>NC_140590.1:1576111294-1581341294 GCF_964204655.1 Triturus cristatus
AAGCCATCTTCCACCGCTCACCAGTAAGACAGAGGCAGCCTATGGTTGCCACCATTTCCAGAGAAAATACTGGCTATGTGTTCACGTTTTAAGATTCTGCAAAGGCCGGGACATGATTCTTTGGTAGAACTTTATATGAAATCGCCCATATACATTTTTAACAAGGCCTGTCTTTGTTTACTTTAATTGTCAGCCAGGGATCATTAGGACAGGCTGTAGAGCAGATCTTAAAGTGCTTTCTTCTTACATTTGCTGCTCAAGTATGTACTGATAAGGAGAAAAAATACTGGTTTTAGGTGATTTTTAAAATTTGTGTACTGACAGACATTATAATGCTGGTCATGCAGGTATAAAAACAGGCCAGGTAGCAAACCTTCCTGCCACATACACAGATGTTGGCAATTTCCACCTTGTCTTTTCTAGTCAAGCCAGTTGGGCTGGAGCTGAGTCAATCACATCAGCTCTGCCTGATATGACTGATTCTTCATGGCCATGTTGGCCATTCTTTTGTCTGTCAAATGCTTCCACTGCCTAACCAACCTTTACGAGCAGGTGACCTTTTTGGGTCTGTGTTAATTTCTCTGTGGAGTAGCAGTCTACAGCTGTTTCCTTCTCTGTCTCCATCTCTCAATCCCATCTTTCTCTCAGCATCAGAGCTGAAGCATTCTTTGTACAATGCTCGTGGTGTGATCCTGGTAGGTTCTAGACATACATTCGGGCCAAAGATCTGGACCGAGTAGGAAGGAGGATGTTCATTGGGGTCCATTCTGTTCTAAGTTCTAGCAGACCCCTCAGCTCCCTTCACCATCATGCTGCCTCAGGCCAGTCAAGCAGAAGCAGACTAGCATCCTTAAACGGTTGGGAATTCCCTATTTGGAATTCTTCTGACAGGTCAACAGGGCAGGGGCGAATCTAGTGGGATCCAAGGCAATTCAAGTTAAATTGGGGTGCTGATAAATTAGCTAGTAAAAGAAAAGCCCCATTAGGCAACATCATCTCTGGTGGTCCAAAAGTTGCAGATCCTCCTGCAGTGGTGCTTAATTTGAGCCGGTGTTTCCCCTAGGACATCACTTATTTTTCTGACTTAGATATTAAGGAGAGCACGAGGCGGAAAAGCACACAAAATCGGAAAGTTGGAAGAAGAGAAAGACAGAAAAACCATCACAAAGCGAGAATGCAGGGACCTGCAGGAGTGAGATAAAGGGGAAAGAAGTGCCTGGCAATGGATTGAAGAGGCCTGAGGTGGATTTAAGACTACCCTGCTTTGGTATTAGGCATGCAACATTTAAGGAGCAGAGCTTCGGGCACCGGCACTCATTCTTTTACAAATTAGGCACTGTCCAGCAGAGGCTTCTTGGATACAAGGCCACAGGTTCAAGTTGGAAAAAGGATTTCTCCAATGTTTTTTCAAGGCAGATGCAGTTGTCTCTCCTCAGTGGATCATTGACACTTTCTCCCTCAGGAAAGAATTTCTCTCATACTCAGATCCTGGATACTGTTTGTCTTTGTGGGTCAGCAAGAAGCTAGCTTTCGAGGCCCTCAATGTACTATTTCAGGTACCGGGATTGAAGTAGGAGTCATCCCTCATCACTCCTTGACCCAGCTGACCGGAATTATTCAAAGCAAGCTGTTGTCTTTCTCATCAGCCCGGAGCAGCTCTCGCTGTGAGGGTGACTGCAGCAGTATTCAAGAGGTACACCCACCAGTGCTTGGTGAACATTTCTAGGTCAATCAAATAAGGTAATCCAGAACATCACCTTCCTATAGTTTTCTTTGAAATTATCTAGTTTATGTCCTTGTTAGGCGATTCATAGCAAAAGTAATCCCACAAGGCTTTGTCTTCTGTTTAACAAAATGACCTTTCTCTCTTAACTTTCGCCAAAGCCAATCTCCTACGGCCCCTATAGGAAGAAAACGGAAGCAAACTCCTGTTAGGCACATCTGCCTCTCCACTACAGGGCACGGACTGCATTAGATCTCACAATCCCGTCCCTTCACGACGGCAAGTATCAGGTACGCCCTTTAACTTGTAGCTACGAGCATAGAAGGTATGTGGAAAGCAAGATGACATTTGTCAAGGAAACAGTGTCAGGAGTCCTCCTGGTCAATGAGGAAAGAAGGTGTGAATTACTATTGACTGTAAACACCCTTCAGCATGCAGTCACTACCACAATTTGCCTTTACAACGCAGTCAATACCCCAACTGCGATGTTACCATGTGTTCTCTTACCACGCATGTGGTCACAATGACTTGCTTTAGGGGGCGCATTGCTGGACTGGTGTTGGATTTTATGTCTAACACCTTTCTTACTGTTGTGGAGACTGGAGTTGGAATAGTAAGTTACACTATTCCAAAGTCCTGTGCCCCCTAAGGCAAGTCGTTGTAATGAGTTACGTGGTAAAGGAACGCGTGGTAACGTCGCAGCCGGGGTAAAGACTGCATTGTAAAGACGTGTGATAAATGCCTGCGAGGTTCCTTCATACATCCACCATTAACTGTTAGCAAAGTGATGAACAAAATACACAATATTAATAACTATGAAAAACAGCTTTGCAGCATGTTTAACAAAAATCTACTGTTACTAAAGATTTTATGATTCTAAATAAGTTATATGTCGTAAAAATGGCTTTCTAAATATCTGCTAACTGGATTTGGAGAGGAGGGGATTTAGCAGGCTTGTAAATTTAAAGGTGTGCAGTGTGGTTCAAGCCTCATGTGTAAGATAGCGATAAATGTAGGTTTGTGCACAGTATACATTGTATAGTCTGACCCCACATGGCTGGGCCTACCTTTAACGGAGTGTCACTCAACATGAGTGGAGGCCCGCGGTTGGAATCTGACATTTGGGCCGCTTAAGCTGTTTGTGCACACTGTACCCATGGCTTTTTAAAATGTCAAGTATGTCAATGAAAAACCAAACTGTTTTCTTTGTTCGAGGTAAAAGCACATGGAGTTAGGCCTGTTTGGCAGACCCAAACTGCCAGAGATAATAAAAAGCCAGCTATTCAGAGTCCAAAATAAATCCAGGAACAACAGCCAGAAGACAGATTCCCTTACAGAAACTGTTCACATCCCACACAAAAGGAAGGGGGCAAATTGCACTTGCTGTTAAGACCCCATCACATAGTAGCAAAGTCATTGGTAACATTCTGCAACAACAGGACGTAGTCAGTTAGTGCTTCAAGGTGATTGGTAAGGCTGACAACCCACAGATCTGACCGCTGCCACAGATCACAAGTGTGTGACAGAGCTAACTGATACAAGACATGGCGCATGCTGAGTGTAGTCTTAAATACATTTAAAAGATGCTGTATTGTGAAAATAATGTATTGAATGACCTTTCATGTTTGAACATAAGTACGCGCATATTGTTTGTTATTACCATTAGCCACCAATGGTCAATGGCACGTGACAGGGAGGTAGAGTTTGTTATTCAAAATGACAACAAGAGTTCCATAAAATATGAGACAGACTACGCCGCTGATTTAGATCTTGGCGGACGGGTTACTCAGTCACAACGGTGACGGATATTCCTCCCACCCAAATATAAATCCCATTATATCCTACGGGATATCCATCACCGTTGTGACGGAGTAACTGTCCGCATTGGTGTAAGCCAGTCACTAAATTTTTAACAGGTGAATTCCCGATTGTGCGTACCATCAGCATGCCAGCATGGCACCACCGTCGAAGGCTATCGAGCTGTGGTCCGGTGGCACCACCGTCGAAGCCTATCGAACAGTGGTCCGGTGGCACCACCGTCGAAGGCTAACGAGATGTGGTCCGGTGGCACCACCGTCGAAGGCTATCAAGCTGTGGTCCGGTGTCACCACCGTCTAAGGCTATCAAGCTGTGGTCCGGTGGCACCACCGTCTAAGGCTGTGTTTCGGGGAAGAAAATATCCCACCGCCGTGTGGGTGGGTTGACATTTTACCATTGCACGATTTTGTATGAAGGTTGATGCCAGAAGGGCGTTTTGAATAATTATGTGTTACAAAAATATCATAGGCAAAATATTGACTACTAACATGTTTTGAATGATGTACAAACCTTTGCCTCTTCCGGCTCAGGTTTCTTCCAGGGTTTAAACTCGTAGAACAACACATGTACCTCAAACTTGCAACCACTCTGGCAACGTTTGCAACCCGTCAACTGCACCAAGGAAAAACTGCAGAACGTATGTGACTTCCATCACAAGGCTTTATTAAACACTGGTAATTCAATTACATTTGCATGTGGACTACATCTACTGTTGACACCATCTGCAGATGTGGACTGGAGGCTGTTTGTGGAGGGCAGAATTAAGGGCCACATTAGTGAATTGGACTCAAGGAGAAGATTTGTGTTGCTGTCTGGTTGGGTAATAGTGGCTATTTTTTTACTAAAAACACTCCTCTTCTGCCTATTTTAATGCCCTTATTTATCAAAATATGAAAAAAGTGCAACTTGTATTCGAGCATGTCCTCCTAGTAAATTGGATCTGTGCTTGTATACAAATCTGATGCACTTTTGCAATGCACAAATCCTTTGCTTTGCAAATGCAAATCGTCTTGAAATATGTTCATGCTGGTGAATCAGCCCCAATGTGTGCCGGTGTACCCTTACTCAGGATGCTTCCAGACCTGACCTTTCACGTGGTGCTACCTTGTGTCGCACAGTAGCGGCTTTCTTCACACACTTTCCCAGTGAAGAACAAAGAGCCTTTATCACTTGATTGTTCACAGGTGAGCTGGAAACCTCTTTAGAAAGTGGGTTACCAGTCACACCAACCTTTGTTATTTTTTTTAGGGGAGAATCTCTCACAAGCTCTGCCAAGTTTAAAGCCTCGCCCCATCTCATAGGCCATGTCCCCTCCAGAGTTGGGTCAGTGATGTTGGCCTCAAGGCCTCACCCCACGCTCAAGATCCACCCCCACCATTGTCCCTACTGTCCTCTTAGCGGGTAAAAATATTATCAAGTTTGGTTGGTTTGTGGTTGGTGTGTGTGTGTGTGCACCACTGCCCTTCATTGAGCATGGCCTTCGTGTTGGTAGGTAGGATGATTGACTTGCATTCGGGGGGAGGATAAAAGTCATGATGTTGAGCTGATTTATCTTCTTCTGTTAGTAATCAGTGTCCTGTCTCTGAACATTCACCCCCTTCACTCATACGCAGAAATAAAATTGGAATACCGAGGTCCTATCATTTTGCTGTTGAGTCAAGTGCTTTAATACACAAAGTCTGAAAGCCTCTGGCCTTGTACAATTTATTTCCAATTACTGTGTGCAGATCAATGCTTCAGTATTTATTGTTTCTGCTGTCCCCGACTCAGGAAAGAGTGATAGTGCGAGTCATGTATGTAGCATGACTCAGCACTTTGCTGCTCAGTGACATCTGCTTGCACCCTCACGGATGCCCTGTGAATGCAGCTGTACTGCAGCTCATATTGCTTTTCCTTGATCATGAACTCTGCTCTCACGAAAGATAAAAAACCAAGCGCAAGCCATTTGTCAAGCCTATGTTTTTAAAGTCTTACTTTTGCCATGTAAAATTGGCAAGTACTGCAGGTGAGTAAATATAAGTAATATTGTGCTTGAGATGCAAGATAGAGAAAGCGTATATGAGACGTAACCGTATATATATATATATATATATTACCTACTGGCGATAGCCAGTAGGTAGTTATAGTTAGGACCACGTTTCCATAGGAAAACCTCAACATTCTATTTTGAATAACTTTGGCGCCGGTCGACGAATCCTCGCGAATTTCTCAAAATAGGTGGGGCGCTACGCTCCGCTCCTACCCTGAAAGTCTCGGGGGGATTCGTCAAGCGGGGGCTGAGATAAAAGGGGGGTCCCAAAACGCGTTTTTCCCATGCATTTTTCCATAGGACCTTTAGAACGAGCTACAGCCCGAATGGCTGAACAGAATTACTCAAAATTTGGCAGAGAGGTAGTCCCTAGGTCAAGGAAGTGCCTTTTGTAGGTTTGGTGTAAATCTGTTCAGTAGATTCTGAGAAAATAGCCTTTAAATCAATATATATATCTGAGCCAGCTTACGGTACGCTTACCGTACGCTTACGGTAAGCGTACGGTGGCGTGCGCGAGCGCGATTCTGATTGGCTCTTAGATCTTAGTAAACATTCGAATCGGCCGAAACCAGGAAGCGGCGGCCGCCATTTTGTCTCTCGCACTGAGAGAGATTTTTAAAATCGGAAGCCCAAAAACATGTAAAGGGGCTGTTTTGACAACTCCCTCCCACATAGTCATGTTGAGGGAGTCCCCAAACATCCCCCAAGTGCAAAAACGGTTTTATTTTTTTTTCGGCAATTTCGCGGGGTACGCTTACCGTACGCTTACGGTAAGCGTACGGTAAAAAAATAAAAATAAAAAAAACACTATCCACACTTACCCCACCCCCTGTGCTTTTGGTGGCCGAAGGCCACCAAATGTGCTGGGCTTATTACAATGGAAAAAAACACTATCCACACTTACCCCACCCCCTGTGCTTTTGGTGGCCGTAGGCCACCAAATGTACAGGGCTTATTATAAGGGAAAAAAACTTAGCATTTAAAAAACCGTACTAATTCACTGAAAAAACCATAGGTTTCACACACGTTATAGTTAGGAATTAGCATTTAAAAAACCTTGCAAATTCACTGAAAAAACCATAGGTTTCACACATGTTATAGTTAGTGGAAATTTTACTGATAAAAAACCAATGAAATTGCCCCGTTATAGTTAGCGCAGGCAACTATAACTCACGCGACCACAATCCTCTGCTGATGCTAATACTGTATTTAGACACTTATTTGCCCATGTCTTCTTCCATACATTTTTAGCTATACATATATTACAAATATTTTTTTTTCATAAAGACACATATGTCATCAGCAGAGGATTGCGGTCGCGTGAGTTATAGTTGCCTGCGCTAACTATAACGGGGCAATTTCATTGGTTTTTTATCAGTAAAATTTCCACTAACTATAACATGTGTGAAACCTATGGTTTTTTCAGTGAATTTGCAAGGTTTTTTAAATGCTAATTCCTAACTATAACGTGTGTGAAACCTATGGTTTTTTCAGTGAATATATATATATATATATATATATATATATATATATTACCTACTGGCGGTCGCCAGTAGGTAGTTATAGTTAGGACCACGTTTCCATAGGAAATCCGCAACATTCTATTTTGAATAACTTTTGCGCCGGTCAACGAATCCTCGCGAATTTTTCAAAATAGGTGGGGCGCTACGCTCCGCTCCTACCCTGAAAGTCTCGGGGGGATTCGTGAAGCGGGGGCTGAGATAAAAGGGGGGTCCCAAAACGCGTTTTTCCCATGCATTTTTCCATAGGACCTTTAGACACAGCTACAGCCCGAACGGCTGAACAGAATTACTTGAAATTTGGCAGAGAGGTAGTCCTTTGGTCAAGGAAGTGCCTTTTGTAGGTTTGGTGTAAATCTGTTCAGTAGATTCTGAGAAAATAGCCTTTAAATCAATATATATATCTGAGCCAGCTTACGGTGCGCTTACGGTGCGCTTACCGTACACGTACGGTGACGTGCGCGAGCGCGATTCTGATTGGCTCTTAGATCTTAGTAAACATTCGAATCGGCCAAAACCAGGAAGCTGCGGCCGCCATTTTCTCTCTCGCACTCTGAGTGGGGCAGCATAAATGAAGCCCAAAAATGTGTAAAGGGGCAGTATATTGAGATAATAATCACCCAGCAGTGATATACGGGCCCCCAAATAACCCCCAAGGCCAAAAAAAAAATTTTTTTTTTTTTTTGAAAAATCGCCGATTACGCTTACCGTACGCGTACGGCAAAAAGTTGGCAAAAAAAAAAATTATCCACACTCTCCCCACCCCATGTGCAAATGGTGCCCAAAGGGCACCATTTGTGCATGGCATATCAGTCAAACGAAAATAATAAACAAAACATTTCAAAACGATGCGCATAATATGTCCCCCATGTGCGTACATGGCCCATCCCGCATAATGTGGGCACGCGGTGGCGCAGCGCACCGCGTGACCACCGTGCGTGCATGGCAGTAACTGCGTAAAGTTGGCGCGCGGTGCGAGAAGCGCATCGCGTGCTCACTGTGCGCGCACGGTGCGCGCACGGAACGAACTGCGTTAACTGGGCGCGCACGCCACGAATGGCGTAAAGTAAGTTAGCATTTAAAAAACCGTACAAATTCACTGAAAAAACCATAGGTTTCACACACGTTATAGTTAGGAATTAGCATTTAAAAAACCTTGCAAATTCACTGAAAAAACCATAGGTTTCACACATGTTATAGTTAGCTGTACATTTTACTGATAAAAAACCAATGAAATTCCCCCGTTATAGTTACTGTAGGCAACTATAACTCACGCGACCGTAATCCTCTGCTGATGCTAATACTGTATTTAGACACTTATTTGCCCATGTCTTCTTCCATTAAATTTTAGCTATACATATATTACAAATATTTTTTTTTCATAAAGACACATATGTCATCAGCAGAGGATTACGGTCGCGTGAGTTATAGTTGCCTACAGTAACTATAACGGGGGAATTTCATTGGTTTTTTATCAGTAAAATGTACAGCTAACTATAACATGTGTGAAACCTATGGTTTTTTCAGTGAATATATATATATATATATCCCTTGAATATTACATGCATGGTTTCACAGCATCATATTTGAACTAAAGGTGAGCAAACCCTAAGACCGAAAAGTCTGAGAATTTTGCAAACAAGTGCAAAATTTACCAAGTTTGCCCAAGGCCTGGCTTTACTTGAGCAGGCCAATCTCATTCTCGCGGATGTATGACGGAACCATGCATGCAATTAGCACTCATGCCTTTACCTTGTATCTATTACCACGTAAATGCCTTTGCCACGCATGCCTTTACCATGCAAATCTGTACCACTCATATACCTTTACCACGCATTATATATATTTTAACTCGTTGTAAACACATGAGTGTTAAAGGCATATTCGTGGTAAAGGCATGCGTGGTAAAGGCCTGCGTGATAAAGGCAGTTGTGTGGCAATGGATGCATGGTAAAGGTATTGCAAGGTTCCGACTGCGTGATAAATAACGTTACCCCATTTGGCTGTATGAGGGAACCACGCATGCAGTTACCACGCATGCCTTTACAACGAATGGTATATATATTAACCCGTTGTAAACGCATGAGTGGTAAAGGCATATTTGTGGTAAAGGAATGCATGATAAAGGCGTTCCTGCTCTGATAATCCTCAGACATTTCTGATAATCGTTTATCTTGTCATCGGCATTTTATAGTGCACACCTGCCGATTATGTGACCTCCTACCACTGCTGTCTTGCTCGCATGTGTAAATGAGGTGCATGTGTTGAGTGTATCCTGGTAGTTATCATGGAAGAATGCCAGAGAGGTTCTCCAGTTTTGTCTTAGCAAGCTTGGTTTTGCAACCTAGCATGATAGTTTCTAGAAGCGATGAGGTTATTGAGCAACAACAGCAAATTTAAATGATTTTCACACAGGAGCAAATGCTCCTATCTCTCCATATTGGTTTCTGACTTTTATCTAATTGAACTTATATGGGCACAGATGTGACCTAGGCCCAGTGCTCAATTTGTAATAAAAGAAGTGCCACAGCCCTCCCCAGATGGCTACTGCAGCTTGCACCACCCTTTGCCCCTGCCAGTGACAGTACCAACGCAACTACTAACCCTCGCACTCCTACAAGAGGGACAATTCAAACTATACCTATACCAGGCCTCCAAAGCTATGAGAATGGTTTGAGCAGCAGGTATTAGTCATTTTATATGTTTATTTAATTAATAAACAACTGTTGGTGTGCTCATCTTTAATTTAGACAAACATCGCCACCTTGTGGCAGACTTTCATAAGTACCGGTGTTGGCAATTAACTGCGAGTGCAGAGCTCGGAAACCACCAGCTCAAATTAAGCACTGCCTAGGCTTCATCTTGATTAAACAGAAGGGACAATAGCAGAGGCTTCACCTCTGAATCTGCCCCTCCCCAAGCAACTATACACTAGTTGGAGGATATAAGAATTAGATTTAGGGGGCAGAAGGTTTCCCTCATCATCCCTGATGGAACAGCAAAATATCCCCCAACCTAACAATATATCTGCGGTGAACCCAAAGGATCATGATGGGAGAGGAAAGTGTAAGTGATATCATTCAGGATTCCCTTGCAACCCCCAACATGGCTGTCCACCCTGCAATGCAGTGTCAAGCATGGTTGTCCCTGCAGTGGGAACAGATCTGCCTGCCAGAAGCGCTTTGCTACATAAATATGAAATTCTGGCCCCTCCTTGGCAGACCAAACTCTAAAGGAGACCTTTGCTCTCCCTACAAGGCTGGATGCCAGGTGCTGGAGGGGAGATCTAGCAGATTCTCAGAATCAGAACCCAAGACACAACTGCCTTAAAAAACTCTAAAACTATGGTTTAGAAGAGGTTTTCTGTGTTTATTTAGGAGTAGATAGATTGTGTTGTTGTAACCTTCAAAGATTTCTGTTTCAAATTTAGTTTATGGTCATTTATGCTCATTTTTTGCTGCTATCCACAATTAAATGGTTGGAAGGGAGACAGCAGATGTGTAAGTGCAGATCTTACGCATTCCAACCATTTCCCACATTATTCGGATTGAGTCAAGTGGATCAATAAAGAGTTAAGTATTTTTATTTGTATCATGATCATAATAATGAGTACTGTTGGGGACTCATATAGTAACATGAGTGGTCTACCACCTTAGAAAAATGTTCTTCCTCAGTCTCCATACTTGTGATTTCACATTTGTGTTCGATTACTTATTTCTACGTTCTCTTCTTCTAAATTCAGTCGGCCATTTCAGTGGCAGGCACAACAACTGTTCACATCTGCTTCAATGTTGCTTTTAAGGCTTGAGTTCCTTACTGTAGTAACTTTTACAATTCATAAAATTAAAAATGACGAATGGATTAGGAGCCTGATTCATGTTTGAGTATTTTAAATACATTTTAAAAACTCAATGAAAATTGGATTCATGTGTGCAAAAATCTTTGGCAAATTAAAACAATGGCCTATATAACCTTGATACATCCAGAAGGGTATATGACTTGAATCTATGCATGCCCTTTGGAAATAGGGCTCAGAATAACGCTTCTCCTAGTTCCACTTTACAATCCGAGGATACTCAATGAACGGCATGGGGCCACCTGCGGCCCTCCTGACCTTTACATGTGCCCCCCTGGTGAACAGCTGCACAGGGATGCTAGTTACCTGGCAGATCACTAACATTTAGAAAGTTCTTAAACAAGAAAGCATTTATTTACACATTAAACTAATGTAAAGGAAAAGAATAAAGAAGGTGTCCTGTACTACTTATCTTTAGGAACATATTCAAATTTAAAGACATTGTGTGACAAACATAAAAATATGATAAATTAAAAAAGTGCATTTCATTAACATGCAGAAGCGTTTCACCTTACTGCCTCTGATTATATCACTGCATTGAGAGGCATTTATTAGAAGTGATAGTTTTCAAACATGAACTTAGAAACATCCATGCCTCCACCCACCCTGGCAAAAATGCCTCTAGTGACCCAAGAGGGATGCCAATTGTCATCTGCACCCACTGGGTGGCCTAGGTTGTTGTTATTTTTGGAAGAATGTTATAGTTTATAATATTAAACACAAGAGATGTTTTTGTACAGCGCACATCTTTAACTTCTGTATTTCATGGTGCTCTCATATGTGATAATTAAGAGAAAGTATTCGACTGATTGACAAGAAAATGGAGGAAAAGCAATATAAACAATAGCCTAGGATCACACAATCTGGTTAAGTGGTGAAGCTGGGAGTGTTCATCCACTAAATGGGTTTCTACTCCCCATTCACTTTTTAAAGCAAAGGTTAATGCTTTGTCTTCTGTTCTTGGAGCATGGGGCTAGGAATGGATAGCAGACAGAAGCCACATTAATGTTTTGTTAGTTTTGGGCATGAGGTTCCAAGAGAACCTTGAACTGATCCAGAGCCAGCCATTTTGCTGAAGCTTGGCGCAAGCCTTCTGTGGAATGCCCACCTGTTACATAATGGCAATTGAGAGGACAAAGGTATAGGAATGGTATGATCTGACCCTCAAAATAACTCCGCGACTCACTGTCTACACCATGTACATGCTTTGCTTCTCCTACTCCCACCTTCCACCTCCCTCAAGCCCTCTGCCATACAGCAGGACATATTTTTGTCCTTCGAAAATGCTTACGAGAATACATGCTTTACACAAAGCAAGTGTAAACATCTACCCTTCTAAAGCATCAATATGCAACATTAATGGTTCTCAAATAGATTTTCAATTTTCAATTGCAGGCAAAAATAATACTTGCTTTGTCTTCTACAAGTAACTGAATTAATCTAATGGATCCCACAAACTATTTAGAAATGAATCATGATTTCATCTAAACAATATTCCGGCGTACTAAAGAAACAAGTTCAATATAGTTTGGTACTCATAAAATTTACAAACCAATCATTTTTTACAATTTGAGATTACAAATTATAAAATTTGCAAATCTGCAAGTGTTACGTATGTTTATAAAATATTTTCTATTCACATATTATAAGAGTATAAAATTAAAGATCTTTTCAAAATTCCAACCCGCCCTCTTCCAGACTGGAGATAGTACAATGTTACTTACATGTGCTGTGAGGCATTGGAAAATAGTTGTGAGAACTGGGGGGCGGAATCTTCAGGGCCATGCGGCGCCGCATGACTCACAACCATCATAACAGGGCGGTGTGGATACATCTTCTTGGACGTCCTGAAGAAATTGATACTGTCATTGGTGATCAGGTCTGTCAAGTAATCCTGGGGAAAAAAATGAATTCTTATCAGAAAGCACAAACAAATACTCAAGAAACCACAAATCTCAACAAAACCTCACTTTGTTCTCTACAAATCCCAGGGTTAGTTTTATTCTTCTGTAAAAAATTGCTTTCTACAATACATGTGTCTGTGTCCTGTCTTTATTTTCTGTTGAATTTTTCCAAATGTCACTTAATATCATGATATGTTATAAATGAGGTATTTATAAAGTGCAGTAGTAACAAAGTTACATCGCACTATCAAGTTATCAGTGCAACTGGTGTGACCGCACTGGGCGCTGATCTGTGGAGGGGGCGCTGTGACCTCAAGGGGGCGGTGTGTTTAGCAATATCTTATGATAGGAGAGATGAGGGGCACTTTTGCAGGTGGTAGTGAGGGAATCCGAGGAGGCAGTCATGGGATGTAGGGGCGCCAAAAGTGATTGTCGCACCGGACGCCAACAGCGCTAAAGCCGGCCCTGAGTTACATCAAACCATTGATAATGGAGACAGCCAATGCTATAAAGAGTAAAGTCAGATTATTATATGTTTCATGACAATGATCAATGAAGATGGATCACTGTGATTTCTGTCATTCTCACTATACTTAATAGAGGTGAACAAGCATCACCTTTAAAAGGTTACCTTAAAATAACACATGGTAGAGACCAGATTGAATACAATTCAGTCATTGTAATTGATCATATCTGTCATATAGTGCCTAATAATAGAGTTACACTGTTTTAGGAGCTCACAGAGATGGCAGATGAAGAGACAGAAAATGATGTAGTATTTTACCCTGGATCACACAGTTTAATCAAGTATTTAACAGAAATAGTGTTTTTCTTTTCCACAGTTGAAATGTTAAACACTCGCTAATATATCCTCCAATTACAGTTTTTATAATAACTAGTATTTTGAATGCCATTTTTATATTACAGTTGCAGGAATTGTAGGAATTGTGTATCATTGTTTAAGATAAAATAGCAAATAAATGCATGGATCTCTTTTCAAGGGAATTATTTTCTGTAAAGAAATATTTTGCATTTAGATGGAACAGGAATAAGGGGTCTCTGCTACTGATGTAGACATCACTGGTGAGGATTGCCTGGAAAATGTGCTCGGTTCTTAAGATCACTAGTCTCATTATGAAAAGGAATATTATGGACAGAAATTGGTCATTACCATGCAAAGTATGATTATCTTTGATTTGTCTGAAATGGGATACATTCCATAACTGGCTTATGCAATGTAGATAATGGTTTTCTGTGGCTATAGGGTCTTACAAAACACTCAAGCATTGATGGCGGAGTGGTTTTGGGAAGCACATATGATATTTATATTCCATAAATTTAAATGTGGTATGGTCAGTTTTATTTCTTCACCCCAGGTCTATTTGTGAAACTGCTGGAAATGCAGGGAAATCTATCTTTCCATTTATATTATTATTATTATTGCCCACAGATATTTCATACAGCTGCAGTAATATACAATTATAGTACTGCTGAATTTACCCCACAGTCCAGCGGTGATCTAATGGAGTAGTACTTATCCACTGGTAGGAGTTTGTACGCAATGAGGCTCAAATCTTAATAGGGATCAAAACTCACTGAGATAGTACAGAGGTAGATTACCATTCTGGTGCATGGCTTAATCCACAAGTCTTCTGAGGACGCGCTCAAGAATTTAATTATGGACATACTGGAGGAATGCTGGGAGTAGACATGATAAAGCCAGTAACATTTCTAAATGTAAAAACACATTAAAAAAGACAAATTGGTTACATTCAAGAGTACTTCTAGAAGCAGTGGTCACTATATGCTGTTTTCAGCCCTCACCAAAATTAGGGAGTCCAACCGTACAATTCCTATAGTCATGTTCGTATGTGACCACCGAAGCAGCTGATAGGGCGTATTCCCTCATTTTGCTAATTAAATGCATTTAACTGAAAGGTACATATTTCTGTGCCGAATAACACATGCATAATGAATGCAAAGTTGTAGTAAGTAATCACACTGGGACATTAAAGGCACACAAATGAATAAACATATTATTTGACTTAAGTTAGCCTGACTACTGATGCCATATTAAAAGTTGACTTTACACTTTGGGTTAAAAGGCCTGTTTTCGCACTAACTGTTGTCTTGCACAAGATGTTTATCTCTTCCTCTGCAGATGCTGTAACTTTCTAGAAGACTTCTGTTATTTAGTGATTAGACATTTGTTATGTATTAAACAACTGATAGTGAGGTTCTCACCGGGAGCAGAAGAAACGCTACTCGTGGGAAGAACTGTCTGATCTACAAGATGTGACCAATGCAACAATTAAAGGATTCAATTCTGTATTTCATTGTGAAGATGTGAGACACTAGGAAGTTTACCTGCTCCCAGAGTTTGCTGAAGATTGATTGGTTGGTAGGAAGGGGGCATGCAAGATTTGTTGCAAATAATGTTTTTGTAGAATTATATTAGTATGTTTCTTAGTTTTTGTCAAATCTAGGAAAGAACCCATCTGAGCCCTTCCCATTCTCACTCAGAGATTTGATATGCCTGCTGATTTATAGCCGAGAATACTTTGCAGATTTTGCTAATTTCCACTGCTTATGTACTGAGGCTTAATGCCTATGCATTTTCATTCTCTCATCAGAACATTTTATTTAGGGTTCTGTGACTAACGCCTTACCTTGCTTATTGAAGAAATTACCCTTTCATGCTAACATCCTATTAATTTAGATTAGGGGATTGTTTCATGGCACACACTTGCTGAATTGTCTTTATATTATTTGTAATTCTTACTAAAGTGATATTTTATCTTGTTTTGAAATAGTGTCTAATAGATTATTTGAATCTGTAATGATGATGATTAATATTTAATATTTACTAAATAGATAAATCAGTTTGAATCAATTTGTTAATAAAACCCTTTATCTCACACCAACTCTCTTTATTGATTCTTGTGAAGCCTCAGGTGCTCTTCACTGTTCATGGTGTTTGATGTAAATGATTGCACCTTATAATTTCTCCTTGTTGACTAACAGAGGTTCATACGACTAATGGTGGGCGTTATTTAATGATTATACTCGAATATTAAGGACAAGAATCCCAGCTCTGGCACAGTTAACAGCCTATATGTCTCAAACTGTTAGCTCAAGGCATTAAGTACACTTGACCAAGAGGCCTAATGCCAAACGATTTAAGGTCTGTATAGACTAAGCTATTTATGTAAGTTTGATTTCCATGTGAAAAAAACCTCTTTTATGAGTGCCAAAGGACTTTTACAAATAATCTTTTTTTGCATTCATTAACCCGTTGCGTGCGTGCGTCGGCCAATGGCCATTGCGAGCACTACCTCGCTAGTGCTGCGCACGTCCGTTGGCCGACGCGGCTCCGCCCACTCAATAAAACTCCCGCACCGCAGCAGAATTTGCACCGCGGTTAAGGAGTTAAAGGATGAGCTCACATGTGAGTTTCACTTTGAATAAATCACCTGTGGGTTGTGATTTTCAGGGAGGGAATGTCCTCTAAAGTTGTGTATGTCTACAAACGCACACATTCATGGGTATTGACAAAACTCCTGTCTGAGCCATTCTCAATGATGAAACAATTGGAGATGTACTTCTGACAGGAGCAGGAGTAAATCAATTTCCAGAGTAGAAGGAGAAATGGAGTAACTTGAATGTTGGTGGGGATGTAGAGAAAGGGGGTTGGTGATGGGGATAAAAATGTTTCGCAGAGGAGAAGAAAAAGAAAAAATGCAAGTGTTTGGCATTTATGGAAATGGAATTCTGAAAACTTTTCAATAATTACATAGAGTGAGCTGCAATTCCATGGGACTCTAGAAATAACCTGGAGAATTGCAAACCTAAACCTGTGCCAGGTAGTAAACCAGCGAATGCAGATTTACAACTTTGTAATTCAGACAGCAAGTGCATGCATCTGTCCACACTTTAAAGACTTATTGAATGTTTAGAATAGATCTGTTGACCTATCCTACTGTTTGCAGGCAAGTTTGGTAGTTGGGAAAGAAGACGATGATGTGAGCTGTGTTTGCAGCAAATACTGGGATGGGAGGTCGACGTCCTAGCAGATGGCTAGTAACTCAGCTTTAATTTTCCAATGTGATGTTTATGCCATTATAAAATCAGGAACACTTGTCCCAGAATTCAAATAAACCTTTACTAGATGTGCTGCTCATTTGTAACTGGGAAGCTCAAGAGCTCCAAAAACGCTGCCCTCAAGAAACTCTGTTCAGGCACAACAAAACCCTAAAATGTCCAGATCAAAAACGGGTTAAACTCACTGAAAAGCTTTATAGCCCCCTAAAGCCAACAAAGACACTAATGTCTGCCAACCTGTGCTGTTTCCATATTGTCAGTGCTTAATTTGAGCCATTGGTTTCCGGTGCTCAGCACCGACACTTAATTATCAACACCTGCGCTTTTTATGAGCACCAGTTAAGGACACATCCATTTACGAGGATATTAGGTGATTTGTCAGAATGACAGAATGTTGGGCCGAAGTTGCAGACTCAAATCTGGTTTCCTAGCTCTGAAGACAACAGCTCTGGCCATAACACCACATCCTCTCCCCTCTTTCATGGTTGTTAGTTAGTTCTATTTTAGGCAGCGCTAATAGAAGAAATGGGTTGATGCAAGTTCCCTCCTGACGAGAGCCTCGCGCTTATTTTTATTTTTACAAATTAACCACTCCATATGGTATCTACAAATGTACATTGAAGTGTTTTCCCAACGTGCACCAAAATGTAAAAATGCACACCGATTCATTTGTCTGTTATTTTATGCTGTCAGAGGCTGATGTCAACACTTTTGCACATCAATACGGCACTTGTGCAAAATATGTCAACGACGCCATTTAATCCGAGATCTGCTTGTTTTTAGCGCTACAGGCAGCACTATGAACTGCACAATGTTTACTGGGTTGGTCTAATCTTCTAATGTC
Organism: Triturus cristatus; assembly: GCF_964204655.1. Taxonomy (NCBI): domain Eukaryota; kingdom Metazoa; phylum Chordata; class Amphibia; order Caudata; family Salamandridae; genus Triturus; species Triturus cristatus. Next base: position 1,576,129,090 of record NC_140590.1, read on the forward strand.
CTAAGTGCCAATTAGGGGTAAGAACACTGGTGCCACCAGCGGGCTGAAGTCAGGGTAATGACCATTGCAAATTTTGGCAACGCCCACTCCTTTTGAATTTAGGGTGTATTCATCAGGGCGATGCTACCACTAGTGCTGCAGATGCAGTGACATGAGGGCACGGGGTGTAGGCAGTCCCTTGCACCCCTACTGCCTTTGGGTACCTGAACGTTAAGTCAAGGGGCCATTTTTCTTGGCTCCATTCGGGCCCTGGCACCCTTTGTAGGCCACTGAGTGTTCTTTACCTTTACAATACATTTCCTACTCTCACAGTACCGGTAAACAAACGCCTTAGAAAGGGCACTTTTTAAGTTGTGATGCTAAGGAGGGGAAGGGTGCCTCCGATATCCTTTAAGGGTGTCTCATAAAGTTTTTATCCATGAGTATTTTTTTATACACCACCATTTTGTTTTCCAAATTCACCCCAAAGAGAGTAATACTATGCAAGCCTTACACACGACCCTACGATTTCTGGTTATTCCTCATCTTATGCAAATCAGCCTGATATCAGTGGGACACTGTTTAGTTGTGTTCTTTGTTAAAGCCACATGCTTGAAAGCTTAGACTGCTTCAAAAGAGTTCATATTTAGCCATCACCTTTCCTGGCCTGAACAGAAAATTGAGCTGATAAAAGGAGCCTATGCCCAGTGCTTAATTTGTGCCTGTGGTTTCCGGTGCCCGGCACTGGCACATAATAGTCAGCACCAGCTCTAGTGACAGTACACCACATGGTGGCGCTGTCTTTTTTTTAATTTTGAGATGAGCATAACAGCCCTGTTTATTAGGTCAATACATTGGAAATGGATAATACTAGCCTCTCATGTCATTATTATGGCTGTGTGTGGCTTGAAATAGTCTGAATTGTCACACTTGTAGGATTGCGATGGTCAGGTGTTGTCGGTACTGCCATTGGCAGCGCTGGCAGGGTATGGGTGGTGCATGCTACAGTGGCCTTCTGAGAAGTGCCCGGCACTTAATGTTTTACAAATTAAGCACTTCTTATGCCGGGTCAGACTTGAAATCCAAATCAGCCCTGGCTCAAATGTTCAAATGCGCACCACACTGCAGGAGGCCTTGGAATGGGGTATTGGTAGTTGGGAGCCCACTCAGCTCTGAGAACAGCCCCTGACCGGCAGCGCACCAGGAAAATGCCAAAGGAGCAGAATGGCAAGCCAGGCCTTAGCGCACCTTTGAACCTTGTTTATTGACAGCAGTGATTTTTCACAAAAGTGGAGTTGATCAGATATTCATTTGTTGTAATGGCATTGATAGGAAGTGTTTGTGACAATAATAATGCTGTTTTTTTGTTCTTTCTCGTTACTAAAGGCGCATATAGATCTCCCTACCCCCATTTTTAGTAAATAATTTGGGGAGGATACCATATTGCGGACAATTCGAGAGGGGACCGTAAGGTAAACTCATTTCGCTTCCAAGTTGCTGGACTGACAGGCTGCAGTAACTCTGGACGAGATCTGTAGGCCCTCTTTTAAGGGTTGGCCTAGAAAGTTAACCATTTAGCCAGCATCAATTAATTTTAAAAAATCATAAATGAAAAAAACACCTATATTATACATAGTAGAGCATTTGGTTAGCCCTCTTCATTCATTGGTCTGTCCAACTGTCATTCACATTTAGCTTCTACCCATGACAGCATACATCATTGGGCAATGGTGTAGTCCACTTGAGCCATTGGCTATCTTGCACTTATGGTGTTTTGACCAGATAAATGTGCACATCCACCCAAAAAGTAGTGCATTTTAGTACCAGGGCTTGTGAGCCAGTACTTTACTTTGCCAATGCTTTTTTTTCTTTCAATTGTTTAGCCATTTATATCTTTATGGTCATCATTGTGTGTTTAAATATGTCTTCATGTTACAGTAATTCAAAGCCAGTATATCTTTTCTTTCTGCAAATAAGACTCATAAGTTGTTTTGATGTTATTTGAAACGAAATAGAGTTTCAATACTTGTTCTAAGTACACCTGTATGCTAGGAAGCAACCCTCCTGTTCTATTAACATTATATGCAATAGTTAAGTTCTATGCAACAGCTACGTTTTTTTTCTAATTGAACATTTTTACTGCATGCATTTGGCCACCACGTTTAGCCAGGGACATGGTTTCTTTTTTACTATAATTTTTCTGCTGCATGGTTGTTAGAAAAAAAAAATAAGAATTTTACCATGGCACCTGTTTGCACAGGCTAGACCTACTGGTTTTGCCAAAGCTTTTTGGATTCAGTTGCCATCGCTTGTTCAGCTCAGCTACACGATATGGCTTTCTGAGACAGCTGCCCAAACCCTTCACGCAGTCCCTTTCCAGGCTTCATGATTCATTGAATTAAAAGGATTTAATAAATGCAGCTGCATCCTAGACAAACGTGTCTAATGCAAGACACTGGAACATAAAACCTTCTTTCAGCTTTAATATCGGGCCTAGCGCCTCCTGGGCTCATCCATCTTCTGCTTGTCAGGCGCTGCCCGCAGAATGATGTCTTCTTGTCTGCTCATCACCGTGAAGCTGACACGTCAAACTAACAACTCCGTGACTGCGAGGAAGCAAGACAAATGATCCCGCTTTAATCTGATAGTCAAGGTAAAATAACTTTACACTTTGTCACGTATTCTTAAAGCATCTGACCTGAGGTTCTCTTAGATTTGACTGCTCATAAAATGATTTTTTTATTTTTTTTAGCAAATGTGCAATGTGCTATCTTAAAACACATTTTGTTCATGTCACGTTTAGGAAGAAATATAAAATATGTTGTTGAACTTTCTGTGTGAATTTTACGTGCATAGGGATTTTTATGGAAGTGGAAATGTTTTATGTGTCTGTGATTTCGGTTGGTATGAAATTTGAAGAGTAAGATGGAAGATTCTGTTAAAAAGTGTCAAGAAAATGCTTTAAATGGGCATTTACACTTAGGTTTATATTGGAGTCACAAAAACACCTCGTGTTAATACCATTCTTCAAAAGTTGCGGGTGGTATTTGCGGTTGAGTTACATCTATGTCCAGTGCTTAATTTTAGCCGGTGGTTGCTGGCGGGGGCCACCGGCACTTATTTTTGGGGAGCGGCACTTATTTCTGGCATCAGATATTTACCGAGTGCAAGAGAGGGAAAAACACACAAATCGGAAAGAAAGAGGAAGAGAAAGATGACTAAACCTTCACAAAGGCTGAAAGTAGGAACCTGCAAGAGCGAGGAAAAGGGGTAGGCAGTAAGTTTCTCGTGGTGGGACAAAGACTACCAGCCTTGGTATTCGGCGAACCAAGGTTTAATTGCATTCCCACCGGCTTCTGGGCAGAGCTTTGGGCACCAGCACTCTCGCCGTTACAAATTAAGCACTGCCTACGTCTAAACAAACAATGGCAAAGCCAATAGGCCTTGACTTTGGAACCTATTGGCTTTTCCAATGGTTTTTAGTGATGCTGTGCAGCCTCCCCTATGCTTTGCAGCATGTATAAAGCTGAAACCTCCAAAAAAGGCAATATAACGCTCCAACCGAGTCATTTAATAGGCTTGTACGCCACGCATGGGTGTGGCTACAAAATAATGCAGGTGTTTTTTTTTGCTTTTTTCAGTTCTGCATACTAGGCTTTCCTGGCAGTCCCAAACAGAAAAAAGAGACCACTAGAACGTCCACCACACTGTCTGATGTACTTACACTGGCGGCCCACGTCTCTCGGGTAGGGCCGGACTGGCTGTAGCGGGCACCGGACGTTTACCCGGTGAGCCGCCATTGTGGAGGCCAGTTTGGGACCCCTGAAGGGGCAATTTTTGTTACCGGGGGCCGATTTTGCAGCATGGCTGCAATATTGGCCACCAATAACTAAAGCAGCTGCAGTGTTTTTCACGTCACCCCCCCATTCCCCCCCGCGCGGCTGGTCCGACTCAATTGTCAGTGTCGATTTGCGTTCCTAGGACAGACCTGCTCTCGGGACGACTGTGTGGGGTTTCAGCAGGCAGAGCCAGTGAGGGTACTGCCAGCAGTGGATGGACTAGCAGTGTGCAGGAACACTGATGGAAACATAAGGGTCGACTTGACTCTACAGAGAGCGGCAGTCCATCGGTTTGGCCTACAGGGTACTCCTCCACAACGGCTGTGTAGTGCCCCGCCTGCCACACTCTAAGGGAGGCTCCTAAAATGTATTTAACAGAGTACTAATGAGCCATAATTACAGTATTAACAGAGCACTAATGAGCCTAAATTACAGTATATACACAGAGAGTAATGTGCATGCTGCTCTCATCTCCCATCAAAGCTTGGGAGACACCAAGGTCATTAAATTTTCAAGACCTTTGGATCCCATGCTTGCTGTACAGCTTGTTTAAAGAGTCCACCCCTCCTGAATAGATAGCCATTGACTAATACTGTCGTACAATACGGCACTCCTATCAGCTTGGATATTGATTCTTCAGAGGCGGGCTTGTCAACATGGAAAAGAGGCGTTGATGTTATTTAACTTTCGAACCACAAGACGCTTCTTTGGGACGAGTGCAGCAAAGACCATCTCAACTCGTGTCCTTACCTTAGCGTAGTCCGCTCCATGTTTTTCTTTGATTCCGTTGCGACAAATGGTATAGTTGTAAAACCGAGAGTTCTTGACTAGTCCAACCCACTCTTTCCATCCAGGCGGCACGTAGGACCCATTGTATTCATTGAGGTACTTGCCAAAGAAAGCTGGAAATCAAAAAAGGGAAAGAAGGCTACTGTGAGTACCAAAATCAGGCATACACCACATTTCTTGTCTCGCATGTGATTCGTTGTTGTTTCATGTAAATACCCTACATTTTACGTGTCTGGCCTTGTAGAGAGACGTTATTGGACCTGTCAAAGTTACTGACACCTCCGAGCATTTGTGCATTTCCTCTGCGACAGTATTCCGAGCCGGCCCCCTCTAGGGAGACCTCTAAGAGCTGTATTATAGAATGTGTTGGCTTTATGATATACATAAATATTTATTAGCCACTTGGCTGGAACTACAAACGGCATTACCCCAGGGAGAGATTCGATCAGGAGGTTTTAACCCTGTGTCTCAGAGGTCAAACGCTAATGGGCGCCTTTGGTGGCCATCTTTAAAGCATAGAAGAAAGCTCAACTGGAGTCCTTGAGGATTTGCGTCTGCAAGGATGTTGAGACGTCATGTCCTGCCCCGCCAGCCCGTCACCCCGCTACCCTTGGAGAGGCAGACGTTCACCGGCCACACTGCACAGATGGCTCCAGTGTTTGGACATCTACTTTAGTCATTAGGCCTAGGAGCTGGCCCACATCTCCCTTGAGAGCTCTCCATTGATTAGGGTGAAAGAACATGGAGGTAAATTGGTAACTAATCAGACAGAAGGCCAGGCTGTGGGGCCCCGGGGTCATATTTAACAACATTTTCTGCCAAACACATTAAATGGAAGCTTAGTTTCTTTTTTAACCAAAATTGAAGTGTCACATTTGCCTGGTTTCTCTGGATAATTCGGGTATAATTTATGGATCAGTCCGCTGTGGGGTCCATGGGCCAGACCATCATCAGGATTGGAATTCAGAGGAAGAAACGCACATCTCTTGCTGGTTCCACGCAGGGAGATTGTTTGAGACCTCAAATGTTTTCGTGATGAAATGCTTGCATGTGAAATCTCCCATCTCCAGCAGTAACCTCCAGCTATTGAATGGAGTATGCTAAAATGTAAGTAGGTCACGTCGGCAGCACTCGGCTGACACACTCAGAGTGAAGTACACACTACCCGCAAAAACATTCCACCATTGTCTCTTTCTTCGTGAAGGGGCATGTCATGTCATGTATTGCACTGGCCTCGTGACTGACGCCATTACGCGATAACTCGTTAAAGCAGCTACACTTACACCTGGACGCGAAGTGCTTAGAGGTGCAGACACAGTCCATTCCTAGAATTTGTTATTGGCTGCTATGGATGTTTTCATTGGTTGTCACGTTTATCCTTTGTCTTTCATAGAAAATGAAGGGGCAGATTTACTAAGACTGTATGCCCTGTTTGCATCACAGCAGTGACGCAAATAGGCCCAAAATCTTTTTGTACGATTTTCTTTCCATGGCTAAACTTGTTTAGCGCTGGAAATAATGTGAAAGTAACGCAAAGCAGTGAATAGCGGTGCTTTACATTATCTAGCGCCAAAGGAGCATACCATGGGTGGTACATGGGCGGTCCCATGCAACCACCCAAGGTTACTGACGCTAAACCCAATTTACAGAATAAAGTAGACAGGGGTTAGTGTCAGAAATTAGCACACCCTTCAACCAGGTGCTATGAAGGATAAATGCTTTTTTTCTCCTTTATTTTCCGACTTTGCATGTGTGCTGCATTGTACAGCACACATGCAAAGTGAGAACATGTTTAAACTCAGTCTAAGCATAGTATTTTGTACTGGAAAGGTATCCTTCCAGTACAAAACCTGTGCTTGAATCATGGAGACACACTTGCAGTACGGTGCAAAGGTGTCTCTGTGGCGCACGGCAGCCAATTTCAGCGCTGGCGCTAGGGAGAGGGGAGGAGAGTGCCATATTTCAGTAAATTTGGGGCTCTGTTACTCTCTCCTTCTCACACAGTGCAGCACAGCATGTGCGGCTGCTGCACTGCGCCGCATGAGAAATTGCTAAATCTGGCCCCCAGAGTTCATTGGACAGTAAAACTAGTCAATTTCAGTGTCGCTGTACAATAAGGCCCACATTTACAGTTTTGCCCAGACCCTCGTGCGATGCCTGCGGCGTAGGCCAGTTTGAACTTTGAAATATGGCAATAATCAGGGTTCACTGGACCCTAAGACCTTTGGGCCCCTGCACCTGCTACACCAATGGAAGCCACGCCCCCCTGCGATTAAATGCTCCATAATGTGACACACAAAATAGAGTATTTATACTTCCTTTTGTTAAGCCCTACAAGTGCAATCGTATGTCAGAATATCTTTGTCAGAAGTATCTTCCGACATAAATATGTGTTCCTTAATATCATTTAGAAACATATCTTTCGGTTGGGTGTAGATTTTCTATTATTGACTCCAATTAGGTGCTACTTTTGTAAACGATATTTAAGACACAATAAATGTGTCAGACGATATTCTGACAACTATATTTTGTAAGACACAGTCAGGGCCGGACTGGGAACAAAACCGGCCCTGGCAAAGTGCTCGGCCGGCCGCCCTGGGTGTTGGGGGTGCGGCCAAGCTCTTTGCCAGGGCCGGTTTCCGTCCGATTTTGTTACAGGGACGATTTTACAGCTATGCTGCAAAAATGGCCCAGTAACAAAAATGGCCCCCAGGGGCCCAAAACCAGCCCCCATCCGTGCAGCCCACCGGGGGATTGCCTGGTGCCAGCTACGGCCAGTCCGGCCCTGGACACAGGTTGTTTTTTTATTTTCTGGTGGGGAGTGAGTAGGCCACAGCTGCAGCTTCAAGATGCCCTAGATTTGGAGATCCTAAAGAGACAAAAAGGACAGAGAGCATTGAACCCCCTTCCTAGGGTACTCAATCTAGTAGAATATGGGATGCTAGGCTTCATAAAAGGGTGTGTTATTTACATAATTCTGCTAGGACTACTGAGTAAACCAGAGAGTGTAATCCCCACGTGGTCAATGCCAGTCACGATAGGTCCCCATGTCATTTAATATCAGTAACTTAGTTTCCCAATAGGTTTAGACCACCACAGAATTCATGGAGCCTGAGCCAATATGGGCTACTGCAGGCATACCCAGTATTGGTGGGGGCTATGGCCAAAATACAATTCAGGTGACTCAACCAGGCCCCAAAGGGTTATATATAGGTAACTGCTGGTCACAATGTTGAGTTTGGCAATAAAAAGTGTTAAAAACGAGTTTATTTGGAAGATCTTAATGGCGACTGCCTGGTTTACTTTGTTTTTATGTTGAAAAGAAGGCTGTCGTTGGTGGGGCACAGTTCATTTCCAGTGGTTTCATTTAGTGGGCCTACGGGGGGCTGTTTTAGAAGAAGCCTACTATAGACGCTTGGGTAAAAGACACTGCGGTGCCCATAAAGCTATCACCAGCTGAAGAAGACAAGATGCTGAAATGATGCCAACCATATGTAAATCTGAATCAGGGCTCCACAATAATCAACACTTGGGAGGCCTTCTGGTTGCAGTTAAACATTTTGTGAGTGGATGGCAGGGTGGTGTGAGGGTACCAAAGCAGCTTCCAGAGTGGGGAGGGACATGCAAGAAAAGAAAAGGATGCTGCATGGGAAAATGGGAAAGGAGAACCAGAGTGCATGAAACAACAGCAAAATGGGGCACACAATTCATACCAATGGGTATTGTAGCAAATAACAGAGGTTTCCAAGGTGCCATTGGAGGCATTGACAATGAGTGACTCAAAGCAAAGGAAGTTTCACAAAGTGGCAGAATAATGGTGAGCAGCATGAAAATAAGTACATTTAGTGATGAAGACCCATAGGCGATACTTTTTTTTTGCAGTTTTATATAGCACAAACCCGACCGAAGGTATTGGGGTGCTTTATATGAGCACCAGTTGGTTCCATAACACAAGGACACTTTTGTTTTTGTTGGGCACGAGGAGATTAAGTGATTTGCCCAGAATCACAGGATGTGGCGCCGAGGCCATGGCTCAAACCTGGTTCCCCAGCGCCAAAGGAGGCATCTCTGACTGTTATGCCACATCCTCTCTCTCATGGGAACAGTCTCTTTTCCACGCGAGCGTTGTTCCCGTCCTTTCCTATTTGCCATCTGGAAAATATTGAAGAATTTACTTTGTAATCAATAATTTTAACGTAAAGATGTTTTAGGGTTTGTTGTCTGCCCATACCATAACATAACATGACATAACATAGAGAAGCAATGCTGGCTAAACTGATGCTATTCAGCTGAGTGGCAGAGTGAAAGATGCCAATCCTCAAAACTACCACGAGAGTAGCTACTTGAACTATAGAGGGAGAGCAAGGGAGGGCAAGAAGAGGCAAAGGGCCAAGTGAAGCTAGGAGAATTCCAGGAGTTAGAAGAGTTACAGCTGCACAGCCAGTACAAAAGGAGACAGACCACTGTCAAAAAAGGGTAGGACTTTACACATAAATTATATTCTGCTTATAGAAAATATTGGAATGGAAGAACACAGAAAGGAAATGTCCATATTACAAGAAATGACATAGGGGTGAAATGACCCGCATCAAAAGTACCAAGTGGTAGCTCACTCACTCAGTCACTCAGTATGCTGTTAACAACCAAAGTAATCGTTTTCAGGGTTGACGTGAAACACTGAATGTTACCTAAATAGGTTATGGTGAAGTTGTTGCAGGACCACTCATTTTTGCTATCAATCTCACAGCACAGAATTAACCTTTCAAGCGGTCTAACTTTAGACTTTCAGGGCCTACAGCAAACTTCAATGGAATATCACTGTGGAGTGATTTTTGAGACTTAAAATGAGATTGCACTGATGAGCCGCATACACCAAACCATGCGTAAGCGAAGCTATCATTGAGAAACACATGGACGGGCTTTGGGTGGAAGCTCCTGCCATATTTCTGGCTTGGACATTTCAGAAGGGTGAATGGAGGTCTAGGGCATCAATTAGTTCCGAGGTCTTCACTTTAATGTCTAAAGCTGAAAAGGGAGGAGGGATTCCCAGATGGACTCTTAGTAAAAAGAAAGATGAATGTTGAGCACAAGAATGCGGGCCCAGTAGAGAGACTGGCATGTATTCTGCTTTGTTGGAAAGTATGGTGGCCACACTCGCTGTTGTGCATGGTACTCCTTTTAAAGAAACTCTCAAGATATATATCCCTAAATCCTAGACTTTATGGAGCCCTAAGAGACAGTGAACTAGCAGTGGTCAGGGCGAATGGGGACACAAGCAGGATTGTATTATTCAATGGATGATGTGTAGAAAGGGAGAGGATAGGTTTCCAAATCTTTAAACCCAAGGCAGATCAGACAGTGAAGGTGTGGTTGAGTAGACAATCCGGAGGATGAACAGAAATGGGCTGTTGTATCCAGTGGATGCTAGTAGGGTATAGCGGGGAAGGCTCATAAACGTGTGTTAGGTGGTTTGAGACATGAGGAATGGTCTCCTCGTGGTATTTATCACTAGCGCACTAGTGTGAAGATGGCGCTATGCAGGTGGAGTTTGGAGCACGGACAGCGTAGTAAGCATTTTTGCCTCTGCAAATCATAGAATATATTCTTAAATCTTCTTTTTGTGTCACTTGAAACATTCCTTCTTACCGTTAAGGATGACGGTATTTCCACTTTACGTTTGTGATGACATACACACTTGTACCTTCTGTCTCTCCAACCCTCCCAAATTCTTGTCTTGTTTTTTTCCTGCAACACTCCAGTTAAACTTCTGTGTGTTGAATCTTTCTTGTCTGTGGGGGGGGGAGGGGGCACTTCCAAACAATTCTCCTCTGTTTGCAAATGTATACTATTACACCCTGCATCTCCCCAATGTATCTTGAGCTCTCTTCTCCTTTTTAATATACCGTAACTAACTACTCTCTGTTGCTATTACTACAATTCATTTCACAAGATGGCATCTCTCAGTGTGCTGTTTGTTTGCTGTTGCATGATGTGTGAACTGAGGGAGGCTGCTTGGGTATGTTATTTGGGATCCTGAGAGGAGAAAGTGATTTCACAGATACTGTCATGTTGTTCTTCTCATCTTTCATCGGGTTGTGAGAAAGAGGGGCTTATTGCACTTAGGGTGTGATTTCACTACTGATGACACACCATGGATATGGCGTGTTATGGCCAGGCAGTAACATCACCATATGAGATTAGCTTTTGAAAAGCTCATTCACGAAGTGAAATACCACGGACCAGATAACTCTATTTCTGTGCCAGTCAGCGGGTGGGATTCTGAGTCAGGTGAAATTCAGCCCAATGTTCCACAACTCGTTTGAGGGAGATGGCCTGAGATGTTCTCTTTCAGAATCGTTTGAGGAATATGGGAGTCTATGTTTCCTCACTGAAAAGTTACATCTATTTGATACATCAGCCCCAGAGAATCCAGCCAAGTGAGAGAAGGACACAAACACATTTGCAAGATACTCTAACATGGGGTTCAAGTGATTGGGAACAGTGACATGTGGTAGCAAAATCCTTGCTCTGGTCCTGTGCACCTATGCATATGTGTATGAAGATGCACATGAGCACATACATGGGTGCGTGCATGCACATATAGATATGCATGCGCACACACAAGTGCACACACACACACTCTCTCTCTCTCTTTTTGTATCTCGTGATCACCCATCAAAATACCTGGCACATTTGTTTGTGGTTGCACAAACAATCTCAAAACTGTCTTGTGTAGTTTTTTGAAGCTCAATGTGAGTCTAGAGGGATGAAAGATTGTAAATGCATATTTATTGACACCCCTTCTGACTATACTAACTATGAGTATTTCCATTCACAATGAAAGCCATGGGAGCAGAGCTTCTTAAAGGCTGTGTGTCCTCCTTACACTGAGCTCAGGATAACACGGATCAATAGGAACACGGGCAGCGACATCACCGCGACGTTACGTACACAGACGAACATGACAGGCTGTAAGAGAGAGGGGCTTAACAGGAACATCAGCAGAAAATGTTCTATTCACAGAAAGCTAACGTCAGCTGCCAAGCTTGTGATTGATCACTTAAGCACAGCATCATCAGAAATCTATTACCCTTTCAGGCTGAACTCTGAAGAGAAGATCCGATCTTCACATTTCCAGGCATTGCCTTCGCCATTCTTTGTCAGGTAAATGATCACAGATGTCATCTTCTACACTGCCTTGCTGCTTGCAGATCCAGTGGTCTCCCTCCACACAGCGGGCATTGAATCTCTCTGCCCACGGATCACTTCACAGTAGGCACATATTTAGGTTTTGATAGATTTATTAGTTGATTGCTCAAGTATGTAGAGTTCTCTACAAAAGGAATTGGTAGAACTGATTTGATTACAACCCCTGACCTTCTTAATAAGGCAGACATTTACTAGGTTATGAAACAATATCTGTAATTTTGTAAGGCATCAGGTAAATGGAGGGATTAGCGAAACCACTGTGACGGGATTATGTCATGGTGCAAACCTCACCAAACATGGAGATGTTCCTGACCTGGACCAAGAATTCCAGGGGAAGGCGGCTTTTGCTGAATTCCAGCTGGGGTCTACAAGATCCCATTTCTTTTTTCCACTGGGGCAATATGACACCACAGCTGTTTTAATATGTCCTTGGGATGAGTCTTCTGTGAAAATACTAGAGCATTTTATCTTTTTTTGTTTTTATTAGGAACCATTGCTCAAGAAGTTTTTTTAACCTGTTCTTAAGCTATATGGTTTTAATTTCTTGAGCATTCTTCCGAATGAGTTCGTTTGTTATGACATAGGGTATTTTTTTTTAAAGGTTGTTTGTAAGAGAAGTTCAATGAACTGTTGGCTCGATTTGGTCATATTATTTTATTTTGTATTGCTGGTTTCTTTATGTATGTAGTTGTTGGTTTTATGATTGGTTTTTAATGATTGAATAAAGATTTATTGATTGACTGAAAATACAACAAGCTGTCATCATGGTCAAAGGCAATGTGATGTCACTGCCTACGATGATATTGGGCTGAAAGGTGGTGTGATGTGACATGCATCAGTCCAGTAGTTTTGGGAAACAATGCTATTGCAAAAATTGTGATTTCTCCAAATAGTTTACCAAAAAAAAGCTGTGAGGAGTCTCCTTCCCAGTAAACATGTTTAAATACCTGTATATGCGTGCAGACAGGAGGCTCCTACCTTATCGTAAAAAGAAAAGCTTTACTTCATAAATTTGTGTTGTAGGAGTAAAGAGAGAATTATAATTGCAAAAAATCATGGTGCCCTATCACATTTTAATAACTGCTTAACAAGCGGTGGCAGCTATGTGAATATTAACTGAAGGCATTACAATTCTGTAGGGATTCTGACAGAATGTCTAGGAAAAGGGAGGATTGAACACAATTACCCTGCTGATGGGGTCAGGTTATTAACATCATCTTTTAATTGCAAGACATTTTAATATCTACATGTAAGACTGTTTTTTTAGAAACTAGAAACTAATTAATTGCTGAGTTGATTTAGAATATGGAGCCTGTTGATATACACCAATACTGAAACTCTGTTTTTTGGTACTAGGTAACATTATGTTTTCATAACGCTTTCACATATCCCAACAATTATTAGGTGAAAGTAGGGCCTGATTAAGATATCGGCGGACAGGTTACTCCGTCACAACGGAGACGAACATCCCATTAGTCGGAATCTGGATCCCATAGGAAATTATGGGATTTATATTTCGACGGACGGGATATTCATCCCCAATGTGATAGAGCAACCCGTTTGCAGCTATTTAAATCAGGCCCTTAGTCCTGATGAATACATTAGATGACTTGAAGGTTGGTGCTGAAACATGTTGTTTAATATAAATGACAAGCTACATTGAATGCTTTCTTTTTTATGTAATGTGCAGGTTTAGTAACCACAGATAAAAAGATCATCTCTCACTCACTGAGCAAATATCAGTGAAGGCCTGCAAAATTTACCACAGTTTTCGGTAACACATTTGTGCACCACAGCCACAGTTTGGGGGGTGATGAGCCAGCCTTAAGGTATAAGAAACAAATATGCATAATCTGGCACAGATGATGAGAGTTATGGTCAAGTGTAATCACCATGACAATACTGTGTACATCAGGGGCCATATTACACATACACAACGCATTTTCCTTGATTGCGTTGGGTGCATTTTTTAAAAGGAGTGCCCGGCGCAATCAAGGAATATGCACCGTATTATGGTGAATGTGCCCCCAGCGCATTCATGTGAAAACCGGAGCGGCTGCTTTGAAGCCGCTCCGTGTTTTCACAGTGCAGGCAGCAACCTGCCTGCAATTTTAAAGGGGATTAGAGATCCCCTTGCAGTTGGGTGCAGTGAGTGACTGCACCCGCCTGCTAAGGTATGTCTGGGGGTTCCATGGGACCCCGTTTCCCCCGTCAGAGGGCTGCAATCAGGGGGCGCAATGACAAAAGGTGGCGCACTGTCAGTGCATCTCCTGAGAGCTTCTTTGCGCCCGCATCTGTAATATGATGCGGGCACATAGGCAAAGGGATTTCCTCATTTGCATAAGAACACACCCCTATGCAAATGAGGGAATGCCCTCTTGAGAAAGCGCTGGCCCTGTATGTGCTACAGCGCTTTCGGTATTACAGAAGGGGATGCACAAGCGTCTGTGGCCCCTTCTGTAATACCAAAGTGCCCCAGAGGTGCGCAAAGCAGGCGCAAGCGTCTGTTGCGCCCCCGGGCACTTCTATAATACGGCCCCAGGTGTCTAAACATATTATAAGAACACACTATAACCTGATGCACTTGAATGGTGACTTTATATTTTGGAGAAGTTTGTCTGTCAATTAACATTCAATTTATGACTAGCATACAGAAGACCTAACCCAATACTATTGACAAGGTTAACTCAATTAATTTTAGTGTCATAGGTTTTAGGTCTGCCTCGTAACAACTGGCTGTCTCTATGACCTGATATCATTAAAACATAGAATAGGGCTTTGGGTCAGCTTCCTTCAAGTACTGATAGCGTTGCATCAACCCCCATAGGTCAAATGCATGTTGGGTATGTAGTCCGAGCATGTCAAATTTAGACCAGGGCTTGTATAAAATATACGAAGTGTATCACTATTTCAATACATTGGGGGCATTAGAAATCATTTAAAATGACAGGGAAGAGTTTGACAACAACAACAAAAATGTGATGTTAAATTAAAATGAACTCTCCCTAGATTTTGAGTGATAGTCTTGTGCAAATCTATTTCAATGTTCAGTAAAATAGTATTGTCAGCAGTGTCCAGTAATGACCATTAAACTACAAGAACCTCTTAGTTTTGCATTCTCCCTAGACTCAATTTGAGCTCCCATGAAGAGACGCACAGGCGTTAAAAAGCGGGTGGTGTGCTAAATGGTTGGGTATGGATTGTCACAAAGGCCATATCCTATATGTCCAAATATATTAGAAAGAAAATTATTTATTTGAGAGGTATATGCTTGATTATGCCATTCTGTGGCTGAAGCATTTTACAAGTAACTATAGATTTGGTGAATTTGCCACATAATCATTTAGTGCACAATTTGAAATTTTTAATAAAAAGATGTTTCTAGCTCAAATGGATCAAATGTTTCTAAAATTGTGGCTAGAGTGTTGCTGCACAGTGGAAGACTCTTCGCAAAGGTTGATTAGTCACCTTTCAGTTGCTCATTGCTGTATTTGAATGTTAAACTGGTACCCATGAGGTTAAACCTTTGGCCAGGCAGTGTTAATTTGTGCAGAAATAACAAAATAATGAAGTAATACTATCATAAGAATATACTGCATTGCCCTGCATAATTTGCCTTTTCTTGCCACATAATTCAGTCAACCTTGCCACATAATGTGGTCCGCCCCGTCACCTAATTCCAGTGGCTCTGATCTTACCATAAAATGGCTGTGATGTGCTGTGCATAAGCACACCACAATTTCTTCGTGAGTCTACTTATCTGCAATCCCTTTTTCAAAAGCCAAGCTGTGGTCGGTGTTTGTCACAAAGAACATGCAAATTGTATTTCCAGTCTGTGCAAAGAACCCACGGAAATTAAAATGCATGTTAGCAGTTGTTTCCATCTCACGTTATGGTTAAGGTTTCCCGTCAGTGCAATTTACAGTCTTTGCCTGTTCATGCTCTTCTGTCTCACTTGCTAAGAGACCTTTTGGCGCTGGTTGTTTTTAGGTTGTCTTTATTTTAAACGTGCTGATTCAAGTTTACAAAGCACAATTATAAAATACAGTCGGCTAATGAATTCAGCACACTACTTAAAAATTGAAAACACAAAAACATCATTAAAAACGTCAGAGTGTAGGTTCCTGAAAACATCACATTTGGGCGAGTTTGCAGAAAGCAACAAGAGACAGAAAAATTAGCCAAAATATCTCACAAATGTACAGATCTGTATTGTTGTATTAAACACTTTAATCAAAAAATGTTAATATTTGCAAAAAGTATGGGGAAAAAATCAATTTTATTGAGGCACATGGTAAAGTTATTTTAACATTTGTACCACTATTTACAGATGGGTCAACCTTGGCTGGCCACAAAAAAAAAACGGATGCCTTTTTCATTCCACTCTCTGGTCCTCCCCTGTCATTCAGAGCAGAGTAGTGAGGGTGGGGGTTGGGGGGGGGGTGGCTTTCCTGATAAGAGTGGTCTCTGCCAGCTGTGCTTAGGGAAAATCCTTTCTGCAGAGTTACCAGGGGGGCTCCTCCTAATTGGCGGAGGAGTGTTGCCCTGCCTGCTGGGAGCGCAGCAGGCAAACAGTAATTAATAAAATGCCATAATAATGTCATTTTATTTTGCCACCAGCTCCTGCTGTGTACAGCACGAGCATTAGGTGGGGGCGGGGCTGAATCCTGATTACTGCTGCCCCTTACAGTGCGCATGCCGGGTTGGCCAACTGGCTACCTACGGCTAGCCTGACATGCGCACTGTACATCCAGCAATCCCATGGCTGTAAAACAGCCGGGGGATTGCGGACACAGGCCCCCAGCCTCAAAATGAACACTGGGTTAGCCTGCTCCCACCAATCCTGAAACTGCTCTCATGCTGAGAGCAGCTCCAGGAGTGGTCAGGAGTCATGTTCCACAAGGCAGGAAGGGAAGTCCTTCCCTTTCCTGCTCGTGTATGTCACACCACGATCCCTGGGAGTGCCGCACTGGGCTGAACATCATGGAGGTGAGATGGGCGCATGGCGCCCCCGCTAGTTTTGTATTGCCAGCCGCCACTGAGACTTACTCCTTTGGAAAAAAAATCCCGAAGGACCTCCCTAATTTAAGGGAGTCCTCCAAAGCCACAGAAACCTTCTTTTTGTCCTGTCTGTGGCCAGCATGCACATCAGGCTTGGTGGGAACCCCTAAATGTAACAGAGCTGATGTTGTCAGAGGTAGCATGGCCTCTTTTAGTAAATCTTGCCCAGGCCGCTCTACATCCCTTACTGGAAGCGATGTGGTGCTTTTGTGGCTAGAATGCTCACCTCATATTTGCAAGGTGCTGTCATGGAACCTACCAGCACAACTAGTGGACATGGAGGTTAGGACAAAATTAAGGTTCGGAACGGTGGCCCAGAACGGCTGAGGGATTTGGTGGCAATATGAAGGCAAAATCGGTCACCACCGGACAAAAATCTATACAATACATCTATTAATCAAGAGTCTATTTCAATCTGCTAGGGCAGCAGGTAATCAATTCAGGTCATATATGGGAGAGCTTAAATTCTGATATTAGGCTGTTTGTAGAATAAAAATGTGCTTGAAGTTATGCTACCAACGAGAATGTAGCACGACCTAATCTATTGCTGATGGTAAATCAAGAGTAAAATTTAATTTCAATGTCTTTAGAAAGAAGAGATCTTTTCATCTTGAGAGGAAAATGTGAAAGGTTCTGCACATGAAGTAGACACTTTTGCGGTGCACAGGAACTTGTGGTAAAGGCTCAACATGCAACGATGGGCGCTTGCGCGAAGGTGTCAGCAAGTCTTTTCGCATTAAGCAACAACAAAAACACGGTCAAACCACAGATTTTCAGTGCGCTCTTTGGTATTCAAGCAAGATAGTCCGCCGGAAAATATTAAAGTACAAGCCGGATGGATGAGGGGGAGCGGTGATATCCGCTGACAGTAATGGAAAGAAGTCAGGCTGTCACGTGCAGGGCATGACAAGAGCAGATGGCGCATCCGTCCGCGAGAGGCTTGCGCGCACAAGTCATAGTGCCAATATCGGCAACAGTTATCACAAAACACATAAGTACATAAATAAAACACACAACACTGTAATGTAAGTGGAGAAATATTGCTGCAGGTTTATTAGCATAACCAATATGCAAACATGGTGGGTTATCTTACGGGCGATCCCAGGGCAGGCCAGCCCCTATGCCGCCTGCCCGTCTGATAAGCCTAGAGTCACCATGGCAACGCCAACTGGTGTATACCAAATATTGGGAGGGTCCAGCCCTCCCATCCGTGGACCACCAGTCCACTTGCTTCACACGCCCCCTCGTGATGGGTGGGCGGAGCATACATGGCAGCCCCCGGTTGCTCAGACCCACAACCGCCTGTCGGCTAACGGGGCGCCGTCGTTCTTCCAGGGGACACACTAAAACATCCCTGGGTATCCTGGCTTAGCACCCCGCGGTGCTGCTGCATGATGTACCCCTTGGTATGTGCAGACCCTGGATCGCCCTGTAACTCCTCCTGCAACACAAAGTAAAAATTGTTAGAAGACCTGGCCCTCCCTTTGTCCCTCCGGACACCGGGTAAGCGGAGGGGCGGGCAAGGCGAACGAGCGGACAAGAGGACGAGGAGGGGGCGGAGATTGTATATGTACCCCTGTCTCCTCCCCGCCCTCGCCGGAAGCAGCCATCTGCTGGGGTCTCCCTTGGACTAGCCCAGGGACTCGACCTCCCACCCCTGTGCCTTCCTGTGGCACTAAGGCGGCCGCCCTCCAAGGGGCGGGCCGCTACGCAACCCCCCCCGGGCAGCCTTACATAGTGCCAATATCGGCAACAGTTATTACAAAACACATAAGTACATAAATAAAACACACAACACTGTAATGTAAGTGGAGAAATATTGCTGCAGGTTTATTAGCATAACCAATATGCAAACATGGTGGGTTATCTTACGGGCGATCCCAGGGCAGGCCAGCCCCTATGCCGCCTGCCCGTCTGATAAGCCTAGAGTCACCATGGCAACGCCAACTGGTGTATACCAAATATTGGGAGGGTCCACCCCTCCCATCCGTGGACCACCAGTTCACTTGCTTCACACGCCCCCCCGTGATGGGTGGGCGGAGCATACATGGCAGCCCCCGGTTGCTCAGACCCACAACCGCCTGTCGGCTAACGGGGCGCCGTCGTTCTTCCAGGGGACACGCTAAAACATCCCTGGGTATCCTGGCTTAGCACCCCGCGGTGCTGCTGCATGATGTACCCCTTGGTATGTGCAGACCCTGGATCGCCCTGTAACTCCTCCACAGCCTTGGGAGTGGCCACCGTCACTACCAGGGCCCCCCACCAAGGTAGACCTGTTTACTTACAACCTGCTGCAGCCCAAGCTTCCCCTAGGTCCAGTAGGAAAAGGTCCATGCCTAAACTAGAGAGGTGCACCCCATCTCCCTCCAGGCACCCTGTGGACTTGGCGTGTATAAGACCACGCCTGATGAAGCCAAGACCTCTTTGCTCTGCGCCTGGCTCCCGGTAGGCCTTTTATACCTACAGCATACTGATACAGGGCTTCTCCCAGGTCCCGCCAAACAAGTCTACGCCCAACCGGGCCGGCGGCCAGCGTGCACCATCAGGACAGGTTCCCCCATTTGTAGAATAAAAATGTGCTTGAAGTTATGCTACCAACGAGAATGTAGCACGACCTAATCTATTGCTGACAGTAAATCAAGAGTAAAATTTAATTTCAATGTCTTTAGAAGGAAGAGATCTTTTCATCTTGAGAGGAAAATGTGAAAGGTTCTGCACATGAAGTAGACACTTTTACGGTGCACAGGAACTTGTGGTAAAGGCTCAACATGCAACGGTGGGCGCTCGCGCGAAGGTGTCAGCAAGTCTTTTCGCATTAAGCAACAACAAAAACACGGTCAAACCACAGATTTTCAGTGCGCTCTTTGGTATTCAAGCAAGATAGTCCGCCGGAAAATATTAAAGTACAAGCCGGATGGATGAGGGGGAGCGGTGATATCCGCTGACAGTAATGGAAAGAAGTCAGGCTGTCACGTGCAGGGCATGACAAGAGCAGATGGCGCATCCGTTCGCGAGAGGCTCGCGCGCACAAGTCAGAGGCATCATTCAAAAGACTAAAAGAGGATAATAGCCCTGAACAGAGTGAAATTCATGAAACTATAAATGGGCAGGCCTATCAGGTTCTGACAGAGTATTGTAGGGCTGGAGTAGTTTCTCATATGACTGCTTTCTAGGGAGCCCCCGTGAGTGAAAACGTGAAACGCAATATCCGGCAATCTCTCGGTAATTAAAGAGAGCAGTAGTTGTCTTGGCCTGGAACCAGAGGACAGGATAATGGACTGGAATATTGAGTGTTGTCAGCGGTGGCAGGTACGTACAAGGCAGCAAAACTCATTTTGAGCCTGGCCAATGTATTGCATCAAATCAGCAATTCTCTTCTGACACGGCCTCATCCCGCGTGCAGAGTCCGGTTTCACGTTTTTTCAGACCTTAGGGGAGGTTTAGCTTCCAGTTACTCTTAAAAGCCTCTTCAAAACTAACTAGTGTAGGAGCAGAGAGCCGGAGATGTCACGCAATGACGCCACATAATTCCATGCAGGTGCTCCGCACAATGTCTGACGAGTGCCTGCCTCCAGGAGCCTGTCCAAAATGGAGTATCTTGACCTGCGAACCCAGCCATGATTCCCTTTCAAAGATTGTGGATTTTTGAGTCATTTACGGTGAACTGCGGTTTTCAATTGTTTTTTCCCTCTACTGCGACCCCTCACAAACAGTCGGAAGGCTCATATTTTTGCAACGTTCATGGTTGCTGGCTTTTGGGTTAACTATAACAGGATTTCAGAAAATTCGTTTGAATACAATTTTCCCCCTATTTCTAAGGCGACAGGAAATTTGAGTTATCATTTTAACACGAAATGTAGGCATCCAGGAACTAAGAATATTGTTAAACGTTAAGGGGATTTTACATTACTACATACTTTTGAATTTTTTCGTTTTGAGTTGGAAGTTTATGTGGTGTATTATTTTCCAAATATGCATCTCAATGTCTCTTTGCTTGGGCGTTGTTGCACAAAAAACATGCCTGGGGCAGTCAGAGTGACATCATGCCCTCTTGCACCTGTCAGGTGTCAGGACATCACAGTGTTCCCCCTTAGCCCACCCTAAGCCTGTTATCAGCCTCTGCCTTGCTGCAGAGCGTCTGGGAGGGGGGGGGGGGGGGGGAGCTGAGCTTAAGGTAAACACGGCTCTAAGATCTGTTTACTTTCTGTTCCTACCTGGTAAAAAGGGCAGTGCAGAAGCAGCTGGCTTTCCCAATTGAAATCAATGTTTGTCTCCCCTTCTCGCCATGTGAATCTTCAAAAGCAGAACACCTGCTTGATGTGGCCCACTTTCAGGAAAAGCTTAGCTCTTTGTTAGAACCTCTGCCCAATCGTGTTGCTGTCTGTCACAGAGACAGGCCCTTGCCGCAGAGATGGACACGTTTAGTAATCCACGTGGCCTTGTTCGTGAGCTACGAGGCAAGTGACACCGTGATTGAGTTCCTTTCCAAGGTTTCTGCGTCTAGTTACACATTCTGTTCTTCTGCTGGCAGCTTCTAGCCTTCAGAAGAACAGTAACATTTCAATTTCAGGTCTGATTCAATATTTCTGGTAGCCCATGTGAAAAGATTTACTGACACATAATACTACCCTAGTGTGGTGCCAAGGTATCGCTTCTCGGCCTTTTGGCTAAGATCAAGTGTAGTGTGGTGCCAAGTTAGACAACAGTCTGTCAGTGTAAGAGAAGTGGTTTCTCAAGCGAGAAAAAATTATTTCCCTGTGCTGATTAAAACAAACAACAACAAATAACATGAAATTGAACTAATGCTAAGCCATTTCTAAATGCTTAACTGTACACATTGTGCTATTATGCATGCAGAGTGAGAATGGTAATTCAGAAAGATTTCTGTGTTAGTGATCTCCACCCAGGTGGTGGAGATAGATCTTCGCCCTCATGATGGAAATAACAACCACCATGATGATGGGGAGCTCCACCTACGACTGAAAAGTTACTAGCAATAATTTTACAATCCTAATTTCAATCTTAGGGCCCAATTTAGAGTTTGGCAGAGAGGGTACTCCCGCACACCTCTGTAATGCTCCTAAATTTAGTATTTAAGGGCGACGCTGAACCTTGCCTCCCCAGATATGAGAAGAAGAAGAAGGACCAAAGAGCCGTGCTGAATAAGGAAGAAGAGGAAACCAACTGTTTTGGCCCCAGCCCTATTGGCCTGTCCCGACTTCGACCTGCAACCAGTGAAACCTCGGCGTGTCCAGCAGCCACTAGCCATCCAGAACCCAGAGGACCTGCCCTGTCTTCACCAAAACTATTCTTGTCTCCCGTGAGCACTGGATTTGCTCAACTAAAGACTCCAACACAGAACCCGGATCCAGGTGGCTCAGTGGTTCTGCACCATTCTACACCCAACGCCCACGGCCCAATTATGAGTAGCACAATACCACGAGGAGGTCTCCCCAGCGATCCGGACCTGGGATCTGGTGATCCCTGACCTGGCTCGACCTTCTGCCCGACACCTGCAGCCTCAACCTGAGGGGTCCCCCAACCATGACTGGAGCTGATAAGAAAACCCGAAGCCTAAAGACAGCCCTGCACCCGATGCCCCATGGCCTTGGGCAGCCCAACCGGCGGTGTCCAGGCATCCCTCAACAATCTAATTTAGCTCTTCTGCCAATGGTGGCCCTCAAGATACCTCATTGACCGAGCCTGCAGCATCTCCCCCGAACTGGAGATCTCCATTGGAATCCACAGGGCTTCTGATGTCTCCTTGGCACTCTGCATCCGCCGCCTCCGTGCTGCTGGTGGTGCAGCTCCTGTGCTGATTGTTGTCCCCTGCAGTGCTGATCTTCACCCCAAGAGCTGTGCTCCCACAAACGAGTGGCTTGCTCGTAAGTGGCTCCTGACCGAAGGCCCCGCTAGCCCCATTGGCTAACATTGGGCCTCTGCACTCTGCACTTGGCCGCCCCAGTGCCACTGGTGGTGCAACTCAAGTGTCTCCTTGACCCTTGGGGAACCTTCAGTCTATCCCCAAACCACTATTCTTGCAGGTCATTTAATTACCTACAAACCAATAACAACCTTCTCTCCCATAGGAATCCATGTTGTGGTTTTTCCTCTGAAAATGTTCTAAGTGTCAACCTGTTTTGTATGAAACAAAATGAACTGTGCTTAATACGTAAAACTGTCTTACTTACCTGTGTTTTGTAGGATCCAGGGTGTGATATCTAGGCACATTACCCCGAGTAATCTATATACCCAAAAGTAACGTAAAAGTAATCAGAAGTGATTTCAATATATTCTGAAGTGTTTTGAAAACAAATACAAACAGGTAACGATTCCAATTCTATCCACAATTGCATCTCTGTGTACAGTCTTGCACTTGATAAGCCTAACTGCTCGACAACACTACCACACATAGAGTTGTTAGTGATTATCTAATTTAGCCTCTGCTATACCTCTGGTGATCCCGTGGACTCTGTGCACACTGTACTTTACTTTGGTATAGTATATACAGACCCAGCTTCCTACAAGGGGTAACACAGTCTTGTTGGATCTCATGGCCTCTGCCAATTTATTGGTGTCACACCCGGTAGCTTCTCTAAGCCGCAAATGAAACAGATTTTTTCTGAAAATTGCGAAACTGTCTCTCCTCTTTCACTCCTCCCCCATGGAGGTATGCCCAAGTAAGTGGGAGTTTTAGTAGTGAGATAAACCTATAATCTGCAGGTGGTGTATACAGAGCCCCCCCCCCCCCCATTCCCTCAAATCAATGGCCACACACAATGGTTATTTTACTCTATATATTTATCATACACTTTTCGTCTACAAATCCTCTGCGTTCAAATGTTTGCAAGTATTATAAACAGCTCAGTAATTATTATAAAAATTAGAGCAACGGTTAGATAAGCGCCAAACCTTTCATCACACACCTCTATCCTATTAGTCTAAAATCTAGCTAAATTATAGCCAGTTGTATAACAACATCGTTGTATCAGTTTTTCACAATATGCCAAGTCATGTAATGACTTCATATGTTCTTTATTGTGGCATCAGGCCTGAAGTTGGAAGATTGGTATTCAGCACTCCTCTAGCTGCCACTCCATGTGCGTATACGCTGCATTTTATATACCTTCCTTATGCACTGTGTTCTATGGAGTGAGGAGGGGTAAAATACATCTGTATATATGCTTTGTAAAAGCTTCAGAGAATGGAAATTGTCCTTCTCTGGTCTGTGAACCTGAGCCTCAGAAAAAGCTTCAAATCATGCATACATGCTTTGATAATTCGACAATTTAACAAGCACTGGCAAAGCCAATAGGTCTCACGTATGCAAGAGCTAAGGGCTTTTACAATGTCTTTAAGACATGTTTTACAGCAGTGTGACTGCTTTACAACATGGCTAAAAATTTGAAAGATGTGCTATGCGCAGCTAGCGCTGGCCGTGTCATATTGTTTTTCTTCTGGTGAGAATGAGCGCTAGAACAATGACAGAGGGGAGAGGGGGCAAGCAACAACAATGGGAAGGGTAAGGCAGGGATGGGGCAACAAGGGACAGGGCAATGAGCAAAGAGAAAACAAGCAATGGAGCAACAAGCAACGGGGCAACTAGCAACACGGTGGGCGGAAAGGATGAGGTAACAAGCAATGGGGCAGAAAGGATGGGGAAATTAGCAACGGGGCAACAAGCAACAAGCAGCAAGCAATGGGCCAGGAGAGACGGAGCACAAAAAACACTTCATTGGCTGCCTGTTACAATATTAGTATACAATATTATGAACATTCAACAGCTTGAATAAATGTTGATTTATGTCTGTGCACAAAACAAGATCCAACTGGACCAGCCATCATAAAAGGCTTGTGGTCCCTGTTAATCACTCCCTCTTCTCACAGTACACATTACAATTATGACGCGAGTAGTTAAAAAAAAGGCCCTGGTAAAATTATACGAAAACACATATGTGGTGTAAATCAGTACCTTTACTTAGATTCAGTCCGCATGATTTAATTCCACAAGGGGATAGCATAAACTGATAAGCATTTTTCACAAACTGCATCTTATACCACTGAGGTTATGATGGGCATGGTCCTAATGATTTCCAGACCAAAAACAATGCACAGGAAACGAAGATATGGTTAGGAAATATAACAGTTCAAGAAAGCAGAAGGAACATATCTGCCTTGAATGTGAAACTGCAGAATGAAAGGTGTGCTTGCCATACATCTGTGAGTGAGAAGTTCATCCTCACTCTGTCAAGAGTAGAACTTTCTACATTTATATAAAGTTGATAGACCCCTTGTACTTTTCCTTGGTGGCCAAAAATACACAAGCAACAATAGGGCAACAAAAGCAATATAGGGGAGTGGAAGAGAGGAAGAAGAAATAGTACCGTTGTAACATCGCAAGCAGAGGACGGTCACTAATTAAGTGGACTCAATCTGTGCTCGGAAGAATGACAATAATGTCAATGAATAGTAAGCAATGGGGGGCTCCAAGAGCTTTACTGTACATAATATCTCTTGCAGGGGAGAGCGCATGCAGCGCATGCGCTCTTGCAGGCTCGTCCTATAAACAAGCTAGACTGCTTTCTAGTAGGGGTGGGTGGAACTCTTGGAGTTTCATGGCTTTAATAACAAACTCTACCAAAATCAGCAGAGTTCTTCCAACAGGCAGAAAATATTCATGCAATTTAGCGGCAGGAGTGCAAGCAGCACTGAAAAATCAGCGCAAACGGTACCATGCGTGGCGATTCGATATGATCTTCCTGCCGTTAGAAAATCTACTTGAGCGGCAGCAAATCTACTCAAGAAGATGCTCGCACCCGCCCATCTCACTTATGTTTTGTTAACAAAAGGCAAAACTCAATGTGACTCACACTGTAGCTCATGTAAATACTTTTATCGCCTTCTTTCTAGGTGGTTATTTTACAGTATTTTTCCCTGAGTGGATCAGAGCTACTTACGACTGAGCTATTACCACTCGTCCATATTTCACTCGTCTTAAACTCTGTGTGAAAACTTAATGCTGCTCTACATCTGACTACGGGCCTGATTATGATGGCGGTGGTACCTCAACCAACAGCACGTTGGTGGTGGTCCCACCGCTGACAGCCCTTCGGTCCGAATGCCACATTACAATGCTGCCGGCCGTACCCTTGCCTGTTTGGGGACAGGCCGTTGCCTCTGCCAGGATCAGTGATCTCAACGGTGCGGCAGTCAGAATCATTATCCTGGCACCGCCATTGGGATTACAATGTCCTTTTCAGGCAGTCTTTTCATGATGGTCTGACCCCTATGAAAATGCTGTCAGAAAGGGACTTTCAGTGTCCCAAACAGGACCCCTGTCCCTAGTGGGCCACTACAAAGTGGCACTGGGGTACATGTAGTGCCCTCATGCACCTCCATGGTGCATGGTGCACGGTTCATGGATGCTCACAAAGTGCTCCTTTACACTGTCGCTTGTGGTGTGACCCTTTTCCTGGGCCACAGCAGAAGCCGCCATGTAAAAGAGCACTTTTCGACTGCCAGCATGGCGGTCGTATCCTAATGCAGCATTTGGACCGCCGATTATTTGACGGGCTGTCTCCTCACAGCCGCGATAGCGGTCTGACCAACCGCTATATAAATGAGGCCCTAAGTACTCTCTTTAGAGTCCATGTGCTGTACTTGTTTGATGGGGGTGATGCTGAGGGTTGTCAGTTTTGGACTTTAAACTGATTGGTATTGCCTCATGAAGTAAGCAATATGAGGATAAAAAGTGACAGAGTGGCACTGCTCCAAATTCTTACCAGTAATCTTCATTGCACTGAGTCCTACTCTTCCTTGACACAAGTCTAGCTCCTACACCTCCCATCCTCCTGAGTGGTCTGTCTTTGACCATTGTGGTACCCCTTAGGCACTGCAAAGAAAACCTTTGTGTGGAGGTTCAGATGTTTGGCAGGAGGGGATACACTGTATTGTTTGTTTTAAAAGGCGGCTGTCTGTTTCC
Organism: Triturus cristatus; assembly: GCF_964204655.1. Classification (NCBI taxonomy): domain Eukaryota; kingdom Metazoa; phylum Chordata; class Amphibia; order Caudata; family Salamandridae; genus Triturus; species Triturus cristatus. Next base: position 1,576,155,949 of record NC_140590.1, read on the forward strand.
CTGCCATGATTTGACTGCTCAACACATCTGTGAACAGATCTCTTGTCTCACTTCCTTTTTTTTTTTTACGGAGTTTTATATAGCACAAACTTGACCCGAAGGTATCGGGTATCAGAGCGCTTTACACGAGCACCAGTTGCATTACATGAGGACACATTCATTTTTGTTAGCCACGGGGAGATTAAGTGATTTGTCCAGAATTACAGGATGTTGCGTGCCCTTGCAGAGACTCGAACCCCAGCTCCGAGGTTGACCGCTCTAGCCGTTAGGCCAACTCTTCTTCCCTAGAGGTTAGGATAAGTTTGCAGTCACTAAAGTGATTACAGTGTGGTCACGTTAAACCCAGAGGTTAAGTAAATCTTCTTTTAATCTCCTGGAGATGGCCTTACTTATAGATGTTTTCCTCCATCATCGTTAAGACAGAGACTTTTGGTTTTGGATGCTTCCCATGAGGTAAAAGGGCAAACGTCTACCTTGGTGCCTAGATACTATGTTTAGATATGGAATGTATTACGTGTTTTATGTATGCATGCTATGAAATGAGGGATACCACACATTTTGGCACCTGTTTATGTTTGGTCAAAGCTTGTGGCTCTCACAACTTGCTAGCATCAGTGAAGAAAAGTAGAGGCTCCACGATATGGTTTCTTTAACAAACTAGCATATACAAGCTTCTCAACCTGCAGTCAGTGTTACCATAAGGATTTTTGGGGTTCTGGGCGAGTCATACCGAGTGGCCCTATTTAGAACAACTTTGAATTGTATTACCCATTTTCTGGTAACTCAAGCCTACCAAATACAAAATGATTTTTCAGAAATAGGTCACCCAGAAACAGTTCAAATATGTCTTGCCCTGGATCCCAAAATTCATAAAGAGAAACAGAGTTAGAGGTAAGCACAGAGGAGAGAGGTTGATATACAGCAATAAACAGAGGCGGCCCGCTTGTAGGTGGGGTCCCTGGGCAATTGCTCATTTTGCCCATGCCTTAAAACATTTCTGCCTGAAGAGACCTATTAACCACCTCCTCCAAACATTTGAGGAGGACATGCAAAATAAGATGCTTGGCGTCTCTGTAAGAGCATAGATCCTGGGCTTTAAACGTTCTCCGCATTATCTCAGAGACATAAGAGCGACCTACTCTGCACCTCACACTTCTTTCTTGCCTGATGCAATTCAGTAAAAAGTCTCAGAACACACTTAGCCACAATCTTCCTGCAATCTAGGACTGTATCCCTTCCCTCCCCTCATCACTGAACCATAATTCTATGTTCTGTCTTTATTGCTAGGACTGTATCCCTTCCCTCCCCTCATCACTGAACAATAATTCTGTGTTCTGTCTTTATTGCTAGGACTGTATCCCTTCCCTCCCCTCATCACTGAACCATAATTCTGTGTTCTGTCTTTATTGCCTTGACCTCTTACTGTAAACACACCTCCATGTCTCTCTATCCTCCCATGTTGGCTACCCATCCGATTGCTCTGTACAGCACTCCACTGCCACTTGATGCTCTTCTCACTCTAAATAAATACCCCAAATAGCATAAAATAATAATTCAAGCATCCTGGCATGCAGGTTAAGCTAACTGCACTTTCATGAAGATTTGTGTAAAATTACACATGCTCCACAAAAAAATAAACCAGACAAAGAAACAAAACTGAGTTGCCTACAAGAGATGTAGTACTATGAAACGCCATTACTGTGCTCTCTGAATAAACAGAGGGCAAGATGAACAAAGCACTTTGGCGGCTGCAAAAGTCCCGATAAGCAGAATAAGGCCATTAGCGATTGCAAAAGTGCCTTTTTATGTACAAACCAAGCTGCGATTCTCCAGAAATGCATTTGGGTTTGCGATTTGGAATTTGGAAGGGGCTTGTTTAAGGCGTCCCTTCCAAATACCGAATTGCAGTGGTATGCATTATTGTTTTCACTCCAAATTGCAGTTTCAAAATAATAATATTTCACCACCGCCTATAGACCACTGCTTACTGAAACTTGCACTTTTCTTTTTAGTTTTTTTTTAAGTTTCCCGTTTTCTTTTAAGAAAAATGGGATGCACACAGAAATGGTGGTCTGCTGACCTCGGCAGGCCACCATCCCTGTGATCGCTGTCATTCTTAATAGATCACAAATTGCGACCTACCACATTAATATTCATGAGGTGGAGGAACAGCGATTTTTTAAATTGCAATTCACAAAAAAATCACAATTTGGAAGTTTCTATTTGTAATCTTAGTACATCTGTCTCAGTATTTTTATATTATGAAGACAAGGGGCTTATTATGTAACCCTCTGTTTGCGAAATGCATGACAGACTAAAAGCTATTTATAGTAAAAGGTAAGTGCAGGTTACAATGTCTTTTTGAGATTTGAGGTTGCTCTGTTCTTGCTACTGAATTTTAGTGGTTTAGCAGCACTAAGAGATGTCCTGGAGCATGTTTACAAATTTGAATATAGCTTGCCTTGTTAAGTGTATATTATTTTATGGAAACTTTATTTCCAGCTATATAATCAGGCATGAATGATGTCCATGCCTGGTTCCTCGCCAATTGCATTTGGTCTCGTTTTTTTGCCTGCACAATTTTCTCCTGGCTTCATTGAGAGGAAAGTGTGTTACTAAGACTGTCTGGTCAGGAGAATACTGTGCCGCAAAATGGTCGCAAAGAACATTAACGCACATTAATTCTATGGATGTGTGAAACTCGTGAAATTTCCTTTAGCATAGTTATATGAACATTTTGAAAAAATATGCAAAATTACACAAAATGCAAATCTGCCATTTAGCAGTTTATAATAGTGTGAAAAGCGTAGACATGAGAACGCGTTGTGCATTACAAATGAGTGCCATAAGAACAAGTGCTGTGAACAGCAGCCTCTCGCTCTCTGGTTATTTGCGATGCTCTTATGTCCCTGCGGTGGAATTACAGGACAGGGCAAAATGTCATGGCTTTCCCATAACAAGATGAACATTTTCCAAAATAACGCAAACTACGCTGATGTAATTGAAATATCCCTCCACTAGGGGTGTTTGAAATTCGCATAACTGGCTTTCATGAAATTACATGGAATTTTGGGGAAATGCAAATCGGTGATTCAGCACCATCTTTGACACAAGGATGCATTTTGCACAAAAAAGGGCAAAAACACCAGCCACTCATGGTCTGGTAGTTTGCTTTGTCCCCGCTCTATAGGTTTGCCGCTACATAGCGTAATGGTGTAAAGCGGAGAAGTTCACGCAACAAGCAAACCCAAAATTCCCAAAATGACATTAATTATGGCTGCACAATTGAAATTTCTCCTGGGCCTAGTTATTTCCCATCAGTAGGTGGGAAAGTCAAAACTGACCTGATACTTGTTTATTTCCCTGGTAGTTTCTGCACATGGTTCCCCTCTACCCTCACACTAAATCTAGTCCTAAATATTGGTTTTACAAAAACATCCCACACTGGAATTATAGAAAATCTACACCCAATAGAACAATACGTTTTCAGGATATTTAGGACATGCTATTTAGTCAGACAATATTTTTGCCAATGATATTCTTGCACATAACAAACAGCCTGCTTAGGGCAGTGTTATGTCAGACAAAAACTAAAAAATAACCAGGAAGCTTCGCCGAGGCAGGTGCAAATGAAATGTTTAGGATGGTTACACTCTGCCCATCAGATGGTCTCTCAGGCAGTTCACTCCTTTTAGTCAGAACGGAAATAACAAGTGAAGCCGGTGAACTAGCTGCAATTTAAATGTCATTTATATTCGTGGGCGGAAAGGAAGTCAGACAAAATGACTAAGAAGACAGCTTGCATTTGACACCCACGGTCCACAAGCAGGAAAACCAGAGTGAGTTAATGTGACAGTTTTCAGTTTCATTTCTGTTGCATGAGACTTTTAGCAGATCTTAGAATAGTTATAGAAACAAAGTTCAGAAGCTCCAGAAAAAACATAACTTGTGACAGGCATACTTCCTACTGCTTATAAGCAAATGCACATCAGACTAAAATAAAAGACAACCTTATATTGGTGTTGTGGTTCCTGGGCAGCTTGGTCATGGTGGAACAAGGTATATGTGTCATGCTCCTTTGTGTAGTGATGGAGGCGAATGGTATGGTTGAGAGGTTGAGTCAAGTTCTCAAGGAAACCATTGGGTTAGCTAAATTTAATTCATTGATCTGGAGAAAAGAAAATTGAAATGTATAGAATCACACTTCATAGTACAACTGGGGAAACTCCTGTTGAACTGTTTCGAGAAAGGCTTCCCAACACCTAAGCAGAACTTCCTTGGGTCAACATATACGAGGTTGATTTAGGAAAAGGGAGTGTTGAGAAAAACTGGTAGGACAGAGAAGTGGAAAAGATAAAGAACAGGAAGAAAAAAAAGTATTAGAGGAAAGCTCTTAAGAAAATAGAAGTTGCAGTAGGGGATTTGTTGATGATAAAACGTCCTACAAGGAGTGGTGAAGGGCAAAAACTCTATAAGCCAATACAAGTTATGAAAAATTTTAACAAAGCTATCAAGACCGAAGACCGTCGTATTCGTTAAAAAAGAAGTTTGATGTTTCTGACAAAATGGAGGTGGGTGGTCGTGTGTCAATGGAAAATGAAGAAAATGTAATGACAAGGAAATCCGATAGAATTGTGAATAAACCTGGGTGTTTGGAAGACTATGTTTAATGACGTAGTTTCTTCAGGTTTTCATGAGCAACGAATAGGTTATTCATGTCAACATTTTTTATGAGACCTCTTGCCTTTCTGGGTCTTAACCTTATTTTATTCTACGTAAATAGTTTTAATCTTTATGTCCATGTTGTAATAGTTGTTTGGTTTCACTTGCTTACTCTGCTGTGTTCATTTGAGGAAGGGAGGTGTATGGTATCTGAGCAGCTTACTCAGGATTGAACACTGTATATGTCATGCTCCAATGTGTAATGATCGGACACTGTATATGCTATGCCCCTATGCCATAGAGGGTTTCTATCAAGGGGGTTGAAGGGTTGACCATTGCTCAGAGGGTGCTTGGATATGGATGGATGAGATCTTCCTTATGGTGATAAATTGCCTTATTGAACAGAATTTACGCATCCTGGTGAAATTATTCTAGAGATACCACAGGTGTGCATCCTGAATCTCGACAACAGTGGACAGAATATTGAAAAATACATATTGACTGCTAAGTAAGCCTGGATGGTGTCTGCCAAACTCCACACATACGTAACTTGGTGATATATATATCTTCAAGTTAGATAGATATGGAGTTGAGAATAGTAAATCTATACCTCCCTATATACGCTTGCCTTTTTAAATTTTGTACTTCAATATTCTGTCTGCAATATTCCTGTACCAAGAAATTCTGGGGGTCAATATTCAGTAGTACAACCCCTTATATGACATCACTTGTGGATGTGTTTTCGATTAAACTATGAGGCAAATTTAACAAGATTCAAGCAACGCAACACGAAAATACCCCACGCTGTGCAAGCAACCAAACCTTTCACTCTGTGGTATTTATTATACTTCGCGGATGGATTATTTCATGAGCCGTGATAAAGGCTAATATTGCCGCGTTTATGTGATGCTAAACATTATTTAGTGTTGTGCCACAGCATTAAGGCAGAGCCATTGGTGTCCCTCTTGTGTTTAGTATTCAAGTCATGCTAATGATGACATTTTATTCACACAGATTACCGACCAAGGGAAATTGCATTATATGTATACCTTTTGCAAATATAATGAGATTTCACTTTGCCCATTGTTTGCAGCTGTTTTAATTTCATACTGTTATTCCACGTAAAACTAGGCCGACGTGCTTTGCATGACTTTAGTTGACATGGCTTTACGTGAAATCCAAGCCATGGTTATCGCAATCGCCCACACTGCATACTTTTTTGCAGAATCCAGCCTACATGATGCATTGTAGTTTACTAATGTTTTCATGTTAAACAATGGACGGTTGCACTGGAACACCAATGTACCATCCATCGGATGCCTCATTAACGCAAAGTAATGCAGGGCTTAGCACTACTTTGTGCTATTAAACGGCTATTTTCCAGAAAGTAAATCCCAATCCAACACTTTGCGCTGGCTGGTGCCACTTTAATGACATTCACCTGGTACAAGGTGTTAATGAACCTGGCCAAATTGTTTACCCTGAAATCTAGACAATAGGTTTTAGGAGCAATATTTCAAGACGTGGACAGAAGTGTTAGGGAGTACCCTGAAGTTTAATGAAGGAAGTTACTTACTCTACAAATTTTGGACTGACATCTGATTCAAACAGTGGTGTGATAAAGGACAATGGGGTCCCCATGCAATACAGGACATGTAGTTTCTGAAAATCCAGAATTCTGCTCAACCCTAAGCATGCAATACTCATAAACACTTGGGCCTGATTTTTGTATACTTGCTCGTGTAGTACTTCTGATTTACTCCTCAATTCGAGGAGTAAGACATAAATTGTCTTGGCATGCTAGGTCGGGAATGCTACAAGAATAATTCACACCTACACACAGCAAATTCCTTGTGAATTTAGCCCTCAGCTTTAATTCCAGTGAAGTTTGCCTTGCTGTTGTCGCTGCTGAGAGGTACGCGCAAAGGCAGCAGGACCCTCCATTACCTAAGCTGCACAGAGATTTCCGTTGTGCTCCAGAATCTAAACATAGAGTGCTGTACAACATACACTGGGCAAACCCAGGGAGATATTTACAATAAAATGCCAGAGCGTGGTGTTAGGCCAAAATTGGAAACGCTGTGCTTTAAAAATCAGGGATGCACAGTAGTTCTAAAATTCTGCTCACCCCTGTGTCTCCCCTAGCGCTAATAAAGCTGCCTAGCGCCAGCACAGGCACCCTTGAGCCATTTTGCGAGGGTGGCTGCGCTGCAGGGGTGATTATGACACCTTCCTGCACATAACCAATCTTGAAAGGCGATTTACTCTTTCCATGTGTGTTGCAGAATTCACCACATGTGAAAAAAATACGAGGAGAAATTAATAATTTCTTCTTGTATCACCAGTCTAAAACCAGGTATTCCCTGGTCTTGGATTTTGGTGCTACCCCAGCCTTGCAAATCTGGGGCAGCGTAAAAAAGCAATGGATGTTTGCACACCCCTTTCACGCTAAGTGAAGTGTGAAAAGGGGCCTCATTTAGAAGGTAGCTTAACGCCGCTTTGTAAATAAGGAGAACAGGCTATCGCCACCAGAACGGATTAAATTTGCCCCAGTGCGTAAATTGAGATGGTGGGTGCAGGTGGGGCCCACAGGCACTTATTGCTGGGGACTGGCACTTATTTTAATTTATCAGATTTTGACAAAGAACAAGAGAGTGGAAAACTCGATAGGGGGAAAGGAGGAGGAAGAAAAAGATACAGACCTATAACAGTGGGATAAACCAGGAGCCTACAAGAGTGAGATAAAGGAGCAGGGAATGTTGGGTTAAGGCAATGAGGCGAAATCTAGGCTTTGCAGCCTTGATATTCGTCATGCTGATATTCAATACACCGGTCGCAGGCTTCTGAAAAAACATTGGGCCCCCACATTTATTCTGTACAAATTAAGCGTAGTATAAATTTGAATGTTATTCATGTTGAAGGTATTTTTCCAAAGGTTGTAACAATAGCTTGAGGTTTATTTAAATTTGCAATTTTTAATAAAACAAAACGTTATTAAATTGAGAAAAAACATATTCAGCACATACATATATGTAACATTCAAAGTAGAGTGAAGTTGAGAATAAACATGAACCTATATTTTCCAATGCACATAAAGAGAATAAAAGAACCTCCATATTGTGAAACATTTAAGTACGACCCACGCAGATTTAATGTGTTATTTCCTTGTATATTTTTCGTGGTCAGCAGCTAGTGCACTATAACATATATCCAGTGCTTAATTTGAGCCGATATCTTCTGGTGCTGAGCACTGCCACTTAATTGTCAACACTGGCACTTAGACAAACTGCGCCACCATGTGGCATACTGCCCTAATTTAGAGAACAGCACAACAACATTTGTTTGTTGATTCAATATCTATTAAAATGACTAATACCTGTGGCACAAGCCATTCTTATAGCTATGGGGGTCCTTGAATAGTCCTAACTGTTACACTGCTAGGTGTGTGGTGGATGGTAGTTGTGCTGGTACTGTTACTGGCAGCGCTATTAAGAGCACTGAGTGGTGCAAGCTGCAGTGGCCTCCTTCCCGACTAGAGCCCTGGCACTTATTATTTTACAAATTAAGCACTGTGTATATCTGGTCAGTCTTTGGTCTGTGCTGTGTGATCACATGCATTGTTGCTCTTACCTGTTCTATAGCCTGTGTTATTCAGATGCACGGCAAAGGTACGTATCTCGTGCTGCGCCTGCCACGACGGAGAAGAGCAGTTCTCGTTGTTGGTGTACGTGTTGTGGTTGTGCACGTATTTTCCGGTCAAGATGGAAGACCGCGATGGGCAACACATGGGCGTCGTCACAAATGCATTAATGAAGTGGGTACCCCCTTGTTCCATGATCTTCCTGGTCTTATTCATCACCTGCATTGAACCTGAAAAACATCCAAGTAAAGGAGATGTGTTTTAGCTTCACTCATACTCCACATTTTCATAGTAAGGTAGAAATCTCATAAAACAGGCCACAATTTTAAAGAACGTGCAAATGTGGACTTTTAACTGACATGTTCAAACTTTGCCTAAGCTAAGTTGCCTTCGCATATTATTATCCAGAATAAGGGAAGTAAGGCTGCTGCTGCCTGGCTCAGACAGAGAGATGGGTTGAATCAGGCAAGTCTTGCTTACGTCAGCTGTAATAGATCACTGTGTTTAACCAGCCTACAGCCTGTGGTTAGGTTTTGTGGACAACAGATTGGATCTTATCACACAGTCTCAAGCACACTTCAAAAACTCAAATATGCTGTAGAGTTTAAAACTTTGCAGCCACATTTTAAATAATTAACATGTAATTCCACTCGCCTTCCATCAGGCTTAGAACTGATGTGTTCAGCTGACCAGTTGAGAATTACATGATACACCATATACTTACAGCTTTTTTAAGCCTGTCAACAGAATCATGGTTTTGAAATATTTCAAAAGTATCATTTTGATATTTAAAGCACTTGGGGCCAGATGTACCACTGTTTTTGGCGGTCGCAAACAGGAAATTGGCCCGTTTGCGACCGCAAAATAGGTCTGTGCAATGTACAAACCCTATTTTGCGAGTTAGTAACCTATTACCGACTCGTAAAATTGGGATTTGCGTGCCAAGGGTGTCCCTTTCTAATAGTGAGTCGCACTTCTGTGTACGATTGTTTTGTGACCACAATTACGGTCGCAAAACACTCGCAGTTTACCACCTATTTCAAAAAAGTGGTAAGCCCCTCGCAAGCGGAAAGGAGTCCCCCGGGGACCCCTTCCCCCTTTAGGACTGGCAGTCAAAAATATTTTGTAATAGCAGGCAGTGGTCCAATGAACCACTGCCTACTCTTACAAAAATTAAAGAGAAACGTTTCATTTTTCTTTTTTAAATGCATCCCGTTTTCCTTTAAGGAAAACAAGCTGCATTTAAAAAAACTGCTTTATTTAAAAAACAGTCACAGACATGGTGATCTGCTGACACCAGCAGGCCACCATCCCTGTGAGTGCTGGCCATCCCCAATGGGGTCGCACATTGCGGTCTGCTTCATGAAGATTAATGAGGCAGGACGTTTGCGACTCCATTGGGAATCGCAAACAGTGTCTGAGACACTGTTGTACATTCCATTTTGCGAGTTGCAAAACAACACAAATTTGCGACTCGCAAAATGCAAGGGTCGTACATCTGGACCTTAAGCTCTAGTACAGAGTAAGGGGTCCACATGGCTGGAAAAATCCCCTCTTATTTTCAACCAGGAATTACTGATACTGCGGGCATTGGTAAGACGGTTAGGGGAGACAGTAAAACCACAAATTTTGGGGGGACCAGATATGGGAATTCTTGATTCCCTACTAATTCTTGCATGTGTTTCCTGGACTATTTCACCTTGACATGTTTCTTGCTTTGCGCAGGGATAGTATCTGGATGAAAAAATAAGGCCCAGAGTAGGTACTGTGTTGGCCCCTTTTTAACATTTATTCAAAGCCCAGGCTCAATTTAGAGTAAGACGGTAGTAGATAGTATAACCGAGCTAATTCGACTCCAGTTGCCTCTATTGCCAAAGAATCCTCAAATGGATGACTTATAACTTCCTCCACAATTTGGAGGATTTTCTGCAACCATCCAACTTTGACTTACAAATTGTTGATAATGGAAAAATCTCTGACATTGCAGAGAAAGGTAAATCCAGAGACAATAAGGAGGTGAAATTTCTTCCAACACCATGTCCATTTTAAGGGATGGTCAGCACTTGCACCGGGTTGCTCTGTGGAATTCCGCAGAGTAACCTAAAAAGTCTGTGAGATTCTGCAGAGTTCCATGAGCGGTGGAATTCCAGTCCGTTGCACCACTTATGCTGATTTTTAGTGCCAGGAGCTTGTCTCGTGCTGTAAACTTTTATAGCGTGAATGGCACCATACACTGTGCCAGATAGCGCTGTTTCTTTTTGCCGCTTGAGCTGATTTTCTACTAGAGCTGCAGCTTTCGCAACACAAACAGCAACTTTCACAACACGAGCGGTAGTGAACTGCTACGACTGGTGCGTTGTGAAATCTTGTTGGAAGGAGGTCTAGTACTCGTTTTTTATTTTTCACGCTCACCAAATTAACATAGGCGACCCGCACATGGGGAAAACTCTATGAACTCCACCAGCGGAGTGGAATTTACCACCCACTCCTAGTTCTTTTGTCCTTTTGATGTAGAAATTCCAGTGACAAATTGACCCCAGGATTTAGAATTTTTTACTAGCATCCAAATCAAAATTAGTCCTACATCTTAATTCCACACGTTCTCACGCCTGAATGATCCAGAACTCGCCCACCCCACCTTTGCCTCCACGCATAATGATGTCACACGCTGCTGCCTTCACTTAACTCTCATTCATAAACATGACATTTCCTTTCGTCAAGGTCGGGAGTAAGCAGCCCATTTTTTAGGTTGAACATTTGAGACCTCTTCTATATACTTTAGTATATACTTATATGTGTATGTGCTTTGTGGGCTCTGGAGATCAGCCCTAGGACTTGTCTGCTTCCGCTTACGGACTTTTTTTTCTGTTCAACTGCCTCTATTTAAACAACCAGTAGAGGTCAGTAAAATACGAGAATTACTTTCTGCTTGTTCAACTGCCTCGATTTAACTGTCTTGATAGAAAACGACCAATAGAGGTCAGTAAAATGCCAGAATTGCTTTCTGCTGAGGGACTTTCTTTTTTGTATTTTTCTGGCAATTGCCTCTATTTAACTTTCTTGATAGAAAACGATCAGCAGAGGTCAGTGAAATACCAAAATCACTTTAGCATTCACTAGATTCCAGTCCATAGAAATTGTCTTCCACGAGCACCCATAGACGATAATATTGTTTTCAAATCTTGTGTTTTCAGTGATATGACCACCAAAGGCCCTGATTTTATATTAAAAAACAGAGCTTTGGACTATACCATTTCCCGCTGAAAGGCAATATTTCTCTCCATGCCTGGCAATATTTCTCTCCTTACCTGGCGTGTCACGCAGTTTGGTGCTTACTTTCCCTCCATGTTAAAGAACAGTAGATGTTTCAGAACCCAGGCTAATGTGTGGCATAGCTAAATACATATAAGGTCCCAAAGGCGAGACCGATTGCATTGCATTAATTCGTCATGTACCAGCTACAGGGAAGGTTTCTACGGCTTCATTCAATGATGGTACTTTGGTCTTAATTTTGTAGATGAGTTGATTTTCACTTTTAACAGCAGTGCTCATCATTCCTCAGATCTCTCTGTAGAGATCTACCTTGAAGTATCTCCCACATGTTAATTGCCGAAACAATGATGAAACTAACACCAAGGGAGATAGACAATCTATAGTATAGAATCACAATTCTAGTGACCCGTGATTCTATAAATTGCCTATCACATGACACCCTCCCACCAAAGAACTTGGCATCAGACCATTTAAGTGTTTTGTTTTCTTAATCTTGACTGCACAGTTTTCTCGGTGAGGGTAGTGCTTTAGTAGCGTGTTCACTATCATATGTGCAACCGAGAAAAATACAGAGTAGACACAGAAGACTAACTAACAAGGTTAATTAGACCTGCGTGCTAGAGCAAAAACAGGTGCAAATAGTTTCTGTTCCCATTTCAAGGTCTGGCCTAGAGGCAGCTTTAGGCGTCTCGATTTCTTTATGTAATAATAACTCAAAAATAAACATACCAACATGTTTACAGAAACAGAGGGACTTTTGGACAGCCGTCTTCACCCATCAGAAGTTTAATCTGTCATTCATATTTCGCTTCCGTCCACTACAGCATACCACACGGGGCAACAGGACAACCCACTTCAACCATGGTCACTCTTGCCCTGCGAGTGACAGTTTTTAGCCTATATGGAAGCTTTTTTATGGATTATATTTCTCACATTACACATAACCTTGAGTATTTATGATTTTATGATGACTCCTATACCTACACAATTATTTGCAGTTGAAACAAGTTTAATATAAGGTTTAGAAGTGTGTTTATTAACATTTTGGTTATGCCACATTTTAGTGAAGCTACCATATTAGTTAAAATGGATGCTGTTTCTGTCTCTGTGTCTTCACTCCTGCATCCATCCCTCCCATTCAGGTCCCCCTGTGCATCTTCTCTCCCCACAGGCTCCACCAAAGCAAAGTCAACAGATGTCATGTGTTTTCCTGAATAATAACAGTCTATCAAAATAAATCTTCTAGTGTACCAGGAAGTTTGTAACATTCAAGGTTTTCCTGCTGTGTTGCCGCGGTAGAGTTCATTTTTCATGTTCATGAATAGCTTTGTTACGTATTGCAAGTTATGTTAAAAACTTCTCTGAAGACTGTATCGTTGGTGAGCATACTGCTTACTCAGAAAATGGGATAAGGTAACGTATAATGCCATTTATGTGATGTACTTTGCTTTGTCAGAGGAAATGTTACCTGGCTCTTGCAATGCTGAATCTGTGCTTCTAGTTAATATTCTATGCAAGAATTGTGTATAAGAACCCCCTGGTTTTGTGGGTTAGTCGGAAGATTTGAGCTTTCCTTGATGCTAATAGGGATGCTGTCCGACTTTTTCTTAAATTTTCTGCTAATCTGAGACTTATAATGATTTATTGACCCTTGACTACTCTGAATAACTGTGCAAATATGGGCCTTTATGGTATTTATTCTGTACTGCTTGATTTTGTGATTTTTGTAATAAACCCTTTCTATTTTCTCTCATCTAGAATTCAGTTATTGAGGGGTCTGTATGACTCATTATGTTACTCTGCGAATTGATTTTGGGGGTGGTGTTCTCTAACGAATGATCTACCTGGAGTGGAACCTCCTGAGATAAATGGTGATATTTTGACAATTCTGGGGTGACATGATTATTGGAGTACAGTGGCAAGGGGATGATGGATATGTTCTTAACTTTTCCAATGTTTTTTCTTTCTGTTCCTTATCCATTTTTTATTTTCTTTCACATCCTTGTGTGTTAAAACTAAGTTTTCGGGTTCTATTGAAGTAATCTGCAATTTTTTTATTTACATTTTTTATTGCATGCCCTTAGCTGCCACGTTAGGTGGCAACATGTGCAAGGGTATTTTTACACCCTCAATGTATACCAGTATCTAAATTACTCCCACAGGTCCTCACTATGAGGTTTATGTTATCGCCTCCATTATTATTGCCCCCTGGAGTTGCTGGCCCCTAGTGTGCCAATAACATGAGCGGCAGGGCGGACTTAAAAGGGAACAGCAGAACTTCTGCCTTCCTCATCCCAAAATGGGGATTGGATGTTGTTCTTTATTGAAGGACCCTCTCACTTTGCCACCAACAGCACCAGCCATCTGCTTTCAGCAGGGACAGAGAAGCCATGGAACACACTACATTTTTTTCTTTTGTAGAAGACACCCCACCTGTGACTTTTCTGCATTCCACTAAAATGACTATTCTGTATACAAATTCAAAGTAATCTCTCCAACCAGTCTCATAAATGATGAACTCTTTTTTTTCCTTTTATCTAACAGCAACAGATATTTAGTCACTCTGTGCCTGATTCACAAAGGTAAACGCATTTGAGTAATTGTACTTGTTTTGGTATTTCTACAAATCTGCATTTTAATAGTAAGTTTACAACTGCAGTGACTGTGCTGTTTGGCTGGAGAGCTCTGCACAGAAAAAGATAGGCACGTTCTATCTTTCTGTGTGTGGAGTTCTTCGCCCAGATTGCGGAGTCTCAACACTAGTAAACTTACTTATAAAATGCCGTTTTGTGAATACCAAAAAGGAGTAAAGTTACATATACATGCAAGTTTGCCTTTGTGAATCAGGCCCACTATTGCACTTGGGTAATCCCTTGATGCAATAATCACATCAATCTATGTCAGGGATACTTGATGGAGATGCTGAGCCAGATTTCTGTATATTTATTAGATTTGTGAGCCACTCTAAATCACAGCCTCGGTATTGCCGTGTTCTTTTCTGAACTTGATGAAGATCTGATTTGTTGATTTTTCTCTGAAAGTTAAGAGGATTTTGTCTTGGTCACCTTACAAATAAAGTACATAGGTGATTTGTTAAGTAAGAAGATCACTTGCTTTATAGGTCATTTGTTAAGTAAGAAGATCACATGCTTTAAATGTAAGTTACACCAATAAACCCTTTACTTGAACAATAATGTCACAGGTTATATTTGCAAAAGTCCTGTGAGCCAACATTTGACATTTTTGCTTCTCAATCGCTTGATTATCTTCTTCGACCCTCATTAATACTCAAAGATAAATCCTGGTTTAGGTCTACCTGACTCAGGATTGCGAGGATTCTGCGGAAACACAGCACATCTGAGTTCCTTCCCCAAAACAGAATTTGCCTGGGAAAATCTGGCAAAGCGTGAGTGGGATAATGGGCACCAAATCAGAAAAAAAGATGCCAAAGTCAGGGTTTGAGATCTGATTTCCAGAATGAGGGGAACATTTGTAGCAATTCTTCCAGAAACATGTTGATTCTCATTGTTATTTACCATTTAATGGATTAAAATTCATAATACTGCTGTAATAATGCCGCTTAAAATTACTGTAGTCACTGATATCTATAACGTCGGCCTTCATTACTTCATTGCTGGGTGATTTCCAATTTGTCTTGTAAGAGAAGGCCAGATGTACTAAATTGGATTCACAAAAAGTGGTTGCAAATGAAACACCAAACCTTTGTGAATCCAGTGAGGTTTTGCGAATTCTCCTATGTACTATTAGGTCAGTTCACAAAAATGGAGTCTCAATCTGACCGACATCATGAATATTAATGAGGTAGATCACAAATTGTAACTTACTCTGATTGGATATCATCACAGTGATGCTGGCCTGATGAGATCTGTAGGCTACCATGTCTCCGATCACATTTAAATAAAGTAAACTTTTTTTATGTAGCCTGTTTTCCTTAAAGGAAATGAGTCTGGGTTAAAAAGAAAGAGTTTTTTTTTTTAAAGTTTATTTAAAAGTTGCTAGTGGTCCCCTGGACCACTGCATACTTCCCAACATTTGTTTTTAATATTCACAAAGGGGAAGGGGTACCTAGGGACCGTTTACCCTGTGAAAATGGATTACCACCTCCTTTAAGGAGTCAATAACTTTTCAATGGTTTACAACTGAAATTGTGGTTGCACACCATTGATACATGCAAAAAAATTACAATTTAGAAGGGACACCCTAAAACCGCCCTATCCAGACTATGACTTGGTATCGCAGTGTTTACATCTGCGAAATGACTTTGTACATTTGGGCCAGGCTCACTGGTTGGAACTTATGCACTGCTAAACAATGTAAAAAATCCCTGTTCTTTCCAAATTGGCCGACTCCTATCAGGCTTGGGCAGGACACTTTGAAGGCCCAAATTAGTGGCCAAGGGTACATTCAGGGCCTGACTGGCCGTAGCGGGCACCGGGCAATCCCCCGGTGGGCCGCACGGGTGGTGGCCGGTTTTGGGCCCCTGGGGGCTGTTATTGTTACAGGGCGTTTTTGCAGCATAGCTGCAAAATCGGCCCTGTAACAAAATCGGCCAAAAACCGGCCCTGGCAAAGAGCTCGGCGGCTCCCCCAACCCCCCGGGGGGGCCGGCCGAGCACTTTGCCAGGGCCGGTTTTGGTTCCCAGTCCGGCCCTTGGTACATTTGTAAGCAGTTTATGCTGGTAACACTGGAAAGCTTTGTAGTGATCAAATACGATTTTTTCAGAGGTATACAGTTACCTGAAGCCTACCACTGCTGCTGTTTGTAAAATGTTCCCATTGGCCCCTCATGGGGTTGGAGGCTCATGGACTAGGATTGTGGGAGGCCAAAAGATATGTAGCCGCAAACAAGGTTTAACTGATCACCAATGGCTTTCCATATATAAATCATAGCATACTGGGGTTTGTCCATGAGCATAAATACAGGGTAAAAGTCTTCAAGATAAAGCAATGAGTAAAGTACTTGCCACAGCCATCCATAAGACCTGCAGGACATGAGTTCAAATCCATGCATCTTTAATTCAGCTTACCATCCTTCTAAGGTTGGTAAATTGAGGATAGTTAAATATGGTAATAAAACATTGAGGGCCAGATCCCAAAACCTTTTGGAATTTTACTATGAAGGTAGTGCTTGTTTGAAACACCTTTACCACCATATTAAGTGCCTGATTAAGAGTTTGGCGGACGGGTTACTCCATCACAAATGTGACAGATATTCTGTCCGCCATATTACGAGTTGAATTATAGCCAATGGAACATAATGGAACTCGTAATAAGGCGGATAGGTTATCCGTCACGTTTGTGATGGAGTAACTCGTCTGCAAACTCGTAGTCAGGCCCTAAGAAAACAAGAATCCTGAAGGTGGCTAATATGTAACAAGAAAGCTGGTGCACATTTGCTGTGTGGCATTTTGTTCGGCTGGTGATTTGTTCTGTTGATTGTTGTCCTGTTCTCTTTTTGTGCTGCATTAATGCAATGTGATTTTGTTTTGGTGTGCTGCAGTTGTTAAGTTGCATTCTGTATTTACTTTTTTGGGATGTGCCATATTATGTTTTAATTGTGGTGTTATGTTGCTTTCTGTATGCAATTGTGTTATTTTAAGTTCTTTAGAGTGGGGGGTTACATTTTCTTTTTAAAAGATCACTTACCTAACGGCCGACCGGCGCCTCTCCTCCATCCTCTCCATCCTCTTCCTTGTGTGAACAGGAAGCAGGAAGCACCCCGGCTCCCCTAAGCCAATCACAATGCTGCAATGCAGCGTCGTGATTGGTCCAAGCACCATGGCTCTGCGCCCAGACGGGAACTGGGAGGTTGGGCATGTTCTCCACCCAGGCTGTACAATGCAGTCGGTGGAGAAAATGCAAAGTGCGCATGACTGTTTGGCCAACCCAAGCCGGCCGGCCAAACAGTCATGTGCACTTAATGTGCAACCTCCAATCCTCCTCCCTGCTCTGCCCAGCCCTGCCCTGCAAAACTGCCTCAGCACGGAAAAATAAAATGATTATAACATTGTGTTATTATCATTTTATTTTTCCTTTTTTGAATTGCTGAAAAGTAGTGGGAAGACACTCCTCCGCCTTAGTGGAGGGGCCGTCCCTGACATATCTACGAAGCATTTTTCCAGTCCCAATAGGCCGAATTGCAGAATCGGCCCGTTTGTGACCGGAAAAATGGTTTTTGGAATGTACAAAGCTTAAATTACGATTCAGTAACTTGTTAGCAAATCACAATTTGGGTTTTGCGATTTGGTATTTGGAAGGGTCGTTTAGGCCGTTCCTTCCAAATACCAACTTGCATTGGTATTTACGAAAGTTTTGTGACCGAAATGCGGTAGCAAAATTTTCACACTTTACCACCAACTCAAAGTTGGTATAATGCATTCTCAAATTGGGAGGTTCCTCTTGGTGAATCTTGGGAAAACATTTTTTAAGAGCAGGCAGTGCTCACACGGACCACTGCCTGCTCTTAAAAATCAAAACAAACTTTTCATTTTTTATTGTTGAAATGCATCCCGTTGTCCTTTAAGAAAAAGAGGTTGCATTTAAACAAAAAAATCTTTATTAGCATGCAATCAGAGACATGGTGGTCTGCTGACCTCAGCAGGTCGCCATCCCTGTGACGGCTGAGATTCCTAATGGGTCGCAAACTGCGACTTAACTCATTAATATTCATGAGGTAGGTCAATTTGCACCCCACTAGGAATCACAAGTATGAAACAATAAGTTTCATACATAAGGAATAGTGATTTCCAATCACTATTTGGAAATTCTTATTTCTATTCTATGTCCATATGGCCCATGGCCCTGAGTCTTAACTTAGCACTCCAAGTGCTCCCTTTATGTTTTGTTGTCTGCAGTGCTTAGAAACAGCTTAGAAACAACAGAAGCACTTCCAGAAGAAGCTATTAATATTAGTTCAAATCTATTGTCATCAAACGTGCCCCTTTACAACCTATTTTAGAATGCAAACCTCGACCTTTAGTTTTAATTCAAATTACACTGCAGAAAAGCCCTGGAATGTTGGTATTTATTGACCAAACACACACATGCACCTTAAAATAGAAGCAGTGGAGCCGAGGAAAAAAAGAATGCCCTGCAGCTGCTTTGTTTTTAGATCCCTAAAGAATGGAAAACATGAAGCCCAAAGGGAGAGAGCTAATTCTGGCAGCCCACAGTGGTCTGCAGAAGTATTTTAATACACAATGCTTTATTTCAAAAGGGGAGCAAATTACAATAGTTACAACTGTGGTGCCAGAGAACATGGGGTTGGTGGTGTCAGTTAAAAGGACTTGTTGCTACTACTATGTTGCTGCATTCAACCCCTGTGGAATATTTTGTACTCCTGTGTGATTTAAGCAGTGTAAATACTGCTCTTCAGAAGGTGTCTCTGGTTTCAGCCTTTGCTTGTTTTAACAGCTGGTTTTGAAGCAAAGAAAATATTCCAGCCAGAGGGGTCAAATATAGGTATTAACTGAAACCCCCCAGAATATCAAGATTTTAATATCAACCTGTCATTGTCGCAAAATTGTGACAAAATTATAGACTACCAGACTATTGTAAGTAACTACATACATTTAAGTTAACTTAACTCCACATATATGTACTTTGATGCTATATATTCTGATATACAATCCCGTATTCCCCTGTTATCAACCCCTGGGGATTGGCACTTGCCTTTTAACAACAATCGTTTATGGCTTTTACTAGTTTTAGTAGCTAGCTGGGCGAGTCCATAATCAATATTATTAGCCTAATGCTCCATTTACTTTCACTGCAGATTGCTTAGAAGGTATGCACATGAGCCATCCACCAGATCAAAGGCACTATAATGTAGTTGATTCTAATATCATTAGCCGGCAACACGTAATGTGGTAGCCTTTCTATCAGCCATATCATTTTTTGTGATGTTGTGGGCTGGAAGAGGCTTCCATGTTAATGCCACCAGGCCAGTTTCACCATGTTCAGTAGTGCACGACATAGCTTTAGCTAATAAGGTGTACTTTTGCCCTCGTACTTATGCTAGCATGGTGTTATGAAGTTATGTATTGGCATGATAGGATCTTGTGCTATGCTAACAAAGATATGTATATAAGCTAGAAAGGTACAAATAGGGTGGGATTGAGTACCTAACCCCACGTATTCAATCATTCTTTTGGGTAAACTTTGTGAATTTGTTCTATGTATAGAAAATGCACTATCATCAGGGCCATTGGGATTAGGTGGCAGGGAAGGACCAACTTGTGCTTCAGGGTTGACTAAATTATGCAGCAAGAAAAGGCAAATTTAGCAATGCAACGCAGGCACATTTTGTGGCAGCATTACTAGACTTTTTTGTAATGTTTGCACGTTAACACTATGGATGAAAGTTTAATCTCACTGTTATTAGTTTAACGCCTAAATCCAGCAATCAGCAATTGAAAAGTGGCCAATTAACTTTTGAAAAGGGCCTTCCAGTACATGGCAATATGTTTGGCACAGCTTTAAGTCATTTTCGATTCATTTGAGAAAGAAACAAAATGTATAGTTACTAAAATCAGCAAATTATACAGCAGATGATGCATTATAAGGCAAGTCCATATGTATGCAGAAAATGCCGAGGCTACACAATTGCATCATTCCAGTGCCTCTTACTACAATGCATTATGGTCTCCTACAAATGAAAAGCCATCCAACTGGCTAGATAAGAGGTAATTTGTTGGGAGATCCTTCCACACTATGCTCCACCCTTGGGAATTCCATATAATTTCACCTCAAAGTATATGATGCCTTCTTAAGAAACCTACAGAGATCTGAAGACAGACATTCCGAAGATACCTATCTATGGAATGATTGCTGACATGAAAATCTGAACATGTGAAATGGATCCATCAATCTCTTACACAGAGGAAGTTTCATAAACTATGATGACTTCCTGTCTAGTTTCTTCTCAAGTATCCGTGATGAGCCTATGATCTTCCTCACTATGACAATGGAATCCCTCTGCACCAACAAGGTTATGGATGGAATGCTTGAATTAATCTCAGCCTCTGGCATTCACTCTGGCCCATCCCAGTACATCATTTTTCATTCACCATGCCCCCTCAGTTTGGACCCAGACATATGCAAATTAGTCTTGATCCTGCTCCAATGGGAACAGTTCGGTCTGAACTTCCAGGCCAGGTCCTCCCTAAGCCGGAACACAAGCAACCCAAGACCAGTTTTGCCCTGACTGGGGCTCCTTTGTTGGGCATAGCTTGGGTCCAGTGGCACAGTGAGCTTGGGACTCAAGTCTGGGCATAGCCATTACACTTAGCATGTCAACTGCAACAACAATAAGGTGATTTATGGAATTCTTGAATTAATCCCAGCCACTGGCAATCCCTTGGGGCCCTACCCCAGTCGATTGTTTTTCACCCATGATGCCACCCAGCCATATGCACATCAGTCATGACCCTGCTCCAATAGGAACAGTCCAGCTCGAACTGCGAGGCACGGTCCTCCCTAAACTGGAACACAAGCATCCCAGGACCAGTTTTGCCCTTATTAGGGCTCTTCAGCCATGTATAGCTTGGTTTCAGTGGCACAGTGAGCACGGGACCCAAGTCTGGGCACAGCCATTACACTCAGGGAGTCAACTGCAACAAAAATGAGATGATGATGAGGTGATGGATGGAATGCTTGAACTAATCTCAGTCACTGGTAATCATTCAGGTAGCACTTATATCCATCACGCCGACTCAGTTTGGACCCAGCTATATGCAAATCAGTCTTGACCCAGCTACAGTAGGAACAGTTAAGCTGGAACTGCCAGGCTAGGTCCTCCTCGAGCAGGAACGCAAGCAACCCAGAGCCAGTTTTGCTCTGATTCTGGCAAATTAGTCGGGCATAGCTTAGTTCCAGGGGCACAGTGTGCACAGGACCCACGTCTGGGCATACCCGTTTCGCTTAGGGTGACACACTGAAATATACATGAAGTGATTGACGGAATACTTGAATTATTCTTAGTCACTGAGAGTCGCTCGGGCTGCATCGTATCCATTGTTTTTCGCCCACGATGCAACCTGAGTTTGGACCCAATCATATGCTAATCAGTCTTGAAACTGCTCCAATGGGAACAATCCAGCTCAAACTGCCAGGCCAGGCCGTCCCTGAAACAGAACGCAGGCAACCTAGGACTGGTTTCGCCCTACTAGGGCGCATCAGCCAGGTACAGCTTGGTTCCAGTGTCCTCCTCACCCCAGCTTTAATCACAAGTTCTAGGCATCTGCAAAATAGTGTGAAATCTCTGCACTCCCCCTACACAAAAAAATGTACAAGTAAACAAGCTAGTAAATTAATAAATGAAATAGTTTGAAAATAAACACGTACTGGCTTTCGAAACACTTAAGTGTACCAATAATTAACTGCAACTGCGGGAGTGACTTTACAGAGTGCACACAGCTTGATGTACAGGGTTGCTATTCCAACATGAGACAAAAGCAAGAAAAATAGAAATGAATAAAAAACTACCTCTGTTAGAGATATATTTACATCATCGCTTTGACGTGCCTCCTGCAGATACCCGTTCTGCTCCATCAAGTATCTAACCAAATAGAAACAAGCAGCCTGAAGGAATACACCGCCATTATGTTATTAAAGTGAAAGTTTACGAGTCCCTTCAAATTGACAGAGGCATCTGTGCACACAGCACTGCATGCTAGGTCTGCCCCTGAGCTCCACAAACGGCTTTAATAAAACCACGGCAGCGACAAACTGGCCATAAATCAACGGTCGTTAATGCAAAAACATATGATCTAATCTCCCCCTCCACATCTGCAGCGCTAATGCAGGTTGACAGCTCAGGGGGAGGCAGCAATCCGGAATACGCTTCCACGCAACCGGAAGTAGGCCAGCTTTAAATATTTTAGGCAGAGTTAAGCCAACCACAACTTATTTTCATCGCCCTACATCAAACACAAACTTCGTGACATCAAAAGACAACACGCGTCGCTTCTGCAGAAGAACCGTGCTTTTGTGTCTGTGTCCCCAGGGAAAGCCGCAGAACAATGAGTTTGCATTGAACACATTGTGCGCGCGCGCATCCAGCTTGTACCCGGTGTGGTCCCCGGGGAGGAGGGTGGAAGGTGACAAAACACGCCTGTGTTTTGTATTTCTACTTCACACATCGATGACACCGTGTTGTTGAAGCATGCTCACGTGGGAATTATGCGTTAATTAAATATACGTCATAGGCCCAGGAGTCGATAGTTTAACCGCACCAGTGCGAGGAACGTTTACCCCTGAGGAAAAGATGCTGGCTCACTATCACGTGGCCTCAGACCCCCCTACAAGAGGGGACGTCATGGGAAGCAATATCCTAAATCCATCGTTTTTTGCTCACCATGCCGTTCCAGTTTGAACCCAGCCATATGCAAATCAGTCTTGACCATGTGCCTCATGGGAACAGTCCAGCCCGAACTGCCAAGCCAGGTCCTCCCTAGCTTGTATGTTAAGAGTGCTTCCCACTTTCTCATTAGAACTTAGAGAAAGACAATATAGAGGCATTTCATTGAAATGTTTGAGGTTTCAAATCAAAATATACTAGATATCTGGGTGGTAGGGCAAAGTGGTCGGTGGTGGGCTGGGCCGGGCCGCCGGGGGGGCCCCCCTCCATGTGCTTTGCAGGGGGGCTCCCTCAAGTTTCGTTACGCCACTAAATATTAGTATGGATAAAACCACTTTCCATTCATCGAATGTTATCTCCATGTCTTCTCTCCACCCGCTCTCAAAGTGAGGAAGATGATGCTTAATTTGGAAAGAGATAAGTGACAGGTAAGAAATCTTGCTTTTTTTGTTTTTTTTATACTGCAAACTTGGTCTTAGGGCATTAGAGCGCTTCAAATGAGAAGCAGACGTTTTAGGACCAGACGTTTAGTGGCGATTCGCACAGGTAAGAGCGGTGAGGTGGGGTAGGGGGCGGTGGATGTCGACAGATCACGGGATAAATAATATTAAATAAATAAAACCAGTTACTTTGGCTCGCCGAATCGCCGACATGGCGAGCTCAGTCAGCGATGCGGCGAGCCCAAAGTAAGGTGTTTTATTTATTTATTTAATATTACTAATCCCGTCTTCTGTTAACTTCCAACACACCCCGCCCCGTTCCCAAACACCCCACCCAGCCACACCGCTCAGCACTCTTAAATGTGCGAGCCGCTCCTTTAGACGTTAATTATTTTTTCTTATTTTGAGGCAGTGGGTGGTTAAGAGATTAGTCCAGAATCACATGATGTTGAGCAGAGACTGGGAGTCAGATGGTGGCGCAGCCAAATATCGAGGTTGCCTAGTTTTGGTTTCACCTCTTCTCTCTTTCTTCCTCCACCCATATTTCCTGTCTCTTGATCTCACTCTTGCAGGTTCTCTCTCATTCCTATTTCTTTATTATTTTACTCTGCCTCCTTTCTCTTGTTTTTGGTAAAGGCACAATGAAGAAAACCATAAGTCCTGGTCTCCAGAAATGGGTACTGATGCCCTCCACCTGCAACCACCTGCACAAATTAACAGAGCCGGACGGGAGAACCAAAAGCGGCTCTGGCAAAAAATGTTCAAGCCAGCCCTGCTCCCTTCGCCTCCTCGTGCAATCTCTCTTTCCACCCATCCATCCACTCTCTCTCTCCTCCCTCTCTGATTGTTTTCTCTCTACATTCCCCTTCTTCCCCTCTCTTTCTTGAAGCCTCCTGGTGCCAGCTGCATTAATGTCCAGGAACCGGGAAAAGTAACAGTGGCACCTGGAGCAGCCCTGAGCTTTCCAAACCGGCCTTCAATGGCTCCACCCCACCAGGGATCGGCCCTGTGGAATAAAAGGCCTGTCCGGCCCTGCAGTTTACGCAGTGCTTGCAGGTGTCTCTCTATTTCTCTCTTTCTTCTGTCTGTGCGTTTTTCTCTCTCTTTCCTCGCATAACCACTATCTGGGGATTGATGAAGCTGCGTGTGAAGAACAGGGAATGTTTACTGCTTATTTGGAAGCACAGAAGGCCACTTCATGGAAATTACAGCTGTGGTGAGGTAAAATAAACATTTAATGACTCATAAAGATTTGGTAGGGAGACCTGGCAATGCGCCGTCAACAGTTACAACCAGTCCTAATGCAGAGTAGTTTCAGGAGTAATGCACGCTGAATCATGGAAACTGTGCATATGCAAGTCATACTGGGAGTAAATAACCACTTGAGGCTGTAGTAAAACACTCCTACACACAGAAAATGTTTTGAGAATCAGCCCTGGATTTGAGGTGAAATTCACACCTAACCCTGAAGAAAGATAAACCTATACATTGAAAACGTTTTGTGAAGTGGGTTCAGTATGTTTCATGAGTATTGGACACTGGGGGTGGAAGTGAAACCTAATATTGAAAGAAAAGCACTTTGTGTCCCTGATCTTCAACTGATTTATGCCAAATAGCAAAGGTACACCCAAGCACAATATGAACAGACAATGTAGAGGGCATTTTTCACAGTGCACCGTCCCACGCACAGATATTTCTTGACACATAACTACAGTTCTGTTAAGATCAGTGGAGTGCTTTAAATGGGCCGGTACTGTCCGGTACAGAGTACCGGCACCTTTTTATTCTGAGAGGGAAAGTACCGGCACTTCTCAAGAGAAATGCTATACTTTTAATTGGAGAGTATCAGCACTTCTCAGAAACAAGCAGGTACTCTGGAACAGAGTACCTGCACTTCTATGTTTACATTTCAAGCACTGGATCAGTGAAATGCATGTTTTTCGCTGAACAGCATGCTCTTCCACATTCATGTGTGCAAACTTTAACTGTGTTTCACAATTTAAAATATCTGTTTTGTACTGCGCGTGATGTGTTGGATTCCACCAGGGCATTGAGTGGCAACAAAATAATAACACTTGGCAAGCAAACCTAAAACTACTGACTTCTGGGACTGGAGCACAGGGGCTTTGGGCTACAGACTCAAGTTTCCACTTCAGAGCAGTGGCGGCCCCTCCGCTAAGGCAGAGGAGCGTCGCCCCACTGCTTTTCAGCAGTGTAAATAAAGGAAAAATAAAACTATAACTCAATGTTACTATCATTTTATTTTTTCCTGCTGCAGCAGCTTTGCGGGCGGGACTGCTCTGCTCAATGAGCAGGGGGAGGAGTGGTGGGCACTCTGTAAGTGCGCATGAATGTTTGGCCAGCCATCTTGGGCCGGCCAAACAGTCAGGCTCACTTTAAATGTTCTCCATCCAGGCTGTATAACAGGCTGGAGAACATGCCCAGTCAGAGCGCCGAACCACTGCGCTCAGACCTATCACAACGCTGCATTGCAACGTTGTAGTAGGCTTAGTGGAGCCTGGGTGCTTCCTGTTCCGACCGGATGCGGGGGGATAACGGAGGAGAGATGTGGCCAGGAGGTAAGCAGTAAGCGGTCAGTCTTGTTGAAGCTTTTGTGGGGCTTGGGTCACTAAAATGCCTGTAGGTCCCCACTTAATTCTATACTGAAAAATATCCTGCATTTGGTGCCACCTACAGGTGCGGCTGCCATGCTACCTTGTCATGACTGAGCAGACTAGGCCTGCTTTTTTATTCTGGCACTACATTTTGTTCCATTAGTGTGGGGCCAAGAAAAGCACATGTCCTGTTTAAAGAGCTTCGGCTCCCATTTTCCCTACTTGTAACCATCGTGGGAGCTGTTAACTAACAACAGACGAACAAGGAGTAAGTTACTACTTTTAATGAGAATTTTTTCAGTTGTCGGAGCATTTGATTATGAAAGAGTCCTCTGCTTGGATGAGTTTTTATAAGGCGAAGTCAGGCTTGTCGAAACTTTTGTGGGGCTTGGGTGAAAGAAAATGCTTGTAGGACCCCACTTAATTCTATAGTGAAAAAAGTCCAGCATTTGGTGCCACCTACTGGTGTGGCTGCCATGCTAGCTTGTCATGACTGAACAGACTAGGCCTGCTTTTTAGGTCACCCCTAGGCAGTGCATGCGCTGTCTCCTCAAGACATGCTGTATCTACAAAGTGGGCTTCAAGCACCTCCCATTTTTTCTTTGGTTCCTGCCCTTCATAACTGCCTACTTTTGTTTGGTGAATATGTTTAGAAGTCCCTTCTTTTGGTCTTTTGTAACCTCCCATGAGGATGCCCCTCCTACATGTGCTCTTACTCTTACTGTTATTTATGATACTCTGTGAGCACTCTATTTTTTTGGTGGCTTGCTGCTGCTCGACTACAGCACGCTCCGCGTATTTTGCAACGCTCTTCTGCTTATCTTGTTCAGTATTTACGGCTTCTTTTTTTGTGGCTTGTTTTTGTAGACACGGGAGAGCTGGCTCTGAGACTCAACCCCGGTTTCCCAGTTCCAAGGTCGGTAGCTCTGTATGTTTTGCCACATCCTCTCTCTAAAGCAATCTACTGTCTCCTGGAGCATATATCCTCACTATGCACCACAGTACTTTTAAAAATAACATTCACATGCATTCAGCTTTTCTTTTGTTCATGTACGTGTTCATCCCGATTACTGTGAATCGGCATTTGTCATTTTCATTCTGTTCGCCATTGTTTATTTACATCGTTATGTCTCTGCCTTTTTCTTTGTAGGCATGGGGAGAGCTGACACTGAGACTCAAGCCAGGTTCAACAGTTCCAAAGTAAAGTCGACAGCTCTCTGTTTTGCCGCATCCTCTCTCTATATCAATCTGGTGTCTCCTGTAGCATATATCCTCACTATGTACGGCAGTAATGTTTTGAGCTGGTCTCACATTTTCCCCCTGATGTGGTTTCCTTAGTGACACAGCTATTACCAACGGAATCGCTGCTCCTCCCTCTGCCCACTCTCCTATACTGTACCAGGCAATGAATCGGAGCGACGAGAAGTAAGCTCGCTGTGACCCACAACTTAAACACTTTTTAAAGAAGTGATATGGGGTTAAACAGCAGAAGCAGCGTTTCAGAGATAACATTGCTGAAATCCGTTTAATTCTTTCCTCGCAGTTACCAATCCCTGCCTCGCCAGGAATGGGGATTTGACAGTAAAGCAGAGGTTTCATTCTTACTTGTTTTGATGTACAGTTTATTCCCTGTAATACACATATGTGGTTTGCGACGTGGCAGAGCCGAGCCTGGCACATTTGTCATTCCTGACTTAGCTGCATTAACAAAGCACGCTTTGACATGGGGCGTGGAGCATAAACAAACTGAACCCCGCCACCCCACCCGGAAACAACCAGATCTGGAGGATAACGCCCCCCCCCCAAAAAAAACGAACAGAGCTGGAAGATATCTCTGTCTGAAAAAACTTCACACCGTAATGCGCGAGGTAAGTGTGTGTGTTGGGTTGGGGGAAGCTGGGGTGCTGCTGTGCTTGTGATCGCTGCTCACATGTATTGCCTTCATTATCTTTTAATTCTCCTACTATGTTGTGTCATAATTGTAAAGCGCTCTGATGCTTGTGGAAGCACTATATAACAGCTCTCAATAAGACAATAAAGTGGGGACGATGACTATCCCTGCACCCTTCACCTCTGATAACATGGTGACCACCTTGGACCTCAACTGGGTCACCCTACAAAGCCTTTTGAGATCGCCCCACTTAGGGGCTCCAGAGTTTGGTGGGGTGGAGTGTCTGGCATTGACGCTTCCTTCACCTGCTCTTGTGTGCCCTTATGGAAACTATTAGCAGCCATGTCACCTCATGCCCTTCCCTCCTCCTGTGCATGCTGTCACACGGCAGTAAATGGTTGCACATGTGCCCCTGTCACCATGGCCTCCCTCCTACTCCTTGCATTCTATCTGCAGTGTTTCAACAGTGAAGAGGCTTCATGGTGCAACTGGCTCCTCCCAGTTAATTGCTTTATCCACAAGTACCTACGTTTCATCAAATAGTAAGTTATTTCCATAAATGTGTTCAAATCTTCAGCTTAAAATACTGAACCCAATTTGAATCATTTTCAGAATGAGTTCAGTGAGCCAGCCACTCATTTGGCTGCAGTGGTAAAGAACCTCTGGAACAATTTATGTAAACAATTTACAACCACAAAGCTCTGGAGCATCTGGTTGAAGGGATTTGCCCTGAATTAGGGCCGTTTTGGGGTCAATTTACCGTCACTTGTGCTCATGTTTCTAGTGCTTGGTACCAGTGTTTAGACTGTTTCAGAGTGCTGACAGTTTTGGCCGAGAAGTGCGATGCAGTGATTGTTCAAGGATCACACAGTGTTGTCGAGAAGTGAAGCTGGGATTAGAACTGCAACCAACAGTCTGTTCAGTGGATCACATCCCTTTCTTTGGGGTGTTTCAGTTGCTTCTATGCTCGAGTGCAGATATAAACCATTGTAGGTATGGAGCTGTGGTGGAGTTTTGACCTCCAGAGGTGGGCCATGTGGGATCCAATCAGATGACGTGTAATGAACGGAGAAGACCTGTGACAAGGGTTCTTGGAAACTGGTAAATTAGCCAGGCATGTTGCCATGGAGCACTGGTATTAACATAGCCATTATCCTGCTCCTGCATGTCACTGCACTGCTCACTCATCTCCCCACTCCCTTCACAGGCCAGTCTAGCCAGGCTGTCTCTCCTGCTCCGTGCCTTGCTCATGTCTCTCCCTGCTCACGTCTCTCTCTCTCTGCTCCCTGCACAGGCCAGTGTAGCGAGGCTGTCTCTCCTGCATATCCCTCCACTGCTCACTCCTCCTCCCCCCCACCCCCCCAGTCCCTGCAAAGGCCAGTGTAACAAGGCTGTCCCTATTGCCTCCCGCCTTGCTCATGCTTCCTCCGGCA
Organism: Triturus cristatus; assembly: GCF_964204655.1. Lineage (NCBI taxonomy): Eukaryota > Metazoa > Chordata > Amphibia > Caudata > Salamandridae > Triturus > Triturus cristatus. The sequence continues at coordinate 1,576,185,282 of NC_140590.1, forward strand.
CAGATGTAGCCAGGCTGTCTCTCCTGCTCCTGCCATGCTCACACCTCCACCCATGAAATCCCTGTCTTTTCATTCTGCTCAGGGAGCATAGCCACGTTGGCTTTCAAATCGTGAATTCCACGTACAGAGGTCTAAATTGCTTCATCTAAGGACACCATCAAGTGAGCAACATCAAGGAAGGTTGTTTGTGCCATATGAAATTTTACCCTAATTACCATTCCCTTTTATGAGCAGGGCATGCTGTCGCATTGCAATGCATGCTGGATATATGTTTGCATATTTCACTATCTCCTTATTGCTAAACCACTCTTTGATCTTTACAGAGACTATGGTAATGTGTTGCATGGATAAACACTTATAAGGTCCCAAAGGCGAGACCTATAGGCTATGCCAATGCTTGTTTATTCTAACACTACATTTTGTTCCATGAGTGTGGGACCATGAAAAGCACAAGCCCTGTTTAAAGAGCTTCGGCTGCCATTTTCCCTACTATTAACCGCCGCGAGAGCCTTTAACTAACAACAGATGAACAAGGAGTGAGTTACTACTTTTAATGAGAGTTTTTTCAGTTGGCGGAGAATTTGATTAGGAAAGAGCCCGCTGCCCGAAGGCCTTCTGGAGCAGGACTGGAACTTCCAAGTGTCTTCTTCAAAGAAATCCCTGCTGAGAAATGCTCAAAATAGACCCCAGTGGGTGGAAGAAAAATACGTGCATCAAAAAATGGAAAAATAATTGAGTGGTGAGACAATGGTCTTACAAGTAAATTTGTGGAATCCTCTTTGTGTGTTGATATGTGTCTGGAAATTACTAACTCAGTCTGACAGCGAGAAAAATCAGGGGGGAATCAAAGTCTTCATCTAAAAATGAAGAATCCCCAAGGTTTATTTTACAAGAACACATCTTCAATCAAACCTGGGAAGAGAAGATTTCCAACCTGAAAAGCACAACCCTAAGCCCTCCCATGGCTGATTCTAGTCTCCTTTACCTTCACATTGTACTCTATAATACCGATGTATTTGTATAATGCCTATTTATGGTGGTTGCATAAGAGGCTAATGTGGGAATAATTGTGATGTTGTGCCTGAGGTTCTGAGTGGTGTTCCATACATGCCATGGTGACATTTTTCCTGCGCTTAGGCATGGAGCTTCTTATGTCAATGATTGGTAAAGCCTCTCTCCAATCATCATCTGTATGTAAATTTAGCAGGCTGTTAAAAAGACTGGGATTCCAAGGGCAGTTTTAAGAATATTTGTTTGAAAACTGTGTGTGAAGGTTTTTTTTAAACATATTCTCTCAAAATTGCCCAGGGAATCCGTGCAGCACGTTGTTTTTTGTGTGCATTAATGGAGTTGCTAGTTCAAGTAACAACATTTAAGAAGAGGCGGAGGAGGGCATAAGAAGCACGTTTTTAATTAGGTTTTTTTTTTTTAAATAGAAAAAAACGACTGTTTTTCTGGTTGCATATGTTCATGATCACTTGATTTTACCAAAACCAGGACGGACTGCAGCATGATTATTGCTTATGGTAAATCCTTTCGATTTTAATTATTGATTATAGAAACTTGTACATTACACAGTATGTAAAACTATTTACTGTTCTCAGCTACTTGACCTAAGAGACACGAGGCAACACCTTATGACACACCTGCCAGTCAACTGATGCTAGCAAAGCTGTGATTTGGAAAGCTTCCCCTACCTTAATTGAAAAACATAACACACTCACACACACACACGCACAAACACACACACCCTCTCTCTCTCTCTCCCTCTCTCCCCCCGTGGCTTAGTGATAAGCAAATAAACATAACAAATAGCACAGCAGAACACGACATGACATTTAAGTAAGATATGTCACTGGACTGAGTGTTCAGAGGTTCGACTTAATTTTATCTTGCACTATCAATACAATGTAGACTATTCAATTTGAATAATGCAAAAACTTGTTAATCAGTGTCTAGTGACAATTCAGTTTGTGCGTGTGGTATCCAGTAGTAACTGATATTATCATTATTATCAATGTACCATTATAAAACTGAGAGCAGAAACGGGATACAGTCTGACATCGTTTTTAATTTTTTCTTTGTAAAAATTCTTTTATTGTCTCCACATTTATTGAATGTTTAATTTTCTTCTTTGCTCGTTTAGAACAATTGTGGGCCGAATTATTTAAGATTTCTGACCTTGCAAGGGTGTACATTTCCTGCAGTTTGATCTGACAAAACAGTTACTGAGTGTGCCTGGAAACCTGTGCAAGTCAAAGCCTCATAGGAATAATCTAAAGAAAAGTTTTTAATTCCTTTTGCATGTGAAATATAATAGTGTAAAAAAATAGAACAAGTGCAAATGCGCTTGATCTTTTTCTTTTATTCTCTATTGTAAAAACAAATTTTCTCATGGAAAAAGCTTCACTTAACCAATTTTCTTCCTACCAAGAAAAGTTGGAAAATAGTTGTGGTGCCCCTAAACATGAACGTTTGTGGCTGTTTACAAAGTTCCAGGGGGTCATTCTCAAAGCCATATACATGGGAAATTTTGACTCACAAGTGCGAATGGGTGAGTTTCTGACAGCAAGGAATTCAAAGAATTTCACTCTTCAAGTGGAAACGCTTTTAGCTCAGGCATAATATTATCCTATGATGGTGTAATATTGTGAGCGTAAATCTTGCACAAGGACTAGGAGAGTGGGTGTTTCAAGGTGTGGTTTACCTTCAGAGTTTAGAAACACTCATAAACTTAAGTTTTTGGATTTCCCCTTCGACCTCTTCCTGTAAGAGGAACTAGAATAGACACCCCTCCAGGATTGGTGCAACGGGAACTGACAGTCACAGCTTCTTGGGCTAAAGTTGCAATGTTTTGTGAACAACAGACAGTCTGCACCCTTGTGAGGTCCTGAAATATCCACTCCCCGCTCATGAGGGAGATTTGTTCATGCAGAAAACTTCATATGATTGAATCAATTTAAAATTACTTTTGTCAAGTATAACATTTGTTTTGCATTTGTAAAAACAGTTGACGGAGTGAACTTCTTGATTTTGCAAACAAAAATGTATTTAAATTAAAAAAGTGCAAGTCTATGCTAAATAATACACGTATTAATCATACTTTGCCATTATAAGCATGCAAAAGAAATAATAAGAAATAATAATATACTGACTTAAGTTAGCCTAACTGTCAATGCCATATTAACAGAGAGTTATATGCTACCTTGAAAGGCCAATTTTTCATGATTGAGCTGCTGTTTTGCACAAGATGTTTATCTTTTTGCTGCAGATGCTGTGACTTTACAGAAGCTGCCTGTTAGTTAGTGAATAAGCATGTGTTCTGTATTAGACAACTGATAGTGAGGTTCTCACCCCGAGAAGAGGAAACAACAAGATAGATTATTCATTGGAATAATTGTATGAGCCACAAAATTTGGATGAAGTATCATTTCAAGGACTTGTATCTGTGGCCTACTGTGAATATGTGAGAAACTGGGGAGTTTACCTACGCCCAGGAGTTTATTGAAATCCTATTGGATGCTATGAACGGAGAATGTGATACTTGTTTCAATTCTCAATTCACTGTGTTTATATTAGCATGTGTTCCTAGAGTAGGTCCCGCACATGAAGATCCTTCCCTGGGTTTCTTGAGACCGAATCTCTCTAAATGATTACTTTTTTAGCCTATTCCCATTTACTAGATATCTGCTGATTTACAGTTGAGAATACTTTCCAGCTTAAAAATTCTCTTTTATTTCAAGTGCAAAGGCTTTATTCTTATGCATTTTCTTTCTCTCATCAAAACTATTTATTGGTTTCTGAACTGACAACTTATTCTCAATTTAATTTTGATTAGGGAAATTCCTGGAATAGGCTTGATGCATTTTTACTATTTTTACTATAGTTTTCAATAATATCGTATTTTATCTATTTTTGAAATATCTACTAATTGTTTATTTGAATTTGTAATAACAATGACTGAAGGATAATCATTTTTTAATAAAATAGATTGAATATACTAAATTGTTCATAAACCCTTTAAATTCAATCAAATCCTCTTTATTGACTCTACAAATGCCAAATGAATTGCTGATTCAGAAAAGGTTGATGTAAATGACTTCTCCTTTTAAACTCTGTTGTCGACGAACAAAGGTCCACACGACCAGTGGCAGTGGTTATGTAATGACTACACCCGAAGATTGAGATATAAACATCCCTCTCCGTCACGGTTATTTGCACAGCCTAACCTTGACTTATACATGTAAAAAATCTTTGCAACTGAGGCACAGTATTGGCACATTTTACCAGTTGGATTACAATATTTATGATGTTCTTGCCCATAGTTGTTATTGATTAAAGGCTATATTAACACTTTGCCACACAAAGCAGAACATATACAGCATGTAATATTCACTAGAATACCGCTCACTTTAGCCCAGGTTCCCTAATTATTATAATGCCACACCATGCTGTAACACAAGCACACACTTTATTATGTGGCACTTTTTCATTGTGCAAACTTGCCAAAAGGTATTGAAGTGCTTCACAAAAGAAGTGACAATGTTATACATTTTGTTCTTCATGATCAGGAAGATTGAGTGATCCCCAAGATGTTGAGCTGAACCGGGATTTGAAACAGGTTCCTCGCCTGAATTATTGTGCGTTAAAGATGACAGCTGTAGCAGCTAAGTCACATTTGCTTCCTGACAACCTGCACAACTTTTAAAATGTTGGTCTCATCTACTACTCTGGGTGGGGGGGGGGGTGCTGTCCACACAATGTGGGTGGAAGCCTCCTTTTCCCTTTTCTCTTTCTCTCTGTGCCCTAATATGGACAATGCATTGGAAATTAAATGAAAAAAATTGAAAAACACACATAAGGGACATTGCTTAGTACCTATACAGATTTGACCTCATTGTCTTTTGCTAAAATATACTTTTAGTCAAAAAGCATTTATATACTTTATAATAAGCAAAATAGACAGAACATATAAACAGCAAAACAGTTTGATCTTCAAATTCAATCCACTCTGCTTGAATGATACCCTAGAACATTATTTTTCAAACTATGAGTTGTGACCCACTGGTGGGATATGAGCTGATTTTTGGTGGGTCGTAAAATTAGAGCAATAAACAAAAATACCTTTAAATTCAGTATTTAACTTGTCACATGGGATTCAGAGACAAAGGTCAAATATCAGGCTGCTTTATTCTTTTAACATTGAGATTGGTGTTTACTTTTCTTTCTCTGACTGCACAGTGAGAGGAGTTTTTAAAGTGAATCATGTGACAATGTAGTATGTCATTCTTGCAATACATGACAAAATGTAAATATCTGTAAATGAACTGGGTGCATCCAGCAGTTAGGAAAGCACAAATAAAGCACTTCACTTTTTGTGTAATTCTAAAGTGTGCTGGAACGACAGATTTTAATAGGATCAAAACAAATCAGGACACTTACTTGGTGATGCATAATATTTCACAGAAACTGGATTTCCACACGTTATGATTTGTGTGCTCTATAGGTTTATCAGCAAAATTGTTTGTCTGTGTGAAATTAGTGGCCGTTTCAATGGGAAATGTGCTGTCTGTAAGTGACACTGTGCAACCACACAATGCTTTAGTTATATTTAAAAATCGCCCGCCTCATGTATATCAAAGGTAGGTGGGTTGCAAACGTTTGTTGTCCTAAAAAGTGGATCGTGGTTCTAAAAAGTTTGGGAACCAATGCCCTTGAACACTTGAATGAATGAATATATAAATAAATGACATCATTTGTAAAGTGTCCATCGCCCCAAAAAAGAAATTTGGGAACTGTAGCAGCTGTAACAGCTTTTACAAGTTAAATCAAATCCAGAGGTACAACTGCTGTGAAGAATGGATGGCACCACAAACATCACGAATTACTAATGCATCAACATTTCACCCACATGTTTACAGTATGGCGGGACTCCACACACCTTTTTGATGTTGCTCATATAAAGTGGTGTGCTAGTTTCTCTTCTTTCTGCCCATACACAAACAGAACAAAGGGAGTCTCCTTAAGTTTGCATTCGGAAGTCCTGCACAAGTTTTGCTTCTGAACGAACTACCTGAGGTGATGTAAGAGTATTCCTGCAAAAGTAAACCATGGCAAACACTACCAATGCAAATTACAGTCATCTTTTTCGGGACCATTCATAATACTTAGAAAAACTAAAGACAATGGGCGGAATACCATAATTAGTCTCAGTCACTGGTAATTACTTGCGGCCACATTCCAGTACAGAGCACAAACTGCCACACACCGACACAAGCTCCACCTCACTGAAGAGACTCAACAAAGTTAAAACTGGTCTGAGGCTACTTGTGTTACTGGGCAAAAGCTATGTGCTTAGATGCTTGGGCTGGACTGTTCCTATTGGAGACCACCCAAGCCTGATTTACATATTATTGCGCCCTATCTGGAGTGGCAAAAAGAATGACATGTAATGCAGCTCACCATAATTACCAGTGGCTATATTGAATCAAGGATTACACTCATGTTTTATTTCTCTCAGTGTGATGTCTGATGTGTAACCGGTATGACCCCAGGTAGGTCCACTAGCTCATTGTGCTTGATGCCTAATTGTGCCTCATTGATAAGTTGTCAAGGGCTGGATGTGAAACTCATCCTGGTAACATCGATCTTGCACCCCCACCAAGCACTGCTTATGATCTCACATATTACATCACTCATGACATGTTCTATGACATTATTTATGACATCACTCACAACATTTTTCTCATGATGCTAGCAACCAATCAGAGCGCTCACTCCACGGGAGCAAGATGGCCCAAGGCGAAAGAAACGATCCTTAGGCCAATTAGAACATTCTGTTTTTTAAAATTGGGTCAGAGGGACTCTCTTGCAAGAGTCCCTCAAACCCAGTTCCAGATATACAATTATGTTTTAACCTTAATTTGTCAAGAACTACTGAAACAATCTACACCAAATCACAAAATGCACAATCTTCATACCAAGATCTAGCTTCCTGCCAAATTTGGTATAGTTCAGTTCAACAGGTTTTGCTGTAGCCCTGCCTAAAGAAGTAAATGGAAAATGAACAGGGATTTTGCATTTTGGAACCACCCTTTTTCTCAGCCCCCACTTGACGGATCCCTCTGAAACTTTCCATGCACAAACTAGGCAAATAAGAGCACGTTTTTTAAACAGTTTGTGGAGTTTTGTCAAACGGTGCTAAAGGTATTGCTGACACAATAAAGGCATGTCCTATAGAACCGCTGACGTAACTATAACTACACAGTGGCAACTGGGTTGTTACAGTGAGGTCCATATAGTAGGTCAATAAAATAGCAATGCTATCAGCACAACGTTTTTTTACAAGCTTGTGACTTTAGTGAACAGATGCCACAGGCCAGCACTCCACTCTGAAAAATGTGGCAGATCCAGACTACAGAGCAGTTCATCATCTTCCACTTTTATAGGCAAATCAAAATCTTGATTACAGTCTGATATCAAAGGGAGTCTTCAAGGCTGTGATGTTTGCAAACAACTGCTGTTATCACACTAAAAACTGCCTCCACCTCATTTCCATTAAAGCTACATGGGTTGCAAAAGCCTAACGTTCTGAAAACTGGGTTGTGGTCCTAAAACGTTTGGGAAGCACTGGTGTACACTGGCACGCCTTCAGGAGCACAAGCTTTGAAACAGTTGTTAAGCACATTTACACAGGTCTGCAGTAATTCATCGATTTTGGAAATGTTATTGGGCGTTCCCTCTATTGAAACAAAGTTTACAAAAGTGCTACAACCAACTAACTGGGAATTCTTACAAGCAGCCACAGACTGTTCCCGGACTTTTCAATTCCCAGAAAAGTTACACATCAGGGAAACTATTTCATGGGGGGTGGGATCCAGAAGCCTAAATAAATCTGTGTTCCCACACAGTCAGTACAAGCTCACTCGGGGCCTGAATCAGAACGGGCCTCCGCACTCGTGGCGGAGGTCCCGCAGCCATGGGGGAGTCTCTGGAATTGGGGCAGAATCTCTGGAATGAGGATTCTCATTGCGGAGATTCCGACAATGACTGGGGGCCTCCGCCATGAGTGCGAAGGCCCTTTGTGATTCTCATTGTGGGGATTTGCCACCAGTGCAGAGACTCCCCCACGACTGAGGTACCTCCGCCACATGTGCAGAGGCCCGTTGTGAATCAGGCCCTCAGTATTTCCATTCCACCTGTTTGACTCTGAATACTGAACAGTCCTGCAGCTTCTACTGATCCCACTGTACACAAGCACATACATTCCAGGAGTTCATTCCCCAGGAAAGCAAACCGTCCGCAGACAATCCAGGCCTCATAAGCCCTGGAAAATAAGTCTGAAAACTGTCTACCACAGTTCAGGCACTGGTCCCTGGTGAAGCAAGAAATAGAAACAACTCTTCCATTATACCTTTGCAAGTAAATATGACTTACTATCAGTCGAAGAAAAGAAAGTATTCCTTTTTTGGCTGAGTTCCAGGTTCAGATGTGAGTAAAAGTGACTAGGGGGGCGGGGATAAACTAAAGCAAAATTCTGGGATACCATTGGTAAGGAGAGTCCAACCTATGCTACACTAGTCTTCATACTCCATCATCTTATATTTCCTATAGTGTGATGCAGGTCATGCTTAAGGACAATGCTGAGTGGACAACTAATCTCCCAGAATCCCTTACATGGAGAAGCCCTCTGTCTAAAGCCTGAACCTTTCCCTCACATCTCACACAGGAAATTCACTAGCTTTCCACTAAGCTATTCCCTTCACCTCCGTCTGAAATTAACAGATAAAATGCTCACACAGCATTTGTGCCAGTGTTGGTAGGGAATCCTTCTCAGTGAGAACAGCACGAACAGAAGACCCATATGCAGGTCCAAGCAGAAGCAAGTTAATCACTGACAGCTCTCCCCATCTTCTTGTCCTTTATTCACAGGAATCTTTGAACTCTGGGATACAAAGAGCTCACACTGTGGCTTTTAAAATAATCTAATCGGTTTCAACTACAGCTCAAGAGATGCAACTCTCAGTTAAAAAAAAATATTCAACAGGGATTCAAAACCATCCCTGGGTAGGTGTATTTCAAGCAAAACTATCTATTATGAGTTGGCCAGAGCTGTAGCCCTCTGTGGAATACAGTGGTGACCCCTCCCATTAGGGCAGAAGAGCATCGCCCCCCTGCAGCCAGTGCAGCAAAAGTGAAAAATAAAATGGTAACAAAATAAATGACCATTTTAGTTTTCACTGATCCAGCCCGAGCAGTGTTTGGGGGCGGGCTACTGCTGACTGGCAGCAGGGAAGTGGTGCTCACTCAACCAGTTTAGACTCCGCATGTCTGTTTGTCAGCCTGACATGCGCAGTGTAAACCTCTCCACCTAGCTGTCTCAGACAGCTGGGGGAGAGCAGGCACTGGCCCCCTGTGCCTGCTGGATCGTCAAGGCAGCCCTCTTCAGCCAATCCTGGTACTGCTCTCATGCTGCTCATCTGCATCATGAAAGCAATGTCGGGATTTGGAAAGGGGAGCTGGCTGAGGCTTCAGGAGGATTTGCGCTGACTGCAATCAAGATGAAAAAGATACGTTTGTCATTTTATTTTTACCTTTTTCGCCCACTGACAGGCCCTGTGTGAAACTTGCATTGCCTTCAGCCTTAATTCCAGAGCTCTCCGTCACGGCCCGTTATACAATATGTTAACGAGCCATGATTGAGAGCTTTGTAATGTGAGTCTAAAGGCATTGTGACTCTGGGTTTTGCAGTGGCTTGACGACCCTCCACTTTTGAGGGTCACCGACCGCCACTGGTAGAATACGGCTCATAATGTCTGGCTCACTGCTCCAGTCCTAAATTCACCAGATGAGAGGACACCAATTTTACCATCCAGAAGACCAGCTTCTAAAATCACTTAAAGAACGGGCAATGGCCTGGGGGCACAATCGCAGCGTAGCCACATCCAATGCACTTCTTTAGCATGGTGTAGCATGATTCTACCCCACCGGCATATAACCTGACCCTCTCCCTGATTCCCTCATCACCCCAAGCTCGGCTGGGGTCACCCTCGCCACCCCAAGCTCTGGTGGGGTCGCACTCGCCACCCCAAGCTCTGGTGGCATGGCCATCTACACTCAGCACATCTGTTCTAAGACTAAGAACTGAATATATTGCCCCCCTTTTTTATTCCAGGCCTTTCACTCTTTTGGGTTTTTCTGTAGTCACAACATTGGGCATTGAGCAGACTGTGACATATTTTTTTTTTATTCGGCGGGGTGGGGGGGGGGAGGCATTTTCAGCTGTAATGCTCAACTGCGTTCTGCCCTTGTGTCACCAGTGGGAAATAACTTCGAGAAGCTGGCAGGAAAGTAAATAAAATAAGAAACTGGTGTGCAGAGATCCACATTTCCATGACGAGCTATTCTGCTTCCCTGCATGGAAGATAGTTTGGCAATCTAACAACCTTGCTAAATGCGGTTTACATGCAGCTAATCTAAGCATTCATCAAATATGTCTCCTTAGACTGTCTGACGTGTACTGTTCATTTCAGACCTGAAGTGTCCCTGAAGACTTTAATCCTGTGTGTTGCACCTTTGCTCACACCACAGTGAAATAAGGTATGTGAGTCTGTGATTCGTCCAAACATTTAGCTCTCTGTGATTCAATGCTGTCTCCAGTGGGTAGCCACTTCTGGCTATAGCTTGGCAAGCTTCGAGTTTAAGCAAAGTGTGACATTCTACCAAGTGCATGTATTTTTCCATTGATTCACACCACCTTATAAGCACCAGGAAAAAAAATATTACAATTTGTGAAGCATGATCTTCAGAAAAGAGATTTTCAGAATATAGCGTACAAACGCAAATTATAAGCAACTGGGTTGTTCAACCCACTCATGAAAGACACTCATGGTTGGCCTTTGCTACCTGTCTAATGAGATAGGAAGACCAGGGCCAGATCACATGCACTGCACCTGTGCTGGGTAATTTTGCACCTCTCCTGAGCTGTTGTGCATTAGGGCTGGACTGAGATTTGCACCAAAGATTGACACAACAAATCATTTTAGTAATGAGAGTTAACTGCAAGCATAATATTTGCACTGGTTTTCGGAGAAAATGGCAATGCAAAATTCAGTGGCGGCTCCTCCGCAAAGGCAGAGGAGCATCACCCCACTGCTCCAAAGGAAAAATACAATGATAATAACGTATTGTTATTATCATTGTATTTTTCCTATGGAAGTCAGGCGTTCGCGGGGTGGGGCAAGACAGCGCAGGGGGAGGACTGGTTTGCACTCCCTAAGTGCGCATGACTGTTGGCCGGCCCTCTTGGGCCAGTCAAACAATCCTGCACACTTTGCATGCTCCCCAACAGGCTGCATTACAGAGGAACATGCAAAGTCTCCCCGTACCTGTCTGAGCGCCGAACCACGGCGCTCAGACCATCTACAACGCTGCATTGCAGAGTTGTAATTGGCTCATGAGAGCCTGCTGCCCTGGTGCTTCCTGCTGCTACTGCCGGCCAGGACTGGGTCGGGAAGATGAAGAGGACGGAGGAGAGGCGCTGTGCATCCGTCCGTCCATTTCAGGTAAGATTCTTCTCCATTCGATCACCGCCCCGCCACCCCTGTTCGGTAGCAGCCACTACTGGCAAAATTACCCATACCTTGCTTACAATTAAATGACTGGGCCTTTTCCTGGTGGTTGCATGAAAAATCAGAGCCCGAGACCTTTTGCAGGAAACCACAAAACCAACACCTGAGATCTCACCACAGCAGAATGAGATACTCTTGGGGGTCCAATATGAAAGAGCTCCTCTCAAGACACTCTAAAACATCTGGGGTGAGACCGGCTTCTAAAGGGCTGTCTGAAGCTAATGATCGAACTAACACAATCGCCTCTATTGTATTAATGAAAGGCAATCGAAGAACCAACTTTCAGTAGTCGCATATAAGACACTCCTCACAATGAGACTGCCAGACTGACAAGTCTACAACAGCAAACTACAACTTTACAAGAAAGGACTCACCACCACAGCAGCCAACCCCACCTAAATGGACTAGCGCCACTCGGGTAATTAACTCAGAAAAGCTTCACATAAATCACCTTATATCAGCCCGGGGCCCACACAGCAATGTTTCTTTTTCGTCTTTTTTTAGCTCCTCCCCTCCACCCTCCGTTCCTTCACATTCCATGGATGCCATTTAGGGGTCACAAGGGGTCGCACCTGCGGCCCCTGGCTTGCCCCATGCGACTGCTGGCTTTGCGACTACTGGCTTCAGAGGTGGCAAAACCAGTACCACTAACAGGAGGGGGGGACTCTGCATTCCTTATCATCTGCCTGTTTTTCACTATACAAATAGTGAATAATATTCTATTATTCACTAGTAGTGTAATAAAAAATGGAGCACATTTAGGACCTATGGTGACGGCTGTGGAGAGCAAAAACGGTTTTAAATGTAGGTTGTATGGATGCTTACAGATGAAAGAGTATATAAGTGAGAGTGTGCGCATGTGAGAGAAAATGTTTCCGTATGTGTAAACATGTGTGTGTGAGTGAAAGTGGGTGACAGTCAAGTGAGAGGACCTGAGTGAGATTGCGGCCCAGATTTACTGTTCTTTGACACAAAGGAACATTGCACCAAAATTGCTGTGCTGCGCCAAAGGGGGAAGAGGACAAATGTGCCAATCTAGTAAGATATGGTAAATTTTTTCTCTCCCTGTAAGCCAATGCATATACCATTGGTCAGAGTGCAAAGTGTGAGCATTTTCTGAAGCACAGGCTTTTTACTGGAAGGGGCCTCTATTCCCACTTTATATGTGTGATGTACAATGCAGCTCACAAGCAGAGTTAGACAAGCATTTGCAATGCAATAGGTCTCGCAATTACGAGATTTTGAGCTATTGGCATTGTAAATGGCAATGCCTTTTATTTATGTGTTTTAAAAATCTGTATATTAAAAGGCATTGTCATTTACAATACCAATTGGTTAAGTTTGTAAAATGCGAGACCTATTGCATTGCAAATGCTTGTTATATAGCCATACTGAAGTCCAAGCAGACGTCAATGCCCAGCATGCTCACTGTGCACAGAGTACTGAAATGTGCTTTTGCATGAAAAAAGTGTTAATTTTCTGTGAGTACAGATTATGAAAAACAAAAATACCATAAATTGGACATAAAACTATTGTCCTTTTTCCCGATCAAAAGAGGGACTACATAACACGGTATAGTTTCTAAGCTAACGAAATTCCACACATGAAAAACCCACTCGACTGTTTCGTGGAGGTACTGTTTCAGAAAGTATGTGCACTTTTTTGAAAAGATGTGTTCAGTGATGGAAATATTACCCTTTAACAAAAAGCATGTTATTAAACAAAAAGCAGATCATATTACTGGCTTCTAGAGGGTACACTATTATTGAAAATAAAATGGAGTATAACGGCTGTATAAATAGGCAAGCAAAGCAAAAGATCCAGTCCGGATGGGCAGTCCAAAAAGGAGACAGGGCAGTAACCAAGAAGTCTCATTTTGAATCGGAAGCCAGCGTTTAGCATAAACCATGACGCCAGTCAATAGGAATGATGGGCGGGGCTTAAACTCCACTTCTGAAATCTTATTGATAATAATACGCCTCGCAGAGCGAGGAGCGCATGCGCGCTCCAGCAGTAGGTCTGCGAGACCTAAAAAACAAGAAGAAAGACAAGATTTCTTCTTGTTTTGCCAATTGATTTTGGTGAAAATTCCTCTCTACCAATGTTTGTAGACAAGGATTTGCGTCAAAACCCATGAGTTGTTGCATGGGAACGTCCATGGAACGCCCCTTGATACAAAATAATGCAAAGCAGGCATAGCGCAACTTTACGTTACTCTGTGATTCTATCCAAATTCCCAACTATTGTGATGTTAGGGTCAAGTGACATGCTTTCCTGGAAAAAAATCTGTGTTAGGGTGTCAAATGGTGTCACTTCCTATGATGTCATTAAAGGCAATGGGTATGTGATGTCACCTCTGCTACCCCAAGCATTTTGGTAATCGACACCCTTGCCCTTTTTCCATTTTTAACTTTTCTTCTTGAGGCATTGTGATTTTAAAATGGTTAAAAAGGTTTTCGTTGGTGCTAAAAGCCTAATACTTTCCATTTAAATCAAAGTGCGAGTAGTTGAAGCAACAGAAACACTTGCATTAATTAGGTTGAGGTCAGAATGGAGTAAGTAGGTACCAAACCTTAATATATAAACGCAAAGGAAATAGTCCGTAAATATAGTAAGGCTCCGGCGAAAAAGGAATGAACATCACATGCGAGGAACTCAAGGATGAGCTAAATGCACAGCAAGTACTTCTGGAATGTTCTACAGAGAATGTTCTACTGGCGTTGCTAAGTAGAAAGAACATTTGGAGGAGCAAGCAGAGCAGGCGAATACTGGGCTAATTAAATTATCCGGCTTTCATAACAAACAGCAAAATGTTAAGCAAAGTCTTACAACTATGCCGTGCTAACCTAAAAGCGAAAAAAAAATATATAAATACATTTTAAAAAGACAAGCTTTCTTTGGTTCCTTGTCTGTAAATCAGTCATTTTTTCTTTTTCGCTGCAGGCTCAATTGCTGAATTTTTGCTCTAACGCAGCATGTTGAAACCGGCCATTAAATTCACTGTACCAACAATTTGTTGAATTGAGGGGTGCATGACAGTTCAACTGCAAATAATGTGTGAGGCAGGGCAATGTGTCATCTGCATGCTCTGCACAACTAAGGCAAGAAGCAAACATAACCGGTCAGTCTTTTCTATGCCATCAGAGGGTCGGATACAATTTACAGTTGAACAGTTCCACCAAGTGATAGATGCACACTGCACAGGGAGAAAAAACCAGAGTGACAGAAGCTGGTGTGCATAAAAATATGCTATTTAAGTCATAATTAGCCATCAACCTCTTGACAGCCACAACACAGTCATAATCATAAAACGATTTGCTTGTTTGTTTGAACAAATCTTTTGTTCTATTTCTTTTCTCCTTTCTTGGTTTTCATTTTCTAATTTTTTAATGTCATTGGACACAAACTAAGTTAAATAATGTGCCTCACAGGTAATACTCTTGCCTCTAGCAGACTCTTTGTCAAAGATCATTTAATTTCTGGGGGTTTTGATGTGACACAAGCCTTGTACATCTAGATACTTGTTAACACAATACACCGTAAGAACCCTAGAAGGTGCACCCAAAGAAAAGTATGTAGGTCTTTGTTGCAGGTACATTTTCCTCCTTTATTCCCAAATTATTTTTTTCTTTTCCATAAAAACAGCAAAGAATTGCAGCTGAACGTCATCATGAACTCTGGTCGGCAACCTCTCTGTCCATGTTCGATTGGTCGGACCCACCTATATGCAAATCAGCCTTGACCCTGCTCGTCACGGGACAGTTCAGACTGAACAGCCTGGCCAGGGTCCCACAGCACTGGAACACAAGCAACCCAGAACCGGTTTCGCCCTAGTAAGGGCTCCTCAGCCAGGTATAGCTTGATTCCAGTGGCACAGTGTTACTTAGGGCGGTACATTTAACACACAAAAGGAGGTGGGGGAAAACCTGCAATTTACCTAACCACTGGAACAATTGCCAGTGGTTAGACTTATTGTAAGCAGCCTCCCATCTCTTTTTGTGTGTTTAAGGTAACACGCTAAGTGGCTACTGGTATGAGCAGATGTGGGTCCCCTTCCACTGTGCCACTGGAACCAAGCTGTGCCTGGCTGAAAGAGCCCTGATAAGGGCAAAACCAGTCCTGTGTTGCTTGTGTGCCAGTTCAGGAAGGTAGTTCGGGCTGGACTGTTCCTATTGAAGCAGGTTCAAGAGTGATTTGTATATGACTTGGTCCAAACTGGGTCCAAACTGAGGTGGCATTGTGGGCAAAAGAATGATGGACTGCAGTGCTACCCCAAGCGATTTCCAAGGGGCTGGACTTACTGCAAGTCGCCCCATCACCTTTTGTGTGTTTACTATAAAAAGATGAACCGAGGTTATACTGGCCACATATAGCCCTCATCACTAGTTGCCCTGGGTGGTATACCTGCTGTGACAACTGTCTCGGTCAATTCTTAGGAGCATAGTGTTCACTTTTAATGGGTGCTGGGATACTGGGCGTGAACCTACCCAGTGCATTTATGCACCTGTTGAAACCACATACAGGTCAGCTGACATTTACCACTTGCTCATAGCAAGAGAACGGCAACCAGGAATCTTCCTCTTGTAGAGGGCTCTGTGTTCTAGGTTCTGCCTGATACTCCCCTTTTCGGAAGAGCTTATATGCAGGTTTAGTGGTGGGGATAAATGCTGGACTAGTCATTTATGGCCTCAGTATCCACCCATATACATTCCAGCAGCCGCGGCCCGTGGAGGGAGTTCCGTGGGGCGGAAAGGCGGGGCGGGGGAGGGGCAGGGTGGGGGGGTTCTAAAAACCGGAATATGGATAATTGCAGGTAAGTAAACAATAAAATAAATAAAACGAATTTTGTTGCGCGCCCTGCATCGCAAAATGCGATGCAGCGTTAGCGATGCAGTGCGCGCTACGAAATTCGTTTTATTTATTTTATTGTTTACTTACCTGTAATTATCCATATTCCGGTTTTTAGAACCCTCCACCCTGCCCCTCCCCTGCCCCGCCTTTCCGCCCCACGGAACTCCCTCCACGGGCCGTGGCTGCATTCCAGCTAACTTGAAAACAGGCCCTTAGTGGACATCCTCATTCAGGCAAACTTGAATGAAAACAGCTGAAACATCTTCAATTGCAGTTATACTCCAGCACAAATCAAGGGTCAATCCATCCAAACAATGGGTCATATGGAAATTCAAATCACTTGAAAGCAGATCTTGGGAAATGAGAGAGAGGATAAAATGTATAACACTCAGAAAGTATACATCCCACCACAACTTCTACAGAACAACTGTTTCAGAGGCCAAGGAACAACACTGAACAGACATGGCCCACTTCACAAATCTCTCAAGTTTATTTTATTCATGCTCAGCTACTAAAAACCATAGTAAGTTTCTAATGAGAACCGTTACTAAAATTTATAAAACGTTTAAAACTAGGAAAGGGAATGACCAAATTAGATCTTGTGGCCAGATAGTTATAAAATATTCAGTTGAATAATAAAATACAAAATGTCAAATCCATCTCTCAAAGCAGTAATTAATAAATAAACAAGGCAATACAAACTGTAAAACCAAATTTATCGTTGTTGGAAATAGTTCGGACAGCCTTCGATCAATGTGTTGCCCAAGACATCTTTAGTGTCTGTAATGAGTTAAACTGTGGGTAATTTTGTGCGTTTGGAGCTCAGTAAGCCATTTCCATCATTGGGAAAGTGCCGGTGCATTGACCGATAAGTGTGTTGCATACTGAAACAGATTTACAAATGTCTCTTTGGTGCATAAAATCAGTCTTACAAGTGGAACTGTTGTTAAACTCTACATCCAAAACGGTGGTTTAAGTCCAAGAGCCAGAATCTTTATAGTTTTGAATACATATGAATGAATGCCTAAATGAATGAATGAACGATGGCCCATATTGACAAAAGTAATATAGCTTTGAATCTGGATGTAGTCAAATTCTGGTCTTGCAAATTAGGCAATGTTTAAGTGCAGACCACCTATAGGGTCCACTGGCCACAGTCTTTAAACAGGGCTTCAGAGCTGCTCCAAAGTTTCTAATGTGGGCAGATCTTTAAAAGATAAACAAACAAAATGCAACAATATGTGGCCTGCCACTGCAAACGCCCTACCACCCTTAGAATTAAGTTTAAAACTAGGAAATGAGAGAAGGGTTTGGTTCAAACTAAGAAGACCAACTGATGTAAGGCAGTTGGACTTAACAGATGGTCACACTTGTACATCTACCGAGCCACTTAAACTGAAGAAGTTCCTCAGACTATACACATTTTCCACACTCACACGGTATTCAAATTTGGTGAACTCCTACAGATTTATACCTCTGTGTAATTTCACAAATAACTGGAATACCTTTACAACACTACTCTACACTTATTGTATTTTGTATTGCAATTGCATAGCGCTTACTACTCCTGATGAGGCGTCGAAGCGCTTTTCGGCGAGTAGCACGCTACTCCGGGACCCATAGAGGGTTAGTGTTGAATTAGTATAGTAAAACATGGAAGTAAATTTTAAGTGGTGGATATGTTAGTCATTTATTTGGATTCAGAAGGATAGCAGAAGGATAGAAGAGGGAAAAAGGTTCGTATTTATATAGCGCTTCTTACCCCTGGTGGGGTGTTCAAGCGCTTTTTTGGGGCGAGTAGCACGCTACTCCAAAATCCCATAAAGGATTAGTGGTGAATTAGTACAGTGAAATATGAAAGTAATTTGAGTGGTGGATATTAGTCAGTTATTTGGAGTGAGAAGGTTAGCGGAGGGATAGAAGGGAAAGAAAGGTTTGCATTCATATAGCGCCTGTTACCCCTGATGCGGTGTTGAAGCGCTTTTTTGGCGAGTAGCACGCTACTCTGGAACCCATAAAGGATTAGTGGTGAATTAGTATAGTGGAAAATGGAACTAGAGAAGTGAACATGTAAACTTATCAGCTATACTTGAAGGTTTCATATATTACAATGTTCTCCAGTGTAAAGAAAAAAAATGATTAAGGAAAATGCACTTATTTATTGACTATATGCCCGCATATTTTTCACTATACTGATACTCTGCCTTATTCTACACATTTTGAGCCTCTGCATTTTTTTATATCTTATTTTCATAACCCCAATCCTAATATCTTTCTGCAACAAATTACTAACTGCTTTTTAATGTGTTTAATTTCAACCTAGATTCTAATTTCATCTCTACTACTACCTCTTTCGTATGCAAAATGAAGTTATCAAGGATTTAAGTTGTTTGTGTGAAAGATGATCGTGTGTCCATGTATTATAAGAATTAAAATACCCTCTACCCAACATTTTAAGGATATTGCATGTCATCTCAGAATTCCATGACCTTTTGAAGGAACTCGGTCTTCCACCTTCATATGGTCACAGAACTCCACAGTAACTTACAGTATCCTTAGAATGTATGGCAGGAGGAATTTTAACCCATATATAATGCATAGCAGTGGGCTACAATGCTCTTGTAACATATTTCGGATAACGTCTTAGCAAGTGTGTGATTTTGTGTGTCACATAAATGATAACATTTATGATAATAAACATAGATTACATTTTTGTATATTCAAATGAGCTTACTTTAAAACACGATTATCATAAACATGTATAATGATCGGCAGTTTTCTGGTTTGATGTGCACAAATTACATTTGCATGATACTTTTGGCTATGTACGGTATAACCACTTTTAACATAACATCTGCTGCTAGACAGATGTAAATTTATTCTATATTCATAACAGCACCGGCGGTATTTGGGGAGCCTGTTTCTTTTAATATCGTTCTGTTTATGAAAGAATTAAAGACTCGGCCTTGTTTTAATGTGTAAATTGATTTATCAGTGAGGCTGTGCTCACTGAAAATTAATTTCTGCATATTTCCTTGCAGTAGCGGAGCAGGGTTTGTTTAGCTATATATTCCTGTGGGTTTAAGTTTACTCCTTCAACTTTTTCTGGGGTGTCTCATGTGTTATACATGAAAAATAAATCATGGCTCTGTTTTAAGAAAAAGGTGTCGGGTCGGATGTATTTACAGTTATTCACAGGCTGCGTTGTGCGAAGAGGCAGGCTTTGCGAGGGTGAAAAGCCAAAATTGGAAGGGATGATGTACAAAACTGTTTTGCAGTCACAAAGCTTGTGAATCACACAATCATAGGATTTGGAACTGCCCAAGCTCATATCACAATGCAGAAAAGCACTTTGACATCTGGCAGTGTCTTTCCAATTCACAGTCAGTGGCATAACAATAGCCCCCGCACCCCTGCAGTGCGGGGGGGGGCTGCAGTGCGGGGGGGGGGGGGCTCCTGAGCTCCAGGTCCAGGCGGCCACCACCGTGCAAGGGCAGGCTTGAGAGCTTCAGACTGGGTCAGGAGCTGGGCAGGGGGTAGGGGGCCTTCATGCAGTTTGCAGGGTGGCCCCCTCAAGTTTCGTTACGCCACTGTTCACATAATGCACTTTATGGCAGTTTAGGATTCAGAAAGAGGAGGAGGTGTGTAAATCACTATCATATGTATCAATACTTTGTAATCTCAATTGCGGTCTTATACCGTTAATGCCATACTACCTCCTCAAAGGTGGCTGCACAAGATCTGCGTAGTGAAAGTTGGTCATAAAGGACAACTTCCACACTGTGAATTTGGGTTTGATCATCGGGGAGCCTACAGCAGTCAAGGGGGGTTGATGCATGGTCTCCAAATGTCATTTGCATCACGCCTGTTTTTTTATTGCAGCCTTTGGCCCTGTAAGAGACATGAGTTGTCATATATAAAAGGTTTTTGTATGTGAACTTTGGGGATGAGAGATTTTGTCCCATGCAGACCTCCATCCAAGTGTTCACAACAGGTTACAAGGACTCTTAGACTGGCCCACCCACTAATAAAATTGACGATTTGACTGCTATTGGGTCTGACCTATCTAGCGCTATAACAAGACTAGACGCAGCTTTGGATGCTGAGGATAGCATGCAGAAAGTTACCTTCAAGTTTCTTTGATCCATTAATCACTTACTTCCTTGTGCCAAATCCGCATAGTAAGAGGAAACGTCGAAATAATTGTGCCCGTTTCAATAAAAAGTGCAGGAAGCTCAGAAGCCAGCTAACCCTACCTATGAAGAATAAAGATTTAAGGCACATAAGTACCCTAAGGAAGTTGTACAAAGAAGGTCAATACAAAGCCAAAACGGATTAGGATGAGGAGGTGCAAGACCCCCTAAAAACTTGTGACAAGAACAATATGAATACATTTTGGTCTCTGATCACAGGCAGCTTCATGACCACTAAGCTATATTTCACCTTTAGCTTGGGTTAACTATTTTGAGGCCTTGTATGGCGACACATCAAGTGATTTCGCTAACGATGTTTAGAACACCCCTAAAGACCAAACTGAGTGTGCACTGACATTTGACCTATGTGATGTAGAAGCTGTGATAGGTGCCATCGCCCAGTGGAAAGCTCCTGGACCAGAAAGCATTCCAGGTGGTATTTTTATCTTTGACCCAAAAAAATTGTCTAACTATATTTTAGTGTTGAGTAATACCATTGACGAGGGAGCGCCTATCCCCAGTTCCTGGAAAGGTGCTGAGGTGATACCCAGTTATATTAAAGGGGATCACAGCCTGACAATGAATTATAGACCAATAAGTTTGATAGATTACATCCAGAAGGTTTTCTGCTGGGTGGTACTAGAGAAAATCTATGCCTGGATTGATGAAGGGAAAATACTCCGTATCAAGTAGGGTTCAGAAATAAAACTAGCATGGAAGACCATGTCTTCTGTTTTTTGCTTTAGTATTGGAAACAGTGATAATCTGCATTTGATAGGGTACCCCGTCAGAAGCTGTGGCAAGTGCTGCCAGAGATGGGAATGCTCCCTAACATTTTGTCAGTTACAGTTTATCTACATGAGGGTAATTTTGCAAGAGTTCAATGGGGAGAGCAAGTCCAGTTTTCAAATCCAATCCCGGTTAGGAAGGGCATCCGACAGGGATGTTTTCTTGCCCCTACTTTGTTTTTGTTGTATTTGAATGAGGTAGTGAATTGTCTTTCAATTCTACCTGCTGATGCACCATCCCTGGCTAAGATAAAGATCCCTACCGTACTCTCTGCAGATGCCACCTTGTTAGTGTAGCAAACACCAAGTGTGCTGCAAACCCTTTTAAACCGATTTGAGGCATTTTGTTCGGCACGAGGCCTAGAGGTAAATTACACCAAGTCTAGGTACTTGTCTATTAATCAGCATAAAACATTTAGAGGGAGAATGACTGTGGGTGGAGTAGGAAAGAGTGGATGCTTTTGAGTACTTGGGAATCAAGCTAAAGACTAGTATGATGTGGAAAAAGTATGTAAATAAAGTGATCCTAAAACAAATTATTGGTGATATTCTGAAGGAAAAGCGCACATCTTATAGCAAACCAGTCGCCCCAGCATTGTAGGTTTACGACTCGAAGGCTGAGGCCGCAGAGTTGTATGGCGCATAACGTTCGGGCTTTTGTAATTTAACAGACAGGGTTAAATCTGAACATAAGTTCATTAAAACCTTTGTTTTTCTTCCTGCTACTACTCCAATAAATCCACTGACCACGATGTGGGAAGAAAGTCAATCTAAGATAAAGCAAGGTTAAGGCCAGTCCTTTTTTGGAGGAGATTTCGTCTTGGTCGTCAGCGAAATGCCCAGCCTGTAAAATCCACAATAAAAAAGTAGCTCATGGTGACATGGATGACTTGATGTACCTCACTACCTTGTTCTATCTTTATTTATTTTGTGTTTGAAAAAGAAACCAATAAAATTATTTTGAATTTAAAAATGTAGCTCATGTTCTGTTTGCTTGTACGGTTTACACACGCCCGAGACTAACATGGATTAAGCCAGTCTGTTTACAACTAGGACAACTAGGGTTGCACAATTATTTAGTAGCTTTATGACAATAGGGCCTGATCCCACACCTCTTTTTGCATGTTCCGTTGCAAACTTTCTGGGCAGGATGTGGATTATAAGGCGGAAAGTGTTAACTCAAACTTAAGCTGGCCAGGCGAGTTTTTATTAGGGGATGACACAGCACTTTCCTCTAGGATAAGAGTGACTAATAGAAAAACTCATAATATAACTACTTAGTTTTATTGCTGATGTGCACATATTTTTTTCCTTTTCTTCTCTTTTTTTTTTAACTATAGTGATGTAGCGACTGAACATGGCACGCTGCACAATTTCGAACGGTTTTATTAGGGGAGGATACAGCACTCTCCTCTAGTAGGAAAGTGACCAATAGGAAAAATCATAATATAACTACTTAGTTTTATTGCTGATGTGCACGCCTCTTTCCCTTTCTTTTCTTTGTTTAAAAAAAAAAAAAAACTATTGTGATGTAGCAACTGAACACTGCACTTTGCTCAATATCTAACAGCTGTTTAGCTGTGCTTACCACCTCCAGATGATGACAATTGTGATTGGGCAGCCATTAAAAATGAATATATTGTGTAGGTTAACCTGATTTCATTTTATTAGGCTGGCAGAAGCGTTGGTAGAGCCATTTATAGACATATCATGCCTTGTAATTTTAGATATTGTTAAGCTATATTGCTCAAATAATTTTTATAATTGGCGGTTTTTATTCACTTTTAATACAAGTATGCTTTATATAAGATGCAATGCTAGAATGACTACACTTTTACATATGGCTTCTGTTTCACATTTGTTGTTTTTATAATGTTCTTACCTATTTTGATGTTTTATGGATTTTTAATCTGAAATAAACATGGATTCACTTTGAGGTGGAGCTTTGCACATCTTTGGGACCTGTCCCATTGTGGTACAGGGGCTTTGTACTTTCTGCATGCTGGAGACTGAGAGACAGAGCAATGTGACCTTATTCCTTTGGTACATCGGGTGCAAAGTACCACAATAAAATTGCAAGTCGCAAACAGAGTTAACACTGAGGAGCGGTGGCGGTCGGTGACCCTCAAAAGTGGAGAGGCGTCGAGCCAGTGCCAAACCCAGTGGCAGGCACTGTGATAATTCACAAGGCCTTTAGACTCAGATTCCAAAGCTTTCAATCATGGCTCGTTAACAGATTTTATAACGGGCCGTGACTGAGAGCTCGGGAATTAAGGCTGGAGGCGATTCGAGTTTCTCACAGTGCCTAAAAATAAAATGTAAAAACTATTTACCTACACTTTCTCGTCACCTTGAATCCTCCTGGAGCCTCAGCCAAGCCGCTCTAAATCCCAACGCTGCTCTCTTGCTGCAGATGAGCAGCATGAGAGCCGTGCCAGGACTGGCTGGAGCGGTGCTCCAGCAGGTGTAAGACAGCTAGGTGTAGAGGTTTACACTGCACATGTCAGTCTGGCCGTCGCAACACAGCCGGCCAATGAGACAAGGGCAGTGTGAACTGGTGGAGTGAGTACCACTCCCCTCCTGCCATTCAGCAGCAGCCCGCCCCCAAACACTGCTCGGGCTGGGGGCAGTGAAAAATAAAATGATAATTCATTTTATTTTCACTTTTTCTGCACTGGCAGCGGGGGGGGGGGGGTGCGCCACCTCTGAGGAGCCAGGTGAATCACAAAGAAACTGGAGAAGCAAATGTATCAGCGGTTTGCACCGCGGTTGCAAAGCATGGAGTGATTACCGACTTCCCTTCACAGTCATTAACCATCCACACAGTAGAACAGTAGAAGATGGCCTTGATGGACAGCTTCTACAATGAGGGCAGATGGGAGTGGAGGCATTCAATTCTAAGGGTTGCTGCCTGCTTCTCCCTCCCTTTCCTAGAGATCCCTTTTGAAAAGGGATCCTTTTCTGGCATTGCTAGAACAGGGATTGAATGCTGAAAGTCTGTGAATGCGAATACATAAATAGAGATACACTATCCGCTGCAGGACTGGATTTCTGTGTTCACTGGTTGCTATTCACAGGAAGAATTCTGCCTTCTGAGTACTGATCAGGCAGGTTTTGCGAGAATCCTTGTGAATCGCATCTTTCCGCATTCCAGATTAATGAATGCCTCTAGCACAGCACTAGGACTTGATCAGAAAACATTGCAGGTGTTGTGCAAACAGAGCTTTGCAATGCATTCTGGCCAATGAAACATTCTGCCCAGAGTCTTTTAAGGACAGGAAAAGGAAGAGCGTCATATGTATAGTAATACTACGGTTTAACGCATCAATATCTATGGAAAAATCTAGTCTTATACAAAACCTTGGTGATTTCTAAAAGATATATTTAAACAAGTCTGACATTTAATAATGGTTGGTCAGCAATGCATTCTTTGTCAATAGAAAATAACACTGCACCCCCTGTGGTTTTTAGTTTTGGCAAGGTGGTGGTTTGGCACAGCTCATACAAGAATGGGACCTGAAGCAGAAGTTAAACACATTTTCTTACTCTGCAAAAGAGTGTTTCCTCATCAGTGTAATGTGCTGCAGTGCACATTATTACAATTGCGGCCAAGTAATTCTGTTTTATGCAAATTGGTGCATTGCCCAACTGGAACATGAGTTGGGTGTTCTTGCCAACAGGAGCTGAAGTAATTCTCCCAGCTTGTCTCTCCTCACTGCTCCAAGGAATGTTTGATACCAGTGGAGGTGCTGTGGGCATTCTGAGGGATGCCAAGTAAAGAGGAATGAAAAAGAAAATGTGATGGATGGAATGCTGCAACAATGTCAACCATTCACTCCAGTACAGAGATCTGGGCCTAAATCCTTTGTTTTTTTGCTCACCAAGCCATTCCAGTTCAAAGCCAGTCATATGCAAATCAGTCTTGACCCTGCTCCTCATGGGAACAATGCAGCCCTAACTGCCAGGCCTGGTCCTCCCTGGACCGGAAACAAGCATCCTAGGATGGTTTTCAAGGTATCTCCCCTCATCAGCCAGGCTAACTTGACGCCAGTGGCATGGTGAGCATGGGACCCGTATAGAGAAAGGCACATAAAGGATCTTTAGGAGAAGGCCTGAACGCTGCCCTTTTAGTTCAGAGAAGTCTCGTGTTGAGTTAGCGTGCCTCCACATTGGTGGAGTAAGTCTGAGAAGCAAGCCACCTTGCATTGGTGTGTTTATGGCGCAATGCAAATACTGGACTTTTCATTCGCCATACTTCATCACTGTCACCCAAGAAGGACCACCGAGATGGTACCTAAGTCTCCTTCTCCCCTTAATCATTATTATGCGTGGGTGGTGGCTGAGCAAAATCTATTTAAAGCTCCACCTTTGCTTAATCACAGTCAGAGGAGGGTGAGTGCCAAGTTCCCTCTTTTATTATTTCCTGTCCCTCCTCCACTCCACTGCCATAATGATAATGGACTGGTCTTGCTCAGAAACCTGCCCTATTTTCCTCCTACTCTACCACAGAGCTCCATCTCACTCAATCCCTGCAATGTCTGATGCCCATCTTGGCAAGTACCACCTCACCCTATCCCACTGCACCCCAATGTAAGTCCTTGGAAATTCCTCCTCGGATGCGCTGCTCTTTCTCCATCCACCTTTCAAGTTTCTTCTTGCATTCTTGCATGTCAGCTATCCTTCTGAATGCTTCTCTGTGCCTCTTGTTCCCTTTTCTCAGACATTGACCCCCTTTCCACCCAACCATCTATCCCACCCATGCAACCGTGTCACAGGTTTAGGAAGTTTGGGGCTCTGCCACCTATCAATGGTAACTGGGAAATCCTACCTGAAGTCAGCCCAGGCTGTATGGGCCATGTCATAAGCGGGTGTGGGGGGACATGTGTGTGTGTGTGTGTCAGTATGCGCATCTTTCGGTGGCAATAGGAATATAAATGACTGCGCCTGTCTGTGAAAGTATAGGGATTATGGCACACTGCCTCCTCCCTGAATCTATGCTGAAGGTCTGGATAGTCTTTGGGTCTCAATGAAGTTAATAAAGTGATCCAGAGTGTTTTCCTTGTTCTCTTACTCGCTCTGTGTGCTGGATACTTTTTCAGACTGAGAGTATCCTATTAAAGTCATTTTGCAAATACTGTCTTCATTCTACCTCCCACAGCACAACCCCAAAATAATCACTTTAAAAAAGCAGAAACTGTTTATTTAGAGATGTCTCGGGTCTTGTTGATTTTTAGGCCAGGCGCTGTTCATATACACAAATTTGTTATTCTAAAAAGAAGAAACACACTGGGCTCCTTTTCATGCTTGCTCCTCTCACCAGTGTGCCCATGTTGGAGAAGTAGAATTTAGCAGTGTTTCCTGCAGGTATGTCATGTCAGACTAGCGCGTGGGTGGATGTGGAGAGAACCACTTCCTAAAAGATGCATGTTTATGCAGCTTGGGATCGTAAACTGCAACATTTGTGGTCATCCTCTCCATTTAAACATATTCGCTCTGTCCCCAGTGGTTTTCCTTGGGTGTATATCTGATGGATTTATATGTGAGGTCCAAATACACACAGTTTTTTTGTTGTACATTTGTTTATTCAGGTTTCTGTTAACATACATATAGATGATGTTGTAGCATAGCACATTAGGTACATGCATATACATCTTCCATTGTGTGGTATATGTCAGGGTAGAGCAAGAGCACCAAACAAGCATCAAGAACCACGGAAACAGATTAATTAAACATTCGAGTCAGCATCCATGCAGGGTTTCAGAGGTCTCCAACAGGGAGGGATCTCCACTCCGTGTGCAGGGTTGGCCCAACAACTACTCACTTGTCTGGTCTCCAATAGTACATGACCAATGAGTGCTCACCATCTAACGATTCGTGCTCGGCCAATGTGCTCCCTGATGTGTGTATCTTGGTTGAAGCTGTGTTGTTTCCTCCCTCCTCCCCGCCAGATTCCCCGTCATCTCTCTGCCCCTCACCGAGTTCTCCCAGTGCTTCCAGCATGCTAGCCCAGCTTTCAAGATCTCTTTCCGCATTTTCATCGATAAACACCCTCCTAAGTCTGCGTTCTTCTGCCACAACCCACTCTATCAAGTCGGACTTCCACTTGGTGACAGCCAAGGGGATGGGACTGGCCCAGTGTATTGCTATACAGCATTGTGCCAGTAGAAGGCCCAATTGGGAACATTTGTATCGTATTTTTCTCCCCTTCTTGGGCAGTGGTATCAGCCCCAACACACAATGAGATACATACTGTTTAAGTAATCTATCATGAATATTGTAAGGGCAAGAACAATGATCATACAATCAAGGCCATGCAGCATTTATACAGACTGTAACATGCTCTTTGGATGAGATAACCGAGCATTTTCCCCTTTGTTAAATGGAACAAATGTTGTCACCACACCACCAGACCAGAAAAGGAACACCACTAATAGATACTCCTTCAATATTGTGGGCCCCACTGGTTACGACCTCCGCCTGTCAAGATAAGTTCTGTTTTGCTGGGGTTGAGTTTTAGATGATTGAGGTTCATCCATTGCTGGATGAATGTCATAGTGGATTGAAAGTCAGTTATAGATTCAGGGGAGTTGTCGATTGAGATCATGAGTTGGAGGTTGTATGCATAATTGAAGGTGTATTAAGCTTAACGTATCTATCAGACACCCATCCAGTCCAGACCTAGAACACATTTAACATTAACAAGAAGTCTACTAACACTGACACCATAAAAAGCAGCCTATGCATATCTCAGCAACACCACAAAAAAGAAAAATCTGCAATTCCATCACCACTGCCCCGGAAGTCCTTCACTATACCTCCACATCTACATTTGCTATTCACCTTGTTCCGACTACAGAATCTACTGGAGCCTTAAACTTAGATCTCAAAATAAAAACATCCAAGGCGTCTTCCACCCCATGCTAAGCTACATGTTTTAAACAACTGTCCCCTCATATGGAGAGGGGCATACATGTCTTAATCAATGCCTCCCATCAGGCACTCTATGCAGCCTTCTGAAACATGTCATCATCACTCCTTATCTGAAAGAAAAACAACCACTGACCCAAAACTACTCGTCAACTACTGCCATATTTTCAACCTCACTTATATCTGCGAGTTCAGAATTACATGGAACCTAACCACCTTCTCCAGGACTTGACTGATGATTGGCTACACTAGCCAAAAAGAGGGAAGAACTTCTCCTTTACCTTGATGATGGCAAGCTTCTTCATGACCTGTCCATGGGTTATGACATTGTTAAATACAGAATATGCATGTAAAGGCTCAAACCTTGGGGACATCATCTCTGGTCTGCAATAGGTTCAATAATTCCTCTCCTGTGATAGACAAATATCAGAATTAGATCAATCAAATTCTTCACAGGCTCAGTGAAGATCTTCTCTAAGGATCTTCCCTCCCGTGCATTCTCTTCAACATGTACATTCACCTCTTGAAAGATCTCCTTAAATTGTATCCGGGGAACTTCCAAATGTATGCTGAGGTCACTTTTACTTAGAAAAAGAGCCCAGATAAACCAACAACTTCCTACCTGAACCTGAGCCATGGGCTCCACTGGAAGAAGAAAAGAAGAGATCCTAGTCCAATACGACACTAGTATTGAGGGGCATTCCAAATTCGAATTAAATTATAATATATGATGCAATAATCAAATGAGAATCTTTCCAAAGGGTTAAAATGACAGAGCCTGATTCTTCATAAATTATTGCCAGAATGAGTTTTGTCATAATTTTTAGTCTCTTCAAGTGACAAATTAATGTATTCTCATAATATCTTTAGAAGCACACATATGCAAACATTTCTCATAATGTATCTTCTCTTTGTGGCTAACTTTAAGTAGCATGATAGTATGAAATTAGTGAACCATTTATCAGTGATTTTGATCCATTCAATGTTTAGTTTCTTTATTAGTAACACCTTGTTGGTGTGTTCGTTCATAGCAACACTGATAGGCATGCCAATCCTAGTGATTGGAGAACGTAGGCATGATGTGCCTCCATTTGCCCTGCCTAAAAACCTTGGAACACATCCATGAGCTTCATCAGAAGTGAAGGTACTGAGAGTCCTCTTTAACACCAAATCACCACCGCCTCCCACATCAATGCTGTGCAAATTGTGTGAATATATCTCCCACTCCTTCACAGAAAACTGGAATCAAAGAGACCAAAACCCTCTTCCGGTCACATTTTGACTACTACAATATAGTCTACTCTGGTCTATCTAACAAACTAATTGCAAGGCACCAAAGAATTCAGAACCCAGCAAACACAATCTGCCTTAACCGAAGAAAGAATGACCACATCAAACATGAAACTGGCATCAAACTACATACCAATATTGATCGACACACAATGCTTCCTCATAGAATCAATCAATCGTCCTTCAAGAGAAGAAAACATGTTGACAGATTGCTCGGTGTAAAGGTGTAGAAGACAGAAGATCAACACCCGTGAGCGCAACCCAAAACCTGAAACCAATTAAAATAATTTAAAAAAATCTCTTGAAAACTTTTCTGTTCAGAATGGTCTTCAACTGAGATTGCCTAGGAGCAAGGGTCAGGCTAAAGAATATTGCTCATAGTTAATTACTTAGTCTGATCGGAAAATAACTTCTCTTGCCAGCAATCAATCTGTTCTACGTATTGGACAGCACTCTAAAGTTATAGAAACGCATACCACTATACACAACCACTCAATAAATAAATGCATAGACAGCTTTTACTGTAGATGGGGATGTGTAGAAGAGGGAGGCGGGAGCTAGATGATGGAAGGGAGAGTGTTATCTAGCAAGGATCTGTGGTGCCTTCTCCTTCAGAGGAGGGTTTTGTACCATCCAGTCAAGGTGGAATCAAAGCTGTGTACAGGTAGAAATTCATGATCTTAAAAGGGCAGCAAGCACAAGGGGTAGATTTTTTTTAATTCTGCCCTACTTCTCAACAGGTCTGTGTTACCTCCTGCCGAACCTGGATGAGGAGGAGAGTTTAATTACAGGCTTGTTAATTATTGCAACTAAAAGCTAGCTAACTATACCAGCTGATCGCGTACAGCAACCTGATCATTCAATGGACAGGTTCATTTCAGAATTCTCAGGGTTATATGTCAGAAAATCTAACGAAAAAACATTGTTAAACAAAAATATCATGGCCTAATTTAATCTACAAAAATATTGTGAAGGTGGGTATATATAGGAAGGTAAAGATTTGCTATTCTTAGCCCCACATCTACATACCTTGAAATCACACACTGTTGAGACTGCAGCCAGGCACAAATGTCTACAATTGCCTTACCTCAATGCCACAATTGCAGGTTCACAAAAGTGGTTATACTCGTCACATACAGCGGAAGTCTGTAACTGGAGTGTGTATTTTTTGACATTGTAACAATATGAATTTATGATGTGATACCAAGTGATGTAATTAGAGTGATATCTGAAAGTCTGTTTACGATATCCATAGTGTTGTGGTCACATGTTTGTTTATTTAGATCACGATGAAAAGCAACACAGTTACTCGTGATCAAGGATCGCAAGCTCCGAAACACATAGGGTTGTTGTTTAGTCTAAAATAAATACCGCTTTTGCAAAGCTTGTGTCCTCGGCATGCTGTTATTTGGAGAACGAGAACAGCGTTTTGGTGCATTATCGGGATTCGCCACCCCACTGTGGAACGCCGTCATCTGAGGCTCGGGTAAGGCGGCTGCGCTTTTCTGTGGGATGTATATCTATATATCTACATATCTATATATCTATCTATATATATATATCTATATATATATATATATATATATATATATATATATGTCAAGGTACATGTAGGTGGAGTAAACCTGTGGAAATATTTGGAGAGTTTAAATAAAATACAGCTGACGAGCCACGGTGGTCCACGCTCTTTCTTTTGCCCAAGGGAGACTGACGGAACGGGAAGGAGTTTATTTGGATATATATATCTATATATATATATATGTCAAGGTACATGTAGGTGGAGTAAACCTGTGCTCACCTATATATAGTTACCTTCGAAATATTTTGTTGTCAATATCTAGGCTAAGATATTTTTGTATAAGAAATTTTCTCGCCACAAGATTCTCAGTGGGGAGATGTTGCGCCTGCTCGACTACAGACAAGGGACTTATTGTGATGTTGTGAGAGATGTGTGTAGGGAGAGAGCAAAATGGTAACACCATTGAGAGTTGGACATCAGGTGTAGTTAGATGACCTCTCCAAAACCCTATCACCTACCCCAGCGTTCTCCCAACCACACATTATTATTATTTTTTTTTAAGTGTGGGCTTATTTAATACCATATCACAAACTAAATGTTTACATTTCTCGGATATTGGTGTGCCTATTTGTTGTCTATTTTTGTTCAAAATTGTTTTTTGCAAGCACAGCTGTCAAAAACAGGATGGCTGCTTCTCAATTTTTTTTATCATCTGTTCCTCAGACTGAAAAAGACCTGCTTGAAGCTGCCAGCGCGAACAATACATCTGTTCTGCTCTTGTTTACAATCTATTTTTCTAGCTGTCTTTATTCAAAAGCTATGGTTTCAATCCCAGACATTTAGAAAATGATTTCTCCAGATTACAAGTACAGCGCTTGGCAAAAGAAACTGCAAATGAAGATGTCTTTTTCTAAATATCACCTTCCGAAAAACAGCTCGATTAGAGGAATTCCGCGTCTCAGATTTCATCACCTGCTTCAGAGTGAAAACACATTCTGACTTGCCAGAATTTACTGTAAATCTCCTGAGGTGCTGACGTTTTGTTTGCAGGTTGGTGATCCAGGCCTTAGGAATGTGTGCTTAAGAAGGTTATGTAGGCAACCCTAGGAAGAGAATTCTGTAACCCTTTAGTGCTCACTGTCTACAAAACTTAGGCGGGAAATTCACAGTGGGGAAGTGCTAGGGCTTTGAATGGGAAAACATAATTGCAGGTAATTAAACAAATTAGCTGTGGAGTTTGGGTGGGGCTAGGCAGGCGGGCAACTAGAGCCAAATTGCGGGGGGGGGGGGCTGAAAAAGATTTGGGGGGGGGGGGGGGGGCTAAGTCTTCCAGTCATAGGCAGAGTGGCTGTAAGAAGGGGCAAAAACGCAACAAAAGCCTCATTAACGAGTAAATGGTCTTTTAAAGACCTGTGAAGTACTCGGGTGCGGCTGCAATTAGACGGACGCCAGCCCGCGAGGCTGTCTCAGCCGGGCTGACACACATGACGGGGAGGGGGGCGGGGGGGGGGCTGAAGCCCGGTGAGCCCAATGGGTGTTGCGCGCCTGGGGCTAGGAGGTGTGCTTAGTTTGAGTGGGGCTAGGGGGCTGGCTTAATTTGGGTGGGGCTAGGGGGCGGGCTTAGTTTGTGTGGGGCTAGGGGGCGGGCTTAGTTTGTGTGGGGCTAGGGGGAAGGCTTAGTTTGTATGGGACGGGCTTAGTTTGGATGGGGCTAGAGGGCGGGCTTAATTTGGGCAGGGCTAGAGGCGGACTCAAGTGTAAGCAGTTAATGGGCTTGAGATCCAAGGTTGGCAAAGTGAGTAACACCAATACTGGGTAATACTGCCATCTGTTATTTACAGTACTTAGATGAGGATGAAGACTGAATTGAATTTCATTTGCAGTGACTATGTTCACTACATTATGTAAAAGTATACATGATAATGGGTCCAATTATAAACTAACGTCTGCCAAAGGATAGCAGTGGTATTCTCTCCTTTGTCCCTCTCCTCTCGTGCTTTAGCCTGACTCTTTTCCTCTTCTGCAGTCTCTCTCGTTTCCATTATCATTTTTCTGCTTACCATGTGACTCTTTCCTTTCTGTCTTTCAACCCTGAGCATCTATCCGCTGGTTTGTCCCTTATCTTTCAGTTATCCTGTTTCTCCAGTGTCCCTTTTCTCGTCTTCCTTCCCTGTCTCTGCTTTTTCTCGCTCTGTTCTCTCCATGTCTCACCCCTTCCGTATCCAGGCTCTCATTTCTCTTCCTCATACCTCTATAACCTGGATCGCTCTCCCCGTCTCTTACTGCCCAATGCCACATTACTACCTCTTGCCGTCGCTCTTTCTCTCCCAGCCCGGCCTTTCCCTCTCCTCTGCCTCTCTTTGGCTCAGTGTCTCCTGAAATAAATGGGGGAGAAGGGGCATTTGCCCCTCCCCCACCCCCACCCACCCTGCCCTATTCTCTGAAATACAATTCACTTGTTGCATGAAGCACTGGCCTGAATCCTGAATGCTACCTTACTTTAATAATAAGGTGCGGTTTACCCAGAAACCTATCACTCCCCGCCATGACATAGTTTACACACACTGGGCACGATTGCGTAACAGCAGGCGGCATATGAGTAAGTGACGACCATGTCCAGACCTTCATTTTAAAAAAGCACAATGCTAGCTGCACACAGGCAAAAACAGGTTTGCGGTTACAAAAGGCCCATTGGCGAGTTTTATTCCATTAGGCAGCTGTCACCTGGTTTCAAGGCTGTATGCACCCTACCCTCCAAGTGCCAAGCACCTGCTCACTTTCCTCTGGTTCAGCCATTTTCTTTCTAGATATTTCGCTTCTTTCTTTTAAAAGGTTCATGTTCATTTAAACCTCTAAACTAAGGAATCCTGATTTGTACTGTGACAACCATTCCAATGATAATGGTGAAGTGTCCACAGAAGCCAACACCACGAACCGACTCCGCTGGTCTGCCTTGCCCTGACTGGTCTCTACTCTTCCTTACCTTTCTAGCTTGTTGTCTGCAGAAGGCTGATGCAGGGTTTGCAGAGCTGGGCTTGCAGGCTGTGTGGGTGGACTTGCAGCCTTTTGATAGGAGTGGGTACTGGGCGCCCAAACTCACATAACACATGCAGGCACACACAATACTGGTGCCCTCAGATACTCACGTGCAGCAGTCAATCCATTTGACACGTTTTTATTTTAAG
Organism: Triturus cristatus; assembly: GCF_964204655.1. Taxonomy (NCBI): domain Eukaryota; kingdom Metazoa; phylum Chordata; class Amphibia; order Caudata; family Salamandridae; genus Triturus; species Triturus cristatus. The sequence continues at coordinate 1,576,219,665 of NC_140590.1, forward strand.
ATCAAATACAGTCCGGCTGGTGGAGAATGCTCCCTAGTGTCTCTTCGAGCACCTGGATCTACCATCTTCGTCACATTCATTTTAAGTCAGTCGAGTCACAGATGCATTGATCACTTCTTCGGGATACACTGCTTGGAACGAGAGGCAGATTGTGATCGACTGTGTGGGCCTAGCTAGATCCTATTCTGTTCATCACATCATGACGCAAGCCCTCTTAAACCTTTGCATTCTGGGGAAATTTAAATGGACAATGCTGGAGTCTTCAGCAGCGGCTTTGCAAAAGGCTACTTCAGAGGTTTGGTGCTTTACAAGCTCTTCAGAAGCCGATTGGCACCTATCCTGCCATGATAAAATTACTTAACCTGAGCCTGACATGCCGTCGATCAGGGTACCGGTACTCTCCCTGGCTAAAGAGAAGTTCCAGTACTGATGGCTAGAATATTTGGAAATGTTAGTACTCTGTACCGGTGAGTAGCAGCCCATATAAACCACTGGTAAGTGCAACCCTCCATTCCACACCTAACACAATGACTCACAAATATAGTAGGGGTGGTAAGGGACAGGGCAGGTGTGAAGCTACCATTGATAAAGCAGGTGCAGTGGCAACGGGTCCCAAAACCCGGAGGAACCCATTGAATGCTTAAAATTGCCGAATTATACTACCCAAACAGCAGCCAAAAGGGGCCATTTTCCCTACTTGCACCATGGCACATGACATCCTTACTACGTTACTGGGACAGCAGGGAGCATTCGGCCGTGCCGATCTGCTAAATTTGCAGGAGGTGGACTGTGCGCAGCTTTCACATATTTATTGGTCTACACAGCCTGCTGACAGGGACTTATCTTTCAATTGTGCATCAGGTGCAGTGGCACCGAGATCCAGAGGGCTAAGGGGCCCACTCAACCCTAATTATTGCTGTATTTTATTACACAGCCGGTGGTCACGGGGTCCGTTTTCTGTGTTTGCTCAAGGGACATTGGCATTTTTACAACTCCATTAACAGTGGCCTGCTGATGGAAATCTGTAAACATTACCATCGCCTGATACCTGCTCATTTTTCTGCTTTTGCATAAAGTAGATTTTCTCCACCTATATGTTGCTGTACAGTACATATATCTTCAAGGTACGCAGCTGTGGAGTTCAGATTAGGAAATCTATACTTTCCTATATGCACTTACCTTTCCATATGTTGTCCCCTGATATTCTGTCCACAATGCTAGTATGCCATGATATTGTTGGTATCAATATTCAGTAGTACAATCTATAGTTGGTGCGGGCAACTTTAATAAGAGGGAGGAAAATGGCCAACTTAAGGCTGGGGGCATTTAACCTTCCTCTATGAAGCCATTCATTAGGACAATGGGAGGTGGGCATTTTAAGATCGTACATCTAACAGTGGACAAGGAATTGTTTGAGCGCCAGCACAGGTCCGTGTGACATATATTTTTGGGAACCTGCAACAATTTTACACAAATGTAGTAGCATCGAAAAATGTCTACAAGTTAATACATCATTAAGTTAATATTAAGTATTATCATTGCATAGGGAGTCAGGCAAGACATGACAGGCAATGGACTTGGAGGAAAAGGTTGGCCAACAACTGCCCTTCCATTAAAATCCATTGGCATTCTGCACCTATTTCTTTAAGTACACTGCCAGCCTTTTAGGGGATGAAAGGGGACATACCTCTCAAATAGAAGGATGGGGTACATACTCAAATGTCTCTAAGGAATTATAGCAATCACAACAGCGTCGTCACATCTACTGTACCCAAACTAATGCAACACTTGTCTCATTAACTATGTAGTTTGCAGACCTAGATTTCAATTGCAAGATTTGAGACATATAAACAGACATAAAACAGGCACAGAACAAGCGCATGTCTGGTCAGGAGTGTAGCTACCATTGATGTCGCAAGTGCAATGGAACTGAGGCCACGAGCCCTTTGGGGCCCACCGAACACTGATAATTGCTGTATTTTACTACCCAATAAGAGTCAAAGGGATCACTTTCCTTGCCTGCACCAGGGCCCATGGTATCTTTGCTATGCTGCTGTGTCTGGTGTCAGAGTTGATAGCACCAGGAGAGGCAATATAGGTAATATATGTCTGAGCCTAACCAGGGGAGTAGTAGTGAAAAAAGGACAGACTTTCTACCTCGGTATGACACCTACTGGTCATTAGAAGTTCCCTTCTTCGAACCTATACTGCAAAGCATCAATTTTGTGCTTCTATTTTTGAACTTTCTGAGATACTCAAAAAAGCAACAGTTTGGTGTGAAACCATTTTGTTTGCCTTCAGGAACAGCATCTCTATGTGGTACTTGTACAAGCTTTAGGATACTACCATAGGAAATGTTTGAGTGGAGAAACTTTACTCATTTCTATGTAAAGGCGTGGGTAGAAAAGGGACATTCAACTTTGCCTCATTCAAGATTTTGAAATTAGCTGGTGCATATAATATAGGACAGCAAAGCCGTATCAAATATGATCGCCCCGAGTCCGAAATCACCAATAAAAAATTGCATGATACCGAACTGAAATTTAAAGTATCGTACCGTGTATATTACAGATAGATAAGCATAATTGTGTAAAATCTCATTTTGGTTTGAGTCCTTATATTCCACAATTCTAAGCATAGTTCATAAGATAATATTTCAAGGGAAAAAAATATATGTTCGTTGTGAGTGCTGAGTATGTGTGTATCCTCAAAAGCATTCTCCAATATATAGAAAGAATGCTTACATTTATTCGAAGGTGCAAATTATATTTAAAGAACCAATCCTCTTTGGGATGGGAGATTTGCAATAGAAAACCTTGGGGCCCTATAAACAAATACATTTTTCAGTATGTGAAGTAGAACTAATGTAGAACTCTTCAATGTACCCTGACATGCCCTTTGTGGATTGACCCTCAAAACCTAAAACAATAATAACATTGAAATATGTACAATTTTCACAAATAGAAAATACTGCCATCTTTGCACTACTAACAATGAGTTGGACGTTTGGGAACTAGTACGTAAAGGAATGTAAAAGAACAAAATAGAATATTCCTGTAGAACTACTTCACGTACACAACAATGTTTTTGTGAATTGGGCGCCTTATCTCCAGAACGCAGGAAGCCAATCTTCCACTTGTCAACAAATGCATGAAAACATCTTTGTCCATCAAGCAATGAGCGACTGGTATCCTGTTTGGCTTCTGTCAACTCTTTGAAATTAGTCATGTTTAATCAGGAAAGTACAAAACGCCACACCTCAGTTATGGCGCCCCTAGGTGTGGGAATCTGGCTTTCGGAGCGGTGACACACTCATGTTTTGTCCTGTAGTTCCACACTTACCCAGTTCCACATCCTGGTCATCTGTCAAGACGAGGATGATGTTTGGACGGATGTTGCGTCGGTCCCTTTGAAATCGTCCCTTCAGGCGCTGGCTCAGTGGGAGCGTGCCACTTCCGTCCATGAGCGGCAGCACGGCCATGATGAAAACCGCCACCGCAATGCCCTGCCCCGCCATCTTGTGCTGATTCTGCAGACTTCCCCGCTTCAAGTGTGTATACACAACGCCTTCCTCTCCTGCTTTGTTTCAGGCCTGAATGGAAAACAAAATGAGGAAGTCAACACTCAAGTCTAAATGTCAGCTATGTTTGTGCGTAATAAAGCAAAAATCCTTTTACGTAAGCACAATTAATCTTATCTTTGCACGAAAGATTTTGTGATTAGAAGGGCAGAATTCTGCTATGTGCACGTTGCATACCACCCAGCCTATCTGTTTGTACTGGAGACGAGTATTTCTGTGTTAATATAGCTTTGGAGTCAGTGTTAATATTTTATTATGGGTTCTATAGTAACACAAGTTCATGTTTGTTTTCACTCTCGTCTGTTATGCGTCTTGCTGTCACTGTCATGCAGCGTTTGCACAGTCGGACAGAAGCAACAACCTGAGACATTCACAGCGTCAGGCAGAGGCGAAAGTATGCTGCATTCCCAGCCTCTTGCAGAAGCAGTCCTATCCAGCATTCACAGCATGAGGCTGATGCCACAGTATCCAGTACTAAACAACGCCAGGCAGAAACAACGGTGTGCAGCAGTCACAATGTCAGGCAGAAGCAACTGTGTGCAGCAGTGCTTTAAATGGGCCGGTACTCACCGGTACTGAGTACCGGCACTTCTTAAATTTACCGAGCCGAGTACCGGCACTTCTCCACTGTCAAGCAGAGTACCGGTACTCAGGGTCGGATTAATAAGGTGGGCAGTGGACTGGTGCCCGAGGGCCAGCTGTGTGCTGTTTGTTTAGCAGCATGTTGGACGTTGCCGTATGTATTATTCGGCTGTGGCAAGCAGCCCGATGGGGCTTGAACGGCCTATTGGAGGCCTGCGCAGGAGCAACAGGTTCTTTGCTCCCTAGCCTCTCCTTGTCCTCATCACCCCCCTGCCAGGCATCATGCTGGGTCAGAGGAGGCACACAGGCGCAAAGGTCCATTTTCACCCCTTGGCCTCCCACTGGAGTCTGACTGCCATTCGCAAGCCAGCTGGGACATTAAGTCCATGATGGGCAGGCATGAGGTGCTGAAGATGGCTTAAGGAGCCTCCTGGGGCCCAGGTGAGGTGGGGGAGGTCCCATTGGATGCCTGTATTGTTCTTCCACTGCCCTCTACCCTGCTGGACTCTGCATGTGCTCGGGACCCTGCAGTGCTCACTGTCTGCCACTGCAGGGTCTGCAGCCGTGGGACCATCTGCCGAGGGGAGAGGATGGAAAATGGGGGTGAATGAAGGTGCAGAGTGAGGAGCAGAGAGTTTAAAGTAGGCAAAGGTAGAGAGGCAGAAGGAGTAAGCGCAGAGAGAGATATGGAAGACATCCAGACGGTTATGGAAAGAGGTAGAGAGGCGCGAAGAGGGCAGATTAGACATAGAAAGAGTGATGAGACAGAGAGTGATAGGATACAATTGGGGTAATGAGAATGGGGCAGAATTAGCTACAACCCGGAGAGAGGTGAGTGCGGGCGGGATCTCGAGCTTAGAGATGTGAAAACAGAAAGTGTGTGTTTGAGAGGAACAGAATCAGGAGGTGTTTGAAAAGAAATGCGTGGAATGCTTGTTTGTGTGTGTGCACTCTTGTATATATAAGTATTGCACCAGATACAAGCAAGTAGGAACATTAGAAATATTATGATATTAAGAAGCAGCAAATATTACAAAACAAGAAAACATGAACATTTGGTAGTTCACCTTCATTGTGTATAACGAGTTAACACATTTTGTTTGGATTGATACATTTCTCACATGATTTGTCCTGCAACAGGTATAAATGCCAGTCTCTCTCGTCTTAGAGCACATTGGATTATTAGCCTGAAAGTGATAGTATGGTTGATGGCTTGGCTCATTCAGGGTTTTAGTTGTTAATCTGCACAATGGAAAGTTTGAGACCACTATCCAGGACAATGCAAGGACAACATAAATACTCAATAGAAGTGTTTTTGTATCGTATAACTCCGCCTCTAACCCCGCCCACTAGCCACGCCCCTAGCTCAATTTAATAAGTACCTGCACTTATTTTTTCCCATTTAAAGCACTGGTGTGCAGTATTCACAGCGTGAGACAGAAGCAACAGAATCCAGTATTAACAACGTCAGGCAGAAGCAACAGCGTGCAGTATTCACAGCATGAGGCCGAAGCCACAGTATCCAGTATTAACAACGTTAGGCAGAAGCAACGGTATGCAGCATTAAAAACGTCAGGCAGAAGCAACCATGTGCAGTAGTCACAGCTTGAGACACAAGCAACAGTATGCAGTACTAACAACGTCAGGCAGAAACAAAAGTATGCAGCATTCACAATGAAAGACAGAAGCAACCGGTTGGAGTATTCACGGCGTGAGACAGAAGCAACAGTATCCATCATTAACAATATTAGGCGGAAACAACCTCCTTCAGAGTTCACAGTGTGAAACAGGAGCAGCAGCATGCTGCATTAACAAGATCAGGCAGAAGCAACAGTATGCAGCAGAAGCAACTGCATACTGTGTTCACAGTGTGAGACAGAAGCAACAGTATCCAGCATTAACAGCGTCAAGCAGAAGCAACAGTATGCAGCATTCACAATGAAAGACAGAAGCAACTGCATACTGTGTTCACAGTGTGAGACAGAAGCAACAGTATCCATCATTAACAACATCAATCAGAAGCAACAGTATGCAGCATTCAAAATGTCATGCAGAAGAAACAGCGTGCAGTATTCACAGCATGAAACCGAAGCCACGGTATCCAGCATTGACAAAGTCAGGCGGAAGCAACAGTATACAGCATTCACAATGAAAGACAGAAGCAAAAGCATGCAGTATTCACAGTGTGAGACAGAAGCAACAGTATCCAGCATTAACAGCGTCAAGCAGAAGCAACAGTATGCAGCATTCACAATGAAAGACAGAAGCAACTGCATACTGTGTTCACAGTGTGAGACAGAAGCAACAGTATCCAGCATTAACAACGTCAAGCAAAAGCAAAAATATACAGCATTCACAACGTCAGGCAGAAACAAAAGCATGCAATATTCACAGTGAGACAGAAGCAACAGTCTCTATCATTACCAGCATGAGGCGGAAGCAACCGTCTTCAATATTCACAGTGTGAAACAGAAGCAATAGTGTGCCGCATTAACAAGATCAGGCAGAAGTGACAGTATGCAGCAGAAGCAACTGCATACTGTGTTCACAGCGTGATACAGAAGCGACAGTATGCAGCATTAAAAACGTCAGGCAGAAGCAACAGCATACTGTGCTCACAGCGTGTGACGGAAGCAACAGTATGCAGCATTAAGGCTTTCATTATTCACAGCATGAAACAGAAGCAACAGTATGCATCATTAACAACGTCAGGCGGAAGTCACAGTATGCAGCATTAACAACGTAAGGCACAAGTGACAGTATGCAGCATTAACAACTTAAGGCAGAAGCAACCACATTTGGCATTCCAACCGTGAGACAGAAGTAACAGGATGAACAAAGTCAGGCAGAAGCATCCACCTTCAGCATTTACAGCGCGAGAGAGAAGCAATTGTTGGCGGCCCGTGGTCAACAAAGGGGACCCTCCTAAGAGGGCGGCTGCCTTAGTGCCACATGAGGGCACACAAGTCAGTCCAGTTGTTAGGGACCCACCAAGGGTGCGCGTGCCTCGTCACTTCCGGTAATGGGTGGGCGGGGGATGCAGTATGAGTGCTTCTCCCCGCCCATGTGGTGGCCTCTTTGTGGCTGCTCTTTACGCCGTTTAAGGCAGGCTTCATAACTCTTACTTCTACCTGCATTGGCACATCTTGTCAGGAGTGTAAGCCACCCTGGAGAGGGGTAGTGTTATTGTGCAGGCACTGGAACAGCTTCTGTAGAAGCAGCAGCACAGGCGGGTGGGGAGTGTATCTCTCCTCCCATCACTGTGGTCTGACACCTGGGAGGCAATTATTTGGCTTTCCAGGGAAGGAGGGTCCTGCTGCCAGAATTGAATTCCTCCTGGTGTAAGTTATGCAACCATTGGTAGGCATGTGAGTTTGATGGTCAGAGATATCCAAGGTAGTAGGGGAGGGGTCCGGCCAGGGGTTGCCGTGGAAAACTCACGCAGGAGATTTAAGAGTGCCAGGTGTAGAGTCCCTAAACAGAGGGGTTTGGTTCTATCAGGCATGGACGGCCGCATGCTAAAGTCCACAGGGAGTTTTAAAAGGATGAGGGCACCTGTCCAGAAGGGGCATGCTAGCCTCCGGTCCAGTATGGGCTTGGACTTGCATTGTGGGACCTGGGACAGGACCTGGAATCATCAGGACGTAGGTAAGAATACCTACCTTGGTGGGGATCCTGGTTGTGACGGTGGCCACATCCAGAGATGTGGCGGAGTTACAGGGCGATCCAGAGGCTGTAAGGTACAGACGGGTACCCTCTGCAGGAACACAACAAGGGTGCAAAAGCCAAGTGTACCCAGGGATGTCCTCGCGTTGTTTCCTGGAAGAGCGACGGCGCCCCGTTAGTCCTAAGGGCGGGTGTGGGCCTGAGCAACCGGGGGCTGCCTGGAACTCTCCGCCCCCTTTGGGGGGTGTGAGTAAGGGCGTGGACTGGCGGTCCACCACTGGGAGGGTTGGCCCCTCCTAAAATTGGTAAGCACCGAGTGGCGACGGCCACGGTGTAATTTGGCATCAGGCGGGCAGGCGGCGGAGGGGCTCGCCTGCCCTTGGATCGCCCATAAGATAACCCACCATGTTTGGCATATTTGTTATGCAAATAAACCTGCAGCAATTTTCTCCACAAATAATGTGTCGTGTGGTTTATTTACTGATGATATTGCTGTATGTGGAATGGGGAGTGTTGTCAATATTGGCACTATGTATGCAGCATTAATGCCAGGTAGAAGCAACCGCATTCAGCATTCACAGCGTGAACCAGAAGCAACAGTGTGCCGCATTAACAATATCAGGTGTGGGCGACAGTATGCAGCATGAACAACATCAGGTAGAAGCACACACATTCAGAGTTCACAGTGTGAGACAGAAGCAACAGTATCCATCATTAACAACATTAGGCAGAAGCAACCGTCTTCAGTATTCTCAGTGTGAAACAAGCAACAACAGTATGCCGCATTAACAAGATCAGACAGAAGCGACAGCATGCAGCATTTAAAACGTCAGGCAGAAGCAACCGCATACTGTGCTCACAGCTTAAGACAGAAGCAACAGTATGCAGCATTAGCAAAGTCAGGCAGAAGCAACAGCATTCAGCATTCACAGCGCAAAACAGAAGCAACAGTGTGCAACATTAACAACATCAGGCAGAAGCAACGGAATGCAGCATTAAAAAAGACAGGGAGAAGCAACCACATGCAGCATTCACAGCGAAAGAGATAGAAGCGACAGTTCTGCACACACAGGCTACAGTGGTGGTGCTGGAACAATTTTCAGAGAGGGGGACGCTGCCATCAATGTTACATCACTGAAGTCATAAGGATTGTGAAAATTCCAAGAGCCACAAAAAACAAGTGTAGCAAATGTATTAATTGGGACGGTGGCTGTCTGTGATCAATGGTGCTTTTTGGAGAACATTTTGGCAAATATATTACTAATGCATGGTACCCCAATATCGTTTACAGACAGCACATTTTACATTCAAATTGCATTTACATTTGCACTGATAAAAAGCGCTCAAACGATAATGTGTAAAAATCAGGTTTCAGGAATTAAGTATGTCTTAATTTATTTTGATCCTATTAAAATCTTTGTTTTTATGACACTCAAGAATTTAAAAAATATGTGCTGCATTTGTGCTTTTCGAAGTGCTCATACAGTTTGAAAAATATGTACTGTTCATTTATGATATTTAAAGTGTATTATGTGTGAAAAAAGGACATCTATTGTACCCCTGCAAGACTGCACACAGTTCACTTTACAAAATCCTCTGGTTTTGCAGTAAGAGAAAGTAAACACAAGTCTCCATGTTGAAAGCATAAACAGCCATTTACAAGAAGTTATTGCTTTGCATTCGACCTCTGTCTTTGAAGCACAACAAATATAACAAGATAAAAATTAAATTTAAAGGAATCTTTATCACTCAATCAGTCCTTCTGAACGAAATCATGGTTTATGGGGGGTGGTGCAGCAGCCCTACTTCCAGTGCCTATGGGATAGACCAGAGGTTAATTTCATGATTTGATCTAAAGGTTTTTCAGTTGACTGAGCCACTTTTAATGAAGGTATAAATACCAAAACTGGAGCTACATAATTTACTGAGTATGGTATTACCTTTCCTTTCCTAGTTCTGTACATCAGAATACGGTAATGCTACAGATTATCTCCCATTCTGAGGTGCAAAATTTGAACTAGATTGGCAATTACCTACACATATTTAGCTAGGTTTCACCTGGCAAAATTGTGTGCGGGTTAGGAGATGCGCTAGTTGTTAACTCTGGGCCTGATTCACAAAGGACCTCCGCATTTGTGGCAAAGGCCCCACAATTGTGGGGGAGTCTCCACTCTTCGGCGAAATTTCGCCATGAGAATTCCCATGGCTGAGATTCCGCCCCGAGAGCGGAGACTCCCCCACAGCCGCGGCTGCTGCATGTAAGAGCAGTGGAGCAGTTGGGCCAGGTGAGGGAAGATTTAGAGAGATGACCACGAGGGAAAATTAATAATTTTTTTAATTTTCCCTCGTGATCGTCTCTCGAAATCCCCTCCCCCTCACCAGATCCCAACGCTCTTACGTGCAGCGGTCGGGGGCTGCTCCCCCACGACCGCAGGATTCCCGCAATGAGTGCGGAAGCCCTTTGTGAATCAGACCTTCAGTGTTTGCACCCGAATCAGGATCACCGCAGCCTGTGGAATGAAGATGTATGTAGGGAAAGTAATGAAAAGTTAATCTTTTAATCCTTCAGCTCCAGGAAGCTTCAGCTGGGTTAACGGAGAAGCATGTACAGGTTTTTAGGGCTGGGAAGCATATTTTGAGCCAAGGGCAGACGTGAATTCAACAAAGAAATCATGGTTTACACATTGAAAATAATGATCGAAATATTTATGTATTAAAAGTACAATTTGAAGTTATATGCTCGAAATGTAACACTTTGCAATCAGAAATCTTACTAATAATTTTGAAATTTGAATATTTCACTTTAAATAGTTTCAGAGCACAGAATGCTCCACTCTACTGTCCTTGTCCACGACTAACATAAATAGATTAATTTTAACGATTTCTTTTAGACCCTTCCACATTCACCACTCAAAGTTATAAACATTAGGTTTCTCATGATCCTTAGCCAGGCAATGTTTTGCGCCGAATGAACCACAAAAAACCTTTTCGTCACTTGCTGTTTCAAGGCTTAATGTGACATATCAAATTAAGCCGTGTGGTGCACGGTGATCGCTGCAGTACACAGAATTTGATCATATCCCATTACCAATAGGATCCGAACTGACTCATTGTCAGTGAAATTGCTCTCCCTCCCTTGCAACTCCACCATTAAGTGAGGTCTTCCCCCGAGCCCCTGCACTCTCGATGTTGGTGTTCGAGGCCCTCCTCCACCCGCAGGTTTCACCTGCATCTCATCCCTGGTGGTCCAGTGGACCTCTGTCTCCATTCTCTCGCTCCGCTTTTTCTCTCCTTTTTCACTCGTTTTTTCCCCTCACTTCTATCTCCCCCCTTCACTCTCCTTCTGGGTCTTTCCTCTGTTTTCTGTTGTTTTCCCCTCATTTCAAGCTCCCCCATTCACTCTCCTTCTGTGTCTTTCCTCCGTTTTTCACTTGTTTTTTTACCCTCATCTCAATCTTCCCCTTTCACTCTCCTTCTGTGTCTTTCCTCCACTCTTTCTTGCACTTTTGCTGCCTTATTTGCACTTTTCTCTCTCTTTTTGCCTTGTTCATTTTTCCTTTTTCAGCCAGTTTTTCCCCGCTGCTGCTGCCCCCGCGGCCCCTCCCCCCCAGCACGACCAGTGCGACCGGCTCAATCCAGCTCCCCTCCCCACTCCCGCCTCCCAGCTGTCCAGCCCTCCCCAACCCCTACTTAACGACAGCCACTGTGCGGCCGCTAAGCGGCCGGGCCGCCGGTGCGCCAAAGGCAAGTCTGTCTGCGCCCGTCCGTGACCCGACTGCGACCAGCACCAGGAACCCTGGATTTCTGCACCGCCAACCCTACGACCCAGCGGCACTCCACGCTCTCAACCCAGGCCGCAACAACAACTCCAAACTAGCATCACCAGTCGACACCCACGGACCCTTCAACTGTCACCGCTGCCGGCACACCTGCTGCACCGCCAAGACCCTGGATCCAGCGCAACCCGCCCGCAAGAACACAACCGAACCAAAGACCCTGCAATGCATCCTCCTCAACGTCCGATCCCTCCACAAACACGCCACCGAGATCTGGAACCTCCTCGACAGCACGTTCCCGGACGTAGCATTCTTTACCGAAACTTGGACCAACACTACCTCGGGACGGACACAAGATCTCCAGGAAGGACTGCCCAACCCTCCTGGGAGGAGGAATCGCCATCGTCCACAAATCCACCCTCCGCCTGAGCACACTCCCCGACGAGCCCACAGACCTGATGGAACACCTTCACTTCAAGATATTGGCCAGCCCTACCTCCACCCTCCAAGGAACCCTCATCTACCGACCCCCCTGGACCCCATAGACTTTTTGCCAACTCCATCACGGACATCATCTCCCCGAATGCCATCGCGTCCACCAACTACACCCTACTGGGAGACCTCAACCTCCACCTCGACAACCAACTGGACCCCAGCACCACATCCCTCCTGGACAACCTTCACAACATTGGACTCTGCCAGATCGTGACCGAACCCACGCACTCAGCAGGACACACCCTCGACACCCTCTTCACAACGGGAAGCTCCATGACCTTCAGCCACACCACCGAACTCCCATGGACTGACCATCGATGCGTCCACTTCACCTTCAGAACACCCATCATCCACAGACACCAGCACCTGCTCCCACGAACAAACTGGACCAGAGTCACAGAAGACCAGCTAACCTCATCACTCAGCAACTCCACACCAACCATTGCGGAAAACGACGACCCCAACACCGCAGCCGAACCCTGCACAGATGGATCTCCGACAGTGCCAACACCATAGCCCCCCTCAAGAAAAATAACAACACCCACACCAAGAAAGCTAGATGGTTCACCATCGAACTTCGAGAGTCCAGACACACTTGCCGCCACCTCGAAAAGGCCTGGAGGAACACCAAATCAACAGAAGCCCACAACAACGTCAGAGCTGCCACCAAGGCCCACCACCAACTCATCAGAAAAATGAGGAAAAAAGCGATTGAAGACAGAATTTTCACTCATGCACACAAGAGCAAAGAAGACTTCAACATCATCAAGGAGTTCGCCCAACCCACCAGCGAGTCCATCAACATCCCTCCCTCATAAGACCTCTGCGACAAACTCAGCACCTTTTTCCACCACAAAATCAAGAGCTTCTACGACAACTTCGACGAAGACAACCGACATACTGAACCCTCACCAACCACCCCCGACACCCTGAAGCCAGCCATCGACAACTGGACAGCCCTCACCACCGAAGACACACTGAAGACGATGAAGTCAATCCACTCCGGGGCCCCCACGGACCCCTGCCCCCACCACATTTTCAACAGAGCCGCCGACACCATCGCACCCATGCTCTGCCACACCATCAACCGCTCCCTGGCAACCGCCTCGTCCCCCATCGACTGGAAACATGCTGAGATCAAGCCCCTCCTGAAGAAATCCTCGGCGGACCCCACCGACCTCAAAAACTACAGACCCATCTCCCTGCTCCCGTTCCCAGCTAAAGTCACCGAGAAAGCCATCAACAGCCAATTCGCCACATTCATCGAAGAGCACAACATCCTCAGCTCCTCCCAATCCGGCTTCAGAAAAAAACACAGTACGGAAACCGCCCTCCTCGCCGTAATAGACGACATCCGCACCTTACTGGACAAAGGAGAAAATAGCAGCCCTCATCCTCCTCGACCTCTCAGCGGTGTTCGACACAGTCTCTCACTGCACCCTAATACGCAGATTCCACGACGCAGGGATCCAAGACAAGCCCTCGACTGTATCCGCTTCTTCCTCTCCGGCAGAACGCAGCGGGTCAGACTCCCCCCTTTCCTCTCGGATCCTACACTTACCACCTGCGGAGTCCCCCAGGGGTCCTCCCTCAGCCCTACGCTCTTCAACGTCTACATGGCTCCGCTCGCCCCCATCGTCAGAACCTACGGACTCAACATTGTGTCATTCGTAGATGACACCCAACTCATCCTCTCCCTACCCAACGAACCCAACACCGCCATACACAACTTTCGAGAAGGCATGGAAGCCGTCGCCAAATGGATGAAAAACAGCTGCCTACAACTAAACACCAACAAAACAGAAGTACTCATCATGGGCCCAAACACCGATGCCTGGAACGACGCCTGGTGGCCCCCTGCCCTCGGAAGCCCGCCCACCCCCACGGACCATGCACGCAACCTGAGAATCATCCTGGACTCAGAGCTCAAAATGGACCGCCAGATCAACTCCGTCTCGTCCTCCTGCTTCCTCACCCTCCGCCTCCTACGTAAGACCTTCAAATGGATACCCCTTGAACACAGAAAGACCATCACTCACGCCCTGGTCACCAGCAGGCTCGACTACAGCAACGTACTCCATGCCGGAATAAACAATAACCTAATCACAAGCTACAGAACATCCAAAACGCCGCTGCAAGACTCGTTCTTAACCTGCCAAGACACTGCCACACCTCCCAACACCTGCGCACACTCCACTGGCTCCCCATCAAAGCTAGAGTCACCTTCAAGATGCTCACCCATGCTCACAAGGCCCTCCACGACACCGGACCAGCATACCTGAACAGCTGAATAAAATTCGACGCACCCCAAAGGACCCTACGATCAGCCCAGCTCTCCTACGCTGTGGTCCCCCGCATAAAAAAGAAAGACCAGATCAGGTGGCCGCTCCTTCTCCTCCCTCGCGTCCAGAGCCTGGAATGCCCTCCCTCTCCACCTCAGACAGACATCTCTCCCCATCTTCACAAAAAACCTCAAAACCTGGCTCTTCAACAGACCCCCTCCTTGATGGACTGGAACCTGCGAAACCCCCCTCCCCCAGCGCCTTGAGAACCTCACGGGTGATTAGTCGCGCATAACAAACACCTGATTGATTGATTGAGTGATTGGTTGTTGCCTGTAGGATAATGGGTCTCACAGGCCGTACAAGAAGTCAGAGGGATTCAGAGGGAGTCAGCCAGATCAGAAGAGCTTCTGGATTTTTAATCCTTTACTGCTGGATAAATACTTAGATGATCATATTGTACTTCCGGTACAATAGGAGATCAACACATGTTTTGCACTGCAAACAGTAATTTACGTGCTGGGATTTTCAGTGCTATAAGTATAGCACATACTGATAGGAATGATGTCATTGTTAACTTTTTTCAGGTAAAAAAACACCTATTTAAGAACTCCTGTACTGTACTGATGTGCTTAGGAAATGCTAATAAAAGAAAAGTGTTAAAAAAAGGATGGTGCTCAAAAATAAAAAATAAAAACTTCCCCAAAGCAAATTGCTTTTAGCTAAAACCACATACTGACCGAAGATCTCCTTTGTGACATTGATTGAAGAATTTGAGCCTTCTGTAGTAAGGGTATTGGTGTGGATATGTATTATATAGCCTTATAGCCCGCTGTAGCGGGCTATACTGGCCATTAAAGGCCCACTCCAGCATTAAAGAAGGGAGCAGGACTTTAATGCCGGTATAGCCCAGCTAGGAGGACTATGAGGCTATTAAAACATTCCGCCAATAGAGGGCAGAATGTTCTATTGAGGAATAAAGTACCCATTGTGGTACATATTAAGAATATCGCAAGTCACCTCAGACTTCCATCACCTGGCGTTCGGTCTCATTTCTCCATATGGTCATGGCACTCCTCTGTAACTTGCAATGTACAGAAGGGTATACCTTATCCCATATATAATAATCCTTTTGATTAAGTGCAGTGGTGTCTGTTCCTAACTCTAGTAGAAATTGCAAGGTATGCATTTTAAAAGAGTGCACAACTAACATTTTAACAGGGTTCGGTTCACACATATGTTTCTCACCTAAATACGATCAGCATAAGCTTCAAACACCACACCTCTTGTGTTTTCTCACAGATAATGTGAATGCAACCAGGGTGTTAAATGGCACCATGTGGAATGATATTGGAATATTCAAGGATTCTATTACCATCATCAGCCTGGTGATGTGGTGGGGAGTAGTAGAGTAGTGTAGCTGGAGTTTGTGATTTAGATTTGGGGGGGAGAGGGAGGGGTGGAGAAAAGAGAGAAAGAGAGGAGAGAAAGAGGAGAGAAAGGAGAGAGAGAGAGAGATTACTGATTTACATGTGCGCAACCAGCCATTGCTCAATAACATGTAGTGATAAACTTCAAGGCTCTCTTCATTGTCTGAGTTCCTCAATGTGACTGGCTTTATCATTTAAGACAAATTGCTAAAGCCTCCTCAAAGGATTATTCAATGCTGAAGATCGCTACAGAAATAGCATTTCCGTGTTTAACAAAAAGTTCGATTTTTGCACATTCATCTCTGCTTGGGTTGTTTGTGTTCCTGTTCAGAGAGGGCCTGGCTTGGCAGCTTGGGCTGGACTATTCCTATTGGAGCAGGCCCAAAACCTGATTTGCATATGGATGGGTCTATTCTGAGGTGGCATAGTGGGCGAAAGAACAATGGGTTGGAACGCTATCCCGAGCAATTCCAAGTGGTTAGACAAATTGCATGCATTCTGGCCATCACATTCTGAGTTGTTGACTCTTTGCTTGCAAACATGCTGCTGACCTTGTGTGCTACTCCCATTTTCCTTCCCAGCCCAACTAACTGTTCAACTTCATTCAGCTACCGTGGTTTATCCTCAACCATTGTTTAGGAAAGTGCCCTTTTTGTATGTTCACCCCTACACTATTTGCCCCAATACTGATGGTTATATCTCTAAAAGTGCACTGAAGCCTGCTGGCCAGGCCCCAGTGCCAGTAGTCTGTCCCTAAAAACGATGTAGAAAATGAGTACCCCAATTGCCAAGGAGTTTACCCTAGTAAAGTGGTACCAAAGGTACACAGGGCATGGATGTTAAAGGGTCACAAGGGCCTGAAGCACTATTTGTGCCACCCTGAGTGACCAAGTAAACAGATGACAGCAGGCCTGCCATGGCAGATTGCAGGAACATTTCAAACTTCTGCAACTCAACTTTGCCCTCACCATGAGTGGCAAAGTCAAAGCACTATTTTTAATATATGTCAGTCAGCCCTAAGGTAGGCCTCCTAAGCTCAGGAGGCAGGGTGCAGTATATTAAAGGTGTGGACATAGACATGTAAGTTTATATGTCACTATAGTAACCCTTTCCATCAAGGACTATTATAAGTGATCAGCAGTCCATAGGATAACATGGGCTGGCACGCAGGCACCCCAAGTTTGCCAGCTCCTTTTTTGTACCACCGAATATGGTCATGTTTGGTATCAAACAACATGCCTCTTCACCCCAGACATGATTCCAATGTCGGGTTTGATGTGGCATGCACCCAGGTGGCTACTTTGGAGGCTGCCCACCTTGTTGCTCTAGCCCTTCCGGTGATGTGGTTGGCAGTCTGCAGCTGCTACTGTCAAAACAGGTGTCAGACCTCCTGCCATGCAGTGTGAACATTCAGAAACTAAGACCAACCTAAGAAGGAGGTAACACCTCGCTCCTTGACAGCCAGGACAACTCTGCACCCGGGCCTCTCTGGCCAGGTAAAATCGAATTGAGTGTTGCGGCTTGGTTTCTGGGATCCGCATCACCTTAACATTCCGTGGGTTCCACTTAACTCGACCTGCCAGTGACCGATTGTCCCTAGTGCTTTTTAGGTCTCGCCTGACCCAGCGCATGCGCTGGTCTGGCGAGACTTATTGAGAGGGCTCCAAAAAGTGCTACCAGGCCAGCCCAGAGCTACAGTGCATGTGCGCGGGCGCGCGCGCCGTGCTTTACCGCGATTACTTTCACTTTCGCGGCCGCTTTGATGTTTGATGGTGATCGCGATCAGTTTCACTTTCGCGGCAACACGGCCGCTTTGCATAGCCAGTAGGTCCCACTTTTGGGACCTTATAAGTATTTAGTTATGCAACTGTTGCATGGCTAAACACTTATAAGGTCCCAAAGGCGAGACCTATTGGCTATGCCAATGCTTGTTCCTATTATTGCAACAGTAACGTTTTACAGTAGAGAATTGCACTGATTTATTGTTGCTTCTAAAATACATAACTCCGGTTATATGTATCCGATTTAATTTGTTTTGCTGTCTAACGTAAAATTAAAATCTGCTTTATTTTTATGAATTGGTGTTGGATTTCCTTCGAATCATGTCAATTTCGAGCAAGGCGGGTCGTCAGATACCCACAAACAGTATATTTCTACTTTCGATAACGCAACTACCAGAAACAGAAAACAAACATTTTAAGCTAAACTCAACTTTTATTCGGGGCTCAAGAAAAAAAATCTTCTTTGGAGATCCCACGGGGAGAAGCAAGGTGGATTGAAGTTAGAAAACTGTTTAGAACTCCCTTAAAAAAATATATGTAATTACATTTTTAAATAACAAAAAAGGAAGAAAACAAATTATGGCAGTGTACAGTCAGAGTGCATCAGCATTTCGGACACAGGTGCACAGAAACTAGGCTTAAAGGGACCTTCCAGTGTAGAGAACAAAATACAATTCTCATCTACCAGTCCTGCACCTCAGACAATCACTGGCAATAGGCATTCCAGAATGTTCCTTAGTTTGATGATTTCAGCTGGGGTTTTGAGATGCATTGTGACATCATCAGGCCCCTTTAAAAAATACATCTTTACAAATCCAAGCATTGCACCCAGAGGAACAAAGGGGTACTGGTGCAAGAGTATTGGGCATGGCGCAAAGGTTCGCCAATTGTCCAAATTCTCATTTGATTTGGTGTCACTCCTAGGTCGCCAGTTAGGCATCTTTTCCTCTACTTTCCACTCTAGCACATCCTTACCACGCATGCCCAATGAGGACCTGGTGTCTGAAGTGAATATTTAGTAATTCTAGGGAGAGCCAACAGGAGCCACAAAATTGCGTGTTCTTTTTTGTATGGTTTAGACCAGAGATCAAGTGGCAGTGTCTGTCATTGCATTCAACAATCCTCCTAGCTCCGACACTGAGCTGGTCCAGGGGCGTAGCTGTCATTGGTGCAGCAGGTGCAGTGGCACCAGGGCCCAGAGCCCTATGAGGCCCATTAAACCCTGATAATTGCTGTATTTTACTACCCCAGCAGCAGTCAAAGTGGCCATTTTCCTTGACTGCACCAGGGCCCATGGCAACGGTGCTCCGCTACTGATCTGGGCCGCCACCTCTCACCAACACTCCCTGGTTACTGGGCATGACCGTATCATTCGTATGAAACCTGCCATCCCTTCTTGACATTTAGGGCACAACCCCCCATGAGAAGGATATAGCTTTGTGTCTGTCTTTTGAGCATGTTTCCTTCCTTTACATTTATATATTTGTATCATATTGTATGTCTTTGTTCGTAGCTTACTGAATGTCTTTGCTAAGTGAGGGAGGATCTATACATAAAAGAGACACTCATTGATTGCCTGGGGCATTTCTCCTGCTAACAAAGGCCCACAACGCCTCCAGGACAAGAGAGACATTAATTGTGGGCAGGGATCTGACTTGTGCTACACTTGAGTGCTTTAATTTGGAAATGTTATAAGAACACATTATTGAGAAGCACATTACAGACCTGGTAGGAGGCTGTCATTGATTGATCTTTGAATCAACCATGTTTTCTGCAGCTCAGACCAGCTCTGCTGGGCATTTACTTTGCAGCCCTAATTTCCTGGTGCCAGAGCAATCAATGCCAGTTCATCCATCAATGTAAATCTCTTCTGATCCCTCCTGAGGTGCCAAGTGGGGCAGTCCAGATTATCACAGGCTGAATGGCATGAACAAACACATATTCTGAAGCATTACCTACAAGATTATCTGCCAAAATCAGAGACAATATTAATGATGGAACTAAGGGGAATTATAAGTCTAATAAATGATGATCTGAAATATCAGTTAAGGGCCATGGCCCCCATTCTTACGGCCATATGCATGCCTAAATTGCACAAAAAGCATGACCTTCAAATAGCAAATCACATTTTTATTAAATCATGTTAAGGAACTTGCATGATAGTGAGCTATTTTACAAAGCCTGCAATGCCCATGCCTGTGATGTTCCATTTCTGGATTATAGAATGTAGGATGCCCAGTACGGGTTATCTTACAGGGAAAAACCAGGACGGGTTCCCAATGCAAGCGCCAAGATACCCGTAGGGTGATAGCTGCGCTCTATAAGTACATCAATCAATCAATCAATATAAACAACTTGGCAACTTTGATAAGTATTTTAGTTACCAGTCCATTTATCATAAAATGACGGGAGGATGGCTCAGTGAGCTGAATGCTTACAATTGTCTTATGCGGTGTTCTGTAGGTCATGAGTTTGAATCCCAGCAATGTAGTCTCAGCCTTCCACCCTTATGAGAGTGCAAATTCACTACTACAAATTGGGTAACACTAACATTTCTTGTTAACACTATTTGAAATGGCAGAAGTAGGGTATCTAGGGCCAGATGTACCACCCTCAGTGTTTGCGACTCGCAATTTGCATTGTTTTGCGAGTCGCACACACTGATGTACAACAGTGTCTGAGACTGTTTGCGATTCCCAAATGGGTCGCAAAGGAATTGACTCATTTATATTCATGAGGCACTTCACATTGTAAAACCCATTGGGAATGGCCAGCCCTCACAGGGATGGTGGCCTACTGGGCTCAGCAGACCAACATGCCTGTAAATGTTTTTTCAATAAAGCAGTTTTTTTTAATTCAGCTCATTTTCCTTAATGGAAAAAGGGGTGCAATATTTAACAAACTAAAAATAAAAGATTCAGTTTCATTTTTTAAGAGCAGGCAATGTTCCATGGGATCACTGCCTAGTCTTAAATTTTTCTTTGCTGCCAATCACAAAGGTGAAGGGGTCCACTGGGGACCCATTTCCGTTTACGACTGGCTTACAACCAATTTGAAATTTGTGGTAAATGAGATTGTTTTGTGATTACATTTGCAGTTGCAAAAAAACCTTACATCCTCCTGCAACTCTCTACTAGGAAGGGACACCCTTGGCACGCCCCTTCCTAATAGCGACTCCTGTTTTACGAGTCAGTAACAGGTTACCGACACGCAAAATAGGTTTGGTACATGCTACATCCTTTTTAGAAGTCTCAAACAGGCCAATTTCCCTTTTGCACCACTAAAAACTGTCATACATCTGGCTATTAGTGCTGCATATACAAACTAGCTAATGTTACAGACTATTATATATTAAACTGTGCCTAACTAGCAGCAGCAACTCAACATTCAATCTATTTGCACTGTGGCTTGTGCCAGGCAGGATCATGTATTACCAGATCCTGTTGATGACTATGGACACCATCTTGTGACAAGTAACATCAAAAGATATTGTTGTACGATTGGACTGACGAGTTTACATTTTTTTTTTGCAAATTACCAATAAACGCTGTGATACCAGGAACACATTTCCGTTCAGTGTTACTTCCTAAAGACCACTGTAATACATTACTTTAGTCTAAACGGTTACATTCTGGTGAACAAGACATACAGCTCCCAGAATGCACCGATTTGTTACGTGAATTTGCGACCCTGATAATAATATGGCATTTGGTAAATTTAAATGTATGGATGTATTCAACATGTAAACTCTGCAATGCGAATTTATATTTGCAAGCCTTTTAACATATAGATTACCCGGCTAGCACGTGCTGATGACGCACACGCATTGCACGCAAACCGGCATGACATTATTTACAGGAGTGTGCATTTCATTTGAAGGAACCCGTGCAGTCATGCTTCCCATACTGATTGGAACCATACATTATGCATTCAGGTGGCTTGGGAAGCATAGTGCTGGTGCGTCAGCTGTAGTAGTTTCAGATTTCTCAGGCCTTCCCTCCAGCCTTTACTGTAACCAGCATTATTCAGTAGTCATACGCAGCCTGAACTGTAATCACATTGCAGGCGGTAGTAGTGCAGCCACGAGGTTAAGCGTGCCCGGTAATGTCGCCTGGAGTGTTAGGAGTACAGATTACATGTCAGGCTTTTTTCAAGCCAGTGTTTGAATGATGTCTGTTTCTGCTCGAAGGGGAGAATGTGGCAGTCAGAACTGTGACCTCATGTTAAATTTAACTTGAAAACATGCCACTTGGGAAATGCCTTTGGAGTTTTCGCCTACAGGGTTTTCGCTGGAGTGATTGTGTTGTTGCTCCTGAGAATCAAAAATACAAGTAATGTGCCCCATTGATGGCTTTAGACATCAGCACATTGCAAAGAAGTGTTTTTAAAGGGATAGGAGCGTTTAAAAACCTAAAGGTGATATTACGTACATAGTGCTCAGCACTGAAAACCATGGCGTGTATTGTATGATTAATGTTCCTTAGACATAACTGCTGATGTACTGGGGTGCACACCTGCATATGATGCACCTTACCTCATCAGTGATGTCGCACAGAAATGGATGTGTGTTGGGGGGTACACCCCAGTGACCTTCGCCAAGGGGACTTTAGAGTCAGTCAGACATAGGTGTATCTACTGTCAATGCATGTTTAATGTTGGGGTACTCTGGTGCTGTCTTCGGCATTCCCCATGGTTCTGACTGCAACCTTACTGGATGCCACCAACAGGGTTCATGTGCAGGAGAACCCTAATTATTTGGGGGTCAAAACCCAGTATATTTCCAGCGCCCCCATAGGAAACTATGATCTTTGCACAAAACAGGGAAATAGACAGGTGTTTCTCGCCCATTTGTCTGAGCTGTGCATACTACAGCTAGAGATTGGCAAATCTAACACACCAGTCGTCTTGCAGGTGAAAATGAGGGGCATCGCCTGAAACCACAAAATGTGTGCATGCATAAAGGCTGCTATTTTGTCATGAATCGTAGTTTGTGACTTTTCTGCAAATATATGAGTGAGAATTAACTTTGTTAAAGGGAACATCTCAGTGATTAAAAATAGCACGAGAGAATACATTACACATCCTGTAGATATTACCTGGAAAATCCCTAAATGACTTACAGCATCAGTTAATGTCTAGTTTTTTTGCTGAACCATATAATACATTCAGGATACCTGCAAATCAGAAGGACATCAAATCCGTGTCTGTTAGATAGCTTCCCTCCCAGAAAGTGGTCCTTCTCTAAGTCCCACTCCAAATGCTGGTTCTTTTAAACCTCTGTCACCTTCAGAAGTCTATGGAGCAGGTGGGAGTCAACACACCCAGAACCTCTGTTAGCATCATATAGCAGAAAACAATGCTTCTTATAGAAATACTAAGTGCCTGATTACGAGTAGATCGTGGTGGCATGGCGGTGGCGGATCCAGCCACCATCTCACCGGCAACCCGACAGCCCCATTAGGAGTTGGCCGGTCAGACTGCCCTGGGACTGCCGGCTCCGCCAGGGAACCGCCGTTCCCTTGCGTTGGAGCGGTGGTCAGAGGCTGCAATGTACTTGGCAGGACTGCCGTGGTCACGCAAAGCATATTACAAGTTTCCTCTCCTCCAGGATTTATATGGAGGTTCTTCCTTGTACCTCAACCGCATGTAGATGCATATGGGGGGCATAACGTGCCCCCCTGCGTGCATGCACATTGGTTCCTGCACAGCATGGACATACGAGTCCATGCCATGCACGAACCTTGTAGTGTGGTCCCATTGCAGTGCCTTTTTCAAAGGCACTGAGCCCTCTAAAAGAGGCACCGCCATGGGATCGCCACGCCGCCCGCCTGACCAACTACTAAAAAGTCATAATCTGGCAGGTGGGCGGCGGCACCCTTCGGCGGAGCGGTGGTGTAGCAGTTTGCACCTCCACGCCACCATTCCCCCAAAAAACTCGCATTCGTGGCCTAAGTGCAGAGGCAACAGCTCTTTGCACTGCTTAAGTTTGGCCAGCATAGGGTAGTGCAAGGTTAATATGAAGAAGACTCTCTCAGCTGCAGCACCTGGAACATTCAGCAGAAAAAGGCAATTTCTTGGTGAAGACCAGTGCTTAATTTGGAATAAAATAAGTGCCAGGGCTCTCGTTCAGAGGCCCCTGCAGCTTGCACCACCCATTGCTCCTACTATCCTGCCAATGATAGTAACAACACAACTACTAATCATCACACTCCTACAAGTGTGATAATTCTATTTGAGGCCCACAAAGGTATAAGAATGGCGTGGACGTCAGGTAATAGTATTTTTTAATAAATATTGAATTCATAATTATTGGTTGTTGTGGTCATCTCTAGGCAGTACAACCTTGTGGCAGACTGCCACAAGCGCCAGTGTTGACAATTAAGTCCTGGTGCTGAGCACCAGAAACCACAGACTCAAATTAAGCACTGGTGAAGACACGGACACACTCAGACACTCTCTCTCTCTCTCCCCCTCTCTCTTAGCTTGCAGGACAAAAACTAGCAGAAAAATGTATGTTGATTTTGTGGCTTGGAATTAGGGCCTAGCAAACTTATCCTAAGAGAACCAGGCAGTCATTACCACCCAATGCAGGAACATGGGCTGTATTAACATACAATAAGGATTAATATGCATGCTAACATACTTAAACACAAAAGCATGCTTGGACATGACACATGGAAAAATTATGAGCTGTATAGAGAAGCACAGTTTTGTCGCCCGTGAGACGCGATACCAGAAGGCGGAACACAGCCACAATATGTTTTGTGATGAGACGTTTATGTCATGGGTCTATCATTATTTGCATTGTGAACCCCCCACCCCAATTTAGATAGCACCCCTTAGAAATGCACTAGACGATAAAACCCACCAACACATTCAGGACTACAGCAGAGATGTATGCATCTATTTGAGCACCCCACACTCTTTTTGACTTATAGTATACAATAAAACGTACTGTAGTGCTGCAAAAAACTCAGGGGCATATTGTCAAGCATGGCGTTAAAATTATCGCCGCTTTAGCGGCAGAAAACTGCTGCTAAAGCGGCGATAATGGGCTTGATAATATGCCGCAGAGAATTCCAATAGAAGCCCATGTTGACACCAGAACATGGGCTTCTATGGGAATTCTCAAGGGCATACTATCAAGCCCATTATCGCCGCGCTAAAGCAGCGATAATTTTAACGCCGTTTCTTGATAATATGCCCCACAGTTACATACAACGCAAACGCTTGGGGGCTGGGCCACCCAGTTCATTTTCTTCTGATTTTCCCGCTTGGGGGCTGGGCCACCCAGTTCATTTTCTTCTGATTTTCCAGGGCTGGAATAGGTTTTAGGGATGTGGGGCTAAACAATGTCTATCAAGTGTCATAAAATGGTGCTCAACAAACGGTTTATGAATTCCTCCCTAACCCCAAAAAATAGAATGAACAAAAAATCCCTGACTCGGCTTTCTTTAGAAATCACAATTACCACTGTTCCCATGAGCGCCTTGGCATTTATCCAAATTGTTATTTTTTACGATTGTTTAAACCTTGTTTGTGGCCCATGTAATTTACAGCCCAACCACTGGCAGTGTGGAAAACACTTGTTTATCTGACAAAGTGTTATTTTCTTCCTTGCTGTTTTATATGCAGCTATGAAAATAAACAGGCTCCCTGTAGCTTATTTATAATGTATATTCCAGCGGTTTTCAACCTCTTCTGTAATAAGAGCTACTTATTTTTAATGAATAGCCTCCGGACCTACAAATATTATTAGAGATGAAACAGTTACCACATCAGACAAGATTACATTAGTTGCCACCTTATACAAAGACGACCAGAGGTGCTCTCTCAATGTAGAATTCCTCTACATGGGTAATACATAATAGCCATAGGTGCAATGACCCTGGCACCAATTTAATAATAGTAGTAATAAATCTGCCTAATACAGCTTAATCTTTTTTTCTCCCTCAAAAATCAGCTTTAAATCGCTTTTGTAAATTCAACAATTTTTTCCACACATCAGCTTACGAGCCGCAGACACATGCTTTTCAATTTTGGTACAGCTCTATTAAGTCAACGAAGAACAAGCTTCTAAGTTAGTTGACCAGGCTGCACACACGAGAGCTACTTAGAGTTAATTGGAGAGCTACCAGTAGCTCATGAGCTACTCGTTGGAGAAGCCTGGTTAAGTCATATAAATGCAAGGGCGGCTGGCACGGCTCGAAGGTGGGGGTGCCAGGTATGGTGGGGGGGCCCGGGAGACAGGCGCGGGCTGCTTGTGTTCTACCACTCCTCCCCTGCAGCTCCTCCACACCCCCTCATGCACTGCTGCAGTAGGAGGAAAAAATAAAATTATAATAACATTCCACTATTATCATTTTATTTTTTCCTTTCTTTGCTACTTCTGGCAGTGGGGCGACGCTCCTCCGCCTTAGCGGAGGAGCCGCCACTGTATAAACGAGGCAATCGCTTGCTAGTCTACATCCTCATTCAGGTCATTATTTCCATTTGATTACATTCAACTTCAAAAAGGTATTGGTCACTATTCATGTGACTGAAGTAAGACATTTGCGAATCATTACTAATTTCTTGTATCAGGAATTGAATATGAACAGTGTAGCTTAAAATAAAAAAGGCAAAAGAACAAAGTGAAGTAATGACGGGTTAATTGAATGTTAAAGAACTCCACAAGTTCATGATGATTCTTAATAAATCAATATCCAGTATTTTTACTTAAAAGAAAAAGAAAAGTACATTTACACACACATTTAAATACTAAAAATAACGTTAAAAATTAATAGAATTAAAATCAGACCTCTAAAGCACACGTAGAATTAGAGAAATGTGTCAGAAGGTCACTTAGTGTAAAACCTCCTTGTGTTGTTCATCAAGAGGTTCACAATATAACTTCTTGTTATGGTAGTTCTCACGAGTTCTGAATGTAAAACCCTTTCCTCTTGCATTGGTCATACCGTTCACAATCTAAAGCCCCTTCCTAAAAGCATTGACAGTGCAAAATATGACTCTCATGCTAATGAGGCAGAGCAGTCCATGGTTGCCTCCGGGAGGTGCTGTCCGCTAGAAAACTCAGAACTGAGTGACACACAAAAATAACACACAACAACACACAATAACTCAATGTACAACCAAAACAGTTTTCTTTAAATGGGAGAAGTACTTTAACACACACACAACTAAATACTATACTCAAAATGACAAATAGTTTAGAAGATTTTCAGTGAAGAAATATATTGAAACTCATCCTTTAGAGTCCTTGCTGATTAAGCAGGTTTACAATCACATATCCTAGAGAAATTTCACAATGGACAATTAACCCTGTAAATGCAACTTGTTCTCTTATCTAGGACAATTTGCAGACAAGCAGATTCTGAACATGAAAACCAGCAATGCTTCTAAGTAGGCCTGTTGGTAAACATGAGGCTTTTCATGATCAAAAGGTTAAGCCTTTGTTGTGTCATTCATAACATAAAATGAGAGCTCTGCTGCCCATGTCACCACAATTAAAAGTCAATGAAGTAAGCCTATTGCCTTTATCATGAAGATAAACATGGCAATGTGGCCCTCGCCTACAAAAACCCATGAAGAACTTTAGGTGGATCAAAATAATACATTCATACACAATAAGATGATTGACGGAGCGCTGAAACTTTTCAGACACTCACCCCAAAACCGGTCCTAGGATGCTTGTTTCCGATCCTGGGAAGTCCTGCCATGGCAGTTCGGTCTGGACTGTTGCCATGAGGAACAGGGTCAAAACTGATTTACATATGGCTGGGTCTGAACTGGGGTGGCGAAGTGAGCAGAAGAACAATGATAGATTTAGCCCCGATCTAATAGTGACTGGGAGTGAATGTCTGAAAACTGTCAGCGCTCTGTCCATCATCTTATTGTGTTTGGTTTGTTAGCTCTAAGTTGGCAGGGTATGCCCAGACGTGGGCTACGAGCTCATTTTACAACTGGATTCAAGCTAGCCTGACTGATGAGGGATGTTACCCTGAAACTGGTCCCAGGAGGCTTGTTTGCGGTCCTGGGAGGACCTGGCTTGGCAGTTCCGGCTGGACTGTTCCCATGAGAATCAGGGTCAAAACTGATATTTGCATATTGCTGGGTCTGAACTGGGGTGGTGAAGTGACGAGAATAACGATGATGGTTTAACCCAGATCTAATAGAGACTGGGGGTGAGTGTCTGAAAAGTTTCAGCGCTCTGTCCATCGTCTTATTGTGTTTGCTTTGTTCGCTCTAAGTTGGCAGGGTATGCCCAGACGTGGGCTACGAGCTCATTTTGCAACTGGATTCAAGCTAGCCTGACTGATGAGGGATGTTACCCTGAAACTGGTCCCAGGAGGCTTGTTTGCGGTCCTGGGAGGACCTGGCTTGGCAGTTCCGGCTGGACTGTTCCCATGAGAATCAGGGTCAAAACTGATATTTGCATATTGCTGGGTCTGAACTGGAGTGGTGAAGTGACGAGAATAACGATGATGGTTTAACCCAGATCTAATAGAGACTGGAGGTGAGTGTCTGAAAAGTTTCAGCGCTCTGTCCATCGTCTTATTGTGTTTGCTTCGCTCTCAAAATAATACTTTTTCTCTCAAGAAACCAAGGATTTACAAAACAAATTAGATTGCGCGTGCTGCAACGCCATTTGCGTTGCAGCGCGCGCAATATAATTCCTTTTATTTATTTATTTATGTACTTAACTCCGGTTGGCTGTATGCTGGAGTTTACTACCCCCCACCCTGCCCCTCCCCTGCCCCGCCCCACTGCCCCACAGCACTCCCTCGAGGAGCCGCGACTGATACTGTACCCATCTCTATAGCATCTGAGACAGAGTTTACAATGTAAAACCCATCTCTAATTATTTGTCAAATAGTTCCAAATGTAAAGCTTCTCCCTGTGGTGTTTTCATGGAATTCACTATGCAAAACCTCCTACTATTGCATTTGTACAAGGGTACACAATGCAAAGGCCCTGCCTGTGGTGTTTGGCAAGGAGTTCCCAATGTAAAACCCTTTCTTATTGTAGCTGTCACAAAGTTCACAATGTAAAGCCACTTTGCGTGGTTTTTGGCAAGCAATACCCCTTTCAATAATGTTTGTCAGAGAGTTCACAATGTAAAATCCCTTCTTGCTTTGTTGGTCATCTAGTACCTTTTCAAGCCCCTTCCTACTTTTTTTAAATGTGGTGTGCGTTAACAATCTCCCAATCAGTTATAGACAATCAACTACCCCTTACACTGCTAACAACTATTTTTCAATCAAATGTTTATAGAGGAGAAGATCAACATGTGGGCAGAGGTAGATCCCAACTATTAGTGCTACTTTTTCTAGCTTTATATCTGGTGATGCCATAAGCTCTGCAGACAACTCTGCTGTCAAGCCAGGCTTCAAAACCAATTAAATGAAGAAAAAAAAACAAGGTTCGTCAGAGTGCAAACAAAACCCGTACCTACTAAGATAATCACTAGGTATTCATACTAGAAAATACCTACCGTAAAGGTTGAATACAATATATTTACAAACCACCGATAAAACATATTGGATTTAACATTTGCTTTTCAGAACAAATAATTCAAGCCTACCGCGTTTGTCACAATTTTACGTAATAAAAATATTGCATCTGTCATAATTTTCCCAATGAACAAATCCAAGGGAGTAGCCAAAAGTTAAAATACCCCCCACTTCAAACCAAAGCTCTTATGGTACCAAGCAAATAAAGCAAGTTATCACGACCATCCCCAGAAGAGCTCTCTGGTCTCGTAAATCCAAGCATCTATCCATTCATCCTTTCATCCAGCTGCTGATATCCACAATTTCCCTTTACATTCTGTCATCCATTCATTCTTTCATCTATCATTTAGTCTATCACCATTCTGTGTGTCCGTCCATCCAAATGTAAACCTATCCACCCACCTCCAAGCTATCCTTTGAATCTATTTATCTATCTATTTATCTATCTATCTATCTATCTATCTATCTATCTATCTATCTATCTATCTATCTATCTATCTATCTATCTATCTATCTATCTATCTATCTATCTATCTATCTATCTATCCTTCCATTCAACCTTCTCTCCATCCACCCTTTCACTACATCCATCCATCCTCCCTTCTTCCACTCTTCCACCCATCCTCTTTTCCATCCATCCATTTACACATTCACTCCTCCATCCACTCAGTCATCCATCCATCCACTCACGCATCCATCCAGGCTTTCACTCATAGGGCCAACCATTCTCCCTTCCTTTTACTCATCCATCCTCCCTTTCACTCATCCATCCATCCACCCTTTCCCTCATCCTTCCCCCTTCCACCCATCCTCTTGTCCATCCATTCACCCTTTCACTCATCCATCCAATCACTCACTCATCTATTCACTCATGCCTCCATCTAAGCTTTCATGATTTCACTGATCCATTAATTATTCTGCCTCTCTTTTACTCACCCATATATTCTTTCACTCATCCATCTACTTTCTCATCCATCCACCCTCCCTTTCAGCAATCCCAGCCATCCATCTGACTTCTCTTTTACTCAGCCATCCATCCTTTCACTCACTCATCCATCAATCCTCTCATCATACATCCATCAACCCTCTCTTTCACTCAGCAATCCATCCTTTCACTCATCCATCCATTCTGTCTCCCATCACTCATCCACCCTTTCCACTCATCCATACATCCTCCCCTGCACTTATCCATCCATTCTTTAATTCATCAATTTTTCCATCCTTTCATCCATCCATTAACCATCCCATTCACTCACCCATCCAATCTTTCACTCATCCATCTTTACATCCACCCTTTCACTCATTCATCCACCCATCTACCCATCCTTTCACTCACCCATCCATCCACCCTTTCATGCACACATCCATCCACCCTTTCACTCACTCTTTCCCTTTTGTCTGTCAAGTTGCAGAGAGAAGAGGGTCGTTAAGAACTTAACCCCCCCCTGTAGCTGATAAAGTTAGGAGTTCATGAGGCCCCAGCTCCATCCTTTCACTCATCCATTCATCCTTTTACACATTCATCTATGCATCCTTTCATCCATCCAGCCTCCATCCCTTTCACTCATCCTTCCTTCTTTCACTCATCCATCTTCACATCCACTCTTTCACTCAATCATCTAACCAGCTACTCATCCATCCATTCTTTCACTCACTCACTCACCCATCCATCTATTCTTCACTCACACATTCATCCATCTTTTTACTAGCTCATTCAACTTTGTCTGCCAAGTAACAGACAGAAAAGGCCCATCACGAATTCCACCCCTACTGTAAATGCTACAGTTGGGTGTTCACGGTTACCCAGCTCCATCCTTTCACTTGTCCATTAATCCTTTTGCTCATTCATCTACCCACTCTTTCACTCATCCATTTACCTTTTATCCATCCACACTCTCATTTATCCATCCATTCTTTCACTTATCCATTCATTCACCCTTTCATTCATCCATCCACCCTCCCTTTCACTAATCCATCCATTCATTCACTCATCCATCCTCTTACTCATTCATTCAACCATCTACCCTTTCACTCACCCATCCACCCTTTCACTCACACACCCATCCATCCGTCCTTTCACTCACTCAAGCGTTTGATGTTATTTCTGAGTCTTTGTCTACCGAGTTGCAGATAGAAGTGGACCATCAAGAACTACTCCCATGCTGTAGCGCTAAACCAGGGGAGATGAATACGCCCCTGAACAAATCGCTCCTAGATCCTTGATCATTGGCTTACCACTATACCCAACTGAGCCTTACGAGGTTCAGCAGAATCTGGCAAGGACATGCCATCTTTTTCAGCAGAAGCACACATCGTTCGCCCAATCACTTTCAGTAGGTAGAAAAAGCAACCAGTGGGCAAAGCCATCGCTCCTCTCTCAGTAGGGCTGGTATAAGCTCCTCTTCTGTTGATCACACAGGGTCTGGTGGTAGCAGCCCTGTGAAGCTTGACTAGAAAAGGGATATTTCAAACAAAAGAAATCATGTCTTCTGACGCACTGTCGCTGGAGGGCAACCCTCTTCATATTTGACTGATCACCTTGTGGAGGGGCCTTCTTTCTTAATGGTCGCCTCGAGATATGCGTGGTAACTCCTTGTAGGTCAATTGTCAGTGCTTGCAAAATAGCAAGTTAGCTTATTTTCAAACATATCCAGCCGTAATAAGACAGCGTGGGAGGGGAAGTGCACAACCCGTGGTGCACTCTGGGACATTTCCATGCAGCCAAGATCTCCTTTCTAATTTTATGGCATTTCTATAAGCACAAAAAGAACGGAAATGCTGCAACAGTCAACAAAAGAAAATCTCAGTTCACATTGCTTTCCAAGCACTTCATTCATCAGCAAAACAGTTCACGCTCAATTGTTTGTCGAAAGTGGCGAGAGACACTTGGATCCGAATCTGGAAGCACAGCAATGTTTTTGCCAGAGTGTGATTTATGCAACAATGGCTTGTTTGTGTGTGGCCTGTAAGCTCTCCCTCCTCGTAGCGAGTTATCCATGTTTCTGTGTCACTTCGAGATCTTGCCCCACTTCCATTCTTCTCATGACCCAGGCTTTGCTTTCTTTTCCAGTATAGTGCTTTGAAGAAGCCTTAGGGTGTAAGAAGTGCTATAAATACAACCAACGTGGCAACGCAAGCACATCAAATCCGTGCATAGTCACTTAGACAGTAAGAGTGGCATACACTGACCCCACCACACTTGGACGGAAGCCCTAACAATGAGACTGGGAAACTGACAAGGGGATATTGACTGCCTCCCTAACAGGAAAACAGAGGCAGATCTGCAGCTATACTGGCATAGGGGTGATATCTCACACATCGAAACCCCGGGGCACGGCCACTGCTGCATTGGCCGAGCACACTTACACAGGGACACTAGTACACTCAAACTGATCAGGGACATCTTAAGGGTTTTTGGGGGCCATGGGCCAAACCTATTTTGGGGGCCCCTGTTTGGAACTGCTTCGAACTTATGTTCCAGTTTCAGCCATATCATGCCCTCTTTGGCCATGTCACTGACTGTGCACAGGCACACTCGTCCACATTCTAAATGTGTTTGCATCTAATATTCAGAGGTAGTGACATGTTTTGAATATTGTAACACAGCAAAAGACCACTACTATTACTGCAAATAACCTCTGTGACACCCTCCCATTTCTCATACGTGAGGTCCTGTTTTGATCTAAAATAAAAAATAAAAATGATGGATGTCTCTGCAAAATGTCTGTACTAGACTCTCACACATCACCCACATAAAAAACAAGCACTTGCAATGCAATAGGTCTCGCATTTACGAGAGTTTGAGCTATTGCCATTGTAAATGCCAATAGCTTAAAATCTCGCAAATGCGAGACCTATTGCATTGCAAATATTTTTTGTTTCCAATAGCCCCGTGCCGCACTTGCACTTAATAGATGCCACACCCCTTTCTAGATCAGACAGTACTATTTTATGTGACAAAGAATTGAATGGAGGGGGACTGGGGTGCAAACGTTAAGGTACCGGGTTAATTGTGTCAAGTTATAAATAGTAGCAAACATCATATTAAAGTGGTCACATGGAATGTTAGAGATTTCATTCCTCAGAGTAAAAAATACAAAGTCCAAGGATATATTAAAAGACAGTACATTAAAGTTGCTTTTCCTGCAGGAGGCACACCTCACAAAGGCAGAGGGAAAAACTTTGTAAAACAGTGGAGTGGAAGGGTATAATTTACTCACAACACGGAGACTGCTTAGGTTGACATGGGAGGAACAATGATTTTTTTGTTCTTCCAAGCTGACCTGCAGGTATCTTTTAAGACATGGATAGGTCCCCTCACACGCCTGATTTAAGGATGCGTGCAATGTAGACAGGGATACCAAATTAATTTGAGCCCTGATGTAAGCCAATGACCTATGTGGATATGGTATGAAAATAGGCCAAAACATGTTGGCTAGCCTATAGTGGATTAATAAATCATTATATTTCATTTTAGAGCTACGAGACATGATTTTAATCACATTTAGGGTACCCCACTAATAAAGTTTAATTCTTCACAGGGTATACTCTAAGGTATATTTATTAAAAGTCCTGAATCCCTGCAGTTATCCAGCTTACTTCATTTGACCTCACAAATAGAGGTTAAGTCCACCAAGGTGGTATAGATCACTCATGATGAAGCACGCCACAATAGGTGGATGAGGTAGCCTATACATATCTTAAAAAACAAAGTAATCATTTTTCCTCCCTTGTGAACCTAAGCACTTTCTGTGTTGTGAGTTTTCTGGGTTGAAAGGCTTGCTTAGGTTTTTCACCCTCTCACTCTCCTTTGGTGGTTACACATAGAGTGTATTTTATGACGTAGTCAGCATTTGCCCCCAGGGGGCTGATCTGGATCCTCCCAGACAAGCCATTCCAACCTCAGTTTGAAATCAATGATGCTGAAGGCGGATATATTGTACTGGGGTAGATTGAAAGGGCAGAACATAGCTTTTATAAACACATACCACATACACTTCAAATGCTAATCATCAGACTTTCCTGGATGCCATGACACCCCATATCACAATGCGCTACGCACTAGTTATTGATGGAGATTTTAATTGCACAGAGGATGATGCACTAGATAGGCCGCACCATCCCTTGCCCTCTTCCAAGATTTGTAAAACCGCTAGGTTCTTTCGCAACTGGATGCTACAATGGGGAATAATAGACTCCTGGAGAGCACAAAATCCTGGGAGTAAGGAGTATTCCTTCTACTCTGGTATGCATGACCTGCATGTAAGATTGGATATGTTTCTATGCAACAGCTATGCACATGGAAGGGATGCATAGGCTAAAAATCTCGTTAAGACTCACTCAGATCATAGCCCATTGACATTGACGATTAACTGGAATATCACCAGAAGAGTCATTCCAAACTGGAAGCTCAATGTAGAAGCGCTTGAGGACCCGTATTTAAAGATACACTGCGGGAAACCATTGGCGCTTACATCTCTAAGAACAAGGGCAGAGCGTCAATGTCATTAATGGAGTGGGCGGCATTTAAAACTGTGGCATTGTATAGCCACTACTGTTGGCAGGCATCCGCACACAGCTGAATGATGAGATCCATAAGCAAGAGAGCCTCGTCAATAAGTTAGAAGACAGCTGTGAGTAACACGGCCGCAAGTCATATGCTGCGGGAAGAGAAGGAAAAGCTGTTTGCTATGATAGACAATCTGAAAGTGTCTTATTACTGTAGATACATCACCAAAGTGCACAATGGAAGGGGTTAAACTGGGAGACTGCTTGCATGGCTACCTAACCCAGAGCAGAAAGGTTCCCTGATACTAAATATTTTAAATGATGAGAGGAACCTCGTCTATACGCAATTCAACCTTCAGGGCCAATGACACACACTATATGCTGCGACAGACACTTCTGATACTCAGGCTTTACATGCTTATGTAATAGCTACCATGACACATATATTGACCTGTTAAGAAGCAACATGGTTGGGGACATCCTGGTTCAGGAAGTGTGCGGTGCAATAAAAGAAATAGCTAATGAAAGGGTGCCTGTGTCGGAGAGCCTGCCGATAAAACTTTGTGAACCCTACATAAAGGACCTGGCTCCCAAATTAACCGTGATGTATTATAAAGCAAGGACATCAGGCTTCCTCCCACCAACAATGTGAAAAACATTGATCGCTATATTACTTAACAGGCATTGGCAAAGTCAATAGGTCTCTCCTACGCAAGGTATTGGCTTTGTCAATATTTTAGCCATGTCATGATTTCACAGTACGTCATTTAGTAATGTAACCACAACACGTTTTCATACATGTATTTGTTGATCTTGAATGTACATTCTCTGTGTGTACACTGCACTTCAAACCTTGAGTGCGCATCATATGATTCCAGCACGTTCTACGTTTTTTTAGACACCGCACATTCTAAATCTCAAATTGAAAAATATATCCACACATCACAAGTTACTATGGATCTATCATGCTTTAGGCATGTGGCAACGAATTTGACACTTGTATTATAATAGTATTTACATGGCACATACTACCCCCCAACAAGGCGTTGAAGCACTTTACGTCAGCTGGCGCACTGCTCCAAAACCTATGGTTAGTGATTATTGGTTACTGCTGGTTATTGGGATTAACATCATGCTCTGAAGGTGCCCATGCCAGGCATTGACTGCACTTTCTATGTGATAGATTAGATTAATAGGCGTTTGGTGTGATCATTAGTTGGGAGGGTGAATGTGAGTGAGTTCAGGTAATCATTAACTGGGGGTATGTGAGTTCTATGTAAAGCGTTAGTGGGATTAAAATATGAGCTATTGGAGATTAAGCATCGCTAGTTTGCAGAGGTGTGTCTTTCAATGAAAGAGTGTGGTGATCTTGAAAGTGAGGTGTGTGTAATCTGAACAAATACCATAACAGAGATTAAGGACAACAAGCATGTGACTTGGAGCAGGCTGTACTTTGTCCTCAGGCTTTTCCATTTGTGTTGAGTGAAATCCTTTGATGCATACCCGGTGTTAGTTTAGTGCACCTTGCTTGTAAGAAGTGTTATTTTTTGTCATTAGCGTGAAATGCTCGTGGTTGGTGCTGCGCCGGCTCGTAGAGCCATGTCTCACTCGGCGGCCAATTTAGCCGTGTGTCATCGAATTTCCAGACCTTGGTGAACCATCAGGTCTGTGACAAGCAACAAGCAACACGGACGGCGACAGTTTTGAACCTTTTACAGCCATTTAATTGATTGGTGTTGCTTAACAGTCAGCCACTAACACTGGATGTTTCATCGCTTCTCGTTGAAAAGCCACATTCTTGCTAATACATTATTGTGCTTCATTAGCAGTAGCATTTTAACAATAAATACTGTTTGAAAGATAGGCAAGGCAGTGCCTAAGGCCACATCAGACAGCGGTAACACAACCAATAAAAAGATAATTAACACTTGGGGGGTTGGGGCGTGGAGGGTAACTAAAAGCCAAATCAAGCGTGCGCGCGATGGGAGCGTGTGAGCGCGCGAGGAGTCGCAATGCGGGCGCGCACATTTACTGAAAGGTAAACCAAGCACTCGGTGGGAGTGTGTGAGGAGACGTCATGCGCGCGCACATCACCTGTCCGTGTGCGCACATGGTTTGTCTCCCTTCGCGCTCCAAACCCACGACAATAGAGTCTCGCCAAGGCGATGCAGCGCATGCGCTGCATTCGCTAGGGGAGACCTAATGAAAGGAAAATGGTATTTAAAACAATCTGTTTAAGAGTTATTCAAGGTCATCGGGCAGGAATTCCTGCAGAACACAGCTTGCTCACCAGGGGCCCCCTGAAAAGCTGGGCCCCTAGGCCACAGCCCACTTTGCCCATGCTTTAAAACATCTCTGACACTGAGACCCTTACACGGAGATGGGAGTTTACCAGCCTGCCAATCAGTGACACTTTCATAAGCATCTTGGAGGGGGAAGGGTATCGTCATGGGCAAACTGATGCAATAATATTAATGCAGGGAGGGTGTCACAGGGCTGGGGCACTAAAACATTAACGTGATGACACGTACTTGAGCTTAGGAGTGAAATGTAGATATAGACGCATTGACATATGGTCACTTACATGAGGATAGTGACAATCGGTGCAGTGAACTGAGTACAATCTGATGGGATACTGACACTGGGGCACAGGGAGAGTGAGGAGTAAAGAGTTGACTTTTGGACACAAACGCGATGAAGCTCAACAAAGGGTCACTGCCATAGAGGAAAGTCCCAGACGTCTGGAATCGGCCTACGCTGACGGTGACATACACTGCTAGAGCGTTGGGAGTGCCCACCTTGTGGTAGGTGTATATTTCTTATCTGCTATGCTGCGTGTGTTTCTATTACCCTGCAGGCTTCCCGTAAAAAGAAATACTGGGCATGGGTGAGAGCTCTGATCAAGGAGACATGATCTGCCCTACCAAAGGATCCGGGATTCTGGCATTCATCCTGCAATGAGAGGTCATCCTTTCTCTTAGCTTGAGATTCTGAGATGAGCTGATGTGTGGGTGAAGGCAGGCCTGTAGGATAGACCTGATAGAGAAAGCCATTTATTCTGGGATGCTCTTTCTCCTTAACTTATTGAGACTTTTACAAATGTTGTTGACCTGGTTGTACACCTGGCGTAAGACTCTCTAAATCATTCAAAGGATCTCACACATACTCTCCATCATTTATTATCAGAATCTCATCAAATATTTGGGCTATTTTAAGATCATTGGGGTCAGCCTACCACACTATCCACCCCTGTCCCCCACAATGGTGGTCCACATTGCTACTTCCATTCCATGTCCCTCTTCAGAAAAGAGGACTTCTCGTGAATACGGAGTTCAGGAGGGGCTTTTAGAGCATGGCTCCCTTGTCTCCGCCAGTAGATATCAGAAGACCTATAACACAAAGCCAAAGATGTTTTTTAAACGATGGATATGGATTACAAGTCAGCAAAGGAGCTACTTTCTCAAAATGATGCAAAGCAGAAGGGCTTCTTATCTACCCGCATTCCAGCACTACAAGTATTCTAAGTCCGGATGCAACCTCCTGTGAGGTTCATGTGCTTCTCGTAAACCACTTGCTGTGATGTCTACTTATACATGCATGGACATCACTTGTGTTTATAGAGAAATTACAATGCTAGTTTAACATAGGGAGGAAGCTTGAGTCTTAACTTCTACCAGTTGTCAGCAGAAAAAGGGGATCATAAGGAACCAGCAGCTAGTTGATAGATCCCCACCCCGTAGGGCATTCTACACTTGAGTCCATCACTCAACAGATTCCGAAAACTTTCTGGCTAATGAAATAAATGATCAAATTGAAAACTTCAGCTGCGTGTCAACCAGTTTATCCACAAACTCAAACACAGGGGCCATTATGAAAGAAAGAGTTTGACTGACTCAATAACAAGGTCTGGCCAGGGATCGTTTGATTAGGCAAACTAAGGAAACTGGAAAATCTATACATTGTAGAGTGGAAATCATCAATGGTTTATATAGTTGCCCGCTGTGGCCCAGTAAATATGATGGGAGGAGCATAGAACCGGCAAGCAAGAACTCGCACGAGACTTATTCTTACCTAAAGCAAGAACACGCCTTCTTCCTTTCCCCTTTGCAGTTCCCTGCCGTCAGCAGTCATCTTTTTTTTTACTTAATGCACTATAATGGAGAGGAATAACACGATAATTGTATCTCAGTACTTTGCGGTCAATTTGTTTCTAATTGAACCGACTTAGTCTTCCAACCTATAATTATTCTAAATATGTATCCTGTCCCTTTTAGTCTTTGTTTTAGTTAACTTTTGAGTTGTTGTTTTTTGTGTGATGTATCTGTGTGTTCTTCTGCGATGCATGAAAGGCTTTTGTAATTAGCGTGTTTTTAATAAACTCGAAAATCTCAAAGTGACTGGAGGTTTCCGTTTTGGGGCCCAAACTACGGAACCGTCTTCCAATTCATCTCCGGAAGGAAGCTATTCAGCTAATCTGTCATTGACACAGCTGAACAGACATTGGCACTCGGACACTGGCAGTAAATTCCTGGCACGGAGCCTTGGGGAGATTAACATGGACGTAGAGGCGTTATGACGCACAGACGAAGACACGCGGTGACGCAGCCAGAAGGCAGCGTTGATGAACATGGGCGCAGTCACTGACCATGACAGTGACGTGGAGACACTGACATTGGGTAAATGACAGTAGGGGATAGTGAAACAAGGACAAGGGACTCGGTTGCGAGCAAGGCCATCACTATAGGAGACCACATTCACGAGGACAAGCAATCACCACTAACAATTTTATGGCAGCAACTACTCAACACAGTCCTAAAACAGACCCCAGCAGCAAGATACAATACCACCTACCGTTTATTCTCCTGGAAATGAAAACGGAAGCTACCAGTTCTGTAAATGTCTATGGGTAAGCACGTATCTCACACTCCTTGGCTCCCTCTATTGCAAATTATATGTATTTGACAGTTCCCTTAACAGAGATAAATGTAGGGAACAAATTAGGTTGTAGTGCTCAGCTCCTACAGTAGCAATGCTGTAGAAACGGAGGTCAGTAATGGTTGAGTTTGCAGCTACAACATGGACCCCATACACCCACAGCAGCCCACAAGCCACCGGTCAATCCAGCCAGTCCAGATTTTAATCAACAGGACTTAAATGATAGGATATATAGAGGACCGTGTTTATAATGAGAATAGTGAAACTGTAAAATTGGTCAAAAAAGAAACAACTTGTTAAAGGTCCTCCTTATGAAATGGGGACAGTGGGGAGCAATGTACAGAGGGCTCATAAAGTATTGGAGTGTAGTTGAAAAATGTTATTAAGTTTCTGGTATAATCTTACTATGGTACATTCTGCCACCCCTCCTCCCTGCCCCTCTTGGTATGTGCCTAGTCACTGTTGTGAACATTTCACAGCTGACTCCAGCTGACTGGAATCTGTGATGGTGAAAGGTACGAATAAAGAAGACTTCCCAAGCTACTTACGTCTCATCTTCTTTGCAACATTGGCGACGAGGATGGGATACAAACCCACGAGTGCAACGGGGGTCTGGGTAGTTTTTAGGGCTCTGGGTAGTTTTTTGTGCTCAGGAGGGCCGGGGAGTGTTTAGGGCTCAGGGAGGGGGTTGGGGTAGTGTGTAGGGCTCGGGAGGGGTCAGGGTAGTGTTTAGGGCTCAGGGGTGGTCAGGTAGTGTTTAGGGCTAAGGGTCAGGGTAGTTTTTGGGGCTCAGGGGGTTGGGGTAGTGTTTAGGACTCGGGCGGATCAGGGTAGGTTTTAGGGCTCAGGGTGGGGGGGCTAGGGTGTGATTTTTGCACACATTCTTTACCAGTCATGGCCTTACCACAAAATTGCATGGTAAAAGGCATGCGTGGTAAAGGCATGCATGGTAAAGGAATGCATCCATTGTTCGGGCACCGTTGTAGAGGCATGCATGATTTAGCCACGGGGCCTCAGTCCTACAACCATTGTTAGTGGCTAACACTGGGACAATATATCTGCCCTCTGATGTCAATGGGAAGTTAAAGGATAAACAATGCCACTTTTGCTACCCTAGCATTTTGGTGAACAAAAGTATGAAAACTCTTCTAAGAGGTGTTTGCACTGTCCATGAAATGTACAGCAGTCCTGTGGAGAAGTATTGGTACTGTTCCTGAAAAGCATAGCTTTGCATTGCTACGTTTTGAAAAAAGCACTTCTGAAAAGTGCTGGCACTCACTCAATAAAAGCAGCACACTAGAGTTGGTGATATGTGTGAGTCCTCCAGATAAGCTTGGCAGCCCAGCTGAGATTGGCTGGTTCTATCTATTAAATGCTTTAGCTGTCTGCTGAAACATGTTGACACTATCCATGACAATCATATGAACCATTTTACAAAGTGTTGATTATGTCCCATTAAACGTTAGGCACCCCTGATGAGAGGCAATCATTTATGGGCATGATTTTGAAAGAAGATCAGCTGCTTGTCAGCAGGAGTCCTAGCCCTGCTGCAAGTGTCACGCTACATTTCCCACCCTCTTGACCCACCTGTTCCCCACCTTCTGGTGAGTGTGAGTCACCAGAGTCAACTTATTTAATTTCTAGCACAGGAGATCACCCTGGAAAATTACATTTAAACATTGATTGTATCATGTTACTGGCTTATCTGCTTTAAAATGGATAACTGGCCACAAATTACCAAGACATTCCTATTGCCTCTGTACAATTCTATCTAGTTTTAACTACTGCTCCCTGCAAATGTGCTACAATAATTTGTGTGGAATAATAGGAATATTTTCAAAAGAACTATACTGCAGTAATGTACTGATACTTCATCAAAATTCTGGGCAAGACTTCCTCACACTCTCACCCCCTTGGCCTGGAGACCACCATAATGTCACTCTGGGGGCCACGCTGCCCCATCTCCCTCCTATACACCAAGCCCGATTCCAACATAGTAATAAAAATGATACCGTGGGGTTCATTATTTATCGAGTGCGATAAAAAACCCTTTTCACCTAGAACATGCAGACTTTGGGCCTCATTTATGAGAAGTGACGCATCGCTGCGTGAAATCAGCGATGCGTCACTTCTCAGTGCAAGTTCACCCTCCTTGCGACATGATGGATGCGTCATATTTACTGT
Organism: Triturus cristatus; assembly: GCF_964204655.1. Taxonomy (NCBI): domain Eukaryota; kingdom Metazoa; phylum Chordata; class Amphibia; order Caudata; family Salamandridae; genus Triturus; species Triturus cristatus. Next base: position 1,576,261,397 of record NC_140590.1, read on the forward strand.
ATGACGCATCATGTCGCAAGGAGTTACAGATACGTCAGTATTTCTGACATATCTGTAGGCGCAAAAGTGACGCATTGCTGCAGTGTGTCACAAAAGTGACGCAACTCCAGCAATGTGTCCTTTCACATGGGGCAAGCCCCATGTGAAAGGGCCTGCATCAGTCTTACGCCTGCTGTGAGGCAGGTGTAAGATTTTGACGCATTTGCACCGTAGAAGTGGCGCATTGAAATCTCGTAGATTTCACTGCGTGACTTCTACGAGGCTTACTTACGTGGGAACGCCTACCCTGCATACATTATACCTGAAGCAGGTATAATGTAGCGCAGGGGTTTGCAAAGTGTAAATAGGGCGCAACAGGAGGCATGTTTTACACCGCCAATGCGTCACAAAAAGTGACGCAACGGAAGCGCAAAACTGTCGCACGGCCTCATAAATAAGGCCCTTTGTTGTTGACTGCACCAAAATCGGCATGGTGTGGAAAATACAGCAACCTTCGTCCCAGGTAAAGTCCATCGGGTTTGACCTCCTGAAATTTAACAAAGTTTGAGATATGTAAAACACCCAGTAAATACCAGATGTGGTTAATAGCACCCAACTCGGAATTCTGATCCCTGTGCAAATAGGGGTTATGCATATGCTTGCTGGAAAATTCTGGGCCATAGCAGGGCTGGACTGGCCATAGCGGGCACCGGGCAATCCCCCATGGGCCGCACGGGTGGGGGCCGGTTTTGGGCCCCTGGGGGCCGTTTTTGTTACAGGGCCGGTTTTGCAGCATAGCTGTAAAATTGGCCCTATAACAAGATTGGCCGAATACCAGCCCTGGGAAAGAGCTCTCCGGCACCCCCAACCCCCGTGGGGGGGGGGAGGGGGCCGGCCGAGCACTTTGCCAGTGCCGGTTTTGGTTCCCAGTCCGGCCCTGGGCCATAGAGTTCTGATCAGCAGTGACCGGCACAGGTAAACGCGGTGGGGTGGGCGGGGCAGGGTAAGAGGGTATAGGAGATCGGTAGATGACGGAATAGGTATAATTAAATAAATAAATAAACAATACCTATTCTGTCGTCTGTCGGCTTCCCCCCTGCCGCGCCCTGCCGTGCCATACCGCGCTTACCTGTGCCAGCCGCCGCTGGCTCTGATTAGGAGTCTGCATCAGCATTTTTTCTTACACAAAATTGCCACTGATCTGGAATATTTCATGGTCTTCAGTTACTTTGTAAAGCTTTTCCTTTTATCACACTTAGCTGTAAAATATGCCCATATGTCACAAAAGCACGTTCTGCTAGTAAATCCATACAGAGCGCGGCAGGCGAGCGCGGGATCTCATCCAATGTTCATCCTGGTTTAGGGTTCTCCAGAGGATGCTATCGGTAGCGGCTGAGCATCAGCCTGCGAGTGAACATATATTTCATCTTGATTTTCAGACAACATAAAAATGTCTCAACCTTCAAAATGTTGCCTTGGGGTCTTGAGGAAATACTGGCTTATCTTTTGCGGCGCACACATTTGCTTGAGCGGTAATTTATTCGAGCGTAGATTTTTCTGGCTTGCCATGTTTTGTGAGCAGTGACGAAGCTAAGTGGGTTCCTGACCTCAGGCTGTCATGTTGGGCGAATGGATTGGGGAGCCCTACTTTTTGAAGCTTTTGAGATCCTAGGCAGATCAGGAACTGTGAACATCCTGAAAGGCAGCAGAGCCATACTGGGAACTCACAGCAGCCCTGGCAATTTTGTCGAACCAGCCGCCGCGGACTTGTGGGGGTGCAAGTGTGAAGCAGTGCTGCTTTTGTTACTGTGGACTGATATTGCAGCACTGCTGCAAAACCGCCCCCCAGACTGCTGCTTTTGTTAATGTGGACTGATATTGCAGCACCGCTGCAAAACCGCCCCTAGACTACTTCTTTTGTTACAGTGGACTGATATTGCAGCACCGCTGCAAAACCGCCCCCCAGACCGCTGCTTTTGTTCATGGGGGCTGATATTACAGCACCGCTGCAAAACCGCCCCCAGACTGCTTCCTTTGTTACAGTGGACTGATATTGCAGCACCGCTGCAAAACCGCCCCCCAGACCGCTGCTTTTGTTCATGGGGGCTGATATTGCAGCACTGCTGCAAAACCACCCCCAGACTGCTGCTTTTGTTCATGGGGGCTGATATTGCAGCACCGCTGCAAAACTGGCCCCCGCATCAAAACTGGCCACTATCACTGCAAAACCGGCCCCCACCCTTCACCCTCCCGGGGAAACGCCGATGCCTGCTACATCCAGTCTGGGCCTGAAGGGCAGCAAAAGCCACCAGTGCTTAATTTCAGGGACATAGCGCAGGCCCTGCTGCCCCTGCAGTGCTGGGGGGCACTCCCAACCCTTTAAAAGGACCCCCAACCTTTCAGGGGGCCCACTGAGTCCAGCACCAATGACTAGCTGCGAAATATGGGGGTCCCAGGGGCCCCTCATTTCATTCTGCAGGGCCCCATTATTTTGCGTTATACCACTGCATAAGCTGCCCGCTGGCTATAGGCGGCGGGCACCAACACTCAATTTTGGGAGTCAGCATTTATTTTTCATCATCAGACATTGACTCGGGCAAAAGGGAAGAAAGGCTGCAAGAAGGAGAAAGAATGAAAAGGGAGAAAGTAGGGATAAAAAATAAACCGTATGGTGAGATAAGCAGTCACAATGTCAAAGTCAAAGGTGGTGTAAGAAAGAGGCATGAGGTGCATTCAAGGCTAGGAATCCCAGGTATTCATCAACCCTAGCTTTCGCCAGCCAGTAGGCTTCCAAGAGAAAATAGACCTCCAAACTTTTTAAATTAAATACTAAATAACTCTTCACTGCCAACCCAAGTTACCCGAAAGCGAGTGGTGTCATGTTGAGGTCAGACCTCGAGTGCTTATATGGTCCATGATTGTTAAGGGGATCATAAGGAACCAGCAGCTAGTTGGTAGATTCCTACCCCATAGGGGATTACACACTTTTTAAGTAGATATACTTGGAGCCTTATATTCAAGAAAGGCAAATGGCTATGCGTTTCATGAACACAAATATTTAATCAATAAGAACATATTTAATCAGTGAGACTGAGTTCTAGTTTACATTTGTTTTCTATACAGTGCCTGTGAAAGCGTCGCAGGAAGAGTCAAACCACCTGTGGTATAACGTAAAATGATGGTGCCCCCATGTCTCAAATACATTCACTGGCTTGGGGCGGCATGGCCCCCCATGAAGGGTTGGGGCCCCACTATGCTGCAGGGGGTTGTGTTATGCCACAGAAGGCGATTATTAAGTTAATATGCTGCTAAAGTGTCCGGTACATCCCAGCCTCCTGGCCCTCTAAATGGGGTCATTGTATCAACCCCTGTCCCTGTCTAGAAGGATCTGGACATCACTGTGATATAACATAACATGTGTATTTGTAAAGCACACGTTCACCCAAGGGTATCTTGCCGCTGAATAACAGATGTTTATTGTTATCCAACTCAATGGTACTCATCTTATCGACCTCAGAAGGATGAAAGGCTAGGTTGACTTACTGGGATTTGAACCTGTGACCATGAGGTCGAACACAGTCCCCTAGAGTGGATGCATTAGTCCACTAAGCCACTAGACCCGACTGATGGCATAAGCACAGTTACTTGTGCAAACAGTGCCTGAAAGCGCAGATAAATGCTCTGTCAACCTGCATGCGGTCATCAGCTGAAAACAACCTGCCAAGTGTCCTCCATGCTCCCTTCAAAGAGAAGTCCTTGCACTGTCTTCCCTTAAGCCATCGTTTTTCGCTCCTTCTCTTCTTTTACAGTTTTTGAAATGAAAACCATTGTAATAGTTTTGAACGTGCAATTGAACAGGGAGTATTCTACCCATATAAACAGTAAACTTGTAGTTATTCCTCAGTTTAGAGGATTTCTTTGCCTGTTCTGTGACTGTGGAGCTTCTCATAGTTAATTAAGATTAAAAATCATTTACTCTCAGGTGCGGATTCCCCGGCACAGTATTGCCCTCTTAAGCTTACAGACTGGTGTGAATGTGCCCATCTTAGTCCACCATACCATATTCTAGACAAAATATGTCCAAGTGGGAGAGAAAAGACATCCTTTTAGACCAGGCAACCTTATGATTCACATTATCTCTACGAATCACGGCCATTCCCAGTGAATAGTGCAGTGCGTGGTATTCCGCCTAAATATTGTTTAAAAAATGTTCCGTCAAAAATATTGCGACGCCAAAAATATTGTGAGAGACAATATAGAAGATAAGATGTTTTTTGAGTATAGATGTCTATAACAACATTTTACAATTATTTTGCTGTGCTTAATTCTTTTTTGTGTAATGAGTAATTATTTTAATGTTTAGTACTTTTAATTATTTTTAGTGTATTTTTTATTCTGTACTTTATGTTATTTTGAAAATATAGTTGAAGGTTTTTTGTTTTATTTTATGTCAGCTTTTTAGTTGTATGTTGAGGTTGTAGAGGACTAGGGTGGGAAGCATTTAAGTATTTATTTTTTAACTGATTTCAATTTTTAACACATTTTAATTTTTCAGTTATGAAATTTATGATGTATATATTTTTTAGTAATGTAATAGATAATGTAAAAAGTATTTTGTAATCGTTAATTGGTCATTAGGAAATCTGATTGTGTTAATTATTTGTAATATGGGATATTAGTAATTTATATTATGTTTAAGGTTTTTTGCATAATAATTACTTTGATGGTGTTATTATTTTTTGTAAATAGTGTGTTTTGTTAATTTTTTAACCCCTTCAGTGCCCATGACGAGATGGTCTCGTCATGAACCCCGCCCGCTAATGAAACGCCCGGCACAGGGCGTGGAAAGGGCGGGGCACTGAAGAGGTTAATTAATTATATTTGTTTTGGTCCTTGCTGGCATGTTAGGATAACAGGGTGGGAAGTATTTGAAATCTTTGGTTAAAATGTTTTAGTTTATATAGTTTTCTAATATAAATGTATGTAAGATTTCATATGTTAATTCTCAGTTTTTAGTTTTTATTAATCAATATAAATTATATGTTAGCAATATTTATGTATGTTTATGGAGATATATTTCATGTTTATTTATTGTATATGTAAGTCATTTATTTGTACTCATTTATATATAAATTAAATCTGAGCTTTGAAAAATGTAACATTTTCCTTACTGTTGCTTATGCTAGAGTGTGACTAGCCATTCAGATTACTCCAAAATCAAAGAGTCTCCCTACTGTTGCTTATGCTTATATTGGAGAGGATTGTTACAGCAAACAAATGATGGACGGAATGCTGACAATGCAAACATTCTCCCCCAGTCAAAAGATCTGGGTTAAATCCATCGTCCTTTTGCCCACTCCGCCACCCCAGTTTGGACCCAGCCATATTCAAATCAGTCTTGATCCTGTGCCCCATTGGAACAGTCCAGACCGAACTGCCAGGCCAGGTCCTCCCTGGACCGGAAACAAGAATCCTGGGACTGGTTTCAGGGTATGTCACCCTTTCTCAAACAGGCTAGCTTGAATCCAGTGACACAGTGAGCAAGGGACCCACGTCTGGGCATACCCATCCCACTTAGGGCGAAAAGTGTTACAGCAAACAAATGATGGACGGAATGCTGACAATGCAAACATTCTCCCCCGTCAAAAGATCTGGGTTAAATTCATCGTTCTTTTGCCCACTACGCTACCCCAGTTTGGACCCAGCCATATGCAAATCAGTCTTGACCCTGTGCCCCATGGGAACAGTCCAGACCAAACTGCGAGGTCCTCCATGGATCGGAAACAAGCATCCTGGGACCAGTTTCAGGGTATGTCACCCTTCTTCAGCCAGGATAGCTTGAATCCAGTGGCGTAGTGAGCACGGGACCCACGTCTGGGCATATCCATCCCACGTAGGGCGGAAAGTGTTACAGCAAACAAATGATGGACGGAATTCTGACAATGCAAACATTCTTCCCAGTTAAAAGATCTGGGTTAAATCCATCGTTCTTTTGCCCACTACAGCACCCCAGTTTGGACCCAGCCATATGCAAATCAGTCTTGACCCTGTGGGAACAGTCCTGACTGAACTGCCAGGTCAGGTCCTCCCTGGACCGGAAACAAGCATCCTGGGACCTGTTTTAGGGTATAAAACCAGTCCTAGGATGCTTGTTTCCAGTCCAGGGAGGACCTGGCCTGGCAGATCGGGCTGGACGGCTCCCATTGGGTGCAGGGTCAAGACTGAATTGCATATGGCTGGGTCCAAACTGAAATGGCATGGTGAGCAAAAAAACTATGGATTTAGGCCCAGATCTCTGTACTGGGGTGAATGTATGACATTGTTCTGCAATCTGTCCATCAATTGTTCTTTTTGCATTTGTCACCCCGAGTGGGACGGGTATGCCCAGATGTGTGTTCCGTGCTCTCCATGCCACTGGAGTCAAGCTATCCTGGCTGAAGAGGGGTGAAACCCCGAAACCGGTCCTAGGATGCTTGTTTCCAGTCCAAGGAGGACCTGGCCTGGCAGTTCGGGCTGGACTGCTCCCATTGGGTGCAGGGTCAAGACTGATTTGCATATGGCTGGGTCCAAACTGAAATGGCATGGTGAGCAGAAAAACGATGGATTTAGGCCCAGATCTCTGTACTGGAATGAATGTATGACATTGTTCTGCACTCTGTCCATCAATTGTTCTTTTTGCAATTATATTGGAGAGGAGATAGTAAGTCTAACCCCTCCAAAGTCCAACGCTTGCACTACTGTTGCTTACATTGGATTGGTAAATCTAACGCCTCCAAATTCCAACCATTTCCCTAGTGTTGCTTATGTTGGTGTGGGGAAAGTAAATCTGATTTCTCCAAAGTCCAACACTTTCCTTATTGCGGGTCAGGTTGGAGTAGGAGTAGTGAATTTGACCCCCATAATTTTATTGTTTTGTCTATGTTTTTCCAAAAGTTCATTTTTATATAGTTTTTGTTGTAATTGCAAAAGTTAGTTTAATGTAAACTATTATTTTGGTTATTTTTTTAGTTTAATGTTTGGTCATTTTTCTAAGTTCTAGTGTTTGTAATTATGATTATTTTTGATTGATTTTTTTATTATTTGTTTAACCCCTTCAGTGCCCCGCCCTTTCCCCCTCCTGTGCCGGGCGTTACATTAGCGGGCGGGGTCCATGACGAGATAGTCTCGTCATGGGCACAGCGCAACCGCGCTCCATGACGAGACTATCTCGTCATGGGCATAGAAGAGGTTAAAGTATAATGTTATTTTCTAAATATGTTTAGTATATATTAGTACATATAGTAAGTTATATATTTTGATATATATATATATATATATATATATATATAATAAAGTATTTTTATTTTATGATTGTAAGTCATGCATGTTTTGATATATATTTTTATATAAGTACATGAAAAGAAATTAAGCCAATATATGTTTTAAAGTCAATATGGTGTATGCAAGGTAACAGCTTGAGATGTAATTTTCATATTAGTTATCTGGAGCTCCTTGTGAATATTTTCTGCACTGAAAAAACTCCATTAAAAACAAAAGTGTACAATGGTTAAAATTTGACTAACTATTTTTTGACAATATTGTTATCTTTTATGTTTTTCGATCTGATATTTTTGGCTTTGCACTCAAAGTATCTAAAGTCATTTTTTCTGATATTTTTGTGGCTGTCATTTTTGTTGATGATATTTTGTCCTACAACCATAGTACATGTCAGCAAAGCCTTCATCAATGCTACAATAGAGACTGCTATATTTTCAGGTTAGACACCCAAGTCTCATTTACATAGAACTTTAAATTAGGGTCTGGAAACATTTATGGTACGTTGGTGTGAACTTCTGTAATTTCGTGGTGCATCCAGTATGTGACATTCCCAAAATTACACTATTATGCCAGATCACGTATTTATGTGCCATTAGCAACAAAGATTTCTGAGCCACCTTCGACTCGGTAGACCGTAGTCTACTGTGGACTATGCTGGCAAAGCTCGGAATCAACACAACGGTACTTTCATTAATGCTGGAAATGCATTCTCTGAACTGGGCCAGAGTAATCTTGGATATCCTTGGAACTTTATCTAAGAAAATTCAGATAAAGAATGGAATGCTTCAGGTCTGCGTTTTGGCTCCACTGTTATTTTCTTTGTTCCTTTCCGACTTACCAAAAATACGGGGTAAGGCTGTGGATTAAGCCCTAAAATGGGGGGGACCCATATATCATGTCTGCTATACGCTGATGATCTGGTAATAACGGACATGACAGAACGAGGTTTGCAAATAAACTGGCCATTTTTAACGATTATTGTTTTTAAAAAAAAGCCTCACGGTTAATTTAGAAAAGACTAAAATAATGGTTCTGGGTAAAAGAAAGAGCTAATTTTACTGGAAGCTGGGTGAGGTTAAAGTGGAAGAAGTGGACAAATATAAATATTTGTGTATGTGGTTCGATAGCAAGTTAAATTGGAGGGACCACACACAGTCATTAAAATCAAAGGCTCTCTCTTCAGTATGGAGCATCAAACAATTCAAGCAGAAGTATGGTGGCCTCTCCCTGGGGCCAATTTTATCAGCTTTTAATGCAATGGTTCGTCCACAATTCCAATACAGTGTAGAGGTTCTATCCTTAGGTGGCAAATTGGATTGGAATCTAGAGGAGGGCGAATGCGTGAAACAGCTCATTGCTCTTTCTACGTCAACCATGATACAGGCTGTGAGTGGAATGTCATCTCACAGCCTGGAACGTTCGAGGAATGCAAGCATCATTGAATTTCTGGCAGAGATTGAATAGAGAAGGGCCCCCCAAAATATCACATCTTTGTCAAAAGGAAATAGAGGAAAATGAACTTAACGTCCCAAGTAAAACATAAATTAGATAAGCTATGCGTTAAACTTTCCTTAGAACCAGATCAATGGAAAGCACGGCAGCAGACCCCTAAGCAGGAACTACGTGATATTATCAACATTAAGGCCCGTGAAGAAGATTTACGTTACTTAGGGAGCAAATTGTCCAACCAATTCTTGGTAAACGGATGGACAAACTATCGGATGTTCCCCCTATATCGAGGCCATGCTGAAGCTTAGAAATGCAGTATTGAAGTTTAGAGTTGGCCTGAATCCTTGTAATGCTGATTGGAAGATAAAATCGGCAATGATGAATGAACAGGGTCTGTGCACATGTGGATTACAAGTAAAATGTAGTGGGCCACATATTTTGCTGGAAGGTCTGTGGTTCCTGAAAGAACGGAAACAACTTTTAAACCCTCTTTTTATTGCCTCTAAAACTGATAGTAGGGATCAAGCACTTAGCTTATTGACAAATATGAGATTTTTAAAGATTTTTAATTGCAATACAGGAATCGCTGAATGAATTGGTAATATAATCTGAATTGGATTTGGGGCAGTAATATAATTTTACCGATGACTTGGGAAAAGTTCTGATCGTTGGGAGCCCGTATGTGTGTAGGAATGTATATTTAACGTACAGGTGACCCTTTTCGCCATACAGCGATTAATTAAGAAATGTATAGAGTGACACTGTTCCCTTTGCATATTTTATCAGCATTTTAATGTGTTTTATACAGCTTCTACGGGAGCACTGTTTGTACAATTCGTATTTTATCTGTATGCTGTAGTATGATATCTTTCTTTTTATGGCTACATGCCGAATAAAAAAAAATAATATTAACAATAAAAAAAAAATATTTTTAAAGATTTACCCTGGGTGCACGTGAGCACCTTGAATTGCCAGAATGCAAGTGTCTTCTGTTTGGTGCCATTTAATTTTTTTCTGTATGTTCTTAGCATGAAAGGCATCCTCACGTCCAAAATGAAGCATAGCATGCATTTCACACTGAAATGTAATGCTAAAAGCGGTTTTGCATTTTGTTTAATTAGGTGCAATTTCACTGAATGAATTTTGCCCACAAATAAGTGAAGTTTGCACACCTCTACTCCAAATTATTCTTATCCACTTTGTCAGCGGGTAGCTTGAAAATATTACATGAATCAGGCACTTCTTGGCCTACAATGGCCACCCCTTGTCCACATCTTCATAGTACATTGCATACCATCAACCACTGTTTACATGTTTTTTAATTGCATTGGAAAGTGTATGATTGGGTCACAGCAGTTGTATCCATTGCTCACTTGACTTTCAATTAATCTTCCAGGTGTACTACCTGAATATCGAGTTTTAAATATCACATAGATAAGTAGGTATGCAGATGTGGAGTTAAGGATAATTAATCTGTGCTTATCTATATACACATAGATAAGTAGGTATGCAGATGTGGAGTTAAGGATAATTAATCAGTGCTTATCTATATACACCTATCGTCCAGATTATTTGATAGTCTATATTTAGGACTTCTTGTTTTGGAAGTACAATATTTTTGTGATCAATATTCTGACATACAACCATCCTTCCTAGGGTTCGCCCTATCGCCTGGTGCACTCATCGTTCATATTAAAAAAATACCCAGGAACTATCATTGAGTTGATAAATAGGTAATATCAGGTGCACACATATTTTTTGTGTTTGTGATAACAATAAGGGGGTGATTAGGACGGCGGGCGGACTTAAGTCCGCCCGGCACCCTAGCGGAAACGGGACCGCCCGCCAGCCGTGCGGCGGTCCTGCCACCCAATTCATGATGCGACCGCCACCGCGGTGGTCGCATCAGGCAATTTCAATGGTGAAATGCCATGTTGTGCATTGCCATGCACAATGTGGCAGGCACTGCGTGGTGCCTGCCTCCTTGTGCAGGGCAATGTAGGCGGGGACAATAGGTACCCCCCAAGTGCAGCCCCCACACACCCACCACCCGTGGGCCCCCAACGGACCCCCAAAGTGAATCCCCGCCAGCCTTTTCCCGCCATGGAAAGGCCTGCTAGGCACCACCACCATATTGTGGCCCAAGTCCGCCCGGCCAGCAATCAGAACGATTGCCGACCGGCGGAAAAGCGTTGACTACACTGTGCGTCTGTCGCAATACCCCCGCAATTATAATATGCAGGGGGTAAATCAGGTTGCGATGGCGGAGGGATCTCCACCGCCGGGCCGGCAGTGGCGGACCGCCCGCTATACTAATCAACCCCTAAGTGAGCACCAGACACTACAAATCTCAAAATTATGTATCATGATAGCATCTCACAACACTGATTTGTTTCAGGGTTTAGGGTAATTAATGAACTTCCAATCTGGGATTTCCTTGCTTGTGTAATATTTATCTGTGAGTACAATTCTAGTCATCTGCATGCACCCTCCCTATGGTGATATTTCGTCATCCGCAACCAGCACAGAACACACCCCCGGCGCTGATCTCGGATCGTAGTGTACTCGCTACAGGTCGTACACTTTGTTGGGCATACTTAATACGACTATATTTATGATATATGGCCCGGTAATGAATTTTGGAATGAACACTAAGGTGTTAAATACAACCTTGGGATTCTTTATTGGACATATCAAGTTTGATTGATTGATTCATTGACCAGCCGGGTCGGAATTACAACCGGCGGAGTGATTCTGTACGTTAGATAAGAAGAACTGAACAGCCCTGAAGAAGTCGAGGGGTAATCCCCATGCAACGAAACACATGTTAGCTGGACGCTTTTCCTTGTGTTTGAATAAAAGACAAAGAAAGGACCTTTTGACTTTTCACTGACCTTTGTGCTCCTACCTGATGATGAACTTTCATTCTGAACACCTACAGCGTGTGCATGGGATAATCTGTTGACTTTTACTTGGAGGCTCTTTGATCCTTCATAACTTGAGGGTTACAGGGTGTTTTCCCCCTACCTTTTGCACCGCCAACACTTCCGTTATCTCCAAACACCCAAGGAACACTAAAACTAATCATTGCGTTGACTAACACAGCACTATGGTCTAGGGCAGCTGTATTGCAACCCACATTATTCCATAATCAGTGTGTTATGGTTGAAGGACTAAACAGTCAGTATATTGCTGACCAATCCCAGAACAGCTCATTGTTCAGGGAGGGTGTTTAAAGGTTTCAAATGGCAAACAGTTCTTACGTGAAGCTTATTTTTATTTTTGGATCACAATTGATACTCTATTGATGCCTTATTTCATGTTTCTTTGCTTGGATGCAGCCTACCATCAGCATTGGTGAGAGGTGTCTCTTTGACATGCTACTTCTTGCAAGGAGTAGCGCAAACTCTTACGCCTTTAGTTGGTCGAAATATATTGAAAGCACTATTGTAAGACTTCTGCTGAAAGTAGGGGAATTTCCAGGACTCATACAGCAAGTACTGCAAAGGTAGGATCAACACGCATTGCCCCACTCTAGGGAAAGAGTAGAGCATCTGCAGCCTTTAAAGGTACTTGGAAGTTACATAAAACATTATCCTGGAGAGTAGTAAGGCACCTTTATCCTAAAATGGAGAGTCTATGAACACATCAAGTGTTGTAGCAAATGGAGGTAACCAATTGATACCTTGGTAAAAGTATGTTTATAATTTGGGAGTAGGGAAGGCATTTGCAATGTCAGACAGTAGTAACCCTTTTGCATTGTTTGGGTGCTGAGGTGAAACAGCTGTTATAGCAGTTGCCTAAGGAAAAATGAGGCTGCATAATGATGAAGGTCAACGACAAACTCGAGATAAATAATTATGAAAATAGTGAATCCCAAGAAATGTAGTGGTTATGATGGGAGGTGAGAGGAGCTTTAGGTAGCCCAGAGTCCTGCTACTGGGGAAGGTACAAAATGTGCCTCTAAGGGGTCTTTGAAGCGAATGCTGCTACTTCTATAGAACGCCTAGCATGGATATCAAGTTAATGAAAGTGTGGTAGAAGAGGACATTGCCCAAGTATTTGTAGAACATCTAGGAAAGGTGGAGTAAAAAGATTTACCAAGCACCATGGCCATGGAAGGTATTTCTGACCCACCTCTTATAGAACTTGAATATGTGGCTAAGGCAAGTGTCTTAACACTCATAACATCTCAGTGTCTGAACAATGCATAAAGGCGGTGACAGGGGTGGAAAGGGTAAGGTAATGAGGGTGCCAGAGAGCAAGGACAGAAATTCATAATTCAAACAGGAGATTGAGAGATTATTGTAATGGTGCATTTGGAGTCTGCTTAAGCCTTGAGACCTAAAGAAGAGTGTATTAAAGAATTGTGAGGATGTTTTGCAAATGTAGTTACTCTAGACATAAATCTGGAGACATATGGCAGTGGCTACAGAGGAATTCTGAGGTATACGTGAGAAGATATAGAGTTTAAAGGGAAAAAGGAGGGCAAATTACATATATTGGACAAGGAAGATCTTTCATTAGGATTGAGACACCCAGGGGAATTATGCATAGTGTGGAAACCAGGATCAGACAGTGACCAGATAAATGACAGAATCAATACTGGTGAAACTGTAAGCTTGAATATTTACCTAGAGTTCAGACAAGTTCAAAAAATTGAAACATTGTACAATTATAATAAGGGAAACTAACATAAAGGTGCAAAAGGGCCTGTATGTTTTGTTTGCGGTAGATAAATATCTATTGATGAAGTTCAAACTGATGTATGAAAATTATGTGATGCAGCTAATTAAATTCGGGGTGATTATGTTCTGTCAACACTATCTATAATGGGGTACAATGTAAGAATGTGTGATGACCCCAAACTCTTCAATGGAAACATCTCCGTTGATCTATGTCTTCTATCAAATACCTGCAACATGCTTTCAAGTAATGATACCAAAAAGTGAATGGTCCTTAATGTTGAACTGCCTGTCAATATAGCTCCAACTGGAGAAGTCTCCAGTTTTTTGGCATTTAATGTCTTCCGTAATGCTCTTTCCGCCTTATAGATTTGAGTGTGTTGGCATCCAATATGGCTCTGCATAAAGGGTGGCCAAAACATGTCTTCCAGGCCACGAGCAGGACCCTCCAGTTATGAAGTACAAGATCAAGAGCCTTATGAAGGTTGCTACGAGTAAGAGGAGGTTGAAGCAAAGACCCTACAGCATCCAAAGACAAAACAGCATTCGATACAGAAAGTGTGAGCATCATGCAAAGCCAATGAGGATATAACAAATATTGAACTCCGGAAGTCAGCATGATGTAAATGGTGTGTGCATCCTGCAACGAAACTAGCAGAGACATTCCCAGTACCATCTTCTTAAAGTCAGGTTTATCAGCTTGAGCTCAACTGTTTGATATAAGTGCGAACTGAGGGAATTTAACTTACTTAATTTTCCACAAGACGTTTTTGAGTGGAAAGTTTTCTAACCCATATTAAAGCAGTACGAGCTTATGGGGGCCGATTCACAGAACTAACTTAAGACAAAATCCTAAACTTACTACTTTTGGTATTCACAGAAGTTAGGATTTTGTCTGAAGTTTGTCTTAAGACAATCTTAAGACAGACTTAAGACAGACTTAAGACAAACTTAAGACAGACTTAAGACAAACTTAAGACAAAATCCTAACTTAAGTCTGTCTTAAGTCTGTCTTAAGTCTGTCTTAAGTTTGTCTTAAGGCATGGCTTGACAGTTCGGGCTGGACTGTTCCCATGAGGCACAGGGTCAGACTGATTTGCATATGGCCATGTCTGAACTGGGGTGGCAGAGTGGGCTAAAGAACGGTGATGGATTAAACCCAGATCTGTTGACTGGGTGTGAGTGTTTGATTGGTTCTGATGCTCCGTCCATCCACACCCTCTTTTGTACCGCTTTGTTCGCCATAAGTTGGCAGGGTATGCTCAGACGTTGAGTCCCTTGCTCACTTTGCCACTGGATTCAAGCAAGCCTGGCTGAAGACGGCTGAAATGCCAGAAACCGGTCCTAGGAAGATTGTTTCCGGTCCAGGGAAGGCATGGCTTGACAGTTCGGGCTGGACTGTTCCCATGAGGCACAGGGTCAGACTGATTTGCATATGGCCATGTCTGAACTGGGGTGGCAGAGTGGGCTAAAGAACGGTGATGGATTAAACCCAGATCTGTTGACTGGGTGTGAGTGTTTGATTGGTTCTGATGCTCCGTCCATCACCACCCTCTTTTGTACCGCTTTGTTCGCCATAAGTTGGCAGGGTATGCTCAGACGTGAGTCCCTTGCTCACTTTGCCACTGGATTCAAGCAAGCCTGGCTGAAGACGGCTGAAATGCCAGAAACCGGTCGTAGGAAGCTTGTTTCCGGTCCAGGGAAGGCATGGCTTGACAGTTTGGGCTGGACTGTTCCCATGAGGCACAGGGTCAGACTGATTTGCATATGGCCATGTCTGAGCTGGGGTGGCAGAGTGGGCTAAAGAACGGTGATGGATTAAACCCAGATATGTTGACTGGGTGTGAGTGTTTGATTGGTTCTGATGCTCCGTCCATCACCACCCTCTTTTGTAGAGCAATATTTAAAGTCAGAAAGAGCCTTCAAATGAATCTAAGTGTCATTGCAAGTCATGCACTGTTCCACATCGAACACTGTAGATGCATCTTTATTTAAATAGTCTCCAGTTTCTAAGATAGTGTGGCATGTGCGTAGGTGTGGCTGCAACTTAAAAAGGTTCTGACGAATGGCTTACAACAAACTCACCACACCTGAAACCCAGCACAAATAATGGAAATCCACTGAGCAGACATTAGGGTTTAATATCTATAAAAGCAACTGCAGAGACTCATATTAGCTCTGGATACTGAGTGGACTATGAGTGAAATAAACAAGTTGACTTTTATCACTTAGTTGTTTACGCCATATTAGCTCACTATAATCTATGCATAGTCCTTATCCACCAGTTTCATGATCAAGGTATCTACTCTGTAATGTTTTAAAGCAAGGAAATAGATTTGGAATTCCCGAGATTCAGGGAAGAGCTTCATATCTATTTAAAGGAAAATAGAGCTAATGGAGAATTTCAGCTCTTTGTGGAATAAAATTATTAAACCAAGGCATTTTCAGTTCATGTCTTAATACCGTGGCTTCCAACTATCACCAGGCCTGAAAGCACTCACCAACATCCAAGTCTTCAAGTAGAATCTATAAAGTCACTTAAATTGCTTCCATAAAAAAGATAGTGTCATATAGCCTCAGCTACCTGAAATCAAATTCCCCATAACAATTTCGGTGCAATTTAGCTGATTTTATATCGATCTGAAATCATCACGATTCCACTTCGTATCACTCAGAGATATTTTGGTTCCCCAAAGCACCAGAAAACAGATGAACAGAGCTCAAAGCTCTTTAAAATATATACATATATTGGCAACAAGAATTTCACTGTAAGATGAATGTGGGTATATAATGCCAACATTGCAAGTATTATACACAAACATAATACATCATAGTGGATTAAGTGCTTGTAAACATATTTTACGTTGGTGACCAATTACCAAATATAAGCTCAAACAGATGTTGTAACATATAATGGAATTTTATCTAATCAGATATATTTGTTATCTAGTGATATGTTACATAAACTACCCGGGTATCTCAATGGGTACCTGCTTCACCCCCAATTATGTCAATCTGCTCATGGGTTGGTTGGAGGTGCATCATCTGGTTTGGTCCCCTTTATAAGGACATTTAATGGCAATGAGTTAAGTGTAAACTTATTGGTGCTACAAGTAGATCAGATATTGAGTTTTGGGATTTTAGAACATCTATTCAGACAGGATTGATCCACACTTTATTGAATAGAACATCCACATCATGAAAGAGCATGTTATATGTGGCTATTTTCTATTCCATTCCTTCGAAACAAAGCTTACTATATAAAGATTAACTACAAGTATGGAGTAACTACAGTACGAATGATTCATATTCATTTTCAAATTTGAAATAATGTTCTAACTCTTCAGAGCTAAAGGATATAAAGAGGTGTTTTAAATAGAGCAGCTACAAAGTAAGTTTTAAAAAGAGGGACACATTATTATTCACCTCAAAAACACAATCTAAAAACAACTGATAAAGTAGGTTGGCAAACACAATTCAGACCATGTCAAAATATATACCATTTTGAAAAGATACAGGGATATTTGTAATTGTGATCCAATGGTTGGTAATACGATCCCAAAATACAATCTATCACATATTAGACTGGTCAAATAACTCAGGGATGATTTGTTTTTTAGTCATTTAGAAAACATGATAACTAAGGGTTGCTTATAAAGAGGATCAGGTTTTACAAAATGTCCTGAGTTTAAGGCATAAACAACGGGGCAAGTTGTAAATCATATGTATCCCTCTTTTTCTTAAATCCTAGGAACGTAACCAAGAACCTCACTAGTAAAACAGAGTTTGCAGTTTATGTCCTGTGCTGCCCATGTCCTCAGGATTATGTAGAGAGTACAATCTTTCCCACATGTAACATAATTCTTGAACACTTAATGGCTATATAGAATGCAGATGCCAACTACTAGATGTCAGTTGCTAGACATTTTGTGAAAAAATATAATAGGAACGCACAGCTCCTCACTTTTCTTGTAATCAACTGTGATCCCAAAACATTTTTAGAGGGGGCATCACAACTTTACCATTATGTGGATTGGAATCTAAGTACATAATAGAAATGAATTGTTTGAAGCTGGAAAGAGTAAACATCAAAGAAGAAATGTCAGCACTTCCATTATACGATGATATGTGGCTTTGATAACTTCACCCATTGTTATGTTATGTTTTGTAATGCCATGCCATGTCATCTCATGGTATGTTATATGTTATGTTAAACCATTTATAGAGCGCAACCGTTACCCCAAAGGGTGTTCTGGCACTAACACAGAGTATTGACATATAGAGGAATCCCATTATCTGAATGACAAAAGCTGATAGAAAGTCCTAGTTCCTGAAAAGCTAGGTCTTTAAGGCCTTCCTAAATTGTAAGAAAGAGGGGATTGTCCACAAGATACAGGGGAGCTCATTCAAAAGTTTAACTGCTCTGACTGGAAAAGCTTTACCCGATCCCTCCAGCAGTAGAGCCTCAATGGAGTGTACGAAGAATAAGTTCTTACAACTTGCCTCTTTTTATGGTTTTAATCTGAGCTGGATGATTTGGGGTGTTGAATGTCATGAATATACAATCATGTTTCCCCCCAGATCATGCCAGATGACTATTTGATATTGATGAACTGAAATAGACCCCGCCCACACAGGGGAAAGATACATTTTTTAATAGAGATGCCCTGATCATTATTTCTGAACTCACAACGGTATGATGATGTTTTACAATTATTTGTTTCGAAATACTTTCTTGCAACTCTCTGTCAAATTTGATCTTTTAAAACAATGTGAAGCCTTATATGTGAAAGTCTGTTTTCCATGTTCACTGTGTTGTGTTACAATACCAGGTGACACTTTTCCACAGTACAAATAAAGAGAACAGCATATAAGCACGTAGCTGATTATAAGACAACAGGGGGTAAGGAGTATGCACACACAAGTGGATAAAATCAAAAACAGTTTCACTTCTAACTCCCTTTTTAAACTTTGAATTACTTTATTTATATTAACAAAAGACCTTATTAACATTAACATTTAAAGAAGAATTAGAAATAACTTTTACAGAAGAATTCATGCCTCATTAATCACAAACTTTTTAGAATAGTAATGTGTTTGGTCAAATGGCAAACAAATGTCATTATTTTAAGAATTTGCTTACAAATCCACATTTGTAAATCAAACTTGTGACCTTCAGAGCACTGCAGATGACTACAGTAAAAATTACCTCACTGAGACACCTGAACTGCAAGTGTTTTGTATCATCAATTAGTGTGTTTAGACTCTTAGACTTCCCTTTCTGGCTATAGGGCTGTAATGTCCCTATTGGGATAGTCTGGTACCTTCTGCTAGTTCCGCTCCAGGGTGGCTCCTAACACTACCCTGCTCTACGACTGGTCTAAAGTTATAATATCAACCAGCACGCAGCAGGTATCCACATCTCTCGATACTGGCACGGGCTGGATTTTTAATGGATGCAGGAAATAAATCCACCTCTACGTCTTCTCGCGCAGGAACATAACCCATGCTTTTCACCTACTTAGCTGATAATTTTCACTGCATCAGCAATGTCCGCAGCTCAGCTATCAGATTTGGCGACTAAGGAAATCTACACATCCTCAAAATCAATAGCAGTTCTACACAAGATCCAGACGGTGGGAAGAGGTTGTTGTCATAGTGGCAAAAAAAATTGGTCTCTTCCTATATATGTAGTTTTTAAAATTATTTTAAAAAACGTACGATGGTCCGCAGCAGGTAAATTGTCCCCACACTAAGCTTTGTGTACCTTTATGTGAAATTTAGGATCACACAAAGGGTCATAAGCAGTGCTTAATATAGTAAAAAAAAAAACAGAGGCCCAAAGTGTTGAGCTGCTGAGTACAAAGGCTGCTTAGTTTTGATTATACCTCATGACTCTTTCTTTCATCACTCTAACTACCTATGGTCCTAGTGCATGGAAGGAAAAGGCCCCCCTAACTGCTGCTTAATTTAGAAAATACAGCAATAATCAAGAGTAAGTTGCCACTCAGGCCTCTGGGCCTTGGTGCCCTGCGCCAATGGAAGCTACGCCCTTAAGTCTACACTGAGTCTTTATCTAAATCTCAGGTGCTTTTCATCCTCACTTTCGACCTTTGTCAGACTTCCCCTATCTTTCTCTTTCACTGACAAAGCTCTCCCTTTTATGTCGCATGTGCAAACAACAGCATAAAATAATCACGGCATGTGAAAAAAATGTATAAGTGCATAGCCCCAGGGCCGGCTTTAGGGCAGTGCGACTGGTGCGGCCGCACTGGGTGCTGAACTGTGGAGGGGGCGCCAACCTCAGAGGGGTGCTGTATTTAGCAATATCTCATGATTAGAGAGATGAGGGACACTTTTGCCTGGTGGTAATGAGAGAATCCGAGATGGCGGTCATGGGGCTTGGGGGGGCGCCAAAAGAGATTGTCGCACCGGGCGCCACTAGCGCTATACCGGCCCTGTATAGCCCACTTAAGCACGTGCCTACACTTGTCAATGACACTGCACGGTTGTAAGGTTGGAACACACAGGAGTACCCAGGTCAAACAAACTATTTCATAGAGTTCCCTTGAGTAGGCCTGGGGCTTTCAACACCTAGGAATATGTGAAAATACGAGCGTTGTGAACTTGTAAACCAACGCTGTCTAAATATCCACATTTTTTTAAAGAGGCCATAAGTGGTGAGCTGGTCTCTGGTGGTTAGGTTGCTAGCTCTGAAACAGCTATCCCTTGAATGTGTAGCCAGGGTTCAAATTATATATATATTCACTTAAAAAACCATAGGTTTCACACATGTTATAGTTAGCTGGACATTTCACTCGTAAAAAACCAATGAAATTCCCCCGTTATAGTTAGTGCAGGCAACTATAACTCACGCGACCGCAATCCTCAGCTGATGACGTCAGATATTACATCACTGTATTTAGACACTTATTTACCCATGTCTTCTTCCATTAATCTTTAGCTATACATATATTACAAATATTTATTTTTCATAAAGACACCTATGTCATCAGTGATGTAATATCTGACGTCATCAGCAGAGGATTGCGGTCGCGTGAGTTATAGTTGCCTGCACTAACTATAACGGGGGAATTTCGTTGTTTTTTTACGAGTGAAATGTCCAGCTAACTATAACATGTGTGAAACCTATGGTTTTTTAAGTGAATTTGCAAGGTTTTTTAAATGCTAATTCGTAACTATAACGTGTGTGAAACCTATGGTTTTTTCAGTGAATTTGTACGGTTTTTTAAATGCTAAGTTAAGTATTTATTAATTTTTTTTTCAGGTTTTTCACCGTGCGCGCACCGTGCGCGCACCGTGCACGCGCTGTGGGCGCACGGTGCATCCACGGTTCGCAGTGCGTGCCCTGCGCGCGCGGTGCGCGCACCTCGCGATTAAAAAAATTTTTTTTTCTCCCTTTGGGGTCCTGCTGTGACCCCCTGACCAAGGCTAGGGGGTCAGGAACTGCCCACTCTGCCCCCTTTTCATGTTCTCCACCTTTTTTTTTCACCCCCTCAGACTGCGAGAGACAAAATGGCGGCCGACACTTCCTGGTTTCGACCGATTCGAATGTTTACCGATATCTAACAACCAATCAGAATTGCGCTCGCGCACGGCAGCGTGCGCGCACAGTGCGCGCACGGTGCGCGCGTATAGATATTGATATGCTTTTAAATGCTACTTTCTCAGGAACTACTGAACAGATTTACACCAGACCTGCAAAAGGCACTTCCTTGACCTTATGGCTACCTCTCTGCCAAATTTCACGTAATTCTGTTCAGCCGTTCGGGCTGTAGCTGCGACTAAAGGTCCTATGGAAAAATGCATGGGGAAAATGTGTTTTGGGACCCCCCCTTTTTCTCGGCCCCCGCTTGACGAATCACCCCGAGACTTTCAGGGTAGGAGCTGAACGGAGCGCCCCATTAGTTTTGAAAATTTTGCGAGGATTCGTCAACCGGCGCCAAAGTTATTCAAAATAGAATTTTGAGATTTCCTATGGAAACTAGGTTGTAACTATAACTATCTACTGGCGACTGCCAGTAGATAATATATATGTGAGCAAGGGCCGAGTGGCCCGAAACACGTCATGGACTGTGCACATATCGCTTATTAAATAAAGACGATTATTGAGCATTGGCGATTGAAGTTGTCCGTTCCTGTTGTTGTGCGCGACTGCACATTTGGAGAGTTTTAGAATATATTCACTGAAAAAACCATAGGTTTCACACATGTTATAGTTAGCGGAAATTTTACTGATAAAAAACCAATGAAATTCCCCCGTTATAGTTAGTGCAGGCAACTATAACTCACGCGACCGCAATCCTCTGCTGATGCTAATACTGTATTTAGACACTTATTTGCCCATGTCTTCTTCCATACATTTTTAGCTATACATATATTACAAATATTTTTTTTTCATAAAGACACATATGTCATCAGCAGAAGATTGCGGTCGCGTGAGTTATAGTTGCCTGCACTAACTATAACGGGGGAATTTCATTGGTTTTTTATCAGTAAAATTTCCGCTAACTATAACATGTGTGAAACCTATGGTTTTTTCAGTGAATTTGCAAGGTTTTTTAAATGCTAATTCCTAACTATAACGTGTGTGAAACCTATGGTTTTTTCAGTGAATTTGTACGGTTTTTTAAATGCTACGTTACTTTACGCCATTCGTGGCGTGCGCACCCACTTAACGCAGTTCGTTCCGTGCGCGCACGGTGCGCTTCGCGCACCGTGCGCGCACAGTGAGCACGCGGTGCGCTTCGCGCACCGCGCGCCCACTTTACGCAGTTAGTGCCGTGCACGCACGGTGGGCACGCGGTGCGATGACAAAGCAAGAAAGCACGTCAACAAATCTGTTTCTGCTTTCCTCCGTGACTATGGTATGGGTGCCATTTACCACAACAACTTGCGTTATGACATGCAAGACATTTATAGAGGAGATGGTGTGCACTTCAATGATGAAGGGAACAGAGTCTTCCTCTTAAACCTTAGACTCTGCATCGGTACTTACTTGTAGGTACCACTAAAAAATCATTTCATAAACACAACGGCTCTTTTTAGAGCCCCCTAATATCTAAACACTTAAATCTGATTTTCATTTTTTTTTTTTTTTTTTTTCTACCGTACGCTTACCGTAAGCTTACCGTACGCGTACCCCGTGATTTTTTTTAAAATCAATAAATGTTTTCTTTGTACTTTACAGTCCTTCTTTGACCCCCTCACAAATGTAAGGGGGTCTGTAACTCTCCTCATTGCCCCCTTTCCTTGTTTTCACTCTTTTTTTTCAGAGTGAAATACACAAAATGGCGGCCGCCGCTTCCTGGTTTCGGCCGATTCGAATGTTTACTAAGATCTA
This sequence comes from Triturus cristatus, assembly GCF_964204655.1. Taxonomy (NCBI): domain Eukaryota; kingdom Metazoa; phylum Chordata; class Amphibia; order Caudata; family Salamandridae; genus Triturus; species Triturus cristatus. Next base: position 1,576,284,191 of record NC_140590.1, read on the forward strand.
AGAGCCAATCAGAATCGCGCTCGCGCACGCCACCGTACGCTTACCGTAAGCGTACGGTAAGCGTACCGTAAGCGGGCTCAGATATATATATTGATTTAAAGGCTATTTTCTCAGAATCTACTGAACAGATTTACACCAAACCTACAAAAGGCACTTCCTTGACCTAGGGACTACCTCTCTGCCAAATTTTGAGTAATTCTGTTCAGCCGTTCGGGCTGTAGCTCGTTCTAAAGGTCCTATGGAAAAATGCATGGGAAAAACGCGTTTTGGGACCCCCCTTTTATCTCAGCCCCCGCTTGACGGATCCCCCCGAGACTTTCAGGGTAGAAGCGGAGCGTAGCGCCCCACCTATTTTGAGAAATTTGCGAGGATTCGTCGACCGGCGCCAAAGTTATTCAAAATAGAATGTTGAGGTTTTCCTATGGAAACGTGGTCCTAACTATAACTACCTACTGGCGACCGCCAGTAGGTAATATATATATATATACACAGATGTAGAGATATATATATTGAGAAAGGCTGCTGGGCCAGCCGAAACGCGTCTCTCTTGTTTGCTGGTTCGGAGGAGGCCCTATGGAATAAAATGCCTTAAACCCATCTTTCCTCGTTTGCGTGTTCTCCATGTGGAGCAAGGGTGCTTGGATATATGTACATTCTCTTTTATATAATCCATTCTCAGCCTGACCCCATACATCTTATGGTTCAGTTTACAACACCTTATGTTTGAGATGCGCCTGCTACAATAACAATTTTCACAGGCCCTCTCAAATATCTGAAATAAAATATGTCCTGAGCTCCACCAGCTAACCTGCCCTTATTTTATTGCAAATGTTATTCAGTTTTCATATAGATGAGAGCATTTGATAATACTGTGCATCAGGGGGAAGATGCCTCACATATGTTGTACAATTGCTGCTAAAATATAGTGTTTTACGAAATTCATAAAACACTTTCCAATTATTCGAAAAATGACATCCATGGAAAGATGCGTCAAGACGACAGTGTTAAAAGCTGTACATAAAATTTGATCTGACTGTGACTGCTAATCATAAGAAATGATCCAATTCTGCATTGATTAGTAAAGTCAAGGCTGACTGCACTCAGAAATTGGAATCTGCATGGGGCAAGAAGGAAACAACAGTAGAGTGACAAATTCTATTTTCTAGACTGGGAGTTTGGAACCATCTTTGTTCCTCCTCCAGACTGAATGATAACTTGTGCTTTGGGTGGGGATTGTAGTTGACCAGTTACAAGTAGATTTAACTGGTTCCAGTTGTGGCTTGGGGGACTTTTTCACAAAAGCATATCTTTCCATAAGTTCTAGGGCCCTTGTCAGGAGGTCTCCGCACCTAACACCACTCATTGCCAATGTCAGCGTTGCCAATGACAGTACCTATACAACTACTAACCAGCACACTACTACAAGTGTGACAATTTAGACTATTCCGGGCACCCAAAGATATAAAAATGGCTTGGGCAGCAGGTATTAGTTGTCTTTAATGTATACTGAATTAATAAACAAATGCTGTTCTGCTCATCTCTAAATTATACAAACAGCACCACCATGTGGCAGCTCTCACAAGTGCAGGTGTTGACAATTAAGTGCCGGTACTGAACATCTCACGACACCGGCTCAAATTAAGCACTGAAGCATATAGAAGTACAGGAAGGTACTCTGTTACAGACACTTACATGTCTACGTGTATTGGACTAAAAGTGCACCTCCCTATTACTAAAAGTGCAACGAGGGCACATTACTTTGCATTTCTACTGAGTCCATTTCAATATTCCCTGACTATGCACCTTTTATTACCACTTTAGATGTTTTTGCGCCAATTTACAAAAACATATAAGAATACTTATATGAGTAATAGAAGAGCACTACTTTACGCACTCCAGAATGCCTTTGTGAGTAGGCCCCTATGAGTCGAAGGACATTTGACTATTTATATCCAGTAGAAAAAAAGTGAAGTTAGAATAATGTAATAGAAAAATGCCAGCTAAAGCCAACACACCAATCCTGCTGGCCAAACAAAATCAACTTCAATTATTTCTCAAACGTCCAAAAACCAGTGCACCAGCAACTCAAAGAAAGTCAAACCCTTTGCAATTCATCAACTGCATTTTGCTGTGGGGCTTATGTTTCAAAAGTCTAAACTTCAAAAGACTTCATTTTTTGTCAGCAAAAAGACAAACCACTTCAAAAAAACGATGCCCAATTCACTCTTCAACCATGAGCACACTTGATACTGCAAGGGGAGGGGATGTGGCCTAAGGGCCAGAGCTGCTGACTCTGGAGCTGGGAAACCAAGGATCGAGCCCCAGGGTCGACTCCACATCCTGTGATTCTGGGCAAATCAATTAATCTCCCCGTGCCACCCAAAAATATGAATGTGTCCTTGTGTAATGTAACTGGTGCTCATGTAAAGCGCTCCAATACCTTCGGGTCGAGTTTGCGCTATATAAAATCTCAAAAAAACTAAAAAAACTTGGACGCTACAGGTATAGGTCCACATACATGTCCATTTAAGACCGATACAACACGTACAGCAGCATAAAAATGTTGGCTTTTCCACCGAGTTAAGTCAAGACTGCTTTAAATTTCACCCACAACTGTCCTCCTGGGATGAGTGTTTTTTTCTGTGAGTTTCATCAGTGGGGTCGTTGCCAATCCAGCCGAGCAGGGTTTTGTCCCACGCTCGCTGTGTTTGGTGGCGGACAGTCTGGGCATCTGCTACTGAGCGCTGAAAAGAGGCCAAGAGCAATCTTCAGGCAAATCACTGAATAGACATCTGGGAGGACCTTCAGCCACCTCCAGACTGGTTCAGATGTCAAACAATGACCAAGAGGTCAAAGGTCATCTGACCCCTTGTCAAACCGTTGAGCCACCCAGTCACCCAGCCTTCTGGAGCAGAACTGCCAGCGAAAAGGGGAGTGATGGATGCAGATGGCATCATGAATACACTTGGCATCTGCTCTTTGAAGGGTGGCAGGAAACATGCAAGGAGTTGGTGGTGGTCCACAGACGCAGATCTCCCCCACTCCCAGTCTGACTACGTCCCACCCCGCTTTCAGGAGAGTAGCTTGGTCAGTAAGTTTGGGGGGGTGTAAACTTCAGATTTTTTGACAATCAGGTTGACAGATAATTTTAAATACATTTACACCAAGCAGGGTGCATGAGAGGGGCCTATGGGGCATTGGAAAGGGAGAGGGGTGCGGATTGGTAGGAGCACTAAGAGAGAAAGCACAATATTTTGTGAAATAAACAATATTTTTGAGGACTTTCAAAAGAGAGTGGGAGAGTTTGTGTGTGTTTTTGTCTGTGTGCATGTACAAAGTCCTGCTGAAATCCGACTGGCAGCTCACCATACCCGACTGAAAGCACCTGTACCCAACTATTTATCAGAAAATACACTTATTAGGGGGGGTGTAACACCCCAAACACCCCCCCCTGAAGCTACGCCCCTGCCCACCATCTCGAACTTGCAACCGCACCTGTAGTCCCAAAATTCGCACTCTCTTGCTGTAATCCCCACCGCCCCATCCACCCATGCTCTCGTTTTGTATTTTAGCACCACAATTTTACAGTGCTATCTTGCTTTGTAGCTCATGTTTGTGCCATATAAGTGCACATTTCAAGAGACAAGAGAAAATAGTAATGCAGGAAACCCATATATACACTTAAAACGCCGCAGAGCTTTTCCTATCTAAGATTCACTTTAATTTCATACTAACAAACCGCTTCGAAACGAGACACATATCAACCACACACAACCAAAAGTCAACTAACAAAATACACTATCAAAGACACGTATCAACTACACACAGCCAAAGTCAACAAACAAAATACACTGTCAAAAGACACGTATCAACCACACACAACCAAAAGTCAATAAGCCAAATACACTATCAAAAGACACGTATAAACCACAAACAACGAAAAGTCAACAAACAAAATACACTATCAAAAGGCACATCAACCACACACCAAAAAAATCAACAAACAAAATACACTATCAAAAGACACATCAACCACACACAGCCAAAAGTCAACAAACAAAATACACTATCAAAAGACATGTATCAATTACACACAGCCAAAGTCAACAAACAAAATACACTATCAAAAGACACGTATCAACCACACACAACCAAAAGTCAACAAAAAAAATACACTATCAAACGACACGTATCACCCACACACAACCAAAAGTCAACAAACAAAATACACTATCAAAAGGCAGATCAACTATACACAACCAAAAGTCATCAAACAAAATACACTATCAAAAGATACATCAACCACACACAGCCAAAAGTCAACAAACAAAATACACTATCAAAAGACATATATCAACCACACACAACCAAAAGTCAACAAACAAAATATACTATCACTTCTGCAAGAAAGTGCACCTGGATGAAGACCGTGCTAGCGTGCCATAAAAATGGTAGAAAACACATTGAAAGTGATAAGAGAATACCATAACTTAATACAATATATATTTAAATAAAATAACACATAAACATGCTGACGTTGCTAATATTTGTACAAAAGGGATGGACAGTTGTAACACCAAAGGGGCAACACCTGAGTTTTGTATCTCCTCAGCATGAGACACTTGGCAGAATGTGCTATAAAATGGCGGCAGCAAGAAACAGAGGGTTAAACAAAGACCACAGCTCAAAAAGAGCAGTAACAGGAGGGCCACTGGAATACTGTCACTCTGCAAGCGCAGCATTCTCCACATAATGATGCATCTGCCACATAATCTATCATTTGCTACCTAACTTGCAGATTGCCCCAAAAATGTATTCTAACTTAAATAGAGCAAAAGTTACTAAAACGCATGAAAATATGGTTCTCCATAATGCCATACCCTTTGAAAAGGTTAAAAGGATGCCATTTCAGTTTCTGATTGCTGTATTCCGATTTTAATGAGTTAATGACGTTCGACAGCATTTCAACGTGTTGAAATGGCACAAAAAGAAATAATACCGTCATGGATTGTGCTGCATTGTGCTGCATAATGTGTCCTTTCTTGCTGCACAATGTTGTAAACTCTGCTGCATACTTTGCCCTCCACTGCCACATAATTCCAGAGGCCCTGAGTAAGAGCTTCAAACAGCCTGGGTAAAACTGGAGACCTGGGAAAAGGCTGACGGAGCCCCAAGGAACGCAAGGAATCTAGATCTTACTACCCCCAGGGGGGTAGTGAAAGCCAACTATAGCAGGGTGCTGTGAGCCTCTCACGCGCAAGGGTCCCGGTGCCTCTGCACCTGCTGCACAAATGGTAGCCATAGCCGTGGACGTGACAAAACTAGATGGATCTACCGTCCTAGCATCACTTCACATGGAGCTTTGAAGCTCAGGAGGGCACCTTAACAAATATTTTACGTGCCTTACAGTGCTCAGAATTACCGAAAAGGCAGCATCCAGGCACTATAACGAGTATCAAAATCAAAGCTCTATGTAGCGCCCGCGAGGAAACACATCTCACGATATAAAAAAAGACATAGGGTAGGTAAACAGTGTCCTCGTGAAAGCGCGCTGCGGCCTTGCTCGGTAGAGATGTGACCATAATGCATAGTGTAATGAACAGCAGTGATGGCTGGGCCGCGCTTTTCTTTAATTATGAATGATGCCTGGACCGCACGAGCGGAGAACCCCTGCCAAAGCGAGGCTGCCCTGTGACCATTTCCCACAAACTGCCACTGTGCTGGAATTGTTTTGCACAGACGGGCTTGTACTGTAAAATGACAGTTGCAAAAAAATACAGCATGAAATGGCAAAGAGTCAGAGGTCACAGGCAGGGCTACTCGAACCAGGGCGGTGACGCAAGGCGCTGCGTCGCAGAGGGGGCTCCTAGTCCTTGGGGGTGGGGGAAGGGTTCCCAACTCTTCGGGCCCCCAATCCTTCCCGGGGTCCCCATTCAGCCCAAGGTCAATGGGTGTCTTTGAGATATGAGAAACTCAGCCCCCCCCCTCATCACATTCTGCGGGGGTGGGGGGAGGGGGGACATCATTTTGTGTTATGTCTGTGGTTCAAACTAATCAATTCTGCAACAGCAGCGTTTTCCATTTGATTATTAATTTAACACCCTTGTCACGTCATCTACCATCTGCTGCGTTATTTGCAGAGTCCACAAAATAATATTTCCGCCTCAAACAGATGAAAAATTACTATTATAAGACCCACGCTTAGCAAACGTTTACAGGTATCTTTCGGTTGCTGATTGCTGTATTCAGGGTTCAACTGGTGCCGAAGCGGTGCATCTTTTCCCCCAAACAGTATTAACGTGTGCTAAAATTACAAAACTGCGAAATAAGACTGCTACAGAATGCATTTTGCGACATAATTGCATCATGCCGCATAATAGGCCTTTTCTGGTCAACATTGTCACTCAACTTGGTTCTTCGTTTCCGCATAATTCAAGTAGTTATTGGCATCGGGTAGAGTTGAGCCTGAGAGCCCCTTTCCTTGGCGCAAAATATAGTCAACATAGCATAATATAGTTAACATTGCCACTCAACTTGGCCCTTCATTTCCGCATAATTCAAGTGGTTATGGGCATAGGGCAGAATTGAGCTAGAGTGCCCCTTTGGGGTCCAACACCCCATTTGAGTTCTCCTAATGGAGAGTACTTTAGGTCGATGAAAATGCAGAGCTCATTCTGTGCCCTTGTTTGAAGGTGAGGGCACCCACTACCACTCATTACTGGGGGATTCGGCAAAATCAGCATTCGGCAGCGGGAGCTTAATACAAACTTTGAAGGAACTAAGCACTGGGAACATGCACATGAGAAAGTTGTGGTCTGGGGGCTAAGTTGCTTACCTTGAAATCAAAAGGCTTGGTTTTGAATCTTGGATTCCCCACTTAATCAAATTGTGTGATGCTAGGTGAATCCATGCCTCTACTTGCTTTGTAGAGATGTTTATAAACATGGTCTTTTTCAAGTAGAATAAACTCTACCCATTGCAATAAGGACGGCCTTGTATATGGGGCAGCGGGAACAGGTCGAGATTGTGCACAAATATTGGTGTGGGGCATTCCTGTTAGAGGGCCGGGGTTCACGTCTATTACATCATCAAGACCCATTCCTCATTCACGTTAGTAGTGCTTAGAGGCAATCCAGTTTCCAGTGGTGCGCTACACGAGAAGAGCCATTCTTCAAAAAAGACACATTGTGCAGGGTACTTAATGCACGCGGGGGTATGTATGTAGGCGGATTGAAATCCAGATCTTGGCACCTGACTCGGTAATTCCATTTCTCGAAGCTCTCAGGGCACCCCACCAGGAGTGTTCACTTTTCAAATTACATTTCCTACTTAGCGCACCCGAGGCTGCAGCCGAACGCGGAGAGGACACGTGTTCTGACGCTGCCGGGCGCCTGCTGTGGGGGCTTCCAGGCACTCCCGCCGGCCGGTGGAAACATTATCCGACTTCAGATCCAGGCGAAGAGCAGGCAGGTGGGCGTCGAGGCCCACGCACGCATCCGCTTTGAAAAGGGATGGAAACACATTTCGCGTCATTTTGGAAACTCTTGGCGAGCACAGCTATCAATAGTGCTGCAGGTGCAGTGGCGCCGGGTCCTGGCCGTCTGGGTGGCTTACTGCACCCCACGTACTCCAGGTAGTGGAGGGGTTCTTCTCCTTGTTGGCATGAGGACTCACGATTCCACTGTGAACTTTTTTTTCTATTTTTTATTTCAAGACTATCTCTGAAGGACAGATATTTTGGGTGTAAGACAAGGAAGAACCATATTTATAAAAAATGGTGTGCAGCTGCGTCACCCCCGTGCTAGGGCCAACCTTTGTACCGTGGTGCAGAAGTGAGTGTGTGCTGTGTAGCATAGGGTCTGTAGTAAATACAGACATTTCCAGTAAAACACCCGATGTCTAGGCAAATTCTAACATATTCAATAAATTGTATAGCTGCTGTACGAAGCAGAGCACATGCAGAGTGTGGGATGTTAGGAGAAATAAAATAACTTTTGCCCATTAGCACCTGCTAAAAGAGACATATATTTTTTATGCAAAAATATGGGTGTTTGTGCAGTTACGTCTAAGTCTCCCACCCCCCAAGCAATGCCACTGTGGCTCCAAGTGGTGCAAAGTGTTGCAAAGTAGTTCAAAGAGCACAAAGCACTATTTGCAGCAATAAAAGGGCACCTGTCCAGTACAAAATGGCTTCTGTGCAGGGAAGGAGATACCCTCGCGAGAGTTTACGCTGCTTTATGCCACTTCGTGTGAAGCAATTGTGCCAACCTTTGTTAATCTGCCCCTGACTTTCTTTAGCATAAGAAACCGTGCATGTGTTACCGAGCTATGCCACCTGAAGAAGGCTCTTATGGGGCGGTGCGTGCCGAAACATTGGGCCATCTTATTGCGAGATAGGTCGCGGAGAGGTATAATCAGTGCTTTAAATGGGGCGGTACTGAGTACCAGCACTTTATATTTTGAGGGGAGAGTACCGACACTTCTCAAGAGAAATGTAATACTTTTCATTAGAGAGTACTGGCACTTCTCAGAAACAAGCAGAGTATCTGCACTTCAATTTTTCCATTTCAAGCACTGAGTATAGTGACCTAGAGTCTTTGGTATCACAGCCAGTCAGGTACCACAGATGCTGCGGAAATATGCGCACGAGCTGTTAACAGCTAGACTGACTGGCTTTTTGCCTGTCAGAGGTAGGCTTAAAGAGAACCATACAATTCAGTAAATCCAGCACCTGTTACCTCCAGTGCTAGGATACTGCAACACTATGCTAAAAGCAGTCTATTATAACGTAATTTTATATAATGCTAATGTAGATAGGACTCGCAAGGTGGCTCAGTGAGTTAAAGCACTTGCTGCTGACGTGGGTGTGATCTGCATGTCATGAGTGGAAATTCGGACAGGTCAAAGTCAGACTTTCCTCCTTAGGAGCGCGATAGCTCAAGCCTCGTTAAACTGGGTATTAGTAACTTCTTTTATTTAGAACTCTGAAATCTGCACTACAATGTGCTGGTAAAACATATTCTGAACAAATTGTGAGAATAAACCCGGATATCAGGTATATCACACAGCATATCCTGCTACCCTCCTCTCGGGCCGGTCCTACGCCGCCGTGAACAACGACCAACCTATTAAGGAAAGCTCACAGAAGCTGGCATCTCACAGTGTAAACGCACCCTCCTTCTGCCTTCCTCGTGAGCCAAGCCTCCAGTATCGCTTCCTTCATCTTGGGGCCCATCGCCCTCCTTGTTTGCAGTCACTGGGGTTCTCGGCACATTATCCTGCATCTGCGTTTAATAAGTCATCCATGTCTCTGCGTCTGGTTGGCGCTACGTTGGTGAACTTTACTTTACCAGAAAAATGCCCCGGCCCTCGGCGGTGTGAAACAAAACACAGCACCCCGAGAGCACCATCAAGGAGGAAAAACACCCCGAGCCATAAAATAACCACAGAGACTAATGTTCAAAGTGGACAAACTTGGAGGTCTTCCTGTCTGTCTGTCTATCTATAGTAAGCCATCCAAGTGCATCTATCTATCTATCTATCTATCTATCTATCTATCTATCTATCTATCTATCTATCTATCTATCTATCTATGGATGCACCCTGTTAGTTATTTCTCTGTCTCCATATAAGTAAGCATTGAAAAGACAGTGCCCGCTAGAAAGTATTCCCATGCATAAAGCTGACGAGAAGAGCCGCTGGTGAGACACTGGTGCCGCTGCCGCCGCAGGCTTCCTTACCCCGTCGGTGAAGGTAGAGCCAGGCGCTGCCGGCATGGTCCTGTCCCCAAAGTGGCTTCGGTCACATCCAGCCCCACAGCCGGCCCTGTGACGGTGTGCGGTGAAGGTGCTGCTCTTGATCTTAGATGAGGGTGATGTTCGTCGCTCGGCCCCCTCAGACTCAGCCCGGTGCTGAGGGGATGGTGCTGTGGGGGTGTTACCAGTGACCACACTCGGGGACTCAGCCGGGTCCTCAGAGAAGCGTGCTGAGGCACGGGGCAGCGGCGGGGTCCCTGCTTCTCAATCCGGTCCTCCGGTGAGGATACTGTTTCGATAGTGCAGCTCCGGGGCCCTTCCTTCCCCACCCTCAGTCCGGTCCTCTGATGAGGGTGCTGTGGTCACCACTCCCCCAGCCCAGCCTGCTCCGCTGACGGTACTGCGGTCTCATTCAGCTCCCTTCTTCTACTCGGCTCGCCCGCTCCCGAGGTGGTGCCCAGATCCCGGATGCCCCTCTCAGCCCCGTCCAGTGATGCGCTCCCTCCCGCTCCTCAGACCGGTCACCGGGCGCTCTCTCTCGGACCCTGGTTCTGGAGAGCTTGGTGCGCGCCTCACCTTCAGCGCTGCTCCTCTAGTTCAGCATCCTGGCGCGCCTTTCCTCTCTGCACACAAACTCAGAGCGCCTAGCGCCGGCACTGCCTCCCCTGCTCTCTAGCGCTGCAATGCTCGCCGCCCCCAGAGGAGGGACTTACGGCGCTCGCTGCCTGCAGAGCCCGGGCGAGCGGCGGCGCGGCTGCTGCGCGCTGGAGGGGGAGCTTACCAGTGATGCTGCTTTCACAGGGGAGCTTTTTAACCCCTGGCTGAGTGCGGTTTCCCATTTCAAAACAAACGATTGCGGAGCTGTTGGTTTAAAAGTTCGTGCGTCTCCCGGAGCGCCCGCCCTTGACCCCTCCCGGTGCTGCTGACGCACTGCCTGCGGACCGGGAGGGGGGAGCTGGCCGGCGGCCGCTCCTGCACTTGTTCAAAGTGCGGCCTCACCGGGCGAACCTGGCGAGTGCTTCCCCTCTGCTTACTCAGCCCGTGAAATATGCCAGGGGGTTCTTCAGAATCATGTAGCTATTGGGAAGCGCCTACCGACTGCTCCTCTGCCGCTTCAAGGTGCAAAGCGGGCGCATTCACTGGATGTTCTCTGCATGTGCCACATACCAAGGGCACCCACTGTTTCTTGCAATACCACACATTACATGTTTTTTTAGTTCACTATCACAGGTGCCCTTTCATCCCTTTCTTTTCCCTCTGTCATTATTTTCCTGTGTGTTTTGTTCTCTCTTCTCCGACTTTCTTTCTCTTGCTCTGGATCAAATGTTACTGCTAATAAATACATTCTGGTCCCCAAACGAGTGGAGGTACCTGGTACTGGCAACCACCGGCTCAAATTAAGCACTGTATTTGCACCGAATCATAGCTCACTGTAACTTTTCATTTTAAAACCTTATGCTGGCAGTCATTCAAAAAAAGTCCCAACCAATATTATCTACTTAAAAGTAATTGTTTATTCGGTTTTGTGTAGCACCACCACGTCTTGTTGCAACGTCATCGGAGCACAAAGTAGGCGTTGCAAATTAGAACATTTCGCGGCAGTTCAAATTATTGGCTTCACCGTACATTCACAATTTTATTTTATTTGTAGAGTTCTATATAGTTCTATATAGTGCAAACTTGACTCGAAGGCATCTGAGCACTTCACAAACATAAGAAGACATTAGGATCAGTAGCTGATAATTTTTTTTGAGATAGAAACAGCTTATAAATAGAGATAATTTTTTAGGATCGCATTGTAGCAGTCAGAGCTTTAAGTGGGATGAAAAAACTGGAGGTTCTCTCAAAGGGGCGTGGCCAATGTAATTAAGGGCGTGGCTTAACAACACATATGCTAAAAATCTGTGCGTAGCATAGTGTGCCACCGGACTTGTACTTAGCTGTGTCTGTCACTGCTCCGCATATATGATACAAGTAACATCATATCTACAACAAGTCAGGACTATTAGCTTTGTCAATGGTTGTTAGTTTCATTAGCTAAATAAGCAGCAACTTTGGCTTGTATATAATATTGAAAAAGCTTCCACTTAAAGCCCTGATGACACCACGACAATGTTGCTGCTCCTGAGTTTCAAAAAGAGAAGGGAAATCCAGAGAGAAAATGACTCTCTAAAGGATATCCCTTCCACTACAACGCTCACCTGGCATGACGTCATGCCGTAACTCCTCCACTAGTGAGAAGAGAGCAGTGTGAGCACGCGCACATCAATCAATCAATCAAACATTTGTAGAGGGCACTACATACCCATGAGGGCCTCAAGGCGCTGGGTGGGGGGGGCGCTACTGATCGAACAGCCAGGTCTTGGGTAGTCTCCTGAAGGTCAGCAGGTCTTGGGTCTGTTGTAGGCTCAGTGGGAGCATGTTCCAGGTCTTGGCGGCGAGGTGGGAGAAGGATCTCCCGCCGGTGGTTGTTCTTTGGATGCACATGGATGTGCCTGCTGTCACTGCAGTCCTGAGAAAAACAGACCACCTGTGCCAGGGGACAAAACAGAGCCCGATAGAGACCCGTTACGAGGATCTGGCCCACTTAGCCCTAGTAACAGTACATATTTTGGTAGGCATAAGGACATAATGGCAGTACGTAAGCAACATTTATAGAGGCATTTTCTAGGTAGAAACAGCTTATAAATATAGATATTGTTTTAACAGCGCACATTGGGGTAGGCATAACGCCATAATGAAAGTACCTAAGCGAAATATATGAATGTTGTTACACACAAGTTCGCAGTTGGATTTTAGGCACTAGCATTCCATTAGAGTTTATGCCACATAGGCATGTCACAAGGTCCGCGTTATACAAATTTAATAAATAAAAGGAAGCAAGGTGTTTTGCAGTAGCGGCTGGTTGAATTTGTATGTGGTAGGAAGGAGCAGAAACATCTGCCTCATAACGAGGCTAAGCAGAGAAGTAAGAATGCCAAATCTTCCCTTGGTCGGCTTTGCTGGGTTCTCTACATTGAAAAAAATTTGAATAATAGTGCCAAACAGTACATTTTTCTACACATTGTTTCCAGTAAGTTTTCTAAAAATCAAAAGTCCCCAGAGAGGCAGTGATTACATAGACCCACAATTTGGTGGTGAGGCATGCAAACCCTTCTCTTTCGACTGGTGGTGGGGCTTGTTTGAGGAAATTGTGCCTGAATGATGGACTCTTCTGCAGTTTCCTTAAAAAATGGGACTAGCAAGCTGTTTGAATGACAGCCAGTTAAATATGTGGACGCAATTTCACACGCCCTATCATTTTTTAAAATGTAAACAGAATGATTCTTCCCTTCATTTTGTCATCCTGCCTGTCCAAGTGGATTCTTAGTTATATGTTATTACTGCAAATCTACCTGGAAGGGATACAGTGAAAAATAATGTTACTCAGATCACATAATCACATGCTGTAGACATCAATGTTAGAAATCTTACAAGCTCATACTGCAATGCTACACCCCTCTTCCATAGAAGGTATACAGTCTGACAGCAGACATCTTGTATCAATCCTGGATCTGTAGGCCACAGGCAGTAGCAGTGATATCACATAAAATTTTATTAACGCAGAAGAAGAAATATATCCATAAAAGACATGAAATAACAGTAATACAATTAAATGCCCTCTGGCACTGAGGAAACAGAAAGAGCAATATGTCTCCCAAACTCTGCATGAATTAACTCTGAAGCATGATCTTTAAATATATTTCTGAAGTATAGTAATTGTCTGTTTACTAAAATACTGACATTTCACAATAAAATACGGATTTTATTTTAAATAATCTCAATTCCTGTGAGAAGTTGGCCTGGCATATGCTGTCCTCTAGTTATAGGGGACACCTTGCACCAGTCCAATTCGACTCTTATGGTGATAGGTTAAAGACAACCTTTAAAGAAAGCTATCCTAGTGGTAGCTGTGGAGAGCAGCCTTCAGGCTAGGTCTTGAGGGAGTGTTAAGCTTATTGTTTTACCATAGATAACCTATTGAATAACCAAATGAAAGAGTAGTCCACACAGGTATATATATAAAATATATGTATTTATTCTAAGAATAATCCCACTAGTCTCTTTATGAGGCTAGAGGTAAAGATACAATTCAAACAAGCATTGATAGTTACAATAAATAGCACTGGAATCATATGGCCCCAGGGGGGACCAAACCATATATAAAAAAAGTGGTATAAGAACCACGACAATTCTACAGACAATGCCTAGGGCATTTAGGGTCTCTGGCCCCTTGTGAAACCACCCAAGGTAGTGAGGAAGGGGACCCACGGGAGACGCGTGCAGTGGCTAAAGCTACTGTCGGGATCTCCATTAAAGCCTATGGAGAATGTCGCGGTTGAATTTTACAAGATTAAGAACACTTCTAGCAGGAGTTCAAGTTCAATACTTTAGAGTTAAGCGTTTGAAGGGCCCACACCCACGAGAGTACCGAGGTACCACTGTTACCTGCCCCAGGGAAGCCGGGTGCATAGGTCGTTTTCGATGTCGGGTCGCGGGCTGATTTTCAATGGCAAAACGTGAAGAACTGCTGCTAGCAAGAAGCGTCGTCGATGTCGTGATGAATGAAAATATAGATCTTGAAGAGAAGGACCTGAAAGCAGAGGGGACAGAGTCTGGGTCACGGCACAGTGACCAGGGGGCTCAAGAGAAGGAGCCCTTCAATGTCGGGTGCTTCCAGGTAGAAGAGGTGTAGCTTGGATCATCAGCCACAGGGTGCAGGAGGCGTCAAGGAAGGCCAGCTTCTGGAAGGCAACTGTCCCACAAAGGATGAGGGTTGCTGCGGTGTTAGTGTCCGGATTGGATCCACTAAGCCTTTGCAACTGCAACCCACGCAAGAAACACAAAACTGCTACTGGTGCAGACCCACGAGGTCTGAGTGAGGTCTCCAGCAAGGAGACTGAAGAGCTGGCCTGGAGCAACCAGAAGAACTCTTGTAATTGAAGATTTATCTCCGCTAGGGCCCACCAGTCGAGAGACAAGGGATCGCGGGAGGCAGCAATTTGGCGTACGTAAAGATGCACCTACGGGTCGCCAGAGCAGGCTAGGGCATCGATCTTTGGCACAGATGATGCTGAGAGGTTGGCTCAATAATGGGCCAAAGCACAACTTCCCCACTTGTCGGGGTCGGGTGCTGTGCAAGAGGTGGCTGGTGTCCTGGGGTATTGGGGATCTCGGCACCCACAGGGTCCACGGTGCTGTGCACACTCCCTGGCCTCTGGGATGCTTGGAAATCCACCTTAAGGTAGGAAAGAGTCATCGATGTCCGTAGGAGCAGCGAGGAGCCAACCGGGTCACTTGCAGTG
Source organism: Triturus cristatus (assembly GCF_964204655.1). Lineage (NCBI taxonomy): Eukaryota > Metazoa > Chordata > Amphibia > Caudata > Salamandridae > Triturus > Triturus cristatus. The sequence continues at coordinate 1,576,299,291 of NC_140590.1, forward strand.
TTTCAGGTGCCTGCCAAGCAGGGGGGTAACTCCTTTACCCCAATGGAGATTTCTTCATTCAGCTGTGCGGCAGCAAGTCGAAGTTCAAGTCTGTGAAGTTCAAGAATAATCTGAGGCTCTGGGGACCCTGTATTCACCTTTATCCAAAGATTAGGGGAGTGCCCAGATCAGAGCCCACCAATGAGAGTTCAGGCGGGAAAGGGAGGCTACACCCTCTCCCATTTGTGTGGTTTCCCGCCTAGGCCGGGAACAGGATGCCCCTGAACCGGTTTGAGGCGGTGTATGCAGAAGTAGGCACTGGAGAAGCCTACGTGCAAGTCTGAAAGACATCCTATGGTGCACCCACCCAGTTCCAATCCACATAGTCTGTCTGGGGAGGTGGGAGCACCTCCCTGCAACAAGATCCCTATTGTCCAGCTGCCGTGGCTGGAGTTCTGCCCAGCAACAGGCAGCCAGAGTCGTGTAGGTGGCGGGTAGCATCCATTTTGTACTACGTGTGCACTTTTAAATTGGTGTCTAAATTCTGCCGCTTTTCCCATATCGCCCCTCTAGCAGGGGGAATCATGCCCTCAGTCCCATGGCTGGATTGGGGGTATGATTCCTACATGTTTGACACCAAACACGATATGGTTCTGTGTAGCCATTCTCAAGTTATCACGCTATCGCGATTACTTATAATGCGGTTAAGAGTATATGGTATGGCTACACTACAAACAACCCAGCAATAGTTTTACGAAGGTTGCAGAGGGGCCCTACTCAGGTAGGGGTCCCCCTCACACATATCTCAGCACCCTGCCTTGTAGGATTAGCAAGGCTTGCCTTAGGGGTGACCTATGAGGAAATATGTGTTGTTTTAAGTGGGATACAGGATACCTATATTCCTGTAAGGGGTGCAAGCACCACCTTACCCAGACTACAGTAGTGGTCTGGTGGAGTCATTTGGTATGTCTGTCCCAGGGGTGGCACAATAAGTGCTGCAGCCCCTGGTAGGCCTCTGAGGGACCCATGCCCTGGGTACCTAGGATACCATCTACAAGGGGCTGACAGGGTGTCCTCAGTATCCAATTGGAAGGTACCTAGGGTTCTCACATCAGTTTAGAGAAGAAGCAGATAGGCTGGGGTTCTGGATAGCAGGGCCACAGCCTGGCTAGTGTCATAAAACAGTCAAAACATCAGCAAAAAGTTGGGGGCAACTATGCAGTCGATGCCACTCTCCTACAATTCCCCAATACAATTTCTTTTTAATTTTTATGGAAAAAACTCAGAATTTTTGTTCCAAATGCCGTTTTGTTTAGTGAATATATATTTTCTCCCAAAACATCAACTAATCATTGTCACAAAGCACTCTTATGTGTTGGTCGTACATCGACAGACTCTCCCTTTCAAGCCCATTAATCATTATGATCAAATATTGAGTGCAGAAAAGCGTCCCTTTTTGTATGATCACTCTCACTTTTTGCTCCGAATGCTGATGGTTATGACTCTCATCGTACACTGGAGTCTGCTGCCCAGACCACAGAGCCTGGGCTCTCTCCTAAAACTATTATGTTCGAGTTGGTAATCCCAAATTGGCAAAAGGTTTACCCTCTTATAAGTCACTTGTATATGGTACCAGGGTTACCCAGGGCATTGGTGGTAAAGGGGTCCCCAGGCCTGCAGTACAAGTTTGTGCCACCCTGGGTACCCATGCAACTTACCCACAGCAGGCCTGACATTGCAGAGTGCACGAGCAGTGCAAACTGCTTGTACTCGTTTGGACCCGCATCCATGCGTGGCACAGTAACATACACTACTTTTAATGTATGTAAGGCATTCCTAAGGAAGGCCTCCTCAGTCCCAGAAAGTAAGGTGCATTATATTTAAGGTGTGGACATGTAAGTGCAAGCCTATATGTCCCTATAGTGGTGTTCCCCATTAGAAACCACTATATGTGTTAGCGGTTCGGAGAATAACATGGGCTGCCAATCGGGTACACTTGAGACTGGCACCTTTGTGATGGTGCCACTCAAATCAGTCATGTTTGGTATCAAACAACGTACCTTCTCACCCCTGATACGATTCCCGTACCCTGGGTGACATGGCATGCACAGTGTTTTGACTGACCATCCTTCTCTTTCCCGCACTTGCTGCTGCCAAGACAAGATTCTGACCTCCTGCTAGGCAGTGTGATCACTCCCAGGAGTCAGAGACAAAGGCTAGGCAGGAAGGAGGCCACATCTCCCACCTCGCCAGATGGCTAGTAAATCGGCACATCAGAGCAGTGAGTTTCAAAGGCAACACCGCCTCTGATATGCATTTGGACTGTGCTCCTGAGTAGTAAACAGCCCTGCCCTGCCTAAGATGTGCTTGTATCTGGGCAAGGTGGTAAATTAGCTATGCAAGAGGTGCCCATCCCCAGATAGGTTGGCCACCCCTCTAGGGTGGCAAGATTGGTCTGTACCCCTAAAATTGAATTCTGCCATCTTTAGGAGTGCAGAAAATTGGGGTCTGGGTAGGTGTCCTACTCCACTGGATGTGGTCACCTCAGAGGTGGCCTAGCTGCAGGGTCTAGCTGTCCATTGGCTACTAGCTGCCACACCCTTAACTTCCCTAAATCTAGGATTTAAAGGACCCCCCTGACACCAGAACCTCTGATCTAAACAACTTACTTCAAGGAAGGACCAAGAGGAGACCTGTGTCACCAGCAACAGGACTTTGCCCACCTGCACAAAGCAAAAGAGGGATACTTTGTCCCTGAGGCAAAAGACTTGAAACTGAGTAAACAACCCTCGTCCTTGCCCAAAACGTCAACACTCCAGATGAGAGTGAACCATATGGAAGCCAGAAGCACCCTCAATCTTCCCATGACTAGTGTCACTAGTCCCCTGCACACTGCAGATAAAAACGCTCACCGGACCTAAAGAATCGCTGGCCATTGGGCCCTCCGAGGGATCACCCAAAACCAGGTGGTCTAGTGCATTGTGGAAGTAGTAGTCTTGCTTGCCGAAGTCTCAGGCCGCTACGTTACTCCCTTTGACCCAGTGAAGTTCCCAAAGATTTTCATTGTGCTTAACTCTGCCAAGGCTTGTTGGTCACCTGTCTGTTAACCGACCCCCACACTCAATGCTGCAGCAACAGAGAACATCATGCAACCATCCTCTGACATCAACAACTGTCTACCTGTTGTGTTTTTGCATTTTGTTTCTTGCAGCACAGTGTAAGTGGTAAAAACAGCACCACCCGCGGCTCCCGTTCAGCACCAAGGACAGCCATAACAACTCGGCACCCGGACTCCACGGGCTAGGTCAAATTGATCCAACTGCTGTGGCATGGTCCTGGGGCCCGCATGACCATACCTATAAGGGTACCAAGTAACTCGACCTGCAAGTGACTGCTTGTCACGAGTAGAATTTGCCATTGACCACAATTTTATTTGGTTATGTATTTTACTGCACTGATTTATTATTGCTTAAAAAATCTATAACTCTGATTCTATGTGTGGTATTCCATTTGTTTTGGTGTCTAAAATAAGATAAAAACACACTCTGTTTTTATAAATTGGTGTTGGATTTATTTTGAGTCATGTTCGTTATTTATCGTCCATGTTGGTACTCTGAAATGCTTAACACGTTCCTCTAGCAAAGCCTGACTGCTCTTTGCCACTCTACCGGGACTGAGCTAAGGATTTATTAGTGTGAATCAAAGGACCATCGTTGGGGTATGGTGATAACATTACATGGTAAGGCCACTCAGCCATACCACATAATATTCCACTTTCCTACCCTGAGGATGTTAGACCAGAGGCAGGCAGCATTATGTCAAGAATGGGCACACTAAGTTAGGAATGGGCATCCTTGTGCCAAAGTTGGCTGCATGTCAATATATCTTTTACAAAAATCTTGCCTGACAGAAATAACATGTCCTAAGAAACATTTACATAAATACTCTGTCATTGGATGAAGATTTTCGATTAATAATTCAAATGGGCAATATTTTTGCAAATTATATTTAAGACAAAATATTTCTGCAAGAGTATATTTTGGTTAGGATACTATGGTATCATGCCACCAGGGCCACCTTTATGAACCTGTTAGCTACAATTATGGCAGGAACAACCACAATATCTCAAAGACAGAACCATTATGCCAGGGAGAGTCATAATGTTTCCAGCAATGCAACAACATGTCAAGAATGGGGATCTATTGTGCCAGGGAATTCCAGAATGTCACCAAAAATGCCCTCCACCTGTTACGGATGTACCACTATTATGCAAGGGAAAATTGAATGTCTTCAGTCATGCCGCAAAATGCCAAAGATTGATATGTTATTGCTTGGGATAGCCAGAATGTTGCTCAGAATCTCCACAATAAGATAGTATGGGCCATTAATATTCCACGGAAAGCTAGAATGTCATTATGAGCACTCACAATATGTCAGATGTGGGCACTGTGTCGTGATCAGTAGCAGTGAAAAGGTCCTTTTTGCCTGTGCCACTCGAGTGAGGCCTAGATGATCACTCATTTAGAGTTCCGCTGCTGTGGGTTTCATTCACCTTTGGCCTACATCGATTTGGTGTGGAGTGCTGAGCACTGCATGTGTAGTATACATGCCCTGGATGTAAGTCAGTCAAAATCACTTTATTCGGTTAATTACAACCATAAAAGCATACTACAAAAATTCATTTTCAAACAGCAATAAAACATAAACTGTATAAAAACAGTTATCATGCACCTAATTAACATATATTAAAAAGAAGACGTTTAAAATATTCCTGACCATGGGGTTCCTCTCTTTTTTTTCCTTATTCTAACGGCTGCAATTAACAAACCAGCTGTGTTAAAAATTTCCCTAACGTTGGTCAGGATCTGTACATATATAAGTGCTGGCCTCGCCTTTAAAAAACCCTTTGCCCCTTAAAATTGGTAGTATAAAATGTTTTCGAATGTGCAAAAAATGCTCGCAGAGCAAAGTGCAACGTGTCCTGGGTGGAGGAATTGTCACATGTGCAGGGACCTAAATCCTCCACATTTCTCCACCCCTGGGGGTCAGCAAGTAGAAAGTGCAACTGATTAAACCTAAATCTTACTAGAAGGAAACGATGATGCGGGTTAGTTACAACGTTTGAATAGGGTTCAATGGCACATGTGGTTTTTAATAGTTGATGGGCTCACACCGTAGGGTTCATCAACTCCCTACCCTCTCTTTCCGTATGTGTCATGTATAGGTAAGCTTTCTTGGCCTACAACAGATCTTCCTTCCGCAGCTTTTCTTGGGAGTTAAATAACTCGGAACGTCTTAATTGCATTGCTATCCTTTTCACATAAGCCCTGGATGTTTGTATACCTGTAAATGGTACAACACAGGGATAATGCAGTGCTGTGCAGTATATTATATGCATGTGCTGGGTGTATGTGTGCCTATGAATGGTGCAATACCTGGAGAATGTAGTGCTGTGCTGCACCAGCAATGGTGAAAATGTAAGACTTTTACTGAAGTGTTACCATGCACAGCATTTGCCATAATAGGTCATTGCCTGTGTGCAGGGAAAAGTTGGCGACCTCCGTATGCCAGAGAAGCACTGCAGTGAAGTGTGCCTTGACTGTTGCTGCACTGATTGGGTCACTGCCGGTGTGCGGATACCAAGTCGGTGAATCTGCATACCAAGTGGGGCTGCAATGAAAATTGCGGCAGTGGCGATAGGGCTGTAGCCCATGTGCAGAGGACCCAGTATGCCGGGGGAGGAGGGCACCTGGCCAAGGCAAGCAGCATGGTCAGGTCAAAACCGTCATTGGAGGAAGGAGACCAGTGTGGTGACCCTAGCATGCCCAAGCTGTAACACAAGACCAGTACCAGAAGCATCACACTCCCTCCCCTACCTGTGGGAAGGATCCCAAGAAGTGTACCAGCATCAGAGTGGCATCAAGAACACCACCAGCTGCTGGAGGACTCCGTGTGAGGAACTTGTGGGCACACGACCAAAGCTCCACATGGGCCACATGTGAAAGACTTACCTGAGACAGCAGCTGAAGCTTCAGCACCTGTGAAGGGGCTGAACTCAGAGGCACAAGTCACTCAGATCCTGTTGGTGTGGGTTCTGAGTGATGGGCCAGACAGGCCCGGGTGGAAGTTAGCTGACAGATAGCACTTCGGCGCTGGAACATTTCTGACTTTCATAAAGAGTCGGAATGAGACTCCTGAGACTTGGACTACTAGGGGGGGCTTGGCCTGAATGTTACCTATAGTGAATTGGGAGTAACCACTACTGCTAAGATAGGGGAGAGGGATTCAGGGACCCGCCTATAAAACACTAGAGCCCTGACCTCAAGGGACTGTGTGTATTGTTTGTCAATATCATATTCTACTTTATATTCATATATAAATACTCCTGTTTTCATAAAAGCAAGTATTTGACTGGACAATCATTTCTTGCTGCTGCTGAATGTATTTTGAGTTCTGAGCCTGTGTTCATCCTCCTGTGTCTACCTCAACCCCCCCGAGAAGACTTTACTGTTTGACTTGCGCTACCACTGAGAGTTAAGTGCTGAATCGGTACTTGCCCCAGTTGCTCAGGATCCATAGTAGACCGGGGCCTTTGGACAGGGTTTTGACACTGCCCCTTTAAGAAACTACAGTACAATAAATTGATGTCCTGGTGAAGGCTGTGCAGAATAGAGACTGTTAGAAATGGGGGTCTCTAGTTGGCAGAGGTAGGTACCTTTGTACAAATAGAGACCCTTACTTCTAGTCAGGGTAAGGGGAATACACTTCTAAAATAACCCCTGCTCACCCCCTTGGTAGCCTGGCACAAGCAGACAGGCTTATCTCAGAGGCAGTGGTGTGTAAAGCATTTGTGCATGCATACAGTAACACAGTGAAGACACTACCAATGGACACCACACCAGTTTAGAAAAATAAGCAAACTTTATCTAAACCAACAAGATTAAAAATGACAAAAATCCAACATACAATACTCTTAAAAAATAGTTACTGTGCAAAATAACCTTTAAATTGCCGTAAAAATACAGTTCCTCCGACTCAGTAGTTCCGTCCGGGGCTACAGCGATACTGAATACGTCAGTCTAACAATTCCAGTCAACTGTGTCGGTACAGGTTAGCTAAAGCATCGACAGACTCGGAGACAGTAACTTTGTTGTTGCGGCTGACACGACGGTCCGGGGCAACCGTCGCGGTTGCGATGTGAGATGGAAACGTTGCAGCGTGCGGTGTCCTCATGACTCTGTGCAGGCAGCGGCTCTTTGACAGAGTCAGTTAGACAATGGCTTGCATTGCAGGGTGAGACGGTGCTCAATGCGGTGCTGGCACGTCACGATGCGGTGACAGAGCCGGTCGATGTTCGAATCGGGCAGCAACGGAGTCGATTACATCAGTGCAGCATGTAGCGAAGCGGTGTGGAGTGCGATGCCCACAGGACACGGTGCAAGCAGCAGCTCGTTGACCAAGTCGGTGATTCCATGGTTGTATTGTGAAACGAGGTAGTGCTCTCTACGGTGCCTTCAGGACACGGAATATTGCGACGGACTTGGTGACAGAGTTGGTTACCCTTTTCTTCTCCAGGCAACTGAAACCAGCAGTTCCAGAGACGGTGCCCAGAAGCTTGGTGAGGTCTTTGATGTTCCTGAGACCTCGTGAACGGGGCGCAAGCTCCACTTCAAGCCCTTGGAGATCTTCCTCAAGCAGGGGACACAGCACACAGCACACAGCAAAGTCCTTCTCCTTCCCTTGGGAGAAACAGCCACTGCAGGCCAACCCTAGATAGTACACAGCAATAGGGGCAGTACTCCTCCTCCAGTTTCTCCAGCTCATCCCCTTGGCAAAGGTTCCTCTTGATTTCCCAGAAGTAATCTAAACGTCTGGGGACTGGGCCCTCTTTTTATACAGCAAAACCCTTTGTTCTCTGGTGACAGAAAAGCCCTGTGCTCAGTCAAAACCAGTTCTGTCCTCTCTGGTGCAGCTTCCTGGCAGGAGGTGGAGACAGCATTGTGTCAGTCAGACCAGGCCCATTCAGGTGAAATGATATCTCCTCCACCTACTCAGGTCTATTCAGCCCAGCCCTGACTCATCCAGACTCTCTGGAACCACTGCTCATTCTCAGCCCCTGTCACTCCAAAAGCCAGGCAGTCAATATGCATCCTAGCAGAGGCACACTGGATGGCTAAGCAAGAAAATGCCTACTTTCTAATAGAGGTATTTTCAAACACAGAATGTAAAAATCACCTTCACTAAAAGATGCGTTTTAACATTCTGAATTCAGGCATACTAAACCTTATTTTCCTACCTTGTTCCCAGGGGTAGTTAGATTTATAAGATGTTATAAGCAAACTCCCTATTCTATCCTATGGGAACAGGTAGCCTTGCAATAGTGAAAAACGAAATTGGCAGTATTTTACTATCAGGACAGGCCACACACACCAGGGCATGTCCTACCTTTCACATAAACTGCACCCTGCCCACATTGGTACCTTGGGCCTACCTTAGGGGTGACTAACATGCAAGAAAAGGGAAGGTTATGGCCTGGCAAGTGGGTGCACTTGCCAAGTCGACATGGCAGTAGTAGACTGCGCACAGGCTCTGCAATGGCAGACCTGAGTTACATATACAGGCTGCTTATGTGGGTGGCACAATCAGTGCTACAGGCCCTCTAGCAGCATTTGAGTTACAGGCCCCGAGCACACACAGTGCACTGTACTGGGGACTGACCGGTAAATCAAATATGCCAAACAGGGAATCACTAATCCCTAACAATACTTTACAAAGGGAGCACTTGCAATTTGGCACTGAACAGCAGTGGCAAAGTGCCCAAAGCATCTAGACCAGCAAAAACGAAATCCAACACACCGTAAAATCACAGGAGGCAAAGGCAAAAATACAGTGGAAACCCACGCCAATGGTACCAGGTCTAACAGAGACATGCTGCCAAAATGCCACATCATTCAGAACAACTGTCGCTCTCAATAACAAACTATATACTGAGACCACCACACACTGAAGTGTATTTTGGAATGGTCATGGTACATAAGAACGGATTGTAAATTCAGAACATTGTGAATGATGATACACCCATTTACCTAAAGATCAGTGATTCAGAGGATAGGAAGTAGCAAAGCTGGGGTAGGTTGATTTCATCATATGAGTTTTAATATGCTTGTATACATCTGTGTGAGAATAAATATTTTAAATGGGAAAAAACCAAGATTAAATTACATTTTGAAGACAAATGCTATTTATTTTCAGACAGGCAGGCAAAGAATGAGTATTACAGGTTCATAATAGAAATGAAAGTAACGTTTATTGTGGTGCAAATGGCTACCCCACCTTTATTCTAGTTAGGGGTACTCGATGGAAAATAGTTGACATATGGAGCGCCATATGCCAGGGACAGCTGAATGATGCCAAGATACCCACAATATTTCTGGAATGGCCCACTGTTATGCCAGGGAAAGCCAGAGTATTGGCAAGAAGTCTCCAATATGTCAATGCTAGGTGACTACTGTGCTAAGGCCAGGGATAGTCACTTGCCCACAAAATGCCAGGGCACCAACATGCTAGGATCACTATTAACCACCAACTCACCCGTCCACAGCTGTCAGCACAAACAAAACCACATACCCACAGGAACGCACAGCTACATGCACATACCATGCTCACTCACAAAATACACACATGCACACATTCATATATGCCCATGGAAGTGTTAATCTCTGCCTGCTACATGACCACTAACCATCAGGATGGTGTTGATGATGCTATGTCCCAATTCATTAGCTCCACAATGGGTCCTTCCAGGCTCTGCATTTTCCTCTCTGCATGAGGCAGTTTGTGTTGGGAGTCTGGAGCTGCAGGCACTAGGATTAAGCCACATGGAGGTTAGGCCTCTCAGCACTGACAAGACCAATAATATACCACTGAAGATGGGCATGGCATAAAACCATGTCCATGGAAATGAAGACAGCTGCTACAAACTAAATGCGTAAATCGTAGGTTGAAAATATTCGAGGCAGCCTAAGACCAGAACCAGCACAGTCTTCCTTCTCGGCAATAAATCTACAGGTAATCAATCCCCTGTAATTAATTGCCCTAATACATATTGGTACCAGTACTCAAATGATTCTAGCAGTGCATAGGCAACAACCATCATGCAGACCACTGGCATGCCCCTTGTGATCCATGGCACTGCCTTTGCAACTCCTAGCGTAAGCATTGGCAAAGAAGACCCTCAAATGAACCCACAGGCCTAAGGCACAGGAGTCTCAAGAGGACCTCGAGCAGCTCACCAAAGATGCAGGGCCACGGTGCAGAGGATGTGGTGAGGATGAAGATCTTGGCAGGATTAGATGCTGGAGGTTGGAGACTCTTGTAGCTCGAAGCTCTCTGGAGGACAGAGTCAACAAGCCTTGGCAACGGCAACTCTACCCGGAGCACAGGGGTTCGGTTCCTGCGGTTCAGACAAGGGATACTGGCCTCAAACTTGCTGAGAAGACAGTGCAAGCCTTGAGGGAGTTGCAGAACACCTGTGTTGCTGAGCCTTTCAGAGTGCGTAGGACATCAGGAGCAGCAGACCGGTCAGCATGGTTGCGGTGCCTGCAGATGCAGAGGAGTGACTCCTTCACTCCAATGGAGATTCCTTTGGGTGTCTTTGATGCTCACTGTCCTGGAGAGGAACCTGGATGAAGCACAAGCACAGACAATGCAGAAGACTGGAAGGACACCTAGACCAGGAGCAGCAGGAGTATTACTTGGTGCAGTCTCAGTTCCTAGGCAAAGTCCAATGAAGTCCAAAGTGCCCAGGTGGTAGAAGTTGAAGTGGTTTTGGGTTTGAATCTTGTCCCTTGATGAATCTGAAGAGATACCCACAGGTAAGCCCTTAAGTACCTTAGGGAAAGAGTTGGGATGATTCAAGGGTCCCTCCTAGAGGAGGAGCTGGAGAGAGTGGAGGATACTCCCATGTCCTTTGTCCAGTTTCATCCCAGAGCGTGAGCCAGGGGCTCCCTGAACTGGCTAAAACTGGAGTATGCAAAGAGGGCACCAAATGTGCTCTTCAAAGCAGTCTGGTGGCACTGGCAAGCACCCCAACCACAGCCCAATGCACTAAGTCCTGTCTGGGGAGGTGCTCACAGCGACAGGAAACCTGTTGTTCTACCTTACCCTGCTTGAGCTTGGCTCAGCAGCAGGAGGGCAGAATCATGTTTGTGGCCAGCAGAAGCACTAGCTTTCTGTTAGACCCTGAATGGACGGTACCGGGAATACAGGGGGGCACCCTAGGGGAGCCCCCAGTACATGGGATCCTACATCCAACACTGGAATCGGTGTTGGGGTGGGTTTCCAACATGTTTGATACCAAACATGACCGGTTTCAGTGCAGCCAATATATAGTAAGACATCTCGTATTTGACATACGATATGTATAAAATGGCTGCCTACACTTACAAAGCCTAGGGAATTGACTCCTGGGTTTTTCGGGTGTGTCCTGCTCATGCAGGGCACCCTCACACGTATAACCTAGAACCCTGCTTTCAGAATTGAAAGGCCTGCCTTAGGGGTGACTTATAGGTTTTAAGTGCAGTGACCTCAGATATTAGGAACCTTATATCTGTTGTAAGTGGTGCCAGCATCAACTTACATAGGCTACAATGGCTGGCCTGTAGTCACGCTTTGAGTGGTCGCTCATGGGTGGCATAATACATGCTGCAGCCAATAGGAGACCCCTGGTGTATCTATGGCCTGCGTACCTCAGTACCATATACTGCGGTACACCAGTAGCCAATTGTGGAGGTACAAAAGTACTTACCATAACACATTAAGGGAGGAAACACAGTGACTGGGGTCCTTATTAGCAGAATCCCAGTCAGAAAACATGATAACACCAGCAAAAAGTGGGGGTAACCATGAAAGCAGATCCTACTTTTCTACATCTTACTTTTGTAAAAAAAAAAAAGGGGTTCTAAATAGCAAAACAACTTTCCTTGCCATGTGCCACTTCAATGGTTTTAAACTGCAGTCCAACCAGAGCGCAATGGTGTTCTCTGGAGTTATACACTTTAGTCATATATGTGGATGGCGTAGGTACACACCTAAGCCCATGCATGACGTTTAAGTTCCTTGCACTGGTGCACTTCCTGCTCCAACGTACCATGGTCCTACTGGAAAATTAAATAAATAAGCTAATTGGGTATAATCCTACATATTTAGGAGAAACACACATGTGCGATGGCTCTGCGTATTTGGGTCACAGCTCATAAAACCCTATTGATAGCAAAAACCAAACAGAAAACGTTCTGATTGGGGACCACTAAAAATATGCCCTTTCTCACAAACATCAAGTGACATTGCTGAGTGGGAAGGAGCTAGGATCTCTGGACTCATCAATATGCACATCCAGGGAATGTCCCAGGCTGACACAGTCTGAATAGATAAGAAGCTTCAGCAGGGTTAGCAAGATGGACGGTAGTCATGCATAAATAATGAGGGCGGAAGGAATAACTTTAGGTGCTGCTCTAGCGTGCTACTAACAGACCCAAATAGAGAACTGAATAATGAGTATGCCAAGTCATGATTTCCTGGTTGTGATAACATGCACACAAAAAAAGATTCAGCATTGCTTTCTTGGCACAGGGCATCTCTGGCTTATGGAACAGTTTTTGTGTGCAAGTGCCATCAGTGTGTCCTGAAAAGGGAATGCCTACTGCATGATTCCTACAGAGAGGTAGTAGATAGTCAGGGTGGAAAAAAGAGCATTTATTGTATGACTGTAATATGTATTCTTCCCATGCCAGCTTCATGTATGCAATATTGGCATAGTGTTTACATATGCTTGCAGACATATTTGCAGCACTCTCCAACATAGATTGGGCCCAGGGTTATCCAGAGGCAATCCACTGCAGGAATATATGGTGCTACCCATCATGCCACTGCGCATGCTCTTTCGTTAGGAGGCCCATGGCTCACCTTGTGTAAATGTGCTGCATTCAAGCCAAGCATGTTGATGCGTCATGCTTATGATGCAATCTGCCTTAACTGTGCCTATATGTTGCTGCCAAAGCTGGCCCAGATGGGGAGCCACAACATTCCCCTGGTAACAAATTCTGTACAAAGCAATTATCAAATACAATGTGTGCTGATTTATAGGTACAGAACATACAATACATACATACTATACATCTTCATGCATACATATGTTTGTACATGAAAACCACGGAGTGCGTAGACAAATGGAAGTCACGTAATGATTGCAGAGGATTTATTTTATTTATTCGAAAAGTTTTATATACTGCACACATGACCCTCACAGGTATCAGAGCGCTTTGCAGATGATAAAGAGCAGAGACATATAGAACCCATAGTGTCGTTTGTGGATGAGTGAGCCCTTAGCATGTCCATGATATGAGAAAGCATGGGGAGATGTTGGCCAGGTATGTGTAAGTAACAGTGGATATGGTGCCCTGTGTGAGTAAAACAATATAGGGAATGGTGGACAAATGGACTCCGATGGTTACAATGGCGAAATACTACATCCTAGTTGGAGATGACAGTGAATCCCCAGACGTACATCAAACAAGGTTGGTCAAAGCGAATTTAGAGATTTAGGCCCATCATTTGTGGACAAGACACGAGTAGGACACAGACTTTAAAAGTGGAAGGTGTCCAACACAGGATCCACAGGTGAGTCAGCCGAGGCAGAGGCCATTAAAAATGGCACAAGTGGAGAGCTCCCTCAGTTGATCAGACTCAACAACTGGATGTGGACAGATGAGTTGAGTCAACAGGGAACAGGCCACAGCAGTAGCAGGAACCCTTTCATGGCTCTTAGCATCTAATAAAAGACAGCTTTGGGAAAAGGTGCAATGGTGTTCAGGATAACCCATTGTAATGAAGTCAGCAGTCTAGTAGTTGGGACGGGCGGACCGAGCTGGGAGGAAGGGAAGAGGAGGAGTCAGGAGAGGAAGAGGGCAGTTAGTGTAGGGACCAGGCTGAGGTTGGAGGCAAGGAATAAAGCTCCAGTTAAAGAAGCAAGCCGTGTCTGTGATTATTAGTAGCGCGATGCTACAACTGGCGACGAGGGTGGGATGACCAAGCCCCACTGATCACAGACCCCCAGAGACCGTGAGGGAGCTGAGAGCGGCCGCGAGAACAAGCGCTGACTCGCTTGAAGAGATTCAAGCCGATCGTGCCGAAGCGCGACTCACGCCAGAAGCGTGTGCCTCGAGTGAGGCTGGGAAGTGCAGACGTCGGGAGCCCATCCCGACCCTGCCTCGCACCCGAGAGTGAAGGAGAAGTGCCCCGGTGTCGAGGACGCCGTCCCTGAAGACCCACTGGCGAGCGCTGTCGAGCGCCGTGAAGTCCGGGCCTGAACGCCCGTAGATGTCGGAAGACCTCACGCCTGATGCGTGAGTATTGGCACGGTGGCGTGAGGAAAGCGCAGGAAGCTGCAGGATAAGGCGGGAGCCCACCCCAACCTCACCTGGTAGTAGCCGCCGTTGGGGGGAAGCAGATCCTGGTGTGTGCTACCCTCTGAAGCTGCCCGCCGGTGAGTCCAGAGTGAAAGCCTCGTGTGCATGCAGTGACAGCGGCCATCTTGAAGTCAGGCACTTTTCAAGACAGACCCCTTGATTGTTGCAGAGTGGCCATTTTGAAGTCAGGCATCCAGCAAATAAACAAGCATTGTCAAGCGCAAACAACAAGCATTGTCAAGCGCAAATAAACAAGCATTGTCAAGTGCAACTAAAACAAGCATTGTCAAGTACAAATAAACAAGCATTGGCGAGAACAGACAAAGAAACAGGCACCAACAAAAGGGTGAGAAGAAACCAACGAGACGATGGTGACTCCCCCCGTCTCACCACAGCGGAAGCCCCAGGTCGCGGGAGGATCACACCTGCGAGCTCCGGAACCTCTGACTGTGACCACAGGAGGGAGTATGGGCCCCAAGTGGCAAGAATGGTTAGAAGATTTCGAGGACTATATCGAGGGATCCAAAGTGACGGAAGACAAAGAGAAGTTAATAGCCCTCCACAACCTAGCCGGCCGGAAAGTAAGCAAAATCATCAAGGATCTTTCGCCTGCAGATACGGGAACGTATGACAAAGTGCGTGAGGCACTGAATAAGAAGTTTCTTCATAAAAGAAACGTGGATTATGAGCGCCACGCATTCCACCAAGCACGTCAAGGGAAGGAGGAAGCAATGAGTGCATTCATCACCCGGTTACGACGGCTGTCGAGACACTGTGAGTTTGAAACCTTCTCGCCTGACGCTGCCATTAAATCACAAATCATAACCGGCTGTCACTCAGAAACACTCTGGAGACGGCTACTGAGGAAACCCCACGAATTGGAGGAGATTGAAGAAATGACTCGTATATACGACCAAGCGGAGGAACACGCCGCCACCATTGAAACAGGACACAACGTCAGTCATGAGCAAGCACACCGCGTTCAAGACCAACCTCGTAGCAGAAGGAAGCATTCACAGGAGAACAAATGGAGATCTAGCACGTCATCTCGCCAACGACGGGCCGGAGTATAGAAGAAGAGAACAAGGGCGAAGGGACCGCAAACCAGAAAGGACTGGACGATGCTATCGGTGTGGATATGACTATCCTCATATAGACACCTGTCCGGCCATGGGTCAGCGATTCAGGAAATGTGGGCGATCCAACCACTTCGAAGCGATGTGTGGGGACTATCACAAAGAAAGGCGAGGTGAAACAACGAGATCGTCCCGCTCAGACGCACGGAAACATCACATACGAGCTGTTCAAGGAGAGTTCATGCGGTCCCCTGGCTCACCACATTCCAGCCGGGAGTCACGCAGGTCACATTGGGAACGCAGATCCCCATCTCGGGACTCGAGGTCGTCTTCCTCCAGAGACTCGACCTACACTGTGGAATACTTGAACATGATTGCGGACCCTGATCAACTGAAAAAATATCCCCGCCTAGACATTAGAGTGGGGAACCACGACACCAAATTTGTCATGGACAGCGGAGCCTCGCTGAATTATATTCCGGTTACGGAACATGAGAAAATGGTCCCGAAACCCCCATTAACGTTTGCACCGGTCCGCGTCATCACGTGGATGGCCATCAAACCACTCCCCTGCCTGGGCAAATTCCACACCACACTCACCCATGGCGACATCACCATACAGGCGGTCATACACGTCATCAAAGGGCCTGAAGCCGACTGCCTTCTTAGCCTCCCCACGGCAGAGCGCCTTCGTCTGGTGGAAATTTTATTCAAAGTCAACAACACTCAGGACTGGGTCAGCAAGTTTCCCGAATTATTTCAAGGCTTAGGCAAGCTGAAAGGGTGCAAAATTCGGCTGCACATTAACGAACAGGTCAAACCTGTTGCGCAGCACCCGCGACGTGTTCCATATCATCTCCAAAGTGCTGTCGAGGATGAACTTCAAGAACTTCTATCCGCTGACATCATCGAGCGCACGGATGGCCCGACCCCTTGGGTGTCGCCGGTGGTCATCGTATCAAAAAAAGGGACTCCCACCAAGGTGAGACTGTGTGTTGACATGCGCCTCCCCAACACCGCAATTTAAAGGGAGCGACACCCTGGACCGCATCTAAGCGATATGATTGCTGCACTGAATGGCGCAAGGGTCTTCTCGAAGCTAGACCTCAACAAAGGTTATCACCAGCTAGAGTTAGACATTAAATCTCGTTACATCACCACATTCGCGACTCACCTAGGACTTTTTAGGTACAAGCGGCTGAGCTTTGGTGTCTCGTCTGCCGCGGACATTTTTCAGGAGGCCATTCGTCAAATCATTCAGCACATCCCCAACACCTTGAACTACAGCGACGACATTCTGGTCTATGGGTCGGATGTTCGTGAGCACGACATCGCTCTTGACCGCGTATCGTTGCTTATGCCAGCCGAAGCCTGTCTGATCCCGAGAAGAGGTACTCACAGCCGGAGAAGGAAAGTCTTGCTGTAGTCTGGGCGTGCGAACACTTCCATGTTTTTATATATGGCAAGCACTTTACCCAGATCACTGATCATCAGGCGCTGATCACCATCTACGGCAATCCTAAATCCAAGATGCCTCCGAGAATTGAGAGATGGGGTCTCCGGCTTCAGGAGTACACTTTCACTATTGTTCACAAACCGGGGAAGGCGGAGAACCCGGCTGACTACATGTCCCATCACCCCCAGCCATCTTCAGAATCCACACCATCGATTGCTGAGGAATATATCCATTTTGTGGCTGACCAAGCATTGCCACCTGCCATTCCCATGGACGTCATTCGGGAGGCCACCGCCCAAGACACTATCCTGCAAATGGTACTCAAACGGATTCAAACTAATAGATGGAGATATGACCCGCTCGAAGAAGACACGGACTCTACAATCCGGAAGGAGATACAAGCATTCCGGCACGTCTGCGATGAACTGTCGGTCACCACTGATGGAGTCATCCTAAGAGGTCAACGACTTGTCATCCCCAGTCAACTACGGCAAGGGGTTATCGATCTGGCCCATGAAGGCCACAGAGGAGTAGTGTCCACGAAACGAGCTCTATGGGAACGCGTCTGGTTCCCCTTTCTGGACCAGATGGTGGAGTCTACACTAAAGGATTGCCACCCCTGTCAGCTGACCCGCAAAAGTAATCCACCGGCACCACTACAAATGACCACCCTACCCAGTGGAGTTTGGCAAGAAATTGCCATGGACTTTTATGGACCGCTGCAGTCTGGAAAATACGTGGTTGCCATAATTGACGAATATTCACGATTTCCCATCGCACAAATAATATCGTCTACAAGCGCCTCCTGCACTCTCAAGGTGCTAGATGAAGTATTTGCAATATGGGGTGTCCCCAGAGTAATCAAAATGGACAATGGACCCCCATTCAATGGACACGAATTCAGTGCCTTTGCGAAACACATGGACTTTAAGCACAGAAAAGTCACACCACTCTGGCCCCAAGCAAATGGCACCATTGAAAGATTTATGGCCACGATCAAAAAGACATTTCAGCAAGCTACTGCTGAGAAAAAAGAACTGCAGGCAGCTCTGACTGAAGTTCTCAGAGCTTACAGGACAACCCCACACTCAACCACCGGACAATGCCCTGCGACCCTCATGCTAGGGCGGCCAATGAGAAATCGCATCCCGACATGGGAAGGTGCCTTGCAAGCGATATCACCAAATCACATCCATCAAGAAATGGCTGTGACTGACAAGCACAACAAGGACCGGATGAAATCGTATGCCGATGCCAAGAGGAGAGCGAGGTCTCCATCTTTGCATGAAGGAGATCATGTCTTCATCAAACAAGAGCAGCATAGAAAGACTGATTCCCGATTCCGTGTCAAGCCATTGTTAGCTACCCAACAGAAGGGCACTATGCTGACGGCGGAATCTGAGCAACGCAGAGTCACTAGGAACGTCTCCCACTTCAAGAGGTGTCCGCGAGACATGCAAGGACCCGGGATGAATCTGACTGGCACGCCCGCACTTGAAGGATCCGACCTTGGTGATACAGAAGGCAGAGGTCAGCAGAGTGAGCCCGTGCCAAGTGTGCACACTGGGGGCATGTCATTGCGGCCACGTCGTGATATTCAGCCACCAAAGAGACTCATTGTAGAGATGGACTGAAGCACTGTTTGTTTGTTTATTTTATTAAGGAAAGGGGAGATGTAATGAAGTCAGCAGTCTAGTAGTTGGGGCGGGCGGACCGAGCTGGGAGGAAGGGAAGAGGAGGAGTCAGGAGAGGAAGAGGGCAGTTAGTGTAGGGACCAGGCTGAGGTTGGAGGCAAGGAATAAAGCTCCAGTTAAAGAAGCAAGCCATGTCTGTGATTATTAGTAGCGCGATGCTACACCCATGGCTCCTGGATTAAGTGTAAGGGGTCAATGGCAGGCTGTCATTTTTAGGAGTCGTGCAAATATCTGTGCATCCTAATCATCAGGACCACTGGAATTATGCAGCAGGGTTGAGTAAATTATGCGGCAAGAAAAGGCTAATTATGTGGTTTAATGCAGCACATTTATTGATAGTGTTATGCCATTATGTTGTCATATTTCCACTTGTTAACACTGTCTGGGAATTGGTTGCACCTCATTTTATCCAGATTAACACTCAAATATAGCAATAAGCAGCAAAAAGGTAACCAGTAAATCTTTGAAAAGGGCCTTCCACTGCGCAGCAACACGTGTCAGTGCACTTTTAGAAACCATTTTCGAACCATTTGAGCTATAATTTTTTTTGTTAAAATCTTCAGAATATACAGAAGGTGGTTGATTATGTGACAAATGTGGCAAATTTAATATTATGCGAAAAACACTGTGACCACACAGTGGCATAATTCCAGTGGCCCTGCTAATCATGTAGGTGGTATGTCATATGTTATATGACACTTACTAGTGGGAGCAGATACAAATCCTAGGCAACAATAATATTGCAACATGATTGCTGCCTGTCATACAGCCCACCCAATCTCTTCTGGTGTGTGCCACCACCTAAACTGGCAATCCTGGCTTGATTGTTCCAATTGGAGCAGACCCAGCGCTGATTTGCAAATCTGAGGTGCCATGGTGGGAAAAAAGCAATGGGCCAAGAAATAATCAGTGGGTTTTAGATTAATTAAAGCTCTTTCTTTGTCGTGTTCTCCAACTATAATCCCCTTACTTAAACGTCCAAACAGAAAGTTGCTTACTCAACAACTTCACGCGGGCTGGGCCTACATGGTGCCGGCACCTCCAAAACACAAAGCCAGCACCAGTGCTTAATTTGTGCCAGTGGATGCTCTCGTTTTAGGGGGTCGAGAGTATCAGGAAGTGCAGCGTGGTGGAAGATTTACGCATGACGTGTTCGGCAACCCAGGCATTCAAAAATGAAAAACTTTAGATCCCTGAACTCAATTTATCACAAATTAAGCAAAGGCCTACCCTAGGGCAGGCTACTGTGTCTGCTCCTCGGTGCCTCTTTGAGACGAAATTGTGACACGTGGGTCTCAGTGATGCAGGGCAGACTGCAGCTAAATGCCAGGGGGGAAGTGAGACACATCCGTGTGAATCACCAACCGCTGCACCGCAGCTCTCAATGAATGAAGCGCCTTCAGTTCACAGAAATCACGTGCTAGTAACCGAAATAATATCAGCGCACAGCTCATCAGTACTAACTGGAAATCTATAATTTCCACTTTCGAAAATAAAAGTTCAGCAGCACCGGAGTCACTTCCCCATAAAACTCCCTTTCCCAGGACAGAAGCTACGCCCTAGCTCGGTTCCCCCCCCCCCCCCCCCCCCAAAAAAAAAATAGCAAGCAACAAAGGTCAGCCCAGACAGCTCTAGACAAGAGAAGGTAAGTTAAAAATACTGCCAGCCAAAGTCTACAGTACGCAGATAAGAATAACAAAAAAATACATACATGGCAAGTTTGTCTTCTCTGCGCGTAACAAGTGGGTGATGCGGACCCGGTTCAGTAAAGTAAACGTTTGTGTCCCTCAGACGTGAAAATGGGACAGGCGGTCCACGCGCCGCGCCTTGAAAATAAGTAAGATAGTTTCAGCCAATCACAAATTTCAACTGAAATATGTGATTGTCATTGGCTGAAAGTCTTACTCACTTGCAAGGGACAGTTTCTGAGTATCATACAGTGTTAAATTTGTAAAAGAATGAGCGCTGGTGCGGAAAGGCCGGCTCTATTAAATGTCACCTTGCCTAAACCAAGGCTTTGTAGCCTTTAATTTACCCCAGGCCTTTTGAATCCACTTCCAGACACTCCTGGTCACTTCTCACTCTAGGCAGGCTCCTGCTTTCTCTCTTTGTAATGGCGTTTCTGCCTTTCTTTTTCTCCTTCTTTCCCCTCTGTGTGTTTTTCATTCTCTTGCTCTTGGGAAATATCTCAAGAGGAAAAATAAGTTCCAGTCCCCAAAAATGGGTGCCAGTCGCCTCTACTGGCAAACACCGGCTCAAATTAAGCACTGGTATCATAACAATTCTGCACGTGTGGGTATGTGATCTTGCCACTGCCAACTTAGAGTACAAATATGGAAAACTTCCAGTGCCTTATTATGTCTTTATTTTTCCTACTATATACCGCTGCTTCACCAAGTATGTGTTTCGGATTACTTTGGAAATATGGTATATTTATTTTATTTGTTATCTGTGTAAAGTTCTGTCATGAGGTAGACTCACAACGCTTTGGAGCAGATACACGGGCCTACAAGTTGGCTGGAGCAATATGTCTAGAGATGTACCGCTCCAGCATGCTGTGTGCACACTGTGTCACTGGAACCAAGCTATACCCAGCTGATG
Source organism: Triturus cristatus (assembly GCF_964204655.1). Lineage (NCBI taxonomy): Eukaryota > Metazoa > Chordata > Amphibia > Caudata > Salamandridae > Triturus > Triturus cristatus. The sequence goes on from NC_140590.1 coordinate 1,576,320,562, forward strand.
AGCCCATGACAAGGGCGAAACCGGTCCTGAGTTATGGTGTTCCAGTTCAGGGATGACATGGCTTGGCGGTTTGGGCTGGACTGTGCCAATTGGAGCCGAGTCAAGACTGATTTGCATATAGCTGGGTTCAAACTGAGGTAGCATAGTGTGTAAAATAACAATAAACTAGGATGCTGCCTCGAATAATTACCAGTGGCTGAGATTAATTCAAGCATTCCATTAATCACTTTCTGTATTCTTTAACTAGTGGGCCGGCAGCACTGATAGTGCCTCCCTCTTAAGTAGCACTAGAAACATGTCTCAGGCCAGCCATTGCAGCCTGCTTGTGCAGTTTTAAACCACCATTTCGACCTGGATAAATAAAACTTCTGTCAAGGTCAGACCTTCCTTTTTAATACTAATAAGTCACATATGCATCACCCCTAAGTTAGGTCATTCACACCCCAGAGGGCAGGGTGCAGTGTATTTGAAAAGTGTGACATGTGATTTTTATTTTTACATGTCTTGCTTGGTAGTAAAAACTCCTAAATGTGTTTTTTCGCTTCTGCAAGGCCTACCTTCTCCATAGGATAACATTGGAGTTACCATATTACATTTAATAAGCTGTAATTTCCAAATGGGAGCTGTTAGAAATGTGGGTCTTTAGTTTGCAATTGTTTGCTCCTTTGTCTAAGTAGGGACCCTGCTTCCTAGTCAGAGCAAGGGAGTTACACTCCTAAAATAACCCCTGCTCACCCCCTTGGTAGATTGGCCCGAGCAGTCAGGCTTATGTCAGAGGCAGTGTGTAAAGCATTTGCACATAACTAACAGTAATACAGTGAAAACACTACAAAAGGACACCACACCAGTTTAGAAAAATATCCAATATTTTATATATATCAAGAACAAGACCAAAACGACAAAAATCCAACACACAATACTTAAAAATATGCACTTTGCAAGAATAGCTTTAAAAATGCAGTTCCTTGAAGTCTGTAGCTCTGTCTGACACTACTGCGATACTGAAAATGACAGAGTCCAACAGTTCCCGCTGACCGGGTCAGAGCGGGCCAGCGGTATGGTCGACAGACTCGTAAACCGTACCTTTTTTGTTGTGTCCGATGTAACCGGATATGGCAACCATCACAGTTGCGATGCGAAGCATAGCGGTGCACCGTGCGGTGTACTCCGGTCGTGGTGCAGACAGCGGCTCCGAGATGGTCATCCAGCGGCGTTTTTGAGACCAGGGCTGCGGTGCAAAGAGGGGCGGTGCTGACAGATCGCGGTGCAGAGTTGATTGAAGAGCAGCGACGGTGTTGGTGAGACCAGGGCAGCAAGGTGAGGCGAGGCGGTGCAGAATGCGGTGCCCACAGGTCACGGTGCAAGCAGCGGCTCTGTGTCGACGTTGTCGGTCATCGCTGTCGCTGAGACCAGGGTTGTGGTGCGAGATGCAGTGGTTCCCTATGCGGTGCCTTCAGGACACGGAGCCAGTGACGGAGTCGGTGACAGAGTCAACTGCTTTTCCTCCTCTGCGGCAACTGAAACCCATGGTTCCAAAGGCGGTGTCCAGAGGAGAAAGAAGTCTATGCTGTTCCTGAGACTTCGTGAACAGGAGGCAAGCTCGGTTAAAAGCCTTTGGAGATACTCAGCAACATGTTAGAGAAAGTTCTATCCAGTACTTTCACTGCCCAAGGCAGAATTAGCAACTGCAGGCCAACCCAACAAAGCGACAACACAGCAAAGGGGCAGTACTCCTCCTGGCAGGTCTACCAACTCTTCTTCTTGGCAGGTTCCTCGATTCCAGCGAGTTCTCTGAAGTCTATTATCTCCCTGAGACTTCCTACAGGAGGCAAGCTCTACTTCAAGCCCTTGGAGAAAACTCTAACAGCAGGATGATGAAAGTACAATCCAGTCCTTTCACTGCCCAAGACAGAAGCAGCAAACAGCAGGCAAACACAGCAGAGCACGCAGCAAAGTGGCAGTTCCTCCTGACAGCTTTTCCAGCCCTTCTTCCTGGCAGGTTCCTTAGTTTAGCAGTAATCAAAAATTCTAGCGTCTGGACCCCAATATTTTTACTCAGTTTCTCTTTGTTCTTTTGGGCAGAGAGTGCCTGTGCTCAGTCCAAACAAGTTCTGTCCTCTCTGGTCCAGCTTCCCAACAGGAGGTGGAGACAGCATTGTCCAAGGCAGACAGTGCCTATTCAGGTGCAAGGGAAATCTCCTCCCACCAGTCTAAATGCAGGCCAGGCCTATTCAGGTGCTAGTGAAAACTGTTCCCACTACTCTGAATGCAGCCTGGGTCTATTCAGCCCAGCCCTGACTCATTCAGGAAAGGCAGGATACACATCAACCCCCCCCCAGTGGTATTTTCAAACACACAACATAAAAATCATCTTTACTAAAAGATGCATTTTTTTATTCTGAGTTCAGGCATACTAAACTCCATCTTTCTATCTTGTCCCAATGGGAAGTTATATATATAAGATGTTATAAATCAGCTCCCATTCTATCCTATGGTATAGAAAGCCTTTTAATAGTGAAAAACGAAATACATTGTATTTTGCTATCAGGACATGCCACCCACCTCAGTAAATGCCCTACCTTTTACATTCACTGCACCCTGCCTATGGGGCGACCTTGGGCCTACCTTAGGGGTGTCTTACATGTAAGAAAAGGGAAGGTTAGGGCGTGGCAAGTGGATTCACCTGCCAGGTCGACATGGCAGTACCAAACTGTGCAAAGACACTGCAGAATCAGGTCTGAGTTACATTTAGAGGTGGCTCATGTGGGTGGCACAATCAGTGCTGCAGGCCCACTAGCAGCATTTGATTTACAGGTCCTGGGAACACACAGTGCACTGTACTAGGGACTTACCAGTAAATCATATATGCTAATCATGGAATAACCAATCCATAAACATAATTTAAAGGGAGAGCATGTGCACTTTAGCACTGAATAGCAGTGATAAAGTGCCCAGAGTCCTAAAACCAACAAAAACAGGAGGCCAGAAAGCAAAGAGTCTGGGGGTAAATGCACTGAAAAAGCCAAGTCTACCAGGAGCAGGCAGCCAGATCATATTTGGTGTCTTTAAAATGAAAATCCTAATTCCTAATTTATGGTGAAGTCGGATTTCAGATTACAATTTTGAAAATTCCAGTTCTGCAAAGTTGACATTTTCCTGCCTTAGTCATTTAGAACCTTCAGCCTGTCTCTGGGTCACATGACTGAATGTATTTGACTGTTGGGCTTTGCGTACTCCTCCTAGACAGCCACACACAATAGAGAGCTTAGGTGGCCCTGGATTGGCCATGTCTGTCAAAATGGGAGGGCGGATCCTGCCATGTTTCAGCTTGGCCTAAAAGGATGGGTTATAGTAACTGTGGAACCCAGGGTCCTGCAAGACCGCTGGTCTGGGCCCTATCAGGTGAAAGAGCTCAAGAGTGAGGTCACCTACTTAGTGGACCTCAAGACTCCCAGGAAATCCTAATGGTTTTTGCATGTCAATCGCCTCAAACCCCACTTCGAGAGGTCCGAGGAAACCATGCACCTGGTCACAGATGATGGAGTGGAGTCAGAGTGTGAACCTCTCCCTGATCTTTCTTCCGAGGAGCAGAATGGGTCAGTGGAGTGTGTCAACCTCTCCCCTACTCTGATCCTGGAACAACAGAGAGACTGACGTCGGTTTCTGGGGCTGTTTTCCTCACTCTTCTTCCTTACACCAGGACTCACTACATGGTGCACCCATGATACTGACACTGGGCACAGCATGCCTCTGAAGAGTAAAATCTACAGTCTGTCTGATAAGGTGAAAGCCAGCATTAAGAAGGAAATCTCCAAAATGCTGGAGTTAGGGGTTATTGAGCCCTCAAATGGCCCTTGGTCCAGGCTACTGGTGTTGGTCCCCAAGGTTGCTCGTCCAGGTGCCACCCCAGTACTTAGGTTCCATGTGGATTACCTGGGGCTCAATTCAGTCACCAAGACTGATGCACACCCCATCCCCAGAGCTTATGAGATCATAGATCGGTTGGGAGCTGCCAAGTTCCTCAGCACGATTGACTTAAGGTCTGGATACTGGCATATTTTCTTGACCGAGGGGGGCTAAAGAGAGATCTGCATTCTCTACCCCGAAGGGCACTTTCAGTTCTGGGTAATGACCTTCAGTTGAAGAACATCCCTGCCACCTTCTGAAGTTGGGAAACCAGGTCCTGGCTAGGTTGGAGAACTTTAGTGCTACCTATTTCGACATTGCGTTCTTCAGTTCTAGATGGGATGACCAACTGTGCTACCTCAGGGAAGTGCTTCAGGCTCTGCAATGTGCCACTTGACTATCAAGACCAGTAAGTGCCAGAGAGGGCAGGGTTAAGTGGTCTACTTAGGTCACCAATTGGGAGGAGGGAAGGTGCAGCGCCTCCAGGCCAAAATCCAAACCATCCTGGCTTGGGCACCCCCAAAGACTCAGACAGAGATGAGGACCTTCCTAGGCCACACTGGTTTTTACAAGAGATTTGTCAAGGGGTATGGCACCATTGTTGCACCCTTGACAGAACTAACGTCTAAGAAGCAGCCCAGACAGGCAATCTGGGCGGAGGTGGGCCAGAAGGCTTTTGATACCATGAAGGAGGTCATGTGCACAGCACCCTTGCTGAAGGCCCTTGACCCCTCTAAGGAGTTCATTGTATAGACAGACACCTCAGGGCATGGCATAGGGGCCTGTCTCTCACAGGTTAAAGAGGAGGGCCTGGATAAACCTGTAGCCTTCATCAGTAGGAGGTTGCTGCCCCAGGAACAGAGGTGGAGTGCAATAGAAAGGTACGCCTTTGAAGTGGTCTGGGCATTGATGAAGTTGAGACCATACCTGTTTGGTGCTCACTTTTGGGTTCAGACAGACCACAGACCCCTCAGATGACTAATGAAGATGAGGGGTGAGAATTCCAAACTGTTAAGGTTCTTCATCTCCCTACAGGGAATGGACTTTATGATGTAACACTATTCTGGAACAGACCACACCAGTGCTGATGGTCTCTCCAGGTTTTTCCACTTTCAGCTGGGGGTAGACACGTGTTAGGCCTTCAACCCTTATGTTTGCTGACTTTGTTTTTGCTGCTTTTAGGACTCTGGGCACTTCACCACTACTAACCAATGCTAAAGTGCTTGTGCTTGCTCATTAAAACATGGAAGAGTTGGCTTATACCCTATTTAATTTAATTGAAAGTCCTTAGTAAAGTGGCACTATCTGTGCCCAGTGCCTGTAAATTAAATGCTACTAGTGTTCCTGCAGCACTGATTGTGCAATCCACTAAAGTACTACTCTAAACATGTCTCAGGTCTGCCATTGCAATCTGTGTGTGCAGTTTTAAGCTGCCATTTCAACGTGGCAAAATAAACCTATTGTCAGGGTCAACCTTCCTTTTTAATATATATTAGTCACCTCTCGGGTAGGCCCTGGACATCCCAGAGGACAGCGTGCAGTGTATTTGAAAAGTGGGACATTTTAGTTTTACATGTTTTGGTACTAAACAACTCTTAAATGTGTTTTTTCACTACTGCAAGGCTCACCTCTCCCATAGGATAACATTGGAGTTACCTTATTACATTTAATAAGCTGCAGTTTCCAAATGGGAGCTGGTAACCTGCTATGTTTGGGGTTTGTGGAATTGTAATTAAAAATCCTAACTTATGGTGAAGTTCGATTTTAAATTACAAGTTTGAAAATGCCGCTTTTAAAAAGTTGGCATTTTCCTGTCTTAGCCATTTAGTGCCTGCAGCCTGTCTCTGAGTCACATGATTGAATGTAGTTGACAGTTGGGCTTTGTGTATTTCTCCTAGACAGTCACACACAATAGAGAGCTTTGGTGTGTCTGGTTGGGCCATCACTGGCAGCATGGGAGGGTGGCGCTGGGCACAGCCCTACTGACACTTGAATAGACTGTGTCCTATCTCCACACAAAGGGCGCATACCACTTTGGTTAGTCTGAAGCCAGGACAGGGAAGACAGGATGCCTGGGGACTTCAAATGGAAACCTCTAAAAGCCTCTCCCCACTTCAAAAGCCCAATTGGATATACATATTGGACCTTAGACACCACCTCCTCAGTACACTTATGAACATGTGGATACTCTGCCATGAAGAAAGACTGCTGTGCTGCTGAAAGGACTGCCACTCTGCTGGGCTGCTGCCCTGCCGTGCTGACCTGCTGTCTGATGCCCTCTTGTCTGGGTGAGGACTAGACCTGTATCTGTTGAACCGAGAACCACAACGTGACTCCAAGGGCTAGTTTACTGGCCTCCTGACTAGAGCCTCGGGAACAGAAGGCTCCAACAACCTTGAACTCAGCACCTGGACTTTGCCATCTGTGAGTCTATCTTGCCAAGTGGTTCCCCCCCATCCCTGGACCCTTGGAAGTGCACCTATGGTGCTTAGCCAAACTCTGTAGATCGAGCAGAGCTGACGCATTTCCTCTGCTGCGTGGCGCAACTCCAAGTAGAACCAAATTATCTCTGTGTGGATCGATCCCGTTGCAAAGATCTGCCTTGCATTTTAGCCCATCGCCTCATTGGACCCACTGCTGCTCTATGCATCCTTGGAGCAGGCCCTCACATCCCTTGTCAAGGGCCAGCCTCGATGACGACCCCGGACTCGCATTGCAGCCTCACAGCTCCCCGGAACCGATGCATCAGCCCGACTGTGCAACTCATCCTTAATGCCGGACTTCACATTGCAAGCCATTGTCCACAGGTCCTCAACGACAAGGCAGGACCTTACATCGCAGCCTTTCCACGTCTCAAAATCAATGCATTGCTTCGGCTGTGCGGCGCATCTTCAACGTGGATGCTCGCAACACTCTGCAAACCAGACTTTAGGGTACTTTGTTCAGCGGGCCTAGCTGGATCACTGTAGCTGACCGCGCTCTATCGCGGTTGACCTGAACATATGACTTTATCCCGGTCTCTGTGACCAGATATCCACAGTTGGCACTTTGTGCTTTTTGGAACTGTTTTCACTGAAATCTTTAAACGTGCATATCTCTGGTTCTGCCGATTGTATTTTTGCCATTTTGTTCTTGTTTTATTTATTAAAAATAACTCTACTTGTCTACCATTGGGGGGGGTGTGATCGTTTTTGTGTGTTGTTTGCACTTTAATGCTGTTTGAAGTGCTGCACAAATATTTTACACGTTGCCTCTGAATTAAGCCTGACTGCTCGTGCCAAGAAGCTACCAGAGGGTTGAGCACAGGTTAATTTCGTGTTGGCTTGTGCTACACCCTGACAAAGATTGTGGTTGCTGCTTGACCAGAACTCACACCCCAGTCACCCAACAACCCATTTTCTCACAGAGATGCTTTACTAGAATGTAAGAGAATAGATAAACAATGGCAGGCTAATTATACATCAGATCTAAAATTGAAGCTGAAAGAATCTTTGAAAGCATACAAGAATGTATTCACCACCATTAAGGTAGAATATTTTGCAAAGGAAATTGAAGATACCCCCCAACACTGTACAAAGTTTTTTTTACATTGTATGGTCCATGGCTAACCCAAGTTGTACAATACTGATGACTGAATGCTTACAAGATCTTTGCAACAACCTATCAGACTTTTTTGAGGTGAAAACTAATAACATTGTTGTCAGTCTAGCACAATTAAACAATTTGCCAAATCAAGGCACAAAATCAGTCTATATTCAAAAAGTCAGTATGGGCATTGTATCCAAGACTGTGACCCCAAATATGATTGATTTTGGCTAGATGGATGTTGAAACTTTTTAAAAGTATGCAACTCCTATTTCCTCAGGCTCATCTCTGGATTTTTTATTTTTTTATTTATTTTACAGAGTTTTATATAGCACAAAATTGACCCGAATCGGGTATCAGAGCGCTTTACATAGCACCAGTTGGGTTACACGAGGACACATTCATTTTTTATTTATCCTATACTAATGAGGATTTGGCTAATCCTCTATGGGCCATCTGCAAGCAATCCTTGGCTGACTGCTCCCTCCTTTGGAAAGGAAGGGCCATGGCGATCTCACTGTTAAAAAAATCTAATGCGATCCGGCAAATCGGAGCAATTTTCGGCCCATATTGTTTCCGCCATTTCCAGTGAAGATCAGGGAGAAATATATCAACAATCAGATCTCAAATGTTTTCAACAGAGTTCCGTCCTGCAAAGGCCACTGAATCTGCTCTTGTCTCTGTTCTGGACAACCTCAGAATGTCATCAGACAAAAGCCACTTTGTGCTATTTGAGCTATTCATTTGTCTTCCACATTCTTTATTGTATCCCACGATATCCTAATCACCAAGCTGGCAGGGGTAGGTAACAGAGTAAAAGCTTTGAATGGGTGTAAACCATATTTGGAAAAAAGATCCCAATCGGTTCATTTTCCACCTTTCCAAACCAAGTTCAAAGTTTTAGTTCAAGGTGACCCTCAAGTGTTTGCTTTTAGCCCAACTTTGTATAACATATATTTTAGACAGTTAGCTGAGTTGATTAGAGCTCCTGGAGTAAATTTCATTGACTATTCCAACGATACACAGATGATCATATGAGTCGATGAATCTATTCCTCATCCTTTAGAGTTTTTTCATAGTTATAAACAGGAAATCATATCTTGGTTAGCTTGGAACTCCCTAAAATATAACAGAGTTAAGATGGAAATCCTGTGCTGTTCCTATGGCAGACCTTCACAAACACCTCTTGCCAAGTTGTGACTTATTTGAGACAACAATATGTCTTCTGTCTACTCCTCGGTCAGTAATCTAGGATTTCATCTAGATGATGACCTAACAATGTTAAGTCATGTAAACAAATTGTCATCTTCATGCTACTCTTTGATGCATGTTCCAAAATCCTTCCCTTCCACCCTGTTCACACGAGTCCTCTGATAGTACAGTCATCTTCTCTAAGCAGGCTTGATTATTGTATTGGGCTCATAAGAATAAATCCTGATGAAACTGAGAACGCATCACACATGGACACCTTCTTCCTGGCCCCCTGTAATGGAAAGATCTAGGTGCCTTAACCCCTTCCCTGCGGGGGTAATATCCCTGCGGTGTGGGGGGGTGCAGCGCGCCGCTGTGCTCGTGACGAGCTCAGCTCGTCATGACTCACAGTGGAGCTGTGCTCATGACGAGCTGAGCTCGTCACGACCCCGCCCACTCATTAATTCTCCCGCACAGGCAGGGAATCAATCGCACGTGGGTGGGCCACGGCAGTTATGACGAGCTCAGCTCGTCATGAGCACAGCTCCACTGTGACTCATGACGAGCTGAGCTCGTCATGAGCACTGAACGGGTTAAGAATAAAAGGAGTTAGGATCAACTGCAATTTACTATTTACAGTGTAGCCCATTTGGTCACACAGTAAAACTCAGAGTCAATTGATAGGATTTAGTATGCATTTATTATAAATTCAAAGCCAAGCTGATATAAATCAGTCGCAGTACCATATTATAAAAATACAGAATCACTAATGGATATCCGAATCAACAGATAAAATTGATCCTCAATAACAGAAAGCAAATGAGGAAATCAGTAGCTGTTACACAAAGAATAAAAAACAACATCTCATGAGTAGATTGAAAGTTTTGATCCTCTTGCCTATACATGAGTTTGTATAAGAAGGCCCAATAACGCTTATTTTAGCTGGGAACCAGGGAAGCCCTATTAATCAGGGAAGCAGAGAAAGGTATCAGCCTAGCAGAACCTCTGTAGAAGTTATCAAAGTTTAAGTATATTGTATAGCATAAAACCACACAACAGAGATGTAGCAAAGGGGTCTGTATCTCTCAGAGCCTAAAGGGAAATCTAATCAAAGCTAAAGTGCAATGTCCAATTATACCCACCAAAAGAACCTTCCAGAATTCCAGGTCATTTGTCTAATTAATTTTCATCTTCAAACAACAAGAACTTGGCAACTGCACTCGAGATTTCATTCCTTTTTTTCCACACAGTAAAACATCTTTGAATGCTTCATCTCTCTATATTCCGCTGGGATAGTAGTTCTCCCTTGCTTCATTAACTTCTTGCAAAAAGATACTCCTTTCGATCCTTACTATCTGTTTCACACAATGTTCCTTTTTTTGACCAAGAGCTCATTCAACTGCACCTGCACAGGAGAGAAAAACATTGCGAAATCGAAAAGCTTATGGCCTTTGGTCAACTTTAGTATGGCAAACATTTCAGTACACATTTTAAATACATAATTAAAAATATATATACAGTTAAAATCCAGGTGTGGAGCACGATTCGAATGGGTACAATTTCAGTTATGAAATAAATGAAGAGTAACAGAGAGTATTATTTAAAGAAATTCATAAACAAGTGAGGAATACAATGTCATCCAAACCATAGAGATATAGTTATATATGAGAACTGCAACTTGTTACTGTAAAGAAAATATTATCTCTGACTCTCCTCTAACTCCACATCTGCTATTTTCCTCTTCTCTCCCCTTCTAACCTATGCATTCTTTTATCACTGAAAAAGGGTTTCAAAATAGCAACCAGTGTTCCACTTTTCAGATTTCCAAACCATTTACTTACAGAAAACAATCCATTCCCAATGGCTTCCCAAGCTCCTGTCAATTCTAACTCTTTCAAATATTTTGTCAAGCCAGATATGTTCTGAATATACTTCACCAGATCCTGAGTTTCATCTGGGAGATAAGTACAACATTGCTGAACTTTGAGCATCCTGCAGACTCCGCCTCCTTTGCAAGTAAAAGGTCTAACGCAAGTCGGTTCTGTCAAACTATAGACCCTATCGCAACCATCTCAGTATTAATAAGCAATAAACAATTTGCAGTACTAGTAGCCAGTTTATCTACTATTGTAGGCGGATTTCTAATTTTCAGATCATTCAGAATCACTGCCATGGACGGAATTATGGTGCTAAAAATACCTCCTACCACTTCCGCTGCACTAACACCTCGACAAATTCTAAATTTTGTTTCCCATACAGGATCATTGAAAGTTTCACATGGGAAATGTTTGGGAAAACTATACCAACATAACATGTACCATGCCATACATGGGGCAAATTAAAAGATGCATACTTTCCACAAATAATATACACTCCAAGAATCACAGGATCCTGTCTCTCCAAAAAAAGGTAATTCTTCCCTCTCGCCTCAAAAACATATTCACAATCACTCTGTTCTAAAATTAACAGGCCTATATCAGGGCTGGGATCCCAAAGCAGCCCTGGCAAATTTTGTCAGCCCAGCCCCTTTACGGTGCATAGTGAGTGCAGCGAGCGAGCCTGACGACTACAAGGAGGGTTTGGTGGGGTTCTCCCCAAAAAACATTTGGGCAAAAATGGCGCATTCTATAACACATATTTCAATGTAAATTCTATCATCTATTTCCCTCCAACAGTGCCCCTCATCTCTCCATAGCCCTTCTCTCACATGTATTTCAGTTGTTTATAGCGCCTCTCATACCAATTAAGGGTGTTGGAGCACTTTATATTACACACACATACAATAAATCATACTGTGTAAATCAGTGTATAGAAAATGTTACATAAGACAAAGGTAATTACAAGGTATAGGATTCATGTCAAACATACTGGTAGGCATTTTTTAGAGTGCTTGGTCTGGAGAAGCACAAACTCAGGATTCAGAAGGAAACACAGTGGTTGGGGTTGGCTTTATTAATAAGAATTTATTTCTACCCATACAAACCCTTTTTTGCAACATCATGATAATGAAAGACCCGGAAAGAAACATAACTTTCTAACCAGTACCATATTGTTTGCATGCAGCTCTTTGATGACACTTCATAGATCACTGTGTTAGATTATAATTGTAACATATGAACCGCCCAGTAACCAAAGGGTCTCAGTGACAAAAGCAGTAACCCACTAAGCTATGCACATAATATACTATTCTGTGATCTGTGTGGTTCACGTCCTTTGCTGCAGGTACATTAATCATCTGTGCTACCTTAGATGAGTTACAACTGCCACACGACAAAACTATGATCTCTCTCGAGCAGGTATATTAATCACCAGTGATATCTTCACACTTTTATTGTTTCCTGAAAACTACTGGATAAACAAGGAACTCTGCAGCAGTTTCTTTTAAAACCCCTCCACTGCTACAAAAATGGCCACCAGTAGCAAAACTGGCACCCCACTCTTCCAGCCTATCTGGGAAACACCGGATGCCGGGTATGGCCAGTCCGTACTTGGTGTATATAACTTTGATCAACATGTATACACAGTTTCCCTTTATGCTGCCAATCTAAGGTCAATGCAGGTAAATTTCCCTTCACCTGATGTTAAATTTCTTCACTAATCCACCTATAGTGTTTCTCAAGATCTTTATCAGTTTCAGATTTGGACTCTAAATCTCTCTTCTGTCCTCCACCAAATTCAAGAATTTCTTCTCCACATCTGACAAGGAACAAGTCAAATTATGTCTATATGCTTATGCAGTGTCTAATGACTTAAGAGATGCAAAATACTTGCCTGTAATCTCAGCACCTTTGAAATAATGATTCCTATTTAAATGTTTGAACATAGGTACTTCTTAAAGAATTAAATCATAGTTAAAAAAGTATTATTGAAAACTACCCTGTCTATGCTCGATGGAAGACTACAGGAAATTCCAATTGTCAAAGGGATATGATAGTGCGTAAACGAGTGCACACGTAAAATCTCTCCCATTCATAGTGTCAATATATTCATCCCGCGATCTAAAATAGGCATTTGAAGCATAATCTCCTCGAGATAGATCTGTGTGCAGTTTCTTAACCCCTCACAACTGTAAGCTATTGTCAACAACATGATGGTGTGTAGTATGAGCAACAGTAGGCTTATGTCCTACTGACTTGTATGTAGCTGGAGATACCCGATAAGCAGTGTTAGACCTGGCACCATTGGCGTGGGTTTCCCTTCCATTTTTTTGCTGTTGCCTCATGTGTTTTTGCTGGTTATAGATGCTTTGGGCACTGTGCCACTGCTGTTCAGTGCCACAGTGCAAGTGCTTCCTATGGTAAATTAATGTATGGATTAGTGACTCCATGATTGGCTTGATTGGTTTACTTGTCAGACCCTAGTACAGTGCACTGCGTGTGCCCAGGGCTTGTAACCAATGCTGCTGGTGGGCTTGCAGCACTGATTGTGCCACCCACTGGAGCAGCTTGTAAAGTGTGTCTCAGGTCTGCCATTGCAGAGCCTGTGTGCAGTCTAGTACTGCCATGCTGACTGGGCAAGTGCACCCACTTGGCAGTCCCTAAACCTTCCCTTTTATACATGTTAGTCACCCCATCGTAGGCCCAAGGGCAGGGTGCATTGTAGGTAAAAGGTAGGACATGCCCTTGTGTGTGTGGCATGTCCTAATAGTGAATTACAGCCATTTTCGTTTTTCACTATTGCAAGGCTACCGGTTCTCCATAGGCCAGAATGGGCAGTTTGATTATTACATTTTATAATCCTAACTGACTCAGGGAACATGGTGGAAATTCGAGTTTCGTATGCCTGAACTCAGAATGATAAAATACATCTTTAAGTAAAGTTGGTTTTAACATTCTGTGTTTGAAAATGCCACTTTTAGAAATTAGGCATTTTCTTGTCTAACCATCCAAAACTGCCTGTGCTAGGCTGTGTATTCCTTGTCTAGAGTTTGAATGCCAGGGGCTGGGGGATTCCAGGAGACAGGGTGAGTCAGCACAAGGCTGAATAGAGAGATCTGCATCTAGATGGGTGGGAGGGGTTGGATCTGGGACCTGAATAGAGCTGGGCCTTCCCTCCACAATGCTGGCTCCACCTCCTGTGGTGTGTCTTATGTCCCTGCCCTGCGCTGTGAAAGGAAAGTAGGAGACATGTCAACAAAGTGCTCCAGGACTGACCAGAACTGGTTTGGACTAGGCAAAGGCCTCTCTGCCTTCAGAGAACAAAGAGAAAAGGAGTATAAATATTTGGACCCAGACCCAAGAACTTTACATCACTTCTGGGAATCAAAACAAACCTTTACTGAGGAGAAGAACCAGGAAGTTGAACGAGGAGACTACCCCTGTGCTATGTGTTTGGGGGTTGGTCTGCAGTGGTTGCTTCATTACCAAAGAGAGGAGAAAAGGACTGAGTGTGCTCTCTGTCAACTTGAAGAAGAATCTCCAAGGGCTTGAACTAGAGCTTGCCTCCTGCATGAAGTCTCAGGGATACAAGACTTCACCTACCAGATCCCCCCTGAATTCCCTTGCTGGGAATTGAAGTGCCTGCTGTTGTGCTGGGCCTTCTGAGAGACTGCGTGTCGCTGGGAGCTGTAAGCCTGTCACCGCCGCAGCCGCTGTCATCGCATCGACGAGGAAGCAAGCCGCCACTGCAGCTGTCATCATCGCATCGCTGAAGCGCGGCACATCGACAGAAAAGCGGGACGCTGCCACAGAGGTCATCGTCCCATCACCTGAGAAGCGCGTCGCAGGGCCTGTCGGGGCTCCAAAGATCATCGAGTCGCCGCACGGCCATTGGGCATGCACGCATCACACCAACGTTGTCGCATCGCAACCAAGAGGCCATTTTGTCGCTTCGCACTGGAGAAGAGTATCGCATCGGGGTGCCAGCATGTCACATCGCACCGGAGAGCAGTAAGAAACCGACGCATCAACTCCCCACACAGTAAGGAAGCGAGCATCAACTCCCCTGTGCAGCAGTCAGGAACCGATGCATCCACTCCCCTGCGTGTAAGGAACCCACGCATCACCTTCCCTGCAACCCTTTTGTTTTCTTTGCACTACGCATCTAAGGTACATGGAGAGTAAAGTGTTGCATTTACAACTTGAGAGAACTGAGCTATTTTATAACGTTTGAGAGACTATTTTTGAGTACAGTATTGTGGATTTTTGTCGTTTGGTCTTGTGTTAAGTCTATATAAAAATACTTATTTTTATAATACAACCCGTGTGGTGTCCATTTGTAGTGTTATCACTGTATTACTGTATGTGTTCACAAATTCTTTACACACTGCCTCTGAGATAAGCCTGCTTGCTCATGCCAAGCTACCAAGGGGGTGAGCAGGGGTTATTTTAGGAGTGTAGCCCCTTACCCTGACTAGACGCAAGGGTCCCTATTTGCCAACTAGAGACCCCCAAATCTAACAAGCATGATGATTAATTCATCAACCACAGCTATTAGTGTTTCTGCTGTAATGTATCTATGCTAATAAGTATTAGAATTTACTTCCATTTCTTTGTTAGAATCTAAATCGTTGGGTGAAATGTAGCAGCTACAGAGTCTTTTTCTGTCGATTTCCCCATGTGCAAGCAGCAAAACCAAGTTTGAGTTATGTGCAACAAAATCATGTACAAAGTCTATGTCAATCTTCTTTCTTCCCTACAAAGTCTAGTTAATGTCTCTAATGATAAAGGGTCCAAGTTCACTGACAATCAGTTCCAGAATAAAGTGTTTCAGTTCATCAACTAGAACAGGGAACTCATTCGCATTCAAGAAAGGAAACTCGACCTGTTTGACCTGGCATCTTTTGGCGTATTTCACATATTTTTGCTTTCTGACCTTCTGGTTTTGACTCTGTTTTTGCTGGCTTAGTGTCCCTGCGCACTTTCTTACTGCTGATCAGTGTTAAAGTGCAAATACTCCTATGGTAAATTATGGTTATGGATTGGTGTTTCCATGTTTGGCTTATTTCATTTACTGGCAAGTCTCTAGTAAAGTGCACAACTTGTGCCAGGGCCTGTAAATCAAATGCTGCTAGTGGGTCTGCAGCACTGGTTGTGCCACTGTTGGACCTGTCAGCCTTAGGTCGGTCTCCCCTACATTTTTGCCCTTTTGCCTCCCTCTTTGACCCTACACTTTTGTTGGACTTAGGACTCTGGACACCTTACCACTGCTAAACAATGCTAAGGTGCAGGTGCTCTCTCCTAAAAACATGATGACACTGGCCTACCTGCCACAGGCCCCTGCTACTGCAGTGAGACCTACCCCTCCATAGGTTAACATTGGGAGCCCCGCTTATGGGATAACGTCTGACTGGGACCTAATAAGTATGTCATGTTTGGTATAGTTGGAATCGTAGCGGGCACCCTCTCTAGTGGTATATGGGGTTTGGGCATTACTGCTTTAGAAATCCCACTTTTAGAAAGTGCACATTTTCCTGCCTGCACTTAGTTTGGGCACTGCAGACTCCCCCCTCCCATCTGCATGCTGATAGCCTTCATGGGCTATGAGGAGGGAGTGGTGATTGACACCTTTACACATGAATAGGCTGGGCCTGGCTGCCCCACAATAGGCTTAACGACCCTGCCTTTGTCACTGTAGACAGCCAGGAGCCAGGTCAGGGAAAGCAGGGAACACCCCAGAACCCCATAGACCCTTCCAGAAGCTTCTGCCCCCTTCTAGTGACTGGGCGCCAGGGTATAAAAGGGAGGGTCCTGGTCACACATCCTTGTTACACCAATGGACCAGGAAGAATCTCTGCTGGAGTGAAGGCTGCTGCACCAGGAGGATTGCCACACTGCTGAGGCTGACTGCTCCCAGGAACTGCTGCCCCAAATTGCTGAGCTGCCCTACTGCCTGCTGATCTTGCCCTGCTAGGGATGACTAAAACAACACTTCCAGGGTGTCTCCACAGCTGACTGACTTGCCCCCTAGTTATTGTGGGCGCGCAAGGACTACAGACTCCAAAGACTGTCCCTGCAGCGACGTGCCAGTGGAGCTTCATCCAATTTTAAACATGCCTTCCTACAGAGGAGTCCGTGTTTAAGATCAACCACCATGCAGTGTGCGTGGGGTTGCACTCCACTGAGGGACGTCTATCATCCATAAAAATTGCTCCGAGGTCATCGCCGTGGGCCCGAGTTGGACCGCGATCTAAATTTCCCCCTGAGGTCCTCGCCCCTGGCCCGAGCGGAGCGCGTCACTAAAAGCACCACCGTAGAGCTGTGCGCGGGTGCCTGCACTCTACGGCCGCCCGGATTCCAAACTGACCCCGAGATCACCGCCGCTGGCCCCGAATCTGCAACAGGACTGTTGTTGTCAGCGAGGAAGCTGCGCCGCATTCCAGCATCGCCTAGCAACTGGGATTCCACCCGGGCGTGTCACCACAGGCGTTAGGGCCGCCCCGTGGGACGTCCACAGCGAGCCGAGGAAGAGAGCTGTGCTCACTCTTGGGGGGAAGGCCGGTCCATTCCCCGTACAGAGTTGTCACGAAGGAAGAATCCCCAAAGGCAGCAGGAGCCTCGAGCGGATATCGGTCTGGTCCTTCACCCCCCCAAGTGAAAGTTCAGTGTTGCGTGCCGAGCTTCTGTGCTTGGTATTGCCTTGGGCTGGTTGTAGGACAGGTGCTGGGTGAACGCCTACGAGCTGCCGGGGACTGTGCCAAGCTAATAACCGGCCTGTGGAAGACTGTCCTCACTAAAATAGCGGGCCGCCGGGGACTGTACTCCACGGATTGATTAGTGACTACGCCATTGGGGGCATACTTTTACCGTGTCTGGTCCCGGAGTCACAATTTCCCTGCCAAAGCAGAACACCAATTAAAAGGGGCACCGCGCATCGATAACGGGTACTAAACGAATCTCCGAGCTAAAACCAGTTGTGACAAGGTCACCTATCAGGCCCCCTGTGACTGGCTTGCATCTGCCTAAAAAGAAAATTACTGCAATCTACAAGATCGTTTGTAATAATAATCCTCCAGAGAACCTTTGGAAGACACTTTCTCCTGAGAACCTTTTTTTTTTATTGTGTACATTAAATTTGTGCCGTTTTTAACCTTGCCAGAATTGAGATAAAGATATTTTTATTTTTATAATCACTGGTGTGGTGTCCATTTGCGGGGGGGGGTCACATTGGGTTGTTGTGGATGTGTTGCACAAGTACTTTACACATTGCCTCCTGAGTTTAGCCCAATTGTTCTGCGCCAAGCTACCAGAGGGGGGTCTAGGGTATTTTGAGACGCACCCTGTCAGAACCGGTGGTCCCTACTTGGACTAGGGTGCATGCCCCTGCCAACTAGAGACCCCGGTGATCAGCAGTGGGATTGGACTTGTGCTTGTGCAACAGCATACAGTGATCCAGTGTGTGACACAATCCTACACCTGACACAACTTAAACTTTTTTCCTTCTCTGACTGGAAAATCTTTGTCTGTCCTCTCCAATTTGCATTTTTGGTTTTTCCAAAATTCTCCCTGACTGGCGATTGTGAGCAGCGCTTTTTCAAAGTCATTTTTGCCTAAGTCCCATTGGTTTTCTCTGCAAACGTCAGAGGTCCTACCTAGCAAGATGGAATATGAGCTGGCCTACCTGGAAGCTTACACGGTGGCGCAGCTCAAGGATTTCTGCCAGGAGAAAGGGTTGTTCTTCAAATGAAGCGCCAAGAAGGCAGAGCTTTAAAAATCCTTGAGAGCATGGGCACTGGCCTACCCAGAAGGAGAAGGAGAAGCGGACGAGGAGGGATTAGAGCACGACGCCACAGGAGATCTTGTACTACTGCCCACAGTGGAAAACGGCAATTTGTTACCAGGTACAAGAGTACCTTCCAGGGCAGGCAGTAGTGTTTCAGCAAGGAGCCTTTCCTCAGAAGAATTGGAAGACAGGAGAGACAGTTTAGACTAGAGCTGGCCAATTCGGCGAGAGAGCATGAGAAAGAAAGGATGGCCATGGAGCGGGATCGTGGGAAAGAAAGATTGGCCATGGAGGAAAAGAAACTCACCAATGAGCTCAGCCTGAAAGAACTGGAAATCTGAGCCTTAGAAGTAGGGGCCAACAGCAACAAGAATGGTGGCAGCGTACCTACTGAAGCTTCACGTGAGTCCAGGGTCTTTATGCCTAAGGATGTGATAGCCAGTTTTAAGGTGGGGGATAATATTGATAAGTGGCTAGCAGCCTATGAGGTGTCTTTAAGAGCCCATGGGGTCCCAGAGAGTTACTGGGGGGGGAGGGGTCTGTACAAGAACATACCTCCAGATGTTAGGGACACACTCCTCTACCTAGAGAAGGCAGACCAGATCAACTATTCTGTCATGAAAGCAGCATTACTCAAAATGTTTGGTCTTACCCCTGAAAGGTACAGGCAGAAGTTTAGGAATAGCCACAAACTTCCCACACTAAACTGGGTAGATTTACTGGACTACACTAGTAAGGCATTGGAGGGCTGGGTGAGGGGCAGCAATGTGAATGACTATGAGGGGTCGTATGACTTGTTCTTGAGAGAGCACCTTCTAGAGAAATGTTTTCCAGAGCTGCACCAACACCTGGTTGACCGCAAGTTGACTAATCCTAGGAAGCTTGCGGAGGAAGCGGACACCTGGGTCAGTATCAGGGTGTCCACCAAGGGATCAGGGGAGGACTCCCAAAAGGGTGGCCAGGGTTCCAACCAGAAGAAAGAGGGGGGAGATAAAAAGAAGAAGTTCTCCAAAGGCCCCCAAAACAATTCACAAGGGAAAGGGTCTGGGTCCCAGCCCCAATCTGGCCACCAAAAGCCTACTTATCCTGACAAAGGTCAGCAGCCTAAAACTGTCCGGTGCTATGAGTGCGGTGAAATTGGACACTACAAGGGGGATCCCAAGTGTCGAAAGAGAGCACCCCCTGCAACTGGAGGTAAAAACTCTGGGGTGGCTAGTGTAGCGCTGGGGGAGGAGCTGTCCCGAGATAATGGGAGTGAGTAGGCAGGGCTGACTCTAGTGTCCCTGGGAGACAGTGAGATAGTTCCCAAGATCCATGTGCCCTCAAATACTACCAAGTATAGGCAGTGGGTCACCATCAATGGTCAGGGGGTGGAGGCCCTGAGGGACACAGGCGCCAGCGTGACTATGGTAAGGAGTCAGCTGGTGTCCCCAGAGCAAGTAATTCCCAAAGTATTCCACCCTGTTGTGATGGCTGACAACAGGGAGGGTCACTATCCTGTGGCCCAAGTGCCATTTGAGTGGGGAGGGGTTTCAGGCCTTCTAAGAGTTGCTGTAAGCCCTGCCATGCCAATCGACCATGTCTGTTGGGAAATGACCTTGAGCACACTGCCTGGAAGGAGGTAGAGCTCAAAGCGTATGTGGAGATGCTGGGGTTACCAGAGTGGATCTGTGCTACCACACGGTCCATGGCTGCCCGGAAAGGGAGTCAACCAGGGCTGGAGCCTGGAAAAATGGCCCAGCCAGCTGCTAAAAAGGGAAAAGCCAGAGGTCGTGGGAAACCCGCCCCGGAATGCACACCCCATAAGATGGATGGGGCACCTGCAGCGGTCGCACCGGAGTCCACAGAGGGGATGTTGCTCCCTTGGGGGACTTGTCTACCCCTGTGGACTGGCAGGTGGAAGAAGGACCCACCAGGAAGGAGTTTTGTCAGGCATAGGAGTGCCCCACCCTTGAGGGCATGATGTGACAGGCCGAAGCCCAGGCAGCAGGCAATGCCTCCGGGAACTATCACATTTACTGGGAGGACGGCCTCCTTTACAGTGAGCCCCGAGGCTCCTGTGCATGGGCCATCAAGGGCCTTAGTGGTCCCCAAAAGCTAACCGGCATTTCTTTTGGAGTTGGCTCATGAGATCCCCTTGGCGGGACACTTGGGCCACAACAAAACCTTTGCTAGGCTTGTCCCACATTTCTATTGGCCCAGGATGAGGACCTCCTCAGATACCTTCTGCAGGACCTGCGTGACCTGCCAAGCTAGTGGGAAAACAGGGACCAAGCTGAAGGCTCCCCTGGAACCACTACCTGTCGTTAGCACCCCCTTTGAAAGGGTGGGCATCGACATTGTTGGACCTATGGATCCACTGACCTCTTCTGGTCACAGGTTTATCCTGGTTCTGGTGGACCACGCCACCCGGTACCCAGAGGCTATCCCTCTGAGGAGCTTCACTGCACCTGCGGTGGCCCGGGCTCTGATGGGGATTTTTACCAGAGTGGGTTTTCCCAAAGAAGTTGTGTCTGACAGGGACACCAACTTTATGTCTGCATATCTGCAGGCCATGTGGAGGAGTGTGGGGTTACTTATAAGTTCTCCACCCCTTACCACCCCCAGACAAATGGGTTTGTGGAAAGATTTAACAAGACCCTAAAAGGCATGATCAGGAGTCTGCCTGAGGGCCTGAGGAAAAAGAGGGACGTTCTTTTGCCCTGTTTATTGTTTTCCTACAGGGAGGTACCGCAGAAGGGGGTGGGCTTCAGCCCCTTTGAGCTTCTATACGGTCATCCTGTTAGGGGACCGCTCAGCTTAGTGAAGGATGGGTTGGAGAAGACTTCCAGGAGGCTTCCCCAAGATGTAGTGAGCTACATGCTGGCCTTCCGTAGCAAAATGGCTAAGTTGTGGAAGCAGGCTTCTGACAACTTGGAGGCCAGTCAGGCGGTAATGAAGGAATGGTACGATCAGAATTCTCACCCTGTGGAGCTAGAGCCTGGTCAGAAGGTGTGGGTCATGGACCCTGGAGACCTCAATGACCTCCAGGACCGCTGAACGGGCCCCTATGAGGTGATTGAAAAGAAGGGCAAGGCCACTTACGTGGTGTACCTTAAGAGCCCCAGGCAACCCCACAGGGTATTACATGCCAACCGCCTCAAACCCCACCATGAGAGGTCTGAGCTCACCTTACCGATGGTGAATAATGGGGCCGAGGAAGAGGAGAGCGAGCCTCTCCCTGACCTCTTTGCTTCCCAAGAGAAGGACGGATCGGTGGAGGGAGTGGTCCTCTCCCCATCCTTGACGCCTGAGCAACAGAGGGACTGCCGCCAGGTCCTGGAGCAGTACTCCTCTGTGTTCTCCCTTATCCCTGGAATTACCCACCTGTGTACCCACGATGTGGACACAGGAGACAGCCTCCCTGTCAAGACCAAGTCTAACAGGCTGTCGGATAAGGTGAAGGCCAGCATCCACAGTGAAGTCGCTAAGATGCTCGAGTTGGTTGTGATAGAGCCCTCCAACAGCCCCTGGTCCAGTCCGCTGGTTCTGGTACCAAAAGCTGCCCCACCGGGCACCACACCTGAACGTAGGTCTGTGTGGACTACAGAGGGCTAAATTCTGTGACCAAGACTGATGCTCATCCCATCCCTAGGGCGGATGAGCTCATTGACCGGCTAGGGGCTGCCCAATACCTGATTACCTGTGACCTCACGTCAGGGTACTGGCAGATCACCCTAATGGATGGCGCTAAGGAGAGGTCTTCCTTTTCCACCTCAGAGGGCCACTATCTGTTTAGGGTGATGCCCTTTGGACTAAAAAACGCTCCTGCCACCTTCCCGTGGCTGGTGAACCAGGTACTCTGCCTCAGAGCATGGCATAGGGGCGGTACTTTCGCCTCTCAATGAGGAGGGCCTGGACCAACCGGTGGCCTTCATCTCCAGGAGGCTACTACCCTGGGAACAGCGGTGGAGTGCGATAGAGAGAGAAGCTTTCGCAGTGGCCTGGGCTCTGAAGAAGCTGAGGCCATACCTGTTTGGCTCCCACTTCCTGATTCAGACCGACCACCGGCCCCTCAGGTGGCTCATGCAAATGAGGGGCGAAAATCCCAAATTGTTGAGGTGGTCCATTTCTCTACAGGATATGGACCTCAGGGTGGAACACCGACCAGGAGTAGACCACGCCAATGCTGACGGTCTGTCTAGGTTCTCCCGCCTTAGTGATGAGAAGTCCCTAGAGGTTGGGTAGTTCTCCCCACTTTCAGCTAGGGGGATGCGAGTTGGACCTGTCAGCCTTAGGGCGGTCATTCTACATTTTTGCCCTTTTGCCTCCCACTTTGACCCTACACTTTTGTTGGACTTAGGACTCAGGGCACCTTACCACTGCTAAACAATGCTAAGGTGCAGTTGCTCTCCCTTAAAAACATGGTGACACTGGCGTACCTGCCACAGGCCCCTGCTACTGCAGTGAGGCCTACCCTTCCATAATTTAACATTGGGAACCCCCCTTATGTGATAACTTCTGACTGGGACCTAATAAGTATGTCATGTTTGGTATAGTTGGAATCGTAGCGGGGAACCCTCTCTAGTGGTATATGGGGTTTGGGCGCTACTGCTTTACAAATCCCACTTTTAGAAAGTGGTCATTTTCCTGCCTGCACTTAGTTTGTGCACTGCAGACTCCCCCCTCCCATCTGCATGCTGATAGCCTTCCTGGGCTGTGAGGAGGGAGTGGTGATTCACACCTTTACACATGAATAGGCTGGGCCCGACTGCCCCACAATAGGATTAACAACCCTGCCTTTGTCACTGTAGACAGCCAGGAGCCAGGTCAGGGAAGGCAGGGAACACCCCAGAACCCCGTAGACCCTTCCAGAAGCTTCTGCCCCCTTCTAGTGACTGGGCGCCAGGGTATAAAAGGGAGGGTCCTGGCCACACATCCTTGTTACACCACTGGACCAGGAAGAATCTCTGCTGGATTGAAGACTGCTGCACCAGGAGGATTGCCACACTTCTGAGGCTGACTACTCCCAGGTACTGCTGCCCCAACTTGCTGAGCTGCCCTACTGCCTGCTGATCTTGCCCTGCTAGGGAAGACTAAAACAACACCTCCAGGGTGTCTCCACATCTGACTGACTTGCCCCCTAGTTATTGGGGGCTCGCAAGGACTACAGACTCCAAAGACTGTCCCTGCAGCGACGTGCCAGTGGAGCTGCATCCAATTTTAAACCTGCCTTGCTACAGAGGACTCCGTGTTCAAGATCAACCACCATGCAATGTGCGTGGGGTTGCACTCCACTGAGGGCACGTCTACAATCCATAAAAATTGCCCCGAGGTCATCGCCGTGGGCCCGAGTCGGACTGCGATCTAAATTGCCCACTGAGGTCACCGCCGCTGGCCTGAGCGGAGCGCATCACTAAAAGGACCCCCTTAGCGCTGTGCGCGGGTGCCTGCACTCTATGGACGACCGGATTCCAAACTGACCCTGAGATCACCGCCGCTGGCCCGAGTGAAGACCAGATTTAAGGCTTTCCTTAAGATCACCGCCGCTGGCGCCGAGTCTGCAATGGGACTGTTGTTGTCAGTGAGGAAGCCGCGCTGCATTCCAGTGTCGCCTAGCAACTAGGATTCCACCCGGGTGCGCCACCACAGGTGTAAGTGCTGCACCGCGGGACGTCTACAGTGAGCTGAGGAAGAGAGCTGCACTCTCTCTTGGGGGCAGGTCGGTCTGTCCCCCGTGCAGCATCATCGCGAAGGAAGAATCCCTGAAGGCAGCAGGAGCCTCGAGCGGATATTGGTGTCATCCTTTACCCCCCCAGGTAATAGCGTTGCGCCCCGAGCTTCTGCGCATGGTATTGCCTTCGGCGGGTTGTGGGACAGGTGCTGGGTGGATGCCTACGGGCTGCCGGGGACTGTGCCAAGCTGATAACCGGCCTGCCGAAGACTGTCCTCACTAAAATAGCGGGCCGCCGGGGACTGTACTCCATGGACTGATTAGTGACTACGCCATTGGGGGCATACTTTTACCGTGTCTGGCCCCGGAGTCACAATTTTCCTGCCAAAGCAGAACACCAATTAAAAGGGGCACCGCGCACCGATAACGGGTACTAAAAGGCATGTAAGAATGCAATCTCCGAGCTAAAACCAGTCGTAGCAAGGTCCCCTATCAGGCCCCCTGTGACTGGCTTGCATCTGCCTAAAAAGAAAATTACCGCATTCTACGAAATCGTTTGTAATAAAAATCCTCCAGAGAACCTTTTGAAGACACTTTCTCCTGAGAAGCTTTTTTTTATTGTGTACATTAAATTTGCGCCGTTTTTAACCTTGCCAGAATTGAGATAAAGATATTTTTATTTTTATAATCACTTGTGTGGTGTCCATTTGTGGGGGGGTCCCACTGGGTTGTTGTGGATGTGTTGCACAAGTACTTTACACATTGACTTCTGAGTTTAGCCCACCTGCTCTACGCCAAGCTAGCAGAGGGTGGTCTAGGGTATTTTGAGACGCACCATGTCGGAACCGGTGGTCCCTACTTGGAGTAGGGTGCATACCCCTGCCAACTAGAGATCCCGTTTCTAACAGCCACCCACACAAGCAGCCCTTCAAAGCGTTCTAAGACCTGCCACTGCAGTGTCTGCACACAGTTGTGACTGCCATGTTGACCTGGCAAGTGCACCCACTTACCAGGCCCCAAGCCTTCCCTTTTCTTACATGTAAGGCACCCTTCAGGTAGGCCCAAGGTACCCGCCTTTCATTTTTCACTATTGAAAGGGCATCTGTCCCATAAGATAGAATGGAAGATACTTTGTAACATCTTACAAGTATAACTTCCCATTGGGACAAGCTAGAGAAATGGAGTTTGGGCTCTCTGGACTCCAAATTAAATAACACATCTTTTAGTAAAGATGGTTTCTAAATTAAGTGGTTGAAAATGCCACTTTTAGAAAGTAGGCATTGTCTTGCTTAACCATCTTGTGTGCCTCTGCTGGGTTTTGGACTGACTTCTGGCTTTGGGGTGATAGGGCTGGGGATGTGCATTCACTGTGGACATCCACTGGGTGGTTTGAGGTGTGTCCTGCCTTTCCTGGATGAGTCAGGGCTGGGCTGAATAGACCTGGGCTGCATTTAGAGTAGTGGGATGATATTTCCTTGCACCTGAATAGGCTGGTCTGCCTTAAACAATGCTGTCTCCACCTCCTGCCAGGAAGCTGGGCGAGAGAGGAAGGAACTGGTGTGAACTAAGCACAAAAACTCTCTGCCACAAGAGAGCAAAGGGAAATGTGGTATCAATATTGGGGCCCAGACCCCAGAACCTTAGAACTCTTTTGGAGAAGCTGTGAGGAGGAACTACCACTTTGCTGTGCTCTTTGCTTTGTTGGCCTGCAGTAGCTACTTCTGTCTTGGGCAGAGAAAGGACTGGACTGAACTTTCTGAAACTTCTTTGTTTGATTTTCTCCAAGGGCTTGAGGTAGAGCTTGCCACCTGTCTCAGGAACAGCAAAGACTTCAAGTTCATCTGCTATCAGCACTGTGAACTGTGTGCTGTAAGAGAAGAAAAAGCAACCTGACGCCGTCAACGTTGAAACTGCCGGCTCCGAGCTCTGAAGGCATGGCAGAGGGCACCGCAGCACTTCGCACTGCAACCCTGGTCTCACCGACTACGATGCCCGCCCCGCCACTAAGCTGCTGCTTGCACTGTGGCCTGCGGGGACTGCACTTCACACCCTGGTATCCCTGACAATGCCACTCCACACCGACAACGTCGCCGCTGCTTGCACCATAGCTCGAGGGCACTGATCGTAAGTTACACGATGCACCGCGGCCTTGGCCTACCAAAGCCGGCGACATCGACTCCAGTTTGTCAGCCGACAACAGCGCTTCATCACCGACGATGCAGCTGCTTGCACTGTGACCTGCCAGCACAGAGACTAGCACCTCATCACTTCGCACTGCAGCCCTGGTATAACCGACACTGCTGGATGACTGTCACCATGCTGCTGCCTGCACCTCGACCTGAGAGCACCGCATGCTGAACCGCTTCACCCTGCATTGCAGTCCCGATGCCTGCCGACGCAGGTGCGCCCGACTTCAACTGCGAGGAGTTCGATCTGCTATGCGTGTGACTTCAAGGGCCGGACAACTACTGCACCGACCTCTGGAACCGACACCTGACAACGCCGGCTTTTCAGAACTCAATGAGAGGTCACCGACGCCCTGCATTTCTAAAAGGTACTGTTCTGCGGGCCTTCCCGATGCCATAGCCGGCCCTCGATGCTGTTTGGATTTGTTGTTCACGGTGCCGTGATAGCCCTGGACAGAGCTATCGACTTCAAGAAACTGTATTTTAAGTCTATTTTTGATTATTGGGATTTCTGAGAACTATATGGTGGATTCTTATTGTTTTTGGTCATTTTGAACAGATAAAATATTGGATATTTTTCTAAAACTGGTGTGGTGTCCTTTCATAGGGTTTTCACTGTATTACTGTTGGTTATGTGCAAATGCTTCACACAATGCCCCTGAGAAAAGCCTGACTGCTCGTGCCAAGCTATCAAGGGGGCGAGCAGGGGTTATTTTGGAACTGTATCCCCCAGGGTAACAACCTGCCAACTTGAGACCCCTATTTCTAGCAGGACCACATCCAGAATCAGATGTATCAAGGCACTCAATTTCACTAACAGAGGAAGTTCAAAAGTAAGATCAAACTGGAGATCAAGTTCTCGAAGTTTCAGTTGAATTTTCACAATGATTCCAGAATTCCTATAACTCATTTTCTCTCTGTCATTTTTTGTTGTTGCAGATTTTATATAGCGCGAACTCGACCAGAAGGTATTGGAGCGTTTTACATGAGCCCTGGTTACGTTACACATTCAGGCACGGGGAGATTAAGTGATTTGCCCAGAATCACAGCATGTGGACGTGACCCCGAGGCTCGAACCCTGGTTTCCAGCACCAAAGTCGGCAGTCTAGTCGACGGACCACGTAATTTGAAAGGAAGTAAGTCGATTCAGGGAAAGAGTACCTGCAACAAGGTACTGTTGCTCGCTTTGACTTTCTGAGTGTATTCCCCTCTCCTTCTGTGTCACTCAGATTGGAATCCTCAGCATCCCCTGGAATGACTGCGAGATCACCTTCTACCTGTTAGACCAATCTCCCCCTCTCCTGCCTTCTCGGCCAATGTTCTCCTGCTGCCACTCATGGTTCTACAGCACTAGGCCCTTCATCGGGGTCTGAGTCTGGTTCAGTCACTTATACAGGACTAGCACTTTGTTTCCAGTTTCAACAACCAACTCTCCAGGACCCCCTCAGGCTGATCAAGTGCTGCTTCAAATTCTTACTGGACTAACCTACTCCTGTGGCCTCTCGACCACCACTGGGGAGTGTGAGCAGCACGCACCCAGTTGGGGAGACATGTTTTAACTATAAATGTTTATAGATCTTCAGCTCTTCACAAGCAATAAACATGAATTTGAATATATGTGAGCCAAGAATATATTATAATGAATAGTAGAATACATCCCACACATTGTATGAGAAGGAAAGACTCTTTATATGCAAGTATGCTGACAGTCCCTCTTACCATACAGAGAAGTAATGAAAGCAATTTTGCTTAAAGAAGTATTTAAAAAGACTACTATGCCAAAGTGATTGTTAAAATTAATATTGCAAATTAAGTACAAAGCAGTAAGGATCATAAAGTGCTGCAATTCCAAAATGGGCTGTTGAATTCACTATATTGGGCATGGAGCAGAAGGTCTTTTAACATAATATGTAGACTGTCAGCACAGTGGCAAGTAGTTAGTGAGCCCCCTCCAGTTCAGGATAGCAATAATTCACGGCTGTTCATTTCTTTGGTAATTTTTTTCATATACTTGAGAAAGCAGGATGTCATCTGACCGGACTCACCCTTTAAGGAAACATTCGCAGCAGGTAAGCAAGTTTGAAAGTTTATGGGAGAGGTGTGGCGCAGTGGCCAGAGCGACTGACTCCGGAGAACGGGGTTCACGGTTGGATCGCTGGCGGCAGCTCAGCATCATGTGACTCTGGGCAATAACTCACATAATCTCCCCAATTGCCCCCAGTGCTTTGAAACCCTTGAGGGGTTATATGTTTGTGCTTTATAAATACGAAGGATTATTATTGATGGACAGGCATCTGAGCATGGATTAGGACAGAGGCAAATGACATGAATGAATGACTCGGAAGCCAACCCAAACCTGGTGGCTAGAGATCCGGGCCGTTACCCGGTCAACCATACCAAAAGGCTCTTAAAGGGATGATCCCAAAGGGAATGTATGACGTTACAATGCATACATTTACAACTCATGCCTTTACAACGCAGTTTTTACATCGCAATATCCTTTACAATGCATACATTTACATTGCATGCCACTACAACGAATTTTTTAAAGCTACATTCACAACGCATTCCATTACATCGCATTATACATTTACAACACACACGATTACCACGCATACCATTACATTGCATTGAAGGTGAGTGTTGGATAGTGTAGGGGTAAAAATTACTATTCTAACTCCAGGGGGTGCAACAATAGGGTAAGTGTTGGATAGTGTAGGGGTACTATGCATGGTAATGGTATGCGTTGTAATGACATGCAATGTAATGCCTGCGTTGTAGTGACATGCGTTGTAGTGTCATGCGTTGTTCTGACATGCAATGTAATGGCTGCGTTGTAGTGACATTCATTGTAAAGAATGTTGCGATGTAATGACTGTGTTGTAAATGTAGTGCGATGTAATGACTTCATTGTAAAGATTGTTTCCCACCCAAAGGGTATCTCATCAGGGCTGCTTTCTGTTCAAGTGGCCAGAACTACTTCAGATTGTAAGGGGCTGCCAGGGTACTATAAAAGGGGGAGCATGATTAGCATGAGATTTGTTTCTCAAATCCTCAGGGTGCAATTCAGCAGATAACCATTTGCCTGTTCCTTCAAAATGTTGGAAAAAAGTTTGTCTGGGAGTCACTTATTTCAGAGGTTCATGACTTCTACTTTCTTTAAAGATCTTTCCAAATAAGTCGACTACCTGGAGCTACCTTCAATAATCACAGCCCACAGATGAAACTTCAGGGTACTGGCCATAGAACATTTTAACTTGTCACAGTAAGGAAGACATCTGGATAGAAGAAGTAGTTTAGAACTGACCAGGTTGAACTCCACTATTAACTGTGATTGGGATGAGGCATTCCGGAGCCGGAATGTGTGGCGATAGCAGGTACATTGTATCATTTCTAGCCAGTCTCTCAATTTGTTCTTGAAGGCAATCATGCCATACAGTATAGTTGGCAAACGTTTACACTGCATGGCTTTGCAGAATTGGCTTGTATCAGGACAGGAGACATTCTTTAATAAAAGCCTAAAAAATGTGTTACATTTCTAGTAGACGTTTTCAGAAGCATGGTCCCTTTGCCCTCCTCAAACCATACCCCCAAAAATTGAGAACTTGTGTCTATCAATCTAGTCCTTGCCATCAGCCAGTGGCCCATCTTTTTCATGGTCTCCCAAAGACTATGTCCGATGTTGATTTTTTGGCCAGCAAGCTGAGGAGGACAGGCTCCTTCTTAAAGGGGGGCTTGCAAATATCAGGACGATATACGTTACAAAGTAGGGGCGTCAACTTGCAGCCTTGCTTTAATCCCTTGTTCGTGGGAATTGTCCCTGAGGTAATCCAGTGGGAATTTAGTCTCATCTTCAACCCCTTGTTAGAGTATAAAACCATGATTGCATTCAACAAAGGCTGGGGGCTACTACATTTAGTAAGCTTTGCCCAAAGCTTACCTCTATTAACGTCATCAAAGACAGCAGGAAAATTGATTAAGGCAGCATATAACAATTTATTGACCAAAGTGTTTTCCACAAAAATAGGGAGCGCCAGAAGATTGTCCTCAATGCCACAACCTTTTGCGAATCCTGTTTGAAATAAAGGAATGGCTCTTCTACTCTGTGGACCACTGCAACAGTTCTGTTGGGCTCTGTTTGACTCTTTTTTATGTATTGGCACCAACAGCGAGCCTCTCCAACTATCAAGAATATGACCACATGTTAAACAAAAACTGTACCGAGGGCACAAACTAATCGCCCAATGATTCATCATTAAGTAAGCTGGCATACTGTTGGAACACTATTGCGGATGGATCTGATGGCTGCCTCTACAGCATACAGTGGCGGCTGGTGCAGGTACGAGCGGTGTGGTGGGCGGCGGGACTCGACAGATGACGGAATAAGGAAAATAACATAAAAAATTTATAAAACTACTTACCTTGCACTTGCCTCATTGTCGACTTAGCGATGCGGCAAGCGCAAAGTAAGTAGGTTTATTTATTTATTTTTATTTTCCCTATTCTGCCGTCTGTCGACTCCCTCCCTGCCTCGCCCACCCCACCTTACCGCCCCACCGCTCTTACCTGCACCGGCTGTGACTGACAGCATACTGCATCAGTGTGCCCTCTTTTGCCTACACTTGGATTGAGGACTTCCTGGTGCAATCTCATCTGGTGGAATGCCGCTGTCATAGTATAGCTTTGAGATGTAGCTGATCCTCACAGCTGGTAGAGAATATTCATTGGATGAGACTTCGCTAGATAAAGACTTACAGTGGACCAGAATTTGTGAGAATCTTTATATTTAGCTGCGTTATGCATTCATGAGCAATTGCTTTTCTTCTTTACCTCTGTTATGTTCATTCCTAAGGCTCCATCACTTCAGCAAGTGATTGTCTTTTATTAAGAGTGATAGCGCTTTCTGTTGTTTCGAGAGGATTTCCAATATCTCTGCGGTAAAGTGAGGCCATCTTTTAATAACTGAGGCGAGGTCCGCTCTTCTTTTAGGAGGCTCTGGATACTTTGCTGCATCCCTCTCAACAGTTTCTCAGACTGTCCTGCCTGCCAGCTGAGTTCTATAGTGTGTTCCACCTCAGCAAAAGAAATTCACATTCTGTGGGGCTGAGGATGAGGCAGGCAAAAATAGTCAGGCAGACAGGAAGCCAGCAATGTCCCAAAGGTCCCAGAGAGTCCCTTGAAGACTCCATTGAAAAAATCCCCAAATCTAAATGGTGTCCCCAATAATCCAACAAGGCATTGGGAAGTACAACAGGCCCAACTCAGGCTGAAAACTGTTAATGCCAGGAATCATTGACTCCGTTCAACAACAGCACTGTGGCCACCTTCTCTGGGTCTGCCTCGCTCCTCTCACCACCACCACTCCTCCATTACTCCACCCCCACCCAACACAGCCACAGCATTACAGAGCCCTACAGCACTCCAAGCGACTGCCGAGCACAAGGAGAAGCAAGGTGTTTATAATTATTGGAGTATGAAGGGGTATCTAGTATTATGGTTTTTACATATTTTAACTGAATGGCTGGTGTATGAATATTTGATTCTGGAATTTTAAATATTGTAATATTTACTATTTAATGTTTAGATAGGGTGACTATATGTGTTTTATGTTGTTTAAAGACCGTTGGTCTAAATAAACATTCTTTTTGACTTGACTTGACTTGAGATGTAAGACGCAGGGACGCGGCAATGACTTAAAAAATTGTAGTAGCTGAATGTGATGAGGGACTACAGGTGTTGTGGCGGTTTTGTTGTGTAAGACTTTGGCGTACCTCTACAAGGTGTGCTTTCCCATCCACACATTACACACATAAACTTGGTTCAGTGTACCAGAGATAATTGTGAAATACAGATTATTGTTGCCCCACAAAACACTAATCAATGTGTAATTGAGATCGAAGCACTGCTTGTGGGTTACTAACATTCCAAATAAAGGGATCAGAGGCACAGGTGGAAATAGGAACAAACCTTATTTCGTTATTCACAGTATTCCGCACTCTGTACTAAGAAGAATGAACACTTTCAAATAAAAGTATTTATTACTACAGGAATAATCTGTTTCTCAGTACATCTAAAACTACTACACAGAATATTATAAAAACAGCAAAAAGACATGTTATAAATAATGAGAATGAAATGAACTTTTTTTAACATGGTTAAAATGTCACCTAGAACCTAACACCCCAATGCCTACTTCTATGTGCCACACTAAGAAAGCATGGAAAGTAGAGAGACTTGCAGTCTAGATTTTCTTAGGGGGAAGAGACAGCTGCTTACATTGTTGACAGCAAAGGTTGTCTTTATTAGCAGAGTCGTGAAGACTATGTTCCCCGGGAAGGGCAAACACGCCAAAGTAGCGGTCTTGCCTTCCTCCAGGACTCAGCTTTATCGGTTTTAGGTGAGATGTAACATTGCAGAAGTGCGAAGTGTGCTGACAGTAGGTGAGACCATTTCTAGCAGAATCTCGGGCGATAATCTGGGTGAAGGACCTCTGATGACAAGTGGCAAGTGGTAGTCCTTGTATACTACATCTTATCAGAAATGATAGTTTCGGACATAAGTGTAGGAATGTCTGACAAAGATTATGTACATCAAGGTGTGCATCCCAAATGTTTCCGTATGAACATATAGGGTAAAAGGATGTAAATTCAGAGTACAGTATTTTGGTTACATGTCTGTATGTGTTCTAATTTAACCTTGACATGGTGAAAATAGACATTTAACCCAGATGAATGTCCCATCAGGGGTTCCATCTATGTAATTAGTTGTTTGACTTGACGCTGTCATAGCTCTTAGAAAGATATGGTTGGACGACACCTGCATCAAAGGGCAGACATGACAATGTTCTGCAGAAACGGGAAAGATGGTGACTTCCAGTGTTTGAGAGTGAGATGATGGCAACCTCCATTAGTTAATATGGAGTTGAGGTCTACATAAGATGGAGTCAGGCCTTAGGGGCTTTTCCATCATACCTGGCTTGTATATCTGAATGTGACATCATAGAGGCGTATCTAAACAATAGGAATTTATTCTAATGTATAGGGAAATCCATGCTCTCAATTTATTGAGGTCTTAAATATCTAGGATAAAATATATACTAAATTAAACTATGTATGTAAAATATAAAAGAAAGCATTCAATATTAAACATATAGGTGAAGCATAAAAAAAGTCAATTAATTCATCATAGATGAAAATGGCAAGATGATACATATAATAAATATAGCGAAGCACAAATACTTTCAAGGTTTGCGTTGTTTCAGGGAACCAATTTTATATATATATTATAGTCTATCTAAAATGTTTTATTTGTGTTGGTAATTAAAAATACCACTGATGATATGGAATAGGCTAGATTAAAAAATATTAAAATAAAACAAAAATTAAAAAGAGTCTATTAATAGAAAAACGTTTTCTTCAACTGATAGTTCATACAGGCTGTTGTGGTATATTCTTTGAATACGCGTCGTTGGTCAACTTACATGTTGAGTGAATTCCTCATCAGAGGACATGTCAGTATCATCTGGTGCCCAAGCAGTATACATATGATCTTTGAGGAATCCATACAGAGCATGTGCGTAGTTTTTAGCCTGTGAATGGACCAGCAATTGGTTGCTCATTTGAGACACTCAATGATAATTGCGGCTTCTCACCAGGGGGTTCGAAAGATAGCAATGAGTCAAGCGATCATCATGAGCTGCATCAAAAGTGCCACTGGTAATATTACTCTGTTATTGGTGGCATCCTGCAGACGGGGCAAATGCATTGTTCGGCATTGCTTATGGTGCTCATGTAGAGGTTGAAAGATTGTTTTCATAGCAAGATAAGCCACTGGGGGCTGTTCCAGATGTAAGTCCAAGATGATTTCAGTTAGACAATTTATGTACCAGAACACAGGTTTTACTTATGTCGCATCCATTTTGTGAAATGTGTGCATCCAGTGCTCGCTGAGTTTAAATAGCCAAACAGGTCCCATATAGCCTGCTAGAGTCTCTCTGCAGCTTTGTTCAGCTGGATATGTGTATTCCATGCCGTTGATTTCTTTGTTGGAACAGGAGAAAGATATCACAGCTAATTAGCAGTATGATGATTGAAAATCCTTCAAAATGGCCAGAGAACAGAGAATGAAAACATTACTGATTGAGTCTAAATGCTGCTCTAAATCAAATCACCAGACCAGATCTAATGTTCTTAAAAAGATGCAGAACACCAGTTGTCACAGACAGATTAAATTTCATTTTACGATAACTGCAAAATGCGTCGGGTAAGAGAATTCCACAATTTGCTGTACTGATATACACAGGGCCATCTTCATTTTCATTTAAGCAGATGTGGGAAAAAGTAAACTTCCATGAAAGGAACAATTGTGAATTATGCATAGTTTCATACCAGCCAATAGATTTATAATTTTGTCAGTCATGAAAATGAAAGGTTTTGATTGGGAATTAAATAATACAGTGATTGTAAATGGCACATCTTCAACCTGTCCTATACTAAATAGGGTATGTAGATTCTTTCTTGGCCATTGGTTTTTGTGAGAGCGTCAAATTGTATTGTTCAAACAAGACTGTTTCATTGAGAAGTTGTCAAGGCACAAAACCTGATCTAATTGTTTGTAGTGCCCAATTTAGTTGAATAATTGTACTTAACCGAGCTTACCCATGATGTAATAAATTCAGGTCACCTTACAGGAGGTCTAAGGCTGAGGACAACATTTATTTATTGAGTACACTCTTTTAGAAAGCGTGTGCAATCCATTGTCTATAAATTTAAAAACTGTTTGCATGTTTTCTTGATCTATTTGCCTAATTGTTTCTGCAGCTTCTTTCTCTGAATATTTGTTAATTCATGGTAAATTGCATATATTCTTGTGACAAGGAATCTTTTATTTCTTTTAGGACGTGGTCGCAGAAGAAAGTCAAAAAAATCCATGTTCTCATTAATTGAGGAAGTGTTGTTCACAGCTGAAAGACTAGATTGTTCCAACCATCTTTGGCACAGCTGACCTATGCTAAATGTGGTAACTACAACAGTGGTTTGTATATTGTAACGTGGATCAGGACAATTAATTTGAGGTCCATGAGTGTTGGAAAGGAATCGCTGCATGTAGGTGTCAGAATAAAAAGGCCATAATGCCTAACCTTCAACAGAAAATTAGGTTGAATTATGGGTCCCATTTTGTATCATATTATTTACGTCTGATTCAGACATATTCATTTGGAATTGGCAAATATTGAACATGGTCAAAGTGACTTTTGGAAGAGAACGTTTCTTTAAGTCCTTCATTATTCCGAATCCTAGACACGTAGGCTGCTGGATAGTTTTGTTTAGAAAGATCATTTCTTTCTGTGTTATACAGGTTCAAAATTAACTCTGGGCGTAGTTCGCGTAGTCGCGCTGCGCTACGCGAAGTGCACTTTGCGCTACGTGTAGCTACGCGAACTGCATAGTGCGGTAGGGAAATGCTGTTCGCAATGATTGAACAGTGCCGGATGCTTGTCCGCACTGTGCAATCATTGCGAACGGCATCATACACAGTGCAAGCGGTAGTTTTCTGCCGCTCGAGTAGATTTGTACTCGAACAGCAGCTTTCCCAACGCAGACTGGTAGTTTCTCATCGCGAGCGGTCAGAAGCATGCGCGACCACTTTCAATGAGAAACCTGACCTCCCCACGTTGAGAATCTTGCCAGGAGGTTCATTTTCCACGCTCACGATCGGCAACTTGATGTTGCCGATCACGAATGAGGAAAAAGTCTCGCCGGGATGTTGATTTTGCTCGCTCGCGGTCCATAATTTGATGTTGAGGACTGCGAGAGAGCAATAAATGCCCGCTACGCTATGCTACACGTTTTTGCACTGTGCTACGTGCAGTTCACGTAGTGCATAGTTGCACTCGCTACGCACACTCCGTGAGCGTTGCGTAGTTTTCCGCCCACGGTTACTCGAAATAAGGTTTCTTTGCTTTGGATCTGCCAATATTTGGTTCACCAAAATATTTTTTTCATCAACATTTGCTTTCCAAAACTCATATCCTTGAATAGCCAGAATTTGACTAAACTTTGTAGAGTAAATAAGCTTGCTGGTAGTGGTTAGATTTTATGGAAGCTGCTGTGCCTTCTGGGTGAAATCGAAGGCTGACGGGTGTGATCTGTCAGCACTCAAAGTAAGGGTAGTACTAAATATTTATTTCGTAAATTGTATTCCATAAAACATACATTCAATAAAACATTTCACTTTATAAAATTATCCACACTTAAATAGTACATTTAAAAACCTAAGACCAAGCAAAAAAGAGCATTGTGCAAGAATGACAATTAACAACATTTCATAACTAATCTGTGCCCCTCTTTCTTAAATGCAGCACACATAGAAAGAGGAAAAAACAAGGAGAAAGGAAAGTATTTCTCCTCTTTGCGCCATTGCGAAGCGTAGGTTCTGACACATTCCCAGTTTTACAAAACATTGTAAATCTAGGATTCCCATTTCCATGGCTGTTGCATCGCACCACCCACAGCAAGACCCATGGAACACCCCTTTCACGCAGAGTAATGCGTGAAAGGATACCATATTTACAAGGAAATGATATGTCACACAGGGTGAATTCCCGTGGCCCCATTGTGCCGCCGGTGCATCATAAAAAGTGACGCCCTTTAGTTTTTATAATTCTATAGCCGGGAGTAGGGCTTTTGAGGTTGACCCCTGATATTTTTTATAAAGGATTGAGGCCTGGGGTTGAAGCACTGCCCTTCTCTTCTGAATATTGGGGGACCACGAAGCCTTACTATTGAGTACTATGCCCAAATATTTGAATCTGAAGACTCTCTCCATGTTCTCATTACCCAGGAATAATGCATGTTTAAATGATCTTTGGGATCTGACTACCATACATTTAATTTTTGAGACATTAATCTCCAGACCCCTAGCCCCACAAAAGGTATTGAAATTGTCCAATAATTGCTTCAATTCCATAGGAGTCTGGATGATTAGGAGAGTGTCAACTGTGGCTAGTAAAGCAGGAACATTATGCCTTTCTAATTTGGGGGCATCTGTATTTCTTGACGGAGGACCTCAATAACATCATTGGCAAATAAGAAGATGAGAGTGGGGCCAACACACACCCTTGTCTCACTCCTCTACATATTGGGATTCAGTCTGTTAGTTGCACCTAAAGTTTTTAGTAACACTCAAAGAAGCCCCAGCGGGGCCAAATCAAAGGCTGCTTTGAGGTCAACAAAGGCTATATACAGCTGACCCTCTTTAAGCCTTGTATACTTCTAGATTATAAGGAGCAGCCTCAGGACCTGGTTTGTAATGCTAAGTTTGGTTGGAACCCGGCTTGATAAGGGGTTACAATATCTCTGCCCTCAATCTAGTCATTTAATTTATTTAGTAACTCCCTCGCATAAACCTTTTGGAGATTCAAAAGGCATCTCCGATCCCCATTTTTATAAATAGAGATAATTTCCATCCCCTTTCCATGAATCGGAGCTCCTGCAGCTATGGCTTTGCTAAGGCAGTTGACATATGGGCCCACTCACTGGCATAAATTTCCCAGACATCCTCAGGTACTACGAGAAGGCTACCCTTATGACTTCCTTGCCTCGGGGTGTTTCCCTAATAAAGACGGGAGGCCAGTCTTCTTTCACTAAGCTGATGTTATAATCTTCAGATAATTGTGACTGTGTTATTAATACGTGGTATTTCCCATTCAAGGTGTATGTTTAGATTGTGAACCCTATCAGGAGTATTTCAATGTTGATCTAGAGTCTCGATCTGTATAAAGTCATCAATTGGATTTGCATCCAGAAACCTCTGTACTACAATGACACTGTCTAGGAGCGCTCTAGCCCCAAGCCCTGGTTCGCAGGAGGACTCGTAGCTGGATCAGCATGTGTCTTAGAAAGTCCTGCTGCTTTCTTCTTTTTTACTGGGGCTTTAGAGTCAAGCCTTTCTCTTCCCTTTTTACGCTGACATCAGTCCATGACCAAACAAGTCAACGCAGTCTCCTCCACCTGTTTCAACACCCTCCGCATGCTCCACAAGATCTACAGATGGATCCCGACAAACACAAGGAAAACAGTCACCCAGGCCCTTGTCAGCAGCAGACTCGACTACGGAAACGCCCTCTACGCCGGAGCCTCGTCCAAACTCATCAACAGACTACAGAGAATCTTGAACGCCTCTGCATGCCTGATCCTCGATGTCCCACGCCGCGACAACATCACCCCCCACCTGAGGAACCTACACTGGCTCCCCAACGACAAAAGAATCTCCTTCAAGCTCCTGATCCACGCACACAAGGCACTCCACAAAACCGGCCCAGCCTATCTCAACAGTCGACTCTCCTTCTACGTACCCAACAGGAAACTCCGCTCCGCTGACCACGCCCTGGCCACGGTCCCACGCATCCGGAGAACTACTTCCGGAGGCAGATCCTTCTCCCATCGCGCCGCCAGGACCTGGAACACCCTCCCCCTCCACCTGCGACAAACCGAAGACCTGCTGACCTTCAGGAGACAACTCAAGACCTGGCTCTTCGACCAATAGCAGCATCACCACCCCCCCCAGCGCCTTGAAACCCTCCCGGGTATGTAGTGCGCTTTACAAATTATGTGCTTGATTGATTGATTGATTGTTCTGCTTCAATTTTATTACTGTGCTCCTGGTTGCTTCTGTACTCGGATCGTCTTTCCCTCTCTTTTCTTTTACCTTCATTGTCCTGGAAAGAACGTGAAAAGCGGCTATCAGAATACTTTTACCCTTTAGGTTTTTTAATTTTCTCACAATCTCTTTACTTATAACCATCCCTACCGGATTCCTGAGAAGTGGGTGATCCAGTCCATCTTTTATCCTTGTCTTTCTGCTTTATCTCCCCTGCCGTTGCAAATTTCTTTATAACGGAACCCTCAGTGTCATTTTTAGTTTTTAAGTGTGGCTTAACGGTTGAGTACTCAAGGTATCTCTACCTACAGAGGTATAAACTTAAGAAATTATTTTTGGTAGTTCCCATTCACGATCTCTGACATGTAACAGTAACTGAAGTCTCTGCCTTAATGTTGCTTAGGATGGCAGATATGTTCCTCACTAACTTATTTCTAAATCCAAAGCTGGTGCAGGTCCCAACTTATTGTTTACCTGTCTAAGTACATCCGGGACTTTTACCAATCAAGGCAAACCACGCCTACTATTGTAAATGCATGAAATGATGCTTCCCCAGGTGTTACACTACTCTACGGTAGGCACTGTTCCAAGAGCGACACACGTAGTCAGTATTCTGTGCTTGCCATGAGGGGTAGTGTTTCCCACTGCTTCCAACTGATTGGTCTCATGAACAATCCAGAGCCATTTTATCATGCTTTGTGGGCTCTTTTCCCTAGATAGGGTTAATAGTCTGTGGACTGATAGTTTGCATTTGTGCAGGAGTGCTAGGTCCTGCTGTGGCAGCAGGTCTGGAGCTCAAAGTACGTTGCACACACTGTACAAGTCTCCTGTATAAGGCGAGTGTGTAATTTAACACTCCCTACCACCTAAATGTTTGTTAAGGCGTCAGGGTGAGCAACGGGAGTGTAGCCTTCCAAAACCGAACACGTAGCCCCTTCTTTGCTCAGAGACCCCAAACAGACATTTCTGCATGTGTCTATAGCAACTGACCACCAAACCAATTGTGGTGTTCTTGGTAAGTTAAAGGGATTTCTAAATCTTGATAAGCCCTAAAGTGTGCTGCCAGGTCTACAACTATGTATTCTTGAAACTACCCTGAGGCAGTATCAATAGGCTTGATCTCCACCCATGAATAAAACGCCTTAAAGGCATACGCTGTACGCGCAGCTATTACAAAAGTACCTGCCCCCCCCATCAGGGATACCTCGATCTTTGAAATGTTGAGTAACTGCTTCCCACGCAATTGGCCCCTATCACAATAGGTACTACAATAATGAATGGATTTAATTGCAAATTGGGATCAAAGAATTAGAAAACCCACAGAATGGGGACAACCTTTTATGAGTCAAACTTGACAAACCTATGGAAATAGGTGCTCCCTTATCCTACATAGGAGGTAACAATGATTACTACGGACGTCTCCGTAATGACGTGATAATGGTTCGCGTGGACGAGAATAGTGAAAAAACTACTCAAGGCATAGCTGTAAAATATGGATTCCTTGTTGGGTGCCAACTGTTGCACAAGTTACGACTTTGAGGTAGCTCTACAAGGTGCGCTTTCCTATCCACGGGTGACACAGGTGAACTTGGTTCAATCCTCCAGCGATGAATGTGAAAAACAGATTATTGTAGCCTTGCAAAACACTATGCAAAGTGTAATTGAGATAGAGGCATTGCTTTTGTATTACTAACTATCCCATATTAACAATCCTTCTTTCATAATTCACAGTATTACACACAGTATACTGAGAAGAATCAACACTTATCAGTAAAAGTATTTATCACTACAGGAATAATCTATTTCTCTGAACATCTAAAATAACTAAACAGAATATTATAAAAACAGCAAAAAGCCACGTTATAAATAATGAGAATGAAATGTACTTTTTTAACATGGCTAAAATGTAATCTAGAACCTTACACCCCAATGCCTACTTGTATGCGCTACACTAAGAGAGCATGGAAAGAAGAGCAACTTGCAGTCTAGAGTTTCTTAGGGAGAAGAGACAACTGCATACCTTGTTGACAGAAAAGGTTGTCTTTGTCAACGGAGGCGTTAAGACAGTGTGCCCGGGAAGGGCAAACACACACTGCGGTAGCGGTCTTGACTTTCTCCGGAACTCGGCTTTATCAGCTATGTGTGCTGGCAGTATTTGAGACCGTCTCTAGCAGAATCTCGGGCGATAATCTGGGTGAAGGACTTCTCCTGACACATGTCCAAGTGGTAGTCCTTATATACTAAATCTTATCAGAAATTGGAATTTTACGATATTAATTTATGAATATCTGACATAGATCATGTACATCAAGGTGTGCATTCCAGACGTTTTCTTATGGGTATATACAGTAGAAGGAAATCAATTCAGACTACACTATTTTGGTTATATGTCTGTGTGTGTTCTTATTTAACCTTGACATGGTGAAAAATAGACATTTGACCCAGACAAATGACTCATCAGGTGTTACATCTATGTCATTAGTCGATTGACTTGACGCTCTGATAGTTCGTAGAAAGATACGGTCAGATGACAGATATGATGGTGATTCTGCATAAATCAGGAAAGATACCGACTTTCATTATTTGAAAGTTAGAAGATGGCAACCTCTATTAGTCAAAATGAAGTCGCGACTTACATAAGATGAAGCCTTAGGGGCTTTACTTCACTAATGACTTCTGTTGACATCTGCGGGTAACAAGCAAAAGGAGAAACACTGACTAACACCAGCCTCTGCCAGTCTTTCCAGCTGAAGACTGGGTTGAGGACAAGGTAGGCAAAAAACAGTCAGATAGGCAGGAGGACAACAAGGTCCCAAAGGTCCTGAAGAGTTCACCAAAGAGTCCATTGAAAAAAAATCCCAAAATCTGAAAATCCAAATGGCATCCCCCAGAATCCAGCAGAGCATTGTAAAGCACTCAGGCTGAAAGCCTTAAATGTCTTGAACCATTGGCTCCATCCAACAACAGCATTGGGGCTGCCTTCTCTGGGCCTGCATCGCTCCACTCACCGCATCCACCACCACTCTTCCACTACTCTGCCCTCATCCAGCAGAGCCAGAGTGCTATAGAGCACTGCAGCACTCCAAGCTAGTGCAGAGAACCAGGAGAAGCAAGGTGTAAGATTAAGGGATGCAGCAAAGAGGAACACACTGGAGGACGAGGGGTCCTCCAGCCATGTACACAACAGGGCATCTCTCATGCCTCTCGCTGCCCCCCACTGGCTGCCTGAGTCGAGTGCTCACTGCGCTGAACAGCCTGTGGCATGGATCCTTGCTCAAGGCCAAAGTTATGGCCAACAAAGCTGCTGCAGAGTGGAGCAATAGGGGGAGGCAGACCAGTCTTGAGGGCATGTGCCACAACTTTAACCTGAGGACCTTGGATCATGCCACACCGGTGTCTAACCTAGCCACTTCCGCACTATGACCGGCCCAACCCGTTGGTGGCAAGTGTGCCATCTGGCCCGCCCACTCACCTACTCGCCAGCGCCACGCAGCAGCCACAACTCCAAGCTCCGGTTTGAATCTGCCTCTGACTCCAGCACTGGCAACAGCACTGGCACCGGTAGGATCTGATTCCCCTTCACCTCGCTCACCTCCGAGCGCTTCCCCTGCGAGCGCTGACCTCTAACCTCTGACCTCAGAAGGTAGCAATATTACTCTTTATTCTATTATGTGTGAATGGAGTGCTCTTTTGTATTAAGGCTATCTATGTGCTGATTTACTTGTTGGGAAGCCCAGTTTTTGAGTTTAAGGGCAGTGAGGCACAGTGATGGGACATTTTTGTCCAGGATCACAGACTTTGGAGCAGTATAGAATGTGGGATTTCACTCCAGGTTTCCTGGTCATGCAATCTGCATTTCAACTAGGGGTGGGCGGAATTTGCGAAAGCGACTTTCGCAAATTATCGCGAAAATGTTTAAAATCTCCGCAAACACGCGGAAATATCGCGAAGATGCGGAAGTTTTTTTCCCGCCCGTTCGCGGTATTTTCTGCGTGTTCGCGGCTCGCCAACTTACCCATGCGGTTGCTTGCGGGCGCGGCCATCTTGTTTTCACTCTTCTCGCGGTGCATGATCGCGAGAAGAAAGACGTGATCGCGCGACGCATGACGTTACTGCGGGCGCGAACTGTCGCGAGACAGCGCAAATGGCTACCAACAATCCAACATCTCGTGGAGAACGCGACCGGATCGGGAAAACTTGTCGGCGAACGCGGGGATTCAGGTAAGGCGATCGCGCGCGAGAATGTATTATTTTACAGCGCGAGCAAGAACCAAATTATCGCTAGGCTGCGGAATGCGGCAATTTTGACATTTTCGCGCTCTCCGCGGAACGCGAAAATGTCAAATTATCGCAATTTCCGCGTGCGGAACGGAAATTTAGCCCAGGCGTAATTTCAACCACAGGAGCTACTGTCTCCTGTCGCTACAGGCCAGCAAGGACATTGATTTGTGCATTGATGTCTTTTGATGCCTATGTTGGTATAAGTTTTCAGGTCTGATCAGCTGCGGCCCGTGCATGTAAGAGCGGTGGGACCAGGTGGGGGAGGATTTTGATGGATGACGAAGAGGGAAAATGAAATAAATAATTAATGTTCCCTTGTCATTGTCAGTTTAAATCTCCCCCACCCGGCCCCACCACTCTTACCTGCATGGGCCGCGGTGGCTGGGTCTGATTGGTAGTAGTGTATTAGACAAATATTGGAGTTCTTGCTCTGATTTTTTTGCAGAGTTTTATATAGCGTGATCTTGACCCGAATCGGGTATCAGAGCGCTTTACATAGCACCAGTTACATTACATGAGGATACACATTCATTTTTGTTAGGCACAGGGAGATTAAGTGATTTGCCCTGAATCACAGGCTGTGCAACGTCATTGCCGAGACTCAAACCCAGTTCCCCAGATTCGAGGTCGACCGCCCTAGCCGCTAGGCCAACTCCTCTCCATTACATGGAGGTGTGACTTGTTTATATATAGGGTGCTGCTAACGCATGCATGTAATATTGACTGAACAGGTAGAAAGATATTCGAATTGGTCGTAGAGGGGGAAAGTAGTAAATCGGTGAAACAGTAACACTTTGGGCCATTCCTGTGGCTGTGGTGTGAAGCCATCTTGGATATGTTAACAGTAACAATAGGGGTGAACCCTGTCAGTGTTCACTAAACCGTACAGTTAATATAATTTATGACCCTCTAGATGTTTATTTAATGTATACAGGTTTTATGTTTCACCATCCCCTCCCCGTTACTTCGGATATGACGGGATCCCTGCATGAAGCTTGTAGTCTCTGGTTTGCAGATACAGTGGGAGTTTGGTTGGTGGTGCAAGAATCCTGTGGAGAGACTGTTGTACCATCAGTGACTCTCCTAGATGGTGGTTTTACAAGTCTGTTTTAATTAAAGTTTCACTATGCAGGTCAGAATATACATGCACTGTGAGAGCTTGTAGACTGTCTTAGTAAATGATGGAAGTGAGAATGGAAGGGCACTTAGAAAGGTCTGTGGATGTCTCTGTAGAGGGAAATTGATGCATGATACAGATCAGCATAGAG
Organism: Triturus cristatus; assembly: GCF_964204655.1. Lineage (NCBI taxonomy): Eukaryota > Metazoa > Chordata > Amphibia > Caudata > Salamandridae > Triturus > Triturus cristatus. The sequence continues at coordinate 1,576,364,952 of NC_140590.1, forward strand.
GTGCATCATGAGGGCACTGTGGATATTTTAAAACTGGAAAATCGGTGTATTGCACAAGCCAAATTAGAAGCGTACTGTGAATTCTCTGCATACCAGTGCATAGCAAAGTGCTTGGTGGACTTTTTCCCTGAAGATCTGTGCCTAGTGAGGGTCAGACTAGAGTCGCTTTATAGGAGCTTTGTGTATGTATCAGATAGTGGTGTATATCTAGATAGCAGTACATTCTCAAAGTTCTTAGATGACCTTATTCCTAGAATAGAGCGCATGATGTATGCATATTTATTGTTTTACATAGAGTAAATCCGACTCGAAGCTTGTTTCAAGGAGCTGTACAATAGTCATGCATGGTGCAGGCCATGGATGGCTCAGATACTCAATTGTAATTGTTCTGCAGGGTCACCACTGAGTTTACCAGACAACTCTGCCATTGGACTTCATTCAATCCTGATCTATTGTGGACATTTTGATGTGAAAAAACTGAGACCAAATACAGATATAAGTTCAGTTAAAAATTGTAGGACTTTATATTGATTCTTTAGTGTCCCATTTATGAAGGATTTTCTTATATACCTCAGAACCTACTCAGCCAGTGTCCTTAGGAACTGCCCGGCCACCAACAAAAACACACCATAATATTGAACATGTGTCACCCTGCCTGAAAAGGATTTACCTCTATGAGCACACTTGCCTGGGATCTAGGACTTCTTGTTGCACCTGTTCCAAATGTTGAGAGCCTTCAGAAATCTCTTTTAATGGGATCTTAAGACTCACAACATCACTTTGCTTGTGCCCTAACATCATGGCTGTTTGCATGCACAAACATTATCTGCCTTTGTTATGCAGATTTGTAGAGTGCACTATCAACCAGGAGAACTGGCACTGAGCAGTTGTGACTCCACCACACCTAGGGCCTAGTTGAACTACTCGAAAAGCTTCTTGCAGAATTTGCATAAATCAGCAATGTGCCCTCACTGGGTATCTATACAACCACAACACAACATCCTCCAAATCCTTGAGACTGGTCCATTCCTTATGATGACAAGTTTATAGTTCCCCATGATGACCAGTAATTTGCAGATAAAACTGTATATTTTAGAATGTTTGATAATACCGGCTATGTTATTTGTAAAACTTAGATAAGTAGGGTTTTCCAAACTCTGAATCGTCTTGCACATTGCTGTCCTTTACTGCATTTCCCTCATGAGAATTTTCACCCAGGAGCTGGATTTACCAAGATGAATACTCATGAGACAAGATTACATTTTACGATTTGAAACTTATGGTATTCATTTTTTAAAGTGGATTAACTTTCTTGTGAAAGTCAATTGTGTGAGGGAGAAAACTAGTTAAAACCAGTTCATGGTATGCCATAGTGTTGTGATAACTATGATAAGTTGTAACACCTGATGTGACATTCAAATTAAGGTGTTTTACTTTAAAATGGTAAGAAAATGTGTAAATAATTGAGAACTGTATTGATGAGTTCAAATGCATACACCCAGTGGCGTAGCTAGGGAGGGTGCGGGGCGGTCCGCCCCGGGCATCACTTTTTGGCGAGCGCAAAGTAAGTTTTCTTTTTTATTTATTTACCCTTGTCATCGTCGCTACCCCCCTACTTGTCATCATCTGTCGCCAGCACCCTCCAACTTTTACCTGCATTGGGCAGCAAACTACGGGGCAGCAAAACCTCTAGCTACGACACTCCATACACCATCTATTAGATGATTATGCACATGGTAAAGATTTGTTTGAAAAATGCACAATGTAGATTTTAAATGGGCAAAAAAAGTTAAGAAAGAAAGCAAGAAAGAAATATAAATGCAGAAAGAAGAATAAATCATGAAGAAAGAAAGAAAGAAAGAAAGAAAGAAAGAAAGAAAGAAAGAAAGAAAGAAAGAAATAAAGAAAGAAAGAAAGAAAGAAAGAGAAAGAAAAAATATAATTTAGAACACCTGAATTCTTACCGGGCATAGGCGTAGCAGCTTCGGTTGATCCAAGTGAACCACCCTGCAACCACTTCAAATGGGTTACTATCGGTCAATGATTCTGGGACTCTGTCTTCCTTCTCTCCTGTTTCTCCATCTCAAGTGTTATCCCTTATTTTACAAATAAGATCTGGCTCTCCTTTGGATCATTGTCCGCCCAAAATATTAAGTCTAGCACCTGATATAATTTCAAAGCATCTTGCGAACATCTTTAATCAGATTTCCAGTTGTGGCAACTTTCCACTTGACTGCAAACTGGCATCAATCCCTCCCCTCCTCAGAAAACCAAAGTTAGATGATTCTAACCTAAATAGCTACCGCCCCATCCTTCATCTCCCATTTGCAGAAAAAAATATTGAGAAGGAGATTGACTCCCAACTCACTACCTTCATCGAGGATCCTCATCATCATCTTGACGCCTCTCAGTTCAGCTTCAGAAGCCTCCATAGTACTGAACTTGCCCTGATTACTCCTACCGAGCAAATTCGACAAACCATTGTCACAGGAGGAAACACTGCCTTGATCTTATTAGATCTGTCGGCAGCGTTTGATACTGTCAACCATGAAATCTTGCTTGGGCGCCTTGCATCCACTGGCAATAAGGATCTAGCTCTTTCCCTTGTGAAATCCTTTCTTTCAGACAGAAAGCAGTTTATGGCACTTGAAAATTTCAAATCTCAATTGTTTTCTCTTTCCTGTGGTGTTCATCAGGCATCTGTCCTGAGTCCAACCCTTTTTAATATGTACGTTGCTCCCTTGGGTAATCTCATCAGATATTTTGGCTTTTCAGCACTTTCCTACAAGAAGCCAATATGAAGTGACAGAGGAGGATGAGTTCTGCAAGGGGCAAGATGTTTAGTGCTCATGGGCTCCCACTGCTTAACCAATGTGACAAGATAAAGGTAGAAATACATTATGCTATTTCTTGCATTCACTTTTTGGTGATGGGGCAAGTGATGACCCGCAGATGCTCTACTAACGATCTAGTGAAGAATTTTAAACCCTGGCTGTTCCAATTTGAATACCAGTGGTACAAGGCTAGCAGATCAACGAGTCAGTGCTGCCAGTACAGATTGGCAACTTTTCCAGCCTCACAGGTCTGAAGCATCATGATAGGCGGAAGAGCTTTTGTTTGTATCCCATTCTTACTTATGAAGCCTCAGAAGGTTAATGGAGAGTCCACAGGTGAAGGGGTTGCTGCTAAGGGTAGGTCATCTGCCCTGGGAAGAGGGAAATGAATTATTTTCCAGTGGCGTGGGTTATAGTTCAGAACCCTAATATGCAACCTGGATGTAGGGCTCACCCCTATTGAACAACTTGTCTAGGCTATTTACACAGAGTAAGGTTTCTAAAGCTAGAAAACTATTACCATCTTAAATCAGTTTCAAACTACTTTGTTGAAGAGAATTTCCATCAAGTACTGCAGTTTCTTCTGTCATTGAGAGAGCAATTACAAGGTCACTGCACTTGCCAACGGGGCGTGTAAAGAGTTACTCACCACATGGGAATTACAAAATGAGCAGTAAATCTGCGGATGGTTTTATGTCAGAATATCAAGCATAAAAATATGGTGATAGCAAAAATATCAATGTCAAAATTTAAACATCGAAATTATTAACACTGCATTCATATAAAGTAAAGTGCCAAAATATTAACTCCAAAAATATAGGGGCACATGCATCAAGATAATCATTTGCGATTACCAAATAGCAAATGTTAAGGATTTGCTATTTGGTAATCGCAAATGCCTTTGCATGAAGGATTCGCAAATATTTTTGCGAATCCTTAACATTCCCTAATAGTGACTCGCAAATTGAGATTCGCTAATAGGGAATGCATTCCCATTCATTCCTATGGGCCTAAAGGCCTATAGGCCCTTAGGAATGAATGGTAATGCATTTGCTATTTGCGATTACCAAAGACCCCCTGATGCACCCCCAAAAAGGTACTTGTGCACATGTGGCACACACAGATGACCTAAGGGCATGTGTGTGTGCCACATGGCACTTTAAAAAATGTCCTCTTGTGCATTTTTCAAAGGATTCGCAAATTACCATCAACTTGAAGTTGATGGTAATTTGCGATTCCTAAATGCAAAGTCGCATTTTGGAAATACTACATGCATCGCATTTAGGGAGTTGCAAATTGCGATTCCCTAAATGAATTTGCAAATTAGGTAATTGCAAAAATTGTGATTACCTCTTTTAGGTAATTGCAAACATTGTGATTACCTCTTTTGTGAATGCAATGTCTTTGATGCATGGGAAAAGGCATTTTACCGGTCGAAAACGGGCTGGTTGATGCATGTGCCCCATAGCCTGTAAACATATTGAAATTGCATTGTTAAAAATAATATTAATTGGTAGCAGAATATACATTTGCATTAAATTACAATTATTTAAAAGTAAATATTATACTATAACATTTCCTATAGATATAAGAAATACATTTGATTTGAAATGAAACACTGTGAATTTACAACACAAACTCATTTAATTTTCAAAAAACAGTGACATCATTTTTATCTTTGTACATAATTATTAAGCTAAAAGACCTACATTTAACCGTATTAATTTATATTCTACTAAATCAGCCACATTATAAACTTATGAAATCGTTAATACATATTACATTATAAAGGTTTACATTCATATGTAAACACAATCCAAATCCTTTCGTGGTGTGAGAGAGACGGCACTCCAAGCACGATTGTTTAAATCATAAACTACTTTATTTCGGATTACCCATCAATGCGTTTCAGACTCCCGTCGGCCTTGGTTACGATGTTGGGTGCCATATTCGTTTTGTAATTTATATATTTTGAAGTAACACAAAAATAATCAAAGTACTAAAGAGCCCATTACTTAATAATGTATACATAGTTGCCCTCTTTAAATGTACAAAAGTGCACTAACCAATATAACCAGTGTGAGGACAGCACAATTTGTACTTATTACTATACAATATAATTATTGTTTCATAATTATACATCAGCATCTTCTCTGTTTGGACATTACATGATTTCTTGTTCGTCTCTTTACTGAATAGTATATCTTCATGAGATAATTTTTGGACTCTATTCCTTGCTGTTGTCAATATATCTTCACTGTAACACCTTGGTCTAAATCTCATAGATAAATCTTTAGTTGTTTCTTCATATTACTCTTCAGTATTACATATTCTTCTGGCTCTAAGATATTCCCCATATGGTAAATGTATTTTTATATTTTCTGCATGACCACTCCACGCATGCAGTATATTGTTGCCTGTGTTTTTTTTCTATAAATTGTAGATGTAAGTTTACCATTCTCCACACATATCCAAATATTCACTTTCTTTGGGGCTACTTTTGCTTGTGAATGACAGGTTAAAATCATTCTCATTAATCTCCTCCACAAACTTTTGTACACCTTCAAGATCACCTTTCCAGATGACAAGTAAGTCATCTATGAATGTCACCCATAACATTATGGGTCTTATTTCAATGTCGGTCGGAAAGCCTTTGACCAGCGCCGACATGAATGGTTTACATTCTGACCGCCGAATTACAATGTCGGCGGTCGTAGTGTAAACCAGCCGGGGAAAGCGACTCAGTTTCGACGGGCTGAAAGAGCCCGTTGGCCAGTCAGAATGGGTTCATAATCCCTTAAGGGCGGCATTTCCGCCATCAGGATTATAATGTCAGTTTCCGACAGCCTTTCCATGTCTGCCTTTCTGACATAGAAAGGCTGTTGGAAAGCGACTTTGGGGGCCTTGAGCTGGGCCCCTTCCCCCTGGCCCTCCGGCTGTGGCCCTGAAAATCCCTGCACCATGCGGCAAGCACCGTGGGGTGCAAGCCAAAACAGTGCAGGGATTTTTCACAAACTACCATTTCGCAATGGCAGCTTGTGCTGTGGGCGGTTTCCGGCCGCCGCACAAGCTCCCATAGAGAAATGGAAGTTTGCGACCGCACCATGTGCATCCTAATTTGATTTGTGGAACAGCTGACCTATAGTCGGGCGGTTCACATACCGAGACAGTGTCTGTCGGAGGCAACTCCGAACGACATCCTAATGAGGCCCTATGTGTAAATCCTTATTTCAAATTTCTCATTGACCATCTGTTACTTCCACCAGCCCATATGCAAATTTTCTCAGCTCCGAGCGAAGCATACATATATGTGTATATACATATCAGTAACTGTTTGAACCATGCAACTGTTTAAAATAATAATGTGGTAACTATCAAACTGTTTAACGCTCTTTCAAAAATAATATCAACATAAACATAACAATTTACAAATTCTAAACATAACTGTAAAATCAACTAAACAGAGAACAATAAAATGTTAACTATACATCAGTATTTGCAATCCTGCCAACATAAAAACAGGGAGCATACAATTTACAGTGAAATGGAACAGTTTTACTTTTCTAAATCCAGTCCTTCTTGCAGTAGGGAAAGTGCATATATTGGGGGCAGTTTGACTATTCTACTTCTAGCATAACTAATACGCGGAAAAGTACTTAAATTGTAGGGGTCAGCTTACTATTCTAACACCACTCCAACAATCATAGTGGAAAGTGTTACATTAAATGCAGTTGGATTTACTACTGTTACCCCAGTCCCACTTACATTGGGGAAAGTGCAATATATTGGGGGCAGTTTGGCTATTCTACTTGCAGTATAACAAATACTAGGAAAAGTACATACATTTAAGGGGTCAGCTTACTATTCTAACACCACTCCAACAATCATAGTGGAAAGTGCATACATTAAATGCAGTTGGATTTACTACTGTTACCCCAGTGCCACTTACATTGGGGAAAGTGCAAATATTGGGGCAGCAGATTTACTACTTTAACTCCAGTACAGCAAACATTGGGGAAAGTGAATATATTGCAGGTGGGATGTGGGTGTAAGATTTCAGTCCAACAAATACTGGAGAAAGTGCATGATTTGAAGGGGGTCAGATTCCAAGCACATGAACACTGGTGAAAGAATACTTACTTTGAAGCTGGGAAGGGCTATATTTGAATTTCCTAACTGTAACTAAGCAACATTTAGCACAATTAAATATATATTAATTATTTGTAACTCAATGTCATCAACAATCATATTACATATTTACATACTTTACATATAAATGGTTTTTAGAGTAAATTAAATTAACATTAATGTGTATCATAGAAATTACGTGTTTATTTATAATCCCATATTATGTTACATGTTTTAAATATTTTATTTTAAATGTTAAAAATTAAATAAAACATTTCAAGAGAAGGGGAGCCCAAATTAAGTTTTAGGAGTTGCATGACATGGTTTTTAATGTACATATTATTATAAACATGTAACCCCAATATTTTACATGCAATCTACACATTCATAATACTAAAATATAAACTAATATCACGTATGTACCCAAAAATGATTGTAAAATAATGTTTCCAATAATAATTGACTACACAACTAATACTGCAATAAAAATCAGGAAAGCCAATTTTTTAAATTATTAATTATAAATAGGTTTCACGCACTTTATAAATAATTGTATATCTCTTTAAACTCTATTCCCTAAAATTACTATTTAAGTTTAATACATTAATTTAAAAATAATAATTTCATACCAGTTAACATAGCCTTAAATTAAACCACTACCTACCAAATAACCCCCCAAAAAGCCCACACATTGAAAATAAAATAGCATCAAAATTATTTATATATTTTTAAATAAATAAATACATATCAAATAAAATCAATAATGTAGAGAAATAAAAACAAAAATATCACAAAAAAGTTTTGTATAAATCAAACACTACCCACCTAATCCACCAATAAGTCCCATCACCCAAAAAAATGAAAATGGTAAGAAATAGTAAAATTATATCAAAATAATGTAACTAATGTCTATGATTAAAATTTCAATAAAAAGAAACACATAGAACAATAGCTATGTAACATATAAAGATATTTTAGGATACTATATGGTAAACATCAATATTATTTACAAAGATTAAAAAAACAATAAACGTACTTTTCATATTCTGCACCACGATAATGTGCCGCTGGCAATACTTTGACCACCATATTATGGTCAAACTATATTTGGGAACCAATGTTCAGGCACCATAGCTCTGCAAAACTGGTACTTTTCACTCTGGGACTTCTGTTGCTGAAAGCAGCCAATAAGCGGGAAATTTAATTTCAGCAGGAAAACGAAACCAGTAATTACTGATTCCAAAAATGAATTCTTAATTTTTTAAGAGAGCTACTGGTATCTCCAGTATTGGTAACTCCAGAGGGCGGACCAGGTGGGTGCAGGTACATCGGAATGAGGCCTAAACCTATCTTTGGCTCATTTGTGGATGCCGCACCACTCTGTAAGAGTTCCACGTTTGGCTGGTCACAGGATTAGGAAAATCCAATTTGAGCAAACAATAGAGGCAATTTCTAGGTTCACTGGGAAGTTAGGCTGCAAACCCCTAAATGTGATGGTCAATAATTACAAAACACAATGTTGTTCTGTTTTGATGTATGGTGCAGGCATATGAGGGTACTGCAGCGTTTCTCATTTGAAGACCAGTGAGAATGTGTTTTTGTGAAGTCTGCTATCTTTTCCTATTAGTGTGCCCACTTATGCCTATAACATGGAGCTAGGCCTACCGTATCTGGAGAATCGTATCAAGGTAGCCCCACTTATGTTAAGGTGCTCCATATTGTGTAAACATGAAACCCTTCTCAAACAGGACATAATCACTGACTGCTTACTCCTTGACCATACTCACAGAATCCCGTTGCTGAGGTTTGTCAAAGATCAATTAAATATGTTAGGGAGGCCTGAATTTATTACTGTCCCGGGCAAAGCTCGGCTTAAAACAGAACTCTACACTATGTGCCAAAGATCAATTAAATATGTTAGGGAGGCCTGAATTTATTACTGTCCCGGGCAAAGCTCGGCTTAAAACAGAATTCTTCACTATATGCCAAAGATCAATTAAATATGTTAGGGAGGCCTGAATGTATTACTGTCTCGGGCAAAGCTTGGCTTAAAACAGAATTCTTCACTATATGGGGAAGGAGAAGGTAATACCAAGAGCTTAGCAAGAAGAGAGTGCCTGACCATCAATTTTTAGCTACAACAGATCGTATGGAGCATTACCTTTACTCCCTTCCGTATCACAATCAGATATTTGATTTGCTCAGGTCTAGAATTATTATAGCCCATCTCTTGGTCTCCTGTCCAATAGACATCCATGGAGAACTAGGCCTTCAGTTATGCTCCTGTGATTCCCGGTTGGAACAATCTATGTTACATTTCTTTTTTTCTTTTTGCTAAGGAAACAATTTTTAGTTCCACTGCTCAGGTCCTTGAACATTAGTAGGTGAAGACCAGCTTTACTTTACTTACAATTGCTGCAAACAGAATATGTCTGTATAATGATCCACAAATTGCAGTAAGACTAAGGAATTTGGTGGGTAAGTAATGTTCGAGCTGTGATTTTCTCATTTACCTTGTTTTTAGTCTTTTGATGAGTTTTAGTTATTGAGTACTGAACAAGGGGCTGAACTATTTTTCTGTAGTTTTAATACTGTAACTTCCTTTTACCCATTACTCACTTTATTATTCCAATTATTAATAGCGGAATACCTGTTTGTTGCTGCTAACTAACTTTTTCACTGCATATGTCACTTCATGAATTAACTCTTGCAATTTTTAAATATGCAATTGTTATGATACGTTTCCATATTATTGATTTCTATGTTATGCACTCTTTCATATTTGCATGAGCCGAAAAAAGATTAAATTAAATTGAACCGAAATAGCGAATGCTTATTGTTACACAACTCATGGTACTCATTTTATCAGCATCGAAATAATGAAAAGTTGAGTGCACCCAACGGAATTTAAACTTGTGATCACAGGCTCAAACAGAAAAAATTAGTCCGCTGAACCCCAGACGCATATAACGAACAGTCATTAAAGAAATAACCTAATCACTGGGATGGAATGTCAGTTATACATTTCATGAAAAACTTTACTCGAGATATAAAATAACATTACCATAAGCTGTAACTATTATTAATGCTTGAGGTTGCCCACCGGGTACAGTACGGGAAAAACTAATATATTTGGAGAACTGATTAATTGAAATGAGCAAGAAAGGTGACGGCCAGGGCACAGCAAAGCATCTAATCTAATGGGCAAAGTGTGCAGTAAAAGAGTAATAGTGTTCCTGAGGGGTCGCCCAGTGCCAGGGGCGGGTGTCAGCCATTGATGCATTGCCGCAAGAGCGCACTTGTCTCCAGAGCAGATTTCCCGCCAAAACCCACCTTACAAGTCGCAGCGCGTGCAGCAGCAGAGACATCATTTGTGATCTGCAAATGCTCTCCTCAGCCTTGAGCGAGAGAACATTTCAGACAGAGAAATGTTTGATGGAGGTTGCTTATAATCAGAGAAAATGTTACCAAGTCTTGAAAACAGGCCAACCTTCTATACTCCCTTAACTCTACTCCACACACCCTTTTTGCCTTGCCATACCTTCTGCTCCTTCTTCTCGGAAACCTGACCCTGACCACACCTTACTGCTCATAACACACCTACGAAGCTTCTAATTGTGATAATTTTCACTTCTCGCGCCTCTAAATTGGGGCTCTCCCACCTCCTTCCAACCAAGATTTGAGCTTGTAAACATGTCCCCTGAAATACATCAATTTCAAACTTGGGGGTTCTTTGTTTCCACGCCCACTAACCCCATCACCTGACCTCTCCAGCCTCACAAAATGCTTGATAATCTCCGTAGGACTGTCACATAATTGACCTATTGTTCAGTCTGACTACACACATCCTGGTGTTTGTCACTAGTGCCATATTTGTGGTATAATGCTTGCACCATAAATAAACACAAATACAAAGACGATGCTGGGCCATGTACCCCTTGTGACGTCACTGTTTCCTCTTGATCCATCGATTGTGGTCTCTGTGAAGTTTTTAAAGAGGCGTGCTTTGAAAATAGAGCTCGTCTGTGAGCTAAAAGCCTTCCAAATAATTGTTGAAAGCACCCCCATATATACCCATGAAACGTTTAAACACTCGGCATGATTCGCAAAGGTAGCATCAGTTCATTGCCTGCAACAGCTGTCAGTGGACATGGTCAAACTTGTGGGCAGATTTACAAAAAGATAGCTCAGCCCAGCACTGATGTCTACCTGAGGTTTTATATTGGAAGTTTGTATTTTGCATCACTTTGTGGTGGTGCAAAGTCTTGATAAATCTGCCACTTCATTTGGTGAAGTCTTCAGGACAGTTCTCAGCAGAAATCATGTAGAGAGACACACACATGTCACTGGTCACTACTGGCTTTGTTCACTAAGGAAGTCCACTGTCTCCGAATGTTTCTCTCACTAGGAGCACACTGGGCTTCTACTACTGGACAGCCACCACTCAGATGTGAGAGAGAGAGAGAGAGAGAGAGAGAGAGAGAGTTTGTAAATTGACAAATACTGACTGCACCACCAATGGTTTTTATACCTTAACTCTAGCTTAGCAAGAATAAGAATGGGGATGTGTTGACACCCTAAAGACTATGATAGCCACCCACTCCGTGGCCCCCACGGACCCCTGCCCTCACCACATCTACCACAGAGCCGCAGACATCATCGCTCCTGAGCTGCGACGAATCTTCAACCACTCCTTCGAGACGGCCTCCTTCCCCAATGACTGGAAAAACGCAGAGATCAACCCTCTCCTGAAAAAACCCTCGTCGGACCCCACCGACCCCACTGACCTCAAGAACGTCAGACCTATATCCTTACTCCTATTCCTGGCGAAAGTCATGGAAAAAGCCGTCAACAGTCAGCTCACCTCCTTCATAGAAGAAAATAACATCCTCAACTCCTCCCAATCAGGCTTCAGGAAGAACCACAGCACCGAAAGCACCCTACTCACTGCGACAGACGACATCCGCTCCCTTCTCAAGAGAGAAGAGACTGTGGCCCTCATCCTCCTGGACCTCTCCGCTTCCTTCGACACAGTCTCACATTGTACCCTAGCCCCCAAACTCCATGACGCCGGAATCCGGAACAAGGCCCTCGCCTGCATCTGCTCATTCCTCTCTGGCAGAACACAGCGGGTCAGACTCACCCCTTTCCTCTCAGAACCCACACCGACCACCTGCGGAGCCCCCAAAGGATCCTCCATCAGCCCCACCCTGTTCAATGTCTACATGGCTCCGCTTGAATTCCATCGTCTGATCACACGGGCTCAACATCACATCGGACTCAGAAGACACCCAACTCATCTTCTCCCTCTCCAAGGGACCCAACATCTCCAAACACAACTTTCAAGAAGGAATGGAAGAAGTCCTCAAGTGGATGAAGCCTACAACTCAACACGGACAAAACCGAAGTACTCATTATGGGCCCACACCCCGATGCCTGGAACAACAGCTGGTGGCCCCCCACCCTTGGGAACCACCCCTAACCCATGGACAACACACGCAACCTCGGAATCATTCTGGACTTCGAACTCAAATTGGACTGCCAGATCAATGCTGTCACCTCTTCCTGCTACCACACCCTTTGCCTACTCCATAAGACTTTCAACCGGATTCCCCTCGAACGCAGGAAAACCATCACCCACGCCTTCATCAGCAGCAGACTCGACTACAGCAACGCACTCTATGCTGGGATCAACAAGAACCTCATCCGCAAACTCCAGAACATCCAGAACGCCACCGGCTGACTAGTCATCAACCTACCGCAACACTGCCACATCAGCCAACACCTACTAAACACTTCATTGGCTCCCCATCGAGAAGTGACTCACCTTCAAGCTTCTCACCTACGCCCACAAGGCCCTACACAACACCGGACTCGCCTACATGAACCACAGCCTCTTGTTCCACGCACCCCAAACATCCCTCCGCTCAGCCCAGCTCTCCCTTGCAACGGTACCACGCATCAAGAAGACCAGAACAAGAGGGCGCTCCTTCTCCCTTCTCCCTTCTCGCCGGCCAAGGCATGTAACTCCCTCCCTCTCCACCTAGGACAGACACCAACACTCCCCAAGTTCTTGAAGTACCTCAAAACCTGGCTCTTTGACGAAACACTGTGAACTCCAAGGAGGAGCACCCCCCCCCCCCCACCCCAGCACCTTGAGACCCTTTTGGGTGAGTAGTGCGCTTTACAAACCCCCTGATTGATTGATTGATTGATTGATTGTTAACAAAGTAAATCCAGCTCCGAGACTTCCGGCTACTTGATGTCAGTGATTTGAAAATTCAATGACTGACCATCAAAAGCATTTCACTCATGATCCCGTAAAAACTATCTACGCAAGACTAGATCCCCAGGCAATTAAATGGTTTTCAATGGAGCTTGCATTACTTAAACTAACAAAGCATGTGACCAGTCAGTGTTAATCATTTTATTTGCAAACCAGACATCTACGGATCCTACATCGTCAAAGAAAAAAGAAATACCAATTATTCTGTCTCTCCTTTACATCATGATTTTCAGAATTATTTCAGAATGTAAGAAACCAATGAGTTGCTGAAATGAAATCGCTCCTTTGCAACCACTTTGGGGCTGATTCCGATTCCGGCTGCAAAACGTACCGACCGACACGGACCCGGAATGGAGACCGACCGACACGGACCGGCGCCGTACGACCCGTGCAGTACGATGCAATGCGTGTGAATTACAACCAACACGTATGGAATACAGGCCGTACGACTCAGCCGTAGGGAAAACAGTGATTCACACGGAAACCGGACGCAATTCACACCGACCAATACGCACCAGGAATGACCCCAACCGACAGGTACCCGCAATGTCTGAGCCGCACAGTACGATGCAATGCGTGTAAAACCAGACCAACTCGCATGGAGCCCAAGCCGCATGACCGACACGCACAGAAAACAGGGACCTGAAGCAATAGAGATCTGCGCTACCGACGCGCATGAAACACAGAAGAAAGACAGCGTGAAAGACCCGGAGAAGCCCGCATGAGCCAACATCAGCGTCCGTCTCGATCAGAAGAACGTCTCCTTCATGCCTAGAAAACCCAAAGGAAAAAATACAAAAAAAGGACCAAACAAGCAATGACAAAGTCAATAAATACCACAAAAAAAACGTGGAACTAAGACACACCAACAACTCCACCTATATAAAGGACACCAATCACTACCATGATCCTTTGCAAATTCAAGAGAACAGCCAGCTGAGAACACCATCAGACAGCAACCACAGACACACTCACAACTCACCCATCACACAACTTTCACACCATTAGCACTTCACCAAAAGCACTCACACATACACCTAGAAAAACTGACACTCACCCACCCTCACTTGCACCCTCACACACACATCACTCACCACCACGACCCATCACCATGCCCCCAAAGAAGAATCCAAAGTTCACAGATAGTGAGTTAGAAGTGTTGGTAGATGAGATCATCAGAGTAGAGCCACATTTGTTTGGTACATTGGTCCAAAGGACTCCCATGTCACAGAAAACAAAGTATACTTCAGGTCCTGGGAGGAGAAGGTGTGGGACATCCTACCACCAGAGAGTGTCCATGGTCTATCAGACATACCAGATCCTGGTGAGTACACAACCAATATACTCAATATTGTGTGGCAAGGGGACAGTGAAACCATGCACCGTTAGCAAAGCCACAGTAACCAATAGATAATCATCCCAAGATGTGTATGCTAGTCAGACAAACACAATACCTGCCATCTGATAGTGACTTGTAACTGTGTCATGACATGTACAAACCTACCACCAAATAGAGCAAGGCAGTGGCACAAAGCTAAATAGACACTGTCAGACAGTTTGCCACCACAAACACATTAACCTCACATTGAAGCTGACTGATAGGAAGGAATAGTGGGTATGCAGGTGAAGTGAGTGTATCCAAAAGCATGATGGGGTTTGTAGTCACAGATAAAGCTCTCCCTCCCAATTGGCCCATCAAGACCTCTCTGAACCATGCCCACATCACAGGGAGTGGAAAATGACAAGGCCCTGGTAGGGGTTGTGCGCAAATCAGAAGCAGGACACCACTGCCTGACATCCTGAAAGCCAACTTGCACGCCCTCCAATGGAAGCACGTTTCATGGTGGGATGTCTGGCCGGGTGGGAAGGAGGACTGACAGCTCTGACCATACTTACCAGCATGTGGAGACACACACACCCCTCAACACAAACTCCACACAACTCACCGGGTATAATGCATTGACTCACACTGTAGTGAAATATCACCCAAAGATACACCGCACTGGGTTCTGCCGTGTGAAGCACAGGGGCTCTCTTTGGACTTGTAGCCAAACAAACACCAGAACTTCACAGTCAGCCATCTTGCCATTGCTGTCACATTCCCTCACAGGGAAGAAGAGTCAAAAGGAAGGAAGTATGGGCATGCTGGTAAGGGGGGTGTAGCCAGAAGCATGATGAGAGTTGCAGTCACAGACATTCCCCACCCACCCACATGGCCCAGCAAGCTCACACTGAACCATGGAGAACATTAACAAGTCAAATCACATATGCACGTACAAAACTCAGCACCAGACTCATTAACAATGGTGACATCATCACTTGTATGAAATGAGATGGGAACTAGGAACACTGTAAAAAAACACTTTCTCCCAAGAGATCACAGGCATACCGGACTGTGACCATGTCGTACCAATACATCAATGTGACACACAAAGACTAGCAAAATCTGCTACCACACATGCCCCTATCTTACAACATATCCTCAGTGGAATTGCATGTATGTCCTTGTTAAAGGTCAAATGTGTACAGGGATGACACACCTGTGTCAGCAAAGTGATGGCCCTTGAGTAGTAATGGCCATGTACAGCCAAAGCTATACATGAGCTGGGCATGCACACACTTCGACATGCACATTGAAATGTTTCATGTTGGCTGGGCAATGTGCCACAACAATATCAATCTCTGTCTGTGACAACTTTGGACAAAGCAGTGTACAGGCACGCATCCTGACGTATAGTAGCAAATGTCATGTATGTGAACCATTGATGCCTGTAGAAACATAACGTACATTGTGTGTCTCTTTCAAACACAGGTGGTGCTGGGGACACAGCAGCAAATGAAGAGGAGTCCCTGTCCCAGACTCCGGTGGACCCTCAGCTCTCTGGTTTGGATCAGTCTCCGTCCTCTTCGGATGACGAAGAACAACCTGGCACCTCCGGTGTGAGTCATCATGCAGCACCAGCAGTACAAACATCTGCACCCCCTGTACCCACACCTCCAGCATCTGGCTACAGACAGGGCACCCTCGCCAACACGAACAGACCAAGGACACAGAATACCAACAGCACAGGGACACAGGACCCCCAGGAAGCTACGGAAAACACCACCAGTAACAACACCCAAGGGGGCACAGTGTCACCTGTGCGTGCCGCCGCAGGTCCTGCCCGTGTGGTTAGGGGTACTCTGAGGGGTGGTAGGCAGAGGGCACGGTTTGCAGAGGGGTCTGGACTGCATGATGATTCCCAACTGGCACGCATCATAGATGCGTACCAGGATAGCACCGGAGGGTTTGGCCAGGTAGGGGGATCCTCAAGGACATTCAACAGGAGCAGGCTGCCCATCATGCCCACATGGAGGCAAAGTGGGATGCACTTACTGCGGTGCATAGGGACATACTCACATGCCTCCCCCAGATAAGCACCAACATGTCCACACCTCCCTGTGTGGCCACAACATCTGTTGCCGCAAGATCTGCCAGTGCCACAGGGAGGGAGGATGACTCTGGCGGAGAGTCCTCTGCACTGCAGACGCCTGCACCTGAGGGGTCGTCCGAAGAAGGACAAGTGGGACGCAGATGTCCATGCACATCCCCCAGGGCCTTAAAACGTGTTCTGGAAAATGTTCTTTGTGCGAAAACCGTTCACCTTGTCGTATCTAACACAACTTGCCTACATGACATGGAGGGTTTATGGTCGTCCAATGTAGCAGATGACTGTGGACTTTACTCTGGACATTTCAGCTACCAACACTTCCAACTCTACTGTGAACTTTGGATTCGAAACCCAATGTACAGCACCCACCATACTGTGCACTATCCTCACACATGTTTGTAAATAAAGTCACCAGTTCACTATACTTGCCTCTGTTGTGATTCCAACTTGTTATGTGTCATGGAGATGTTGATCTGCTAAAGAACACAGTGCATGCCAAATACTACAGCAATGTGATCACCGTTATGTGAGTCATGGTGATGTGACACATGTGAGTGAGACACACCACTATGGCACCACAACACATACTCACCATGGCCATGTAACTCATCCCATACAATGAGGTTGACCTGAAATACAGTGGAATGCACAGACACCACACCTATCCACAGTCAGTGGTAACAAGCCCACAGGTGAGGTAAGCAAATGTCAGTCAGATGTGGGAAGACAGACAACGCACATAACAAAGCGTAGCACAGGTTCATTACACATCAGCAACATGTTTATTCCACAACAGTTGCAAGGTAATTCTACGTGACAGTGGACACATGGTCACAAAGTGTCGAGAATTGAAGTCCAGGGGTGTGTGGTACATCACTTGATGGGAATCGACACCTTCCAACCTGGGGTTGGATTCTGGGTGTTGGGGGTCAGTGTTGACCAAACAACAGGCAAAGTACCCTGGGAAGGAGAGACACAAGAGACAGTCAAAAGCACAGCAGAACAGGAGAGAAATGCAATACACATGCACAAAACATGTCAAAATAAACCTACATAGAAACAAGATAGCAGTTCGACACTATTGTGGATTACAGACCACCTGAAAGGACACATCACTGCATGCATCCAGTCAAGTAGCACACAGACACACTCAAACAGCAACAGAGCAGCCCCACCACATTTCAGGCTAACTCAATACATTGACATAACAACCCTGTAAACTCACATTCAGGTGAAGAAGTTGTTGATGAGCTGTGTGCAGACGTCACCCTCATCATCATCATCACTGGTATCGTGGCCCAGGCCTGGATCCTCCACAGGTGGCGGATGTAGGTCATCGTCATCCTGGATGAGAGGCAACTTCTTCCACACTGCCATGTTGTGTAGCATGCAGCATACAAGGATAATTTTGCACACCTTTGCAGGGTCATATGGAAGGGCCCCTCCAGTCTTGTAAAAGCAGCGGAAGCAGCTTTTCAGGAGACCAAAGGTCCGCTCAAGCACCCCCCTGGTCCGACCATGTGCTTCATTGTAGCGCATCTCGGCTGGTGTCACAGGGTTCCTGAGGGGTGTCAGCAACCACGGCATGTTGGGGTATCCGGAGTCACCTACATACAAACAATTGAACAATTAGCGACTACTCCTCATGATGTAGGCATCGTGCGCAGAACCCGGGAAACGTGCACACACATGTGTGATACACATGTCTGCAAGACATACCACCAGAGCATTGATGGAGTGGAAATGTTTCCTATTCCGGTATGCCTGCTCATGTGCCCGTGGTGGTACCAGGGCCACACGTGTACCATCAATAGATCCGATGACGTTCGGCATCCTCCCCAGTGTACAAAAAGCATCCTTTATGTCAGTGAGTTGACCTGGGCTAGGAAACATGATGTACAGGTCATGGAAATGCAACATCCCCTCCAAGACATCGCGTAGCACACGACTGAGCATAGTTTGCGACATACCACCAGCAGTAGCCACAGTGTACTGGAAGGTACCAGTAGCAAAGAAGTGCAGGGCTGCCATCACCTTCACCTCTGGGGTCAGTGCTGTAGGGTATGTCCGGCCAGGTAGCAGATGTGGCGCCAACTGCTCCACCAACTCCTCAATCACTGGCCTGGTGAAGTGGTACCGTCGGATGCTGTCGCATTCCTGCATGGTTTAAAGGTCCGGGAACGGTCTATGGACAGCTGGTGTCCTGCAGTACATAGATGAACAAAGGAAAATTGTCGATTCATCCACCCATGTCGTATGACCAAGCAAAATATCACATGATACATCATGACATTACACAACGTACTGAGGTGTGTAGTGTTGGGTATGGACACATATCTCACCTACATGCCCATCACCTCACATCTCAAGTCCACATGTGTACATAAGTTCCATGTAGTGCAATGGCCAATCATTGGGCTGTGTCACATTACCTATGTACTGCTGTCACGTTACAAACACACACCACAGTGACAAGTGAGGCCTGATGTCTCCCAGGCATCACAACTCTTTGACATGCAGATACCCAGGGTCCCTGTATTGCCACATGGACACTGGCATGACATGGCGTATCATGTACATGCCACAAAACAACCATGAGTCCCACAGGTAGTGGCCACTGTTGTCTCTGCAGGCCCTACATGGACGTCTCGTAGACACACACACAACATCAATGTTGATGCACAAACCACATGGATGTGGAGACTGTCTCCCATTGGGCACATTTGATGAGACACATCTGAGACACAACATGCACACAGACTGTGGGTGTACATCAGAATTGTGGCTATGGGTCTCACTATGACGTACATACCATCCCACCCAGGACTCAGGGTGTATGTGACATGTCCTAAACATATCTAACCTGCAACTGTGTCCATGGCTCATGCCCATTACTGTACAGTTGCACATCACAGTGGTAATGTGCACAACACACAAAGGATTCTGTCCCCATGAACACGTGCACAGCCTGGGAGTGGCTGCACTAAAGTGCCACACAACAAGCCAAATGTTGCCCCCCTACACACACAGGTAATGCATCCTTACATGCCATGGGACACAGTGCGGCACATGCTGTAGTGTGGTAGCTGTGCACCTGAGTCCCTGGCAAGTAATTGTGTGTGGAAGCCGTCAAAAAGTCACACCAATGTCAACCGACGCGGGTGACTTCTACAGAGACGCATTGCACAGTTCAGGACCGAGCCATGCATACGCTCAGCCATTGACTGCAATGAGAACCGATGCGGGTGACTATCATGCGTACGCATTGCACAGTTCATGACCGAGCCGTGCGTCCGCTTAGCCATTGACTGCTATGAGAACCGATGCGGGTGACTATCATGCGTACGCATTGCACAGTTCATGACCGAGACGTGCGTACGCTTAACTATTGACTGCAATGAGAACCGATGCGGGTGACTATCATGCATAAGCATCGTGCAGGCATGGACCGAGCCGTGCGTACGCTTAGCCATTGACTGCAATGAGAACCGATGCAGGTGACTATCATGCGTACGCATTGCACAGTTCAAGACCGAGCCGTGCGTACGCTTAGCCGTTGACTGCAATGAGAACCGATGCGGGTGACTATCATGCATACACGTCGTGCAGGCATGGACCAAGCTGTGCGTACGCTTAGCCATTGACTGCAATGAGAACCGATGCGGGTGACTATCATGCGTACGCATTGCACAGTTCAGGACCGAGCCGTGCGTATGCTTAGCCATTGACTGCAATGTGAACCGATGCGGGTGACTATCATGCATACGCGTCGTGCAGGCATGGACCGAGCCCTGCGCACGCCTTGGCCATTGAATCGTATGGAGACGGGCGCATGTGGATTTTCAAACTACGCTTTGTACAGTCAGTTGACCGAGCCGTGCGCACCCATTGGCTCTGGACTGTCATGGAGACGGATGCGAATTCAAAACTTGTACGAGTTGTGCGCTGGAAATTCAGTTGGATGCCTACAACAATGTTGCAATTTCTAGGATTTTATGAAGGTGAAAATTTGAACGATGCGGAAGACGTGTACGAGTCGTACAATTCCATGGATTGGCCAGATTCATAGAATGCAACCGTGTTGGACCTATCACTTGGGACACATGGCACAGATTCTGCCTCTGCAGCACAGATATAAGGCTGGCTGGCCCCCAGGGAGCTCACTTGACTACACTACATGCTACAGGACCACATCTCAGCTACCACTGCTGCTGTCTCTGCATCCTCTGGCTACTGCTATGGCACGTACTCTGGAGAGGGCTCCAGCCTTCACTGAGGAGGAGAAACAGGCCTTGCTGGACGGGCTCCTTACACAGTACAGCAAGCTGTATGGGAAACCAGGGGAGCAGGTGAGTGTGCAGTCCACTGCCTTCCAAATTGTGCATGTTGTCTGACTAGCAGTACTAGCAGTGTGTACACCAGTGGCAAGCGTACTCACTAAGTACTTTCAACCCCCAAAGTGTGTAGGTACATGTAATGAACAGGTGTTCTGCAGCAAAAGTGCATTTGTGCAAGCTTCAACTTCCCAGGCAATGTTAACATTTCAGACATGTAGGGCATTTGTCCATTTCCATGGGTGCACTACCTGCGTAACTCATTTTCCTTTGTGATGACGACATTTATATCCAACTGTGTGCAGCACAAATATGGGGCATGTGTGTTAATGGACTTTTAACTTTGTGATCCTCACAGGTTGATGCCCACCAGAAGCAGGAGATCTGGCTGACCATCGCCCGGGCAGTTCGATCAGTGGTGGTCTACATGCACCAGATCCGCAACTGCCAGAAGAGGTGGCAGGACCTTCAGGGCTAGACCCGGAGGATCGCAAGGGTCCAGCTGAAGCTGTCGCCTCCTCGCAGGAGGGGCGGACACCGGACCCTGACCCCGCCACATGCTCAGGATTCTGGCGGTGGTCTTCACGGACCTGGATGGGCAGCTGAAGGCCAGACAGCAGCAAGGAGGGGGTAAGTCCATGCCTAATCTGTGTACTATGTCTGACATGCTATTTGCAGTCTTTTGGCCTGGTCACACTTCCACATTACGTAAGTCTTGTAGTCCAGAACTCATGTCCCTCAATTGTGTGATGCACCCTCCTCATCTGATCCACAGGTGTGGACCCTACAGTCTGTGGCTTGTGTCACCAGGGCACTGTGTCCCTGCAGTCAGCCATGCTTCAGGTTCCGGACAGCATCTGTTACCGTGACTGTTGTTT
This sequence comes from Triturus cristatus, assembly GCF_964204655.1. Classification (NCBI taxonomy): domain Eukaryota; kingdom Metazoa; phylum Chordata; class Amphibia; order Caudata; family Salamandridae; genus Triturus; species Triturus cristatus. The sequence continues at coordinate 1,576,386,843 of NC_140590.1, forward strand.
GTTTCATGGGTGGGTCAATTGTTTACACAATGCCTGAGATCTGACATGTGATCTGTGTGTGCCCTTGATACGTGTTCCAATTGCTGGTCTGACTCACCACATGTGCCTGGAGTATTTCAAACACACCCATGCAGCAGGGGACTCCAAACCGTGGGCCTCAGGAGTATGTATATCAAGTGTGTCACACTTGCTTAGCCACCTGACTACTGTCCAGGGCTATATACTGTTTCACGTAGACCTGGGCAGTCTTGCCTACTCAAGGGCATTTAGAAACACTCTGTAATCCCACTCCTGTGTATCAACTTACAGGTTGTGCTTAGTGACATGTGCCTTCAGGTGTCTGCCTCTGTGTCATTGTGGTGTGGCTTCCTTTTCAGGACAACTGGAGTGTTCATGAGTTTGAGGGTCAGCAGGACATCTGAGATGTGACTATATGAGACAAGACCTGTGTGACACATAGGTGTGTGATCACTTTACAGTGCACAATGCTGTATGCAACTGTGAACTGCAGGCAGCTGTGTTTCATGCACATCAGACTATGATGTGCTCATGTACAGGGAGTTGTGTTCGCAGAGACTCATATGTCTGTGTTGTATGATGTGGGGTCATCTGGGTCCGGGATATGTTGTTTGCAGGGGATGGACAAGTGCACTTGTCAGCTGCAGAGTTTGTTTTACCCATGACCTATGATTGTGACACAGTGCATACTGTTGTTGTCTGGATGCCCTGCCCCTGTGACAGGAGACAGAGATGACTGACTTTCCAGGCATGCCTGTGCCATGGCATTTAACTTGCTATGAGTGATCCTGCATTGGGGTCAAATGTGCTCCATGCTCACCATTGTGGCATTGACTATCAGGACATGAGAACATCATAGTGTGTGTTGCTGGTATGCATCACAATCATGTGAAATGTGACTGCCCATCCCTTCTTCCTGACACCTGTACTGAGTCAGTGGCAAGAGATGTGATGTGAGTATAGTAACATACTCCTACATGTTCACTTGCATGTCCAACACATGTGTAGATGGTGCATGTCTGCACATTGGGGTATTAGCATCAAACATGCAACAGACATATGGGTGCAAGTCCAGGAGGGATATGAGTGCCATGGTTGATGGTGAGACTGACAATTGGCTTATTCAAAACAGTGTGAGCACTTTGAGCAGTGTTCAGCTGATGATGCCAGGGCTTGCCCTGTGATGTGCTGTACTCACTGTGGTGTGTGCGGTCAGTGCAAGTGACTGATGTTGTTCTTTTTTTCCTAATTCTATCCAGATACATCCACGGCCACAGGAGCAGACAGCTCCATGGACCAGGAGGAGCCACAGAGCCAGGCTGGGACAGAAGGCAAGGAGTTGGAGGGACCCAGTAGCACGGAGGGCGAGTGGAGCCACACAGAGGAGTCCTCAGCACCATTCACCCCAGCTGAGGGCCACAGCAACTCGGAGGATGACTCCCTGGTGGAGGCAGGTGTCAGCAGCCACCAAACCCCAGCTAGTGAGGCTGTCCCCGCCACCGCCACCACCTCCACCATCACCACCCTCCCATCGGCTCCCATCCCAGAGGTCCGTGGAGGCTCCCATGTTCTGGAGCATGTCTCCGTTGTGCCAGGCACCGCACCCCCTGCCCCTGTGTCCCCTGCTGCCCTGAGTGTGGAGTCTGTGGACTTGCTTCAACAGATCCATGTAGGGCAGACATCAATGCTGAGTGTCCTCCATGCACACACCAGTCTGTTGACACAACTGGTGTCGTTCATGGAGGGCATTTCATCGAGCATGTCTGCCCTACAGAGGACCAATCAGTCCGTGGCCTCCTCCCTGACGGCAGCTGTGTCCCTCCTCCAACAGTCCCTCACCCCTCCTACCCCTGCCCCATACATAATTCCTAGCACCCTACCTGTCCCAAGCACACACACACCAGCACATTCACCCAAACGCACAGACACGGGCAGCACACAAACACCCAAACCAAGGTCTAGACGTGCACACAAGCAACCTCAGGGGACTGATACCACACTCACAGGGGATGGTTTGCAAACACACACAGGCATCCACAACCGCTCCGCAGTCCTCCGATACCTCTCCCTCCAAGACCCCTTCCCTTGCCTCACCTGCAACCCCATCTCCCAAGAAGCTCTTCCTCCCTTGACCTTGGCCTCTTTCCCACCGATCCAGCAGATCCAGCTTACAAGGGGAAGAGGAAGTCCCCACACACAGAGGGGAGTGCCCCTCACACCCAGACACCCTCCCCCAGGCGCAGTCAGAATGAGGCCCCCACCCGCAAGTCCCCCCGGAGCCGGAGGAGGAAGACCCCACCCCCGCCCCGCAGTTCCACGACACAGTCTCCATCCTCCATCCCCCAGGCCACCACTCCAGAGGTTCCCCCGCCACACCCTGCCCCAGGTTCCCCCACCCACAGATACACCATCCCCAAAATGCTCCGGCCCTCCCCTCTGCCACTTGCTCTTCCACCCCCACCCCCCCGGTCAGACTGTTTTTGCCACTGGTGTGGGGACCATGGCCCCCCCGTCCTGCCGACCTCACCTGAATCCCATTCCGCTCCCAAGGAGTTGGGCACTGCAGTGGAGTCCATGACCACCCCGTCTGACTTGGGCACTGCAGTGGGGACCCAGTCTACTCCATCTGACCCGCCCTCTGCAGTTGTGCCGGCACCCACGCCATCTGACTTGTGCCCCACAGTTGTGACTGCACCCACTATGTCAGACATCTCCACTGCAGTTGCCAGTGACTCTACTGCATCCACCACCCCTTCACTGCCTCCTTCTGCTGAGCCCTGATCCTGTCCCTGCGGTGCCTGGCCTGCCACCATGTGTGCCCCTCCGAGTGGATGTCCTCTGTCCTTACCAGTGCAGGCAAGCAACGTGTGACAGTTGTCACTCAAATCACATTGTTGTCATTTGGATATGGACTGGCCATTGGCCTTTGTTTTGAAAGGACTTTGCATTTGCATTTCAATTTTGCTGAATAAAGCATTTGTATTTATCATTGTGAATTTGATTTAGCTGTACATTATGTTGATGATGTTTACCATGACCTTGCAGTTATAATGCTGGATTTCCAATGTTGAATACTGAGGTGTTGATGTGATGTACTCCATGTGGTCCATGAGCTATGTATCCTATTCTGTTCGGTATCCATGTCATCCTTTGCAGCTAACTGGGTGTGTCATGATTAACAATTTCTGAACATCTCTGTAAACATTTCATTTGCATGGTCACATCTGTGGCTTGCACACATGCACATATGATGTGCTTCCCATTGTCCAATTTGTCTATTTCCCTGACTGTGGGCGCATCTCCACTGGACCTGCAGGTGTGGGCATCATTGGTGTAGGAGCAACTGGGTCCTCTCTGCAACTTGCTGGACATATGTATTGAGTATGTGCAGATGACTTAAGTGACACTCCCGTACCCAGGCTGTTGTGACCAGAGCCTTCATTGGGTGGTAACTGATGGCTGACTGACCAAGTGTTCTTCTGACATGACTGCAACCTGCTGGGACTAATGTTGGATAGCGTAAGGATAAAAATTATTGTTATTCCCACCCCAGTGAGTGCAACATTAGGGAAAGTGTAGGATAGCGTAGTGGTAGAAATTACTACTACCACTCCAGTGAGTGCAACAGTAAGGAAAGTGCTGGATAGCGTAGGGGTAAAATTTACTATTCACACTCCAGAGAGTGCAACAGTAGGGAAAGTGTTGGATAGCGTAGGGGTAAAAATTACTATTCCCACCCCAGTGAGTGCAACAGTAGGGAAATTGTTGGATAGCGTAGGGGTTAAAATTACTATTCCCACTCCAGAGAGTGCAACAGTATGGAAAGTGTTGGATAGCGTAGTGGTAAAATGTACTATTCCCACTCAAGAGAGGGCAATAGTAGGGAAAGTGTTGGATAGCGTAAGGGTAAAAATTACTATTCCCACCCCAGTGAGTGCAACAGTAGGGAAAGTGTTGGATAGCGTAGGGGTTAAAATTACTATTCCCACTCCAGCGAGTGCAACAGTAGGGAAAGTGTTGGATAGCGGAGGGGTAAAAATTACTATTCCCACTCCAGTGAGTGCAACAGTAGGGAAAGTGTTGGATAGCGTAGGGGTTAAAATTACTATTCCCACTCCAGAGAGTGCAACAGTAGGGAAAGTGTTGGATAACGTAGGGGTAAAATATTACTATTCCAAATCCAGGGAGTGCAACAGTAGGGAATGTGTTGGATAGCGTAGGGGTTAAATTAACACACTTATTAATTAAATGCATTTTGTAAAATAAATACCAATAAAATTAAATTAATAATTACCCAAATAAAATTAAATTACTTCCCACTCTATTCCCCCATAAACACACAACCCGCTACACATAAAAAAGAACACAATTAATTTAATTTGCTACTAATTTATTAATAGAAATTAATTCACAATTAAAACAAATAAAAAATATTAATACATTTATAATTAATATAATTGTACATCATTCAATCAATAACAATTAACCACTAATTGATAATTAATTAACAATAAATTATTTATCAAAAACTATAAATTAAAAAATATTTATTATTCTATAATTATTAAATGACTTCCCACCCTATTCCCCCATAAACCCACAACCCGCTACACATAAAAATTAACATAATTTATTTAATTATCAATTAATCAATTAATACAAATTGATTATCAATGATTAATTAATTAACAATACATTAATTAACAATAACATTACATAAATAAAATAATAAATTATTTCTAATTAATATAATGATAAATTATTCAATTAATAAAAAGTAACTACCAATTAGTTATTAATTAGCAATAAATTATTTATCAATACTAATAAATTAAAAAATATGTAATAATTTATAATTATTAAATTACTTCCCACCCTATTCCCCTATAAACCCACAACCTGCTACACATAAAAATTAACATAATTCATTTAATAATATATTAATCAATTAATAAAAATTAATTACCAATTTTAATTTATTTACAATAAATTAATTAACAATAACAATAAATAAATCAAATAATACATTATTTATAATTAATATAATAAAGTATTCAATTAATAAAAAGTAACTACCAACTAATAATTAATTAAAAATACATTATTTATCATTAACAATAAATCAAAAAATATTTATTAATTTATAATTATTAAATTACTTCCCACCCTATTCCCCTTTAAACCCACAACACGCTCTGATACTACAATGTAAAATGTAATTAAAAAACATTACTAATTTCTAAACATTTAGTACATATATTTAGATATAATTAAAATACGATACAAAAAATGTTAAACATACATATAAAATACATACTAAAATACATAACACTAATATAAATATCGATATTATTAACAACAAAACTTTTGCTTATGATATTACTTACTTCGGGATTACTAACTTAGATATAAAAAAAACGATATTACTTACCTTAAGGTCGATATTCTGGTCAACGATATTCTTGACATCGATATTCTGTCCCTACGATATTGTAAACTCGATATAATTGTAGGTCGATATTAAAATTCAGTATTTTGACTGCTCACTCAGTACACAGGCTGATTCTAATGAGACAGTTAATGCATGGATTCTGCTTGACATTTTTCCTACTCAGATACAACGTATCACCTACCGCTGCTGTTCAGATTACAGAATGTGAGTATTCAGTGATCTTCCATCATGGCATACAAGAATCACATCATCTTACTATCACTATGCAACTCTGATCCTTACCACCTGAACACTGGTGATCCTCATGCCTCAACCATTCCCCCTCCTCTGCAATACCTACCCCAGTCTTCTTTCTGAATTGATACATTTCTTACATTTTACGTGCTTCGATTACATATAGGACACAAAGATGAAATTACAGAACCTCAATTACACCACAATCTTGAGGTTCAAAATCAGATGACCCCCCATAACCATATTAAACTCAGCCTGAACAAAGCTGACATCCCAAAATGGGACTGCTGACCACTGACACAAGAGATGGTCCACATATTTAGGACAGCTAAAAAGCCTAATAATCATCAAACATTCAGCCGGAACTCCAAATGTTATGTTATGTTATAGGTTTTGTATAGCGCTCAGCTGCCCCAATAAAGGGGCCTCCCGGTGCTGAAAACTGCAAACTGCAAACTGATATGGGCAACAATAGAGAAGATAGAATGCATTTCACAGTGAAAAGTTCTCCAAAAAGGCTCAGAATCCTAAAATGTATACTACGCTACCTGTTTTTTACCAACTTTGTTGAAGCCCCAGCTGCTGTTGGACATTCTTGCCTGGTTTACACAAACAGACTAGGTATGTCAGAATTCCTGCTAAACAAATTACAACAGTTGCAAAATCTGTTACCGTTCTACTCCTATCTCATATACCCAGCAATCACATTACCCTTGTTCTGTTGATTCCATTTTCTAGCCAGATTGCATGAACAACAATTTGCTTACAGCACCAAGTGCTCCAAGGAACTGGACTGATATTCCTACAACAAAAAGTTCAGACCCAACACCCTAGATATGGCTGCCATCCAAACACACTATTTCTAATTAAAGTGCCACGTTTCAACAAAATTTGACTTAGAGGTCTACATTCTTGGTCGAACTCAGCAAACTTTCAGACTCCCTCCTCATTGAATTACTGGAATTCAAAAGCCATCCACCTTACCGAAAGCTATAAATACATGGCTCTTCATTCTTCAAACTCCTGCGTGATCCTCAACCTTAGGCAACATATTAGGCAACACCTATCAGCCACTGAGCTCTGGTGGCACCACCTTCTCGAGAAGATCCATTATTCAGGTATGTTGAAATGAGTACTACATGAAGTGCATTCTAGCCCTTTTCATGGATCCAATGAACAATGACAGACATAACTGCAGTGGCACATTAGCCACAACATGGCTAGTTCATACGTGAGGACCTCAAGTACCACACTCATCTGTATCACATAAGACATACAAAAATCACAATTTCTCCAACCATACAAGCAGGAATGTAATCTGGGTCAGCCTGGGACAGAAAATAGGCCTGGGCACCAATATACCAGAGTCCCACGTTAGTAAATTAGAAAGCTAAAAAACTAGCCCATGTTTGAAAATCGGGGCAGTTTTGACTTGTAAAGACACACTGTATATGTGTTTTGCAAGGAAAAGAATACTCTATGGATTTGAGCAAGATGCAGGAAATCTTTGGTTGAATATCTGGGAAATCCATTAGAAAAACTGGCCCAGGAGAACATAAAATAGGTACCACTGGGTAGAATTCTAATTCCGCAAGCGAGTTTGGAGAATTTTGTTGACTAGTTACCGCCAAAAAGAGGCAAATCACCACATGGCAAAAGTTTTTTGTCAATCAAGCAATGCGATAACAAAACAGGAACAAAGCGAGGGTTCAGAATGTGAGCTGGCAAGTGCGATCGAGATTTGGCTTCCCCTAGCATGATTTTCTACTCGAGCTACAAAACCAATTCGAAAATAGGTTTTTATAGTAGGTATTTTACCAGAACGGATGATTCAAGTAGTTGTTTAAGTTAAAAAAAAATGTTTTACTTAATTTTATTAACAGAAAGGAAGTGCCACAGAGACTCCAACTTCCTCTTCTTTCCTCCTCCCACTTTGTCCATCCTGTGGTCACTTTTCATTTTTGGATTTGGAGGGAAAATATCACTCTCTTTGTCTGCATATACATTTGTCTGTGTATATTACCTACTGACGGTCGCCAGTAGGTAGTTATAGTTAGGACCAAGTTTCCATAGGAAGAGCATTTTTTGTTTTGCTTATAACTTTGGCGTCGTTTGATGAATCTTCATGAAATCTTCCAAACAAATTCTTTGTTCATATCAGCTCCTATGTGGGAAGAGTGAGGGTGATTCGTCAAGGGGAACCGAGAAAAAAGGGGGGTGCCAAAACGTGTTTTCTCCATGTTAATTTCCGTAGGAAACTTTAGACAAGGCTACAGGTCGAACGGGTGAACGGAATTACCCCAAATTTGGCAGGGAGAAGGGTCTTGGTCTAGAAAGCACGCTTTTGTTTATTTGGTGTAAATCCGTTTAGTAGTTTTGGAGAAATTTCGAAATTTACAGATATCGATATTTGGGAATTCTACCATCTGATTGGCTAAGGTGTTACGAGCACGAGCTTGCTGCTTATTGGTTGTGAGCACTGCGAGCGGTTGCAACTAGGAAGTGTTGGCTGCCATTTTGTGATTCCATTGAAGCAAGTAAGGGGGGAAAAGGGCAAAAAGAGTAGGGAACTGGAGGATAGGAGCACTGTAAGCTCTGTGGGGGAGTGTGAAGCGAAGTAGTCACACCTACCGGTCTGAAAGTGCGGTGTTGCTCAGAGTGACATGGTGCTGAGATGAGATGGTGCTACAGTCGGGTATGAAACCTAGAGCCTAAACCGGGAGGTCATTGCTGTAAAGTGATGTGCTCTGGTGTTTGTAGGATACCTGTGGACATAGTGTTAGTAGGCGTTTATACCATACAGGTAGTGGGAAGCGAACTACTGAGCTCTACCGTGCGTTTATACTATACCGGAAGTGGGAAGCGAAGTACTACGCCTACCGGTGTGAAGACTCAGGGATCAAACCGAGCTGATTGTGGTAAAGTGATGGGCTATGGCCGCTGTAGCATACTGGCCGCTGTAGTATAACTGTAAGTAGTGTTAGTATGCTTTTATACTATACAGGGAATGGGAATCAAACTACTCACCCCTACTGGTCTGAAGACTCGGGGATTAAACCGTGAGCTCATTGCTGTAAAGTGATGTGCTCTGTGTACTATTTCAATGTAAGTCATAGTACAATGTTAGTATGTAATGATACTATAATATAAGTATGTAATGTTAGAATGTAGGGCTGTCATGAGGGGAATCTTGGGGAGTTTGTACACGGTGCTGGAGAAGACGGATGCCTTGGTGTCTTGTCCTGTTGGTGGCTGTTTAAGCTGTCTTCTTTTCCTGCAATAAATCTACTTATTGGATCCACTGCTGTCTTCCTGTTCACTACATAAATTTGGCGACGAGCGGGAGAAGGTGAAAAGAAGGCAGCACTCACCAAAATTTTGCGCTTGCTTGCGTTGTGCTGAAGACCCGTTTTCTTAGTGAATCTGTTTCTACTCATCCAAGGGTCGTGTGCTGAAGACCCGTTTTCATAGTGAATCTGTTTCTACTCATCCCAGGGTCGTCGGCTGATCGAACTATGTAATCCTACCTCTGGTAGGATTTATATTTTTTAATTTTGGGCTTCCTCTGCCTCTTCACTACACTCTGGTTGCTGTACCACACGTGTGCAAGTAGTGTTAGTATGCGTTTATAGTAATTCTGTGGATATGCATTAAACAAAGCATCATGGTCCCATGGAGCGCCACCTCCCAGACGCAGGTCATACAATGTCCCGTGGTGTGCAAGCTTGGGAAATTTATGTTTGCTATTACAGGGCGGGAGCATTGCTTGTACCCTGTGATAGTAAATTCTTGCTTACCTCGTTGAAGCGAGAGGAGGAAAACCTCGTATCATTTCAATAAAGCGGAACCGGATGGTAAAAATGAAGAAAAAAAATGAAGCGGGGTCTCACCCGTTCATTTAAATTAGCACACTGGTGGGTAATGTTCCGGGGCCAATCCTATTATTATATTGCGGGGTCTCTGCAGCACTGGGGATCTTAATCTCACATGTAAATTAAACGCGGGAGGGCACAACACAAAACAAATAAATGGAAATGTAACTTTATTAGAACAACAGTAAAATATGAAAGAAGTGGGTGGGACTCCTCCAGAAGCAGCGTACAAAACCTGCAAGACAAAAAAGAAACATAAGTATGTGTGCCATGTCTAAGAGTACAAGAAAGGTAGTGAGAATAAACGGAGGAAGGTGAGAATGGGACAGAGAGCGAGTGGGTGGAAGGGAGAAGGGGAGGGAGAATGAAAAAAAAAGAGAGGGAGGAGGAGACAGAGCGCCGGCCTACTGCACCCAGCCCTCACTGTTCACCTCCCGTCACCCGTGTGTCTGGGACGCTGGGGTCTGCGAGAAAGAGTGCGGTCCAGCAAGTCCTTAAAATGAAACAGAGATATGAATGAGGCCAGAGATTACATTATTATCTATGGCAACATCGCTTGCCTGCACCTGTGCGCCCAGGCTGCTGCACCCCAGCCCCTTTCTCCACTCTGTGCTCAATTGCAGCTCCTGTGCGCCGGGGCTTGACTGCTCACCTGCCACAACCGGTGTGTCCAAGAACGTGCCGGTGTGAGCTCCAACTCCGGGATGCCGCTATCAGGGTGGCCCAGCAGGTCTCCGGTCGGGGACGGTGTCTTGATACCACGGTGGTAGGCGTCAGAATGCCCAGGGCATCATCACAGGGTGAGCACCTGCTCTGCCCATTTTGGCTCCACTAACCCAGTGTCTGAAAAGGGAGAAAAAATATAATGTTGGAAACGTCTTGAGGTAAATGAAGGTTTCTTTCAACGTTAATAGGGAACACCAGTTGAGTGCATCGTTCCTTCTTGAAGTACGATCTTCGAACTGTTAGTGGTAATCGTGGTTCAAAGAGGAGTTGGAGTGCACAAGAATACACAAGGTTAAATAATAATATGTTATGCCAACGTTCACATGCAAAGGAACAGAGCGCATGCTAGAAGTATAATGTGCGTGTGGAAGGCAGTGGAGAAAGCCTGTGTGCATGTACACTTAGGTGCCGATCACAATCCGGTAAAAACCGGGTACGAACCGTCGGACGGAGCATATTCTCCGTCCGACGCGTACCCGGTCGTCAAAATATACAAACATGGAATTACGATTCGCACGGGTACACCATTACCGTACGAATCGTAAAAAAGACCGACCGAACAAAAAACACCTACCAATGCGATCCGGGAAAGCGCCGACCTGACGTCGGGACGCACGCAGCCAGCCATTCACGACCCAGGAATCACGATTCGCACCGACGTCACCCCGCACGGTGAATATTTTGCGGCAGCCAAAAACTGCCGGGAAATCAGGACGACGCGAACAAGGACCACCAGTACGCGACGGACAGACGACGACGCGAACAAGGAGGACCAGTACGTGACGGACAGACATGGACCCGAACCTACGAGTCATCCCTGCCCTCATAGCAGTCCACCTCCTCTACAGGTTACGACGCAGACGCCGCAGAAGGTCAGAATAACTAAGGGAGGGGGGAAAGTGGGGTGGGGGTGGCACTACCAGGGCAGGCCACAAAACAACCACATGAGTGACACACTACACATGGCCTGGACATACCTGACTCCCATGCCCTGGTCACCACGAGGGGGTGGGGGCGTGTCCTGATAATCCAGCGACCGCCACAACGGAAGTCCGTCACCACGCGAACCGGCAACACAACCAGACAGGTACGTCCCGTACCCACGCCTGAAGAGCGTGGGTACGAGTCGGACCACGCCCACACACGTCACCCCAACAATGGCGGGACGGATCGCACCCACGTGGCAAAGGCCTGGGTACGGGCCGCACAAACATCACATAGCGTGGGGACGGATATGTACGGACCCTACCCCCACCCCGTATGCAAGGAGCGTACCCCCCACCCCAACAGTGAAAGTACGACCCGTACCCCCACCCGCGTATGCAAGGAGCGTACCCCCCTGCCCAACAGTGTAAGTACGACCCGTACCCCCACCCACGAATGCATGGAGCGTACCCCCCATGCCAACAGTGTAAGTACGACTCGAACCCCCACCCACGAATGCAAGGAGCGTACCCCCCAGCCCAACAGTGTAAGTACGACCCGTACCCCCACCCACGAATGCAAGGAGCGTACCCCCCACCCCAACAGTGTAAGTACGACCCGTACCCCCACCCGCGAATGCAAGGAGCGTACCCCCCTGCCCAACAGTGTAAGTACGACCCGTACCCCCACCCGCGGACGTACGGAGCGTACCCCCAGCCCAACAGTGTAAGTACGACCCGTACCCCCACCCGCGGACGTACGGAGCGTACCCCCAGCCCAACAGTGTAAGTACGACCCGTACCCCCACCCGCGGACGTACGGAGCGTACCCCCAGCCCAACAGTGTAAGTACGACCCGTACCCCCACCCGCGGACGTACGGAGCGTACCCCCAGCCCAACAGTGTAAGTACGACCCGTACCCACACCCGCGGACGTACGGAGCGTACCCCCAGCCCAACAGTGTAAGTACGACCCGTACCCCCACCCGCGGACGTACGGAGCGTACCCCCAGCCCAACAGAGTAAGTACGACCCGTACCCCCACCCGCGGACGTACGGAGCGTACCCCCAGCCCAACAGTGTAAGTACGACCCGTACCCCCACCCGCGGACGTACGGAGCGTACCCCCAGCCCAACAGTGTAAGTACGACCCGTACCCCCACCCGCGGACGTACGGAGCGTACCCCCAGCCCAACAGTGTAAGTACGACCCGTACCCCCACCCGCGAATGCAAGGAGCGTACCCCCCTGCCCAACAGTGTAAGTACGACCCGTACCCCCACCCGCGTATGCATGGAGCGTACCCCCCATGCCAACAGTGTAAGTACGACTCGAACCCCCACCCACGAATGCAAGGAGCGTACCCCCCTGCCCAACAGTGTAAGTACGACCCGTACCCACACCCGCGGACGTACGGAGCGTACCCCCACCACACCAGTGTCAGTAGACTCGTACCCTCACCTCTAATGCAGTGTGCGTAACCCCACCGTGTATGTGCCAAGCGCACATATCCAGAAATCGGAGGTGTGTGTGCAGAGTCCACCCAGCAGTGCCCTGAGACAGGAGTGGTGGGTGTGGAGTCCTCCCAGCAGTGCCCTGAGACAGGAGGGGTGGGTGCCCATCACTCCCAGCAGTGCCCAGAGACAGGAGGGGTGTGTGCAGAGTCCTCCCAGCAGTGCCCTGAGACAGGAGGGGTGGGTGCAGAGTCCTCCCAGCAGTGCCCTGAGACAGGAGGGGTGGGTGCCCATCACTCCCAGCAGTGCCCAGAGACAGGAGGGGTGTGTGCAGAGTCCTCCCAGCAGTGCCCTGAGACAGGAGGGGTGGGTGCAGAGTCCTCCCAGCAGTGCCCAGACACAGGAGGGGTGGGTGTGGAGTCCTCCCAGCAGTGCCCTGAGACAGGAGGGGTGGGTGCAGAGTCCTCCCAGCAGTGCCCTGACACAGGAGGGGTGGGTGCAGAGTCCTCCCAGCAGTGCCCAGACACAGGAGGGGTGGGTGTGGAGTCCTCCCAGCAGTGCCCTGAGACAGGAGGGGTGGGTGTGGAGTCCTCCCAGCAGTGCCCTGACACAGGAGGGGTGGGTGCAGAGTCCTCCCAGCAGTGCCCTGACACAGGAGGGGTGGGTGCAGAGTCCTCCCAGCAGTGCCCTGACACAGGAGGGGTGGGTGCAGAGTCCTCCCAGCAGTGCCCAGACACAGGAGGGGTGGGTGTGGAGTCCTCCCAGCAGTGCCCTGAGACAGGAGGGGTGGGTGCAGAGTCCTCCCAGCAGTGCCCTGAGACTGGAGGGGTGTAACACATGTGTGTGAGGCCAGAATTATCCACATGCATACTGGCTACAAGGGAACATGTCCCCATGAACTCATATCAACAGACTCCACACACAAGTACAGTGATCACCAAGGATGCCACGATTGTCGCAGGTGGAGACATGGCCCTGCATGCATGGCCAAAGTAGAAGGGCTCCGTCACACACACAGCTCATGTAGACACAGCTCTGCGCTAAACATTGGGAACACCCTGCAGGGAAGAAAGCTGGGTACACAGAGGAAGGAATACACCCTTGGACAAGTGCACCATGCAGTAACTGCCTACATGAACAAAGAAAGTTAGCCAACACCTTGTGATGGCACACAGATCACAGGGTCCCACCAATGAGCAGTACACTACTACATATCCCACACACCCAAACCCTTACACACCACCCAAAACCATGTAGCAGCCCCACCAACACCAATACCAGCATAGCAGTAGTGTGATAATGAAAACAAAATTAAGCTTTATTCTGCAGGAGCACAATGTCCGTGGATCGCAGGCAGTTCAATCTTCACAAAGCCCATAGGGCAGTCAATGATTCTCAGCTGGATGGGGGACACAGTGGGATGCGTGTCCCCTACCTTGCCTGCACAGTCAAATGGCATCGTCTTCCACACTGGTGAGGGCATCAGGGGGGGGGGGAGCAACAGGCACCGCAGGGACATCAGGGCAAAGGGGCGGCGTTGTGGGTGCAGGGATGGAGGAGTCCACCACAGGGGGTGGGTCAGTGCCAAAGGCGGAGGCCAGGATGGCACTACACACCTTTGCAAGGTCATCCAGGGAGTCCCCTGCACCCGAAGGGACCTCAGGCCCCAAGGAGGGGGTGGGGTCAGAGGGATGGGTCGCAGCGCCACCGGGGGAGGGTGGAGACAGGGGGGGAGACTCAACCACCCTGACCGGGGACCTCCGTGACCGCTTGCGTGGTGGTGTAACTGTGGGGCTCAGGGACAGAGCGGCCATGAAGGAGTCCTTGGGGGAGATGTGGCCAGGAGAGCTGAGGGGAGGGGATTTGGAGGGAGTGGACTGGGTGGAATGCGGACTCCCACTATGGCTGCGTGTCACACGTTTGCCCCCCGACCCAGTGGGTGTGCCTACCTCACCCTGTGTGTGCGTGTCAGGAGGAGTGCGGTGGACCTTCCCTGCTGGTGTGGTGCCCGTGTCCGTTGATGTGGGTGCATGCCGACGTCTGGGTGTACGTGTGACAGGCATGGGAGTGGGAAGTGTGGATGGGGCAGGGGTAGGTGGGGGGAGGTCGCGCTGCAGGAGACCCACTGCTGCAGTCAGTGTGGAGTCGATGGACCTCAGCAAGTTGCGTTGGTCAGCCTGCGATGAATGAATGCCCTCCAAGAAAGCCTCGATGTTGGTGAGGGTTTTGCCGTGGGCATGGAGGACATTAAGGATCGCAGCCTGACCAACCTGCAGTTGCCGCTGGATGTCCACAGACTCTGCATTGGCGGCAGCAGTGGAGACAGGGGCAGGGGGCGCGGTGCCTGGCAGGAAGGAGACATGCTGTGACCGGGCACGCTGGGAAGGGACACGAGCAAGTGGGAGGCGGCTGGTGGAAACTGAGGGGGCGGTGCGAGGTGTTGTTCCGCTGTCAGCTGCTGGTGCAGCCTCCGCCCACTCGGAGACATCGTCCCCGGACCTGTCAGCTTCGTAGTCTGATGTGCCAGTCGACAGGTCCTCGGCCACACTCTCCTCCGCCTCTGTCCCACTCGATGTGCCAGCCCCGATGTCACGGCTGGCACTGGTGCTCGGTCCCTCCGCCTGGTCTGTGTCCATGTCTCCCTCTGTGTCCCCCGACGATGCTGTGGGCAGGGTGGAGAGACAGAAATTATTCAGACACCTGTACACATCTGTCACATGAGTCCAATCTACATAGGTAACATTGCATGGCCTGAAAAGGAAGATCCCTAACATCTACTGAACAGGGTACCGATGTAGGGCATGCAACACACAGTTGGTTGAGCCACCATGCCACTGAAATACCATGGAGAGCATGAGACAATAGCTAAACACAGGAAAAGGAGTCTGACATAGCACCCAGGTCCTGGGGACAATCCAGCACTGCATCTGCACCACACAGCGTTTGCGAAAATACCGATGACCAGGGACCATATCCATGAACTTGAGACACATGCTGCATAGGTAATGCTGAAAACATGCACAACATGACTCGGTCACTGCACATTGCGTGTGTGTCCAGGCACATCACACACTGCCCAGACCCAGCAAGTGGTAATCAGGATTTAACACATAGGCATTGCCCGCCCCAACAAGACCCTACACGAGGCAAATTGTGGAGACACAGGTGGCACCAACATCTCATGGTCTGGGTGATACACACAGGGGCAGGCAAAAAGCAAGATTGGACGCCAAACAGCCAAGGTGCGCCTGTACAAATAATGAGGTACCAGTGCCCATCCTCAGATGAGTATAACAAGACACACAGGCACTGGCAACTGTGAGTATGAAGAAGGACAATCAGGTCAGGCTGCACAGTGGACACCTGTACAAATTAGCACGTCTATATACATGGTGACAGGGGACAATGGCACAGAGCACAACTTACGCTGTAGACACTGATAGTGGCCACGTTCATGATGACACATACACCACTGAGGAAAAGGTGCCCCAGGGGACAGTAGTGGGCACGCAACTACATGCTACTGAATGGTAATGACAGCAACACACGTCACCATCCCTGCACTATGTGTATCACACAGTCATGCACATCATGTCACAGGCCACTACATAGGACATGCGCGCTGTAAGGCATGACACATGAGAGACCAACTCCCATGTCTGGAGTCAGCATCAGTGCCAACTGACATGGAACCCACATGCAGTGAACTTGACAGTGCACAGGCAAGGTCCCACAACCTGTTACACACCACCCCCACACATGATGCTACAGACATTGTTCCCGTGGACAAAGCGCCAGCCTACATTACCCTGGGAAGGAGTGACTACACACAGACCAGGGAACACATTGCAAGGAGGGGAAGGGTGGCAGGGGCACAGCGCTCTACTGGGCCAAACAGGATCTGCACAGCACCTTTAAACCCTGCCAGTGGATTCATGCTACTGTGCCCTTACAAATGCCGGTGACACACAACAAACACACATGTACCTACCCCCTTCCAGCTGCTGCATCGCCTGTAAGCGCCTCTCCAGGTCTGGAAAGACCACCGGCAGCACACGCCTGTGGAGGTGGCTCAGACGGCGGCGGCCGCGGTTCTTGTGGCTCTCAGGTGAGTCCCCCAGCAGGAGCCGTGCAATCCTCCGCGTCCAGCACCGGATATCCTGCCAGCGTTTCCTCACCTGGGCCAGGCGCCGCCTCCGACCATCCACACCCCTCACGGCACTGACGGCGGTCAGCCAGATCTGCTCCTTGGCAGTGGCGCCTACCTGTGAGGAGGAACAAGTGACACCACATCAATACACCAGCCACATGTCACAGAGAGACATATGGGTACAAATTAGCTGGTAACAACAAGGCATGTCATGCAGCCAACGCATTGCACCTTTGTCATAGGGACATCATCCCCTGGTGAGGGAAAAAGCAGTACGTGCCACAGTGGGTACACAGGTGGAATGATGGCAATGTCACAATCAATGATCTAGGCTCACACTGTGCATCACACCCACCCCTCCTGGCTCAGGGCACTGCTGTGAGGACTCCACACCCACCCCTCCTGTCTCAGGGCACTGCTGGGAGGACTCTGCACACACCCCTCCTGTCTCAGGGCACTGCTGTGAGTGATAGGCCCCCACCCCTCCTGTCTCAGGGCACTGCTGTGAGGACTCCACACCCACCCCTCCTGTCTCAGGGCACTGCTGTGAGGACTCCACACCCACCCCTCCTGTCTCAGGGCACTGCTGTGAGGACTCCACACCCACCCCTCCTGTCTCAGGGCACTGCTGTGAGGACTCTGCACACACCCCTCCTGTCTCAGGGCACTGCTGGGAGGACTCTGCACACACCCCTCCTGTCTCAGGGCACTGCTGTGAGGACTCCACACCCACCCCTCCTGTCTCAGGGCACTGCTGTGAGGACTCTGCACACACCCCTCCTGTCTCAGGGCACTGCTGTGAGTGATAGGCCCCCACCCCTCCTGTCTCAGGGCACTGCTGGGAGACATCAGGCACCCCCCCCCCGGGACCCCCCCGACAGTACATGGCATGTGTGTTACACCTGGACGCAATGGCAGAAGTCACAGTCACCACATAGGGACAGTCTGTGGCAGTGGCCTATGCACTCACCTGATAACCTGGTCGCCCATACAGCATGGAGTACTGTGGGAGGATCACATCCAGCAGAGCCATGTTCTCCTCCAGGGTGAATGGCTGTGTCCTCTCCACAGCCCTTGACATGGTTCCAGGGAATCAGTAGCAGCAGCTGGGTCGACGAATGCAAAGATGTGCAGGCAAGTGCTCCCTCATGGGACCTGGCTGCCTTATATGTGCCCTTCTGCCCAGTCTCATGCACAGGAGTACAGAGAGATTGGTCACTCACATTTGCATCCTATGTTTCCACCAATCCCTTCAAACCTAGCAGTCTGTGGGTTCTCTATCGGTTTCATTCTCCTGCATGATGTCAGCCCCACAAACACATTGCAACAAAGTAGACAAATCCCAACTGACTTCTGCTGTGCACCTTCCAGAACAATTTCCAATTTTGAACTTGGTCTCCATGACAACCAGCATGCATGTAGGCCTTAATACTTGTCCCCCATGTAATTTGGAGCATCACACACAGGTACGGTGCGTGTGGGGGCCCTAGGGCACCCCAAATGCATGGCAACGGCCCGTACATGCATGCCTACGCTCTCCATCACTTTTGGTCTGCACGCGTATGCGTACTCGTAGTGGTACGGACCGAACACTCGCATCTACGCTCACTATCACTACGGGTACGCATACGCGTGCAGACCCATAGTGATAGTGAGCGTAGATGCGAGTGTACGGTCCGTACCACTACGGGTACGCATACGCGTGCAGACCCATAGTGATAGTGAGCGTAGATGCGAGTGTACGGTCCGTACCACTACGGGTACGCATACGCGTGCAGACCCATAGTGGTACGGACCGTACACTCGCATCTACGCTCACTATCACTATGGGTCTGCACGCGTATGCGTACCCGTAGTGGTACGGACCGTACACTCGCATCTACGCTCACTATCACTATGGGTCTGCACGCGTATGCGTACCCGTAGTGGTACGGACCGTACACTCGCATCTACGCTCACTATCACTATGGGTCTGCACGCGTATGCGTACCCGTAGTGGTACGGACCGTACACTCGCATCTACGCTCACTATCACTATGGGTCTGCACGCGTATGCGTACCCGTAGTGGTACGGACCGTACACACGCATGTACGCTCACTATCACTATGGGTCTGCACGCGTATGCGTACCCGTAGTGGTACGGACCGTACACTCGCATCTACGCTCACTATCACTATGGGTCTGCACGCGTATGCGTACCCGTAGTGGTACGGACCGTACACTCGCATCTACGCTCGCCATCACGATGGGTACACATACGGCAGCACTCCCACAGTGATTTGGGAACATGCACAGGCCCTCTCAGCAGCAGTACGGCGGATTTTACACATCACTGTGGTGATAGGCGACACACATGTCGGAATAGGGCGGACATACTTGTCCATGGATGGACATACTTGTCCAGGAATGGACACCAAGGCATCGTCTGTGCATTACCACATGTGTTGGGCACAGGTGTCACAGGCTGTGATGTGGAACATGCCTCCTGAGTGGAGAAGGCACCAGATGTATGATGAGATGTGTACATGTGTACTGTGTGAGGGTGCAATGTGTGCCAGGCATGCCCTTGACTCCTTTGACATGTGTGCATGTGGGACTGCGCACTTGGGGTGAGCGTCACTGGCATGGCACGGACACCAACACACGGAAGTGTCCCATGATGCCCGGTACAGGGGTCATGACACATGACTCATCACTACCCACAGTGCACAATGTGACTATGCCATATATGTGTCCGGGATTTACATTGGGTTGATGTTGTTGCACCCTCAAAAGCTGCAGCCGTTGCAGCAACCAACATGTGGCTGTGTGTAGATTGTCATTGCACACTGTTCCCAACACCATGCCACATGTGTTACCGGATGTGAGGTGCACATGTATGCAAGGGACACGGAGTAGCGTGACAAGGCCATGTCAGCAAACTCACAAGGAATGTGTGGGGAGTCATGACATGTGCACCTTCATGGCAAGGTGTGTGGGCTGGACTAGTGTAATGTCATGTGACCTGTGGCTCAAGTGTTCCGCTGCCAGTCTCTGCAATCAGCATCACACTTCTGCTGATGTGTGGGTGTATGTCACTCCTGTCTTGCGTCGGGCAGTGCACTTGCACTGGGACACAGCTATTCCCATGGCGTGGCATGGGGAGGTTCTCAATCACCGTGTGTAGCTGGGTCTTGGAAGGAGTGTCACCTTGCATCCATACGTGTCCTGGGCATGTAGCACATGCCTGACTCCCTATGTGGCATGTGTGTATTGGCAGATTTACATGTGCTCAGTAGACATGAGTTGTTCTCGTAGTGCACTCACTCTTCCTTGTCACTTCCAAATTACTGCAGAGCGCCTCCTGTTGCCCGAAGAATTCCAGACTTGGCCACCATGCAGGAGAATGACAGGATCCGGCTCTACCGCTTCACCCAACCGTTGATTCTGGAGCTGACGGCGAGACTGGCACCACACCTGCAACCGCAGCACAGGTATCCTACGGCACTGACACCCCAGCTGAAGGTAATGGCTGCCCTACATTTCCTTGCCACGGGTACCTTCCAATATACCATAGCTCATGTTGGTGGCATGTCCCAGAGCATGTTCAGCGGTGTGCTGCATGATTTCTTGGAGGCCATGTTGATTCACCTGGATGACTTCATCAAGTTCCCAACCCCTGAACAGATGACTGAGGTCAAGCGTGGTTTCTATGCCCTGGGAGGGATGCCCCATGTCATTGGGTCCATAGATGGGACACATGTAGGTTTGGTACCACCACACGCACGGGAGGTGGCGTACCGCAATCGGAAGCACTACCACTCCATCAATGCCCTTGTGGTGTGTCTGTCCAACATGGTGATTTCACATGTCTGTGCTCGTTTTCCAGGATCAGCACACGATGCCTACATCATGAGGCGTAGCGGGATGCCTGATATGATGATGCAGCTGCGCAACGAACGTGCATGTGTTGTTGGTGGGTACAGTCTGTCTGTCCTGTATTCTGTTTGGCCGAGCAGCACTACCGCTTCGCCAGTTCTAACGATATCCATGTGCTTTCCATTTAGGGGACGCTGGCTATCCCAACATGCCTTGGCTGCTGACACCTCTCCGCAACCCCATCACGCCGGCCCAGCTCCGCTACAACACCGCCCATGGCCGGACAAGGCGAGTGATAGAGAGGACGTTTGGCATGCTGAAGAGCCGATTCCGGTGCCTCCACAAGACCGGCGGCGCACTCCCATATGCCCCGGCGAAGGTCTGCAAGATCTTCATGGTCTGCTGCATGCTGCACAACATGGCAGTTGAAAGAGCTGTGCCCCTCATCCTGGATCAAGATGACGAGGACCATCCACCCGTGGAGGACGAAGGGCTTGGCAATGGGGCTAGTGATGTGGAGGATGTGGAGCCGCAAGAGGACATCCGGACTCGGCTCATACGTGACTTCTTTGCTTAGTGGTGAGTACCAGGGTCTGAGTGTGCACGCATTGGTCCCCGTGTGGCATGCGTTGTGATGTGTGTCTCCACCTGCATGTATGGCACGTGGGTCAGAGGTGTGTGTGGGTGTGTCACTGGAGTGATGGTGGCAGTGATGGTAGTATTTCCCCAGGCATAATTGTGACCTAGCATGTTGTCATACATACATGTGTCGAGTAAATGCACATGCAAGTGGCTGTGCTGCTTGTGGCTGACTTCTTGTGTGTCTCTCTTCCCCAGGTACCTGCGCATGCCGTTTGCTGGTTGCATTGTTGTGGCACTGCTATTCCTCATGGACATGGCATCGTGGGCTGACTCAGCGTTACAGGCACGGACACGTTTGGAAGTCTCCATGGGGTAAGGGATGCATCTGGGGTGTATTGGGTGTGGCAGTTGTTCACGATGTGTGCACACTGCCCCGGTCGGGGTTTGGGTCCTCTGCAGACATGTGGCATCCCCATGGGACACGACATGCAGCTGGGTACACCTGAATAGATGGGCTGCCTGGTTGTCAGTCATCAGTGATGGGATGGTGGATTGTGATGAAGGCATCAATGTGTGTGACACTGCCCTCGGACACATACGGTTAACATTGTCTTGACATGGCGTGGGACTTCCACATCAGCGGATGTATGGCGTATGGCAGGCTCTCCGTGAGCAGCTGTGGGTATTTAGCTATTATCCGACACTTGTGTGCCAGTTCCATGGCTATCACGCATTTGTGCTGCAGAAGGGGGGTGCCAGTGTTGGAGCCACATGTTACTCCACATGATGTGTTCATGTGTACTTCAAGTTGCCTCTGCAATCCCAAACACATGACTATTAAAGGTGTCCCTATGCCTCCAAGGTGCCTCTTCTCAGTCAATGCTGGTGTGTTGGCACGGTGCATCCTGCATGTCTGGCATGGTATTCCCTGATTGTGGCTATGTGTCAATGTGTCGAGTGGCAAGATGCAAGCTGTGTGTGTGTGCTGAGACTGTGTAATGGGCATGATGTCCATGACTGTGTGGGTATTGTGACATGTGCCATCCCCATGCATCCAACGTTGTCCATGACCCCATTCTCTGCATCCACCGGACTCAAGCTTGCAGGACATGGTTCTGCCACCTGTCTACACGTACCTGGGTGCCCCCCAGGACACGGGCCAGGATCCCTGACCTTTGCGCATGACTGTTGCTGTACTCAATGTGTCTGTCAGCACGGTTGTTCGGCCACCCCCTCAGCTGGTTCTGACCATCACGGGTGTGTATGGTGCTCCATGTCTGTCTTGCCTAGAAAACTGTGACCCATGTGTCCTGTGCCAGACTCAGGCCCCAGGGTGTGGATGGTTGAAGTGAACAGATGACTCAGGCATGTTTAGACTGTACAAGACACATGTTAGGTAATAATGCTACCAGCAGGCATCTACTCTTAATAGTGTGATTTATTATTGGGGGGGGGGGGGCAAGTGAGGGGCTTTCCGGGATTAGGGAATCCAAAGTTCAGTAGGGGAGTTGGTGTCCTTGCCATTGGAAATCCTCAGAGTCCATGCCACAGTCTTTGTCAACATTGGTCAGCCAGTGACCAGCAGGGCCATGTGGCAGAGAATGTCTCTTGATGCTGTGATGCTGTTGCTCCAGTGGGCCAGGTGCCAGGCCAGGTGTCCTGGGAGATGGTGATGTAGCAGCCACCCTCACGGTCCTTTCCGTGGACGACCCGGCTTCCTGCGGGGAACCTCAGCAGCAGGCCGTGACGACGTCTGGGATGCTCCGTCGGATGTTTCCTCCTCCTCCTCATGATCCCTCCCTGTGGGTGGTGATGTTCTCCGCCTTCTGGCACAGGGAGGGTCGGCCATGGTGTCGGCCATCCGACGGAGTTCAGCGTGAATCCCCTGGGACGCCGTCACTTGCTGAGCCTGTCTGTCCTCCATCCTCCGTTGGTGTAGCTGTAGACAGGCTATTAGCTCCGCATGTTGCTGGGCCTGCTGGACCTTGATCCCCTCGAGGACGGACACAACCTGGGCCATGCCCGTGGTGTCCTGCCGGTATGAGTCCAGGATGTTACGGACATGGGAAAATACCGGATCCCCAGCCAACTGGTCAGGCTCGCGCCTCCGCGCTCTCCACTCCCACCACCCCTGCCCACTTGCGTCTGGCCTGCACTTGTGGGCACATGGGGTTTCCGGGACCCCTGAGGGGTGGCATTGGCGTTGTCGCCTGCCTCCTCCTGGGTGCCCGGGACACCGTGTCCCTCCTGGCGAGCCTGGCTGCATTGTGGTGTTGGGGCAGGGATCCTGGGTGTCTCCTGGGATGTGGCAGGAGTGGGGGTGGTGGTTGGCACGGTTGTACCTGACGCAGGTGCTGCAGGTGGTTGGACACCAGAGGGGCCAGGTCGGTCGGGGTCGTCCGCAGAGTGGTGAGAGTGGTCGCTGCCGGTGGGATAGGTCTCCTGCAGATCCGGGTCCTGTGAGTGTTCCCCCCCAGTGTTGGGGGGTGCAGCACGACGTTGACCTGTGTGTGAGAGAGACAATGTTAATTTTGATCCATGCAACATCCATGTTTCATCCGTTACAAAGTTGGCACATTTCCTCTTGGAATTAGGATCTGTCTTGCATTCCACTCACAGTGCACTTGTGCATGTGTGTGTCCCTTGGGCACCAATTTGGCCCCTTTAACTATGTGTGGCACAGTCTTACTTGCTGCGTCAAGTGTGACTGCAGTCAGCAGTGGAGTGTGCATGTGTGCCGAGCTATGCGTTTGCGCCTTCCTTGTAGCACTGTACATGTGCACATGGAGTGGATCCACACACTCATATGATGCAGGTGGCTGTCCTTGTGCTCGTGTACAGGTTGTAACATGGCCCTGCGTTTTGCCATGATGAAGAGGGGGGGTTCTGGCACTGGGCACCCTTGTCTACATGCACGCAGTCCACCTGCTGACGAGCAGACATTCCCACACACCAAAGGACTGATTTGCTCTCCCTGTGTCTCCCTCCTTCTCTGTCCCCCTCTCCCTCCCTCTCTGTCCCCCTCTCCCTCCCTCCGTGTGTCAGCCTCCTCCCTCTGTCCGTCTCCCTCCCTCTCTGTCCCCCTCTCCCTCCCTCTCTGTCCCCCTCTCCCTCCCTCTCTGTCCCCCTCTCCCTCCCTCTGTGTCCCCCTCTCCCTCCCTCCGTGTGTCAGCCTCCTCCCTCTGTCCGTCTCCCTCCCTCTCAGTCCCCCTCTCCCTCCCTCTCTGTCCCCCTCTCCCTCCCTCTGTGTCCCCCTCTCCCTCCCTCCGTGTGTCAGCCTCCTCCCTCTGTCCGTCTCCCTCCCTCTCAGTCCCCCTCTCCCTCCCTCCCTGTCCCCCTCTCCCACCCTCTGTGTCCCCCTCTCCCTCCCTCCGTGTGTCAGCCTCCTCCCTCTGTCCGTCTCCCTCCCTCTCAGTCCCCCTCTCCCTCCCTCTCTGTCCCCCTCTCCCTCCCTCCGTGTGTCACCCTCTGTCACCTTGGCCCAGCTTCCTGGGCACACACTGTTAGCAGATCTTTGAGTGGCCCTTGGCCTGTTGATGTGAGTTTGTTTCTGATCTCCAGGCACCCATTTTGTCTGCTGTGTGTCTGTGCGCTGCTGCTGTGGTGGTGTGTGCTGCCACTCTTTCACACTGTTGGCTGTTCATTAGCTGCTGGCATGTGCAAAACAGTGCCTTCACCCCCATGTGTTGATGCAAGGCGTCCGCCATTTGCTGGCAAGTCATTCCTGTGTTGGGACACAGTGTTTGTCTGGCTGTGACCTAGGCCATATGGGCAGAGGGCATTGTTGTCTGCTTTGGAGTCGCACTATGTGATTCTTGGTGCCCAGCCTCCCGCCATCCGGGTTACCGTGTCATGTGTTGTTGTCTTCTGTGGCCTGTGACTTGACATTGTCCAGCTGGGTGCATGGGGCATGGTGGCAGCAGTGGCATGTGCCTGCTCATGGAGTGTGGTTGAGTAATGCGATGGCTTGTGGTGGTTGCGTGCCTGTTATTGATTTTGGTTGTGGTTGCAGTTCCCCCCATGTGAGGTGCGTTGTTTGTGTACTCACCCGGGTCTCGGAGTCCTTCTACTCCTTCAACTGCCTCCACCGGCAGTATGGCCATCACCCTCTCCTCCCAGGGATGGTACTGTACGGCTCTGCGGGAGGGCCCTCCTCCGGAGGCGTTGGCCTGGTCGTGTTCCTCCTGCCTCTTGGCTCTGACCCTCCTCCGCAGATCGTACCACCTGTTCTGGCAATCCTGCTTGGTCCTCCTGGTGTCCGCAACAGCATTCACAGCATCGACGATGGTCTGCCACATGGCTGTTTTGGCTGCCTGGCTGGTGCTTCTGACCAATGTTCCAAAGATCTGTGGCTCGACTCTGAGGATTTGATCAACAAGGACCTCCAACTCTCGGTGACTGAACTTTGGATTCTTGGTAGTGGGCATGGTGAGGGGTGTGGGTGGGGATGGTGTGGGTGTGGGGGGGGGTGTGGATGTTGGGGGGGGGGTGTGGATGGTTGTGTGTGTGTGTGAATGTGATGAGAGGGTGTTTGTGAGGGTGGTCGTTTGAAGGTGTGCAAGTGTAAGGTGTGGTGTAGCTTGTAGTCTGGTTCTGTGGTGTCTGGCAGCAGTGAGTCTGTTGGAAAGGCTCATGGTTTGTGTGTGTGGGCCCTTTTTATTGGTCCATGGGTGGGTGTGGCAGTTTTTGAATTTTGGGTGGGTGTGTTATAAGGAGTGGTGGTGTATTGGGCCTCTGTTTGTTTTTGGCAGTTGCAGGTCAGTGATTGTGTTATTTAAGTGGTTGTTGGCCATGTTTAGTGGCTGTGTGCCTTTCGACTGGTGTATTCTTGTGTTGTTTTATTTTGTCCTGGTTGTGTACGTGCGTTTTGAGCGTGTGTACGGTGTGTACATGGGCCATTTGGTTGTACGATTTTGTCCTTGTGTGTGGCTTTGTAAGACTCGTACATGCGGTTGTGATGTTGGGGCATGGGGTGCGCTCCGTACTTAGGAGGTTGTGTTGGGGGTGCGCCAGGAACGTACTGGGGTGGGGGTACGACTGGAACGTACTGGGGTGTAGGTACACGGGGGGTACGACACGTACAGGGGTGGGGGGTGTACATTGACGGTGGTACGACACGTACTGGGGTGGGGGTACGACTGGAACGTACTGGGGTGTCGGTACACGGGGGGTACGACACGTCCAGGGGTGGGGGTACGACTGGAACGTACTGGGGTGTAGGTACACGGGGGGTACGACACGTACAGGGGTGGGGGGTGTACATTGACGGTGGTACGACACGTACTGGGGTGGGGGTACGACTGGAACGTACTGGGGTGTCGGTACACGGGGGGTACGACACGTCCAGGGGTGGGGGTACGACTGGAACGTACTGGGGTGTAGGTACACGGGGGGTACGACACGTACAGGGGTGGGGGGTGTACATTGACGGTGGTACGACACGTACTGGGGTGGGGGTACGACTGGAACGTACTGGGGTGTCGGTACACGGGGGGTACGACACGTCCAGGGGTGGGGGTACGACTGGAACGTACTGGGGTGTAGGTACACGGGGGGTACGACACGTACAGGGGTGGGGGTACGACTCGAACGTACTTGGGTGTAGGTACACGGGGGGTACGACACGTCCAGGGGTGGGGGTACGACTGGAACGTACTTGGGTGTAGGTACACGGGGGGGTACGACACGTCCTGGGGTGGGGGTACGACTCGAACGTACTTGGGTGTAGGTACACGGGGGGTACGACACGTACTGGGGTGGGGGGGTGTACATTGACGGTGGTACGACACGTCCTGGGGTGGGGGTACGACTGGAACGTACTGGGGTGTCGGTACACGGGGGGTACGACACGTACAGGGGTGGGGGTACGACTGGAACGTACTGGGGTGTAGGTACACGGGGGGTACGACACGTACTGGGGTGGGGGTACGACTGGAACGTACTGGGGTGTAGGTACACGGGGGGTACGACACGTACTGGGGTGGGGGTACGACTGGAACGTACTGGGGTGTAGGTACACGGGGGGTATGACACGTACTGGGGTGGGGGTACGACTGGAATGTACTGGGGTGTACATAGACGGTGGTACGACACGTACAGGGGTGGGGGGGTGTACATTGACGGTGGTACGACACGTCCTGGGGTGGGGGTACGACTGGAACGTACTTGGGTGTAGGTACACGGGGGGTACGACACGTCCAGGGGTGGGGGTACGACTGGAACGTACTGGGGTGGGGGTACACGGGGGTACGACACGTACAGGGGTGGGGGGGTGTACATTGACGGTGGTACGACACGTACTGGGGTGGGGGTACGACTGGAACGTACTGGGGTGTAGGTACACGGGGGGTACGACACGTCCAGGGGTGGGGGTACGACTGGAACGTACTTGGGTGTAGGTACACGGGGGGGTACGACACGTCCTGGGGTGGGGGTACGACTCGAACGTACTTGGGTGTAGGTACACGGGGGGTACGACACGTACTGGGGTGGGGGGGTGTACATTGACGGTGGTACGACACGTCCTGGGGTGGGGGTACGACTGGAACGTACTGGGGTGTCGGTACACGGGGGGTACGACACGTACAGGGGTGGGGGTACGACTGGAACGTACTGGGGTGTAGGTACACGGGGGGTACGACACGTACTGGGGTGGGGGTACGACTGGAACGTACTGGGGTGTAGGTACACGGGGGGTACGACACGTACTGGGGTGGGGGTACGACTGGAACGTACTGGGGTGTAGGTACACGGGGGGTATGACACGTACTGGGGTGGGGGTACGACTGGAATGTACTGGGGTGTACATAGACGGTGGTACGACACGTACAGGGGTGGGGGGGTGTACATTGACGGTGGTACGACACGTCCTGGGGTGGGGGTACGACTGGAACGTACTTGGGTGTAGGTACACGGGGGGTACGACACGTCCAGGGGTGGGGGTACGACTGGAACGTACTGGGGTGGGGGTACACGGGGGTACGACACGTACAGGGGTGGGGGGGTGTACATTGACGGTGGTACGACACGTACTGGGGTGGGGGTACGACTGGAACGTACTGGGGTGTAGGTACACGGGGGGTACGACACGTACAGGGGTGGGGGGTGTACATTGACGGTGGTACGACACGTACTGGGGTGGGGGTACGACTGGAACGTACTGGGGTGTAGGTACACGGGGGGTATGACACGTACTGGGGTGGGGGTACGACTGGAATGTACTGGGGTGTACATAGACGGTGGTACGACACGTACAGGGGTGGGGGGGTGTACATTGACGGTGGTACGACACGTCCTGGGGTGGGGGTACGACTGGAACGTACTTGGGTGTAGGTACACGGGGGGTACGACACGTCCAGGGGTGGGGGTACGACTGGAACGTACTGGGGTGGGGGTACACGGGGGTACGACACGTACAGGGGTGGGGGGGTGTACATTGACGGTGGTACGACACGTACTGGGGTGGGGGTACGACTGGAACGTACTGGGGTGTAGGTACACGGGGGGTACGACACGTACAGGGGTGGGGGGTGTACATTGACGGTGGTACGACACGTACTGGGGTGGGGGTACGACTGGAACGTACTGGGGTGTAGGTACACGGGGGGTATGACACGTACTGGGGTGGGGGTACGACTGGAATGTACTGGGGTGTACATAGACGGTGGTACGACACGTACAGGGGTGGGGGGGTGTACATTGACGGTGGTACGACACGTCCTGGGGTGGGGGTACGACTGGAACGTACTTGGGTGTAGGTACACGGGGGGTACGACACGTCCAGGGGTGGGGGTACGACTGGAACGTACTGGGGTGGGGGTACACGGGGGTACGACACGTACAGGGGTGGGGGGTGTACATTGACGGGGGTATGACACGTACTGGGGTGGGGGTTTGACTGGAACGTACTGGGGTGTACCTAGACGGGTGGGGGTATACATACACGGGGGGTACGTGTCGGACGTACGGGGGCTGGGGGGAGTGTTGGGCGCGTATGCGGGCACATGTCTCCATGGTTGCTATGGGTGTTCGGTGCGGACGGTGTTTTTTCCATACGGTTGTACGGTCGGACGCACGGGATGGATCGTGATTCCTCGGTCGGACTTGGCTTTTCACGTTTGTAAGGTAAATCGTCCGAGGACGTGTCGGACACATTTTCCGACCCGAGGACGTGTGGGGAATGATTCCCAGTGCGGTTCGTATGGACTTTTTACCATGCGAATCGTGATTGCCAGTTCATACGGCACTTGTACGATTCGTACGGTAAAAAGACCCGATACGAGTCGCACGGGGGAATTTTTTACCGGATTGTGATCGGCACCTTAGTAATCAGCTCACTACAGTGCCCCAATAGCTACCACCACATGTCTACAGTACGGTCCAGCAGGTCCTTAAAATGAGACAGAGATGTAACTGAATGAGGTCAGAGATCACATCGGTACGCAGGGTAACATCGGTTGTTCGCACCTTTGCACACAGGCTGATGCACCCCACCCCTCCCGCAGTGCGCTCAACACGTGTTTGTAGGGCAGCGCTGCCTGCTGGCTCAGGCCTACAGTACGGTCCAGCAGGTCCTTAAAATGAGACAGACATGTGACTGAATGAAGTCAGAGAACACATTATTAACCAGGGCAATATCGCTTGTTTGTACCTGCGCACCCAGGCTGATGCACCCCACCCCTCCCGCAGCATCGCACTCAATTGCAGCCCCTGTGCACCCAGGCCCCACTGCTCACCTGCTGTCATTGTTGTGTGTCCAAACACTACGGGCAGCAGTGTTCACAATTCAGGTGCCGTGTTGATTGCGACGATGGTGTATGCCTCATGGATCCCTTTTTTTTAGTGCGCGTTGTGATATGCGAGGTGGATGCGGCCATATCACCTGAGGCAGTGTAGAAGAACTGGGACATGTGGCGTCATCGTTATCCTATTTATACGTACGCAAAGTGGGCTGGGCTTGCGTATGCCAGGCGAGCGTAGGGGTGTGAATAATAGTTCCGGGGACCTGGGCGTTGTTCAGTTCCTGCCTGGCCAGGAAGTGTACTTATGTGTGTTTCTGTTGCAGTTTTGACGTCGCAGAATTCACAATTTACATTAATGTAGCATGTACCGGGAGGGCGGCAACTATCGCTAATGAGATGCTGTTTGAAAACATTGAATGGCCAACATCACATGTCGTTGTCAAGTTTGGGGATATGCGCAGACACTCATGTCAATGGTGTGCGGTATTATTGAAAGTGTTGCTATCGCGAAGCGCACACATGTGAATGTGCTCGGATGGAGGGAGGATCAGCAGTGAGGCTACGTCATAAATAGTGATAACGTTCATTATAGTTAAGCAATGCATGCCAAATGTGAATCTGAAACTCTCACATATGACACACTACTAAACTGGTAAAGCATGACAACAGAGAAAACAGCAATACAAATGTACACATTACTGTTTAATGTTTGTCACATGTGATCTAGGATGTGCACTCTGCCCGTGGCTGATGATACCCCTTCGGGCCAGCAATACCCAGGCCGAAAGGCAGCACAATAATTTGCATACACACACACACCAGGGGCATCGTGTAACACACATTTGATTTTTGATGTAATGTTTGAGATGCATGGCGATCACACGTGGAAGGCTAATGTACAGACCATGAATATTGATCAAGATGATCGTTGCATGTTGTGTGTAGTAGAAGATATGTGTACACAGCAAAAAACTTTTCAAAAAAGCTCTCTAAGCAGAAGGGGTGTGTCTCATCAAACGCTGTAGATAGAATGACTAAAATGGGTGGAGTCCTCCAACTGTTACAATGGGAAATGTTATGAACTAATCAAATGCTTTTTTTTACGGTCACATGGCAATCGCGGCTCGAGGGCGCAAGGAGGCCGCATCCGACAAGATTTTGAGAAAATATATTTATCATAATATAAGTTTATTACAGTTAGAAATGTATAAATGTTTAAAATATTTTAGATTATCACTTGCTCTCATATACAGTTTAAAGTTATTCAGATATAGTTTTGAGACATAAAAAAAATATTAGGTAATGGCGTACCCGGCGCGACACCATACGTCTATGATGTAACACAGGGCCTGGCAGCGTGCACTCGTCGCATATGCAACGCGCAGCGGGCGCGACCTCATATGTACATGACGTAACGTGTGGCTTGGTACTGCGTACCCGTCGGATACCTATGTAGCAGCTGGCGTGAACTCATACGTATATGATGTTACGCGGGACGCGGTGGCACGAATCCGTCGGATACGAAATGCGCATCCTTTACGAGTTTAGTAATATGGCCGATAGGATTCGCATGGTGATGGAGCTTGGTACACTACCGGTATGGGAGTGCAGTTTTCTCAAACAAAAAAAAAAAAGATATCCATATTTTTGGGGAAAGATATAAAACATTACTTAATTTTTAAAGTTAAAAAAAAGAAGTATAATAAAGGTGCAAAATATTTTTTTTTTAAATTGCAAAAAATATAGGTTTTATAAACATTAAAATATGAAATTAACATTTAAAAAAACCTTCGAAATTCACTGAAAAAACCATAGGTTTTACAGACGTTATAGTTAGGAATTAGCATTTAAAAAACCTTTGAAATTCACTAAAAAAACCGTAGGTTTCAGTGACGTTATAGTTAGTTGGACATTTGATATAAAACCAGAGAAATTCGCCTGTTATAGTTAGTTGAGCTAACTATAACTCACGCGCCCGCAATGCACTGCTGATGATGTCACATATTACATCACTCATGACATGGTCAGTAACATCACTGATGACATCACTGATAACATCTAAAATGACATCACTGATGACATCACTGATGACATCATCCACGTGATAATCTGATGCACATACTGATGCCCTAAGATAAACTTTGATACACCCATTCTAAAATGCAGACTACAATTTTTGAAACTATACACACAACAATGCCATATTATACATACCACTCACTGTTTCCTAGGTCTACACACACATCCAGTCACTTATACATGTAGTTACTCATCAATACAGTAGTATAATATGCACTCATACATCGATACATGCAGTCACACTCCGCCGCTCATCCATAGAGTTAGTCACACACCTAGTCAGTAATGCAACAAATCAATCACATATCCATTTACTCATGTATACAGTTATACACACCAAGTCCGTTATTTATAGACACACTTACTTAGTTATAGAGATACTGATACATATTTACTGTCTCATACAATTAGTGATACAAGCAGACACTCATTTATACACAAACTCTTCAAATAACTTACTCTCATGTATAGTCATTTATATACTCCAACACTCACATATAGTGCCTTAAAACATATGTAGTTAGTCACACATATACCACTGAGACATTCATTCACTCATCAACACACCCATAAACACAGTAACTCATCCATAGAGCCCTTCCCAGATGCTCTTTTGAATCCATAAAACCAGTGAATCACCCACTCAGACATCTATGCACAGAGTCATACACCCCCCCACCCACCCAAACAGACACTCAGGAAAGCATATAGATACTCAGACAACAAATCAATAACCCATATAGATACTCATGTAGCTATTCAGGAACCCATGCAGTTGCTTACGCACCAACTGAGAGACTAATACAGACTTTCACACAGTGTAGTCACTAACCCATGCCTTCAGTAAGACATGTTCAATCACTCACTTATACAGTCAGTCATGCACCTACTACATAATCCCTTCAGGCACTTGTAAATGCATTTATTCTTCAACAGACCTTGGCATAGATATATATGAAAAATACTTAAACTTTACAGAAACATACATTCACTGGATGATGTCATCAATGATGTCATTTGAGATGTCATCAGTGATGTCACTGACCATGTCATGAGTGATGTAATATGTGACATCATCAGCAGTGCATTGCGGGCGTGCGAGTTATAGTTAGCTCAACTAACTATAACAGGCAAATTTCCCTGGTTTTATATGAGTCAAATGTCCAACTAACTATAACGTCCCTGAAACCTATGTTTTTTTTAGTGAATTTCAAAGGTTTTTAAATGCTAATTCCTAACTATAACATCTGTAAAAGCTATGGCTTTTTCAGTGAAAATATATCTATACATCGTCTTTTGGCTCCTTTTGCTGACTGTGGCGCTGTTTGGCTGTGCGTGACCCTGTGATATTTTCCCAAACATTTCCCTTCCGCGGAAGAAAAGAAAAGGGTCGCAATCTGGCTTCGGTTTCAAATCCTTGATGTTTTATTGTTTTAAATCCACAATTTCTCCTGCGACAAACAAACCAATGCGTTTAGGTCTCTACTGAGACATGGACCGTGAGCAAGGTCTCAGTGGAGACCGAAACGCGTGCGACCCTTTTCTTTTCTTCCGCGGAAGGGAAGTGTTTGAGGAAAAAATATATATATAAATATATATATATATGTATATATATATATATTCACTTAAAAAACCATGTTATAGTTAGCTGGACATTTCACTCGTAAAAAACCAATGAAATTCCCCCGTTATACTTAGTTCAGATAACTATAATCGCGCGCCCGCAATCCACTGCTCATGACGTCACATTTTACATCACTCATGACATGGTCAGTGGCATCACTCATGACATCACTGATGACATCATCCTTGTGGATGAGCTGGCTGTAACCTTGAAGATGAAAAGATACAGGCTTTTTTTTTTTAATAACAAATTTTATTAGGTTATTTTGCATTATGAGGGGCACAAGCCCTACAATGACCAGTATGATTATAAGGATAAAGTTGCATCGGTAACCATTTTTATGATAATGAAACGTTCCTGCCGAACATGCAGGTAAAGCAATAATACAAACATTATGCTGACAGTTTTCGATCTCCATATTAAAGCATATGATACACCGGATTCAAAATATATATTATAGCAGCGCAGCAATGGCACATAATGAAACAACACAGGATAATATACATCAGGGATCAGAGGGTGTGACTCATGGATCCGCCTCAGGCAGGGGGGGCAGGTCAGTCCCTCTGTACGTCGCCCTCCGTGACCAGATCTTATGATGTTTCCTGGGGCAGCACCGAAAAGATACAGTTTTTAACTACACAGGTCTATTTGCTCCTATTTCCAGCACCACACTGCCATGTTTAAGCCTTTTTGTACAGGACTAATGTCCTCTTACTATAGGACTGTGTGCGCCCAGTGAAATGTCCAGCTAATTATAACATGTGTGAAACCTATGGTTTTTTAAGTGAATTTGCAAGGTTTTTTAAATGCTAATTCCTAACTATAACG
Organism: Triturus cristatus; assembly: GCF_964204655.1. Taxonomy (NCBI): domain Eukaryota; kingdom Metazoa; phylum Chordata; class Amphibia; order Caudata; family Salamandridae; genus Triturus; species Triturus cristatus. The sequence goes on from NC_140590.1 coordinate 1,576,421,387, forward strand.
TGTGTGAAACCTATGGTTTTTTAAGTGAATTTGTAAGGTTTTTTAAATGCTAAGTTATGTATGTATTATTATATTTTTTATATATTTATTTTACAATAAACTACCTATGTATATAGTTACATTGACTGTATCCTGTAATATGGAATGGCTCATTTAAAATGTTTATTTTTTTTTGTTAAAGTTTTTTACCGTGCGCGCACGGTGCGCGCACCCCGCGAATTTTTGAAATAAAAATAAAATGTTTTTTTCACCCTTCGGGGTCCTTCAGGGACCCCCTGACAAAGGCTAGGGGGTCAGGAACTCTCTACCCTTCCCCCTTTTCACGTTCTCCACCTTTCTTTTTCACTGTCACACACCAAACACACAAAATGGTGGCCGACACTTCCTGATTTCGACCGATTTGAATGTTGACTGACATGTAACCACCAATCAGAATTGCGCTCGCGCACGTTAGGGTGCGCGCTTATAGATATTTATGTACTTTTAAATGCAATTTTCTCAGGAACTACTGAACAGATTGACACCATATATGCAAAAGGCATATGCCTGACCTGAGGACTACCTCTTTGCCAAATTTCAAGTAATTCTGTTTAGCCGTTCGGGCTGTACCTTCGACTAAAGGTCCTATGGGAAAATGCATGGGTAAAACGCGTTTTGGGACCCCCCTTTTTTCTCAGCCCCCGCTTGACGAATCACCCCGAGACTTTCAGGGTAGGAGCTGAGCGGAGCGCCCCATTAGTTTTGAAAATTTCGCGAGGATTCGTCAACCGGCGCCAAAGTTATTCAAAATAGAATTTTCAGATTTCCTATGGCAACACGGTCCTAACTATAACTATCTACTGGCGACCGCCAGTAGATAATATATATATATATATATATATATATAAAAGTAATATATATATATTTTTTTTAAAGTTTTATTAGTGAAAAATCAAGGTAGAGAGCTTTTGGGTAAATTTGTTGTTTAATGGAAGGCATGCACCAGTATTTATTTACCTTTTTTGTTTTTTCTTACATTTTTAAATTTGATTGTGGGTGGCCTGAAGTTGCATTAGGGGCCTATTTTGCATTAATCTTTCAAGCTTCTTATAAGGGGAAAAATGCACATTATTGGAAGGTTGGGGTGGGGGTCTGGGTTTAAAGTACCTTTTCTCCATTTTCCTGTGTGTTTTTGTCATTTTTACACTTTTCTGCTTATTTTACTGTCTGGGACTTAGTTTGCCCATGGGCCACGGCCACCCCGCACTAACCTTTGGTGTATTTTAAAAATTATTTCTGTGCTATATTTTTTTAATAAAACGTATATTAACTAAAAAAAAAATACACAACATAAAATAAACACACAAGGGAAGTCAAAAGGTAATAAAAAGTAAACAAAAAGTAAAGATAACTAGGTGGTATTGGGGTTGGAAGGGGCTGGATTGGGTTGGATGGGGCTTAGGAACAGGAAAAACACAAGGGAAAGCTAGGCAGGAACTGGCTGGATAAAACAAAATGGCTACAAGCTTGTGCCCTGCGTGGTGCCGTTAACACCAATGTTTCAGCGTGGAACACGCTACCGGTGCTAAAATTGGAACCGAGCCGAACAACAAGCATCTTCCGTCCATTGGCAGAACTGTGCTGAATCTCGCAGAGTTTTCATGTGATTCAGTGGAGGTAAATTTCATGAGTTCTGCCCAGGCCTAAAAATAGGCCCACATGCATCCAAAAAACCAGCCCAGATACTGACTAGTCAGACCAACCCATTGGGCACTGCCTGATTGCAATATACTCCAGTCCAACCCTGCCTGTAATCGATCCAGCATTAGCAGTACTTACGACCCTTACAAAGACTAGGTAAATGGAACAGGAGAATGGATGAGACTGGACATTAACATATGTCTGAATATGATTTGCTTTCTTTTTAAAATGCTTAGTATGATTCCAATAGGGTTGCACTGTCAATCTTCTAGGCTTCTTCCTGGTCTTTTCTTCTCTGTTTCTTTGCCTGTTGGACGAGCTGGCTGTAACCTTGAAGATGAAAAGATACAGGCTTTTTTTTTTTAATAACAAATTTTATTAGGTTATTTTGCATTATGAGGGGCACAAGCCCTACAATGACCAGTATGATTATAAGGATAAAGTTGCATCGGTAACCATTTTTATGATAATGAAACGTTCCTGCCGAACATGCAGGTAAAGCAATAATACAAACATTATGCTGACAGTTTTCGATCTCCATATTAAAGCATATGATACACCGGATTCAAAATATATATTATAGCAGCGCAGCAATGGCACATAATGAAACAACACAGGATAATATACATCAGGGATCAGAGGGTGTGACTCATGGATCCGCCTCAGGCAGGGGGGGCAGGTCAGTCCCTCTGTACGTCGCCCTCCGTGACCAGATCTTATGATGTTTCCTGGGGCAGCACCGAAAAGATACAGTTTTTAACTACACAGGTCTATTTGCTCCTATTTCCAGCACCACACCGCCATGTTTAAGCCTTTTTGTACAGGACTAATGTCCTCTTACTATAGGACTGTGTGCGCCCAGTGAACTTATACTTTAGGTTTTCGTGCAGGCAACGTTTATTGGACAGATCGGGTGCTCTTTATTGGGGTCAGGGCAGTTAATGAGGTAGTGGAAATAAAAGGGGTCCCATCACCAACAACCACTCGTGGTTCCTGAATTGCTTCAGGCACGGCTCTAAGTTAGAGCCGTTGCGACTGATTCCTGTATGCCTTTCTCACAGGTTGCTGACTTTTTCTCCCCAATGCGGGATCCTGTAGTTACGTCCTCCTGGGTTCCCACCAGGGCCGGCTTGAGCACTGGTGGCACCCGGTGCGACAATCAATTTCGGCGCCCTTACACCCACTGACCGTCTCCTCGGATTCTCTCACTACCACTGGGCAAAATGGGAGCCTGGGAGGCAGCCGTGCACAGCGAGGCCTGCCCCCCGGGCAGATTGGGAGGGGGGAGGGGGGGAGTGGCCGGAGCGGCCATTTTGTAAATATTGGGCTACATTTGGGGATAGCCCAAATGTAGCCCACATTTCTGGAAAGTAGCCCAAGGGGTATTTAGGGCGTTTCCGCGCTTTCCCAGCCACCATTTTAGGCTTGGTGACCTGGTGGTTGGGAGCGCTAGTCTAAAAGTTTTTCCCTCCCACCCACCCTAATATTTAGGGGTTGAGGGGGCGTTAGTTTAGGGGCGTTGGATTGCAAATAAGAATTATGGCGGGCAGCATTTGTTGGAACAGGTACATAAGGGCAGTTTGATGTATTGTCGCTTGGAACAGGTGCAAGCGGGGTGGTTGACATTTGGCCGGGATTGGCTAGAGTTTGTTGTTATAGGTTTGGTAATTTGGGTCCAGGGACAGGTAAAGGGTATCCAGGTTGGATAAGTTTAGATTAGAGGTTGGATAGTTACAGTTGCACATAAGGCAGGTAGGGGTTACGGTCAGGGGAGTTTGGGAGTTGGAAAGGCTACATGGTGTAGGATTGGGTTATATGTTGGTTATGGAATGTTTTGTTGTATTTTGGGGGATGGGGGAACTGATGTGGGGATCGTAGGGGTGGGGGAAGAAACAAGGGGTCAGGAAGTTATTGTATAGCGAGGTGTTAGTTTTGTAAGGCAGTGGCCAAGGAGTCTAAATTGTGATAATGCACCTGTTTCAATAAAGCGGCCTTTTTCACACACAATAAAAATGGTCTGGTGTTGGCTTGCCCCCCCCCTCCCCCCTTAATCTCCCAAGTGCCCGTCATCGCTCCAATTATACGTTATTGCTAAACACAGGGCCCCCTCCACAGGTCAGCGCCCAGTGCAGCTGCAGCAGTCGCACTGCCCTAAAGCCGACCCTGGTTCCCACTAGCGTTCCCTGGTCCTCGCTTCTCCTTCTGTGCCGATCATCCTAATCTGCTCCTTCCGCTTGTTGCAGCTGTCGCAACAAATCCTAAATTCTGCCGCTATCCTTCGGGCCTCCTTCCCCTTCTGCCCTGGGCTGCCTCGCATTGCTCTGCTTCTCGTTCTCGTTTATCATCTCCTATCGGGTCTCTGCCACCATTATTTTTGGTGCCACCCCTCCTTTTCACCTGTACTGGGGGGGCAGTGTTAACCACTAGAATGCTAACCAGGTGTTCAGCGATGTCCCGGGGTCCTGATTGTGCTCTCTCTCATTCAAGATTGCAGGCATCCTGCCACATTAACATAACATAAAGCAACTTTTAATCTAATATTTGTGCAGCTGCTGGCTATAAAAGCAAACATATATTTATTCTACTTGAGCATCATAAAAACGTTTTATGGCTTTAAGTCCTCTAAGAAAACCACTCATGTACTCTAACATAACACTAATGTTTGTTTAAAGTCTATTTGTATTAAATCTAGCAATGTCTTTAAAGACACATTAAAATAAAGTAGGCTGTCTCCAAGGGATCTTTATAAATTGTTATGTGCTCTTTTTAACAAATCACTATTTCCTTAAAAAACCGAGTGGTCCACCAAAGGTTCATTAAATCTGCATTTTCTACATACATTTGCAGCTGTGCCAGACTCAACCACATTAATCATCTTAACACTCAATTATAGGTGTATTAATCTTTTCTGTTTGCTTTTATTTCTTCAAAGTGATACAATTCTCTATGTTAATATTATTTGCCAACCTTTCAGGAAATGATGGATCACTCTTTTGCTAAGCAAAGAGAGAACTTGTCATTTGTTATCACCATTCACATTTATCACTTAAAAGGTATAATCTAGAATGCATTTAGATGCATCCCTAGCACTGGTTCTACAAGTGAATGGAGATGCATCTAGCTGCTCCTGGGTCTTGCAATTTTTTAAGAAAATCATTTCCCTTCTTGTCGATGGCTGGTGTGTATGATGGAAGATATACATCCTCCTGTCTTTCTTGGCTAAGGGAACTTTAGAAACAATGACATTTGTGGGCATGTTTCAAAAAAGGTAATTTACGTTTTTGAGTAAGTTTACAATATTGAGTAAGCTTAGGACTTTTTGGTATTCACAAACTACACCTTTGTAGTAACTTGCACTTTTGCAGTAACTTACACTTCTGTAGTGGATTCAGCACTGCACATGGCCAACCAGTGGCTCTGCAACACTCTACCATAAAAAAAATGGAGATACGTTCTTAAAGTAAATTCCCATAGAAAATATTGTTAATTGAATATAAATATTTAAAATAGTTAAAAATAAAAATAAATAAAATGAATGTTAAAAAAACAAAATAAAATCTTAAATTATATTAATTAAATATAAATGTATTTATGTTTAAATATTTACAACATTCATTTATATTTATTTATATTTTTAACTATTTTAAATAATTTAATTTCATTTAACTTCGTCAACATAAAGCAGAACTAATAACTTGATCGTAGTAATGGAGAGGAAAATGCAGGAACTTTGATGCGATTTGTTGAGGCTGGTTTGTCAAATACTGTTGAATTCACCTTATGTAAATTGGTTGCATTGTTCACAACGAAGAATGCTGATTGGAACGGAGGAACATCAGAAGACTGTCTATTGAAAGAATGTGGGTCTATTTGAACAAGGTTGAATGAGTATGACCACTGCTTCCTCTTGAAACTTTTAATTAGAAAGCTTTTTTCAGATCTTGGTAATCTGGCCTCTTTCTGACTCATAAGACTTAGATAGAGGTTCCATGATCTCTTCAGAAGAAGGAGTACCTGCTGTGGAACTTATTTCTTGGAAGAAAAGTGCAGACGACCAAAGAAAATGAGACAACTACATCTTCCTGGAAGAAAGTCTTTTACTGTGGTCTTGATTGGAAAAGAGAAAACACGTTTTTAGGTAAAACCCATAAATAAACCATTTGTTTTTGAGAACGAACCTATGTACTATTAGTACTATGTATTAATAGATCGGTTTGCAAAAACTAAGGGGCATATTTACAAGCCTCTATCGCCACCATCATGTCATTTTTGTTGACGTTGTGGTGGCGATACGGGCTTCGACTTACTTACAAGGCAGCGTTAAGACACATAACGTGGCTTAACGCTGCCTTGTGAATAAGGCCCCCTTTCACACTGTACTTAGCAGGAAAGGGAAGGGCAATGGGTGTTGCAGTGGGCATTCCAATGCAGCACCCATTGATTTTAATGCTGCCCCATATTTATAAGGGTGGCATAACTTAAGACCAAACAAACCTGGTCTTACCCAGGCGAAGCGAGGAGAAATGCTTTATTTCGCCTCGTTTTTTCTATTTCTATGTGTCTATTTCTATGTGCCTTGTGCAGCACACATAGAAACAGCAATACGCCATTGATGGTTTATGTGCAGGAAGGTGTTTCTTCCTGCACATTACCAATATTAAAATAAGAAATGACGCGTTGCAAATTCTATGTGTGCTGCATCGAACATAGAAGTTACAAAATGTAATTGGTGATTGTTTATGTACAGGAAGGGGCACTTTCCTGCACATAAACAATCTTTCCCTGCAACGCAGGCACCCTGGCACAATGGTGCAAGAATGCCTTCATTTGTGCTTGGTAGCTGCAATTAGCGCCAGCGCAGGGTGAAAAGCAGGGCTGTGCCGTATTCTTGTAAATACGGTGCAGCCCTGCCCTTCTGAAGTGGCTGAGCATGGCGTTAAGCCAACAAGGCTAACTCCGCACCCTGAAATTTGTAGAGGGTCACAAGTCAACCTAACTCATAAATATTCATGAGGAAGGTCACAATAATAGGCTGCAAATTACGACCTGCTATGAATTACAGTCATCATGCGGATGGTGGACTGTTGAGGTCAGCAGAACACCATGTCTGTGATTGCTATTAAATTAAGCACTTTTTTTCGAAAAAAAAGTGAAAAAGTGGAATTCTGTCAAGAGGGCTTTCAGTGCGTGGTGTGAGGAGACAGCTGTTATACCAAACGGGATGTTGCCTGTGTACAGTATCAGATTGGCGACCCCCCTATTCCTTGGAGAGGACTCCCATGAAGATAGCAGTGCCCTGTATGCCATGTGGGGGAGTGGAACCCGTACCACATTGTTGCAGCGACCCTGAATGCCAGGAGAGGCCACAATAGAAGTTATTGCTGGCAACAAGTGCCAAGATCTATGTGGGCCGTAGCAGCGACCCTGTAAGCCAGGGCCAGGTGCCTTGGTAAAGACTGCGTTATAGTGAAGACCAGCAATTTTTTGTTTGCACGTACTGCTGCAACCCGGTATGCCAGGTTGGGCTGCTGGTACTGTGTGAGCTATGAAGTTCGGTCTGCGACCCAGAAAACTGAAATCTGCGACCCGTGGGATTTATCAAGTATCGAGGATTGCCCCTGACCTGTCCTGTGGACTGAGGAGGATGCTGAGAGTGCATAGCCATATTGCTGGGACCAGGTCTGGAGCACTAGAATCAACTCCCTTCCCCGTAGGAGAGCGCTGAATTTATGGTGCAAATGGAAGAACAGGAACACCTCAGATCACTGCTGGAGCAGCCCATACACACTGGAGAGTCTGCACCTGCCAGGTGCTGCTGCGCGTCGCGAATTCAACCTGATTTGACTGAGCAGGACTGAAGCATTGCAAGTGTCCGCGGTTGGGGCACACTCTGAGACGCTGAATGCTTCCTTGTTGCTGGAGCAGCTAAGACTTGTTTCAGGCCTACTGGTCTCCAGGGGACTTGCTGCTATAGGTGCACCAAAGACACTTTTGACTACTTTCTAAGAGTCGGAGTGGACTCTTGACTAAGGCCTACTAGTGAGCATTCCCTGGATGTGGCCACCAGTGAATTAGGAATAGCCCCAACCACATTACGAGGGGAGGGTGGGGCAGGGATTTGCCAGTGAAACACTAGAGCCCCAATGCCAAGCTGATTGTGTTATTGCTAATGAGTGTCATAATACTCCTTTGAATGCATGGAGTTAGAAATAAAATACTGGGCAGTGATTTATTGATATTGCTGTGAGCTCTTTTAGTTATGAATCGTGTTCACATAACTGTATCTAAAGCCCCCCCGAGGGAGCCTATGACTGCTCACCATATCTACCACTGAGAGTCAAGTGCAGAAGGAGTACTTGATCCAGGATCTCGGGATCTATAGTAGGCTGGGCACGGGACATCAGGAGTAAAAGGCCTCAACCACCATGGTCTGGCACCAGTAAACCCTGCGTACCCCGTGACCTTCTGAAAGGGGCTCTGACAAATATTTATTAAAAATACATTTGAATGGTGATGTCAGATTTTTATTAAATATTTAGGAAACATGGCTTTTAAAAAGTTTAACTTTGTCTCTTGGCAGATGGCACTGCCAATGCTTCTCCTGAAGGAAGTGTGGAAACAACTCCCAGAGCAGGAATAATCGTTTAGGCCTTTCACAGGAAGACTTAGTTGGATTGTATGTGACAGATCTCAGGAAGGACTGTTCAGGAGGGTCTAAAAATGTCATTAGCTTGAATGGGACAAGGGTGATGTCTGCCCATTTAAGTATAAAGGGTGAACTGGAGAAGATAAACCTTTTATCTTGTAGAATCTCTATAGCAAGTTTGGCACCAGCCCAATTGATTCAACTGAGGAGGAGGGGACTGCTCAATTTCTTAAACACACCTCTGGCTGGCACACAAGCTCCCTTCAGAGACAGAAAGATTCTGCCATGTTGGATTTTCCACAGAATGGGGCACAGTAGTATAGTTTGCCATAAGTAAACATGGTGTTCTGCAAACGTGTTAAGGGTTGCCACAGGGAAATTTTTTCTCCTTGATCAGCGGTGGTTCCTCCGCAATGGCAGAGGTGCGTCGCCCTACTGCCTGGCGCAGAGCGAGCAAATGAAAAATAAAACAATGTTTTAGCAATGAATTATTTTTGATTTACCGGCTCTGAGCCAGCTTATGCAGGGAGGAGTGGGGCATGGGAGGGGGAAGGAGGAGTGTTTTTGCACTCCCTACGTGTGCATGTGTTTGGCCGGCCCCCTCAGGCCGACTAAAACACACATGTGCACTTAGGTTTCTCCAGCCCGGCTGCTAAATGCAACCGGGCTGGAGAAACCCCACAGACACCATTACCTGAGCGGAGCATCTTTTGAGTCCGCTCAGGCCAGTCCCTGCGCGAATTTGCAGCACAGGGATTGGATGGGATTCTGTCCCAGGGGCTGCTGGGACTAGGAAGAAGACAGCAGGTGCGACGCAGGAGGTGGCCGGCGGCTTCATGTGAGTTCTTTTTTTAATATTACTATCATGCCCCCTTGCACGCGCTCCCAGCCTGCGCTCCCCTACCCACCACCCTTTGTTAGTGGTGGGCACCACAGTCATTAGTTACAGAGTGTCCAGGAGCACTCCCTCCCACTGACTATTGAAACTTACAAAGCTGACACTTCACCCACACCTCATCAGAATACCCTCTTGGCCTGAGGAAGAACAGAAGAGGATTTGACCTACTGTTTGAGACCTTCTTGGATACCTGTAGGGCTGGACCTGCCCTTCACTTGTACCCTGGCCTAAGACGAGACCTTCAAGGATCAGTTGGCTGAGTTTCTATGTGGCTACAGAGACACAACAAGCTGCAAGAGGCATTCTTCCAGAAGTGCACAGTGGACTGAGAGCAACAGAAACTGGTCTTGACCCTGCTAGCGTCTAAAGGGGTGAGACCTGCCAACCAAGTGCTATCCCAGAGGTTCTGGGAGCATTAGAAGACACCAAGAGGAGCTGCTCTTGAAACGGTGACTAAGATTATGGGTTGTCGGAGGAAGGATATAATGCCTCCCACCATACTTAAGGACAGTATAATGTTGTTTATTTCTTGTCTGTTACCGCTAGGCAAAACCTGGTGGTGACAGGCAGGAAGAAAATAATAATGATGCCTACACCCTTGAAAAAAACTCCGAGGGTGTGGGAGCCATTCGTTTTTTGTTTTTTTGGAGAAGTTTTTTAAACCAAAATTTAGTGTATGTCTGTCAAAAACCAACAGCGATGTATGTCTGTCAAAAATGACAAGAAATGTACACCAAAATTGCTGTACATTACATGGAACCAAGAAACATTTTGTACTACCTTGATGGCAGTTCTTTCCAATTTACAATGTTATTGGCTTTGACAACTCTAAATGTGGTAGGCGGAGTACCCTTGGGATGGCAGATGTAATGTCCTCTGCCATCCCGACAGATACTCCCTCAATTGTCAAACTCAACATTGGTTCCAAAATCCAAAGGTATAAATATTTTCAGGGTGAAGTTTTATGAAGTATCCACCCATCTCAAGGACCTTGTCAGCCACAATATTTGAATTTCTCCAGCTTGGAGCTTTCCCTCCCAAACCAACAGCTTCTGTGATACCTCGTCCAGCAACTATCCAGGCTTAGAGGGGAATTTGGCAAATACAACCTTCAACTTTGACCTCCTGGAGGACTTTGACTTCCATTTCAGAGACTAAAGGCCTGATTCAGACTTTAACGGATGGGTTACTCTGCCACAAATGTGACGGACATCCTGTTCGCCATGTTACAAGTGCAATTGGACATAATGCAATTGAAATAAAATGGACTGGATATCAGTTACATTTGTGACGGGGTAACCCATCCACCGAACTCTGAATCCGACTCTAGGTCAGAAGGACCCTTATTAGATTTTTATGGTTTTGGGGTCCTTTTATTTATTAAATTGTTCTTTATTTTTCTAAATTGTTTTGGGGGATTTTTATTGTGTTGTGTTTTGACTTTTTAACTATTTCGTTACTGCTAAACTACTTTAGATATTTGCTATGTGTATAATTGAAAATGTGTTTTACCTCAACAAGTTTGTTCCTTATCCCTTGCGTTTGACTCACATCCATCCCAATTAATAACCCACTTTCTTACACTGGTATTCCAGAAATTTAAAATATCCAGCTGTGTATTTGTATCACATCAGCTGTGAATGTCTTTGAAACAGCCATTACCTATGGAAACTTAGTTTATTTCTCACCTTCCCACACATGGTGTGAGAGTAGAGAACTTGCTAAAGGCTCAGGTGCTGTTTTCTTGCAAAGGATTTCACACACTTAGCAGGAAGCAAGGATCTCTTCCACAATTCTGTTACGAAGCCGGAGCCACACTTTCTGTCTCAGAAGATGCTTCATGGTTCTTCATGGTGTGTCAAAACACTGCGATGGCCATCATGTGCCAGCTTCACAGCATCTTCACATAGTGATATTGGCTAGACAATGCACCAGTATGAAACCTGGCTATGAGAGGCCCTTTTACCGTGAATATGTTGAAAAATTCTCAGTTCCTTCATATCACGCGATCTCAGTAAATCAACCTGTTCTTTTCCTGGTCCATCCCACAATAAGTAATACGATGCCAGTATCTTCCAGAAATATGGGTACTCATGTCCAACTTTTTTTTTTTTTTTAACTTCTTTTTATTAAGGAGTTGATTAGGAACACAAGTCAAACAAAACGGAGCACACCATAGTGAAAGTGCCGCTCGCAGCGGGCATTGCCACTTTCTAAGTAAATTCCTGGCCCACCCCCTAACTCTGGAGAATTCCCTGTAGCGATAGAGCTAGTCTCAGCCCCTGCCCCCCAGTCTATTGTGCATTGAGGACATCTACATTTTCGCTTTCTCCTTTGCTGTTTAATCCCTGATACTGCTTTCATGGTCCCATATCTTTTTCTAAATTGCGCGGACAGCCTCAGGAGCGATATGTTGCCTGTTCGGCTAGTTGGCCCCAGTCTAGGTCATCCCTCCAGTCTTTGATCGCTGGGGGTCTGCTTGCCCCCCCATAGCCTAGCTAGGTCATGGTTCGCCACCCTTGACGCCATTCTGCGCGAAATGTTCATGTGGCTGGGCCACTTCTCTTCCACTGACAGTCCCAACATTAGCCACTTGGCCTATAGCAGTACCAGCAAACCCGTTACCTCCCTCATTATTCCAGTTATTTTGGTCCAAAGGTTTTAAATACTGGGCAGGTCCAGAGTGTATGGTTGAAAGTGCCCACCCCACCACATCCCCTGGGGCACTAGGCCGAGTCTGCTTGCTCGACCCATCTTGAACACTCTCGACCTAGACAGGTAGGACCTATGCAATATCCGTAGCTGCACCAGACGGAATCGAGGCCTTATTGTTATCTCTCTGGGGCTCTGCAGCACCTCTCTCCACTCTTTGTCGTGTAGGGGCCCCACATCTACCATCCAGGCCTCTCTTAGTGAGACAAGTCTGTCTGGCATATTGTTAATAATCTTCCAATATATCAGGGAAGCTGCCTTGGAGGGCATTGGGTCCATCATCAAACGATCCTCCATTGGGTAGTAATCTGGGTTAAACTCCCCTTCTGGAAAACGACATTTCATGGCGTGTTGTAATTGCTTGTATCAAAATATCTCCTCCTGTGCCAGCTCGTATTCAGTCTTCAATACTTCGAATGATACTAGGGTACCCGCTCTCCAAACATCTCCTAATCTCTCAATTACTATTGTGTGCCATTTCGTGTACGTCCACAGTTTTTTAACCTCCCTCAGGCAGTCGATATTCCACAGTGGGGGTTCTGCTGTTGGTTTCCCTTCCCAACCCAGGCACCTGTTGGATGCTTTGCATGCCCGCACTATTGCCAGTGTGTGGGGCAGTAGCTGGCCCCTCCTGACCGTACCATATAGCAGTGCGGGATAGTCCCTGGTTCCCATGACCAAGCGATCTACCCTATATGCTGGCTCCTTCCGGTCCTCAAACACCCAGTCGTTCACCACTGTCAACTGCGAGGCCCAGTAATAGGCTTGGAGGTCAGACCCGCCAGGCCTCCATCATAGACACCCTGCTGCAGCTTTGCCAGCGAGATTCGGGCTGCCCCACCATCCCACAACAGGGACCTCAGGATGCTCTTGATTCTGTGGAAGTAGGATTCAGAAATCATGAAAGGTGTGTTCTGTAAAATGTAAAGCATACGTGGGAGAGTCATCATTATAAAGAGAGACACCCACCCCATCAACGAAAGGGGAAGCTCACACCAGTGGCACACATCTGCATGTTAGTCGACCTGGGGAAGAACATTATGGGTCAGGAATAGTTTCTCGTCTCTGGTGACACGCATCCTCAGGTATGTAAACCCATCCATTGCCACTGAGGCTGGGCATCGGGATGGCAGAGACAGGGGGCCTGAAAAAAAGTGGAAATATCAGCAATTTGTCTCAGTTGATTTGGTAGCTGGCATGGCCCCCAAATAGGTCAAATATATGCAGGATTCTTGGTATCAAGATGCAGGGTTTTGTCACATAGAGCAGAAAATGGTCAGCGTAGAGAGATATCTTTTCATCCAACTTGTCCTCAACTGTCATTTCCTGGGTTAGTGGCTCTCCACGGACCCAGGCTGCCAAGGGTTCTAGAGCTAGGGCGCTGGTCATGGGAGATAATGGACAGCCTTGCTGTGTGCCACTCCGCAGTCACGCGGGAGGTATAGCCATTGACTAAGACCCTGGCCCGCGGTGCTTCATAGAGTAGGCAAACCCAGGCACAGAAGTTAGGGCCAAAGCCTAGGCAAGGTAGCATTGCAAATTTATAATTCCATTCCACACTATCGAAGGCCATTCGGGCATTGTGGGAGAGAACCACTATGTCATCCACCCCATACAGCTCCGTCAGGTGGCGAACCCCATTTAATCCTCTCATATGTAAGGGAGTACTACGCTTCGGCATGAAGCTGGATTGGTCGGGTGTATCACTGATGTTATCACACCTGCTAATCTATTCGCAAGGACTTTGGGTTCCATGTTGAGCAGGGATATGGGACGGTATCATGCACACTCCGCTGGCGGTTTACCTTTTTGGGGAATTACCACTTCAGTGGTGGTTCTTTGGCCATCAGGTAGCCTCCCCCCCACCTCTCTAGCCTCTAGAAACATGTTCAAGAGGTGCGGTGCCAACTTCTGAGATGTTTTCTTGAACAATTCGAGGGGCAAACCATTCGGCCTGGTGGCCTTCCCAGACTGGAGCCCCTGAAGAGCCCCCACTATTTCCGTCAAGTCGCTGTCTAGCGACTCTCTGTCTTGCCTTGTCAGGATGTTTAGGTTCATTTTTGCTAAGAGTCCTGTACAGTCTGGCGTTAGATCTACCAGACTTGGAGGCGTTTACTTCTTCGTAGAAGTCTGCAAAGACCTCAGCTATTTCAGCGTCTCCCATATGCTCCACCCTCTTATGGTCTAGGACAGAGGTCTTCAAACTTTTGGATGCCGAGACCCCCCTGTCAACATTTTGAGGCGTAAGGACCCCCTCTTGACAAAAATGTCTAAACCTGTTGACTAAATTGCGTGGGATGAAAACGTAAATAAGGTTATGTGATGCCGCGTATTTTGGGATAGCATTGCTTCATTATTTTGATATTTGTTACACACAGTAACGCTGAGGAAAGATTTCACCCAATCAGTACCCATTTATAACCAAAATACAGCAATTATCATCAGAAAGATTTCAAGTCAACCTTTGTGAAGGGCCTTCCACTCTGCAGCAATACGTGCTGCCACATTAGAAGCTCACCTGGCCCTGACCGGAAGAAGCAGGGGTCCCTTAACACCCTGGCGGTTTTGTGTAGAGTTAAGCCTTTTACCCATGCAGCTTTCCTCTCACCCCCTCCCTTCCATCCCTCTCTCCTCTCCTAACCCCGGATCCCTCTCTCACTTTGCAGGTCATTTTCTTTCACCCCTTTTTACAACTTCTGAACTCTCCCCATTCAACCTCTCACTTCACCTTTCATCACCTCTTGCCATTCTGTCCTTTCACTGCCCTCATCTCTAACAGTCTCTCACATTTATCTCATGGCCTCTCTGGCCCGGTCACCTCCCGTGCCCCTCAGCACTTCTCATTCACCTCGTCTTTGTCTATTTGTATCTTACACCTCTCCAGTCCCCCCATTCCTCTTTCACATCTCCCCTTTGTTCTAACAGAAGCCCTCACCTTTGGATCACACTCACTTCTTGCGTGTCCACACTTCTCTTCGGCAATTCACATTTCTCCTCATCCCTGACCTCTTCAATCAAATTCTCTCACTCCCTTGCTGTCCTCTCTCATTTTGGGTGCGGATGCAAGTTCAGAATGGGATGAATGAATGTATGATTACTGATGGGCTTGTTTGAGTGAGTTGCATATTGAGTAGTGAGGGGGACAGGTGAGTGAAGTGTCACATGAGTGCAGGATGAGTAGTGTACTCGTGTGACTGCAGGTTGAGGTATAGTGTGAGCAGGACAAGTGCATTTTGAGAGCAGAGTGATCACTGTGTGCAGGGTGAGCGGGTGAATGGTGCAAGTGCATGGTGATCAGTGTGAGTGCATTGTGATTGCTGTGAGTGCAAGGTGAGCGGGTGAATGGTGCAAGTGCATGGTGATCAGTGTGAGTGCATTGTGATCACTGTGAGTGCAGGGTGAGCGGGTGAATGGTGCAAGTGCATGGTGATCAGTGTGAGTGCATTGTGATCACTGTGAGTGCAACGTGAGCGGGTGAATGGTGCAAGTGCATGGTGATCAGTGTGAGTGCATTGTGATCACTGTGAGTGCAGGGTGAGCGTGACAATGAAGGGCGAGAATGAGGAATGAGTTGTCTGAATGCAGGGTGCATTCCCAGACCCATGAAGTAACTCAGCATGTTATTGATGGGGCGTAGACTTTAAGATCTAAGTTAAACTATTGCGGCATTAATCGGGGATCGAGGGTGAAGGAAATAAATAATGTGCTGATCCTGCAACAAACTTCCAGTCCTATGGTTAGGGTTGCCAGCAGATTATTTTGGTGGCCCAGTCGGTACAAAAAAAAGCAGTCACCTAAAGCGGTATTTTCAGCGCTTATCTGTGCATACTTCCCAGGGCCGGCTTTAGTGCTGGTGGTGCCCTGTGCGACCATGTTTGTTGGTGCCCCCCACAATGACCACCCCCACCACGGATTCTCTCACTAGCACCCTTTAACAGTGACCAAGTCTCCATAACCCCACACTCTCAGATGCATTGAATTAGTTATATAGTGCCACTCATACCAGTGTAGGGTGTCCGAGCACTTTGCATCACACACACATTACACAGAGACAATCAATCGTAAGTGTGTAAATCAGTGTATAGGAAATGTTACATAGGCCAAAGGACTAAAAGTATAGGAGTCACATGTCATCCATACTGGTAGGCAGTATAGTTCAAGAGTGCTTGGTGTGGAGAAGCACAAACTCAGAGTCGAAAAAGAAACAGCATAGTTGGGAGTTTCCTTTAATAATAAGAATTGATTTCTAGCCAAATTAACCCTTTTTGCAACATTAATCAATGGTCTAATAATGTATTCTTTGTAGTGTGCATGCAGTTCTAGGATGAAAGTTAATAGCTCACTATTCTCTATTAGGACTTTAAGTTATAAATTGCAAGTAACAAAAGGATGTCTCTTTTGAAAGCAGTAACCTGCTGATCTCTTCACATCATACGAACTCTGTAATCTACTTGGTACACGTTCTTTGCAGCAGGCATATTAACCCTCTGCACTAACATCACCCAAGTCAAAACCTCAACTATACAACATTCTGATCTCTCTCCAGGAAGATAATTAATCACACAAGTTATCTTGACATTTATGTGAGGCCTGGTAATTGCCGGGGAAAGAAACGCTGCAGCGTTTCACTCACGGCGCCCCCAGGAAGCCAACTTTATATTCCTTTCCATGAAATGCATTCTCACACTACGGCAGTGAATGTAAAATCCAAATGTAAGGAATAGGCACAGTGGGGACCCAGGGGGTACTGGAACCAGCAAAAAAAAACTAAGCCTCTGTAAGCAGTTTACAAAGGCATGTTAAATGGTCTTTAAATACCTGTGAAAAAACACGGGGGTGCCGGAGATAGGAATCCAGACACTGCCCAGCTGAGCCCCCAGCAGCTCAAGTTTCACTGCAGCAGCCCGGGCTGAGACACAGGACGGGGGAAGGGGGGGGGGGGCTGAAGCCCTTGGGCCTGGGCAGAAGTGTGACTGGGAAGGCGCGACCCCCTTTGCATCACTCCACGGCCCCCCTGGGGGTCGCGCCCCACAGTTTGAAGACCCCTGGTCTAGGATGTCCCTCACCCAACCTCTTTCGCTATCCCTTTTATCAAGCAAGGCAACGAGTTTCGTGGCTTTATCTCCTACTTCGTCTTCTTTGGATTGATAAAGAATGGGCCCTCGCTGCGCCCTCATCCACGTCCCGCTGCCATGCGTTGTTGGTGTGTCAAATTCCTCTTCTGTTCTCCCCCTCTTATTACCTTGGTCTCTAGGGCCGCCACTTTCTGTTCGAGTGCCTGATGTCTTTTCCTGTCCACTTTCTATTTCACCCCCAGTAAGGCCTAATACTGTCCCTATATCACTGGCTAATAGACTTCCCAGAGAACACAGCAGGAGTTCACTGACCCTTCATTCTGTTGGAAGTACCTCTCAGTGCCTTCCTGCAGCTGTTCCACAAATTTCCTATCCGTCAAGTGCCAGGCCGCCAGTCGGGGCGGCAAGACACTTCTCACTGTTAGCCCCTTAAACCAAGTGGCCACCGGAGAATGATCCAAGATGCCCCTTGCCAAGTGTTGGGTGTTGCAGAAGCCTCCCAAATGTTGCCTAAGGGCGAACAAGTAGTCAATTCGGGATAGGCTCCCATGTGGTGTCGCTAAGTGTGTGTATTGGCGCTCCATCCTATTGTGGGCTTTCCACAGGTCAGCCCACCCCAGTGCCTCCACAAAGCCTCCCAGGGGGGACCCAGTGCTGGTGTCCGCCCTCTCTGGCCATCTGTCTTCTGACAAGAAGACGACATCACTCATGTCACCTCTAAAAATGAGAGAACCAAGTGGCATCTCTAGGAGTTGCGCTCCACGGGCGGCTATAGTGTGGCTCTGTATCCCTGTTGGGGCATATATAGAACCTAGATTCAGAGTCCGTCCATCCCACCTCCCCGTCTGAAGTTCAAATCTGCCCAGTGGGTCTCTCCACATTTTCCCAGGGATGTATGCCATAGTGACTCTGAGAAGGATTCCCATGACCCGAGATCCTGACGTGTACCCGGCTTGTGCCATCAGAGTGTATCTCCATCTATCTAGTGCTTGTAGGTGTGTCTCCTGCAGAAAGACCACATCTGGCCTGTGCCATTTGATAAATTGGAGTACCATTGTGCGCTTTATTTTGGACACCAGGCCATTTACATTCCAGGATATGATTTTAAGCGCTTGTTGCTCAAGCATGACCTGTGATGCGCTTGGCCAACTCTGATGTTCGAACGCCCACCAGGATTCAACCCTCCCCCTTCCCATTGTCGTGCCCATGCCCGAAGCATTGCTTCTCGTTACAATGGCGTATATGAATGTGAAAGAAAACAAAAGAACCCTTAACTCCCCTCTCCCTGCCACCCTGCACTGTGGGACTTGAACTCCACACCCCCCCCAATTTGCAGAGTGCCTGTAGCCCCAAAATACAAGGTAACCATATCTGGGAGTTCGCAACCCCGTTATGTCTTCTCCACATGCCTGCTTGACCAGCATATATCCCCTCCCTTTTGATAAAAGCATGATGATCAGCCACAAGTGTGAACATATTCCCAAACAAGAAGATATGAAAATGTTCAGCAACCTACAGAGTGGTTAGGATCTCCTTCTGTCCATGTCAGTCCGCCTTCTACTTGGTCAGACTCATGCTGCCTATGTGAGATGATGTATTACCTCAACCCGAATCAGATTGATATTTTGCTGGCATGGATATTAAATCCATAGCCAAAGCTTCACCAATGGCTTCAGAATTCTAAGCAGATTCAAGGTATGACTTGTGCTAGCAATTCAGGATTTTACACCACCGAATACAGTTTGAAATTCCTTCGAACATAGATATTATTTCCTCATAAGATTTGTTAGCTGTGCATTGTTTGAAGTAAAGTTTTGAAACTTTAGTGCCAGCTGATAGAAATCACTCTTTTATTAATTTTGAGGCAGCTTATCACCCACCAGGATACGATTTTCTTAGACTAAGATCAATGCCCATCGGAGCTCTCCACAAGAGTCTTGCCTTGTTCATTTTGAGTCCTTCCAAATAATAGAATATCAAAGTTGTGGGCTTGTGTACTATGGCCTGAAGGAGAGGAGCAAGATGATATGCCCTCTAAAGTGAAACCTTTGGCTGTTGCATGTCTACATGGATATTAGTTTGGATCTGGTATTTCATGTCAAGTTAATGCCGAAGATTTCCTGAACCCCAAAAGGAAATTATGTCTCTTAGCATCCCCACAGTGCACATGAAGTTAGGGTGATATGAGCCAAACAAATCAGAGACGTTTTAAGGCATGGGCAAGGTGGGCTCTGGCCCTGGGCCCCAGCCTTCCAGGGGGCCCCCTGATAGAGCCAACCCATTTCTACAGAATCTTTTCTTGACTACCTATAATAATTCTTAAACATATTGTTTTAAAAACCGTTTTCCTTTCATTTATTTTTAATGTGGGTGAAGTGAGAGTCTATCACAGACATTTTGCAGAGAAATGTTGTGTTTATTTTTCATGCAACATCCATGAAAAAATTCTTTTAGCTTAAAGCAGGACCTCTCATATGAGAAATGGGAGGGTATCAGAGAGCTTATTTGCAGTAATATTAGTGAACTGCTGATGTGTTACAATATTGTCACTATCAGTATTAGATGTAAATACATTTAGAATTTGGACAAGTGCGCAGGTTTACTCAGTGACATGGCCAAAGAGGACATGAAAGAGCTGAAATTGGTTTATAAATTAAAAGCTGTTCCGAACAGGGGCCCCCAAATAAATTTGGCCCAGGGCCCAAAAATCCTTAAGATGTCCCTGAAACAAATATGTTGGAGACTCTCTTTCATCTGCAGGTACCTTTACAAAGCACCCCACAATCTTCATAACAAAAATACGTGATATTGATTTATTATATGCTAACTGAAAGGCGTGGAGCAAACATGAACTTTGTCATTCTTTAAAGAAATATGACAGCACAATATAGTTAGCAAACAGAAAGTCTCCTTTGCAAGTTCACATTCTTTTTAGGTCTGACCTTTGAGGCAGCTCGTTAGACTATTGTTTTTCCAAAAATGCCATTCTGAATATAAATAAAGAGAGGGGCCTTTGGTCAGGGGGCTTCTTCATTTGATCTGTCAAATTGCCACTCACATTTTGCTCCCACCCAATTGCAGCACACTACCTAGGGAAGCCCACTTTACTTATTAGCTCTCTTCACTTTGAGTGACTGCACAAAGCCTGTGCACATTGTTCGCATCAATATAAAAATAGTTGCATTAACTCTATGTACAAGCTATTTATTTTGTACTGGCCTTCAGTTCCAGTTTGCGGCATGCCATTGGTTGAAGTGCATTAAAAAAGCGTGAAAAATGTGATCTTAAATGCAATGGGGTGGGGTCAGTGAGCGTGGTTGTGGAGTCAAAGGCATGCTAAAAAGAACAACATTTTATGTAACTATTTTGATGGTCTTTCACCTTCAGGTAACCACATATACAATAACACACACATTAAACAAAAAACGAATGCAAGTTAATGTAATCAGCGGAAAATGCACTATTTTACATTATGAAACCTCTGTTGGTTAATGTAATCACTGCAGATGTATTTGTGTGTGTGTGTGTGTGTATCAAACACACAAAAGGTGATGGGAGAGTGTATGTAATGAATCTAACCACTGACAATCGCTTGAGGTAGCATTCCTACCTATCATTATTTTGCCCACCATGCCATCTCAGAATAGACCCAGTGATATGCACATAGGTCTTGACCCTGCTCCAATAGAAACAGTCCAGCCTGAACTGCCAACCCAGGTCCTCTCTGACCTGGAAAAAAAACAGCCCAAAAATGGTTGGTTTCACCCTGATTGAGGCTTTTCAGTCAAGTGTAGCTTGGCTCCAGTGGCACAGTGAGCAAAGGACCCAGGTCTGGGCATATCTTTGGCCCCTAAGGGTGGTACATCAAACACACAAAAGGTGATGGTAAGCTGTTTGCAATAAGTCTAACCATGGCAAACGCTCAGGTAGCATTCCAACCCATTGTTCTTTTGGCCACCATACCACCTCAGATTAGACCCAGGCATTTGCAAATCGGTCTTGACCCTCCTCCAATAGGTACAGTCCAGCCTGAACTGCCAAGCCAGGACCTCTCTGAACCGAAAAACAAGCAGCCCAAGACCGGTTTCACCCTAATTGATGCTCTTCAATCAAAGGCGTGGCTAGAAAGAGCAAAATCTTCTGTAACTATTTTGTTGGTCCTTCACCTCCAGGTAACTACGTATACAATAACACACACATTAAATAAAAAATAAATGGTAGTTAAACTGATCATTGAAAACTTCACTATTCTACGGTATGACACCTTTGTTGGTCAATGTGATCACTGCAGATGTGTGTGTGTGTGTGGTTGTGTGTGTGTGTGTGTGTGTGTGTGTGTGTATATCAAACACACAGAAAGGTGATGGGAAGATGCTGCTGTAAGTCCAACCATTGGCAGTCACTCAGCGTGGCATTCCTACCCATCGTTCTTTTGCCCACCATACCATCTCAGATTAGATCCAGCCATATGCAAATCGGTCTTGACCCTGCTCCAATATGAACAGTCCAGCCAGGTATTCTCTGACCTGGAACACAAACAACCCTATGACTGGTTTTGCCCTGATTGCTGCTCTTCAATCAAAGGCGAGGCTAAAAAGAGCAAAATGCTCTGTAACTATTTTGTTGGTCTTTCACATCAGCTTACTACACATGCAAAAACACACACACATTAAATAAAAAATAAATGGAAGTTAAGCTAATCAGTGGAAAATGCAGTATTTTATGTTTTGAAACCTATGTTGTTTAATGTGATCACTGTAGTTGTGTGTATGTATGTGTGTGTGTGTGTTCCTAACCAGAGAGACAGAATGCTAGTTTGCAGAATGGGGAATAGTGCCTTGTGTATTTTTTGTGCTACAAGGTCCCAGCCTCTGACAGAAAGCGTTTTGAATATGTAAGTTATTTTTTAAACTTGCATAACACACTGCAAGAGATAGTCTGCCACACAATGCACAAAAAGATTTAGGTGAATCATAAAAAAGGGCTTTCAAATATAGATTGCAGTAATAGCTATCAGACAGTAGCTATAGCAAACATGTTTATGTATATATATATATAAATGTCAATTAAAAGCACACACTCCACAACTTAGGTGGTAACACCCTAACAATACCATTAAAAACAAAATGTTTGTTATCATGACGCTTCAAACCACCTTCAATTAAAGCCAATACAGACTCCCAAGCAACCTTTGCTTGTGCAGACTAACCCGTTGCACTAATTTACATTTCTGTCAGGCAAGGCATGTTTCTTGTTTAGCTGTCTGTCGCTCCCTTGGCTCCATAGCACAGGAGATTCCCTCCCTTCCATTTCAGCTGAGGCATTCCAGCTGTCGGAATTACCCATCCCACGACGGCTGTTTTTAATAAAAAAGCTGGGGAACTGTTTTTGTTCATTTTAAAAAGTCTGGGCACGTTGTGCTCCACAGAACCCGCCCACTTCGACCTCTGCTACATGCTGAGATGCCCTCCACTAGGTGAGTCACCCCCGCGCCCCCCGGGCATGCAGACCCTACGGTGACGATGCTGAAACTGTGACGTGGTAAAATGTCGCCAAGCCTCATGTTGTTCTCTTTTGAAGTTGTCAGTTTTCTCGTCATCCTGCCTTACTGTTCTGTTATATTTTGGGGCTTTCAATTCACTGTGACATTTGAAAGGAAAATTAATATCCTAAAATGACTATTTTGCACAGCAGCTACAAGAAGCGGAGTGGGTTTTAAGGTGAAATACAAAGGCCCGTCAGGGTGGGTACTAATTAATCACATACCAGGCGCATTTTTCTCATTCCTTATTTACCAATGGAGCAGACTCGAGAGAGATTCATCAAGGGTGGCTGGTTGGGTTGCAGTGACAAAGACCTGAAATTACTGGGGAAACAACAGCACCGGGTTTACCGCAGAAAAACAACCCTAATTGAAAACACATTGTTTCAGAGGACTTGCAATTGCTTTATTAGCGTCAGCACAAATTATATATAATTATACATAAATGCACTTGGCCCTCTCTCATGTACAGGTCCATTAATTGAATAATGAAATATGCTTCAGCAGCGGGAATGAGTTTGCAGTGTAATTATGCAGATTCCTGGAATTAATGATTAGACTGTAAACCTTTTGAACTTTCTGTTATCTTTTCATGCATGTTGAGAAGGCTTGGTCACAGGGCATGATGGGGGGGGGGGGGGAGCAAAGATTTACGTGGTCTTCATGTCATATCTCCATCTTTACAAAGCACCTGCTTTTATTCTTGGAAGAACCTGAGTTTTTTAAAGTTTGGGATTAGAATGTATATTTAGGATACATTATTAACCCTGCCTCTACCGGGTAATATTTTCCTCCCGTATATTGTTGGGCTAATTAATTGCTTATGGTAGAATGCTTTACAACTGAGAATTTTTGGCTTAACTTGGGTGTTTTGGGAATGCATCGTGACAACATTCTGCGCATGTGCACAGGTGTGGAAGGGGCCATGCACCAAGGACGTCGAGTCACCAAAATGTAGTGGAAGTGACCACACAGCTGTTGACATTTATGACATCATATTACAGTTGACCCAGAATCTTTAAAGGAACACTGTCACGTGACCTTAAATTTGATGACATCACAATAATGAACATTGCTGAAGCTCCATAACTATTTTTGTGATATGATTAATATAACAATGTGACATAGAGTAATATCTAATTTAGCTAACACCAATACCAATAATAGGGTGTTGGCATATTATGCCAAGGGTACATTTACCCGAATTGTAGTGAGTGTGCAAATAAGTCCACTCTCTTCTAGTGAGAGATCAGGCTGATAAATGTTGAAAATAAGGGATGTAATAGTTCAAATGAATGCACAATTTTATAATAAAATAAAATAATCAAAACACAAACCATAAGGGATACAAAAAAGTGTAACTAAGTCTCAAAGAAAAATGTAAAGGAGGATTTGATAAATGCCACTTTCACAAGCCTTTAGTAGTTTAGAACCCTGCATCTACCACAGCTTCGTATGTCAGAACAAGCAGAAGGATAACCGCGAAACACGTGTTGGCTTTTGCAGGACCGGCAATTAAAGGACAGTTTTTTTCAGGTAATATTTGCTTTAAGGACGGGCTGTATCAGATTTATGGTCTGAGGATCTGTAATTTGAGGTTTTGTGCCACTATAAAGACACTTTGCTATTTGGACATTTGAATCAATTAGATTATCATTGGAGGATAAATATCACTAAAGTCGAATGTTGTATGAATTTTGATTTAAACATTCTTCTAAATTAGATGTATTTTGATATACTTCTTGAACTTGAGCATCTGCTAAATAGTGTAAGAATTTTAGAACCAGTAAACTGATTTTACTATAGACATTAAAGGCGCGCACCCGCGTTAAAAGCCAGAGCCGAAGCCGAGGGCCTTTAACATGAAAGCAGGCCTTTAATGGCTGGTAGAGCTTTCTATGGAGGGCTCTAAGGCTATT
The DNA here is from genome assembly GCF_964204655.1 of Triturus cristatus. Lineage (NCBI taxonomy): Eukaryota > Metazoa > Chordata > Amphibia > Caudata > Salamandridae > Triturus > Triturus cristatus. The sequence goes on from NC_140590.1 coordinate 1,576,445,859, forward strand.
AGAACATTCTTCCCCTAGAGGCCAGAATGTTTAAATTTGTAAAAACAAAGGCCTCTCAGAACCAGAGTAGGTTTAAATCCCGTTTGGCTCACAGAGGTATTTGTTCTCTGCAATAGCTGGCTTCTACCACCCATTAGAAGCCCGGAGCACTCCATTGTCTTCAATACAGTGCTCAACAATTGCAATGTTCTAATGTAGCTTTAGAGCCCACTGTAGCGGACTCTACTGTCCATTAAAGGCCCGCGCCAGTGTGTCTTTAACAAGGGAGTGGGCCTTTATTGGCCGGTAGAGCCAGCTACGGAGGGCTCTACGGATGTTAGAACATTCTGCCCGTAGAAGGCAGAATGTTATAATTTGTAAAACAAAGGTCTCATGGGACCCGTGAGGATTAAATCCTCTTGAGCTCTGTGAGGCCTTTGTTGACAGCTGTTGCTGTGAACAAACATTGAAATGTTGTTACCCCGGGCTTCTACCAGCCATTAGAAGCCCTGAGCACTCCATTGTCTTCAATGAAGTGCTCAACATTCCAATGTTCTAGTACGATCATGATGAATTGAATATTCTTTTGAATCAGTGTTTTTCTTGCTTACTCCACACATCTTAATAGTTTATTCTTATACATTTTATGCCAGAGGGGTAATTGGTACAGTGGGTTGAGTGAGCAGGGCCACATAACTCTGTTATCCCTATATAAAATATTTTGAAGGGATCTAGATACCACTTCTGGGACAGTGTCATGATCCTGATCTGCTTCTGCATGGAGAAAAGGAGCTTTGCATCTATTTTTTCAAGAGACTGTGTTGTCCACAGTGCTTGCACTAACTTGGTAATCCAGCACAATATTGTAAGTACTCCGGATATGGCAACCCAGAAAAACAGTAGAGCACCACTACTTCATGTTTCTGAAATGCACCTGCAGCGCAAGCCCTAAGTGATGTGTTTCTGAGTTATAGCATGGACTGCAGGCAGCATCATTTCTTCAGAAATGTGCAGTGGAGAGATTCTTTGCAGAATTAGGCTATGCCACCTCTGTGTCTGTTTATGCAATTCCGGCGTATGATCTTGTACCCATTGCTGCTAGAGCGCGGGTCACCAGCTCGGGTTAAACAAACACATACCTAATACTTACCTGGGCCCAATCCATTCACATAAATGAGCTAGCAAACCCTGCTAATATCAATATTGAGTTTGACCTACAGTTTAATTCCACCTTTACCAAGTCTTACCAATTTTTATCTCCTTAATAATTCCTTTCTCGATGAATCAGGTTTCTAAGATAGTTTAAGGTAGAAAATGACTTTTATCTTATACTCGAAATAACCACACAATCTAAATTTATCTAAATTAATAATTTTGTGAGTTAAAATCAATCACAGCTTTAAACACATTATATCAAGAGGCAAAATTAAGTCAACAAAACATAGCCAAAATAATGATCAATGAAGACGGTACCTGAAAAAGGAAAAGAGAGAGAGATAGCAGATTTATATTTACCTAAGGGGATAAAGGAACCCAACTCTTTGAAGATAAGCCTGATAGAATCTGCCAGGACGGGATACAGACAGAGGTTTTGGACAGATTTGGATCAGCAAAGGTGACCTCTTCTAAGTGCAACGCCAGCGTCGCACCCCTCTCAGATACTACTCTCCTCGGGTGTCCCTCTTCCGAAATTCCATCTACATGATTAGATTAGAGATCAGTATCTCAATTTCTCGAGCAGAGTTTCTGGCAGCAGCAGGGTCTGAGACAGCGTCTCAGACAGGATAGCAGCATACACGTTGGGTCGGTGACCAGTCGGAATGGTGGATCTGACAAGTCTGACAAACTATCTAACTAACTTACCTTTTTTATATTATTCTTTATTCACGTACCACCCCCAATGTATCCAAGTTTGTGTTTTCCCTTATTCTAATTGGTCAGGGTGAGTGGTGAGTTCATCACACCATATTAAAAGTAATAATTTTACTGTGGACTAGTGTTCTATGTTTCCGCCCCTTAATTTACTTTCCCATAGCTTTATTACCACTCGTATTTCACATTATGTTCAATAAGACTTTGCAACAATTATTTGTTTCAAGCTTTAAGTCCACGAGTTCAGTTTCCCAGGCAACTTCAGCTTGAGGTGGCCTTGGATGTGATTCAAGTTCCTTCATGGGTTTCTGGCCACTCTTTATGCGCGTGCGCGCTGGTCAGATGGGATAGGGATTTCAGTCACCTTCCAATGCCCAAATAAGAACTAATAGTAAAATCAGACAGAGATACGTTAGAACATGGAACAAATTATTTTGCTGTATACCACTTATCTCTACTCTATCCCCATTTACTTATATAAATCTTTTGCATTAGTGTTTAGTAGAACTTACGAGGTTTAATTTAGCAGTAGCATATGCGTTAATGTGTGAGTTTCAAGCGGCCATTTTAAAGCTATTGCGCAACTTCAAAGATTTCCCACCAAGCGACAGAATACGTCATACTACGTAGGTGCAGTAGACGCATGAGCAATAAAGTTCCTGCGTTTTTGGCGGCCATATTAAGACACTCGGGTTACTTGTAAGTAATACACATAGGTAAGCTTCCCCTGGATACTGTATGTCGTGTTTAATGTAATATTAATATTCACAAAACAGGTTGATTATGTTATGTTATGTTATGTTATGTTAGTGCTATTTGTATTGCGCACGGCTGCTCCAGCGAAGGAGCGTCCCGGCGCACCGACAAGGTGGCGAACACAACACAACTGGGGAACAGAAATAATTATTAAGAAATTGGGGAGTGAAGGATTTAACAAAGCTCAGAAAATAAATGAGTTTTAGCGGCCTTGCGGAAGGAGAGCAGGTCACCAAAGGTCCGGAGTTTCAAAGGGAGAGCGTTCCAGAGTGCGGCTGCCCGCACCTTAAAAGAGCGACCCCCCACCCGACTGAGTTTGAACCGAGGGGCTACCGCTAATTCTTGGTCTAGCGAGCGCAGAGTGCGGCCCGGGATGTAAGGGCACAAGAGTTGGTGCAGTAAGGGAGGTGATAGGCCCTTCAGAATTTTGAAGGAGAGGCACAAAACTTTAAAGTGGATCCGCTGCCTAACGGGTAACCAATGCAAGGCTCGCAAAGATTGACCGGCCGAGCAAAACCTAGGAAGACCTATGATCGCTCTGGCCGCAGCGTTCTGCACTCTTTGAAGTCGGGTTAACTCAGCCTGGTTTAATCCTATAAAAAGGGAGCTGGCATAGTCCAACCGTGCCAAAACCGTTGCTTGCACCACCAATTGACGAGTTGCGGCATCGAAGTATTTAAGGACAGGGCGCAGATTGCGCAGGATGCCGAAGCAGCAAGCCGCCGTCCTTTTGGTGTGGCCAACAAAGTTGAGGGAAGGGTCCAGCCAAACACCAAGATTTTTGATCTCCGCAACCGGAGTGGGGGTCGGCCCCAGCTCAGAGGGCCACCAAGTATCTCCCCATAGGTCCGTCCGCTTCCCAAAGATCATCACCTCCGTTTTTTTGGCGTTTAGTTGGAGACAGTTGGACGTCATCCAACCAGCCACCGCCCTGAGTCCTTCTCTGAATCTTGGGGCATCCACCCCAGAGTCCCCGCTGATCGTGACCGCTAGCTGGGTGTCATCTGCGTACGACACCATGGTCATACCACAGAGCTTCACAACCTCAGCCAGCGGCCTCACGTAGATGTTAAACAACGTGGGGCTCAGTGAGGAACCCTGTGGGACCCCAAGAGACAGAGGATGGCATTTGGACTGGTAGGGCGGGGACGCCACACAGAAGGAACGATCCCTGAGAAACGAACGGAACCACTGGTGTGCAGTGCCGATAACCCCTATCTCCTCAAGACGTTGCAGGAGAATGTCATGGGAGACCGTGTCAAAGGCGGCGCTTAGGTCTAACAAAACAAGCGCCGCCGTTTGACCTGCATCCAGAACTACCCGAAGGTGCTCGACCATAGATAACAGTGCTGTCTCCGTACTGTGGCCAGCCCGAAAACCATTCTGGGTGTCGTCCAGAATGTTGGCACGCAACAGATGACCAGAGAGGGCGGTGTTGACATGCGCCTCCGCGAGTTTGGCTGGCCACGGGAGAAGTGAAATCGGGCGGTAGTTCTCCGATTTTGTAGGGTCGAGAGATGGTTTTTTCAAAATGGGCATTACTACCGCATGCTTCCATTTCAAAGGCACTTGGCCTGATGATAGCGACGTGTTGATTAAGTCGCAAACCGGGCGAGCAAAAACCTGGTCTCTGAACATAGGTGGCTTGAGCGGGTCGTCCGGCGACCCCGACTTAACTCGGAGAGCCAAGGCCGTGTAAGACTCCAAAGAGAGAGAGGGGAGAGAGTCTAGCACCACCTGATCCAACCGGGTGGGAGGCCCCATACTGGTTTGTGCAGTGGAGGAGGGGAAGGCCCTATATATGGTCTGGACCTTCTCCAGGAAGAAAGCCGCCAGCGCTTCACAATGAGTATTGGAGCTGATGGAGTTACCGGCCGGCTTCCTTGCCACTAGGTCTTTAAGGGCCTTAAAGATGGTTTTAACAGGATTCCCACTATTGCGAAACTCCAGAGCGTAGTATTCAGCCCGGGTTCTACAAACCGCGCGGTGATAAGACTTGACCGCAGCCATATACAGGGTTTTTTTGCTGCTGTCATACCTCTTCCTCCAGTCTCTCTCTGCACGTCTGCAGACACTTTTCAGAGCCCTCAGATTGCCATCATACCAGGGACTGGGGGCGCGGGAGCCACACTTACTGAAAACCATCGGGATAAGGGAGTCGAGGGCCCTGGTTACCCATCCGCAGAAATGGTCATAACCAGACTCCACGTTCTCCACTGCACCCAGTGGGTCGTCAGTGAGAAGGCGGTGGAGATCTTCCGCCTTTAATTTGCTCCAGCGCCGTCTGGGCATGGCTCGCAGTGGCACCTTAAGTGGGGCTTCATCAAGACTACAGTGAATGGTCACGAGTGAGTGGTCTGACCAGGTCAGGGGGAGGGGGGGGGCCACTGTAACCCCTTCTAAGTTAGAAAAAAAGGGGTCCAGAGTGTGGCCACCACTATGAGTGGGGTCCGAGACCAGCTGGAACAATTGAAGGGCCTCAAGGTCCGCCACCATCCCTCCCACAGAAGAAAGACACAAAGTGTCAAAATGGAGATTCAAATCACCAATGATAGAAAAATTGGCAGACCCTACTGCTAGTGAACTAACCGCCTCAGGGAGAGCCTCTCGAAATGCCACTGAGCTACCAGGTGGACGGTAAATCAGCAATCCTGACAAGGTAAAATGCGGAGTAACCGCAACCTTGAACAGGGCGCTTTCGCAGCCCGTGATGTTCTGCACACTCCAGGCGCAAGAATAGCACGATTTAACAGCAAGAGCGACGCCACCCCCTCTCGAAGAGCGGTTGAGCGTGTAGATGGAATACTCAACGGGGAACGCCAGATTCAATACCGTAGAATCGGTGTCTTGCAGCCATGTCTCTGTCAGACAAAAGATGTCAGGGGGGTCATTGTCCACAAGATCAGCAATATCCTGATAATGCTTGACCGCCGATCTGACGTTCAAATTCCAGATGGTGAGATGTCGCGAAGAGACCTTACTGCTTATGGCAGGCTGCACTATACAAGACCCCAAACAGGAAGGGGCTTCGAGTAGCCAGCCGCCACAAGCACAGCGATGGGGGCCACACAAAGGGTCAACGCGGACTTCGGCGCAGGGAGGCAGACAGGTATTCAATGCCAGGAGACTATCCCTGGTATACATAAGCATGGTTAGAGATGCACCTGATGTAAAAATCGCCGCGAAGCCAGCGCAACCGGGCGCGGACGGACGCAGACGGGCAGGACTCTGGCACGACTCCGGCCACGCGAGGACGCGCCCGCTGCGCGATCCCGCTGCGCTAGGGGAGGAGCCTTAAATAGGTGTTCCCAGGCGTCACATGTGCATTCAAGCGCTGTCAGGTGGAAAAGCCTCACTCCACTCACCCCACTCCAAGATGTCCGCCAAAAACGAACCAGGCACCCACATGTTATTTGAGAGGATTGCGTCTCTTTTATTTTGAAACCTTGCTCCATCAATCCCCTCTCTGATGGCATTTAATGCCATCACTAATTTCTACTAAATCAGATGCCAACTTTAGCACATCTCAATTTCTTCTTCAACCTTTTCATTCCTTTCTTTTTCCCTCTTACACTGTAATCCTCTCATTCTTTTATAAAAATCTCCTTTTAATTCGTCTAGTTGTATTTCCTCAAATTTTCTTTTCTTACCTCCTTCATTCAATTGATATTTCTTTCTCCCTTTGCAGCATTTATGCCAGAACATTATAGCTAATACTAAGAGTGTTATTCCCATTATGGGAAGTATTATATGACCTAGAATACCATTAACTATGTTAGAAAACCAACTACCTATACTAGTAATGCTATTTGCCAATTTTGTCCAAACATTTTCAACTTGCAGTGGTTTCAACTCTTCTTCTAATTTCATAATATTCTTAATGTATTTCCCAATTTCAATGCTTTTGTCTGGAATATACGTGCAAAGTGTTGCGCTTTCAATAATTTACAGACTCCACCCTCTTTTGCCAATAATATGTCAAGAGCAAGTCGATTTTGCATAACCATAGATCTGACCGCAACTAATTCAGTGTTTATCATCAAGAATCCTCCAGCCGTGTCAGTAGATAACCGATCAACTACTGTAGACAACTGACAAATTTTCCGGGAATTTAGAAGAACTCCCACTGCACCAAAAATGTCACCTACTATTTCTGAAAAACTAGCTCTTTTTACACGCGTTAGTTCATTACTGCCTTCATTACTTCCAGTGATTCTCTTTACATGATAAACTTTAGGGAATACTATTCCAAAATAGCAACTCCCATACCAGTGGTCAGGCAGCCCAAAGTAGGCTTTATTACGACACACATAATAGATTCCAGGAAATACTGGATCTGTCCCTCCTTTTAGTCCCCATCCCCAATTACTAAAAAATTATGTTCACATTCACTGGAACCAATAAACATATGGTTATATTTAGTCTTTAACCTATGAAGACAGATTTTTCTCTCCTTTTTCAAGATCCAAAGACATTGCAGCATGAGTCTTGCAATTTGCATAATGCTCTTCCTCCTCAGCCCTCTTAGGTATCTGAGGTTTAGGTTCAGCAGCTCTCTTTTGAAATTCCGGTCTCCTTCCCTCAACTAAATTCAAAAATATTTTCTCTTCATGCAATTTACAAGTTAAATTGTGCTTGTGTGCTTCGGCTATATCTATTGTTTTCATTGTTAGAAAATATTCACCCATAAATTGTGAGTCTCTCGAACTAAGGTCAGGGTTCATACTTTTTCGCATCGGAACCTCAGAAAAAATTACATCTACATTAGAATAATAATACTGCAATTTTCCTGTTCAATAAAATAAACTAGCTAAAACGCTACATGAAATACCATATGTCAATGGTAAATGATGATATGTTACTCCTTCTGCTACAGATGCGGGTAATTTTATAAATACATAAGAGTCACTAACCTCCATGGTTTCTACATATTGTACTAACAAATTGGTAAAAACATTCAAGTCTGTATCATTTTTATTAACAGTGCGATGAAAATCTAACTCATCTGGTGCTTCTAATTCTACTTTGTCCCCTTTGATGGTATTTACCTTTCCATGTGTATTAGAGCTATTTTTACATTTGTAACCATCAAATAAGGAATGGCCACAGTTAGCACTAACCATATTATGAGTACTACAATATATACTACCTATACATATTCTACAACATTTTTTCTCACAATTCGGTTTTCCAGCAGCTCTATTGTCAGCCATTTATCAATTAGGATAAGAAGATTTCTCTTCTTTACTTTGGTATTTTATTTTGCGACTGTACATAAAGGGAAATTCTTTTCAAGTTGGTCTCACTTCTTCATCAATTGGTTCTGCTTTTAAACTTTCATCATCTTCTCCAATTATTTCCAAATTTTCGAAATCTTCAGGAATGACATATGTCCATTCAGGTCCCTTGAATTTGTTATTTATAATTTTCAATCTTGGACTTCTTCGTCTTGGCACTTCTGATGATGTTCCAGATTGACTGGATACTTCGTCTACTTGTCCTGTTATGGGCTTAAAAAGGTACTTTGCTCTTTTGATGAGACTAGGCCAATTATCACCTCTCCTGATTCTTTTAGCTTGCACTGTACTTTCACCTTCTTCAAGTGTTTTTTTATTTTCACTATGTTGTAGCACAACTTGGTTATTTTCGTTCTCCGAATTCTTCTCTACCTGACCTTGTCCAGGACTTCTTATTTTGATGTCTTCTGCCTGGATACGTTCTTCTTCTTCTCTAGTCTGACCCTGTTCAGGTTCAGTTTTAATTGGCTTTTCTTCTTTCTTTACCTGAACTTGTTTGATTTTGCCTGTCTAGTCCTGTTTCTTGATTTTCTTCAGCCTGAACGTTTTTTCTAGACCCTATCTGTCCCTTCTCAGACACTGGAGCTGTAACTTCAATGTCATCTGTCTGAGTAGATTGTTCTTTCCTTATTTGGTACGGCTCAGGTTCCCTAACAATCGTTGTTTCACTTACCTGAGCGTGTTCTTCTGTTCCTACCTGGTCCCGCTCTTTTCCTTATTAGCTAATCTAGTTTGGCTCCTTGTCCTTATAATTTCTTCAGGTATCTCAACTATTGGAATCCAATCATCTTGATTGGTGCATGGTTGTTCTTGCTCAGCTACTTCAGGATTTATTACTCGTGATCCTTCAGCTGTACAACCTTCCGCCCCTTCTTTTGTTTGAGTCTGTTGAGATTCTTCTTCGTCTGGTGCTGTTACTCTTTTTGTATGGCTTGCATGAATCCAATTAGGCAAACCTGCACATTTTACTACTGTTGTTGTAATTAATATAACCTGATGTGGTTTTCCCACCTGGGTGCTAGGCACGATTCTCGAGTATGATTCTTCACTACAACCCAGTCACCGGGATTCAGATCATGCGCTGGGTTCGGCTGCCTGGGTACTGCGTCTTCTCCAACCTGGTGAGATATAGAACGCACTTGGTCAGCCAACTCTTTTCAATACTTCAGTACCATATCATCAGTTATATTTGACAGCTTGTGTCCTGGTATGCATGCCTGCCTCATTGTTCTTCCCATGATTATTTCTTGGGGACTCAATTGGTTATTCTTGTCTGGAATACATCTAAGTCCCATCAGAACAAGAGATAAAGCATCAGGCCAATCCAGTGAAGTGGATGCACACACCTTTCCAATCTTGACTTAATTGTGCCATTCAATTGTTCTACCACTCCAGATTCCTCTGGGCGGTAAGCACAGTGCAGTTTTTGTTCAATTTTGAAGGCTTCACAAATGAATCGAATTATTGCATTATTAAAATGAGACCCTCAGTCTGATCCAATAGTTACTGGAAAACCGAAACGCGGTATGAACTCTGTTAATAGGAGTTTGGCCACTGTCAAGCTGTCATTTCTTCTGGTGGGGTATGCCTCCACTCACTTTGAAAATAGACAAACAATGACAAGTACATACTTTAATCCTCGACAAACAGGCAACTGAATGAAATCAATTTGAAGTCTTATAAAGGGACCTTCAGCTTTTCCAATTTTCCCTGTATAGACAGTAATTTCCTGACTTGTGTGCAGCACATTTGACCACTGCCACCTCTTTTGGTAATTGTATTGCTTTGAGCAACTCTCTAACAAAATTTCTGTTTTTAATGGGAGACCCTGAAGAAGTCAGGAAGTCCGCTGCATCCAAAGCTGGCCAAAATCATGCACAACCCCGTAACCATACTGACTATCAGTATAAATGGTTACTCTCCAATTTTTCCCATTTTTGCAGGCTTTAATTAAAGCTATCAATTTGGCTACTTGTGCAGATTTGACTCCTGGTAAATAGAATGCTTCGACTATTCCAGTCAATGCACATACAGCATAAGCAACACTTAACCCTCCTTCCTCATGGCGCATACACGAGCCATTTACAAAATGTCCGTGCTCAGCATCTTTCAAAGGTTCATCCTGTATATCTGGTCTGGGTTTGGTACTGAGTTCTGTTACATCAAGACATTCATGTTCAGTTTCATCTTTCACTTCCTCATTGTATGGGGCTGGTAACAAGGTAGCTGGGTTAAGAATTGTACATCTGATTATGGTCACATTTTCTGCTCCCAATATGATCCTTTAATATTTGGTTAATCTGCTCAGGGTGACATACTGAGTACGTGTTCTTGTTAGCAGAATTTCAGCTGCATTAGGGACGTATACCTTAACAGGATGTCCCATTACAATGACTCACTTTGTTCTATGCTTACACATGTTGCAGCCATAGCTTTTAAGCATCCCGGCAATGCAGATGCTACAGGATCTAGGCTAGCAGAAAAATACGCCACTGGACATTGCATTAGACCATGTCTCTGTGTTAAAACTGGGAGGGCAAAGTTTTCTCTCTCACAACAGAACAATGCAAATTCTTTCGAATAATCTGGCATACCTAGAGCAGGTGCTTCAAATAAACAATTTTGCAATTTTTACAAAAGATTGCATGCTCAGATCATCCCACTCTACTGGGTCTTTTGCTCGTTTCTTCGCATTTGTATCAAGGGTTTTGCCAGTAGAGAAAACCCTACAATCCATTGCCTGCAATATCCCACAACACCAAGAAACATTCTTATTTCTTTTTGCGACTGTGGTAGCTTCATTTGCTTTATTATTTTAATCTCTCAGTGGTCATTCTTCTTGATCCTCGTTCTATTTGATGTACTAAATACTTTACTTCGCTTCGGCAGAATTGCAGTTTTTCAGGGGACACTTTATGTCCACCCTTTGCTAGTTGGTTCAATAAGGCAATGGAATCAGTTACACAGTCACTTCTTGTTTTAGACGCGACCAATAGGTCGTCAATATACTGCACCAAAACTGATTCCCTAGGCAGCACCAATGTCTCAAGGCATTTTTTCAAAATGTGGTTAAAAATTGAAGGACTTTCTGTGTACCCTTGAGGAACGCGATTCCAAACATAGACACGATCCTCAAATTTAAAGGAAAATATCAGGATGCAATGGCATGGAGAAAAAGGCATGGCATAAATCAATTACAGTGAACCATCTTGCGTTCCATGGTATTTGGTACAAAATCACTGCAGGGCTGTGTACTATAGGGCAACATGGCACAACAATCTTGTTGATCTTTCTTAAATCTTGAACTACCCTATATTTTCCGCTTGGTTTCCTAATGCCAATTATAGGGGAATTACAGGGGCTACTCATGATTTCCTTTAAAATACCCTGTTCGACCATTCGATCAATTTCTGCAGCAACACCTGCCTTTACTTCGGGACTCATCTTGTATTGTCAAGTATTTGGATAGACTGCACCTTCCTTTACAGTCACTTTAACAGGGTCTACATCTGTCATTAACCCTACTTCTTTTCCTGTAAAATCCCATACTTCAGGATTCACTGTTGTTTTGACTTCATCGGGTAAGTTGTCTTTGGTGATCACTGAAAATAATTCATCCACCCCAGTTCCTTGCTTGGCTAACATAATTTTATACATTCCATCTTCATCAGGAGTCTGTATGGCAACACCGTCCGGTGTGCAAGATATGGTGCAATTCATTTTACACAACACGACCCTTCCTAATAAATTTACAGGACTAGAATCACATTCTACAAATTTGTGCATTTCTTTAAAGTTTCCAATACGCACTTTCATTGGTTTTGTAATAGGGGTCCTAATTTGCTTATTGGAAACGCCCACTACTTGGATTGCTTCTCCCGAGTGGGGTAGGTTTGGGATGTCTGCTGTTCTCACAGTAGAACGGGTAGCACCAGTGTTCAACATAAAGGTGATGTCATTTCCTTCTACCTTTCCAACAACGTATGGACCTGACTGATCTACCTGTAAGGATGCGCCAAGTAGGCACTCCTCTTCCCCCCTCTCAGGCACCGTCATTGATCTTGAGCTCCAAAATATGTATCCTGCAAAAGAAACTGTGATGTTACATAGTTTTTCTTACCACTTCCTTCTTGGAATCCTGTGTCCGCACAGTACTTGGCTTGACTCGCAAAATTTGGCAAAGGGGCAGGTGATAGTTGACTCTGTAGGTTTACAACCTGCTGGGGTTGATTCATTAGCACCTCTTTCTGCATCTGTGGTTTAAATGTTGATTTGGGCCATTATCATTTTGTATGCTTTTACACTCGTTCTTCCAATGCTCCAATTTTCCGCACCCATGACAGGGAAACCTCTTTTTGGCCTCTTCCCTAATTAACCGTCTTTTTAGTTTACCCTCATTATTTTCCCCTTGACCTTGCCTTCTTCCTGCATTTCCTGCCTGATTTTGTAACTGGAGTTCTTGCTGTTCTGCCAATTTCACTTGAGCTCACATCACTTTTTCTTCTAAATTCTTTCGTCTATTATCATCTCCACAATATTTCGCATATTTTAAAATCTCGTCTATTGGCTTTGCTTGCCAGCACAAATTATGCTGCTTAATCATTTCAGATATTTCTTTTCGTAACCCTGACACAAATCGATACACAAAATGCGTCATGTCCTTGTCCCCAATACTCTCAAAACCACTATACTGTTTGAACACCTGTAGGAGGCGCTCATAATACGCATGTACAGAATCATCCTTTTCCTGGGTTGTTCTATCTATTTTTATCCAATCTGTTTCCTTTGGGGGAATATTACCTTTCAAGAAAGTTATTACTTGGTTATATTTCTTCATGACCTCCTCTGAGGGAGCTCCTGTTTTCTCATTTCTGGGGTACTCATCATTAGGCCAATCAACTGTGATTTTACATTCAGTCCACAAATCAGCAGGCACCACTATATCGAAAAGACCATCTAAATCTTTCAACAAAACTTTCAATACCTTCACAAACCTTTCAACTTGCCTGTACCACTCCACTGATTTTTCTCTCAATTTTGGAAAATCATTTGTAAATGATAATATATCCTGTCGGGTCCATGGGACATGTACATATCCCCCTCCTGGAACCAATCTCATTGGGTACAACTTTTCTGCCTTTTCTGTTTCTTTTACTAAATATTCAGATGTGACCCGATTTGCCTGGGCTTCCTCTTTCTTCTTCGACCACCGACCTCTCCACCTGTCCAAATCTCCCCATTTCTGCAATATCGGTATCAAATTTTTAACCTGTAATTTTCTTCCTGACACATTCATATTTTCTAAATCTTTATCAGAAAATTCTGCTCTATAAGGTTTTTGCAATACTTTGGATCGCCCTATTTCTATACCCATTTCAGAGGCTAAATTTTACAATTTTTCATGAAAGGTTTTTGTGTTTCTTGTTATGCTTCTGCAAATGAATAGCAATTCTTCCTCGTTATAGGTATTTAACCTATCTAACCCGACATTCCCAGCTATCATTTCTTCTAATTCAACTTTCAATTTGAATATGTCTAATATTTTCGGAGGTGAACTTGGTTTCTCTATTTCTTGTGCCCATCTTTCTATTTCATCTGGGGATACAATTGTGGCATTTCTCGATCCGGTGGCTGTCTCGATACGTACTTCTTTTGAACAATTTGGGGTGACCCTTCTGGGTGTGTCATTTACTTGCCCTCTTATCGGTAAGTCCATTAATGAAATTACAGACTCGCAATTGCTAGCTTGGTCATCAATTATTAACTTCTCTTTTCTTGGCTCCATAATAGGTGTTGTCATGACAGGTGTTTTAGGACAGTTTGCTTTATCCCCATACAATGGGACTACAGGACCTATATTACTGGTATAGTCAGGGCTTCGGAATGTGCGTTTAACTGTGTTATTTTCTGTATTAATTCATCTCTATTCTTATTTATTGCTTCTCTTTCTTTTTCCTGAAGTACCCTTTCCATTGTTCTCTCATGTACTATTTGTGGCACTCAGGGTGTGTCTAAAATCGGAGCACTCGGGGTGGTTCTATTAGGTCTTTCTTGATAAGGCGCAGAATTTTTCATTAAAATATCTTCTGAATAATCATCTTCTCATTCCCCGCAACCAGTTAATGTTAAATGCTTTTTCTTTTCTGTGCACTTGCCTCCTGTTTGTTCCTCTGTCACCAATAATCCTTCAGTTAACATGGCCTGTCTCCACTGTCTCATCTGCTTATCTTGAGTTTCACATGGAAACTTTGGATAATATCTGCTAAAATTTCTGTCACTCCTAAGTCTATCTCGCTCAAATGCCTCAGTTTCCCATTCTTCTGGGCTTCATACTGAGTTAATTTGGGTCTTGGTTCTAACTCATTCATTCTAGTGCGTAAATTATGCAAAATTCTTCCATTAAATGTCCCGTTCTCTGGGAACGCTAATATTCCATCATCTTTTGTATATTCTATCCAATTTTCTATCCATACACAAGTATGATAACTTCTTTCTACCATCATAGAGGATGTGGGAGTTTTCAGAGGAGGAATAAGAATTCCCTCTCTTGTCTTAAGGGGTTTATCCTTTTTAAAATAATTCTTACTTCTCTGCATAAATTAAATTTTTCTTCTTTCTCCATACATTTTGCGTGATCTTCCTTTTATGTACTGTTCGTAAGCGAAACCTAAATATTTTCTGTCCGTGCGATTCCCTATTAAGGTTGGATCGTGTCTCCACATGCAAGACCCACTATCAATTACTATTATGGCTTTTATTTTCAGCTAACCAAATGTTCGCTATTACTTTAACAACTGACCAATACCAGCACAGCTTCTTTTCTTCTCACCAATCTGATTCTGTTTTGCTAGGTGTTTAGCCAATACAAGCGCAGCTCTTTATGACGTCAGTATCACTCCTCACTACTGACCCCTCCTTTACAATTCTTCACGACAGTCAAACGCCCGCTGTTTCAACCAATCCCTCTGTGACGTCAGTGCAGCACCCGCAACTGACCCCCCCTTTGCAAGGTATTACCAAAACTAAATTTTCTCACAAATTTACATATAAGTTTCATTAATCAACAACATAGAAACATTCGCTACTGTGTCTGAACTTCTAAATTCAATGAATAGTCAACTTTTAACTGCGAGCAAACCTTTTCCGCTTACTCCTCACACACTACGAGTAAAACCCTTCCGCTTACTCTTCATACACTACGAGTAACACTTTCCGCTTACTCTTCACGCAAGCATCAGAGAACCTACTACTCCTTAAGTAGTACCCTTTCTAGGTGATATAAGACCAAAGTTTCACCAGCGGACTCCTTTGCAACCAATTACTCTCACTTTTATACTAAAGAAAATAATCCTAAATCAGTGCTTCTAGTCCTGCTTAACTTTCAGCACTTTTCCTGATCCAGACAAGTAACCTCACTGCGATATGGCTTCCATTCGCCACCCACTATTC
Source organism: Triturus cristatus (assembly GCF_964204655.1). NCBI lineage: Eukaryota > Metazoa > Chordata > Amphibia > Caudata > Salamandridae > Triturus > Triturus cristatus. The sequence goes on from NC_140590.1 coordinate 1,576,461,212, forward strand.
AATATTCCCGGGAATTTCTAGACAACATGAAACATAACATTTAACGAATAGTGGTTGTTAATGCATAAATCAAAAATATTTCAATCCACAATATTTTCTACCTAACTAACTAGAACCTAACCATGCCTCTGCTACCAAAAGAAATTCTGATAGAGCGTGGGTCACCAGCTCGGGTTAAACACACACATACCTAATACTTACCTGGGCCCAATCCATTCACACAAATGAGCTAGCAAACCCCGCTAATATCAATATTGAGTTTTATCTGCAGTTTAATTCCACCTTTACCAAGTCTTCCCAATTTTTATCTCCTTAATAATTCCTTTCTCGATGAATCAGGTTTCTAAGATAGTTTAAGGTAGAAAATTACTTTTATCTTATACTCGAAATAACCACAATCTCAGAAAGTTTGGAAAACCTTTATCTAAATTAATAATTTTGTGAATCAAAAATAATTACAGCTTTAAACACATTATTTCAAGAGGCAAAATTAAGTCAAGATAACATAGTCAAAATAATGATCAATGAAGACGGTACCTGAAAAAGGAAAAGAGAGAGAGAGAACAGGCACAATGGCAGTCTTCTCAGATTTATATTTACCTAAGGTGATAGATGAACCCAACTCTTTGAACATAAGCCTGATAGAATCTGCAAGGATGGGATACAGACAGAGGATTTGGACAGCGTCTCAGACAGTACAGCAGCATACACGTTGGGTCGGATGACGAGTCGGAATGGTGGATCTGACAACTCTGACAAACTATCTAACTAACTTACCTTTTTTATATTATTCTTTATTCATGTACCATCCCCAATGTATCCAAGTTTGTGTTTTCCCTTATTCTAATTGGTCAGGGCGAGTGGTGAGTTCATCACACCATATTAAAAGTAATGCCCCTTAATTTACTTTCCCATAGCTTTATTCCCACCCGCATTTCACATTAGGTTCAATAAGACTTTGCAACAATTATTTGTTTCAAGCTTTAGGTCCAAAAGTTCAGTTTCCCAGGCAACTTCAGCTTTAGGTGGCCTTGGATGTGATTCAAGTTCCTTCATGGGTTTCCGGCCAGTCTTTATGTGCGTGCGCACTGGTCAGATGGGATAAGGATTTCAGTCGTCCTCCGAGGCCCAAATAAGAACTAATAATAAAATCAGAAAGAGATACGATAGAACACAGAACACATGATTTCACTGTATACCACTTATCTCTACTCTATCCCCATTTACTTATATAAATCTTTTGCATTAGTGTTTAGTAGATATTACGAGGTTTAATTTAGCAGTAGCATATTCGTTAATGTGTGAGTTTCAAGCAGCCATTTTAAAGCAACTGTGCAGCTGCAAAGTTTTCCCACCAAGCGACAGAATACATCATACTACGTAGGTGCAGTAGAGGCATGCGCAATTAAGTTCCTGCATTTCTGGGGGCCATATTAAGACACTCGGGTTACTTGTTAGTAATACACATAGGAAAGCTTCCCCTGGATACTGTATGTCGTGTTTGATGTAATATTAATATTCACAAAACAGGTTGATTATAGTGTTACATGTTATTTGAGAGGATTGAGTCTCTTTTATTTTGAAACCTTGCTCCATCATTGGGTGTGGCGGTGGCGACGTCGTAAGTGAGGGAGTTGATTGTGTTCCAGATCTCGATGGCGTATTTGTGGAGCGATCAGTGTTGATCAAAGGGCAGTGGAGTTGTGCTGGCTCAGAACTGTCAGGTGGGGGCCCGTGAGTGGGCGTTCTAAAGTCTCAGGGATGATGCAGTGTCGGCAGGAGAAGGGTCCTGCCGTTGAGCGTGTGGATGCACGGCTGCAGTTGTCATTGTTGCGTCCCTGGTTCAGGGCTGATATCTCAGTGCTGGTGTAGGTGTGGGCGAGTGGAGATCCAGGGTGCCTGGCGCTGGGCACGGTCCAGGCATGGACGGGATTGCTTTGAAGGATTTCAATTCATATTTTTGCATTTGTTTAGGCTTTTTGGGCAATAGTTTTTCGCATTTACGTGGATACATAGAATGATCAGCTGTTATATAACTAAGTTTTACTTATTTCATTTCTTTTGGGTGGGAAATGTCACATTATATTGTTTATGTGCAAATTATGTGGTAGTTACATGGAATTGTTCGGTTTTGTGTTGTAATTATTTTATGTGGTGGATTGAGCATATGTTTATATACCTATTTTCAACATTATCTTAACATTTATTTTTTCAGTATAAATTAAATATTGTGTATGATTTATGCTATTATTTAATATATACTTTGCAATCTTTTCAAATTGTATCACAACTTTTTTACATGTTTTACATGTTTAATATTTTTTTACAGTTTTTTTATACATTTATTCAACATTTGTACTCAATATTTTTCACATAATATATATTTATTTATAGGAAACAATATTTTTGTTTCCGATATTTTTGTTTTTGATATAAGTAAAAATCATTATTTTTTAATGATATTTGTGTTCTTGATAATAGTGGTTTTACTAGTTAAGTATAGGAACTCGATATATTTGCTATCAACATTTAATGTCCGATAATTTTGTGTTTCAATATTGTATGCATTGATATTATGTCTGCGATCTGCTCCTGCAACATGGAGTAAATGTATTTAACAATTCTTTGATCTATTTCAGATTTCCTTAAAATATAGTTCAACTATACCAATTGACAGGTGTCAATGTGCTTCACATAGTACACGTTTGTTTGAAAATCTCTTAACATTGAGCCAAATAAAAATCAAAAGTGATTACAGTGAGTCACAAAGAGATATATTTCACTCAAAACATCATAAGTTATAACAGTATTGGCAAAGTAATAGAGGAAAGGATAACATTGAAGAGCAATAAAATGTTGAAAGAAGGCAATGAAAAAGAAAAGAGCAGGCAAGGGCACGGTGGGCGCGATCAGCAAAAAAGATAGGAAAGGAGAGAAAGAGGAATGAAAGGAGGGTAAGGGTTAAAATCAGAATAAAAGAGGAGTCTTGTCGAGAAACAGAACATACCTAGGAAGTAGGACAGAAAATTGTTAAGAGGTCTAAAGAAAGACTGAAGTGCTGCGTTTTAATGCAATCTGGAAATAATTTTAAGGTAATGATGCATGGTTTTTATTTTTAGCTCTACCATTGTTCCATAATTATATTTGCAAAGTTGACTAGCCCCTTTTCTGTCCCATATATGCAAAGTAGTTCTGGGTCGGAGAAACATTCCTCTAAATGTTTTGCAAAAAAACAAAAGGTCAAGTAAGGTCAAGTGGTGGTAGTGGAGGCTGGAAGGTGCTGAGTACTAGGTGCAACATTTGTAACAAACATACACTGGTATGAAATTACAACAAAAAGCACATCTAAAGAAGGAAGCAAATAAGTTGAGTAACAGCAAACTGATAACAGCCCAGACAGCATTAACAGCTGAACAGCAGATGCAAAAATCAGTTTAGGGCAATTGTTTCTGGCCCAGCAAAATGTAAGATATTAATACTGCTAATGTCTCAACCAGCTGTAGATGACAGAGGAAGGAGACAATACAATGTTTCCAGAAGCAAAGAACCAGCAGCTACAAAGAAATTAAGCAAAACAGAAATAGTAAATTTTTAAACACAATGGCAACATTCTTGAGTGGTGTGCTTAACAGATGCGTTAGTCTTGCTTTTAAGTCTATGGCAACAGTTGTCAAATTTAAGTTCATTGATACACATTTGCCAATAAGAGGGCTGAAAACTCAGTGGGGCATATTCTCAAGGATTTATCGCCGAGTTAGCGGCACTTTATCTCAGCCAAAGTGGTGATAAATGTATCACCCTATTCACAAGCTGGTGCTAACAGCCGATATCACCAGTTTTCCTGCGATAGCAGCCACAAAAAACATTGCCACAGATGACACCGGCAACTAACTCTAATGATATGCAGAGTAGGCATTTCCGTGCAAAAAGCCACAACAACACCACTTCGCAACATTCTCAACGACCAGCCAGATCGGCGATAAGATCCCAAAACATGCGATAAGGCGCGTTAGCAGCAGGGATTTAACACCTGCTCTTACCTGGTGTTAAGTCAGACGACAACCTGCACCATAGAAGGGAGCCCGGCCCAGAGCCACACCTGACGAACAACAGATGCCATGGAGCCACTGATCATGCAGCTCGGTGCCCCGAGAGGGCCACAACACCCACCGCCACCACCCCCAGGACCCCCTCGCCCCGCGGGCCCTACCCCGGGCACACCCCCCTGACAAAGATATTTTACATCAACTTTACGAAATCATGAACAAAACAATTCGGTTGATGTTGCACAATTACAACAATTAATATTCATGTGTGGTCAGAAAAAGGAGAATCATTCATTCATCTTTGAATTTCCAAACAAAATATTTTATTCAAATTAAATTCAATACAACTATTTGGAAGAGTCAGGGCGGGTCTTCTCTGGACTATCTGTAAGTCACAGCCTACAAGACAAAATTCAAGATAAGAAGGTGTGTCATGCGCTCATCAAAGGACAGAGGGAGAGAGAAAGAGAGAGAGCAAGAAAGGGAGAGAGAGAGAGAGAGAGTGAAAGGAAGAGAGGGCAAGAGAGAGAAAGAGAGAGAAAGAGAGAGACAGAGAGAGAAAGAGAGAGAAAGAGAGAGAAAGAGAGAGACAGAGAGAGACAGTGAAAGGGGGAGAGGGAGAGAGAGTGACGACACTGCGGACCCAGGCCTCACTGCTCAGCTGCTGCCACCGGTGTGTCTCCAACCACGTGCTGGTACACACTGCAGTAAACCAGGTCCCTTATCTGAAACAGAGTCCAGATTTATGAATGGCAGAGCTCATATCATTGCACACGCCCTCATCACTTGCCTGCCCCTACGCACACAGGCTGCTGCACCCCAGCCCCTCCCGCCGCCCAGCGGTGATTGCTTGCGCCTGCGCACCCAGGCCTCACTGCTCACCTTCCGCCACCGGAGTGTCTCCAAGAGGGCCCACCACGTGCCGGTGCAAGCTCCAAGCCCAGGGCCCAAGACCTTGGCAGCCTCTACATCATGCAGCCCCGCACCGCTGGCCACAAGGTCACATACAAGATTCTGGGTCTTGATTTCGCAATAGCAGAGATCATATCAATGCACACGGCATCATCGCAGGCTTCACACCCACCCAGCTTTTTAGGTGCCACTAACTCTGTGAACCGTGAGGCAACGCCACGTGGCGGTAGGCCCGCGCTGCCCGCTGGCTCAGGCCTACACTGCGGTCCAGCAGAGCTCACACAAATCCTTACCAGTCCGGACCGCCAGGACGGCGCATGATCGCAGGCTGCACACTCGCTAAGCACTTAAGGTGCCCCTACCTCAGTGCACCGAAATTCACCGCCCCGTGGCGGTAGGCCCGTGCCGGCTGCAGTGTATCCGGTGCCACAAAGTCTGCGCAACGCAAGTCATGGACCCTTTATGATTGAGTCTAGTGATGTGCCAGGTGGACGCAGCCATGTCACCTCCGGCAGTGGGGAAGAACTGGGACACATAGCAACGTGGCCCCCCCTTCATACATAAGCCGAGTGGGCTGGGTCGGCGTACGCCAGGCCAGCATAGGGGTGTGAATAATTATCCCTGGGCTCTGGGCATGGTTCATTTCTGGGATGGACAGGAAACCAACTGATGCGTGTGTCTCTGTCGCAGTGTCGGCACCACATGGCCCACAATCAACAATATTGCAATGTTGCATGCACCCGGAGGGTGGCCGTGCACAAAGGGATTGTACAAGGAGACCATGACCGCTCGGGCTCTTGGCTCATACATGCCAACTGTTGTGTGTGTATCGCTATTGGTGTACCATAAGCCTAAGGCCTAGCCTCATTTGCAGCGTGAACGCCACATCACATTTCCAGAATGCAAGCAGTAGTCAGACTACCATTAGGGATGAAAGCACCTTTGTCTCAATACATAAGGCGGAAGGACATCTGCACCTGCGACCTTGGTCTTGCATGCGGCAGGCACCCCCTGAGAGTGATACCTTAGCAGGTGATGACGACACCCACACTACGCACAACGCTAATGAAAGAGCAACGTATCCACACCCCACACACAGAAGTCCTTGCTCGAGGTACTCTTGCATGGAATGCCCTTGACACTTACGTACACAACAACCCATACGTCCACACGTTGCACACACATATGACTCATTGCTCTGAGCTGTGGCATATCATCCACATAACTGCCGCAGGTCAGAAGAGTGCCGGTTCTACGAGAGCCACCAATGCAATGGCAGGACATCCCAGGCACATGCACAATGCCTGTCACGTGGAACTGTACCGTGACCGAATGCTGCCTGTTAGTGTCTGATACATTGGTCTGCATGTGGCCCTTGTCTTTCCCGTACTGACACGCACATGCTATTTAAATCGACACAACTTCACTAGTGTTCAACTATGATGAGTGTTGATTAGAATGACAAATCATGTGCCTCAATGAGCATGTTCCGTACACAGTGAGAGACTGACTGACGCATTTCACTTAGGGGTGAGTCCCTATTGCCAGCTCCATCTCTGTGAGCCAGACATTGTGGTTGGGTAGTTACTGATATACCTGTGCTCTTACGTGTCTTCAGCAATGTGAGTATGGTGTCCAACTTCTTGCCATGTGGATCAATGTGATCCATCACTACAGGCTGTGTCCACCCAGTTGAGTGTGAGTAGGTATGCAAAGAGGTGTTCTGTTGTCAAATGTGATGGGAACACTAGGCCTGCCAACGACTTTGACATTTCATACACAGCCCTATTTCTAACATTGCGTGGGGCAAAGTTGTGAAATTGCGCGATTGTTGTTTCAGAGCAATGAGGCCATAGCTAGTGCGTACATTCCCAGTCATCTTACTGCCTATGTGTGTCATGGTCACACATGCGCATTGCTTTCATTTCCCAGGGTGTACTTTTTTGTGCAATCAATGTCCTTACATTCACCCATACTTTCATACTTGATCGATTATGGACATGACACATCTGTGTGAATTTGAATGATTTATTCACATTCGGAGGAGTGTCGGAGCTGGAGCAGTACATGGCCATGCAAACCCCACATTACATTGTGGCCCAGTGGCAGGCCAGCCATAGTCATTTAGGGATTGACAAGTACATCGGAAGAGGAAGAGTACAGTTTGCAGTGTGATTGCTGTGTCATAGTTAAGCTAACAGAATATGGCAGTCCATGTCGAGGTCCAAGGTGAGTGTCGCAGTGTTTCGGGGGACAGTGGGAGGTGTTGTTACAGGGCATGATGCAGGGGCAGAACCAAGCTAAAACAGAGCATATGACGGAGAAGATTGCTACTGGCTCCTTCTTAACACACAGATGGAATCACCCGCATCTTCATCCTCTATGTCTTCTGTCTGACATGTGGGTGCTGATGTTTGGTCTGTAGCACTGCGTGCCACTGACACATCAGGGGCCGGAGATGTGTGTGTGGAAGTACCAGCAGCACTCATCAGTGACTGCCTTAGTGGCAGCAATGCGATGATGAGGATCTGCAGGACATGGAAGATACCAACAGCTTTTCGCTGGTGTGCATCCGTGGCAGCCATTCTTTCCGCATGCATCCTCTCCATGTTCTCCATTATCCTCAGCATCTGTGCCAACTCTCGGCTGACATCGCTGAGGCCCCACCGACTAGACAGTTGTTCTCCTCTCAGAGGCATGACTCCAGCGGTGTCGGGCATGGATTCTTGGACATCATGAGGGAATGTGGGTGTCCCTTAGGGAGTGTAAGTGGTCCCTGATGTGACTTAGACACCCACGTATGTCATCTAGTTTAGCTGTCATGTTATCGAACCCCACCCGCACCTGTTCAGCCACCTCCTTCTGGCAGTCTAACACCTGGCCTTGGAATGCGATGTGTTCTTCGGTGAGGTGCTGGGAGCCAGCCGTGGTGGTGGGTGCTTCCTGCTGTGTAGTCTGTGCAGGGGATGGGGTCTCCTCGATGCAGCTGGGCTGCCCTGCTCCTGGAGGTAGTTTGCCGTAGCTGTCTATGAGCTGTTGTAGGACGTCGGTGTCGAAGGTGTGGAGGTCCTCTTCATCATCACTGATGAGTTGTCTGGTCTGCTCTGTAGGAAGTGTTGATTGTCCCTCTGCAATGTGAAGGGGAGGTGCATTTCAACATTGTGTTGACATGTATGTTGACGCATTGTTCAAGTTTCCATACAGACTGCATGACAATGTATATTGTGACTGTTTGGGAGGAGCTGACTATTTGATGCGGGACAGTGGACATTTGAACTACATCACGGATGTGAGGTTGTACACGTACATTCTCATCTCACAGTTTCCTGCTATGCCAGATGTTATTGGCCAGTTTCTACGCACAAGTGGAACCAGTTATGTCCTCAGCTCTGTAGTGAAAGTGTTGCACTTTATACCACATTGTCGTCAATGTTGATGTGCTGTTGTTGCTATGTGTGTGTGATGCATTGTGGGTGAGTCGCCCATTGAGCTGTGATTTTGCTGACCCTTATCCCTTTGAGGCGGTGTGCCTTTGACTTCTGTGCTTCTACAGTGCTGAGATGTTGCCGACTTGACTAATTTTGGCTTTTGGTGGGAGTTGGGACTCTTGGGCATGGTTTATCTGCAGATGTGTTGTTGCCGTCAAGGATTGAATGTACACGTGGAAGTGTCAGAGTGTGACCTGCACCTTTCCGGATATGTGCCACACTCAGCTACCTCAGTATTGTGGCGTGCACCATGTCATGATAATTGGACTGCAGCCATGTTATTCGTCATGCAGTGTCACTTGCATTGTCAGTGTGGCTCACAGACACGCAGCTTTGCTGGTTCTAACACGTGTGCATGGGTTTGTTGTGAGATTGGTGCTGTGTGGGGAGGGACCCCTTTGTGCCCATAGTGGACGGGGGCCTACTTGCTGTTTGTTTGTGTGTCGCAGTGTGCCAAGGGGATCAGGGACATGATCTATGTTCCCTCTTAGGTGCGCGCTTGTGCGCCCACGCACATGCTGCCTTCCTGCCACGCACAAAGAGCCTGAAAGCGCGCATTTAAGTCAAACTGAACACAAAGCAATCATCACTCTCAAATGGTGAGGTAATTCAGTTTTCGTATATAGCCACCATTTTGTGTCTTTCTGCCATTTTGTGTTGCCCTCACTCAGGCAGCACGGTGAACGAGGTATTGTTTTCCCTCATCCTACTGCAACGTGTCAAATAACCTCCTGCCTCTGTTTATAGCTGGTGTCGGGGTCTGGCCGACTCCACTAATCCTCGTCTGGTTTGACTGATCCCTGACTCGACTATCTGTTGGTTCGCACCATTCTTTCCTGACTTTATCTTATCCTCTGGCCTTCACTATTCTTTACTCGTATTCTCTGATTTCACAACTGTCCTGCGGGGCATACAAATGTTTCCTGTCACCTGCAAGTCGACTTATAAACACTACCACTGATTAACTTGTGGGGAAGGGTGACAAACACAGTTGGAAGGGAGGCTTATTTGAGTTACTTAATATCTTGTTTTCACATTCTTCTCATTGGTTAACCCTGTATGCATTGGGAGTGTTCTTTGTGAATATGTGTGTTATAAAAGAATGTGCGCCACGAAGTAAAGTGGCAGTCTCCTAAGAACATACCGAGTGTACTTCTGGGACAACTGTACTTAGCTACAGCTAATAAACCAAACCTTCTACGCCTAACGGAGTGTCCCGTGTCTCTGTTCGACAAAGCAGGTGAACTCAGGAGATTAAGGCGTACCCTGCGCCGCCAGGCCCATAAGGCCTAGGTTCTTCAATTGGCCATTAATTCCTCTAAACTATGGCGCTCAAACACTGCATTCAACATTACGTGAACAGTTCTCTGTCGGTTTATGACCGTCTCCCACCCCTTATCAGGCCTCATCAAAGATAAACAAATGTTGCAATTGCGTTCCTTTGTGATACAGGTACTGACCCTGCTTTGCAAAATTCAACTTTCCTGTAAGTGCGCCCAAATCACCCTCTGTCTTGGACAGTAAGGCCTGTACAGTTTCAATTACACAAATTGCTCAAAAAGACATTTTGTCTTCAACAAAATAACTTTCAAGGGCCCTGTACTATTTGTTGTTTCTCTCAGCTCTCTCTAACATCGGGCTTATGAACAAGGTAAAATCAGGTGCTATTTCTAAAGGGGGTATTTTACATTTTATAGATTTAAAAATGTTATGCCATTTCATTAACGTCTTAACACAAAACACTAGCAGAAATGCTGATTGACTCAGAAAACAAGAACATTATTTTAAAAAGACAAGAAAACCCAAAAGTCTATTGGTTCTGGCCTTGGTGAGCTGCTGCAATGGTCAATTAAAAAATATATGTATATATTACACGCAAATGCAATTGCATGTGCTACAAAAATAAGCATAAGAAAAGAGACACCACCCAAGCATGGCAACCATATGATTGCAATACAAATTTTAAAATTAAAAAAATGATCATTGCACATAATTTTAACTAAACAGTAGCAGTATTTTCTAGCTTGTGTACCCAGACCCTTTTTAGTTATGTACATAATGGGAAAATACGATTCTTATTTGGACAAAGAAAGGGACTATTGGGTTTCAATTGAAGCAACCTGAATACCTATTTAAAACATACAAGGATTTAAAAAATCAGGAAAATTAATGGAAAATAAAAAATTTTGGCGAAGGAAAATATATTGGTGCACCAGCCCGGTCAATGAAACACCATTCTTTTGAAGTAGATGTGCACATGTGAACTGGCGAAATGATGCCATTGCAGGAGAGCTATTGGTTGCAATGGGCTGACACATTGCCCTTTGCTGAATGTTGTGATGGGTGAAAATAACATGAATGAGAGCCGAACAGCCCAAATGATTAAGAGGTATGACTTAAAGTCAAAGGGCCTCATGTAGGTAGCCAAATACCGGTCGGTAACGGCCGATTTTCGGTAAATATGCCGTTACCGACCGGTATTCAGACAAGTGAGATGTAGGAGTCCAAAAACCACTTTTCGGTAAATATGAGGCGGTAAATACCGATTCATATTTACCGAATTCCAAAATACCGAATCAGAGTTACCGAATACATAATTAACGAATCGGTAAATATGAAGTGGTAAATATGAAGTGGTAAAAATTAAAATGACATGTAGGAGCACTCGGTAATTAAGAAATCCAAGAAAATCGGTGAATAAGAGTCGGTAATTAACACGGATTGAAAGCAGGTGGTAACCATCAACAGTGCAGATAAGCAATCCCAAAATGCAACAGCGTGGACAACATGGCCGCTATGTACGTCATTGCAAGGCGCCTACGTCTACAGGCAGCAGGACTGAGGGTTTGGCGACGGGAGGAACGCATCTACAGACAGCGCATCACACTATTCCAGCTGACTGATGCAGAGATACATGAGAGGTACAGGCTACACCCCGAAACCATCATGGACTTAATCAGGGACCTGCACCCACTCCTGGACCAGCCAATAAGAAGGGCGCACGCCATACCCCCACATGTGCAGGTGCTCTGCAGCCCACATCTGTTGGCATCCGGCAGTTATCAGGTGGTGACAGCTGCGGTGGGTGGTGTATCCCAGAGTTGCCTGTCCCGTTCCTTCAGGAATTTCCTGGATGCCATGATGCAGAGAATGCACCACTACATCAGCTTCCACAACACACAGGCTGCACTGCAGAAAACAAAATCAGACATTTCTCACATGGCACAGTTCCCCCATTTCATTGGCTGCATTGATGGTACACACATCCCACTCTGTCCACCAGCTGACACAGAGCACATCTACAGGATCAGGAAGTCCACCCACTCCATCAATGTGCATACCGAATTGAATGATTTTGTGAATGGTCCTGTGGGTGGCAGAACCAAAAGGTGGGCGTATGCTATTTACAACGAAGTCTGCAAGTTGTCGCACAGTGAGGCGGCTACCAGATTGAGAGCTATTGACCAAGCAAACATGGAGAAGGCCTTAGCCGTTATAGATAATAGCTTTAGCCCTCTCTCTTCTAGGAGTCATACATGAGACAATAGGCACATGCAAGTACACGGCGCATGCAATGTACAAGCCCCGAATTTTGCGTGCGTCCTACGAGGTATCCCAGTGCCTGTGATTACACCTTCTTTCACTCTGCTTGCAAACGGTATTTATTTAATTTTGAATAATGAAGCTTGCTGCGGGATGTGAGTGGGAATCCCGTACATAACTGTCTCGCATAAAGTTGTCTGCTGCAATACTGTTCTTTTTCCACCCCCGCATGTGCGGCTGGATGTTTCCATCTGGCCTTCGATTCCAACCTTGAAAGCAGAGTTCAACAAGTTGAGCAGAATAGAGCGCTATTGTCCCACAAAGAGGTGCCTTTGACTTCCTCTCGTGAAACATTTGTCCTTCACGTTGCTAATAAGCGCACTGAGGTACAGGCGCCTCTGAATACTGACCTCCCCCTGCATTTCGGCTCTTTGATCCAAACTATTTTCAATGCCTCGTCCACGACCGGCCTGGCTCATTTTGTGAAACATGTGGCCTCGGGTCTCGTGACCTCTTTCCAAACTATTTTGTGGTGTAATTCCGGCATTTGTTCATTCACTTTTCTCGAGCATCTTTGGAGGTGTCCCGCTGCTCCTGGCGCTAGTGGCAGGTGTGCTGCTTTTCCTTTTCATACTCCGGAATGGCTGCTCCTTCTGTGCCACACGAGCACCTGTCCCGTCTGCATCTTCTTCGTGATAGGATGCTTGACTTCTATGGTACTTTGCCATTGGCGACTTTGAGCCTGGCTTATGGATTATCCTTCAGGTATTCCTACTTCACCTGCGTACAACCTGTATTTCACTGCCTGGATTGTCCCTTTGAATGGCCTCTGGATTTGTGCTTGACCAACATGGTGTCTCCGGTGCCGGATTTCGATCGACTGATGTGGCCCTTAGTGTCTCACGAGTTTGCCTGTTCTGGTGTCCGGATCATGGCGTGTGGTGCGGCGCATGGTATCCTGGGTAATTGGGACATCTCAGCGGCAGCCTACGACTTCTTGTCTATGAGCTATTTGGAGGAACATTCCGGGTGCCCTCTGATTGTGCTAGAGGCTCCGTTGGTTGGAGAACACGTATGTTCCTTTTCTTTACTGAATTGGATGGCTGAGACTTTCAGTGGCCCTGCAAACGATTTTTTGTTGGAAGCCGTGGCCACATATGCTGCCTATACATTCATGGATTAACTGGATTGTCGTCCATTGCGCCTGTGCTACTGGACAGCACCCTGGTGCAACATTTATTTCTTTTATTTCTCTTTTTTCTCTTCCTGATGGTCGGCTTGAGTTTTTTACTATACTTGCATTGTGTTTTTTGGAATATTATGCTGCAATTAATTGGACTTTAGGACTTTGGCGCTGCATTGGTTACGCCTTGTTCTGCTCTGACGAAACTGAACTCTGCGTTCTCTCTTTTCTTGCCTATTAAATGTTGCTTCGCTCAAGGGGGCGTGTAGTGAGTTCTCCCTGAATACGTACATACATTGTTCAGTTAGCATAACCACGTTGAATGTTATGTAGCCATCTTTTTGTCTTTGCACACGACACTGCGTTTACATGTTCTTTCTTGAATAAACTGCTGACTCGAGACTTCCTTCAGACGAGTGCAATCTGTTGTTACCATCCCAAGCTCTGCGCAGCGACCTTGGTCTGTACATGCTGTGACACACAGTCTGGAATTTTACACAATGCATGTTTTCCACTCTAGGTTGATCGACCCACTATTTAGCCATGACACACGCGCAGCTGCAAATACCTGAAAGTTGGTGCTTTTCATATCACAGACATCATGTTTCTTATTCAGACCGAAGACGAGCCTTCCTGCGAGAAGGCTCCTGATGCTCCTGTGATGTGATTTCACTTAGCTGATTTTTGAGGTATGGGGTCCCCTATTCAAGCCTAAGAGACCTTCTATTATAGCATAATTATGATATTAGCTACTTAGTTAAGGGAAGGTGGTAGTATCCTCGGTATTTTCCGATTCGGTAAATACCACCTCGGTATTTACCGATTCGGTGAATTCCGATTCGTGATTACCGAATGTTACCGAATCGGTAACTGTTACCGAATTTTTACCTACATATAACTTAACGATTCTAATTTAACGATTCGGTACGGCTCGGTATTTAAGAACCGGTAAAATTTATTTACCTACATGAGGCCCAAAGTATGTTATGCTATGTAAAGCTTACTTATACAGTACCAGTACACCAATGTTTCTAGGTACTATAATAACCTAACCGTAGTGACAGTAGCAGAGTTCATTAAAAAAATAAGTATGTTTTCAAGTGTAATAAGTGAAGATTTCGAATTAACGGTAAGGGTAGAGAAGTATTATTCATACTGTTTGCAACTGAGAAGGCGCTGTTGCCGAAGGTGACAGTTCTAGGGATTGTGAGAAGAAACTTATAATTCTACCTTCAACTCAGGGGGTGCCTGTCCCAGCAGAATTTAAATGCAATAAAATGTGGGAAGTGTTGGAAAACAGCTCTATGCACTATGAACTTGATAACAATTCTTTAATGGACCAGAAGCCTATGTAATTGTTTTAATAAAGGTGAAATATTTTGGTATTTTGGAACCCTGCAAATCAAACGGCAGCCACATTGTTTCAGTGATTTGTCACCATCTGATAAGAGTCACATTGACATATACGAGGCGAGATTGCGCATATGCGTTGATCAGAGAAACATGGAATCTATTATGTGTGACTGGCAGTGTATTTCATGTAGTTTTTAAATGGAAAAAGCAGATGTTTGAAATCTTGGAGGCATGAGGGCCAAATATAAGTTAGCATCAGGATAGGTTCCCAAATAATGGATTGTTGGGTAGAAGGAGGACAGGGGTCCATTATTGAAGGCCAGGTCGGACAAATCCAGGGCACCTGTGCCCTCAGAAATAATTAGCATTTCAGATGGATTTAATTTCAAGCATTTCTGTGACATCCATGAGCATACCAAAAGACTCTGCGCTAGGAAAGAAGTATTATATTGGTTCATAACAACCCCAAAGATCAATTCTGTGTCTTCTGTGTACATATACATTTTGCAGCCCCTTTCTTCCACAGTTAGGCCAGAGGGTACATGTAGATATTAAATAAAAGAGGAGAAAGTATCCAGCCATAAGGGACACCTTAATTGAGAACTTTGAGTTTTTACACATTCACAATTGCTATGATTTGATAGCTATTTATTTTTATGAATGATTTTTTTACATAAGGCTTGCGTGGCAGCGAAAGCTGGCCCTGGTCCAGACCTAAAATGTACTTGATGCCTGCATTAACATTCATGAACCTTATATTAGCACCTACATGCCTTATTCATTTTTTAACCACTTCTTAGCCTCTTCTGCAGACCAATGTTATAACTGTTTGTGGTGTCTTTGAACATTATATTTCTAGGAGTTGTTGCTAGGTTCTCAAGGTACATGATTGGCCAAAGTGAAGGGAGTCTCTTCTAATAGAACACTGCCTATGATCACTCCACAGTGGTTCATTACAACTGTCAATTGCGCACACAGTCAGGAAATGTGTGCACACAAACATGCTATTACCGCACACAGAGAAAAATAATTAGAGGGAACATTGGACATGATCCATAGTCATTGTGGGAGTGCAGTGTGCTCTACTTAACTGTGCATGTTTGCCATTGTGCTCATCTCCCCCGTCCCCCCAGTCCCTGTTCGGTACTCACCCTGGTGCTGTTGTGTCAGGCCATGTTGAGCAGTGTCCGGACCCCCAACTCAATCAATCAATCAATCATAACACTTGTATAGCGTGCTACTCACCCGGAAGGGTCTCAAGGCTCTTGGGGGAAGGGGGCCGCTACTGCTCGAACAGCCAGGTCTTGAGTTGTCTCCTGAAGGCGAGGTGGTCCTGGGTCAGCCGAAGATGGATGGGAAGGGAGTTCCATGTCTTGGCCGCCAGATAGGAGAAGGATCTGCCTCCGGCGGTGGCTCTTCGGATGCGTGGTACGGTGGCGAGGGCGAGGCTAGCGGACCGTAGCTGGCGGGTGGGCGTGTGGAAGGTCAGGCGGTCGTTGAGGTACTTGGGGCCCAGGTTGTGGAGAGACTTGTGTGCGTGGGAGAGGAGCCTGAACGTGGTCCTCTTGTTGACGGGGAGCCAGTGCAGGTTCCTCAGGTGGCCGGAGATGTGGCTGCGTCGAGGGATGTCCAGGATGAGTCGGGCGGAGGCGTTCTGGATACATTGTAGTCTTTTCTGTAGCTTGGCTGTGGTTCCGGCGTAGAGGGTGTTTCCGTAGTCCAGCCGGCTGGTGACGAGGGCCTGGGTGACCGTCTTCCTGGTTTCGATCGGGATCCATCGGAAGATCTTGCGGAGCATGCGGAGGGTGTGAAAGCATGAAGAGGAGACGGCGTTGACTTGTCTGGTCATCGAGAGGGAGGAGTCCAGGATGAAGCCCAGGTTGCGTGCGTGGTCTGTCGGCTTGGGGGCGGTGCCCAGGGCTGGGGGCCACCAGGAGTCGTCCCAGGCAGAGGGTGATGGTCCAAGGATGAGGACTTCCATCTTGTCTGAGTTCAGGTTCAAGCGGCTGTTCTTCATCCACTCGGCGACGTCTTTCATTCCTTCGTGGAGGCTGGTTCTGGCGGTGTCGGGGTTTCTGGTGAGGGAGAGGATCAGCTGGGTGTCGTTGGCGTAGGAGATGATGTTGAGGTTGTGTTGGCGTGCGATGGCTGCGAGAGGTCTCATGTAGACGTTGAAGAGGGTGGGGCTGAGTGATGAGCCTTGCGGGACGCCGCAGATGACTTCGGTGGCCTCGGAACGAAACGGGGGGAGGCGGACTCTCTGTGTTCTTCCAGCGAGGAACGAGATGATCCACTTCAATGCCTTCTCTTGGATGCCGGTGTTGCTGAGGCATTGGACTAGGGTGTGGTGGCAGACAGTGTCGAACGCGGCGGAGAGGTCCAGGAGGATGAGTGCCGCTGTTTCCCCGTTGTCGAGAAGGGCTCGGATGTCGTCGGTGGCTGCGATGAGGGCGGTCTCGGTGCTGTGGTTGGCTCTGAAGCCGGACTGCGAGGGGTCAAGGGATCCATTTGTCACGAGGAAGGAGGCAAGCTGTCTGTTGGCGATCTTCTTGATGACTTTGGCAGGAAAAGGGAGGAGCGAGATGGGGCAGAAGTTTTTGAGGTCGGTGGGGTCCGCTGTAGGTTTCTTCAGTAGGGCGCTGAGCTCGGCATGCTTCCAGCTCTCCGGGAAGGTGGCGGTGTCGAAGGAGGTGTTGATGACGTCTCGGAGTTGGAGTGCGATGGTGGAGTCGGCCTTGTTGAAGACGTGGTGGGGGCAGGGGTCAGTCGGAGATCCGGAGTGGATGGTGTTCATCGTGCGGGCTGTGTCTTCGGTGATCACAGCGGTCCAGGTGCAGAGGGTGGCGGTGGGGTGCGTTGGTCCGACGGTTGGGTGCGAGGATGGTGCGCCGAAGCTGTTGTGGATGTCTGCAATCTTGCGGTGGAAGAACGAGGCGAGGAGTCACAGAGATCTTGTGAAGGGGTGATGTCGTTGTTGCCGGTGCTGGGGTTGGAGAACTCCTTGACGATGCTGAAGAGTTCCTTGCTGTCGTGGGCGTTGTTGTCCAGTCGATCCTTCAGTGATTTCTTCTTGGTGGTGCGGATGAGCTGGTGGTGCTTGCGGGTCGCGTGTTTGAGGGCGGTCATGTTGTCAGTGGTCCGGTCGAGGAGCCAGGCTTTCTCGAGGGTGTGGCAGGTCTTCTTGGAGTCCTTGAGTTCGTCGGTGAACCAGGGGGCCTTCTTGCTTCTGGGTTTGCTGGGAGGGTTCTTCAGTGGTGCGAGGTCGTCGGCGCAGACGGTCAGCCACTGCGTGAAGTTGCGGGCTGCTTCGTTGGGGTCCGGTGTGCTGGCAGGTGGGTTCTGGCTGAGGGAGGTGGTGAGCTGGTCGGCGGTGATCTTGCTCCAGCTTCTGTGAGGAACCTGTTGCGGGTGGTGGTGGGTAGTGGTTTTTCTGAAGCTGAAGTGGACGCAGCTGTGGTCGGTCCAGTGAAGTCCGGTGGAGTGGCTGAAGGCGATGTGCTTGCTGGATGAGAAGACGGGGTCAAGCGTGTGGCCGGGTGGGGGTGTTGACCAGTTGCTTGAGTCCGAGGTTGGCGAGGTTGTCCAGCAGGGTGACGGTGTTGCGGTCCTTGTTGTTCTCCAGGTGGAAGTTGAGGTCCCCTAGGAGGATGTAGTCGGTGGAGGGGAGGGCGTGTGGGCTGATGAAGTCCGTGATGTCTTCGCTGAATTGTGTGCGTGGTCCCGGGGGTCTGTAGATGAGGGTGCCTCTGAGGTTCGCCGTTGGGTCGGTGTGAATCTGGAAGTTCGGCGGCGGTGTAGGTGTCGTCTGCGTCGGTCGTGATGCGGATGGTGTTCTTGTGGACGATGGCGATGCCTCCCCCAGTCTGGTTGACGCGGTCCCTCCTGATGATCTTGTATCCATCCGGGATGGCGATGGCGATGTCGGGGGCTGAGGAGGCGTTCATCCATGTTTCAGCGAGGAACGCGACGTCTGGTGATGTTGTGTCGAGCAACTCCTGCCACCGTCCCCCCACTGATGACTGTGGGCACCATTTCCTCCATCTCATCCAGGTCCTGGTGTTCTGTTGGACTGCCACCTCCAGTCTGCATTGCTGCCTGATGGTTGTCAGCGAGTTTCTTCTTGGTTTTGCACTTTGCGTCATTTCAGCACCTGTTGACCTCTCCAATTGTTCTCCTCCTCACTCCGACTGCATTCACCTTGTCCAGGATTGCCTACCATATTGCATTTTTATTTGCCAATGACACGTTGGAGGTGACAAACAGTTGTTGGCGGTGTTCTATCACCTCCGTGATGATGATCCTGTTTCCCTGCGGACGGAACCTCGTCTTCTTCTTCTTACCCTTCCGTGACCCCGAGGTCCCAGGCTGGTCCTCCTGGGGGCAGGCGAGGTTCTGCTCATCCTCTGTACTTGCTCCTGCTTCCTCCATGGTGCTGCATAGTTTGAATTATTTTGTTTGTGTTTTTCGGTGCTTTTATAGTGCATTTTTCCACATGACGCATGGGAATTGCAGGCCTGTCGCTGGTTATCGCTGATTTTTCTATCGCGGTTGGCCACATCGCAACTTATTTCGCATTCTTGTTTTGCGGTAATTTTATCGCGGTCATTTGATGTGTTAGCGTGAGACTATCGCATGGTACTGCCGGGTTGAGAATACAACGTTAACACAGCGTTATTTTCCCTCTATAGACTGCGATGTGCAATATTTTTGCAATAATTATCACACGTTCTTGAGAATATCCCCCCTAGTTTCCTTTGAAAATGTACACTTGTACGCCTTCAGGACCCGGGGCTTTTCACCGCTAGCTTTTATTAATGGCTGATACAATTTCCTTTACACTAATAGGAGAACCTAAATCCTGGGTTGCCTCAAGATCAATTATCAAGTTGCCCGCTTCTCCCGGCTCTGGCGTAGTGGTGGTATCTGAATTAAAAACCTTTGAAAAAATTTGAAATCCAAGTATCAGCTAGGATTACACACTCTGGCTTTGAGGCAAATATCTGGAAAAAACAGGACAATTCACTGTTTCCCAAAACAATTTAGTACTTCTTACTTTCCCTGCAGCCATTGACAAGGAAGTTCTTGTATTACTCTAGGTTTAGCAGTAAGAGATTGGCACAGGGAATGACATAAGGCACAAAAACTAATAATTATAGAACATACAGGAGTATCTACGGACAGGCGATTTGCAATAACTTTCCCATCTAATTCTTAACCCCTGGTTTAAAGAATGGTCAATCAAACCACCTTACTTTGTAGAAGTTCTTGGCTCCCAGTTTAGATGTGAATGACAGGGAATTGTAATTACTATCGCAATTTACTATAACTTTAAAATCAGCTGCCCGGAAGTAAAGGTCATTTAATAATAAAATTAAGTTGATTGTGCTAGAATAGCCCTTACCTGTATATGTTGGAATCACAGGGTCATGTATTGGGGCCATATCACTAGCAAACAGCATATTATTTTTAATATTCATCCTATTGAGATCACCCCCATAAGGGGTATGATGGAAATGAGTAATCTCAACTCCATCAGTGTCTTCAAGAGCACAGACTAGGTGGCTACTATGTATACTTGGACATGTGTTAAAATCCCCAACCCATAGCTTACGGCCAGTTGCCATATTGAGGTGTGAAAGGAACTCATCCTGACTTTTTACTACCTCAATGGATTGCTGGTCAAAACATTATGATACAAATTAATAAGCAACACATCCAAATGCCCTGGAAAGGACACAAGTAACAGTTAATACCAAGCCATGGAATAAAGAGCCTTAATTTTAATACCAGCAATTTTAACAGAGCTCAAAACTGCAAGGCCTCCATTCGCCCTGCCGGCTATAGAAGGAATTGGAAGGTTATTATTGGAGTGAAAGCCATCAGTATAAAACACATCGAATATCCAGGTCTCCTGAAGGCAAATTATATCAAATTGGTTTAAAAACAATAGTCAATCAGCATTTGTCAATTTGGATTGTACCCCTGCTGTGTTCCGCGATAAAAATGTATACCCTCCGTAACCCATCTGGATTTTTCTGTTTGCAGTTGACGATGATTGGTTGTACACCTTCCCAGGCAATTGCGATCCAACCCCCAGATCAGAAGCACACCTCTCAAAGAAAGTACGCAACATCTCAGAGTTAATCGATGTCCTGGAGCTAAGTGAGGGCGAAAACCTGTAATGAACTTCACAAATCAGAGTGTTTTTGTGTGTATTTTACTCAACCTGCCCCTGCTCCAAATGGGAGCCCTTCTAGATGGATTTATTGAAGGATTTATACAAAGCCTAAGGGGTGGGCCTTAATTCTGCCTGCTGTTTTAGTGAGGTAATTCAGGCAGAGAAGTATATTTTCCACCACTTTCGATTTTCAGAATTCTTTAACGGCACAGTCTCCTGAAGAAAGTTGTGGTGCCAAGCCAACTCCTGCAACTCTCCTCACTGTGACTATCTTCCTAAATAAATCACCTGGTCACTCTGAGTTTCCTTTCAGCCAGTGAACCATGTTGGCTTTAAGGTCACACCAAGTCTCCTTCTTGTTGGCAGATATTAAAGGGACTTCTTTGAAGATGATTATGTATGGAGTACATCAAGGAGGCAGATGAAGGTTGGGCAAATGATTTACCAGCGTGTGATCGATGTGGACCATATCTGGGGAAAGGCATGAATGTGGGGGTGTTATCGAATCATTTTGGCACTTTCCCAAAGGACTGGACCAACAATGTGGGGATTTGGAGTAGTATGAAGGCTTGCATAGGGACAATTACTAGGCCTGGAGACTATGAAGTATGGCCTATTCGTTAATCTAGAACGACTGGAGGGATCAGTTATTTGTTCAGTATCTATGATGCAATGTGTAAAATGAGTAACTTTGCCATCCAATGTTTTAAGCTTCCCTTGGATATCAATACTGAATTCCAATACACCATTGAGTCATCAGTTAATGAGTTAATGCATTTGCAGTAGTAAAAGTATAAAAAAGTTGACTACATTTAATGCTCCATTGAGGAATGGTTCATTTAACGAATTAGCACATGGTTATTGAGTTTTATATCATGAATTATGCAGAGATAGAAATTATTTCTCAGCGCAAATAATGCGGGAGCATATAAATGCAGTCATTGAACTCAGGTGTGGACCTCAATCCAAGTTTACTTAGACAGGCATCCTCTTGGCTTATAGACCTGAGTATGAGTGAGAAGTCACTTCCTAAAAGCACATTCCCATTGCAGAGCATGGTGAGTGGGGATGCTCTCCGTAATAGTGGTATGGTCTCCTGTGATATAAAAATGATGTGTTTGATTCACAAAGCGGAGAGGAATGTAACATGATTGCTTTCTAAACAAACATATGCAGAGTATCTCAATTGGGAATTTTTGCTAGAAAAACCTTTTGAGATAGTACATGCAGCAATAGCCTGACTTCTACAGGAGTATTTGTCTGCAATGTCAGCACAATATTCTGCAGTTGAACATTTACTACAAAGGTGTAAAAGTTGGTGTGTAGAAGGGATAGGCTCACAAATTTGGAATATCCCCTGAAAAAGGGTGTGGCATTGAGGAAAAAACATGAGGGGCCCTAGAGGGCAAACTAGAGGTTAAACTAAATCCCCTGCCACAATGACAGTGTATGTCAGACTGCAGGAAGGGAAATTAACTTTGAAATATGGATAGCTACTCAAGTAATACAATAAACAACACTGGCTCAACTTACTCTCTCAGAGTATTGAAGTAAGTCAGACTCCACATGCACATGCCACTCACAGGAACTACAAAGCTGTTGGTCTGTGGAGGGTTCCAGTTAATTTTACATGCTGGAACGACTGTGGTGGCTTGTACCAGATCTGTAGGAAGAGCTGGTCTGGTGTAGACTGCTGAGCCCTATGGGTTTATTTTCAGTGGCCTGAGCAACTTAGAACTGGAGAAGTTCCTGCAACAAAGGAAAGCCCTGACCCCTGGGAGTAATACAGGTAACTGCAGAGCTGGGCTTTGTGAACGTAAATTGTGCTGAAAGATCCCCCAACAATTTTCTTCAAGAAGACTACATCACTGGAGGAGCGTCCTGAAGTTTTCTTAAATATATGTGTATGAGTTTTTAAAATGTGAAACTTCACCATCACAGTTGCTGAAAGTGCTTTCATTCACTGTCATTGGTTTGACGTCCTGAAGAGTCACTGATAGAGGTCTCCATTAAGTCAATCCAAGCGTATGAAGCCGTTACTGGGTACTTCAAAAATAAAAATGTTATTCCTTATCCATGAATCAGTCAACTTCTTTCATTTGTAAAAAATCACGAAGGCTGTATTGTTTGCTAGTGCAGTTATAGTACTTAAAAGTTTTTAGAAATATTCTTCAAAATAAGCACTCATAAAGTTACGAGAGGTTGAGTAACAGGTAGGCATGGAAAAATGATATTACTCTGTTATGGTTTGCAGCGGGAACAAAGACGTGATCCTCCAAAGGTTTTGAATGGAGTTATTGGAATAAGTGTGGAACAGCAGGACCACACAACCACCAGCAATGACACCAGCTCCAAATCTCCTGTTGGAGGCTCATAGTCCATGTACTGATACAACATCATTCCGAATTTTACCACTGCAGTGACCTGCCCCTGTTGTAACCAGTACGTTAAAAGATCCTTACCATAACACAACTCTCTCCCCCAAAAACAAACTAACATAAAGGGAAAGAACACAATTGCAAATTAACAGAACCATACTAAAATACAATACTTAATAGCTGGTGCTATGGGAAATTATCATACAATACCACTCATAACATAATCTTTCCACCACACTAGCCTCCAGATTCTTCTTTTTGATTCACAACCTCTACTAGAGAGGCAGTTGCCGAGTTGAGAGTACCTGTCCTCATACCACCCTCATCACTCACCTCTGCTTCCACTCTGACCAGATGGGACATGCTCAACACATCTCAATGTTCCATTACAACAACTTTCTTCCTCACCTCTTTTATTTTGAAAGGCCCAACCAACGCTCACCTGCCTTCCTTAACAAACCCAGTTTTCTTCACCAAAAGCACATCTTCTACTCTTCCCTCCACTCTCTTAACAGAATTACTCCCAACATCTGTTCATACCTATCTTTGTTCTTTCCTTGTTAACACTCCCTTCCGTCTTTCACACTAGGTTCCTTCCAACTCTCTTCCCTGTGTCCATTCAATTTTTGCTCCCCCAACCATGCCAGAATATGGGACCCAACCCTTCAACATTTGGAAAGGTGACTTCAAGGTGATGGAATTAGGAGTATTATGATGTTCCCACCAAGTCTTTCTTAATACCTCCTGTAACGTTGTTCTTGTGTCCCATATGGTTGCGACACAGAGCCAACCTCACCTTGCGAACACACCTTATAGTACCTTAAAGGGAGCCAAACAGGACAGGGAAGGTTGGGGTGGGGGGTGGATTGGGGTTTGCCAGCATGTATAGACATAGTTGCGGACAGACAGCTGATGAATGTAATAAGAGCTATGTATGTCGGAGATGCTATGTTGTGTTCTTCCTATTGGATGTTATTATTATGTTTCTAACTTGTGTGGAACAAGATTCAATAAATCTAACGTGAAAAAAGGGTGTACTCATGTCCTCAACATTCTGGGCTCAAGACTTAACTACTCTGTTCATTTTCTCAGCAAGACCGTTCCCCTGAGAATGAAACGTGCCATCTTGTGATGGTGAATAGACTGATTACTCAAACACTCTCTCATTTCAAAAGAGGTGAACTGTATACCATTATCCTTGATGACCACACCAGGAACACCTTCACATGCAAACTCATCTCTGAGGAAATCAATCACAATACCAGTGGTAATGGCACTGACATGAGTTACCACCCATTTGGTTATATAGTCAACCAATAGTAAAACATAACATTCCCTTGGTGACAGCAACTCAAAAGGACCAAAGATATGCAGTTCTAGTTTCTTCCAAAGCTCCGCAGGAATCTCTATGGGAGAAAGTGGTGCATCATGGATCACTTTGTTCTTGTCATTTCAGGCACACAGCCAGCAATCCTCAACCATTTGCTTAACCTGCTGATCAAGATTTGACCACCAATATAATTCAAGTATCCAAGCTTTCGTCAAATTCCTTCCTAAGTGACCGTCAGGCTCCAAATGTATCATTCTTTCCTGCAAAATTGCTGGTGGCACAAGACATGTAGCTCTGAATAGTTCACCATCAATAAAACTCAACTCTCCTCTGACATTCCAAAATCCTTTCACTTGGCTAGGGACATCCTTACGATCAGGCCACCCCTGCACCATATACTTAGTCAAGATGTGAAAAATATCATCACACTCTCTTACCTGTTCCTACTCCTGCTCCATTATCACAACGGCCCCCACAACGCTAAGGGTGCCTGGCCTCCACCTTGGGGGTGCCCAGGAGTGGACACCTCACAGGGAAAGCCAGGATGGGTTCCACAGCGGCATTCGTACAAGCGCCTTGCGGGTGAGTAGTGCGCTATACAAGTATCAATTTACATTTTTTACATTTACTCTTTCCTTCACCCATCTTCCATCAACACTATTTCAATGGTCTTCCCCTCACTTTTAATGGGTAATTTTGACAATCAATCTGCTGCCACATTTAGCTCACCTGGTAGATGCTGTACTTGAACATTTTACCCCATCAAGCCTTTCATCCATCTCCTGATTCTCCATGTTAGATGATTACCATGATCCCATCAGGTAAAGATTTGTACCAATGGACGATGACCAGACCTCATCATAAAAGGAATTCCCCACAAAGAGAATCTGAAATGTTTTAGCCCATGCAAGTGCCAAAACTCCATGCTCTATTACAGTGTAACACTCCTCCATGTCCTTTAAAGATCAAGAGGCAAAAGCAACTATCCTATTTTCCCCTTCAACCACCTGCAACAAAACAGCTCCAAGACTATTAAGAATTGCATCAGTTGTTAATATTGTATTCTTAAACTAACAAAATGTCCCAATGTGGGCATTTTTCCTATGGATAACTTGACCACCTGAAAAGCTGCCTCACAGTCATCAGACCATGAAGCCGCCACACCTTTCTTGAGCAAACTTTCAGTGGTTGAACCACACTTGCGAAATTTGCCAAACCAAGGAATGATCTCCCTCGATCTCTGTTTTTTAGGGTGGGTGCCTCAACAATACTTTTGGCCAAATCTAGCTTAGGGCTTATTTCCTTCCCAAGAGATTGTGTGCCCAAGGTATGTGACTGTCGTAACTGCATGTGTCTTTCCTCAAAGTCAGGTGAAAGGATTACAACTTTTCCAACAGTTTCCTCCAGATTTTATCATGATCTGCCTTGTCCTTCCCATACACCAAAATGTCACCCTGGAAGAATAGAACTTGAGGTTTCCCTTCCAACTCCTTCTTCATCACCCTCTGAAACCAAGCATGTGCAGATGGTAATCCAAATGGCATCCTTAAGAATTGATAGGCTCCTAACGGTGTTACAAACGATGTTAGACGCCTTGATTCTGCATGCAACACAACCTGGTGGTAGGCCGAGGCTTAATCGCACTACACACCTTAGCCCCTCTGAGAACTGCTGATGTCTCTGATATATTGGGGAGGGGCTGTAAATCTACCTAAATGTGATTGTTGAGTCTCCTGAAACATCCAAACACTTTACCAACCATTTTTAGTAGCAAGAACCATGGGGACAAGCCATTCTGGGGACTCTATTTCCTCAATAATACCCAATTTCAGAAGCTTTTCCAATTCTGCTTTGAGAGGTTCCCTCATCAAATTTGGTACCTTCCTAAACACACATGGCACATCATTTTGTTTTCAACACGATCTTGTATTCAAAGCCATGTAACAAAAAATACTAACCCATCACTGAACACTTTAGGATACTCACTCACAACAGCATACTCATCTCCATCGTTCACTACCAAAATAAATAGCTCTGGGGTATTTGATTTAAGAATAATACCCATATCCCCTTGATGTCACCAACCCAGTAATTTGTCCCTACACTTACCCGCATGCACTTTGTCCACAGTCTCTCTGTAACATAATTGAATTTTCATCACTGTGTACCCCAACACATCAATATTAGCCCCACCATAACCTACAGGGTTGTTATCTGATGGTAATAGTTTAATATTTTTGTTCCCAAAGTGTTCACTACAATGTTGGTCACTCACTATGGTGGAGGAAAACCCTGGATCCGTTAAAACTCTCAATGTCTCTTTCCCAATTACCACTACATCCTCCTGCATTTTAAACCCACCACCATCAACCACACCACCATTTGTTACAGTCAAAACTTCTCTGTTTCCAACCTCTAGTGTCTCCTCAATAACATTCACTTTCCCACCATTACATACTCTCACATAGTGTCCCTTTTTCCCCACATTTCTAGAACATCGCATTCCTGGCATAACAATTTAAACTGTTAGAAAGCTATGCAGTACTACCACACCTGTAACATTTCACATCTTTACTGTCCAGGTTCATGTGAGGGTTTTCAACCCCAGCTTTATGATTCTTTTGAAGTCAAATCATAACCTTTCTCTGACACCTCATTAGTTGCATCAACCAAACGTATGTGTTCTTGAAATCGTGTTTCCCGGAACCCAAGTGGAAGCATTCTCCATAGCCTCCATAACTGCTATAGATTCCTTGAGGTCTGGGTACTTAACTAACACTTTCTCTTGTACTCTGCGATCACTGGTACACCTCACCAATTGGTCTATAAAACGGGACTCAGTAAATCCTTCAAAATCACACTCACTGGAAAGTGTTCTTAACGACGCTATGTAGTTCCCAGATCTTTTCATTATGCCTGGTGAAAAACTTGTGTTTCTCGAGAATGATATACATCCTGGTACCAAAATGTTTCTCCAACATCATCATAGAAATCTCAAACTGATCTCTAAGCTCCGTATCTGCAGGATCCAGGGGCAATTGCTCTGCGCTTTCATACATATTCCTCCCCTCCAAGTCAAGATTGTGTAGCAAAACTGCTGCTCCTGGTTGCTGAAAAGCGTTCTCCACATATTTCAACAAGATAGGAATCAAACAACTTCCTCCATCCTTTCAACAGAAAGATTAGTTCTTTTTCAGACAAGAATGTTGGAGGTTGGGACATATTAGTGGTCACCATTATCCCAGAAATGTTTGAGAATAAATCATCACTATTGGTAATGTTGATGCAGACTACAAATGTCTTGCAATGGAATAGTGGGAAAAAAACACAATAATTGTCAAACCTTGCACATCAATTCAGTCCATGGGAAGAAGATATAACATCTCGTATTCCGACAAGTGATCCAGTAATGCTCCAACTGTCAAGTGAAATTCCTCAGGAAAGGAATTCAATCTGCGAGAAGCGTTCAAAATCCAAAATGGCAGCTACAAGTGTGTGAGATCAACATGCTGCTGATGTGAGGAGTAGATGTTATAAAGGTAACGCCAGCGCATCAAAGATTCAGTGGTAGAATAGTAGGCACAAAACAGAATGAGGAGAGAATTTTCTCTGGCTTAGTAAGTGATTTTAAATAATAACACTTAACACCACTTATAGTGAGTCATTGAGAGACACAAGCTTAAATTACAATATCAATGAACTTGTCAGGTTTGCTCGATGGTCCTGTCTCCTGCATCCATACACTCAAAGCCGGTGTCAAGTGACAGCCACTCCAACGTCTTTTCACTCACCAAATAATCTGTCAGTATCTTTACACAACATGTCAGTACTGCCTCAAGGAAAAGCGAGGGGCAACACAATTCTCCAATTGCCTATAAAATTCCAAAAACCGCTTTTTTCCTTGCTTGCTTTTATTATCCTTGTGTCATGTATTGTATTTTGTCATAATTCTTTTGTTTAGTTTTCTGTTAGTCTTTGTTGATTTTACCTCATGTGGTGGTTGGGGTGGTCACATGTTTATTTGCCAATAGGTTCCCTACTAATTTTGTGTGCTGGGCTCATGTTGTGTTTTGTTTAATGTTTGTGATGTCTTATGCATTATACATGAAAATGAAGAAAAATGTATAGATAATCATGAAGCAAAAAATATATTTTGATAAATAAATGAACTAAAAACTCTTTTATAAAAATTATTTTGGTCTGTGGGTGTTCCCAATTAATGGACTTATTGCCAATGCTAGATGTATAAGTGTGAGGGAAGTATTGTGTGTTTTGATATTTGTGATTTCCCTGTTGACTTCCTCACCTACTTAACTTTTTCAGGGCCCCTCTCTTGTTTATTGTCTATAATTCATGAAAGAAAGCACGGAGAGTCACTTAAAAGAAGCCCAATTTTCAGTATTTATCCACTTTTAAAAATAAATGGAGCCAGAAAACACAACTGTTTTCTGTCTGTATTTATCTGTAAAAATCCATAAAAACAGAAAACAGGGAGCCTTAGTTATTATACCTCAGTAATGCACGGCTTAGTTCACCAAGGGAGAGGCAGGGATAAGGCAGCAGAAACAGAGAAGGGGTCCTTAGGAGACATACGCCTGGACTTTACCTCAGCATCAGGACCATGAGCTTGCAGCCTCTCTCACTCTGTGCACGTCACCTCTATTCATCTATTTTATCCTGCTGTACTCTCAAACACACATACATGAATGGAGATGGATGGATAGGTGGATGAATGAATATATGGATGGATTGATTGATTGCCAGTGATAATAAATGTAACCCAACAAGACTTTATTTTCAGCAGGCTAAAGGTCAAATTCCATGTTATTACAATAGTACAACGTAACTGACGTAAGAAAACTGTCTCACAGATTGCAATATACAATGACTTTACAACAGAAAACAACTCTGGTAATGGTCATCGGGCCTTTTTCGTGTGATTTAATTTTAACGCATGGATTTAACCCAAAGTATCCTGGCTTCCTGTAAATACCTTTTGGATATCTACTGTGGAGGGCAGAGTAGCTGTGTGTGTGTGTTTTTTTCAAAACAAAAGTACTGCACTCCAGGATGTTAGTTAATATTCACCTATTATTTTAAATTAGCAACATCAAATGACATATTTCAACCGAGGTCTTATTCACATATGTGCGTCTGAAATCAAATTTGCCACATTTTTGTTAATATTTGTATGTGTGTGTGTGTGTATGTGTGTGTGTGTGTACAATGTATTACCATAGGT
Source organism: Triturus cristatus (assembly GCF_964204655.1). Classification (NCBI taxonomy): domain Eukaryota; kingdom Metazoa; phylum Chordata; class Amphibia; order Caudata; family Salamandridae; genus Triturus; species Triturus cristatus. Next base: position 1,576,490,865 of record NC_140590.1, read on the forward strand.
GAAGACTGAAGTTAGGCACGATGTTCAAATTACATTCTGAGTATCTACATATATGGTTTACCCTTTAGCATTTTTTCATGTTTGTTTTTAATTTAAAAAAAGCATTTAAGTAAAACTAGAATAGAAGGGTTTAAATACGTGCATTAGTGTAAAGTCACATTGAAGAGGTCTCATGGCTACTGGGAGAGTTGTTTCCATGTGCAAAGTCATTCTAATTTGTAGTACACCGTATTTTTCTCAGGTCAAACGTGTGAAGATAATGTAGCCCAATAACACGTCAGAGCAAGAGTAATAATTGATGCACATTCATACTTTTTAAACTACACTGCAAAGGCCGAATTCTGTGTCATTTCTACAATCCAACTCCAACATGAGAAACAGACTTCATGCCTCTCAGAATACACATTACAATGATTTGGCTAAGAAATACCACTCTTCTAACAGCCAGGAGGCACATTGAATGCAATTTAATCTTGTATTTCACCCTGTGTACCCTGGTTCTTTTAAACAGATTTGTTTATGACTGCCACACACGCCACAAACCATATATGCATATGTGCCAAAGGTATATGCTATTTAATGCCATTACTGGGTGAGGGGGCATCATGACCCACTTAAGGCTTTGTTGTTTATATTCTTGGACCCTGCCAAACCCAACAATGCTAATAAATAGCATATTATACTCTTTACCTATGCATACACACAGCTACATAGATCAGAAGAGGCAAACTGAATATCACATCACACTTGTCACATCAGGCCACGCCCCCTCCCTGCACCACTGTGCAAACGCACCCCCTGATACATTGTGAATTGGGGGATTAAGTCCCCTTGAGTCCTGAGGGTCTCTATGGGCCAAATAGCCCACCAGCTACTGAAAATGAGATCCTGTGCACACGTATGGATAATTAGCCGGTTCTGTATGTATTCAATAAATGCCAGAAGGAGTCAGACAGATTCTTAATAATGGATAAACACCGGTCGACATCAGGCGTGTTGCGTGCAAGATTAGTTTTAATGAAAAGTTTCAGTTCAATATACAAAAGAAATTGATCAGCTGACACGTGTTTCGTCACAACGTGTAGCTGTTGTGACTCATCAGGGCTAAGGAAGGAAAAATAAATGCAAATAAAAATAAAATGACCACAAAAGGATTGAAAATGAATAAATAATAATAAATGGAGCCATGGCAACAGTCAAAATGATGAAAGCCAAGAAAAGGAGAATGTCAAAAGACCGGCTCGACATATGGTGTCGGTGAGGGAGACGGAGGATTCTACGGTGTGCTGGGAAAGGGGTGCCAAATGAAACAAATGGTCAAGCAAGTTCGTGGTCAACGAAAAATGGAGAGTGTAAACAAGTGAGGCAGGCAAAATGTTGTAGACATTAGATTAACCGTGTGAAGACTAAGTCTTGCCCGAATGAGTAAGTTAGTGTCTATGATGCAAAACATAAAAATTATAACCGTGGAATGATTAAATTTTATAGGAAAGAATAAGTGAGTACCTGTTAAAGGCAAGGTGGGAGATAAACGTAGTGAAGTAAGAGGTCGTATAACGTGTATACTACAGTCTAGTGATCCATAGTAGGAGAAGTGCGAGGGCAGTAGTGGTCTAAGCTAAACATAGTGAGTCATGCCAGTGAGAGGATATAGAAAGGCATGAGGAAGGATTCATAACAGATGGCGATCAACTCATGAGAGAAAATTCATCAAGTAAACAAGTACGGAGACAGAAAACCCGTAGAGGGAAAAGATCAGGACAACGATCAATACAAAAAGAAACTGAGATCTGGCAACGGCAAGAAACAATAACAACCAATACTAACATTCAAGTAGTCAATCTTTCCTCCACACCTCTCAATACCAACATGGTTTCTCTACTCAACAAAGGTCTCAATTTCAACCCTTATGAATCAGGAGACTTATGCAGATCCAAGATAGATCTCTTCAAATTCATCAGGAATTTGAAACTCAAAAAACATTTTGAACTCATGCCCACATCTGACACAACAGGGAGAACCAATATCTGTCTCCTGGACTCTCAGACCATCAAAGATGTTAATGACACACATCTTCTCCTCTCCATTACTGAAACTGATAATCCACCTTGCAGCCTGGAATCACTACTACAAGACCTAGATATTGATCCCTACGGTACTATACCCAGTGGCCTAAAATCCAAATCCAAATGGACACCCACTCTCCCGGGTGGGAATGCCATAGATGTCTTCCACAATCTTGTACTCGAAGATCTTGACAAATATGAAAAAAGACTTATGCACAAAACGATTAGGATCAAAGACAATTTGACTAAAGGAGAGAGATCTGCGCTCAAAACACTCAGTGCTGACCCCAATATCATCATAAGAGAAGCGGACAAAGGGGGTAATGTGATCATTATGAACCGCGCTGACTACCATAATGAAATATTGGGCCAACTCCGAGACCAAACCTGCTATGAACATCTCAACTACAATCCAATTGGCCAGTTGAACAATCTCATCAACAAAAAAATACTAACTTGGCAGACTATAGGTATCATCGATAAAGACGAGGCACGGTACCTGAAAGTAACTAAACCGACCTTTCCCGTGCTCTATACCCTCCCAAAGATTCACAAACGAGCACCTTTCCCACCAGGACGACCTATAATCTCAGGTATAGGCGGTCCCACAGAAAAGCTCTCACAATATGTTGACCTCTTCCTCAACCCCATTGTAAAGAATCTGCCGTCCTATATTCAAGATACGAAACACATTCTTAGCATCCTCACAGACATACAATGGCAACCAAATATGATCATGGCCACCCTGGATGTAGTTTCTCTGTACACATCCATCGAACCAGACCTAGGTTTAAAGGTGGTGACCATGTCTCTCCAACACCGTTCGGCATCATTGTGGGAACACACTAATATGATCTCAAGTATGATGGAGATTATACTCAATAACAATTACTTCCTGTATGATAACCAATGGTACAAACAAACCAAGGGAGTAGCAATGGGTTCAAAATTCTCCCCATCTTTTGCCAACCTGTATATGGGAGCACTGGAAACTGATTGGCTGTGGGGGAAGAAAGCAGCCCAATGGACGGATTTTATCGTCTTTTGGGGAAGATACATTGACGACTGCTTGTTATTCTGGTCAGGCTCACAAGATCAACTCGATTCCTTCTGTAACTATCTTAACTCCAACGACATGAACATGAAATTCACATGCCAAGCCAGTAACAACTGTGTCTCTTTCCTTGACATTGAACTGTACGTGAAAAATGACACCCTACACAGCAAGCTGTTTCGCAAAGAAACGTCTTGTAACGCAATTCTTCACGCAAGCAGTGCTCATCCTCTGCATCAAATACGAACAATTCCCTACGGAGAGTTTTCCAGGGCCAGGAGAAACTGTAGCGAAGATTCTGAATTCAAAGACTGTCTTAATGACATGCAACACAGATTCTGTCAACGCGGTTATAAACCCTTGATCATCAAGAAAGCAACCAACAGGGTTAAAAATATCCGAAGAGCTATGACCTTACAACCCAAAACCTCTAAAGAAACAGACAAACAATCCGTGAGACTCATCACAGAGTACAATGCAATCAGCACCACCATGCGCAAAAGCTTCAATAAACATTGGAATACTCTACTGACCGACAAATCGCTAAGGAACAACATAACAGCACACCCACAAATTACCTTCAGAAGAGGAAGAACCCTTGGAAACAGACTGTGCCCTACCACACCACGATCAGCTCCAACCTCCTCATGGCTAACCAGTCACACGGTCGGTTTTTTCAAATGTGGAAGCTGTGGAACTTGCAAATGGGCCATGAATGGCACAAAGGATTTCAGTGGATGGAATGGCAAAAAATACAATATCACGACTAACATTAACTGCAATACCAACTTTGTCGTTTCCATTCTGCAATGCACCTGTAAATTACAATATGTGGGAAGTACGATCAGACCTCTAAAAGAACGCATCAGCGAACATGTTAGAGCTATGCACAACGAAGATGCCAAGTACCCCATGGCTTCGCACATAGCTACATGCAAAACTCAAGGACCACGCAAGAGCCTGACTTTTTTTGGAATTGACATTGCCAAAAACAGTGTCAGGGGTGGTAACCGTGAATTAAGACTGAGAAGACAGGAAGCATCATGGATAATGCTTCTTCAGTCGGTCAAACATGGTCTTAACATTGACCACGAGCTTCAGTACTTCTTAGGGTCTTGACTCTTCATACCTTATGTCTTCTGCCTTATCATGTAACTCTATCTGCTTACCCATTCTGGCCCGCCAGCTGCATATTATCTACGTGTATCTCTGAACTTAGTGATGTTTATTTTGTCTCTCACCCACTCAATTACGGTTTTACTTGGGTATTTTACCCTACTCATGTGTGCATTTCTGGTTTAATTTCTCTCCTTTGCTCGTTTCAGGTGTTTATATCATGCATTTTGTTGATATTTTCGATCATGGTCACTGACCCTCATTGGCCTCTTCATTCTAATTTTACATGTTTTGTCTTATCTACTGTCCAAGTTTATTCTTGTCACACTCTCACTTTCGTACCACCCCTGTTTCTCCTCTTTATCTTGATTGATTTTTCTTCACACTCATTATCACATTTACTATTCTTTTCTCTTTTCACCTTCCCCGGTTAATGTCACCCCTGTTGTGTCTTTCTCTTTATTGACCTTCCATCCCTCTATTACATGCATTTGATTCAGTTTCACCATCTGACCCATTCACGCTAACCTGCGTCCTCACTTCCGGTTTTATAACCGGAAACACCATCAGCCGCTCTAGTTGTTTTCCAAACCTGAAGACTATTTCACTTCCGGTCTTACCGATACTCGCCATTCCGCACCCTGGAATCGCGAGCTGATCCCTTACCCGAGACCGCTCTTCAACCGGTAAGGCCGTGCACTACACACTCCTTCCCCTTCCCTACAGTGTGTATTTCTACCTGTACTGATCCACATTCCCTGTCTCTCCATGGTTACAGATCCTGCTATTTTAGCGTTATCCGTGCGATCCCAGTTCCTGCCGTTTCCTCAGCGGGTCCTTCTCCTCGAGTGACTTCGTACTGAGGTCCTTTTTGACATATACATTTACTTCCGTACAGGTAGCTGCCACTTCCCTCACTCTTTTTCTTCTATTCACAACTTATTCTGAGCTCCTGTCACGTTTCTCTATTGTTTTTCTACCCAGGATGTTTCTCTCATTAGCATTTTATCTTGTTTTGCTTATAAATTGGTGCCCTGTACCTGCCATGTAATTGTTTCGTTTAACTCGCGTCACTGACTTCATGAACCACTTACTGTTGCATTGTGTGCACTTTTGTCACTTTTTGACTTTGTTTCAGTTTCCTGTTTTTATACGCTTTTTGCTTTTACCAAGATTATCATCGTTCAGTACCGTCACCTTTCTCAAATGATTCAGCTGTTCTAGTTTAGTTTATTTTGGGTCTTTCTCCCATTGTGACCTTCTGGTCGTTTCCAGATCAACATGTGTTCTCAATTGACTGTTTTCCGTCCTTGACTGTTTCCACCATTTAATGTGTTTACTTGATGAATTTTCTCTCATGAGTTGATCGCCATCTGTTATGAATCCTTCCTCATGCCTTTCTATATCCTCTCACTGGCATGACTCACTATGTTTAGCTTAGACCACTACTGCCCTCGCACTTCTCCTACTATGGATCACTAGACTGTAGTATACACGTTATACGACCTCTTACTTCACTACGTTTATCTTCCACCTTGCCTTTAACAGGTACTCACTTATTCTTTCCTATAAAATTTAATCATTCCACGGTTATAATTTTTATGTTTTGCATCATAGACACTAACTTACTCATTCGGGCAAGACTTAGTCTTCACACGGTTAATCTAATGTCTACAACATTTTGCCTGCCTCACTTGTTTACACTCTCCATTTTTCGTTGACCACGAACTTGCTTGACCATTTGTTTCATTTGGCACCCCTTTCCCAGCACACCGTAGAATCCTCCGTCTCCCTCACCGACACCATATGTCGAGCCGGTCTTTTGACATTCTCCTTTTCTTGGCTTTCATCATTTTGACTGTTGCCATGGCTCCATTTATTATTATTTATTCATTTTCAATCCTTTTGTGGTCATTTTATTTTTATTTGCATTTATTTTTCCTTATCCCCTTTTTCCATCCTTAGCCCTGATGAGTCACAACAGCTACACGTTGTGACGAAACACGTGTCGGCTGATCAATTTCTTTTGTATATTGAACTGAAACTTTTCATTAAAAGGAATCTTGCACGTAACACGCCTGATGTCGACCGGTGTTTATCCATTATTAAGAATCTGTCTGACTCCTTCTGGCATTTATTGAATACATACAGAACCGGCTAATTATCCATACGTGTGCACAGGATCTCATTTTCAGTTTTTGTTGTAGGTCTTGACCTACGCATTGCAGGGGTAATTTCATTGGGTTTGTCCCCCCTGACCTAGTGGCACCGGACACCTTTGTTCACTTGAGTAAACCACGTACACGCTTGAGCGCCAAGCTTCCTCCAAACAATCAAACTCTTACCACTGTCAGCCCACCAGCTACCTTCAGTAAGCGCCACAGAGTTGCGTTACAGAGAGGTGTTAAAAAGGGGCGTGGCCTCGGACCACGTATCTGCAGCGCAGCTCTGTGGCACTTACTGGAGGTACCTGGTGGGCTAGTTGGCCCCCAGGGACCCTCAGGATTCAAGGAGAATTAATGCGCCAACTTAAAACCCGCCAGAGGGCGTGCTTGCATAGCGGTGAAGGGAGGGGGCGGGGCCCTGATGTGACATGTGTGTACTTATGCAATCACTCCGCCAAACCCAAGCACTTATAAATTCACCATGCACTCTCCTTGCAGCACTTTAATCATCCAGTCACTACCCATGCACTCATGCAATGACCCATGCACTAACTCATGCACTGCTACAATACCCTGAGCAGTACCCATGCAGTCCAGCCATCGCCCTGTCACTACCCATGCACTCCTCCAATCACCCAGCGAGCACCATGTGACGTGCTGTTCAGGACAAGAACAGCACGGTAAATCTGCTGAGTACATGGGGCGACCCACTGTGGTTTTTGATATTCAACTAGGAAAATGGGTGGCAGGATCTACTAAAGAACTGCTAACACCACAATGCAATATGCTGACACGCCCAGAGGTGGGACTATGTGAATATTTAAACCTATCTGCTTAGCTGCCTTTCCAAGTATGCCATTTTCCATGATGAAGAGCGAGAGACGCTCAAAACGCATAAGAATTTCATGGCTGAACTTACTTGTGTTCACGAAGGTGCTTTAACTGTGCTGCCTGGTGGAGTAAATCAAAATTGACACGTTGTTGTGGGCCTCCACTGTGGGTGCTTCTTTGGTATGGAATGTAAATGCGGCCTGCCCAGGTCGCGTAGAGCCCCTCTCCGCTGAAGAGCGGGTCCGACGTTGTCACTGAAACAGCGCTAAAGGGACTACGTGTCACTCCCCCAATATAAGAACAGCACGGTGAATCCGCTGAGTGCATGGAGCGACCCACTGTGGTTTTTAATAATCAAGTAGGAAAATGGGCGGCAGGATCTACTAAAGAACTGCTAACACCACAATGCAATATGCTGACAAGCCCAGAGGCGGGACTATGTGATTATTTAAACCTACCTGCTTAGCTGCATTTCCAAGTATGTCATTTTCCATGATGAAGAGCGAGAGACGCTTGAAACGCATAGGAATTGCATGGCTGAACTTGCTCGTGTTCATGAAGGTGTTTTAACTGTGCTGCTTGGTGGAATAAATTAAAATTGACACGTTGTTGTGGGCCTCCACTGCGGGTGCTTTTTTCGTATGGAATATATATATATATATATATATATATATATATATATATATATATATATATATATATATATATGGAATTCCAATCCTGGCAGACGAAGAGCAGACAGGCACAGACTCCGTGAAATACTGGCAAAAAGATGTAGTTTAATCCAACAACAGCAAGACGCGTTTCGACGGCGAACCGCCTTGTTCACTTGTCTGTTACACATTCTAGTGGCACTTAAATATGTTAATGTGCAGTTGTCAGAGCAACCACCACTCTGTCATCATAGACATAGAAAATCATGACAAAACATACGGCATGACATAACAAAAACACGAACAAAATCCTGATAAACGTGTTTAAATTAAATACATGTAGAAAATTAAAAGTATACATATATTGTTAAGCATATATATATAAAAGCGGCAATTAATCAAGCTCAACTAAAAAGAAACAAAGTATCTCGTGTGTCTCTCTGTCCTGAACACACATGTAGACATAGAAGACGTGAAAGAAGCCCACAAGGGAAAATACAGACTTAGAGTATTTGAAGTACACATGGTGAGTGCATGATAAAGCTGTCAGGAAAACTACCCAAATGAAATTACTTGCAACAAAATATTGTCGTAATGGAAGAAGCTTTCTGTTAATAGTGTCTCACCCGGGTGTCTGTCAGTATGTAGAAAGTTCAAGTGAATACTCGCAACAGTGACAGGCGCAGCCTGGGTGGGAATGAGATACGGAGACATAGTGTCGACCTATTAAAAGCAGAAAGGGTCTATGGTGGTCCTAATACGACGACAGGTGGGTAGAAAAATAAAAAGGGTACCGCCCAAGTGGGCTAAGGTAGAGGAATGAAAGTGTGAAGAAGTGTAAGTAATACAAGAGAGTGTGCGGAAGCGTTCCCTGAGGCACAGATGAATGCAGATTAAATAGGACAAATAGAGGAACAAGAAAAAGAATTAGTATACATGTAAAAAGTGGGTTGCTAAGATGTCAAACACACACAATAAGGAGTTTAAAAAAATGTGAACAACTGTAGCAAAATATTAGAGAGAGATCGGGAATGACAGCCAGAGACAAACTAAACTAAAGGTGAACATTTAGCGCTTCATCTGCGTTCATACCATTAGGAATTTTTGAGTTATACAAAATGATGTAACGGGATTCCAATCTCCTAAGAGCTAGAAGTCGGTTACCTCCCCTGGGGTTTTTGGGGATGCTGTCTACCACATAGAAAGTGAGATCTTCTGCTTTGCCGTTGTGGTGAGTGTTTATGTGTCTGGCAACAGGGTATGTGACGTCATTATGCGTGATAGCTCTAAGGTGTTGTAGAATGCGCACGTGTACGGGGTGTATAGTGCTTCCCACATACTTTTTGTCACATGTGCAGGTCAGTACGTACACAGCAAAGTCTGTTTTGCATGTGAAATGCCTTCTGATCACATAGGGTGATTGTCTGAATGGTAAGACAATTTCTTTGGTATTTTTACCATGTTTACAGGCCTTACATTTGGCACATTTAAAGAAACCAGTAGGCAGTCTAAGCCAAGAGCCTTCAGCTTTGGTTCTGCTAGGGGCATTGTTCACTATTTCTTGTCTCAGAGATTTAGCTCTTCTGAAAGTGATTTGGGGTTTGTTGCTAATGGATGTGCCTAGAACTGGATCATTCCTCACTGCATTCCAATGCCTATATATGATTTTACGGACTTGGGCATGATAGGCATTGAATCCCGTAACCAGTCTCGGGGTGTTGGTAGTGGAACTTTCTTTACTAACTACCGAAGTAGTGGTCTTAGTAGTTAGAAGTTCCTTACGGGTTTTGGTGGCTACCTTTGATTTGGCCTTATCAAGGGTTTCTTGGTTATAGCCTCTGTGGGCTAATCTGTTACACAGTTCGTCTGTGGCTTCTTCGAAGCCGGTGTTAGTACTGCAATTTCGCTTCATGCGTAGGCACTCAGCATATGGTATGCTGGCTTTGAGGGAGCTAGGGTGGAAACTATGCGCGTGTAGTGTGGCATTTCCTGCTGCCGGTTTTCTGAAAGTTTTTGATTGAAGGCTGTCTCCTTCCACAAAAAGCTCCAGATCCAAAAAATGAATGGTTTCCCTGCTCATATTGCATGTGAAGCTAAGGTTCACGGTATTGTTATTAATTTCTTTAGAGAATTGAGTAGCACTCTCTTCAGAACCCTTCCACAATATGAATATATCGTCGATGTATCTGACGTATATTTTCACATGTTCTGAGAATGCAACCTGTTGCTCCACCCTGAGTACCTGCTCCTCCCACTAGCCCATATGCAAATTAGCATAGCTGGGGGCGAAGCAGGTACCCATGGCTGTGCCCTGCAATTGCTTGTACATAAGGCCATCAAATATGAATACATTGTTACCCAAACACAATTCAGCCATTTTCACAAGCATCTCAGTATGTTGGAACATAGACATAGGTCTTCTGCCTAGATAGTGGTGAAGTGCATTGAGACCATCTGTGTGCCTAATGCTCGTATACAGTGAGTTCACATCGAGCGTCATCATAAGTAAGTCACTCTCCCATTTGACATCATAAATTTTTCTGAGGAAGTCTCCAGTGTCTTTTATGTAGGCCGGAAGGTTACACACAAAGGGTTGTAGAAAGTAGTCGATGTATCTGGAAGTATTTTCAAACAGTCCTCCTATTGCGGCGATGATGGGCCTTCCCGGAGGGTCCGTAGGGTTCTTATGTATCTTAGGGATTAGGTAGAGCAAGGGTAGTACTGGATAGTCACATTTCAGGTATTCAAATTCTTGTTTCGAAATGAGTCCAGTACTTTTCCAGTTGTAAAGGTCTTTGTGGAGTTTTTCTTTTATTCCCACCATGATATTAGGGCTCACTCGGGTGTAACAATCCTTGTCATTAAGTTGTTTGAAGGCCTCTTTGTTATATTGCTCTAGGGGCCACAGAACAACATTGCCTCCTTTATCCGACCAGCGTACCACTACATCATTTCTTTGTCTGATTTTGTTGATTAATTCTTCATATTTTTTCATTTTGTTGCAGTTAATGCTTGCAAATGTTTTACTGCTTGTGAGCGCCACATTTTTAAGATCTTTGGTGACGTTTTCAGCAAAGATATATATATATATATTATCTACTGGTGGTTGCCAGTAGATAGTTATAGTTAGGACCGGGTTCCCATAGGAAATCTGCAAATTCTATTTTGAATAACTTTGGCGCCAGTTGACTTATCTTCGTGAAATTTTCAAAACTAATGGGGCGCTCCGCCCAGCTCCTACCCTGAAAGTCTCGGGGTGATTCGTCAAGCGGGGGCTGAGAAAAAAGGGGGGTCCCAAAACGCGTTTTCCCCATGCAGTTTCCCATAGGACCTTTAGTCGAAGGTACAGCCCGAACGGCTGAACAGACTTACTTGAAATCTGGCAAAGAGGTAGTCCTCAGGTCAGGCATGTGCCTTTTGCTTAAATGGTGTAAATCTGTTCAGTAGTTCCTGAGAAAATCAAAAGTAAAATCACATATATATCTGGGCGGAGCCTAACCACACATCTCATCGTGAGATCTGATTGGCTGTCAGCACTTCATCTTGGGACCAATATACATGATAGCACCTCATTAAAAAGCATTGCAGTTAATAGAAGGTTTTAAGACTTTAGTTACATTATAAATCATTTGTTGATGGTACCATACTCATTTTAGGAATTGTGGTGTGTTCTAAGGTGATTTTACCATGTGAAAAAGCCTTCTGCTGTGATATCATGAATCATGTTTGAGAGAAAACTATTTTCTCATGCTTTTCCCACAGATGTTTGGAAGGTGATCTATAAGGTAACTGAGAGCATATTTTCTGCAAATTCACATTATCTTTCTCAGTCATGTGAGAATGAAGTCTGACATTCTCAGTAAAACATGTACATCCAACAAGGGCAGAGACTGTCAGTTGATTCCTTTGTGTTCTTCTGCAGCTTCCCAGAGAGTTCTAAAGAACAACTAGAGCGCTAACAGTCCTACTTATGACAAACGTAAGGCACAACTGAAGCCATCTTGGTTGGAATAAAGTGGTAATTCTTAAAACATTTAATTTAAAAAGGAACAAAATGAGGGGGTTCATGTTGCCATAGAAAGTATGATTAGTGCTGCAGAAAGAAAAATTAGGGCACATTTTGAGTGACTTCTCAAATCCTCTTCTATTTCATAAACAAATTCTGACATGCAGACTGAAACATGCACTTTGAATACCAGCAGCAGACTTCCCTGGCGAGCAGTAGTTTTACTACGGTGATCTAATGAGCAACTAGAGTGCTAACATTCAGAATTTATGGCAAATGTGTGTCACATCTGAATACCTTCTTGATGGAACCAAAATAAAAAACTGAAAGTATTCCCACCGAGGAGACTGCAGTAAATGAGGAAATTAGGAAACTTCATAACAAATAAATCTCCCAAGATGGCCACCAGAGATAAAAGAGCCCAAATGTAGCCCAAATATCACCCAGATGTAGCCCAAGTATAGCCTAATGACAGAATGTCCCAGAGTGTTCTTAAGAACAACTAGAGCGCTTACTGTCTTACTTATGACAAAAGTACGGCACACCTGAAGCCATCTTGATTGGAATAAACTGGTAACACTTAAAACATTTAATTTAAAAAGGAACACAATGAGGGGGTTCATTTTGCCATAGAAATTATGATTAGTGCTGAAGAAAGAAAAATTAGGGCACATTTTGAGTGACTTCTCAAATCCTCTTCTATTTCATTAAAATATTCTGATATGCAGACTGAAACATGCACTTTGAATACCAGCAGCAGACTTCCGTGGTGAGCAGTAGCTTTACTACAGTGATCTAATGAGCAACTAGAGTGCTAACATTCAGAATTTATGGCAAATGTGTGACATATCTGAATACCTTCTTGATGGAATCAAAGTAAAAAACTGAAAGCATTTCCTACTGTGGAGACTGCTGTAAATGAGGAAATTAGGAAACTTCATAACAAATAAATCTCCCAAGATTGCCACCAGACACAAAAGAGCCTAAATGCAGCACAAATATCACCCAGATGTAGCCCACATGTAGCCCAATGACAGAAGTGTGCAAAACACTTATTTTGTGTGTATTTGCAGTTTTATATAGTGCAGACTTGTCAGGTATTAGAATGCTTTACATGAGCATTGGTTACATCACACAAGATCAAATTCATTTTGGTTGTAGATATGGGGAGATTAAGTGATTTGACCACAGTCACAGAATGTTGAGCTGAAGCAGAAACTCCAACCTGGTTCCCCAGTTGCAAAGTCTGCAGCTCTGGAAGTAACACCACATCCTCTCGCCAAGGTGCAACATTTAATCAAGTGGTCAACTGGATAAAAAAACATAAAGATTACAAATAATTTAAAAGTTCTTTGTCGCTATTTGAAAACTCAGAAAATATGTCCTCATTTTAGTTTTTTAGAGCACTAACCATAATTTTGATGCAAATAAGACCCTCTCATATATGTAATTTCTAAAGGAAATACTGTAGGTATTACAGTTTTGATTACATCAAGATGACGTCAGGCGTTCCACACTTTTGTAATAAATGTAGAATGTTAGCAATCTAGTTGTTCATTGGGATTCTGTTGAGAGGCAGAGGCCAAGGGCATGGACTCTGAAAATTGAAGGCAGGTAGGAGAGTGCAGAGGCAACAATTTGACCACACTGGGCAGGCAGGAAGGGCAGTGGCAGCACAACAGACTATGGAGGGCAGTGGAAAGGGGGGCAGGGGCAACAAACCAACAATACAGGACTGGCAAGAGAGGCTGTGGCAATATAATAGACCATTGTGGGCAGAAGGAAGAGGCAGTGGTAGTACAACCATACATGCCAACAGACCCGTTTCAGCCAGGAAACGTCCAATGTTTTTAAACTCAAATGGGCTTTATTTGATCTGTCTCCTGTCTACAATCTCCTCTTTTTCAATGTAACTCAAAGGGGAAAATCAATACCCCAGTTTTTTTTCAAAATCTCCCTCTTACCAAGTTCAAAATGTTCGCAAGTATGGTACATTGAATCATGGTAGGCAGGAGGAATTGGGGTAGGGACATGGACTCGGATAACAGAGGACAGGAGGGACATGGAGAGGTGCACCAAACTGACCCTACAGGGCAGGCATCAGGGTTTGCAGCAGCACAATACACCACACAGCGCATGTGGGACAGGAGTGCAGCACAACAATCCATAGAAAGCAATAGGGAGGGGACAGGACCATGCACATGGACAACAGAGAACAGATGGGAAAGAGGCAATGGTAGCTAGCTGACCATAATGGACAGACAGGAGAGAAAGCTGCAGCATAACAGACCATAAAGGGCAGGAGGGACGGATCAGGGGCATTACAATGGAACAGACAAGCCAGGAGGGAGGGAATAGGGGGTCTGCACATAGAAACAGAGGGCTGGGGGCAAGGTGGCAGGGCAGGAGCAGCAAGATGACCATGGAGGTCAGGCAGGATGGGAACTAGAAACAAGACACACCATGGAGGGCAACAATGAGACTATGGTGGCATACACACAGACCATGGAGGGAAGGTGGGAGGGGCCATGGCAGCACAGAAGACCATGCATGGCAAGCGGAGGGTTAGTGGCAGCACAATGGCTATGATGGGCAAGAAGGAGGGTGCAGGGGCATGCACAAAGGACCATGGAGGATAGAAGGGAGGGTCAGGACCTGGGCACAGACAAGAGAGTTCAGGGGAAGGGGCCTCACAACAGACCGCGCGGGGCAGGCAGGAGGAGCAGTTGCAGCACAACAGATCAGGGAGGGCAGAAGGGTGTGGCAGTAAAATGGACCATGGAGGACAGGAGGAAGGGGATAGGGGCATGGCATGTGGACAGGCAGGGTGGAGGTGGCAGGGACAGGTTACAGTCATCTGACAATGCTAGGCAGGTGGGAGGGGAGTGGCAGCTCAACAGAACACTCAGAGTAGATAGGAGTGGCAGGTCCATGGAACATAGTGGGCAAAAAGGATGGAGCAGGGGCATGCACAAAGACGGAGGGCAGGGGGAAGGAGAATAGGGGCAGCAAGCTAAGCACAGAGGCTAAGCAGGAGGTCAATGATGGGCCATAGAATTGGGCAATGGAGGGCAGGAGGAGTGGACTGGTACATCATGCTAAATGGAGGGCAGTGGCAGCACATCAGACCATGCATGGCAGGAGGGAGGAGGCTAGTCCATGGATTCAACAACAGAGGATAGGGAGGAGGTGGATGGGGCAGCAAGCTAACTGTTCAGAGAAGGTGGGTATTAGGAACTTTATTGTTTTTAAAATGTGTGTCTGTGCGAACTCTTTAAAATATGAACAAGTATGCAGCATAATCTCACTTTTATTCAGGAAGAAGAGGACGTTTGTGACTGTGACTCCGGGCTCACTTGGCAGAAACACCCCCTGACCCTCCACCCCCATCGCAAAATGTAATGCCCGTGAAAAGGGTAGGTGGACGCAGTGTTATATAGAACATAGTCCTGAGAGCACGATTGAAAATGAAAACTAGATGTAGTATATGGTATAAACTATGCACCAAAAAGTGTGATATAACACGAACCGGGGCGTGAAATATCATATGCAATACATTGTGCGCAATGACAGATTCATTGGAGAGCGCGAGATAGCACAGGCACTAGCGTGTGCTATGCGATATGCGCCTTGGAGTGTAATATGCACAGGGCAGTGTTGTGTAATATAACTAGTCTCTAAAGTTGTAATATAAAATATATGCTGGGGAGTGTAAAGTTGCATATGCACTGTGACAAAGATATGGATCCCAGATTGTAATATGTATGGCATAGCGCTGTGCGTTATAACATACACATAGAGGAAGGCACGTTAGATGGGGCAATATAACCCGTGCGAAGGCAAGTGTGGCATGACATATTCAAGGGGTGGTGTTACAGTGCACATGGGCTAGAGAGTGTCATAGCATACGCACTAGCTGGTGGATGTGACCCTAGGGACCCTTAGGATTCAAGGGGACTTAATCTCTCAATTTAGAACGGCCACAGGGTGCGTTTACACAGTGGTGAAGGGAGGGGACGGGGCCTGAGGTGACGTGTGCAAACACACCATGTGGCGCGTTTTAAGTTGGGGAAATAATTCCCTTTCAATCCTGAGGGACCCTGGGGGCCAACTAGCCCACCAGGCGCTTCCAGTAAGTGCCACTGCTCTGCGTTGCAGAGAGGAGGTGCAGGCCGTTCCCCTTTTTACACCTCTCTGCATTGGCGCTTACTGGACGTACCTAGTGGGCTATTTTGCCCCTAGGGATCCTCAGGATTCAAGGGGACTTAATCTCCCAATTTAAAAAACGGCCACAGGGCATGTTTACACAGTGGGGAAGGGAGGGGACGGGGCCTGAGGTGACGTCTGCAAACACGCCCTATGGCGTGTTTTAAGTTGGGGAAATAATTCCCCTTCAATCCTAAGGGCCCCTGGGGGCTAACTAGCCCACCAGGTGCTTCCAGTAAGCGCCACTGAGCTGCGTTGCAGAGAGGTGGTCCAGGCCGTGCCACTTTTTACACCTCTCTGCAACGCAGCTTTGTGGCGCATACTGGAGGTACCTAGTGGGCTAGTTGGACCCTAGGGACCCTCAGGATTCAAATGAACTTAATCTCCCAACTAAAAATGGCCACAGGGCGTGTTTACACAGTGGTGAAGGGAGGGGATGGGGCCTGAGTTAACGTGTGCAAACAAGCCCTGTGGCGCGTTTTAAGTTGGGGAAATAATTCCCCTTCAATCCTGAGGGACCCTGGGGGCCAACTAGCCCACCAGGTGCTTCCAGTAAGCACCACTCCGCTGCGTTGCAGAGAGGTGGTCTAGGCTGTGCCCCTTTTTACATCTCTCTGCAACGCAGCTCTGTGGCGCTTACTGGAGGTACCTAGTGGTCTAGTTGGACCCTAGGGACCCTCAGGATTCAAATTAACTTAATCTCCCAACTAAAAACGGCCACAGGGCTTGTTTACACAGTGGTGAAGGGAGGGGACGGGGCCTGAGTTAACATGTGCAAACAAGCCCTGTGGCACGTTTTAAGTTGGGGAAATAATTCCCCTTCAATCCTGAGGGCCCCTGGGGGCTAACTAGCCCACCAGGTGCTTCCAGTAAGCGCCACTGAGCTGCGTTGCAGAGAGGTGGTCCAGGCCGTGCCACTTTTTACACCTCTCTGCAACGCATCTCTGTGGCGCATACTGGAGGTACCTAGTGGGCTAGTTGGACCCTAGGGACCCTCAGGATTCAAATGAACTTAATCTCCCAACTAAAAATGGCCACAGGGCGTGTTTACACAGTGGTGAAGGGAGGGGATGGGGCCTGAGTTAACGTGTGCAAACAAGCCCTGTGGCGCGTTTTAAGTTGGGGAAATAATTCCCCTTCAATCCTGAGGGACCCTGGGGGCCAACTAGCCCACCAGGTGCTTCCAGTAAGCACCACTCCGCTGCATTGCAGAGAGGTGGTCTAGGCTGTGCCCCTTTTTACATCTCTCTGCAACGCAGCTCTGTGGCGCTTACTGGAGGTACCTAGTGGTCTAGTTGGACCCTAGGGACCCTCAGGATTCAAGGGGACTTAATCTCCCAACTTAAAACGGCCACAGGGCGTGTTTACACAGTGGGGAAGTGAGGGGACAGGGCCTGAGGTGACGTGTGCAACACGCCCTGTGGCGCGTTTTAAGAGGTAGTTTTAATCCCCTGCCCTATTATATACTAGGGGCTTACAGAGGAGGTCATGCTGATCACAGGGGGACCCCAACGCATAGTGTTCCCTAGTGTATGTAGGTGTTTTCACTGTATTCTGAGTGTCTTTTAACATAGCACTGGCTCTAGGACTGGTTAGTCAGACTCAGTTACCACCAGTATCCGTCTGAAAAAGTTGAGGGTACAGGATGATTTTGCAACAAGGCTTCTTTCTGCTCTTCTGTTTGTTCTTTCTGCACGTTATCCTTCTTCCTGCACTTTTCTTCGTCTTTGAGGACTTCTGTTGCTTCTTTCTGCATTTCTTTTTTTTCTTTCTGTGCGTTTTTCCTTCTTTCTTCACATGTCCTATCTCTGTGGGCATAGTTAGAAATTAGCATTTAAAAAACCTTTGAAATTCACTGAAAAAACCATAGGTTTCAGGCACGTTATAGTTAGGAATTAGCATTTAAAAAACCTTAGAAATTCACTGAAAAAACCATAGGTTTCAGGGGCGTTATAGTTAGCTGGACTTTTCACTCGTACAAAACCATTGAAATTCCCCTGTTATAGTTAGTTCAGCTAACTATAACTCGCACGCCAGCAATGCACTGCTGATGACGTCACATATTACATCACTCATGACATGGTCAGTGACATCACTCATGACATCACTGATGACATCTCAAATGACATCACTAATGACATCACTGATGACATCATCCTTGTGATAGAGTGGCAGACCTCCTCTTCCCCTAATATAACCTTTGATACACACATTCAAAAATAGAAACTACAATGTTCAAAACAATGGACATACCAATACCAGTTACATCAACCTATTCAGTAATTCTAAGATCCACATACACATCCACTCATTCACCAACAGTCCTATACAGTTACTCATACATGTACTCACTCATCATATGTACTCACACACCTATACATCCTGTTACACAATGCCACTCATCCATAGTGTTACTCACACACATAGTCACTCATGCTAATAAAGAATCAAACATCCATTTACTTGCATATACAGTTATACACACACCACCACACTTACTTCTACAGAAACTTACACATACTTAGTCTTTTAAACAATCACTTATAGAAACACATACTTATTCATACAGGAATTCTTTCAATCTCTCACTGTCACATATACTCACTTATATACACCAATAGTCACATATACTAGTTTAAAACATATGTAGTTACTCATAGAACACTATTGAGACAGTCTATCACTCACTAACACATCCATGCACACACTCATCCACCCATACAGTCCTGCACACATGCTGTCTTCAACACATACAAACAGTGAGTCACTCATTCATGCACCTATGCACTACGTAATACCCCCCACCGAACCATACAGACACTCAGACACTCATACTGATAATCAAAAAACCAACTAATAACCTATATAGACACTCATGTAGCTACTCACCAACCCATGCAGCCACTTATACACAAAGTGAGAGACTGATACAGATATTTACACATTTAAACATTACTCACTAAGCCATGTATTCACTAAGATACACTTAATCAGTCAGTTATACAATCAATTTTTCAAAAACAAATCATCCATTTAGACACTTATATACCCATTTATTCTTCCATCGACCTTGAGATATACATATATAAAACATATGTAATTTTCAGAAAAACACACATTCACTGTATGATGTCTACAGTGATGTCATTTGAGATGTCATCAGTGATGTCATGAGTGATGTCACTGACCATGTCATGAGTGATGTAATATGTGACGTCATCAGCAGTGCATTGCGGGCGCGCGAGTTATAGTTAGCTGAACTAACTATAATGGGGGAATTTCAATGGTTTTGTACGAGTGAAAAGTCCAGCTAACTATAACGCCCCTGAAACCTATGGTTTTTTCAGTGAATTTCTAAGGTTTTTTAAATGCTAATTCCTAACCATAACGTTCCTGAAACCTATGGTGTTTTCAGTGAATATATATATATATATATATATATATATATATATATATATATATATAACGAGGGGCAGAATCAGAAGAGACAATAATGGATGGCCAAGAGTTAACAGTAATTAAATTATCAAAAAGAAAAATCTCACAAGCTGAGGAAGAGGTCTTGAAACTGGGTCTGACCTTCTGTCCCGATACACCCTTGGATTATACACAAACGCGTATTGACCTCTATTTATTTACAAGTAAGTTAAAATTGTTAAAAGTACACAATGTAAAAAGAAAAGTTCAGAGCACTACACAGAGAGTAGGTCCACCTAATCTTTATTAATTGAAGACATCAACACTTTAAGATTACTCCATGATCTAGAAGATCAACCACAGGGTGATGTCACACAATCGGTGGATCTGTTTGACCCTGCTAATATCTCTACTGTAGCACAAACATTTCCCGGGGTACCGAGTGAGACAACATTCAGGGCTAAATCTTGATATGTGCTTCAGATTGCAAGAGATAACATCGACATTTTTAATGAGGCGGTGAACCAAGATATTTTACTCCTTAAAAAAACACTGTTAACATCACAAAGAATCAGTGGGAAGCAATTCTAGCTTTACAAAGTGACGAAAGTATCATCATTAAACCCTCAGATAAGGGAGGAAATATAGTCCTGATGAGTAGAGAGGGGTATATACAGGAGGCCATGAGGCAACTTAACAATACCACCTGTTACTTGAGGGTAGATAAATCTTACCTTGTGAATTTACAAAATAGATTCTCTGACCTGCTTAATGGATGGTTTGACACTCAATTACACAATTGGGATGAACATCAATTCCTAAAAAAATGACACACCAACTGTACCCACATTCTACTTACTCCCCAAAGAACACAAATACCCATTAAATCCACCAGGTCACCCAATAGTATCCTAAAAAAACAACCTATTTGGAGACATTTCCATCTATGTAGATAATTTTTTAGCAGGATTCGTTAGGGACCTGAATTCCTACGTGAGGGACACAAAGGATTTCTTACAAAAAGTAGAGAACATCCATTGGGGCAAAGAACATTGGTTGGTCTGTTTAGATGTCAAAAGCCTTTACACCAGGGGTCTCCAACCGGTTGAACGCGGGCTAGCCGCAGCTTGCCGAACACCCGTGAGTAGCTCAGGCCTTGCGTCTCAATTTTGTAGTCTGTTATTCTCATTTATTGTTTTTAGGCCTTTTTTCATAGCTGTTGCCTGTCTTCACCAAATCCAGCTGCTCTGATTGGCCTAACTGAGCTTAGCATGGGCGGGGCAGGCCAAAGATGATGACACTGTTGCTGAACTGCCTCTGCATGTCACTTGGCTTTCACAGCCTGGCACTAAGATCTTGATCGTGTGCCGGAGCAAGCAGCAGGTGGGCCGGAGTGGAGCAGCAGGTCTCTGAAAGCCTGCTAGCATGGAGGTGGCACAATCAGTATTGAACTGCTTTGAACCAGCGCTTCCTGCCTGACACATTAGCAGCAGATAATTGGTAAGCACTGGCCTGGCCAGTTAAAGCTTAATCCTCTGTTCTCCAGACTGGAGTTGCGATGTGCACCTTTTATACTCAGCCGCTTGTATTCCACGGGCGCGAAAGACTGGGAATATCTTTTTCTCCCGCTTTACAGCTCTGGGCTATAAATCAGTAGAAGCAGGGTGAGTTTCAGTTTCCTTTATGTAAGGCACAATACAAACAAAGCTCTCCCCGTCTGCACTCCTAAAAGGAATGTAAATTGTTCCACTCTTCAGCATCACTATGAATTTATGATCCAGTGTCAACTCTTTCATACCGTCTGTAGCCAGGTCACTAACAGAGCCCGGTCACACTCGTCCAAATTATAAATGTGTTTATAATATATCCAGTATTCAGGGATAGTGATGTATGTTTCCGATATTTAACACAGCAGCAGCTCGCTAACATTACTGCAAATAATCTGTGACGCCATCCCATTCCTAATGTGATATCCTGTTTCGTTCTAAAAGAAACATTTTTATGGATATTGAATGAAATATTAACACAGAATATCTCTGCCAAATGTCTAACAATCTCACACATTACCCACATTCAAAATAAATGAAAGGAAAATGATATTTAATGCAATCTGTTTAAAAATGATTAAAGGTAATTCGGGCAATGCTCTCTGCAGAACAGTTCTGGCTCTATCGGGCCCCCTGAAAGGGTGGGCCTCTGCGCCAGAGCCCACTTTGGACATGCCGTCTCTGTTCCTTGCGCATGTGGTAATCAACAACAACACTACAGCAGTTTCTATGGGTTCCAGATCATGGACAGATCTGGAGTATTCTAGTTAAATCCTTAGTTTGGAAGTTGAGTTTGACTGCCTCTTGGGAACAGAGCTTATCTGTTAAGAATGCTTTGACTCCAAAATAGCCAGCCTTCCTCTTTATTCAATAAAAGCAGTTAAAAAACAACAGGTGTTTAACATACTTTCATGAAGAGTCAGATCCCAAAGTTGTTTTACAGATGCATTTATTGTGAGCCTCTGCCCTGGCCTAGTATCTGCATTGGCGAAGCGGTGTTGCAGATCTTATTTGCACATTAAATGCTGTCTAAAAAAAAATGGTGTGAAACTCTGCTTTATGAATGACTACATTTAATGAATGAAACAAAGCAGCATTTCAAACTCTTTTTTCCCCAAATAAATAGCCTCTATCTCAGAAGTTATCCTGTATACAAAGTAAGCTACGGGAGGGTACGTACCTGCAGAGACAGAATAGCCACATGAAGAACTGGAAACCTTCCCATTGGCCCCGAGACTAGAGCATCTGTGACTGTTGAAATTGTATTTTTTCACAAACTCAGTGAAGCTTGCACTTGATTGGGCCATGTATTAAAGTTGAAAAATATGTATTCTACATAAAGAGAGAATTAAGCCCCATAATGAATCAAGTGAGTTAAAAATTATTTATATCTGAACCAGGATGGGACATTTTAAAACTGTAAAAAAAAGGAGTATGTGGTGAAGGAGAAATAATTGAGGTTATTCATAATAAAATGAGTGTCTTTTTGGAAAACTAGTGACTGCACATCTAAGCTAGACTTCAATAAATAACATTTGGTAAGGAATATATGTTGAGGTTTAGCTTTTTCAGTGTGTGAACAAGTTGATCGAGGATCACAAAAGGAGGTCATAGGCTTGTATCCTGCAGCAGCCCGTTACACTTTCCAGGAAATCTACCATGCAAGACAAGCTTTTGCTTCATGTGGCTCAACCTGTAGCTGTCTGTAGCTTCAATACAGGGAGTCTGGCCCCTTTTGTTCAAACCAAAGTATGGGCTCCGAAGAAATTAGGCTTACAGTCAATGAAACTGGGCGTGGTGCAGCCTCTAAAACAAAATGCATGAGGTGCTTGGCCTTTAGTAGCTCTCAAGGATTTTTACGGATCAGAAGTAGCTCTCACTACAGAAAAGGTTGGAGACCCCTGCTTTACACCAACATAAGGCACAGAGATGGCTTAAAAGCCTGTGAATATTTTTTGAAAACCAGATGTATACACCTGCTTGAGCATACGCACATGTTGCTTCAAATGATCGAGATCTGTGTAACAGAGAATGTATTCCTGTTCAATAGGGTACACTAGAAACAAATACAAGGGACTTCGATGGGCACCTGCTTTGCACCCAGCTACGCCAATCTTTTGGCAGGCTGGTGGGAGAAGCAGGTGCTCTGGAGCGAAGCATTGGGCTGTCAATATCCCCCGCCCCCCGTTCTGTCCTGATGAACACCTGCTTTTGACTACCGAATGGAGCATAGTTTGGGTTGAAACGTCGACGACCACATATGGCCCATTGACCGAGGCTCTGTACAACACAAGAATAATTATCAACCAACAGAGTCATTGTATGTCCCTAACTATCTGGCCGATTACCCATATGTATATAACCTTCACCACCATGTATATATTGCACACCACTGAGCACTCATGTCACTTGACCACCTTTCACTTGCAATTTTTCACCTGTGTTGACAGCCGTGATTATATTTGTAAAATATATCAATGTTATAAGCCTGATAAAACATATGCAGTAGACAGCAATTTGAGTTATGTGCCTCATTGTCTGTGAAAATGTTTTCTGTGTCTAGGCAATTGAGATACGAGTGTTATAATTAAAAAATAACAGTTGCAACACTTAGGTGCCGATTCCGATCCTGTAAAACCCGGGTACAAATGGTCGTATGGAGCGTTTTCTCCGTACGACTCGTACCCGGGAAATCCACCGTACAAACCAGCAAGTACGATTCGTACAGAAATACCATTTCCGTACGAATCGTAAAAAACACTGTGCGGCTAAAAAATACATACAATTCCGATCCTGGACAGCGCGTACGCGACGTCCGCATGGAGTCAGGCAGCGTTTTACGGACCAGCAAGTACGATTCGTACCCACAGCACTCCGCACGGCTATATTTTTACGGGAGCCAAAAAGTGCCGGAAAAGCTAAGTACGCCGCGATGCACGAGGAAAAGGGGGCCCGGTACGCGCCGTCCCTCCACCCACCCCGTAGGTACGCACCATCCCCCCACCCCGTGTAGGTACGCGCCGTCCCCCCACCCCCCCGTAGGTACGCGCCGAACCCCCACCCCCGTAGGTACGCGCCATACCCCCAGCCCGTGTAGGTACGCGCCGTACCCCCACCCCCCGTAGGTACACGCCGTACCCCCACCTCATGTAGGTACGCGGCGTACTCCCACCCCGTGTAGGTACGCGCCGTACCCCCATCCCCGTAGGTACGCGTTGTACCTACATGGGGTGGGGGTACGGCGCATACCTACGGGGGGAGTCAGGCAGCGTTTTACGGACCAGCAAGTACGATTCGTACACACAGCACTCCGCACGGCTATATTTTTACGGGAGCCAAAAAGTGCCGGAAAAGCTAAGTACGCCGCGATGCACGAGGAAAAGGGGGCCCGGTACGCGCCGTCCCTCCACCCACCCCGTAGGTACGCACTGTCCCCCCACCCCGTGTAGGTACGCGCCGTCAACCCACCCCCCCGTAGGTATGCGCCGAACCCCCACCCCCGTAGGTACGCGCCATACCCCCAGCCCGTGTAGGTACGCGCCGTACCCCCACCCCCCGTAGGTACACGCCGTACCCCCACCTCGTGTAGGTACGCGGCGTACCCCCACCCCGTGTAGGTACGCGCCGTACCCCCATCCCCGTAGGTACGCCTTGTACCTACATGGGGTGGGGGTACGGCGCATACCTACGGGGGTGGGGGTACGGCGCGTACCTACGGGAGGAGTGGGGGGACGGCGCGTACCTACGGGGGTGGGGATATGGCACGTACCTACGGGGGGGTGGGGGGACGCCGCGTACCTACACGGGGGGTGTTGGGGTACGGTGCGTACAGGTACGGGGCTGGGCTACGGGCCTGGGGTGTGGCCCGTACAGGTGGGGGGCTGGGGTACGGTCCTGGGGTACAGGGCGTACAGGTGGGGGGCTGTGCTACGGTGTTGGGGTACGGTGCAGAGGGGGTTACGGTGCTGACATACAGGGGTACGGTGCTGACATGTGCGGGGTTAGGGTGGCTGTACGACTCGTATCCGAGCACAAGTTTACCCGTGTACATGTAGGCTACAGCGTTCGCTCCATACGGGGCCTTTTACATGCGGTTGTGTATTCGGACAGGCGGTACGGATCGTACTTGCGCGATCAGACTTCTGTTTTACGATTTGCACGTAAAAATGTCCGGCTCCCTATCGGACACTTTTCCCGACGCTATTAGGACGTAAAAATTTACGGCTCCCTCTCGGACCATTTTCCCGACGCTATTCGTATGTATTTTTCACGTACGAATCGTACTTCGCAGTTTGTACGGTACTTGTACGATTCGTACGTAAAAAAATACGGATCCGAGTCGGACGGTACATTTTTTTAACGGATCGGAATCGGCACCTTAGTGCACTGATAGAGGTAACCGATAACCCGACAGAACCACTTTTGTTGTTTACTATATACCCAGGTTCTGAGGGACACAGGGTCACCCCATTTTTGTGAGAATAACACCACCATAAGACACAGAGATGGCTTAAAAGCCTGTAGATATTTTTTGAAAACCAGATGTATACACCTGCTTGAGCATTCGCACATGTTGCTTCAAATGATCGAGATCTGTTTAACGGAGAATGTATTCCTGTTCAATAGGGTACACTAGAAACAAATACAAGGGACTTCGATGGGCGCCTGCTTCGCTCCCATCTACGCCAATCTTTTGGCAGGCTGGTGGGAGAAGCAGGTGCTCTGGAGCAAAGCACTGGAACATTGGACAAGCAGGGTGAACTTGTGGCTAAAGTACATCGCGGATGTGTTTTTTGTGAGGGAGGGAAATTAAATTGATTTACGATGATTTGTAACTGAATTGAATTGTAATACTAAGAATCTAAAATTTACCATGCAATATAGTCAACATACAGTAGATTTTATGGATATCAGACTAACTGTTGAGGACAACAAATTGCATACTGATCTGTTCAGGAAGGAAACAGCAGGAAATTCTATACTTCACTCAGCTAGCTGCCACCCCCCCCCAATTTCAAATGGAGTATACCCTTCAGCGAATTCTTACGGGCTAAGAGGAACTGTAGTTCCATGAGTAATTATGAGAGAAACAGGAAGGAGATGATGGGTAGATTTAGAGCACGAGGTTATCCCCTTAAAATGCTCAAACTGGGAGCCCACAAAGCAGACACCATTGAGAGAAATGAAGCTCTATATAGATCATCCAGAGTGAAACAAGATGACATGGATGCCCCAATTAGACTGATTACGAACTATATCACCCAGTCCACAGACCTTAAGAGAATTATCAAAAAGAGGTGGGATATCGTAACAAAGGATCCCGTTTTAAAGGCTAAATTGGGGCAGAATCCATCAACAACTTACAGAAACAGTCTTTCCATCAAGGATATGTTGGTCAGAAGCCATATGGAACAGCGGAAAACTAATTGGTTGGGGAGGGGAGGAGGATTCCACAAGTGTGTGAAATGTAAAGCCTGCAGCCATGGTGAGAATGTTAAGGAAGTCAAGCTACTGAGAACCACTAGGCAGTGGAAAATAAAGAAAAACATCAATTTTGGAACCAACTATATTATCACTTGCCCTTGTGGGAAGTGGCACATTGGATCCACAACATTCCCCGTAAAGAAAAGAATTTCAGAGCACTGGAGGGCTATAACTAATATGGATTTTAGCTACAGTACCTCCAGACATTTTCATGAGGCACATAATGGTGACTGGACCTCTGCTAAGTATTTTGGTCTGGACACTATCCCCAAGAACCCCAGAGGTGGTAACCGTGTTCAAGCTTTGCGCAGATCAGAATCAAGGTTCATTCTGCAAGCTGAACAATGACGAGTAGTTATACGTTCATTTATGAAAGGCAGGAGGATCTCCCGTACAATTTCCAGAACTAGAGTTTCAGAGGTTCTTGTAACCTTTTTTATGAGATAGAGTTTATTATTTTATGTTTATTTATTTGACACACATCACTCACCTTTTGTAATTTGTTTGTGTAACGCATGGTTCATCAGTAAATGGTTTCGTTTCTGCACAGTTGCGCATAGGGTAGTACAATAGATTAATTGATGTACGGATGATACAATAGATCGGAAATGTCCTATGCTATTCCAATGGCAATTAACGTAATTCTTCTTCATTCCCCTTACAGAATTGCAGTTGTGGAACTATGGTTCACGATACAGTCACATTAAGGAGTTTAAGAGCACGGAGACCCGGAACTGTTCCAAATAACAGCCGTTCTGTCCTTATAAGAATTGTGTAATTGTTTCTCTAGTTTTGGTTGACATGTATAGGTAGGATGCATCATGGGAATGTTGGGTACTGGGGATCATATAGGAGTTCTGCAATGGTGTTAAAAAAAGGTATAAGGGTACTATACCTAAATGTTCACACACTAGGAATTACAAGGCATTATGTCTCTCCTCCCTTTGTATAAGTTCGATGTAAGGGAATATTACAAGATGTTGTAAATATGAATTTACTGTTTTGTTGATTGATACAAATGACGGGTAGGACTGAAAAGGTACTATACCCTAAATTTCCAGTAAAACATATGTGTAGTAATAATATCCCGCAATGTAATTGAGAAACAATCAAGCGTAATAATTCTTGGCAAATGCCCCGAGAGTGTAGAGCACGGGGATTCCAAAAACAACAATAGTGTGCAGGTATAATGTAAAATGTGGAAATGACCGATTTATGCATTACTGAATTAATTTGCACTAGTTATGAATTTATAATAGGTATGCACTTACCAAAACAATTTTTCAAGGTGATTGAATAAATGTATTGAAGTCATTCTTCTATGTTGTTGCGTCATGTGTGACGCTCGAAAAGACAAAAACACGTATGCTCGTTGTTATGGTCATGTGACCAAGACCTGGATAGGTCGAAATGCGCCGGCTCTGTGCCCGAATAAATCTTTATTCAAACTTCTATAACTGGAGTGGCTCGTTCTTACTGGATTCGGTGAGAGTTGCTGTGATATATATATATATGTTGTAGGAAAGTAGGAACTGCTTTTATGGTTACCCCCACTTTGTGCCTGGTGCTAAGCTGTTATTGACTATTCTGACTGGGATCATGCTAATCAGGACCCCTGTCTATCTGCTTTCTCCCTTAAATTATTATGTTCAGTACTTATGTACATCCCAGATTGGATACTGAGGTACCCTTATCAGTCCCTAGTATATGGTACTTAGGTACCCAGGGCATCGGTACCTCAGAGGTCCTCCATGGGCTGAAGCATGTATAATGCCACCCATGGGAGACCATTCAAACTGAAACTACAGCCCTTTCATTGCAGCCTGTGTAAGCTGGTGCTAGCACCACTTACGAAAGATATAGGTTTCTTATATCTAGGGTCACTGCAGTTAAAACCTATTAGTCACCCCTATAGCAGGCCTTATCAATCCTTAAGGCAGGGAGCTTGGTTCAAAGTGTGAGGGTGCCCCTGCATGAGCAGGACACCCCTACAGCCTACGTAGTCCATTCTCCTGGTTTGTAAGTGAAACAGCCATATACTATATAGAGGGGCACCGTGTAATTATGCGATGACCATCTCAAAATTAGCTGAAACTAATCCTATCATGTTAAAAAAAAACATGGTCGAATCATACCGCCACACTATAAACAGGGTGGGAGGTATGAGTCCAAGCAGTGGAACGGGCCTCCTTTAGGCTCTCAGTGCTCCCGGTGCCAGTCTTCTAGACCTGGACAGCACAACATGACTGCTGCCGACCAGAGACATGATTCAGTCCTCCTGCTGCTGAGCCAAGCTTGAGCAGGAGAAGGCAGAACAATAGGTATCCAGTCATAAGGAGGTGTGACCACCTCCCAGACAGGATTTAGTGTATTGGGCCCGGGTGGGTGCGCTTGCCAGCACCACTCAGTCTGCATGAGGGGCACATTTGGTGTCCCTTGCATAGTCCAGTTCAAACCAGCTCCGGGAGCTGTTGGCTCCTGCTCTGGCATGAAACTGGACAAAGGACAAGGGAGAACCTCCCCCCTGTCCAAACCCTCCCCAGAGAGGGTCCCCTGAATCATCCCAACCCTTTCCTTAGGGTACTTAAGGGCTTACCTGAGGAAGGGTCCCTAGATTCGTCGTGGGAGAATATTCAAGTCAGACAACGCTTCTACTACTACCGTCTGGGCACTCTGGACTTTGCTGGACTTTGTTTGAGCTCAACTTCGTCTCCCTTCCAGTCTGCTGCATCGTCTCTGCCTGTGCACCATACAGGAACCTTCCAAGGCCGGATGACATCCAAGACACCTGAAGGAATCTCCATTGAAGTGAAGGAGTCACTTTCCTGCATCTACAGGCACCGCAACTAAGCTGACTGGTCTGCTGATTCTGAGCTCCTACGGACTCTGAAATGTTCTGCAACACAGGTGATAGTTCTCCACAGCTCTTGAGGCCTGCCCTGTCCTCTCACCAGGTTTGAGACCAGTATCCCTCGTGAGAGCCGCAGGAACCAAACCCCTGTGCACAGCAGTGATTTGCCTTCGCCAGGGCTTGTTGGCTTCTTTCCACCAAGATATTCGGGCTCCAAGTAGCCCAAACCTCAAGCATCTCCACTGACCAAAGTTTTTGTCCACATCGCATCATTTCCACCATGGCCTGCATCTTTTGGTGAGCTGCTCGGCGTTCTTTTACGACCCCAGTGCCTCCAGCCTGTGTGTCCTGTTGAGGGTCATATTTATTTATTTTGGGCTCCCCTGATTGCTCTGGGTCTGCCCTGACTCCCCTGCTTGTTGTGAGTCTCTGGACCTTGCTGGTCCCGACATTGCACCCTCTTCAACTTCTATGTTGGTTGCAGTTGCCAAGGCTCGTTGGTGCTCCTGACGGACACCGGCCCCTCAATTCTCGACATCCGATGTGGGACTACTTGTGCACAGCTCCTGGTCTTCCTCAGAATTGCCTGATCCTCACAGCTGCAGAGTCAAGATCACCGTCAACTCTCATGCAACTCCCGACATCGGTGGGCATTCGTCTTCCGGATCTCCTGGTCACTTCTGAGTGACATAGACCCTGTCCCCTCTACTTGCAGGTACCTCTCAACTAGAAACCACCTTCAGATTCACTGGACACTTTCTCCTTCTCCAGCAGCAACACCTTCCTGAAGTCCTCCATTGGGTTCGACTGTGGTTTCTAATTCTGCTTCACACCTATTCACCTGGCTTCCCTGGTGTAGGTAACGTGGGTACTAGGGTATCCACGGTGGAATGGCACTCCAACCTTCTGTTTTCAACAGGGTTTCTTCAGGGTCCACTGGGAAGGGTCCCTAATCTTTAAAATTGCAACCGTGACTTAAATGTTGAATTGTATGGAGAACATGTTCGTGTTCTCACACTGCACACGCTCTCCGTGGGGTCCGTATCTCCTTACCTTGTGTGGTTCCTTGGTTCCCCAGCACTTCTACTTGACATTGTCTTGACCCAAGTCGTGGTTCTTACATCACTTTCTTAGTATATGGTTTGGTCCCCCCCTGGGGTCCACTGTGTATTCTGTGCTATTTACGTACTTTCTATGCAAAGTATTGTGTTCATTGTGCATATCTCCTCTTAGGAGAATATTTGTATGTGTTAGAGAGTATTATATAATAAATACATATTTTTACAAATACCTTGTGTGGTTCTTTTTCACTTAATCTATACCTATATTATTGCATTCTGGTAAAACAAGCTGATTTACACACCTTCTGGACTAAGCCTGAAGGCTGCTCTCCACAGCTACCACTTAGAGAGCTTTCTAAGGTTGTCTAAGACCTCTTAAATCACCATAAGACCCTAAGGGTTGTCTGGACTGGTGCAGGGTGCCCACTTACATAAGTGGACATCATATACCAGGCCATATATATATATATATTTAAACGAAAAGCGGTTCCACACACAAAGTAGATGGGATCCCACAGCACTCTGGTTTAAGTTTTCAGTTGCTTCTTTAATAAAGCAGAGGCACAAACGCGAACGGGTTTCGATGCATTCAATGCACCTTGGTCACAACGCTGACCATGTTTTATCAAGCTTTTTTTATACTTTTTGTGTTACAACTCCAATAATAAAGTCGGTAAACATTAACGATGGACCACATTCAATGCATTTTTTATCGGGGCTGCCATATTAGAGTGTTGTTTATGCAAAATTGATTATTAAAAACATTGTCTCATTTCATTTTGTCTGTACAAGCACTTTTCCTTTAAAGGTTCATAGTTAGACCCAAACTTCATTCTACATGAATGAAATGAAAAAAAGTTAAAGAAATATCAGTTTCCAATACTTTGTAAAATTCTGCCCCAGTGGGCTAATTAATTATCGCTGCCCATGTGGGCTTGCTAAATCATTATATGCTATATATATATATATCCCATTGGTGGCCGCCACTGGGTAGTTATAGTTCGGATCGTACTTCTAAATGAAATGCCTTTTTGTGTTGATAATACCTTTGGCGCTATTTGATTAATCTCCACAAAACTTTCCAAAGAAGTGCTACTTTTTGAGTAGTTTATGCATTACAGTTTCAGGGTGAACAGTCAAGCCTGGGCAGGAAAAACCAGGCATCCCAAAACGCGTTTTCCCCATTCATTTTCCCATAGGAACTTTAGACATAGATATAGCTCAACCCACTGAACTGATTTACACCAATGTTGGCAGAAAACAAGATCTTGGTGCAGAAAGAGTGCTTTTTGTGATTTGGTGTAAATACATGCCATAGTTTTGGAGCAATAAATGCTCAACAACATTGTATATCTAGGGATACAGAGTTAATGCGGATTCAAGCTGAGATCTGATTGGCTGCCGCCACATCAACCAGTAAGTAGTGGCAGCCATCTTAGGACTCAAGCCTCAAAAAAGTTCAAAGAACATAAGGTGGTAGGGTAGGGATACCCTGACCCCTTATGCCTGGTCGTGATGTCCCAGAGGGACCCCGCCAGGGGCCACAAACCTTTTACAAATATTTTGCTGCAAATTTGCTAAAGATCAGCAAATCCGAAGCAAAGCAAAACAAACTGTGGGCTCCCACGCTTGTTTTAACCCTATCCCCCCCTGGGTGGAACAAGCAGTATATGTAGAAAATATTGCTCTTATAAAAAATGTATGTTGCCCCTTCTATCTCCTCTGTTTCGACTTCGTTTTTGCTGGCTTTAGGACTTTGGGCACTTTACCACTGCTGACCAGTGCTAAAGTGCATGTGCTCTGTGTCTAAAATGTAATGGCATTTGGTTCCTCCATGACTGACATATTTGATTTACTAATAAGTCTCTAGTATAGGGCACTGTTTGTGCCAAGAGCCTGTAAATCAAATACTACTAGTGGGCCTACTGCACTGATTGTACCACCCACATAAATAGCCCTTAAAACCTGTCCCAGGCCTGCCACTGCAGAGCCTGTGTGTGCAGTTTTAAACAGCAATGCCGACCTGGCCAGTTCACCTACTTGCCGGGCCCAAACTGTCCCTTTTATTACCTGCAAGGCACCCCTAAGGTAGGTACTAGGTAGCTCCATGGGCAGAGTGCAGTGTATTTAAAAGGTAGGACATGTACTTTTTACATGCCCTGGTAGTAAAAAACTGTTAAATTCGTTTTTCACTTGATCAAGACTTATAGCTCCCATAGGCTAGCATTGGAGTTGCCTTGTAACACTTTAAAAGTATATCTTCCAATTGGAAGTAGATAGAAAATTGGTGTTTGGTGTCTCTGGACTCACAATTTTAGTAAAGTTGTTTTTTAAATTGCAGGTCTGAAAATGCCAATTTTAGAAATCAATCTCAAACTCAAATGGGGACTTGAACAAGGGATACTGGGCCCTAAGGAATATGAGTTTCTAAATAAATCACACCCTAGTATCCCTGTGATTTATTTTCTCCCTAAAATACATAAAAATTTGAAATAGCCCCTTGGAAGACCAATTGTTTTGGGCTGTGAATCAGTGTTGGAGCCGATTGCTAAATATGTGGATGTTTTTCTCAAGCCTTTCATGGACCTGGTGCAATCCTATATATGAGACACCACAGATTGAAGGACATACATTCGATCCCGTGAACCAATGGCTAGTTTTGTTCGACGTAACGTCGTTATATACTCAAATCCCACAAGAGGAAGCATTGGAAACCATGGAATACTATTTAGAGACACGTGCAAACCCTCACAGAGTTCCCACTGCTTTTATACTGGATTTGGCCTGCATTGCTCTAAAGAAGAATTATTTCAAATTTGAGAACACATTCTACATGCAAGTCAATGGATCTGCGATGAGGTGTCCTTTCGCCGCTGAGATGGCCAAATTATTTATGGCATTATTTGAGGACAAGTTTATTATCAACAACAATTCATTCAGTGAATTCATCACACAATGGTACAAGTTTATAGATGATGTCTGGTGCTTGTGGAGTGGCACAGAAGAACGTCTTGAACAGTTTCATGAATGGCTGAATATGAGGGACTGTGACATTAGGTTCACTATTACAAAGAGCAGGACTGTACTCACGTTCCTTGACGTAGAAGTATTTGCACAGGACCAAAAGTTAACAGCAACTTTATATCACAAACCCACGGATGGAAAAAACATACTCCATTATCAGAGTTTCCACCCGAAGAGTTTAAAAGACAACCTTCCTTATGGAAAACTACTAAGGATCTGGAGAAATTGTGCACGCATGGAAGACTTCATGATAAATGCTGAAACTTTCTGTAATCAACTGAGAGAAAGAGGTTATCTCAGAAAAATGCTCAAACACGCTGTTAAGTGGGCATGGTACACGCCCCGTGAGGTATTGCTTACAAAGAAAGAAAAACCACAGTTGGATAAACTTGTGTGTGTCCACGTTTGGACCACACACTAATAAATTTTGCAAGATAATTTTGACAAACTGGCATCTTCAAACCAAATTGCAATGCCGATGGAAAGACCGTTGTTCGAAATGAAAAAGAACAAAAGCATAGGCCAAAGAATCATCAGAGCAGATATTGCCCAAACTGCTAAGAAGACAGACTTACAAGCCCGATGGAACTTGCAGCCTGTTGAAGGACATCATAAATGCGGCAATTGTTCTTTGTGCAGTACAACCATTGAAGGTCATGAGTTCATACACGATTCCATCAAATGGACTCACAAAGAATTTACCAACTGTAAAACCAAGAACACTGTTTATGCTATTCAGTGCCCGTGCCCAAAATTGTACATTGGGAAGACCAACCAACAAATCAATCAAAGAATAGTACAACATCGGTCACGCATAAAAAAACAAATCCTAACAGCGCCCATGGTATCGCACTTTGTGGAATACAACCATTCAGAGAAAGACATTGTATGGACAGTATTATCTGGAATAAAGCAACCACCACGCAGTGGCAACGTTGAGAATTTACTATTGAAAAGGGAAGCCTATTTCATTTTGAAATTCAATTGCACTCTAAAAGGGCTCCATGAAATGTCAGAACTTAATAAAGCAACGAATCAAGCATCATAAAGTATTCTTTCTATACATTAGCAATGAATAATGATGGCCCAGTAGTGATTGGATCTACACATTATACTCTAACAATGACTACAACTCCCATAACACCATTAGTATCCTCTGAAGACTTCCTGCTTTCAAGAATTCAAAAAAATGGCAGAGTCAGCACATGCGCTACCGACTGACAGAAGGATTCCATGAGTGAGCCATCGTTTGAAGAAGACTGGAGAGACCGAAATAGTGAGTGCTATTTTCCGCCTTCAATTTAATGTTTGTCACCGTAGAAATAAACTTAAACGCTTTGGGGCATATTATCAAGCACGGCTTTAAAATTATCGCCGCTTTAGCGGCAGAAAACTGCTGCTAAAGCGGCGATAATGGGCTTGATAATAAGCCGCAGAGAATTCCAATAGAAGCCCATGTTGACACCAGAACATGGGCTTCTATGGGAATTCTCAAGGGCATTTTATCAAGCCCATTATCGCCGCTTTAGCGGCAGTTTTCTGCCGCTAAAGCGGCGATAATTTTAACGCCGTTTCTTGATATTATGCCCCCTAGTTCGGTAATAGCAAGCATCACAATATCAGCGCAAGCAAAATGTGTCCTGCGATCGGCAGTTAAAACGGACAGCAGTGACACAATGTAGCAAGAGTGATTGAGAAGAATAAAAGCAACGCATGTTTATTTATTCAGCGCGAGCCCCACTTGAAATGTAAACCGGCAGCTAAAACTGACCGCAGTGATACAATGTTGCAATAGCCAATGCGAGGAAAGAAGCAACGCGTGTTCATTTAGTCAGCGCGAGCCCCGCTAGAAATACAAACCAGCAGTTAAAATGGAGCGCAGTGGTACAATGTTGCACGAGTCAATGAGAAGAATTAAGCAACACGTATTCATTTATTCAGCGTGAGCCCAGCTTTAAATTTAAATATAAATAACATCACCTGTCGGATCTGTACTAAAACATCGCATTGACACAAACATCATTCATTGATGCAGAGATGGAAAGCATGAAAACGGGCGCTGGGCGCTGGAACTTAGAGATACATGAGAATCCATTTTAGAAACACGAGGGAGAAAACTAGGGGGCATATTATCAAGAAATGGCGTTAAAATTATCGCCGCTCCAGGGGCAGGAAACTGCCATTAAAGTGGAGATAATGGGCTTGATAATATGCCCTTGAGAATTCCCATAGAAGCCCATGTTCTGGTGTTAACATGGGCTTCTATTGGAATTCTCTGCGGCATATTATCAAGCCCATTATCGCCGCTTTAGCGGCAGTTTTATGCCGCTAAAGCGGCGATAATTTTAACGCCATGCTTGATAATATGCCCCAACATTCTTTCAAGTAAGCAAAAAATACTGTTCTCCTTTACTATTCATACGGATGCCTAGGTTCAATACTAGCAACCATTCTAAATGTGTTTTACAGGAACAAAGGCATTCAGACGAAAGCATAGGAGGTCCAAATTGTTTTAATTTGAGAACGCTGCATCCTGCCTGAAAAACTCGTTGCGAACATCCAATTGCCCAAGTAAGCAACCTAAATATACTTGAAATAGTAATCCAACTACTATCAGAGGTTGCAGAATTTGACAACTTATATCCGCAATCATTACTCCATAGGTACCTGAAAACTCAAGGCTTTTTCGAAGGAAAAGCGAGTTACATCAATTAGACAACCTCTTCTAAAATACAGGTACAATATATTTTTTATGTACTAAGTAAATATAGAAGAGTAGGAAATCAAAGATCCTAAAAAATTTCCGTCCCGTTTTAATTTTCAGATTACACTGTGGTTCAGCCCTGACGATAATCCCCCAAAGTCACATGGGGATTGGAAACGCGTCAGCATTTTCCTTTTTCATCTATGAGGGATTGTAATTAAATAGGACCCTCGAGAGGTTGCCAGTATAAAGATGCCCTAGGAGACTCCCTCAAACTCCATTTTCTCCATAGACAGCTCATCTCTAATAAGCAGAAAAGAATAAGGCCTTCAGTTAGAGAGAGCTTATGTATCATAATTATTGACTGGTGTAATTATTTGCAATGTCAAGCACACAAGATTTGTAATGTTATGTACACAATTTCTAAGGTTATTTGTTGCACCTTCACAATATTGTTTATATGTTTGTTTTATCTTTATCTGTAAAATGAAGAATGTATCTTTTGAATGCCCCATTGAAAATAAAATGGTTAAATTAAAAAAATATATATTTTCAAGTGATGAAGTAAGGGACAGTGACTAAATGCGCTGCACCTTAGTCTGCTAAAATAAATAGCAGTTTTGCAAATTGGTGGCCAGGTTCCATATTTTTGTAAACTTTTAGAAAGTTGCCATTTTCTTATTGAACCATTCTGTGCCTCTGCCTGTCCCTAGAATATGGCTATGTCTGGGCTATGACAGCTGGGCTTTGTGAATTCACTCTAGACAGTCACCCACAAAGAGAGCTGATGTGTGCCCTTCATATCCTGATGTCCCACTACCAGGCTGATGGGTCTGTCTGAGTGAGAGTGATGGGAGGAGTTGACACTTGCACCTGAATAGGGCTGCACCTGTCCCCACACAAAGAGGTCCATACACCCCTATAGTGTGTCTGGAGCCACTGCCAGGAAGGGCAGGGTCTTGTGTACTACAAAAACCTTTCTTTGAAGTCTCCCTCCTTCAACGGTCAAAATGAGTGTAACTTCTGGACCTCTGACACCATATACTCAGAACTCTACTGGAACACTTCTGGACTGAGGACATTCTGTCATTAGGAAGAGCTGTTGTGCTGCCAGGAGGATCTACCACTTTGCTACTTGCTTTGCTGTGTTGGCCAACTGTCTGCTGCTTCTTGCCTGGGAGTGAGAGGTTTGGACTTTTCTCTCTACATCCTGGTTTCTAAGGTTCTCCAAGGGCTTGATAGAGATTGACTTCTGTTGCTGAAGTCTTAGGGACATCAAAGACTTCACCTGCATCTTGCTACCAGCACTTGGGCTCCTCTGCTGTGAGTCCTGACCTGCCAAATGGTAAACCTAGTCCTGGGCCCTTGGAGGTGGATTTGGTGCTACAACCAAGAAACAATCAAATCCTCAGTTCTGAACCGGTTCACCCCCGCAAAATTGAAGCATCTCTGCTGCCTACACTGAAGCCGTAAACACCGCTTGCCGAGTGCATGGTGCAAAGATCTTGCCTGCAACGCAGCCCCAACTTTGCCACTGCACCTCCGAAGAACCGCTGCAACGTGAGTCTCGACACCGACGTCTGTGGTGCACAGACTAGACTCTGACGCTTTCCTGGCCCTGCATGAATCTCAATCAACGCATTGCCTTTTGTCCAGAAGTTCGACTTCGTCACCAAAGACTCGACGGTCCGTGCTCTTGACATCGACGAATCATTGACACGGCGTCACCATCAGGAACCGATGCCTCGCACAGCAACCAATGCATCACCTACTCTGCGCATCGCATCGTCCTGCAGCTTTAACGACCCTGCACCTCCTTAAGGAACTCACGCCTCACCTGACGCCTCACCTCCTCTGCGTGATGCATCATCTTTGATTTCTGACTCAGCCAAGGTACTGTAAGGGGTCTGCATGATTCCTCTTCCGGGCCCACACTTCATCACTGTCGGACTGAACTTTTGGATTTCTCCCAATCAAGTGCAACCAGATAGTCCCGGTTGGAGCTATAGACTTCTAAGCACTGCATTTTGAATTCCTCTTTGAAAATTCATATCTTGACATGTATATGTTGGATTTTTGTCGTTTTGGTCTTGTTTCACTCAGATAAATATTGGCTATTTTTTAAACTGGTGCGGAGTACTTTTGTGGTGTTTTTACTGTGTGTATGTGCACAAATACTTTACTCATTGCCTCTTTAGTTTAGCCTGATTGCTCTGTGCCAAGCTACTAGAGGGTGACCACACGCAAACTTTGGTCAACACTTCACCTATTTGACTAGAGTGTGGGTCCCTACTTGCTTAGGGTGCATACCTCTGCCAATTGGAGACCCCTTTGTAACACTCCTGTATTTAAAAGTAGAGACACTATAGTTATCATGTGTGCAAAGCATCCTCTGTGAAGGGATCATCCATGGATGAGCTGTGGAGTCGATTAAAATTAGGACTGTGGAAAAGTCTTGTAATTTGCTTTCATGTAATAAGACATGATTTTGAAAAAAGTCTTCAAAATGTTACAAAATTACTCAAAATACAAATCTGGTATTCAATGCTGTTTTTTAAGGTGAAATGCATCCTAGTATTCATTTTGGTCACAAAAGTGCTAAAAACCCAAATGCGGTGAACAACAGCCACTAACGTTATTGTTGTTTGCATTGTTACTCTGCTCCCGCGTTACATTTTTGCCACAAATGTGGCACAATTACATGATGTGGTGGAATGCCGTAAATTTGGCAATTTCGCTCATCAAGTGTAATGTGAAATTATGCTAATGACACTGTGGCAATTGAAATTTCACCCGGACGTGTTTAATTAGTATTTAGTTTAAAAGAATTGAATCAAACTATAAAAAGCTCAGGAGCAGAACACACCCGGGTATCTCGAATGCAGCAGATCACACATTTTGAAAATACAATACAGTGAATTGTGTAGACAGCTCAGTGTGTCTAAAATAGTAATACCGGTTACATAAAGCTACATTTTGACCTGGTCCACGTTGGATACTATTCTAAATCGAAAACATATTTCAATGTTGTTGCATCCTACCTTGAATCTATTTGTATAATTCTGAATAATTGTTTTTGAAATAACATATGCTCTGATTAAAAGCATAACGCGTTAGTCAGTTTTGCATTACTGCACATGAAAGAGGCAAAAGGGACACTATTCGAAATGAATATGTAGCTTTATTAATGTTGTGCAGCCTTATTTTGAAGTGTTTTAAAGCATACTTTCCTTTGGCTAGTTTTCTCTACTATAAAAAGAAGACCGTGTGGGATTCATTTATGATGCCCCCTTTTCACTGGTTATGTTGTTTTCCTTCTGTCCAATCTCTGAGGCACTTTATGGAATCAGAAAAATGTGTAAGTAAAAACAGTAGGGGGTCTGCATGTATCACCTATTTGTTTGCATGGAAGGTCTGAAAGACTTTGTAGGGTAAAGTCACAAATCATTTTCAGCATTTAAACTGCACTGCATAGATAAAAACAAAATGAGTAATAGTTCTTCTAGCCTACTAAACTCGCTGAAGCTGCCAAAATCTCTTTTGGTTGCTGCAACTTTTCTCCCTTTTCATTGGTGTCAATCAAAATGTCAGATCCTAGCCTGCGGTGATTTTTGCAGAAATACTTTTCTAAAAGCTGCAGTAGAAATGAGATTGCCATCGGCAAGCTCTCTCTTGCCAGGGTTATAAATACAACTCAGATTGCGGCTAAGCCCTACATTTGTCTCCCAATATTATGAATTTGGATTTAGAGCCTGTCAAATGCAAAGTATATTCAATTATTTTTTAAAACAATGTACGCAGTGCACAGACCTTACTGGGTAATGAGGTGTTGTACACCTAGCAGGAATTTGTAAAATATTGCAAATAGGAACATTAAATACAATAAGACGTTGGCAAAATAAATAACAAAATAGCAAGATGATTAGCAAGAAAGAATAATGTATAATAAATGATTGATGCAAAAAATAAAGACAGAACACACACATTAAACCTCGCATGATTAACTAACACAAACTATTTAACAACACAATCAAATGACACCAAAACTAAATTTAACAAAAACGAAAAAGTCTGTCTAGAACAAGAGTACGAACTAAGGTACTTTCCCAGCATGGACATAGAGAGAATTCCGAAACCCCGGTCTGACAGAGGGATAACACTTACGTTTGTAGCAACCGGGGACCGCCACTGAATCATTATATGAATCCGGGGACCTCAACAGAAGGATGTATGTCGTTACAACGCACACTTTTACAACGCATGCACTTACAACGCATTTTTTACAACGCAACATCCACTACAACGCATTCCATTACATAGCATGACACTACAACGTATTTTTAAAAACTACCTTTACAACGCATTCCATTACATCGCATACTACCTTTACAACGCATACCATTACAACGCATAATATTAAATTGCATTTAAGGTAAATATTGGATAGTATAGGGGTAAAAATTGCTATTCTAACTCCAGGGGGTGCAACAGTAGGGTAAGTGTTAGATAGTATAGGGGTAAAAATTACTATTCTAACTCCAGGGGGTGCAACAGTAGGGAAAGTGTTGGATAGTATAGGGGTAAAAATTACTATTCTAACTCCAGGGGGTGCAACAGTAGGGTAAGTGTTGGATAGTATAGGGGTAAAAATTACTATTCTGACTCCAGGGGGTGCAACAGTAGGGTAAGTGTTGCATAGTGTAGTGTAATATTATGCGTTGTAATGGTATGCGTTGTAAAGGTAGTATGCGATGTAATGGAATGCGTTGTAAAGGTAGTTTTTAAAAATGCGTTGTAGTGTCATGCTATGTAATGGAATGCGTTGTAGTGGATGTTGCGTTGTAAAAAATGCGTTGTAAGTGTAGTGCGTTGTAAAAGTTGCGTTGTAAAGGTTGTTCCCCTCAACAGAATAATTACTGGAAGCCAAGGACCCATGCCTAATCATTTCAATGGTTTGAACCACAAGACAATACACAAATATGCAGAAACATGCATTCATCAAAAAATACACAAATAATGCAATATTTTATTTACTTCACTAACTTATATAAAATATAAGAAATGAAATTTTAACAGGAAAGTTGGTGTTTTTCTAAATTCAATTGAGGCCAGTCATACGTCATACTATATTCTATTTAATGCACTTGCACTGCTCCCAGGAATCAATCTGTGGATTTAAATTTCATTTTTATCCTCCAATTTCAAATTACTTCACATTTACAGAACATTTTAAAATATTCAATTGAATATATTGCCTATTTCTTTATATACACTCTAACAATCCGTTAATATAATTTAATTTCTATTGTCATGGACCCCCTGAGAAGTCTTTGCGGCCCCTCCCCCGGGTCCCCAGACCACAGGTTGAGAGCCACTGGCATAGGGCATCTTGGCTCCAGGACATAAATTCCATTGGTGCAGCAGCTGCAGTGATACCAGGTTCCAGAGGCCTGAGAGGTTCACGGACCCTTGATTACTGCTGTATTTTATCATTTAAACAGCAGCCTTGGGGCTCATTTCCTTCCGTGCACTAGGGCCCTTAACACACAGGCTATGCTACTGCTTGACTCTAGATGCACCAGGTTTCCCCGTCAATTTCCAATTTGTCTGCCAAGTATTTATGCTGAACTGGAGCACGCCCCATGAAACTGACTCAGCACAACCTGAATAAAATCTAAGAACATGTGGGAGTAATTAATGCAATTTAATGACTTCAGGAGTAGAGTAATCATATATGCACCTCAGAGACGAGACTAGGAGTGGAAGGTTATTTACATCAATTTACTTTTTTTCGGCAACAGGTATTTACTAAGAGGGAAAACAACACAACTTGAAGTGGCTGATTTAAGGATCCTCAGGGCAGTTGGGTAGCCTTTAAATCCAAAGTAAAGACACAATGACCGAATCCTATTGCATCTGGACCACGTATAGGAGATATAAAGAAATAGAAAATGGTCGATATCTTCAAGTTTATACCCACACTTATTGCGCTGCGAAGAGTCTTCATACCCTGAAGACCATGTGTATGTAAAGGCATTTAGGGGTAGTGTGCAAATCTAAATTAAATAAAGAAGGTTTTCGCAAAGGGGGAATAGCTCATTAAGGAATGCTTCGAACTTGGGAAGAGGTTCTTGGGATAAAAATGAATCCAAAAGTGATCCCGTTCTGGAAGAAAGGTGCCACTGGGACACAAAATGGTTCCAATATGTATTAATTAATAAGCCTTTAGTATTGGATCTGATAGATAATGGGGTTGTATACATAGTCTAAAGCCTAGCTTGGTGAACCATACATTTAGGTGTGAAAATCACTTGATCTTCTAATCGGTGTCTACGTTTTTGACTTCTAAAAGATCCAATCTGTATGGGTCTAATTCACTGTGAGTCCAAACATTACCCTATATAGAAGAGGTTTAAGTACAGCTAGATGGTCAACACCCTTAAAAGCGGTGTCAAGGATTATAGGTAATGTAGATGAACTAGACGGGAGGTTGAGTAATGATTTAAGGAACCTTAACTAGTTGGTCACCAGCAGACTAGAGTTAGAGACACCCCTGAGCTCTGCTCCGTATACCGCAGTGTACTGGGCTTTAGCCCTATATACTTTTAGGGCTGATGAAACTTCCTTAAGTTGAGATGATCTGTGCATTTTTAGGATACCAGCAGCTTCGTGTTGAATGATCCGACTGCTTTTAAGGATCTGTGGGGACCAAGAAAGGGAATGTTTGAACCTTAGCCCTTAATAATTGAAGGTATTGACTGGAGATAAAGGGACCTTTGCTAAACATGGTTTGTTCATATGGTTTTTGCAGTGTCTGAATGCCATACATTTAGTCTTCTGTATGTTTATTTGAGCCCTCTAATTTTACAAAACTGATGAAACTTGAACAAAAGATTTTGGAGACCCGAGGGGGTCCTTGGCAAGAGAAGAGTGTCTTCTTCGAAGAGAAGGGCGGGATCTTATTGCCACACAGTTTTGGGGTATCAATAC
The DNA here is from genome assembly GCF_964204655.1 of Triturus cristatus. Classification (NCBI taxonomy): domain Eukaryota; kingdom Metazoa; phylum Chordata; class Amphibia; order Caudata; family Salamandridae; genus Triturus; species Triturus cristatus. Next base: position 1,576,534,040 of record NC_140590.1, read on the forward strand.
TGGCATTGCTGAGGAAGTCAACTTCCCCATTAATGTTGAGTGAGAATAGTGTTGGGGCTAAGACACATCCTTGGTGATAGCCCCTATGGACATGTATAGGTTCAGTCAATTCCCCACATCACCCTCATCTACTTGAGGGTAAGTAGATTGGTTTAGTCTGATGATAGTATCTAGAATATGATGGGGCACACTAATGTCGCTAGGGACTTCCCAAAGAGTATGTCTTGAGATCAGGTCAAAAGCTGCCCTCAGGTCCACAATGGCCACATATAAGCGATCTTTAAGGAAGGTAATATATTTCCAAGTAATAAGGGTGAATCATGAAGCTTGGTCAACAGGACTGATCCTACGATGGAAACCAGCTTGGGAAGGAGAGAGCAATTCAGTCATCCTTCCAATCTACGAGTTTAGCAAGTATCTGAGATCAAAAGATTTTTTCAGGTTGTCAATGAGGCATATAGGATCGTTTCTATTGCCTATCTTGTAGATGGAGCTGATATAAGCGCGTGCCTGGTATTTTGGCACCCTGCAGTATCTTGTTAGAAAGGCAGTTAATGTAATGAGCCCAGATGTCCATTTCTGATTTTTTAATGTCACCCAGAATGGCGTCAGGCCCTGGGGCCTTTCCAGAATGAAGGGGTTCTATGGCTAGCCTTTTGTCTGTCAAAGTGAAAGATAACCTATTGTCTACAGAAGGCACATAAGCTACGGCACCTGTGTTATTAGAGTGCCAGAAAGTGCTTTTCCCAAGAAGATGGTGGAATATGATGATCAGTATGAGTATTAGCACCAACGGAGCCATGGGATATTTTCCTGCCAGAACACTGCATCGTTTATGTTCAGGGCAGTGTCAAATAAATCCTGCCAATTAGTTGTTTCCCAAAATCTTTGTTTTAACCTAAGGACTTGCTTTTAAGAGTGTCTAACGTCTCTTACGACGTCAGGATTATTGGTTGTAGTTGCCTGAATAAGATGGATTTTAGTCTGGCGACACTCTTTATCAAACCAAGGAGTGATTTTTAAGTTCTCATTAGAGGATTACCAGGGTGGCCTAAGCAATAGACAAAAAACAGAGATCAATGTGTCTCCATTATTGGCATGTTGGAGTTACAAGACTGTTCAAATAATGCCAAGATGGACAAAAAGATTGTGTAACTTTTGGCCAGTAATGGCAGATTGCAAGCTTACACAGCTATTTAATGGGCTTCCTATTGTTTGTAAGATTAAAGTTTGGTTGGGACTTTGCCAATGAAAGGGACAAGTCGACAAGTAATTCACCAGAGAGTGTCAGTTCAAGAGCATTCTTGTCGCTGTCCCATCTAGGTAAGATTCTGAAGTCAAGTAGCTCCCCACAAATTCTAGTGTCTAAAATAAAATAGTCAATTCCGCTTTTCTGATTAACCCTGTAAAATGTGTAAACCCTGCTTCTGTCTGATTTCGACCTCCTGTTGCAGGCTCTAAGTCCATGTGAGAGGGTTAATTAGCCAAGCTGGAGAGCCGAGGTGCTCCAGATTTTGATCGGGTCGGCTTCAGAGATGGGATGCCCAGGATCTCCTCTTCACTTATGTTGACAGATGTAACAAAATCTAGGGGTTCGTTTGTAGTAAAGTCTTCTGCCAGGATCTTAAGAGAATCATTCTGGCAGGAAAAAATGATAGTTATCTTGATTGGCTAGAGTTGGTGATTTTATTTTTGGGGACCAAGAGGCTATAAATATTAAAGATGTTTAAAGAAATCCCTTTAGATGGCCCGAAATGTGACCCCAAGATGTTAAGGGAAGAGATATCCAATTTCTTAACTTTGAAGTGAAGGGATAGCTTTACCCAAGAGATCAGTCTACCAGTGGGCCTCCCGTTAGGGGAAGAAATGACATTGTTACAATATGGAATATGCCCTACTCTATGGAGCAGGGAGACAAACCAGGATTCCTGAATTAGAACTATGTGAAATGTGTCAATAAATCTACGCCAGGAGGGGTCAGCAATTTTGCTATGTATTCCTGCATTGTTCCACGAGATAATACGGAGATTAGTTTTGCCAGATGAGCAGTCATCTTTGTAAGAAAGATGCATAGAAGATTAATTAAAAGAAAGGTCCAAATGATTGGTAAGAGCACTGTGTAAAAGGTCATTAGTTATGCTAGTTGCAGGCTCAGTCGATTGCAGTGAATCAATTTCATTGAGAGAGCTACTAGGGGCAAGCAGGAGAGCAATATGATTGACTATTAGAGTGGGTACAAGGTGACACAAACCTTTCGCGGTTACCCGTAATAGAGGACAGACGAGGAGTATGATAGGTCAGGCGCAGTGTTTTGGTGAATAAGCTGAAGAAGTCTGCTGGGGCAAGTTGGTAGTCCAAAGTCTTCAAGCCGCTACCACCACTGCCGAGCAGCACTGAGGACCAAGAACAGATGTACAGAGTTGCACCCGAGTTCACTGAGAACCCGGGGGTACTGTCAGAGAATTTCTGGGTCCATCAGAAGGCTAGTTATTGACTCAGGAAGGACTGGCCTGTGACCTCGACAAAGGGCGACTTGACTTTAGCCAGACCAGAGAGGACTTTGTGGGACATTATCCCTGTAGCCAGGACCCGTCACCATCCTTATGAACCGAGGAAACCCTGCAGAAAGACCCCATCAACCGCTTTGCATCCACAGCATCCTTAGAGCATCTTCAGCATCCTTCGCATCCGGACCACTTCATAGGAATCCATTGCGGAGCAGATAAAGTGGCAGGAACTGCTGAAGGATTGATTCTTCTGTGAAGGCAACTGATCTGGAGGAATTGTCTGGTCCCCTGGACTAGCTCCTTGCTGGAGTTGGTTGCCCCAAGAACATTTAAACAACCACATTGACACTTACCTAAGCTTTCCTTGAAGTTTTTTCTAAGTGTCCAATTCGTTGACTTTGCCTTGGCTTGGTGGCAGTTTGAGTGAAATTGCTTTGATTTATTATTGCTTGTAAAATCTATATCTCCCGAAACCTCTGGTAGATCTTTTTCATTCTAGGCCTATGTTTATAAATTGGTGTCAGAATTCTTGAGTGTTGTGTCAATTTCTTCTTCAATTGTTTTAGTGCTGTATAAATGCTTAACACTTGTTTCTCTGTGTTCATTTCCAGGGTGGAAAACTACTTGCCAGGGACTTTTGAAAACCCACAAAACCTATGAATTACTAGTGTTTATCAACTCCTACAGGGTAGCATGCCTGGGACCACTGCATTTCCTCCCTTAACTTTAAATGTATAACCAACACAAATTCAGACTACAAATCGGTGGAGGTATGAGAAGCATATACATTTAGTGCTCTACAATTCCTGCGAATCGAGTTTTCGCCAGGTAGGCTTCAGCTGGAGTCAGCCCTTCAGCGCTTCTTCATTCCTGTTGTCTATTATGGAGCATGGCAGGTGGCGATCAGTCCGCATGTGGAGGCCGAGTTTGCAGAGATCGGAGGGGGCTGTGGCTTCTGGTGGTTGGAAGCTGCTATGGGCACTAAGCTTCTGGGTGCCGCTGCTGGCACTCAAATGCCTAGGTGCAATCTTAATTGCTAGTTGGGGGCAGGTTGGAAGCTCTGCTGAAACACATCCTAATTGTCTTGGGTATGGAGCACTTGCCCATGCCTTCATCTTGACCCAGAGACTCACCTTGTCAGGTCTACGTGCAACTATTTTGTGAGACAGCCTGAACTTTGAAAAATGTTCTTCTCTTCCCCCCTTCTTTGTTGCTACCCCTCTTGATTTCAGGTTGGGGTTACAGTTAAATGTAGAAGGGTAAATGTGCTCCTCGGTGGCTGGAACAAGGCACCACCTGGAATGGAGTCTACAGTGAACCTTACAGAGATCTCGGATCTCTGTAAGGTTCCTTTTAACTTCTTCCCCTTTGTTTATTATGTGGAATTTTTGCATGGCTGTACATTTTTGGATGTGGCTCGTACCTTATGTCTCCCCCTACATTTAATATTGGCGTGAAGTTTTCAACAGTGAACTTTTGCTACTTTAGACATTTATTGCTGTGACTGCGGCATGTTTTTCCCTAATCACATTAATTCTCTTTCTTCTTTCCACCTTGCTCTTCCTCTCAGATCTTTCTTTCTTACAGTTTTCTTTTAATCTTTTGATTATTTTATGATATATGTATTGTGCCATCTGATTAGTTTAAGTACGATGCTTTAGTGGAAAAAAACAAGTAAATACACTTTAAAAAAAGGTTTATGAACCAATCTGTATTTTATTTTGCATCTATTTTAGAATGCGCCACCTTCTTCAATTAAAGGAAATAGTTCCTGTTGATGGTTCATAAACACAGACTGTTCTCTTCAAAGGGCTCTCTTTGTTTCCTCCAAGAACGTTCTGCGTCAGTGCCCCTTCCATATTACAGCCTGACTCTCCTTCATACAGGACAGGCTATAATCTTCTGGCAAGGCACAGCTCTAGACTAATTTCCCATGTTCCAAGCTTGCCAAGTTTCCTCTGTGCCTTGTAATTTGCCTTGGTCTATTGCCCCAGGGTAGGGCTCACGCTCATTAGCTGCTGAAATATTGAAATGAGGTGATTCTCTTTGGAAGTAGGGACAGCCGGCACAAGAAACTCACGTCACACTGAAACTCCTGCTGTTCGTGTACATTTAGTTCAATTCATTGTAAAGTTGCCTACGCTGCACATTTGCAGGAAACTCATAGTTATGACATCTGGGCTGGCTTCAGACCTTAATGTATAAATATTTCTGTGTAATATAATTGCATCTGAATTAATGCAGGTAAACAAACTGTGGTTTCCTAGTTACTTCGGATGTCGTATATGTGCAATCACTGGCGGCCAGTGGCGTAACAAAAGCCCCCGCAGTCCCCGCAGTTCCAGGGGGGCCCAAGGTTTGGGGTCCCCTTCTGGCACTGGCAGGGCCCTGGCCTGGGAGCTCTGGACTGGGTCCGGAGTTTCGGGGGACCCTGCATGTACTGAGGGCCCCCTCAAGTTTCGTTACGCTACTGCTGGCGGCCCTCAACATTTTGACCAGGTTCATCACCGAGCCTGTGGATTGAACAATGCCTGGTGCGTGTGCAGTCAATCAAACCTTGGTACCTGTCTACCTATAGCTACGCTGTGGTGAGGCTGCACCAAATAACAACCTACCTACTTGATGCATGGAACACCAAGGAGTCTAGACAAATGGAATAGCTGACTAGTGGCTCCAGGTCATGCATAACACCTCCAGACAATTCTGGTATTTTAGCCAACAACCCAGTGTATATTGTGATTTTAAGCCTGTGATGAAACTGTTAAAAACACAAGTACACGTCCTATAAAGCAACATGCTGTTGGTTAAACAAAAAAAGATGATGGTATATTACGTCATAGTTCCAAAGCGCAAAGTTGTGAAAATCAAAATGTAGCTCCTAGCTTTCTGCCTTTTTTTAGGTCTCGCCTGATTCAGCGCTTGCTCTGATCTGGCCGAGACATTTTGTAAAGAGGCTTTTTCAAAGTGCTGCCTCGGCCTAAAGCTACAGTGCACGTGAACGTGCACGCGCGCCCTCCGTTGCACGCGATCGTAATCCCGATTGCGATCACTTTCACTTTCGGCCGCGTTGCCAAAGCTTGTTATCGGGTATCAGAGCGCTTTACATAGCACCAGTTGCGTTACATGAGTAATTTGCAGAGGTCTATTGCTTGGAGGTGATCATTCACTGCTGTGTCGATTGTTTGGATAGACTTCAATCAAGTGAAATTGATTAGGTCGGTTGCTATGTACGATTAGTTACTGAGATATAAAGTTTTTTTGATAGGGGTGACTTGCCATGGCGCAAGCAGTCTCGGTATATTTTCGCATACGTTACTGGATGTGCCGTTGCAGACAAAGTAAGTGGGGATCAAGGCAGAAGTGAGTTTAGCCAGTAGAGGACGTCATCAGTTACTACAATGCCAGTCACTGGTGGCCGAGTGATGGATGGGGGTAGTTCGCTGGGGGTCGTGTCAAGGGGGTCCAAGTACTTTGATGACCAATTTAACTGTACACATTAGCTGCAAACGCATAGCACATGTTGCTTACGCAGATCATTACCTCGCAGATATAAAAGCCCCTCTGTTTCGTCGGGGCACCGTGAATGGTAGGACTGTTGGGGGTCACAGCACAGCTGCACCGCTGCCTTGTAGATAGATTCCCATACATGATTTAACGAAGTGCGACGTTATTTTTCGCGACACCACAACACATTTTGAAACGCTAACATTTCACATGTTTCTCATTCGAAAAACATTGCCCTTTAAATTGCGTTGTTATCTTATTTGGAAATTGTATGTAAACAAATGACATGCTTGCAGAATACCCCCACCTCTGAGGAGCGTCGATCTTTCTTGGTTGGTAAGCGGCTTTGTTCGAAGGCTGCTTGCCACCTCGAATACAGCCGAGCTTGAAACTACGAACTTCCTCGATGCCTGTCGCGTCCATACCGGTATACCTTACATCCACAAACACATCTTACCATAGCTTAGGCTGGTTTGCTTTCCTCTGTCACTTTCCCGTTTCCCCTCTCTCAGTGCACACCGATACTCTTGTGCCGCAGAAAGTTTGTTGATGGGTCTCCATGGTAACCATGCGGCAAGCGCCATAGAAACAGCAGAACTAGAATGAAAGAGCACAAGCGAGGCGATGTAGTGTTGTATTGAGAGAAATGACTGCCATATTGAAACGTAGCGTGTTCATTCTCCAATTAACAGCGCGGGTGGATAGACTGCCTATTTTCAAAAAGATCGACAAATGTGCTATCTATGTACGAAGTTCAAGAAAGATCAATATGAATATGCAGTTTGAGAAAATACACCTGAATGTGTATCGCTGTGTGTAAGTGTTAACGTATGAAAATGTGTATTCTTTGTGAGAGAAAGATAAAAACATAGATTAGTATACTTTTATTGGGATAATAGAGGAAAGAAAATTAATTGGCATAGTAACGCTTGCTTTGAAGATATAGTGATGGCATTGCTTAGTCCCTTCAAAAATGGCCACCTCGTTGAGGTCCATTTCTGAACGGTTGGAATTCTTTCAATTCCAGGCCTGCTTGTTTTTAGAGTAAATCAACAGCAATTAAAAGAAATAAAAAGTACTAATCACTGAACTAGAGTATGCGATTTAGCTTGGCAATGAGCTTTATTCTGCACGACAAAGCAGATCTAAACAAGCATTGGTAATGCATCGGTTTCGCCTATGATGAATTAATAAGCTGTTTTTATCAATCACCTACCAGGACGAAGACAAGAGCTCCTGGCAAGTATCTCAGGAGTGGAAAGGATGTGGCGTAGGGGACAGAGCTGCTGATTTGAGAGCTGGGGATCCTGTTTTCAGTCTAAACAGCTTAACATCCTGTGAGTCTAGGCAAATCGCTCAGTTTCTCCAGGTGATAAGTTGCTCTTTACAAATCTGCTGCAAGATGAACAAGCATTTGCAATGCATTAGGTCTCGCATTTACGCGAGTTTGAGCTATTGACATTGCAAATAACAATGCCTATTGGCATTGTCATTTACAATGCCAATAGCTTTAACTCGTGTAACTGCGAGACCTATTGCATTGCAAATGCTTGTTTTCCTTGGAAGGTAAACACGGGTTAACAGCCTGGTGGGAAGGCAGTGGTAGGGATTGAGATGTAAATGTCAGATTCTCACCTCCGATTGGTTAACATTAACACTCGCTGGAAACAAAAGAACAAAGAACAATGTGAGAAGCAGCAGTTAGATGTGTCTGGAGACGCAGACAAAGGAACAACAATGACCTGCCATCCCATCCTCGGCCTAGGAGTTGGTGCAATTTGGTTAGTGGGCTTACATCACCACTGTGAAGTGCCCTGTGTTAAATATATACAGCACGTGCTGCCCGGTGAGGGCTGCCTGGACCTTTTAGATATCATTTAGTCAAGCATATCAATTGTTAATCGCATACCATGTACCCATTTGAGCAATTGAGGGTTCCTGGCAACACTATAAACGACACCTCGGAAGGTAGAGGGATTTGTAAATAGTGCCGTGGGCCATACACTGCATTCAAGCTATAGCCCCTAGAGCCCACAGGGCGCAGTCTTCGGTCTGTCTCAGTTCGCACGGAGCAAAGATTCTGCAGGCATGGCATTCAGCCTGAAGCTCTGACTCTGAATTCAGGGAGTAGAGTTCCTTAGAGGGAAATTTTTGGAGCACCTAGAAGTGGTTTGTATCAGAGAGTGCGCTATACGATATCATGTAATAACAGAATGGGTGCAGTAACACATACCATTACTAAATGTCGCTGTCTAGTCATCGAAAGGCTACTTGATCCATAGGGCTATCTAATGATAGCCTGCACTGCAGCCTTGTGATGACTTCACAGGAACATCTCATCTGTACTTGTTGGGTCAGAAACTGGAAAAAGGTGCAGCACTGTGACTTACCACAGGTTCATGACTGTATCGCAGGGTATTTCTGGTATACCTACACAGCTTCACAAGGACATCTAGTGACAGCTAATGGTACTGCACCATGGCTCTGTGGGGAACACATTTGAAACAATGCTTAAACTTTCTAGCGGTAGCACAGGATTTTTTTTCTTTTTTTCTAAAATTGCAAGAAGGGGAGGGCTTGAGATCCATTTATAAGGGTTTTTACTTGTTGGCTCTGTGGGGTGCACAGATCTTGTAGTTCATTGAAGATTTCAGCCCTGCTATCAAACAGGCGTATTGCTTACGATATACACAGAGGTGGCTTTGAGTCCGCCACTTTGAACTATTAACTTTCGGAATGAGCATCTTTCAGCTGCTGTCTTGAGACTCTGTCAGTCACTCCTTGTCTCATCCCAGTGGAGTATTCATCTATCAACTAATGCTATTGGTTGCTTATGTGCATCTTTTGTATTGCGCTGCATGAGGGACTACTTTAAAACTAGAATCTTCTCTGTCTGCTCCTTCTGGCTTCCTCCTGTGTTCTCATTCTAATGTACTAACGCTGCATGCATTAGCACATGACACCAAGGGGCAGATTTATGTTTCCTGGCGCATCCCTGCAAATCAGCAGGGATGCGCCAGGAAAGATGTGTCACGCAAGTTTACCCTTGCGCCACCGCAGATGCGCCGCATTTACAATGCAGCGCATCATGGTGCAAGGATGAACAGATGCGTGACGCATCTGATGGCATAAGGGCGGCGCATTGCTGGAGTCGTGTCGCAAGCACGACGCAACTCCAGCAATGCTCAGGGGTTGCCCATACCTAACATGCTGCAGCAGCGTTGGAAAAGTGACTCAGTGAAATCTTGTAGATTTCACTGCGTCACTTTTCCGAGGCTTTTTCCGACGGAACGCCCACCCTGCATACATTAAACATGACGCAGGTTTAATGTAGCGCAGGGCTTTACAAAGTGACGCATCTCCTTAGATGCGTCATGTTGTAAATAAGGCGCAACATGGCGCATGGTTTACGCCACCACTGCGTCACAGAAGTGACGCAACGGCGGTGTAAATGTCTCGCAAGGGGCTTGTAAATCTGCCCCCAAGAGCTTTTGGCTTTCTTGTTTTTAATGTTCATCTTGGTTTCCAAGTAGATCAAACCTCGTAGAACATTTACTGGCTCCTTCCCATCTAGGGGGGCTTTATTTTGTTTTATTTTCTGCTCGGAGGGCCTGGCACCACAGAGCTTTATTTTTCTCCTATATGTCACCCACTCCCTCTATGCTTTCACATCCACATTTTTGTATGGGAGCAGGAGGATGGAGTAAGAAAGTGATAGTTGCCCGTGTCTCAAAGTAATGAAGAAACTTCTGGCCTGCCTTTCTTATCAGAATCCCAGGAGCTTCCAGTGACACATAGAGGCTCGGAGCATCCTGGTAACATCAGAAAACATTGAAGCTGCCATATCAGCTACATAACTTCACTGGGTCTGCCATTGGCCAGGCCTAGTGCCATTGAATACTTAACAAGTGGCCCCAGCTACTTGTTAGTTAGTGTCCTGCCATGCAATGTGAGCTGCACTGTGTGGTAGTTAGTGGTGTCTCCCGGTTGGGTCTGGAAGGTGCAGGGAAACGATTGCCCGACCCCTTGAGCAAGACTGGAGGGGATTGTTAAAGGACCCAAGAGGTTCAACCTACAGGTTTTTGCTTTCTGGGTTTGGGGAATCTTATGTGAGATATGAGGGCTCAGTTATAGGGATTCCTGCTCCTGGCCCTTGACCTGGGTATGAAAACTGCATGGGGCTTTAGATCCTGAGGTCAATGACAGGGCCATGGAGAATGATTAATAAACAACCATATATATATGGTAATGGATTACCTGGAAGTGACCTATATTTTGGTTGTAAATTTGTTCTCATAAAATAAAAGGTAAAGGAACATTTACAGTGCTTAATTTGAGCCGGTGGTTTCTGGTGCTCGGCACGGCACTTAATTGTCAGCACCGGCTGTGGTGACTATCCACCACATGGTGGCACTGTCTGAGATATGCACAATATCGTGTTTATTAAGTCAAATGGCATTGAAAATGAATAATACCAGACTCTCATGCCATTATTATAGATTTGTATAGCCTGAAATAGTGTGAATTTTCACTTGTAGGAGTGCAATGTTTAGGTGTCATGTTGGTACTGTCATTGCCAGCTCTGGAAGGGGCAATGCATGGTGCAGGCAGCAGTGGCCTTCCGCGAAGGGCCCTGGCACTTAATATTTTACAAATTCAGCAGTGAACATTTAGCATCCTTTGTTTGATTTGCTTTGTAGCGCCTTGACACCTTGGGGCATTTGTTGTGCTATATAAATCTCTATGATTTCATTTAATTTAATTTTTCTGTGATGAATGAGCAAATATTGTTGGTTCATAAATTTTGTATTTTGTCATCTTTGGTATGACTGAGGGCATTTTCTTCCCATCCAACATAAATCTTCATCTTCCCTATGGTGTGGTGTTGTCATTCTGTCCTCACGAGACCCTTTTTTCTTACTCCAGGTTCAAGAAGTGGTTTTGAACAACATAGTGGCTGATAGGAGCAGCTGTTCAGCCAATATGTTAGCACTTTGGAGCTTGAAATATCTAAAAAATTGCAAGGTTTTGCCTCCCTCAGAGATGAGATTTTTCAATTGATCATTATTTCAAAATCCACTGCACAGTTCACATCAAATCAGAAAAAGTGAGAAGCAAACCGCGGGCTCCTTCTGCAGGCGCGGCCGGCACAGGTAAGCGCGGTGGGGACTCGACAGAGGACGGAATAGGGATAAATAAATAAATCCTATTCCATCGTCTGTCGACTTCCCTGCCTGCACCACCCCGCCGCTGTTACCTGTGCCGGCCGCGCCTGTCCTTCTGTCACTCAGCACGTTTGATAATGTGAATTGTTAATGTTTTCACGTCTAATACTCTACCACTCACAGTAAGAAACAACCCAGTAACTAAACAAAGAGTTCACCAGGTGCCTGATGCAATTGAGAGTCACAGAGACTAAGGATGCTTTTACAACCAAATGACCCTGCTAGAAGAAATTTCGTTCCAAGACTGGCAACAAGTAAAAATGCATAAATAGTAATTGAGAAGAATTGGCATGTTACAGACCTGCGGCTTTGACTTGAACAGGCATGGCCGGCATAGGTAAGGGCGGTGGGGTGATGTGTGGGTCGGGCGGGGTGGGGTGGGAAATTGACAGACGACGGAGTAGGTAAAATTAAATAAAAAAATAAATAAAACCACTTACCTTGGGCTCGTCGCATCTCCGAGTCGGTGATGCGGCGAGTTGTTTTATTTATTTATTTAATTTTACCTACCCCGTCATTTGTCGACTTCGCCCCCACACCACCCTGCTCCAACGCTCTTACCTGTGTCGGCCGCGCCTGGACTTGAAGTAATGATTTGATTAGTGGATGACCCAGGATTCTCCTTATCGCAACAAGTGAGAATGGGCCTAGTTTAATTCTAAGTCCAAAACAGGGTGACATTACATTGGATGAGCCTCTACATGCTATGGTGGACATGGTGTTTAAAATTGTTGATTGATACAAAATGTTTGTCAAAAATATTGTTATGTTGAATGTCATTGGGCAGAATGTTGCAGGTAAGATTATTGTTTTAGTATGCTATATGTTACATATTAAGCATATGTAATTATGGTTTAGTCTAGTTTATGTATTTGATCTGATAATATATTTACATATTTATCTTATTTTATTTGAATAAATATTTTTATTGGCTGGTTTGTAGATTGGAAGTTTTCTTTTAATATTATGTTTTTTAATTGATGATTATTAGTTTATTTTATAACTTTTTATTTATTTGATTGCTAATTAGGTAAAGTATTTTGCAGTGCATTATTTAGTAGGCTGAAGAAAAATGGCAACTACTTTTTAAATTGTTAATTTGTTCATTCGATATTGTACATCCCAAAAGCTCTAGTTTACACTGACATGACTCTAATTTTTTGCTACGAAGAGGGAACTATACTTCTGTGACAGTGGCATTTTCAGAGACACCTGCTCCTACAAAAGAAAACCTTCTCAGTAAAAGTATGTTAAAAACAATGGGCATAATTCATAAATAAAGGTCTACTTTTGTTCCTGAATGAGTAGAGTTTAAAGGGATGCAGATTTATGACTTTCTGAAATTGACAAAGCTTTCCAGATTTATGTTTGTAAATCTGAGAGTTGCAGGTTGCAGGCATGCCTCTGAAAAATGTCTGAGGAGGAAGATTCATTTCTGCATTCCTAATTGTACATCTTTTACAAATGGACACGGTTAAATGCCATCACTTTCTGCAATAGCATATTTCTTTTCTCCTATTCAGATTGGAAAATACTTTTTTTCTGTGGAAAACACCCACACAGATATCACATCAATCATCTCACCCACTTTCCATCATGAAAAGGAATTTATTTCTGATTTTGACATAAGTGCATGTCAAGCTGTTTTCAGGGTGGAAATAGTTTCACTCAGATTTTTAAGTGTTCCCAAACTTTGCAGTAAAAACCTGCCCTGGAACGCCAATTCCCTAAACTCATGCGTGGTATTTACTTAAGAGCATCTGACTTCATTCTCGGCTATTACTGCAAATGAGTAGAAGGATTTTCGAATCCAAGGTCACTTTTGTGAATACCTTCTTTTCTCTAATGGACCCATTTGCGCATGTAAAGCTGACTCACTTGTACAAATAGCTCTGTATTTCCATCCAAGTGAGTTTCTCAAGCGTCACTCTGATATTGCATACAGCAGCACCTACTGAGCCCTATTCACAAATGTAAATTTGCATGTGTATATTTTCTCTCATGTAGATAAACACCTACACCTAGGTTTATATACTAATGGTGATATTCGCCACTACAATGAAGATCTCCCTATAGGAAGTAAAAGAGAATTCTTATTAAAAAAAAGTTAAAACAATAAAAACGAAAATTTTATTTTAATAATTTAAACATATTTCTCTAACTCCTAATAAAATAGGGCTACCACAGTATCACGAGATAACACACCTGCACTGAAACTGAACATATTACTAAATATATATATATATATTTTTTAAGAGAAGACAATTTATAAATGTTAATTTGACATCTCCCATCTCTTCAGGTTAATTTGTGCTGAACTTGTCACAGTCTTGGTTGTAAGTTATGCAATATTTTGTGATTCCGTTTTATTAAAACAAAGAATAAATTAGCATTTTCTATAGATTGTATTAAAATATTGCAATATACAAATTAAAGATTAACATTTAGAAATATTTAATTTTAAAACATTATGGCCCTGATTATGATGTCGGTCGGAGCCGCCTCCGACCAACATCGCTGCTGATTGGGAACCTCAGGTCGGCAGTTCCAAGGATAGTAAACTTCAATTTTTCAGTGGGAGCTTGTGCGGCAGGCCAAAACCACCCACAGCACAAGATCCCATTGAAAAATGTACGTTTTTAAAATATCCCTGCTCCGTGTGGCATGCACCTCATTGTGCCTGCCACACCGTACAGGGATTCACTTGTGGAGGGCCAGGGGTAGGAGGGCACTGCAAGGGGCCCCCAAAGTCACTTTCCGACAGCCTTTCCGACATGGAAAGGCTGTCGGAAACCAACATCATAATCCAGAAGGCGGAACGTGTCGTCCTTAAAGGATTATGAGGAGTTTTCGACCGACCATCGGGCTCCATGAGCCCTTCGGATTGTGTCGGTCAGTCTCTCCGACTGCTGCCTCCAACCGCATGCATCCTTAGGCGGTTCGGACTGCAACCTACAAGCTGTTGATTGCGGCCCGAACCGCATTGTAATGAGGCCCTATATATTAATAAAATGAAAAACACAAATATAAAAAGTTATTTAAATTATTTTATATGTTTCGCTGTGTTGCCTTTATTTCCTGCCTCCATTGATTGCTAATGGTGTGTGTTGTAGGACAAGCGAATGATTATATTTGGTGCTTGACCTTCACCAAGGCAAGGCTGGAGTCCCTTTGAGCCTTTTTTGTCTTTAGTGCTCTTGTAACTGATTTGAAGTTGTATTTTTCAAATTAGAATTGTCTTATTCCTATGTGGGTGGGTCTTACATTAGCATGTCCCCACCTTCAATTTAGCTTAAACCCCCCCCCCCCAATTTTGATTTAAATATTCTTCATTTTGCTACCACTTCCTCTTGTCCCTCCCATATTTAATAAGAAATACTATGCCTAATTTAAGCAGAGAATCCCACCATCGGTGGGGAGATCTTTGTACAGAAAATATAAAAGAGGTGAAGGTGGAGATCTCTGGCCTGATGTTTTTGAACTACATTTTCCAGTACCTAGAATAAAATAGCTTTTATGATTAGGCATTAATAATTGGAATACTCTATTATTTACAAATCAATAATGATATTTGTGAATAAGTGATACATTTCTACTAAAATACACAACACATCTCCAGTCGAAGAAGACGTTAGGGCGGTGGTTGATTTACCCATTGGCATCTAGAGCAGCCCTGTTTAAAAGGAGGGTGTGCACTCAAAGAAACCCTAAGTCTCTAAAAAGAGTTCATTGGCATGTTAGACTACTTGATTTTGATGTAGTGCTTCAAACCACACTTCTGCTGTTTCTAAAGGATCTGAATACAAGCTGAATCAATTTACAGCTCTCAGTTTTCTGGAAGAAGGGAGGGGCTTACCAGAATTTGACCTTGAGAGAGCTGGAAAGCTTCAGCTCACTCCATCATACTCCCACCCATGATATAAGCATTTGTATAGCACTTTCTGCCATAGGTATAGCACCATAGTGCTTAGTAGGCTAAATATCCTTGACAAGAGAGATGCAAGGCAACTTTCAGAAGAGAGGGAGGGTTGAAACTGCGTGTTAACGAGTTTCCATTTTATAATAATTCATATAACACCTAATAGTTTCTTAAAATATTTTAACATTCCTCTAAGAGTATTCAGCTCCCTCCTAGGCTAAATTAAAAACTCTCAGCCGATATTCATTTTTTTAAACCTTTTGAAACAAACTATCCAGTGACACATAGTAAGTAGGCTCTGTTGGTCACCTTATGTACAGATGCACATCAAGGAAATGCCAGCACTTGCACTGGTGTGCATTAAAAGCTCTTCTGCACTCATGGGTTCGAAATGAATGCACTCCAGGATATATTTCCTTTTTTCTATTTAGCAGCAGGAACTAGAACAGAGCCAAATGAAACAGATTGTCTAAAAATCGAGTTCTTTACATTAGGCAGAGCTGCATTACTCTCGGTTTGCTACCAGGCTCCTATATGAATCAACACATCCATCAAATTAGCAGCTTGCCAACTAATCAATGAATGAACGCAATAACGTGCGTGCGAAAGAAGGAAATTTGCATTTTTGCTGCTCTGGCTAAGACGTTTCCCATCAGGTTCCAGGAATTTCATTGCATTTGAACTCTGAGCTTGGACTGGATCCGGCGAGAAGCTCGAACATTGCATGGCACAGGCTTATACAAGCAAAAACAAAATGGGGGACTACCCTTTGGAATATGTAAAGGAACAATTCTTCGTGGTTACATGTGAACATAAATGTACTATCAGCCTTGTGCAGATATAAAAATGACTTCCGAGCTTCTTGAACGCATGCATACATATACACCACCATGCTAACTGGCGAAAAAGGGCGTTGTATGTTATGTTATGATATGTTATCTTATGAGCCAGGGCCGGGGCTAAGTGAAGAGCCAGATCTTCAGTTTCTTGCCGAATTCAAGAATTGAGGAGGAGGCTTTAAGGTGCAGGGGCAGGTCGTTCCAGGCTTTAGGCATGAGGTAGGAGAAGTCACAACAACAGAATCTGATTCCGATTATTCAAGGGGTGTGTGCAAGTGGGAGTCCGACTGAGCTAAAGTGTTTGGTAGGTTGGTGGAAGTTTACGCGATTGTTGTGGTCCATGAAGTCAATTTTGTGTATGGCTTTCTTTGTGTGTGTGGGGAGTTTGAAGAGTGCTCGTTTGTGGATTGGTAACCAGTGGAGCCCTTTGAGGTGCAGTGTGATGTGTGTGTGGGATGTGAGGATGAGGATGAGGGCTTGGGTGACGGTTCTGTGAGTTGTTGGTGGGAAGACATTTGAAGATCTTCTTGAGCATCTTGAGTGTGTGGAAGGAGGAAACAACCCTGGTGAGTTGGTTAATATTTACTATTCCAAGGTTCTTTGCATGGGTTGCCAGGAGGCGTGTGGATCAGAGTTCGGTAGGCCACCTTGTGGAGTCCCAGAATTATGTGTCTTTGATGAAGATTACGACTTACGTCTTGTCTATGTTGAGTTTGAGGTAATGGGACTCCATCCATCTAGTGACATCAGTCATGCAGGTGGAGAAATCGGTCCGGGTGTTGGCATTTTGTTGGAGAGGGAGAGTATGAACTGAGTGTCACCACCCTAGGATATATGTTGATTCCATGGGCACGGACGATGCTGATGACTCTGGTCATGTAGGCATTGAACAGTGTGGGGCTGAGTAAGGATTCTTGTGGATCTTGGCAGAGGAGCTTGAAGGTGTCCGAGGGAAAACTCCATCAGATGTGGTATGATGTGAGTGTGGCATGGGAGGTTGAGAGTGATTCTGGTCACTGAGTTCTGAAAGATCTGCAACTTTCTGTCAAAGTTTTTTTGTTATTCCCGGCATAGAGGGTGTAACCATAGTCCAACTTTCTTGTGACAAGGGCGTGCATGACAGTTTAGAGGGTGCCAGTCAGGAGCTATTTGAAAATCTTCATCAGCATCTTCATAATATGGAAGCACGAGGTGGTGACGGCATTGACTTGGGCGATCATGTTGAGTTTGCTGTAGATGATGATCCAACGGTTCGTAGCATGGGTGGTGGGTGTCAGTTCTAGCTCTGTTGGCCACCAGATAGAGTCCCATAGTGAAGTGTTCTCCCTGAAAAATCATAATTTGCGATCTTGTACATGGGGGGGAATTCTCGTCGCGATTACTAGGGCCGGTGAGGGAATGAGTCAGGCTTTGGTTAGGAAGAGCAGGTCTGGTGAGCAATCCTCCAGCAGATCCAAAGTTTCAGTGGGGCGGTCAGTGAGGGAGGGAGTGTTGAGGAGGATGGAGGACGTGTGGTGGTGGTGTAGTGCATCACAAGTGATTTATTACTTTTTTAGATCAAACAAATATTTATTTGTAATGTGGACAGTATAAAACACGAGCCAGACTGGGAACCAATAGAGCAGCTGTAGAAAAAACTGTTCAAACCAGCCCAGCTGCCTTTCTCCTTTCTCATTTCTTGCTCTCTCGGTTCTCACTCCTCACTGTCCTCTCTCTCTCTCTCTCTCTCTCTCTCTCTCTCTCTCGCTCTCTCTTTCTCTCTCTCTCTCAACCCCTAAAGCACCCAGTGTCACCTCTATATTTAAAGTGGACTTGAGAAAGTGGCAGAGGCATCTGCAGCAGTTGCCTGCTCACGGAAACCAATCTACAATCGCGGCAACCCCCCAGAGAAATTCTGGGTGGAATGAACAGCCAGTCCGGCCCTGTAAGTTGTGTTCACAAGAAATTGAAAATGTTTCCTTTAATAACTTCTATGTTACCTGTTATGCAATTTACCCGCAACTTAGACGAAGGGAAATACAAAAATGAGTAGCATAGATAAGCGTGTAGCAGGAGCACACTACATTCAATGAGCTAAAGAGGTCCTGCTTTGAATGAGGGACCTACATAGACCAGGCAGACAGATGTGACAGCTTACGTGAATGGCTGTCAACAAAATGAAGGTATAGAGGAAAGAACAAGCAGATGGGCATTTCCGTTACGCTTTTATGTTACCAAGGCAACATCGTAATCAATTTAAACATCATAATATTTTCTGTTTATCCAAAATGTGTGGAAAAACAACAAAACCTGAATCATGGTTACTCAGTGATCCTTACAGTTCCAGATTGACCTGTACTGCTCAGAACAGATGTATACATCAAAATATCAAAGTCCTTAATCACGTATGTAATTTTATTTCCAAATCTGAATTTACAATGGTTTGTACCTAGCTGTCTCACGTCTTCGCTAAACTAGAAAATATGTTTTTTTCGCATCTTTGAACCATCATCGTGCATCAGAACTGTTTATCCTCTAAAAAAAACCATGTTTTGGCACTAATATCTTTAAAAAATCTTTTTATCTAAAATGTGGAGCATTGGAAGAATGGCCCATGCTGCTGTGGCTTCAATAATTTGTTACAGGTGACAAAAAGGTTTTTATTTATTTGCATGATTTTGTACACGTTGGCTTCCGGATACTTAATACTACTAAGGGCCTGATTACGACTTCGGTGGTGCAGCGCCGGGTCCGCCCCGCCGCTGCACCTCCAAAGCCATGGTGGGACCTCCTGTCAGATTAGGAGTTCTCCTGTCTGGCGGGCTTTGTTTTGGACGTTCTCACAGCGGTGCCCTGAAAATGGGCACTACAATGGAAAGGCCAAAAACAGTTCCTGCACGGAACGAACTAAAAGGACCATGTCCTGCAGGAACTGGTATGCATGCACACAGAGGGGCTCATGTTGTGCCCCCCTGTGTGCATCCACAGGGTGTGATGCACTCTGTTTCCCCTCCGCTACGGTTTTCACTGTGGTTTCACTGCCATGAAAACCGTGGCAGAGAAGAAACTTGTAATATGCTTGGTGAGACTGCGGCGGTTCCGCCCAAGCAAATTGTGGCCTCAAAACCGCCACTGCCAGGGATCTCTGATTCCTGGTGGTTGAGGTAGTGCAATGATGGTCCAAGTGCCCAACTTGAATTGGGGCGGTTGGACCGCCGGTGCGGCAGTGGCTGGACCGCCACCATGTGTCTGGCTCATAATCAGGCTCTTAGTAGTATATTCATGGTACTTTTGAACATGAAAATTAGAATTTTAATGTTGAATCTTAACAATATATGGGAAGGTTGGTATATGGACAAACGGACACACTGTTATGACAAGCTTTATACAGATGATAAAAAAAATGTAAGTATAAAAGCATAGCAAAACCAGACGGGATGATGGACAGAGTGTTGAACATTGCAAACACTCACCCCCAGTCAACTGATCTGGGTTTAATCCATCATCATTCTTTAGCTCACTCTGCCACCCCAGTTTAGACATGGCCATATGCAAATCAGTCTGACCCTGTGCCTCATGGGAACAGTCCAGCCCGAACTGCCAAGCCATGTCTTCCCAGGACCGGAAACAAGCATCCTGGGACCGGTACAAAAGCATAGACATAAAAAGTCACATATATTATTTAAAATACCGAGATTCATTCAATATACCAGATAAAAAAATTCCATTTCACTGATAATCAATCAACATCACAAACACTTATAGCACCAGAGTATGATATGCAGTTATTTCCCCATCATTTTCCTCAGTCTTTCAGCTGCAGAGATGAATTTATACACCATCAAACAGGCGTGCTGAGATGATAGTAGCTGTAGTTGTTGCACTGCAGGCCGACATAACCTGACCTTTTGGGTCCTTAAGAATGGGAGTAAAAGCCTTTGTCTAGGAGTGGCATAAAGCTTGCAGAAGAAAAAGAAATTAAGTGTATTCTGGGCGGAACCAGAGTCACAAACACATGGTGTGAGCTTGGATTCATGAAAAGCTTTGCTAGGATACTCGACTAGATAGTGCACTATATGAAAACTGAACTATTTCAAGTTAAATCTCTCTGAATGCTGTAAAGGAAAATATAGATAAGGTCCCAACTGGTCCGTAGTCACTAGGGGATATATGTGGACACTCCTTACTTCCCCAACTCCCTGGCTTGCCTTCACTGCCAGCACAAGGCCAGGAATTCCATCTTTAGTTGTTGTTTGGAAAAATAAATTGGGGCATATTTACAAGGGAATGGTGGAGCGTAGCAGTAGGCACAAAATGCTAATGCCACGCTCTGCCGTTCTGAAAATGCAGGGATGAGCCGTGTTAACAAAGATACGGCACATCCCTGCTTTTTCCCTCGTGCTAAATTAAGCTGTCTAGCGTCAATGCAGGCACCATAGTGCAGCAAAGGTGCCTACATTGCAGGAATTATTTCTTAAGTGCAGGAAGGTGTCCCTTCCTGCACATAAACAATCACAAATGGCGATTTGAAACTTCTATGTGTGCTGCATTGTGTGGCACACATAGAAACAGCAAAAACAAGGAGAAATAAAGCATTTCTCCTTGTTTCGTCCTGTTAAGACCAGATTTTCCCTTGCCTTAATTTTGGCGCTGCCTCCTATTTACCCCTTGTAAATAGGGGGCAGCGTCAAAATCAACGGGTGTTGTGGCTGAACGCCCACCGCAACATCCATTGCCCACCCCTTTTATATAATATAGTGTGAAAGGGTGCCTTGTAAATAAGGCGAAGCCCCTATCGCCACAGGAACATCGTTAAAAGTGACATTCCTGTGGCGATATGGGCTTGTATATATGCCCCATAATATTTTGTGGACTAGCAAACAGATCAGTGGCCAGATGTTTGACCACTTTGTTTTGGGGTCGCAAAGTGAGATTTTTTGTGACTCGCAATTCACGACTTGCAAAATGGAATGTACTAATGTGTCTCAGACACATTTAGCGATTCCCAATGGGGTCACAAATTACCTGTCTCAACAATATTCATGAGGTAGGTCGCAATTTGTGACCCATTGGGAATGGGCTACAATCATAGGGATGGTGGCCTGCTGAGGACTGCAGACTACCATGTCTGTGTTTACTTTTTTAAATAAAGCACAGTTATTTTTTCAAAAGCAGCCCTTAATGGAAAATGGGATGTGTTTAAAAGAAAAAAATGAAAAGTTTTATTTTTATTTTTTAAGGACAGGCATTGGTCTGAGGGACCACTGCCTGCTCTAAAAAATACTTGTGCTGCCAAAGACAAAGAGAGAGGGGTCCCTTGGGGACCCCTTCGCGTTTGCCACTGGCTTACCACCAATTTGAAGTTCGTGGTAGCTGCAATTGTTTTGCAACCTCATTTGCAGTCGAAAAACAATTGTACATCTCCCTGCAATTCGCTATTAGGAAGGGACGCCTTGAATGCCCCTTCCTAATAGTGACTCACAGACCCTATTTTGCGAGTCGGTAATAGGTTACCGATTCGCAAAATAGGATTTGTACATACTACAATGCTTTCCAGCAGTCACAAACGGCCTGATTTTACATTTGTGACCACTAATAACTGTTGTACATCTGGCCCCAGATCTCTCTAGCAAGGCAAACTGGTCTTTCACATATCTTAGCCAAGATATACAGTGGGCATTATCTAAGCATAGACAGTCTTTTATGACGTCCTGGTTTAGGGCTGTTTCATCTTTTGCCCACACCAAATGCCACAGCTTAAGTGGTGGCAGCTTAATGCGGTCTTCTAAGTTTAGCAGACCTTGTTCCATGTGACAAAGGAATGAGGACAGGGATTTAGGGCCAGATAAGAGCCTTCTGACAAACATGTTTTAATTCGCCTGAAGAGGGGCAGTGTCACGATAACCCCACACCCAAGCACCATAATTCATGGCAGAGCAACACCGAGCAGTTCATATTTTTCTAATGGTATTCATCGGCTTGCACCCGAGCTTCCAGTGAACCAGAAAATAGCCTCTGTTGTTTGATTAAACTTTAATTAAGTGAGACCAGGTACTTTTGTGATCAAAAGTAATGCCCAGATAATTTAAAGTTGTGACACATGCAAGATTTTCTTTATTTATATAGAGAGCTCTGGTTTTTCAAGTGAGTGAGCCCTAAGAGCATGGTGTGAGGTTTGGCAATATTTGTCTGCAGGCCCAATTCGCTCAAGTAGGCAACACATCTATTTAACAACAGTTGTAAACCCACCCCTATCTTGGTCATCGGTACACAATCATCAACATATAGCAGAGCAGGGAGTCTTCCTGAGTCCACCCTGGGAGTGTTTGCTTTGTCCAAATTCAATAAGGTCTTCAGTTCATTTATATATAGACAGAGAAGGAACAGGTCCAGCACACACTCTTGTCGTACGTCTCGCTTTATTTTGATGAAGTCCATACATTCCCCATAAGTGCCACACCTAATACGGCCCATCACATCTTTGTGCATTTGTTCCTAAAAGTGAACCAAAGCTTCCTCCATTCTCATGTCAACCATTTTGCGCCAGAGCTTGCCTCTATCCACCCAATTGAAGGCTGAAGTATGGTCAATTAAAGCTGATGAAGGACAGACCTTCTCTGCCTGTGTATATTTACTAATAATCTACAGCAGATTTAGACATGCCGAGACCCTTCCTAAAGCCATACTGACAAGCCTCCTTTTTTGGCTACCTAGGCTTCCAAAAATGAGCCAACAAGATCCTTCCCAAAACCTTGCTTGTGAAATCTAGCAAGGAAATAGGGCAATAACAACATGGGTCTGATCTGTTGCCCTTTTTTTTAAAGATGGGAACAATAATAGAATTGGACCAGGATTAAAGTGGACCAATGGCAATGGCACTTCTTAGCACATTAGAGATAAGTGGAGTCCAAAGATTGAGATTAATAATAAATAGGTCCATTGGTACTCCATCCGGTCCGGGAGCCTTATTCATCATAATCTGCTTAATTGCAGCTCTTTGCTCCATTATGGTAAAGGGTGGCAGACCCGACAAGCGGTTGGAAATCCATTCTTACAATGCCCTGACCACTATTGGGATCAGCTTGGTTGTCGTATAACTTGGAGAAGTGCTCAACCCATATATTAGGAGATATATTTGTGCCCAAAGGAGTGTTATAACTATCACTGAAATAAGGGGCATTTACCGTCTTCTAAAATAGGCGGTTATCATGTTTTATGTTGGCCACATGCAAATTCTCCCAGGCTTCTTATCTAATTACACCTTCCTTTTCGAAATGGCTTGCCTATAATCTACATGCCCTTACCTCCTTTCTGTCTCTAGGTGCCCGCTTTAAGGTGGCCATGAGTGCTTTGTGAACAGCAGAACAGGCATTGTCAAGCCATCTTCTGTTGTCAAGTGGCCCTTGATGGGGTGGCAAACCCCATTGAAAGCTGCTAAGATTTTGGAGGGATCCAGCTTCTTATCCAAGCAGTCTGACAGCTGTTTCCCATTTTTTCCAACAAGGTCTTTTAGCAAGTGCTGTATATCCACCATGGCTCATTTTCAAAGGCGTCCCTTGTTTTTGGTTAAAACAATTGGAGCAACAGCAGCTTGACAATGGGGAGCTATCTTTCCCGGTTCCATGGAGATTACCAGAGGATTATGGTCACTGAGGCCATTCTGTAATATCCGAAAACCGCCACTGCCAGGTATCTCTGATTCCTGGTGGTTGAGGTAGTGCAATGATGTTCCAAGTGCCCAACTTGAATTCGGGCGGTTGTACCGCCGGTGCGGCAGTGGCTGGACCGCCACCATGTGTCTGGCAGTCCGTGGACCACCAGACTCATAATCAGGCTCTTAGTAGTAAATTCATTGTACTTTTGAACATGAAAATTAGAATTTTAATGTTCAATCTTAACAATATATGGGAAGGTTGGTATATGGACAAACGGACACACTGTTATGACAAGCTTTATACAGATGATAAAAAAAATGTAAGTATAAAAGCATAGCAAAACCAGACGGGATGATGGACAGAGTGTTGAACATTGCAAACACTCACCCCCAGTCAATTGATCTGGGTTTAATCCATCATCATTCTTTAGCTCACTCTGCCACCCCAGTTTAGACATGGCCATATGCAAATCAGTCTGACCCTGTGCCTCATGGAAACAGTCCAGCCCGAACTGCCAAGCCATGTCTTCCCAGGACCGGAAACAAGCTTCCTAGGACCGGTACAAAAGCATAGACATAAAAAGCCATATATATTATTTAAAATACCGAAATTCATTCAATATACCAGATAAAAAAAATTCCATTTCACTGATAATCAATCAACAGCACTGAGGCCATTCTGTAATATCCGAAAGTTAGTGACGTTATGCTTGTGGTGTAATGGAAGACCAATGAAATTCATAAGACTACCCTGTCCTCTGTCCGCAAAATGTTTGTGATAGTGTATATAAGGGTAAGCCAACTCCCACTATGGTGTCCACCACTGGAATGAACGGCTGGAGTGTGGATGGAAACAAAGCCGTCAATATGTACTACGTCACGTAGCCAGGTCTCCTGAAGGCATATCACCTAACAAACCTTAACTACATCAAGCAATCAGGGTTCCCCAATTTAGACCTCAGGCTGGCTATATTACAAAACAAACATTTGAAATGAGGATTAGACACACTCAATGTCGGAGGACTATTGCTGATTATATCAGAGCATGGTCTCTCAGTTATTGATTCAAGAGATGAAACATCAGTTACCTCCTCGCCTGCCATATATCACTATCTATCTATCTATCTATCTATCTATCTATCTATCTATCTATCTATCTATCTATCTATCTATCTATCTATCTATCTATCTATCTATCTATCTATCTATCTGTCTGTCTGTCTGTCTGTCTGTCTGTCTGTCTGTCTGTCTGTCTGTCTGTCTGTCTGTCTGTCTGTCTGTCTGTCTGTCTGTCTGTCTGTCTGTCTGTCTGTCTGTCTGTCTGTCTGTCTGTCTGTCTGTCTGTCTGTCTGTCTGTCTGTCTGTGGGTATGTTTATATATACTTAAATTTAAAGTATTTAAAGTCAGGTCACATGAGTCTAACTTGCCTGCGATGGAAAAGACTGTAAAACTTGCCTCGATGAAATAACTCCAGGTGTAACGCCTGAGATGTCACCGTAGCACACGACCAGGAGCACTAAAACAAGGTTTTCAATGATTCCCCAAATGTCTTTAATGAACAGAAGATTGCAAAGTTGAAGCAGCAACTTGTACATTTGAACAGATAAACCTCCTGCCAAATAAGATCAGGAGCAGAAAAAGGGCCTGGCTCTAAATATTGTGACAAAAACAGCTACTACTACCCGGCCCCATTCTCGAATCTAAGATGCGTTCTTTGAGGATAAAAACATAATAGAGTTATCTATATTTGCTTGATTTTGGGGTTGTTTCATCCTATTTAGTGATTTGGCAGTTAATATATGTATTTATTTACTTATGTATGAGTCGTATATAGTGCTGGTGAGCCTAACTGTGCGCTGTAACCAAAGAAACACTGTGTGCACCACATCTAGCTAGCAAACCTAAGGAAAGGTGTCATCTTCGATCAAGCAGGAATCCACAGAACAAAGACACATGGCCGTGCCCCAGCCTTCTTCACTGTTTTGGTGATGCTTCAAGGTACTAATCTCATGTCCCAATAAGTGTTTATTCAAAGCTCCAGTCACTCAATGTCCCCTGGTTACAACACTAAGTCCACCTACAACATTGTACCAGGGGCCCAGTGCAAACTGGACTTCAGCCTTCTGTAGTCCACAAGACAAGGCCTCCCTAGCACAGTATGACCTCATTTCCACCAAAGAAAACTAATAACAATGTACACAAGTGTGTCTCTGATAGTTGTTGAGCATAACTTGGGTGACTTCTACATCCATGTGTCTCTGTTCATGTGCTCACATCAACAGCTGCTAATTCTTAGTCCACGTCAGCCGAGGAATAAATGACTCTCTAAGTGCTCTTCTCAATTAGACCCACAGGAAATTTAAACTCGGTGATGTAATTTGCATAATTTCTGGAATTTTGCATTCTGCTTCTTGTACAAAATTCCCGACATTATGCCATATTGCCGCGTGGTGTAATTGCGCACTGTTTGGAGTAAAAGAATGCAAACACAATTGGCTGTTGCTCACACCACTTGTGTTTTTTGGTCTATTTTTTAACCACAAAATGCGTCCTTATGTCAAAAAGTGACGCAACGGCAATTTCCCCTCACAATACAGCACATTTTGCATGATTATGCATAATTTCGCATAATTTTCCAAAATTTCACATAATTTGGCCAAAGTAAATTATGCAAATTTTGCTCAACCCTAATTTCTGTTTGGGCCCTTTTCTGAAAGGTACTATTTCCTTGACAAAGTGCTGTAATGTGAGAGCAACTCAATCCATCGCCCATATTATAATTTTCTAAACAAACAGGATGCCAAATTACCCACAGGATATGTAGTTCCAACTCATTGTTTCTATATTAGAAGATTTTTTGCATACATAACTCACACTTAAAGCACAGGAATTCGAAATAATGAGTACAGTTAATCTACTGTTTACATGCAATATAAATAAGGCTGATGACACCTTCGCTTTAAGCAAATCATTGTGATTTACGTCTGGGCATTTCTTGACATTAGTTGCATCTTAGGGGTCGATTACGATGTCGTTCAGAAAGCAGTCCGACCGAATTGGTTTCAGATTGCTTTTTGACCGACTCGGGTTTGGGGAGTCCGACCGACTGATTACGATGTCTCCGAACACCGTTCTGTCTGACGCCCATTGACTTCAATTGGAGCCTGTGTTCTGACCGACTACACAGGCTCCCGTTGAAGAAAGGGGTGGTTGGGGAAAATCGTGCACCCTGTGCGGGGCACCCGATGGTGCCTGCCACACTGTGCATGCATACAAAGGGGGTACACATATGAACCCCCACGGGCCCGATTCGGAGGGCCCAGGGTGAAGGGGGGCCTTCTATGGGTCCCAAAATTCAGATTCCAACAACCGAACCGTGTCGAAACAACCGATACGGAAAGGCTGTCCGAATCGGACTTCCTAATCACTCATTCAGAAACGTGGTCCGTAGACCGCTACAATTTGGCTCGGACATCCGAATGGCGTTCAAAACGAGTCGGACAGGCTTCTGAATCGTATTCAACTAATCGAATGCCGTTCCAAGCCTTTCTGAACAACATCGTAATCGACCCCTTAGTTGCGAAGGATGGAGTCTTGCATAATACACGTTTTTAGCATGGGACTTGAAAAGCAAAGGACTCTTTAATTATCCTGCCACTGGAAATTGGGAATACTGAGGCTACATGCTAGCAATCGAAGGGACTCTAGATAGATAATGGCTGTATTCTCTCTACATATGTGGTGGAAATGTTACCAGTTTTTGATTAAGTTGTTCCAGTCCTGATGAAGACTTATAAAAATTAATGGATTAGCAGAAATAGACTTTGATATAGCATATTGCACTGACAGCAAGTCTGACTGTTTAATATCTACAAATGTGCTTTGTAGGTAGCTAAGTGATTTTGTTTTTGGCTGTAGGCTCACAGATTCGAAAGGGAATGTTTTGGTTAGGACTATAGGCCAGCTGTTTCAGAGGCTGAAAGCTGGACCTAAATATGTGAAATTGTGTAAAGGAAAACTTTGAAAAAAACTTCCTTTACAAGCATAACATATAGGAATTGAGTAGTTGTTCATTTTATTAGAAATAGTATGCATTTTTTGCTATGTATGGCTCTCCTAGAGAGCCTCTATCGTTTATCTCAGTGTCTGAATCTCATACCCCACTACTATGACGTAGAAACAGTTGATAACAAAATAAGTTACTCACTGTTGTGATGTTATAAAGGCCTTCAAGAGCCTGTGAGTGCAGCTGTGCTTGTTTGCTTTGACTGGGGTTGACTGGGGTCTCTTGTTCTGTCTTTGCTCTGGTTTCTATTTGATGTCACTGAGAAGCCCTCGGTGAAAAACATCCCAGCAATTCGTTGTCACCCATTTCTAATTATATATGTTAACTCCTCTACTCTTGCATGGAACACTGTTGACTTACCTGCCCTTGTTCTATAACAAATTGCATCTTTTTTTTTTTAAAGTCCTTTATGGTGTTGTGTTCATTCCTCTACCTCCTTCCGCATCTGCTCCTTTGTACAGCACTCTGATACCCATACAGGTCATGTTTGCGCTTTATAAAACTTTTCAAATAAATAAATTTAACTATGAAGGGTTTTGGACCCCCACGTGTGAAAATAATGAGTTATTTCTGAAAGGACCCAGAGTCCAATATGTAAATAAAGTATTGTGTAAATAGCGGTGCTGATATTAAAATTGCTAGAACCCATATCTATACGATTTTAACGTAAGCAGATACTTGCGGACTAACTGATAGAAAACGGATTTTCCACCACCCATTACCACAAGTCTCCCGTGGCAGTAAAAGACGGCTGAAAAACTGATTAAACAAAGAAAAATGGGTCTTAATGGCACACATCCCGGTCATACCCCAGCAGCTCTCAGTAATTACCAAATATGTTGGTGAGACTTCAGAGTAGAAAAAATGTAAACTACCCCATTAAAAATATTTTTTCCTGTCAAGAGCACTGTCAGAAGGTTTTTAATGATTCACAAAATGTCTTTAATGACATTGGAGCAGTCAAGCTTCCTGCCAAATAAGGAGAGAAACAGCAGAAGAGGCTCTGCCTCTAGATGCAGTGACAAAAAACCCTAAGTACACCCAGCCACCTCCATAATCTAAGGTGCTCTCTTTGATGATAGGCGAGGTTGGATCCATTTCTTGACTTCGTGGGTGTTTTATACTAGTTAGTGACTTCATTTTTCCTGTAGTTATTTGTGTAAGAGATTGATATTCTGCATGCTGCCCCACACATCCTTCAGAGCACTGTCCAGTTCACAACACAAGATCAGAATTTGTATGTGGGGCGCGATCCTTACCTGGCATCCTTCGCTCACTACCCCCATCTGTTCCCTAGTGTTGATCGTTACATTAAACTGAAAATACAAGCCACCAAATAACCTTAAAATGTCTCTGCTGTAAGAGCAAGTTGCTGCATTCAGGGACAATTAAGTGCACAGAGGACAAAGCAAATATAATCACGAAAGTAGGTCATTTTGTGTTTTCTGTGGTTGATCTTGAATGCCTGAACCACCACTGCACTGCGAGGTCAGCTAGTAAATCATGTTTTCAAAGAGGAATGTGTGCTGTCATGTGGCTGCTCCCCAAATAGTAACTGCCCTTCTCAGTGCTTTTATACAGCAGATATTAGAAGCAGAACTGTTTCTCGAGCAGTCCTCAAACCACTCGTGTTGCTCTGCTGTGCTTCTGTGTGTTGGCAGCTGACTGTCTCTAGGCACATCTATTTAATCCCACAACCCAGTCAGCTTGATTTTACAGTGCTGCTGTGGAGTCAGCTAGTGCTGCCCTATGCGTGCCAAGACAGTGTTTACTGCATGCCAACTTCAGATCACATAACTCAGTACATTTACACTACTACATAACTCGAGATTTTCCAGATACAGAGTGATGGACCTGTTGTTCAAAGGTATTTTGCTGTTGCAAATCCTTTGATTCACAAAGGACATTTGTGTTATTTACAATAGCCCTTTTAGGAGTCGAGAAAGTCTTTGAAACACATACAAAATATGTTGTGGCCCTGTCTGAACTACAAATTGAAGAGGGTGGGAAAGAGGGCTCCCCACACTTACCCATGATTAGCAGAGGAATGTATCAATGGTTTCTGATTGCAGTTGCAAACCACTGAACACTACAATGGGTGTACTCTTTCATGTACTATGGAGAAGCTGTCTCCTTTATAAATCGTGACTGCGGCCTTGGGGGAACAGGTCCTTGTAATGGACATTAGATGCTTTAAAAAAAACAATCTATTTGGGGAATGCAAATGCAGGGATGAAGGTCTGTAGTCCCTTGGAAGCTTCACTCCTGCGTTTGCAGCCAATTACATGGGGTTGAAAACTGCAACCTGCCTTATTAATATTCATTAGTAAGGTTGATTTGCCAACCCCTGCAAGTTATTATTAGTACATAGGTTGTTTCGCAAATTTATTTCCCATTTGCAAACCAGTTGTTGTGCAAGGTTGTAGTGTACATTGTTGGTTTGTGATTGGGAACAGGACATCAGGTCTTATGTGGACCGTAGTGCACTCTGTCTGATAAACTGCAGAAAAAAGTGCAATTGACCATGTAAATTACCTGGGTGGGAAGAATCATTAACTGTTGGATGATCAGGTCCTTCCAATATCCATCTCTAATCATTCTGCACCATAATGAATCAGTATGCCACATTGGACATACTACAGACCAATGTAGGGTGCCCAGCCTGTGCTGATGAGGCATACCTCCTCTGACCACCATCTATTCTTCTAATGTAACTCACGGTTACTGTTGTTATATAAGTATTAGTCATTTTTGATGTCTGATCTCCAGTGCCAGCTAAGCATTTCCCTTCAGTGTGTCACAGAGTGGTGCTGTGCATGGGATAATGAACTTTAAGATGTGGCAGCACTGCCACCAACTGAAATCCAGATAGTTGTGAAGTAATAATGTGTTGCCTTTTAGCTGGCCAGAAGCAGGTCAATAAACTCGGATGATTGATGTGCCAGGTCTTTGATTAACTCTTGTAGTGCAACAAGTCTATGAAGTGTACTGTTTCATGATATTTACACTGCACCACTTTGGAGCATTCTTATTTACTTCTCAGGCTTAATTACAATAACTATCTGTGCTGCACTTTCGGTGACCTTACTACATGCATGGCAGAGCTGGGTGATTTCTATTGCGCCCGCTGAAGTGCTGTACAGTGCATGTGATCACATAGGGACTGATTCACAAAAGATATTTTGGAGCACATGTCAAGGAGTGTTCCAGTAATACTACTTCACATACTACAAAATCCAATTCTTAATATTGTCTGCGGAGAGATGTCTGTCCTGATGTCAGAGATCTCCGTACACACAGGTCTATATTTTAGTAGTAAATATGTGAGTGACAGGTGGAGTGGTAAGAAAATGTTGAATTATTACTGCTACATGAATGGGGTTAAGCGAAATTCAAGCATGGGTTTTGGGGAGGCCTGGGGATCGCAATACAGAACACACACCCACAAAAGAGTGGGACCATTGTAATTCACAATATACACTACTCAATTTACTACAGCCCTCAGAGTCTCAAAACAGGCATAAATATAGTAATGGAGTAAGTCAAACAGTAAGTTAAACACCACACATGGCCAACCACTTGTACAGCAACACACGCCAAAAATAATGGAGGTAGGGAATTAAACTAACACTCGATAGAAATGATGTTAAATTAATTACATTATTTCTCAATCTAAAACATATTCATATTACTTTTTTAGAGGCAAAAATCAACTA
Organism: Triturus cristatus; assembly: GCF_964204655.1. Taxonomy (NCBI): domain Eukaryota; kingdom Metazoa; phylum Chordata; class Amphibia; order Caudata; family Salamandridae; genus Triturus; species Triturus cristatus. The sequence continues at coordinate 1,576,565,450 of NC_140590.1, forward strand.
TAAATATTTATTATTTATTTAATCATAAAAAAATATAATATAGACATGTTTTAAATAAATTAAAAAATTTTACTTTAAACCAAGGTTGTTGCAATAATGTTTGTGAGGGTGAGTAATTTTATTTCTTAATTATTGTTTAAAAACTAATATTTATAAGATAAATTAATGCCCTCAAATTATTTCAACAATTTAATACAAATTTAATTTGAGGATGTAATGAGTTTGCAACTTTTCATTTTACTACTTTAATGTTAACATTACTTATTTTATAATAATTCTTGTTATATTTTATATTAAAAGAAGTCTATTGATAATTTGTTGTTTTTTAAAGTAATGCACTTCAATAATTATCCCTATATGTCTTATACAGAGATCTCTACCCCAGTGGCAGATATAACATTTAACAACTTTAGAGCTTCCATTAACAACTTCCCATTTGTAAAATGGGTTCTAAGAGCCTCCATCCTTCTATGATGGGTATGGTGACTCTTAGGTCTACATCTAGGTGTAAATTCCCCCTCAGAAATGGTGGATTTACACCCAGGTGTAGAAGTATATCTATGCATGAGCAGATAGTCCCCATTGTGATTTTACCCCCACAAGATTTTACACTGCACAAGCCTGCATCGCGTCCACTAAGCTGCATCTCTAGCAAGGTGCCCCATGGTCATCATAGTCACTGAGGGAGAATGCACTGCTAAGGCAGGTTCTGAGATTTTTGACTTGTAGGCTTTATGTTACAAGCACTGCTCTGTAAAAAGATGCATTGGCCCAACAAATAATCTCACTGGATTCATTGTTGCCTTCATGATAAAAGAGGATGATACAACATAGCAGGCATATGTGTGCGTGTGTGCGCGTGCATGCATGTGTGTGTGTGGCAAGCTATGAGTACCGGATAGGTCTATCAAAGCTCGCGTGGAGTTAGAATAGTAATTGCATTACGGCAATGGCTGATCCTCATAATTATAGGTCTGTTATGTTGTGTGTGTGTGTGCTCTGACAACTTACACTATAAGAGAATTAAATACAAAAATAGTAAGTACTTTTAAATAGTTATTTATGTAATTATCCATATCTCTTACACACTGGAAATAATCAAAAATCTGCCCCCAAATTATAGTTTTTCTTAAGTACCTGTGAGATGATAACATGCTGTGTGCCTTTGTTTCCCTCTTTGGCAATGGCATCTAGGTGTTAGGCTCCAGAAAGCTCCCAGCCATGATGGCACATTAATCAAAACTTTGTTATGGACCCTACTGGAAGTGAAAAAAAGAAAGCCCTTTCGCCGTCTGCAGGTTGCTTCTCAGATCTGAGAGCAGACACCGTGCAGGTGCTGCAGAATGTGTCCATTTGTCGACAACTTACACGCTGGCAAACTTAGCATATTTCATTGGGTCCTGCCCAGATCTAGCTCAATAAAATCTGCTAGATCTAGGATCCTGCTGGATCCCCCTTAATGGGTAAAATGTTTTAAGCTGCCACTTGTTGGCAGGTGTTCGTCCTCGTCCACCAAACTCTAAATGATCCTCTGTATTGTTTGTTTGGTACAAGACTAATTTACCTTATTTACCATACATTTATCAATTATATAATTTTACACTATATTATGCAGCTATCATTTGCTGCTTCAGTGGAAAGTCAATGCTACCTAATGGATGGATGGGAATCGAATTATTTAGCTTAGTGCACAATTTCCCTGAAAGTATTATTGACCCTGCACAACTTAATAATACATCTAAAACGTATTTCTCAAACGTAATAGGTTCCTTTCCTGATGTTGGTTATTCATTTTTAATGATGAACTGTAGCAATATTTTGATTCACAACAATCTATATGTGCATCGTGTTCCATAATCTCCAGCACCATTTCCAATGTTGATCTAATACTGAGGATCCTGTTTACTTCGACTCTAACTGTTTACTTTTATGTATAAAAAGTAGGCACAGTGTACAGGTTCTTGGGCCCGATGTACGACCATTTGCTTTTGCGACTCGTAAATTGCAAAAAAATTGTGAGTCGCAAATGTACAACATCGTTAGAGACACTATTAGCGATTCCCAATGGGGTCGCAAAATGCATAGATCCTGAATATTAATGAGCCACTCGCAATTTGGGACCCCATTGGGAATGGCTGGCCCTCCCAGGGATGGTGACCTGATGGGCTCAGCAGACCCCCATGTCTGAAACTTCTTTTCTATAAAGCAGTTTTTTTTATTTAAATGCAGCCCATTTTCCTTAATGCATTGCATTTAAAAAAAAAAAAATGAAATGTTTTCGTCTAATTTTTTAGGGGCAGGTAGTGGTCCCTGGGACCACTGCCTGACCTTAAAAAATATTTTTGGAGCCAGTCACAAAGGGGAAGGGGTTCAAAGGGAGCCCCCCTCCCATTAGCAACCCCATTACCACCCTCTTGAAGAGGGCAGTATTTTGCGACTGTTTTGCGACCGCAATTGCGGTAGCAAAACATTCTTACATAGGGTAGAGAGAAGCTATCAGGAAAGGACGCCCTTGGCATGCCACTTTCTAATAGCGGCTCGCAATTCCTAATTAGCGAGTCGCAAACAAATTGTGACCCGCTAATTAGGAATTGTACATGGCCCTGTAACATTTTACATGCACAAATGGGTCGCAAACCCGTTTGCACATGCAATTCAGAGACGTACATCTGGCCCTTATTCTTAAATCTGAGGGGAGGAGAGGGCAGTAGTCTTGTGTTGTTTTTCCTTCATCAATTCATTTTGGAACAACAGGAGTCAACTTTTAGAGGCAGCCATGAACAGTAGAGAAAGCACTACTGTATGAAGTTTTTGATTTAGGACAATAATTGACAAGGCCAAAAAGGGAAGGGGAAGACACTTATCAGTTTACAAACTGGATAACACTCCAGTCTGGCATCTGTACTAGATCTATCTAGCACTCACTCGGGCGGAAATTAAAAAATTATATTTTCGAACATTTGCCAAAACTGTTGATCAACTCACTTAGGTGGAAAATAAAAAAAATACATTTTAGAAAAGTTACAAAATCAGTTGATTAAGAAAGGCTCTTTCTTGCATCGCCTGGAATGACTCAGCTCATAATGCTAACACTACAAGTCAATGCAACCAATAATGAATGCATGCATCCATCCATTCAATCATCCATGCTGTAATTACATTCAACCCACTATTGCAGCTGCATTGAGCCTTTTTGTAATATTCAAAGTTATTTGAAAGACAGCGAATCTATTGGCTTTTGGGATAAATCTATTTTAATCTTATCTTACGTGAAAACGCACCCTGGCACTTTTATTAGAATCCATATTTTAGAAAATAAAATATGATGCACTGAATAACTATTACCCATAAATGTCTGCTGTCGATGTAATTACCACATGGCATGCAAGCTTGCATTGGGTGATAAATTGCATTTAATGTTGCTGTTTCAATGCCAAAGAGAAACCCTTTGGTGTCACATACTGTTCTAGAGACGGTGACTGATTATTAAAGGCAGCATTCTTGATTCATTCGTGATTGCTGCATTTCAACGAGAATTCAACTCTCTGTTTTATTTAAAAGGAACAATCATAGCTGAGAGGGTTCCTGCAAGGTTTAGGTCGCAATTATAAGCTATTTATTCTGAGTCTGAAGGTTTTAAAGGTGCATAATAGGCTCCTAATTTATCCGCAATTAATTAAATATGTTCTTTCCTGGCTGGAAGCACTGTGCTGCTGTTCAGTATAAAAACTTCTGAAACATTATCCAGCTATTTAATTTCATTCTTTCTATATGTACAAAACGTCAGTCGTAAATGAGTCTTAACTAATGGTAGCTCTGAGAATTTATCTGTTTTATGATTTCATTTCTTTAGATTCCTTTGCACATATTTCATTCTCTAATAAAAACAAATGTAGGGGATACAATTATGCATACACTAGTCTGTACTTTCCCTATGCTCTAAGATTATCAAGCTTAAGTTATTTCTATTATTCAATTACAGGTGAGATTTTTCCTAGCAAGTGTCACATTCACAGTTGCAGATTGAATTGCCGGAGGTGGTAATAGGAGAGGCTATGCTCTATGTCTGTACTGCACTGTCATTTTACTACAGGGCGTGTGTGCTATATGTAAAGAGAAGGGATTTCCAAAGATGGGATAAAACATGTCCAAGTAAGTAACTGAAGGTTAGGAAGGAAGTGGGGGGGCTAAAAGATGAGGACTGTAGTAGGCAGCAACAGGTTGTGATCAGGAAACTGAATGTCTGCAAATCTAAACTATAAAATGACATAAGTACTACAACAAAGGGGTACAAAGCAAACAACAGAAAAACTATCATAAGTGATAGTTTGTATGCTCCTTTTAAGTGATCTCTCTGTGAGGTGAAAGGATCTTACACTTTTAAGTTTTACATTTTCTGGTAGTGAAAAAAACCATACATTCTTTTTTCACTACTGTGAGGTCTACCTGTCCAATAGGATAACATTGGGTTGCCTTACTACATTTAATAAGTGCTAAAATTTGATTGGGGCCAGGTAAGCATTTCATGTTTGGTATCCATAAAATTGTAATTAAATAATATCTTTAATGGTAAAGTCGGATTTCAAATTACAATTTTGAAAATGCCATTTTCAGAAAGCTGTCATTTTCCTGCCCACAGCCTTTAAGGCCTGCAGCCTCTCCTGGGTCACATGACTGAGTGTAACTGACAGTTTGACTTTGCAAATTCCTCCCAGACAGTCACACAATAGAGGGACTAGGTGTTTAGGTGTTACTGAATGGACCATCTGCTGGCAGGATGGGGAGGAGGAGCTGGTCATAGTCCAACTTGCAAATGAATGGACTGTGCTATGCCTTTACAGAAAGTGCTTGTCACCTCCATATTGTCTCTGCAGCAAGCTTGTAGCCAGGGCAGAGGAATTTGGAAATTCCAAGCACTTCAAAGAGAAACCTCTATACATTTCTCCCAATATCAAATGAGGCATTAGATATAAACAATATGGCCCTCAGACCTACTCTTCAGTTTACTTCTGGGCCTGTGGAAGACTCTCAGAAGACTGCCTGCTGCTGTGACCTTCTATGCACTCTGCAAGACTGCTTTTCTGAAGCTGAAAGGAGTGCTGATTTGCTGCCTGGAGCCTGCCTTGAATCCTCAGAGGCCAACCCTGCTATTTGAGCTCTGCATCTTCACCTGAACCCAGGACTACCCGGGTGACTCCAAGGGCTAATTTGCTGGCCTCCTGTTCAGGGCCACCGGGACATAAAAGGCTCCCACCATCTTGAACCCGCACCTGAACCCAGCCTGAGTGAGTCCAGAACTCCCAAGAGGTGTCCCACCAGTGCTGGACCCTTGCCTCTGGTGTTAAAGGTGCCCAGGTAGCCAAGATCCCAAATTTGGGCTTTTGGCTAAAAACTGCTCTAAGAACCGAGGGAAGACTGGGACAAACCTGCTCGTTGATCCACCCATGGTGCATCGCCAGTCAGCCTCACTTCACGGCTGCTCCCGCTATGTTCTTCTCTGCAGACGCAAATCATGTTCAGTGGTCCTTTGCCCAATGGGTATCCAAGCTTCTGAAACTGTGTTTGGCTACACCTTACTGCCTTGTCCTGCTGGAGATTTTAGACTTCCAAAAAAGTAACTAAGTCCAAATGTAGAAACCTTCACTGCAACTTCATCCAGATACTCCCCTATTATGATGCTCCCACTTCGGGTTTTGCCTGCAGCCTTGCCCCGCTAACTCTACCTTCTCAGAATTTTTTTTTGGAAAAGTCTTCTAAGTCCAAAAGTAAGCACTGTCTGGGCCCATTCCACTTCTTGTATCTGAACCACACTCCATCATGGTCATCGATTTTTTTTTACTTTGACCCAGTCTTGTGCGACTAGATGTCCGTGGTTGGCGCTTAGATCTTTTAGGTGCTAGTTTTTACAAAAACCTTAACAATTTATAAATCCGGTTCTACTGATTGGATTTCTGTTGTTTTGATGTCAAGTAATACATTACAATGTACCCCATTTTTCTAAATTGGTGTGGGATTTTTATTGTCCTGTGTTTTCACTTTATTACTGTTTATGTGCTGCATAAATACTTTGCACGTTGCCTCAAAGTTAAGCATGACTGCTTTTTGTGCCACGCTACCCAGGGTTTTGTACAGATTTATTCAGTAGAGGCCCGTGGAGGGAGTGCTGTGGAGCGGTGGGGTAGGGCGGTGGAGGAACAGGGTGGGGGGTAGTAAACTACAGAATACGGCTGGGCGGAAGTAAGTAAACAAATAAATAAAACAAATTTCCTTGCGCACACTGCATCGCATTTGGCAATGCAGTGCACGCAATTAAATTTGTTTTATTTATTTATTTGTTTACTTACCTCTGTTCGGCAGTAATCCGTAGTTTACTACCCCCACCCTGCTCCTCCCCCGCCCTGCAGCACTCCCTCCACGAGCCGCTACTGGACTTATTGAGTGTGTTTTGTGAATCATGCTGCCAGGGATTGTGGCTGTTACTTGACCAGGGCTTACACCCCTGCCAACTAACAACCCACCTTCTCACAACAATGGATACAGAAATCAAAGAGCAAGCCTGGAAATTTAGCAGCTGGAACAAAACAGAGTGCAAGGAGACTCAGCAGGAATGTACTTAAGAGCCACTGCACACTGAGCTTACAGGGCTGATATAGGTGAAAAGTCAGGAAGGAGCACGAGATAGGGCCAAGTGCAAGGAATAAACCAGGTGCAAAGATTCAGGGAACCTCAATTGAAGGGAAGACTGAACTGGACCTTGTAAGGGAAAGACCTGCAAAACCAAGAGGCACAAGCTCGGAAACAGAAAAGCCAGGAACGGAGTACAAATAGGAGACAAGAGTGAAAAGTGCAGAAGGTCTGTATAAAAGGTAAGAGAGACAGGCAGGATCCAGGACTCATGAGAGAGAATAGAGCACCACCATCAGGGAATGACCTGAGCAAGATATGGAGCAAAAAGGTCTAAAAGGACCATGATGCATCAAGAAGATAGTTCAGAAGCTGGCATGTGATGTGGAGCTGGGAATCCAAAGTGATGTAAGTTCTCCGACATTCTTGTGTAACACCTCGTCCCCAAAGGGCCGTCATGAGCACTACCTGTTTGCAGGATGCCAGTGATGAAGCAAGGACTCGCAGAAAAGAGACTTGCTCAGAAGCAAACCTTTCATTTAACTCCCTAACATTGTATTAATTTCGTACTGTGTAAAACTAATACTCATTACATCAAAAATAAGGGTCAGAGAAGATTGCATATGTTTTTACTAACATAAGTAACTCGAGCGAAGTTCTAAAATGGCTGCTAACAGGAAATCTTTATTGCGCATGCGTCAACTGAATCTATGCAGTATGACGAGCTGTCGCTTGGAGGAAAATTCTTGCGCATGAGCAGAAAACACTAAAATGGCGGATTGAAAGCTCATATGCTCAGCATCTGCTTTGCTGAAATTAAACCAAACTATTTTACTAATGCTAATGTGGGGAAAGAATTAATAAGTATATGGGATTCGAGTAGAGATGTGTGGTATACAGTGAAACCATTTATTCTTGAAATTAATATTTGTCTTTCTGACTTTCTTATTAGTGCGCATTTGGGCCTATCGTATGAGTCCAGAGTTTGTTGAGATTGAGGCGGAAGAGTGACGATACACTTGAATGCGATCCAAGGACACAAAAGTTACACACCCTGGGAACAAGCGCTGAAGACTTCTGGATGAATGGATGTGCATGACACTTTTAAACAAATGTTTCTAATAAGATGTGAATACGGGTGGGAATACAATTTTGGAATAAAAATTAAGGGTTTGGATCTGTGAACAATGAAATGATAGACTAATATGACATATAAGCATGGTGTGATGATCTTCCCACCTTGCCTGTCCAATCAGAGTTAGTATTTTTAAGATATTGAAACATTGATAGGTGGTACATGGATATTGAAATGTATAATTGAGGTAGTCTTAGTTAGTTAGTCAGACGGAGATTTTCTGAATGCTGCAGAGCTCAGGATGATGTCGGAGTGACAAGAGATGCTGAAGAAGAATTGAATGCAGAACCATCTATCTTAAATTAATTAATTTTAGAAGAAGATCTCCGAAGAATCCCGAGGAGGAAGAGAGTGTCAGAGAGGGGTGCTACGCAAGCGTCGGTGTTAGAGTGGTCATCTATCCTGTCCTGAAGTCTTTGTCGCCTGTTCTTTCCCGGGGGACCCTTACCAGCCCTTTGGCCAGGGGGTTGGTTTTCACACCATCCTAGATAAATATTATTTCCGTGAATGTGCAGATGTCTTTTCTCTCTGTCCTCCTTTCTGTGCATAAGTCATTGCAAGTGTAAAGTATGTGTTTGATGATTAATTAATTGAATCTTCTCTCCTATGAGTGACGACAACTGTGCTGTACTTTGAGGTGGTTCACATGCAAAATAATTTAGAGATTTAACATTTTCCCGAGTCTGTGGGTATTTTATTGGTACTAAGAGAAATTGTTAATGTCATTTCACCATCAACTAGTTCAACTAATGGTCCATCGACCAGAAGAAAGAACTTTTTGATCAGTGAAAAGATTAGTTAGGAATGAAAAACAACTAATCTTGAAGTAAGAAACATATACTTTGACTCCAGCGGTTTTACTAGCCTGTGAGTTTATGTGTGTTTATGGGCCTGGGTGAGTATATGGTATTGGAGTATCTGTTTCTGGTGCACCGCTGGATGACCAGAATCCTGATGACATCCCCCAAAATGTCACCCCCACTGCCCAAATGTGAGGCAGAGTCCTAACATGAAACACAGTCCAAATCATTTTGCAAGTGTGAATGGTTTCAGTGCATGCTGCAATCGTACTTTGGGGTACAAACATAAACGACTGCACTGGTTATCGAGGACTCTTTTAATTCAAAGTCACCAGATAGTAGTAGTGTTTGTGTTGCCTTGAGGAGGCTTTCCTTGTGAAACGTTTGCTGCCATTCAAGCCCTAAACTGTTGTTGGATTGAACTGACTGGCACACAGGTTGGTTTTGGGACAAGTTACAGGTGTCTTAGTGCGTGCTCTTGTTGTGCCAGAACTGTGCTTCGGAAAGGTTACAGACACTGAACCCAGGAAATTCTTCATGCTCAGGCTGTGCTCCAGAGTGAGCATTGTCTTGGTGTTTAGGCTGTTCTTTGGGGAAGTCACAAGAGCTGGAGCAAGGGAGTTCTTAGAGAGCAGGCTATTCTTAAGATAAGTGACAGGCATAAGAGCAGATGCCTTCTTGATACCCAGCTTCGTATCAGATGAATTATCTTGAGAACTAATAAAGAGCAACTTCTGAACAGGGAGGTCTGAGAAAAACTGCAATGCTTCTTCTGTGATGTAAACAATTGCCTCTTGGAGAAAAGAAGACATAATTAATTCAAAGCATTGAACAGCCATTTCTTCATGTTTCAAAGTATTTTTTACATCTACCACTGGGGTATAAAGCTGTTTCATGAATGAAGAATGTATACGATCTGCACCATCCCAGACTGGACATTCAATTTTTCTATGGCAGAACATACTTCTGATATCTTGCTTCTAGTTTTCAGTGAATTTGTAGATAATTAGACCTTGTCTTCGTTGCGTGGGTTGGTGAAAACCTCTTTGATTGTTACGTCAGGATCATCTTTGCACTGACCCACAGAATCTAACAACATGACTCTATAGTGTACTAATTAACATCATCTGAAGAATACTGTTAAAGAATATGTCTTGCTGTACTGTAGTGATACCAAAGGGGATGATGGACGGAGCGTTTGAGCAAATCGAACAATCACCCCAGTCAACTGATCTGGGTTTAATCCATCATCATTCTTTAGCTCACTCCACCACCCCAGTTCAGACATGGCCATATGCAAATCAGTCTGACCCTGTGCCTCTTGGGAACAGTCCAGCCCGAACTGCCAAGCCATGTCTTCCCTGGACCGGAAACAAGCATCCTGGGACCGGTTTCGGGTTCATAACCCTCATCAGCCAGGCTATCTTGAATCCAGTGGCAAAGTAAGCAAGGGACCCACGTTTGGGCATACCCTGCCAACTTAGGACGAACAAAGCGATACCAAAGGGGATGATGGACGGAGCGTTTGAGCAAATCAAACACTCACCTCCAGTCAAATGATCTGGGTTTAATCCATCATCATTCTTTAGGTCACTCCACCACCCCAGTTCAGACATGGCCATATGCAAATCAGTCTGACCCTGTGCCTCATGGGAACAGTCCAGCCCGGACTGCCAAGCCATGTCTTCCCTGGACTGGAAACAAGCATCCTGGGACCGGTTTTGGGTTCATAACCCTCATCAGCCAGGCTATCTTGAATCCACTGGCAAAGTGAGCAAGGGACCCACGTCTGGGCATACCCTGCCAACTTAGGGCGAACAAAGCGATACCAAAGGGGATGATTGATGGAGTGTTTGAGCAAATCAAACACTCACCCCCAGTCAACTGATCTGGGTTTAATCCATCATCATTCTTTAGCTCACTCCACCACCCCAGTTCAGACATGCCCATATGCAAATCAGTCTGACCCTGTGCCTCATGGGAACAGTCCAGCCCGAACTGCCAAGCCATGTCTTGCTTGTACTGGAGCTAAGGGTGAATGTGTTTTTAGATGCAAGATTGAATGGGAGCTCTATCATGGCGTCAGAATCAGGAACATACACAGGATTAAATACTATTATATTTGATTAGCTTTTAGTGATGATATGCACTAAGTAACTTGAACTAAACTGTGTATATATTAATTGTTTCCCTGTTTCAAAGTTTTAATTTTCTAACTTTTTGGATATGACATTTGCATCATTGTATTACGAGCTTAATTGATCATTTTGTTGCAGTAACATCTACACAAATCAACGATGCTGTAAATCTGTAGTCTGCTTTTTTAAAGAACAGCAATGTGCTTTTATTGTAATCATAGCTTTTATGACATCTCTGTCGAAATAAAGCATATAGCAATCAATCAATCATTATATTTGATACTGTGGCAGCTTCAGGCATGGATAACTTAGAACAGTCATCACTACCATGCTGAACTAGCATTGAAGCAATGGTTAAGTCCATGTGAACCAAAAATTGTACTGGTGGTCCAGAAATGGGCTTTGGCATAATGTTTTCATTTGAATCAGCTTTAATCATTACCTCAGATAATGTGCCTGTCCTTTATTGCAGTAGTCTCTCAGTTTAGCAGCATCTTTGGTATTTGAAATGGATATCAACTTCAAATCTGTATTGCTGGGACGTGTTTCAATTGAAGCCTTGTTAATCTCCTGGTCAGGGAAGGAAGAGTGTTTCACTTTAATCTGAAGCATATTAGTTCTCTAGCTCTGCTCTCATTTTTAAGGCTTCATCCCTCCACTGAAGCAATATTTTTGTTTAGAGTTTTATATAGCGCATACTTGACCCGAAGATATCAGGCATCAGAGCGCTTTACATGAGCACCAGTTTTGTTAGAGATGGATACATTTAATTTAATTGTGGGTTTATATAGCGCTAGAATCGACTCCCGGAGGAGTATCTCCGCGCTTCGACCGCTGGGGAACCCGTCCTGGCTCACCCTGAGAGATGGTCCCTAATGGGTATCTCTAAGGTGCGACCAAGCATCCCCGGCGGTCTGGGGGGGCCGTTGTGAAGATGAGGCAAGCTAATGACCAGAGTTGCCGAGTGTGGTCCCTGACTGGAGTAGGCACCGAGGCGAGAATTATCGAGCCCGCTGACCCTGGTCCACGACCCTGCCACGTCGGGAATCGAACCCTGGTCCCGGGCCGTCCTCTGCTTACGGGTCTGCCACCTCTAACCAGTGAGCCACACCTCTCCACATTCATTTTTTTTAGGCACGGGGAGATTAAGTGATTTGCCCAGAATCACAGGATGTTGAGCATCGATGCTGAGACTCGACCCCGGTTTCCCAGCTTCGAGGTCGACCGATCAGCCGTAAGGCTACATCCTCTCCCCAATCAAATGAAGTTTTGAAATCAATGATGTTCAGAGAGTGAATGTCTGGTTCATTGAAACAGAGCTCAGCCTTGGAAGACGCTTACCCTTGTGCAATGTCTCGCCACTGTAGACAGACATAATCATCAAAGTTTATGATCTCCCTCTTTAAGGGGCACATGCATCAAGCAAAATACCAGTCGCAACCGGTATTTTGCCATTTGGGTTGCATCAAGCCCAAAGCAAATTGCAAAACAGGGGATCGTAATTTTTGCGATTACCCATTTTACGAATGCATTTGGGAATCGCAATGCAGGAAGCATGAAAAAATTGCGACCTTGCATTAAGGAATCGCAACTTGCCAACAACTTCAAGTTGGTGGTACATTGCAAATCCTTAGAAAAATGCACTTTTTCGCATTTTTCAAAGTGCATTGTGGTGCATGGGTGCACCACATGTGCATACTTACCTTTTTGGGGGGTGCATCAGGGTGGCCTTTTGGCCCCCTTGCACCCTTGAAATTGCATGCGCAATTTGCGAGTACTTATTTGGTACTCGCAAATTGCGAATGCAATTTCATTCATTCCTATGGGCCTCTAGGCCCATAGGAATTAATGGGAAGCCATTCCTTAATAGCGAATTGCATTTTGCGATTCGCCATTAAGGAATATGTAGGAATCGCAATTTATTTTGCAAAAGCTACATGCATAGGTAATTGCGACTCCTTAATAGGGATTCCTTAATAATCGCTATTAAGGACTCGCAATTCCTACCTTTGATGGATGTACCCCACACTTCTTAATGTGCTGACTCCAATTCAGAGGCTTTCTCTGGGAATACAGATGACTCTCTCAATGGCAATCTTCTTCAGTCTGTACATCTGACATGGCTGAATAAACTTCGGCTTTCACTGGAATTGTATCTTTAGATACGGGATGGCTAGACAGCTAATCACAGAAGCTCTGAGATTCATTAATGCTGGTTACAGAAAAATACAATGGTTTGTTATAAACCAACAGGAAATTCTCTGTCAGGAAACTGATTTTTAAGGTCACTTACAGGTAGGACACGGTTACACCAGCACTAACTGGTGGCACTGTATTATCAGTTTGATAAGATGCTTCAAAATCTAGGGGCTTATTTACAAGCCCCTTGCACTGCCGTTGTGTCACTTTTAATATGGGAAAAAGTGAGGCATCACCAGCACAAGGGGCTTGTTAATAAGCCCCATAATGTTTTGGAAGTATCTTGGTACTGGTTCTTTGAGTTAATAATTTGAGAAGAAATCCCTTAAATGCACCACTCATGGAATGCATATTGTGTCTTTTAGCAGCTCACGTGTTTTTAAAACTTCATGTTCATCCTGTAGTTCCATAGCTGACATCAGGCGATGATCAGGATTACAGATGGAATGAAATCTAACATGGAAGAATCTATCTCGTCATCCCGCAGTCTTTGTCCCCGCAGGGAATCACAACACGGTTGTGATTTCGCTTACCATTACTCTGCAAGTCGGAACAACGACTTGCGGAGGAGGGCGCTGGATGTTGGAATAGTATAATTTACTATTCCAACTCCAGTCTGTGCGGAAACTAGGGAAGGTGTTGGATTTTAAATCCAACACCTTCCCCCCCCCCCCCCCCCCCTCCGCAAGTCGTTGTTCCGACTTGCGGAGTAATGGTATGCGGAATCACAATGCGGTCGTTGTGATTCCCCGCGGGGACAAAGTTTTGCGGTAAACATTGTTTACCAACATGGAAGGGTCCGCCAGTCACAAGGGATAATATTCAGTGCGTAAATGCCCATTTTCTTTCATAAATTGGTCTATTAAGCCAAAGGACTTTATAGCAGACTGTAAGGAAAAGTGCTACCTTGGCAATGGGCATCTACCTATATACGTAGAGTTTCTGGGACTGATGCTGAACATCTTGACAAGAATTGATTTTGTTGGACCTGCGATCTTTCAGGGGACTAGCAAGGTAAGTTCATAACTAGACTGGATTACAAGGGGTGTGTTCCATATGTAGGGTAAAGGGTTTCTAAAAAAAGGGGTAAAATATATACAACTATGTACCTGAATACTGGGAAGTAAGGAGGACAGAAACGGAGGACTGGAGTAGGCAGGAACAAGGTGTGATCAGGAAACTGAAACTCTGTAAACTAAAACTATAAGACAACACAAGTACCACAACAAAGGGTTTCAAGGGGGATGACAGACAAACCATCATTAATCATAGTTTGTATGCTTCTTGGAAAGTCACCTGTCTGTGAGGTGGAAAGATGTTACTAGAAAGTGAGGGGCAGAATAATTTCACAGAGTTCAAGAGTCCCCCAGCATCCCCTATGGAGAAAGAGTGAAGGGTGGAGCTCTGTGCCAGAGGAATACATCTCAGAAAATAAAAATGGCACTCTTGGTAGCAATGGTAATCAAGAGTAGAACATATATTCAAGAAAAACAGGGAATGGACCAAGGAACACCAAAACAGAAACCGGTCTCAAGGGAAAGTGGGACTGGTATAAAGATCAGGAGCAGGACTGGAATACACAGGACTATGAATACTGAAAACGGGTAAAGGGAAACTCTGTACACTAACCAGGCAGGACAGAAACATGCAGAGAACCAGAGGCACAAAACACAAGACAACAAATCTGGATATAACATGACAGATCAGGAAAGGGTGAAGACAAGATTAGGAGCAAGGCAATCACAGGAACAAGGAATCAGGGTAAACTGAAGATAGGCAACAGATTCACATTACTAATCAGAACAGTAAAATGTGTTTAAATAACAATGGAAATGGAAATCAAAGAGCAAGCCTGGGAATGTAGCTGCAGGATCACAACAGAGTGCAAGGAGTCTCAGCCCCAATGCCAGCTGTGAGCCACTCTACACTGAGCTCTCAGGGCTGATATAGGTGGAATGTTAGGGGGGGAGAACAGGGGCAGGGAGAGAGCCAGGTGCAAAGAATAAATCAAGTGTAAGGAATCAGCGAAACTCAAATGAAGGGAAGGCTGAACTAGGAGTGGAAAATGGAAAGACTGGCAAACCCAGGAGGCAGGAGACATGTTGGACTTGGCCCTTTTTCCCAGAAATTTTTCGCTTTTCGGGGAAACTAAATGATATATGAATGCTGTATGAATGTGTGCAGACTGAGTTTCCCCATTTTAAAAATATAACTTAAAATGGATGCCAAAGCTGTGTGGTTGCGCCGTTTGACTGAGCTAGGTTGACAGTCTAGGCGTTATTTCCCAGCAGCCCCAGCTTTTGGAGGGAAGCCTGGCACCCAGGGTGCTCTACCCCTCCCCCTAGGCCAGTTAGAGCCAGTTTCCCCAGACGCTTCTAGAAGCTTCTGGCACTGTCTGGAAGGTGGGGTGAGGGGCGTATAAAGGGCGGAGCTGGGTTGCCATGTGCTCAGTCAGAGGGTGGACCAGGGAGAGAGGGGACCTGCTGCCCGGGGTTACCGCCACATGGGCCTGTGTGCTGGGCCCTGAGCCTACCTACCCCCCCCCCCCTACTGTCCACAGGGCGAGGGAAAGATATAGTGGTGGCAATTCAGACCTGGAAAAGCCTTCGCAGGAGTTTAGGCAGTAGGATTAGTCAGGGACCTATGCCTCTGAAAGTGACAGGGCTTAGGTGCTGCCTTTCAAGTGAGTAAGGGATCCTGAACTACCCACTGATCTGGCCCGGCGAGGGGAGAATCCAGGGACGACAGGCAGAGACTAATTAGTCCGCCTGCAGCCACCAACGCAACTTCCCCCCCCTCAAGAAACCCTCAACCAAGGGGCAGGAAAGAGAGAGCGCTATTCACAAGCTGCCTGCAGAGAGAGAGCGCTAGTCACAAGCTGCCTGCAGAGAGAGAGCGCTATTCACAAGCTGCCTGCAGGGAGAGAGCGCTAAATTCAAGCTGCCCGTGGAAGGTGAGCGCTATAGCTGGTGAGCGCTATATTTGAATTGACTGTGTTAGCTGGTGGGACTGCCCAGCGCTGAGGAAGCGCTATACTCCATAGCCCAGGGGCGCTGTGTGGCCCGGAAGATTTGGTGATGTGCCAGTTTTATTAGAGCTACGTAACAATAATCCATACCTACTTAATGATAATACAAATACAAATCTAGTCCCCCCCGTGGAATTATCCGCTCAAGATCAGGGGAGAAAACTTAAATGGAATAAAATAATCCCAAAGGCTTTCTATATCTCACTGAGTGATAAGGTGGGCAAGGAAATTAACAACTGCCTGGACCCATTAAGGTGGGGTGGAGACATTATATCCTCCTTTGACTCAATATGTCAGCAGGTAGCTGTAGACTTAACATGTAAGTCACCACGTAAGGAGCAAAAACCTCATGGTTGGTTTGACCAAAAATGTTCAAAAGCTCATAGAGACCTACTGTTGGAATTGAAAAAGAGTCCTAGAGATAAAGCAGAAGTCGCCAGACTAAGGAAACACTATAAAATTACTATTGAGTCCCGTAAGAATGTCATAAAAAAAAACGCCTGGGACTCCTTGTATGACAAGTCTAGCCTTAAGAACAGCTCTAAATTCTGGGAAATAATTAATTCCCCACTTTTTAATGACAAGGAAAACACCCCGCTTGATTCAAATATATCTGAGCATGATTGGCTAACCCATTTCGGGAAAATTTATGGTAATGACCTCCCTGCAGATGTCTCTGCCCCGATTGTATGTAACCAAGAAGACCCCCCACTGAGATTCACTGTTAAAGAGACACTAAAGGCTATTGAGGAGACGGTTGCTCATAAGGCCCCTGGCCCTGATGGAGTACCTGCCGACTTGTTTAAGGCACATTCTAACATCTGGTCCGTGGTCCTCACTAATGTATTTAACATGGTCTGTATAGATAACAGCAGATTACCTACCTCCTGGTCACGAGCGATTATTGTCCCGATCTTCAAGAAGGGCCAGAGGGGGGACCCTAGATGTTATCGGCCCATATCTCTATTGGACTCGTCCTTTAAAATTCTAGGAAAAGTCATTTTGTCTAGGATTTCCTCTTGGGCTACTAACAATGACATCATTTGTAATGCTCAGTATGGTTTCCGAACAGGTCGAGGCACCGAAGATCAGTGCCTGAATTTGCATTTAATAGTTAGCAATTACACTGTAGCCACAAAAGGTGCAATATATCTGGCCTTCATGGACCTGTCCACAGCTTTTGACCTAGTTAATAGGTCGAAGCTGTGGACAATGCTCCTGGAGTTGGGTTTAGACCGGGCACTGGTGAGCTTTTTGGCGGAGCTACACAAAGATCTAACAGCGGTTATCCGCAGAACTCAAGACGGGAAGTGTTCTGCTGGCCTCAAGTCTGGCAGGGGAGTTCGGCAGGGGTGTATTTTGGCCCCAATGCTTTTTTCTCTGTATATAAATTCACTGGGTTCTTCCTTGACGTCTGCATCAGCGGACGTTCCTTGTATGAGAGGAACTGCTGTCCCGGTTCTATTATATGCTGATGATACGGTGCTGCTTTCAAGGACCCCAATAGGCCTACAACATCTGCTAAATTCTTTTGGGGTCTTTATGCAAAATCTGGACCTAGTTACTAATGTAGAGAAATCCCACGTTATGGCCATAGGGAAAGGTAGCAAAAATATGAGAACACTTTCTTGTAATGGCCAAATAATATCGAGAGTGAAAGTATTCACCTATCTTGGTGTAGTGTTTGATGACAGAGGGTCTTGGGGTTCCCAAGTTGCTAACAAAGTAGCAGCCGTGAAAAGATCTTCGGCGGCTATATTGGGTTTCGCCAAAAGATTGGGTGGTAAACCAGCTGAGGCTATATTGATGATTTATAAATCCAAAACCCTAGCCATAGCAAGGTACGGGGCAGGTATTTGGGGCTATAAAGATCTAGCACCAATCCAGAGAGAAGAAAATAAATTTCTTCGCTCTGTTCTGGGTCTCCCCCAATCTACATCATCCTTTGCAACCCATATGGAGCTCGGGATAGGGTATATTACGGATGTCTTAAACCTGGCACCACTCTTACTCTGGATTAAAACCTGGCCGAACCCGAACCTTACACTAAATCATAAGATCATTAGAGACTGTATGGAGAGGGATGGAGTGGCGGACATTCTGTGGCTGACTTTCATCAAAACTTCTGCAGCATTTTTGGGTCGCCCTGAATTATACTCGAACCCGGAAAATCTAATTAAAGGAGACATTTTATGGGTAAAAACTCAATTTATTAATCTACGTGAATCAGAACGAGAAGCAATAGAAATTATAAAGTCTACAGTTAGGTCTCATTTTTTGCTGATCTCGTCTCTGTCAATTCAACCCTATTTGTCCATTGTCACCAGACCCTATCATCGGTGGCTCCTAACAAAATTTAGATTTAATCAAGTTCATTTTTTGTTGGGAAATTATGAAAAGTGGTGCCACCCAAATGAAAATGTGCCCTGTGACTGTGATCATTTCTCTGATCAGGACCAGACACATTTTGTATTTTTCTGTTCTTTCTTCTCCGAAAGCAGGAAAAAGTTTATTAGACCGCTGCTAAGGGAAAAGGGGTTTGTACAGTTTAAACCCGCATTATGCTATCTCCAATTAATGGAGACCCCTTTAGTAATGTTTGGCGTAGCCAATTTCCTGATTGCCTGTATCCGGGGTAGAAGAAAAAGACTCAACCCAAATGCAGGTCCTGGTCTTGTAACCGCCTATTCGAGTACTGTATGAGATAATTTTATTTAACCAGCCTATAACACATGAAATACTGGGATTATGCATCTTGTTATATTTTGTTATCAAATTCTAGCTTGTGTGGATTTATTGCTAATGTATTTTAATATTCAAAATTTTTTAACTGCATAAAATGTTCTGGAAATTTTTTAACTTTTTAACTGTATATCTGTATAGTATACTTTTATGATTTTTATTTAATCGAATAAAGTGTTTTTTGACTTGACTTGACTTGATGTGCCAGCGCCGCGGGTCCCCACCCCGCGTAATGGTGGCGTTTCGCAGGCTCCGGTAACTGAGCGGGTGCCCCCCCGCGTGATTGCCGCCCTTCTGCCGATTAGAATTATCACGGGAGCCTACCCCGCGCTTCGAATTGAGGAAAAATCACCGCTGCCGCCCGAGCGCTGTGCCGGGCCTGGGCCGCGTGAGTGTGCATTGCCCAGCAACCAGGGCGCCGGCCACGTCATCGGCAGCGCCCCCGTGACGCCAGGAAGCAGCCCGGAAGACGGGGCCGAGACCGGAGGACGCCGGTTGGAGATGTCCGGGGAGAGCGGGTGCCTACCCCGCCTCCCCCCTGGCAAGGAAGTGCCCAAGTGACGGTGGGGGCTCCCCGTGAGGTGAGGAGAGCGGGGCTCTCCCCTGCACTGAAGAGAGCCCCGTGTTTGCAGCAGAGAGGCGGAAGGGTAGGGGCCCGAGGCGCATTGTCGGCGCCTGCCCCACCGCCCGGGTGGAGACGTCAGGAGCTCCCCAGAGAAGGCAAGAGAAGCCGACAAGAGTCCTGAAGGAGCAGGGGACTGTCGAGGCAACTATCGGTGCCTGTCCCCTGCTGGAAGGAGTCCGAGGGCCCGAGGAGCTCTCCAGCGAGCCGGTGAGTGGGGCTCTGAGGTCGTGTGGTAGGGGGGTGTGTCGGGGCACATTGCCGGTGCCCGCCCCCGGTACCTGGACTGATCCTCCCCGCTGCCCCGTCTGACAGAGGGCAGCAGCAACGAAGTAAGAGGCAGTTGGTGCCCAGGAGTCCCGGAGGGGGGCCCCAAGGTCCCCTTACGTAGTGCCACCCTGGGCTGGATCGAGGGATTTTCAAACCCAGTGAGGGATCCCAAAGGGGTCAAGCGGACCTCCTACGTGACTAGCAATTTGCGGGTCTCATTTTGGACTGTTGCCACGTGGGGAACACTTTGGAGGCCCCACTGACATGCTCAGATGAAAGTCAGGGGATAACGCTTTGAGGGAGACACAGGGGTAGTGCTACAGTGAACTGCAATGCCAGATGCAATGTTCTAATGGAGTGCTAGATTTCATACCCTGATTGAAGGCTCTGATGTGTAGCGCTATGTTTAATTGCCAGGCCCTGCATGCTAAGGCCTTGTTTTAACGCGCTATTGCCGTGATATGTGCAGCGCTATATTCAAAGGTCATGTTCTTAAGCGCTATGTCAATGGCTAGGTTTTGAAGCGCTTTCGCCGTGATATGTGCAGCGCTATATTCAAATGTCATGTTCTTAAGCGCTATGTCAATGGCTATGTCTTGAAGCGCTTTCGCCAGGTTACGTGCAGCGCTATGTTTATGTGCCATGTTCTGAGCGCAATTGCCATGTGCAGCGCTATGTTCCTAGGCCTTATTTAAAGCGCTATTCAATTGCCATGTGCAGCGCTATGTTCCCAGGCCTGATTTAAAGTGCTAGTCATTTGTTGTCTGCAGCGCTATGTTAACAGGCTCTATGTGACGCGCTATTGAGTCGCTATGTGCAGCGCTATGTCTCAATGCCAGGTTTTAAGGTGTTGAGGCACTGCCTACCCTAATTTTTGCCTCAGGCTCAGGAGTCAATCATATTGGTGATGCATAAGGGGATGCCATGCTATTTTTATTACAGGTGTTCCGGATTATTGCTTAATGTTATGCCATGATGATTTCCTTGCAGGTCTGAGGCTGATGGACTTAGTGTCATTGTTTTCTAAGTCGCCATGATTCCGGCAGGGGCCCGATTGGCCCTGCCCTGTATATAATTCCCCCCCAGTAAATTTGACCTATAGATTACTACTGATATCTTGTGACAATACAAAAGTTATTCTTACACAAACTGGTGTAGTGTCTCTTTTTGTAGTGTGCCTAGTGTGTCGCCTGTGTGTACTGCGTGGATGCTTTGCACATTTCCTCCGGAGTTTGGCCCGCCCGCTCTGCATTACGCTACCCGTTTCCAACAAGACTAGAGACAGGAAACAGGAAAGCCAGGAATGGAGTAAGGGCCGAGGACAAGTGAATGAAAGTCAAGAAGACAGGTAGAAGTGTTGAGAATGGCCCCAGAATTCAGGAATGAAGAGAAAGAAAAGAGCACAACAGCCAGGGCATGACCAGGACAGCGTTTGAAGGCAAAAGGACTACAATGACCATGATGCATCAGGAAGAACCTTCGGAAGCTGAGATGTGATGTAGAGCTGCGAATGCACGGTGTTGTGAAGAGTTCTTTCACATTATGTTATAGCTTCTGGACTCCATAGGGTCCTTTTGGGCACCACCAGATGAAACAGAGTGCCCAAATCATTTCACAAGTGTGAATAGTTTCGGCCCTTACTGCAACTGCTCTTTGGGGCATGAATGTAAAGACTGTGCTGGTTGTCCTGGATTCTTTTAATTCAAAATCACCAGATTTTAATAATGTTTATGATGCCTTGAGATGCCTTTCCTTTGAAACCTTTGTTGCCATTGAGCCGTAAACTGTTGTTGAATTGAACTGACTGGCACACAGGTTGAATTTGGCATGTGTTACCTGGATCTGAGTGCCTACCCTTGTGTTTTAAAACTGTGCTTGAAAAGGTCACAGCTTCTGGAGTCAGTAAATTCTTCAATCCCAGACTCTGCTCCTGAGTGGGTACTCTCTTTGCAGCCATGCTGTTCTCTGGGGAAGTCACAAGAGCTGGAATGAGGACCTTCTTAGAGACCAGGTTATTCTTAAGATTGCTGACAGGCCTAGGGGCAGGTACCCTCTGGATAAGCAGCATCATACAAGATGAATTTTCTTGAGAACTAATAAAGAAGGACTTATGAACAGAGGAGTCCAAAACATCCAGCATTGCAGGAGTTTCTTTTGTGATAGGGGGACTTGTCTCTTTCAGAAAAGAAGGCTTAGGTAATTCAAAGCCTTAAAAAGCCATTTCTTCATGTTTCAAAGTTCTCTGCACATCTACTGCTTACTGGGGTGTAAGGCTATTTCATGAATAAAGAGTTTATAGGATCAGCACCTTCACAGGCTGGCACTTGCCATTCTTCCATGGCATGACATGCTTCTGATATCTTGCTTGTAGTTTTCGGTGAACTTGTAGATACTTTGTTCTTGTCATCATTGTTTGGGTTGATAGAAACCTCTTTGATTGTTATGTCAGGATTATTTTTGCACTGACCCACAGACTCCAACAACATAACACTCAATAGGTACTAATTAACAGGTCTTGCAGCACACTATTAGAGAATATATATTGCCCTACTGCGGTCCACTAATTGTACTGATGCTCTGAGTTCTTGGTTTCATGAGGAGCTATTGTGGATTTCTTACCGGAAAGGTCTTCAGACGCAAGTAAATTTGTTCTTGAGATAACTTTGAATGTACTGTTGGATACATGAGTGTACGGAAAACCTCTCTTGGTGTCAGAATCAGGGACTGACACGGGAGCAGACACAGCATTATTTGATACTGTGACTTCTTCAGGCTTCCATAACCTAGAACAGTTATTATTACCATGCTGAGCTGGCATGGAAGAAATGGTTAAGCTCATGTCAACAGAAAATGCTACAAAATGTCTGGAAATGGGCTTTGGCACAATGTTTTTATGTGAGTTTAATCTGAGCATCACCTTAGAGACTGTGGGGAATCCTTCATTACAGTGGTCTCTCAGGGGCATATTATCAAGCCAGGCGATAAAATTATCGCCGCTTTAGCGGCAGTAAACTGCCGCTAAAACGGCGATAATGGGCTTGATAATATGCTCTATGGAATTCCAATTGAAGCTCAGGTTAGATGTCCTTCACATCTAACATGGGCTTCAATTGGAATTCCATAGAGCATATTATCAAGCCCATGATCGCCATTTTAGGGGCAGTTTTCTGCCGCTAAAGCGGCGATAATTTTATCGCCTGGCTTGATAATATGCCCCCTAGTTCCACAGCATATTTGGTACTGGAATACGATATCAACTTGAAATCTGTTTTGCTGGAAACGTGTTTAAATGAAAGACTTGTTAATCTCCTGAGCAAGGAAGAAAGAGTGTTTCGCTTTAGTCTGAAGCTGGTATTCACATTGGTTCTCTAGCTCTGCTCTCTGTTTTCAGGATTTGTTGCTCCACTTAAGCAATACAATTGAAGTTTTTAGATCTCTGATGTTCACAGAGATAATGTCTTGTTCATTGAAACAGGGCTCAGTTTTAGAGGATACCTACCCTTCTTCAATATATTGGTAGCACAATTACTACAACAAAGGGCTACAAGGGAGATGACAGACAAACTATCATACATCATAGCTTGTATGCTTCTTCGATAGTGATCTGTCTGTGAGGTGATAAGATCTTACAAGAAATCAAGCAGCAGATTAATCTCACAGAGTTCAGGAGACAGCTAAGAATTCCTATGGAGAAAGAGGGCTGGGCGGAGCTCAGTGCCAGAGGTACGAGTCTCAGAAAAAATAGGCAACCTTGGTAACAAAATTAATTAAGAGCACAACATAACGAAAAGACAGGCTAACAGGGAATAGAAAAAGGAACACTAAAACGAAAAGCAGGACTGGATTCGAGATCAGGAGCAGGACTCAAATACACAGAACTATAAATACAGAAAACAAGACTAGGAAATCTCTGTACACTAACTAGGCAGGACAGAAATATGCAGACACAGAACACAAGGCAACAAGTCTGGATATAACATGACAGATCAGGAAAGGGTGCAGGCCACACTGGGAGAAAGGCAATCAGAGGAACAAAAAAGCAGGCTAAAGAAGAGACAGGCACCAGGGACAAATAACTAATCAGAAGAAAATAACAATGGAAACAGAAATCAAAGAGCAAGCCTGGACATTCAGCAGCATGAACACAACAGAGCGCAAGGAGACCCAGCCTCAATGTGTGTTGCGAGCCACAGCCAGGGCTCGAGTCGGGGTACCATGCGGGTGGACGGCGTCCCCCCACTTATTTTACCAGGTTTTTCCGGGTGGACGCCGTCCCCCCTGCCGAAAAGCTGGACAGCATTGTGTGAGCAGAGAGCCCGGGTGGGAGGGAAGTTTCCCGTAAATTACCAAAGATATGCTAATATTTGTAATTGGAGACTTTAAGAGGCACCGGTGGTGTGTGCAGGCTGGAGTGATTGGGATGCGGAGCGAGCAGGCGTTGGCGGTTAACGCTTGGAATGTGTGTCCTTCTGTATCTTGTGCATTTTTGAGCACTTCGTTGTGCAACTGGGGCACCCCCTCGGGGGAGTGGGGGGGAGGGGGGGTTGCAAAGGACATCGATGAACAGACCAGGGGTAGCAGTGCTGTGAAATGCCCCGTCATCTAAAGGCATATGAATACTCATGAGATTCCTGTTGTGACGTCACTTCCGGTGACAGCGTCCCCCCACTTCTTTTCATGAGATTCCTGTTGTGACGTCACTTCCGGTGACAGCGTCCCCCCACTTCTTTTTTTAGGACTTGTGCCCTGGCCACAGCACTTGGAGCTCTCGGGGTAGATATAAAAGGAAGGTCAGGGGAGGAGCATAGTTTGCAGGGAGAGAGCCAGGTGTAAGGTATAAATCAGATGCAAGGAATCAAGAAACATCCAATGATGTGAAGGCTGAACTGGAACTTGTAAATGGAAAGGCCAGTAAAACAGGAGGCACATGACAGGAACCAGGAAAACAGGAATGGAGTGCAGATTGGAAAGAACAGAGTGAAAAATGCAGGAGGCAGATATAAGAGGTGAGAAAGGCTGTGGAATCCAGGAATCAAGAGAGAGAGAAAATCACCACCACCAGTATCGAAGACAAAAAGGACTACAAGAACCATGATGCATCAGGAAAATCATTCAGAAGCTGAGATTTAAGGTGAAGCTGAAAAAGCAAGGTGCTGTGAATAGTTCTGTCGTATTCTAGTATAACATTTGGACCCCACAGTTTCACCTGATAGCAAAATGTCAGAATCCTGACTACAAACACCCCCCCTCCCCCCCCCCCACCAAAGGACCACCCCGGGTTCCAAAATGCAAGGCTGAGCACAAACATGAAAGAGTTCAAATCCATTTATATGTGTGAAGGGTTTCAGAACTTTCTGCAACTGTACTTTGGAGCATGAACGCATTCGAAATCATCATATATTCGTAGTCTTTATGATGCCTTGCTAAGCCTTTCCTTTGAAACTGTTGTTCTCAATGGAGTCATAAACTGTAACTGGATTGAACTTACTGGCAGACAGGTTGATTTGGGGATGTGGTATCAGTATCTGAGGGCCGGTCGTGGTGCCTGAACTGTGCCTCAAAATGGTTACAGCTATTGGAGTCAGTAAATTCTTCACGTCCAGTCTTTGCTCCTGAGTGAGTTATCTCTTTTTGTTCAGGCTGTTCTCTGAGGAAGTCACCAGAGCTGGAGTAAAGAACTTCTTAGGGAGAAGGCTATTCTCAAGATTGGTGACATGCGCCTTCTGGAGATGCAGTTTCATAGCAGATTAATGTTCTTGAGAACTAATAGAGAGGGACTACTTCTGAACAGAAGGGTCTGAAATAAACTGGAAGGCAGTGATGGAAAGATGAATCTCATGAAGAAGAGAATACATATGTAAATCAAAGTCTTGAACAGACATTTCTTCATGTTTCAAAGAACTTTTTACATCTACTGCAGGGTTATAAGGCTGTTTCAAGAATGAAGACTCTATAAGATCAGCATCATCGTGGGCTGGTACTTGTATTTTTTCCATGGCTAGGCATACTTCTGATGTCTTGCTTGTAGTTGTCATCGTTGCTTGGGTTGACAGAAATCTCTTTGATTGTTACATCAGGATAGTCTTTGCATTGGCCAACAGATTCCACCAACATGGCGCTCAATACAGTACTAATTTCCAAGACTTGGAGCATACTGTTAGAGAGGATGCCTTGCTCTACTGAAGTACTGTAAATTCACTGATGCTCTGAGTTCTTGATTTCATGAAAAGCTATTGTAGAATTTCGTACAGGAAAGATCTTCAGTCACAAGTAAAGTTGTTCTTGAGCTAACGTTGAATGTGTTGTTGGATGCAAGAGTGGATGGAAGCTCTCTCTTGGTGTCAGAATCAGGGACAGACACAGGAACTGATGCAACAGTATTTGATACTGTGGCTTCTTCAGACTTGGATAACTTTGAATGAATGAATGACAATTTATAGAGCACACAGCTACTCTGAGGAGTGTCCTGGCATTAACGGGCTAGCCCAGGTACGCAACCTCATAACAGAAGACCTACTTCTCCCCGGAAAAAAGCCAGTTATTACGTTTTTTACGGAATATGAACTCAGGAGCTGTTAGTCACAGCCCACTTTGGCGGGCAAAAAAGGAAAGGCCTTACCATCCCTGTGAACCTGCTTAAAGAGTGGAATAACCAAAAAAGAAGCAGAGGTACAGCTCAGTGCTCTGAAGGGAATGTACTAAGTGAATCTCTTGGCCAGATATCTGGGGCTAGAAGAAAACACTGCCCAATTGACCATCACTAGTGCTTTGAATAGAATACATTTCTCAACAGGCAACCAATGCAAAACCTTGAGAGCAGCTACTGTTAAGGAACCCCTAGGCAGATGGAGAAGTAGCCTTTCTGCCGCATTTTAAACCACCTGCAGGTGCTTCACCTGGGCTTTGGCAGTCCCCAGAAACAGGGCATTTGTGTAATCAAGACGCAAATTAATCAAAGCATGAATTGCTACTGTTCTTGCCTCTAGAGGCAGGAGAGGAAGACATGTTGTGATGGTACAGGGCAGCACAAAACATTGGCCTACCACTGTAGAAATCTGAGCCTTCATAGACTGGGTATTGTCCAGCTTTACTCCTAAGTTTTTGGCCACTGGAGAAGGGGGCGGCGGGACTGATAATGCAGAGGGCCAAAGAGCTTCCCACCAGTTGAACACATGAGACCCAAAAGAGATAATTTCAGTCTTTTCTGCATTTTTATTTTAGTTGGCTCCTCTACATTCAATCGAAGACAGAACTCGTGCAGTCCAAGAAAGTAGTTGCAATAGAGGCAGGCAGGCTCTCAAAGGCAAAGGGCAGCTGTGTGTCATTGGTGTAAGGAGTGATGTTACAACCGAACGGCTCGACAACAGAGGCGAAGGGAGCCATGAAGATGTTAAAACGGGTATGGCTCAATGAAGAGCCCAGTGGGACCCCTTGGTATACTGCCTTAACCTCGGAGAAAAAAGGAGCAAACCAAACTGATTGACTTCTGCCAGTCAAACATTACTTGCACCAATCCCACACAGAACTCTCCACACCCCGAGCGGAAAGACAGTGCAGGAGGATAGAGTGCGGGACAGTGTCAAAGGCAGCAGACAAGTTAAGAAGGACCAAGTCAAATGGCCAACTATCCGAAACGATGAGGGTTAAATATGTGTGCACTGATGAATATACAATTAATACAGATAATACTGAACGTATATGCTCCACTCCACCTCCAGTGGCCCACCGTTAAAACCACTTCCAAACAAATAATGTATCAATCAATGGAAGGAGTGGGTAAGTAATCAATAAACAATAAATTATTGTAGTCCAAGAGATTTCTTCCAAATAGATTCCTTTATTCTTTCAGATTATTTTCAATATGATGCTCCAGCACATTCTTAGAAGTCCAAACAAAACTTTTTTTTATACATAAACACAGCCAACGCGTTTTGTTCCCCTTGGCACCTCATCAGGGCTGCAAGAATAGAAAAGATAATATATATCACTAGTACATACATCATACATCTCTAGTCCCAAGAGTCAAGCTGACATCAAATATATACTGTTTAATACATATACAACACCCATAACCTGCCTATATAACAATCTTAAATATAGAGCATTTACCCAAAAACATAATCACATAGTGTTAATGAAAAAATGACATCACAGTTTGTCACTTTATAATTTTGTCACTAGTTCGCCTATTAACTATCACAGGACAAAAAATATATCCCTTGTTCGTGAGCATTGTTATAAATGACTGTCTAATTTTGGCATTAATATCCCTAATTTTAATTATATATGATAACCTCTCACATGCCTAAATAATGACGCGGTGGTATAAAATATCAGTCATGGAGGGATGCCAATCTCATCAAGGTCTTTTTTTTCTCCTTTCTCAAATATAAAATTTAAAGTTTTCTAAATAAATAAAACATAATAATTGATTAGTCCCCTATTTTATATCCCAATCACTGTCAGCTTTAGTATTCCATATAGTAAATTAAATGTCCTCACCTAAATCTATATCCGTTCTTCTTGTTTATATAATGTCCTCCACCAAATGAATCCTAAGCGCTAGAGACCCCTGTCTCAATTCAAGTCTAAAAAATAACTACATAACAAGGAGGAACCAAGCCAATATTACTTCCTGAACCTAATTATCAAAACTCTATCAAATTGTAGCGGAACATTCGTTTATATCAACATACCTTATCCCCTGTATCAATGAGTTCCTAGTAGCCTCCACTGCCCTTCAAGTATCACCGCTTTACTTCGTGTCTTACCCTTTTCCTTTTTATATGTTAAATTAACCAATCACATTACCCGCCGGCCAACTCCTTAATTAGCATAAATTTCTTCCTATCTGGTCCGTAAGCTACTGACCAATCAAATTCAACATTTAGCCCGTCTCCCTCTTGCGTAAAAACTAGTGTATCCTATCCAATCCAAGGCGTTTCTCAAATAATCCATTAACCAATCCTGTTCCCAACTAGCTAAGCCTTAAATTTACATAATTTGCGATTGCTTCCTACTCAGGCCGCGCAACGCTGACCAATCAGATTTGGCGTGTTACATATGTTTTTACTCCAACAAAATAAATATATTATCGCCTCTCTTTCTAACGTGAGTGTGTATATCTTTCGTTTTAAAGCCCCTCAGCGGTCCATTAGACATACTCGATCGTCTACTTACACGGATGCAATCATTTTTATTTATACTATGATTGCGAAAACGCAGATGCTTTCGCGCTGTGAAAGAGTGTTTCACTTTAATCTGAAGCTGGTATGCATATTAGTTCTCTAGCTCTGCTCTCTTTTTTAAGGATTCATTCCTCCACTTAAGCAATCAAATGAAGTTTTAACATCAATGATGTTCAGTGAGAGAATGTCTGGTTCATTTTGGAGGACACCTACCATTGTGCAATATTTCGGCACTGTAGACAGACATAATCATCAAATAAGTTGATGATCTCCCTCTTCAAGATGTTTAGTTTTTCATGTGCTGACTCCAATTCAGAGGCTTCCTCTGGAAATACAGCTGACTCTGTTAATGGCAATACCCTTTAGTCTGTACATCTGACATGGCTGAATAAGCCCTGGCTGTCAATCGAATCATATCTTTAGATGCGGGATGGCTAGACAGCCATTCACAGAAGCTCTGAAATTCATTAAGCTGGTTACAGAAAAATCCAATGGTTTGCTATGAACAAACAGAACATTCTCTGTCAGGAAACTGATTCTTAAGGTCACTGACAGTTATGATGGGCACAGTTACTCCAGCACCAACTGGTAGTACTGAATAACCAGTTAGATAAGATGTTTCGACATATATTGTTTTGGAATTGTCTTGGCGCTGGTTCTTTGAGTTCTTAACTTGAGAAAAAATTTCCCCTAATGGCATAATTCCTAGGAAGAATATTCTGTCTTTTAGCAGCTACCAGGGTTTGGAAACATTCATAGTCAATCTGTAGTTCAGTAGATGAAATTGGGTGAGGGTCAGGATTACCGATGGAATAAAAATCTAACATGGAAACGTGCATCAGCCACAAAGAATAATATTCAACACCTAAATGTCCATTTTCTTTCCTAATTTGGTCTCTCAAGTCAAAGGACTTCCTTGCAGGCTGCCAGGAAAAGCCCTAGCTTGGCAATGGGCATCTACTTACATATGAATACTTTCTGGATCTGACACTGAAAATCTTGACAAGAATGTATTGGGTTGGGTTAGTATAGGGCAAGACTGGATTACAGGGGCGTGCTATCTTTAGGGGTAAGGGATTTCCAAAGAAAGGGTAAAACATGTATAAGTATGCACCTGAAGGGTGTGAAGAAAGGGAGGACAATAGCTGAGGACTGGAGTAGGCAGGAACAGGCTGTGATCAGGGAAATAATAAGTCTGTAAACCGAAACTATAAGATAAGTACTATAACAACGTGGGCATGAGGGAGACAGACAAACTATCATAAATCATAGTTTGTATGCTTATTGCATAGTGATTACTCTGTGAGGCGAAAGGATCTTACAAGAAAACAGAATTAATGTCACAGAGTTCAGGAAACACCCAGTACCTCCTATGGAGAAAGCGCTGGGTGGAGCTCTGTGCCAGAGGCGTGAGGCCTCAGAAAAAAAACTGGCACCCTTGGTGGCAATGATTATTAAGATTGTGATATAAACACATCAAGGTGAGGAACAGGACTGGAATTCACAAAACTTGGAATACTGAGTAGGAAAAGTCTGTACCCTAACAAGGCAGGGCAGAAATATGTAGACAAACAATGACACAGAACACAAGGAGAAAAGTATGTTTTAGACCTGTCAGCCCTAGAGTTGTCTTCTCCAAAAATTTGGACTGCTGCCCTCATTTCTGCTCAAATTCATTTTTGTTAGCCTTACAACTCTGTCCACTTTACCTCTGCTAACCAATACTAAAATGCTGGTGCTCACTCCCAAAAACATGGTTACATTGGCCTAGATTGGATTAGCGTATTTAACTTACTTATAAGTCCCTTGTAATGTGGTGTTCCATATACCCAGGGTTGGTAAATCAAATGCTACTAGTGGACCTGGCGGTGCAAAAGGGGGTGGTGATGGACGGAGCATCACTTATTGTGCCACCGACCTAAGCAGCCTTAAACATGTTGTGGGCCTGACATTTGCAGCCTGGAGTACAGTTTAAACTGCTAATTTGACTTGGCAAAGTACCCCTTTTGCCAAGCCTAAAACTCCCTTTATAATACCTATAAGTCAGACATAAGGTAGGCCCTAAACAGTCCTACGACTGGTTGCATTGTATTTAGACAGTTGGACATGTACTTTTCAGTTTTACATGTCCTAGGAGGGAAAAACTACTAAATTCATTTTTCAGTACTGTGAGGCCTACCTCTCCCATAGGATACCATTGGTTTACCTTAGTACATTTAAGAAATATAATGTTTGCTGTCTAAAGAATTGTAATTTAAAATCAACTTTAATGGTAAAGTCGGATTTTAATTCACAATTCTGAAAATGCCAATTTTATAAAGTCAGCAGTTCCTCACCCCAACCGTTTGAAGCTTGCAGCCTGTTCCTGGATCACATAGCTAGGTGTAATTGGCAGTTGGTCTTTGTGTATTCCTCTCAGACAATAGAGTGACTGGATGGTGGCAGGATGCGCCACTCTGGCAGGATGGGGGGTGGAGCTGTGCACAGCTCCACTTACTGTTCACAGATACTTCCTCAGCACACACACAAAGAATTTCACACTAGGCCATTGTGACTCCAGACATCCTGGAACCAGGGCAGGGAGCCTGGAAATTCCAGATACTTCTGTGTGTGTGTGGGGACTCCAGAGGTTTCTTCCACTTCAAAGCTGGCATCAGTTATAAAACTTGGACCCTCATATCCACTTTCAGCACAATCCTAGACCTATTGACACTACTGAAGAAGGACTGCCCTGCTGCCAGATGACTACCCGGCTCCTTGAGGGCTGCCCTACTGTCTGAGAAGGAATATTGGACCTGCTTTCTTCATCCCAGGCTACCTGAGTGACTACAAGTGGTACAACAAGCTCCAGAAGCCTCCCTGCAACTGCCCACTTGGCCTACCTCACTGGACTTGCATGGATCTGCAGATGAACAAGCCTTAGCCCTGCTGGCCTCTGCTGGAGTGAATTCCTTATCCCCAAGAGGTGACTACCAAGTCTTGGCCCTTTGGTGTGGCATCGGTAGAGCTCCTGCTGGAAGAAAAAGAGAAATCCTGAAGTTTTGGGCTCTTTGTGATTACGAATGGGCCAGTTTGTACTGAGATCTTGCCTGCCCGTTCCAGCCACTAACATGAAACTCCGATGGACCCCTACTCTTCTCATTACAGGACCCACCAGTGACAACCAGCAACACGAGATCGGCACTTCGCGCTACAGCATCAACAGCCCATGGGGACCGTCAACACAAAACTCCAGCAACGATCATCTTGGCCTGCTCTTTACACTACAGCTACGACCATCTGCAATGCTCTCGCCCCCCTCTCCCCCCCACCCCCCAAACTGGAATCTTCATTCCAGGCTTTGCGAAGCTAACTTTTTCAGTGAGAATAACCGAGTCCCTGTATCTGGCCGGCACTCCATCGTGGTCAGCTTGAACTTATGACTTTCATCCATTCTAGCATAACCAGAAAACTGTGAGTAGCACTTTGTACTTTTAGGTGCTATTCTTACCTTAAATCTTTGAAATATTTCTACTTCTAGTGATAGGATATTTGTTGTTTTGGTGTCAAAGAATTTATTAAAAATTACTCTTTTTTAAAAATTGGTATGGAATTTGTCTTGTGCCATGTTTTCAATATATTATTGTTTGAGTGCTGCATAAATACTTTACACATTGCCTCCAAGTTAAACCTGAATGTTTAAGTGCCAAACTACCAGAGGGTAAATCACAGGTACAATTTGTCACTTTTTGTGTTTCACCCTGAGAAGGTTCTGGTTGTTGCTTTCCAGCCAACAACCTGATTTTTAACAGCCTGCATATAACATGATCAGGAAAGGGTACAGACAAAACTAGGAGTACGGAATCACAGGAATGGACAAGCAGGGTAAAGAAGAGTCAAGCAACAGGGATAAATAACTAATCAGAACAGGAAAATGGGATCAAGTAACAATGGAGACAGAAATCAAGGAGCAAGCCTGGACATTCAGCAGCAAGAACACAACAGAATGCAAGGAGACTCAGCCCCAATGTGAGCTCACATTGAGCTCTATGGGGTTGATATTAAAGGAAGGTCAGGGGAGGAGCACAGGTGCAGGGAGAGAGCCAGGTGCAAGGAATAAACCAGGTGCAAAGAATCAGAGAATCTTCAATGAAGGGAAGGCTGAACAGGAACTTGGAAAGGAAAACACAAGCAAAACCAGAAGGCACAAGGCAGTAAAGCCTGGAACAGAGTATGGATAAAAGATTGAAAAGTCCAGAAGGCAAGTATAAAAAGTGAGAAAGGCCGTAGAATCCAGGAATCTGGAGAGACAATAGAGCAGCTCCACGGGGCATGACCTGGGCAGGGTTTGGAGACAAAAAGGACTACAAGGACCATGATGCATCAGGAATATCATTTGAAAGCTGGAATTTGATGTGCAGCTGTGAATGCAAGGTGTTGTAAATAGTTCAGCCATATTCTGGTTTAACATTTGGACCCCACAGAGCCCTTGTGAGAGCCACCTGATGGCAGGATGGTAGAAGCCTAGCAGTTTTCCCTACCAAAAGGTCTCCAGCTGGGGCCCAAATGCAAACACAACCGAAACATGAAACAGAGTCCAAATCCTTTCTTAAGGGTGAATGGTTTCAAAGTATACTGCAACTGTACTTTGGGGCATGAACGTAAAGAACTGTACTGATTATCCATAGCTCTTTTACTTTGGAGGTACCAGATATTAGTAATGTATATGATGCCTTAAGAAGTCTTATATTAGAAACTTTTGTGGCCATTGGAGGAATAAACCATTGTTGGATTGAACTGACTGGCACACAGGTTGATTTTGGAATCAGTTAAAGGTAAGAGCTGGAGTGAGGACCTTCTTGGAAAATAGGTGGTTCCTAAGGTTGGTGACTGGCATGGGAGCCTTCTTCTGAACAGAGAGGTCTGAAACAAACAATGCTAGAGTTTCTTCTGAAATAAAAACAATTGAAACATAAAATCCCAACCAATTCTATCAAATGCCTTCTCAGCGTCTAACGAGATTGCGGCAAAAGGGTGATCCAAAGAAGAGGCTTTATTGAAAACATTGAAGAGAACTCTTGAGTTAACTGAGGCAAGTGGTCCTTTCACAAAACCTGATTGTTCCGGGCCAATAATATCGGGAAGAATAGGATCCATTTGGCGGGTCACAATCTTTGCAAAGATTTTATAATCTGTGTTTACCAGAGAAATCGGGCGGTAGTTCTTACAAAGGGAATGATCTTTGTCCTCTTTAGGAATCAAGCAAATCAGCGCTTCTTCAAAAGTGCCTCGGGAAGAACCATTATCAAGAAAAGATTGAAATAAAAGTAAAAGATTTGATAAAAGAATGTTCACGAAAGAATTATAAGATTCAATGGTAAAACCATCTGGACCTGGAGCTTTCCCCCGTCGTAATACCGATACAGCATGGGAAATATCTGCAAGAGAAATATCAGCATCCAATTACTTAAAATCAATATGGTTGGATAGAGGAGGAGAAATGGATTGGAAGTAAGAAAGGAGGTCAGATTGGTCTGGCGGGTTTTTATGAGTGTATAAATTCTCATAAAAAGAGACAAATTCATTCAAAATATGTTTATCTTTGAAGATAGGAATATCGGCAGGACCTTGTAAGGATTCAATTTTTGTTCTTTCTTTTCTGATTTTTAAATAATTTGATAATAGTTTTCCCATTTTGTTCTGACCCCCATAATAATGGGAACTACTTTTTAAAAGAATATTAGAAGCAGCATCAGTAGAGATTCTGTTAAAGGTAAGTTTAGCATCCATAAGATTCTTCAGGGAGGATTCATCATTTGAGTGATAATATGCATATTCTAATTGTTTGATTTTATTGAGTAATTGAGAGGATTGGGGTTCTATAAATTTCTTCTTCTGACACAAAAAAAATAATAATAAAACCTCTTGCAGCAGCCTTAAAAGAGTCCCAAACCAGAACAAAAGGGGTGTCAGGAGTGTTGTTAATAGCAAAAAACTCCGAGGCGAAGGAATTAAACTTCTGACAAATATTTGGGTCAAATAGAAGGGAGTTGTTAAAGCGCCAATGGTCAGGGTGAGGAGAAAAGGGGATAAGGTCAAAGTCTACATGGACGGGGCGTGGTCTGAGATTAAAATAGTACCAATTTCAGAGTGAGTGGCAAGTTGGGTTAGGGATTTAGTCAGAAAAAAATAATCAATACGGGATTGGGAATGGTGTGGGGCTGAATAAAAGCTTTATTCTTTGAGATTAGGATTGCAAAGTCTCCAAATGTTCACCAAAGAGT
The DNA here is from genome assembly GCF_964204655.1 of Triturus cristatus. Taxonomy (NCBI): domain Eukaryota; kingdom Metazoa; phylum Chordata; class Amphibia; order Caudata; family Salamandridae; genus Triturus; species Triturus cristatus. Next base: position 1,576,600,459 of record NC_140590.1, read on the forward strand.
TACGACGAATAGCTGAAGTAAACTGTGAATGCATTTTAGATGGGCAAAACTTAATTCTAGAATGTCTATCTAGTATGGGATCGAGGACTTAGTTACAATCCCCTCCAAATATGATGTAATCATCATTATAGGTAAGTAGTTTTTCCGATACATTAGTCCAAAAAACCTTATCAATCACAGTAGGGGCATATACATTAAAAATGGTGAAAGGGATCTTATTTATAAGGAATTTAACAATAACCCAACAACCTTCAGCATCAATTTCTTGATGAACAATTGAAACATGCAACTTTTTGTGACATAAAATCAGAACCCCATTTTTTTACCCAAAGCTGGAGAATTAAACACATGTCCTACCCAGCATCTTTTCAATTTAGAAGCTTCGTCTTCAGAAATATGAGACTCTTGAAGTAAAGCAATGTCAGTTTTTAACTTAGCTAGGTGAGATAACACTCGTTGCCTTTTGATAGGGTTACTTAGTCCTTTAATATTCCAAGTTGTAACCCGAAATGTAACTGAGTGAGAAAAGTTTGAACAAATATCATGCTTTCAAGAACAGGAAATGAGAATGAGTGGAAGGAATAGAGAAAAAAGACAAGTGAGATTGAGCAAATGTTTTAAGAAGGGAAAGAAAAGAAAAGAACGGGAAAAGTAAAGAAGCAATTGTTTTAGAAAGGAAAACAAAAGAATAGAGAAGGATGAGTAAAGGTAAAAGAGCAAAGAAGAAGATGATAAAGAACCCATAGAAAAAAGAAAAAGGGAAAATAGAAAACAAAAAGACAGTACAAGTCATACATCAGACGACTGAAGAACATACCTACAGATACAAACGAAGTGGGGGATGACCACTCCAAATATGACGACGTCAGCAACAAAAACTCCATTGACTTCCCAACGGACTACATCAAAGACTTCAACATGACAGGGAGAGCAAATAAGGAACACAATCGAAAGAAGAAATACATCTGTTTATAAAAGAAGAAAAGTTAAGAAAAAAAGAAGCAATAATATTGAGAAGAGGAAAGTGAGAAGAGTGTACAAGCAAAACACAATCTATTAAAACATTACAAGAAAATAAACTAGACAATGCTCAATATGTAACCATAACAAGGGAACAAAAACACGACAGGAGGCAAGAATAATAATCATGCAGGTTTTGAAGTGTCCATGACATCAGCTCCATGAAGACAAAGAAATTCTTGCAACGCAGCAGGATCCTCAAATGTTGTGGTCCTGTCTTTATACGTAACCTTGAAGTGGCAGGGATGTAGAAGACCAAATCTGGTGTTAATAGCATGTAGTTGAGGACGAAGACCAAGAAACTTCTTCCGAAGATTTGCCATGATTTTAGCAACATCTTGAGAAAGACAAATACTGTGACCTTCCCAAAAATTTTGTTTTTGGGATTTGACGGCTGACGGGACTTGAAGAAGATCGGTGTATTGCAGAAAAAGCATAATAACACCACGTGGTTTCACAGATGTTTTAGGACCCAGTCTGTGAGCCCTCTGTATATTAAGAGAAAGAGTAGCTGGTAAGTCCAAAAGTTTAGGCAGCAATGTCTGAAAAAAGACGGTTGGGTTGGAGCTCTCAACATTTGCAGGGAGACCATAAAGCCTGAGGATGTTCCTACGATTTCGATTTTCCTAATTCTCCGCTTGTTTTTTGAGTAGAGATACTTCAGATTCTATAGAGGAAATGCGGGAGCAAGAAGCTTGGAGGGATTCTGTTGTTTGCTCCACAATAAGCACTCGTGAGTTCAGAGAAGACCACTTGTCATGAAGAAACTGTAGAGTTTTATTAGTGTCTTCTACGAAAGGATTCAGTGCTCTAACTTTCGTAAGGATTAAATCCATGGAGGCAGAAGAAGAGTTTACAGGAGAAGGGTGGTCCTTCTTAGGGTGCTTAGTAGATATTGCAGGTAATTTACTAGTAGGTTGTGTTTTAGGAATAGTGCCTGAGGACTGATCAGGTTTGTAAGGCAGAGAGTCATCCATGTCGTTAGAGTTAGAATTAGAGTCAGAGTCAGAACACGGAGCAGCCTTAGTGGAAGCAGAGAGCTTAGTGATCTGCAGTCTCCCCATAACAAATGTGAAGGAGATTAATTAAATATAAACCAGACTCTTGAGGGACAAAGTCCAAATGTGAGATAGTCTCCTTGAGAGAAGAAATAATTGAGCACACTGAAGACAGAAAATTGCCGTTGGAGTTTAGTGAAACAACTAAGACTCTTAAGACCAGAAATCCCCAAAACTCAGAATACATTGAAAAGATTACAGAGTGATGGTTACATCGCAGCTGTATATGTCAGAAAGAGTTCAAAAGCAAAACAGCATTTCCATACCAAAAAGCTCACTCACTTTGTCCAAGGAGACAAACAGCAGACATAGTTTACAGCGAGGAGGAGCCAAAACATGAAGAAACAGCATCAATGTGCGTCAGGTGCTGAGAGGAAAAAACAGGATGCAAAATGGCGCCCATCAAGGACTAAGACGGAAACACCTTCTAAAAAGGTCCATACCAAAATGAAAAGACACTCAAAGAGTGAGAAGGCTCATCACATGAATCATAGAGCGTTATCCAAAGCTTATAGTTTGAAATAGTACAAATGCAGTGATATGCTCAATAGTGGTGAGGAAGGAACAGAAAAACAAAATGGCGGCCTTCAAAGTCCGGGACAGGACGCACCATCAAAACTGCTCAAAATTGATCAAAAAAGGCATGTAGAGCTGCGGAAGGGCTCACCATATTGTAGGGAAGTGATAGCTGGTGTCCGCAGCCGGAATATAGACGATGTCCTCTCGAAAAACACGTTGCGTCGGGAACGATGTAGCCGACCTCCGGGGCTACACCGCCATCTTGATTGACGCGCAAGCCACGCCCCCGGCATCAGTGATTTTTAACATAACACTGATAAGAAAATAGCATTTTAGAAGTCAGAATACCTTTATGTGTTTTGCGTATTTGCATTGACCCACAGACTCCAACAGCATAATGCTCATTACAGTACTAACTGACAGGTCTTGGAGGATACTGTTAGAGAATATGTCTTTCTGTACTGTAGTCCTGTAACTGCTCCGAGTTCATTTCATGAAGAGCTATTATAGATTTCTTATGGGGAGGATCTTCAACCACAAGTAAAGTTGTTATTGAGATAATGTTGAATGTAGTGTTGCATACAAGAGTGGATGGAATCTCTCTCTTGGTGTCAGAATAATTGACAAAAACAAGAACGGATACAGCAGTATTCAATACTGTGACTTCTTCAGGCTTGAATAACCTAGAAAAGTTATTATTACCATGATGAACTGGCAGTAAAGCAATGGTTAAGCCCATGTCAACTGAAAATGCTATAAGAGGTCCGAAAAAGGCTTTAGCACAATGTTTTCATGTGAATCCACTTGGAGCATTCCCTTAGAGACTGTGGAGGATTCTTTATTGTGGCTGCATCTCAGTTTAGCAACATCTTTAGTACTGAAAATGAATATCAACTTGAAATCTGTATTGCTGGAATGTGTTTCAACAAAAGCCTTGTTAATCTTCTGAGCAGGGAAGGAAAAGTGTTTCACTTTAATCTGAAGCTGGTATGCATATTAATTCTCTAGCTCTGCCTTCTGTTTTAAGGATTAATTCCTCCTCTTAAACTAATCAGTAGAAGGTTTAATATCACTGATGCTCAGAGAGAATGTCTGGTTCATTGAAACGGAGCTCCCACAAGCAGTTAATGACCAACCAAGTGGGAACAAACCAACCAGATTCGAACGCTAAAAATAGAAAGGGGGGTGGTCCCGTAAAGCAAAGAACTACAAAGCGGATTTGTAAGGAGAAAGATACTGGGGGTAACAACTCGAACTCAGGTCTCTCATTGCAGCTAAGATCTACTAGATGTGCTGGACAAAACAAAAATGCTAATAATCCTGCTTTGGGGGCTGTGCATCCTTGTGACTCGGACTTAATGAAGAGACTGGAAACTATGATGACTGTTTTGTTGAATCCGGTACTGTACAAATTGTCTCAAATAGAGGAAAAATGAACAGCTCTGGAGACATTTTATCTTACAAATCACTACCCTCCCAATAACACTGCAATAACTGACGTAGCTAGATCTAACTCCCAGCTAAGCATAGACCCCTTTGTAAGGTCTAATGCTGTCATTGATGGGATGGGAAACACTGCCCAACAACAAACTACTGGGCTCTTTTCTGTTCCTTCTGGCTTCGTCTGTGACTCTACTTCTGCTAATAACTTGAGAGCTAATGATAGGTCCCAAATGCAGATACAGCTACAAGGTAATCTTGAGAATAATGGTCGCTCAAGGTTGTATGGAGAACAACAAATATCCGCTATTTCTGCCATTACTCTCCCATGCTCTATTAGACCTATACCTGCGATTTGCCAGGAGAGTGGGCTACAGGGAGGGTCACATTCTTTAGGGTCAAATAGGGGAGTTTCTCAGTATCAAGATGAACTTAGGAAGCCTAAATTAACATTAGATCTTCCTCCAGCTGCATGTCTCTATGTTATGGTTTTAGTTAACGTCCCAGAACTCAACCCCAATACACTAGAAAATACGGAGCAGCTTATAAATAAATCCCATCATTGGTTATCTAAATGCCTAGGTGAAAATTCTAATGTTCATCGAAATATCATCATGGCGAGGAGGGTATCCTGGGTAGGGAGAGCCCCTAAAACTATCAAAGGTGATTGTATCGTAGTAAATTTTGATAGTTCCCATGTAGTGGGCAACTTATTATCAATTCTTCCAAACATGTCTTCATTTCATTCTGAGATATTTGTTTTACCTTTGGGTTTCTTCTATAAACCTCATTCTATCCCTCAGCTGTCACAGTTGCTCCATTTTAGTTGGCAAATCACCTGTAGGCCTCCCCGACACCTACTCAATCAACTTCCCTCTACTTTAGTTCCCCCACTTCCTTTAAAAAATAGATATGCCACATTAGAAGGCCTCTCTGTCTGTGATTGACTGGATCTTCAGACTATGTCAACCAGTTGGAATGTTTCTCTAGATTTGCATAAAAGGTCCCCCTTGCCCACTACCACTTCGGTCACTTCTCCAGTGACCTTAGTCAGGCGCAAAAACACTTTTAACCTGTCTCAGTGCCCGACATTTCGAGGGAACTCTACCGGTTTCATATCGGTCATTTCTTGGAACATTGCTGGTTATAACCAAAAAAGGTCAAATAATGGCTGGCTTTCTTTGTTAACTTCCAGTGATATAGTGTGCCTCCAAGAGACCTGGGAAAGGGTCCCAATATATCTGAATGGGTATTGTTCCTTTTATACTGCAGCTGCTCTGTCATCTGCTGGTCGGGCTAAGGGCTAAGGGCGGTCTTCTGACATTGTTCTCTAATACTTTACCGTTTAAGGTGAAGGCATTTTTTTTTTTTTAAAAAGAATTTTATTGTTTTGTAAAACAGTGAAAACAGTAGGACATTGAAACGGACCTTGTATACATATCCCTAGAAAGAGCACCACCCCATTGCACAGTCCCTCAACCAACCCAAGTTCCAATGCAGTTCGAAAGACTCTGGTTCCCCACCCCCCCACCGCCCCGCAGGTCTCCTTAATCATCCGAGTCAGAGGAGTCCTCATCCGAAAGAGGCGGCGGCTCGCATATTTCACCCCTGTACTTGTTCCATGCCCCCCAGACCTTGGCCCACTTGCGGGGGCATCCCCGTCTAATGAATACAGAACGCTCTGCAAACATGGCTGCGTCCATTTCCTTGCGCCACGTGGACAGCAGCGGCACCTCCTCTGCACCCCATTTTTGGGCTATATTTCTTTTGGCCGTCATGATGCCCAGCGTCACCCAACCCTGCGTCTGACGATTAAGGTCATTGGGCTCCCACACATTTACCAAGCAGCGTCTGGGTTCCGGCAGTAGCGATATCCCACACGCCTGTGACATTGTACGCAGCACTCGTTTCCAAAAGTCTTGAATGATTGGGCAGTCCCAGATAGTGTGATAAAAGGTTCCCTCCTCCCCACAACCCCGCAAGCAGAAGGGATGTGGCGCCCTGCCCAGCTTGTGTAGTAAGCATCTGGTGTAGTAGGAGCGATGCAATATACGAAGTTGCACCAGTCGCAGCCTCGAGGGTATACCCGCCTCGCGCGGCGAGGCCAGTGCCTCACGCCACTCTGGGTCATCAAGATCACCGAGCTCGTTAGCCCACCGCTCCCGCAGGGTCCCCATAGGGTCCGGTAGATTATTGACCAGCTTGCGGTACGTGAAGGAAGTGGCCTTCTTTGGCATATATTCCGTCAGCAACCTGTCCTCCAGCGGGGACGCCTCCGGAACCTTCGCTCCAGGAGCCAGCTGCGTCATTAAGGCATGCCTCATCTGGAGGTATCGGAACTATTCCGAGGGGGCCAGCTCGTACTGCTGCTGCAGGCTCGCGAACCGGACAACCTCCCCCTTGTGCCACACATCGCCTATCGTCGATATTCCAATGGTATCCCAAGCGTCGAAGCCCTTGCTGTCTCTCAGACGTCCCAGCTTCTTGGCATCCCACAGAGGTGTTAGCTGAGTCAGGACTCCTCGCCATCCCAACTTGGCCTGAGCAGCATGCCAGATGGATATAGTCTGCCGCAAAGGGCCGATCATCCTCGAGGCCAGTCGGGTATCATACAGTGGGGACAGCATACCCCTCTCACCCAGCACGTCCCTATCCGCCTTGAATGCCGGGTCAGATTGAGGCGCGTGGAGCCACTGGTTAATCACCTTCAGTTGCGCCGCCCAGTAATAAAGCTGGATATCTGGGAGTGCAATTCCCCCATCATACCACCCGCAAACCAGCTTAGACTGCGCTATGCGCGCCGGCTTGTTGCCCCAGAGCAGGCTGGACACCTGTGCCGCTATCGCACGGAAGTAGGCCGGAGGCACCTGGAATGGGGTATTCTCCAGTACATAGAGAAACCGCGGCAGAGCCATCATCTTGAAGAGCGCCGCTCTTCCGACCAGGGTCAGGGGCAGCGCTCCCCAGTACCGCACGTCCCGCTTAAGGCGGTCTATCTGAGGGCTTAGATTGCGCTTGAAGAATTCCGTCTGATCCAGCGCGATGTGTATTCCCAGGTATTTGAAAGACCCCTCTGCCACCCGGAGCGGGCAACTCGGCGGTAGCCGCGGGAGTGGGCCCCTTAGTACCAGGAGGACCGACTTCGACCAGTTGATCGTGTACCCAGACGCCCGGCCAAAAATCTCGCAGATGTTCAATAGCGTCAAGATGGAACGCCTCGGGGAGGACAAATAGAGTAGTATGTCATCCGCGTAGAGGGAGACGCGGTCCTCCCAGTCGGCAGACCACCGGAGGCCCCGCATCATGGGCTCCCAGCGGATCCAAGCCGCCAACGGCTCAAGCACTAGGGCGAAAAGCAGAGGTGACAGAGGGCAGCCCTGTCTCGTGCCACGTGTCAATGGGAAGTCCTCCGACATGTGTCCGTTGGCCGTGACATGGGCTAGAGGTTTAGTATAGAGGAGCTGGACCCAGGCACAAAATTTCGGTCCGAACCCCAGATGCTGGAGTACCGCGTAAAGAAAGGGCCACTCCACCATGTCGAACGCCATTCGTGCGTCAAGGGAGAGAATAACAGCCGGTTCCTGCAACCGCTCCACTCGGGCCAGCACCCCATGCAGCCGCCTCAGATTGTGAGACGTACTCCTGCCAGGCATAAAACCGGATTGATCCGGGTGTACAATGTCAGATAAGTGAGGTGTGAGCCGGGCGGCCAACACCTTCGCGAGGATCTTTGCCTCCGCGTTGATCAGTGATATGGGACGGTATGAGGTGCATCGGTCCATCGGCTTACCCGGCTTCGGAATTACCACAATGGTGGCCGTCCGCTGGTCCTCAGGGAGTTCCCCCACCTCAAGGCTATGCGTGAACATATTCAGCAGGTGTGGCGTTAACGTCTCGGAGAGTCGCTGGTAAAGCTCGATTGGGATGCCGTTCGGTCCGAGCGCCTTACCAGGCTGCAGCGTGCCGATAGCCGCCTGGAGCTCCTCCACCGTGAGCTCAGCCTCGAGCGTCTCTCGAGCCTCAGGGGAGAGCTTGGGCATCTGCAGGTCTTTGACGTAAGTCAGTGCCATCTCCACCGTCATGGACGAGCTGGAGGAGTAGACTTCACGGAAGTGCTCCGCCAGAGTGCGCACTATTACTCGTGGGTCTGTTACTGTCAGTCCCTCATCAGTGCTCAGCTGCGCAATCCCCCTGGCGCCGTCATCGCGCCTGTCAAGCCACGCCAGTAACCTACCAGTTTTGTCCCCCACATCATAAACTGTATGCCTCGAAGCCTCGAGGCGCTGTCGGACTCGCTCTGTGAGGTGCTCTTTGTATTTCGTCTGAGCCACATACAGGTCATGCGAGGTTGCACGGGAGGGAGCCGCGGCCTGGCGGGCCTCCGCCGCCCGGAGCTCGGTCTCAAGCGATTGTAGTTCAGCTACCTGTTCGCGCTTGTGTTCCGAAACGGCGGCCATCGCCCGGCCCCGCACCACCGTTTTGTACGCCTCCCAGAGAATCGCAGGGGAGTCGACCGAAGTCGCATTTTCCTGGAAGTAGAATTTCGTCGCTTGCACTATGGATTTACTGATCTTTGGCAGGCGAATGTAGCTAGGGCGTAGCGGATAAACGCGACGGCGCAGTAGGTGATAACTGGCGTATTGCAAGAGGATCGGGGAGTGATCAGAGATGCCTCTGGGTTGAATGTTTATACTGTCAACATTCTGGAGACAACCGGGGGAACCTAGAAAGTAATCAATGCGGGTGAGACTGTCATGCACCCCGGAGTGATACGTGTAGTGCTGTGCCGTCGGATGATGCAGCCGCCATATGTCCGTTAATCCGATCGCCGTCGCGAAGCCCGCGAGGCGGGACACTCCCCCAATCTTTCCCCTAGGTGGAGACCGGTCAGTGAGGTCGTCCATCACCGCATTAAAGTCGCCACCCAATAATACCTCCCCCCCCGGTAGTGAGAGCAGGAATTCACTGAGTGCCGGGAGCGCCGAAGCATGCAGTCCGGGCGGGATATAGACAGACACTATGTTGATGGGCCGGCCCTCCCATTGTACGTGTGCTGCGGCGAAGCGCCCAGCCCCGTCTGTGTGTACACTAAGCACGATCAAGGGGGACCGGCGCCGCAGCAGGATACCAACCCCCCGGGACCCAGAGGTGAATTCAGAGTGCGCCACCATCTTATACCCCCATCTGTCAAGCGCTTTAGTTGTGGAGCCAGTGAGGTGGGTCTCCTGGAGCAAGGCCACCGTCGGGGAACATCTTTTGAGACTATGCAGGACCAGGCCCCGCTTAATTTTATCTCCCAAGCCCCGTACATTCCATGTGAGTAAAGAGAGGGGTGGCGCCGGAGTCAGAGCGCTGGCAGGGGGTGGGTCACGCTGCATCTCAGACATTACGGTGGTTGGGCAAAGTGACGGAGCATGGTGCGGATAACGTGGCGTGATGCATGTGTCATGCAGTGAAAGTGCGGTGAGTTTAGGTCAAAGGCCCGTGTCCTACAGAACCTCAACAGAAAACAAAACTACAGAACATTCCCCCCTCCCCCCCCCCCCCCCCTCCCTGCCTCCCTGCCACACGGACTCAGAACTGCCCGCCACCCCAACTCAGCAGAGTGCTCCATTCCCAAAACCCCAACCAGTACTTGCGCTGTAAGGAGCGTGGGGTCCGAGGAAGACCAAGACATCCCCTGTCCCCAGGTCCCATCGTTCACACCCTCTGGCAATAGGACGTAGGTCAGTCCAGCATCGGTGGGCACCAGATATGAGTCTCCGGCTTCACGCCGCCGCTGCGGCATCAGCCGTTGGGTTCCCCCTCAGTCTCCTCTGCGCGTCGGTCGCGGCCCTCAGAGTCCTCCTCACTCCCCATGCGTCTCGTCCTGCGGGCCGAGCGTCCACCACCCGCAGCCGGGCGCCAGCCCTCCAGCCAGTCGTGGGCCTCCTCCGGTGTGTTGAAAAATACAGTTTTGCCATCCGCCACTACACGGAGTCGCGCCGGGAAGAGCATAGCGTAGGGAAGTTCCCGGGCCCTCAGCTTCTTTTTGATCTCCAGGAAACTTCGGCGCTGAGCCGCCACCGCCGCCGTATAGTCCGGGAAGAAGGACACCGTGGAGTTCTGGAGACGGATGGGCGGCGCCACCCGCGCCGCCTGAAGAATGGCATCCCTGTCGCGGAAATTGAACAGGCGGGCCAAGACGGGCCGCGGGGGTGCACCCACTCGCGGTCGGCCGCCGGGCACCCTGTGGGCGCGTTCCACCGAGAAGAAGGTAGACAGGCCCCTGGGTTGCAACTTGGACTTGATCAAGTCTTCAATGTAGAGGTCCATGGCTGGGTGCCCTTCGCTTTCGGGGATCCCTGTAATGCGCACGTTGTTGCGGCGAGAACGCCCCTCTTGATCGTCCAGCCTGGCCGCCATGCGCTTGTTGTCCGTCTCCAGCTGGGACACCTTTTGTAGGAGATAACTCGAGTCTTTTGCCAGGGTCTCTGTCACCTGCTCAACATCCGCAACCCTGGCGGACATTTTCTGGAAGTCTGCTCGGAGAAGAGACACGTCCGTGGAGATTGACCCCACCATCGTCTGTACTTGTGTCAAGGCAGCCATGATGTCTTCCAGCGTTACTTTAGGCGTCTCTTTGTCCGTCGCCATCTTCTCGGTGCGCCCGCCACGGTCAGGCGGCGCGGAGGAGTCCTTGGTATAGGCGAATTTATCAAGTTTGCCCTGTGGATTCCCTTTGAGCCCCTTCCCGCTCATGGTCGCAGCCGGCGGCCCTCTCCCTCCCGCTCGCCACTGACGAGCCGGTGAAATGGACCTCTTTGACTGGGCAACGTCCAACTCAGGCAGCACTACGAAGCGCCCAGGTCTCGGCGAAGTCCGGCATCAGGCGGGCGCACAGCCCTTATTTCTCCCCTCCGGTCACAGTAAATAGCAGGCGTCCCGGGGTATCGCACAGGTGCCAGGCAGCAGTGCCAGGCGTCGCGCTGCAGGCAGCCAGGGCGAGCAGCACCTCCTCCCCGCTACACTCGTTGAGCCTCGCAGCCGGGGGCGGACCAGGATCACCGGGCCCGATAAGCACCTCTCCGCTGGGCCACTCGCTGCGGTATAGCACTGTCTTCACCCCTCCACTCAGGCAACGGTTGGTCAGTGGCTGCAGACACCCCGCCTCCGCCTCAGAGACGGCCGCTCTCCGTCTTGGGCACCTCCGTCACTCAAGGCCCCGGCTTTCAGCGCCGATGCAGGCCGCAGCTCACCGGGTCTCGTTGTGTACGCTCTGGGCGTCCGGGCAACTCCGGATCGGATCAGTCGGGGCCGCGTCGTCTTCGCCTGTGATAGCAGGGCAGCCCGAGTCCTCACCAGCGCCCAGAGTCGCGCTGCAGGCAGCCAGGATGGGCAGCGCCTCGCCCAGCCGCTCAGGCAACGGTCCGCCCGGGGCCGCAAACACGCAAACACGCCGCCTCCGCCCCCGAGACAGCCGTGCTCCGACCGGGGCACCTCCGTCACTCGAGGCCCCGGCTTTCAGTGCTGGTGTAGGCCGCGGATCTCCGGGCCTCGCTGTTCGCGCCCTGGGTGCCCGAGAAACTTCGGGGTCGGATCATTCGGCGCCGCTTCGGTTCCGCCGTCGGTACGAGGACCTTGGAGCCGGATCGCTGCACGGATGCTACACGGATGTCAGGGGAGTCGATCTCACCCTCGGAGCCCAACTAGGCTGCGGCCATCTTGCTCGGCTGCAAGCCACGCCCCCGTGAAGGCATTTTTTAATGATTCTCCTTATTATCATATTATGTTAATTGACATTCTCTGGATTATTGCTGGCTTTTTCTTAATTATTATAACAATAATTTTGAAAGTAACCAAGCAGCGGTGTTGACTACGCTGGAAAGAGATGTTACTGAGTTACAGGATAAATCCAGTAAACCCTGTAATATAATTTGGCTTGGGGATTTTAATGCTCACCCTTGTGATAAACTTAATGCATTAATTTGTGGAATACAGGATGAGGAAGGAGACTGTGTCCCCCATTTCTGTCATACTGAATATGGTAATACCCTAAACAGATTAGTAATGATAAATAATCTTGCTTTTTTAAATGTTGTTGATAACATGGTCAGTTTGAACGTACTTCCTCAAAATCATTTTACGTCTTCTACCCTTGATTATGTTTTGGTTTCTGATGCAATGATAGGCCTTTTCTCTCATTTTAAGATCTCGTTTTATTCATTTAGTGACCTTGCTGCAGTAACTTTCTGTATGCAAAACACTAAGGAAATTGAGTGTCCTTATAAACTCCCTATAAATCCTGTGATAGTAAGAGAGAACGGTATCGTTTTAAAGTGGGAAAAAGTGCACACAGGAAGCTTTTTGGCAAATTTAGTCTCTAAACGCTATGGGGAAATAATCCGCTGTCTAGACTTGGATTTGCATGACAAAATGCTCCTGGATTTTGATTTGATTTTAACTGATGTTAAAAATAATTTAACCCGTGTGATCTGGAATGCCCAACTTAAAAAATGTAGTTGGTTCGATAACAATTGTGATAAAACCCTTAAGAGTCTGCATGTAGCTTTGAAGGCCAGACAGCCAGATACATTACTGGTAAAAGGCTTGCGTCAAGCCTGCACAAATGCAAGGACCACTAGGCTGAGGTTTTTAAAAGAAGAGTGGTGGGAAAACTTGCAAAAGGCTGCTATACTAAAAAGTTCACAAGATTTCTGGTCTTTGATTAATGCCCCGTTTTTAAAGCATGAGCAGTCTAAGACTACAGACAATAATGTTGACCAAAAGGCATGGGTGACACACTTTGAAGCCCTCTTTGGAACGGATGATATGACAACCCCTCAATCTTTTCCCCATGTTCTGGAGACTGATGAGTCTCCAGTCAGCTTTACACTCATTGAAACAAAACATGCTTTAAATCAATGTAAACGAGCAAAGGCTCCAGGACCGGATGGAGTTCCTATAGATTTATTCTTAGATAATCAAGATCTATGGGCTCCACTTTTAACAAATGTTTTTAATAAAATTGCTCAATCAAAAGCACCGCCACCTTGGAAAACAACTGTAATCGTTCCCATATATAAAAAAGGGGATAGGTCGATCCCGAAAAACTATAGACCTATCTCCTTAATAGACTCTACTGCAAAGCTAATGGGTAGCTTTATCTTAAACAGACTAGAGGACTGGGCACTGGAAAAGAATATTATTATCCCATGCCAATTTGGCTTTAGAAAAGGGAAAGGCATGGTAGATCAGTGTCTGAACCTGAGCCTAATTATGGCGAAATACACGGCTGCAAAAAAAGGTCATCTCCATTTAGCCTTCATGGATCTGTCCGCAGCCTTTGACTGCGTGGCACAGTCTAGGCTGTGGCAGATCATGGAGGAGATGGTTATTGACCTGAAGATTATTAATATTATTCGTGACCTGTATACAGATGCTTCAGCCTGTGTTCGCTATGGGAGGAATGGTGAGTGCACATGGCCATTTAAAATTGCAAGAGGCGTGAGGCAGGGGTGCGTTCTTGCCCCCTATCTATTTTCACTCTATACCAATGGTGTGGAATCTGCATTGTTGGGCTCTACACCAGATATCCCTAATATTAACTCATCACAATTGCCAATTTTATTATATGCAGACGACACTGTACTCTTAGCTCGTACCAGTAATGCACTGCGTTGTCTAGTCCAGAATTATACACAATTTATGTGTAATTTAAGCATGAAAGTGAATTACTCAAAGTCATTTATTTTAGTAGCAGGCTCAAAATATCGAAATTATCCGCAAATCACTACTGAAGAGGGAAAAATGGGGGTTGTCGATTCTTTTAATTATTTAGGGATTATGTTTGATTCTCAAACAAAATGGCAAAAGATGATCACTAATAGAGGAACTCAGATGGAAAAAAACATTGGGGCTCTAACTAAGTTTATAAAACAAACTGGTTTAAAACCAATAGATCTAATAAAAAACAGTGTACCAAGCCAAGACTGTATCTACCACCACCTATGGGGCAGCTGTCTGGGGCATGAAAGACTGTACAAAACTGCAGATTATTGAAGAAAATTTCCTAAAAAGGATCCTTTCGTTACCACTGTCATGTGCTAACTACAAGTGTCACATGGAGATAGGTGCCCCTTATATAACTGATACAATTGCAATGGCCCCTATCCTAATGTGGCGCTCAATATGGCGAAAGGAGTCCCTTGCCTTGACAAGAGAGATAATCAAAGATGTCCTGAAACTAGATGGAGTAGGTAATATTGCTTGGCTAACTTATGTCGAAATAACATTGAAGGCGGCTGGGCTTCATTACCTCTTTTTGGAACCTTCTAACTGCAGTTCTATATCCAAAATTGACCTAAAAGCTCGACTGCTTTCGAATCGTGCCCTACCATAGAATTAACGAACTCAAATAGAACATGTCTAACCTTCGTTACTAATCTGCAACATAGGTATGTCTTGGTGAGGTTTCGATTAAATTATATTCCGTTAATGCTGGGTACTCCTCGCAATGTTTATGTTGTTTCTGAACTCCCATTTTGTACCTGTGATAATCAATCTATGCAGGATGATATACATTTTTTGTTTTTCTGTAAATTTTATTATAATGAAACGAAACGTTTCATTATCCCTATTATGCGAAAAATGAATTTTAAACAGTGTCGCGTAGCACTTTATTATCTCCAGCTACTACCTGATCCTTTTATCTATATCTCTTTAGCATCTTTTTAATTATTGGCACTAAAATAGAGATCAATAACCATCTGAAATTATATTCCTACAAAATGAAATTATTTTATTATTGTGTAAATGATCATGAATTTATAGCTGTATTTTTAAAGCAATGATCTTTTCTATGTGTGTTGTAATGTTGTGAATTGTTTTTTACATTGTTGTACGTAGTATACTTTTTATGCCTACATTGTGTTGGCGAAACAAAGTTTTCTGACTGACGAAACGGAGCTCAGTCATAGAGGACACCTATCCTTTTGCAATATTTTGGCATTGTAGACATGATCATCAAATCAGTCCATGATTTCTTTAAGACACATAGTTCTTCATTTGCTGACTCCAATTCAGAAGCTTTCTCAGGGAGCATAGCTGACTTTTTTAATTGCAATTTTGTTTAGTCTGTACATCTGACTTGGCTGAATAGGCCCTAGCTGTCACTGGAATGTTCTCTTTAGATGCTGGGTGGCTAGGTAGGAATTCACAAAGCTCTGAAATTCATTAAGATGGATTCAGAAAAATCCAATGGTTTGTTGTGAACCAATAGTAAAATCTCTGTCAGAAAACTGATTCTTAAGATCACTGACAGGAAGAGCACAATTACACCAGCACTAACTGGCGGCACAAAACTACCAGTTTGAGAAGATGTTTCGACATACAATGTTTTAGAATTGTAGTACCACTTGTAATAACTTGAGAAAAATTCCTCTTTATGGCACCACTCTTATACTAAATATTCTGTCTTTTAGCAGCTAACAGAGTTTGCAAGAATTCATTTTCATCCCATAATTCAATAGCTGGCATCGAGAGAGGGTCAGGATTACAGGTGGAATGTAAATCTAACATGGAATGGTCTGCCAGCCACAACCAATAATATTCAGCAAGCAAATGTCAGCATCAGATTTTCTGGATCTGATGCTGAACATCTTGACAAGAATTGATTGGGTTGGGGTTGTAATCTGTCAAGGGACTAGTAGGGTATGTTCATGACATGACTGGATTGCTGGGGGTGTGTGCTATCAGAAGGGGAAAGGGATTCCAAAGAAGGGCCAAAACATATATAAGTAAGAACCCGAACACTGGGAAGGAAGGGCAACCAGAAGCTGACGGATGAAGTAGGCAGGAACAGGATCAGGAAACTAAAAGTCTATAAACTGAAACTATAAGAGAACAGAAGTATCATAAGAAAGGAGTACAAGGGAGATAACAAACAAACAAACTATCAGAAATCATAGTTTGCATGCCTCTTGGATAGTGAAGTGAAAGGCTCTGATAAGAAAGCAAGGAGCATATTAATGCCACAGAATTCGGGAAACACCTAGTAGCTCCTATGGAGGAGAGCTCTGGGTGGAGCACAGTGCCAGAGGCATAAGGTCTCAGAAAAAAACTGCCACCCTTGGTAATAACGATAATCAAGATTATAATATAAACACAAGACATGACAACAGGGAACAGAAAAAGAAACACCAAAACAGAAACTGGCCTTGGGGAAAAGCATGTCTGGAAACAAGGTCAAGACTGGAATACACAGAATTATGAATACTGAAATCAAGACTAGGAAAACTGTGTAAACTAACTAGGCAGGAGAGAAATGCGCAGACAAACAGGGACACAGAAAAAAAGCAACAAATCTGGATATAGAATGACAGATCAGTAAAAGGTACAGACAAGGCTGGACCATGGCAATTGCAGGAACATAGAAGCAGGGTAAACAAGGGGCAGGCAACAGGAACAAATAACTATTCAGAAAATGGAATCAAATAACAATGGAAACATAATTCAAAGAGCAAACCTGGAAAATTAGCTGCAGGATCACGACAGAGTGCGAGGAGGCTCAGCAGCAATGTCACTTGCTAGCTACTGTGCCAGTGAGCTCTCAGGGCTTATATAGTTGGAAGCACAGTGGAGGAGCAAAGACTCAGAGATCATGAATAAACCAGGTGCAAGAAATCAGTGTATCTCCAATGCAGAGAAGACTGAACTGGGACTTGGAAAGGAAAGGCCAGCAAAACCAAGAGGTAGACGCCAGGAAACAGAAAAGCCAGAAATGGCCCTAGGATCCAGGAATCAAGAGAGAGACTAGAGGACCACAACCTGATCAGGACCGGGGCAGGGTTTGGAGACAGAAAGGACTACAAGGACATTGATGCATCAGGAAGATGGCTCAGAACCCTTGACTGGGACGAGTTGTGGAGCTGGGAATGCAAGGGGTTGTAAAGAGTTCTGCCATATTCTGATGTAACACCTGGACCCCACACAGCCATCATGAGCGTCACCTGTTGGCTGGATGGTAGTATTCTGACATGCAAATATTTTTGGAGCACAATGCTTTATGGTGTATTTCCAGCTTTTTCCAGTTCATCACAGATCTCCAGGCACAATAGGCAATAACAAGCCAGTACCCCTATTTTAAGACTCATTGTATGGTGTTCCCATGCAACTCTTGCCTCCTTTCTTCTGGTTAATCTGGTCTTCAGGTATTCTTTACCTTTCTCTTTATTTTTTGGCCGTACCTGCAATCTCTCAGCTCCAGGACACTCTTTGTAGTAGCTGTGCACTCTACAAACCCGCTCATTCATTCATTTCTGATGTGCGTTGTGTTTTAAAATAGATTTTCTTCAATTATTGGCCACATGTATCTGCTGTCCTTGTGCCCAATATTGAGGAAAAGCAGATAAAAAACATGAGGCAGTGCATGACAGGAGCTTCTGTTGCCACTTTCGAAACTCAAGAATTGTGAAGGTCCCAGACTTGTACATCACTTTTACTCTGATTTTTCTGTCACAATTTGGCACTAGCACAACTCACAGTCATTAATTCCGTGAATCACTGTGACACACTGTTTGCAACACTGCTTTACCAATGCAGAGGACATGCCACACAACATATGGAAATGAAGCATAGGGTGTCCTCTGTGGATGCTTAAAGCTGACAAAAATAGTCTGGCTCATTTAACATGCTAAACTGATTGCTGCAGTCAGAGCAGCACCCATAATCATGCCGCTAGTATTGGGTCACATTTCATCTACAGCAACTGGATGACAGGTTATCCTTGTTCGACTTGCAGCTAAACACCTAAGACTAGGAGACAGTGAAGATGGCACACATAACTGTTTAGACAAGTCTCATTAGAGTCCTAGCCATCAAAAGTATAAAGGCATTACTCCAGCCCTGATGTAACTGCACAGGATCACAGCATCGGCTGACACAGGTAAGCACAGTGGGGCAGGGTGTTAGGGGGGAGTTGACAGGCGACAGAATAGGTAAAATTGAATAAATAAATAAAACCTATTCCATCGTCTGTTGACTCCCCACCCCGCACCGCTCCACTGCCCCACCACGCTTACCTGCACTGGCCACGACTGCTGGATCGCCCCCCAAGCAAGGATCATCTTTAAAATAAACTGCATTAAACACAAGGCAGCCAGAAACAGCAACCTGGCAGAGAAATTACCTACATCAGGTGGACAGCACCACATCGTAATACAGAACAGGGCCAGACCGAAACGCCTGACAAAAGATTAACAAAAAAGACAAACATGCTCCATTTATGATCCCAGGATATGGAACAACATCTATGTCCACATCAGAACTACCTCAATCCTTCTGAAAACCTGGAAGGACTTGAAGACCCATCTCTTAAGAAAACACTACATCTCCACACAATAGGATTCACTACCCACATACATCCGTTAACAGGGCTTTTGTCTCAACCTTTATTTATTCGCATATCGAGAAATCATTACAATGACTTAGAGATACCGACAAACCATGTTATGCAGAGAACAGAGGCATTCAAGAAAAGAAGGTATAGAGTCGACATTTGGTAAACAGAAGAAGGAGTGTGGCCTAAAGGGCATCTGACTTTTGGACCTGTGTAGTCCAGACCAGGGTTGCTCTACAGGGAGTCCCTAAGGAAGAGAGGAGAAGGAAGGGGAAGGAAACAAGAGGGTTATGAAGCCAAAAGAACATGGGTACATAATGAGCAATATACAGGTATTAAGGCATATATGTTGCTTAATGAAAAGTGTGGGTGCACCTACAATCCATGGCACAGCTAGGTTTTACCAAGCGCAACCTGGAGAGAGGGGCACTGCTGCAAAAGTCTGCATAGTCGTAAACATTAAACTATAAACAGCAATCTGTAATGGGGAATATCGGGATATGGGGTCATTGCTGACTCTGTCGTCTTGCCACCCAGAGATTCCCAGCAAGGGCAGGTGCGCGAGATAGCAATGTTCTCAGTGAGCAACGTTGGGTGGGGTCTATCTATCGGGTAGGGCATAGGAAAGGGAAGGATCAGCAGCTGGGGTAGATGGATATGGGCAGGGCGGGCATAGTGAGTTACTGTTAGCCAAAGGGTGAGTCGAGTCTGCAATTGCTGGTCAGGGAAATACCATAAGGAGATGCAGCGCAAGCCATTATCCAGTCTATCCTTTGCCAGGAAGGGTTCATAAGGAGAAGATGCAAGAAAGTGGCCAGGATAGAGAAGGATTGGACTCAGGGGTCCTGGTTCCAGGGGCCCCTGTATTGCGGTTCTCATGTCCAGCAGGCAAGCAGGCATGGGGCAAACCAACCTACGGCATCAGGAGGGCAGGGGGAGAACGTTACAGGATATTTTCCCAATTGGACACTTCAGATAGGAAATCTCCCCATACCCTTTCGTAGGCATCTAATTTGTCGTTAGGTTTCATGTAGGGACATGATCTGAGCCATTGTGCTCTCATCCCATCGTCTAGTTTTTAGATGCACCATAGGTCACCACTAATAAAGGTGAAAACTCAGTCAACTCTTGTTACTTTTAACTTTATCTGGATCCCCCTGTTTTGTCCAGAAAATTATCTTATCTAAGAACTACCTCCATCAGGTTTAATAGGAGGTCGAGTCTGCCCTGTGGTATTGTCCTACCAGAGTGGGGAGATGTTGCTTATGATGAAGCATGTTACAATATGTGAGTGAGGCTTCCTCTTCCAATAAGATTGGTCTTTCTTCTCCTCTTGGACTTACCCCTACCCAGAATCTTGGTAATTTAGGCATCAGTGATGTGTACCATAACACTGATAAAAATAGCATAGTAAAAGTCAGAATACCTTTATGTGTTTTACGTCTTTGCATTGACCCACAGATTCCAACAGCATGATGCTCAATAAAGTACTAACTGACAGGTCTTGAAGGATACTATAAGTGAATATGTCTTTCTCTACTGTAGTCCTGTAAATGCTCTGAGTTTTTGGTTTCACGAAGAGCTATTATAGATTTCTTACGGGAAAGATCTTCAGCCATAAGTAAAGTTGTTATTGAGATAACGTTGAATGTATTGTTGCATACAAGAGTGGATGGAAACTCTCTCTTGGTGTCAGGATCAGTGACAAACACAAGAACGGATACAACAGTATTCAATACTGTGACTTCTTTAGGCTTGAATAGACTAAAAAAGTTATTATTACCATGCTGAACTGGCATTATAGCAATGGTTAAGCCCATGTCAACCCAAAATGCTACAAGAGGTCTGGAAATGGGCTCAATGTTTTCATGCAAATAAACTTTGAGCATTCCCTTAGGGACTGTGGAGGATCCTTTATTGCAGCGGCATTTCAGTTTAGCAGCATCTTTAGTACTGAAAAAGAAAATCAACTTGAAATCTGTGGGAAGGGGAGAGCGTTACAGGATATTTTCCCAATTGGAGACTTCAGGGGTTGTATTACATAAGGTGCCCTGGGGGAGCAATGGGTGTTTGCGCCCACTTTGTGCTCCCCCAGGGAACTTTGGTATTATAGAATGGGGTGCAGATGCTTGTGCGTCCCCTTCTATAATACCGATAGCACTGGCGCACTTAAAGCGACAGCGCTATCAACAGAGGGTGTTCCCTCATTTTCATAGGGGCGTGCCATTTAAAAGGTGGCACACTGTCAGTGTGCCCCCTGAAAGCAGCCCTCTGCAGGGGGTAAAGGGGATCCCAAGGCCCAACAGACATCCCTTGCAGGCAGGTGCAGTCACTGACTGAACCTGCCTGCAAGGGTATCTCTAATCCCCTTCGAAAGTGCAGACGGGTGCCACCTGCACTGTGAAAACACGGAGCGGCTGCTGCGTGTTTTTACATGAATGCGCTGCCCTCGGGGCAGCGCGAGTTTGCGGCTGCCCCCAGGGCAGCACATTCACCATAATGGGGTGCATTGGCATTGTTTGTGCCCGGCGCACCTTTTCAAAGATGCGCTGGTGCAAACAATGCCAATACGTAATACGGCCCCTGATAGGAAATCTCCCAATAGTCTTTTTTAGGCATCTAATTTGTCATTAAGTTTCATGTAGGGCCATGCTATGGAGATCTATGGCCCATTCTGTGTGTGTAGGGCATGTGGGCTGATGCCAGTGATGCAGGATGCAAAGATTTTCTGATGCTAATGCATTAGTGATGGGAATGAACATCCATTATGGGTGCATCTGTTACATTGTGAAGAGGGCCAGGTGGATGGGGGGTGTACAAATTATGGATGCAGGCACTGCAAGTGTGCCCGCACAGCCTCTCAGTAAGGTTGGCGTCTCTGGCAGCTCCAAAAAACATAGTATATGCGACAGCCCTATCTTAGCATCTTCAGCAATACCTGCAAGGTAGTATCCATGCCCAGTGTAATCTCCACAGGGTACAGTAGCACTCAAAGAGGATCTTTAAGTACAGACATTTGGGACAGGAGTCCCGAAGGACTCTATCAAGGCTTTGAAGAAGAGTCACCCAGTCATCCAAGGTGTATTCCCTGCCAAGGGTTGCCTGCCATTTGGTGCGGGTCAGGGTGAGGGTAGCAGCTGAGTAGAAGCTATTTATGAGAACCCCGTATAAGCCAAAGACCTGTCCCCGATATCAGCCCCAGAGCCAAATATATTGCAAAATGGGAAAGATAGGGAGTTCCACAGGCAGGGGGCCCAACACTGATCGCATTCGGTGTTTCTAGTAGTTTTACTGGGAGAGACTAACCCCCCCCCACCCCAGGAAAGGTTTAAATGTGTATGTGGTTTAACGGTGTGCCAGCTATACGAAGTGATGCATTATGCAACACTGGTGTCGAGCTGTGGAGTCAGGGATTAATAGCTAGGAGTTTGTGGGTCACCACCAAAGCTGTGCATGTGGCCATGAGAACTGGATTGCCCTGTTAGACCTGGCATCCTTGTCATGGTTTCCCTTTCCCTAAAACAAGATAACATTGCTTTATCCACAATTGCATATTTTATCCGTTCTGTGCCCCTGCCTGTCTCTGAATACACACTTGGGTGGGTGACAGCTGGATGTTGTTGTGCCTTCCCTCTAGACAGTAACATACAAAGGGAGCTGAGGTGTGTCATTCACATCCTGATGGCCCATCACCAGGCTGTTGGCCTTACTGAGGTAGATGGGAGGGAGGAGCTGACACTTGCACCTGAATAAGGCTCTGGCTGTCCCCACACAAAGGGCTGCATACCCCTGTGTAGTGAGTCTGGAGCCAGGGTAGGAAGGGCAGAGACCTTGTGGTCTTTAAAGGCCTCTCTTTGACTACTCCCTCACTTCAAAGGCACACCTTGGTATAACCACTGGACGTCTGACACCCTCAACGCATTACACTCTGGACCTGGGGACACTCTGCCAGGAAGAAGGACTGCTGGGCTGCTGAAAGGACTGATACTCTGCTGGACTCTGCTGGATTTGCTGGACTCCTGCATTGCTGTGCCTGCCCTGCTGCCTACTGCCCCTTGCCTGGTGGTGAGAAGGACTGGACCTGATTCTCTACATCCCCAGAATCAAGTGACTCCAAGGGTTTGCTGGCTTGCCTCCTGTTCTGAAGTCTCAGGGACATCAAAGACTTCCTTCAACTCTGCTTCGGCTGCTGGACTCTGCCAACTGTGAGTCTAGCCCTTCCAAGAGGTGCCAATCCAGTCATGAGCCTTCCAAGGGGGTTATGCAGCTGTTTTCTCCCAAAACCCACACATTGCCTGCTGTGCGCTGGTTGGAACTAACGCAAGCTCCTTCGACACTGACGCAGCGCAGATCCAAATACGATGTGGGACCTGACTGCGAGGTTCAACACCAGTGCATTACCTTCATCATAAAGGGGCTCAATGACGATGTGAGACCTGACTGAATGACTCTAAACTGACACAGCTGGTCCGTGACGTCACCGCAGTCTCCAGAAAGGTACTGTTTTCAGCGTGGCTTCAAGTAACCTCTAAGCTGTATTTGACTCTAAGCACTGAATTTTGATTTCAACTTTTAAAACTCATAGCTCCGGTTCTACTTATTGGATTTTTGTCATTTTGGTCTTGTTTTGTTCAATAAACTAACCTCTATTTCCTAATCAGGTTTGGATAATTTTTGTTTGGTGTTGTTCACTGTTTAAGTGTATTAAATGTTGCACAAATACTTTACAATTGCCTCTTAAGTTAAGCCTGAGTGCCCTGTAAGCTACTAGAGGGTGAGCACAGGTTATTTTAGGGTGTGTTTCTGACTTACCCTGACTAAGATTGTGGTCCCTACTTGGACAGGGTGTATACCGCTGCTAACTAGAGACCCAATTTCTAGCACCCTTCCAGGGTGGGTGCGAGGGCTGTAGATAGCATGGAAGTAACAAACAGAAGGTACCTGTAAGATAACATTTAATCTGCACCCAAGATGGTGTCTCTGTGCGGTTTCAGGGCAAGGCTACAATTAGAGGAAGTGGAAGACCAGGCCGTAAGAGGACATGTTTGGTAAATGTAGACCTCCTGCCATTGTATCAGCCCATGATTTGAAGGCCCTCCATCTTGCGCGTCGACTGCTCAAGATATATGACTGGATGTCCGCATGCAGGGGACTCTCAGCACAACATGCTCAAGATGTAATTATATCTTGATGCAACTGTTACCTTCACGGTTTGCATCCAGCCCCACAGAGATAGGTTTAGATGTAGCCATTTGAGAAAATCCTGTTTGGACTGTTCCTCATGGTGGAGAAGATTACCCTCTACTATCCGCTTAAGACCAATTTTCACTGGAATGCCAAGGTTTTGGGGCCCTTTCGATACCTATCACATATCCCGGTCAAGAAGACACTCCATAAGGATTACCCTAGACAGCGGGAGGGCCTCACTCTTCGTTCAGTTAATTTTGTATCCGGAAAGACATGAGAAGTGTTATATAATGGACATGGCAGCCGTCAATAAGGAGTTGGGATGGGAGAGGAGGAGGAGAATGTCATCTTTGTAGAGTAGTGCTTTCACTTCAGTGTTTTTTTTTTTTTTTTGTTGCATATTTATATAGCGCGAACTCGACCTGAAGGTATTGGAGCGCTTTACATGAGCACCGTATTTACATTACACATTCAGGCACAGGGAGATTAAGTGATTTGCCCAGAATCACAGGATGTGGACGCGACCTCGAGGCTCGAACCCTGGTTTCCTGCACCAAAGTCGGCATTTTAAGCCGACGGACCACATCATCTCTTCAATAGCTATTCCCAGCACTTCTGCAGCGAGGTGTATGCAGTAGACAAGGGCTCCAGTGCCAGTAGGAATGGTAAAGGGGAGGGCAGCAACCTTGTCGGTGCCCCTGTAAATCTGGAATGTGTCAGACAGAAAGCCCCTGAAGTTGACTTCTGCCATGGGTAGTTGTATACAAGCTGTACCTTGGAGATGAAATTGTCTCTGAGGCCCATTTCCGACATCACCGTAAAGAGTTAGGGAAACTCCACCCGATCAAACGCCTTTTTGGCATCCAAGGAGAGTGCCAGTTTTTCCTCTTAATCATCATTGACATGCCACAAAACATGGGTGACGGTCCGTAGGTGGTCGCGTGAAGTGCGGCCCGGGACAAAAAATGACCTGCAACTTATGAATCAGTTGGGGATGAACTTTTTCCCGTCTAGACACTAAGATTTTGGTGAGGATTTTAAGATCCACATAGATCAAGGAGATCGGGTGGTAGCTGGTGCACTCCAATGGGTCTTTACTTTCTTTGTGGAGAACTGTGAAGGTAGCCTCATTGGAGATCAGCCCCAAGGAACCTTGCTCCACAGCTTCCTTATATACTTGGGTCAGGAGGGGGAAGCAGTTGCGGTTTGCCCGTTTTACATAACTCCACGGGAAACCTATCCTCTTCTGGAGATTTACAGGCAAAAACAAGTCATCAATCTGTGGTACAGAGGTGGCAGATTTGAAGCAGTAAAGCACGGAGTAAAATTATGCATACCGTTCCTGCTATATCTAGTGGGTGGGTCAGGAGAACTCCAGATGCATCCTGGAGGAAGAGACCTCCATCTGCCAATTCTTGTTGACGAAGCTGTATTGTGAGTGGCCCAGTTTTTTCTCCCAATTCATATTGCGCCATTTTAGTTTTACCAGCACTTTTTCAGCAGCTGTGGTGAAGAGGGCAATCAAACGTGCTGTGGTCAGCTCCCAGCTCCAGCTCCCTATAACTGTCTTTACTTGGTGTCGTTTGGGCAAAGGCACTCATACCAGTTTGCACGCACTCTTGGGGCCTGATTCACAGAACTAACTTAAGACAAAATCCTAAATTTACTACCATTTTCGTATTCAAAGAAGGCACTTACTCATTTTGGGATTCACAGAAGACACTTACTCACTTCGGTATTCATAGAAGTTAGGAGTCCTAACTTTAGGACTCCTAAATGCCTTCTGTGAATACCGAAAGTCTTAAAATTAGGATTTTTCTCAGTTTAGGAGTCCTAAAGTTTGGACTCCTAACTTTACTGCTACTAAACTGAGAAAAATCCTAATTTTAAGGTTTTCAGTATTCACAGAAGGCATTTAGGAGTCCTAAAGTTAGGAGTCCTAACTTTACTACTACTAAATTGAGAAAAATCCTAGTTTTAAGACTTTCAGTATTCACAGAAGGCATTTAGGAGTCCTAAAGTTAGGAGTCCTAACTATACTACTACTAAACTGAGAAAAATCCTAATTTTAAGGCTTTCGGTATTCACAGAAGGCATTTAGGAGTCCTAAAGTTAGGACTCCTAACTTCTGTGAATACCGAAATGAGTAAGTGCCTTCTGTGAATACCAAAATGAGTAAGTGCCTTCTGTGAATACCAAAATGGTAGTAAGTTTAGGATTTTGTCTTAAGTTAGTTCTGTGAATCGGGCCCTTGGATCATAGGATAATGTTTAGACAAACATAAAAAGACAGGTGTGCATACCGACCCCCATAATTGATGTTGTATAGATATTTGCCCTGTATTGGGGTAGCACCCACCAGTTTAAAAATGAATAAGAAGTAGAGATAGAACACTGGAGACCATACGCGGCGAAACATCTTCATTCATTTCACAAGCTGGTGTTGATATTTATAGGGAAATGCTTGTGTTAAGAAAAATATGAACATTACTTGATGGCGATGATTCTCATTGCATGTTCAGTTTATATGTGTTATGGCAAATATAATTATGACAGTTCAGTCTGAGTTTATGCCTTTTCACTGCATTATGGGTGATGTAGTTGTTGTTAGTGCTCAGGCAGATTTGCATGGTGCGCTGCTGGTGGGAAAATGTTTGTAATTAGCCTATCAGGAAGTCAAAAAGAGATGTACACGTGGTTAAATAAGGGAGGGGCACAGGGAGTACTGACAGTTTGGGACGGAGCAGAGGCTGGACGAAATCTAAAAGTTCACGGCAGGTATGTGAAGAGAATGGTTGTATAGTCTAATTGAGGGGTGAAGTTGTGTGTAGTGATTGAGCCATGGTGGGAGGAATGGAGATTAGGTGGATAAGATCAATACAGTAGGAACAGAGGAGTTGGGGAGGAGTCAAAGCGTTTTTTAAGAAAACGAGTGAAAGGGAGAAAATCGGTTAAAATAACGTAAAAACAGGGGAGGAGCCTAGCGCTTGACCAAGATGGCCGCGTGAGCCTTGAGCTCCCGCGACCCTCGCGCCCTCCTGCAATTATCCTGTCCTAAATCCTGATTTTCATGCACGGAATCCTGCAGATGAGTCACAGCTGGGGCGATTGACGTTGTCCGGGCTAAAATCGACCACCGGGAACCGAAGTTGTGCTTGGCGCAAGATTGCGGCCTACCTCCGAAGGATGCCAGGGGCTCGCGTTGGCAGGATGCCCGGCCACTAATTGAACAACAGCGGCCTTGGGAGGTGTGAACTGGCGGACGGGTGCCGCTGCACTTTCACTTTCGCTTTCTCGCCCTTTGCTTGCTCAGGCCCGGGGGTGCTTCCTGCCGATCCCCTGATATCTGGAAGACCTGCACTCGACCCTGGCTGACTGTTGAAGTCCTGGTTGACCCTGTTTCCTCTGGCTGAGCGAGGGACGTCTTTTGTCACTGACCGCCCTGCTGTTCGAGATGTCGACCAAACCGGAGGTAGACAAGCCGAAGTCTAAAGCTACCAGGCGGGGAGGCTATACCCAATCCAACAATATGGATCGCTATGCCCAGCAGAAGGGGTCACCTGGTGGATCGGGACAGTCGCTGGAAGCACAGAAGGCCGATCCATCCCCAGCCTCGGAGTTATCATTGCAGGATATCAAGGGGGCGATTGAGGGGATGCAATCATCGATTGGGCAACAGTTCGAGGCCCTGGCGCACAAGGTGGACATGATTTTGGTCGATGTCAACTTGATTCGCGCGGACCTGGGCAAAACCAATGAGCGGGTCAAGTCCCTGGATCTCAAGACCACTGGCCTTGCAGATGATGTCTCGGAACTCCAGGCTGAGGTTCGCAAGTTGCGGACCGCGAATGACCTCTCCACCCGCCGGCTCGAAGACTTTGAAGGCCGGGCCCGACGCAACAATGTGCGCCTTATTAGGGTCCCGGAAACTTCGGGGGAGCTCTCCGTGGATTTACTCGTCGAGGACTTGGTGGTGAACCATCTTGCGCCTAAGGGCCTCGGAAAGTTTTTTGCGGTGGAGCGGGCTCACCGAGTGCCTGGCGGGAGGCCTAAGGTGGGAGCCCCCCCGCGGCCGATTGTCGCCCGGATCTTTAATTTCCGAGACCGAGACGCTATCCTGCAAGCATCGAGGGTGACAGGCCCGGTGCCTTTTCAGAATGCCTCTGTGAGCTTTTATCCTGACTTCACCCAGATGGTGCAGAAGCAACGGCAGAGTTTCCTGGGGGTGAAGAGGCGGCTTAGGGAAATGGACCTGAAATATGCCATGCTTTTCCCCGCCAGGCTGCGTGTGGTGTATGAGGATCGGACTTTCTTCTTCGAATCGCCGGACATGGCAGGGGACTGGTTGGATGCGCTCCCTCGGCGACAACCCGGCGGGGACCGCGTGGTTGGAGCGGAAGGCGACCGGGATGGACAGGAGTGATACCTCCAGTATCGGTCTGTTTGGACTCAGCCCCGGACAGTGACTCGCACTCTACTGCAGTAATGGGAGGGTGGCGGGGGGAAGATAGGAGCTCTTTCCTCCCTTGGGGTACTTTTTGTAGATTTGTTTTTGATAGGGCGACAGGCACACTGCAAGTTGGGGGGGCTTTGTAAGCTGACGCAGGGGTGCAGGGAGGGGGGGGATTTGGGATGTTGGGGTTGTTGTTGGGGGTTTTTTTCTTGCAAGGCGTAGTAATTGTTGTCAGTATTGTCCGATTGTGGTTCTCCGGGGGGGTGGAGGTCTCTTTGTGT
This sequence comes from Triturus cristatus, assembly GCF_964204655.1. Taxonomy (NCBI): domain Eukaryota; kingdom Metazoa; phylum Chordata; class Amphibia; order Caudata; family Salamandridae; genus Triturus; species Triturus cristatus. Next base: position 1,576,628,793 of record NC_140590.1, read on the forward strand.
TTGGGGATGGGGGATAGGGGCTTAAACATAGTTAGCTGGAATGTTAATGGCTTGGGGGATCGTATTAAACGGGGGATAGTCCTACAATTCTTGAAACGGACCTCGCCAGATGTGGTCCTCTTGCAGGAGACCCACCTTATAGGAAATACGTGTTATGCACTTAATAGAAAGGGTTATAAATTCAATGCTCACTCGGGGTTCTCCTCGGGCTCCAGGGTTGAGGGCATACTTGTTAGAGCTTCCCTACCATTTGAGGTTGACTCCACCATTGCTGATGATAGGGGGCGCTTTGTGGCTGTGGCGGGGAGGTGGGAGGGCAGAACGTTGGTATTGGTGTCTGTTTATGTACCTCCTGCCCTGCAGGCCTCCACGTTTGCTGATCTGGGCAAGGCCTTGTTGGAACTCCCTGAAGGGATGCTGGTGGTGGGAGGAGACTTCAATGCGGTTGGATCTGGATTGCTCGATGGGTACCCGCTCAGGGACACCGGGGGGGCTCAGAAGTGGCTTCCCGACTTTATAGATACTTTTGGCCTGGTAGACTGTTGGAGGCTACGGCACCCCACTCAGAGACAATATACCTTTCACTCCGGGGCCCACGGCAGTCTCTCTCGGATTGATTACTTGCTCACTCTGGCTGCGCACGCCTCATTGGTATCTGAGGCTAGGCACATGGCACGGGGTATATCCGATCACTCGCCGGTGTGGGCCCGTCTGGATATTGGCCGGGTAGTGGGGGGCAGGGTGGCTCCCATTAACCCCTGGTACTTTCGTGACCCCAAGCTGCGCAGTGCGTTGCTGAAGGCAGTTGATCACTATTTTCAGGATAATCAGGGTTCAGTTGAATCTGCGGTGTCCTTGTGGGAAGCGTTTAAGACCGTATTGAGAGGGGAGGCCCTTTCCTTGGTAGTGGCCGCCAAGCGGCGGAGAGACGCCGAGGTGACACAAGTAGAGGACGAGATTGCGGCTTTAGACGTGGCCTTGGAGGAGGAGGTTGCAGCAGCCACACTGCATAACTTGAGCTTGAAGCAATTGGAATACAGGGATCTGGTGACAAACGCCGCCAAGACCCTCAATAGGGAGCAGCAGGGTCGATTGTACGATGTCGGTGATAAGGCCGGGAAACTGTTGGCGTGGTTGGATAAAAAAGAGCGTGTTAATCGAGTGGTGCCGGAGTTGTCGATGGATGGGGGAGAGGTTGTCACTGACCCCGATGGTATAGTCCAGTGTTTCTCGGACTATTTTCGTACGGTGTACACCTCGGTTTCGGATAGGCCGACTGAGGACTTGTGCGACCTTCTGCGTGATATTGCTCTGCCCTGCCTTTCTGCCATACATAGGGATGACCTCGATGGTGATATAACCGTTGACGAAGTGGCGGGTGCTATCCGTGTGTTGCGCTCGGGTAAGGCCTCGGGCCCAAATGGTTTGCCGATTGAGTTATATAAGCTTCGTCCGGATAAGTTGGCTCCTCACCTGCGCGCCATGTTCGTGGAGGCGCGGGTGCATTGGTTTCTTCCGCTCGATCAACGACTGGCGACGATTGTAGTAATACACAAAGACGGTAAGCCCCGGGATAAGTGTGGTTCCTATCGGCCGATATCACTTCTCAACGCCGAGCCGAAAATCCTTGCCAAGATTCTTGCTAACCGCCTGGTCCGGGTGCTTGGAGATTTGATCCACCCGGACCAGTCGGGCTTTATCCCACACCGTAACACTGCACTGAATCTTAGACGCCTTCATGGAGTGATTGCTAGGACGGGCACGATGCGAGAGCCGGCCATTGTGGCGGCCCTCGATGCCACGATGGCTTTGGACACGGTTGAGTGGGCATACCTGTGGGCTGTGCTAGCTAAGTTCGGCTTCGGACCCGGCTTTGTAGGCTGGGTGAGGTTGCTTTATGAGGGACCCCTGGCTAGCGTCATGGTGAACGGGCGGGCGTCGACACCGTTCGAGCTCGGGAGGGGCACCCCGCAGGGCTGTCCCCTGTCGCCGTTATTGTTCGCCCTTGCTCTTGAACCGCTGGCCTCGTGGATACGATGGCACCCGGATATACGTGGGATTCGTTGGTCGCCTGACCACGAGGACCGTATTTCGCTTTACGCCGACGATATTCTGTTATACCTCACCTCGCCTAAGAAATCTCTCATAGTGGTTTGTGACGTCCTGACTTCTTTCGGTAGGAACTCTGGTCTTGTTATTAATTGGGGAAAGTCATACTTGTATGTCCTGTGTGGGGATGTCCCTCCTGTCCCGCAAAACTGCTCGATCCAGATCGCCCGGCAGGGCTTTACGTATTTAGGGATCTATATTTCCACTGACCCCACTTTACGATACGAGAAAAACTTGCTCCCTCCCTTGGCACGTTTGCGGCGGGACGTGGTGGGCTGGCGGCGGTTGCCACTTTCCCTCCTTGGCCGCGCCACCCTGTTTAAAATGATGTCTCTTCCCCGTTTCCTCTATGCCTTACAGAATACTCTAGAATTGGTCCCGGCCAGTTATTTCCGTGAGGTTGAAAGCCTCCAGCGTGCGCTATTGTGGGAAGGGCGACCGCGCATAGCGATTGCTAAGTTGACGCTTCCGTGGTATGACGGGGGTATCGCGCTTCCAGACATTCAACGCTATTATTGGGCCACTCAGTTGAGCGCGATTAACCATGGTGTCTATGGTCCGGCGCTGAGCCCCGGCTACGCCATGGACCGGTGGTTGCTGCGCGGGGGTAATTACCCCAGAGCGTTGTACTCGAAGTCGTTGGACTCAACTCTTACGGGGCCCACCAGGGTGGCCGTGCACGTGTGGAAGGTGGCGACAGCTTCACTGGGCTGGAAGGATAAGCTCACCCTTGCCACCCCGTTGTTTGACTCCGATATTCTGGGTAAGCTTTGGCATACAAAGGGGTTTGAGAAATGGGACCTCATCGGTATATCCAGGGTTGGAGAACTTTTGGTTAAGGGTAGGGTGAAGTCATTCGAGGAGCTGCAGAAGGAATACGAGCTAGGGAGCGCGGAGTTCTTCCGATACGCTCAAGTGAGTCACGCCTTGCGGTCAGTCCTTGTAGAGGGGGAGACGGTGCCTGAGTCCTCTCCGTTAGAAGACCGGATCCTGGATGGCCATATGCCAGAGAGTACCGTCTCTCTCATCTATAAGAAACTAATTAACGTTCGGTCAGATCTTCTTCTAGGGTTGCGCGATCAATGGACTAGGGACGGCCTCGAATTAGATGATGAGGATTGGCAGTATGCAGTTTCTTCTCCCAAAGAGGTCGCGATCCCTGCGCGCCTGCGGCTGGTGCAGCTTAAAATACTCCATAGAGTTTACGTGACAGGGCCCAGGCTGGTCCATATGGGTTTCTCTGAGGAGGGCTTATGTAAGAGAGGCTGTGGTATGGTGGGCACCTTCCTACATATTATTTGGGAATGCGGTGCGATCATGGAGTTCTGGAAGCGAATCCACGATGTGATGGGGGAGGTGACGGGCATCGTCATGCAGCCTGAGGCGCGGTGTTGTCTCCTGAATGTTTGGGGTCCTACTGACCACGACGCGGCACAGACTCAGTGGGTGACCCTAGGGAACATGGTAGCTAAGCGCGACATCACTCGCCTGTGGGGCTCTACTAGGCCTCCTACATTGACAGCGTGGATGGAAAACATGGATTGGAGCATGTTTAGGGAGAAAACAGTGTATTGTGCTCGAGGGCGCCACCGGAAATGGCACACCGTATGGGGGCGATGGAACCAGTACAGAGGGGGCATATGCCTGCCCCCAGACCCCGACCCGCCTGAGGAGCAGCTCTCCCCTTAGCATTCTTTCCGGCTATGTATTCTTTGCTGGTATGTGTTTGCCTTCTTGAGTCTCTGCCTTCCCCTCCTTTCCCTTACTATTGACCTGTGTCTGATGGACGAAATGGGGCTCGCTCCCCCTGCTGGGAACCCTTTTTGTGCTTTAAGTACTTATCGCCTTGCTTGTGTTTAGGTTTGGGTTTGTGTTTATTTAAAACGGAACCTTTCTGATTCTTCTATCAGTGAAATGTGGACGCTCATTTGTGTTGTGTTTCTAAAGCTGCCGTACCTCCGGGTTGTCGGCTGAATAGCTGTGTCCCTGACTTAAAAGAATAAAGGTTTTATAAAAAAAAAAAAAAAAAAAAAAAATAATGTAAAAACGAATGATTGGGTTAAGGATGGAACCTCAGGGGGAAAGTATGTTTTGGTTAGTTTGAAAGTGAGATAAAATGAAGGGGAAAGTGAGCTTGAGGGGGGCGTGGAGGAAGGGAGATTGATGACATATGGCATGGAATTTGTGGGAAAGGATGAGAAAGTTGACTGTTTAGTAGGCCCGGGAGTTCATGAGGAAAAATAGTAGGGTATGTTTCTTTTTAGTATAGTGCGTTGGTAGGGTGGGTATTTTCTAAGTACCGAACATGGAGAAGGCATAGTGGGTGAATAGGCGAGGGCTGGTTCATAATTGGCATATTGAAGAAAAGAACATGTTAATGTTATATTGAAGCAAGATATACAATTATGGATTTAAAATGGTAATTGTTATTTTTGTTTTCATTGTCATTTACAGTGACCCCCGAAGAAGGGCACTTGACTTCCCGAAATGCATTGGGTTTTTTAATAAAAGCACTGCCTTGGATGAATTGTTGTACTGGTCGTGTTCCTTTTTGAGGTCCGGATGGTCACGATTGGAGCATAAGAAGTTTGGAAAAATGGCAAATAATTCCGCGTGTGGTTCGAAATATAAATGGAACTATCACAGTATAACCGAAAAAAATTGTTGAGAAAATGGTTTATGATGATTAAACGATGAAAAAGGACCAAAAACAAAACTGCCACGATGGCACTTTCAGCTGTGCAGCTGGCAGAGGCGCAGAGGACACCTCATCCCTATAACCTTCGCTATACTGGGAGCACTAGAATGAAATGCCTGCTTTGGTATACATTTTGCACTATATTTCTGTAGGGATATCCTCCCTACGCACACTTCACCATCTGGAAGGGGGTAACTCCTATAAAGAGTGAAAATGTCTCTTGGTTGAAACTTGCCTGCTCATATATGTTTCAGAATTCATGGTGGTTCTCACGTCACATGCCTTAACCTTGACTTGAAGAATCCAGTGCCTGTATTAAAGATGTTGAGCATGGTATCTTCCATATACCAAGGTTATCACTGCAGGCAAAACAATCCTATAGGGTTCTATCTGACTATATGTTTCACAAAAATATAGTTGTGATTCTCTATTCTGGTGATTGAAGACCACAAACAGGAATCTCTGAAAGAAAGAAATCTGGATGTGGCTCATCTTGCCGGACCATGAACGTTTTAGCCTACATCTTCTGGCCAATTCATCAGAGAGTAATTTCACCAAGCCCAGAGAAGAAATGATGAAATATCAATTGAAAAGTATCTCATCCTATAGGAGGCCCATGGAAGATCATAGTTGGTAGACAATTCACCAATCACCAAAGAGTCTGCAGATATATTAATCCGGCTAGATAGCTTTGAATTTATTTTAGAGACAGAAACTGATTTGAATTGCTTCATTGTGAGTAAGATTGAGATGGGACCTCTAAGATTTACAAAGAGACAGATAATATCATTGGTAAACAACAAGCAACCTTCTAATGCCCCCATTCAGGTTGTATGTCTCTAAAACTTCACATACAAATTCACCTTTTTTGCCACCAAAGGTTTCATAGCCAGAAAGACCTGAACTCTTCTAATGTTAGCTGATAACTATCATTAAGTCAATGGAATGAATTAGCTTTATTTGCTGGCAAATTTGTAATATGAGCTCCACTGTCATAAACCACCTACCTTGACCCCAGATGATTCCAATGGGGTGGTAACACTAGTTCACGAAACCTCCAGAGGAGGAGATGCTGTTCTGGTGGCCTATCCCAGGGGTTAGGGGGTTGGGATGGAGAGAGCAAGGACAACAAAAGATGCTGTGGCTTGTCCACACAACAACAACTGTAGCAGGCATTCACACCAGTCTGATGAATGTTACCAGCCGATATGGTACCCATAAACAAACAAATAATAAGGCTTTAGCCTAGTATTAACACTATCTTCTAAGGTATCACCTCATGGAAGCTTTTCAAATCCCAACCCCCTTTAGTTTTGTTGTTGTTTTGTTTTCATTTAGATTGTCCTTAGAGGCTCCTTTATCAACATTTTTGAAACTGTAGTCGGTGTGATTTCAGCATCAAACCCACAGGCAAATTTGGACAGGGTTAGCTTCACCCAAGTCCTTTCTGGCAGAGCCCTGCCAACAGTACGTACAAGTTGAACAAAAACACTGGTCACTTTTGTTTGCAGCACGGTCAGCGCATGATAAAATCAAGTCTATCAATGTGTCTCTCCCTTTCTTCTTGTTCATTTTTCCATCCAGATGCGAGACTAATGCAGAACGTTCTTTGTGGTGAGGTCGAAGTGGGAGGAGCAAGGGAGCTGGCATGACAGAGTCCTGGAAGCTGGGAAACAGGTAAGTGGCAGGCAAAGAGGCTATGCAAAGGAGAGGAGTGTGGACGGTCTTTAAATAAGACTACTTTAGAACATCCATAAAGGTCACATTCCAATTGTTTCTAATAAAGAACATGTGCAGATAATTAACTTAATGAGGCTGCCTTCTAGAAGGTGTTTTTGAATGTTCACAAAAGTTGCATTCTAATTACTTATAGCAAGGAACAGGTGCATATGATTTATTTGATGAGGCTGTCTTCTAGAAGGTACTTTAGAATGTTCATAACGGTCCCATTCTAATTGCTTATGGCAAGGAATAGGTGCAGGGGATTAATTTGATGAGGGCTGTCTTCCAGAAGGTTCACATTGATGTCATCTATGCTGGTTGCTTGATGCTTATTCTGGTGGATATTCTGGATGTTTGCGTGGCACCTGTAACCTGACCTTGCAGATGCACTGTAAAACATTTGTAAAAGCTATTCAGCCTTTTCAAACAAAAAGAGAAACACCAGCTGCAGCTAGCTATTACCAATGGCATTTCATATGGTTGAAAGTCGGGGTACAAGACATTTGTTCATTCATAAATATTGGGAGGAATTCTATGAATATATGAATTATACTGTGATAGTCAAGTGAGGAGAGCTGTGGCGGGAATCCTGACACCCACCTTGCAATGAATCAGAGAAAGTAGAAGCATTCAGAATTTTGCAATACTTTTTATGGTGAAGATTTGAATACTCCAAAAAGGTTCTTTGTGTAAGCTAATGTTCTACAGTATGCTGATGATAAATTGGTTTTAGATAAAAAGGAAAATAAGCATTAGCAAAGCCATTAGTTCAGTGTATAATGTGGTACTGCATGCTGCTTAAGCACATTAAAGTAAAATATTTGAGTCGGAGCAGCAGGAATGGAACAAGAGAGCTACAGTTGTAAAGTTCTCCATCCTGCAGTTTAATGCAAGCACTGGAATGGAAGAGGAAGGATACACCCGAACAGCCAATAGCTTTATAAAACCCTGTTTATTTAAATATGGATTACTGTTACTCCAGTTTCGATAGCCACAAGCCTAGATCAAAAGTAACAAGAGTGCTTTGCTCTTTTCCCTTTGGCTTTTCTGCACCCTAACCATTCTCTCAGTTCCTTTTCCAGTGGCAAGCGTGAGCCAGCAACACCCTTGGAAGGGACTGCGCTACCTGCTGCCCCAGCAAACTTCACTACTCAAATAGATATTAGGTCTCTCATTCATGTTTTCCCCTTTGAAATACGTGAAATTGGTCTAGAATGAGAGTTCTGGCAACTCTGAGGTCCCATCTGTAGTTTGTTAAAGATTCCACTTTTCCTTCCACTCAATGATATATATTGCATATCTAATAATGCCACAATGGTCCTTAAACCTAATAGGGAAGGCGGGCACTGATCAAACCCCAGGTTTGGACTTGAACCTCGAACCAGCCAATTCTTCTGCCCCCTGTTCTTTGTTCCTCCCATTTTGATGCAGTTTTATAAACTAGTTCCCAGGTGTCAGTTATAGCCCTTGTACCTTGAGTTTATTCAAATGTTGGGGTGAGATCATTATTTTAGTTGCAATTTGCTACGTCATTTCTTGACACGCTAAATCCTCCTGGGCTATAACTGTTCGCGGATATATCTTCAGCTCAGCTGATTCTAATCTCAGATCAACGTTTCTCCTAACAACAACTCTCTTGTCGCCTGCAGGAGGGATTTTGTTTTTGTATTGTTGTTACTGCTCTCCTTGTAGGTCTTGTGTTACTGGTAATGATCAATTTCATTGACTTGTCATTAAGTCTGAGGCCACTCCTCATAATTATAAGTAGCCAGCGCCCCCACACCCTGATTCTCAGAGTCCAGGATCATCAGACCTGATTTTACTGGCTGGAAAACTCGACCTGTTAAATCACAATAGGAAAGGTCTATCTTGCAGGCCAGCCTGCGCTAAATCCGCCACCTGACTCTCAGTCAAAAGCCAATATTTTTCTACTCCCTCGCCTCCATCCTCAACCCTTCCTGTATACTTGCTGGCTCTGCCTTTGAGTCCTGGCAGAGCAGGGGGTAACTGTGTGTGTTAAACGACCTGGAAATGTGAATATTGTGCAGAATTCCCTCTTGGTAATTCCAGGTATGTACAGTTATTCCCATTTCCAAGGAATCTAACACCTAATTTCATAAATTCAATGTGTATATTCCACCAGTATCAGTAATTCCATCTGACTGAAATCTCTGTGTAGAATTACTCACAATTCCTAAATGAACGTTAACTATGACAAGTTTAGGTTTAAAGGTTTCCCTAGAAGAGGCTAGGATCTTTCTCTGATCATTAGCAACCGCTGCATTCTGCTTCTTTGTCTCTCATACCATCAACCTCCTTCATAAAAGGTTCAGAGTTTGCTTTTCTGTTTTTAATTCAGCCCAAATTTGTTTTGCAGCATGGATTTCGCTGATTGAATCCCCTATTCTAGCAGAGAACTATTATTGTTCTTCGTGTAATTTATTTTGAATAATATAACTTCCCTCTAACTCTGTAGGTTTTGCAGTTACCTCTCCCATTATTGTATCTTTATTGTATCAGTCTGCAATACTTAGATTTGACTTCTCTCTTTCATAGGTTGCACATTCTAGTCCTGCATTTCAATTAGATGATAATCATTTGCCTTTGTAATTTCATTGTCTACTTTAGCTGTGTGGAACACAGTTTGGCAGTCTTTTAAATCTGCCAGTGTGGTACCAATTTCACCCTTGCATTTTCTTTAATTGAGTTGATGGTCTGGTTGAAGCCCTTGTCTGGATTCTCATTCTTTCAGCCAAATGACTCCTCTCAGTGCCTTATTACTAGTCTCATTCTGATCCATATGGAACCGATAATATGAAGTACCGACAAAACAGGATGTGTAGTAAATTCCTGGATCTGGGATTTATTCCTGGGCACTATGTTTGCTGAGAACAGCCAAAATGCCCAGTTGACACTCTGTGGGGAAAATGGGCATTTACGGGGGAAACTGAGTCTGGTATTCACAACTTCCCCAGTAATGCGACTTTTCTACAGTTACCTTCAGGATACACCTCCTAATTTCAAATTACTTCCAGCCCCCTTTCCTCAGAATTACCTATGACTCCATTTCTGTAGCTCCCAAGGGGGGATACCTGCCATTTTGTTAGCCCACTTGTAATACAACCCTCAGTGGAAGAGAAATCTCTCTCAGTACTTTCGTCTGTTATAAGTCTATTTTTACTCTATAGAATTCAATACCTTTATTGTGGTACACTATAACTGTGAGGTAAAATTAAAAAACATACATCTGACTAATATGTATAAAGTACAGAATAAATCTAAAAAGCCATTTAAATCTTTCAGCTACTTTGGTTGTCTGCTTTTGTTGCATTCTTCTCAAATTGCATACATTGACATTCCATATTCTTCTATTGTAGGTATTATCCAGCCTGTTGGAAATTGCCCTTTTTGCAGGGTTAGCCCCAAGCATTTTGCTTATTCCTCCTATTTTTTCCTGACAGGTGGTTGTTGGTTTTAGGACTCTGGGCACTTTACCACTGGTGAACAGTGCTAAAGTGCATATGCTCTCTGTGTAAATTGTTATTGCGATTGGTTTTCCATGATTGGCATATTTGTTTTATCAGTAGGTCCTAGCAAAGTGCACCGAGTGTGCCAGGGCTGGTAAATCAAATGCTACTAGTGGGCTTGCAGCGCTAATTGTGCCACCCACATGAGTAGCTTGGAAAAGATGTCCCAGGCATGCCACCGCAGTGCCTGTGCACAGTTTGTTAACTGCCATGTCGACCTGGTGAGTGCACCCACTTGCCAGGCCCTACTCTTCCCTTTCCTTGCACGTAAGACCCCCCTATAGTAGGCCAAAGGTACCCCCCTGGGCAGGGTGCAGTGTATGTGAAAGGTAAGACATGTACTGGTGTGTGTAACATTTCCTGATAGTGAAATACTGCCAATTTCGTTTTTCACTATTGAAAGGCTATCTTGCCCATAGGACAGAATATGGAATGCTTCGTAAGATAGAAAATTGGAGTCTGGTATCCCTGAACTCAGAATTTAATAACACATCTTTTAGTAAAGATGGTTTTTAAATTATGTGTTTGAAAATAGCACTTTTAGAAAGTGGCTCTTTTCTTGTTCAACCTTTCTGTGTGCCTCTGCCTGGTGGTGGATTGACTGTCTGGCTTTGGAAGTGACAGGGGCTGGTGAGGTGTTGTGGCTCCGGGAGTCTGGGTGAGTCAGCACTAGGCTGAATAGGCCAATCTGCATTGGGAGTGGTGAGAGGAGTTGCACCTGTATCTGAATAGGGCTGTGCCTGCCTTCCACAATGCTGGCTCCGCCCGCCTGTGGTGTGTCTGAAGACCCTGGCCCACACTAACAAAGGAAGAGGTTGTGCACTGGCAGAGTGCCCCCCAGAACTGGTTTGAACCGGGCTCAGAGTCCCTTTCACAAAGGGATCAAAGACACTTTGGGGTATAAGTATCAGACCTAACACCCCTGAACTTTAGACTATTGCTGGAATCAAGCGGAAGCTTTGCTGAGGAGAAGAGCTGAAGAAACTGAGGAGAAGTACTGCGCTTGCTATGTGTCTGGGGTTGGCCTGCATTTGCTGTTTTTGCCAAAGAAAGGAGAAGGACTTTGCTGTGTGCTGTGTCCCCTGCTTGAAGAAGGACTTTGCTGTGTGCTGTGTCCCTGGCTTAAAGAAAGTCTCCAAGGGCCTGAAGAAGAGGTGGCCTCCTGTTTTGAAGTCCCAGGAACAAAAGGACTTCACTCCCAGTTCCTCTGAACTTCCTTGCTGAGAGTTCCGACCGGCCAGAAGGTGCCTGTAACTGTGTTGGGCCTCTGGAGGTTGTTTCTGCTGTTGGGAGCTGGAAGAAACTAAAGAGAAGGAAGAAATCCTATTTCTGACGCTGTCGATGCCGCCGCTGTGATGCCGGTACCTGCATTGAGGCCCGGGGAGCTGCTTGTGACGTGAACAACGCAATGCCCGGCCTGCTCCACAGCTCCGACACCCTACGACGCCCGCCAACGCCGGCAGAGAATGACTCGAGAAACTTGCCGGCGTCGCATCATCACCGGAGCCGACATCGGCCTTCTTCCATGCCGTGCATCGTCACCGACATCGTTTCCAAGGTACTGTTCATTTAGGGGTCTGTGTGACTCCGTGCCCGATGCTGTGATCCTCGCGGGCGGCGCCGTACTTTGAATTTTGTGCTTTCCTGACATATAGATAGCCGTAGTTCGTGCTATTTGATTTCTCAAAGCTTATTTTTGCAACATCCTTTTTAGGTCTCGCCTAGGCAGCGCTTGCGCTGTCTCGTTGAGACATGCAGTATACACTATAGTGTATATAAGCTCCACCCACTCTCCACCCATCATTTTCATTGGCTGGTGTCCTAGATAGTGCCTTCCGATTGGACATTTATTCATTTGTGTCCTTCCACGGCTATTGTCCCCTTTACTGCACAGACTACTTTCTTCCAATGCCTTCTCACACCCCCATACTATTGCATTGCCAATGCTTGTTTCATTTGTCTCTGCCAATGCTTGTTTTATGTGTCTTTTATGTGTCTCTGCCAATGCTTGTTTTATTTGTCTCTGCCAATGCTTGTTTTATGTGTCTTTTATGTGTCTCTGCCAATGCTTGTTTTATTTGTCTCTGCCAATGTTTGTTTTATTTGTCCCTGCCAATGCTTGTTTATGTGTCTTTTATGTGTCTCTGCCAATGCTTGTTTTATTTGTCTCTCCCCAAAATGCTTGTTTTATCTGAGATCTCTGTTTAATTATTTAGGATTAATACAGCCCACACCGCGAACCTTCTTTTAATGATTTATCATTATACAGCCCAAGCCGAGGATCGAACTCTACTCTCCAACTCCAACGTCGGCAGCTTTACATGTTACGCCACCGCTGGGCGCTTCAAACCAAGCCCCCTTAAAGGGGTTTATCTTTGCATTGCGTGCACTATAGTGCCCCTGGGGCAAAAGTAGGGACCTACTAGAGTGCTTCTCTATCAGAATGCACTTTGCGGTCCCCCCGGGGCACAAGCAGGCATCCACTTCAGCATGCCTAAGCAAGCGTTTACAATGCAATAGGTCTCGGGTTTACGCAAGTTTAAGCTATTGGCATTGTAAACGGCAATGTCTTTTATTCATGTTTTAAAATCCAAAACAAAAATAAAAGGCATTGTTATTTACAATAACAATAGCTCAAATTCACGTATGAGAAGAATGTCATCAACTTTTCAATACGAGGAGAAGAGGCCTGCACACAAAGGTCGCAATTTAGCGGGGCATTTTGATGCAATTTAGCCGCTGTCCAGCGCTGACCGATTAGGAAACATCTGGGTTCAGCCAGAAATGTTCAGAAATGTAATTTACTAGCCACGTTTTTCAATTTATAAGAAGGCACACAATTCCCACATGAATGCCTTCGTGTAAAATATGTTACTGCACAATATAGTAACTGCGCAAAGGTGCTCGGGGCTGTCCGCACAAGAAACGCGTGATTTATTGGCTTTAAATGCCAGCAGTTATAGCCCTTCCGGGTTTCTCCTATTGTTTTCATAGGCGCCTTTCCCCGAGGAGGTCTCTCGCTTCCACAAGGTGGCTTGAAAGTGAAAAGATGTCCATTTATCACCCCTCACGGAAGCACTATACCGGTGACAAAATCATCAAAGCGCTAGAACTGGAGTATAAAAGAGAGCCCGTTTCTTGAATCACCCTAATGCTGTACTCCAAGTCAAATGTTTCCTTTGTGGTCCCAGTCAGTTTATCTCATCAACTCCCCAAAACACAAATGCATTTATGTAAACGCTTCTGGGCACACGTTTCACGTTCACGCTTCCAAGTGCACCCATTTTAAAGGCAGGAAAGTGAACGCATATTTACCAGGAACAGTTGGGACTGCTAAATCCATCTACTCCCTTCTGTTGTCTTGTACTATAGTGTGCGAGCCATGTTTTGATTTGCTGGGTTACGTTGTTTTTAACTATGCTCTAATGCACGTAGATAAACTGGTATAAAGTATTATAATCATGCCACGCTAAATTGTTATGCTTTGTCATGTTATCTTAAAAACTGTACTGTGTTGTGTTTTGCTGTTATGTTAATTATCCTACAATATGTTCTGCCTCCTGGTACTCTGGTATGCTGTATTATGTTGTTGGGTTCTCCTTTGCTGTATTATCCTGTTTTTCCATGTTACACTACGCTATATTTTTGGTCATGCTTTGGTATGTTATGCGTTGCTGTGTTATGGTGTTTATGCTATGCTACACTACCTGAAAAGTATTTAGCACATGACATAACACTATGCCCACTTAAAAATGTGTATTATACTAAATTCTGTACAATGATCATGCATCAGTTTCTCGAACAGCGCTAGAAATTATCCTATGTTAAAGCGATGTTATCCGTAATCTGATGTTAAATAGAAAACGTGACATGCAACCTGCACCTTTAAAGACATATCTCCTCTTCACAAATCCTAGTCAGTTCTTTCGAGAAAGTCTTTTCTCTGCTTGCAGAGGGACAGACAGGACTATACGCATATATCAAGGTTTCCAGATATATCTGGCACCTCTGAATGTAGGGGCTGACATGTGACTTAGACTGCCTCAGCCCAAACTATCTAGCAGAAATACTTCCGATCAGGAAATAAATCTGGATCCCTTTCCCCATTTTTTGGGGACTATCCCTGCATATCACTTCATAGCGACCACCCCCCCCCACCCCCGCCACTAATTACGTCGTTGCGATCACTGAGATTATAGGTCCACACTGTCTCGAAACACTTTTAATATACTGGCTGGCTGTCATTGGGTTACACCGCTCTTGTTGAGGTCACATATCATTGGGTGCTTTTGCCACTGAGAGGGCCCCTGTTACATGGGGTACACCTGCATCAGTCACTTACATCACTGGTAAAGCATCTGTTTTACCGTCACTTACATTTTGGGGGATTTTCAGTCTTGAGCTACTAATTTTACAAGTTAGTTACTGTCTGTCGTCAGTTACAACTTATATAGACCGGATATGACAGTTGCCCTTCTCTTGATTCTTATACCCTGGTTAACCTTGACATTGGGGAAATTGCACCATAAGTTAAACATGTGCATGTAATAATGTCTTGGGTGTATATGCAAAGTGTGATATACCTGTTTTGGGAATTGTTTCTGACTCAGGGTTATCTTGTTCATACTCAAGTGGTGGGATCATTCACATTGAAGTACTCGCATGCAGGGTAGTTTATCAGTAATCTGCTATGCACATAGGAGTCCAGTCTTAGGTGCAATTTTGTATTTAGGGGTTTCCTTCACCCTACCCGCACTTATAAGTTGTCACCTGGGTGCATAACGTGGATACAATCATTGCAGATTTAACGGCATAGGGACCTAGACTGCCATGTCTCTATTAATTTTGTGTGACAGAGATTATCATCCGCGCAGTCTCTCTTCTCCTGCCTCTCCCATTTACTCCAGTAAACAGTCAAATAAATTGCATGTTCTTTTAAAAATAATTTTTCTACATTTTAAATAAGGTTTAAGTATGATGCACCTAATAAGTGAGGATGACAATACTCTGAGCAGTGCACTTTTGCGAAGCCTGAATATATGTTTCAGCACCCAGGCTAATGTGCTGCATAGCTAAATACATATAAGATCCCAAAGGCGAGACCAATTGCATTGCAAATGCTTGTTTTAAAGACCTTTTACTGAGTATCTGTATGTTGTATTTTTGTCGTTTTGATCTTGTCAAGTTTAGATAAAGATATTTTATTTTTCTAAACCGGTGTGGTGTCAATTTGTGGTGTTTCACTGGATTACTGTGAGTGTTGGTGCAAATACTTTACACATTGCCTTTGGAATAAGCCTGTCTGCTTGTGCCAAGCTACCAAGGGGGTGAGCAGAGGCTATCTAAAGTGTGTTTCCCCCTTACCCTGACTAGAAGCAAGGGTCCCTATTTGGTCAAAGGTACTTACCTCTGCCAACTAGAGACCTCCATTTCGAAACACAGCCTTTGTGATGTATATATATTTGCAGCCAATATTATGTCTCTCTGGACTAATCTGCTTTACCCAGGCAAATATAATGTCGACAGCAGGAGAGGGAGGTGCCATAAAGCATGAGATTGTTTTTTTCTTGCCTGATAACCATCAATGTTCTCTCCGTCACAGCCCATATTTTCTGCCCTGTGAGGCTGCAGCCATTCTCTGTGGGACCGCGGTGCCAGAAAAGTTTAACACTTCATAGAGAGCCTATGATAAGGTTGAAGTCCAAGGACAGCGTTCCCCGGTCACCATTCCTGCAAAGCGTTTGGGTGCAGTGAGTAACTCCAGTGGATATCTGATGGTTAGGGAGAACCAGGACATTTGACGGCTGCCAATGGGCAGTGTGGGCTACTGCAAATAGACCATTGGACACTAGGGCAACGGACAGCTTTGTCCAACAAAAGATTGTGTGGCTACAAAGGCATGGGAGTCTGAGTCTATTGTGGTTCTGTGGCAATATAATGGTGGGTGTGAGGCCTTCTGATGATCCTTGTCTGGCATGTGATGGTCAGTGTGTTTTTCTCTGTGTTTACATATAATTCTGGTATGTCACCTCAGGCAAGATGATGATGGTTAAATAGATGTTCACCCCGTGCTTGGGAGAGGGCAGGGTAATATGACATTTTCGCCCCCCCATTAGCTTGAGCAAGGCATAGGTGACAATACACAGGGGGAAGTAACGCCCTGCTGGGCCCTTTGACTGGACCAAGCAGGAATCAGTTTACTTCTTTGCACTTGGATCATTCAGGTGGGGTCTGTGTATAACAACCCTCGTTCTGGCCAGGCGAGGGAATTTAAGGCTAAAGACCTCAGTTTTTTCTCTCTCCCCAGACTGTTGAATAGAACATGCAGTTTTCCTTGTATTTATTTTTTAGGTCAAGCCTAGAGCCAGCGTGCATGCGCTGCTCTCCAAGACTTGTTGGAGATCCCCGCACACTCTCCACTCATATTTGCCATTGGCGTGTGTCATTGTCTGTCCTAAATGCTGGCTTCTGATTCGTAAATAGGCTTGTTTGTCCCTCCTTAGTACCTCCTCCTCTTCATTTGTCACCTCCCATGGCGACTGGCACTTTTACTTTGGTTGTTACACGGTACCTGTTACTTAGTCTTTAAGCACTAGTTTCTTTATCCAGTTTCTCTTACTGCAGGCACGACATGCTTTGGTACCTTCTTTACAACCCCACCCTCCCTTCCATTGTCTGTGCCTTCTTTACCCCTCCGCCCTCGCTCCCGTTGTCTGTGCCTTCTTTACCCCCCGCCCTCCCACCCGTTGTCCGTGCCTTCTCCCCCCTACGCACTAATTTTCTTATGTATGATGTGTTTCTGTTGGACTGACAACCTGAGTAACGATTGGTATATTTGTATATACGTGTGCAGTTTTGCCCACAGTCTTAAACTTCCATGACGAAATCTCTCCATGCCAAAATGGCCAGCACATTTGCGTGGTGAACCTTGCTGTGCCTTGCCTGCTTGAGGGAACCCGATAAGTTCACCCCAGAAATATTGATCGTTCTTTTATGTCCCTAGACCAACTATGAGGGCTTAGAATTTTTGTGTTATTTGTACATTAGCATTGCGATACACGAGTAGCAGGAAAAAGGCATCCACGGTTACCAGTTTGTATGGAATGTGACATTCAAACCGAACCAGGCTAGTGCATCTATCCGGACTCCTTTAAAGGTAGGTGGAGACCCACACTGCCACAGCTGTGCCCCGCAAAGACAGCGCAAGTTCGCTTAATGAACTCCATGGAGCATGACTGGCAGTGAGTGGTCAATGGTTTCTGTTTTCCTGCATTCATAATAAGTTAGACTTTTTATGGGGAAGTCTGAAGTAGACCGCAAATAGCACGCTTCAACTAGCAGATCTGGACTGCATGAGAGCGCTCCGCGAATTGCTAATGGATACTCTACTCATTGATGTTCTGCCGCTGGGGTGGCCTTCCCAAAAGACAGTGACATGCATGCTAACTTGGTGCATGAAGTGAGGGCCAGTTCTACATGATGTTGCTGTCTGTCAGAGATCATTATAGCGATCCATGTGACCAAATAATGACAGATATGCATGGCAAATTTGTGTATGAACGGTTGTTACATGGTACCTGTTATTTAGTCTTTAAGCACTATTTTCTTTATCCAGTTTCTCTTACTGCAGGCACGACGTGCTTTGGTACCTTCTTTACAACCACGTCCTCTCTCCCTTTGCCGTGCCTTCTTTGCCCCACCCTCCCTCCCGTATTCTGTGCCTTCTTTACTCCGCCCTCCCTCCCGTTGTCCGTGCCTTCTCCCCCTCCGCCCATCCGCCCTTCCTCCCTCCCATTGTCTGTGATGCCTACCATTTGCAATGTAATAGGTCTCGCATTTACGCGAGTTTGAGCTACTGGCATTGTAAATGAGAATGCCTTTTATTTATGTTTTGGTTTTTAAAACATAAATAAAACGCATTGTCATTTACAATGCCAACAGCTTGAACGCGAGTAAATGCTTATTTCTTTGGCTTTCCTCCTAATCTTCCCGAACATTGAGAGGAAAATATTTGTGAGCATCCAATGCACCAGTGCACTGATTCTATTGTGTTTGATTTTCCAGTTTAGGGTGTGCACATTTTTTGGAAAATCGACAGCCTTTGAATTACAAGGTAGACAATAAAAGTTTACTATATAGCTTCAAAATGGCTATACTAACTTTCACCAAACCAAGAATAGACACCAAATAATGGGAAGACCACTGTACCATAAAAATGTGGTGACCATCCATTCTCCAGTCCCTGTGTTATGTGTGGACCAAAACTTCCCAAGAGAAATCCTATTTTAATGATCATTAAAAAACACATTTGGAACCCCTTACAACTTCCAAACCATTTGACTCATCTGACTTATTAGACATGTTCCCAAAAATATGCTCCAAGAGCAATGCAAATGAGACAAGGTGATAGAAAAAAGGTAGCAAGGATACAGAAATCGAATTTCCAACCAGTGGTGAGGTGTCAGCCTTAACTCCAGAGGTGCGTATGTATGCAAAGGCACGGAGGGCAGTATTCTATTTAATACCATTTTTGCGTATGGGGAATGGGCCGAGAGCCACACGAGGTGAAACCTCAAGCGGGTTATGCTGACCCTCCCATCATTCAACAAAGGTTGGGTATTGCCAGGCTGCCCCGGGCCCACGAAGGGGGCCCTCCTAAGAGGGCAGCCAGCCTTAGTGCCACAGGATGGCACATTCGCCAGCAGTTCAGTGTTGAGGGGACCTGGGTGGGTCCCCCTGTGCGGCGTCACTTCCGGAAGGAGGGGGGGGCGGCGGGGGGAAAGGTATTTAAACCTTCCCTGCCCTCTTAGCGCCCTCTTTTACGCTGACCAGTCGTAGATGCCCCTTCTGCCTGGCTGCCCTGACGCTGTTTTCCCTCCCCACCGCTTTCCCGGCGCAAGGGCAGGGGGGGCGGGGGTTCAACTAAACCTTTTACTTTGTGTTGCAGGTGGAGTTACAGGGCGATCCATGTTGACATATTGTTATGTTAATAAACCTGCAGCAATTTTCTCCACCAAAAATGTGTTGTGTCTAATTTATTACAATTATTGCTGTGGGAGGGCTGGGGAGTGTGCCGATATTGGCACTATGCCTCTGTGCATTTGCATGGATTGTTTATGCCAAGCTTCTCTTCCAAGTGGATCAGAAATAAGCAAAGGTATTTAAAGAGAACCAGAGCACAGCCTCATTGCCAGGACCCTTTGTTTGAAGCAGAGTAGATCCAAGCATGGTCCAGCGCCATCTTCTCTGTATAGTGGTTATAACAACTATTTATAATTACAATCAATATTTTTCATCCAAATATGTTTTATTAGGCCACATTTATTTTCACTTGCACTGCATAAATTTGAGTGATCTGAACTTTCGATGAACTCAAACCCTACACCTTTATTTTAAAATGCTGTACCTTTTAGGATTACCGTTGGGGTTTCTGGTTTTTTTTTGGCACGTGTGATTGTGTGTGGCCAAGTTCCATACATTCCTCCGCCGAGGCCGCGGCCATTGTTAAAGCTATTGTGTGTCGCATCCAATAGCGCAGTGTCTTTTTTATAAACACTCTGTACGACAGCTCTTTAAACAGCTTTTCAGGGCAGTTGGATTAAAATGGCTGAATCTAAACAGCTGGGAACTTTACGTCTGATTGGCCACACTCCACGTTCCAATTGATTTAGCAATCCCGCCTGTTGTTCAATATTGAAATCTATCCTGCGTCATAAGGAATTCCTTTCTTTCTGATTATTGAGATATAAAATGTCTCCCTTGCTATTTGATCACAAAGAGGTGATTCCTTACATTCCTACTTTTTTAAAAAATTGTTTTTGTGCGCTATTCGAAACCGAGTCTGTTTATTGTTCTCTAATCACGCTATAGTTAGGTCTCAGCTAAATTTGGCATGTTACCTAAACCACGCCTCGTGCTCTGGGAGGATAAATGAGATGTTTCTAAACCAAGGAAAGTCCGATAAATCCAGTGAGGCGCCCGAGCGCATTTGGAAGGAACATAGCATGCATGCATACCCTTTTTTTTTTTTTAAAGAGTTTTATATAGCGCGAACTAGACCCCAGACATCGGGTATCAGAGCGCCTTACATAGCACGAGGATACATACATTTTTGTTCGGCACGGGGAGATTAAATGATTTGCCCAGAATCACAGGATGTTGAGCGTGGTTGGCGAGACTCGAACCGGGTTCCCCAGCTCCAAGGTCGACCCTCTCTGTTAGAACCCCAGCAGAGCTGGAAGTAGACCAATATTACCCTTGCCTTTCGTGTGTCCTAGTAAAGAAACACAACAAAGTGAGACAAGGGCTCTCGTGTACAAAACCGTCACAAATTACCAAAATACAGGCTTCGCAACAGTAAAAGTGTGGCTTGCTAAGAGTCCTTCCAGTTCACAAAAGTGTGGGGGGGGGGGGGGGGGGGGGTTAGGATCCTTTCTGAATCACAAAAAGGAAAGGGAACGAAAAGGGCATTCACCTCCTATTCACAATGGGGTGTCAGTGACCTCCAGTGGGTTTGCAAAGCATTAATCAGTTACCGAAGCTGGAGTCGAGAAGCTGAGGTTGGAACTGATTTGCAAGTGGAAGGCAGTCCCAGTGGGATACCTTACACTCTGGGAATCTTGGGATAGAGGTTTAGAGGGCTAATACATGTCCCCCCCTGAACCTTTTCTGCAAAGGACAAATGCTGCTTTAAAACACATCTTGACATGCTGGGAATGCGAATGCAGGGATCAGGACCTGGTGATCCCAAAGGCCTGCATCCCTGCATCCCTAGACAGTCATAAGCTGTGACCTGCCTCATTAATATACATGAAGCCAGAAGTTTTGAATCACGGCAATGACTATGGGGCATATCAGCAACAACCGGCGATAATTATCGCTAAGCGCACTTAGCGCTAGGATAATTATCACCGGCTAGCGTGGATTTTTATCACTGAGATAGCGTGCTATTAGCAACGCTTATCTCAAAAGCGATAAAAATCCTCGCGCTAACTGCCTAACCTGAGATTATCGCTGGAAACCCAGCGATAATCTCACGCAATGTGGCGTTAGCTTGTTGATAGGGCCCCACAAACTTAGCCATGATATCCACTTTCCATAGGATATCATGGCTAAGTCAGTCCTGAAGCAGGCGTAAGGAAAGTAGCGACAACAGGGGTTATCGCTACTTTTCTTGCCGCTATGCTTCATATTGTGGGGCTTGATGATAGGAGAAATGTCGCTTAGCGACATTTCTCCTGTCATGTCAGGTCAGGAATGCCCACTTTGCATCTCATTAGAGATGGAAAGCTGGGTGTTAGGAATTCCTGCGCTAACGCAAGTTTTCACGCGTTAGCGTGAGCTTGCTATTTAGGCGATAAAAGTATCGCCGCTTTTCGGCCGAAAACGGCCGCAAAAGCGGCGATAATTCTATCGCCTCGCCTTGCTGATATGCCCCCAAGTATTTTTCTATAACTGTAAGCATTTACTTTGTACTGCAGCCTGCAATGTATTCTGTAATAGACGCTCATGAAGATCACTTTTAAAGATGCTTAATGTATCAGGGTTACACACTGAGAGACATTTATTAATCTGTAATATATAATTGTGAAACAAAAATGACAATAAACAGATCAAACAAAAAATGAACCCAGAAGTTTTGAATCTCTCTTTGAAAACGTATTTTCTAATGCCGCTGATTAGTACATCAGTTGCAATGCTTAAACTGGGCAGGTCTCAAAAATTCAGTGCACAATTTGCCCCGACTATTTGTGACCAACACAATGACACATTAGACCCAAAACTATTGTGATGCCACGTACCAGTGGTCAATTGAAGACTTTCTGAAAATGCCTACTTTCCCAAAAATCTGATTTGCATGATTATGGCAAAAGATCATTGGCAGAGATGTTCCTTTGCTTATTTTTGTGGATTTGTATAGCGTGTGTATGACACTTCATATCTTCTCGGAACAGCGAGGCATCAAGGGATACAAATTGAGGGGCATTCTACCAACAAACGGCGTTAAAATGATTGCCGCTTTAGCAGCAGAAAACTGCCCCTAAAGCGGCGATAATGGGCTTGATAATATGCCCTTGGGGATTCCAATAGAAGCCAATGTTCTGGTGTCAACATGGGCTTCTATTGGAATTCTCTGCGGCATATTATCAAGCCCATTATTGCCGCTTTAGCGGCAGTTTTCTGCCGCTAAAGCGACGATAATTTTATCGGCGTGCTTGATTTTATGCTCCTTGGTGAGGAACACTATTTGGGATCAGAAGGCATTAAAAAACTTTTTCGGAGATATGTCCCTGTGAAGCAGCTAAGATCTGCTAGTAAGAACCTTCTGATAGTCCCTAGGGTTAGGAAAGCCAGATGGGGGTAGGACCTTCTCGCTGGCTGCGGCAAAACTTTGGTACTCCCTTCATCTTTCAATCACGGCTCTGGAAAACCATTCTCTGTTCTGTAAGGCCTTGAAGACCTGGCTCTTCACTATTTCAAATCTGTAACCCTTTTATTTATGGGCACCTCTGTATCCTGACCCCTTGCCGCAGCGCCTTGACGCCCCTGGGCTAAGTTCGCGCTTTACAAAGCTTATATTAATTAATTCATTCAGCTTGGGATAACCAGGGCTCAGGTGCACAGTAGGCCATTTTAAAGAGGTGAGTCTTCTGTCTCTTTGGAATTTAAAATCAAGATTTAATCATGCATTTGTCAGTTTCCTGCAAAGTGCAAATGTGAATAACACCTTGAACCTTGAAGCCATGGGTCAACTCTTTAAGCACAGCAGAGCTGCAGGAGGCTTCAGCAATAAATGTCCCCAACCCCCACCACTAAAGTATCTAGAGTCTACTAGGGTGACTTGCAGACCCTCTCTATATTCTCTCATTGCATTCCTGCAGAAATGGAAGGAAAGGAGCCAGTTCAGGTGAGATCTGAAGCTGTGATGTATGCTCATGGGAACTTCTCTGACAACACTGACCTGGGGCAGAGGGTCCGGGGAGGGGGCATAAACTGAATTCTACAACAACCTTCTCTGGATTAACCAGCTGAGCTGTAGAACTGAAAACCACATCACAGAGTCAGTAATCCCTCTGACTAGAGTCAGAAGGAGCACCTGCCCAAAAAACTCCGATTGCTTTAAAAGTGAAGTCAGTGTCAATGTCAGAAGGGAATCAAAGACAATGCAGTTCCATGGGATCTATGACAAGAAATTCATTGTTTGTTATATGGCTCTTCACTCGACCATTTCAATAAACTCAAGGTGGCAAGTGTTACGTTTAAGTCTCTGTAATGTTACTCAGTTCACAGACCTTCAGGAGGATGAGGGGCTGATCAGCATTGATAGAATTCACACGTGAGTCCCGACCCTCAACACATGTTTTATGGCAACCCTTGATTTAGCTGAAAACAACCTGCCAGTTGTATTGTATGTTGTGTCTGGCAAAAGGTTAAGATGCCTGGGCCCGATTCACAAAGGTAAACTTAGACCTCAAGTCTAAGTTAAGACTTCACTCAATGACTTGAGGTTTAACTTGGACTTCAGGTCCAAACTTAGATTTCAGGTCTAAACTTGGACTTCAGGTCTAAGTTTACCTTTGTGAATTGCGCACTTAGACTTCAGGTCCAAACTTAGACTTCAGGTCTAAACTTGGGCTTCAGGTCTAAGTTTACCTTTGTGGATTGGGCCCTTAGACTTCAGGTTTAAAATTAGACTTCAGGTCTAAGTTTACCTCTGTGAATCGGGGCCGCCATGTTTAGGTCCAGCATGAGGTGGAGGCTGGGTGGAAGTTCTGAGCCCAAGAGCAGCATTTGTGTGCCAGGAAAGATCCCGAATTAATTTGATGCAATCAACAAACCTTTTCATTGATAAAGTGACATCATGCTCCACCCTGCGTCAACCCCAAAATGAACGCCTTCCTGACAAGTCCACAGGCAGGGGTGCAACACAGAGCCCTGACAGACCCCCAATTTTCTGGTAGCCCCTAACCCCCCAAAGGCCCCCCCACTCAGCCCCATACCAATGAATATCTGCAGGATACTCGGGGTCCTCTCACCACATTCTGCGAGGGGGGGCTTACCATTGTGCTTTACGTCTCTGTCTACAGGAACTCATCTGGCTGAAGTATGTACCATAATACGCTAAAAATGCTGAAACTACAGTGCTTTAAGATAATTGTAGTCCCGCTTTCAGGTGTGGTGTGCAATGTAGTTTATGATATATAGATAGCTATACGTAGATAAAGACTTATTTTGATCTATTTATTTATTATTTATTAAGCCGTTGCTGCATCATGAGACCAAGTGAGGAGAAAAATTACTTAAACAACATGTCACTCATCAGGTGTAAAAACCTGAGATGCTCAGTTCTACTTGTATCATGTTTCTGTCCAACTCACATGGCAGCAATGGCTTTAACTAAACATCTAGCTTAATATTACTGTTGGTTCCGCCAGGATACATAATTTACCACGGCGCCAGGATACGCCATTTACCACGGCGCCAGGATACATCATTTACCACGGTGCAAGGATACACCATTTACCACGGCGCCAGGATACACCATTTACCACGGCGCCATGATACACCATTTACTACGGCGCCAGGGTACATCATTTACCACAGCACCAGTATACCCTATTTATCACGGTGTCAGGATACATCAGTTACCACGGTGCCAGAATATATCATTTACCACGGCGCCAGGATACACCATTTACCATGGCGCCAGGATACACCATTTACCACGGCGCCATGATACACCATTTACTATGGCGCCAGGATACATCATTTACCACAGCGCCAGTATACCCTATTTATCACGGAGCCAGGATACATCATTTACCACGGCACCAGAATACATCATTTACCACGGCGCCAGGATACATCATTTACCATGGCCCCAGTATACCGTATTTACCACAGCGCCAGGATGCACCATTTACCACGGCGCCAGGATACCTCATTTACCACGGCCCCAGGATACATCATTTACCACGGCCCCAGTATACCCTATTTACCACGGAACCAGGATACATCATTTACCACTGCACCAGGATACATCATTTACCACGGCGCCTGTATACCATTTTTATCACGGAGCCAGGATACACCGTTTACCACGGCGCCAAGATATACCATTTATCATGGTGCCAGTATACCCTATTTACCACGGCACCAGAATACATAATTTACCACGGCACCAGGATACACCATTTACCACGGCGCCAGTATATCCCATTTACCACGGCGCCAGTATACCCCATTTACCACGGCGCCAGGATACACCATTTACCACGGAGCCAGGATACATCATTTACCACGGCGCCAGGATACCCTATTTACCACGGAGCCAGGATACACCATTTACCACGGCGCCAGTATATCCCATTTACCACGGCGCCAGTATACCCCATTTGTCACGGCGCCAGGATACACCATTTACCACGGCGCCAGGATACACCATTTACTACGGAGCCAGGATACATCATTTACCACGGCGCCAGGATACACCATTTACCACGGCACCAGGATACACCATTTACCACGGAGCCAGGATACACCATTTACCACAGCAGCAGGATACCCTATTTACCACGGAGCCAGGATTCACCATTTACTACGGCGCCAGGATACACCATTTACCACGGCACCAGGATACACCATTTACTACGGAGCCAGGATACATCATTTACCACGGCGCCAGGATACACCATTTACCACGGCACCAGGATACACCATTTACTACGGAGCCAGGATACATAATTTACTACGGCACCAGGATACACCATTTACTACGGAGCCAGGATACACCATTTACCACGGCGCCAGGATAAACCATTTACCACGGCACCAGGATACCCTATTTACCACGGAGCCAGGATACACCATTTACCACGGCACCAGGATACACCATTTACTACGGAGCCAGGATACATCATTTACCACGGCGCCAGGATACACCATTTACCACGGCACCAGGATACACCATTTACTACGGAGCCAGGATACATAATTTACTACGGCACCAGGATACACCATTTACTACGGAGCCAGGATACACCATTTACCACGGCGCCAGGATAAACCATTTACCACGGCACCAGGATACCCTATTTACCACGGAGCCAGGATACACCATTTACCACGGCACCAGGATACACCATTTACCACGGAGCCAGGATACACCATTTACCACAGCAGCAGGATACCCTATTTACCACGGAGCCAGGATTCACCATTTACTACGGCGCCAGGATACACCATTTACCACGGCACCAGGATACACCATTTACTACGGAGCCAGGATACACCATTTACCACGGCGCCAGGATAAACCATTTACCACGGCACCAGGATACCCTATTTACCACGGAGCCAGGATACACCATTTACCACGGAGCCAGGATACACCATTTACCACGGCACCAGGATACCCTATTTACCACGGAGCCAGGATACACCATTTACCACGGAGCCAGGATACACCATTTACCACGGCACCAGGATACCCTATTTACCACGGAGCCAGGATACACCATTTACCACGGAGCCAGGATACACCATTTACCACGGCACCAGGATACCCTATTTACCACGGAGCCAGGATACACCATTTACCACGGAGCCAGGATACACCATTTACCACGGCACCAGGATACCCTATTTACCACGGAGCCAGGATACACCATTTACCACGGAGCCAGGATACACCATTTATCACGGCACCAGGGTGATAGTGCGCTTTACAAATACACAAAACGTGGCCACACGCGAGGTGGACTTTTGTTATGTAGGCTAATTAGGGTGGTAGTAAGCAGCCTTCAGCATTGCAAGTGCAGGCTTCGCTTCTCCTCTGTTCTGTCTCAAGCCCTCTATGTTTGACGTTGCAGCTTTCTCCTCAAAACACCCTCACCTATAATGCCTTTGTCACTCGTCATCCGCATCAGAGGACACATTCCACCATGGGGTCTCTAGGCGCTACGATCAAAGGACATTATTTATTTCATCTATGTAAGATCTCAAGATGACTGCACTGGCAGCATGCAGCAGATAAGCATTTATGTTTACTGCCTCTTCTACTGATTCTACTCCTTCCAGTAGCCATAAAATAAATATATTTATTTGGCGAGAGATTGTGGCGTAACGGCCAGAGCAGCCGACTTTAACACTGGGGTACCAGGATGGATACGAGTCTCGGCGTCTGCTCAACAACATCCTGTGATTCTGAGCAAATCCCATATTCCCCCCCGTTCCTAAAAATCATGAATGTGTCCTCGTGTGATGTAGCTGGTGCTCATGTAAAGTGATCCAAAACATTCGAGTTCGCACTACGTAAAACTGCAAATAACTACAATTATACTAAAGGAATCTCCCCATTGCGTAGGCAGAGGTGAGCTCACTCCTGAAGCGTTTTACATGCATGGACTAGTGCACAAGAATGAAACATCTTGGAATGGCGGGGAACACCCTCGAGACTGACATTATGAAAGGAGAACATTATATGGAAATATGTTACAAGACTTGCAAGCTTGGCATAGATTTACTTTGTTAAATTTTTTGATGTCTTACATTTATGATTGCACTTTATTGACCTTGTTGCCAAACTCAGGTAGTTAAAGGTTCCAGTCTCGCTCCTGATTTGCATATGGGTGCTCCCTCTCTGGAGTGGCAAATGAGGCAAAAAAAAAAAAATGATGGCATGAAATGTGGTCCAGCATAATTAGCTGGGGCTGAGATGAATTTGAGGATTCTACCCGTGATGCTTTGCTTTTCTAAGTGCAATGCCATAAGTGCAGCGGGAGTACACACTGGTGCATCTTTTAGCACATGCTTAGGTAGGGCAGGCCTGAAACTGCTTTTCACTGATGCAGCTCTTCTCCTTTTTTCCACAAGAGCAGTTCAAACACAAATGGCAAAATATCCTAGTTTGCAAATGTTTTCCACATAATTATGGATATGCCATATTTGCCACATAATACATCATCTGCTGCATAATCTGACGGTTTTAATACAAAAAATTGTTTGTATCTCAAACGGATCAAAAGTTACAAAGAAATGTGAATTGTGTTGCTGCGAAGAGGAGGGCCCTTTTCAAAGGTTGAATGGTCACCATTCTCACTGGTGCTTTTGTATGTTACACAGATACTAATGGGCAAAATCTTTGCAGAGTCTGTTAGTTTATGTCAAAATTTCAAAATAATAAAGTATCATACAATGTACTGCATTGTGCTGCAGCCTTTTATTTGCTGCATAATTCAGTCAACACTTCGTCATAATTTTGTCCTCCATAGGTGCATAATTCCAGTGGCCTGAAAGCATGCCGCACATGTTAAAAGTGCTTGTGCATGAAGCAGAGAGACCATGAAATTTGTGCATTTAGGGCCTGATTATGAATTTGGTGGCACTGCGCCTGCTTTTCGCCGGCAAAGCACTGCCAAAGCTGTACATGGTCCGCCCGCCTGATAACGAATACAACTCGTGTCTGGCAGGCTTTTTGTTTTGCCGTTCCCACGATGGTGCCCTGAAAATGGGCACCGCATGGGGAACGCAAAAGAAGTTCCAGAGCGACATGAACTGTGAAGTCCATGCTCTGCTGGAAGGGTGCATGCAAACAGGGGGGCACATGTGGGGGCACATTTTGTGCCCCCCTTAATGCATCCCATGGCAGCTGGGGCATGGGGACGCTGTAGGGCCCGCTTTGTTTCCCCACAGCCAGCCTTTTCATGGTGGGCTCACTGCCATGAAAAGGTTGGCAGTTGGGAAACTCAAAATATGCTCAGCGGACCGCGGCAGTCCCGTCTTGCATATTGAATACCCCTGTTTGCCACTGCCAGGGAATCGCAGGTGGCACAGCAAAGGATTGTTCGAATGGCCACCTTGGAATATGGCGGCCGCAGTGCCTCCACTGCTGTGCCACTGCTAGTTTGGGTCAAAGACCGCCAGACTTGTAATTGGCCCCTTAGTTTGATGTGCATCCAAATCCTGCATTGCCGATCCCTGGTGAGTAGCACTACTTCTGCTGAAACAAGGCCAATGGTGGTACCAATGGGTGAGGCGGACTGGCCTCAAGGGTCCTGGGACCACAGTGAGAGTCACTGTCGCACTAGGGTGTGCTGCTTCATAGGCCTGCCCGCAAGACTGGAAGTGAACCTCAGTATGAATTGTGGTGGACAGGCCTTCAAGGTTAACCCACACTTGCCACCTCTGGGGTCCACCTGCTGGTGCTAAGACACCAGGGCTTCTAAGGTCTAGCATACGGATGTGCTCCCTCAGGAGAGTGGTCTGGTGGACTGGTCATGAAGGCTGAACCTGGTTCCCCTGTTCCAAATTCAGCAGCTCTGGCCATAGTGCCACATCCTCTTCCCCACTGAACACCATACTGCCCAACTGAGAGAATCTCACACTCCCTTCAGCTACAACCCAATTGTGCTCGCTATGGACACCTGGATGTGACTCAATACAAATCATGCACTAGACAAGAGTAATATGCTGCCTGAAAAAAAAAAGTAATAACATCCTGGAAAAACAAACACTCATAGGGAACGCAAGATTAAGTAAAACATGTGAAATGTAAGCAGGAACAAAATGGTTACCTTAACGCGTTTACTCCCATTGTTCAACAAGGTGGCCAGCCTAGTGGTTGGGCCACTCAAAGATCTAATAAATGTGGAGGGGGTTGGGCGCACAATCCCCTACACTCCAGCGCTCAGTTTGTCCCAAGGCATCATAATAAATGCAGTGCATGATAACACTTTCTTCGGTGTCAGGCTTTAGTTTTTCACCCTTGTTGGTGCAGCCAGTGCTGTGTATCCCTAGACACATGTTTCAGGATAATGGTCCTTCTTAAGTAGAGAGCAACACTTTTTTGGGGGGTGCTGGAGATGCTGCCCAAAGTCTTCTCAGGTCTCAGTACCACTCGCTGGGCACATGTACATCAACCAGACCTCGTCAGCTCGTTAGCTCAAGGGAGCCTTTTCAAATAGGAGGGGGGTGGCCGCACACTCCCTCACACTCCAGCACTCAGTTTGCCCTGATGCATCATAATAAATGCAGTGCATGATAACACTTATTTATCAGACTTTGGGCAGCATCTCCAGCACCCCTAAAAAAGTGTTGCTCTCTACTGAAGAAGGACAATTATCCTGAAACACGTGTCTAGAGATACACAGCACTGACTGCACCAACAAGGGTGAAAAACCAAAGCCTGACACCGAAGAAAGTGTTATCATGCACTGCATTTATTATGATGCATCGCGGCAAACTGAGTGCTGGAGTGTGAGGCAGTGTGCGCCCACCCCCCTCCTATCTAATAAATGTGGTACTCAGCTCCAGGCACTACCCGAATATCTGGAAAAAAGCTTCCATTCTTCCCCTGGTGAAGAAATTCTCCCTGGACCCTAAGCTGGTGGAAAGCTATAGACTAATTTCCCGGCTTCCGTTTCCCACCAAGCTGCTAGAGAAGGCCATGAATGAGGAAATTCTAACTTTTCGGGAAACTCATCAGTTGCTTGATCCTGCTCAATACGATTTCAGAGCAAACTAGTGTATGGAGTCAGCACTGACAGCCGCCGCTGAAAAAATAAGAGTCAGGGTGGATAAAGGCAGCAGAGCGGCATTAATACTACTGAATCTCTCCGCCGCTTTTGATACGGTCCACCATGCACTACTTATTAAATGTCTGCACTCCTTAGGCTTTAGGAACTCTGCACTAACTCTGCTGAGCTCATTTCTGGCAGACAGAAAACAGTGGGTAGAGATGGGAGATGCAAAGTCCAGCCCTTTCTCCCTCCCCTGTGGAGTGCCGCAGGGCTCTGATCTTAGTCCCACTCTTTTCAACGTGTATGTCTCCCCCCTGGTAAAGCTCATCCATAGTTTTGGTCTGACCGTACTGTCCTATGCGGACGACACTCAGATAGTGGTATCCATCTCATCACAGGCTGAGAAAGATGCAAATAATTTCTGCAGATGTATGGCGGCAGTCACAAGTTGGATGCAGAGCAATTGTCTCAAGTTAAACTCGGACAAAACAGTGGTATTGCTCTTTGGGAAAGTGACTGCCTTTTGGAATGCATCCTGGTGGCCGTCGGAGCTGGTCAACCTGCCCAAGCCACTGCAGAAGGCAAGAAAGCTGGGACTCATCTTCGACACCAAACTGTGTTTCTCTCCTGAAATTAATGCGGTGACCTCAGGTGGCTTCTTCATGCAGAGGGTTCTAAAAAAAATCCCCTCATGTTCATTCTGTTTGACTTACAGAAGACTAATGTTGGCCCTCAGCGCTTCTAAAATGGACTACTGCAACGCTCTTTATCTAGGCACCTCCAAATACCTGATGAAAAATTGCAGTCCTTACAGAATGCAGTAGCAAGAACACTTCTGAAGATTCCCAAGTTCAAACCAGTTTCTCACCTATTGCATGGCCTTCCCCGGTTGCCGGCGGAGAAGAGGATCTCCTTTAAGGCTGTGTGCCCCTATGCAGAAAGCTTTTCACAAAACCGGCCCGTCTTATTTCCAAGAACGGTTCACGTGGTAAACGCCTAGCAGAAACCTTAGATCTAGCTCTGTACACATGGTCAGGGTCCCAAAAATTAAAAGAGTAAACTGGGGCGGTAGAACGTTTGCTTACCTGGGGGGAAAGCTATTGAACTCCCTTCTTCTTGCACTCCGTTCACAACCTACCCTGCAGCTATTCAGAAAGCAGTTGAAGACCTGGCTGTTTCTACTTTAAATAGCGGAGTCACCTAGGCAATACCTCAGCCTGCTGCACATCTTTCGGTTTTTGGTCTGCTCAGCGCTAAGACACCCTCGGGTAATGCGCGCTCTATAAAACTATTTCATTTCATTTCAAATCAATGAGTGTTTTTACCTGAAAAGTTAAGAACATGACTACAGGACCCCAGAAGGGACCCATTTCAATGTCCATTGCTTATATCCTTACAAAACATAAACAGTATGGTTTAAAAAGACCACATCCCTGAAACATCAACCAGGTATTGCAGTACCTCCAGGAATGGTGCACTTCCCCACCCGGGAAAACAATGTTGTTTAAAGAAAGACGATAAAACAAAAGTAGCCCTTCACTGGCAAACTCTATAAAGTGGTGCTTTGCGACCACTCTGTCTGGCTTTATTTAATTATTTTTCGTATTTTTAACCTTTTTTCTCTCCATTCCGAGGCTGCTCTTTGGAATAGAAAAATGTCAGAAAAAGACGACATTTCCAGCATAAGTGTTTCTTTTTTTTTGTGGATCCCTTTCACAGGGGAACGGTTGAAATAAATGAGAAGAAAGAGAGGGTAAGAGCCATGTCCTAAAGTCATGGTTTTATTCAGCGAGTGAGGAGTTGCGAGACAGAGAGAGAGAGAGAGAAAGAGAGGGAATAAGAGGAAGAAAAAGAGGGGTGGGCTAGCTGACAGCGGCAGAGCAGAAGTGGACACTGTCCCTGTCTTCTCTGGACAAGAAGGAAAAGAGAGTAGACAGACTCCTTTTCCTTCTCTGCTCACCCTACCCGTCCCTGAATGGCCACGAACTGCCAAGCCTTATCTATAGGCCTTGACTATTTCTGCAGTCCTTTGAGCATTTTTAAAATAAAAAAGTTGGGGAACACATTCTATTATATTAAACAAGGAGGGGCACTCCATGCTGATCCAGCCCACTTTGACTACTGGATAAAAGTCATTCATAGACATAGAGTGTAGTCAGTCAAATGGAGTTCGGCAAGCATGTGGTGAAGCAGAGAGCCAGTTGCAGTCGGAGCTGGAGTTGAAGACAGTCACTAAGGGAAAGAGTCCCTGCAGCAGACAAACAAGACTGTACTCCAGTGCTTAATTTGAGCCGGTGGTTGCCAGTGGGGGGCACCAGGACTTATTTTTGGGGACAGGAGCTTAATTTTCCACATCGCTTATTTACTGAGTGCAAGAGATGGAAACTACAAAGAACCGAAAGAAGGTTGAAGAGAAAGATGGCAAAACCGTCACAAAAGTAGAAAACATGAATTTGCTGGAGTGGGATAATAGGGTGGGAGTGTCTTGTAGTGAATTAAAGAGGTTGTTTTAAAACGAACAGCCTTGGCATTCCATGCACCCACGTTTAAATGCACCGGTAGCAGGCTTCTAAGTAGAGTTTTGGGCACCGGCACGTTTTCTTTCACAAATATAGTACTGGGGTATTACTTAGCTACAAACTTCCCTTCAAATAGTTTGGTTACATGAGGACTGAATAGAGAGTGAATATCCCTATAAACCAAATTAGGTAAATATAAACCAAATCAAGGGAGGAAAATTATATGAAATTTTGAAAGTGTGATTCTGAAATAGATTTGCCATGCAAGGTTTTCTGTGGGAGGAGCCACCTGTTTCACTAAGAGTGATAAAAAATAGGAGAAATTAAGTGCCCCAGACTAGTATCCTAAATACTTACACTTGCACTATGGACACATGAAAATACTTTAAATCGCTTCCAGACATTTCAGGGGTACATTGATGAAGGAAGCTTGGGGTCCAGAGGTATCCAATTCCCTTCTGTATCTACAATACAATCTTACAATTAAATGCATACTTTTAAATGTGTAATTACTTTACTGGGTACAATTCACACAGGCACGAACATCCACTGATTAAGAGACACCACAAAGAAAACTCATTGAATGTTTGCATTGAGAAAAGCAGCAGAATGTCTGCACGAGAGAGAGAGAGAGAAAGAAACATACTTCAACTTGTGCTTGTGCAGATGGAGGTTATATATCAAAGTGATTTTTTTTATGTGGGACGTGTTTTTTTTGCACTGATATTAAAGTAGCACTGTTGAATTAAAATCATTGTGTATGTTTTTAGCAAGACTTGTATTTATTGATGTTACAAATGTGACTAATCTTCATAGAAGCAATTATAGACTTGATCTGTGTGCTTTGAAATACATCTTTTGTTTAGATTGCTTTATATATGCCATTCAGGAATATACTTTGCTCTGAGATTGTTTTAAAGTTTATTATTAGTGAATATATTTTAAGAAAAATATTTAGCTGGCCTGAGTGTGTTTGAGAGAGAGAGTTAATGATTTGTGGCAAAAGAGACAGTAGCAAGCATTGTAATGTGTAAGTAAGTTCTGAGCAGATTGAATACAGCGATTCACCCTATTAATGAACCCTGGTTCAATTGAGGGCAGTCAGTGATCACTATTTATGGTTACCCTAAACAGAAGGGATCAGACAGGTTCACAGTTTGTGAGTTGGATTGTAGGTAGGCTCAAAGAATCCCAGGTTAATGACCGCTCTCCTCTGTGCTGTCAAAAGAGAAAAACAACATAAATTATCTAGTTATCTAACACACTTCAATGGCATTCCAATGTTGTGTATGCCCCAGAAAGTTCAAGCTTAGACAGCTGAGTAAATAAACAAAATTATCACAGCTGCATGGAGGGCAGGCATGTTATTGTGGAACCACACAACGGCTGCCCAATCAAAACATGTACCCCTGGATTCCAACATATGGGTGGAGTAAAAGCCCCTCTCTAGTGATGTTCACATAACTGTCTGGTGACAGCTGCACTTTCAAGCCAGACCACTGAGAGGTCACTGGGCAATTCTTACCCTCTGTCTTACCCTCGGTCAATAGATTTTTGTCACTGCCTAAGAGGCAAACACATCAATTTGAACTTCAGGTTACAGTATAATCTTTACGACCACACAATAAAAGTAGGAATCCGCAAGTAAGTTTAGGCAGTTTTTTACAGACTCAAAGCCAAGCTGAGATAAATGAGTTGAGGAAACAGATTTTAAAAATGCTGAATTACTAATGGCAATCTAAAGCTTCAAACAAAATGTATCCTCAGTAACAGAAAGCATATATATGAATCTGATGATTAGATTGCAGGTTTCGATCCTCCTGCCTATGCATGAGGATATCTAAGACAATCTATTAAGCCCTATTCTAAACCAGGGATCAGGACAACCCTATTTAAATCAGGGAAGCAAGAAAGGTGTGAGCAGATAATGGAGACTTCAATAAGTTCTCCAAATCAAGGGAAAGCATAGCTTAAAGCGAAATATAGCAAGAGGTCTGTATCTCTCCAAGTCTAATCGGCATCTGCTGCCTAACTAACAATGCGAATCCCAATTAACACATACATTACGTCATTCTCTCTAGTAGAATTAAATCGTCTTCACAGTAGAAATTGGCTACATTCTTCAGTTTTTCCACCTTCTAATTGGAACATCAGGGCTACCTTGAGCATCCGTTTCAGCCGTGGGAGTCGGTCTCCTACTTTATTAGCACGTCTCCTTCTTGCCAAAGATTTCCTCCCATACCTCACTATGTCTACAATACACAATACAACATTCTCTAACTAACGAAGCCTTGAAACTGCACCTAAAGACGAGAGAACATGCAAGGCAAGTAAAATTTCACATTGAAGGTTAAGCATGGAAGCCAAAAAGCTTAAGGCCTTTGGTTATGCTAACTTTAGTCAAATACATGAGTGCCTGACATTTAGATGTACATGCACAACCAGTCACAGAATTATAGCAATTATTTGAGGGTAACTTAAGCAGGAATCATGACTAAATGTGTAATGCAATTTCAACTTAATTTTGCAGAACTTGGAGTATACATGTAATTAGATGTGAGAACTACAGTTTCATGATTAACTTGAACATTAATGTGCACTTGTCTATACATCTCTAACATTCTACAATGAAGCATTTCAGAAATACAATTGAATACACCACTCTCATTAATAATTATATGAGAGGATTATGGCACCAAATACACCCCCCCACACAGTTTCTCCAGCACTAGCTCCTCACTTGGGCCTATTTCTGTGCTTCCACACAGGATGATCTAAATTCTCCATATGATATTTTAGGAAAAACGACCCCTAAATAGCATGTACCGTACCATTTCTACCATACACCAGAAAGAGCCCTAAGATCCTCTTCAGATCGCCTGGCCAAAACTGCTAGGATTAGGCGTTCCAGATGGGGAGGAAGATCGTTCACGCATCTAGTAGCAAAAATTTGGAACTCCATGCCCAGAGAGCTAAGACTCCTTACAGATGAGATGGCCTTCAGAAAAAAACTGAAGACTTGGCTATTTCCAGGCTGAATCACTGGATCATTCTCTCTGCTGCTCCGTAGCGCTGGGAAGTCCATGGGCAGCCATGCGCTCTACAAAACTCACAAACATAAACATTTCTTGGGTGACTTAAAGTAAGCATACTTTGCACAAATGAAATAAACTCCAGGAATCACAGGATCCTCTCCATCTGGATATAATTCCCATCTTGCTCTGGCTCCAAACATATGATCACATTCACTCTTTTCCACACATACAGTGCCTATCTGGCTGGCTTTTTAATCATTGATCTCCCAGTTCCTTTCTGGCTAAACATTGTAGTTACTTAGCGCCGAGATGCCCACGGGCCTTCGTTTCGCGCTTTACAAATGTCAAAATAAATAAATAAATAAATATCTTGGTCCTGCCATTCTGCACACACGGTATCCTTGTATGTTGCCAATCTAAAGTCAACACTCCTGCATTCCCTGCTGTCTGATGATCAATTTCTTCCCAAGACCGTTTAGGTATCCATATTAACTTATTGGCATTGGCTATCACTGCTCTGTATCTCTCCTCCACTAGGTTTAGAAATGTCTTCTCAACTTCAGTCAATAGGGAACTCAAGTTATGTCTGTGGGCATAATCAGTGTCTAAGGTTTTAACAGGGATAAAATATCTCTGACTGTGTCGCTTATTTGAGAATATACATGATTATTTAGATGCTTGAGCATATGAATTTCTGAGAGAACCTAATCATAGTCGAATAATTATACTGAAAATGACCTTGTCCATAGAAAGGACTCACCAGAAGACTACAAAAAACACCGTATGGCAAAGGTATATGGTGATAGGATAGTCATAAAACAATCTAATATAGGCATTTAAAGTGTAATCACCTCTAGATAATTCTACGTATGAGTCTTGATTGTCTATTGAATACAAATTAGCATCAGTAACATGTAATGATTTAGGTTTGGGTTTTTGACTTATCCTCCACTACACTAGATGTAGGTGAATATAATTCTACACGTAAGACAATACTACTACTATAACTAATACTGCACCCCTTTATGTATCTATGTCTATGAGTATAAGGGTTAGGTTCCACTACTTCTCCAAGCATCAGACCAATGGGTGTAGAATATCAGCAACAGAGTCTTCTCCATCAATTTCCACCTGTGCAAACAGTAAAACCAGAGTTCATAAGGTATATAGTAACTTGATATTTACAAATCTTTGTGAGACTTCCCTAGCCCGACTCTGTGTTCTTCTAAGGGACAACCTTAGGTTTCTTGAGCAACTCGGGCCTCGGTACTCTTCTTACTTCTTTCACAAAATCCATCTAAATGTCTCTGATAAGAAATTGTTCAAGTTCATTGATGACCAGTTCCAGAATGAAATGTTTCAATTAGTCTACGAGCATAGGAAATTCACTTGCTTCGAGAAAAGGAAATTCAGCCACATCCAGGATAAGGTGTCTCCAGGCACTTAGGGCCTGATTTAGATCTTGGTGAGACTCCCATTGTCTCTCTGTGGTGGCGGTTACAAGTACTCAGTCGAGCTGATGGAGTCCCGCCCGCCGTAATTGGATGTTTTCTGTCACGTAAGTGGTGCACGTCCGTCGACACGGCGGACTCCTCTGCTACCTAGCAGTACTCCATCGCCGTCAGGCTGGCGGCTATGTGCTGAGCCTAATTAGATTTCCACGTTGTGCTGGCGTTGTCCTAGTGGCAGATTCCCTATGGAGTGAGTCCTTGGTGGAGCGGGGACTGGTAAGTACTACTTATCAATGTGTCACTAGATATATATGTTGTGTTTGCTTAAAAAATACATGTAGGTAATGTGTCATGCCTCTTTTTTTACATATTGCATAGCACACAAACAACACACACACTATTGAATGCACACCCAAAGGCACCACAAGCACAACACCATCAAGCACCATAGCAACATAATTTTAGTTTTTCAAGTGTCAATACAGGTGTGTTCATTTTACCTTGATAAGTTGTAACATGATCATGAATAAATAACTTATAAGAAAAATATTGCATGTAAGAGCAATGTAAAAATACACAAGGCTAAAGCAATTGTCTGCACACAATTCACAGTAAGACTAGTGTAAATGAAGATTACCTTTTATCCTGGTGGCAACAGAGTTGATTAGCGTCATGTTAAAATAGGAGCACCAAAGGAAGGACCTAGACAATGGGTTTAGGACAAAAACGGAAGTGGAAAACAAAATAAGGCACACCATGACTGGCCCGGTGGAAATCTTGACTGGACTCCTGTCGACAGCTGCTTCTTCCTATAACGTGTTAGGAAAATCCTGGCGGAGTCGGTGGCACTCAGATGGTCCTTTGTCCATAGACCCGCCAACATCCAAATAGAGCATGCGGACCGCCAAGTAGGCCGACATTGAAACCATCAAAAAAGTGATGGTGGGACCAGATCCGCCAAGATCTAATTCAGGCCCTTAATCTTGTTGACAAAGGAAGTTTAATGGTAGGATCAAATTGAAGATCAAGTTCCCGAAGTTTCAGTTGTATCCTCACCATTATCCCAGGACCCCCGGAATTGTCTCCCTCCGTAATTTGCTACACAATAAGTCCATTATGGTAAAGAATACCTTCAACCATGTACTCTAGCTCATTTTGATCTCCTGAGTATAGTCTCTTCACTTCCTCCATCACTCAGATCAGAATAATCAGAGTTTTCCAGAATGGGCAGGAGTTCACTCTCTGCTGACAAATTCAGTCTCCTTCTTTCTTGGCCAATGATCTGTAGCACTAGGCCCTACGTCAGGGTTTGACACTTGCTCATTCACCTCCTCAGGATAAGGTTCTCCTGCTTCAGCTCCAACTGTTGACTATTCCAAACCCCACTCAGGCTGACCCAGCGCTGTATCAGATTCTGACTGGTCCCCTGCAGCTTGACTAACCTGCTCCTGTGGTCTTTCAACCCCCACTGGCACTTCTGGGAGAGGTGCTGTTAATTCATCAAGGGGACACTGAACTCTGTGAGTATGGGCAGCATGCACCCAGTTGGGGAGACCTCTGCATGTTACAGCAGTTGTGGTAACAAGAATCACCTGGTAGGGATCACGCCAGCGAGGCTCCAGACAACTCTTCTTTACATGTTTGTTCACCAGGACCCAGTCACCATGACTAAGGTCAGAACACTGCTCCTGATGAGGTGAGACTGGGGCCACTTCAACCTGATGAGATACAGAATGAAATACATTTGGCAGTCCTTTGCTGTAATCAAGAATCATGTAATCTGTAATATTCACAAGTGCATTTGCAAGCACAGCTAGCAGTCTCACAGTCCTGCTCATGATGATCTCATGGGGAGACAATCCTGTAATATGATCAGGAACACTGTGAAGACTCATTAGTACAAGAGGCGAAGCATCAGGCTACTTCAAGGAAGTAGAAGCAACACTTTAACCAATCTGGAGTTCAAAGTGTCATTGACCTGTTCCACTATTCCGGAAGCCTCAGGTCGGTAACTGCAATTTAGTCTCTGCTCCACTTGCAATGCTGCACACAACATTCTCAGGACCTCATTATTAAAATGAGTTCCTCACCTGACTGCAGAGAAGTCAGAAATCTGAACCTATGTAGCAGCTCCATCAACAACTTGGCTACTGTGAGACTTCTGGTCAGGTAAGCTGAAACCCATCAAGAAAAGAGGCACATAATCACCAGGACATGTCTCAACCCATTACACATGGGCATTTCGATAAATTCCAACTGCATTCTGTTACATGGACCTCCTGATTTGCCTATGTGACTAAATGTTACTGCAGTCCATTTTCTTACATTTGTCTGCTGGCACACAATGCAACCTGTGACACAACGCCTCAGCCATCAATCTGAATCTGGGGTTAAACCACGTCTGGCGACAAACCGGACCATGGCATCCCTCCCCTACATGACTTGGGCCATCTTAATGCCTAGCCATGGGTGGTAGCAAACTATCTGTCAACACAGGCTGCCCATCTCCTGAAACCCTCTTAACAGAACCTGCTCGAATCCAACTCTGCAGCTCTTCCTCCGAAATGTCTTCTTGCAATCTCTTAACTTCCTCTCATGTATCAATGATAGTTAAGAAAAGGTTGTAATCAGTTTCATGTGCTCCTTCATTGGCGTATTTTCCATTAAATGTACAAGCATTGTAAGCACAATACCTTGTGATTCCATCTGGGCCTAACTGGGACACACAACACTCTAGTAAGATCAATCAATTCGGCCACTTGCGCGGAGACTATTCCTGGAAGCCAAGCAGCTTCCACTACTCCTGAAACGGTACACACTGCATAAACAGTTCTCAACTTTCCTTCATTGTCTCGTAAACACGAGCCATCCACAAACAATGCGTAATTAGATTCAGTTAGTGGCTCATCCTGTATGTCTGGTCTCTGCTTTGTGTATACTTCAGTGACATCAAGACAGTCAAGCTCCACTTCACCATCATCAATATCTTTCTCAGGAAGGGGTAACAGTGTGGCAGGGTTGAGAACAGCACAGCGCTTCAACGTTACTTTCTCACCAGCCAGTATGACCTGCTCATACTTTGTGAGGCGATGGTTTATAAGGTATTGTGGTCAACAAGATTTCAACTGAGTAGGGAACATGGACAGTCAGGAGATGACCCATTGCAATGCTCTCACACCTCTCTATGCTGATACCTGTCACTGCCACAGATTTGAGACAACCAGGCAGCACCACAGCCACTGGATCCAATATGGCTGAGAAGTAGACAAATGGTCTACAGGCACCAACATGGTTCTGTGTAAGCACTGAGAGAGCCCTGCCCTCCCTCTCACTGCAAAAAAGTGACACGCTTTGTTATAATCAGGCATTTATAGTGCCAGGGCATGGCAGAGACTTTCTCTTAACCCTAGGAAGGCAACCAAACAATTTCTATCCCAGGGAACCAAATCAGACACATCCTTGTATGTCAACCTCTGTAAAGGAAAAATTGAGTATCCACTGGCGAGTGTAGCCCACCATTCCCAAAAACATCCTGACTCCCTTCTGTGTGGTTGACGGATTCATTTGCACGATGAACAAGATTCTCTCTTGTGACACCTTCCTTGCACCTTTCTTGATGTGGTATCCTAGGTATAGAGCTTCTCTCAAACAATACTGCAACATACTGAGGGACACTTTATGTTCATTCGCATCCAAGTGGTTCAACAAAGCAATGGTGTTGGTCTACCAAGCTTCCTGGGTATCTGACGCAACCAGCGGATCATAAAAATACTGGCTCAACACTGAATTACAGGTCATGAACAGGAACACATTCTTTTTAAGGATCTGATTAAAGATAGAAGGACTCTCCGTATACCCTTTGGGACTTGGCACCATATCAGAACACAGCTGCTGAACTGGAAAGCACAGAGGAACTAACTGTCCTCATGCAACGGTATGCAGAAGAATGCCTGGCAAAGATTCATGACAGTGAACATGGAATCTGAAACAATATCACAGCTGGATCCGGTACCATGGGACAACAGGAGAAAACCCAATTGTTTGTCTTTTGCAGGTCCTGGACTTTGCAGTACTTTCCGCTGGGATTCTGTAGGCCCATAATGGATGAGTTACATGGACTCCCCATAATCTCCTTCAAAATACTTGGTTGAATCATCGTCTCGATCACCGGAGTAATCCCAGCAATCATTTCAGGGGTCAAATTGTATTGTGGGGTGCTTGCGTACTCCACATTTGGCTTAAGTTGTATCCGGTCAGGCTTAACTCCTTTGATGAGTCCAGTGCCCTTTACTAAAAAATCCCAGACCTCTGCCCTCACTGTGTCTCTGGGATCCAAAGGTAATTTTTCATTCTTCATTATTGGTAGCAACTTGATTATTGGGTTCTGATTGGCCAATTCAAAAGCAACCTCCTCATCATGAGTTTGGAATTCTATACCTTTCTGGGTATAATAAATGCCGTAATTCAATTTACACAACACGTCCCACCCCAATAGACTTACAGGACTTGAATCACAGACCACAAATTGATGATTCCCCTCAAAATTCTCTATTTTCAGCAGCACATCCTCAGTTACTGGATTGGTCATTTGCTTATTTGCAACGCCTATGACTTGAATTTTTTTTCCCAAGAGGGGTAGGTTTAGAACTACTGTTCTCTTAGTAGAATGGGTATCACCAGTATCAGCCAAGAATTATATGGTGTGGTCATTTACCTCACCATCTACAAATGGACCACTCTGGTCAACTTCCAAGACTGCACCAAGCAAGCAATCTTCCTCTCCCCTCAGGCACCGTCAGGAAGACTGATCGATGCAGTAATTGTCACCTATGTCTATCATGGGACAGTGTTGGAAAGAGTTGTTATTCTGAAATGCGGTCTGATTCAAAGAAAATCTAGGACCATTAGCAGCTTGTTGTGGTATCAGGAGTTGAGGAACCTGCATCAATGGGGCCTGAGATACATTACAATTCTGAGACCTTAGTCTCACCATATTCTGCACCTGCATGGAGTTATTATTCTGACACTGTGCAAACCTTAGATTTTGACCTTGATGTGCAGGATTAAGACTGCATTACAGCTTCCAATGCCCCAAACTATTGCAGCAGTGGTATAGGTTGGTATCTTGCATCACCGGATCTCCCTGTTGATACATTCCGTGCATAGGGCAAAAGGCTTATTTGAACCTCATCTCTGAGCAGCCTTCATTTGTGCCACCATTAGTTTTGCCTTCAATTGTTTCTGCCTCATGTCTATTTCATCATTACAATACTTGGCGTACCTCAAGATCTCATCAACCGCCAACAAATCTGCTGTTGAATCCTCATACTAATTTCAGGCCTCAATCCTGTAATAAACCTAGACACAAAATGTCCCATGTCCTTAGGCTCCAATGTTTCCATTCCACTATACTGCTTGAATGCCTGCAACAACCACTCATAATATGTGTGAATCATCTTTTTAGATTTCTGGGTCGGTCAGTCAATCTTGACCCTGTTAATATCCTGGGGCGACACTTCAGATTTCAATCACGTTATCACCTGGTTGTACTTTTTCATTACTATGGATGACAGACCATTAGTCAAAATATCCCTTATTAGTTATCTCTCTGGCCATTTTGTGGCTATTTTGCACTTCATCCACCAATCAC
Source organism: Triturus cristatus (assembly GCF_964204655.1). Classification (NCBI taxonomy): domain Eukaryota; kingdom Metazoa; phylum Chordata; class Amphibia; order Caudata; family Salamandridae; genus Triturus; species Triturus cristatus. Next base: position 1,576,672,023 of record NC_140590.1, read on the forward strand.
TTGGAACCACAATATCTAACAAGGTATTCAAATCAGTCCATAAAACCTTTGAGATGTTCACAAACCACTCAACTTGTTTGTACCACTCCACAGGCTTCTCTCTTGACCTGGGGAAATCCTTAGTGAATGACGCAAAATTACTCCTACTCCAAGGTACATAACCTCCACTTGGTACCTCTTGTAAAGGAAAACATTTACCTCCTGCTCCCTCCTCTTCAGAAGGAGGCGGTTCCCCATCGATCTTTTGGTACTTTACCTTCTGACCATTTGGCTTCCTATTCATCCAGTGGACACAAAATCGAGATGCTTTGAATTAATTCTCAAATTTGCATTTTCATCTAGGTATTCTCTTATTCTTGATGTCCTTATCACAAAAGCAGAGTCGGTGGATCTTCAGTAAAGCCTTCCTCCGCTCCAATTCTACTTCATATTTCTGAGCTGTTTCAGCTAGTTTATCATAGGATTGGTATTGCTTTCCTGGTAACATACTTACTCTTGAAAAAAGGTTCATTTTGCTGATAAGTATCAAGATTCCCACTTCTCATTTCACCTAATTCTAACTTCAATTTCCCCAAATCCACCAAATTTGCCTTCAAAGAGGACTGAATGGCTCCTTGACTCAATTCTGTACTTCGACACCCATTCGATGTAGAATTAAGAGCTTTCAACAACTAACCTAGTTCCTGAACATTAAGACTAGGCTGCACCTCAGGAGCTATGGATGTGCTACTATGTGCATTCAAGGGTAGCTCCCAGGTAAGCATACCCAAATCCAGCAATCTCTAGAATGATCTTAAAGGTCCAAATTTGGTCTGATTCATTGTTGGGACTGCAGTCACACCACAAGGGGAACTTGCATTAATTGAGATTAACGGAAGAAATTCTCCTGCCCTCGAATTTGTGGGTTAGTTTTCTGAGGTTTATTGCTGAGCAGGGACAGCCAAACCATGAGCCCTATTTCCTGCAGATATGTAAATATCCAGTATTTGTAAAGCGCAAACAATTACCCGAAGGGAAGATTAGGCGAGCTATTGCCCAGAGTCACATGGTGCTGGGCTATTCTGATGCCGGCACCAGGGATCGAACCGTGAGCCCCCGGGTTCCGGAGTCAGACGCCCTGGCCGCTGCACCACACCTCTTCCCAGAACTTCTGCAGAACTGGGGTTGTATATAGGAACCACTGGTCCAATGGTAACCGGAGCAGTAAGAGCATTTGGAGAGTTAAGAGCTGCATAGGTGCCAGGTGCACCAATCCCTGAACTTCCTCCTATCAAATTCTGGTCCATATTCACTGAAGTAGTCCTCATTACATTAGGGCTCACATTTACTGGTACAGGAGCCAATCCAGTATTTCCACTCACATTAGTATTCCCACCCCCTACTTCTTGAGTTTCATTATATGGTGGTGGGTGTTCGGACAACAATACATCTTAAAGACTATCACTAGTGTCACTGTCACAGTTCTCGTCTCTCTCTTTTGGTTCTCCTTCAATCATATCAGTTCTCCATCTCCCATGTTCTGTATCCCACCTAGCGTCAGCATAAGTGTGCACTGCCTTTCTAGCGGATGTATGACGTTACAACGCACACTTTTACAACGCATGCACTTACAACGCATTTTTTACAACGCATAATCCATTACAACGCATGACATTACAACGCAGGACACTACAACGCATTTTAAAAAAATACCTTTACAACGCATTACCATTACAACGCATACTACCTTTACAACGCATACCATTACAACGCATAATATTAAATTACATTTAAGGTAAGTATTAGATAGTATAGGGGTAAAAATTACTATTCTAACTCCAGGGGGTGCAACAGTAGGGTAAGTGTTGGATAGTGTAGGGGTAAAAATTACTATTCTAACTCCAGGGGGTGCAACAGTAGGGTAAGTGTTGGATAGTGTAGGGGTAAAAATTACTATTCTAACTCCAGGGGGTGCATCAGTAGGGTAAGTGTTGGATAGTATAGGAGTAAAAATTACTATTCTAACTCCATGGGGTGCAACAGTAGGGTAAGTGTTGGATAGTGTAGGGGTAAAAATTACTATTCTAACTCCAGGGGGTGCAACAGTAGGGTAAGTGTTGGATAGTGTAGGGGTAAAAATTACTATTCTAACTCCAGGGGGTGCATCAGTAGGGTAAGTGTTGGATAGTGTAGGGGTAAAAATTACTATTCTAACTCCAGGGGGTGCATCAGTAGGGTAAGTGTTGGATAGTATAGTGTAATATTATGCGTTGTAATGGTATGCGTTGTAATGGTAGTATGCGTTGTAATGGAATGCGTTGTAAAGGTAGTTTTTAAAAATGCGTTGTAGTGTCATGCGTTGTAATGTCATGCGTTGTAATGGATTATGCGTTGTAAAAAATGCGTTGTAATGGTAGTGCGTTGTAAAAGTTGCGTTGTAAAGGTTGTTCCCCCTTTCTAGCTCTTCTCTGATATCTCTCTTTCTGTCTGGCATGAGCATGAGCTTGCGCTCCCAAGCATTAAGCACTTCAAACTGTGTAAGTCTAGGCTGTGGTTTCATCTCATATAAAATCCTCCTCAAATTTTCAATGATTCTCACATTAAATGTACTATAGCGTGGAGAGGCCAGTGCACCTTCCATCTCAGTGATCTTGTCTCATTGTTTAAGACAAATACAGGTATGGGGCCCTACATTTGTCGCCATATAATGGCCTGCAGTATCTTCAGGAGGGGCTTCTTCTCCCTCTCAGACATGTATTGTCACATCTCCCCTCACCAAATCTCGTAATATGTTAAAAACAAATGTGCCAACAATTGGAATCTAAATATGCGTTGAACCCGAAAATAATCCTTTACCCACTATTCTTACTCCAATCCACTGACCAATAACAGCACAGCAGTTGATGACGTGAATCAACCAATAATAGCACAGCTTTGCACCAACTGACCAATCCCAGTGCAGCAAACCGTGACGTCAATCTCACTCCTCGCAGTAGCTCACCATCCTTTAGAATCTCCACAAATGCACACACTCTTCTCACCACTAAGCACACACTAAAGAATACAAGGCAACTTCAACAATAACTTTGTCTGCTCATCTAAAATTTTACAGATTTCACACATATAAGAAATGACTCGGAACAACTGTTTCCGACCCCCTCAGCTATACACTTGACCTGCGTGGAATCACTCCAATTTGTACGGCTTCCCCCGGTGCAAAACGTCAACCACACTACTCCTCGCACTTGCACACATAATAAATGTCCCTATCTCAATTGTGCCATCGACAATGTCTCACAATGAGCACCACAAAACTCAGCCAATTACAATATAGTGTCTTCTAATGTGTTTAGTATTATCCTGAGCCATGACAGACCCGAAAACAACTTCAACTTCTCTGCATTAAGCACCACATTCGCACAACAGCTTAAAACATCACAAAATCTTCACAACAACACCGCAATCTAAATGTAAGCCACTGTAACATACAACCCTATTAATAATCACTCCTTCGCGGTTAGATCTCTATCCCGAATCACTAGAACTCTGCCAATCTTCCAAGTCTAAACAGGGGCACTAGGGACTTGGATTTGTGTCTGGGCTAATCTCTAATAGAGTTTTCTAGCCTCCTCTACTTCAGGAACTAGTCATCCTTGCTCTTCTACCATCTGGGAGGGCATTGGGTCATTCTTGCTATCTGTCTCCGGTAGATAGATTTTTGTAGTTGCCTGAGAGGTAAAAAGTATTAACATCAATTGGAAATTCAGGTTGCAGTGTAATCTTTATGATCACACAATAAGAGTCTGAATATGCAAGAAATTTTAGGCAGTTTATTACAGACTCAAAGCTAAGCTAAATTAGTCACAGAAACATATTGTAAAAATACAGAATTACTAATTGCAATCCAAAGCTTTGAACAAAATGTGACCTCAATAACAGAAAGCAAATAAGAAGTTAAGTAGCTTCAATGCAGAAAATGAGAAACAGAATCTGATGATTAGATTGCAGGTTTCGATCCTCACATGAGGATATGTAAGAAAATCTATTAAGCACTATTCTAAACTAGGGATCAGGACAGTCCTATTTAAATCAGGGAAGTAAGAAAGGTGTGAGCATAATGGAGACTTCAATGAGGTCTTCAAATCAAGGGGAAAGCATATCATAAAGCCACACAATGCAAAATGTAGCAAGAAGTCTGTACCTCTCCAAGTCTAAGGGGCATCTGCTGTCTAACAATGTGAATCATAATTAACACATACAAAATCTATGTCATTATCTTTAGTAGAATTCCATCGTATTCACAGTAGAAATTGGCTACATCCTTCAATTCTCTAACCTTCCAATTGGATCATCAGGGTGACCTTAAGTGTCTGTTTCAGCCATGGGAGTCGGTCTCCTACTTTATTAGCACGTCTCCTTCTTGCCAAAGATTTCCTCCTGTACCTAACTATCTCTACAATTCACAGCACGCCTCTCTCTAACTAACGGAGCCTTGAAACTGCACCTGCAGAGCAGAGAACATGCAAAGCAAGTAAAATTTCACATTGAAGGTTAATCATGGAAGCCCAAAAGCTTAAGGCCTTTGGTTATGCTAACTTTAGTAAAAGATATATATGTGCCCGGCATGTGGATGTACATGCCCACCCAGTCACAGAATTATAGCAGTTATATGAGGGTAACTTAAGCAGAAATCATGACTACATGTGTAATGTATTTTCAACTAAATGTTGTACAACTTGGAGTATACATGTAACTACATGGAAGAACGACAGTCTCATGATTAACTTGAACATTAATATGCACTCATTTATAAATCTCTAACATTGTACAATGAAGCATTTTAGAAATGCAATCGAATACTCCTCTCGTTAGTAACGTTAGGATAAACTGAGTAAATAAAGTGTGAAATGCACATAAGGATATACATTTCTATGATGTATAGAGGTGAAGCTAAAATACGCTGCTGCACCATAAAGAGAAAAGTACAGTATTGTGTGGCTTGCCCAAGACCATATATATATTTATTTTTACCCAGTGGCTCTGTTTGACGAACCTCCAGGAAACTTTCCCAAAAATCTTTTCTGCGTAGATTGTGCATGTAAAATTTGGGTTGATCCGTCAAGCGGGTGCCAAGAAAAAAGGGGGGGTCCCAAATTACAAAAAAAACCCTTATATTTTCCATAGACTTTTTTAGGCAGGGGTACAGCTGAATTACACCAAATTTAGCAGGGAGTTAGTTATTGGTATGCAGATTGTGCGTTTTGTTATTAGATGACAATCCGTTCAGTAGTTTTGAGAAATGAAGGTTTGAAAAATATTTGTATATCTGGACAGAGGAGTCCGCGAGAAGCTCATGAGAGTCTTGGGGGAGCGCCACTTTATAAATAGGGCAGCCTGCTTGGCCCAGGGAGCTTTTTTTCCCTTGGGTCAATTTCCTCCCACTGGTGTCAGACCCTGATTGGCTGCCATTAACATCAGAAAAATGTTGCTGGCAGCCATTACAGGACTCGCAGACTTAGTCCTGAATTAAAAAAAATATATATGATATAACGGGGCAGGATAGGGATCCCCTGAACCCCTAGTACCCATAGGGGGGACCCAGAGGGACCCCTGTTTGGGCCAAAATAGAAAACAAAATGGCAATGTTTCCAGTGATCCTGTGTGATTGAAAAAAAATGGTGGGCTGGACCACATTGTTTAACTATGGAGAGGGGGGGCGCCCTCCTCCCCAAGCCGTATTCGGCCCCAGGGACCCTATCCCCTGAAACCCAATATATTCAAATAGGGAGGGCGGTGCATGGCCCCTCTCACCAAGCCATATTTGGCACCAAGGACTCTATCCCCCGGTGTCTGATTCATTAAATATCTGGAGGGGGCACCCAGCCCTTCTCCCGAGCTGTATTTGGCCCTGGTGATCCTATCCCCTGGGGCCCAAATGACAAAATATGGGGAGGGAGCATGTGGCCCTCTTCCCTGATCAATATTCAGACCTGGGGACCAGATCCCCTGAGCCCAATGTATTATTTAAGTGGAGAGGAGCTGTGCAGTCCCCCTCCCTGAGCCTTTAAAAGGTCCATCCCCGGGGACATTCCTGGGACTTTATTGGCCCTGGAGACCCCATCCCCCAGGGTCGGCTCACTTGTTGTGCCCTGGGGAGCCCACCCCCAGGACACAGCAGTTTCCCCATCCATACTGGCGCGGGCAGGGAAAGTTGTGTTAGCTCTTGCATGGCGGCAGCATTTTTTAATCTCCCGCCAGATAGGAGCTAACACAAATTTGTCTCCCAGTAGTGTGAGTTTTAAAAATAGTTCCACAAACAGGATGCAGACTTGTTATCTGTTTCCCTGCCTGCACTGATGCAGGAAGGTAAACAGAGCAACAGCTTGCTCCCGCCATAGGCAGCAGCATAAATAGCTGGTTGGCTGGGGCCGCATGGTCCTGGGGCGCCATCACTGGCGTCTGTGCTGTGATCTGTGGCCCAAGAAGGTCTCAGGAAGCCTCGTCATGGAGGAGTCAAGTGCCACAAGGGAAGTCAAGGGAGTGGACACAAAGTGAGGCCAGATGGCCTGCATCAAAGGAATACCTGAGTGGGTTTGGTACGGCCTCTCAGGGTAGAGCAGAGGATGCCCATCAAATGAGGCGTCAATGTCCACACAATGTGGTTGCTAAACAAAAGGATCTTGTTGAGCCTGCATGACAGGAGAAAGTGGTAGATTTTGGGATGATAGTCTCGTGCAGAGCGTGATTGTGGAGGATGATGAGCAGTGCACCGAGTTGCTGCAGACGGTCAAGTGGGAGGGGGGTCACACTAATACCACGTCTAGTGCTATATAGCAGGTCCATGGTTGGGATGAAGGATCGACAGAGGACACTGACAGGAGGAGATAGAGAGCTCCAATGACAAGGTGGAAGGGTATCAAGCGGGCACCGTCCTTTTGGCCTGGTAAGAGTACCCAGGTGCATTGTTGGTGTCTACCGGGGTGGATGTGGAGTGCAAATGAGAAAGGGAGGGTAGGTTGAGCAAGGGTAAGTATTTCACAGACGTGAGGGTAGGAACAGACAAAGCAAAGGCAGAGACAGGAGTTAGGGGAGGCCAGATGGGCAAGGATCTTATACTCGAGCGACTGAAAGATAAGGATGCAGCGGGCCCAGGAAAGGGGGCTCAACAAGGGGGCAAAAGGAAAGCTGAGGCAGACGCCAAGAACAGCAAAGAGGTGAAAATTCATAAATTACCCAACATGGGGGTAACTAAGCCTCTGGGAGCACACTTGATATTGTCCACAAAAGAGGGAATATGTGGAGATATTCAAACTCCTCCTTAGAGAGCTCAGGGCAAAGGAATGATCCAAAGAGAAGGAATACAAACTAGCCAAGCCCTGACCATTGAGAATTGGACATCAGCATTTTTAGTCTTGGCCAGTGAAGCATCTGGAGAGGAGTGTAGCACTCTTCAAATACACGGAGTTCATACGCAAGGCACAGCTCTCTTTTGGGGGAATGCATGGGCCCAACATGACGAGGAGTTTAGGAAACGCATAGCGTAGACCCAGACGCGAATGGGGGTAGTTGGATACAGATTTGTGGCAGAAAACTATGGGCATTGTGGTAAATAAAATATTACGCTCTCAGAATTTTAAAATATAAATAAGATCATGCATAAAGCAAGAGGCTGAGTCTGTGGTATCAGGTTCATAAAGGGCTTTATTCCAATAACTCGAGTCAGAGGGAGAATATTACCATCACCAAAAAGGATCTGGAAAGGGACTCAAAAGTATTCTCAATATTCTCAAAACATTATTCACAGAGTACAGTATATATACATTTCTCAATTGTACGTAAGCAAAAGAGCAAGAGAGAATGAGATAAGAGCATGTGGGCATGTAAGTAGGCGTGAAGGTGGGCGTCCATGTGGGCGTCCACTTGATGATAATGGGTAATTTGTCATGTGTGGGTGGATACCTGGAGGGGGTTGCGTGATCTGCTGGAATTGTACTGGAACTTTGCCTTACTTGTGCTCAACTCGAGCATGACGTGTAACTGACGTGGGGAGGGTTGCTATGCAACCGGACAAGTCTGGAAGTGAGGCCTTCAGTGAGTGAGGCCTTCAGTGTCAGGACGACCAGCACATCTTGTATTATCTGATATCCGATGTCTGGAGCAGGGACTGATTTGTGACATAGGTTGCTCATCACCAAGAGCCGATGTGGCATCTATTTCTTCATTTACTTCATTTACTGCAGAGGCCTTACATGGGGGCTATGGGCTTTTTACTGACGTGAGCTTTGCAATCTCACAAAGAGAGACAGTAGGGCTGGGCTCCCTCCTTGCAGATGGGTCGCGTTCATTCCTCCTTCACCAGGCAAGAATGTGGTTTCAGTAAGAGTAAGCAGATAACCGTGCTCAATACTGTCTCGGCACCTCGGTCGGGGCCCCTTTGGCTGAGGCCCAAGTGTGCAAGGCCAAGGATACGTAGCTGCAGCTTTCAGAGCGTTCTGAGGCATGAAACCTCTTTTCGGCTCTGGCTGAGCCATAAACATGGGCTTCATGAAAATGCAGGAAAACATGATGAAAAACGTGTAGGCCTCAATACAGATTTGTCGTTTCTCTCATGGGAGACTGGATGATGGCAGGCCACGTTATAGCATAAGCATCATGATAGAAAGGCCATGGAGGGGAAATACATAGGTTACATGTATGTGCACATAAGCGTTCGGGGGGGGGGCACATGGGGACACATAGGCCTCATAGATTTTTATTTTCCTCATTCCCTCCTTGTACCCTAGTGAACCCCCTATGTAACGTCTATTTTCATGAGACAGTCGATCTGTTCTTGCAGCATTATTTTTCCATTTTCAATGCTTTGTAAATAGGGATATGGAACACATGCAGTAGCACACAGGCCACAAATGGCCGGGCCACACTGCAGACATAGGCAACAACTGAATATCATTAATAGTATCAACCCACAGACGGTCAACACTTTCCATCCCCAAGCCGATATTAATCCCCAGAGCCAACCGGACCATGTCCACGTGCCTGGGTCTTGATGTATGTTTTGGGCAATCTTGTGGAGCCTTGTTATTGCTTTGTATTCTTTGGCATCACCGTTGATGGATGTCATTAAGGCAAACCATGCTCCACAAGAACCATTATGGGAGAACGGAAAAGGAAAAAGAGGCAACACTCCCTTTACCTTCTGATACGGGGGAAATCGGCCACAGACCCAGCAGTCTGTAGCATTGCTAGTCTGATGTGAATGGTGCAGCATCTGAATAAAGGTATTGTTGCGTAAGGCAAGTCGATATGATAGCTCATAGGATGGCAGATCACTAAATGTGTGCTTTATGGTATCATTAGTGGAGGAGTATAAGAGTGAGGCAATAGGAGGAAAAATAGCATGTAGTATTAAGCTGATACATATTATCGTGATGCACATCTTGCTCTTTTTATCAATGTTATTGTCCAAGATCTTATGCAAGCCAGAATACATGTTCAACCGCTTCACCACCTAGTGGACTTAATTGATCAAACGGGTTCTGACTTTTTAGATCTAAGTTTAGCTTTGTGGAAACTGCTGGGGAGTCTCCTCTAGAAAATGGTGTTCAAAGTCTTTCCTTTGTAAAAGAGTGGTGAAGGTGCAACCATCCTTTCCGTCCCTCGACTTTAACGGCTTCGGCGCCTTCCACCTCGGCTCAAGAGGGCTTGATCTATCAAAGTTCCTTATTAGCGATGGAGTGTTCCTTGACCTGGGTGTTGTCAGGGAAGGCGGCAGCAACCTGCGAACAACAAGAGAGTAGTGCAGACATCAAGGAAGCCAGGTAATCTGTCAGCATGTTACTATCAACATCAGTAATCTTTTAGGCATTGGAGTGCCCCACATATTTGGTGGTCTACCAAAGACCACTTCATAGGGAGATAAGCCTGTTCTAGAATGAGCTACCATTCGCATGTAAAAGAGGGCAACCGGCAGGGCTACCATCCAATCTACACCTTTGTCTGCGCAAATTTTTAATGTCCGATTATGTCTTTCTACAAGGCCTGCTGCTTCAGGATGTCGCACACAATGGAATTTCCAGGTATACCCTAACAGAAGGGACACCTGCTTCATTAGTACCAGGACATATTTGTAACCTCTACATCTGTTTATTTGGATATAATCCATTTGGAGCACTTCAAAAGGGTGGTCAGGTGGATGGAATCCACCTTGTTCCATCGGAATGCCTTTACCTGGATTGAATTGGCAACAGATCATACATGTTCTGACCTTTTGTTTCGCTGCTGCACGCAGGTGCTTGTTGAACCATATATTCTGTAAGCTATCTATCATTGCTTTCTCTCCTAAGTGTGCAGGACTATGTGCGGTATTTATAATCACTTGTACCATCGAATCAGGAAGAAACCATGTGGATTTGCCCTTATTCATCCAACCCTGATCAGTCAGTACCCCTCCTTGTTCCGACCATTTCTTTAATTCGTCCATAGTAGCATGTGTCTGTATGTCTTGTACATCCTTGGAAGGATCCCTAACTGTCATGGCTTTGGACAGTGATAGTATCTGTGATTTTGTCATGTCTAGTGGGGTCTGAGCTGTCTGTTTAGCTGTTCGGTCTGCCAGATCATTGCCTTGGGAAATGGTATCTGTGGCTCTAGTATGTGCTTTACATTTTAGGATAGCTATGGCTGTTAGTAAATGTATCGCTTCCAGAAGGGCTTGAATATGGGGGCCATGCTGTATCTTGGCCCCATGAGAGGTCAAGAAACCTCTTTCTCGCCACAGAATCGGTGTAAATGTTTACTCTCAGGTGCTTAGCTCTTATGCACGCTTGTGTCAGGGCGATGAGCTCTGCTGCTTGTGCTGACAATATGTCTATTCTTTTAGTCTCTATTATTACAGTATCAGTAGTCACTGCATATGCTGCCACTAATTCTCCCGCCCTTGTCCTCATGCATGAGCCGTCAACTTATAGTGTTAGGTCGGGGTCTGGGAGTGCAACGTCTGTCAAGTCTTGTCTTGGTTTAGTCACGGTATGTTTTACTTCAACACAGTCGTGTGGTGAAACGCTTTCTGTACTGGAGGGCAAAAGGGTAGCAGGATTCAGTATGTTGCATCGTCTGATCTCTATGTGTGGTTGAAATAACGTTGGCTCATAGCCTGTCAGTCTAGCTACAGTCAGGTGTTGTGTTTGTGTCCGGTTCAAGAGAACCTCTACTGCGTGTGGTACTTGTACTGTCAGAGGGTGGCCCAGCACTATCGAGTCACTTTGTCTTATGGCTAAGGCCGTTGCTGCAACTGATTTTAGGCACGCAGGCAAAGCCTGTGCTACTGGGTCTAATGTACTAGAAAAATAAGCACAGGGCTCGTGTTTTCCTGCATGATCTTGTGTTAGGACAGATAGTGCTGTTCCATCCCGCTCTGTCACAAAAAGCATAAACGATTTGTTGTAATCAGGGTTTGCTAAAACTGGTGCTTGACATAAAGCTCTCTTTAATTCTTCAAATGCCACAGTGTGTTCTTGTGTCCAAGGGAGGACTTTAGTAGAAGCTGTATTAGGGGCTTGGACTAATTCCCCTGAAAGATCACAATAAAACATGAGAAAAAGGGGAAAGCACCATACCTATTTCCTCGGCTTAATTTCTAAGGGGGCTAATTTCTAAGGGGCTTAATTTCTTAAGGGGCTAGCGGGAAGCGAACCTCCTCAGGGGCCAGCAGAAAGCCAATATTCTCCTCCTTCCCCCCCTTTTTGACAGGAGGAAATCTGAAACAGATTTCACTGCTGTCAAACACTATCAAACCCTGTGTCTCGTCAACACTATTAATCCCTGTGTGTAGCTACTGGGCGTAAGCAAAATTATAGGAGATACACAGCGTATTTGAAACGGCGAGAAATCCTTCAAATTAATGTACAAACCTCATTGTGTTAGCTCATAAGCTGGCCAAATGACATCTCATATGCAAATGTCCCTATCACATGAACCTACACCAACCTGAAGTCAATATTAATGCTAAGAGGCCCTAATAGGAATGCTAAATTACCTAAATATTCGGAAAACCAAGTTTAAGAACAGTTGTTAATGTTGATAATTAATAATTCATCTGCTAAAGAAATCAGTCATTTTGCAATAATTTCCACCTATACAATAAACAGCCTAATTTAAAAACAAGTCAACTTTTGGGGCCACCACTTACAAGAATGAGCTTACTAAAGCAAACTTTAAAAAGGAAATCCTGTCAGATATTTTCTCATTACCCTAAATACCGAGCCTCATTTGTCACTCTGGGGTGGCAGTCCTTATTTAAAACAGGCCTTACAAGAGTTAAGATGCGAGTGCACAGATCATAATGGTTCCTCAATGTCCAATCTGGAAACATATGACCAAGGCTGCCTGTCTATAAGAGAAAGGCAGTCATGTGAAAAATATTTTAGTCTTGCATAACTTTTTCTTTTATTTCATTCATCTCCAACACCAATTAGACATACACTGATAACGTGTTGTCTGCTATTTTGACAGCATGATAAAGGTAATATCATGTCTGTGAAATTTAGTAATTGTGAACAAGTTCCAGCCAAGCGCTGTGCAAAGATCGCCGTCGTCACGACTATCTCTGTACTGCACAGGAGAACTTTGTATTAAAACGCTAAACAGACTGGTCAATACAACACAAAAACAAAACATATACAAAATACATATGCCAAGCCATCAGTATACCAAGCACAGAAAGCATAAACAAAGTGCGTTAACATATATAAATGAGCAGTGACGCCCAATTTCTGTACCTACAGCTCAGAGGCGAACATTCTGGCCTGCTTAATTTGTCAGGCTTATAATCAATAACTGATTTACCTGCCCTATACACCCCCATCTGAAATCACCGTGTCAAGTCTGACACACAGGATCAGCAACAATAATCAAAAATGAAGAACACACGAACCTGTCTTTGTTTTATAAAAATGAGCTATGCATCTATGTACACAATGTACCCTCATGTCCTAGTCGAAGATGCATCTCCCATCTTTCCTCACAGACCCGTAACCACTGGATCATTTATCCAATGCAACTGGTGGCTGCTTGTGGCCACAATTCAAAAATGTCTGAATTTGAAAATCGTTTTATATAGGCACATAGCCCTTAAAATTCCAAGCAAGAGCAACATTTTACTTTCTGGCCAGAAGCAATATAACAATTGCTAAAAAATAAAACAAATCTTCTCCATAGACATTTCCCCGGGGCACTGGTTTAGCACAGAATAGACCAAGGGAATCTTTCTCGACTTACATTTCTCAGCTGCCCTGTCTTATCAGAGAAGCTAAAAATAGCCCCTCAGCGCGGCCTGAGCCTGGGCTGCCAGCCATCTTTTTTGTTTTTCCTACTCCTGGCCCCCAAGGCTCTCCGGCTGCAGGCATTACACAGATGCGATGTCAGAGAAGCTTTCTAAGCAGTGCCTCTGTTCCGCTCCTCTCACCGGCCCCCACCTACACTGGCTACAAGGTCAGAATCTGTCTCCGATTTCTGTATCACATTCTGCTCTACACAGCCCCCACCTTCTCCTCACTCTGAAGCTGTCAAAGACAAAAAGACTACTCAATTCCATAAAAACTGCAATAATTCGCCCAATTGAAAAATTATTTTTATATACAATTTGCTCTCAGGGGGTCATAATCTTACCGTCTTGACCCAGCACATTGGCTCACTGGACCACCAAGAACACAAACCTGTATTCTTGAACAATTTGCAAATTCGAAATACCCACAATTCTTTTTTCAAGCTAAACTTTTCACTAATTATTTTTTCGTTAACACTTTGTACATTAGGGGTGTCATCAAATCACAGGTGTTGCTATTACCCTAGCTACACACCTCTCAAGTCCCTTTTAACAACGTAATCAAATGTTGGACCATGAAAACACCAGCTATGCGCTGTTCGTTTGGTGGGAGGCTCAAGAACCTTTGGGCTACTATATCATTATTATATGTATCGTGGTACTTGCGGTGGCACTCTAACTGGACCTTCTACTGGGGCCACTCTTGCTAGGTCCTCTGAAAGGACGGGATAAATACCAGCAACGTCAGTATTTCTTTCTCTGTCAGCCTGCGCTCATTTTACCTGCTCCACTTCCTCCTGTAACATCTTTTCCTTGGCTTTTCCAGACTCCAGTCTACTTCTCTCTGCTTCGTGAAACACTTACTCTGTCCTCCTATGTGACTCCTTGCGCCAAAACTCAATGGCATCCTTCCGAGCTGGTCTACATTTTCTCTTTCATAAGAGTGTTTCGTTGTCTGTCTACTTGTTCTGCTTTTACTCGGATACCTTCCTCAACTAATACGTTTTCTCGGGCTTTGTCTGAATCCTCCCTACTTTTCTCTTCTTTTCTGAGCGCTTTCTCTGTGCGTCTATGCAATTCTTTACGCCATAATTCAATGGCATTTTTCTGTGACTGTCTGGCTGTCTTTTTCCATAACTCTTCTTCTACTCTCATGATGCAATCTGCATCCCAGGTCCCAGCTGCGGGCCACCTCTGACTTTCTGGTAAATCCTTGGTGTAGTCCACCCATAAGTCAAGAAATAATACGGCATCTAGGCCATGCTTATGATACATAAAGTACCCTGGAGTGTCCCTAGGTGGAATGGGAACAGCTTCCTCGAGTACCCCTTTTCTAGTTTTGATCTGTCTTAATTTTGAAAAGAACGGCATCTTTAAACTTTGCTACTTGATTTTGAACACAATAAATTACAATAAACACAATAATGAACACTCATTCATACCACAATTTTTAAAACATATTAAAACATTTAACATTTAACATTTAACGAACGATGATAACTAATAGAAAACTAGTTACTGACATAATACTAACACTAGAGAATACTGAATTATATGCAAGACATACTAGATATACTGCTAAACAGTACAGATACACTGCTGAAACAGTGCAGACCGGATTTGTGTACCCAAACCCGTCTTGACCGGCACAACCTAATGTGCACGTCTAACTGCCTCCCCAGCAACGGTACTCACCGGGTAGCACGGAACGGAAGGCCTCGGAACTGAACTGGACTAGACCAAACTGGACTGGACTGGACTCGACTCGTGACTTGGATACTTCGGAACTTCGGAATCTGGTGGGCCTCTGTATACCTCGGACACAGCTCTCTCGCAGGTGGGCTCTGGGTAGGACAATCTGCGTTCCTCACCGCCTCGTATGGATGCCTGGTCGCAGTCTGTCCCCTTCGTTGGCCTGAGGGAGTTGGCGGGAAGACCCGCGACGTGCGCGCTTGAAGTCCGTCACGGCTATGGAAGGGGGCAAAACTGGACCTTCATCTCCGGCGTGTGGGGAAAGAGATGTCCCTGTTCGGGCGCCATTATGTGGTAAATAAAATATTACGCTCTCAGAATTTTAAAATATAAATAAGATCATGCATAAAGCAAGAGGCTGAGTCTGTGGTATCAGGTTCATAAAGGGCTTTATTCCAATAACTCGAGTCAGAGGGAGAATATTACCATCACCAAAAAGGATCTGGAAAGGGACTCAAAAGTATTCTCAATATTCTCAAAACATTATTCACAGAGTACAGTATATATACATTTCTCAATTGTACGTAAGCAAAAGAGCAAGAGAGAATGAGATAAGAGCATGTGGGCGTGTAAGTAGGCGTGAAGGTGGGCGTCCATGTGGGCGTCCACTTGATGATAATGGGTAATTTGTCATGTGTGGGTGGATACCTGGAGGGGGTTGCGTGATCTGCTGGAATTGTACTGGAACTTTGCCTTACTTGTGCTCAACTCGAGCATGACGTGTAACTGACGTGGGGAGGGTTGCTATGCAACCGGACAAGTCTGGAAGTGAGGCCTTCAGTGAGTGAGGCCTTCAGTGTCAGGACGACCAGCACATCTTGTATTATCTGATATCCGATGTCTGGAGCAGGGACTGATTTGTGACATAGGTTGCTCATCACCAAGAGCCGATGTGGCATCTATTTCTTCATTTACTTCATTTACTGCAGAGGCCTTACATGGGGGCTATGGGCTTTTTACTGACGTGAGCTTTGCAATCTCACAAAGAGAGACAGTAGGGCTGGGCTCCCTCCTTGCAGATGGGTCGTGTTCATTCCTCCTTCACCAGGCAAGAATGTGGTTTCAGTAAGAGTAAGCAGATAACCGTGCTCAATACTGTCTCGGCACCTCGGTCGGGGCCCCTTTGGCTGAGGCCCAAGTGTGCAAGGCCAAGGATACGTAGCTGCAGCTTTCAGAGCGTTCTGAGGCATGAAACCTCTTTTCGGCTCTGGCTGAGCCATAAACATGGGCTTCATGAAAATGCAGGAAAACATGATGAAAAACGTGTAGGCCTCAATACAGATTTGTCGTTTCTCTCATGGGAGACTGGATGATGGCAGGCCACGTTATAGCATAAGCATCATGATAGAAAGGCCATGGAGGGGAAATACATAGGTTACATGTATGTGCACATAAGCGTTCGGGGGGGGGGCACATGGGGACACATAGGCCTCATAGATTTTTATTTTCCTCAGCATGGCCAAATTTGGGAAGACAATATACACCACAAGTTGTCTTCCGATTGTCTATCACCCCTTTCAAACAAGTCCAACCTAGGGAGGGGTGGGTGCTTACAACAAGGCTCAAGGGGGGACCCAAGGGGCATGCTGGAACTTTAACAGTGGCCTATGCACACAGGAGTATTGAAGGTTTAAACACGAATGCTCCAAATACTCTCGAAAGCATCCCCTCGTCAAGTGCTATGGAAACGGGGCGAGAGATAGAGCAGCAGCCAGGTTACAATGCCATCTGGTAGCAGCATTCACGGGGATGGGCACGCCCAATACAGGGAGCTACAGGGGGGTAGAGGGACACAGGGCTCTCAGGGGAAAGGCTCATCCTATCCAAATACAGAAGATGCTCACTCATTGCAAGACAGATTCGCATGGGGTTTTAGGTTGGTGTACACAGAACCGCAAGTTAGGAGGTGAGCAGAGAATCTTAAGTCAACTAGGGCGCATCCCCATGTGGTACAGGACAAGCTGTTGAAGGAGGTATAAAAGGGGGGATGGCCAGACCTTTTGGCTCATGGCCACAACTGATGGTTTCCCCAATAGGGGTATGCCCAAGAAGGAGGCAGGTGAGTTCAAGCTGATACAGCATTTGTCATTGTTGGAGGGTCAGTCAGTGAATGACTTTATTGGGGACAAGTTGGCCTCAGTCGCATACCCTTCTGTTGAGGTGGCAATAGCTATGGTTGAACAAGCGGGGCCAGGGGCTTGCATGGCCAAATATGACATAAAGTCAGCATTTCGGTTACTTGTGGTGCACCTGGATGATTTCTCACTGCTTGGCATTCAATGTCAAGGGGCTTGGTACATGGACAAAGCATTCACTATGGGGTTCTCAGTTTCTTGCACTTAATTTGAGTGCTTCAGCACATTCTTACAATGGTTCTTTGTGCAGGCAACAGGTCACAAGAAGAAGATACACTACATGGGTGACGTTTTTCATAGTCACAGACTCCGGTTCCGAGGATTGCCAGTGCTTGCTGGTTAGTTTTCAGGAGCTCATGGAGAACGTGGCCATTCCTTTGGCCCTGGAAAAAACTGTGGGTCTGGTCACCACCATTTCATTCCTTGGCATTGAATTGGATTCACGGGACATGACAGCATGCCTTCCGCAGGACAAGAAGGTGGGCTTGCAGGTGCGATTGGATTGGATGTTGGCAAAGGAAAAAGACACAGTCCGGGAGGTGCAAATACTTCTAGGACATTTGAATTTTGTTTGCCGGGTGGTCCGGGTGGGTAGGACTTTTTGCAGGGAGCTAGGCCTATCCCTTTCAGGCCTATCCCTTCAACATCACAATGTTAGGTTGTCAGCAGAAGGGAAAGAGGACCTGCGTATGTGGGGATTCTTCTTGTACAACTTAAATGGCATCCCGATGAGGACCCTTCAGGAAATGGGTTGAGAGGTACAGATTGTTTTGGTTGCAATTGGTGGGGTAGGCTTTGGATTATATTGGCAGGGTCACTAGGGGAGAGGATGTGGCCTAATAGCCAGAGCGGTCGACCTCGGAGCTAGGGAACCGGAGTCTAGTCCAAGCAGGGACGCTCAACATCCTGTGATTCTGGGCAAATCACTTAATCTCCCCGTGCCTAAACAAAACAAAAAAATGAATGTTTCCATCTGTAACGTAACTGGTGCTCATGTAAAGCGCTCTGATAACTTTGGGTCTAGTTCGCGCTATACAAAAAAAGCTCAAAAAACTCCACTGGTGTGCAGAAGAGTGGCCAGAGGGTTGGAAAAATGGAGGACGAAGCATTGCCTTTCTTAAGTTCTTTCCACTAGTGGTAGTGGTTACACTGTGGGGAGAGTAGCTGCAGAATAAGAAAGTCCTTTGTAGGATAGACAACATGGCAGTGGTCCAGGTGGTCAACAGTCAATCATCACAGGAGGTACAGGTCTGGAAGCCGCCGAGGGTATTTGCATTTGAATGTTTGTGTCAGGATGTGGTGTTTATAGCAAGGCATATACCATGAGTGGACAATGACATTGTGGATGCTTTGTCTCGTTCACAGTGGGAGAGGCTCCATGGACTGACCACAGAGGACAGGCTAAGGACACGCACGCCAACAGATTCGTGGGCGGTGGGTGACAGAGGATATTTCAACTGGTAGTGGGTCCTTGGCAGTGTCCACTCATAAGGCTTATGCTCAGGCATGGGGCAATTTCTTGAACTCAGGAGCTAGCCGTCGCTCTGGGGAATGAGAGAGACTGGAGGATGTAGTGTAGTTTCTATGGAAAATGACCAACAAAGGTTTATCTAGAGTGAGAATCGCAGGGAATGTTGACTGGAATTTCCATCATGGGAAAACTCTTTTAGGGCTACCCTCCGTCAGTGGGAGAGTTGGGCAAGAGGATTTTGGAGGGTTGAACCAGAGAGCAGGGTAGAATGGGACTTACTTAGGAAACCTCTTTCATGGCAGGTTTTCTGTATAGTGTATTACACAGTTTGCCAGAGATTTGTTATTCTCATGCCGTCTACATTCGAAAGCGGGAAGCGTTAGAAGTCGATACACATTTTTATAGCTCGACTCCACTGAGCAACGTCTTTGATATAAAAAACTCTATTCGGTAAGAGATTGTCACTCTTTCGACACAGACTCCTTTGAGCAACGCTTTATTTTATCCATTTGGACTGAGACTTTTGCTCCCCCGACGTAGTGCTGACTTCAAGAAGAGCCTTTCTTACAAGGCCCTTCCTGACCTAAATCTGTTTTAACCAAATCGTGATTTCTCTGGCTCTAACTCGGTGTGAGACCAGACCATTGGCACCACTGTTACAATCCATTATTCTTCCTGAAGATGGTCTAACGGACAAATCTGCCACAACAGACTGAAACGTCGGCTAATACATCTATTTCTGCCTCATTGGGTGTTTTAGGAGCTGATGTCTGTTACCTTCAGATACGTATGTATTATACAGATTAGATGTTCACACTCATGATTTGAAGGCTATATAATATCTTGTATTTCCTCCATCATGGTGATTCGTTGTACCCCAATGTACCCTTTGGAATTCTGTTTATATTAAAACTGTGTTTCGAATTCTGTTTATATTAAAACTATGTTTCATCTGAAAAAAGACATACCGTGTTTTGAAATTATATGTTGCTGAGTATTTTCCCTTGAAAATAAGCAGATTGATGTTTTGATAGTTCAATAGTCAGCTACCGGTTGGGGCTAGACCAATAAGTAATTATCTTGAACAACTTGAGAGTATCCAACTAAATCCCTTGAAGGCACTTTTCACCCGTTACTAATTCTCAAAATGAGGCAATCTTATTTTCCACCTTGATGTTGTGGGTGTTTTGTTTTGCATTCCAGGTATAGAGATGCTGGTGGCCCAGAAGAGCAGGGTTTAAAGTACATCATTTTCGGCAAGAAGGGCTGGAAATACACTTGCGTAGGTCCAATCAGAGATTAAAGGGAGCGACAGTTCACTTGTTAGTTCAAGTGGGGTGGAGGTATGCCCAGTGGTATGCGGTAGAAGACTCAGAACACATGCAGGTAATGCTAATGCCTTAGTAATTTCACATCAGCCAGGGGACCTGGAGACTTACTTCCAGCTCCTGGAGGTTTTGAGAACAGCAGTGACAAAGCTGGGTTTAAGGGGCGCAGACTTCAGCACCCATTCCTTTAGAATAGGGGCAGCCACTGAGGCAGGTAGTAGTGTTTGGCCTCTGAAACAGATAATGGGTTTGGTTAGGTGGTCGTTGGATTGTTATTGAAGATACATCAGGGCAGGAGAAGGGATGGGTGTGGAAGAATTCTGAATTTAATTGTCTTACACTTTTTTCTTTTTCAGATACGTTGTCTGGTCCTATGTCTGCGGGCTTGTCGGTGTGGATTATTTGCCATTCAAGTCGGCAGAACGAGCAGCAGGATGGAATGCTTGGTGCAGGAAGCTGCGTTTTAATACCAGCACAGTGCAAATTGATTGGTTTGGCGAAGGGGGTATGAGGTGGAAAGAATTGCTTCCCAGGCTTAATCAGGTGTTGGATAGGAATGCATCTCATGACTTTTTTCTGATTCATTTCAGGGAAAATTACATGGTAGTGAAGAAGGGCCTGGCACTTTCATGTTGTGGGAAGCAGTACTTGGGGGAGGTAAAGTCACGATGGTACGGCTGTTTTGTAGCATGGACGCAGTTTATTACCCGGAGGTTTTGGTGTGGCGCGGTCATGCCGTCAACCATAGATGGAAGGAGGAAGGTCAGTAGAGTAATAAGACACTTTTGTAGGGATGAGGGCCTAGGTAGGGTGCAGCATGTGGACTTGCATTATGAAAACAGAGAGGTTTTTATGAGTGCGCCTTTATTTGGTGGAGTTGAGGGAATTTCTGGCCAGGGCTTTGGGGTTGCAGGATTGAGAATTGTTTTTTGGGGTGGGGCAGAAAAAATCAGGAGAGACTTTTTTCTGGTGGCGGAAGGCCCATAAGGTTGCAGGCCTTTACTCTTGGTTATTTTGATTAAGATAGGATAAGCAGGCAGAAACAGAGGGTCTCAAAAAACCCACACCGGATGTCCTGGTGTAAAAGCTGTTATGTCATAGGAAGGTGAGCATAGGTTAATTAGTCACTTTAGGTAAGGGGAGAAGTTTAAAAACAAATCAGTAAACAGGTCAATAGGTCATGATGTCAAAGTTTGAATGCTATGTATATTGGGGAGGAAGGGGTTAGGGGAAAGGGGTAGGAAAGGTAGGTGTTGTGATGTATAATGAGGTTTTAGTTTTGTAAGGCTTTGGGCCAAATATGTTTTATGTGATGCGCACCTGTTTCAATAAAGCTACCTTTTTCACACAGTCAGTAGTTTGTAAGTGCCCCCCCATTTTACCCAAGATGTTATTGATTGCACTTGACCTGATAGTTATGCAGATGCCTTTTCGACATGACATTTTTTGTGTCCTCTCTTTCTCTGCAAAGCCAGGGATTTCTTTTGGTCTAAGTATCATTCAGCAGCAGGCAACCCCCTCCCGCTAGAGTGAAGAGCCTTTTTTTTCTGTGGATGGTGAAGAGGACATGATATTGTTGTGCACTTTGCAAAGGATCGTACTAACTGCTGTATGACTCCTGGGTGTCCATGGTGGATATCTCTGCAAAGAAAAGATTGGCGAGTGGAGCCTGAGATGTCACACATAGGTTTGTGAAGGGAAACAGCCTTTACGCAGTCATTACATCGCACTACCTTTACAACGCAGTCATTACAATGCAACATCCTTTACATCGCATGACATTACAACGCAGCCATTACATTGCATGTCACTACAACGCATACCATTACAACGCATGTAATCACAAAGCATACCATTACAACACATACCATTACAATGCATAGTTTTTACCCTTACACTATCCAACACATACCCTACTGTTGCACTCACTGGAGTGAGAATAGTAGTTTTTACCCCTACGCTATCCAACGCTTAACCTACGGTTGCACTCACTGGAGTGGGAATAGTAATTTTTACCCTTACACTATCCAACACTTACCTTAAATGCAGTGTAATGCTATGCATTGTAATGGTATGTGTTGTAATGGTATAATGCGATGTAATGGAATCCATTGTAAATGTAGTTTCGAAAAATGCGTTGTGATGGCATGCGATGTAAAATCATGCGTTGTAATGGATGTTTCAATGTAAAAACTGCGTTGTAAAGGCATGCGTTGTAAATGTTTGCGTTGTAACATCATACATTCATTTTTGAAGTGCATTTTGTTTTATGTGAATAGTACTGCAGTAATTTGTTTATATCCCACTCAGTGTGCAACTGATTTCTAAAACTTTGAACATAAGGAACATTGCCCTGACCTAATGGGGAAATTCCTGCCGTGTTGTCTCAATTCCCACAGTTGAAGGAACAAGAAACAAAACCAGATAATTACATTATTTTAAAATCAAGGGACACAAGTAGTGAATTGGTTTGGTTTTTGTGGCTTTTAATTTGCGAGTGTATTTTTTAAATCCTGTACATGGAACTTCTGACATAAAAAGTGGCAACTTTGCTCCATCGTGTAAGAGAGGCAACTGGTAAATGATAAAACAGGCTAAAATATGATCAGTGACAAAATAAGAAAAGAAGCGGTTAGTTTTGATTGGAATGGTTCAACGGTTTTATCAGTGTCCGCAAAAGTCTCCATTATGCACATGAAACTTCATTCTGTAAAAGTGTTTTCTGAAATGAAAGAATTTGCAAAAATAGGTGTTTACAAGGCACTCCCTATTTATATACGTGTTTCTTTTAATTCTAGGTATCTTAAAATCCAAATCCTTACATTGTAGTATTAGGCAAAGAATTTAGGGCAAACAAAATTCCAGCCAAATTTTAAAAGGCGTTGAAGCAGTGTTAGGATTTATACATTTTTTTGATGGGTGCGCGTAAACTTGCTTCTTTCCTAAATTTCATGTTTCGAGAAATGTGCACAGTATTTGGCATTTCTCAAAATGTAAATTTTGCTTGATTTTTCCAAAGGGAGAATTTCTTGAGTAGAAAACGCAGATTTTCTCCTTCAATGAGACATTCTCGTTGAACCAGTCTCCTGTCGGTGAGGTGTAAAAGGTATACTCTTACGGAAAAAAGGTACTCGAGACACTGATAAAATGTATTTTGCGTAATAAAAGTAATATCATGAAAATTATCTGTATTTTCAGAAAAAAAATTGCAAATTTTACACACCCTACGAAATTACAATTAAGTTTCACGAGGCATATGCGTCTGATACATCAATGTATATCCTTAAAATAAAAAATAAAAATCTGAGTTCAAAACTGCATTTTTTGCTTAATGTAAGGCAGGCTGTTTCTTTTCCCATCAGTGACCCTGCTCAAGGAGAAGCTTTGCCTGTGGTGTAATGGTGTTGGGGTTACAATTTTATTCTAATGTGTTCCTCGTGTAGTTCCACTGCTTTCATCTGCAGGAGGGGGCGTGCTGCCTATCACTTTCATCTCGTGCTATCCAAGGTGTCATTGTCTGTGAAACTCAGCCAGATCTTTTGATGTATAATGACATTTTGCCTCAGTTCAATCTTCCTAGTGCCAGCACAGCGTTTTCCTGCCAGGCTGTCAGAATTTACATTATCCATTGCAAACTTAATTGCAATAAATGATATACTCCCCCCTATATATATCCTCTTCACTGGGAAGTAGCTGACTGCTGCAAAGATCTATTTAATTTGGATCACTTGGTGATGACAGGAAAGTCAATGAAGTATCTATTAGCTTGAGTTTCCTAATTGTTTAAGTGATCAGTCAGGGGGAATTAGAAGGACGCGTGAAATCATATTTCAGCGCCAATTGAACAAAAAAAGTATTGTGAGAACTATACAGGATGCGGTTGGAATATCTCCTATAGCAACGGAGTGGGGTAGCCAGGGTGCGAGGTGACTCTAAGCCCCCTCACCCGCTGTTGGGTAGCAAATAAAAATCCATAATGGGGGTGCACAACCCCTCCACCCTTCAAGCCCTACACCTACTGCACAATTGACAGCTAGGCCCCTGATTAAGCAAGTGGACTTATTCACTGCATAACACTTGCTATAGAAGGGTCAAGTTGGTTTTGAAGTACAAGTACATGGCAAATTTAAATTGCAGATACATTAAAATGATAAATGAGCTTATGTAATCAATGCTTACATTATGTTGGTTTAGTAATCTTGGTTATTTGACTCAAAGGTGTGCAAAGTTGTAAGGTCGTTCACCTCGCCCCTTAACAATGTTTTAACATTTTTTGCAAGCTCTGCGGCTTGCAAAGCTGATGGAAAATAGTAGATTTTCTGGCCCCTCGCTGCAGCGAAAACGTTACTGTGATAAAGGGGCCTGTCAGGGCATCTGAGAGACTCGCACAACTTGACAGCCACTCCTCACTCTGATGACCCCGCATACAAGGTTTTTCAGCGGGTTCTTCATTAAACTGCACCCCACCACCACTAATGCTGCTCTCCGCCCCGTGCATTAACCCCTGCGACCCTCCCCAACACCCATTACTTTACGATCACAGAAGGGTTGCAGGCATCCATGATTTTTGCTCCAGGGTATCCCACTCATAGGACATCTTGGAGCCAAGTTTCTCGTCAGGGAAGACTGGAGGCAATTTCCACTTTGATTGTGTGAATCGTGGGGTGTTGCAAAAATACAAGCCAAAGTTTTTCTTAGGAGCCTCCCGCAGATGCTGGCAAATACCAGGGTTGAGGGATGCCAAAACCCACAAATCTGTCTCCTATACCCCATCTTCTCCATCTTTCCTTTGGCAAAGGAAATTTGATCATTTGATGTTTTAGATGTGTTAGGCTGGGTGGTCTTTCCTTCTACCACAGCTATTCTAAATAGGTTACTTTAATATAAGCAGCGCCCAATGTTCGGTCAACTTTCTTTCTGTAAAAAACTTTAAACTCATCTCTTCATTAATTAATCTTCAGCTTCATGTTGCTCAATCAATTAATCACTCAATCAATCATTCTGTAATTGGTAGTTGGGTCAGGACTCCCAGTCATATATGCTGCTGTCTGTGTTGGATTTCATCTGTAATGAAGAGAACTGGAGCCACATACCATGTCTCTCTGTTTTTTAAGTGACACACACGCAGGCATGTACGCTCGCACACACACACACACACACACGCACGCACACACTCACGCATGCACGCACAGACACACAGACACACACACACCCGCCCCCCTCAATAATTGCTAATTGAATCCTGATGGCTTGGTTATATCCCAAAATGAAGTTATCCCCATCTCCTCATGATTTCTTCTTTTCATAATCTGATTTCAGATGGACCACATACACTCAATACACTGGCTGCACCTAGAGCTGAAATTCTTATCTTGTCAAATACCTAACATAAAATGAAAATAATCTTGAGCTTACTCAGTACAAACTAGACTCTCAAACTGCAATTGAAATCTGTGATATGTGGATACATAGAGATCAATGCAGCAGACAATCAATATCCTGGGGTATCTCATAGGAATGGTGCATGAAACCAACTAATGACAACGTTCCAGTGAATGATTGTCTCAAATTCCTTTTTTTACAATGCACACTGCCTCACACCTGTAGTTATGAAGGTCTTCATGAATGTTTTATACCTTTGAACAGATCATTTTTCCTCCCAATCGGCAACTACTATCACCCATCTAACCCTCTACCCCATACTACTTAAATTGCCCACCCATGCTTGTCACATCATGTTTTTGAGATGTGTACACTGCAGCCATATTTGGGAGATTTCCGGCTCTAGGATGTTAATCAAAACAGTGAGGTAAAAACATCCCTGTTGTACAGAGTTTAGTTGTTTATAATTAAATGTTGTGTATGCTCCCCACCCCTCCAAATTTACCTGCTCTTGCTTCCAGCATGCATAGGAGCACAAGAGTAATGGTTGGCCAAAAATGTATAGCATTTAAAAAAGTATTTCAAATGTGGCCTATTGCCAAGCACTCACACCACCCTCTTCACATACCTCACCTAATATTCAGAAACCCTACCTCTGAGTTCTGTGACTGCACCTGCAGAGGATAGGGCCCAGATGGGGATTTTTACCTAAGTGGGGTTCCCCAAGGAAATTGTATCTGACAGGGGCAGTAGCAAATTTCATAATCAACTTAATTGACATACCTTTATAGTTTAAAATAAAGATTTGATAATTTTCAACAGTTTCATATACAATGTTTATAATTATTTATAATAATCCCCCTAGCAATATAAATATTAATTAGCAACTAGCAAATTTGACACATTTTTGGCTACTAGCAGGTCACTGTTGACTGCAAATATTTGATTCCCCATAATTATTTTATGTATTTAATATCAATTACATGCCCTATGGGAGAGGGAAGGCCCCTGTGGGGCTGGGCATAGACTCCCACCCTTCCCATCTCTTTCTACCAATCAAACTCACTGTTTCCAACACAGAACTGGTACAGCCGCCTGCACCATGCTAACACAATAAAAGGTCAGATTCTGTAAATGCATAAGCTAGCACTATACACATAACAGAAGGTATAATTAAAAAATAAATAAATAGATAGCCTTGTATTACACATTTGAGATGCAGGTGGCTGGTGTTTATGGCAGGGGTGGTGGAGTGCAGAGTGACCACTTCATAGTAGACAGATGTGGAAGTGAAGGGTATGGTGGAAGCTTTGCTCAGGCCTGCATGGAGCTTCCAGGAGCATTCAAAGAAGTAGTTTTTTCTATAAAAAAATGTCTATGGAACTCGGCTATAGGCTTATTCTACTGCATACTTCTTTCCATTGACACTGTGTAGCTTATATATGTATTCTGGTTCTGCATTATGTCTTCTTCTATGGTGTTCACTTAAGTGGTGGGCATTAGGTTGGAGACCTGGTGAAGTGTGGATGTGCTCACCTATAAATAATAAATAATTGAGCAAAATTACTCAGTCTGGTGGTTTTGGGTGTCTTGGAAATACTGTAGATGTGACTATGCGGTACAAAAGGGGGTGGTGATGGACGGAGCATCAGAACCAATCAAACACTCACACCCAGTCAACAGATCTGGGTTTAATCCATCACCGTTCTTTAGCCCACTATGCCACCCCAGTTCAGACATGGCCATATGCAAATCAGTCTGACCCTGTGCCTCATGGGAACAGTCCAGCCCGAACTGCCAAGCCATATCTTCCCTGGACCGGAAACAAGCTTCCTAGGACCGGTTTCTGGCATTTCAGTCGTCTTCAGCCAGGCTTGCTTGAATCCAGTGGCAAAGTGAGCAAGGGACTCACGTCTGAGCATACCCTGCCAACTTATGGCGAACAAAGCGGTACAAAAGGGGGTGGTGATGGACGGAGCATCAGAACCAATCAAACACTCACACCCAGTCAACAGATCTGGGTTTAATCCATCACCGTTCTTTAGCCCACTATGCCACCCCAGTTCAGACATGGCCATATGCAAATCAGTCTGACCCTGTGCCTCATGGGAACAGTCCAGCCCGAACTGCCAAGCCATATCTTCCCTGGACCGGAAACAAGCTTCCTAGGACCGGTTTCTGGCATTTCAGCCGTCTTCAGCCAGGCTTGCTTGAATCCAGTGGCAAAGTGAGCAAGGGACTCACGTCTGAGCATACCCTGCCAACTTATGGCGAACAAAGCGGTACAAAAGGGGGTGGTGATGGACGGAGCATCAGAACCAATCAAACACTCACACCCAGTCAACAGATCTGGGTTTAATCCATCACCGTTCTTTAGCCCACTATGCCACCCCAGTTCAGACATGGCCATATGCAAATCAGTCTGACCCTGTGCCTCATGGGAACAGTCCAGCCCGAACTGCCAAGCCATATCTTCCCTGGACCGGAAACAAGCTTCCTAGGACCGGTTTCTGGCATTTCAGCCGTCTTCAGCCAGGCTTGCTTGAATCCAGTGGCAAAGTGAGCAAGGGACTCACGTCTGAGCATACCCTGCCAACTTATGGCGAACAAAGCGGTACAAAAGGGGGTGGTGATGGACGGAGCATCAGAACCAATCAAACACTCACACCCAGTCAACAGATCTGGGTTTAATCCATCACCGTTCTTTAGCCCACTATGCCACCCCAGTTCAGACATGGCCATATGCAAATCAGTCTGACCCTGTGCCTCATGGGAACAGTCCAGCCCGAACTGCCAAGCCATATCTTCCCTGGACCGGAAACAAGCTTCCTAGGACCGGTTTCTGGCATTTCGGCCGTCTTCAGCCAGGCTTGCTTGAATCCAGTGGCAAAGTGAGCAAGGGACTCACGTCTGAGCATACCCTGCCAACTTATGGCGAACAAAGCGGTACAAAAGGGGGTGGTGATGGACGGAGCATCAGAACCAATCAAACACTCACACCCAGTCAACAGATCTGGGTTTAATCCATCACCGTTCTTTAGCCCACTATGCCACCCCAGTTCAGACATGGCCATATGCAAATCAGTCTGACCCTGTGCCTCATGGGAACAGTCCAGCCCGAACTGCCAAGCCATATCTTCCCTGGACCGGAAACAAGCTTCCTAGGACCGGTTTCTGGCATTTCAGCCGTCTTCAGCCAGGCTTGCTTGAATCCAGTGGCAAAGTGAGCAAGGGACTCACGTCTGAGCATACCCTGCCAACTTATGGCGAACAAAGCGGTACAAAAGGGGGTGGTGATGGACGTCCATCACCACCCCCTTTTGTACTGCTTTGTTCGCCATAAGTTGGCAGGGTATGCTCAGACGTGAGTCCCTTGCTCACTTTGCCACTTGATTCAAGCAAGCCTGGCTGAAGACGGCTGAAATGCCAGAAACCGGTCATAGGAAGCTTGTTTCTGTTCCAGGGAAGGCATGGCTTGGCAGTTCGGGCTGGACTGTTCCCATGAGGCACAGGGTCAGACTTATTTGCATATGGCCATGTCTGAACTGGGGTGGCAGAGTGGGCTAAAGAACGGTGATGGATCAAACCCAGATCTGTTGACTGGGTGTGAGTGTTTGATTGGTTCTGATGCTCCGTCCATCACCACCCCCTTTTGTACTGCTTTGTTCGCCATAAGTTGGCAGGGTATGCTCAGACGTGAGTCCCTTGCTCACTTTGCCACTTGATTCAAGCAAGCCTGGCTGAAGACGGCTGAAATGCCAGAAACCGGTCATAGGAAGCTTGTTTCTGTTCCAGGGAAGGCATGGCTTGGCAGTTCGGGCTGGACTGTTCCCATGAGGCACAGGGTCAGACTTATTTGCATATGGCCATGTCTGAACTGGGGTGGCAGAGTGGGCTAAAGAATGGTGATGGATCAAACCCAGATCTGTTGACTGGGTGTGAGTGTTTGATTGGTTCTGATGCTCCGTCCATCACCACCCCCTTTTGTACTGCTTTGTTCGCCATAAGTTGGCAGGGTATGCTCAGACGTGAGTCCCTTGCTCACTTTGCCACTTGATTCAAGCAAGCCTGGCTGAAGACGGCTGAAATGCCAGAAACCGGTCATAGGAAGCTTGTTTCTGTTCCAGGGAAGGCATGGCTTGGCAGTTCGGGCTGGACTGTTCCCATGAGGCACAGGGTCAGACTTATTTGCATATGGCCATGTCTGAACTGGGGTGGCAGAGTGGGCTAAAGAATGGTGATGGATCAAACCCAGATCTGTTGACTGGGTGTGAGTGTTTAATTGGTTCTGATGCTCCGTCCATCACCACCCCCTTTTGTACTGTGTAGATGTGACTATGAGCACAGCCCTGAATGATTACGGACCTCACGTGTCTCTTTGGTATACTTGTTACTACAGTGAAATTACCTCTCCATGGCTGTACTGATAAACAGGGTCATTACAGGAAGTATAAAATGAGAGGTATTCCAATCAGACTCAGCTGAGCATAGGCACACATTTTATGGGGTTTTAGAATTGCAAATTCGATTTTCAATACTGGTACCCTTGGTGTACCATACTCAACTGGTGTAACAGTTGTAAGTATTGATGTGCTTCTCCCCAGATCAAAAAGCATGCTAACACGAATCTCCGAGCATTGTCAATAGGCTATCCAATTGTGAGACATGTACCACAAGGCATGTAACTCTTCTGCTGAAGCAGGATCCTCTATCCATGTCGACTTCACGACTTTAGGTTACTGGAAGGCTACCCTGAATGTTGGTCATCTTTGTTACTCTACTTGTGGATCCACGTGTTGGAGGCATCATTGGCTATAAACACCGGCCCACCTTTGACAAAGTGGGCCAGTATCCGTAGCTTGAAAAAACATACAAAGGTATATTTTTAATGGACATGTGCTTCATACGACCAGTAAATGTTGTTGCATATCTCAGTCACCAAAAGGTCCACGTTTTTGGAGATTGGCATTTTTTTCAAAGTACAGAACAGGCATTTCAGAACTGCTGGTGTAAATCAAGAACTGCATACTGTAATAGTAAACATTTTCACATTGCTTGTTCTATTTTGGTATAGTAAACTATGAAATATCTTACCTGAGATAGTGGAAGTTCAGTGTTGAGTCGGTGAAGGGTGGAGTTCCCATCCTGTGTGCTGCCCAGATGTTTGCTTTAGTTCAACCAGCTTCCCTCCTCCCATGTTTGGCTGGAGTATCATGTGTGTCAAACTCTAAATAAGTCTGTTAGTCAGTTTGGCATTCACTTCATTGAAGCTGTGTGACTTTCCCTATTATGTGATTAATTTAGGTGTGAGGCAAATTCTTGCACCACACCTCTAGTAGATTCTTGCCCCAATATTCACTCGCTGAAGGGTCGTCTTGCAAGATAGGATCTGCTGCCGTTGAAAAACTGTACAGCAACTATTGCCCTGACCCAATGACTTGCCTCAGTTCATTTCCACCATATCTTCAGTCCCTTACTGTTTCCACTTTTATTTTATATCACATTTTATTGGGTTTTACAAATTATATATTATGTCGTTCATCACACATATGATGTAAAAGAGCATATTATGTAATGCGTGGTAACATCTCACTGTGCATTCGCAATAGTAACAGCATAAGGGTGAAGGGCGTGCATCAAGTACAACAGCAAGATAACACTTACAGATAACATGTCTGTTCATGTGCAGTTGGTCTTAGTGCCCAACCTAGTTTAATAAGGTAACAGTTAAATGTAAAAACCAAAACCCCCCTCCACCTAATGATGGGCTCAGCAAGCAATCTTCGACTCCTTAAGAGACCCACTCTGGCGGTACAACACAAACACTGGGGGTGATCATGGGTACTCATGTTATCCTATCGTGGGAGGGTATACCACGGGAATATGTTACCCAAACCTGTCTGAGTCGGGATGTCATGTATATTAGCAATGACGGTGGCCGAGCATATAGCTTAGGTGTTCGTAACCTCGTCTATTAGAACCTAAGAGAGCTAGTAGAGACGTGCTATGGGGTTGTAGAAGTGTTCAAAGCTTTGAAGGACTCCAATAAGAGATCCCAGCTCATTGTTATGGGTCTTTTCCGTAAGCCACTGTATTCTTCCCGTCAGAGAGCGCCACTCTCCGCTAGACCCCAGCGTTTCATCTTCTCTTTCCATGCAAGTGCCATAGGTGGAGCTGTTGACTTCCACCTTTTGGTGATGCTTTATTTTGCCAGAATAAGCGCCAGGCCCACAAATCTAGCCTGCACTTTGTGGGCCTTCTTCCGTGGCTAGAGACCCAGATGGCAAGTTTCAGCTGTGTGCCATGTAGTACCCCAAACTACCTCCTTCAAGGCTGCAGTGACCTGACTCCAGGTGGTGAACAAGGCTGGGCAGGCCCAGAGCATATGAATTAAATCAACATCTTGCCCTGGACAGCTCGGACATGCAGCTGTGGAGTTGATGAAAATGGAGTGCATCCTGTGCGGTGTTAGGTAAGCACACTGCATCATCATATATGATATGAATTTGAGTTGTGAGTTACCAGATACCTGCTTGGGGTAGCCTAATACAGTGTTCCATTCTTTGTCTAGGAGTGCTCTACCTATGTCTCTTTCCCACTTAACATGTGTTAGATTTGTGGGTCTGTAGTTGGCATAGGTAGGTACCTGTGACAAATAGGGGCAAAAACCCCTGCTCACCCCCTTGGTAGCTTGGCACGAGCAGACAGGCTTATCTTAGAGGCAGTGTGTAAAGCATTTGTGAACACATACAGTAATCAAGTGACAACACTACAGATGGACACCACACAAGTTTTATAAGTATTCTTTATATAGGTTTAACACAAGACCATAAACGACAAAAATCCACAATACTGTTACTTTAAAATGGTAGAATTTAGCTGAGTTCTCTTAAGATGGTAAATGCGACACTCAGAGTCCAATGTACCTTAAGATGCAACACGCAGGGCAACAAAAGTGTTGCAAGGACGGTGATGCGTTGAAGATCCAGTGCAAATACACAAAGATGGTGCTTTCTTCTTGATGTGACACGCTTCCCGGTGATGCGGCGGCGCCTGATGCGACATCGATCCTCTTCTCCAGTGATGCGAGATGTTTCCTCTCGATGCGAGCTGTGACAGGCCCTGTGACACGCTTCCCAGTGATGCGGTGGCATCTGCGGCGACGTCGATCCTCTCCCCTGGCGATGCGAGTTGCTTCCACAACGATGCGAGCCTCGACAGGCCCTGCGACACTCTTCCCGGTGATGCTGCGGCGTCTGCTGCGATGTCGATCCTCTTCTCCGGTGATGAGCTGCGACAGGCCCTGCGACATGCTTCTCGGAGATGCGGCAGCGTCTGATGCGACTTCGATCCTCGTCTCCTGCGATAAGCCGCGACAGGCCCTGCGACACGCTACCCAGTGATGCGGCGGTGTCTGCTGCGACGTCGATCCTCTTCTCCGGCGATGCGAGGCGCTTCGTGTTGTGAAGCGGCAACGGTTGTTCGGTGACACGCTTCTTGTTCTTGAGTCACGCTTCAAGCTCCTTGCGACACGCAAGTCCTCAAAAAGTCCAGCACAACTGCAGGCACTTTAAAAGAACTCTTGGGGAGCTGGTGGGTGAAGTCTGTTGTCCCTGAGACTTCAGCAGGAGGCAAGCTCTTTTCCAAGCCCTTGGAGATCCTTCACAAGTTGAATAAAAATACACACAAAGTCCTTTCTCCTTTCTTTGGCAGTCAGGCAACCACTGCAGGCCAATCCCCCAAGCAGCACTTCAGCTTAGGGATAGTCTCTCCTCAGTTTCTTCTGGTTTCACTCCTCAGCAAAGGGTTCTTCTTGTTTCCCAAAGTGATCTAAAGTTTTTGGGTTTGGGTCCCAATATTTATACCCAGTTTCTCTTTGTTCTCTGAAGGCAGAGAGGCCTTTGCCTAGTCCAAACCAGTTCTGTTCAGTCCTGGAGCACTTTGTTGACAAGACTCCTTCTTTCCTTTCAGAGTACAGGGCGGAGACATCAGACGCACCACAGGAGGTGGAGCCAGCATTGTGGAGGGAAGGCATAGTCCTATTCGGGTCCTATTCGGGTCCCAGGTGCAACTCCTCCCACCCATCTAGATGCAGATCTCTCTATTCAGCCCTGTGCTGACTCACCCTGTCTCCTGGAATCCCCCAGCCCCTGTCACTCAAACTCCAGACAAGGAATACACAGCCTAGCAGAGGCAGGCCTGGATGGTTAGACAAGAAAATACCTACTTTCTAAAAGTGGTATTTTCAAACACAGAATGTTAAAACCAACTTCACTAAAAGATGTATTTTATCATTCTGAGTTCAGGCGTACTGAAATCGAATTTCTAACATGTTCCCTGAGTCAGTTAGGATTAAAAGATGTAATAATTGAACTGCCCATTCTGGCCTATGGGGAATAGATAGCCTTGCAACAGTGAAAAACGAAAATGGCTGTAATTCACTATTAGGACATGCCACACACACCAGGGCATGTCCTACCTTATACTTACAATGCACCCTGCCCTTGGGCCTACCATAGTGGTGACTAATATGCAGAAAAGGGAAGGTTTAGGGACTGGCAAGTGGGTGCACTTGCCCAGTCAGCATGGCAGTACCAGACTGCACACAGGCTCTGCAATGGCAAGCCTTAGCCACACTTTAACAGGCTGCTTCTGTGGGTGGCACAACCAATGCTGCAAGCCCACCAGCAGCATTTGGATTTACAAACCCTGGGCACTCCTGGTGCACTGTACTAGGGTCTGACAAGTAAACCAAATCAGCCAATCATGGAATCACTAATCCATACATCAATTTACAATAGGGAGAGCATATGCACTTTAGCACTGATCAGCAGTGGTAAAGTGCCCAGAGTCATAAAACAGCCAACAACAGGTCAGAAAAAATACAGGAGGAAGGCAAAAAGTTCAGGGATGACCCTGCAAAAAGGGCCAAGTCCAACAACATGCAAAGGCAAAAAAGGGGAAGGCTGGTGTGTGTGACTTCCTCGGTATAACAAACCATCTCCACTTCTTGCTGATTCCATCAATGTAGCTCCAGCCCCTTACCACCACTTCCCACTTTGTCTCCATCTCCCTGCCACTGCCTCCACTTTGATCAAATATGTTTGATTAGAAATGTATAAAAATATCCATGGAAGAATGAGAATTTATATAGTTTACATTACGGTTGTGTCAAGAAGTTATGCCACCAGAAATGGTGTCAAGTTAGCCATGCTATGTTGGTTAGCCGGCCTACCATAATTTCTGGCAATGTAACATCTGACGCAATGATCTTCTCTATGTTGTACTGGGAAGAACGCCTGTCACTATCACTGCTACCTTCTTGTGACATCTAAAAGCCAAGGGAACACAGACAAGAGCGGACAGGGCCACCTATCTTTTAGGTAGAAGC
The DNA here is from genome assembly GCF_964204655.1 of Triturus cristatus. Lineage (NCBI taxonomy): Eukaryota > Metazoa > Chordata > Amphibia > Caudata > Salamandridae > Triturus > Triturus cristatus. Next base: position 1,576,706,782 of record NC_140590.1, read on the forward strand.
CCCATTACTGCTAGCCCTCAATCGGGCTCAAGCGGTCTTGCCCTTGTTTTTTTGGGAGTTTTGGCACAGTTACAAGGCAAGTTATTTTGCTGGTGTTCAGCGACTGGGCACTGGATTACCCTCAGTGGTAGAAGTCCCATGACTTGTTCACTACATGCTTTCTTTTTTGGCTCCTGACAGGGGTAGTTAATGTGTATCAGAGATACATATTTTTGTACAGATTGATTGGCTGTTTATTGGGTGTTTTCATTTGAAATGCTCTCCCCTGGGAACTGTACTTTGCCTTAATTACTGAAGCATTGTCCTGCAGGGGAGCAGGAGAGTCCAATTTTGATTTTAATGTTATAAATAGAGATGAGGTAATAAGCAATTTATATGAGCAGCAGGACAGTCTCATGTCTGAAAAGAACAAAATCGTCAGAACAGGTTTGTGACAATTATTCGTAAGTATCCAATGCATAAAATCACAAAATGTTACTTCTGATTGTGTATTCTGCAGGAGCAGATAAAGAGCGTAGTGATAGATCTGTGTAACCTCATTAGCAGCCTTTCAAAATTGCATACAGGCACATGCATCAAGAAAAGCTTTTGCGAGTCCTTAATTGCGAATATTAAGGAATCGCAATTAAGGACACGCAAAAGCCTATGCCTGTAGGAATCGCTATTAAAATAGCGATTCCTTAACATTCATTAATTGCGACTCACAAATTGCGAGTCGCAATTAATGAATGGCTTCCCATTCATTCCTATGGGCCTCCAGGCCCATAGGAATGCATTGGAGATTGCGGGAGCAATTTGCGAGTACCAGTAGGTACTCGCAAATTGCTCCCGCAATTTCTAGGGTGCAAGGGTGTCAAAATGACACCCTATTGCACCCATGTATTTGAACTCTGCACACATGTTGCATACACACATGCTCTAAGGGCATGTGTGTGCGCAACATGAAACTTAGAAGAATGCAAATAAGTTCATTTTTCTAAGTTTTAGCAAATTACCATGAAGTCCAGCTTCATGGTAATTTTCTCCCGCTAATAGCGAAATCGCTATTTTTTAAACTTTAATGCATTGCATTTAAGGAATCTCAATTAGGGATTCCTTAAATGCAATCGCTATTTAAGGAATCGCTATTTTGAGATTCCTTAAATTGCGATTTTTGCATTTGGGATGATGCATCCCAAATGCAAAAATACCGGTCGCAAAGGGGCAGATTCTGAGAATCTGCCCGTTTGCGACCGGTTTTGTGGTTGATGCATGTGCCTGTATGTCATTTTGATATTTTTTGGTGGGCCAATTGCAAATTACGGCCCTTTCCAGCTGTGGTTTGCAGTCAGGAGAGATTTCATAAGAAAAACTCATCCAGATTATAAAAAATGCCCTAAAGCCCTTCTCTCTACCGAGCACAGTAAGCCCTCCCTCAACTCCATTAGTAGGGGATGTTGTGGTGTCTCATCCAAGACCCCGCTAAAACCTCAGAGGGTGACATGGAGAACCATATTTGCCTTATACAAAAAAACTGTCTAATGGAGGTCGGATTCAGTCCTTTTTCCACTTGTATTGTAATCCCACAATGCATTTCATCACCAGTAGAGGAAGGGCTACAGCTCATTTGCATTGAGCACACCCCCATGCAAATATGATCCATCCTCTGACAGTGAGGTGACTTCTTGCATTGTGCTCTGTTGATGATGATATAAGGGCAGTGGTCCACATTTTCCGCGTCTGCCCTCTCATCTCTAATGAGAAGTAGTTTACAGGCGGCAGAAACGTGCCACTTCTGTCATATAATAATTGACCCTGGAGTGGCAGGGTTACGTTACACAGGTCCAGCAGGGGCTGGTGCAGGTAAGCGTGGTGGAGCGGGGTGGGGCGAGAGGGAAGTCAACAGACGGAATAGGGCAATTTGAATAAATAAATAACTCCTATTCCGTAGCCTATCGACAACCCCCGACCGTAGCTTTCCGCCCCACCCCAACGCGCTCACCTGCACAGACCGCTGTTGGTCCTTAGATGGACCTCTAGATGTTGTACAGGCACGCTCCAGATTTTGTTCTTTGCCAGTGGGTTTTGAGTATTGTTTGTTTGACAAGTCATACTCAAGTCTTTAAAATATTGTGTATTATTTAGTACGATTGGTATTATTCTGCATTTTAGAATAAAGTGTTTAATGTAATTTATGGTGAGAGAAGGCACAAATAATTAATTACCTATACATGAGGAATCATTTATATTAACACTAACAACCTCATTACAAGGTCTCCAGAATCCCCCATGGTGCTGGTGACAGAGTTACCGGATTCATTAAGAATTACAAGGTACGCGAAAATACCCTCGGCATTTCATATTTTACGCAGGGATATTAGCTGTAGAAAGCAGCCATAATCTATCGGCGATACCCTGAGGGAAAATGAGGAATTACCGGAGAACCTTACCCAAAAGCCTAGATTCCCTGGGAGTTTCCAATTTCTAAAGTAATTCTCAAGTCTCAGCTCTGAATCCCTGTTATGCTGCACCCCAGAAGTTAATGGGACCCTGGTTGCGTTAACTCCAGGGGTGTGAAACTAACCCCCCCCCCCCCCATAATGGGGAATTCATAAAGAGGCACTACTTCCAGCACTTTCTAGTGAGCTCCTGGATTAATGAATTTTCTTTCGTTTATGCAATAACAAATATGTGTAGATGAGAATTCAAACGTTTTGAACAAAACAGAAATGAAAATCAGCATTGATTTGAATTTATATAAACCCATAATGCTATTTTAAAATTCATAAGATTGAGTAACATTGACCATGACCATGATAATGAATCCGGTAACTCTGTCACCAGCACCATGGGGGATTCTGGAGACCTTGTAATGAGGTTGTTAGTGTTAATATAAATGATTCCTCATGTATAGGTAATTAATTATTTGTGCCTTCTCTCACCATTGACCATTTGGCAATAGAAGAATAAAACTCTTTTAGAAATGCATGCAGAAATCAGCATTCCTTTGCAAAAGTACCTTCACTCTGTGATGTATTTCTCAGAAACCCTTTCCACAACTTAGCTCGATGTGATTAATAATCATGTACCCTTTATAAGCTTTTTTAAAGCCACATGCTGAGGTGCACCGCTGCTGTGGGTCATGTTGTCTGTCCAGGCTGTGTGAGGTAGGAAGGAATTTAAATAAAAATAATTTAAATAAAATGGCATTCCACACACATAGTGAGCCAAGAATATATGTAAAGCAAATGTATGATAATGATTGTTGTGACATCAAAAGTATTTTCTTTGACATTTAGCCTTCTGGAACTGTGCCCATGAGAGTATTACCAAACTTTTGCAACCATTATTTCAGTTTCATGAATATTTATCCCCAGACGAACAATTTTTACCATGAAAAAATAGTCATTCAAAAGAATAAATGTGCACCATCTAAAATATATTCAAAGAGATGACGAGAACAATAATAGATCGCCTTAATAGATTCAACACAGACACTCGATTTTTTTTTAAAGAAGTAATGAATCGGAAACCACAGGTTTTCAATCTCGCCTGGGCACATACACCAACATTTTTCAAATTCAAAATATTTCCAGTTATGCTGGTAATCTGAGACAATTGCAGTTTTTCATGTGTGCCCCTGGAAAACGTTTGTGAATTACATTTTCTTATGCAAAAATATACATACTTGAGAAGACTGACAGCGCAAATGGACTTTTCTTTTTTCATTTCTCTTTTTATTTCAGTTTTTGGGTGATTTCAAACTCACAGACCAGTCCCATCTTTTAACATCCACTGTCCTTGTGCACGCTGAACCTGCTAGTAGATTTACCATCAGGAACATTTCCATGCGACTAAAACAATCTGTTAGCCTGAAATTAACTTTTTTTTTTTTTAAATTAGATGAAAGGTTTTGGACCTCTGAATAAGTCTGTTTGTGTATGACTGTCTGATGTACATGAAACAATAAATACCACTGAGAATCTGTCCCAGGAATTTGAACTCCTTGTCTGTCATACAATAAACACATCGCAGGACACAAAAACAATGAAACAAAATATTAAAAGTTATATGGTCCACAAACAAATATGTAATTGGTCCCGACAACTGATATCTCTGTCATATGCACCATTGACTCACATTTGGCTCATTGTATCCGTAATATCTGTTTTCAGCTACTTTAACACTCATACACAACCTTGACCCGTATTTCTCCTAGTAAATTCACCACTATGTTGATACTGGGCCAAGGGTACTGGTATCTCCACGGTGGTGGAAAGAGGACTAGGTATTGTTAATGGGGTTTGCAACTTTGCCCATCACAGCACCCTTATAAACGAGGAATTATCAGGCAAATCAGTAATTTCTGGTATGATTCTATTTTCCACTTGAATTCCATCTGGGGATTTCTATTGCTTTCTGCAAGTCTCTGAGTGACATGTACCAGGTTTGCAGTAAATGAACAGACCTTGTATTTGATTCTGCTGGGGTTGGAAATAAACAGTGATATAAGATTATGCTAGAGAAAAATTCAAAATTCAAGTCAGCCTCTGGGCTGTGAACTAATGCCAAAATAACTAACCTTTCCAGGTTAAGATAGCACAGGGGAACTAATCAACCTTTTTAATTGTTAGCATTTTACAGTTTTGTTCAAATGAAATGTCCTAATCAGTCCTACATTAGTGTTTTTGCTCCAGTCCCACAGAGACCACAACTCTTTATTTGTAAAGCATTCATGAATACATTGGGGGCATATCACATAACAATTTGCAATATGGAAGGAGGTAAAGACTAAGGAACTGATTACAAGGCAAGTGGAGCGATATTTCTGGGTGGGATACAGCGCTGTCCAATTACAACTGGCCCAATGTTTCTCCGCCTGGATTTACCAGGTGCAGGAACATTCGGCCCAAATTTACGGGCCTGAAATTCCATCTGGCAAAATTACTTGAGAATCAGGCTGCAAGCACAGGCCTAGCCCCAAGCCCGAACCACCCCCTTCTACGGCACAGGGGGATCTTGGATCACACCCTCTTTCAGCCAACAGGTTAATCAGTATAACCACCACTCCACCCACCACTCTCATTTACCACCTGCTTAGAGGAGGCAGGTAAATAAAATCAGTAATTTGCACAGATTTAGTAAAGACATGCTAAATTTGGCTTTCATGGTTATTTCCCATTGTATGGTGATTGACTGAGAATCATAGGTTTTAGGTGCAGGAATACTGTTAGACCTATCAGTCTTAGGGTGGTCTTCCTCTAAATCATTTGCCTTTACCCTCCTGTTTTCTAAACTTGTTTTTGCTGAAATTAGGACTCTGTGCACTTTACCACTGCTAACCAGTGCTAAAGTGCTTGTACTCACTTCTTAAAATATTGTAAAATTGGTTTACCCCTGATTGGCATATTTATTACTTATGAGTCCCTAGTAAAGGTATATACCATAAACTCAGGGAATGTAAATTAAATGCTGCTAATGGGCCTAAAGCACTTATTGTGCCACCCACTTAAGTAGAACCTTAAAACCTGTACCAGGTTTGTCATTGCAGCGTGTAGCACAGTTTGAAACTCCCCATTTATTACATATAAGTCACCAGGAAGATAGGCCCTAGGTAGCCCATAGGGCAGGAGGCATTGCAATTAAAATGTTGGACATGCAATTTTGAGTTTAACATGTCCAGGTAGTAAAAACGTCCTACATTTGGTTTACACTACTGTGAGGCCTACCTCTCCCATAGTGTTAAAGCTGAAATGAAGAAGTCTTCAAATAATGGAAGAGACCATCATCTTTTCACCTACACCTGGACTTAGTCTGAGTGAGTACCACCCTCTCCCCCCCAAGTGGCGCCTTTCTAGTCTTGGACCCTTTCTGGTGGTGTTAAAGATGCCCAAATAGCTCAATCCAAAACTTGGGCCTTAGAATTTTTTTTAACTAACAATGACTCCGATAACCGAGAGGAGATTGGAACCAACCTGCTCATCTATCCGCACAAGGTGCATCACCAGTCGGGCTGAATTTGCAGTGCCTCCTGCAACATTCTTCTTGGCAGCCGCAAATCCTGTTCAGCAGTCCTTCGCCAAAGGAGTATCCGGCCACGTGTAACTCTCGATGGCTACGACCTCCAGCTTCTTCCTGCTGCAGATTTTCGACTTCGAAAAAAGCGATCAAGTCTGAAACTAGAAATCTTCACTGCGACTTTGTCCAGTAGCTACCCGACGACAACGCATTCTCATCAGACACTACCTGCAGCCTTGCCCTGCTGAACTTCTATCTTCTAAAATACTTTTTCTTCAAATTTCTTCTAAGTCTGAAGGTATGCGCCGAACGGGAACAATCCACTTTTTGTATCTTTTTTATTTTATTTAAGAAGGTTTATATAGCGCTGACCTGTGCTTCATCGCAGTTGGCCATATTTTATGACTCTGACCTGGTCTTGCATGACTAGATGTTGACGATTGGTGCTTTGATCTTTTAGGAGCCAGTTTTTACCTTTTTACCTTAAAGTTATAAAATTCTTATCTCTGGTCCTCCTTATTGGATTGTTGTCATTTCTTTGTGTCAGCTAATTTGTGTGCTTAATAAATACTTTACACATTGCCTATAGTTAAGCTTGACTGCTTTGGAATCAAGCTACCCGAGTGTTATGCATAGGTTAATTTAGTGACTTTTGTGGCTTACCCTGACAGGGATTGTGGCTGTTGCTTGAGCAGCGTTAACACCTCACTCAACCAATAACCCAATTTCTCGCAGATGTCAGTCGGCCGTTCGATATTTCCATATCTAAATCTGTCCTGCCAATCAGGATCTGAAAGGAGAAATAGTTCTTCAGATGTTTGCATCACACAGGATCCCCAATTAACTAATAAATGAGCCATGCCTTCAAACATTGAAACCTATAAATGTTTTAAGATTTTTAACTGAAATCTTTTTTGTGTATATCATTTTATTAGTATTTTAATCATTCAATGACAATGCAAAGTACATATCTCTAACATTGTAAGAATTGTGGAGATCAGCTCATTTTGTACAACAGCCTCTAATAATAAGCACACATAACATGTACATTTAGCATCTAATTTGTCATTATCTGTTTCACCACTGAATATGTTTATAGTATTTTATGTCCTTAAACAAACCCACAGCTACCTGCATCACACATGGTTGTTATAGATGCCTTATCTGTAACAGGTTCCTGTCTGGTGGTATTTGTAGGTATTTGGTACAGCAACAAATACATGCAGATGCAAAGTCAAAAACTTTGAACCACAGAGAAAACAAAAACTGCATTGAGACAAATTTTTCTAAACCCACATCGCTATTTTAAAATTCATAAGGCTCAGCAACATTGACCAGACTGAAACAGCAAAGGAATACACTTTTAGAAATGCATGCAAAGATGGTGAAAGTCAGCAATTCTGTGCCGAGGTAACTTCATGTTTGTCTATGGTTCATGTTGTCTGTGCAGACTGAGCTATGAAGCAAAATGTAAATACAACCATTTCAACAAAATAGCATTCTCCGTATATAATGTGTAAGAATGTGCTCTTATACAACAAGCAACTATATGATAATAATGGCTGAATTATAAACAGTTTTTTAAAAAACATATCTTTTTTGTAACTGTTCATTTGAGAGTATTCTCATACTTTTACACTCATTTCACATTAATGGAATCCTATACCCTTACCAACAGTCTTTCTACTAAAGAAGGCACAGATTACAAAAGAACAAATACACAATCTAAAATATATTATGAGATGGAGAGGCAAGAGAACAATAAGAGAGCACCTTGGTACATGTTTTGCAGACACCGTATATTAAAAGAAAAAAATCAGAACTTCCAAGTTTTCAACCTCTCCTGGGTACAAAAGTCTGCCTTTTTCTAATTCATAACTATTTTCCTTGTTATAAAAGGGTGGGAGGGAGTACACTGCCTGGCATACAAGCACATACTTTGCACAGATGTATTGTGCTAAATGTAGTGCATGATAGCACTTTTATTGAAAATCTTTACTATTCCCCATTTTTGGTGCAGCCAGTGCTGTGCATCTCTATACAATTGTTTCAGGATAAATGTTTTTCTTCAATAGAAAGTAACATCTTAAATCTGGGGGTTCTGGCGATGCTGCTCGCACTCTTCTCAGATTTCTGTACACCTCCCAGAGTGCAGGTGTATTCCATGAGCTCATCAACCCAATAACGAAACAAGGAGCCAATCACAAAAGTGGGACGGTGAACACTTCCTGGAGTACCATCACACAATTCACCCAGACGCATTGAGGTAAATATAGTGCATGGTAGCTCTCACTTTAATTGAAAGTATTTAGGGGCATATCAACAACAACCGGCGATAATTATCTCTAAGCGCACTTAGCGCTAGGATAATTATCGCCGGCTAGCGTGAATTTTTATCGCTGAGACAGCGTGCTATTAGCAACGCTTATCTCAATAGCGATAAAAATCCTCACGCTAACAGGCTAACGTGAGATTATCGCTGGAAACCCAGCGATAATCTCACGTTACCTTGTTGATAGGGACAGGCAAACTTAGCCATGATATCCTCCTTCCATAGGATATCATGGCTAAGTCAGAAAAATACCAGACGTAAAAAAGCAGCGTTAACCGCGGTTAGCGCTGCTTTTTTTGTCTCTAACAGGGTTAGCGACATTCTTGATAATAGGAGAAATGTCGCTTAGCGACATTTCTCCTATTATTTTACTCTGGAACGCCCCCTTTGCATCTCATTAGAGATGCAAGGGGAAGCGTAGAGTAAAAGGGTGCTAACATGCAAATTTGCATGTTAGCACCCTGTTGTTGATAGGGCGCTAGTTTTATCTCTCCTTTTTTGGCTTTTAAAGCCAAAAAAGCAGAGATAAAGCCCTTGTTGACATGCCCCTTAGTACTTAGCATTGTTGGTGCAGTCAGTGCTCGGTATTTCTAGACACGTATTTCAGGATATTTTACCTTCTTCCTTAAAAAGTAACATCTTAGGTTTGGGGGTGCTGAAGTTGCTGCTCACAGTCTTCGGAGTTTTCTGTACCACTCTGAGAACACAGCCGCATCCCAAAGAGCTCATCAGCCCAATAACGTAACAAGGAGCCAATCACAAACATGGAGTAGTGAGCACACTGCCTGGCACACCAAGACACAGTTCACCTAGATGCATTGTGGTGAATACAGTGCATGATAACACTCCCTTTAGTTGAAAGTTTTTTGTATTTGCCATTGCATCTCCAGACACCTGTTTCTGGATTTTTGTCTTTCTTCAGTAGAGAGTAACAAATTCAGTTTGGGGTCCTGGTAATGCTCCTCACAGTCTTCTCAATTTCTGTACTACTCCAAGAGTGCAGGTGTATCCCAATGAGCTTGTCAAGCCAACAACTCAACAAATTGGCAATCACAAAAGGGTGTGAGGGAGTGCACTGTCTAGCATACCAGCACATAATTTGCACAGATATATTGTGGTAAATATAGTACACAATAGCACTCACTTTATATGAAAGTCTTTAGTATTCACCATTATTGGTGCAGCCAGTGGTGTGTATCTCTAGACATGATTTTCAGGTTATTTGTTTTTCTTTAGTATAGAGTAACATCATAAATTTGAGGGTGCTAGCAATGCTGCAGTCTTCTCTGGCAGGGAGAGGTGTGGCGCCGTGGCCATGGCGGCTGACTCCGAAGCAGGAGGCTCAAGGTTTGATTCCCGGCACCGGTGTGAGCTCAGCCCAGCACCCTGTGACTCTGGGCAATAGCTCGCTTAATCTCCCCGGCAGCCCACAGCCCCTTGAGACCCGCAGAGGTGATTAGTTCGCGCTTTACAAATACCTGGTTATTATTATTTTATTTTCCTGGTTATGCTAGTACTCAGAGGTTTCCAATGGTGTTTCCTGAAACAATTTGTGAAATCGATTTAGTCATCCACAAATATACATCCATCAGAAGATTGGCAGTGCAAGTGCAAATGAACTTGCAAGCCTTTCTTATTTCATTGAAGATTGCGGGTGTTCACAAACTGACAGACATTTCCAACCAGGTAACATACACTCCTTCTCATCTCCATGACAAACCTGCTGGTAGATTCACAGACACAACAACTTTTTGAATTAGAAAAAGAGGTTTTTGGCCGATAAATAAGACTATTTGTGTGTGTACATGCCCGACATACATGAGGAATACCATTGAAAGTAAGGCACGGGGATTTTCACTCCTTATCTGCTGATGAATAAATGCCAACCCATCACCTGAAAACAAGAAAATTAGCCAAATGTTATGCAATCAGATTGGAAGGCAATCCAAGGCTTTTACCACCTTGCAGGTGGTAAATGAGAGTTTTAATCTTCACGGAATTGGCAATTAGGTGAGTAATTTGACCCAGAAAAAAGGATCCACATAGCTATTTCCCATTCCATAGAGATTAACTGTGAAAAGCCGGATTAAGGTGCAGGGTTACCAGCCAGAAACATTATTTTCGGCCACAAGGTATCCCCACACCTAAATCCATCCCTCTTGTTATCAGATCTTTAGAATTGAAATAGAGCTTTTGTGGACCTGAGCCGTGATCTTTATATACCTAATCCCATCCAATGTTTTAATATTCTTCACTGAATCATTTTTAAGGGGTTTGTATGTTTTCACCTTAGACAAATCCCCAATCATAATGCATCTGAATCGGGTTTCAGAAACCCTGAAAAAGGATGTAAAAGACAGCAACTGCAAGGTCTAGACAGTGAGGAGCTCATGGAGCAGAGCACAAAAACAACCAACATGTAACTGCTAAAATAAAATGCATACAATGCAGGGTGGAAGACGATGGATGAGGAGAGGTAGGGCAGTGCAAGCATAAGGGGAAAAACCAACCCACACTGCCAATATGACAAGCTGTCAGAGACTATGACCCAAAAAATTATTGGCAAACCAAAAGGTCTGGCTTATTATTGAAAGTTCTCCTCAATTTTTGTGGTTGTTGAGTGATTGGAGACTGGGGGAATGATTTAATAGTAGTATCGATGGAAGAGATAATGCATGATGGATAATTAAGTAATTGAGTACATGAATGGATAGTTGAATGGGTAAGTAGATAGACGAAAAGCTAGATGAGTGTGTTATTTCGTGAATAAATGAAGTGGACAAGGCTAATGTTTAGGAGTGAAATGGAATGATGGGGCATAGGCAGGATGCTGAGGTATGATCACTGATTGGAACAGTGTGGGAAAGATGTGTATGGGCTATGAGCAGTGAATGAGTAAGTGATAAACAGCATAGATGATGAAAGCGCGTTATTATATATTTGAATGGGTGAGGGAATGCATGGATAGATTGATAGATTAAATGGTGAGTGCATGAATGGATTAAGTATTCAATGGCAGCATGTGGGTGGAACAGCAATGTGGGGGCCAATTTCAGTGAGTAGGGGCAAAGGAAGTGTGTAAGGGAGCAGAGTGGAAAAGGGGGCAATGTTTGGTATCGAGACAGTGAATGGGGGGATGAGTGAGTGTCTGACTGGAAGAATGCATAAATGATTAGTTTAGTAAATGCAAGGACATGACATATGCATTGATGATCCGCTTACTCCTTAAACGTATTATGAATTTCAGTGCATAAGTCAAGATCTCTCTTTTATGTGATTTCATGATTGGCATTATTTAATGTGCTAATGCAAGCAAACAGCATGTGTGCATGCCTGTGTTGGCATGCATTAGTACATTAAAGCTTGATCTATTATTTTTGCCAAGGGCTGTGATTTATTTGCAAAGGGTGAGCCTTGGTCTGGTTTGCCTGGAATGACTTTTCACACTCAATTATCTGTTTTTTATTGATGTTTCAGGTCCTCTTCTTAAATACAATGGTTTACTGTGCCCACATTTGGGGCACCCTTGGCTGAGGCATGACAAAAGAAAATTGGAGAGGGTTTAATGGCAACAGCATGTGAGGACCATAATTACTACAACGGTCATCATAAAAATTACTTTGTGATTCAGCGTACCAATCCCCCATTATTGTTGCAAAGGTATTTGTACAAAGTAGAGTTGTAAATATCTGAAGACAGAAATATTGTTTGTGGCGGAAAGTAATATTGTTTTAAATAATATCAATGTTTTAAATATTGTTTTCAGTAATATAGTGGTTAAAATAGTAGGCCTGATTACAAGTTTGGCGATCTTACCTCCATAACGCTGTGGTGGCCGTCCCAAGAAGACCACGCCGGTTTCCATCTACCATATTACGATGTCACCGCTAGGCCAGCGGCGATGTTTCTGATGGTGAGGAATATTTTTTCACAGTTGTCGATGCAGGTGTGTATATTTTGATTGCATAAGTGTTAAATGAACACATATGCATGCCGTGAAAAAATACCTACTACAACTACTTTCCTATTGCTGGAGTCCGTACCATATGTACCCAGTCAAGTCAATAGGTAAATGTGTAAAACAGACTTACCGGGATTTGGGTGCCAACATGGTCATTTTCTTCTGTGTCAAGATGCTGCTGTGAAGAAAACCCTGGAGCAAGGGTTCCATGTGGGGGAGTAGAGGGCAGAAAGGAAATGGGTACGCTCCCCAATTTCTTCTATTCAACTGACTCAAAGCTGGTGGTTGCCTCGCCAAGGTCAGCTCGATGGATAGCCAACTCGTAATTCTGACAGTGGTGAACTTGGCTGTCCCGCCCTCCGACAGCTGCTTTCCCCATGCCACTATCGAGGTGGTCGGAGAATGGCGGTTAGTGGCAGCAGTGCTCCAGCCGTCTTTCGTTCTGCAAACTGACAATATCGTAATATGGCGGGCAGGCTGCCAACTAAGTGATGGGGTTTCTGACAGCAGTTCCCATACCGCCTAATTCATAATCAGGCCCATTGTTTTGAACCTATTTTAAAGTATTTTATTTGCTATATTAATTTTATGTGTTACTATTGTTTATATGAATGCTATTCATGTTTTAAAAATAAAGCATGCCATTTTAAGTGCTTTAGATTTTTTTATTTAATGTTCAATAGTAATTTATAGTGTTGTAGCAGGTTGTTGAATTTGTCGGGGGATAGGGTGGGAAGTTAAATAAGTAATAATAATTATAAATTATTTGATACATTTTCTATAAATATTTTATCGATATTGACATTGTAAATTATGTAATAATTATTTACTTTTGTTATAGGTTATTTTCCAGCAGCTAGGCTTGTAGGACTATAGAGTGAAAAGCTAATTAAGTAATAATTAACTAACAATTAATTTGTATTTAGTTATTTGATTGATTTTTAATTTAGTAATTTATGGACTACTTATTTATTTTCTTTATATTTTAGCTGTGGGCTGCTAGGTTTGTAGGGTTCTAGGGTGGGAAGTTAATCAAGTATCAATTAACAATTTATTATTCAATGTTAATTAATTATTTTATTGATTTTTAATTAGGTAAAATATGGAATACTGATTTACTTTCCTTATATTGTAGTTGTGGAATGCTATGCTAGGTTTGTAAGAGTATAGGGTGGAAAGCTAATTAATTATTAATTAATTAACTTCTAATTATTATTTGTAAATTAATTATTTAATTGAATTTTAAATATGTTAATTATGGAATTGCCGCCAGTGATCAAGAGCTGGATGCAGCTCGAAACGCGTATGGCCCACGGAACGCTTGCAGCCTGCTGACTACAGTGCTGCCTGCGGTGATTTGTGTTTGACCCCGATGTGTGTGGCATCTTCATGAGGGCAACTCTCTTGCGTTTGAATATATATATATATATATATATATATATATATATATATATATATATATATATATATATATATATATTACCTACTGGCGGTCGCCAGTAGGTAGTTATAGTTAGGACCCCTTTTCCATAGGAAAACCGCAACATTCTATTTGGAATAACTTTGGCGCCGGTCGACGAATCCTCGCGAAATTTTTAAAACTAATGGGGCGCTACGCTCCGCTCCTACCCTGAAAGTCTCGGGGGGATTCGTCAAGCGGGGGCTGAGAAAAAAGGGGGGTCCCAAAACGCGTTTTTCCCATGCATTTTTTCATAGGACCTTTAGACACAGCTACAGCCCGAACGGCCGAACAGAGTTACTTGAAATTTGACAGAGAGGTAGTCTACAGGTCAAGGAAGTGCCTTTTGTAGGTCTGGTGTAAATCTGTTCAGTAGATCCTGAGAAAATAGCATTTAAATCAATATATATATCTGAGCCAGCTTACGGTGCGCTTACCGTGCGCTTACGGTAAGCTTACCGTACGCGTACGGTGCCGTGCGCGAGCGCGATTCTGATTGGCTGTTAGATCTTAGTAAACATTCAAATCGGTCGAAACCAGGAAGCGGCGGCCGCCATTTTCTCTCTCGCACTCTGAGGGGGGGGAGGAAAAACAAAGGCAAAAAACATGTAAAGGGGCTGTTTATACAGCTCCTAACCACCTAGCCTAGATCAAGGTGTCCCAAAAGAACCCCCAATGTAAAAAATTCAATTTTATATTTTTTCAAAAAAACGCCGATTACGCTTACCGTACGCGTACGGTAAAAATAAATTTTTTTCAAAAAAATAATCCACACTTTCCCCACCCCGTGTGCTAAAGGTGCCCGAAGGGCACCTTTTGTGCATTGGTTATTTGTCATAAGGAACATTTAAAATATTACCTTAAACAACGAAGCGCATAATAATTCCTCCATGTGCGGACGGTGCACGAAGCGCATCGTGCGTACATGGCCCATCAAGCGTAACGTGGGCACGTGGTGCGCGTAGCGCACCGCGTGCCCACCGTGCGTGCATGGCACTAACTGCGTAAAGTGGGCGCGCGGTGCGCGAAGCGCACCGCGTGCTCACTGTGCGCGCACGGAACGAACTGCGTTAAGTGGGCGCGCATGCCACGAACGGCGTAAAGTAACTTAGCATTTAAAAAACCCTCCAAATTCACTGAAAAAACCATAGGTTTCACACATGTTATAGTTAGGAATTAGCATTTAAAAAACCTTGCAAATTCACTGAAAAAACCATAGGTTTCACACAAGTTAGAGTTAGCTGTACATTTCACTCGTAAAAAACCAATGAAATTCCACGTTATAGTTAGTGCAGGCAACTATAACTCACGCGACCGCAATCCTCTGCTAATGACATATGTGTCTTTATGAAAAAAAAATATTTGTAATATATGTATAGCTAAAATTTAATGGAAGAAGACATGGGCAAATAAGTGTCTAAATACAGTATTAGCATCAGCAGAGGATTGCGGTCGCGTGAGTTATAGTTGCCTGCACTAACTATAACGTGGAATTTCATTGGTTTTTTACGAGTGAAATGTACAGCTAACTCTAACTTGTGTGAAACCTATGGTTTTTTCAGTAAATATATATATATATATACATTTATAGTAACATCCGAAATAAATCCAGCGGCACACCAAGGACAACACAATACGCCTTTATTGTGTCACAAAAACAAAGGCTTCGCCGAAACGCGTAGTTCTGTTTTTGTGACACAATAAAGGCGTATTGTGTTGTCCTTGGTGTGCCGCTGGATTTATTTCGGAGAATACTCGGATTTTATCCTGGTGTAAAACATTTGAGGCGGAGTTGTGACCGTTGCTGGCACCGGCGTCGCGAGGGAGGAGAGCGGTGAACTCACAACAAACTTTTGGAAACATTTATAGTAACATATGTAATAAGAATATTTATTGGCACTATATTAATTGTTAATCTTGAAAAATAAATATTTCTACTAATTATGTTGCACATGACTATACATATTTATATTTTATATATTTATATCAACACACACATATATAAATATATATATGTTTGTGTGTTTATGTAAGTATCATTCTGAATGCCGTTGGGTTCGGATTGGGATACTTGGTCGGTCGGAAACCGTTTCCAATTCGGACGGAAAGACACGCTCCCAATCTGATTCGGATGGAGCAAATGGCGTTAGAAGGTCTTCCTAACTGCATCGGAATCAGGCCCATATTATTAAATATTAGTGGAAGTTATAAAAGGTACAATATATCATATATATTAAAATATTTATCAGTTACTACTTTAAGCTCTTTTTATATTAAGTAATCGATATTTTTGTATATTTTTCGGTGATATTAAAGACAAGGATATTTTGTTTCTGTTATTTTGGTACTTACCATTACAAGTATAGGAGCACAAAAATGTGTTAAATGATATTCTTGATACAATATATTTGTCAACGATATTTTGTACTACGATAGTGTGTCAGCGAACCAGTTGAAAAATGGGCTTCATGGGCAGGGAACATCGGAAAAACCCTTAGATTTCCAATCAAAGCCACACTTGCTAAAATAGCATAACCTGGCTTTGCATGAAATCCTAATGCTAAATAAAACCAGGTGCAGACAAAGGGTAAGCAGAATATTGTGTGCTATTTCTATGAGGAACACGTGCAAGCTATGCAAAAAAAAGCACATAATATGTAAGCAACCCTTGGACTGTCCTCATGTTACAATTTGTACAGGGTGATGTACCTTGAGTATTGATCTCATGCAATACAGCGCTGGCTCCCGCTTATGCAATCGTGCAATGCTTAGCATTGTCTTAAAACAGTCTAGATGGTGTGAGAGTGGCTCATTACATCATTGGTGCACTAATTTCATATAAATCTGTGCTACTTTTTCCTCATTTGCACAGCACATTCCCAGCAGCGGTCCGTGCAAGTAAGCGTGGTGGGGCAGTGGGGAGAGACATGGCGGGGGTTGTCAACAGATGACAGAATACGATTTGTTTATTTAATTTCCCCTATTCTGCCGTCTGCCAACTTTCCCTCCTCCCTCCCCGCCCCGCACAATCGCGTTTACCTTCACGGACTGCCATTGCATATTCCTAAACAATGCTACTGTGTATACATGTAAGTTTACCGTGGCATAAAAATGATTCAGCAAAACATTTGTGGTGCTGCGTGAACAATGAATCGTGGAATTACGTGACGACATCCTTAATCCATGTAGTAGACTCTATGCTGGAACATCAAGGACAGAAACATCGTTCTACACATGTATTGTGGCCTAAATGTTGACTACCAACATATCATGAAAAAACATATACAGAGGAGTATAGATTTATTATTTAAAAATTCACATCTAAGTACTTGAAGATATGTATATTGTCAAAGCACATATTGTGGAATTAACTATGGTAAACTACACTTACCTTTATATACTTACCTTTGCAATATTTTGGCCACAATGTTTTAGTAGGACGATGTTGTTCTCACAATTCTTAACAGTTTTGTATCAGCACCTGCAATTCTTTAGTGATACTTGCATCAATGGCGAATGCAAAATTACATTTGTGCTGACTAACCAGTGCTAAATGAACAGTTTGCTTCTTTGCACCAACTAATCACTGTAATGTCGAATGCAGACTGGTTCATAAAATAATGATGGATATGACTCACTGAGTGTCTGTGCTCAGCGTCTGATGTTGTTAATATAGTTGTATGACTCATGCATCCTAATAATGATATCCCAGCGAGTCTGTTGTTTTTGCTGCAGTTGTCTTTGAACTATTTAGACATATCTATTTTTCTTTGTAAAATTAACTTGTTCTATTTTTTGATATGTCTACCACATACTTTAAAATCTGGAGAGTAGTCTCCTCAACATTGTTTTCTTCAAAGAATAAAGAAGTCACAGGTCTGCGGAGGTATTTTAAAGCATTTTAAAATGGATTACAAAAATCAGCATAAAAAGTTTGCTATTTGGAAAGTATTTGCCTTAAGTAAAACATTAACTCATACATCTTAGTGATTTTTTGTCAATAGATTTTGTTTCTTCTCAATCAATCGCCCGAAATGCATATCGGATGTATCAGTTAACTTAGCTAAAGAATATTATGAGTGAACATACTAATCCAATCTCCCTGCTACATTTAGGCTTTTTGAGCTAAATAATCACTCAACTGTTGATGTGCTAGTATTGTCTGTGGTATTTTTGTTGCCTCTCCTTTTTTTGTTGGTTTTTAGATCTGTTTATTAGATTTTTGAGAGAAACATCTGATAGTACAAAGAGATGCACTAAACAGCGCACCAACCCCCAACTTAATCAAACACCCCACCCCCCCCCTCCCGGCATGTCAAGGATATTACATCATACAATTGGAGGAATCTTTTGTTGCCTATCCTTGTTGGGCCACTTCAACCTATTCTGTGATTAAATTCATCTTAGCACTTTGGAGGAAAAGGCCCGCAGTAACTGTTTAGCATTGCTTAATTTGAGCCGGTGGTTTCCGATGCCCAGCACGGGCATTTAATCGTTAACACCTGCACTCTTCATGAGCATCGGTTAGGACACATTCTTTTACAGGGAGATTAAGTGATTTGCCTAGAATCACAGGATTTGAGCCGAGAAGATGGCAGCTCTGGCCATTACACCACATCCTCTCCCCACTTTCATGGTTAGTAGTTGGTTTTGCTTTAAGGGGCGCTAACAGGAGAAATGGGCTGGCGCAAGCTGCCTCCTGATGAGAGCCCTGGCACTTATTTTTTTACAAATTAACCATTGCTGTTTGGGGTGGGCTAGTGGGTGCGATCTTAAAGTGTTATTTGGTATCGGTATAGTACGTCTAGATGAAACATGTTTTTTAGTAGATTGACAGACATTTACAGGTCTGCACCAGCATTAGGCATTGGGGGAAATATGCAGCCTATGAAAGGTTCATGTGTCATCATCCAATGACAGGCTGTGCATAAAGTTAAGGCAGAACTGGGACATATATTGAATGGTACACATCAGCAGCTATTACAGCAATCTGCCCAGGAATGGTTTCTTTGTGATTTCAATGAAAAACAGTTTGTACAAACCTGTACTGGTGAACAGATTCAACATAATAGCTTTCACTAAGCTCGATGAATGCCTTCTGTTAAAAAGTTTTTGTTCCACTGTTATTCACAGAAAGCACTAACCTTGTAGTCCAGATCTAATGGGATTGCTGTATGGTTCCCCACATCACCATATCCACTACCAATCCAGCACAGCTGCAATATGCTGGTTGGCAATAGCCCTGTGGAAAGGGTAATGGGATAAGAGAGAGAAAACAAAGACACTGAAGATCGCCACTCTGACTCATCGGTTCTGCTGGGAATGCACTTCAACTGGAAATAGCACTTATATAAAGGACTTGCAGAGTGTCTGTATATCTCTGCCTCTCTAGTGGAGTGGACCATCTGATATTTCAAAAATTTGAAAACAATCATAAGAGCTTATTGTCTTATGTATATAGTAGTCTGTCCTTGTATCACTTCCATTAAAGCAATGGCTACCTTTAACTGTAGTTATACTTCCAACTCTTAATGCGTGTAATATGAATTCCTGGGTAGCCCTTCTATGAACATGAATGAGTGATGTGTTACCATGTTGACTGCAGCAATTACGCTAGTTGAATTATCATTGCCTTGATTACTACATACACATCTTAAACACTATACAAGACTTGAGCTTCAAAGAGGTTATGCACATCCAAATGCACTGAGGAACAATAGTTTTTAGCAATGTTTCATTTCTAATTCGCAATTTATCAAATGAAATGTTCTCTGAATATATATCAATTCCTTCTTGCATCCTTGGAATACTGATCAGCGCATTATGATCGGTTCTATAATGCATGATATCTGTCCAAACCACTCTCTTCATGTTGTCATGGATTTCAGAAAGCTAGATATTGGTTGCAGTGGCTAACATCTCAATTACCTAGCAAAGATGCCGTAGAGTATGAAGAACTTATATTCAGCAAGATAGATGGTCACGGTTATTCCCAAATTATGTGAGAGTTCACAAATCTTAGGCAATGTAGTACGTGCTTTGGGATATCATGTAGTGTGTATTCCAAAAACATGAAACCTTTTGCCAGCACTGATGTTTCAGTTCCAGCCTTTCCTTCCTGAGACTAGCTCTAATGGGAGTACACTCAAAGTATGATCCCTACACTCCTACAGAGTATGGAGAGGTGAGCCATAGTGTGAGATAGTTGTTTTTAATTTTATCAAATATATTCATCTATTGCAAGGATCTTCTTTTAGGGGCAACCACCAAATTCTCCTGTCTTTGTTTCTCCTACATATTCTCATATTTTTCTTACCCAGGTTTTCTCATTTTATGCACTTTCATCATTCCTTTCCTTTAACATCTACTTTCTGCCTCTTCCACACTTCTCCTTTTCCCGTTGCTTATTTTACACTCTTACTTCTTTGGCCATCATTACTAATGCTTTTTACCCTCTCATTAATAGGAATTTGCTTTTTATGAAGCCATCACTCCACACTTCTACCGTTTCTAAACACAGAATTTTTTTTTCATACTTGTTAGAACTTAGGGGGCATATTATCAAGAACGTTTGATAATCATCGCAAAAGTAACTTACGAAACCTACAACACCGCAGTCCATCGCAGAAAATTTATGCCGTGTTAACCAAGTATTCACAACACAGCGGTACCATGTGATAGTCACCAGATAACGCATTAAATGGCCGCAATAAAAAAAAGCCACATCGCAAAAATGCGAAACACGAATGCAAACAAAGCTGCGATGCGGCCAAGCGCGATACAAAAAGCTGCGAAAACCAGCAACAGGCCGGCAAATCCCACGCGTCTGGAGGGAAAATGCACTATAAAAGCAGAACAAGTAAAACACACCAGAAACAATCAAAAGTCGCAGCACCATGGATGCACCCTGACCGCGCGCAGAAGCCAATGCGAACCCCACAAGCCCCACAGACCACCAGCAAGGTACAACGGGGTCGGGGAAGGCCAAGGAGAAGAGGGAGAGGAAGACTGGGTGCAGTCCGCAGGGAAACAAGACCAGCTTCACGGAGGTGACAGAACACAACCAGCAACTGACCCACAATCAGACTACCTGGAATGCAGCCGGAGTATCGAGGAGGACAATGGAGGAGGCCAAGAGGCGCTGGCATGACCTGAAAACCTAAACCAGGCACAAACCCGCTGTCAACAGGAAGACAGCAACGGCGACAGGAGGTGGGAGCCCTGCGCCACAGGAGCAGCAGGAGGAAATGGACGGCAGTTATCAGAGTGGAGACGGTGCAAGGAGGTGGGAGTACGGACACAGCTCGAGAGGACCTGACACAACATCAACAAGGTGAGTAACGACCAGGGACTGGGAGGATGGGGGAGATGGGCACAATGGCATACATGCACAAATAAGCACCACAATGACCCAGGACCACGTCCCTCATCCCCGTGGCACACTGCAGCACACACACATAGCAATAATAGCACATCCACATTGACGACAATGTGGCACAATGTGCAAACCTGACACTGCAGAATAGAGGACACAACTGGCTCCGCACACACGCAGAAACAGGCCTACTACATCTGACAGGGCTGGAAACTGTGAAATGGAAATGTACGCGTACAACCTCACATCCATCATGAAGTCTAAATGTACACTGTCCCTCATCTAAGTCCTGCACCACCCAAACAGTCACAATGTACATTGTCACACAGTCTGCATGTAACCAAGAAAAATGTGCCAACATACATGTCAACACAATATCAACATGCATCTCCCCTTCACATAGCAGAGGGACAAACAACACCTCCAGCAGAGCGCAGAAGATCACACATCAGTGATGCTGGAGAGGACCACCACACCTTCAACACCAACGCCCTACAACAGCCCATGGACATCCCACGCAACCTGCCACCAGGACCAGGGCAGCCAAGCTACTTAGAGGAGAACCCAGCCCCTGCAACAGACCACACAGCATAAAGCACCCGCAAGCACGGCTGGCTCACAACACCTCAACAACCCACACATGGCACCCCAATGCCAGGTGTCAGAATGCCAAAAGGAGGTGGCCCAACAGGTGCGGGTGTGGTCCGAACCCATGGAAGGCAAGCTAGGCCATATACGTGGGTGTCTATCACCCTTCAGGGGCAACCTACACCCCACAAAGATGACCCCCACTGCCATAGAGACACATGCAGGTCCACATTCCCAGTAAAGAACTACGCCCAGGGGCACGCACACATCAGTCACACACCCACTTTGGCTCTGTGTATGATGACCCAGTCCACTCCACTTACGAATTGAGTGTGTGACGACAAAGCTACATGTCCAAGTCCAACCCACTACCTGCGGTGACATGTTCGCGTCCGCTGTACACAGCACAATGTAATGTCGTAGGGCCCAGGGCCCTCATGCATACAACAAGACCACAGGGACACACGCAGATACCATGTTGAACTGGCTACAGGCACGTGCGCCCTGCCCCTTTAGTGGCAGGGCCACATGTACAGTGATGCCTGTGCAGGATGTGTGTAGGATGAGTATAAGCCAGCCCGCACGGAGTGCTTGGTGCTGGCAGCAACTTGAACAGTGGACACCAGTGCAATGGAAACAGAAACCACCTGCATAACAGAGTCAACTGCTGAGCAACATGGGTGGAGCCGGAGCCAGTACAGCAGACACTCAATATTCAGTCAGGAGGTTCTGCGAGTTGCAGTGCACTGAGGTAGGAGCATCAGGGCTGAGCGTGCTCATGTGGGATATTGTCTCGGATTGTGTCCCTTCCGGATATCCCTGCTGCAGCTGCAGTAGGGTGTGTTACACCTGCCACATCTCACCCATCATTGTCCCAGGTCCTCCACACTGCCTGAGGTGACAGTTGCGTCCGTAGTCCACAGCGCAATACCCAGTAATAGATCCGGGTGTGTAGCTTAACTACCACCTCCAGTCTGCATTCCTGCCATCAGGTTGTTAACTCCTGCCATCCCATTATCTGTGCCTTCTCCTGTCTGTACACTTGACACATCTTCCTCATCATAGTCCCAGGTCTTCCCCACAGCATGAGGTAACATTATAGAGTGCGCTGTCCACAGCACAGTACTCAATCAGAACAGGTCCATGAGTTGTGGTGCACAGAGTTAGTGGCCCAGGATGCAGTGCGGCCAGCACAGGCACACCACCACGGGACGGTGATTTACGGTGCAGTGAGATAGGGACACCAGAACTGAGCAGGTCCTCGTCGATGTCCAACGTGAATGACGCAGAGTGTTTCAAGGGACAGTGGAAGGTGTTCTTCCAGGGCCTGATGCAGATGGAAGAACCAAGCAGACACAGGCAACATTTATGAGATGAATTCTGCAGACACATACTTGACAGCAAATCAGTATCGGCTACATGATGATGATGACAACACCCAGGCCATAGTCTCACATGCCAACAAAGTTCAACCAGGGAGTGTACGTTGATTACGGGGCACAAATTAAGTGGCACCAGTGCTGAAAGGGGATGCAGTCTTGCGACGATGCATGTACAATGGCATAGAATCTGCCATAAATAAATCATATCTCAGTTCCACATGTGTGACCTACTTGTCCGCAGTGCAGTCTGGAGCCAGGGCTCAGCAGGGGCCCACAGCCACATGTCGTTGGCTTGCTATGCACAGAGTTAGTGGCACAAGAGTAGTTGTTAGGAGTGTTCGATCTCCTCCGTAACGATGATCCTTTCTTCCTCCGGACTGAACTGCGTCTTCCTCTTACTCCTCTCCTTGAGTATAACTGTACACACTCTGAAATAAATAAATCAAGACTCTGTTCCAAATATGTCACCCACTTGTCCACTGTGTATGCCGGTGGAGTATGTCAACGAGAAAGGAGGACTGAGGGCCTTGCTCGGGGAGGCCGTGATTGTCTGAGCAGGCTGCCAAGGTCACGGGCCTTGGGTTTGGAGGTTGCCTCGACATGTGGTGGGCCCTCCTTGGCACACGCCGGTGTTGGCAGGTGAGCAGTGAGACCTGGCTGTGCCGAGGCGGGCAAGACAGCTTCGGGGACCAGCGGCCCCGGGTACAGCAGGCGCACAGGATCGCAGAAAACTCCGCTCAGATGACGGTGTAGGCCTCGTGGTGGGGTGAGAGGTGCCGCCCTGGCAGAGACATTAGGCATTCTGGAAGAAAACCACGCCCAGGGCTACATGCTTTTTATTCACACCCCTACACTGGCCTGGCATATGCAGGGCGAGCCCACTCTGCTCACGCTTACAGGGGGGGACGTAACAGGCTACATTTCCACAATCTTCCCCCTGGCTGGGGTGACATGGTTGCGTCCACTGTCCGATACACTCCATACACCAACAGTGTATGTCGACATGGATATGTTTGTGGTCTGCATACTCTAGTCTGTCCAGCACATCCACGCCACACTTGCCATTCTGTACATACTCATTCATGGGTCACTTGACTCCTTCGCACATGCCTGGTGCCCACCTCTTCACACTATCTGCTATGGTGTGGCCGAGGTGCCATGCCGTTGATGGCTTATGTACATGGCTGGCCCAGGTTCCCACAGTGAGTTGTGCTGTTGTGTCAGGTGGGTGTGCATGTTCTATGTGAGCTTGTGACGTGTGCATTTCCTGTGTCGTGTGTTGCATGATTGTGTAGTTGAGGTGTGCGGTGTTTGCATTTGGTATTGGCCAACGAGTAGTGCATTTCCATAGGTGCCATCCTGGTGGCGCAGGTTGATGATGTGCTGTCGGAAGGTGTGGGAATCATACACACTGCCTTGGTGGTTTGCGGCGACGTTGGTGGGGATTCCCAGGTGGTCCACTATTGCCTGGACATTGGTGGGATACGTGGGCTTTCTGTTGCACTTATTGTGTGCAGTGTTGCCAGGGGCTACTAGTGGGACATGTGTGCAGTCAATTGCCCCCTGACATGTGCGGGCAGCCAGCTGTGGCTTACACGCCTTGGTTGGTCTCAGGCTGTTATTGCGCAGTGTGTGCAAAGTATAGATGGTGGGATACCAAGCTGATGGTGTCATCCATGGCCGTTGTGAGGGACTTGTATTAGCCTGGCTGTGTGACTCCTTCGTCTCAGGCGGATGTTGGTTGGAGGGTACCAGAATGTGTTGTGTTATGCTGTGTTGGTACCGTCAGCCTGTGGGCAATGGTGGTCAGGATGAGGAGGAGGGTTGTCCCTTTGAGCATGAAGTGGGCAATGACATTCTCTGGTGTTAGGTCTGTGAGGTTGGTGCATTTTTGGAGGGTCACTGTCTTTGTCTGCGCTGCCTCAGTGTTGGTCGGGGGCGATGAGTGTCTGGGGGTGGGGGTGGTCATGGGGGTGTTGGCAGTGAGTGTTGTGGTCCTCTTGGGTGTCAGGCACACATGTTCAGTGGCTCCATGGCATCTGTTGTTCTTCAGGTGTGGCTGTGGGCTGGGCTCCCTTTTGTGGTGCAGGCTGCCATCCGACTTTGCACCAGGTCGGAGCAGGTGTTATTTTCCTGCAGCTAACGCGCCTTATCGCATGTTTCGTGGTCTTTCTGCAGATCTGTCTGGTAGTTGAGAATGTTGTGGAGTGGTGTTGTCACTGCTTTTTGCTCAGGAACGCCTACTCTGCATCTCATTAGGGATAGTTGCCGGGGTCATCTGTGGCAGTGTTTTTTGTGGCTGCTATCATGGTTAAACTGGTGTTATGGGCTGTTAGCATCAGCTTGTGAATGGGGTGATAAGTTTATCCTGACTTTGACTGCGATAAGGGGCTGTTGACTCGGCGATAGCTCCTTCAGAATATGACCCTAGGTTTCTGGTTGACTGAGGTGTGGGCCCTGGTCAAGAAGCAACCACAATCTTAGTCAGGGTAAGGCACCAGCAAACCCCAAACTAACCTGTTCTCATCCTCTGGTAGCTTGACACAGAGCAGTCAGGCTTAACTTGAAGGCAATGAGGGTTTGTGCAACACTTCAAAACAGTGAAAACACCACACAAAAAGATCCCTCACAAGGCTAGTAAAATAGAGCTTAATTTAATAAATAAAACTAGACAAAAATGACCAAAAGTCCAATCAGTAGAACTGGAGTTATGAACTTTTAAAGAGTAATCTATAAAATACCACCTAAAAGTTTAAAACGCCAACCAGGGATATCTTTTTGCGCTGGACGGAGTCAAATCCGAAAGTCTGAAGGCAAAAAGTTAGGGAAAACCATGCCAAGGATACCAGGTATAACACTACTTCAACTGATTTGGCAGAATTTGATTCACTTTCCAATGTGCCACAGTGCATCTTTTATGAGATAATAATTTAACTAAGTGCTACTACTTTCTGAGGAATATCTTGCAAATCATACAGTATCACAGGAGAAGTGATTATGAAATATCTTGTTTAGGACACAAGAACCATCCCCCTGCGTTTTGATGCATTACTTATTGTGGTTATGTTTATGGTACCCATAAACAAATTAAGGAGAGTGAGCCCAACTTGGTTGGCTCAATATAAGAACCCTCCTATCAACCTAAACAGAAAATAATCCTTTTGCTTTAAAGAACTCTCACCCACCAGAGGTACCCTGGAGTTTATAGTATTCCTTTTATGTTTATAATATGCACCATGGCATACTATGAACATAAACACGATATAATTTGTGTTATGCCAGCTTTCTTTGGAGTGGTCTGTGAAGCAATTGGTAAAGATTGAAATAAACAAATGTAATTTGTACCCAGTATTATGGTACTCAATTTACCAATCTTGCAACGAAGAAAGGCGAACGGCTCAGTCTCCATGGCCTGAATTTGAATTCTCGATCTTCGCATTGCTGAATGTGTCCTCAACAAGCACTCATTCACTGGTTCATCTTGTTGGCTTTTCTAGGCTGATCTGTTGTTCACCTTTCCAATTCCTCTTTTCCTCTCATAATCTTTCCTTTTGTCTGTCCTGTCCTGAATCTGCTCTTCATTTTCTGTTCCTGCTTCCTATTTCTGACCCTTGTCGAAATAGAAAAGAGACTACTGCAAAGATGTACCACTGTCTTATTTTCACGTCTTACTTTTACAAACTTTTTTTGCACACTCTTCCAAATAATCTTTTCAGTAAATATTTGCATTTTTTTAAAAAAATCTGACAAATTATGTCTTTATAAGTAATGACTTTTCTCAGTCCTCCTTTATCAAACTTGGTTCTGATGAGTGACTTTTTAGTTAAAAGCAGATCCTTCTGTTGTGCCAATGGAAAATCAACCGATTACAGTGGCTATGATGTGCAACCTAGTCTGGTGCATCACGTTTCCAATACCACATGCAAATTTGAATGTGTGACGTTTATAGCCAACAATGTCTTGGTAGCACCATTATCCACGTCCTAAGCACACAAGTCAGTCTCTTGTATACATTGACAGCAGAATATCGACTACCAATACATACTGGAGTTAAGAAGAAGTGTTGTTAACAGCATCAAATCCATACACCTCACAAATGCTTCCATTCATGATATGCTGGTAGCTGATATTCTTGAGTCAATATAAGTGCAGGTTGACCTTACTGACCTTCATATTTTGACATACAGCCACTGTCAAGTAAGGGTCCAAAAGTGACCCCAGTTACATGTAGGCAGTGAAGGTCAAGGTAGGAGTCGAGGACAGGTGAAAAGGTGGGAAAGAAGATAGCAACATAATGGTCACAGAACAGCTGCCATTAAATTACACAAGACTGGGATATAGGCCAGTGCTCCTATCATGAACAAGCACGATTTGCAATAAAACTTCCAGAAAGGACAACAAATCCCCTTAATGTTTTTGCATTAAGGAAGAAAACTCCCCAAACCATTGTTGTGAACCTTTCAGAAAGCAGCCTTTCTTCAAATGCACATTTGTGTGATGTGTGGCCTCCAGGGCGTATTCTCTTCTCTTCTTTTCAAATCATCTTAATTGCATTCAAGGCAATTATGCTTCATCATAATTTATGACATCTATTTTATGGCATTTTTAATAGTCTGCAGTTCCCCTACTCTGCACGTCACCCTGGATTTAGCTCTTACCCAGCCCTTTGCTGACTTTAAAGGGTGAAATTCCAAAATCAATAATGTGCTGGTCCTCCCCTATTGCAGTAGTAGTCAGAGGCAAATGAATGATTAAACATGATGAATAACATTGTAATGCAAGACGCAAAGAAGGCAAAAAGTGTCCACTCTATCCTAAACTCTGAGATGTATTGCAGAGGGCTGCAAATAATGGAGTCATCAATCTTCCAAGGGCTGAGGGGAGACGTCCACTGCAGCAGGTTTCAAAAGAAGTGAAATAAACTTCACCTCATCTTCTTTGCCAGATATAGTCCTGTTACTAGGTAACATTCCTGCTGAACACACCGTGCATCTCAACAGAAACGATGAAGGCTTCAAAGAGAACACACATATCGCTCGTTTGTATTACTTCTTGTAAAACTGACAAAGCTTCAACAAAGATGGCACTGTTTTTAACAACAACAAAAACACAAATAGCTGCTGTTCCCACATAGTATAAAAAATTAAACACACTCGAAAACACACAGAGAGGCAGCCATAAACATGCATGTGTGAGCATCAATAAACCAATCAGGTGTTTATGAAGCGCTGCTACTCACCCGTGAGGGTTTCAAGGCGCTTGGAGGGGGGGGGGGGAGCTGCGGATCCGTCTGAGCGCTGGGTTTAAATCGTAACATACACGCATGTTCCCACAATAACGCAGAAAATCATCTAATTCTTCCATGAGTTATCCATGCATAGTTCTTCTAGTTCTTAAATGTGGACATTTATTGTAAGGGAGCTTTGTAAATAAGTCCACTAGTCTGTATTTGTTTAGACGAGGTTGTGGACACTAATTCTATATCCAGTGGCATGCCCTGGATTTCTTTATAGGGTGGAATTTGTGCCCAAGCCTTATCGACTTGGGTCTTAGTAGTGCGAGGACCGATCACTACCAGCATCTTCATAGGCCCCGGTCCCCAATTAAATCACTCCCCAAGCAAGCAAAGGGAAACATTGATTTCTGAATTTCTATTTGTAAGCTAAACTCATTTGCAAATTGCGAATAGTCGCAAAATGACTATTTTGCATATGCAATCTACCACTAACTCAAGACATCTGGTAACTGACAGGTGCAAACTACAAAAATACCTTAAGAATGCATATGCGGCTTCTAAAAATGGCGTCTTTAAATGTGATCACAAGAAGAATTTGTATACTGGCTGGTTTGCAGAAGATGAGGAGGAGCAAGGCGGATAAAACAGGAGAGGATTTTTAGAATCAGAATACCTATTTTTCAAGAGACTAAAGAAAGAAATAGTGACAAAGTACGAGCTAATTAGAGCTGTAATCTTGGACCTCATAGCTGATTTAAAGCCACAGCTTCAGAGTAGTACTGTGCAAAGTAATCAGATCCCCACCCCTGTGCAGGTTTTATGTTCTTCGAACTCTTGGGGGCTTTGGTCAGAGGCTTTCCGACCGTCATCGTTGGTTTCAAATCCAACCGGCTGATTATGAATAAGCCGGTCGGAATTTAAAACAGCCGGTCATGCCGGTTTGCTTCCGATGGAGTCAGAGGCCGGCCTGTAATCCCAAAGGACCGCCTTTCTGCCCTTGGGATTATTATGCACAGTTTCTGGCAGGGTTTCCATGTCGGCCTTTCCGACATGGAAACCCTGTTTGAAAGCATGTTTGAGGGCCCCAAGCAATGCTCCCTCTGAGGTGCAGGGATTAACACCTCCTCCCATTTACCCATGGGAGCATGCACTATGGCCGGTTTACGGCCGTAACACATGCTCCCATAGGCAAATGTCGGAACAGTGTTCGGTCGCATCCTAATCAGGCGGTCACTGCCGACCGGAGATCAATCGGTCCTGTTTATGAGGCGGTGCATCCGCCCGACATCGTAATCCTCGCCTTAGCTTCTGGTAGTTACCAAGATGTTATAAATGCAGCTAGTTCGGTTCCACAGAGTTCCCTATATAGAAGTGTTCACGCTTTCCTGGATGCAATGCTAATGCAATTAAATGTGCATATTTCTTTTCCTACCAATGCGCAGGAATTACAAAATACAAAAATAGAGATTTACAGGATTGCCAATTTTCCACATGTAAGTGGCTGTACTGATGGTATACATTTGCCTATATGCCCACAGTCTGATATTGAGCATTTATTTTTACAATAAATAAATTTTCATTCACTTAACATAAAAGTGGCTTGTGATACCACGAATGCGAGTACTGATATTCTATCATGATTTCCAGTCAGCATCCATGATTCATTCATTTTCAGACTGTGAGGCATTTACACAAGGCTACAAAGAGGAGATTGTGAGGATGGATATTTATTGGGTAATTTCTCAAAAGTTACCGTACCTATTAATTTAATGTTACTTGAGTATTGTTTGTAAATATGTTATTCTTCGTTGTAGGTAATAGTGCCTATGCTTATCGCTCCTGGATAATGGCTCCTTATATATCCCTTTAAACCCAAAGTGAGTCTCGATGCAATGTTGCCCACAGAAGAACAAGAGGTGTACTTTGGATTTCTAAAAAGTTGATTCAGGTCTACAAAAAAGTGGTGCTGCACGCCACTATTCACTAGAAACCTCTTTCAAAATGACAGCAACATGTGCAACTCTACACAATATAGCTACAAGGAAAGGCTTAGAAGTAAGGATGTCAGAGTCTGATGTGTGTGATGAAGTAATGCCACCACTTCAACCACATGATGAGGTAAGAGTAGCAGAAGCCGAGTCAGTTGTTCCAACATAACCAATCATTATTTTTCTAGGTAAATGTTAAAGTCAAATATATAACATGTCAAAGGCTTTGCAATTTGTAAACAATAAGATGCTTTTCTTTTTTAAGTATGGTAATGCATGTAAGGTAGACAAATATGAACATTTCGTAATGTCTTAACCCCTTCGATGCGAGTGACGGAGCGGTTCCGCCATGCACATCGGTTGCGCTGTGCGCATGACGGAACCGCTCCGTCACGGCCCCGCCCGCGCACGGAACCTTCAGCACGGCGCGGTAATCCGCGCCACGCTGAAGGGGTTAAATGTCAAATCAAGGTGTTCATTTTATTGTTGTACAATTACAAAACTCAAAATGGTGTTGTAACATAATTTGTGAGGCTTGTGTTTGCCTGGAGAAGATATTGTAGCTTCTACATTTTCCCCAAGGCCACTGCGACTCCTGTTGCTACGTATATTCATACTATCAGTTGCAGAAATACAGCTGACACTGGACGGATCATCACTTGAGGCCGCACCTACTTGTCTACCACTTGCAATTAGTGTGTTTGCATTGTTTCCGCAGCATTAGTAATTTGAATACGGTATTTAGCAACATTACCATTGTGGTGCCCATTTCAACTTGTAACCTCACAGTGTGGTATAACAATACGGATGTGGGTGGTCTGTTTTGTACACAAGGGAGCAGATTTACAAGCCCCTTGAGCCACTTTTGCGTCACTTTTTCCATGTTAAAAGTGCAAAAGTGGCGCAAGAGGCTTGTAAATCTGCCCCAAGATGCTTTTCTCCATTCTTGTTCCATTTATGATGGACACATTTTATTTTTTGTTGTTGCAGGAGCTGATTCATATCATTTTTATGGGTGGAAGTCATACACACATGAAGATTCAAGTTGCATACTGTGCATAATCTCCAGCATGGACACTCTCCAGTTTCCAACTGAACAACACTTCCTGGTTGTGAGATCATTAGGCAATGCTAAAAAGCAATGGTAGCAAATTGCAACCATATACACAATTTTGGAAAATCACAAAATTATATCACCTAAATAGCACCGAATTAATAACTATTCGCTAAATAACACACAATTACTATCATACATACGAAATAGCTATTTCTTAATGGCAATAAACTAAAAATCAGAGTTAGGAAATTGCTATTCTGATGCTTCGTATATCTAACCCATAGTGCTGTTTCTATTTGCCCATTGTCATTTCTGCATTAAACCCTTCACTTTCCCCCAAATATAAAGAAATGCTGGAATTCACAACATGAGCAGGATAAAGTAAGTCCATCAGCTTCCATGGTCGGCCAGATAATGCTATTGTCAAGGGTAACATGGTTATTCAGACAAGAGTACTCTTGCCATGGCTGTCTAATAAAAATATCTAATTTTAGTAGCCAAATTCAGAGCAAGCCATTCTCATTATTTGGTATCAAATTAGCATTGCTATTCCTAAACCTCTCTGTGTAGCAACGAGCAGAAGATCAAATGTATCTTTCAAACATCAATCATGCCATGTTACTGCCTGCAATGCCATTTTTTTGGGTGGGCCCATCAATTCCCCTTTAAAATACATGGACTTTTGCATGCATATAGCAGGCTATGCCAGGGCATGAATGCACTATACTTATTTACGGCACTCAAAAGTTCCTATCCTCATGAGTTTAAGCTACTATTTTACTCTAAAACATAAGTTATTTTTTTGCAATATGTTTTAGACTCATCAGCCTTAGGGTGATCTTCCCACTAAACATTTTTGCCTATCTTCCTCCATTTTGCTGGACTTATTTTTGCTGGCCTTGGGACTCTGCACACTATACCATTGCTAACCAGTTCAAAAGTGCTTGTACTCACTTAAACATGGTTAAATTGGCTTATGCCCAATTGGTATATATAATTTACTTATAAGTCCCTTGTAGAGTGGTATATTAAATTAAATGCTACCAGTAGGCCTGCAGCACTTATTGTGCCACCTACATAAGTAGCACCTTAAAATATGTCCCAAGCCTGCCATTTTAGCCCGAATGCAGTTTTAAACTGCCAGTTCAACTTGGAAGACAATCACCTCCCTAAGCCCTGAGCACCCCTTTTATTACATACAAGTCACCCCTATGGTAGGCCCTAGGTAGCCCATAGAGCAAGGTGCCTTTTATTTGAAAGGTTGGACACATACTTTTCAGTTGTACCTGTCCTGGTAGTGAAAAACTCCTGAATTAGTTTTTCACTACTATGAGGCCTGCACCTCCCACAGGATAACTTTAGAGATTCCTTATTACATTTATTAAGCCCTAATTTCCAATTGGGAGCAGGTAGCTTTGGTATATTTAGTGTCTTTGGAATGGTAATGAAAAACATTCTTTGATTTCAAAGAACTTTATTGATTTTCTTTTCAGACACAAAATAAATGAAAAGACAGGACAAAGGTGTACAGGTACATCATACACACCATAGCTAGAGGACATTTAAAAGGATTTTCAGGTGGTGCATTGTAGTCGGATAAATGCAATGGATACCCAAACTAGAAAATGTACAGATTTTGGATTGTAATCAAGCCACAGTGGCCATGTCTTTCAGTATACTTGAATTACGCATGTCTCTGTAATGATCAGTGAGGAACAGTCTAATCGAATTCGGTCGTCATTATTGTCATTGCTGTTATTGATAATCCTTTATCTAGCATGGAGCGAATCAAGAGAGATAGAAAGACAAAGGTATAAAATGAACAGAAAATAGTAGTAGTAAGAAGAGGGTGAGAGTAAGAAGAGAGAGGTTACAGCTTGGGGTCAAAGGGTAAGACTAAAGGTGGTGCACGCTGATTTTAGTAGGGAACCATCGTTTAATCCCAATGGATTGGTTTCATAAGCAGAGGGGACCGTGAAGTGGGGTGATATTGTCGCTTCTGAGATTGGTAGCTCAGGGGGGTTTAAAAACTTTAGGGGTAGAGTCAAGCACTTTCCATAGCTTCCTATGCCTGGGTTTCCAAGGGGAGGTGTTTAAGGCAATATTGTCCGCTCCTCTTAAAAAGTTAACCATTCTTGCCATTTTTTTAATGTGATTTCCCCCAAACTCTTCCAATTACACAATACTATTTTACACCCCAATGTTAGCATTAAAGTCAAGCAGATAGCGGTAATCATCTCCCTTCAGATCTGGGTCCAAGAAGCCGGCTAATATATATGTTAGCTCTTTAACCGGTGAGATGTTGAGTGTCTGGGAAATTAATTTGAAAATTTGATTCCAAACATTGTGTAACATAGGACATAGCAGGAGCATGTGAAATAAGTCACCTGTATAGGATTAGAAATTCCAGCATAGTGGAGACTGGGTTAGTTTTAGTTTAAATAGTCTTGCAGGGGTCCAGTAAATCCTAGTTATTATTATGAATTGTGTTTGTGAAAGATTAGGGGAGATTTTGTGTTTGAAAGGCATTGTATGTATTCACGGCCAGTCCAATGTAATTGGTTTGCTGTTCGGTTCTGCCTCCCATTTTGATACATTGCTCAAATGTTGCTTAGCCGGCGAGGGTGGAAGTAATTTGTAGATCCTTGAAACTGTGTGACCAGCAGTCAATAATTGGGAAAGTTTTGTGGGAAGTGGGGGGGGGGGAGGGGGGGGGGGTTAAAAATGGAATTAAGTTTGAAGATCTGTCCTTTCAGCTTCTGAAAGTCATAGAAATCTAACTCTGTTAAACCTTTCTCATTTTTAAGCGTGGAGAAAGGAATAGGAGAAGGCTTATTATAATGGTCCTTGACGAAGTTAATACCCTTGAGGGATCACTCTTCCCAAAATATGGTTTCTTTATTTATTTTTATCGCGGGGTTGTTCCAGATCACCTGTGAATTTGAAGCACCCATTTTTGTTGTAGAAAGGGTATCCAGCCGTGTTAAGGCTTTTTTAGTGTTTATTATGATATAATTAGAGTGCTCCAGTCTAGTGGTCTGCATTGTCATAATTGCTTGGAGGGGAATTCCTTTAGTGGGATTTAATTCTACATCCACCCATTGTGGTTTGTAATTAGGGTTATCAATAAACCATGATGCTCCTTGTTTGCAAAGATATTCTATTTGATCATTTCTGAAATTTGGTTAGCCTACTCCTCCATTATTTTTAGCGAGCCTCAACTTACTTGTAGATAGCCTTGTTTTTTTCCTTTGCCATATGAAGTAGCTGGTACCATTTTCTACCTTTTAAAAAAAATTGTTCGAGAGCATCATGGCCAGCATACTAACAAGATGGTTTATGAGAGGCGAGATTTATAAGTATTAGTTTAATTTTCTTCTAGAGTGGAGATGAGGTCATTTGTGAATTCTAGGCCTAGGTATTTTATTGTTCCAGGCTGCCATGACAGCCCTGACTCGCCCAAGATCTCCTTGGAACCACATAAGTTGAGTAGTTTTATCTCGGTCTTATCCCTATTGAGTGTATTACCTGAGACTTCTGCATATTCATGAATCGACTTCATAAGGGCCGGAATAGCTGTGGTTGCGTGTTTGGACACCACCAGTATGTCGTCTGCATATGCTGATACTTTGAATGAATTCTTCGCAAAGTCTATGCCATGAATGTCCAGATTGGCCCGTAAATGTTGGAGGAATGGTTCAATGACCAGATGGAATAGTGAGGGAGATAATGGGCAGCCTTGCCTGGTGACTTGTTTTAACGGAAAGAACTCCGAAAGTGCTCTGACTCTAGCCCTCGGTTCGTAGTATAGTGCCATGATCATCTGGATCAAATTCTCTTCTAGATTGTATTTCCTAAGTGACGCCTCTAGGAATGACCAGTCGACTTTATCAAACGCTTTTTCTGCGTCAAGCGTTATTGCGACTGTGGGGGAATTGATTAATTTAGCTTTTTCGATTGCGTGGCAAAAGATTCTGGTATTATCACTGGATAAGCTATATTTTAGGAATCCTGTTTGCGATGTATGGATGAGTTTAGCAATATGTTTTTGTATCCTAGTGGATAAAATCATAGCATATAGTTTGCAATCTAAGTTTATTAATGAGATCGGTCTGTAGTTTTTTGTCAGTGACTCATCTTTTCCCTCTTTTGGGATAACAGTAATTATAGCTTCCGAGGGTGTGCCTGTTATTTGTCCAGTGTTTGCGAACTGGTGGTAGAGGAGAAGTAAGGGGTCACATAGATGTTCTTCAAAGGACTTATAAAATGATGCAATATACCCGTCAGGGCCCGGGGCCTTACCAGTTTTAAGCTTTTTAATGGCCATTTTAAGTTCATCCATCGTGATTGTTCCATTAATGGAGTCCCTCTCCTGGTCACTTAATGAGTTCAATGCTGTCTTTTCTAGATATTCTTGTGTGTTATGGGTTTTCACTTCGGCGTTGGGACTATATCATTTTTGGTAGAATTCTTTAAATGCATCTGCAATTTTGTTAGGGTTTTTGTGGACAGTTCTCTTTTCATCTTTGATCGCATTGATCACTTATCTCTGGGCTTTGAATTTTAAATAAGATGCCAGTGATTTCCCGGCTATGTTCACTTCACATAGGCAAAGACTTTTTTGTTTATTTATCCAGATACCCGCTCTCATGCTAACAATTTTTTTGTATTCATATTTTTTATTTAGGATTTCTGTCAGAATCCCTGGGTGATTATTGACGCTATGTGTTTTTTCCAGTCTTGAGATATCTTCTTCTAGTTTCTGTAACTCTGAATTTGCCTCTTTATTCATTCTGGATTTAATTTTTATAATTACTCCTCCCACAGTTGACTCTCTCCTACTTAAGGATAATTGAAGCTACAACCAACAAGGGGATTGAGCCTATTGTCAGAGCTCAAGGGCTCAATTGTTGGAACACATAATCGTACGGCTACCCTTGGCCGTGGAGAGGAGCACCATTTTCGCCTTCGACTGGAAGTGAAGTTGAAGACTGGAAAGGCTTCTGAAGGGAAACGCTTTCCTTTCGTTGAAGCATGCTCTGCCAAGGTGAACAACAGCGCGCAAACCTGACTTTCTCTCCTACTTAGGATAATTGAAGCTGCAACCAACAGGGGGACTGAGCCTACTTAAGGTGATTATTGCACTCACCTCTTATGGACCGCAATTACCAGCATGCTGCTGGCTGTCTGAAATGTGCCACGCCCACTGTGGGTGGTCTTTCCTTTAATAAAGAGTCAGAAAGTAAGCAGCGGTGAGTTTTCATTTCCCTCTGTGCAGAGTCCATGAAAAAGGGGCGGAACAGCCTTGAAACGTGTCGGACATGGTGGATATTGAATGAAAGTCAGGAATGCGAGCGTCAGCAAGGCATTACAACCGGATGGTGGGGGAGAGCGTCTTGTGCCCTGTCAGAGCTCAAGGGCTCAATTGTTGGAACATATATATATATATATATATATTTATTCACTGAAAAAACCATAGGTTTTACAGACTTTATAGTTAGGAATTAGCATTTAAAAAACCTTAGAAATTCACTGAAAAAAACATAGGTTTCAGGGACGTTATAGTTAGTTGGACATTTGACTCATATAAAACCAGAGAAATTTGCCCGTTATAGTTAGTTGAGCTAACTGTAACTCGCGCGCCCGCAATGCACTGGTGATGATGTCACATATTACATCACTCGTGACATGTCAGTGACATCACTGATGAAATCACTGATGACATCTCAAATGACATCACTGATGACATCATCCAGTGAATGTGTGTTTCTGTAAAGTTTAAATATTTTTCATATATATCTATGTCAAGGTGTATTGAAGAAAGAGTGAATTTACAAGTCCCTGAATGGTTTATTTAGTAGGTGCGTGCCTGACTGTATAACTGAGTAATTGAACATGTGTTACTGAATGTACGGGTTAGTGACTAAACTGTGTGAAAGTCTGTATTAGTGTCTCAGTTGGTGTATAAGCGGCTGCATGGGTTGGTGAGTAGCTACATGATTTGTTGTCTGAGTATCTGTATGAGTGCCTGAGTGTCTGTGTGGGTGGGTGGGGGGTGTATGACTCTGTGCATACATGTCTGAGTGGGTGATTCACTGGTTGTATGGATTCAAAAGTTCATCTGGGAAGGGCTGTATGGGTGAGTTAGTGTGTATATGGGTGTGTTGGTGAGTGAATGAATGTCTCACTGGTATATGTGTGAGTAACTACATATGTTTTAAGACAGTATATGTGAGTGTTGGAGAATATAAATGACTATACGTGAGAGTAAGTTATTTGAAGGAATGGGTGTATTAAAGTGTCTGCTTGTATCAGTGATTGTATAAGACAGTAAGTATGTGTTAGTATCTGCATAAATAAGTGATGTGGTGTGTGTATAAATAACGCAGTTGGTGTGTATAACTGTATACATGAGTAAATGGGTATGTGATTGATTCTTTGCATGACTGACTAGGTGTGTGAGTAACTCTATGGATGAGTGGCGGACTGTGACTGTATGTATAGGTGTATGAGTGCATATTATAGTACGGTATTGATGAGTAACTGCATGTATAAGTGAGTGGATGTGAGTGTATACCTAGGAAATAGTGGGTAGTTTGTAGCATCTGGCATTGTTGTATGTATGGTTTCAAAAATAGCAGTCTGTATTTTAGAGTATCATGTTTATATTAGACCATCAGTATGTGCATCAGATTATCAGGTGGCTGATGTCATCAGTGATGTTATTTGAGATGTCATCAGTGATATCATCAGTGATGTCACTGACCATGTCATGAGTGATGTAATATGTGACGTCATCACCAGTGCATTGCAGGCACGCTAGTTATAGTTAGCTCAACTTACTATAACGGGCAAATTTCTCTGGTTTTATATGAGTCCAATGTCCAACTAACTATAACGTCCCTGAAACCTATGATTTTTTCAGTGAATTTCTAAGGCTTTTTAAATGCTAATTCCTAACTATAACGTCTGTAAAACCTATGGTTTTTTCAGTGAATTTCGAAGGTTTTTAAAATGTTAATTTAATCTTTTAATATTTATAAAACCTATATTTTTTCTATTTTTTTTGTAATATTTTGGAACTCTATTATCCTTTTTTTGTTTTTAATTTGAAAAATATGTAATGTTTTATGTCTTCAAAAAAACGTATGTATATCGTTTTTGTTTTTTTTGAGAAAACTGAAGTCCCGTACCAGTAGTGTACCAAGCTCCATCAACATGCCAATCCTATCCGCCATATTGCTAAACTCGTAAAGGATGCGCATTTCATATCCGACGGGTTCGTGGCACCGCGTCCCGCGTAACATCATATACGTATGCTAGCTGCTACTTTGGTATGTGATGGGTACGCAGTACCAAGCCATGCCTTATGTCATGTACGTATGGGGTCACACCCGCTGCGCATTGTGCATGCGACGAGTGCACGCTGCCAGGTCCTGTGTTACATCATAGACATATGGTGTCGCGCCGGGAACGCAATTCCCTCATTTTTTTTTCTGTCTCAAAACTATATCTAAATAAGTTTAAAGTGTATATGAGAACAAGCGATAATCTAAAATATTTTAGACATTTATATATTTCTAACTGTAATAACTTACATTATGGTAATATTTTCTCAAAATCGCGTTGGGTGCGGCCTCCTTGCGCGCTCGCTGCGCGATTGCCATGTGACCTTAAAGAAAAGCATTTGATTGGTTCATAACTTTTCCCATTGTAACAGTTGGAGGACCCCACCCATTTTCGCCATTCTCTCTACAGCGTTTGATGAGAGACTCCTCTTCTGCTTACAGAGCTTTTCTGAAAACTTTTTGCTATGTACACATATCTGACAGTACACACAACATGCAACCATCATCTTCATCAACATTCATGCTCTGTAAAGTAGCCTTCCACCTGTGATAGCCATGCATCTAAAAGCTACATAACAGAACTTTTCCCCACTGCCAGAGGTAACATGGTTCCATACGCTGTCCACAGCACAATGTAATGTGGTACGGCCCAGGGGCAGTATCATGCACACATAATGAACACACGGCCACCGATAGATAGTGGAAGTGGGTACGGGCAGGTGCGCTCGACTCCTTTTTATTACCAGGATTACATATCCAGTGATGTCTGTGCCGGATGCGTGTGGGTTG
The DNA here is from genome assembly GCF_964204655.1 of Triturus cristatus. Lineage (NCBI taxonomy): Eukaryota > Metazoa > Chordata > Amphibia > Caudata > Salamandridae > Triturus > Triturus cristatus. The sequence continues at coordinate 1,576,746,295 of NC_140590.1, forward strand.
AGTGTAAAGCAGCTCTCATGGAATGGTTGCTGCTAGCATCTACTACAACAGTAATCATTGGATCACACACAGAGATTTAATAATAAAAGGGTTAATAGTTTGTGCTGCATTAAGGTAGAAACACTAGATGTGAAATAATACAGAAAAGATTCTATCGTAAAACAACCATAACTTGTGGTATACTACGATACAGGCAGTAGATCTGAAATAATACGCAAAAAGATTGTATCATAAAGGGTCCATCAGGTCTAGTGCACAGCCAGTGATGATGCGTGCTGCGGGCGGGCCGTACTAAGAGCAGTGTCTGTTGCCTACAACACTACATCATCTGCAATAGCGACTCGATCTGAATTGTAAGCACTGCTGTCTGCAGTGTAGGCCAGAGAGCGGTCAGCAAGGGCCCACAGCCACGTGGTGTTGACTTGAGTTGCCCAGTTTGCCGTACGCGAAGCAACAAAAACCGTGTGTGGACCCTGTGATGATGCATATGCGTGGTGTGGACAGAGCACACTGGAGCAATGTCTTTTGCCTACAGGACAGCATCATCCACAATAGCGACTCAATCTGAATTGTGAACACGGCTGTCTGTAGTGTAAATTGAAGGCAGCAGTGAGCACAGTCTTCCATGAATACTTTTTCTCACGTCCTCTTCACAAAATACAACAACATAAATTACACAAAACTCTGCAATAAATAAATCAAAACAATTCGAATTGCGATCTCTGCTGTCCACTGTGTACACTGTTATTCAGTGTTCTTTAGCACTACCAAGAAGAATTTGGTCATTGTACTAGACCTATAAGTCATCTTAAAAAACTTCTTCAAGCAAGTATACTAAAAGGCTATTGTGTATATTTCAATAGACGTTGTAGTTAGTTGCCTACTGGATTCTGTAATTAAACATTCACCACTCCATCTGAATTGTGAGCCCTGCTGACCGCACTGTAGGCCAGAGGCAGTTGTCATTAACACCTCACTGCCACGTTCCTTTGGATTCAGAAGCACGCAGTTGGTTGTGCCTGATCGGAGTGGGTACACAGAAATCATCACAAACTTTAACTTCTGACATCCTCAATCACAGAATCAAGACCCCGTTTCACTGTTCCCACCTGCTGTACCACAGTGTACTCCACCGACTGCAGTCAACCAAGCCCAATAATCATGTGCAGCAGTTAGCTACGGAAGCACAGAGTCTGATGCACCTCAATGGAGGGAGTTCTGTCAAAACCAAGCAGCAAGTAATTTCAGATATCGTCCGTCTTCGGATCAAGACACCGTTCCACTGTTGGGACCTAGAGTTGCTTGCACCTGGTCGAAGGGAGTACCTTCATCTCCACTCTCTGATACAGTTCTAACATCGTCCAGTGTGGGATCAAGACCCCGTTCCACTGTTCGGACCTGCTGTACCGCAGTGTACTCCACCGACTGCAGTCACCCAACCCCAATAATCATGTGCAGCAATTAGCTACGGAAGCACAGAGTCTGATGCACCTCAATGGAGGGAGTTCTGTCAAAACCAAGCAGCAAGTAATATCAGATATCGTCCGCCTTCGGATCAAGACACCGTTCCACTGTTGGGACCTAGAGTTGCTTGCACCTGGTCGAAGGGAGTACCTTCATCTCCACTCTCAGATACAGTTCTAACATCGTCCAGTGTGGGATCAAGACCCCGTTCCACAAGACCCCGTTCCACTGTTCGGACCTGCTGTACCGCGGTGTACTCCACCGACTGCAGTCACCCAACCCCAATAATCATGTGCAGCAATTAGCTACGGAAGCACAGAGTCTGATGCACGTCCGCGCAGGGACTTCTGTGAAATTCACAAGCAGCAGGTAATATCGGACATCATCCATTGTGGGATCAAGACACCGTTCCACTGTTGGGACCTAGAGTTGCTTGCACCTGGTCGAAGGGAGTACCTTCATCCCCACTCTCAGATGTAGTTTTAACATCGTCCATTGTGGGATCAAGACACCGTTCCACTGCTGGGACCTAGAGTTGGTTACAGCTGGTCGAAAGGAGTACCTTCATCTGCACTCTCAGATGCAGTTCTAACATCGTCCATTGTGGGATCAAGACACCGTTCTACTGTTGGTACCTCTTCGACTACTGTGTTAGTAGTATACAGAGCACTTCACGGTGCTGGGCCTCAGGCTGGGCGCTGTCTGCCTGTGTCGCGGTAGCCAGCGTTGATCTCAGGAGCCTTCCCAGCTCACAGACCTCGGCCCAAAAGCTTCTGCCGGCATGTGGTGGGCCCTCTTTCACATACGATGGTGTCGAAAGGTGAACTGTGGAGCATATGTGCATCGCAGCGGCCATGATGGTTTCTGGGTAGCAGAAGGCTGAGAGCATTATACCCGCAGCCACCCTCGCTCGCGGCATCAGCCTCGTGGCGGTGTAAGCTGCGCAGACCTGACATACATGTTTGCCATTCCGGAAGAGAACCACACTCAGAGAAACATGCCTTTTATTCATACCCCTACGCTAGCCTTGCGTACGCCGAGCCAGCCCACTACGCTAAAGATTTGGGGGGGAGGGGGCACGTACGCGCTATGTTTTCGTAATCTTCCCTACTGACTGTACTATCATGGTTGCGTCCACTGTCGACTTCACTCAATAGACCATCAGTGTATGTTGACATGTAAATGTCTGTGCTCTGCATACTTAAGTCTCTCCGACACATCCCCTTAACACTTTGCATTGTATACTTTTATTATCGAGAATCACTTGCCACCTTCGCACATACTTTGCTCCCATCTCTCCCCACATTCTTCATTGTGTGGGAGAGGTGCCGTGCCATATTTGGTTTGTGTGCATGGCTAGCCACGGTTCCCACAGTACGTAGTGTCGTTGTGTCTGCTAGATGTACATGTTTTTTGTCATGTTGCATGTGATTATATAAGGTAGTGCGTTTATTTACGTGCAGTTGTTTCTCCCATTTACATATTGCTGTATTAAAGAGGATACAGAAGTTTTTCTCACAGGTGAAAAGTGCGACCACAATGGCAATCATTCATTACTATGCAAGAATGTCCAACTACACGATGCTTCTAAGCTTACAGCCCACAATCTTGTGTGCTTTCTTAAAAGCACGCCAACTCCCACAATCAGACCAACATTCACACAGCTTTCTAACGGCAGTTATCTGCTTCTTAATAACATGGACTGCTACGCAATGTGAGCTGGCACACCATATGTCCTTACTGTTTCAAACCGGATAACTTCCTCTGGCAATCTCTGTTCCCACCCACACAAAGTAACTCCCAAAGTTCAACTTGGCCTTCAATGCCTACTTTGAAAACAGATTTTATTAAACAGAGAAAACTGAAAGCGCTTTTGTTTCAAACAGAAGTGTCCCTCACTTCTCCAAAAGTAATTTATCGACTGCAGATAGCACAAACTTCAAATAAAATACACTCCCTTTTAAATACGAACCTCCCATTACAGTTTGTTAATTGTTGCACAATTTTCAACACATCTGACATTTAAGGTCTGGCACACTTTTTTAACATTGTCTCCTCCGGCCTTCTCACAGGCTTTCAAACTGTTTTTAGTCTAATACCAGACTTCATTCATTCGATCATCTCTGGAATAACAGCAACAGTGCCCATAATTCTCGCTCTGTTTGCGGCCATCCTACTACTATTTTAGCTTGTTAAAAATGGCTAAGCTCCCTGAGGTAACAAGCATGTCCGACAGAATACGCCTCTACGCGAAGCCACATCAATACCGTGAAAAAATGGAACAACTTTTTGGCTGGCTGCCTCTATCTATTATCGGAACCAGCTACAACATGACATTTATTTACACATATACAATCTGCGTGCAACCATCTTTTTATTGCAAAACTTGCCCAATCGACTGGCGAATGGATCTATGCCTTGCCAACATCCCAGCAAATGCTCCCGATATCCAGCAGGGAATGGAGTATCTTGAAAACCATGAACTTGATTGTTCGGGCAGTGGAGCAATGGCGGATGAAACGCAAAAAGGTATCCTGGCAGAATGGGATTTCTGCGCAGCCGCGAAAGATCTCCTGCAATGTGCGACCTTTGACAACATCGCAGATTGCCTGCCAATTCAAATTGCCGCTCCAACATTCGAGGAACATTACTGTCCCTTTGAGGATATGAATTGGATCGCTTCGCTTTTCTCACACGATGGCAACAATCGCCTCTTGGAACATTACGCATCTCAAGCCGCTGAAGAACTTCCAGACTGCAATCTCCAAGACTTGTAAGAAATTCACTTTATTCTCGGATTGATTTTTTTCAACTTTTTTGACTTTTTCCTATTACATTTTTTAATACACTTCAATTGAACAATTTTCATATAATAACTTTCTAAGTATGCTTAGGCATTTGAACTCTGTTTTTATTATTGGCCCTTACCTCTCCACACTAACCAGGGATGGATGATGTATGGCCTATGCAAATACGCTATTTACTTGCTAAATTAGCCTAAACCCAAAATCCATTTTGAAACCATATCTATTCTTTGTAAACACGTCTCTCTGCCTGCCTCTTATCCACGAAGCTCTTTCACACAAATTAGCTCATCCTCAGCCTCTGCTCACAAACTGGCGATCAAGATAAAAAAACATGGCATTGTTTAGGAATTGGTTGGCACAGTGTGGTAATCGTATCCTACCATTATTTTCATTCTATAATTTACAGTCATTGTGTCTAATAGGTATTGTTTCTGACACATGGAACTGTAACATGTAATGTGGAATTGACTGATGCAGGAGCTTACATTTGAATACAACAGAAGCGGTTGGAGTTTGCCTCAGCTGGATGCCTTAGCTCTTGCACCAGTGGTTCCATTTATGGCACTTACATAAAGACACTTTTTACATAACTTGCAGACTCCATCGCTTTATCCCACACAGCCACTTTCTTAAACACACCTGGTTTCACCATTTGTCTTCTGTCACATTGCAACATTCTGCATTATAATCTTCACGATTATTTCTTTATTCCTGCTTACTAAAACACTCCATTCGAGTCTTCAGCCTTGTAGGGGTGAGTAGTTTGCTTCCCACTCCCCCTATAGTCTAAACCCATACTAACACCACTTGCACAGCTATGCTACAGCGGCCAGTATGCTACAGCGCCAGGAGCACATCAGTTTACAGCAATCAGCTCACGGTTTCATCACTGAGTGTACTGGCACCTTACCTCAGCACCATCTCACTCTGGTCAAAACAGCACTTTCACACTGCTAGGGGTGAATACTTCACTTCACGCTCCCTGTATAGCACACCCTAACCACCGCACAGACCTCACAGCACTCCTACCCTCCTCTTTCCTACTCTTTTTGCCCTTTTTCCCCCTTACTCGCTTCAACAGAATCACAAAATGGCGACCAACACTTCCTAGTTGCAACCGCTCGCAGCGCTCACAACCATTAGGCAGCAAGCTCGTGCTCGTAACGTCGCAGCCAATCAGATGGCTGAATTCCCAAATATCGATATCTGTAAATTTCGATATTGCTCAAAAACTACTGAACGGATTTACACCAAATAAACAAAAGCGTGCTTTCTAGACCAAGACCATTCTCCCTGCCAAATTTGGGGTAATTCCGTTCACCCGTTCGACCTGTAGCCTTGTCTAAAGTTTCCAATGGAAATTAACATGGAGAAAACATTTTTGGGGACCCTCTTTTTTCTCAGCCCCCCTTGACGAATCACCCCCAAACTTCCCACATAGGAGCTGATATGAACAAACAATTAGTTTGGAAAATGTCATGAAGATTCATCAAACGACGCCAAAGTTATAAGCAAAACAAAAAAAGAAGCGCAGGCTCCCGTGCTTCATTTAATTGAGGCCCTCGGGTGGGCCAGGTCCCGGGGTCATTGCCCAAAAATATATGCGGGGGCCCCCTCAGCCTGGGAACCGCCACCTCCCTGAGGCTATGTTCATATTATGTGGGAAGGCACACGGCCCTCCCGCAGTCTCGGGGACCGCCACCCCCGGGGTTTGCATTAAATAATGTGTGGGAGGGCACTCGGTCCTCCCGCAGCCCCGGGGACCCCCTCCTTAAATAAATACATATATGTGGCCATGCCCCGGGGGTTGGGGTCCCCGGGGCCAGAATTGGCCATGGGAGGGGGGACTAATCACTCACTTATAGAGTCAGTCATGCACCTAGTAAATCATTCATTCAGACACTTATACACCCACTCATTCTTCAATACGCCTTTCCCTATATATATTAAAAATATTTAAAATTTAGAGAAACACACAGTCACTGGATGATGTCATCAGTGGTCATCAGTGATGTCATTTGAGATGTCATCAGTGATGTCATCAGTGATGTCATCAGTGATGTCACTGACCATGTTATGAGTGATGTAATATGTGACGTCATCAGCAGTGCATTGCGGGGGCGCGAGTTATAGTTAGCTGAACTAACTATAACGGGGGAATTTCAATGGTTTTCTTAGAGTGAAATGTCTAACTAACCATAACACCCCTGAAACCTATGGTTTTTTCAGTGAATTTCAAAGGTTTTCAAATGCTAATTTCTAACTATAACGTGCCTGAAACCTATGGTTTTTTCAGTGAATTTCAAAGGTTTTTCAAATGCTAGTTTTTAACTATGCCTACAGAGGTAGGACATGTGAAGAAAGAAGAAAAATCGTACAGAAAGAAGCAAAAGAAATGCAGAAAGAAGCAACAGAAGTCCAGAAAGAAGAAGAAAAGTGCAGGAAGAAGCAAGACATGTGCAGAAAGAACCAACAGAGGAACAGAAAGAGGCCTTGTTCCAAAAATATCCTGTGCCCACAACTTTTTCAGACGGGTACTGTTGGTACCTGACTCTGACTAACCAGGCCTAGAGCCAGTGCTATGCTAAAACACACTAGAATACAGTTAAAACACCTACATACACTAGGGAACACTATGCATTGGGCCCCCCACACTTTTTTTCAACTGCCCCCGGGACCTGGCCCATTTAAATGAAGCCCGGGAGCCCGCTCTTCGTTTATTTTTATTTTCGCGGAGATTCGTTGATCCTCCGCGCATCCAGCGATTTTAAAAAACAAACAAAAATTTTTTGGGCCCTGGGGGTCCTTGTGGGACCCCCTGAGCAGGCCTAGGGGGTCAGGGTGTTTCTACCCTGCCCTCTTTTCTTGTTTTCTGCCTTTCTTTTGCTGCTTGGCTGGCAACACTTCCTTGTTTGGAGTGTTGACAGCCAATTAGAATAAAGCTTGTGATCGGGAGGGTACGCGGATCCACCGTGCCTCTAGATATCACTATCTTTATTTCTTAATTTCTCAAAAACTACTGAACAGATTTACACCATTTTCTAAAAGTTCGCTCTCTGAGCCAAGCAGTACCTTTTTGCCAAATTTGGTGTAATTCCGTTTAGCACTTTTTGCAATAACTGTGTCTAAAGTTTCCTATAGGAAAATTATTTTTTCACCACTATTTTTTGAATTTCTCATGAACTACTGAACGGATTTACACCATTTAAAAAAAGGTTGCTTTCTGAACCAATGGCTACCTTTTTGCAAAATGTGGTGTAAATCCGTTCAGCAGTTCGGGCTGTAGCCGTGTCTAAAATTTCCTATGGGAAATAACATGGGGAAAACGCTTTTTGGGACCCCCCTTTTTTCTTGGCCCCCACTTGACGAATCACCCCCAAACTTTCAGGATGGGAGCTGACCGGAACGGGCCATTAGTTTTGAAAAGATTTGTTAACCGTGCCAAAGTTATTGGGAATAGAATGTTACGATTTTCCTATGGATAATAGGTCCTAGCTATAACTACCTACTGGCAATCGCCAGTAGGTAATATATATATATATATATATATATATATATATATCCTGATTACCGCGTTTGCCAGCCTCGGTAATCCTCCGGACGCTCACAAAGTAGGTACACGAACCAAAATGAGGTGCAATTTCAATTGTATTTGCCAAAAGCGACGGCCATAACGTTTCGGCTCCTCAGAGCCTTGCTCACATGTCAGCGTCTCTTACAATGTGCCGGATTTTTGAAGTGCCAGTGCAGATTTCAATTAACATCACGTGGGGGAGACATTGTTACCACTGAAAAAATGCTACTACAACATAGTGGGACCACACAAATACGTGAATATCCCCACGTAGCGCATATTACACTGTTATACCATATACAGTACTGAAATACAATCAAGGCATGAATGCCAATTCAGTCAACATAAAGTAAGTGTAAAATAACAGCATATACAAAAACTGATTGCTGCTAACTAATAATACTGCCATCTATAGGGCAATGTACAAAACGTAAAATCATCAACTGGTGGTAAAAGTAGTCCTCCCCCTATTTGATGAGAAAAATTTACAGTGCAGAGTTAAAAATGTACTAGTGCTTGTACTGATGGTTGAAAGAACAAAAATATCAGAAATGTGCATCATCAAGTAAATCTTATATTCTGGTGCATCTCATAAAATCTGTATTGCTAAAAACAAATTCATTTCATATATATATATGACTACTACTCCATATGCCGTTTCTTCACCCGGCGTTTTGAAACAACGGAGGACGGACCACAGATGAGTGCAATAACGTTTTATTCCGCTCCCTTACCCTCACTCGCCTGACGCGTTTCGATCCTCTAGGGATCTTGATCACATGACATGCTATGCAGTGCGTGATTGCTTAAATACTTTTGTTACATTTTTTTGTTTTTTAAAGTGACCAGTGCATTTGAACATCACATGGTTTGTAACCATAGACATAGACAACATATTCAACAATGTTGTAAAGGGAGCTTCAACTTCAAGTTTAAAAGAAATACATGTTTAAAAACAAACAAAAAAGTTGTTATATAGCTGCCATAGCTTTGTGCAAACATGCAATTATATTATTCATGACACACGCTAAAATCCAGGTTTAAATACCTTGGCATCAGCCCTCAATATATTAGACAAATGTCTCAAGCTATAGTTCTTATGCTCTTCAGTGTACGCCGTTCTTAAGTAGCCTATCCATTGTTCAAAAAAGTGCAATATACTTTTCTAGTGCAAAGTGCAAAGTGCTCGTGTTAAAAAACAAAGTATATAGTAAGACTAAAATATAATACAACACCGTGAGGATTTACATATAAAACTTATAAACGTACGCAGCAGCGTAGTCCAATGTTCACTATATACAGGGGTCAATTTACTTTTTACATTGACTTCTCTGTTGAATTTCATTGTTGTTGATCTCAACTACTGTAAACATTTTTATCTAAATCTCATCAAATATTAAAGGTAAGTGTACAAATCTTCAGTTTAAATGAGGCCCCCTGGGTGTTTGGTATCAAGGTTTAAAATGTACCTTGTCTCCAACTGGCGTAAGGCTCTAAGGCTCTAACTCGATCACCCCCTCTCTTCTTACTCAGCACGCGATCAATCAGAAAGTATTTCAAAAGGGTCGGATCTGCCTTGTGATATTCACCAAAATGTCGGGCCACCGGATAGGACTGATCTTGATTTTTTTATTGCTCTAATGTGCTGGAGTACCCGTTTGTGTCCCTGCAGTATGGTACTGCCTACATATCGGAGACTACATGGGCACTCCAGCACATAGACCACATGGTTCATTTTGCATGTTAGGGCTTTGTTGATCGGGATCTCAACAGGTTAAAAGGGGTTTTGTAGGAAGTGGCATTGATTCCATTTTGGCATGCCTTGCAGGCTTTACATTTAAAAAAGCCATGGCGTTGGCTTAGCCAAGTACCCTTGCCTGTGTTTTCCAAATCATTGCATACCAGAGTATCTTTAAATGAGGGGGGTGCTCTGCTATAGGTTATAATGGCTTTTCTAGGTAACTTCTGCCCTATAACTGGATCTCCCAATATAATAGGTCAGTTCCTATTTATGATTTTTTTGATGTTTTTACTTTGTTTACTGTACCCAAATATAAACCTGAATGAGCCCTCTCCTTCCTTCTTGGTTGTCTCTGGCTTGCTTTGTTTATTTAAAAAGGGTATCCCGACACAACTGATTGCTGTTCTGAATGACATTTGCTATGCATTTGGGCAAGTATCCTCGAGCCAAAAATCTTGCTTTACTGGATACCTGTACACAAAACAGGACCTGCCCAGTAAAAATTTATTAACACAGTGAACACGTTATTATCAGTAACCCTTGCACTTTCAAAGCTGTTGTATTTGATATTGCATGTGCGGCCAATATTTGCCATTCACCAACCGGGTCTGATGTCACTTGCTTCTTTAGAAAAAACTCCTACGTGTCAAGTATTTGTGAAGGTGTTTCCCTGGTAATCTATCTCCAAATAGTTTGTATAAGGAGGAAGACCAGACAGAACCAAATAATTATGGTACCTATTCAAAAACCACAGAGATAGAAAAAAGGTGGGAAGGGACTGGCAGTGCCTCACGGAAGTAACCCCAACGAGGATCCGCAGACAGGTACTCGCCTGCTACCTCACGTTCTCATCATAGGCAACTGCCGCCCAGAAAGGAAAAGAAGGAATGAATCAAAAAACCTCAAATCAATCCCAAAAACTGGTGTCTAGTGAAACTTATATTTTAATTTGTGTCTGTGTTCAAAAAATGAGAATGTCGACCCAAAGGAGAAAGACTGAGTCTGATCAGGACCCACGTCAATCCAAGTTAAAACCGCGCAAGACTACACTGGCTACATGATTCTTTATTCTGTGCTGTGTGTCTGCTCATTAAAACCAACATGTTTCATTGCCTGTTTAAATTAGCGGCAACTTCTTCAGGGCTAGGGTCGACTGGTCTCTCTGCGTTGCTAGTTCAGACCAGTGATCTATCTGTCTGCACCTGGGGGAAACACAATTAAAAAACACACATTCAGCTTTTCACCCACATTGCTCATATGGGTCCTTCATACATATATGAAAGCGATTTGTGTCTTCGCTGACTTGCTAAAAAGAGTCGGTGCCTGCAACACCTTTGACATTAATATTTACCGTGAAGATTGCTCTCGTTCAGCATACCTCAACCCTTCATATAGATAGGTATGTGCTACATCCAGTAATACTCCTGGACTGCTTGCCCAATGGCCGCGGATTCGCGTTTCTGAAAGGCACAGAAACACATCCAGTTGTTACACACACAAACCGAGAAGTTACAGCCCCCACTGCATGTGTGACTGCTGTCGCCCATGCTAACGCTCATCACATCGTTTCTACAGGCTACTGCTGGTGGTTACAGCCTATTGCTACTGCCCCGATATGTGTTGCATTCGTACAGAGTCTAAGGAGCTCCGAGCCCCCGCTCGGCTCCCTTGCATGTGGCCTCCTCCCTGAAGTTACCACTGATGTCTGACGTTAACAGCTAGTGAGTCCGCGGGACCCAACTACTATGATGCTTCGGTGACTTCCGCTCGCCATGAGGGGAGCCCCTATGTCTACAGGCAACCCGCTAGTGAGTGTTAGGTCCAATATATGAGTCGGCAAGATTCTATCATCAGTACACAGCCTGTGCTCGATCTCACTTCGTCAACCCTCTGGTCCGGATGCTAATCAGCCTTCATCACGGATGGGACGACTACTTCCGGTTTAAATACGTACAGCGCGCTGCCTGCGAGCATGTGTGGATGTGTGTCAGTATATTGAAGTCACCGGCGGCCATGTTGTGTAAGCCGCCGTGACTGCCTGGGCAGCACCTTATATATACTGTGTCACTAGTACGCAAAGCTCACTTTAAGCACTTCTAAATTACTGTATGTGCACCCAACAGAATTGCAGTGACTAGATAACTTCACGATTGGTGTGTGTTATATTTATTTAATTACTATCAGTGCCTGCTCAGTTTGCAAAAACCTGCTCGTTTATTGAAGAAACACACGCAAGTGGTCAGTGCATGGTTTAGATCACCCATAGACTATAGCTGACGGACTGCTATGTGGGTGATGAAGTACTTGAGGAGCTGCTCAAACCAATAAGAGAGCCAAGTTCAAAATGCGAAAATTAATACCCAGTTCATCGCATATGGATACCTGACAGAGATGGTTTAACAGGAAAGATGTGGTAGTAAGTAGGCTATTAAGTCAGTACCTTGTGCCACTCAATGTAGTCATTTAGACCCTGTTGGTCCGCTTTCTCTTGGTAAATCCAGCGTGCCTCCTTTGTTATTAGTCTGGCTTCCATATTGTGGAGGTCTCCCATTACCCTCTCCAATACAACCCACTGGAGATCTTTGGGGCTGTGTTGGGCCGTCAAGAAATGTTGGACCAGTTTCGTGGTTAATTTACCCAACCGAATGGTGCTGAGATGTTCTTGCACTCTGACCTTCACTTTGCGTGTGGTAAGGCCAATGTAGTGAAGGCCGCAGGGACACGTCAGTCTGTAAATGACGTTACTCGTATTGCAGTTGCTAAACATGTTGAGATACCATGTTTTGCCTCCTGCTATAGTGACACTTTTTGTTGATGTAGTAAGTTCACATACTGTGCATCCGCCACATTGATAGTGTCCTGGCGGGATCCCTGTTTCCTTAATCTCACATTTGGGTCGTGAATGCACTAAACGGTCTCATAGATTGGTAGATCGCTTAAAAGCAAAACGGGGTTGAGGCATAATCATGGTGGGGGTATTCAACAGGGATCAATGTTTCCTAATCACTTGTCTGATTTGGGTGGACAAGGGACCAAAGGTGGTAACCACAGGGATACAGTCCCCTTTAGTCTTGGGTGTTCTATCCAAGAGGGCAGCTTGGGGAGTATTCAAGGCTCTTTTTTTTTGGCCTGTTTGATGACCTTGGTCGGGTACGCTCGTTCCTCCAATTTGCAGGACAAGGCACCTGCTTGTTCGACAAAATCCTCAGTGGATGAACAATTCCTGCGATATCGCAAGAATTGCCCTACAGGCAGGTTATCCCTCCGAGCCCTGGGGTGGTAAGATCTGTAATGCAAGAGGGAATTTTTGTCAGTTGGTTTCTGATGGACATTGGTGGCGAGTTTGTGATTCACCACTCTGATGTCTAGATCCAAGTAAGTAGCTGTTGTGCTGCCTATTGTCCAGGTGAATTTAAGACAATCATGAAGGCTATTAAGCCAATGGAGAAACCTGTCTAGGTCATACTCGGAACCTGTCCAGATGCATAACACATCGTCAATATATCTCTTCCAGAGAGCGATGTTCTTCTGGAAGGGATTAGTGTTATGTAAGATGTAGTTAGTCTCGAATAGGCCCACGTAGATACATGCCAGACTGGGGGCAAATGTAGCCCCCATTGAAGTCCCGGACACTTGCAGGTATAGCTGGTCCTTATAGGCAAAGAAGTTTTTTGTCAAGGCTAGTTCAACACATTGAAGTACAAAGGTTTGGGGGACATCATAGAACCATTCGCATTCCCCCAGGGCGCAGGCTGCTGCCACCAGCGTTGCTTCCTGGGGGATGCTGGTATATAACGATTCTATGTCGATCGTGACTAGGAATTGATGTTCAGGATCAAACGCGATGTCAGCCAAGATTTTTAAAACATCTGTGGTGTCCTGTACATAAGAGGGTTGGGTAATAACACATTCCCTCAGAAAAAAGTCTGCATATTGAGATAATGGTTCCAAAACAGATTGGATCCCCGAGAATATGGGGCGTCCCGGTGGGGGCCTCTGTGCTTTGTGGATTTTTGGAACAATATAGAAGGCAGGTATCCTAGGTTTCTCATTGATCAAAAAGTCTGCTTCCTTTGCTGTTACCCACTTCTTCTCTTTTGCCTCAGCAACCATTTTGTGAATAGTCGTCTGTAGATTTTTAGTGGGGTCTCTCATCAAGGGTTTGTAATTATGGCGCACATCTAGTAGTCTAGCCACCTCAGCTTCATAGTCTAGAGTGTTTAGCACTACCACCGCACCACCCACATCAGCAGGCTTAATAGTGATGTTACAATTCTGCTGAAGGGAGTGTACTGCTAGCCAGTCAGCCTGCGTCATGTTACTGCGACTATAACCCTGTTGTTGTTCTTCCAGAGTGGTTATGTCCTGCATTATTTTCTATTCAAAAACTAGGACCTCAGGGCCAATGGCATGGTTGGGTGGGCAGAATTGTGATGGACGTCGCAAATTGGTCGAAAATAAGGAAGGGGCCTCTACTTCCTTCCCTTCAAAAAAATGTTTTAATTTGATTTTCCTCATTAGTCCGTATAGTTCACCCCGCAGCTTGAAGCTATCATGTTTGGGGGTCGGGACATAACCCAGACCTTTGTTTAAAACCCTTTGCTCATCAGCTGTTAAAGTGTATGATGACAGGTTAACCACAATGTCATTTTCCTTCCTGATTATAGGGGTGTTCTTCCCCTGCTGCGTGTGATTCTGGGATAAAAATTCTGCCATGATGGATTGTTGTTGTGGCGTGCACGGCCTCTGCCCCTGCTCCTGTGACTGGCCCCTCTCTGGTCTGGAGGGCGATGTTCTAAAAAATTGCGCAGCATGACACCTAGATCTTCATTGGACCTTTCTGTAGTGTTGAACCTGACTCTCTGGTTAGAAGTAGAGGTGGAGGTGGAAGTAGAAGGTTGTCCATTACAATCATCTTCTTCACTACTCGTGTTGTCAAACGTCCAGTTGTTAAACGTACGTCTGCCTTGTCGTCGCCCGCCCCTGGACCCTCGTGTACAGAGTGATGGTTCTGAGGGTTGTTGGTAGTGGCTGTCCTCAACATACGGGAATGCCCATTCATGGCTAAATCTATCTAGGTTCCTTTTGAGACCCTTCATCTTCTGGTTCACCATATATATTTGGTATTCCCCCACGTCATTCTGAATCGTGGTCAACTGTTCTTTAATATCTTTTATAGTGGTATCTGCCTTTAGAACAGTTTCTAGGTCTAATATTTCTTTGAGCAGCTCCTCACTCAGTCTCTTCGCTGTGTTAATGATTAATACAAGCCTGGATACCTGTGCCTGCTTCAGATCGTTGTCGTTACTGCATGTTCTCCTCAACCGTATCATCTCACCAAAAGGTATACTTTGAATGAGATGCTCAGGGTGGGCACTGCTCGCATGGAGCACTGAATTCCCCGCGGTGGGTTTTCTATGTAGTGTGGTGTGTATCTGACCATTGCGGATATGAATCCCAACATCCAGAAAGTTTACAGTTGTGGTGCTAATAGGTGCAGTGAAATGCAGATTCAAAGTATTGACATTTAAATTATGAACAAATACCTCTGCTTCACTGATTGTTCCATGCCAAATCACAAAAAGATCATCTATGTATCTCAACCATTTTATGACATTCTGTGTCATACTGTTCAAGAATTCATTACGGAGAACCAGCTCCTCCCACCATCCCATGTGTAGACAGGCATAGCTAGGGGAGAAGCTGGCCCCCATCGCCACTCTGCGTTGTTGTTGATACAATACGTTTTCAAATATGCACACATTATTGTTAAGACAAAACTCAACCATACTGACTAACATTGTATTATGTTGGTCAAAAACAGAACCTCTACGTGAAAGATTGTGTCTTATTGCCTTGTATATATATATATATATACATATTATCTACTGGCGGTCGCCAGTAGATAGTTATAGTTAGGACCGTGTTTCCATAGGAAATCTGAAAATACTATTTTGAATAACTTTGGCGCCGGTTGACGAATCTTCGCCAAATTTTCAAAACTAATGGGGCGCTCCGCTCAGCTCCTACCCTGAAAGTCTCGGGGGGATTCGTCAAGCAGGGGCCGAGAAAAAAGGGGGGTCCCAAAACACGTTTTCCCCATGCATTTTCCCATAGGACCTTTAGTCGAAGATACAGCCCGAACGGCTGAACAGAATTACTTGAAACTTGGCAGAGAGGTAGTCCTCAGGTCAGGGAAGTGCCTTTTGCATATATGGAGTCAATCTGTTCAGTATTTCCAGAGAAAATTGCATTTAAAAGCACATACATATCTATAGCCGCGCACAGTGCGCGCACCGTGCGCGCACCCTAACGTGCGCGAGCGTAATTCTGATTGGTTGTTACATGTCAGTCAACGTTCGAATCGGTCAAAATCAGGAAGTGTCGGCCACCATTTTGTTTGTTTTCAGTGCGAGAGTGGAAAAGGAAGGTGGCGAATGTGAAAAGGGGGCAGGGTAGGGAGTTCCTGACCCCCTAGCCTTTGTCAGGGTGTCCCTGAAAGACCCCGAAGGCAGAAAAAAACATTTACATTTTTTTTTTTAAATCGCGGTGGTGCGCGCACCGTGTGCGCACGGTGAAAAACCATAAAAAAAATACAAAAATTTTTTAATACGTCGTTTGTTGAAAAATAAATATATATATATATAAAAAAAAAGATACATAACAAAACCATACAAATTCACTGAAAAAACCATAGGTTTCACACACGTTATAGTTAGGAATTAGCATTTAAAAAACCTTGCAAATTCACTTAAAAAACCATAGGTTTCACACATGTTATAGTTCGGTGGATATTTCACTCGTAAAAAAACAATGAAATTCCCCCGTTATAGTTACTTCAGATAACTATAACTCGCGCGACCGCCACTCTATCACAGGGATGATGTCATCAGTGATGTCAAGAGTGATGCCACTGACCATGTCATGAGTGATGTAATATGTGATGTCATGAGCAGAGGATTGCGGGCGCGAGAGTTATAGTTATCTGAAGTAATTATAACAGGGGAATTTCATTGGTTTTTTTACGAGTGAAATATCCACCTAACTATAACATGTGTGAAACCTATGGTTTTTTAAGTGAATATATATATATATATATATATATATATATATATATATATATATATATATATTATATATATATATATATATATATATATATATATATGCGAACCAGGCTCAGAATTGCTCCTTCTGACTGCAGCGACCCAGAGAGGGAGGTGGCGCACACTCCGGCGGAGCGTGCCGGTAAATTCAGTCCCAAAATGAAAAGCAATCCACGTGCGCTCTCAGGAGAAAAATCACAAACACGGAAATGCAGGAAAGGGTTGTTTAATCCACAACGCGTTTCAGCTCGAAAGCCTTGTTCACGTGGAAGACCGTGTAGGACAAGGTAACTGATAAAGTTGTAATTCAAGAACATAGACATAGGACAAAAGGAAAAGCCTGTGGACACAGAGATGGACTGTGGCAGACATATTGGAACATGACATGCTGTATAGCATATGCCTGAATTTCAATCAAAGGTTGCCATCAAGCTA
Source organism: Triturus cristatus (assembly GCF_964204655.1). Lineage (NCBI taxonomy): Eukaryota > Metazoa > Chordata > Amphibia > Caudata > Salamandridae > Triturus > Triturus cristatus. The sequence continues at coordinate 1,576,763,422 of NC_140590.1, forward strand.
CCAATGCTTGTAAAATAAAGCAAACAGACGTGAATGCCTTGATGCCACACAAGAATATATCATGTAGTATCACAATCGCTGCATGTTTATGCAATAAATACAGGAATGAAAACTCAAAAGTAAAACAAAGTGTAGAACTGTTTCACATGAATGCATAGTGCATGTAAACTGAATGAAGGTACCAGTGCCTTACAGTCTAGTCATGGAAACCATGTTGATATAACGACCCAAGTGAGTTACTGTAAAGATGCGCAGCAACGTATATACCAGGCAGAATGGCAGGTATGTATGTGACAAAAGATTAGATCAAATACCCAAGGATGAAGGTAAAGTACATATGTGCCACGGACATCCAATTGTAATGGAAAAGAAGCAGAATACATCAGTTACCGTGCTCGAAAAAGTGAAGAAACGGAAGGAAGGGTAGGTGGCCCGTGTGGGGTGAGTGCCAGTGAGAGGGCACCTTCCTTTCTTCCTGAAATAAAAGAAACAAAGAAGACAATGTTAAAATTGCTGGAGCAAATACTTAAAAGGTACACAATCTGATGAGGAGAAGAAAATCGACCTGTGGTCTGATAGACATCATAGGAAGAAAAAGAAAGAGAAAGGGCAAGGTCACAAAACCACATATGTATACCATGATGTCATAAATTGAAAACATGATTATTCCTTTAAATGAACAGAAAGTTCCTCATCATGGTTGAGGCCCCCCGGATGTTTGGTTTGAAATTCAACTATGTATTTGGATTCACGTTGCCTTAGTTTAAGTACCCTGTTACCTCCTCTGGAATTTTTTGTAATCTGTTCTAAGATGAAAAAAGTGAGGATTTCGGGGTTGGAGAAATGTATGTCTTTGAAATGTCGAGCCACTGGATATTTCTCGTCTTTGTGAATTATGGCTCTGTAGTGTTCAAGGACGCGTTTTTTGGCAGGAAGTGTGGTGCTTCCAATGTACCATAGATGGCAGGGACACTCGATTGCATAGATGACAAAAGTAGTGCTGCATGTTAAGAATTCCCTGATTTCTTTGGTAATGCCATTGTAATTGAGTTTATTGCGGAACTTGCTGTTCTTACAGGCTTTACAATGTCCGCAAGGATAGAATCCCTCAAGGCCATGTTGCTGTCTGGTAGGATAAATAGTGACATCACTTCTCACTACCATGTCTCTGATACTCCTGCCTTTGAGGTAGGTAATGCTAGGTCTATTGGGTATGGTCTCACCAATGGTGTTATCGCACTTGAGGATATCCCAATTTTTGGCTATGATTTTGTGTATATTGTTGGAATCAGAGTTAAAAGAGTGGTGCCATCAATTCCAAAACTGCACTCCTGATCATGATTTATCATATCGGTCAGTATGTCAATGTCACCTAATATGATGTTGCCAAGGTGATGAGGTGTGTCGGACAAGTTCTTTCAGTTTACATGCACTATGCATTCATGTGAAACAGTTCTACACTTTGTTTTACTTTTGAGTTTTCATTCCTGTATTTATTGCATAAACATGCAGCGATTGTGATACTACATGATATATTCTTGTGTGGCATCAAGGCATTCACGTCTGTTTGCTTTATTTTACAAGCATTGTTTACTTTGAGTAAGCTTGATGGCAACCTTTGATTGAAATTCAGGCATATGCTATACAGCATGTCATGTTCCAATATGTCTGCCACAGTCCATCTCTGTGTCCACAGGCTTTTCCTTTTGTCCTATGTCTATGTTCTTGAATTACAACTTTATCAGTTACCTTGTCCTACACGGTCTTCCACGTGAACAAGGCTTTCGAGCTGAAACGCGTTGTGGATTAAACAACCCTTTCCTGCATTTCCGCGTTTGTGATTTTTCTCCTGAGAGCGCACGTGGATTGCTTTTCATTTTGGGATATATATATATATATATATATATACACACACATTTATATATATTCTATATATATTCATATATATATTCACTGAAGAAACAAAGGGCCAATTCACAGAGGTAAACTGAGACAAAATCCTAACTTTATGACTTTTGGTATTTACAAAAGGCATTTAGGAGTAGTAAAGTTAGGATTCTTAACTTTACTACTCCTAAATGCCTTTTGTGAATGCAGTTGGCCCAGCTAGGTGCAGAGGAGAGACAAGCCAAGGCTAAGAGAGCATTGGGAAGAAAAGGGTCTTGCTGGCTGGAGTGTCAAGTAAATAGACAGCAGTACTGCAAGTACATGGGTGGGGTCCTACTGTAGCAATTCATTCCTTGCAAATACTACAAATAGTACTGCACTCCCATTTATACACAGGAGCATGTCTACGCCTTCATTGTACCTCTTCACCTATCTCATCTTCTACATTTCCTGAAACCATCTCTTCTTGTGCAATGGGACTACTGTCTTTTACTTCATAACATCGACCAGTTGTTTCAGCTGCATACACTAATTAATTCTCTTCTAAGTAGCTTTCTTCGTTAAAGATAGGCTCAGTAGTAGACGCACGCTTCCATTCTCCCTTGAAAATTCTGCAAAGTTACTTTTATTACTAAGCCCTTTTTTGGGGCTTGTGTTCATAGACAACACTGTTTTATCCAGTGTTTACATTCTGTTTAGTATCAAAATAAATAGTTTGCACTCCAGAGCAAACACTTTATCAACCACACTCTCAAATAGAGTGCTGCTCTAGTCCTAGTGTCCCTCAAATTTCGCACCAAATTCTGTATTACTCTCTTTCCAAACATTCTCATTCATATTTCTTTAAATTATTTTTATGAATTGTTTTTAAGTGTTTCCAATTGGAACTGGTCCCATGTGAATATATCTTGCCAGTGCTGCTGGGTAACTGAATAATGCAAATACTAAACTGCACATATTTAGCTGTAATCTTTTCTCTGACGGTATTCTAAAATGATTGCAGACATCACTTTCTTTTGTGATTTTGGGTTTAAAGATATACCTTTATGTGTTTAAAGTGATTGTGCACAAAACTGTATGTGTAAATAGTTAAATAAGTTGTGTTAAGTTCCTTTGTTTTTTTGTAGTGAGTGCAATGCACAATGTTCCCTAAGTGCAATGAGATAGTGTTAAATTTTTTTCTACAATATTTATTATTGCTTTTTCCCTGTTTAATGGTGACTGCTTAAAAAGTACATCATTTACGGTGTATGAGTAAAGAAGCGGAGAACAGCAAAAAAGGGAATATTAAATGCTAATTTATTTTAATACATACCTTTACACTATGAGAAATGTCTAGTTAGGTCTTTATGCATTGTTGAAATTATAAGTTACTTTTGTAATTCTGTTAATTGCAAAACTGATAAATATTTCAAATGATAAAGATTTCAGTGTTTTTCTTTATATACAGATCAATGGCACCATCTATTGGAATAATGTAGTTTACTTATCAGTGTTGTTCCATAACTTTCGATTTTGAGGATGCACACCCAAGCACAGACTGCTACAGTTACTAACACACCTAGGCACACATCAGTAGAGCAACTCACACACCCAGCTACATACATATAGAGGTACTCACACACACAGGCTCACACTGATACAGATATTGACACACCTAAACACATATTAATACAGTCACTGATACACCCAATTACACACTGATACAGGCACTGAGGCATCCATCCAAACACTAATACATTCAATAACACACCCATGCACACAATGGCAGACCCAGGGACTTACCAATGCAAACACTCCCACACCCAGGCATACAGCAATGCAGACACTCACACAGCCAGCCAAACACAAATGCTTCCAAAAACACACCCAGATACACACTGATGCACACACTGAAACACTCAGAGACTTACCAATACAGACACTGACATACCCAGGCATACAACAATGCAGACAGTGAGACACCCAGCCAAACACTAATCTATACAAGAACACACACAAGCACACACTGACACACACACTGGGACATCCAGAGACTTACCAATGCAGACACTGATACACCCAGGCTTACAGCAATGCAAACACTGACACACCCAGCCAAACACTATTAAACCCAATAACACACCCAAGCACACACCCAAGGACTTACCTATGAAGACACTGACACACACAGGCCCATAGCAATGCGGACACCGACACAGCCATCCAAACATTAATGCATCCAATAAGACACCCAGGGATACCGTGACACATACACTGATGTGTACACTGACACACCCAAGGTGATACATATGCATACATTGACACACCTGTGCATACATTAATGCAGACACTGACGTAGACAAGCATAAACCAGAGCAGGCACTGACACGCCCAGCCAAACACTAATACATCCAATAACACACCCAGGCACACACTCATGCACACACTGACACAGCCACTCTCACACTGTTACAGTCAGTGACACATTAAAAACACAGAGTTAACTCTTTGTTTGAGTAGATGGTGGTTCTTACAAGAACCGCTTTTTTTTCTTGAAGGGCTATTTTTTATTTCACAAAATGTGGCCACGGTAGTAACAAGGGTAAGGATGGGGATATGTAAAGAACCAACTGGCTTCAATCTTCAGAAAACATTATGTAGTCACTGGAAGTAAAAGAAAACAGTGATGCTTCTTCACTGTTTCCAAGAATGCACTCACAGAAGACAGTTTTAGAGTGACAAGCATGTGACATTTTGCGCAGTAAATAACCATGTCACTCAATTCTTCTCAGGCAGCTGTTATTGTAATGACTGCAGCTGATGATGGTTCTCCCAAGACTGCTGTAGAGGTTGACTGTCCTGCTGCACCTGCTTTCACTCACATCATCTGGTTGAAGACCCTTTCATTATTTATTTTAAGTGCTTCCACATGGAACTTGTCCTATTCAAATACTTTTTTGCAGTGCCTCTGGCTAACTGCTTGCCACAAATATTGCACTGCACATATTTTACCATTACCACTTCCCCCAGAAGGTATAGTGATGTGCTTGCACACATCACTTTCTTTTCTGTGAGGTGGTGTGTCTTCCTCCTCATCCTCAACAGGTTGTGGATGCTTATCTTGGACAGACGATGCAGCTTCAGCCATTGTGTAAAAGCAGATCACCATTGGTTCTCAATCCTTCTAGAGATTCACTGGAGAAGTAACTGCTTTTAGGCGTGGTTTTCCATGTGCATGGGCGGGGTCCTTATCCAACGAGAAGATAAGGTCTGGGTGTGCTTGCAAGTGAATTCCCAAATCGGGTATGTAAATTCGCTCATTCGTGAAAGTTGCAAAATGGGTAACTTTGTTGGAAAACAGATATAAGGTGGTTGATGTATACTTGTAAATATGTTCACACTGATGTGATTAATGACAATTGAGAGGTGTACACATTTGCAATGATCTATAAAATGTTCACCAAATTCACAGATTCAGACTTGCAGATTCATCCTGGTCATGTGATTGGAACTAAAAACCATAGAGTAGTAGTCCGTCTATGTGTATGGACCCCCAAAGGTACTGTGGTACACAAAGAAATATTTAAAAAAAGGAAATATGTTTAATTACATTTAAAATCTTCATGTACTTTATATTAACTACATATGTGATTTTTATGTTTTTAAGCATATAATAAGTATATTTATAAAAAAAGAATGTCTACATTACAAAAATACCCTAAATTAATATCAAAATTAATTGTAATGCACTTAGTATTAACTGAAGAAAACTAAAATTACTTTATATATATATATATATTAAATGTGCACCAAATGAAAGGACCAAAAGTCCCAGCAAACCTGTGATTGACGTTGCACTGAGCACACGCCTTCTGGGGGGCTTGTTTAAATAAAAGGCCAGTAAAACAATTGGTGCAATTACGAGAATTTTTCCTGCAGCCCATGAGGAAGGGGGTGGTTCCCTGAAACGCGTCGGGCTTTCTGAAAGAATGTGAAGTGGGAAGGCATGCTGAGTGAGAAGCCCGGAGGGCAGAGAACTGTTGTGTGCCTCTCGAATGCTTAAGGCACTTTGTTGACTTTGTTGATATATATATATATATATTCACTGAAAAAACCATAGGTTTCACACATGTTATAGTTAGCTGTACATTTTACTGATAAAAAACCAATGAAATTCCCCCGTTATAGTTACTGTAGGCAACTATAACTCACGCGACCGTAATCCTCTGCTGATGCTAATACTGTATTTAGACACTTATTTGCCCATGTCTTCTTCCATTAAATTTTAGCTATACATATATTACAAATATTTTTTTTTCATAAAGACACATATGTCATCAGCAGAGGATTACGGTCGCGTGAGTTATAAAAAAAAATTCGCGAGGATTCGTCGACCGGCGCAAAAGTTATTCAAAATAGAATGTTGCAGATTTCCTATGGAAACGTGGTCCTAACTATAACTACCTACTGGCGACCGCCAGTAGTAATATATATATATATATATATATGCACACCACCATCCTGAAGTAATCGACGTCTTGATTACACCAAACAGGTACGGACCACCGCATGGATAGTTAATTCTTCGGTTTTATTTTCATTTTTTAGCAGATTCAAAAAAAGTGCAAATGCAAGTGCAAAATACAAAATCAATACGAGCAAGTGCCCAGCATGACGCGTTTCGACTGCACACAGGCAGTCTTGATCACATATATATATATATATATATATATATATATATATATATATCGGTCACCACTAGGTAGTTATAGTTAGGACCAAAACTTAAACCCTGGCCTCTTCCTGGAAAGTTTCAGGGTGATCTGTCAAGTGAGATCCAAGAAAAAAGTGGAAGAAGTGTCAAAACATATTTTCCCTATGCAATTTTAGACACAGCTATGGACAAAACAGCTGAATAGAATTACACCAAATATATCAGAAAGATAGATCTTGGTCCAGAAAGTATGCTGCTTGCAATTTGGTGTAAATCCATTTACTAGTTTTTGAGAAATTTAATTTCAAAATGTATGCATATATCGGGCCATGGAGGATCTGCAGAGCCAACAGTCCTAAAGAGAAGCTCTGATTGACTGCCACCACATTAACAAAGAATTGATGGCAGTCATTTTAGAACTCAGAGACTCAGTGTCCTTTCCTGAGAAAATGGGTAAAAAACATATAGGGGGCAGGTTGGGGAAACCCCGCACCTCTAGATATGGTGGGGGCCAAAAATACATATTTAATTTTCAGTACTACAGATCCAAGGAGGATCCATGATGCCAATATAAACAAAATGTAGGCTTCTGCTCTTTTCAAAAGTAAACCCACCGGGGTGGGCCGGGGCCTGGGGGGGGGGGGGATATTCCGTAGTTCGTGTTTTGGGGACAGGGCATGTGACCCCCACACCTCAATCCTTCTAGAGGCCCCTGGGACCTGTTTGTTATTTTATACAGACTGAGGCATGCAGACCACCTTTATTGTTTAAAATGTAATTCTAAATTAAATCACTTCATTTATATGATGTCATAATTTCATACACAATTAGTTTGTTGATTTAATATGCTGAAACATGGTATTTTATTTATTCTAGGTTAATAATAACTATTTTAAATTAATTTACATGTATTTTACCCATTCATTTATTTTTTATGTTTTTAAAGAAAAGTTAAATTTCATAATTTTCACTCTTACTTTCCTATAGGGAGATCACTGCCACGGTGTGGATCTCCATCTAGTAGTTATTCATTTACTCTAATAAGTCCTGTTGTAGGAGGTTCCACCCGCCTTATTTAAGAGGTGGAGAGATATAAGTCTATACCGAGTTGTAAAGCTATACTTGAAAATAGTGATAAGCAAAAAAACTGTTGAATTATTCCTATGTGTAGTAGTGAATATACACATGAGTTAATATACATGTGTATGCTTACCAAAATTAAAAGGCCCCTAAACGTCCAACAGCAACTAATTTGGAGGATCTCTCTACCAATTGGAGCACAAAATCTATTTGTTTTAAATATGAGATCCGTCTGTAATTAGCTACCTGCACCTCTTAAAAATCTGCCACCAGAAGATTAAAAAAGACCTTTAATGTCTACCAAAATGTTAAGATTTTACAACTTAGAATGTATTGTGCAACTGAGAAGTTGAGTAGCCTTGTAGACAAAGCAAATGGATGCTGGTATTACATGGGGCCCCCTTTCATCAAGTATTTTTTTACCTTTTGGAATGCATTATGTGATAAAAGACTAACAACCCATACGTCCCCTCACATCACATCTTTATAAAACAGATGGTTTCATATCTACATTAACACCTCAATGCTTATGGACTTTATCTTGCTCCATAGAAAAGGCTTTAAATTCAAAAGCTCCCATTCCAGTACAATGGCAACAGGAGGGCCTCGCATTTCTCTTTATTATAAAATGATAGCACTTTAGTGGTTCAATAGAACTCTTGTGAAGCCACACAGAGCACTGGGAAGTCAACTGACAGCATGCTGCTGCTGTTGGAAATATATGTTTCGGTCAGAAAGCCAGACATTTTTCCTGACATGGAACAAGAGGATATTTAAGAATTTATAGAAAAAGTGCCATAATTTAGCTTTCTGGAGCACTCGATATAATTACTGTATCAAAACGAAACCACTTGTTTAGTTAATTTACTGCAGTCTTCTTCATATTTGGAAATTATTTCAGTCCTACAGGTCCTATTGAAACAACATGGCATTCAGGAGTCCCTGACTTTGCTATGAATGCAGAATATTAGCTGTCAGTTTCCGTGTATTTCGACTCTCCGAGAAACCATGATTTTCTCAAATCCTTGGGCAGAGGTATTGGATAGATAATACTCACATTAGAGAAAGTGGGGGGAGTTAGCAGACTGCATTCCCCCTCTGGTGGATTTGTCACAACTTCCAGAGCCATCTGAGTACTTCTACTAGGTAACCTCTGAAACTTAAAGGGATTATGTACCAGTTAAATGGACAGTAGAATGCTAATTGTGAACAGAAAAGAGTGGCTATTAGATAGACTGAGCCTTAGGTGTTAAAATGGTGGAATATGTTGTAATAAGCTCCGATTAGACCACGGGTCCAGGCGGGAACTCCAGGATGCCAGAAGAGAGGCATGTCACAAGCTGAGATCCAAAATGGTAAGCAGGAAAAAAAATGAGCCAAGCACAATTACTAATAGATCATGAAGTGAACTGAAGAGAAACCCAAACTGCAGGGAACCGGAAACAGAGAAAACAACAAAGATGTTAGGATGGATTACTGGGTTCTATCCGATTGAAGCAGAGAACCACAGCAACTGCACAACACATTGCGAGACACCTGCTCCATCTTGAAAGAGCTTTAAATCCTGATTTTCCCATTAAAACCCCAAGGGAACCTATATTGTTCGGTCTAGTTTCTGGTGAGCTCAATTTCCACATGCCTGCATTCCATACTTTCCAACCCTGTGAGTGATTCAATGTCTGTTTTTTACCTTCGAAACTGACGGGATAGGATTTCTTTCATTGGCTGCTGTACAGATCTTTTAATTAGGAATCCATTGGCGATATCATCTACTTAACTGGGCCAAAACTCTGTGTTTTTGTGGACTGTATCCTCGCCCTGAAGAAGCCCGCATGTGACTCTAGCTCAACACATTTTGTCTTCCCAGTTCCGGTTCCGGTTCATCGTCTGAGAGCCGCGTCGGAGCGCTGCCGTGTTGGAGCCACGCTGGAGCTTTTAGAGCAGTATCGGAGCATTGGTATAGCCGCCTGCCGCCAACTGCCTGCCGCCTGCTGTGCGGTTTGAACGGCAGAACCCCAAAGCCGAAGCCGCAGCCGTAGGGAGGTTGGGCGGCAGTTGCAGGCTGTGGAGAGAGGAGTAGGCGGAGTAGGCGAAGTGAGCGGGTGCGGAGGTATCTACAAGGTATCTACGACCGAGGCCGGTGCCCTGAAGTCCCGCAAGGAGTGGGAAGTAAGCCAGGAGGTACCCGCGACCACGACCGATACCTGTGGCCTGAATTGCGACCGAGCAGGTGAAGAGCAGGTGTACCGAGCGGGTGACCTGCGCCCCTAAAGTTTGGAATCCTGCCCGCCCTGCCCTGCCTGCCCTAAATTCAGTGACTCTGTGCCTCTGTGCCAAAGCAGCGCCGAGTTGAGTGAGTGAGTGAGCGGGCAAGAAACAGCAGTCCCTCACAATTTGAGCAATTGTGCCTGAACTCTGTGCTGGAGGAGTGCGTGCCTGCACCAGTGCCACTGTAGTACCTGTGCCAGTCCCCGCGACCGGATTTGCTCCGGATCAACCCCGGGTCATTGGTGTGACCTCTGTGTGACCTCTGTGGCCCTCCCGCCTACTGCAAGAGGCGGCAGGTGGGGGGTGGAGGTAGCGGGTGGTTGAGTACAGGTCAGGTCAGTTGAGGTCAGCGGAGGCTGTGGAGGCTTTGGATTGCTGGTGCATTGGAGCAAGCTTTATGTCCTGTCTTTTGTTTGTTTGCGCTGTGTGACCTGTGCTTCAAGTTCAAAAGACAAGCGATCAACATCCCCGATGGCCCCGTACGCAGCAGGAGGCGAAGGTTAAGGTCAGTGATGGTCAAAGGCATTGGTCAGAGCGTTGTGAATAAAGAAACGCCCTTGGATCCTGAAACTGCGGTTTTCTGCGATTTTCTGTGGAGTTCATTGGTCCTATGGCCTGGGCATGTGGCATGGAACTTATATTTCCCAGTACTGTCCAGTAAAGATCGGTAAAGGCCAGTAAAGGACAGGTCAGTTGTGTTCAGCTGAGAGCATTGAAATCTCCACCCCCATTTCCCTCCACCCCTATTTCCCTCAAGCAGCCCAGTAAGCTGTAACAAAATCTAATTAAGTATCTTGAAATGTCATCTAGGTGTTTGCGCTCACGCGTATCAGCGAAAACAGCAGCAGGCTCAGAAAGTTGTTATTCGAGCCAGAGGAATCCCCTTAAACTTCAAAAAAACATCCAGCGCAGGAGAGATAGGGACCACTTTTCTCACCTGAAAACGTACCCATCGGTGATGTCAATGTTTACAAAAGGTGTAATGTGCTCCAAGCGTGGGAAGGGGTTAAAGGAGGAAAAAAAGGAGGTCCAGGAAGATGAGGTGATGGACACTCATGTAACATCAGAGAACAAGGAGGGCATTCAGTCCACTAATTTAGAAGTCAAGGCAGCCCTTTACCCTGCTGTAATTATCCAACAGAACAATAATGGTGAAAATTCTTAGTTGTTGTCATCTGTACAGTCACCAGGTGAAAGTGTTGTATTACAAATAGGAGGGGTGAGTTGCAAAACGGAAATGGATCTGTTGGTGGGCAAAGTAGAAGGCCCCCCGAATAAGAATGTGAAAAGAAAGGGACCTACCCCATTATCTCCATTGGCAGGATTGGTATCTCTCTTTGACAATTCTCAAGTCTATCCAAGAAGTATGAACGGATTTGAGCCTGGTTTCTCCCCGCCTAAATTTGGTGAACTGTCACTAAAAGTGCCACAGCATACAGAAGTTAGCTTTAGCTCTGAGCAGGCAAAAATGGAGGATTACACTCTACTGGATATTGCTAAGCAAGTGGAAAAGAATGAAGAACTAACGGCACAGCTGAAAAAGACAGGCGCCATTGAGATAGATTCGGAACTGTCTCCGGTTTTAATAGCCGGTCAACCACATATGCCTGTTCTGTATAGTAGTACACCCACTAGTTCATCCCACGCTCACTTATCAGAACTTTCTGCTGAAAGGACATCAGCAGTATTATTGGATAAGGGGGCAGAGAACATTATGAACTCATTTGAGAATGCGCGGATGGGGGGAACCTTGGAGATTTTTTATGCACTAGAGAGATTTCTCTCCTCAATTTTATCTTTGCTAGAAAAAAGCACAGTAAATACTGATCATATATTGGAAGTCCTCTCGCCCATACTAATAGGGGTCCAAGAGATCAATCAGATCAAGCAAGTCATAAAGAATTTGGTAAAGGTTCCTGAAGTACCCAGTCGTTTATGTCAAATATGAAACAGGATGCCAAAAAGTGGTACTAAATTTGTGAACGGGGAAACAAAAGAAATAAATGAGGGCTCTAAAAGCGTCCCGCTTAGAGGTAGTCCAATTGTAAGTTTACCCTCAGTTAAACTCCCTGAGAGTGCACAGCATACCAGCCAAGGGGGAAAATTTAATTTAAAAGTATCCCCAGTAACTCCCCCATTACGAGTCTATCCTATTTTAAAAAAAAAGCAACCCAAACAACCCAAGCCTACAGTTAATTGAAGAATTAGCAAATACTTCAGATATTGTACCCTTAGGGGAGGCCCCAGTATTGAGTGAAAATAATATCAGAATTGGTCGAAGGGGTAAATTGCGGTTCCCTCCAGTAAGCGAAGAAGTAAATAGTACAAAATCTCCTCCAAGTAGAAAGGACACAGGGACTTTGGGGCAACTCATATTGAACACGGGTCAAAAGACTGGGCAAGATAATGATAACCAGTCGATCTGTTCGAACCTGGTGCTGACTCACCCACAGTGCCAAGAGGGCCAGGAAGAAAGTGGGATAAATCATGAGATAAGTAGAGACCCCATATCAGGTAAAGTAACGGAAAACTTACATGAGCCTGCAAGATCAATATTCAGCTACCGGAGGAGCCCCTTTCCATCCTCGTGGATGGGATACTTTCCCAGCACGGTTTGATTCCAGCCAGGGGACAGTTGGGGTTGGGGACTTATTCACAGTTTTTAATAGTAATAGGGGCAAGTTAGAGAGAGACTCGGTCTTAGGGCAGCCCGGTAATAGGCCAATAAGGAATACAGGGCCAGGAGTCGGGCAGGTGAGCAGGACCTTGTTTTTCGTTTCACTGTTTGAAACTGAACCAATGCTATTGAATAGAAGTGCCCTCCTACAATTGTTAACAGAAATAAAGGACTTGGGTCCAATAACAAGTAAAGATATTGAGATGGTCTACTTAGACTGGAGGAGCACTCCCCCAAATAGGGGGAGGAGTTTCAGTTTGAGAATTTTTATGTGTATTGTTGTACAGCAAAAAAATCTGTAAAAGGGCATGCAAGTGGAGGTTTAGCTATTTTACTTAGCTGTGACATAAGATGGAATCCCCTCAAAATGCTGTATTGGAGTAAAGTTAAGGATTGGTGAACATAACTTGGGGCAAGCAATTTCTCTTTTACTGGTAAACGTGTATATTCCCCCAGGGAGAGCATCAAACGTATTGGTCGACTCAATCTGTACTTTTGTGCAAAGGTTAAGTAACAATGAAGAATGCTCACGTATAATGATGGTGGGTGACTTTAACGCTAATTTATCCAATAGTGCAATTATGTCTTTTTCTAACCCGGAACTGGAGGAGGTATGGGCCATCCCAGATTCTGTACTGCCGGTCCATCTAAGGTCAGATAAACAAGGCTTGTTACTTTTACAAAATTTTAGAAGTTTAGACCTTAGTAACGTTAAACGGTAGATTCCCGGAGGACACCCCCGCTGCTTATACCTTCTGGGGTGTATATGGTCACTCCTTAATTGATTATATGGCAGTCTCTCTTCAACTATTTAATGTATGTACACAATTTAAGATATCTGCCACAAATATGAGTGACCATAGTATTTTAGCTTTAAAAATGGACATAGAAATTGAGAAGCCTGAACTTTGGAATCAGAGGGATGAAAAGGTCTCATATTATCGTAATAATGGGCCTACTTGCTGGTCAAATAATTTGCTTCCAAATTTTAAGAGGGTCTTTGAAAATACAGCCTTTATTTCCAGCCAAGAAACCCTGGTTCAGAGGTTCGAGAGAGTCTTGGCTGCAATTAGAACTTTTGGAAGAAAGAAGCAAGTCATTAGTTTTACTCCATTAGTAATAATACCATGGAAAATTAAAAAACTGGATTGGGAAATTAATGGTTTAATTAGAGACCAATTTTGGAAGCCCACGATACAAAGACAGAGAGAAATAAGTAGACTGAAACAGGTACGGAAATGGAAAATAACATCGGATTGTAGGAGGGCTAAAGACGCAAAATGGGTTAGACTTTGAGAGGTGGCTCTTTCTGGGGACACTAAGAAGTATTGGGCACTGATAGCAAAATTTTGTGATGGGAGAGAGAAGTCAAAACCTATTTTAATCCCAGAAGCAGAATGGTCCATGTATATTTCCCAGCTTTATGCATCAAATCTCGCAGTTGGACAGAACCAAGAGGTTAGCATTACCCCAACTGCGGGAGCAACTATGGTGCACCATCATGTATGGAGATTGAGGATTACATTAAAGGGGCAAGATATTCCAGTGCAATGGGCCCAGATGATGTACCAGTAGCCATAATAAAACAGTATTGTGAAGAGTGGGCAAAATTTCTGCATCCGTTGTTCGTCCATTGTTATATCCATGGTGATATTCCACAATCCTGGATACTAGTTCCACTATATATAAAGTCCAAAAAATTCCCCTACTAGTTTTAGACATATTTCTCTCCTGGATTCAACCAGGGAACTGTTTGCAAAGAGTATTCTCACTCATCTTCAAGAGTGTGCATTTGGAAATAATGTTATCCCTTTGGAACAAACAGGATTTTGTAAGGATAGTGGCACACTGGATAATATCACTATTTTGCAAACTTTAACTAAAAAATATTCAGTAAGTCGGGGTGTGCCATTATATTCAGCTTTTATAGATTTCACCACAGCATTCGACAGGGTAGATCGGGGGAAGCTGTGGAGGAAATTGGTCACCATGGGGATACCAGGGAATCTTTTACGATTAATAATTGCTCTCCACTCCTCCACTTGGACTCAGGTTTTATTGGGGGGAACACAAGGCTTCTTGAGGAAAATAGTAATTAACAATGGGTTGAAGCAGGGGTACCTTTTGGCCCCTTTACTTTTTTTCCATTTATATTAATGATTTGCCAAGAAGAGTGAGGCTCAGTAATGGGGATCCCCCCTAAATTAGGAAACTTAGAGCTGAGCTGTCTGCTATATGCAGATGATGCCATAATAATGGATTTAGCCCCAATTGGACTGCAAAGACGACTTGCTGAGCTAATTAGGTACACAGAAGAGTACTATCTAAAAATAAATATTTTAAAGAGTAAAGTCATGATTTTTAGTCAAGGATGTAAGGTCAGAAAGCATTTGAATTGGTTCTTGGGAAAAGAGAAATTGGAAGTAGTAGCATTTTATCCATATTTAGGAAAAATATTTACAAATAGGTGCTCAGCTAATAGTCATGTGGACCATTGCAAAGGCAAAGCAATCTCACAAACCTTCTGTACACACACTGTGGGAAAAGACATTTCTCACACATTATATCGGTCTATTAAATAAAGATCCTACCAACCCTGAGCTACGCCAGTGAAACAACAGATGCACAAGAGTGGGACAAATTCGAGAAAGTGGAAGGGCAAATCTGGCGCCAAATATGCAATTTGAATCGCGCGGCACCTATTGCAGCGCTTAGGATCGAATTTGGTCTACTTTCCACTTATGTGCTATCAATGGCTGCGTGCTTAAGATGGTGCAATGCATTGTTAAATAGCTCTGAGAACCTGCTACAGGTAGCACTGTGCAGAGAAATATTTGTAAATATGAAAGAAAAAAGTGCTATTTTTAGGAATAATTTAAAAGCATTACCAATGTTTGGTTTAGATAAGGATGGGGCGGCGGTTCTTTGCAAAAGGGCTTTGAAAATTATAATTAAGAAAACAATCTACGGGGTTTCTCGTGAAAGAGATATTAACTTGTGCTCAGAGAATAGAAATACCGATTGTATTGTGGGGAGCAGTATTGTCAAAAAACCCCAACCTTATGTTTTATGGAATCTTAAACATGCAGTGCGCAGGTTGATTCTGCTGCTGAGATTGAATTTACTCCCCCTAAGAATTGTTAAAGGAGCCTGGGAGGGTATTCCTAGACATGAAAGGTATTGTCATTTATGTAATTCCTGTATACAAGACCTGAATCATGTTTTATTTGTTTGTCCCGCATTACAATCAACATGTCGTAGATATCTAAGGAATTGTTTTTTAAAGTATAATATCAAAACAGCAGAAGAGGCCCGAAACTGTCTGCGGTCCCCCCCCCATCAGAACTCATGTGTTTCAAAATTTTTAGCTTTTTAAACAATTTTTAAATATATGTTAATGTCGTAAGGATCTTCTTAATATGTATGCACCGAACACTTGCACTTTCTTGACTCTTCGGTCTTTAAGGTCGATTTACTATGTTTACAATCAAGCATGTGCACTTTTATAAACTTTTTGTGCTGCTAGTTACTCATTCTCTAGGATCTCAAGTACTTTACTAAATCCTTGTTTTGCAGCTAAACTATTGTGTACTCCACGCTAAAAAAGGTACTTTACTCTGTCATTGTGCTGCTGGTTATACAGTACAGTTTAGTGAATAGACAAATTATCTTTTATTACATGGTTATTTCGTCCATTATCTAGTACTGTATAGCGAATTTTAAATCTCTGCACTTTACAATAAGTTTTAATTTTGAATGTTTTATGATAGTATTAGATTATAAGCCCGTATAAATCTGTAAGAATTCATGTATGGCAATCTGGCTACTCAAGGTTTACCCCTTCTGGCACTGGAAAACCTCTAGAATGCTTGCTACTGATTTGCTCATCTGTGTTTTTAGATGAAATGACAAGATGAATTTAGATGAATTTTTTGGAATGTAATGTGTTTTTAAGATATATTTTTATGTGGAATTCTTTGGAATTCCAAATCATAATAAATAAAAATGTAATTGAATTGTGAAACGCATTGGCTGTTATGTGTAAACCAATGACTCAATGTCTGAAATGTTTCTAAATCCTGACAAATAGCACTCTACTGTTCATTAGAATTCTGAGATGAGGTTGCAGTAAAATACTCGAAAATGGCTGACTGATGCTGTTTTACTAATCATACATTTTTTTATATGGCTAAAGAAAATATTTGTGAATTGATAGAAAATGTGTCCTCATTTAAAATTCTGCTGCACCTTTTATAATTTCCAAGGGAAAATCATGAGAGAAAACCGTTTTCTGTCAAACATGGATCATGAAATTGCAGAAGATCAGCATTTTATACACTCTACCACTATTCCTAAAATATATGTGAAACTGAAACAAATAATGTATTTTCTAAGTAAAAACTGCCATCACCCATTCTGTATCCTCCATTTTTTACCCGGAAAACCAGGCATTCACTACTATAGTGTATTGAGATGGGACAAAAATGGCAGAGCCTTAGCGCTAAAATTAACTGACACCTATGCGTTATGTAACCTTCCACCAAAAAAAGCCCCATGAAATGTGCCATTGAAAAAACAAAGTTGTGAATTGCACCCCACATTTTTAGAGTTGTGCTTTACAATATCAATGTTATCCATGGGTGAGAGCTCAAGTTCGCCTCTCACTGCACCATTGAATATTTACCTGAAAATGCCCTCTTTGTCAGATAACATTGCTTAAATATGGAATTTCATCTCTTGTAACAATTTCCATTGTTTCAAATAGCATACTCTCCTATAAATATCCATCTTATGTGTTTCACTTTACTTTACCCTGGACTGGCTAATTTATGTAAAACATGACCGGTCCATCTTTGTCCAAAGAATTGTTTCAATAGAGGCAGGGGTGGCATAATGGTACACATTATTTGCATGTTTGGGGGCTGACCAGCAAAGCCATGATGCCTCCATTTTCTTCTGACTCCAATTAGCATAGGCTCATTGTGCCATTTTAGTTTGTGTTTTTTAATAATGAATATTTTCTTCTGTGCTTGTACAGCTGTCCATCACAATGATTCACACAAACATGAATTGAACCACAAGAGGAATTCAGAGGTATTCAATTTTATTTGCGGATTCTTTCTGGAACATACCCAACCTTTTCCTTGCTATCATGAATGTTGTGTTTGGCATCTAAGTCCTAGTTTTCAAATGATCTAATTCAAAACTTTTCAGAATGTCCTGGTAACTAACTCAAATGTTTTCCATAGTTGTACATGTTATGTTTGTGAATCTTGGCAGTATTATTTGCAAATTTGTGATCATACTAACATTTCTGTACTGCATTGCACTGGTTCAGTGCCTTTCAATTAAAGTTGTGTTTCAAGCTCAGCAAACACTAGCACGTAGTTACGAGCTTTACACACATTAGAAATTCTTGATACTCATACAAATTGCATAGATGGGGGCCTGATTTAATTGTTTGTTTGCATTTGCACTCTTTTCATTGAGTATTGAGAGGAGTATCGTGTTTTATTTGATACTTTGTGTAATTTCTACTTTTGGAACTTATTGTTTATACAATAAGGCCCATATTTATGACGCGGTTTGTGTCACTCTTGCACCACGCAACGTCGTGCAAGAGCGACACAAACCTTAAGTCAGATTTTTGAAGCCACACAAAGCCACTTTGCATGGCTTTGAATGGGTGCAAAATTCTGGAACAATGCAACGCAGTGCAGCGCAAATCACTGCGTTGCATTACTCTGCGCAAGTGAGGCATTCCATGGGCGTTGCGTGGGTCTATCCATGCAACTCCCATGGTTTGTGATGCATTTCCAGAGTTACCAAACCTGGTAAACCTGAGAATACTGCCAAAAGAGACTTTTCCTCAGGAGATGCACTACAAGAGGAAATATCTTTATTACTCCTTGTTTTTACTTCTTTCTACGTGTGCTGCATTCTGCGGCACACGTAGAAAGATGAAATTCCTCTAAGGATTGTTTTTGTGCAGAAAGGAGCCCCTTCCTGCACAAAAACAATTCTACCCACAACAAAGGCACCCTTGCATCGTGCTTCCAGGGTGCCTGCGTTGGCGCTAGGCTGCCTAAATGGCACCTGTGCAAGTGAAAAGGACAAGAATGCACTGTGTTGGATAAATGGGGTGCATTCCTGCCCTTTCCCTGTGACGCAGGGCAGTGTAGCAAGATGACGTGCTGCACTGCCCTGCATCACAAATGTCATAAATATTAATAGAGGGCGGTGACCTCTACTCCGCCGGTTGAGTTTGCAGAGTTTTTGCTACTCTGCACTCCCCGTGGAACGCGGAGTTCAGCTAAGCTCCACAAACCGCAGCATAGCAGAATTTGCCGACACCCCACTGTGCCCTTAACTGTGGTTGAATCAAATGAGGGAGCGGATGTGAGAAGACTACATTTCCCAGACTTCTGTAGGCAGTGTCATTGTGAATGTGAACGCGAGGCTGCCTTGGCAATCCCATAATTCTCAGCTGGAGGAGTGGGATGTGAAGGAAACCACAGAACTGTTTCAGCCAGCCCAGGAAGCATTCCTTCTGGCCTCCGATGGTCACCTGCAGTTTGGGAAAAGAAGAAGCTGATGGTGCTGGCATGGGAGCGCTTTGACGAACTCCAAGGGCGCTTGTAGGTAAGAGGGGAGCCGGGGCGGCTGGGGAATGTGGGTGTGATGGGGCCATTGTTGCTCAATGAGGAAGGAGAGGCGATAACACACATCCCTACCTTTCTCCTGTAAGATGTGCAAATTCAGATATGGGGCATTTTTTTGAAAAACAAACAGCTGGTGCACCCGAGCACCAGACAGATTGGCGCAGATTAGCAGAAGGTAGTACTATAGCAGTCACTTTGTTGTACTTTGTTGACATCACTGCACTACTGCAATAGAAATAGGAGGTATCAATCAGCTGCGATTGGCCTCCTTCCTGCGTGCCTTTGTTCCAAATTGCTACGGTAAAGATAAATAAAAGTTAATCACCCTGGCTGCCTCCTATGCATTTGTCTGCAAGAAATCAATCAGGACATGACTGGGTGGGGGTGGGCTCACTTGTCACTTCGCCCACACGCGAAGCTCACTCTGCGGAATCATGGAGTTTTTCGGCAACTTCATGGAATTCCACGTAGTGTGACTCTACGCACTACGCCGAGCCTTGATAAATATGCCCCAAAATATATTTGTATATCCAACAACGAGATCTGTTTGTTTTTTTAAACTTTAAATCCGTATCTTTTTCACTCTTAATTTTTGGCCTGTACATTTCAGGTAGTGTGCAATTTTACTGGTTCCACCAGAGAGGCGCCATTTTGTCAGGACACGCTCTAGTGGTTGGAACTCAGGCTTCCTCATAACTATAAAAGCAGGAAATGTCACAGATGCACAGCAGCTTACTCTGAATGTAAAGTCTGTTTTTTTTTAACTTTGCTCATTTTATTGTTGAATACAATGTGTGGAGGGGATGGGATTTGCGAGCAGCTAAAAACTTTGAATCCGCATTTTATTACCTCTTTTAATTTTGGGCTTCTGCAATTTCAGGCAGTGTGCCATTTTGCAGGTACCACCATAGAGGCGCCATTTTGTCACGATGCACTCTAGTGATTGGATCTTGGGCTTTCTCATAACTAAAAAAGTGGGAAATGCTATGGATGTGCAGCAGCTTAACAGGAATGTAAAATCTGTTTTTTAAAAACTTGCTCATGTTATTGTTGAAGGCAATGTGTGGAGGGCATGGGGTTTGGAAGCAGCTCAAAAATTTGAATCTTCATCTTTTTAACTCTTAATTTTGGGCTAGTGTGAAATTTGACCGCTTCCACCAATTAGGCGCCGATTTGTTAGGACACGCTCAAGTTATAAAAGCGGGAAATGGCGTGGACATGCAGCGGCTGTACGCAGGTTAGTCTATCAAGCCTCCTTTCATGATAGCATATTTAAAAGACGATATTATTTCAATAAAAATCATCTTACTTTGTCCTGTTGTTGCCATGAATGTGATTTAAATACTCTGCTGAGCACCGATGCCAGGACTATCTGTCCATCTTGTGGCTTTTTCTTTAATTCCCTAAATGAGTCCCATGAGTCTAATTTCAAGCCACATTTGGTTGAGGCTATATGCTCTAGCAGGGACCCTCGCTTTCAACCTCCCTAATCATCTGCTGGACCCTACCTAAATATTCTTTGGAAATTAGCAAATTACTCACAGGAAACAAATATGATCTTCTTTATCTAACAGATATCGCCTTTGCCATCCCGGATGGTTTTCAAATCCAGCATATAAACAGAGAGGGAAAACAGGGCAGTGAGTGGCAATAGTGTACAGGGATTGCGTACAGTGCTCTATTTCCAAATCTCTGAATATGGGCGCCATTGAGGGTCTCTCTTTTGCAATCTTATCCCCTCCTTCACCGTCTCGGGGATACTAGTTTACAGACCTCCTAACTGTTCTTCTAAATCTCTTAACCTCCTAATGGACTTGATAGGCTAACTTTCTATTATCTGCTCAAACTTCCTGCTGCTAGGCTAACCTACATACAGATGATCTCAGTTGCTGGTCGGCTAAACATTTCCTCTCAACTTGAGAAGGATTTAACTTAGTCCAAAATGTGGTGGAGCCGACCCATAAGGCAGGTCATACACTTGACATTATTGTTTCTCATTCCTTGAATATTCAGTTGGATCCAGTCCTTAAACTAACTTGGTCAGATCACTTCCTGGTTCCTTTTGAAATTAGCAGAGCATGCCCTAAGAAACAGCAGCTCTCTTTTCAGAAAGTCTCCAGATCATGGAGTCAAGTTTCAGAATCGCTGTTCGCGGAGGCACTACAGACAACACTGCTCAAACTCTGAGGTGCAGTATGCCTTGACCTGGACAGAGTGAATAACTGGATGTTCTCGGCCCTTGACCATGCTCCTTTTAAAACAGTTTCTCAACAGATATCAACCCTCTCATCTCCTTGGTTTACGGCTGCTTTAAAAGAAGAAAGGTCACACTGCAAGCACCTTGAACACAGGTGGATGAAATCCTACAGCTTAGAAGCTAACGCAATTCACAAAAAAGCACTAAATAACTTTTGTAGTGCAGTATGAATAGTGAATAAAGAGTTTGTTACGGACTCTATTGTCGCCGCCTCAAATAAACTCCACAAACATTTCAGGGTGGTAAACTCCTGTTGTGTCTCCCAATGCCTCTCAAAATAACCTTATTCTTTCTGCCACTATGTGCGAGGAACTTTCGGACTTCAAGTGTTTTATGACAAATTCCCCCCCCCAAGAGCCTCCCATCATGGATAGGTATAACTCTTCTGGCTCATTGCTGACTAATTTCAAACTCCTCTCCTTTGAGAACTTGTTCATTCTACTGGACAGTTACAAATCTGTGTCTCCACTTGACCCTTGCCCCTGGACATTCTTAAACTTGCTTTGCCAAGAATCAATGTCAACTTTAATAATTTGATGAATGCCTGGATCAACAGAGAAGTCTCCCGTTTTTTTGTAACACAACAATCTGCTCCATGACACTTAGTCGGGGTTTCATACAGGCTACAGCACGGAATCCAACCTCCTGGAGGTTGCTGAATTCATCAAGGACAATCTTGATCGGGGGCAGTAGCCATGGTGGTTCTTCTGGATTTGTCAGCGGCCTTCGACGTGGTCTCCCATTCCATTCTCTTGGATAGATTATGGAGTGCGGGCATCCAAGGCCCGGCTTGGTCCTGGCTCAGGTCTTATCTGGAGGGTAGATCACAAATGGTCTTTCTTCCTCCCATACATACTCCACCAAACCACTTGGGTTCGGGGTGCCGCAGGCTTCGGCCGGAGCCCGATTCTTTTTAATACGTATTTAGAAGATTATCCATTTGACTCCTGAAGAAAACCGTAAATCTGTAATTCGTGCATTGGTAACCTCAAAACTTCTTTACGAAAAAAGCCTTTACCTAGGTTTACCATTGTATCTAATTTACTGCCTTCACATTATTCAGACCATTGCAGCTCATCTGATTCTGAAGCTTATGGCTTGTGCCTCGGTCACAGCCTCCTTGCGCAGCCTACATTGTCTGACAATTGTTAGCCACATCTAATTTAAAGCCCTAACATCCGGTTTCAGAGCTTGCAAGCAAAAAGGCCCCCGTTACTTAAAAAGAAGGCTGCATCCCCACCAACAGGAGAGATTACTGCGCTCCAATGATGAAAAATGTCTTTGTGTTCATAGAATCCGCAAGGCATGAATAGTTGACCACCAAACCCAAGGACTCTTTGCCTTCGACCCTCCGCTTTGTATCCACTGAATCTACATTTCATCAACTTCTCAAGACCTTTCTTTTTGACATATAGGCCTCCTGTTTTGGGTTTGATGAACTGCCCTTTAAGCCCCTAGCGCAGGGACGCCTCTTCGGATGCAGCTGCTCTATGCCACCTTCTTTATGCTAGACCTTGATTTCTCTTTCACACCTTCAGTGAACATCAGTCAGGTTTCGTGGGGCTGACACATGGATAGAGATCTAGTATTTGGTGCCCCAGTTGCAGGGACCCCCCCCAGGATTTTCACTTTCAAAGTGCTTGTAGCCCCTGCTGCTGGTCACCCTTCCGACATGTTACACAAAGTTTCACTGCCCTATATGTCATAAGTCCCCACATGTTAAATCTCAAAGCAATGATTAAAATTCCTTGTCACCATATCTGATTTTGCCCTAGCTATGAATATTTTAATGACAAATCACCTCCTGAAGATGACTAGAAATACCAGCTTCAGATGAACTGGGCATGCTTGCTTTGAATGATTATTTTCAAACAAGGATTGGGCGGCTGGCAGCTTTTGAAAGTGGTGGGACGAGTGAATTTCCCCACCGCTTCCAAAACAGCAAAATAAAACCCCCCTTCCTCCAAAAGCCCATAATAAAACACCCCCTCCCTCTAAACCCCCAAAATAAAACACTCCTCCTTCCAAAAGCCCATAGTAAAATAACCTCTCTCTCCACCCAAAATAAAACTGCACTACCATTTTAAATAAATAAGATTTAAATAGACACTACTTACCCACTGCCACATGTCCTCCTCAGTGAAACTGCAGTGTGCTATGGAGCTTCTCTAAATGATCCAGACACTGCTCTCATGCTGTTAACCACCATAAGAGAGGGAGTGGGTTGGCCGGATGCTCCTTCAGGCCCTGGAGGCCTGTGCTTGCTCTCCACCCAGCTGTCTAAGACAGCTCAGGTTGGAAAGCTGCAAAATGCGCATGTCAGGCTGGCCGTCGCAGACAACTGACCTAACTGACATGTACACCATGGAGCATCCAGCCAGCCACTGCTCATGTCCTCCACTGCCAATTGGCAGCAAAGGACTCACTCCCCATGTCTCTTTGTTCGGGGGCACTGCGGAGCACACATCGGCAAAAATAAAATGGCAATGAATTCATTTACTTCATTTATGCTTTTCCTTATTATTTATTTCATTGCCATTTTATTTCTTCATGTGCACCAGGTTGGGGAGGGCGACGCTCCCCCACCCTCATGGAGAAATCTCAGTTGATTAAGAGAACAGAAGATGTCAGTGAGAAGTGTGATGCGTAAGAATCACAGTAGACTCAAAAGTCAGTTGAAGTTGAAGTTGAAAATATTTGTAAAGCGCGCTGTGACCAAGCGGTTTCCTGGCGCTGAGTGATTACGAGTGGCAGAAAGAAAAACAACGGGGATTAGTGAGAGGGAAATGCTTGGGCAAACAAGTGGGTCTTGAGCGCCTTGCGGAAGTGAAGATAAACAGTGGAAGATCTAATAGTAAGTGGAAGACTGTTCCAAAAGCGAGGGGCAAGGGTGGAAAACCTAGTGCCACCTGCTCTGGACTTGCGGAAACGGGGAACAGTAAGAAGAGCCTGACTAGAGGAGCGGAGATTACAACTAGAGAGGTAATGAGTGACCAACGAGTTAATGAAGAGAGGGGCCGTACGGGCACGGGCCATGATGACTATGCATCCCATTTTAAAAAGGGTTCGGTACAGAATAGTTGCAGTCAAGAAGAGGTGATAGACCTCAAGGAGGTCAAACACATCAATGTTGTCTATGGAAATGCCATGCTTAGCGATACCTCCGTCCATACTAACACTGCCATAATGGCTTTTGATTTAGCGAAGCACTCTGCTAGTAATCTGGGCATGATACTCCTTGATACCGAAAAGGCTTTTGACTGAGTGGTCTGGGGGTGTTTATGGCAAACTCTTTTATCATTTGGAAAGGGCGGACGATTATGCACGTGGATATGTGCCTTATATCACAAGCCACAGGCTAAACTGCTTAATGCTAGCTCCCAGTCCTCACCATTTTGGCTATATAGAGGCACCCGTCAGGGATGCCCTCTCTCACCGTTATTTTGTATAGTATATATTTAATCTTTTTATGTTCATTACTCAATAATACAAATATACTACCTCTGCGATCCGGACTTACTGACTTAAAGGTCACTGCTTATGCAGATGACATTGCTATTGTTACACCTTATCCTGTCGCTTCTCTTGAAACTATCATACACGAAGCAGATACATTTGGCTCTTTTTCCGGATACAAGCTAAAGCCCAGTAAGACACAAGTGCTCCTCAATTTCAAACCTGATAGGCCTATTTTGGGGGTCTGCTCTACTGCTACCTACTTAGGGATTCGTATCTCCTCTCAGATTGAACACATATTCATATTGAACTATGATTTTTTGCTTCAAAATGTAATTACAAATCTGAGATGCTGGCATAAACTACCAATCAGTGTAATTGGTAGATGCAAAAGTATAAAAATGACAATACTACCAAAATGTCTCTACTTATTCTTATTCCGTTCTATCCCTCTACGAATTACTCATTCTTTTTATTTTTTTTAAATTGGAGGGCGCATTAATTAGCTTTATATGGGGGTACAAACAAGCACAGCGTGCAATCACATTTTTAAAGTTCCCATATACTCAAGGCAGTCTGCACCTTTCTGACTCTAAATTATATTGTTGGGCTGCGTTTATGGGCCGATTGCATAGCCTTGTCTCAATTGGGGGTCAAGATTTTAGTCATCACTTTGTTCTTGGCCACGAAAGCAGACTTTTTTTTACAGGTTTAATGACCCGAATTACTATAAGAGAGTTTGGTTCAAGACTATTGGAGACTTAGTTACTATTTGGCGTGAAATCTTGGCCATGTACTCTCTGCCAACATTTCATGACAGATTTCCCCTTTGGGACAATCCGTTGCTTCTGGAGATTTTTCATGATAGCGTCTCGAGGAGATTGGGACTTCTTTATAACTATAATGGCTTTTGAACATTTCAAGATTTACAAGCTTCGTTTTCACTTCCATGGCAATTTATTTTCAAAAACTTGCAAATTAGGGATTTTTTTCTGAGAAAACAGGGGGAAAAGACTGTGGAGACATTTGACATAATGACTTGTCTGCATGATATACCTCGGAAACATGCAATTCGCACGGCATATTAGTATCTTTGCCAGGTCAGCGATGATCCATGTCAGAAGCTGACTTCAAAATGTAGTAATGTGTTGGGGGTAGATATGACCCCCATAGTGGTTAGTAATGCATTTTCAACCCTGGAGGGACCTGTTTGCTCAATTAACTTAAAATTACGACAGTTTCGTACGATTTGTTTGCTATACTACACTCCGGAAAAAAATGCTAGTTGAGGACAGCAAGAGAGAAGTCATGGGAGTAACAGGGTCAACTGTCAAAAGTGCGTTTTGTTTGCCGCAAATATTGTGCACATGTTTGTCCTGTGCCCTGTGCTGGAGACATTTTGGCAGGAATTTAGACATATCTCCAAGGTTCGTCTTGGATTGGACTTTTCTTCTCTTACTCCACAGGAGATCATGCTGGGCCAAAAGATGGAACTTAGCTCTGCACGGCGCTCCCTCTTTTCTATTATTTTGCCCGCTGCATGGCTTGCCATATCAAGGGCTTGGGTCTCTCCGCGACCCAGTAGCGCTGCAGAATGGTGGGCTATAGTGACGGAAATTTGAAAGAGAAAAGGCACTGGCCAGAGGTGCACCCTCATTGGTGAAATTCAATTCTATCTGAGGTAGACTGACACAAGATCACAATAATACTGTATGATTTTTTAATTTTTATTTTATCTCACTTATTTACTTACTTTTTTGCATGAAATACCAGCTGTGTGTGTTGGTAATGCCAAGTTGTAATTCTTCTATGTTTGATGAATGTCTCCTTTACCATTAATAAATAAAATGTAAATAAAAGGAAAGAACCTTTGGTTTCTGAACCCCGACTGAAGAGCGGTAGTGTAAAAACTAAACAGTGTAACTTTTACATTTGACGGATCTTTTCTCTTTAATTTGCCTCTCCTTTTGCTTCTTTTCTTTTGTCTCTATTTTCTTTTCTTCTTTTATTTTGGGGAATTGAATCAATCATTTATTTTGAAACCTGTAAAAACTACAAACACTCTGTCCATATGCTCACAGAAAGAATCTGAAAGTCCATTACCCAGTAGCATTTTCGAGTTTAACATTTTATCCTGAGCCCACCACCTCCTAATTATTCATCTTCAGCAAGAAGTTACAAGTTTACTTCATGCGATGCTTTAAGTCTCTTGACTTCTTAGTCATGTAGCAATGACTTTCAGTGGCACTCAATTTAAAACTTTCTCTTAAGTAAAGAGTTTGTTCCTGGCATATAAAATGATAATTGCAGCTTTTACTGCAGCATTAAAGATATTTTTTTAGCTATGATTGAGGAGGTAGGTGTGCCACTTTTCTGGAAATACCCTTGCTTGACATTTGGATTCGAGCATTCAGGAGGCGATAAATCTTGACAGAAGTAGCAAATAATTGTTAGGGCCTTCTGTCTTAAAAAAATACCGATGGGCATTCAAAATATTTTCAAGGTAAATGAAGACACGGTATGACTTGAGCAAGGGGGTAAAAGTCCTGAATCGAAGGTGCCTGAATGCTTTTTTGCAATATGAGACAATTTGGGATTTCTGTAGAACAGTCAGAGATAGTTTTATATATATATATATATATATATTTATATATATATTTTTTTTTTCTTTTCATTAAGTGTTTTTTACCGCTACCCACAATGGCATCATAGCGTGTTTCAATGATAAGCTACATACAGGCATTATGAAGGCGTTTCATATTTTAGTATTTATACTTATCATAGAAACATAGCCTCCAGTTACACAAGAGGCAAAAGATAAAATACAGGATGGTACCATAATATAAAGACAAAAAGGAAATATTATTACAGAGATAAAGAGTCACATTGTTAAGCATTTCATAGGTGGGCTTTTGAGTCCAAGGGTCGTGCTTACAGTGTTATGTTAGCATCACGTGGTATAGCGCAGCGAATCATACCCGAAGGAATATCTTGGTGCTTAGCAATGATCCCTCTTGGATTCTGCTCAGTGACAAAGAGACACAGGTTGAGGGTTGAAGTTTCCTAATATATTTTATCTGTCAAACATTTGATTGCAACCAGAGGACATCCTTCAAGTTCCTCATCCACGCACACAAGGCACTCCACAAGACCGGCCCAGCCTACCTCAAGAGACGACTTTCCTTCTACATTCCCACTCGCCAGCTCCGCTCCGCCGACCTCGCACTCGCCACCGTCCCTCACATCCGAAGAACAACCAGCGGCGGGAGATCCTTCTCCCACCTCGCCGCCAAGACCTGGAACACCCTTCCACTGAACCTACGACAGACCCAACACCTGCTGACCTTCAGGAGGCTACTCAAGACCTGGCTGTTTGACCAGTAGGCCACCCCCCCTCCCAGCACCTTGAGACCCTCGCGGGTATGTAGTGCGCTCTACAAATGATTGATTGATTGATTGATTGATTGATTGATTGATTGATTGATTGATTGCTGGGTACATCATGCCTTCATATTTTACACTTTTTGGGTTTGTAGTTTTTTTTCAGCCTGCGCTGTATTTTGTTTTAGAATAGGTAGAGTTATGTTTGCCTCCAAAGCACACGAGGGTTGGAGTGTTCCGAACTTGAACAAACATTTGACACAGCAGAGAATTTTCACTCGACAGTCAGCTTCTTATTTAATTTGCTAAGTAATTTATATATTGTCAGCTTCAACGGACTTTTAAGTCAACAAGGAGGGCAATATATGTTGGCTTGCGTTACTCATTTATTCACTCATTTTTTAAAAAGAGACATTCAATAGAGAATTTTAAAGTTTTGTCCAGGTCAGGTAAGGAGCTAAAGCTCCATACTCCTTGCCTAAAAGAGTAAAATTGAATACAATATATGGGATAATGCATTCGTATCTATAAATTATAATGCAATTGTAAGTCAACAAGGTGTTCCATGATCATATACGGGCACAAGACTGAAGGCCGAGTTTCTTTATAAGGTCAAAAAGTACAAAGTGGTTTTCAATATCTTTTTCAATGTACAGCTGAGGGCAGGTTATTCAAAATAAGTGATTCCTTCATTCCCATTGGTTTTCTTTTGCATTCTGAGTCAAGTAATATTTTTCAGTCTACAAAAGCAAGACTACAAGAACCAGAATCCAATACAACCCTTTGGACAATCTTTCATGGATACGGAAAGTTCTGTGATGCCATACTAATGGCACATTTATATTGTATGAATGCCAAATAGCATTAACAATATGTAAACCAACTTTTGTCCCTTTCCTTTAGAAGCATTCCAAACCGAACTGCTAGACCACATGTCCTCTGAATGAGAAAGCCAACTGCCCCAAAGGTATTTGACCAGGTTGAGCCTCATCATTGTGTTGTGACTTAATTGTCGCCTCTCCTTTCCCTTAGTTATATCTTCCCTACTGCTCAGCCAGGATGAGTGTTGGAACATTTGGTGATGTCATGGAATGCATGGGTGCCTGGTGATGTGCTGAGTGTCAGTTGGTGTGTGCAGGCTGAGCAGCAGGGAGGCTGCTCCTGGTCAGGCTATCAGCTATCTATCTATCATCATTCTTACCTTCTTCATGATCTGTAATTGGACTCAATAAACCACCTTGTTGTAACCTACTACTTGGCTACATCTGGACTTCTTTTACCCACAACACATTGTTGCACAGCTTGAATCCTTTGGCTGATCAATGCATGTGTGGCCACAGTTTGTTGCGTAAGAGTGAACAAACCTTTGCTGTCCATCTCTAACCATTAAGCACCTCTCGCCTTCCACTCATTCCTGTCTTTCCATAAAGGTTCAAAATAAGTGATCAAACCTATTATTGCATAATCATGGCTTGCTTCATGCCTGGCCTGCTCTGCATTTTATTTCGCTTTTCAGACGTAAACCCATGACACGCAACAATGTTTTGGAACAGCAAAGTTACAATAACCCAGCTGTATGGGGAATTTTCTCCTTTTATGTTGGGCAAAAGTTTATTTGCCAGTTTGCTTTGGACACGCCTCATATGGTGTACCAGAGCAGGAAAAATGAGTGTCAGTGGCCCTGCCCCTAAATAGGGTGGGGCCACCACCTCTGTGGCATTTAAGTACTTCGCCCCTTTTATTTTTCTCTTTTGCTTGTCTCTTTCCTTCTTTCCCTATTTTTCTCTCTCTTTTTGTTATATTTAATATTTTAATACAATAATTATTTCCAGCCTGGTCTCGTCATGCCTCACATGGTGAACCTGGGCAAGACAAATGAGTGTCAGTGACCTTTCCCCTGAATAGAGTGTGGCCACAACCTCTGTGGCATGGAAGTACTTTCCTCCTTCTCTTTCGCTCTTTTGCTTGTCTCTTGCTTTCTTCCTCTATTCTTCTCTCTTTTTCTATATTTTAATCTGTTCTCAATATGTTTTTGAATCTCCGGGACCTTTAGTAACTGCCTATGGTACTACAGCCTCTTTCCAGCAAGGAAGACTTGTTTCTGACTCAAGGGCCAGTATTAAAACCCGAAGCCATCACTGCCTTCTACATCAGAGGTTTGTGTCTTACTCAAGAAACTCTGGTGAAGGCCTAGGTTGCTGCAGCCTGTATAAGGACAGTGCCAATTGCAGCATTTCAAAACTCCCAGGCATGCAAATGCTATATTTGGTTGATGGCTTTTCTGCATATACTCTTTTTTTTAAGTTCAGAAAGGTTTTATTAATATCCAAAAAAGGTGTCGATACACAAGTCACAAAATAGAACTCATGTTAGTACAATGAAAGTTGCAATAATACATTAATAATAATTGGACTCATAAATAAAAAAAGAAGGGTAAAACAGTTGAAAAGATCATAAGAACCATTAAAATATCAAACTATTTAGAAACATTAAGGGGATTCAAGGGGGTTTTAAAACTTCTTGTCGAAATGGTTGCATCTGGGAACACCGCTTGGCATTTGTGTCAAGGTATATTGTGACAGGTGCCCACAGCGCTTGGTTGCCATATGTAAGGGATGAACAAAAGCAGTATCTAATCTATGATTGTGGCAAACAGTATACCACCATGCCTTGTAAGAAATTTTTGTAAAATCTTTTCAATTTGCAGTAATTTGTTGAAATGCAACCGCTAACAACAAATCAATAATTTTGATATTAAGCGAAACATTCTCCCAACAAGAAGATAGACTGCCTAAGAAAACATTGGTAAAAGAGAAAGGACACTTAGTTCCGCAAAACAAGTTAATTTGAGACCACACTTGCTTCCAGAAAGTGTGCACAATTGGGCAGGAAAAAATCATGTGAAACAAATCAGCATTTGGGGAGGTACATTTGTAAACCGATTACATAAGACATTGGGTGTCAAGAAAAGCCTATTATACACAAAAAATAACGTCTGTGTTATATTGGCTGCTCTGGAAGACTTACGGATCTTGGTCCATATTTTGTTCCATAAGGAAACTAGCCAGGATACCGTAAAATCTTTTTCCCATGCCTCTTCCATTTTGGATTTCTGCCTAATAGAGTATTTAGCTTGTAGATAACTGCATATCGTAGAAGCTTTGGGTGTGGTTTTTAACAACGTGTAGAGTGGTGAGGTGGAGCTGGGATTGGTGGGAACAGCGGGTGTAGCAGAAAGTTGGTTATATATATCCATCACTGCTTTTTTAAGTAAATCATATTTATGAATAAATGAGGCAGGCATATTAAATAATTGACTAAGTGAAACAAAGGGCAAAAAGTCTGATTGTGAGAATAGTTGATGGATCCAAACTAAACCTTTTTGTCTCCAAGACCGCCAATAGAATGATTTGTTACGAATGAGCACATTTTTGTTATGCCAGATTGTTGAGTTAAGGAAGGAATCCATAGCATCATGAGTAGAGGGACAAATGGATTACAAAAGTTTGGAGGTTAGTTTAAGTATGGGAGTAGATAAGGTCTGCGGTTTGCGTGAAAAGGAAAGGTATTCAGTAAAGGAAAAGGGGGACAGGAAAAGATGTTCAATTGTAGTCCAAAGGGGACAATCCTCGGTAGAATCCAACAACCAAAGAGAAGCCTGACGTAAGAGCAAAGCTTTCTGATATATCTGAAAATCGGGAACATTAACTCCCCCTTCTGTCTTAGGACGAATTAATTTGGATAGAGACATTCGAGATTTCCTATTATTCCAAAGGAAAGAGGAGAGGATTGAATTAATTCTTCTAAAAAATTTAGCAGGAATAGGAACTGGAATATTACAAATGGTATAAAGAATTATGGGTGACAACATTATCTTTATAGTATCCAAACGACCCCACCAGGATAAGTATAAAGGATGCCATTTAGTGTATAGATCTGACATTTTTTAAGAAAATTTATTCATACAGAGGGCAACCGTGTCCGAAATTATAGGGGTAATATATAATCCTAGATATTTAATGTGGTCAGGTTTCCATGTAAAATTAGAAGCACTAAAGTCGGCCTTAAAAGTAAACTTAGTTAGAGACAAAATCTCGCAGTTATCATTATTCAATTTGTAGTCAGAAATCAAAGAATAAGCTCGCACTTCTGCTAAAAAGGCAGGGATGAGTCATTTGGTTGGAACATAAAAAGCAGAATAACATCCGCATAAGCTGCAATTTTAATATGGGAGTGTGATGTCTGAAAACCATATAAATTGGGATGTTGACGTAATTTAGAGAGGAAGGGTTCCAAAGCCAGATTGAAAAGGAAAGGAGAGAGGGGGCAGCCTTGACGTACTCTTCTACCCAAATCAAAGAATGGAGAGATTAAACCATTGGCACATACTGCAGCGCGGGGATTTGAGTAAAGAAGGGAAATCAGGGAAATAAATTTAGGGCCGAAACCAAACCACTTGAGGGTATAAAATAAGTAGGTCCACTCAACCCTATCAAATGCCTTTTCGGCATCCAATGCTATCGCTGCAAGTGATTGCTTTGAGTGAGAGGATTTAGACAAAACATTAAAGAGAAGCCGTGTGTTGTCAGTTATAAATCAACCTTTAACAAATCCGGATTGCTCTTTTCCCAACAGGTCCGGTAGGTAGGAGTCTAGCCGTATAGCTAAAGCTTTAGAATAAATGTTGTAATCAATATTAACCAGGGATATAGGCCTATAATTCTTACAATATTTAGAGTCCTTCCCCTCCTTAGGGATGAGACAGATGTGTGCTTCAGAAAAGCAGCCCGAGGAACTACCTAATAAATTAAAAGAATGTATAAGGGAGTAAAGTTTGGGCATCAGATGTTTAGAGAAATGGAGATAAAACTCAACTGTAAATCCATCCGGTCCCGTTGCTTTGTCTTTTTAAAGGTGTTGAAGGGCATCTGATAATTCTTGCTGTGATAAGTCTAACTCCAAGGAGGACAGGTCTGGAAGGGTTTGTTGAGCTTTTGGATGTTGGAGAAAAATTGTGACAAGGAATGATCAGTGGGTTGTGTTTCGAAGCTGTATAATGATGTATAAAAGGAGGAGAATTCGTCCAAAATTTCTACATCTTTGAATTTTAAATTTGATTGTGCATCATAAATTGATTCAATATTTAATTTGTTATGCCTAACTTGTAAGTAATTGGCCAAAATGTTCCCCGCTTTATTTTTACCCCCATAAAATTTTGTGCTAGATTTTAGCAAGTACAATGAGGCATCTTCCGTAGACTTCTTATTAAATTGAAATTTGGCATTGATGAGAGCTGTCAAACAATCTTTTGAATGAGAAGTATAATAAGAGTGCTCCAGTCTCTTAATGTCCTGAAGGAGGTCCTTAGTAAATTTACAGGCGCTTTTCCATTTCTTGGCCACAAACCCAATTATAAAATCTCTTGCAGAAGATTTAAAAGCATCCCATACAGTTGAGAAAGGCATGGAAGGAGTCTGATTTATCTCGAAAAATTTGTCAAAAAATTTAAGGAAGGAGGCAGTAAATTTTTGATCCAAGAGGAGGGCATTATTGAAACGCCACCTTCTAGAACCTATAAATTTAGGTAAAATGTCCAAGCCAATCGAGACAGAGGCATGGTCTGATAATAAAATGGGACCAACTCCCTGCTGAGTGAGAGTTTGCGAAATGGCATGAGAGACAAATATGTAATCAATTCTTGATTGGGTATGATGAGAGGGGGAATAAAAAGTGTACTCTCTAGTAGTCGGGTGACAAAGACGCCAAGCATCAAGGAGTTTATGTTGAGTAACAGTGTGAACAAAGGACTTTTGGGGTTTATTAGGAACAAAGGAGACAGTGGAATTCCTATCTATAAATGGATAAAAAATCTGGTTTCAATCACCGGCCAGAATGAAGTTATCTTCAATGCAATGAGAGATTTGCCGAGGAAACAGGGGCCAAGAAGAGGAATCTCCACAGGTGGGGGCATAAACGTTAAGAAGAGAGAGTGGAACACCCTTCATTGAAAGTTTAACATTCAGCCATCTACCATCACCGTCTGACTCTTTGGATACAAGTGTAAACAAAAGGGACTTACGACAGAGTAACATTACACCCTTGCGTCTACCATCACCTGGAGAGTAAAAAACCTCACCCACCCAACCTCTTTTTAATTTTAAGGATTCAGCATACGAGAGATGTGTTTCTTGCAAAAAATCAATATCGGCATCTATTCTGGCCAAGTGAGACATAACTCTTTGTCTTTTAATGGGAGAATTTAATCCCCTAACATTCCATGTAATTAATTTCAATGACATAGAGTATTAGACGCAAAGTAAGCAAAAAATGAAAAACAAGAGTCCAAATCATTATGGCAGTAATAAAGAACATGAGAAGAAATAAGAATGAAGAAGATAGTTTGTTCAGAAATAGAATATAGAAAGGTAAAAAAGTCTAAAAACAAAGACCAAAAACAAAAGTCAGAGACAACTATACTATAACGAAGGAACCTATTAAATAGATGAGAGAAGAGCGAAAAAACACGGAAAAAAAGACGACATGACAAATGATGACAACAACCAAGAAAAGATTAATGAAAATATCTTGATAGGAAGAGAAGAGGAAAAATAGAAAAGATAAGAATAAAAAGAAGATGTATAGGAGTAACATACCTACACATAGAAGAGTCAGGGAAGTAACGCGAGGGGGGGGTGGAACCACATGGAACAAACGGGGCATCCGGGTTCAGTCAACGGAGGACCAGGGGTAACCATGCCATAAAGGTGAAGGATCTGTGAAGGCGGAGGACAACAAGAAGTTAGCCAACAAAAGAACGTGCTATGAACACATGAAACCATGAGAAACATGACCAACGAGCAAACGTGTAATAAGTACGAGAGAGCAATAAGATTATCTAGGATATTAAGCATTATAAAACGTGGAAAAATAAAAGGAACAAAAACTATAAAACTAACAAATGATGCATTTAAAAAACAGGTAAGCAATGCATAATAAGAACAAGAGAGGTTGAGCAATCATGGGACCAAAAAGTAGAACGAATTGCAAATACAGTAGATGTTAAGAGTCAAGTAATATTCGAAGATGAGGATCCTGCAGAATCCATAGCACTTGGTCTGCAGGAGTTAATGAAGCTCTTTAGCCGTACAGGATCATCATAGGATGTTGTTCTGTTGTTGTAGGTAACTTTAAAGAGGCAGGGATGGAAAAGACCATAATGGGCACCCATCGATCTCAAAACTGGTCTCATATCATGAAATGCCTTGCACCTATTGGCAGTGGCTTTAGCGTAGTCTTGCGCGAAAAATAAGGTTGAACCAGACCAAGTAATACTTTGAGAGGACCTGACCGCCGACAAAACCTTTAGCAGATCAGTATATTCCAGAAAGTATAAAATAACTCCTCTGGGCCGTTGCAGGGGTGAGGTACTTGAAGAAGGCCTACCCAATCTATGAGCTCATTGTATGTGGAGAGCCGTGCCATCAGCCATATGCAACAATTTGGGAAGGAAAGATTTAAAAAGGGTGAGAGGATCAGACCCTTCAATTCCTTCCGCCAGGATGTAAATACGCAGATTATTCCTCCTATTGCGATTTTCAAGGTCCTTGAGCTGTCGTTGAAGCACAGAGACCTGAGATTGGAGCTGAGAGACAGTCGTACTCGTATCACTAAAGGAGGATATACTCTGTTCAACTGCGGTCAAGTTGAGACCAGTTGTTTGCAACAATTTGTAACTTGTTATTAGTTTCCTTCATAAAGGGTCGAAGGGCCCTAATTTCTTCCAACAGTAACTCCATAGAAACAGGTGAAGACGATTTAGGAGGAGAGGGCGGATGTTGTTTCAGACGTTTAGTAACAGATTTGCCAGGGGGTGCCACAGGAAGATCCATATATGTCAAATTAGTATCGGACGAAGATAGCAGAGAGTCTTCTAATCTGGAAAATGTAGTGAAAATTCTTGAATTCTTGAAGAAGATGTGTTTTGGGTTTTGTTGCTTGGAAAATGCACCTTTCCATCTGCCCATAGGTAAAAAAGCTGCCTCACGTATCAAATCACAGGCAATTAAGACCAGTTGCCGTAAAGTGAAAGGAAAAAATCTGTATGAAAAATCAGAAATCAAAAATATGCCTGTCCAAGTTATGCAGTCAGCGGCTACTCTGTGGTGGTAAAACTCCACTATGAGGCAATACAACCCCAAAAAATGAAAAAAGCAAGCATTCTGCCCAAGTATTAGTGGGAGTAATGAGAATGTTGAGAAAAATATGCCATCAATTAAACCCAGTAAGATAGAGATCCCGTGAGATTACAAAATGGCCGCTGAAGAGATTGTTTATCCAGTAAAGTGAGTACATTGAGATATGGGCTTATAGCGGTACTTGCATGCTTTGGGGCATAGCAAAACAAAGCAAAGTTCAAAACATGCGGGCAGAAGGGGTGCCAGAATGATTGTGGATGAAAACCGCCTCAAACGGTACAAGCGCCGGTAAATATGCCAATTTCAAAATGGCGGACGTTACCGCGATGTCGCTTCTCACTGAAAGGAAGTTGCATACCAATTTTGCTGCATTTTCGTGCCGCGTCGGGACCAGAGAAGGGCACAGGACACTCACCAGACGTTCCCATATCCGCCGCTCCCCATCGCTAAGAAAACGGCAGCCGTGAAGCGCGGGACCGCCAAGTCGTGCCGCGAAGCTTCACCCGGACGCCTCCATGCTCACCGGGCGCCAAGCCATGCCCCTTCTGTATATACTCTGATTATTTATATCTTGAGTCCTTGGCAGGTGCAGAGTATGAAAACTGTAATTAGTGGGGCTGAGTTTGTTATATGCACAAAGATTGCCAACGCTGATATGGGTGGCATTAATTTTCAATTACAAGCCAGACCAATTGACTTGGCAATGTTTGCATAAAAAATTACTCCTGTTTACTTTGCCCATGCTTGTGTATCTTACATTGCATCTGTGCTGCAATGTCTTTTCAAGCTGAATGTGTCCATATCCAGAGAAAAGATTAAAGCTCCAGAATCTTCCTGGTTTTAATATATTTTGACTGCATCCGCCACATTGCATAAAACGCATCAGATATGGTGTGCTCTCCTTGCAAATGAAGGATTCCCTGAGTTACCGGGCGTTTGATCAATTACAGAACCTGTACCAGGCCAACAGGTCTTTCTAGAAAAAGCAAGGAGGGGGTGGCTTACATTTTGAATTCCTATCTTGTGTGCAGATGAGCGTTGGATTTGGGTACCTCTGTTCTGTATGTGCCAGCACCTTGGGAAATTGTTAGCGGCTGTAGCCCCTGCCGGGAACTTTGCTCATGCCAATGGTTATTAGGAATCACTGCAGCACATATAGTCACAAGCCTTTTGTCCCTTTCCCTCTCAGCACACCTCTGTAGGTCGTCGAGGCGAGGGGAGGCCTGAAGATCACCACAAAGACTTCAGGGCAGGCATAACTCAAAAGTGACATGAGATTACTACTCTTAGATGTTGTGCCAACGCCAGAAAGGCAGGCATTTTCTGCCACATCATACACCTACTCTCCCAATCACAATGTGAAATGTCTGATTGGATACAGGATTACTGTACTGCACCAATATTTCCTCTCTGCTTGGCACAGTTTAGGAACCAACACTTTTCTTTACATTCTAGTATCCTTATTGCTGCTCATAACACTTGTGAGTATGAGCACATTCTGAATTATGGTTATAGGAATTAAAAGATAGTTCATTTTGTGTTTTGCAAAAAAAGGAAAGAACCTTTGGTTTCTGAACCCCGACTGAAGAGCGGTAGTGTAAAAACGAAACAGTGTAACTTTTACATTTGACGGATTTTTTCTCTTTTTAATTTGCCTCTCCTTTTGTTTCTTTTCTTTTTTCTCTATTTTCTTTTCTTCTTATATTTTGGGGAATTGAATCAATCATTTATTTTGAAACTTGTAAAAACTACAAACACTTTGTCCATATGCTCCATTACCCAGTAGCATTTTCGAGTTTAACATTTTATCCTGAGCCCACCACCTCCTAATAATTCATCTTCAGCAAGAAGTTACAAGTTTACTTCATGCGATGCTTTAAGTCTCTTGACTTCTCAGCCATGTAGCAATGCAGTGACTTCAAGTGGCACTCAATTTAAAACTTTCTCTTAAGTAAAGAGTTTGTTCCTGGCATATAAAATTATATTTGCAGCTTTTACTGAAGCATTAAAGATATTTTTTTTAGCTATGTTTGTGAAGGTAGGTGTGCCACTTTTCTGGAAATACCCTTGCTTGACATTTGGATTCGAGCATTCAGGAGGCAATAAATCTTGACAGAAGTAGCAAATAATTGTTAAGGGCTTCTGTCTTAAAAAAATACTGATGCGCATTCAAAATATTTTCAAGGTAAATGAAGACAGGGTATGACTTGAGCAAGGGGTAAAAGTCCTGAATCGAAGGTGCCTGAATGCTTTTTTGCAATATGAGACAATTTGGGATTTCTGTAGACCAGTCAGAGATAGTATATATATATATATGTTACAATGATAAGCTACATACAGGCATTATGAAGGTGTTTTATATTTTTGTGTTTATACTTATCATAGAAACGTAGCCTCCAGTTACACAAGAGGCAAAAGATAAAATACAGGACGGTACTTAATATAAAGATGAAAAAGGAAATATTATTACAGACATAAAGAGTAACAGCAGTCACATTGTTAAGTATTTCATTTCACAAGTGGGCCTTTGAGTCCAAGGGTCGTGCTTACAGTGTTATGTTAGCATCACGTGGTATAGCGCAGCGAATCATATCCGAAGGAATATATCGGCGCTTTGCAATGATCCCTCTTGGATTCTACTCAGTGACAGACAAAGAGACACAGGTTGAGGGTTGAAGTTTCCTAATATATTTGATCTGTCAAGCATTTGATTGCTGGGTACATCATGACTTCATATTTTACACTTTTTGGGTTTGTTGTTTTTTGTTTTCTGTAGAGTTATGTTTGCCTCTGGAGCACACCAGTGTTGGTGTGTTCTGAACTTGAACAAACATTTGACACAGCAGAAAATTTTCACTTGACAGTTAGCTACCTATTTAATTTTTTAATTTGATAAGGAATTTAAATATTGTCAGCTTCAAAGGGACTTTTAAGTCGACAAGGAGTGCAATATATGTTGGCTTATGCACTCACAGTTACTCATTTATTCACTCATTTTATAAAAAGAGACATTCAATAGAGAATTTTAAAGTTTTGTCCAGGTCAGGTAGGAGCTAAAGCTCCATACTCCATGCCTAAAAGAGTAAAATTGGATACAATATATGGGATAATGCATTCGCATTCGCACCTATAAATTATAATGCAATTGTAAGTCACCAAAGTGTTCCATGATCATATAGGGCACAAGACTGAAGGCTGGGTTTCTTCCTAAGGTCAAAGAAGTACAAAGTGATTTCCAGCTTATTCAATATAAGTGGTTCCTTCATTCCCATTGGTTTTCTTTGCATTCTGAGTCAAGTAATATGTTTTCCGTTTACAAAAGCAAGACTACAAGAACCAGAATCCAATACAACCCTTTGGACAATCTTTCATGGATACGGAAAGTTCTGTAATGCTATACTAATGGCACATTTATATTGTATAAATGCCAAATAGCATTAACAATATGTAAAACAACTTTAGTCCTTTCCCTTTAGAAGCATTCCAAACAAAACTGCTAGACCACGGCTCCGCGGAACAATAACCCAACTGCCCCAAAGGTATTTGACCAGGTTGAGCGTCATCATTGTCGCGCAGCGTGAATCCTTTGGCTGATCAATGCATGTGTGGCCGCAGTTTGTTGCGTAAGAGTGAACAAACCTCTGCTGTTCATCTCTAACCATTAAGCACCTCTCTCCTTTCACTCACTCCTGTCTTTCCCTAAAGTTTGTGTCCAAAATATGTGATCAAACCTATTATTGCATAATCATGGCTTGCTTCATGCCTGGCCTGCTCTGCATGTTTTTTTCGCTTTTCTGACGTAAACCCATAACACACAACAATGTTTTGGAACAGCAAAGTTACAATAACCCAACTGTATGGGGAATTTTCTCCCTTTATGTTGGGACATAGTTTATTTGCCAGTTTGCTTTGGACATGCCTCATATGGTGTACCAGAGCTGGAAAAATGAGTGTCGGTGGCCCTGCCCCTAAATAGGGTGGGGCCACCACCTCTGTGGCATTTAAGAACTTCCCCCCTTTTAATTTTCTCTTTTGCTTGTCTCTTTCCTTCTTCCCCTCTTATTCTCTCTCTTGTTGTTATATTGTAATCTGCTCTCAATAATTATTGCCAACTTGGCCTTGTGATGCCTCACATGGTGGACCTGGGCAGAAAAAATGAGTGTCAGTGACCCTTCCCCTGAATTGAGTGGGGCCACCCCCTCTGTGGCATGGAAGTACTTTCCTCCTTCTCTTTCGCTCTTTTGCTTGTCTCTTTCCTTCTTCCTCTCTTCATCTCTCTCTTTTTGCTATATTTTAATCTGTTCTCAATATGTTTTTGAATCTCCGGGACCTTTAGTTACTGCCTATGGGACTGAAGGCTCCTTTGAGCAAGGAATACTCGTTTCTGACTCAAGGCGCACTATTAAAACCCGAAGCCATCACTGCCTTCTACATCAGAGGTTTGTGTCTTACTCAAGAAACTCTGGTGAAGGCCTAGGTTGCTGCAGCCTGTATAAGGACAGTGCCAATTGCAGCATTTCAAATCTCCCATGCATGCAAATGCTATTTTTGGGAGATGGCTTTTCTGCATATACTCTGATTATTTAAATCTTGTATCCTTGGCAGGTGCAGAGTATGAAAACTGTAATTAGTGGGGCTGAGTGTGTTATATGCACAAAGATTGCCAACGCTGATATGGGTGGCATTAATTTTCAATTACAAGCCAGACCAATTGACTTGGCAATGTTTGCATAAAAAATGACTCCTGTTTCTTTGCCCATGCTTGTTTATCATACGTTGCATCTGTGCTGCAATGTTTTTTCAAGCTGAATGTGTCCATATCCAGAGAAAAGATTAAAGCTCCAGAATCTTCCTGGTTTTAATATATTTTGACTGCATCAGCCACATTGCATAACACGTATGAGATATAGTGTGCTCTCCTTGCAAATGAGGGATTCCCTGGGTTACCGGGCGTTTGATCAATTACAGAACCTGTACCAGGCCAACAGGTCTTTCTAGAAAAAGCAAGGAGGGGGTGGATTCATGTTGCATTCCCATCTTGTGGATCGATGAGCATGGAATTTGGGTCCCTCTGTTCTGTATGTGCCAGCACCTTGGGAAATTGTTAGCGACTGTAGACCCTACCGGGAACTTTGCTCATGCCAATGGTTATTAGGAATCACTGCAGCACATATAGTCACAAGCCTTTTGTCCCTTTCCCTCTCAGCACACCTCTGTAGGTCATCGAGGTGAGGGGAGGCCTGAAGATCACCACAAAGACTTCAGGGCAGGCATAACTCAAAAGTGACATGAGATTACGACTCTTAGATGTTGTGCCAACACCAGAAAGGCAGGCATTTTCTGCCACATCATACACCTACTCTCCCAATCACAATGTGAAATGTCTGATTGGATACAGGATTACTGTACTGCACCAATATTTCCTCTCTGCTTGGCACAGTTTAGGTACCAACACTTTTCTTTACATTCTAGTAGCCTTATTGCTGCTCATAACGCTTGTGAGTATGAGCACATTCAGAATTCTGGTTATAGGAATTAAAAGATAGTTCATTTTGTGTTTTTGCGAAAAAGGAAAGAACCTTTGGTTTCTGAACCCCGACTGAAGAGCGGTAGTGTAAAAACTAAACAGTGTAACTTTTACATTTGACGGATTTTTTTCTCTTTTTAATTTGCCTCTCCGTTTGTTTCTTTTCTTTTGTCTCTATTTTCTTTTCTTCTTATATTTTGGGAAATTGAATCAATCATTTATTTTGAAACTTGTAAAAACTACAAACACTTTGTCCATATGCTCCATTACCCAGTAGCATTTTCGAGTTTAACATTTTATCCTGAGCCCACCACCTCCTAATAATTCATCTTCAGCAAGAAGTTACAAGTTTACTTCATGCGATGCTTTAAGTCTCTTGACTTCTCAGCCATGTAGCAATGCAGTGACTTCAAGAGGCACTCAATTTACAACTTTCTCTTAAGTAAAGAGTTGGTTCCTGGCATAAAAAAGGATATTTGCAGCTTTTACTGAAGCATTACAGATATTTTTTTTAGCTATGTTTGTGAAGGTAGGTGTGCCACTTTTCTGGAAATACCCTTGCTTGACATTTGGATTCGAGCATTCAGGAGGCAATAAATCTTGACAGAAGTAGCAAATAATTGTTAGGGGCTTCTGTCTTCAAAAAATACCGATGCGCATTCAAAATATTTTCAAGGTAAATGAAGACAGGGTATGACTTGAGCAAGGGGATAAAAGTCCTGAATCGAAGGTGCCTGAATGCTTTTTTGCAATATGAGACAATTTGGGATTTCTGTAGAACAGTCAGAGATAGTATATATATATATGTTACAATGATAAGCTACATACAGGCATTATGAAGGTGTTTTATATTTTTGTGTTTATACTTATCATAGAAACGTAGCCTCCAGTTACACAAGAGGCAAAAGATAAAATACAGGACGGTACTTAATATAAAGATGAAAAAGGAAATATTATTACAGACATAAAGAGTAACAGCAGTCACATTGTTAAGTATTTCATTTCACAAGTGGGCCTTTGAGTCCAAGGGTCGTGCTTACAGTGTTATGTTAGCATCACGTGGTATAGCGCAGCGAATCATATCCGAAGGAATATATCGGCGCTTTGCAATGATCCCTCTTGGATTCTACTCAGTGACAGACAAAGAGACACAGGTTGAGGGTTGAAGTTTCCTAATATATTTGATCTGTCAAGCATTTGATTGCTGGGTACATCATGCCTTCATATTTTACACATTTTGGGTTTGTTGTTTTTTGTTTTATGTAGAGTTATGTTTGCCTCTGGAGCACACCAGTGTTGGTGTGTTCTGAACTTGAACAAACATTTGACACAGCAGAAAATTTTCACTTGACAGTCAGCTACTTATTTAATTTTTTAATTTGCTAAGGAATTTAAATATTGTCAGCTTCAAAGGGACTTTTAAGTCGACAAGGAGTGCAATATATGTTGGCTTATGCACTCACAGTTACTCATTTATTCACTCATTTTATAAAAAGAGACATTCAATAGAGAATTTTAAAGTTTTGTCCAGGTCAGGTAGGAGCTAAAACTCCATACTCCATGCCTAAAAGAGTAAAATTGGATACAATATATGGGATAATGCATTCGCACCTATAAATTATAATGCGATTCTAAGTCACCAAAGTGTTCCATGATCACATAGGGCACAAGACTGAAGGCTGAGTTTCTTCCTAAGGTCAAAGAAGTACAAAGTGATTTCCAATATATTTTTCAATGTACAGCTGAGGGCAGCTTATTCAATATAAGTGGTTCCTTCATTCCCATTGGTTTTCTTTGCATTCTGAGTTAAGTAATATGTTTTCAGTTTACAAAAGCAAGACTACAAGAACCAGAATCCAATACAACCCTTTGGACAATCTTTCATGGATACGGAAAGTTCTGTACTGCTATACTAATGGCACATTTATATTGTATAAATGCCAAATAGCATTAACAATATGTAAACCAACTTTGGTCCTCTCCCTGTAGAAGCATTCCAAACAAAACTGCTAGACCACGGCTCCGCGGAACAATAACCCAACTGCCCCAAAGGTATTTGACCAGGTTGAGCGTCATCATTGTCACGCAGCTTGAATCCTTTGGCTGATCAATGCATGTGTGGCCACAGTTTGTTGCGTAAGAGTGAACAAACCTCTGCTGTCCATCTCTAACCATTAAGCACCTCTCTCCTTCCACTCACTCCTGTCTTTCCCTAAAGTGTGTGTCCAAAATATTTGATCAAACCTATTATTGCATAATCATGGCTTGCTTCATGCCTGGCCTGCACTACATTTTGTTTTTGCTTTTCTGGCGTAAACCCATAACACTCAACAATGTTTTGGAACAGCAAAGTTACAATAACCCAGCTGTATGGGGAATTTTCTCCCTTTATGTTGGGCCATAGTTTATTTGCCAGTTTGCTTTGGACATGCCTCATATGGTGTACCAGAGCAGGAAAAATGCGTGTCAGTGGCACTGCCCCTAAATAGGG
Source organism: Triturus cristatus (assembly GCF_964204655.1). NCBI lineage: Eukaryota > Metazoa > Chordata > Amphibia > Caudata > Salamandridae > Triturus > Triturus cristatus. The sequence goes on from NC_140590.1 coordinate 1,576,807,999, forward strand.
TGGGGCCACCACCTCTGTGGCATTTAAGAACTTCCCCCTTTTCATTTTCTCTTTTGCTTGTCTCTTTCCTTCTTCCCCTCTTATTCTCTCTCTTGTTGTTATATTTTAATCTGCTCTCAATAATTATTGCCAACTTGGTCTTGTCGTGCCTCACGTGGTGGACCTGGGCAGAAAAAATGAGTGTCAGTGACCCTTCCCCTGAATTGAGTGGGGCCACCCCCTCTGTGGCATGGAAGTACTTTCCTCCTTCTCTTTCGCTCTTTTGCTTGTCTCTTTCCTTCTTCCTCTCTTCATCTCTCTCTTTTTGCTATATTTTAATCTGTTCTCAATATGTTTTTGAATCTCCGGGACCTTTAGTGACTGCCTATGGGACTGAAGGCTCCTTTGAGCAAGGAATACTCGTTTCTGACTCAAGGCGCACTATTAAAACCCGAAGCCACCACTGCCTTCTACATCAGAGGTTTGTGTCTTACTCAAGAAACTCTGGTGAAGGCCTAGGTTGCTGCAGCCTGTATAAGGACAGTGCCAATTGCAGCATTTCAAATCTCCCATGCATGCAAATGCTATTTTTGGGAGATGACTTTTCTGCATATACTCTTATTATTTAAATCTTGTGTCCTTGGCAGGTGCAGAGTATGAAAACTGTAATTAGTGGGGCTGAGTGTGTTATATGCACAAAGATTGCCAAAGCTGATATGGGTGGCATTAATTTTCAATTACAAGCCAGACCAATTGACTTGGCAATGTTTGCATAAAAACTTACTCCTGTTTACTTTGCCCATGCTTGTGTATCTTACGTTGCATCTGTGCTGCGATGTCTTTTCAAGCTGAATGTCTCCATATCCAGAGAAAAGATTAAAGCTCCAGAATCTTCCTGGTTTTAATATATTTTAGCTGCTTCCGCCACATTGCATAAAACGCATCAGATATAGCGTGCTCTCCTTGCAAATGAGGGATTCCCTGGGTAACCGGGCGTTTGATCAATTACAGAACCTGTACCAGGCCAACAGGTCTTTCTAGAAAAAGCAGGGAGTGGGTGGCTTACATTTTGCATTCCTATCTTGTGTGCCGATGAGTGTTGGATTTGGGTCCCTCTGTTCTGTATGTGCCAGCACCTTGGGAAGCTGATAGCGACTGTAGCCCCTGCCGGGAACTTTGCCCATGCAAATGGTTATTAGGAATCACTGCAGCACATATAGTCACAAGCCTTTTGTCCCTTTCCCTCTCAGCACACCTCTGTAGGTCGTCGAGGCGAGGGGAGGCCTGAAGATCACCACAAAGACTTCAGGGCAGGCATAACTCAAAAAGTGATATGAGATTACTACTCTTAGATGTTGTGCCAACACCAGAAAGGCAGGCATTTTCTGCCACATCATACACCTACACTCCCAATCACAATGTGAAATGTCTGATTGGATACAGGATTACTGTACTGCACCAATATTCCCTCTCTGCTTGGCACAGTTTAGGAACAAACACTTTTCTTTACATTTTAGTATCCTTATTGCTGCTCATAACACTTGTGAGTATGAGCACATTCTGAATTATGGTTATAGGAATTAAAAGATAGTTCATTTTCTGTTTTTGCAAAAAAGGAAAGAACCTTTGGTTTCTGAACCCCGACTGAAGAGCGGTAGTGTAAAAACTAAACAGTGTAACTTTTACATTTGACTGATTTTTTCTCTTTTTAATTTTTCTCTCCTTTTGTCTCTATTTTCTTTTCTTCTTATATTTTGGGGAATTGAATCAATCATTTATTTTGAAACTTGTAAAAACTACAAACACTTTGTCCATATGCTCCCAGAATGAATCTGAAAGTCCATTACCCAGTAGCATTTTCGAGTTTAACATTTTATCTTGAGCCCACCACCTCCTAATAATTCATCTTCAGCAAGAAGTTACAAGTTTACTTAATGCAATGCTTTAAGTCTCTTGACTTCTCAGCCAAGTAGCAATGCAGTGACTTTAAGTGGCACTCAATTTAAAACTTTCTCTTAAGTAAAGAGTTTGTTCCTGGCATATAAAATGATATTTGCAGCTTTTACTGAAGGATTAAAGATATTTTTTTAGCTATGTTTGTGAAGGTAGGTGTGCCACTTTTCTGGAAATACCCTTGCTTGACATTTGGATTCGAGCATTCAGGAGGCAATAAATCTTGACAGAAGTAGCAAATAATTGTTAGGGGCTTCTGTCTTAAAAAAATACCGATGCGCATTCAAAATATTTTCAAGGTAAATGAAGACAGGGTATGACTTGAGCAAGGGGGTAAAAGTCCTGAATCGAAGGTGCCTGAATGCTTTTTTGCAATATGAGACAATTTGGGATTTCTGTAGAACAGTCAGAGATAGTTTATATATATATATATATATATATTTCCACCAAAGTTGCCCTCAGCAACGAGAGGTCACTCACCAACATTTCTCTGAGATGCAGTCTGCCTTTCACAATCCTTATTGTTTCCTTTTAATGCCGACGCGTTTCAAGGCTGAAAGCCTCTTCTTCTTGGGCTGCAGTAACATCACATTAGACACTCGCATTGCTTCAGTTACTTGACTTTATTTATTTCCATGACCCCCACTGGGCGTGAGCTAAGTGCAAAGTCCTGAGTGCATTCTGGGGCATGGAGTCATGAATGCGACATAATTAATCACTTTTGTAAGTTCCAATGTGTATATTTACAAGCTGGGATTGGAATTCTTTGCCAGCTGGGGAAGCCAGTTCTGAAATTGTTCGGGACTTTAAAGGCACAACATTTAAATGCGCAATGAGCCTGCTTTCATTATCTTAACCTACTAAAGGAGAAAAAGAAGCCTTACTTGTAAATATACACATTGGAACTTACAAAAGTGATTAATTATGTCGCATTCATGACTCCATGCCCCAGAATGCACTCAGGACTTTGCACTTAGCTCACGCCCAGTGGGGGTCATGGAAATAAATAAAGTCAAGTAACTGAAGCAATGCGAGTGTCTAATGTGATGTTACTGCAGCCCAAGAAGAAGAGGCTTTCAGCCTTGAAACGCGTCGGCATTAAAAGGAAACAATAAGGATTGTGAAAGGCAGACTGCATCTCAGAGAAATGTTGGTGAGGGACCTCTCGTTGCTGAGGGCAACTTTGGTGGAAATATTTTACACGGCGGCCCGGCCGTGGAGAGGAGCACCGTCACTAGCTGGGATTGGAATTCTTTGCCAGCTGGGGAAGCCAGTTCTGAAATTGTTCGGGACTTTAAAGGCACAACATTTAAATGCGCAATGAGCCTGCTTTCATTATCCTAACCTACTAAAGGAGAAAAAGAAGCATTACTTGTAAATATACACATTGGAACTTACAAAAGTGATTAATTATGTCGCATTCATGACTCCATGCCCCAGAATGCACTCAGGACTTTGCACTTAGCTCACGCCCAGTGGGGGTCATGGAAATAAATAAAGTCAAGTAACTGAAGCAATGCGAGTGTTTAATGTGATGTTACTGCAGCCCAAGAAGAAGAGGCTTTCAGCCTTGAAACGCGTCGGCATTAAAAGGAAACAATAAGGATTGTGAAAGGCAGACTGCATCTCAGAGAAATGTTGGTGAGTGACCTCTCGTTGCTGAGGGCAACTTTGGTGGAAATATATATATATATATATATATATATATATATATATAATATATACAGTCCAAGAAGTAGCAAGTTATGCGCGTAGCACCAGACCGAGAGGGCGTGTCGGTAACCAGTGCTTGCTTTAACGGAGAAAGGACACGGCAGGTTGCTGTGTTAAGCTGCCAACAGCAGTTTACTTGCCATTATTCTGTGAAAGAGGCTGGGGTGAGTGTGCATATCGGAGCCAGCAGGACTGGGACGTCACTTGGCGTACGAGCACAAAATCACTGCATTTTGACTCGCAGCGAAGGCACATGTAAACCCGGCATGGATCACGGTGAGCAGCGCATTCAGAGGCCGTGGAGATTGGTCAGTTACATACTCCAATCAGAAAACAACTTCCATACATTTAAACAGGCCCCCCAGGTGTACTATCACTGTTTGTTGGAACTGGCACTGAGGAAGGTCGAAAGACTGAAACGCGTATGCCGAGCGTTTCACAACAACGAATTGGATTCACGTTTTGCGCTTTTAATTTTGGCAAAATAAATCTACGAGTTGTCACTGAGCATGTGTCGGCCCGTTTCTGAGTTGGAATGGGATTGGACTCGATATATATAATATATATATATATATTATCTACTGGCGGTCTTCAGTAGATAGTTATAGCTAGGACCGAGTTCCCATAGGAAATCTGAAAATTCTATTTTGAATAACTTTGGCGCCGGTTGACGAATCCTCGCGAAATTTTCAAAACTAATGGGGCGCTCCGCTCAGCTCCTACCCTGAAGGTCTCGGGGTGATTCGTCAAGTGGGGGCTGAGAAAAAAGGGGGTCCCAAAACGCGTTTTCCCCATGCATTTTCCCATAGGACCTTTAGTCGAAGGTACAGCCCGAACGGCTGAACAGAATTACTTGAAATTTGGGAAAGAGGTAGTCCTCAGGTCAGGCATGTGCCTTTTGCATATATGGTGTCAATCTGTTCAGTAGTTCCTGAGAAAATTGCAGTTGAAAGTACATAAATATCTATATGCGCGCACGGTGCCGTGCGCGAGCGTAATTCTGATTGGTGGTTAGATGTCAGTCAACATTCGAATCGGTCAAAATCAGGAAGTGTCGGATGCCATTTTGTGTGTGGCAGTGAAAAAGAAAGGTGGAGAACGTGAAAAGGGGGCAGGGTAGAGAGTTCCTGACCCCCTAGCCTTTGTCAGGGGGTCCCTGAAGGACCCCGAAGGATGAAAAAACCATTTTTTTTTTTTTCAAAAAATCGCGGGGTGCGCACACGGTGCGCGCACGGTGAAAAACCCTTAAAAAAAACAAAAACATTTTACACTGTTTATAAGTTTATAGAAGATATTAACTATGCATTTTACACTGTTTATAAGTTTATAGAAGATATTAACTATGCTGTTCAACTTTATCCAAATTCAAAATAAAAGAGCTGAGCCATTCCATATTAAAGGATACAGTCAATCTATAACTATATACATAGGTAGTTTATTGTAAAATAAATATATAAAAAATATAATAATACATACATAAATTAGCATTTAAAAAACCTTAGAAATTCCCTAAAAAAACCATAGGTTTCACACACGTTATAGTTAGGAATTAGCATTTAAAAAACCTTGCAAATTCACTGAAAAAAACATAGGTTTCACACATGTTATAGTTAGCTGGTCATTTCACTCGTAAAAAACCATTGAAATTCCCCCGTTATAGTTAGATCAGCTAACTATAACTCGAGCAACCGCAATCCACTGCTGATGACGTCGCATATTACATCACTCATGACATGGTCGTTGACATCACTCATGACATCACTGATGACATCTCAAATGACATCACTGATGACATCACTGATGACATCATCCAGTGAATATGTGTCTTTCTGAAAAAAAAATATTTTTTATATATGTAGATCTAAAGGTTAATGGAAGAATAAATGGGAAAATAAGTGTCTAAATGGATGGTTTTTTTTGTAAAATTAATTGTATAACTGACTTATTAACAGTATCTTAGTGATTAAAGGGATGTAATATGCGACGTCATCAGCAGTGGATTGCGGTCGCGCGAGTTATAGTTAGCTGAACTATCTATAACGGGGGAATTTCAATGGTTTTTTACGAGTGAAATGTCCAGCTAACTATAACATGTGTGAAACCTATGGTTTTTTCAGTGAATATATTATCTACTGGCGGTCGCCAGTAGATAGTTATAGTTAGGAACGTGTTTCCATAGGAAATCCGCAACATTCTATTTGGAATAACTTTGGCGCCGATTGATGAATCCTCGGGAAATTTTCAAAATAGGTGGGGCGCTCCGCTCTGCTCCTACCCTGAAAGTCTCGGGGGGATTTGTCAAGCGGGGGCTGAGAAAAAAGGGGGTTTCCAAAACGCGTTTTTCCCATGCAATTTTCCATAGGGACCTTTAGTCCAAGGTACAGCCCAAACGGCTGAACAGAATTACTTTAAATTTGGCAAAGAGGTAGTCCTCAGGTCAGGGATGTGCCTTTTGCATATCTGGAGTCAATCTGTTCGTTAGTTCCTGAGAAAATTGCAGTTAAAAGTACATACATATCTATAGCCTCGCACCGTGCGCGCACGGTGACGTGCGCGAGCGCAATTCTGATTGGTTGTTAGATGTCAGTAAACATTCGAATCGGTCGAAATCAGAAAGTGTCGGCCGCCATTTTGTCTCTCGCGGTCTGAGGCAGTGAAAAACAAAGGTGGAGAATGTGAAAAGGGGGCAGGGTGGACAGTTCCTGACCCCCTAGCCTTTATCAGGGGGTCACTGAAGGTCCCCCAAGGGTGAAAAAAACTTTTTTTTTTTTCGGAACAGCGCGGGGTGCGTGCACCGTGCGCGCACGGCATGAACAACCCATCATGGGCGCTCGGTGCGCGTAGCGCACCGAGCGCCCACAGCGCGCGCACGTGGCACGAAGCTCACCGTGCGCGCACGGTGCGCGCACGGTGAAAAACCTGAAAAAAACCAAAAAATATTAATAAATACATAACTTAGCATTTAAAAAACCGTACAAATTCACTTAAAAAACCATAGGTTTCACACACGTTATAGTTAGGAATTAGCATTTAAAAAACCTTGCAAATTCACTTAAAAAACCATAGGTTTCACACATGTTATAGTTAGCTGGACATTTCCCTCGTAAAAAACCAATGAAATTCCCCCGTTATAGTTAGTGCAGGCAACTATAACTCACGCGACCGCAATCCTCTGCTGATGTCGTCAGATATTACATCACTGATTACATATGTGTCTTTCTGAAAAATAAATATTTGTAATATATTTATAGCTAAAGATTAATGGAAGAAGACATGGGTACATAGGTGTCTAAATACAGTGATGTAATATCAGACGTCATCAGCAGAGGATTGCGGTCGCGTGAGTTATAGTTGCCTGCACTAACTATAACGGGGGAATTTCATTGTATTTTTACGTGGAAATGTCCAGCTAACTATAACATGTGTGAAACCTATGTTTTTTTAAGTGAATATATATATATATATATATTTTCATTAAGTGTTTTTTACCGCTACCCACCATGTCATCATAGCATGTTACTATGATAAGCTACATACGGGCATTATGAAGACGTTTCATATTTTAGTGTTTATACTTATCATAGAAACGTAGCCTCCAGTTGCACAAGAGGCAAAAGATAAAATACAGGAGAGTACCATAATATAAAGACAAAAAAGGAAATATTAATACAGACATAAAGAGTAACAGCAGTCACATTGTTAAGCATTTCACAGGTGGGCCTTTGTGCTTACAGTGTTATGTTAGCATCACGTGGTATAGCGCAGCGAATCATAGCAGAAGGAATATCTCGGCGCTTTGCAATGATCCCTCTTGGATTCTACTCAGTGACAGACAAAGAGACACAGGTTGAGGGTTGAAGTTTCCTAATATATTTGATCTGTCAAGCATTTGATTGCTGGGTACATCATGACTTCATATTTTAAACTTTTTGGGTTTGTTGTTTTTTTCAGTCTGCGCTGTATTTTGTTTTATGTAGAGTTATGTTTGCCTCTGAAGCAAACCAGGGTTGGTGTGTTCTGAACTTGAACAAACATTTGACAGAGCAGAAAATGTTCACTTGACAGTCAGCTACTTACTTAATTCTTTAATTTGCTAAGGAATTTAAATATTGTCAGCTTCAAAGGGACTTTTAATTCGACAAGGAGGGCAATATATGTTGGCGTACGCACTCACAGTTACTCTTTTATTCACTCATTTTTTAAAAAGAGACATTCAATAGAGAATATTTAAGTTTTGTCCAGGTCAGGTAGGAGCTAAAACTCCATACTCCATGCCTAAAAGAGTAAAATTGGATGCAATATATGGGATAATGCATTCGCACCTATAAATTATAATGCGATTGTAAGTCACCAAAGTGTTCCATGATCATTTAGGGCATAAGACTGAAGGCTGAGTTTCTTCCTAAGGTCAAAGAAGTACAAAGTGATTTCCAATATATTTTTCAATGTACAGCTGAGGGCAGCTTATTCAATATAAGTGGTTCCTTCATACCCATTGGTTTTCTTTGCATTCTGAGTCAAGTAATATTTTTTCAGTTTGCAAAAGCAAGACTACAAGAACCAGAATCCAATAGAACGCTTTGGACAATCTTTCATGGATACAGAAAGTTCTGTGATGCCATACTAATGGCACATTTATATTGTATGAATGCCAAATAGCATTAACAATATGTAAACCAACTTTGGTCCTCTCCCTTTAGAAGCATTCCAAACAAAACTGCTAGACCACAGCTCCGCTGAACAATAACCCAACTGCCCCAAAGGTATTTGACCAGGTTGAGCGTCATCATTGTCGCGCAGCTTGAATCCTTTGGCTGATCAATGCATGTGTGGCCGCAGTTTGTTGCGTAAGAGTGAACAAACCTCTGCTGTTCATCTCTAACCATTAAGCACCTCTCTCCTTCCACTCACTCCTGTCTTTCCCTAAAGTGTGTGTCCAAAATATGTGATCAAACCTATTATTGCATAATCATGGCTTGCTTTATGCCTGGCCTGCACTACATTTTGTTTTCGCTTTTCTGACGTAAACCCATAACACTCAACAATGTTTTGGAACAGCAAAGTTACAATAACCCAGCTGTATGGGGAATTTTCTCCCTTTATGTTGGGCCATAGTTTATTTGCCAGTTTGCTTTGGACATGCCTCATATGGTGTACCAGAGCAGGAAAAATGCGTGTCAGTGGCCCTGGCCCTAAATAGAGTGGGGCCACCACCTCTGTGGCATTTAAGAACTTCCCCCCTTTTAATTTTCTCTTTTGCTTGTCTCTTTCCTTCTTCCCCTCTTATTCTCTCTCTTGTTGTTATATTTTAATCTGCTCTCAATAATTATTGCCAACTTGGTCTTGTGATGCCTCACATGGTGGACCTGGGCAGAAAAAATGAGTGTCAGTGACCCTTCCCCTGAATTGAGTGGGGCCACCCCCTCTGTGGCATGGAAGTACTTTCCTCCTTCTCTTTCGCTCTTTTGCTTGTCCCTTTCCTTCTTCCTCTCTTCATCTCTCTCTTTTTGCTATATTTTAATCTGTTCTCAATATGTTTTTGAATCTCCGGGAGCTTTAGTGACTGCCTATGGGACTGAAGGCTCCTTTGAGCAAGGAATACTCGTTTCTGACTCAAGGGCCACTATTAAAACCCGAAGCCACCACTGCCTTCTACATCAGAGGTTTGTCTCTTACTCAAGAAACTCTGGTGAAGACCTAGGTTGCTGCAGCCTGTATAAGGACAGTGCCAATTGCAGCATTTCAAAACTCCCAGGCATGCAAATGCTATTTTTGGGAGATGGCTTTTCTGCATATACTCTGATTATTTAAATCTTGTGTCTTTGGCAGGTGCAGAGTATGAAATCTGTAATTAGTGGGGCTGAGTGTGTTACATGCACAAAGATTGCCAAAGCTGATATGGGTGGCATTAATTTTCAATGACAAGCCAGACCAATTGACTTGGCAATGTTTGCATAAAAAATGACTCCTGTTTCTTTGCCCATGCTTGTTTATCTTATGTTGCATCTGTGCTGCGATGTTTTTTCAAGCTGAATGTGTCCATATCCAGAGAAAAGATTAAAGCTCCAGAATCTTCCTGGTTTTAATATATTTTGACTGCATCCGCCACATTGCATAACACGCATGAGATATAGTGTGCTCTCCTTGCAAATGAGGGATTCCCTGGGTTACCGGGCGTTTGATCAATTACAGAACCTGTACCAGGCCAACAGGTCTTTCTAGAAAAAGCAAGGAGGGGGTGGCTTACATGTTGCATTCCCATCTGGTGCATCGATGAGCATGGACTTTGGGTCCCTCTGTTCTGTATGTGCCAGCACCTTGGGAAATTGTTAGCGGCTGTAGCCCCTGCCGGGAACTTTGCCCATGCCAATGGTTATTAGGAATCACTGCAGCACATATAGTCACAAGCCTTTTGTCCCTTTCCCTCTCAGCACACCTCTGTAGGTCATCGAGGTGAGGGGAGGCCTGAAGATCACCACAAAGACTTCAGGGCAGGCATAACTCAAAAAGTGATATGAGATTACTACTCTTAGATGTTGTGCCAACACCAGAAAGGCAGGCATTTTCTGCCACATCATGCACCTACTCTCCCAATCACAATGTGAAATGTCTTATTGGATACAGGATTACTGTACTGCACCAATATTTCCTCTCTGCTTGGCACAGTTTAGGAACCAACACTTTTCTTTTCATTTTAGGATGCTTATTGCTGCTCATAACACTTGTGAGTATGAGCACATTCAGAATTCTCGTTATAGGAATTAAAAGATAGTTCATTTTGTGTTTTTGAATTGGCACTCTCTATTGAATCCTCCTTCTGTACATGTATTGTTTATTGTTTTGTAGACATGAACCCTTGCCAAAGGAAACTGTCAAGATAGATAAAGCATTACAAACTAGGGGTTCCGGAAAGATGCATTGCCTTCTAGATCAGGCAGTCCATGCAAAAGTTGTAGCAGTATGCCTACATCCGATATTGTAATTCCAAAAAACAAACATGGATGCCATGGGAGAGTCACCCGAGACTGCATTGAGGGTGGATAGGTTAACCTAGAGGTAGGCCACCTGACACCAGCCTGTGTCATCCTCTTACAGGGGCCTACTCCTGCACCTTCATGTTATGATCTTATGGACTGCAAGACAAGGCACAGAAGAGAAAGTCAAGCAGCGAGCAGTTTATCAGGTCCATCCCTAGCTGTAGTTTTCCACTTTCTACTACCACTGCCTGCACCAGTCCAGAGCTACTTTGATAGAAATGATTGACACCGATGAGAAAACATATTATATGTCACCGCACAACTGCCACAATGGTGACATTCAAGCCTTTTTATGCAACCTTACCCTCTCCTCGAACAAGGTAAGTACCTTCTGTTTTTCTGAGCAGACTCTCTGTGATTCTGATCTCAATTCAAAGATGTCTTTTTCGTGAAACTGTAATACAACATCAGTCGTCAGAGTTATATGGCTTACAATAATACAAGTTAATCACTTCTCTTAGCACCTAGTGCCCCCATAATTACAATATTTGTGCATCATGAATAATTCTTCATTAGGATCCTTTTTCTAACGTGAATTGGATCAAAAAATGTGCAACAAAACACATAATTCTATAATCCTTCAAGGTAACTCAGACTCACTACTTCAAACATGATTTACAACAGAGGAAAAGGCGTCCAAACACATTTTTTGGGAAAACAATCACTATTCAAGGTTGACAAAGGTCTAATTGAACAACTGTGGGCCTCATTTACAAGGAACTGACGCATCTGCATAGATGCGTCAGTTTCCTTGCGCCAGCGCCGAATGTCCTTGCGCCACCATGGATGCGCTGTATTTACAATACAGTGCTCCATGGCACAAGGATTAACAGATGAGTCAGAAATTCTGACGCATCTTTTGGCACAAAAGTGACGCATTGCTGGAGTTGCTCATGAAAGTAATGCAACTCCAGCACTGCGCCACAACAGATAGGTGAGTCCCACTCAAAAAGCCCTGAATTTCCTTACACCTGGTCTTAGCAGGCATGGGGATTTTGACACAGTTAAGGCATAGAGTGATCCAGTAAAATTTTGAAAATTTCACTGCGTCAGTCCTACATGGCTTTTTGTGTGGGAACGCCCACCTTGCATACATTATACCTGACGCAGGTATAATGTGGCGCAGGGCTTTACAACATGCATCTCCCTGGATGCGTCACGTTGTAAATGGGCTGCAACGTGGCGCATTGTTTACGCCACCGCTCGTCACAAAGAGTGATACAACGGCTGTGCAAAAGTGTTGCAAAGGGCTTGTAAATCTGCCCCTAAGTTTATAAGCTCTGCACACATGACAGGCGGGCCCACCACCTGTGCCGGAAGATCCTTCACATCACTCTTTAGACCTTGACAGAATGCTCTTTTGCCTTCAGGCCATCCAGTCTCTACAACTAACTGATGATGGTAATGTAATTCGAAAATCTTGATGTGCTTGTTTTAAATTTAATCATTTAGTATCCAGAGAAAAGTTCATTGCAAACAACTTCCAAATTAGAAAAGACGTTATTCAATGATAGGTAATTCATCTGGAACAGACTTATTATCAGCACTGCCACTTAAATACAGTACGACAACATTACTCTAGCTGGTCAGACAAAAAATGCAATTGCCACTGATTAAGGAATAGTGTGACATTTTTTGACTTCCCTGTAAATCTTTTGATTTGTGCTAAATATATATCTTGAGTTACTGGTCGATAGGTATGTAGATATTGATTGACCAAAGTAGTTTAATGGCCTAGCATGGACTCTGCAAATCACAGGGAAACTTATACATAGTAAATCCTAAATGGCTGATGTTGTTTCAAAACAAAGCAGGAGTCCAGCAGATTCATGGGAAATGTAGTTTGTGTTCAGGCACTGATACATAGTGCATCCTAGAGATACAAAACCTTTGAGCAAGCAGCGCCAATGTTCTGGGACCACTGCCTGCCTTTCCTTCATCAGAATAAACTTGGGACTCATTGAGGGTGGTAGGAAGGAGCTTCTGTATGCAGAATATTGCTGCGGTTCACAGGGAGTTGAGTCAGGACTTAAAAGCAGCAGAGGAGGAGTTTACTAGCATGGACAATCGCCACCCCCCAGATGGGACAACTGGCAGCACACTGACTGACGCTAAAGCACATTATGCAGCACTGACAGAACATGTCCTCTGCTATGATTTTATGGAATACACCACTCAAATTCATGCCATGGGTGATAAACCCGGACGCAGGCTTACATGGCTGGTTCACCAAGATATACAAAGACCACCAATCACAGAGATTGTACAGGATGGAGGCCCAGTCCTACATGCTTAGGTGGACATATTGCGAGCATTTAGCACCTATTGCAATGTGTTATAGCGAGCACTACCTGTCTCTCACAGAGGCCATCCAACAGTTTTAGATCCCTTATCCTTACCTTCCATCATTTCTATTGTTCGTGAGGAGCTCATTGGCTTGATCGCTGTGGCAGAAGTGAAGAGTGCAATACATAATCTGGCCATAAATAAGACCCCTGGCTTTAAAGGATTAACATTAGAATACCCTGATTGATTTACCACCAACCTAGCACTCAAATTACTAGAAATTTATAATGAGGCACTTACCACAAACTTGCTTCTAACTTCTTTTCAAGAGTCCCTTTTAGTAGCCGTGCTTAAATGGGATAAAGATCCCACTCAGCTCTCTTCATATTGGCCAGTAGCTATATTAGGTGCATATTGTAAAATCCTCTGGAAGGTAATACCAGAGCTTTATGTGCAATTGCTGACTACGCTGATTCATTCAGATCAAAATTGATTTGTCACAGGGCATAATACATTTAATATTATCGGGTGATTTTTCCATTTTATGGATCAGGCCTCTCTCCGCTCCCCCAAAGCGGTATGCCTTATATTAGACCTTGAAAAGGCCTTTGATTCCCTCTCATGGGACTACCTGTTTGGTGTTCTGAGGGTCATGGGGTTGGGACAGCGTTTCTTAGCCTACACAAAACATTTTTATATGAACCCTACTTCACGAGTGCGTGTATGGAAGTTAATCTCGAACTCACATTCTATAGGTCGTGAAATGCGGTAGGGGTGTCCTCTTTCACCTATCCTGTTTATTCTTGTGAAGGAGCCTTTGGCACAGAGACTACAATTAGGGGTCTGATGTTGCAGAAGCCCTCTGTATGGTGTGGTACATGTAGTGTCCCTATATGCTGAGGATGTGTTACTGTATTTTCAAGATGCATCGAGTGACGGGGCCCCCATTTCAGCGGCTTTCTGAGATTTTGAGCAGGTAGCTGGGTTGTGGTTAAGTTGGGGGAAAGCATGTGTTTCCCCGCTTAATTGCGATGCTTCATCACAGGTAATCTGGCTAGGTGGAGAAGCACTAACATGGACAACTGCAGCTATTAGATATCTTGGGGTCCGTCTTTATCACTCTCAGCAGGACCTATTTGAGGGCAACCTGCAACAGGCTGCGATGGCATATTATCTTGCTGTTCAGCTTGAATGGGTGGCCAGTTGGCTATTGGGAAGCAATTTTATGAAACTAGTACAGGGGATGGTCCCATCCCTATGTATGTAATACAGCAATTTCTACACCTCACAGTGAAACTACACCATTTGTGAACGCTCCATATATGATTCGCTCGGAGATGCATCACAAGAGTGCTGCAGCTCACAAAACACATTCTTCCCTATTCACTGGTCACACCACTCCAGGGTTTACCTAGCCCTCTGGGGTACTTTCCTCCTGATCAATTGGTAAGCTGGCATGAACACTCTATTGACACAGTTAGGAATTTTGTTTAAGGACACTAATTTACTAAAGCTGGACCAATTATGTCAGGATTATAACATTCCACCAAATCAGTTTCTGTTAAATACACAGTTGTTGGGAGCCCTCCGATTACTGTGTGGTGTGATTAAGGTAGAGCCACCCATCCATGCAGTAATGCATACACTTCATACCATGGGAGAAGGACGACACCTTATTTCTTGGCTTTATAGATTGATTAGGGAACATATGGGGGCCCCACTAACTCGCCTCCAGGGCAAATAGGAGGAAGATTTAGGGCGGCCCTTACATAATACGAAATGGGTACAGGCACTTGAATCTCATATCATTTTCAGAAATGCAAGATTTAAAAATAGACAATATATGATACTTCATACGGCATACCTTCCACCATCGATTGAGCTGCATGTACACAACGCCCAACCTCATTTGCCCCAGATGTCAAGTACATTCAGCAGATTTTTAGCACATGCTTTGGTCTTGCCCTAAAGTATCCATATACTGGCATTCTATACACACTGTACTGACTACTGTTACAGAGCTCACAACACTCATATCATGTGAAGCTACAGCATTGGACATATTTCCCAGAAGGAAGAGTCATAAGGTGAGGGTACACTTTCTGAATCTAGCCCTTCTTTTGCAAAAATGCCTACTGAACATTCATTGGTGGGCAGAGCGGGCACTGACCTTCGCCCAGTGGTATAGTGCTCTGCACCACTGGGGTGATGCGGAGAGTGCTGCACTGGGAGGAGGCCAGTAGAATCTATGTTATGACACCATCTCAACACAATTCAAACAACTCATGGCTGTGGAGCCCCCAGTATCTAATACATCCTAGGAGCTCCCCTGGTAAAGACACTATTTCATCCCATTGATCTTCTAGGTAGATGTTATATATGGTGATGGGTGACACTTATGGTGTGCGGAGACCATTGCTCTTCTGAATGGGTGACACTTTTGCTGTGTCGGAACTTTCCATGCTTTCTAACCATTGTTCTTCCTGGAGGGTATTGAGAAGCTCAGTACGTATTTGGCCTCACCCCTTGCCCAAAAAATCCATCCCAACCATTAACCATCCTATTCTTTATGTTAAATGCTTGTGCAGTCCTCTTTGTTTCCCCTCTAAAAGTTGTAATTCCCTATCATTATAAACCTGGTGTTGAATCAGACAATATGGGAGACTAAAAGCTTAAGGATAATTTAGACTCGCCTTTAGAGAGATATAGTTCGAGCAATAAAGAGAGATTGTAACTATACATCTATTCAAATATTTGCTTGTTTAAGAATACTTATGTTGCACTTTATTAGTATGGATATGTACAAGAATTTTTTTCAATGTTCACTGTGGAGTGATGCTTATTGAGTTAATTGAGTCTCCGGTGCTGTGAAAGTAAAAGACGGGCAGACAGGTAAAACAAACCTTCGTGCCAGGGTCCCTGCTTGCCTGAATGAAATGTGAATGTGCGAGTTGATCTTCAAATGTAAAGGGTGCTTGGGAGCGGTTCTGGCTTTAATTGCTCAAATGAATCCAAGCATTGTGATGTCAAAGATTTGGTTTTTTTAGCGGTAGTACCAAGAGTTAACAAATGGGC
The DNA here is from genome assembly GCF_964204655.1 of Triturus cristatus. NCBI lineage: Eukaryota > Metazoa > Chordata > Amphibia > Caudata > Salamandridae > Triturus > Triturus cristatus. Next base: position 1,576,824,042 of record NC_140590.1, read on the forward strand.
TGTGAAGTGCATGCTTTTAATTGTAATTACTTACACAATCACAGTGCTTTCTGTCACAGACTGTGACCTTGTAACACTAAAAATACACAAGTCACTATTCTCCACTGCAGCAACCAAATTTTATTCTGTGGCTCTCTAGTTACACACAGACCTCTGAAGTACATTAACTAATAGAGGTTTCCTATTGTACAACAGTGCATTCTCTTTAAGCTACCCATTATTTTATATGTAGCTACCTGATGCTGAAAGACCTGAAAAACGAACAAAATATTGTGGGGCGGATTTATGAGAGGCGTGCGCCGCTGCATCATCACTTTTTTTTAACCTCCAGTGGAAACAAACGTCTCAATCATATCTATGAGGTGACACAAAGAGACCCTGAATGGCTTTGCATGGCCTCATATATATGGAGTAAGACAAAGCAGCAGAAGTTTCTGCATTGCCTTACTCTGTCAAGTAGGCGGTCCATGGGCATTGCGGTGGGTGTTCCCATGCACCACCCATGGATTTTGGTGTTGCCCCAGATTTACATAACCATGTAAACCTGGGACAGCACCAAAACCTTATGCCTCCCCACAGCAGGCGTAACGAGGAGAAAGATCTTCATTTCTCCTAAATTTTTTTTCTTTTCATGGGTGCTGCATTCTACAGCTCACATAGAAAGAGGGAAACCCCTCTCAGGAATGTTTTTGTGTAGGAAGGTGCTCCTTCCTGCTCAAAAACAACCCTGCCTACATTGGCGCTATGTGGCAACTTGTGCGCACACGCAGTGGGAAAGGACAGGAATGCACCATATTTCATAAATGAGGGGAATTCCTGCCCTTTCAGATTGGCGTAGGATATCACAGCAAGAAGACTTGCATCGCTGCCCTACCTCAATTCCTCATAATTTGTTTTTAGCCACACCTTTGACCATGCCCCTATGCTCACTGGCTTTTGGTTTGATAAACACTGTTTAATATTATTTCTCCACTGTAAAACTGATTTGCTATGGGAATTGGGGGGCATTTATGGAAGTCAATAGTTGTCAATGATGAGAAGTACAAAGTTCTAGAAATTATTGTCAGGAGGGGGGTCCATACGCCTAAACAATTTGACAGGGGGGTCTCGGCATCAAAAGGTTTGAAGACCTCGGATGTAAATGCTTAGAGGAAAGTTACATTTCTAGGGTTTAATATTTCTATCTCAGCGCATGACAACTGCAGAATTAATTTCCCAGAGCTACTAGCTCAAATCAATGGAAATCTAGCTATCAGAACACTGATGTTATTGAAATGAATGTCCTACTAAGTACTAATCACTTTGCAAGTTTATAGTATACTTCCAAAATTGATCATGCGCTGCTCTATAATAATTGAGTTAGAATGGTGGGCATTTTTTGGAGGGATGTGGAGGAATAGTACATAAGTGCATATTTGATGGGCATTCTTTAAACTATAAATGCATTGGAAGGGAATGATAAGCATCCCACAGATAAGCTAAGTTACCCTATTCTAATATCATCTGAATATGTGTTCTTGTGCCTGAGAGCTCCTATGGTCAAATTGATTGCCTGACAGTCACAGTGGCAAAACTGGAAATAGCTGGCCATTGAAAAATACAGAGCACAATGGTGACATGGCTCTTTTGGATGCATTAACTATCATATAGCAACCACTCAGGAGTAATAATAATTCCCATAAACACTTTGGGGCTGATTCCGATGCGGTCACCTTGAGGTGTCTCCACTGGGTGCAGGGATGATCTGCACCTCTGCTCTTTGCGATGAGAGCATGCATTCCGTTTGGAATGCATGCTCCCATTGTAAAGCTTAGGATTGCGACCAAACAGTGTTCAGTGGCATCCTACTTGCTGACCTAGAACCAACAACATGAGGTTGTTCAGTTCCAGTTCCAGTTCCCAACTGATGACGGACAGACTCCCGTCCATTTGACATCGGAATCGGGCCCTTTGTGGTGATGTGGGTACTGTTTTTATAGTCTTTACCCAGGTAAACAAAGAGATGACCTGTACGAAATAACTGCTAGGACTATACCCAATTTCAGAGTAGTCAAAATCTTGTAAAGAAAACTGAAGACTAGAATGGACTCAATGACTGCATCTATTGAAAAAGAATAGTGCTCTATCATAGGACTTGCCATATTTGTGTCTGTGGGTGGTGGGGTAGACCTCAACTATTAGCTCATTCTGTTTCTTGTGAATGCCAGTGCATGTTGTAGCGAGGAATGGGATTAAGCATTGTAGAAGGAAATATGCAGACATTACATAGAAGCGAGCAGCAGTGGCTCAGTTGAATGGCATTTTAGTTGATCATCTCCATAGTTGACAGATGACAAACAAATTCCATTAAAAATGTACATATTCTCCATTGATGTTCCTGATGGACTTGTCTATTACATTAGGAAGGATCAACAATTTTATCCTTGTGGAATACATATACTTTGTAGAGCTTAATACCGAGACCCTTCTCATCAGATGGATCATATTTTGTTTGAAGGCAGCTTATTCAAGTGGTGAAGTCTAAGTTTATAATGAATGTATCTGTTCAATACCTTTAATGCAAAGGTTAACTAAGCACTTAAAAAAATAAAGTAACAATTGGTGAAGTGCACAACGTCCCTGCGAAAGACACTGTGTGATACCCATCACTGTTGTGAGCCACAACACGCCTACAGTGTGAGGCTAACAGATGATCTTGCAAGAAGCACCCCATGAGGTGGCCCAACACCGTTGGGAGCTTCTGCAGCCCCATAGAGGTGAGGCCATAAATGACCTCATGCTTTTTCCTGTTACCCCTATGAGTGCTCTTCGACCTTACCTGAGCCATCACTGATGCGATGACCATAATCTTTGCAGACACTGCCCCAGCATGGCCAATACACCACTGAGGCTGGCTTGATTGTGCATTTCAGCTACATCCTGCAGCCATGACCCTTTGGCACTTCCGGTTCAGCACAAGTGCAAATACTCACGCTACTCCGAGAGCACCAACACCACCCGGCCTGTCCTCCACCAGTGACAGACTGTACCGAAGCATGCAGCCCTCTGCCTGCACAGATCAGGTGAGCTCTAAACACTGCAGAGACTGGGAACCTTCTGTGCAGCATTAATTCATGCAAATTTTCTCTGGGCATCCACGCCCAGCTGGCATAGAATGTGTGGACTGTGAGAATCCAAGTAACTCAATGCCATTAACCTCTAAAAGTGATCATCCATGTTTTCTTAATATAGGAATAGGAATCGTGAATTTGTGATTAATTACAACCTTTCCAATTTATTGTCACACTACATACCTGCTAACAATTTTCACAGTAATTCATCATTATGCTCAGTGTTAAATTACAAATATAATATGAAGTACAGGTAAACTGGCTGCAATTAAATTCTGCAGGAATCAATATTCCGTTAAAAGGTCTAATAAATAATCAATACCTTTTATCATGCAAGCAAACCTTCAAATCTGAGCTTAGCAATGTTAAGAGCAATTTGTTTGAATTCTGCCATATTGCCTGCCAGCAAAATCTTTTATCATATTATTATTACTCAAAATTTCCATCTTCAAAGCATTAACTTTTAACTTTACTCAGCATGCGTCAACCTGCTTATTTTATTCTACTGCCGGCATATATTTAGTCTCTTTCAAATTTCATGTCTTTTACAAAAGGAGACAAAAGCAATTCAGCATTATAATTAAAACATTTGTATCAAGGAAAGTCCGTGGACAGAACAAACCAAATGATGGTTTTATGAGGTGTCTCTTTTCTTTAATCAGGCTCGGTCAGAGGCAGAGAAAAATGAATTAATTTGTAACTTCTGAAATTGCACAAAATACAGTTACCAGAATCTGTCTCATTTATGCACTTTCTGGCCAGCATTAATGAAACTAAACAACACAATCCTGATACACAAAAAATCAATTTTAACAGACCTTCTCACAGTGTATGTGAAAGAAATGTACATAACAGAGTAGGAATAGTATTCTCCACTAAACTAAATACCTTTTGCATTTTAAGCGCCGTATTTCGACACATAACGCATTTATACCTAAATTCCATTTTTTATAAAACTTTTCAAAGCGCCAAAGTAAAGGTCCTTGTTCCAAAGCTCCCCTATTAAAATTCCGTCAGGAATGTATTTGGGACTAGAGGTCAACTGTTTCTTTTGTTGTTTGGTTCTTCCCCTGAAATATTATTACATTTCCATAATTGGCAATTGTGTCCCAGTGCCAGCATGTGATTAGCACAGTTTTATCAGCCCATTGTTGTTTCAACAAGTAGAATTCCAATCTTACTTGAGTCGAAGATGTTGACCCAGGCTAGCTAAATAAGTTATAAGTTCGGGAATAAGTTACACTGTGCCAGATCTAGTTGGGAAGACAGCTTGCCCAGAAAAACCACCACCTCAGCAAATAGCTGGCATGAATTTGACGCCCAAAATATTTGAATACAGGTTTCAAAGAAAGAGCATATAAAGACAGGATAAATCACCAGTCTGGAGACTTGGGGCACAGAAAAGAGGAACTGCTTTCTGATTTAAATTAATTAGATGATATCTAAACGAGGCTGCTCTAACACTAGGTTCTCCAGGTTGCTGCCAAATTTGCACTAAACTAAGGAAGGCGGGACTGTGCAACAGAGACACTGCAGAAACTACACTGGTTGCCAGTAAAAGAAAGGAGCATCTTTAAAGTTTTATGCATGCCAGATAGGTCAGTAAATGACACAGGACCCAGAACTCTTCAAAGGAAAACTGAACTCAATAAGCCCGCAAGAACCTCAAGATCATCTCATGCCGGCCAGTATCGGTTCCCTCCTTCAAAAAGATGTGACTTGGAGGCAGAACCTTCCAGGTCAAAGGTGCTCAACTACGGAATGATCTCCCACTCTCCCTGAGAACCAATACCGATCTGTGGAGCTTCAGGAAGAACCTAAAAACTTGACTCTTCCCCTGGAAATAGAGGGTTAAATTATTTTGACTCAGCGACTCCTGTAATAGTTATTTCTCCTCTTTACTGATAAGTTACTAGCCCCAAGATGCCCGTTGGGTGATAGTTGTGCCTTACAAATGTCTAATAATATTATTATAAATGATATACTTTTACCCCAAAAATTGCTAGATTTGTTTTTCAGAGATTAACTTTCACAGAGTTATTTTTACAATATGTTTCTAAACCAAAGAGTAAGTGATGCAATCCAACACCTGCCTTGATTAAAAAGACCGTGTCATAGGGGAGCAGGATCTGTCACTCACAAGGGAAGGCCCCATATCCACTACATACCGATTGAAAGTCAGGGGCAGCTGGTCACACCTCTGCTTTATGCTCACATTTTTATAATTGGCTTGTTATACAACCATCTAATCCCAAATGTTCTAAATACCTTCTGGATTGCTCTGAGAAGTAATGGGGACTTTCCCAAAGATGGAACTTGATCAATAGCAAATGTCTATTAATACCATGAAATTCTATTTGAAAGTCCAGAAAACAAGGCATATGACAGAGTACTCCTGGGAGTTCTATGTGTTTCAATCAGCATTGAGATTGTTAATATGCTATCTAATATTATCCCTTCAAAAAAGCCAATCTGAAACCAAGGTAATATTTAATGTTCAGTGACCCAACATCTTAAATCATCTAAAAACAAAGAAGCATAAAACTTAGCCTCAATGTCAGAGCTATCATCCTGTAATGCTAAACGACTGCCGTGTTTAAGTAAGGGGAGTAATACTGAACCCTTCGAAGAAGCCAGAACTTCTGTTGTTTGACAGCAGCTATTGCACAGGGACCTTTGGACCTGGAGAACCATCCAGCCTGATATTTTTAAGAATCTTCTCAATCCTTTTACTGGAGACCCAGACACTGTTATCATAAACATTTATTTGAGATAATTTGTAACCTTTTTCCATTGGGTGGCATACAGTGAGGTGATAAATTCTTTCATTGATCTGCAAAAACCTAATTACACATGTAAAGAAATTATGTTGTTAGTCAAGGGAAGTGACTAACCACCTTGATTAGAAAGCACAGTCATTGTCAGAGTGAATCCTGAAACCCACTAAATTGACCTGAGTGCAACCTCATGGTAGCTATGGTGCAGAGCAGACAGTGTTATGGCAACGTGTAAAGCATTTATGCAGCACCAAAACAGTAATAAAGCCAAAATACAACACCACAAAAATCCCAAACCGAATTAGTAAAATAGAGTAAATATTAAGTAAAATACGACCACTATGGGAAAAAATCCAATAAGGAGAACCCGGACTTATGAATGTTTAACGTTTTAACTCAAAATGTAGCCACAAAACCACTGAGGGCCTAGGCATGATTTGAGGCCAACCCATATGGAGCATAGTTCGGATATAGAAACCAGGTTTGACTCAGTCGAAGGTTTTACCTTGGGTTTTAGGCCCTGATTTAATCCTTGAGTGTAGCGCTACTCCACTGCAACGACAATGGAGTATCCTTACTACCAAAAATGTGGCCCGCCACCAAATTTAGATGCGACTGGACCTTTAGTTTAATCATGGTAGAGATAACTCTGTCTCCGGTATGATTAAACTCCTCTGACAGCCCTTCGGAGTAAGGGCCATCAGAAACAGACCTGTAATTCCATCCACCTGATTTAGATGGGCAGAATTAGCGGTTAGTTATCACTATCCATCACCACCAGGAAAACCATAGTGCAAAAGCTGCAGCAAAAACTGCTAATCGTTCCCCTCACCATGGGAAAGGACTCCTATGTGAGTGGAGTATTTTCTTTTGAATTTTCAAAAAGAAAATCCCGCTTTGGGATTTGCTCTTTGAAAATACAAACGAAAACAGTTAGGTGCACATCGCCTACTTGGTGGTCATTTCTCAATTTGGCGGGCAGGACGACGGAGTAACATCAACATCAGGTCCTTATTCTCAAAATGAAAGGCCAAAATCTTCAGCTGGTCAAGGAAGTAGGCTGTAGCCGAGTAGGATGCCAAAAGTTTGGATAGCCGTTGGATGTGGTTCCAGTAAAGCTGTTGATTGTTGGTGGGAAAGCTCAGAGTAGGAGAAATTTGAATTTCACACCCAGGGGATGTCCCTTGCTGCCCAGATACTCTTGGTACCCTTGCCCAGTCAAGATTTCTGCATTCACACTTGCCACAAGTTTGGATAGCCGTTGGATGTGGTTCCAATAAAGCTGTTGATTTTTGGTGGGAAAGCTCAGTGTGAGAGAAATTTGAACTTCACACCCAGGGGAGGGAGGTCCCTTGCTGGCCGGACACTCTTGCTACCCTCTGCATTCACACTTATGCACGTTTTCAGAGGTCGGAATCTTTCAGAAGGGCAGGGCTGGCAGGCCTTAAACCAGGTGAACTTCACAATGCCGGATAACTTCTCTGTGACGTCTTGGTGACTTGGATTAGCTGCTACAGAGAAGCTAGGAGTGGGACAAACCTGAAAATTCATCCCGGTGGCAAAGCACCTATGTTAAATCAGCTTGGATGGTTTTTTCTGGTCCTTTGGAGGTCTAGAACCTGAAAAAGACTTTAAGTCCTAAGTTTTCTGGGGTGATATGACAAGTCCAGCCATACACAGCCATCGGTTCCAGGACTCCAGTAACAGAAGAACTTGGGGGTCAGAGCTCACTCCAGCAGAGGGCAACAACAGGCTGCAGGCCAGGTCCAGTTGGAACTGGTTAGCTGGGCAGTTGCAGGAGAGGCATCATGTAACTTTCTGTATCAATGTAACTTATGCATGATGTTTGCCTTTAAACCCTTCAATTCCACTTTTTTTCCAGATACAAAAGGGAGCAGGTCCAGTCCTTCAGGGTTCCTCTCAGGTCACAGTTAGCAGGTCAAGTCTTTTTCTATTCTTCCTCAGGTGCAGAAAGTGTTCTGAAGAGGATAGATGAATGATGGAATTAATATATGCAAATTCATATTTTTAAAGATTTCACATACATGAGAATCCTAAACCCAATAAGAACACTAAGTGGAATTATTGGATGGCTTATGAGAACCATATTAGGTTGAGCCAGCAGGGCTTTGCCCGGTGTTTCTCTCTCTCTCTCTCTCTCTCTCTCTCTCTCTCTCACTGACTACCTCATTTTCCCCTTGAATAAGAGTGGCCACAAAAGTACTCTCTCATCTGTATCCCTTCTCCGCTCATATAGAAGACTAATGGTCGGTATTATTTTGTTACAACATTGTGTCCAGAACTTGTTTTTTGTCACTAGCACAAGAGTTTCAAATATAACACATTGAGAATTTGCTTTTAAAACAGAGCATGGTATTATGATTACAGATATCCCAGTAGTCCCCTCTACTGCCCCACACATTTGTCACCGAATCCAGTGAAGTTAATAGAATTTGCGGATTCTCTTTTTGGGCATTTTGTCTTTTGCCCTACATAGTTTAGTCAAAGTAGAGTACAGGTAGACTATTTTATTGGTTTCCTACCTAGATCTGCAGGGTCCTCCCCAACTCATTTAGCAATGACTTCAGATGCTTGTTTGGAGACACATGATACTTTCTTGCTCAAATTTAAGAAGATATTTGAATGTCCTGACTTGGAGTATGTTGCTGAAGAATCACTGTGTGATATTCATCGAGGGGGAATTAGACTTGTTCTCATCAATTGGCACCTGAATCTTTTTTTGTCAGAAATAATTAATATGATGCTTTTTTGACATTTTGTGGAAAGAAGATATTGAGGGAAGATGGTAGATTTGCAATATCTTGCTTATTTATTTAGTGCTATTGATTGAACACAGATCACCAGAGAGATTAAAGTAGGGAGGGAATTAGGGGGAAGTTATTCTACTATATCCAGAGCTTTTTCATCTGATCTGTCAGTGGTTTCAGTCGAGTCATTGTTTTAAGCCTGTGCAAGTAGGAGGAATTAAGGGTCCTTTAATAATCCCACTCCTAAGTATGCAGTAATTTTGGAATTACATGGTTAGAAAGGCATCTGAATGTCAACTGCTGTACAATAGCTTTACAATCACAGTTGACATGATAATTGTCATGCTTCAGGAAGTCATTGGTTACACAGTGATAAAACTGCACAAGCAATTTATAAATGGCTATCTTTCTTCAGTGCCACTGCTGAGCCAAGCTTTTTCTCCAGTCTTTGGTAAGGCTAAAGTCTGTTCAGTTCCCTCTCATAAGGAATTATTATTATTATTATTGAATTTTGTACCGCGCACGGTTACCATGAGGCATCCCAGCGCATATAGAAACCAAGAGCAGGCTACTAATAAAAAGCAGAGAAGCTACAGTTATTCTGGGAACAGATACGTTTTCAGATGTTTCCGGAATCTGGGAAGGTTTGGTTCGGACCGCAGCGAGAATGGGAGGGAGTTCCAGGCTAGCGCTGTATGGATAGAAAAACTCCTGCCCCCTGAGCGGGCTCTCCTGATTCTCTTAGTCTGAAGGAAATGTTTATTGTCAGAGCGTAAGGCTCTTGTAGACTTATAAGGGCGAATCATGTCCTTCAGAATAGCTGGTCCTTTCCCCTGTATGCTCTTGTGAGCGATGCACAGGGCCTTAAAGGTAACTCTCTCTTTGACAGGGAGCCAATGGAGTGCTTTTAAAGCAGGCCTGGCTGACTGCCTGGCCGGAACATTCCGCAGCAGCCTTGCTGCTGCGTTCTGCACTTGTTGCAGGATCTTAAACGTTGACTCTGGTGCTCCAAGAAAGAGCGCGTTACTGTAGTCCAGGCGTGAGATGATTAATCCTTGGACTAACAGCTTCCGGGAGAGTTCTGGTAACAGGGGGAGAACCTTACGGGCCGACCGGAGCATTCCATAACAAACGCCCGCGATCTTCTTGGCGTGTGTCCTAAAGGACAAGTCCGGCTCCAGCCAGACCCCCAGGCTCTTGATCTCTTTTTTTGGGTCAGGCGGGGTGCCCATGCAGTTGGGCCAGCTGCTTGGCGAGAGGGCAAAACTTGAATGACCCAAGATCATCAGCTCAGTTTTTGAGCCATTCAGTTTGAGCGATGACCTGGACATCCAATCAAACACATCTCTCAAGCAAGCATGGAGTGTCTCTGGCTGTTTCTCCAGCTGTGTAAGACTCACCACTAGCTGGGTGTCATCCGCATAGCTTATGGTCTTAAAGCCAAACGGAGACACCACACCCTCCAAGGGTGCCATATACACGTTAAATAACGTGGGGCTAAGGGATGAGCCCTGTGGCACCCCGCAGTGGAGTGGGAGGGGAGGGGATTTTGCATTTCCTTCCCAAACCTCGAAGGTACGCCCCTCCAAAAAGGAGGCCAACCATTCCAGGGCCACTCCTGTGACACCCGACTCAGCTAGACGTTGTATCAGCACCCCATGGTTGACGGTATCGAAGGCCGCACTGAGGTCCAGGAGGATCACTGCCACTGATCCCCCTGCATCCAAAGTGTTTCTGGCCTCCTCTACCACTGCTAGCAGAGCCGTGTCCGTACCATGGCCTGGTCGAAATCCCGTCTGGGAGTCCCTCAACCGGCCATTCTCCTCAAGAAAGTTTGATAACCGATGGTTCGCCAGCCTCTCGGCAATCTTACTCACTCCTGGTAGTAAGGAGATGGGCCTGAAATTGGCCAAGTTCTGCGGGTCCAAGCCCGGCTTCTTCAGAAGCGCTTTGACAACCGCACTTTTCCAGTCAGGCGGCACTGTCCCCTGAGTGAACGAGAGATTGATCAGATTGGTCAGGGGCTCTCCTATCGTCAGGGCGGCCTGCTTAAGGTACCGCATCGGGACAGGGTCCCGAGGTGAGCCACTTTTCATGCTCCCGAGGACCTTCAGTACTTCACCTGTAGATACAGGGCCAAATGACGTCAGTCGATTTTCCGACATACTGAAGTCCTCAGAAGGGGGCGATGTTCCCAAGACCGAGGGGAGAGAACTAATAATAATGTCGATTTTGTTTTTGAAGTAGGTGGCTAATTCCAGACATTTTTCCTGTGGTCTATCATAGACAGGAGTAGGCTCAGGTGGTTTAAGAAGCTCCTTCATCACTAAGAAAGCTTCCCTGGATGAGGACGCAGCATGGTTTACTCTCTCCCCATAGAAGGAGGCCTTAGCAGTACGTATAGCACGTTTGTATATTCTAAGTTCGATGCGATATTTTTCCCTGCTATCTATCTCCGGACACCTTCTCCATAATCTCTCCGCGCGTTTGCAGTTCTGTCTCAAGGTTCTGAGCTCTGGGGTATACCAAGGGGCAGACCCCATTCTCTTGTCCCTAATGAGCATCTTCTTGAGAGGAAGCACATGGTCCAGTGCGTTGGTCAACCAGTTCCTCACTATAACATCTGCAGACACCGGGTCACAGCCCTTCTCAGGCTGAGTGTCCTCCAGACGGGCATTCCAAGTGTCTACCGGGAGCCTTGACCATGCCCTATCTATTCTAAATTCCCTGAGTGGGAGCGTGTCATCACACTTAATCTCCCAGTTAGCCATGATCAGTGAGTGGTCAGACCAAGGAAGAGCGAGGGGAGGCATGGCGGATATACCCGTCATGTTCGAAAAGATGGGGTCAAGAAGATGACCTTTGACATGGGTGGCCCCAGTATTTATCAGTTTCATCTGCAGGGCGCTCAGCTCGCTCGACAAATTGGTAGCCCTAGGGTCAATATCTTCATCGAAATGGCAATTGAGATCTCCTAGCAAGATGAAGTTGGATGCGGCCGCAGCCAGCAGAGTAGTAGTTTCCATTAGTGACGATGTAAAATCACCCATGTTTCCAGGGGGCCGTTTGACTAGGAGTCCTGTCAACGTGTAGGTAGGGGAAAATTGAAGCGAGAATTGGCAGCTCTCACAGTCCTTGACCCCTGCCTCACTTGCCTTACAACTCAGTGACTCCCTGTATAAAATGGCCAGACCCCCCCCTCTCCCTGTGCCTCTGTCAAGATGGTAGATCAGATATCCCAGCGCCAGCGCTATCACCGCATCCGGACCCGAGGTGTCAGAAAGCCAAGTCTCAGTGAGAAACAAGGCATCAACCTTGTGGTCCAGTAGTAGGGAGTTAATCTCTGTAGCGTGGCAGGGGAGTGATCTGCAGTTAAGCAGGGCAATCCGACACAAGGTAGTGGGGATGGCATCTTCTACATCCAGGTGGCAAACTCTACATCCCCTAAAGCGCTTTCCGTCTTTGGCAACATAGCAGCATTTATCGTATTTCGGAGTTCGGTAGGATAGGAGCTCATCCTTCGTATACCTGATCGTGATGGAGTGCTGGGGACTCACATCGGGCATAGCTACTGGCCCCGGACCCGGTTGGGCCCGGACGGGCACAGACGGGCTTAACTCTGGCGAAACTCCGGCGCTAGTCCGGCGCGTCTGCTGCTCGCGTCCGCTGCGCGGAGCCATAAGGGACTATTTATATAGGGCGACTAGACCGCTCGGCGAATGTGCCCCCACCTAAGATGGCCGCCAAAACTGGATCGAGCCCGGGGCCGGTCTAAACCCAGCACCCAGGGATCAGGGACAGATGGAAATGATTTATCTGCCTAACGAGGGTAGGAGCGTTTCAAAAAAACAATTTTAAAAGTGATTTTAAAAGACCGTTTTTTCGTCCTAAAAAGTAGTTCTAAATGCAGGGGGGATCGGACACAAGGGATAAATCAAGTGCAATTCTTTATCAAATAAAGCAGCAACTGAGCGCTCGAATAGCAGCCTCTCAGTAGTTCTTAAAGGAATATAATTGTGCTATATCAAACATGGTGCTATTGTTCAGATTGTGTGTGTTGTTTTCCTTGACAGTGAAAAAGTCTTATTTGCAGGAGAATTTGCAAAATGTTGTAATTGTACAATCTTTATCATCTGCTTTGGAGCCATTTTTTGAACCAAAGAAAGGTCAATATAATCACCTTTTATTGACTACAGAGGCTTATATTAGATTACAATCAAGTTTAGATATCCTATACTGCTTATAAAGGACATCTTGGAGATTGTCCATTGAGTGCCAATCTTTACTAAACTTGATGTGCAATATGCTTACCATCTGGTAACAAGTGGACAATGGCTTTCTGCAGCCCCATTGTTGGATTTTGAAATTCATATAGTCAAGTCAAGTCAAGAATACTTTATTCGGTTTTAAAGACAAAAAACCATGAAAGTTACAGCATTAAATTACAATTTAGATACAGACACAAGAAGATAAAAAAGGGAGAAAGGTAAACTTAAAATACATCTAGACTCAGTGATTTCCTAAGTTTAAGAACGTTTTTTAAATAAGTTAAAACTGCGGTAACAGTAAGAACAGTGTCCATTCTCTGAAGCTCTAAGAAAGCCAAGCGACATTTGTTAATTTTCCATTCTTTGAGGAGTGGAATAATATATGTCTTACGAGGTAAGGTATAAAAAGTGCAGAAAAACAGAATATGAATATCTGACTGGGATGAAAAGTCATCACACGGACATAATGGTAGGCTCGATGGCCAAGAATTCATAACTGGAAAAGACAATAATCTAAAAACAATAGACAATCTAAAACGAGTCAGGATAAAACGTTCATAATTAGACATCGGCAAGGTTAAGTAAGGCTGCAGGCTACTGCTCGTTAGAAGGGAAAAATGCAGAGACACAGTTTTTTTCTTCAATTCCTCTTGGCTTCTATTTTCTATAAGGTAATCCAGGGATAGTTTGGACAGAAGATTCCTGGATAAACCTTCCATTGAGGATGGATCTGCAAAATGGTGTTGGCGACCAATTTTGGCAAAAAATGATTTGATGTAGTTTAGCCAATCTAAACGGTCCACGTTTTCCAGTTTTATAACATCCTGAAGGATGGCTCGATTCAGGGAGCACTCATCAGTTGTCCAAACCCTGTGCCACAGAAGAATAGGTTGAATTCTGATCAAATCAGATATATAGTTTAGGCCAAGTTCAGAATGACAAATATAGGTCGCGACACTTTGGGGGACTCTCAAAACATGTCTCAGAAACCTATTCTCAGCTTTCTGAAGTAGATCAATGTTAGTGTGGCCCCAGAGGCCCGAGCCATACATAGCAACCGAGGTACATGTAGCTTTATAAATAGTTAAAATTTCCTTAATTGGTTTCTTTCCCAGTTTTTTAATAAAATTCATTAGGGCCATTGTAGTTTTTTGAAACAGGAGAGTTCTTGCCTTTACCGCGTGAGACCATGCCCCAGTTTCATGGAACAGTACGCCAAGGTATGGGAAGATAGAGGTAGATTCCAATGGAACGTTATTTAAAAACATTCTTTTTGCATGATTACCAGATTTAGTGCCACAGTTCATTGAAAAAGTTTTAGTGCAATTAACTTTTAGGTCTAGACTAGACATAAAGCACTCAAAAGATTTTATCAAATTTTGTAAAGCCACGGGAGTGCGGGCCATTAAAACCGCGTCATCCGCATACAGGAGTGCGGGGATAAACCTCCCCCCAACCCTAGGTATGTCCCCGCGATCACGCAGAAGATGACGCTCAAGGCCATTAATATACAACAAAAATAAAAAGGGTGCCAGGACGCAGCCCTGGCGAACGCCCCGGCCAACCTGGAATGACCTTGTACATTGACCCTCACGGCCGTAGCGGACCGAAGCTGAGGCACCTGAATAAAGATCCTTCAAAAAACAAACAATGGAATCTTCCACGCCTATCTCTCTTAAAATGGTCCATAATTTAGCATGGGAGACGCAGTCAAACGCCGATGAAAGGTCGACGAATGTGAGATAGAAGCGCTCCCCCTTGATCCTCAGGTATTTTGATTGTATAATCATTAAGTTTAGGCACTGTTCTTGAGTTCCAACACCCTTTTGGAAACCATATTGTAAATCGCTCATTATTTTATTTTCTTCTGCCCAGGTTTGCAGTCTGACCAAAGAATCTTGACGGACGAATCTAATAGAGAAATTGGTCTGTAGCAGGCGCAGGATTGCCTGTCGCCCTTCTTATAGATAGGTACAATCACGGAGGTGAACCAGGACGGATTTAGGCCCCTAGCCAGAGCTGCATTAAATAATTGCACAAGCATGGGGCCCCAGAGCTCAACATTATCTTTAAACAGGTCAGCAGGGATACCATCAGGCCCTGCAGCCTTGCCACCCTTCGTTGCATTCAAAGCCAAGTTGACTTCCTCCAAATTTACAACCAGTTTAACTACCTTGTCCGCTATATGGACCCCGGGAGAAATATCAGTAATATGAAGATTGTCATGCGGTGTATAAAGACAAGAAAAATGCATAACCCAATCCTCCTCAGTGATGGCATTTTCTATACGCGCCTTGGTGTTATCATAAAGAAGAGGGGTATTAACAGCCTTCCAGAAGGCAGACGTATCCTTCTGTTGTGACGCTTCGCATAGCGCTTCCAGGGCCTCCTTTTTTATAACCATTTTCCTATTTGTTAGGGCTTCATTATATGCTTTCCTGCAGATTCTTATTTCAGTAGTATTACGTGGTACTTGGTGGATAGCTCTTTTCAGGGAGGTTAAGGAGCTGGTGCAAGCGTTGTCAAACCAGCTCCTTTTACCCTTTGCCCTATCATTTGCCACAACCCATAAATCTTCCTTAATAGTGAGAGCTATTAAGTTAAAATGTTCAATTATAGAATCAGGACTAGAATTATCGTCCAAGCATGTGGCAAAACTGGTAGAGCAGATACCCAGTAATTTATCTAAAAACCTTTCCGGGACCACCTTATTCCATTTTTAGCTATACCCGTTTTGTCTACCAAGGACCACGTCCGAAACTACATGAAGCGAAGGCGCGTCCGTTTGTTGGTCCAAAAAAAGATTTTCAATTTCCATAATCTGAGGCAGATGGTCACTCACTGGCTGGTCTATAATGTTGAACTTAATAATATTGTGGCGACAGCTATTAGAGGCAATAATAAAATCAATAATAGACAGTGCTCCTCTACCGACAAAAGTTGGCACAAAGATAGAGGGCATTTGAGCAATTTCATTTACAAAACCTAAATCATACATAAACAATATGTCATTTAGTAAATCCCCAATCAGAGAATGTTCAAAATGAGTTGAATTTGTTTCCTGTTCGATAGTTAAACCGCATAAACCCTGTTTACCTTTAGTGCAGAGTTTACAGTTAAAATCCCCCCCCCAAACAAACATAACTTCTCTATCGGTTTTGTCTATTTCATAATGTATATCATCCCTCAGCGTGGATAGAACGCTGGGGATTTCTTTCCTTGGTATATTATTATAGAAATTAATTACAGCGACATTTAGTCCCTTGCTATTCCTTAAAATTATTAAATGATAAAAACTAGATTTAGGAGAAAACCGGATAACCTCGTATTTAAGCTGATTGGAAACTAAGGTTAGTAGACCCCCCTTAGCTCTTCCATGGGTGCTCCCCACAGCCGGGGTGAAAAAACTTCTGTATCCATTAATATTTACCGGATCCAAGGACCAGGTTTCCTGGAAAGCCAGGATATCATGGCCCTCAATAATGGAGCCCCATGATGGATTGTTGATTTTCTCCCTTAAACCGGCCACATTCCAGAATAAGAATGTACAGGCTTTCCTGATTACTTTAGTACCTTGATTACTTTGGGAGGAAGATACCTTTGTTTCCTCAGGTTGAGTACAAGTAGAGGCACCAATAGGTCCCTCAACGTTTGATTTGAGTAAGAAGAGAGCCTTGTGAGTGTTACTACAGCTAACCTCACTTATGTTGTCATTAATCAAAGTCTGGGTAATTTGTACCGGGGTAGCGTCCTCAGTGAGAGGTAAGGGGGCCTGAACTTTGGGGATCAACGGGACATTATCGAGTTTAGGCCCTAGCCTAATGGAAAAATTGTCACATACAGTTTTCCTATGTCAATCCACAAATTCCAAACCTGAAAAAACATCAAAATGGTTTTGAGTAGGCAAATTATAAATGGACGGGGCAATGTCATTCCCGTCCCATGTATAATTATTCGGGCCTCTATGCAAGGAGTAAGGGTGTCTGAAGTACTGATGGTGATTGTATGGACCACGAGGTTGTACAAAGGGAGTCCGGCTATGACCATGATGAATACGAGCAGACCTAGTGACTGTCTGCCATCTATCCGCCTGGTTCATAGGGGATGGAGTTGGCACATATGGATAAAAATAATTCAAGTAATGTGTAGAAATAGCATCACTACTACTGTGGACATACCAGTCCCCAATGTGCCTAACTGCCCTATGATCTTTAAAATTCACAATAATTACGTCCCCTTTTTTGTCTTTGGGACGCACCCCCACCCATTCACAACGCCTCACGTGCAATATTTCCCCATTAATATAAGCAGGCAAGGATCTGTTTTTACGCAACCAGTAAACAACTTTGTTCCGAAGACCTTGAAAATCTTCCCTAGTCCCAATAGGGAGCTCGGGAACGCCAGCTAAAATGATTACGTACGGGGCAGCTTCAGGAGGAAGGTCCACTATTGCGCTATTTTGCCAGTCTTTATTAAGGTCACTTCCAATCCCAAAGTTTTTAGTGGCTGGATTATCAAGACTTTGTGGTGGGTCTGATTTTGAGTCTAGACTTGGATTGACTTTTGAATTATCAGATGTCTTACTGTGTGCAATGTTATTCGTTAGTGTGGGTATTATAGGGGAAAGAGGATGAGATGGCAAGTAACCCTTCTGAGTAGATGGTAAAATAGTAGGATGGCTTGGAGGTCCAGAGCTAGTGTTTGTCAAGGCTTTAGCGGGTGTATAAAAAGAAGTGATGTTTTTTAAACCTGACACGCAGCCCGAAATAGCAAGAGTATTATCTGCCAGCTTTTTCTCTATAGAATCCAAGCGAGTGTTTAATAGTGAAATATTATCCAGAAGGGGCTGTATTAGGGGTTTCATCACTTGGTCGATTTTGGCCAAAGTGTCGGTCGCAGTCGTGCAACCATAATTGGTCTTTAGAGGCAGATTAAGAACAGACACTTGGGCCATCGTATCCATCAAAATTGGGGTGATAATTTTCTTCAGGTTCTCGGATAGTCATTTTAAAGTTGAATCTTCAGAGCCATTGTCACAATTAGTCCCTTTAGATTCCCCATTAGTTAATATAGGGGGTGAGACAGGAGAAAAGCTGAGCAAATTTGGAGAGCCTTCATCAACACTGCTAGAGCAAAAGCTCAGCAGAGATGCAGAGGCATTGATGGGCGTGTTTAAGGGGGAATCAGTTACAGAACAATTAACCACGCCTGACCCTGTAAGATCTTCAACAGCAGATTTACGAGGTGAAGTAGGAAATAAAGGAGAATTATTTGATTGGAGCGTTAAAAATGGCACTGCATCCAAATGCCCTGAAGCAGGGTTTTTATCCAAGGGAGACTGTATTAGGGAGCAAACTTTTTGTTTGAGGGTTGCTGAACTTTGTTGTGCATGCTTCCCCCTATGTCTGCGTTTTACCTTTGTATATTTTCTAGCCGTTTTAGCAGGTGGCAATGGGAGCTGTGAAGTAGCACTAGAATGCCTAGCGTTATGCACCTGAGCGGTAATCGTGGTACTCTTATTTGCTCCACAAGAGATATTACTAGTCATGATAGTCGGAGCCAGTAAGGGAGGGGTTATGTCTTCAAGAAGTCTAATGGGACTCACCTTGCCCAAGGAGGCCCTCCTATCAGTGTTAATCTGACTTACTTTTTTAATAAGATAGCTATCCATAGGGCCTGTGGTGTGCAAATGCCTCTCGTCTTTGCCCTTAGTCATCAGGGCAGGTAATTTGCCGACGTCAGTCATTACAATCAGGCAAGAGAAGAGAGGAACTGCACCCAAGGCAAGCCCGCTAAGCCCACAAATATAGTGGGATAAATAACCCCCTCAAATAGACTACCAGAACATGTAATAATACACAGCTATGAGTTATAATTGTTGTACGGAACACAGCTGCAAAGTACCTGGCCCAGTCCAGTCTCTTTGGGCCTCGGAGGGCCACAGAGGGCCCGCCCTTTGCCCGGGCTTCGCCCGGCGCGACCCGCGCGCGATCCCGCGACGCGGTGCTGTGCAGGCTTAAATCTCTCCTCCGGGCGCGGGAAAAGCGTCACTGAATACCAGGGCAGGCTGGGTAATGTAGTCTCCCTCCACGCGACGGCCGCTGGATGTCCGGTTGCGGCAGCGGGAGGGAGAACGGCGATGTCAGCAGCACACTGGACAGGTCACTGGGTGAGTCTTTCCCCTAATTCGCGCTCCACCCGCTCCTCCGTTCTGTGCAGGCTTAAATCTCTCCTCCGGGCGCGGGAAAAGCGTCACTGAATACCAGGGCAGGCTGGGTAATGTAGTCTCCCTCCACGCGACGGCCGCTGGATGTCCGGTTGCGGCAGTGGGAGGGAGAACGGCGATGTCAGCAGCACACTGGATAGGTCACTGGGTGAGTCTTTCCCCTAATTCGCGCTCCACCCGCTCCTCCGTTCTGTGCAGGCTTAAATCTCTCCTCCGGGCGCGGGAAAAGCGTCACTGAATACCAGGGCAGGCTGGGTAATGTAGTCTCCCTCCACGCGACGGCCGCTGGATGTCCGGTTGCGGCAGCGGGAGGGAGAACGGCGATGTCAGCAGCACACTGGACAGGTCACTGGGTGAGTCTTTCCCCTAATTCGCGCTCCACCCGCTCCTCCGTTCTGTGCAGGCTTAAATCTCTCCTCCGGGCGCGGGAAAAGCGTCACTGAATACCAGGGCAGGCTGGGTAATGTAGTCTCCCTCCACGCGACGGCCGCTGGATGTCCGGTTGCGGCAGCGGGAGGGAGAACGGCGATGTCAGCAGCACACTGGACAGGTCACTGGGTGAGTCTTTCCCCTAATTCGCGCTCCACCCGCTCCTCCGTTCTGTGCAGGCTTAAATCTCTCCTCCGGGCGCGGGAAAAGCGTCACTGAATACCAGGGCAGGCTGGGTAATGTAGTCTCCCTCCACGCGACGGCCGCTGGATGTCCGGTTGCGGCAGCGGGAGGGAGAACGGCGATGTCAGCAGCACACTGGACAGGTCACTGGGTGAGTCTTTCCCCTAATTCATATAATGCCATTTAACTTGCGCAGTGGTCCATTCATCATTGATTTATATGTTCAATATTTTTCTGATACCTTGAGTCAGTTTGTTTTGCATTACTTTGCTGATATCTAGTATTATCAAATACTCTTGTGGAAAAAGTGAGCTTGAAAAAGAAGAATGTGAGTATCTTGGATTTAGATCGAAGAACGTTCAGCTATTTTGGATTGGCAGTCATCTACTAATGTTAAAGATAATCAAACTTTTCTTTGTTTTACACATTTTTATCATCAACTTATTAACAAATTTGCAGAGATAACTAGTGACATCACCCATGTTTTGAAAAGTTAAATATGAAGGGAGGCTTTTGGCTAGGCTGAGACAGTTTTGTTAGAAAAGCAAGACAATGGTAGACTAGAGACAATTTATCTCATGGTTTTTCGGAGTCTGAACGGATTTACTCAGTTCTTGAAAGAGTACTTTTAGCTGTAATGTTGGTTTATACCAAATGGAGAAATTTTTTGATGGGTAGTAGAAAACTATTTAAAATTCAAAATATTTATCAGAATTTGCAGTGCAGTGTGTGAGAAATCTTTAGTCAGGAATATAATTGTCAAGATTCATTGCCATTGTTTTGCAATGTATGAAATCACTATAACTTATTTTCCAGGCTCAAACATGTAACCTGGGTCATTGTTTACTGTAATTACAGCTCAATGTGTGGCTGGAATCAATCTTTTTTAGTCTTTTGTAAATAAAGTTATGATGACTCAAGACAACAAATGATCAAATGATTCAGAAGAACTTCTTCTAAAGATGCCTTTATTTGACAAAAGGAATTGTATTTCAGCTAACAAGCTATCTTTGTACCAAGTAAGAACTACCACTGGATGTAATGACAACGTGTCATGACTGCTGTTGCTGTTTCTAGTAGACTTAAAAGTACGTTAGCTTAAGTTTTACGATCTTTTTAGTGGCAACTGTTTATTATGATGTTCAAGAATATGTTCTTGATTGTCCCATGTTTGCCAATATAAATCATTACATTCTACGATTTTTGGATATTTACAGACTTCTTTAACTTTGGCATGCAACTGCAAAAGACTTTATAATGAATCTTTAGCCTTCGGAAGGATAATGAGTAGTAATTGTTACAGCAGACATTTTTTCAAAGGTAGGCAATTTTTCACTTTGTCCAAATTACCAAGAAGGGTTTGCTCAATGCTTTGTGACTGATATTTTTCATCTTCTGGATTACCTCATACTGTTGCTTCTGACTGAGGTACTCAGCACCTTTCATATTTCTGGAGAGCTCTGTATAAGGCATTAGGGTTGAAAAGCTAACTAATCAAAGTATGAAGAAATATCTATGATGCTGCTGCAGTCCAACTGGAGATAACTGGGCTTTCTAATTATCAGTTGCATAATTTTCTAATAATAATACAACTCATAGTGCCACCAAGGATTCACCTTTCTTTTGTATGCAAGGATTTCCTCCAAGAGATTTACCTTCTTGTCCTCATATTGTTTTTGTTGGTTACAATGACGGCTAATTATTTGGATCATTTACAGGCAAATAGGAATTTTGTTCCAGAACCTTTACACCATTCTAAAGAAAGAGGAAGAAATATGCTAACAATTCAAGATCAAATTGTTTTCCTTTTACTAATTGAGAGAAATGTTGGTTGTTATCTTCATTTCCTCCTGTTCATTTACGAGTGATTAATGCAACATGCCCCTTAGTGTTCTTTGTCCAATTACTACCATTTTTGTCCCTGATTTTTGCTTCTTGCAGTTGAAATTCTACTGGACTATTTCTACTTCTGGATGTCCATGCTTAACTCTTTCCTCTTCTCTTCTTTCAGGGGATGTATGGTGCTATGCTATTAACTTCTACATTCATCTTAATCTTCAAGCAAGAGCTACAACCTTGCCAGTTAAGTTTTTTACTCTTTGGCGGCTTTGTTCTTCTAATTGTGACCCTAGTAAGGAGAAACTAGATACCTTTCACATGTACTATTAAGTGGCACATGGCTACTGAGAGGAATCAGCATTCCCGAAGACAATCAAGAGGAAACTCAATGGACCTTCTCAGTGTACAATCCCCAATACTCTGCAGAAAAGGAGTGAAACAGTTTAGAAATAGAGCAGCGTCTCCAAGTTACATGCTTGTCTGCAAAATCTTGAGGATTATTGAATGACCCACTTTGTCGAACACCTCAGACCGTTCACGGAGAAAGAAAATACAAGCCTTATTTTTGCTAATGGTCTGAAGGGTTCCTATTTTAGTGCCACATGGGAGTTTAAAGCTTGAATGATAATCAGTTAGGAGTATTTTTCAGAGGTAAACTTGTTTAATTGGGAACAAAGACATTGCTCAATGAATTTACTCATTAATGAGTTAACTTTAAGGTAACACACCTTGCTGAGATCAGCTGTGGCCTTTTTGAAGAGAGATCCAACAGGACCAGCCTTGATGGTATTTAGGAATATTTATTATTAGATCATTGTTAGCAAATACAAGCCCAGTCACTGGAAGACTGACTGGACCAGAGATGTGGGTATTTATTCTTTAGCAAAACCCAATGGATTGAGAAAGTAGACCATTTGGTATTGTGCAGAAGTCTACCCAAAGTGATGCTGCTATGTGATTGCAGACATACACTTGGCTTCCTGTTTCCTATGAATAATTGAGCAAATACTTAATATTTGTCTTCTTTAGCATAACATAGCAGGTGCTGCCATGTTTGATAGAACCATGAGTAGTCCAAAGACTACTTAGCTCGATTTCCGGATGCCTTTGTCTAGGACTGTCGATAAGAGGCTCTGGCATAGTTGATTCTGTAGCACTTCCACGTCTTGTACCTTTCCTTTGAAGACTTGGAGATGCCGTGCTCCTTCCTCCAGGGCACTGCCAGATTCCTGTCCTCGTTTAGTTCTTTTGAGAACCTGGAGGCGAAGGGCTTGGCTCTTTTTCTTATTGCCGGTGAGTGCAAACACATCTTGATAATGTTTGCCATTGTATTTTGGTGATAGGAAGAGGAGAGCTCCTTACACAACCCAAAAGTGAAAATTAATGCTTGTGAAGTAGTGACAGTAAATTGATATTTCGTCATAAGCTATATAAACACCTACACTGCCAATACACAAATAAAGAAATATATATATCACTATGATTGGGAAAGACTCCTGACATTAAAAGCAACATCCTTTGGTAATTTTAACTTAGTACTTAGATTTGTCTGCAAAGAGTAATTTTATATTCTGTTCCATCAAACTTATTTTACAGTTACTGCTTAGATTATATGACTCATTTCACGACTTGGTATTAAAACGCCCTCACAAAAAGAAAGGATTTTTGCTGTTAAGAATTACTGCAGGATAATGAGGTCCAGCAATCTTTTTTGATGAAAAGATTGTGCAAGGTCTCTCTTGCGACAACCACGCTTCCATTACCCACACTACAGCAGTTTATACTAAAAGGAAACAAGCCTTTGATCCAGACATGAAAGAACAAGAATCAGACTCCATTTACAGGCAGCGGAAGGAGGCAGAGCTATTAAACTGGCTCTTAGATGGCGATGCTTGGAGCATTTTCAGACACCTTGCCTAAAATAAAGTACCATGATTTTGTGTGTGTACATATATATACTGCCACACGCCTTTACTCACCAACGTAAGTCAAGACCATGAAAAATAGTAGAAATGTGCTGGCTTCTCGTCAGTGCAAGCCAATCAAAATATACAATTTGCTTAAAAAATTCGGACTGTTGGGTACCACATATTTTATTGCTGACTCATTATTCAACCAGTACACAAAAACACTGATCCTATCTTTCAGCCTTACTTTTTAAGGCTATGCAGACGAGAGCCACAATATTACTCAGCTGGAAGAAAAGGTGAAATCAATCCAATTAGGGGTCCCAATCCTGTATGGGGGCAGTAGATGAATCGATTAGGCGCAATGTTAATTAATTACACTCCAGCAATATAGAGATGATCTTGTGTGAAGGCCTTCAATCAACTTTTGAGACCTTATTGCCCTCATAATAAGTATAGGGCTTAATTCCGATCCTGGTGCAAGTGCTTACTACCACCAGGAGCGAAAATACGAGTTGTGTTAAAGTTGGAGGGTTAAATGCCGATTCTAGGTGTTATGACTTAGTTGCAAGTAAAAAATTCGGAATAGGAAGTATTTACGGTTTAAATGCAATATATTTGATAACTCCATTCATCGCACATATTGCATTTATGAGTTTTGTAATAAATATCAACAGGTAGACCCACCCATATTTGTGCAAAAAATGCAGGTATATGCGGGTTTATATGCAGGTATATACTGAAACATGCTAATTATGGGGTGGTGAGCACCCAGATCTTCATGTTACTCCCCAGACGCTTGTAATTTTGGGTTATTTATTCCACCCAATAAATTCTGATACAGCGAAGTTGCATATTATAAAGTGCGATAAATATCCGGCAGCGGCTTGTGCAGCTAAGAGCGGTGAGCCAGGTTGGGGGGGAGGGAGATTCGACAGACGACCACGAGGGAAAATTAAATAACTACTTAAGTTGTTGTCTGCGGTATCCCCCCTCCCCCATCCCCACTCGGCCCGACCTCTCTTACCTGCACGGACCGCTGCTGTAAATATCACACCACTTAGCAGGCCTTGGTAAATACCTCACCCTGGGGTAATGGTATTTACCACCTGTAGTAAATACTTCACCCTATTCCACCTATCTTTTAATGAGGGACTGTGTTCAAAATCTGTAGACAGTGGCCATTTCTTTGGGTTCAGTTAGGAATCAGAGCTTTATATATTTATTTTCTGTAAGCCACAGATAATCAAACGAATATCAGTTTGTTTTGTGACTCTTAAAATCATAAATTATTTATGAACGATTTTTGCAACAAGCACACGAAAAATTATTCCAGGGTGGCTGCCCATGTTTGCACATGCACACAGGCACGAATTGCCCCCTTCGAATAATTTTGAAATACTTTATTATTGTCAACTATTTCAAGATAGCAGATGCGCTTTCAAAGCATCGTCATCTTGGAACAGTAAACAGTAATAAAATGTTTAAAAAACTTTCAAAGATGGCCACCTACGAGTGGTCTTGCATGGTCACCCTTCTTTCAATCATTTTAAATGACTCTATTGTTAGCCAGCAATGATTAATATTAACACAAGCCCTGGCAAAACTCATAGCATTGCACGATTGTAGATAAATGATATAGTGTTGCAGGCTATGAATGAGAATCTATAGCAAGTGATGCTTCTATCATAATTGGAAAACAATTTTGATTACCTCATTACAAAACAGAGTAAGAATTTATATCAGATAATTACCATTTAAATTAGATAAATTAAAGTCGTCTGTTTTTAGAAACAGTTTTTATTGTTTTTCCAAATACTGACTGTATTTATCCTTGGCTAAGCCATTAAGAAATCACGACCATGCATTTAGTGAATGTGATGGAGCTATGATGCTATTTCTCCCAAGATATAAGGTTTTTAATATGGTCCTTTCAAAATAAAAAAAAGCGAAATGTCGACTTCCGCAATATCGTGAAGGTATGTATTTTCTATTCTTAACTCCACAGATAGGTATCCTTACTATATAATTCAGGTTCAGATGTATGACTTTAGCACGCACACCTTTACCATGCATAGGCCTTTAACACGCATGCCTTAACCATGGAGATGGTTTTACTATGTATGCCTTTACCAAGCATGGTAACTATACTTAAGGTTAGTAAAACCCCTCCCTAAATGCCTCCTTTAGAAAAAGAAATATATTATTTAATTATTTATTTTTAATGGGGAAACCCCCCAAACCCCATGTTTTTTTACCCTTAACACACTTGATCCCCATCCAGCCCATAATCATAAACATACTCTTAACACTCTATAGCCCTACTCAACTCTAAACCCTATAATTACTCATATATATATATATAGTGAGGTATTTGATTCACACCCCCGCGGGCACTCGAGCTGGTTTGTGGTCCGTGCTCATTGACATGGGAGCGTCACTTGATGTTTGCAGCGTTTTGGAAATTTTTCCTTCGCCCACTCGGACTTCAAGTCCCAGCATCCTTCTGCCTGTGGGAGTGTTGTCGCTTTGCAATAGCACATGATGTGGAGGAGGGGCATGTGCAAAAAATTTTTTAAACAGGAACAGGAGTAACAACAGCTGTACTGTTTGCTGACGACTCTATGGAACCGGCACTGACGAAGGCGACTAATCGCTGAAACGCGTATGCTATCGTTTCATGAACTGCCAGCACGTTGACATGTCTGTTTCTCATGGACTGCCAGCAAAGCGAAATTTGACCTAAATAAAGCCTCACAAGATTCCGGAGTGTGCCGTGCTTTTCTTTTGGGAAGAAGCGTTGGTCTTTGTGTTTAGTCCGCAGGCTGGAGGCGGACAAACGGCACACCCTCTTGATTTGGAGCACCTTGGGGAAACCGGCATTGTGGAAATTTTTGCTCTCAGGCAATACAAGGCGCCCCCCCCGAACAGCTGCACCGCCATTTGGCCATACGGACTGTATTGGGGAGAGAGGAGGCAACACAGTGTGCCTGACTAAGGAACCAGTGAGGTATTTGATTCACACCCCCGCGGGCACTCGAGCTGGTTTGTGGTCCGTGCTCATTAACATGGGAGCGTCACTTGATGTTTGCAGCGTTTTGGAAATTTTTCCTTCGCCCACTCGGACTTCAAGTCCCAGCATCCTTCTGCCTGTGGGAGTGTCGTCGCTTTGCAATAGCACATGATGTGGAGGAGGGGCATGTGCAAAAACTTTTTTAAACAGGAACAGGAGTAACAACAGCTGTACTGTTTGCCGACGACTCTACGGAACCGGCACTGACGAAGGAGACTAATCGCTGAAACGCGTATGCTATCGTTTCATGAACTGCCAGCACGTTGACATGTCTGTTTCTCATGGACTGCCAGCAAAGCGAAATTTGACCTAAATAAAGCCTCACAAGATTCCGGAGTGTGCCGTGCTTTTCTTTTGGGAAGAAGCGTTGGTCTTTGTGTTTAGTCCGCAGGCTGGAGGCGGACAAACGGCACACCCTCTCGATTTGGAGCACCTTGGGGAAACCGGCATTGTGGAAATTTTTGCTCTCAGGCAATACAAGGCGCCCCCCCGAACAGCTGCACCACCATTTGGCCATACGGACTGTATTGGGGAGAGAGGAGGCAACACAGTGTGCCTGACTAAGGAACCAGTGAGGTATTTGATTCACACCCCCGCGGGCACTCGAGCTGGTTTGTGGTCCGTGCTCATTGACATGGGAGCGTCACTTGATGTTTGCAGCGTTTTGGAAATTTTTCCTTCGCCCACTCGGACTTCAAGTCCCAGCATCCTTCTGCCTGTGGGAGTGTCGTCGCTTTGCAATAGCACATGATGTGGAGGAGGGGCATGTGCAAAAATTTTTTTAAACAGGAACAGGAGTAACAACAGCTGTACTGGTTGCTGACGACTCTATGGAACCGGCACTGACGAAGGCGACTAATCGCTGAAACGCGTATGGTATCGTTTCATGAACTGCCAGCACGTTGACATGTCTGTTTCTCATGGACTGCCAGCAAAGCGAAATTTGACCTAAATAAAGCCTCACAAGATTCCGGAGTGTGCCGTGCTTTTCTTTTGGGAAGAAGCGTTGGTCTTTGTGTTTAGTCCGGAGGCTGGAGGCGGACAAACGGCACACCCTCTCGATTTGGAGCACCTTGGGGAAACCGGCATTGTGGAAATTTTTGCTCTCAGGCAATACAAGGCGCCCCCCCGAACAGCTGCACCGCCATTTGGCCATACGGACTGTATTGGGGAGAGAGGAGGCAACACAGCGTGCCTGACTAAGGAACCAGTGAGGTATTTGATTTACACCCCCGCGGGCACTCGAGCTGGTTTGTGGTCCGTGCTCATTGACATGGGAGCGTCACTTGATGTTTGCAGCGTTTTGGAAATTTTTCCTTCGCCCACTCGGACTTCAAGTCCCAGCATCCTTCTGCCTGTGGGAGTGTCGTCGCTTTGCAATAGCACATGATGTGGAGGAGGGGCATGTGCAAAATGTTTTTAAAACAGGAACAGGAGTAACAACAGCTGTACTGTTTGCTGACGACTCTATGGAACCGGCACTGACGAAGGCGACTAATCGCTGAAACGCGTATGCTATCGTTTCATGAACTGCCAGCACGTTGACATGTCTGTTTCTCATGGACTGCCAGAAAAGCGAAATTTGACCTAAATAAAGCCTCACAAGATTTCGGAGTGTGCCGTGCTTTTCTTTTGGGAAGAAGCGTTGGTCTTTGTGTTTAGTCCGCAGGCTGGAGGCGGACAAACGGCACACCCTCTCGATTTGGAGCACCTTGGGGAAACCGGCATTGTGGAAATTTTTGCTCTCAGGCAATACAAGGCGCCCCCCCGAACAGCTGCACCGCCATTTGGCCATACGGACTGTATTGGGGAGAGAGGAGGCAACACAGTGTGCCTGACTAAGGAACCAGTGAGGTATTTGATTCACACCCCCGCGGGCACTCGAGCTGGTTTGTGGTCCGTGCTCATTGACATGGGAGCGTCACTTGATGTTTGCAGCGTTTTGGAAATTTTTCCTTCGTCCACTCGGACTTCAAGTCCCAGCATCCTTCTGCCTGTGGGAGTGCCGTCGCTTTGCAATAGCACATGATGTGGAGGAGGGGCATGTGCAAAATGTTTTTAAAACAGGAACAGGAGTAACAACAGCTGTACTGTTTGCTGACGACTCTATGGAACCGGCACTGACGAAGGCGACTAATCGCTGAAACGCGTATGCTATCGTTTCATGAACTGCCAGCACGTTGACATGTCTGTTTCTCATGGACTGCCAGCAAAGCGAAATTTGACCTAAATAAAGCCTCACAAGATTCCGGAGTGTGCCGTGCTTTTCTTTTGGGAAGAAGCGTTGGTCTTTGTGTTTAGTCCGCAGGCTGGAGGCGGACAAACGGCACACCCTCTCGCTTTGGAGGACCTTGGGGAAACCGGCATTGTGGAAATTTTTGCTCTCAGGCAATACAAGGCACCCCCCCGAACAGCTGCACCGCCATTTGGCCATACGGACTGTATTGGGGAGAGAGGAGGCAACACAGTGTGCCTGACTAAGGAACCAGTGAGGTATTTGATTCACACCCCCGCGGGCACTCGAGCTGGTTTGTGGTCCGTGCTCATTGACATGGGAGCGTCACTTGATGTTTGCAGCGTTTTGGAAATTTTTCCTTCGCCCACTCGGACTTCAAGTCCCAGCATCCTTCTGCCTGTGGGAGTGTCGTCGCTTTGCAATAGCACATGATGTGGAGGAGGGGCATGTGCAAAACATTTTTTAAACAGGAACAGGAGTAACAACAGCTGTACTGTTTGCTGACGACTCTATGGAACCGGCACTGACGAAGGCGACTAATCGCTGAAACGCGTATGCTATCGTTTCATGAACTGCCAGCACATTGACATGTCTGTTTCTCATGGACTGCCAGCAAAGCGAAATTTGACCTAAATAAAGCCTCACAAGATTCCGGAGTGTGCCGTGCTTTTCTTTTGGGAAGAAGCGTTGGTCTTTGTGTTTAGTCCGCAGGCTGGAGGCGGACAAACGGCACACCCTCTCGATTTGGAGCACCTTGGGGAAACCGGCATTGTGGAAATTTTTGCTCTCAGGCAATACAAGGCGCCCCCCCGAACAGCTGCACCGCCATTTGGCCATACGGACTGTATTGGGGAGAGAGGAGGCAACACAGTGTGCCTGACTAAGGAACCAGTGAGGTATTTGATTCACACCCCCGCGGGCACTCGAGCTGGTTTGTGGTCCGTGCTCATTGACATGGGAGCGTCACTTGATGTTTGCAGCGTTTTGGAAATTTTTCCTTCGCCCACTCGGACTTCAAGTCCCAGCATCCTTCTGCCTGTGGGAGTGTCGTCGCTTTGCAATAGCACATGATGTGGAGGAGGGGCATGTGCAAAATGTTTTTAAAACAGGAACAGGAGTAACAACAGCTGTACTGTTTGCTGACGACTCTATGGAACCGGCACTGACGAAGGCGACTAATCGCTGAAACGCGTATGCTATCGTTTCATGAACTGCCAGCACGTTGACATGTCTGTTTCTCATGGACTGCCAGCAAAGCGAAATTTGACCTAAATAAAGCCTCACAAGATTCCGGAGTGTGCCGTGCTTTTCTTTTGGGAAGAAGCGTTGGTCTTTGTGTTTAGTCCGCAGAATGGAGGCGGACAAACGGCACACCCTCTCGCTTTGGAGGACCTTGGGGAAACCGGCATTGTGGAAATTTTTGCTCTCAGGCAATACAAGGCACCCCCCCGAACAGCTGCACCGCCATTTGGCCATACGGACTGTATTGGGGAGAGAGGAGGCAACACAGTGTGCCTGACTAAGGAACCAGTGAGGTATTTGATTCACACCCCCGCGGGCACTCGAGCTGGTTTGTGGTCCATGCTCATTGACATGGGAGCGTCACTTGATGTTTGCAGCGTTTTTTAAATTTTTCCTTCGCCCACTCGGACTTCAAGTCCCAGCATCCTTCTGCCTGTGGTAGTGTCGTCGCTTTGCAATAGCACATGATGTGGAGGAGGGGCATGTGCAAACATTTTTTTAAACAGGAACAGGAGTAACAACAGCTGTACTGTTTGCTGACGACTCTATGGAACCGGCACTGACGAAGGCGACTAAGCGCTGAAACGCGTATGCTATCGTTTCATGAACTGCCAGCACGTTGACATGTCTGTTTCCCATGGACTGCCAGCAAAGCGAAATTTGACCTAAATAAAGCCTCACAAGATTCCGGAGTGTGCCGTGCTTTTCTTTTGGGAAGAAGCGTTGGTCTTTGTGTTTAGCCCGCAGGCTGGAGGCGGACAAACGGCACACCCTCTCGATTTGGAGCACCTTGGGGAAACCGGCATTGTGGAAATTTTTGATCTTAGGTAATACAAGGCGCCCCCCCGAACAGCTGCACCGCCATTTAGCCATACGGACTGTATTGGTGAGAGAGGAGGCAACACAGTGTGCCTGACTAAGGAACCAGTGAGGTATTTGATTCACACCCCCGCGGGCACTCGAGCTGGTTTGTGGTCCGTGCTCATTGACATGGGAGCGTCACTTGATGTTTGCAGCGTTTTGGAAATTTTTCCTTCGCCCACTCGGACTTCAAGTCCCAGCATCCTTCTGCCTGTGGGAGTGTCGTCGCTTTGCAATAGCACATGATGTGGAGGAGGGGCATGTGCAAAAATTTTTTTAAACAGGAACAGGAGTAACAACAGCTGTACTGTTTGCTGACGACTCTATGGAACCGGCACTGACGAAGGCGACTAATCGCTGAAACGCGTATGCTATCGTTTCATGAACTGCCAGCACGTTGACATGTCTGTTTCTCATGGACTGCCAGCAGAGCGAAATTTGACCTAAATAAAGCCTCACAAGATTCCGGAGTGTGCTGTGCTTTTCTTTTGGGAAGAAGCGTTGGTCTTTGTGTTTAGTCCGCAGGCTGGAGGCGGACAAACGGCACACCCTCTCGATTTGGAGCACCTTGGGGAAACCGGCATTGTGGAAATTTTTGCTCTCAGGCAATACAAGGCGCCCCCCCGAACAGCTGCACCGCCATTTGGCCATACGGACTGTATTGGGGAGAGAGGAGGCAACACAGTGTGCCTGACTAAGGAACCAGTGAGGTATTTGATTCACACCCCCGCGGGCACTCGAGCTGGTTTGTGGTCCGTGCTCATTGACATGGGAGCGTCACTTGATGTTTGCAGCGTTTTGGAAATTTTTCCTTCGCCCACTCGGACTTCAAGTCCCAGCATCCTTCTGCCTGTGGGAGTGTCGTCGCTTTGCAATAGCACATGATGTGGAGGAGGGGCATGTGCAAAAAATTTTTTGAACAGGAGTAACAACAGCTGTACTGTTTGCTGACGACTCTATGGAACCGGCACTGACGAAGGCGACTAATCGCTGAAACGCGTATGCCATCGTTTCATGAACTGCCAGCACGTTGACATGTCTGTTTCTCATGGACTGCCAGCAGAGCGAAATTTGACCTAAATAAAGCCTCACAAGATTCCGGAGTGTGCCGTGCTTTTCTTTTGGGAAGAAGCGTTGGTCTTTGTGTTTAGTCCGCAGGCTGGAGGCGGACAAACGGCACACCCTCTCGATTTGGAGCACCTTGGGGAAACCGGCATTGTGGAAATTTTTGCTCTCAGGCAATACAAGGCGCCCCCCCGAACAGCTGCACCGCCATTTGGCCATACGGACTGTATTGGGGAGAGAGGAGGCAACACAGTGTGCCTGACTAAGGAACCAGTCAGGTATTTGATTCACACCCCCGCGGGCACTCGAGCTGGTTTGTGGTCCGTGCTCATTGACATGGGAGCGTCACTTGATGTTTGCAGCGTTTTGGAAATTTTTCCTTCGCCCACTCGGACTTCAAGTCCCAGCATCCTTCTGCCTGTGGGAGTGTCGTCGCTTTGCAATAGCACATGATGTGGAGGAGGGGCATGTGCAAACATTTTTTTAAACAGGAACAGGAGTAACAACAGCTGTACTGTTTGCTGACGACTCTATGGAACCGGCACTGACGAAGGCGACTAATCGCTGAAACGCGTATGCTATCGTTTCATGAACTGCCAGCACGTTGACATGTCTGTTTCTCATGGACTGCCAGCAAAGCGAAATTTGACCTAAATTCAAATTCAAGATCAGAGACCAGCAGCGGAACCGCCAAAGTCCGCCGGGTAGTATTTTCCTGAAA
This sequence comes from Triturus cristatus, assembly GCF_964204655.1. Classification (NCBI taxonomy): domain Eukaryota; kingdom Metazoa; phylum Chordata; class Amphibia; order Caudata; family Salamandridae; genus Triturus; species Triturus cristatus. The sequence continues at coordinate 1,576,856,747 of NC_140590.1, forward strand.
CGCGTCAGGCTCTGCTGATGCTGGTGGCACCTTGGTTCTCCCCTGAAATTTGAACGCGCTGATCGTGAGTGCTCCCCGCACCTTGGGTGAATGTGGACTTTGATAAATACGGCCGACCCGGCCGGGGGATGCACCGCCGCGGACTTTGGCGGTTCCGCTGCTGGTCTCTGATCGGCGCTGTGGAACTTTCTGGCGTTATTTGGAAAGGGGGAGTAACAGAAGGGTGCACCCGTGATGTAACTTTATTTTCCGGATGTCTGCCATCAGCCCACTAGGGTAGTATTTTGCACAGACTACCAGTCCCATAATTCTTTGCTGATTTGTTACTCACCTGAGAGTTATTGAGTTGAATAAAAAGGGAAATAAGACTGGTATCTGTTTGCTGGCATCTCATTCTGGAGCAGATAAGCCTTTGAAAAAGGGAGGATTCCTGAAACGCGTCAGGCTCTGCTGATGCTGGTGGCACCTTGGTTCTCCCCTGAAATTTGAACGCGCTGATCGTGAGTGCTCCCCGCACCTTGGGTGAATGTGGACTTTGATATATATATATATATATATATATATATATATATATATATATATATATATATATATATATATATAACGCTTTGTCTCCATGAGCAGTCATTGTCGCTTCTGCCAAAAAACGGAGCGCGGACCACAGGATTGATGCAGCTATTATGTTTTATTCAGCCACAGTAACACCACCAGCATGACGTGTTTCGATCCTCCAAGGATCTTGATCACATGACGCACTTGCACACCATGAAGTACCTTTAAATGTCATTTTTTAAACTTTTTCTTAAAGTGACATGCAAGCGAAATGTGTTGGGTCATAGACATAGAAAAAATACTAGACATGTCTTATGTTATATATTATATGAGGAATGTGTAGTACCACTAATACAATGCACAGAGAATAGTTGTTGTACATTCCCAACCAATGTTGCTAAGCATTGAGCCAATGGGTTTATGCGAAAACACATAAAGTTGTATACAGCCATTTAATGACAAGTCCATTTTCGAAAAAAACTGTTATGCTTAAAAATCTCATCATAATAAATAAGACTAAAAATAATAAATATCCCTGGTTTTCTAAAATTAGAAAAGAAAAGGACAACGTCCATGTTTAAATACCTTAAGCAAGTTTCTATCTCAATAAGAGAACAAAGTGCTAGTGCTTCCGAAATTCTGCCAGAATGTTTTTGGCTATTTTACCAACAGAGAATGCTCTAATTGCATGTAAATAGTGCAAAGTGCAATAATGAATAAAGTGCTAAGTGCTAAAAACCTTGACCATAATTTAATCCTAAAATGTGTGTACCTAAAACCAAATGTGCGAAAAATAGAAAATTGTTGCAGGGTACGGCATACGGAAGAACAGTGTTGGAACATAATGCTCTACAGTATACTGTTATCTTTCCTTTATTCTATTTTATCTAGTTTGGATGACAGTGTGTCGCCTTATGCAATTTTTACATATTCTGATGAAAGGAATGTATGGCAAAAATCTATAAACAGGTGTATAGGTCCTCCGTTTGGTTTAGACCATTTGGGTACTTCGTATCTAGATTTAAGATATATCTAGTCTCAAGCTGTCTGAGAGCTCTGACACGGTCTCCTCCTCGTTTTTTATTTGGAATGCTGTCTATTATGAAATACTTCAGTAGGGTAGGGTCCGATTTATGTTTGTCCTTGAAGTGTCGTGCAACTGGGTATGCCTGATCGAGATTCTTGATCGCTCTTATGTGCTGAAGCACCCTCTTATGTCCCTGTAGGATAGTGCTTCCTACATATCTGAGTCCACAAGGGCACTCCAGCACATAGATGGCATGATCCGTTTTGCAAGTCATGTGCTTGGTGATCGGGATTTCCTCGGTTTTGAATGGTGTTTTGAATGCAGTAGTGTTGATGCCATGTTTGCATGATTTGCATCTGTAGAATCCCCTTCGCAGACTAAGCCAAGTACCTTGAGTTATATTCTCTAGGTCATTTCTGACCAAGGAATCCTGCATAGAGGGAGCCCTACTGAATGTAATGGCCGCCTTCTTAGGGAGTAGATGACCAATAGTCGGATCTCCCAATACTATTGGCCAATTTCTGTTGATCAGATTCTTCAAAAATCTTCCCTGAAGATGAATCTAAATGTGTCATCAGTCTGTTTTGGTCTGTCTTTGATTTTCAAAAGGGTTTCTCTATCTAAATCATTGCTTTTCTAGATTGCGGTTTCAATGCATTTGAGAGAATATCCCCATGCCAAAAGTTTTTACTGGCTGTCTGAGCTTGTTTAAGATCTTTTGGGTTGCTACATATACGTTTAAGCCGCAACATCTCCCCATAGGGTATACTTTGTATAAGGTGCTTTGGATGGGCGCTGCTGGCATGTAGTATCGAATTGCCAGCCGTCGGTTTTCTGTGCAGTGTGGTATGAATCTGACTGTCTTTTACGTATATCTGTACATCTAGAAAATGTACTGATGACGCGCTAATATCTGCTGTGAAGTGGAGGTTTAGATGGTTAAGATTCAAATTTTGTACGAACAATTCTGCATCATTGATATTACCTCTCCAAATTACAAACAGATCGTCTATGTACCTGACCCATTTAACAACATTGTTTGTCAATTGTGAATTATATTCTTTGTTGAGACCCAGTTCCTCCCACCAGCCCATATGCATACATTCATAGCTGGGGGAGAAACTGGCCCCCATCGCGACACCGCCTTGTTGTTGGTACAGAGAGTTTTCAAATAGGAACACATTGTTGTTAAGGCAGAATTCGACCATGTTGACTAGCATATTGTTATGATGTTCAAATTCTGGTCCCCTACGTGTTAAATAGTGCCTCAGGGCCCTCAATCCATCCTGATGTTTGATGGATGTGTATAGGGATGTCACATCGAGCGTTCTTAACAGGTAATTCTTTTGCCAAACAACGTCTTGTATTTTCGAAAGAAAGTCCCCTGTATCACGGATATATGAGGGCAGTTCTTGTAAATGACTTTGGAGAAAAAAGTCCACATAACGTGAGGTCTTTTCTAGGAGGCTATTACGGGCTGATATAATAGGTCTGCCTGGGGGTGTCAAGGGATTTTTGTGTACTTTAGGTATAAAGTAAATTACGGGTGTTACAGGATTGTCATTCCGCATTTATTTATACTCATCTTGGGTTAATAACTATGGCTATAAGCTTCATTCCAAAAGTATTATACATATTTTTCAATGTTTGATAGTCACATCGTAGGTAGCACTCCCTGTCCCTTAATTGAGACATAGCCTCCTCAATATAGTCCTTTCTGTTCCATAGTATGATATTGCCACCTTTATCGGAATTCCGGATAATGACCTCTTTGTTCTTGCTGAGTTTGCCCATTAACTGATGATATTGCAGTATTTTGGTATCACCCTTTGAATTGGTTTTGTTATTCACAGTATAATTCAATTTCTTGATACCGCTTGTTACCTGTTCATTAAAAATGTCAATTGAGTCCCTGAGGGTAATAGGGTTAAATGATGAACGGGGTCTAAAAGGGGTACAGATTTTCATAAGGGATGATTGAGTGTTATCTTGCGACAAGCTATTGTTTTCATTTGCAAGAGCTTGTGATACTTGCAATGTTGACATGTCCATAGGTGTTAAACCTGAAGATGGGGAGCATGAAGGTTGTGTTTCCAAAATCTGTTTCTTACTATTATTTTGCTCCGTGAGAAGAAAGTGTTTTCTAAGTTTTAGTTTGCGGATACTTTTAAATAGATCCATTCTTGTGGTTGCGTAATTAAATGAGCTTTCCGGGCAGTATGATAATTCTAGCGCTAGGAGTTGTTTCTCTGCTTCGTTGAGGGTGACTTGAGACAGGTTGATAACAGTTTGACTATTGAACATCTGTGTCTCATTTATCGTCTCCAATTGCGCCTGGGTTGCTTCTTTTGTGGCTGTTTCTGCTGCTGACCGTCATTGCTTTGCTTGCCTTCTCTCCCTTCTTTTTCTTGTTGGACTCCTGCTGGTTTGTTCCTGTTTCTTGGACGCAGTGTGTCTCTGCGTTCGAGGCATTAAAAATCTACCTCATCTGCCAGGGAAATATTGGCTGGTACTTGTGACATTGCCTGTGCTCGGAATTCCAGTTCTGTGTCGCTTTCTCGGCCTGAACTGATGCTGGAGATGGATGCTGCCTCTGTTAGCCTTTGTGGTTCCGCTTGAGCAGTTGCCAGCCCATGTGATGTACTGCCATATTTTGATATTTTCAGTTTGTCGTACTTCTTGGCAAATGTAAAGACACGACCGCACTCGTAATCCATGCAGTCGGGATGGAATTTGTATGCTTTCCTTTCCCTGATTTTATCTTCATCTTTTTTTAGACGCTTCAACATTTCTTCTTTTAGTTTTTTGAGTTCTTCTTGCTGCCCCATTGAATTTAATTCCATATTTAAATCCTCTATTTCAGTTTGAATTTTTGCGCGGTCAATTTCTGCATATTTGACAAGTATGACCATCAGTCTCATCGAGGATTCAAGGTTAGTTTCTGCCCATTCCTTCATCATTTGTTTGTCTGGCTTTTCATAGCTGGGTGCCAGTAAAATTCTTAGTCCCCGTGGGACTCTTTTGACATCTAAATACCGTTGGAGGGATTTTCCCTCCCACCACTTGCTTTGTTCGCTCCTCATCAGTCTCTCTAATTGCCTTATTTTATCACGGAGGCTAATGCTACGCGTGTTGAGTGGTGCATTGTGGGTGTTACAGTCCTGTATCGATATTTTTCTGTCATCAAACATATTTGCCGCCGCTTCCTCTCTTTCTCTCAGCGCGTCCGCTGACATGGTGCTATTGTTATGCTGAGTTGTAAAACTCTTGTAAATTATCGCGCGATGACGGGCAAGCGATACATGCAGTTTCTTCGCTTCCGTTCCGCTCGTATGCAAACCATATATATATGCACCACCTCCCTGGGGTCGGCCCATGCTGATCAAAGGAGGGGGCCACATATATTCACCACTCAAATTACTTTCATATTTCACTATACTAATTCAACACTAATCCTTATGGGTTCCGGAGTAGCATACTACTTGCCAAAAATTGCTTCAAACCCCATCAGGGGTACCAAGCGCTATATAAATGCAAACCTCTTTTCCCTCCTCTATCCTGCCGCTAGCCTTTTCTATCCAAATAACTGAATAACATATCCACCACTCAAATTACTTTCATATTTCATTATACTAATTTCCAACACTAATCCTTTATGGGTTCCGGAGTAGCGTGATACTGGCCAAAAAGCGCTTCAACACCCCGTCAGGGGTATCAAGCGCTGTATAAATGCAAACCTTTTTTCCGTCTCCTATCCCTCTGCTATCCTTCTCCCTCCAAATAACTGACTAATAGCCACCACTCAAATTACTTTCATATTTCACTATACTAATTCACCACTAATTCTTTATGGGTTTCGGGAGTAGCGTGCTACTCGACACCCAAAAAAAGCGCTTCAACACCCCATCAGTTGTAACAAGCGGTATATAAATATAAAACCTTTTTTTCCCTCTTCCATCCTTCCGCGATCCTTCTGAATCGAAATAATTGACTAGCCTATCCACCACTTAAATCACTTTCATATTTCACTATACTAATTCAATACTAATCCTTTATGGGTTCTGGAGTAGAGTGCTACTCGCTGAAAAAGCGCTTCGACGCATCGTCAGGGGTAGTAAGCGCTATATAAATGCAATTACAATACAATACAACATGACCCTGGGCTGGCTCCTGCGAAGCCCCTGGGTAATGTAAATGTAATTTGTATTGCGCAAACTCATGCCCGAGATGGGGCTCTGTGCAAATCAATTAGAAAGGAAGGCTTCTTGCTGGGATTTGGTATCTGCTAGTCTTGCGAAAAGAGTCTTTAAAGCCTTTCTAAAGGCGAGTAGGGAGGGAGCGGCTTTTAGTGTTAATGGTAGGCTGTTTCAGAGCACTGCAGTGGTCTTGAAAAAGCTCTTGCCACCCCAAGTGGTCCTTCTGAATTGGGGGACAGTCAGGTTCATGCAGAACCAGAGTGAAGCGTCCTCCCTGGAATATACCAACTGAGCTTCTCCTTGAAGCGTGCTGGTCCCTGGCCATGCAGAGATGTATAGGCCAAGCATAAGGCTTTGAACCTGCAACGTTGTCTAACTGGTAGCCAGTGGAGTTTCCTAATGGCTCCTCTAGCAGACTCATATTTTGGAATTTTAAGAGGAAGCGAGCAGCTGCATTTTGCAGCATCTGGAGACTCTTCAGGGGATCTACAGCAAGGTTAAGGTATGGACTATTGCAAAAGTCAATCCTTGAAAGTATCAAAGAGATGACCACAGTTTTTAGAAGTACTGGGGGTAGGAATTTTTCAATCTTTTTTACCAGCCTCAGAGAGCAAAAAGAGGTGGATGTAATTCTGTTCACCTTCTCTTTAAGCTTCAGTTCATTATCTAACAAGAAACCAAGAATTTTTATTTTGTTTGTGGGTACCGGGAGTGGGCCCAACTCAGGCAGCCATCAGGCCGGTGTCCAGTAAGAAGGGTTATTGCCAAAAAAGATGACTTCAGTCTTTGTGGCATTCAGTTTCAGACAATTACTGTCCATTCAATTGCTAACTTTACTCTTACATGTCTTGAATGCAGAGCTCAAGCTTGTTTCTGGTTTTGTTAATGACACCACAATTTGAGTGTCGTTGGCGTATGATGCAAGGGAGAAACCAGAAAGTTTGCTAAGTGTCGCTAGTGGTGTAACGTAAATATTGAAGAGTGTAGGGCTTTGGACCGAGCCCTGAGGGACTCCCCAAGACAAGGAGAAAGGCCTTAATGAGATGCTGCCCAGCACCACACTTTGTTGTTTGTTGGCGAGAAAGGATTGAAGGAGATCTAATGCAGTAGCCTTGATCCCTAGGCTCCGCATGCGGTCAACCAGAATCTCATGGTTGACTATATCAAATGCTGCAGAGAGGTCCAGCAAGATCAGAGCCGCCATCCCCCCACTATCTAACATTTCTTGGATGTCTTCTGTGGCTATTATCAAGGCTGATTCTGTACTCAGGTTTTTCCTGAATCCATGCTGTGTATCGTCCAAAAGAGCATTTTCTTCTAAGTACTCTGAGAGTTGTTCAGTCATATCCTTCTCTGCCAGTTTTGCAGCAAACGGGAGTCTTGATATGGGGCGATAGTTGTTAGGGTCCAGTGCATTCAGGTTGTCCTTATTTAGCAGACAGGGGACAGAGGTCTTGCGGGCACCTGATTTAATTAATGGAATAAACTTTGTGAGGTGTTCTACCAAAGGGATCTTAAAAGTGGAAAAACTGGCTTGAAATAATGTGATAGCTGGAGGTTACCCATCTAATTGGATGGCAGTCCTACCTGCATTGAGTTTATTAAAGATATTTTCAACCTTTTCTTGAAAAACGTTGGCAACCGTGTCACAGAAATTTTGATTTATTATTGCAGTGTTGTGGCTAGCTGGTACCATTAATTTGTTTATAAGCTAACAGAGAGTTTTGTTGGCGTCGTAAGCTAATTTTATCTGTTCAGCGTAGTAGGAAGTTTTTGCCGCTATGATAAGTTTTTTATTCTCAGCTAGTTTGTTTTTATAGATTTTCTACTCATCCACTTATTTTTTTCTCCATTTCTTTTCTTGTCTGTGGCAGTTCGTCCTAGCTGTCTTAAGGGTTTCACTATACCATGGCTGTGTGACTTTCTTAGCTAAAGTTCTTAGGGTGCCAAGTTGACTGCTCCTGCCAAGCAAAAGCAAACACTGCTTCCAGCAAGCCGAGGTTTCATTTTTTCCTCCCAGCGGACATGCAGGCAGGGAAAGAGATGAAACTATTGATCTTACACATAGGAAGTTGTATTTCCAGCAGCTCCCTTCATGCGAGAGCAAAGCCGGCTCCCACAGGAGGTGGGGAGCCGGCTAGGATCATGGAGATCTGGAGGCTCACCCCCCCCCCCGTGGTCTTGGGGGAAAAAGAGCAGCAAGAAGCAACAGAAAGGTGAGAAACTAACAGAAAGAGGAATAATAAATGTCAGCAATGAGCAGAAAGAGGCAAGATAAAGGTGATAAACAAGCAGAAAGAATAATGGTGAGAAATGAGCAAAAAGAGGCACAATAAAGGTCAGAAATGAGCAGAAAAGGCAGAATAAAGGTCAGCAACGAGAAGAAAGAGGCAAGATAAAGGTGAGAAACAAGCAGAAAGAGGCAGAAGAAATGTTAGCAACGATCAGAAAGGGGCAGAATAAAGGTCAGCAAGAAGCTGAAAGAGACAAGATAAAGGTGAGAAACAAGCAGAAAGGGGCAGAAGAAATGTTAGCAACAATCAAAAAGAGGCAGAATAAAGCTCAGCAAGAAGCTAAAAGAGGCAAGATAAAGGTGAGGAACATGCAGATTTAGGCAAATAAAGGTGAGAAACAAGCAGAAAGAGGCAGAGTAAAGGTCAGAAGGGAGCAGAAAGAGGCAAAAAAAGGTGAGAAACTAGCAGAAAGAGGCAAAATATTGGTGACAAACGAGCAGAAAAGGCAAAATAGATGTCAGAAACCAGCAGCAAGAGGCAAGATAAAGGTGAGAAACGAGCAGAAAGAAGCAAAATGAAGGGGAGAAACGCTCAGAAAGAGGCAAAACAGAGGTCAGAAACCAGCTGCAAGAGGCAAAATAAATGTAAGAAACAAGCAGAATGAGGCTGAATAAAGGCCAACAAAGAGCTGAAAGAGGAAAGATAAAGGTGAGAAACGAGCAGAATGAGGCAAAATAAAGGTCAGCAAGGAGCAGAAAGAGGCAAAATAAAGGTGAGAAACGAGCCGAAACAGGCAGAGTAAAGGTCAGATGGGAGCAGAACGAGGCAGAATAAAGGTCAGAAATGAGCAGAAACAGCCTGAAAAAAAGCGAGAAACTAGCAGAAAGAGGCAAAATAAAGGTGAGAATCGAGCAGAAACATGCAAAATAATGGTCAGCAATGATCCAAAAGAGACAAAATAAAGGTGAGAAACTAGCAGAGAAGACAGAATAAAAATCAGAAACGATCAGCTAGTGGTGAAATAAAGGTGAGAAACTAGCAGAAAAAGGCAAAATAAGGGTGAGAAACAAGCATTTAGAGGCAAAATAGAGGTCAGAAACCAGCAGTAAGAGACAAAATAAAAGTGAAAAATGAGCAGAAAGAGGGAAAATAAAGGTCAGCAATGAGCAGAAAGAGGTGGAATAAAGGTCAGAAATGAGAAGAAAGGCACAATAAAGGTCAGAAACTAGCTGAAAGAGTCAGAATGGAGGTCAGAAACTAGCAGAAAGAGGCAGAATAGAGTTCGGAAACCAGCAGCAAGAGGCAAAATAAAGTTAAGAAACAAGCAGAAAGAGGCAAAATAAAGGTCAGCAATGAGCAGAAAGAGGTGAAATAAAGGTGAGAAACCAGCAGCAACAGGCAAAATATAGGTGAGAAGCAAACAGAAAGAGGCAAAATAAAAGTCAGCAATGAGCAGAAAGAGGCAAAATTAAGGTGAGAAACAAGCAGAAAGAGGTAAAATAAAGGTCAGCAATGAGCAGAAAGAGGCAAAATACTGGTGAGAAATGAGTAGAAAGAGGCAAAATAAAGGTCAGCAACAAGCAGAAAGGTAAAAATTAAGGTGAGAAACAAGCAGAAATAGGCAAAATAAAGGTTAGCAACGAGCAGAAAGAGGTACAATTAAGGTCTGAAACGAGCAGAAAGAAGCAGAAAATGCTCGGCAATGAGCAGAAAGGGAAAAATAAAGGATAGAAACGACCAGAAATAGGCCAAATAAAGGTCAGCAACAAGCAGAAAGAGGTAAAATAAAGATCAGAAACTAGCAGAAAGAGGCAGAATAACGGTCAGCAATGACCCGAAGGAGGCAAAATGAAGGTGTGAAATGAGCAGAAGGAGGCAAAATAGAGGTCAGAAATGAGCAGCAGGAGGTTGAATACAGGTCAGAAGGGAACAGAAAGAGGCTGGATACAGGTCATAAACAAGCAGAAAGAGGCAAACTAAGGGTCAGGAGTGAGCAGAACTAGGCAAAATAACAGGCAGAATGAGCAGAAAGAGGCAAAATTAAGGTGAGAAACAAGCAGAAAGAGGTAAAATAAAGGTCAGCAATGAGCAGAAAGAGGCAAAATACTGGTGAGAAATGAGTAGAAAGAGGCAAAATAAAGGTCAGCAACAAGCAGAAAGGTAAAAATTAAGGTGAGAAACAAGCAGAAATAGGCAAAATAAAGGTTAGCAACGAGCAGAAAGAGGTACAATTAAGGTCTGAAACGAGCAGAAAGAAGCAGAAAAATGCTCGGCAATGAGCAGAAAGGGAAAAATAAAGGATAGAAACGACCAGAAATAGGCCAAATAAAGGTCAGCAACAAGCAGAAAGAGGTAAAATAAAGATCAGAAACTAGCAGAAAGAGGCAGAATAACGGTCAGCAATGACCCGAAGGAGGCAAAATGAAGGTGTGAAATGAGCAGAAGGAGGCAAAATAGAGGTCAGAAATGAGCAGCAGGAGGTTGAATACAGGTCAGAAGGGAACAGAAAGAGGCTGGATACAGGTCATAAACAAGCAGAAAGAGGCAAACTAAGGGTCAGGAGTGAGCAGAACTAGGCAAAATAACAGGCAGAATGAGCAGAAAGAGGCAAAATAGAGATGAGAAATGAGCATCGAGAGGCAAAATAGAGGTCAGAAACGAGCATCAAGAGGCAGAATAAAGGTCAGGAGCAAGTAAAAAGAGGCAAAATAATGGGCAGAACAATCAGAAAGAGGCTACATAGAGGGCAGAAGCTAGCAGAGAAGAAGCAGAAAAACAAGCAGAAAATGAGCAAAGGAGGCACAAAACTAAAGACAGCAGAGGGTAGCACACTGTCTGCAAGATGGACAAGAGAACCGTCACAGGGGAGCTGGCACAAAGACCTACCCCTGTGTGCCCTCCTACTTTTTTACCATTCACCCACTGGCAGACCCACTCATACATTCAAGCACCCATTCACAGACACACTGAGAGATTTACGCACCCACTGACAGAAACACTCAGGCACTCATGCACCCACTCACAGATCCATTCAAGGACTCATTCACCCATTCACAGACCCACTTAGAGACTCACACACCCATTCACAGACCTACTCACACACTCAGGCACCCACTCACAGATCCACTCACACACTCATATGCCCACTCACAGACCCACTCAGAGACTCCTGCATAGTTCACAGACCCACTCAGACACTCATCCACCCACTCACAGACCCACTCAGACACCCATGTTCCCACTCACAGGCCCAGTCAGACACTGTGTCCCACTCACAAACCACCTCAGAGACTCACATAACTACTCACAGACCCAATCAGTCACACGCCTGCTCACTCACCCATTCAGTGACTCAACCATCCATTCATAGACCTTCAAAGACACACACATACCCACTCACAGACCCACTCAGACACTCATGCATCTGGTTACAGACCCACTCAGACACTCATTCACCCACTCACAGACCCACTCAGACATTCATGCACTGATGTTGTTATCACTGATGACATCATCCACAGAACCACAGAACCACTCATACCCCATACAACCTCTCATACACCCACTCACACAGCCACACAACCACTTGCATACCCATTCACAGACCCATACATGACACACACACTCATTCACTCATACAACCACTCACACAGCTGCTCACAGACCCATACAGCTATTCATACACTCACAGAACCACTCCCACACCCACACAGACACATATAGCCACTCACATACTCACTCACACATTCAAACAACTACTCACATGCCCACTCACACAACCTCACAGACACTCACACAAGCACTCACTCAGCCATTCTCACAGCTACTCACTGACACATATATCCACTAACAGAGCTACTCACTCACCCATACAGCCACTGACACATCCATTCACTCATCCACAAAACCACTTACATATCCATTCACACATCAATGCAATCAATCACATGCCCACTCACTCATCTATAAAGCCACTCACACAAATACTTACTGTGCTGAACAGTCACTCACACACCCACTAACTTACCCATACACCCAGTCAAACAGCCATGCACTTACCCATACACCCAGTCAAACAGCCACTCACTTATCCATACATCCACTTACAAACCCAGTCACTCACCCATAGAGCCATTCAAACAGCCACTCAGTCACCCATACAGCCACTCACATACACACTCATCCATCCATAGAGCTACTCATACAGCCACCACAGTCACCAATAAAGCTACTCACACACATACTCACCCACCCAATAGGCACTCACAGTCACTCACTCACCCATATGGCTACTCTATACCCACTTATTCACCCATACAACCACTCACACACCCAAACACTCTCTTCCACACTGATACAGACAGTCATAGTGCCACTCAGATGGCATATATTAGAAACAGTATCAGTCATTAGTAGTGCAAATAAAATTGTAATTTAACTTACGCTGTAGCTAAGTATATTTCTTTAACTCTCTGAAACCTTTACAAAACACTTACATTCACTGGATGATGTCATCAGTGATGCCATCAGTGAATATATATTCACTGAAAAGGTTACAGTGACAGAATAGTTAGGCTCAAATTTCACTCGTACAATACCAGTGAATTCAGCAGTTATAGTTACCTGGGCAAACTATAATTTACACCCGCAATGCATTGCTTATTATCTCACATATTACATTACTCATGACATGGTCAGTGACATCATTGATGACATCACTGATGACATCATCCAGTGAGTGTAAGTGTGCCGTAAACGTTTCTGAGACTTTAAGATATATACTAAGCTACTGCATAAGTTAAATTACTATTCCTTTTGGACTACTACTGAGTGATACTATTTCCAACATATGCCAGTTGAGTGGCTGTGTGACTATATCAGTGTGGGAGTGGGTATCTGAGTGGCTATATGGGTGTGTGAGAGGCTGTATATGTGTATAAGTGGGTGTGTGAGTAGCTGTATGGGTGAGTGTGTGACTGAGTGAGTGGCTGTATTGGTGAAAAAGTGGGTGTGGCAGTGGCTTAATGGGTGGGTGAGTGGCTGTTGGAGTGGCTGTGTGGGTGGGTGAGTGTATGTGTGAGTGACTGTATCAGTCATTGAGTGGTTGTGCGAGTGGATCTATGGTTGGGTGAGTGGGAGTATGAGTGGCTGTATGAGTGACTGAGTGGCTATATGAATGGCTCTATGGGTGAGTGACTGGGTGTGTAAGTGGCTGTATCGGTAAGTGAGTGTGTATATGAGTGGCCGTTTTACACAGTAAAGGCCTCGGTCAGTGGCTTTATAGGTGTGAGTGGGTGTGTGAGTGCATGTATAGATGTGTGAATGGCTATGTAAGTGGTTTTGTGTGTGATTAAATGGATGTGTGAGTGGCTGTATGCATGATTAGTAGCTGTATGGGTGAGCGAGTGGTTGTGTGAGTGGCTGTAAGAGTAAGTGTGTGTGTGAATTATTGTATGGATCTGTGAACGGGTATGTGAGTGGTTGTGTGGGTGTGTGAGTGTGTGAATGACAGGTTGTATGGGATATGAGTGGTTCTATGGATTATGTCATCAGTGATATCATTTCAGATGTCATTAGTGATATCACTAACCATGTCATGAGTGCTGTAATATGTGAGGTCATAAGCAGTGAATTGCTGGTTTTGTACGAGTGAAATGTGAGCCTAACTATAACGTCCCTATAAGCTTTGTTTTTTTTCAGTGAATTTCTATGTTTTTTTTTTTTAATACTATTTCCTAACTATAACATCTCTGTATCTCCCGATCCTGCTCAGGGGAGTCGGTTGCACGCGGACTTAGAGGCAGCACTCTGTGAATGCTGACCCTCTCATTAGCCTATGTGGTCATGCTCCAGCAGCGATAACAGGTGTTTCCACGCTCCTCCAGTGGGGTAAGTTTCCATGCTCCCAAAGGGGGATGATTCCGATGCTCCCTGTCTTGATCATGCTAACGTGGCGGTGCTCCCACAGCATTATCACCTAGTCCATGGGGCCGGGTCACTTGTAGTTTTGGTTACTCCCACTGACCCATGGGTCACTTCTGCTCAAGTTTTGAAGTCTCACCCTCCCCTTCTTATCATCCATTTCCAGACACCAAATTTGATTTAGGGTTTGGGTCTCTGAAGTTTTATATTGGGGTTCTGCTTCTTTTGAAGTACATACTTCTCCTTTCCCTCTTTCTCTTGAAAGCCATCGGTGATTGCGGGAGAGACTCCAAAGCTGATAGTCCCACAATACAGGCAATAGGAGTGACTGGAGTTTACACCTAAATGTAAGGCACAGTGATATGTGCATCAAAAGGTTAATCTAGGGCTCCCCTGACCACTCTTTATGACTCCCTTATTAGATCCATCTCATTCCTGGGATGTGTCCAGATCCCTTCCTCTTACTGAATCAAAGAGCACCCTTTGAAGTTCACATGGGGAGCCTCACTCTCCATTGTTCAGTGTGCCCCATCCATTTCACAGAAATGCAGCAATACACAAATCTATCTGAAGGAATTCCTCTCCTCACATCTTCACCAGGAAGGCCTGGGCCTCCCAAAATGGAACCTCCATGTAATGTACCATTGCAGGCACCTTTGCATTCAGTGTATGTACACAGTGTATACACTATCCAGCACTGTTATCTCCATGTATTGTACCACCACAGGCACACATACATTCAGCACACACATTCACTCTGCTTGCACTACTCAGTACTGTAGCCTTTCTGTATTGCTCCCCTTGCAGGTACACATACACCCAGTACACACATTCACTACGGGCACGCTACACAACACTACACCCTTCATGTACTGTACTTCTTTCAGGTACACATACACCCATACATGCATTCACCATGCACACACTGCACAGCACTGCTTTACTCCTGTACTGCACCCTTTCCATGCACACATATAACCAGTGCAGAGCCACCACTCTTGCCCTGCATAGTCCTTCACATCTTACTGATATAGTGATGTAGACCAATGGAGAGTTAAGCACACAGCAGCAGAACTTTAAGAGGTGAGCGAGACTATAAGCCACACTCCAGTGGCACAGGTTAAAAAGGCCGTTTCCTCTTACTGATCACTACACAGCGTGCTTCCACCACTGCGCTTGTGTTCCTCAACTCCTCGTTAAGACAGTAACCTCCCTCTACTATGATGGTAGAGCTTTAGGCTTCTATTCCAGTCTGACAAGACCGCAATCCATGAGACAGGCCTTTGCCATGGCACACAAACATAAACTGTATTAGCCTGTGACAACAAAAATCAACATGAGGGATCCAGACAACCGTACAGTTGGGCACTCAAGAAAGGGGCACACGTCCATCACCATGCAGAGAACTTTTCTGCCCCAAAATGGCTAATTCTAAACTGGTCTACAGCAGTGCCCTTTAGGTAAGTCTTTCAGGGCTCAACAACTTCCAGGAGTGCAAAACTACATTACCTGGTTCACTTTTGGCTTGAGGCTTCCTGGCCATATTAAGTCCATATGGAGAAGGATATGGTTTATGACATTCCTTTTCCTGTAAGGCATTACATGGACACTGTTAGAAATGGGATTTCTGGTTGGCTACGGTATGAACCTAAGCCAGGCAGAACCCAGCACTCTAGTCAGGGCAAGTAAGTTACACACCAAAGATAACCTGTGCTCACCCTCTGGTAGCTTGGCGCAGAGCAGTCAGGTTTATCATCAGAGGAAATGTGTAAAGCATTTTCACAACACACTCACACAGAAAAACAATGAATACACCATAAAAGAGACTCCACACAGGAGTATTTAAAAATATAATATATATTGTTCATAAAACATAGACCAAAGTGCATCCTATGCAAATCCTGTGATGGTATTCGTTATCCTGACAATGCAAGAACGAAAAACGACATACATCGTAAATGTTTTGTAAGTTCTGTAGATTAAACTGTCACCTTAGTTGCAGGGTATTAACCGTGGCAGATATTACTGGACATGTGATGTATAAAAAAACACATTAGTACTTGCTTTACAAAGGTTTCAAGAGGTAAGGGGTAAGAAAACCTATGTATCACCATATATCACCATGAACATACAGGGCATAGGACACCTGTGCTCCTAGTAACCTTTATACGGTATCCCAGCACAAACATTAGGGCACAGAAGCACCTGCTTGCCTACTACAGTTAATACAGTAATTCCCAAATCAACAATGCAGGGGGGGGGCTCTGTCGAGGTATCACTCCATAGTCTTCACTGGAGAGAAAAGATGACCCCAAAGTGTGCCTCCAAAAATGGGGAGAACTGCACAAACCATACACAAGGGTGGGGCGAGCCAGTCTTGTCCCCTGTGTGCTGAACATCCCAGTGTAGTTGCATGTGAGCGAGCGGTGCAGCTACTGCAGACAACGGTGAGCAGGCCTCCCCCTTTGTGACATCAGGCCACCTGCTAGCAGTGCTAGTGCATGTTGCGGTGCATCCACCCGGGCCTGAGAGGGAGTGCGGCGCACACAGGATGGACCCAGAGGACAGCGCCGGCCCTGCGATCCCCTTTACCTGAAGCTGGGTGGGGTGACAGGCAGACTTGGCAAGACAATCGTCGCTTGTCAAGGTAGTGTCCGTGGTCTGGTGGGGGCACAAATGCAGGTTTCTTGAGCCGGCGCTCTTGTAACAAGGCTGGGGGTGGGGCTAGCGTCTGCCATGGCAACCCTGCCCCCAGCAAGGAGACAGCCATCTAACAAAGCCTTTTCCAGTTGCAGCGTACAGTGCTGTTTAATCTCCCATGATGCTCTGTCCCACAACAGGTGCCGGAGCGGGTGAGCGCTGATCTGGGGATTCCTTTCCAGGCTGTGTGCCTCGTTTGCCTCAACCAGCGGGCCACTGTTTGCAGAGAGCCCGAGCACAGCTCCTCGGGTGAATTCCAAACCGGCGGGAAGCCTCACGCTTGTAGAGTAATGCGGGGGGCAATAACAGAGTGCTCACCACGCGCTACTTCAACTGCTTGCAAACAGATTTACAAGTGAAGCGCATACCATGCTGACTAATAGAAAGCTTAAGATGGCTAGAACAGGGAGGATGGGAAGTCACCCAGTCCCTCAAGAACCCCGGGGAGCACTTAGGGAGCAGTAGGCCAGCACACAGAGTCACTTTTCAGAGTGGCAGTCTGTTAGATTTGGGGGTCTCTAGTTGGCAGAGGTAGGTACCTTTGACAAATAGGGACCCTTGCGTCTAGTCAGGGTAAGGGGGTACACTCCTAAAATAAACCCTGCTCACCCCCTTGGTAGCTTGGCATGAGCAGACAGGCTTATCTCAGAGGCAGTGTGTACAGCATTTGTGAACACATACAGTAATCAAATGACAACACTACAGATGGACACCACACCAGTTGTATATTAAAAATAAGTATCTTTTATATAGACTTAACACAAGATCACAAACAACAAAAATCCACAATTCTGTACTTAAAATGGTAGAGTTAGCTTAGTTCTCTTTAGATGTTAAAATGTGACACTTTGAGTTCAATGTACCTTTGGATGCGTAACGCTATACAACAAAAGTGTTGCAGGGAAGGTGATGCGTTGGTTCCTTACACGCAGTAACGGTGATGCGTTGGTTTCTTACTGCGCTTCCGTGGCGATGCGGCCCACAACGCCGTGATGCGATAAAGATCCGGTGCAATGAAACAAAGATGGAGTCTTCTTCTTGATGCGACACGATGCGTGCATGCCCGACAGCCGTGCGGCGACTCAACGATTCTTCTGAGCCGCGACAGGCCCTGCGACACGTTTCTCCGGTGATGCGAGACGCTTAGGCGATGTGATGCAACAGCTGCAGCGGAGACACCCTTGTTCAGTGATGCGACGACAGCGGCTGCGGCGGCGACACTCTTCTCCGGTGATGCGAGACGCTTCTGCGATGGGATGCGACAGCTGCAGCGGCGACACCCATGTTCAGTGATGCGACGACAGTGGCTGCGGCGGTGACACGCTTCTTCGGTGTTGCGAGACGCTTCAGCAATGCGATGCGACAGCTATAGCAGCGACACCCTTGTTCAGTGATGCGACGACAGAGGCTGCGGTGGCGACACGCTTCTTCTTCGTGAGTCGCGCTTCCAGCTCCTTGTGACACGCAGTCCCTCAGAAAGCCCAACACAACTGCAGGCACTTCCAAAGAACTCTTGGGGAGCTGGTGGTTGAAGTCTGTTGTCTCTGAGACTTCAGCAGGAGGCAAGCTCTTACTCAAGCGCTTGGAGATCCTTCACAAGTTGACTAAAGTACACACAAAGTTCCTTTTTCCTCTCTTTGGCAGTCAGGCAACCACTGCAGGCCAATCCCTCAAGCTTAGGGATAGTCTCTCCTCAGTCTCTCTGGTTCCTCTCCTCAGCAAAGGTTTCTTCTTGTTTCCCAAATGTGATCTAAAGTTCTTGGGTTTGGGCCTCAATATTTATACTCAGTTTCTCTTTGTTCTCTGAAGGCAGAGAGGCCTTTGCCTAGTCCAAACCAGTTCTGGTCAGTGCTGGAGCACTTTGTTGACATGACGCCTTCTTTCCTTTCACAGTGCAGGGCAGAGACATCAGACGTACCACAGGAGGTGGAGGCAGCTTTGTGGAGGGAAGGCACAGCCCTATTCAGGTTCCAGGTGCAACTCTTCCCACCCATCTACATGCAGATCTCTCTATTCACCCCGTGCTGACTCACCCTGTCTCCTGGAATCCCCAAGCCCCTGTCACTCAAACTCCAGACAAGGAATGCACAACCTAGCAGAGGCAGGCTTGGATGGTTAGACAAGAAAATACCTACTTTCTAAAAGTGGTATTTTCAAACACAGAATGTTAAAACCAACTTCACTAAAAGATGTATCTTATCATTCTGAGTTCAGACATACTAAACTCGAATTTCTACCTAGTTCCCTGAGTCAGTTAGGATTATAAGATGTAATAATCAAACTGCCCATTCTGGCCTATGAGGAAAAGGTAGCCTTGCAATAGTGAAAAACGTAAATGGCTGTAATTCACTATTAGGACATGCCACACACACCAGGGCATGTACTACCTCATAATTACAATGCACCCTAACCCTGGGCCCACCAATGGGTTGTCTGATATGAAGAAAAGGGAAGGTTTAGGGACTGGCAAGTGGGTGCACTTGCCCAGTCAGCATGGCAGTACCAGACTGCACACAGGCTCTGCAATGGCAGGCCTTAGACACACTTTAACAGGCTGCTTCTGTGGGTGGCACAACCAGTGCTGCAAGCCCAGTAGCAGCATTTGGATTACCAGCCCTGGGCACTCCTGGTGCACTGTACTAGGATCTGACAAGTAAACCAAATCAGTCAATCATGGAATCGCTAATCCATGCATCAATTTACAATAGGGAGCACTTGCACTGTGGCACTGGATAGCAGTGGCACAGTGCCCAAAGCATCCAACACCAGCAAAAAACACATGAGGCAACAGCAAAAAATGGAAGGGAGACCCACGCCAAGGTGCCAGGTCTAACACACTCCCTCCAGCAACTCAGCAGGCAGCACAGCAAAGCAAGTAGTTTGTAACGTAAGTTCAACCTGGCAGCACAGCAGTCCTCTGGTGCAGTATGTAGAACCAGCAGCGTCCCATGCAGTGTCTCAAATCATGGGGTCAGACTCATAAATGTCTTTGATTTAGGGGGTGCCTTCACAAGAAACCTTAGAAGTGCACAGCACTCCCTTTCAACCCAGCCCTGGCTAGACATCAGAGGGGGTAAAATAACCCCTTGTGTGAGGGCAGGACACAGCCTATCCAATTGTGAAGTGTGAACGCCCTTTCCCTCTCCCAGCCCAGGAAGATCACCAGTATGCAGATGAATGCAGATATGAATACAGATGTAATCCCTGTCGCACCCAGCCCTTCCTGTGTGATGGCTGTCTGGAAGGTATACACAAAGTGTAGCTGTCTCCCAGGCCCAGACATGTATTGAAGTCATTCTGCAAAGCACAAAGAGCCAAAAGCACAGAGAAATGCCCACTTTCTAAAAGCACAATTTCTAACATAGTATTGTAAAATCCAACTACACCAGTAAGCAGGATTTATTACCACTATTCCAAACATACCAAACATGGCAACACTACTCTTTTCTGATCGGGCATTGCCACTTAAAATTATATATGGGAATTCCCAATGGTAACCTATGAGAGGAGTAGGCCTCACAGCAGTGAGATAAAAAAGGTTGTCTGTCACTACCAGAACATGCTACATAATAAAGACACATGTCCTACCTTCCTCTTACACCGCACCCTGCCCATAGGGCTACCTAGGGCCTACCTTAGAGGTGACCTATATGTAGTAAAATGGGAGTTTAAGGCTTGGCAAGTAGTTTTAAATACCAAGTCAATGTGGCAGTAAACTGTACACGCAGGCTCTGCAGTGGCAGGCCTGAGACAGGTTTGAAAGGCTATGTCTGTGGGAGGCACAAGCAGTGCTGCAGGCCAACTAGTAGCATTTAATTTACAGGCCCTGAGTAAGTGGGATGAACCTTTACAAGTGACTTACAAGTAAATCAAATATGCCAAACAGGTGTCAACCAATCATACTATGTTTTACAGGAGAGACCACATACACTTTAGCACTGGTTAGCAGTGGTAACTTTACCAACGTCCTAAAGCCAACAAAAAGAAGGTGAGAAGAATAGCCAGAGGAAGGCGAAGAGTTTGGGGATAACCCTGAAAAAAAGGCCAGGTCCAACAGCCACACATCAACATTTTTCAATGAAGCCTTTCAGCCAGCCATGCTAGCCAAAGACCCCAGGTTATCCACTCAAAACCGGCTTGAACACTTCCGACTGGTTATAAAATATTCAGGAGCAGTTGCCTTCATGTGCAGGGCTTATTTTTTCAGAATTCACTGGCCTCACATTAATGCAAGTAGTAATCTTCCTAATGTTTTATGGCAACCTAAGAGCCACCTCTTCCAATCAGGCTATGAGCATAGGGAACACTGTTTACTCTATGTCTTCTTTCTTCTCATGCTCTATCCATTACCTCTCACTGGCACGAATAACCAGCCTTAGGCAGATCTTCACACCCATCTCCATCATTGAGTGATACACAATGACATATGATTATAATTTAGCAAGACTTTATCTTCTAACTATTTATAAACAATTGATCACAGAGGATTTGGGAATTACTTCAGCAAATTTTCTTTCAAGGCCATAACTGATCTACTGCTTTCAATCCCAGTGTATTGCTGCTCTCAAGATTGATGTATAATCACAAATCCTGACTGTCTTGGACATTAGTCTCATGCAGCATGGAACCATAAAAATAATCATGACTTATTTGATACCTAAAACACTTCTTTGCTTCAAATAAACTTTAGTATATAACATTGTAGGAGAGTAGGATCTGCTTCACATGGGTACCCCCACTTTTTGCTGGTGTTTCACTGTTTTTTGACCTTAGTCTGACTGTGGCCCTGCTAATCAGGACCCCAGCCTAGCTGCTTCCTCTCTAAAATGGTTTCCATGTACATTAGGTATATTACTAATTGGATTCTGGAGTGCCTTATAAGCCCCTAGTATATGGTATACTATGTACCTAGGGCATAGGTACCTCAGAGGCCTACCAGTGGCTGAAGCATGTATTATGCCACCCCTGGGAAGCACTCCAAAATGATACCACAGGTCTGCTACTGCAGCCTGGGTAAGGTGTTGCATGTACCACTTACTGTGGTATAGGCTACCTATATCACTACCATTGCACACACATATAAAACCTATAAGTCACTCCTATGGCAGGCCTTAACAATCCTGAAGGCAGAGTGCTTGGTTTTTATGTGAGAGGGTGCCCCTGCATGAGCAGAGCCCCTCTGCAGCGTTTGGAGTACCTCCTCTGATGATGATTGTGGTGCAGCATGACCATATACTCTTATGTGCATTATAACCTCGCAGTAAATGCTAAATTTGGACTCGCTGCATGGAAACATGTCGTGTTTGGTGTCAAACGCTTTGGAATTCTACCCCCGCCAGTTCTAGCGGCGGGGGTAGGATTGCACCCTTCTAGAGGGAGACACATGTTCACACTGGTCTACCCGATAAATACTTTCTAAAGCCCTGGCAACACAAAATGGATGCCACTGCCACAGACACGGGTCTGGCCTCTTGCTGCTGACGGAAACTCCGGCAGGGGAGGCCTGGACAATAGGTTTCCTGTCCCGGGGAGGTGTAACCACCTCCCCAGACAGGCAGATGTGTATTGGGGCTGGGCGGGAGCACTCTCTGGTGCTTTGAAGTCCTGCCCTGGGGGCACACTTGCTGTCCCTGTGCACAGTCCAGTTCAAACCGGTTGCAGGGGCTACCTGCCCCTGCTCTGGCATGAAACCGATCAAGGAAATGGGTGTAACCACCCCTCTTTCCAAACCCTCCCATAGGTGGGTCCCTAGAGCATGTCCAACCCCCAAACTTTGTATAAGTATGGGAACCCAGTCCTTGAGACTTTAGATTACCCTGGACGAAACTCTGCAACATATATCCTGGACCTTCGACTTTCTATTTTCGCTAGAAGACTGAAGAAATCTCCCTTGGGGTCAAGGAGTGACTCCCCTGCTTGGCAGGCACCAAAGAAGCAACTGTCTGGTCTGCAACTCTAAAGCTCCCGCCGGACGCCGAAGTCTTTGCATCACCAGAGGTGGATTTCCAGACTTCTCTGAGGCTACCCTGAGTCCACAGCAAAGCTGAGGCCCGTGGCTATCGTGGGTGACGTGGAACCATGACCCCTGGACACCATGATCTTTTGCCGGTCCATCATCTTCCTGGTCTTCCTCGAAGTTGTACTTTGGACTCTGAATAGCCCCAGCCTTGGGCATCTACAGCACTGAAGATCTCTGACCTCCACTCTATGAGTGACCTGTGGGCCAGTTTCCAGTGCGACTGCTTGAGGCTCCTTTGCGATCGCTAGCCCTTTGGCTAGTGGGTCCCCACAAAGGCAACTCCTCTTCTGATTGGGCTTTCCTGGTTGCTCCAGATGTGCCCCGACTTACCCTTGCTGGGTGAGTCCCTCAGACCTTGCTGGTCTGCACCGACGTCCTTCTTCTATTTCCATGTGACTTGCCGTTGCCAAGGCTTGTTGGGTCCATCTTGGTCACCGACACCGCAGCACTCGACAGACTTTATGGGACAGCTCGAATCCAGCTCCTAGTTGTCGTCGACGCCTCCTGGACCTCGTGGCTGAAGAGTCAAGACACCCGTCAACTCACCTGAAGCACCCAACATCTGTGGGCATTGGACTATCGTGGCCCTGGTCACTGGTAAGTGACCCAGACTCTGCCCCCTCTGCTTTCAGGTTCCTTCCATCCTCAATGCAGGCTTGAATCCCTTCGGACACAATTCCTCTTCACAGCAGCAGCACTTCTTTGCCAGCTTCCATTGAAAACGACGCCGCGACCCGACACCATTTGACACCTATGCACCCGGCTTCCCTGGGTGAGGTAACTCGAGTACTCCGGTGCTCCCATGGGTGTTGGCCCTAGACACCCCTAAGTCGAAAAGGGTTTGCTTGTGGAGAAGTGTGGCTCAATGGTTAGAGCGGCAGACCCTGATGCAGAGGTCTGGCCCAGGACCAGGGTTCAATTCCCCGCCTCGGCGGGTCTTGGGCTCAAAATTCCACGGACCTGACAATTCTCGCCTCGGTGCCTATTCCAATCATGGAGTCCCACTCTGCAACTCTGGGCAATAGCTTGCTTAATCTCCACAACGGCCCCCACAATGCTAAGGATGCCTGGCCTCCACCTTGGGGGTGCCCAGGAGTGGACACCTCACAGGGAAAGCCAGGATGGGTTCCACAGCGGTATTCGTACAAGCGCCTTGAGACCCTTGCGGGTGAGTAGTGCGCTATACAAGTATCAATTTACATTTTTACATTTAGTCGTTCTCTAAGTGTGCTTAAACTCTTAATTTCCAACCGCGACTTTCCCCATAGAAGTTTACAGCGATTCGCGGCTGTGTTCTCACACTGCACGCATCCCCCATGGGTCCCCTGTGTCACTACCTTGGGTGGTTCCTTGTGGTCCAAGCACTTCTACAGGCTCTAGTCCTTGTGTCTAGCTCAGTCATGGTTCTTATACCACTTTATTGGTATATGGTTTGGTACGCCCCTAGGACCCAAACGTGTATTTGTGCTTTTACTGTTGAATACTGACTTGTAACTTAAGTACTTCGAACTCCAGCCTCATAAAGAGACTAGAGGGGTGTGTTTTATCTTAAATACATATATTTTAAATATATACCTGGTGTGGTTGTCCTGTCATTTGATCATTCAAGAGATTATAGACTGGTAAAACAAGCTGCTTTACATTCCTTCAAGACTTTGCCTGTGACTGCTCTCCATAGCTACCACTAGGATAGCTTTCAAAAAAGGTTGTCTTTAACCTATCACCATAAGGGGTTGTTTGGACTGATACAGGGTGCCCACTATAACTAGTGGACAGCATATATCAGGCCAACTTCTCACAAACATTTTAAAAATTGGTACACTTTTTGCGTGAGTAATTATATGACATCACTTTATAACAATAGTTAGTATCACCTTTCTAAAGTTGCCACTGAGGACACATTTGGCTGAAGCAGTTAAGTTCAGTCTGTTCAAACCTATTGGAAATCCTGACATCATTAAATCTGTATGCAGACTAATCAGTGAGACAATATGCCATTAGAAGAATTGAAGGGAAAACAGAAAAAGAGTAGAAAAGGAATACAGGATTGGATTTGCCCTTAGGGTATATTTGTCTGAAGCAGTGGAAAGGAATAGAGATAAAGTGTGCCAGGAACATCTTTTAGGAAATAAATACAAACAGACCAACAATGGCATGCGGCAACGCATCTGAGGGAATGTATGGAATAATGAGAACCAGGCTGACTGGTCATCAGATGGCACACTGATGAGCTCTGGATAGACTAGGATACCAGATGGGAACCCCAGGACTCCAAAATAATGGTAGGTTGCAAGCTAAAGAGTGAAGTGGTAACTAGGACAGAAAATAAACAAACAGGATAATAAGGGATAAATGAAGGCATTACTTGGAGCATTTATATCACACATCAATAATATAACTTGGTTATTTCTGTAGGTTTCCATACTATACCGAAGGGGAGGATTCAACTTGTGCATAATGTATCTAATAAAATGTATTGAAATGTTACGTTTTTCACTCATTCAGTGTAATCTGCATGAGCTGTGAAGAGGGGCCTTAGAAACTACGAAGACCTACATGCTAGCAAACAAGGGATGAGCTGATGATCCAGAGAGGTCAGGGTTTGCAAGAATCTCAGGGTACAAAATTGTGTTGGACAATCCTAGTAAGTTAGAGAGATCAAGCTTAGGTCCAATGATCTGCAACACAGCTTCCATTGGCTGTCTAATCTGGCAAATTGTTATGAGTTTCATTAAGTTGTGCAAGACTCCCATTTTTTGTTTTACCTCCCTGTTACCAACATTCCTACTAATTACACTGTAAGACATTGTATATCATGTGATGTAATGATGCCAACCCCAATGTTTATTGAGAGATTTGAGACACCGAGCTAACAATGTTAATTGATATCAAGGTTATATTTTTTAAATTGCTGCAGAATTACTTCTAATAAATGTCTACATGTCAAGTGTGGTCGGTCCTTAATGAGGGAGGGACTCTGCCCCCCACCTTTTTGCAAATATGAGAAGAGTTTGTCAAGCTGGGCAAAGATCAGCCTGACAGACACTCCTCGTGTTCAGGTGAGGCAGCCACGTGTTGTACATGTGTTAAATGTGTTGGTGTCAGGCTGCGTGAGCTAAACTTTGCCTGGCTGAGAATTTCACAGTCTTGTGGGTGTGACTTCCTCAGCTTTGAAAAGCACTTGGAGGCCCTACACCACATCACTGATAGACTCGGACCTGGGTGATTCAGGTTTAAGCCCTGAACTGACCAGGGCCGTGTATCGATTAATGACACCTTGTCACAGAGTGGGGTGGGGACAACCACTCTCACAGGACCCATCCCAATCTATGGTGAATAATGGACCGACTCCTCCCTTCATTGGTTGCCACAAGGTCAGCCAATGAGAGGAGGTGGCAGTTCCAGCCCTCCAGGAACCTCTGGGACTTCCCTTCGCCACCCTAGATCACCCCTGCAGCCCGGCAAGTTTTTCTTATTTTTAAAATATTGTGTGTGTGCATTTATGGATTTTTGTGTATTAGTACTTCCATGGTGTGAATGGGTGTGAGCGTGTGCATGTGATTGTGAATGGTGGGTGTTTGTGTGCTTGCTTATAAATGTATAGGTGTGAGTGAGGGTGCATGTAGGTGGTTGAGTGTGACTATGTATATGTGTGTGTGGGTGTGTTTGTGTGTGGGGCCCGCGTGCCCCACCCACTTGCTCAAATTACCAGCTGTTAATCTTACTGGCAGTGTAAAATTTTACTCCAGATTACATCACCCCTACACTGCACTTCCTCTACTGACCAGCAGTTGCCAAAAGAGTCCAACTGAAGATTTTTCCTGGTAGAAACGTTAATTCAACATCTGACCCACCACCCCATGCATTCTACTTCCTTTCTTCAAATCTGTGTTCCGCAATCAGTAAATCTTATTAGGGAGGGATAATCCTCCACGGTCAAGCAGCCATCTTCTGGAACTCCCTGTTTTTGTTTGTATGACAATAACATAACCACTTCAGTAAAGATTTTATAAATAGCCTATACTAGCATTATAGTCATCTTCTATTGGGCAAGGAACACTTGTTATACGTGTTCACAAGAAGTAAACAATCACATACATAATATCGTAAAGCATTACAATATTAAAATAAGAAGGTGAAACATTGTCTTCTTGTTAGTTGCTTCTTAGAGATGTTTAGAGTGAAAAATAAGTTCTGGCCAATGTGGGAATCATCCCTGGTGGCAATAATATCACCTGCAATAATCATCAAGCGTGAACATTGCTTCCACTGTAAAATAAAAGGAGATGGGCCATAATTTTCTTAGGACCACACTGCCTGTCCTGCTAAATTCCAAACACCAATTTATTGCACCACATTCCTCGTTCTTCCACCACCCTACATGTCCTGTCTTTTAATCTCATTTTTGCAGGATCTTTTTCAATCCTGCTTTTCTCACTTTGACGCTCTTTCCCTGTCTTTCGCTTCTCCCTCATTCATTTTAGGCATTTCACTCTCTTGTTCTGGGTCAAAGTTTGTTGATGAAATGCAAGTTCCCAAAAAATTAGTGATCACCACCTACCAGGGTCATCATGCCATTGCAGTATTTTACCGGCACGGTGCAGGATCGGGGCTGCTTTCAGAGCCGGATAGGCTTCCATGAGCCAAACATGCACTATGCCCATATTTTGTCAATGCCTCCTGTAGTGTAAGACTGATCTGAACATTGTCCTTGAAGATGGTTTTGGTTTCCAGTCTGGCCCTGCCACCTGCAACCACCGACACCGATTAGGCTCTGAGTGTAAATGCAAAGATATCTACTGTGGTAACCACAAAGTTGCAGTTGTTGACCTCCATCCTAAGTGCACCAGCAGAGCTAAAATAGAATTTGCCTTCAATATTGACTAGGGTTACACTACTTGTTTAGAGAGTGTGTGTGTGTGAGTGTGTCATCTGACATTTTTAACACAATAGGGTGCCATATCAACTACCATTTCTATAATAAAGTAGCAAAATAAGGCAAAGTTTGTCCTGTCAATCACAGTCCATACAATATAGAGGGTTCAAAAATTGTACTAGGCTAAAATCCCGGTGCCTACAAGTGGCTTTTTTGTGTTTCTTGTAAAATCACTTAACTGAAAAGGGTGTGGAGTTCCTCAGAATCTGAGTGAGTGAACACAAAAAGACAGATAAGAGTGGCACAGGATAATGCTCATTCCACCTGGAGAAAACACAAGGGGAGGGGGAATTCCCTTGTTGAAACTAGGGCTTTCACACACCTAGCAAGCTAGGTGTCATGCTTCATCATATGAGCCTGTCCCTCGTCAGCTCGGAGCTGCAATACCTGACGGGCACCCAGTACGGGGCTCTTTGGCGGGGATCAGGGCACTTCGTCAGGACAAAAGAAACTATCTACACAACATGATAAGTGAATCTCTACATACCATGTGTTCAGGTAGGTACCCAAGGTGGCTGTCTAATGAAGCTATCAACGGAGTCCGGCGGTCTAATGGACACTAAAAGTGTGTCCCACGTTCGCTGAACGTTGGCGTGTACACCTACCCTGGCGCCGGATCCAGATGACGAAGTGCCCTTATCCTCCGGACACTGAGAGCACGAAACATGTTGACCACATAAGAGCAGAGCATACACAGCTAGAAACCTTACATCTAGTTCACTGCCTCTCTTCTCGTTTTAACCAGGCAGTTTACCTTCTCGAATACAATTTTTGTTAGGACTAGCTGACCTGTTTTAATCCACTCACTTCACATCTACACTCCCTAGGCCCTAGACCTCACCCTACGGCAGGAACAGAAGATCCCTGCCAAAGAGCCCCGTACTGGGTGCCCGTCAGGTATTGCAGCGCCAAGCTGACGAGGGGCAGGCTCATAAGATGAAGCATGACACCTAGCTTGCTAGGTGTGTGAGAGCCCTAGTTCCGACAAGGGAATTCCCCCCTCCCCTTGTGTTTTCTCCAGGTGGAATGAGCATTATCCTGTGCCACTCTTATCTGTCTTTTTGCGTTCACTCACTCAGATTCTGAGGAACTCCACACCCTTTCCAGTTAACTATATTAGTAGGATTTGTGTGTTGGACCTCGTTAAACTTGCCCCTTCGTCCCACTTGTTTGATACCCCCCCCCCCCCTCTTGTAAAGTCACGGCACACAGGATTAAATGATTCATAAAAAAGGAGCAGGCTGCTTGAAGTGAGCGAAAAATATGAATATTACCCTGAACAAATGTGACAAGCTGAAGTGCTTGCCATAAGCGCGTTTATGAATAATTAATAGCAGGATATATATGCTAGTATAAAATGAAACTCTTATTATTCAAATTGCCACATTTCCCAGCATGACTTTGTTTCAATTGTATAAAAGCCTCTTAATTAAGTATACGTTCTTCAGTTCTGCAAAGAAGCGTCTTGTGTTCACTCGGGCTAAAAGGTATATTGAAGTATTTGTTTTTAGTGTTGATTCATCAAAAATGTCCGCTTTCGCATTTACTTGGTGCAAATTGTCACAAAGACTCCCGGAGGCTGTATATTACCTCGTTGTGGTCCAGTGAGCACTCATCTGGAAATGATTGCTCCCACAAAAATCATAAAATTTCCATTTTAACATATTGTTTCAATGTCAGAGTGAATTTAACTACACCCGCAGAGCCATAAAGCGCCTTCTAATTGCCCGCGGCTTAATGACCTCGGGCCCTGAATGGCTGCATTTGGGCTTTGCGCTCCTTCTGTCTGTCACGTCTGCTGCCTCCTTGTTGGCACTGTGTCTCTTTCGGGGTCTGCGAGGCCTTTTAATGACCGGGCCAATTAATAATGCATCACTCTCCCTTCTCCAGCTAATTCTTAATTGCTGTAATGTATGTCCCTTAGCAGCGAGCACACACTGGGCTTGTAATGTACACCACGGTGGATGTGTTAGTGGGTCTCCCGCCGAAGGTCCCGAGCAGACAAACAACGCCATTTCAGGTTCACAGACATGGCCAGCAGTTGACATCAATTAAAGTCAGGCCGGGGACGAAAACAATGCCTGACGTCATTGAAAACGAAACAGCTGAATCTCAGTTCACTGAAATGATCAGAATTCAATTTTTTCAGAAGGTTTTCCTCAGCCAGAGATGTTTTAAGGCATGGGCAAAGTGGGCAATTGCCCACGGCCCCCATCTCCCAGAGAGGCCCATGGGAAAGTTCATTTTCTATCTCTTTCTACCTCTATCGATTTCTGTATATTAAACTCTCTCCTTTCTACCTACCTTCACCTTTGTTTCTCTAATGCTCAATGTCATCCATTTATTTTTTAAGCCCATGGCATGGCATTTTTCAACAGCTTTTGATTGTCCCCTTTTTTGAAAACTTGTGTGGCATCATGCCATTTTGAATTAATAGAAAATAGATCATTCAATTCAAATTTGCTCCAAACACTTGTCTTTTTCCCCGGGCCCCAAAAATCCTTATGATAACCCTGTTCCTCACCTCGTCTTCGATATGGTTAGGAGGCTATGCTGGTCAAAAACTCACTCATGGGTTTTTGTTTCAATAAGGTTGTGTGGTTGGATTCTATCTAGGACCTACCTCTCAAAAAAGAATAAGTAAGTGCTAATTTATAGGATGTTTGTGAATAAATGTGCATGTACCATTGTTGCATCTGTGCCAGGTATTGACTCGAGGTGGCGTGCATTTGGAAGAATATAGGGGCATATCAGCAACACCCGGCGATAATTATCGCTCAGCGTTCTTAGCGTGAGGATAATTATCGCCGGGTAACGTGGATTTTTATCGCTGAGATAGCGTGCTATTAGCAACGCTTATCTCCTCAGCGATAAAAATCCTCACGCTAACTGCCTAATGTGAGATTATCGCCGGAAACCCAGCGATAATCTCACGTGGTGTGGCGTTAGCTTGCTGATAGGGACTCACAAACTTCGCCATGATATCCACCTTCCATAGGATATCATGGCTAAGTCAGTCCTGAAGCAGACGTGAGGAAAGTAGCGATAACAGGGGTTATCGCTACTTTCCCTGCCGCTATGCTTCATAGCGTGGGGCTTGATGATAGGAGAAATGTCGCTTAGCGACATTTCTCCTGTCATGTTAGGTCAGGAATGCCCACTTTGCATCTCATTAGAGATGCAAAGCAAGGTTTTACGCGTTAGCGTGGCCTTGCTAATTAGGCAATAAAATTATCACCGCTTTTCGGCCGAAAACGGCCGCAAAAGCGGCAATAATATTTTATCGCCAGCTTGTAAATATGCCCCATAATGTGTCCCTGAGTTCTGTGCTCACCGAGTGGTGTGGCCACACATCTCTGGACTCCATGCTCAGTGCATGGGTAGACATCTAGGCCGCCTGACCACACCGGCCTTTCCACTGTTATGCTAACTGAAGGGGTTGCAGCTCAATAAATATGAAAACATGCAAGCATAGTTTCAACATCCGGGAATTGAACACCTGTGATGAGAAGCCCAGAACACAGTATTATTGATGTCTGTCTTCCCATCGTGCAGCTCCCATCAGGTGTCCTGCCCAGTTTGTGTACCATTCCTACCCAGTGCTTCGGGTTCTGCATGTTTTCTTAAATATTGAGCGAAACCACCATGACTCTGTGAGAGCTGGATGCCAATATTTTACAGCACCCCAATATTTTGATCAACCCCAAAATGTACCTCCAGCGACTCAGTTCCTGCACCTATGATCTAGTGATAAGGGTCAGCACACTTTTTGACATCAAGCTCAACAAATTAGCAGAGTTAGAAAATAATGACTAGGACTACTCAATACCTGAGTTCTAGATCAATAAAAATGTTAAAGGGTTTTATTACAAAAAATATCAAAATAGCCAATACAAAGAATTACAATGCCATGAAGGCTCAGATACACAGTGCATAGTCAGAAAGCACAATTATTCTAAGTCCTAAAAAGCAGCAAAATCATAAATAAAATAGACAGAGAACCTAGCTGAAAAGGGAAATCCCCCGGCTCACCCCCAAAACCAAGGGGATTTTATGCACATTTCATGTATAGCTAATAAGCAAAACTACAAATTGAGCACGGCATGACTAGTAATGGCATATATTGAGCAAATGAGGATCCCGATTGTCACAGAAATATTTAGAACAATAACCCATTTCTAAGGCATAGAAAATCTTCTATTAGCTTCCACAGCAACATCGCAGTTTGAAAATGTACAGTATGAAATATTTTCAAACAACGACTCATACACCATTGTACTCGCAGCCTATAGAAGAACGTCAAGGGAAGTGTCCTTCAGAATGTTACTTTAGGCACACAAAGAAAGTTTAATTCAGAATGCACACTGTCTAAAGAAAAATTATCAATTGCTTCACAGTGTTCTGTGCTCTGCAAAGACTGTGGGCATAGAAGACACACAGGCAGCATTAACTGGGAGGGATAATAGGTAGGATCAAGATGAACAGAAGATGACACTAAAGACAGCCTCCATTTGAATAAAGTGATGTTAATGCAGAAATGTGGCACAACTAATCTTCGTTTCTAAACACACTTCTTAACAGCTAATTAAAATTGTTTCAATTGCAACATTAATAATTTATCCGTTATGACTATATTCATCATAAAAATCATTAGTATTCAAAGATAATATGCCACCCAAAATTTCTCGTTTACAAAAAGCTTCCACAGCTCCAAATGTAAATGGTATTGTAGGAAGAGATGTCCCATCCTCAGGGTGGACAGTATGCCACAGACTTGTAGCTGCCTGGTCGGGTTTTGCAGTTTTTGAGTAGTTTGGGTGGAGGGCTTCCCAATCAGCCTTTGCCCCTCTCCCTCGTCCATCCTATTTTTGATACTAATACAAACAACCTTTAGCATCCTCAACCTGCACCTGTTTACTTGCCTGCACTCTTATTGGTGAGTTACAGAGGGCTCCACCAATAAAAGACGTAACATCCACATAGGCTTTCTTAAAAGATCTTTAAATTAGGTAATCCAAATCCAATCCAAATTGCACAGTTGCCTCCTTCTTTCTCTGCTGTAGTTATCACTGACATCAAATT
Source organism: Triturus cristatus (assembly GCF_964204655.1). Lineage (NCBI taxonomy): Eukaryota > Metazoa > Chordata > Amphibia > Caudata > Salamandridae > Triturus > Triturus cristatus. Next base: position 1,576,889,415 of record NC_140590.1, read on the forward strand.
GGTGTGTACACATTATTCATGTTACAAGTCATGACACTGAGGTAAGGGGCCAAGGTCCAGGCTGCGTCCAATCATCCCAAACTGCCCGGTAACCAATTACGGCATAATAACCCATGCTAGTAGCACGGTTATCATGCTGTAATTGGACAGACCTTGGGTGATCAGGTGAATTAAAACAACAATGATATGTACATAAATGATTTGAAGAGCATCATGAAACATAAGGACCATTAATAAGTCTTGATTAAGCAACAGTGGTTGCGGAACATCTGAAAATGCATGCAAATACTGTTTTCGTTGAAATGTCAAACAGAAAAAATATCCTGAAAAGGAATTGGAAAAGAATCTGAATAAACTTGGAAAACAAAAGAGCAAGTGTGCGAAGTTTGGAGTTTTTATTGGAAACTTAATGATGACAGTTTGGATGATGTCTCACTACTTTTTCTTTCAACATTTAAAGGTTAGTTGACTGTAAGGCATTCAGAATATAATACTGATTGCTATTACTCTGCACACTGAGCTTTTGTTTAGTGGCATTGAATTGGATTGCAAGCAATGGTTATCTTTTGTCTTGAAAGTTATTTTGTGGTATAGCTGTTTTGTTATCCAAAGTTAATTGAAAATGGTTGTAAAATTCAGCCTGATTGCATTGCATTGAGTTGAATTAGCTCATAGAAAAGCACAAGATGGGTTTGGGGTTTTAACTCTTCATTTGTAAGTGCCAGGAACATTGAGGTTTAATCTGTGTGATCTCTGCATTTTATTTTGTTCTGGTTAAAAACACATGTTTTGACAGCGCTCAAAGGGCGCATCTTGGCAAACAGGGGATTGGAACCTGCCACTCTAATGTCCAGTAACATAATTGCTCCCTTTGGGTTAACCATTTCTCTGGGTTGTATGTGTGCGATATGGTTGGGGACCATCACAAGTGCAAAATGGAGGGGACAAAAGTCGGTGGAAGAGGTGATAGCATAACTAATGTGGAGTTAGAAGTTGTAAGTGTGACATGTAAAGAATGTGCCCTAGTAGAGACAGGGATAACTGCATGGAGTAGATGAGTAGATCGAAGTTGCCAAAGCGATTGATTGGATAATCCCTGGGAAAGCTCCAGGGTTGTACAAAGTACCAAGGGATTTGTTCAAAGTAGATAAGGATATCTGGAGCTCCTACTTTGCACTGTACTTTGATGACATACTGGGTGGGTCCCCAAAGCCCCCTACGTGAGCAGAAGCTGAGATGATCCCGATTTTAAAAAAGGGCCTAAGGTCGCTTCCTTCCTCGTATTGGCCAATCAGCCTTATTGATAGCTCTCAGAAGCTCTTCAGCAGGATTGTGTTGGACAGATTGATCGACTGGATAGAAGATGTGGACCTGTTGACTCCTTTGCAAGCTGGGTTCAGGGCGGGGACTAATACCATTCAGCAAGTATTTAATCTGCAATTAATTTACCGGAAATATGTCGCCTTAGGGGGTGAATGTTGTTATATAGTCTTCTTTGACTTTCGGTCAACCTTTGACCTCGTACCAAGGGAGGCTCTATGGAGGGCTTTGTTCGACCGGGGAGTTCCTAAATTCCTTGTAGATGTTATCAGTAGGCTCCATTTAAACAACTATGCACAGGTCAGATGCCGCCCCCTTGATGAATTGATAGCGCCCATTCCAGTCACAAGGGTGTGTACTAGCCTTGACCCTTTTTTTTATTGTATATTAATGATATGGTGGCCCAACTAGTGCTTTGCAATCATGATGCCCCAAGTCTGGCCAATGGGAAGGTCCTGGCGCTCTTGTTTGTGGACAACACATTACTGGCCCCAAATACCCTATGGGAATCCAAAATCGGCTAGACCAATTTGGAGTCTTCTGCAGACAGAGAAGCCTTGTAATTAATCTTACTAAAACCAAGTATATGGTCCTTAATCCCTGCTCCTCGACCACATCCAGTGCTTATCGGCATCCCCTTGGAGAGAGTAAGCACATTTGAATACCTAGGGTTCACGCTCAGAGAGGAGATTGGCTGGTCATCGCAGATACAGAAGTGTACACACAGTTTTGAACACTACACAGGGTGCTTCGTGTGGGATCTGTATGGTTCCCCATTTTAACCAATGTCCCCAGCCTTCCAAATTTACAAGAACTTGGAGAGTCATTGTATGGTGGGGAACTCTGGGGGCATGAGAATGTAAATGATATGAAGTAAGTTGAGAATTTCTTCCTTCGCCTCCTCACTAATCTTCCTGTCAGTACATCACTCACTACCCTCAGGCTAGAGCTAGGCTATAGACCCCTCACCCGCAGACTGGCTTCAGACCCCTGCTTCATTGGCAATGAGTCTAGGCATCTGCAGATCTAGAGCCCTTTGGAATGGGTCTAGAGGAAATTCTAAATTACTTGGAGTTGCTAGAGTTCCATGGTTTGTGTACATCAAAAGTCCCCTTATTCAGCTTGAGTGCGAGAATCTTTGAATCCAGAGATCCCATGCAGGATTCGAAAATCTCATCTCAAGGGGCTATATTGGAGGCATGTCAATGGCGAGATCTGTATGCATTGGAGGGTGGGCTCCCTTACAACATTCTTCCTTGAGTTCAAAGACATCTACTCTTTGGAAAAGTACATGGATGAGATTGAGCCCCCACTTCCCAAAGAACTGTATATAACATTTTGGATTGGGACTTTGCCACTGGGTACAGTAACCGCTAAATCACAACCGCAATGTATTTGTACAGAGCAAGACATGTGAGGCAAAAGAATGTATTGAGCATGTTGTCTTTTTCTGCCCCCATTATCATGTTCATAGGAGGAAGGTGGATATTGTTGCTTTGTCGCAATATGGGGATTGGGGCTTTCAGGACAACTGCTAGGATATTACAAATCAATACAACACAACCCATTGTATTTGCTATCTCTCACTTCCTGTTAAATAGGTGGAGATGTAGATAAAAAAGATAGCCCTTTGAATATTGTGACCGCTGGATCCTGAGTTGACACCTCGAGCAGCGTATTAGATAACAGGATTTCGTGACTTTCTACATTTCACACTCATTGGGCTGTAATAGATTTTCTGCACCTAGGTTTGCACTTTTGTACAATGAATACACCTACCCAATAATGCTTCTACTGTATGAATGTTAATGTTAAAGTAATCTTCAAGATGATTTTAAATGGTTTTAAGGTTTGAATGAACTGATATTTTATGTGCTTTTATGGAAGTTTTTGCTGAATAAAGAACATTTCGACATGTTTTAAAGAAGTATTCTTAATAAATTAAATACATCTAATTGCAAAATAATCTGTATTGGTGACAACAAATGTAATGTGTTGTTTGTAAGCCCAAACTTCTAGTAACCTCCTCAAGAGGCCCAGATTACTCGCCCACTCCTACCAAAAAAGAATTAAAAACCAAGGGAGTCCTGGTTTATTGTCTTAAGCAATAGTATTCATGCATCTGGGTGTGAGAAAAACAAGTAAGAACCACAGTTACTGCTAAGTACTCCTTACCTGCAGATCAGGGAGATTTGTGACTCAATTCATCCTACAAGCATGCCCAAATATTTCAACATTACAGGAGATTGGAGAACGTGGATTATTATTTAAGATGGATGGTAGTCTATCACAAGTAATAATATGACTTTTTATGTTAGGTGTAATAAAGGCTTCAGTAGTTTAAATCTTAGCTCGGCCAGCGTTTAAAGCATTTATAAGTACCAGAACAGTTAAAAAGTAAAAAACAATGAACAATAAAGCCCCATTTGAATTTCTAAAAATAGAGAGTATTTCAAGTAACAACATGACATCAAAACAACAAAAATTAGGGGGAACAGGAGATATGACTTTTTAAACTTTGAAATAAAAAAACAGCCAATACAAGCGCAAAGCACTGACTACTGATAACTGGTCGCGCTAGACCGGAGCAAAGTCAAAAGTTAAGACTGACTGCTGTTGATTGCCAGTCGGACATGGGGACTGGATTCATCTGATGAAAGGGTTACCTTCTTTTTTAGAAACAGTTCTGGGGGCTAATGGGTTGTTGATGGTTCGTCTGTGGTGACAAAAGCTTAAGAAGGGCTCAACAGCAATGGGTTAGAGGAGGACAGTGTCCCAATGCAGTCATCAACGAAGGCGCTTAGTGGGAAAGGTTCATGAATCATTCCACAAATGGCCTTGATTTTGGTCGGCATCAGTTTAGATAAAGTTATCAGCTATAAGTCTTTCAACGCTTCTCTGAGGCTCTGGATTCCCTCAATGGAGAAAGGCTGTGAGCTGGTGCCATCTAAGCATACAATGTAATCAGATGCAGCTTCAATGTCTTGTCCCAGTGAAGAATGTAGCAGGAGCTTCAGGAAGTCCATTCCTACCGGCGATGCACCCTCAGTGGATCGACGGGCAGGCAGGTACCAGTCCTATGTCAGTTCCCTTGAAGAAAAGGTGCCAAAAAGTTTCTAGTCCCCACTGTTAGGGTTAAGTATAAGGAGCACAATCTGACACTAGTCAAGTGTTTCAGGACCTCAGGAAGAGCACTTGGTCACGACTAGGGATGGGCGTAACTCATGTAATTCCATGTACCGTAATCACGTGAAATTACCTAAGAATTTCGCAAGATTATGCTTGAATTATGCAAGAAAAGTAATTCTGCATTTAGATCTATACAGCAAATGGACTCAAGGATGCATTTTGCACTAAGAAGCAGCACTAAATGCAGCAGAACGCAAATAGCGAGAACAAGCAGCCACGCATGCTCACTAAATTTACTCTGGCTGTAAGATTTATCCTGCCAAATTACTCCTAATTACACAAGGAGGAGTAATTGCAGAATGGTTGGTAATTCTGCATCAAAAAGTAACACTGACTTACCAAATTATTCAGATTACTCTGGAGTCATTGAAATTTCGCTCAAGCCTAGTCAGGACTCCACAGAAGCCACCAGGAGGGTCCAGGGTAGGTCCAGAGCAAAGTGGTCAGCTTGGTTCCCTTCCATGAAGGTGGCCTTCTGGTATCTTTAGTGCCCCTGTAGCTTAACTGGAGGACAGCCAACTGACCCTTCAAATCCACGTCTTTATCATGTGTACAAGTGGGAGCAAGTCCAACCCAATGGGTTCTCCTCACAGGTCTGAACAGCAGGTGCAATATTTCTTCTGTCTTCCACAAGTACAGTAGTTTTAAAGAAGGATGCCACATCTATGCCTGACATTAGCTTGTGGGTGGGGGTGACTCCTGACCCCTCCGTTAACAATAGGGAAAAGGTTCCCAGGTGCATCCCTACCCACGTTTTCAGCAGTTGCTGCTCTTCTGGAAGCAAACAATCCAGCATTGCATTTCTCTAACCTTAACCAACATAGCAGAACCTTCCATCTCATGTGCAGAACTCCTTGTGCCCTTCCAGAGGTCCAGAGGTGCAGCTAAGGAAAGGGCAAACCATCCTCAGGTCAGTCTAAAATTCTGGGGCAGCTCCCACTCCCACTGGGTTTGGAGCAAGCCGGACTGGGAAGATATAAAATGGGCACGCCAAGGTGGAAGCTACATCTGTCTGTGACAAGGTAGACATTCTTTGAAGCTCAGAAAGGGGCTGGGCACAGCCCCCTGTCCATCTTATTCAAGGATGAAAGACACCTCCCAACACCCAAAGCCTTATGCCCCATGGCTGAGAGCAATCCACATCTCAGTCCAAGGGAGCTGTCAGGGGTCACATGACAGCTCAACACTGGCACCTTTTACTTTTGGGCAGGAAATAAATAACTTTCTAAAAGTGTCTGTTCCTTAATAGCAATATAACATCTGACTTAACCATTAAATTAGACTTTAAACTACAATGAAAATGAGACATTGAACAATTTGTCCAGCTATTAGCAAAATGAATTTAGCACTTATTAAATGTAATAGTGTAAACTAGTGTTAGCCTGTGGGAGAGCTAGCTTTGCTACAGGGAAAAGTGACTTTGGATGTTTCTCACTGCCAGGGCATGTAAAACATTAAACACACATGCCCTACTTTTAAATACCATGCACACTGTCCTATGGGCATTTACATACTGCCTTAGATGTGACTATTAAAGAAGAAGGCTTATGTCTGTCAAATGGTTAATTTTGACAGGTTGACATAGCAGTTTTAAAACCGTGCTACCAGGCTGCAGTGGCAAACATGAAGACATGTTTTGCGTTGTCACTTCGGTGGAGGACACAAATCAGTGCTACAGTCCACTAGCAACAGTTAATTTACAAGTCCAGGTACATGATGTACCATATATCAGGGGACTTATAGGTAAGTTAAGTGTGACATTCAGGGATTTGCCAAATTCAACAACATTAAGGGGTCATTCACTGGGATCTGGTTAGCAGATTCCCAGTAAACAGAGTAAAAAAAACAGCAGTACAGAAGTGGGGTGACCATGCAAAAACAGAAACGTTCTTACATACGCCTATTCCCACTACATTTGCTCCACAAGGGACAATAGTCGTTATTAAGTATCCACTTTCAATCGAGCTCCATTCACTGTGAGAGTGCATTAGGGCTAGAGATGCCTGGGGATCAGCAATTTTGAATGTTGCAAAGTCTGAAGGGAAGGAGATGGTTAGTTTTAATAATGGGACCTGATTTCCACAATAGACAAAATTCGGAACGCTGACAATATTATCAACTACACCTATTGAAATAGATGAAGGTAACCAACAAAGCAGATTATAGTCAAACAGGAAACGAAAGGAGGGCTGTTTTGAAGTTTCCTTTGACCTTGAAACAGTCCTGTTTTTTCTGTTTGAAATAAAGGTTTGATTGGAAAGAAGCCTTCTTTACAGCAATCCTTTAGTTTCTGTGACATAGAATGAAAGAAACACCAGATAAAATTATTTTGATGCAGAAGGAAAAAGAAGAGAGTGGTGTAGGCAAATAATTATTCAGTATAACATGATATCTGAGGACACCGAGGCAAACTTCATGCCTCCTCAAAATTACTAGGGAAGGCTTCCACACTGAACAACACAGTCATTCTTTACTCTGATCCAGAAATCCAAATTCCCTGTCAAGGTAGCAGACCTAATGACACACTGCCCGAGTCCAGCCCAGTCCATCACGAAGACCTATGCCACTCTTACCGACTTAGGTGCCAATTCCGATCCGGTAAAAACCGGGTACGAACCGTCGGACGGAGCCTATTCTCCGTCCGACTCGTACCCGGTGCGAAATCCATCCGAAAATGCAAGTACGATTCATACGGAAACACCATTTCCGTACGAATCGAACAAAACACCGACCGAACAGAAACTAAACACAATTCCGATCCTGAAAGGCGCCGACGTGACGTCGGTACGCATCCAGCCTACGTTTCACGAACCAGGAAGTACGATTCGAACCGACGTCATCCCGCACGGAAAATATTTACCGGCTGCCAAAAACTGCTGGGAAATCAGGACGACACACGCAAGGAGCAGCTGGACGCGACGAACAGACATGGACCCGAACCTACGTGCCATCCCTGCCCTCCTAGCAGTCCACCTGGCGTACAGGAACCGATGCAGACGCCGCAGAAGGTCAGCACAACAACCAGGGGCAAAGGGGGGGGGCAGGGGCAGGACACACAACACCAACACATGGTACCAAATCACACATGGCCTGGACATACCTGACCATCTGGGCCTGGTCACTTCCAGGGGGTGGGGGCGAGGCCAGCAACGCAAGCGTCCGCCACAACGGAAGTGGATGGTCACGCGAACCGGTACGTACCCTACCCAGGCCGCAAGAGCGTGGGTACGGAACGTACCACGCGTCCCCCTACGTCACTCCAACAATGGCGGTACGGCCCGTACCCACGTCAGAAATGCCTTGGTACTGCTCATACCAGCATTGCTGGGGTCATGTAGGGGTACGCGTGGTACGACCCGTAGCCACGCCCCCAAGGCCTGTGTACGGTGCGGACCCCACGGCACCGCAACAATGGGGGGACGCACCGTACCCACCCACCAAAGGCATGGGTACGGCCCGTACCCAGGCACGCAGAGCGTGGGTAGGGGTATGTACGGACCGTACCCCCACCCGTGGAAGTACGGCCCGTACCCCCACCCGTGCATGTACGCCCCGAACCCCCACCCGTGTATGTACGCACCCAAGCACCACCCGTGTATGTACGCCCCGAACCCCCACCCGTGTATGTACGCCCCGAACCCCCACCCGTGTATGTACGCACCAAACCCCCACCCGTGTATGTACGCACCAAACCCCCACCCCCCCTGGTATGTACGCCCCGAACCCCCACCCGTGTATGTACGCACCAAACCCCCAGCCGTGTATGTACGCACCAAACCCCCACCCCCCCTGGTATGTACGCCCCGAACCCCCACCCGTGTATGTACGCACCAAACCCCCAGCCGTGTATGTACGCACCGAAACCCCAGCCGTGTATGTACGCACCAAACCCCCAGCCGTGTATGTACGCACCAAACCCCCACCCCCCCTGGTATGTACGCCCCGAACCCCCACCCGTGTATGTACGCACCAAACCCCCAGCCGTGTATGTACGCACCGAAACCCCAGCCGTGTATGTACGCACCAAACCCCCAGCCGTGTATGTACGCACCAAACCCCCAGCCGTGTATGTACGCACCGAAACCCCAGCCGTGTATGTACGCACCGAACCCCCACCCCACCCTGGTATGTACGCCCCGAACCCCCACCCGTGTATGTACGCACCGAACCCCCACCCGTGTATGTACGCACCAAACCCCCACCCCACCCTGGTATGTACGCCCCGAACCCCCACCCGTGTATGTACGCACCGAACCCCCACCCGTGTATGTACGCACCAAACCCCCACCCCACCCTGGTATGTACGCCCCGAACCCCCACCCGTGTATGTACGCACCGAACCCCCAGCCGTGTATGTACGCACCGAACCCCCACACCACCCTGGTATGTACGCCCCGAACCCCCACCCGTGTATGTACGCACCGAACCCCCACCCGTGTATGTACGCACCGAACCCCCACCCGTGTATGTACGCACCGAACCCCCACCCCACCCTGGTATGTACGCCCCGAACCCCCACCCGTGTATGTACGCACCGAACCCCCACCCGTGTATGTACGCACCAAACCCCCACCCCACCCTGGTATGTACGCCCCGAACCCCCACCTGTGTATGTACGCACCGAACCCCCAGCCGTGTATGTACGCACCGAACCCCCACACCACCCTGGTATGTACGCCCCGAACCCCCACCCGTGTATGTACGCACCGAACCCCCACCCGTGTATGTACGCACAGAACCCCCACCCGTGTATGTACGCACCAAACCCCCACCCGTGTATGTATGCACCAAACCCCCACCCCCCCTGGTATGTACGCCCCGAACCCCCACCCGTGTATGTACGCACCGAACCCCCACCCGTGTATGTACGCACCAAACCCCCAGCCGTGTATGTACGCACCGAACCCCCACCCCACCCTGGTATGTACGCCCCGAACCCCCACCCGTGTATGTACGCACCGAACCTGCAATAAGAATGGTGTGTGCCAAACACCCCCAGCAGTGCCCAGACATAGGAGGGGTGGGTGCAGGGTCCTCCCAGCAGTGCCCAGACACAGGAGGGGTGGGTGCAGAGTCCTCCCAGCAGTGCCCAGACACAGGAGGGGTGGGTGCAGAGTCCTCCCAGCAGTGCCCAGACACAGGAGGGGTGGGTGCCTATCACTCCCAGCAGTGCCCTGAGACAGGAGGGGTGTGTGACTATCACTCCCAGCAGTGCCCAGACACAGGAGGGGTGGGTGCAGAGTCCTCCCAGCAGTGCCCAGACACAGGAGGGGTGTGTACCTATCACTCCCAGCAGTGCCTAGACATAGGACAATATACCCCATCAACAAGTTCAGTGACCAACAAGGGTGATACCCCAGATGCAGGCGGAGCCATCGCTGAGCCAGCATGGCTATATTGAACGGCAACCCTCACACATCCAGGAAATGTAGACACAGCACAGCACAGCATTTGGGAGACACCCTACAGGGAAAATGGCCTGCTCCACAGAGGATGGAACACACCTTGGGACAATGTCACCATACAGTGAGAGCAAACATGACCAAATACCATTGGCAGAGACCTTTGTGATGGCACGCAGATGGCAGGGTACACCCCATGAGCAGCACACTCCAACATTTCACAGACCCCTAACACATTATCACCACCCCAACGCAGGGAGCACCAGCACCAACAGCAAGTCCAGGAAAGCATCAGTGTGCAAAACCAAAAGAAAATGCTTTATTCAGCAGGAAAATATCTCTGAGAAAATGTCCACTATGTACAAGGGCCATGGGCCAGCCCAGCAGCAAAGTCCGGGGGGGGGGGGAAATCGGGACGTGTGTCCCCTAGCTTGCCTGCACAGTTCACAAGTCCATTTCATCCACAGAAGAGGGGGCATCAGGGGGGAGGGTGGAAACAGGCACCGCAGGGACAGGAGGGGAAAGGGTAGGTGTTGTGGGTGCAGGGAGGGATGATTCTGCCACAGGGGGGGTGCCAGCGCCAAAGGTGGAGGACAGAATGGCGCTGCACACGTCGGCAAGTTCCCCCAGCGACTCCCCCGCACCCAATCCAACCACAGGCCCCAAGGAGGGGGGGGGGGCAAAGGGATGGGTCGCAGCGCCACTGGGGGAGGGTGTGGACAGGGTGGGGGACTCAACTCCCCTGGCCGGGTCCCGCCTCCACCGCTTGCGGGGTGGTGTCATCCTGGGGCTGGGGGGCACACTCGCAGTGGATGATGCTGTCACCGACTGTTGGCCAGGAGAGCTAAGGGGAGTGGATTTGGAGGGAGTGGGTTGTGTGGAATGCGGACTCCCACTGTGGCTGCGTGTTCTACGTTTCCCCCCCGACCCAGTGGGTGTGCCTTCCTCACCCTGTGTGTGCGTGACAGGAGGTGTGCGCTTCGACTTCCCTGGTGGTGTGGTGCCTGTGTCTGTTGGGGTGCGTGCACGCTGACGTCTGGATGTGCGTGGGACAGGCACGGGAGTGGGAATTGTGGATGGGGCAGGGGTAGGGGGTGTTACGCAGCGCTGCAGGAGATCCAGTGCTGCAGTCAGTGTGGAGTCTATGGACCTCAGCAACTGCCGTTGGTCAGACTGCGCAGCCGACATGCCCTCCATGTATGCCTCCATCTGGGTCAGCACCTGGGTGTGGGCATGGAGGACATTTAGCATCGCAGTCTGACCAACCTGCAACTGCCTCAGGATGTCCACAGACTCCGCACTCACCGCAGCAGTGGTGACAGGGGCAGGGGGTGCGGTGCCTGGCAGGAAGGAGACATGTGGGGACCGAGCACGGAGGGAAGGGCCACGAGCATGTGGGAGGCCGGTGATGGAACCTGAGGTGGCGGGGGGATGTGGAGGGCTGCCATCAGCTGGGGGGGCAGACTCCGCCACCTCTTGGAGCTCAGCCTCGGACCCGTCTGCGTCATAGTCTGTGTTGGCAGTCGCCAGGTCCTCTGCCTCACTCCCTTCGGCCTCCGTGCCACTCCATGTGCCAGACAGGACAGCACTGCTGGCACTGGTGCTCAATCCCTCCTCCCGGTCCGTGCTAGTGTCTCCTTCCGTGTCCCCCGGCGATGCTGTGGGCAAGGTGAAGAGACAGGAGATAATCAGACACCTGTACACATATGTCACATGAGTCAAATATACATAGGTCACATTGCATAGCCTGAAAAGCAACAGGAGTAACACCTACAAAACAATGTACACATGTAGGCCATGGAACACACAGTTTTTCGACCCACCATGCCACTGAGACACAATGGAGAGCATGACACAACAGCAAATCACTGCACCTGAAATTTTACAGAGGAGCCAGCCTCTGGGGACAAATGTGCACAGCACCTGCACCACACTGCGTCGTCAAAAAGGGATGAGCATGAATGATCTACATTTACTCTTGCCGCATGCTGCAAAGGCAATACATTAAACCAGGCAAAACATGACTGGGTCACTGCACCTTGAGCGTATGTCCAGTCAAACATCACACACAGGCTAAACCCAGCAAGGAGGATGAAGCTCCTGACATGTAGGCCTTGTACGCACAAACCACCCACACCTGAGACAATCTCATTGAGACGGAGAAAGTATGTACACCTCTTACTCTGGGATGAAAACACATGGCCTCCACCAATTAATGACTGTACACACACAGCCCCTGGTGGCCATGTCCACACATCATTGACAGGCAAACATCATCAGATTGTCTCAACAACACACACAGGTAATGCCCACTGTGAGTATGCACAAGCAAAATGGGTCCCCCTGTACAGTGGACACATGTAGCAACCTGTAGGTCCTAACAGTTGAGCCCAGGGTACAATGCCACCCTACCCAATCCATGGCGAAGACACAGTGAATGGCCATATTGTTGGATGACGCACATGAGACCTAGGAAGAGGTGCCCCAGGGCACAGTACTGCCCACACTCCTCCATGGTCCAGGATGGACATGACTGCAAATTAAGCAACCGTCCCTGCACTTAGCAGGCCTCCCACTCAGGCACATCATGTCAGAGGGCACACAATTGGACATGCATGCTGGAAGGCTGTACAGTTTGGAGACACACCCCTATGTCGTGATTCACAATCAGTGCCAAGTGACATGGACACCACAATGACTGAAATTGGCCATGGCACACGCAAGGTCCCCATACCTGTGGCACATCACCCCCACACATGATGCTGATGGCATAGGGCACCTGCATGAACTGCCTGCCTAAATAACCTTGTGCAAGAGTGGCTACAGACAGACCAGGGAACACATGGCAAGGAGGGGAAGGGAGGGAGTGAGAACAGCACCGGGCTACTTTGGGGACAAGTTGACGCACTGCACAATCAAACCCTGGCAGTGTATCCATGCAACTGCGCACTTACATTGGCTGGGGACACACAACTGACACACATGTACCTACCCCCTTCCTGCTGCTGCTTCTCCTGTAGGCGCCTGTCCATATCGGGGAAGACCACCGCCAGCACACGCTTCTGGATGTGGGTCAGACGACGGCGCCCACGGTTCTTACGGCTCTCAGGTGAGTCCCCCAGCAGGAGCCGTGCAATCCTCCTCGTCCAGCACCGGATGTCCTGCCAGCGTTTCCTCACCTGAGACAGGCTCCGCCTCCGACCCTCTGTAACCCTCACGGCACTGACGGCTTCCCTCCAGATCTCCCCCTTGGCAATGGCGCCTACCTGTGAGGATGCAAAAGTGAGAATACATTAATCCACATGAGCAAAGACACAGAGACACACATATAGAACAATCCTCTTTATGAACAGGCCATGGTATGCATGCAACTAATTGCACCTTTGTCATAGGGACATTATCCACTGTGGAAGGCCAAATGCACTACGTGCCATTGAAAGTACACGGGTGGCATGAGGGGTACCACACACTCACTGACCAGGGATCACACTGTGCCTCACAGGCTACACCAGGATTATGTACAGCACCTCACAGCAGTCACCTGCCCCAGCACACTGATGCTACCTCAGCAGAGTACACAGACACACACAGGTACAGGACAATCACATGGCATTGCCAACTGCGGGTACACACCTCACTCTGCCCATGTGCCAGTAGACGGGGGGTGTCACAGGTGTGGGGCTGGCTCAGCACGGCATGCACACAGCACTGCTCCCTGCTCACATCGGATGGCCAGGCCATATCCATCCCTCATGCTGCTTGTGTGCAACACTCCCCATATGCACTCACCCACATGACAGGGAACTTACACACACACCAATGTGCAGGGGACGAACACGGCCTTTGGACACTCACAGCACAGGTACACTGAACAAACACACATCCATGGGTACTGACACCTGTCACACTGGGGGGAACACAGGATCACATCAGGACTGTGGAAACAACATCCCCAGGAGGAGTATGCAGGCAGAATGTGGCATGCACCTTGCATTCATTGTCACAGTAGGCACTATGCAAGTGAGGAGTGCACACAGGAAACACAGCATGCTCTGCATGGGTGACATGAGGCCTTCCACACCCTGGGACCCACTCCAAACAACAGTGCATGTCTGTCACACATGGACACAATGCCAGAAGTCACTGTCACACAAAAGGGGCACAGTCTAAGCTAGTGGAGTCTGCACTCACCTGAACCCCTGGTCGACCATACAGGCTCTGGAACTGTGGGAGGATCACATCTATCAGGGCAAGGTTCTCCTCCTGGGTGAATGGCTGTGACCTCTCCACAGTCCTGGACATGGTGCCGGAGGAATCACTATCAGCAGCAGTGGTCATGGATGAATGGATGTGCAGGCAAGTGCTCTCACATGGGACCTGGCTGCCTTATATATGCCTGGCTGGCCTGTTCATGTATAGGAGTACAGATTGATTGGTCAGTCACATTAGCATCCTACGTTTCATCCAATCCCTTCAAACCTACCCCAGTGTGTGGCTTTGCATGGTTTCAGTTTTGATGATGATGTCAAGTCAACATCCACATTGCAACAATGTAGATTCTTTCAAACTGACTTCTGCTGGGCACCTGGTGCTCAAATTCAAAAATCTAACTCAGTCTCCATGGCAACCATCATGCATTTAGGCCCTTATACTTGTCCCTCATGTGTCCCCTATGTGTTTTCATACATTTACACACAGGTACGGTGCGTTCCACGCCCTAGGGCACCCCACAAGCAGTGATACGGACCGTACACGTGCTTGTACGGTCCGGATCACAATATGGGCGCTGGCATATGCGTACGCCACAGTAGTACGGACCGTACACGCGCTTGTACGGTCCGGATCACAATATTGCCGCTGGCGTATGCGTACGCCACAGTAGTACGGACTGTACAAGCGCTTGTACGGTCCGGATCACAATATGGGCGCTGGCGTATGCGTACGCCACAGTAGTACGGACTGTACAAGCGCTTGTACGGTCCGGATCACAATATGGGCGCTGGCGTATGCGTACGCCACAGTAGTACGGACTGTACAAGCGCTTGTACAGTCCGTACTACTGTGGCGTACGCATACGCCAGCGCCCATATTGTGAT
Source organism: Triturus cristatus (assembly GCF_964204655.1). Classification (NCBI taxonomy): domain Eukaryota; kingdom Metazoa; phylum Chordata; class Amphibia; order Caudata; family Salamandridae; genus Triturus; species Triturus cristatus. Next base: position 1,576,904,422 of record NC_140590.1, read on the forward strand.
CCGGACCGTACAAGCGCGTGTACAGTCCGTACTACTGTGGCGTACGCATACGCCAGCGGCAATATTGGCCCAGGGACCCTATACACGCACTCCGAGCGTATGTACGGTGCGTTTCACAACTGTCAGTGGTGACAGGCGGCACACAGACAGGAATGGAGCGGTCAGGTATTGCCAAGGGTGGACACCAATGCATTGTCTGTGCAATACCACATGTGTGTGACACAGGTGTGTCAGGATGTGATGTGGCACTTTACCCCTGAGGTGTGGGCAAAGCACATGTACGATGAGCTGTGTACACATGTCGTGTGTGATGGTGCGCATTGTACCACACATCCCCTGCACTCCTTTGACATGTGTGCATGTCGTACACACTAGTGGAGCCATGAGTCACTTGCATGTCCCAGTCACGGACACCCGCACCTGTCCCCTGATGCCAGGTACACGGAATATTACACATGACATGTGTATGGCTGCGTTGCACGCTGCAACCATGTCATGTGTGTGGCATGTATTTCCATGATTTTGCTGTAGGTGTGTGGTCCAATGCATCAGCAGTTGCTGCTGCCAACATGTGTCTGTGTGTCGATGGCCATGGCACACTGTTCCGCACACCAGCCCACATAGGTGATTTGCCATGAGGTGTGTATGTATGCAACTACACGGAGTATCAACACAAGTACATATCCACATGCTCCCTATGTATGTTCTGTCTCGACATGTACTCCTCAAAGGCAATGTGTGTGGCCTGTCCTATTCCTATGACATGTGACCAGTGCATATCGCATCCAACAACCTGTCTGTACCATACGCATACTACTTCTGCACATGTGTGGATGTCTGTGAATCCTGTGATGCGTGTGCATGTTCACTTACACTGGCCCACAGCTAGTCTCATGCCATGTCATCGTGATCTTGCCCCCCTCCGTTAGTGGCTGTCCCTTGGTAGGAGTGTCACCTAACTGGCGTACATGTCCAGGAAATGTGGCACAGACCTGACTCAGAATGTGGCATATGTGTATTGGCTGTGTAACATGTGCTCAGTGCATTGACGATGTCGTTGTACAGTGCTCACTCTTCGGTGTTCCTTCCATTTCACTGCAGGGCTCCGCCTCTCCCTCGACGTATGCCAGACATGGCTGCCCTGCATGAACGGGACTGTATACGCCGCTACAGATTCAGCCAACGGTTGATTGATGAGTTGACTGGCCGGCTGGAAGCACAACTCCTCCCGCGCCACAGGTATCCCAGTGCACTGACACCCAAGTTGAAGGTGATGGCAGCCCTACATTTCCTTGCCACGGGTACGTTCCAACATACTATTGCTGATGTCGGGGGCATGTCCCAGACGATGTTCAGCCGTGTTCTGCATGATTTCTTAGAGGCCATGTTGGTTCACCTGGATGAGTACATTAAATTCCCAATTCGTGAGCAGTTGACAGATGTCAAGCGTGAGTTCTATGCCCTGGGAGGGATGCCCCATGTCATTGGGTCCATAGATGGGACACATGTTGCGTTGGTACCACCACAGGCACAGGAGGTGGTGTATAGGAATCGCAAACATTATCACTCCATTAATGCCCTTGTGGTGTGTCTGTCCAACATGGTGATTTCACATGTCTGTGTTCGCTTTCCAGGATCAGCACACGATGCCTTCATCATGAGGCGTAGCAGGCTGCCTGAAATGATGCTGCAGCTGCGGAACGAGCGAGCATGTATTGTTGGTGGGTAGACTCTGGCAGTTCAGTGTTTGGCGTCATCTTCCAATCTCACTGCCTGTGCTGACACACTTCTGTCCATGATGTTTCCTTGTAGGGGACGCTGGCTATCCCAACATGCCATGGCTGATGACGCCTGTCCGCAACCCCAGCACGGCTGCCGAGCACCGCTACAACAACGCACATGGGCGGACCAGGAGAGTCATTGAGAGGACGTTTGGACTTCTGAAGAGCCGATTCCGGTGCCTCCACAAGACCGGCGGCGCACTCCCATATGCCCCGGTGAAGGTGTGCAAGATCATCATCGTCTGCTGCATGCTGCACAACATGGCAGTGGAGGAAGCTGTTCCACTCATACTGGATCAAGATGACCAGGACCATCCACCCGTGGAGGATGAAGGCCTTGGTGACGGGGCAAGTGATGTGGAGGAGGAGGAGGCTGTGGAGGACATGCGGAGTCGGCTCATACGCAACTTCTTTGCTTAGTGGTGAGTTCCAGTGTCTGAGTGTGCACGCATTGGGCCGTGTGTGGCATGTGTTGCAATGTGTGTGTCCATCTGCATGTCTGCCAAGTGAGTCAGTGGTGTGTATTGAAGTGTCACTCGAGTGATGGCGCAATGGAAGGATGTTGTCTGAGGGTCATCATTGTCACCTGTCATGTTGACAACATGATACGTGTTGAGTACATGCTTGCGGATGTGCTCCTTTGGGCTGACTCCTTGTGTGTCTCTCTTCCACAGGTCCATGGGCATGCTGTCTGCTGGTGGCATTGTTGTGCTCCTGCTACTCCTCATGAACACAGCAACATGTGCTGATTCAGCGTCACATGCACGGGCAAGTGTTGAAATCTCCTTAGGGTAAGGGATGCCTCACGGCGTTTTGGGTGTGTGAATTGTTTGTAGTCTGTGTGCACTTCTCCGGTTCATGTGTGTTCCATTTGCATACATGTTGATCCTACATGGGGAACATGACATGGGGCAGGCTTCACCTGGAGCCATGGTCAGACTTGGTGACTGTCATGTGGCAGGGGATTGGGGATTGTGATGAGGCCATCATTGTGTGTAACACTGACCTCGGAAACATACAGGTTGCACCGGGTTGACATGGTGTGTGATTGCCCCATCAGGGCCTCAATGGTGTATAGCGGCCTCTCCGTGGCAGCAGGGGGTGTTTAGCTGTTATCCGTCACTTGTGTGCCAGGTCAATGGGATACCAGCATCTGTGTTGCAATGGGGGGTGCCAGTGTTGCTCCCACATGTTCATCCACATGACCTGTGTATGTGTTGACAGAGTATCATTGCCATTCCAACACACATGACTAATAAATTTGTCCCTCTGTCTCCAAGGTGCCTCTTCCCTGTCAATGGTGGCCTGTTGCCACAGTGCGTGCGGCATGTCTGGCATAGTTTTCATAGGTGGTGCATATGTGTCTATGTGTAGAGTGACAAGATGCTAGGGGTTTGTCAGGGAGTGGGAACTGTATTATGCACAAGATGCACAGTTCCATCCACCTCAAGGCAAGAGAGACCATCCCCCAGGGCAACTACAACATCCGTGTCGAATCCTACCCTGCAGTCTACGGACATGTGCCTTACGACTCCCATGATACTTGTCCATATCCGGAGTGCATCTGCACAGCTCTGCTACTGCGTCGGGCAACCAGGCCACATCAACGTCCAAACGGGATGGGGGGAATGTTTCACAGCCAGCTGCAGGATGACCTTCTCGATCCACGCCCACACTCATGATGCAGCCCACAACCCCAACACAACCATGTGGCACTGTGATCCAAAACTGCATTCTGGCATCTCCATGCATCCAACCTTGGGCTAGCCACCATTCTCAACATCCGCCTGACGCAAGCATGCAGGACATTGTAGGGACACATGTCTAGACATACCTGGGAGCGGCAAGCCAGGTCACTCCACATGATCCCTGACCTCTGCGCATGACTGTTGCTCCCCTGAATGTGTCTGTAGCCACAGTTGTGCGGGAACCACTCAGCTGGTTGGGCCCAGCACAGGTGAGTTTGGTACTCCATGTCTGTATCAGATGATACATTGGGACCCATGTGTGTCCTGGGCAAGACTGAGACCCCACGGTTTGGATGGTTGGAGTTAATTCTGAGATCAGGCATGCTTTGACTTTACGACACACACATGTATTGTAATGATGCAGAATCACGGCATCATCTTGTAAGTGTGATTAATTTATTTGTGGTGGGGTACGGGTTTGTGGGGATGACAAGAGGTGCACAGCGGGAGTGTAGATTCCAAAGTTCACTGGGGGAGTTGGTATCCTTGCCGTTGCAAAATGTCAGAGTCCATGCCACAGTCTTCGTCAACATAGGTCAGACAGTGACCAGCAAGTCCATGTGGCAGAGAATGTCATGTGCTGCTATTGGGCCAGAGGGCCAGGTGCCAGGCCAGGTGACCTGGGAGATGGTGATGTTCTGCTGACTCTCACAGTCTTTTTCGTGGACGACCCACCTTCCTGCGGGGACCCTCGGAAGCAGGCCGTGACGATGTCTGTGACACTCCGTCGGATGAATCCTCCTCCTCCTGATCCCTCCCTGTGTCTGGTAATGGCCTTCGCCTGGTGCCACAGGGAGGGTTGCCCATGTTGTCGGCAATCCGACGGAGTACACCGGTCATTTGGGTTTGCACCGCCACGAGCTCAGCCTGTCTATCCTCCATCCTTCCTTGGTGTTGCAGTTGACAGGCATGTTGCTGGGCCTGCAGGGTCTTCATCTCCTGGAGGGTCCCCTTGATGTCATTGAGGGTGGACGCAATCTGGTCCATGCCCCTGGTGTCACGCCGGTATGTATCTAGGATGTTGCTGACCTGGGACACTACCGGGTCCTGAGCTGCCTGGTCAGGTTCGCGCCTCCGCCGTCCTCCACTCCCGCCACCCCTGCCCACGTGCACCTGGCCTGCCGTTGTGGGTGCATCGGGTCTCCGGGACCCCTGAGGGATGGCATCTGCGTTGCCGCCTGCCTCCTCCTGGGTGCCCGGAGGACCGTGTCCCTCCTGGGCAGACTGGCTGGGTGGTCGTGTGCGGGCAGGGCTCCTGGACGTCTCCTGGGATGTGGCAGGAATGGGGGTGGTGGTTGGCACAGTTGTACCTGACGCAGGTGCTGCAGGTGGTTGGACACCAGAGGGGCCAGGTTGGTCTGGGTCATCCACGGAGTGGTGAGAGTCATCGCTGGCGGTGGGGTCCTCATCCCGCAGAGCCTGGTCCTGTGAGACTTCCCCCCCAGTGTTGGGGGGTGTTCGTCGACGTTGACCTGTGTGTGAGAGAGACAATGTTAACAGTGTCACATGTGGCATCCATGTTTCATGCATTTCTGATTTGGCACTCTTCCTCTGGGTAGTTGGATCTGTCTTGCATTCCTCTCACAGTGCACTTGTGCATGGGTATGTCCCTTGGCCACAGCTGTCAGGGCTTTACGCATGTGTGAGACACAATCTTAGTTGATGCATCTATTTGGGTACACAGTCAGCAGTGTGGTGTGCGGGCGTAGCGAGCCATGCAGAGGCGCCTTACGTGTTGCACTGTACGTGGCCAACTGGTGTTTTGCCAAGGCAATTTGATGTTGCAGGTAGGGGACTGAAGCATTTGTGACAGGGTTCTTACCGACACAGTGGGTGGGTATACTGGGTGTGTGGTTAGGTCTGTGCCTGCAGCACGGATGGACTCGTGCACAGATTGACACATGGACCGGTCTTCATCTACGGAAGGGGGGGGTTTGAGGCACTGCCAGACCTGGTCTGCATGCACACAGTCCACCGGCTGACGAGTGGACATGGCCACACCACCCAAGGGTGATTTAGTCTCCCTGTGTCTCCCTTCCTCCCTCCCTCTGTCACCCTCCTCCCTCCCTCTGTCGGTCTCCCTCTGTCACCCTACTCCCTCCCTCTGTCTGTCTCCCTGTGTCCCCCTCTGTCTCCTTCCCTCTCATTCCCCCTCTCCCTCCCTCTCTTTGTCACTCTCTGTCACCTCAGGCCAGCTTCCTGGGCACACACAGTTAGCCGGTCTTTGAATGGCCATTGGCTTGTTCATGTGAGTTAGTCCCTGTTCTCCGGGCACCCATTGGGCAGTGTGTCTGAGTGTAGGCTGCTGCTGTGGCGGTGTGTGCTGAGACTCTATCAGAGCGATGCATCTTCATTGTCTGCTGTAATGTGCTACTTGTGCCTTCAGACCCATGTCATCCTGCATGGCAGCCACCATTTGCAGGCAAGACAGTACTGTGTGGGTACACACAGTTTGTATGGCTGTGCCCTGGGCCATATGGGCTGAGGGCATTGTTTTGTGCTTGTGAGTTGCTCAATGTTAGTTTTGATGCCCCCACTCCCAGCATCGACCACATCCTGTGTTGTGTTGGTGTTTTGTGTGGCCTGTGACTTGGCATGGCCCTGATTGATGCATGGGGCATGGAGGCGCTAGTGGCATGTGTGTGTTTGTGGAGTGTTGTTGTGTGCGGTGGTGGCTTGGGGGGGTGGCATGCATGATTGATTGTGTATGGCATCCCCCCCATGTGAGGTGAGTTGTTTGTGTACTCACCAGGGTCTGGGAGTCCTGGCAGTCCGTGTAGTCCCTCCACCGCCAGCGTGGACATCACCTTCTCCTCCCAGGGATGGTATTGTACCGGTCTGGGGGGCGGCCCTCCTCCAGTGATGTTCCCCTGGTTGTGATTGTCAGTCATCTTCCTCTTGACCGTCCTCCGCAGATCGTACCACCTGGATTGGCACTCGTGCCTGGTCCTTCTGGTGGTCCCAACAGCATTCACAGAATCGACAATCCTCTGCCACATGGCCGTTTTTTCGGATATGCTGGTCTGTCTGACCAATGTCCCAAAGAGCTGTGGCTCGACTCTGAGGATTTCGTCGACAAGGATCTCCAGCTCCTCCTTTGTGAACTTTGGATTCTTGGTGGTGGACATGGCGTGGGGTGTGGGTGTGGATGGTTGTGGGGGTGTGGGTGTGGATGGTTGTGGGGGTGTGGGTGTGGATGGTTGTGGGTGTGTGGGTGTGGTAGTGGAGGTGTGTGTGTGAATGTGATGAGGGGGTGTTTGTGTAGGTGGTTGTGTGAAGGTATGCAAGTGTGAGGTTCAAGTATGGTGGTGTGGGTCGTCTGTGGGCTCTGGCAGCAGTGGGTCTGTTGCAAAGGCTCATGGTTTGTGTGTGTGGTCCATTTTTATTGGTCCATTTGTGGGTGTGGCTGTGTTTGAAATTTGTGTGGGTGTGTTATGAGGAGTGATTGAGTTTTGGGCCTCTGTTTGGCAGTTTGGCAGTTGCAGGTGAGTGTATGTGATGTTTGTGGGGTTGTTGGGCATGTTTGGTGGTGTGGGGAAACTCTAATTGACTCTCCTTGTGTAAATATGGTTTGTCCTGGTTCAGTACGTGTTTTTTTGGCGTCAGTACGGTCCGTACATGCACTGGTGGGGGTACGGTCCGTACATTCCCTGGTGGGGTGTGGGTACGGCCGTACATACACGGGTGGGGGTTGGGTGCGTACATACACGGCTGGGGTGGGTGTTTGGTGCGTACATACAAGGGTGGTGGTTCGGTGCGTACATACACGGCTGGGGGGGGTTCGGTGCGTACATACACGGGTGGGGGTTCGGGGGCATACATACACGGGTGGGGGTTTGGTGCGTACATACACGGGTGGGGGTTTGGTGCGTACATACACGGGTGGTGGTTCGGTGCGTACATACACGGGTGGTGGTTCGGTGCGTACATACACGGCTGGGGGGGGTTTGGTGCGTACATACACGGGTGGGGGTTGGGTGCGTACATACACGGCTGGGGGGGGTTTGGTGCGTACATACACGGGTGGGGGTTCGGTGCGTACATACACGGCTGGGGGGGGGGTTTGGTGCGTACATACACGGGTGGGGGTTCGGTGCGTACATACACGGCTGGGGTGGGGGTTTGGTGCGTACATACATGGGTGGTGGTTTGGTGCGTACATACACGGCTGGGGGGGGTTTGGTGCGTACATACACGGGTGGTGGTTCGGTGCGTACATACACGGCTGGGGGGGGTTCGGTGCGTACATACACGGGTGGTGGTTCGGTGCGTACATACACGGCTGGGGGGGGTTTGGTGCGTACATACACGGGTGGGGGTTGGGTGCGTACATACACGGCTGGGGGGGTTTGGTGCGTACATACACGGGTGGGGGTTAGGTGCGTACATACACGGCTGGGGGGGGTTCGGTGCGTACATACACGGGTGGGGGTTCGGGGGCGTACATACACGGGTGGGGGTTTGGTGCGTACATACACGGGTGGGGGTTCGGGGGCGTACATACACGGGTGGGGGTTTGGTGCGTACATACACGGGTGGGGGTTTGGTGCGTACATACACGGCTGGGGGTTTGGTGCGTACATACACGGGTGGGGGTTCGGGGCGTACATACACGGCTGGGGTGGGGGTTTGGTGCGTACATACACGGGTGGTGGTTCGGTGCGTACATACACGGCTGGGGGGGGTTTGGTGCGTACATACACGGGTGGTGGTTCGGTGTGTACATACACGGCTGGGGGGGGTTTGGTGCGTACATACACGGGTGGGGGTTGGGTGCGTACATACACGGCTGGGGGGGTTTGGTGCGTACATACACGGGTGGGGGTTCGGTGCGTACATACACGGCTGGGGGGGGGTTCGGTGCGTACATACACGGGTGGGGGTTCGGGGGCGTACATACACGGGTGGGGGTTTGGTGCGTACATACACGGGTGGGGGTTTGGTGCGTACATACACGGCTGGGGGTTTGGTGCGTACATACACGGGTGGGGGTTCGGGGCGTACATACACGGCTGGGGTGGGGGTTTGGTGCGTACATACACGGGTGGTGGTTCGGTGCGTACATACACGGCTGGGGGGGGTTTGGTGCGTACATACACGGGTGGTGGTTCGGTGCGTACATACACGGCTGGGGGGGGGGTTTGGTGCGTACATACACGGGTGGTGGTTCGGTGCGTACATACACGGCTGGGGGGGTTTGGTGCGTACATACACGGGTGGTGGTTCGGTGCGTACATACACAGCTGGGGGGGGGGTTTGGTGCGTACATACACGGGTGGGGGTTGGGTGCGTACATACACGGCTGGGGGGGGTTTGGTGCGTACATACACGGGTGGGGGTTTGGTGCGTACATACACGGGTGGGGGTTCGGGGGCGTACATACACGGGTGGGGGTTTGGTGCGTACATACACGGGTGGGGGTTCGGTGCGTACATACGCGGGCGGGGGGGTGGTGGGGTGTTCGGCGCGTATGCGGGCACATGTCTCCATGGTTGCTATGGGAGTTCGGTTCGGACGGTGTTTTTTGCGTACGGTTGTGGAATGGGGAGGACGGGAGGGATCGTACTTGCGCTGTCGGACTTTATTTTTCCGCACGGTGGGTTTTTCGACCGTGGACGTGTCGGTGACTTTTCCCGACCCGAGGACGTGTGGGGAAATCTTCCCAATGCGATTCGTATGGACTTTTTTCCGTTCGAATCGTACTTGGCAGTTTGTACGCTACTTTGACGATTCGGACGGAAAAAAATCCGGATACGAGTCGGACGGGGAATTTTTTTACCGGATCGGAATTGGCACCTTAATGCTTCATCTTGGAGAGAAAAGCTGGATCCCCCCAATGCAGGACCTACAGTGCCTTCCAGACCACCGAACATGATAGAGAGGAGAACATTTCTTGAAGGACAATACTGGTCCATCCTTGCTCCTAGCAAAAAACAGCAACCTTGGGCGGAAATTAGACACTAACCACAGGCGACTGTATGCAGGGATCTCAGACATAAGTGGTCAGAAATTTATATCAGAGGGAATGGCACGTGTTAGATCTGGGGGTCTCTAGTTGGCAGGGCTAGGTAGCACTGTCCAAATAGGGACCCTTACTTCTAGTCAGGGTAAGGGGATACACTCTTTAGATAACCCCTGTTCACCCCCTTGGTAGCTTGGCAAGAGCTTATCAAAGGCAATGTGTACAGTATTTGTACCAACACTCACAGTAACACAGTGAAAACACCAAAAATGTACTCCACACCAGTGTAGATAAATAAAGTTCTTTTATATAAACTACACAAGACCAAAACGACAAAAATCCAACATACACAGTTCAAGAATATGGTTTCAAAAAGAGTTCTAAGCTTAGCGACAAAATCATTCACCTTAGCGGCAATTTTAGCCAGCAGTACCTGGTGATACGATAAAAGTTCTTAGCGGCGCTCAGGCGTCGAAAAACAAGCAACAGCGTCAGTCCTGAGACCCTGGGGAGGCGATGCGACAACCCCGCTGCACGCAGTGGGCGTGGGCGACGAATCCGGTCTGTATGGGGAATGAGGCGATAATTGTATGGATTCCAAGTCGTAGCTTTTCCGGTAGAAATTTACTCGCTAAGGCACGATGCGACAAAATTCGGCCCGCTAACGAGCGGGGCGACAGTTTTCATCAGCGATGATCTGGGTTGGCTCTGCGACGATATTCGCAGCGATAAAATTTTGCCCGCTAACGAGCGGTGCGTTGATTTTTGCAGGCTCTGCGACGATGTTCGCAGCGATAAAATTCCGCACACTAACGAGCGGTGCGATGATCTTGGTTGGCTCTGCGACGATCTCACCCAGCGGCGGCAGGCTCTGTGACGATGTTCGCAGGAATAAAATTCTTCCCGCTAACGAGCGGAGCGGGGTTCTGGGCTGGCTCTGCGACGATGTTCGCAGCAACAAAATTCGGCCCGCTAACGAGCGAGGCGACGATTTCACCAGCGATGATCCGGCTCAGTGGCAGCAGGCTCTGCGACGATGTTCGCAGCGATAAAATTCTGCCCGCTAACAAGCGGAGCGACGGAAATTTTCTCGCTAAGCCGGCTGCGCGTAAAAAAGTGTAGATCCTTTGCTTCTTTCTTCTTGGTCAGCTTCCCAACAGCAGGCACAACTTCCAGAGGCCCCAAAATTGGATCAAACACTCTAGGAAGGGCAGAACTCACTCAGCAGAGTTCAGGGGGAAGCTGGGGGTGAAGTCCTTTTGTTCCTGGGACTTCTTAACAGGAGGCCAGCTCTTCTCAGGCCCTTGGAGATCTCTTCAACAAGGGGACACAGCAACAGCAAAGACCTTCCCCGCTCCTTGGCAGCATAGCATCTGCAGGTCAGCCCACAAACACACAGCAGGACAGTCCTTCCTCTTCAGTCTTCCAGCTTTCTCCTTGGCAGAGGTTCCTTCTTGATTCCAGGATGATCTAATTTTCTGTAGTCTGGGTCCCAATACTTATACCCCCAAATCCTTTGTCCTCTGAAGGCAGAGGGGCCTTGGCCTAGTCAGAACCAGTTCTGGCCAGTCCTGGAGCACTCTGTTTACTTGATTTCTTCTTTCCTTTGAGAGAGAGGGGCAGGGTCGTCAGCCGCCCAGCAGGGGGTGGAGCCAGCATTGTGGAAGGCAGGCACAGCCCTATTCAGGCCCAGGTGCTACTCCTCCCACCCATCTACAGGGGAATTTGCCTATTCAGCCTTGGGCTGACTCATTCAGCCTCTGGGAGCCACCCCTGTCCCTGTCACTCACAAACCAGACAGTCAATTCACAAACAGGCCAAGGCACACAGAAAGGGCAAGAAAGGAAAACAGCCACCTTCTAAAAGTGCTGTTTTCACACACAGGATTTAAAAACCATCCTTCCTAAAAGATGTAGTATTAAATTCTGAATTCAGGGATACCAGACTTTAGCTTTCTATCTTGCTCCTGTGGGAAGATATGCAGGTAACATTATACCCAGCATTCCCCATTATAGCCTATGGGCAAGTTAGCCTTTCAATAGTGAAAAACGAAAATGGCTGTAATTCACTACCAGAGCATGTCACCTACACCAATACATGCTCTACCTTTCACATACACTGCACCCTGCCCAGGGGGTACCTAGGGCCTTCCATAGGGGTGTCCAATGTGTACAGAAAGGGAAGGGTTAGGCCTGGCCAGTGTGGACACTGGTCAGGTCAGCATGGCAGTTAGCAACTGCACCCAGGCACTGCGATGGCAGGCCTGTGACACCATTTTATGGCTACTCCTGTGGGTGGCACAATCAGTGCTGCAGGCCCACTAGTAGCATTTGAACCACCAGCCCTGGCACCCTCAGTGCACTTTACTAGGGGCTGACAGGTGAAACAAATATACCAATTAGGGATAACCAATCAATATAACAATTTACCTAGGGAGCACTTCCACTTTGACACTGATCAGCAGTGTCAAAGTGCCCAAAGCATCTAAACCAGCAAAAACGAAATCCAGCACAGCGTCAAAAATACAGGAGGTAGAAGCAAAAAGTCAGGGGAAACCACGCCAAAGATGCCAAGTCTAACAGCACGTAAGGTGGAACACTAAAAAATAAGTAATAACTAAGCGTCAACAGGTTACTCCATGCATGGCGGATCCAGATGGAGGCAATCGTGTGTGGTACACGGAGGTCTGCCATCATAGCGCTTTATACTCTTAGCAAGGTACCAAAGCACCTTGCCTACTCTACTGGTTAGGTGTGCAAATCTTGTCACATGCAACTGTGCTTGAACAAGCAATGTCGCTTATAGTACGGAGGCGTATAATTACATGAATATATAGCATTGTTGACTATGATTGCAAGAGTGGGGATTCAAATCTGGCTCTCATACATTCTATACACTGTGACACAAAAAGAACATGGGCCCTTTTCTGCCCAAAGCATCTTTCCCCACTAGCAGCATCCAAAGGGTTATCACTGCAAATGAAATTGCTGCCACTTTCAGAATTTTATTGCATTCGCTTGTTTGAAACACATTCATTATTCAAACATATTGATGGACTTCAGGACACAAGCTATTGAAAAAGTACAATTTAATAACAGTGTTTAATTGTATAGTAAATAATGGAAGAAGGGGGAAGTTTTCAATATTCAAGATTTAACAAAGCTTTGCAGTAGCAAATGCTTCATTATGCATCATACATTCAGTATTCTTTCGGACAAATGTGTCAGGAGCAAGATGTGATTAGAAATGATTATAATTTCTAAACCAGGATGTTGTAGCAATGTGAGCGATGGCACACTGGGAACCCAGAGCGCATACTCAACCGAGATGTAAACCATAACACTAAGAGATGGACCATTAGCAACAATAACAACCTGAAGAAATGTGTAAGATAACTCAATGTTTGTGTATTGTATGTATTATGTATACATTTGGAAATGTTGTACGTGCCCATGATGACAGTCCTGTTAAAAAAAAGTAGAAAATACCAATAAAGAAATTTAAACAAAAAATAAATTCAGTATTCTTTGTTTCATCGAAATAGAAAATGTCCCTCTCATCCCTCTTGTATTGGTTTAGTCACTGGTTGAAATGTCAACAAGTATGGAGGCATCATCCATCAGCTTGGGGGCATAACTCAGTTTACTCATTCAAGCTAAAATATCACACAGTAACAGCCTCATCGGAGTTAAGCAGAGCCATACATTCATTATATTATTTTTTAATTAATTTCCTTTTTGGCTCACTGTTGCAACAGAAACAATTGGTGGGAATTCTATAATGGAATTATGTGATTATGCGGCTGCAGCTTTTTTTGCATAAATATAAATTTGTCGCATTTGACGCATAAACCATCATCTGCTGTATAATCTGAAGATTTTAATAGACAAAATAATGTTGTTCCTAGCTCAAACGGTACAAAGTTACGAAAAATGTAGCACCAGGTGTTGCCGCACAGTGGGAGGCCATATGCAAATGTTATATTATATATTGCTTTGTTTGGGTGTTAAACTTGTACCGATGATGCAGTTTCAACACATGTAAAAATGACAAAATAATGAAGTGATACTGTCACCAAATGTGCCGCATTATGGCCCATACTTTGTCTTTTTTGTCGCAAACTTTTGTCAATCGTGCTGCATAATTTGGCCCTCCCCTGCCGCATAATTTCAGTGGCCTCCCTTCAAACTTTGAGACTGGAACTTGCTGTAAAATGCCAGGATCATGTGTGATGTGTTAGTTATAGCTATTGCACCATCAGCATGTGGTATCCCTTCCTGCCACTGGTGTGATGCTAAATTAGGCCACGTTGTCACAGACACTAACATAGCTGGCAGGGGCTATTATAACTACCCTAGGTGTACAATACAGCAGGGCTCCATGCATTTATGGCCTCATTGGGTAATGAGTGCATCCAGCTTCGAGCAGCAGGAGAACAATCTGAAGGACAAGACAGTGGTTGCTCCTTCCTTCATCAGTGGTGCTGCAACCCTTGCACTCTGCACACCATGGTTGGACACCTCCAGCTCTTTCTGCAGCTTGATGGGATCCACACAAGACATGTATAGTGTGAGTCAATGGCCGGAGGTGCGGCATGAGCTTGGAGACTTCACTCTAAGAGGATGTTTGCCTATTCCACAGCCTGACATACCTCCCTCCCAGATCTGCCCATCACCTACATCCCCTGTGGCACATTGCCTCTGTCATGGGACTGATGGCAACATCCAGAGGATCTAGTGGCATAACAAAACTTGAGGGGGCCGCCCTGCAAAGTGCCTGGAGGGAGCCCCCATGCTCCGGACCCAGCCGGGCGCTCTCGAGCCCGCCCATGCAGGGTACTCAGAGGGGGGCACCCTGGAGCTTGGGGCCTCCGCCGCGTGGGGGCTGCGGAGGCTATTGTTATGCCATTGAGGGGGATGAAGGATAGCGTGGGGTTGAGAGAGTGGCTCCCCTTAACATGCCCCTGCTGCACAAATGCTCAAAGTTTTCATGGCTGACTAGATATGCAGCCAAATATTAGATTGGACGCTCCTATAGTGACAACCTGACCCTCCACTGAGAGCTAATGTTGGGACTTGCCTAGAAAACAGAGAAAAGAACGACCATACCCTTTGCATGAAAGCTTATGTTGCATCTCATCTGATGAGTCCTATGTATATCTCAAACCCAATTGTCTCTTGAATCCCTTGCATGGCCCGTGTATGGCCCGTGTATCTGCCATCTAAGAGGATGCACATTCTCGTCCTGTACGCTCCGGTCCCCCACCGAGTACGGCTGCCGTACTCACATCAGATGAGATGCAGCTTAAGTTGAGACGTAAAACCTAACGGGATACTGGGAAGTTTTCACCGGGACGCAAGTAGAACCGGCTTGGAGATATTGCCAAGAGATTTTCAAGAAAGAAAGCCCTGATGAAGTCGTGGGGAACACCCTGAGCGATGGAACACGTGTTGGCTGATGGGACTAAAGAGGAAGAAAATTAAAGACAAAGAATGAATACAAATACTGTGTCATAATATATGACTTGTTTGATTAAGCTGAGTGTGTGCTCCCGCAGTGTATTATTTTACAAAATCTAATATAACCTGATTTTTGAAGTGTAGGTGAAAATGTAATGATATTTTATTTTCTTATGCAAGAATAGTGATTAGAAGATAACTAGCAAATGAACAACAAGCATTGGCAAAGCCAATATATCTGATTTTGTAAACTGCAAATGCTTTTTCAAGGTTGGCTATTGAGTAAGTGAATGAATGAATGTCTGAGGACATGAATGAATGAATGGATGAGTTAGTGCAGGAATGTATTGGTGATTTGCAAGAGCGGTGATTCTTATGTCTCAGTCGTCAGGTATAATCATTTGATAACCCCAACCGCTGTCGCAAGGACCTTTTGTAGCTGACAAGTAGAGATAATGAGGAGTAATTATATACATCAAACACCATGAAAAGTGAAGTCCAATAGGGGCTTCACAAGAATCGATAAAGAAATTTAGTGTGAGTTTAAAAGGTTTTAATGAACAAATTGATTAAAATCAATTTATTCAATTAGTAAGTATCACATTTAGTCATCAGTGTTACAGATGCACATAATCCATTGATCGATATTTCAGGACAAGATAAAATACCACATTAGTAAAAATTACAAATAGTATAGAGAAAATGCAACAAGTGTGCTCCATAAAGAAAACCAGTAATCTAAATTAAAGGTGCTTTTAGGCCTAAAGGGCAATGTATTCATGAAGCAAAGTAAGGTGTCAGTTTCAGAAACCCACATGAAGGGTTCCAATGAGAGAATAAAAAATGCATAAACTTGAAGCTTTAACACTCAAGTAACGGAAATTAGCAAAAGCTGGAAAGTAATCTCAGCTCAAAGCCACCAGGCATCCCTAAGGTCTGCTTCCTAAACGCTGCCACAAACTCTCCGCACCTAGTTTCTGGGTGGGAAAAGGGAAGCTCTCTGAAAAAAGGAGACCTCTCTAATCTACAGAACACCCTAAAATCAATAACAACAAATCTTACATTCCCTGAAAAGTTTCCAGAAAATTCTGGGACCAGGTAAACTCCAACTTTACCTGGAATCATGCCTTTGGAATGCCTTTGTTTTGTTACTTTGATCTAATCTTGTGGTTCAGACAATCACAAGTTGCGTTTCCTGCCATCTCCTCTCCGCCTGGTGAGAACCTCACTATCGGTTGTCTAATACATATCAAATGCCTATTCACTAGCTAATAGAAGGCTTCTGGAAAAT
Source organism: Triturus cristatus (assembly GCF_964204655.1). Taxonomy (NCBI): domain Eukaryota; kingdom Metazoa; phylum Chordata; class Amphibia; order Caudata; family Salamandridae; genus Triturus; species Triturus cristatus. Next base: position 1,576,920,663 of record NC_140590.1, read on the forward strand.
TAAAGCATTTGCAGTGGAAAGAGAATAACATCTAATGCAAAAACAACAGTTTAATGCGAAAAAACAGGCCTCTTATCCCTAACGTGTAGAGTTGACATTGAACATGGCATCAGTAGTCAGGCTAACATAAGGCAATACATTATGTTACTACATTTGTGTGCTTTTAATATCTAGATATGACTACCTACTACAATTCTTTTCATTTTATATAGAGATATCAATTACAGAGTGAATGAAATGTCAAGATAGAATGAAAGTAGGCACAGGAAATGGGAGCTTGTCACTACAGAAAGAGTATGAGATGGACACAGATGAAGAGAAGGGAAGGAAATCATAGATTGGAGAAAACAGTAATACAGCCTCATAACAAAAAAAATAATTTGTCAGTCACCAAGGATTTCATGGAAGCAAAATAATTATAGACATTTACAAAAGTGCGATGGGAGGTCTTTAAGTCTGAAATTTAATTTGGAGGCCATACTATATTGTTATCACAGTGCATAAGAATGGTTGTGTTGGGGATTGCTCGGTCATGGTTTGGAAGTTTCCACTCCTGATGAAGTTTGGCCTTCTAATTCTCTCCAGATTCCTATGGACAGGGCTAAATTTGAGCCGGTGATTGCCAGCACTTGTTTATGAGACTGACTGTTATTTATCCTCATCTGACATTTCCCAAGAACCAGAGAGGGAAAACACACAAAGGGGAAAAATGGAGAAGGAGAAATATGGAGGAACTGTCACAAAAAAGGGAGAAAGCAGGAACCTGCAGGAGTGAGATAAAGGGACATCGAATGTCTGGTAGGTGATTAAAGTGTCCTGAGATAGATTACAGGCTAATCAGTCTTAGTGTTCCGCATGCTGACAAGTATTAGTGCTGGCCCAAGGCTTCTGAGTCAAGCTTTGAGTACCTGCGCTTCTTCTTTTACAAATTAAGCACTGTCTAAGGATGTGAATCTACTTGCAAGCAGTATCTGCTTGTGGGTTCGGAGAACTTTGTATGTGATCCAAGCTAGTTTGAAGCTGATTACAGTTGGTATGCAGAGTTGAGGTAGGTCTCCTCTGATTGTATTTCTGCAGTCCATGTATGGAGGTGCTGGCTCTGCATTGGTGAACGGAAGGCAATAGGGTGGGTAAATGCTTCACTTTGTTTCATGAGATGGAGTTTGTTTTAGATGTCATGACTTCCTTGTTCTGGACAGCCATTGTGAGGTGAATAACCTGGAATAAATCTTCTCTGTGATTGCCCGCACTTGCATGTTTTATTTGTATAAGCCTTGTGTATGTACCGGTGATCTTGTTTTCTGTGTGTGCTTGTGTGCTTGCATTTTTGCCTCTGGGTATGACCTTGCCTATGGATGTTCAATTTTTAACTTGTATCCACTGAAACACCAAGGTGGTGCCACTACTGTGTGCATCCACTGAGAGATATGGTGACTGCCTGCAGGCAGCAACACAAATATATGGAAACCTTAAGGATTATGAAGAATGATCAAAAAATGAGTAAACTGAGCTAGTTAATGCCTTCTTGTTTAATCTGAAGTGAGACCATAACAACCTCGTATTGACTTATTGTCAAGTGAGCTGCACATTCTACGTCCAGAATCGGAAGCAGGTTCCATAGACACAAGAATAGTGTTAAGTCCCACCTTTTTGGTCACCTTCCCTTTTCATTATCCTTCTTTAACACCACTTGCCTCTAGCAACAAGTGACATAGCTTTCAAATCAAACCTTATGCAGCTATTTTCTTGCTGCCACAACTGGCTATTTCCCATAAACCTACCAAGCACAGCAATGAGAGATCTATGATATCTAAATTAAATTCATAGTGTAATAGAAAGTGCCAATGATTAGGGCAGTCTTCTTCATATTTGAATGCAGTGCACTTTAGTAGAAAACTTACACTTGCATCAGTATGAAAATGGCAACTCTTTAAAAGTCATTGCTACTAAGACAGCAGTACTATGTTCAAATAAAGAGGATACAGAAATAAACAAACTCCTTCTTTAGTCAGAGGAAGCCAAGCAGCAGCAGGACTTTTGAAGATCCAGAATTCAATTACACATGTTTGGTCAATTCTAAGTGTCTCACCATATACATGTACTCCTTTAAGGAAGCTGAAAGTTCCACGCATTTCAGTGTTCACTTCCTGCAGAGGTTACTTAAGAATCACAGTTGTCTTGAATAGGATTTGGAATCTCAAGGTGTGGGAAATTGGATTGTTGTTTGAGGGCAGTTTCAGCCCTTTCTCAAGCAAAAGCCTTCATCCTTGTCAGGGTGAGACACAGTCACTAAATTAACCTCTGCTTAACCCTTTGGTTTCTTGGCACAATAGCAGTCAGGCTTAATACAGCACTCAAACAGTAATAAGGTGAAAACACAACACAAGAAAAATCCCACATCAATTTAAATAGAGTAGAATTTAATACATTGTTTGATACCAAAACAAGACAAATCGAATCAGTAGACCTGGAGATATGCAATTTCGAAGTTTTAAGGTAAGTAAGTAATGGCAAAAAGCACCAACTGTGCTTCTATGGTCACCCTGGACTGGGATAAAGCCACCAATTAAAGCCAACCGCAATGGAGTGTGGGCCGAATACAGGGACCAGGTTAGTCCTACTAAGAATTGTACCCTATGTCCTTGATGTGAAGCATTTTGTAGCACTGTGTTGGTTCTAAAGCAGTCAGGCTTAATACACCACTTAAACAGTAATAAGGTGAAAACACAACACAAGAAAAATCCCACATCAGTTTAAATGGAGTAGAATGTAATACATTGTTTGATACCACAACAACAAAAATCCAGTCAGTAGAACTGGAGATATGCAATTTCAAAGTTTTAAGGTAAGTAAGTAAAGTAAGTAATAGCAAAATGCACCAATTCTTCTTCTATATAGGATTGCTTTGGTGGGCGGCACAATAAATGCTGCAGACCTACTATTAGCATTTAATTTACAGGCCCTGGGCACTTGTAAGTGCATTTTACTAAGGACTTACATGTAAATTAAATAGATAAATTGGGTGTCAGCCAATTTTAACGTTTTTAGAGGAGAGAATACAAGCACTTGAGCACCGCTTAGCAGTGATAAAGTGTGCAGAGTCCTAAAGCCAACACAATTGGGTTCAAAAATAGGAGGGGTGAAGGAAAAATGGTTTGGGGGTGTTCTTACAGAGAGGGACGGTCCAACACATGGGATGCCAGAGCCAGTTAAGGGAGAATGGTGTTACGGCACTAACTCAAGAAAATATCCTCCCTTCACATGACTGCCTCTTACCATGCTTACTATTATATTTAAAACATCTAGGTGAGAACTTGCACAAAATGAGCTATATTTGTTTAGTGATATAAAAATAAAATATCTTATGGGAACATCCCTTAGCGCTCCTTAAAAATGGTCTTAGTGCATTGTACAGCAAGGACAACTGTGTTCTCGCTAGTTGCAATGCACCTTAACCCCTTGCATGCCCGCCCCTTTCCCCGCCCAGTGCCGCGCCTTGCATTAGCGGGCGGAGTTCATGACGAGCTGGACTCGTCATGGGCACAGCGCCACCGCAGCCCATGACGAGTCCAGCTCGTCATGGGCACTGAAGGGGTTAAAGTGTATTTACATTGCTGATGGTTAATATTTACTATTAGAGGGTTTTAGAATCAATACTGACTATCTCTTGGAAGATGTCATAACAATTTAAACAAGAATTTACCACCCAAACAATATTATTATTTTGAACTTTTGTGTTTTTGTATGTAAGCATATGGAATTTTCATAGAGTGAAGCCAGCCAAAAGGCAGCCGAGTGCTGTACAAAGTCAAAGACAAGCATAAAGTCAACAAGTAATAGGAAAGGAAGCTGGGTTGTGGACGGTTAATGCATTGTGATGTAGTGTTCTTTAAAGAGGTGACTATTTAACTCTATCCAAAATTGGAACAGCATTGTTGGTACAGTCCTTATGAATGCAGGGATTTTAGTTCCAGATCCAGGTGCATAAATGTGTCTCAAGTATGATGGTATCATGGCTGCAGTTGTGTTGAGAAGCACCAGAGATAGTGAGATTGACTGCAAGATAAGCAAGGGTGCTAGTTGTGATGACTTTGTTAAGGATACCGCTAGTTTTGAAGATGAGGCGGCCCCCAGGGGGAGCCACTAGAGTTTCATCAGGATGGAAGTGTGGTGATCATATGAGTACGATCAGTTTTTGATTGTCTTTTGTATTGTATTATACTTTGATATATGTTTGTAAGTATGGGTGCATTTTGCTTTGTTGGAAGACATTTTAAAGGGAAAGAGCACAGGCAACTCCTGTGCCTCCGAAGAAATGATCAAGAAGTGCAAATGTTTTAGGCATGGGATAAAATACTGTAAGCAGATTGTGCATGTTCCAGTACCGTTTTCGCCATCAAAGTGTTAGGATTTCTTGTACGACATATCGATATGTAACAAGGAAAGTAGGAGGAATCATAACCACTGTTCAATGGTGTAAACAAAAAGAATCTCATGTTACCATTCATAGCCACCACAAAATTGGGCAGGCACCTCTTGTGGGTCTAAAGCAAACTTTGGATTTAAGATGGCCTATACGATCTTAGTGTCATACATATTCAAATACCGTCAGGTGATAGATACCTACCTTCCACGGGGGGGCAGTGTGAGTTACTGCACAGAGAGTCCTCAGGATCCTCTCCCCATCATAGATGGATGTGGGGGTGCAGTCTCAGATCCCCTTTGAAAGCGTTGACAAGGAGAACATGCCCTAACTACGTCGATGTATCTGAGTCTGTGGTAATGAGATTTGGACATACACACCCCTAAAAGGGGTCCTGATCACCCACACTACACCCTCTCTTGTGAGTCACATCAGTTCTTCTTTGATTAGGGATCAATAAGCAAGAATGTAACATAAGAAAATTGACTATAAATAATGTATACATTATTTTAATACAAACACAATGAGATGATGGACGGAGTGCTGAAACCTTTCAGACACTCACCCCCCAGTCACTATTAGATCTGGGTTGAATCCATCATCGTTCTATAGCTCACTTTGCCAGGCCACTTCAGACCCAGCCATGTGCAAATCAGTCTTGACCCTGTTCCTCATGGGAACTGTCCAACCCGAACTGCCAAGTCAGGTCTTCCCGGGACCAGAAACAAGCATCCTGGGACCGGTTTCGGGGTAACACCCCTCATCAGCTAGGCATTTTGAAACAATGGCAGATTAAACCTGGATTTTCCTTAAAATCAAGGACCCAGGAAGCAGCACAACGTTGAAGGAGTATTTGAAAGTCAGTTTAGACTCCAAACGCTCACTGCACTTTAAAAGAGGAAGGGGAGTCCCTGGAACTTGCTCAACTGCCCCATACGAGGAGTACTTGAAAGTCCATTTTGACTCGGAAATGCACACTGCATTTTAAAAGAGGAAGGGGAGTACCTGGAACATATGGACTGTCCCCGCAAAGGCACTTTAGTAAGCGACTTTGCACTACCTAACGAGTCAGGGAGGGAAGCTTCGAACTAAATTTGGTGCGGGGATATATGCTATTTCATGTAATAAGCAGAATGGTTTTAACTAATCAAATAGTGTTTTTTATATATTTAAACTGTGCTTTACCTGACTATTGTATTGAAGGCGTGAACTTCATGGTTAGGAATAACCAAATAAAGTTTAATTTTCTAAAAAATAAAAACTTTTACTAGACCAGTTGACATGCATCATAACCTAATTGAGCAAGCCTGCTGCTCCGTACTGTACAATGAAATTGGGTGAACCCATCCTACTCTCTGAAAGATTGCGTCTTTTTTACCGTCATAATCAAACTGAAAACACTATTATTGTATAAACTGCCCCTTTGCAAAGCAGCAGACTGCTCTGCACCCTATACCACAGTTCCATAGGTTCAAATCTATATTCCACAATCCATTATGAAAGGTTTTTACTTTTCTTAATAAACAGCAACCAATAACAACATTTGTAAAGCGCACGTTCAACCAAGGGTATCATAGCACTGAATAACAGACGTTTATTGTTACCCAACTCAGTGATACTCGTTTTATTGATCTCAGAAGGTTGAAAGGCTGAGTGGACCCACCAGGATTTGAGCCTGTGACCTTGAGGTCAAACACAGGGTCCTAAGGGGGATTCATTAGTCCACTAAGCCACTAGACCCAGCCCCAATATGCCAAGTTCGGGAGTGACGGTGTGTGTGTCGTCTTGCATGTTTGACTATGTTTCCATATGTGTGTATATATTTGGCCATATATGTATATTTATGGGTACTTGGGTCTCTCTGTGTCTACGTATCAGTGTGTCTATGTGTGTGACTGTATGAGACAGTATGCGTGTGGCGTGCGTGTTCATGCGTTTCTGCTTGCTCGTCTTTCCATGTCTCTCTCTGGGTGTGCATATTAAACCTAGACCCAATGGATTTGCCAATGATTGTTTTCTATGCAGTAACTTATTCTTCCCTATTTTCTCCCAGATTGTCAGAGCATCGAATCCGAATTTACATATTACATGTAATTTAAAGGCTACATATGCCTCAGTACATTAAAAGGGGTCGGGACTGTTTTTGTGCACTTGGGAAACAATTGGAAATAATTTGGACAGTCTCATCAAAGGAACTGTATAGTATTGTCAATGGTAATCAGAAAAAAATCTCACGATAATCTTTTACCATACTCGCATAGTCATATGGGGGCATATCAGCAACAACCGGCGATAATTGTCGCTAAGCGCACTTAGCGCTAGGATAATTATCGCCGACTAGCATGGATTTTTATCGCTGAGAGAGCGTGCTATTAGCAACGCTTATCTCAAAAGTGATAAAAATCCTAGCGCTAACTGCCTAACGGGAGATTATCGCTGGAAACCCAGCGATAATCTTACAAAATGTGGCGTTAGCTTGTTGATAGTTCCCCACAAACTTAGCCATGATATCCACCTTCCATAGAATATCATGGCTAAGTCAGTCCTGAAACAGGCGTAAGCAAAGTAGCGATAACAGGGGTTATCGCTAGTTTTCCTGCCGCTATGCTTCATAGCGTGGGGCTTGATGATAGGAGAAATGTAGCTTAGCGACATTTCTCCTGTCATGTCAGGTCAGGAACGCCCACTTTGCATCTCATTAGTGATGCAAAGCTGGGCGTTAAGAATACATGCGCTAATGCAAGGTTTCACTAGCTTTTCGGCCGAAAACAGCCGCAAACGCGGCAATAATTTTCTATCGCCGCCTTGTAAATATGCCCCTTTGTTCTGTATTTTGATTGACAGTGGTGTGATTGCTCGTGGGCCAGCTCTGCAGAAGCAATCGTTTCCTCAGTGCAATCACTTTGCATTAGCAAGCTGTAAAACTGAACATGCAGTCGTGTTCCCTGCGGTGCATGATGCATTTATCATAACACAACCTCGAATATCCATTAGTGACACTTTGAAACCATCCACATCGTTAACTAGTCTCTGGTGAACTATTCAATATGTCCTCTCTTTTCCTTCCACTAAAACGGTGCATAAATCTATAACCTCTGTCAATTACCAGAGAAATTTCGTTATCTGTCTTTGGTGGATGGTCAGGCAGAAATAATCTGTGACTAATTCCCTAAATGTTTACATTGTTGCAGAGCTGCGAGGTACAACACGGGATGTTCTGCACGCCTTGTCTGTGTAAACAAGCTGAAGGTCATTGTCACCCTCACATAATGGATTCGCCACTGCCCGGCTCTACGCCTATATCCATAATGGATGTGCGGAAATAGGTTTCTGCTCACATAGTTGTACTAAATTACAAAAATACATCCTTTCTTGCACAGTTTCCTGGTTTCCTTGTGTTTCCCATTAGCTCAATTTTCCCCAGCATCAACCTTTACATAGTTAAATCCCCTGAAAACGAAAGTTTCAATAAAAAATAAAACAATTCTAACTCCCCCTCCCACCCAGGATATTGCAGCACATATGAGCAAACTTTGCGGCACCAAAAATGAAATTTTGCAGCAAAAATATGGAATTTTGCATCATTTTTGCTAAATCGGACCTGATTTAATTTCCAGTTTTGGTGTGAAAAATGTGCCCTAGGGCTGCAGGCCTTTTAGCGCTGCACTCTTTTTTTATACCCCCATAGGGCCCGCGTGCTCCTTGGGTGGCAGGCTCCAGCTGTACTATTTTTTGTGCCTTCACAGGGCCTGCCACATGGCCCGTGCGCAGCGGGCCTGATTTCAATGTGTTTGCCCCCCCTACCTTCCTTCCGCATGCCCCATAGTCAGTGGGATCCATTGCTTATGTCCATGCCCTTCCATTTCCTCCACCTAACAAGCGGCGGCCCCTCCGTAAGGGTGGAGGAGCGCCACTCCCCCTGTCACTCACCACCCACAAATAAAACAATAATAAAAACGGTTTTAAACCTGTTTTTACCATCGTTTTATTTTAATCCCCCTGGACCCACACCAAGGACTCTGACGAGTCTTGGGGGCGCATCCAGGGGGATGACACTGTGGTGGTGGAGTGGTGAGCACTCCCTTCACTGCTCTTGAGGGTTTGACCAGCCGTCTAAGACATGCTTATACTTCAGGAGGCCGGGGGAATAATATAGCCTTATAGCCCGCCGTAGCGGGCTATACCGGCTGTTAAAGGCCCGCTGCAGCGTTAAAGGCGAAGCAGCAGACAGGCAAGGTGCACAGACAGAATATTGAGTTTTAAATATCGACATACACAAATATTGAGTTGGAAATATTGTGATACAGAAATATCGACATCAAGAATATCGTGGTCAAGAATATTGATTTTAAGGTAAGAAATATTGTTTTTGAAAACATCGAAGTTGGTAATATCGTTTGCAAAAATATGGGGGCCGATTCCGATCCTGGAGAAACTGGGTACGAACCGTCGGTCGTACAATCGTACAAAACACCGACCGACACAAAAATACATACAAATGTGGTCCGGGACGGCGCATACGTGACATGCGGCCGGAGTTTGGCAGCTTTTTACGTACCAGCAAGTATGATTCGTACCGACAGCACTCCGGATGACAATATTTTTACGGCACCCAAAAAGTGCCGGATAAGCTAATTACGCCGCGAAGCGTGAGGAAAAGGGGGCCCAGTACGCGCCGAACACCCCCCCAGCCCCCCCCTGGAAGTACGCGCCGGACCCCCACCCCCCCCCGCGGACGGACACGCCGGACCCCCACCCCCCCACGGACGGACGTGCCAGACCCCCACCCCCCGCGGACAGACGCGCCGGACCCCCAGCCACCCCCGTATGTACGAAGCGTACCCCCACCCCACCCGTGTATGTACGGTACGTACCCCCACCCCCGTATGTACGGAGCGTACCCCCACCCCACCCCCGTATGTACGAAGCGTACCCCCAGCCCACCCGTGTATGTACGGTGCGTACCCCCACCCCACCCGTGTATGTACGGAGCATACCCCCACCCCACCCGTGTATGTACGGTGCGTACCCCCACCCCTGTATTTACGGAGCATACCCCCAGCCACCCCTGTATGTACGAAGCGTACCCCCACCCCACCCGTGTATGTACGGTACGTACCCCCACCCCCGTATGTACGGAGCGTACCCCCACCCCACCCCCGTATGTACGAAGCGTACCCCCAGCCCACCCGTGTATGTACGGTGCGTACCCCCACCCCACCCGTGTATGTACGGAGCATACCCCCAGCCACCCCTGTATGTACGAAGCGTACCCCCACCCCACCCGTGTATGTACGGTGTGTACCCCCACCCCCGTATGTACGGAGCGTACCCCCACCCCACCCCCATATGTACGAAGCGTACCCCCACCCCACCCGTGTATGTACGGTGCGTACCCCCACCCGTGTATGTACAGAGCGTACCCCCACCCCACCCCACCCGAGTATGTATGGTGCATACCCCCACCCCCGTATGTATGGAGCGTACCCCCAGCCACCCCCGTATGTACAAAGCGTACCCCCACCCCACCCGTGTATGTACGGAGCGTACCCCCAGCGCTGGGGGTACGCTCCGTACATACGGGGGTGGGGGTACGCACCGTACATACACGGGTGGGGTGGGGGTATGCACCATACATACATGGGTGGGGTGGGGGTACGCTCCGTACATACGGGGGTGGGGGTACGCACTGTACATACACGGGTGGGGTGGGGTATGCTCCGTACATACGGGGGTGGGGGTACGCACCGTCCATACACGGGTGAGGTGGGGGTACACTTCGTACATACAGGGGTGGCTGGGGGTCCGGCACGTCGCCCGTGGGGGGGCTGGGGGTCCGGCGCGTCCATCCGCGGGGGGGCTGGGGGTCCGGCGCATCCGTCCGCGGAGGGGCTAGGTGTCCGGCATGTCCGTCCGCGGGGGGGTGGCTGTGGGTCCGGCGCGTATGCGGGCACATGTTTGGACGTCTCCATGGTTGCTATAGTGGCTCGCTCCGTACGGTGTTTTTACCATACGGTTGTGCATTCGGACGGACGGGACAGATTGTACTTGCGCGTTCGGACTTCGGTTTTCCGATCCGTACGTAAAACTGTCCGGGGACGTGTCGGACACTTTTTCCGACCCGAGGACGTGTTGGGGAATTTTCCCAATGTGATTCGTATGGAGTTTTTTACATACGAATCGTACTTGCCAGTTTGTACGCGACTTGTACGATTCGTACGTAAAAAAATCCGGATACGATTCGTACGGGGAAAATTTTAAACGGATCGGAATCGGCCCCATAGTTGTTTAAAATATCGATTTTTAAATTAGTGTTATGTATTTTAGTATGTATTTTAAAAGTATGTGATCTATTTTTTGTATAAGTATTGCTTTTGTTTTTTAATATATGTGTTAAATTTCTAGTAGTGCTTCATTTTATGTTAATTCATTTTTGCGTTTTTTAGTTCTATAGCAGGTTGCGGGTTTATAGGGGAATAGGGTGGGAAGTAATTTAATTATAATGAATTAATTAATATTTTTTATTTATGAGTATTCATTTGATTCACATTTTATAGTGTTAATTGTGGGAATTAATGTATTATTAATTAACTATTAATTGGTTGTTAATTAATATTAATTAATTGGTAATTATGTTAATTGTGTCATATTTGTAGGAGTGGGTTGTGAGTTTAAAGGGGAATAGGGTGGGAAGTAATTTAATTGTAGTAAATGTAATAATACATTTGATATATTAATAATTATTTAATTTATAATTTATAGTGTGAATTGTTTGTTAATATTAATTAAATAATTAATTGGTAATTTATTATGTTAATTGTGTAATTTTTTGGGAATGGGTGGCGGGTTTCATAGGGGAATAGGGTGGGAAGCAATGTATTTATAATTAAATAATAATGAATTGTTAATGAATGTTAATTAATTATAAAAAATTAAATATGGCAATTGTGTAATTATTTTGAAATGTGAGTTGTGGGGTTTATAGTGGTAAAGGGTGGGAAGTCAATTCTTTTAAATTAATTAATAAGTTGTTAATTGATATTAATGTAATAATGTAAACGTAGTTATGGAAATTGTGTATTGATTTTTACGTGTGTGTTGTGGTGGTTATTGGGGTAGAGGGTGGCAAGCATTTTAGGTTTCATTAATTAATAATTAGTTGCTCATTATTATTCATTCAATAATTGATCAATATTTATGGTAATTGTTTACTTTTATTTTGTGTGTGGATTTTGGTTTTATAGGGGTAATGTTTGGTGAGTAAATACATTTTTATCTGTTTTCATTTGTTTTTTAACTAATAATATTTGTTTATTTGATAATTAATTATGTTAATTATAGAGGTACACTTTTTTAGAAATTTAGATGTGTGTTGTGAATTGTGTGGTGTTATAGGGTAGGAACTAAAACATATTAATTGTATGTAACAATTAATGTTTTTGATTATAATTAATTTCTATTAAATATAGTTATTTGTTTGTAAATTATTTTTTAAATTGTTATAAAATAATGTTTGCAGGTAATTTTTAGATTTTTTAAAAATTATAATATGTTTCTATCTTTTGTAATTTTTACTATTTTTCTATATGTTCTCTTTTTTGTTTTTAGCATTTTTTGTGTTGTAATTGATATTTTGTTTGCTTTTAATTTTGAATTGACTTCAGTGGGAATATTAACTTTTACCCCTCTGCTATCAAACACTTTCCCTACTGTTGCACTCACTGGAGTGGTAATAGTAATTTGTACCCCTTGGCTATCCAACACTTTCTCTACTGTTGCACTGACTGGAGTGGGAATAGTAATTTTTTACCCTTCGCTATCCAACACTTTCCCTACAGTTGCACTCACTGGAGTGGGAATAGTAATTTTTTGTCTCTGCTATCCAACACTTTCCCTACTGTTGCACTCACTGGAGTGGGAAAAGTAATTTTTACCTCTCCGCTATCCAACACATTCCCTACTGTTGCACTTACTGGAGTGGAATATTAATTTTTATCTCTGGTAATAGTAATTTTTACTCCTCCGCTATCCAACAGTTTCTCTACTGTTGCACTCATTGGAGTGGGAATAGTAATTTTTACCGATCCACTATCCAACACTTTCCTTACTGTTGCATTTACTGGAGTGGTAATAGTAATTTTTCCCCCTCCGCTATCCAACACTTTCCCTACTGTTGCACTCACTGGAGTGGGAATAGTAATTTTTACCCCTATGCTATCCAACACTTTCACTACTGTTGCACTCAATGGAGTGCAAAATACAAGTTTAAAAATTAATTAATATATTTTAATGTTTTAATGTATAATTTTTTTTCTAAATTAGATTTAGGTGCCGATTACGATCCGGTAAAAAATTTCCCCGTGCGACTCGTATCCGGTCTTTTTACCGTACGAATCGTACAAGTGCCGTACGAACTGGCAATCACGATTCGCATGGTAAAAAGTCCATACGAACCGCATTGGGAATCATTCCCCACACGTCCTCGGGTCGGAAAATGTGTCCGACACGTCCTCGGACGATTTACCGTACAAATGTGAAAGGTGAAGTCCGACCGAGGAATCACGATCCATCCCGTGCGTCCGAGGTTACAACCGGATGGAAAAAACACCGTCCGCACCGAACTCCCATAGCAACCATGGAGACGTGCCCGCATACGCGCCGACCCCCCCGCCCCAGCCCCCGTACCTACGCGCCGACCCCCCCCAGCCCCCGTACGTACGCGCCGACGCCCCCCCCAGCCCCCGTATGTACGCGCCGACCCCCCGTGTATGTACACCCGTGTACGTTCGAGTCGAACCCCCCTGTATGTACACCCGTGTACGTTCGAGTCGTACCCCCACCCGTGTATGTACGGTGCGTACCCCCAGCGCGCGGGCCACCTACTCTGGTCGATTCGCGCCGTACTTCGCTTTTCCGGCACTTTTTGGGTGCCGTGAAAATATTGCCGTCCGGACTGCTGTCGGTTCGAATCGTAATTCCTGGTTCGTGAAACGCTGCCTGAAAGCGTCCCGACGTCACGTCGCAGCATTCCCGGATCACATTCGTATGTATGTTTTCGTCGGTCGGTGTTTTTTACGATTCGTACGGAAATGGTGTTTCCGTGCGAATCGTAATTCCATGTTTGTAAAGTTTTACGACCGGGTACGAGTCGGACGGTGAAAACGCTCCGACCGACGGTTCGTACCCGGTTTTTACCGGATCGTAATCGGCACCCAAATGTTATAGGTGTATGTATATATATATATATATATATTTATTTGTAAATTTGTATATGTATATAGCATTTTAAAATGAATAAAATTATTAGTTTATTAATTTTTTTAAAGTGAATGTATGTATATATATTATATTTTAAGTATGTATGTTTACATTTTTTAAATTAAATTTATTTTTTATATTTGTTAAAATGTACATTACATCTAAATAATTCTTTTAAAGTTAATTGTATTATTTAATTTATTTAAAAATATTTTTTATATATAAAAAACGATATTTTGCACATCAATATTTTTACATTGATATTATTGTTTCAATATTTTTATACTTTACATTATAAAGATAGGATGTCGATATTTTTGACATCGATATTTATGTGTCGATATTTGTGTATGGGGATATTTTAGTAATCGATATTATGTCAGTGATCCGACAAGCAGGTGAGGACTGAGGAGTAAACAAACACCCTTCTGCCTGCTGACCCTCCTTTATTTTTGGCACAGGGGTGAGTGCTGGACCAATACAATGATAAGGGTGCATTCTTCTAATTTCGTGGGCACTTTTGTAAAAAGTACGGCTTTTTGCCAAACTGATAATTTAGTGTTTTGTTGCAGGTCTCTAAATTGCGAACTCCTGAAGGGTCTGAACATTTTTGGTTAGAATATAGTAGTTCGGCATTTCTCTTTCCTTCCCTAATTAGTTTTTAAAGAATCTTTCTTTCAAATATCGTTTGTGTAGTTGAAGTTTTGCAAAACATATTTTTTTGATTCAACTCAAAGGGATCCTAGAGAAAAAAGGGTGAGTAGGCCTTCTACAAAACAGTAAATTTCTTTTACGTCAGGTTCGCCCCGTCTATACCCATTTTTTGTATTCCTTCTGTAATTGACTATGTGAGCCAGAGTCAGCAGTGAAAAAAAGATGTCCTTACAATGCATATCTTTTTTAACCGCTTCCATGCTCATGACAGAATGGTTGCATCATGAGCACAAGTTCCAGTGTGCTCATGATGGAACCATTCCCTGGCCTTTTTTTAATAGGCCAGGGATGGGGGCTGCCCAGAATGGGCATGCTAATACCCCCACCCTACCCCCCAAAGAAGGAATAAGCCGTTCTGCCCCCCGAGCCAGTTGGGGCAATAGCCCCTGATCTGCCCCCCGGGTGGCAAAAAGTCCACAAGGCACCAGTTTTTTTAATGTACCTAGGGTTGGGTCTGCCAAGAATTGGCAAGCCAATGCCCCAACCCCTCCAAAATAAAAAATGCTACAGCCTTTCTGCCCACCCCTGGGAGGCAGATGGGGCAGTAGCCTGGGTGTCAAATGCAGAATCGGCTAAAAATGTATTTTTGAACAAATGTAGCGCTTAGCATTCTCAGTGCTATACCCTTAATCCCTATGTTTTTGGCTCTTCCCAGTCACAGGCCCTTGCCCCTCCCACACAAGTGAGATATCATTTTACTCACGAGACTGAGGGGAACACTGTGGGGTAGGACATTTGTGCCGGCACGGTGATTCCACACAAAAATATGTGAAACATTGGTTTTTTTAGTTAAATTTAAGGTTTGCAGGGGATTGTGAGTAGGAAAACACCGCAAGCCATACCTCGCTGGACTCTCCTGGGTGACTAGTTTTCAGAAATGTGTGGGTTTGGAAGTTTCCCAAGATGGCCGCCGAGCCCAGGGCAAAAAACCCAGGTGACCCCCCTTGCAAAACCAGGTTGTTTTGTGATTTGTAATTTTGATGTCTCCTCAATACATTTTGGGCCCTTGGCTGTCGCGGGTACTTGACCCACCCACGCGAGTAAGGTACTATTTTTATTGGGAGACCTGCGGGAACGCTGGGTAGTAGGAAATTTGTGGATCCATGCAGATTCCAGAACTGTCCGAAACAGAAATATGAGAAAAAATTGAGTTTTTCAGCTAAATTTGAGGTTTGTAGGGGACTCTGGGTAGGAAAACATTGGGGATCCATGCAAGGCATACCGTACTGGACTCCCCCGGGTGTCTAGTTTTCAAAAATGTGCGGGTTTGGCTGTTGAGCCTGGGGCCAAAAACCCAGGTGACCCCCCTTGCAAAGCCATGTTGGTTTGTGATAGTTAATTTTGATTTCTCCTCAATACGTTTTAGGCCCTTGCCTGTCGCGGGTACTTGACCCACCCACGCGAGTGAGGTACCATTTTTCTCGGAAGACTTTGAGGAATGTGGGGGGGGTGGAATTTTGTGGATCCATACAGATTCCAGAACTTTCCACCACAGAAATGTGAGGAAAATGTGGTTTTTTTACAAAGTTTGAGGTTTGCAAGGGATTTTGGGTAACAGAACCTGGTGGGAGCTAGACAAGTCATCCCATGCTGGATTTCCCTGGGTGTCTAGTTTAAAAAAATGTATAGGTTTGCTAGGTTTTCCTAGATGCCGGCAGAGCTAGGGTTCAAATTCTACAGCTAGGCACTTTGAAAATGTTTTGTGTCCACGTTATGTTTTGGGCCGTTTCCTGTCGTGGCCACTAGACCTACTCACACAAGTGAGGTACCATTTTTCTCGGAAGATATTGGGGAATGGGGGGTCGGTGGAATTTTGTGGATCCCCACAGATTCCAGAACTTTCCAAGACAGAAATGTGAGGAAAAGTTGTTTTTTTTGACAAAGTTTGAGGTTTGCAAGGGATTCTAGGTAACAGAACCTGGCGAGAGCCAGAGAAGTCACCCCATCATGGTTTTCCCTGGGTGTCTAGTTTAAAAAAAATGTACAGGTTTTCTAGGTTTCCCTAGGTGCCAGCAGAGCTAGGGTTCAAAATCTATAGTAAGGCACTTTGCAAAAAAAGGGTCAGTTTTCACTGTAAAAATGCAGTGTGTCCACGTTGCGTTTTGAGCCGTTTCCTGTCGCGGGCACTAGGCCTATCCACACAAGTGAGCTACCATTGTTATCGGGAGACTAAGGGTAACACAGAATTGTAGAACAACTCGTATTACCTATTGACTTTTGATGCATTTCTGCCTTCCAAATGAAAGACAATGTGTAAAAAAGAAGTCACTTTGAAAAATGTCCTATAATTCTCATGAAAACACACAAGATGATGGACGGAATGTTGCACATTGGCAAAACATTCACCCCCAGTCACAGATGTGGGTTTAATCCATCGTTATTTTGCTCACCACGCCACCCCAGTTGAGACATGGCAATATGCAAATCAGTCTTGACCCTGTGCCTCATGGGAACAGTCCAGCCTGAACTGCCAAGCCATGTCTTCCCTGGACCGGAATCAAGCATCCTAGGACCGGTTTCGGGGTTTCACCCCTCTTCAGCCAGGATAGCTTGACTCCAGTGGCATAGTGAGCACGGGACCCACATAGGGTGAACAGCAAAACACACAAGATGATGGACGGAATGTTGCACATTGGCAAAACATTCACCCCCAGTCACAGATCTGGGTTTAATCCATCGTTATTTTGCTCACCACGCCACCCCAGTTCAGACAGTTCAGCATTTTGTCCATCAACTGTTGTTTTTGCAACTATAATTCTCATGCTCACAATTTCAGAAATGTGCAAATAGCTACTGTTTCTAAACTCTATATTTTGTTCCAATTTCAGAAATATTTAGGTGTCTTTCACCCTGATTTTTCACTATATATTATTTCCCAAATTAATTGCTATATTCCCAGTACGTAATAAAAAAACCACTGCAAGACGCTGCTCAGTTATTGGCTCTGGGTTCGTCGGGTTCTTGGTAAACCTATAAGTCCTATATATCCCCACAACAACAAGAAAGGTCCAGCGGATGTAACAGTATATTGCTCTCAAACATCTGTCATAATTAGAAGAAGTTACAGGTGAAAACATTGGCACAAATGGCTGATTTCTTTTAACTCATTTTCAATTTTTCCTATTTTCAACTGTTAGTTTCTATAAAGAAACCTGGATGGATCTACACAGAAGACCCCTTGCTGAATTCAGAATTTCATCTACTGTTCTAAAATGTATAGCTCTCCAGGATCCATTATTGCTTTCATACCCATTTCTACCATTAACTGGAAGAAGGTTGAAAGCACAAAAAATAGCAAAAACGGGCTATGTCCCAGTAAAATGCCAAAACTGTGTAAAAAATTTTGGTTTTCTGACAAAAGTCTGTCAGTCCCTGAAAGCTGGGAAAATTGTGATTTCAGCCCCACAAACCCTAAGTTGATACCATTTGCAGGGAAAAAACCTTATGCTTTTATATGTAGCACTTTTTTCCCATTTTTCCCAAAAAAAACAAACTTTAGCTGCATTTTGGCTAATTTCTGGGTCCCCTCCAGGGGAATCCCACCCAGGGGAATCCACAAACCCTGAGTTGTTGAAAGAAAAGGACACAAATTTGACGTGGATACCTTATGTGGTCAAAAAGTTACAAGGGCCTAAGCGCGAACTACCCCAAATAGCCAAAAAAAAGGCTAAACACCGGGGGAAGGCCTAGCAGCGAAGGGGTTAAGGGTGGGTGACTATTTATGCATCTGGTGTCATGATACAGGAGCAGAGCCGGCCTGGCTATTAATACCCTCTCAGATTTCCTTGAGAGGCTGGGGAAAATGGAGGACGGTTTTCGAAGACCAAGTACCGCTGCTGGCGCCTCTGTCAATTTCTTCCTCTCCCCCTGCGGTTAATTACTACAGGAAAGAGAGAGCGGAGATTATTCCTCTCCCCCTGCGGTTAATTACTGCAGGAAAGAGAGAGCGGAGAGAGAGAGAGTGGAGAGAGGAGAGAAGCAGATAGGCCTAGAATGGATGGATGGATAGAGATAGAGAGTGGAGGTAAAGGGAAGGGTTTGGGTTGGGTTGGCTTGGTTTGAGCAGTTTTTTCTAGGGCTGCTTTTGATTCTTAGTTTGCCCCTGTATAGAAGCATTTGGATGCTGGCAAATAAAAATGAATTTTGGGGGGCGAGGCGTCTTCATGTATTTGTGACCTCAAACCGAGGTGGTAGGAGTCTGTCAGGTTGGAGGAGGTGATATTTCATTTGTATTATTTATCTTGTGGGTGATCATTTGGGCAGGAGAGAAACTAGCAGAGGTGCATGCCTGTTAGTACAGCTGAGGCATAGGAGAGGGCAACTATTTTGTGGACACTCTTCTTTTTGTGTGTCTGTCTGTGTAGCTAATTGGGGACCAATATTTCTGATGGACCTTTTGTGTGAGTAATTTATGAATTTTATGATTTGTTACAGTACCAATTGAAGATTAGAATTATGGGGCCAATATGTTTTTTGTTTGATTTTTTTTCAAAACCTTATTTATACATTTGGTGACTTGAGATGAGAGAATTGGGGTCCATTTGGAGAGATATTCCTTTGCATTTTTAGGGAGAAGATATATTTCTTTAGTGGCAGTTCCGGTTTCTAGGCTTCACACTGTTGAAGTTGGAGTTGAGTTTTGTAAAATGCTCTCCTACCCTGGGCATCCATGGTGCTGAGCAAAAACATCACATGATGAATACAAAACAGGGACACGCCATTTAATTAGCAAATAACAAAGTCATTAAGGATTTTCTGAAAAATAAGAGATCCTCTGTTAAATGCAATGATCGGGGAAGAGTATCCCAGCGAGCAGTTTGGCTACCAGCTATGGATATGAAATTCATGGGGTGGCACAAAGGACTTTTGCAGAGTAGGGCAGGTTATGAGAAGAGTGGTAAGGAAGTATGTCTGTGCTGTGGACTGCTGTATGCAACAGACTGTGACAAATGTAAAGGCTTTTGACTGTGTTCCCAACTGGAGGCCAATGTAACTGTAATCCAACAGAAGTGTCTACTGAGGTAGTCCAAAAATAGTTCTCACTGCCAGGTTTTGCATAATCTGGGATTTAAATATTTGATTTTCGGGCTGAGCCAAATGCAATGCATTAAAGTAATGAAGACGAGAGTCAAAGATTGTCCAACTTGAAAGCGAAATACCATACCACATTGCTGCTGACTGTTGTCCTTGGGACTATCTTTCCATACTTAGTCTGTTTACTTCCCCTGTGCCCGGTAGTCAATTTTCCCACAGCCCCAGAGTGCTTGATGCACTGGGTCTCCTTCTCCGACCCCCCGCAACAAGAGTTCTCATATCTCTGTTTAGCCCCAATCTTGGCAGGGCATTGGTAATCATAACTGCCATTTTACATATTCTTCCTTTCCACTTCTTCACCCCTTGAGGCCTCTCTTGACCATCATCTGAGTTTAGAACACCGGTTTTCACCTAAATAAATTGTGAGAGGACCCTGGGACTTCTCAGTTGACCTCTCTCCTGATCCTATATTGGTGCTTAATTTGAGGCAATGCGTTGAGGTGGTCGGCGCCAGCAAAATTCGAGATGAACAGACAAACTGCTAATAATTCAATATACAGTAAAAATCTTTAATATCTGCCAACAATGCCATTCTTATAGCTTTGGATGGCCTGGAGTGGTCAGAATTGTCACACTTGTAGAAGTGAGATGATTCTTAGTTATGCTGGTACTGTTGTTGTCAGTGCTGGCAGGGCCAATGGGTGGTGCAAGCTGCAGGTGTCTCCTGAGAAGGGCCCTGGCACCTACCTTTCTTTACAAATTAAGCACTGTAGCTCCTTCGTGCGCAAAGCTGCTTTGGCATGGAATGCTTTACCCCTGACTCTACGCAGTATTCCTGATCCTCTGATCTTTAGAAAGAAGCTTAAAACCTTCCTGTTTGAATAGTGCTCAGGTTAGTGGTTCCTTTCCATGAGTTCGCGCCGGGACACTCTGCTGAGTACCTGTGCGCGGTACAAATGGATTTAACATAACATAACATAACAGTGGCAGCTACTTTAGACTGGGTAATCTCTGTATATTGGTACAATTGCAATTGGCCTTTTTCTACTTGATAACCCCTAATTTCTCAACTTTTATGGACCCTATTTTTGCTGGTATAACGACTCTGTGCACTGTGAAAATGGCATTCAGTATCTACTTGAGGGTGATCTTTCCCTAAATATGCACTGTGAAATTGGTTCTTCCAAATGGCTCATCTAACTTTCCAGTGAGGCCGTGGAGCATTGGTGCAGTAAATGCTCCAGTTGTCTGAAAGGTAAATGTAATATTTGAGTCTCAGTCTGCATTTATGCCAACACATATATGACTAAAGTGTATGTCTCCAGAGATTACCGTTGTGATCTGGCTTGGCTGCAGTTTAAAACCATTGCAGTGACAAGTGGAAATAGGAAAGTGCTTTGGTGTGTAGGTAACCTACTTGTATACATTAGCTAAGTAATCCTATGGTGTGCTTTTTAATCCCACAGAGCTAGTTACTTAATGCATAAAAGTGGGCCATACTAAATATCAAAGAAAAAGTGCCCTCACAATGAAGGGTTGCCAAAAGTTATTTGCCATGGTCATTTTCTATGAGAAGACCTAACTATGAATAAAAGTTGATTTTACAACTCAGCATGGAAAATGGTAGACAAATAAGTCAAAGTTCCCTTTCACCTGGTATTAAATGTGTAATCTAATGCTGAAAGTCAAATTTTTAATACATTTAGGTGCCGATTCCGATCCGGTAAAACCCGGGTACAAATGGTCGTACAGAGCGTTTTCTCCGTCCGACTCGTACCCGGGACAAACACCTTACAAACTCGCAAGTACGAATCGTACAGAAACACCATTTCCGTACGAGTCGTAAAAAACACCGACCGGCAAAAAAATACATACAAATCTGAGTCTGGACGGCGCATACGCGATGTCCGGACGGAGTCAGGCAGCATTTACGGACCAGCAAGTACGATTCGTGCCTACGTCACTCCGCACGTAGCATTCTTTACGGGAGCCAAAAACTGCCAGGAAATTGAGGACGACGCGAACAAGGAGCACCGGTACGCGACGGACAGCGATGAACCCCAACCTACGCGTCATCCCGGCCCTCATAGCCTACGACCTCGTGTTCAGAAATCGACGCAGACGCTGCAGAAGGTCAGAACAACCCCCAGGGGCAAAGGGGGGTGGGGTGCAAGGGGCAGGAAACATAACCCACACCCCACAAAATACAAATACAACCTGCACATTAATTACCTCCGTGGTCTGGTCACTTCGGGGGCGTGTCCACCAATCCCATGTCCCGCCACAACAGAAGTGGACGTGGACGCGTACCCGTCACCACCATAATGGTGGTACGGGACGTATCCACGCCCCTCACAGTATGGGTACGGTCCGTACCACAATTGTAGTGGTGATGTAGGGGTACGCGTGTACGGACCGTACCCACGCCCTCAGAGCGTGGGTACGGTCCGTACACGCGTACCCCAACATCACCACTACAATGGTGGTACGGCCCGTACCCACGCCCCCAAAGCATGGGTACGGTCCGTACACGCGTACCCCTACATCACCACTACAATGGTGGTACGGACCGTACCCATGCTCTGAGGGCGTGGGTACGGTCCGTATATGCGTACCCCTCCATCACCACTACAATGGTGGTACGGACCGTACCCATGCTCTGGGGGCGTGGGTACGGGCCGTACCACCATTGGAGTGGTGATGTAGGGGTACGTGTGTACGGACCGTACCCATACTCTGGGGGCGTGGGTACGGGCTGTACCACCATTGCAGTGGTGATGTAGGGGTACGCATGTACGGACCGTACCCACGCCCTCAGAGCGTGGGTACGGTCCCTACACGCGTACCCCTACATCACCACTACAATGGTGGTACGGCCCATACCCACGCCCCCAAAGCGTGGGTACGGCCCGTACACGCGTACCCCTACATCACCACTACAATGGTGGTACGGACCGTACCCACGCTCTGAGGGCGTGGGTACGGTCCGTACACGCGTACCCCTCCATCACCACTACAATGGTGGTACGGACCGTACCCACGCTCTGGGGGCGTGGGTACGGGCCGTACCACCATTGCAGTGGTGATGTAGGGGTACGCGTGTACAGGACGTACCCACGCCCCTCAGAGCGTGGTTACGGTCCATACCACCATTGTAGTGGTGATGTAGGGGTAAGCGTGTACGGACCGTACCCACGCCCTCAGAGCATGGGTACGGTCCGTACACGCGTACCCCTACATCCCCACTACAATGGTGGTACGGCCCGTACCCACGCCCCCAAAGCGTGGGTACGGCCCATACACGCGTACCCCTACATCACCTCTACAATGGTGGTACGGACCGTACCCACACTCTGAGGGCGTGGGTACAGTCCGTACACGCGTACCCCTCCATCAACACTACAATGGTGGTACGGACCGTACCCACGCTCTGAGGGCATGGGTACGGTCCGTACACGCGTACCCCTCCATCACCACTACAATGGTGGTACGGACCGTACCCACGCTCTGGGGGTGTGGGTACGGGCCGTACCACCATTGCAGTGGTGATATAGGGGTATGCGTGTACGGGACGTACCCACGCCCCTCAGAGCGTGGGTACGGTCCATACCACCATTGTAGACGTGATGTAGGGGTACGCGTGTATGGACCGTACCCACGCCCTCAGAGCGTGGGTACGGTTAGTACACGGGTACCCCTACAGCACCACTACGATGGTGGTACGGACCGTACCCATGCCCTCAGAGCGTGGGTACGGGCTGTACACGCGTACCCCTACATCACCACTACAATGGTGGTACGGCCCGTACCCACGCCCCCAAAGCGTGGGTACGGCCCGCACACGCGTACCCCTACATCACCACTACAATGGTGGTACGGCCCGTACTCACACCCCCAAAGCGTGGGTACGGCCCGTACACGCGTACCCGTACATCACCACTAAAATGGTGGTACGGACTGTACCCACGCTCTGGGGGTGTGGGTACGGGCCGTATCACCATTGGAGTGGTGATGTAGGGGTACGCGTGTACAGACCGTATCCACACTCTGGGTGCATGGGTACGGGCCGTACCGCCATTGCAGTGGTGATATAGGTGTACGTGTGTACGGACCGTACCCACGCCCCCAGAGCGTTGGTACGGCCCGTACCACGCATACCCCTACAGCCCCATTACATGATGGATACAAGGCGTACACACACCAGGGATGCAGGTGTACGGCTTGGTGCAGCACATCAGCTGTAAATTGGGGGTGGTGTATGGCCAGGACAGCAGTGTACCACAGCAAGGGCGCAAGTGGGTGGGTGGGTGCAGAGGAATACCAGCAGTGCCCAGACATATGAGGGGTGGGTGCCTATCACTCCCAGCAGTGCCCAGACATATGAGGGGTGGGTGCCTATGACTCCCAGCAGTGGCCAGACATATGAGGGGTGGGTGCAGAGGACTCCCAGCAGTGCCCAGACATATGAGGGGTGGGTGCCTATCACTCCCAGCAGTGCTCAGACATATGAGGGGTGGGTGCCTCTGACTCCCAGCAGTGCCCAGACATATGAGGGGTGGGTGCCTATGACTCCCAGCAGTGCCCAGACATATGAGGGGTGGGTGCCTATCACTCCCAGCAGTGCCCAGACATATGAGGGGTGGGTGCAGAGGACACCCAGCAGTGCCCAGACATATGAGGGGTGGGTGCCTATCACTCCCAGCAGTGCCCAGACATATGAGGGGTGGGTGCCTATGACTCCCAGCAGTGCTCAGACATATGAGGGGTGGGTGCAGAGGACTCCCAGCAGTGCCCAGACATATGAGGGGTGGGTGCCTATCACTCCCAGCAGTGCCCAGACATATGAGGGGTGGGTGCAGAGGACTCCCAGCAGTGCCCAGACATATGAGGGGTGGGTGCCTATCACTCCCAGCAGTGCCCAGACATATGAGGGGTGGGTGCCTATCACTCCCAGCAGTGCCCAGACATATGAGGGGTGGGTGCAGAGGACTCCCAGCAGTGGACAGAGACATGGGGGTGGGTGCAGAGTACTCCCAGCAGTGGACACAGATATGGGGGGGGTACATCATTATCAGATGGCCACAGCTCCATGGGTGAATGTACGTATCCCTAACTGAGGACAATGATGATAGTGCCATAACAACACATCACTGACAGCAGTGTCCCACTCCCAGGAGGATGGATGTCTTTCCCCCACTGCATGACACACCACATGTGGGTGTGAGGACAAATAACACATGCATAACCACCCCTGGTGGATGCAGCACAATACACACACTGAGATCATGCCACAAGACTGTATAGTTATGCCACTGCCTAATAAACTAAGAGAGCCAAAGAGAACACACACTGACACGCACATCTCAGGACTGATAGGAATGTTCAGGTGCTGGGCTAGCCACCAAGATGTTGTCTGTCACGGAAGGAATCGGGTGGAGTTCCCACAGATGCAAAGGCCACAATTGTGAGTCAGGTGTTCAAATACCCAGCAGGACAAGTACCATATGTGTACTAGGCTGGGATTACACACATGCATTGTGCGGAAAAAGGACAATGTCTCCATGAAGGCATGGCAAAACACTCTATACACAAGTACAGTGAGTACCAAGGATGGCACAGACTATGCAGCCGGACACATTGCTGAGCAGGCACGGCCAGAGTTGAAGGGATCCATCACCAGCAAAGGATATGTAGACACAGGGCAACACAACAATTGTGCAACTCTCTGCAGGGGAGATGTCAGGTGACACAGAGGAAAGAACACTCCTTGGGACAATGTCTCCAAACACAAAGAGCATACACAACAAAGAATCTTTGTAGAGACCTTGTGATGGCACGCAGATACCAGGTCCCACCCCATGAGCAGCAGACTACAACATGTCCCTGAAACATAACACATGCCCACAACCCCAACTCCTGTAGCATCAGCATCAACATCAATACCTGAAATGTCAAACTTTACAAACGAAAAAGAAAATGCTTTATTCAGCATGAAAATAAGAATGTGTAAATGAGACTATTCACAAAGGCCAATGGCCAGTCCATATCATCAGTCTCTGGGGGGGGACACATGGCCATGTGTCTCCCCTACCTTGCCTGCACATCACAAGACTGTGTTGTCGACTGGGGGGGGCATCATGTGGGGAAGGACCAGGCACCGCAGGGACAGGAGGGGGAAGGGTAGGTGTGGTAGGTGCAGGGACGGATGACTCCACCACAGGGGGTGGGGCAGCGCCAAAGGTGGAGGCGAGCTCGGCACTGCACACTTCTGCCAGTTCTTCAAGCGTCTCCCCTGCACCCGGAGAAACAACAGGCCCCAAGGGGGGGGGGGTCGGAGGGATGGGTTGCAGCACTACTGGGGGAGGTGGTGGACAGGCTGGGGGACTTAACTCCCCTACCCGTGGAGTGCCTTGACCGTTTGCGTCCAGGTGAACTAGTGGGGCTGAGGCCCAGCCCAGCAAAGTGGGCCTCCTTCTCAAAATCTGGGGCAGGGGAGCCAAGGGGAGTGAGATCGGAGGGACTGGGGAGTGAGTCATCTGGACGAGGACTGTGGCTGCGTGCCTGCCTGTGTGCCCCAGACCCAGTGGGTGTGCCTGCTTCCCCCTGAGTGTGCGTGTCAGGAGGTGTGCGCTTGCCCTTATGTGGTGGTGTGCTGCTACTGTCTGGTGGGGTGCATGTGTGTGTATGTCTTGATGTGCCTGGGACAGGCATGGTTGTGGGACTTGTGGATGGGGCAGGGGTAGGGGGGACGCAGCGCTGCAGGTGATTCGCTACTGCCGTCAGTGTCGAGTCCAGGGACCTCAGCAACCTCCGTTGGTCAGACATCGCTGATGACATGCCCTCCTTGTACGACACCATCTGGGTCAGCAGTCTGGTGTGGCCATGGAGGACAGTCAGGATCGATGTCTGCCCAACTTGCAACTGCCGCTGAATGTCCACAGACTCGGCAGCGAGGGCAGTAGGGGGGACAGGGGTAGGGGGTGCGGTGCCTGGCACGAAGGAGACATGTGGTCGCCTAGCACAGACAGAAGGGACCCGAGCAAGTGGGAGGGCGGTGATGGGAATGGAGGGGGCGGCGAGAGATGTATCGCTGCTTTCTGCTCTGGGAGCAGCCTCCACCCCCTCTGGGAGCTCAGCCTCGGACCCGTCAGCCTCGTAGTCAGTGTTGGTACTGGGCAGGTCCTCTGCCTCACTCCTCTCGCCCTCCGTGCCACTAGATTCCACCGACTCCTCAGTAGTGGTGGCACCACTGCTCGATCCCTCCTCCAAGTCCGTGCCGGTGTCTCCCTCGGTGTCCTCCGATGATGCTGTGGGCAAGGTGAAGAGACAGGAAAAAATCAGTCACCTGTATACATCTGACACATGAGTCCAAACAAAATAGGCCACACTGCATATCAGGAAAGGCATCATGAGTAACATCTAGGATACTCCCTTCATATGTAAGCCCTGCACTCCCCAGTTGGTTGACCCACCATGCCACTTGCATAAAAAGAAAATTAGGACACAACAGCAAATAACTTGAAATCACAAGATCATGAGAAGCTAGTGTCTGGGATCAGTTGAGCACAGCAAGACTATGAACGCATGCCACCACTTGTTCACTGTGAAACAAACAGTATTGTCGCAACCAAGGCCAAATACCACATGCCAATGCAGAAGGTGTCCCCACACTCAGAGACCTGTGAGTACTTTTGACACCCCGAAGCAATACATTGTGACTCCTGGAGAATCACAACCTTTTACATAATGGACATGTCTAGCATGTGTGAATGTGGCACTCTGTGAACACACCACACATGTGTCTGTATAGCAGAAGTCACACAAGGAGGTGCACACCAAACTACATGTACACAGTCATTGTCTGAGCTGCCAGACTCATTCAAATCAGCCACTGTTAGGCAGAAATGGTGTATCAGTAAATACATATACATGGCACCAGGGTGGTCTGGATGACTTGACACTCGTAAGTTGGTATCAGCAACAACCAAGGTCTAACCCAATTGCTAGCACACTGTGGGAAGATGTATATGTATGAACTCCAAACTAGTTTTGTTCTAACTGTGCCTTACTTTAAAAAGTGCCAGCGTGTCCCTGGAAAGTGTAAAGGTGGTGTCTTGCGCACTTCCTTGGGAGACATCTGTCATGCAGGCACATCATTGTCCTTCACAACAAAACAACAAGGTCACACATATGAAACATTGAGACATGTTGACAGGTGCAGTGAGTGCCAATGGACATTTTCTCTGAGTAACAACTTGAATAATGTCATTTTTCACATGGCTATCCGTCACCTGATGACACATTTGGCTAAACATATGACCTACTGACTGTCATCTGGAGTGGCACACATGTCCACACCCAGGACAACGAATAAGCTAATGGGCCTGCAATTGTTTTGTAAAAAAGCCTAGCTGTACTGTGGGTTCCCCCTCATGGCAAGCCAGAATGTACCCACAGATGTCAGCACACAAAGTCACAACTGTGTAGCATCTGAACCACACACAGGTGGCAAAAATGTACAACCAGGATACATGATTGTCAAAAACTGACACTGGTAATGACGCACGAACATTAAGCACTGGCCAACATCACGGGGGCACTGCACGATGACTTTCTGTACTGCGACTCATCACACACAAGTCATAACTGGCAATGAAACATCAGGGTTGAACATATACGCCCCTCCCGCACACACCCACCCATACCTGAGTCAATGCGACTGATACCGATCAAGAAGTTAAACCTCTTATTCAGGGTTACAACAACTGTGCTTGAAAACTAGCTTCATTAACACGACATCACCTTGTAGGGCTGGCAAAACTTATTGGTCAGAAACAAACATCAACAGATTGTTGTGAATAGCCATACAGGCACTGCCCAGTGTGAGTATGCACAAGCAAACTGGTGTATCCCTGTCCAGGGGACAAATGTATCACACATGTGAAAAATACTACCTATGCCAGGGAACAATGCCACAGAGGCAGAGCCATGATGTACCCACAGTGAATGTGCACAGTGTTGGATGACACACATGAGTACGAGGGCAGGCTGTGTCAGGGGACTGTAGTGTGCACACTGCTCCATGGTCCTGGAATGAGCTGACTGTTACAGGAACAACCGTCCCGGCACAAAGCATATGTCCCACTCATGCACATCATGTCTGAGGCCACAACATTGGTAATGCATGCTGCAAGTCTGTTCATTTGAACCCTCACACTCCTATGTTGAGACTCAGCATCAGTGCCAACAATTAAGCACCCCCAAATGACCGAACAGGACAGGGCACAGGCAGACCACCCCCACACATGATGCTGAAAGCAGTGTGCACCTTGATAAACTGGCAGCCTAGATGACCATGTGCAATAGTGATGGCACACAGACCAGGTAACACATGTCAAGGAGGGGAATGGAGGAAGAACAGCACAGGTTGACTTGGGGGAACAGGATATGCACTGCACATATATAGCCTGGCAGTGTATCCAGGTGACTGAGCAGATCCAAAAGCTGGCGACACACAACAAACACACATGTACCTACCCCCTTCCTGCTGCTGTAACTCCTGTATCCGCCCAGCCAGGTCAGGGCACGCCGCATCTGGTGGGTCAGGCGCCGGCGCCCGCCATGCTTGCGAGGCTCCTCCTCCTTCAGCATGACCCGGGCGATCCTCCGGGTCCAGCACCGGATGTCCTGCCATCTCTTCCTCACTTGTGGCAGGCACCGCCTGCGATACTCCACCGATTGCATGGTCTTGACGGCATCCTTCCAGATCTTCCCCTTGTGGTAGGGGGATACCTGTGTGTATGACAAAGTGGGACAACATCACTACACCTGCACCATGTCACAGAGACACATATTTGAACATCTTTGATCTGTTGAACAGGGCATAGTATGCTGGCAAGTATTAGCACCTTAGTCATAGGGACTTTTGCCACTGTGGGCGCACCAATGCACAACATGGCATAGTAAGTGCACAGGTGGCATGAGGGGTGCGAAACAATCCCTGATCATGGCACACACTGTGCATCCCAAGCAACACAAGGCTGATGGACAGCACCAAAAATAAGTCACATGCCCCAGGCCACTGACTGAACCTCAGCAGAGTACACAGACACATACTGGCACACATCAATCACCTGCCATTGCCAACTGCGGATGCACACCTCACTCTGCACATGTGCCACTTGCCAGGGGGGTCACAGGTGTGGGGCTAGCTCAGCAAGTCAGACACACAGCACGGCTTACTTCACACATCAGATGGATTGAGCAGTTGCCTCCTCCATGCAGCTGTGGTGCAACACTCCACATGGACACTCACCCACATGACAAGAAACATTCACACACATCAATGTCCAGGAGGCGTACACATCATTTGGACACTCTCACCACTCTCACCACAGCTCCACTCAACTCTCACACACATCTGTGGGTTCAGTCACCTGTCACACCGGGGTGACCACTGAATCACCGCAGGACAATAGAACAAGAATGCCCAAGAGGATTAGGCTGGCGGAATGTGCACACATGAACTACATCAAGCCCTGCATGAGAGACATAAGCCCCCCCCTCTCCCTGGGACCCACTCCAACCAACATTGCATGTCTGTCACACCTGGCCACAATGCCAGAAGTGACAGACACAAGAAAGGTGCACAGGCAAAGGTAGTGGAGTCAGCACTCACCTGCTCCCCTGGTCGACCATACAGCATGGGGTACTGTGGGAGGATCACATCCAGCAGGGCCTGGTTCTTATCCTGGGTAAAAGGCTGGGCCCTCTCCACAGTCCTTGACATGGTGCCAGAGGGAGACAATACAGCAGCAGTGGTATCGACTGACATGTTGTGCAGGCAAGTGCCCTCTCATGGGTTATGGCTGCCTTATATCTGCCTTGCTGGCCTATTTCATTTACAGGAGGACAGAGTGATTGGTCAGACTCATTTGCATCCTACGTTTCCACCAATCCCTTTAAACAGACACCAGTGACAGCCTTTGCATCTTTCGATTTTGCAGCATGATGTCAAGTCAACAACCACTTTGCAACATTGTTAAATGTGGCCAACTGATTTTTCCAGACCACATGATGTTCAATTTTGAATGGGAAACTCGGTATCCATGACAACCTGCATGCATTTAGGCCCTAATACTTGTCCCTCATGTGTCCCCATTGTAAGTCTTAACTCTCCACACAGGTACGGCGCGTTTCACACGTACCCCTAGGGCACCATCACTACAGTGATACGGGCCGTACTCACGCGTGTACGGGCCATACACGCATGAGTACGGCCCGTATCACTATAGTTGGGGTTACCGTAGGTCCTAGTGATACGGACCGTACTCACACGTGTACGGCCCGTACACGTGTGAGTACGGCCCGTATCACTAGGACCTACGGTAACCCCAACTATAGTGATACGGGCCGTACTCACGCATGTACGGCCCGTACACGCGTGAGTACATGCCTAGCACTAGGACCTACGGTACCCCCAACTATAGTGATACGGGCCGTACTCACGCGTGTACGGGCCATACACGTGTGAGTACGTGCCTATCACTAGGACCTACGGTAACCCCAACTATAGTGATGCGGGCCATACTCACGCGTGTACGGCCCGTACACGTGTGAGTACGGCCCGCATCACTATAGTTGGGGTTACCGTAGGTCCTAGTGATACGGGCCGTACTCACGCATGTACGGCCCGTACATGCATGAGTATGGCCCGTATCACTATAGTTGGGGGTACCGTAGGTCCTAGTGATAGGCACGTACTCACGCGTGTACGGCCCATACACGCGTGAGTACGGGCCCTACACACGCCCTCAGAGCGTGTGGACTGCCTTTCACAGCTTACACTAGTGATAGGAGGTGCACACGTAAGGAATGGAGGCGTCAGACTCACACAAGGCTGTACATCAAGTCATTGTCAGTGCAGTCCTTCATGTGCAGGGCCTAGGTGTGTCAGGCAGTGATGTGGCACATGTCTCCTCATGTTGTGGCACAATAGATGTGTGATGAGCTGTTTACACATGTCATGTGTGATGGGGCACTACGTGGCACACTTCCCATTCACACTTTGCACATGTGTGCATGTAGGACACACGTGTCAAGCACTGCATCACTGGTATGGCACAGTCAGCAACACCCGCAACTGTCCCCTGATGCCAGGTACACGGATAATTACACCTGACATGTGACTCCCAGCGTGCCACGATGTGACTATGTCAAGTGTGTGTCATGTGTTCCCATGAGCTTTCCGTCGGTGTTCCGTCAAATCCATCTGCTGTTGCAGCATCCAACATGTGTCTGTGTGCATATGTGCATGACACACATATACGCACACCATGCCACATGTGGACTCACACGTTACATGTGTCATGATGGTTCGAAGCTGACTCCCTGACATGAGGCAATATCTGCATTCGCTCAATGTCTGTGTCATCAGTTTTTGACATGTACCCCTTCATGGTAATGTGTGTTATCTGTCCTTTTCAAGATTACACGTGACCTGTGCGTCTAGACTCCCGCCAGCTGTCTGTATGAGATGACATCCTTCAAATGCTGATATGTGGATGTCTGTCACTCCTGTAATGCGTCTGGCTTTTCACTTACACTGGCCCACAGCTAGTTTCATGGCATGTCGTGTTGACCTTGAGCACCCACGTGTGTAGCTGACTCTTGGTAGGAGTATCACCTGGCTGCCATACGTGGCTTGGATGCATTGCACAGAACAGACTCTGTATGTAGCATATGTGTATTAGCTGTTGAACATGTGCTCTGTTCATTGACATTGGTGTAGTGATGTACTCAATCTTCGTTATTCCTTCCAAATTTCTGCAGGGCACCGCCTCTCCCCCGACCAATGCCAGACTTGGCTGCCATGAGGGAACGTGACTGTATACGCCGCTACCGCTTCTCCCAACCGTTGATTGAAAACTTGACCGCAAGGCTGGCACCACACCTCCAACCGCTACACAGGTATCCTACTGCACTGACACCCAAGATGAAGGTGATGGCAGCCCTACATTTCTTTGCCACGGGTACGTTTCAATTGACCATAGCTGATGTAGGTGGCATGTCCCAGACCATGTTCAGCCGTGTCCTGCATGATGTGTTAGAGGCCATGTTGTTACACCTGGATGAATTTATACATTTTCCAACTCGTGAGCAGTTGACAGGTGTCAAGGGTGAGTTCTATGCCCTGGCAGGGATGCCCCATGTCATCGGGGCAATTGATGGGACACATGTGGCTTTGGTACCCCCACAGACACAGGAGGTAGCCTTTCGTAACCGCAAACATTACCACTCCATCAATGCCCTTGTGGTATGTCTTGCTAACATGCTGATATCCCATGTCTGTGCCCGTTTTCCAGGATCAGCACACGATGCCTACATCATGAGGCATAGCAGGGTGTCTGAAATGATGCTGCAACTGCGCAACGAACGTGCATGTCTTGTTGGTGGGTATACTCTGTTAGTCCAGTGTTTTGCGGTATCTCAATATCTTACTGCTTCTCCTGACCAACGTCTGCCCATGATGTTTCCATGTAGGGGACTCTGGCTATCCCAACATGCCATGGCTGATGACGCCTCTCCACAACCCCAGAACTGCCGCAGAACACCGGTACAACGACACCCATGGGCAGACGAGTCGTGTTATTGAGAGGACGTTTGGCCTCCTGAAGAGCAGATTCCGGTGCCTCCACAAGACCGGCGGCGCCCTCCCATATGCCCCGGTGAAGGTCTGCAAAATCTTCCTTGTGTGCTGCATGCTGCACAACATGGCAGTGGAGAAGGCCATGCCACTCATCCTGGATCCCAATGAGCAAGATCATCCACCCGTGGAGGATGAAGGGCTTGAGCATGGGGCAAGTGAGGATGAGGATGAGGACATCCGGAGTCAGCTTATCCGCAACTTCTTCTCATGATGGTGAGTCCCTGTGTCTGAGTGTGCACGCTTAGAGCCTTGTGTGGCATGTGTTGCAATGTGTGTGTCGAGCTGACTTTGTGCTGAGTGACTTGGAGGTGTGTTCTGATGTGTCATTCAAGTGATGATGTCACTCCACACATTTTTGCGGGAACACAAAATTCATTAATAGCATGGTGACGACATCATTCCTGTAGAGTACATGTACATGTCTGCGGATTACTAGCTCTTCGCTGACTTGTTGTGTGTCTGTCCTCCCCAGGTTCCTGCGGCTGTCGTCTGCTCATGTCATCATTGCCGTCCTGCTATTCCTCATGAGTATTGCAATGTGTGCTGGATCAGAGTTACATGCACAGACATGGTGAACAGTCATTTGGGGTAAGGAGTGCAGCAAGGCGTTTTGTGGGTGGTACGTGTTTGTGATTTGTGGGGACTGCTCCTGTGCATGTTGTGTTACCATGCATACATGTCGACTCACCATGGGCCACCTGAAGTGTTGCATGGCTCCCATGAATTGATAGTCACCCTTCCTGATAGTCATCTGTCATGGATTGTGGATTCTGATGAAGGCATCAATGTGTGTATAACGTCCCTCAGGAACATACAGGATGCTAATGGTGGACATGGTGTGGGACATCCCCATGACAGCCTCAATGGGGAATTGCAAACTCTCTGTGTGCAGCAAGGGGTGTTAGGCTCAACCCCTTGACTTGTGTGCCAGCTCAGTAGGATTTACCACATCTGTGTGTTGAAGGGGGTGTCCAGTGTAGGTCACACATGTTCAGCCAAATGACCTGTGAGTCTGTTCCAATGGTTGCATTTCCATTAGTGTGAGGCTGAGTAATAAAGGTGTTCGTCACACTCCAAGGTGCCTCATCTCTGTCAATGCAGGTCTCTTGCCACTTAGCATGCGGCATATCTGGCATACTTGTTGTAGATAATGCATAGGAGTCCATGTGTAGTTTAGCGACATGCATGCAGTTGCTCATGGATTAGGCTCCCGATTGGGCATGTAGTACATGGTCGTGTATGTTTTTTTGCTAGGTCGACCACACAATGGGCCATCAACAGCTGCTGAGGGTGTGTCTCCTGAGCGCAGGTCGGCCTTCAGTTTCCTGATCCGGTGTAATGGCTCTTTGGTGATTGTGCATGCATTGTCGCTGGGTGTGCCATGTGACACTGGACACTCCTTACTTTACACATGCGCCTGTTGCAGTTGTCCTTCTGACATCCTAGTCTTTGTGTGAAAAATGTGGCATATTGCAGGGAGATGGCGCCTGCTGCTGCGGGCCCTGCACAAGCACCCAGTGGCCAAACACACAAGATGGTGTGCATCATGTTTGGCTCGCTCACATATGCCATGCTAGTCCACAGCATCTGTACCTCTTGCTGCAACGCCCTCTGCATTATGCACTTGATCCACAGATAGATCCACTCCAAGTAAAGGCAGACCATCCCCCAGGTCCATGGCAACATCCGTGTCAAATACTGCCCTGCCCTCTACGGAGCAAGTACATCCAAACTGCCAGGAAACTGGTCCACTTCCAGGGGGCATCTGCACACCTCAGCTTCAACACCCTGCGCCCCAGCCACCTCACCGTCCAGCATAGATAGCTGCAATGGATCACTGTCTGCTGCAGAATGACCTCCACACTCTCCACCCACACTCAGGAGGCAGTCCACAAACCCGACCCCACACCAACCTTGTACGTCTGTCATCCTAGATCCCGTTGGGCCATCTCTGTGCATCCAACCTTGCCCCGGCCACCGTTCTTCACATCCACCGTACTCCAGCATACAGGACATTGTCCTCCCACCTGGCCACACATACCTGGGACTCCCTCCCCGGGTACCTCCACATGAGCCATGACCTCTACGCCTTGATGATAATCTCCCAAATAGGTCTCTCCGCACAGTTTAGCAAGCACCCCCTCAGCAGACAGAGGCCATCACAGGTGAATGTTGTGCTCCATGCCTACATTGTATGATACCTTGTGACCCATGTGTGTCCTGTACCAGACTCTGATCTCAGGGTATGGATGGCTGGAGTTAGTTCAACACTCAGGCATAGTTAGACATTTCCACACACATATGTCGTTGAATAATGCCAAATGACAGCAACATCTCATGTGCAGAAAAATAAGATTTTATTTTTGGTGGGGTGAGTCTTTTGGTAGATGTGCTAAGGTGCACTACCGGGGGAATAGAATCCAAAGTTCACAGGGGGAGATGGCATCCTTGTCAGTTGGAGTCATCAGAGTCCAGACCACAGTGTTGGTCATCATTGGTCAGACTGTGACCAGCAAGTCCATGTGGCAGAGAATGTCATTGGGTGAGGTGCTGCTGTTGCGCCAGAGGGCCAGGTGCCAGGCCAGGTGACCTGGGAGATGGGGATGGTCCGCTGACTCTCACGGTCTTTTACGTGGACGACCCACCTTTCTCAGGGACCCTCAGATGCAGGCCTTGACGATGTTAGGGACGCTCCGTCAGACGAATCCTCCTCCTCCTCGTCCCTCCCTGTATCTGGTGCTGGTCTACGCCTGGTGGTACAGGGAGGGTTTGCCAGGCTTTGGGCGATCTGACGGAGTGATTGGCTCACGTCCCTGTGCACCGCCAGGAGCTCAGCCAGTCTTGCCTCCATCCGTCCTTGGTGTTGTTGATGACTGGCATGATGCTCGACCTGCAGGTTCTTAATCTCATCGAGGGTCCCCTGCATCCTGGAAAGTCTGGACACGACCTGGTCGATGCCTCTGGTGTCATGCCGGTATGAGTCCAGGATGTTGCGTATGTGTGACATACCGGTGTCCTGAGCTGGCTGGTCAGGTTCGCGCCTCTGCCTGCCTCCACTCCCACCACCCCTGCCCACTTGAGCCTGGCCTGCCCTTGTGGGCACATCGGGTCTACGGGACCCCTGAGGGATGGCATTTGCAGGGTTGCCTGCCTCCTCCTGGGTGCCCGGAGAACCTTGTCCCTCCTGGTCAGACTGGCTCTGTTGTTCAGTGCGAGCAGGGCTCCTGGGTGTGTCCTGGGATGTGGCAGGAATGGGGGTGGTGGTTGGCACAGATGTACCTGACGCAGGTGCTGCAGGTGCTTGGGCACCATAGGGGCCAGGTTTGTCGGGGTCATCCACGGAGTGGTGAGAGTCGTCGCTGCCGGTGGGATCGTCTTCATGCGGAGCCTGGGACAGTGATTCTTCCCCCCCAGTGTTGGGGGGAGATCGACGACGTTGCCCTGTGTGTGAGAGAGAGACAATGTCAATGGTGTTTCCTGCCACATCTATGTTTCATACATATTCAAGTTGACACAGTTCCTCCAGGTAGTTGGTTGTCCCTAGCATTCCTCTCAATGTCCACTTGGGTATGGGTATGTTGCGGGGACAGATTGGGATGTTCTCCTGAGTGTTTGACCTGTAGATTGGTGGCTCTGATGCTTATTTGGCTCTGGATTGGTGTAGTTGTGTCACATGTCCATTGTGGGAGTGTGTAAATCCGTTGCCTGCCCCGGGGGTGTGTGCTTGTGTTAGGGGGGGGGTGACCGGGCGTGCTGTTGTGTGTAGTGTGAGTTGTCATTGGGTCTCCCAGGTGATGTGTCTGTCCCCTCATGGTGCATGCTGGCATGACAGTGAGTGTGAGTTCCTGTGCTTGTGGAGATGGAGCTTGAGTGTACAGTGGTCCCAGGAGGGCCTTGTGCTGCATACAGCATGGCCCACTGTCAGCTAACTTGTCAGTAGTTTGCCAGTCCCTGTGAATTGTGCATGGGTATGTACATATGCCATATGGGCTGAGGGCATTGTTGTGTGCGTCTCATTTCCACAATGTGTTGTGTGGGGCCCACCCTCCCAGCCTCCCGGACATCCAGTCTTGTGTTTGTGGTTGTTGTAGCCTTGGACATGGCCTTGCCTTGATTTGTGAAGGGTGCATGGAGACGTTAGTGGCATGAGCGTGGTTTGTGAGTGTGGTTGTGTGCAGTGAGTGCTTGGGGGAAGTTGCGTGCATTTGGTGTATATGTGGTGTGGACCCCATTGCCCCCATGTTACGTAAGTTGTTTGTGTACTCACTAGGCTCTGCGACTCCTTCAACTTCATGTACTCCCACCGGCGGGAGCAGGGCCATCACCTTCTCCTCCCAGGGATGGTAGTGTACGGGTCTGCGGGGCGGCCCACCTCCAGTGATGTTAGTCTGGGCATATTCTTCATTCATTTTCCTCTTGACCGCCCGGCGCAGATCGTACCACCTGGCTTGGCATTCATGCCTGGTCCTTCGGATGGGCGCAACAGCATTCACCTTATCGACCATCCTCTGCCACATGGCAGATTTTTCAGCTATGCTGGTCTGTCTGACCAATGTTCCAAACAGCTGTGGCTCGACTCTGATGACTTCGTTGACAAGGAGGTCCAGCTCCGCCGTAGTGAACTTTGGATTCTTGTCTGTGGGCATGGTGTGGGGTGTGGGTGTGGGTGTGGATGGTTGTGGGTGTGTATGTGAGTGTGTGTGTGTGTGAATATGAAGAGGGGGATGTTTGTGGTGGAGGTTGTGTGAAGGTGTGTGAGTGAAGGTGTAGTTAAGGGGTCAGTAAGGTGCAGTTGTTTGTGTGTGGGGTCTGGCAGCAGTGGGTCTGTTGCAAAGGCTCATGGGTTGTGTGTGTGGGCCCTTTTTATTGGTCCATTTTTGGGTGTGGCTGTGTTTGAATTTTGGTGGGTGTGTTATAAGAGGTGGTTGTGAGTTTGGGCCTCTGTTTGCCTGTTTGGATGTGCCAGGTCAGTCATTGAGATGTATTTTGTCGTGTGGATGTGTTTGGTGGTGTTGTGCGAGTCGAATTGACCCTCCTTGTACTGTTTTACAGTGTCCTGGTTCTGTATGAGTCTTTTTCGTGTAGGTGCGATCCATACATGCGTGATGCTGGGTGTGGGTGCTGGAGTACATGCGGTTGGGGTACGGTGCGTACACGGGCGGCCCTGGGGTACAGTGCGTACATGCGGAGGTACTGCACGTACAGGGGGGGACGGCGCGTACATGGGTGGGGGTGTGGTGCGTACATGCGGTGGGGGGGCAGGGGGTACAGTGAGTACATGCGGTGCTGGGGTAGGTGCATCCATGCGGTGGGGGGCAGGGGGTAAGGTGCGTACATGCGGTGGGGGGCAGGGGGTTTGGTGCGTACATGCAGTGGGGGGGCAGGGGGTACGGTGCGTACATACGGTGGGGGCAGGGGGTACGGTGCGTACATGCGGTGCTGGGGTAGGTGCGTACATGTGGTGGGGGGCAGGGGGTATGGTGCGTACATGCGGTGGGGGGCAGGGCGTTCGGTGCATACATGCAGTGCTGGTGTACGGTCCGTACATGCGGTGGGGGGCAGGGGGTACGGTGCGTACATGCGGTGGGGGAGGCAGGGGGTAAGGTGCGTACAGGCGGTGCTCGGGTACGGTGCGCACATGTGGTGGGGGCAGGGGGTACGGTGCGTACATGCGGAGGTACGGCACGTACATGCGGGGGTGATGCGCGTACATGGGGGGACGGCGCGTACAGTTGCGGGGCTGGGGTACAGTGCGGACAGGGTGGTGTACAGTGCTGACAGAATTGGGGGGGGGGCTGTACGGCTCGTACACGGGCATAGGTTTACCCGTGTACATGTGTGCTACTGCATTTGCTCCGTACGGGCCTTTTGCTGTGCGATTGTGTATTCGGACGGACGGTCGGGATCGTACTTGCGCGCTCGGACTTGTGTTTTACGATTTGCACATACAAATGTCCGGCTCACTCTCGTACACTTTTCCCGACGATATTCGGACGTAAAAAAATTCCGCCGCACTCTCGTAGACTTTTACCGACGCTATTCGTAGATATTCTTCACGTACGGATCGTACTTGCCCGTTGGTACGGTACTTGTACAACTCGTACGTAAAAAGATACGGATACGAGTCGTACGGTAATTTTTTTTACCGGATCGGAATCGGCACCTTAGTGGATGAACAGTTTGTGTATATTTGCTGTCTATATGAAGACCGGATTGAAACACATTTAACTGGTAGTCCCACTTCAGTGATTCTACTGCCTACCTAAAGAACAAGGTAGCCTGCTCTTGGAACGAAATGCTGAGGTGGTGTAAACAGTGAGTTAAGGTAATCTGGGAAGGACAGGAATAGACATTCAACAAATAAGGAACTGGAAATCAGAAATGGAGGTCCTAAGTACCATACCGTTCTTTTGCTGGGACCCCTTACCTACATGTCTGTTACAATAGCAAGATGGAAACTGGCTCCAGCCTAGGGAGAGGGTAGGTTATCTCATTTCTATTGGGGTGAAAGGAAACACCAGCCTCTTTCTGAGGGACAAGGATAGGGCCACCTTCAAAAGAAGCAGTATGGGAAGGATTGTAATAAAGGGAGAAAGCAAGTGTTGCAAAATGAGCTTGGGCTGTGGTCGGAAAGTTGTCAATATTTCTTTACTTGGAAGAATTATTAAGCAGAAGAGGAAGATTCTGACTGATGTCTGGAGAAGGACGACTGATTTCAGCTGACATGGAGCCTGGAACTGCTCTCCAGTGATGGAGTGCTTTTCCTCCGGTTGCTGCTGCAAGAAAACAAAATGCAGAAGGGCTCACTTCCCAAAATTATCTAGCTGAGCACAGCTGGAGAGAGATCTGGGGCCAGACAGGTTTTTCTGTTAGCAACACCTGCAATTTTCAAATTTGTGAGCTTTGCAATTACAAAACCCCTATTTCTAATCTTCTTACAGCATTTTGTGATTGAGAAATTCAGAATAAGAGGCTGGCCTCAACATTGACCTACTGTTCTCCTTAAACATGAACAATAAGATCTGCAAGTCTTTGCCAATCTCTTGGCCCAAAAAATCTTAAAACTTTTAAGAGAGCTTCACCCACAAACGCAAAACCTATGCAATAGTATAATATATCCCTTCTTACTGTAACCATCAGCACATCCAACTTAATGCCCTTATTAATGTGAGGCCTGCCCCTAATATGCTGTAGACTGTCCTACAACCAATATTCTACTCTAGATTGAAGCACTCATTTGCTGAGCCCCATAGATGACCCTAAGCAAAAAGGGACTTCTCCAACAAAGCACACTCCAGTCTTGGTTCACTGCCAAACCGTATGCTACAGAGTCATGACAGTAGCGGCAGATGGGTGACTGGAAAATTGATGATGTAGAATATTCGAATCTAAGCTCAATATTACAAGTACAGGAAGCGAGCCTCAGCTGAAAGAGACGGCTACAGGCTGTTCTACCACATTATGAAAATGTGCTAAAATATTAGTTAAAATGGTGGAATTTACAGCTTAGATTTCGAGAAAACCTACGAAATATTTTGGTTAATACCTGGGGCCATATTATGAAGAATGGCAATAACATTATCGCCGTTTTAGCGGCAGGAAACTGGCCCTAAAGCGGCAATAAGCAGCTTGATAATATGCCCTTGTGAATTCCAATAGAAGCCCAGGCTTGATGTCCTTCACACCAGAACCTGGGCTTCTACTGGAATTCACAAGGGCATATTATCAAGCCCCTTATCGCAGCTTTAGCGGCAGTTTCCTGCCGCTAAAGCGGCGATAATGTTATCGCCATTCTTGATAATATGGCCCATAGATTGTTCCATAAATGTACTAGAAACCTCTTTTTCAGCTACAAAATGGAAGCCTGGCAACCGCTGTAGGCCACAAACAGGCCATAGTAGGCCTAACCTACGCTGCAGATGGCGAGTTGTTGTCAACTGACTTCTCTTTCCATGTAACCTTCTGTTCGGGAAGAATAGCACCTCCCCTACCTGGCCATGTGCAAAAATGGTTGGCCTAGAGTATGGAGATAGCAAGAACAGGAGGGTTACCCTCTCCTTTATAGGTTTTGTTTCCTTTGTCAAAATGACTCGGAGTTTCTAATGCAGAAAGAGCTGATCTAGCCTTTCATTCTTCCCAGAGGATCTAGATGTGTTGCAGAGAGCTAAGAATTAATCTAGCCTATTATTCAAGAGACTAGAGTGAAGTCAATTGTGTGTATGCCATATAAATTGACAAAAAGGTTGAAAGACTGTGCTCTCTGTCTCTTTAGTAGCAGAAACTGTACTCTCATAATGAGCCCGAAAAGGTCCCTTCAGTCTTTCCACTACGTCCTGTATCTGGGATAGGGACATCATGGAAATTTATGAACCTGAAAACAAATTTTTATGCCTTGTCACAGTCTTCGACTTGTTAACCTCAATGTGGAACAGCAGCTCGAAATATGGTAACAGGTGGATTTACAGAAAACTAAATTATCATCAAATTGAAGTGAGAGAGAAAGATTCCCTTTATCAAATCCCCTTATTAACACCAAGGAAGGTTAACAATGAGAAGTTTTTCCATGAGAATTTTTTTTCCCTATTACCAACATGGCGGGCATCCCTCAAGGTTCCACTCTCTCCCATAGACTGTTCAACCTGTACATGGAGCCCCTAAACAAAATCCTCAAACTCTTACACATCTCCTATCACATGTATGCAGATGATACTCAACTCTACATGAAAATGACCTCATGCAATGATAGCTACACCCTTAATAACACCTTGATAAAAATGCAACATTGGCTGACTTGTAGCCACCTCAAACTGAATGCCCTCAAAACATAATTCCTACTGATCTCTACACCCAGTTTCACCACTAATATCAAACACTGGCTCCCACATCTTTCTGCTTCAAATTGTACCCCTCACACTATTGATTCAGCTAAATCCATTGGAATAACCTTGGACAATACCCTCTCCATGCATAAGCACATCATTGCCTCCAACAGAGGAGTGAACCATCAACTATATGCATTAAGGAAACTAAAACCTTTCCTCCTCATGGCAGAGATCAAAGCAGTGGTTCAAGCACTTATGAGATCCAAACTAGACTACGGTATTGCTACCCTTGTGGGCCTACCAAAAAATTAAATCGCTCCTTTGAAGGCTGTAATGTGTACCCTATAAGGCCGGTATCCATCTCAATATTGCCTATATGACCCACATAGTGCTGCATCACAATACACCTTCCTACTTGCACCAGACACTGACCTTAGCTGGCAGAAACAGAATTTCCAGAAGTACAAGTTCCTAACTACTTAAGTCTCAAAACCTCAACACAAATAAAACCTATAACCAATCCTTTCCTGGAATGGCCACTCAAATTTGGAACTATCTTCCTCTGGAGACCAGACTTAATCACTCCACTTCCCTTTTCAAACAAGAAGTAAAATGTCTACTAGTCAACAGATTAACTTCGAGACTGGGGGACTGGACCTCCACCTCCCTAGGGACTATGTCGGTGTGGGGGAAGTGGGTTCAGTCCCACCATCAGACCCCCTCGGAAACAGTAAAAACTGCTGAAATAACTACATGTACTCTACAAAGTGATGCAGGTGAAACCATCGACATAGGCCAGGACAATTTGGCCGGGCAGCAATGGGGAGATAACTCAGAGACTCTTAGGCCT
This sequence comes from Triturus cristatus, assembly GCF_964204655.1. Classification (NCBI taxonomy): domain Eukaryota; kingdom Metazoa; phylum Chordata; class Amphibia; order Caudata; family Salamandridae; genus Triturus; species Triturus cristatus. Next base: position 1,576,963,472 of record NC_140590.1, read on the forward strand.
GACATGGCTGCTATTTCAATTTAAATAGTAGCCAGTAGAGGCCCAGGGTCAGAAATGGATGCTGCTTGAGTGGGAGGGGGGCTACATATCAATAAGAGGGTCCCATCTGCTTCTGATGGGGGTAGCCTGGACTCAGCTGACTTAGATAGTTCAATTGCCTTGATATCTTCAAGACAGTCTTCCAGGCAGATTCTCAAATGTATCCTGTCAGAGATCAAGACAGTAAGGAAGACCCAACAAGAATATTCCCCCATCTGGCGAAATTAAAAGAAAAGGTGGAAGCCCTAGATGAAAAAGTGATGTCTTTTCTGATTAGCAGCAAGAGATGGAAAAGCGCCTGTCGGCTCTGAAGGAGCACTCAAAGTGTAATACTAGTAATATGAACCAACAAATTAAGTCCTTAGGGAGGACTTGGAGATCCAGTCCTGCCAGTCCAATATACGGATAGTAGTGGGTTCCTGAGGGCTCCGAGTCATCGCAGCCAGGTATGGAAAAATGGTTGGCTTAGGTATTAAGAGAGTCACCAGTTAGGGAAATTGCAGACCTCTCCGCTCAAAATCTCTTTGCAGCAAGGGCCCATTGGGTCCTGGCAGGCACCCCTAAGGCAGGCACACGGCGCAGACAATTAGCATCTACTTTCATGAAAATCAGATAAAGGAGTCAGTTTTGAGTGTCGCTAGAACAAGAAAACACATCTGCTCAAATTGAGACTTCACTTTTCCCAGATTTAGCCTGGGAGACAGCTAGAAGGCAGTAAGAGTTTATGACTTTGCTTCCTGAATTCAGCAACTTAGCCATTCCCGCTATCCGTGGAGCAACCTTAAGGGTCGATTGGAAAAAGAACTTCCAAGACTTTCTGGGCTCAAATGAAGTTTTAGTTTTCTCTCTGCATTTAAGATTTCTTTGTCAGGGAAGGGGGTGGGGGCTGAATTATGGGGGGAGGGCCAGAGGTCTTGAATACCCTGCCTTGGGAACATCTGATGCATCTATTTGGCTGTGACAGGTAGGCAGAAAATGGATAGTTATATCGAAGAGTCTTAAACAATTGGATACTGTCATAAAACTGTTAATCTTTACCTCATTTTCTTTCACGCAGGTGCATGTTGAGTACGGGGAGAAGGGTAGGAGGGGATGCTACCATGGTTGGATAAGGGTTAAAACATGTGTCCATATGGTTAGGGGGGTCACAACCATGCAGGCTAAAAAGGGTGGTAAGGGTTGGAGAGGGAGTGGAGGGGAAGGGGAAATCAGGAGAAAAACAAAAAGGTGATTTTGTGGCATTAGAGTGGAGAAGGCATAAGGGTGTTGAGTATGTGGCATGGGGATGTTTCTTTCTTTTTTGGTGGGTGCAGTTCAAGAACTGCCTGTTCTATGGTTCATAGTGGCGCTGTTTGGCAGCGGTCCCACAGAAAGGATGCAAATTCTGGCTTAGTCAATGGCTAATTTAATGCTGTTAGCTTCAATGCTAACAGACTTAATAACAAGGTCAACAGGGTTGCCACCTTTGCATGGCTGACACAATTTAGGCCCAGCATTGTTTTAATACAGGAGACCCACTGGGTGTCAGGAAGTGAGGGGGAAAAAGTGAAACATCTGGGTGCATGGTATGTATTCTTTTCTTCAGCTAGTGCAACACAGAAGGGAGTTGCCATCTTGGTAAAGAAAAACCTACAAGTGAAGTATCACCAGGCAATCAAAGATCACACAGAGCACTGGGACATTCTCCTAATAGACGTGGGGACATGCAGGGTCAATATAGGATGCTATTATGGTCCAGTTAGTGATGATTCCAGCCACCTTCAGAATTTTGCATGGTCCTTGTGTCACCTCATCAAGAAGGTTATTCTGGTTGGGGATTTAAATTTTCTTCCAGAACTGATTCTGGACTCCTCCTATGCATCATCCACCCAGCATAAAAGACATACAGAGAGAGTGTTTAGAGATCTGTGTTTCTGTTTGGGTTTACATAATGTTTGGAGATTAAAAAATGCAGAGTTAAAATCTTTCACCTATTACTCTAAACCAGAGGTCTTCAATCCCATGGGGGTCATGGAGTTCTGGTAAGGGGGGGGTGCACATTCCCCAGCCTCACTTGTGCCTTTATGTTTCCTTTCATTTTGGAAAAAGACAACTGTACGGGGATGGCTAATTTTGATCGAATGCTTCAGCTGAAGTTTCATTAATTGAGTCTCCTGTGCTGTGAAAAGCCTTTGTGCCAGGATGCCTGCTTGCCTGAAAGAAATGTAAATGTGCCCTATTAGTTAATCTGCAAGTGTAAAGGGTGCTGGGGAGTTGTTGATAAAATCACTGCAAGCTTTGTGATAACAAAGATTGAGGGGCATATTTACAAGAGAATGGCGGAGCACAGTGTTAAGCCAGAATTGCTACCTCTGCTCTTCACCATTCTGAAAACACAGGGATGCCTCATATTTACAAGAATATGGTGCACCCCTGCGTTTCCCCTAGTGCTGATGCTAAATTTAGCTACCTAGCGCCAATGCCGGCACCCTTGCACCATAGTGCAAGGGTGCCTGCGTTGCGAGGAATGATTTTTCATGTGCAGGAAGGTGTCCCTTCCTGTACATAAACAATCAGTAATAGCGATTTGTAACATCTATGTGTGCTGCTTTATGCAGCACACATAAAAGTTGCAACTTGTCATTTTTGAATGATTGTTTATGTGCAGGAAGGGACACCTTCCTGCACATGAACAATCTCTAGTGGCAATTTGCTGTTTCTATGTGTGCTGCAGAATGCAGCACACATAGAAACAGCAAAAACAAGGAGAAATTAATAATGTCTCCTCGTTTTGCCAGGTTAAGACCAGGTTTTCCCTTGTCTTATTTTTGGTGCTGCCTCTTATTTACACCACCCTTGTAAATAGGGGCAGCGTAAAAAAGCAATGGGTGTTGCAGCAGACTGCCCACCATAAAACACATTGCCTGCTCCTTTCACTCTAAGTGTTGCATGAAAGGGGGCCTTATAAAGAAGGCGATTTTAAGCCATGTTAAGTGGCTTAACATCGCCTTGTAAATAAGGCAAATGGCTTATCACCACCAGAACATCACAAAAAGTGTTGTTCTGGTGTCAATAACCTCTTGTAAATATGCCCCTTGGTTTTTCTGAGTGGTAGTGCAGAGAGTTAACAACTGGACTGCGAAGTGCATGCTTTTAATCATAATTGTATTTACACAGTCCTTAGTATCCCTAAGGAGGAGTTGAAGGGACGGTTATGTAAAAAATAGAATTGCATTACAAAAGCAACATTTTGGAAGCACCACTTTATTGTTAAACTATTTGCACATTGTATATCAGTCCATCTTATACTGTAATGCAAGTATAAAATAATGACTTACATAGTCACAGTGCTTTCTGTCAAAGGCTGTGACCTCGTAGCACTAAAAATATACAAGCCACTATTATCCAATGCAACAACTAAGATTTACTTCTTTGGCTCTCTGATTACACGCAAACCTCTGCAGTGCTTTAACTAATAGAGGTTTCATATTCTACTACAATGCCTTTCCCACTGAGTAACAACTTGTTTTTATTTAGTTTTCATTTAGGCTGCCCAATATTTTATATACAGCTAACCAGATGGTGAAAGACCTAAAAATCTTACAGAATATTATTGGGCTTATTTATGAGAGGCTTGTGCCATCAGAGCATCACTTTTTTTGACGCTCCAGTGGCGCAAGCGTCTCAACTATACCTATGAGGCAGCGCAAAGTCCCCCTGCATGGCTTAGCATGGCCTATATATATTGAGTAAGACATAGCAGCGCAAGTCACTGCGTTGCCTTACTCTGCGTCAAGGAGGCGTTCCATGGGTATTGCGTGGGGGCTCCCCTGCAACACTCATGGACTTTGATGTTGCCCCAGACTTACAAAATCATGTAAACCTTGGCCAGCGCTAATACCATACGCCTCCCTAGCAGAGGCGCAATGAGGAGAAATGTTTTCATTTCACCTTGTTGTTTGCTCTTTCCATGTGTGCTGCATTCTGCTCACAGTAGGTTCACTGCCATGGAAAGGGTGGTGGGTAGGCAACTTATAATAAGCTCGGCGGTGCCGCAGCGGCTCCGTCGAGCATATTACTCTGCCTGACCGACACCACTATGCTGTGGGATCTCGGCAGACTTAGTGGTCCTGTAGCAGTTGGACCATAATGTGGCACTCGGTGCTGCTGTGGTGGTGGTGGTCCTAGTTGTAATAAGGCCCTCTGCGAGATAGACGGCAGGGGATAAAAGAGCGGATGAGAGAATTCTATCTCCAAGAAAATCTGATAAACAATCAGACTCTTCAGCGTCAGGTACATGAAGAAGGGGAGCATGTAGGCTGTTTTTGAGCATGGCGAGCTAAAGAGAGCAAAAAACTCAATCTTATCCAGCAGGTTAAAGATTCACACACTGGTCAGCTCGCGGATAGGGCTGAGGATATTAGGGATACTTTTCATCAATCTTACTGTACCCTATACACAGGGGATAAGATAGGAAGGGTAGAGAGGGTCACAGAGCAGGATATAGAGGATTTTTTAGCATGTTTGGATCTGCCCTATCTGACACCGTAGGCCTCCACAAAATTAATCAATGCAATCAGAGAGAGAGAGGTTGTGGAGTCAATATGACAGTTGGCTAAATGTAGGGCAAAGGGGTAAGAAGGCTTGGGCCTGGAATTTTGCAAGTTTTTTCAGCAAAATCTTTAGGAACACTGACTGCTCTTTCTAAGTGTATCTTGGGAGGTGGACCGGTACTTGATACTTTTCTTAGAGGGCTCTTGATCAATAGCTATATAAAAGTGAAATCTGCAACTGACCCAAGGTCGTATCGACCAATTACTTTATTAAACATCGCTTACAAGGCATATACAAAGATTCTAGCTAATCGTATTGGCATTGTATCTCCTGCTCTGATCTCTCCTGATAAAACAGGGTTTATTAGAGGCTGTAGCCTGCTCACATACACTCAGTATGTATCTGATTTCATTGACTTAGTTTTAACAGACTCCATTCCCGCAGCCATTAGCTTACTGAACGCAGAGAAGGCATTTGAAGTGTTTATTTTACATCATGGGTAGATTCAGGTCACCACTCTAGCTCACAATTTTGATCCAGGCCTTATACCAGGGAGCGAGAGATCGACTGAACATTAACAGCACACAGGCAAGGGAAACAGTGTTGGAGCGGGGATGAGGCAGGGGTGCCCCCTCTCCCCATTATTGTTTGCCTTGTTTATTGAGCCACTGGCCCAAGCCCTACGTTACAATACTCAGGTCTTAACACCCATTTCAGGGACACCAGTAACAAAGTTATATGCAGATGATGTGGCACTGTACTTAACATCTACAGTGGAAAATATAAATAGATTGGTGCAAATCATTAAGGGCTTCAGTTTTAGGAGACTACAAGATACACGAGTCCAAGACAGAATGCATACTTTTTAATGTCTCCTGAGAAAGGCTCCCTCCCTTTTAAAAAGGAACTATAAACTGGGCCTAAGAGATTTCTGAAAAGCAAGGACATTTCTTCCATGATATTTGTAACCTGGTCTTAAGGAGGGTTGACAATCTTCTGACAATTTGGAGGCAACTTCCACTCTCAATAATTGGTAAGATTGCTCTTGTTGAGAAGCTGATCCTTCTTCTGTTTTTATTTCTCTACCTGGCCGTTTCACATAAATTACATCATTCTTTCTTTGTCAAATTCGACCAGTCCCTACGCTCGTTTGTGTGGAACCAGAAGCACCAGAGCTAAACTGAGCACTCTATCCATGCCAAAGAACAAGGGGGGGGGGGGGAGGCTGGGGCTCTTAGATCTACAGGACTATTATTTGGCATCTGTGGCGATACAGGTACGCAGTCTGTCAGTGGATTCCTCTAGTTTCGATAATTCGATCCTTTTTCAAATGTTGAAAGTCTAGAATGCCCATGACTTATCCTGGTGCGTGAAAACCCTAAACTCCAGAAAAAAGTAAGATATAAGACAAGGTATACCTGGCATCAACACAGAAACGCTGTTAAGCTCTTACAGTTTCTGGTTGCCTGAATGATCTAAGGAAATTATATGTAAATGAACAGACCTTGGCATAACGAAGATCTGTTCAGGGGGATGAAGTTAATTTCTCCCTTTAGATTTTGGTATCCACCACAAAACCTAATTGAAGCAGCAAGAAGTAAATGGATGCAGTGTGCGGGGGGTTGATATTAGTGTTCGACAATGGTAGAGGTACTTTAGCTTGAGTTTCACCTGTTTTAGGGGTGTGAACGTGAAGCGCATGGCTTTCTTTAATGGGTAGATGCCTTACCTAATGCCACGGGCTCTGAGTGAAATGTTTCCTTTAATATCTGAGAGGTGCCCAACATGTAACTCTGATCAAGATTGGCTACACATGGTTGGTCCTGCAATTCCCTTAAACGTTTTTGGGAAAGGGGATTCAACGCAGTAAGTTGGACCATTCAAGAAACTGTCTATCTCCCACCAAGAGTGGCCCTTTTTCAGGCCAGATAGATTCACTTTTGCATAAAATCTTAAAAGCTAGGAATTTTATTTTAATAGCAATGTTGATTGCACTGTCACTAACTTCTACCCACTGGAAGTTCCCTGCCGGGCCCAGCTTTGAACATTGGGAGGCAAAAATGATGAAAGTCAGTCAATGGGAATCCTAGTTCCGTGGCAGAATGAATATGTTTTTTACTTACCAAAGAAATTGGAGAGGCTGGGCTAGTAAAGTATAGGAGAATGGAGAGTAAACATAGATGTAGAAGGGGAAAGGGCAGGATTTAGCAAACATTTTTGGGTAAAGGTCAGGGAATTTCAGCTGTGCCGAGGGCCTTTTCCAGGAGATGATATAATACGTATGCACAGTCACTTTAGGGGAAGGAGAGGGGAGGGTGGCAGAGGAAGTGGGAGCATGCCCTAATTAAGGGGAAACAATTGCTTTCTCTTTCTTTTGTTTAAGACATTGTGTGGAAGGGGCATGTTCTGAAGAGGGCCAGCGTGGGAGGGTGGGGTAGATGATTCTATGGATGATTTTACTAAGAAGAGTTATTTATTTAATTATTGTATGTGTCCCCCTCTGATGTATCATGGAATATTGTTTCTGAGTAATCACCTTTTTGAATAAAAAATAACAACAACAAAATCTCCATTACTTTTGAAGATTACTTTCATGAAATATTGTCTGACTGGCAAGTAAAATAGGGTATTTAGAAGAAAATGAATGTGTTGCTCAATTTAATGGTTTGTGTCTTCAAAAGAACAGGGGAGAAGAAGATTTTTTAAGCAGGGGTGCACCTTTTGGTGCAGCACTGACATTAATGATACCTTAACACAGGTAGACCTCACATAGCCTTGTGAGTTCACTTAAGGTCACCTGCTTCCCCACTGCAAACAATTATACATTGGTTGAAGTCTAGATATTTCTGCTACAATTTGTAAGAAAATATCTACTTTTCACACCTTACCCTGCATACTGAGGTATGGTGAGGGATTAGAAGTATTGCAGTGTTGTCATACCCATCATTTTTGGTTGCTTTTACTATTTTTTTTGACTATGTGATTCCAGAGATCACTGAGGAGGATACTCTACTAAATATCCCCAAACCAACCTTTGCCAATTCTGTTACCCCAGTAAATCTAGTTCAGCAATTGCTTGATTGAAAATAATGAATTACCTAACTGTGGGCAAGGCATGATTGGGAAAAGTTCCATTATTTTGTTAGCACCAACTTCGAGTGGATTTTGATTATTAATACCTTATGGTCAATCCGTGACTACTAGATTGCTTGAATGTAGCAAAGCAGAATCTCCTTTGTTTGCCCACCTTTTTGTGCTATAGAATGTGCAAGATTTGCAAATTATAAGTGCATGTTTTTAAGCACTAGATTCAACCTAATGAAATGTATAATAATAATAATGCAATACTTCTAGATGTCAGAATATCAAAGGAAATATTATTGTGATACAAAAAATTGCGGTCATAATAACGAGAACCAAGAAGTCGTGAAGCTAAGAATTTCCCTTCTAAAGAGGTTTATCCGTGGCAGGGACAGCCATGTTGAGGTAGAAATATCTGATGCCATGACAGAGAGCTTAAAGTACAGATCATTTTCTAGTGCCAGTAAGGCAATGGATGTAGAGCCACCACAGAGGCAGGCAGAAATTCCACAAGAAAAATGGTATATAGTCCCTAAGTCTTGAAATTAACTTTTATTTAGTTTCACAACTAAATTAGAAGCATCCAACTGTCTGTTTTTAATTTATGTTCGACTTCATGATTAATATATTGTGCATTAAATTAAAGGCAAAATCATGTCTACTTACATCTTGGAGGGATGGTTTAAAATACTTTGAGCACATTTGTGATGAACATGGGTCAGCGCAGGTCAAATATCTCAATGATCATTTTGTGAAAATAGGTGCAAATGTGAATGATTCTGTAAAGGTACCCACCTAAAAAGCACTACATTTGAAATATGTACAAATGTAATGATACTATAGTTGGCAAATCTGTATTACATTATTCATATTTGTCACAAGAATTTTGCACCAAATAAGACTACCTCTCCCTCTATTCACCCACATAAGCATAGCTCATCTTGTTGAAACTTTTTAGTTGATTAATAATACAAACTTCTTTGATAGGAATGATGAGGTATTGTTCTGCAAAGGAGAACATTATTCAACATAGAATTCACCGGGTCTTTAGCTCCTAAATACTTTACGTCCTTTAAGACCTGAGGCCTACTGAACAGGTACCAAACCCTTTTTAGGTCTGGCCTAGTGGACAGTGCATGTGCTGTCTATTGTGAGATGTAGCTGGCAGTGGGCTTTGAGCCCACCCATTACTCATCATTGGTTGACTTCATTGTCACTCATATTTGCTTTTTTTCTTATTCATTAGCATGTGTTGGCTTTCCTTCGTTTCCTTCTGTTTGTCCCTCCCCTGGAGCATGGGCACATTACCATGTCATTACACTGCTCGCACTTTTCAGACACTCCATTTTCCTTTTTGGTTAGAGCACTCCACATGGGTGAAAGTGTTTACCAGCTGTCTCCCTAGTGTGGTGCTCTTCTTCTCCCTGCACTGCTCTCTCTTGCCCATGTGATTCTCTCCCACTCTCCCCCATGATGCAGCAGCCCATGTGTGCTTCCCTAATCACATTGATTTCTTGCTCGAGTTCTTTTACCCACCCAGCTCTGCGCTGCTCTCTCTCCCGTGCCAGTTTGCTTTTCTCCACCACCCTTCATGCTCCATGTTACGCTCCCTCTCGCCTATGTTCTCCACCATGTCCTCTATGTTGCCCGCCTGATCCTCACCATTAGTGTTGTTTCTGCTCCCACTAGTCCTTCATTTTGCTTCCTGCCAGAGTTGCTTCCTCCCACCCATTTCCCCTGTGTTTCTTCCATATCCCCACAACCACTTTCCATTAAAAAAAAGCTTTTGTGCATTTTTAAATTTTTTTTACTTGCCTAACCGAGTTGGATCAACAGATAAAAAGAAAGAAAAAATGCAGACGCCTAATTTTGCAGCCTTGCACACATGTGGTGTGTGCACATACAAGATGAAGCAATGGTCTTTGTTTCTTATTTAGCTAGGATGCACAACTTCGGTTATGCTGTACAGCATGGGCAAAAGGGATTTTCAACGATTTTCTCCATGCACCCAGTGCAGCCCAAGTAACAATGGGATTTGTTCAACATCTAGAAGTTCAGCTACCAGTCACACTGGCATATGGAATATTGGTAACCAGTAAGCTTAAGTTAACTGTATATGTCCTAGGTCGTCCATCCCTGGATGATCATATGCATACTTTGGTTCTGAAGCGCTGATGAGTATTACGTTTTCTCTTCAAAATTGAACATTGTTTAACTCTAATATTGGGGTCTGGAATAGTGTGTTACCTGCTGCAAAGGGGAAACGGACAAAACAACGCAGGCAGAGCCACGCGTGTCCCAAAAACACAAGGGCTACCACACTTGCCTTAACTATGCATATGCCTTAATCATGCATAAGGCAGTGCATGGTCTAGCAGCCAGAATGGTCGGAAGCAGGAAGGATAGAGAGAGGAAGCAGTGAGGTAAGTGTGGCTTGGGGTTTTCAGGTCTGTGGGGGATGGGTACGTTTTTAGGGCTGGGGGGTCGGGGTAGGTTTTAGGGCTCATGGGTTTGGGTAGTATTTACAGCTTAGGGTAGGGTTGGGGAAGATTTTAAGGCTCACGGGGTGGTCAGGGTAGTTTTTAGGGCTTAGGAGGAATAGAAACGTTTTTAGGGATAGGGATAGGGATGAGGGTTGGTTTTCAGGAGGGAGGGGGTAGTTTTAGGTATCAGGGTGAGGGCCTGGGGGGACTATTTAGGGTTCAGGGTAGGGGGCAGGGATCGGGGTACTTTTGAGGGCTATGGGGGCAGGGAAGTTTTTAGTGTTGGGGGAAGGGTTGGTTTAAGGTCTCTGGGCAGTGGCTTAGGGGGCGTTTTAGAACTCAGAGCGCGGGGCAGGGATCAGGGTACTTACACTTACCTGAAAAGTATTAACCAAACATATGTCTTTGCCATATATGCCTTAAAAACGCATATTGCGCTGTAAAGGCATGCATGGTAAAGGCGTATGCGTGGTTAAGACTTGTGTGGTTAGGCTGCATGGAACCCGCCTACGTGGTAATAGCATGCACGGTTCAGTCACTTAACCGCTGCAAAGTGCTTCAAAACCTCGTCATGGGTAGTGAGCACCATATAAATGCAATTTACAATTACAACTGTTTTTAATGATTTTTGGTGGACACCTAAGGGTAGATTTTCAAACGTTTTGCACTGGGTTAGCGTCACAAAAGTGACGCTAACCAGCACTAAATGTTTTTTACCAATTTACTTTCCAGCACAAAACTTGTTTCGCATTGGAAAGTACCCTGCAAGTAATGCAAAGCGGCACAAAGCATTGCTTTGTCTGTTGCGCTGAGTGACTTCTACCAAAATCTGCCCCATACAGTTTTGCATACCAAGCTTTTACAGACCCTTGAAAGTCAGAGATTAACAGGCCCTAACTAACCCAGATTATTCCCTCTTTTCACTGGTGCTAGTTTTTGACTTTTTGTTCCCAGGCCTTTTATATTTGAGTATTATTCTTTAATATATGAACATATTGGGCCTCATTACGATGGCAGGCAGACGTTGCAGTTTGGAACCACCGACCTTAGGTTGGCGGTTCCGGCCACAGGATTAGGATGCGACCGCTCAAAGGGCAGTCACAAACATCCATTTTTCAATGGAAGCTTGTGCGGTGGGTGGAAAAGGCCTGCAGCACAAGCTTCCATTGCAAAATGGATGTTTGTAAACATCCCTGAACCATGTGGCAGACACCTTACGGTGCCTGCCACACGGTGCAGGGATGTGTAGGGGGGCACCATAGGTGCCCTCCAGGCCCTATAGCGGAGGTCCAGGGGGGATAGGGCCCCCAAATTCCCTTTTTGACAGCCTTTCCATGTCAGAAAGTCTGTCGGAAACCAACATCGTAATCCCGAGGGCGGAGCCGTGGCTTGCTCCACCATCATTCAAGGGATTACAGTTCCGTTAATTTTTTAATGGGCTCTGTGAGCCTGTCGGAAGAGTAGCGGAATCACCCCACAGGTTTCCCTCTGACCACCATCATCCTAAATCACAACCCTGAATGTCGGGTGGAAAGTCTCCGACAGACTGTCCTATGGCTTTCGGCCCGACATCCAAATCGGGCCCTTAATTGGATGAGAGGCTAAAGTTTTATTGAATGGGCTTTGCTCTTCTAATCATCAATAGTCCATTTATAAAGCATGAAGATGAAAAAATGTCTTTCATTCTTTTCATGAATATCCATTAGAAGAGGCATTTTCTTCGCTCATGTCAAACAACACCTAGAAACCCCACATCGCAAGTCATGGGTGCTGACATTGCGCTTCTGGGAAATGTTCAACTCAGTCTCGGCCTCCTGCTTCCACACCCTCTGCCTCCTACGTAAGACCTTCAAATGGATCCCCCTCGAACACAGAAAGACCGTCACTCATGCCCTGGTCACCAGCAGACTCGGCTACGGCAACGCACTCTGCCGGAATAAACAAAAACCTCACTCGCAAGCTACAGAACATCCAGAACGCCGCCGCAAGACTGGTCCTCAACCTGCCAAAACACTGCCACATCTCCCAGAACCTGCGCACACTCCACTGGCTCTCCATCGAGGCAAGAGTCACCTTCAAGATGCTCACCCATGCACACAAAGCCCTCCACGACACCGGACCAGCATACCTGAACAGCCGATTCAAATTCCACGCACCCCAAAGGACCCTACGATCAGCTCAGCTCTCCTACGCCGTGGTCCCACGCACCAGAAAAAACAGTTCGGGAGGCCGCTCCTTCTCATACCTCTCGGCCAAAGCCTGGAACGCCCTTCCGCTCCACCTCAGACAGACAACATCGCTTCCCATCTTCATAGGAAACCTCAAAACCTGGCTCTTCGACGGACCCGCTCCATGATGGACTGGAGCCTGCATCCCCCACTCCCAGAACCTTGAGACCCTTACGAGTGAGAAGTCGCGCTTAACAAACTCCTGATTAATTGATTGGTTACAAGATGGTGGTTCCGAAACTAAAAGCATTTTCCTGAGATAGAAACGCACATCACTTCCCTAAGAATTACAGCTAGGTACGTTAGTTTGCAGAAATCACAGACAAACATATTATAGAAACTCCCATTTTACACTGTTTTTGTGCATCAAAATTGGACTACACAGTTTGCTCTACTCCATTCTACAGAAAGGCCTTACTCATTCTGTAGAAAGACGTTTGGACCTGGGAAAAAATCTGAGAATTCATTGTGGAGCCAGTGCTAAACTTTATTAACACACTTTTACAGCCACATGACAGTATTTGATTAAAGTCTTTCTAAAAAAATGATTTTGCCTTGAGATGAATCACACCTTTAACATTTAGCAAGATGAAAGCATTTACTTTCTCCTTTTCTTAATTCATAGTCACAGCAAAAATGATGTGCCATCTCTGTGGTTCATGTATAGACCATGTGCAAAATTTTTTGTTCTACTCTTCATTACACGAGCAGTAAGCTAAAGTGGGGCAAATTTGTTTGCAGTGTATTTTTCACCGGTGCAAATTTTTTACAATTGCTATTGTTTCAGAGATAAAAAGTCTGTGGTCTAAACATTAATAGTCATCTACGATTTTTTTAAACTGCAATTGCACATTGTCCTATCAATTCATGCCCCAAAGGTCACACAACTTCATAATTGTTTAATCCACATCCAAATAGGTTCAATAGCTCATTGTTGGACTCTCAGATATGTCATTCTTTTGTTTATCTTTGCCTCTCTATCTTTTTCTAAAAATCGCCTGCACCACATTAAGGCTACTGGAGCAACTACCTTCCTGTGCCACTACAGCAAGGTCCCAACCGTGTCAAATGACCCAATAAATGTAATTGTTTGGCGAGAGGGAGTGCCCAAGTGGCAAAATGCCATTTAGTCAGGGACTAAGTAGAATATGTAGAATATGTGACACCCTTCTCTAACAAAAAAAACTAAAAATGTTTGAAAAGGATGAAATATTCAACAGGAAACTAAGGGGCTGATTAGGATGGCGGGGAGACTGCCACTGGCAGTCTGTCGGTGGCGGTCTCCCCACAACCCTAAGCAGCTTTTTCACCCACCAGATTTTGATGGTGGGCGGTGTGTAGGCGGGCGGAAAACCTGACCGCAACACATCCGAAGGGCTCCTTGAGGACACCGGTGCGGCGCAGGGCCTCCCAATCCCTAAAATGGCACTGCCGTAGGGATTAGGATGCTCCCCTCTCTGCCAGCCTTTCCATGCTGGTTCATCCGACATGAAAAGGCTCACAGGGATGGACATTGGGGGCCCATATTGGGTTCCCCTTCAACCCTGGACCTTTTGTTTGGGTGTGGGGGGGCACCTACGGTGACCCCTACATATCCCTGTACAAAGTGACAGGCACCGCATGGTGCCTTTCACGTAGTACAGGGATTTGTAAAACATCCTTTTTTAACATTGCGGTGGGTGCTGCAGCTAATTCCTATTGTGGGACTGCTGCCTTGTTGGTGGGTGATCCCGAATGCGAGATGGTGGAGGATGGACTGAAGTTCGTCTGCCATCGTAATCAGGCCCAATGTCTGGCACACTTTAGAGCAAGAAATATAGCCATAGTTGGGCCTGGTCATTGTTAGGTCTGTTTTTAGTGCACAGTTTGATGGCCTGAAATAAAATATCTGGTAGATACTACTACCTTAAAGATACATGTGTTGTACCTTCATAGCTTTAAATTAGGGTCGTCTTCCTGTCAAACAGTGGTCTCCTGGCATTTATGTTTCTATGTATAGGGTAGTAAACCTTTGATAGTGCTGTAAATGTTAAACATTTTTTAAGGAGAAAGTCTCTTTGCAGAACAGTTTCTTCCATAGACAGAAACTTGAGCAGGTGATACAGAAGATTTTTTGATGGTGAAAATAGCGGTAATGAAAATGGACTCAATATATCTTTTAGCAAACGGAGCACAGTTCACAAAAGAGAATAAAGTTATAGCATACAAAATGAAGAGTTTCTGTGCATGCTTAATGTACCCTATGATTATTGTGCACAGCTAAATTCTAAATTACAAATGGGAGTGAAAAAGCAGTCTCACCCTAGGAGGGTCACAGTACTGGGTATGCAAACACAGAGGCAATTGTGCAGACAATGCAAATAATGGCGCATGTCGACAAAGAAGTCTTTTCCAAATCAGGTTTTCTCATAGGCAAAATAGAAGCAGATGACCAAGGGGCTTATTTAACCTTTGGTAGGTGACAGGAAGAACTCTTTAACCAGGGCAGAGTATGGATGTACTCCTCTGCTCTGGCAGACTTTACCCTCCTATATTTAGAGATCTCAGTGTGCCGATGGTGATCTTGGTGTCTTCAGAGAGGCCTCCATCCCAGTATGGAAGCTTTACTCCGTGGGTACCATGTTCAATGTGCCGATACAGAAAATAATTTGTTTTCGAAAAAAACTAACTCCCAAATTGGATGTTTGGTTTTAAAGAAGAACAGATAAATGTCCCTGACATGCTGGGAGTTTTCTTCCAGAGTGTGTGGATCATTTCTTTGTCTTCCTGTTTGGAAAGACAAGGTTTTTTAACTGGAGGTACCAGACACGATCGAAAGTACATCAGAAGGTCTCTCCTAAATAGGTTGGATGGTCTCAGGTTCTTTGATTGACTGCCAATATCAATCAGGTCATCAGTTAAAGGTTTCTATCTTAAGACCCAGCATGGCAGGAGCATGATGGTTTTCCCTAAATAGAGGATGAACCTGGAGTTTGGTGGACAAGATGGCCAAACTCACAATAAGTCCCCTGCTTTATTGCCCCTTGATGTACAGCATAGAGAATGACCTAATGAGAGAGAGAAGGAGAAATCATTTATGATTCTTGTTTTGGAATGGGTACTTATTTCCCATTTCAAAGCAGGTCTTCATTTTTTGAAGGTAGAGCGTGTTCAGTGAAGGTGACAGAACAAAATTATGTAGAACAAGCAACATTTATTGTATTTCTGTTTTATTATGGGAAGTAGTCAGTGTGCCTCAAGCCTGCTATTATATCAGTACATACAGTTTTCCACTTAACATTTTTTTAAAATGTTGTTGGTCATTAATATTGTTGCAGAAATATAGTGATGTCCAGAGTATCATGGCATCTTGCAGGTTAGAACACTGTATTTGTTCTAATTTGCATTTAATATTGTTTTTTAGTAATACTGTCTTTTTAAATATTGTTGTATATATTATTGTGTATGTGTAATGTATATTGTGATGCTGTTGGTTTTTTTTTCTTTCAGTTCTTATAGCACATGTTAAATATATTTTAGTTTTTGACTAAATTAAGGTGAATTGATTAATGAATTGTTTAACTCTCTTCCAGTTTGATGACATCTTAAAGCAAACATTATTGTCTTATAATTGTTAATTTAATATTATATTGATGAAGGTATTATTAAGCTCATATTGTTTTATTATATAATTAAGCTGGTTTTAAATGTTATGGAGGTTTGTGTGGTATTTTAAATATTTCAGTTATTTTTTATTTAATTTAATTAATTCTTAAACATTAAGTTGAAGTTGATTATTTGATATAGTTTGTTGTTACCACATACATGATTTAGTTTCAAATTGTTAAAAATTAATTAATACAGTTTTAAGTAGTTCAGTTTATTTGTTTTATAATAAGTGTTACAGAAAACAATTACCATTGCAGGGTTTTGCACTCATTTGAGCAGTGGGCTCTGTATTTCAAATGTTGTTATATAAATGCTGTTTTAATTATTTTACGTTTGCTTTTGTTTATGTTCTATTAAATGATTTTCACAATATTTTGTATTTAGCATTGTTTTCAAAATTGTATATTGGTGATGATTTTTTGAATTATATGTTAAAATATGGAATGTGAAAGTTATACTCCTAAGATTTTGTTTACTACTTTAATGTGGTTATGTTTGGAATCTTAATTTTTAATACACCCTCTAGTCCAATATATTTTCCCCATTGCTGCAAAGTTTAGATCATGAATAGTAAATGTAACCCCACTTTCACCAATGTGATTAAATTTAGACTTGTAATGATATATATAAAGTTTACACCCCAAGTCCAATTCTTTCCACAGTGTGTGCAATAGTGGGAATAGTACCTATGATTCTCAGAGTTTATCTTATGTTTTATATTGAATGATTTTGACAATATTTTGTGTTCACTATTGTTTTAGATTTTTTATATGTTGGTGCTAATTTATTTAATTATATCTTAAAATATGGAGGGCCTTATTTATATGTCAGTTGGAAAGACTCCAACATCTGGTCAGAGGCTTTCCGACCGACATGGACGGTTAGCATTCCGACCGCCGAATTACAGTGTTGGCGGTCGGAGTGTAAACCGACTTGGTTCAGACGGGCTCAAGGAGTGCATCGGTCAGTCGAAAACTGCTCATTATCCCTTAAGGATGGCGCTTACGCTGTCGGAAATTATGATGTCGGTTTCTGATAGCTTTCCATGTCAAAAAGCGACTGTGGGGGCCCTAGGAGGGCCCCCATCGTCCCTGGCCCTCCGGTTGTGGCCATGTGTGGCACCTGTGGTGCCCCCTGAAAACCCCTGCACCTTGTGGCAGATACCTCACAGTGCAGAGAATTACACAAACTCCCATTTCTCTATGGGAGCTTATGCTGTGGGCGGTTTCCGCCTGCCGCACAAGCTCCCATAGAGAAATGGGAGTTTGCAACCACACCATGTGTGGTAGCATCGTAATTCGGTGTGCAGAATTGCTGACCTATGGTCAGGTAGTGCACACACCGAAACGGTGTTGGTCGAAGGCAACTCCGACCGACATCCTATTGAGACCCGAAATGTTAATAGTCAGTATATACTCTTAAGATTTTGTTTACTTCTTTAATGTGGTTCAGTTGGAATCTTAATTTTCAATTTACCCTAAACTCCAACATTTTCACCATTATGGCAAAGTTTGGACTGTGAATAGTAAATGCAACCCCACTTTCGCCATGTGATTTCATTTAGATTGGTAATGGTATATATAAAGTTTAAACCCCAAGTCCAATTCTTTCCCCAATGTGTGTAATAGTGGGAATAGTACCTATGATTCTCTGACAGTTCAACACTTTCCCCAATGTGATTAAGTTTGGAGTGGGAATAGTAAATCTTACATTCCCAAAGTCAAACAGTTTCCCCAAATGTGCTTACGTTTTGAAAGGCAGTAGTCGGTGTTACCCCCACAAAGTCACATATGAATTATACATGTTTTTGTAACATTTATGTTGTTATTTTGCATTCATTTTGTTGGTGTAGGACACACTTTATTTTAATATTTTTATTTCTAAATCATATATTTAGTATCATAATGAAAAAAGTTTGACTTTGTATAACTTCAAACATTTTGAAAAGTTACTGATAATTCATTTTCAATATATTTTTATGTTTCGTAGTATATATTTTTTCTATATGTTGTAACATAGGGAAAGTGTTCTTTGGCTCTATTTTTCATCTATTTTCTGCTGGCACCTAAATTTTGTAGTCCGTCTTCTTGTTTGTAGTTTCAGAATCTGATGTCCAACATAGTGGTTCTTTATTGTGGCTCTCTGGTGCAGGTAAGAATTTCTTCTGCCAACCTTTCATTGCATAGTTGTTTTTTGCTTCTTGTGATGGTGTGTATATACATTTCACCATGGAATTTGAAACTTGAGTTGGTGTCTGTGTTAGACAACCAACCCAAGCATTCATTTATTGGGCCTCACCAATAACTGGTATACTTTTTTTTTTTCTTTGGGAAAATGGTGATTCTATTAGCATGTCATGGTGCTTTGTTATCTCTGCAATAGGCACTTAAGATAAATCAATGTTTTTTAATTCCTTAAACAAATTCAGGGTGTGTGGTATAATCTAAGTCTTGCATTAATTTTTGTAGTTGCCTCCATAAATATAATGGTAATAAATACTGCTAATCACAGCTTGTTCAAAGTCAATAATATTTTATGTGACTTGTAATTATTTTTCTTTGTTTTACTATTATCAGGATGTTCATTATATGTTGCACTTTGTTTGGTACTAGGGTATATATCAATGTTTTGGAAGTCTTCTCATGTTCATTATCATGCATTATCATGCATTAGGAAATCATTACAGTGTGTTAATTTCATATTTTTATGGATTTCTATTTCTTCAAATATTTATGGGGCTCCTGTTGTTTGCCTTGATACTATTTTAGTTCTTGTTATAAGTCATTTTAGGTCTGCTATAACTTCTCCAGGCACCTGGGGTATAATGGATTTAAGTAAAGCTCCTGCAGGTGCTTGGGAACCAGTGCTTGTTACTATAGTCCTGTAAGACATTTCGTATTTGCATTTATGTGATGTGATGTCATCAGTGATGTCACTGACCATGTCATGAATGATGTAATATATGACGTCATCAGCAGTGCATTGCGGGGGCGTGAGTTATAGTTAGCTGAACTAACTATAACGCCGGAATTTCTATCGTTTTGTGCGAGTGAAATGTCCAACTAACTATAACGTTCCTGAAACCTATGGTTTTTTTCAGTTAATTTCTATGGTTTTTTAAATGCTAATTTCTAGCTATTGCGTGCCTGAAAACTATGGTTTTTCCAGTAAATTTCAGAGGTTTTTTAAATGAAAATTTGTAAGTCTAATGTACCTCCATCCTATGTTTTTTTAATATATATATATATATATATATATATATATATATATATATATATATATATATATATATATATATATATATATATATATATATATATATATATATATATATAATATACATATATCGGACTTTGTAGTCCATGATGGGAGCATTAATGTTCCTTTGGTAAGTTCTGCGTTAGTCACAAGTAAATTAAAATTACATTATTCACCCACTGAGGGTGAATAATGTAATTTTAATTTACTTGTGACTAACGCAGAACTTACCAAAGGAACATTAATGCTCCCATCATGGACTACAAAGTCCGACATGCACTTCAGAATTTGACGCATCAGCGTGGCCCACTGGGGGCAAGGCATGTAATTAAGAATAATGATTGGAGCCATCTGCGCAGCGCAATGCCTATGATTAAGAGGTTGTACCTCGAAACGCGTCAGGCTGCAATTGTACCTGGGATGTTTTGCTGGTTTGCCATGGAAATAAAACCGGATGGTTTCTAAAGCAGAGAGTGCGTCCTAGCTCGATGGGCACTTTTGTTGAAAAAATATTCCACGGCAGCCCTGCCGTGTAGGACAGCACCATCTCCGACTTCAGTGAGAGGCTGTGGCTTTGAACTATGTCTTACTGCCACGAAGCACTGCGGAAGAGGTAACTTGAAACCGGCAACATCCTGGGGCCCACTGAGGGTGAATAATGTAATTTTAATTTACTTGTGACTAACGCAGAACTTACCAAAGGAACATTAATGCTCCCATCATGGACTACAAAGTCCGACATGCACTTCAGAATTTGACGCATCAGCGTGGCCCACTGGGGGCAAGGCATGTAATTAAGAATAATGATTGGAGCCATCTGCGCAGCGCAATGCCTATGATTAAGAGGTTGTACCTCGAAACGCGTCAGGCTGCAATTGTACCTGGGATGTTTTGCTGGTTTGCCATGGAAATAAAACCGGATGGTTTCTAAAGCAGAGAGTGCGTCCTAGCTCGATGGGCACTTTTGTTGAAAAAAAAAAATATATATATATATATATACTGTACTGCATACTACATCTAGCGGCAGAAGAAGCTGTGCATTCTACAGCATATCATAGTATTGTATAAAATGGAACATACATTGCAGTGGCACACATACAGTATATAAGTAGGCATTTTTAGCTACATATAGATCTATTAGATCACTGTGTAAGATTTTAAATATGCCGTATGTCATTTCGGATTTAAACATTGCTTTTTCTGTGTTTAAATTTGAGCATTTCTGAGCATATTTAAATATTTATATGTTTATCGGCTTATTTTAAATGCGCTGGAATTTGCACTGAAATTGAATAACTTATGCTGCTATTAGGAATTTTTCAGTGATTATGCATTTACACTTTAAATCTGTACAAGTTTGCACTGAAATTGATTAACCTATGCTGCTATTAGTAACTCTTTAGTTACAATTCATTTGCACTTTGACTCTATGATGTCATTTCGTTCTTTAATCACTTTAAATGTAGTTTTTTGGTTATGCAACGTGTCATGTGATGAAGACCCGAGTGGGGGTCGAAACGCATAATGGCGGACTTGTTGGGCACAAAATAAACATCACTTGATTGGCACCAAGAACCTGGGGACCACTCTTTGTCCATTTGTCCGTGAGAGGCTACTGTTGGCGGCGAACTTTGCTTATAAATATATATATATATATATATATAAGAAGAGGCAAACCAATGCCACAAAGGAAAAAAGCAGACGTAGAACAAGGAGGGGCGGCTGGAGAAAGCAGCAGCACCGCATCGCCTCGGATCACCCGGAGCAGGAGAGGGGCGAGACGGTAACATCAGAGTCTCTCACGGTGGTAAACTTGACACCAAGAACACTAACGGAGGCGGAACTAAAAGTTCTCAAATATGGATTAAGTTTCTGCCCCTCAAGGAGATCTGAATACACGCAAAATAAAATTGACCTGTTCCGATTTGCGCGAAAAATGAAACTCGCAAAATATTTTCAGGGCAAAAAATCTACAAAACAGAAAGAAATAACATCTATCAGTGAAATTGAAAATCTCACAGCCGGTGATCTGGAAACGTTGGCAGTCATGGAAGATTTGCAACATGAGGGCGATCCTAGACAACTGATTGCAAAGAAAAGTGTGGATCAATCTGAGATCATTCAAATAAATCCAAGCAGCCCATTCAGACCAACGTCTAAATTTGTGCCGGTGATGCCGGCTGACTCTATAGATATTTTCACTGAGGCAGTGACTCAGGATCTAATCAAACTCAGAGGAAGCAACATGAATAACAGAAGGAGGGGCAACATTACTGCAGAACAAAAACAGGCAATCAAAAGTTTACAGAATGACAAATCAATCATCTGCAAACCGTCTGACAAAGGGGGGAATGTTGTCTTGATGACCTTTGATTATTATCAAAAAGAAGCACTGAACCAACTAAATGATACATCTAGTTACAAGAAGATAACACGCAAAGAATTTGAAAGTAGCGTAACATCTTACAGAAATCTTCTCAATAGGTGGTACCATAAGGGGATGCTATCCAAAGAGGAATACGGTTTTTTGGAGTGCAGATATCCTAAAATTCCAACATTTTACCACTTACCAAAGCTACATAAAGACTCTACAACCCCCCCCGGACGCCCAATTGTTTCCTCTTTGGGAAGTCTAACTGAGCACATGTCCCAATATGTGGATTTCTTTTTGTCTGAACCAGTCACCAAACTCACCTCCTACATCAAGGATACCAAGGACTTTTTAAAACGAGTAGAAAACATCCACTGGGAGAATGACTATGTAATGATGACTCTAGACATTTCTAGTCTATATACGAGTATCAATCATAATCAAGGAATGCAGGCGGTTCAACACTTTTTGAATGATCGGCCAATTAATTTGGCAGAACATAATGAAATGGTAATTGAGTTTGTGACATTTTGCCTGCATAATAACATCTTTTTGTTTCAGGATGTCTTGTTTAAACAGATACGCGGTACCGCGATGGGAACCTGCTTCGCCCCCAGCTACGCGAACCTGTTCGTGGGCTGGTGGGAGGAGCAGGTGGCCTGGGCGGAGACCAATGCATGTTGGACTCATAGAGTCATTTGTTGGACCAGATACATTGACGATTTGTTCATTGTTTTTAATGGAACTGAGCAAATGGCAAATAATTACGTGGAAGTACTTAACAACAATGACCTTAACCTCAGGTTCACAGGGGATATCAGTAACAAACATGTGAACTACTTGGACTTAGAGGTGTTCCCTGTGGAAGGTAGACTGTGCACTCGCCTGCATAGAAAGCCGACCGCAGGGAATTCCGTATTGCATGCTCGGAGTTGCCATTTTGAGAAGACCATAAGTAGCATACCCTATGGTGAACTTCTTAGAATCAAACGGAATTGCTCCCTAGATAGTGACTATCAAGTAGCAGCAAGAGAAAGCATGAATAGGTTCAAGTTAAGAGGGTATCATCAGGACATCCTTAATGAAGCTATGAGGAAGGCAGAAACAAAATCCAGACTTGATTTGATTGAAACCGAGGATCACATTACTAGACCAGCAAGTAAGATTGACAACAAATTCAGGATTATCATAGATTATTCTGAGGATGCTCAGGTCATCAGAAACATACTGAGAAAGAATTGGCACATCCTAAAAACGGATTCAGTCTTAGGAAAAGATATACCAAAAGCACCACCGTTAACATTCAGGAGAGCCAGAACGTTAAGAGATGACCTAGTACAAAGCCACTGCAATAAAGAAAGGGTAGCACCACCATTTGGGAAAATAACTGGTTTTTATCCGTGCCTAAAGTGCAGGGCCTGTAAGAATAGCAAGAAAACAACACACTACAAAGTCCCAGGTCTTAAGTCTCCCAGAAAGATTAATAAACTGATGAATTGCAATACCAGTTTTACAGTGTACTGCCTGGTTTGCCCCTGTGGTTTATATTACATAGGGAGCACCATTCACCCAACTAAGGTTCGCATCTTGGAACATATGAGGGCGATTCAGAACAAAGATGTGTCATATCCGGTGGCGAGGCACTTTGAATCTTTTCACCAGAGCAATAGGGATCTATTGAGTTTTTTCTGCCTGGATCATGTTCCATTAAATGTTAGAGGGGGCGACAGGCAGCTACAATTAAGGAAACTTGAATCAAGGTATATCATTGATGTTCAGACCAAAATGCCACTTGGTTTGAATAGTGGGGAGGAGTTGGCTGTACACCTGTAGTTTAAAAGTATCTATATATTGATTTTAATTATGCGGCATATAATTTTAATTATTTTGAATTGTTTTTTCAACATATGACAGAAAAAGTACCCGTTTAGGGTGTGATTTTGTGAATGGCCCATTCAGGGCAGTATTATCATGAAAGAGAACTATATTTATGTTCAGTAATGGCCGCCAATGGGGATTTCAAACCCATCCAGGGTGTGATTCAGGGCTGAACTGTATTGCAACAAAGAAATCTATTTGTACTTGCATGTTCAGTGATGGCCGCCAAAGTGGACTGAAGCAAGTCCTATGTTGTTGTCTATGCAAAGGGAGTATTTATGTCCACTCCAAAGTTGTTGCCTCTAGCAATTGACGAAGGCGATAGCTGAAACGCGTTTTGCTGTGAGCTGTTCCAATAAAGAATAATTGGATAACTGTTCCCGTGAGTGCTGGTGCTTGTGTACCCGGAGCGTTGACTGAGTGCGGTGTCCGTCGCCGCAGAGAAAGCACCCGACCGCGAGTGAAGGGGCGTGACGGAAAGTTGAGCCGGATATATATATATATATATATATATATATATATATATATATATATATATATATATATATATATATATATATATATATATTAAAAAAAATTGAATAATTTTTAGTTAGGAAAACTATATTCATTCTTTTTAAAAAAAAAATATTATACAGAAGTCGCGCACCCTTTGCGCACCCTACACGATGGCTGCGTGCATTCCGGTAGCCATTTTGAAAAGTCGCGCTGGGGTCGCGACTTCAGCGTAGTTTGTAAAGTATGAAATATCTTTAAATTAATTATAAATAAAAGTTTTCCTTTAAGTGTTTGTCTAAATTTATTAATAAAAGTATTTTTAAAGTATTATTTTCAATATAATTTCGACTAAAAATTATTTGATTATTATTGGATTTGGAGGTTAGGAGGGATGGCCTTTTTGCTCGATCTGTTTTGCAAGATGTTTTGGTCTAGTCAGGTGGACACCCTCCTCCGGGTGAGGTACGGCTTGAGGATTCTATTCAAAAGGTGAGGAATCAACAGGCAGAAGTATCCGTCAGAAGAGCAAGTTACTTACCTTCGGTAACGCTTTTTCTGGTGGACACAGTATCTGCCTGTGGATTCATCACTGTCCCACCCGCCTCCCCGTTGTCCACCTGTTTCTACCAAAAAGATACTTTTACTGTTTGGCATGAATGTTTTTAATATGTCTTAATCATGCTTATGTTTTAATAGTGAGAAATGCTTGATCTGTTGCTATTTCTTTATGCCTTTATTGGTTATGCATTTGTGTATATATATATTCACTGAAAAAACCATAGTTTTCAGGCACGTTATAGTTAGGAATTAGCATTTAAAAAACCTTAGAAATTCACTGAAAAAACCATAAGTTTCAGGGGAGTTATAGTTAGCTAGACTTTTCACTCGTACAAAACCATTGAAATTCCCCCGTTATAGTTAGTTCAGCTAACTATAACTCGCGTGCCCGCAATGCACTGCTGATGACGTCACATATTGCATCACTCATGACATGGTCAGTGACATCACTGATGACATCTCAAATGACATCACTGATGACATCATCCAGTGAATGTGTGTTTTTCTGAAAATTACATATGTTTTATATATGTATATCTCAAGGTCGATGGAAGAATAAATGGGTATATAAGTGTCTAAATGGATGATTTGTTTTTGAAAAATTGATTGTATAACTGACTGATTAAGTGTATCTTAGTGAATACATGGCTTAGTGAGTAATGTTTAAATATGTAAATATCTGTATCAGTCTCTCACTTTGTGTATAAGTGGCTCCATGGGTTAGTGAATAGCTACATGAGTGTCTATATAGGTTATGAGTTGGTTTTTTGAGTATCAGTATGAGTGTCTGAGTGTCTGTATGGTTCGGTGGGGGGTATTACGTAGTGCATAGGTGCATGAATGAGTGACTCACTGTTTGTATGTGTTGAAGACAGCATGTGTGCAGGACTGTATGGGTGGATGAGTGTGTGCATGGGTGTGTTAGTGAGTGAATGACTGTCTCAATAGTGTCTTTATGAGTAACTACATATGTTTTAAACTAGTATATGTGACTATTGGTGTATATAAATGAGTATATGTGAGAGTGAGAGATTGAAAGAGTTCCTGTATGAATGGGTATGTGTTTCTATAAGTGACTGTTTAAAAGACTAAGTATGTGTAAGTTTCTGTAGAAGTAAGTGTGGTGGTGTGTGTATAACTGTATATGCAAGTAAATGGATGTTTGATTCTTTATTAGCATGAGTGACTATGTGTGAAGGTAACTCTATGGATGAGTGGTGTTGTGTAACAGGATGTATAGGTGTATGAGTACATATGATGAGTGAGTACATGTATGAGAGACTGTATAGGACTGTTGGTGAATGAGTGTATGTGTATGTGGATCTTAGAATTACTGAATAGGTTGTTGTAACTGATATTGGTATGTCCATTGTTTTGAAAATTTTAGTTTCTATTTTTGAATGTGTGTATCAAAGGTTAAATTAGGGGGAGAGGAGGTCTGCCACTCTATCACAAGGATGATGTCATCAGTGATGTCATTTGAGATGTCATCAGTGATGTCATGAGTGATGTCACTGACCATGTCATGAGTGATGTAATATGTGACGTCATCAGCAGTGCATTGCGGGCGCGCGAGTTATAGTTAGCTGAACTAACTATAACGGGGGAATTTCAATGGTTTTGTACGAGTGAAAAGTCCAGCTAACTATAACGCCCCTGAAACATATAGTTTTTTCAGTGAATTTCTAAGGTTTTTTAAATGCTAATTCCTAACTATAGCGTGCCTGAAACGTATGTTTTTTTCAGTGAATTTCAAAGGTTTTTTAAATGCTAATTTCTAACTATGCCTACAGAGATAGGACATGTGAAGAAAGAAGAAAAAATGCACAGAAAGAAAAAAAAGAAATGCAGAAAGAAGCAACAGAAGTCCTCAAAGACGAAGAAAAGTGCAGGAAGAAGGATAACGTGCAGAAAGAACAAACAGAAGAGTAGAAAGAAGCCTTGTTGCAAAATCATCCTGAACCCTCAACTTTTTCAGACGGATACTGGTGGTAACTGAGTCTGACTAACCAGTCCTAGAGCCAGTGCTATGTTAAAAGACACCCAGAATACAGTGAAAACACCTACATACACTAGGGAACACTATGCGTTGGGGTCCCCCTGTGATCAGCATGACCTCCTCTGTAAGCCCCTAGTATATAATAGGGCAGGGGATTAAAACTACCTCTTAAAACGCGCCACAGGGTGTGTTTGCACACATCACCTCAGGCCCCGTCCCCTCACATCCCCACTGTGTAAACACACCATGTGGCCGTTTTAAGTTGGGAGATTAAATCCCCTTGAATCCTGAGGGTCCCTAGGGTCCAACTAGACCACTAAGTACCTCCAGTAAGCGCCATAGAGCTGCGTTGCAGAGAGATGTAAAAAGGGGCACGGCCTAGCCCACCACTCTGCAATGCAGTGCAGTGACGCTTACTGGAAGCACCTGGTGGGCTAGTTGGCCCCCAGGGTCCCTCAGGATTGAAGGGGATTTATTTTCCCAACTTAAAACGCGCCACAGGGCTTGTTTGCACAGGTTAACTCAGGCCCCGTCCCCTCCCTTCACCACTGTGTAAACACGCCCTGTGGCCGTTTTTAGTTGGGAGATTAAGTTCATTTGAATCCTGAGGGTCCCTAGGGTCCAACTAGCCCACTAGGTACCTCCAGTAAGTGCCACAGAGCTGCGTTGCAGAGAGGTGTAAAAAGTGGCACGGCCTGGACCACCTCTCTGCAACGCAGCTCAGTGGCGCTTACTGGAAGCACCTGGTGGGCTACTTAGCCCCCAGGGGCCCTCAGGATTTTAGGGGAATTATTTCCCCAACTTAAAATGTGCCATAGGGCGTGTTTGCACACGTCACCTCAGGCCCCGTCCCCTCCCTTCCCCACTGTGTAAACACGCCCTGTGGCCGTTTTTTAAGTTGGGAGATTAAGTCCCCTTGAATCCTGAGGATCCCTAGGGGCAAAATAGCCCACTAAGTACGTCCAGTAAGCGCCATTGCAGAGAGGTGTAAAAAGGGGCACGGCCTGCACCACCTCTCTGCAACGCAGAGCAGTGGCGCTTACTGGAAGCACCTGGGGGGCTAGTTGGCCCCCAGGGTCCCTCAGGATTGAAAGGGAAGTATTTCCCCAAATTAAAACGCGCCGTTCTAAGTTGAGAGATTAAGTCCCCTTGAATCCTAGGGGTCCCTAGGGTCAAACTAGCCCACTAGGTACCTCCAGTAAGCGCCACAGAGCTGCGTTGCATAGAGGTGTAAAAAGGGGCGTGGCCTCAGAACACCTGTCTGCAACGCAGCTCCCTGGCGCATACTGGAGATACCTGTTGGGCTAGTTGGCCCTCAGGGACCCTCAGTATTGAAGGGGAATTAATTCCCCAACTTACAACTGGCCAGGGGGCGCGTTTGCAGAGTGCTGCAAGGAGGGGGCGTGGCCTCCGGCGCAATGCCGGTCTTTTATTTATTTTATTTTTTTAAGAAGGAGGGCTGTGTGGCCCCCCTTATTTTTCTAATTTACTGGCCCTTGGGACCCCATCCCCCAGGGCCTGCACCCTAATTTTTTTTGTTGAAAAAAATTAATTTGGCCCTCCCAAGGCCTTAATCGGCCCCGGGGACCCCAACCCCCGGGTCATTTTTTAATTTTTTTTTATTCTTTAGGTGGGGGCTGCATTGCCCCCCTCCTCAGGCCACTTATGGCCCCGGGGACCCCATCCCCCGGGGCCGGCCTTTGTTTTTTATTATTTTTAAAAAAATATATATTTATAGAAACACCTTGGACATGCTGGACAAACCGTATGTACCTATCACCATGACGATTTGCGTGATATTCATTAAAAGGCGACTATGCATAGAATGAATCCACATGGAATGTATTTACACCGCTAGTTAAGCTCTGACGTGTCTGACGCCCTACCGTGCCTAATCCCGGCGCCCCCGCCGGTGGGTACTCTCCAAGTAGACACCCTTGTTGTTTATTTATACAAACATGGGTAGCTATTGACGGGCACATTTAATATACACGCACATCAAGCCATTCAAAGGGGATTCGACAAAAATTCGACCAAACTATGCAAGAAACCCCCCTCACGGTTAATAAAACACACATCCACCGCCGAATGTGTAATACTTTTTATTTTACTCTCTGGAAAGGAGACGAACCTCACTTGAGAGTCACAGCGTGCTCCTGGCTGAGCCCAATGCTGTGTTACACCCACCAGTGCCCGCCGAGTGCCTCACACCTCTGTGTTGTATTCCACCAGCTAGTGCGTATGCTACGACACTCTCTAGCCCATGTGCACTGTAACACCACCCCGTGAATATGCCATGCCACACTTGCCTTCGCACTGGATATATTGCCCCATCTAACGTGCCTTCCTCGATGCCTATGTTATAACGCACAGCGCTATGCCATACATATTACAATCTTAGATCCATATCTTTGTCACAGTGCATATGCAACGTTACACTCCCCAGCACATATTTTATATTACAACTTTAGAGACTAGTTAGGTTACACAACACTGCCCTGTGCATATTACACTCCAAGGCGCATATCGCATTGCACACGCTAGTGCCTGTGCTATCTCGCACTCTCCAATGAACCTGTCATTGCGCACAATGTATTGCATATTATATTTCATGGCCCGGTTCATCTTATATCACACTTTTTGGTGCATAGTTTATACCATATACTATATCTAGTTTTCATTTTCAATCGTGCTCTCAGGACTATGTTCTATATAACACTGTGTCCACCTACCCTTTTCACGGGCATTACATTTTGAGATGGGGTGGAGGGTCAGGGGGTGTTTCTGCCAAGTGAGCCCGGAGTCACAGTCACAAACGTCCTCTTCTTCCTGAATAAAAGTGAGATTATGCTGCATACTTGTTCATATTTTAAGTAGTTCGCACAGATACACATTTTAAAAACAATACATTTCCTAATACCCACCTTCTCTGAACAGTTAGCTTTCTGCCCCATCCACCTCCTCCCTATCCTCTGTTGTATGAATCTATGGACTAGCCTCCTCCCTCCTGCCATGCATGGTCTGATGTGCTGCCACTGCCCTCCATTTAGCATGATGTACCAGTCCACTCCTCCTGCCCTCCATTGCCCAATTCTATGGCCCATCATTGACCTCCTGCTTAGCCTCTGTGCTTAGCTTGCTGCCCCTATTCTCCTTCTCCCTGCCCTCCGATGTCTTTGTGCATGCCCCTGCTCCATCCTTTTTGCCCACCATGTTCCATGGATCTGCCACTCCTATCTACTCTGAGTGTTCTGTTGAGCTGCCACTCCCCTCCCACCTGCCTAGGATTGTCAGATGACTGTAACCTGTCCCTGCCACCTCCACCCTGCCTGACCACATGCCATGCCCCTATCCCCTTCCTCCTGTCCTCCATGGTCCATTTTACTGCCACACCCTTCTGCCCTCCCTGGTCTGTTGTGCTGCAACTGCTCCTCCTGCCTGCCCTGCGCGGTCTGTTGTGAGGGCCCCTTCCCCTGAACTCTCTTGTCTGTGCCCAGGTCCTGACCCTCCCTTCTATCCTCCATGGTCCTTTGTGCATGCCCCTGCACCCTCCTTCTTGCCCATCATAGCCATTGTGCTGTCACTAACCCTCCCGCTTGCCATGCATGGTCTTCTGTGCTGCCATGGCCCCTCCCACCTTCCCTGTGTGGTCAGCTAGCTGCCCCTGACCCCCTCCCACCGTCCCTCCTTGGTCTGTGTGTATGCCATCATAGTCTCATTGTTGGAGAGGTAAGGGGTATTGGGCATGGGGCGGTGGTTACTTTTCTAGGGATTAGGGTAGTGCAGGGGTGTTTGGGTAGTGTAGGGGGTTGTGCTGAGGGTAGTGTTTTAGGGTTTAGGGTAGTGCAGTGGTGTTTGTGTAGTGTAGGGGGTCATGCTGGTGGTAGTGTTTTAGGGTTTAGAGTAGTGCAGTGATGTTTGTGTAGGGTAGGGGGTCGTGCTTGGGGTAGACTTAGGGTTTAGGGTAGTGCAGTGGTGTTTGTGTAGTGTAGGGGGTCGTGCTGGGGGTAGTGTTTTAGGGTTTAGGCGGTAATGCAGTGGTGTTTGTGTAGTGTAGGGGGTCGTGCTGGGGGTAGTGTTTTAGGGTTTAGGGCATTGCAGTGGTGTTTGTGTAGTGTAGGGGGTCATGCTGGGGGCAGTGTTTTAGGGTTTAGGGCAGTGCAGTGGTGTTTGGGTTATGTAGGGGGTCATGCTGAGGGTAGTGTTTTAGGGTTTAGGGTAGTGCAGTGGTGTTTGGGTAGTGTAGTGGGTTGTGCTGGGGTAGTGTTTTATGGTTTAGGGTAGTGCTGTGGTGTTGGTGTAGTGTAGGGGGTTGTCCTGGGGGTAGTGATTTAGGGTTTAGGGTTTAGAGTAGTGCAGCGGTGTTTGGGTAGTGTAGGGGGTTGTGCTGATGGTAGTGTTTGAGGGTTTAGGGTAGTGCAGTGGTGTTTGGGTAGTATAGGGGGCCGTGCTGGGGGTAGATTTAGGGTTTAGGGTAGTGCAGTGGTGTTTGAGTAGTGTAGGGGTCGTGCTGGGGGTACTGTTCTAGGGTTTAGGTTAGTGCAGTGGTGTTTGGGCAATGTAAGGGGTCATGCTGGGGCTGGTGTTTCAGGGTTTAGGGATTAGGGTAGTGCAGTGGTATATGGGTAGTGTAGGGGGTTGTGCTGGGGGTAGATTTGGGGTTTAGGGGAGTGCAGTGGTGTTTAGGTAGTGTAGGGAGTTGTGCTGAGGGAGTGTTTTAGGGTTTAGGGTAGTGCAGTGGTGTTTGGGTAGTGTAGGGGGTCGTGCTGGTGGTAGTGTTTTAGGGTTTAGGATAGTACAGTGGTGTTTGGGGAATGTAAGGGGTCATGCTGGGGCTGGTGTTTCAGGGTTTAGGGATTAGGGTAGTGCAGTGGTGTATGCGTAGTGTAGGGGGTCGTGCTGGGGTAGTGGTTTAGGGTTTAGGGTAGTGCAGTGGTGTTTGGGTAGTGTAGGGGGTACTGCTGGGTGTAGTGTTTTAGGGTTTAGGGTAGTGCAGTGGTGTTTGGGTAGTGTAGGGGTCGTGCTGGGGTAGTGTTTTAGTGTTTAGGGTAGTGCAGTGGTGTATGGGTAGTGTAGGGTGTCATGCTGGGGGTAGTGGTTTAGGGGTTAGGGTAGTGCAGTGGTGTTTGGGTAGTGTAGGGGATACTGCTGGGGCAGTGTTTTAGGTTTTAGGGTAGTGCATTGGTGTTTGTGTAGTGTAGGGGTAGTGTTTTAGGGTTTATGGTAGTGCAGTGGTGTTTGTGTACTGTAGGGGGTCATGCTGGGGTAGTGTTTTAGGGTTTAGGGCAATGCAGTTGTGTTTGTGTAGTGTGCAGCGCATGCGCTGTGTCGCTAGGTGAGACCTTAAAAGCATTGCACCAAGATGGCTGCCAACACTTCCTGGATTGAAGTGTTGGCAGCCAATTAGAGTCAAGCTTGTGCTTGTGTAGTTAGGTCCTGTCCAGATATATAAAGGTATTTTTCCTTTAATATCTCAAAAACTACTGAACGGATTTACACCATTTAAAAAAAAAGGGCGCTTTCTGAACCAAGCACTACCTTTTTGCCAAATTTGGTGTAATTCCGTTCAGCAGTTTTGGCTGTAGTCGTGTCCAAAATTTCCTATGGGAATTAACATGGAGAAAACATGTTTTGGGACCCCCCCTTTTTTTCCGTCCCCGCTTGGCGAATCATCCCGAAACTTTCAGGATAGGAACAGACCGGAGCGGGACCAACGTTTAGAACATTTTGCGAAGAATCGTCAACCAATGCCAAAGATATTGGGAAAATAAAAAACGCTTTTTGAATAGAAACATGGTCCTAACTATAACTATCTACTGGCGACCGCCAGTAGATAATATATATATATATACATATATATATATATATATATATATATATATATATATATATATATATATATATATATATATATATATATATATATATAAATATATATATATATATATATATATATATATATATATTCAAATGTGGCTGTGGGCGGCTACCTCATCCAAGGAGGGGGTCCGTTGGCGGAATCAACCAGCTTCCGCTATTCAATTAGAAACAACTTCCCAACTCTTCCCGCTTCCCATCCGGCAAACAGCGAAGAGAGAGTCACGGACACCTCGTTTCTTCGTGGCAAAGTCAGGTCTTTATTTTAAATATACAGCTTTCGACGCGTTTCGGATATCACAGTATCCTGATATCCGAAACGCGTCGAAAGCTGTATATTTAAAATAAAGACCTGACTTTGCCACGAAGAAACGAGGTGTCCGTGACTCTCTCTTCGCTGTTTGCCGGATGGGAAGCGGGAAGAGTTGGGAAGTTGTTTCTAATTGAATAGCGGAAGCTGGTTGATTCTGCCAACGGACCCCCTCCTTGGATGAGGTAGCCGCCCACAGCCACATTCGAATATATATATATATATATATATATATATATATATATATATATATATATATATATATATATATATATATTATATATATATATATATATATATATATATATATATATATTTAAAATAAAGACCTGACTTTGCCACGAAGAAACGAGGTGTCCGTGACTCTCTCTTCGCTGTTTGCCGGATGGGAAGCGGGAAGAGTTGGGAAGTTGTTTCTAATCTAAATATATATATATATATATATATATAATATCTACTGGCGGTCGCAGTAGATAGTTATAGTTAGGACCGTGTTTCCATAGGAAATCTCAAAATTCTATTTTGAATAACTTTGGCGCCGGTTGACGAATCTTCGCGAAACTTTCAAAACTAATGGGGCGCTCCACTCAGCTCCTACCCTGAAAGTCTAGGGGTGATTCGTCAAGCGGGGGCCGAGAAAAAAGGGGGTCCCAAAACACGTTTTCCCCATGCATTTTCCCATAGGACCTTTAGTCGAAGGTACAGCCCAAACGGCTGAACAGAATTACTTGAAATTTGGCAGAGAGGTAGTCCTCAGGTCAGGGAAGTGCCTTTTGCAGGTCTGGTGTCAATCTGTTCAGCGAAATTCTGATTGGTTGTTAGATGTCAGTCAACATTCGAATCGGTCAAAATCAGGAAGTGTCGGCCGCCATTTTGTCTCTCGCACTGAAAAGGAAAGGGGGGAAAAAGGTGGAAAACATGAAAAGGGGGCAGGGAAGAGAGTTCCTGACCCCCTAGCCTTTGTCAGGGGGTCACAGAAGGACCCCCATGGGTGAAATAAACATTTTTTTTTTTTTTATAAAAATCGCAGGGTGCGCGCACGGTGCGCGCACGGTGCAAGATGCGCGCAGCGCACCGTGCGCCCAAAGCACGCGCACGGTGAAAAACCTTAAAAAATATATATATATTAATAAATACATAACTTACCATTTAAAAAAACTTACAAATTCACTTAAAAAACCATAGGTTTCACACACGTTATAGTTAGGATTTAGCATTTAAAAAACCTTGCAAATTCACTTAAAAAACCATAGGTCTCACACAGGTTATATATAGGTGGACATTTCACTCGTAAAAAACCAATGAAATTCCCCCGTTATAGTTACATCAGATAACTATAACTCGCGCGACCGCCACTCTATCACAAGGATGATGTCATCAGTGATGTCATGAGTGATGCCACTGACCATGTCACGAGTGATGTAATATGTGACGTCATGAGCAGTGGATTGCGGGCGCGCGAGTTATAGTTATCTGAACTAACTATAACGGGGGAATTTCATTGGTTTTTTACGAGTGAAATGTCCACCTAACTATAACCTGTGTGAAACCTATGGTTTTTTAAGTGAATATATATATATCTTGCATCGTGTTGCTTCTTCCGCCCCACTCGGCCCTTGGTAGATGGAGCGTGTCCCGGTGAAGCTTACCGGGTAACAGTGATGTCATCAGTGATGTCATTTGAGATGTCATCAGTGATGTCATCAGTGATGTCACTGACCATGTCATGA
Source organism: Triturus cristatus (assembly GCF_964204655.1). Lineage (NCBI taxonomy): Eukaryota > Metazoa > Chordata > Amphibia > Caudata > Salamandridae > Triturus > Triturus cristatus. The sequence continues at coordinate 1,576,997,963 of NC_140590.1, forward strand.
GTGATGTAATATGTGACGTCATCAGCAGTGCATTGCGGGGGCGCGAGTTATAGTTAGCTGAATTAACTATAACAGGGGAATTTCTAGGGTTTTGTAGGAGGGAAATGTCCAGCTAACTATAACGCCCTGAAACCTTTGTTTTTTTCAGTGAATTCCAAAAGTTTTTTAAATGCCAATTCCTAACTATAACGTGCATGAAACCTATGGTTTTTTCAGTGAATTTCAAAGGTTTTTTAAATGCTAATTCCTATCTATAACTTATCTCTAAAGATATCATGTTTAATGATTTTCATTGGATTTCTATATTTGTCAAATTCAGTGTGTCAATTACATTAATTATGTTTTTTGAAATTCTTTTTTATCACCATTTTTTTAATTAATTTTTTTAATTAATTCTTTTAAAAACTTAAAAAATATTATTTGTTTTTATTGGGTTTTTCAAACATATTTTTTTATATTTTAAAAAATATTTCTTTGACTATATGTTCAAAACTTTATTTTATATATTTTTTTCCCATGTTTTTGGATCCGCGCACCCTATGCGCACCGTTCTCGATCCCTATGCGTTAGCATCCGCGCATGGTATGCGTTGGGTACGTGTTTAGTGCGCGATCGCAATGCAACTGGTACGCGACTCCCAGCCTATACGCGACTTGTTCGATGTACGTAACGCGACGTTTACGCGCTTCCGTGATGCGTCATCTGCGTCTATGACGCGGTAGGTGCGCGGATCCTGCAAAATATTTAACATTTAAAAAACATATATATATGTATTTCATGTGAATATTAATTGAAGACAAACTCTAAACTAGTCTTAAAACTAATATATTTTTACATCTAATCCTATAAATTTTTTTTATTCAATTTCGCGGATGCGCGCTGGGTGCGTGCTGCCTAGGCGCAGGGTGCGCGGATCCCATGTGACCTGCAAAAAAAGAGATTTGATTGGTTCATTACACTTCCTGTTCTAACTATTGAAAGACCCCACCCAATTCAATCATTCTTCTTTGACCTTCTTTGGAGGAGCATCTCTTTGCAGAGAAGAAGATTTTTTAGACTAAGTTTACACTTAGCTCTTACTTTTTTCTACTAAAAATGGCTTTAGGGCAGCAGGCATCACCTGCATTTCCTCATACATCTGAGGATGAATTTTTGGAGGAGACACCATGCAAAGAACGTTTTTCTTAGGTGGTGTGGACATTTTTTACTTTTCCCGAGGGGCAGAATAAGACCAATGCCACCTTGGTCACATGCAAGGTTTGCAAAAGAGTGCTGTCGTGAGGGGATCCTAACAAGAAATACTCGTGTGAAACGGCTAGTGTGATGAAGCACCTAAGGACCCTTCATCCAAACAATCATGCACGAGAAGAGTGTAAATGGATGAGAAACACTCCTGCTCCTGCGCCTTCCACCTCATCGCAGCCGAGCACTTCAAGAGTGCATCTATCAGCCCAAAACTTGGACATCTGTCCTCAATTTCATTATTTAAAAGTGCTCTGCACTAAGTGCAATGCGACTTTGTGCTACGGTGAGCAGTCGATCGATCTGATCTGCCGCCGGCAAGAAAGTCACATTTGCTGTTTTTTTTGGTTTTTTTTATTGTTCCCTGAAGATCATTGTTTGGTTGCTCCTGTTTTGTTTTTTGTTTTTTTTCTCTCAAAAATCCCAAAAAATCACAAAATTGTTGGAAAAACCAAAAAAAAAAGAGAAGAAAAAATAAAGTTTTTGTAAGAACTAACTTTCCTGGTTTAAAAAAAGAGCTACATTTCTTTGTTAGTGTGTGAAAGTTTAGATGAATGTATGTGTAGTATGTAATTGACTGAATGAATGCATTAGTAGCGTATGGTGAATGTATAAGTGCAGAACTACGAGGAAGTGCTGCAGCATCACACAGTAACCTCTTTAACTGCAGTGTGCTGTAGTACTTCCAAAGCACAGGGATGCAACAAATGTACATAAATATGTTGCAAATCTATGCTTCTCTCTGCACGTCCGCTTAAACTGCAGCCATGTGGTGACACAGGCACCCTTGCACCATAGTGCAAGGATATCTGTGTCATGTGCTGTTTGTTTTTGTGCAGGAAGACACACCTTCCTGCACAAAAACAATCAGTAAAGGCCTTTTTCTCTTTCAATGTATGCTGAGCATTGTAGCATGCATTGAAGATATAAAAATGTGGAGAAATGAAAACAATTCTCCTTGTTGTGCTTTCCTACACCAATTTTAGAATGGTGCAGCATTCACACACATATCGAGATTTATGATTTCTGATAAATCTAGGCATGTGTCTTGTTTCTATGAGTATTCAGTGCAATCATGCACAACAACACTTAGAGATCACCCTTTCAACGCAAAGTGGTGTGCATAATGAGGTTGTATTTACATGGAGTATAAAAAGTGCACAGAGTGCCTTTTCCTCTCTTTGTAAATATGAAAGAGTGTCTTGCACAATAACTATGTTACAAAAAGTGACATATTTCCGGTTTTAAAATTACTTGCGAATGATAGAAGGTAAGCACAGAGTTTTGTCTGCAAAGATGTTCAAAGAGGAATGATTGAAATGATTGTGGTCCTTCAATATGTACAATGGGAAATATTATGAACCCCTCAAATCTCTTTTTTTGCAGGTCACATGATATCTGATTATGGTCAGATTTCAAAACTACATAGGTATAAACAGAGTGTTTTTAGAAACGTGTTTCAACTTTGTAGCTTCTTGCAGACATCCTTATTCTGCATATTGAGACTTAGTTAAACTTACCTTCACAGTAATAGGAATAAAAAATGGTATACATTTTTTTCAGATTTTCATTGCAATCTAAATTCATATAAATTGCTTATTTTAAAATTTGGATCTGTGAAAGAAAAGGAAAAAAAAATTATAACATGTAATAATACATTTTTTACAACACAGCATAATTTTCACAAAGTAATTTGTTTGCCTTTTTTACTGTTCTCAGAATAAATTGAATTTCACTAAAAATAGTGATTTCAATCGTACTCATCACTTAACAGCGGGCAAAAAAAAACAATCAGAAAGATTCTTAAAAAAAACAACATGATATTCTCAGCAAAATACCACAAGATACAAATCACAGATATATAAAATGCTTACAGCTAACAAAATGTTATAAGTTTAACTTACAAAAACTGTAAATGCTGCTGCTTTAAAATATTCACTGAATCTGAGGATAAATGTTTGGAGAAGGCACCACGACCAACAATGTTTTTCTTCAGTGGTGTGGAAATGTTTTACTTTTCCCGAGGGGCAAACAAAGACCAATGCCACCTTGGTCACGTGCAAGATTTGCAAAAGAGTTCTGTCGCAAAGGGATCCTAACAAGAAATACTCGTACGGCACGGCAAGTATGATGAAACACCTAAGGACCCTTCATCCGAACAATTTTGCACGAGATGAGTGCAAACGGATGAGAAACACTCCTGCTCCTGTGCCTTTCTGAGTTTCTTTTCTTTTTTTTCTGGCATGATTTCTCTATTTTTACGTTGAAAAACAGTATCTGTAAAAAAGAATCACAAATAAATGTATATTAATAACATTCAAATGTATACTATTCCATTACTGTACAAACACATTTTATATAAAAACTGACTAAGAAACTATGCCCTGAACCACAAGTGTGACGATGGTTAAAACACGACATGCATAGTGCATACTACTTTGAAGCAGTTCATGCCCTAAAGCGTACCTCACTAAAAGACTACATGCTAACTGACTGAAAGATTACAGTACTATCAGGAGACACACTGGGTGAGTGACAGGGTGTTTGCTAGGAGTGTATGACTACTGATTGGGGAATTGAAGGTGTGAAAGACAACTGTGTAGGTGATTAGAGGACTGCATCCATAGTGAATAGGCATTTGAAGCAGTCTATGTGCTAAGGCCTGGCTCACTGCATGAGTACTTGGGTACTGACGGAATGATTAGAGTACAGCAAGGAGAGTGCCTGGGTGAATTTATAAGTGGTTAGCTTTTGACACAGTGAATGGATTAGTACTTGGTACTGAATGGGTCACTAGAGGAGTGCAAAGGGAGTGACAGGATGTTTGCTGGACTGTATGGCTACTGACTAGGGAATTGAAGGTGTGAAAGACAAGTGTATAGTATGTTAGAAGACTACATGCATACTGCATAGACATTTGAAGCAGTCTATGTGGTAATGTATGGTTCACAACATGAGTACTTGGAAACTGACTAAATCATCAGACTACTACTAGGACAGTGCCTGGGTAAAACTTTTAAATGTTCGGTTCTGGCACAGTGAAGAGAATAGTACATGGTACTGCACTTTAGTGTCAAACCCTGGCTCATTTTATCAATGCATAAGCAAAGAATAGCTTCTAAAGCTACTAAAACTTGACAACATGACCGGTTTTAAAATAGTTATCTGTCAGCAAATACACGATGTTACCAAATGCTTCTATCACAATCCTTACCCAAATGCACACAGACTCACAGTGTGATTTGAGATAAGCAACACTATCCTAGGAGTTTACCAAAACTCATTCACTAGCCTAGAAGAGGTAAGGGTACTGCACACAATCTACATATTTAAGTACAGCACATTAGTGTCAAAACATGATTCATTTAATCAACGCATAAGCAAAGACTGGCTTCTAATGCTACTAAAACTTGACAACATGACAGGTTTTAAAAGCGTTATCTGCCAGAAAATACACGATATAACCAAATGCTTCTCTCACAGTGGTTCCCAAATGCACACAGACTCACAGTGTGATTCTAGACAACAACCACTATACCTAGGAGTTTACCAAAACTCATTCACTACTGTGGAAGTGGTAAGGGAACTGCACACAATCTACATATTTCAGGGCTGCACTTTTGTGTCAAAGCCTGACTCATTTAATCAAAACATAAGCAAAAACTGCCTTCTAATGCTACTAAAACTTGACAAGACAGGTTTTAAAACAGTTATCTGTCAGCAAATACACGATGTTACCAAATACTTCTCTCACAGTGGTTCCCAAATGCACACAGACTCGCAGTGTGATTCTAGACAAGCAACACTATCCCTAGCAGCTTACAAAAACTGATTCACTACTGTGCAAGGGGTAAGGAGACTACACACAATCTACATATTAAAGTACAGCACATTAATGTCAAAGCATGACTTATTTTATCAATGCATAAGCAAAGACTGGCTTCTAATGCTACTAAAACTTGACAACATGACAGGTTTTAAAACAGTTAACTGTCAGCAAATACACAATGTTACCAAATACTTCTCTCACAGTGGTTCCCATATGCACACATACTCACTGTGTGATTCTAGACAAACAACACTATCCCTTGCACTATACCAAAACACATTTCTTCATCTAGGAGTACTACAGTTTAGTATAGAAACATAACTCATTTCACAAATTCATAAACAATGACTAATTTCTAATTCTACCAAAATATAAAAACAGCACAGTTATCTGTCTGCAAACACATGAAAAACACAAATGCTTATCACAGAATGGTTTCTACATGCACACACACTGTCAATAAGATTTTAGAGAAAAAAAGTACTCCCTACACTTTAGCAGGAGAAATACATTAGTCTGATTAAAATCAAAATAGTCTACATACATCCCCTCACAATTAAATAACTCACCTTTCAAGTTGTTTTTTAGATTAAGAAGTATATCAGTCACACACCAGATATCAGTCACACACCAGATTTTCTTATACAGAATCTCTGCACTGTGCACCTCTCAGCAAAAACAAAGAATGGCAAAGTTTCCCTTTCATTTTCCACACATATACATGTAAACATCAAATAACAATCCTTCACACATAAATTCAAAAGCAAACACACATTTCTATTGGTTAAACATTTCAACCCTTTGCAAATGAAATACATTTCAACCCTTCCCCCAATCTGCCTTATGCCTGTTACCATAGAAACAGGTCATGGAACACTGTACTGAGCACACAGGTCACAAGTTCAGCACACAATGTTGCTAAACAAGACAGCAAGTGTGCTTGACTTTTCAACATATCAGCTTATCATATATAATGTTCCTTACAATCAGTTTTTGTTAACTAATAAGAATCATGCATTTAAAAAACAGAAATATACACCCTACCTTTCAGTGTAGAAAGTTGTCATACAATCAATGATTTCTTGTCTTTTTTCAATTCTTTTTTCCTTGGATCCGCGCACCCAACACGAGAGGATCCGTGAAGCAAGCGCGATAGGATGCGCGCACCCTGCGTGCATTTCGCGGGTTTTTTTTTTTTAAAGGGGGCCCCAGGGGGTCCCCAGGGGGTCCCCCTAAGCACCTCTAGAGGGTCAGAGTATTTCCACTCTGCCCCCTTTATATGTTTTACACACTTATTCCCCTTGCTTCTTCAGCCTCGCTTCTACCGAGGCAGAAAATGGCCACCAACAGTTCCTGGTTTCGAATGTAGACAGACACTCGACAGCCAATTAGCATTCAGCGTGCGATCGGGAGGGTACGCGCTTGGTTCGGGGAGGGTGCGCTTTCGGTGCGGGTAGGGTGCGCGGATCCTCCCTGGCCATAGATATCACTAGCTTTTTTACCCTAAATTTCTCAGGAACTACTGAACAGATTCACACCATTTATGCAAAAGGCACAAGTCTAAACTGAGGACTACCTCTTTGCCAAATTTGGTGTCATTCCGTTCAGCGGTTCAGGCTGTAGCTGCGACAACAGATCCTATGGGAAATTGCATGGGGAAAACGCGTTTTGGGACTCCCCTTTTTTCTCGGCCCCCGCTTGACGAATCACCACGAAACTTTCAGGGTAGGAGCGGAGCGGAGCTGGCCAAAAGTTTGGAAAATTTTGCGAAGATTCGTCAACCAGCGCCAAAGTTATTCCCAATAGAATGTTGCGGATTTCCTATGGAAAATAGGTCCTAACTATAACTATCTACTGGTGACCGCCAGTAGATAATGTATATATATATATTTTTAGAAAATAAAATAAAAAAATTAATAAACAATATGTTTTAAATATATATATTATACCATATAAAAAGAACACATATCATATTAATTACATATAACAAGAACCTACAAATACCATATATAATAAAATTATAAATACATTTACAAAAAGTAATACTTTTAAACTAGAAAATATTTACAAAACAAATATTTATTGAAACATAAATGTATTTATTTTATTTCCTACCCTATACCACCACACCAATAACAAAACACTTCAATATTTTTATTACATGTATTTCCATAATTAACATACTTAATAATCAATAAAAAAATATTATGAATAAAAAACGAATACACATGAATTAACTACACACTCTTTGTCACTATAATTTCCGCAACACACACCTAAATTAAACTATAAACTAAAAAAACACAATTAAAACTAAAAACTATTACTATTAATAACGAATAATTAAATTCTTGAAATGTATTTAAGACCCACCCTTTACCCCTTTAAAAGCAAAATAAACACACAAAAAATAAACAATTACCTAAAATAAATATCAAATAATTAACATTAATTATATATTAATTAATTAAACACAAATCACTTCCCACTCTTTACTCGTATAAACACAACACACATGTAAAATTAATTACACAATTACCATAATTAATTACCAATTAATTCATCAAAATTATTAACAACCAATACATTTATAATACATTACTTTGCACATTTAACAGTAGAACATCTCAATTAAACAAATATTAATAAATAAAAATTAATCAATAAATGTAATGTAATTAAATTAATTTCCACCCTATTCCCCTATAAACCCACAACCCGCTATGGAACTAAAAGCACAAAATTCTAATAATTAAAAAAAAAAAATAATAATATAATTAAATCACTTCCCACCCTATTCCCCTATAAACCTACACCCCGCTACAGAACTAATAGCGCAAAATTCGTTTTTTTTTATAACTACTAAAAATGTAACATATTAAAAATACAAAAAATTCTTATATGAAAAACATAAATCACATACATAGAAAATATATACTAAAATACATAACAATAAGAAAAAACAATATGTTTAACAACTATATTTTTGCAAACGATATTAAACACTTCGATATTTTTAAAAAATCGATATTACTTACCTTAAGTCGATATTCTTGACCACAATATTCTTGCTGTTGATATTTCTGACCCACTATATTAATGCCTCGATATTTTTGCAACTTGATATTTTGTACTTGATATTCTGTCTCTGCACCGAATCATTCACACAAGTTTCTCAGCAAAAATTGCACACTATATTTACATATAAATTATTAGATGAATGTAGCCAAATGGGGTTATAGTACAAGTGTTAAAGTGGCGGTGCTAAAGTGCAAATCAGTGTTTTATATCAAGCTGTTTTAATCTTATGAACCAGGCTGCTTGAAGGAAACTGAAAACAGCAAACGCATTCATAAGCCTCGTATTTGCTTTCCAGACACATAGGGGCTCATTACGATGGCGGGCGGACTTCTGTCCGTCCGCCATCGTTTCGGATTTGGGACCGGCTGCCCATGAGGTGGTCTCCTCACAATCCGAATTACGATGCGACCGCCACCAGGTCACCAAAGCATTCATACTTGTCAGCTGTCACTCTCTAAGAAAATAACCCTTATTCTAAGACTAGTATTTGACAAATGTGTATATAGTTGTCTCTTCTTAAAAATCCATCCTGTCAAGTGTTTGAAGGCAAATTTCAATTATTAGAGAAGGGAGTGTGGGAACAAGAAGGAGGTTTTTTAAACAAAAGCACATGAGCATAGCTGTGAAATGACCACTTGTCACCTTTGTTCAGTCAAGGATTTTTTGCCAACATGGACATTCAATATGAACATTGTAAATTTGCTGTGATACAAGGGTGAATGGCAAATTAGGGCAGGGGGTCACTTGAGAGTGGACCACATTTGAGGTGTTCTGTAAAAGATTTAGAACACATGGAGGTTAGTCCATAATAAAAATCAAAATAAGTATTATGGGAGCACAGTGAATGTCTGTTCAGATGTGTGGTAGAGGAATATCTGATGCTATAATGCATGTATTTACCACACATATAATACAATGTGTTGCATTACATTGTAAGTCTTTAACCTGCATTTTGTCGTGGTTACAACCCCTCACTATCCTTTCTACTGTGTACCCTTAACCATCCCTGAACCGTAAAAACACTTCTTATCCCTTAGCTAACCCTGGGCACTAAAAACACTTACATCCCTATATCCTGTCCATCCATTGACCCCTTAAACCTTTTAACCACTTAATTTTCCACAAGTCGGCCATTCAAATCTATTTAAGAAAACTTACCTGCGTGGTAAATTCCACAGTTGAACAATGGAAAAAAATGGCATGCGTGTTACTTACCTGTGCTGTAAGTGCTGCATGGTAAGTGTAACGTGTGGTAATGTCTGCATTGTAAAGAGTGCATAACATTGTACAGAGAAGGAAGTTGATCATCTGGTCCAGAAACAGGTTTTCTTTTGCATTCTAGTACTTGTAGTTGGGGTTTGTCCATAATAAATGTTGGACTGTACATACCAAAATGCAAAATACATTACTAATTATGTCTGGTATGGGACAGCTAGCAGGACAGCGGATCCTCTATTATCTCTACTCTATCCGTCTGCCTAAGTTAGACTTCCCCACCCGCCCCTAATGCATTATGGGATTCGTAGTCTGGATAACAAGCATTAAAGCAACAATTTGTAACAAGCAATAGGGCCTCCTCGAATAGGCATTTTGTAGTACACAAAGTGCTACGTATGTAATACACTTTTATGTAGTCTTACATGCCTTTGTGGATTTGCCACACCTCTAAAATAAGAATAAATAGGGAGTATTTGAAAACTATTCATATAGAATTAGTGCAAATATAAAGGAGTCTATCCTCTGCTTTTTAACTATTAGGGTGCTGGACAATTTGGGACTGATTCCCAGTGGCATATAGAGGTACGTGAAAGGGTGCTCCAGGGCTGGTACTTCGCACACTCATACATTATTTTGCAACTCAGACCCAGTGAGGGGAAACAGCACTCATTCAGAGTTGGGTGTCAAATCCGGAGGTATTGGTCCAGCATTTAGAGCAGAAACGCAAACGAACGTGGTGAAACATGTAGCACGCAGATGCTGACACCACAATTGTCATCTCTAGCCTTTAGAAGAGCCATGTTGCCCTAAATCAATGGGCAAGTTTGAAATACGCACCAAGTCGGATGTTGCAGCAATCGCCGACTGTTTTTCCCACCTGCTAAATTTCCACGTCTCCTAACGACACACAGGAGATAGCAATCCGAATTAGAGTGAATTTAAGGCAGTAGCACAATAATGACTTTTCTTTTCTATACTCACATAAACTCACCAGGCGCTAAAGAGAAAACAAGCGCTCTGCCAAATTACAGCTTGTGAGCCACATAAGAAGGTGTATTCGCGAACCTTGTTTACTGGTTTCATCAGACAAAATCAATCAAGAAATGTGATATGTAGGCAGAACCCTTCCTGTGGGATTCAGGCAGCGGCTCGTTCATTACTGCCAGCGGTCGGGAGAGCTTGTCATGGTGCGACAGCGGCAGGGCGCGTGCCGAGACGCTCTAATAATACCTTCAAACCAGCCGCTGCAGCTAAACCTTCGCCATCGGGACTGCAGTGTGCGCTGTTAGTTGTTGGCACGGCAGTTCTTCTGGTGTTGGAGTTAGCTGCTTCGTCAGGCTGCTTTTGAGGTCGCCATGTTTTTTTCCCACATGCTTCCGATTCGTATTTGCGTGCCAGGCCTCACTTACCACACGAACAGCTCTAGGGTTTTGCAGCTGAGATTGCAAGGCTAGAGCCCCCGTCTTACTAATTATAACACTTACAGCGGTTCATCGATCTCAAGGAAGCAAAAGTTTCTTTTTTATATGGAAAAAGTATGAAATATACAGATAAATATAGGAAATCATTTTGAAATAAACGAAATAAATAATTCATAACAAGGCAAAAGTCTAGAGCTTTTCTAAAGGGAACTGTGATGTTGTCACAAAAAAGTAGTGTCTTTAAGTTAAAATACAGACAGCAATGCAAGTGGAAACAAGTATTGGAATAGACAATAGGTCTGGGGTCTACTCTCACTCAGGGGCATATTATCAAGAAACGGCGTTAAAATTATCGCCGCTCTAGCGGCAGAAAACTGCCACTAAAGCGGCGATAATGGGCTTGATAATATGCCGCAGAGAATTCCAATAGAAGCCCATGTTCTGGTGTCAACATGGGCTTCTATTGGAATTCTCTGCGGCATATTATCAAGCCCATTATCGCCGCTTTAGCGGCAGTTTTCTGCCGCTAAAGCGGCGATAATTTTACCGCCGGTCTTAATAATATGCCCCATAGTTGTATGTGGATGCGCACCTTGTGAAAGAGCAGAATCTCGCCATGGCACAATGAAGCTAGCCAATGGATGAAGTGGGCTGACACATTGCTCCATGACTGATGCTGTAGTGCTACAAAAAAAATTTGAATGGCACAAAAACAGACCAATGAATGAAAAGGGCTGGCTCAAAGCCCCTATAAGTATGTTCTACAGATAATCAGCCAAATAAAAAATTCTTGGCTACCAATGGACCTAAAAAGGGCTGAGGGAACCATTTTCACTCTCAGTGCATGAAGTGGGTATAATTCATCCTGGCTGAGATGGGTGGCAATGGAAATGTTTTGGGTTCTTAGCACATCCACTGCAGCGTGGAAGCTGGCCTAGCTCATCAGCTTGAAAGCATGGATGCATTAATCAACTGCAAATTCTTCTTGGAATCTTAAACCTGAATCAGTTTATCAGTAAGGTTCTTTTTTGTCCTTGCTTCCCTGATATATGTGCAAGGGGTTTTTGCTCCAAAGAGTAACCAGGACACAGCCGTAGACTTCTGTACAGACGTCATCGCTGATGAGTGCCACATAGAAGTCCTGGTAATTTAGCAGCATATTTAATTGGATCCAGAAGCTAATGAGGATACAGCTCCTGCAATGTATGTAAACATGCCTGCCACACAGAGAATATACTGTGATGTAATTAAACGTATCCTTCATGGGAGTCAGTCAATTAATTGTTCTCTGTTTTGTTCGCTTGGAGAAGATGACAAACTATTAAGAGTTATATGCTGGAGAGGTGGGAATTGAGTGCCCTCTGGATACTTTGCACGCATTATACTCGCCTTTCTCCTTATGAGCTGCATGTGGAACTAGCCACTTTTTCATAACTTTACGACTCAGCGATAGTTCCTTGGCCTCCCTAGCTGAGAAGCTCTAGTAATGTGCCACCGTACAGGCTAATGTTTGTGTAGCAAGGTGACTGATCTGGTACGACCACAGCAGAACTGCCTTTACAGGAAACCTGTTGGTCTGGGCTGTCCTATCAGCTGCCAAAATGACCCACTTACCTTTGTTTGCATCACTGATGCCCATGAACTTTTACCAGGTTCTGCCTAGTGCTATAAACACCCCACTGCACACACTGCCATTGGGAGACCTACCTATTCTGAGTGCAGTCTTGCAAAGGATAAAGAACATTTTAGGATGGAACAGTCCCAATGCAATACCTCTTAGCCGTAATAATCATACAATGCTCAATAAACATGCATGGGGATCTTAGAAAATTCTGCACTTGGGTTATTCCATCTTGATTGGGACAAAATTGTCATGTCTGAAAAATGTAAGAAAAAAGATAAAATTGATAGGCCCCTACTTTCAACCAGTTGAACCAGAACTAAAACAAGCATTTGCAATGCAATAGGTCTCGCATTAGGAAAGTTTGAGCTATTGGTATTGTAAATGCCAAATTTTGTATTTATGTGTTGGTTTTGAAAATAGCTAAATTAATTGCTTTGTCATTTACAATTCCAATAGTTTTAACTTTCGCACCAAATACATAGCACCGACAAACATTGACCGAAAACCAAAAAAATGCTTAAAATTGTGTTTTAGAAACGTTTTGTTCCTGTAACGTTTGTGACTTTTTAAAAAAAGTGAAAATGCACCTACTGACATCGTACAAAATAGGGGGCAGTGTGTAAGAGGGCAGTGTGTGAGGGGGCATTGTATAAGGGCAAAGTGTGAGTGTGTAACGGTGCGGGCTTTGTGTGTGTGCGGGGTGTAAGGGTGCAGTGTGTGTGGCCTAAAAAAAAGTAGTGTAAGTGGGTAATGTGTGAGGGTGCAGAGTGTATAGGGGCAGTGTGTCAGTGGGGCAGTGTGAGGGGGGTGCAGAGTGTGAGGGGGTGCAGAGTGTGAGGGGGTGCAGAGTGTGAGGGGTTTGCAGAGTGTGGGGGGTGCATAGTGTGAGGGGGGTGCAGAGTGTGAGGGGGTGCAGAGTGTGAGGGGGCAGTGTGTGTGGTCTGTGTGAGAGTGGGGCAGTATGTGTGGTCTGTGTGAGAGGGGGGCAGTGTGTGTGGTCTGTGTGAGAGGGGGCAGTGTGTGGGCTGTGTGCGAGGGGGGCAGTGTGTGGGGTCTGTGTGCGAGGGGCCAGTGTATGTGAAGGACCAGTTGCAGGTGACTTGCGAGGGCAGACCTCAAGACACAGCGAGGCGCAACAGAATAAAAGTGCTGTTAGTGGAGAGAGTGATCTTCATCAGAATGTAAGCAGTAAAGCAAAGAATGAAAGTCATACATAAGCATACGTGTTTGGGTGCGTAAAGTAAAATAATGAAACACACAATCAAAAGTAAATAAATATAAGAGATGAATGCAAAGCACAGAGGCAGGAGGTCAAGTAGTAAGTCACACAGAGCCGAGATTCCGGAAAAGTTACGAGAAAGAGAAGGTGGGGCAGAACTACACGGAAGGGGGGAGACGCGTGGGCGGAGAGGAGCCTGTGAGAACGCGCTGTGGAGATCAAAGAAAAGGTTTGCGACCATATGGAGAGTGAGGGGGTGTGCAGCCTGGTGAGCTGAATGCCTGTGGCAACAGAGGGAGAGCGCAGCGCGCGCGCGCCACAACATTTTCAGACCGCAACGTCCACGTGAACTTTGTTCATTTGTTAAAGAAAGTTAAACAATAATTCTAATTTAAGCACAAAACACCTAGCACCAACCGATGAAAAAAAACAAATCTACTGATGCGTTTTAGAAACGCTTTGATCCTGTAACGTTTTTGTTTCTGTTAAAATTTAGAAAAGGCACCTACTGACACCGTACAAACTAGAGGGCAGTGTGTAAGAGGGCAGTGTGTGAGGGGAAATTGTATGAGGGCACAGTGTGAGTGTGTAAGGGTGTGGGCTGTGTGTGTGTGCGGGGTGTAAGGGTGCAGTGTGAGTGACCTAAAGTACTGTGAGTGGGTAATGTGTGAGAGCAGTGTATGTGGGGGCAGTGTGTCAAGGGGTCAGTGTATGAGGAGGGGTCAGTGTGTGTGGTTTGTGTGAGAGGGGGGCAGTGTGTGTGGTCTGTGTGAGGGGGCAGTGTGTGTAGTCTGTGTGAGGGGGCAGTGTGTGTGGTCTGTGTGGAGGGGTAAGTGTGAGTGGTCTGTGTGGAGGGGTAAGTGTGAGTGGTATGTGTGAGGGGGCAGTGTTTGTGGTCTGTGTGAGAGGCGGGCAGTGTGAACTTTGTTCATTTGTTAAATAAAGTTATACAATAATTCTAATTTAAGCACAAAACACCTAGCACCAATAGACATTAACCGACGGAAAAAAACCAAAAATCTACTGATGCGTTTTAGAAACGCTTTGATCCTCTAACGTTTGTGTTTTTGTTAAAATTTAGAAAAGGCACCTACTGACATCGTACAAACTAGGAGCAGTGTGTAAGAGGGCAGTGCGTGAGGGGGAATTGTATGAGGGCACAGTGTGAGTGAGTAAGGGTGCGGGCTGTGTGTGTGTGTGTGTGGTGTAAGGGTACAGTGTGTGTGACCTAAAGTACTGTGAGTGGGTAATGTGTGAGAGCAGTGTATGTGGGGACAGTGTGTCAAGGGGTCAGTGTGTGAAGAGAGGTGAGTGTGTGTGGTTTGTGTGAGAGGGGGGCAGTGTGTGTAGTCTGTGTGAGGGGGGCAGTGTGTGTAGTCTGTGTGGGGGGCAGTGTGTGTGGTCTGTGTGAGGGGGCAGTGTGTGTGGTCTGTGGGAGGGGGGCAGTGTGTGTAGTCTCTGTGAGGGGGGCAGTGTGTGTGGTCTGTGTGGAGGGGTAAGTGTGAGTGGTCTGTGTGGAGTGGTAAATGTGAGTGGTATGTGTGAGGGGTGCAGTGTTTGTGGTCTGTGTGAGAGGGGGGCAGTGTGTGTGGTCTGTGTGAGGGGGCATTGTGTGTGGTCTGTGTGAGAGGGGGGCAGTGTTGGTTAGTGACTTGTCAGTAAACTGTATTTCTATTTTCTTTAAATGCTGTATTAGTATTGAAAAAAATACACAATCTGACACTGGCTCACGTAAATGACTGCAGTGCCTTGGAAGTAAACTGTATTCTTATTTATTTGAGGGGGTGCAGAGTGTGAGGGGGCTAATGTGTGAAGGGCAGTGTGTGAGTTGGCATTTTGTGGGGTCTAATGTGTGTAGGGTAGTGTGTGAGGTGGCAGTTTGGAGGGATTAATGTGTGTAGGGCAGTGTGTGAGGTGGCATTTTGTGTGGTCTAATGTGTGTAGGGCATTGTGTGAGGCAAAACAGAATAAAAGGATAAAAGTGCTGTTTGTAGAGAGTGTTTTTTTGTTTATTTTGCATGAGAATGTAAGCAGGAAACTCAGACAAAAGCATACGTGTTTGGATGCGTAAAGCAGAACACAGAGGCTGGAAACTATTGAAGACGAGGGCAGACAGCAAAACACAGAGAGACGAGGCAGGATAAAAGTGCTGTTTGTGGAGAGAGTGTTTTTTTTTCCGCATAAGAATGTAAGAAGGAAAGGAAACAATGAACGTGTTTGGGTGCGTAAAGTTAAATAAAAAAAACACTTTGGGTGCCTAAAGTTAAATTAAAAAAAAACATTCAAAGTAAATAAATATAATAGACTCATGCAAAACTCATAGGCACGAGGTCAAGTAGTCAGTCGCACAAAGCCGAAAATCTGAAAAAGATGCGAGAAAGAAAAGGCGGAGGGGAACTACATTGTAGAGGAGAGACGCGTGGGCGGTTGAAAAAAAAAAACATTCATAGGCACGAGGTCAAGTAGTCAGTCACACAAAGCCTCCAAAAAAATAAAAATGCGAGAAAGAGAAGGCAGGGCGGAACTACACGGAAGGGGAGAGATGCGTGGGCGGAGAGGAGCCTGTGAGAACGCACGGCGGAGATCAAAGAAAAGGCATGTGACCATATGGAGAGTGAGGGGGTGTGCAGGCTGGTGAGCTGAATGCGTGTGGCAACAGAGGGAGAGCGCAGCGCGTGCGCACGAAGGGTCTGGTAGAAAATGGAAGCTGTATAGAATGCGTGTGGTTGTGGCAGTTCTTGACAATGCGTGTGATTGTGTTCACATGAACTGTACGCGATCCGCAGCTACGTAGACTTTTCGGACTGCTTACTATAATCTCGCCTATCCATCCCTGCGGGATAGAATAGGCGAGACCTAAAAACCTGAAATGATTGCAAGTACTAGAATTACATTAGCTTGGATTTTTTAGGTGCACTAAGCACATTTCTCTTTGTGTTTACTAAAACGTCCTTATTGCTCTCCTGAAACACCCCATCTGTCAAGTTGCCTCTAAAACAGGCATTCCTATTTCCACTAACATTGCTCTTAAAACATTTGTATTACCTGTCCAAATTCATGTCCTCCTTCAACTTCCCAATGACCGATGCCTCAGCTGCTACCTGTTGCAAATTCGTACTTTGTGCAGAGTCATCCCAAATTCTATGACCTTTTAGCTAAACCCTATTTTTGCTGACTCTAGAACTCTGTGCCCCCGGCTAATAAGTGGCAAAGTGATTGTGCTCCTCCTTTCAACATGGTAAAATTGGTATATTCCTGATTGATTTATTTAACTTACCTATAATCCCAAGGAAATGTTAAGTTAAATTTCACCTGTGGGCTGCAGCACTCATTTGTGCCAACCACTACAGTGTTAGAGTAAAGCACACCTCCAGGCCTTAGCACTGTAGCATAGTTGTACAGTTTTAAACCTTCAATTCGACCTCTCAAAACAAACCCTTTAGACAGGTCTAGCCCTTCCTTTTAAATATTATTAAGTCACCTCTAAAGTGGGTTCCATTGCCCATACAGTAGGGTGCGAGAGCATGGTATTTAAAAGTAGAACATGAGGAAGTCTAATATTTGAAGAACCAACAGGCAAGCCAGCTGGTCCACCGATGATCTCAGAGAATCCAAATGCCACTGCAAACAGCTCGAGAGGAAATTGTGAACCAGTCAGGACACCACTGACAGAAACCTACAAGGCTGCTCTCAGACACTACCACCACCAACCTAGGCATACGAAGACAAGGGTCCTTGCACTCAGAATAGAAACCAGCTCAAACAACTGCAAATACCTATTTACAAATGTCAAAGAATCCTCCAACCCTGCAGCCTCAACCAACACCATCACCCCTTCACAGAGACTTTGTAGCAACCTCTTCAACTTCTCCCACAACAAACTATCAAAGAACTACAGCAACTTCAATCCCCACCCAACCCTGAAGACATCATTGACCATCTGTGCACCACACTAACAAGGGCAAACACCTTACTAAATGGAACCCACTCACCAGTAAAAACACTGCCGCAATCATGGAGTCAATCTACTCAAGATCCCCCATGGACCCTAACCCCTACCACATCTACAACCTGGGAGGAACAAAAATTAGCTCCATGCTCACAACCATCATCTACACCTCCATCAAAACCTCAACCTCCCAGATAGATGGAAGCATGCAGAAGGGATCACCCTCCTTAAGAAACCTTAAGCCAACCCAAGCGAACTCATCAACTACCGGCCCATATCACTGCTACCATTTCCAGCCAAAGTCCTGCAGAAGGTAATCAACAAGCAACTCTCCAGCCACCTAAAATGTCACCAACTACTGGACAGAATTCAATCAGGCTTCATCAGTAACCACAGCACCCAACCATCCCTTATCGTGGCTTCAGAAGACATCCAGGTCATCCTTGACAGAGGAGACATCGTAAAACTCATCCTTCTCGAACTCTCCATGGCCTTCGACACCACTACTCACCACACACTCATCTCAAGACAACACCACACAGGAATGCAAGGACCAGCACTAAAATGGATAACCTCATCCCTCACAGGCAGGGCCCAGATATTAATTCTCTAACCACACACCTCGGAAGAAACTCATCTGCAGAGTCCCAGAAGGAGCATCACTCAGCCCAACCCTCTTCAACATATACATGACACAGCTGGCAAGCATCAGAACCCACGGGATTGAAGTCATCTCCTTCACCAATGACACAAAGTTCATCCTTTCTTTGACAGACGACCCCAACACTACTTAGAACAACTTCTCGAACTGCATGACCAACGTGGCAAACTGGATGAATGTGAACTGCCTGAAGCTCAACACTAACAAGATGGAAGTACTGATCTTCAAGAACAAGAGCGCACCCTGGGGCTCCTCCTGGTGGCCCACAGATTTAAGAACCCATCAGATCACACCAGACACTTAGGACTCAGCCTGCACAACAAACTCACCTTGACATCACAAATCAATGCTGTCACCTCCTCATGTTTCCTCATGTTTCCTCATCTACAAATGCTACATAAGATCTTCAAGTGGCTTGTCCAGACCACCAGACGTAAAGTCACACAAGCCCTCATGAGCAGACTAGACTACGACAACGCACTCTGTGCCAGAATCTCAGCCCACCTCATACACAGACACCAAACCATTCAAAACGCCGCCACCAGACTCATCTTTGACCTCCCTCACAGCTCCCACATCTCACCTCACCTTATGGAGCTCCAATGGCTTCCCATCCAGAAACACATCCAGTTCAAGCTTCTCACCCATGCAATGATGGCTCTTAACATAAGTCCTGCCTACCTCAATCACCTCCTACACTTCTACTAACCCACCTGACAACTGCACCCAGCGTCACTCAATCACATGCATCCCAAGCATCCACAGAAGCAGAACCAGAGGTCGTTTATTTTAACACATCGCTGCCAAGACCTGGAATGACCTCCTCCAACACATCAGGACCTCCTCTTACTTTTTGAATTCCACAAGAAGCTGGAGACCTGGATTTTCATCTAATCTCATGGTACATCAAAGACTCAGCCAGGTTTAGGTTCGTCCTACTCACCTGCTCAGTGCCTGGATACTCTTGCGGGAGGCAAGTGCGCTTAACAAATCAACATAACATAACATAAAATTATGCGTCCTTATAGTGAAAAAACATAGAAGCTATTTTCTCTGTAGCAAGGTTGGCTGCTTCATAGGGAAATGCTGATGTACATTATAGCACCTTCTAATACTATTTTCGTAATGGCAATAGCTAGAGAAATATTTCAAGGACTTTTGTTTAATAACTAAGCAAAAAACTATTTAATGGTAAAGTCTAATTTTGCCCAACTATTACACTATGAATACTTTAGAAAATTATCTTTTGCCTGCCTTAAGCCTCTGGAGGCCTTTTATTAAGTATTCAACTGTTAGGGGATACTTCCGCCCACTCTAAGGGAAGCAGTCATAATTTTAATACCTAAACCCGGTAAAGACCATTTGAAATGCTCCTCATACAGGCCCTTGTCACTATTGAACTTTGACAATAAAATCCTTGATAAAGTAATTGCCATCAGGCTTGCATTGATTATTGAGCAACACATCTCCCCGGCGTAATCGGGCTTTATTCCGCACAAATCCATGGCCCTGAACACACGCACACTGTTCACCACACTTAATAGGCTTGGACCGACTTTACCAGCTGTAGCGGTGCTGTTGGACGCCGAAAAGGCGTTCAATTCACTGGAATGGCCATTCCTATATGCCACCATTCGTGCCCTGGGGATCCCTGAACGTTTTTGGCGGTGATCAGACTGTTGTACACCCAGCCGTCGGCCTGCATCCGCCTCAATGGCACACTGACTAGGGCATTCCCTCTGACCCGTGGGACGCGGCAGGGATGCCCCCTGTCCCCCCTCTTTTTTATACTGGCGCTAGACCTGTTATTGCGCCATTTACAGAGTAAGCACAGCCACCGTGGCTTACAATTCAAGACGGGACCGTTGTTGCTCACACTCTATGCCGACGACATAATATTATATGTGCGGCGCCCTGATGAAAACTTACCACCGCTGCTTGGTGAGGTTACTAGATATGGCACCTTATCAGGTTTACACATCAATTGGGGTAAATCAGAGGTGCTCCCGCTGACCGATGCGGTTTACGCCAGAACGGGGGGACTACCCATTAACTTGGAGTGACGACTCGGTCAAGTATCTAGGTGTCCATATCCATAGGGACCAGGACCGTGTCTTGCAGTTGAACTATGGCCCGGCGGTCGAGAGGCTCGAAAGCAACGTAGAACGATGGTTGCGACTCCCCCTGTCCATGGCAGGCCAAATAGCCCTAATAAAAATGGTGGTGTTGCCGTAGTTTCTGTATCTTTTTACAAACATCGCAATCCCTCTCTATAACAGTTTTTTTACCAGAATGCACACTTTGCTTGGGAGGTTGGTGTGGGGTGGGAGACAGCCTCGAGTTGGATGGGACACCTTGGTGCTACCATATGAGAGAGGTGGTTTTGCCGTACCGAACTTGCACATTTACTATTTGGTTGCCCAGGCCAGTTTTGCTCGTAACTGGTATAACATGGATATCCGGATCCCATACTATCGGCCTGAGGCGGACTTGGCACTTCCGGATCCGCTTCACACATTGCTGCCGCGCGGCTTCCCTGGGGATCCGCGTGATATTCAAATGCTATCCACCACGAGCTGGGCTTGGAGCAAGCTGGCGAAGGTGACTGGTATGAGTGCCCTGTACTCTCACGCACTACCCTTGGCCGGTAGCAGTTGGATACCTATCATGCAGGAGGCGATAGTCAAACGCACACTATCTAAATTTCGGCTACATACCTTTGGGGACTTGTTCCCTGGGGGGCACATATTCTCACACACGGAGGACCCTCGACTCCGGGAGGCCATGACTTTAGACCATTTTGTGCTCATGCGTGTACAGAAGGTGCTCCGTGCCTGCATTGAGAGCTACCCATTGGCGCCCACTGAATTTCCTCTTCTGACTGGGGTCATTAGCGGAGGAAATGGGAACCACTTGGTTGCTAGACTGTACAAGGGGGCGATAGAACGGCTCCCGAGTAGAGACACGGCGGAGAGGGCTGCCTGGGAGGGTGATCTTGGACATCCCTTAACTGACCTTCAATGGCAGCGTTGCTGTGAGCAAACGCGAAAAGTATTGCCGAACCATCGTCATAAACTGCTACATTTTAAGTTTCTGTGGCGTGTATATCTAACCCCCATTAAGCTACACCGCATTGACCCAGCGCGGTCTGACGCCTGCCCGAAATGTAATGCCCCGCATGCGGACTTTGCCCATATGACACGGACATGTCCCAAGTTGGAGGTTTATTGGACATCGATTTTCAGTGAGATATCTAAGATGGTTGAAATGGACATAGCACCATCGCCTCTCCTTGCCCTATTGGGGTATGTCCATGAGCTCTCCAAGTCCTGGCGTCGTTTTGTAGCGATAGCGCTTCTGCTAACCAAACGCGAGGTGGCCCTTAGGTGGGCGGGTAAAACTAGCCCCACACTCCATACATGGTTGCACAGCATGACATATTGCAACACCACCAGCGATACATATGCTCAATTGCAGCCGCCCGCCTCTAGACCGGTGGACATTTGGCTACCCCTGTGAGCATACCTACAGCGTTCGCAGGAGCCTAACGATACGCCCCACAGACATCATAGGTACTGTAGGGCCAAAGGACATAATTAGTGCTGTCTCCTGATCCTAACTATGTTGTACAGTACCACTGCACATGATTGTAATCACTGCATGTTCATGACATTTGCTGTAAGGTTGAAAACAGCAGTGTAGATGTGGCTGCATACCATGGGTTATTTGTTAGACATGTACTAGCCACTGGGGATATTCCTATTGATTGATATGTGTTCCTTGTACTACCACAGATTATGTAAGTTATGATCATGACTGACTGTTTCTTTTTCTTTGTTCTTTTCTTTTATATGTCATTTCTTTGGAAAATGCAAATAAACAAATCAATAAAAAAAAAAGTATTCAACTGTTTGCTGGCAGTTGCTCGCTCCCCTGTGGTGAAGTGTGAAATATTCCCTAGACAGGAAAAATGGGCCTTGGTTGTGGGGCGGTGTTGTCCTCCCCTTGAGAGGATGGCTTGGGGCTGTCCCCAGACTCTTGGTGCACTTCAAAGGTGTCTCCCCACTCATAGGCTGATGTAGCTCACACATGGTCCTGCCTCCACATTTTTCCTTCTAGTCAGCCAGGCACCAACCCATGTGGGAGGAGAAGCTGCCCTTAAACAGGTTTAGAGTGATGACATGGGTTGGGCTGTGATCATCCTTTTTGACATTATTGTGTCAAATTTCGCTTGTATGTCACATTCCGCTTTACAGTTCGGCTAGAATTTTGCCTAGTTGCGGTGCACTTCAAAGAGGAAAACAGAATGCCAGAACAAAATGGACCTGAGTCACAAGCTGCACTTTGTAGTACATTCTGTAGTGCTACAGTAGTGCTATAAGGCGAGCTGCAAAGTGCTCTTCACAAACTCCGCTTTTGTAGTAACTTACACTTTTGTAGTAACTAATACTTTTGTAGTAAGTCCCTGCCCCTATTATTGTCTTTGGGAGGGTGTTACAGTGCCAGTGGTAGGCCATGTGGAATGCTGAACGTAATACAAAAATGTACGTTTTTTTTTTTTTACTGAGTTTTATAAAGTACAAACTTGACCCGAAGGTATTGGGTATCAGAGCACTTTACATAGCTTCAGTTGGGTTACATGAGGACACATTAATTTTTTGTTTTTAGGCCGGGAGATTAAGTGACAGGGAGATTAAGTGATTTGCCCAGAATCACAGGATGTTCAGCGTCGTTGCCGAGACTCAAACCCAGTTCCCCAGATTCGAGGTTGACCGCCCTAGCTGTTAGGCCAACCCTTCTCCCCACAAAAGTGTAAGATACAGCAAAAAGTGCAATTTGTGAATACCGAAAAGTAGCAAAGTCACTCAGAAGTGTAAACCTACTCAAAAGTGTAAGTTATCTTTGTGAATCTGACTCTTTGTGTGTATCCACTGTTCGATTGCTGAAATCTCAGCTTTGATTTTACTAGACTTCTGTCTCTGAATTTGCGGCATCACTTCCGGGTTCACGTGACGGGAAGAATAGACTCTATGAAAAGAGATTCAAGTCACTTGCTTGGAAACTCAGCGGTAACCCTGGCAGCCAACTACGCTACACTTGCCTAGTTTGCATAGTTTGTGCTACTTCGCGCTACGCGAATTGCATATAACACAGTGCAAAAACGCATAGCGTAGTTGGCATTTTGTGCTCGTTCGCGGTCCTCAACGTCAAGTTGGTGACCGCGAGCGAGCAAAATGACATCCCAAAGAGACTTTTTCCTCGTTTGTGATCAGCAACAACAAGTTGGCAATTGCGAGCGTGAAAATAAACCTCCCGACAAGATTCTCAAAACGGGGAGGTCAGCTTTCTCATTGCGAGTGGTCGCGTATGCTCGCGACCGCTCACGATGAGAAACTACCAGTCCGCGTTGAGAAAGCTGCTGCTCGAGTAAAAATCTACTCGAGCAGCAGAAAACGACAGCTTGCACTGTGCGAGATGCCGTTTTCAATTATTGCACAGTGCGGACAAGCATCCGGCACTGTGCAATCATCCCGAAGAGCGCACTACGCAGTTCGTGTAGCGCTACGCGTATCTTGCGTAATGCGCAGTGCACTTCGCGTAGCTACGCGTAGCGCTACTACGCAAACTACGCCCAGGGTTACTCAGCGGCATATGGAGAGACAGTGTAACAGTGATGGACTCACCTTGATGAAGTAAGCGGGTAACATTTGGGGGCTTAGACCGAATGGATGTAACGAGATAGCTCTGTTTAAAATCGAAGCAGGGGCATGACATCCTGGCAGTCATTTTATAGAAGAGCTCGCATGGGACGATCAGATATGAATAGATCCATGGTTGTCTCTAGGGGGAGGGAGAGTATTCAACTAATGTGTGCGTTTTGTTTGTGGAAGGACTCACACAGGAGATATTGGTGTGTTTTTCTCTAAACCTCTCACATATTACCCCCTTGTTCTATAACTAGTGGGTGACTACAGGGAGCCGTCCTAGCTCAAATGCTTTTTTGAGCATAAACTGCTGTGAAACTCGGTAAGTTTGACTGGGTTCATTTCTCAGGGATATATGACACGCCCAGAGGGATGAGAAGAGATGATGGTGAATTCTGAGTAATGATTTTAATTTAAAGAATTTCATGTTGACATAATTGATTGACGTCATGTGTAGGCATTGTCCTGATACAATGTGATTGAATGAAAGAGTATAAGTGTCCATACGCACTGATTTAGTTTAGAGGGGCAAAGCGGTATGTTTTTTTTCTTTTAATTAAATTTGCACATCTATGAATAAGTTCTTGCACGAATTTCGTTCACTTGGCCATATTTTCATCCTTGCAGATTTGTTCCGATGTGTGAATACATGACCTATTTGTGAATACATGGCCAGCCCACGATCCTCTAATGAAGGTAGGATAGGAGGGTATGATTACAGGGATCTACTAGTCCTGATTAAAGCCGAGGAAGACACACGAATCGGCTGAAACATGTCGACTCATATGCAGAAAGGAGGGGTGAATGGTTCATAATCTACCCTATTCACCATCATCCTTTGGTTTTCTATACCATTTTAAATCTGGCCAGGGAGTCCGGGAATAAATTAGGGAAGTGGATATCCCTGAGCTAGTTTTAACATCAGATTTTCTGCACTCATTTTCTTGATCCCTACTCTTCTTTTTGTATGTATTGTTTTCTCCACCCTATTGCTCCACCCCATACGTTGGTCTGCGCAGGAGTGTGTCTAGCAGCCCAATGATGAAGCATGCCACAATTCTGTGGGTGAGGGCAGTTTTTCCAACATATTAACTTTGCCATAAAAATACTCTTTAAGCGATTCTTTTGCTCTTACTTCTCTTTGTGTGAATAGTTACCTTGAAAGGAGGTCAAAGTAGGAGTTTCACCTCCTCACCCGCTTGTGTGCGTGATACATGTGTGCGGTTATTGGTAGTCTCATCCATCAGTACAGTTAATGTTATCTCAGATTGCAAGCATCTAGCTTGCTACGTGTTAGCTATTTCTCTAGGATGAGCGTGAGCAGTTCCTATTTAATTCTCCGTTCCGGAGCCACGACGGGGAAGCGGGGAAGTCCAGAGAACTGCCTAAAATTCTCCGCTGGTCCTGAGGTAAAGGCCCTGCCTGTGGTCTCACAGAGAATTTCTTGTCCCTCCATTGAAAGACCATCTCGAGGGAGTCGAAAACAGGGTTTGGTTTTCATAGAGGACTTTGAGTGTAGCGGGGTAAAGCAGCATGTATCAGATATTGAGGTTTCACAATTTCTTTTTTGCCTCCATGAAGGATTTGTGCTGTTTTGGACCAAATTGGTGTCGTCTGGAAAAAGTAGTATTTCGTTGGATAGCTACAGTAGGACTACAGTGTAACGTGATATAGTGTCCCTGTCATGATAGTTCAATATGCCAAAAATGTAAAGTCTGACTAGGGCCCCCTGGGAGGATTCAATGACAAAACAGGGAGATAGTGCATCAGTCAGCATGATAGAGCATAGCCATCAATATAGAAACACGTCTGGGTGGACCCTTCACAGCCCTCTAGAAATCCTATCAGGCAGAGGTTATTTCTCCCTTCCTCGTCCTCAACCCTTGCAGCCAATTTGTTAGTGATGGAGGAAAGTCTAGAGATTGACTGTTGCATACTACTTTTATCAGTCATTAGATGCTTGGAGCACTCCATTGTCTTCAATGGAGCTTCCAACATTCCAATGTTCTAATATAGACTTAGAGCCCGCCATAGCGGGATCTACGGGGCATTAAAGGCCCGCTTCAGCGTTAAAGGCCTAAGCCAAATGTGAGGGCCTTTAACGGGGGAGCGGGACTGTAATTGCCAGTAGAGCTCACGGAGGGCTCTAAGGATATTAGAACATTCTGGCCCTAGAGGCCAGAATGTTCTAATTTGTAAATCAAAGGCCTCACGGAGCCCGAGGGGGTTGAAATCCCCTCATGCTCCGTGAGGCCTTTGTTAAACATTGGAATGTTGATGCTCCGGGCTTCTACCGGCCTTTAGAAGCCCAGAGCACTCCATTGTTTTCAATGGAGTGCTCAACATTCCAATGTTCTAATAGGTCCTACATTTTGTGTTGCAATGCACCACGTGAGAACCTGTGTAAAACATTTGTAAACCGTCCCCGGTGTTTCATACCTGGTATCATAGCTAAGGATGCTCCACTTGGTTAAAAATAATTGCATAATAGAAATTACTATACAGTTTTGTTGGAGAACTTTTTTTTCCCCAAATCTTTAATTATGCTTGTACCCCAAATACCTCAGGGTTCCTAACAACCATTCTCCTGGGTTACTCACTTCCTAGTAGCCTCCTAATTTTATACATATTTTTTTCAAGTATTTTGCTGCTTAGTCCATTGACAGGAGGTCCCCGTTCATGTAGAGCTCTTTTGGATGTCACACTGATCACATATGCCTTGCCTTCAATATTACCAGTTAAAATCTGACCTGCAGTCAGGTCTCATCTGTCCCATGCGGTAATGTGGATCTCCAATGCTTTTTAATTTTAGGTTTCTTAACCGGAGACAACATAACGTATAGATGTAAATGAGGGGAACATGGGGGAAT
The DNA here is from genome assembly GCF_964204655.1 of Triturus cristatus. Classification (NCBI taxonomy): domain Eukaryota; kingdom Metazoa; phylum Chordata; class Amphibia; order Caudata; family Salamandridae; genus Triturus; species Triturus cristatus. Next base: position 1,577,024,782 of record NC_140590.1, read on the forward strand.
ATGGTAGTAAACATAGATGGGTGCAACCAGATAGTAAATTGTCTGTTTTTGTGATTTTGCTTCAGTTCTGAAATGGTTCAGAGCTGTTCTAAGTAAGAAAACTACTCCTGACGGTAACTGTGAGGCTCTGAATTGAGCTGGAGTGTTGCATTGGGGGATCGGTATGTTTCTGTTCTACTGTTTATTTTATTTGGATAGATTTTGCAATGCACAGTCATAATTCTAATCCAAGTTGGCAGAACCTTTTACAAGTTGGATAAACATTTCACAGATGTATATAGTTTAAAATATTAGGTTATCCATATATACAAGCAGTCATGCTAGAGACATATGTTTGACGCATTCACAATGCTGACATATTAGAAGATAAATATCCAGGGACTGTGTATTCAGGCTTAGCAAGTCCATCAATCAACAGGTAGCCAGTAGGTGATTTTTTAGACTTATTTTGAACAGTGTGAAGGATGCTGTCATGTGTCTATTTGTTGGGAGGGTGTTTCAGATTTTTGTGGCATTGCTGGAGTATGTGCAATTGGGGAAGTGGAGGCATAGAGAGACCTAAACTCTTAGGTTTTTGCTTCATCCTGCGAAGTACAGACCCCTGTGAAAATTGCTAAATTCTACTGTAGAGTCCAGACAATACCTTTAAGTGTTAAGAGATATGAGTTTGGTTGGCGTCATTTTCTTGAGATAGTTGATCATATATAGATTTCCCGACTGCCCTGCTTACTCCACTATTAAAGGCTTATTCAGTAGAACCCGAATGGAGCAGAAACAGAGAAAATGATTTGAGCATTTCATCTACACCTCTCTCTCCCTACAATATTGCAAGCCTCAGCAATGTAATTGATTGAGAATTGTGATGGGCTTTCAAAGTTCATTTGCAGTGCACCACAAACAACACAGTAACACCAGCATGCAATAAGGCATAAGTTTCCAAAGGTAGTGCATTACTGACAGATCTATGTCCAATTTTCCGGGTACCCACTGACTATGTAAACACTTCTCATTTGAATACATTGTGTGAATAATGTATCCAATAAAGCCATACTGAAAACCGTCATGTCCCTAAGGGACCAACCTTGCACACATCTAGTCTAAGGCATACTAGTTTTCTTTTCTGATGCCCCTGCTCCTCTGTGTGGTTAGTTTCCATATTGATAAACATTGTCTTTAAATATAGTAAGTAAATATTAAAAGATGAATGAGAACTCACACTGCTGGATGTCTCACTCAACAGCCAATTCCTGTTTCATTCAAGAATATAACCATTCTTTTTCATTTAGAAATAGTTTTCTCGAATTCTTTTGCCAGTAGAACCAATTAAAGGTGTGTCTGGGACAGCTATTTTTGTTCATAAAGGTGAAGGATCCTCTTGCCAACAATTGAAAGCAATTAAAAATAAATGATCTCATTTATAACTATCCCCAAATCATATATAATATTGCTTGCCTGAAATACATGATACATTTGATACATACATATTTAGAATGAAACCATGGAAATTCCGAGGCATTCTTCAAGTGCTCTTTATCAAGCTACATCAGAAAAAAAGGAAATGACTGGCTAATCTCAGTGCTGCGATACATCAAAAGGCATTTAACACGCTTATAAATTGCAAATTCATCCATCCTGATTAGGCCTGTTTCTTCTCTTTCTTTGATGTTTGACTTTCTGTATCTGATCTTGCTTGCAAGGTCATTCCCAACCTGAACTGAAATCAATTATTTTTTCCAAGTCATTGCATTTCTAAGCTTGTTGTTGTTTCACAGGGACAGTGTGTGACATGAATGTGATGCAGCCATTTTAGAGTGAGCGGTGCTCATTATAGGATGCAGCAAGGCTGGCATGTATTGATCTTCAGTTACAGCTCAGGTTCCCTGGTCGCTGGGGTAATGTGTTGTAAGCTAGCAGCAGAATTAAGGAGCATTTAATAAGGCAGCATTTGGTGAAATCCAACGAAGAAGGCACCATGTGGTGAAATCCAATAGACAAAAGTAAACACCCAAACACAAAAACATTAAGGGGCTTATTTATGAGCCAGTTGCACTGATGGAGCATCCCATTTTGTGACTCTCCGGCAGCGCAAATACAAATGCATATTTATGAGGCCACACAAAGCCACCATGCGCGGCTTTGGATGGCCTCATAGATACGGAGTAAGGCAAGTCAACACAAATCGCTGCGTGACCTTATTCTGCATTTGGGAGGCATTCAATGGGCATTGTGGTGGGTTTTTCCATGCAACATCAATGGATTTTGAGACTGCCCCAGACTTACAAGATCATGTAAACCTGGAGAAATACCAAGTCCTTACGCCTCCCTAGGTGAGGAGGCGCAGGGCCAGACTGGGAATGCAAACCAGCCCTGGAAATAACTTCGGACGGGCCTCGGAGGGGGGGTGTGCTGTTGGCAAACACCGCTGCTGCGCTTTTGCTGCAGGGACAGCTATTGCACTGCTGCAAAACCAGCCCCCAGTAACAAAAACAGCCCTACTGGTCCAAAACCGACCCCCCACCCTTCTGGTGTCTGCTACGGCCAGTCCGGCCCTGGTGAGGTGTAATGAGGAGAAATAGCTTTATTTCTCATTGTTGTTTCCCCTTTCTATGTGTAATGCAGCATACACAGAAAAAGGAAAACGCTTCTTAGGATTGTTTTTATGCAGGAAGGTGATCCTTGGTGCAAGGGTGCCTGCCTTTGCGCTAGGCTTGCGAAATGGCACCAATGCAGGGGGAAAGGATAAATATGCATTTTATTGCGTAAATACATTGCATTCCTGCCCTTTCACTTTGGCATAGGGCAGCGCAGGAAGGTGACTTGCTCCGCTGCCCAATGCCAAATCTCAGTAAATGAGGGCCTATGTCTCTAAAATGACTTCAGAATTTGTGAGATGGATCTATAAATCTGCCTGTTTATTTTATAAGACGCTAAACCTATTCACCACTAAATGCCTTTCTAAAGAAACTGGCTATTAACTTTTCACCGGTATCCATTGGTCTAGTTAAATCTTTACATAATTTAACGCCTTTGAAGTCACAAGAAAACATATGACTGTATCTGTGGAAATCACCATGAGATCTTTAATGATCCGATTGCTATAAAATTCATTTATGGAAAAGAAATTTCGACATGTAAATCAGTTAACCACCCCTCACCAAGATGTAAGCTCTTGCTATGACTAATTTAACCTTATTGTAATATGTTACATCTGTAGGTGTTTCATCTTAAGTGTGTGCAAAAGATTATGCTACCTCCTAAATCCTTATAATGTCTGTATAATGCCTGTAAAATACTGTGAGGTGCACTGACACCACCAGGGTGCCATGCGTTTCTATATACAAATTCTAAAATAAATAAATACATTCATAACCTGTTTTCTTTAACCTGTTACCTAACATTATTAATAGATATGAAGTTATATATTCCTATTCGATCCCCTGTGGGTCAAAATGAGTAGGACAGTGATTATACTGGCTTTAGATATTTTGAGCCTCGTCAAACAAAAGGAAATGTGAGAGTGTGAGTACCAGCACTGTACTACCACCGCAATATATATCATAATGACCACGCTCCATATTGAAAACAGTGATATATGAATACTTAGAATTACTGTGTGTGAGAATAAGTCTTATTTTTATTGCACTGTATTATCTATCTTGCAATTAATCTAGAATCAATCGTTAGCAATAAATCATCTATCATAAAGGCAGCACAAATCATCACCAGTACAGGGAGCAATGACTGTAAAAATATATACTGTTAACAGTGAATGCATTCATTTCGTTTTAAGGATCCAGAAATATAGGGGAATTCAGATTGTTTCTTAACACATCTGCAGGTTGTATATTATGCTGATGCTTCAACCCCCTTAAGTAAAAAATTTGACAGGATCCTCCTATGGACTGAGGATGGAGGGCAGAGCCACTTAGAAAGGTCCCCATAGAAAAAGTAAACACAGATAACAAATGTTAGTAACCTTCAACCCAAGTTCGGGCAAGCAACAACTGAATGCGAGAAGTAGGACCCACGGGGAAGAAGGAGCTTAAGAAACAAGCATTTGCAATGTAACAGGACTCGCATTTACACGAGACCTATTGAATTGCATCACGGACAATGGGGGGGGGAGGCACGGGCAATGTGAATAAGGGTGGGTGAGGGGGTGAGAAGGCACGGAAAACAGTACTACCAAATGGTGTAACACTCAAAGTAAAGGAGCCAGAGTCATGGGAGGGTACAAATGACGCAGTGGGCATAATAAGGAGGGACTAACAAGCCTCATGTTCAATCAGAAGACAGCATTAACGAAGGACAAACACACAAGCCAATGAAAAATATGGGCGGGGTAGTGTGCCGGGCTTCTCTCCCATACTGTACTACCCCAGATAAACCCTAGAGCAGCACTTGCGCGCTGGCTCAGAGCTCGACCTAAAAATAAAGCCACCTCTAGACATGCAAAAGCATTGTAGGGCAAATTGGCTTCTGATAAATACACGCCAGAAGAACTTGGTGCTGATTAATTAAGTAAAACCAGACAATCAACTTTTGCACTGATCAGAAAGATTATTGAAATACTCACAAAGTATGCCAAAGGGTGCTTACAACAAATTAACAAAATAAATAGGTCCAATTAGAAGACTGCATCCCTGTAAAAAAATAGATAGTCTGTTGATTAGCAGTAAAAGGATGCACTGGAGTTAGTTATGCAAGGAAGAACTGGAGATAGCACTTACAAATGTGTAAAAAGTATTCAATTGCTCCTCACAGAAGAAATCATGGAAGTGTAGAGGAGCAAATCAAAAAGGAGACATAATCAACCATCCACGGTAAGATAAGAAGTATTAGAATTGCTTCGGAAGTGCTTACCAACCAGCAAGACTTATGCAGTTACAGACCGCTCTGCCTAAAAATGAGCAACTGCAGGCATTATGGGAGATGGGCAGCCCATCCAAAATGACAAAGACTTAGAAGGTGCCGGAACAATCCTCTGCCCAGTGAAAAGTCTAGCAATAGATCATAATTTACAAAATTACAATTGATGAATATGACAAATTTCATGGGAAGAACTGGAGTAATTTGGAATTTTATTGGGTATAAAGTTTAAAAACAGAAAACAATTGTTCAGGTAGTTGAACTGGTAGTCATGAGGCAATTCCCAGGTGGGATTTACAAATAATGGCCATAAAGATTGCATGAAAACTATAATAAATGTCATGGAGTAGACAGAGGAAATTGCACTACAATTTTATATACAAAAAGTGCCTAAGAAAAGTGAATAAGAAAGTTACATATATATGTATGTATGGGAAACAAACTTTACAACGCAGTCATTACATCGCACTACTTTTAAAACGCAGTCATTACATCGCAACATCCTTTACTTCGCATGTCATTACAACGCAGCCCTTATATCACATGTCACTTCAACACGTCATTACAACACATGTCACTACAACGCAGGCATTACATCGCAAGTCATTACAACGCATACCATTACAACGCATAGTACCCTTACACCATCCAACACTTACCCTACTGTTGCACTCACTGGAGTTAGAATAGTAATTTTTACCCCTACACTGTCCAACACTTACCCTACTCTTGCACTCACTGGAAATAGAATAGTAATTATCACCCCTACACTATCCAACACTTACCTTAAATGCGATGTAATGGTATGCGTTGTAAAGGTAGTTTAAAAAAAATGCGATTTAATGGCATGCGATGGCATGCGATGTAAAAGAATGCGTTGTAAAGGATGTTGCGATGTAAAAACTGTGTTGTAAAGGCATGCGTTGTAAATGTATGCTTTGTAACATCATACATATGTGTATATATATAGGCGTAGCAATGGGGGCTTGCTTTTCCCCAAGCTACGCGTGCTTACACATGGGCATGTGGGAAGAGCAAGTCCTCCACAAAGAATATAGCGATGTCATGGCTAACAACATCATTGCCTGGCATCGCTATATAGATGATCTTTTCGTGGTCTGGAATGGGTCAAAAACATCAGCCTCTGATTTTATTCAAGCCATTAATGTCAATCAGCTGAACCTACAATTCACAGCCGAGTTGAGTCAAATTCGAGTTAACTTTCTAGATGTGGAGGTCTTTATTTCCGAGGGTAAGCTACACACCAAACTGTTTCGCAAAGCAACCGCGGGCAACACCATGTTTCACGCACACAGCCACCACCCCGACCACCTTATACGCAGCATCCCCTACGGGGAGATGCTGCGCATAAAACGGATCAGCAGTACTGATGAACACTGCAGGGTTGCTCAGGAACACAGCAAGCTCAGGTTCCTCGCCAGGTGTTATTCTCTAACCATTATTGAGAAAGCTATATCCCGGACTAGGGCTCTAGTCAGGGATCAGATTCTGGGTCTGGGTCTCAACACCATTAGTTCGAACTCTGAGAGCACTCCCAGTTCGGCACTCATTCAAGATGATACACCCAGACTAATTGTAACCTATAGTCGTCAGCATAACAACTTGCGCAAAATCATCAAGAAGAATTGGTCGTTGATTCGACTAGACCCTGTGATTGGCAACAGTGTAGCAAACAACCCCGCCATCACTTTCCGAAAGGCGCGTTCTATGAGTAACATGTTGGTCAAGAGCAGTCCTGAGCTTAAGAGCAACACAGGCAATTGGTTACAAGCCAGCAAGGGATTCATTAAATGCTCCACTTGCAAGGCTTGTTCCTTAGGTAAAAGTATGACTACCTACATTTCTCCATTCTCCAGTACTCCCTGCAAAATCCTTAAAAAACTCACTTGCAAGACCGATTTTGCAGTATATGTGCTGGAGTGTACGTGTGGCCTGCAATACGTTGGGAGCACCAAGTTGCAGGCGCACAAACGTATACTCCAGCACATGAGAGCCATCACTAATCACGACGCAGCTTACCCAGTAGCCAGGCACTTCGGTGAAAAACATAACAGTAACCTAGAGGACCTCAGCTACTTTGTCATCGACACAATACCTCCACTTAGACGTGGAGGTGACAGGGAAGCCATGCTCAGAAGATTGGAGACAAGGTACATTCTTGAGCTAGACTCCAAGGTACCTAATGGGTTAAACTCGAGTGAGGACTTTTATACCTGGCTCTGATTGCTTTTGATTGCTCTCTATTGCTGACATGTTCTGGGTTTCAGATTTTCAATTTTTAACATGAATAAGAAATTTCCCTCCTGAGTATATTGATTACAATGACAGCAATGTCCATCTGTCTGTCATATGCTTTATAACGTTGTCGTTTTACTTTTGTGTTTCCTCCTCTACACAAGTCACCACTATGTCACACAGAAAATATATTTTTCCTATTATGATCGCACCATCACTTTGAACATTATCACGCATACATGGCCTCGCTAATTCTTTCCTTTTTACTAAATTGATATGAGGCAAGATTGAGTAGAATCATAACCGGATTGATCCAGCTATTTATGTCTACTCGTGCAGGCAGTTGTTAACCGAGGATGCCTTTGCCAATCACACGTTTTGATTTGATTTTTTTATACCATTGATGGAGTGACCCAATGTAGGCTTTTTTATTATGCCTTTGTCGTGTGTACAAATAATTTGGGGGTCCATGTGGTATTTATTATTTTTTTATTTATATGGACCTCCGGCATGGGCACTTACAAAAACTAAAATTGTTGGTTATCTTAATGGACTGATTACACTGCACATATTGTCCTAATATTCTTGACCCAAGGAATGTTTTAGATATATTTTATATATCGTAATTTCTTAATGGCCTGTTTTCTTTTCTTTTCTTTTCTTTCTCTTCCTTTAACTTTCTTTTGCTGGTTTACATGACTTTGTATTTGACACTCATTGGATGGCACAGAAAGTTAATTAGAGGAAGAATGAAATAATGTTTACAATTGTTTGCGTAATTTGCACAGATGTATTTTACATGGTGTGTCATTCTGTCTTCTATGTTCATTGTGATGATGTCACAATCAACCTTTGCACTTGCACTTTAAAAGCTCAGGCTTCCCGAGACAGCGTCATGTGATCAAGGCCTCTGGAAGGCCGAAACGCGTCATGGCGGCTTTTGGGTTTTGGACTCAATAAAAACCACTAGCACTTACTTTTGGGTCCGTGTTCGTCTCTTGCGCATACATGCTGTGCTTTTGTTGAGGCGATTCCTTGTGGCATATATATATATATATATATATATATATATATATATATATATATATATATATATATATATATATATATATATATATATATATATATATATACTATACTATATACTCATTCATCTGCCAAAATCCCAGGTGGAATACTATGTTTTGGATTCAATTTGGGCTGCTGAATCGCCACTTACGGACTCTGTTGACCTATTCAGGTTGTGGCATATACAAAGCTAGAGTGCTTCACCATATGTGGGACACTCACAGAGTTTTTGTTCTAACAGCGGCAGGCGAGGGGATGTTTTTATTGACGGCTTTTCCGCACTGAGGACCTTCGGAGTACCATGAACTCCTTGTTTTTGCTGTGTAATAAGTGGTCTACACCACCACTTCCCGGTTGCACCCGCCGCGAGTTCGGCTGGCCCCAGGTGGAATACTGTGTTTTGGATATATATATATATATATATATATACATATATATATATATATATATATATATATATATGAACCATGCTAACCTTCTGAATACTTCTAACCCTCAGCTGCAGATACATCTGTTAACATGTTCAGCCTCCTATTCAGAATGTATATTGTCAATTTTGTATTTTACGGTTTTAATCAAGTTTTTTATCTTTTTTTGTATTCTTTACAGGAGAGAAGGAAGGGGCCCAACCACTTGACAGCACCTGCACGAGCATCCTACCCTTGAAGGACTGGGTTTTTTTAAGACCCAGCGGTGCCAGGGAACAACACCTGAAACCTTCGTGGGTTACCTGTTCTGGCGTACCAAACACAGAGACACGGGACACTTCCAGCGACGTCAGAGATCAGCGTTTATTTACTGCAGGGATACAGAGGTCACAAGAAGTACACAGCGTGTAGGTTCTCGGAGACTGCTTCAATTTGCAAAAGTGGATCGCTCCTTTTATACACGTTTTTCCCATAGAACAGTATAGTGAACAAAGATTACAATTCAGTTCCCATAATAAACTTCAAAAGGGTCGCGTTCATGTTTCAGGAGGCCGGAACATAATTACAACAGTATTGCCAGTTCCCAACTGTAAAAACATATCCTCTCTACAATAAAACACATTCCATCCTGATCGTAAACACATTAGGAGAAGGGACAAGAACAGATGCAGAGAAAGGACAAAGATGCACAACAGGTTAAAGAAGAGTGTCGGGGGCAATAAAGGAAACTTGATAACGGGATCAGAGACACCGTGTCTAATGTATGCATGACTGAAACAATAGACCGGCACGGCAAGATGAGCCTTGAGCGGGGCCATCTGCCTTCGTCGTGTCATTTCCCTCGTCATAAAAGTCATACTCAAAGGAACACGTGTCCCTCGTGTAAGCTTGGGAGTCCCAGGGTCACGAAGCGGACGAAGTCCGTTCGCTGGCTACTTGAGGGCAAGAAACAAAATGGATGCCGTATCTAAAATGGAACCGAGGGGTCAGATGAACAAACCCGAAAATAAGACGAACCATACATGGTTGCGTAGCGAAACTGCGTACACCCACTATACTCGTCATTTGCGGTTCGTAGATACCCAACTCATCCATATTCGTCACCACCCAAAAGTGTCGTTCCATCCCACACGGAACCTCAGACGCTCCTTTTGCCCTCATGTAGGCAAGCACTAGTCAAGATCGGAATCTATTTCAATATTCATCAGATCGTTCAATTGCTGCTGGAACATCATTCTATTCATCAACGTTTCCTTGGTAACAGATGGTCGTCTTATACACGTTGTAGCACATAGGCCACATAAGGCAGGACCACACTGTACACAAAGACAACACGTGAACAGAAACGTTACAACAACTCCTACGATCATCAGAATCTTCCAACCCCAAGTTGACATCAGGCCCCAAAACCATCCTAGAAGCGTCCAATTACCTTCGTCCACGTGTATGGACTCGGAAATCTTGTGCAACTTCGAGATGGCTTGGTAGACAGTTGGAGCATTGTCAGGAATAAAAATGCAACAACTCGAATGAATAACTTTACACACACCACCTCTATCTGCGAGAACAACATCTAGAACCATACGGTTCTGCAACATCATGAGTCTATCCGCCTGAAGTTCAGCTGTTAGATTACCAAGGGCACTTGCAGTAATATTAGCAGTCGACTCTACTACACGTGTCAGCTGTCTTAGGTTCCTACTATTAACCATAGGTCCCCAAAACGGCAAGAAACCCTTAAAGAAGTCTCCTGCTTCTTGACCGGCAGTATCCTCTTTGCTAATAACGCCTCTCACAACTCTAGTCTTGTGGTAATCTGAGGCAACTGTGAAAGTCGGTGGTAAAAGATTCGCAATATAACAGGTACCCGAGAAATCACGGGGTAACCATGTATATGCGCGTTCGTAACATACAAAATAAGTGCCCTTAGCGGTCAGAAAAACAGGGGAAGAGAGCATCGGCAGAACATACGTGTCAGTGCAAGCACTGTTCCCAAGTTGTGCTCTCGGATTTCGACCCAGACCTTTCAAGCAGAAATTACCAAGGTGTGGTACAATCCATATTGGGGACGAGCTCTTAAGCTGTCTATCACCCACTGACGTACTATACTCAGCCTCGCTCAGATCCTTATAAGCCTGTACCTCTTCACTTGGGATAAGCGATGCATCAAAAACATCTCTATCTAAATCCGCTATCGCTATCGCCAAAGGTTTGTGATATGGCCCAGAACCAAAGTTGGCAGAACGTGGCTCTCGACTGGGGTAGGAATCTAGTGCACTACGGAACATAGTTTGGAATGCTCGAGCCGAACCCTGGGAGCTGTAAGGAAGGACCAAATATGGAATACCCCTATCCATGGTATGTGGCATTAACCCACACACCCAACAATTGGTAGTATTCATTACCAACTGATGCTGATGTAGAAGTTGAACGAAGGAGTTATTCATAAATTCCGCACGTCTAACCTGTTCATGTTGGGGCAGAGGATGAAAAGAATGTGGAGAAACAGTGGTGAGGGAGCTCAGTTTAGGAGAAGAGGTAGGTGAAACAGAAGGTAATAACAAGTGTACTCCAAAATACACTCCACCCACCAATAACATAGATACGGTCAGGAACAGTAGGAACACCTGAAACAAAAAACATTTTGTATGTACAACTCTTCTTAATTCTGATCTCTGCGCCGACATCCTTTCTACTTCTAACAGCTTAGAGAATGCCATCCTCTACAAACCGTCCGTGACGTACTTGACGCACTTCGTTCTGAGTAGCGATTATCAATCCCCAGGAGTTCCCAGGAATCGACAAAAGTAACCGACCTAGCGTCAGAAACCTGCTAAACAGAAAGGAGTACCCGCACGGCCCTACGGTGACCCGGATGGAGAGGTTTCCTCGAAAAGTTCAGTATTATTACAAGTCTCTTAGCCGTGGGACAGCACATAAAAACTCAAAAAGAAAGGATATAATTGTCCATAATGTTCATAGCATCAAAAATATACAACTAATTTTTATTAGTCCTTGAACGAAGAAAGTATCGACTTCTTCCAGGTCGAGTTTGCTCTACAAACAATTGTTCAGCTGGCGCAACAGTATTCGAAGAAGTGGACAACGAGTCAGACCTTGGGCTCTCTGCTACCGATGACTCCACATGTGGGTTTGACAGTGGCAAATCATTCCCCACAGGTTGAGCGTCGCTAAACGGCACAAAGTGCAAAGGAGTCTCAGTTTCTGTTGCCGAAATCCCAGTCCTCACCCAACCATCCGTTGGTAAGGGGATCGGTACCTTCTTCGTGTGGCTGGCGTGTACCCAGTTCTTCCGGCCCTCCAGTCGAACCGCAGTCCTCGTGGTCAACAAGACTTGAAAGGGTCCCACAAATCTTGGCTCCAAGTTACGTTTCCGACCAAAATTTCGGGTAACAACCCAGTCCCCTGGCCGGAGCTGGTGTCCAGGACCCTCTGTCTGCGCCGGTAGAGCTTCAAAGACCTGTTGATGGATTAACCGTAGTTTAGTGGTCAAATCATGCAGGTAATCAATTAACATTGGATACTCAAGACTATCAAAAGCCCTTGGCCTCGGGACCCAACAAAATATTTGCAGGGCGGCCGAACACAATCTCATATGGGCTAAGCCCTACTCGAGAGTGTACGGTCGCTCTGGTCGATAGGAGAGCCAGAGGCAAGGCATCAGGCCATGATAAGCCAGTCGTAGCTTGAATCTTGGCGAGTTTCAGTTTTAGGGTACCATTGTACCCTTCAACCAAACCCGCTGCCTGTGGATGATTAGCACTATGGAATTTTTGACGAATTCCAAGACCCTTACACACACTCTGCATTACACTTCCCACAAACTCACTTCCATTATCCGACCATACAATCCGTGGCATTCCGTACCGAGGAAAGTATTCCTTCAGCAGGATTTTTGCTGTGGACAGGGCAGTGTTGTCCTTAAGAGGATAGGCCTCAATCCATCTGGAGAACGCACAAACCACAACCAAAACATACTTTAAGTTATTGCATCTCTCCATATGGATAAAGTCCAGCTGGATAACCTCAAAGGGACAAACAGGGGGAGCAAAATGACCAGGTGGAGTGGGGATGCCCTAGCCAGGATTGTGCATCAAACACACCATACAGTTCTTAACCACTCTCTCGGCACACTTAGCAATACCCTCATTCCTCCATACAGGAGACAAAAACCTACATATTCCTTTCGCACTGATATGTGACAACCCATGAGCCATCGTCACAACAGCTAATACGTACGCATCTGGTAACATCCACCTCTGACATTCCGTCAGGTCAACCCAATATCCATGCATGTCCATCTTTCCCGTACTTTCTTTCCACTTAGTCTTTTCGGCTTTAGTAGCTTCGTTCTGAATTGCTTTCACACTCTCAATAGTATTTTCACACATACCAGTCTCCATCGGCCACCTCACTGAACTCGTGACATACATTCGGGTCGCAAGATCCTTAGCCGTTTCCTTAGCAATCTCATCCGCAAACGCATTACCACGACCAACATCATCCGTCACTTTCCGATGTGCACTACATTTAACAATCGCCACTTGTTTAGGCAGTGTAAGTGCATCCAAAAGGTCATTCACAAGCTGTCCATGCTGAATCTTCGTACCATGCGATGTCATAAATCCTCTCTCTCTCCACAGTCTTCCAAAGTTATGCGCAACACCGAATGCATACTGACTGTCGGTAAACACATTCACTCGCTTTCCTTTAGACAAAACACACGCTCTTGTCAATGCAATCAACTCTGCAGCTTGTGCTGAATTCTGATTCAATCTTGCAGTCTCCACAACCGTGCTCAACGTCACTACAGCATACGCAGTCGTCACATCGCCATTCGGCAATTTAAAGCACGAGCCATCCACATACAAAGTACCATCGGGATCTGTCAAGGGAGTGTTTTTCAGGTCCACACAACCTTTTGTTTCTTCCTCAGTTCGTAAATAACAATCATGTGGTGGCACATCATCTGATTCCATATTAATCGGCAACAATGTCGCCGGATTCGGTACATTACAACGTTTGATCTGTATATGACTTGCCAAAAGGGTCAGCTCGTACCCAGACAACCTTGCACTCGTCAGATGTTGAGTCTTTGTCCGATTCAGAAGAGTATCAACTGCATGCGGAACCATCACCATGAGCATATTATCCATAACAAGACCTGCGGACTGCCGAATAGACGCTGCTGCTGCCGCTGTCGCCCTCAAGCAACTTGGCAACGCTCTAGCTACCGGGTCTAAGGTCGAGGAAAAATATGCACACGGGCGCTGCTTGTCACCAAATTGTTGCGTTAAAACACTCAATGCACAACCTTCCCTCTCGTGAACGTATAATGTGAATGGCTTGCTGTAATCAGGAGTACCTAACACAGGAGCCGAACACAGTGCATCACGTAGTTCAGAAAAACTTTTCTGACATTCCTCCGTCCATGGCAAAGGAGTCGAAACGTCCTTGCACGTAAGAGCTATCAATGGCTTCGCTAACAGTGAAAAATTCGGAATCCACTGTCTGCAGTATGACGTGATACCTAAAAAGGCACGCACATCTCTCTGAGTTGTTGGCACAGTCATTCGAGCAATTGCTGCGATTCTGCAGTATGACGTGATACCTAAAAAGGCACGCACATCTCTCTGAGTTGTTGGCACAGTCATTCGAGCAATTGCTGCGATTCTTTCAGGGGTCAACCTTCTTCCCGCCTTTGACAATAAGTGACCTAAGTAGGTAACTTCTTGACAACAATATTGCAATTTGGAAGGTGACACTTTGTGGTGTAAGTCACAGAGATGCTGTAACAGTGACACAGTAGCAGTCTTGCAAACTTGTTCAGTATCTGCAGCTACCAACAGATCGTCGACGTACTGAATCAAAGCCGCACCAGTCGGCAGCACAAATGCATCCAGTTGACTTTTAAGAGCTTGGCTGTATATCGATGGGCTCTCACAATAGCCTTGAGGTGCCCGTTTGAACCGGAAACTGCGACCTCCTAACGAAAATCCGAACAAATCACGACTTTCCTCAGCAATCGGAATGCTAAAGAACGCATTCTTCAAATCGATCACCGAGAACCATGATGCAGAGGCTGGAATCAGAGTCAGTAAAGCTGTAATGTCTGGAACCACAGGAAACTGCGGGACAACAATTTTATTTACTTCCCGTAAGTCAATAACTAGGCGGTACACGGGAGGTTTGGACGGATCAGTTCGTTTCAGAATAGGCAACACGGGACTATTACACACGTTACCTCGTGTCTCCTCGATAACATCTTTACCGATCAGATCATAAATGATCGCCAATAGTGCCCGTTCACCATCAAGGGAAATACGATACTGGGGTATGCGTGGTAAGCGCGCATCAACTTTCAATTGAACAACATAAGGTGGGATATCCAGCAGGCCCACATCATTGGGACCTGTCGCCCACAAAGAAACCGGAAGTGAACTCAATTCCGGTGGGAGCTTATCGATCGATAGATACATAGGGGAAATCACATTCTCACCCAATGTAAGCTCCACACCCGTAGGAGAGCAGTACAAAGTCGCATGTAGCCTCTTCAATAAATCCAAACCCAAAAGATTCTCACCACAACCAGTAGTCAAAATCAAAGGAGCTTCTAACTCATGAGACCCAATCGTAAGGGGCAAGGGGCTAGAAACTGGATTGCTAACGGGGGCGCCAGAGAATCCAACGGAAACATTCGTTAAGCCAGACAAAGGCGCGCCAGGGAGTTTCGAATGCATAATTGAACTTTTTGCTGCACCAGTGTCCAGCAGAAAAGGCTCAACGACGCCCAATGTGGCTACTGCAACATAAGGCCCTCTCTGATCAACCGGAACTGATACTTCTCCCTTCCTTCGTCTATGGCTGCCCTAGTAGATACCATCCGTATCAATATCACGCTCTACGTAACAGTCATCCACATGATACTGTGTAGATCTACCGGACGATGGTTCACGTCGATCGAAACAATTCTGCGAGTCTGAGGAAGTGGCAAAACGCTCGGCCTGAGTCTGAGTAACTCCACGACCTCTACCACGTGAAGCTTGTTGAGGACCACCACGACCTCCTCGAGCTGACACACCATTATTCCCATCACGGAGAACCGGACAATTAAACTTCAGATGGCCCTCTCCTCGGCAATACGCACATTGATTATATCCCAACACAAAACGAGGTGCGGGAGAGTCATTTCGCATCTGCGATCTGGAGAACTGTGATTGCGATCTATTTGGCTGTTGCGAATCATTGAAATTTGAGCGCGGAGGATACGCTTGCTGCAATAAGACCTTAGTTTTAAGATCCTTTGTTTTCTTATCTGCACGTTCACTTTCCTCCTTTTCCCTATTTTCGTAATATTGGGCCGTAGCCAATATTTGAGCAGTGGTAGAAACAGCCCATGAACTCTCAGAATTCTTCAACTTATTGCTAAGTTCGGGCAACAAGTTCGATACGAACTTATCAACAAACAGTCGCTGACCACCCTCTGAACCCATGTCCTGGCCACTATGATCAACAAATGCTTCCTCGAATCTCGTAAAGAAATCGGAAACGCTTTCATCCCTCTTTTGCTTGCACGCGGACAACTTGTCCCAATTAACGCACATCGCCGGCATAAGCGTTTTCATAAGGGTAATTATCCTCTGGGGCAATTCCACAATAAGCTGCTCAGGCTTAGCCCCACCAACTTGCTGAGCGTCTGCCGCCGTAAGGGCAGCCCAATCACCGCCTAACTCGGCCGCGTGATTCTCGTGACGAATTTTCGCCCAAATCGGCTGAGGCACTACATTGCCAAACAACATGTCAATATCTGCAAGGTTCATAACAGTAGCATCCACCAATTGGGACAGCTCCTTATAATAACCCGCTGGATTTTTACGGGGATCAGGCAAAGTTTGCTTCACCTGTAAGACTTCCGATCGTTTCCAAGGGAGGTGTATCCACACTCTCTGAAAACGGCCTGGGACAGCAGGGTTAGCAGTAGGATCACCTGGCATCCATACTGGGGGAACTTCCCGCATCGGATATTGACCAGGTTTTGCCATCCACTCTGCGGTTTCTTCCTTAAACAATGCTCGAGGTTGCACTGTACATCGAAATGATAACAAATGTTCTAGAGCTTCTCGAACCTTGTCCCCTACGATCACACCAGTTGTGAACCGATGCTGGAGATCAGAAACCTCTGACGGTACATTATCTACCACATCATGATCCCACTCCTCCTTCAACGATTTACACAATTCCTCAAACACGAATCGTTGAGTGGGCGCATTAAACTGAGAAAATGTTTCAAACACTACACGCGAAGAGTATTTAACAGGATTACGAATCCATTTACGTGCCATTTTTACCAGCGATTCACGTTCCCTATCATCAGGAAGCTGACTGCGCCTCTGGGCGGCATCTGAAAGAGTCGAGCCGAGTATTGGCCCAAAAAGTGGAGAATAAAGAGTAGCAACAGCAGTCAGGAGACGGCTACGAACAGAAGGAGAAGAGGAAGAAGATGCAGGCGCAGCAACAGTAGGGGTGGAGGCAATAGAAGTAGATGCGGCACCAGGAGTAGTGGGAACGACAGACTGAGGAGGGACTTGAAAAGGCGCAGTAGGAAGAGAAACCGGTATCTGCGGCACAAGGGGATTCGGGAGAGCGGGAGGAACGGCGGGCTGACCAGCGGCCGCCAAAACAGCAGGTGGAGGAAGAGGTAGAATCACAGGGCCCAGAGTATCGGGAGCATAGGGAGGTGGTGATTTCAACAGATAAGACAATAGCGAATCCTCTACCGCTTCTTCTCCCGACTTATCGACATTAGACAGTAGCACCGGATAACATTTATCCACCGCCATACGATGAAGTCGAGCACTAACTTCCTGCTCTTTCTCATCTTTGTCTCGCTGATACTGTTCAGCATCTTGCATCACCGCAATAACGCCTTCTCTTTTATTTTTCTTACTCTGTTTGATTTCTTTCTGCTTGGCCTCTTTCCGCCATAACCGGAAGGAATCAAACATGGCCGGCCTAACCTTCTTTTTAAACAGTTTAGCTTCCAAATTATCTAAAACGGCAGTTTCGAAACTACCATGAGATGGCCAACTAAGGACGCCATCATTTTTAGTGTAGCGGACCCAATATTCATTATACACGATAGGACCCACACCATGGCGACTATAGAGCTCGTAAATTGGAGTTCCAACCGGAGGTATCGGACATGAATCCTCCAGCCGGGAATCCGTTCTGCAACATTTGAAAAATCCAAACAAAGTACTACGGCTAGGCATCGCGCACACTAACCGAGTTTACAAACTTCAAGGGCTATCGAATTTATGATATCCACGCAAAAATTTTTTGCGAGACCCTCGGTTTTTGGCAATTGCAATCGTCAAATAAAACCCAACAACTAAGAACCACGAATGCTATGGTACCATGTAAACAACAAAGGAACACTGGGAGCGACCCACAAATACTTAACTGAAAGAACAATGGCGTCACCAGGAAGGCCCGTCTATCGTCTCGCCGTACAAAGGACTACGCCAGGCGCCAAAACAGGTCGACAGTCAGGGTATCAGTCCGTCGCAGCCGTCAGGAGGCGGGGATCTTCGCGGGAAAAGACGTCGGGCCACTTATTTCGACAACTGGATCGATGAAGCGGGGTGCACCTTCCCTCGGAGATTTCACACGAAGTTCCTCACGATCGTCGGGCTTTGGACCGGTACCGTTGATGTCGCCCAACGTTGGGCGCCAACTGAAGGACTGGGTTTTTCTAAGACCCAGCGGTGCCAGGGAACAACACCTGAAACCTTCGTGGGTTACCTGTTCTGGCGTACCAAACACAGAGACACGGGACACTTCCAGCGACGTCAGAGATCAGCGTATATTTACTGCAGGGATACAGAGGTCACAAGAAGTACACAGCGTGTAGGTTCTCGGAGACTGCTTCAATTTGCAAAAGTGGATCGCTCCTTTTATACACGTTTTTCCCATAGAACAGTATAGTGAACAAAGATTACAATTCAGTTCCCATAATAAACTTCAAAAGGGTCGCGTTCATGTTTCAGGAGGCCGGAACATAATTACAACAGTATTGCCAGTTCCCAACTGTAAAAACATATCCTCTCTACAATAAAACACATTCCATCCTGATCGTAAACACATTAGGAGAAGGGACAAGAACAGATGCAGAGAAAGGACAAGGATGCACAACAGGTTAAAGAAGAGTGTCGGGGGCAATAAAGGAAACTTGATAACGGGAGCAGAGACACCGTGTCTAATGTATGCATGACTGAAACAATAGACCGGCACGGCAAGATGAGCCTTGAGCGGGGCCATCTGCCTTCGTCGTGTCATTTCCCTCGTCATAAAAGTCATACTCAAAGGAACACGTGTCCCTCGTGTAAGCTTGGGAGTCCCAGGGTCACGAAGCGGACGAAGTCCGTTCGCTGGCTACTTGAGGGCAAGAAACAAAATGGATGCCGTATCTAAAATGGAACCCGAGGGGTCAGATGAACAAACCCGAAAATAAGACGAACCATACGTGGTTGCGTAGCGAAACTGCGTACACCCACTATACTCGTCATTTGCGGTTCGTAGATACCCAACTCATCCATATTCGTCACCACCCAAAAGTGTCGTTCCATCCCACACGGAACCTCACCCTTTTCCTCTGACTTTAGATGCACTCTCCATACGTTTCACGGTTTGCATTTTCGGTCAGCAGTTTTCTTAACAGTCTTATGTGTGACACTCAAATAGTATCTCCTTGACAGTGATTTGGTTATATAATTATCTAACTATTTACGTTGATAGCATTACTCTGCTGATAGTAGTGATACTAAGCAGAGGATACATGTTCTATGCCCACTAGGGCATAAGATTAGGTAATAGATTACCCCACGGTGCATTTGCCATTCACATGCCTTATCAGTGTTTTGTACTGACTTACAGACTTTACACGTGCACTATGCTTTTAGTAAATTGCACTGTAGACTTTGGTTATAACCACACTGACCTACAGGCTATGCTGGAACCATGATCACTGTCAGACACGCGCTCACACTACTAGGAGCTTTAATACCTTGTAATTGTTTCACACCCTGGACATTTACATTGTTTTAGCGGTGTACTTAAATCTATATGCAGTATGCTCTTGATTTGGTGCAGAGACCTCTATATCCATTTTGGATTTTACATGACTTAGTGCAACTTCATTTATTTCTGCTTTGCGTATGATGTATTTCAAGTATTGCCTTAACCCAGATAATGTTTATTTCCGATTAGGCATTGACTTTGCACAGTCTAAGATGGCCGCCGATTGCGGTTCGTTTTTGTTTGTCCTGTTGAATTAGTCCTATTTTGATTTCATCTGCATGACCGCAAAATATATGTATACTGCTGTTTGCATTTCCTTTCACACGTGAACAAGGCTGCGTGCCGAAACGCGTTGTGTGAAATAAATCACTAGACCTTTCATTACGTTTGGGATTTTTGTCTCACTTTACTGAGAGCATACTGGACTTTTGCTTTAATTGTATATATATATATATGTACTCCAATGGCCACTGAATGCTGCCGAACACTTCGTAACGGGTGCTTCCTCGGTGAGAGTGGCTTTCACAATAAATTAATTAGAAACAAAGGTAGGAGCACACACGGGTCTTTTACCTTGATTTATTGAGCCAACAGACGCGTTTCAGCACATTTGCCTTTCTCAATGTTGGTTTCCTCAAAATTAGATGAACACATGATCGGATTTTAAATGCGTGCTGGCTGTCTTTGATTGGATGACTACTTGAATAAGCACAAATGAAAAGTTCAATGTTCCAACGTTATTTCGCCAGCACACACTGATTTACTCGCGGCATTTTTAATCTTTTAGTGGATGTTCTTGCTCCAGTAGCTTGCGAGCACAACAGATTATTTCCACAGAAAGCCCATCATGTCTTTTAAATCACAGTTCAATCACCCTCGTTTGCCGATATTGCCGTTTCACATCACATACCTGTTGGCAATGGTTTGGTAACCGTTATGCTCCTCATTTCGTAATGAATTACTCCGTGGTAAAACAGGTATGTATAGCTTGCAGGCTGCGGCGGTTCTGGCAGTAAAATGAAAATGTATATATATATATATATATATATATATATATATATATATATATATATATATATATATACTATACTTTACACTCATTCATCTGCCAAAATCCAGACATAGAAACTACATGACACAATGACTTGTCAACGGAATGTAATATGTAATGCTAAGACAACTTTGTGCTTTTGATGGTGAATAAGTCCAATATGATCTATACAGTTTCACAATTGTGTTGATTGTTCCAAGTGTCCAGTGACTCAAATTTCTCTTTCGGTCCATTTTAACTGTGTACAGGTTGCAAATCCAGCAATAGGTACGGAGCAGGTACAGGCCGACTGCATTTGATTCAGGACCTTGACACAGAAGAAGGAGATACAATAAGGGGTACTGAACCACCCAACACTCAAGCTTGAATTGATTTGATTGAAGTTCCATTGATGACATCATACAACATGATAAACCACAAAGTTTAACTCCTTAAACCCTGATGAAGTCCTAAGAGGTGAAACGCGTTGGCTGGGCTGATGTGCAATTTTTTTTAACCACATAATTCAATAAAGGTGGATTTGAATACATGTGCAACACACAGTGGAATTCAATTGAACTCTAATAATGGACACACTTCAATATTGTATCTTGTCATAATTTATTCCAGAATGCTCAGAATTTTAGCTGTATTTATGACATATTGTATGCTCCTTTGCATTTGTTGGAAAGGAGCTGACACTTGACTCATTACTCATGTCTAAGTGCACCAGGATGTCACTGATGTATTTGTTTCTTTTGAAAGCAAAATATAGTTTTAAAAAAATGTCCCAATTGCAGAAAGAACATCTAAGAGGATAAATGATGGATATTCAGACTACTCTAGTGCCATTATTCTCCTGTGTTTTGGGTGTAAGAAGGCTTTCTCTAGGGCTAAACTATGCTCTCTTTCTGGTTCTCTTTACAAGGCATTATGGGTAATCTTGCTCAATAAGCCTCTGAAACACTGTATAAAATTCAGCACACAAACCATTGTTATGTGTACATTTGCTCTGAAATGTAAGAAACTGTCGATAAGGCAGATTGTCCTTCAATTGTCCCTCGAATCAAAGCTGCCATTCTGTAATATTTGCACTTCATAGAATTACCAAAGACTATGGAGTTGTTATTATTGTTATCAGTACTTATCTCAAGGGCTATGTAGTTGACATTCCAGTTGCTGAACTCAGGTGTAAACTGTAAATTAGGACTGCAACTGTTGAGCCACCCAACTAATGCCAAAAGAGACTCCTCAGAACCTTTACAAATAACAAAGACAGTGTCAGTTTAACAAAGCCACTTTCTTCAATGAAAATTGTATGGATTATTTGGATTGAAATTGTAGGTTTGTTCCAAATCATCCATGTAAAGTACCGCTAGGTTTGAAGTGAAACTGGCACCCATAGGTGAACCTTTAACTTCTAAGCAAAAGTCTTTTTTTATTAGAAAGTAATTGATTGTAGGAGCTATTTCAACACAGTTGGTCATAAATTCAGCAGGGACCGTATTATAGTGTGATCTGAACTAAGGGTCAGTGGTGGTGCAGTCTCATCAACAGCACTAATTTCAATGTAGGTATGGCCCATGTAAATGAAGCCCTTAAACTCTCTACTGAGCCTAATGTCCTCCATCAGATTATAAACAGCTGGGGGAAGGTTGGGGCAGCCAGTGAGTACTCTCATGGTCCATTGTACCTTGCATCTGGATCCACTGTTCCAATTTTTTGCGATCGACTGGAATGGACAACCAAGCACCAACACCAGAGTAGTGCAGCGGGCACTGTTATACTGCAGTAGAGAGGGTAACAAACTTGCTAATAGTATGAAACATTTTTCAACCTTTTTGCAATGATACTTTAATGAGATAACTGTGCTGTAGATGTATAGCCCCTGCCATCTCTGGCTGACCAACCAGTATGGAAACACCAAGGCTCTAAATCATGCAGATTATGTAATGCTCCTAAAGAAGACATTATACAACTGGTTTACATATGTTCAGCGCTAGAGAACCATCGGTATATGCTGCTGAAACACTCTTTTAATGAAAGCGGAATTCGTACCTGTCGGTCAGCCATCATAGAGTGTCTCAACTCCACCGATCCCCAGATTAACTGTAAACTATTGAAATTCCTGGCACTACATAGAAAACTAATCTCTGGATCAATATAAACAACCGGGGCTTTGGAGCATTTTCGCCGTGCAATAGCGCTTTAATAATTAAGTCTCCAAGACGTCTAACAAATTTTGATACTGTAACTTCAACAGGGTAGGTAAGAGCGGACACAGGATTAAGGTTGCCCAGGTATTTATTAAACATTTACTATGAATTTTAAATGTGGTTAAAACCATCTTTTGCATTTTACATCACTTTACCAATTAGCACCAAGACTGGCAGCCTCCAGGAGATAAGCACACTAGATCTTTAATCACAGCAGGCTCCAGTGTTCTTTTATCTGTACTTTGATTATTTATTGTACAGTACAGTATAGTTACAGTACAGTTTTAACGTGAGTTAGGCTCAGTCAAAATGAAATAGAAATGTACTGTATATTATTCGGTATGTTTTAATGTGTTTATCTTTGTATTTCGGAACATGTCATGGTTTTAATTAACTATGCATGACAAACAATAAAAGAAAGTATAGCCACCATCCACCTCCATATGCATACAGTTGAATGATAATTGACTGTTTCACACAACAATTGAAATTACATATTTCAAACAATCATTATTATTATTTGCTTTCTGCCTCTTTTAGAGATTTCAACATATATTTTATACCGTGCTCCATGTTAAAATAACACTGGCTTACCTCTATAAGAGGATGCACCCACAGATCTTATAAATTAAAGGACTGTAAACGTGAGGTGTTACTAATTTGAAACTCATTGTTGCTTATTTAAACAGTTCTCGAAATCCTTAGTTTATCTCACCATCTTTCTAAACAGAGATCTGCAAGTTGTATACATAGCTGTAACAAAAACAATATTCCACTGAGTAATCTTGGCAGTTTATTTTGGCATGATTGCATGCATTTGGAATTTTCATTTTGAAGAGCCATGCTACTAGAAAATGTCAAACCTCCATCTAGATACAAATCAACAGCTTAAATGAAAACATTACACACCCAGTTACAATTGGAGCAACTCCAGTGTGCATCACAAACAGCATTACAGATAAGATATGAGTTGCAGTTGCTTGCACATGTGATTTGTAGCTGGTAAAACCTGGTGGATATTGCAGGAGTAGTAGCGTACATACTAATTAGTGTATTATGTGATTGTTAAAATTATCTAGCGTGAATTATGAAAAGCCAGCATTTAGCAGGTCACATGTGATTGGGCCTATCGGAATACTACACAATAGGATCAGCAAAGAATGATGAACCTTCTTCAGATGTTCAATTACTTTTGGTCCTATTCAGAAAATATGGAATTATCAATGATTAAAAGTGAATAATGGGGATGTCTTTCACTGCTGTGTTCTGAGTGACATCAAACAGACAGCAAGTGTAAAGCCTGAAGATCTATTGAATCATTCAGAATCCTAAGGTGAAAAACACTCATGTTATTCAATGTTACTGATCTATAACGTATAGCCCACCCAAAGCATCCGCCTCTGTTTGCAGCTGCTACGTGGGGGCAGTGGCGTTCTGGAATGGGGTGGAGAAGCATGCATCACATGGCCTCTCCTTCCTGTCCCAAATGTTACAATACAACTGGCCTCCTGCCGCCCCCACCAACCTCTCGACCTTCCTACGACCGGCTCGCTAAAGCTGTGCGAGAACCAGCGCTGCGCTGATAGGCTGTCTGGGAGCCCTGTCAGAACTGCTTGGAATTCCTTTATGATGTAGCAACAGTCGGAAATAACTCTTTTTTCCCACTGTTGCTACATTAAAACAGTGAATAACCAATTTTAGAATCTGGTATTCCCGATTGAGAATTCAAGTGGAAGCCATATGTAACAAAGCCACATTTTCAGTCGATTTTAGCCGAGGTCAGAATGTACTTTCATAAAAGCAACAATGTAATAATAAGAAGACAAGAAAATGACGGGGATTTGTTGATGCTGAGAGAATGTGATTTGAGCAAATTAAAATAAGGGTACTTAATGTAATTCTAGGTGGCTGCATTACATTTTAGTACACCACGTAGGGACAACTGTGAAGCATGGGTCCATATTTGAGCATGCACTATTTATTCCTCTGTAATACCCGCCTGTTTGCCATGAAGAAATTAGGGGACAAAGGTCATTCTAAGAACAGGGACGGGCACTATTGAGCCATCCAGTGAGACCCTGACTGGCATCGTAGCGCACCTGTTAATGTCTCCACACACTCTTACACATTGAGCGGCATGGTGCGGAGCCTTAGGCAAGATTGTGCGCGCCATCATTTCAATTGCTTGCACACCAGCCTAGTGAACCAAAGTCTTGAAATCTGCTGCTTTGAGGACAAATGTTATTGCAAGAAAGATGGCAAACACATTGGTGCCTCATGTGTGTCAAAGGAGAGCTGTGCAGTGTTGCCCATGCCTAGGTGTAAACCTAAAGAAAAGTCACAAGTGGCCTCCAGGTCAGTCCCCATGCAATTAGCTTCTTTGCCCATGCCGACCCACCCTATCACCCTAGCATCTGAACCCCATCTAGGCTGCCCCTGCATCTTAACATTCTTTTTGTTTTCACCGAGTACTGACACCTCCCACTACCCCATGAATACAGGCTCAACACACTGCTTCTCACTACCAAAATGCTCAACACTCTTTTAAATCAGGTTTTTTACCATGATACATGACAGTGAGAAATCATTAAATCACTTAGCATGGACCATAGCCCTCCAGCCACAATCCGCTTCAGCTAGAATTCCAACCTGGTACCCATTTGTTTTGCTGTCACTCTCTGATCGAATACAACCTCTGACCTCAATCCCACACAATACGATTCCTCTTATCTACATCAGCATGGGGCATAAACCATAGCTCTGAACGCTCAGGATACTAATAGCCAATGTCCTGGGATCTGCACTAATTTAAGAGGAAATAGGCACCTTTTACATTTAATTGTATGAGAGTGTTTGGCAGGTTTCATCTATGTGTTTCTGGCCTGTGTGTTTTGACTTGTTTGAGCCTTGTGTTCCCCTTTTGTGGGTGTTACGTATGCATGACCACCTGTCTGGCTGGGTTCCAAACAGTGGGTAACTACATTTTGCACTAGGTGGCCTAAATGATACCAGTCAGAGAAGGATCAATAAATCAATCAATCAATCAGAACATTTGTAAAGCTCACTACTTACCCGCGAGGGTCTCAAGTCACTGGGGGTGGGGGGGGGGAATACTGCTACTGCTCGAAAAGCCAGGTCTTGAGGAGTCTTAACAATTAGCACTCATTCAACTCGGTCAGTAACAGAATATAGACTTTGCCAAGCATCATTAACTCTTTGTGGATGTGGGTGGGCAGTTTGAGGCCTTACCCAAGAAAGGGAGCGCTGAGTGAGTCTGAGTACGGTGCATCACAGTTATCAAAACAACAATAAAGTATGAAGTTTCAGCTAAGTGTTGTGAGTTTACAACACATTTAATAACACATAAAGACCGAATACATTTACAGCATAAATATGGTCAGAATAAAAGGAAAGAAGTACCCAAACACAGTACTGCACAGTACCAAACAATATACTCAGTCATATACACTAATTATACACTAATCTGATAATCTCACAAACTGAACGATAATTACATTTGGGACTACCAGGTAACAGAGTAGATGGACCACAAAACAGTACAGAAAATTGAACCACTGGATAAATGCTAAATAATGTTGGTGAACAGTTACCTCTATTATTTGCAAAGCTTGGTTATTCCTGACATTGAAAAAGCCCAGAACCAATCACACGACTAATGAGATCCAATGACAGGTGGTACGTATCAGATAGACAAGCTTGACTCGACAGATCATGGGCAACAAGTGTGGCATGGTGTAATGTGGCTACTGTGAAACTATACACTTTCATGAGGGCATATTCTAATTCACTGGTTCCAGTAGCTTTTACTGACTATATTCTACTGCACTGTCTTTGCATTTGACACCTCTTGATTGGTATATCTTTGTGGAAAGATGTAAACATCTAGATCACATATCAGAATTTAATTGATGAACTTTTGTGCATACCAGGTGCATTTTAATGATGTTGTAGGCATCTTCCATAAGGGCACATATTATTTGTATTGAACACCTTGACAGTATTCATATTTGTGTAGCCGAATTCAATGTCTGGCAAATCATTGCCTTTGTAATAATGTATAATGCAAAGCCTTGTGAATTACACACCTTGGCTTTATGAATGTAATTCGTCATATGTAAACAAACAATTCTGTATCTTAAATGTGATACTGACAATGACTTTGGACATTTCCTGTGGTTACATATTCCACACCATGATAGTATGTCCAACACCAACATAATTAGATTTTTATCGTCTGACTGAGGCGAGTTTGTTTCGGTTATTACTCCTTCCTTGAAAGGGTGCCATTTTTAGGTCTGGCATTAGCCAAGAACTTATGATATTACTAAAATAATATTGATCATATACTTAGTAAAGGGGTTTTCAGCCACCTCTGTTCACCCATTGGTCTGTTATTGTGTCATTTCCATTTAGCTTCCACACACTACAGCATACAACAAGGAGCAATGGGTCAGCCTATTTAAGCCTCTCATTAACGTCACTTTGCGAGAATGCATTTTGCTCTTTCACAAAGTGCACATCTGCAGAGAAGGTGTTCCTTTTAGTCCCAGTGTTACTTGATGGGATTGTAAGACACAATTCAAGTGAGCACAGGGCAGAAGCCACCTTTATCAGTTCCTTCTAATACTGTTGACAATTCCTTTCGAAATAGTCTTCTGATATTTCACAGAACACCATATTGTGTTTACCCGGTTTCACCAATGGTTCTTTGAGACACTCTGCCCAAAAAGAAAACCAAACTTTAGGGTGTTTCATTTGCACCATACTTGTAACAGTTTTATTTAAGCATGGGTGGGGTGTAATTTTGGTTTTAGAATCCAATATTTTATACTGTGAACCCTCTTTCCTTCCTTCTTTCCCCCTTTTTTCTTTCCTACTTTCTTTCCTTTTTTCTTTTCTTCTTCCCTTCTTTTGGGCCATCCTTATTCAGTCTTTCTTTCTTTTTTAACATTCTTTCCTTCTTTTATTCATCAATCAATCAATCATTGACACTTATAAAGCGCGCTACATACCCGTAGGGTCTCAAGGCGCTGGGGGGGGGAGGGGGGTGCCGCTACTGCTCGAACAGCCAGGTCTTCAGCTTCTTCCTGAAGGAGAGGTGATCTTGGGTCAGGCGCAGGTCGGTCGGGAGGGAGTTCCAGGTCTTGGCGGCCAGGTAGGAGAAGGACCTTCCTCCTGTAGTCGCTCTTCGGATGCGGGGGACGGTGGCGAGGGCGTGGTTGGCTGATCGGAGGTGGCGTTTGGGAGCGTAGAAGTTGACTCGGCTGTTGAGGAAGCTCGGGCCTTGGTCGTGTAGGGCTTTGTGTGCGTGGGTGAGGAGGCGGAAGGTGATTCTTTTGTTGACGGGGAGCCAGTGAAGGTCTTTCAGATGTCCGGAGATGTGACTGGTTCGTGGGATGTCGAGGATGAGTCTGGCTGAGGCGTTCTGGATCCGCTGGAGTCTCTTCTGGAGCTTGGCGGTGGTACCGGCGTAGAGGGCGTTGCCGTAGTCCAGTCGGCTGGTGACGAGGGCCTGGGTGACGGTCTTCCTGGTCTCGGTGGGGATCCACCAGAAGATCTTCCGTAGCATGCGAAGGATGTTGAAGCACGCCGAGGAGACGTTGTTGACTTGCCTGGTCATGGAGAGGGAGGAGTCCAGGATGACGCCCAGGTTTCGTGCATGGTCTGTCGGTTTGGGTGCGGTGCCCAGGGCGGGAGGCCACCAGGAGTCGTCCCAGGCGGAGGGTGAGGAGCCCAGGATGAGGACCTCCGTCTTGTCCGAGTTCAGTTTCAGGCGGCTGGTCGTCATCCACTCGGCTACCTCTTTCATCCCTTCGTGCAGGTTGGCTCTGGCGGCGGCGGGGTCGTTGGTCAGGGAGAGGATCAGCTGGGTGTCGTCGGCGTAGGAGATTATGCTGAGGTTGTGTTTGCGTACGATGGCCGCGAGGGGGCTCATGTAGACGTTGAAGAGGGTGGGGCTCAGAGATGATCCTTGGGGGACGCCGCAGATGACTTTGGAGGCCTCTGACTTGTACGGTGGTAGGCGGACTCTCTGTGTTCTTCCGTCGAGGAAGGAGATGATCCATTCCAGCGCCTTGTCCTGGATGCCGATGTTGCTGAGGCGCCGTACTAGGGTGCGGTGGCAGACCGTGTCGAATGCCGCGGAGAGGTCTAGGAGGATGAGGGCCGCTGTTTCTCCATTGTCCATCAGGGCTCGGATGTCATCGGTGGCGGCGATGAGGGCGGTCTCGGTGCTGTGGTTGGCTCGGAAGCCGGACTGTGAGGGGTCGAGGGATCCGTTCTTCTCGAGGAAGGCGGCCATCTGCTTGTTGACGGTCTTCTCGATGACTTTGGCTGGAAACGGGAGGAGCGAGATGGGGCGGTAATTCTTGAGTTCGGTGGGGTCCGCTGTGGGTTTCTTGAGAAGAGCGCTGAGTTCGGCGTGCTTCCAGCTCTCGGGGAAGGTGGCGGTGTCGAAGGATGTGTTGATGATGTCTCGCAGGTGGGGTGCGATGACAGCGTCGGCCTTGTTGAAGACGTGGTGAGGGCAGG
This sequence comes from Triturus cristatus, assembly GCF_964204655.1. Classification (NCBI taxonomy): domain Eukaryota; kingdom Metazoa; phylum Chordata; class Amphibia; order Caudata; family Salamandridae; genus Triturus; species Triturus cristatus. The sequence goes on from NC_140590.1 coordinate 1,577,054,301, forward strand.
GGTCGGTCGGTGATCCGGAGTGGATGGAGTTCATCGTGCGGATGGTGTCTTCGGTGCTGATCGGGGTCCAGGCGTGGAGGGTGGTGGTGGGGGGTGGTTGTTCGGTCATGGTGTGCGTTGGTTGGTTGTTGAAGCTGTTGTGTATGTCGGCGATCTTGTTGTGGAAGTATGAAGCGAGGGAGTTGCAGAGGTCTTGTGATGGGGTGATGTCGTTGTTTCCTGCGCTGGGGTTGGAAAGCTCTTTCACGATGTTGAAGAGTTCCTTGCAGTTGTGTGCGTTGTTGTCCAACCGGTCCTTGAAAGCTGTTTTCTTGGCGGCGCGGATCAGCTGGTGGTGTTTCCGGGTGGCAAGTTTGAAGGAGGTCCTGTTGTCCGGTGTCGGTTCCCTTCTCCAGACTTTCTCGAGGGCTCGGCAGTACTTCTTGGAGCTCTTGAGTTCGTCGTCGTCGTCATGTTTTCCATCTTCCTTATTTGCCTTTCATTTTTTCTTTTTTTTCCTTCCTCTCTTTCCATTTTCTTTCCTTGATTCCTTCGTTAATTTTTCCTTCTTTCTTTCTCTTTTGCCTTTCATTCTTTCTTTCCTTCTTTCTGTATTGCCTACTTTCCTTTTTTCTTTCCTTCTTGTTTCTTTCTTGTTTGCCTTCTTTCCTTCTTTCTTTCCTTCCTTTCTTGTTCCCTTCATTCATTTGTCCTTCCTTTCACTTTTGCACTTTTATTTCTTGACTTCTTTATCATTCATTACATACATGGCACAGTGAACTGATCAGGTGGGTGAGGGCAGAAAGCGCAGCCTTGCTTAGGGAGGATGCCAGGGGACTCCGGAAAAACCCAATATCATTAGAGTGGGACACAACGCTGGAGGCCCTTAAAGGAAGAAATCCGAATGACATACCGGATGCTCCACCTTTATAGTGAGTGGAAACAAGTTGTAGGCAAGCGGGAACATAGTATGATAACGGCGGGAGGACCCTTTACATGGACCCAGGCTCTGCCTCAATCAGGAGGTGGGAAAGGGACGTAAATGTGACTTATGAGCTTATGCAATCAGAGCCCGGAGGAGGGTGGAATAGGGAGGGGGGGAGTTGATGGGTCGGAGTTTAAATTACTGTCATACCTATTGTTGATGTACTTTCGCACAATGATGTGTACCATATTTGGGGTCCCGATTTGGATTGAACAAAATGTGTGTTATTGTTATATGTCTGCGGACTCCACATAACTGATACATTATACTTACAGAAGAATAATGTTGGAGAGTATTAAACATTGGAAAATCCAATAAAGATTGTTTTAATAAAAAAAAAATATTCATTCTTCTTTTCTTTCCCCTTCTTCTCTTCTTACTTTCTTTCTTTTTGCCTTCTTTCTTTTTACCTTTTCCCTCTATCTTCTTTCCTACTTTCTTTCTTTCTTTCTTTCTTTCTTTCTTTCTTTCTTTCTTTCTTTCTTTCTTTCTTCCTTTCTCCTTTTTTGTTCCTTCATATTGTCTCCTTTCCTTGTTCTTTCTTTTTGCCTGCTTTCCTTCATTCCTTCCTTTTTCCTTTCTGTTTTTCTTTCTTTCTTTCTTTCTTTTCTACTTTTTTGTCTTCTTTAGTTTTTCTTTCCTTCATTCTCTTTTATGCTCTCTTCCCTTCTTTCTCTTGTGCTCTTTTCTTTCCTTCCTTCCATGTTTGCCTCCCTTACTTTCTTCCTTTTTCCTTCTTTCCTTTCATTTTTGCACTTCTTCCTTCACATTGGACAGTTTTCCTTCGTTTTTATCTGCTTTACTTTTTTCCCTTCCTTCGTTCCTTCCTTCTTTCTTGCGTCTGCCAGACCGATGGGTTTTTTAGGTCTGTGTTAGCCAAGACCTTTTGATTTTACTAAAAGTATGTGTAACATAGTTGTGAATAGGAGTTTAATGCCAGACTTCATCCATTGGTTTGTGATTGTGTCATTCACATTTTTCTTCCACCCATTGCATCATGCATCATGGGGCAATGTTAGCCCACTTCAGCCATTGACTGACTTTACTATCATTTACAGCATACTGCCCTTTCACAAGGAGCATATCCACACACAAGGTAGCTCCCTTCAGTGCGATGGTAATGTGTACTCTTTTGAAACCAGAAAGACACTTTTGCCATTCGCTTTTGCTTTTTTTTAGATTTAATGAGGGCTCAGCAGCTTCCTGAACGATAACATTTTACAAAAACCATGATGAAAAAACAAGAATTGCCAAAAGACTTGAGGACCACATCAGACCTATTGGCTTTCTCAATTATTGTTTCTGGAAGGAGCTGCTTCTCTTCTGATTCAGAGAAACATGCTCTCTAATGAAGGGATGCTGCACTGACTGGGATGTTGTCCTGAGCTCACGCTGACTGGAAAACCCAGCTTTCCTGAATGGGGTGAGCTGTATTTCACAAAATGCAATGTTTAACCATCATTACCTGGTCCTGACTACTATCTTTCATTTTTAACTAAGTATTCTTTACCATTTTAAAATATCTTAGAGGATTAAGACACCCGCCGCAGAGATCTGTGTTTGCACAATTGTGAGGAGATTATAATAGTGGAAGGATGACTCTAGTGGTTAACGCAGTTCTGGGAGACTTCTGTGCTTTGTCTTATCTCACTTTTGACTCATAAAGTAGCATAGAGGGCGAATCTAACTGCTACTAAGCACATCATGTAACATGCATATCACAGATTTTTTATTTATGTAGAGAGGTCAGTGGGGGTTCTGCTTTTGACACAGATCATTTTATCACTTCTAATTCATAAGTTGCAAACCTTCTGATATAGTACAGTAGTCTACTTACATCAAGGATCTGCCTGCAAACTGTTTTGTATTTCTAAGATTGCAAAGAAGGGTTCCTTTGGGAAGTAATAAAGTCTTGTTAGTGCAGTCAACCACAATCACATTACATTTTATATCCCGACTTCATGTTTCTCCTGACTATTCACTCTTAACATATAATGTCTACAAGTATTGACAATAGGTGATTCCTCCTCATCATAACCCTCATTGTCTTCCTGTACATTGATTTATGCACTTGTATGATTTATTGTGCATCTGTATGTGATGTAAAGGGCTCTGACACCCTACACTGGGATGAGCAGCGCTGTAAAAGAGCTAAACAAAACAAATTAGTAGGTGCTATTTAAAGTATTATTTGTGTAAAAACCTACCTCCAAGTCATAGTTTTTCTAAAGTACTTGTGAAGGGAAAGGCTGTGTGTCTTTATTTCTTTACATTATATTTACATTTACGTAATAGGCTCCAAATTGCTCCCAGCCAAGGTGATACTTCAAATAAAGAAAGGCTGGTGGACCTTTAAATCAGGCCTTTGTTTGGGGCCTAACCTGCAAGTGAAAAGAAGAAAGCCCCGTCACTGTCTCCAGGTTGCTGCTTCAATGGAGAGCAGAAAATGTATGGGCGCTGCTGGATTATATCCCAGTGTTGGAAAATGACACCAGGATGAATTCAGGACGTTTTCATGGATAGGCCGGATCCCACATCCACCCCAGAAATAGCTGCTGGAACCAGGATCCAGCGGGATCCCCTACTTTCTGTCACTGCATACAATGAATTGAATACAAGCTAAAGTCTATGAAATTGTGGGTTTTTCTGCTGCATTAGGGTAGTAGATGGCATCCACTTACTACTGTTTGCTCCCACTGCCAAAGAGCACTTATTCCACACCTGCATCATGCTACACACCATCACCCTGCAGATGGTCTGTGATGTAGACCTGTGCTTCACGCATTATTGTGCCTCATTTCCATGTTTCACCAATCATGATCCTGAGGAACAGCTGCATGTCACATAGCAAGGAGACTCATCATCCACTCAGGACATGGTTACTTTGTGAGTATATCATAACACCCCTAAATATGTCCAGTAACAATTACATTTTGTTTGTGAAAGTCATGATGTGATACATACAGGCACAGACACAGGCAAGTTGGTATGTCAAAACTGCATTATGACAAGCAGACCATCGAATCAGAAAAATGGCAGTATCCATGAATTAAGAAACGCCCTCGCATAATTAAACAAATGCATGTGACCATGTTAATGTGTATTGTCTGTGCTGCTTTTTACATGTACCTGTCTGTACATCCTGTGTAGATACATCTAGATAGAACCTGCTGATTTAGCTCATATCGCTGCTGCAAGAACCAATGAATGCACAGGAACAAGCATATTACAGGGCATACATCAGGACATGTAACACAATTTAGCATGCGTTTGGACCAATGAAGGGACATTGCTGGTGTCTGCACACTACTGGTGGAGACTAACTATACAAGCCAGAGAAGCTGTGTCATATATTACTAATTGGTGGCCTGCTGCACAACATTTCAGTGAGATGGTTTGTGCTAAAGCCCAGGGATGAGAGTGAGACACAAACTACAAGTGATAAGTCTGAAGAAGCAGAAGAGGGACAAATGTGAGATAGACATGATGCTGATGTCACTGACATCAGAGACATCATAGCACATTACTTCTGAATTGACCTACTTAAAAATAATACATTTTCCATGTGAATAACACACAGCACAAAATTGTCCAACGTTACCACCTATCAACTGTTTCCCTAGCCATCTCTGCTGTGGGAACTCCATCTTACCATCCACCCTTACTTGAACTGGCCCAATCTCTGGCTCTCTAGCATCTGTATTCTACCAACCTCCCATACCTCAATACTCCCTTACCACCTCCATCTTCATCTTACCACCGCCTCCAAACTCAACTAGTCTCTCAGGATTACTATCCTAACACCCTTCCTAAACTCAACATTCTTCATCCCCCCAGATGTTCTATCTAAGCACCTAGTATGATCCCAATTAGCGCATCATCTGGCTGCTCTCTTCGACCATCCAGCCCAAGTACACCATTTCCTGTGCCCTGTACCATCTCTCTACTCCTTCTTCTTTGTAGGTTTTTCCCTGCAAGCATGGCCGGACTGGCCAGCCGGGCAAGCAGGCACACCCCGGGAGGCTGGTGCCTCAGGAGGCCGGTTTTGACTCTTGGAGGCCCGTTTTGCCTCCAGGAGTTGTGGTGCACGTTACCCGATCCCAGCGGCCTGCAAAACATTCTTAGGCCTGTTTCAAATACTAATGAATGGATGAATGGCGAGAAAGCCTCTCATAAAAACGGTACAAACATGTTCCTATTCTATAAAAGAAACCAGGAGAGGGCTGAGGAAAAAGCAGAAAACCGCACCTGTCAGGAAGTCAGGAAAATTGTATGAGTCCATCAAAGATCAGTTCAACATGAATTAGTAACGATGTCCAGAAGACATTTCAAAGTCGTTCTTTTTTCTTTATGTACTTTATTCTTTAATGGGATTGGCAAAATACATCAAGTCAGTAAAATCCAAGATTGTTATTTCAGCGCATTTTGTGGAAACAGACGCTGGTACGGTCTTCTCGGGTTACCTTGCCCGTTTGCTGGTGACAACATTGTTATTTTTTATGAACCGTGTCTCAAGAGTGCTAATCTTGAAGCAGAATTTCTAAAGTGGACAATTTCCTCGTTTTATATTGTTGAGCCTTCAAGAAGTCCCTATGAGGACGAAACGCGTCGGCTAATGAAGTGAGAATCTTGGATTTTTTTTGACTTGATGTATTTCGCCAATACCATTAAAGAATAAAGTACATAAAGAAAAAAGAACAAAACGACTTTGAAATTTCTTCTGTTTCATCATGTTGAACTGATCTTTGATGGACTAATAAATTCTATGTGTGCGGAATCCATATCTTTTTTCATGTTCTTATTCTAGTCAGGCACACTATTTTTGCAAAGGTGCATGCATGATTAGAAGCTATGTAGAAATAGTGCTACGAGGTACTGTTCTAAAGTCTTATGAACTGGAATATTCAATTAAATCCCTTTCAGAACAGCCAGTAAAACTAGCACATGTAATTTAAAAATTGAGGCGTTAACATGCACCTTTCAGTTTTAATTTTCCAAAATGATCCTAGAAAAAATCATATTGAGCAATGCGTTGTGGGTCACTCACTTGGTGCAAATGGGGGATGAATTTATAAATTTGGCCAGGGCTGTTTAAAGTTCCCAGGACGGCCATGCCTGCAAGTTTAAGGATTCGAGCGGCTCATTAGCTGTGCTGAGAACACGTAAGACGCTTTAGGAGGGGAGGAGACAAATGTGGTGGAAATTTGTCAGAGAAAATATTGATACCAGAGTGCGAATTTTCCTCTATCCTGTCTTAGCTCTCCATTCTGAGCTTGGCAGGTCTGAATGAGGCTAACGTGGTAGTTTTGCAGTTTTATTACAAACATTTTGCAAAGCTTTACCTGGTGAAATGTGTGTCCAGGGTCAGTGTGGTATATGGACACCTCTTGTAAACTCAGTGCAAGCACGAACACAATTAGGTACACGAATTTGAATTGCTCCAAATACTTAAATGATTGCAGAAGAGTAAAGGGGCTATTCACAAGAATTTGTGCTCATGAAAGTCATGCTTATATGTGATAAAAGAAGCCAGAAATTGAAAATTGTGTGTTCTGTGGGGAAAATTGCAGTTGTTTATTTATAGCTGTCAGGGATACACCAGGAAAACTACGAGAGTCATTTTCTCAGTGTAGTATTTCTGGTGTGGCGGTTTTGTAAATACCCGTAAATGTGGAAATGTTGTTGCAAAATGTAAGTGTATGGGGCATATGTACAAAAACGCGGTTCAATGCCAAATTTGGCGGTGCCACGCTCCAACATTTTTTAAATGCAGGGATGCGCCATATTTACAAAAATATGGCTGACCCCTGTGTTTAGCCAGGCACTGGTGCAAAAAAAAGCTGCCTAGCTCCAGTGCCGCCATGTTGCAAAGGGTGCCCGCACTGCAGGGGCAATTGTTTATGTGCAAGAAGGGACACCTTCCTGCACATAAACAATCAATAATTGTGATATGCTTTTTCTATGTGTGGTGCAGAATGCAGCACACATAAAAAGAGCAAAAAACGAGGAGAAATTAATAATTTCTCCTTGTATCGCCATTCTAAGACCAGGTATTACTTGGCCTTACTTTTTGGCGTTGCCCCAGCCCTTTATATCTGGTGCAGCGCCAAAAAGCAATGGGTGTCGCGGTGGAACGCCAACAGCAACACCAACTGTCCGCCCCTTTGCCGTAGCATGCTGCGGCAAAAAGGGGCATATTTACAAAGTGGCGTTAAGTCCCGTTCGGTGGCCTAGCGTCATCTTTTAAATATGGAGAATGGCGCAAGGCCAGGTGAGCGTCAAAAAAAGTGACGCTCTGGTGGTGAAAGGGGCTTGTAAATATGCCCTCACGTCTTTGCCTGCATGATCTCCTGAATATTTTGTAAAGCAGACTTAGCGCATACAGTCAAAAGCAATCCTGGAAGGATTAAAGCCCACACTTTTCAATCCACTGTAAACAACATTCAATATGCATGTCCAAGATTCAGTTCAATTTGTACTTCTCGAACTGCAAATGCTCAGCAGTGATTAAAACACCAAGCCATTTTGCAATGCACTCTGAACACTTTTAAAATCCATTAGGGCAGCATTAATACAGCCCGTGAATCAAAAGTACATCCAATATCAAATTCAGCTTTCATCAATATGTGCCACTGCAGCCACTTTAGCTAAGTGATTATGTCACTTGATGGTGGAATATTTTATTGTTTGTGAACCAGAGTCTCTCTAAATGACATTAAACGCCAAACACAAAAATGGATTACAGGATAGGTTGCATTGCTGAACGAGTATTCCCTATTAATGCCCTTGAAATGTCTTGTAAGGGTAATATGGGCCCTAAATAGATGGTACACGGGTCCGGCTTGCTATTTTTTTTCTTGTTGGCCCTCTTCCGGGTATAGTTCAAGATCAGGGGTTAAGTGACATTTAATAATGTGGACAGCCTGTTCTTCGTAATGAAGGGTCTACCACACTGACAATGTGACCTCAAAATATTAACAATTATGTCCCCAAAAATCCGAAGAAGAGAGTTCACACGACTGCATAAAAAGCAAAGCATATTAAAGCTGTTTCAAGAAAAAATCTGAAATATCAGCAGTCGGTTTCTATATTTGGAGAAAGCTTTTCAGGTTGCTGCTTTCCAGGAGTACTCCTGGCAAATATTTCTGAATTCCCATTTACCACAAGGTGAAATAAGTGCTGTTTGCTTGAATGTACATACTGTATTGCATGAATGCATTTCCATTTTGAAGTTTCTCCTTGAAAACTCAATTTCCTTTTCCAATCACACCCTGGAATTAGATCTAATCCTATCTTGACAAGAGTAAACTTCTCAATTCCTTTAGTGGGAAATGGCTTTGAAAAATCTGGTTGGGTACACTTTTTTTGTGCCAGTAAATTATTTTTGTATGTTCTCCACCTTGTTAAATCTCTTTAAAACAGCATTCATGACCTGACTGTGCGCTTGTTCTATTCCTGCCATTTTGAGGACTAGTTAGCTGCCTGCTAGGGCTTTGAGAGAGGGGAAAAGGATCTGACATCCGAATCCATTGGTTCTTTTGTCAGTTATATTTGGTGTCAGCCCACAGCATAGTAACTGGAAGTTGTAATTGTTATTATGATGTGTGCAGTTCCTCCTCTTTTCTGTATAAGTCCCCGAGGAGAAGAAGTCTATCTATAGAAAGACTGCATGCCCTCGCTCAGCGGCCCCAATACAGTCATCATGTGAGGCACACACGGTGACCCAGTGTTTTCCATCAGATAAAGGACCATTTGGGCATTGTAGCAACAAATGAACATCATGTTACAACCATCACAACCTGACTAGTTGGAACTCTGCAGCATAAAGTGATTGTCATGTTACATCAATTCCCGAGCTTGCTCTCTGCTCTAGTTATCCTTTTTTCATTCTCTAAATTCAAGGATCAGAGTTTAGTTAGCATTGTCATAGAGCTGTGGTTGGCAGGAGTACACAGTTTGTTTTGTGTCGTATTTATTCTGGCACTGGATGCTTAGATTATGGCAACCTGAATTATGATTTGCTTAGCGTGCTCAGTTTCCTGTATCCTACAAGGGGGTCCCCCATTCTGCAACCCACTCAGCTCCCTCTGTGGCTGGACTTATTGAGCGAATGTGGACTGTGGTGCATACCTTATTAGCACCTGCAATTCTCCTGCCGATTGGGTTTACACCAAGACACCCGAATACAAGCAGACCTCAGGTGAAGACTCTTCCATGATGTGAGGTGTAACACATGTGCCCTAAGATTTTATTGTTCTGTGCTCCTATAGCCTCAGACAGAATTATTTGCGACATATTCTGTCAATGATGTGAACACACTGCCTTTTCATCATGTTTTGCAATGATTTACGATACTTTTGCCACCTTGTGGTCTCCTGCCCACTTTACCAAATATCCTTTTATCACTGGACAGGCCTTCCCACCTTCTCATATCCTTTTATCCATGGACAGGCCTTCCTAGCTTCTCGTAAGTACTCGCAGCTTGTTTAACTCAACTTGTGAAATAACAGACAGATGTAGGAGGGTTAATAGGCCACCTAACATTATGGTGCCGATTAGGATCCTGGAGAAACCGGGTACGAACCGTCGGACGGAGGCTTTTCTCTGTCCGACTCGTACCCGGTTGTAAAACTTTACAAACCTGCAAGTACGATTCGCATGGAAACACCATTTCCGTACGAGTCGTACAAAACACCGACCGACGAAAATATACATACGAATGTGATCCGGGAATGCTCCGACGTGACGTCGGGACGCTTTCAGGCAGCGTTTCACGACCCAGGAAGTACGAATCGAACCGACAGCAGTCCGGACGGCAATATTTTTACGGCACCCAAAAAGTGCCGGAAAAGCGAAGTACGCCGCAAAACGACCAGATTAGGGGGCCGGGTACGCGCCGTACCCCCCCCAGCCCCCGTGAGTACGCGCCGAACCCCCTGTGTATGTACACCCGTGTACGTACGAGTCAAACCCCCTCCGTGTATGTACACCTGTGTGCGTATGAGTCGTACCCCCACCCGTGTACGTACGAGTCGAACCCCCACCCGTGTATGTACACCCGTGTACGTACGAGTCGAACCCCCCGTGTATGTACACCCGTGTACGTACGAGTCGAACCCCCGTGTATGTACACCCGTGTACGTACGAGTCGAACCCCCACCCGTGTATGTACACCCGTGTACGTACGAGTCGTACCCCCACCCGTGTACGTACGAGTCGTACCCCCACCAGTGTATGTACGGTGCGTACGTGCTGGGGGTACGCACCGTACATACACCGGTGGGGGTACGACTGGTACGTACACGGGTGTACATACACGGGTGGGGGTTCGACTCGTACGTACACAGGTGTACATACACGGGGGGTTTGACTCGTACGTACACGGGTGGGGGTTCGGCGCGTACATACGGGGGCTGGGGGGGTGGTTCGGCGCGTACATACGGGGGCTGGGGGGGTGTTCGGCACGTATGTGGGCACATGTCTCCATGGTTGCTATGGGAGTTCGGTGCGGACGGTGTTTTTTCCATCCGGTTGTAACATCGGACGCACGGGATGGATCGTACTTGCGCGGTCGGACTTCACTTTTCACATTTGTACGGTAAATCGTCCGGGGACGTGTCGGACACATTTTCCGACCCGAGGACGTGTGGGGAATTATTCCAAATGCGATTCGTATGGAGTTTTTCCCATGCGAATCGTACTTGCCAGTTTGTACGGCACTTGTACGATTCGTACGGTAAAAAGACCGGATACGAGTCGTACGGGGAAATTTTTTCCAGGATCCTAATCGGCACCTAAGTGTGGGAGCTTGCTCCTTCTCTGACCGTTGTCCCCCATGGACCTTGCCTATTAATACCAGCGTATTTTGCATCATAACTCTCAGTGTCAAGCCTAGATTGCTATCCCTGGGGTAAGGTGTCAACCACTATGATCACAGGGGGTAAGTTGCCTTGATGCATGCTACATCTTCATGAATTTGAGCTGATTAGCAGTTGCAGAAAAATCCACCCACCATTAATATATATCAAAGGATAATTAAGTGCATCGTTTCGGAAAGCGAGGCATGTTTATTGTTTGAATGACGATATAGAGCATGGCTTTATCACACATACCTTTTGCACTTAGCCTTTACATAATTATTTTATTTGTTTGAAACGCGTTACTGGAGAAAATTAAAGAAAGCTTTTAAAATTTGAATTGAGTTCTAGCCCCTGTGTCAGCGTCCGACTTCTGTAAGGAGACCGGAGTTTGTGTATATATATATATATATATATATATATATATATAAAAAGACCAACGCTTGTTCTGAATAAGACAAAGCACGGCACACTTTGAGTCTTGTGAGGGCTTTAATTGGATCGAAATTCGCACAGCATGCAATCCATGAGAATCAGGCACATCAAAGTACTGGCAGTTCATGAAGCGTTGGCATACGCGTTTCAGCGATAAATCGCCTTCGTCAGTGCCGGTTTCACAGAGTCGCCAGCACACAGTTCAGCCGCTATTGCTTCTGTTCCTGTTAAAAATTAACACATGCCCCTCCTCTACATCATGTGCTTGTTGCAGCGCGATGACACTCCCACAGGCCAAGGGATGCTGGGACTTGGAGTCCGAGTGGGCGCCTGAAAAATTTCTGAAGCGCTCCAAATCATCAAGTGATGCTCCCAGGTCAGTGAGCACGGGCCTCAAGCCAGCTCGAGTGCCCGCGGGGGTGTAAAGTCAAGGACCTCACTAGTTTCTCCATCAGGCACACCATAATGCCTCCTCTCTCCCCATTCCAGCTGATACTGCCAAATGACGATACACCTTTTAGGGGGGGCGCCTTGTTTTGCCGAAAAACAAAAATTACCAAAAGGCTGGTTTCTCCTGGGCGCTCCTGATCGAGAGGGTGTGCCGTTTGTCCGCCTCCAGCCAGCGGACTAAAACACAAAGACCAACGCTTGTTCTGAATAAGACAAAGCACGGCACACTTGGAGTCTTGTGAGGGCTTTAATTGGATCGAAATTCGCACAGCATGCAGTCCTTGAGAATCAGGCACATCAAAGTACTGGCAATTTTCAGATTTCCTATGGGAACTCGGTCCTAACTATAACTATCTACTGGCGACCGCCAGTAGATAATATATATATATATATATATATATGTATATATATATATATATATATATATATATATATATATATATATATATATATATATATATATATATTATCTACTGGCGGTCGCCAGTAGATAGTTATAGTTAGGACCGAGTTCCCATAGGAAATCTGAAAATTCTATTATGAATAACTTTGGCGCCGGTTGACGAATCCTCGCGAAATTTTCAAAACTAATGGGGCGCTCCGCTCAGCTCCTACTCTGAAAGTCTCGGGGTGATTCGTCAAGCGGGGGCTGAGAAAAAAGGGGGGTCCCAAAACGCGTTTCATTTCCATTCATTTTCCCATAGGACCTTTAGTCGAAGGTACAGCCCGAACGGCTGAACAGAATTACTTGAAATTTGGCAAAGAGGTAGTCCTCAGGTCAGGCATGTGCCTTTTGCATACATGGTGTCAATCTCTTCAGTAGTTCCTGAGAAAATTGCAGTTAAAAGTACATAAATATCTATATGCGCGCATGGTGCTCGCACGGTGCGCACACCAAATGTCCACGAGCGTAATTCTGATTGGTGGTTAGATGTCAGTCAACATTCGAATCAGTCGAAATCAGGAAGTGTCGGATGCCATTTTGTGTGTGACAGTGAAAAAGAAAGGTGGAGAACGTGAAAAGGGGGCAGGGTAGAGAGTTCCTGACCCCCTAGCCTTTGTCAGGGGGTCCCTGAAGGACCCCGAAAGGTGAAAACAACATTTTATTTTTTTTCAAAAAATCGCAGGGTGCGCGCAAGGTGCGCGCATAGTTCCTGAGAAAATTGCAGTTAAAAGTACATAAATATCTATATGCGCGCACCGTGCGCGCACGGTGCACGCACCAAATGTCCGCGAGCGTAATTCTGATTGGTGGTTAGATGTCAGTCAACATTCGAATCGGTCGAAATCAGGAAGTGTCGGACGCCATTTTGTGTGTGACAGTGAAAAAGAAAGGTGGAGAACGTGAAAAGGGGGCAGGGTAGAGAGTTCCTGACCCCCTAGCCTTTGTCAGGGGGTCCCCGAAGGACCCCGAAGGGTGAAAAAAACATTTTATTTTTTTCAAAAAATCGCGGGGTGCGCGCACCATGCGCGCACCGTGCGCGCATAGGTCCTGAGAAAATTGCAGTTAAAAGTACATAAATATCTATATGCGCGCACTGTGCGCGCACGGTGCTCACACGGTGCGCGCACCAAATGTCCGCGAGCGTAATTCTGATTGGTGGTTAGATGTCAGTCAACATTCGAATCGGTCGAAATCAGGAAGTGTCGGACGCCATTTTGTGTGTGACAGTGAAAAAGAAAGATAGAGAACGTGAAAAGTGAGCAGGGTAGAGAGTTCCTCACCCCCTAGCCTTTGTCAGGGGGTCCTTGAAGGACCCCGAAGGGTGAAAAACATTTTGGTTTTTTTCAAAAAATCGTAGGGTGCGCGCTCAGTGAAAACCCTTAAAAAAAAAAAAACATTTTAAACTGTTTATAAGTTTATAGAAGATATTAACTATGCTTTTCAACTTTATCCAAATTCAAAATAAAAGAGCTGAGCCTTTCCATATTAAAGGATACAGTCAATCTATAACTATATACATAGGTAGTTTATTGTAAAATAAATATATAAAAATTATAATAATACATACATAAATTAGCATTTAAAAAACCTTTGAAATTCACTAAAAAAACCATAGGTTTCACACACGTTATAGTTACGAATTAGCATTTAAAAAACCTTGCAAATTCACTGAAAAAACCATAGGTTTCCCACATGTTATAGTTAGCTGGACATTTCACTCATAACAAACCAATGAAATTCCCCCGTTAGTTAGTGCTGGCAACTATAACTCACGCGACCGCAATCCTCTGCTGATGACGTCAGATATTACATCACTGATGACATATGTGTCTTTCTGAAAAATAAATATTAGGAATATATGTATAGCTAAAGATTAATGGAAGAAGACATGGGTAAATAAGTATCTAAATACAGTGATGTAATATCTGACGTCATCAGCAGAGGATTGCGATCGCGTGAGTTATAGTTGCCAGCACTAACTATAACGGGGGAATTTCATTGGTTTTTTACGAGTGAAATGTCCAGCTAACTATAACATGTGTGAAACCTATGGTTTTTTATGTGAATTTGCAAGGTTTTTTAAATGCTAATTCGTAACTATAACGTGTGTGAGACCTATGGTTTTTTCAGTGAATATATATATATATATATATATATATATATATATATATACATACATACATATATATGTATACACACATACTCCTGACCTACTTTTACCACTACCCACCCCTGAACCTTAAAATTGCCCTTACCCTCCTTTAATGCTACCCACCCCAAAACTCTAAATTTTGCCTTAGCACCCTTTACTGCTGCCCACCCACAAATCCTAAAACTATCCTTGCCTCCCTTTGCCACTGCCATCCATGAGCCCTAAAATTACCTTTACCATCCTTTACCACCACCACCCCTCAATATAATTTAATGGACAAATAATTAACAATACAAAAATGCAATAATTAAAACAAACAAAATAAATACATTTAAAATAAATACACTTCCCTTGTAACTACCTAAAGAACACCAACGCCCCAAAAATGTAAGTTAAATTATAAATAAAACAAAAGTATCATTAAAATAGTAAATAAATAAAACAAACAAAATTCAAGCCAATAATATATATAAAATGAATGTTACAAAATGTAATAATAATCAGCATAACAAATAATCTGCTAAATAGTTTACATATTTAATTTCCAATTAAATATTTAATTAATATACAAACTATTTTGAAATTTCTCTTTATAATTTAAATACCTTCCCCACCTTTCCCTACAAACTAAACAACTGGCTACTAAATTAGAAATGATCAATTAAACTGTACAAAATTGAAATTCACCTTAAAATTCACAAAATACACTTAAATAATTAAAATAACTATTAATAAATTAAATCATTCACATAATAAATTACCAATTAATTATTTAATTACTATAAAATATCATTTAAAATAAAAAACAATGATGAACAAGTTGCTGGTGGTTCCAGCTGACATGGACTCCTATGAAGTCCTTTGGCCCTGGCACTTACTTTTTTACAAAGTACACACTGAGAAAAAGGAAATAAGGAAAGAGGCACATTCAAATGGAGCACACACTTCACCATTATTATCATACAGGCTCTCTTCCTGAACACACATATATTTACACTGCAACTATTAAAACATCACAAGCAGGCAGAAAATGTACCCCTCACATTTATGCACTGAACAAAATGTCCCTGAATTACAACACAATTAACACACCACACAGCAGTACTCAATTTGTAAATAGAGCAGAGAAACTACATACCAATGCCCTTGCAATATTTGAACATGTAAAGCAAGCAATGTACTTCAGATATAAAGATCTGAAATCCTTGACATAACTAGGAAGGGCCAAGGGCGGTCCTGTCTGTGACTGTCAGCGGCTTGAAGAGTCCGGGTTGAGCTGGCAACCCGAAGCCCATTGATTTACCGGTCGACCTACAGGAGTTATGGGGAACAGGAAAAACACCCAGAATGAGCGAGGAGGCAAAATCATTACCACACTGGGCTCATTCCTTGTATGAAGAAAGTGTACTGGGGCATACCCAAATAACCCTCCCACGCCTGGGTAAGGAACATATAATAGAACAAAGAAACGGGGCTAGGAGGGATCAATCTCGTTTATTTTAACTCAAGAAACAATTAATTTTCTCGGTACAACTTATTTTTATAAGAAACTATATTCATCGTAATTTATCAGGGACGAATATCTCTTGGTGAACATCAGAGCATTTCAACACAAAATATATACAAATTTACACAAACATGAAGCAAAACAACACACACAATATATATAGATTTGCACAAACATGAAGAAAAACAACCTCTATTTACAATATCATTAATTCATAAGAAACACAAATACACATACAGTTTATGTACACAACAACCTATCAAATCTCAATTCCCCTAATCGTGGTTCCAAATCAATGTATACTAGTTGTTTATAGTAGTACATTTGGAGGTAATCCTTTTTGGCATCAGAGGTGTTACTCCTCTCCATTCCTTGTATGGGCAACTAATGTTCTCACGAAGGAAATTGAACTTACTGAAATATCACTCACTCTTGAAGAGGTTAGGAGTGGATTGCCATGCTGCAAAAGCCCCTCATTGCTGACCACCACAGAAGTGCTTGAACAGTCAGGCCGGCTGATTCCCACTTAAGGCTGGGTGTTCCGCATAACCCTTCTAGCAGCCTTGTTGGTGACTATTAGCCTTTGGAACCCCCTGTAAAGAAAAGATGGGTGAGGCAAGGCAAAATAAGGGATCCAAAGACACCAAGACGACTAGGGTGGAGGCCCAAACATCTATCCCAGTTCCCTCAATTGCAGATGACTTATGCCACAGAATGGAATGCGTTTTCTCTCTTCTTTTACAATCCATAATTAATCGGCTAGATTCCATTGAAACAAAATGTGTCCTATTGCAAATCAAAATAAGGCAATACTCCCTAGTGTGGTTACCTCGCAATCCTGGAATTCACAGCCATACCTGCAACAACAGCCTCTTCACAACAGGGGGTCTGAGGGGGGAGATAGCACAGAGACGCAGCAACCCTCTTATAACACCTGTCAACAAGAGCAGGTTGTGGGCTCACACCCATCTGCATCGAATGGGGAGGGGTTATTATCCCAAACACAGATGTGTGGGCATACTATGACCCAAACACAAACTAATGCCCCTGATTCTAATCCTGCCTCTGTACATTCTAGGAGTGACAAACCCCCCATAAATCCATGTAATGAGAGGAGGCTGGTGTGTCCTGGCAGGCTGGGTAGTGAAGGAAGGGGTCAGCACACGGGTTGATGAGAAGAGGCCCCAGGCGTTGCAGTTGCCCCCTGCGGCACGCCCCTTTGTTCTAATTCTGGCAAATTTCCCTAAATTAAGGCCTCCGCAGACTGAAAATACAGACCAACCTATTAGGAAAGTATCACATTGGTTGAATAAACAATGGGGGCTTGAGTGTCGAACAAGTGATCACATTATAATGGCAAGAAGAATTGTGTGGGTGGGACCATCTACTAAAAGACTATCTGGAGATTGTATTGTGGTAAACTTTGATGACCCTAGGCTAGTGGGTGCACTGCTGTGGCAGCTACCTTCTTTGCCTTCACTAGCCTCCCAGATATTTGTTCTCCCTTTAGTTTTTTTTTATACACCACAGCTCACTGAGGCTCTGCCCTCAGGTTTAGGGAGCTCCCTTCCGTTCGTACCATCTATGCATAATCATATGCCAGTTAGATCTGAGGTAACAACGAGAAATAGATATACCCCTCTGGAGGGAATTGAAATGTGTTATTGACTGAACAAAAGTTCCACTGCCATAGGTGGGGAGGTGGGAGCCAGGGACCAACCCACTGCTATTGGTGAAAGTTTGATAGGGGTAACAGGAGAAATTAAAATCATTACATGGAAAATAGCTGACATAGGCACAAATTGGATAACCCAGATTGAGTGAAAGAAGTGGCCAGCTATGAGGTTCTATACTTCTAGGAAACCTGGGAAGTGGACCCCTTCTTCCTGGGTGGTTTTCATTAATTTCATTCCCCTGCTCTCCGATCTAGGGCCAGTAGAGCAAAAGGATGTATCCTCACGTTGATAGCGAACTCTATCTCCATCATCCTTAAGCCATGAATGTAATTTGGATTGGTGAATTTAATGCCCACTACTGACAGAAGCTCCAGAAGCCTGTATGTGGGTTAACTGATAATAATGGTGATCTTATCACCCATTTCGAACATAGCAAATACAGGGACTCCCTGAATTGGCTTCTGATCAACATGAATCTAGCAATAACTAACATGGTGGACCCTCAGCTAGGAGGTCTGGCTAAAAAGTATGGGAGCCTAGAAGAGGGGACTACAGTTGATTATATTATAGTCTCAGATCCTATCTCTGCTTGACTAAATAATATACAGGATGTAGTAATCATGCCTCCCTTTTGTGGAAAATAAAATATGAGAAAATACTTAAATCACACTCACAAGGTGCACTGAAGCCGTTCTAGGTTAGGAAGAATGGCTATGTTCTGTGATGGGATAAGGAGGATAAAGATAGATTTGTCCAAGGGGTTCTAAAGTCTAAACTGCCAGAGGTGCTATTATGTCTAAATATGGAATCCACGTCAGCTCAGGCTATTTCAGCATTTACTCAGGTCTTGGTGAAGAATAAATCTACTATGACATAAATTCTCGCACTAAGAAGTCCCTACTAGTCCACTGGTTCGATTCTGCATTCATGAAACTGCTGTCTAACTTTCATTCAGCCTTACGTGCGGTCACCAGAGACTGTCCCCTGGTTAGGAGCTTACAGGCTACATATAAGGAGGCCAGAGCTGCCAGGTTAAAGTCTATAAGGTAGAAATTTGTGGATAACTTCCACAAATAAAGATAGTTCTGACTTTTGGAAGGTGGTGAACACGCCATTTTTAAAGGATGTATCTGGTCGCACACTAGATTCGCAAATAGATGGAGGGGGTTGGGTGGCCCACTTCAAGAAGATATATCAGATGAATACTGGTCCCATTGAAGGCACCCAGAATTAACCCCTTGGGGGGGAATTCCGCCCCCCCCCCCCGGTTTTTGAGGCAGTAGATGTAAAAAGAGCACTGGGCCAGTCAGTGCCCTGGTGCCCAGATGGGGTAGCGTCAACATCTTTCTGTAACACCAGGATCTTTGGGCTCCGCTATTGGCGCATGTATTTAACGCCATAGCAAGGGTGGGACCACCGTCCTCATTGAAACTATCCATAATTGTCCCATTATATAAGAAGGGGGATAGGTCAAACCATAAAAACTAAAGACCAATCTTGCTGATCGATTGTATGGCCAACTTATGTTATTACACAGACTGGAAGAGTAGGCAGAGATAAAAAACATCTCAGCTAAAACTCAGTATGGTTTTAGAAGGGTAAAGGGACCATTGACCAGTATCTTAACCTGAGCATGGTGAAAGCAAAGAACACAGTGGCCAAGAAAGGCTAAATCTTCATGGCCTTCATGGACCTAATGTCTGCTTTTGATTGCGCTTCCAATTCCAAACGTGGGCTGTTATGGAGGAGATGGGGTAGATCTCCTCCTTATAACCTTCATAAGAGAGATGTATTCCCAGGCATCTGTGTGTATCTGTTATGGTAGGGATGCAAGGTGGCTGAAATGTTTTCCTACCTGGGAGTACAGTTTGATGCTAAATTCTCTTGGAAAAATATGTTCTCAAATAGTGCATTGAGGCTAGAAAATAGTACAGCAGAAACCTTTCTCTTTGTTAAGAAACTGGGGACGCAACCCTGCCCGGAGAGTTTAGCCATATATGCAGCCAAAGCTTTTTCCATTGCTACTTATGCAGCTGTGGTCTGGGGAGTGGCGGATGTCGATCTAAAACGGCGAGCTGAGGAAGCATTTGGTAAAAGACCACTAGGATTTCCCTCCAGTTGTTCCAACTTTATATCCCATAGTGACTTGGGCTTACCATATATTACAGACATCATCAGGCTCGCCCCAATTCTACTTTGGCACTCGATCTGGAGAAGGGAGACTGTTGGTTTGAAACAAAGCTTATTGGTAGATTGCCTAAACCTTCACTTTGCACTAAAGATCCCTTGGCTGTACTATGTAAACTGCACCCTGGAGGGGCTACGGCTCATAGAAATATTCACATCTCCTTCTACATGTTTATCACTTAGAAAGGCAAGGCTTAAAGAGATATTCTTAGCAAGGGATGCTGCATACAGGTGGGAGGCACATAAAAATAAATCTACGGTTACTTTGCACCAACTCACTCCACCTATCCAAGGGGCCCAGACATATTTAGCTTTATACAGAATCCCCAGCACCGCTTTATTTTAACAAGATTGGGCTTAATTTATATTCCATTGATGCCTGGCTTTCCTGCAAATTGGTATTTATTGAGTGAGCTGAGCCTATGCCCCTGTGATGCTTTGTCTATAAAGTTAGATGTGCATTTTTATTTTTCTGTACATTCTACTGCTCTCCAAGGAAAAGATATATCGTTCCGCTTCTGTGCAGATATCATTTTAGGCAGTGTCGACCAGCATTATCTGTCATCAAACAACTTAACGGCCATTGGTTTGTTTGGCGGTCATTTCATATCTTTGGGCATGCCTGAGAATCAGACAATCTGTCAGTAGCGGCTTGCGTCAGTGATGCGGCGAGTGCAAAGTGAGTGGTTTTATTTATTTATTCATTTAATATTTCTTATCCCGTGGACTTCCACCACCCCCCCAACCCTGCCCCACCCCCACCCTGCCCAACTGCCTCACCACTGTTACCTGTGCGAGCTCTACTGTGATCTGTGCTGCCATGAGGAAAAAGCAGAGTAGCAGCCAGAATGGTTTGTGATAATCAATTTAGAATCATGAAAACCTAACAATGGTCCTTTTTAGTGTTGTACATAATATAATATGATGTCCTTGTGATCATTTTGGATGTGAATATTATTGACTAAGTACCTTATGGGTAATATTGTTTTATCGATTAGGTTAATTTATTTCCTTATCAATGGACGATTAATTATTTTAAGAATTGTTTTTTTTAAAGTAACTGAGCTATTTGTTTCCAGTGAGAAATGTTAATTAAAAATTGTAATATGTTTTAAAAACTATTATGAATAGTCTGTGTATTTTATTATGCTGTCCTTGTGTAAGTACTTTATATGCTACAGAAATGATGTAAAATAAAGATTTTGAATGAATGACATAACAAACTAAACTCAGCTTTGTCTAGATTGAGTACTAAAACAAAAACAAATGTCCACATACACCTGTAATTGAAAAATACTACTATTGTAAAATCACCAATCTCAGCAAATTACAATGCAATCTTAGTAAAATCTGTAAATAAAATAACAAGGTTAGTCTATACCTATTTGAAACACCCAGAAACAGCAGTGCTGCAGAAAATCAAAGGCCTTCCAAAAAAAAATGCTTTTTTGGGGACATGTAGACCGGCAAATAAAAAAGACAGCACGTTAACTCATGGGAAGAATATAAAAAACAGATCCTCGCAGTAACGAAAACTGATACCAATCAAGCCTGTTTTCAAAGCTGGAGTAGAACTGTTGTCTTCTTTTGGTGATGACACTTTGCGAGGATAATGTAAATGAGAAGTCATTCTGTAGGCAAAACAAACGTCCTTTTCTCTGTCAGCAACTCACCCAGTCTGCAGCCTGGGGACAGATGTCCCTTCTCGCTTTCGCCGACTCCTTTTTGAACAGTGAGAAGTCACATCTAAGCTTCAAAACACGCATGCGCTCTGCGGGAATCCTGGCAGGCTCTTGACAAATTGTATGTTATGGATGTGCATGAACTTCAGCATTCCCAAACCTATAAATCCTATTTCCATGAAGAGATGAGAAAAAACAGGCATATTTGAAAAAAATCTGCAAAGGCTTGAAAGTGTGTTTACGCTACCCAACAATGTTACTAAGTGCCTGTTATTCCCTCTTACCAGTAGCAACTGGTCTGGCCACGGAATGCACCTGTAAAAAAAAATGTCCACTGAGCCCATATTCTTACCCACTAAAAGAGTATTGTATGCACTCAATTTTTGCACTGGGATTTCAGTGCACAGCGCTTTACTGCTCTTCTTCCAAATGAATTTTGTTTATGTCGGAGTTGATCTTATTATTGCTGCTCACAGATACCAGTACAGCTAGTCTCATGTCTGGCAAACTGTTGCAGCATTAACTATACAGGTTCCAGTCTTGGAAAATCCTAAAATTGGAGAGAACGGATGTGCCTATGAAACTGGATGGATTTTGACTCTGCACTCCCGGCACTGTTTTCAGCTCACAGCATCACCCAAGGTTACAATAAACTCCAAAGCCACTTCTGAGTACCTCAAGCACGGAGGACCTCCCTTTGATTTGTTCTGATAGCGCGCAGGAGCGTGATTTACAATCTCTCATCTGACTGACCTTTTTAAGCTGATTGTGACGAAAAGGGAGTTAACAATAATAAGACAGTTCATCTTTTGTGAAGCCCATTTGACCCCACAACTAGGACTCAGAATCCATGATTGAAGTTGAGAGGTTTATTTCAAATTAACAATCAAGCCAATGTATGTGAATATCAGAAGAGTATTGAAAAAATACAGAATTATCATTGATAAACGGACATTTTGCAAATGGTTCAGTCGGAGCAAGATAAGGTGTGAGTTAATCACAGCCACAACAATACAGAGAAGTAGAAACAGAAATAGATGTTCTATACAGAAACTCTGATGTTCCCTCCTAACATGAGAAGGTTCTAGAGTAATCTATTCAAAGTTCTAAGTCTAAAGTATGGGTGGTTTCTAGAGTGTCTCAAGGGGAATGCAAGAAGATGTCAGCATAGGGAAGACTTCAGTAGAAGTCTTCAGAATTGGTATAAGTGTTTAGCCTGAAGCTTCACACTTGTAGAAGTAAAGAGAAGCAGAGAGGTATGTACCTATCAGGGTTGAATGGGATCTGCTCTAACATCTAACAGTGCAAACATTAATTAAAAAATTTAAACTTTAGCAACAGTCATATCTATTTCCACCCCTCCACAGACAAATCATCTACAAGCTCATTTTGTGCATTTTTCAACATTTCCAGTTTTTCCCATCGCACAGAACCAGGACCTATGCTGTAACCTTGAATGTCCCTCCATTCCTTATACGCAATAAATGAGGCTTCACCTGCTCGTTAGGACTTCACATTTCTTGCCAAGATTTCTCTTCTCCAACCTTACTATCAAGAAACTAATATAGACAACAATCAACCTTTTCTCTAGCTAATGAAACCTGGAGAATGCACCTACAAAGAAATGAGCATTCTAACCAAGCAAAGCATATTTTGAAATCACAAGGCCTTTCTCGATTCAGGCTAACATTAGCTAAGCATTTAAACATGCACTTCAAAAACATGATTATACTTGTGCACATATAGTTCAAAGTAAATGCAAATGTGAATAAATGCATATATGATTACACTTTTGATTACGACTGTCAGAATATTTGCAAATGTGACAAAGTATAAATGCAACATGAATACAGAATATATGTTCATGTTAAACTAAACATTATTGCACAGGTTTATAAATCTTCAGTTTCTCAATAGTTACATTTCATTACTACTTTTATATGTTCACAAACATTAATCTTTATTAAGGCACACAGTAGATATATTGTCAAATATGAATTCAGGTTGTGCATTAGTAGCATGAAGTTTAAATTGTGCTCCTCCAATCCCCCCTCTGATGGTGATGTTAGCCATCACAATAACACACATACAAATCCTTATCAGGTGAGATCAAGTCAATACCTTGAAGTTTTCATGAACTTTAGTATAGTATTTTCCAGATGTTTCATGTTGATAGCACAGTATTGGGCCAAATTATACTCGCCTGTAGGTGCTAAGGCCCCATCCCCACACTATAATCCTTTTCTTTTGTGCGATGGATCATTAAATGGTGTATTAGGAGTCAAGGAACAATTTAACCATTACAAATCAATAACAGTGTACGTTCAGTCACTAGAAAGAGTTGTGTTGCTGTTTCAAAAGTTTATTTCTCATTCAAAGATTAGTAAGGATCTGTTTATTGTTTTGATCTTATTCATTTAGTCATCAATGATTAATGTTTACAGAAATCTTATCATAAAGAAAAGTTGGTTAGAACAAGTCAATCATCAATATCAATGCATTTAAGTGTATTCCATAAAGGAAATAAAATCTATATTCTATGAATCAGGATCAGAATTTAGTTGATTTAAGAATCCATAACGAGTTCTAAATCAATTGGAAAGAGTGAAATCAAGGAGCATATAGCTTCAAAAATCAAGTTAAATAGCAGATTTACCCATAAAGAGCATTTTGCAAGACTCAGCCGAGTCACAGATTAGCATACAGTCACTGTAGCAAACTGTTGAATCCAAGCAAAGTCAGGTGAAAGACGAAAACAAATAGCAGCAGTAGCCACCACCACCAAGGATCTAGGTCTGGGTAAATCCTCCAAGAAAAGAAGAGAATGCACTGCTTCTACCTAGGAACACGTATACTATAAAAGTCAAGATCACATATCAAAAACAATGTTCCCAGCTTTCTCCGCCACAAGCCAATAGTAAGGCAGGGTTCTTCAGTAAGAAAGTTCAGCTTCTTCGTTCCCACGGAAACTCACGTGGATGAAACTTTTATCATATTGTTAGCTACAGACAGTCTTGAGTCTGGAAACATTATCCACAAAAGCCATTCTCATAGGGTTTTAATACCATTGACCATCTATAGTTCTACTTGTTTCACTGCAAGAACAATAAACTACTAACTGAAAGACAAATCATGGATAGGTAATACATTCTTTTTTACCTAAACAACAGTTATTTATTGTTTAAATGTACAACCTAGTTTATTCAATTCCTATATAAAACAATAAAACATTAATAAATAGGAAGTTCATGACAGAATAAATGTTGCGTAGTAAAATATTACTTTTTGTTAAATGGGAAGGTTTGTAATTATGACAGCATCCCTAAATCTGTCATTGTAAGGTCAAGCTGTTAAACACGTTGTGCACATTCCAGCAATATCAAGCTTCTCTTTTAACTAGCTAAAACATCTCAGTATTTTTTCTGCGGCCTACATAAATAAGAATGTTTGCCTACTGCAAATTTGCCCTCTTTAATGAGTGTTAGTTAAATGTTAAGTTTACGCTTTTCATCGCACATTTCAGCCTACTGTATTGATTAATCTTGTACAGCACTTTTTAGGCTCTATTAATGTCATCATAAAATCTACACTGACTCTCCTCGATTGCCTCATCAGATGGGGCACAAGAACAGTTAGGGGGTGCCTCATCACAATACTTTCATACCTTTCTATGCTGACACAAACCCCTGCCATTGCTTTAAGGCACCCAAGAAGCGATGCGGCGAAAGGATCAAAAGTAGCCGAAAGTATGCCACAGGTCGTTTCGCATTTCTGTGCATTAGCGTAAGCACTGAGAGAGCACAGCACTCCCTTTCACTGCACAAAAGAGTAAATGCTTTATTGTAATCAAGCATTCCCCGTGCCGGGGCACAACAGAGACTTTCTCTCAGCTCTAGGAAGGCAATCAAGCAGTTGTTGTCCCATGGTATGGGATCATCCTTGCGAGTGAGCCTCTGTAAAGACTTGGCCACTAGTGAAACTTAGGTATCCACTGGCGACAGTAGCCACCATTCCCACAAACATCCTGACTTCTTTCTCGGTGGTTAACGGATTCATTTTAAGAATCACTGAGATTCTTTCTTGCTCCTTTCTCAATGTGATGTCCGAGATACAGGGCTTCTTTCTGACAATACTGTAACTTGCTCGGGGACCCTTTATGTCCAATCTCAGATAAGTGGTTAAACAACACAGTGCTGTCTCATTTGCAAGCTTCCTGAGTATCTGACACCACTAACAGGTTGTCGATAAACTGAATTAGGACAAAGTAACAAAGCATCATCAGAAAATCAAGATTCTTTTTGAGGATCTGATTACAAATTTAGGGCTCTCTGTATACCCATGTGGGACTCGGCACCATGCAAAAATATGGTTATGGAACCTAAAGGCGAATAGATACTGGTTGTCCTCATGCAAGGGGACAGAGGCCTGTCACAAATCAATGACAGTGAACCACTCAAACTCATATGGAATTTGAACGAGAATCACAGCTGGATTTGGTACCATGGAACAACAGGGAACAAGAATGTTGCTAATCCTTCTCAGGTCCTGCACTATGTGGTACTTACCGCTAGGTTTTGTAAGCCAATAATAGGTGAATTACATGGACTCCCCATTATCTTCTTCAAAATGCCTTGTTGTACCATTGACTCAATCACTGGAGTATTCCCAGCAATCGTATTATGGGTAAGATTATACAGTGGGATTCTTGGGTACTCAACATTGAGTTTTATGTTTATGTGAACAGGCTCAGCCACATTTATGAAACCGATATTGTTTCCTGAAAAATCCAGACCTGAGACTTTACTGTATCCCTAAGGTCCGGCGGGAAGTCCTCTTATCATCAAAGGGTACAATCCAATGGTTGACCCTTGAAACGCTGATTTAAAGGCAAAGTCCTCATCATGAGTTTGAACTTCTCTCCTTTTGGCGTACAGTAAATAGTGCAATTTAACTTGCACAGTAAATCTCATCCTAGTAAGCTCACAGGACTCAAATCAAACACCACAAAAGGGTGATTCACCTCAAAGGATCCTATTTTAGCAATACTTTTTATATTATGGGATTTGCCATCTGCTTATTTGTGACTCCTACAACTTAAATTCATTTTCCAGAGAAGGTTAGGTTTGGAACTTCCACTGTTCTATCAGCAGAGTGGGTAGCACCAGTATCAATCAAGAATGATACACTGTGGCCATTCACTTCACCTTCCACAAATGGACCACTCTGGTCTACCTCTAAACCAGAGCCCAGTATGCAATCTTCCTCCCCCCATCAGGCACCCTAATTGTGACAGGCCAGACCCATAGCCCTCAAGCTAATCAAACATTGGGAATTGCTGAAACAGATTCTCATTTTGGAAGGAATTCTGATTTAAATTTAGGACCTGATTTGAATTAAATCTGGAACATTTGCATTTTACTGTGGAATTCGGGCTTCTGGAACTTGCATCACTGAAGCTTGGAACACATTAAAGTTTTTGCTCTCTCGGTCGCTGTGCAGTCTGTGACTGTAAGGGGTTATTATTCTGCTGTGGTGTCACCCCTGAATTTTGAACCTGGTTCTTATTCACCACTCTGTTGGGATTAAGAGGACATTCCCACTTCCAATGCCCCAACTTATTGCAATAGTGACAAGGATTGGATCTCTTCAAAGTTGCCACAGTACTCGGATTAATCACAAACACCCCAACCTCTACCTTGTTGCAAGAACGCATTTCCACCTTGCATCACAGGTGTCCCCTGCTGATACACTCCTTGCAAAGCACCAACATTTCCTACAAAAGGTTTATTTAGACTTCCTCTTCCTGCTGTTTTTATCTGGTCCACCATCAAATTCTCCTTCAACTGCTTCTGTTTCATTTTCAATTCATCACTACTATACTTTGCATATCTCAAGATCTTATCCACTGATTTGTTTTGCCAACAAATCAAGTGCTACTGAATCATAAAGCTAGTCTCAGGTCTCAATACCCTTCGCAAAATAAGACACAACATTTCCCATGTCTTTAGGTTCAAGAGACTCCAATCCACTTTCCTGTGTAAACACCTGCAACAATCTCTCATAATAGGCATGCATTGATTCTTTGGGCTCTGGAGTCGTCCTATCAATCTTGACTCAATCAACATCTTTAGGTGGTATTTTTCCTATCAAAAAGGTCATCACCTGATGATACTTTTTTATCACTAACGGTGATGAGGCATGTGATGTTGGGTTTCTCTTGGGTTCCTTCTCCGGCCACCCTATAGCTACTTTTATATTTTGTCCACAAATCACTTGGTTCCACAATGTTGGAGAAGGTGTTCAAGTCCACCCACAAAGCCTGCAAAATCTTCACATATATCTCAACCTGCGTTTACCATTCCACTGGATTTTCTTGTAATTTTGGGAAGTCATTAGTGAATGACACAAGGTCACTTCTACTCCACTGCACATGAACATAACCTCCATCAGGCACCTTCCTCAATGGAAAGGCTGACACGTCCTCTTAACCTGTTGAAGACGGAAGTGGCTCTCCATTTGTTTTCCTTCACTCACTCTTCTTCGCCCACCTGCCTTCCAATGTATCTAGCTCACTCCAATTTCAGATGCTACCAATTAATTCCTTAATCTGCAATTTCATTCCTGTTGTTCTCATGCCGGTCATATCATTTTCATCAAAGCATATACAGTGACTTTGGTCCTATTCAAATCAACCTCATATTTCTGAGCTAATTCAGACAGCTTTTCATGAGCCTGTCCTGCATGTTTGATAACATCTTTACATATGAATTCAAGTTTGTTCTCTTGGTAGGCATCTAATTGAGAAAGATCAAAGATTTCTAACTTTAGGCTGACCACATCCACTGCATTTTCCTTAATCGGGGTCTGAGTTATTCCTTTACCTAATCCTGAACCTTCACTGTGTCTTGGGGACTCATTGAAAAATCTAATACAATCATTTCATTCCTGGACATTAAGACCATTTTGAACTACTGGGGTATTGTGTACAGTCCCTTCTCTGTGAATACTGCAGTCAACATTTGAAGGTGAATTTCAAATAGACATGTCAGAATTTGGTGATCTTTGAGTCGACCCTCCTATAGGACTGGACTTTGTCTGCTTAATGGTTGATGTTTCACTGTCAACATGAGGATTATTCAACTGCGTCAGAACTAGAGGAGTTTCTCCCATTCCTTGATTCACAGGAATATTTGCTGATGGATATACTCCAGTAGGTACTGTCAAAGTATAAGTCATGTTTCCTGACGATTCTAGTTTATACAAAGGAACTACGGGACCAATGGTGACTGGAACAGTAAGTGCATCTGGGAAACAGAGAACAGTGGTGTTAACAGGGGCACTAATCCCTGAACTCTCTCCCATCAGACTCTGACTTGTATTTTCTCCTGCATTACTGGTACGGTGGCTATTCCAGAGATCCCACCGGTAACTACACCATTCGTCCCTCCAAGTTGGGCCACATTATATGGAGGTGGACATTTTGAGGACAACATATAATGGAAATCATCGCTAGAATCACTATCTAGGAGTTGGCTTCATTTTGTACTATGTCATAACATTGAAAAATCAATGCACCTTCTTTCTCTGTGATCTTATGCCATTGACTCAGTCAAATACATGTGTGAAGGCCCACATTTATGACCTGATAATGACTTGCCGTGCCTTCGGGTGGTGCCTCTTCTCCCTCTTGAACAGGTATCCTCACATTTCCCCTAATCAGATTTTGAATAGCATTAATGAATTTCATTTTCCAACAATAATGTTGACAATCTCAAATAGAAATTTGTTTCAAACCAGGAAATAATCCTTCACCCGCGATTCTCATTCAGCATCAACAACCAATAACAGGACAGCACCCTATGACGAATTAACCAAAAACAGCATGGCACCAATGCCAACCATCCAACCTCAGCATGGCACACTGTGATGTCTTTCTCACTCCTCGCAGCGGCTCACCCTCTTTTACAATTTCCTTGAGCATTGCAATACAAGCACAACAACAAACACAAAGTAAATTCAACAACTTTGCCTGCTCCATTAAAGAATCAATAGTATTCAATCACACAAGAATTGGTCCGTATTGACACTTTCTGCCTACTGTGACTCACATTCGAATTAAAACTCAACCAGCAGGGAACCTCTCGGATTAATGGAACTTCTCCTCTTGTGTCAGGACTGGGTTTGGGCAAGACTGGGGTCTCACCTGGGTACAGTAACTCCCTCTGTCTCAATTACTGAACCATCCACTGCTACCATCTGAGAGCACATAGAACCAGAAACATAAAGAAACTCTGAGCTTCCCTCCTAACATAAATAAGTTCTAGAGTGATCTAATCGAAGTTCTCAGTCTAATGTAAGAGTGGTTTCTAGAGCAGGATCTCAAGAGAATTCAGAAGTGCGATGAGGTGACAGCATAGCGAAGTCTTCAATAGAATTCTTCAGAACTGGAATAAGTGTTTAGCCTGAAGCTTCACACTTACAGGAATGAAAGGAAGCAGAGAGGTCTGTACCCCTAATAATCTAAAGGAATCTGCTCTAACTTCTAACAGTGTGATCACTAATTAAAACAAATGGAAACTTCTGCAACAGTCATATCACCTTTCCACCCCTCCAGAAGTCAATCTTCTCCAAACTCATATTGAGCATTTTGCAACATTACCAGATTTTCCATTTTACAGAGCTTGGACAGATGCTATAACCTTGAACGTCTCTCCGTTCCTGATACACAATAAATAGGAGGCTTCATCTGCTCTTTAGATCTCAACATTTCTTGCTCATCTCCGACCTCACAATTACAAAATGAATAAAAACACCAATACTCATTTTCTCTAGCTAATGAAACCTTGAGAACACACCTGCAAACGAAAGAACATTCTAACCATGCAAAGCACATTTAAAAAAATCACAAGCCCTTTCTCTAGTCAGGCTAGCATTAGCCAAGCCTTTAAACGTGCACTTCCAATACATGGTTATACTTGTGCACATATAGTTCAAAGTTAATGCAAATGTACATAAAAGTATTCATGAATACACTTACGAATACAACTTTCAGAATATATGTAAATGTAACTTGAAGTATAAATGCAATGCGAATACAGAATATCTTCATGTTAAACTAAACTTTAGTGCACACGTTTATAAAGCTTCAGTTTCTCAGTAGTTACATTTTATCACTACATTTATATGTCCACACCTGTTAATCTTTATTAAGGCACACAGTAAATATAATGTAAAATATAAATGCAAGTTGCGCATTGATGACGTGTAAGGGATGGAGAAAAATTATGCTCTTCCACTACACTGGAGAACTTTATCCAGCACTCACTCATCACGCCAATGTTCAGATGCTGGAGCTGGGGCACACTGTGTACACCGCAGCTGGGCTTTTTTGTTTGACTGACAGGGCTTGTGGAACTGGTGGAGTTGCTTGTCCAGCTTGATAGTTATATGGCTCTCCAATTCAGTTTCCTTCAAAAGCTTTTAGTTTTCACTCGTCGCTACTGTAACATTTAGAATCTGCATGCTGGTAAGGACATACAGGAAGCAGAGGGTTCAGGTTCTTTATTTAAGAATAAGTCACAGGTATGTGACCCTAACAGGAGCCATGAGGTAATCAGTTGAGTGCCAGCAGTAGACGGAAACTTCAACTGAAAGGGATGGATCAATCATACTAATGACATCACTCATTCCACACGACTAACATAATTCCACAGAATGCTATGACAGAAGACATGATGCCTCATAAATTTGATAAAGTATCCTAATAAATAAAATTACAATTACATTTGCCAGTTTTCATATTGATGTCTCCCATTCCCCATTTAATATTATTTTGTCCTGTAGGGTGGGCTAGTTTCATCTTTAGCAATAAACACTTAAGATCTGGGCCGTGGGTTCAAACTCAGAAAAGGACTATTCCTCAGGCACTCATCAGGGATTGAAAAGACAAATCAATATTTTTTCTTATCCATTCAAGGCCCAATTTACAAACTGCAACTTGCAGTATGTAAAGTAGTACTGCAGTGGTACCACTTGCTACAAAATCCAATTCACAAACATTCAAGTGAAAATCTCCAACTCTACTTACCTTTCTTTGGGGAGATCCTCACACGTGTAAGTATACTACATAAAGGGGCTCACACTGCTAAATGAGAGTGCTTTAGGCAGGAGGAGGAAGAGTTTAAGGAGGGCTAGGGAGGGTTTTGGGAAGGGACGTGCACCCACCCACAAAAGCATAAGCTCATTGCTATTCACCAACTGCATTCTAAAGTTACTACAGCCAAAGGTGGCCCAAAACTGTAGTGAATGTACTTCAGCTCACAGGCAGGCACCGCACACGGGCAATACTAGGTTGCAACACTCATCCATAGAAAATAATGGCGGTAGGGACTTAAAATAAACCCTGACAGGAAATGATGTTAAAATAAATTAAATTATTTAAACTAGTTTAAACTATAAATATATTTAATGTAATATGAAAATATCTAATAATAACAAATTACTAGTTTTAGTTTAAAATATTTTAGTTTAGAAATAATTGTACCATTATTTGTATTAAAATATAATTAATTTAATTTAATTATACTTTAGGTGGAATGTTTGTTCTGATTTAAAATTCTGAAAAATACTTGTAATTTAATTTAGTGCATTCAAAATAATTACATTGTAAATTCAAATTGTTATTAGTGGTATGTAGCATATTTTATTGTTTCTATATTTAAAATAAGTGTATCAATATAATTTACAATAATATTTAACAGCAAAATATCTTTACATTTTTTTTCAAGCTTAATACCCTTTTTTTTTACTTTTCTCTATAATTTACCATAGGGAGATCTTCACCCTGATGAATAACCACCATGAATTCTAGGTGCTCCGTAGTGGCAAGTGTGGAGCATCGCTCTCTAAGAGAGATTACGATTTAACAGTCATACCATATTGCTGGAACACTAACAGATTTTCAACACCGAAACAAATTTAACTTGTCTATTTGATGGTCAATAAATCTCTTTGATAAATGGTTGTAGGCTCTTTAATTGTTGCTGAAAACCAATAACTGCTTGATCTGGAATCACAGGAGCACCTGCATAATTTTCTTTGATGAGGTGACCAAACCTTGAAATTAAAGCTTTTCACCACTGCTAAGTACTTCAGACGTTTAAATGAGTGGGGTGGGGGCAGTTGAGCAGTGTCTCCATTGTTATCTCTTAATAAATACTCACTAGTTAAAGAGGGGAGTATCTGTGTGGCATTCATGGACCTAACCTTGGCGTTTGACCATGTACACCGTAATAAGTTATGGGACATTGTCAAACATGGGGTCGAGGCTAATATTGCAAATTATCTCAGGCAATTGTGTAGTGGGGTGACAGCCAGCATCAGATATCACACAAATGGTGAGACAACTAAACCTTTTTCTATTTCAAGGAGTGTAAGATATGGATGTGTCCTAGCCCCCTTTTTGTTCACTCTGTACATTAATGGTTTAGAAAACTATCTGACCAATTTTGTCATGATGTGCCATGTGCTGACACCCGTACGATACCTGCTGTACTCTACGGAGATGAAGTGGTGCTCATGGCCCGTGCCCCGCTTGGATTGGAGAGACATTTAGATAAATTTCCACTTTTTATGGAGGAATTTGACCACACAATAAAACAGTCAAAGACCCATATAATGGTCATAAAATGGTTTTCGGTCCAAAGAAATACAAACATGTCTTCTGTTGTAAATCAAACTAAGATTTCCCTAATTCCTACTTTTCCTTATCGGAGGGGGTCTTTAATGATGATATCTGTTGTTAGACCCTTTTGGGTCACACTAGAGAGGCTTTTCATACAAGTATGGATGCATTGTTTAACTTTACCTCAAAGCTAGGAAGCAACCCTAATAAAAAAAATGCAGATGGTCTACATGTCAAAGAGCTTTCCAATTGCAACCTATAGAGCAGGGCTTTGGAGAACACTGGATTATAATGTTATTAAGAAAGGGGAGTACAGCTTTCTGAAAAGATTGCTGGCAGTTCCCTGGAGGACATCCACTTTCGTGTGCCATTATGAATTAAGAATGGATTATATAGCTGATGACATCAAGATACATCCTATCTTTTCATGGTTGTCTATTTGGATAAACAGGCAACCTTCTTTTACACAAATGCTACTGAAACTTAGCTAAAGTCTGAACATGACTGAACTGTTTTATAATCCAGACAATCTGTCCCTCTCCTGTAAGTTTATCATAAAGCTTCATTTTTCTGCAATGTTTCAAACCAATAGAGTACAAATTGAGTCCTGAAAGCCTACAGTGAGAAATCATATGTTAATAAGTAAAAACCATGGGATAGAAACTAATCTTGTCTGGGTTCCAAGTATTTGTTGACACAGTGATTAAGACTTAATACTATGCTCTTTATGGTGGCTTTTCCCGTACCTGTTGATTATAATGTGATTTTACCACCCTGTCGTTGTGATCTTATTTCTCCCCAGTTCATGATACATTTTCTGCAGTTTTGTATATTTTATACGCCTCTTAGGTGCCTCACTTGGGTTCTAATTTTGAGGCATGTGAACCTTATACAGAGCAAATGAGCCATGCTTTTTATTCAAGTTTTAACTTCTATTCATGCCTGTCGGGCCAAGTATTTGCAGTGTGCCATTAGAATGAGCAATGTGCTGTGATGACTTCCTAATTTTATGAGGATTTTAAAGGCATGAATGTTTTACACGCAGAGAATTTTTAATATTGTTTGTGTAATTGGTTGAATTGTAATGTTGGATTGTTATGATTATTTTATACTGTGTTTGTGTGGCTTTTATGGTTAAATTATTAACCAAAAAAGAATGTTCATGACAATGTGTAGAATGAAAACAACAGGGCTAATAGCACACATCTCTGATTCAAGCCATTCATGAAAGTAACCACTCTAGAGAGTTGGCCTGTGTAGGCAGATTGTATCTGCACCCAGGTGAAATGTGAAGCTTTTTAACCAAAAAGGAAGGATGAGGTGTAGGAAGCTGGCTCTCTATACACTATACCAAAATGAGGTATAGTGTGCAGTGAGTTCAGTGGATCCCGGGATGCTATACAGAGGCTAAAGCAGATAATACTAATGCTCAGTTTTGTGGTAGTGTGGGTGAGAAGTTAGGCTTATCAGAGGATAGCGTTAAGCATTTGTTGTACACACAGTGGCAATAAACCAGACACACACTCAATGAATAAATCCGAGATCAATTTATAAAAATAATACTTGGTTATATTTATTATGCATAACCACAGAACTTTGTCTTAGATAAATACATTTGGCAATAGAAATACTTTTCAATGTAAAAAGTTGACACTTTAATGTTCAGACTTTGCAAAGTTAACCTATGGAAGGAAACAAAATATTCAGCATACATATAGATAACATCGACTTACAAGATCAGTCTTTGGGATTTAAGGTCAGTATTGGGCAAGGTTCAGCTCAGCATTAGCAGTACACCACCAGCGGCACAGGGGCGGCCGGCTGCAGGGTGCAAGTTTGAGGTCGAGCGCCCAATACAAATCAATGGGGACTGGGACAATTGGACAGGGGCTGTTTACAGGTAAGTAGCAGCGACTTGGGGGACAGTCTCTGGAGGTTGAGCTAAGCACTGGACAGGGCCCAAAGCAGCACCAACACTACACCACCAGCAGCACAGGGGCAACCTGATGCAGGGTGCCAACACAGCTTTGGGTGCCCAATGTAAAGCAATGGAGAAAGGCCCAATCAGAAAAGGGCTGCAGGCTCAGGCCAGGAGGCCGGTCGGAGGAAATCAACAGCTACAGAGGTAAGTTGGAATGCTCTGGGACATAGGGAAACATTTGGTGCTCTTCGCCAAGGCCACGGGTGGACAGGTGCAGGGGTGTTTTTTGGTGTTGGAAATGGCTTGCAAGCGACGTTGAGGAGTCCGGGAGAGGTCAGGTCATGGTGAGCTCAGGCTCTGGAGTCCTGAAAAGCTATGCTGGGACTGGTGGGCCACTGGGACTCCGGCCGGAGGCTTTTGGGTGCAGAGGTGGAACCAGGGGCAGGCTTCACAGTTCTGCAGGTCACAGTGTCTTTACTTTGAAGATGGCTGCTTTTTTAACAGGTCTGCTGTTCTCGTGAGATCCAGCTCTTTGTTGAAGGCAGGCAGTCCTTCCAAGGTTTTGGAGGTCGCTGGGCTGCAAGACAGGGAGTCTTTTGGCACAGGGTTGTCGAGGGCTGTAGACAGGTTGGTAGGGCTGAGGCCAAGTCAGTAGTTCACTGCAATTACCTCTGCTGATGCGACTCTGTGCTGTCCGGCTCTTCTCAGGTCATCAGGAAAACTGATGTTCAGAGTCTGGGGATGCCACCTAAATACTAGATTTAGGGGTGTTACAAGGGAGTGACAGGTATTGGCCACTGGGCTCCTTACCTGGGGTGTCTACACCCTCAATTATGCCCACCTCATGTGGGAGGGGGACATAGACCTAACCCTGATTGGGCACTGAAAAGTGTACTTCACCTCACCTCCAGCACCTGAGGGGTGGAGTTGGCAGAGGGGGGCACACTCCTATTCTTTCTAAGTTTTCCTAAGAAGGGGGGCTGCTCCCTTGGGATCACATTACAAAGCTGGGGTCACATTACAAAGGCGTCAAGGCCTTTGAAGCTCCCCGCCACAGATGGCTCTTCCTGACCAGGGGGAGGTGCGAACACCTCCACCTAGGAAAATCATTGTTCTTGATCTATGAGCATGCGGGCAATCCCCCCATGAGGAGAGAACACTGTGTGGTGGTAACAGGCTGGCTTAGGCCAGTCGGTGACCAGACTAAGGATTGGTAGGTTTCAGTGGACCCCTCTAAGGGGTCCTCTGTGTCGACCTTTTAACACATTTGACACTGGTTTATTATGTTGAGATGTTTGGTACCAAATATCCCATACTTCAGTAAAGCCATCATGGAGCTGGAGAACTCGTACTGATGAGGGTCCAGCCCATGTACTTACTATGGCTTCCCTGATCACTTACAATATCCAGGAATCTACAAGGATGTTGCAGTGGTACATCTGCTCATGATGATATGTCCTCACAGGAAATATAGTGCAGGGCTAGGGCCTGCTAGAGGGGTGTCTAACCTATATCGCAGGCTGTGTTTGTGGGCATGGCGCATAGAGATATGTCCCATGTTGACCCTTCAGTTTTGTATGCACCAAGACACGCAGACTGCAGTGGCAGTGTGCATCGCCTTGGTAATGAGTCCCTCAGGGTGTCACAATTTGTGCTGCAGCCCTATGGCACCCTCTTTATCCACGGGGCCCTTGGTACCAGGGGTGCCTTTAACCAGGGACTTAAATGTGAGCTAAAGTGGTGTCAATTGAGGTATAGCTTTAGGAAAAGAACACCGTTACTGGAAACATGCGCAGCAGGGACCCAGTGTACCTCAGCCAAAGTTGCATCGAAAGCCAGGCAAAAAGTGGGGAGTACTGCAACAGAAACTCAGTTTCCTACACGAGGGACAAGTACTAACTTGGTAATGTAACTCCATAACACCTTGTGATTTACATGAATGAAAGACTGAAGAGAAGGCCATCAAGCATTCATAAAGCTCTTCTCAAGATACCACAGTAGGATTGTATGGTGTAGAGCTCTTATCTTGGAACTAAGCCATCCTCACTCCAAAAGCAATCAATTCATTCAAATTCACCCCGACTGCTGGTTGAAGTAACAAGAATTGCGCAAATATTTTAACCACAGTATGAAGAAGAGAGAACAAACAGTTCATTTCTGTAAATATTTAGCACCAACTGGTAATACTGGCTTGATTAAAGAACTAGTCTAAGGGTCAAGAAGTTCTACTAATATTGAAAGTTTCACAAGATAATCAAATAAAAATTAGGCCTGGGCGTAGTTCGCGAAGTAGCACTTCGCGAAGCTACGCAAAGTGAAGTTCGCACTACGCGAGCTACGCGTAGCACTTCGCGAACTGCGTAGTACCTTGTTCGCACTGTGCCAGATGTCGTTTTCAATGATTGCACAGTGCGGACAAGCAACCGGCACTGTGCAATCATTGAAAATGGCATCTTGCACAGTGCGAGCTGTAGTTTTCTGCTGCTCGAGTAGATTTTTACTCAAGCTTCAGCTTTCTCAACGCGAACTGGTAGTTTCTCATCGCGAGCGGTCGCGAGCATACGCGACCACTCGCAATGAGAAACCTGACCTCCTCGCGTTGGGAATCTCACCGGGAGGTTTATTTTCCATGTTCGCAATCGCCAACTTGAAGTTGCTGATCGCGAACAAGGAAAAAGTCTCGCCGGGATGTCATTTTGCTTGCTCGCGGTCGCCAACTTGACGTTGAGGACCGCGAGCAAGCAAAAAATGACCGCAGCACTACGCAACACTACGCTACGCGTGTTCGCACTGTGCTACGTGCAGTTCGCGTAGTGCGAAGTAGCGCGAACTTCGCAAACTACGCGAGCGTAGCGTAGTGCTTCGCCCAGGCTTAATAAAAATATACACTGTGAGAATCCCAATAAATGATTGGAGGGAATTTACAAATCAGTTGCAGGTTACAAGAAAGACAGTGAAGTCTACCAGACTGTATCCATGACAAATCATTCCAATTAATCAAACACTTGCTAGAAAATAGAGAATATAAATCTTTTTCCACTCACATATGTGCATCAGGTGGACCACAAAATTAAGATGTGATTAATAAGCATTTATACATGGCCTCCACCTTCACTGGTGGTGACCTTATCCACCATACTTGTCTACAAATCTTCTCAAGGAGTCTAGATCTGTGAAGTGACATAGTGGAAAGGGTATTGATGACTTTAAATAACAAGAGTTAAGATGACTTGTTGGGTTGTTGGACGAGGCAGACAATCAATTGGCAGCAATATGGATTTCATTTGTAATATATTGTATCATTGCTTTTAAACAGTGCCTTGCTACCGGTGGGTTGGATTACACTTTAAATTGTTCAAATCAAAAAATTAGCATGCACTTCAGATTTTGTGATTAAGTCAAAGACTGGTACTTGCGATAAGAAGGACTTCATTGGTGCTTTCTTAGATTGAAGAAAACTAATAGATTTTCTGTGATCATTGGGCAGTACTTCTCAGATTCATCTAGAGATGACGCAGAGAAATAACACAAGCCATACTTGAGGCATTTTCTTCATCAGGGCTGACAAAGGAGGAAGTAAAAGCCGGGGCTAGGTATTAAACAATTGGAATGGGAAAGTAACACAGAAGAAACATGCCTACTTTATGATACACAGGTCACAAGTATCACTTAGCAAAAATGCAGAAGGAAACAACATTGTAGTACTGATTGTGAAATGTACGTATCAACTGATTCATAACAAGCCTCTATATTTCATGCATACTTTATGTATACTAAGAATGCAATACAGAGTATAGTGCAACATGGGCATTATTTAATGTTCAACAAACCTGGATTGTTAATACGTTAGAAAAGTGAACAAAGAGTGTAACTGGGAGCTAGTGGAGGCTGACATCAAATGTTATAAAATAAAGCAGCACTAAACATTGTAAGGGCTAGTAATGAACTAGATGTGCACCTATGTTTCACCAGTCAGGCAACAAAATATTGTTCCAGTCCACAACATGAAAGAAATGTATGAGGCTGTCATTTTGGCATTAGAGTAGTTTTTCGTCCGTCAATCTAGGGAGCTCTGACCCTTAAGTTCAGCTTCATACTTCCTGAGGTAGTTAACGGTATTATCCTTGCATGAATTAATGCAAAGTTGAATAGGAAGACTTTTGTGAGAAAAAATTAAATATTGACTCTTCTATTCAAACCATTAACACTTCTGATCTAAGTATGTCCTCAAAATATTGTTGTGATCTTAACTGAAATTATAAGCACTATTTATATCTTATGGGATCTCATCCAGGGCCGCCATGTCTTTCATGGACATCCCCTGCCCCAGGAAATGCTCTAGGACTTTTGGCACTGAAAGCACCTGTGAATATCTACAGCATTGAACTGAGGGCCTAACATCATTATTTGGCTAACCACCTTACCAGGATCACGTTCATAGTCTTAAAGCATGTTGATCAAGAGCACTGGCCATCCATCCAAACCAAGGATATTGGCATGTCCTCCAATCCAGGATTCTGCCAATTCCACCTTGTGATAGACTTGCTATATTTAGTTTGAACCTGACTTTTTTCAGAGGGCACAACCCGTTCTACAAGCTCACCATGTATAACTAAGTCCACAAGACTTGCCCTGCTAAAGATATCTGTCTATAGGCAATCTTCAGAACATTATTCTACAGTCAAACACTTTAATTTGTGTCAATGACAACATATTATCAGAGAGCCTAATCTCAAGCCACCATTGTAATGTCAGACAATTATTTACTGAACCAAATTATTGTTTTGTTTGAGCCAAGGTAGCCTTTATTAAATGAAAACTTGGTATTTTAATAGATCAGTTGTCTATGCATTATCCACTTTGAAATGATGTATGAAACCATGCATGTTACCTGTTAATCTTTGTGCTCAGCCAAATTAGCATACAGGTTCCAGGAGAAGCTCAGGCAAAGTGTGTTAAGCCTTTTCTTTCACACCATCTTAAAAAGCAAGAAGTTCATTCACATACTAGTAGGAAATTATGGAAATTGGGGCTTTTGAAGACGTGTACAGACAAAATCAAGCTTCAATAATATGACTCCATAATAATGAAACTGTTGTGCACAAAAATTCAAAAAACCCACAACAAGGAAATGCAATAACCGGTTTGGGTCTGCCAATGTCTTGTCAACATTTGGAAAACCAAATTACCTTGAAGAAATACATTCCTCAGTAAAGAGTTTCAGAATAACAGACTTGAAAAATCACTACAGACCAAATATATGTTGCCTAAATATTTGTTTCCTGATTTTGTCCTGCTATACTCCTACCAGTTTGTAGCACATTATTAAATACTAATCAAGATGTAATGTTTATCAAATGATCAATTAAGATGATGATTCTTGATCAAGAATGTCTTTCTGGTGGATCTCTTCACTCCCTTGTATAAAATGCTATCGTTTGACTCATAGTCCTGGGACTGACTTTGTTCAGAACATGTAATCACCGTAAATTGAAAGTCTCTGCGCTCAATAGGAGGCATGCTCATGGCTCCAGGAGTTTGAGGGCTGTTATCATAAGAACATGGAGGCATTATTTTTTAAGACTGTGGTGGGCCGAACTTTTGAAGGCTGAGCTGCCATGACTTGCAAAGACACTAAGGGGCATATTATCAAGATATTTATCGCTGCTTTAGCAGCCGTTTTCGTCCGAAAAGCGGCGATGATTCTATTGCAGTATTAACAAAGACACGCTAACAGGCTTTACCGTATTTCCTTGTGTTAGCACCCGTCGCACTAACGCCTTGCATCTTATCGCTAATGAGATGCAAAGTAGGCATGTCTCACATTCACTACATGGGAAAACATCGCTAACGCAGCTTCGCGCTATTTACAACGATGCCTCATACCCGCGTAGCGACAATAAAAATCGTGCTAAGACCCCATTAACGCTGGATTCTAAAGTCAGAAAAATTTCTGATTTAGCTATATTACCCTATGGGAGGTGGATTGTCAGGCTAAATCCACCATGGCTTATTACCAAGGAATTCCCTATCACTGTAATTTTATCGCCGGATTACCAGCGATATTCCAGCATTTCACCGCTTTCGGTGGAATTTTTATCGCCTTGGAGATAGCCGTTGATAATAACGCCCTATCTCAGCGATAAAATGCAGCGATAGCCGGCGATAACTAAAATCGTGCTAAGCGTGCTTAGCGATATTTATCGTTGTCAGTTGATAAAATGCCCCTAAGGATTTTGGGACAGAACTTCGAAGTTGAAAAAGGCAGTAACACTATTTAAACACCAGCTAAGCAAATAGATGCTGCCTAGCAACTTCTTTGTTGCATTACCTCTTAGCTAACCATAGACTTTGTTCACCATCTCATCGCTGACCTCTTTTATTTTCCTTCTCTTGGGCTCCCTCAATATTCCTGACCTTTGCCTGCTTACCTGTCCTTGCCTTTTGATTTAGCTTTATTTCATTGCCGTGTTCCCTTGCCCTGTTCCTTTTCCCTTGCATTGTTTCTTTGTGTTGCTTGCATGCTATCTTACTGGATTTTTTCAGTTTGTGTTATGTACCCCAAGGCCTTCCATCTTGCAGCCTGTAAGTGTTTGTGGCACTCTAGCATCTTACCAGGCAGGTTCCATGTAATAACTACTGTGATTAATGTCTTATATGCTCTCTCATTACATATGAACACTGTCCTTTACCAGTGTATATTAGAAAATAACAGCAATGTGATACAAGACTTGTGCGTGTTATTTCTCTCTCTCTCCCCCCCCCCCTCTCTCTATCCCTCTCTCTCTTTGAATCCATTTTCCCTTTCCCTATGGGATTTAGTTGTGCCTGGAACTTTCTCCTTGTTTCAGGCATTCCTACAATCTGGGAAGTGGGTAAAGTGTCATCAGAACCAGGTGCGGAATGCCCATTGAGCTCAAAGGGCTTCAGCCCCCCCCCCTTCCCCGTTGTGTGTATCAGCCGGGGCTGAGACAGCTTTCCGTGCACACAAACATCCGCACACGAGTACTTCACAGGTCTTTAAAAGACCGTTTGCTTGTTAATGAGGTTCTGTTGTTTTTTCACCCCTTCTTAGAGCCTCTGCACATCCACTCTGCCTATTGCTGGAAGAATTAGCCCCCCCCCCGAATTTGTTTCCAAGATCCCCCCCCCCCACGAAATTTGGCTATATTTGCCCCTCTGATCAGAACCTACCAGGTTTCCCCTTGAAGTTGTGACACAAGCCAGCACCAAAGTACAGGTATATTCATTGTGGAACAAGGTGGAAGGAAATGAAAAAGATGCAAGGGCAGGGAGTCTTTGATGTACTCCAAATCGTCTTTTACTTTGAGGGAAAAAAAATTTGTCAGGGGTACAAGATAGCCGTGATCTGAAAGCTGATGAAGACAGGCGTCCGGTTAGCAGCATGTGGAGTACTGTCTGATGTGGAAGTGGCATGGAGAAACAAGAATGATCACACCTGCAAGTAAACAGAGAAGCTATTCCAAGAAAGAATACTCTAGAGAGGACATGAAGGTTTCCCCCAAAGTAATTTAAGCAGCAATAAAAAATGAGTTCTTGCTTGGGTGTCTCATTGCAGAGAAAAGAAAGAATGCAACTACCAGATAGGAAATGGATTCAGTAGTGTCACTTGTGGTGAAGTAAAAACACTTTCTTTCTGTGGTAAAATGACCTTGAATCTTTGAACTCTAAAAACTTTACTCATGCTCTCCAGTAGTATGTTACTCCACTTTCAATGTACCCAACATATGGAAATGAAAATTTAGAAACTAAGGGGCAGATTTACAAGCCCCTTGCAACATCTTTATGACACCGTTGAGCTACTTCTGTGATGCAGCGGCATCGTAAACAAAGCACCACTATGCGACATATTTACAACGTGACGCATCTAGGGAGATGCGTCACGTTGTAAAGCCCTGCGCTACATTATACCTGCATCAGGTATAATGTATGCAGGATGGGTGCTTTGTCGCAAGGAAGCCTTGTAAAAGTGACGCAGTGAAACCTACAAGATTTCACTGAGTCACTTTTATGACCCCGTTGCGTCAAAACCTTAAGCCTGCTTCTACCAGGCGTAAGAAGTGACGCAGCACAGCAAGTATAGGCCACCCCTGAGCAGTGCTGGAGTTGGGTCGCGACACGACTCCAGCACAGCATCACCTTTACACCC
Organism: Triturus cristatus; assembly: GCF_964204655.1. NCBI lineage: Eukaryota > Metazoa > Chordata > Amphibia > Caudata > Salamandridae > Triturus > Triturus cristatus. The sequence goes on from NC_140590.1 coordinate 1,577,097,430, forward strand.
TTACGCCGACAGATGCGTCACGCATCTGTCTATCCTTGCACCACGGGTGCCGCATTGTAAATGCGGTGCATCTATGGTGGCGCAAAGTTTTTTTTACGTCACGCAAAATAACTGGCGCATCCCTGCTAAAATGCAGGGATGCGCCAGTTATTGTAAATCTGACCTCAAATGCGCATCTACAAACAGCCAACACCTTCACATTTTATAACCATTGGAGAAACAGCACAAAAGAAAATGTATTCTAACAGATTCTCCTGATGACAAAAAGTAGAGCCCTTGAGTGATATTGGATCAAATCTTAATTTTGTAGTACACCATCTGTCTGCTACTCTCCAGTCTACCACACTGTCCATTTTAGGGAAACACAACCTTTAAGGCACCCATGAAGGAAGCAGAGAGCTCTTTCAAATAATTGATTCAAATCTCCAAAACACAGTTGACTTTAAATCGTACACCCTTTTCAAACCATACAGCTCTTAAAAAACCCTTGCCTTGTGACACTCTTAACGAAATTGCCATTCTCAGAAAACATATTTCTAAGATCCTGTTCTATTTCAAGTATGTATGCCAAAAACATACATTTGGCATGTGAAAGTCATCAATGTAGGTTTTGCAGTCAGGCTTAAATCACTTCCAAATTAATAAAACATTATCCACAGGCTCAATTACACAAAATGTTATACTGCATTATATTAATTCTTCTACTCATCAGATCCTGTGCAATTATTGTAACATCCTGGGCATCCCGTGCATCGCAAAAGCAGTAGAATCAGTAGTAGCGGCCACATCTTTATCTATCTCAAGTTCAACAAGCAGGGGTGAGAATGTGCCACACAGGGAAGGAAAACATCCACGCTGAATATTGGGAAAAAGCTATTCACCTGGCTAAGGTTTAGCTCTTTTCACTTTTAACCATAAAATGATTATGGACTCGAATTAACATAAGAGTGTGCATGGGTTTTGTCCTCACTTGCGCCATTTCGTTCATGGCCAAACATTCCCTCAATGTCAAAATAAACAATGTTTTGTTACTTTTGTACTGTTTTTTTATCATTTAAACCTGTTCCTACTCGCATGTATTGTGATTGCTAATGATCTCAAGTACTACATTTGTGATGAAGCCAAATTATCGACGGGCCACAATATCATGACCAGAAAATCGAGTAACAAAATACCATAGGTAAACGCACAAGGGGGCATATCAACAACAACCGGCGATAATTATCGCTCAGCGCTCTTAGCGTGAGGATAATTATCGCCGGCTAGCGTGAATTTGTATCGCTGAGATAGCGTGCTATTAGCAACGCTTATCTCAATAGCGATAAAAATCTACACGCTAACAGGCTAACGTGAGATTATCGCTGGAAACCCAGCGATAATCACACGTTACCTTGTTGATAGGGACAGGCAAACTTAGCCATGATATCCTCCTTCCATAGAATATCATGGCTAAGTCTGAAAATTAACAGACGTAAAAAAGCAGCGTTAACCGCGGTTAGCGCTGCTTTTTTTGTCTCTAACAGGGTTAGCGACATTCTTGATAATAGGAGAAATGTCGCTTAGCGACATTTCTCCTATTATTTTACTCTGGAACGCCCCCTTTGCATCTCATTAGAGATGCAAGGGGAAGCGTAGAGTAAAAGGGTGCTAACATGCAAATTTGCGTGTTAGCACCCTGTTGTTGATAGGGTGCTAGTTTTATCTCTGCTTTTTTGGCTTTTAAAGCCAAAAAAGCAGAGCTAAAGCCCTTGTTGATATGCCCCATAGAGAGGTATTGATTTACTATTATTACCTCCACATCTTCGAACCTTAAAGATATATATCTATGTATCTATATCTATCTATATATATATATATATATATATATATATATATATATATATATATATATATATATATATATATATATATATATATATATATATATTCACTTAAAAAACCACAGGTTTCACACATGTTATAGTTAGCTGGACATTTCACTCGTAAAAAACCAATGAAATTCCCCCGTTATAGTTAGTGCAGGCAACTATAACTCATGCGACCGCAATCCTCTGCTGATGACATATGTGATATTACATCACTGTATTTAGACACTTATTTACCCATGTCTTCTTCCATTAATCTTTAGCTATACATATATTACAAATATTTATTTTTCATAAAGACACATATGTCATCAGTGATGTAATATCACAGATGTCATCAGCAGAGGATTGCGGTCGCGTGAGTTATAGTTGCCTGCACTAACTATAACGGGGAATTTCATTGTTTTTTTACGAGTGAAATGTCCAGCTAACTATAACATGTGTGAAACCTATGGTTTTATAAGTGAATTTGCAAGGTTTTTTAAATGCTAATTCGTAACTATAACGTGTGTGAAACCTATGGTTTTTTCAGTGAATTTGTACGTTTTTTTAAATGCTAAGTTATGTATTTATTATTATTTTTTTTTCAGGTTTTTCACCGTGCGCGCACCGTGCGCGCACTGTAGAGGGCTCGGTGCACGTGAGCACCCCGTGCGCGCACCTCCCGATTTAAAAAAAAAAAAAAAATTTTTTTTTCGCCCTTTGGGGCCTTTCTGTGACCCCCTGACCAAGGCTAGGGGGTCAGGAACTGTCCACTCTGCCCCCTTTTCACGTTCTCCACCTTTTTTTTTCACCCCCTCAGACTGCGAGAGACAAAATGGCGGCCGACACTTCCTGGTTTCGACCGATTCGAATGTTTACCGACATCTAACAACCAATCAGAATTGCGCTCGCGCACGGCAGGGTGCGCGCACTGTGCGCGCACGGTGCGCGCGTATAGATATTGATATGCTTTTAAATGCTATTTTCTCAGGAAATACTGAACAGATTTACACCAGACCTGCAAAAGGCACTTCCTTGACCTTATGGCTACCTCTCTGCCAAATTTCACGTAATTCTGTTCAGCCGTTCGGGCTGTAGCTGCGACTAAAGGTCCTATGGAAAAATGCATGGGGAAAACGTGTTTTGGGACCCCCCCTTTTTCTCGGCCCCTGCTTGACGATTCACCCCGAGACTTTCAGGGTAGGAGCTGAATGGAGCGCCCCATTAGTTTTGAAAATTTCGCGAGGATTCGTCAACCGGCGCCAAAGTTATTCTAAATAGAATTTTGAGATTTCCTATGGAAACTAGGTTGTAACTATAACTATCTACTGGCGACCGCCAGTAGATAATATATATATATATATATTTAGATGCTCTATTCGTACTGCGTACTCCTTCAGGCAAACAAACGGATACGGACCACAAATCGGTGCAATAGAATTTATTCGGTGTAAGAGGTCGCCATGACGCGTTTCAGCCCTTTCCACGGGCCTTGATCACATGACACAATGTGTGAATTTGCATTGGTTTATATAGCATACACTTGCAGACGTAGTCATTGGAGCATGTAAGCCTACAACAGCAAATGACATAGAAGAAAGACTGGTAAAAGAACTACAAAATCGTCGGTTAAAAGATAATTACATAACAAAATTGCTGTAAAACATACATGGAATGCCTAGATATAACAAGATAAATCTATGACTAGTCTAGGCACGTAGTGTAAAATAACTGCACATTATATGTCAAATAACCGAGTTCTTAATAAGTTCAAGTCCTTCAAGAGTGACATGTATACTGCAAGTTTTCATGTTTAAAAACCACACAAGATAAAGTGCAAAATTAGTGCAAAAGTGAATGATAAAATTCAAGAGAGCTAGTTGCTTATCTTTTTTTCTTATTTTTTCATTTTTTATATTTTATGACAAGTATTCGACACATTTTTGATGCCAAAATATTATGGGGGCATAATCAATTCAAGTTAAATACCATGAAACAGAGTGTGTGGACATAACAAATATTATAACTTATACTGCAATAGTATTAGAGATATGTACTCAAAACAATTTGAGCCGGGAGTTTGTTAATCAATTGCTAGGAGCCCCTGCAATTCCCTTTCTCTATGTTTGTCAACACACATAGATTGTAAGATGTCAAATGGTGACTAGGCTAATAATTCACATCATCGGTGATTTGACAACATGGTTTCACTAGTCATTCCCGGAGGGATATTTTCAAGATAGCCACATGTGGGGAATGCAAAATAGAAGGGAGTGACAATATCATAATTATGTTTATAAGCAAGTCAGAAGCTTATACAAATAGATGAAATGACAGCATATAAATATTAAATATTAAATAAGCTAAGAATTCAATCTAAAATAGATAAAATATGTATATATGCTTATAAAAATAAATTATGCGTCTTATAAATATGTATAAAAGGCATATTGTGTTATTACCATCTATCTTATTATAACAATTTAATAAATACGATAAAATCTCCCGATTTCTAAAATCCCACATAAAAGGGCTAAAAGGTGTATGAACATTTGTTGTCTTTAGGACATAAGGTATAGGAGTCATAATAGAGGCATGTGTACAAGTCCTCAGTGATATTAAGGCCGAAAGGTTGTTTGGTGTTAAGCTCAAGGATGTACCTCGTTTCCATGGAGCGTAGTTTTTGTTCCCTGTTACCACCCCTCCTACTAGCCGGAACAGAGTCAATGACAAAGTATTTAAGTTCTTTACTCCTAGAATCATGTTTGGCTTTAAAATGCCGGGCCACTGGGTATGTGTTGTCCTGATTGTTTATCGCCCTTAGATGTTGTAAAACCCTCTTGTGTACTTGGAGTTTTGTGCTTCCTACATATTGTAGATTGCACGGGCATGACAAAACATAAACCGCATATTCAGTTTTACATGTAAGAAGTTTATCTATTTTGTGCTTTTTTTGGTCAAGTGGGGTGATGTATGTGGTTTTATTCTCTCCCTGCTGACAAGCCTTGCATGTTTTGCAGTGGAAAAAACCAGTATGCGTTTGTAGCCAATTTGTAGATTCTATAGTTTCTGGACTGTTTTTAACCAGTTCGTCTCTCATTGAGCGACCCCGGCTGTATGTGATTGAGGGCCTTTTCGGCAAAGTTGGGCCTATCACTGGGTCACTTAAAATTAGAGGCCAATTGCGGGTTATGATAGACTCAACCTTTTTGTGTTGTAGACTATATTGGATGATGATTCTGAATTCCTTTTCATTTATCCTAGTGTTGGTTCCTGTACTAGTCTCTGAGGTGTTGGTCGTGGTTGTTGTTTCTGTCTTATTGAGGAGTTCCGCTCTGTTCATGCACATAGATTTTGTGATGGCATTGGTTACAATTTTATCAGAATAGCCTCTTTCTAAGAATCTTTGTTTGCAGTCTATTTGGGCTATTTGTAGGTCATTGTCCTCACTGTGAATTCTTCTGAGTCTGAGCATCTCACCGTAGGGAATGCTGTTTATTAAATGTTTAACATGCGAGCTACTAGCATGTAGTGTTGAGTTTCCAGCAGTTTCCTTACGGTGGAGTTTGGTTTTGATTTTGTGATTGCTGACATACACTTCCGTATCCAGGAAATTCACTGAGGTGGCACTAATGCTGGCAGTGAATTGTAGGTTTAGATTGTTTATGTTAATGGCCTGTAGGAAATCCTGTGCGCTGCTAAGACTACCATCCCATATGATAAGAAGGTCGTCTATGTAGCGTAGCCATAGCTTAACATTATTTTCCATAGCCTCAGTGTGTTCTGTCATGAGGACCAGCCCCTCCCACCAGCCCATGTGTAAACATGCGTAGCTTGGGGAGAAGCTGGCCCCCATCGCAACTCCTCTTAACTGCCTGTACAGAAGATTATTAAACATGAAGATGTTGTTGAACAAACAGAACTTAACCATTTCTATCAACATCAATTTGTGACCAACCAGATTACCCATTGATTTATCCAAAAAGTATTCCATTGCCCTTAGGCCATCTGCATGCTGGATACTAGTGTATAGTGAGCTTACATCAAGGGCAATTAGTACAAAGCTGGGTTTCCAAACTACGTTATCAATTTTGCGTAGGAAGTCACTTGTGTCCCGCACATATGAAGGCAAAGCCTTCACTATACTTTGTAAAAAGAAATCCACATATTGTGATGTGTGTTCCAGACAACCATTTCTCGCTGAGATGATGGGTCTGCCCGGCGGGTTGATGGGATCTTTGTGGATTTTAGGTATAAAGTAGATGGTAGGTACCACAGGAAAGTCGTTTTTTAGGAATTTGAATTCTTGTCCGGTAATCAAGTTCGTCGATTTCCATGTTGCCAATTTCTTATTGAAAGTCGTATACATTGTTTTTAGATCAGTTCCATTGCATCTAATGTAGCAAGTTCTGTCATTGAGCTGATTGTAAGCTTCCTTCATGTAATTTTCTTTGGTCATCAATACAATATTGCCACCTTTGTCCGAGGCTCGTATTACTATTTGATTGTTCTTCTTCAGTTTGGACATCAAAGTCGTGTAATCAGACCTGTTTTTGTTGAATTTAGGTTTTCCAGCAAATGTCCTCGTTTTTAACTCCTTCAATTGGTCCGTTATTTGTTCGTGGAACAAATCTATTGAATCCTTTACCATGATGGGATTGAATGTTGATTTTGGCTTGAATTGCGTTAGAGGACATTTGTTTGGTAGTATCATCATGTTCAGTTCGGTAGAGAGAGTGTTCAAGTCAGCCTGCGAGGGGATTTGCGAGTTTTCATTCTGTTGAGGATCCCATAGTTCCTGCATTTCATGAAGAAAAGTGTCATCTGATTGAATAGCATCTATTGAGGTCGTGGTCATAGTGGCTGCATTGGAGTTGTTCATGTTAAGCTTTGGATTAAGTAAATGAAATTTCTTGAGTATTAATTTCCGAGTACTCTTGAAGATGTCTAATCGTGTTTTTACGTAGTTGAAATTGTTGGCAGGACAATACGTTAAACCCAAGCTTAATGTTTTTATTTCATTGTCAGTCAGTGTTACTTCAGATAGGTTCACAATTGTTTTATTCGTGCATGATGGTATACTCTCTTTTATTTCCTCCACCCTCCTCTTTTTTTCCGAAACGTACTTGTTGCGTTTTGCCTTGCGACGTTGTCGTCGCTTCCAGTTTTTGCTTGGCCGTAGTTTTTCTGAGTTCTGGGACGAAGAATTTGTCGTCTGTCCTCGCATAAAAAAGACAGTTCCTCGTCTAATGTGCGTTTTTGTCTGCCTTGGTTGGATACAGATTCGCGTTCGGAATCGCTTTCTGGTGCTGAGCTTAACTCGGAGTTCGATGTGCTTGAGGATGCTGCGTCTGTTCTAGTCATTTTGGCTTTGGCATTTCCAGCTTTTCTGTTGTCACTGTTGGACCTGAGCATTTCATATTTTTTGGAAAAGGTGAAGATTTGTCCGACCTCATAATCCGTTTTGTCACGGAAAAACTTGTACGTTTTCCTTTCCTTTATTTTGTCTTCTTCTTTCTTGAGTCTTACTGACATTTCTTGCTGCAGTTTGGTTTTTTCCTCCGGTTGGTCCATTGCATCGATTTCCTCGTTAATTTTAGCTATTTCTTCTAGCAGGGCAGTGCGGTCAATGTCTGCATATTTTATTAGGATTTGCATCAAGCGTTTGGAAGAGTCCAGGTTACACTCGGCCCACTCTCTCATCATGAGTGGGTTTGGTGCTTCGTAACTCGGTGCCAACAGTATTCTCAGACCTCGTGGTACTCTGTCCACGTCTAAATACATCTGTAGGGAGCGCGACTCCCACCACTTGCTCTGTTCCGATCGACTTTTCTTTTCTAAGATTTTGAATTTGTCCCTCAGTGTCGTACTTGTCTCCTTTGCTTGTGTGTTCGTATTACTTTCCTTGTCAGTTGCGGCTCTGTTGTCTTTGAACATGGATAATGCTGCCGCTTCCCTTTCCTTCACTGTGTCAGCCGACATTGCACCGTGTATATTGAATTCAAACTACGGAGGTTGTAAACTGACAATTCAGTCCCAGCTCCGTAGTAGCACTCCTCTCACCCCTTAACCGCTACTGACACGTACCTGAGCTGACGATAAGGACGGCCGCTTCCTCCGAGACGGTCAGTCCCCAGTCCACTCTGGGCTCGTTGTTTTTTCGCGGTCTCCGGGGGTTCCACAGCGCAGCTCCTTCCGGAACACACTTGTAGCTTCCAAGTAGAAGGCACGTCTCTCCAAGTGCTGTGGCCCAAGACGAGAGGGGGTCCGTAGAACGCCGGAAAGAGACTTCGCCGGCTTTAAATATTTAGATGCTCTGTTCGTACTGCGTACTCCTTCAGGCAAACAAACGGATACGGACCACAAATCGGTGCAATAGAATGTATTCGGTGTAAGAGGTCGCCATGACGCGTTTCAGCCCTTTCCACGGGCCTTGATCACATGACACAATGTGTGAATTTGCATTGGTTTATATAGCATACACTTGCAGACGTAGTCATTGGAGCATGTAAGCCTACAACAGCAAATGACATAGAAGAAAGACTGGTAAAAGAACTACAAAATCGTCGGTTAAAAGATAATTACATAACAAAATTGCTGTAAAACATACATGGAATGCCTAGATATAACAAGATAAATCTATGACTAGTCTAGGCACGTAGTGTAAAATAACTGCACATTATATGTCAAATAACCGAGTTCTTAATAAGTTCAAGTCCTTCAAGAGTGACATGTATACTGCAAGTTTTCATGTTTAAAAACCACACAAGATAAAGTGCAAAATTAGTGCAAAAGTGAATGATAAAATTCAAGAGAGCTAGTTGCTTATCTTTTTTTCTTATTTTTTCATTTTTTATATTTTATGACAAGTATTCGACACATTTTTGATGCCAAAATATTATGGGGGCATAATCAATTCAAGTTAAATACCATGAAACAGAGTGTGTGGACATAACAAATATTATAACTTATACTGCAATAGTATTAGAGATATGTACTCAAAACAATTTGAGCCGGGAGTTTGTTAATCAATTGCTAGGAGCCCCTGCAATTCCCTTTCTCTATGTTTGTCAACACACATAGATTGTAAGATGTCAAATGGTGACTAGGCTAATAATTCACATCATCGGTGATTTGACAACATGGTTTCACTAGTCATTCCCGGAGGGATATTTTCAAGATAGCCACATGTGGGGAATGCAAAATAGAAGGGAGTGACAATATCATAATTATGTTTATAAGCAAGTCAGAAGCTTATACAAATAGATGAAATGACAGCATATAAATATTAAATATTAAAAAAGCTAAGAATTCAATCTAAAATAGATAAAATATGTATATATGCTTATAAAAATAAATTATGCGTCTTATAAATATGTATAAAAGGCATATTGTGTTATTACCATCTATCTTATTATAACAATTTAATAAATACGATAAAATCTCCCGATTTCTAAAATCCCACATAAAAGGGCTAAAAGGTGTATGAACATTTGTTGTCTTTAGGACATAAGGTATAGGAGTCATAATTAGAGGCATGTGTACAAGTCCTCAGTGATATTAAGGCCGAAAGGTTGTTTGGTGTTAAGCTCAAGGATGTACCTCGTTTCCATGGAGCGTAGTTTTTGTTCCCTGTTACCACCCCTCCTACTAGCCGGAACAGAGTCAATGACAAAGTATTTAAGTTCTTTACTCCTAGAATCATGTTTGGCCTTAAAATGCCGGGCCACTGGGTATGTGTTGTCCTGATTGTTTATCGCCCTTAGATGTTGTAAAACCCTCTTGTGTACTTGGAGTTTTGTGCTTCCTACATATTGTAGATTGCACGGGCATGACAAAACATAAACCGCATATTCAGTTTTACATGTAAGAAGTTTATCTATTTTGTGCTTTTTTTGGTCAAGTGGGGTGATGTATGTGGTTTTATTCTCTCCCTGCTGACAAGCCTTGCATGTTTTGCAGTGGAAAAAACCAGTATGCGTTTGTAGCCAATTTGTAGATTCTATAGTTTCTGGACTGTTTTTAACCAGTTCGTCTCTCATTGAGCGACCCCGGCTGTATGTGATTGAGGGCCTTTTCGGCAAAGTTGGGCCTATCACTGGGTCACTTAAAATTAGAGGCCAATTGCGGGTTATGATAGACTCAACCTTTTTGTGTTGTAGACTATATTGGATGATGATTCTGAATTCCTTTTCATTTATCCTAGTGTTGGTTCCTGTACTAGTCTCTGAGGTGTTGGTCGTGGTTGTTGTTTCTGTCTTATTGAGGAGTTCCGCTCTGTTCATGCACATAGATTTTGTGATGGCATTGGTTACAATTTTATCAGAATAGCCTCTTTCTAAGAATCTTTGTTTGCAGTCTATTTGGGCTATTTGTAGGTCATTGTCCTCACTGTGAATTCTTCTGAGTCTGAGCATCTCACCGTAGGGAATGCTGTTTATTAAATGTTTAACATGCGAGCTACTAGCATGTAGTGTTGAGTTTCCAGCAGTTTCCTTACGGTGGAGTTTGGTTTTGATTTTGTGATTGCTGACATACACTTCCGTATCCAGGAAATTCACTGAGGTGGCACTAATGCTGGCAGTGAATTGTAGGTTTAGATTGTTTATGTTAATGGCCTGTAGGAAATCCTGTGCGCTGCTAAGACTACCATCCCATATGATAAGAAGGTCGTCTATGTAGCGTAGCCATAGCTTAACATTATTTTCCATAGCCTCAGTGTGTTCTGTCATGAGGACCAGCCCCTCCCACCAGCCCATGTGTAAACATGCGTAGCTTGGGGAGAAGCTGGCCCCCATCGCAACTCCTCTTAACTGCCTGTACAGAAGATTATTAAACATGAAGATGTTGTTGAACAAACAGAACTTAACCATTTCTATCAACATCAATTTGTGACCAACCAGATTACCCATTGATTTATCCAAAAAGTATTCCATTGCCCTTAGGCCATCTGCATGCTGGATACTAGTGTATAGTGAGCTTACATCAAGGGCAATTAGTACAAAGCTGGGTTTCCAAACTACGTTATCAATTTTGCGTAGGAAGTCACTTGTGTCCCGCACATATGAAGGCAAAGCCTTCACTATACTTTGTAAAAAGAAATCCACATATTGTGATGTGTGTTCCAGACAACCATTTCTCGCTGAGATGATGGGTCTGCCCGGCGGGTTGGTGGGATCTTTGTGGATTTTAGGTATAAAGTAGATGGTAGGTACCACAGGAAAGTCGTTTTTTAGGAATTTGAATTCTTGTCCGGTAATCAAGTTCGTCGATTTCCATGTTGCCAATTTCTTATTGAAAGTCGTATACATTGTTTTTAGATCAGTTCCATTGCATCTAATGTAGCAAGTTCTGTCATTGAGCTGATTGTAAGCTTCCTTCATGTAATTTTCTTTGGTCATCAATACAATATTGCCACCTTTGTCCGAGGCTCGTATTACTATTTGATTGTTCTTCTTCAGTTTGGACATCAAAGTCGTGTAATCAGACCTGTTTTTGTTGAATTTAGGTTTTCCAGCAAATGTCCTCGTTTTTAACTCCTTCAATTGGTCCGTTATTTGTTCGTGGAACAAATCTATTGAATCCTTTACCATGATGGGATTGAATGTTGATTTTGGCTTGAATTGCGTTAGAGGACATTTGTTTGGTAGTATCATCATGTTCAGTTCGGTAGAGAGAGTGTTCAAGTCAGCCTGCGAGGGGATTTGCGAGTTTTCATTCTGTTGAGGATCCCATAGTTCCTGCATTTCATGAAGAAAAGTGTCATCTGATTGAATAGCATCTATTGAGGTCGTGGTCATAGTGGCTGCATTGGAGTTGTTCATGTTAAGCTTTGGATTAAGTAAATGAAATTTCTTGAGTATTAATTTCCGAGTACTCTTGAAGATGTCTAATCGTGTTTTTACGTAGTTGAAATTGTTGGCAGGACAATACGTTAAACCCAAGCTTAATGTTTTTATTTCATTGTCAGTCAGTGTTACTTCAGATAGGTTCACAATTGTTTTATTCGTGCATGATGGTATACTCTCTTTTATTTCCTCCACCCTCCTCTTTTTTTCCGAAACGTACTTGTTGCGTTTTGCCTTGCGACGTTGTCGTCGCTTCCAGTTTTTGCTTGGCCGTAGTTTTTCTGAGTTCTGGGACGAAGAATTTGTCGTCTGTCCTCGCATAAAAAAGACAGTTCCTCGTCTAATGTGCGTTTTTGTCTGCCTTGGTTGGATACAGATTCGCGTTCGGAATCGCTTTCTGGTGCTGAGCTTAACTCGGAGTTCGATGTGCTTGAGGATGCTGCGTCTGTTCTAGTCATTTTGGCTTTGGCATTTCCAGCTTTTCTGTTGTCACTGTTGGACCTGAGCATTTCATATTTTTTGGAAAAGGTGAAGATTTGTCCGACCTCATAATCCGTTTTGTCACGGAAAAACTTGTACGTTTTCCTTTCCTTTATTTTGTCTTCTTCTTTCTTGAGTCTTACTGACATTTCTTGCTGCAGTTTGGTTTTTTCCTCCGGTTGGTCCATTGCATCGATTTCCTCGTTAATTTTAGCTATTTCTTCTAGCAGGGCAGTGCGGTCAATGTCTGCATATTTTATTAGGATTTGCATCAAGCGTTTGGAAGAGTCCAGGTTACACTCGGCCCACTCTCTCATCATGAGTGGGTTTGGTGCTTCGTAACTCGGTGCCAACAGTATTCTCAGACCTCGTGGTACTCTGTCCACGTCTAAATACATCTGTAGGGAGCGCGACTCCCACCACTTGCTCTGTTCCGATCGACTTTTCTTTTCTAAGATTTTGAATTTGTCCCTCAGTGTCGTACTTGTCTCCTTTGCTTGTGTGTTCGTATTACTTTCCTTGTCAGTTGCGGCTCTGTTGTCTTTGAACATGGATAATGCTGCCGCTTCCCTTTCCTTCACTGTGTCAGCCGACATTGCACCGTGTATATTGAATTCAAACTACGGAGGTTGTAAACTGACAATTCAGTCCCAGCTCCGTAGTAGCACTCCTCTCACCCCTTAACCGCTACTGACACGTACCTGAGCTGACGATAAGGACGGCCGCTTCCTCCGAGACGGTCAGTCCCCAGTCCACTCTGGGCTCGTTGTTTTTTCGCGGTCTCCGGGGGTTCCACAGCGCAGCTCCTTCCGGAACACACTTGTAGCTTCCAAGTAGAAGGCACGTCTCTCCAAGTGCTGTGGCCCAAGACGAGAGGGGGTCCGTAGAACGCCGGAAAGAGACTTCGCCGGCTTTAAATATTTAGATGCTCTGTTCGTACTGCGTACTCCTTCAGGCAAACAAACGGATACGGACCACAAATCGGTGCAATAGAATTTATTCGGTGTAAGAGGTCGCCATGACGCGTTTCAGCCCTTTCCACGGGCCTTGATCACATGACACAATGTGTGAATTTGCATTGGTTTATATAGCATACACTTGCAGACGTAGTCATTGGAGCATGTAAGCCTACAACAGCAAATGACATAGAAGAAAGACTGGTAAAAGAACTACAAAATCGTCGGTTAAAAGATAATTACATAACAAAATTGCTGTAAAACATACATGGAATGCCTAGATATAACAAGATAAATCTATGACTAGTCTAGGCACGTAGTGTAAAATAACTGCACATTATATGTCAAATAACCGAGTTCTTAATAAGTTCAAGTCCTTCAAGAGTGACATGTATACTGCAAGTTTTCATGTTTAAAAACCACACAAGATAAAGTGCAAAATTAGTGCAAAAGTGAATGATAAAATTCAAGAGAGCTAGTTGCTTATCTTTTTTTCTTATTTTTTCATTTTTTATATTTTATGACAAGTATTCGACACATTTTTGATGCCAAAATATTATGGGGGCATAATCAATTCAAGTTAAATACCATGAAACAGAGTGTGTGGACATAACAAATATTATAACTTATACTGCAATAGTATTAGAGATATGTACTCAAAACAATTTGAGCCGGGAGTTTGTTAATCAATTGCTAGGAGCCCCTGCAATTCCCTTTCTCTATGTTTGTCAACACACATAGATTGTAAGATGTCAAATGGTGACTAGGCTAATAATTCACATCATCGGTGATTTGACAACATGGTTTCACTAGTCATTCCCGGAGGGATATTTTCAAGATAGCCACATGTGGGGAATGCAAAATAGAAGGGAGTGACAATATCATAATTATGTTTATAAGCAAGTCAGAAGCTTATACAAATAGATGAAATGACAGCATATAAATATTAAATATTAAATAAGCTAAGAATTCAATCTAAAATAGATAAAATATGTATATATGCTTATAAAAATAAATTATGCGTCTTATAAATATGTATAAAAGGCATATTGTGTTATTACCATCTATCTTATTATAACAATTTAATAAATACGATAAAATCTCCCGATTTCTAAAATCCCACATAAAAGGGCTAAAAGGTGTATGAACATTTGTTGTCTTTAGGACATAAGGTATAGGAGTCATAATTAGAGGCATGTGTACAAGTCCTCAGTGATATTAAGGCCGAAAGGTTGTTTGGTGTTAAGCTCAAGGATGTACCTCGTTTCCATGGAGCGTAGTTTTTGTTCCCTGTTACCACCCCTCCTACTAGCCGGAACAGAGTCAATGACAAAGTATTTAAGTTCTTTACTCCTAGAATCATGTTTGGCTTTAAAATGCCGGGCCACTGGGTATGTGTTGTCCTGATTGTTTATCGCCCTTAGATGTTGTAAAACCCTCTTGTGTACTTGGAGTTTTGTGCTTCCTACATATTGTAGATTGCACGGGCATGACAAAACATAAACCGCATATTCAGTTTTACATGTAAGAAGTTTATCTATTTTGTGCTTTTTTTGGTCAAGTGGGGTGATGTATGTGGTTTTATTCTCTCCCTGTGACAAGCCTTGCATGTTTTGCAGTGGAAAAAACCAGTATGCGTTTGTAGCCAATTTGTAGATTCTATAGTTTCTGGACTGGTTTTAACCAGTTCGTCTCTCATTGAGCGACCCCGGCTGTATGTGATTGAGGGCCTTTTCGGCAAAGTTGGGCCTATCACTGGGTCACTTAAAATTAGAGGCTAATTGCGGGTTATGATAGACTCAACCTTTTTGTGTTGTAGACTATATTGGATGATGATTCTGAATTCCTTTTCATTTATCCTAGTGTTGGTTCCTGTACTAGTCTCTGAGGTGTTGGTCGTGGTTGTTGTTTCTGTCTTATTGAGGAGTTCCGCTCTGTTCATGCACATAGATTTTGTGATGGCATTGGTTACAATTTTATCAGAATAGCCTCTTTCTAAGAATCTTTGTTTGCAGTCTATTTGGGCTATTTGTAGGTCATTGTCCTCACTGTGAATTCTTCTGAGTCTGAGCATCTCACCGTAGGGAATGCTGTTTATTAAATGTTTAACATGCGAGCTACTAGCATGTAGTGTTGAGTTTCCAGCAGTTTCCTTACGGTGGAGTTTGGTTTTGATTTTGTGATTGCTGACATACACTTCCGTATCCAGGAAATTCACTGAGGTGGCACTAATGCTGGCAGTGAATTGTAGGTTTAGATTGTTTATGTTAATGGCCTGTAGGAAATCCTGTGCGCTGCTAAGACTACCATCCCATATGATAAGAAGGTCGTCTATGTAGCGTAGCCATAGCTTAACATTATTTTCCATAGCCTCAGTGTGTTCTGTCATGAGGACCAGCTCCTCCCACCAGCCCATGTGTAAACATGCGTAGCTTGGGGAGAAGCTGGCCCCCATCGCAACTCCTCTTAACTGCCTGTACAGAAGATTATTAAACATGAAGATGTTGTTGAACAAACAGAACTTAACCATTTCTATCAACATCAATTTGTGACCAACCAGATTACCCATTGATTTATCCAAAAAGTATTCCATTGCCCTTAGGCCATCTGCATGCTGGATACTAGTGTATAGTGAGCTTACATCAAGGGCAATTAGTACAAAGCTGGGTTTCCAAACTACGTTATCAATTTTGCGTAGGAAGTCACTTGTGTCCCGCACATATGAAGGCAAAGCCTTCACTATACTTTGTAAAAAGAAATCCACATATTGTGATGTGTGTTCCAGACAACCATTTCTCGCTGAGATGATGGGTCTGCCCGGCGGGTTGATGGGATCTTTGTGGATTTTAGGTATAAAGTAGATGGTAGGTACCACAGGAAAGTCGTTTTTTAGGAATTTGAATTCTTGTCCGGTAATCAAGTTCGTCGATTTCCATGTTGCCAATTTCTTATTGAAAGTCGTATACATTGTTTTTAGATCAGTTCCATTGCATCTAATGTAGCAAGTTCTGTCATTGAGCTGATTGTAAGCTTCCTTCATGTAATTTTCTTTGGTCATCAATACAATATTGCCACCTTTGTCCGAGGCTCGTATTACTATTTGATTGTTCTTCTTCAGTTTGGACATCAAAGTCGTGTAATCAGACCTGTTTTTGTTGAATTTAGGTTTTCCAGCAAATGTCCTCGTTTTTAACTCCTTCAATTGGTCCGTTATTTGTTCGTGGAACAAATCTATTGAATCCTTTACCATGATGGGATTGAATGTTGATTTTGGCTTGAATTGCGTTAGAGGACATTTGTTTGGTAGTATCATCATGTTCAGTTCGGTAGAGAGAGTGTTCAAGTCAGCCTGCGAGGGGATTTGCGAGTTTTCATTCTGTTGAGGATCCCATAGTTCCTGCATTTCATGAAGAAAAGTGTCATCTGATTGAATAGCATCTATTGAGGTCGTGGTCATAGTGGCTGCATTGGAGTTGTTCATGTTAAGCTTTGGATTAAGTAAATGAAATTTCTTGAGTTTTAATTTCCGAGTACTCTTGAAGATGTCTAATCGTGTTTTTACGTAGTTGAAATTGTTGGCAGGACAATACGTTAAACCCAAGCTTAATGTTTTTATTTCATTGTCAGTCAGTGTTACTTCAGATAGGTTCACAATTGTTTTATTCGTGCATGATGGTATACTCTCTTTTATTTCCTCCACCCTCCTCTTTTTTTCCGAAACGTACTTGTTGCGTTTTGCCTTGCGACGTTGTCGTCGCTTCCAGTTTTTGCTTGGCCGTAGTTTTTCTGAATTCTGGGACGAAGAATTTGTCGTCTGTCCTCGCATAAAAAAGACAGTTCCTCGTCTAATGTGCGTTTTTGTCTGCCTTGGTTGGATACAGATTCGCGTTCGGAATCGCTTTCTGGTGCTGAGCTTAACTCGGAGTTCGATGTGCTTGAGGATGCTGCGTCTGTTCTAGTCATTTTGGCTTTGGCATTTCCAGCTTTTCTGTTGTCACTGTTGGACCTGAGCATTTCATATTTTTTGGAAAAGGTGAAGATTTGTCCGACCTCATAATCCGTTTTGTCACGGAAAAACTTGTACGTTTTCCTTTCCTTTATTTTGTCTTCTTCTTTCTTGAGTCTTACTGACATTTCTTGCCGCAGTTTGGTTTTTTCCTCCGGTTGGTCCATTGCATCGATTTCCTCGTTAATTTTAGCTATTTCTTCTAGCAGGGCAGTGCGGTCAATGTCTGCATATTTTATTAGGATTTGCATCAAGCGTTTGGAAGAGTCCAGGTTACACTCGGCCCACTCTCTCATCATGAGTGGGTTTGGTGCTTCGTAACTCGGTGCCAACAGTATTCTCAGACCTCGTGGTACTCTGTCCACGTCTAAATACATCTGTAGGGAGCGCGACTCCCACCACTTGCTCTGTTCCGATCGACTTTTCTTTTCTAAGATTTTGAATTTGTCCCTCAGTGTCGTACTTGTCTCCTTTGCTTGTGTGTTCGTATTACTTTCCTTGTCAGTTGCGGCTCTGTTGTCTTTGAACATGGATAATGCTGCCGCTTCCCTTTCCTTCACTGTGTCAGCCGACATTGCACCGTGTATATTGAATTCAAACTACGGAGGTTGTAAACTGACAATTCAGTCCCAGCTCCGTAGTAGCACTCTTCTCACCCCTTAACCGCTACTGACACGTACCTGAGCTGACGATAAGGACGGCCGCTTCCTCCGAGACGGTCAGTCCCCAGTCCACTCTGGGCTCGTTGTTTTTTCGCGGTCTCCGGGGGTTCCACAGCGCAGCTCCTTCCGGAACACACTTGTAGCTTCCAAGTAGAAGGCACGTCTCTCCAAGTGCTGTGGCCCAAGACGAGAGGGGGTCCGTAGAACGCCGGAAAGAGACTTCGCCGGCTTTAAATATTTAGATGCTCTGTTCGTACTGCGTACTCCTTCAGGCAAACAAACGGATACGGACCACAAATCGGTGCAATAGAATTTATTCGGTGTAAGAGGTCGCCATGACGCGTTTCAGCCCTTTCCACGGGCCTTGATCACATGACACAATGTGTGAATTTGCATTGGTTTATATAGCATACACTTGCAGACGTAGTCATTGGAGCATGTAAGCCTACAACAGCAAATGACATAGAAGAAAGACTGGTAAAAGAACTACAAAATCGTCGGTTAAAAGATAATTACATAACAAAATTGCTGTAAAACATACATGGAATGCCTAGATATAACAAGATAAATCTATGACTAGTCTAGGCACGTAGTGTAAAATAACTGCACATTATATGTCAAATAACCGAGTTCTTAATAAGTTCAAGTCCTTCAAGAGTGACATGTATACTGCAAGTTTTCATGTTTAAAAACCACACAAGATAAAGTGCAAAATTAGTGCAACAGTGAATGATAAAATTCAAGAGAGCTAGTTGCTTATCTTTTTTTCTTATTTTTTCATTTTTTATATTTTATGACAAGTATTCGACACATTTTTGATGCCAAAATATTATGGGGGCATAATCAATTCAAGTTAAATACCATGAAACAGAGTGTGTGGACATAACAAATATTATAACTTATACTGCAATAGTATTAGAGATATGTACTCAAAACAATTTGAGCCGGGAGTTTGTTAATCAATTGCTAGGAGCCCCTGCAATTCCCTTTCTCTATGTTTGTCAACACACATAGATTGTAAGATGTCAAATGGTGACTAGGCTAATAATTCACATCATCGGTGATTTGACAACATGGTTTCACTAGTCATTCCCGGAGGGATATTTTCAAGATAGCCACATGTGGGGAATGCAAAATAGAAGGGAGTGACAATATCATAATTATGTTTATAAGCAAGTCAGAAGCTTATACAAATAGATGAAATGACAGCATATAAATATTAAATATTAAATAAGCTAAGAATTCAATCTAAAATAGATAAAATATGTATATATGCTTATAAAAATAAATTATGCGTCTTATAAATATGTATAAAAGGCATATTGTGTTATTACCATCTATCTTATTATAACAATTTAATAAATACGATAAAATCTCCCGATTTCTAAAATCCCACATAAAAGGGCTAAAAGGTGTATGAACATTTGTTGTCTTTAGGACATAAGGTATAGGAGTCATAATTAGAGGCATGTGTACAAGTCCTCAGTGATATTAAGGCCGAAAGGTTGTTTGGTGTTAAGCTCAAGGATGTACCTCGTTTCCATGGAGCGTAGTTTTTGTTCCCTGTTACCACCCCTCCTACTAGCCGGAACAGAGTCAATGACAAAGTATTTAAGTTCTTTACTCCTAGAATCATGTTTGGCTTTAAAATGCCGGGCCACTGGGTATGTGTTGTCCTGATTGTTTATCGCCCTTAGATGTTGTAAAACCCTCTTGTGTACTTGGAGTTTTGTGCTTCCTACATATTGTAGATTGCACGGGCATGACAAAACATAAACCGCATATTCAGTTTTACATGTAAGAAGTTTATCTATTTTGTGCTTTTTTTGGTCAAGTGGGGTGATGTATGTGGTTTTATTCTCTCCCTGCTGACAAGCCTTGCATGTTTTGCAGTGGAAAAAACCAGTATGCGTTTGTAGCCAATTTGTAGATTCTATAGTTTCTGGACTGGTTTTAACCAGTTCGTCTCTCATTGAGCGACCCCGGCTGTATGTGATTGAGGGCCTTTTCGGCAAAGTTGGGCCTATCACTGGGTCACTTAAAATTAGAGGCCAATTGCGGGTTATGATAGACTCAACCTTTTTGTGTTGTAGACTATATTGGATGATGATTCTGAATTCCTTTTCATTTATCCTAGTGTTGGTTCCTGTACTAGTCTCTGAGGTGTTGGTCGTGGTTGTTGTTTCTGTCTTATTGAGGAGTTCCGCTCTGTTCATGCACATAGATTTTGTGATGGCATTGGTTACAATTTTATCAGAATAGCCTCTTTCTAAGAATCTTTGTTTGCAGTCTATTTGGGCTATTTGTAGGTCATTGTCCTCACTGTGAATTCTTCTGAGTCTGAGCATCTCACCGTAGGGAATGCTGTTTATTAAATGTTTAACATGCGAGCTACTAGCATGTAGTGTTGAGTTTCCAGCAGTTTCCTTACGGTGGAGTTTGGTTTTGATTTTGTGATTGCTGACATACACTTCCGTATCCAGGAAATTCACTGAGGTGGCACTAATGCTGGCAGTGAATTGTAGGTTTAGATTGTTTATGTTAATGGCCTGTAGGAAATCCTGTGCGCTGCTAAGACTACCATCCCATATGATAAGAAGGTCGTCTATGTAGCGTAGCCATAGCTTAACATTATTTTCCATAGCCTCAGTGTGTTCTGTCATGAGGACCAGCTCCTCCCACCAGCCCATGTGTAAACATGCGTAGCTTGGGGAGAAGCTGGCCCCCATCGCAACTCCTCTTAACTGCCTGTACAGAAGATTATTAAACATGAAGATGTTGTTGAACAAACAGAACTTAACCATTTCTATCAACATCAATTTGTGACCAACCAGATTACCCATTGATTTATCCAAAAAGTATTCCATTGCCCTTAGGCCATCTGCATGCTGGATACTAGTGTATAGTGAGCTTACATCAAGGGCAATTAGTACAAAGCTGGGTTTCCAAACTACGTTATCAATTTTGCGTAGGAAGTCACTTGTGTCCCGCACATATGAAGGCAAGGCCTTCACTATACTTTGTAAAAAGAAATCCACACATTGTGATGTGTGTTCCAGACAACCATTTCTCGCTGAGATGATGGGTCTGCCCGGCGGGTTGATGGGATCTTTGTGGATTTTAGGTATAAAGTAGATGGTAGGTACCACAGGAAAGTCGTTTTTTAGGAATTTGAATTCTTGTCCGGTAATCAAGTTCGTCGATTTCCATGTTGCCAATTTCTTATTGAAAGTCGTATACATTGTTTTTAGATCAGTTCCATTGCATCTAATGTAGCAAGTTCTGTCATTGAGCTGATTGTAAGCTTCCTTCATGTAATTTTCTTTGGTCATCAATACAATATTGCCACCTTTGTCCGAGGCTCGTATTACTATTTGATTGTTCTTCTTCAGTTTGGACATCAAAGTCGTGTAATCAGACCTGTTTTTGTTGAATTTAGGTTTTCCAGCAAATGTCCTCGTTTTTAACTCCTTCAATTGGTCCGTTATTTGTTCGTGGAACAAATCTATTGAATCCTTTACCATGATGGGATTGAATGTTGATTTTGGCTTGAATTGCGTTAGAGGACATTTGTTTGGTAGTATCATCATGTTCAGTTCGGTAGAGAGAGTGTTCAAGTCAGCCTGCGAGGGGATTTGCGAGTTTTCATTCTGTTGAGGATCCCATAGTTCCTGCATTTCATGAAGAAAAGTGTCATCTGATTGAATAGCATCTATTGAGGTCGTGGTCATAGTGGCTGCATTGGAGTTGTTCATGTTAAGCTTTGGATTAAGTAAATGAAATTTCTTGAGTTTTAATTTCCGAGTACTCTTGAAGATGTCTAATCGTGTTTTTACGTAGTTGAAATTGTTGGCAGGACAATACGTTAAACCCAAGCTTAATGTTTTTATTTCATTGTCAGTCAGTGTTACTTCAGATAGGTTCACAATTGTTTTATTCGTGCATGATGGTATACTCTCTTTTATTTCCTCCACCCTCCTCTTTTTTTCCGAAACGTACTTGTTGCGTTTTGCCTTGCGACGTTGTCGTCGCTTCCAGTTTTTGCTTGGCCGTAGTTTTTCTGAGTTCTGGGACGAAGAATTTGTCGTCTGTCCTCGCATAAAAAAGACAGTTCCTCGTCTAATGTGCGTTTTTGTCTGCCTTGGTTGGATACAGATTCGCGTTCGGAATCGCTTTCTGGTGCTGAGCTTAACTCGGAGTTCGATGTGCTTGAGGATGCTGCGTCTGTTCTAGTCATTTTGGCTTTGGCATTTCCAGCTTTTCTGTTGTCACTGTTGGACCTGAGCATTTCATATTTTTTGGAAAAGGTGAAGATTTGTCCGACCTCATAATCCGTTTTGTCACGGAAAAACTTGTACGTTTTCCTTTCCTTTATTTTGTCTTCTTCTTTCTTGAGTCTTACTGACATTTCTTGCCGCAGTTTGGTTTTTTCCTCCGGTTGGTCCATTGCATCGATTTCCTCGTTAATTTTAGCTATTTCTTCTAGCAGGGCAGTGCGGTCAATGTCTGCATATTTTATTAGGATTTGCATCAAGCGTTTGGAAGAGTCCAGGTTACACTCGGCCCACTCTCTCATCATGAGTGGGTTTGGTGCTTCGTAACTCGGTGCCAACAGTATTCTCAGACCTCGTGGTACTCTGTCCACGTCTAAATACATCTGTAGGGAGCGCGACTCCCACCACTTGCTCTGTTCCGATCGACTTTTCTTTTCTAAGATTTTGAATTTGTCCCTCAGTGTCGTACTTGTCTCCTTTGCTTGTGTGTTCGTATTACTTTCCTTGTCAGTTGCGGCTCTGTTGTCTTTGAACATGGATAATGCTGCCGCTTCCCTTTCCTTCACTGTGTCAGCCGACATTGCACCGTGTATATTGAATTCAAACTACGGAGGTTGTAAACTGACAATTCAGTCCCAGCTCCGTAGTAGCACTCTTCTCACCCCTTAACCGCTACTGACACGTACCTGAGCTGACGATAAGGACGGCCGCTTCCTCCGAGACGGTCAGTCCCCAGTCCACTCTGGGCTCGTTGTTTTTTCGCGGTCTCCGGGGGTTCCACAGCGCAGCTCCTTCCGGAACACACTTGTAGCTTCCAAGTAGAAGGCACGTCTCTCCAAGTGCTGTGGCCCAAGACGAGAGGGGGTCCGTAGAACGCCGGAAAGAGACTTCGCCGGCTTTAAATATTTAGATGCTCTGTTCGTACTGCGTACTCCTTCAGGCAAACAAACGGATACGGACCACAAATCGGTGCAATAGAATTTATTCGGTGTAAGAGGTCGCCATGACGCGTTTCAGCCCTTTCCACGGGCCTTGATCACATGACACAATGTGTGAATTTGCATTGGTTTATATAGCATACACTTGCAGACGTAGTCATTGGAGCATGTAAGCCTACAACAGCAAATGACATAGAAGAAAGACTGGTAAAAGAACTACAAAATCGTCGGTTAAAAGATAATTACATAACAAAATTGCTGTAAAACATACATGGAATGCCTAGATATAACAAGATAAATCTATGACTAGTCTAGGCACGTAGTGTAAAATAACTGCACATTATATGTCAAATAACCGAGTTCTTAATAAGTTCAAGTCCTTCAAGAGTGACATGTATACTGCAAGTTTTCATGTTTAAAAACCACACAAGATAAAGTGCAAAATTAGTGCAAAAGTGAATGATAAAATTCAAGAGAGCTAGTTGCTTATCTTTTTTTCTTATTTTTTCATTTTTTATATTTTATGACAAGTATTCGACACATTTTTGATGCCAAAATATTATGGGGGCATAATCAATTCAAGTTAAATACCATGAAACAGAGTGTGTGGACATAACAAATATTATAACTTATACTGCAATAGTATTAGAGATATGTACTCAAAACAATTTGAGCCGGGAGTTTGTTAATCAATTGCTAGGAGCCCCTGCAATTCCCTTTCTCTATGTTTGTCAACACACATAGATTGTAAGATGTCAAATGGTGACTAGGCTAATAATTCACATCATCGGTGATTTGACAACATGGTTTCACTAGTCATTCCCGGAGGGATATTTTCAAGATAGCCACATGTGGGGAATGCAAAATAGAAGGGAGTGACAATATCATAATTATGTTTATAAGCAAGTCAGAAGCTTATACAAATAGATGAAATGACAGCATATAAATATTAAATATTAAATAAGCTAAGAATTCAATCTAAAATAGATAAAATATGTATATATGCTTATAAAAATAAATTATGCGTCTTATAAATATGTATAAAAGGCATATTGTGTTATTACCATCTATCTTATTATAACAATTTAATAAATACAATAAAATCTCCCGATTTCTAAAATCCCACATAAAAGGGCTAAAAGGTGTATGAACATTTGTTGTCTTTAGGACATAAGGTATAGGAGTCATAATTAGAGGCATGTGTACAAGTCCTCAGTGATATTAAGGCCGAAAGGTTGTTTGGTGTTAAGCTCAAGGATGTACCTCGTTTCCATGGAGCGTAGTTTTTGTTCCCTGTTACCACCCCTCCTACTAGCCGGAACAGAGTCAATGACAAAGTATTTAAGTTCTTTACTCCTAGAATCATGTTTGGCTTTAAAATGCCGGGCCACTGGGTATGTGTTGTCCTGATTGTTTATCGCCCTTAGATGTTGTAAAACCCTCTTGTGTACTTGGAGTTTTGTGCTTCCTACATATTGTAGATTGCACGGGCATGACAAAACATAAACCGCATATTCAGTTTTACATGTAAGAAGTTTATCTATTTTGTGCTTTTTTTGGTCAAGTGGGGTGATGTATGTGGTTTTATTCTCTCCCTGCTGACAAGCCTTGCATGTTTTGCAGTGGAAAAAACCAGTATGCGTTTGTAGCCAATTTGTAGATTCTATAGTTTCTGGACTGGTTTTAACCAGTTCGTCTCTCATTGAGCGACCCCGGCTGTATGTGATTGAGGGCCTTTTCGGCAAAGTTGGGCCTATCACTGGGTCACTTAAAATTAGAGGCCAATTGCGGGTTATGATAGACTCAACCTTTTTGTGTTGTAGACTATATTGGATGATGATTCTGAATTCCTTTTCATTTATCCTAGTGTTGGTTCCTGTACTAGTCTCTGAGGTGTTGGTCGTGGTTGTTGTTTCTGTCTTATTGAGGAGTTCCGCTCTGTTCATGCACATAGATTTTGTGATGGCATTGGTTACAATTTTATCAGAATAGCCTCTTTCTAAGAATCTTTGTTTGCAGTCTATTTGGGCTATTTGTAGGTCATTGTCCTCACTGTGAATTCTTCTGAGTCTGAGCATCTCACCGTAGGGAATGCTGTTTATTAAATGTTTAACATGCGAGCTACTAGCATGTAGTGTTGAGTTTCCAGCAGTTTCCTTACGGTGGAGTTTGGTTTTGATTTTGTGATTGCTGACATACACTTCCGTATCCAGGAAATTCACTGAGGTGGCACTAATGCTGGCAGTGAATTGTAGGTTTAGATTGTTTATGTTAATGGCCTGTAGGAAATCCTGTGCGCTGCTAAGACTACCATCCCATATGATAAGAAGGTCGTCTATGTAGCGTAGCCATAGCTTAACATTATTTTCCATAGCCTCAGTGTGTTCTGTCATGAGGACCAGCTCCTCCCACCAGCCCATGTGTAAACATGCGTAGCTTGGGGAGAAGCTGGCCCCCATCGCAACTCCTCTTAACTGCCTGTACAGAAGATTATTAAACATGAAGATGTTGTTGAACAAACAGAACTTAACCATTTCTATCAACATCAATTTGTGACCAACCAGATTACCCATTGATTTATCCAAAAAGTATTCCATTGCCCTTAGGCCATCTGCATGCTGGATACTAGTGTATAGTGAGCTTACATCAAGGGCAATTAGTACAAAGCTGGGTTTCCAAACTACGTTATCAATTTTGCGTAGGAAGTCACTTGTGTCCCGCACATATGAAGGCAAGGCCTTCACTATACTTTGTAAAAAGAAATCCACACATTGTGATGTGTGTTCCAGACAACCATTTCTCGCTGAGATGATGGGTCTGCCCGGCGGGTTGATGGGATCTTTGTGGATTTTAGGTATAAAGTAGATGGTAGGTACCACAGGAAAGTCGTTTTTTAGGAATTTGAATTCTTGTCCGGTAATCAAGTTCGTCGATTTCCATGTTGCCAATTTCTTATTGAAAGTCGTATACATTGTTTTTAGATCAGTTCCATTGCATCTAATGTAGCAAGTTCTGTCATTGAGCTGATTGTAAGCTTCCTTCATGTAATTTTCTTTGGTCATCAATACAATATTGCCACCTTTGTCCGAGGCTCGTATTACTATTTGATTGTTCTTCTTCAGTTTGGACATCAAAGTCGTGTAATCAGACCTGTTTTTGTTGAATTTAGGTTTTCCAGCAAATGTCCTCGTTTTTAACTCCTTCAATTGGTCCGTTATTTGTTCGTGGAACAAATCTATTGAATCCTTTACCATGATGGGATTGAATGTTGATTTTGGCTTGAATTGCGTTAGAGGACATTTGTTTGGTAGTATCATCATGTTCAGTTCGGTAGAGAGAGTGTTCAAGTCAGCCTGCGAGGGGATTTGCGAGTTTTCATTCTGTTGAGGATCCCATAGTTCCTGCATTTCATGAAGAAAAGTGTCATCTGATTGAATAGCATCTATTGAGGTCGTGGTCATAGTGGCTGCATTGGAGTTGTTCATGTTAAGCTTTGGATTAAGTAAATGAAATTTCTTGAGTTTTAATTTCCGAGTACTCTTGAAGATGTCTAATCGTGTTTTTACGTAGTTGAAATTGTTGGCAGGACAATACGTTAAACCCAAGCTTAATGTTTTTATTTCATTGTCAGTCAGTGTTACTTCAGATAGGTTCACAATTGTTTTATTCGTGCATGATGGTATACTCTCTTTTATTTCCTCCACCCTCCTCTTTTTTTCCGAAACGTACTTGTTGCGTTTTGCCTTGCGACGTTGTCGTCGCTTCCAGTTTTTGCTTGGCCGTAGTTTTTCTGAGTTCTGGGACGAAGAATTTGTCGTCTGTCCTCGCATAAAAAAGACAGTTCCTCGTCTAATGTGCGTTTTTGTCTGCCTTGGTTGGATACAGATTCGCGTTCGGAATCGCTTTCTGGTGCTGAGCTTAACTCGGAGTTCGATGTGCTTGAGGATGCTGCGTCTGTTCTAGTCATTTTGGCTTTGGCATTTCCAGCTTTTCTGTTGTCACTGTTGGACCTGAGCATTTCATATTTTTTGGAAAAGGTGAAGATTTGTCCGACCTCATAATCCGTTTTGTCACGGAAAAACTTGTACGTTTTCCTTTCCTTTATTTTGTCTTCTTCTTTCTTGAGTCTTACTGACATTTCTTGCCGCAGTTATATAACCTACTGGCGGTCGCCAGTAGGTAGTTATAGTTAGGACCCTGTTTCCATAGGAAAACCGCAACATTCTATTTGGAATAACTTTGGCGCCGGTCGACGAATCCTCGCGAAATTTTCAAAACTAATGGGGCGCTACGCTCCGCTCCTACCCTGAAAGTCTCGGGGGGATTCGTCAAGCGGGGGCTGAGATAAAAGGGGGGTCCCAAAACGCGTTTTTCCCATTCATTTTTCCATAGGACCTTTAGACACAGCTACAGCCCGAACGGCTGAACAGAGTTCCTTGAAATTTGGCAGAGAGGTAGTCTACAGGTCAAGGAAGTGCCTTTTGTAGGTTTGGTGTAAATCTGTTCAGTAGATTCTGAGAAAATAGCCTTTAAATCAAGATATATATCTGAGCCAGCTTACGGTGCGCTTACGGTGCGCTTACCGTACGTGCACGCCGCCGTGCGCGAGCGCGATTCTGATTGGCTGTTAGATCTTAGTAAACATTCGAATCGGTCGAAACCAGGAAGCGGCGCCCGCCATTTTCTCTCTTGCAGTTTGAGAGGGGGTTAAAAAACAAAGGCCAAAAACATGTAAAGGGGCTGTTTAGACAGCTCCTAAGCACCCAGCCATGTTGAGGGAGTCCTCAAAGACCCCCCAAGACCAAAAACGGAATTTTAATTTTTTCGATAATTTCGCCGATTACGCTTACCGTACGGTAAAAATTAATAATAAAAAAAAAATTATCCATACTCTCCCCACCCCATGTGAAAATGGTGCCCATTTGTGCATGGCATGTAACACATGTGAAAAATTAAAATATTACCTTTCACAACGAAGCGCATCATATGTCCTCCATGTGCGCACGGTGCGCGAAGCGCATCGTGCATACATGCCCCATCTAGCGTAACGTGGGCACGCGGTGCGCGTAGCGCACCGCGTGCCCACCGTGCGTGCACGGCACTAACTGCGTAAAGTGGGCGCGCGGTGCGCAAAGCGCACCGGGTGCTCACTGTGCACGCACGGTGCGCGAAGCGCACCGTGCGCGCACGGAACGAACTGCATTAAGTGGGCGCGCACGCCACGAATGGCGTAAAGTAACTTAGCATTTAAAAAACCGTACAAATTCACTGAAAAAACCATAGGTTTCACACACGTTATAGTTAGGAATTAGCATTTAAAAAACCTTGCAAATTCAGTGAAAAAACCATAGGTTTCACACATGTTATGGTTAGCTGGAAATTTTACTGATAAAAAACCAATGAAATTCCCCCGTTATAGTTAGTGCAGGCAACTATAACTCACGCGACCGCAATCTTCTGCTGATGCTAATACTGTATTTAGACACTTATTTGCCCATGTCTTCTTCCATTAAATTTTAGCTATACATATATTACAAATATTTTTTTTTCATAAAGACACATATGTCATCAGCATAGGATTGCGGTCGCGTGAGTTATAGTTGCCTGCACTAACTATAACGGGGGAATTTCATTGGTTTTTTATCAGTAAAATTTCCAGCTAACTATAACATGTGTGAAACCTATGGTTTTTTCACTGAATATATATATATCTCGCAGCAACTCGTGATGCAATCCCGCTTATGCACGGAAATCACCAATACAGACCAACTTTTGCAGCATTATTTTTTATTTTTCTATCTCCTCCTGTGTCAGGACGCGTTTCGACCGTCCAAGCGGCCTTGATCACCTGATCGCACATCACAGAGTAACCCATTTTTAAAGTGCAAGTGCAACCTTCAACAATAAACATAGATGACATACTATGGTCTCATTATTACAAATCACGGCAAATTTTAGCCATCATTATTCACAAAACATGTTTTAAAAGTCACAATCATGTTCAGAAAGTCCCCCATTGTTAAGGTAATTTAACACATACGATAAAAGCCTAAATGCCTCATGTATTTTACATATAAATATGTGTTTCTCAATAATGTGCTTGTTAGGGGAAATATATAATGAGAGTATCATAGATATGTTAAAATTACTCATAAATTGATTTGTTGCACAATGAACATAGGATATAAAGTGCTCACCGAAATAAAGTGCTATAGTATTATCATTTCAAAGTATACACAATACTTAAAAACTAGATATACTATGATACAAAAAACCATTAAATATACAGTGTTTGCAGCAAAAATCAGGGACATGAATAAGAAAAGAACACTCAATTGAGGATAGCCAGATATAAAATATACTTCATCTTATGAGGAGCTATGGTGTACCAATCAATCCTGAAGATTACAATTATTAATTCGATAAGAGTAGCCCGGTGACACGTTTAAAACAACCAATATATAAAAAAACCATAGATAAAACTACCCATGAAATTCCTTTAAAATTAATTGCTAAAAAACAGCGTCCCCATAGATACAGCCAAATGATGTACAGATATCCACCCAGTATGGGGCACCCTCTGTTTCTTAATAAATTTCATAGTAGGGTATGCAAATCTTCCGTTGTATTTAAACCACCTGGCCATTTGCTTTTGAATTCCAATATATAATTGGTCTCTAGCCTACGGAGGGTAGCCTCCCTATCCCCTCCTCTCTTAGTTGTAGGAATGGACTCAATGGCAAAATAGTGGAGAAATCGAGGGTCACTATTATGCATGGTTTCAAAGTGTCTGGCGACAGGGTAATTCGGGTCTTTATTGGTTATTGCCCTCAGATGTTGGAGGATTCGCTTATGAACTGCCAACTTTGTGCTGCCAATATATTTAAGGTGACAATCACATTCAAGGACATACACACAAAATTCAGTTTTGCATGTTAGATGTTGTTTTATTTCCCTATCAGTATTAGAGAAAAATGTCCTGTAGTTTCTGGTATTGATACCAAATTGGCAAGCTCTGCAGCTTGTGCATTTGTAAAATCCTTTCCTTGCTGTAAGCCAGCCCTCCTTTTTACAGAGCTCCTGGCTGTTTTTGGACAGGACATTCCCCATACTTGTGGACTTTCTAAAAGCTATGGCTGGATTGTATGGCATCAATTCACCTATCACAGGGTCATCTCTAACAAAATGCCAGTTACGTCTGACAATATCTCTCAATTGCTTCTCCTGTTTTGAGTAGGTAAAAATTAGACGGACTGGCTCCACTTTGTCTGTGGCCGTTTTGTTCTTGTATTGGAGAAGCTTTTCCCTGTGCTGGAGTTGTGTTTTAGTTATGGCTGCTTTTACCACTCTGGGGCTGTATCCTCTATCTAAAAACTGAACCTGACTTTCCATTTGTTTTATCTTCATGTCAGCTGGATCACTGCAAATGCGCTTAATTCTAAGCATCTCCCCATATGGAATACTGTTTATAAGATGTTTGGGGTGTGCACTTGTGGCATGTAGCAGTGTATTTCCAGCGGTGGGTTTTCTAAAAAGGGTAGTAGTTAACACATTATTACACACTAAAATTTCAACATCTAAAAATGTCACCGAGCTTTTGCTAATATTAGATGTAAAATTTAAGTTGAAATCATTGTGATTGATATTTTCTACAAAATGTAAAACACCCTCCTCAGAACCTCGCCAGACAATAAATAAATCATCAATAAAACGCCACCAGGAGACTATATTGTTTTTACAGACCTGCTCATGATCACGTTGGAGGACCAGCTCCTCCCACCAGCCCATAAATAAACAGGCATAGCTGGGGGAAAAGCTGGCCCCCATAGCCACACCTTGTGTTTCCTGATAAAATTGATCATTGAACAAAAAATAATTGTTTTCTAAACAGAAGGATAACATACTAAGTAACATTCATGTATGTTCAGTGTGTTCCATTGATCTTCTGTTTAAAAAGTACTCCACTGCTCTTAGGCCATCCATATGCTTAATGCATATATATAAGGAAGTCACATCCAGTGTCACTAACAATAGTTCAGAACTCCATACTAGATCCTTAATTTTGTTAAAAAAATCACAGGTGTCTTGCACGTAAGAATCTAGTTTTTTCATGTGGGTCTGAAGAAAGTAATCTATGTATTGTGAAAGATTTTCCAAAGGTCCATTGCAAGCTGAAATAATAGGCCTCCCCGGAGGGGCTGTTAAACTTTTATGAACTTTGGGTATGAAATAAATATATGGTACAAGTGGATGTTCCTTTTTAATGAACCTGTACTCATCCCAACTTAACAGTCCTAGGCCCTTCCAAGCCAACAGATTCTGAAATAATTTATCTTGCATTGCTTTAAATTTCACAAGATTGCTCTTCCTGTAACACTGGATATCATTCAACTGTCTATGTGCTTCCTTTAAATAATTTGTTACTGGCCAAAGAACAATGTTACCACCTTTGTCTGAGTTCCTTATTATCAAGTCCCCTTTCTGTAGCTTTTCCATCAGTTGTTGGTATTTTCTTTCGGTGTTAGAATATTATTTCTTTTGTCTGTTGACTGCAAGGGTCAATCTTTTAATTTGCCCCACCACATGCTCATTGAATGCATCCAAACCATCACTGGAAGATAAAGGGATGAACTTGGATTTAGGTTTGAAATGTGTTTCCACTCTTTTCTGGCCAATAAAAGCTGATGCTTCCTGTGTGTTGCTACTTTCTCCTGAAGCCAGTTGACACATGTCCTGTAACAAACCTAAATCTGAGATTTTCAATCCAGGGGGGTCTGTTCCATTCGTTGCTTGCAATACTTGATCCGTATTGGCTCTTTGTAGGTGATATTTCTTGAGCTTGAGCTTACGAATGAATTGATATACATCGGCTCTTGTTTTGGTGTATTGAAAGTTCGATTCAGGACAAAAACTTAGCCCTAGACATAGCAATTGCTTCTCTGCTACCGACAGTTCCATTGTACTCAGATTGAAAATGGATTTGATTTTATCCTCTTCCGATGCCCTGTCGGTGCATGATGCTTGTCTATCTTTCAACTTTAATACCTCCGACCGATATATATATATTGCCAAGTACCTGTATGTGGAGGCAGGTAAAGAAAAACTATAGAAAAATTACCTTTCGATACTTTGTCTCTCGATATTATGATCGTGATATTGTCACTTGTCGATATTCTGGCTTCGATATTCCCAGGACACACCATGATGAAGATACATATATCCACGTCACCCTGTTGTAGGGAACTGGGGGTCACCATCAATTTAAAAAACATTGGAAACAAGTCCACCCTGGGATGTAAAAATATTTTTCTTAATTTTTTAGTAAAAGTTGTGGTTTCGTACTCATGAGCCAGGTGTCTCCTCTTTTCCTAGCCCAGAAGGTATGCAATTGGGAATTACCTCTAACAACAACCTCTACTACATATTGCATGTAAATACGGTCACCATGGTTACTTCTGGACAAATTCCTCTCATTCGCTCAACAGATAACCTTGATTCTCAATATAGCATCATCTCACCCATATTGCTGCCATGGTATTCTCACTAGACTCCACAAGACATCTCTGACCATGCTGTACAACATTCAAAAACACATAGCGTACCTAATCTGTAGTATGCAGTAGAACATCTGCATTAACCTGCTCACAGATTGCTCCATTGACTTCTGGTCAAAAAGAGATGTCAATTCAAGATTCTTTCTATTGCCCATTTGTCCCTCAATGGCGGTGTGCCCAGGTGCTGAGCCAAATATTTTTAACCCTACATAGAAATATTTTAGTATTAGCTTTTGTTCTTTGCACTTTCAAGGCTCCACCTTCTGAAATGCCTTCTGGCTGCTCTCGACTATGGAAAAAGACTTCCTAAGCTTCTGAAGACGTCAAAGACCCTTTCTGTTTGGCATACAGCCTGGTTTTCTCAGATGTAGCCATTGATACATCCAACCCTCCTTCACAGTTAATTCCCATATAAATTTTGCATATTACTGCCGGTCATACCCCGAAGACTTGCAGGTATTTTGTTCAGAAATGTACCAATTAAGTGATCTGTGATACCACCATTCATGATCTGGCACCCTGTAGGCTGGATGCTGAAAGTCCCTGACTGACTCCTCACCTCCCTAACTCAGTGCTTAATTTGAACCGGTGGTTTTCGGTGCTGGCACCAGCAAGTAATTGTCAACACCGGGACTCATGACAGCCAACCACATGGTGACGCTGTTTTCCAATTTTGTGATGAACACAACAACAGTTTTAAACAATTCTATTTACATTAAACTGACTAATATCTGCCACCCAAAGCAAAAAAAAAAAAAAATGGCTTGTGTGGCAGGTATTACTATTTTTTAATGTATACATTGTCAGTAGTAGCCCAACGAGTGGTGTAAACTGCTGTGGTCTCCTCCCAAGGGCCCTGGCACTTGCTTATTTACAAATTAAGTACTGCCCTAACTGTTCCCCTCCGAGACCGCAATGAATGGTTTCCTGTGCACTTCACAAAAAAAGAAGTTTTGTATGGCATGAACCTAGTTACAATGGAATGGAGTGATGTACATGGTACGCAGGGTACATATCTTCATTTCTATGTGGGGCTTTGCCGGTTTTTGGGCGTAAACATATTTCTAAACCCCAAAACTTCCTATGTTAATGAACTACTTTAATGCTCACGATGATTTTTGTAAATACCACTCAAATTACTTTCACATTTCACTATACTAATTCAACACAAATTCTTCTTGGGTTCCGGAGTAGCGTGCTACTCGCCGAAAAAGCGCTTCAATGCTTCGTCAGGGGTAGTAAGCGCTATATAAATGCAATTACAATACAATACACTACAAAAATATGACCTTGTGAACACACTATGGGCCTAATAACTAGTGCCCAGGAGGGTTATGTGATTATTAAATGACTTGCTAAAATCTAAAGGAGGGTTATGTGATCATTAAATGACTTGCTAAAATATAAGTGACTGCGGTTCAGAATTCTCTGAGTGTGCTAATTATTGTCAATTACGCTTTCTTATTTAAATGGGGACTAACATGCTGATGTGGTGTTTTCCGCACCAAAATCTGCATATCACGATAGATACTTGGACTTTTTCCTCCAGGAAATTTTGGTTTAACCTGCGAAAATTGTAAAAGAGATCACTTAGAAGGTGCAGACTGTATCGCACCCAATAATTACTGTATGTGGTAAACTCCACCGTTCTCCTGCTCAAACAGATGTTTGCAAAACCCTAAAGAATTCGTAATCGACGCCTGTATCTTTCAGAACCTACGAAAAGATAGAATCCTAAACGGGCAGCCTCCTTACTTTTCTATTAACATTGCGGTACCATGAATTTAATTTAATTCTCAAGGCACCATCACAATAAATCGATTCCCAAGATTGAGTTATTTAATAGAAATACCAGGAATGTATACAATTTATATTCATGGACGTGAGCAGGGTAGTGTTGGACAATCATCTTAAGGAGTTTTTCTCCTACCTACAAGGGGACTTAAAAAAAAAAAATCCGATAAACATATAGATTAAGTTAACCGAAGCTTCATCGCCCTAATCGTGAGAAAGCATCTCTGTTGTGCTGCAAAGCACTATTTACCAATCAGCGGAGCCCTCCTGATGGACAGTGATTGCATCTCTGCTGCTGTCTGCTCACGAGACCTTGGCAGCGGGCCATGGCAGCCTCTTCACACCAGGCAGGACACCAATCCCATTTCACGCCTCATTCAAAAGGAAGATTAGAAGGGTTTTTTTCTCCATTCTAACAATTAAATGATTAAATTCGCATGGGATTTACTCACCAAAGGTATTCAGAAATCGACTGCCCTCTCATAAATCACTTTTGTACCACTTTGAAACGCACATACCACCTGCACAATGTCTTAAATTGCATTAAAGGAGGCCAGATGAAGGAAAGAAGCCACACAGTGAGATGTATTTTCAGCCCAGACAATGGCCGAGATTCGCTTGTTGTCCCTGAAATATAAAAAGCAAAAGTTCAGTTGCTAAAAAATAAAAAAAAACACACCAATGATGTAGCTGTGTTTATCCCCTAACCAGAAGCCATCAGTCAAGAGGGCAGGGAGCCCTATACTACAAAGACTTCAACCATATCAGTAACAGTGGCAGATGGAACTTTAAAAGTGGTGTGACATAAAGTCTCAAATTAGACCCAGGTAGGGATAGTATTCCTCTGAGAAAACTTGAAAAAACAAAAACAAATGGTGTATGTAGAGAACCGCAATTCAAAGAATCACAAGGCGTACGACTAGAATACGCCAATATCTCTATTGAGGGTTAACCATTGCCAAGAAAACTGATGGCAAAAAAGTAGATGTTTCAGTACTTTTTCCCTAAACATTGGCTGAGCAGCAGTATGTGTAACAGACAGTTAAGAAAATTTGGCTAAATACCTCAAAAGATTTATTATTTTTAGGTTTGGGTTGATAGCATACGTTTTATCAGACGTTATGTGATCAACTTAAAAACAGCTTTCAGAAGTACTACTGGGAAAGGGGGTAAGGCTGATAACATGACGGTTACTTTAAGTACAGCATTTGATTGGGTAGAAGTTGTATGCTTCCACTCAAAAAAGAGTGCTGATTTTTTGCTCTTTTAGTCTGGTAGGAAAGCTTATACTCATTGCAGTAGGACCGAGTTGCATATTGTGGCAAGCCGAAGATCAAGATCACAGGCGTGATACGTGTATTATGAAAAGTTACAATAAAGGCTGTAGGCCTCGTATACTTATTGTTAGAAGCATATGTTAAAGTCAATAGTCAGTGCAGTCCACAATTCATGCAGTAAGTTTTTGCAAATTTTACTTAGTACAAAGAAAGAGGTGGATTTGACCAATTTTAAAGATATTGGGTATTAGACAATGCCGTCCTGCACTATTCTTTTTGCAATTTTTACAGAATGAGGGTTATACCAGGTCTATAGCACGATTTCTAAGGAATGTAATTGGATGCAGGAAGACTATGATATCATGAATTTTAAATATGAATGTTTTTTAGGATACTGTCTAAGATTAGCAGTTTGATTAGATTATTGAATATGACAATTTATAAATACGTGTGTTTTTATTACATATGAAAAGTGTATGATATATTTTTTTTCTATTGTTTCTGCTTTTATGATTTTTTCTAAAAAATCGAATAAAGCATATTGAATTGAATTCAATAGGCATTTAAGGGTGGATTGGTATTACTCTGTGCTAAAATTGTTTGTAAATGCCAATAGGCCTTGAAGTGTGGATATTTATCACACAATGCTACTGGCTGCAGACAGGCTACATTAAATCTCACAGATTAGATAGGACTTTGATGTTAGGGACCCCCTCTGACAAACTCTGGGGGTAGAAGCTTTTCTTTCACTGTGGTAATCTTTATCAGGCCTGTTTAAGAGCAATTTAAATATTGTTTTGCTTGCTGTGATTTTGTAATTTTTTTATTTTATAACTGTTTATATCATGGTTGGCAGCTTATGTGCGTGTCAGTAGTCCTGTGCTTTTTATGGTGTCAAGCCTATGGTAAAAGAGATAGGCATTATTGTGTCCTATGACTTGCAACTCCACCGTGCAGTCTTATCATTAAAGATGTAATTTCAGATGTTGCAGTGATGTTATCAATTATGTCATGGAACATGTTATGAGTGATGTACTATGGGAGGTAATTACCAGTGCATGGTGATGGCGTGAGTTATACCTTGTGGAAAAAGTTATTGTTACGAGAGATAGCTATAACTGGTGAATTTCAGTGGGTTTTTTTCGTTTAAAAAATTACGTTGGCACTGAAATTTTCGCGTAACTATAATGTTTACCCTCTGGTTTTTTTCAAGAATTATTTAGTTTTTTTAATGTAAAGTACTATTTTATTACAATATGTAAATGCACCCTTCTACCATGCACTGCCTTCAGCCATGTGTAGGAGGTGGTTGGCCGCAGAGTCTGGCCTGAGGCCAGGCCATGCGGCCACCCTCATGCAGTCAAGAAATGCCCCGTTGTGCCAATTCAGCCTTTGTTTTTTTAGTGAATTTCTAGTGTTTTTTTTAACATAAAGTAATATTTGATTACCATACATAAAGTCATCCCTCCTTCACATGGCTGTGTACGGCAGAGGTTGGCCACAGTGCCTGAACTATGGTCAGGCCCTGCATTCAACCCATTGCAAGCAGCCAACTTCCTGCCCTTTTTTTAGAAGGGAAGGGGGACGAGCGGCCTACCTCTCCTAGGCTTAAGAGGCCTCAGAGACCCTATCCCCTAGGGCCAAACACATTAGTTTTAAGGGAGGGGGGCATGCAGTCCCCCTCCCCGTCCCCAAGTAGGCCACTGAGAACCCATTCCCTGAAGTATTAAATTAGGTGTGGGGAATGGTGGTCTGAGGCCCAATCCCCAGCCTTAAGATGCTCCCCAAGGACCTTTTCCATTTCATCAGGTGTCCCGGTGCCCACTAAAGGGGTACCCAAAAAACATAATGATGAGGCCACATGGAGAGCTCCAGGGCAGTGTCACCCTAGCTTGCTCCTGCACGGGAGCCGGTATTGCTCCCATCATGTGGAAGTAACTGTTTTAGCTTGCTCCCACCGGGCAGGAGTAAGCAGAGTTTCCCTGCTCGAAAAAGCACGGGCAGGTAAACAGAAGCATGCTCCATCCCATCGTGTGGGAACACAATTCTTTCACTGCCTGCACTATTGCAGGCAGGAAAACACATTGTATCCCGTGGTGGGCTCCTTGGGACAGAGGTAAAGAGCCGGCCTCAGGCCCATTGTGGATTGAGGACAGGGGCTACATGCCCCCTCCCTTAAAAGTAATGTGGTTGGCCCTGGAGGATGGGGTCCCCGGGGCAGCTACAGGCTAGGGGAGGGTAGGCGCATTTCCCCCTCCCCATTCCAATCTATTTTGACTCCGGGGATGGGGTCCTCCAGGCCTTTTAAGGATCAGGGAGGGCGGCCACGTGCCCCCATCTCCTTTTTGATAAGCTTGGCCTTGGGAGATGAGGTCTCCAGGGCCCATCTTGGGCTTGGTGAGGGGAGCAGCATGCCTCCACCCAAAAATAGCAAAAATGTAAATGTTGCCAGGTGTTTATTTAAAAAAAATAATAAAGTCACAATCTCACAGGAATCACTCGGGATCATGGCTTAAAAAAAATAATATATATATATATATATATATATATATATATATATATATATATATATATATATATATATATATATATATATATATATATATATATATATATATATATATATATATATATATATATATATTTTGGCCCTTGGAGAGGTGACTATGTGAGCCAGATGACTGAGTCTAGTACTGAGTGACAGTGTGAGTGAAAGCGTTGCCGTGAATACTGTTTAAACCTTTAGTGCGCCGAGAGGTGCTGTTTTACCTTCGTTTTTAACTTGTCTTGCTGCCCTGTTCAATACTTATAAGTTAACCCACAATTGTGATTTACACCGCCGCTCCACTTACTTGCACCATAAAAATCTTTTTCACACGCTGATTTAGCGTGACGATCACTCACTCCCACTAGCAGCGCCATCTTGGGTGTGGGAACTCGTTCTCTTGCCATTGCCAGTCGCCATCTTGGGAGGCGTTCTAGCGGTTGGGGAACATCGACGACTACCTACTTAAGTCGCCCAATGCAAGCGCGCAGCGCGCGCGCACAGCGGGCATGCCGATGGCGCGCCGGAGGCGCGCCAGAGGCAAGCCCGTCTGCGCCCGTCCGCGCCCCGGACGCTCCCAGCGCCAGAAATGCTGCCCTTCCAAATGTCCATCTAGGGCGATTGACATATAGCAGAGAGCAACTACTGCAGCTAAACCTACCTAAGGGCCATAATTTATTGGGTGATAGTCTCACCTGCGGCCTAATAAATAGCCGGTCGCTTGTTAAACACTCCTCTGAAGTCTTTAGCTTCCTGGAAGACATGGAGCTAGACGCTCTTTTTATAACGGAAACATGGGCCACCGCAGAGTCCACTGTTGGCTTAAGCGGGGCATGCCCTAGCGGATATAAAATCCTCTACAAACCTCATAGCACGGGCAGAGGAGGAGGGCAAGCAGTTTCAATAATGAAAAACCGGAGTTTTATGCTTGTAGCTCACTGGAGAGCATTCAATGTGCAAGACTGTGTGTTTGCTGAGGCGGAAACCACTGGAGGACATCAATTTAAAAGCATGAAAACCACGAGTCCCAGAATGCTGAGATATGAATTTCCCACCAGAGGGTAACTCCCACCAGAGGGTGTAATCTCACCTGAGATTACTTAAAGTAAGTGACTCGTTTCCTGCCTTTCCTCCGCCTACAGACACTGCAAGGAGCCCGTGACCAAGGCGCAGGTGGCGCTGAAACGCGTAGGGCTGGTTATTTTAAAACAAGCAGAACAATGTCCGGTCATTAATAAATAAAGGATGCTGGTGAAAGTACAGGATTCGCCTGCCTGCCAAGTGCGTTCTCGCAGGGGGACACCTTTTTTTGGATATATATATATATTTTGGCCCTTGGAGAGGTGACTATGTGAGCCAGATGACTGAGTCTAGCACTGAGTGACAGTGTGAGTGAAAGCGTTGCCGTGAATACTGTTTAACCTTTAGTGCGCCGAGAGGTGCTGTTTTACCTTCGTTTTTAACTTGTCCTGCTGCCCTGTTCAATACTTATAAGTTAACCCACAATTGTGATTTACACCGCCGCTCCACTTACTTGCACCATAAAAATCTTTTTCACACGCTGATTTAGCGTGACGATCACTCACTCCCACTAGCAGCGCCATCTTGGGTGTGGGAACTCGTTCTCTTGCCATTGCCAGTCGCCATCTTGGGAGGCGTTCTAGCGGTTGGGGAACATCGACGACTACCTACTTAAGTCGCCCAATGCAAGCGCGCAGCGCGCGCGCGCATCGGGCATGCCGATGGCGCGCCAGAGGCGCGCCAGAGGCAAGCCCGTCTGCGCCCGTCCGCGCCCCGGACGCTCCCAGCGCCAGAAATGCTGCCCTTCCAAATGTCCATCTAGGGCGATTGACATATAGCAGAGAGCAACTACTGCAGCTAAACCTACCTAAGGGCCATAATTTATCGGGTGATAGTCTCACCTGCGGCCTAATAAATAGCCGGTCGCTTGTTAAACACTCCTCTGAAGTCTTTAGCCTCCTGGAAGACATGGAGCTAGACGCTCTTTTTATAACGGAAACATGGGCCACCGCAGAGTCCACTGTTGGCTTAAGCGGGGCATGCCCTAGCGGATATAAAATCCTCCACAAACCTCATAGCACGGGCAGAGGAGGAGGAGTGGGTATGATTTTTAAAGATACCTTAGACTTTAGACCTTGTCAGATTGACGAGGTAGGGGGGATAGAAATTATGGGTTTTTCACTACAATCTCCCAGCGGGAATTTACTTACGGGGATGCTAAGTTATAGGCCCCCGGGTGCGACCACACAATTCCACCTTCTCGCTGATACTATCATCAACCTAAAACTTGTCCATACCAACATGACTGTTCTAGGCGACTTTAACCTCAGAGAGGATGGAGGCCTCTGTAGCCAACTGAGAGACCTCCTGCACACCTGCTGTAACCTGAATCTCCATCAACTGGTGGCCAGTCCAACTCATCAGAAGGGGCATATCCTGGATTTAGTATTTGCTAATCCTGCTACAACAAGGATATTAAACATAACGCCCTTGAATTGGACGGACCACTCCCTTATACATCTGAACATGGCGATGCCTTGCCGGAATAATATGTATAGCCAGCAGTGTTCCTATAGGAAGGATAGAGAATGGGCCAAACTGGCCAAAGTCGACCCCCTAATTACATCGCTGGATGCCAGCCACTTCTCTTCCGACAGGTCCGTGGATGAAAATTACAGATCA
Organism: Triturus cristatus; assembly: GCF_964204655.1. NCBI lineage: Eukaryota > Metazoa > Chordata > Amphibia > Caudata > Salamandridae > Triturus > Triturus cristatus. The sequence continues at coordinate 1,577,138,314 of NC_140590.1, forward strand.
TTCACTGGACATATAATTAAGATCCTAGATCATATTATCCCTATAAAGTCACTAAAGAAGGTGAGGAAAAGATCAGCGCCCTGGTACAATGGAGAGCTGCATCAACTCAGACTCTCCCGTAGGCAAGCAGAGAGGAAATGGAGAAGAAACTATGCCGAGGACGACAAAAAAGATCTTAGACTGATCCAACTACAATATAAAGCCCTTATCCTGAGGTCCAAGGCAGATTTCTATGCCAGCTCCATTACCCAAGCTTCAAATGGGACTAAAGCCCTCTTCAAGATTGTCCAAGACCTCTCAACCCCGGACTGTATGAACAACAGAGTAGCCCCCTCGCAAGCCCTGTGCAATGAAATCGCCTCTTTCTTCCAGGAGAAAATTGCCAACATCGTAAATACACTACAGGACAACACTAAGGACGGTTCTGAGGAAACAGCTTGCTCGGCCGATGGTGATCTACAACTGACCGCGGCCCTAGACAGCTTTCAACCACTTTCCCAGGTGGCTTTTGACAGCCTGACAGAAAGCGTGTCTTCTGGTTCCCCCCTAGACCCTCTCCCCCACAAAATATGGAAGCTATTTGGGCGCAATACCTTTCCATGGTTGAGGATGATCTGCAACCAGTCCCTGATGGTTGGATCTGTACCGGACTGCTGGAAATTAGCAGTGGTAACCCCACTGATTAAGAAAACAAATCTGGACCCCTTGGTACCTGCTAATTTCAGGCCTATTTCGCTCTTGCCATATCCGGTGAAAATCCTCGAAAAGTCAGTAAGCAGGACATTGTCCCACTTTCTGGAGGAGAACCTCCTGCTCGACAGGGACCAGTTCGGTTTCCGTCCTGGCCACGGAACCGAAACGGCTCTGACTACCATGCTGGACCATCTTCGAATGCGTGCCGACAACGGGAATGCCATGATTCTAGTGCTTCTCGATATGTCGGCAGCTTTCAAGTCCCTGTGTTTGGCATTTAGAGCACTGCATGGACTAGGCCCAGTCCCTTTGCAGGATAAGTTCGTTCGCCACCTACCAATCAGGCAACTCCGTTCCTCCACAGCCGGCCTACTTGTAGTCCCGAGATTCAAGCGCTCCAGGGTAGGCGGAAGGGCCTTCAGTATAGTAGCCTCCGGCTTGTGGAGCAAGCTCCCTCTGAATCTGAGACAGTGCAATTCCCTACTCGAATTCCGTAAGGGACTTAAAACCTGGCTATATCCCAAAACTTAATCCAGGTCGCTTCCCTATCCCTTCCTCTGTCCCCCTTGGTATGGATCATCTGTCTAAAGCGCCAGGATGCCCGTAGGGTGATAGCCGCGCTATACAAGTTCCACATCAATCAATCAATCAATCAATCAATCAATCAATCAATCAATCAATCAATCAATCCCCCCACAGGACCCAAGGGGTGTGGAGTATCCCTACCCTGACCCCTTACATCATTTTTTAAATTCTAACCTCAGGGGGGAGCTGGCTGCCACTGCATGAGGCTAGACCCTGCCCGCAGGAGCGGGCAGGGAAGAAGAGACCACCAACTCCGGGGGCCACATAGAGGAGGGAGCGCAACACAGGGAGCCAGATGGAGGCAGCTCCCTGGGCTACCCCCAACACAACAGGCATGCCGGGGTGCTTGGGTGGGACCAAACACCCCTTCTAATAAAAAAAAAGAAAATGCACACACCACGCACAAGTCTGCACTGCTTAAACAAAGGTAAGGTCTGCCTGGCTCAGCAGGAGAACAGCTAATAAAGTATTCACTGCTCTGGAGGAGCGCCCCATAATACCCTGCAGGCTTGAAACTGACTAAGCCATTTCTGCTGTTTTTGGTGGCCCCATGAAGGTGTGGCCACCACCAACAACCTAAAAAAAGTGCGTGGGAAACTGCAGGAGCATCACAGCTTACCCCCAAGGGCCAAAGGAGCTCTTTCAAGAGAGCACTGACCCAAAGTTTATAGGGTCACCAAAAGAAGTACCATCCCATGATTTTCTTCAAGTTTTTAGCACTTCATTGGCTGGAGTATGTGTTCCACAGCTAGGAGTGTAGTAATCGCTAGAGTCCAATTCTTTGGTGGCAGTTACTGTGGCCTGAAGGCGTATAACAAAAGGTATCTTATGCATGGCTCTCTCCAAGTGGTGAAGTCAATGGTTACATGTTGTGTGATAATATTGTAAAGCCCTCTAGGGCTGTTTTTATAATTGTGTTTTTAATGGTTGAAAAGTATATAAAAAGCACACAGACCCACATGATGTTATTTTTTATATGCTTTATTGAAATAACAAAGTTGACAGTGATTACATATCAAAATATATATGCTTTAATAACATTAATAAGTGCATTTACACATGGTTATTAATGATTATTGCATTTACTCCTGAAATGATGAGGTTTTGACATACAGTTTGCAATCTTGAATCTTTGACCAAGTCAATAGACCTTGTATTATTGCATAGTATTTGGTAGTGCAGTGAATATACTTTCCTTTTTCTAAAGAAAAAGAACAGACTGGACAAATATTTGTTGTGTTATTATTGCATGCCAGTGAATGATGATTACTAGCACATGCCACCTCCCTTGAGTTGGCCTTGGACTGCTCTGCTCCGCTACCCTGAGGGAGTCAAGCACTACAATGGGGTGTTTGGTTCCCAGTGGAGGGCAAATGTGGACCTAGTACTTGTGCATGCCATAGAACATGGCCCTTTTCCTTATAGGTAAATATTACTTTATGTTAAAAAAAAGACCTAGAAATGCACTGAAAACACAAATATTAAAGTAGTGTTATAGTTATGTGAATGCCATAGCCAATGGCAGTTTAAACTAGATAAAATACTGAAATTCAGTAGTTGTACTTGACTGAACCAACTATAGCTTGTGTCTTCACCATGCACTGCTTATGATCGCACATATGAAAAAACCCATGACATATTCTTTGACATTACTGATAAGATCACTGATGACATCTGAAATTACATCATTGATGACAACACTATGCAAGGGGATTTGGGATTTGAGTTTTGCAAAATGTGTAATTTCCCATTAAGTACATTTTGTTAGGTTAGTCCTTGAAAAATAGCAGGTAAGCAGCGATACCTGTGGAATTAGCTGAGGTAAGCACGTCATTCTCCAAGTTATGTCCCATATTCAGTGAGAAAATGCAGAATGGAGGAATGTACTGTTTCCAGTAAAAAAATCTACAAGTGGTGGTTGTACTTACCAGGTAAAGTCAATTTCTTGCTTCTACCTGACCAACTTGTCATCAGGGCTTATATGCAGTAATTTCCAAATAAAGACAGCACCAGTCAACTCGGAATCCCAATTACCCTCAGTACTCTCAATGAGTACTTTAGTGTATAATTATTCTATTGCTTTTGGAATAGAATTGAACAACCCCCTACACACCATGCCGGTCTGTTGCTATTTATGATTTTTAACAAAATAAATGTCTTTTTTTATTCCAGTTGTCCAACTCAAATAACAGTCCAATGTTTGACTGTTGTTTTTTTCCATTCCTGTCTTGTTACTGGTAATATTTTTTTCTACATCCAATGTTCTCGATTTATGGCATTGTAAACACAAACTTGCTATTTATTCACAAAATAAATTAACTGATTCATCTGATCTGACATTGTGATTCAACTCAACTTTACAGTTAACACCCAGAGGGTTCCAATGCTTCACATGAATAAGGGTACTCCAGTAATGAATTTGACACATGTTCAACCTTGTTAAGAAAGGATTGAGAGGCATTTTACAACTGTGTTGCACCTATTATATTCATCCTCTTTCCAAAAGGTCTCATCTTGTGCAACTCAGAAAAATAAAAGCAATAGTTACAAATTAATTTATGCATTATAGGTTAGATCATTCCTCAGTAAGGTGCACTAAAAACATTTATATAAACTATTCTATTGTGCAAATGAACACACACAGTGGCATTTATATTAGCTTATCAGACACCTTACGGTGTAATAAAATACTAAAACATCTACATTGCTCTTAATGAACATGCTAACGATTCGCTCTTTTACGAGGACAAGTAAACAGAAAATGCACCCTACATCTCTTTTATGGGGTGAGAAATTGGAAACCTAATAATGATCACAGTAACAGAAAAATAGCAAGTGGCTTTTATACATCAGAAAGTATTTGGCCAATATAAAGCAAGATTTGTGAAATGCAGCACGGAAACTTGCAGCCTTCTCTTGGTGCAAAGGGCAAAAAAAATGGCAGCCCCATCTACTACCAGCCGCACATCGATGATGTCATTGACCACGCTTGGGCTAAAAATGACGTTTACGATTGACACCAAAGATGATTTCGCGTTGCCCTCTCTGGAAAACACTTGCAAGCCTGTAAGAGTTGTTTTAGAATCTCACCCCGTAGAACAAATTTGTACGAACAGTTAACCGCAAGTTAAAGGTACCACCTGTGTACTTTTTCAGAAATTCCATTGTTTTTTCCTAGGGTTAATTTGGTGCCAGGGTTTCATGTCCAGCCAGATAGGTCTGCTTTGTGTGACTTTAGAAGATATGTCTGTGTCCATAATTCCTGGGGCTTTTGCTTCACTCCTGTCCTGTGACTCTCAGTTTTATGTGAATTATCGGATGTTGATTGCACTTTGAGTGAAGTATTGGGTATTTGGTGCTATGTGATGCAAGAGCATTTAGCATTGCATTTGCATCAGCCTTTGTCACTTTACCTCACCTAGAACCTCTTTGTGTTGTGTGTGTAATAATAAATCTTAATCTTTATGATGTGGGCTCCTGACCAAAAGCACCAGTTTAATGGAGTTTCACATAGTTTGCCTAATATACAGTATCATGCTAACATGTTACTATTGGGGTGATGTCCATGGTGAGATCACTTAAGGTTGTGGGTGAACATTTTTGAAATGCCTTAAGAAAAAGTTTGGAAGATATTTCTTTCTTTGTCATTTAAACAACCTATGGTGAAAATGTATGGCTAGTCGTGCTAATGTAGGTAGCTAGGAACCGAATGAACCTGATTTCAACCTAGGACGGCTGATATGTATGTTTGGTGATTGTATTCAGTGTCACTGTCTTCAGGATGGGTTGCCATATTTTGGCTAAGAATTTGTTCTGTGATCAACCACTGCATTGAGTCAACGATTACATCATTGCCACTAGGGATCTAATAATGAGTCCTCAGACAAGAAATTAAGTTTTAATTCTGCAACTGCTCTAGTTAACGGTACTGGGGGTCCAGTACTGCAGAGGTATGGATTTCAAGAGGATTCCAGAATTTCACGAGCAATCCCTCATTCTCCCCAGCAGTTTAATTTCTTTTTTTTACATTCCTTTATGTTTTTCCCCACAAAGTTCAACAAGTGAAACAATCAACAACAGGGGCACAAGCTCTTACCTTATCATCGGAATTGAGAAGCACATAATCATAGCAAGCCACTTTGCGGGGCATCGTATGATCGCCCTCTTGTCAGTATCAGCAACGAGGAGCATATGCAACCAATATATTGACCATCTAGTAAAGTCACCAATCAGGCATGCACTTCGGGTAACATTGAGTTTCACACATAGTATACAATGACCATTTGGCAATGTTTGCAGGTTGTAGGTTGACAATGGATTACTGTACAATTAGCATGTTTACTGTCCTGGCCTTTCTCAGGGCGGCCGTATGCCAATCTTGGCATCCAGTGTGGTAAAATGTGTGTCCGAGACAGTGCCCACAGGAACCCTCCCACTCAGGAATCAGGCTCTGATTATGGCTGCTGACTCTGCCGTAGCTCATTCGACCAGTTCCTGTATCCAGCGCTTCTTATCAGGTGTCACGCTGGCCTTCAAGGACATTGCTATCTGCCACCAAAAAAGCACCAACTGCAGGTCAATGAATCTGCGGGTATATTTGTCTCCTTTGGTCCTGGTCCTCATGCCCAATTGGCAGTATTTAGGGGTGGTGGGTATTATGTGGTCCACTAGTTCTGATAACATCTCTGTGACTTCCTTCCATGTGTACTGAAGTGGCTGGAAGCTCCACACCATATGGTGAAAACCAGCATCCTGCTGCTGACACCTGGGAAATACCTCTGTGGCTCCCGGGAATATGCGGTGGATGCGCCTTGGAGTCAGATAAGTCTGCAGTAAGTAATTAAACTGTGTGTACTGAAAATGTAGGTTTCTGAAGATTTCTTTTATTTGCATGTTTATCCGTCAGTACCGTTCCGAGGTTGGCTGTCCACGTTGCTCTGGCGGGCAGTTCTGCTGTGCACTGTTGTGTGTGCAAAGCATTATATATCACAGTGACACCTTTTTTTTAGTCGCTGTGTGTTAGCAGTATCTGCAATGGTAGTGACATTTGCTGTTCCGCATATCCCCATCCCCAAAGGGCAACGATAACATGTTGTATAGCATTGCATTCCAGGAAACGCTCCACCAATATCCAATTCTCAATTCTCATGCCGTGAAAGGACCTCAATTGTCCCTCATTATATAAGTCTTCAGTATGTATCACAATCACACCTGCCTCTGTCCAGGGGAGCGTGTCACTTTGGTCAATGAAGTTCCTTATTGTTGTAATGACCATATTGAGAATTGGGGGACATTGGGTTGATGCCCTCAATCACCTAGTACATACTTATGTGAATATTTGCGTGCGACTACCATTCGATTTATGTCTGGTGTTCGCGTGTCATCATTTCTCAACAGCCATGTAAGGATATCTTGCCCTACAGGATGAACTTTATCAAGCCGCTGCATAGTACAGCTCATAATTGGGTGCCCCTATGTCCCCTTCCATTAATCAATGTTGTGTTATCTGTAATGAAACTTTTTTTCTGCCCGATTGCCAAAACAAGTCTGATAGCAATCAATAGAGTCTCTTGAAGAAGCGCCTTGGAGGCATCAATGGTAGGGCCATGAAGAAATACAACAGCCTGGGTAGTATCAACATTTTAGCTATCGCCACTCATCCCATTAGGGACAAAGGCAATGAGATCCAAAACAGTACAGAACTGTGCACAAAAGCCACCACTCTGTCTAGGTTTCCCTCTAACAGATCGGTGTGCAAGTGATAAATATTCACCCTCAGCTACTTGAACGTGTCAAATTGCCGGTCAAGTCTAGCGGCATCACGTGATTTCCTCTGATGATCTGGTATCCGCCAGAGTTGGAACAGGCATGATTTTGACCAATTAATTTTGAGACCTGATATCTCCTCAAACGTATTGAGTGTCTCCATCAATGGCATTAGGAATGTACGGACATCACGTAAGTATATCAAGTATTATCTGCTTATGATGATATTAGGTGGCATTCATTGAATGCTAGCACCCCCTTGCCTGGGCCCTGGTGCGCAGGTGAGGGGGAACCCTTGCTTGTGAATTAATATATAGCATCTTCACCCACATCAAGATGGTCAGTCCCATTTCCAGCCGCCCTAATACTGAAAGAGGTACGTCCAGCCCTGGGTGTCAAATGCTTTTTCTGTATCAAGCGACACTGCCAAACATGTTTCTGTGTCGCCGGAGTTCATCCCTATCAATCCCAGCAGTTGACGAATATTCAAAAATGTGTTGCCTTCTGGTATAAAACCATTCTAGTTAGGGTGGACCAATTTTTTAATTACTGATGCTAATCTATTCACCAAGATCTTCCCCAATATTTTATAATCTAGGTTTAACAATAAAAGTGCTCGGTGTGCTCGCACATCTACTGAACTGCGCCCTATTTTAGGGAGCACCACAATCAAGGCTTCTCTGATGGTTTCAAGAAGTTTTCACCACCTCCCTTGCCTCCTCATACATTTTCAGTACATGTGGTGAGAGGAGTGTGCTATAGGCTGCATAAAATTCTTTGGAAAAACCATCCTTGCCTGGTATTTTGTTTTGTGCTATCAGTGCAATGGCTTCAGGTGTCTATACCATCCGTATGGGTTACTCCAGCTTGACACGCTGGGTGCAGACAAGTAAGGGGGATCTCACACAGAATGCTCCAGATTCAATCTATATTTCTGTCCTCTTGTGTGCCTAGAGGGTGCGATACCATTCTGTGAAGGCAGAGTTAATGTCTATTGGAGAGTTGCGTACCTCCCCTTCCGTGGTGTGTATGGCCCCTATTGAGGACTGGGGTGTTTCCCCACATAGCAACCATGCCAAAATTGTACCGGCCTGCTCCTCCTCCCCACGTTTATGCACTATTTGCTCTCTCTAATCCAGTTTTGACATTCTAGTTTCTAATTCACAGTAAGTGCATAAAAGCTCTTGGAGATGTCCCACCCTGTCATTCTGTGTTGGAAGTTGTTTTCTATGTGGCGTAATTCCATCTCTGTAGCCACTAATTCCCTATGCAGAGTTTGCTTCACCTCCCCCATGTAGTGTTAATGTAGTGGCTTTGTGTGACCACGTTATGAGCCTTCCATTCTAAATCCCTGGTCATAGTGTATCCAGTATTCGATTTGAAGTATTGTGTGATGCATGTTGCTATGGTGTCATGGAACTACCCATCCTGCGGTGCCTCAAGAGGGACACTTCCAGCAAAACTGCATCAATCTTGGTCTCCAGGTTTTTTTTTTTTCTTGTATCGCTTGCATAATTCTTTCAAACTGCTCCAAGTGCTTTTCTACAGTAGTTTCAAGATGATTCAAGGCTCCCCTTCTTTTCAACGGTGTATCCACGCAGTTCAATATGTCTTTGGTGATGATTGGGGTGGCCTGGTCCCTTTTGGTAACACCATTATGGCATGACAGTTAGTATTGCTTTGTTAGGCCTCACCACTGCAGTGGCCGGGTCTTTGGGGCATTCTCTCCCTCTCCTCTCAGTGCCCTCCACAGGGTATTGTCAACCTGTCTCTGGTTCGTTCCGCTCACTTCAGGGGAAAAAAGTCTATTTGAGGTGGAGGGTCCAGAAGGCCCCACGTGTCAGGCACTCTCCACTTTGCTGCTACCAGCACCACCTGTGAAGTGGTCACACCCCATCCTCCTCACCTCCAATACTGAGACAGACACTGTATACGCATACACCTTGTGAGTGGCCCACCACTAATAAGGGGGCAGCAAGAGACCGTTCTGGAAAGAAAGGTGGGGGCCTGGTCCATAGCAATCTCTGGACCCACAACAGGGTGAAGCCATTGCCATCTGGCCCCTGCAGTCAGCCAGTCTCAGGTAACCAAATGTGTGGTTCACTGTGCTCCTCCACCACCTGCAGTGTGTTCCTGGTCCAGACTCATGCAGGGGTTACTCTTGCTGCCACGCACCAGCATTGGGCTTTCCTCAGCCAGCATCTCAAGCTCTTGGGGGCACTCCTGGCCACTATTGAGCAACAGCCTTCAATGTAGACTGCACTGCTGCTGAGCGCTAGTTGCCTTGGCAGCCTTCCATGTGCGGTGATCGCTAGTTCACCACCAAACTCATCAGCTCCTCTGTATCTTGAAAGCGCCATGGCTCCCACCTGCTCCCAGGCCACAGGCACCGGTATTCTTGGGTTCCCTGGCCGCAGTGAGGGGAACTCACAGTCACTAATTGGGGCACAGCCACCCCTACCGCCTTGTAGGTAGCCACTCACAGAGGGGTTGGGGCCTCTGGGATTCCAGGTAGAGGATGATGTAGGATGTATGCAGGATTCATGACGGCACTTAAGCAATTTAAATCAGCACTGGCAGCCATCTTGACTACTCCCTCTGCCCGGTAATTTACTTTAGGGATTTCCATTGCCAAAATATCCAGGGCAAACCTAACAGGTTCGCTGTAAATTTGCAAATCTGATACTTCCCAATGGGGTGGGTCTAAAATGTCAAACATTTTGCATAAGTTATATATGATGAAGAGTTGAAGCTTATTAAAGTAAAAATGTATGGCCCGATTCACAGGGGGATTTACATGTAGTAAAGTTATGAGTGCGGAGTTTCCACACTTGTGGCGTAATCTCCACGCTCGGGACAGAATCTCCGTATGGCGCACTGCGGAGAGTGTCCCATGCAGAGATTCTGCCCAGTGTGTGGAGATTCCACCATGAGTGCAAAAACTCCACTCTTGTAACTTTACTACACGTAAGCCCCTTTGCGAATCGGGCCATGAGATGCCCATAGACATTGAAAACATATGTGTTGAGTGAAATTTCTCAGTCCAATTCTGAATGGGTGAAATCCACCCTATTAAAATTTTGCCCCATGGAGTAAAATCTGGGTCAAGCATTCACTCTGCAAGTGGATTCCACAGTTTCTGATAAAAGAAACTTAGGGTCTGATTTAGGCAGTTTTATCTCTGCCCATCAGAATGGTGGAGATCATTATATCTGCCACCCTGACAGATCAAGAGCTACCATAGTCAGAGATCACAGGGAGTTTTTTCCTTCCGTGTGGGGTCATTTAAACTTTTCTCTTAGCCACCTCCCAGTTTTCTCTTGGGTGACGGACCCGAAAAACAGATACCAGACCATCTGCCCTTAATAGGGCTGTCAGTATGATGCTTATGATGCATGTTAGGCCATCAGAGCAGGCTTTCTATCAAAGGAGATAATGGGGAGACTGCTGACGGAAGAACTGATGGTCTGGCCAACTTTTAGTTGTGTGTTCAAACTCAGAGTTTGATGGACAGGATACTTTGGAACAGTTTTGATGGAGTGCATCATCCAACAAACTCTAAATCAGGCCCTTACTGCTAAAATAACTCCCCCGGTGGCTGATGCTGTGGATTTTGCACTGTTCTCATGTGCATCTCTAAAAAACAGCCTTACTGTCAGCAGTGGGAAGAGATTTGATACAGATTCCCAACCGAGACAACTGCTAAGTGAAGCTCCCTGGAGAGGACAGAGGGCAGCCTTCCTGGTAGTGTTGGTGTTACTTGCGTTTGTCAGCAGAACTGGTGAATCACATGAGCTGATTTTGTTCAGTGGTATTTGCATTTTTTGTCATTAACTGCTAAATCACATCAACAGTGCAAAATGCGTGAAATCCATCAATTTCACCAGTAAAAACTGTTGCAGGTAATTGAATTTTTGTGGAAAATATATTTCGGAATGGCTCTGGCAAAAGGAAAGTTTATGATATTGTGTCACAAGGCACTAATATCACTGCAATGTTCGCTGCTGACAAATTCAAATACCCCACTAGAAGGATACCTTTGGCGTAGATGAGTACCTATCATGCAGCTCTCTGATCTGAGATGGCACCATGCCAGATGTGTTCCAAACTGGTAAATCTCTTATTGAAAGTTTCCTGGCAAAACTATGGCTGAATAGTTTGTGTGTGGATCAGCTTTTTTTTAGACGGTGACAGAGACCATGAAAGAGAGCGCGTTTTAATTTTGAAGAACATTGGACGTGGTTACTCATTCCACTCAGTTGGACCCTAACTTCTTATACAGCAATCAAGCTGCTGGGGGTGGTTATTCATCCCACCCAGTTGGAAACTACCTTCAATGTGCATTTCCTTAACCTGGCAGGGCTCTGAAGTTACTAAGGGAACATGTAACACGGTTCATAAGTCCTTAATAAATAATAAATAAAGGCAAAAGTAAATACACATAAGACAAATGGATAGGCAATTGGACATGTACTGGCTCTCTCTGGGTGACCACATTAAGACTTTTTTAGAGGTAAGGCTAAAGATCACCTCTATTTTAACAATATAAAATGGTAATACAACGTCAGAAATAATCCCAGTTCAAAAAATTTATATTTGGAGTCTCTCAAAAATCAAGCAACATCCTTTGATTCAGAGAGCTTAGGTTTTTTGAAGTGAGCCGAATATCCATCTATGTTCTTAGCATTTTTTTCTCAGACTTCTGATGAAGAAACAAATTGAAGAGTTTCTGCAAATTGAAACCTAGTGATCTGCATTACAGTATTGCAGTTTTATGGAAGCCCGGAAGTCAAGGTTATTACATAGCATGCTGGTGCAGTAAATTGAAACTTTATTAGCACGCAAAGCAGACAGTACGTTTAAAATTAATTTTAATGCCATGCATAACGAAAGAAAACTACGTGACCACAGGATGTCTGCAGGAGAATGCAATTAGTATTAAAATTGTATTAAATCATGTGTAGTTTAATCAAATGTGTAACCGCTGCACGTTAACTAGAAACATTAAGAATACCAGGATTGTGCTGGCTTTCTTGATCTGCATATAGGGGGCACAACATTTCTTCAACTACTCTTCTACTATGTTATCACTTCAGTACACAAATGACAATAATTGGATGTGTATTTCTGTCCACAATGGGAAAAATATTTTGCTAATTAAGAATTACAGAATCAATTCTGACTGCATCTACTTAACCTTATAACTTGTTCATTGATACGAGAAAGTCGAATTTTCCATGAATGTTGGAATCGCGAAATAAACTGTGGGTCGGATTCACAATTTGCTATTTGAAGTACTTGTATTAGTATTACAGTAGTGCTACAAACCTTTCCATAAAATGATATTGAACCTAAGTGTGGAGTTTAAGCATTTGCCTCTCCTTTACTTATATGTGTGGAGATCTCCGCCCCAACAGCGGAGTCTCCGCACACATAAGTATAGGTTTTAGTAGTAAATGTGGGAGGACAATAGAGGAGTGTCTGAAAAAACTGCCTTACTTAATACAAAAGGGGAGAGGTAAAGAAGTAATAAGGAGCGATTAAGGGACCGATTATGATGCTGGTGGGCCCGCCACAAGTTTTCCACCCACTACATTTAGATCGCGGGCAGCTGTGTGGCGATCGGAAAGACCGACCACCACAGATCTGACAGGCTCAAGGATCCCATTGGTCCTTCGGAGGAGGAGTAATGCCTACAATGGTGGTGGTGCCTACCAGGCACTGCCGTAGGCATTAATGTCCCTGTCCACCGGCCCTTCCATGGCGGTGAACCCGCCTGGAAATGGTTAGCGGAAAGGGACATTGGGGGCCCCTAGTGGACCCCTTAACCCTTGGCCCCCGGACACAGGACCTAGGGTCTACATATCCCTGCACCATGTTGCAGGCACCACATGGTGACTGCCATGTAGTGCAGGGATATGTGCAGTGTCCCTTTTTTGCATTGCGGCAGGTGCTGCAGCCAGAAGCACCTGCCGCAATGCACAATATAGCGGTCACATCAAAAGGCCTACTGCGGGACTGCCGACAGCCAGATAGGGTGCCGAGCGGACTTAAGTCCACCACCCATCGTAATTGGGCCCTTAGAGATGTCCAGGGAGGGGTGTAGGGAGATATCCCTCGTCCACATATGAGTAAGTCCATTGCTATTTACAAATTGCACTTCTAAAGTTACTACTGCTAACAAAACAGTATTATGTCTAGCACCACACATGGCCAACCATTGTTACTGCAACACCATTCCATAGAAAGTGATGAGGGCAGGCACTTTAAATAAAATCCCATATGAGATAAAGTTAAAATAAATGAAACAATTTTAAATAGTTAAAAATTTAAATACATTTGATATAATGTTAACAGATTTTAAAAAATAGTGTGTTTATTATTTAATGTAAAGATTAATATAACTTTTTAAAATATGTCAAGTAAATATATGATGTAAATATAAGTAATTTACTGATAATTATTTCAATACATCACTAATAATAGCATATTTGTTTTTCTTCTTTATGGAGCTCTTACTATTTCATTTAATCTTTGGAAAAATAATTTCAATTTAATTGAATATATGTAAATTAATTAAACAAATAATTAAAAATAAAGTTAGTGCTGTGGCATTTTTTTCATTTGTTCTAAAATAAATATATACAATTAATTAACATTTGTATTAACATATAAGTATTCTTAGCATTTTATTCAGTCAAATAAACACCGAGCGATTACGATGTCAGATTCAGACAGCCTTTCCGAATAGGTCTGTCAACCACGGATTGGCTGTTGGATTCTGACTTTGGGGGCCTGTAGCAGGCCCCCCTTCACCAGGAGGCTTCCAGTTGGGGCCCATAGGGTACCCAGGGGTCCCCTCTTTTAAACCATGCACAGTGTGGCAGGCACCAAGGGGTGCCCGCCACAGGGTGCAAGGTTTTCCATGACTACCCCTTTCATCAATGGGAGCCTTTGTTGTCGGTCGGAACACAGGCTCCTATTGAAGTCAATGGGAGTCCAACTGAACGGTGTTCTGAAACATCGTAATCAGTCAGTCGGACTCCCTGAACCCAAGTCGGTTGGAAACCATTCCGAAACCGAGTCGGTTGGAATGCTTTCTGACCTACATCGGAATGAGGCCCTTAGTCTGATCTTGAGCTGAAAGAGTTCATATTAGTATCACTATGCCTCTAATATGGGCAGGTCTTTACTATTGAAGATACAGGAGCTGATCCCTTAGGTAACTTACTATTTTGAGGAATTTACACTTTTGGGTAAGTTTACTACTTTTTTGCTATTCAAAAAGTACTAGTGTAAAGTTACTAAAAAAGTGAAATGTACATGAAAAAGGGCCGGAGCCAAATGTGCAAGTGTATGTTACTATTGTCAAACTAGCACAAAATCCAGCACTACACATGGTTGACCGCTGATACTGCAACACCATCCCACAGAAAATAAGTGAGGTTGGGACTTTAAATTAAACCCATAGGAAATACTGTTAAAATAATGCAATTATTTTAAATAGTTCAAAATATATATAAACGTACTACAATGTTAAAAAAGATATAAAAAGGGCACATATTAATCATTTAATTTTAAGCTATTTTAACATCTGTTTTTTAATGTGCAAAATTAATGTCACTTTTTTAAAAAAAAACATATAATTATATTTCTGATAATTAATTAAATACATCACTTTTAATAGTTATTAGAACATATTAAAAATATTTTTTTCTTCATAGATAATTTATTATTTAATTTAACCTTCCAAAGAATATTTTTTATTTAATTGAAGATACGTAAATGAACTAAATATTAATTCAAAATAAAGGTAATGTGCCTTGCATTTTCTCTTTATCCTATATTAAAATGAAAATATTCAATTAATAAATGCTAATATTTAACATAAAAATATTCCAAGTTAAATAAACCTTTATTTTATTTTCCCCTATAATTTACTATAGGGAGAGCTACACCCGATTGTAAAATGTGCCTATGGTGAGTATAGGGAAAATGTAACAAGTTTATTTAACTCAAAAAATTATTAAAGATAATTTTGTCTTAAATATTAATGTTAATTAATGTTATGTATTGATTTTAAATGTAGTACAAAAGAATAAACATTCTACATTACTATTACCTTCATGTTGAATTAATCATTTAATTAATTTACACATGTTAAATTAAAGTCAAATTATTCTGCCAAAGGTTAAATTGAATAATATGTTTACTAAAAAGAAAAAATATTTTAAATATTCTTTAATAACTATTAAAAGTGATGTATGGAATTATTTCTAAGTAATGGATTCATATTGTTTTTAAATTACATTTTTATGGTAAAAATTGTTGTTAAAATATTTTACAACTAAATAATAAATATGTACCATTTTTTAGATATGTTATGCATTATAATAAAAGAACTAGACTGGAGGACCCTACCGCATTGGAAGAGTTGAGAAGCTTGTTAAGTGTAACATATTTCCCAGGGAAATTTATTGTCAGCTACAGTGAAGGAGTGGCTCGTTGATCAAGTTGTTTTGGAAACACCAAAAGTGTGACTGGGAAGAAGGACAAATGAGAAATTAATTTTGGCCACATTGTACCCAAAACAGAATCAAGTGAACCAGATGTAGGTGCCGATTACGATCCTGGAAAAACCGGGTACGAACCGTCGGTCGGAGCGTTTTCTCCGTCCGACTCGTACCCGGTTGTAAAACTTTACAAACATGGAAGTACGATTCGCACGGAAACACCATTTCTGTACGATTCGTAAAAAACACCGACCGACGAAAATATACATACGAATGTGATCCGGGAATGCTCCGACGTGACGTCGGGACGCTTTCAGGCAGCGTTTCACGACCCAGGAAGTACGATTCGAACCGACAGCAGTCCGGACGGCAATATTTTCACGGCACCCAAAAAGTGCCGGAAAAGCGAAGTACGCCGCGAAACGACCAGAATAGGGGGCCCGGTACGCGCCGTACCCCCCCCAGCCCCGTGAGTACGCGCCGAACCCCCCGTGTATGTACACCCGTGTACGTGTCGAACCCCCCGTGTATGTACACCCGTGTACGTTTGAGTCGTACCCCCGTGTATGTACACCCGTGTACGTGTCGAACCCCCCGTGTATGTACACCCTGTACGTGTCGAACCCCCAGTGTATGTACACCCTGTACGTGTCGAACCCCCGTGTATGTACACCCGTGTACGTGTCGAACCCCCCCGTGTATGTACACCCTGTACGTGTCGAACCCCCCCGTGTATGTACACGTACAGGGTGTACATACACGGGGGTTCGACACGTACAGGGTGTACATACACGGGGGGTTCGACACGTACAGGGTGTACATACACGGGGGGGTTCGGCGCGTACATACGGGGGCTGGGGGGGTGGTTCGGCGCGTATGTGGGCACATGTCTCCATGGTTGCAATGGGAGTTCGGTGCGGACGGTGTTTTTTCCATACGGTTGTGACATCGGACGCACGGGATGGATCGTACTTGCGCGGTCGGACTTCACTTTTCACGTTTGTACGGTAAATCGTCCGGGGACGTGTCAGACACATTTTCCGACCCGAGGACGTGTGGGGAATTATTCCCAATGCGACTCGTATGGAGTTTTTCCCATGCGAATCGTACTTGGCAGTTTGTACGGCACTTGTAAGATTCGTACGGTAAAAAGACCGGATACGAGTCGTACGGGGAAAATTTTTCCAGGATCCTAATCGGCACCCAAATCTTAACCAGGGAAGACCATGTGTCCTGTAGTGCAAGAGTTTCAATCCTGTGAGTTACCTCTGCTGGTCACTCTTGTGGGTTGTACATAATTTCAAGGAATGATTCAAGAGGGAAAGGGTACCTGCACAATACTAGAATTACCTCATGGTTGATGGCCATGTAGGGACATCCCATTGAGGTCCGGTATGGGCTGATCAAAAAGAATGTTTTGGCACAAGGCCTGACAGACTTATATGATTGTTTCAATGAGCATATCCTCGAACAGATGAAGAAAAGACCTTAAGGAATAGGAGTGTTTCTCATCCCATCCAAGATATGAGGAAGGGAAATGTTTAAGTATACTTATACCTATGTGGATGGATGTTGATTCATGAAACGGAGAGGGAAATGATTTGGTGGGTGAAGGAAATGTTTGAGTAGATGATTATACAGTGATGCCGGAAGGATACGTACTAAGTCGTCCAGCAGAATTCATGACGGTATATTTTGCAGTCCGCACTGGCCTTTGACAAGGGGTAAAGAAAATGGATTCATTTGAAATATATTGGTTCTGCCAGCCTAATTGTGCTAACAATATGTGAAGCAGGCTGGCAAGGAATGTGAAATTGATTTTGTTCAGCGATGAAGCTAATTTTAAACCAACTATCTTTAATATTTCAAAAACAGTTTAAATGTATGGGTAATACAAATTTGACCAGTCCTGTAGTCTATTTATAAGGGATTATTATGAGCTTTGAGTCTGGTCAAGTCAGGGAGTAAGTACCATATAAAAAGGTACAAATTAAAAGCTGCAGACAAGGTTTTACATTTAAAATTGTCTTCACATCCTTGCCAATGAATGCACACACTTCTAATAATGCATGTTACATTTCAGGTGCCTCTGGAAAATGTTTTGTCCTTTTGTTCCTACGCCCCATATTTGCATTTTTTAAAGGTACTCAAACATTTTTCAAGCACTCAGTTGATTTATCAGAGGCCTAAATATGGCATCTTTTTACCACAAATATTGTCCTTTTATTCTGAATGCCTATACCTGAGGCCTCCTCTTCAGGACTCTGCTCCTCTAAAAGTAAAAAATCCAAAATGCTTAGCTTGAAAAGACAGAGAGTACGAAGAACCATATTTGGGCCCTCAACACTTTCCGGTAGGCCCAAGAAACAAACATTATTGCGTCGAGACCTTCCATCTGTGGTTTCTGCTCTTAGTTGTAGATGCTTGATGTCAGCCTTCATAAGTTGCATCTGAGATTGCATCACCTGCAGGATAGGATGTGTCATTGTAATTGTAGATTCTTTGTCATCAACCCTCTCAGATAATTTCTGATTGTCATCTCTCAAGAGGGACACTTGCAGCGAAACTGCATCAATCTTGGTCTCCAGGGTTGTTTTGTGTTTTGAATAGCCTGCATAATTCTTTCAAACTGATCCATGTGCTTTTCTACAGTAGTTTCAAGATGATTCAAGGCTCCCCTTCTTTGCAACAGTGTATCCACATAGTCCAATATGTCTTTGGTGGATGATTGGGGTGGCCTGGGCCCTTTTGGTAACACCATTATGGCATGACGGTTAGTATTGCTTTGTTAGGCCTCACCACCACAGTGGCCAGGTCTTTAGGGCATTCTCTCCCTCTCCTCTCAGTGCCCTCCCGAGGGTATTGTCAACCTGTCTCTGGTTCGTTCCGCTCACTTCGAGAGAAAAAAGGCTATTTGAGGTGGAGGGTCCAGAAGGCCCCACGTGTGAGGCAATCTCCACTTTGCTGCCACGGGCACCACCTGTGAAGTGGTCACACCCCATCCTCCTCACCTCCAAGACTGAGACACTGTGTACGCATAAACCTTGTGAGTGGCCCCCACTAATAAGGGGCAGCAAGAGACCGTCC
The DNA here is from genome assembly GCF_964204655.1 of Triturus cristatus. Lineage (NCBI taxonomy): Eukaryota > Metazoa > Chordata > Amphibia > Caudata > Salamandridae > Triturus > Triturus cristatus. Next base: position 1,577,156,958 of record NC_140590.1, read on the forward strand.
TAGAAGAAAGGCGGGGGCACGGCCCATAGCAATCTCTGGACCCACAACAGGGTGAAGCCATTGCCATCCGGCCCCTGCAGTCAGCAGTCTCAGGTACCCACGTGTGTGGTTCACTGTGCTCCTCCCCCACCTGCAGTGTGTTCCTGGTTCAGACTCATGCAGGTGCTCCTCTTTCCGCCATGCACCAGCATTGGGCCTTTCTCAGCCAGCATCTCAGGCTCTTGCTGGCAGACCAGACTCACTCCTGGTCACTATCGAGCATCAGCCTTCAATGTGGACTTCACTGCTGCTGAGCGCCGGTTACCTTGGCAGCCCTCCATCTGCGGTGATCGCTAGTTCACCACCGAACTCATCAGCTCCTGGGTGAGAGCCATGGCTCTCACCTGCTCCCAGGCCACAGGCACCGGTATTCTTGGGTCCCCTGGCCGCAGTGAGGGGACTCCACAGTCACTAATAGGAACATAGCCACCCCCACCGCCTTGTAGGGAGCCACTCACAGAGGGGTTGGGGCCTCCGGGATTTCAGGTAGAGGATGATGTAGGATGTATGCAGGATTCATGACGGAACTCAGCAATTTAAGTCAGCACTGGAAGCTATCTTGGCTACGCCCCTTCCCCGGTTATTTACTTTAGAGATTTTCGTTGCCAAAATCTCCAGGGCAAACCTAACAGGTCCGTTGTAACTTTGCAAATCTGATACTTCCCAATGGGGTGGGTAACAGGAATTACAGGCCTCCCATCAGGAGGGACCTAGATTATGAAATATCTTTCCTAATCTAAAGCCAAACCCAAAAAGTTTAACAATTCTCCTAACTAGAACCGTAATGCTACCTCTAACCCTAACTTTATTTGGTCTCTGGTCAAGCCCACTGGCCCTAGTGGAAATATTGAAGCTGTTGGTTTCTGACTAAGGATGGGGACTCGTATCATGAAGAAAACAGTGTTCCACAAAACAGCACACACAACAAGAGGCAATCTAAAAGAGTGTAGTAAAAGTGTGAGATTTTTTATTTATTTATTCCCGAATTGTAATCCTGCTGTATTTTCACTGCTGATATGCCACATTCTGCTTTCAAATGATCCTCTCATCCCACCAATTTACACTTCAAAAGGAATCTGAGTAGATGAAAAGTTTTGCTGGTCATATATCCCCTACTTCTATTTTTATGTCTACAATGTCAAACATTTTGCTTAAGATATATATGATGAAGAGTTGAAGCTTATTAAAGTAAAAATGTATAGCCCGATTCACAGAGGGATTTACGTGTAGTAAAGTTATGAGTGTGGAGTTTCTGAACTTGTGACAGAATCTCCACGCTTCGGACAGAATCTCCGTATGGTGCACTGTGGAGAGTGTCCCATGCGGAGATTCTGCCCAGTGTGTGGAGATTCCACCATGAGTGCAAAAACTCCACTCTTGTAACTTTACTACACGTAAGCCACTTTGCGAACTGGGCCCTGAGATGCCCATTGACCTTGAAAACATGTGTTGAGTGAAATTTCTCAGTCGAATTCTGAAAGGGTGAAATCCACCCTATTAAAATTTTGCCCCATGGAGTAAAATCTGGGCAAGCATTCACTCTGCAAGTGGATTCCACAGTTTCTGATAAAAGAAACAGGGTCTGATTTAGGCAGATTTATCTCTGCCCATCGAAGTGGTGGAGATCGTTACATCTGCCACCCTGACAGATCAAGAGCTACCATATTCAGAGATCACAGCTGGCACAGCTGTGATCTCTGTACCTTCGGAGGAACCCCTGAAGGTATCAAAGGTTTAGTGAATGGTGACAGCTGACCACCAACCTTTTGTGTTGGGTCATTCAAACTTTTCACTTTGCCACCTCCAAGTTTTCTCTTGGGTGACGGACCAGAAAAACGGATACCAGACCATCTGCTCTAAATAGGGCTGTCAGTATGATGCATATGATGAATGTCAGGCCATCAGAGCAGGCTTTCTATCAAAGGAGATAATGGGGAGACTGCTGACGGAACAACTGATGGTCTGGCCAACTTTTAGTTGTGTGTTCAAACTCAGAGTTTGGTGGACAGGATACTTTGGAACAGTTTTGATGGAGTGCATCATCCACCAAAGTCTAAATCAGGCCCTTACTGCTAAAATAACTCCCCCGGTGGCTGATGCTGTGGATTTTTCACTATTCTCATGTGCATCTCTAAAAAAACAGCCTTACTGTCAGCAGTGGGAAGAGATTTGATACAGATTTCCAACCGAGGCAACTGCTAATTAAAGCTCCCTGGAGAGTACAGAGGGCAGCCTTCCTGTTTGTGTTGGTGTTACTTGCATTTGTCAGCAGAACTAGTGAATCACATGAGCTGATTTTGTTCAGTGGTATTTGCATTTTTTGTCATTAACTGCTAAATCACATAAACAGTGCAAAATGCGTGAAATCCATCAATTTCACCAGTACAAACTGTTGCAGGTAATTGAATTTTTGTGGAAAGTATATTTCGGAATAGCTCTGGCAAATGGAAAGTTTATGATATTGTGTCACAAGGCACTAATATCACTGCAAAGTTCACAGCTGACAAATTCAAATACCCCACTAGAAGGATACTTTTGGCGGAGATGAGTACCTATCATGCAGCTCTCGGTTCTGAGATGGCACTATGCCAGATGTGTTCCACACTGGTAAACCTCTCATTGGAAGTTTCCTGGCAAAACTATGGCTGAATAGTTTGTGTGTGGATCTGCTTTATTTTAGACGGTGACAGAGACCATAAAAGAGAGCGCGTTTTAATTTTAAAGAACATTGGACGTGGTTACTCATTCCACTCAGTTGGACCCTAACGTCCTATCATAGCAATCAAGCTGCTGGGGGTGGTTAATCATCCCACCCAGTTGGGCACTACCTTCAATGTGCATGTCCTTACCTGGCCGGGCTCTGAAGTTACTAAGGGAACATGTGACACTGTACATAAGTCCTTAATAAATAATAAATAAGGCAAAAGTAAATACACATAAGACAAATGAATAGGCAATTGGACATGTACTGGCTCCCTCTGGGTGACCACATTTGGGTGCCGATTACGATCCTGGTCAAAACCGGGTACGAACCGTCGGTCGGAGCATTTTCTCCATCCGACTCGTACCCGGTCGTAAAACTTTACAAACATGGAATTACGATTCGCACAGAAACACCATTTCCGTACGAATCGTAAAAAACACCGACCGACGAAAATATACATACGAATGTGATCCGGGAATGCTGCGACGTAACGTCGGGATGCTTTCAGGCAGCGTTTCACGACCCAGGAAGTACGATTCGAACCGACAGCAGTCCGGACGGCAATATTTTCACGGCACCCAAAAAGTGCCGGAAAAGCGAAGTACGGCGCGAAACGACCAGACTAGGTGGCCCGGTACGTGCCGTACCCCCCCAGCCCCCGTATGTACGTGCTGACCCCCCCAGCCCCCGTATGTACGCGCCGACCCCCCCCAGCCCCCGTACGTTCGAGTCGAACCCCCACCCATGTATGTACACCCGTGTACGTGTCGAACCCCCCGTGTATGTACACCCGTGTACTTGTCGAACCCCCCGTGTATGTACTGTGGAAATGTGGATTTTCCTGATCAGTTATGTCCCCTATCTTGGACCCCAACGGTTCTATATGCATGTTACAAGTACATGTATGTTCCCTCCAGTTCCAGTTTCTAAGACGCAAACATATGTGTGTCTACCGTCGACATGTTCTCTGTCAGATCCGCCATCGATGGGCTGGATATTCGATTCCTAGGTATGAAAGGCCACTGACTTTATATGGCTAAGTTACTACATTTTTACAGTTCAGGCAAGTAGGCCCGATTCTGTCCTCAAAGCCTTTCCCTGCTCTCTGTCTCTGACAGCTTCAGCTTGAGCTCGCATCTGTATCCATGAACTTTGTCCTACTCCCTGTGCAGCTAACGGTGCCTGCCTCGGCCAGTTTTCGCCTGCCTGCCAAGAAGCTGTATTTCACCTTCGAATTATCTATTTTGCTCTTCAGCCGATGCATTCCTGTCTAGTGATTTAGGTAAACATTTCCTTTAGCTCACAAGCAAAGGACTCAGCCTTTCCGTCCTCCTGCAAGTGATTCATAGCCCTGCTGCCATGGAAAGTTTTCTGCCCCTCGCATCTCATATAGACACTTAGACGCTTGTACACGCACACACAGTTAGTATAGAATAGATTCTGTCCGAGAGTCCTTCCTTGTGGATAACATAGTTCTCTAAACATAGGATGGTAGATATGATTTGGGATTAGGTTGACTTGACCCCCCAGACTTCTCGTCTCCACATGTAGAGCTAAATGTCAAGTCCCCTTCACCCCCTAGTTGCACGTCAATCACACGTCATACTGCTGCGCACGCATCTATGTTAAGTATTATCGTATAGATCCACCTATGTAAGATAATCAGAGCCAATCATGTTTCTTTTTATTCCTTATTACGCCTAGTTTCGACTACGTACCTGTCATGTCACTTTTCTTATCAATTGTTACGCCTTTTTGCATTCGTTTCATTGTAAATGTATAACCTATAAAAGTTACTTCTTGTCAATAAAGTATTGTACTTCACTTCCTGAACCCTCGTGGTGACGGAACCTGAAGGCCGCGACTCGAGTCGGCCATTTTGGATGGAATAAAGCCCATTTAGAAAACCTCCTATACCACGGATTCTGCCTCTTGTTATTTTGAGCTATTTTACTTTATTTTAAGATTCCGTATGAAATTCAGTCCGGTAAAGAAGATTTTATTTACCACATAATGGCGCCCGAATAGGGACACTTTCTCATCTCACGCGCCGGCGGTGCGTTGCAGGCCCGGTCTCCTGCCACAGCTGGACGGATCATAAACGCGTACCAGCAGGATTTCCTGTAAGCTCCCTCCGGTCAAGCGGGGGCGACTGAGGCTGCGATCAACCCAGACGAGGCGGTGAGAAGTGCGAAGTATCCCGACCAGAGCCTAGCTGAGAGAGCAAGATCCGAGGTATACCGAGGCCCACCAGGTTTTTCGAAATCCCGATGTCCAGAGGGTCCGCTGTCCGCAGTCATCGAGTCCTGTCCATTCTCTGAGGCCTTCCGTTTCAAGGAGCTACTCGGTGAGTACCATCGCCGGGGAGGCGTGTTGACGCGCACGTAGGTTGTGCCGGTCAAGACGGATTTGGGTACACAAATCCGGTCTGCACTGTTTAGCAGTGTATATGTACTGTTTAGCAGTATATCAAGTATTCCGAAGTATTCAGTTATTGTCAAGAATTCAGCGTGGTGATTAGTTAGGCAGACTGTCATCATTGTCGGCCATTGTTAAATGTTTAATGTTTAATGTTTAAAGTATTCAGAAATGTCTTGCATATTGTGGTATGAATGATTGTTCATTGTTCACTGTTCATTATTGTGGTTTTTCGTATTAAGTGAGTTCAAGAGTAAGTATCAGATCAGTTGTCAATATGCCGCTCTTCTCGAAGTTAAGACAGATTACTACCAGAAAAGGGGTGCTTGAAGAAGCAGTTCCTATCCCTCCTAGGGACACTCCAGGGCATTTTATGTACCATAAGCATGGCTTAGATGCCATATTGTTTCTTGATCTATGGGTAGATTATACCAAGGGATTGCCGGAAAGTCAAAGGTGGCCCGTAGCGGGAACCTGGGATGCAGAGTGCATCATGAAAGTGGAGGAAGAGTTATGGAAAAGAAAGGTCAGACAATCACAGAAAGACGCTGTTGAGTTATGGCGTAAAGAATCTCATAGACGAACAGAAAAAGCACGTAGACAAGAAGAGAGGAGTAAAGAAAGTTCAAATAAAGTTCAAGAAAATCTATTAATTGAGGAAGGTATCCGAGTGAAATCAGAACAAGTAAATAGACAAAGAAATGCTCTTATGAATGGTATGTATCCCCTTCTAGCCGAAGGACTACCTAAGGCTGCTCCAGAGATACCAAAAGACTTGCCACCCCCATTATTTCCAATTAAGGTACATCCAAAAGGGCATCCCAGAACCGCAGAAGATGTCTTTCTTTCCTCATATCTAGACGACGCAGCTCCCGAGTATGCTAACGCCGCACCACATAGACCGTCTGGCGGAGGGGTTCAACGTCAGGATCAGGTATCTGTCCCCGTGCAACAGCAAGTCCCGACACAAGCTTCGGCAAGCACATCTGTTTCCGCATCTGTCTCCGCAGTCGACTCTACAGAGGTATCGACACCCATAGTTGCTGTGTCACGTTCAACGAACCCATTCACACCCGACGCCCCAGATGGGGCCACGGGAGGTGCTAGCAGTACCTTTACACCACCTAGAATAAATAAACTTGTCTTTCAAGAGTCAGCACATTCACGTACACCAAAATTCGTAAGTGAACGTACGCTTAAGGAACTCCTTGTTAATTGTAGATATGACCCGGTGGTTGGTAAAGAGGACGAAATGGTCCTGGCATCATTACGTATCAGGCGAGCCGCAGAGTATTTAGCAAGGTTACCAGGAATGACTACGCATCTAGATAACATATATCATTTTGTTCAAACAGGACGAGATCCAGGATGTATTAACAGAGCTATGGAATTCCAGAAAGTAGAAATACAGGGGGAACTGTTACGTTTCCTCATAAACTGTGTGATCAGAAATCAAGACCGCCCGGGGGTAGACCCGAATGCAATGCTTATTCTTACAAGATGGAGTCAGAATATATCAGAAGGGAGACACGATAAGCAAAATTGTATAATAGCCATGTGCCGAAAAATCCGTAAAGAAATAGAGCGTATTCATGAAGAAAGATTGGGAACAGACGAGTTTGAGCAAGATGAAGTGTCCGAATCAGGGAATTCCGCAAGACAGTCAGAGACCATAGCCTATGTAGGCAGAGGAAGATCCTGTGATAATGCTAGATGTTTTTCTGATCCCATACACTCTGTATGCCCAAATAATAGCAGAACGTATCCGACGCCTGTAATAAATCTGAAGTCTCCTGAACATTCGTTTCAAGCCGCAGATAAAATACTACGAGAACGAAGGGGTTACCACCTCCTCGATTCCATGGATGAGCAAGAATTAGCCAGATCAGCCGTTCACTGGATTGACAGTCCTGAAAAATACGGTGATGAGACCGTAGCACACACGTTTTTTAATCTCAGTACAGATGAACAACGTTTAGCTGGAATCTATATGATTCAGCAACTCCTCATATTATATAAGAGCCAACATGCTGACCCTGGTCCTTTACCTGATATATTAACGGAACTACTCACAAACAGATGGAGAGGTTCTAGTAACAAGCTAATTAAAGAGATATTAGTGTCACGTAAGCAGTATGTCCTTTTTGTAAGTCCGGATTCTCTCTCGCTGCCCCGCAGAGAAAGAGCGCCGTACTATATGGATAGACAAAATCCCTTACGAGAAGTGCACCCAATAAAAGGCGAAGACAATGAGTTTCACCGTGTATTTGTTTACACACCCATATCAAAAATGGAATTATTAGAAATGAAGAAAGTAGTACCTAGTCATGACAAAGACCCAGCGGGTTTCCACCGAGAAATTAAAGACATGTTACTGATGGGAGAGTACACCTTTCCTGATATTATGACGATATTAAAGGTGCTTTTGCCTGCTGGCATTTATGAAAAACTGAAAGAAAAAGAGTGGGAAGTGGGAGACCAAAAGATAGACTGGACAGCATTAGCAGAGGAAGAAAGGGGCCGAACTGCAGGTTCAGGGCTCGGGGATAAAGTTAAACTGTTACCAGGTTTACTAGTACAGGTACTGCCACGTTTATTAACTACAAAAAAGGAAGATTGGGGTGCAATCACAGCCTGCAAACAAAAGCAAGATGAAGACACAAGCGATTATTATGCTCGATTTGAAAAATGTTTTGGTATAAATAGTGGTATAAAAGCAAGTAGTGACTCATATCCACATTTATTTGTGACAAAATTAGTGGAAAATGCATTGCCTCCAGTAAAGAATAGAATATTGAAATTCGAGAGTACCTGGCAAAGTAACACTCCGTCGCAAATGCTACAAATGTTACAGTATCATCACAATAGAATTAGGGATGAACAAGAACACGAGCATAGACGCATGAAGGATACAAAAATGAAAATGCTAGTTTCTCAGACAGTACCAGCAGATGGTCACAAAAAGGGTGTGACACATTCTGGTGATTCCGCAGTTCCTGTAAAAGGAACCTGCAATTACTGTAAACAACTAGGCCATTATGTACACGATTGTCCAGTCCTGAAACGTAATATAGCTACAGGTATTGCAAAGGAGAGACCACGATTAGTTAGACAAGATCAGAATGAACAAGGAGCTATGCAGCATGGACAGTCCATGCCAGTTCAGCAACAGTCCATGCCAGCCTCACAGCAACCCATACAGTTTGTGCCAGCTGCACCACCGTTGCCTGCTACTGCCACACAAACCACAACACGACAAATGTATCAGACTGCACAGTATGAATACCCTGAATATCAGCGCTACGCATGAACCAGCCTAGAGAGGGAAGTTGACTTACCGCTTATCGAGATTCCTGTAGATCAAGAAGGACCTTATGTACATAGTGAATTATTAGGTCAAGATAGAAAATTCTTACTCGATACAGGGGCAAGTCGAACAACTATAAAACGAAGTGAAGTTCCAGGGGCACCCCTCTCAGGCTCTCAAAATGTTTCCCTTGGTTTTTCGGGAAAACCTATTGTTAATGAAGTATCACAGCCTCTACCACTTACGATAGGACCTTTGACACGAACTACAGATTTATTGCTTACTAAATCATGCCCAGAAAATCTGTTAGGAATTAAAACTCTGAAAGCACTAGGAGCCATAATATGTTGTTCTCCGGAAGGAGTAAGGTTGTTTTTGCGTGATTTTAAAGGTCACTATGTGTCTAGAGACATGGATCCCCGACTACAGACTTTACCAGTACATCTATGGGCACAAGGCCCTACGGATGTTGGCTGCATGAACATTACACCCTATCGAGTCACATTGAAAGCAGGAGTGGTACTACCACGAATGCGACAATACAAGTTACCGCATGATGCTGTAGTGGCTTTGCTGAAAATCATTGATGAGCTGATTGCCCAGGGAGTAGTTGTAGAAACAGACTCCAATGTATGTAATTCACCGATAATTCCGATTCTTAAACGAACTGATCCTACTGCCCCACCAGTGTACCGATTGGTTATTGATTTGCGTGAACTAAACAAGTGTATTGTACCACAATTCCCTGTGGTCCCTGATATATCATCATTGTTGACAGCAATTGATTCCGAAGCAACATTCTTTACTGTAATCGATCTCAAGAATGCTTTTTTCAGCGTCCCAATAGATCCGGAAAGCCAATATTTGTTCGGATTCAGTTTAAATGGGCGCAGCTTTAAATTCTCACGCGCTCCCCAAGGATTCACAGAAAGCCCCAGCATCTACAGCCAAGCACTGAAACGAGAACTTGACAGTATCCACATGCCAGTCAATACTGCACTGCTTCAATATGTCGATGATCTGCTGATCACAGCGAGAAGCGAGCCAGAATGTGAAAAAGCTTCTCTGACAGTTTTACATTTCCTAGCCGACAAGGGGCACAAGGTGTCCCCTTCTAAGCTGCAATTCTGTGTCCAGCGAGTTATTTATCTTGGTCACTCGCTGTCCAAGGAGGGAAGGCAGCTTACACCAGATCGCATCCAGTTAATTGCTAACATGTCAATACCCCAGACACAAAAGGAGGTGCGGGCTTTCATAGGCCTCACTTCATATTGTAGGCAGTGGATCCCTCAGTACGCATTTCTAGCAAAACCACTCATTCAGTTAACCACACAGGAGGCAGCCACATCGACTGTTCTCCCTTGGACTCAGGAACATACACAAGCTTTTGAAAGCCTAAAGGAAGCTTTATGTCAAGCACCTGTTTTAGCAACACCATGTTATAGCAAACATTTTACACTCTTTGTTACAGAACGCGAAGGTACTGCCTTGTCAGTACTCACTCAGGATCAAGCAGGATCACGCAAGCCATGTGCTTATTTTTCCAGTACATTAGATCCCGTAGCTCAGGCTTTGCCTGCATGCCTGAAATCAGTGGCAGCGACAGCTTTAGCAATCAGACAAAGCGATGCCATAGTATTAGGACACCCATTGACAGTACAAGTACCACATGCAGTAGAGGTTCTTGTGAACCGAACACAAACACAACACTTGACCATAGCAAGACTTACCGGTTATGAACTGACATTGTTTCAACCACACATAGAGATCCGACGGTGTAATACATTGAATCCTGCTACACTATTACCTGTAATTGGAACAGACCCACTAGCTCATGATTGTGTTGAAATCATTGAAATAAAGACGAAACCTAGACAAGACTTGACAGACGTTCCATTGTTAGATCCAGACCTGACGTTGTATGTAGACGGATCGTGCATGAGAACAAGTACAGGAGATTTAGTGGCCGCGTATGCAGTCACAACAGACAGTAAAGTTATTGAGACAAATTGTATAGATACTTTGTCAGCCCAAGCAGCAGAACTTATTGCTCTAACCCAAGCCTGTATTCAAGCCACAAATAAGAAAGTTAATGTATACACTGACTCACGTTATGCATTCGGAGTTGTACACGACTTCGGCGTGCTGTGGCGAGAGAGAGGTTATTTAACCTCCCATGGTGCCCACATTCAGCACGGACCCCTCATTCATGCTTTGTTAGACGCAATACATCTACCCACTGCTATATCGATTATGAAATGTAAAGCACACACGAAGGTTACTGATACCATTTCTCAAGGCAATGATTTAGCTGACAGAACAGCTAAACAGACTGCTCAGAATCGCACATTAGACATGACAAAGCCAATAGTTCAGACACCAACACAGTGTATGACAATTAAGGATCCCGCACTTGACGTAATTGACATACAGACACATGCCACAGCAGAAGAAATAAAGAAATGGACTGAACTAGGAGGGATCCAGACAGATCAAGGATGGATGACGAAGGAGAAATCTGTATGGTTTCTCCCTGATTCCATGGTTCAAGCCATTATAGCTACAGTTCACAGTCCAGCACATTTAGGAGAGAAGGCTATGCTAGACAGCATTCAGCACATTTGGTTCAACAAACATTTACGAGCAGCAGCTAAACAAAAAGTTCGTACCTGTATGATATGTTGTCAGTTTAATCCAGGAAAGAGTGTTCCCGTAGAGCAGGGTGGATTTCAGCCTCCTGACCATCCTTTTGAAGTCCTCCAGATGGATTATATTCAGATGGAACGTTGTCGAGGATTCAAATATGTTCTCGTAGTTGTCTGCGCTCTCTCCCGTTGGACAGAGGCGTATCCCGTATCAGATTACACTGCCCCGACTACTGCCAAGCAGCTAGTTCGAGAATTCTTCCCACGGTACGGTTTACCACGTGTTGTATATTCAGATAACGGCCAGCCTTTCTCATCCGAATTAATGAAACATGTCTCACTTTTGTTGGGATATCAGTGGAAATTCCACTGTGTCCGACACCCCGAGGCAGCAGGTCTCGTGGAACGACATAATCAACTTTTAAAAATCAGATTGTCTAAAATATGTCAGGAAAAAGGTGTGGACTGGATAGTAGCCTTACCAGTTACGCTATTTTACATGAGGATGGTAGCACACTCTCGAACAGGGCTATCCCCTTATGAGGTGATCTTTGGTAGACCACCGAATATGTGGGGGACGCCTATACCCCGTAAAATAACTGATGTTGACTGTAATATGCTGACAGATTACCTGGCTTCCTTGATGTCTGCACTACAATCTTGTCGTTCACAGGTAGTCGCAGCTTTTCCCGACAACACCGAGGTGAAACCTCATGATGTAATTCCCGGCGATTATGTTCTCGTCAGGAATTTCGATCGGAAAACCCAACTGGAGCCAAGGTGGAGGCTTCCTAAGTTGGTCCTGCTGACGACCAGAACAGCTGTGAAGATCGAAGGGAGAAAAGGCTGGGTGCATTCCAGCCATATCAAGAAATTTCATGGACTTCCTCCTGACACAAACAGTACTCCCCGTGTGTCTTCCCCCATTGACTCAAAGCTACCCTTGGCTGAGGCCAGTAGCACCGAATTCTATAAGCAGAAACTCAGGTCCAGATCCAAACTGTCGGACGATTTGATTGTTTAAGTCCTCTCCAAGGTGAAGCGGTTGAATCTGTCCCGACATGTATCCCTTAGGTCTGAATGATGTAGAGTCCAGAATCATAATGAAACGACATGCTTATTGTAAATTACTGCGTAGCCACTGTATTGTGACTTTATTAATTTTGTTTTCCTTGAGTTTTTTAATAGTTACTGCAAGTATATTGTTGCATATGTATTATCCTGTTTCTAAACGTGCTTTCAATATAACTGATGAACATTCTTTTAGTGACCTACCCCCACATGAGTTGTCCTATAGACTTGCGCTGCGCAATAACACATTCATTAGTATGTTACATCATTCCCATCAGACTAGTAATGCCACCAATTGTTGGGTGTGTGGCCGACTCCCTCCCTATCAGAATACCAAAGGAGTTCTGCCTTTCTTTCCACATCCGTTCACACACAATGGCTCCTGTGGAGCATGGTTTAGTTTATTAAATTCCATAGACCCAGACACAGCAGTTTATCAACAACATTGGATATGGGGAAATCTGAATCTAGTTTTATTCAAAGTCTGTCACCCCAATAAGGAGGGTCACCCCAGTAGAACAGGAACTGATTTAGAAAATGAAGTGTATAAATTAGGTAATTTTACGCCTAATCTTATGATTTTGAATGTCAAATCCGAAGTTGAACTAATTCTGCCCACTATGTCAGTATTTCCAGTTAAGGGTGAATTATGTGTAAGAAAAGTTGGTTCCATACATATGGGCCATAGCCAATGCGTAACTACAGTAGAATATAGCGATCAAGGTAAATCTTCATTTAGAGCTTCTCGCCATTCTTACTTTATATGTGGTCAGACGGCATATATGCGTCTGCCTCTAGATTGGGATGGTACCTGTTACATAGCATTCCTTTTGCCACCTGTTTTCCTAGCTCCCCCTGATTATTATCGAAATGTTCATTTAGTACACAAAAGAGAGCGTAGAGATCTCCCAGTTGTCGATTATACTGAGACGGCATGGGACAAGTATGTAGATTTCAATAAAGGTATCTTTCCCTATATAGGTACAATATCAAATAGTAAGCTGATACGCAGACTCACCAAGACTCTTGAAGCTGTAGTAAACGAGACTATAGCCGCCCTAGGCAATCTGACAGAGGAACAATCAGTGATGAGAATTGTTGTTCTCCAGAATCGTCTTGTCCTTGACGTCATCCTGGCCGATAGGGGCGGAGCTTGCAGGGTCATCGGATCCAGCTGCTGCATATTCATACCAGAAAATTCGCCATCTGTATATAAAGCTATAACACGCCTTCATAAGATTGTAAGCCAGATACACGAGAATCCAGGCACTTGGACGTGGTCCGGGTGGTTTTGGAGTGTGATATCAGCCTGGGGATGGAGAGTTCTATCCTTCCTAGGTATTGGCCTTCTTATGCTCTTCAGTTGTTGTTTATGCCTGCAATGTGGACCCGCGATTTGTGGTCTGTATGCCACATCATGCATTCCATATCAAAGTTCTCGTTCAAAATGCCGGAAGAAGAAGGAAGAAGAAATGATGCTCCATGAGCAAATCGATGGAATGATGAAGATTGATATCTCTTGAAGGGCAAGTAGGGGACAAGGAGGGAATGTGGAAATGTGGATTTTCCTGATCAGTTATGTCCCCTATCTTGGACCCCAACGGTTCTATATGCATGTTACAAGTACATGTATGTTCCCTCCAGTTCCAGTTTCTAAGACGCAAACATATGTGTGTCTACCGTCGACATGTTCTCTGTCAGATCCGCCATCGATGGGCTGGATATTCGATTCCTAGGTATGAAAGGCCACTGACTTTATATGGCTAAGTTACTACATTTTTACAGTTCAGGCAAGTAGGCCCGATTCTGTCCTCAAAGCCTTTCCCTGCTCTCTGTCTCTGACAGCTTCAGCTTGAGCTCGCATCTGTATCCATGAACTTTGTCCTACTCCCTGTGCAGCTAACGGTGCCTGCCTCGGCCAGTTTTCGCCTGCCTGCCAAGAAGCTGTATTTCACCTTCGAATTATCTATTTTGCTCTTCAGCCGATGCATTCCTGTCTAGTGATTTAGGTAAACATTTCCTTTAGCTCACAAGCAAAGGACTCAGCCTTTCCGTCCTCCTGCAAGTGATTCATAGCCCTGCTGCCATGGAAAGTTTTCTGCCCCTCGCATCTCATATAGACACTTAGACGCTTGTACACGCACACACAGTTAGTATAGAATAGATTCTGTCCGAGAGTCCTTCCTTGTGGATAACATAGTTCTCTAAACATAGGATGGTAGATATGATTTGGGATTAGGTTGACTTGACCCCCCAGACTTCTCGTCTCCACATGTAGAGCTAAATGTCAAGTCCCCTTCACCCCCTAGTTGCACGTCAATCACACGTCATACTGCTGCGCACGCATCTATGTTAAGTATTATCGTATAGATCCACCTATGTAAGATAATCAGAGCCAATCATGTTTCTTTTTATTCCTTATTACGCCTAGTTTCGACTACGTACCTGTCATGTCACTTTTCTTATCAATTGTTACGCCTTTTTGCATTCGTTTCATTGTAAATGTATAACCTATAAAAGTTACTTCTTGTCAATAAAGTATTGTACTTCACTTCCTGAACCCTCGTGGTGACGGAACCTGAAGGCCGCGACTCGAGTCGGCCATTTTGGATGGAATAAAGCCCATTTAGAAAACCTCCTATACCACGGATTCTGCCTCTTGTTATTTTGAGCTATTTTACTTTATTTTAAGATTCCGTATGAAATTCAGTCCGGTAAAGAAGATTTTATTTACCACAGTACACCCGTGTACGTGTCGAAACCCCCGTGTATGTACACCCGTGTACGTGTTGAACCCCCCGTGTATGTACACCCGTGTATGTGTCGAACCCCCCGTGTATGTACACTCGTGTACGTACGCGCTGGGGGTATGCACCGTACATACACGGGAGGGGGTACGACTCGAACGGACACGGGTGTACATACATGGGGGGGTTCGACACGTACACGGGTGTGCATACGCGGGGGGGTTCAACACGTACGTACGGGGGCTGGGGGGGTACGACTCGAACGTACGGGGGCTGGGGGTGGTACGACTTGAACGTACGGGGGCTGGGGGGGTACGACTCGAATGTATGGGGGCTAGGGGGGGGTCGGCGCGTACATACGGGAGCTGGGGGGGGTACGACTCGAACGTACGGGGGCTGGGGGGGGTCGGCGCGTATGCGGGCACATGTCTCCATGGTTGCTATGGGAGTTCGGAGCGGACGGTGTTTTTACCATACGGTTGTAACATCGGACGCACGGGATGGATCCTAATTCCGCGGTCGGACTTCACTTTTCACATTTGTACGGTAAATCGTCCGTGGACGTGTCGGACACATTTTCCGACCCGAGGACGTGAGGGGAATAATTCCCAATGCGAATCGTATGGACTTTTTACCATGCGAATCGTAATTGGCAGTTTGTACGGCACTTGTACGATTCGTACGGTAAAAAGACCGGATACGAGTCGTACGGGGAATTTTTTTACCGGATCGTAATCGGCACCTAAGACTTTTTTAGATGTAAGGTCACCTCTATATAACAATATAAAATGATTATACAACGTCAGAAATTATCCCAGTTCAAATAATTTATATTTGAGTCTCTCAACAATCAAGCAACATCTTTCGAAACACAGAGCTTAGGTTTTTTGAAGTGAGCCTAATATCCATCTATGTTCTTAGCAGTTTTTTCTTTGACTTCTGATAATGAAACAAATTGAAGAGTTTCTGCAAATTGAAACCTAGTGATCTGCATTACAGTATTGCAGTTTTATGGAAGCCCAGAAGTCAAGGTTATTACATAGCATGCTGGTGCAGTAAATTGAAACTTTATTAGCACGCAAAGCTGACAGTACGTTTAAAATTAATTTTAATGCCATGCATAGCGAAAGAGAACTACGTGAACACAGGATGTCTGCAGTAGAATGCAATTAGTATTAAAATTGTTTTAAATCATGTGTAGTTTAATCAAATGTGTAACCGCTGCACGTTAAATAGAAAAATTAAGAATACCAGGATTGGGCTGGCTTCCTTGACCTGCATATAGGGGGCACAACATTTCTTCAACTACTCTTCTACTATATTATCACTTCAGTACACAAATCACAATAATTGGATGTGTATTTCTGTCCACAATGGGAAAAATAATTTGCTAATTAAGAATTACAGAATCAATTCTGACTACATCTAATCTACCTTATAACTTGTTCATTGATACAAGAAAGTCGAATTCTCCATGAACGTTGGGACCGCGAAATAGCACCACACATGGCCGACCATTGGCACTTCAACACCATTCCATAGATGAGGGCAGTCACTTTAAATAAAATCCCATATGAGATAAAGTTAAAATAAATGAAATAATTTTAAATAGTTAAAAATGTAAATACATTTGATATAATGTTAACAAATTTAAAAAAATGTTATTATTTAATGTAAAGATTAATATAACTTTTTAAAATATGTCAAGTAAATATGTGATGTAAATATAAGTAATTTACTGATAATTCAATACATCACTAATAATACCGTATTTGTTTTTCTTCTTTATGGAGCTCATTTATTTTATTTCATTTAAACTTTGGAAAAATAATTTCAATTTTTATTGAATATATGTAAATGAATTAAACAAATAATTAAAAATAAAGTTAATAGTGCTGTGGCATTTTTTTCAATTGTTCTAAAATAAATATATACAATTAATTAACATTAGTATTTAACATACAAATATTCTTAGCATTTTATTCAGTCAAATAAACATTTGTTAATTTTCCCCATACTTACCATAGTGAGGCTCTACATTCGGGGTGGAGCTCTCCGTATGGTAGACTATAGGGGAAAAGTAACTCCATAAGACTTTTCTCATCTAATTTGAATATAGTGCGTACTCTTCCTCAATTTCCCCCAACTTCCCCTCTAACTAGTAGATATAAACCTACTTTTCTTTAGCTGAATCCGATATCTGAAAACATGAGAAAATATGCACCTCTAGTTCTACTATAGTCTTCAACTCCGAGTGTAGAACCTCTGCACTGCATTGCTATTTACTGTCATAGGTCCTTCTCAGACATAGGGCGTCATTGCGATGCATTTAGGACAGGCTTATGCAGTCCTTTCTTAGGCGGTCAGACCGCCACTGTCATGTTGGAATCGGTTGGTCAGACCGCCGGATTACTATGCATGCATCGTGTATTCTGACCGACCACTGGACGAGCATTGACTCCGACAGCCTTTCTCCGACTGCCAAGATGTCGGTCAGATAAAAACAGTAGCCATAGGGCAGTGGAGGGATCTCTGACCACCATCCGGATTACAATTTGGTTTCGATTGACCCGTGCGTGGTGATCCGACCAACTGCCTTGAGTCGTCGTGAATGAAAGTTTTGAGATGCATACTCACCCAATTCTGCTTCTCCCGAGCAGTCTTCACCATAGATCCCTTTCTCCAGCTCCCCCCACCTGAGCAGCTGTACCCCGATGTCTACGACCCTAAAGAGCCGGAATCCAGTTAAGTCCTTCTGCGGTATGTATCGCTATTGACTGGACTGTGCACATTCCAATACACACTAGCAATGGGGTACATGGAACATAAGGCATATCCTAACATATGTCATGAATGTGTGTACAATTCACATTTTCTAAGATTTTGTATGCACTTTCAGCTACATATTCAGGGATATGTGCACCCCCGTAGATGAGACCGCCACAGTAGCAGAAGTTGCATCATAATACAGCGGAGGGAACTTTCCCGGCCTTGGTGGGTTGGCATTGGATCACAGCAGTTGGATGGTTGGTCCGACCGGCATCGCAATGACCCCCATACTGTGAGGAGGGCACAGGATTGACAAGGTCTATTGGGCTACTACCATGGTGGTTGGGTCATTTTCCAATGGTGTCCTAGAGCCCATCCTACTATGATATTGTAAATAGGGTAAATAGTAACTGCACCATTTCTGCACTTGATTCTCAAGGTAGCAAGGGTGAGTAGTCAAAGGATTGGCATAAAGGTAGTATGGAGAAGGCAAAGACTCAGAGTTCAACAATAACCCAACACACATGATATTTCACTGTCTAGCATCATTCTTGTCTTTAAGTAAAGAGAAGTACTTTTAGTGTGACAGCAAATTACATAAATACTGGGTTCTGTACTCCCAACTAAGAGCTCCTACTCGGTGCATTACCGTCAATAGCATCCACTTCCCCATTACTATGGTGCTACACAGGTCTGGAATATCCCAACAAGATAGCGGGTGTCAGGTCACGAGACATTAGGAGCACACTGGAATAACGTTTTTACATCATTTGACGCATAACACTAAACTTCCTTATATTCAGAATATCAACCCAGTATGGAAATTATCGAGATCAATAGTGGGAGAAAGAGTGGTTAGACCTCACTAAAACTGAGCTTCCTTGTCTGTTAGCAGCCGTTGCGACTGCTATTCTTATTATTTTACACCTCGCTTGACTTATTCCTTCACCTTTGTTGTTTTTTCTTTGTTCATTTCCACTCAGCCCTCTTAACCCACTTCTTTTGTGATTTGTTATCACCTTCTTACTCTATTGTTTAGTTTATGTCTCCCATGCAGTCTTCCATCATGCCGATGCTACAATAGTCTTCATCTTTAACTCCTGTGTGGGTTTCATGGTATGCTGGGCGTTAGCTCTAGCATGTTATCTCCTGGCACCAACCTGTCGTATTCATATGTATTCCTTCCTTCCTATATTATTACCCCTCAGTAATTTGTGTTCTCTCGCCTGTAAGTGGAAACCAAAAACATGATAGGATCAGACTTGAAACAATATGAAAAGGAATTCAGTCTAGAACTTCCAGCTACCTTTCTCTCCATTACCTTGTCCCATTTGCCCCCTTGCTTGGATGTTTGTCATCATCCTTGACCTTATTCAGGGTGGGTGAACCATCATCTACGGGGACAGTAAGGGACTGGCCTCGACATCCTCATGCTTGCAGTACAGAGGCTGTGACATAGGGACTAGGCCACAGCAGCACAGGTGTGACTTCATCATGCAATGTCACCCATACAACATTGATGGGCCGATTATGATGTTGGTTGGAAAGGCTTTGAATGGCATTCAGTTAGTCCAAATCCATGTCGGAAGCTTTGTTTCCGACTGACTTGGAAACATTTCCAATGGACCAATTACGATGGTTGGAAACTGTTCGGATTGTCGGAGCCGACTCGTATTTCCCTATGACTAAGTTTTCAACCGAGTGATTACGATGTCGGATTCAGACAGCCTTTCCAAATAGGTCTGTCCAACACGGATCGGCTGTTGGATTCTGACTTTGGGGGCCCGTAGCAGGCCCCCCTTCACCAGGAGGCTTCTGGTTGGGGCTCGTAGGGTACCCAGGGATCCCCTCTTTTAAACCATGCACAGTGTGGCAGGCACCAAGGGGTGCCTGCCACAGGGTGCAAGGTTTTCCATTACTACCCCTTTCGTCAATGGGAGCCTTTGTTGTCGGTCGGAACACAGGCTCCCATTGAAGTCAATGGGAGTCCAACTGAACGGTGTTCTGAAACATCGTAATCGGTCAGTCGGACTCCCTGAACCCAAGTCGGTTGGAAACCATTCCGAAACCGAGTCGGTTGGAATGCTTTCTGACCTACATCGGAATGAGGCCCTTAGTCTGATCTTGAGCTAAACGTTCATATTAGTATCGCTATGCCTCTAACATGGGCAGGTCTTTACTATTGAAGATACAGTGGCTGAGTCCCTTGGGTAACTTACTATTTTGAGGAATTTACACTTTTGTATAAGTTTACCACTTTTTCGCTATTCAAAAAGTACTAGTGTAAAGTTACTCAAAAAACGAAATGTACATGAAAAAGGGGCAGAGCCAAATGTGCAAGTGTAAGTTACTATTGTCAAACTAGCACAAAATCCAGCACTACACATGGTTGACCGCTAATACTGCAACACCATCCCACAGAAAATAAGTGAGGTTGGAACTTTAAATTAAACCCTTAGGAAATACTGTTAAAATAAATGCAATTATTTGAAATAGTTCAAAATATATATAAACGAACTACAATGTTAAAAAAGATATAAAAAGGGCACATATCAATCATTTCATTTTAAGCTATTTTAAGATCTGTTTTTTAATGTGCAAAATTAATGTAACACTTTAAAAAAAAAAAAAAAAAATTATGTCTGATAATTAATTAAATACATCACTTGTAATAGTTATTAGAACATATTAAAAATATTTTTTTCTTCATAGATAATTTATTGTTTAATTTAACCTTCCAAAGAATACTTTTTATTCAATTGAAGATAGGTAAATGAAGTAAATATTGATTCAAAATAAAGGTAATGTGCCGTGCATTTTCTCTTTTATCCTATATTAAAATGAATATATTCAATTAATAAATGCTAATATTTAACATAAAAAAATTCCAAGTTAAATAAACCTTTTTTTTATTTTCCCCTATATTTTACTATATGGAGAGCTACACCCGATTGTAAAATGTGCCTATGGTCAGTATAGGGAAAATGTAACAAGTTTATTTAACTCAAAAAACTATTAAAGATAATTTTGTCTTAAATATTAATGTTAATTAATGTTTATTTTAAATGTAGTACAAAAGAATAAACATTCTACATCACTATTACCTTCATGTTGAATTATTAATGTAATTAATTTAAATATGTTAAATTAAAGTCAAATTATTCTGCCAAAGGTTAAATTGAATAATATGTTTACTACAAAGAAAAAATATTTTAAATATTCTTTAATAACTATTAAAAGTGATTTATGGAATTAATTCTAAGTAATGGATTCATATTTTTTTTAAATTACATTTTTATGGTAAAAATTGTTGTTAAAATATTTTACAACTAAATAATAAATATGTACTATTATTCAGATATGTTATGCATTATAATAAAAGAACTAGACTGGAGGACCCTACCACATTGGAAGAGTTGAGAAGCTTGTTAAGTGTAACATATTTCCCAGGGAAATGTATTGTCAGCTACAGTGAAGCAGTGGCTCGTTGATCAAGTTGTTTTGGAAACACCAAAAGTGTGACTGGGAAGAAAAACAAATGAGAAATTAATTTTCGCCACATTGTACCCGAAACAGAATCAAGTGAACCAGATTAAATCTTAACCAGGGAAGACCATGTGTCCTGTTGTGCAAGAGTTTCAATCCTGTGAGTTACCTCTGCTGGCCACTCTTGTGGGTTGTACACAATTTCAAGGAATGATTCAAGAGGGAAAAGGTACCTGCACAATACCAGAATTACCTCATGGTTGATGGCCATGTAGGGACATCCCATTGAGGTCCTGTATGGGCTGATCAAAAATAATGTTTTGGCACAAGGCACAAGGCCTGACAGACTTATATGATTGTTTCAATGAGCATGTCCTCGAACAGATGAAGAAAAGACCTTAAGGAATAGGCGTGTTTCTCATCCCATCCAAGATATGAGGAAGGGAAATGTTTAAGTATTCTTATACCTATGTGGATGGATGTTGTTTCCTGAAACGGAGGGGGAAATGATTTGGTGGGTGAAGGAAATGTTTGAGTAGATGATTATACAGTGATGCCGGAAGGATACGTACTAAGTCCTCCAGCAGAATTCATGACGGTATATTTAGCGGTCCGCACTGGCCTTTGACAAGGGGTAAAGAAAATGGTATTATTACTAATTCAACGATGTCTAATGCAGTTTTCTTAGAATATTTGTCCCACTAGAAGACAAATCAGGTGAGGACTAGTAATAAGAAGCCAGTGAAGCATTGGAGGCTGATTCAAAAGATATATGATATGATTTGTGACAACTATATACAAATTCTGAAGAAAGCCAATGGTCACTCTAAAGTAGATGGTAAAGAATAGGAAAGGAATGATGAGGTAAGTGAAATGACTCAGTATGGAATGAGTCATTGGGAGGAAATCGGAGTAAGTGATTTGCTGGGGAATATCAAGTGACAGTCACCACCTTTTCACAAACCATGATAGAACTTGACAATTGGATCTTAAAAATAGGTAAATAAACTTCAGGACAGGATTTGATTATGGTGCAAATGCAGGATTTTAGCATAAGATGTTTCATGCATTCATATAAGATCCAGGGGTGCACCCAATCAGGCAGGAGGAAATTGAAGGAGACGGGGAGCTCAAGGTGTTGAAAAAGGCCTACAAGTCCTATTATCTCCATGATTGGTTGTTAGTGAAGAAATAAAGGGATCGTGCAATCAAATGTATTGTCCCAAAATCACATAAAAGTGTTAGTTCATCCCCATGTAACATTCTTAAAAAAAACCATATAATTATATTTCTTATAATTAATTAAATACATCACTTTTAATAGTTATTAGAACATATTAAAAATATTTTTTTCTTCATAGATAATTTAATATTTAATTTAACCTTCCAAAGAATACTTTTTATTTAATTGAAGATAGGTAAATGAACTAAATATGAATTCAAAATAAAGGTAATGTACCGTGCATTTTCTCTTTATCCTATATTAAAATGAATATATTCAATTAATAAATGCTAATATTTAACATAAAAAAATTCCAAGTTAAATAAACCTTTTTTTATTTTTCCCCTATATTTTACTATATGGAGAGCTACACCCGATTGTAAAATGTGCCTGTGGGGTGTATAGGGAAAATTTAACAAGTTTATTTAACTCAAAAAATTATTAAAGATAATTTTGTCTTAAATATTAATGTTAAATAATGTTATGTATTTATTTTAAATGTAGTACAAAAGAATAAACATTCTACATCACTATTACCTTCATGTTGAATTAATAATTTAATTAATTTACATATGTTAAATTAAAGTCAAATTATTCTGCCAAAGGTTAAATTGAATAATATGTTTACTACAAATAACAAATATTTTAAATATTCTTTAATAACTATTAAAAGTGATGTATGGAATTAATTCTAAGTAATGGATTCATATTGTTTTTAAATCACATTGTTATGGTAAAAATTGTTGTTAAAATATTTTACAACTAAATAATAAATATGTACTATTTTTTAGATATGTTATGTATTATAATAAAAGAACTAGACTGGAGGACCCTACCACATTGGAAGAGTTGAGAAGCTTGTTAAGTGTAACATATTTCCCAGGGAAATTTATAGTCAGCAACAGTGAAGCAGTGGTTTGTTGATCAAGTTGTTTTGGAAACACCAAAAGTGTGACTAGGAAGAAGAACAAATGAGAAATTAATTTTGGCCACATTGTACCCGAAACAGAATCAAGTGAACCAGATTAAATCTTAACCAGGGAAGACCATGTGTCCTGTAGTGCAAGAGTTTCAATCCTGTGAGTTTCCTCTGCTGGCCACTCTTGTGGGTCGTACACAATTTCAAGGAATGATTCAAGAGGGAGTAGGTACCTGCACAATACCAGAATTACCTCATAGTTCATGGCCATGTAGGGACATCCCATTGAGGTCCGGTATGGGCTGATCAAAAAGAATGTTGTGGCACAAGGCCTGACAGACTTATATGATTGTTTCAATGAGCATATCCTCAAACAGATGAAGAAAAGACCTTAAGGAATAGGAGTGTTTCTCATCCCATCCAAGATATGGAGGTAGGGAAATGTTTAAGTATCTTTATACCTATGTGGATGGATGTTGTTTCATGAAACGGAGGGGGAAATGATTTGGTGGGTGAAGGAAATGTTTGAGTAGATGATTATACAGTGATGCCGGAAGGATACGTACTAAGTCCTCCAGCAGAATTCATGACGGTATATTTTGCCGTCCGCATTGGCCTTTGAAAAGGGGTAAAGAAAATGGTATTATTACTAATTCAACGATGTTTAATGCAGTTATCTTAGAATATTTGTCCCACTAGAAGACAAATCAGGTGAGGACTAGTAATAAGAAGCCAGTGAAGCATTGGAGGCTGATTCAAAAGATATATGATATGATTTGTGACAACTATATACAAATTCTGAAGAAAGCCAATGGTCACTCTAAAGTAGATGGTAAAGAATAGGAAAGGAATGATGAGGTAAGTGAAATGACTCAGTATGGAATGATTCATTGGGAGGAAATCGGAGTAAGTGATTTGCTGGGGAATATCAAGTGGCAGTCACCACCTTTCACAGACCATGATAGAACTTGACAATTTGATCTTAAAAAGAGGTAAAGAAACTTCAGGACAGGATTTGATTATGGTGCAAATGCAGGATTTTAGCATAAGATGTTTCATGCATTCATATAAGATCCCGGGGTGCACCCAATCAGTCAGGAGGAAATTGAAGGAGACGGGGAGCTCAAGGTGATGAAGAAGGCCTACAAGTCCTATTATCTCCATGATTGGTTGTTAGTGAAGAAATACAGGGATCATGCATTCAAATGTGTTGTCCCAAAATCACATAAAAGTGTTAATTCATCCCCATGACGCCTGTTATTTGGCAAATCATGGACCTGATTACGAGTCAGAAAGAATTCAATGCACAGATTCCTGGTGGCCGAAATGACTGTTACCAGCCAGTATCCACCTATTTCAAGTTAGCTTTTCTGAATGGAAACAAAATGTGTGACTGTGTGAACACATGGGGAATTCTTCATAATATTCACTTTTCTAAGGGGTTTCATGCTCTCATCTATAGCCACAGAAAAGAAGTTCCACAGCAGCTGCAAGTAAACTGCAATCACAAGTCTTGGGATATGCATCCTAGGATGCCTGCAAGAAGCTAGTGCCACTAATCCTGGAGATGCTTTTTTGTTCTGGAAGACTTAAGACAGAGATGGAAACAATTATTTTTGAAGGCCTCTTTGAGGCAGAAGGTGATGTTTAAATATAGCACCAGGGGTTTTTAATTTTCTGTCCAGTCAGCTCACGAAGACAGTGGTTTAAGCAGGGAGTGAGGCAGAGAGAGATAGGGGACGACTTGTAAGGTAGCTGGTTTAAATTCCTTGTCATAGGCTCTTTCAATCTTCACGCTCCACACTATGCCTGGTCTGTTCGGTTACTCTTAACAAACATGCACTTTCAAGGCTTTATTGTCAAACCTCTGGGGCCTGTCCCACCATCTCAAAAAAAGAGTCTAAAAGGACTATTCACAGGAAACGTGACCCAGAAGACAATGGGCTCATTTACCCTCCACTCCCACACCTTTGTGGAGGCTTCATTTGAAATATATTGGTTCTGCCAGCCTAATTGTGCTAATAATATGTGAAGCAGGCTGGCAAGGAATGTGAAATAGTTTTTGTTCCGCCATGAAGCTAATTTTAAGCTAACTATCTTTAATATTTCAAAAACTTTTTAAATGTATGGGTAATACAAATTTGACCAGTCCTGTAGTCTATTTATAAGGGATTATTATAAGCTTCGAGTCTGGTCAAGTCAGGGAGTAAGTACCATATCAGAAGGTACAAATTAAAAGCTGCAGTCAAGGTTTTACATTTAAAATTGTCTTCACACCCTTGCCAATGAATGCACACACTTCTAATAATGCATATTACATTTCAGGTGCCTCTGGAAAATGTTTTGTCCCTGTGTTCCTACGCCCCATATTTGCATTTTTTTAAAGGTACTCAAACATTTTTCAGGCACTCAGTTGATTTATCAAAGTCCTAAATATGGCATCTTTTTACCACAAATATTGTCCTTTTATTCTGAATGCCTATACCTGAGGCCTCCTTTTCAGGGCTCTGCTCCTCTAAAAGTAAAAAATCCAAAATGCTTAGCTTGAAAAGACAGAGAGTACGAAGAACCATATTTAGGCCCTCAACACTTTGCGATAGGCCCAAGAAACAAACATTATTGCGTCGAGACCTTCCTTCTGTGGTTTCTGCTCTTAGTTGTAGATGCTTGATGTCAGCCTTCATAAGTTGCATCTGAGAATGCACCACCTGCAGGATAGGATGCATCATTGTAATTGTAGATTCTTTGTCATCAACCCTCTCAGATAATTTCTGATTGTCATCTCTCAAGAGGGACACTTGCAGCGAAACTGCATCAATCTTGGTCTCCAGGGTAGTTTTGTGTTTTGAATAGCCTGCATAATTCTTTCAAACTGCTCCATGTGCTTTTCTACAGTAGTTTCAAGATGATTCAAGGCTCCCCTTCTTTGCAACAGTGTATCCACGTAGACCAATATGTCTTTGGTGGATGATTGGGGTGGCCTTGACCCTTTTGGTAACACCATTATGGCATGACGGTTAGTATTGCTTTGTTAGGCCTCACCACCACAGTGGCCAGGTCTTTGGGGCATTCTCTCCCTCTCCTCTCAGTGGCCTCCCGAGGGTATTGTCAACCTGTCTCTGGTTCGTTCCGCTCACTTCAAGAGAAAAAAGTCTATTTGAGGTGGAGGGTCCAGAAGGCCCCACGTGTGAGGCACTCTCCACTTTGCTGCCACGTGCACCACCTGTGAAGTGGTCACACCCCATCATCCTCACCTCCAAGACTGAGACACTGTGTACGCATTCACCTTGTGAGTGGCCCCCACTAATAAGGGGCATCAAGAGACCGTCCTAGAAGAAAGGCGGGGGCCCGGCCCATAGCAATCTCTGGACCCACAACAGGGTGAAGCCATTGCCATCCGGCCCCTGCAGTCAGCCAGTCTCAGGTACCCACGTGTGTGGTTCACTGTGCTCCTCCACCACCTGCAGTGTGTTCCTGGTTCAGACTCATGCAGGTGCCTTGGGCCTTCCTCAGACAGCGTCTCAGGCTCTTGCTGGCAGCCCGGTCTCACTCCTGGTCACTATCGAGCATCAGCCTTCAATGTGGACTTCACTGCTGCTGAGCGCCAGTTACCTTGGCAGCCCTCCACCTGCGGTGATTGCTATTTCACTACCGAACTCATCAGCTCCTGGGTGAGAGCCATGGCTTTCACCTGCTCCCAGGCCACAGGCACCGGCATTCTTGGGTCCCCTGGCCACAGTGAGGGGACCCCACAGTCACTAATAGGAACATAGCCACCCCCACCGCCTTGTAGGGAGCCACTCACTAAGGGGTTGGGGCCTCCGGGATTTCAGGTAGAGGATGATGTAGGATGTATGCAGGATTCATGACGGAACTCAGCAATTTAAGTCAGTACTGGAAGCTATCTTGGCTACGCCCCCTCCCCGGTAATTTACTTTAGAGATTTTCGTTGCCAAAATCTCCAGGGCAAACCTAACAGGTTTGTTGTAACTTTGCAAATCTGATACTTCCCAATGGGCTGGGTAACAGGAATTACAGGCCTCCCATCAGGAGGGACCTAGATTATCAAATATCTTGCCTAATCTAAAGCCAAACCCAAAAAGTTTAACAATTCTCCTAACTAGAACCGTAATGCTACCTCTAACCCTAACTTTATTTGGTCTCTGGTCAAGCCCACTGGCCCTAGTGGAAATATTCAAGCTGTTGGTTTCTGACTAAGGATGGGGACTCGTATCATGAAGAAAACAGTGTTCCACAAAACAGCACACACAACAAGAGGCAATCCAAAAGAGTGTAGTAAAAGTGTGAGATTGTTTATTTATTTATTCCCAAATTGTAATCCTGCTGTATTTTCACTGCTGATATTCCACATTCTGCTTTCAAATGATCCTCTCATCCCACCAATTTACACTTCAAAAGGAATCTGACTAGAGGAAAAGTTTTGCTGGTCATAAATCCCCTACTTCTATTTTTATGTCTACAATGTCAAACATTTTGCTTAAGATATATATGATGAAGAGTTGAAGCTTATTAAAGTAAAAATATATAGCCCGATTCACAGAGGGATTTACGTGTGGTAAAGTTATGAGTGTGGAGTTTCCGAACTTGTGACGGAATCGCCACGCTTTGGAAAGAATCTCCGTATGGTGCACTGTGGAGAGTGTCCCATGCGGGATTCTACCCAGTGTGTGGAGATTTCACCATGAGTGAAAAACCTCCACTCTTGTAACTTTACTACACGCAAGCCCCTTTGCGAACCGGGCCCTGAGATGCCCATTGACCTTGAAAACATGTGTTGAGTGAAATTTCTCAGTCGAATTCTGAAAGGGTGAAATCCACCCTATTAAAATGTTGTCCCATGGAGTAAAGTCTGGGTCAAGCATTCACTCTGCAAGTGGATTCCACAGTTTCTGATAAAAGAAACAGGGTCTGATTTAGGTAGTTTTATCTCTGCCCATCAGAGTGGTGGAGATCATTACATCTGCCACCCTGACAGATCAAGAGCTACCATATTCAGAGATCACAGCTGGCACAGCAGTGATCTCTGTACCTTCGGAGGAACCCCTGAAGGTATCAAAGGTTTGGTGAATGGTGACAGCTGACCACCAACCTTTTGTGTGGGGTCATTCAAAATTTTCTCTTCGCCACCTCCAAGTTTTCTCTTGGGTGACGGACCAGAAAAACGGATACCAGACCATCTGCCCTAAATAGGACTGTCAGTATGATGCTTATGATGAATGTCAGGCCATCAGAGTAGTTTTTTTTTTATCAAAGGGGATAATGGGGAGACTGCTGACAGAACAACTGATGGTCTGGCCAACTTTTAGTTGTGTGTTCAAACTCAGAGTTTGGTGGACAGGATACTTTGGAACAGTTTTGATGGAGTGCCTCATCCACCAAAGTCTAAATCAGGCCCTTACTGCTAAAAAACACAGCCTTACTGTCATGAGTGGGAAGAGATGTGATACAGATTCCCAACCGAGACAACTGCTCATTAAAGCTCCCTGGAGAGGACAGAGGGCAGCCTTCCTGGTAGTGTTGGTGTTATTTGCGTTTGTCAGCAGAACTGGTGAATCACATGAGCTGATTTTGTTTAGTGGTATTTGCATTTTGTGTCATTAACTGCTAAATCACATCAACAGTGCAGAATGCGTGAAATCCAACTATTTCACCAGTAAAAACTGTTGCAGGTAATTGAATTTTTGTGGAAAGTATATTTCGGAATAGCTCTGGCAAAAAGGAAAAATTATGATATGGTGTCACAAGGGACTAATATCACTGCAAAGTTCGCTGCTGACAAATTCAAATACCCCACTAGAAGAATACTTTTGGCGGAGATGAGTACCTATCATGCAGCTCTCTGATCTGAGATGGCACCATGCCAGATGTGTTCCAAACTGGTAAACCTCTCATTGGAAGTTTCCTGGCAAATCTATGGCTGCATAGTTTGTGTGTGGATCTGCTTTATTTTAGACGGTGACAGAGACCATGAAAGGGAGCGCGTTTTAATTTTGAAGAACATTGGACGTGGTTACTCATTCCACTCAGTTGGAACCTAACTTCCTATCATAGCAATCAAGCTGCTGGGGGTGGTTATTCATCCCACCCAGTTGGAAACTACCTTCAATGTGCATTTCCTTACCTGGCAGGGCTCTGAAGTTACTAAGGGAACATGTAACACTGTTCATAAGTCCTTAATAAATAATAAAGGCAAAAGTAAATACACATAAGACAAATGAATAGGCAATTGGACATGTACTGGCTCCCTCTGGGTGACCACATTAAAACTTTCTTAGAGGTAAGGCTGAAGGTCACTTCTGTTTAACAATGTAAACTGATTA
This sequence comes from Triturus cristatus, assembly GCF_964204655.1. Classification (NCBI taxonomy): domain Eukaryota; kingdom Metazoa; phylum Chordata; class Amphibia; order Caudata; family Salamandridae; genus Triturus; species Triturus cristatus. Next base: position 1,577,186,626 of record NC_140590.1, read on the forward strand.
TCCAAAGTCAAAAATATTTTCAGTTCAAATAATTTGTATTTGGATTCTCTCTAGAATCAATCGGCATCTTTTGATTCAGAGAGCTTAGGGTTTTTGAAGTGAGCCGAACATCCATCTAAGTTCTAAGCATTTTTTTTCTTAGACTTCTGATAAAGAAACAAATTGAAGAGTTTCTGCAAATTGAAACCTAGTGATCTGCATTACAGTATTGCAGTTTTATGGAAGCCCGAAAGTCAAGGTTATTACATAGCATGCTGGTGCAGTAAATTGAAACTTTATTAGCGCGCAAAGCAGACAGGACGTTTAAAATTAATTTTAATGCCGTGCATAGCGAAAGAAAATTACGTGAACACAGGATGTCTGCAGTAGAATACAATTAGTATTAAAATTGTTTTAAATCATGTGTAGTTTAATCAAATGTGTAACCGCTGCACCTTAACTAGAAAAATTAAGAATACCATGACCTGCGTATAGGGAGCAAAACATTATATCAACTGTTCTTCAAATATGTTATCACTTCAATATACAGATCATAATAATTGCATGTTTAGTTCTGTTAACAATGGGAAAAATCATTTGCTAAAGTATCTATTCTGACTACATCTACTCAACGTTAAAACTTATTCCTTTATACAAAAAAGTCAGATTTTCTATGAACGTTGGAACCGTGAAAGAAACTGTGGGTTTGATTCACAAACTGAAATTTGAAGTACGTGTTTTAGTATTACAGTAGTACTACAAACCTTACTATAAAATGCTATTCACAAACCTAAGTGTAGAGTTTAAGGGCCTTATTAGGAGTCTGCCGGTCCACAGACTGCCAGACTCGCAGGGGCACAGCTGTGGTGGTCTTCTGACTACTCTACTACGACCAGGGTGGTCGGCCCGACCAGGGACCACTGCAACAATCCTGGCAGTGGCGCAGTGTTTTGAGGCCGCAATATGCAGCAGCCACACCATGCATATTATGAGTTTCCTCACTGCCACACTTTTCATGACGGTGTGACCGCCATGAAAAGTGTGGCAGTGATGAAACAAAGGGGGCCTGTCTCTTGTGCCTCTGTGCCATTGAGTGCATGCAGGGAGGCACATGTTATGCCCCCCTGTTTGCATGCACCCCAGTACCTGCACGGCATGGACTGCAGCAGTCCATGCTGTGCAGGTACTAATTTTGATGTTCCCTTTGCGGTGCCTATTTCATAGCCACCGCCGTGGGAACGCCATAGAGCAGCCCGTCAGACAGGAGAAAACTCATAATATGGTGGGCTGTTCAAACATGGGTTTGGCAATGTGGTCAGTCCCGCTCCCACACCACCAAACTCATAATAAGGCCTATGCCTTTGCCTTTCTTTTACTTATATATGTGGAGATCTCCACCCCAACTGCTGAGTCCCCACCCACATAAATATGGGTTTTAGTAGTAAATGAGGAAGGAAAACAGAGGAGTGTCTGAAAAACAGGCGTAATTACTTCACAAGTGGAGAGTTGTAAGAGTAGTAAGGAGGGATTTAGAGAGGTCAAGGGAGGGGTGTAGGGAGAGACATCTCCCTTCAACATAAGAGTAAGTCCATTACTATTTACAAACTGCACTTCTAAAGTTGCTACTGCTAACAAAACAGTATTAAGTCTAGCGCCGCACATGCCCAACCATTGGTACTGCAACACCATTCCATAGAAAGTGATGAAGGAAGGCACTTTAAATAAAATTTCCTATGAGATAAATTTAAAATAAATAAAATAATTTTAAATCGTAGAAAATATAAATACATTTAATATAATATTAACAAATTTGTAAAAATTGTGTGTTTATTATTTAATGTGGATATTAATGTAACTATTTTTTAAATATAAGTCAAGTCAAGTAAATAAGCGATGTAAATATAAGTAATTTACTTATAATTAATTAAATACATCACTTTCGATAGCAAGTTTAAAAAAAAATTCTCTATGGGGAATTTATTATTTCATTTAATCTTTGAAAAAATAATTTCAATTTAATTGAATATATGTAAATTAATTAAATACATATTTTAAACTAAAGGTAATAGTGCTGTGGCATTTTTTTCTTTTGTTCTAAAATAAACATATATAATATTTTATCATTAGCATTTAACATGAAAATATGTTTAGCAATTTTTTAGTCAAATAAACTTTTGTTAATTTTCCTTATACTTACCATAGTGAGGCTCTGCATTCGGGGTGGAGATCTCCGTATGGGAGACTTTAGGGAAAAATAACTCCATAAGACTTTTCTCATCTAATTTGATTATAGTGCGCACTTTTCCTCAATTTCCCCAACTTACCCTCTAACTAGTAGATATAGCCCTACTCTTCTTTTGCTGAATCCGTTATCTGAAAACATGAGAAAATATGCACCTCAATTTCTACCCTAGTCTTCAACTCCAGTTGTAGAACCTCTACACCAGGGGTCTTCAACCTTTTCTGTAGTGAGAGCTATTTCTGCTCAAGGGAAGTCTTCCCCAGCTACGAGCAAATGTTATAACTGTAAAATAGTGACTACTCTATGACCACCCAAAGATTTACAGAAGTTACCACTCAAGTATACCGAGTGCGGTTACCAGCAGAAATGCTGGGAAAAAGTTAATCAGTATTGAATGCCTCCCCTCGACTTGTGAAGTAACATTCAAATTTTGACATGCCCAGTGGCACAAAGGACATAAGCACAGCAGTACGTCTCCCCAGCTCAGCTTGAATCATCATTCGCCAGTTTTTAATAATGCACATTTTCTATCTAATGCCACTTTCCACAATGGGCAAACAAGCTCAATTTTCCAGAAGAAAACTCATTTTTGAAAACTAAAACTGCCTTTAAAATATCAGTTTTCAGTTTTTGAGAAATGCAGTCTCAAAACATCAGCTTGTCATTTTCATCATGTACTCCCATGTACAAATGCCTCATATGGACAGATTACTTTGAATTCCCAGGTATTACAGTCATATGCCATGGATGCTCACCATAGTACCACGAATGCCTGGATTATGCCAGTAATGCCCACCATTATACCAGGGCCACAGTTGTGCCAAGGCTGGAATCCATAAGGATCAGGGATAAGACCATATATCAGCCATGATCATTAATATGCCAGGAATAGGTACATATAGACCAGTCATGCTCGTAGTAGGCCTATGATGGCTGCCAGTATACCACAACTAGACCAAAAATACTAAAATAGCCAAGGATGACTGATACTATGCCATTGGCACTATTATGCCATGAATGGACACCATTATGCAGAAGATTACACTCTTATGATGGGAGCTAACATATATATTTGGTGGTTCTTGGCACCAGGCATAGTTTCAGGAAGCAATAGTGTTTATTATGGACACACACATAAATGTTGATGAATCACTTATTTTTTTCTGGTCTGGATCATACCCTGTTCTCCTCAGGTTATGAGGTCATCATGCATCTAACTGACACATTTTCACTCTAACTCCTGCAGTCCTCCACTTTGGTGGGTAAGTACTGATTACAGCTCAGGCTACTGCTGCCATACTTTTTTGATGGTGCTCTGTTCACACACATGTTGTGACTGATAATGGAGGGACTACAAAATGTGCACATCACCTAAGAGTTGCACAGCCTTTTGTACATTTGTGATCAACATTATACACGTACTCAGAAGTATTCAAAAGTTCAACCAGTTGATTCATTTTTCAATAGTAATCTATCACGTCAAAGGTACGAGGTTCCATAATTTCATGCATTCTTGCTTGCTCTGGAATTGCCCATCCGGGCCTAATCACAGGCACGTTTAAGAAACTCGAATCCTCCATTTACATTTCAGTTCACCCAATGCATTTCGATCATAATTGATCTTCGTCAGGGGTATCTGCAGTAGTTAATAAATAAATATCAGCCCAACAAAAATAGTTCTTATATGGCATAATAAATTAACACACCCTCCTATTAGAACTTCTTGCCTTCAAACAAAACATTTCGGTATCGCCAAAAATTACCTTCTATTTATGTGTTTTATACCAATCACCTTCTACCCTTCATTTATCAACCACCACCCATTCACCAATGCCCCATAGCCAAAAACATAAATATAAATGTAAAGTGCAACATTACCATCATTTCACTAATACAACGAAATATAAATCATGAATTACAAATGCTACTTCTAAACATCCTCCCCAATTTACAACTGACCGAATTTACGAAGATTTTTGTCCCCAGTTCCCACCTGCAGTAATCCTGCCAAAATGTAACTTCCTCCTTTCTACACGAACATCGTCAAATCCGAGTTCGACTCGCCCCACGCAACCGCTTCTGACATCACACGTAACATTCCCCAGCTGTAAACAATCCTTATAACTCCATCCTACGCTCCACCCTCAAACCCTCCCAACTGCCCAACTACAACACCCACAATCCCTCTGCCGTGAGATACGCATTATGGTCCAACCTGTGTCTGAATCAAACATCTATGATAAAAAACTTAGAATACATTGCCCATTCCCCCTTTTTTTTGTGTCAATACATCAATCAACCTAAAAATAAAACGTGTTCTTAAAACAGCAACTTGTGAATACTGCCCAAAGTGATATGCTGACATGCAAATACTTCTTATTCTAAATGTTGTTCCGGCCGGAAAACTGATCTCAACGGCCTTTGACGTGAAAAAAGTTGCTTTTTATGATTCCTTTGATTTTCCAATCGGGGTGCTAAACAGGGTCCGGAACGGAAGGTAAACAAGTCTCTGAAAATATCCTGAAGCACACCCATGCTCGATTCAAGATTCCTTTTCCACTGCCATTTTTTCTCAAGTTTGGCGTGCATAAACTCTTTGTGCCCCGTCCCGGGCGCACATGAGTTACTGTCATAAGTTTGGCTGGCTGTCACTCTATGGGTCTTGAGATGATCAGTGCTGCCTCCTTTAATAGGCACCTACTCTCTGAATTTGATACCGGGCTTGACTTCACCTCAGAGAGCTACTTTGAAGGTACTGGCGAGCTACCATTAGCCCCCGAGCTACTCGTTGGAGACTCCTGCTCTACACAGCATTGCTATGTACTGTCATAGGTCCTTCACAGACATAGAGAGTCTCTTTGGAATTGGTCGGTCCGACCGCCAGATTACGATGCATGCATCATGTACTCCGACCGACTGCTGAGATAACACCAACTCCGACAGCCGTCACCCCCTGCTGAGATGTCAGTCAGATAAAAACAGAAGCCATAGGGCAGTGAAGGGATCTCCGACCACCGTCGGGATTACAATGTGGGTTTCCGATGACCCAACTGTGGCGGTCCGACCGACTGCCTTGAGTCATCGTAAACAAACGTTTTGAAGTGCATACTCCCCCAATTATGCTTCTCCCTACCAGTCTCCATAATTAATCACTTTCTCCAGGTCGCCACTACACCTGAGCAGCTGTACCCTGATATCTATGACCCTGTGGACCGGGAATCCAGGTAAGTCTTTCTGTTGTATGTATCCCTATTGACTGGACTGTGCACATTCCGCTAACACTCCACCAATAGGGTACATGGAGCAGAAGGCATATCCCCACATATGTCATGAATGTGTGTACAATTCACATGTTTTCTGTGATTTTGTACACACTTGCAGCGACATATTCAGGGATATGTGCACTGCCATAGATGTTATGTTATGTTATGTTATTTACTTTTATTACGCGCACAGATACTCGAAGAGTGTCCCGGCGCCGTTCAAGGAGGACAGAATTAAAGCTCAACCCTACGAGAAGAGGTAAGTTTTTAGAAGTTTCTTAAAAACCCCAGAGTCTTCAACCAATCGGAGAGAAAGGGGGAGGGCATTCCAGGCGCGGGCAGCATACACAACCAGGGAAACGCCACCTAGTCTATGGCGCTGGAAGCGAGGTACCTTCATGAGCCTGAGAGAGGAAGACCTCAGGTGTCGCCCCGGCACGTAGAACGAGAACCGTTTCTGAAGGTATCCTGGCCCCCGTCTATGCAGGGCGCGATGAGCAAGGGTAAGAGATTTGAAAGCTATCCGGGCCCTGACCGGAAGCCAATGGAGGGAACGGCGGTAGTCATGAACACTCTGCCTGGGACCCAGCCCCCCCAACATGCGGACAGCCGCATTCTGGGTAACTTGAAGCTTATTGAGTACAAAAGCTGGGAGCCCAGCATAGAGGGCATTAGCATAATCCAAGCGGGACAAGATAAGTGCACGCACCACCGATTCCCTAGCCGCTTGAGGGAGCAACGGAAGAAATTTCCTCAAAATTTTGAGAAGACCGAAACAGCAGCCTGTCAAACGAGTAACCTGGCTAGAAAAGGAAAGGTTACTGTCAAAATAAATGCCCAGGTTCTTAACGGTCTTGCTGTTTGAAACCGGCGGTGGGAACTCAGGCGGCCAGATAGACTCTCTAAATCCAGAGGGGAAGTCACCAAACATCAAGACCTCGGATTTATCCTCATTGCATTTTAAATGTGCCGACGCCATCCATTTGAAGACCGAGGAAAGACACCTCTGCACATGGGCCACCGATGACCCCTGTTTGTCCCAAGTGAACAAAAGTTGCGTATCGTCGGCATATGCAATGACCTTAGCTCCCAGCCTTTCTGCTAAAAAGACCAGAGGAGTGAGATAGATATTAAATAGGAGGGGGCTAAGGGAGGAACCCTGGGGAACACCCGTGTCAACGAGAAGAGGTGATGAAGCCGCCGGGGGTATCCAGACTTGTTGGTAGCGGCCATCCAGAAAAGATTTGATCCAGCCCCAAACAGCGCCCGACACACCAATCTCCGAGAGTCTGTCAAGCAACAGAGAGTGGGGGACAGTATCAAAGGCTGCCGACAGGTCGAGCAGCACAAGGGCAGCCTTCCCGTCGGCATCTAGACAGTCCCGAACGGCTTCAGAGATTTCCAGAAGAGCACCTTCCGTACTGAAGGAAGGCCGGAAACCCGATTGGGCAGGATGAAGAAGATCCGCACTGTCGACATACTCAGACAGCTGTCTGTTCACTATCTTCTCACAGACTTTAGACATGCTGGGGAGAAGAGAAATAGGTCTGTAGTTTCCCGGCGCTGAAGGATCGAGAGTCGATTTCTTCAGTAGGGGGAGGATTTTGGCCTGCTTCCAACAGTTAGGGACCCTGCCCTCCTGCAAGGATAGATTAATGATGCAGTTAACTTCCTCATTGACTGTTTCTGCCACCGAAGCCAGAAGTCTTGCTGAGCAAGGATCGTCCGGAGAACCGGACTTCAGACCCTGAAGAATTCTCAAGGTACCCGCCAGATCCACCGGGGAGAAATAAGACATGGAATGAATGGTAGGCAGCACTGCAGAAGTAATGAGAGAGGAGACACAGGGAATCAAGGGCCCCGTAGAGACAGGCGGGGCAGAGAAGCTGCCTTGTATCTTTAAAATCTTGTCCCGAAAAAATGTAGAGAGTGTCTCGCACCAAGCCGTGGTTGCTGGTAGGACGCAGCTCTGCGCCACAGGAGACAGAAAACTTTGAACGATAGATAAGACTGCCACGATAGCAGCAATTGCATCGTAATACGGCAGGGAGAACTTTACCGGTCTCGGTGGTCAGAATTGGATTGCGGTAGTTGAACTGTCGGTCCAACCGGCATCGTAATGACCCCCACAGTTTGGTGGGGCACAGACTGGGTCTACTGGGCCAAAACCATGGTGGTTGGGCCATTTTCCAATGGTGCCCTAGAGCCCATCTTACTAAGGCATTGCAAATAGAGCAAAGTACAACCATCCTGCACTTGACTCTCAAGTAGCAAGGGTGAGTAGTCAAAGGTTTGGCAGAAAGGTAGTGTGGAGGAGGCAAAGACTCAGAACTCAGCAACCGCTCAACACACATAATATTTCACTGTTCAGCATCATTCTTGTCTTTAAGTAAAGAGAAGTCCTTTTAGCGTCACAGCAAAAAGCATAAATACTGGGTTCAGTACTCCCAACTAAGAGCTCCTGTTAGGCGCCCTACAATCAATAGCATCCTCTTCCCCATTACTATGGTGCTACCCAGGTCTGGAATATCCCAAGGTGTCAGGTCACAAGACATGAGGAGCCCACTGGAACAATATTTTTACACCATTTGACACATAAAACTAAATTTCCTTATATTCAGAATATCAACCTAGTACAGAACATATTGAGATCAATAGTGGGAGACAGAGTAGTTAGAACTCATTAAAAATGAGCTCCCTTGTCTGGCAGCAGCCATGTTGACTGTTATTCTCATAATTTTGCACCTGGCTTAACTTGTTCCTTCACCTTTGTTGTTTTTTCCGTGTTCATTTCCACTCGCCCCTCTTAACCCACTTCTTTTGTGATTTGTTATCAACTCCTTACTCTGTTGTTTAGTTTATGTCTCCCATGCTGTCTGCCACCATGCCGATGCTACAATAGTCCTCATCTTCAGCTCCTGTATTGGCTTCATGGGATACCGGGGGTTAGCGCCAGCATGTTATGTCCAAGCACCAATGTGTGGTATTCATATGCCTTCCTTTCTTCCTGTATTATTTCCCCTTAGTAGTTTATGTTCTCTCACCTGGAGACAAAACCTTTATAAGATCAGATTTGAAACTATATGCAAAGTAATCTAGTCTAGAACTTCCAACTACCTTTCTCTCCATTATCTTGTCTGATTTGCTCCCTTATTTGGGTCTTCGTCATCATCCTTGGACTTATTCGGGGTGGGTAAATCATTATCTACAGGGACAGGAAGGTACTGGCCTTGACATCCTCATGCTTGCTGTACAGAGGCTGTGACGTAGGGACTAGGTCACAGCAGCATAGATGCGACTTCATCATGCAATGTCACCCATAAAACATTTAGGGGCCAATTATGATGTCGTTCGGAAAGCATTCCGACGGATTTGGTTCTGGAATGATTTCCAAACGACTTGGATCCGGGAAGTCTGTGTTCCGAACGAGAACACAGGCTCCCATTAACAAAAGGGGTGGTTTAAGAAAACCTTGCACCCAGTGGCGGGTACCCCTTGGAGCCTGCCACACTGTGCATGCATGGGTAGGGGGATCCATGGATACTCCCACGGGCCGATTCGGAGGGCCTCGGGTGAAGGGGGCCTGGTATGGGCCCCCAAAGTCAGATTCCAACAGGCGATTTGTTTCAGAAAGGCTGTCTGAATCTGACATCCTAGTCACGCGGTTGGAAATGCGCCCCATAGATGGTTACGATTCGGCTCCAACCGACTCGGTTACTCCCAATGCCTTTCGGAATCGAGTCGGACAGTTCGAACACTTCCCAACCATCATAATCACTTGTTGGGAAACGTGTCCGAGTCGGCCCCAAAGGCGGGTTACGAATCGGATTTGGGCTCATAGAATGCCGTTCGGAGCCTTACCGGACGACATCTTAATAGACCCTTTATTGTGATCTTGAGCTAAAAGAGTTCATGTGAGTATCGCTATGCCCCAAACATGGGCAGGTCTGTACAATTGAAGATACATAGGCTGAGTCACATAGGTAACTTACAATTTTGAGGAATTTGCACTTTTGAGTAAGTTTACTACTTTTTGGCTATTCACAAAGTACGAGTGTAAAGTTACTCAAAAAGTGGACTTTACATGTATCCACTCCCTGAAAAAGGGGACTGAGCCAAATTTGCAAGCGTAAGTTACTATTTTCAAAGTAGCACTACACATGGTCGACTGCTAAAATTACAAGACTATTCCACAGAAAATAAGAGAGGTACGGACTTTAAATTAAACCCATTGGAAATACTGTTAAAATAAATGCAATTTATTTTAAATAGTTCTAAATATATATAAGAGTAATACAATGTTAAAAATGTAATAAAAAGGGCACATATTAATTATTTAATTTTAAGATATATTAGCATCTGTTTTTTAATGTAAAAATGTAATGTAACCTTTTAAAAAATATATATAATTATATCACTGATATTTAATTCAATACATCACTTTTAATAGTTATTAGAGCAAATCAACATATTTGTTTCTTTATTGGGAATTTAGGGGCCTATTATCATGGCGGGTGGATCGTCACCGCCCAACCGGCGGTTGCGATCCGCCTGCCAAAACTCCCCGCCGGACTGCCATTTACCCCACATTAGCATGGCGGGGGTACCGCGGCGGATGGAAAGACCGTATGCCGCTTTTCCGTCGGCAGGCACTCATCACGATTGCCTGCCTGGTGGAAAAGGCCCATAATATGGTGGCGGTGCCTGTATTATGATGTGTGAGGTGTGCATGCATTTCCATGGCGGAGACTCCACCATGGAAAGGCATGCAGAGTTTACTTTGGGGGCCCATTGCGTGCCCTCGGGGCGTGGGAGGTGGGGGGGCTGCAAATAGGGGGTACCCATGGTACCCCTCTACAGTTGCATTCACAAGGTAGCAGGCACCACGCGTTGCCTGTCACGTTGTGAATGCCAATGCACAACATGCATTTTTAACACTGTGGCGGGTGCTGCTTACAGCACCGCCCGCCACAATGTTAAATATGCAGGATGGGACCGCCAGGATGGCTGTCGCATCCTAATGGACACAGCGAAACCGACGCATCTCTGGCGGTCATTCCGTTTACCGTTATGGTGGCGGCGGTCTTTGTCCGCCCACCATCGTAATGGTCCCCTTAATATTTAATTTACTCTTCCGAATAATATTTTTTATTTAATTAAAGATAAGTAAATTAACTAAATAATAATTCAAAATAAAGGTAATGGTGCCATGCATTTTCTACTTTATTCTATATTAAAATGAATATATACAATTAATAAATGCTAATATTTAACATCAAAATATTTTCAATTTTTTAAAGTTAAATAATTTTTTTGTACTTTCCCCTATATTTCACTATATGGAGATCTACACCCCAATTGTAAAATGTCCCTATTATGAGTTTAGGGAAAATTAACAAGTTTATTTAACTCAAAAAGTATTAAAGATAATTTTATCTTAAATATTAATGTTAATTGTATATCTTTATTTTAAATGTAGTACAAAAGAAAACAATGCTACATCACTATTACCTTTATGTTGAATCAATCATTTAAATAATTTACAGATGTTAAAGTACAGTCAAATTATTCTGCCAAAGGTTAAATTAAATATTATGTTTACTACAAAGAAAAAATATTTGTAATATGCTTTACTAACTATTAAAAGTGCTGTATGGAAATAATTCTAAGTCATGTATTCATATTTACAAGTTACATTTTTATGTTAAAAATTGTTGTTAAAATATTTTACAATCAAATAATAAATATGTACTATTTTGAGATATTTGTACTTTATATTAAAATAACTAGACTGGAGGACTCTACTACATTGGTAGAGTGGAGAAGCTTGTTAGATGTAAAAAATTCTCATGGAAATTTATTGTCGGCTACAGTGTAACAGTGGCTCCTTTGATGAAGTTGTTTTGGAATCTCCAAAAGTGTGACTGGGAAGAACAAATGAGAAAGGGATTTTGGCCACATTGTACCCAAAACAGAATCAAGTGAATCAGATTAATTCTTGTGAAGGGAAGGCCATGTGTCCTGTAGAGCAAGGGTTTCAATGCTGTGAATTCGCTCTGCTGGCCACTCTTATGGGTGCAACAACAATTTCAAGGAATGTTTCAAGAGGGAAAAGGTACCTGTACAAGACCCGAATTACCTCATGATTGATGACCATGTAGGGACATCCCATTGAGGTCTGGTATTTGCTGATTAAAAATAATGTTTTGGCACAAGGCCTGACAGGCTTATGTGATTATTTCAATGAGCATGCCCTCGAACAGATGAATTAAAGACCTTATGAAACAGGAGTGTTTCTCATCCATCCAAGATATGAGGAAGGGAAAAGTTTAAGTATCTTTCTACCTATGTGGAAGGCTGTTGTTTCATGAAAAGGAGGGGGAAATGATTTGGTGGGTGCTGAAAGTGTTTGAGTAGATGATTATATAGTGATATGTTCTAGCTCCTCAGACAAGTCAAGTAGCAGAATTTGTGATGGTATATTTAGGCACTGGCCTTTGACACGGGGTAAAGAAAATTGTCATTATTACTAATTCAACTATGTGCAATGCAGGTTTTTTTTAGACTAGATAGATGATATGATTTACATGCAAATTTCAAAGAAGGACAATGATCACTCTAAAGTAGATGGTAAAGAATGGGAAAGGAATGATGAAGCAAGTGAAATGACTCAGTATGGAATGAGGCATTGGGAGGAAGTCAAAGTATGTGATTAGCTGGGGAATATCAAGTGGCAGTCACCACCTTTTCACAAATCATGATAGAACGGGATAATTCGATTTTACAACTAGAGAAAGAAACTTCAGGAGTGGTTTTCATTATTTTGCAAAAACAGGATCTTAGCATAATTTGTTTTGTGCGTTTAAATACGATCCTGGGGGGCACCCAATTAGTCAGGAGGAAATTGAAGGCGAAGGGGAGCTCCAGGTGTTGAAGTAGGCCTACAAGTCATATTATCTCCATGATGGGTTGCTAGTGAAGAAATACAGGGATAATGCAATCAAATGTTTTGTCCCTAAACTACAGAGGAGACTGTTAAACCATCCCCATGACACCCATTATTTGGCCAATCATGGACCTGATTATGAGTCAGACAGTATTCCATCTGCAGATACCTTGGATCCAAAATTACTGTTACCAGCCAATATCTCTACCTGGAATTCCACATATTTCCAGTTAGCCCATCTGAGTGGAGGATAATTGTATGAACACAGTAGTACCATGGGGAATCCTGCATGATATTCCCATGTCTAAGGGATGAATACTCCCATCTATAACCACAGAAAAGAAGTTCCATGGCAGCAGCAAGTAAACTTTAATCAAAGGTCTTGGGATATGCATCCTAGGCTGCCCGCAAGATGCTAGTGCCACTAATCCTGGAGATGCTTTGTTGTTCTCGAAGACTTAAGACAGAGCTGGAGACAATTATTTTTGAAGGCGTCTTTGAGGTAGAAGGTGATGTTTGATTGTAGCACCAGGGGTGTTTCATTCTCTGTTCCGTTCAGCACTCAGAAGAGAGTGGTTTACTTTATGCAAGGAGTGAGGCAGAGAGAGATTGAGACTACTTGTAAGGCAACTGGTTTAAACTCCTTGTCATGGGCTCCTCAAATCTCCTTGCTCCACACTATGTCTGGTCTGTTCAGTTTCTCTAACCAAACATGCACCTTCAAGGTTTTATTGTCAAACCTCTGGGGCCTGTCCCATCATCTCAAAAGAAGAGTCTTAAAGGACTGTTCACAGGAAGATGTGACCCAGAAGTCAATGGGCTCATTTACCCTCAATTCCCACATCTTTGCGGAGGCTTCATTTGAAATATATTGATTCTACCAGCCTAATTGTGATAATAATGTGTGAAGCAGGCTGGCAAGGAATGTGAAATTAATTTTATTCAGCAATGCAGCTAATTTTAAACTAAGTATCTTTAATATTTCGAAAACGCTTTAAATGTATAGGTAATACAAATGTGACCAGTCCAGTGGTCTTTTTAAAAGGGATTATAATAACCTTTGAATCTGGTCAAGTCAGGGATTCGCATGTCAAAAGTTACAGACTAAAAGTTGTAATCAAGGTTTTACATTGAATATTGTTTCTACATCCTTGCCAATGAATGCACACACTTCTAAAAATGCATATTACATTTCAGGTGCCTCTGGGAAATGTTTGCCCTTTTGCACCTACGCCCATATTTGCACTTTGTACAGGTACACATACATTTTGCAGACACGCAGTTGATGTATCAAAGTGCTAAATGTGGCATCTTTCACCACAAATAGTATCCTTTTAAGTAGAATGCCTATAATTGAGGTCTCTTCTTACAGGCCCCTGCTCCTCTAGAAGTAAAACATCCAAAATGCTTAGCTTGAGAAGACAAAGAGCGCTCAACAAAAATATGGATTTTCACATAGATGGGAATTCTAACAAATATTGACTGTCCTATTAACGAATTCTATTCCTAAATATTCCTAAAGATAATTACAGAATTAAAATGTAATCTATGTGCTTTAATCAACCTTAACAAACTTACACTAGACGGATAAGTTGTAAGTGTACTTAGCCTCATTATCAATGACCAGGTATATATGTCTGTTATCATTGTTATCACTGTGAAATACACAAGACATTTGACCACTCGAGCGACTTCACACATGCAATAAGAATACAACAGACTGCAGCACTTAGTCCAGAATCCATTTATATATTGAGAAGAGGGTACCACTGAACCTGACATCAGGTGAATTGGAATCACTCAGTCCCCCATTTGCTCAAGTCAACATTGCATTGTTTCAAAAGCTCGGGTACCAAGCTTAGATATCAAAACTTCTAATTATGTGGCCACCCATGTGACTGTACTCAACTAATGGGGAGAGGAGTTGGCCTAACGGCTAGGGCACTCGACCTCGGAACTGGGTTCGAGTCTTGGTAATGACGCTGAGCTTTCTGTGATTCTGGGCAAATCACTTAATCTCCCCGTGCCTAACAAAAAACAAGCATTTGCAATGCAATAGGTCTCGCATTATTAAAGTTTGAGCTACTGGCATTGGTAATAATAATGCAACACCAATAGCTCAAACATTCAGTAACGCGAGACCTATTGCATTGCAAATGCTTGTTATTTAATGTATCACTTTTAATGTATATTACAAGTGTTTGCAAACAAACATTAAAAAAGCATGTTAAGCTTGTCAAGGCCAGATCAATTTGCTTTACCAGTGCTTGTTTAACATTGTATGTATCATTTCAAAATACCAGCACTCTGGAAAGAAGTTTTGGGTAAACATTCAAGACTGCCTGAAGGTGCCACACCTAACAAGGGGTCCTTGTTGTTGCTATCGGATGTAAAGATAAAATTGAGCTCTTAGCTGTAAATGTGTCTGTTGAGTCCCTAGCATGTTTCTATCTACTTACTTCAGTTTTGCTTCAGGTGTTTTGTTCCAGGCTTTCTGGTTTCTTTGACAACACGGAATTCCCTTTCCTATGGCCACGCCCATCGTTTAGAATTCTCAAACTCTGAGGTCACATGTGCCTCCTGTATTCTGGCAGCCTGGGGGCGAAGACACTCCTCTGGTAGTGAACACACCGCTGTGCCCTGTTGCGTGGATGTGAGCCTGTGTGAGCGGGAGGGATAACAGGCTACACTTCTGTGAGTGCGCTAGGAATCACTTCTAGTTCTAGCTCTGATACCTCTGCTAATAAACTGGAGTAAACGCTTGGAATGGTTTCCTTGAAAGCTCAATACTAACACAAATACACCAAAATAACCAACACTGACCTTGAGTTCTTCTGGAGTAACATGTTACTCACCACAAAGCGCTTCGACCCCCTTCAGTGGAAGTAAGTGCTATCTACATGCACGTAGGCTACATAGAAAGAGAACAACAATGCATAGTGAGGAGGCAGAGGATGGAATGCTCTGACGTTGATGGCATGAGGTCCAACCCAAGGTCTGTACCCGTAGCTCGTCACACACAGGGATATAACTCATGCTGATGTGCAACTACCCAGAGTTCGCCGCGCTGCTGTGGTGAATGGAAGAGCGCACTGCATGTGTCACGTGACACTGGGTCACACACAGCAGCTCGGAAGTATGTTTGTGACGGAATCAAACAACTGTTTACATAGTGTTGAATGCTGCGGTTAGTTTAAATGAGCATCCGTAAGCAGTGAGGTTAAACCATTTTAGATGCGTCATAAACATATACATATTAAATATACAATAATAATTAGAAACAAAACCGTTAAAACCCATCCCCCCAAATTAAACCCCTCCCTTGGTGTTTGTGAAGTTAATGGCAGTTTCAAAATCAGGCGAGGATATTGTGGTAGAAGGGGGTTCATTTTACTGCCTGTCACTCGGAGCAGGAAGGGGACTCCGCTATTCTTTCCCTCCTCACTTTTAAAAGCTTCCATTCCAGCCTCGGAGCTTATTCACCATGGCATGCCTCTGCGCCCGCGTTACTACAGAGGACCCCAAAACATAACACCATAGCATGAAATAACATGGCATGTGTCCTTGCTAGCACATATTCAGGTTCTTGGCACTATGTAACAGATGTCTATTATTACCCAACTATATGGTACTCCTTTTATCTATCTTAAGGGTGGGACAGGCTGTATGGACTGCCAACATGTGATGGGGGAGGAGTCACACAGAATCACGCATTAGCGAACAGAACCACCAGACGCAGCCATGTAATGGGGGACACCACATTCCAGCCCTGGGCTTCAACAGGTGCAGCGGCAATCAGCCAAGACTACAACACCCATAATGCCTAGGTCATTGAAGCACAGGAATGGAGCATAATGTACTCAATGACATCTGGTAAACTTGTTTTCAAAGCAGTGTGTGTAGAGCTTTGCCACAAATGAGAACTTTCACAATGTTGCCAAGTGTTAGCATACTTTTTCCTAGACCAGTGTAACCTGGTTAAGACAATCATACACAGGCAGTCTCTTTCTTCATGCAACGGAGACGTGACACTGGTGCCATGCGACCCGCGCAGCCTCTCCCGTTTGTATGGCATGATCAGAGAGCCCGGGCAAGCAGAGATTACAGACACCCACGCCACAAGTGTAGTGTGAAATAAAGACAGAGCCCTTACCAGACTGTGCGCAGGTGAGGCGCCTACTCGTCTTATTTTCACGCGAGTCCACGCGTCCGGGCCTCCTGCGCCTCTGCTGGGAAGGGGAGAGCAAAATGTTGCAGAAACCAAAGGCACACAAACACACCAGAGCACACAGCAAGCAAACCCCGGGAACGAGCTGCCACTCCCACCTACGAGAGCTGCCTGTGAACGGGGTGATTCACAACATAAACTATCCACAGGAATGCCTGGAGTACAAAGAGCTGCCGTTTACTGCGGCGCGAGACAGGCGGGTGACAAAGAGAACGCGCCACTTCACAGCGCTGCCCTGGAACAGCGCTGCTGCTGGCGGCATCCCCGCACGCCCCCTTCATGCCCAATCCAGAGCCCTCTGCTTTATAATGGATGCATTCCCAGAAGAACTAGCGCTATATAACACTTTCTAAAAATAAATAAATACATCGTTGGTGTAGCGCTTTGTATTTGAATCACTTTTACAAATGATTATGTTACATTTGCATTTCTAACTCAAACACGATGTACGTTTAAATTGTGGCTAAGAAAAAAAAAATCACTATTTAATTACAAAGCACGTACAGTTTGAAAATGACATGTACATCAAATACTGACGGGAAAAATCTTTGTTTTTTTTCTGGGTTGTGGAAATATGGATTTTTCTGGTCAGTTATGTCCCCTATCTTGGACCCCAACGGTTCTATGTGCATGTTACAAGTACATGTATGTTCTCTCCAGTTCCAGTTATGAAGACGCAAATACATGTGCGTCCACCGTCAACATGTCCTCTGTCAGATCCGCCATGAATAGGCCGGATATTCCATTCCTAAGTACAAAAGGCCACCGGCTTTATATGGTTCACTTATGCCATTTTACAGTCCAGGCAAGTAGGCCCTGATTCTGTCATCAAAACTCTTCTTGCCTTCTGCCTCTGAAAGCTCCAGTCTGAGCCTGCATCTGTGACCATGAACTTTGTCTCATTCTCTGCGCGGCTCACGAAGCCTGACATCAGCCTATTCTCTGCCAAGAACTGTATTTCACCTTCGAATTATCTGCTTCCCCCTCAGCCAATGCATTCCTGCCTAGTAGTTTAAGTAAACATTCTTCCAGCTACCAAGCAAAAGGCCCGGCTTCTCTGTCTTAATACAAGTAATTCATAGCCCTGTTACTATGGAAGATTCCTGCCCTCGCATTTAGTGTAGACACTTAGACGCTTGTACACGCACGCACAGTCAGTATAGAATAGATTCTGTCCGAGAGTCCTTCTTTTGTGGATAACATAGTTCTTTAAACATAGGATGTTAGATATGATTTGGGATTAGGTTGACTTGACTCCCCAGACTTCTTGTCTCCACATGTAGAGCTAAATGTCAAGTCCCCTTCACCCCCTAGTTACACGTCAATCACACGTCATGTTGCTGCGCGCGCATCTATGCCAAGTATTATCTTATAGATCCACCTATATATGACATCATAACCAATTATGTTCCTTTTTACTCCTTATTACACCCATTTTCGGTTACGCAGACAAATCGTCATTTTTCTTATCAATTGTTACGCCTACTGTATTCGCTTCATTGTAATGTATGTACTATAAAAGCCATTTCATGTCAATAATATATGTACTTCACTTCCTGAACCTTCGTGGTGACGGAACTTGGAGCAACCGATTATAATCGTTCATTGGAATAAAGCCCATTCCGAACCTCTAATACCACGGATTCTGCCTCTCATTTTACTGAGCTATTTAATTATGTTTCTGTATCAAATTAAGTCCAGGTAAAGGAAATTTATTTACCACATGAATGGCGCCCGAACAGGGACACTTTCTCATCTCACGCGCCGGCGGTGAGTTGCAGGCCCGGTCTCCTGCCACAGCTGGACGGACAATAACGCGTACCAGCAGGATTTCCTGTAGCTCCCTCCGGTCAAGCGGGGGCGACTGAGACTGCGATCGACACCCAGACGAGGCGGTGAGAAGTGCGAAGTATCCCGACCAGAGCCTAGCTGAGAGAGCAAGATCCGAGGTATACAGAGGCCCACCAGTTTCTGAAGTCCCAAGTCGAGTCCAGTGTCCGACGAGTCGAGTCGAGTCCAGTCCGGTTCAAGTTCAAGTTACCGAGGCCTTCCGTTTCCGAAGCTACCCGGTGAGTACCATTACTGGGGAGGCATTTCTGATGTGCACATAGGTTGTGCCGGTCAAGACGGGTTTGGGTACACAAATCCGGTCTGCACTGTTTTAGCAGTGTATATGTACTGTTTAGCAGTATATCAAGTATTCCGAAGTATCTAGTTATTGTCAAGAATTATGCTTGGTGATTAGTTATGCAGACGATCATCATTGTTGTTTCAGTTAAAGGTTTAATGTTTAATGTTTAATATGTTTAAATACGTTCTGTATATTGTGGTATGAATGACTGTTCATTATCGTGTTTATTGTATTAAGTCTGTTCAAAATCAAGTATCAGGTCAGTTGGTCAAAATTAAGTATAAGGTCAGTTCTCAATATGCCATTCTTTTCGAAACTAAGACAGATCACTACAAGAAAAGGGGTACTCGAAGAAGCCGTTCCTATTCCTCCTAGGGACACCCCAGGGTACTTCATGTATCATAAACATGGCTTAGATGCTATATTATTTCTTGATTTATGGGTAGACTACACCAAGGAATTACCAGAAAGTCAGAGGTGGCCCACAGCGGGAACCTGGGATTCAGAGTGCATCATGAAAGTAGAAGAAGAGTTATGGAAAAGGAAAGTCAGACAGTCACAGAAAGATGCCATTGAATTATGGCGTAAGGAATCACATAGACGAACAGAAAAAGCACGTAGACTGGAAGAGAAGAGTAAAGAGAATTCCAATAAAGTTCAAGAAAATCTATTAATTGAGGAAGGTATCCGAGTGAAATCAGAACAAGTAGACAGACAAAGAAATGCCCTTATGAATGGTATGTATCCCCTTCTGGCCGAAGGATTACCTAAGGCTACTCCAGAAATACCGAAAGACTTGCCATCCCCATTGTTCCCAATAAAGGTACATCCTAAGGGGCGTCCTAGAACCGCAGAAGATGTTTTTCTTTCCTCATATTTAGATGACGCAGCTCCCGAGTATGCTAATTCCGCCCCACACAGACCGCCTGTCAGGGAGGTTCAACGCCAAGATCCGGCACCCGTATCTCTACAGTCACAAGTTCTGGCAAGCACATCTGTTTCTGCATCCGCTCCTACAGCTACTTCTATAGCTGTGTCCACACCTATAGTTGCTGTATCACGTTCAACGAATCCTTTCACACCCGACACCCCAGATGGGGCTACGGGAGGTGCTACCAATATTTTTTCTACGCCACCCAGAATAAATAAACTTACTTTTCAAGAGTCAGGACATTCACGTACACCCAAACTCATTAATGCCCGTACGCTTAAGGAACTTCTGATAGATTGTAGATATGACCCTGTGCCCGGAAAAGAGGACGAAATGATCCTAGCATCATTACGTATCAGACGAGCCGCAGTGTATTTAGGGAAGTTACCAGGGATGACTGCGCATCTAGATAAAATGTACCATTTTGTCCAAACAGGGCGAGATCCAGAATGTATTAACAGAGCTATGGAATACCAGAAAGTGGAGATACAGGGGGAACTGTTACGTTTCCTCATAAATTGTGTGATCAGAAATGAAGACCGACCGGGGGTAGACCCGGAAGCAATGCAAATTCTTACCCGATGGAGCCAGAATATATCAGAAGGGAGACATGATAAGCAAAATTGTATAATAGCCATGTGCCGAAAGATCCGTAAAGAAATAGAACGCCTACACGAAGAGAGATTAGAGGTAGACCAGTTCGAACAAAGCGAGGAAGAAGGGTCAGGACTGCCCACAGGACAGTCAGAAACTATAGCCTATGTAGGTAAAAGAAGATCTTGTAATAGTACGAGATGTCTTATTGACCCGATACGCCCGATATGTCCAGACAATAACAGGGGTTTCCCAACACCCATAGTCCATATAAGGTCTAACGAGCATTCGTTCCAAACAGCTGACAAATTACTCCGAGAACGAAGGGGTTATCATTTCCTCGATTCTATGGATGAACAAGATTTAGCCAGGGCAGCTGTCCATTGGGTGGACAGTCCCGGAAAATATAGTGATGATACAGTAGTACGCACATTTTTGAATCTCACCCCAGATGAACAGAGGTTAGCTGGGATTTATATGATTCAACAACTCATTATACTATATCGGAGTCAACATTCAGATCCTGGTCCCTTACCCGACATATTGACTGAATTACTCACGAATAGATGGAGAGGTTCAGGTACTACATTAATTAAAGAAATTCTAGAATCAAGAAAGCAATATATTCTTTTTGTATGTTCAGAACATGTTTCATTGCCCGTCAAGGAAAGAACCACGTATCACATGGATAGACAGAATCCCTTACGAGAAGTGCACCCAATAAAGGGCGAGGACAACGAGTTCAAGCGCGTATTTGTATATACGCCCATATCGAAAATAGAATTGTTACAAATGAAGAAAGTGGTACCCAGTCATGACAAAGATCCAGCGGGTTTTCACCGAGAAATTAAAGACATGTTGCTCATGGGAGAGTATACCTATCCCGACATTATGACAATATTAAAGGTATTGATGCCTGCTGGTATTTATGAGAAACTCAAGGAAAAAGAGTGGGAGGTAGGAGACCAAAAGATAGAATGGTCAGTGTTAGAAGCGGAAGAAAAGGCCCGAACTGCAGGAGCAGGACTCGGGGATAAAACTAAGGCATTACCAGGTTTACTAGTACAGGTACTGCCACGTTTATTAACTACAAAAAAGGAAGATTGGGGTACAATTTCAGCCTGTAAACAGAAGCAAGATGAGGACACTAGTGTTTACTATGCCCGATTTGAAAAATGTTTTGGTATAAATAGTGGCATAAAAGCAAGTAGCGAATCATACCCACATCTGTTTGTAACAAAATTAGTCGAGAATGCTCTACCCCAAGTAAAGAATAGAGTATTAAAATTCGAGAGTACCTGGCAAGGTAACACTCCATCACAAATGTTACAAATGTTACAATACCATCACAATAGAATTAGAGAGGAACAAGAACATGAACATAGACGCATGAAAGACACGAAAATGAAAATGCTAGTTTCCCAGACAGTTCCAGCTGAAGGACATAAGAAGGGTATGACACATTCCGGTGATTCAGCAGGACCTGTAAAAGGGACATGCAATTATTGTAAAAAGCCAGGTCATTATGTACACGATTGTCCAGTTTTAAAACATAATATCGCCATAGGTAAAACACAAGAAAGATCACGGCCACTCAGACAAGATCAGAATGAACAAGGAGCTCTGCAGCATGCCCAGTCCATGCCAGCCGCACAACAGCCAATACAGTTTGTGCCAGCTGCACCACCGTTGCCTGTTGCTGCCACACAGACAACAACACGACAAATGTATCAGACCGCACAGTATGAATATCCTGAGTACCAGCGTTACGCATGAAAAAGCCTAGAGAGGGAAGTTGACTTACCTCTTATCGAGATCCCTGTAGATCAAGAAGGACCTTACGTATACAGTGAATTATTAGGCCAAGATAGAAAATTTTTACTCGATACAGGGGCAAGTCGAACAACAATAAAACGCAGTGAAGTTCCAGGGGCACCCCTCTCAGGCTCACAGAATATTTCCCTTGGTTTTTCAGGAAAGCCTATTGTTAATGAAGTGTCACAGCCTCTCCCACTTACGATAGGACCTTTGACCCGAACTACCGATTTGTTGCTTACTAAATCATGTCCAGAAAATCTATTAGGAATAAAAACGTTAAAAGCTCTAGGAGCTATAATATGTTGTTCTCCGGAAGGAGTAAGATTGTTTTTACGTGATTTTAAAGGTCACTATGTATCTAGAGACATGGATCCCCGACTGCAGACTTTACCTACACGTCTATGGGCACAAGGCCCTACTGATGTTGGTTGCATGAATATTACACCATATCGAGTCACATTAAAGGCAGGAGTGGTACTACCACGAATGCGACAATACAAGTTGCCACCAGATGCTGTAGTGGCTTTACTACAAATCATTGACGAGCTCATTACCCAAGGAGTAGTTGTAGAAACAGACTCCAATGTATGTAATTCACCAATAATTCCGATTCTTAAACGAACAGATCCAAAGGCCCCGCCAGTCTATCGATTGGTTATTGATCTGCGCGAGTTAAACAAATGCATTGTGCCACAATTCCCTGTGGTCCCAGATATCTCGTCATTACTGACAGCCATTGATTCCGAAGCAACATTCTTTACTGTAATCGATCTCAAGAATGCCTTTTTCAGCGTCCCAATAGATCCGGAAAGCCAATATTTGTTCGGATTTAGTTTAAATGGGCGTAGCTTTAAATTCACACGCGCACCTCAAGGATTTACAGAAAGCCCCAGCATCTATAGCCAAGCACTGAAACGAGAACTTGACAGTATCCACATGCCAGTTAACACTGCTCTGCTTCAATACGTCGATGATCTGCTGATCACCGCCCGAAGCGAACCCGAATGTGAAAAAGCATCACTGACAGTTTTACAATTTCTGGCCGAAAAGGGGCACAAGGTGTCCCCTTCTAAGCTGCAATTCTGTGTCCAGCGAGTTATTTATCTTGGACACTCGCTGTCCAAGGAGGGAAGGCAGCTTACACCAGACCGCATTCAGTTAATAGCTAATATACAAATACCCAAGACACAAAAGGAGGTGCGGGCTTTCATAGGTCTCACTTCATATTGCAGGCAGTGGATCCCTCAGTATGCATTTCTAGCAAAACCACTCATTCAGTTGACAACACAGGAGGCAGCCACATCGACTGTTCTCCCTTGGACCCAGGAACATACGCAAGCTTTTGAAAGCCTAAAGAAAGCTTTATGTCAAGCACCCGTTTTAGCAACACCATGTTACAGAAAACAGTTTACACTCTTTGTTACAGAACGCGAAGGTACTGCTTTGTCAGTACTCACACAGGAACAAGCAGGAGCACACAAACCATGTGCTTATTTTTCTAGTACACTAGATCCCGTAGCTCAGGCTTTGCCTGCATGCCTAAAATCAGTAGCAGCGACAGCTTTAGCAATCAGACAAAGCGATGCCATAGTGTTAGGACATCCATTGACAGTTCAAGTACCACATGCAGTAGAGGTTCTTGTAAATAGAACGCAAACACAACACTTGACTATAGCGCGACTTACAGGGTATGAACTTACATTGTTTCAGCCACATATAGAAATCAGACGCTGTAACACATTGAATCCTGCCACACTTTTGCCAGTAATCGGAACAGACCCACTAGCCCATGACTGTATTGAAGTTATTACTATAACGACGAAACCTAGACAAGACTTGACAGATGTTCCATTGTCAGATCCAGACCTAACGTTGTATGTAGATGGTTCATGTATGAGAACAAGTACAGGAGAGTTGGTGGCTGCTTACGCAGTCACAACAGATACTGAAGTCATTGAAACTAATCGTATAAATACTTTGTCAGCTCAAGCCGCAGAGCTCATCGCTCTGACACAAGCCTGTATTCAAGCCACAAGTAAAAAAGTCAACATATACACTGATTCACGTTATGCATTCGGAGTTGTACATGACTTCAGCGTGCTGTGGCGAGAGAGAGGTTATTTAACTTCCCACGGTGCCCACATTCAGCACGGACCCCTCATTCATGCCTTATTAGATGCAATACATCTACCTACTGCAATATCGATTATGAAATGTAAAGCTCATACGAAAGTTATTGATATCATTTCTCAAGGCAATGATCTAGCCGACAGAACAGCTAAACAGACTGCTCAAACCCAAACATCCGACATGACAAAGACAATAGTCCCGATGCCGACACATTGTATGACAGTTAAAGATCCTACCCTTGACGTAATTGACGTACAGACACATGCTACACCAGACGAAATAAAGTAATGGACTGAATTAGGAGGGATCCAAACGGACCAAGGATGGATGATGAAGGAAAAGTCTGTATGGTTCCTTCCTGATTCAATGGTCCAAGTTATAGTTAACACTATACATAGTCCAGCACATCTAGGAGAAAAAGCTATGCTAGACAGCATTCAACACATTTGGTTCAATAAACATTTACGAGCAGCAGCCAAACAAAAAGTCCGTACCTGTATGATCTGTTGCCAGTTCAACCCAGGAAAAAGCGTTCCCGTAGAACAGGGTGGATTTCATCCTCCTGATCACCCTTTTGAAGTCCTCCAGATGGATTATATCCAGATGGAACGATGTCGAGGATTCAAATATGTTCTCGTAGTTGTCTGCGCTCTGTCCCGTTGGACGGAGGCATACCCGGTTTCAGATTACACTGCCCCGACTACTGCCAAACAGTTGGTTCGAGAATTCTTCCCACGCTACGGTTTACCACGTGTTGTCTACTCAGATAACGGCCAGCCGTTCTCATCCGAATTAATGAAACATGTTTCACTTCTGTTAGGTTATCAGTGGAAATTCCACTGTGTCCGACACCCCGAGGCAGCAGGTCTCGTAGAAAGACATAACCAGATCCTGAAAATTAGATTGTCCAAAATATGCCGAGAAAAAGGTGTCGACTGGATAGTAGCGTTACCAGTTGCACTCTTTTACATGAGAATGGTAGCACACTCTCGAACAGGGCTATCCCCGTATGAGGTGATCTTCGGCAGACCACCAAATATGTGGGGGACGCCTGTACCACGCAAAATAACTGATATTGACTGTAATATGCTGACAGATTACTTGGCCTCCTTGATGTCTGCACTACAATCTTGTCGTTCACAGGTAGCTGCAGCCTTTCCCGACAACACTGAGGTGAAACCCCATGACGTAGTTCCGGGTGATATCGTATTTGTGAGAAATTTCGACCGAAAGACTCAGCTGGAGCCCAGGTGGAAGACACCCAAGTTGGTTCTGCTCACCACAAGGACAGCCGTGAAGATCGAGGGCCGCAAGGGCTGGATTCATTCAAGTCATATCAAGAAATTTCATGGACTATCCTCGGATATAGACATTGTGCCCTGCACTCCCTCACAGACTGATTCAAAACTTCCTTTGGTTGAAAAGACTGAAACCGAACTCTACATAGTAAAATTGAGGCCTAGAACGTCAGACAATTTGATTGTTTAAGTCCTCTCCAAGGTGAAGCGGTTGAATTTGTCTCTGACATGTATCCTCTAGACCTGAATCATGGACAGTCGCGGAAAATGTTGAAACGACAGACGTATTGTAAATCACTGCGTAGCCATTGCATAGTGACATTATTAATTTTGTTTTCCTTAAGTCTTTTAATAATTACTACTAGTATATTGTTGCACATATATTACCCTATTGCCAGAAATGTTCACAATGTTATTGCAGAACATTCTTTTAGTGACTTACCCCCGCATGAATTGTCTTATAGACTTGCGCTGCGCAATAACACTTTCATTAGTATGTTACATCATTCCCATCAGACTAGTAATGCAACTAATTGTTGGGTGTGTGGCCGACTCCCTCCCTATCAGAATTATGAAGGAGTCTTGCCTTTCTTTACACATCCATTTACACATAATGGCTCCTGTGGAGCATGGTTTAGTTTAATCAATTCCATAGACTCAGACACAGCAGTTTACCAAGATCAGTGGGTATGGGGAAACCTAAACCTAGTTTTACTCAAGGTCTGCTACCCTGACAAGGAGGGTCGCCCCAAAAGAACAGGAACTGATCTAGAAAATGAAGTATATGGATTAGGTAATTTTACACCTAATCTCATGATTCTAAATGTCGTATCCGAAGTTGAACTAGTCTTACCCACCATGTCAGTATTCCCAGCAAAAGGTGAATTGTGTGTAAGAAAGGTTGGTTCCATACATATGGGCCATAGTAAATGCACTACTACAGTAGAATTCAGTGATCAAGGCAAATCTTCATTTAGAGCTTATCGCCACTCCTACTTTATATGTGGTCAGACCGCATATATGCGTCTACCTCTAGATTGGGATGGTACCTGCTACATTGCATTCCTTTTGCCACCTGTTTTCCTAGCTCCTCCTGATTATTATAGAAATATTCATTTAGTACACAATAGAGAGCGGAGAGATCTCCCAATTGTCGATTATACTGAGACGGCATGGGACAAGTATGTAGATTTCAATAAAGGCATCTTTCCCTATATAGGTACTGTTACTAATAGCAAGCTGATACGTAGATTAACTAGAACCCTTGAAGCAGTAGTGAATGAAACTATTTCCGCCTTAGGCAACTTAACAGAAGAGCAGTCTGCTATGCGGATTGTTGTGCTTCAAAATCGTCTTGTCCTTGACGTCATCCTGGCTGATAGAGGCGGAGCTTGTAGGGTCATCGGATCAAGCTGCTGCGTATTCATACCAGAAAATTCGCCATCTGTATATAAAGCTATAACTCGCCTTCACAAGATTGTAAGCCTGATACACCAGAATCCAGGCACCTGGACTTGGTCCAGTTGGTTTTGGAGTGTGATATCAGCCTGGGGATGGAGAGTTCTATCCTTCCTAGGTATTGGCCTTCTCATACTATTCAGTTGCTGTCTATGTCTACAATGTGGACCAGCGATTTGTGGTCTGTGTGCCACATCGTGTATTCCACCACCAAGATTTCATTCAAGATCCCGGAAGAAGAAAGAAGAACAAATGATGCTATATGAACAGATCAATGGATTAATGAAGATTGATATCTCTTAACGGGCAAGTAGGGGACAAGGAGGGAATGTGGAAATATGGATTTTTCTGGTCAGTTATGTCCCCTATCTTGGACCCCAACGGTTCTATGTGCATGTTACAAGTACATGTATGTTCTCTCCAGTTCCAGTTATGAAGACGCAAATACATGTGCGTCCACCGTCAACATGTCCTCTGTCAGATCCGCCATGAATAGGCCGGATATTCCATTCCTAAGTACAAAAGGCCACCGGCTTTATATGGTTCACTTATGCCATTTTACAGTCCAGGCAAGTAGGCCCTGATTCTGTCATCAAAACTCTTCTTGCCTTCTGCCTCTGAAAGCTCCAGTCTGAGCCTGCATCTGTGACCATGAACTTTGTCTCATTCTCTGCGCGGCTCACGAAGCCTGACATCAGCCTATTCTCTGCCAAGAACTGTATTTCACCTTCGAATTATCTGCTTCCCCCTCAGCCAATGCATTCCTGCCTAGTAGTTTAAGTAAACATTCTTCCAGCTACCAAGCAAAAGGCCCGGCTTCTCTGTCTTAATACAAGTAATTCATAGCCCTGTTACTATGGAAGATTCCTGCCCTCGCATTTAGTGTAGACACTTAGACGCTTGTACACGCACGCACAGTCAGTATAGAATAGATTCTGTCCGAGAGTCCTTCTTTTGTGGATAACATAGTTCTTTAAACATAGGATGTTAGATATGATTTGGGATTAGGTTGACTTGACTCCCCAGACTTCTTGTCTCCACATGTAGAGCTAAATGTCAAGTCCCCTTCACCCCCTAGTTACACGTCAATCACACGTCATGTTGCTGCGCGCGCATCTATGCCAAGTATTATCTTATAGATCCACCTATATATGACATCATAACCAATTATGTTCCTTTTTACTCCTTATTACACCCATTTTCGGTTACGCAGACAAATCGTTATTTTTCTTATCAATTGTTACGCCTACTGTATTCGCTTCATTGTAATGTATGTACTATAAAAGCCATTTCATGTCAATAATATATGTACTTCACTTCCTGAACCTTCGTGGTGACGGAACTTGGAGCAACCGATTATAATCGTTCATTGGAATAAAGCCCATTCCGAACCTCTAATACCACGGATTCTGCCTCTCATTTTACTGAGCTATTTAATTATGTTTCTGTATCAAATTAAGTCCAGGTAAAGGAAATTTATTTACCACAGGGTAAACAACACAGAATTCCGGACCGGGAACTTGGAAGTGTCGCTTACATTGCGGAAAAGTAATCCCCTCAGGATACTTCTCCTTTGTTTAACGATAAAACGGCTCCCCAGCTTAACGTGTAAAAGACGGCCGTGCCCACTAAACTAAACGAGGAGGGAGTGGGAGGGGGGAGTGGGGGCGGGCACATTGGTGCGGACCGCAGTTGTAAAAGGCAGGGAGAGGGTGAGATTGAGAAAGGGAAAGATAGGGATCAAAGGAAACAAGCAAGAAGGGGGTGGCAAATGGTGTGCACTTTGATGTACTCAGTGGCCGCGCGGCTCACTGAGGACATCAAAGCAAGTGATCAGGCAGTGCTTTTCAGGCTGCCAAATGGTGCGCGCGCCCGGCGCACATGCACTGTATTTGGAGGCCTGAAAAGCCACTGTTTGCACTTCCAAAACTCCCTTACTATAAGTCTCACCAGAGCAGCGCTAAAGCGCTGTCTCAGCCGAGACCTAATGAATGTCTGTCCTCATGTAACGTAACTGGTGCTATGTAAAGTGCTCTGATACCTGATTGGATTCGGGTCAAGTTCGCGCTATATAAAACTCTGCAAAAATAAATAACTGCATTGCAGGAGATTAAATCTCGTGCTCAAGAATAGCCAGGGCTTTAAATGGTCCGGGTCTCACCGGGTTTGAGCACCAGCAGTTTTTTAAAGGGGGCCTTGAAACGGGTCTCTTACGGGCTCTGTTTTGTGCCCTGGCACAGATGGTCCGTTTTTTTTCCGGACTGTAGTGACAGCAGGCACATCATGTGCGCGCGCTCACACTGCTTACTTCTCACTAGTGGAGAAGTTACGGCATGACGTCATGTCAGGTGAGCGTTCTAGGGGGAGGGAAATCCTTTAAAGAGAGTAATTTTCTCTCTGGATTTCCCTTCTCTTTTTGAAACTCAGGATCAGCAACATTGTTCTGGTGTCACCGGGGCTCTAAGTGGAAGCTTTTTCAATATTATATATAACAAGCCATAGTTGCTGCTTATTTATCTAATGCAACTAACAACCATTAACAAAGCCAATAGTCCTGACTTGTTGTAGGTATGATGTTACTTGTTGTATCAAATATCTAGATGCAATGACAGAAACAGCAAAATACAAGTCGGGTGGCACACTATGCTAAGCACAGAATTTTTAGTTTAAGTGTTTTAAGCCACGCCCTTAATTACATTGGCCACGCCCCTTTGAGAGACCCTCCAGTTTTTTCATCCCACTTAAAGCCCTGAGAATAGCCATCAGATAGCCGTAGCCAAGCCACACCAGAGTGTCAGTGAACAGGCAACCTAAGATCAGCCTGACCATTTATGTGACTGTGCTCAGCCATTGGCTTGACCACAGGAGACATAAGTGCTCACACTAGAATCCTCAGATGCAGTCAAGAATCAGAACTGAGTACAGTGAGTCACTTACCAGGCCGGCGAGTTCAGACGTTTCCATGAATTCTAAAGAAATAAGAGTTTCTTCTCCTTGGCGATATTTTCATGGGTATGTGTGCAAAGCAAATGAGCTTTGGACAGCTACCTTCACACATTAACAGCACCGTTGATGTCACATACAAGGCTTTTTGGGCCGCGGCCAGGGCGACTGACTCCGGAATCTGGGGATCACGAATTGATCCCCGGCGCCGGCGGCAGATTAGCCCAGCACCATGTGACTCTGGGCAATATCTTGCTTAATCTTCCCGACGGCCCCCAGCGCCTAGAGACCCTTACGGGTGATTGTTCGCGCTTTACAAATGTGGATTATTTTTATTATTATACTGAAGTATAATTTGCAGGATTGTGTCTGTGTCTGTCTGTGTGTCTGTGTGTCTTTGTGTGTGCGCACACCAGAAGCTCATTTTGAAGTACGACATATGTGGAGAATGTACCATTCATGGCGAACATAGTGTATTCCATACGTACTTTATGGGGCTTTAGATCAGCCTCCTACAATCAGTAGCTTATATTTGGTTTGGAACCTCCTGCCATGTTTTTTGCCACAGTCAATCACATCTTGGATCAACCCACGGGAGTATTTTAGTCTCACTGATTTTCTTTCTGCTGTTTGGGTGTATACTCTGCCTCCACTGGAATGCCTGCAGAACTATTTTTTTTTATCTGAAATATGTTGTCCAGCGGCCTGGCTGCACGGAGAGAAATCACTTACAACAGTTTGTTTGCTCTTAAAAAAATAGGTTGTGCCATGCAATATTCGATTGCCATACAAAAGTCAAATGTCTTGGCTGGGTCAGCGCTGGTCTAAAAAGAAAAAATATATGTGCACACCATATCGTCTGGTGTGGGTATCTTTCATAGAAGTCACACATTTAACTTCAAGGTATCACCCTTGCTGCAGAACTATTCTACAATTTGTCAATAAAAATTGTTAATCAAAGTCTCGACATTCCTGAAGAAGATGAGTGTTCAAATGAATATGTTCAGTGTTAATCCATTTTAGGTGGTCCCACAATAATGTTTTTCTATTGAATGGATGTGTTGGACAGACTAAAGCAGTTGTACTTAATTTCACGAGGGAAATATTTCTGGACTGCTTCGATAATTTACAGGCAACTTTATTTGAGGAGAAAAAGAAAACATCAAACTGGCAGCATTATTAGAGCATTTGACATCACTTAAGACAGTGATTCCAGTTTAATTCATGCTAAAACCGAATGCTCAGTGTCTCGGAAAAAATTGGCATGTGTCCACATTCTCTCCATGGTAACTAAGACTCGACTATTTTCAGTCTTAAAGTTGAAAAGCTCTAGAGCTTACACATTTTCCATTAAAATGTGCAAATCAAATGCTCATCACTAAATATAAGTAGGTTATTAGAAGTATGAAACAGGAGCCAGCTTTTAACTCTATCCGCCCCAAGTTATTTTCCTTTCATCAGAGGTGGCTATTTTTCAAGTTAGAAGCTGAAAGTCCACAATATTAGCAGCATCAGTTAAACTTGCAGTAGGAGCTGATGCTTACAAAAACTTTATTCGAGAATTTCTTAGGAAGCAGTTCTGAGTTGTTTAGACAATGAAAGACAGCCAAACAGCCCTCTACATCAGTGGATGATGTGGCCTCTTCTCCCCTGGTGGAGGAACACCCATCATATGTAGAGATCTCCACCTGCCTGGTGGTGATCTCTGGAATAAAATTGGATCTGCTGAACCAACAGGGACATTGTTATTACTTTTGTATGCCAGACAGGTCACCACGTTGAAGCGGCCTCCTTAGCACCCTTTTTTGCTTTGCAACAATATACCACCAAAGTGGGATGTATTGCGGCAAAGCAAAAGACAAATGTCCCCTGTGTGTAGGGAGTCATATCCACGTGCATCCGGAACTGTCGCACATTTTACTAAATATTTCAGGGCAAATGCTACTGTAACCTGGTGGCACCCAGAGGTTCTTTAGCCTCTAAATACAGAGGGGCAGATTTATGACGTCTGGCGCATCTCTGCTAATCAGATGCGCCAGAAGAGTTGCGACGCATCTGCCCACCCGTGCGCCACCATTGATTGTAAATGCGGCGCACCGTGGCACTCGGGTGGGCAGATGCGTGACGCATCTCCTGTCGGAAAGGCAGCGTATTGCTGGAGTTGCATCGCAAGCACGACGCAGCTCCAGCAAGGCTCGGGGGTGCCCTATCCCTTACATGCTGCGTCAATCCTTACGCCTGCTTCAAGCAGACGCAGGGTTTTGACGCAGCATGGCCTTAAAAGTGACTGAGTGAAATCTTGTAGATTTCGCTCAGCCACTTTTAGGAGGCGTTCCTGCGCCGGAACGCCCCCCCATGCTCCAGAACGCCTACATGTGGCGCAGGGCTTTACAACGTGACGCATCTGCCAGATGCGTCACGTTGTAAATACCACGTTGTAAATACCCCGCAGCATGGCGCAGGATTTGCGCCGCCGCTGCGTCACAAAAGTGACGCAACGGCGGCATAAATGAGGTGCAAGGGGCTCATAAATCTGCCCCAGAGAGGTCATCACACATTTCGTGGACGGAGCATCTGTTGTTTTTAGCAGATGCCCACAGGCTCATGGCGCCTAGTACCCACTGAAAGCACTTACTCCCACAAACAGAATACCTACGTGGTTCACCTGGCCACTTTCATAACCACTGCAGGAAACTGGCTCTTTATACAGTGGACCAAAATGAGGTACACTGTGTAAAGAGTTCAAGTAAACTGTGACTGGTTCACAGAGACACAATGACACCCCCAAATGTTCTCTTTTGTAGAAGTGTGGGCAAGCAGTTAGGCATATCAGAGAGTATTGCTGCACATTCAAAGGCAGAAAGTAAGACACACACTCAATAGAGAAATCTGACACCAATTTATAAAAATAAACACTGTTATATAAATTGAGCGATCAAGATCATCGAAATCAGGTAAGTACTTTTCGAGTTATGAATTTTTCGTTTTCAAAAGTTGATACAGTGCTATTTTTGGGAGTGATAATGTTATCCTATGGGGTAAAACGTGTGCTGCGTTCGGGCACTTAACAGCGTCTTATGTAACTGTTCTTGTGGACTTAAGTTGAGTATGGGGCAAGGCCCAAGGCCACGCCAACTCGTCAACTCAGAAGGCTCTGGGGCATCCGGGTGCGGAACTGCGTTATGCCGTCAGATGTCCCGTTCACTTCAATGGGGAAAGGTCGGTCAGAAAGAGGCTGCATGCTGGGACTGGGGGGGCCAGTCTGGGGTGAACCCACAGTGGGTCTCGACCCTTGAGATGCTTGGGCATGTAGGAACACCATTGATCCACTTTTCCTTGGGCTGAGGCACTCGGGTGCAGTTTTGTCTTTCGGCGACAGGTTCGGTGCTGGAATCACTTGCAATTGGAGGGGGCCTGCAGAAAGAGGCTGCAGGCTGCAACTGTAGTTCTAGGCTGTCCAGACCCAAGAATGGGCTCATGTCTTGTGGGTCCCAGGGCTCCGTGGGCACCGTAATCTCCCTCAGACTCAGGCTGTGAGGCGCAGGTGCAGAGGCTCACATCTTTGTCTTTGGTATGCAGGAGGAGGCGCACAGCACAGCTGAGCCACTCTCAGTGTGGTTATCACTGTGCCTGAAGTCCTTTGATGTGCAGGTTGGTTTTCCTTAGCATTGGTGTCCGGACTGGACACAACATACCTTGGCTGTTGATAGGGGGTGCGGCAACCCCGGTATTGGTACTGTGTGGCTCCGGCCGGTCTTGGCATCTCCAAACTTGGAGGGAGGATGGATCTGACCTGTGGGACCATTGTGACCTCTTATTTGGTGACTGCAGCATTGGTAGTTCCAATAGGCGGCAGCACAGTAAACCAGACCTTGCTTCTTTGGTGCCTTCGGCTGCAGGGGAGTTTCTCTGAGGATTGGCAAAGCACTGGCAGCCCTTCGGGTTTCTGGAAGTCTGCACAGTTGTAGAACGAATCAGATGCTCCATGAGGGTCAGGTGCAGCAGGCAGGCTGGCAGGGTTTGCGCTAAGTCAGATGTGCTCCTCTGTTCTCGGGTCAGCAGCCTTCTTTGTTCACTCCTGCTTTATGTCCATTGAAATCCAAAGTTTGGTGTCAGGGGGTCCCTAAATACTCAATTTAGGGGTGTTAAGAGGAGTGAGCTGTAGTAGCCAATAGGGTACTTACCCCTGGGGAGTGAGCATCACCGTGTCACAGAATTCCTAATTCCACCACAGACTAGATGGTGTAATTTCCAACTTTGTGTTTACTTCAGACTGTTCACCCTAGAGGTGTGTCCAGCCTGGCAGGGCAACATGCCTCCTGCATAGCTAATTGTACCGCCTGTCCTGGGGCCAGATGGGCCCAGGGCAGGGGGTGGCATTTCCTCTGTCTGGGGAAGCCTTGGGCCACATATCAAATGTGGCAGAGGCCTTTGAAGCCACCTGCCTTGATACTCAAATCATCTGTCTTCCATCTTGGAGGAGGTGCAAACACCTCATGCCACAGCAGGCATTGTTTCTGTCTTCTGAGAGCAGGGCTCTCACCTCTTAGAGGGTCAGAAACTAATCTGTGGTGCAGGCTAGACTGGATCAGTCAGCCAGCACACTAGAGGACTAGTTGGGTTCAGGGGGTACCTCTAAGATACCCTCTAGGTGCATTAATTAATAAATCCTTCACTGGAATCAGTGTTGGTTTATTAATATGAGGTGTTTGATATCAAACTCCATGGGTTTCAGTGAAGCCATTATGTAACTGGAAGACTCGTTTTGATCAGTGACCAGTACATGCCTTAAGATATCTTCCCTGCTCACTTGCAATATCTAGTAATAGAACCAAACATCACAGGGGCATATCTGCTCATGCAGATATGTCCTCACATAAAATATACTGCACCCTGCCTTAAGGTTCAAAGGCCTGCTGCAGGGGTGACTTACGTATATTAGATGCAGTGACTGTGGCATGACACACTGTTGCATGTCATGTCATGTTGTCACTCATGGTTTGTACCATGTCATGCAGCCTGCAATGGCAGACTGTGTGGAGTTTGCATGGGGGTCCCAAAGGATGGCATAAGATATGCCGCAGCCCTTAGGGACCCTCTTTAACACCCAATGCCATAGGCATATCTGGGGTACAATTAACTAAGGGCTTACAGGGGTGTTAAAGTCCTTCACCAAATGTACAGCAATTAGACTTCACCTTGTTTTAGGGAAAGAGCACTGGAACTGAAGTCTGGTTAGCAGGCCTCAGTGCAGTGTCAAAGTCGAAAATCAGCATCCAGTAGCTAAAAAGGGGGCAAAAGGTAGGGGGAACAACTGCAACAAAGGCAAGCTTCCTGCAGTCACTAACAAAGATTTTGAAAGGCAATGGAAGGAAAGATCACCTGTCTGCTAAACTGTTTTTCTAAGAAAGGATTTATAGGGCTTCCACGAAAAAAATCCAAAAAACAGCATCATCATAGAGGCCTACCACACTTGTAACAAACTGATGAAAATCATCTCCGAATTCAGTAATCAGTTGGCCAGCTTGGCAAGCTTTTTCCGTTTCCAGCAGAATTGGGATTCAATGGCAGCATGCTTCTTGACTAAAGCCAAGGAATCATACTCAGCCACATGATGCAAAGCGCCACTGCTACATTTGTGTGAATCTCCCACATTATTTATAGACATGATCAGCTTAAGTGTTACCTTCTGCTGCTTATAATCTTTGTTAGAGGCTGTAGTTGCTAACCTTAAGGCATCCACTAGCAAATCTAGTCTATCCAGGGTTGCTGCAACCGTTATCAAGACTATTACCAACACCTTATCTGAAAAGGGCATAGTTCCACCAGGACTTCAAACACCTTACATCAAATACCCTCTCAAATCCAAGGATCAGAAATTCCTAACACAGGAAACTATTGATTTACTGCAAAAAGACTATTTTTGACTTAACTAATTGAAAGAATAGCCTACATACAACAGTGTTGTTCCATGGAAGGGAGCAATGTCTTCATTTGTCCAGATTGGCATCCATCTATGATGAAAAATAATTCCTACTTTGATTGTTTCCTGGGCCAACCTAAAAATGTCTGTTGATGAAAATTGGGCACCCACCCTCATTGGTATTACCTCTCTCAGCAGCCTTCAACGCTGCACATCATTGCTATGCTTAGTCAATCAAAACAAACTTTATTCGGCTGAAAGCAAACAACCATAAAAGTACAAAACAATACAGTTTGCAAATAAAAAATAAAGCAATATAGCAAATACAAATTAAAAACAGCAAGAAATAAACAGACTTGCCATTATACAAGAACATCTCTAGCAAACCCTTCCCTTTTATAAAAATGAAAAAAGACTCATCAACGAAAATTCCATTATTAGGGTAGACAGAATAAATAGTATCTACAAATTCTGCCTATGCCTCAGAACTATTTTCAAAAAAGTAACTATCGGTTTAGCAGATAACTCAGTATCCAGATATTGAAGGGCCAAAAAAGCAGGGCGACACCTGCGGAAACCCCAGATCTTTAGAATCGGGGTAAGCCACCGTTTCCGCATATCCTGGTAGAATTTACAGAACAATACTGTGTGAATCGTAGATTGGGAGGAGCTCTCATCACAAGGGCAGAGTTGAAGTGATTTTTCCCAGGTATTAGATTTTGGAAAGGTGACCAAATGGTGGAAAATATTTAGTCTAAATTTTGTTAGGAGAAGTTTCTCAAAATCCGTACAGTTAAAAGTTAAATAGGGCTGAATTGACAGGGTCGTTTGGACCAACAACGAGTGTTGTACAGTCGGTTTAACGAGCTCATTAGTCATTCTCAAGGATTCCAAGTGAGCCATACACAACTTTTTAAATTGTTTTCTCGGTAATTCGGCTATTGTCAAGGGAATATGAAAAAATCGTACCATTCCCAAATCATCGAGGAATCTCTTTATATAAGAGATCCATCCAATCTTATGTGCACGGTCTAAGGCTATACAGTCCTTAATGAACCCTTGAGAAAGAGTAGTGGCGTTAGATGTCCAAATGCGATGCCATAATAATAGGGGTTGAATCCTAATCAGGTCTGTAAGATAAGGCAGACCCAATTCTGAATGACAAACATAGGTCGATGTGGCCCGCGGGACGGCCAAAAGAAATCTTAAAAAACTGTTCTCCACCCTTTGGACCTCCTCGACTTTAGCATATCCCCAAATACCAGCCCCATAAATAACACTACCTATACACTTTGCCCTGTAGATCTCCAGGAGTTCGACCGTTGGTCGTCTACCTAACTTATTAGCAAAGTTAACCAGGGCGGCTGTAGTTCTTGCAAAGGTAAGTTTCCTAGACTCAATAGCACTTTTCCATGAGCATTTGTGGTCAAATACTATGCCCAAATATGGATACAAAGAGGTGCTCTCTACTTTTTGGTTATCGACAATGAAGGTCTTTTTATTCTTTTTCCTTGACCCTATAGACATCACAAAAGTTTTTTTGATATTGATCTTTAGGTCGAGATTGGCCATAAAAGTATGATATTTCGTGAGAGCACACTGTAGTTCATTAGGAGTGCGTGCTAGGATTATGGCATCGTCAGCATAGAGTAGGGCCGGTATGGGATGGTTGTTTATACAGGGAATGTCCTGTGCCCCTATTAACATGGCTTTTTCCAAGCCGTTGGTATATAGGTTAAATAAGAAAGGGGCCAGGACACAACCCTGCCTTACACCGCGCTCCACTCTAAAAGACTTTGTCACCTCACCCACCAATCCATATCTCACACGAGCTGTGGCGTCTGAGTAAAGTTCACGCAGAAAAGTTATAAGGGGCGCCTCTATACCCATATTCTCTAAAATATCCCACAGCTTAGTGTGGTTGACGCAATCAAATGCTGCAGAAAGGTCCACATATGCTAAGTAGAGTGCTCCCCCTTTTGCACTGACGTATTTACCTATTATTAAAGATAAATTAAGGGCTTGCTCGGTGGTACCCAAACCCTCACGAAACCCAAACTGAAGATCGGAGAGAGCTTTATTATTAAAAGCCCAATACTGGAGCCGCTCCAGAATAACACGCCCAGCGACTTTCCCTAATGAATCTAATAGGGAAATTGGTCGGTAGCAAGATGGCAGATGGCGGTCCCCTTTTTTAAAAATAGGGACAAGAGTTGATTGGGACCAAGAATCTATAGGCCCCAATAAACAGGATGCTTGAAGGACCCTGGTTAAAATTGGGGACCACAGGTCCATAGTAGATTTAAAGAAATCAACTGGGACCCCATCGGGGCCCGGGGCTTTACCATTTTTGCTAGCCTTTAGGGCATGCTTCACCTCCTCATGTGAGATATTAATTGACAAAGGGAAAGCAGCTTTATTTGACCTAGGAAAAGTTAAGAGTGTGGTGGTTGAAGAAAGGCTGAATATTCGCTCAAAATAGTCAAGCCATGTTTGTTCATCAATCGCCACCTCAACACTAGGTTTTAGAGAGGATTCCGTTAGAAATGGGGACTTCACAACCTTCCAAAAGGCAGCACTATCTCTGAAGGCACATGTTTTATGCAATTGGTCCCAGAGGTCTTTTTTCAAATCGTCCGTCCGGCGCTTTAGAGCCTGCTTATAATTATTCCTAAGGGCTGCAATCTCCTTTCTATCTCTTATCTTATTGTGGAGGGCTACTTTCAAGCTCTGATTTGTACAAGAAGAGTCGAACCATCCCCTTGATTTGGTTTTACTATTCTTGAGTTCTACAAATAAAGTTTCCTTTATTGCTACCAACAGCAGAGCGAAGTTTTCCATAATTCCCTCATGAGAAGTGGCAGGATCAAGGCAATTAATAATCGCTGGGGTCATTCTTGCAACTACAGATGCTGTGATTCCCTTCAAATCCACTTTTTCCCACCTTAAAGAGTACCCATTTAGTCTATCTATTGTTAAATTGTTTTGGGTTAAAGTCGCCTCAATATTAAGCCTCTCATGTTTCTTGGGCATTTTTAGTGTAAGACTAATAGGATAATGGTCACTGATGGCAATATCGTGGGTTTTACAAGTGGATAAGTCATTATCCGCTGCCGTAGAAGAAAAAATAAAATCAATTGTGGTTGGTCTACCTCTACCAACAAAAGTTGGAACTACAGGAATAGGGGGGTTCACCATATCATTTACAAGTGCAAGATCTAAACCACACAGAATCTCATTCAAAGACTGCCCAGGTAGAGTATGAGAAAAGTGGGTTATTGGATCGCCATTTTCGTCCTCGATTCCACAAACTAACTTCCCGCTCTGAGTGCATAAATATTGGTTAAAATCTCCGCCCCATATTAGGACTAGTTCCTTGTGAACTTTTATGGATAATTCTTGAAGGCAATGATATATTTCATTTATTACCTTCATAAGTTCATCCACGGAAAGATTATTATAAAAATTCACGAGTACTATAGCTTTATAGTTCTTCAGATGAAGAATAAGAATTTGAAAGTTTGTGGCCAATTTTAGTGGGACTATTGATGAAAATCGGAGAATATTTGATATGAAAATAGACAAACCACCCTTTGCCCTACCAGAGGGAGAAGGTAGTGCTGGAGAAGAATAGGTCTTAAAGCCCTCGAGATGAATTTCAGATGGAGCCCATGTTTCCTGGAAACACAAAATATCAAAGCCGCATATGAACGCAAGCCAGATATCATTATTGGCCTTTGATCTAAGCCCGGCCACATTCCAAAAAAGTATTTTAAGTAAAGGGTCGTCCTTGTTAGTCGGAGATTTCAAAGCTATTCCTGAGGGATCCTCATGGCTGGAAATTTGGGTGGCGTAAGAGGAGATATCTTCAATCACAGGACCACCCCGGGGCAAGTCATCTAAAAGCATACCAGGGGTTAGTAGGGTACTGCCAGACTTTGATATCAAGCCCTGCGACAGAAGCCAGTCCACTCTCTCCAGTTCAGAAAGCTGTTCAAAGTGATTGAAAGTCGGGTTGTTATATCGTGATTCAATCCCTTTCGCCCGATCTACAGTTGGTAAAACCCTAAGGGGATTAGATAGCAAACAAGGCAGAAGTTGGGGATAAAAAAACAGTCAAATCCCTAACTTGGATCCCAGTATTAGCACTATAGGGAGAGCAATTACATATATGACGAACAACTCGCCTATCCCTGAAGTTTACAACAATACAATCCCCCATCAAGTCCTTTCTTCTATGACCCAACCAGCTTATCCTTCTAGAAAACAATATCTCCCCAGAAATATTTAACGGGAGCGGCCTATTCTTATTTAGCCAAAACGCAACTTTGTTTCTTAGCTCAGGGAAGGTCTCGACTTTCCCTAATGGTAGCTCTGGGACATCAACTAGAACTATAGTGTATGATAGTGATTGTGGGGGTAGATCGATATGTGAGAGTGGCGTCTTTGACGCAGCTAACATAGGGCGATCTCTAGGGGGTACTAAAGTATCTGTCGTTTGACTTACGAGTTCAAGATCCCTATGTGAGTCGCCCCCCACTTTTTCCGAGAGTTTAAGTACCCCTGGTGCCTCCGAAGTAGGATCAGCATTCGCTGATGTAATAGATATTACAGGCCTAGGGGAAGTTGGGAGCTGTCTGTTGTTATCAGGTCGAATTATTTTGGGTCTGATGTTTGGAGATGTAGGGAAACATTTTAAATGTATTCTGTCTAGCAGGTCCCCTTGGATGGTAAAGGAATCTTTCATGGCTGTTTCCATGTTGTCTATTTTTTCTCCTATGCGTTTTACCCTTTCTTGGAGTGGAGCCATTAGGGACTTCATAAGGTGTTCAATTTTTTCAAAAAGCCCATCACTAGATAAAGGAGTGGGCAAAAGACTAGGTAGTTGCTCTCCTGGTAAAGCACGAGGGCCATTTTCGTAAGTTAATGTAGAAGCTGACTTACGTGAGTTATTATCCACGTTTTTCCTTATTATAGGAGGAGGTTTAGGAACAGCTTTCTTCTGAATACAACCACCATAAGGGCGTTTAGATTTTTAATTTTTTTTTACGTTTTCTCCATCTCTATTAGTTTGTTTTAAACTACTTCTAGCCTTCTGCCCTCTTGTTGTTACCCTCGGAGTGCACGTGTCCACAATTAGCGACAAAGGGGAATCCAAGATTGGAGTTGTAGGTATCTGGCAAATAGAATTGTCAGAGGAATCCCCTATCTGGGCTAAGGAATCAAGGGGAGGTGCAGTCAGAAAGGTGGTAGGAGTCAACGATAACCTAGATGGAGCTGATAAGGATTGAGGGGGTACATTATCTGAAGTAGGAACTACACCCTGGGATGTAAAAATAGGATAAGATCCTGGGAGTGCAACAAAGGATGGGGCCAAAATCGAATCCTGCGAATTAATAGTAAGAGATGAAGTATTGACCAAAAGCGGAGGGAGAAAAGTACCAGCAGGAAGGAAGAGGCGGCGTTCAGTATTTTCTATGGCAGTAGCCACCACTCCAATAGTTTTCTGCAGCATACGATCAATTGCTGTCACACTAGGTAATGATTGATTTGACGTTTCTCTTTGTTTTAAAGCATGGGGAGATATTGCAGGAGTTACCCAGCCCATTGTACCCATATGCAATTAAACCAATAGGGATGCAAAGCCACAGAGGAAACAAAAATCACTGAACGGAAAGTAATCAATGGGGGTGGCCCGTCCCGGCCACACCCGGCCATTAACGGCCACAAACGGTCCCGCCCTTGTCCCGGGCTTCTCCCGGCGCACGACCGCGCGCGACCGCGTAGCTGGATGCACAGTTACTTTTATATAAGGAACAACAGGGGCGGGAAGAAGACACAGCTGAGCGTGGTTACGGGGCTGCTGGTCCTCGTAGTCCCGTCCGGATAATCCTCCCAAAATCTGTACACAGGGCCAAAGTTCCACTCTCTTCACAAAAGCATATGCCACAGAGAGTAATAATAACTCAGTTCAAGTGCACACCAGGCCCCCTCTGACTGCGAATGGCTCCCGCGAAGCGGGGGCCGTGAGTCGTTAAGAGTGCTCGAAGGTCAACAGGGGCGGGAAGAAGACACAGCAGAGCGTGGTTACGGGGCTGCTGGTCCTCGCAGTCCCGTCCGGATAATCCTCCCACAATCTGTACACAGGGCCAAAGTTCCGCTCTCTTCACAAAAGCGTATGTCACAGAGAGTAATATTAACTCAGTTCAAGTGCACACCAGGCCCCCTTTGACTGCGAGCGGCTCCCGCGAAGCGGGGGCCGTGAGTCGTTAAGAGTGCTCGAAGGTCAACAGGGGCGGGAAGAAGACACAGCTGAGCGTGGTTACGGGGCTGCTGGTCCTCGCAGTCCCGTCCGGATAATCCTCCCACAATCTGTACACAGGGCCAAAGTTCCGCTCTCTTCACAAAAGCGTATGCCACAGAGAGCAATATTAACTGAGTTCAAGTGCACACCAGGCCCCCTCTGACTGCGAAAGACTGCATTGAGAGACATGGGCCTTTACTGTAACATTAGATACCCATACAGGCCACAAGAACTTTCTATCCACCCACAGTTCCTCATCCCTTACTAATGAGCATCTCATTTAATCAGAAAACTCCAGAAGATTCTTTTGATTTGATTCAATCATTAGAACTTTCCACTACACAGTCATGTGACAATGGTGAGATCTAAAAAACTTGAGAAATGTTAAATTGTTTTTGGAAATCATTCTAAAGTGTGCTACTAGAATATTCTTTAATCTGAAAACCACAATCACACCGCTGCCTATATATCTAAATTAAACTGGCTACCCATCAAACAAGTTATATTGAAAAACCTTTTCAATTTCTGGAAGACCACTCTGGTGTTCTGAAATCATCTTACCTGCCATCATTCTGCTGATGATGCCAGAGCGTTCTAGAACCATGAGCTGACATCTACTTGGGAATATTTTGGAGATGATGGTTGATTGGAAGCTGTCTGTTTTATCCTGATGATGAGCAACTGGCTTTGAAGAGCCGGAGAATTGATTTCAACATGATATATGAATCTGAGGGTTTAATGGTGGCCTGTGTGAGGGCTGGCGGATTATCGAACAGAGTTCTGAATACGACTCTGCACTTATGCAGGCAATAAACTGTGAATTTTCATTGAGACACTAATTGTTGAGTGGAGCTCGCTGTGACATCAATGAGTCGAAGAAGGAAGGAAGGAAGCAGCTCTGAGGCTTGGTGGAATACAGGCATTAAATTCCAAGGGAGCGCTTTGATGTCATCAGCAGGAAGTGTGACTCTGTTAAAGGCTATCTGTTACTGGGGCTTTCAGAATATTGCTAAGCGCAA
The DNA here is from genome assembly GCF_964204655.1 of Triturus cristatus. Taxonomy (NCBI): domain Eukaryota; kingdom Metazoa; phylum Chordata; class Amphibia; order Caudata; family Salamandridae; genus Triturus; species Triturus cristatus. The sequence continues at coordinate 1,577,229,833 of NC_140590.1, forward strand.
GAGCGTTGTCCCGATGGTGAAGAAGCTGCACTATGGAACTACCTTGAGGATCATCTATGACACAAGGTGATGGCATTTGCATGGAAATATTCTGAAAGATGACAGTAAGTGGAAGGTGCCAATTGCTTTGGTGCAACTAAGGACATCTACTTATTTTCACCTGGCCTTGCGTACTAATTCACACCCACATACTAAAAAGCCATCAAATACATCATAGGCTAATTCATACATTTGAATGATGAAAGAAACCTTCATTCCAAAAATTCCAGTACACCAACAATTGGTGAAGAAATAGATTAGGTGGGAAATGTCTCACCATCCCCCAAAAATGGTCTGATGCTAAAAAGCCTCAAAACCACAATGGAAATGTTTTTTTTTTTTTTTTTTTTTTAAAGTCTCACACCGAGGCTTAATGAACCGACCAGTATGCCCTCTTCTTGTAATCTATCTTTTTCTCTAGATTACCCCTTTTCTTTATGTTCCCCTTGCCTTATACCTTGAAACTAGATTGATTTCTGGTATAAGTTGCACCACATAAATACATGCAAATACAAATGCTTGAGACCATTTCAGAGTTTCTGCAAAAGTTGTGCCAGACCACAGCACTTCAAGCTATGGACTGTCTTGGCCACATTTTCTGTTACCCCATCCCAAACTACTGAACCTAATACCACTCACTTGCCTGCTCAACATCAATGCAATATTTGTTCAACTTTGATCCTTAGTCCCAGAGGTGAGATCAAAATCTACGAAACCTACCCATAAATGTAGGTCTGGGTATCCAACATCATACTTCCTTAGGACAGCTTACTGAGAGACACACATTAGGGAGTGACATTTATCTATTAGAACCATTGGAAGAAAAGTAAAAATGCTCCTGTTATATATGAATTTGCTAAGCTCCCTTCATTCCCTTCCTAACAGTCCCAGGCTTTTCTAGTGGCAGTAGTTTGCTGTACAAATATCAAGCAACAATAACAATAAAACCACTTTGATTGCCTTCACTAAATTGTATGGCGCACTTTACTATGAAAACTCACAAGTTCGTTATGGTGTAAGAAAAGCCTTGAGGACCTGGTTACGAGTTTGCCACAACAGGCATTGCAATGGGAACGGCAAAAAAGTTCTAGCACGGCATGGATAGGGATGTCCATGCGGTGCTGGAACATTGTGGGAATAAAAAGAGAGGGGTACAAGTTGTGCCCCCCTGAATGTATCCCCATGGTGAGAGGGACAAGGGAGCCCTGTAGGGCCCCCTTTGTTCCTGCAGCACCAGCCTTTTCATGGTGGAGCTCCACAATGAAAAGGCTGGCAGTCCAGGAAGTTGTAATATGCTGATGGGGACTGCGCTAGTCCAAGCTCAGCATTTTGTGTTGTGGCGCTCCTAAGCCACTGCCAGGGATTGCCTAAAGCAGCCAGCAGTCCACCCCCGATATGACTTACAAAGTCGTAACTGGCAAAACGGTGGACTGCCACTCCTGTGTCACTGCCAGTCGACCGCCAGACTCGTAATCAGGCCCTAAGAATATATTTTATTGTAATTGTGAATATATAGCTGTATTGGGACTTCTTTGTCTCCTACCTAAAGGTTTTCAGAGCAAGGCTTAATTAATGCATACCCTAAACTATGACCTATGTAGACAGCCAGATCTGGTTCTTTTTAAAGAAATATATGCATTTCAAAATATGTATTTTTATTTGAATCTTTCCGTTATTATAATGATTTAATTGCTCTGTACAATAACCATTTTACTTACTATGCTCTACTTTTCCTGGCAAATGATCACCTAAACTACAACATGTTTTCAAATGTCATGGTGTAAGTATTTCCTGGAAAAGATGGTGATGTCCACAGATAACTGAGATTTAAAACAAAATCTTTTTAAGTTAAGGCATTTTACTCTTGCAAAAACAATATCATTGTGAGGCATGAGAGTCCCCAGCAAGCAAAACATTTTAAATTTCTACGGAGCGCCTAAATATATTGTATAAAATTAATTTAAAGTACAAAACTTTGTCATACCAGGTCACTGTATGAAAACTTAATACAACCATCATTTACAAAATGTGGTTAGAATAGCTGAATATTGTTCTGAATATATCTGGCTTGTTCTACAAGCACATAATTGTCAAGGAAATATATACAAATGATTTGGAGCATAATCACTAGGAATTACCTAAGAATTCAGTGAGATTACACAGAATTATGCGAGAGAAGAGTAATTCTGTATTCAGCTCAACGTCTTCACGCAAAAATGCCCCCTCGTGTCCAAAATTGACACAAGGATGCATTTTAAACTAAGAAATGGGGCTAACACCAATATATCACAATTAGGCAGTATGAGCATCCGTGCACACTTGCTAAAGGTGCTCTCACTGTACAATTTCCACCCCAAAATTACTCTTAATCACACAAGCAGGAGTAATGACGTTCTTAGTGGTAATTCTGCTTCAAAGAGTAAAGCAGATTTACTGAAATTTCTCCAATGACTCCAACCTAATTGAAATTCAGCCCATGCCTATTTATGAGACGCATCGCTTAACGGTGTGATGGAGGAGGAGGTGTGAGCCAAAGGCGCGCACCTTATGGTTTGGGCAATATAGATAGCTCTGCAAGTCCCTTTATGGCACTTGCTATGATAGCTGGTTACTGCCCCGCTGTAGCCATTCTGCGATTTAGAATCAGCATTCTCTCTGCCTTCTATCAGCAACAATCAAACAAATACCTGCTTAACTTTTCTAGTGCATTATTTATTACTATATTTTATTTAATAATATTCAAACCGTAATAATCACTTGTTACGATGTTCCTGTATCACCATATTTTTTCAATTTGTATATACTACGAAATAGATGTCTCCCACTCCCTGGAGCATAGATTATTGTGTAATACTGATGAACAACCCTTGTTAACACCATAATTACTCTTAACATTAGGGATAATGACTTATAAACAGGTTTTATATTGCATTGAAAGAGTTCCTTCACTGATGACCCATGTGGACTCTCGGTTGTATTGTACTGCAGTAATTTGAAACCTAAAAAGAACTTCCAGAACAAATTATGGGGCTCATTAAGACGGCGGTAAAATAGCCACCGCCAGGCCGGCGTTGGTGATCGTTCCACCATCGATCTACCCTCTACCACATTATGATGGCGGTGGGTATCGCGGCGGACGGAAAGTCTGTCCTCCGCTTTTCCGCCGGTAGCGATCGTCACGATTGCCTTGTGGAGCGGTCAGCATGCTCACATTAGCGGCAGAGCCTAGCAGGCTCCGCCGGCACAATTATGATGCCGGCGGAAGCCAGCCTTTCCGTGGTGGTTGAACCGCCATTGAAAGGCTGGCGGAGAATGTCTTCAGGGGGGAGGTAATTCACTGCACCAAGTGGCAGGCACAGTGTAGTGCCTGCCACTTAGTGCAGTGAAATGCACAACATGCTCTTTTTAACATCACGGTGGTGCTGCTGTCAGCAGCCACCGCCGCAATGTTAAAGGTGCGGAATCCGACCGCAGTGGTGGCGGGCCCATCATAATTGTATATGCATGACCACCGCATGCATGGCGGTAGGACCCAATCAATGCTATGGTGGTCCGCCCGCCATCGTAATGAGCTCCACAGTTTGGAATGGATGCTTGCTGTTGCTTAGCTACCGATTTGCCGACAGGCACTGAAATGGGGAAAAACCCATATTCATTTTTTTCCTATTTCTGTGGGAGTTCTTGCTGCATTCTGCTCATTTTAAGCTTGCAGCTGCCTGAACCTGATTTACGATTGTATTTGCTAGTACCATCGCGAAACGAAACCGCACAAAACTGGAAGGTGGAGGCGGTCCCGATTCAGGGTGCTTGGGCACGGGATATGGATACAGCAATGATTGCCGAAAAATCGGTCTTTAAGGTCCGTGGTTGCCCCAAGAACTGGGACCACAAATGGGGAAAGTGGAATAAATGCAGGGGGGACATCTGTATCTCCCCAACGGTGGAGATGCGTAGGGAACGAACCGAACAGATGGCCCAGCTGATGGTGGAGGTGGAGACTTCTCCTCCCTCCGCATAATTAGCATTGTACTGGCCCTCCGCTATATTGTGTCATGTTTAATGCTTGTTGGGGCTGGACCTTCCTCCCGGGATGCGTAAAAGCTATTGGTGTTCTCTCAATGTGGGTGTCGAGTGGAACTGTTGAATGGGTTGGGGAGCTATTTAATGCTATTTCTATATGTCATGTGCTGATACTATGTTGTTTGTTGGATAACAATAAAACGTTTTTTTTTAAAACAAACCTTTGTGGTCATTTGTGCACTACAACCACAGTCTAAATTAGGCTGTTAATAGAAGACCAGGGTGCACTGTGTATGGGCCTGATTATGAGTATAGGTGGTATTTATTGCACCTGCTAAACGATACCCTGGGTTACCTTATTTATGGGATGCGATAACTAGCAGCACCTATTAAGAGTTTCTGGGGAATAACATGCAGCTATTGGTGTTTAACGCACCAACATCCGCATGATGCGTAAATACTCCATACTTTTCTTATGTTAAATTTCTGCAAATTTGATCAGGTGAAATTTAAGGAAGGTTGAGGTATTTAACGCAAACAATAATTACTGAATGCATTAAATTACACTCAACTCGTAGTTTGAACCCTGGCACAAACAGGGGTTTAGAAATGGTTTGGAAACTAACGACCAACTCGCAATCAGGCCCTGTGTCTATACGATGAAACACGTTGTAAGCCCACGTCGAGGTACTTCAAGTTGTTCCCACTTGAGTATGAAAGGATGTGTGGGGCTGTTAATACGTTATGGAGATCTGTGAAGGGTTTCACTTTGCACCTGGGTACAGTCCATATACTGGTCATGAATTGCTGATTGATTTGGGTTCTCTGCACCTGACTACACTAATTTGTCAGTTGCAATCTACCTATTTGTCCCTAGCACATACTTGTTTCTCTGTTCTTGCAGCTAGCTGCATCCAGAGAACAGCCTCTTGACTATGTATCCTCCATTACCATCTCTGATTGGCCCTTTTATTGCTTCTAGTTGCCATCTGGTTCAGAGCCAGACTGGAAACCAAAAGCAAACCCAGCTAATTTTGTCAGATCAGCTCCCATACTGCACAAAGCGAGTAAGCAGGTTAGCAAGTTCAACCATTGCATGGGAAAGTATTTTGAGGCCTCCAACTCCCCCAAAGATATTTTTGAAAAAAATTGCAAAAATCTGTATTTTACCACTTATTTTTCATTATGTATTCCAATAGCATAATGCTTAAATCATAGTAAATGATGATCGCAGTGCTGGCTGACACCATTATGATCTGTGTAACCAGAGGTACAGATATTCTGGCTGACACCTGAATGATATGGAGGTCTGTAACTTTCATAACTTAAGGGCTAGAGTGTTGTGTGACTTCTCGCGGTTACGACCGTGTGACCCAACAGGCAGCACTGCTGTCCAAATGCCTGGACCTGTAACATTCAGTTTTACCTGAGGAATGGCTGCTGCCTAAGACCACTGCAATCCATATGGGTCAGTGCAAGAAAATATATCTAATGTGGATCTACACAGTAGTATCTGGTACAGTTAAGAACCTTTGCACCTCTTCTCACTAAGCCCTCAAGCCACGCAAATTTATCACACCTCACTACTTGAAGATATGAAAAGACTACTAGTCCTGTCAAGTTCTGACCATACTTTTCACAACAACACCAACATCAGAATAGGTACTACTGGCAACATTTTAGCAGATAGGCCAAAGAATGTATGGGCGTTGAAAGTAAACTTGCCTACTACATATCATGAAGGGTTGTATGTAGGCCCAGGTTGAATTTTGTTTATGGTGTAGTAATCTCGTCTAATTACTGAAATTTCTTATTAATGATTGTTCCGTGGAATGTCTGAGATTGCACCATTATGCCCTGTCACGTAATTGAGATTTTGTTTGGATAAAAATCGTGTAACAGGATTATGGGAACAACGTGAACCAACTGAATGCAAACGACTGTTGTTTGTGTCATGTACAATTTTGTGATATATTTTTAACTTAAAATTCATCACCCAAGGATGCATTTTGCGCTAAAATCTAGCACAAAAGACCATATTGACATTTTGGCATAATAACGTCTAATTTTGCATAATATTTTAGGTATTTTTGCGTAATTTAGTCAAAAGAAATTAAACACATTTCCCCCTGGCCTATCCCTCATGAAAAGCTCACCTTTTGCTACTTTGTATCAAGTCTGCACCTTTTAAGCAACAAAGAAAGTTATCATGCTTTTTCCTTTTAGGTATCCATTTTTACGAATTATATATGTTGGTTATTATATGTAAATTTTGAAAAATAAAATGCACATTTATTCAAGCTGATATTCATCAAAAGGTGATAATCAAGTCTGCTTGAATATATTCATATTAAAACGAATAAATCAAATCTACTGTTTTAGTGATTGTTTTAAATGATGAACAAGGTTTCATGGAAACTGATCAATTTCACTTCTTGTTTATTGGGTTAAAAAAAATAGCATAGTTTTAAAGAATGTAAGTAAGGTAAAGGGCACAAAGACCATTTCTGCTAATTGGTCATTCTCAAAGGTGAAACAATGAACTGACAGGTTACATAAGCTAAGAACAATGGGCCTATTCACTCATTGCATTTTGTAGTACTTTTGAAGTAATACAATAGAACTACTAAGGTACAGCACAATGCTATTTACAAACCTATGAATGCAAATCTCCATCTACACCTTGCCTGTATTTTCTATGGGGGGAGCCTCACACATGTAAGATTACTACTTTGGCCCTCATTACGAGTTAAAAGTTAAATTCCGATACCTATGCATACCTGTGTTTGCATCAGAATTGTTAGTTGTTTGATAATTATCATCCCCCTCACCCCCAAAGTTTTCCCCTGATAAATTCTGACAAGTTGAAAATGCTGAAATGTATCAGTGGAAAAGTGCCCAGTATTGACCAGTACATGTGGATTTTGGTGCAGTAAGTACCCAATCCGCATGTTATTCCCCAAAATTGAAATTGATTGCGTCCTATAAATTTGTGAAGTCAGATTTTATCAGTTGTGATAACTATCACACCGTTCTCATAGAAGGCCTTAGTATTAAATTAAGCTGGGAGCAGTGGTAGTGGTTGGGAAAAGGAGCATACTTACTATTAAATGGGAGGGGTGTAGTGAGGAGTAAGGATGGTTTAAAGAGGGACATGCAACCAACCACAAAAGAGTAAGCCAATTTTCTATTCACAAACTGCATTTCTTTTTTTTAATAATTATTTTTATTGAAACAAGCATTGGTTCAAATAAACAATACAGAGGACACAGAAAATGGATAAATAATAACTACTTACGGAGGAGGAGGATTACATTCCAACATAAGAGGGGAACATCACGGGGTAAGGGGGATATTTGATTCAGAGTAATCAGGAGGCGCACAGATTTCACCACGATAACTATTCCAAGGGCTCCAGATACGCGCCCAACAAACTGCATTTCTAAAGTTACTACAGCCAAAAGAGGGACCCTAAACCACAGTGAACCTCTCCAGCTCTGAGCTGGAGTAAGTACAGCACCATGCATGGCCAATCACTGGTACTGCAACGCCATTCCATAGAAAATAGTGGAGATAGGGACTTAAAATAAAACCTAATTGGAAATAAAGTAAACAAAATTATTTAAAATAGTAAATGAATCATAAATATAAATTAATGTAAAAAAAGATAACAATTAAACTCTTTATTTATTGCATTTTTTTTAACATCCTTTTTTGAATTGATAAATTAATGTAAAATTAATTGTAATGAAACATACATACATTACATGTAATTAATTCTATGCATTGGCTGTAATAATTATTGATGCATAATACAATTTTTTTTAAAATTTAGGTGGGAATTTCATTTTATAATTTAGACTTCTTTGCTTAATATAATTACATTATTAAATATATAATTCCAAATTATGTTAATTATGTTAATAGTGCTATAGCATTTTCTTATTGTGTTATACAATTAAAATAGATGTATAAAATGTATTTACATCGGTAATTAACACAAAATTATTTTTACTATTGTTTCTTTAGTTAAATACATTTGTTTTACTTTTCTCTATACGATAGGAAGAATTCACAGTCAGGGTGGTGAGCTTCATATAGTAAAGTACTGGACTATTTAACAACTTTATTAAAGTGTATAAAACATTAGTAAAAATATTTTTATGTTAAATATTGATACAAATGTATTTATATATATGAGTTTAATTGTAGAAAAAAAAATACAATATATTTCTGCAGTTTAAATTAAAAAGTACATTTCCAAATAAAGTAAAAGTAAAACAATATGAAGTAATAATTATTAAAGGTGATGTATAAAATTAATGTTTCATCAAATTATAAATTAAAAAAATGCTCTTGAAATATTTAACAATTAAATAATATATATTTAAATGTTTATGTTTTTAACATTAAATCATATTTTTTTTATATCTTAAACTATTTTAAAAACCTTAATTTAATCATTATTTCCTCTAGGGCTTTATTTTAAGCCCTAAGCCTCCATTATTTTCTATGAGACGGTGCTGTACTGTCAGTGATTGGCCATGTGTTATGCTGGACTTATTTCTGGTTCTTTTTGGCAGTATTAACTCTCACTCATAAATTTGGACCCAGCCCTTTTTTGGCAGGTGAGACATGTACGCCTACACTTTTGAGTAACTTTACGCTCTGATTTTGTGAAAAAGTGTAAAGCTACTCAAAAGTGGATGAGTAAATTGCAAGTGTAAATTACTCACAAGTGTAATTTGCCTGTGTGAATAGCCCAGAGAGTGTCACAAGGTAGAGGAGAACTTCGTGCCACGTACTTGACGCAGAGGCCATACAGAACAATATCATGTTCCTTTGCTGAAAGCTACCAGTGTAGCTGTATTGAGCCCATTGGTGCCTTCAGCAGTGCTTGATTAGTGCACAGTGAGTATCCACTCATTGCAATCATTGCAATCCCATACTGTGGTTTTCTCTATTCTAACATAATATTTTCTGTGCTCTTTTTTAGACCTCTATTTTTCTCAGGCTCCTGCTGATGATCCTTCTGTCTGTCTAAAGGATTGAAACATCTTTAACTAGTTCTACAGAACCCACATGAGGTCCGACACGGGTGACAATGCATATGCATTGCACGGTTCATGACCAAGCCGTGCGTACGCTTTGTCATTGAATCCAATGAGGTCCGACGCGGGTGACCATGCATACGCATTGCACGGTTCATAACCGAGCCGTGCGTACGCTTTGTCATTGAATCCAATGAGGTCTGACGCGGGTGACTATCATGCATACGCGTCGGACAGGCATGGTCCGAGACAGGCATATGCCTTGGCCATTGAATCGTATGGAGACGAGTGCATGTGTATATTCAAAATACGCGTTGTACAGTCAGTTGAACGAGCCGGGCGGACCCATTGGCTCAAGACTGTCATGGAGACGGATGCAGATTCAAAACTTGTACAAGTTGTGCACTGGAAATTCAGTTGGATGCCTACAACAATGTTGCAATTTCATGTGTTCCATGAAGGTGAAGACTTGAACGATGCGGAAGGCGTGTACGAGTCGTACTTTTGAATGGATTGGCCAGATTCATAGAATGCAACCGTGTTGGACCTATCACTTGGGACACATGGCACAGAGTCTGCCTCTGCAGCACCGATATAAGGCTGGCTGGCACCCAGGAAGCTCACTTGCCTGCACTACATGCTACTGGACCACATCCCTGCTACCACTGCTGCTGTCTATGCATCCTCTGGCTCCTGCTATGGCACGTACACTGGAAAGGGCCCCAGCCTTCACTGAGGAGGAGAACCAGGCCCTGCTGGATGGGCTCCTTCCACAGTACAGCACGCTCTATGGGACACCAGGGGAGCAGGTGAGTGTGCTGTCCACTGCCTTCCTAATTATGCATGTTGTCTGACTAGCAGTACTAGCAGTGTGTACACCAGTGGCAAGCATTCTCACTGACTACTTTCATCCCCCAAAGTGTGTAGGTACATGTAATGAATAGTTTTCCTGCTGCTAAAGTGCATTATTGCAAGCTTAAACTATCCAGGCATTGTTAACATGTCAGACATGCATGTGAGTTTTCATCCCCCATGGTTGCACTACCTGTGTGATTTATTTCCCTTTGTGATGATGACATGTATATCCAATTGTGTGCTGCACAAATCTGGGGCATGTGTGTTAATGTACTTTTCACTTTGTCATCCTCACAGGTTGATGCCCACCAGAAGCAGGAGATCTGGCTGACCATCGCCCAGGCTGTTCGTTCTGTGGGGGTCTACAAGTGCCGCATCCGCAACTGCCAGAAGAGGTGGCAGGATCTTTGGGGCTGGACCCGGAGGATAGCTAGAGTCCAGCTGAAGCTGAAGCTGTCACCTCCACGCAGGAGGGGTGGACACCGGACCCTAACTCCCCACATGCTCCGGATACTGGCAGCGGTCTTCCCAGACCTGGATAGGCAGCTGAACGCCAGACAGCAGCAGTAAGGGGGTAAGTCCATGCCTAATCTGTGTACTATGTCTGACATGCTAATAGCAGTCTTTTGGCCTGGTCACACTTCCACATTACGTAGGTCTTGTAGTCCAATACTCAGGTCCCTCAATTGTGTGATGCACCCTCCTCATCTGTTCCACAGGTGTGGCCCCTACAGTCTATTGCTTATGTCACTAGGGCACTGTGTCCCTGCAGTCAGCTATGCTTCAGGTACCGGTCAGCATCAGTTCCAGTGACTCTGTTGTGTGTTTCATGGGTGGGTCAATTATTTACACAATGCCTGAGATCTGACATGTGAACTGTGTGTTCCCTTGAGATGTGTACCAATTGCTGGTCTGACTCGCAACATGTGTCTGGGGTATTCCAAACAAACCCATGCAGCAGGGTACTCCAATTTCTGGGCATCAGGAGTATGTATATCAAGTATGTCACACTTGCTTAGCCACCTGACTACTGTCCGGGGCAAAACACTGTTTCACTTAGTCCTGCCCAGTCATGCCCCCTCAAGGGCATTCAGAAACACTCTGTAATCCCACTCCTGTGTATGAAATTGCATGATTCAGAGGGTCAGCATGACATCTGCGATGTGACTGTGAGAGACAAGACCTGTGTGACATATAGATGTGTGATCATCTGACAGCACACAATGGTGTATGCAACTGTGTCCTTCATGCATCTGGGTTACATGCATGGCAGACTGTGTTAATGTACTGGGATTTGTGTTTGCTGAGACTCATATGAATGATTTGCATGATGTGGGGTCTTCTGGGTCCTGGATATGTTGTTTGCATGGGATGGGCAAGTGCGCCGGTCATCTGCAGAGTCAGCTTTACCCCTGAGCTAGGATTGTGAGTCAGTGCATATTGTTGTTGTCTGGATGCCCTGCCCCTGTGACAGGAGACAGTGTTGACTGTCTTTCAGGGCATCCCAGTGCCATGGCATTTAACTTGCTATGAGTGAGCCTGCGTTGTGTTCAAGTGTGCACCATGCACCCCATTGTGGCCTTGCCCATCAGGAAATGAGAACATCATAGTGTGTGTTGCTGGCATACATCCCAAGCATGTGAAATGAGTCTCTGCCCATCCCTTCATCCGGACACCTGTACTGAGTCAGTTTCAAGAGATGTGCTGTGTGTATAGTGACATACTCCTACATGTTCACTTGCATGTACAACTAATGTGTGGGTGGTGCATGTTGGCACATTGGTGTGTTAGCATACAACATGCAACGGACATTTTTGTGTGAAAGTCAAGGAGGGATATGTGTGCCATGGTTGATGTTGAGAATGATAATTGTCTTATCCTAAACAGTGTTGGCACTTTGAGCTATGTTCAGCTGATGATGCCAGGGCCTGCCCTGTGATGTGATGTACTCACTGTGGTGTGTGCAGTCGGTGCAGGTGACTGATGTAGTTCTGTTACTTCCTATTCCTATCCAGATACATCCACGGCCACAGGAGGGGACAGCTCCACAGACCAGGAGGAGCCACAGAGCCTTACAGGGACAGAAGGAGAGGAGTCAGGTGGACCGAGTGGCACGGAGGGCAAGTTGAGCCACACAGAGGAGTCGTCAGCACCATCCCCCCCCAGCTGAAGGCCACAGCAGCTCTGAGGATGACTCCCTTGTGGAGGCGGGTGTCAGCAGCCACCAAACCCCAGCTAGTGAGGCTGTCTCCGCCCCCGCCACTGCCACCACCACCACCACCACCACCACCCCCCTCCCATCGGCTCCATCCCAGAGGTCCCTGTGGGCTCCCGCGTTCGTGAGCATGTCTCCTTTGTGCCAGGCACCGCATCCCCTGCCCCTGTGTCCCCTGCTGCCCTGAGTGGGGAGTCTGTGGACTTACTTAGACAGATGCATGTGGGGCAGACGTCGATGCTGAAGGTCCTCCATGCACACACAGGTATGTTGACACAACTGGTGTCATTCATGGGGGGCATTTCCTCGGGCATGTCTGCCCTACAGAGAACCAATCAGTCCGTGGCCTCCTCCCTGACGGCAGCCGTGTCCCACCTCCAGCAGTCCCGCACCCCTCTTACCCCTGCACCACCAACGATTCCTAGCACCCTACCTGTCCCAAGCACAGAAACCCCCAAACCAAGGGCTAGACGTGCACACAAGTAAGCGCAGGGGACTGATTCCACACTCACAGGGGCTGGTTTGCTGACACACACACAGTCATCCACAACCACTCCACAGTCCTCCGAGACCTCTCCCTCCCAGCCCCCTTCCCTTGCCTTACCTGCAACCCCATCCCCCCAGAAGCTCTTCCTCTGTGACCTTGGCCTCTTCCCCACCAACCCTGCAGATCCTGATTACAAGGGGAAGAGGAAGTCCCCACACACAGAAGGGAGTGCCCCTCACACCCAGACACCCTCCCCCAGGTGCAGTCAGACCGAGACGCCCACCCGCAAGTCCCCCCAGCACAAGAAGAGCAAGACCCCGTCACCATGCAGCTCCAAGGCAAAGTCTCTGTCCTCCATCCCCCAGGCCACCACTCCAGAGGTTCTCCCACCACTCCCTTCCCCGGGTTCTCCCACACACAGATACACCATCCCCAAAATGCTAAGGCCATCCCCCCTAGCACTTGCTCCTCCACACCTGGTCAGACAGTTGGTGCCACTGATGTGTGGACCGTTTCTCCCCCCCTGCCCTGCCGACCTCACCTCTCCCCCATTCCTCTCCCATGGATGTAGGCACTGCTTTGGAGTCCACGACCACCCCGTCTGACTTGGGCACTGCAGTGGGGAGCCAATCCACTCCATCTGACCTGCCCACTGGAGTTGTGCCGGCACCCACCCCATCTGACTTGTGCCCCAAAGTTGTGACAGCACCCACCACTTCAGTCAGCTCCACTGCAGTTGCAAGTGTCTCGCCTGCATCCCCCACCTCTTCATTGCCTCCTTCTGCTGCGCCCTGATCCTGTCTCTGCGGTGCCTGGCCTGCCCCATGTATGCCCCTCCGAGGGGATGACCCCGGTCCTTAGCAGTGCAGGCAAGCAAGGTGTGACAGTTGTCACTCTAGTCCACTCCTTGGCATTTGGACATGGACTGGCCATTGGCCTTTTGTTTGCACAGACGTTTAGAATTTCATATACTGAATTTGTCACTCTAGTTCACTCCTTGGCATTTGGACATGGACTGGCCATTGGCCTTTTGTTGGAACAGCCGTTTCACTTTTAATATGCTGAATAAAGCTTTTTTCTTTGTCCCTGTGAACTTGATTTAGCTATACATCATGTTGATGTTGTTTTACATGCCCTTGCACCTGTAATGCTTGGTTTACAATGTTGCATACTGATGTGTTGATGTGAGGTACTCCCTGTGGTCCATGAGATATGTATCCTATTCTGGTGGGTATCCATGTCATCCTTTGCAGCTACCTGGGTGTGTCAGGATCAACTATTTGTGTTCATCTCTCTGTGAGCATTTCATTGGCATGGTCACATCTGTGGCTTGCACCCCTGCACATATGATGTGCTTCCCATTGTCCAAATTGTCACTTCCACATACTTTGTGGTCATCAAGACTGGACCTACAGGTGTGGGCATCATTGTAATAGGAGCAACTGGGGCCTCTGTGCAACTTGCTAGACATATGTTTTGGGTATGTGCAGATGACTTAGGGGAGACTCACGTACCCAGGCAGTTGTGACCAGAGCCTTCATTGAGTGGTAACTGATGGCTGAATGACCAAGTGTTCTGCAGACATGAGTGGGACTTGCAGTGAATATGTTTGGCACAGCTGGGCTCCCACAGGAGTTGTGTCCCCTCAAGTTAGTGTGTTGTCCAGTGACATGGCCTGGGCCCATGGTGTGTGTTGTATGTGCATGTGTGTGTGTCCACATCCCTGTTCATACACAGACGGTGTTCCCTTGATATGTTCCTGTTGTTGATGCTTGCTGAGTGGTACTGGGTTAATCCCACTACTTTTCCAATGGGCTACCAGATGTGTGGGTGCATGACACACTACTGTTAATTGGTGTATCATCATTGGGATTTGTCAGTTCTGAGTGGTGATGATGTTGTCAGACACAGATGGGACACAGTCAGGGTTCCTCAAGGCACTTGTTTGTTCGCAATATCATGTAGTTGTCCCTAGGTGGTAGTTTTCAGTGATTGAGACATTTGTATGTGTGTGTGACTGCTCCCACTTGTCGGGTTCACGGCTGCGATGCTGGTAGGTGTCAGCATGGGTGCCTTGTGTTTCTCCTTGGCATCTGCATTGTCCTGGGACTGTGGCAGGGATTCTGAAGGTTACATGACCTTTGAGGTCATGGCCATGCACCGGATAATGTGCAGTATGTCTGTCATTCCCCAGGGTTGTAAACAGTCCTTGTGTGATGTGTCTGTGCACCTTAGTTCCTCCCAACATTCCTGTGTTTGTCATGGGTGCATGTGCAATGTCACCTGTCCATGTGGACTTCACAGATACACATTGTTGCAGTTCAGGTGTGTGGTGTTGAGGGTGGACTGATGTGAATGTTTGCATGGATGGTCCTCTAGCTCCCGTTTGTCCATGGATGAGGGGCCATGCTGAGTGATTTGTGTTTGTGTATGTGTGATGTACATTTGTGGCACAGGACACATGTCTGGGTTTCCCAGTTTGTACGACATCTGCCTTTGTCATCACAGTGGAGGTGTCATGCATGCTTCTGTCACCCCACTGTCTGGTCCCTGGGGGTAGTGGTGTTGTGTGTCAGTCTCTTGCTGTATTAGTTGGTGTTCATTCCAGCTTGTGTCACATGTGTCTGTTGTGCTTCCTCTCATCTCCCAACGCCTTATTGCCCACTGAGGGTGTCCCACTGATGGTTTACTTTTGTATGGCACTGTGTACACATCTGTGTCACTGTGGTTCAGCCCCCCTCATGTGTTGTGTAGTTGCCTGGGGATACTGTGACACACACACACACATGTTGTGTCCGATGTGCAGTGTGAGTTTGCCTGTTTGTGCATCTGCACCAGTGCCTTGGTATTGCTGTTGTGGGCATTGGTCTGGATGCTGTTTCTGTGATTTTGCATGCTGTCCCTGTGAGTCATTTCACATCATTGTGCACATTCATCCTGGTTGTTGGGTGCCATTGCTGGCATGGAATGTGAGTTTGGGATCTGACACCTACAGTCTACACTTGTTGTTTTGATTGGTGTGTCTAGTTTCGAGATGTGTGCATGCTTGGTGATGGCCACTTCTGCTGTTGTGTCATTGTACGCTGTATGCATTGTCAGCCCCCATGTGTGTTGCTTGTCTGCACATGGCCGAGAGTGTTATGTTTTCACAGCACTGTCAGCCTTACCACATCTCTGTGTGTATGGGACACAAACACTAGTTTGCCCCAGAAGTGTTTGATGTGTTGGGAGCAGGGATTATACATGCTGTTTGTTATTTGCAGCTTTGACCATGATGACACTTACCTTTTGGTCACTGTGATGAGAGGGGTTTGGTCCCCCATCACCACAATGCTCCACATCTGCTGCATTATGTGAGCCCCCACTCAACTTCTGTTCTACACAGTGAGGGGGTGTTATTTTTACATTGCCACAGTGCTATGGTGATGCTTGCCTTGTGTATGTCACACTCATGTGTTGGTCACACATGTGCTGTTACTTACATTGTATGCTCGTAGCCATAATCACTGTTGTGGGCATTTGTCACAGACTACACACTGTTGTCATGATGTCATGGGGGATGTATTTTGCGGACATACCTGATGTTTGCGTATGCTGGATGTGTTGCGCATCACCCATCCTATGGGTGTGGGTGGCAGGAGTAATGGGCAACATTTTCACTATGGCTGGGGGTGGCAGGGGTGATGGGCAACATAGTCCCTATGGGTGGGGGTGGCAGTAGTGATGGGCAACAGGTCCGCTATGGGTGTGGGTGGCAGGGGTGATGGGCAACAGGTCCCCTGTGAGTGGGGGTGGCAGGTTTGATGGGCAACAGGTCCCCTGTAAGTGGGGGTGGCAGGGGTGATGGGCAACATGAGCACTATGGCTGGGGGTGGCAGGGCTGATGGGCAACATAGTCCCTATGGGTGGGGGTGGCAGTAGTGATGGGCAACAGGTCCCCTATGGGTGTGGGTGGCAGGGGTGATGGGCAACATAAGCCCTATGGCTGGGGGTGGCAGGGGTGATGGGCAACATAAGCCCTGTGAGTGGGGGTGGCAGGGGTGATGAGAAACATAAGCCCTATGGCTGGGGGTGGCAGGGGTGATGGGCAACATAAGCCCTGTGAGTGGGGGTGGCAGGGGTGATGGGCAACAGGTCCCCTGTGAGTGGGGGTGGCAGGGGTGATGGGCAACATAAGCCCTGTGAGTGGAGGTGGCAGGGGTGATGGGCAACAGGTCCCCTGTGAGTGGGGGTGGCAGGGGTGATGGGCAACATAAGCCCTATGGCTGGAGGTGGCAGGGGTGATGGGCAACACAAGCCATGTGAGTGGGGGTGGCAGGGGTGATAGGCAACATAAGCCCTGTGAGTGGGGGTGGCAGGGTGATAGGCAACAGGTCCCCTGTGAGTGGGGGTGGCAGGGGTTATGGGCAACAGGTCCCCTGTGAGTGGGGGTGGCAGGGGTGATGGGCAACAGGTCCCCTGTGAGTAGGGGTGGCAGGGGTGATGGGCAACAGGTCCCCTGTGAGTGGGGGTGGCAGGGGTGATGGGCAACAGGTCCCCTGTGAGTGAGGGTGGCAGGGGTGATGGGCAACATAGTCCCTATGGGTGAGGGTGGCAGTAGTGATGGACAACAGGTCCCCTATGGGTGTGGGTGGCAGGGGTGATGGGCAACAGGTCCCCTATGGGTGTGGGTGGCAGTAGTGATGGGCAACAGGTCCCCTATGTGTGTGGGTGGCAGGGGTGATGGGCAACATGAGCCCGATGGCTGGGGGTGGCAGGGTTGGTGGGCAACATAAGCCCTGTGAGTGGGGGTGGCAGGGTTGATGGGCAACAGGTCCCCTGTGAGTGGGGGTAGCAGGGGTGATGGGCAACAGGTCCCCTGTGAGTGGGGGTGGCAGGGGTTATGGGCAACATAAGCACTATGGCTGGGGGTGGCAGGGGTGATGGGCAACATAGTCCCTATGGGTGGGGGTGGCATTAGTGATGGGCAACAGGTCCCCTATGGGTGTGGGTGGCAGTAGTGATGGGCAACAGGTCCCCTATGGGTGTGGGTGGCAGGGGTGATGGGCAACATGAGCCCTATGGCTGGGGGTGGCAGGGGTGATGGACAACAGGTCCCCTGTGAGTTGGGGTGGCAGGGGTGATGGGCAACAGGTCCCCTGTGAGTGGGGGTGGCAGGGGTGATGGGTAACATAGTCCCTATGGGTGGGGGTTGCAGGGGTGATGGGTAACATAGTCACTATGGCTGGGGGTGGCAGGGGTGATGGGCAACATAGTCCCTATGGGTGGGGGTGGCAGTAGTGATGGGCAACAGGTCCCCTATGGGTGTGGGTGGCAGGGGTGATGGGCAACATAAACCCTATGGCTGGGGGTGGCAGGGGTGATGGGCAACATAAGCCCTGTGAGTGGGGGTGGCAGGGGTGATGGGCAACAGGTCCCCTGTGAGTGGGGGTGGCAGGAGTGATGGGCAACATATGCCCTGTGAGTGGGGGTGGCAGGGGTGATGGGCAACATTAGCCCTGTGAGTGGGGGTGGCAGGGGTGATGGGCAACATAGTCACTATGGCTGGGGGTGGGAGGGGTGATGGGCAACATAGTCCCTATGGGTGGGGGCAGCAGTAGTGATGGGCAACAGGTCCCCTATGGGTGTGGGAGGCAGGGGTGATGGACAACATAAGCCCTATGGCTGGGGGTGGCAGGGGTGATGGGCAACAGGTCCCTTGTGAGTGGGGGTGGCAGCAGTGATGGGCAACAGGCCCCCTATGGGTGGGGGTGTTAGTAGTGCTGGCCATACCACCCCAATGGTGGGCTGTTGTTGGTGGCCAGGATGTGGATCCCCTGTGTGTGTACCATTTTGCGGGTATGTGTCGTGTTTGTGTTGTAGGTGTCTGACTTACCGTCTGCGCCGTCGGCGTCGGTCCCTGATTCGGTCATAGATGTAGAGTACTGGTATGACCTGCGCAATGGGATTCATGATGTGTTCGTTTCGTACACGCTGCTTGTTGCTCCGTCTCGTACCCGCTGCAAGCTGGTCCGTCTCGTAGCCGTGCATTGAGTTGTGGCGCGAATCGTAGCTGATATGCTTGTTTTCCGGATGCTGTGACGTGCCTTGCGTGACGACCCATCCGGCGCATAGGAAGTACGCATCATACTTGTCATGCCGGAAACTGCTATGGATACTGCTTCCGGGCGAATCGGTTCCTCTTTAGGAGTTACGGCTCGGACGGAGAATGGGGCTTGATTCACAGCCTACGTGTCGGTTGTGTTTTTGGCAGTTATGCGCATCGTACTTACTCGACAGGATGGACCGGCTCCGGGTACGTGTCGGTCGCACGGTAAGGCTACGGACAGCTGTCCGACCGGCCATCGGAATCGGCCCCTAAATACATTTCTCACCCCACAAACACTGCGCCATCACATTGTTTTTAATGTTTTTTTCTATAATATTGAATACATTGACCATTTGATGTATTTGTACATTGGTTGTGATATTTATGGTCTTGTGACCACTGCTCTCTATGCATAAGCTTACGCAAGGTCCCAGGTGACACTCTTATTCCCTTGTTACTAGTATCCAAAAGCTACCGGAAGGGATACTTAGCATTGGCTTTGAAGGCTAATCTGCCTTCATGTAGACTCAGATAGGAAGCAGACTGCTATTTTGCTGAACATCGGTTAAATTGTTAAGAGATGGTACGCAGGTGTGACCCATCTTTAAAACTAAAAATTAGGCTCATCCTTTAGTGCTAAGAGTAGCTTAGTTAGGTAAAGAGATGAGAGTGGTGTTGGAGATTTCAATAGAAAATAATTTCACCAATATCTTACAATATTAATTTTTGTTTGTTCTAATCGTAAAGTTTACTTCCAGTATTTTGTTGATCTTTATAATAGCTACTATTCACTTTGTGTACACTAGGATAGGATTTCGATTTTAAAATAAATAGTTAAAATATATCTTTGGTTTTCTAGTGTTCTTGAGTGTGCGTATCTATTGTGAAGGAGGGTTTGCGTGATATCTCATAAGATTGATCATTACCTATAATGCATCCAATTGCATAGTGCTCAGTGGGTTGTGTGGTGGTTGCAATGCAACACATTTTTTGTCTTAGGTTGGCAGATTAACAAAGATCTTGGGGCAAGGGGATCTAGAAAGTCTGATCCCTGGCTGTGTTTTTGAACATATCAAAAGGGTTTGCTGTGTAAGTAATCAAGACAAAGACACCATCCAGCCATAGAATAATAGAGACACAGCTTTTCAACAAACTTTCAAGATACAGCATGCACGGTGGATGGAGTTTCACACCTTGCAGTAGAAACTCACATGATCCACTGACTTAAATTTAGTGTCACTATCGGAAATGGTACATTCCAGTTTCTAAATCTTTATATAGCACCCTTTGCAAAATAAAATGTCTCTAAATGCTTAGGGGTTTTTAAAGTGAATTAAAGGGACAAGGAAGTAGACTGAGTCACACCCATATCAGTGCAGGAGGTTGTCATCCCACAAAGCTAAAATACAGGCTCACATAAGTCATCAGGAAGAGTTTATTTTACAGAATGCACCTAAAGACCTACCATCACTCATAACCAAGCCCAAGCAGTCCTTGCACTAGGAGGAGGAAATAGAGAAAAGGATGGAGAAGGGCCTATGGAAGGAGAGCACGAGGGGTCGAGGGCGGGGCTGGGTTTTGATTGCTCTGTGATTTAAAACTCTGATTAGACTCCTTGTGTGGAAATGGAGAAAAAATGAAGGATTGACTTAGTGATTGAGTTAAGATTTACAAGTCCACCATTTACTCTTTCCATAGGGAGTGGGGAGGCCAGTTACACGGGCCCTAGATATAGATTTCAGCAAAGTCCTTAGAAGTTCAAGTCTCGAATTCTCTCCAAATAGGGGTTCATCAGAAAGCTGCCTGTCCTTCTTTCAGTATAGTTTCCTTTTCTTTCAGAGTTTCTCCCTTGTGCAGTGGACATGGTGTAGAATGTGGGCATTTCTGTTCAATCCAGAGATACCACATCATCACTCCACCCCTGACAGACATCTTATAAGAGTATTATCTGTCCGGTCCATCCCTGCAAAGCATCCTGGAGTTGTCCAAGATGCTGAAATCATACTATGGCTTGAAAGAGCTCTCTTCTGCCTTTGGCACACCCCTTAATGCCAGTAAAGCTAGTTCATTCCCTCCAAGATTTCAAAGGAAGCCCTCGCTGTGTCTGGTTCCTGAGGTCTATGTGCTCCCCTTTATCCCTGTGAGAAGAGCATCTTCAGGCTTGTCTGTAAAGGAGCAATTAATCAGCCAATGCAGATGTTTCCCCACCATTTTCTTTATCCAGTTGAAGGCAAATCACCTCCAAATTGTCTACTAAGCTGGGCCCAAGGGGTTCAGGCGCTCATATAGAAGTTACAACAACAGATATTAATGAGTTCAAAATGATAAGTTTTTAGCGGTGCATTCAGAATGGGCAGATGCACCCTACTTTTCCAACCATCAATCCAAGATTGAAAATAAACAATTTACACTATTCGAAGCACACGCAATCCAAATCACAAAGCAATATGATACACTTCAGTAATGTCAAAACACAATGATAGAGACTCTTTATCTTCTTGGGTGTTTTTATTCCATCCATTTCTTTTAGCCAACACGTTTCGTCTCTTTTGTGTGTTATCCCTACGACTTCCTCAGGGCTAAAAGTAATACAAAAGCTAGTTTGGGAATACAAGCAAAAGTTGTGTTTAAAAGAACCCAAAGCATGCCCTCAAAAATTTGCCCTGTGCAAAGACCAAATGTGATGTGCTCATTATATGCACAGTGCAGTTGAAGACACCATCATATGTTTAATCAATGAGTAATAAGAATAATTGTTTTGATTATTATTAACGTTTAAACATATGTTGGTGTCTTTAACTAAACTGTACGTATAATGAGCACATCACATTTGGTTTATGCACAGAGCAAATTTTTGAGGGCATGCTTTGTGTTCTTTTAAACACAACTTTTGCTTGTATTACAAAACTGTCATTTGTATTACTTTTAGCCATGAGGAAGTCGTGGGGTTAAGCCCCATAGCGACGAAAGGCATTGGCTAAAAGAAGTGGATGGAATAAAAACACCCAAGAAGATAAAGAGTCTCTATCATTGTGTTTTGATACTATTGAAGTGTATCATACTGCTTTGCGATTTGAATTGCGTGTGCTTCGAATTGTGCAAATCCCCTCCAAATTGGCCTAATCTCTGGAGGAGACTTTGATCAATCTACTGGCCAGCAGAGCAATTAAGGAGGATAATTCAAAGCTCTAATGTCATTGAGGGATGACTCTGGGGAATACTGCAAAACCCAAAGACCGGGAAGCAGCACAATAATGGTCATATCAATATTGTATTTGCTCTTTGACTTTTTTTACTTTTTTAAACATAGGGAAAGCTACATTAGAAATCTGGCTCTGTTGCCCCAATCCAAAATGAATAGTTGAGCACATCTATCACCCAGAGCGTGAATAGACTAAAGCACCACAGATTTACACTAAAGCACCTTAGAGTCAAACTCAAATAAAAAAGAAATGTGGATTCCATTTTTGGATACTCATTAAAATTATAGGGCCTCCACAGGACACAAGCAATGTATTCAAAGGCTATGCGTGTGCACATGTTCACATATAACAAACACAGAGCAACACATTTTAAGCCTTTTTGGAGCTACGGTATCGAAGCCCAGGGCTGTGGTTCTGGGGTGTGCTCGATTGACTGTTTTCTGCTTTTCTGGCAACCACAAAGGATCCACAAGTCCTTACAGATCATTGGAGATCTTTGATTGCTTTCTGGCAATGCCCCCCACATTCAAATAGTTCTTGACTTTTTTACACATATCGTTCTACTCCTTGCCATAGTAGAACTCGCAGCAGAGGAGACTGTGCAGTTTATTTGCTGTGCTTTTCTATTTTGGGGGACCAAAACATTTTGGTCCATTCCAAATGGCTTTTGAACACGAAGATCAGGAGAGAAGGAAAAATGATGAAAAGACTACAAAGATATTCACACAAAATGGTTTCCAAATCACAACCAGAATTAACTGCTTGTTGATTTTTGGCCATTCTACCTGGTGAACAAAAGTAAGCTCTAAGCACCTCACTTGAACTTTGAGGGAGAAGACGCTGAGCAGGAACAAGTGGGGTAAACAGAGCTTTGTAACATCACCCATGCACAAACATCTTAATGCTAGGTATGAACAGCGGTTCAATGCAAAGAAGAGGAAGAGAAATGCAGAAGAGGTGAGTACATCTTCTGCAGCATTGCAACACACCATCCCCCCTGGAGAGAGGTTGCCTGAAGATATCTTGCAGGAAGAGGAAGAAGAGATGGATCCCTGCTATGCAACTGTGGGCTTACATTGCTTGGAGTGAAAGAAATTCATATTTTGTACAGAATACAGTGCAGCAGCTTGCAAAACCAAGTGCTTTTCCATCAGAAGGCCTGCAAAAAATTATAATTAACCCAATTATTGTTATTGCATTTTGTCTTGTTTTACCTGGAAAAGTAAGAACACAAAAAATACAAAAACCTTGTTAAAACAAAAACAAGGTTATTTTTAGAACTAACATTAATGATTTAATGAAAGATAAAAGTATGTGTTGTTTGATTTGTTTGTAACTGAGAGTGAGTGAAAGTCAATAAAAATAATGGATAGGAAGTGAACTGAATGAGTAAATACAGGAGCACATGAAAGTGAGGAAGTGAGTGAAAGAGTGTGTGTAGAGACACACTTTTCAAAATTATTTTTGGATTCAAAGATCCAGGAATTGGAATTGTGGGCCTGGAAAAGCTCCAAAGTTTTATGTTGCCACTAGCTTCACCATCCTCTGTCGAATCTGCAGTTCCAGAACCAGTACAGTGAATCTATCAATAGGTGGCCTTCTGTACTTGAAGCTTTGCCTGGTTTTGCAGACTGTGGATCCTTGGTTCCAAGCCAGGAGTCGCAGTACCCAGGACTTCACTGGGGACCATGGATACTGGATCTGTGAACTCTGACAAAATTGTAATTGTTTAAACATTCAAAACACAAAGGGACACCTTTAGGCACCCAACATGGACTTAGCGCCAGAGTTAGCCCTTATGTGACAATTCAACTTTTTTTCCGTGCTTGAGGACTGGTGCCCTAGCTCTGTATTGGCAGCTGCAAAATATTTTATAGATATTGAAGCCAGTCAATAGGAGAGCATCAGTTTCATGGATCTGACTTTAGATGTGAAAGCCAAAAAGGCTGATGGGAGGATAAACAATTTGAGTGTTTTTTGTTTTTTATTTGCAAAGTTCATGAATACCAGTCCACGGTTCTACGGAAATTAACAATCGAGATAGCTCTAAAATGTAATCTCGAAACACTCTTACAACACAAATTTCTTGAAAACTACTGCACATATTTGCACCAAACCAGGCAAAGCCCTATGGGAATTAAATTTAAAGATGGCACTTTCGGGGGTCCTGCAATGAAGAATCCAAATGGGATCTGTTTTTTTTTGGGACAGTTTCTTGCATATTTGTTATTAATATATATATATATATAGATAGATAGATTAGATAGATAGATAGATAGATAGATAGATAGATAGATAGATAGATAGATAGATAGATAGATAGATAGATAGATAGATAGATAGATAGATAGATAGATAGATAGATAGATAGATAGATAGATAGATAGATAGATAGATAGATAGAAAGAAAAAGGGAGAGAAAAAAGAGTTTAAGACTTCAGTAAATTTTGTAAATAGGAAAACCAGGACATTCCACAAACAGAAGTAGAACAACAAAATCAACCATATCACATATATGACAGTTTTCACAAATATAAAAACACAGAATGTATCATTTCCAGGAATTAAATGCAACTTTCTAAATTGTTTACTCATTTATTTTCTGCTGGCAGCGTCTAAGTAAATCTACACTGGAAAACATGAAAACGTATCTCCCGCTGTGTTCAGACAACCCTCTCTGAAAACATGGACATATGTGCTGAATTCCTGAAAGAGAAAGATGGTGAAAAAACCAGTCTTGGCAAATGCGTGATGACTGATCAATGGAGACGGAATATCATTACCGCTACAAAGAGAAAGAAAAATAATGAACATGAAAAAAATAGATATAAATATCGAATAATACACAAAAACATGGAAGTGAGCAACAATAGATATAGGCATAAAAAGGGGAGAACATGTATGTCTATATTACCATTCAACACACCTGCATATGCAAGGGAATCATCATTCCTGACTCAACAACACACCTCAGTATGTGAAACACGATCAGCCATTCACACACATCCTATCCACATAAAAAGGCAGAACATAGCCAACATGTTAGTGAATGTCTTTGTCATCCTGTCCCTCATTTTGAGGAGCAATCACTTGATAAGGAAAGAAAGGATATGCAGGCAGAGGATCAACCTATTTGGTATGTCCACGAAAGGACTAGTGGCATGATAGAGTTTCTCTCTAGGTGTGATCCGTGACAAGGCTCCAGATTGGTAACAGGAGTTCACTTCATCTATAGTTTGCTACTGGCCCATCCATGCATGTGTCAGAATACTGGCAGAACTCCATTTCCTGGCCTTTGGATTTTTCCAGAAGACCACTGGAAACATGTTGGGTATCTCACAGGCACTTTAATCACAGTGCCTGATACTAAGATGCATCACTATGCTACTAAGGGTGGTCAGCCTATCCGGCATGTTGTTTATCAATGTCTTGTACGTCCAGGAGACTGCCTTGGACAATATCTCTTCCTCCAATAGTCGCCCTTCCAATGGCGCGTATTCGGGGATGCCTGCAAGGTCAGGTTTTTGTGTTCTCCAAGCATTCTGTAGCTGTATATATTTGTATTGTTGTGTGTTGGACAGACTGTATTCTGCTTGGAGGTCTGCAAAAGTAAGTAGGTCCCCGTTCCGTATTATATCTCCTAGCGTTGTGATCCCTACTGTGTCCCAATTTAAAGAACCCTGTAGTTTCGTCAGCTCTGAGAGCCTTTTGCCTTCCCACAACGGTTTAGACTTGACTTGGTTAGTTTTTTGTCCCAACCCATTTGCCTCTCTGTCCCTCTCCAGGCCTCAATTGTCCTCTGTGCTGCTGGAAGTAACCCTCTCACTCCCGCTCCCCGTATAGGTAGTGAAGATAGGAGTGTTTTTGAAATTGTAGCCTTTCCAGGGCATATGTGGAGTGAACTCCTGGGGCATGGCTCCATTCATTATTCGCTATTACGTGTGTAGCCCGATAATAGGCTTGAATATCCAACAGAGCTACACCTCCGTTATATTGACAGCGTTGTAATGTTTGCAGTGCCACTGTCGGGTGTCCCCATCCCATAAGAAAGTGCATAGCTTGTCATTTATTGCCTTGAATACCATTTCCGGAATCTTACAGTATATGTTCTGAAGTATGTATAAGAGTTTGGGAAGCTTGACCATCTTATACATGGCTGCCTTCCCCAGCAGTGTCAAAGGGAGCCGTCTCCATCTGACCACGGCTTCTCTGAATTCAGCTAGAAGACACTTAATGTTGGGCGTGAGGCAGTCTGTTGTATTTGTAGAGATGTATAAACCTAGATATTTAAAGCCTTCTTCGGTAATATGTAGACGCCCTGGTATTGCGCGTGAGTCTATGGGGCCTCCCACCGGGTAGAGACCTGATTTCTCCCAATTGATATTGTACCCTGCATGTTTGCCATATTCTTTTACTAACTAGAACGTCAGTGTGAGTGTTGTGCCCGAGTTGGTAATATAAAGCGCCATGAGAGGTACTCTACCTGTTTTAATTACATTTTGGCAGTCCACGCGGCACCCCTTTACACTGACCTGCTCCCTGCTGACGAGAGGCAACTACCTCGAAACACGTGTCCAGGGATGGCTAATGCGACACATACTTTTCTACAGACACCGTGGCATAGGCGTACTCGCCGTCGCCACTACATTGACCACAGTTCCTTGGGGCAACTTGCTGTTGTGACGAGCAGAGTGCGACCAACTTTTGATTCATTTATTACGGCTCCCTTGAGCCAACAGGCTGACGAGCCTTGGACCTGCACCTGCGCGCCATGAGAGGTACTCTACCTGTTTTAATTACATTTTGGCAGTCCACGCGGCACCCCTTTACACTGACCTGCTCCCTGCTGACGAGAGGCAACTACCTCGAAACACGTGTCCAGGGATGGCTAATGCGACACATACTTTTCTACAGACACCGTGGCATAGGCGTACTCGCCGTCGCCACTACATTGACCACAGTTCCTTGGGGCAACTTGCTGGTGTGACGAGCAGAGTGCGACCAACTTTTGATTCATTTATTACGGCTCCCTTGAGCCAACAGGCTGACGAGCCTTGGACCTGCACCTGCGCACCATGAGAGGTACTCTACCTGTTTTAATTACATTTTGGCAGTCCACGCGGCACCCCTTTACACTGACCTGCTCCCTGCTGACGAGAGGCAACTACCTCGAAACACGTGTCCAGGGATGGCTAATGCGACACATACTTTTCTACAGACACCGTGGCATAGGCATACTCGCCGTCGCCACTACATTGACCACAGTTCCTTGGGGCAACTTGCTGGTGTGACGAGCAGAGTGCGACCAACTTTTGATTCATTTATTACAGCTCCCTTGAGCCAACAGGCTGACAAGCCTTGGACCTGCACCTGCGCGCCATGAGAGGTACTCTACCTGTTTTAATTACATTTTGGCAGTCCACGCGGCACACCTTTACACTGACCTGCTCCCTGCTGACGAGAGGCAACTACCTCGAAACACGTGTCCAGGGATGGCTAATGCGACACATACTTTTCTACAGACACCGTGGCATAGGCGTACTCGCCGTCGCCACTACATTGACCACAGTTCCTTGGGGCAACTTGCTGGTGTGACGAGCAGAGTGCGACCAACTTTTGATTCATTTATTACGGCTCCCTTGAGCCAACAGGCTGACGAGCCTTGGACCTGCACCTGCGCGCCATGAGAGGTACTCTACCTGTTTTAATTACATTTTGGCAGTCCACGCGGCACCCCTTTACACTGACCTGCTCCCTGCTGACGAGAGGCAACTACCTCGAAACACGTGTCCAGGGATGGCTAATGCGACACATACTTTTCTACAGACACCGTGGCATAGGCGTACTCGCCGTCGCCACTACATTGACCACAGTTCCTTGGGGCAACTTGCTGGTGTGATGAGCAGAATGCGACCAACTTTTGATTCATTTATTACGGCTCCCTTGAGCCAACAGGCTGACGAGCCTTGGACCTGCACCTGCGCGCCATGAGAGGTACTCAACCTGTTTTAATTACATTTTGGCAGTCCACGCGGCACCCCTTTACACTGACCTGCTCCCTGCTGACGAGAGGCAACTACCTCGAAACACGTGTCCAGGGATGGCTAATGCGACACATACTTTTCTACAGACACCGTGGCATAGGCGTACTCGCCGTCGCCACTACATTGACCACAGTTCCTTGGGGCAACTTGCTGGTGTGACGAGCAGAGTGCGACCAACTTTTGATTCATTTATTACGGCTCCCTTGAGCCAACAGGCTGACGAGCCTTGGACCTGCACCTGCGCGCCATGAGAGGTACTCTACCTGTTTTAATTACATTTTGGCAGTCCACGCGGCACCCCTTTACACTGACCTGCTCCCTGCTGACGAGAGGCAACTACCTCGAAACACGTGTCCAGGGATGGCTAATGCGACACATACTTTTCTACAGACACCGTGGCATAGGCGTACTCGCCGTCGCCACTACATTGACCACAGTTCCTTGGGGCAACTTGCTGGTGTGACGAGCAGAGTGCGACCAACTTTTGATTCATTTATTACGGCTCCCTTGACCAACAGGCTGACGAGCCTTGGACCTGCACCTGCGCGCCATGAGAGGTACTCTACCTGTTTTAGTTACATTTTGGCAGTCCACGCGGCACCCCTTTACACTGACCCGCTCCCTGCTGACGAGAGGCAACTACCTCGAAACACGTGTCCAGGGATGGCTAATGCGACACATACTTTTCTACAGACACCGTGGCATAGGCGTACTCGCCGTCGCCACTACATTGACCACAGTTCCTTGGGGCAACTTGCTGGTGTGACGAGCAGAGTGCGACCAACTTTTGATTCATTTATTACGGCTCCCTTGAGCCAACAGGCTGACGAGCCTTGGACCTGCACCTGCGCGCCATGAGAGGTACTCTACCTGTTTTAATTACATTTTGGCAGTCCACATGGCACCCCTTTACACTGACCTGCTCCCTGCTGACGAGAGGCAACTACCTCGAAACACGTGTCCAGGGATGGCTAATGCGACACATACTTTTCTACAGACACCGTGGCATAGGCGTACTCGCCGTCGCCACTACATTGACCACAGTTCCTTGGGGCAACTTGCTGGTGTGACGAGCAGAGTGCGACCAACTTTTGATTCATTTATTACGGCTCCCTTGAGCCAACAGGCTGACGAGCCTTGGACCTGCACCTGCGCGCCATGAGAGGTACTCTACCTGTTTTAATTACATTTTGGCAGTCCACGCGGCACCCCTTTACACTGACCTGCTCCCTGCTGACGAGAGGCAACTACCTCGAAACACGTGTCCAGGGATGGCTAATGCGACACATACTTTTCTACAGACACCGTGGCATAGGCGTACTCACCGTCGCCACTACATTGACCACAGTTCCTTGGGGCAACTTGCTGGTGTGACGAGCAGAGTGCGACCAACTTTTGATTCATTTATTACGGCTCCCTTGAGCCAACAGGCTGACGAGCCTTGGACCTGCACCTGCGCGCCATGAGAGGTACTCTACCTGTTTTAATTACATTTTGGCAGTCCACGCGGCACCCCTTTACACTGACCTGCTCCCTGCTGACGAGAGGCAACTACCTCGAAACACGTGTCCAGGGATGGCTAATGCGACACATACT
This sequence comes from Triturus cristatus, assembly GCF_964204655.1. Classification (NCBI taxonomy): domain Eukaryota; kingdom Metazoa; phylum Chordata; class Amphibia; order Caudata; family Salamandridae; genus Triturus; species Triturus cristatus. Next base: position 1,577,259,431 of record NC_140590.1, read on the forward strand.
TTTCTACAGACACCGTGGCATAGGCGTACTCGCCGTCGCCACTACATTGACCACAGTTCCTTAGGGCAACTTGCTGGTGTGACGAGCAGAGTGCGACCAACTTTTGATTCATTTATTACGGCTCCCTTGAGCCAACAGGCTGACGAGCCTTGGACCTGCACCTGCGCGCCATGAGAGGTACTCAACCTGTTTTAATTACATTTTGGCAGTCCACGCGGCACCCCTTTACACTGACCTGCTCCCTGCTGACGAGAGGCAACTACCTCGAAACACGTGTCCAGAGATGGCTAATGCGACACATACTTTTCTACAGACACCGTGGCATAGGCGTACTCGCCGTCGCCACTACATTGACCACAGTTCCTTGGGGCAACTTGCTGGTGTGACGAGCAGAGTGCGACTAACTTTTGATTCATTTATAACGGCTCCCTTGAGCCAACAGGCTGACGAGCCTTGGACCTGCACCTGCGCGCCATGAGAGGTACTCAACCTGTTTTAATTACATTTTGGCAGTCCACGCGGCACCCCTTTACACTGACCTGCTCCCTGCTGCCGAGAGGCAACTACCTCGAAACACGTGTCCAGGGATGGCTAATGCGACACATACTTTTCTACAGACACCGTGGCATAGGCGTACTCGCCGTCGCCACTACATTGACCACAGTTCCTTGGGGCAACTTGCTGGTGTGACGAGCAGAGTGCGACCAACTTTTGATTCATTTATTATGGCTCCCTTGAGCCAACAGGCTGACGAGCCTTGGACCTGCACCTGCGCGCCATGAGAGGTACTCTACCTGTTTTAATTACATTTTGGCAGTCCACGCGGCACCCCTTTACACTGACCTGCTCCCTGCTGACGAGAGGCAACTACCTCGAAACACGTGTCCAGGGATGGCAAATGCGACACATACTTTTCTACAGACACCGTGGCATAGGCGTACTCGCCGTCGCCACTACATTGACCACAGTTCCTTGGGGCAACTTGCTGGTGTGACGAGCAGAGTGCGACCAACTTTTGATTCATTTATTACGGCTCCCTTGACCAACAGGCTGACGAGCCTTGGACGTGCACCTGCGCGCCATGAGAGGTACTCTACCTGTTTTAATTACATTTTGGCAGTCCACGCGGCACCCCTTTATACTGACCTGCTCCCTGCTGACGAGAGGCAACTACCTCGAAACACGTGTCCAGGGATGGCTAATGCGACACATACTTTTCTACAGACACCGTGGCATAGGCGTACTCGCCGTCGCCACTACATTGACCACAGTTCCTTGGGGCAACTTGCTGGTGTGACGAGCAGAGTGCGACCAACTTTTGATTCATTTATTACGGCTCCCTTGAGCCAACAGGCTGACGAGCCTTGGACCTGCACCTGCGCGCCATGAGAGGTACTCTACCTGTTTTAATTACATTTTGGCAGTCCACGCGGCACCCCTTTACACTGACCTGCTTCCTGCTGACGAGAGGCAACTACCTCGAAACACGTGTCCAGGGATGGCTAATGCAACACATACTTTTCTGCAGACACCGTGGCATAGGCGTACTCGCCGTCGCCACTACATTATCCACAGTTCCTTGGGGCAACTTGCTGGTGTGACGAGCAGAGTGCGACCAACTTTTGATTCATTTATTACGGCTCCCTTGAGCCAACAGGCTGACGAGCCTTGGACCTGCACCTGCGCGCCATGAGAGGTACTCTACCTGTTTTAATTACATTTTGGCAGTCCACGCGGCACCCCTTTACACTGACCTGCTCCCTGCTGACGAGAGGCAACTACCTCGAAACACGTGTCCAGGGATGGCTAATGCGACACATACTTTTCTACAGACACCGTGGCATAGGCGTACTCGCCGTCGCCACTACATTGACCACAGTTCCTTGGGGCAACTTGCTGGTGTGACGAGCAGAGTACGACCAACTTTTGATTCATTTATTACGGCTCCCTTGAGCCAACAGGCTGACGAGCCTTGGACCTGCACCTGCGCGCCATGAGAGGTACTCTACCTGTTTTAATTACATTTTGGCAGTCCACGCGGCACCCCTTTACACTGACCTGCTCCCTGCTGACGAGAGGCAACTACCTCGAAACACGTGTCCAGGGATGGCTAATGCGACACATACTTTTCTACAGACACCGTGGCATAGGCGTACTCGCCGTCGCCACTACATTGACCACAGTTCCTTGGGGCAACTTGCTGGTGTGACGAGCAGAGTGCGACCAACTTTTGATTCATTTGTTACGGCTCCCTTGAGCCAACAGGCTGACGAGCCTTGGACCTGCACCTGCGCGCCATGAGAGGTACTCTACCTGTTTTAATTACATTTTGGCAGTCCACGTGGCACCCCTTTACACTGACCTGCTCCCTGCTGATGAGAGGCAACTACCTCGAAACACGTGTCCAGGGATGGCTAATGCGACACATACTTTTCTACAGACACCGTGGCATAGGCGCACTCGCCGTCGCCACTACATTGACCACAGTTCCTTGGGGCAACTTGCTGTTGTGACGAGCAGAGTGCGACCAACTTTTGATTCATTTATTACGGCTCCCTTGAGCCAACAGGCTGACGAGCCTTGGACCTGCACCTGCGCGCCATGAGAGGTACTCTACCTGTTTTAATTACATTTTGGCAGTCCACGCGGCACTCCTTTACACTGACCTGCTCCCTGCTGACGAGAGGCAACTACCTCGAAACACGTGTCCAGGGATGGCTAATGCGACACATACTTTTCTACAGACACCGTGGCATAGGCGTACTCGCCGTCGCCACTACATTGACCACAGTTCCTTGGGGCAACTTGCTGGTGTGACGAGCAGAGTGCGACCAACTTTTGATTCATCTGCATATAAGGAGATTTGCTCATCTCTTAGCTTGCCTTCGTCATCTTGGAAACCGTTTAAGTCTGGATTAGTTCTAATCTGGCATGTCAAAGGCTCCAGAACAAGGGCAAATAGCAGAGGGGACAGGGGGCAACTCTGTTCCCCCATTGGATAGGGAAGTCTGCTGATTTGACCCCATTGAGTCTCACCTGTGCTCTGGGGTTCGTATATAAAAGCTCCACCCATGCCCTGAATTCTGGTCCGAATCCTAACTTCACCAGGACCTGCCTCATAAACGGCTAATGGACCGTGTCAAAGGCCTTCTCTGCATCCAATGAGAGGAGCAGCTGTGAGGTGGAGCTGTGTTTGACAGTGACTAGCCAATTAGCCAATCTGCGCAAGTTGAGACGTGTGGCTCGTCCAGGCATAAAGCCAGTCTGGTCTTGGTGAACCAGCGAGGTAGTTACTAGTAGAAGTCTTGCCACCAATATAGAGGCTAATATCTTAGTTCCGACATTCATTAGGGAGAAGGGACCATAGGAACTGATTTGTTCTGGGGATTTACCTAATTTACCTAATTGCGTTATAGCTACCACCGTGGCCTGTTGAAGATCTGGTGGTAGTGTCCCTTCCTCTTGTGCCGCCAAAAACATGTTTAGCAAGTGGGGGGCTAACACACTTAAATTTTCCTTAAAAAATTCAGGTGGCAGCCCGTTTGGCCCTGGTGTTTTCTCCGATTCTTGTCTAGTGATGGCTTCTTGCACTTCGTTTAAAGTAAGGTTTTTCTCTAGGGCATCCCTGTCCTAGTGTCGTAAAGTGGGCATATATATGTCATTAAGATAGCGTATAATTTGTGTCTCTTCTACTAGTGGCCTAGCCCTGTATAGGTCCGTGTAGTAGCATGCGAAGGCTCCTGCTATGGTGTGTGTGGTTGTGTGTCGTGTATCTCCATCTTGTATGTGGTTCACCCAGCTCGCCTCCCGTTCTTTCCGACCCAACCAAGCCAGAAGTCATCCCACCCTATCCCCTGCTTTGTACAATCTATGGTGTGTGGCTTGTATTTGGGCCTGTACTTCTCGTTCCACCAGCGCACGAAGTTCCCTCCGTGTGACTGCAAGTTGCCGCAAAAGGATAGTATCAGTATGTGAAGTGACATTTCTTTCTAGATCTAAGAGCTTATGTTCTAAAGTTTCTATCTGTTGTGTGTCTTCCTTGCATTTACGTGCTATTGTGTTCTGCAACCTGCCGCTCAGTACTGCCTTATAGGCCTCCCATGGAGTGGTAGCCGAGGACACTGAGCCCTCGTTTTCTCGGAAGTATAGTGTAGTCTCTGCTCTCCTTACTCCTGTTACTGTCTTGTTGTGGAGCTCCCAGGCATTCAATATCCAGTCCTGGCGTTGCCTGGGCCTTTCTCTGTACCATCAGCCATAGCGATGAGTGATCTGAGATGGCCCTTGCCAGGTATTCTACCTTGCCTATCGAGTGGACTTCACCTGCTGGGGCAAGAAAGTAGTCCAATCTGGAGAAGACCCTGTGTGCCCCTGAGAAGAAAGAGAACGCGCGGTCCACTGGGTGGTGATGGCGCCAGAGGTCGGTCAACCCTAGAGATCTCACAAAGTCTGCCAATGGTGTAGGGATTCGGGTTCCAGCTGCCATTTGCGTGCGATCTAGCCGTGGGTCTACAACGTCATTGACGTCACCTCCAATGAGGTGTGTAGAGGAGCCTGAGTCAAGCAGTATCTTACCCACCGCTTCCATAGTGCAGTCCTGTAGACGTGGCAGGGCATAAACACTGATGAGTGTGTGTTCTAGCCGTTGCCATGTCCCTTGAACGGCAACGTAGGTCCCATTGGGGTCAGTCCAGACCCTTGCTATATGAAAGGGAAAAGTTTTCCTAATCAATATGGCAACTCCATGTGCCCCTGGGGAAAACCCCGCGTGTGCCAGAGTAGTGTAGAGCCTTCGGCCGATAAAGGCACAGTGTATACCCGCAAGTGAGTTTCTTGAAGGAAGACAACATCCGGTTTAAGTCTCGTAATGTACCTATTGACTAGCCCTCTCTTTATCTTACTACCTGTTCCATTGACGTTCCACGTCAATGCAGTGTAAGTTTCATCACCTATAGTGTTTGTTTTTTGTGGTTAACGTGTCGAGTGGTGGCGAATATGTCTGCTGATGTCTCAACTGCTGACCCTGTCTGTTGGGTCTAAGATTCCTGCTGTTGAAAACATTAAAACTCTTATAATCTTCTGAACTACAAATTTCCTTACTCTCTACCCACCACCCCTGCCCCACTTTCTCCCACTCCTTCCGCCCATTCTCTAATTGGTCAACATGACAACTTGCCGTAAGTATAGTTTGAGAAGAATGTAGCCCCACCCTCCCCTTCTACCTCTTAAACCTTAAAACCCAAAACAGTACAAGATATAAGGTTTCCAAAATAGTGTTCTGTTCAGGCAACTCTTGGGCCTGGTAGTGTCTTGGGGGGGGACTCCTGTGGCTGTCCAGCCGTGTGTCCGCTTCTGGACCCTGCCCACAGCTCAGCCTTCCTTGCCACTTTGATCTAGTTGCTGTTGCGCGTCCTCTGCCCCTGGTATCTCAGCAGTTAAGTTCTCTATATCAGCAATGTTCTTTAGAAGTGGGTGATCACTGTCAGTGTCCACCAAGGATTCCTTGCCTGAATGATCCGTAAGAGTACTGTCTCCCTGATTAGAGTATCCACTCCTAGCCTGCTCCTGGGGGGAGCCATCATAACGCGCCTTGTCTCTGTCTAAGCGGGGCACTAGTCGCCGGGATTTCTGTCTGTTTCTCATGCGTCTATTTCAACAGCCTCTTCTTTTTTATTCTCTGTGGCCTGGGTTCCCATCTCGGCGTCACCTCTTTGTCTTGCAGCGCATTACTTATCGCTTTCTGGTGCAGTATAGGGCGTTCCTCGATCCAGGCCCAAGCTTCCTCAGGGGTTTGAAAGAACTGTGTTGAACCTTGGAAAATAACCTTTAACTTAGCTGGGAAGAGGAGCATGTACTGCACCTGCATGGCCCTTAACTTAACTTTTACCGAGTCGAATGTTCAACTCATTTTCTGTACCTGTTTTGATTGCGCCTATCAGATAATACAGAATCTTCCACACGGTAGCCCAACTCCCGGCGCAGTCAAAACACTTTAACGCAGCACTTTTAGAAAAGGGTTTTAATTTACAAAATGCAAGGACTCGCTCTCTTTTGAATAAGGCTTGGGGTTTATTTTACACAATGCTCTCAAAAGCTTTCCCAGATGTCAAATGCGAAAGATTCAAATACACAAAGAGATATATATGTTTATATGGAAACAATAATCTAAATGCATGAATAATACTGATGAATAAACAAGCAGCAAATACTATGAGATAAGACTCAAGCAAATATACCGGACATCCTGCAAGAGATCAAACATCATATATATATATATATATATATATATATGATGTATATATATATACGCTCCAAGTTGCCTGACGCGTTTCAAAAATTTCCATAACCGCTCTCGCACCAGTGACTGTCTGATTGAAACTGCCATCAGAGCCTGCTTATACCCTGTGAATAAAAGGTTTGCCACCTCTTAACCGTGTTCGAGTGCTGTTCAACTGTGGGCAACTTGGAGCGTATATTTGTGGCGGCTGCCCAGCCGCCGAACCTGCACCACCCCGGAGCCATGGGAGCGCGCGGCTTGGAATGTGCTGAGCCGTTATGTGGAACACGGTTATGGGATTTAAAGCGGACACTGCTGGCGGTGGCCCATCCAGGGCTTACAAATTTGGGAAAGAAATTAGTGCTACTATTCAAAGTATGTATTACTTGGACTACGTTTCCCATAGTGCAGTGCTGTCATTGGACAGGCCCATCAGGGGGCGTGATTACAGCGCTATGAAAAGAGACCAGGTGCACGCATTCACTTAGCGATTGCCTCTGAGGAAGGAAATTTTTGAAACGCGTCAGGCTCTCGCACCAGTGACTGTCTGATTGAAACTGCCATCAGAGCCTGCTTACACCCTGTGAATAAAAGGTTTGCCACCTCTTAACTTTGTTCGAGTGCTGTTCAACTGTGGGCAACTTGGAGCGTATATTTGTGGCGGCTGCCCAGCCGCCGAACCTGCACCACCCCGGAGCCATGGGGGCGCGCGGCTTGGAATGTGCTGAGCCGTTATGTGGAAAACGGTTATGGGATTTAAAGCGGACACTGCTGGCGGTGGCCCATCCAGGGCTTACAAATTTCGGACAGAAATTAGTGCTACTATTCAAAGTATGTATTACTTGGACTACGTTTCCCATAGTGCAGTGCTGTCATTGGACAGGCCCATCAGGGGGCGTGATTACAGCGCTATGAAAAGAGACCAGGTGCACGCATTCACTTAGCGATTGCCTCTGAGGAAGGAAATTTTTGAAACGCGTCAGGCTCTCCCACCAGTGACTGTCTGATTGAAACTGCCATCAGAGCCTGCTTATACCCTGTGAATAAAAGGTTTGCCACCTCTTAACCGTGTTCGAGTGCTGTTCAACTGTGGGCAACTTGGAGCGTATATTTGTGGTGGCTGCCCAGCCGCCGAACCTGCACCACCCCGGAGCCATGGGGGCGCGCGGCTTGGAATGTGCTGAGCCGTTATGTGGAACACGGTTATGGGATTTAAAGCGGACACTGCTGGCGGTGGCCCATCCAGGGCTTACAAATTTGGGACCGAAATTAGTGCTACTATTCAAAGTATGTATTACTTGGACTACGTTTCCCATAGTGCAGTGCTGTCATTGGACAGGCCCATCAGGGGGCGTGATTACAGCGCTATGAAAAGAGACCAGGTGCACGCATTCACTTAGCGATTGCCTCTGAGGAAGGAAATTTTTGAAACGCGTCAGGCTCTCGCACCAGTGACTGTCTGATTGAAACTGCCATCAGAGCCTGCTTATACCCTGTGAATAAAAGGTTTGCCACCTCTTAACCGTGTTCGAGTGCTGTTCAACTGTGGGCAACTTGGAGCGTATATATATATATATATATATATATATATATATATATCATCTACTGGCGGTCGCCAGTAGATAGTTATAGTTAGGACCGAGTTTCCATAGGAAATCTGAAAATTCTATTTTGAATAACTTTGGCGCCAGTTGACGAATCCTCGTGAAATTTTCAAAACTAATGGGGCGCTCCTCTCAGCTCCTATCCTGAAAGTCTTGGGGTGATTCGTCAAGCGGGGGCCGAGAAAAAAGGGGGGTCCCAAAACGCGTTTTCCCCATGCATTTTCCCATAGGACTTTTAGTCGAAGGTACAGCCCGAACGGCTGAACAGAATTACTTGAAATTTGGCAGAGGTAGTGCTCAGGTCAGGGATGTGCCTTTTGCATATATGGAGTCAATCTGTTCAGTAGTTCCTGAGAAAATTGCAGTTAAAAGTACATAAATATCTATAGGCGCGCACCGTGCGTGCACCGTGCGCGCACCATAACATGGGCGAGCGTAATTCTGATTGGTGGTTACATGTCAGTCAACATTCGAATCGGTCGAAATCAGGAAGTGTCGGCCGCCATTTTGTGTGTTGTGTGTGTGACAGTGAAAAAGAAAGGTGGAGAACGTAAAAGGGGGCAGGGTAGAGAGTTCCTGACCCCCTAGCCTTTGTCAGGGGGTCCCTGAAGGACCCCGAAGGGTGAAAAAAACTTTTTTTTTTTTTCAAAAAGTCGCGGGGTGCGCGCACCGTGCGCGCACGGTGAAAAACCTTAAAAAAAAAACATTTTAAACGACCCATTCCATATTACAGGATACAGTCAATCTATAACTATATACATAGGTAGCTTATTGTAAAATAAATATATATAAAATATAATAAAACATACATAACTTAGCATTTAAAAAACCGTACAAATTCACTTAAAAAACCATAGGTTTCACACACGTTATAGTTAGGAATTAGCATTTAAAAAACCTTGCAAATTCACTTAAAAAACCATAGGTTTCACACATGTTATAGTTAGCTGAACATTTCACTCGTAAAAAACCATTGAAATTCCCCCGTTATAGTTAGTTCAGATAACTATAACTCGCGCGACCGCCACTCTATCACAAAGATGATGTCATCAATGATGTCATGAGTGATGCCACTGACCATGTCATGAGTGATGTAATATGTGACGTCATGAGCAGTGGATTGTGGGCGCGCGAGTTATAGTTATCTGAACTAACTATAACGGGGGAATTTCAATGGTTTTTTACGAGTGAAATGTCCAGCTAACTATAACATGTGTGAAACCTATGGTTTTTTAAGTGAATATATATATATATGTATGTATATATATATATACGAACAGACGAACAAAGAGAAAGTAAGATCGAATACCACCACAGATAACACAGTCATAAATCTCACCAATATGACTTTAACTGAAAATGAACAAGAAATATTGACACTAGGTTTGTCATGGTGTGCTCCTACCAATTTTGACTACGTGCAAACCCGCATTGATCTCTTTCAATTTACAAGGAAACTGAAATTGCAAAAATACTTCAGCTCAAGTAATAAAACAGAAATTCCAGCACCAAATCTAACGGACATTTACGCACCAATGGGCAACCTGAAAGTGGCCGATATGGAACTGTTACAAGATATGGTAGCATTGGAATCTGGTGCATACATAACATCTAAACAAACAGCAGACAGCATGGGATTGGATATCTACGGAAGGAAAACTACTCCGTACAAACCAAAATCTGTCTTCCTTCCTATTATGCCAAGAGACAACATAGATATTTTTGCGGAAAACACGATCAAAGATCTTAAAAGTCTATCCACCACATCCAGCACAAGGTTTATTCAGACCAACCATAATCAGAGACTTGAATATGAGAAACTCATAAACAAAATCAAAACACGCCAAGATATCGTGGTGAGATGGTCTGATAAAGGTGGGAATGTCGTCCTTTGGCCATTAAACCAATACAATCTGGAAGCACATCAACAACTCCAAAACCCGGAATGTTACTGTCGGGTAAGCCCCACATCTTTAACAAGTACAAAAGAAAAATATCATGCCGACCTATACCAATGGAGATGTTCCAATCTGATCTCTAAACAGGAATTTGAGTTTCTCAAAACAGACTATCCTATTGTTCCACAGTTGTATCTAATTCCCAAGATACACAAGAGTGCCACGAATCCACCTGGTAGGCCGATTATATCCGCCATAGGAGGTCTTTTTGAGAACACTTCTAAATTTATTGACTCTTTTTTACAACCTTATGTTCAGACCCTCCCGTCTTTTATTAAAGACACGGGAGACTTTCTGACAAAAATCTATGACTTACATTGTGCTGAAAATTCTTTATTGATGACACTTGATGTTAATACTCTGTATACGAGTATAAAACACAGAGATGGACTCAATGCATTGAAACATTACTTAGGTAAAAGACCCATAGAATTGTTCAATCACACATTTATGTTGTTAAAGATGTCAGAATGGTGTCTCGATAACAATGTGTTCATATTTGACAAACTATTTTACAAACAGTTGTGCGGGACTGCCATGGGTACCTGCTTCGCCCCCAGCTATGCTAATTTGCATATGGGCTGGTGGGAGGAGCAGGTGCTCATGGTTGACCATGAACAAACAATGACTGAAAATGTGATGTTATACGTCCGTTATATAGATGATTTGTTTTTTCTTTGGCAAGGGACGGAAGAATCTGCTCTTAACTTTGCCAAAGCACTCAATGAGAACTCTCTCAATTTATCTTTTACATGCAACATCAACAAGTCAACTATACAATTGTTGGACTTAGAGGTATTTGTGGAAAATTCTAGAGTGGAGACCAGAACTTATAGGAAACCTACATCAGGAAATTCCATTCTCCACTACAGCAGCTTCCACCCCACCTCTTTGAAACAAAGCATCCCATACGCAGAATGTCTTCGTATGAAGAGAAACTGCAGTACAGAGAGCAGTCTTGTTGAAGCAACTAACACTCTGTTTGACAGACTAGAACAAAGAGGTTACAATGCAGACACTTTAAATAAAGCCAACTCTAAAGTCCAGAAAGTCACTAGAAAAGAACTTCTTTTTCCCAACCCAGAAAATCTAAAGAAAAAAAGCAAAAAATTCATATCTGGGACACCAAGATTTATAACTGGATATAACACCTATCATGACATTTTGAGAAAAACTCTGTACAAACATTGGCAAATTGTGCGCAATGACCCTGTTCTAGGTCCAAATATGCCATCGACACCATCATTAACGTTTAGACGTGCAAAATCCATGAGACAGAATCTAGTTAACAATGCACCCAGTATCAACAAGGGCTCTGAGTGGCTCAAAACCAACAATGGCTTTAGAAAATGTACCAAATGCAAGGCCTGCCGCCATGGCATTAACGTAAAAGAAATCAGTTCTCCACTCAGACACTCCCCCTTTATTATAAGGGGAAGCTATACGTGTAAAAGCGATTTTGCAGTGTACATGTTACAATGTACATGTAACAAACGTTATATAGGGTCTACTATTCACCCTGTTCATGTACGTATACTGCAGCACCTGCGGGCGATTAACAACGATGACCCCAATTACCCGGTAGCCAGACACATTAATCAATGCCACAATGGAAAAGCATCTGACCTTTCCTATTGTGTCCTTGATACTGTTCCTAGGAACCAGAGAGGAGGCAATAGACAGCAAACACTGCGTAGACTGGAATCCAAGTACATTATTCTGTTTAACACCAAAATACCCATTGGATTAAATACGGATGAGGCTTTATCCGTACATTTGTGAATCTATTCCTGCCTGTCTCTTACCGTACCCTCCGTTTTGTATCCCAGGTTTACCCTATTGTATTTTTTAGTTTGTTTAGAACTGTGTGTCTATACAATAAGTATTCTTAGCCCATGATGACAGACGTTGTGTTTTCTTTGAACCCATATGAATTCAGCTGAGACCCCTTTTCTCTCCCCTCAGTTAGAACAGTTTCAAAATTGGCAGCCAACTGGCCATTTTCTGTTCAAACCGAATAATTCAAAAATCTTTTTGTAGGGAGGTTTAGGAAGGCCCACTGGGGCTTTATATATCAAATAATTGTAATAATCATGTTTAAATTTGGCTTATATTAATGTCTCTGCGGATCTTTCACACTGTTGGAAATTTAGATTTTGGTTAATCATTCTATTTTATTTTTAACTAAATAATCTTTGCTTGCAGTGAGAACCAACACACTGAACGTATTAGTCTGTCTTTCTATTTTGGGCTGAAACTACATAAATTGTTGTTTTCTATGTCAGTTGTTTACCGTTGCCATGACGATTGTCTGTGACACACAGTACTTAATGGGAGCCATTGGTATTACCTGAGATATTGACAAAGGCGGCTTGCCGTCGAAACGCGTCTTGGTCTTTGTACGAAATAAAATTCCTTCATGCTCATTTCTCACGGAGTCTACGCCTGTTTTTGAACCTTGACAACAGGATTGGTTGCATATATATATATATATATATATATATATTTCCTATGGAAAATAGGTCCTAACTATATCTACCTACAGGCGACCGCCAGTAGGTAATATATATATATATATATATATGTATACATATATATATATTCACTTAAAAAACCATAGGTTTCACACATGTTATAGTTACCTGGACATTTCACTCATAAAAAACCAATGAAATTCCCCCGTTATAGTTAGTTCAGATAACTATAACTCGCGCGACCGCAATCCACTGCTGATGACGTCACATATTACATCACTCATGACATGGTCAGTGGAATCACTCATGACATCACTGATGACATCATCCTTGTGATAGAGTGGCGGCCGCGCGAGTTATAGTTGCCTGCAGTAACTATAACGGGGGAATTTCATTGTTTTTTTACGAGTGAAATGTCCAGGTAACTATAACATGTGTGAAACCTATGGTTTTTTAAGTGAATTTGCAAGGTTTTTTAAATGCTAATTCGTAACTATAACGTGTGTGAAACCTATGGTTTTTTCAGTGAATTTGTACGGTTTTTTAAATGCTAAGTTATGTTTTTTTTTTCATTTTTTACACAGTGCGCGCACCGTGCGTGCACGGTTCGCATTGCGCGCAGGGTGCGCGCACCTCGCGATTTTTTTATTAAACAAATGTGTTTTTTCTCCCTTGGGGGTCCTTCTGTGACCTCCTGACCAAGGCTAGGGGGTCAGGAACTGTCCACTCTGCCCCCTTTTCACGTTCTCCACCTTTGTTTTTCACCCCCTCAGACTGCGAGAGACAAAATGGCGGCCGACACTTCCTGGTTTCGACCGATTCGAATGTTTACCGACATCTTTCAACCAATCAGAATTGCGCTCGCGCACGGCAGGGTGCGCGCACTGTGCGCGCACGGTGCGCGCGTATAGATATTGATATGCTTTTAAATGCTATTTTCTCAGGAAATACTGAACAGATTTACACCAGACCTGCAAAAGGCACTTCCTTGACCTTATGGCTACCTCTCTGCCAAATTCCACGTAATTCCGTTCAGCCGTTCGGGCTGTAGCTGCGACTAAAGGTCCTATGGAAAAATGCATGGGGAAAACGCGTTTTGGGACCCCCCCTTTTTCTCGGCGCCCAATTGACGAATCAGCCCGAGACTTTCAGGGTAGGAGCTGAACGGAGCGCCCCATTAGTTTTGAAAATTTCGCGAGGATTCGTCAACCGGCGCCAAAGTTATTCAAAATAGAATTTTGAGATTTTCTATGGAAACTAGGTTGTAACTATATCTATCTACTGGTGACCGCCAGTAGATAATATATATATATATATATATATATATATATACACATCAGATGATTACTTTGGATGTGCACCTCAACTCACCCCTACATCACAAACAAGACCTCAAATGATCAAAGCCACTGGCCAAACATCACAATGGCAATAACCAAAACTCAATACATCACCTGGTGCAAAACACCGCATCTCAGACTGGGGAAGTAAACAGCCGTGATTGAGAGCCTCAGTAACCAGGGTCCACGCTCCAAGATAGATGCGTCCGTCCTCGCTCGGATTCCAAACTCCTGGTTTCCAAATCCACAACCCTCAGCTTTAAACACACTAGAAGGTTTGAAAAAGACCTCCCCCTTGGCCAGAGGGATCTTACCAGAACTGGCCAGGTTCCAAGCAAGCATTCCCATGGCAGGAAGGAGCTCTCACGTTCCCTTCTCCAAATCTCACATGTTCCAGCCTTTATCTCGAGGAAGCTCACAAAGCCTCTCAGAACACATAAACATTCCCTCACCAAAACAGAAGGACCTTGAGCATGAATAACCTAAGCAACTTGCAAGCGCTGCTGTGCACGCTGAAAAGCTGAAGCAAGGCAAAGTCAGGAAACAAGATGACATGAGGCCATGTCAAAGCCAATAGTAAGCACTTCCTAATTCTCATTAATGTACAACACCGAGCACATGTGTGCATCACTGCCCACAACACTGCACTTCGAAACCAAAGAGTACATTCCACACCTCTCTCTCCCTTTCACGCTTTCAAATGCACATCCCACACGCTCTGCTCTTGGCAAGGCTGTTTTACTCCCTGACAGCTCCTACTGAAAGACAGCAAGATTACAAGAACAAAACTTTAAGAGAAGCAGGCATATGCAGGTAATCGTACATCCAGACTAGGATGATTAAAGTCAGTTAAAATAATGGTAGTCAATGGTCATCACAGGGTCTCAAACCACAAGAGTGCCTCTAGCACTACAACCTCCCTGGAGTAATCGGGGAAGATCATGATTTTCGCTTTGGTCAACTTGAGTTCCCCTATGTGTCGCGACTCTCTGAGTATGGTATCACGATCCTGGTAGTTGAGGAATTTCGCTATGAGTGGGTGCGGGGGGGGGGGCACCTGGCGGTGGTTTTGTGTGCTTGACATCCTGTGGGCCTGCTCAATAATAAAACAAGACGAGAATTTAATCACTGGGAGACCGTCTTGTAGCCATAAATACAAATATAATGAGGTAGTAGTGTTCCCCAAAATGGGTAAAGAACCGCACATCAAATGAACACAGTTATCAAGAACAGTAAAACAGTTATGTATTGGCGTAGGCAATATAGTGTTGGTATGGCGGGGTGCTGGGGAAGCTATAGCACTTACTACCCAAAAGTGCTGTTGGCTTGTCGACGAATCGACTAGTCCGTACAAATATTGAGAAAGAATCAGCTTTGAAGCACACCCTAAATACAAAATACGTATAAAAGTCCATTCAATAGGTCTAAGGACCAATTCCTTGAGATAAGTGTACAGATCATATACGAGAAAGTCTCTGAAGAGTTCACAAATAGAAATGACCGGACAGGATGCAGAAGTTGGCAGAATTTTCCAAAATACTCCTCTTTATTAAATGAGGACCCAGTATTCAGTCATGTAGTACAGTCATCCAATATCCAAGGCAGCCAACACGTGTTTCGTCTGTAATTAATGGGTACAATGACTTTTTCAAGGCTGTTGACAAGGAATATATACTATATAGGCAATACTACCACTTTTACACCATTTTGTATATATATAACACATTCTTTTTCTAGATTGCTTTCTTTCGACTCTTTTACAATATAAGTTCAATTCTTTCCGAAAAAAAAATAAAAAAATGTGTGCATATATTTGACGCACTTCTTATCCATATTGCTCACACTTATATGCCTACGTTGGCAGCCTCTATACACAGTCTGTTTGTTATTGACCCATGGGGTTTTTGTTATACTTTTTTATCGCCGTTTGGTGTTTAATCCTATTATGCGGATGATTGTGACTTTCAGAAGGCATAACTACACGCCGTAACTATAATATATTTAGGGGCAGTGGTATCATTTTGCCATTATTGGATGTATTGCCCCTCATTGATATCCACTTCTAGGTATTGTCTCACTTTATCATGAGGATAGAGCTCAATCTATGTTCACTTTGTTTAGCGCGTGACGTTGATTTCCTATCTTATTGGATTTGGTTGAATCATTAGTTGAGAGGTCTAACAATTGCTATACTTATTCGACGCGTTATCCATGATTTTATTTTTTATCGTATGGAGCATATGGGTTAGTATGCGTCTAGATTTGACACAATGGGGCAGATTTATGAGCCCCTTGCGCCACTTTTGCGTCACTTTTAACATGGGAAAAGTGACGCAAAAGTGGCACAAGGGGCTCATAAATCTGCCCCAATATTCTTTGTGATATTCTTTTGACTCTTCTAAGATGGCGCTTATAGCTCCCATCAACATAGTCCTTATTCTATGTTGCACCAGCAAGTCGTGACATTGTAATTGGGCGGCACCATATCTTCGATACCTTATTTCAAGATGGTGGCCGCGCGTTTTACTCGTGACTGTCTCTTTGCGTTACCAGACGCTAGGAGCTTTGGCGGATTACTATCATCCGGTAAGCACATCTGCAGCACGTGGCGGTCGTTTATGTCCCTTTACGCCTTAGGATTTATGAGTGTTTTTTACTTTGACTTGATAACGGGATTATGAAGTTAGGTGAGATTGTTAGTTTTTCTCTATCAGTGATTTAAATAACTATTACACATGTGTTTCACGTCGTAATTCGTTTTTGTATGATTCATCTTATAGGTATTGTCCTTTGCTTAGACGCTTTAAAAGAATTAAAATAACATTTCTTTTATATTTAGGCTCTTAACTTACTCACACCTTATTGCGGTGTGCTGCTCATTTTACATTTTGGATTGGACAGTACTTACTCAAATACCGACTCAAGTATTTCTGGGTGAGTGGTTATCATTACTATATGCATGGTGTTATTGATATTCACGTTATTGTATTTTAGGCTATACCGACTTAGATTGGGGGTATGAAGCAGTTTGCTTAGTATGTCCTCCCCCAGGCATGACTTGTATTCCTTCTTATAGTGTGTTATTCGCGTTATCTTTACTTTACATGACAATGGGTCCCATTTTTAATGGAGTTTGTATTGACCACATTTCTCTTTATATTCATACTACGTGATAGTAATGCTTTATGACTTTAGCTTAACAATTGGTCCTCGCAAGACTTATTGCATAGGTATTGTGGTTTTGTTTTTTCCACTTTTGTTTTTTTCCACTTTTCTTTGACCCAGACGCTAATTTTTTCTATTTACGTTTCTTTATCATCTCACACCTCATTGCGGTGTGCTCGATTACTCGGACTGGGCTTGATAAACCTTTATACTGACTTAAATATTTCATGGTGAGTGTTCATTAATATTGCAATTGTTTTAAATTTGGTGCGCATATTAGACTTGGTAGTTACGCTTGTTACATTATAACAACTTATGCACACTATTTCAAATCCATTGGTATAGCTAATTTCCCTACGTTTTTTTTACTAGAATCCGTTCGTATTGTTTTTCAAAAGACCGTGAAGATGGTCATTTGATTTGATACCTCACTGGGAATAACGTACTGGATTGGTGGAGCATTTGATCATAATCTGAGGTGGGTCATGCAACACACAGTTGTTGTTAACCCCTTCCCCGCTCATGACGGAACCGCTCCGTCATGAGCCATGGTTGCCGTGTGCTCATGACGGAGCGGTTCCGTCATGCCACGACCGTTGGCGGCCGCTCCGCCCACGCAGAGCTGTTTCCCCGCCTGTGCGGGGGGACAACGCAACTGGGCGGAGTCATGACACCCCAATGAAGCAGAGGTTGTTTCTCCTAGTTCTATTTTCCGCATCGTCCATTCTCCATGCGATCTCCTTCATATTCGCTTTCAGTGTTCTAACTTCAGAGTCTAGTGTGTTTGTCTGATCCTCCACCTCCGAGACACGAATTTCTGTTTGAGTCACTCTTTCTGCAATGTTATGCATGTCCTGGCGCAGAAGGGAAACCTTCAACCTTATCTCGGCCATTTTGCCTTCTATAGCATCCCTAGATGCATTAATTGCTTAAAGAATGGTCGAATTATCCGGGGGCCTATGGGCTCTCCGCCTGCGCAGGCCGGTGGTGCGAGTACTTTGGTGTACTTATCCATCTTCCCCTGTTTTTGAGGCTTGGGGTCTTTGTCCTTTGCCATTATAGTCTCGGATTAGGGGGAGAAGGGGTCCCCTCCTTCTCGGTCTTTTAGGTGGCCCTGTGTTCTTATCTGGGAGTTCGAGAAGGGAGCGCTATATAATCGGTTTCAAGCAGGTGTAGGGATAAGAAAGGGAGAACTACTATTGTCTCTCTCCGCTCCCTTGCCAAATAGCCCCGTGTTGTTGAGTGGAGTTGAATTCTCTCTCAGCGCAGAGGTATACTTGTTGTCGTCCAATGCCCTTACCCCCACCAGATCCCGACGGCGCCCTCTCATCAGAGGGTAGTGAGCTGCCTCTCCGTGCCAGCCAGAAGGTGAAGTGATCTGGCGTGTCTCCCATCTGATCTTGAGATGTTCAGTAGGGGCCGAGGCCCACCCCACACAGGTATCGTCATACTCTCTGTGTCTGTATCCAACCCAGGTACTGACAGAACCTGCACCACAGACAGACGACAGAAGGGCACTTCTCCATGCCAGGCAAGGGGCAAGGTAGTCCGGCATTGCTTCCACCCGTCCTCAGCGCCGTCCTCGCCCAGATTTGCCGCCCCAGTCGCTGCTTACAGTAGTTATTGTGCCCCAATCAGTGATCTAAATGGCCGCCTCCCTCTGGTCGCCTCGATCTACACTCAACATTCACTCTGCAATGTATATCTATTGGGCCCCTGAGGGAGGTATATTGTCCAAGCTCTTCACCACTCACTCACCCCTGGCCTGTCTTCATGTGCACTGTGTACACTACGAGCGGGTCTTATTTCCCCCAATATATGTTAAGGCCTGTTTCTCACTGCTTCAGGGGTTATCCTCGGGGTCCCACCCGACTTTCACTCATGTCTGTCAGCTGGGGAAAAGCACTTTAATGTCATCTTTCTCAGGGGGCCTCGTTCACCTTCATCTTTAAACAGGCCAGGCCTCAGCACGGCCGCCTGGGCCTAAACACCATCCGCCGCTCTCTCCACACTCCTCTGCTGGAAGCGCTACCTTCAGATCCTCAGCAGGAGGTTGCTCCCCCAACCGGTCTGGGCCACACACGCTCCGGCTTTAGGTGAGGGGCGCGCCGGCCACCAGCTTCCTCACCTGCATACATGCCGCGGGCCTGCCCCTTCGTGCCTTGCCTGCTGAGGGAAGGGGGGGATTGCAGTCCAATGGCCAGTGTCATTGCCGCCTCTTTTGCAGAGGCCGCTGCTCTTCCCCGAAGGGGGAGGGAGGCTCAGGGGCCGGCGCCATAACCCGCGCCGAGCCAAAGGTGGAAAACCGGTTCTGGGAGCCTTGGGGCGACCAGAAGCGGCAAGCAGAAGCCCCCCCCACGGGTCATCATGGCAGCGCCAAACTCCCCCCCATCCAATGGGGGGCTCGGCGAGGTACGAACTCCCTAATGGGGGGGCGCGTTACCCGAGTGGCAGGAAGCGTGGCGGGGGTTATAAGCAGCCGCTCCCCCAGGTAGCTCCTAACTTCGTGGAGCGGGGACAGCGGCGCACCGGTGGTCATTTTTCGGAACGTGAAAGGAGGACGACTGAAGGCGGAGTGCTGACGGAGGATTGCTGGACCCGAGTCGTTGCCCGGGTGCACCCCTCCTCAACCAAGAACGGTGCAGCCATCACGGAGAAGCAGCGACCCAGAGGTGCAACCAACGAAAAGCGGGCAAAGCTGGGTTGCCCGGGTGCGCCCCTCCTCAACCACGATCAGCCGGGCACCGCGTGGACCAATGGTCTGGTGGGTGCATCGAGGAGCGACTGCTGCGTGGCAACCGCCCCCCCTGCATTGACACCGGCGAGGACACCCCCGAGGGGTTTCCTGCTCACCCAGCGTGGAGCGGACAGGCAGCGCCAGAGCAGAGGGTGTCCGGATCACGAGCTGCAGACCCTATTGGAGCAGGGTCTTCACACAGCCTCGCGCCGCCATTAACGAGGCCGACGTTCAAACGATGTCAGACGTTCAAAACTGATGGTGTTCAAAATACCCCCGTGGACTTCACAAGCAGAAGTTGTTCTATCAAAAAGCGTCTGTCTTGGTGCAAGGAAGCGACGCAGTTTGACCTTTCATGCTAGCGGTTGACTTGTTAATTATTGTGGCCGAGTGTTTCCGGGTGAGGTGACGCCGTGGCCTCAGGAGCGGTCGGCGCATGCGCAGCAAGGCAGTGTTGCGTCCAGCCGGTCCCCAGGCTCTGTTTTCGGCCCTTGGTGCCGCAGGTGCGGCGAGCGGAGCAGAGTCACCGCGGCCTAATAATTAAAGTCGGAGACTCTTACTATCAGGGTACAGGTTCAATTCCCATTGATGCTGGCATTTGATCTTTGAGGAAACCCGCGAGCGGCGGTGACCCGGTGGGTACAGTCCCGACCTGTTGGGGGAGTCGACATTCCGAGCAGTGCCCGGCGGGAGGCGTCTCCGACCCACTGGTGAGCATTGCAGCCTGCAGACTTGATACCTGCCAAGACAGGCGGGCTGGGAACAAGGCAGTTTAAAAAAAAAAAAAAAAGAACAGCTTCATTTGGTGCATCGGAGGGCGGCAGCACCCCGCCACTAGCGATGGCAGAAGGGCAACCGGAGGAGCTCACAGAGCTGCTAAGGTGCATCCGGGAGGCATCAGCAGTGCATGGCAGCGAGTGGCTGCAGCCACATCTGGGTCAGGACGGAGGCGAAAGGACAGAGGCCCGGGGAACGGACGAGGCTGGCCCATCTTCACCCAAGAAACGCAAGATGGCAGCGCCCGGGCAGGCCCAGAGGAAGGTCCCCAGGAAGAAGCCACAAAGGAGGGAGCCGCCACCGGTGGGCACACCAGCAGGCAAACACAGCGGAGACCCCGGCGGAGCGGCAGGCGGTGAGCATATAACGACCATTGTCCAAGAATGTTTAAAATCAATGGCTCCGCTATTGCTTAAAGGACTAGGGCAGGGGGTTGGGGAGACAGGGGCGCAGCGCGCAGATGATGTGTCTGGCTTGCCTTGGCATTTAATAGACCCCGGATGGGTGCGGCAGGCTAGAGTGCACGGACAAGGAGGACAGGGTACCCAGGGCAACCAAGTGTCCCCATTGGCGGCATGGGGGTACACGGGCAATGTAAGCAGCCCAACGCTTGAGGCGACAGCCGCAGAGGCCTACACCAGGCCATCCCCTGGCCCCGCATCCCTGACCACAAGAGCCACTGGCTTGGCAAGCCTTATTCCTGTGGCGGTCAAGGAAAGAATATGGCGCAAAAAGTTCATAGACATTTTTTCCCTGCTAGAGATACAGTTAGAAGGGTTGGACCTCACAACCTGCGACAAGAAGGAGGAAGACAGGAGGGAGAAGCGCGGCGCAAAGAAAGAACGAAATTTTGATAATTGGCTGGACGAGTTGAGAATTATGGCCTGCATCATATTTGAAAAGTTCCCGCACTGCGCAGCAGACTTATGGCTCTACGAGTCCAATATTCATTGGGCACAGAGACAATTCCCGGGTGACGCATGGCTGGAATATGACAAGGGTTTCAGGTTAAAGATGCAGAGGCACCCGGAGATGGAATGGAATGAGGAAGACGTGTCCGGTTTTATACACAAAATGCTAGTGGCGAAGGAGGTGAAAGCTTGGGCGGGAAAAAATGACCAGTCCTTTCGGAGTTCTTACAGAGGGAGGGGGAAGTCCTTTCACAGGCCCAAGTTCAACACAGGAATACCACCCTCGCCCAACGGTGCCCCAGCAATTTGCTGGAAGTTTGATGCCAGGGAATGCATGTGGGGTGCAGCATGCAAATTCCAGCACGCATGCTCCAGCTGTGGGGGCGGGCACCCGTCAGTGGGATGCCGGGGCAAGCAGGAGCAGAAAAGGGACAAGAAGGATAAGAAAAGGAAACACTAAGGTTGTTGCAGCAGGGGGGGGGCGGTACGGGGTTTGGACGATTGCCAACTAGCCAGATCCGCAATTAACACACATCAGCTGCGCAGGCTAGCAAACAAATACCCCAACAAAGCAGACGCGGCTGTCTTGGTGGGAGGTTTTGAGGAGGGTTTTGTGATACCATTCAGAGGTCCACTCCCCTAGATGGGGCAAATAACCTGAAATCCGCAAGGGAGCACCCAGGGGTAGTAACCAAGAAACTGGAGAAGGAGAAATCTTTAGGCAGGATAGAGGGCCCCCTACCCCCGTATTTGCAAAAAGGCCTGGTTATCTCACCCCAGGGGGTGGTCCCCAAGAAGGAACCGGGGCAATTCAGACTCATCCACCATCTCTCCTTCCCCGAAGGGTCGTCAGTAAATGACGGGATAGGTGCAGAGGCCTGCTCAGTGGGCTATGCATCGGTGGACGATGCAATTGACCTGGTGAGGGCAGCTGGGCAGGGGGCACTCATGAGTCCGCCTTCCGACTGTTACCAGTCCATCCCTCCAGTTTTCACTTATTTGGCTTCCAGTGGGAAGGGGATCTGTATATAGATAAAGCCATGCCTATGGGCTGCGCAATATCCTGCGCATATTTTGAGCAGTTCACCACCTTTATAGAATGGGCCCTGCACGACAGACACCCAGAGAGGGGAAAACTCCACTACCTGGATGATTTCATGTTTACAGGCCCCCCGGTCACCAGTCTGTGGGAACACATTGGCAGTGTTCGAAGAGCTGGCAGGGATACTGGGGATCCCCCTGGCACCAGAGAAAACAGTAGGCCCCTCCACAAAACTCACATTTTTGGGCATAGAACTGGACTCAGTAACAGGGACAGCTAGGCTCCCGGAGGACAAAGTAAAGGATTTCAGGGCAGAGGTACATGGCCTATGTGACCGGAACAAAGCAACTCTCAAGGAGCTGCAAAGGCTGATTGGGAAGCTCAACTTCGCAGCCAGGGTTATACCAGTAGGTAGAGTGTTTGCCAGGCGCCTCACACAGCTGACTTCAGGCGTCACCCACAAACACCATCATATCCGGCTAGGGGCGGGGGTCAAGCAGGACTTACTGATGTGGGACAAATTCCTCACAGACTTTAACGACTTCCTAATATGGAGGAAAGGCTGGGTAACGGCTAAGCAGATAGCCCTATTTACAGACGCCTCTGGTAGCACGGGTTTCGGGGCAATCCTCGGCAAGAAGTGGTGTGCAAGCCGGTGGCCAGATAATAGCATAGGCTAGGCATCACAAGCAACATAACATTCCTGGAACTATTTCCTATTATAGTGGCACTGACTATATGGAAGCGGGAGCTAAGGGACATGAAGCTAACACTTTGGTCAGATAACAAGGGGGTGGTGCAGGCCATTAACAAAGGCGCAGCAAGGTGCCCCGACATTTTAAGACTAATGCGTCAGTTGATTAAATTTCAGCTGGAAGGGAACCTGGATTTGAAGGCCCGCCACGTCCCAGGGGTGGACAACACGGTAGCGGACGCCCTGTCCAGGTCACAGATGAGCCGTTTCAGGGAACTGGCACCTGGGGCAGACAAAGCTATGACCCCTTTCCCAGCGCACCTGTGGGACCTGGGGGGGTAGATCTATCTATACTTGTGAATTAAGCCCTCACTCCAGAGGCAGCTAGACGTTACAAGAAATACGCCACAACGGTAATGGAGATAGGGGGCGTACGATCCCTGGCCAACAGGGACGAGACATGGAGGGCGGTAGAGCGATTCATACAGTGGGCATTCGCCAACAAGAAGACAAGGTCTTGGGCACAGGCCCACCTGGCAGCCATAGCCCATTTTTCAAAAATTCACACGGGGGTAGATCCCACAGCATCCCTGTACCTCAAGGCGGCCACGAAAGGGTGGAAGCGATCCGAAGGGAAAAAGGTTGATAGCAGGCGGCCCATAGATTTCGAAAGACTGGGCCAGCTGTTGGAGGCCCTGGTGTGGTGTACAAAGGACAGATTTGAGCTCCACCTTTTCCAAGCAGCCTTTTCCACAGCATTCTTTGGCGCCTTCCTCATCAGCGAACTGGTGGCACCCAGGAGGCAGGGACCGGCGTGGCGGTGCCTCCAGGCCACGGACATTAGACCCTGGGCAGCCTCAGTGGAAATAGTTCTGCGAAGGTCAAAGACAGACCAGGCAGGAAAGGGCGCAGTGATACAGCTGCAATGCATCCAAGGGAGCAAGTCGTGCGCGGTGTGCTGCTTGTGCAGATACATGGAAGCCCGCCCGGCAGGGGGGTGGCACTTTTCAAACATCAAGACGGAAGCAACCTGAGCAAATTCCAATTTACTGCACTGATGAGCCAGGCCCTCACCAAAGCCGGGTTGCCCTCGGAAACATTTGCCCCTCACTCTTTCAGGATCGGCGCAGCAACCTCGGCGTCGCAGCACGGTATGCCGGAGACAAGAATTCAAGAGGTGGGCTGGTGGAGGTCCAGGGCATACAAAACATACATCAGGCCACAGCTACTTTAGACCGCACTGGCAAGGGTCGGTGCCACTCACTTTGGGATGCCGCACGGCAGGGTGAGTGGCATAGCTTGTCACCTTGGGATGCCGCACGGCAGGGTGTCACAAATCAAGCAAAAAAAAATAAACATTTTTGAATAACCTGGAGAACTAGTGCGCCTGCGCTGCTACCATGACTATCTGATGAGCAATCCTTTCTTTGGCAGGAGACCGCCCCCGGCTGGTTTAGGTAGTGGGCCATTCCTTCGTGTCCAGGATGCGGACATGGTGGCAGCAGGCGGGCCACAGGATGGTGAACAAGCCCAAAGGAACGTGCATCCGATGGCTGGGTCAGCCAGGGATGAAATGGAGCCAGCTGACGCTGACACTTGGAAACCTGCTGGCAGACGCAGCATGGCATCCAGACATACTGATCATCCACCTTGGGGGCAACGACGTTACCCAAATGGGAAGAAAAGCGTTAGGTTACGCTATCCAGGCAGACCTCACAAGGGCATCTGCAGCTCTCGGCGACACGGCCATCATATGGTCAGAGATGATCAGCAGGAGACAATGGAGGGGTGCAGAATCACACAAAGCAGTGGAAAATGCCAGAAGAAAACTGAACATCGCTATGCACAAATTTTGCAAAATCAACGGTATGGAATCCATCAGACACGGACTGATCCACCCTGGGCGCCAAGAGCTGTATAGCCAGGACGGGGTCCATCTGTCCGAAGAAGGGTTGTAACTCTTTTGGAATAACCTATGGGGCGCAATGGCTCTCGCAGGTTGCAGATAAAAAAATAAAATAAAAAAAACCACAGTAGCTAAGGGGGGAGCCGCAAGAAGACGTTAGCCTCCCTGCGGCGTGGTGAAAAACTGTACAATGGTTGGCTAAGGAGACACACCGACAGGGCAGTGTGTAGGAGGAGGGCCTCTCACCTTGGGATGCCACACGGCAGGGTGAGGTGGCCGGGCCAAGGAGGGGGGTAAGAAACGGAGACAGCGCTCGCGGCCCAGACTCGGCCTGTCGGCAGGGCACAAAAGGTAGCGAGTTGGGGGCCTAACTCCGGGGAGAAGCTACCCCTCCCTACATGCAGAGGGCGTGGGTGACCAACCAAATGGTGGTCCCAGTGGTAACAGGACAAAAGAGGACTACCAAGGACTAACAAGAGAACTGGTTTGGGGGGCCATTTACAAACTGGAGGTACCACAACATGATCTGCTAATGTGATGCGGGCAGGGATTTGTGACCAAAGATATGGCAGTTCGCAAATGACCAATGTGATCAGGGGTCATGCTAAAGGATGACCGGATAACCAGTATGTGTGTAACCCTAATAAAATCTGCGGCCAACAACGACCACAACAACTACAATCCTTGTTGGCTAAGTTTCTTGGGACGCCAGTGGGGGGGGTTACAGGATAGGTTTCCACTGGTTGGGCGCAGTGCGGGGTTTATCGCAGAGGCCGCCGCTCTTCCCTGAAGGGGGAGGGAGGCTCAGGGGCCGGCGCCATAACCCGTGCTGAGACAAAGGTGGAAAACCGGTTCTGGGCGCCTTGGGGCAACCAGAAGCGGCAAGCAGAAGCCCACCCCCACGGGTCATCATGGCAGCACCAAACTCCCCCCATCCAATGGGGGGGCTCGGCGAGGTACAAACTCCCTAATGGGGGCACTTTACCCGAGTGGCGGGAAGCGTGGGGGGGGTTATAAGCAGCCGCTCCCCCAGGTAGCTCCTAACTTCGTGGAGCAGGTAGAGCGGCGCACTGGTGGTAATTTTTCAGAAGCCACCCACCCACACCTACGAATCAGCAGTGTCGCAGTGCTGGACAGCAACATGAGCGTTGGCGAAAAACTGTACAATGGTTGGCTAAGGAGACACACCGACAGGGCGGTGTGTAGGAGGAGGGCCTCTCACCTTGGGATGCCGCACAGCAGGGTGAGGTGGCCGGGCCAAGGAGGGGGGTAGCAAACGGAGACAGCGCTCGCGGCCCAGAATCGGCCTGTCGGCAGGGCACAAAAGGTAGCGAGTTGGTGGCCTAACTCCGGGGAGAAGCTACCCCTCCCTACACGCAGAGGGTGTAGGTGACCAACCAAATGGTGGTCCCAGTGGTAACAGGATAAAAGAGGACTACCAAGGACTAACAAGAGAACTGGTTTGGGGGGGCATTTACGAACTGGAGGTACCACAACATGATCTGCTAATGTGATGCGGGCAGGGATTTGTGACCAAAGGTATGGCAGTTCGCAAATGACCAATGTGATCAGGGGTCATGCTTAAGGATGACCGGATAGCCAGTATGTGTGTAACCCTAATAAAATCTGCGGCCAACAACGACCACAACAACTACAATCCTTGTTGGCTAAGTTTCTTGGGACGCCAGTGGGGGGGGTTACAGGATAAGTTTCCACCGGTTGGGCGCAGTGCGGGGGTTATGGACCCCCACCGGCCACCCAAATTGTCCGCAGCGAGTCGGAGAAGGGGTCTCGACTCAAGCATCAGTCCTCAGTGCAGACGCGGAGACGCAGGCTATCGCACCACCGCCCCCATAATGGATGGTCACCGCTCGGCTCTGAATCGTCACAGGTTTCCTCCTCGCACCATTGCTATCCCACCGACTTCCCCGTCTGGCGTCAGTGCCAGTGTTGTCAGGGATTAGGGGATCCACTAACTGGCTTTATTCAGTGGCAGGGAAGGCAAGATTACACCAGGATCAGAATTGGGCTACCAGAGCTCTGGCAGAAGCGACTAGCTGGCCATACTGCTGGACATGTGCCCGGGAAATGGCACTTTGATACATTAATACCGGGGCATTAGAGCAGGTGTAGATTCAACAACAACACATGTACATTAACTTTAGGGCACAGAGGACACTAAAATAAAGACAAATGGGACATTACAGTGGTATATTTTGGTATATAAGGTATATGTTGCTAGTTATGTGCTCATAGAAATGAAAGATGGGTAACATCTACAGTGCAAGTGTCAGAGATGCTTGCTTTTTGGAAATACTCCTTCAGGTCAAATGCTCACAATCAGTACCTGACATGTGCCCCATGATGCAACTGGAATAGGTGTGACAACATGTGTTGATGTAGCTGTTGCTACCGTTCGTCTTACAAATGTTGCGTTCTTGTCCATAATGGCATACAGACTTTTAAACCTTACCAACATTAAGCTATTGGGGATAGGCAGACCATGCAGTCCTGACAACGTACTTAAGCAATTATTTGCGCAAATTACAAAACATACTTACCCGCTATTTGCTATCCACTATTCCATCATTATACTTTCCCCCTTGCCGGGCCTACACATGTGACGCTATTGTTAAGAGTAGCGTACACATATAAATTCATATTAACACCATTCTTCTCAATCAATGTGCAATGTTATTTTATAACTGAAAATGTTTTCTTAAATGTGCTTAACGGTGTATGGACTACTGTAATCTGACTTGGCTTTGTTAATGGAGTTGTGGTATCCTACTGTTCATGACCCTGAACCGTTTTCAAAAAATGTTTGATTTTTCAGAATTGGATGTTTTTAATATGTTACTCTGAGAAAATAGGAAATATACTGCATTTTTGTCTGACCTTATGACACCTGAATAGAATGATAAGGTACGGTAATTTTATCACCTCACGTAGGCAACACTCTCATAAGGCATGCCTTGATTTTTGCGTGAACTCATTCAATAATGCATGCTAAGATCTCTTGCAGATGACACCAATAAAGAGACCATTAGAATAAGGCCTTTAAATTTAAATTTCCAATATTATCTTTAGACCCATATAACCGTAATGCCCCTTTGACACTCATAATGTTGTTTATACGCTCTTGCCAGCACCAGACTCTATTGTTTCCTT
The DNA here is from genome assembly GCF_964204655.1 of Triturus cristatus. Lineage (NCBI taxonomy): Eukaryota > Metazoa > Chordata > Amphibia > Caudata > Salamandridae > Triturus > Triturus cristatus. The sequence continues at coordinate 1,577,287,484 of NC_140590.1, forward strand.
TCTCCTTTCCTCTTTTCCTTTTAAGCAAATGCATGTATATACAACCTTTGGTCTGTTCTCTCACACTCTATTTACACATTGCTTTGTCCAAAGAAATTCTTTTCTAGATTTTCGTAGATTTTTATTAAATAAGAATTCACTAAATAACATTTCAATCTACTAAAAAAATGTTTATACTTTTTCACCTCAACACTTTGTTGGTGTCCTTTACTCTGGGAGCCCTTTGTTTTGTTATTATCTAATATTGTCCCTTTTTTCTCTTTACTCACAGCCTTGAGAAAGATCTGGCCCAACTTGCCATATAGGGCGAAACACGTGTCGGCTGTTCTCTTTCTCAAAAAATTAATTATGTAATAAGTTAAAAAAGAGTGAAATGGATTAAATCAACTGGTGAATGAAAATAAAAAATAACTATCTTCACTCAAACCAACCTGGTGTTGTGCAAAAATAAGGAATCACCCTACTGACCAGAACAGATCTTTTGGAAGGGAGGAACATATGCTCACCCCCCCCCCCCACACTCTTAGCTGTTAATATAAGGCTGGAAAGGTCCAGAGCCTTAAGCCAAGTTACTCTAACATCTTAAGGGATTAATATCCAGAGCCAGGATCTCTGGACCATTCGTCTTTCCCTTTTATCAGTGATGTGGGGTGTGTGTACCTATCTGTGAAGGAGAAGAGACTTCAGTTTCAGAGAAATGTGACATGAGTGGGGAGTTATAATTAAACCAAGACTTCAAGTTATTTGTCTGACCTGACATTAGGATTCCCTGGAACAGAAAAGTCATATAGTAGGGCAAGTTAGATGGTGAAGTGGATATATTCATCAAGTGGATTGAGCTGGAAGATGGCCTGGTTCCTGCACAGGTAGTGCCTTTGTAACTTGTACCTGAAAAATGTCCTTCACCCACCTCCTCTCGCTCTTGCAGTTTTTTTTTAGATTCCCCACGGTGCGTACCTAAACTCCCTCTGTTCATTAAGTAAGCATATTGCTGCATGAACTGGGAGGCCAACATACTACCTTTGAAATGGTGTAAAGCAATGATATGTACTACTAGATTGTATTTGTCCCAATAAGTGGGCATATAGCTTCTTGGACCTAATGAATTTAAAATTCACTTCTAGATGCAACCATTACTGCATTAGAAGTGGCTCCAAGTATACCCTTTCTTGGATGTAGACATGTTTGAACCAGTGAACTGCGGATTTTATCATGCTTATTCCTGAAGCATGGCAGATTGATATGCAAATTCACCTTGTTGAGGGTTTTGTACTGTGCTGACATAGGTACTGGCAACAGATGTGCCTGAATAACTGCAGATAGTTGCTAAGACAAGACAACCTAAGAAGAAGTTTCTCTCAGCACACGTTTCCCTTTCATAAAATCTTTGATGGCCTCAGGGCGGGCTTAATTCTCAAACAAATAAATCAATGAGGAGGGGGCTGAAGATTTTCTTAGCAGCATGCCACAGGCATTACCAAAAGTATGGTTGTACTGTACCAAGACAGTGTTCCTTCATTCCATCTCATGCCACTTTCTTCCCCCACTCTACACTTTCTGTCTCTTTAGCTCATTTTTACAGCTTCGTTTTCCCAGATTACTCTCTTGTTCATTGATGGGTTTGGACCATGGTCTGATAATTAAAAGTTAGCCCCAAAAATGTGTGCTTTTGACCATTACCAGAAAGTAGAGACACATGTTAAGCACTGTCTCAGGTATCTGTTGTGTTTATGGTTCTCTACATGAGCTGTTAATGCTTATCCAAACACACGCACATTTTCAAAGTGGTTATGTATTATATTCATATATTTAATATTGCCTTCTACTAGAAGAGGTATTATTTCATTTCTTCCCTCTTCTAAGACATCGTTCAATCACAAATCGCAAATGTCAAGTAGTAGCTGACTATGAATACCTCGGGGTCACGTTCCACTATACCTAAATCAACTAGGCTCCCAAAGAATCTTTCAATTATGACAATGTGGTAAGAAATCGCGAGATTACGATGACAGTTTCCGACATGGTTTCCATGCTGGTCTGTGCGACATGAAAACCATGCCAGAAAGTGTCTTTGGGTTCCCCCAGCAGGGCTCCCTTTGGTGCACGGCCTCCGGTTGGAGGTAGAGGGGGCACATATGGGGACCCCTGTTGATCCCTGCACCCTATGGCAAGCACTTTGAGGTGCCTGCCACGAGGTGCAGGGATGAACCGCACCTCCCATTTTACTATGAGAGCATGCATAATGGCTTGTTTACAGCCGGAAATGCATGATCCCATAGTAACATTTATAGGAATGCGACCGAACAGTGTTCGGTCGCATCCTAATGTGGCAGTCGGGACCGGGTGTCTGTCAGTCCCATGACCCATGCACTTCCGCCCTACATCGTAATGAGGCCTTCAGTATATTTGTTGGAATTGAACCCAAGCTTACATACACTAAGGTGTTATTCACAAAAAATCTCCGATTGAAAACACTATGAGACATTCCTCAGTTACATTACCTTTTTTGTACATTTTATCTATTCACATGTGCAGACATAATAATCCATATTTGAAAAATGGCCATAATGCTCAAGGAGCTTTGTGCACACATGTGAAAGCACCAATATATGCAAATCAAGCTGTACAAAGCAATTCATAATAGCTTTCCATTTTCCAGTTTCTACAAAAATAATTCTTAGAATCTGTCCTAGTTTCCCAGTGTTAATGTTTCAACCCTCCTTGTGAAAACGTTCATAAGTTTCATCAAAACAGATTTCTCAGTGTACCACAAAAAGCAAAATACCAGAAGCCCCTCAAAATATTTAATGAAAATTCAGTAAAGGAAAAACACCGACAACCCCAAAAATGGGAGAGAGACCCAATGACACAGAGTTAATTTAAACTTAGTGGTAGGGGCCGTACTATTCCTCGTAAAAAACGTGTTTTTTTTTTCAAATAATTGAAAGCAAGTTGTTCATTTAGGTTTTTAACATTTTACAAAACTATTCCTATTATTTTAGAAATTAATTTTTTATTGTTTTTTAGAAAAATGGTTGTGCAGAAAATTCTCAGTTTCCGTCCTCCGAAATCAGCGTGAATATTTGTATTTTAGTCATAATGCACTTTACTTTATTATCATGTATTTATGATTTTATGTATGATATGAAATACAATAAACAACTTCATATATCACCGGTTGCCCGGCAAACAGTAAGCTAGAGCAGATATTATAGCCGTGTCCCACAAATCCATACATGCATGGTAAATAAGTAAACTATTTGGTTACATGTCATCTGTTTAGTTCTGCTTTAGTAATGCAGACAAAAGAGCCATGTTGCAGTGTTTGCAGAGCTCAGTGTGTTTTGAGAGGCAATCAACCAAAGAGTACAAACAATCAGAAACAGGGAGGGCATTTCATTTATGAAAATGGCACAGTAATGGCAGGAAATTGATAATGTGCGTGAATAAATCACTTTGTAGTGTCACAACTCTGTTAGGCCGGCAATTGAAAACCCATTAAAGTAGGTGTTTGACTTGACACATCAATCCATATGCTGGTTTGTGTAATTCAAGACCTATTGCATAAGTAGCCTCATAACTGTCACCGAACAGAGCAGGCGGCTGTTTGTTTGGAAATAGATGCCTGGTTCGCAGTGTGCTTTCTGCTTCTTGCTTTTTAAGTCAGCCATCTGGCGATATGTTACCGAGAGCGTAAAAGGATTTAGAAAGTCTAGAATACAAGTGAATTATCTGCATTTCTAGCTGAGCAATTTAATCAACTCCTTACTGCTTTTAATTCTAAAACAGGCACATTATAAACATCCCACATTGCTCTTAGTTGTGTACAAGTGAGGATTTCTACAAAGATTATTGACAATCTAAATCTGACTGACAGTCTCATATGCAGTACACAGGATGAAATTAAGTGGATGTTTGTCATAGCATTCAAATTAATTTCATATTTCACTATACTAATTCACCACTAGTCCTTTATGGGTTCCGGAGTAGTGTGCTACTCGTCGAAAAAGCGCTTCAACACCTCATCAGGGGTAGCAAGCACTATATAAATGCAATTAAAATGCAGTACAATAGCTTTATGGCCTGTTGTTTTCAAGGCCTATAGAAGGTAACTCTTGCTGTCCTCTTCGAATGAGAAAATTACATCACTTCGCGACATGGAACAGCTACCGCTGCAAAGAGAAGAGTCTAACCTTTTCAACAGTACCACTTGTACCTCTTTTGAATGGATTCCTACTTTTATTTTTTTTGTATTTTTAGTACTGTGACTCACATTACCCCTCCCTAAAGCTCTCCTTGCCCCAACCTAAAGCCCCCCGTACTCTTCTCTAAACTCCTCTCATATTGCAATAAGTATTGCCCATTTTCTATCCACTCTCCCTGGTTCCTCCCACATTTTCTAAAAAAACATTTTCTTACATGTGCGGAAATCTTCGCATAGAAAAAATTAGAGAGGCGGCTGTGGAGATCTCTGCCTGTCGGTTTGTGAGTTGCATTTTGAGGTACATGCAGTTTGTGAATCGGACTCTAGGTGCTTACATTCTTCTGCTATAATTATGGCACCACATTTTTGTGGTTTTGGCCTATTACCTGACTGTACAAAACAGCGACCTTCCATTGTCAATATTGACAATGGAATTTGACAATGGAATTGAGGGTGCTGCCAGTTTTAATATGCAAAGTGTAGAAATGCTGCTTGCTAAGTATTTTGTGTCTTCACTTAGAAGTCAAAGTTTTGACTCACTTAAATGAATGTAACATCTATTTCTGTATCTACGTTTGAAGTTTGCAGTGCATTCTGGGGAATGAAAGCTATATGGATATACACACTACACAGCATCCTGGAGTCTACAGGGGGACTAGTTTGTAGAACGATCTGAGTTTTGTATGTTGTCCTGGATATCTAATAACACTGGGCAAATAGCCTCCACTGAGTACCTGCATGTGGTCATGATTGACTGTGTTTATGTACAGTGTCAAACATTTCCTCAAACGTATTAAAAGGTTAAAATAAATCTGAAAGAATAATTTGAGCTTTAAGAAGAGTGTGAACTATAAATGATTTACAATGTATCATTCATTCACATGTCACACATAACCACATTCCACTTGTGGTCTAATCTTGTTAACAGAGACTTCACTGTTGGGTGTAGTTTTCTTTCAATTTATTATGTGCTTATAAAATGTGAAATAAGATAGATCCTAATATGCATAATATTCCTTGCTTCAAAATCCAGTCCTCCCATCACCCTGTAATGATTTTTATGTTTCAATCATTAGTTTAGTGCATAAGTGTAGACATTTCACGGGTGGACCTGTATGTGTGGTTAGAGAGATGTGTGTTTGTAGAGCGACATATGCAAATATTGCTGAGTGTAGTAATATGTGCCCTACTCCTATCTTTATTATCTGCCTTCTGTTACAACACATCCCTATTTATACAAAAATAATCTAAGCTCACGACTACTCTTTATGTCTCAGTCACACACAGAGGCATAAATATTGCGCGGTCTCAAGATAACTAATTTTCAAACATTTCAAGCATTGAATGTGTAATGTACAATGCAAAACACAAGCAATATTAAAGAAGTTGGGCAACAAAAAATATAATTTTTATGGCCTGCCTGGAGGGGCATTATTTTCTGGCACAAAAATCTGTCTAATTTTTTTAGTACATGTGGCTTTGCGTCACATTGTTATTGTTATTGTTATTGTTATTTGGATATTTGTAAAGCGCAACTTTCGCTCCGAAAGGAGCATCTTGGCGCTGAGCATGCGTATAGGAGATAGGTGGTGAAAAGATCTAGATAGCTGCCAACACATAGGTATCAGATTGCTGATAGACCCAGGTCTTCAGTTGTTTCCTAAAGGGGCACTCAGACTCAATCAGTCTAAGATTAACGGGTAGATTATTCCAAGCCCTTGCTGCTAGGACTGTGAACGTTTTTCTGCCCCTAGTTTTATATTTATGCCTCGGGATCTTAGCAAGATTGGCCCCTGAGGATCGCAGGCATCGTACAGGATCATAATGAATAAAACGATTAACAAGGTATTTGGGACCTAAATTCTTCAAAGATTTAAAAACTGTGAGTAAGAGTTTGAAAAGAATTCTCTTATGCAGTGGCAGCCAGTGCAGAGAATTTAATGCAGTTGAGGCTGAGGATTTCCTAGGAAGTTTTAACACTAACCGTGCCGCCGCGTGCTGTACACTTTGTAACTTCTTCAAAGTGGACTTTTTCACCCCTGCCATCAACCCATTGCAATAATCGAGTCGGGAGAGTATCAGTGCGACCACGACCGATTTCCTGGAGGCAATGGGGAGGAAGTCAAAACATTTCTTTAGAGATTTAATAAGACCGAAGCAGCAGCCAGCCGTGATCCTAACATGATCATCAAAAGATAAAGTAGCATCAAATTGCACACCCAGATTGCGCGCAGAAGACACAGCACTGGGAGGGGCCTCAGAGTCTTTGGGCCACCAATCCCTCGGGCAGAAAGGTAGATCCTGGCCTAATGGTATGATTTCAGTTTTCCCACTGTTGCACTTCAAGTGGTTTTTATTTAACCACTGAAATACCTCAGTGAGACAATTCTGAAAACGCAATTCTGTATCCGTGCGGTTTTTGTCAATGGAGACGACCAATTGAGTGTCGTCAGCATATGACGTAACGAGGATCCCGTGTGACTCTATCACAGTGAGGAGGGGTGCCATATAGATGTTGAAAAGAAGTGGACTTAATATGGATCCCTGCGGTACTCCAGATGTAATAGTTTTTCGCTGGATAGGTAGTGACCCAAAGATACAGATTGGGACCTATTGGACAAGAAGGATTTGACCCATGCCAAAGCTGTGTCTGTCACGCCAATCTCTCGCAGCCTGTCATTCAAGATGACATGAGAGATAGTGTCAAAAGCTGCTGTTAGATCGAGCAGGATGAGGACGGCCTGCTTTCCCTCATCCTGCAAGAACTTGATGGAGTCAGAGAGTTCTATCAGAGCCGTTTCGGTGGAGTGGCCAGGGCGAAACCCAGATTGCTGGGGATGCAAGATGTTATGGTTCTCCACAAATGCTTTTAGCTCCGAATGCACCATCCGTTCAGTGATCTTTCCTAGAACAGGCAGGAGTGAGATCGGGCGCATGTTCGTCAGATCCGTTGGCGATTTGTTCTGCTTTTTCATGAGAGGTTTTACGATAGCCTTTTTCCATTCATTAGGCACAATCCCTAATTCTAAGGATGCGTTTATGATGGCATTGATGGTCGGATTAACTACCTCAACTAGATGATGTAGAATGCAGGGGGGAAAGGAGTCGGTAGGTGCTCCGGACTTGCAAGCCAGAATCGCCTTGCGGGTCTGTTGGAGGGAGACCGGTTGGAAACTACCAAGGGAATGGCTATTATCGGCTACATGTTTTTGGGGGCCTAGAGTAGGAGAAGTCAAAGGAGGCGGGAAATCCTTTTGGATGTTTACAATTTTTTTCTCAAAGAAATCTGCAATTTGGTTACACAAACTCTCGGAGGGCGGGATTTCGGGCTGGAGGGCTTTGGGGTGAGTAAAGGATTTAACTATAGAGAAAACAGTTTTTTGTTTCTGATGGGCATCGTTGATAGCTTTAGTGTAATACACCTTTTTAGCAGCCTTTATGCTAGAGAGGTATAATTTCCTCTGCTGAACATAAAGGGCTCTTGAGACCTCATCATATGTTTTCCTCCACTTCCTTTCTCTTATTCTACAAAGTAAATGGCTCTCAGTTAAGGCCTGAGTGTACCATGGGGCACTAAACTTCCTTTTAGGACAGTTCCCGCGGTCGCCTTTAGGGTCAGAATTTTCTAAAATAATCTGATCCATCCAGACGTGAAAGTTACGAGAATCGGCCGTTACGTCTCCTCTCAATTCAGGGGCCTGAGCCAATAACTGGGTATCCAGCTTGATACGATCAATCACTTTTCTCCAATTTACCGAGGGGGAAGATTGAGGGTGCTTTGTTATTAATGGAGCTAGAGCTTGTTTCTTGATGTCAAAGGGAATGAAACTATGGTCGGTCCAAATTTGCGGAATGGGGGGAGACGTAGTCATGGTAGTTAAGTTGGAACAGATTCCATCAAGAGTGTGGCCGGCTAGATGGGTGGGTGCAGTCACTAATTGAGCCAGTCCAAAAATATTCAGGGTATGATGGAAGCAAGTAGTATAAGGGTCTGTGCATGATTCCAGATGCAAATTCATATCACCTAATAGAGTAAAGTGTGGGTAGCGTAACATAAGTGACCCGAGCACTTCATCTAGGGAGTCTAGAAAGGGAGTGGCATTGCCTGGAGGGCGATAAATTAGGCCTCCCGAAAAGGAGGTAGAGGCATTAAGTCTGATCGAAAAGCCAATGCTCTCACTTCCTTTGAGATGGCCCAGATCGAATGTATGACACAAAAATGACCTTTTGACAATGATTGCAACCCCCCCTCCTCGCCCGATTTGTCTGTCCTGCCTAAAGATGGTAAAATCCGGAGGAAGGGCAATAGCCAAATCAGGATTGGATGATTCGTTGAGCCATGTTTCTGTTATAAAAAGGGCGTCAAGACTATAACACATTATTAAATCGTGTATGTCTTGGCTGTGGCCACACAACGAGCGAGCATTGATAAGACCTCCCTTAAAGTTATTGCCGCCGTACATAGAGGGAACGGGAATTTTTGGCATCTCTAAGGGCATCTCGGGAGGAGTCCATTTACAATGTAAACATGAGAAGGGGCCCCGGAGATAATCAGTGGGTGGACAACCCTTACACAGGGCACCCATCTTAGGGCGTAATGCTAATAGGGCCTTATAGTCATACCTGATGGTCAGTGGTTGTTGCCCGGCATGTCCTGCAGCCGGCACAGTCCTGGCGCGGACGGGCGCAGACGGGCTTGGCTTAGGCGCGGCTTCGGCGCGCATCCGGCGCGCCCGCTGCGCCAGCCCGCTGCGCCGTCTGGCCGGTCTGCACATTATATAGAGAGAAAGGAGGGCGTGAGGACGGCGCGACTAGAGCGCTCCCCCAGCCTCACCAAAGATGGCGCCCACCGCCGCCGAGTATCGGCTGAAAAGCGGCTGTGCAAGGTGAAAGAAGGTGGAAAGATGGTGAGGGTGTCAGTGTGCCTGGCTTAAAAAATTCCCCTTAACGCTATTAAAAGCCCCCCAAAGATGCAAACATAACAAATATAAAAGCGTTCTAAAATGCATTCAAGATCGTAGCAGGTAAGGAAATTGTCACCATGTTCTGGTAACACGCAGCTCGCAGCCCCAGTTACCCTCACTAGGGAGAGCTCCGTTTAGGACCTAAGCTACCCACCATCGAATGGTGGGTAGCTTAGGAGCACACATGTACCAGCCATGGAACGTCTCCTTCACACAAACTAACACAAGGTAACACAAAACATTTTTTGCATTAATTTTCCAGCTCCAAACAACTTACTTTGTTATGAGCCCTAATGTGCCCCAATATAGGCCTAGGTAGCTGCATGACCTTTTACCTACGTTTGTCCTACCTTGCTCTACATAACGTTTCTGGTGCTGACCTTTTACCTAGTTATGTGCCGAATACATGTGTTGTGGTTTTCTTCAAAAACGAGTCTAATTTATTATGCATGAGGATTTTTAGCATCATATCTTAATACACTGCCTAGGACATGCACAGCAGGTTTACGATCTTATGTATAATAACTCTGTTCAAACGTTACCGCTATCGTCATCCTTTAACGACAGACCCACAGTACCATTATTCATCTAGGTAGAACCCCCGAGGGTACTTTTTGGGTATAAAAGAACCATATCTTCACTGGGCAACCAGAGGAGAAGCTTCCACACTGACACGAGACGCTGAAATCCCTGCACACAGAAACTCCAGAATGCAGTGGTCTGACATCCCTTGAGGGGTATCTAAATTGAGACCAAGTCGGGTTCCTTCGTTCTCTCCCATCAGGTAATGGGGTTAGCTCTTTCGTAAAGGATTTTTGGCTTTACACCCAGTTACATGCTGGGGACACTTAGGTACACTTAGATAGGGTTTGCATCGTAGGAGTATGCTTGATTACTGCCATGTAGTGATATGTCTGCATATATTTACTATTTTAGCACCATGGTAGCATTCTACCTTTTATTTACTCTGTCGGTGCTTGTAATCTTAAATATCTGTTTCTGTCTAATGATTGTCGCAGCAAACATGTTTTATACTAGAATGATGCTGGTACAATAAATGCTTATCGAAAACGTCCCCATTGTTTATTCTGTGTATCTCTCTGAAACAAAGTGAGCATGATTTACTGAGTGAAAGGTACTGCACTGTTTCCACAATCTCTGAAGGATCAAGGGTTGTCATGTTTGATAGTTGTCTGAAACTATTCCCTCCTTGGTAAGGTTAGGGGGCTTATGGTGGCACTGTGAGCTAGCTGGTCTAAAGGCTAACATATCCTTTGGGGGTGTCTGGAATCAGTCTGGACACCAATCCCTTAGTTTATGTTGTCTAAACACTCAGATCCTATGTATTGTTAGGGACCTAACAACAACTTTAGGTAACTTTGCACTGGCACAAAGTGTGGAGGTCTTGGCATTATAGTTTACTGGAATAACGTTGCGTCAAGTTTTTGCCACTTCACACATCTCACACTCAGAGTGACATGAAAACAGTACAGATCCTCAATGCACTTCAATTTGGTCATCCAGAGAAAACCTTCTAACACTGGTTGCAACCCCTTATGAGGAAAAATTGTGTTTCCAAAGTGGCACTCTGGGCAGTGTTATGACAAATATACAACAACCTGTAAAACTCACTCTCCCAAGGCATATTGGCTCACAAATTAGCTGTATGTTTTCACCCAACACCCTGTTAAACCGTTCTACTGCAACGCTCCCACATAGATGATATAATGCTATTAATTGATGCTTATATCTATTCTGTTTTTAAAACTCATCCATGCAGAATGACCTAAACCCTGGGGATTATATGTCTCTTTTTTACTTGGGCACATCCTCGCACACAAAAACGCTCCAAAACTCAATTACCATTTAGTGGTTCACAACCCACATCAATGGTCATTTTGAGGAATAAACCATCATGACCAAAGAATATTTCTCCACTATCCCATGGCCCGTGGGCAACTTACATATATTCATTGTACATGCCCGTCAATTCTGCACATACATCTCCATCATTCTGTCCATCCCTAGCCAACAAATATACCAAATTCCACTTTATCACACACATTCCACTGTAACCCTCTTCAAGCAATTCCGCCTGTTGTGTTTTTATGACTAACTTGTTAATATAACAAATCAAAACCTTATCTTCTATCAGTTCCTCCAAACTTGTTTAATAATTATTAAAATGTCATTTTCCTTTCCCTTAGGCCAACCACAATCAAACAACACTGCATAACACTCAGCTGCTTATCCTGATGATTATATTCCCCAAGCTATTCTTCTTCATTTATTGCACCATTGCAATGCTTTCTCAAAATCACAACAGGTCTATCATTTTGCTCCACCATTTTTCCTACCAGTGCATCATCTTTAATAAGTAATTGGAACAATCAAGTGGCTTTAACATGTTTATTAAATGGAACATATCAAAATTTAAATGGATTCTTTAGTAAATAGTGTATCTCTTTGGGAAACTATGGGTTAGCTTTAGTCTCACCGTTGAAGCAAAAAAATATTAAGCACCGGATTATGGTCTAGCTGTACTTAAAATATGCTACCCTAAAAATAGGTTTTAAAATGTTTAACAGCCTGAGCTTAATTTTCTAATACATTAAATGTGTTTTCAGCATCTCCAAACATACAGGAATTAAAAATTAAAAAATGTTCCATTTACTTTTTCATCTATATTTGAAAAATATCAATTCCATATGAACTTTTCTCTCTAAATATTATTTTTCACATCATACTGATTTAGTATCTCCAACTTCACAATGCAACCATGCTTTTTGTTTAAAACAACGTAGCATGTACTTGTTCACTCAAACAGCTTCCTTTGCAAAAACACAACTTTTCTCGTTCTTTCAGAAAAATATTTCACACCTTTTAGCATAATACTCTGCCTTGCCAAAGAACAAACACAATTGCTCCTTGTTCTCTGGGCATTGTGCCTTCTCTACTTGCCTAAACCAATGGCATATTTTGTCTCATACCTTCTCCAACTAGTGTCTGCCATAAATTCATAACATCATGTACTAGTGATATTTAGTGATTTCAATTGTCAGCCCTGTCTATCCAATACTGGTTAACTTCTTCTTAAGGATACATCATCACAGGCCTTGGCCAATAACAGTACATCATCCCAAAAATATTTCACCTTATATTCTCCTGAAAAAACCTTCAGAATTGTTTTTTGGAAGATAGCTAAAGCAAATGCAAGCTCAAGGGGCATTTTAACAAATATATACCAATCAATCAATCAATCAAAGAACTTTATTTCGGCAATTACTGCCATAAAAGCACAATAAAATAACATTAGAAAAACAGCATCATAATATGGCTTAAAAATTAAAAGAAAGTAGGCAGTAGGGGCAGAAAATGGTACTTTTTACATTTTAGACCCAGCTAACAGGAAAATAGCAATAAAAGTGGTTCTCACTCCCATAGATTATTAAATCGTAAAAAGCTTGAAGCATGGAGCGATGTGTTAATTAAAGCAATTTTTATCCACGTAAGGGAAAATATCATCCTCTGGCACAATTCATTTAAAAACATAAATAAGCTAATAAACATAATTTAAAATGTAAACGTCAGTTAATAACATTTAAGATCAAGGGAAACAGAGTCAGTTAAAACAACACCATCCAGGTTTCAACCCTAACTTTTCACTAAACATTTGCGTTTGCACCACAGTGCAAAGAGAAATTTAGATATAGCAGCAACAAGACCGGATGTGTATCATACTTTAGTAGCCTAAAAACCTCTCTAAAATTTCTGATTCCCAAATTCCTACATAGAACCCATTTAGATCTAGCAACCTTGTATGCAGGACAAAAAAAGATCACGTGGGTCTCTGTCTCTTCTGTCTCATTACACCCAGGACATAATAATTTATTGCCCCCCCGCCCAGTTATTAGTAAATGCATAAAGGGGGAGCGTCCCGTATCGGAATTGGAGCAACAGTTTCTTGGCTAGAAAGGGTTGAATGAGATCTAGGGCTGGCTCCAATTTATAAACTATTTTAACATCTAAAAACCTGGAGGTTAGACTAGATGTCTCAGTCACCCTACTGATACACATCAGTCGGTGTTCTTTAAGAGCAGAGGTTAGTGATTGTTTGGAAATATCAAGACATGATTCCTCAGGTGAAGACCACAAGTCACTCCTCCCAATTTGACGGAAGGCATCTCGAATATAGGACAGTCAAGGGATTTTTCCCACCCCCCGGATGTGCATGACTGATTTTATTCCTCTCTGTAAATAGCCAGCTCAGTGGTACTCCATAGCCGTCGCCAATACAATAGTGGGCGAAAGGCTATCACTTCGGTAATAGGGAGAATGCCCAGATCCATCCTTAGAGGGACTAAAGGGGTGCTTTGAGAAAGACCCAAAAGTTGCCTTAAAAAATAATTATCGGTCACTGCCAGGGTTTTAGTCTGGCAGTGACCCCATAGTTCAGCTCCGTAAAGGGTGGCACCCCTTGCTTGGACTTTATAGATTTCTACAGGGGGGCCAATAACCTTTACGGCACAACTCCTATGGACTTTTAGGATCCCCCCACTAGCCTGAATAAGTTTTTAATTTGCCTTAGTAATCTGCGGCCCCCCGTCCATTTTATCATTTAGGGTAAGACCTAAGTAATCAAACACGGGGACCCTCTCTAAGGCCTATCGTTCATTTTAGGGTGTGGGCAATTTGTGGAGTCAGCATGGAAGACCATATACTTTGTTTTCTTTATATTCACCTCAAGGTTCCTTTTCTTACAAAACAAGCCAAATTTCTCTAAGACACGCTGCATCCCCATAGGGTTTTAGATAGGAGCAGCATGTCATCTGCAAACATTAATGCAGGAATTTTACGGTTGGCAAGTTTAGGGGAGCTTATGTCCTTAACTGATAAGAGATCCTCAAGCAGCCCATTAAGAAAAAGGGAGAAAAGGGTTGGTGCGAGAACGCAACCTTGTCTCATACCCTTCTCTACTGGAATCGGAGCTGAGAGTTCCCCTCTCTTCCCAAATCTAATTTTAGCAAAAGTGTCTTCATGGAGGCGTTTAAACTGTTGACAGAGATAAACTGGAGCCCCCATCTCTAACAGGAGGTCCCACAACTGGTCTTGATCTACCAAATCAAAAGCTGATTTGAGGTCCACAAATGTGAGGTAGAGAGAGCCTCCCTCCAATGTGATGGTTTTCCAATAGATCAGTTGTAATCTAAACAACTGATCTATAGTTGAAATTTTGGATCTAAAACCATCTTGAAGAGGGGTGAGTGTATTATGATCTTCCATCCAAGTCTGCAGTCTTCCCAAAAGAACATGTGCGAAAATCTTTTGGGTTACATCAATTAGGCTAATAGGCCTATAATTAGTCGGGTCTACAGGAGAACCTTTTTTATAAATGGGAATGATCTCGGCACCCACCCACGTTTGGGGGGGTGTCAAGCCATGAAGAATTGCATTAAAGAGGGACCGCAGGTATGGAACCCAAACTACCTGATCGGTTTTAAATAGATCTCCTGGGACCCTATCCAATCCGGGGTGCCTTATTTGACAAGACTTTGGCCAAGGCCATTGTCACCTCAGCCAGGGAACAAGGGGGGATGCCAATGAGTGGAACGTGAATAGAGTCAGTTACTGGTGGCCCGTTTACAACTGTTCCTATTTGGGACTTTGTATATAATGCTTGAAAATGAGCTCGCCAGACTTCCTCCCCGAGGTTTGGCTCAATTGCATTCTTACCCTCGGGTTTGCCAGTCTTCACCAAATTCTAAAACCCTCTGGGGTCCCTATCGTCTAGGGCTTTCTTAATGGCCTGCCACCTCTCAGTTTCCCATTCAGATTTTGCTTCTAAGATAAGTTTCTTTAAAAAAACCCTTGCCTCCCTAATGCGTGGAATATCGCCCTCGCGCAGTTTAGTCAACAGGGCGTTCCTTGCTTCTCTACAAGCCCTATTATACCAGGGACTAGTGCCTCTTTGTTCCTTTCTTTTATGGGTTGAGGTAGTATAAAAAAACTCTTCCAGGGTTTCAACCATATCCTGGTGGTTATCCCCCAGCTCCTCTAAAAAAATCAGTTCCACCGCATCTATCTGTAATAGAGCTGGCATTTACCAAAAAGGGTATGATAGATTTAAACAGTGCAGCCTTTGTCTCAGGTGATTGTAAAAAAGTTCCCTAACGGATTCTTCTACCTCCCTCTGTTACAAATAAATTGGAAGGGGGCGGGGTAGGCTCAGCTTGCCCTGCTCCCAGTTGACACCAGTCCAGGGTAACAACCAGCGGATTATGATCGCTTTTGGGGCGAGACTGCACCAGGAAATTCACTATCCTATGCCAGATATCCACCTTCACCAAGATGTAATCAATTGTGGATGCCTGACCAATTCTTTCAAAGGTGTGTTTTCCTGGATTATCCGAAGATAGTCGATCATTACATGCCCTCAGCGAATAGTTAAGAGTGACTGAGGTCAACTGTAGGGCTAGGGGGGTCCAGCCCCTCAGCGGATAATGATAACACAGTGGAATTCCCCACGTTGAATCCTCATCACCCGTTATGGAGTGGGATAACCCATTTAAGGGTTCAAAATGGCAGGTAAATCCCCACCGATAATAGGAAAAACTTGCTCAGTAAGTGACGAAAGAAAGGCTGACAGACAGTCTAGCATCTGTGAGGTCTGCCCATACCTTACAGGGCGAGAGTGAACATTAATATTAGCCACTTTGGGGAAGTCATTAAGAGATAGAATAATACATAGGATATCAGGGGAGTGGGTATCAATCGGCTTAACTAAACAGCCAAGATGTGTACCGATCCAGATGCCCAAGCCCCCTGATGGTCTGCCCCTAGGCCCCTGAACTGCCGATTTACAATAAGTGGCAAACCCTACTCTAGAGACTTCAATGCCCAGGTCTCGTGAAATAAACAGATCTCGTGGGCATCGATGTATTCAGCCCACTCAGGAATAACCATTTTGGGAGTTAACCCGGCTATCTTCCAAGACAGCATACTTAGCCCTGGTTGTAAGACTGCCTTAGATCTCTGCAGACCCATGGTAGGGATCCCTCTTTCAGGGGCCACAGACAGGGTTTCCTCCTCATAGCCACCACTGTTTTCCACAGTGGCATTAAGGTGACTAATTCACCTATAGCATACTCCATTAATGCCCTATCGTTGCTTATAAGCGGAGGATTATCAGGCGCCATTACTCCCTGAAATAGTTGGGCTTCTATAGCCTGGGAAAGAAAAATAGGTTCACCCAGGTTAGTAATGGTACCAGGCAGACTCCCCACTCTACCAGGCGGACTACAATATGCAACCCCCTCAGTATCATCAATGGTTCCCCTAAAAATTTATTTGCTCGCTAGTTCGCTATTCAAAGTAGATGTCTGGTCTTTAACCACATCTCCCTCATCAATTCGCAGAGTGTGTCTATTCAGAGTCAGTCAATCTACTTGGTCTAGACAACTAAATTTATTAGTTAGAGGGAGAACAAAAGGTGGGAAATTATCGTAGTTACAACGTCTATTGATTGCTCTTTCCACCTGCGGCATAGAGTCCCTACCTTCCTCACGTTGACCCCAGCTATTTGTTGAAAGGTGGGGAAGATGAGGGGGATAAAAGTACATTAAAGAAAGGGACCGTATCCCTTTAGCCACCCACATCTGATGCCAATCGCATATATGATCAACTATCCAACTGTCTCTAAAGTTAATCAAAATGCAATCGCCCTCAATGTGTTTCTTTTTTTGCCCCACCCAACTTACTCTACGAGCAAATAAAATGTCACAATACACCTGTGGTGGAAGTGGTCTATTAGTATTTAACCAGTGGGTACACTTGTTTTTCAGATCAGAATACGATTCCTCTTTACCTTGATCCAGTCCCGGGACACCAGCCAAAACAACAACATACAGAATTGATTCTGGTGGCAAATCTACGCGTGGCAAACTAGAGCTCTTTAAATCACAACTTAGGGGGCGCCTATGGGAATCATCAGCTTTATTGTTTCTCGTTGGACCTGGCATAGAACTACCCTCCTGAGTAGAAATCGCTAGATTCATAACCTTATTGGATGCTCCCTCACCATGTATTACATTGCCAGAATTCCCAATGGTACCAGACTCAACAGACCCCCTTGGAGGGGCTAATGTTGTATTGGGAGGCAAAGGGAGACATAAACTAATCGGGGTAGGAGGATTAGCGATTGAGTTAGAGGTTACACCAGATAACACAGAATGGCCCCCCCATGACAAATTATTATTCGAGTGATTGTTTGAAAGGGATAAGTCAAGATGTAAGAGTTTGTCCTCTATTAAAGAGAGTCTTTTGAGGAGTGGTTAAAGGGAAGAAGTGAATAAAGCTCCCATTTTCACCCAAAAATCCTGTCCGAGTAGATGTAAAAGGGGATCCGTTGTATCAGAGTTTGATGATCCCGGGAAAAGGGTAGGTAATCGAGCCTCCGTCCCAGATGGTGTTGGTATAAGGTCCATTACACCTATTCCACGGGATATTTGGATCTTTGCGTTTTTGGCATTTTTGTTCCTCTGAGGGCCCCCGCCCTGCTTTCTCTTTATAGCAGGTTCCAGGGGTTGGGCCACAACTTGGATAGAGGAATTACAAATTAACCTTGTTAAAGGACGGGGAGGTGAGCGACAAACAGGCTCTTTAAATGCCGGAACAACAGACTCTATGGTAGGCGCAGGCTCCAGTAGAGACGAAATGTTGACAAAACTCTCTGGGGCCTGTGAAGGCTGATGGCTTCCTCCAAACAGGGGGGAAGGGTTACTACCCATGGCAGTGTGTTGCTCTGGTGACCTAACATGCGTAAACTCACCCAGAGATGATCGCTTTGATAGCGTGGGGTCCAGTGATAGACGCCGCTCAGTCAAGGCAATTTCATTGTCCAGTACTGATGTTGCTCTAATGATGAACCAATCCAATGACCCCGCCACTGACCCCCCTGTAGCAGAAATCCTCCCCTTTCCTCCTTTAGTGGCCATAGATGGATCCGACACTACAACTAAACCTTAGGTCAAAATGGCAGATGGATATAAGAACACAACAGAACAAATCAACTCACAAGCACTGACCTTATGGTAATAGTTGTGTCAGAGGTGGGGCCCGACCCGACCTTTTACGATCTCGAACGGGCTCAAATCCTTCAGGAATGAGAAAAGAGGTAAAGTGACGCAATCATGGGTGTAACTCAATTGGAATGTATGCATTGGATACATTAAATGCAATTTATCAATCAATCACTGATATTTTTCATTGTCTGCTAGTCCACCCATACAGGTTTATTTATATTCCTAAAATGTACACATATTCGTATCTTGTTATCCGGTTTTGCAGCAATCATAATTAGAATCAACCATTCAGCTCACTCAACAGGTTTTAGAATTCAAGATTCCTTATAGTGATTCAATTACTCGTACAGTACTGGTCTCATAGACAGTGGCACATTCATATGTTAGGCTACATGTTGACACACAGATTCCTTCACAACAGTGTTATGACAAAATCCACTATCTCATCGTGTCAGTTTTAGAACCCTATGTTGCTAATATCTGATTAGGATGATTGGGATCCAAAATACTGCAAAATTTCCTTTGCGCATTGCACCCTTAATGTTTTTACACCTATTCAATCCATAATGCCCTCCTGATTTTACTATTCCTTTGAATGCTATATCTAATTTTAAACATCAAATTAGTGGTAATGTTACCCCCACAATATCCACAGGATTCACTCCAGCTCTATCACGGTTTCACATTCTTTAACATCTGAAAATTAAATTAATAGATTGTGGCAAATACCAATCCACTCCTTTGACCTTAAACGCACAATATAATTATGTACCTTTAATGAATAAATTCAATTAGTTTATAGAACACACCTGTTTAAAATGAGACATCTTGGTGGCAATAATTCACAAATTTCCTATGATAAGCGTTTTTACAATTTGAAAAAGCCAGGGTTTTTCATTATTGAAGAAAAATATTTAGGTTGATGTTCTAGATGTGAATAGGAAATGAGATCAAATAATTATTAGATCGTAGAAGCATTTTTATTCCTCTTGTCCCAATTCTATATTGTATACATTTTTATTGAGGAATTCAGATCATAGAACCAATGAAGGTTGTTTAAATGAAAACATTTTAAAATGTTGGTTGGTCATACCACAAATCCCTGAATTCCTCTTTATCTCAGTTTTCAAAAGGACCCTAGGATGGTAGGTTTCTTAGGGTACTTGATGACCTGGGACACAAATACTGCTGCCATCACCAATGGAAAGGGAGAGGATATTGGACAGTTTTAGGCATAGATTTGCTGGGGGATTTTGAGTATAACAACTGGGAGACATCTATGCAAGCTATACCACTCTGGACTCCCATAGTGTCCAGTAATCAGAAATAACTGCGTTTGGTAGTTTTTACTGCAAGCTCAAATAACAAAGCTATACACATCCAAAGGTTGACCGTAATTGTAAGCAAAAGTCTTGGTGTGTTTTAGAATGTTATCAGTCCAGGGCTATAGGCCTACCCACACAAGAAAAGTAATGTTTTTATCGTGAGAAGTGTGGTAATGCTCGGTGGTGGGCTGTTGAATTTTGTCATGGAATCCTAAAATTTCATCACCAAGATGTAATTCTATGATTTGACGCAAAGTGGGGTGATTGTGGGCTACATGGCTTAGAAAACTAGTGAGAACCAGGCTAGCCTCTCCAGTCTGGACCCCTATGGGTCTTTAATTTTCAGAAATGAGTAGGGTTGTAGAATGCCTTAAGTGATGACAAGTACCAGGCCCAAATATAGCAGACAGCCACCACCACAAAAGTCTATCATTAACATTGCTTACTCTGCACACAAGGTTACTTCTTAGTCCATTCTTGTAGCATGCCATAGGCAGATTCATAAATGTGGGGTACTATGTGTTATCAAGAGAACAGTGGAAATGAAGCGCGATAGTACATTTTGTATTATTTACTGACTTTTTCCACATTTTAGACTTCCAGTTGTAAGTCAGTGAGGGCAAGGAAAATCATTCTGTAAACCACCCTCAGAAACACTTAATATAAAGGGGTAATCCCGAATACAGAGTTAAATACATTTTCCCTACTCCTGCGCTCAAATTCGTTGGCACATTTAAAATAATTCATAGCTGTTCTTCACGCCCATTTTTTATTCATTCGATTTTACACTATGAACTAATGCATGACCTAAACACAATGAAAAATCGTTGTAAACTGTAGCTTGGTTGAAAGCTCTTGTTATTGCATATTTTTGGGACAAACGACAAACACTATGTATATCAACTAAAAGCGTCTGACAGATGTAAAAGTATAATAGTTTTGTTTATCAGACCTTACTGCAAGAACATATAGATGAAAAGATAATCACCTATTTTTCTTTGTTTCTTACTTACATTCTCTATTATGTTACTTAAACAATCAGGGCTGTATTAATAAATGTAAATTTACAAGTGTAGATTTATTCATGTGTAGCTTTGTTCATGTACCTGGGTGTAGATCTACACTTTTCCAATATTTTCAATTTTCAAGTCTAGATTTACATATGTCCACCGCCCTACCCCACAAGTATAGAGGTGAAGACATCAAAAGCTGAATTTTGAACTGCAAATTACTACTACTAATGGTTCACATGTAGGTAGATATCACCACCACCACATCGGAGATCTACCTATAGAAAGTATAGGAAACATTATTAAAGTATTTTTAAAAAAAACAAATAAGTATTTGAACACAAAAAATAAATATAAAATATTTTTTTACACTACAACTAAAAGCTAAAACAATAAAAGTTTAGAACACATTAACTCTTCAGATTGAAGTTTTATTAAATAATGGAAAAACAGTATTTTAATTTAAAAATATTAATTTTACACAAAATAAAATTAAAACCAATTCAATAGAATTGCTTTTGACAATTAACATTTAATAAATCAATTTAACAACATGTTTAGTTAATGTAAATTAATTTTTAATTGTAAGAAACTTTTGAAAATGTAATCGGATGTTTTAAATATGTTATCTGTTATTTGTCTTAAAAGATTATACACAATAATTCAATATTTAAAATTTTCTTAAAATGTATAGTTTTAAAATACCTTAACTACTATATACTATAAATAATTAAGTATTTTACTATTTTAAAAATGAATAGTTAACATATAAAAAAAAAAAAAAGAGGTGGGCACAGAAGGGCACCGTAAAGAGTGCTCTCTGTAGGTAGGAAAGGAGATCCCATGGACCCCCGAGGCATCCTCATGTAGACAGGTGCAGTTTCTCACTGCACCGCCTGCTGGGGATACTGTAAGTAAAGATAAAAAAACAATGTCACAAAGCAGGCTACCAGGGAAGACTGATTGGGAGAGTTATTCTACATATCTTTGATACATATAAAATAATAAGTTATTGGTGTGTCTTTCAGGAAGGTTTAATTTTAAGCATGTCCCCGACCTCTTGAGTGGCGTGCAAATGTAAAGTCTAAGCATAACAATCACATCTAGGAAGCTGAGGATTCGACATATCTATGATAGAAACTAAGAAAGGTGGAGGGGAATGTCCAAAGGGCCCTCTTCAAAGCTTGCAGAAACCTCATTCCACCAACATTCACCACACTTTTGTTAGATCCGATCATAACACCAGCACCAGAAACTCTTTTTGTCAGTCCCAAACGTGTTTACTTTGATTTATTGGCTCAGATAAACTGCTGGATGGATCAAGTGGTTGTCAACTTCTTGAAGTCTAAGGGATTTATCTGTGTCATAACTAAAGCCTGGAAGACGCTGCTACACAACAAAATGGTCCTTGCAAACATATCGCAAAGAATATTGGTAAAAATGCACTCTTCATTATCTTGACTACTTAATATTGTACTCTTTCTGATGAGAAGGAAATGTGTGAGTCTTCCTATCTTAACTGCAACAAATGTCAATGACCATGACCCTGTAGAGTCACATATTGTATAATTACCAGCTGCACCTCCCCTAGTACTCGGGAGCTGATGGCGTGCCCTACTTTAAACATTTCATCAGAAGATATATTTTAGGGTGGTGCCTTACAAATGGGAACAATAAAGGCATGTTCCACCCCAATGTGGTTTCAGAATTATTTCAAGTAATGTAGGAAAAGTGTTCTTCTTGAAACAGGATTTTCTTTTTTAAAATAAAAAATAAAATGCTTTCCTCGCCATGGCAGTCCACTCCCATGGTAAGGGAAGCATTTAGAAGTTTTCATTACCCATTACCACCAGTGTTTCTCTGGCCGTCATAGGCAGTGAAAACTGACCTGTAATTCCGCTCATCTAAATTATGTACGTAGAATGACAAGTAGGTCCTGAGAGCCCTCACTTAGCAGAGCCTTCAGAGAGGATTAATCGCAGCAGATGCGACGTAGTCTCCACTGTGAAAAATCCTAAGGTCTACCTGCATACACATTTGGCAGGTGGACCGCATTCTTGGCAATAATGATACTCCGTTGCTGTTGTGACGGGGTATTCTTCCTGTCAAGAACCGCTCTGAGAACCAAGAAGAGACCAGCTGCTTGTCTATCAATCCAAGGTGCATCACCATCAGCCTGACTTTGCAGCAGCTCCCACTATGTTCTTCTCAACAGCAGCAAATTATGTTTAGTCTTTCGTCAAAGGGTTATCTGGCCTTGTGGAACTCTCGCCAGCTACAGCCTTCAACCTAGTCCCACTGGAATAATACTTCCAAAAAAGAGACTAAATCCAAATGAAGAAATCTGAACTGCGACTTCATCCAGTGTCTTCTCATGAAGACGCTCCCTCCTTGGCAGCACCTGCAGCCTTGCCCCTTTGAACTCATCGCTTTTCTTCAAAATTTCTTCTAGGCCCGAAGGTAAGCGCTAATCGGGCCAAATTCACTTTTTGTATCCGACTCGCCCTCAATCTTGGTTGGCCATATTATTCATCTTTGACCAGGTCGCATGCAACTAGACGTCCGTGGTTGGTGCTTTGATCGTTTAGGTACTATTTTGTACCTTGAACTTCAAAAACTTAACTCTGGTTCTACTAATTGAATATTTTTCATTTTAGTGTCAAATAATTCATTTAAATGTACTCTATTTTTCTACAGTGGTGTGGCATTTTTCGTGCATTGTGTTTTCCCATTATTGCTTTTTGTCTGCTGCATAAATATTTAACACATTGCCTCTAAGTTAAGCCTGACTATGTTTGTGCCAAGCTACCAGAGGGTTAAGCACAAGTTAAATTAGTGATTTTTGTGGTTAACTCTGATAGGGGTTGTGGCTGTTGCTTGAACAGGGGCCACCCCTCATTCCTCCAACAACCCAATTTCTCACAGACATCTAAAGATTTCCCCTTCTGAATGGCAAATAAGTCTACAGTTTGTAAGTGAGTTTTGCTAGAAACAGTTTTGTAAAGTACACATATACCCTTTTATAAGAAATAGGGTCATTGGTTGAGGGGTGTGGAAGTATTAAAAAGGAAGGTTTAGCCTGGCACAAGTTTATTTGCCAGGTCGAAATGACAGTTTAAGACTGCACTACAGGCTGCAGTGGCTGGCAGGCCTGAGCAAAGTTTTAAAATGGCACAATGAGTGCTGCAGTCCCACTAGTAGCATTTAGTTTACAGTCCATGGGAACATGTAGTAGCATCTACTATGGACTTAGAAGTAAATTAAATGTGTCAATTAGGTGTAGGCCACTTTTACCATGTTTGAAGGAGAGAGCACAAGCTCTTTAGCACTGATCAAGAGTGGTAAAGTGCACAGAGTCCTAAAGTCACCAAAAATGAATTCAGCAGAAAGGAGGAGTGAAGGCAAAACGTTTGGGGAATATCACGTCAATGATCTCAGGACGCGTTACAACAAACAAATGATGGACGGAATGCTGACAATGCATACATTCTCCCCCAGTCAAGAGATCTGGGTTAAATCCATCGTTCTTTTGCCCACTACACCACCCCAGTTCAGACATGGCCATATGCAAATCAGTCTTGACCCTGTGCCTCATGGGAACAGTCCAGCCCGAACTGCCAAGCCATGTCTTCCCTGGACCGGAATCAAGCATCCTAGGACCGGTTTCTGGCTATCAGCCGTCATCAGCCAGGATAGCTTGACTCCAGTGGCGTAGTGAGCACGGGTCCCACGTCTGGGAATACCCATCCCACTTAGGGCGAAAAGCGTTACAACAAACAAATGATGGACGGAATGCTGACAATGCATACATTCTCCCCCAGTCAAGAGATCTGGGTTAAATCCATCGTTCTTTTGCCCACTACACCACCCCAGTTCAGACATGGCCATATGCAAATCAGTCTTGACCCTGTGCCTCATGGGAACAGTCCAGCCCGAACTGCCAAGCCATGTCTTCCCTGGACCGGAATCAAGCATCCTAGGACCGGTTTCTGGCTATCAGCCGTCATCAGCCAGGATAGCTTGACTCCAGTGGCGTAGTGAGCACGGGTCCCACGTCTGGGAATACCCATCCCACTTAGGGCGAAAAGCGTTACAACAAACAAATGATGGACGGAATGCTGACAATGCATACATTCTCCCCCAGTCAAGAGATCTGGGTTAAATCCATCGTTCTTTTGCCCACTACACCACCCCAGTTCAGACATGGCCATATGCAAATCAGTCTTGACCCTGTGCCTCATGGGAACAGTCCAGCCCGAACTGCCAAGCCATGTCTTCCCTGGACCGGAATCAAGCATCCTAGGACCGGTTTCTGGCTATCAGCCGTCATCAGCCAGGATAGCTTGACTCCAGTGGCGTAGTGAGCACGGGTCCCACGTCTGGGAATACCCATCCCACTTAGGGCGAAAAGCGTTACAACAAACAAATGATGGACGGAATGCTGACAATGCATACATTCTCCCCCAGTCAAGAGATCTGGGTTAAATCCATCGTTCTTTTGCCCACTACACCACCCCAGTTCAGACATGGCCATATGCAAATCAGTCTTGACCCTGTGCCTCATGGGAACAGTCCAGCCCGAACTGCCAAGCCATGTCTTCCCTGGACCGGAATCAAGCATCCTAGGACCGGTTTCTGGCTATCAGCCGTCATCAGCCAGGATAGCTTGACTCCAGTGGCGTAGTGAGCACGGGTCCCACGTCTGGGAATACCCATCCCACTTAGGGCGAAAAGCGTTACAACAAACAAATGATGGACGGAATGCTGACAATGCATACATTCTCCCCCAGTCAAGAGATCTGGGTTAAATCCATCGTTCTTTTGCCCACTACACCACCCCAGTTCAGACATGGCCATATGCAAATCAGTCTTGACCCTGTGCCTCATGGGAACAGTCCAGCCCGAACTGCCAAGCCATGTCTTCCCTGGACCGGAATCAAGCATCCTAGGACCGGTTTCTGGCTATCAGCCGTCATCAGCCAGGATAGCTTGACTCCAGTGGCGTAGTGAGCACGGGTCCCACGTCTGGGAATACCCATCCCACTTAGGGCGAAAAGCGTTACAACAAACAAATGATGGACGGAATGCTGACAATGCATACATTCTCCCCCAGTCAAGAGATCTGGGTTAAATCCATCGTTCTTTTGCCCACTACACCACCCCAGTTCAGACATGGCCATATGCAAATCAGTCTTGACCCTGTGCCTCATGGGAACAGTCCAGCCCGAACTGCCAAGCCATGTCTTCCCTGGACCGGAATCAAGCATCCTAGGACCGGTTTCTGGCTATCAGCCGTCATCAGCCAGGATAGCTTGACTCCAGTGGCGTAGTGAGCACGGGTCCCACGTCTGGGAATACCCATCCCACTTAGGGCGAAAAGCGTTACAACAAACAAATGATGGACGGAATGCTGACAATGCATACATTCTCCCCAAGTCAAGAGATCTGGGTTAAATCCATCGTTCTTTTGCCCACTACACCACCCCAGTTCAGACATGGCCATATGCAAATCAGTCTTGACCCTGTGCCTCATGGGAACAGTCCAGCCCGAACTGCCAAGCCATGTCTTCCCTGGACCGGAATCAAGCATCCTAGGACCGGTTTCTGGCTATCAGCCGTCATCAGCCAGGATAGCTTGACTCCAGTGGCGTAGTGAGCACGGGTCCCACGTCTGGGAATACCCATCCCACTTAGGGCGAAAAGCGTTACAACAAACAAATGATGGACGGAATGCTGACAATGCATACATTCTCCCCCAGTCAAGAGATCTGGGTTAAATCCATCGTTCTTTTGCCCACTACACCACCCCAGTTCAGACATGGCCATATGCAAATCAGTCTTGACCCTGTGCCTCATGGGAACAGTCCAGCCCGAACTGCCAAGCCATGTCTTCCCTGGACCGGAATCAAGCATCCTAGGACCGGTTTCTGGCTATCAGCCGTCATCAGCCAGGATAGCTTGACTCCAGTGGCGTAGTGAGCACGGGTCCCACGTCTGGGAATACCCATCCCACTTAGGGCGAAAAGCGTTACAACAAACAAATGATGGACGGAATGCTGACAATGCATACATTCTCCCCCAGTCAAGAGATCTGGGTTAAATCCATCGTTCTTTTGCCCACTACACCACCCCAGTTCAGACATGGCCATATGCAAATCAGTCTTGACCCTGTGCCTCATGGGAACAGTCCAGCCCGAACTGCCAAGCCATGTCTTCCCTGGACCGGAATCAAGCATCCTAGGACCGGTTTCTGGCTATCAGCCGTCATCAGCCAGGATAGCTTGACTCCAGTGGCGTAGTGAGCACGGGTCCCACGTCTGGGAATACCCATCCCACTTAGGGCGAAAAGCGTTACAACAAACAAATGATGGACGGAATGCTGACAATGCATACATTCTCCCCCAGTCAAGAGATCTGGGTTAAATCCATCGTTCTTTTGCCCACTACACCACCCCAGTTCAGACATGGCCATATGCAAATCAGTCTTGACCCTGTGCCTCATGGGAACAGTCCAGCCCGAACTGCCAAGCCATGTCTTCCCTGGACCGGAATCAAGCATCCTAGGACCGGTTTCTGGCTATCAGCCGTCATCAGCCAGGATAGCTTGACTCCAGTGGCGTAGTGAGCACGGGTCCCACGTCTGGGAATACCCATCCCACTTAGGGCGAAAAGCGTTACAACAAACAAATGATGGACGGAATGCTGACAATGCATACATTCTCCCCCAGTCAAGAGATCTGGGTTAAATCCATCGTTCTTTTGCCCACTACACCACCCCAGTTCAGACATGGCCATATGCAAATCAGTCTTGACCCTGTGCCTCATGGGAACAGTCCAGCCCGAACTGCCAAGCCATGTCTTCCCTGGACCGGAATCAAGCATCCTAGGACCGGTTTCTGGCTATCAGCCGTCATCAGCCAGGATAGCTTGACTCCAGTGGCGTAGTGAGCACGGGTCCCACGTCTGGGAATACCCATCCCACTTAGGGCGAAAAGCGTTACAACAAACAAATGATGGACGGAATGCTGACAATGCATACATTCTCCCCCAGTCAAGAGATCTGGGTTAAATCCATCGTTCTTTTGCCCACTACACCACCCCAGTTCAGACATGGCCATATGCAAATCAGTCTTGACCCTGTGCCTCATGGGAACAGTCCAGCCCGAACTGCCAAGCCATGTCTTCCCTGGACCGGAATCAAGCATCCTAGGACCGGTTTCTGGCTATCAGCCGTCATCAGCCAGGATAGCTTGACTCCAGTGGCGTAGTGAGCACGGGTCCCACGTCTGGGAATACCCATCCCACTTAGGGCGAAAAGCGTTACAACAAACAAATGATGGACGGAATGCTGACAATGCATACATTCTCCCCCAGTCAAGAGATCTGGGTTAAATCCATCGTTCTTTTGCCCACTACACCACCCCAGTTCAGACATGGCCATATGCAAATCAGTCTTGACCCTGTGCCTCATGGGAACAGTCCAGGCCGAACTGCCAAGCCATGTCTTCCCTGGACCGGAATCAAGCATCCTAGGACCGGTTTCTGGCTATCAGCCGTCATCAGCCAGGATAGCTTGACTCCAGTGGCGTAGTGAGCACGGGTCCCACGTCTGGGAATACCCATCCCACTTAGGGCGAAAAGCGTTACAACAAACAAATGATGGACGGAATGCTGACAATGCATACATTCTCCCCCAGTCAAGAGATCTGGGTTAAATCCATCGTTCTTTTGCCCACTACACCACCCCAGTTCAGACATGGCCATATGCAAATCAGTCTTGACCCTGTGCCTCATGGGAACAGTCCAGCCCGAACTGCCAAGCCATGTCTTCCCTGGACCGGAATCAAGCATCCTAGGACCGGTTTCTGGCTATCAGCCGTCATCAGCCAGGATAGCTTGACTCCAGTGGCGTAGTGAGCACGGGTCCCACGTCTGGGAATACCCATCCCACTTAGGGCGAAAAGCGTTACAACAAACAAATGATGGACGGAATGCTGACAATGCATACATTCTCCCCCAGTCAAGAGATCTGGGTTAAATCCATCGTTCTTTTGCCCACTACACCACCCCAGTTCAGACATGGCCATATGCAAATCAGTCTTGACCCTGTGCCTCATGGGAACAGTCCAGCCCGAACTGCCAAGCCATGTCTTCCCTGAACCGGAATCAAGCATCCTAGGACCGGTTTCTGGCTATCAGCCGTCATCAGCCAGGATAGCTTGACTCCAGTGGCGTAGTGAGCACGGGTCCCACGTCTGGGAATACCCATCCCACTTAGGGCGAAAAGCGTTACAACAAACAAATGATGAACGGAATGCTGACAATGCATACATTCTCCCCCAGTCAAGAGATCTGGGTTAAATCCATCGTTCTTTTGCCCACTACACCACCCCAGTTCAGACATGGCCATATGCAAATCAGTCTTGACCCTGTGCCTCATGGGAACAGTCCAGCCCGAACTGCCAAGCCATGTCTTCCCTGGACCGGAATCAAGCATCCTAGGACCGGTTTCTGGCTATCAGCCGTCATCAGCCAGGATAGCTTGACTCCAGTGGCGTAGTGAGCACGGGTCCCACGTCTGGGAATACCCATCCCACTTAGGGCGAAAAGCGTTACAACAAACAAATGATGGACGGAATGCTGACAATGCATACATTCTCCCCCAGTCAAGAGATCTGGGTTAAATCCATCGTTCTTTTGCCCACTACACCACCCCAGTTCAGACATGGCCATATGCAAATCAGTCTTGACCCTGTGCCTCATGGGAACAGTCCAGCCCGAACTGCCAAGCCATGTCTTCCCTGGACCGGAATCAAGCATCCTAGGACCGGTTTCTGGCTATCAGCCGTCATCAGCCAGGATAGCTTGACTCCAGTGGCGTAGTGAGCACGGGTCCCACGTCTGGGAATACCCATCCCACTTAGGGCGAAAAGCGTTACAACAAACAAATGATGGACGGAATGCTGACAATGCATACATTCTCCCCCAGTCAAGAGATCTGGGTTAAATCCATCGTTCTTTTGCCCACTACACCACCCCAGTTCAGACATGGCCATATGCAAATCAGTCTTGACCCTGTGCCTCATGGGAACAGTCCAGCCCGAACTGCCAAGCCATGTCTTCCCTGGACCGGAATCAAGCATCCTAGGACCGGTTTCTGGCTATCAGCCGTCATCAGCCAGGATAGCTTGACTCCAGTGGCGTAGTGAGCACGGGTCCCACGTCTGGGAATACCCATCCCACTTAGGGCGAAAAGCGTTACAACAAACAAATGATGGACGGAATGCTGACAATGCATACATTCTCCCCCAGTCAAGAGATCTGGGTTAAATCCATCGTTCTTTTGCCCACTACACCACCCCAGTTCAGACATGGCCATATGCAAATCAGTCTTGACCCTGTGCCTCATGGGAACAGTCCAGCCCGAACTGCCAAGCCATGTCTTCCCTGGACCAGAATCAAGCATCCTAGGACCGGTTTCTGGCTATCAGCCGTCATCAGCCAGGATAGCTTGACTCCAGTGGCGTAGTGAGCACGGGTCCCACGTCTGGGAATACCCATCCCACTTAGGGCGAAAAGCGTTACAACAAACAAATGATGGACGGAATGCTGACAATGCATACATTCTCCCCCAGTCAAGAGATCTGGGTTAAATCCATCGTTCTTTTGCCCACTACACCACCCCAGTTCAGACATGGCCATATGTAAATCAGTCTTGACCCTGTGCCTCATGGGAACAGTCCAGCCCGAACTGCCAAGCCATGTCTTCCCTGGACCGGAATCAAGCATCCTAGGACCGGTTTCTGGCTATCAGCCGTCATCAGCCAGGATAGCTTGACTCCAGTGGCGTAGTGAGCACGGGTCCCACGTCTGGGAATACCCATCCCACTTAGGGCGAAAAGCGTTACAACAAACAAATGATGGACGGAATGCTGACAATGCATACATTCTCCCCCAGTCAAGAGATCTGGGTTAAATCCATCGTTCTTTTGCCCACTACACCACCCCAGTTCAGACATGGCCATATGCAAATCAGTCTTGACCCTGTGCCTCATGGGAACAGTCCAGCCCGAACTGCCAAGCCATGTCTTCCCTGGACCGGAATCAAGCATCCTAGGACCGGTTTCTGGCTATCAGCCGTCATCAGCCAGGATAGCTTGACTCCAGTGGCGTAGTGAGCACGGGTCCCACGTCTGGGAATACCCATCCCACTTAGGGCGAGGAGGGGTGAAACCCCGAAACCGGTCCTAGGATGCTTGTTTCCAGTCCAGTTTCCAGTCCAGTGAGGACCTGGCTTGGCAGTTCGGGTTGGACTGTTCCCATGAGGCACAGGGTCAAGACTGATTTGCATATGGCTGGGTTCAAACTGGAACGGCATTGTGAGCAAAAAAACGATGGATTTAGGCCCAGATCTCTGTACTGGGGTGAATGTATGACATTGTTCTGCATTCTGTCCATCAATTGTTGTTTTTGCATTTGTCACCCCGAGTGGGAAGGGTATGCCCAGACGTGGGTCCCTTGCTCTCCATGCCACTGGAATCAAGCTATCCTGGCTGAGGAGGGGTGAAACCCCGAAACCGGTCCTAGGATGCTTGTTTCCAGTCCAGTGAGGACCTGGCTTGGCAGTTCGGGTTGGACTGTTCCCATGAGGCACAGGGTCAAGACTGATTTGCATATGGCTGGGTTCAAACTGGAACGGCATTGTGAGCAAAAAAACGATGGATTTAGGCCCAGATCTCTGTACTGGGGTGAATGTATGACATTGTTCTGCATTCTGTCCATCAATTGTTGTTTTTGCATTTGTCACCCCGAGTGGGAAGGGTATGCCCAGACGTGGGTCCCTTGCTCTCCATGCCACTGGAATCAAGCTATCCTGGCTGAGGAGGGGTGAAACCCCGAAACCGGTCCTAGGATGCTTGTTTCCAGTCCAGTGAGGACCTGGCTTGGCAGTTCGGGTTGGACTGTTCCCATGAGGCACAGGGTCAAGACTGATTTGCATATGGCTGGGTTCAAACTGGAACGGCATTGTGAGCAAAAAAACGATGGATTTAGGCCCAGATCTCTGTACTGGGGTGAATGTATGACATTGTTCTGCATTCTGTCCATCAATTGTTGTTTTTGCAATGATCTCAGGACGAACACCTTTTTTTTTTTTTACAAAATGTCTTTTGGGCTACTGACTTCCAAGCTTATCTGATGAGGAATACATTATTTTGCACCGCAATTTCAAGTTTAAATAGAGAAGCTTTACACAATTATTAAGGATGTGCACAGCAGCAGGGGTCCAATAGTGAAAGGTCATTTACTCATCAACAATCTCTCTTGCAGATCCTACAACCTCATCTACTGGAGTGAATATATTTCTCAGTGTTTCAAGGCCGATGGTAATCCTCAGTATATATAGTAACCTTTGTATTCCAAATTTCAAGAAGAATTACCTACACAAACACACACAGGCACACAATGTTGAAAGAATGGTTTGAGTAGTTCACACACAGACACTAGCAACTAGGAACAATATCCCAGATTATAGTGCTTGACACATCCTGTCCAACCTCACAGAGGATTATTGTTCTCAATGGTCATGCTGCACAGTTAATGTGGTCTGCCCTTACTAGCAAGGTGGGGTCACAGGAACTGGTACACAATGCACCACTTCTCTCCCCCTCCACTGGTGCAGGTCAGTAAATTCCAGGTTGTAAAACACAATGGTGATGGGTGTAATGCCTGAAAAAGTATGAGGTCACAATCCATTCCATCATATTTTTCATGCTTCAAAAAGAGAAATTTACCCCAGGCGGGCATAGATTCCTACAGCTAGGACCTATCCTTGAGAGGGAGTTACTTGATCAACATCCATGGGTCCTACATGTTGTGGGAGGGTGGAATGCACACGGATTTGCCCTATGGGACTACTTCCTATGTTTCCTAGAAATCAAGTATACACTTCTACTATGAAGAGGTATTAAGGATAGATGGTCCTACCATACACAACTTGGCTGTGCTGAGCACTAATTTCTAATTTTAATAAGAGGTGTTCATAGACCATCAAATGGAGCCAAGTTTGGGGAATGGGCATGGGAGAAAGCCTGAACTGGAGGCAGAAACACAAAGGCAAAAATTAGGCTGCATAATTAACTTTTGGCTCTCACTATCACTGCGAACCAATGAGTGCATTTCCATATCAGCGCTAACTTGTACCTATAAAAGCAATCTTAAAGAAACTGGGTCACTATTTCCTGACCACCTTCATACACAGATAACTGCCCACAAAGTTTGGAGAACTAGCTCTTATCATAGAAATGGCTACACTAGCCCAGCAGGTTTTGCAGTAAAGGACCATCTACCCATCTATGCATAAACAAGATAGCAGGACCATGAGTGACCACTGTACAGGGGAGGTCAAGACCAAAAGTGAACTCAAGGGGGGGACAAGGGCAAGTGATGCAGATTGCAGGAGAAGAGAGCAATCAGCATATTTGGGGATAGGATGTGAAGTAACCACACTTACTCACCGCCCTGTGTCTCCATCATTATTCCAAACGACAGCACAACTGGCGACGAAAGTGGTAGGACACCAGTCAGCATGTCCAGCCCAAACTGAAGAATCCATGTTATCGGGACCCTGGAATGAGAATTAAATGGACGACCAGCACCACGCTTGTGGCCAAAGACTAGTCAGCATGCCCCAGCAGACAGAGCACGGCACCACAGACACGCTCAGCAGCCTCAAGTGGACAGGCAAGCAGAAGTCAAAGGCAAATTGAAGTGGCTGCACGCACAGCACAAGCAAACAAAATTAAGCAAACAAGTACCAAAGGAAGGGACCCTCTCTCATGCGAAGACAGCACATCACAAGCAGTGGCCATATTGGATTGGACAGAGAGCCCCATGTGGCAGCCACTGAAGGAAGCCATTGTTAAGACGGGGGCAGTCATTTTGGATTGGGCAGAGAGCTCCACGGCAACCACTGAAGATTACCATTTTGAAAAGGGGAGGGGACCATTTTACCTTGGGCAGTGAGTGCCATACAATGAAAGTGGTCAAAAAGATACCTGCACCCACAAGTTGTCTGGTGAAAAAGATGAGCCATACCAGTGCCCAGAAGTAGAAAAAACATTGAAACACAAAGAGTGACACTTTCAGAAGAAGAGACATGCAGTCCAGATTGATACACACCAAGGCAACAAAACTGCATCGACTCCGACCAACACACAAGGAATGTATGATGTTACAACTCATGCAATTACAACACATGCTTTTACAACGCAGTGTTTATTGTTCAAGTTCGCTCTTTCTTTCTCATTATCTTTAAATAGCCTTTGCTGGATGAAAGCATGGCATCATAAACCAAAATCCATTTTGAAACCAAACCTATTGAGGTAGCTTGGAAAGCCAAGCATGCTTTACCGAAATCTGAATTTAATAGACAAACAGCAGGGTCAAATCCTGCCATGGCTCACTCACCCCACTCACCCATTAAAGGTTGATCAAATCAACACCATTGAATTGGGTCATTTTAAGATGTGTTATTAATGGATCAACAACAATGTAAAACAGTGGTAGCAAGTAACATATATGAAAACCAAGTTTTTTATTACTGTATCCAGAATTTTCAGCAAACCAACACAGAACTGTTTTGGATGGAGACATAGGGTCTATTTTAAAATCAACAGAGTAAGTGTCTTTCTGGCTCTTTAATATAAATTGTCATAAACATGTCCCCCCCTTAAACAAGGTACTGCGTGCAATACAATTTTACACTCAGGGGGCTCCTTGACCTCTTTGAATGCCATGTATCTGAGAAAATTACTCGCTCACATGATGAACTGGTGCACAAAGCCTTGGCAGCAGTGCACAGAGACC
Source organism: Triturus cristatus (assembly GCF_964204655.1). Classification (NCBI taxonomy): domain Eukaryota; kingdom Metazoa; phylum Chordata; class Amphibia; order Caudata; family Salamandridae; genus Triturus; species Triturus cristatus. The sequence continues at coordinate 1,577,321,933 of NC_140590.1, forward strand.
CTTCATTGCCGCACACAGAGGAAAAAAATTAGAGGGAACCTTGGTTACCACCAAATAGAACTTGACAAAGGATGTTGCTACATCAGTGATTATTACCAAACATATTGAACTCTTTCAGTACAAGCACAAAGTCTAAGCCCTCACAGTCACTGAGCATCCAGAAGGTGTAGGCATGCTGGGATCATAATTAGGCTTTTACAAGCTACTGTGCCAGATATATCAGAGACTATGGTGCCGATTACGATCCTGTAAAAACCAGGTACGAACCGTCGGACGGAGCATATTCTCCGTCCGACGCGTACCCGGTCGGAACAATATACAAACATGGAAGTACGATTCGCACGAAAATACTATTTCCGTACGATTCGTACAAAACACCGACCGACGAAAATATACATACAAATGTGATCCGGAAAAGCGCCGACGTGACGCCGGGACGCACGCAGCCTGCTTTTCACGAACCAGGAAGTACGATTCGCACCGACGTCATCCCGCACGGAGAATATTTTCCGGCAGCCAAAAACTGCCGGGAAATCAGGACGACGCGAACAAGGAGTACCTGCACGCGACGGACAGACATGGACCCGAACCTACGTGTCATCCCGGCCCTCATAGCAGTCGACCTCCTCTACAGGTTCCGACGCAGACGCCGCAGAAGGTCGGAACAACAAAGGGAGGGGGGAAAGGGGTGGGAGGGGCAGGAGCAGGGGCAGGCCACAAAACCCCCACCCAAGTCACACAGCACACATGCCCTGGACATACCTGACCCCCAGGCCCTGGTCACTATGAGGGGGTGGGGGCGTGTCCAGCAAAGCCAGCGTCCGCCACAACGGAAGTGGTTGACGACGCGAACCGGTAACACAACAATGCAGGTACGTCCCGTACCCACGCCTTAAGAGTGTGGGTACGAGTCGTACCACGCCCACACCTACGTCACCCCAACAATGACGGGACGGCTCGTACCCACGTGGCAAAGGCCTGGGTACGGCCCGCACAAGCATTCCACAGCGTGGGTACAGATATGTACGGACCGTACCCCCACCCCCATATGCATGGAGCGTACCCCCCATCCCAACAGTGTACGTACGGACCGTACCCCCACCCCCGTATGCAAGGAGCGTACCCCCCACCCCAACAGTGTACGTACGGACCGTACCCCCACCCCAGTATGCATGGAGCATACCCCCACCCCAACAGTGTACGTACGGACCGTACCCCCACCCGCGTATGCATGGAGCGTACCCCCACCCCAACAGTGTACGTACGGACCGTACCCCCACCCCCATATGCATGGAGCGTACCCCCACCCCAACAGTGTACGTACGGACCGTACCCCCACCCGCGTATGTATGGAGCGTACCCCCGCCCCAACAGTGTATGTACGGACCGTACCCCAGGTTCCGACGCAGACGCCGCAGAAGGTCAGAACAACAAAGGGAGGGGGGAAAGGGGTGGGAGGGGCAGGAGCAGGGGCAGGCCACAAAACCCCCACCCAAGTCACACAGCACACATGCCCTGGACATACCTGACCCCCAGGCCCTGGTCACTACGAGGGGGTGGGGGCGTGTCCAGCAAAGCCAGCGTCCGCCACAACGGAAGTGGTTGACGACGCGAACCGGTAACACAACAATGCAGGTACGATTCGCACGAAAATACTATTTCCGTACGATTCGTACAAAACACCGACCGACGAAAATATACATACAAATGTGATCCGGAAAAGCGCCGACGTGACGTCGGGACGCACGCAGCCTGCTTTTCACGAACCAGGAAGTACGATTCGCACCGACGTCATCCCGCACGGAGAATATTTTCCGGCAGCCAAAAACTGCCGGGAAATCAGGACGACGCGAACAAGGAGTACCTGCACGCGACGGACAGACATGGACCCGAACCTACGTGTCAACCCGGCCCTCATAGCAGTCGACCTCCTCTACAGGTTCCGACGCAGACGCCGCAGAAGGTCGGAACAACAAAGGGAGGGGGGAAAGGGGTGGGAGGGGCAGGAGCAGGGGCAGGCCACAAAACCCCCACCCAAGTCACACAGCACACATGCCCTGGACATACCTGACCCCCAGGCCCTGGTCACTATGAGGGGGTGGGGGCCTGTCCAGCAAAGCCAGCGTCCGCCACAACGGAAGTGGTTGACGACGCGAACCGGTAACACAACAATGCAGGTACGTCCCGTACCCACGCCTTAAGAGCGTGGGTACGAGTCGTACCACGCCCACACCTACGTCACCCCAACAATGACGGGACGGATCGTACCCACGTGGCAAAGGCCTGGGTACGGCCCGCACAAGCATTCCACAGCGTGGGTACGGATATGTACGGACCGTACCCCCACTCCCATATGCATGGAGCGTACCCCCCATCCCAACAGTGTACGTACGGACCGTACCCCCACCCCCGTATGCAAGGAGCGTACCCCCCACCCCAACAGTGTACGTACAGACCGTACCCCCACCCCAGTATGCATGGAGCATACCCCCACCCCAACAGTGTACGTACGGACCGTACCCCCACCCGCGTATGCATGGAGCGTACCCCCACCCCAACAGTGTACGTACGGACCGTACCCCCACCCCCATATGCATGGAGCGTGCCCCCACCCCAACAGTGTACGTACGGACCGTACCCCCACCCGCGTATGTATGGAGCGTACCCCCACCCCAACAGTGTACGTACGGACCGTACCCCAGGTTCCGACGCAGACGCCGCAGAAGGTCAGAACAACAAAGGGAGGGGGGAAAGGGGTGGGAGGGGCAGGAGCAGGGGCAGGCCACAAAACCCCCACCCAAGTCACACAGCACACATGCCCTGGACATACCTGACCCCCAGGCCCTGGTCACTACGAGGGGGTGGGGGCGTGTCCAGCAAAGCCAGCGTCCGCCACAACGGAAGTGGTTGACGACGCGAACCGGTAACACAACAATGCAGGTACGTCCCGTACCCACGCCTTAAGAGCGTGGGTACGAGTCGTACCATGCCCACACCTACGTCACCCCAACAATGACGGGATGGCTCGTACCCACGTGGCAAAGGCCTGGGTACGGCCCGCACAAGCATTCCACAGCGTGGGTACGGATATGTACGGACCGTACCCCCACCCCCGTATGCATGGAGTGTACCCCCCATCCCAACAGTGTACGTACGGACCGTACCCCCACCCCCGTATGCAAGGAGCATACCCCCCACCCCAACAGTGTACGTACGGACCGTACCCCCACCCCAGTATGCATGGAGCATACCCCCACCCCAACAGTGTACATACGGACCGTAACACCACCCCCGTATGCATGGAGCGTACACCCCCCAACAGTGTACGTACGGACCGTACCCCCACTCGCATATGCATGGAGCGTACCCCCACCCCAACAGTGTACGTACGGACCGTACCCCCACCCCCGTATGCATGGAGCGTACCCCCACCCCAACAGTGTACGTACGGACCGTACCCCCACCCGCGTATGCATGGAGCGTACCCCCACCCCAACAGTGTACGTACGGACCGTACCCCCACCCCCATATGCATGGAGCGTACCCCCACCCCAACAGTGTACGTACGGACCGTACCCCCACCCGCGTATGTATGGAGCGTACCCCCACCCCAACAGTGTACGTACGGACCGTACCCCCACCCGCGTATGCATGGAGCGAACCCCCACCCGTGTATGTTCTAAGCGTACATATCTTGATATAGGAGGGTTGGGTGCAGAGTCCTCCCAGCAGTGCCCAGACACAGGAGGGGTGGGTGCCTAACACTCACAGCAGTGCCCAGACACAGGAGGGGTGGGTGCCTAACACTCCCAGCAGTGCCCAGACACAGGAGGGGTGGGTGCCTAACACTCACAGCAGTGCCCAGACATAAGAGGGGTGTGTGCAGAGTCCTCCCAGCAGTGCCCAGACACAGGAGGGGTGGGTGCCTAACACTCACAGCAGTGCCCAGACATAAGAGGGGTGTGTGCAGAGTCCTCGCAGCAGTGCCCAGACACAGGAGAGGTGGGTGCCTAACACTCCCAGCAGTGCCCAGACACAGGAGGGGTGGGTGCCTAACACTCACAGCAGTGCCCAGACATAAGAGGGGTGTGTGCAGAGTCCTCCCAGCAGTGCCCAGACACAGGAGGGCTGGGTGCCTAACACTCACAGCAGTGCCCAGACATAAGAGGTGTGTGTGCAGAGTCCTCCCAGCAGGGCCCAGACACAGGAGGGATGGGTGCCTAACACACCCAGTAGTGCCCAGACACAGGAGGGGTGGATGCCTAACACTCACAGCAGTGCCCAGACATAAGAGGGGTGTGTGCAGAGTCCTCGCAGCAGTGCCCAGACACAGGAGGGGTGGGTGCCTAACACTCCCAGCAGTGCCCAGACACAGGAGGGGTGTGTGCAGAGTCCTCCCAGCAGTGCCCAGACACAGGAGGAGTGGGTGCCTAACACTCACAGCAGTGCCAAGACATAAGAGGGGTGTGTGCAGAGTCCTCCCAGCAGTGCCCAGACACAGGAGGGGTGGGTGCCTAACACTCCCAGCAGTGCCCAGACACAGGAGGGGTGGGTGCCTAACACTCACAGCAGTGCCCAGACATAAGAGGGGTGTGTGCAGAGTCCTCGCAGCAGTGCCCAGACACAGAAGGGGTGGGTGCCTAACACTCCCAGCAGTGCCAAGACACAGGAGGGGTGGGTGCCTAACACTCACAGCAGTGCCCAGACATAAGAGGGGTGTGTGCAGAGTCCTCCCAGCAGTGCCCAGACATAGGAGGGATGGGTGCCTAACACTCACAGCAGTGCCCAGACATTAGAGGGGTGTGTGCAGAGTCCTCCCAGCAATGCCCAGACACAGGAGGGGTGGGTGCCTAACACTCCCAGCAGTGCCCAGACACAGGAGGGGTGGGTGCCTAACACTCACAGCAGTGCCCCTGCAAAGAAAAGGGTGGAGTACCCACAGATCCAATGCCCACAAATGTCAGTCAGGTGCACAAAGATCCTGCAGTTCATGTACCACATGTGTGCGAGGCTGGGAGTATACACATGCATAGCGCCGAAAAGAAAACATGTCCACATGAAGTCATGTCAACAGTCTACATACACAAGTACAGTGACCACCAAGGACGCCACGAATGATGCAGGTGGAGACATCGCTCAGCATGCATGGCCAAAGTCTAACAAGTCCGTCACACACCCAGCCAATGTAGACACAGCTCAGCACCACATATTGGAATGACCCTGCAGGGAAGATGTCAGGTTACACAGAGGAAGGAACACACCTTGGGACGATGTCACCATGCAGTAACTGCTTACATGAACAAAGTTATGTAGCCAACAGCTTGTGATGGCACACAGATACCAGGGTCCACCCTATGACCAGCACAAGACGACAATTCCCACACACCCAACACATTATCACCACCCAAAATAATGGAGCAGGTCCACCAACAGCAATACCAGATAGACAGTAGTGTACTAAGGAAAAAGAAATTGCTTTCTTCAGCATCCAAAAATCTGTTTGTCCCTTGAAAGTTCAAAATGTACAATGCCCATAGGGCAATCCAAAGTTCTAATCCAGGTGGGGGACACAGTGGGATGCGTGTCCCCTAGCTTGCCTGCACAGTCAGACTCCTTTGTCTTTCAGAGGGGGGGGCGCATCATGTGGGGGGGAAGGACCAGGCACCGCACGGACATGAGGGCAAAGGGTAGGCGTTGTGGGTGCAGGGACGGAGGACTCCACCACAGGGGGTGGGGCAGCGCCAAAGGCGGAGGTCAGGATGGCGCTGCACACCTTAGCAAGGTCCTCCAGCGACTCCCCTGCACCCGAAGGAACCACAGGCCCCAAGGAGGGGGGGGGGGGTCGGAGGGATGGGTCGCAGCGCCACTGGGGAGGGTGTGGATGGGGGGGGACTCAACTCCCCTGCCGGTGTCCTGCCTCCACCGCTTGCGGGGTGGTGCCACACTGGGGCTGATGGACAGACTGGGCAGGACTGACTCTGTATCCGACTTTTGGCCAGGAGAGCTGAGGGGAGGGGATTTGGAGGGAGTGGATTTTGTGGAATGCGGACTCCCACTCTGGCTGCGTGTCTTACTTTTGCCCCCCGACCCAGTGGGTGTGCCTACTTCACCCTGTGTGTGTGTGCCAGGAGGTGTGCGTTTGACCTTCCCTGCTGGTGTGGTGCCTGTGTCTGTTGTGGTGGGTGCATGCTGACGTCTGGGTGTATGTGGGACAGGCATGGGAGTGGGAAGTGTGGATGGGTCAGGGGTAGGGGGTTGGACGAAGCGCTGCAGGAGACCCACTGCTGCAGTCAGTGTCGAGTCAATGGACCTCAGCAAGTTGCGTTGGTCAGCCTGCGATGAGAAAATGCCCTCCAAATATGCCTCCATGTTGTTCAGCACTTGGCTGTGGCCATGGAGGACATTAAGCATCGCAGCCTGACCAACCTGCAACTGCCGCTGGATGTCCACAGACTCGGCATTGGCGGCAGCAGTGGAGACAGGGGCAGGGGGTGCGGTGCCTGGCAGGAAGGAGACATGTGGTGACCGGGCACACTGGGAAGGGACACGAGCAAGTGGGAGGCGGCTGATGGCAATGGAGGGGGCGGGGAGAGATGTTGTGCCGCTGCAGCTGGTGGTGCAGCCTCTGCCCACTCGGAGAGCTCAGCCTCGGACCCGTCAGCTTCATATTCTGTGGTGGCAGTGGACAGGTCCTCCGCCTCACTCCCCTCCGCCTCAGTTCCACTCGATGTGCCAGCCAAGATGTCACCGCTGGCACTGGTGCTCGGTCCCTCCGCTCGGTCCGTGCTGATGTCTCCCTCCGTGTCCCCCGACGATGCTGTGGGCAAGGTGAAGAGACAGGAATTAATCATACACCTGTATACATATGTCACATGAGTCCAATCTACATAGGTTACAGTGCATAGCCTGAAAAGAAAGATGAGTAACATCTACAAAACAAGGTACATATGTAGGCCCTGCAACACACAGTTGGTTGACCCACCATGCCACTGAAAAACTATGGAGAGCATGACACAATAGCAAATGACATGAAATGGATTTTGACAGAGGAGCCAGGCTCTGGGGACAATCCAGCACTGCATCTGCACCACACAGCGTTGCCGAAAATAGGGATGAGCAGGGACCATATCCATGAACTTTAGGCACGTGCTGCATAGGTAATACTGAAAACATGCCCACCATGACTGGCTCACTGCACCTTGAGTGTATGTCCAGACAAACATCACACACTGGCCAGACCTAGCAAGGAGATATCAGGTTTTGACATGTAGGCTTTGCCCGCACCAACCACCCCCTACATTAGACAATTTGTTGAGACACAGGAAGCACTTACATCTCTTAGTCTGGGTGAAATACACATGGGCTGGAAAAATGCAAGATTGGACACAAAATACCCAAGGTGCTCCTGTCCAAATAATCATGTACAAATGGGCATCATCAGATGATTGTAACAAGACACACAGGCACTGGCCACCGTGAGTATGAACAAGGAAAATCAGGTCAGGCTGTACAGTGGACACTTGAACTACATTTTACGTCAATATACATGGTGCCAGGGGACAATGGCACAGAGCACAACCTATGCTGTAGACACTGAGAGCGTCCACATTTTGTGATGACACACATGACACCTAGGAAAATATGCCCCAGGGGACAGTAGTGGCCACACAACTCCATGGTCCTGAATGGGAATGACTGCAACACACGCCACCATCCCTGCACTATGCGTATCGCACACTTATGCACATCATGTAACAGGCCACAACATAGGACATGCGTGCTGTAAGGCATGACACTTGAGAGACTAACTCCCATGTCTGGACTCAGCATCAGTGCCAACTGACTTGGAACCCACAAGTACTGAACTGGAAAGGGCACAGGCAAGGTCCCAAAACCTGTTACACACCACCCCCACACATGATGCTACAGGCATTGTTCACATGGATAAACTGCCAGCCTAGATAACCTTGTGAAGAAGTGACTACACACAGACCAGGGAACACATTGCAAGGAGGGGAAGGGAGGCAGGAGAGCACCGCTATACTGTGGGTAACAGGATCTGCACAGCACCTTTAAACCCTGGCAGTGTATCCATGCAACTGCGCACTTACAAATGCTGGTGACACACAACAAACACACATGTACCTACCCCCTTCCTGCTGCTGCTTCTCCTGTAAGCGCCTGTCCAAGTCTGGAAAGACCACCGCCAACACACGCTTGTGGATGTGGGTCAGACGGCAGCGCCCACGGTTCTTATGGGTCTCAGGTGAGTCCCCCAGCAGGACCCGTGCGATCCTCCGCGTCCAGCACCAGATATCCTGCCAGCGTTTTCTCACCTGGGCCAGGCACCGCTTGCGACCGTCCGTCCTCCTCACGGCACTGACGGCGTTCATCCAGATCTGCTTCTTGGCAGAGGCGCCTACCTGTGAGGATGAACAAGTGACACTAACATCAATACACCTGGCACATGTCACAGAGACACATATTAGAACAAATTTGCTGGTTACAACAAGGCATAGTATGCATCCAACGCATTGCACCTTTGTCATAGGGACATTATCCTCTGGGGAATGGCAAAAGCAGCACGTGCCATTGAAAGTACACAGGTGGAATGAGGGCAACAACACAATCAATGATCCAGGCTCACAATGTGCATCACAAGCTACACCAGGATTATGTGCAGCACCTCAAAGCAGTCACATGCCACAGGCCACTGACGCTACCTCAGCAGAGTACACAGACACACACAGGCACAGGACATTCACCTGCCATTGCCAAATGCAGCTACAAACCTCACTCTGCACATGTGCCACTAGACGGGGGGGGCTCACAGATGTGGGGCTGGCTCTGCACGTCAGACACACAGCACTGCTCCCTGCTCACATCAGATGGGCAGGGTATATCCATCCCTCATGCAGCTTGGGTGCTGCACTCCACATATGCACCCACCCACATGACAGGGGACTTACACACACACCGATGTCCAGGGTACGAACACATCATGTGGACACTCTCAGCACAGGTACACAGAACTAACACACATCTGTGGGTACAGTCACCTGTCACACTGGGCTGACCACATAATCACATGAGGACTGTAGAGGCTACATTCCCAGGAGGATAAGACAGGCAGAATGTGGCATGCACCATGCAGTGATTGTCACAGTAAACACAATGCAAGTGAGGATGGCAGACATGCACCACAGCATGCTCTGGCTGGGAGACATCAGGCATTCCTCCCCCTGGGACCCCCCCTACAGTACATTGCATGTGTGTCACACCTGGTCACAATGCCAGAAGTCACAGTCACAAAAAAGGGACACAGTCTGTGCTAGTGGACTCTGCACTCACCTGATACCCTGGTCGCCCATACAGCAGGGGGTACTGTGGGAGGATCACATCCAGCAATGCCAGGTTCTCCTCCAGGGTGAAAGGCTGGGCCCTCTCCACAGACCTTGACATGGTTCCAGGGAATCACGAGCAGCAGCTGGGTCGTAGAATCCAAAGATGTGCAGGCAAGTGCTCTCTCATGGGACCTGGCTACCTTATATCTGCCTTGCTGGCCTGTTTCATGCACAGGAGTACAGAGTGATTGGTCACTCACATTTGCATCCTATGTTTCCTCCAATCCCTTTAAACCTAGCACAGTCAGTGGGTTTTTAATGTTTTTTTTCTTGAGCATGATGTCAACTCCACAACCACATTGCAACAAAGTAGATTCATTCAAACTGACTTTTGCTGTGCACCTGCAGAAAAAAAATCATACTTTAAACTTGGTCTCCATGACAACCAGCATGCATGTAGGCCTTTATACTTGTCCCTCATGTGTCCCCTATGTAATTTGGAGATTCACACACAGGTACGGTGCGTTCTGGGGCCCTAGGGTACCCCAAATGCATAGCAACGGCCCGTACAGCCGTGTGTACGGTCCGTATCACTATTGGTACGCATACGCAAGCACACACATAGTGATAGTGAGCGAACGCGCGTGTGTACGGTCCGTATCACTATGGGTGTGCTCGCGTATGCGTAACCATAGTGATACGGAGCGTACACGCGCGCGTACGCTCACTATCACTATGGGTGTACTCGCGTATGCGTACCCATAGTGATACAGACCGTACACGCGCGCGTACGCTCACTATCACTATGGGTGTGCCTGCGTATGCGTACCCATAGTGATACGGACCGTACACGCGCGCATACGCTCACTATCAATATGGGTGTGCTCGCGTATGCGTACCCATAGTGATACGGACCGTACACACGCTCACTATCACTATGGGTAGGCCTACGGCAGCACTCCCATAGTGATAGGGAACGTACACAGGCCCTCAGAGCGAATGTACGGTGCCTTTCACACATCACAGTGGTGACAGGCAGCACATAGGAAGGAATAGAGCTGACATACTTGTCCATGGATGGACATAAAGGCATTGTCTGGGCAGTACTACATGTGTGGGGCACAGGTGTGAAAGGCTGTGATGTGGTACATTACTCCTAAGTTGAGAAGGCAATAGATGTATGATGAGATGTGTACAGATGTTATGTGTGATGGTGCAATATGTGCCAGGCATGCCCTTAACTCCTTTGACATGTGTGCATGTCGTACTGCACACTTGGGATGAGCGTCACTGGCATGGCACAGTCAACAACACACCCACGTGTCCCCTGATGACCGCTACAGGGGTTACCACACCAGACATGTGACTACCCACGGTGCACGATGTGTCTATGTCATGTATTTGTGATGTGTTCCCATTAGCTTGATGTTGGTGTTCCCTCAAAAGCATCTGCTGTTGCAGCAACCAACATGTGTCTGTGTGTAGATGGCCATGGCACACTGTTACGCACACCAGGCCACATGTGGTATCGGATGTGAGGTGTGTATGTATGCATGGGACACGGAGTAGCATAACAAGGACCTGTCTGCATCCTCTCAATGTATGTGTGGTGAGTCATGACATGTACACCTTAATGGCAAGGTGTGTGGGCTGTCCTAGTGTAATGTCATGTGACCTGTGGCTCTAGTGTTCCGCTACCTGTCTCTGCAATCGACATCCTACTTCTGCTGATGTGTTGATGTATGTCACTCCTGTGTTGCGTCTGGCTGTTCACTTACACTGGGACACAGCTAGTCCCATGCCATGGGATGTGGAGGTTCACAATCTCCGTGTGTAGCTGGGTCTTGGTAGGAGTGTCACCTGGCAGCCATACGTGTCCAGGGCATGTAGCACATACCTGACTCCCTATGTAGCATATGTGTATTGACAGATTAACATGTGCTCAGTACATATAAATTGTTGTTGTAGTGCACTCACTCTTCCTTGTCACTTCCAAATTACTGCAGAGCGCCGCCTCTTCCCAGACCAATTCCGGACTTGGCTGACATGCGGGAGAATGACTGTATACGCTGCTACCGCTTCCCCCAACCGTTGATTGAGGAGTTGACGGCAAGGCTGGCACCACACCTGCAACCGCTGCACAGGTATCCTACGGCACTGACACCCAAGCTGAAGGTAATGGCAGTCCTACATTTTCTTGCCACGGGTACCTTTCAATACACCATAGCTCATGTTGGTGGCATGTCCCAGAGCATGTTCAGCCGTGTGCTGCATGATTTCTTAGAGGCCATGTTGCTTCACCTGGATGAGTTCATCCATTTTCCAACTCCTGAACAGTTGACTGGGGTCAAGCGTGGGTTCTATGCCCTGGGAGGGATGCCCCATGTCATTGGGTCCATAGATGGGACACATGTGGCTTTGGTACCACCACAGGCACAGGAGGTAGCGTACAGGAATCGCAAACACTACCACTCCATCAATGCCATTGTGGTGTGTCTGTCCAACATGGTGATTTCACATGTCTGTGCTCGTTTTCAAGGATCAGCACACGATGCCTACATCATGAGGCGTAGCAGGGTGCCTGAAATGATGACGCAGCTGCGCAACGAACGAGCATGTGTTGTTGGTGGGTACACTCTGTCTGTCCTGTATTTTGCGTAGACTTCCAGCACGACCGCTTCTCCTGTCCTACTTATGTCCATGTGGTTTCCATGTAAGGGACGCTGGCTATCCCAACATGCCATGGCTGATCACACCTCTCCGCAACCCCAGCACGCCGGCCCAGCTCCGCTACAACACCGCCCATGGCCGGACAAGGCGAGTGATAGAGAGGACATTTGGCCTCCTGAAGAGCCGATTCAGGTGCCTCCACAAGACCGGCGGCGCCCTCCCACATGCCCCGGCGAAGGTCTGCAAAATCTTCATGGTCTGCTGCATACTGCACAACATGGCAGTTGAGAAAGCTGTGCCACTCATCCTGGATCAAGATGATCAGGACCATCCACCCGTGGAGGACGAAGGGCTTGGCAATGGGGCTAGTGATGTGGAGGATGTGGTTCCGCAAGAGGACATCCGGAGTCGGCTCATACGCGACTTCTTTTCTTAGTGGTGAGTACCAGTGTCTGAGTGTGCACGCATTGGTCCCCGTGTGGCATGTGTTGCGATGTGTGTGTCCATCTGCATGTATGCCATGTGAGTCAGAGGTGTGTGTGGATGTGTCACTCGAGTGATGGTGCCAGTGATGAGTGTATTTCCCAGTCATAATTGTGACCTAGCATGTTGTCATCCTTACATGTGTCGAGTACATGCACATGCAAGTGGCTGTGCTTTTTGTGGCTGACTTCTTGTGTGTCTCTCATCCCCAGGTACTTGCGCATGCCGTCTGCTGGTTGCATTGTTGTGGCACTGCTATTCCTCATGGACACGTCATCGTGTGCTGACTCAGCGTTACACGCACGGACAAGTTTGGAAGTCTCCTTAGGGTAAGGGATGCATCAGGGGTGTATCGGGTGTGGCCGTTGTTTACGATGTGTGCACACTGCCCCTGTCGATGTTTGGTTCCTCTGCAGACATGTCGCATCTCCATGGGACACATTACATGTAGCTGGATACACCTGAATAGATGGTCAGACTTGTTGACAGTCATCTGTGATGGGATAGTGGATTGTGATGATGGCATCAATGTGTGTAACACTGCCCTCGGACACATACGGTTTGCATTGGCTTGACATGGTGTGGGACTTCCACATCAGAGGATCAATGGTGTATGGCAGCCTCTCCGTGAGCAGCAGGGGGGGTTTAGCTGTTACCCGACACTTGTGTGCCAGTTCCATGGCTATCACGCATTTGTGCTGCAGAAGGGGGGTTCCAGTGTTGGACCCACATGTTACTCCACATGACCTGTGTATGTGTACTCCGAGTTGCCTCTGCATTCCGGAATACATGACTAATAAAGGTGTCCCTATGCCTCCATGGTGCCTCTTCTCAGTCAATGCTGGTGTGTTGCCACGGTGCATACGGCATGTCTGGCATGGTTTTCTGTGATAGTGGCTATGTGTCTCTGTGTAGAGTAGCAAGATGCAAGCTGTTTGTGTGGGATTAGACTCTGTATTGTGCATGATGTCCATGACTGTGTGGGTATTGTGACATGTGCCATCCCCATGCATCCAACGCTGGCCAGGCCATCATTCTCTGCATCCACCTGACTCAAGCTTGCAGGACATGGTTCTGCCACCTGTCTACACATACCTGGGTGCCCCCCAGGACACTCCACATGATCCCTGACCTCTGCGCATGACTGTTGGGGTATTCAATATGTCTGTTGGCACGGTTGTGCGGCCACCCCCTCAGCTGGTTGGGCCCATCACGGGTGTGTATGGTGCTCCATGTCTGTCTTGCCTAATACACTGTGACCCATGTGTGTCCTGTGCCAGACTCAGGCCCCAGGGTATGGATGGTTGAAGTCATATGAGAACTCAGGCATGGTTAGACTTTACAAGACACATGTACGGTAATAATGCAAAATGTAGGCATCATCTCTTTATCGTGTAACTTTTTATTTGTGTTGGTGTACGTGTTGTGGGGGGTATGACAAGAGGGGCTTTCCGGGTGTGTGGAATCCAAAGTTCACTGGGGGAGTTGGTGTCCTTGCCATTGGAAGTCCATGCCACAGTCTTTGTCAACATTGGTCAGACTAGGGGTGGGCGGAATTTGCGTAATCGCGTTACGCAAATCTCCGCGAAACGGTAAAAAATCTCCGCGAACACGCAGAAATTCCGCGAACACGCGGAATTGCTTGTTCGCGATGCTTTTTTCCTGTTCACGATCGCTGTTTGCGTGCTCGGGGAGAAATATCTCGCGAACACGCATTTTGAGAACGCGAACAAGCAAAAATTTCGCGAAGTCGCGGAAATCGGAATTCTGGCCAATTTCGCGTTCTCCGCGGAACGCGAAATTACCGAAATTCCGCAAATTCCGCGAACGGAGCGGAATTTACCGCCCAGGCCTAGGTCAGACAGTGACCAGCAAGTCCATGTGGCAGAGAATGTCATTTGCTGATGTGCTGCTGTTGGTCCAGTGGGCCAGGTGCCAGGCCAGGTGTCCTGGGAGATGGTGCTGTTCGCCGACCCTCACGGTCTTTTCCGTGGACGACCCTCCCTCCTGCGGGAACCCTCAGAAGCAGGCCGTGACAATGTTTGGGATGCTCCGTCGGATGTCTCCTCCTCCTCCTGATCCCTCCCTGTGGGTGGTGATGTTCTTGGCCTGGTGGCACAGGGAGGGTTGCCCATGTTGTCAGCTATCCGACGGAGTGTACGGTGAATTCCCGTGAACACCGTCACAAGCTCAGCCTGTCTGTCCTCCATCCGCCCTTGGTGTCGCAGTTGACAGACATGTTGCTCCGCATGTTGCTGGGCCTGCTGGGTCTTGATCTCCTCGAGGGTCCCCTTCATCTCGTTGAGGGTGGACACAACCTGGCTCATGCCGGTGGTGTCCTGCCGGTATGTGTCCAGGATGTTTCTCACATGGGAATATACCGGTTCCGCAGCCAACTGGTCAGGCTCGCGCCTCCACCGTCCTCCACTCCCACCACCCCTGCCCACTTGCACCTGGCCTGCCCTTGTCAGCACATCGGGTCTCCGGGACCCCTGAGGGGTGGCATTAGCGTTGTCACCTGCCTCCTCTTGGGTGCCCGGTACACCGTGTACCTCCTGGTCAGCCTGGCTGCATTGTGGTGGTGGGGCAGGGATCCTGGGTGTCTCCTGGGATGTGGCAGGAGTGGGGGTGGTGGTTGGCCCAGTTGTACCTGACGCAGGTGCTGCAGGTGGTTGGACACCAGAGGGGCCAGGTTGGTCGGGGTCTTCCACAGAGTGGTGAGAGTCGTCACTGCCGGTGGGATCGTCATCCCGCAGAGCCGGGTCCTGTGAGTCTTCCCCCCCCGTGTTGGGGGGTGATCCACGACGTTGACCTGTGTGTGAGAGAGACAATGTTATTTTTGTTCCATGCAACATCCATGTTTCATTCGTTTCAAAGTTGGCACATTTCCTCTGGGTAATTGGATATGTCTTGCATTCCACTCACAGTGCACTTGTTCATGGGTATGTCCCTTGGCCACAGCTTTTGAGATTTTACCTATGTGTGACACAGTCTTACTTGCTGCGTCAATTGTGACTACAGTCAGCAGTGGAGTGAGCAGGTGTGGCGAGCCATGCATTGGCGCCTTCCGTGTTGCACTGTACGTGGGCACATGGAGTTGTTCCACACACTTATATAATGCAGGTAGCTGTCATTGTGCTCGTGCACAGGTTGAGACATGGCCCAGTGTTTTTCCATGGTGAAGAGAGGGGGATTCAGGCACTGGCCACCCTTGTCTACATGCACGCAGTCCACCTTCTGACGAGCAGACATTCCCACACCACCCAAGGCTGAATTGGTCTCCCTGTGTCTCCCTTTCTCACTCCCTCTCTGTCCCCCTCTCCCTCCCTCCCTGTGTCAGCCTCCTCCCTCTGTCCGTCTCCCTGTGTCTCCCTCCCTCTCTCTCCCCCTCTCCCTCTCTCTGTGTGTCACCCTCTGTCACCTCAGCCCAGCTTCCTAGGCACACACTTTTTGCAGATCTTTGAATGGCCCATGGCTTGTTCATGTGAGTTTGTTTCTGATCTCCAGGCACCCATTGGGTGTAGTGCCTGTGTCTGCGCTGCTGCTGTGGTGGTGTGTGCTGCCACTCTTTCACAGTGTTGGCTGTTAATTAGCTGCTGTCATGTGCAAAAAGTGCCTTCACCCCCATGTCTTAATGCAAGGCGTCCGCCATTTGCTGGCAAGTCTTTCCTGTGTGGGGACACACTGTTTGTCTGGCTGTGACCTAGGCCATATGGGCAGAGGGCATTGTTGTCTGCTTCTGAGTTGCACTATGTGATTTTTGGGGCCCACACTCCCGCCATCCGGGTTACCGTGTCTTGTGTTGGTGTTTTCTGTGGTCTGTGACTTGGCATTGTCCAGCTGGGTGCATGGGGCATGGTGGCACTAGTGGCATGTGCGTGTTTATGGAGTGTGGTTGAGTCATGCGATAGCTTGGGGTGGTTGCGTGCATGATTGTGAGTTTGGTTGTGGATGACGTTCCCCCCATGTGAGGTGAGTTGTTTGTGTACTCACCCAGCTCTCGGAGTCCTTCTACTCCGTCCACTGCCACCACCGGCAGTATGGCCATCACCCTCTCCTCCCAGGGATGGTATTGTACGCGTCTGCGGGGCGGCCCTCCTCCAGTGATGTTGGCCTGGTTGTGGTCGTCGGTCATTTTGGCTCGGACCCTCCTCCGCATATCGTACCACCTGGCTTGGCATTCATGCCTGGTCCTTCTGGTGGACGCAACAGCATTCACAGCATCGACAATCGTCTGCCACATGGCTAATTTTTCGGAAATGCTGGTCTGTCTGACCAATGTTCCAAAGAGGTGTGGCTCGACTCTGAGGATTTCGTCGACAAGGACCTCCAACTCTTGGCTAGTGAACTTTGGATTCTTGTTAGTGGGCATGGTGAGGGGTGTGGGTGTGGATGGTTGTGGGGGGTGTGGGTGTGGATGGTTGTGGGTGTGTGGGTGTGGTTGTGCAGGTGTGTGTGTGAATGTGATGAGGGGTTGTTTGTGAAGGTGGTTGTGTGAAGGTGAGCAAGTGTAAGGTGTAGTAAAGGTTCAAGTATGGTGCTGTGGGTTGTCTGTGGGGTCTGGCAGCAGTGAGTCTGTTGCAAAGGCTCATGGTTTGTGTCTGTGGGCCCTTTTTATTGGTCCATTGGTGGGTGTGGCTGTGTTTGAACTTTGGGTGGGTGTGTTATAAGGAGTGGTTGTGTTTTGGGCCTCTGTTTGGGAGTTTGGCAGTTGCAGGTCAGTGAATGTGTTGTATTTGTGCTTGTTGGACATGTTTTGTGGCTTTGTGCGATTCGAATAGAGTATTCTTGTGTTGTTTTGCTTTGTCCTGGTTGTGTACGTGTGTTTTTAGCGTGTGTACGGTGTGTACATCAGCCATTTTGTTGTACAGTGCTGTCCTTGTCTCTGGCTTGGTACGACTCGTACATGCGCGATGTTGGGTGAAAGTGCTGGTGTTGGGGCCTGGGGTACGCTCCGTACTTAGACTGTTGGGGTCGGGGTACGCTCAATACATACGCGGGTGGGGGTACGGGCCGTACATACACGGTTGGGGTGGGGGTACGCTCCATACATACGCGGGTGAGGGTACGAACCGTACATGCGCGGTTGGGGTGGGGGTACGCTCCATACATACGTGGGTGAGGGTACGGGCCGTACATACACGGTTGGGGTGGGGGTACGCTCCATACATTCGCGGGTGAGGGTACGGGCCGTACATACACGGTTGGGGTGGGGTTACGCTCCATACATATGCGGGTGAGGGTACGGGCCGTACATACACGGTTGGGGTGGGGGTACGCTCCATGCATACGGGGGTGGTGTTACTGTCCGTATGTACACTGTTGGGGTGGGGGTACGCTCCATACATACGCGGGTGAGGGTACGGGCCGTACATACACGGTTGGGGTGGGGGTACGCTCCATGCATACGGGGGTGTTGTTACGGTCCGTACATTCACGGTTGGGGTGGGGGTACGCTCCATGCATACGTGTTAGACCCGGCCCTCGTAACATAGCTAGACCTGGCCCCTGCACCTCACACCAGCCCCCAACCCACGGCCTAGCCGATCCTTCCCACCAGAACTCACACGCACTCAACCCGGACTTCCCCGTCCGTGGCCTTCCTTCATTTCATTTCATGTATTCCATTTGTAACGCGCTCGGCTACTCAAGAGTGTCCCGGCGCGAACCAAAGGGGGGGAAAGAGACAATCATACAAAAAGGAATGTTTTAAGCTTTTTCTTAAAAGATGCGAGCTCCTGAGTGAGGCGAAGATCAAGAGGAAGGGCATTCCAGGCCCTACTAGCTCTGACCACCAAAGAGCTACCTCCCATCCTCTGAAGCTTGAATCGCGGGACGACAGCCAGGCGGAGGGCCGACGAGCACAGGGCCCTTGCAGGAGCATAAAAGGCAAAGCGTCTTTGAAGATAGAGTGGGCCCTGTCCATGAAGAGCACGATGTGCCAGGACCAAAGATTTAAATTTGATCCTGGCCGCGATCGGCAGCCAATGTAGAGATTTTAAGTGCGTGGTGACGCTCGACCTAGATGAAAAACCTAAGACTAGCCTAGCCGCCGTGTTCTGGACCACCTGCAACTTCTTGACCAAATAACCAGGTGACCCAGTAAACAAGGAGTTGGCATAGTCTAGCCGGGAGAGAATCAGAGCGCAGGTCACGGTTACTCTGGCTGCCTGCGGGATCAGTGGGAAGAAGCTCCTGAGTGTTTTAATAAGGCCAAAGCAACATCCGGCCGTTTTCTTAATGTGTGTAGAGAAGGACAGGTTCTCCTCAAACCAAATGCCCAAGTTCTTAGTGGGCTGTCCTTCCGAAAAGGGAGGAGGGAGCTCTTGAGGCCACAACTGTTGACGGAAGTCCGTAGGAAACGTGCCGAAGAGCAAGATCTCGGATTTCTGCTCATTACACTTGAGCTGAGCATTAGCCAGCCAGGAGAAGATGGATCGATGGCACTGTTGGGCGGCCAGAACAGAGCTGGAGGTCTTATCCCACGTAAAAAGTAGATGGGTGTCGTCAGCGTACGCCAGTACCTTAGCCCCCAGATCCTCAGCAAGATGAATCAACGGTGTGACGTAAATATTGAAGAGCAGAGGGCTAAGTGCCTGCTGGGCGTCTGGGACTCCTCCCGACCCAGCCCTGAAAGGATCAAAAGACAATGGCAGGAAACCCCAACAAGCGACCCCCAGGTGACAAGACCCCTGCCTACACAGACTCCGGACATCAAAGAGGAGTCGCCCTATAACAAGGGGGGCTCTGGGACTGTCCGGCAGATTCGCCTTGGAACACCTGAGCCCTGCTGAGTGACTTGCGGCTCCCTGAAGATCGTAAGACCTCCGAACTTGTGCGTGAGCCCTGCTGAGTGACTCGCGGCTCCCTGAAGATCGTAAGACCTCCGAACTTGTGCTTGAGCCCTGCTGAGTGACTCGCGGCTCCCTGAAGATCGTAAGACCTCCGAACTTGTGCTTGAGCCCTGCTGAGTGACTCGCGGCTCCTCGAAGATCGTAAGACCACCGAACTTGTAACCGAGCCCTGCTGAGTGACTCGCGGCTCCCACAGACTCTCTTGGTCCCGCCGGACCCCACGACGACAAGCGTATCCCCCAGCTCGAGGATTGTGAGCTGTGCGCCGGGTACGCTCCTGCATTTGATCCCTATCCCCCAAGACTGTCCCGCTACCTCCTAACCCCCTCCAAGACTCTGTGAGCCCACGCTCTGCTTGGATATATTTGCCTGGCTGATCATAAAGATCTTACCACTTCGATCTGATAAAGATTTGCTCGTAAGAACTCTTCGTGTGGTGTCTCTCTGTCGTGTGGTGCCGAGTGTGCGATCCTAGATACGAGGTTCCTCCCCTGAGGAGTCTCCCGCCAGTGCCCGGCTACGATACCTCGAGGGTGGGTCTCAGGGCAGTCAGGGCCCCCTCCGGGCCCCTCTGAGGCGGCCTTCTAACATTGGTGGCAAGCGACGGGATTCGGGCCCATAATCTAGAGATCGTACCGTGAACGGCTGACGCACTACCGACAAAGATGGCAGAAGGAAACGCCGTGGTTCTCATAGAAAACAACGCCAGTACCGTGTTCCAGGTGGAACAGCTGGAAGAGTACACTCACAAGGAACTAAAACAATTCTGTAAGGAACTCAGAATCGCTACCACTGGTCTCAACACCAAAGAAGATATGCAAAAGGCACTGAAAGCTTGGGTGGATTCTGGAGCCTCCCGCCCAGAAGGAGCGGGGGAGCCCCACGACGAAGCGGGACCCTCCCAAGGAGAACGCAGCAGCAACCAGGTGCGAGGCTTCGTACCAGACGGGGGCCTATCCCCGGAGGAACTCGCAGACAGAGAAAAAAGTCGCCATCACGAGCTCGAATTAGCCAAACTCAAAATTGAGGGCGAGTTGAAATTAGCCGAGAAAAAGCTAGCAGTAGAACAGTTGCGAGTACAAGGAGAACTAGAAGAGAAGAAACTCCAACGAGAACACGAGGGAAGGAGACTTCAACTAGAACATGAACGCAGCCTGAAGGAAATAGAATTGAAAGCGAGAAGCGAAGAAACGCGGCCCCCGGGGAACCGGGAGGCGGCCGCACCGACGGAGCAGAAGGTCCACATCCCCAAGGATGTGGTCAAAGAATATTACAAAAATGATGACATTCAGCAGTGGTTCCGGGCCTACGAGATCGCCATGACCTCCCATCGGGTCCCGCAGAAGGATTGGGGGGCTGGGTTATGGGGACGATTCCTGAGCGAAGGAAAAGACACCCTGCTCGACCTACCCACCTCCATGCAAACCTCCTATGAACACATGAAAGCGGACCTCCTCACAAGGTACGGCCTCACCCCGGAGATGTACCGCCAGCGGTTCCGGGACTGCAGGAAGATCCCGGGTACCACCTGGGTGGAATATGTGAATTTCTTCAGCCGCGCCTTCGATGGGTGGATCAAGGGCAGCAAGGTATCCACCATGGAAGAACTAACCGACCTTATGTTGTGGGAACACCTGGCGGCCAACTGCTTTGTGGAACTACGCCAGCATCTGCTCGACAGCAAGCTCACGGACCCAAGAAAGCTGGCTGTCGAGGCTGGTCGCTGGACCAACACCCGGGTCTCCCGGGGCCCTGTAGGAGAGTACCCCCGAGCCAGTCAGGGACCACCCCGCCAGAGAGGGGGGGAAACCAGGGAGGGCAGAGAGAGTCCCAAGCTAGTCCACCGAAGTCCCAACCTCCGCCTTTCCCGGCACCCCCACCAGCTGTATCCGGCCCCCCCCTTAGACGGGGGCACCGGGTAACCATCACTTGTTTCTGTTGCCAGAAGCCCGGGCATTACGCCAACGACCCTGAATGCCCCATGGCCCCACGCACCACTCAGGCAGCACCCCCTGCTAGACAGATAGCCAATGTAGCCCTGGGGGAGGAGGTTGAGGAGGCCGAGGAGTGGGAACCCGCAGCTATGGCCCTAGTATCCTTAGGAGATAGGGAGATGGTCCCTGGGAGCCTCCTGCCCTCTTACACCAAGAAATATGGGCAGCTCATAAAGATCAATGGCCACCAAGTAGAAGCCCTACGTGACACC
This sequence comes from Triturus cristatus, assembly GCF_964204655.1. Taxonomy (NCBI): domain Eukaryota; kingdom Metazoa; phylum Chordata; class Amphibia; order Caudata; family Salamandridae; genus Triturus; species Triturus cristatus. The sequence goes on from NC_140590.1 coordinate 1,577,343,490, forward strand.
GGGGCCAGCATCACCGGTGTCCTCAGCCATTTAGTACACGAAGACCAGGTCCTCCCCAATGTCTTTTGCCCTGTCATTTCAGCCGACAACACAGAAAGCCTATGTAAGGTAGCCCTGGTGCCCTTTGAGTGGGGAGGGGTGGTCGGTAAACTAAAAGTTGCAGTGAGAACCTCCCAGCCCGTCGACTGTCTCCTGGGGAACGACCTGGAAAGTTCCCCCTGGGGACAAGTTGAGCGCAAGACCCACCTAGGGATGATGGGCCTCCCTGAGTGGGTGTGCGCCACCACTCGATCCATGGCGGCTCGACTGACCCCCCTGAGGGAAGTCGACGACGCCCCGATCCCTGAAGATAGAATGGTCCCAGCCGAGGGTCCCCCCATTCCCCCACCAGAAGAGCCGATCGCCGGTGACGAACAACCGCCTTCCGACTCCACCCCAGTCACCGAGGTAGGCGACCTGCCCGAATTAGCCCATTGGCGCCACGAGGGGGGCCCCTCCCGAGAAGAGTTCTGCCGAGAACAGGCTACCTGTCCCTCCCTGGTCGGGCCCCGGCAACAGGCAGAGGCCCAGGCCGCAGGCGACCAGACGGGGACGCACCGGGTGTATTGGGAGAATGACCTTCTGTACAGCGAACAGAAGTCGGTGGAGCTAGGGTCCGGCTGGGTGCTGGTGGTACCCCTACGCTTCCGAAACCTCCTCCTGGGCTTGGCCCACGATGTTCCCCTCGCAGGCCACTTGGGCCAGGACAAAACATACAGTCGCCTCGTGACCCACTTCTACTGGCCCAGAATGAAAGCAGATGTAGGAGCCCACTGCAAGTCCTGTCCCACGTGCCAGGCCAGTGGGAAGAGCGGAGGGAAGAGCAAGGCTCCCCTCCAACCCTTCCCTGTCATCAGTACCCCTTTTGAGCGGGTCGGGATCGACATTGTAGGGCCCCTGGACCCCCCAACTTCCCAAGGGCACCGGTTCATCCTCGTCCTGGTGGACCATGCCACCCGTTACCCTGAGGCCATCCCCCTGCGCACCGTCACGGCCCCCGTGGTGGGCCGGGCGTTGATGGGAATCTTCTCCCGCATGGGTTTCCCCCCACGAGGTCGTGAGCGATCGCGGTACCAACTTTATCTCCCGATACATGAAGTCCTTATGGCAACAATGCGGGGTGTCCTATAAGTTCACCACCCCGTACCACCCCCAAGGAAACGGCCTGGTAGAGCGGTTTAACCGGACTCTGAAGGGGATGATCGCGGGCCTGGAAGAGCCCCTCCGGCGTAAGTGGGACATCCTGCTCCCCTGCCTCCTATTCGCATACCGCGAAGTTCCCCAGAAATCCTTGGGGTTCAGCCCCTTTGAGTTACTCTACGGGCACCCCGTCAGGGGGCCCCTCAGCCTGGTCAAGGAAGGTTGGGAGGCGGCGCCCCGAGGCCCCCCCCGAGATGTGTTCCGTTACGTCCTGACCCTCCGGAACCAGACTAGAAGGTTCCGAGAGATGGCCGAGGCCAACCTGGAGGCTGGTCAGGAGGAGATGAAGCGCTGGTACGACCAGAACGCCACTCTGGTCGAGTTTCAGCCGGGCCAGCAGGTATGGGTCATGGCCCCCGTGAAACCCTGCGCCCTCCAGGATAAATGGACCGGTCCCTTCAAGGTGGTTGAGCGGAAGAGCCAGGTCACGTACTTGGTGGACGTCCAGTCCCCCCGGGACCCTCTCCGGGTCCTCCACGTGAACCGCCTCAAGCCCCACTTTGTGAGAACGGAGCTGAGCCTCCTACTGGCCACGGATGATGGGTCCGAGGAGGAGTCAGATCCTCTCCCGGATCTCCTGTGCACCAAAGAGAAGGACGGCTCTGTAGAAGGAGTGAACCTCGCCCCGTCTCTCACTCCCCAGCAACGTGAAGATTGCCGCCAGCTCCTAGGGCAGTTTTCGGACCTCTTCTCCCTGGTCCCTAGGGTCACCGACTGGTGTGTCCATGACGTGGATACCGGGGACAGTTCGCCAGTGAGACACCGGGCCTACCGAGTCCCTGATCGGGTCCGGTCCTGCATCCAAGCCGAAGTCTCGAAAATGTTGACCCTAGGCGTGATCGAACCCTCAGACAGCCCCTGGGCCAGCCCCGTGGTCCTGGTCCCGAAAGCAGCTGCCCCCGGGGTCGCACCAGAACTCCGCTTCTGCGTGGACTACCGGGGACTCAATGAAGTCACCCGAGCCGATGCCCACCCCATTCCCCGAGCCGACGAGCTCATTGACCGGCTCGGGGCTGCTCGGTTCCTCAGCACCTTCGATCTCACCTGCGGCTACTGGCAAATTGCGCTCACAGAAGGAGCCAAGGAGCGGTCCGCCTTCTCCACCCCGGATGGGCACTATCGCTTTCACGTAATGCCCTTCGGGATGAAAAATGCCCCGGCCACCTTCCAGCGACTGGTAAACAGAGTCCTGGACGGGCTGGAAAAATTCAGTGCCGCGTATCTCGACGATATCGCAGTTTTTAGCTCCGAGTGGAGTGAGCACCTCCAGCACCTTCGGAGGGTGCTGACCGCTCTGCGCCAGGCAGGCCTCACCGTGAAAGCCAGTAAGTGCCAGATTGGGCAAGGTTCGGTAACCTACCTGGGGCACCAGGTCGGAAGCGGGCAGGTCGCCCCTCTACAGCCCAAAATCGACGCCATCCTAGCCTGGGAACCCCCCACTACCCAAACGGAGGTCCGAGCCTTTCTGGGCCTCACGGGCTACTACCGGAGATTCATCCGGAATTACGGCAGCTTGGTCGGTCCCCTCACGGGACTCACGTCCAAAAAGCAGCCCAAGAAGGTGCGATGGTCCCCTGCCTGCCAAGAGGCGTTCGAGGCCCTGAAAGCGGCCATGTGTACTGCCCCCGTCCTCCAGGCCCCCGACTACTCCAAAGAGTTTGTGGTACAGACTGATGCTTCCGAGCATGGCATCGGGGCAGTCCTCTCCCAGGTGAATGACCAAGGCCTAGACCAGCCCGTAGCCTTCCTCAGCCGAAGACTGTTGCCCAGGGAACAGAGATGGAGCACCATCGAGCGAGAGGCATTCGCCGTAGTCTGGGCCCTCAAGAAACTATGCCCATACCTGTTCGGCACCCATTTCAAGGTCCAAACCGACCATCGCCCCTTGCGGTGGCTCATGCAGATGCGAGGGGAAAACCCCAAGCTGCTGCGGTGGTCAATCTCCCTCCAGGGGATGGATTTCACCGTGGAGCATCGCCCTGGGGCTGACCACGCCAACGCCGATGGCCTCTCCCGGTTCTTCCGCCTCAGCGAAGAGAACCCCCAAGAAGATGGGTAGTTCTCTCCGGCTTTCAGCTGGGGGGGACGCGTGTTAGACCCCGCCCTCGTAACATAGCTAGACCTGGCCCCTGCACCTCACACCAGCCCCCAACCCACGGCCTAGCCGATCCTTCCCACCAGAACTCACACGCACCCAACCCGGACTTCCCCGTCCGTGGCCTTCCTCCCTTCGGCCACACCGGGCCCGCGTGCCCACTTCATGCATCAAGATGGCCGCCCGGCCCCAGCGCGACCCAGGCCTAGAGGCGCCACTCCGGCTGGAGGACACCACGCTCCCCTTGGGATGAGAGAGGGAGGAGCAGTTTCTATCACACCTCTGCGCTTCCCTGGGACGGTGGGTTTCGATCGACCTGCCGGCCTCCCCGAGGGCTGGCTCCACGCCTGCTGGGCATCTGGGACTCCTCCCGACCCAGCCCTGAAAGGATCAAAAGACAATGGCAGGAAACCCCAACAAGCGACCCCCAGGTGACAAGACCCCTGCCTACACAGAATCCGGACATCAAAGAGGAGTCGCCCTATAACAAGGGGTGCTCTGGGACTGTCTGGCAGATTCGCCTTGGAACACCTGAGCCCTGCTGAGTGACTCGCGGCTCCCTGAAGATCGTAAGACCTCCGAACTTGTGCGTGAGCCCTGCTGAGTGACTCGCGGCTCCCTGAAGATTGTAAGACTTCCGAACTTGTGCTTGAGCCCTGCTGAGTGACTCGCGGCTCCCTGAAGATCGTAAGACCTCCGAACTTGTGCTTGAGCCCTGCTGAGTGACTCGCGCCTCCTCGAAGATCGTAAGACCACCGAACTTGTAACCGAGCCCTGCTGAGTGACCCGCGGCTCCCACAGACTCTCTTGGTCCCGCCGGACCCCACGACGACAAGCATATCCCCCAGCTCGAGGATTGTGAGCTGTGCGCCGGGTACGCTCCTGCATTTGATCCCTATCCCCCAAGACTGTCCCGCTACCTCCTAACCCCCTCCAAGACTCTGTGAGCCCACGCTCTGCTTGTATATATTTGCCTGGCTGATCATAAAGATCTTACCACTTCGATCTGATAAAGATTTGCTCGTAAGAACTCTTCGTGTGGTGTCTCTCTGTCGTGTGGTGCCGAGTGTGCGATCCTAGATACGAGGTTCCTCCCCTGAGGAGTCTCCCGCCAGTGCCCGGCTACGATACCTCGAGGGTGGGTCTCAGGGCAGTCAGGGCCCCCTCCGGGCCCCTCTGAGGCGGCCTTCTAACAATACGGGGGTGGTGTTACGGTCCGTATGTACACTGTTGGGGTGGGGGTACGCTCCATATATACGCGGGTGGGGGTACGGGCCGTACATACACGGTTGGGGTGGGGGTATGCTCCATACATACGCGGGTGAGGGTACGAGCCGTACATGCACGGTTGGGGTGGGGGTACGCTCCATACATACGCGGGTGAGGGTATGGGCCGTACATACACGGTTGGGGTGGGGGTACGCTCCATACATTCGCGGGTGAGGGTACGGGCCGTACATACACGGTTGGGGTGGGGATACGCTCCATACTTACGCGGGTGAGGGTACGGGCCGTACATACACGGTTGGGGTGGGGGTATGCTCCATGCATACGGGGGTGGTGTTATGGTCCGTACATACACTGTTGGGGGTGGGGGTACGCTCCATACATATGCGGGTGAGGGTACGGGCCCTACATACACGGTTGGGGTGGGGGTACGCTCCATGCATACGGGGGTGGTGTTACGGTCCGTACATACACGGTTGGGGTGGGGGTACGCTCCATGCATACGGGGGTGGTTTTACGGTCCATACGTACACTGTTGGGGTGGGGGTATGCTCCATACATACGCGGGTGGGGGTACGGTCCGTACATACACGGTTGGGGTGGGGGTACGCTCCGTACATACGCAGGTGAGGGTACGAGCCGTACATGCACGGTTGGGGTGGGGGTACGCTCCATACATACGCGGGTGAGGGTACGGGCCGTACATACACGGTTGGGGTGGGGGTACACTCCATACATTCGCGGGTGAGGGTACGGGCCGTACATACACGGTTGGGGAGGGGGTATGCTCCATACTTACGCGGGTGAGGGTACAGGCCGTACATACACGGTTGGGGTGGGGGTACGCTCCATGCATACGGGGGTGGTGTTACGGTCCGTACATACACTGTTGGGGGTGGGGGTACGCTCCATACATACGCGGGTGAGGGTACGGGCCGTACATACACGGTTGGGGTGGGGGTATGCTCCATACATACGCGGGTGGGGGTACGGGCCGTACGTATGGGGGTGCACATACACGGGTGGGGGTACATCTCGTACATACACGGGTGTACATACACGGGTGTACATTCACGGGTGGGGGTACGTCTCGTACATACACGGGTGTACATACGCGGGTGGGGGTTCGACTCGTACGTACACGGGTGTACATACACGGGTGGGGGTACATAGGAGGGCTGGGGGGGTGGTTGGGCGCGTACATACGGGGGCTGGGGGGAGTGTTGGGCGCGTATGCGGGCACATGTCTCCATGGTTGCTATGGGAGTTCGGTGCAGACGGTGCTTTTCCCATCCGGTTGTAACATGGGACGCACGGGATGGATCGTACTTCCGCGGTCGGACTTCACTTTTCACATTTGTACGGTAATTCGTTCGGAGACGTGTCGGGCACATTTTCCAACCCGAGGACGTGTGGGGAATTATTCCCAATGCGATTCGTATGGACTTTTTCCCTTGCGAATCGTAGTTGGCAGTTTGTACGGCACTTGTACGATTAGTACGGTAAAAAGACCGGATACGAGTCGTACGGGGAATTTTTTTACAGGATCGTAATCGCCACCTATGTGACCATCAGTGCACCCTCCAGCACCCAACAAATCAAAAGGTGGGCTTCAAATGGTCACTCGAGTGGGAAAAAAGTTTTCGAAGCATCAATAATGCAATCAAATAGGCAACAGCAATGGCATACTTTGACCCAAAGCTGAACACGGAGGGGGCCATAGCAGTGCAGCATACAGACAGCACAGAGGTCCAGCATCAGGTGGAGGCGTACATCAGCAGAAACCTCTTGGACATTGAAAGAGCCTACTCACAACATGAAAAGGGAAGCCTGGAAATGGTGTTGGTTTGAGAACCCTTTCACATGCTCTTATACAAAATAGGTCCGCCATCGTAACTGATGACCAAGTTCTGATGAGGTATTGGTAACCTCAAGGGGAAAATGCCCCCAACGATTGAAAGGCAGGGAATATACTTGCAGGATTATCTCTCAGTAATTGATTACAAGCTCGGAAAAGAGCTGAGTACTTCTTGCAACACCCGCTACGTTCAACAGAGTGAGCCCTTTTGTAATGGAGAGCACTTCCAATTCATAATCAGCACCAGCATACCCACAGCACTATCAATTACACAAGTGGTCACAGTGATAGAAGACAATAGGGACCGCACATTTGTCAAGCAACTAATAAAGACACAAAGGTGGAGAAATGCCAAAGATGGGGAAGGTGACCTGGAGGAAATCAGCGCTTTCCATAGTGTCCTGTTGGAGTAAGTTGTGACAGAAGGACTCATTCTGAGTGGATCCCACATTGCCATCCCCAAACGTTTGTGAAAGCAAGTCATTGAACTGGCACACGAGCGATATCGCAGAATATTTGCCACAAAGAGAGCTTGCTGAGAAGGTATGGTTTCCAAAGCTGATTGACATGGTGGAGACAGAGCTGCTAGCATGTCCCACATGTACTTGCCTTCTTCAGAACAACAAAACCACCACTACCGACTATATCAGAAGTACCCAAAAGTTCTGGGACCTAGTTGCGAATTACTTCTTTGGCCCTCTCCCCTCAGGCAAATATCTCCTGGTATTAGTAGACAATTACTCCCAATTCCCTTGAGTCAAAATGATCTTGTCAATTGTACAGCAAAAGTGATTTGCAAACTAAATGACACTGGGACTCCCGCAGACCCTAAAGTGAGACAACAGTTCACCATTCATTAGCAGAGAGCTCAAAAACGTCTTAACTCAGCTGGACATTGAACAAGATAACACCTTTATGGCCCCAATCCAAAGGAATAACAGTACGGTTCATGGAAACACCGAAGAGACCTGTACAGTGAGCCACTGGTGAAGGCATAACAATAGAGAAACATTATTCCAGATCAGGTGCACATATCAAACCACACCACACTCAACAATAGGGGAGAATCCAAGTACTGTCATGTCTGAGAACTCCGTTCGAAATAATTTCCTGCAATGGACAGTGACATACACCAGATGCATCACCATGCTGGGAGCCACGGACAAAGAAAAGAAGGAGAAAATGAATGGCTACATGGGTACCTGATGGCATGCACAGGAGACAACCCTCCCTGAAGGGACCTGGGTAGTGGACAGGCTAAAGCAAAAGTGGAAGACAGACATGCCCTATGACTTGGAATCGCTAAAGGTTACAGAACAGAAAGGGAGCATGGTCTCAGTGATCCAACCAGGGAAGTCCATCACAAGTCCTTCATCAAAGCCAGCCCCAAGACCACTCCACAAATCCCACACCCCAAGAGAGAAGACAGAGGAACGTGAAACCCCCACCAATGTGAGCGGGGTAGACCAGCCAGCCATGGCCCAATCCGGAATTACCTCGTTCTCCAGGTGCTTCATAACCTGTTCACAATGACTAATAGAGGAAACATAAAAGAAGGAAAAGAGCCCAGGTTCTAGTTTAACACAAGGTGGGGGTGGGGAGAAACATAGATTGCAGAGGAAGAGGGGGTTTATCATGTATAGGGGTGGGGCAGGACATGAATAAAGGAGCTGCACAAACTCAATGCACTGTGTCTGTGATGTCATTCCTGGGAATGAATGATCGATGCCGCAACACATTAAATATTTTTGGGGGCCTTGTCGAGAGCTGTTTTGTGGACCCTGGTTAGAACAACTTTGACCTATTTTCAACAAATTCATCTCCCCACATTTCCAAACAATAGTGCATCATACATGTAACTTCAGAAACATTGGCACGCAAAGCAGTCAAAAGCTCATGTTGTCAGGCTTTCTTCAATCAAAGAGTACAAAAAGAAAGCTTTGACATGCATTGATAAAAACATTTCTTTGTGTGCGTCAAGCTGGAACTTTTTGTCACTAAACAACAAAATTTTACATGAAATGTGGTGTTTTACGAATTTATTTTTCCATTTGTAGCTAGGACATAGTAAGGATGAGTTGTTAGATGTGTAATGGACTCGATACACATAGTACTATGCTCAAATATTCGTAATCATGAATAAATCCCTTTTACAATATTCTTGTTGCAAAAGGTAAAATCGATGCAATACTCGAAGGGGAGGTAGGGAGATATTTGAGATAAAGTAAGAAATATATCTAGCCCTAAGGAAAGATACAAAGAAGTGAAAAGAGTAAGAGGAAGGTAGATAAATAGCAGTAGAGAGACAGATAAGGTTTTACAGTGAGATAAAAAAAGCAATATAGATAGATACAGAGAGAAACATTCTTCAGACTGTCACAATCACATTACCAGGGGTGGCCTTGGAAGGTGGGGGCCGTCAGCACCTGCCCAATTTGCCATTGTATTAAAACAATTCTGTTTTTGGTGAACAGGTATGTTGCCAGTCTGCCTTATATTTAGCCTCACCAGAGAGCTCATTAGCTTTTTGGTACCAAGGTAACAAAATCTTACTCTACAATGTAGCTCTTCTTTTTTCAGCTGAAAAATAAAAAATGATGGATGTATTGCTTAAATTAATTTCAGCCACTAGTAATTATTGGGTCTGCATTCTAGTCAATATTTTTTGCCTACTATGCCGCTCTACCCATAGACCAGCCACAGTGTCTCACTTAGAAAAGCAATCAAGCATTGGCAAATCCAATAGCTCTCGTCTATATCGGGTATTGGCTTTGTCGATGTTTAACCATGTTGTACAGAGACGATCTACTGTCCAGCATGTGCAGCTGAAAGTTATAAGAAAGCACTTTGACATGGCCAGAGCTGACTACGTCATAACACTTTTCAAAAATTGCTACCGGGAGGCAACACATGAGGCAGGTGGGAACAAAAGCGCTATGTCGAATCCAGTGGTGTCCATGTCATTTTGTTTTTAGGTCTCGCCTGACCCAGCGCATGCGCTGGTCTGGCGAGACATTTTGTGAGGGCTCAAAAAAGTGCTACCACTGTAGTATAAAGCTAGAGTGCATGTGCGCTGGCGCGTGCGCCTCACTGTCGCGGCCGCCCAGCCGCTTTGATGTTTGAATGCGATTGCGATCACCTTCACTTTCGCGGCCACACGCCCGCTTTGATGTTCTCCGTGAGCCAGTTTTTTTTTCTCCTGTTTATTACTTCTATGTAGTAATAGTGGCACCCATGCGCCACCATTACTACAGAGCAGTAATAAACAGAAACAAGCATTGGCATAGCCAATAGGTCTCACTTTTGGGACCTTATAAGTATTTAGTTATGCAATTGTTGCATGGCTAAACACTTGTAAGGTCCCAAAAGCGAGACCTATTGGCTATGCCAATGCTTGTTTTGTTTGTTATGTGAGTAGGGGGCAGCAAGGACAACAGAGGGAGGCCAGATGGGTGGTAGGCGAAGCAGCAAGGGTGACAACGGATAGAGGGATGCAGGTCGGGCAAGCAACACAGGCAACAACAGCAGGAGCGAGGGGGGCATGTAAGCAACACGGATAGCGGATAGAGGGGGGTGGGGTGGGAGGAGACAGACAGCGGAGGGTGGGGAAGTACACAAGGGAGCTAGCCAAAAAAGATAGATTGGTCGAGGGCATAAGCACAAAGGAACATTTTTTGCCTATAACAATGAGCAGTGGAAGAACACAAGTAACACATCCATGCGCCAAAGGAAGGATAAACACATGAAGAAGAATGAAGCCTACAGCAGCTGTGCAATAAGAGGCAAGCAGATGAGAGTGACAATAAAGCAAAGCATTGGAAAGCAATAGGTGATCTAGAAACACACTGACTGAAAACAAACGGTCTCGAAGAGACAGAGCAAGCACTGTCTATGTGAGATCTAAAAAATGACGGGTTGAATTATTTTCAGCCAGTGGTAATTATTCAGCTGCATTGCAGTACATAATTTGTTTGTGCACCATCCCACTCAAAGAAGTTACCAGCATAGGCAAATTAATGTTGAGCCTGCTCCAATAGCAATAGTGTAGCCTAACCTGCCAGTCCAGGCTCCATCCAGATGGAAACATAAGCAAGCCTAGTTTGGGTTTTTGGGCCTCTCAGTGACACCACTTTGGGTTGCTTGTGTTCTTGTTTGGAGCTGGCTGGCAGTTCGGTCTGAACTGTTCCCATTGGACCTAGGCTGATTGTCTCTGTCACAGTGGGTGAAAAATGATGGACAGGAACAGGACCCAGTGATTACCAATGGATGGGACAGATTCAAGCATTCCTTCCATCACCTTGTTGTTTTTTGGAAAGCAAATTGTGACGTTGACAACAACAAATTTGAGACTCACAAGCAAAGTCTTTTCAACACTACCTATGCACTGAAGGAAATTAAAGAAATATCTTACTCCCTTTGCTCCCAGCAACTGTAGTAGATCAGTAGAAGAAATTAAATGTATTTAAAGATCTGCCTTTGATTTGAGCAACACAATCTGGATACAAATGTGTGCACAGTGTAGTCGGAAACAATTATTAATTTGCTGTATGTGTTCACAAAAATCCGCTCAGACCAACTTCCTCTGTCAGTGGCACTCCCTGTGAAGATTAAACACTTAAGGGCACATGCATCAAGCCCACATTTTGCGATTTCTTAATAGCGAACTTTACCGATTCGCTATTTAGAAATCGCAAAATGCAATGCATGAAGGATTCGCAAAAAAAATTGTGATTCCTTAAAATTCCTTAATTGCAAATCGTAAACTACGAATCGCAATTAAGGAATGCCTTCCCATTCATTAAAATGGGCCTAGAGGCCCATAGGAATGAATGGGAAGCCATTCGCAATTTGCGAGTATCAAATAGGAACTCGCAAATTGCAAATGCAAGTTGAAGGGTGCTAGGGGGCCTTAAAGGCTACCCTGATGCACCCCCAAATTTGACATGTATGCTCATGTGGCGCACATATATGCCCTAAGGGCATATGTGTGTGCCACATGGTACTTCGAAAAATGCACTTTTGTGCATTTTACACAATTTTTGCAAATTACCATCAACTTGCAGTTGATGGTAATTAGCATTTCCTAAATGCGAACTCGCACTTAGGAAAGGCTTTGATGCATCCCAAATAGGGAATCGCAATTTGCGATTCCCTAAAAGCATTTGCAATTTAGGTAATCGAAAGATTTGCGATTACCTATATTGCGAATGGGTTTCGGGTGATGCATCCCTATTGGCTAAATACTGGTCGCAAAGGATCGGCCCGTTTGCGATCAGTATTTAGGTTGATGCATGTGCCCCTTACTATGTAGGTCTGCTGGTTGTTTGCAGAGATGAACATTACTTACATAATGCAAAATCTTAATCATATGCTTAGAATTACAGCATGCAAAACAAACCAGTTAAAAAGAATATAAAAAATCTGATAAAATACAATTTTATATTCACTTTATATTGGAAAAATATTCATCCCTTCCACAGAATGATAGAACGCTGCTCTAAATAGGTCAGTAGAAAAAAAAGCTCTGGTATAACAAATGGAGAATAATACATAGGAAATTTAGAGCCGACATGAAGTAGAACATCAGGGCCACGTTCTGGAGAGAACCTTTGATTATGTGGGCTAATGAAGCCAGGCGGCTCAGAGAAGTCAAACTCTTTTCCAGATCCCAGGCGAGTCTTTCTGCCACATTTGATAGAATTCATCAAAGAGAAGAGCGAACCTGATTACTATCGACCGCTCGGCAATCTCCATCACCCCCTTGTTATGGATGATGGGGGCGCCTGACTGCTTGGTCTGATTGACGAGAAGTTCACGAGGTTAAACCTTTTTTCATTATGTTCTGGTACGTTTTTTTTTCTTTTCAAATGTAACCATTTAAGAATTTGTTACTTTGAAATGCCAGTCATGTGCAGCACAGCTTCACGAAAAAGAGTTCCATGTATATATCATCAGGGGCGTTGTGTGGGCTGTCAGCGGCCGGGGCAAGGTAAGTATCCTTCCACTCTTCTTTTGAAATCTAGCACCCTTATTAAAATTTTGCACCCCTTAAGAATGCCCCTAAGAATTTTGTGCGCGGATCAACTGCCCCTGTGGCCCCACCCACGCAACGCCTCTGTGTATCATATGTCATTATTTGTGACCTGCTTTCCTTTAACGTGGGCTTAGAAGTGGCGGTTCCAATTCTAGCTGTCATTGTAAATAAAAGACATTGTGTGATGTTATAATCAATATCCGAGCATGCGTAATATTGAGGGGCTGGCTTCTGTAAAATTGAGAATAGACTGTGCCTTTGTGGCTGGCATTTGAGCACTCTGGTGAAGGTGTAAAGCTGCACTGCGCAAAGTTACTTGGAATCTGTCACTCAAGTAGCCCTGTGTTGGGAATCGTTGCCTCTCTGGAAGAGGTGTTGTGCCATTGTTATATATGGCTCTCGGAGAGCCTCTATCGTTTATTTCAGGTTCTGTATCTCACAACTCACTGTTATGACATAGCAAAAGCTGATAGCAAAACTGGCTACCCACTGTTATGATGTCATTAAGGCCTTCCAGACCAGGCTGACAGGCCTCCCTGAGCGTCTGTCAGCGCTGCTTTGACTGGAAGCAGAAAGCACAGCTGCAGGAGGGGGAATGAAGACAGGAAAGGTGGTGGGAGTTAGTCAATGATGGCAGGTATATTTTTTAAACCTGTAGGACAAAAATGCATAAGAGGCCATGTATATTTCCCATTGCTCCTCAACCACTACATAGCAGTTGAAAGCAGGGGCAGAAGAATTTGGGGGCCATACATAACATAAAATTATAGATGGGTAAAAAGTCAACTACAGGGATGTTTTCACCTCAGGATTCTGAGTGACATTATAGACAACTTGAACTTCGATCTCGTCTATTTTATGTCACTCATAACCCCTCGGTGAAAAAACTTTCCTGTAAATCACATTCACCCATCTATAATTATATATGTAATGTATAGCTCTCATGGGAGCCTCAATCATTTATTTCAGATTCTGAATCTCATAATCCACTCTTATGACTTAGCAATAGTTGATAACAAAACTGGTTACCCTCTGTTGTGATGTCATAAAGGCTTTTCAGGCCAAGCTGACAGGCATTCCTGGGAACCTGTCAGCGCAGCTTTGCTTTTCTGCTTTTACTGAAACCACAAAGAACATCTGCAGGAGATGGAGGTAAGGCAGGGAAGGTGGTGGAGATTGGTCAAGGATGGCAGGCAAGGCTTTTGTTTAACCTTTGGAACAGGGATACCTAACTAGTAATTAACTACTATGGCGAAGCAACAGTTGATAACAAAAAGTGTTGCCCACTGTTGCCACGTCATAAAGTTCTTCCAGGCCAGGCTAACAACTCTCCGTGAGCCTAGCAGTGCAGTGTTGCATGTCGTCTTTGACAGAAAGCTTAAAACACAGATGGAGGAGGGGGAAAGAAGGCAAGGAAGCTGGTGGGGTTGATTAAGTATAGCAGGTAAGGTATTTTTTCCCCATTTGGGACAGGGAGGAGAGGTCATGTTATGTATGGTTCCCACATTTCTCCTTTTGCTTTACTCTGATTGTCTATTTGATGTCACTCAGAACCCCTCAGTAAAAAACATACCTGTAACTCACAGATAACCATCTATAATGTTATATATTACAAAAGGGTGCAGTGTTCACTCAATGGACCAAACGGAAAATATTTTTCTGTGAGTAGGGTTCACATACTCTGGGCTTAGTCTTGGCTCACTGAGTTTCTAGAAGTAATTCCTACGTATTCATTGAAGAACGCTTCATGAATTGGTGCTCTAGAGATGTTTTCTGTCCATGCATGTTTGCAGTTTGGTTGGTTGATTGCCTTCAAAAAGCATTGTCTCTAATATACTCCCTCAATCAACTCATTCACTGGTTTTGATGTTGCTACAGTGTACAGGCACTTACAACACACCCCTCTGACTTCTAGGCTGAAGGAGGTTCCCTTGCTTGTCTACACTAAATCAGGAAAAATAGTACAGAACTGTTAAGAAAAGCAATCCCATTATAAAAAATATTGTGCACCTAATTTCTAAGAGGGAAAGTATTTGCTGTGGGCACTAGAAATGCATAAGAAATTAAATACCCACACATGTATAAATAAAACCACACATTATTGTGCAAACAGATGTTTGCACATGGATCGGAATTTAGCCCTAAAACTGATACTGAGGGCCTAGATGTCTTAATCGGGGAGTTAGAATTACCCTTGCCAATAAAATGGTTCTGATCATGAGGATGGAAATGGAATGACTTCGACTAAAGGAGCTTAGATCTGCTCTGTACTGCACTGTGCTCCATGTTATACAAGTTCTGCAGTGCCAACGGTATGTATGCTTAAAGCAAACTAAATCTCTGGTAGTGAGCTACAATCAAAGCCCTTGCTGCATACATCATCAGTCATCTGTTCATTAGAAAACACTTGATGCCAAAAGCATCTGGAAAAGGTAGTTAACCCATTGAGTCATCAGATGTGGGGATGTGCCCATTCCCAACCTAACTGGAAGCACTGCTGTCGTAACCTACGCTTTTTGTGACTATTATCATCTGTTCTCATGCAACATGCACATAATCCTATCAGTTTATTTAGTTGTCAGAAACCACTCTCAGGTTATCATGAGCAGACATTTACCTCCAAACTAAACAAATCTTATGTAATAAATACATGTGTGACTAGTCTTTCAACTTCATTTGCTGATGAGCACTTGTGAGGTAATGAAAAACAGGAAGAAAAGACCAAACAAACTCAGACCTACAGTTTTAACATCATGACATAATAGTTTGATAGACAGCTCAGATAAAACAAGGGGCACTCTGACTTGTAAACTGATTTTCTGCTTGAACTTGGAGCAGTTGATTTGATATCACATGATTTAGCTCCCATTCATCCCTTAATGCTCTTTTGCATAGCATGCCAGTGTCTCGTGCACTGTTGTTTATGTGAGACTGTATATTAATAGAGTGAGAAATTGATCAAAAAATCAAGCCAGCAGTATAAAGCGCTAAAGAATTTTGATAAAACTTTCTTTAGTTTTACCTGCTTAGAGTAAACCATCACAACCTGTTGTTCTGGAGCAACATGGCCCCCTTGGTGTCCTACAATGTGATGTGCCAGAGGATCAGTTCCCTTGTTTTAATGGGGCTGGTAAGGGACATCATCTCAATGGCTGTCCACTGAGGTCTCTCTCTCATGGCACTTGTTTCCTAGACCCGTGGCCTGTCAAAAGCTAAAGGGTTTTTGGTTTGGAAAGGAGCACAGCGACACCCTCCGCAGTGGTCTATAATGATTTCTAAAATGAGACCTAAATTTCCCGCTGAAGTCCTTGATACCAGCGAGCAGCTGGCATCTTGTTGTGGGAGATGGGTCAAGCACAAGGGAAGAGGAGACATTCAGGGCCTGATTCACAAAGGGCTTCTGCATTCATGGCGGAGGCCCCACAGTTGTGGAGGAGTCTCTGCACTGAGGGCAGAATCTCTGAAATGACAATTCTCATTGCCGAGATTCTGCCCTGAGTGCGGAGGCTCCCCCACGACTGTGGGGCCTCCATTATGAGTGTGGTGGCCCTTTGTGAATCAAGTCTTATATGTCATTTGGATCAACCTCCCTGCATCTGCTTTTCCTCTCTTTGGAGAAAAGCCTGCACTGATATTTGCCAGTGCCAATGAGATCTCTTCTGGCATCCTGGCCTTGATGTTAGTTCCGCAGGCATGTTGCCATAGCATGGCCAGCCTTCAGCCAAGACTGTCATCAGAAAAGGCAGCTCACTGCCCAGCAAGCAGGGACTTCAACAACACAACTTGCCACAGGTATTATTTCTACTGTCACGCTTCATTGCCTGGACCACACAGCTATGTCTAAGCCAATCAAAGTTGGTTAATAATTTGAAGAATTATGGAATTTGCAATTTATGCATACTGGGGAAAATTTCCAACATGAGTTAAAGGATTATGGAAATGCTAGCTGAAATTATATCCAATGCTGAAAGGAGCATTTTGCATGATTGCAAAGTGAACCAGGCCAGATATGACTGAAAAATTTGAAGTATGCCTCTAACCCTTGTTATGTGGACCTAAAATCTTACAAAATGATGACCAATAAGTATGGCCTAACCAGTTTAAAAAAGGCTTAGTTAAAGTGGGGTGTGCTATTCTCCCAGCTAAGAATGATTGTGGTTTTTAAAGTGCATTGACTGGTGAAAATATATGCAATTTGGTAAGATTGTAAATCTGTAATACAGATTTACAGAGGTCATAAGTTTGTCCACAAAGAATTTTTTGAATATTTAGACCTTGTATATGAGTTGCACGGTACTGGCAGAGAGCAAACTCAGCACATGTTATTAACGTTACCATGTGGTAACTCCCAACAGTACTAGCAACCATAAATATATCCATTGGAATGGGAAATAAATGTGCAAAATTAGAGAATGAAGATTTAGAGTGTCTACTCATTGAATTGAAAAGAAACACAGTTTAGTCGCTGTCTTCTTTTTATTCTTTCATTTTTCCTTAGTGATTATATACGTCATTGTGTACTTTTTCATCATATAGCTTTATAGAAAAGACCCATTCCATTACGCATTTTACATTGGTGGTATATTGTTAACAGCTGACACTTGTCTTGCCCCCTGGGTCGCTGTATTGCCTCAGGCTTTTTAAAGGCTCATGAAATATTGGCTTGTTCTGTGAACTTCAAGTAAAGGAAATAGTTCAAGATCTCTCAAACCCCTTAGGATTTTACAGAACAAAATACTGTAGGAACTAACCAGTATTTTACTTTTCAGCTGTTTGCAATATACCTGCGATGTAAACTGCATAATGGAATGGGACTTTTATGTAAAGCTATATGAATACGAATAATCTGTGTTTCTCTTCAGTTCAATGGGTAGACACACTCATCCTTTGTTCTCCTATTTGACAAGTAAGATGTATTTATTGTAGGTCCAAACATCAAGAGTGGACTGCCCCCCAACTATTGGGCATTCTTCAACAGGAAAGGAGTGTTGGATGTTGATGCATTTTCTAATAATTGTGCAAAATTGTTAGGTGGTTAAATTAGGCCCACTGTTCCTGTAGTTGGAAATTTGAGTATGAGAGCAATGGGCTAATCGTCATCAGTCCAATTTTTAATCAGAACCTTATAGGTATATTGTTAAATCTCTTTTATCAAAATTTGATCAATAAAACTATTTTTTTGTGCCTTAAATTATAATTGCCAGTAAGGCTTCGATTATGAGTGCTCCAGATGGTGGTTAGACAGTTCCGGAGACCACTAAATACTGACACCGGATGGTGAGGAATTTAGTGGAACTGGCAAATACCTCTGATTCTAAGGGGCTGATTTCGATGTTGGGTGGATGCTTCTGTCCAACACCGACTCGATCATGGGACCGACCGACACCTGGTGGACGGGCCCAACCGGCCCATTACAATTCCACTGAACACTGTTCGGTCCCATGCTCCCTTTTCTCAATGGGAGCTCATGTTACGACCATACACCAGCCGTAACACAAGCTCCCATTGGAAAAAAGGGAGGTGCAGTTCATCCCTGCACCCTGTGGACGGCAACACAAGGTGCAGGGATCAACAGTGCGGCACCGTAGGTGCCCCCTTGGCCTCCAACTGGAGGCCGTGCACCAAAGATGTCTCTGCTGGGGGCCTCAAACACGCTTTCCGATATGGTTTCCATGTCGGAAAGGCCAGCATGGATACTATGTCGGAAACTGTGCATCGTAATCTCAAGGGCGGAGAGACCCGCCCTTGAGATTACAGACTGGCTTCCAACTGGCCGACGGGCTCTCCGAGCCCATTGGAAGCCAGCCGGAATGACCAGCCAGTTTACTTTTCGACTGCCTCCATCAGAATGTATATTATTTTTAAATATAGAAACTAATTTAAAAACCACAGGAAATGTGCCGTTAATTTTGAATCAGTGAAATGATCAAGTTATATCTGGGAGCGCTATCCTTCAACATACATCTGAACCATAAACTTGCACACCAAATGCAATGCCTATGTCTAATAATGTTTATACAATAGGTAACAGCACCTAAAGCACAACACAAGTAAATGGTTTTCAGTCAAAATATTGAAGAAAAATTATGTTATATAAGAACGTTGTCGCAATAATACAGTGATGTCACAAATGTCTTGGACTTTAATATTGTAGGTAAGAATATGTTTTTCTAAGGGGCTGATTACGATGCAGCCCGTAAAGGCTCTGAGTTGTGTTCGGAGCCTTCAGGGCTGCATTGTAATGGGTCGCACGGTTTACTTTCTGACCGTGGTCGGAAAGTAAACCCGCCGGTCTTTCCAGCTAGCTTCTGATGAGCATAGAGAGCCAGTCGGCCAGTCAGAAGCCGGCCAAAAATCTCAAGGGCGGGCCTTTCCACCCTTGAGATTACGATGCACGGTTTCTGACATAGTTTCCATGCCAGCCTCTGCGACATGCAAATCTTATCAAAAAGTGTGTTTGGGGGCCACTAGCAGGGCCCCCTTTGGTGCGCAGCCTCCGGTTGGAGGCTGACTGTTGATCCCTGTACCTTGTGCCTGCCATGGGGTGCTGGGATGAACAGCACTTTCCTTTTCTCAATGGGAGCTTGTGCTATGGCCGCTTTATGGCCGTACACAAGCTCCCATTGAGAAAAGTGAGCATTTGACCAAACAGTGTTCGGTCGCATTGTAATGGTCCAGTTGGGACCACCGATCGGGTGTCAGTCGGTCCCAGGACCGAGTCAGTGTCGGGCGGAAGAAATTCTGCCCGACATCGAAATCAGCTCAGAAGTGGGGTTTTTAATATTGCTGTTAATAATAATATTATTTACCATATTTCTGCATTTAATATTGTTTCATGTTAATTTATTTTTGTATATGTTTTATTGACTATTTTTTTAAACTAGGCTAAATATTTAGGAGCAGGATGTGTAGGTTATGGGGGAATAGGATGAGAGTATTTTTTTAATTTAAAAAATGATGTAGCTTGTGCTTGTTGTACTTTAATTTATACATTTTTTATAGATCATTGTAAATTATTACAATATTTTAGGAGCAGGATGCAGGGTTTCTATGGGAATTGGGTGGGGGTTATAAATGCAGATTTGCATTGTTTTATGTTTTATTTCACACTTTTTGTTAATTATTTAATACATTTTTTGAATGATTGTTTTATAATTATTAGTACTTTTAGTTTTTTTAGCATTTAGAACTTTTTTAGTGATTAAATATAGATATGTATTTTTATTGTATAAAATTATTTTTATAGATCTTCCAAAATGTAAGTGTTTTTTATTGCTTTGGATCTAGTTTGCGAATATCTTTTTAGAGTATAGTACTTTATTCAAAAGGTGTTATAATGGATGCAAAATATTTAAGGTATATGTTATTGAGTATTGTAATTTTAAAATATTAGTTTCACTATAGTCGGGATAGTAAATCTATACCCTTCAAAGTCCAACGTTTTCCGCAATGTGGCTTAAATTCGGGTAAGGACAGTAAATCAACGCCTATCAAAATCCAATGCTTTCCCCATTAAGGCTTTGATTGAAGTAGGAATTGGAAATTTAAACCCCTGGTTCCGGTACTTTTCCAAATTTGGCTTCGATTGTAGCGGAATAGTAAATGTACATTCTTTAATGTTTACAATTTTGTATAATGTATTTCAGTTTGGAGTTGAAATATTTAATTTACACCCCTGAAAGTTCAGCACTTTGTTTACTTTGTTTAGATTTTGTAAGCAAGAGATATTGCTTTTTTTAAGTAGTGTTGTTTTTTGTTATACTCTTTGTTATTTTATAGGTGATGGTATTAGATGTGTACATAGTGCAAAATGTTTTAAATAACGTGTTTAGAATTAGTCAAGTTAATACAGGTTAGTGATTCTTAGTATTTTGTTTAGTTAGTGTTAGAAATGTTTTGTAGTTGGAGTATTTGATTATTGTCTCTGTTAGCTATGTGTGCAGTCTATGTGTTTTTTTACATTATATATTGTATTGCAATATTTAAAGGATTATGTGTTTTGTGGATTCCGGAATCTGAAAACCAAGTGAGAAGCCCGCAGTTGAGCACTTGAACAACCTTAATCTGAGCTCTGTATTTGAACATAGGTACAAGAATCCTATCTATGGGTTATGCATATAAATCAGAAAATGACATACAAAATACGGTGCCCCTGGCTATGCATGATAAAAACTAAGAAACATGCTGATGAATTTTAAAGATTCATGGAGCGTGACTCATGCAAAGTAAGTTCCAACAAGATGGTTGCCGGTTGCCACAGATGCCATCTTTGCCTGTATTATGTTAAAGCATGCATGTAAATATGCACTCACAGGCAGTCATCATGAGTAAGCTCCCTCTTTCACCACACTCCCCGCTCCACATGCTGAACCTCATGTAGCCCCTCTGTTACCAAGAAGCACGGCTCCAACTGTGGGTGAGGGACAGTTGTAACAACATCACACAAGGCTCCGCTCCACCACTGAGCATTAACTCTTTCACTGTGGAGGGTGTCAGGCGTTCACTCTGCCATGAAGCCTGTGGTGGAATTTGAGCAAGGAGTGTTTTGAAAGCTGAAGCTGACTCATGGTGACCACCCTTGAGTGCATACCTATTACATACACGCATGCACAGAAGGCATATTTTTGTTTATTTTGGTAATGCTTTAATTTAATGCAGGCAAAGATGGCATGGATCATCATCAGTGATGTCATTTGAGATGTCATCAGTAATATCACTGACCATGTTGTGAGGAATGTAATATGTGAGGTCCTAATCAGTGCAATGCAGGGGCATGCGTTATAGTTAGCTCAGCTAACTATACCTATACCTGCTGAATTTCACTGGTTTTGTATGAGTGAAACCTGAGCCTAACTATAACGTCTCTGTAACCTTTGGTTTTTTCAGTGAATTTCTAAGGGAGTTTTTTATTCCACTTCCTAACTATAACCTCCATGTAACCTTTGTTTTTTCAGCGAATTTCTAGTTTTTTTTAAATGCTGATTTGTAAGTATAACGTCCCTGTAACCTTTTTCAGTGAATTTCTATGTTTTTTTAAATTCTATTTACTAACTACAATGTCCCTGTAATGATTGTTTTTTTCACTGAATTTCCAATGATTTTCAAATACTGTCTCCCAACTGTAACGCCCATGTAACCTATGATTGTTTATTGAATTTTTAAGGTTTTAAAATTGTATTTTCTATGTAAAATGCCTCTACAATGTGTATTCATATAGTGTTGTATTTTCTTCAGTGGATTAATAAGAATAGATTTTTTTTCTTTGCATTTTTTATATTCACGTCGACATCACAATACCCACGGTGACGTTGCGATAGGCGCATGATTTTCAGGAAGTCTTAAACGTATATATAGAAAGATTTTACTTAATAGCAGGCACTGGGCACATTGACTTGGGTTTGGCTGGAAATCCTAATGAAGGATACCTTTGCAGAACTGATGTTGTTTCTACCCTTACACTGTCTTTGTGTATTCTAATATATGTCAAAGCCAGGAAACATGTTAATAACACAGTTTCTTCTTTCCTCAGAGACAAGACATGGGCTCTATCTACAACAACAATCTGCGTGTTGACATGCATGGAATATATAGAGGTGATGGAGTTCACTTTACAGACGTAGGAAAAAGGTTTTTCTAGGAAACCTGAAACTTTGCCAACAGTCTTATATGTAGCTGTTTTATACACACTCTCAACATAAAAGCTCTTGTCAGAGCCACCCAAGAGGCCGAAATCTTGTTCATTTACATGTTGCATGATTTTTGGGGGGGAATTTTTTTAATTTGCAGAACAAAACTGCAAAGCAAATGCAAACATTCAATGACCAAAACCACATTCAAAATGTATAACTTAAAAAATGTATTCTAACTATTACAATACACACATTATTAACTTAAAGAACATGTTTGTGCATGTATATTCGTAGTAACTTTAAAAAAAACTGTGTTTGAATCCTACTTCCTGTTTTAACAATGACGCTGAGATTCACAATGACTTTGGTAACCATGCCGAGTGCGCATTTTTTACGAGTTGTAAAACACATATATGCACACATTTTACAGTATTGTGGACACCAGGAGTTTATTACTGCATGGTTTAAAGTAACATTCTTGTAGGGAATTTGTATAAAAACAATCATCCAATCCGATTTTCCGTATACGCGGTGACGCCGGGCGTTGAATTTTATGGGTTGCCGCGATCGCCGCAAATACATCACAAAATGACAAAACAAAGGCAGACATTCAATAGTCACCACCACTTTCAAAACGTATAACTGCAAGATATATTATAACCAACAGACTAAACACATCACTATTTAAATATCTCTATAATAGCATGTACAACTCCCTTAGTATCTCTACAACACAGTGCATAACGTTTTCAGTGTAATCAATAACTGCATGCATCACTGTATCACTAAATCTCTCATTCACTGTATAAGTATTTGAGTGAATCTGTAAGACAGCGCATCAGTCTATCAATGCTTCTGTAACAAATTGCATGACTGCCTCGGTGCATCCATGAGTGGGTGCATCAGTGTTGCAATGGGTCAGTGATTGGTTCCATAAGTCTCTCACTCAATCTGTGAGTAGGTACATGAGTGCCTTTGTACATTTGTAAGTAAGTATATAACTGTCTGACTGGATCTGTGAGTGGATACATGAGTGTCTAAGTTGGTGTCTGAGTAGGTGAGTGAGTGGGTGCATGAGTGTCTGAATGGGTCTGTGAGTGATTGCATAAGTCTCTCAGTAGGTCTATCACTCACAGTGTGAATGTCTGAGTGGTTCTATCAGTGGGTGTGTGGGTTTCTGAGTGCGACTTTGAGTGGTTACTTGAGTCTCTGAGTGCATAACTGACTAGGTGCATACGTCTCTGAGTGGGTTTATGAGTGGGTCTGTGAGTGAATGTATGAGTGTCTGAGTGGATCAGTGAGTGGGTGTATGATTGTCTCAATGGGTGCGTGAGCCAGAACATAAGTCTCTGAGTGGGTGAGTGAATGGGTGCATGCCTGAGTGTCTGATTGTGTCTGTGACTGGCAGTGCGAGTGTCTGGCTGGGTCTATAAGTGGATGCATGAGCCATGAGTGGGCGAGTGAGTGTGTGTCTGTATATCTGAGTGAGTTTATGAGTAGGTATGTGAGTTTCTGGGTATATGAGTGAGTCACTGAGTCCATAATTTTCTGAGAGGGTCTGTGACTGAAGGTGGGAGTGAATGTATGGGTGTGTGCGTGGGTGTATGTATCTGAGTGGATCCATAAGTGGGTGTATGCATGTCTCAGTGGATCTGTCAGTACATACATGAGTGGGTCTGTAAGTGGATGCATGAGTCTCAGAGCAGGTCTGTACATGGGTGCATGACTCTCCGAGTGAGTAAGTGGGTGCATGAGTATCATAGTGGGTCTGTGAGGGGGTGCATGAGTGCGCATGTGGGACTGTGAGTGGGTATAAAAGTCTCTAAGTGGGTATGAGACTGTACGCATGCATCTCTGAGTGGGTCTCGAAGCAGGTGCATGAGTCTCTGAGTG
This sequence comes from Triturus cristatus, assembly GCF_964204655.1. NCBI lineage: Eukaryota > Metazoa > Chordata > Amphibia > Caudata > Salamandridae > Triturus > Triturus cristatus. Next base: position 1,577,367,465 of record NC_140590.1, read on the forward strand.
GGCCTGTACATGGGTGCATCACTCTCTGAGTGAGTCTGTAGGTAGGTGCATGAGTTGCTGATTGGGTATGTGACTGAATGTATAAATGTGTGAGTGGGTATGCAAATGAGTTTAGAAGAGTCTGAGTGAGTATGTGAGTAAATACATGAGTGTGTGACAGTGACCGGCGAGTGTGTACAAATATATATATAAAAAAATCTTTTTTAACCAACATTTGCAATGATGCTGCAACATTTGCGATCTCCCCACGATGTTGGCTCTCAAACATGGGGTCAGAGTACCGCCACCCTGACCCCTTATGTTAGTTTTCACAGAACTCTCAGTCCCTGGAACCATTACCGATTAATAAAATGGTGGCCGCAACTTTCTGTTCCAGTTGCGTCGAGCCAATCAGAGCATTCCCATTGGCACACGCTTTGCAATTAATCACAAGACCGTCGCAAAATAGCTATGGCCAGAGATATCACTATAATATTTGGCTTAAATTTCACAAAAAGCACAATTTGCATTACAACATCTACCTTTCTGCCAAATTGGGTGTAATTTCCGCCAACAGTTCGGGCTTTAGGTTCATCAACACGTTCCTATGGGAATTAACATTACAAACACACCCTAATTTTGTGCCCCTATTTCATGCAGATTGGTCATGCTGATTGGTCAAACGATGCCAAAGTTATAGGTAAGTCAAAAAATGCTTTTCCTATGGAAACTAATTTCTAACTATAGCGACCTACTGTCTACTGCCAGTACATTATATGTATATATATAGTCACGACTGCTGCACCGCGATACTACGTGGGAGATGTGCTGCTTACCTAGGCAGCACATTTGGGCTATGGTTGGGAGTTTTTACGGCGGAGTGAGGGACACGTCAAACTGCAATATCGCCGTCTCTCAAGAACTTGCTGAGCATTGTTGTGATAAGAGCAGACACCGCCCACTGGGGATTGCACTTGCCTGATGTTGTCTGCTCTTCGAGAATCCATTCCGGGTTTTCGTTATCCCAATGCCAAGGTCACCTGGAGTGTCCTGTCCAATCACAGCAGGACATTTGACTTTAAAAGAGGGCGGGAAAACTATTTGAGTTAAACTTGGGCAGCATTGATGAAGTTCGCAATGAACAAAACGTGTCTGCATATTGCCACAATAAAGGATTTGTTTGCAGTTTCCCCTTGCGTCTCGTTGGTGTCCCCTCCTTGCAGGTGTCAGGGAGACTGGTTCTTATATCAGGGGTGCTGCCACGAACACCCTTTGGAACATCCACTCCATAAGGCGTCCTGCTGCGTTGGTGGCAACTTTTGGCTTCACTGCAGAACTCTGTGGCACATGCAGGACACGCCGCATGCCCGCAACCTTGTCCGTCACGACTGCTGCACCGCGATACTACGTGGGAGATGTGCTGCTTTCCTAGGCAGCACATTTGAGCTATAGTTGGGAGTTTTTGCGGCGGAGTGAGGGACACGTCAAACTGCAATACCGCCGTCTCTCAAGAACTTGGTGAGCATTGTTGTGATAACAGCAGACACCGCCCACTGGGGATTGCACTTGCCTGATGTTGTCTGCTCTTTGAGAATCCATTCCGGGTTTTTGTTATCCCAATGCCAAGGTCACCTGGAGTGTCCTGTCCAATCACAGCAGGACATTTGACTTTAAAAGAGGGCGGGAAAACTATTTGAGTTAAACTTCGGAAGCATTGATGAAGTTCGCAATAACCGAAACGCGTCTGCATATTGCCGCAATAAAGGATATGTTTGCAGTTTCCCCTGGAGTCTCGTTGGTGTTCCCCTCCTTGCAGGTGTCAGGGAGACTGGTTCTTATATTAGGGGTGCTGCCACGAACACCCTTTGGAACATCCACTCCATAAGGCGTCCTGCTGCGTTGGTGGCAACTTTTGGCTTCACTGCAGAACTCTGTGGTACATGCAGGGCACGCCGCATGCCCACAACCTTGTCCGTCACGACTGCTGCACCTCAATACTACGTGGGAGATGTGCTGCTTACCTAGGCCGCACATTTGGGCTATAGTTGGGAGTTTTTGCGGCGGAGTGAGGGACACGTCAAACTGCAATACCGCCGTCTCTCAAGAACTTGGTGAGCATTGTTGTGATAAGAGCAGACACCGCCCACTGGGGATTGCACTTGCCTGATGTTGTCTGCTCTTCGAGAATCGATTCTGGGTTTTTGTTATCCCAATGCCAAGGTCACCTGGAGTGTCCTGTCCAATCACAGCAGGACATTTGACTTTAAAAGAGGGCGGGAAAACTATTTGAGTTAAACTTCGGAAGCATTGATGAAGTTCGCAATGAACGAAACGCGTCTGCATATTGCCGCAATAAAGGATTTGTTTGCAGTTTCCCCTGGAGTCTCGTTGTTGTTCCCCTCCTTGCAGGTGTCAGGGAGACTGGTTCTTATATTAGGGGTGCTGCCACGAACACCCTTTGGAACATCCACTCCATAAGGCGTCCTGCTGCGTTGGTGGCAACTTTTGGCTTCACTGCAGAACTCTGTGGTACATGCAGGGCACGCCGCATGCCCGCAACCTTGTCCGTCACGACTGCTGCACCGCAATACTACGTGGGAGATGTGCTGCTTACCTAGGCCGCACATTTGGGCTATAGTTGGGAGTTTTTGCCGCGGAGTGAGGGACACGTCAAACTGCAATACCGCCGTCTCTCAAGAACTTGGTGAGCATTGTTGTGATAAGAGCAGACACCGCCCACTGGGGATTGCACTTGCCTGATGTTGTCTGCTCTTCAAGAATCGATTCCGGGTTTTTGTTATCCCAATGCCAAGGTCACCTGGAGTGTCCTGTCCAATCACAGCAGGACATTTGACTTTAAAAGAGGGCGGGAAAACGATTTGAGTTAAACTTCGGCAGCATTGAGGAAGTTCGCAATGAACGAAACGCGTCTGCATATTGCCGCAATAAAGGATTTGTTTGCAGTTTCCCCTGGAGTCTCATTGGTGTTCCCCTCCTTGCGGGTGTCAGGGAGACTGGTTCTTATATCAGGGGTGCTGCCACGAACACCCTTTGGAACATCCACTTCATAAGGCGTCCTGCTGCGTTGGTGGCAACTTTTGGCTTCACTGCAGAACTCTGTGGTACATGCAGGACACGCCGCATGCCCGCAACCTTGTCCGTCACGACTGCTGCACCGCAATACTACGTGGGAGATGTGCTGCTTACCTAGGCAGCACATTTGGGCTATAGTTGGGAGTTTTTTGCAGCGGAGTGAGGGACACATCAAACTGCAATTCCGCCGTCTCTCAAGAACTTGGTGAGCATTGTTGTGATAACAGCAGACACCGCCCACTGGGGATTGCACTTGCCCGATGTTGTCTGCTCTTCGAGAATCGATTCCGGGTTTTCGTTATCCCAATGCCAAGGTCACCTGGAGTGTCCTGTTCAATCACAGCAGGACATTTGACTTTAAAAGAGGGCGGGAAAACTATTTGAGTTAAACTTCGGCAGCATTGATGAAGTTCGCAATGAACGAAACGCATCTGCATATTGCCGCAATAAAGGATTTGTTTGCAGTTTCCCCTGGAGTCTCGTTGGTGTTCCCCTCCTTGCAGGTGTCAGGGAGACTGGTTCTTATATATATATATATATATATATATATATATATATATATATATATATATATAGAGAGAGAGCGAGAGAGAGAGAGAGAGAGAGAGAGAGAGAGAGAGAGAGAGAGAGAGAGAGAGAGAGATATTGACTGAAAAAACCATAGGTTTCAGGGGTGTTATAGTTAGCTGGACGTTTCCCTGGTACAAAACCATTGATATTCCCCCTTATAGTTAGTTCAGCTAACTATAACTCGCGCCCCGGCAGTGCACTCCTGATGATGTCACATATTACATCACTCATGACATGGTCAGTGACATCACTAATGACATCACTGATGACATCATCCAGTGTGTGTGTGTTTCTGGAAAAGTTTAAATATGTTTATTATATATAGGGCATATTGAAGAATGACTGGGTGTATAAGTGTGTGAGTGGATGATTTTGTTGGTGCATGACTGACTCTATAAGTGAGTGATTAAACATATCTTACTGAATACATGGGTTAGTGTGTTAACTGTGTAAATGTCTGTATCTGTCTGTCTGCTGGTGTGTAAGCAGCTGTATGGGTTTCAAATTGCTACATGATTGTCTTTATGGGTTATAGATTGGTTGTCTGAGTATCGGTATGGGTGCCTGAGTGTTTGCGTGGGTGGGGTGTGTGTGACTCTGTGCATAGATATGTGAGTGGGTGATTCACTGGGTGCATGGTTTCAAGACTAGGTAGGTGATGGACTGTATGGGTGGGTGAGTGTGTATATGGTTGTGTTAGTTAGTGAATATATATTTCATTAGTACATGTGTGATTTAGTACATATGTGAACGGCAGTAGGCCTGGGCAAAAATTTCGTTCCGTTCGCGGAAATTGCGATAATTTGACATTTTTGCGTTCCGCGGAGAGCGCGAAAATGTCAAAAATTCCGGTTTCCGCAGCTTGGCGATAATTTGTTTCTTGCTCGCGCTGTAAAATGATACATTCTCGCGCGCGCGCGATCGCCTTACCTGAATCCCTGCGTTCGCCGACAAGTTTTCTTGATCCGGTCGCGTTCTCCATGAGATGTTGTATTGTTTTTAGCCATTTGCGCTGTCTCGCGACAGTTCGCGCCCGCAGTGACGTCATGCGTCGCGCGATCACGTCTTTCTTCTCGCGATCATGCACCGCGAGAACAACTCAAAACAAGATGGCCGCGCCCGCAAGCAACCACATGGGTAAGTTGGCGACCCGCAACCATGCAGAAAATCTCGCGAACATGCCGGAAAAAAACTTCCGCATCTTCGCGATATTTCTGCTTGTTTGCGATAATTTTAAACATTCTCGCGATAATTTGCGAAGGTTAATTCCGCAAATTCCGCCCACCCCTAAACGGCAGTATATATGTGTGTTGGAGTACAGAAATGACTATAAATGAGAGTGTGTGATCGTGTGAGTGGCTGTATGGATGAGTGTGCTTGTATCATTGATTCTACAAGAGCATAAGAATGTGCTAGTATTTGTTTGAGTAATTGAGCTACTGTGGGTATAACTGTATAGGTGAGTAAATGGCAGTGGGATTATTTATTACCGCCAGTAGGTAGCTATAGTTAGGACCTATTATCCATAGGAAATCCGCAACATTCTATTTGGAATAACATTGGCGCCGGTTGACGAATCTTCACAAAATTTTCAAAACTGGTGGGTGCTCCGGTCCGCTCCTATCCTGAAAGTCTCGGGGTGATTAGTCAAGCGGAGGCCGAGAAAAAAGGGGGGTCCCAAAGCATGTTTTCCCCATGCAATTTTCCATAAGAACCGTTAATCGCAGCTACAGCCTGAACTGCTGAACAGAATTACACCGAATTTGGCAAAAAGGTAGCCCTTGGTTCACACTCGTGCCTTTTGCTTAAATAGTGTAAATCCGTTCAGTAGTCCCTGAGAAAATCAAAAGTAAAATCATAGATATATTTATGGGCGCGGTGGATAGTTTTAAGTTGGGGAATTAATTCCTCTTCAATCCTGAGGTCCCCTGGTCCAACTAGCCCACCATGTACCTCCAGTTAGTGCCACCAAGCTGCGTTGCAGAGTGTTGTAAAAAGGGGCATGGCCTCTGAACACTTCTCTGCAACGCATCTCCCTGGGGACCTCATAAAACGTGCCACAGGGCGTGTTTGCAGACATGTCACCTCAGGCCCCGCCCCCTTCCTTCACCATTGTGCAAACACGCCCTGTTGTGTGTTTTAAGTTGAGGAATTAATTCCCCTTCAATCCTGAGGGCCCCTGGGGGCTAACTAGCCCACCAGGTGCTTCCAGTAAGCGCCACTGCGCTGCGTTGCAGAGAGGTCGCCAGGCCGTGCCCCTTTTTACACCTCTCTGCAACGCAACTCTGTGGCGCTCTTTGGAGGTACCTAGTGACCTACTTGGACCCCAGGAACCCTCATTATTCAAGGAGACTTAATCTCCCAAATTAAACAGACACAGGGCGTGTTTACACAGTGGTGAAGGGAGGGGATGGTGTAGGAAAGTGACTCTATATATAGTGGACCAAAGTAAAATCAGCCGAACTACGAATTCCGATTTACTCACCTGTTATCAGGAGAGACCTCAGTGCTGCATCTTTGAGCCCAGTACTGATACTGAAAAGTATTCCTAACTGTACTTACCAGTAACTTGAATCTCCTTCCATAGGCTAACATTGACTAGTTTCACTTGGAAAATCTTCTAAGTGTGGAGTTTTGGAACTTACAAATATACCTCTAAAATCAGCCGAACTACGAATTCCGATTTACTCACCTGTTATCAGGAGAGTCCTCAGTGCTGTATCTTTGAGCCCAGTACTGATCCTGAAAAGTAATTCTTTAAAAAACTTTTAGTGGATGCGCAGCTTCACCACTGAACTCCGGATACAGGCTCTGAGTGGTTTCCGTTTGGGAAAGAACGTAAATTAAAAAAAACACCCTAATAGTGTAATTATCATGTGATCTCCACTGTAGACGTAATCAATATGCAGGGTCGGTGAAGATCATTGCGTAACAATTCGCAATCCTCACCATTACATGGTGCCCAGTATATGTGTGTGTGTGTGTATATATATATTCACTGAAAAAACCATAGGTTTCACACACGTTATAGTTAGGAATTAGCATTTAAAAAACCTTGCAAATTCACTTAAAAAAACCATAGGTTTCACACAAGTTATAGTTAGCTGTACATTTCACTCGTAAAAAACCAATGAAATTCCACGTTATAGTTAGATCAGGTAACTATAACTTGCGCCCCCGCAATGCACTGCTGATGACGTCACATATTACATCACTTATGACATGGTCAGTGACATCACTCATGACATCAATGATGACATCTGAAATGACACATTGTGCATTGCGGTCGCGCAAGTTATAGTTACCTGATCTAACTATAACGTGGAATTTCATTGGTTTTTTACGAGTGAAATGTACAGCTAACTATAACTTGTGTGAAACCTATGGTTTTTTAAGTGAATTTGCAAGGTTTTTTAAATGCTAATTCCTAACTATAACGTGTGTGAAACCTATGGTTTTTTCAGTGAATTTGTACGTTTTTTTTAAATGCTAAGTTATGTATTCATTTTTAATTTTTGCGCGTACCGTGCACGCCTCTCCATTTTTTACAAAATATCAATTGTTTTTTTCTCCCTTGGGGGTCCTTAGATTTATATATTATATGTGATTGTTAATTCTATTTTTTTTTTTTTTTTTTTACCGTACGCGTACGGTAAGCTTACCGTACGCGCACTCCGCGATTTTTTTTAAAAATTATGAAATTTATTTTTCATACTTTTTGGTCCTTCGTGAACCCCCTGACGAACGCTAGGGGGTCTGCAACTCTCTTCGTTGCCCCCTTTTCATGTTATCAACCTTTGTTTTTCAGTGCGAGAGTCAGAAAATGGCGGCCGATACTTTCTGATTTCGACCGATTCGAATGTTTACAGTCATGTACCCACCAATCAGAATTGAGCTCGCGCACGGCACCGTACGCGTACGGTAAGCTTTCCGTAAGCGCACGTAGCGCGCTTACAGATATATATATTGATTTAAATGCTATTTTCTCAGGACCTACTGAACAGATTTACACCAGACCTGCAAAAGGCACATCCCTGACCTGAGGACTACCTCTCTGCCCAATTTCAAGTAATTCTGTTCAGCCGTTCGGGCTGTAGCTCGGACTAAAGGTCCTATGGGAAAATGCATGGGGAAAATGCGTTTTGGGACCCCCCTTTTTTCTCAGCCCCCGCTTGACGAATCCCCCCGAGACTTTCAGGGTAGGAGCGGAGCGTAGCGCCCCATTAGTTTTGTAAAATTCGCGAGGATTCGTCAACCGGCGCCAAAGTTATTCCAAATAGAATGTTGCGGATTTCCTATGGAAACACGGTCCTAACTATAACTATCTACTGGCGACCGCCAGTAGATAATATATATATATATATATATATATTCACTTAAAAAACCATAGGTTTCACACATGTTATAGTTAGCTGGACATTTCACTCGTGAAAAACCATTGAAATTCCCCCGTTATAGTTAGTGCAGGCAACTATAACTCACGCGACCGCAATCCTCTGCTGATGACGTCAGATATTACATCACTGTATTTAGACACCTATTTACCCATGTCTTCTTCCATTAATCTTTAGCTATACATATATTACAAATATTTTTTTTTCAGAAAGACACATATGTCATCAGTGATGTAATATCTGACGTCATCAGCAGAGGATTGCGGTCGCGTGAGTTATAGTTGCCTGCACTAACTATAACGGGGGAATTTCAATGGTTTTTAACGAGTGAAATGTCCAGCTAACTATAACATGTGTGAAACCTATGGTTTTTTAAGTGAATTTGCAAGGTTTTTTAAATGCTAATTCCTAACTATAACGTGTGTGAAACCTATGGTTTTTTCAGTGAATTTGTACGGTTTTTTAAATGCTAAGTTATGTATTTATTTATTTATTTTTTTAAGGTTTTTCACCGTGCGTGTACCATACCGCACCGCGCATCCACGTTACGCAGTTCGCAGAATTTTTCCGTTTCTACCGTATGCGCACGCTAGGCGCACTGCGCGATTTTTAGAAAAAAAATTAAAAGAAATTTTGGCCCTTGGGGGTCCTTCTGGGACCCCCTGACAAAGGCTAGGGGGTCAGGAACTGTCCACCCTGCCCCCTTTTCACGTTTTCCACCTTTGTTTTTCACCCCCTCAGACTGCGAGAGACGAAATGGCGGCCGACAATTCCTGGTTTCGACCGATTCAAATGTTTACTAAGATCTAACAACCAATCAGAATCGCGCTCGCGAACGGCAGCGTGCGCGTACGGTACATTTTACCGTTCGCGCACGGAGCGCGCCTATAGATATATATATTGATTTCAATGCTATTTTCTCAGGAAATACTGAACAGATTTACACCAGACCTGCAAAAGGCACATCCCTGACCTGAGGACTACCTCTCTGCCAAATTTCAAGTAATTCTGTTCAGCCGTTCGGGCTGTAGCTTGGACTAAAGGTCCTATGGAAAAATGCATGGGGAAAACACGTTTTGGGACCCCCCCTTTTTCTCAGCCCCCACTTGACGAACCCCCCCGGAGCGGAGTGGAGGGCCCCACCTATTTTGAAAATTTCGCGAGGATTCGTCAATCGGCGCCAAAGTTATTCCAAATAGAATGTTGCGGATTTCCTATTGAAACACGATCCTAGGAAATCTGAAAATTCTATTTTAAATAACTTTGGCGCCGGTTGACTTATCTTCGTGAAATTGTCAAAACTAATGGGGCGCTCCGCTCAGCTCCTACTCTGAAAGTCTCGGGGTGATTCGTCAAGCGGGGGCTGAGAAAAAAGGGGGGTCCCAAAACGCGTTTTCCCCATGCATTTTCCCATGGGACCTTTAGTCGAAGGTACAGCCCGAACGGCTGAACAGAATTACTTGAAATATGGCAAAGAGGTAGTCCTCAGGTCAGGCATGTGCCTTTTGCTTAAATGGTGTAAATCCGTTCAGTAGTTCCTGAGAAAATCAAAAGTAAAATCATATATATATCTGGGCGGAGCCTTACCACACATCTCATCGTGAGATCTGATTGGCTGTCAGCACTTCATCCAAGAAGTGTTGGCAGCCATCTTGGGACCAATATACATGATAGCACCTCATTAAAAAGCATTGCAGTTAATAGAAGGTTTTAAGACTTTAGTTGGTTTATAAATAATTTGTTGATGGTACCATACTCATTTTAGGAATCGTGGTGTGTTCTAAGGTGATTTTACCATATGAAAAAGCCTTCTGCTGTGATATCATGAATCATGTTTGAGAGAAAACTATTTTCTCATGCTCTTCCCACAGAGGTTTGGAAGGTGATCTATAAGCTAACTGAGAGCATATTTTCTGTAAACTCACATTATCTTTCTCAGTCATGTGAGAATGAAGTCTGACATTCTCAGTAAAACATGTACATCCAACAAGGGCAGAGACTGTCAGTTGATTCCTTTGTGTTCTACTGCAGCTTCCCAGAGTGTTCTAAGGAACAACTAGAGCGCTAACAGTCCTACTTATGACAAACGTATGGCACACCTGAAGCCATCTTGGTTGGAATAAAGTGGTAATTCTTAAAACATTTAATTTAAAAAGGAACAAAATGAGGGGGTTCATTTTGCCATAGAAAGTATGATTAGTGCTGCAGAAAGAAAAATTAGGGCACATTTTGAGTGACTTCTCAAATCCTCTTCTATTTCATTAAAAAATTCTGACATGCAGACTGAAACATGCACTTTCAATACCAACAGCAGACTTCCCTGGTGAGCAGTAGCTTTACTACAGTGATCTAATAAGCAACTAGAGTGCTAACATTCTGAATTTATGGCAAATTTGTGACACATCTGAATGCCTTCTTGATGGAATCAAAGTAAAAAACTGAAAGTATTTCCTACTGAGGAGACTGTAGTAAATGAGGAAATTAGGAAACATCATAACAAATAAATCTCCCAAAATGGCCACCAGAGACAAAAGAGCCCAAATGTAGCCCAAATATCACCCAGATGTAGCCCAAGTATAGCCCAATGACAGAATGTCCCAGAGTGTTCCAACGAACAACTAGAACGCTAACAGTCAAACTTATGACAAAAGTATGGCACACCTGAAGCCATCTTGAATGGAATAAAGTGGTAACACTTAAAACATTTAATTTACAAAGGAACACAATGAGGGGATTCATTTTGCCATAGAAATTATGATTAGTGCTGCAGAAAGAAAAATGAGGGCACATTTTGACTTCTCAAATCCTCTTCTATGTCATACAAAAATTCTGACATGCAGACTGAAACATGCACTTTGAATACCAGCAGCAGACTTCCCTGGTGAGCAGTAGCTTTACTACAGTGATCTAATAAGAACCTAGAGTGCTAACATTCTGAATTTATGGCAAATTTGTGACACATCTGAATGCCTTCTTGATGGAATCAAAGTAAAAAACTGAAAGTATTTCCTACTGAGGAGACTGCAGTAAATGAGGAAATTAGGAAACTTCATAACAAATAAATCTCCCAAGATGGCCACCAGACACAAAAGAGCCGAAATGCAGCACAAATATCACCCAGATGTAGCCCAAGTATAGCCCAATGACAGAATGTCCCAGAGTGTTCTATCGAACAACTAGAGCGCTAACAGTCTTACTTATGACAAAAGTATGGCACACCTGAAGCCATCTTGATTGGAATAAAGTGGCAACACTTAAAACATTTAATTTACAAAGGAACCAAATGAGGGGGTTCATTTTGTCATAGAAATTATGATTAGTGCTGCAGAAAGAAAAATTAGGGCACATTTTGACTTCTCAAATCCTCTTCTATGTCATACAAAAATTCTGACATGCAGACTGAAACATGCACTTTGAATACCAGCAGCAGACTTCCCTGGTGAGCAGTAGATTTACTACAGAGATCTAATGAGCAACTAGAGTGCTAACATTCAGAATTTATGGCAAATGTGTGACACATCTGAATGCCTTCTTGATGGAACCAAGTAAAAAACTGAAAGTATTTCCTACTGAAGAGACTGCAGTAAATGAGGAAATTAGGAAACTTCATAAGAAATAAATCTCCCAAGATGGCCACCAGAGACAAAAGAGCCCAAATGTAGCCCAAATATCACCCAGATGTAGCCCAAGTATAGCCCAATGACAGAATGTCCCAGAGTATTCTAACGAACAACTAGAGCGCTAACAGTCTTACTTATGACAAAAGTATGGCACACCTGAAGCCATCTTGATTGGAATAAAGTGGTAACACTTAAAACATTTAATTTACAAAGGAACAAAATGAGGGGGTTCATTTTGCCATAGAAATTATGATTAGTTCTGCAGAAAGAAAAATTAGGGCACATTTTGACTTCTCAAATCCTCTTCTATTTCATAAACAAATTCTGACATGCAGTCTGAAACATGCACTTTGAATACCAGCAGCAGACTTCCCTGGTGAGCAGTAGTTTTACTACAGTGATCTAATGAGCAACTAGAGTGCTAACATTCAGAATTTATGGCAAATATGTGACACATCTGAATGCCATCTTGATGGAACCAAAATAAAAAACTGAAAGTATTCCCACTGAGGAGACTGCAGTAAATGAGGAAATTAGGAAACTTCATAACAAATAAATCTCCCAAGATGGCCACCAGAGACAAAAGAGCCCAAATGTAGCCCAAATATCACCCAGATGTAGCCCAAGTATAGCCTAATGACAGAATGTCCCAGAGTGTTCTTAAGAAGAACTAGAGCGCTTACTGTCTTACTTATGACAAAAGTATGGCACACCTGAAGCCATCTTGACTGGAATAAACTGGTAACACTTAAAACATTTAATTTAAAAAGGAACACAATGAGGGGGTTCATTTTGCCATAGAAATTATGATTAGTGCTGAAGAAAGAAAAATTAGGGCACATTTTGAGTGACTTCTCAAATCCTCTTCTATTTCATTAAAACATTCTGATATGCAGACTGAAACATGCACTTTAAATACCAGCAGCAGACTTCCGTGGTGAGCAGTAGCTTTACTTCAGTGATCTAATGAGCAACTAGAGTGCTAACATTCAGAATTTATGGCAAATGTGTGACATATCTGAATACCTTCTTGATGGAATCGAAGTAAGAAACTTAAAGCATTTCCTACTGAGGAGACTGCAGTAAATGAGGAAATTAGGAAACTTCATAACAAATAAATCTCCCAAGATGGCCACCAGACACAAAAGAGCCTAAATGCAGCACAAATATCACCCAGATGTAGCCCACATGTATCCCAATGACAGAAGTGTGCAAAACACTTATTTTTTGCAGTTTTATATAGTGCAGACTTGTCAGGTATTGGAATGCTTTACATGAGCATTGGTTACATCACACAAGATCAAATTCATTTTGGTTGTAGACATGGGGAGATTAACTGATTTGACCACAATCACAGAATGTTGAGCTGAAGCAGAAACTCCAACCTGGTTCCACAGTTGCAAAGTCTGCAGCTCTGGAAGTAACACCACATCCTCTCGCCAAGGTGCAACATTTAATCAAGTGGTCAACTGGATAAAAAAACATAAAGATTACAAATAATTTAAAAGTTCTTTGTCGCTATTTGAAAACTCAGAAAATATGTCCTCATTTTAGTTTTTTAGAGCACTAAGCATAATTTGTATGCAAATAAGACCCTCTCATATATGTAATTTCTAAAGGAAATACTCTAGGTATTACAGTTTTTTGCTTACATCAAGATGACATCAGGCGTTCCACACTTTTGTAATAAATATAGAATGTTAGCAATCTAGTTGTTCATTGGGATACTGTTGAGAGGCAGAGGCCAGGGGCACGGACTCTGAAAATTGAAGACAGGTAGGAGAGTGCAGAGGCAACAATTTGACCACACTGGGCAGGCAGGAAGGGCAGTGGCAGCACAACAGACTATGGAGGGCAGTGGAAAGGGGGGCAGGGGCAACAAACCAACAATACAGGACTGGCAAGAGAGGCTGTGGCAATATAATAGACCATTGTGGGCAGAAGAAAGAGGCAGTGGTAGTACAACCATACATGCCAACAGACCCGTTTCAGCCAGGAAACGTCCAATGTTTTTAAGCTCAAATGGGCTTTATTTGATCTGTCTCCTGTCTACAATCTCCTCTTTTTCAATGTAACTCAAAGGGGAAAATCAATACCCCAGTTTTTTTTCAAAATCTCCCTCTTACCAAGTTCAAAATGTTCGCAAGTATGGTACATTGAATCATGGTAGGCAGGAGGAATTGGGGTAGGGACATGGACTCGGATAACAGAGGACAGGAGGGACATGGAGAGATGCACCAAACTGACCCTACAGGGCAGGCATCGGGGTTTGCAGCAGCACAATACACCACACAGCGCATGCGGGATGGGAGTGCAGCACAACAATCCATAGAAAGCAATAGGGAGGGAACAGGACCATGCACATGGACAACAGAGAACAGATGGGAAAGAGGCAATGGTAGCTAGCTGACCATAATGGACAGACAGGAGAGAAAGCTGCAGCATAACAGACCATAAAGGGCAGGAGGGACGGATCAGGGGCATTACACTGGAACAGACAAGCCAGGAGGGAGGGAATAGGGGGTCTGCACATGGAAACAGATGGCTGGGGGCAAGGTGGCAGGGCAGGAGCAGCAAGATGACCATGGAGGTCAGGCAGGATGGGCACTAGAAACAAGACACACCATGGAGAGCAACAATGAGACTATGGTGGCATACACACAGACCATGGAGGGAAGGTGGGAGGGGGTCAGGGGCAGCTAGCTGACCAAACAGGGAAGGTGGGAGGGGCCATGGCAGCACAGAAGACCATGCATGGCAAGCGGGAGGGTTAGTGGCAGCACAATGGCTATGATGGGCAAGAAGGATGGTGCAGGGGCATGCACAAAGGACCATGGAGGATAGAAGGGAGGGTCAGGACCTGGGCATAGACAAGAGAGTTCAGGGGAAGGGGCCTCACAACAGACCGTGCGGGGCAGGCAGGAGGAGCAGTTGCAGCACAACAGATCAGGGGGGCAGAAGGGTGTGGCAGTAAAATGGACCATGGAGGACAGGAGGAAGGGGATAGGGGCATGGCATGTGGACAGGCAGGGTGGAGGTGGCAGGGACAGGTTACAGTCATCTGACAATGCTAGGCAGGTGGGAGGGGAGTGGCAGCTCAACAGAACACTCAGAGTAGATAGGAGTGGCAGGTCCATGGAACATAGTGGGCAAAAAGGATGGAGCAGGGGCATGCACAAAGACATCGGAGGGCAGGGGGAAGGAGAATAGGGGCAGCAAGCTAAGCACAGAGGCTAAGCAGGAGGTCAATGATGGGCCATAGAATTGGGCAATGGAGGGCAGGAGGAGTGGATTGGTACATCATGCTAAATGGAGGGCAGTGGCAGCACATCTGACCATGCATGGCAGGAGGGAGGAGGCTAGTCCATGGATTCAGACAACAGAGGATAGGGAGGAGGTGGATGGGGCAGCAAGCTAACTGTTCAGAGAAGGTGGGTATTAGGAACTTTATTGTTTTTAAAATGTGTGTCTGTGCGAACTACTTAAAATATGAACAAGTCTGCAGCATAATCTCACTTTTATTCAGGAAGAAGAGGACCTTTGTGACTGTGACTCCGGGCTCACTTGGCAGAAGCACCCCCTGACCCTCCACCCCCATCGCAAAATGTAATGCCCATGAAAATGGTAGGTGGACGCAGTGTTATATAGAACATAGTCCTGAGAGCATGATTGAAAATGAAAACTAGATGTAGTATATGGTATAAACTATGCACCAAAAAGTGTGATATAAGATGAACCGGGGCATGAAATATAATATGCAATACATTGTGCGCAATGACAGATTCATTGGAGAGCGCGAGATAGCACAGGCACTAGCGCGTGCTATGCGATATGCGCCTTGGAGTGTAATATGCACAGGGCAGTGTTGTGTAACATTACTAGTCTCTAAAGTTGTAATATAAAATATGTGCTGGGGAGTGTAACGTTGCATATGCACTGTGACAAAGATATGGATCCCAGATTGTAATATGTATGGCATAGCGCTGTGCGTTACAACATACACATCGAGGAAAGCACGTTAGATGGGGCAATATAACCCGTGCGAAGGCAAGTGTGGCATGACATATTCACGGGGTGGTGTTACAGTGCACATGGTCATAGCATACGTACTAGCTGGTGGAATACAACATAGAGGTGTGAGGAAATCGGCAGGCACTGGTGGGTGTAACACAGCATTGGGCTCAGCCAGGAGCACACTGTGACTCTCAAGTGAGGTTCGTCTCCTTTCCAGAGAGTAAAATAAAAAGTATTACACATCCGGCGGTGGATGTGTTTTTTATTAACCGTGAGGAGGGTTTCTTGCATAGTTTGGTCGAATTTTTGTCGAATCCCCTTTGAATGGCTTGGTGTGCGTGTATATTAAATGTGCCCGTCAATAGCTACCCATGTTTGTATAAATAAACGACAAGGGTGTCTACTTGGAGAGTACCCACCGGCGGGGGTGCCGGGATTAGGCACGGTAGGGCGTCAGACACGTCAGAGCTTCACTAGCGGTGTAAATACATTCCATGTGGATTCATTCTATGCATAGTCGCCTTTTAATGAATATCACGCAAATCGTCATGGTGATAGGTACATACGGTTTGTCCAGCATGTCCTAGGTGTTTCTATAAATATATATATTTTTAAAATATTAAAAAACAAAGGCCGGCCCCGGGGGATGGGGTCCCCGGAGCCATAAGTGGCCTGAGGAGGGGGGCAACGCAGCCCCATCCTAAAGAATTTAAATTAAAAAAAGGCCATGACCCGGGGGTTGGGGTCCTAGGGGCCGATTAAGGCCTTGGGAGGGCCAAATTTATTTTTTTCAACCAAAAAAATTAGGGTGCAGGCCCTGGGGGATGGGGTCCTCAGGGCCAGTAAATTAGAAAAAGAAGGGGGGCCACACAGCCCTCCTTCTTAAAAAAATAAAATAAATAAAAGACCGGCATCGCGCTGAGGCCACGCCCCCTCCTTGCAGCACTCTGCAAACGTGCCCCCTGGCCAGTTGTAAGTTGGGGAATTAATTCCCCTTCAATACTGAGGGTCCCTGAGGGCCAACTAGCCCAACAGGTATCTCCAGTGTGCGCCAGGGAGCTGCGTTGCAGACAGGTGTTCTGAGGCCACGCCCCTTTTTACACCTCTATGCAACGCAGCTCTGTGGCACTTACTGGAGGTACCTAGTGGGCTAGTTTGACCCTAGGGACCCTTAGGATTCAAGGGGACTTAATCTATCAACTTAGAACGGCCACAGGGCGCGCTTACACAGTGGTGAAGGGAGGGGACGGGGCCTGAGGTGACATGTGCAAACACGCCCTGTGGCGCGTTTTAAGTTGGGGAAATAATTCCCTTTCAATCCTGAGGGACCCTGGGGGCCAACTAGCCCACCAGGTGCTTCCAGTAAGTGCCACTGCTCTGTGTTGCAGAGAGGTGGTGCAGGCCGTGCCCCTTTTTACACCTCTCTCCAATGGCACTTACTGGACGTACCTAGTGGGTTTTTTTGCCCCTAGGAATCCTCAGGATTCAAGGGGACTTAATCTCCCAACTTAAAAAACGGCCACAGGGCATGTTTACACAGTGGGGAAGGAAGGGGACGGGGCCTGAGGTGACATGTGCAAACACGCCCTATGGCACGTTTTAAGTTGGGGAAATAATTCCCCTTCAATCCTGAGGGCCCCTGGGGGCTAACTAGCCCACCAGGTGCTTCCAGTAGGCGCCACTGAGCTGCGTTGCAGAGAGGTGGTCCAGGCCGTGCCACTTTTTACACCTCTCTGCAACGCAGCTCTGTGGCGCATACTGGAGGTACCTAATGGGCTAGTTGGACCCTAGGGACCCTCAGGATTCAAATTAACTTAATCTCCCAACTAAAAACGGCCACAGGGTGTGTTTACACAGTGGTGAAGGGAGGGGACGGGGCCTGAGTTAACGTGTGCAAACAAGCCCTGTGGCGCGTTTTAAGTTGGTAAAATACTTCCCCTTCAATCCTGAGGGCCCCTGGGGGCTAACTAGCCCACCAGGTGCTTCCAGTAAGCGCCACTGAGCTGCGTTGCAGAGAAGTGGTCCAGGCCGTGCCACTTTTTACACCTCTCTGCAACGCAGCTCTGTGGCGCATACTGGAGGTACCTAGTGGGCTAGTTGGACCCTAGGGACCCTCAGGATTCAAATTAACTTAATCTCCCAACTAAAAACGGCCACAGGGTGTGTTTACACAGTGGTGAAGGGAGGGGACGGGGCCTGAGTTAACGTGTGCAAACAAGCCCTGTGGCGCGTTTTAAGTTGGTAAAATACTTCCCCTTCAATCCTGAGGGCCCCTGGGGGCTAACTAGCCCACCAGGTGCTTCCAGTAAGCGCCACTGAGCTGCGTTGCAGAGAGGTGGTCCAGGCCGTGCCACTTTTTACACCTCTCTGCAACGCAGCTCTGTGGCGCATACTGGAGGTACCTAGTGGGCTAGTTGGACCCTAGGGACCCTCAGGATTCAAATTAACTTAATCTCCCAACTAAAAACGGCCACAGGGCGTGTTTACACAGTGGTGAAGGGAGGGGACGGGGCCTGAGTTAACGTGTGCAAACAAGCCCTGTGGCGCGTTTTAAGTTGGTAAAATACTTCCCCTTCAATCCTGAGGGCCCCTGGGGGCTAACTAGCCCACCAGGTGCTTCCAGTAAGCGCCACTGAGCTGCGTTGCAGAGAGGTGGTCCAGGCCGTGCCACTTTTTACACCTCTCTGCAACGCAGCTCTGTGGCGCATACTGGAGGTACCTAGTGGGCTAGTTGGACCCTAGGGACCCTCAGGATTCAAATGAACTTAATCTCCCAACTAAAAACAACCACAGGGCGTGTTTACACAGTGGTGAAGGGAGGGGACGGGGCCTGAGTTAACGTGTGCAAACAAGCCCTGTGGCGCGTTTTAAGTTGGTAAAATACTTCCCCTTCAATCCTGAGGGCCCCTGGGGGCTAACTAGCCCACCAGGTGCTTCCAGTAAGCGCCACTGAGCTGCGTTGCAGAGAGGTGGTCCAGGCCGTGCCACTTTTTACACCTCTCTGCAACGCAGCTCTGTAGCGCATACTGGAGGTACCTAGTGGGCTAGTTGGACCCTAGGGACCCTCAGGATTCAAGGGGACTTAATCTCCCAACTTAAAACGGCCACAGGGCGTATTTACACAGTGGGGAATTGAGGGGACGGGGCCTGAGGTGACATGTGCAAACACGCCCTGTGGCGCGTTTTAAGAGGTAGTTTTAATCCCCTGCCCTATTATATGCTAGGGGCTTACAGAGGAGGTCATGCTGATCACAGGGGGACCCTAACGCACAGTGTTCCCTAGTGTATGTAGGTTTTTTCTCTGTATTCTGAGTGTCTTTTAACATAGCACTGGCTCTAGGACTGGTTAGTCAGACTCAGTTACCACCAGTATCCGTCTGAAAAAGTTGAGGGTACAGGATGATTTTGCAACAAGGCTTCTTTCTGCTCTTCTGTTTGTTCTTTCTGCACGTTATCCTTCTTCCTGCACTTTTCTTCGTCTTTGAGGACTTCTGTTGCTTCTTTCTGCATTTCTTTTTTTTCTTTCTGTGCGTTTTTCTTCTTTCTTCACATGTCCTATCTCTGTAGGCATAGTTAGAAATTAGCATTTAAAAAACCTTTGAAATTCACTGAAAAAAAAATAGGTTTCAGGCACGTTATAGTTAGGAATTAGCATTTAAAAAACCTTAGAAATGCACTGAAAAAACCATAGGTTTCAGGGGCGTTATAGTTAGCTGGACTTTTCACTCGTACAAAACCATTGAAATTACCCCGTTATAGTTAGTTCAGCTAACTATAACTCGCGCACCCGCAATGCACTGCTGATGACGTCACATATTACATCACTCATGACATGGTCAGTGACATCACTCATGACATCACTGATGACATCTCAAATGACATCACTGATGACATCACTGATGGCATCACCCATGTGAAAAATTACCACATCTTCTCACACCCTAATATAACCTTTGATACACCGACTAAAAATTTAAGAGTTCCATTCTCAAAACCATATATACTGCAATACCAATCATTACATACCCACTTATTAACTCTTAGGTCTTCATATACCTCCACTCACTCACCTGTACAGTCACTCATACTTACAGTCACTCCATACAAAACTATCATATACATTTATACACTCATATAGACACTCACACACTAACAAGTATCCATAGAGCTACTCTTACACCTACTCAGTCATGCAAATAATCACACTCCCATTTACTCACCTATGCAGTTATACACACTCAAGTTCACTTACTCACTAATGACATCACTGATGACATCATCCTTGTGATAGAGTGGCAGACCTCCTCTTCCCCTAATATAACCTTTGATACACACATTCAAAAATAGAAACTACAATGTTCAAAACAATGGACATACCAATACCAGTTACAACAACCTATTCAGTAATTCGAAGATCCACATACACATCCACTCATTCACCAACAGTCCTATACAGTCACTCATACATGTACTCACTCATCATATGTACTCACACACCTATACATCCTGTTACACAACACACTCATCCATAGAGTTACTCACACACATAGTCACTCATGCTAATAAAGAATCAAACATCCATTTACTTGCATATACAGTTATACACACACCACCACACTTACTTCTACAGAAACTTACACATACTTAGTCTTTTAAACAATCACTTATAGAAACACATACTTTTTCATACAGGAACTCTTTCAATCTCTCACTCTCACATATACTCACTTATATACACCAATAGTCACATATACTAGCTTAAAACATATGTAGTTACTCATAAAGACACTATCGAGACAGTCTATCACTCACTAACACACCCATGCACACACTCATCCACCCATACAGTCCTGCACACATGCTGTCTTAAACACATACAAACAGTGAGTCACTCATTCATGCACCTATGCACTACGTAATACCCCCCACCGAACCATACAGACACTCAGACACTCATACTGATACTCAAAAAACCAACTAATAACCTATATAGGCACTAATGTAGCTACTCACCAACCCATGCAGCCACTTATACACAAAGTGAGAGACTGATACAGATATTTACACATTTAAACATTACTCACTAAGCCATGTATTCACTAAGATACAATTAATCAGTCAGTTATACAATCAATTTTTCAAAAACAAATCATCCATTTAGACACTTATATACCCATTTATTCTTCCATCGACCTTGAGATATACATATATAAAACATATGTAATTTTCAGAAAAACACACATTCACTGGATGATGTCATCAGTGATGTCATTTGAGATGTCATCAGTGATGTCATGAGTGATGTCACTGACCATGTCATGAGTGATGTAATATGTGACGTCATCAGCAGTGCATTGCCGGCGCGCGAGTTATAGTTAGCTGAACTAACTATAACGGGGGAATTTCAATGGTTTTGCACGAGTGAAAAGTCCAGCTAACTATAACGCCCCTGAAACCTAGGGTTTTTTCAGTGCATTTCTAAGGTTTTTTAAATGCTAATTCCTAACTATAACGTGCCTGAAACCTATGGTTTTTTCAGTGAATATATATATACATATATACACATTTATGGGATTAGGGCTGGGTAGGGGTATTTTTAGGTTTTAAGGGTGGTTAAGATTATTGGGTTCTACGGATGTTTTTAGGGTTTAGAGGTGGGTGAGGGTATTAGGTGGAAAGGGTATTTTTAGGGTTTAGAGGTGAGTAAGTATATTGGGTGGAAAGACTATTTTTAGGGTTTAGGTGTGGATAAGGGTACTTGGTTGTAAGGGTGTTTTTAGCATTTTGGTGTGGGTAAGGGTATTGGAATTTTGGGGTTTAGTGGTAGGTAAGTGTTTTGGGCTATAAGCGTGTTCTTAGGCTTTAAGGGTGGGTAAGGGTATATGGTGGTATGGGTATTTTAGTGTTTTGGGGAGGGTATGGGCATTGGGTGATAAGCGTAATTAATAAAGTGGGCATTTGAGGGGTTACCCAATATAAATGTAATTCATTTATTACAAAAATACAGTGTTTTGGGGGTCTACCCTAAAAAATATTTAAGAACTGTTGAAAAAAGTGTACTGGTCATGAGTAGGTAGTTATAGTTAGGACCATGTTTTCATAGGAAAAGCATTTTTTGACCAATCTTCATGAAATTTTCCAAAGAAAAAGTGTCAAGGTAGGTTCTGGTTCTCATGGAAAATTTGGGGGTGATCCGTGCAGTGGGGACCAAGAATTGGGGTGCAAAATAAGGGCGTGTTTGTAATGTTAATTCCCATAGGAACATTTAGCCACACCTACATCCCGAACTGCTGAATGGACTTATACCAAGTTTGGCAGGGCGGTACATGTTGGTTCAAGGAAGTGCCTTTTGCCTATTTGGTGTTAATCTATTCAGGAGTTTTTGCGAAATTTAAGCCAAAAATTATAGTGATATCTTTGGCCGCATATATTTCACGGTGGTTTCATGATTAATCGTGAATGCACGCACCAACGGGAATACTTTGATTGGCTAGTCGCATCCTGAACAGAAAGTGGCAGCCCCCATTTTATCTATCGGCAATGGTTCCTGGGGCTCAACATTTGTGTGAAATGCCCACATAATGGGTCAGAGTAGAGGTACTCTGACCCCATGTTTGAGAAATGGGGGTGTTAGTGACACAAGTTGTGCTCAAAATAGATTTTTTTAATCACTTGCAATATTCGCGCGACGACGTGACCACCAGTGCAGCCCCCCATGTGTACCATCGCAGGGACGTCACGACTATCAATGTCGTAGCAAATATTGGTGGCAAGATAAAAATCTATATCGGTGAATCATTGTTATAGTGGGAATGAGATTTTGATCAATGTTTTTATGGCATTATCTATATAGTGAGTTATGTACTGTGATGGTTATAATTAATTATATAGTTAACATTTCTTTTAATGTGGTAGTGGCCATTGAATTTCTGCTTTTGCTTTCTTCCTTGGTGACGTAAAAGCGGGGATCGCAATGACCAATGTCCTCGCAAACTCCAGCCTCACCGCGAAGACAGAAATTAGTTTTTAGAGATGGTTGTTCTAGAAATATACTTGAAAAACATGAGTTTGAAATGTACAGTAATCACCTCCTAGTGTATAAAATACTTTAAGATGTGTGCATATATGTGTTTTCACTTTATGAAAAAGGCGTGATCGTCGCGGTTAACAACGTCAAAGAAATTTAGTAGAAAAATTTGAGTTTAAACATGCTTTGAAAGAAGCATGTATATAGTAATACATGTAGAGCAAGGTTTAGAATAGATTTTTTTACATATTATTTTTGGATATGTTGGTGGTCATTGAATGTCTGCTTTTGTTTTCTGTTTTTGCAATGTGTCTGCAGATATCGTGACATCATTGCAAAGATTGTTAAAAACTACAGATAAAAAACCTTTTAGAAAAAAACTTCACAATATTTCGGGTACTCAGATGGCTCTGACAAGAGCCGTTGTGTTGGTTGTGTGTAAATGGGTGCTATACATAAAAAGGGATGGAGAGTTTCAGGTTACTTAGAAATACCCTGGTGCCTTCATCTGTAAAGTGCTCTCCATCTTTTCTATAAATTTCCTGCATGTCAAAACTCAGATTGTTGTTATAGATACAGTCCATGCGATGATCTCTGAGGAATGCAGAATTTATTTTATTAACATGTTTTCTGGCTTTGTCAATCTGTGGACAGAATTGATTTGACCACTTCCATTTCTGTCTTTGGCATATATTAGAGTACACCAAGACAGTGTGAGGGAAAAAGCAACATCCATTCTACAAAGGTTTCTTTCAGTGGGATTTACAGCTCTAACCCAGTCAATATTCCTAGGTCATTACCATCACAGTGCACAATCATGAGTTGAGGAGCTTGGGAATCCACAATGGATTTGATCAATGCCAGCAACTGATGAAACTTTAACGCTCCCTGGGCAAACCAAGTAATCTGCACATTTGGCAAACCCAAACAAAATATCCAATTATAGAAAGAAAAAACAAAAATCTTAGAGGTTCACTGAAAAAAATGGATGTTACAATTAAGAAAAAGATTTTGAAAATCTTTAGAAACTGAAGCGACCAAAGATTACAGGGATGTTATAGTCAGGAATTAGCATTTAAAAGAACCTGAAAAAAAACAAAGTTTACATGGATGATATCATTTGGAAATATAATTTTTTTGAACTTAGAAATTCACTGAAGAAACAAAAGGTTACAGGGACGTTATAGTTTGGCTGACATTTCACTCATACAAAACCAGAGAAATTCAGCAGAGCTAACTATAACTCGTGCCTCCACAGTGCACTGCTTATGGCCTCACATATTACATCATTCGTGACATGGTCAGTGACATCACTCATGACATCACTGATGACATCTCAAATGAAATCACTGATGACATCACTAATGACATCATCCACAGACTCTCTGACATACCCACTCACACCCCCATGTAAACTATCATACACCCACTCCAACTTCCACACTACTATTCTTGAAACCATTGATACACCCATACTAGTTCTTACATACCCACTCACTGATTCATAGTTCTACACACACATCCACTCAGTCACCCATACAGCCACTCATACACCAACTCACTCACTAATACATCCACAGATATATCAATTCATACAGCCATACAGCAACTCACACACTGTCAGTCACTCATAGAGCTACTCACACACCTACTTACTCAGGTATAGAGTCAACCAGACCACCGTTTACTCACCTATGAAGTTATACACACACCCACCCATTTATTCATACACATACTAACATATATTCACTCACTCATACATCCACTATCGCAATACCTCACATACACATACAGTTACTGATATACTCCAACACTCACCTATACCGCCTTTCACATATGTACTTACTCACCTATATACCACTAACACATCCATTCACTCAATGACACAGCCATAGACACACTCAGTCACTTATACAGCCCTTCTCTTATACTCTCACTAACTCATATACCCACTGACTCACTCACTCACTCATCCATACAGGCAGTCACATGCCCTCTGACCCATCCACATAGATACTCATACACCCATACAGGCACAGAGACAACCAATCAATCACCCATACACCAACACATGTACCCACTCAACAACCCATACAGCCACTTTGACACCAGCTGACAGACAAAGTCTGACAAACTAGTCAGTGACACATACAATCACTGAGACACCTAATCTCTCGCGTATACAGTCAATCACACACCTACAGATTCATCAATACAGGCACTTATACACCCACTGATTCATCAATATATCTTGGTATAAATATGGAACACTCATAAACATTTTAAAAACACTCACAGTCACTGGATGATGTCATCAGTGATGTTATCAGTAATATAATTTGAGATGTCATCAGTGTTTTCACTGACCATGTCATGAGTGATGTAATATGTGAGGTCAGAAGCAATGCATTGCAGGGGGGGCAAGTTACATTTAGCTCAGCTAACGATAACTGCTGCATTTCTCTGGTTTTGTACAAGTGAAATGTCAGCCTAACTATAACGTTTGTGTAACCTTTGTTTTTTTCTGTGAATTTCTAAGGGTTTTTAATTTTATTTTATAACTATAACCTCCATGTAATCTTTATTTTTTTCAGTGAATATATATATATATGTATGTATATTTTTCACATACCATATTTATACGTACCTGCATGATAAAGACAGATGTGTGGTAAAGGCAAATGTGTGGTAAATGTATTTGTTGTAAAAAAATTCTGGTAAAGGCATGCATGGTAAAAGTATGCATCGTAATTGCGGGCATGCGGTAAATGTGTGCATGGTCTCTTCTGTGGGTGGAAGGAGGCTAGTCCGGGCATGGGACGAAATAGGAAGATTTTACCTGGAGCCCTGGCTGAGCTTTGGGTGGGGACTGATGATCTCTTCTTGTCTACAATTCAGCCTGTTCCCACTAGTTCCCAAAGCAATTTTACCACTTGGATTTTCCTGCTGGTAAAATTGGGTCCAGTGTTCCCATACATGGAATATATGGGTGTGGGAACATAGCCCAGTCATAATCAGGCAGTGCTGAATCCATGTAGGAATTCAGCTTCGCTGAACTCTTAATTGGAGACATAGATAGTGGAGATTTTTTGTATGTGTTTTAGCTTTAATTGGAATATCTAGCCCGCTAAAATAGTGGTGCTAAAAAAATATTTTTGGGTGTAACAAGAGAAAAAGGTGGGAAACTTAGAAATGCAGAATCTTGAACTTTCCAAAACGCCGCAGGTATAACATTAAAATCAGCACACCATGAGGCAGAATAAATATCAATTAATCAATTAGGATTTGTAATGCATGGCAAATCACCCTTGAGGGTCTCAAGGCTCAGGAGTTGCTAACTGCTTAAAGTAAAGTATGCAAAGATTTGGGACGCCCCATGTGAGGACACCGACAGACAATCTGCTTCCAGGAAACTCCTGAAAAGTCTAGTCCAACACGCTTCAAATATCAAGCAAATTCATCGGGCAAAGAGTCCCAAGTAATACATGAGGCAGGGAGTTATTTCTCCCTCTCTCTCGTGATCACTTCCTCCCTCTCTGTGCCGCTGTCTTTCACTCTTACTCTTTGTCTCTTCTCTTTTGATGCGCTGCCTCTCATTTCTCTTTTTCCTTATCTCCCCCTCTCAGAGTACACAGAGTTATCCTGATGGTAGCTTCCTGTGCAGTTTGACAAGTGATAGACCTCCCACAGAAACAACGTCAGGTACTTATAAGTGCATTTTATTTCCTCTGTAAAAGATCCACACAAAGGCGTGTGGAACTAAATATTTCTGTCCTGTGACATGTGGACTATTCACCTTCCTGGAATTAAAAGTGCCCCTCATCTCGTCTCACTGAAGCCTATCTCTTGTCTGCTTTGTGATCAATATTGGTATGTGGAACTGATTGTAACTTTCTTAACACAATCTCCTATCCAGAAACTGAGGCCTAAAGAGGCAAATGACTACCATACATGTGTTTCCCTTCTGCCTCTGTTCACAGCTCCCCATCTACTATAAAATGCGTTTGCAGACATATGTTTAAGAAGTTGATTTGCTGTGGCACACACTGCATTCTATTCTTCACAAAGGCAAAAGATATGTAATGTTGCTTTCACGTTATAGTAGAATCATAAATACTGGTTTTAACTGGTGCTGCAGTAGAATGAATCGTCACCCGGGGCCTTGACAATTGGAGAGCCCTGGAAATTTATTGAGACATAAAAAGTTTAGTGTTGTCATAAATTGAAAAAATGTTCAGTCACACGGGTATATTTTAAATAAGTAAAGATGACAAATCGTATAGTGATTTATGGTCAAGTTCATAGCTGGAATGTCTGGAATAGGAGGATACCTCCTCTCAAAAATATCTATTTTTTCTGGTTTATCATTTCAAAACTGTTTCATAAGTGAATAAGGATTTCATTTGTAAATAAATGTGTTTACTTTAATTTGTGGTTTCACCTCATCACATATTTAAAACGGACACATTCTATGCTACATTTTTTTTTTTTTATTTCAAATAATTTTATATTAGGTAATTTTACAAGAAAATACAACCAAAACACAGAATGACTTCAGGAATTACATCTCCCATTAACATTATCCACGTGGTCGATACATGGCATTAATCATACATTTTTAAACATCTAAGATATTGTCTACATGTTCAGATTGTGACGTAGGTACATGTATAGTTTCCAGATTCAGTGGTGGCCAACAGCGAAACGTCACGTTATCAATGAGGCCTAGCTATTGCCTGGTGTGGTTTTTATGTGACACAGTGGGTCCATGTGAGAATGCCTTAAGCCAGCGCTCCATGAAATCATGGAGCAAATATCTATATGTGTAAAGGGCTGAAGTTTCATGATTACATTTCCAACTGAACATACTTCAGCTTATGCCATGATTCCACATCTAACAGAACTCAGGAGGTACTTACCGCACCCACTAAATTCCGATTCCTTGGGCCGAGATAATTACTATTTCTGATATATACCTCAGATTGCATGTTTGGCAGTGGAAGACGGCTGATTACATGAGGTCATCACACCTAATGTCTTTTGTACGGCAGTTTACATCACATTTTCCCCTGCACTAATAACCCTACTCCAGCCACCACATTGGTGCCTGTGGCTTTTTGGAACAAGTTTGACTACATTACATTCCTCTATGCGCAGGCATCTGATTTAGCCCCCAAATTTGGAATTAGGTTTTAGTTTTATACTCTCACAGGACTATAAAGTCATGGGCTCTAGGCCCACATACTTTGTAAATAAGTGTGACATAGACACAGTATTATGCTACTTAGAATTGGCCACGAGCACGCGCACTTTGGCTCTTTTATTGGCAGGGTCACCTGATCGGTAAAGCCTGTGTTAGATGGGTGTGGGGTGGGTGTGGGCCAGCCCTCGTGTGAGTGGCTGATAAAATACTAGACTTTGTCCAGCAGGACACAACAAGGATGTCTACTCGAATATCAATACTCGCTTAGAGTCTAAAGGGCTAAATCCAATTGAGAATTTTATATCCCTACAGTGAACATTCATGAGATGTATTTGTATGGAATCGATCTGAGCCTATGGTTCTTTACATACGTATAGATTATACTGGAAACTTCAGTATGGCTCAATAGGAATGATCAGAGTCAGAATGTTTTAGAACAGACGTGTGAACCATTGCCATTATTTCCGTATACACATTGACTTTGACAATGATTGCCATGTATAGGCAATGTATTTATAGGAAATGTAAGTAAATTTATCGTACATAGATATCCTGAAAAATTTGCATGGATACAGCCGCAGTGTGCCATTCTTGATCACTCCTCACCTAGAATAATTGAGAATGAAATACAGATTCCAATTGGTTCGATGCTCAGAACTTGGAAATAAAATATCCTAAATTGAGCTATTAGGGTTGAATGTTTTGAAACATATGATATTACCACAATTATTATAGTTGTAGATTTTGCATGTTTTATATTTTTTCTAATCATTACTTGTTTATTATTTTTTGCTCAAGTGCTGGTGAGTTGGGATAGCATTTGTTTTGTGTTGATCCTCAATGTTTCCACAAGGATTGCAAATGTCAGAAAACTATTGTTTACTGATAGTTTTTCTTCTATATTTAATTATTCAAATAACATTGTTTTGTCATGCAACATTATAGGCTACAGAAAAAGCAGAACTCTAAACTATAGATTACAGAGGTGGGAGAGGAATTAGTTTTTAAGACAGCTCCACACAGGTGTGGGGAAGGTTGGAGTATAATTCAAGGCTGTTCAGATTTAGCAGAAGGCCTTCAAATTGTGACTGAATGTTTAGTTTGTTCTTAAAATTACTTGAAAGTTTGAGATGTCATCAGTAATGTAATCATTGATGTCACTGACCATGTCATGAGCGATGTAATATGTGAGGTCATAAGCAGTACATTGCAGGGGTGCAAGTTATTGTTAACTCAGGTAACTATAACAGCTGAATTTCTCATGTTTTGTATGGGTAAAATGTAAGCCTAACTATAACGTCCCTGTAACCTTTGTTTTTTTAGTGAATTTCTAAGGTTTTTTAAATTCTCTTTGCTAACTGTAACGTCCCTGTAACCTTTGTTTTTTTACTGAATAACTAAGGTTTTTTAAATTCTATTTGCTAACTATAATGACCCTGTAACCTTTTTTTTGTGAATATCTAAGGTTTTTTAACTAGCAGTCACGTTTGCAGAGTTGGTGGAGAAAGGGAGCTGGATCTCCAACCAGCTCTCTGAAATCCCACTGTGTAGGACTTACAGGAGGGCTTCTTGGCCCTCAAGGTAATTCAGGAGTGAAGTGGACTTCATCCCCAACCAGTAGTGTGCCAGGAGGTGCGTTTGCAGAGTGGTGGGGAAAGGGGGCGTGGCCTCCGGAGGCCTCTTAGCAATCCCACTGTGTGGGACTTACTGGAGCTAACAGGAGGGGTACTTTGCACCCAAGGACGTCCTACAGAGCCAACTACCCCTCCTATAACCTCCAGTAAGTCCTACACAGCAGGCTTGCTGAGTTCTGATAGCAGGCCATGCCCCCTTTCCCCACCACTCTGCAAACGCAGCTCCTGGCAGCCCCTTCCCTGCTGAGGGTCCTTAGGGGACAACAAGCCTATCTGTTAACTCCAGCAAGTCTCACACAGTGGGATTGCTGAGAGGTGGTTGCTAAGGGTGGGCGGAATTTGCGTAGTCGCACTATGCAAAACTCCGCGAAACGGTAAGAAAACCCCGCGAGCATGCAGAAATTCCGCAAATACGCGGAATTGCTTGTTCGCAATGTTTTTTTCCTTTTGCGTGCTCGGGCGAAATATCTCGCGAGCACACATTTTGAGAACGCAAACAAGCAAAAAATTCCGCATTCTCCACGGAACTACTCAAATTCCGTAAATTCAGCAAGCGGAACGGAGCGGAATTTACCGCCCAGGCCTAGTGGTTGCAAGCCATGCCCCTTTCTACACCTGCACTAACGCGCCTCCTGGGGCACTAATATTTGGGGGATGAAGTCCACTTGCCTCTTGAGGGTCCCTAGGGGCCAACTAGCCCTCCTGTCACCTCCAGCTAGCCCCACACCTGGATCGCTGAGAGGTGGTCAAAGGCCAAGCTCCCTTTCTGCACTCCCCTGCAAACACACCTCCTGTCATACTGGTGCTTGATGTATGAAGTCCACTTTAGTCCTGAGGCCCTCATGCATCAAGGGGACCTCATCACCCCACCAGCAGTATGCCGAGTGGCACATTTGCAGAGTGGTGGGAAAAGGGGTGTGGCCTCCAAGCACCTCTCAACAGTCCCACTGTGTGGGGCTTACTGGAGGTAAGAGGTGGGCTAGTTGGCCCCAAGGACACTCAGCAGTGCAGGGGACTTCATCCCCCAACCAGGAGCGCACCAGGAGGCGGCACTTTGCAGAGTAGTGGAGAAAAAGAGCAGGGCCTCGGCGAGTTGCCAGCTTTGTTTTTTTTTTTCATTTTACGAAGGGGGCTGTGTAGCCTCCCTTGACCCAGGGCCTGACCATGTTTTTGAAAAATTAAAATAGAAAGTGAGGGGTCTGCGTGCCCCC
The DNA here is from genome assembly GCF_964204655.1 of Triturus cristatus. Classification (NCBI taxonomy): domain Eukaryota; kingdom Metazoa; phylum Chordata; class Amphibia; order Caudata; family Salamandridae; genus Triturus; species Triturus cristatus. Next base: position 1,577,398,210 of record NC_140590.1, read on the forward strand.
CCCTCCTGAGGACCACATCCTCCGGGTCTAGGCCTTTCTTTATATTTTTACTTATAAAGGGGAGATGGGCTCCCTCCCTAGGCTGATTTCAGCCCCGGCGACCCCATCCCCCGGGCATAGCCATTATCTTTGGGACCAAGGGGGCAGCCTGCCCGGCCTGCTTTAGCCTCCTACGGGAGCCGGCATTGCTTTTAACCCCCAGGGAGCTGTTGGGGTAAAAAAAGCAAAGTGCACTCACTTCTTCAAAGTGGAGTACTTGTTTGCTATGGGATGGCAGGAGCAGTGCTGCAACGTGGGCACCCCGGGACATTGTTGGAACTTGCCCTGGGGAGTGGCGGTCCCCAGGGCCATCTACAGCTCCTGGAGGGGGGCGCGCCACTCCCCTCCCATTTGGAAAATAGTCCTGGGGAGGTGGCGGTCCCCAGGGCTCCAGGGGGACAGTGTGGGCCCCCCAAATTTCACATAATTAGCCACAGGAAGGTGGTGGTCCCTGGGGCTGGAGCCCCCCATGCATTTTTGTAAATTTAGCCCCGGGGAGGTGGTAGTCCTAGGGGTGCAGGGGGGCTGTGTGGCCCCCCGCATTTAAAAAAAATTGTGTTGTGGAGGTGGTGGCCCTGCATCACTATTTTTAATTGCCCTCAGGATCTGGCCCACCCCGGGCCTAAAGTAAATGAAGTGTGGCATCCCGTGCTTTGTTTTTGAAAACATTTTCTGCCGGATTTGCAGATCCACCGTGAATCCCGCTGAAAATGTTTTACAAAAATTCTTTTTTGGGCCCTGGGGGTCCCTGTGGGACTCCCTGAACAGTCCTAGGGGGTCAAGGTGTTTCTTTTCTTGTTTCTTCACATTTGCTCCTTGTGACTAGGTTCAACCAAGTCACAAGAAGGCTGCCAACACTTCCTGGTTTGGAGTGTTGGCAGCCAACCAGATCTCAGGCACGAGATCGGGAGGGTTTGCGGATCCACTGTGGCCACAGTTGTGTATCTAAGAAATCTTTGAATTTATCAGGAGCTACTGAACAGATTTACACCATTTAACAAAAAGAGTGCTTTCTGAACCAAGAACTACCTTTTTGCCAAATTTGGTGTAATTCTGTTCAGCAGTTCGGGCTGTAGCTGTGTCTAAAGTTTCCTATGGAAATTAACATGGAGAAAAAGCATTTTGCCCCCCTTTTTCTCGGCCCACGCTTGATGGATTACCCCGAAACTTTCAACACAACAGCTGAATTTAGAGGTCCATTAGTTTTAAAAAGGTCAACAAGATTCATCAAACGGCGCCAAAGTTATAGGCAAATCAAAAAAAGCTTTTCCTATGGAAACTAGGTCCTAACTATAACTACCTACTGGTGACCATCCGTAGGGTATATATAGATAGATATATATATATATACACACCGTCTCTGTTCAAGCCTCTGAAAAAGAGAAGCATATGGAGCTTCGAAACGCGTCAAGCAATTTCATTCCGGAGCGGCTTCTACAAGCGGATCCTCGTCCCTGCCTATCATAAATAAAGCTGCTGATCGAGTGCTACTCACCTGGTGGACAACCTTCTTGCAAGTCGAAACGCGTCTCTTCTCCTACCTCATGGGTTGAAGGTGTCCTGAAAAATAAATCGATGCTGTACCCTGACAATTTTGTGTCCGTGCCTTCTTCCAGGGACTCATCTTTGGGAGCTGGATGGTGTGTTCATATATAAATGCCCAAACGCGTAGATGTTTTTCATCCAAATGAAAGATCCAATTGATCGAATCCCTCTGGAGTGCTGGACGGTTATTTCCTATTGAGGAGGAGAATCTTATTTTTGAATATATATATATATATATATTATATATATATACATATATATATATATATATATATATATATATATATATATATATATATATATATATATATATATATATATCCAATTTCAGAAAGTCAATATACGCGCGCTCTCAGTCAGCGGACCACAGGACACAAGAGAGGGCTCCAAGGGTGTTTATTTACGACGCGTTTCGACTTGCTCAGAAGTCTTGCTCACGTAAACTAACAGTGCTTAGTGACAAACGTAATTAATAAAGTTGCACAGCGCTAAACATCGACATAGGACAATTCAAGTCAAAAAACTGTTTACATACGGCAGACATCTTGTAATGGTCAAATGTCGACACTTCCAAAGCGTGAATGGCAGAAATCCACCACAAAATGGGTACACAATACTATTTAAATGATTAAATAAAGTGTAAATAACTCGTGGAATGTTAGCAAACATAACATAAGTAAATAATAGTTATGACCATGATACCCAAGGTTCGTAGTAAACAGATGCGCCTGCGTCTGCAGGGGTAGGTTGCTAGGTAACCAGAACTGTAAAGGAGAGGACGTGTCTAAATACTAATGTAGTCGCAAGAATGCACAGATCTACATAGGAACAGCGTAACCCACATTCTAGGCTACTGTAGACAGAACCGGCTGAGTTGACCGGAGTGAGAATGTGTCAAGAGGTGAAATAATAAGCGTGTGCCAATGTGTGTAACAAACATAGTGCCGAAAAATCAGGCTCACAAGTGAAGAGCATTCAGTCTGAATGATGGCTGCTATGTCAGGAATAATAATGCAATCTGTATGTAACACAAAATATTATAGCATAAATGGTATAGCAACCGAGATCCCAATCAACAAGGGCAAGTGTCCCTGCTTTGCTGTAAGTAAGTATTGAGCCATACGTACACATGACAGTCCTCAAGTACATCACCCCCAAATACCATCAACTCAATACAGTTAAAACTGAACAAATTCAAGGACAGTTCAGATGAAAAGTTTTTTCTAAGGTTTTTTAAATGCTAATTTCTAACTATAACGTCTCTGAAACCTATGGTTTTTTCAGTGAATATATATATATATATATATATATATATATATATATATATATATATATATATATAGACACACGAGGAGTGCTGGGATAAGGCTTCTCTTATTTCATAAGGCCTCCTCTGACCCAGCAAACAGGAAAGACGTGTTTCAGCTGACACAGCAGCCGTTCTCAATCTAATGCGCGCCATTTTTTTTGGACAATTTATACTATGTCTCTATTATATACATAGAAAAAATTCATGGTTCCAAATTAAAATTAAAAAGATACAGACTACATGACAGTGCTCAAAATTACATTCTCGTGTAATCCATCAACTCTGGTTAGTGGACATTGTTGAAACTTAAAAAGTATAAACGAACAAAGTGCGCTGAAATACCTACATCAAAATGCATATTGCATAGTCAGACCATTAAAAATTAAATATACAATATATACAGATGTCAAATACACTCACAATGTATCTTTTTCATTCTGCTGGAACACAAGCTATAATTGTCACATAATTTAAAAGGATTTGCGCACACCCCTTCAGGTTGCAATTAAAACAAAGCGCATGCTGTGAAAGAACATTACTGCAGTGAGACATAATAGAAATCGGATAATGCCTTAATTAGTATAAAAACACCTCAAAGTTATGCCCACCGCTCCTGCCCGGAGTTTGCAATAAGCAGCATGCCTGATCGATGTTAAGTTGAATTTTGACAAATAGGCGCAAATGGTAGTACAGGTCAAAACAGCAGCAGACTAGCTATCGAATTATGAAGGTAAAAACCAATAACACATGCTAGGAAACTCTAACGCTGACCTGAAACTGCAAGTTAAAACGAGCTGGGACTACTAGTCCCATAATGCCCCTATCAAGGTAACATGCACAATGTTAACATGACATCTAAAGTCCATAATCATCTATAATTTATTTAATGTCCAATCTCGCATTCAAAGCATTGCTGCTAGGGTTATGATGGCACATGCAAAAGTCCAATGTCATCTAAAAATCGAAACCCTTAGTGGATACACAGCTTCACCGCTTAACTCCGGACATAGAGTTTGTGGATTCCGTATGAGATGAACTTGCAGAGTAAAGAATATGCCCAAAACGGTGTGAAATGTCATAAAGTCTCCACTGTAAATGCAGCACACAGTCTATAACAATAAGCAAATATGCAGGGTCGGGGGAGGTCAATGTGCAAAAAAATTCGAAAGCCAAGCAAACCTCACCGCTGTAGCATTGGCTTACATGGTGCCCAGTCATGCCGTCGGTCTGTGTGTGCATATATATATTATATTACCTACTGGCAGTCGCCAGTAGGTAGTTATAGTTAGGACCTATTTTCCATTGGAAATCCGCAAAATTCTATTTGGAATAAGGTTGGCGCCGATTGACGAATCTTCGCAAACTTTTCCAAACTTTTGGCCAGCTCCGGTCCGCTCCTATCCTGAAAATTTCACGTTGATTCGTCAAGCGGGGGCCGAGAAAAAAGGGGGGTCCCAAAACGCATTTTCCCCATGCATTTTCCCATAGGACCTGTTGACGCAGCTACAGCCTGAACTGCTGAACGGAGTAACACCAAATTTGGCAAAGAGGTAGTCCTCAGTTCAGACTTGTGCCTTTTGCTTAAATGGTGTAAATCCGTTCAGTAGTTCCTGAGAAAATTAGAGTTAAAAAGATAGATATATCTGGGCGGAGCCTAACCACACATCTCATCGTGAGATCTGATTGGCTGTCAGTACTTCATCCAGGAAGTGTTGGCAGCCATCTTGGGACCAATATACATGATAGCACCTCATTAAAAAGCATTGCAGTTAATAGAAGGTTTTAAGACTTTAGTTACATTATAAATCATTTGTTGATGGTACCCTACTCATTTTAGGAATTGTGGTGTGTTCTAAGGTGATTTTACCATGTGAAAAAGCCTTCTGCTGTGATATCATGAATCATGTTTGAGAGAAAACTATTTTCTCATGCTTTTCCCACAGAGGTTTGATAGGTGATCTATAAGCTAAACTGAGAGCATATTTTCTGTAAATTCACATTATCTTTCTCAGTCATGTGAGAATGAAGTCTGACATTCTCAGTAAAACATGTACATCCAACAAGGGCAGAGACTGTCAGTTGATTCCTTTGTGTTCTACTGCAGCTTCCCAGAGTGTTCTAAAGAACAACTAGAGCGCTAACAGTTCTACTTATGACAAACATATTGCACACCTGAAGCCATCTTGATTGGAATAAAGTGGTAACTCTTAAAAAATGTATTTACAAACGAACAAAATGAGGGGTTCATTTTGCCATAGAAATTATGATTAGTGCTGCAGAAAGAAAAATTAGGGCACATTTTGAATTCTCAAAACCTCTTCTATTTCATAAAAGAATTCTGACATGCAGACTGATACATGCACTTTGAATACCAGCAGCAGACTTCCCTGGTGAGCAGTAGCTTTACTACAGTGATGTAATGAGCAACTAGAGTGCTAACATTCAGAATTTATGGCAAATGTGTGACATATCTGAATGCCTTCTTGATGGAACCAAAGTAAAAAACTGAAAGTCTTTCCTACTGAGGAGACTGCAGTAAATGAGGAAATTAGGAAACTTCATAACAAATAAATCTCCCAAGATGGCCACCAGAGACAAAAGAGCCCAAATGTAGCCCAAATATCACCCAGATGTAACCCAAGTATAGCCCAATGGCAGAATGTCCCAGAGTGGTCTAACGAACAACTAGAGCGCTAACAGCCTTACTTATGACAAAAGTATGGCACACCTGAAGCCATCTTGATTGGAATAAAGTGGTAACACTTAAAACATTTAATTTACAAAGGAACAAAATGAGGGGGTTCATTTTGCCATAGAAATTATGATTAGTGCTGCAGAAAGAAAAATTAGGGCACATTTTGACTTCTCAAATCCTTTTCTATTTCATTAAAAAAATCTGACATGCAGACTGAAACATACACTTTGAATACCAGCAGCAGACTTCCCTGGTGAGCAGTAGCTTTACTACAGTGATCTAATAAAAATGGCGTAGTGGGTTCATCGTTTGCACACACCATCTCCGTTCAAGCCTCTGAAGAGAAGCATATGGAGCTTCGAAACGCGTCAGGCAATACCCTTACAGAGTGGCTTCTACAAACGGATCCTCGTCCCTGCCTATCATAAATAAAGCTGCTGATCGAGTGCTACTCACCTGGTAGACAACCTTCTTGCAAGCCGAAACGCGTCTCTTCTCCTACCTCATGGGTTGAAGGTGTCCTGAAAAATAAATCGATGCTGTACCCTGACAACCTTGTGTCCGTGCCTTCTTCCAGGGACTCATCTTTGGGAGCTGGATGGTGTGTTCATATATAAATGCCGAAACGCGTAGATGTTTCTCATCCAAATGAAAGATCCGAATGATCGAATCCCTCTGGAGTGCTGGACGGTTATTTCCTATTGAGGAAGAGAATCTTATTTTTGAATATATATATATATATATATATATATATATATATATATATATATATATATATATATATATATATATATATATATATATATATATATATATATATATTATCTACTGGCGGTCGCCAGTAGATAGTTATAGTTAGGACCATGTTTCCATAGAAAATCCGCAACATTCTATTTGGAATAACTTTGGCGCCGGTTGACGAATCCTCGCGAAATTTTCAAAATAGGTGGGGCGTGCCGCTCCTACCCTGAAAGTCTCGGGGTGATTCGTCAAGCGGGGGCCGAGAAAAAAGGGGGTCCCAAAACGCGTTTTCCCCATGCATTTTTCCATAGGGACCTTTAGTCCAAGGTACAGCCCGAACGGCTGAACAGAATTACTTGAAATTTGGCAAAGAGGTAGTCCTCAGGTCAGGGAAGTGCCTTTTGCAGGTCTGGTGTCAATCTGTTCAGTAGTTCCTGAGAAAATCAAAAGTAAAATCATATATATATGTGGGCGGAGCCTAACCACACATCTCATCCTGAGATCTGATTGGCTGTCAGCACTTCATCCAAGAAGTGTTGGCAGCCATCTTGGGACCAATATACATGATAGCACCTCATTAAAAAGCATTGCAGTTAATAGAAGGTTTTAAGACTTTAGTTACATTATAAATCATTTGTTGATGGCACCATGCTCATTTTAGGAATTGTGGTATGTTCTAAGGTGATTTCACCATGTGAAAAAGCCTTCTGCTGGGATATCATGATTGAGAGAAAAATATTTTCTCATGCTTTTCCCACAGAGGTTTGGAAGGTGATCTATAAGCTAAACTGAGAGCATATTTTCTGTAAATTCACATTATCTTTCTCAGTCATGTGAGAATGAAGTCTGACATTCTCAGTAAAACATGTACATCCAACAAGGGCAGAGACTGTCAGTTGATTCCTTTGTGTTCTACTGCAGCTTCCCAGAGTGTTCCAAAGAACAACTAGAGCGCTAACAGTCCTACTTATGATAAACGTATTGCACACCTGAAGCCATCTTGCTTGGATTAAAGTGGTAACTCTTAAAACATTTAATTTAAAAAGGAACAAAATGAGGGGGTTCATTTTTCCATAAAAAGTATGATTAGTGCTGCAGAAAGAAAAATTAGGGCACATTTTGAGTGACTTCTCAAATCCTCTTCTATTTCATTAAAAAATTCTGACATGCAGACTGAAACATGCACTTTCAATACCAGCAGCAGTTTTCCCTGGTGAGCAGTAGCTTTACTACAGTGATCTAATGAGCAAAAAGAGTGCTAACATTCTGAATTTATGGCAAATGTGTGACACATCTGAATGCCTTCTTGATGGAATTAAAGTAAAAAACTGAAAGTATTTCCTACTGAGGAGACTGCAGTAAATGAGGAAATTAGGAAACTTCATAACAAATAAGTCTCCCAAGATGGCCACCAGAGACAAAAGAGCCCAAATGTAGCCCAAATATTACCCAGATGTAGCCCAAGTATAGCCCAATGACAGAATGTCCCAGAGTGTTCTTAAAAACAACTAGAGCGCTTACTGTCTTTATTATGACAAAAGTATGGCACACCTGAAGCCATCTTGATTGGAATAAACTGGTAACACTTAAAACATTTAATTTAAAAAGGAACACAATGAGGGGGTTCATTTTGCCATAGAAATTATGATTAATGCTGAAGAAAGAAAATGAGGGCACATTTTGAGTGACTTCTCAAATCCTCTTCTATTTCATTAAAACATTCTGACATGCAGACTGAAACATGCACTTTTAATACCAGGAGCGGACTTCCATGGTGAACAGTAGTTTTACTACAGTGATCTAATGAGCAACTAGAGTGCTAACATTCAGAATTTATGGCAAATGTGTGACATATCTGAATACCTTCATGATGGAATCAAAGTAAAAAACTGAAAGCATTTCCTACTGAGGAGACTGCAGTACATGAGGAAATTAGGAAACTTCATAACAAATAAATCTCCCAAAATGGCCACCGGAGACAAAAGAGCCCAAATGTAGCCCAAAATCACCCAGATGTAGCCCAAATATAGCCCAATGACAGAAGTGTGCAAAACACTTATTATTTTGTGTTTTTGCAGTGTTATATAGTGCAGACTTGTCAGGTATTGGAGTGCTTTACATGAGCATTGGTTACATCACACAAGAACAAATTCATTTTGGTTGTAGACATGGGGAGACTAAGTGATTTGACCAGAATCACAGAATGTCGAGCTGAAGCAGAAACTCCAACCTGGTCCCCAGTTGCAAAGTCTGCAGTTCTGGAAGTAACACCACATCCTCTCCCCTAAGTGCAACATTTAATCAAGTGGTCAACTGGATAAAAAAACATAAAGATGACAAATAATTTAAAAGTGCTTTGTCGCTATTTGAAAACTAAGAAAATATGTCCTTATTTTAGTCCTTTAGAGCACTAACCATAATTTTGATGCCAATAAGACCCTCTAAGATATATGTAATTTCTAAAGGAAATGCTCTAGGTATTACAGTTTTGATTACATCAAGATGACGTCAGGCGTTCCACACTTTTGTAATAAATATAGAATGTTAGCAATCTAGTTGTTCATTAGGATACTGTTGAGAGGCAGAGGCCAGGGGCACGGACTCTAAAAATTGAAGGCAGGTAGGAGGGTGCAAATGCAACAATTTAACCACACTGAGCAGGCAGGAAGGGCCGTGGCAGCACAACAGACTATGGAGGGCAGTGGAAAGGGGGGCAGGGGCAACAAACCAACAATACAGGACTTGCAAGAGAGGCTGTGGCAATGTAATAGACCATTGTGGGCAGAAGGAAGAGGCAATGGTAGTACAACCATACATGCCAACAGACCCGATTCAGCCAGGAAACGTCCAATGTTTTTAAGCTCAAATGGGCTTTATTTGATCTGTCTCCTGTCTACAATCTCCTCTTTTTCAATGTAACTCAAAGGGGAAAATCAATACCCCAGTTGTTTTTTCAAAATCTCCCTTACCAAGTTCAAAATGTTCGCAAGTATGGTACATTGGATCATGGAAGGAAATGGGGTAGGGACATGGACTTGGATAACAGAGGACAGGAGGGACATGGAGAGGTGCACCAAACTGACCCTGCAGGGCAGGCATCAGGGTTTGCAGCAGCACAATACACCACACAGGGCATGCGGGACGGGAGTGCAGCACAACAATCCATAGAAAGCAAGAGGGAGGGGACAGGACCATGCACATGGACAACAGAGAACAGAGGGGCAAGAGGCAATGGTAGCTAGCTGACCATAATGGACAGACAGGAGAGAAAGCTGCAGCATAACAGACCATAAATGCAGGAGGGACGGATCAGGGGCATTACAATGGAACAGACAAGCCAGGAGGGAGGGAGTAGGGGTCTGGACATGTAAACAGAGGGCTGGGGGCAAGGGGGCAGGGCAGGAGCAGCAAGATAGCCATGGAGGTCAGGCAGGATGGGCACTAGAAGCAAGACACACCATGAAGAGCAACAGTGAGACTGTGATGGCATACACACAGACCATGGAGGGAAGGTGGTAGGGGGTCAGGGGCAGCTAACTGACCACACAGGGAAGGTGGGAAGGGCCATGGCAGCACAGAAGACCATGCATGGCAAGTGGGAGGGTTAGTGGCAGCACAATGGCTATGATGGGCAAGAAGGAGGGTGCAGGGGCATGCACAAAGGACGATGGAGGATAGAAGGGAGGGTCAGGACCTGTGCACAGACAAGAAAGTTCAGGGGAAGGGGCCTCACAACAGACCGCACGGGGCAGGCAGGAGGAGCAGTTGCAGCACAACAGACCAGGGAGGGCAGAAGGGTGAGGCAGTACAATGGACCATGTGGACAGGAGGAAGAGGATAGGGGCATGGCATGTGGACAGGCAGGGTGGAGGTGGCAGGGACAGGTTACAGTCATCTGACAATGCTAGGCAGGTGGGAGGGGAGTGGCAGCTCAACAGAACACTCAGAGTAGATAGGAGTGGCAGGTCCATGGAACATGGTGGGCAAAAAGGATGGAGCAGGTCCATGCACAAAGACATCGGAGGGCAGGGGGAAGGAGAATAAGGGCAGCAAGCTAAGCACAGAGTTTAAGCAGGAGGTCAATGATGGGACATAGAATTGGGCAATGGAGGGCAGGAGGAGTGGACTGGTACATCATACTAAATTGAGGGCAGTGGCAGCACATCAGACCATGCATGGCAGGAGGGAGGAGGCTAGTCCATGGATTCACACAACAGAGGATAGGGAGGAGGGGGATGGGGCAGCAAGCTAACTGTTCAGAGAAGGCGAGTATTAGGAACTTTATTGTTTTTAAAACGTGTGTCTGTGCGAACTACTTAAAATATGAACAAGTATGCAGCATAATCTCACTTTTATTCAGGAAGAAGAGGACGTTTGTGACTGTGACTCCGGGCTCACTTGGCAGAAACACCCCCTGACCCTCCACCCCCTATCGCAAAATGTAATGCCCGTGAAAAGGGTAGGTGAACACAGTGTTATGTAGAACATAGTCCTGAGAGCACGATTGCAAATGAAAACTAGATATAGTGTATGGTATAAACTATGCACCAAAAAGTGTGATATAAGATGAACCGGGCGTGAAATATAATATGCAATACATTGTGCGTAATGACAGATTCATTGGAGAGTGCGAGATAGCACAGGCACTAGCGCGTGCTATGCGATATGCGCCTTGGAGTGTAATATGCACAGGGTAGTGTTGTGTAACCTAACTAGTCTCTAAACTTGTAATATAAAATATGTGCTGGGGAGTGTAACGTTGCATATGCACTGTGACAAAGATATGGATCCCAGACTGTAATATGTATGGCATAGCACTGTGCGTTATAACATAGGCATCGAGGAAGGCACGTTAGATTTGGCAATATAACCCGTGCGAAGACAAGTGTGGCATGACATATTCACGGGGTGGTGTTACAGTGCACATGGGCTAGAGAGTGTCATAGCATATGCACTAGCTAGTGGAATACAACACAGAGGTGTGTGGCACTCAGCAGGCAATGGTGGGTGTGACACAGCATTGGGCTCTGCCAGGAGCGCGCTGTGACTCTCAAGTGATGTTCGTCCCCTTTCCAGAGAGTAAAATAAAAAGTATTACACATCCGGCAGTGGATGTGTGTTTTATTAATCGTGAGGGGGGTTTCTTGCATAGTTTTGGTCGAATTTTTGTCGAATCCCCTTTGAATGGCTTGGTGTGCATGTGTATTAAATGTGCCCGTCAATAGCTACCCATGTTTGTATAAATAAACGACAAGGGTGTCTACCGGGATTAGGCACGGTAGGGCATCAGACATGTCAGAGCTTCACTAGTGGTGTAAATACATTCCACGTGGATTCATTATATGCATATTCGCCTTTTAATGAATATCACGCAAATCGTCATGGTGATAGGTACGTACGGTTTGTCCAGCATGTCCTAGGTGTGTCTATAAATATATATTTTTTTAAAATAATAAAAAACAGTGGCCGGCCCTGGGGATTGGGGTCAAAAAAATATAATTAGGAGACAGGCCCTGGGGGATGGGGTCATCAGGGCCAATAAATTAGAATAAGAAGGAGAACCACACAGCCCGCCTTCTTAAAAAATTAAAATAAATAAAAGACTGGCATCGTGCCGGAGGCGATGCCCCCTCCTTGCAGCACTCTGCAAATGCGCCCCCTGGCGAGTTGTATGTTGGGGAATTAATTCCTCTTCAATACTGAGGGTCTCTGAGGGCCAACTAGCCCAACAGGCATCTCCAGTATGCGCCAGGGAGCTGCGCTGCAGACAGGTGTTCTGAGGCCAAGCCCCTTTTTACACCTCTCTGCAACACAGCTCTCTGGCATTTATTGGAGGTACCTAGTGGTCTAGTTTGACCCTAGGGACCCTTAGGATTCAAGGGGACTTAATCTCTCAACTTAGAACAGCCACAGGGCGCGTTTACACATTGGTGAAGGGAGGGGACGGGGCCTGAGGTGACGTGTGCAAACACTCACTATGGCACGTTTTAAATTGGGGATATAATTTCCCTTCAATACTGAGGGCCCCTGGGGGCTAACTAGCCCACCAAGTGCTTCCAGTAAGCGCCACTGAGCTGCATTGCAGAGAGGTGGTCCAGGCCGTGCCACTTTTTACACCTCTCTGCAACGCAGCTCTGTGGCACTTACTGGAGGTACCTAGTGGGCTAGTTGGACCCTAGGGACCCTCAGGATTCAAATGAACTTAATCTCCCAACTAAAAATGGACACAGGGCGTGTTTACACAGTGGTGAAGGGAGGGGACGGGGCCTGAGTTAACGTGTGCAAAAACGCCCTGTGGCCTGTTTTAAGAGGTAGTTTTAATCCCCCTGGCCTATTATATACTAGGGGCTTACAGAGGAGGTCATGCTAATCACAGGGGGACCCCAACGCATAATGTTCCCTAGTGTATGTAGGTGTTTTCACTGTATTCTAAGTGTCTTTTACCATAGCACTGGCTCTAGGACTGGTTAGTCAGACTCAGTTACCACCAGTATCCGTCTGAAAAAGTTGAGGGTACAGGATGATTTTGCAACAAGGCTTCTTTCTGCCCTTCTTTTTGTTCTTTCTGCACGTTATCCTTCTTCCTGCACTTTTCTTCGTCTTTGAGGACTTCTGTTGCTTCTTTCTGCACTTCTTTTTTTTCTTTCTGTGCATTTTTTCTTCTTTCTTCACATGTCCTATCTCTGTAGGCATAGTTAGAAATTAGAATTTAAAAAACCTTTGAAATTCACAGAAAAAAACATAGGTTTCAGGCACGTTATAGTTAGGAATTAGTGTTTAAAAAACCTCAGAAATTCACTGAAAAAACCATAGGTTTCAGGGGTGTTATAGTTAGCTGGACTTTTCACTTGTACAAAACCATTGAAATTCCCCCGTTATAGTTAGTTCAGCTAACTATAACTCGCGCGCCCGCAATGCACTGCTGATGACGTCACATATTACATCACTCATGACATGGTCAGTGACATCACTCATGACATCACTGATGACATCTCAAATGACATCACTGATGACATCATCCTTGTGATAGAGTGGCATACCTCCTCTCACCCTAATATAACCTTTGATACACACATTCAAAAATAGAGACTAACATTTTCAAAACAATGGACATACCAATACCAGTTACAACAACCTCTTCAGTAATTCTAAGATCCACATAAACATCCACTCATTCACCAACAGTCCTATACAGTCACTCATACATGTACTCACTCATCATATGTACTCATGCACCTATACATCCTGTTACACAATGCCACTCATCCATAGAGTTACTCACACACATAGTCACTCATGCTAATAAAGAATCAAACATACATTTACTTGCATATACAGTTATACAAACACCACCACACTTACTTCTACGGAAACTTACACATACTTAGTCTTTTAAACAATCACTTATAGAAACACATACTTATTCATACAGGAACTCTTTCAATCTCTCACTCTCACATATACTCACTTATATACACCAACAGTCACATATACTAGTTTAAAACATATGTAGTTACTCATAAAGACACTATTGAGACAGTCATTCACTCACTAACACACCCATACACATACTCATCCACCCATACAGTCCTGCACACATGCTGTCTTCAACACATACAAACAGTGAGTCACTCATTCATGCAACTATGCACTACGTAATACCCCCCACCGAACCATGCAGACGCTCAGACTGATACTCAAAAAAACAACTAATAACCTATATAGACACCCATGTAGCTACTCACCAACCCATGCAGCCACTTATACACAAAGTGAGAGACTGATACAGATATTTACATATTTAAACATTACTCACTAAGCCATGTATTCACTATGATACACTTAATCAGTCAGTTACACAATCAATTTTTCAAAAACAAATTATCCATTTAGACACTTATATACCCATTTATTCTTCCATCGACCTTGAGATATACATATATAAAACATATTTAATTTTCAGAAAAACACACATTCACTGGATGATGTCATCAGTGATGTCATCAGTGATGTCATTTGAGATGTCATCAGTGATGTCATGAGGGATGTCACTGACCATGTCATGAGTGATGTAATATGTGATGTCATCAGCAGTGCATTGCGGGCGCGCGAGTTATAGTTAGCTGAACTAACTATAACGGGGGAATTTCAATGGTTTTGTACAAGTGAAAAGTCCAGCTAACTATAACACCCCTGAAACCTATGGTTTTTTCAGTGAATATATATATATATATATATTCACTGAAAAAAAACATAGGTTTCAAAGACGTTATAGTTAGAAATTAGCATTTAAAAAAGCTTTGAAATTCACTGAAAAAACCATAGGTTTCAGAGACGTTATAGTTAGAAATTAGCATTTAAAAAACCTTAGAAATTCACAGAAAAAAACATAGGTTTCAGGGGTGTTATAGTTAGCTGGCCATTTCACTCGTACAAAACCATAGAAATTCCTCTGTTATAGTTAGTTCTGCTGACTATAACTCGCGCGCCCGCAATGCACTGCTGATGATGTCACATATTGCATCATTCATGACATGGTCAGTGACATCACTGATGACATCACTGATGACATCTCAAATGACATCCCTGATGACATCACTGATGACATCATCCAGTGAATGTGGTTTATTTTTGAAATTTAAATATGTATTATATATATACCAATCTGTATTGTAGATTGAGTGGATATATAACTGTCTGGATGGAGGATTTAGTAGCTGTCTGATAGCCTGTTTAAGTGAGTAATTAAAAGTGTCTCACTTAATACATGGATTACTAACTAACTATGTGAATTTGTGCAGCACTGTCTCTGTTGTTGTATAACATGCTGCATCAGTTGGTCACTAACTACATGTGTGTACATTAGTTATTGATTAGTTGGGTGAGTATTTGTATGGGACACTGAGTTTGTGTGTGTAACTATGCATAGATGTGTGAATGGTTGATTGACTAGGTGTATAGGTTTAAGAGTGCATGTGGAAACAGTTGTTTGGGCGACTGGGTGTATTTATTTGTGTGTTGGTGAGCGAATATATGTTTTAGTTGTACATCTTCAACAAAGTAAAAAACATAAAAGGCATTGTATGTGAGAGTTGGTGTATGTAAATAAGTATGTGTAAGATTCAGGGATTGTGAGAGTAACTATATGAATGAGTGTATAATTGTAATGGCGATTTTTTTAACATATTAACTATGAGTTACTATGTGTTTGAATAAATGAGGTGTTGTTGGATAATTGTGTAAGTGAGTAAATGTAAGTGTGATTAATTTTTTTCATGAGTGAGTAGGATGACTGCATAACCAATGTCTATATATGTGTATAAGTGCATTTGATAGTGTTCTATTAATTAGTGACTGCATGTATAAATGATTCTGTTGTTGAATGTGTAGTTGTGTGTGTAGAATTAGAAATCAGTGAGTGGGTATGTAGTAACTGGTATTGGTGTGTCAATGGTTTCAAATATGGTACTCTGTATTTTACAGTGAGTGATGAAAGGTTATACTAGTGTATGATGAGGTGTATATTAGATTGTCACATGGATGTCATCAGTGATGTCATTTGAGATGTCATCAGTGATGTCATCAGTGATGTCACTGACCATGTCATGAATGATGCAATATGTGACATCATCAGCAGTGCATTGCGGGCGCGCGAGTTATAGTTAGCAGAACTAACTATAACGGAGGAATTTCTATGGTTTTGTAAGAGTGAAATGGCCAGCTAACTATAACACCCCTGAAACCTATGGTTTTTTCACTGAATTTCTAAGGTTTTTTAAATGCTAATTTCTAACTATAACGTCTCTGAAACCTATGGTTTTTTCAGTGAATATATATATATATATATATATATATATATATATATATATATATATATATATATATATATAGACACACGAGGAGTGCTGGGATAAGGCTTCTTTTATTTCATAAGGCCTCCTCTGACCCAGCAAACAGGAAAGACGTGTTTCAGCTGACACAGCAGCCGTTCTCAATCTAATTTGCGCCATTTTTCTTTGACAATTTATACTATGTCTCTATTATATACATAGAAAAAATTCATGGTTCCAAATTAAAATTAAAAAGATACAGACTACATGACAGTGCTCAAAATTACATTCTCGTGTAATCCATCAACTCTGGTTAGTGGACATTGTTGAAACTTAAAAAGTATAAACGAACAAAGTGATCTGAAATACCTACATCAAAATGCATATTGCATAGTCAGACCACTAAAAATTAAATATTCAATATATACAGATGGCAAATACACTCACAATGTATCTTTTTCATTCTGCTGGAACACAAGCTATAATTGTCACATAATTTAAAAGGATTTGCGCACACCCCTTCAGGTTGCAATTAAAACAAAGCACATGCTGTGAAAGAACATTACTGCAGTGAGACATAATAGAAATCGGATAATGCCTTAATTAGTACAAAAACACCTCAAAGTTATGCCCACCGCTCCTGCCCGGAGTTTGCAATAAGCAGCATGCCTGATCGATGTTAAGTTGAATTTTGACAAATAGGCGCAAATGGTAGTACAGGTCAAAACAGCAGCAGACTAGCTATCGAATTATGAAGGTAAAAACCAATAACACGTGCTAGGAAACTCTAACGCTGACCTGAAACTGCAAGTTAAAACGAGCAGGGACTACTAGTCCCATAATGCCCCTATCAAGGTAACATGCACAATGTTAACACGACATCTAAAGTCCATAATTATCTATAATTTATTTAATGTCCAATCTCGCATTCAAAACATTGCTTCTAGGGTTATGCTGGCACATGCAAAAGTCCAATGTCATCTAAAAATCAAAACCCTTAGTGGATACACAGCTTCACCGCTTAACTCCGGACATAGAGCGTGTGGATTCCGTATGAGATGAACTTGCAGAGTAAAGAATATGCCCAAAACGGTGTGAAATGTCATAAAGTCTCCACTGTAAATGCAGCACACAGTCTATAACAATAAGCAAATATGCAGGGTCGGGGGAGGTCAATGTGCAAACATTTTTTAAAGCCAAGCAAACCTCACCACTGTAGCATTGGCTTACATGGTGCCCAGTCATGCCGTCGGTCTGTGTGTGCATATATATATTATATTACCTACTGGCAGTCGCCAGTAGGTAGTTATAATTAGGACCTATTTTCCCTAGGAAATCCGCAACATTCTATTTGGAATAACGTTGGCGCCGATTGACAAATCTTCGCAAACTTTTCGAAACTTTTGGCCAGCTCCGGTCTGCTCCTATCCTGAAAATTTCACGGTGATTCGTCAAGCGGGGGCCGAGAAAAAAGGGGGATCCCAAAACACATTTTCCCCATGCATTTTCCCATAGGACCTGTTGACGCAGCTACAGCCCGAACTGCTGAACGGAGTAACACCAAATTTGGCAAAGAGGTAGTCCTCAGTTCAGACTTGTGCCTTTTGCTTAAATGGTGTAAATCCGTTCTGTAGTTCCTGAGAAAATTAGAGTTAAAAAGATAGATATATCTGGGCGGAGCCTAACCACACATCTCATCGTGAGATCTGATTGGCTGTCAGTACTTCATCCAAGAAGTGTTGGCAGCCATCTTGGGACCAATATACATGATAGCACCTCATTAAAAAGCATTGCTGTTAATAGAAGGTTTTAAGACTTTAGTTACATTATAAATCATTTGTTGATGGTACCCTACTCATTTTAGGAATTGTGGTGTGTTCTAAGGTGAATTTACCATGTGAAAAAGCCTTCTGCTGTGATATCATGAATCATGTTTGAGAGAAAACTATTTTCTCATGCTTTTCCCACAGAGGTTTGATAGGTGATCTATAAGCTAAACTGAGAGCATATATTTTATGTAAATTCACATTATCTTTCTCAGTCATGTGAGAATGAAGTCTGACATTCTCAGTAAAACATGTACACCCAACAAGGGCAGAGACTGTCAGTTGATTCCTTTGTGTTCTACTGCAGCTTCCCAGAGTGTTCTAAAGAACAACTAGAGCGCTAACAGTTCTACTTATGACCAACATATTGCACACCTGAAGCCATCTTGATTTGAATAAAGTGGTAACTCTTAAAACATTTAATTTACAAACGAACAAAATGAGGGGTTCATTTTGCCATAGAAATTATGATTAGTGCTGCAGAAAGAAAAATTAGGGCACATTTTGAATTCTCAAATCCTCTTCTATTCCATAAAAGAATTCTGGCATGCAGACTGATACATGCACTTTGAATACCAGCAGCAGACTTCCCTGGTGAGCAGTAGCTTTACTACAAAGATGTAATGAGCAACTAGACTGCTAACATTCAGAATTTATGGCAAATGTGTGACATATCTGAATGCCTTCTTGATGGAACCAAAGTAAAAAACTGAAAGTCTTTCCTACTGAGGAGACTGCAGTAAATGAGAAAATTAGGAAACTTCATAACAAATAAATCTCCCAAGATGGCCACCAGAGACAAAAGAGCCCAAATGTAGCCCAAATATCACCCAGATGTAACCTAAGTATAGCCCAATGGCAGAATGTCCCAGAGTGTTCTAACGAACAACTAGAGCGCTAACAGCCTTACTTATGACAAAAGTATGGCACACCTGAAGCCATCTTGATTTGAATAAAGTGGTAACACTTAAAACATTTAATTTACAAAGGAACAAAATGAGGGGGTTCATTTTGCCATAGAAATTATGATTAGTGCTGCAGAAAGAAAAATTAGGGCACATTTTGACTTCTCAAATCCTCTTCTATTTCATTAAAAAAATCTGACATGCAGACTGAAAATGCAGACTGAAACATGCACTTTGAATACCAGCAGCAGACTTCCCTGGTGAGCAGTAGCTTTACTACAGTGATCTAATGAGCAACTAGAGTGCTAACATTCAGAATTTATGGCAAATGTGTGACACATCTGAATGCCTTCTTGATGGAACCAAAATAAAAACCTGAAAGCATTTCCTACTGAGGAGACTGCAGTAAATGAGGAAATTAGGTAACTTCATAACAAATAAATCTCCCAAGATGGCCACCAGAGACAAAAGAGCCCAAATATCACCCAGATGTAGCCCACATGTAGCCCAATGACTGAAGTGTGCAAAACACTTATTTTTTGTGTATTTGCAGTTTTATATAGTGCAGACTTGTCGGGTATTGGAGTGCTTTACATGAGCATTGGTTACATCACACAAGACCAAATTCATTTTGGTTGTAGACCAGGCGCGGTGCGTCCATTGGGGTGTGGGGGCATAGCCCCCCCACCCCTGGAACCCAGAACGCTGCTCTGCCCGCAGCTCCCTCCTCGTAAATGTCAGTCAGCATGACGTCGGACCGTGGGCGGTCCGGCGTCATGTTGACTGACATGCATTGTCAGACCCCAGGAAAAGGCAGCACAAGTGCGCTTGAGTGGGCATGGAGCTTAATGTTTACTCCGTGCCCAGTCATGCGTAATTGTGTTTTTACTGTCTTGCGCATGCCCATTAGGAGCCCCTCGGTCTCCTAATGGGCAGGCGGTGGGCGAGGAGTAGGCTGTGCCGTCAGCCAATCCTGCTGAAGGGTTGCCACGCAGTGCTGACGTCGTGCTGTTCCAGTTCGAAGAAGGAAGAGGCGCCAACGCGGACCAGGAGAAGAGGCGGTCAGGTAAGTGTCTTTTAATTTTAGTTATAGGGTGGTTTGGCTGGGTTGGGGTTGGGAAGGTTTGGCTGGATTTGATTTTGATTTGTTTGGGTTGGTGTTGGGAAGGTTTTCCAGTGGTTTGGCAAAATTCGATAGAGTTTTGGCTTATTTTGGGGTGTTTTTGTGGGTTTGCGGGGGGTGCGTGTTTGATCGCAAAGTCGTACCCCTTCCACTGGATGGATTTGTGTAATTTTTGGTGAGATTCTTTGTAATCGCTGGAAGTACTGTCCCAGTGAGTTTCAAGAGGATCGAAGTAGGGGAAGTGCGAAAAAAACGCTATTTTTTGAAGGCTCGAAATGCAATGTTATCCAATGGGCGTTTTTGAGGTGGTGGAGAAGTGGTTTTTAGGGTGTTCCAGTTGCTCGAGAGGAACGGGGCTGCTGTGAGTGGTAGGGAGGGGGAATTAATGGCTGTGCAGGAAGTTTGGGAGGAATCCATAAATGGGAAGTGCTATGTAAAGTCACATATTTTGTGCAGGCAACTGGTGCAAGTGTCATGCAAGCGCTCCAGAGATACAATAGATTTGTATAGCACAGGATGTTGATTTTGTTAACTTTTCTACCAAAAAAACAATTTCTGAAACCCTAAAAAGGCCATCAATGTGAGGTGTGTACTGCAACCTGTTTCTGGCACTCATGCGCTGCATTATAATTGTAAAAAAATCTTCATCCAATTTAAGTGGAAGGCCAATGTAAAACAGTTATATAGTTTCTGCCATGTGTAGGGCCTCAGAGCCCTCAGTTCCTTTCTGGTTGTCTCTTATGAAGGGTTAAGAGCAAAGAAGTCATCAGGCAGTACAGGTGGCTTGGGGATGTATTTTCTACCTGCAGAGAGAGGAGAGCAAGCAGTCCTAAAGTGACAGGAGGGGATTTGTTTGTATGTGTAAAGGACATGTGTGCACTACAGTATGCATTCTCTTGCCCGGAATGTAGGACAGCAGGGCCTAGGGAAAGAGAGACTGAGGGAGAGCGGGAGCTTGGAGGTGGCAGAGACAGAGGCTGAGAAGAAACTTGAAGGGAGAGACTGGCAGAGGCCATGGGACAGCTGAAACTTTGAAGCGGAGGAGAGGGTGCAGAGACTTGGAAGTGGAGGAGAGAGAAGCTGAGGGGAAGCTGAGGCTTTGAGAAGGATAAGAGAAAGGTTGAGGGAGAGTGGAAGCTCAGAGGTACATTATTAACCTTCTTGCTTTCTCAAATTTGCTTGAAAGTGGCCCCCCTTATGCCAGTAGGGCTCGCTCGTTATGCTCACTAATCACAGGCTACTCGTCTACAACTTTTACGCTCACCACTTTCAAATGTCACCAGCCGCCCCTGTTGTAGACATGGGGAGATTAAGTGATTTGACCAGAATCACAGAATGTTGAGCTGAAGCAGAAACTCCAACCTGGTTCCCCAGTTGCAAAGTCTGCAGCTCTGGAAGTAACACCACATCTTCTCCCCTAGGTGCAACATTTAATCAAGTGGTAAACTGGATAAAAAAACATAAAGATTACAAAAAATGTAAAAGTTTTTTGTCGCTATTTGAAAACTCAGAAAATATGTCCTCATTTTAGTTTTTTAGAGCACTAACCATAATTTTGATGCAAATAAGACCCTCTCATATATGTAATTTCTAAAGGAAATGCTCTAGGTATTACAGTTTTGATTACATCAAGATGACATCAGGCGTTCCACACTTTTGTAATAAATATAGAATGTTAGTAGTCTAGTTGTTCATTGGGATACTGTTGAGAGGCACAGGCCAGGGGCACGGACTCTGAAAATTGAAGGCAACAATTTGACCACACTCGGCAGGCAGGAAGGGCAGTGGCAGCACAACAGACTATGGAGGGTAGTGGAAAGGGGGGCAGGGGCAACAAACCAACAATACAGGACTGGCAAGAGAGGCTGGGGCAATATAATAGACCATTGTGGGCAGAAGGAAGAGGCAGTGGTAGTACAACCATACATGCCAACAGACCCGTTTCAGCCAGGAAATGTCCAATGTTTTAAGCTCAAATGGGCTTTATTTGATCTGTCTCCTATCTACAATCTCCTCTTTTTCAATGGAACTCAAAGGGGAAAATCAATACCACAGTTTTTTTTCAAAATCTCCCACTTACCAAGTTCAAAATGTTCGCAAGTATGGTACATTGGATCATGGTAGGCAGGAGGAATTGGGGTAGGGACATGGACTCGGATAACAGAGGACAGGAGGGACATGGAGAGGTGCACCAAACTGACCCTACAGGGCAGGTATCAGGGTTTGCAGCAGCACAATACACCACACAGGGCATGCGGGACAGGAGTGCAGCACAATAATCCATAGAAAGCAATAGGGAGGGGAAAGAGGCAATGGTATCTAGCTGACCATAATGGACAGACAGGAGAGAAAGCTGCAGCATAACAGACCATAAAGGGCAGGAGGGACGGATCAGGGGCATTACAATGGAACAGACAAGCCAGGAGGGAGGGTATAGGGGTCTGCAAATGGAAACAGAGGGCTGGGGGCTAAGGGGGCAGGGCAGGAGCAGCAAGATGACCATGGAGGTCAGGCAGGATGGGAACTAGAAACAAGACACACCATGGAGAGCAAATATGAGACTATGATGGCATACACACAGACCATGGAGGGAAGGTGGGAGGGGGTCAGGGGCAGCTAACTGACCACACAGGAAAGCTGGGAGGGGCCATGGCAGCACAGAAGACCATGCATGGCAAGCGGGAGGGTTAGTGGCAGCACAATGGCTATGCTGGGCAAGAAGGAGGGTGCAGGGGCCATGGAGGATAGAAGGGAGGGTCAGGACCTGGGCACAGACAAGAGAGTTCAGGGGAAGGGGCCTCACAACAGACCGCGCGGGGCAGGCAGGAGGAGCAGTTGCAGCACAACAGACCAGGGAGGGCAGAAGGGTGTGGCAGTAAAATGGACCATGGAGGACAGGAGGAAGGGGATAGGGGCATGGCATGTGGACAGGCAGGGTAGAGGTGGCATGGACAGGTTACAGTCATCTGACAATGCTAGACAGGTGGGAGGGGAGTGGCAGCTCAACAGAACACCCAGAGTAGATAGGAGTGGCAGGTCCATGGAACATGGTGGGCAAAAAGGAGGGAGCAGGGGCATGCACAAAGACATCGGAGGGCAGGGGGAAGGAGAATAGGGGCAGCAAGCTAAGCACAGAGGCTAAGCAGGAGGTCAATGATGGGCCATAGAATTGGGCAATGGAGGGCAGGAGGAGTGGACTGGTACATCATGCTAAATGGAGGGCAGTGGCAGCACATCAGACCATGCATGGAAGGAGGGAGGAGGCTAGTCCATGGATTCAGACAACAGAGGATAGGGAGGAGGTGGATGGGGCAGCAAGCTAACTGTTCAGAGAAGGTGGGTATTGGGAACTTTATTGTTTTTAAAATGTGTGTCTGAGCGAACTACTTAAAATATGAACAAGTATGCAGCATAATCTCACTTTTATTCAGGAAGAAGAGGACGTTTGTGACAGTGACTCCGGGCTCACTTGGCAGAAACACCCCCCGACCCTCCACCCCCATCGTAAAATGTAATGCCCGTGGAAAGGGTAGGTGGACGCAGTGTTATATAGAACATAGTCCTGAGAGCACGATTAAAAATGAAAACTAGATATAGTATATGGTATAAACTATGCACCAAAAAGTGTGATATAAGATGAACCGAGTGTGAATTATAATATGCAATACATTGTGCGCAATGACAGATTCATTGGAGAGCGCGAGATAGCACAGGCACTAGTGCGTGCTATCCGATATGCGCCTTGGAGTGTAATATGCACAGGGCAGTGTTGTGTAACCTAACTAGTCTCTAAAGTTGTAATATAAAATATGTGCTGGGGAGTGTAACGTTGCATATGCACTGTGACAAAGATATGGATCCCAGATTGTAATATGTATGGCATAGCGCTGTGCGTTATAACATAGGCATCGAGGAAGGCACGTTAGATGGGGCAATATAACCCGTGCGAAGGCAAGTGTGGCATGACATATTCATGGGGTGGTGTTACAGTGCACATGGGCTAGAGAGTGTCATAGCATACGCACTAGCTGGTGGAATACAACACAGAGGTGTGTAGCACTCAGCGGGCACTGGTGGGTGTAACACAGCATTGGGCTCAGCCAGGAGCACGCTGTGACTCTCAAGTGAGGTTCGTCTCCTTTCCAGAGAGTAAAATAAAAAGTATTACACATCCGGCGGTGGATGTGTGTTTTATTAACCGTGAGGGGGGTTTCTTGCGTAGTTTGGTCGAATTTTTGTCGAATTCCCTTTGAATGGCTTGGTGTGAGTGTGTATTAAATGTGCCCGTTAATAGCTACCCATGTTTGTATAAATAAACGACAAGGGTGTCTACTTGGAGAGTACCCACCGGCAGGGGCGCCGGGATTAGGCACGGTAGGGCGTCAGACATGTCAGAGCTTCACTAGCGGTGTAAATACATTCCACGTGGATTCATTGTATGCATAGTCGCCTTTTAATAAACATCACGCAAATCGTCATGGTGATAGGTACATACGGTTTGTCCAGCATGTCCTAGGTGTTTCTATAAATATTTATTTTAAAAAAAATAATAAAAAACAAAGGCTGGCCCCGGGGGTGGGGTCCCCAGGGCCATAAGTGGCCTGAGGAGGGGGGCAATGCAGCCCCCCTCCTAAAGAATTAAAGAGAAAAAGGCCATGACCCGGGGGGTGGGGTCCCCGGGGCCAATAAATTAGAAAAAGAAGGGAGGCCACACAGCCCTCCTTCTTAAAAAAATAAAAGACCGGCATCGCGCCGGAGGCCACGCCCCCTCCTTGCAGCACTCTGCAAACGCGCCCCCTGGCCAGTTGTAAGTTGGGGAATTAATTCCCCTTCAATACTGAGGGTCCCTGAGGGCCAACCAGCCCAACAGGTTTCTCCAGTATGCGCCAGGGAGCTGCGTTGCAGACAGGTGTTCTGAGGTCACGCCCCTTTTTACACCTCTATGCAACGCTGCTCTGTGGCGCTTACTGGAGGTACTTAGTGGGCTAGTTTGACCCTAGGGACCCTTAGGATTCAAGGGGACTTAATCTCTCAACTTAGAACGGCCACAGGGCGCGTTTACACAGTGGTGAAGGGAGGGGACGGGGCCTGAGGTGACGTGTGCAAACACGCCCTGTGGCGCGTTTTAAGTTGGGGAAATAATTCCCTTTCAATCCTGAGGGACACTGGGGGCCAACTAGCCCACCAGGTGTTCCAGTAAGCGCCACTGCTCTGCGTTGCAGAGAGGTGGTGCAGGCCGTGCCACTTTTTACACCTCTCTGCAACACAGCTCTGTGGCGCTTACTGGAGGTACCTACTGGGCTAGTTGGACCCTATGGACCCTCAGGATTCAAATGAACTTAATCTCCCAACTAAAAACATCCAAAGGGCATGTTTGCACAGTGGTTTTGGGAGGGGACGGGCCTGAGTTAACGTGTGCAAACAAGCCCTGTGGCGCGTTTTAAGTTGGGGAAATAATTCCCCTTCAATCCTGAGGGACCCTGGGGGCCAACTAGCCCACCAGGTGCTTCCAGTAAGCGCCACTGCGCTGCGTTGCAGAGAGGTGGTCTAGGACGTGCCCCTTTTTACATCTCTCTGCAACACAGCTCTGTGGCGCATACTGGAGGTAACAACAAGAAAACGTGGGAGAAGGTCCAAGGGAAAGATTTTAAAGACCAGCAGGTTGTAAATCCCCTTAACCGAATTACTGTAACACTGGACAACCTGGGTCTGGTGCTGGGTCAACAAAGATAAACAGAAAGGCATAACCACTCATTCTGACATCTCTAGTTAGAGAAGAACCCTTTAGGGAACAGAACCCATCAATCACCGAGGAATCAGTGTGTTGTCATCATCTGGGTCTGTCTCTCTTGACACACCACGCCAGATCTAGATAGAACGGCCTGGTCGTGGGTCAAGGGAGGTGGCATACAAGGGTTGTGATCAGATCTCCACCAGATATGACGAAAAAGTAAGTTCTCCTTCGCGTGAAAGGGGTTCTAAAAAGTGCAGCACTAAATCAAAAAAATGTGAATAAAAATGGCTAGAGAAACTCAAAAGTGCTTTAATCGGTAGAGTACCTCTGCCAAAATTAAAAAGCAAAATGGCAATTTAGCATAAATACATCGTCATTATGCTCATTGTCCATAGTATTTTGGTCGACATGTTTCTGCCCACTGGGATCTAAATAGTATCAAGGGCATTCATCAGGACCTCAATATTGCTGCTACTATGAATAGGTGAAAGTGTAAAAATATATTATATTACAGACATTCCTACCACCGGTTGAGCTCCATGGATGTCAAAACCGGATACCTAGGAAAGTGAAAGAACATAAATAAGGAAATGCGGAGAGCTATCCATGTTAACATGACCAGCAAACAACAGTATAAATATACCGCCATACAAAACACAAATTTGTGTTGGTTACATCTAAAAGTGTATTAGATTGCACTTACCCTACAATTATGGGTGATACCCTCACCTCAACCTGGTTCTACTCAGGGAAGGGGGCCCCGCTCTGATAAAGGGGAGAAGAAAAAGAAACAGGGCTGTTGTAAAACATGCCTAAATCTTTATGCTCCCCATCCCAAATGACTAAGAAGTATAAAGTTTATCCATGTCTCTAAAAATAGGTGGAGGCACAAAGTATGGCAATGATATCCTAGTAAGGGTAAATTACCCCTAATCAGAAAGAAGGAAAAAAGGAAAAAGCCCTTGAAAAGACCCAGAGGGCTCTCATAAAAAACGTTAGTGTTAAGGACTCTTATGTTGTCCTAGAAAGATTATAAGGCAATCCCAGAGTAAGAGCCAAGCTTACCTCTCCGTCGGTACCCCAGGGCGGTCTATGAGTAAAGACCGGAGGTACCGACGCGAGCAGAGAGGGAGTGTTTTATAGTGTACTGAATTGTAAACAGGTGAGTCTGTTACAGCGGGGTGGCTTTAGTGAAGCCTGTTATGTTTGCAAAAGCGTGAGGACCCCAAAGCCAATAATAGGTACAGCGCATGCGTTAAAAACGCGATGAAAATTGTAAACAGAAGGATCTGTTACAGCCAATCGGCCTCGGTAAAGCGCGATGACAATTGTAATTAGATTGATCAGTTACACCAGGGTGGCTTTAATAAAGCCTGTAATGTTTACACCGGCGTAAGGGTTCTTCTCTAACTAGAGATGTCAGAATGAGTGGTTATGCATACTGGAGGTACCTAGTGGTCTAGTTGGACCCTAGGGACCCTCAGGATTCAAATGAACTTAATCTCCCAACTAAAAACGGCCACAGGGCGTGTTTACACAGTGGTGAAGGGAGGGGACGGGGCCTGAGTTAACGTGTGCAATAAAGCCCTGTGGCGCGTTTTAAGTTGGGGAAATAATTCCCCTTCAATCCTGAGGGACCCTGGGGGCCAACTAGCCCACCAGGTGCTTCCAGTAAGCGCCACTGCGCTGCGTTGCAGAGAGGTGGTCTTGGCCGTTCACCTTTTTACATCTCTCTGCAACACAGCTCTGTGGCGCTTACTGGAGGTACCTAGTGGTCTAGTTGGACCCTAGGGACCCTCAGGATTTAAGGGGACTTAATCTCCCAACTTAAAATGGCCACAGGGTGTGTTTACACAGTGGGGAAGGGAGGGGACGGGGCCTGAGCTGACGTGTGCAAACACGCCCTATGGCACATTTTAAGAGGTAGTTTTAATCCCCTGCCCTATTATATACTAGGGGCTTACAGAGGAGGTCATGCTAATCACAGGGGGACCCCAACACATAGTGTTCCCCAGTGTATATAGGTGTTTTCACTGTATTCTGAGTGTCTTTTAACATAGCACTGGCTCTAGGACTGGGTAGTCAGACTCCGTTACCACCAGCATCCGTCTGAAAAAGTTGAGAGTACAGGATGATTTTGCAATAAGGCTTCTTTCTGCTCTTCTGTTTGTTCTTTCTGCCCGTTATCCTTCTTCCTGCACTTTCTTCATCTTTGAGGACTTCTGTTGCTTCTTTCTGCATTTCTTTTTTTTCTTTCTGTGCGTTTTTTCTTCTTTCTTCACATGTCCTATCTATATGTAGGCATAGTTAGAAATTAGCATTTAAAAAACCTTTGAAATTCACTGAAAAAACCATAGGTTTCAGGCACGTTATAGTTAGGAATTAGCATTTTAAAAACTTTAGAAATTCACTGAAAAAACCATAGGTTTCAGGGGCGTTATAGTTAGCTGGACTTTTCACTCGTACAAAACCATTGAAATTCCCCCGTTATAGTTAGTTCAGCTAACTATAACTCGCGCCCCCGCAATGCACTGCTGATGATGTCACATATTACATCACTCATGACCTGGTCAGTGACATCACTCATGACATCACTGATGACATCTCAAATGACATCACTGATGACATCATCCTTGTGATAGAGTGGCAGACCTCCTCTCCCCCTAATATAACCTGTGATACACACATTCAAAAATAGAAACTAAAATTTTCAAAACAATGGACATACCAATACCAGTTACAACACCATATTCAGTAATTCTAAGATCCACATACACATACACTCATGCACCAACAGTCCTATACAGTCACTCATACATGTACTCACTCATCATATGTACTCATACACCTACACATCCTGTTACACAATGCCACTCATCCATAGAGTTACTCACACACATAGTCACTCATGCTAATACAGAATCAAACATCCATTTACTTGCATATACAGTTATACACACACCACCACACTTACTTCTACAGAAACTTACACATACTTAGTCTTTTAAACAATCACTTATAGAAACACATACTTATTCATTCAGGAACTCTTTCAAACTCTCACTCTCACATATACTCACTTATATACACCAATAGTCACATATACTAGTTTAAAACATATGTAGTTACTCATAAAGACACTATTGAGACAGTCATTAACTCACTAACACACCCATGCACACACTCATCCACCCATACATTCCTGCACACATGCTGTCTTCAACATATACAAACAGAGAGTCACTCATTCATGCACCTATGCACTACGCAATACCCCCCACCGAACCATACAGACACTTAGACACTCATACTGATACTCAAAAAACCAACTAATAACCTATATAGACACTAATGTAGCTACTCACCAACCCATGCAGCCACTTATATACAAAGTTAGAGACTGATACAGATATTTACATATTTAAACATTAATCACTAAGCCATGTATTCACTAAGATACACTTAATCAGTCAGTTATACAATCAATTTTTCAAAAACAAATCATCCATTTAGACACTTATATACCCATTTATTCTTCCATCGACCTTGAGATATACATATATAAAGCATATGTAATTTTCAGAAAAACACACATTCACTGGATGATGTAATCAGTGATATCATCAGTGATGTCATTTGGACCTACTGAACAGATTTACACCAGACCTGCAAAAGGCACATCCCTGACCTGAGGACTACCTCTCTGCCCAATTTCAAGTAATTCTGTTCAGCCGTTCGGGCTGTAGCTCGGACTAAAGGTCCTATGGGAAAATGCATGGGGAAAACGCGTTTTGGGACCCCCCTTTTTTCTCAGCCCCCGCTTGACGAATCCCCCCGAGACTTTCAGGGTAGGAGCGGAGCGTAGCGCCCCATTAGTTTTGAAAAATTCGCGAGGATTCGCCAACCGGCGCCAAAGTTATTCCAAATAGAATGTTGTGGATTTCCTATGGAAACACGGTCCTAACTATAACTATCTACTGGCGACCGCCAGTAGATAATATATACATATATACAAATGCCTCATCTGTACAAAGAAGCAGACTCGGGTTTGTTCATCTGGCTTTAGTATATGAGTGAGATCATCCACATGTTCCGGCCGTTTGATGACGGCCTTGTTCATGATGATGAGCCAAACATAAAGTTTTGTTTAAATACACACATTTCCCAATAAAAACAAGGTCATAGAAAAAGGACAACATTATTTTGTATCACAGCTCAGTTGATAGTAAAAACATGGCGGCCATCTTAAAGTATATAGTAGCCTTTCTAGATGATACTCTTTTTTTTACTTCCTTATATGACCTCCGTAGCTACTGCCGCCTCTCGACCTGTCCCACCACTGGCACAGATAACTTTTTGGTGGTACTTAGTCTCAGCTGATGTGTTCCAAACAATGATACTCTTCAAGGTAATCCAAACTCTTTGTACCTTGAATCGGAAAGTTCCTTATACATAAAAGTAAAGTTATATTTACAACACATTATAATATATATTCTCCTCTTATGCAATGGACTATTACATTATTCTATATATATTCTAAAGTGCAAAAAGTGCATACTTTATTCTATAGCTGCCAAACTTTTTGTTATTATCCTGTATGGATCTTCTCATGCTGTGATTTCATATACCATTTTTTCAGTTTTGTTTTCTTGTTGCTCATCAGTGCTTTTAAAGTGTTCTCACTAATCTTATAAAGTGCATGACTATTTCCCTTATTTATATTCCAAATGAACCAACGTCCCTCTTACTACACATCAGAAATATTTGTATATCTTCATGTATATTAAATAAATAGTTTAAAAACTGTAAAATTCTTCTAATTCTAAAGTGCAAGTGCTCTCACTCTTCCTTTATGTCCTCTAACAACCCACAAAACAATGTATTGTTTTTTTATTTACATTTCCATTGTTTCTCTACTACTGATGATTGTGCAGGTTGAGATATAACATTTGATGTTTAATAAAGGCATGTAAACAATTACTCATCCACATTAAAACCACTGGGTTCTTTACAGTCTGGTTCTTTATATATATCTTTATTAATCTTTCGTTCAAACAAACATCACTGATATCAGCATATGCCAAAACATGGGCATATATTACTGATTGTTCAATTTCCAAATACAATCGGCCGTAGCCCAAGTACAACAGCATTAAGTTCAATCTATATTTGGGCATCTCCTCCCTCTGTATCTTACACATGATGCCTTCATCATGAACAATTCCGCTGATCCCTGCTATGGCACATGCCCCCAGATTTCTGCGTTAAGCCTACCTCCTCCCAACCCCCTTTCCCCCAAAACAATTCCCCCCACCCCTCCCGGCCATGCCTGGTGTATAATTTTTTTTTATGTACATTGGCGAACCGAGCTTCTCCTCTCCTTCTTTACCCCTTCCATGAGAAGTGTGCTACCCTGCCTCCCTCATCTCCTCAGTATTGTCTGGCTCCTGTCCTGAGTGTATGCTCCCCCACACTACGTCACTGTCTGCTCCGTCTGCATTCGAATCACATCAGCAGTCGCCCACCTTGACATTGAATTTTGGAATTCTGTAAAATTGAAATTATTGTCACTTCCCAATTCTAATATTGTGATTGGTGGTGATTTTAATAATTGGTTGGACCCGTTCACTGATAGGCAATCCAAATGCAAGTTCAAACCTGACAAATCCCACAAATCCTTTCAAACAGCCATTTCCTCTCGCCCGCTATTCGATACTTGGAAAACTTGTAACCCTGATACCTCAGAATTTACTTTCTTTTCACCTGTACATCATACTAGATCTCGTATTGATTATATTCTTGTTTCCAAATCACTGCTACCTTGTCTCCAGTCATCTGAGATTGGATCTATTTTTATTTCTGACCATGCTCCTGTCTCCACCCATATTGACTTATCTCTCACCACTTGCAAACAAGGTAGATGGCGTTTCAATAACTTTCTTTTATCAGATCGCACTTTTATTTCAGAAGCGACCTCTTTTATTAAGGAATTTTTTTCTTTTAATAAATCCTTAGATACCTCCCTACACAACAATTGGGATGCTTTTAAAGCATCTTTCAGAGCTTTTACTATTGCCTATTCCTCAAAGAAGAAACAATTGCTGCATGCTAAATATAAAGAAACTTTAACCCACATAAAAGCATTAGAGCATAAGTATTACTCTTCCAAATCCTCATCATCTCTACAAGAGTTAATCAAAGCTAAATCCACCCTGAATAAGATTGCCACAACGGAGGCCTGTAATATTCTCCTCAAGGTTAAGTCGAAATATCACGGAGGCCAAAATAAAGCCGGGAAAATGTTGGCAAACTATCTAAGAATTAATTCAGAACGAAAAGCCATTGGCCCAATCCATTCAGAATTTGACGACTCTCTCCTCTCATCTGATTCAAATATTATTGACACATTTCAATCGTATTACAGGCTCCTATACACAGAAACAACCAATCCCTCTGAAGATGATTTTGCTACTTTTTTCAGGGATATCCCTAAGCCTCAAATTTCCCAAGATAATTTTCAACCCCTTGAAGATGAAGTGTCCTTACAAGAATTATCTGATGCACTTAAATCTATGAAGAAAGCAAAAGCTCCTGGCCCGGATGGTTTTTCAATTGAATTACTTTCTGCTTTCTCCTCAATTTTTGCACCCAAATTATTAGAACTTTTTAATTCTTTTATCTCCAATTCCCAAGCCTGTGGTTCTTTTTTGGAAGCTCTTATCATTGTAATCCCCAAACCAGATAAAGATCCCTCCTATTGTAAAAATTTTCGTCCTATTTCATTAATTAATTATGATTGTAAAATCTTTGCAAAAATATTGGCTTCTCGTTTAGAGAAAATTATTCCCCATCTCATTAATGCTGACCAAGTTGGTTTTGTTAAAGGTCGCTTGGCCTCTGACAATGCCAGAATGTTTTCCAATATCCTTGCTCTTAGTACAAAATATCCCTCTCCATTAGCGGCTTTATCCCTGGACGCTGAAAAAGCCTTTGATCGTGTTAATTGGGAATTTCTGCTTCACACCTTACGATGGTTTGGCTTTGGTCCAAAGTTTATTTCTTATGTTAAGTTGTTATACACCAACCCCAAAGCTTGTATTTTTGTTAATGGTCTCTTCTCCCCTTATTTTTCCCTTCAAAGAGGTACACGCCAGGGCTGCCCGCTTTCCCCATTACTTTTCCTGTTATGTCTAGAACCATTTCTGGAACGTATCAGAAGTAATTCTCTCATTACTGGTTTCAATCTTAAATCTCAACAAATTAAACTGTCCGCATATGCTGATGATGTGCTTATTTATATGTCTAACCCTGTATCCTCCCTGCCCCACTTTTTGAAGGAAATTGCATCGTTCGCTAAGGTTTCAGGTTACAAATTGAACTTCTCTAAAACTGAGATTTTACCTTTAAATCCTTCATGCTACAGATATATGTTTGAATCGTCTAATTTCACATGGTGTCCCCAGAAAATAAAATACATTGGTACATGGTTTACCCCCACCATTCGTGATACACTTGCTCAGAATTTCTCTGCCTTAAAACTTAAAATTACTAATTTGTTGAATTTATGGTCTCCATTGTTCCTTTCTCGGTGGGGCAGACTTGATACAATTAAAATGATGATTGTTCCTCAGATTTTGTTTATATTATCTATGTTACCCTTCAAAATTCCTAAATATTATTTTTCCCAGATTAATTCGCTATGCACAAAGTTTCTATGGAATAACAAGCATGCACGTATTGCTCTGGCTAAATTGATTCGTCCTAAAAATGAAGGAGGTGTAAGATTCCCTGATTTTAATTTGTATCATAATGCATTCTTGATTCGTCAATTTTTTGCCTTGTCTAGGGATTATCAAGACTTGCCTAAACCCTCTTGGGTTAATATTGAATGTTCCTTGCTTAATGAATTTTCAATACGAGATGTTGTACACATGTCTAACTGTACTTTTATTTCCAAATACCCTATTTTGAAACATTCCCATATGTTGTTGCACACACTTTTCTTTAAGAACATGAATAACTATGAATCTTTTCTAGCGTCATCTCTTTGGTTTAACAAGTACATTAAATTTCGCCACAAGTCATTCTATTACAAACAATGGAAAGAAAAGGGCCTTCTTTTTGTACATCAACTAATTGTCAACAATGTAATTCTCTCTTTCCATCAGTTACAAGTTACCTTCAATCTTCCTGATTCCTGTATTCTGCAATATGATACGCTAGCCCCAATTCTGCAGGAGTGTCTACAGAAATTCTCTTCTCCTCCAACTCCTTCTTCCTCTCCTTCTGACTCTTCATTATTTCACACTTCTTCCGATACTACTCCTAGTGCCTCTTATATCTATAAATCTCTATCTACTCCTATCTGCACACGGGTTAAATCTAAGGTGGAACTAGAGCGGGAGCATGACCTTTCCTTGACTCTATCAGTATCACATTGGGATAAGTTTTGGCAGAAACTATTCAAAACCTCCAACGCTGCAAATCTCACACAGTCCCTCTTTTTTATTTTTAATAGAGTCATCATTACTCCTCTTTTGTTACATAAATTCAATCACTCTGTCACACCATCTTGTTGGTCTTGCTCTGAAGCTGAAGGCTCTTTAATACATTTATTATTTTACTGTCCTAAAATGTATGCCTTTTGGAAGGAGATATGGTCAAAATGTACTCGGATCTTTCCTAATAATGTACAACTTAATATTTAAAATGTATTTTTGGGCACTGTTTCACCAGATTTTGATCTAGCTACTCCTGCCTCTCCGCTATTAGACTTATTCCTTGCTGTGGCCTTTAAAGTTATACTCACTTGCTGGAAAGACAATTCTAAATTATCGTTTCTTCATTGGTGGAATTATATCTGTGACGAACATAGAATTGCCTCTATCCCTCAATCCTCCATTCACGTACAAATTAAGTCCGACCTACTATGGTTACCCTTTACATCCTTCTTATCATCAACATCATAGTCTCTATCTACTCTTAATATCTTGTTCTTCTCTCTTTTCTTTCTGTCCTCTCTCTTTCCTGTACTTCTCTTTTCTCTCTCCACATATCCTTTTCCTCTTTCTCTTCCCTTCTCTCCTTTTTCATAAACATTTTCACTCTTCTATTTAAATAGTATATTCACACTATTACATTTTTAGGAGTTTTATTGGTGGTATACTATGCTTTGCCTCTTATTGCCTGTTCTTAGCAAACTGTTAAGTTTTACTGTTTCTATTGCTTAAACTCTGTTTCCTCCTTCCGTAGTATTAGCTTATTGTATAGGCACCTTCTATATTTGCTGACATGTTTTACAATTTACTTACTCCTACTGGCTTAATTTGTATTGCTTATCCTGTGTGTTTTTATCTTCAATAAAAACTACTTAACTAAAAAAAAAATATGTTTGATGGACATAAATAAATTGTATTAATTTGAACCTCGTATTTACACTCACTTTTTTTAACCCTTCATGGATCTTGACCCAGTCCCTGTCAGTGCCTCCCATTTCGCTTGAATTGGTAACTCCCCATTCACTCGATCATCCCAGATCGCCTGGTATAAATGGGAAATCAGCCTGCGGCCTTTAGACATCCTTAGCAAAGTCTGTAGTGTCTGGGAGACCAGGGGTTCATCCGGGAATGTGTGCCAAAGGTCCCTTGACACCTGTGCAATTTTTTCACACTGCAGGAATTGTCCGAGACCCAGCTCAAACATCTCCCCTGCTTGATCACGTGTGATATATTGCGCATTATCATATAGGTCGCCCATGTTCTGGCAACCCCCCTCCCACCACCTTTGAACTAACATTGATGCGGCAATCTGTCGGAATGGCTGGACCACCCACAGGGGCATGTCCAGCGCATACGGAGCCCTCTTCAGTACTTTCCAAACCCCCACTTCCCACATTTCCACCAAATGGCGCATTATATAATGGCGCATTATATATGGGCATGCCGGAGGCACCCCCACCCCCATCATAAGTAATTCGGGCAGCTCCCTTTCTCCAAGAGTCCCTGCCAGCAGGGTCTTTTCCCTATTGTTGTCCCCATCTATCCAATGCACTGCGTGTTGGAGCTGTGCGGCAATGTAATAATATTCCAAGCATGGGACCTCTAATCCCCCAGCCTGCCATGTTTGTTGCAGAGTAGCCAGGCTAACTTGTTTGCGTTTGTACCCCCATAGCAGGTCAACAATAAGCTTGTCCAGTTCAGTAAAAAAGGATCGGGGAATACAATAGAAGGAGTGCTGCGTCGCATACAAACGCTGAGGCAGGACCACCATTTTAATCAGCGCGATCCTCCCCATAAGAGATAATGGCAACCCCTGCCAGAAACGTACCGAGCCTCTCAGACCCTCCACTACCCTGACGATATTATACGGCAGATATTGATCAGCGGTGTCCGCTAGTCGGACCCCCGGATAACGGGGTGCAGACCGCACCCATGGAAGTCCCACCTCTCGTAGTTCCTCGTCTGGACAAATCGTCCCAACTGCACCAACTTGGACTTCCCATGGTTGATTTGTAAGCCTGACATACTCCCAAACCCCTTCAAGGTGCCTAGTAGCACCGGCATTGCTGCGCCCGGATCCCTGACATACACCAGGGTGTCGTCCGCATACACGGACACCATGTGATTAGTCTTGCCAATCCCGATCCCAAATCGTGCCATCCTTGTTCGGAGATCTACCACCATTGGCTCCATCGCCACAGCGAAAAGTAACGGTGATAGTGGGCACCCCTGCCTGGTGCCCCTGTGCAGTCGGAAGGCCCGAGACACTAGCCACCCCTAGCACACGGCTCCGAGTACAGTAGCTGCACCAATTGCAAAAACTGGCCTCCCATTGCCCGCGGAACCTCCCAATGATATGTCCACCCTACAGAGTCGATAGCTTGTTTGATGTCAAGAAGTGCTATCGTGCACTTCTCCTGCTGGAGCACGGACAAGTGCCAAACATGAGACAGACGTCTAAGGTTCATGGCCATACTACATTTAGGGATGAAGCCCGCCTGGTCCGAGGGAACGAGACACTGCAGTTACGGTCGCAGGCGTGCAGTCATGATCCAGCTAAGGATTTTCATGTCAATATTTAGCAGGGATATGGGCCTATATGACCTGGGAAGTTGATCGTCCCTGTCCAACTTAAGAAGCATCACCACCACCTCCTCATTCATGGAGGGCGGGAGTGCCCGGGACTGAATGGCTTCATTGTACACCTCAAGGAGGTAGTCAACCAAGATATGCGCAAATTTCTCATAAAATGTGGCCAGAAGGCTGTCACTACCAGGTCTCTTGCCTGATTTCAGGGACTTAATCACTCCCAGTATCTCCTCCTTCGAGAGTGGCTCATCCAATATTTGTCCAATCTCCTCCTCCAAACAGAGGAGCTTTAGAGTAGTAAGGGACTCACCCAGCTCCTCTGGTGCTGGGGCCTGGCGCCACGCGTAAACTCCGGCCATAAGGTCCGCCCGAGTATCCAGAATTCCATGCTGGTTGTATACCATGCGTCCATCCACAGTCCTCATCTGTTCTATAAATGAGGGCTGCGTCTCATTATGGATCAGCCTTGCCAGCAGCACCCCGGAGTGGTCTTCTTCTGCATGCAGACGCTGCCGGTATGTGGCGTGATGGAACTTCTCCAGGCGGCACAGTGCCGCAAGAAACTCCTCCCGCGTCTCCCGCCACTCGGTCCAGCGGCAAGGCTCCGACGGGAACACCTCTTCCAGTTCAGCCAGTCGTCACTCGGTGCTCTGAATATCCCTTCCAAGTAGCTTCTGAGCGCCATAGATCGTGCTGAGGCAAACCCCCTGGACCACCACCTTCATCGCTTCCCACTCCACGCCCCTCGACGTCGCCGACCCCCAGTTAGTCCTAAAATAAGACGTAAGTTCTTTCTCTAGCTTCCCGACGAAGGGCGGATCTGTAAGCCCCTCCGATTGGAGCCGCCATCTAGGGATTGCCGCTCTAGGTCTGGCCATACTCAGCGTCGCCAGCAATGGAGAGTGGTCCAAGATATGCCTCGGAAGTTACGTTATTTCCTCCACCCTGGGCGTCAAAGTCTGTGATACCAATAGCTGATCCAGCCTACTGTAGGTGTCCGATGCTGGGTTATGACAAAAGAACAACCACGATGTTGGGTGCCGAATTCGCCATACATCAAGCAGACCCATCTCCCTCATCACATCTAGTAGAGTCCCAGTCATGCCGGGCTTTGTATTTGCGCGCGGAGGCTCGTGGTCCATTGTCCCATCTAGGACACAATTAAAGTCCCCTAAGAATATAAAGTCTCCACCAAGGTATGGGGTCGCTACCTTCATCACTTCATACAAAAAGGCTGGTGTGTCCACGTTAGGGACATACACATTTATCAGGCATACTTCCTGACCATCCAACCTACCATATAATACTACATAACGTCCCTCAGGATCTAGCGTGTGCTGTAAGTGTTGGAAGGGGGTCCCAGGAGCCACCCAGATCAGTGCCCCCGGGCAAACCCCAAGAATGAGGTGGCATATAGCTGTCTGTGCCACCTATGTCTGATGTATGGCAGCGTCTCTCCCCACACATGCAACCCCACTATGGCGATTTTGTATCTCCTTAAGAATGAATGTACCTTCTATGTTTCTCTAGCGAGGCCATTCCCCATACATTCCATGTGATCAGCTTCATCAGGGAGGGAGCCATAAGCCCATACATCTGGCGGCCCGATTCCATTCCCTTCCTGCCAGGACATCATCGAACTGATCATTCCGTGGTGAGTCTCGACCCAGACATGGATCCCCCCTTGTCCCCAACAACCGGAAAGAACAACTGAAACAGAGCAAACACTCTGATCCCCCACCCACTGGGCAGTGCGACACGACCATCCCCCGCCAACATAGCGAGTGAGCACTACTATCCCCTGCCCTCTACCACCCCCCTTAGGCTTCCCCAAGAAAAAGTAGGACTCCTTACAACACCCTCCCCCGAAACCCAGAGCACGTCCTGAGGGGACGCACCCTGACTCTCATTGATCATCAGAGCCAGGCAAGCGACTGGCCCCCGAACCGGGTGCGAGGACTGGGCCTCTTGCTCCCGGAAGAGGATCCAGCCGCTGGTGAGGGGCGTGTCCCACTCCCCCGCAGCATGCATGTACAATTAATCCTCACCCTTAAACTTGAAACATGCATCCCATAACATTTGGCATCAAAGCAATAAGATGCAGACACACATCTGATTATCCAGCGTCCCAGCCATCGTCCTCATTCCTTTCCGAATATTCATTCAACATTTGTGTCCGGGATGACCTCCGATGAGGCTAATTCAGAGTCCAG
Source organism: Triturus cristatus (assembly GCF_964204655.1). Taxonomy (NCBI): domain Eukaryota; kingdom Metazoa; phylum Chordata; class Amphibia; order Caudata; family Salamandridae; genus Triturus; species Triturus cristatus. Next base: position 1,577,437,257 of record NC_140590.1, read on the forward strand.
CGGACCCACTACCACCTGGAGAGTTCCATTATCACACACCTGAACCCTCCCAGAATCTCCCGTGTCCCTTAGTCCCATTCCTTTGGGCATTCGGCGTCTTCCTCCATTCTGGTCCAATGATACTGTGCGCTATCCTGACTGTGTCTGCGTCCTTCTCCGAAGCTCCAGGTCTCCCATGCTGTCCATCCAGTCAGAGGCCTCCTCCGCCAATCCAAAAAACAGAGCCTTGCCCTTATGCTCCACTTGGAGCTTGGCAGGATAGAGAAGGTTGTACTTCAACCCTGTTTCATTCATGCGCCGTTTTACTGCCAAAGAAGTGCGTCTTTGGTCCTGCACCCTCTGGGTACAATCAGGAAAGATAGCAATATTATGCCCCTCAAAGTGCAGATTGGACTTGGTGTGAGTAGACTGTAGGAGCAGGTCTCGGTCCCGGTAGTTAAAGAAACGGGCTATGGCCTGCAGCGGAGCCCCCAGTTTCGGCAGAGGGGCCAATGCCCTGTGGGCTCTTTCAATATTAAAAAATGTGGAAGGCTTACCAGGAGCCAGGATCTTCGTTATCCAATCCTCCAGGAATAGCTCAGCTGAGGGACCCTCCACCCACTCAGGAAACCCCACAAACCTCAAATTATTCCTTCGGGAGCGCCCCTCTTGATCCTCGACACATTTATCCAGTCTAATCACCTTCTTCTGGAGTTCCATGACTGTGGTCCGTAGAGCCTTTACCTCCGATTGAAGTGCATCCACATTCTCCTCCACAGAGGTGACCCTGTCCGATACTTTACACAGGTCGCACCGTAGGAGGTTCATATCAATTGCCACTGCTTTGATTCTGGTCACCATCTTGTTTCTTGTTGTCTGTGCCGCCGCTAGTATTTCTCTCAGAGAGGGATCTCGTGTGTCCTTCCCCGGTGCCATATCATCATCATCCTCACTTTGGGTATCCTTCTGTTATAGCCCCTGGAGCAGGGGCTGCGCATCGTTCAAAATTGTATTTGTCTGTGTCTTAGCACCCTTATCCTCCTCCACTCCAACCAGTGCAGGCTCACCTTGAAATCCACTCCCCCGACCTCGTCCCACCACAGCAATGTGACACCTCCGTTGCCCCGGATCTCGGGTAATCTCAGTCAGGGGGAACCCACCGTATGCAGCACTGGCAGCAGGACCATCGGACGCCGCGGTCAACCAGGCCACTCCTTTATTCAACAATTCCTCCAAGACTTCTCACAGGCACCAGGACCCGTCATAGGCGTCTCACTCCCTCAACCTGAATAATCCAGCAAGAACAGCATCCAGGCCCTTAGCATTCAACTTAGGCATGCACCCCCTGCACTCCGCCTCCCAGGTACCTACTTAACAAATGTAGGCCCAGAGCATGCACTCCACGTGTTTTTGTCAGCTGCTCCCTACTGTGTCACTGGGAGTAACTCCACCGCTCCTTCGCTGGAAGCCTGGACACCTCCCATCCTCCATGAACCTGTCCTGGACGTCACTCTCTGTAGGGTGCCCCTCATACAGCACACTTCAGCCTCGAATGGTCTCCATGGCTATTGTGCCATGCAGGCAGACACCAGGAGCCACTGGCAAGTGGGGCCTCGGACCCCGCGAAGCTCCAGCAGCTGGCACACAGGCCTCGCCTCCTTCCAAACGTCTCTATCCACACAACCGACCGGGACGATTCCAGCTCCCAGGTGGGTGCGTTCACGGCCCCCTGCTGCTGACCTGTTTTTCCGAACCTCCGAGGTCCGAGCGAGGAGACCACTCACTCCGGGTCACCGCTGCATTCAACAGTGAGTGCCGCTCCAACCAAGATGGCGGCTCCGCTTTCAGTCTGCACTTTGTTCTCAGCATCTCACATCTGCCAATTTAGCTCCCCACGGCTTCCAGCCCTCTCAGTGGGCACGCCGGATGGTAGGGATTATGGGACAAGGTCGGTGCCTAAAAATGCACAGCAGGATAATGTTGGATTTATGTCGCGGAAGGACTGAGCTCAACACCGCACACCCTACTCGGCCATCTTGTTGGCAATGCCCCCCTGTCTAGTTATAGGATGTAGTATGTTTCCACCTTCCTCAGTTCCCTTTGTCTTCTCCTCCTCTTGTCTTTTTTGGCACTTGCACTATGTAACTGTACCTCAATGACAATGGGTCATTTTGGTGTGCCTTTTCAAAATCCTTGCTACCGGGTAGCTTCGGTTTTAATTAATGATGGCCATGCAATGCTGCAGTATTCTTTTGTGGACTGGGAGTGTAGTGCTTCCCACATACATTTTCATACATGGACATTTTAAAACATACACTACAAAACTCGACTTACATGATAAACACCCTCGTATCTTGACAGTTTTATTAATAGCTGTTTTGAGAGATTACACATATTTTCCCCGTGTTGGCAAGCCTTACATTTAGAACATTTCCGGAATCCCTCTTTCTGTCTAAGCCACCTTTATTGAGCTCCCTCTCTTAAATAATCATTTTTGACTAGGTAATTTCTTAATGACTTTCAATTTCCTATATGTTATCTCCGGGTTCTTTTTTATTTCATGTCCCATTGCTGGATCTTCAGTTGTAATGTCCCAGTGCGTTTTTAAAATCTGCCTTATCTTTTTATGATTAGTATTGTACGTTGTTATAAATCTGTGTGTATTGTATTTTCCTCTATTTATATTTTTTAATGTTGTTTTCGAGGGTTGGAACAGTACTTCTTCTCTATTTAAATTCCTGGCTTTCGCTGATGCTGTTTCTAAGGTGGAGATAGGATAACCCCTTTGGATAAAGCGATATTTCATTTCTTCCTCAACTTTATCAAATTCTTGCAGAGTGCTACAAGCTCTTTTGGCTCTGTAAAATTCCCCAAAGGGGATACTTTTTATGAGGGGTGTTGGTTGAGAGCTCCCAGCATGTAAAATAGTATTCGCTGCTGTTGGTTTTCTAAATACTGTACTCTCCAGTGCATCCCAATTCACACACACCTTAATGTCCAAAACCTCTATTGACAGTTTACTCCTTTGCCCAACAAAGTTTAAATTTAAACCATTAATATTTAATTCACAAATAAATTGATCTACTTCGCCTCCGTGCCCTGCCACAGCATGAAGACGTCGTCAATGAATCTTGACCACATCAAAATCTTTTCAGACCAATGTTCCAGTTTCGGGCCCCCGAGCACCTGCTCCTCCCACCAGCCAAGATGTAAATTAGCATAACTGGGGGCTTAGCAGGTGACCATCGCCGTTCCCTGTTCTTGCTGGAACATTTCATTCTTGAACAAAAAGATATTCTTGGTTAACCACCATACCATCATCTCCAATATCATTTGATTATGCGTTGCAAATCTCATAGGTTTCATACTCAGGAAATGTTCTGTTGCTTTCAGTCCATCTCTGTGTCTGATACTTGAATAGAGAGTAGATATATCTAATTTCACAAGTACCATATTTTTTTTTCCTGGGAAGGTCTGTCGAATCCCTCAAATATGATGGAAGGGTCTTTACCAACGGTTCAGGAAAAAGTCAATATATTTTGAAACATTCTCATTGGTTAAGGTTTTATGAACCTTCGGGATCATATAAAAATCAGGGATAACCAGATTTGTTTGTTTTAAAAATTGATATTCATCCCAGGTCAATAGCTCTTGTTCCTTCCATGTATGTAGTCTCTTAGTAAATTTCAGTTTTACTTCCCCATATTCCATCATTGTAATTCCTTTGTAACACTCCGTATTGTTGAGCTGAGTCAAGGCTTTATTCTTGTATAACTCTTTTCACCACAAGACAACATTTCTTCCTTTGTCGGAGGGCTTCACGATTGTTCTAGTGTCCTTTTTAATTGTATTTATTGTACAAAAATTGTTCTGCTCTTTCCAATTTTTATGACTCCTTTGATTTGTTCCTTCCTGATAGAGTTGTCTTAGATCTTTTGTGACATTGTCTGAAAAGATATCCAAATTATCTCTTGTCAAGTGTGGGACAAATCTGGAGCGTGGGCGAAAAGGGGTATAGTTCTCTTCTTGTAGCCTAAGGTTTGTCTATTCCGGTGGGAGGACATCGGATGTCATAATTTAATTTTCATACTCATTTTGCAATGACCACATGTCTTCCAAGATGGGTAGATCAGATACCATTAGATTTGTTGGAACTTTTAGGGGTGGCATAATTACTCCAACACTTTGATTGGTGTTTCTCGCCTTCATTTTGTGTATTTTTGTCAATTTAAGCCTTTGCAAAAATCTATATAGGTCCATCCTACTGTTGGCATATTTAAATTCAGCTTGATGACAGTATGATATGCCTAATTCCAGGGTTTCTTTACCTTCATTAGTTAATTCCATCGAGCTCAAGTTAATGATTGTGTTACCAGTCGATTCTCTGTGCTCTATTTCTTTTAGTTGGATTGCATTGATCTCCCTGTTTTTTCTCCTAGTGTTTCTTTGTTATCCATGGCCTCCTCTCCCCTGTTTCTTTATCTCTCCCTCTCGAGGGGCGGTTGTCTGTTCTCTGGTCCAACTGTAAAAAACGCAGTTCATCCGCAACTGTGAGCTTCATAGCCCCTGATCTCTTGCCTGCATTTTCTTCCTGTTCTACTTCAGAACGTGTGTCCGAGCTCACTTCACTTTGCAAGTTCTCTTGGCGAATTAGACTGCCAATCTGTACTTTTTGCTTTCCCAGTTGTATCAAACCTTTTAGCAAAGGTGTAAATTTGCCCATTTTCATAATCTAGCCTGTCTCCTAAAAATGTTGTAGCTTTCTTGTCCTCAATGCTTTTTTCATACTTTTCCAATCGGTTTTTAATGTCACTTTTAAATTTATTAATTCTTGTTTGATCACCATCTCCATCTAGTATTAATGAATTTTCTCTTATTTTTTCAAGAACTTCAGTTCTTTCAATTTCCGCATACTTGATTAGAATTTTTATCATATTTGTTGAGCTCTCTGCGTTGTTATTTGCCCACTCCTTCAGGAGTCCTGGATTCGGGTTTTTATAGGTTGGGGGTATCATTATCAGTAGGCCTCTTGGCACTCTTCCCACTGAAATCGATTGTTTAAGGGAAACAATCTCCCACCAGCACGACATTTCCATTTTCTTTAATTTTTCTAGCTGTTGTAATTTCTGCCATCATCATTGCTATGTATGTATATATATATATATATATATATATATATATATATATATATATAACCTACTGGCGGTCGCCAGTAGGTAGTTATAGTTAGGACCACGTTTCCATAGGAAATCCGCAACATTCTATTTTGAATAACTTTGGCGCCGGTTGACGAATCCTCGCGAATTTTTCAAAATAGGTGGGGAGCTACGCTCCGCTCCTACCCTGAAAGTCTCGGGGTGATTCGTCAAGCGGGGGCTGAGATAAAAGGGGGGTCCCAAAACGCATTTTTCCCATGCATTTTTCCATAGGACCTTTAGACAGGGCTACAGCCCGAACGGCTGAACAGAATTACTAGAAATTTGGCAGAGAGGTAGTCCTCAGGTCAAGGAAGTGCCTTTTGTAGGTTTGGTGTAAATCTGTTCAGTAGATTCTGAGAAAATAGCCTTTAAATCAATATATATATCTGAGCCAGCTTACGGTGCGCTTACGGTACGCTTACCGTACGCGTACGGTGGCGTGCGCGAGCGCGATTCTGATTGGCTGTTACATCTAAGTAAACATTCGAATCGGTCGAAACCAGGAAGCGGCGGCCGCCATTTTCTCTCTCGCACTCTGAGGGGGGGCTGTAAACAAAGGCAAAAAACATATAAAGGGGCTGTTTAGACAGCGCCCATGCACATAGCCATGTTAGTTGAGTCCTCAAAGATCCCCCAAGGCCAAAAACGGTAAATTTTTATTTTTTGAAAATTTCGCCGATTACGCTTACCGTACGCGTACGGTGCGCTTACGCTAAAAATTTTAATAAAAAAAAAAAAAACACTCTCTGTGCATGGCATATTATTGTCATCACTTACAAATTAAATTTAACAGTTTACCTATCACAAGGAAGCGCATAATATGTCCTCCATGTGCGCACGGTGAGTAACGTGGGCACGCGGTGCGCGTAGCGCACTGCGTGCCCACCTTGCGTGTACGGCATGACTGCGTAAAGTGGGCGCGCGGTGCGCGAAGCGCACCGCGTGCTCAGTGTGCGCGCACGGTGCGCGAAGCGCACCGTGCGCGCACGGAACGAACTGCGTTAAGTGGGCGTGCACGCCACGAATGGCGTAAAGTAACTTAGCATTTAAAAAACCGTACAAATTCACTGAAAAAACCATAGGTTTCACACACGTTATAGTTAGGAATTAGCATTTAAAAAACCTTGCTAATTCAATGAAAAAACCATAGGTTTCACACATGTTATAGTTAGCTGGAAATTTTACTGATAAAAAACCAATGAAATTCCCCCGTTATAGTTACTGTAGGCAACTATAACTCACGCGACCGTAATCCTCTGCTGATGACATATGTGTCTTTATGAGAAAAAAAAATTTGTAAAATATGTATAGCTAAAATTTACTGGAAGAAGACATGGGCAAATAAGTGTCTAAATACAGTATTAGCATCAGCAGAGGATTGCGGTCGCGTGAGTTATAGTTGCCTACAGTAACTATAACGGGGGAATTTCATTGGTTTTTTATCAGTAAAATTTCCAGCTAACTATAACATGTGTGAAACCTATGGTTTTTTCATTGAATTAGCAAGGTTTTTTAAATGCTAATTCCTAACTATAACGTGTGTGAAACCTATGGTTTTTTCAGTGAATATTATATATATATATATATATATATATATATATATATATATATATATATATATAAATCCACAAACTCGGGTGCTTCCGGGAGTAGTCCCTAGCCAGGTGGTGCGTTTTCGCCGGCGTACCCAAACCGGTCACGATAATTATCCAAAAAACCAAAGTAACGCACTCTCAGAGGTCAGCTCTTTATTTCATCCAACCATCGTTACGCGTTTCGACACAAATGTGTCTTGCTCACACGATGTATGAAACTTTACTTAGCGTGCATATATACAAACAATGTAGACATAGAGGAAGCACTTGTGGTTTCAATGCATTCGTAAAATACAAAAACATGGCAGCCGTCTTGGAACTGGAGTTAGGATAAAGTAAACATATAGAGACTGGGTTACTGTAGTGGATAATCTATTGTAAACATTGTTACAGTAATGTAAAATCATTCGTAGACAGATAACTCAGTTATATCATACTAAATAAACTGAAAATGCAGTAATCAGTGTTACAGCCCTGGATTGAATGATAAAACTTTATGTGTAATAGAACAAACAAGTATTGATACGTGTGTGAGACCCACACATTTCCCTCGGCTTAGTGCCAGTATTGCCACGCAAGAATATCTACGTGGTGAAAATGATAAGTCACGTGTGCTTGTTGTTCTTATATCAATATTTAAAAATTAACGCTACTGAAGTGTTGCGATAGGCTCAGAGTTTTTTTACATTCTCCCATTATGTAAATTCAGACTCGATCGGATGTTCCTTACACCCCGGTAATCCAAACAACTGGGGCTGATACATAAGAGTATATGTACATCACTGGACTAGTGCCTGTGAATCATGGTTGCCATGTATTAAGAATATTCTTAGACACCAGGTGGTGAAAATTCTTATTCGTAAGTGCTGCTCTATTCAACATGTCGCCACACAAGAATTAGCACATTCCAAAGTTCGAATAGTAGTGCAATGATAATTGATATCAAATGTACAAAGGTGAAACAAAATATCCAACATAATCAAGAAGTGCAGTTCTTATTTTATTGGACGTGCAGTGGTGATCCTGATGAAGAAAAGGTTAGGGAACCCGTGCTGTGCCGTGGAAAGTGATGGGTCCCTTCCTTTCCTCCTAGACAGTAAGAAAAAGACTAGTTAAAATTGAAGAAACCTTAAATATTAAACAACATTGAACAGTATTAAATTACTGACAAAGCATCTATTTTTCTATAAAACAGCATTAATGGAAAAAAGCTACATTAACAGAGAGAAAATTTGTATTTTCAAAAGACACATTTTTAGTCATCATGTAAATGAATTGCCAGTTCCTCATCGAGGTTATGTCCTCCTGGAAATCTAGTTTCCAATTCCATTATCCATTTGGATTCTTTCTTCCTAAGGGATAATTCTCTGTTACCTCCCCTTTTGCCCACATTCACCTGTTCAATTGCAAAATATCTGAGGAGGGAGTTGTTGGAATGATGTTTTGCTTGAAAATGTCGTGCAATTGGGTAGTTATGGTCAATATTCGTAATCGCTCTAAGATGTTCCTGAATGCGTTTTTTAACCATACAGGTGGTACTCCCCACATACCTCAGTTTGCATGGACACTCTAAAACATAAATAACAAAGCTGGTGTTACAAGTCAAAAAGTGTGTTATGCTTTTACTTTGTTTAGATCCTGCAATTTCAAATTCTTTAACCATATGGCTGGATTTACAGGCTCTGCAGTGTCCACATGGGTAGAATCCTTTAAGATTATGTAAGCTTCTACTGGGGGTTGCAGTAATGTCACCCTTTACCAACATGTCTCTTAGATTTTTCCCTTTTCTATATGTGACTAGGGGTCTGTCACTGATGTTTGCACCGATAATGGAATCAGATTTTAGGATATTCCAATTATCAGCCAAGATCTTATGGATCTGCTTAGATTCATGATTGAACGTTGTTATTACCCTAGTTTGTCCTTCATCGTTATTCTTTGCATTGTATTCTAGAGCTCTTGATCTACTGATGTTCTTGATCTTGTCTGTGGCTTTTCTTAGAACCCATTCTGGGTACCCACGTTCTTTGAATCTGGCTATCATGTTACCCTGTTCTTCTAAAAAGGCTTCGTCTGTACTGCAATTTCTACGTGCCCTCAAAAGCTCTCCAAACGGAATGCTCCATTTGAGTGATTCTGGATGAGCACTGAGGGCATGTAGTAGGCTATTCCCGGATGTTTCTTTCCGGTGTAGACTCGATATCATGCTGCCATTTTGTATCATGATGGTGACGTCAAGAAATTCTATTCTGTTTTTACTCATACTAGATGTTAACTGTATGTTGTATGTGTTATTGTTCAGTTTTTCAATAAAATCTTCAGCCTCTTTTTCTTCTCCTTTCCATAGAATAAAAAGGTCGTCAATATACCTCATCCATACTTTGACTTTTATAAAGTCAGATTCAAGGTTTTTATTTGTCCTAAGCTCCTCCTCCCATTTCCCTAGGAAAAGGTTCGCAAAGCTGGGTGCGAAGCACGTTCCCATAGCTGTGCCTCGCACTTGTTTGTACAGCTCACCATTGAATATGAATATGTTATTGGTGAGGCATATATTCATCATGTCAGCTAGCATGTTGGTATGTTCGAGATAGCAGATGTTCCTGGCCTTCAGAAAATGTATACAGGCTTCTATACCCTGGGTGTGATCAATGATGGTATAAAGTGAATTCACATCCAGGGTAATCAGTACATATTCGTCATCCCATGTGATGTCTGTGATTTTATTAAGAAAGTCTTTTGTATCCCTAATGTATGATGGTAATTGGACAACATATTCCCTCAAAAAGAAGTCTACATATTTAGAGATATTCTCATTCACATTCCCCAATGATAAAACTATGGGTCTCCCCGGTGGTGTTTTGGAGTTCTTATGTATTTTCGGTAGTAAATATAAAAAGGGGTTTTCTGATAATCTCTTTTGAGAAAACAGTATTCATGTCAAGTAATGAGCCCTTCTGTCTGCCAATGGGATAGCTTTTCCCATGTAGTGGTTATACTCCTATTGTACACATTGGTTGTGCATGTACAGTAAAAGTTTGCATCATTGAGTTGTTTCAGAGCTTCTTTTATGTACATTTGTTTGTCCCACAAGACAATATTGCCCCCCTTATCAGATGGTCTTATCACGATATTATTATCTTGTCCTAATGAGAGGATAAAAGTTCTTTGTTGTTTGGATAAATTTAAGTTCACATTCCTGTGAGTACCTCTTCTGTGTTTACATTTGATAAGTTCCTTGATCACCACTTCGTGGAAAGTATCTATGGAGTCGTGTGGGAGAATAGGGGAAAAGATAGATTTGGGTTTAAAAGCTGTGCAAGCAGCTCTATTTGTAGTAACATCATCCAATTCCTACAATGTCATGGTATTCTCCTCATTTGCGGAGGAATCACCCAATATATACATTGTTTCAAGTACATTAGCATCATCTACAGTCAGACTGGGTTGGGACAAATTATCTGCTTGCCATATGAGATTATCTGGGGGTCTATCATTCCTCAGAGTGTGCCACTTTTTTAATTTAAGTTTCCTTATAAATTTAAAAATGTCTACTCTGGTGTTGGCATAGTTATAAAGCTCAGTAGGACAGAAAGTTAATCCCAGGCACAGTGTGGTTTTTTCCATGGGTGTAAGAAATCTGGAAGATAAATTTATGATAGTTCTGTTTACCATTGCATCATCCATGGTTAATACAGCTTTCTTTGTCCCCCTCTCTTGGTTCCCACGGGTACTTTGCTTGTTTCTCCTTTGTCTGCGCTTGAGTCGTTTCTGTTTTGAACGCCCCTGCCTCTTCCTCTTCCGCGTCCTTGTCCCCGGCCCCGACCTCGTCCTCTCCGGGAAATCGTCGGTTGTGCTTCTTCCTTTTGTCGTCTTGTTCTCATTACCCTGAACTCGTCTAAAAAAGACGCCGGTTTGGTTGTTATTTCGACTTCTGAGGAAGTGCTGGCTGTCTTTACCGATGCCTCTGTATCTGAGTCACTGGATGGTATTATTTCTTGTACTATTTCAATACTTGCAGCATTCCCTGTTCCATCTTGACTATCTTGTTGTTTATATAGATAATCGTATTTTTGGCTGTAGGTTAGGATGCGTCCGCTCTCATAATCCGTACAATCTCTGTGTAATTTCCTTTGTTTGCGCAGTTTGATATCTTCTTCATACCTCTTAAGTCTGTCTTTAAGATCCTCTTTGAATCTTTTAATGTTGTCCTGGTCAGTGCTGTTCTTAAATTCTTCCTCAATTGACTCCAATTCCTTGATTATTTCCTCTCTGTCCTCCCATGCATACTTGATCAATATATTGAGCATATTCTTGGAACTGAGGGCTGAATTGGTTGCCCATTCCTCTAGAATGCGTGGGTTCCGTGCCTCATGTGATGGGGTGAGGTATATCCGCAACCCACGCGGTATCATGTCTTTGCCGACATAGTCCTGAAGGGAGATTGCATCCCACCACTTGGATGATTCTTGCCTTTTCAGTTTCTCATATCTTCTCATCTTGGTATTAAGAGAGTTGAGATCATTTATCATATATATATATATATATATATATATATATATATATATATATATTATCTACTGGTGGTCGCCAGTAGATAGTTATAGTTAGGACCGTGTTTCCATAGGAAATCCGCAACATTCTATTTTGAATAACTTTGGCGCCGATTGACGAATCCTCGCGAAATTTTGAAAATAGGTGGGGCGCTCCGCTCCTTCCCTGAAAGTCTCGGGGGGATTCGTCAAGCGGGGGCTGAGAAAAAGGGGGGGTCCCAAAACGCGTTTTCCCCATCCATTGTTCCATAGGACCTTTAGTCCAAGCTGCAGCCCGAACGGCTGAACAGAATTACTTGAAATTTGGCAGAGAGGTAGTCCTCAGGTCAGGGATGTGCCTTTTGCAGGTCTGGTGTAAATCTGTTCAGTATTTCCTGAGAAAATAGCATTTAAATCAATATATATATCTATAGGCGCGCTCCGAGCGCGTACCGTAAGCTTACCGTACGCGCACGCTGCCGTGCGCGAGCGCGATTCTGATTGGTTGTTAGATCTTAGTAAACATTCGAATCGGTCGAAACCAGGAAGTGTTGGCCGCCATTTTGTCTCTCGCAGTCTGAGGGGGTGAAAAACAAAGGTGGATAACGTGAAAAGGGGGCAGGCTGGACAGTTCCTGACCCCCTAGCCTTGGTCAGGGTGTCCCAGAAGGACCCCCAAGGGCAAAAATGTATTTTAATTTTTTTACGAAAAATCGCGGAGTGCGCGTAGCGTACGCGCACGGTCGAAACGTAAAAATTCCGCGAATTACGTAACGTGGGCGCGCGGTGCGCGCACGGTACGCGCACGGTGAAAAAACTTTAAAAAAATAAATAAATACATAAATTAGCATTTAAAAAACCGTACAAATTCACTGAAAAAACCATAGGTTTCACACACGTTATTGTTAGGAATCAGCATTTAAAAAACCTTGCAAATTCACTTAAAAAACCATAGGTTTCACACATGTTACAGTTAGCTGGGCATTTCACTTGTGAAAAACCACTGAAATTCCCCCGTTATAGTTAGGTCAGATAACTATAACTCGCGCGCCCGCAATCCAGTGCTCATGACGTCACATATTACATCACTCATGACATGGTCAGTGGCATTACTCATGACATCACCGATGACATCATCCTTGTGAAAGAGTGGCGGTCGCGCGAGTTATAGTTATCTGACCTAACTATAACGGGGGAATTTCATTGGTTTTTCACAAGTGAAATGCCCAGCTAACTATAACATGTGTGAAACCTATGGTTTTTTAAGTGAATATATATATATATATATATATATATATATATATATATATATATATATATATATATATATATATAAAATCAAAACCTCCAAGGAAGTAATTGGTCGCACTCCAGCAGGTTTCTTTGCAAAAAGGCTTAATTTATTCTTGAATCATTTTCCTTTTTCAGCCACAAAAATACAGATCAACCTACGCGTTTCGGTATATCCATATAACCAACCGCGCTGGTTACGCACCTCTCAGAGCGCCTGGGAATCCGGGAGAAGTGAACCGGTTGTGACACACATATATATATATATATATATTTTAGTTGATTTTGTGCGGTTTATTGCATAGATTTCAGCAGTATCATCGACAGCAAGTGCCCAGCATATACATTTCTTAATCTTGTTAAGTGTGTGCAAAAATCTAAAGTGTATGAAGGTTTGCATGCCCATTAGGAGAACAAACAAGACCATTAACAATGGGATGTTACCATTTAGAAGTAGGAGGGAAAAGGGTTGCAATTCCTAATCTAAAACATGCTAACAGATTCCTAACACAGGAGTTTTTGGCAAAAAAGATACACCTTCAGGCCTTTACAACATATCAAAGAAGGATGGACCTTTATGGTAGATATAAAGGTTCAGGTACGGACCACAGCGTGTTTTAGTTGATTTTGTGCGGTTTATTGCATAGATTTCAGCAGTATCATCGACAGCAAGTGCCCAGCATATACATTTCTTAATCTTGTTAAGTGTGTGCAAAAATGTAAAGTGTATGAAGGTTTGCATGCCCATTAGGAGAACAAACAAGACCATTAACAATGGGATGTAACCATTTAGAAGTAGGAGGGAAAAGGGTTGCAATTCCTAATCTAAAACATGCTAACAGATTCCTAACACAGGAGTTTTGGGCAAAAAAGATACACCTTCAGGCCTTTACAACATATCAAAGAAGGATGGACCTTTATGGTAGATATAAAGGTTCCTACTCAGTAGTTTTAATGCTTGGTTGCAACTTTGTCGTTGTTTGAGAAATCTGCCCTGAAATTTCCAAAATATTTATGTAATACACACATTTTTGTCATGTCCATTTTCATGACGATCTGTCTGTGGAGGTGAGAAAAAATTAATCTCCCAAATTTTGCATTTTTGATGTAATGTCTAATTGGAAAATGTGCTCACTGCTTCAACAAAGCCAGCTAAATGCAATTAGATTAAAACTGGAAACTTACTCACAGATGTGCCTCTGCTTGTTTTGGTGTAATACGTTTAGTAGTTTTTGATAAATTAGCATTCCAAAAAGGAGTTGGGTGAGCTTTGAAGGATTAATTATGTGGAGGATCCAATCACTCTTGTTGGCAGCACCTGAAACTTCTGGTGTGCCGGTCACTATATGATGCAAGGCACTAAAGCCTGTCCAGAAAAAAGTGACAGCGAGGATATAAGGGAGAGCGAGGTGCATACCCTTATCACAGGGCAGATATATGTGGGGCGGGTGACTTATGGGCAGTTAATAACCACAAAGTGTAAAAAAAGGCCCGTTTCGTGCAGGCATTTTTGTCACAGAATTTGGCTGTTCACGACTGCAAAAATGCTTTTTGAAATGCACAAAAACCATATTACACTTCTGTTACCAAATCACAATTTCGGTGGTGACCAAAAACAGAATCGCGCTTTGTAAGGGGCATGTTGAGGGCATCCCTTCCAAATAGGGAATCTGAATGATGTATACTAATGTTTCGCGACCACATTTCGATATCAAAACATTTGTACTTTACCACCAACTCAGTTGCTGGTAACCCATTAGCAAATGAGAAGGGGTCCCCTTGGGGCACCTTCCTCTTTGAGAATGTTTAAAAATATATTTTTTAGAGCAGGCAGTAGTCCCACGGGCTGCTGTCTCATCTTAAAAAATAAAAATGAAAGCAATCACAGACATGGTGGTCTGCTGACCACAGAAGGCCACCATCCGTGTAATGGCTGCGAATCCTAATGGGTCACAAATTGCGACCTACCACATTGATATTCATGAAGTAGGTCTATTTGTGACCTAAGAATCAATCACTAATTGGGACATAAAGGCCAGATATCATTTTACACAAGGTTTCAACCTCTTATCCGACCTATCACTCTTTTATCACCGGTAAGTACTCACAAGAAATCTTTTTTTATATAAGTGCATCAACAATTACCCATAAGCAAAAACAACTCATTGTCTATTGAATTTTTCCTCCTTTTGTTTTTTGTATTTATCAAAATTATTAATTTTTCATGTTTATCTTTTCTATGCTTCTGCAGATCACGTTTTATGGAAGAATAAAATGAGGCGAATCAGAATTTATCCACCTATTTTAAAGAACATCACAAGTAAATGTTGTTTACGGACTGGAAAACACGAATTTGAATCGTAATTTTAGATTATGTTGACATTACAGCCATTACTGAAAAAACTCGCAGAATTGTTAGTTTTCAGAACATTTAATTCAATAATTTTTCATTGTCTGTATACATGTGTTGGTGGAAATTCCAGAATCGGGCTGTGCGGTTTAAGGCGTCTCTTTGACAAACTATAAAAGATTGTGCAATTTAATTTTATTGTATTGTTCCTGTATTGTTCAGTGCACATTCAGACTGCCATAGGATAATGCTTAATTACCAGAGTATAAATCACAGCTTAAAAATTACTGTTTCATTTGCATGACTGCCTAAAAGGATTGTAAGTACCTCTCACTGACACATACCACCTAGCAAACAAAAAGGTCAATGAGAATCTGTTTATAATGTTGCATCAGGTGGTACAGCTAAGCTGAAAAGGAACTATGTGAAA
Organism: Triturus cristatus; assembly: GCF_964204655.1. NCBI lineage: Eukaryota > Metazoa > Chordata > Amphibia > Caudata > Salamandridae > Triturus > Triturus cristatus. The sequence goes on from NC_140590.1 coordinate 1,577,452,627, forward strand.
AATGTTCCCTATTTATCAAAATGGCAGTGATTTGAAACAAGAACGTACACTCCCATTGCATTTAATTATAAATTATTTGACCTTAACTGCAGATTTTCTGCATAAATCATAATTTGTGAAAAAGTCACTCCCCATTACGGCCGCCCGGATCCTCAACGGAGGCCCCCGATGACCCCCGGGGGAGTCGTACATTACAGTATTATAGGTAGTAGGCACGCAGGGGCTCCTGCGGCCTATGTTGCATTCCATCATTTGTTTCCAAAGAAGCTCGTCGTTTTACCATAATTATCGTATAAGGTACAGGGTAGCAGGTGCTCTGAACCTCATGTGTCCACAGTGATAGGTGTGATTACCTGGGCTCTTTCCCCATAATTGCCCATAATAACAAATGCATTCCAAGGGATATCTATGTAAGTTTTAACCCACATCTGACGTGTAAGCTTAAAATTGCATACCTTATGAAAAACTTTTGCATTATCTGTATCTGTGGGATCTAACTTGCAAAGTATTTATGGTTGGATGATGATATTTGGTGATTTATGTGTATTGCCTCTAACCTAACTGCTGCATTTCAGGCACTGATGGGATAACGTATGTTGTTTTGATTCTTGTCTTTGTCAGGATAGGAAGCACTACCTCAGTATTGGCACAATTTGCGCAGTAGTTATGATTCATGTTGTTTTGGTCTTTTTTGTGGCTAATATAATATAATATGTATATTAATATATATTCACGCACACACACACATATTATCTACTGGCGGTCGCCAGTAGATAGTTATAGTTAGGACCGTGTTTCCATAGGAAATCTGAAAATTCTATTTTGAATAACTTTGGTGCCGGTTGACGAATCCTCGCAAAATTTTCAAAACTAATGGGGCGCTCCGCTCAGCTCCTACCCTGAAAGTCTCGGGGTGATTCGTCAAGCGGGGGCCGAGAAAAAAGGGGGGTCCCAAAACGCGTTTTCCCCATGCATTTTCCCATAGGACCTTTAGTCGAAGGTGCAGCCCGAACGGCTGAACAGAATTACTTGAAATTTGGCAGACAGGTAGTCCTCAGGTCAGGGATGTGCCTTTTGCATATATGGTGTCAATCTGTTCAGTAGTTCCTGAGAGAATTGCAGTTAAAGCACATAAATATCTGTAGCCGCGCACCGTGCACGCACCGAGCGCGCACCGTGCGCGCACCCTAACGTGCGCGAGCGTAATTCTGATTGGTGGTTACATGTCAGTCAACGTTCGAATCGGTCAAAATCAGGAAGTGTCGGCCGCCATTTTGTTTGTTTTGGGTGCGAGAGTGAAAAAGAGAGGTGGCGAACGTGAAAAGGGGGCAGGGTAGAGAGTTCCTGACCCCCTAGTCTTTGTCAGGGGGTCCCTAAAGGACCCCGAAGGGTGAAAAAACATTTTTATTTTATTTTTTTTAAATCGGTGGGTGCGCGCACGGTGCGCGCACGGTGAAAAACCTTAAAAAAAAGAATACATTCATAACTTAGCATTTAAAATACCGTACAAATTTACATAAAAAAACCATAGGTTTCACACACGTTATAGTTAGGAATTAGCATTTAAAAAACCTTGCAAATTCACTTAAAAAACCATAGGTTTCACACATGTTATAGTTAGGTTGACATTTCACTTGTAAAAAACCAATGAAATTCCCCCGTTATAGTTAGTTCAGATAACTATAACTCACGCGACCACCACTCTATCACAAGGATGATGTCATCAGTGATGTCATGAGTGCTGCCACTGACCATGTCATGAGTGATGTAATATGTGACGTCATGAGCAGTGGATTGCGGGCGGGCGAGTTATAGTTATCTGAACTAACTATAACGGGGGAATTTCATTGTTTTTTTACGAGTGAAATGTCCACCTAACTATAACATGTGTGAAACCTATGGTTTTTTAAGTGAATATATATATATATATATATATTTATTTATTTTTATATAATCCTGTGTAGAGCCTCTTTTGTGGTGTATTCATTGTATTGCTGTGTTAGTGTATCGCACAAACAGTTTACACCTTCTGATGATAAGCCTGACTGCTCTGCGCTAAGCTGGCAGTGGGTGAGCACAGGTTATCTTTGGTGTATAACTTATTTGCCCTGACTAGAGTGATGGGTTCTGCCTGGCTTAGGTGCACACCGCAACCAACAAGAACCCCCATTTCTAGCATCAACCTTCTGTCATTTTGTTGTAACTCCACAGAATTAACTTCTTCTCTTACTACCTCTGTGCTCTTCTTTCACATACCCCAGAACCATTATCCCTGGTCACAATCTTTTTCCTTCATTTTCACATATTGTGCTTATTTACAATGTGCCATCACACCTGTAACTCCAAGTGTAAGACAAGACTGTCATTTATATCAATATAAATGCAAAACAGAACTATAACTATCCCATTTTAATGCCTTTTAAATTAGCTATCTTAGACACACCACTTTGGTTGCAGTGTACTTTGTCCCTCTATCTCTCTTGAACATAAGAAAACCATTATTGATCATCAATGTACTCATTTTTATGTATCATGTCACGGCCTACTAATCGTCTTCATCAATTCAGTGCTGGCTCCCAACGTTAGTATTCATACAAGATTTTTTGTGTTGCAATTTTTATTGAGAACCAAAGGAGCAATAAATGGAGGGGGGGGCGGATGTGCAGGACTCTGGACATTGCATACATTGACATCATGTTCACTATACATCGGCAATGAGTAGGGGTGGACCCAACTGGCACAGATGGAGCAACAATAAATGGTACATGTCATACAGTGACGTCAAAGCTTCCCAAACTGGGAGGGTCTCATGTTACTGAGAGAGACCGCAAGGAGGGTGGTACATCTGGAAGTATGATGGGGCGTGTCCAAGGGGAGACGGGAAAGGAGAGAAAGAGAGAGAGGGGGAGGAGGTTGAGGGGGGGGAGTGGCCAGAAAATTGGGAGAGCACCTGAATGGCACTATACAACCCAGACTGATAGACAGGTCTTGGCACCACCATCAGGTAGAGTGTTGAGGGAGGAAATTGTGTGCTGGGTCAAGTATCAACACACGGGGTCCTGAAAGAAAGGCGCCTATGTCTGGTGGGATATCTCCGCTCTGTCCTGGAGATTATAGATGATGCATTCATGGGTGGCCACCTGAAACATCACCCCCAGCCACTCCTTGTGTAAGGGTGAGTGGGGGAGTGCAAGTGGCTGAGAATGCATATCTTGGCTGTTGCCAGGGCTGTGTTTAATCGGTGATGTGGATGCAGGAGAAGTCTGGGAATTCCCCAGGGTCATACAAAAGTACGGCGGAGAGGGATCCAGAGTGTCAAGGTCTTGAACAACGTAGTCCTAACCGTGTCCCAGAAGGGCTGAATTGAGGGGCAGTCACAGAGGACATGCACAAGATCGCAGTGGGTAGTCAGGCACTGCAAATAGTTTGCATGGGTAACAGGCACACCGTGTGCAATTTCACCATAGTCCAGTGCCAATCGTGCAGTGTTTTTAAGAGACAGAATTTCAAGTGGGCCTCCCACGTCAAGTGCCTCCAGGAGTTCAGCCCAGTCACCCACCTCGTACTCTGTCTGCAGTTGGGTTTGCCATTTGGCTCGGAGGTTGCTAAGGAGAGGAAGTGAGAATAGGTGGCGGTTCATAAGGTTGTAGAGTTCCAACATGACCACACTGGAGCGGGCCCACATCCCGAAGTAGGAAATTTACCAGAGAGTGTTGCAGGGACCAGCCACGGCCCGTATAGGGCGTGCCACCGGGCGGTGATGTAGCGCGGGTGAGGGGCAGGGTGGGGGGTTGTAAGAAGCAGCAAACGGACGATTTCAGGTAAGTAACGGAAAAAAAACCAATTTTGATGCGCGCGCTGCATCGCATTTGGCGATGAAGCGCGCGCAACGAAATTGGTTTTTTTTTCCGTTACTTACCTGAAATCGTCCGTTTGCTGCTTTTTACAACCCCCCACCCTGCCCCTCACCCGCGCTACATCACCGCCGGGTGGCACGCCCTATACGGGCCGTGGCTGGCAGGGACCATGGCTGTGCTCCCAGGCTCCATCAGAAGCAATGCTGCAATTGGAGGTACTTCCACAAATGTGGAGGCCCATACAAGATAGCCATTTCCCATAACTTCATCCCCACTACACAGTACCTTCGGATATAAGACCCTAGTATGTAATGTCCATTGGCATTATGCAGTTAGAGGCTCTGAACGTCTATATGTCTGGATTTACACTTGAGCATTTAGTCGCTTAGTCTAAGTTTTGTTTCCAAGGTGATGTTGAATGTAGATAGGTTCTTCTCTTTTCATTACAAAGGAATGAACATATCCCACCCACAGCACAGCATCAAGGCCATCCTCATGCTGTCAATGACCTTCTAATCCCACATGCTTAAAGGACAAGCTGCCCACTCTAATGGTCAGCTAGCTGAACTGTGCTTATTTTAAAGTCTAACATTTTAAAAAGTGATATCTAGCTAGTCCTACACTCTTCTCTGAGACGTAAGCTCTTCTTAAATCTGCTACCATGAAGTGAGCAAGGATGACCTAAGGTAGGCATTGCTCCATCTGAATATGTCCACTCGGATTTGCAAGAGCTTTGGCACCTGTAAATGTGGGTGAAATCCTCAGGGCAGCCGAAGGTTACTCTTTGATTATTAGCATTGAGTGGTTAAGTTTCTCGTATTGATCTATATACAGTGGGGCTCATTCTGAATCTTGCACAGATTTGGGAGGGTAATACAACAGCCACCATTTGCCATACTGTGGGGTGTAGTTGTTTAAAAGATACACAAATATTACATCTATAGTGTGTGAAAAAACTGCAGATGTGCTCAAATAAATGTAAAATGCATAATCTTGACTAGTGCCCTTATCTGGATTTGAACAGGGTTTAGAATAAGCGCCACAGTTTTTTTGTAGTGCAATATCTGATGAGCAATTTCAGTTAAGGAAACTGCTCATCCTTAATGGAGTTGGACTCAATATGTTCATGCTGATTTTAGATCGGCTTTCATACAATTGATCATAAAGTGTCTGTCAACATGTTACAATACTGCCTCAGCCCTGTAACTTCATTTTGCCACCATCACCGCCGTGTTTGGAGGGGGAGGCAGGAGCGGGACAGGACTTCAGGTCCCAGGCTTCCTTGCGGCCGCCACCGCCGCCGACGCCTGCATCACGTGCCTGGAGGCACTTTAAAAACTCAGCAGGGCTCCCGTAGCTCAGAAAGCCCTGTAACTTCATTTTGCCACTATCACCGCCGTGTTTGGAGGGGGAAGCAGGAGCGGGACAGGACTTTAGGTCCCAGGCTCCCTTGTGGCTGCCACCGCCACCAACGCTTGCATCACACACCCGGAGGCACTTTAAAAACTCAGCAGGGCTCCCGCAGCGCAGGAAGCCCTGTAACTTCATTTTGCCACCATCACCGCATTGTTTAGAGGGGGAATCAGGAGCGGGACAGGACTTCAGGTCCCAGGCTCCCTTGCTGCCACCGCTCACGCTCGCATCACGCGCCTGGAGGCGCTTTAAAAACTCAGCAGGGCTCCTGCAGCGCGCGAAGCTCTTTAACTTCATTTTGCCAATATCACTGCTGTGTTTGGAGGGGGAAGCAGGAGAGGGACAGGATTTCAGGTCCCAGGCCCCCTTGCGGCCGCCACCGCTGCCGACGCCCGCATCATGCGCCCGGAGGTGCTTTAAAAACTCAGCAGGGCTCCCGCAGCCCAGGCTGCGCCCGGGCAAAGGCCGGGCCAAGGGCGTGCCCATCTGCGCCCGTCAGCGGCCTGAAGAGGCCGGGCTGGGCCACATCTCTTGGATCCATCAGCGGAGACACAGAAAGTAAGGAGTGGGGTTGAAAGGCCAGTGGAAAAAATCCTTATATTAACGTTGAATCTGTGTGGGGAAATGGGGAGGAAGAAACCTACGCCCGCTCCTAAATGCACAGACACAACATTAGATGGCTTCTTGCAAAAAGCTGTGGGGGCACTTAATGAAGAAATTGAATTGGTAGAACGCAGGCTATCATTGGCCCCACTACCTCTAACCGAAGACATGAACATACATTCTGCCCAGGCTGTCCCCTTAATAACCGCAGAGGTCCATAGGCGAACAACACCTGTGTGTGCCCCGATTCCTCAAGAGGACCCCCTAATTGCACTCTCACCGACTGTCATCATCCCGAGTCAGGGTCCCCCAGGCAGACAGTCAAAAAGCATGGACACTGCAACATCAACAACCACAGGGGACCAAAACACAGTCGGGGGAAAAAGGAAGCGCACTGACCCTATTGGGATTGAACAGCTGTCTCTGGGTCAATTGCCCAGGGTCAAGAGGACAATGCAAAACCCCCCTGTCTCTGCGGGAAACCTCGAGGGGGAGGAGGTGGCGGAGGGGAAGGAAGGCCTGCAAAGGCAAAATATTCGCCCGATATGGATATGGTGGCAGTTCGGCTTGGGAAAATAGTGCAGATTCACTAGAGTCTATTCTATTGCGATTGGTCCGCATAGAGGAGCAGCTTGGCCAACTATTACCACCACTAGGGTGCTTGGCAAAGTAATGTAAGGTGTTCCTTGGGCAAAGGCCCGATAGATTTAGGAGAAAACGTCATCCTCAATGCTACTGAGTGTGAGAGGTCAGCTACAGATAGACCAATAGCCACAAGTGTAGAGGGTAATATATCACGTCCCCATCAGGGTAGCGTTAATGACACAGACTCCGAAACAGGGCTGCAATTACAGGCAGGTGGGCAAGATAGGAGGGGCAATAGTGCTCAAAGGGAACTTAATTCCCCGACCACTGAAAGGGATCTTAGCGGAAGCAATGGGAACAAAAAAGGGTCCAATAAAGGCCTTGAACAAAGTCGGCGAGATGATAATATGGTCTTAGACCTCCCGCCAGAATGTACTCCTTACACGTTGATCTTGACAGGGGTCCCACACCCTCACCCAGGTCACCATGAAAGCTGTCAGAGCCTTATTAATAAATCTGCCTTCTGGTGTGCTAGTAAAATACAGCCCCAGGTAAACTGGCGTAAGCACATCATAATGGCTAGACGAGTGAGCTGGTTGGGGAAAACACAAAAAGATATGGAAGGGGATTGTGTAGTCCTGAATTTTAAAGATAAGAGATGGGTGGAATTTGCTTTATGTCATTTCAGAGATTCCCCTGCGGAGCACATACAGGCCCGCCCATTGGGCTTCTTTTACCCGCCTCGCCAAAGGGGCATTATGCCCTGCCGGCGCCTCCTGAACAGAATCCCCCCTCCTCATCCCCCCACATGGCTTCACCCTAACCGCTTTGAAGCATTGTCGGGATTAACAGATACTGATTGACTACCATCGGACCCACATAGTTCAAGTAAGCTGGTGAGGACAGAAGGGCTATTCAGGGAAACCCACTGCCCAGTGAACAGAACAGAAGGGAATAGGCTGGGATCCTATCACTTGGATCATAACATACATACACCATCCGACACTCCTATCAGCACTGAGAAGCAGTTGACTGGGGATGACCCTTCCGGCCCCTCTACCTTATTTGACCCAGGTGGGGGGGACCAGTGTAGACCTCACAATTGCTAGTAACAGGGAGGACCTGGTTAGAAGGCCGCGCAAAACCCGACCTCTTAAATTGGTCTCCTGGAACATCTCAGGCATCCACTTGAAACTAGAGGATGAAATGTGGCTAAAGTATGTGACGGCCTTCGATATTATCTGTACCCAGGAAACATGGGCGAGGGAGAATATTGAATTGGATGGTTACTGTTCCCTAAATGTGCATGCAATCGCCTCACCTGCAGGGAGAGCGAAAGGAGGACTAGCGACCCTGATTTCTCTTAAATATGGGTCTATTAATGTCAAGTCTGTACTTAATCCACCTTGGTACCAATTGATTTTGATTTTTAACTTGTTTCAGGTCAAGACTCTTTTAATTAACTGGTACTACAATGTTTTCGACCCAAATAGATGTGATATTATCGTAAACCTTAAGGAGGAAATTGATAAGATTGCGGGGAAGTGGCAGCCCCTGTGTATCTATTGGGTCGGGGATTTTAATTGCACCTTATGTAGGTATAGCTCAGATAAGGTATGCGGGATAACATACAATGAGGGTCAACCCCTAACGCATTTTATACATACTCCACAGGGAGACGCCTTAAATGATATCATTGTTGTGAATGATTTGTTGATACCCTTGTCAGCAATTCAGAAATCCAACATCCCACCTACATGGGTAAAGGTAGGGAAAGTGTTATTGACTTTATGTTAATATCTAGAAACTTTGCCTTTTTGGTAGACAGTTTCGAGGTGGAGCCAAAAAATGCCAGCGACCATAACCCCCTTACCGTATTTTTACATGTAGCTGCCCAAGAGAAGGAAGGTGATGGTCGCTCCCTCCAGTATAATACAAATCAAGGGGTGAGAATGAAATGGAATAAGATAAATCCGCCCCAATTTGAGGAGAGTATGTTTAAGGCAAACTTAAATGACATTCTGAAATGCCTTGATCATGACTTTCCCCCTGAAATGGTTATACAGGGATTTCAGGGAATTTGTAGGGATGTATCTAGAAACCTGACGAACCCATCTGTATCAAGGGAATCTTGGGGTATCAAATAGTTCAACGCTGAGTGTACAAGGGCCCAAAAGGACCTAAAGAAGACACTACACCCAAACCCACGAGATAAGGCCTTAATTAAGAGTGCAAGGCAGTCCAATAAGACCATAGTTGCACAGAGGAAACAAGACCTGAGAAAGTTGGCCTGGGAGGGCCTAGAGCAGTGTTTTCCAAACTGTGGTCCGCGGACCCCCAGGGGTCCCTAACACATTCCAAGGGGGTCCGCAGGCAGCAGTTTTGAAAGCACTGCAAAGTATCTTGTTTAATTAGCAGTTTTCAAAGAACAATAAAAGTGTCAAGATAACACCAGTGATTAATGTACCTGCAGGAGAGAGATGAGAGTTTTGTCCAGTGGCAGCTTTGATGTATCTAATGTAGCATAGAGGGTTAATATGCCTACTGCAAAGAACGTCTACCGTGCATTTTAAAAAACAGTATGTTACATGCGTATTTGTTACTGTGCAGTTCATAAGTGACAATCGTAATCTAGCACAGTGACCTATAAACTATCAAACAGCTGCTTGCAAACTGCAAGGTACAAGTTAGTGACTTATTTTTTTTCCCAGTCTTTCATTATCCTGATGCTGCTATAAAGGTTTATTTGGGTGGAAATACATTTTTATTGTTAAAGTCAATGCTAACCACTGTTATGTTCTGAATCCTGAGTTTGTGCTTCTCCAGACCAAGCACTCTTTAAAAATTCCTACCAGTATGAATGACATGTGAATTCTACACTTCGTAGTCCCCTTTGCTCTATGTAACATTTTCTATATACTGATTAACACGTATGATTCACTGTCTATATGTGTGTGATGTAAAGTGCTCTGACATCCATAATGGTACGAGAGATGCTATAAAAAATGAAATACAGGTGACAGAGGGGCTATGGGGATATGAGAAGCACTGTTGGAGGGTGATAGTGGGGGAATCATTGAAGACCCCCCAGAAAGATTGTCGTATTCTGGTGCATAGTCAGGTCTTCATTTAATATTCTTTAAAAGCTAATACGATTCAATATATAATGATAAATGTGTTTTAGACAGCACCATTGTTTCCCAAATGTTTTGGGGGGAGAGCCTCCCAAAGACCCCTTTGTAGTGGTCAGGCTCACTCGCTGCACTTGGTGTGCGCCGTTTGGGTACCGGTCTGAAATCATTTGCCAGGGCTGCTTTGGATTTCCAGTCTGGCAGGAGCAGGAGCCTCGTACTGCGAAATAAAACCAACCATTGAAAAGTTAGTCACGGAGATGCAGCACCAACCTTCCCATTAACTTTTTTCGTTTTCTTGCAAATTCTTTCAATAAGAAGCCAAACAGAAGTGGCGGAGAGTGTTGTTAGCCTCCTTGGCTTAACAACACACTCCGCCACTTCAGAAACGCAGAGCTGCACCATATTTACAAGAATATGGTGCAGCCCTGCGTTTCCCCTGCGCTGGCGCTACACTTAACAGGGGAAGATTGTTTATGTACAGGAAGGTCCCCCTTCCTGCACATAAAAAAATCTTGAAATGTCGTTTTGTCACTTCTATGTGTGCTGCTTAATGCAGCACATATGGAAGTTACAAAATGTCTTTTTTTTTTTTTTAAAGATTGTTGATGTGCAGAAAGGGTCACCTTCCTGAACATAAACAATCCAAGGCGTTTTGCAAAAACGAGGAAAAATTAAGCATTTCTCCTTGTTTCGCCAATTTAAGACCAGGTTTTCCCTGGTCTTAATTTTGGCACTGCCTCCCATTTACGCTGCCCTTGTAAATAGGGGGCCGCATCAAAATCAATGGGTGTTGCAGGGGAAACGCCCACCGCAACACCCACTGCCCACCCCTTTCACGCTAATCATTGGGTGAAACGGGGTCTTATTTACAAGGCAGCGTAACGGTGCCTTGTAAATAAGGCGAAGCCCCTATCGCCAAGGGAACGTCTCAAAAAGTGATGTTCCGATGGTGATGGGGGCTTGTAAATATGCACCTAAAATCATTAGTAATTTGAGTATATGTTGTGTGTGCACACGTGTGTTAATTTTTTTCGAATTACTCTTTTAATGTTTGAAATGTAAATCCTACACATTGCTTGGGGGTCCCCGGCTTTCAGTAGTGACTCAATGGGGGTCCTCAGGAGTCAAAAGTTTGGGAACCACTGGCCTAGAGAGAGCAAGCGCATTTAAAGATTCTAAGAGCTTCTGGGAGGTAATAAACCGCACATTGTTCTCAAAGGACTCAAGGGGTATGGACTCATTAATACCAGGGGACATGTGGGAATCTCATTACACCAAGATATTTAACCCGACTAGTATTACTATCCAGGAAATAAGCCAGGAGGTCCCACTAAATCCAACATCCGCACACCATTTGAGCACCTCCCTCTTAGTGAGTGAGGTGGAGGAGGCCCTTAAAAAAGGGATACATCTAAAAGTCTCAGGGCCGGATGGGGTACATCTTGACTTATTTAAAAGTAATCTTCAACTGTGGGCACCCTTCCTGACGAATGTCTTTAGAGCAGCAATAATCGGCCCCATACTAACTTCATGGAAAGAGGCCATAGTGGTCCCTGTGTACAAAAAGGGAAAGAAGGAAGACCCGGCCTGTTATAGGCCCATTTCTTTTATTGACGCTGCAGTCAAGGTACTGGGGAGGGTGATCTTAGCGCGCCTTGAGACCTGGGCAGACTCTAAAGGGCTAATATCCCAAACCCAATATGGCTTTCGAAGAGGCATGGGGACAAATGAACAGTGCCTCAACTTGGCATTGATTATAGGCAAGTACATGAAGGCTAGGAAGGGGTCGATACACCTTGCCTTCATGGACTTGTCCAGCGCTTTTGATACGGTTAATAGGGGCAAACTGTGGTCCATGATGGGGGAAATGGGTTTCGAGGAACCCTTATTACCCTTTTGTGTAGGTTGTACGCATCCACCATGGTAGCCATACGATTCGGCTCTGAAGGAGAAAAGACGGGGCCCATTGTGTCTACAGAGGGAGTTCACCAGGGGTGCATAATAGCCCCCTTTCTCTTCCTCTTGTACACAAACGGTCTTGAATCTGCCCTAAAAGACCAGGAGCTAGACTTTCCATGAATTGGGGGAAAGCCGATCCCGTTGTTGTCATATGCGGATGACACGTCCTAATGGCTTTAACTGCTAATAGCTTACATAAGTCTCTTAATGCTTTTACTAATATTATGTCAGCCCTGGATCTAAAGGTTAATTTGACCAAATCCTATATTATGGTCTGCGGACCCAGTCATACAAAATCAAGAAAGTTTATGGTAAAGGGTAAGACAATTGGCAAGGTCTCAAATTTTAACTACATGGGGAACGTTTTTATTAACAAATTGAATTGGGAAAATCTTATTATATCCAGGGTGCAGAATACTAGCCATGCTATGGAAGGTCTTTTTTGCTTTGCGTGTAAGTTGGTCCATAAGCCAGCAGCGGAATCGTTAACCTTATATAGATCAAAATGTCTGTCTACTGCCACCTAGGGGGCAGGAGTATGGGGACACTATAAAAGCACGCAGCTTCAAACGCTAGAAAATAAGTTCCTAAAGAGATTGCTGATGATCCCAAAAAGCGCTCCTACAGCATTCCGTCACTCTGAGGTAGTGGTGAACTTTATTGCTGATTGGATTAATATTGCCCCATTGATCCTCTGGGCTAAAGTTTGGCTGTCGGAAGACCTAAAGCTAACAAGAGAAATTGTCAAGGATTGTATGATGCTGGATAATGCCGAGGCTATCCCATGGCTCTGCTATTTAAAAAGAAAATGTAATGAAATAGGCCGTGGACATTATTACGACAATCCTAACAGCATAGACACAAATATGAAATCAACCAAAAAAAACACATATTGTCGTGGGCTTGACAATCGCCGGCGGCTAGCGGGGTTGCAACCGTATATCGGTCAGCTACTTTTACATTCTCAATTTTATTTGTCTTTTACCAAGAACGTGCACTTTCGATTTGTTTTGACTAGATTTCGGCTTTGCACATTGCACTTTTTAGTTGCCTTTCCTAAACAGGCCGGATGGTGCAATAACCTCACTTCTTGCCCTTGTGACAATATAGCACAACAAAGCACTTTGCACTTTACCCTATTCTGTGCACTTTATAAGGAACCACGGGCTCGGTTCCTCATTCCTTTTTTAAGAGAAACCCGCCCACCAAATTACCAGGAAGGTTTTAACCTCTTATTATCCTTGTCTACTGAAGCAATCTGTATGGTAGTACTAACTGTTATTAGGATTGCTCTTTTAATAAGAAAACTGTATGAAATGTAAATAAAATTGGTATCCCCCTTTTAGAATTTTAGAATTTTATGATCAGGTATTTTAAATTTTATTGATAAACTGTGGAGTGTTTGAGTGAAGTGACATTTTATTGTATTAATTTGAAGTGTAACTTTTTATATTCTGTATGAATGTTATACTTTTATGGTTTATTTAAACTGAATAAAGTTATTCTTGACTGGCCTCAGTCTTCCTGTATATGCCCAACCCTCAAAGGTAGTTATAGGCATTTTGTTAATGTGCTTGCAGTCATATGTCATGCCATGACCACAATGTATGTGTTCAAAGTTTATCTGCTTACCTGACACATCAACCTATCTCCCTCCACGAGTAGTGTAAGTGAAGGATTGTCTTGCTGGGAGTACTGTTTACAAGATATTGTGGGATCACTGAGCAGATTCTTCCCCAGGATCAGTGTTCTGTGTTTTTCTTCCTTGAAGGTACTTAATTTTTTCTGTTCATTGTGAGAAAGAAATGGCACATAATATTGTCCGTGTCTTTTAAGATGATAAATATATGTGTTTTACCTGAGAATATATTTTATTCTATTTGGAAAATATGCATAGAACATCAAGAATCTGTTGAGAACCTGAAGCACTTTCTGGTTATGGGTCAGGTAAATGGCTTACCTGTTATTCATGGCTGCTTGAGTGGAGGTTTATATGTGATGGATGTGTAAAATCTTGGGTTTCATGCGTGAAGATCAGAGCGATACGCCACCTATAACTGCACTTAAGTATCCTACCAAATTTACAAAAGAATCAGAGAGCTCCCTCCTTAAATCATTTTATGGAAAACCTATTTAAGATCTCAAGATTCTGTTTCAAGAATGTTCGTTATTAACTATATACAGCCATTTTTAAAATAGATTTTTTTTTCTTTGTTTCTAGTGTTTTAACACCGTATTTTTCCAATTACATCCTATCCTTGCCTGCCCTCTTACCTCTTTAGTTACCTTTCTCCTGTCGGGGTGCCTACGACTGCTTACCAAAGTGACACCTACCTCACTCCGTATCATAGTGCTTCTACCATTTTTGCCGTTCCTGCTCTCACATTACCCTCTACATCACAAACAAGAGGGGCACTCTCTTTAATAGTTTATTCAGGCAAAGTTGGCCTTTATATATATAGCAATGGGACGTAAAAAAATAACGAATTTGTATTGTATCACAATGAAAAGGTGCATGCTTTCAGCAGTGGCAGAAACTAGTGCCTGCAGTATGTTCCATTTCTAAGTACTTTGTTGGTGGCAGTACAAAGTTACCAATAGAAACGATGACAACACTCTCCACTATAAATTCAAAGAGCAGTTGTCCATTCCATCTGTTTATGGATGTTCCACATTCTATTCAAGATTTTCTCAGGATTATTTTCAATTAGAGCAATTTCTAAAGGAGGATATCCTTTCCAAGTACAATGTTTCAATCTGTGGATTATGTGGCTCCTACAAAGCCCCAACACGTGCAGCTTGTTACACATTCACATTCATGTCATAATCCAAGAGGACAATCTAAAAGGAAAAGAAGGTTTTGCCATCCTGGGTTACAAACATCTCTCAGTAAAATTGGCTGATTTAGCCACTGACACATCTTTGATCAAACTGCTACAGCTAGCAGTTCTGCATAACTCATGTTATAACCCAGATTGCTTTCTCCATCAGGTTTATGACGACAAGACTTAGGACCTGATTGTGACTTTGGCGGTGCTGCGCTGGCTTTGCACCCACACAGCACCACCAAGCAGAGCAAAGATCACCCACCTGATTGAAGGTTGAAATCGTGCAGGCAAACGGTCCTTTTGCCATTCCCATGCCGTGCTGGAACTGGGGTGCAAGCAGACAGGGAGGCAAATGTTGTACCCCCCTGAATGCATCCCCATGGCAGGGGGCATGGGGGCCCCTGTAAGGCCCCCTTTGTTTCCTCACCTCCAGGCTTTTCGTGGCAGTCTCACCACCATAAAAAAAACTGGCAGTGGAGGAACTCACAATAGGCTCGGCGGGACTCTGCCAGTCCTGCTCGGCATATTGTATTGCCCCTCCACGGTGCCACTACCAGAAACTGCAGTTCCCTGGAGCAGCTGGTGGTCCACCACCAGAACCACGCAGGAAGGCATAATCTGGCGCTTGGACCACTGCCACCTCAATTCTGGCAGTCCATGGACCGCCAGACTCATGATCGGTCCTTAGAATGATAAATTAGAAATTTCAGAAGTTTGACATCTCTCTGATAGAATCCCTACTCACTGACTTAGAAGGTAAAACTCTGAGAACTCTTGGGTTGCTGACATACCCAAACCCTAAATATATCAATTCTTGCAGGTGGTCTACTGGTAATACTACTGATTACTAGGTCTCCATTTTACCATGACAGTTTTCCATGGAAGTACTGCCACAGAATTTGGATCAAAATTCGGGGACTCATGATCCCTCAGGGTCCTGGGTAAATTTCTAGTGCAAATCTCTTCCCTGTGACCACCGTCATGAAGTCTTCTCAGGATACCTGACGGTATCTTCTCTCAGCGCTCTATTTCAGTCGTTACTCCACAAATAAGTAAAACAAAGAGCATAAACAGGTGGGATCAAAGAAAAAGCCAAATACCACGTGACTGAGAGTGAGGCTGCACAATGCTCTTTGTTTTACTTATTTGCTAGTGTATGGAGAGGGTGAACCCATTTCATTCTTTCTTTCTAGATAAAGGGCTTTCCCTGATGAAGGGAATGGTCCCGAAATGCATTGGGAACTAACGCACATCATGACACCTGCATAGATGGAGTTATTTGTGTATGCACCCGCATTTGGAATGTCCACTACAATTACCGTATGATCTTTGAAAACCTTTGTGGAGTAACAAGGTTCAACCATTAAACCCGACTTAATGTTTTAGCAATTGTCCTTGCATTTGGTTTACAACTCAATAACGGAAGGGACTCAGTCCCAAAGGAGTGCTTGATGGGTACACTGTTATGTCTTTAACAGTGCTATTCTATTTTGACTTTTAGAAAGCTGACATTTCTCTGCTCTAAACTTTGCTCTGTGTGCTTGCAGCCTGTCTCCAATACACGTCTGGGCTGGATGACAGCTACACTTTGTGCATTCCTTCTAGACATCCACAAACACAGAAAGGTAAGGTTTGACTGTATTCTGAGCACTCATCTGCATTCTGATGGGTCTAGCTGGTCAGGGAGGAATGGGAGGGGCTAATACACTTCAAAAGGTAGTGCCATGTCCACACACAATGCACAGATTCACCCCCCACAGTTAGCCTGCAAGACAAAACTGGATTGAAAGGGATGTTTGTGAAGGCACCCCCTACATCAAAGTCCCTTTTGGGTATGAATACTGGGGCTCTGACCCTACCAAGTCGGTGCACTATTGGACCTGAGACACACTCTGCTGTAGTAAAGACTGCTGTGCTGTAAGGATTAACGCTTTGCCTTGACTGACTGTTCTTATAAACTGCTTCTCTGCTTTGATGAGCTGCCCTTCTGATCTCTGCCCTTCTGAAGACAAGGGCTGGAGCCAGCTCACTTGAACCCAGAGTGATTCCAAGGGATTGCTGGCTTGACTCCTGTTTTCTGAAGTCTCTGGGATACAAAATACTCCATGCAATCCTGCTGGTGGTGCTGGACTCTGCTATCTGTGAGGCCTACCCTTGCCTTGGGTACCCCCTCCAGTCCTTGATGTTAGAAGTACACCGAAGCAAAGAGATTTTCAGCCGGGAGACAGCTAAAATGAAGCAATTTTTGGCTTAATATATCGGGAGTCGTCCTCTGGAATCTGGTCTATTGGTATGTGTGTAATCCTTTCTCTCACACCGCCGAAGAAGTAGTGCACTAAAGAGGTGGAGTAGGAGGTGGCCCCGCCAGTCCAATGACTTCCACCTCCCCAAATACAAGGAGGTGGGGGAACAAAAATAGAGGAGAAGGTTATTTTTTCTGGAAAAAACAAAGTTGTACTGCTTACCAAAGTTTTGCTGGCTTGCATTCAACTTGATCAGCAGGGTTAACACAAAATCCGAATCCAAATGCATATACCAAAAACATACATCCCATAAGCTGCTCCAAAGGCATTCTTGGACTTAACAAATAGTCAGGCGCTGCTAGCTGCAGCCAAATGACGTTTGTACTGCACAGCACCATGTCATAGATGACCAGACTGATAAATGCTAAACATACTAACCCTCCCCGTGGTACGAACTGGTGATTAGAAGTATGCTAATCTACCCACCAAGCTTTTTCCTCATTCATTCTTTCTATGTCCCTGCTTTCATGCCTCCGGATCTCTCTTTTCCACTGCTCACCCTTCTCTTGTACATTATAAGTAAAGTGAACGGCTGGCTTAAGATTAAGTCCCCGTTGTTAAGCACATTGGCTTTCTACTTCAGTTCAATGTGTAGAGGGAATGTTGAGTTTTAATTGCTTTTCTGTTTGCATTGACATAAAGTCCCACAGGTTTCTTTACCTTCTTGAAGGAGTCATAATCCCTTTGTGTGCCGACCATTCTGTCACCCGGAAGTGAATCAGCGTGGGCAGCCGACATCTTACAAGCAAGGTACTTTGTACAATGCCTGCTCTCCTTCAACTTTCACTTGTTTGCATAATTGGACAGAGGCGTTTAAATTGTTTACCACTCCTTGGAAAGAAGTTGAAGGAATAATTATATACGCGAGCTCCTTCTGTGTATATCCACACGTTAGACGTCATTTTGACCAAAAAGCATTGTCATCTAATTAATCAAATGTTAGCGCACATTGTGGATTAGTTGCAAGTCAAAAGATTGTTATGAATATTGGAAAGCTTCAATTTTTGAATTGTTCTCTTATTAACGTTAAGGCCTCCACTTTGTCCAAACATCTCATTCAAAGAAGAAGACAATGTTAGTTAAAAAAAACTTTGTGTATATTTAATTGGGGCAGAGTTTATTTTCTTGCCAAAATGCACCTGACCTTCCTACATTGTTATCATGTGCCCACATCAGCAGAAAGGCTGTCACAGTCCATTGGAGGTTATCAGATGTCTTTCAGTTCCCTGATTTCTAAACCCACAAGGACTAACAAGAACAGCAAACACACACACACTTGCACATACACACATCCACAAACGCATGCAAACATCCACTCGCACAAATACAATCTCCTCGCATGGACAGACAAAGGACGTTCACTCATTGGCCCGTTGTGAGGGTGGTGATCCTGCAAATCCTTTCTTGGTTGTTCATAACAGATCATACTGAAAAAAAATTCCCCCGCTAAAGAAGCCTTCATCACAAGTGCTGGCACATCCGAGGGCACAGTCACAGTGGGGAGAGGTATGGCGCAGCGGCCAGAGCGGCTGACCTCAGAGTACGGGGCTCACAGTTCGATTGCCACGGAAGCTCAGTTCAGCTTCGTGTGATTCTGGGCAATAGCTCGCTTAATCACCCCGACGGCCCCCAGCGCCTTGAAACCTTAAGGGGTGACTTACAAATATGTATTATTATTATTATTACTATTATTATTATTATTATAATAGTCAGATGGCCAGCCATTGGCCACTTGTTTTGACCTTTTTGTTGGAACCTCCCATGGTAAACTCTTGTTTAATCCAGTATCCAATATTTCCTTTTTTTTAGTAGAGGCTGGTAATGACAATGGTAGAGGAGCAGACTATGAACCTGATTCACAAACTACATTTTGCAGTCGGTGAAGCTACACACTTACTACAAAAAACAATGCACAAACCCATAGCCGGAGATCTCCGCATATGCCTCTGCTATCTTTTCTGTGCATAACTCTCCGCCATTGGGGCACAGACCTCCTCACATGCAGGTGTACATTTTAATAGTAAATGTGAGAGAGACAAGGGGGAGAGGTAGGAAAATGGAGAATAATTATTAATAATTGTGGGGGGGTAGCAGAATTTAAGAGGAACTTTGGGAAAGGACATGCTAACCACCAAACACACATCACACAAGAGTAAGACAATTGCAATTCACAAAATACACCTCTAAAGTTACTACCGTCTTAAAGGTGCCAAACCAGGCTCAAATGTACTCTAGCCCAGGCATGGAGTAAGTCAAGCACCACACATATGCAACCTCTGGCATTGTAGCACACTCCTATAGAAGCCAACGGAGGCAGGGAATTAAAATAACACCACATTGATACTAATGTTAAATAATTTAGCAATAATTGAGTTTGACATTTAAAATGTTACATATATATTAATGATAATTTGAAAAAGTAATAATGCACTTAATTAAAAAATAAACAATTAACTTTCAATACAAAGATTATTAGCTATATGGGCATATTAAGACGTCCCTATTAGAATTTGACCTAAGAGACATCCGGTCCGATCCATCTTCCATTCATCCAACTGTAGCCGCTAGAGCGGAGGTCAGATATTGGGAATCATTCATGGAGAAGAGAAAATCCTCTAAATGCCTGGGCACCTTATCACAAGTGTAGTTGCACCCCAAAACTGTATTCATGTGTGTGGATTTATAGCCCCTTTGTATCTGAATTTCAGATATAGGACCTGATTTAGATGTTGGTGGTCTTCCGGCTGGACCACCGCTGTTGCGGTCCGAGGAAGACCGCCAAGCCATCTGCAGTTCCTCCCGTTGGTAATCCAGGGTGGGCGGTGTGGCGGCAGCAGTGTCACAGCAGCAAGAATGTTTGACTAATTGGAGAGTCTAAAGAGCATCCCACCGCCGTGACAGTGCCTCCAGCACGTCCGTGCACAGTGTGGCATGCACTGTGTCATGCATGCAACAGAGTGCACCCACGACTGTGCTCTTTTGGGTGGGCACATCATGTGCCCCTGCATGCACCCCCACAGGTTCATGTGCCCGGGGGCCCTGTTGGGGGCCCCTTTACATGCCTTTCCACCAAGAATTTTATGGCCGGGACCCCAACATAAAAAATTGGATGAAAGACAGGTTGGAATCTGCTCAGCGATGCCGGCAGCGGCACCGCCGTGATTCCTGCCTGCTTTCTCCACCACAGGGATCCTGGTCTTGTGGTGGTCCCACCACCATTATCATGAGTGGTGGGAGGCCCAGTGCGATGGTGGAAGTGGGACCGCCATCCACTTGAACAGCGGTCCCAGGACTCCCAGCATCCAAATAAGGCCCATAGTCTTTTAATGTTAGCTAAATTTACATCCGCTTGATCATCACCAGCAAGGCCAATATTTGCTATGTATAATGAAGTACATGTTGTTTTAAATGTGTCCTTTTCCATCCAGTGTTTTTAGAATTGTAAAAATAATTGTTTTTACATGAGTTTAAATGTGCTGTAAAATAGAATTTTAATATTTCGAGGTTAATAGTAAAAATATTAAAGTAAATTACATTTATATCATATATTAAAACATTTTTAAAATAGTACATGTTATTAAATCCATAGGGAATCTCCAATCCGATGGTGGATGTTTTCAACACAGGTGAAAAGTTATTGGCAGCAAGGTTACACTAAAATATTTTGTCATGGGAGACTCCTACACCTTATTTGGGGGGGGGGGGCGGGCATGAGGTAGGGGGATGGAGACATGTGAATGTGCAACATGAAGTAAATTTCTACTCAGAAATGGTGAATAGCAAAAAGGTCAAGAGCTGCACCTAGATGTAGTAGTGAATATGCACATGTATATTTACCTTTGTGAATCGGGCTCAAACTGTCTAAAGAGTGGGTGACAAAAACATAATTCAAAAAATAATGAGTCGAAAGAATATTATGTCAAAAATATCGGCAAGTTAAGAATACGAGGAATAAAATATAGAGGGAAGACTATTGTTTTTTATTCATGTAATATCATTTTATTAAAATATCATTGTATGTATTATTGTTTACTTTAATATGTATTATTAAATATTTTTTAATTATTGAAATGTAAGTTATTTTAATTTTAGTTCTAGAATTATAATATTTTTTAATATTGTTTGCCAATTTAATGTGTAAGTAAAATGTTTTTACACTTAATTAGTAATTGTAGTGCTCTAGGCACTCCTATGTATTGGGACCACTGATGACCTTTGACTACCATTGTTTTAATTGACTTTATGTGTTTTAATTCACTGTGCACTTGCATTTTGCTTGGTGATTTAATTCCGTGTCTCCTTGTAGCTTCAGAGTGGAAGTGTTTCACAGAGTAGGACAACCTTAGCCTTGCCAGGAACAGAATGTGTGGGATGTGCGTTTGAAAGCATGAGAGAGAGTGTACTTCTCTGTCTCAGAGTGTGTGATGCTATAGGCAGTGGTACACAAATGTGCATTATTTTGTGCACTGGGAAGTTTTATGAAGTTTTTACTATTGGCTTTGATCATGCAATCTTGAATTCTGACTCCTGAGTTTTGCACACACAAGCACCACAAGTTACTCGATTGATTTCCTCTTGGAAAGGTGTTTTTGTACTTTTTGAAATGTTTTGTACTTTCTTAAACTGGTGCAAGATAAGGGACGCATGTAGTGTGGGAGCGCATAAGTATACATGAGAAATCCTTGTAGTGTGGGAGCGCAGAAGTATACATGAGAACTCCTTTTCCTTTGGAATACTTGAGGGAGATTGGCTAACTCCAGTAAGTTTCCTGGGTGCAGCAGAGATCTTCTTGGAAACATCTAGTGGATTGAGAATATTATAAAACTGGGGTCTGTTGACTTGGAAAGCGGGTTCTCTTCCTGTAAGAGGTATGTGTCCGCTCAGTGTTGCATTTCCCGGCTTGAGAAGCCTCTTGAGCCCAGGGCTGTGCTGGCATTTGGGATTCCCCAGTCTTGTGTGGGCTAAGATGAAGCTATTGCTGTCGGTGAGGTATTTTCTCTGATTTTAGGTATTGCGATATATGAGTGTGATTGTGTGCACATTTAGGTATTCAGTGGTTATAATCATCTGCATATATTTTATATGTTTCCATGCTTTCCTTTGACAGGGTTTATTTCTTATGTCTGATCAGTTCGTGCAATGGATGTCCAATTATGAATGTTCCATTATCATAATCTGTTCACATGTAAGTGTGCTAGTATTGCTTGCATATATATATATATATATATATATATATATATATATATATATATATATATATATATATATATATATATATAAAAATCCTTTTAAACCCAAATCCACCTTTTATCCCCTCATGTTGAAGGACAATTTTGATTCATTCAATGAACAGGTTGCAGCGGACCTGAAGAATCTGTACTCTTTGACGGCAAGGGCACCAAAGAAATACAGTAAGCAGGATAACTAGTATGTCCAGCTCATGCAGAAATTTAAAAGGAATGATAACATCATAGTGCGGCAATCGGACAAGGGTGGGAATGTGGTGTTATGGCCCAGGAACCAGTATATGGAAGAAGCCCTTGTTCATCTCAATAACCGCAACTGCTATAAATTGAGCACGCCTCAAATGATGAATGCAGCACGACAGGACTGCTACAACAAACTGTTAGCCTGGAAATCTGCAGGCTTAATCTCAATGGATGAATTTAAATTCCTTAAAGTAGACCACCCTATTACACCAGTTATCTATTTCATCCCGAAAATTCATAAAAGAATGGACAAGCCCCCTGGCAGGCCGATCATTTCAGCCAGGGGTAGTTTGTTGGAAAATATCTCCAAGTATGTGGATCACTTTCTCCAGGAACATATGAAAAGTCTCCCATCTTATATACAGGACACTGGGGACTTTTTGAGAAAGTTAGTTGAAGTCCCATGGAGCCCCGATATGTTACTTATTTCCATGGATGTTACATCCCTCTATACAAGTATTCATAACTTGGATGGGGTCAGGGCATGTGAATATTATCTCATTCGAAGATCTATGGGAATGTACTCTCACAACAAAATGTTGCTCACCATGATATCCATGTGTTTAGAGAACAATTTTTTTCTGTTTCAGCATCAGGTATACCAGCAAACACGTGGTGTGGCCATGGGGGCTTGTTTTTCTCCCAGTTACGCATGTTTACACATGGGTTACTGGGAGGAAATGGTCCTCATGGCCGGACACCGCGCTATCATAGAGTCGAATATCACTTGCTGGTATAGATTCATTGATGATTTGTTTTTGGTATGGCGAGGGGATGAACTCAGTGCCAAACAATTTCTTGAAGCAATTAACATCAATGACTTGAACCTGCAGTTCACTTTTCAAATCAGCAATAGATCAGTCTTTTTTCTGGATGTAGAAATATTTGTTTGTAATAACCAACTACAGACTAGACTACACAGGAAAAATACTGCGGGAAATACGGTGTTACATGCACTTAGCCATCACCCACAACACCTGATTAATAGTATTCCCTTTGGTGAGATGCTAAGGATGCGTCGTATTTGCAGTACAGAAGCTGATTTTCTTAAAGCTAAAAATGAATGCAGGGAACGCTTCAGGGAGAGAGGGTATGCAGAATCTATACTCTCTAGGGCTATGTCAAAAGTTAATAACATCACTAGAACTAAGGCACTGACACCCAAAGTAGCCCCACCAAATGATCAAACAGTCATTAACACTGAGGACACACGGATTATTTTGACCTTCAGTACACAGCACAGAGCAGTACGTAAAATCATTAACAACAATTGGTCACTAGTCCGGGCTGACCCAGTGTTGGGTAATTCTCTATCAAAGAAACCAAAGATAGCTTTCAGAAAAGCACGCTCTATGAGCAATGTGCTCGTAAGCAGTAGCCCTGAATTGACCCTATCTAAATCATGGTTATCGGCAAGAAAAGGGTTCTATCGTTGCAATGTATGCAAAGCATGCAGATATGGAGTAAATCGAAAAACATATCTGACTCCATTTCTTCCTGAACCTGTTCCTATCTCCAAATCTCTTAACTGTAAGACAGATTTTGCGGTGTATGTGCTGGAGTGCCCCTGTGGCCTGCGGTATGTTGGTAGTACCAGGCTGCAGGTTCACAAGCGGGTACTCCAGCATATGCGAGCAATCACCAACAAAGATTTGACCTACCCGGTGGCACGTCATTTTAAGGAGCACCATGCCAGTAAGCTGGAGGCTTTCAGCTACTGGGTGGTAGACTCAATTCCCACACAAAGAAGGGGAGGGAACCGGGAGGTCCTATTAAGGAGATTGAAAACGGAATATATCCTAGAGTTGGACAGTAAGAATCCTAGAGGATTAAATTCAAGTGAGGATTTTCATACTCATTTGTAATCTGGATATTCATCAGTTTATGAGAAAAGTAATAAACAGTTTCAATTAATTCTAGATGTATGCTGCTATTTCCCTGTCTCGTAAAATTGCACTGAATTTTAATGTGAAAGATATTTATTATATACACTTTTTTGCACAATGGGTTAATGCTTTTATAGAGAATATATATTAGATTTTTTATAAATTTGGCAATGTATATTTATTTGTAAATAGGTGTCACGGATGTGGCTCTGAGTACCAGATATGTGTACTTGCACGAATTTGCACAATTTGCACAGTCACTTTATTGCAATAGGGGGCTCTATGGAAGGGCCCACATGGGCCGTATTAAGCAAAATGAAAATAGGCAATAAGTCCTGTCTATAGAATGTGACTAGGACTTATCAATCCTGTCTTTTTTTTTTTTTGTTGAAACATTGTTGAAA
The DNA here is from genome assembly GCF_964204655.1 of Triturus cristatus. Taxonomy (NCBI): domain Eukaryota; kingdom Metazoa; phylum Chordata; class Amphibia; order Caudata; family Salamandridae; genus Triturus; species Triturus cristatus. Next base: position 1,577,477,088 of record NC_140590.1, read on the forward strand.
ACATGCCATTTGTGTGTTTTTAAATTGCTTAAATAATAAGATCATTATTTTTTTTTTTAATGAAGTAACTAGCAATTAGCGGCTTTGTGATGAAATGCAGTATTTTAATTGTAAATACGATGTATTTAACAAGCTATTGCTAAATGTGATGGGCATTGTTTGGTGAAGACAAACTAACAATGTATGCGTTACGTAAACTTCTATTTCCATGATTGATCCCCATTTGTGCATGTGACTCACTCTAAGCATATTTAAAAGGTGGATCCGTTGTGTTGCGCATCATGTGACCAAGGCCTGTAATGGGCTGAAACGCGTAATGGCAGCGGTGGTGTCTATTATATTTAAATAAATAATTGGAATTCTTTTCACCGCACCTTGGGTTTGCTTCTGTTTCTTGAGGAGAGATCTTCAGTTTACGAGACGGAGTGTTGTTATATATATATATATATATATACAAGGAATACTAGCACCCCTACAAGTGAACAGATTATAATAATGGAACATTTGCATTTGCATGTTGTTTGTTTTCATTTGACATCTGGGATTGCCTTTTTGTTAGATAGTGTTGCACTAATAAAACTCCACACTTTATTCTGAAACTGTCTCTTGATGTGCCTCATTTGGTGAAGGCTGTGACCGACCCCTTTCCAGGGGTTTTCTTGCTTTATGTGGGTAGTACTTCTGTTTGGGAGTGCTGAATTTTCATTTGGGAGTGTAAAACAAGACAATAATTTAGTAGGAGGTTGCTGGATTTGATGTTGAAAAGGGAGACAAAATATTTAAATGATAAATTATAGTTTTTTAGTTTAAATCCTTTTTTAGGTGAATTGCATATTTAGTTGTTAATTAACTGGGTAAATTATGTAACTGGTTAAATATTATTTTAAATATTTAAGTCTGTGTTGTGCTTTTAATGTGTAATTTAAAGTTTTTTGTAGTTTAATCGCTAATTTATAATTTAGTAGTGAGTTGTTGCGTTTGAAAAGGAATAGTGTCAGAAGTTATTTAAATTATATATATTTTTTTTTTAATTAAAATACATTTTTAATCCTCATTAAAGACTTAGGGCCTGATTATGACATTAGCCGCCCGTCTGCCAGACTGCCGATGCTGCGGTCGGAAGAACACGGCAAAGCCTGTGGTGTCTCTACCCCTGTAATGCAAGTGGATCGCTGGGGTGGCGGTCTGAAGTTGGTGGTCCCACTGGAGTGGCACGGTTCAGCCATTGAGAAGGGCTGCAGTAGATGCTGCCACCGTGCAGCACCTTCTGCACGTCCATGTGTCATGCTGTGCATGGCACACAGTGCATGAACGACAGTGCACGGAGAGAGGGGCACAACATATGTCCCCATGCACTTCTCTCCCTGGACGAAATCACCTGAGGGCCCTGTTTGGGGCCCCTTGCTTCCTTTTCTGCCATTCTTTTCATGGCAGGGTTCCCTCCATGATAAGGTTGTTGAAAAGGGAACTTCTAATCCTGACGGTGGTCCTGCCTAAGCATCGGTACTATTCACTGCTGCCTTCGCCTCCATGGCACTGTCAGGATCCAAGATCCTGGCGGTGTTGTGTCGGGCTGGTGGCAGTGCGACCACCAAAATCGTGCGGTTAGACCGCCACCACGGGTATGACATCCCGGGACTGCCTTACTCGTAATCAGCCCCTAATATGTAACTCAGGGCCTGATTACAAGTTTGGTGGTAAGGGAACTGCAGTCGAAGCAGTGCCAGATTCCCCACGACACAGTTGGTGGTCCGCCAACCAAATTACAATGTTGCTGGTCTGTTGAAGGAAAGACCACCGGAGTCTTGCCAATGCCACCAGTCATTTTCCGACTGCTGCGATGGCATTAGGGGGAAATCAGCTGTCAGAGGGTGGTAGAGACAAGTTTACCACCATCAGAATTATGAGTTGGCTGTCCATTGAGCCGACCGTGGCGGGTAGACTGCCTGCTTTGAGTGAGCGGAATCGAAGGAATTGGGGTGCATACTCACCCATTTCCTTTTATTCCCTTCAGTCTCCCATGTGTATCTCTTCCTTCAGGATCCACTTCCCAGCAACATCTTGACCCTGAAGAAAACAATCCTTTCGGCACAGAAATTCGGGCAAGCCCATTTTGTACTATTTACCCATTTACTGGACTGGGAAAATATGGTCCAAACTCCAGCAATGGGAAAGTACTCATAGTAGGTGTATTTTCACATGTGGCATGCATATTTGTTCATTTAACATAAACACCTGCATCGACACATATGAAAAAATATTCACTGCCATCAAAAACGCCGCCATTGGCCCAGTGGTGACATTATAATACGGTGGTCATCTGGGACGGGCGCCACGGTGGTATGACAGAAAGACCGCCAAACTTGTAATCAGGCCCTAAAATTGTTACTTATTTGATTCAATATGATTTTAATTATTCAAGTGTATTTTGTTCTATCATTTATTTACTAATTACTAATTTATTTGAAGGTTGTTGGGTTTGTTGAGATGTATTTAAATTATATTTTCTTTGCTTTTATATGAATTTTTATGTTAATTAAATATTTATTTAGAAATTAACTATGTAAAATATTTAATTAATTGTTTGGTATGTTAAATATGTGTTGCATTTTTATGAATTATTAATTCATTCATACGCATATTTAATTATAAACCTTTTAAAATAAATTTTTCATTTATTATTTGTTCGAATTATATTTGTTTCATTTGATTACTATTTTAATGTTATCACTGTTTTAGTTGTATTTAATTTTAAAGGTTTTTTGGGTTGGCCATTTGTTTTGAGTAATAGAGATTGGAGTGTATTTATCGTACATTTCTTTAGTTTCTTTTATGTGTTTGTATTATTACCTCTATTAATTTAATTACATTTTATTGATAATGCATACATTTTTATTTTAAATATGTTTGAATATTTTAATGTTTTTATGTATTTATTTTAAAAGAAAATGATTAGGAATTGTAATAGTATCTCAAATCCTTCTAAATCCAACACTTTCTGTGCTTGATGTTATATTGGCGTTGGAAGAGTGAACTTAACCCCTCCAAAGTCCAACTCTTTCCTTCCTATTGCTTACATTGGCGTGAGAATAGTAAATCTAATTCCTCCAAAGTCCAATATTTTCCCAGATTTTTCTTACCTTGGAATGTAAATACTAAATATAACCCATCCTAAATCCCACACTTTCCCTACTATTGCTTATGTTAGAGATGGAATAATTAATCTAACGCCGTCAAACTCCAGCGGTTTCCCTGATTTGCCTTACATTTCAGTGGGAATAGTAAATCTAACCTCTCCAAAGTCCAATACTTTCCCTACTTTAGCTTATATTAGAGTGGGAATAGTAAATATAACCCTTCCAAAGTCCAAAACGTTCTCTACTGTTGCTGATATTGGAGTGGGAATAGTAAATCTAACCCCTGCAAAGTTCGATTAATTTCCCTACTGTTCCTTAGATTACTGTGAGAATAGTACATCTAGCTCCCCCAAAGTCCAATATGTTTCCTGATTTTTCTTATGTTGGAGTGGGAATGGTAAACCTAACCCCTACTAAATCCAATGTTCTCTATACTGTTACTTACATTAGAGAGAAAATAGTACATTTAAACCCTTCAAAATCCAACCCTTTCCCTACTATTTTTTAGTTTGGAGTGGCAATAGTAAATCTAACCCCTCCAATGTCCTATATTTTCCCTACTGTTGCTTGAAATTTACTAATAAACCACTTCCTAAGTGAAGCAAAGACAATAAGAAAAAACATTCTAGAGACAGAGAGGCTCCTGAGGATTGATTTATTTCAGGGACTCAATTTTGTGCTCCACCAAGGTTGAGAAGAATTTTCTCATTTTCTGATGACCATTCTAGTGGCATTGACAATTTCTCTCTCTTCATTGACATTACCCTATAACATAGTAGCAAAGGATCATTTTGCAAATATTTCAGTTGTTAGCTTTTGTGTATTGCTAATGCATGGTTCCAAAACAAGTGATGTCTCAAGGTTGCAAACGAAAATCATTAGGTCATGAATTATCTCACCAATTTTACTTTTTAAATATTCTCCTTTCCAAAATCATTTTAACCACCTCCTTGTTTCATTTGTCAAGCTTTCAATTGAGAGTCATTAGAGCCTTGGATATCGAATTAGTAACATTTCATAAAATTGGCCACTATATTGGGTTTTAATCAACAATTGTGAAGTTTCATTCAGCTGCAGTATGAGGCCACAGTCTTAAGCAAGCTGATAACATTCATATACGAGGCAATGATATATTGCTATCTCTTAACAGAAAGGACAGTAATGAATCAGGTCTAGGGAAAAATGCATGGAGCATTCCTTCAAGATTAAGAGAACATTCTACAATTCTTGAGGACTGCTACCCTATGTCCAAGAAGGTAAACTTTAAATGATACCCAATATTTATCCTAAGATTTACGTTGTGGAAGTAGACGCCGCCCAGGCATTTCCATTGGGAGTATTTAGTCCTTTATTCCTTTGAGTTGTTCAATCCCAGGACGGGATAAATGGTACATGGATAACTTTGGGTATGTCCCGAAATTCTGGCTTGTATGACTTTTACTGTGGCAGGTCGTGCACACAATTGTGGCACGTTTTGATGTATCAAGTTGTACTGATGCACATACTGTGTGTAATCTATCCTGTGTTTCTATCCTAGGTATCTATCAGGAGCATTTGCAATCTACCGCCACCCTGTATGGGAAACAGGAAGCTGGCTCGCCCTGACTGAGTATGAGGGAATATGTTTTTTAATTACTCACTTCACGCGCACTTCACCACATTCTGTTTTTGATCCTGAAGAAGCGCCAAACGACCCTTGTGGCAATAGGGGCGCAAAACATGTCGGTCTACCACAGGTATATTTATGCCTGTTGGGGTAATTGTTTACCCACGGGGTTCTAATTTGTTTTTAATGGACACTATTCCCGTTTTTAGCTTCGGATTTAGCAACCCCTGATCACATTTTATTCAATTTTGCACGCACCTTTTCCCCTCTTTATTTGGACCCACACCCCACATACCCTCAGGCACCATCCGGCATTTTTTTTTAAAAGAGCTCTGCCAAACTGACCCTTCAGGGGACCCGTAGAGCATTGCAGCGCCGGGCCCTATGAGGAGCCAATGCCCGATGATGAAGCATAACATCTTTCGGGGTGTGTGAGGGCAACATGAGGCAAGATTAGTTCTTCCTCTTTTTTAGAAGGTCCCTTTTATACCTACGTCTTTCTTTCCCCTCTTATTCTTTCCTGGCTAAGGCTATTGGTTAACTTCTGGTAGCCAGCCTTAGGAACAGTGTCCTTTTTTTTTTTAAGTAACCCAATATTTATAAACATAACTGGAGATAGTAGACAGAGCATGTACTATGGCAATGATTCATTTATAGAAGCTTTATTTCCCAAAGGAAGCATCATGTCAACTAGAAGATATCTGTTAACTGTTTGATCAGATCTCTCTTGGACAGATTCAGCACTGCACAGCCAAGTCAGTTAACTTGTCATAGCTCAGTTTATTCATGGTCCATATTCTTGAGGATTGTAACAGACTTTTGATGCTTAACAAATCAATTTGACATTTTCTGTAAGCAGGTCAGTATGTTATTGATGTTACAATAAACAGAGTTAGCTGACTAGCAAATGCATCATGATAAGATAAGCAGGACCTCTGAGGCTGCCCAATTTGAAGACTTATTATCACCAACTCAAAGCTTCTTATGTATTCTAGAATACATTTAATTCCGATCTCTTATAGTTTGATAGTAATCTTGCAGGGTACAAAATGCTATGACAAGATAACTGACTTGACTTTTATCAACAAATATTTCTCCCTTACTGTAGCTAGTAAGGATGGTATTCCATCTGGTATTTTCCCTCTACAAGATTTCGGCAACAACTGACTAATTTCCATGGCAATTGGTTGCTTTTATGTTCTATGTTCTTATGTTCTATGCTTTATGCTTTTAAGCGCCAAGACACCTCCGGGTATACGTGCGCTTTATAAATTTCTGTAACATAACATAACATATTGAATGGCTCATCAATTGGTAACATTTTGGCTGGTTCTACCAAGCTGGAAAGTCAAAACACTGTTTATCCAAAATATACTTTAATTTATCTGGGTATGTGTTATTTGCTAACTAGATTTGAGATAGAGTTCCATCTCAAGAGTGATCATCTTCCTCAAGTGATCACGTGTCCTGTGTTTCTCTCATTGAGAAAGAAGAATCCTTTGATAATCCAAATAATGTGTTTTGTCCTTGGACTGAAAAGGGACTTATTTTCGTTGGAGAAGTTATTTGTTTCTTCCCATGAATCCTTTTAGTAAACTGGATAAATTGAGCCAAGGCCCTGTGCACTCACCCATTTATGTCAGTGTAATCCTACTGACAAAAAGTCACATCTCCCCACTATATCTGTTGTTTCTTCCCATGTTTGTAATCTTCTGAGTTGCTTTTTGAATACTGTCAACTCGGATGCTAGGATAATTATATATTTGATGACTTATGTTCCACTTGGTCAAAGTCCTAACAGCTCCAAAAGTAGAGGAGGGAGGAATAGGCAAAATCATATTAATCATGTGACTGACTCTGATTTATTATAAAGGAAGCATTCAGTTTTGCATTTTCTGCATAGAATGAGCATGCACAACACTCAATGCTAGGTTACAAAAATTGATGCCATTAGACAATTGAGGCAGAGGTTTAAAACCTTGATGGATTTCCCACTTAATCAGTATATAAGGAAATGGTGGATGCCATGCACTTAGTGAAACTAAGTGGTATTTAACAAACATTTTTTAAATTGGTAATTGAAGGCTCTAAAATAGGGAATCCCTCTGCTGACTGTATTCATGTTGATCATTCCAGGTGTAAACTGGACATAACTGAACTTTACAAAAGTGATGATCTTCTTTTGATATCCCTTCTCCCACATCAGTGTCTCTCTCAATCTAAAAGGGCCTAATTATGGGTTTGGCAGTGTATCGGACCACCAAACATGCGGTGGAGACCCGTTGGTGGTCGAGCACTGCAGCACCGGCGGTTCGACAGCTGTATTACAACTATGGCGGTTGGACTGCCATAGGACCATGGCAACCGCCGGGGATCCATGATTCCTGGTAGTGGCACGGCGGTCAAAGGCTCCAATATGCTTGGTAGTGATGCTGCAGCACCCCCAAGCATATTTGGAGTTATCTCTTTGCCCCAGTTGTCATGGCGGTGAGGCCGCCTTGAAAACTGTGGCATTGAGGAAACAAAGGGGGCCCTACAGGGCCTCTGCTGCCATGGTATGCATACAGGGGGGTACATGGTGTGACCCCCTGTCTGCATGCACCCCCTTTCCTGCATGGTATGGACTGCACAGTCAATGACGTGCAGGAACGGGCTTTGGATCTCTCATTGCGGTGCCTTATTAATAGGCATCACCGTGGGAACACCAAAGGACCGCCCGCCAGACAATGAAGTAACTTGTAATCTGGCGGGTAGGCAGCAATGAGGTTTTCTGGTGTGGGAGTGGGACAGTAGCATGGCGGCCTGCTCCCAAGCTGCCAAAATCATAATCAGGCCCTTAGTTGTTTGTGGTAGTGAATGCCACTAGTTTTTCTAAAGCATTGGGCCAATTGGGTGACTGGGGCTGCTCAACAATTTGCTTGTGCATTGGCCCCCATACAATATAGGCTATTAAAGCATGGGGTGACCTCCTAGTAAGTAAAAGGAGATGGTTATGGTTTCAGTCTATAAGCATGGAGATAGGAGTCAGGCTTCTAATGATTGTATCATTGCCATGCTTCCTCCCTATATTAAAAACGTTACCAGAACTCTCCAAGTTGCAGTTCAAGAATGGCTGGAGGACAATCATGGCATTCTCATAACTAAATTGCTTTCAGAGACAACAATACATTCTGTCTAAACTGTTTGTTCTGAGTAGTTGCATAAGTGTTGCAGTTATGAAGCACAGTCCTCCTTGATACTGTCATTTATTGATTTGTAATACCTATTTCACACAGGGAATCAGTCACTAATAATAGCTAAAACAAAAGGAGGTAGAATGTTACTGAAAATGTATTAAGAACAATATTATTATAGCCTTGTAGCCCTTTGCCTTGTGCTATATGTCCATTAGAGACCTCAATGAGGAGCAGGAGTTTAATGTCTGGTATATCCTTCTATGACCCCATGAGGGCAAAATGTCGTAATTAAACATTTTAAAAAAGCAGCCTCCTGAATGAAACAGGGGGTTTCATGCACATGCAGCTCCAAAGCTTCTGTGTATTTAACAACTCCTGCTGTGTGTGTCTGACATTTGCTGCTGCACACAGAACCACAGCAGTGAGTGAGGAAGATCACACATGGTCAGCAGGAACTGTGAAAGGAGGCTGAAGTCAGCTACTGATTCTCAGATAATTTGTTTAATACCAAGGTGGAATCTTCAAGATCCATCTTAAATCAAATCAAATACAGACATGCTCCTCCTTGTCAAGGAAAACATTGTCCTTGTCGCGGAGGAGTGCAGCTGCATTTGATAGCATTCGATGCAGGATGATGCCCGGTTCACTTGAGTCTCTATAAATCATTGTGGTGAATATGGGATACTCAAAGTAATTATGGCAACCTGAGAATGGTCATTCCTCTGTGCCATACGGGCCGAGAGGAGTTCACAGGTGGGAGTACATCCTCCCGTGTTATATACTATTCCACAAAAAGTATCCCACGGTCTTGTGAACACTGTTCACAAGTTCCTGTAACTAACCCTGGAAAGTTTGATATGGGAAGGTCCTACATGAAGCAATTTAGATGTTACCCACTAGAGAGTAGGGAAGGAAGCACTTCCTTTTATTTATATTACCCTCATACACCCTAGTGGTGTCATGCTTCATCATCGGGTCACCCTGACCCCTATAAGTCAGGGTGGGCTAATTAAAAATCCGCCAACAGATCCCAGTATCCCCACGAATAAAGAGATACTGGGATCTGTTTGTGGATTTTTAATCTTTAACTCCCCCTGGCTATATTTCATCAAGAGCTCCCTGGAATATGGTCGAGCCCACCGTGACTTATAGGGGCAGGATGCCACAAAACATGTGTTGTCTTGATTTAAAAAAAAAAAAAAAAGGCTTCAAGCTATTTTTATTATCGGAAACTGAGTGTTGCCCTTGTGCACCATTATGCCAAAGATTCCAAGATGTTACACAGAAGCGATAACACCAATGAACTAAAATATAATACTTCCCCTTTCCTGAAAATCGTCTACCTTCTGAGGTGCAAATCCTGATCAATTCAGCTCCAGATCATGCCTGCCTAGTGATATCAATGTTTAATATGGACTATTTACTTGCACTGTGTAAATTTACTTCCACTTGAAAGATCTCACCAATTCCACCCTTTTTCATCTGTTTAGCAGACGGGACGCTCCTAATACAACACTGAAATTTATGAACCAAAGTATCTGTTTGAATGGTTCCAAGCCCCCCAAATAAGCAAGGGTAAATTGGTATCACTTCTCCTTTTATTTTTCTCCACTAGAGTTGTACTAAAAGTTCCATTCACTCCACTGTCACCTTGAATCTATTAGCACATCTCATAAACAAAGAGGGGAGGTAGAGGCGAAAGGATCTGACTCGTCCTCCAAACTATATATAAATAACCAAAAAGAGTCCCTCCAAAAGGGAAAAAATTATTAACGACTCCAATCTTGTTGTAGAAGGTAAACGTTTTCCTTTAAAGTAACCCTCACCCACCAGGGTTACCCCTTGGTGGCATGCTTCATCGTAGGGTTCATCCCTGACCTGCTATGGAAAGGGGCATGCTACAACCAGTGACTACATGGGAGCACTGACTAGTGATGTTCCTATACACCTATGCTGGTTGAGATGGTAATGGAGTGGGTTATCTAGTGCATACAAAGATTTTATAATATCTAACTAGTGGGAGAAAAGTAATTTTATTCGCTCCCCTGGCTGATATGATTGCAAATTGGGGATGTGGGAAACCAATTGGGTGTATGACCCACTGTCAACTAGTTTCAAGCCCTACCCCAAGGCTTTTCATCAGGACCATAGGGGATTGTGCCTACTCCTATAGTCACTTAATTTCTACCTAATAATAAAATTAAGAATTCACAGTAAGGAACGAAATTAAGAAAAAATATATACAGCACCAAATAAGTCTGTTCTTAATCTGTCAAGTTACTGTAGAGGTTAGAGAGGGGGGACATCGTTTACATCGAAAGCGCTACAACACCTTCCATTACAACGCAGTCGTTACAACGACCACGTTGTTACAACGCAAACCATTACATCGCAAGTTGTTTCAATGACTTCCTGTAGGGGGCACTCTGGTGTTGGATTTGCACTCCAACACCTTCCCTGCTGTTGCACAAGCTGGAGTAGGAATAGTAAATTACACTATTCCTACTTCAGCACGCCCCCTACAGCAAGTCGTTGTAACAACTTGCGATGTAATGGTTCGCGTTGTAACAACGAGGTCATTGTAACGACCGCGTTGTAATGGAATGTGTTGTAGCCCATTCGTTGTAAAGAGATATATTCATTGGAGAGACAAAGAAAGATCATGACAATATGCACGACCCATGAGCCTTATAAAAGTTTTGTTCTGCTTGCATGCTTATGATGGGTAGTGATATATTTTTCTCAAAAATCATGAGCACGCTGTGAAGTGTGATACTATAAGATGAAAAACAAGGATGTACAAAACACCAAACACAAAACACACATATATCTCGTACTAGAAACCGCACATAGCTAGGAGACATTACGTACATGTAAAAGACCAAAATCAGGCCACATGAGTCCAAATCGGGGAAGAAGGGATGCCTGTAGTCAGACCCTAGAGTGTAAGAAAACATAAAAATCCCTGTTCCGAAGTTAGATGCTGAGGAAGGGATCGCAACTTGCCTTCCAAGGGGGACAGCAGAACCTGAAAGGTATGAAAGCACTTACTTCCTCAAGGCTACTCCTTCACTAGGAAAAGAACCAGTTTGCCCGAGACTCCGGAGATGACAGAGGGGCGTCCTCGCGGAGGTGGTGGTGTTAGACCGCTAACCGACTGAGGATTTGTAATACTCACTTCCTGTTTGGTCTTAGGTGAGCTCCTGGAATGAGGGTTCACGCCTCAGGTTTTCAATACCCGTTATGTGTTAAAAACCATTCGCCGAAACAGGCCGCTAACCGACTGAGGAGTTGAAATACTCACTTCATGTTTGAACAGAGATGCATACCAGGAATCAGGGTTCGCGCCTCGGGTTTTCAACATTCATTATGTGTAAAAAGACCATTTACCAAAATGCAATGTGAGAGGTAAAGGGCACAGAAAAACCACTTGTGTGAAATTTACTATTGAAAAGGTGCAACTGTTCCACACTTTAAGAAGGAAAAGAGACTGCAAAAGGTAAATGTTATCTGATTGCTGTACCATGTATGTCAAGAGAGATTGGAACAAACTATCAGTTGAGAGTGAAAAACGTAGTATGTCACAGGAGAGGGAAGTAATAAAAAACAGAAGTACTAAAGGAAAGGTGAAAAATGAAGTACTTCGGAGCAAAACTCCCAGTAGTTCAGTGCTGGACCACACCCCAGATGGATGGTATGAAACACCGGTTGAGGTAGCCAAATGGGTGGTTGGTGTCCCGGACTCGGATTTTACCTCCTTTGGGCACCGTCTCCTAATTATTTCGGGTGCTGTATGTGGGTCCTGACATGGATTGACGTAACTAGTCAAAATTCATGGATGCATCTTGATAGTAATATAAGATTAGTCATACTGAAGTGAAGGAGGCGAACATAGAATTTGTAGATTCCTTTAATAACTGAGGAGCATCAGTAAGATGCATCTTCCATCTCCTATCCCAGCAACGATTCTGGTCAACCACGCAGTGGAACCAGAATCCCTTACAAACCCAAACATTCTGTACAACACGAGGATGCAAGGTAACTAGTTACCAAGCAACACAACTCTTACCCCTCTTTATATAAAAACAAGAATTAAATAACATATACAAGGAATAACAATAATAAAGGTAAAGGAATAAGGGTTAGGACCATAAGAATAACAAAGAATATGGTACACACTATTATTACCATAACTCAACCTCACTCATTGTTAACCACATAATCCCTCAGCCACACGGGAGCTTTCTTTAAACGTGGAGCCCTCTGGTTAACAACAGGAGGACCAGAAGATGGAATGTTCTCACCAGAGGTAGGGATGTTCTCACCAGAGTTAGGACCATCCAACTTTGGAACCTCCAAGACCACCCATCCCCCTCCTGAACCACAACAGGCTGCTGCATATTACAGCCATCTGCCAAATCAGAGGAAGGACCCGCTACATTATTAAAATCATCTTCCAACCAATCTGAATTGTAAGGATCCTCACTGAATCTATTACTAGACTGACCGGGGTGATCCATAGCAACCCTTTTCAAATTCCAAACCTCACCATTTTTAAGTCTCACGGCATTGTGAAGCACTTCTACCACTTCTTCAGCGTCAAAGAAAGCGCTCTCACCTTTGCAACAAAACCCAGGCTTTTTAACTCTAACCCAGTCACCCACTTCAATCACAACTGGTTTGGTGGAGTGTTTAACATTGTAGTATTCACTGTTTTTTTAATGAATACGCTGCATCCTATTCCATACCTCATCCCTTGACCAATTAACCGGACCCAAAGGAAATAACCAACTAGGGTTAAATTTAGAGCGGGGTTTACGTCCACGCATAATAATAAACGGAGGTAACCCGGTCGCTTCGGTGGCAGTCACTCTGTAAGCCCAGACAGTCTTACCCACCTGTGAAATCCAATCTTGTGCATTACTAGAAGCAATTGGAATTATCCCTTTTAGCACATGGTTAAATCTCTCTACCATGCCGTTCCCGCTAGGGTTATACAACAAAGTAGTCCTGTGATTCACGCCAAGTTTTGCAAAGTACTCCTTAGCCATATTGGACACAAATTGGACTCCATTGTCACTAATTGAAGACGCCGGAATACCTTCCGAGGAAAAAACCTCTTCTAAAAAAATTCAAGAACTGCCGAAGTATCCGCCTTAACCACAATCTTTACAACTGGCCAGCGCGAGAAAAAGAACCATAAGCACGAAAATATACTTCTGAGACTCGCCACACTGATCTTTAATGGGTCCCAAAATATCAATAGCGACCTGTGGTAAATAATTTAATTACCGGTACTTAATTTGATGCGGAAGATTAATAAGAATAGCTCAGTAAAATAAGAGGCAGAATCCGTGGTATTAGAGATTCGGAACGGGCTTTATTCCAATAACAATTCGAATTGTGGGCTTCATATTCCATCACCACGGAGGTTCAGGAAGTGAAGGACCCCACATTATTGACAGGTAATCATTTTTATAGAAGAGGCATTACAGTAAAACAGATGCAGGAGGCGTAACAGTTGATAACAGAGATAAAGACATACATGCGTAACTAAAATGGGTGTAACTAGGCGTAACTAAAGAACGTCATTAGGTATGATGTCACAAATGGGTGGTTCCATGAAAGAATTTCGCAATGTCAGCAAAAATATTTGGCAGAGATGCGCGCGCAGCAGCATGACGTGTGATTTGACGTGCAACTAGAAGGAGAAAGGGGCTTGACATTTAGCTCTACATGTGGAGACAAAAGTCTGGGGTTATGTCAACCTAATCCCAAATCATATCTAATATCCTATGTTTAACCCCTTCCATGCTGCGCAAATTCCGCCGCTGTGCTGACGGAATCTTGCGCGGGCGTGGTCATGACGGAACGGTTCCGTCATGAGCACAGCTCAACCGTGGCTCATGACGGAACCGTTCCGTCATGAGCACCGAAGGGGTTAAAGAACTGTGTTATCCAAAAAGAGAGGTCTCTTAGGATAGAATCTTATTCTATACTGACTATACTGACTGTTAGTGCGTGTACAAGCGTCTAAGTGTCTACACTAGATGCGAGGGGGTAGGAATATTCCATGGTAACAGGGTTTATGAATTACTTGCATGAGGACAGCGAGGCCTGGCCCTTTTGCACGGTAGCTGGAGGAATGTTTACCTAAACTGCTAGACAGGAATGCATCGGATGAGGGGCGGAGGAGATAATCTTGAAGGTGAAATACAGTTTTCTGGCAGGCTACGGGCTGGATCAGGCACCGTTAGCCGCGCAGGGAGTAAGACAAAGTTCATGGTCACAGATGCAGGCTCAGACTGGAGCTTTCAGAGGCAGAAGGCAGGAAAAGGCTTGGTGGCAGAATCAGGGCCTACTCGCCTGGACTGTAAAATGGGATAAATGAACCATATAAAGCCGGTGGCCTTTCATACTTAGGAATAGAATATCCGGCCCATTCATGGCGGATCTGAAAGAGGACATGTTGACGGTGGACGCACATGTATTTGCGTCTTCATAACTGGAACTGGAGGGAACATACATGTACTTGTGACTTATACATGAAACCGTTGGGGTCCAAGATAGGGGACATAACCGACCATAAAAATCCATATTTCCACATTCCCTCCTTGTCCCCTACTGGCCCTTAGGAGATATCAATCTTCATCAATCTATCGATCTGTTCATATAACATCATTTGTTTTTCTTTCTTCTTCCGGGATCTCGAACGAAAACTTGGATGTGGGATACACGAGGTGGCACACAGACCACAAATCGCTGGCCCACATTGTAGACATAAGCAGCAACTGAATAGGATGAGAAAGCCAATACCTAGGAAGGAGAGCATTCTCCATCCCCAGGCTGACAACACGCCCCAGAACCAACCGGACCAAGTCCAGGTGCCTGGACTCTGGTGTATCTGGCTTACAATCTTATGAAGGCGGGTTATGGCTTTATATACTGACGGCGAATTTTCTGGTATGAAAATGCAACAACTTGATCCGATGACCCTACAAGCTCCGCCCCTATCGGCCAGGATGACGTCAAGGACAAGACGATTTTGAAGCACAACAATCCGCATAGCAGACTGTTCTTCTGTTAAATTGCCTAAGGCGGAAATAGTTTCGTTCACTACTGCTTCAAGGGTTCTGGTTAATCTACGTATCATCTTACTATTAGTGACTGTACCTATATAGGGGAAGAAACCTTTATTGAAATCTGTGTATTTTTCCCATGCTGTTTCAGTGTAATCGACGATTGGGAGATCTCTCTGCTGTCTATTGTGTACTAAATGAGTATTTCTATGATAATCAGGAGGAGCTAGGAAAACAGGTGGTAGGAGGAATGCTATATAACAGGTACCATCCCAATCTAGAGGTAGGCGTATATATGCGGTCTGGCCACATATAAAGTAGGAATGACGAGAAGCTCTAAATGTAGACTTGCCTTGATCACTGAATTTTATCACAGTGGTGCATTTACTATGGCCCATGTGTATGGAGCCATTCTTTCTTATACATAGTTCCCCTTTTACTGGGAATACGGACATGGCGGACAAGATTGGTGTAGCTTCAGATTCAACGTTCAGGATCATGAGGTTAAGTGTAAAATTACCTAATCCGTATACTTCATTTTCTAGATCAGTTCCTGTTCTTATGGGAAGTCCCTCCTTGTTAGGGTAGCAGACTTTAAGCAAAACTAAGTTCAGGTTTCCCCATACCCAGTTGTCTTGATAAACTGCGGAATTCGAATCTAGGGAATTGATCAAACTAAACCATGCTCCACAGGAGCCATTGTGTGTGAACGGATAGGGAAAGAGGGGCAAAACTCCCTTATAGTTCTGATAGGGAGGGAGTCGGCCACATATCCAACAATTTGTAGCATTGCTAGTCTGATGGGAATGATGTAACATACTAATAAAAGTGTTATTGCGCAGCGCAAATCTATAGGACAACTCATGCGGGGGTAATTCACTAAAAGAATGTTCAGCAGTAACATTGTAAACATGTTTAGAAATAGGATAATATATGTGCAACAATATACTTGCAGCGATTATTAAAAGATTTAAGAAAAACAAAATTAACAACGTCACTGTGCAATGACTACGTAGTGATTTACAGTACGCATGCTTTTTCAACTGCATCTTTCGGTTTCTTTCTCTATTCAGGTCTAGGGGATACATGTCAGAGACAAATTCGATCGATTCACCTTGGAGAGGACTTAAACAATCAAATTGTCTGACTTATTAGACTGTAATTTTAGTTTGTATAGTTCTTTATCGCTTTGTTCAACCAAAGGAAGCTTTGAGTCAATCGGTGAAGACACGCGAGGTGTAACGTTTACATCAGACGGTAGTCCATGAAATTTCTTGATATGACTTGAATGTAACCATCCTTTGCGACCTTCGATCTTCACGGCTGTCCTCGTGGTGAGTAGTACAAGTTGAGGCGATTTCCACCTAGGATCCAGCTGAGTCTTCCGGTCAAAATTCCGCACTAACACCAGGTCCCCGGGAACTACGTCATGGGGTTTCACCTCGGTGTTGTCGGGAAAGGCTGCAGCTACCTGTGAACGACAAGATTGTAGTGCAGACATCAAGGAAGCCAGGTAATCTGTCAGCATATTACAGTCAACATCAGTTATTTTGCGTGGTATAGGCGTCCCCCACATATTTGGTGGTCTGCCAAAGATCACCTCATAAGGGGATAGCCCTGTTCGAGAGTGTGCTACCATTCTCATGTAAAAGAGTGCAACTGGTAAGGCTATTACCCAATCGACACCTTTCTCTCTACATATTTTGGACAATCTAATTTTCAGAGTTTGATTATGTCGTTCCACGAGACCTGCTGCCTCGGGGTGTCGGACACAGTGAAATCTCCATTGATAGCCTAACAAAAGTGAAACGTGTCTCATTAGTTCGGATGAGAACGGCTGGCCGTTATCTGAGTAGACAACACGTGGTAAACCGTACCGTGGGAAGAATTCTCGAACTAACTGTTTGGCAGTAGTCGGGGCAGTGTAATCTGAAACCGGGTATGCTTCTGTCCAACGGGAAAGAGCACAGACAACTACGAGAACATATTTGAATCCTCGACATCGGTCCATCTGGATATAATCCATCTGGAGGACTTCAAAAGCATGATTAGGAGGTTGAAATCCACCCTGTTCTACGGGAATGCTTTTACCTGGATTAAACTGACAACATATCATACAGGTACGAACTTTTTGTTTAGCTGCGGCTCGTAAATGTTTGTTGAACCAAATGTGTTGAATGCTGTCTAGCATAGCTTTTTCTCCTAGGTGCGCTGGACTATGTATAGTGTTAATGATGACTTGGACCATTGAGTCGGGAAGAAACCATATAGATTTTTCCTTCGTCATCCATCCTTGATCTGTTTGGATCCCTCCTAATTCAGTCCATTTCTTTATTTCTTCTGGTGTAGCGTGTGTCTGTATGTCAATTACATCAAGGGCGGGATCCTTAACTGTCATGCAATGTGTTGGTGTCGGTACTATTGTCTTTGTCATGTCAGACATGTGAGTTTGAGCAGTCTGTTTAGCTGTTCTGTCAGCTAGATCATTGCCTTGGGAAATGATATCAGTAACTTTCGTATGAGCTTTACATTTCATAATTGATATTGCAGTAGGTAGATGTATTGCATCTAATAAGGCATGAATGAGGGGTCCGTGCTGAATGTGGGCACCGTGAGAAGTTAAATAACCTCTCTCTCGCCACAGCACGCCGAAGTCATGTACAACTCCGAATGCATAACGTGAATCAGTGTATATGTTGACTTTCTTATTTGTGGCTTGAATACAGGCTTGTGTCAGAGCGATGAGCTCTGCTGCTTGAGCTGACAAGGTATTTATGCAATATGTTTCAATGACTTCAGTGTCTGTTGTAACTGCATACGCGGCCACTAGCTCTCCTGTACTTGTTCTCATACATGAACCATCTACATACAACGTCAGGTCTGGATCTGACAATGGGACGTCTGTTAAGTCTTGTCTGGGTTTCGTCGTGATAGTAATAACTTCAATACAATCATGTGCTAGTGGGTCTGTTCCGTTTACTGGCAAAAGTGTGGCAGGATTCAATGTACTACAACGTCTGATTCCTATGTGTGGCTGAAACAATGTCAATTCGTAACCGGTAAGTCTTGCTATAGTCAAGTGTTGTGTTTGCGTTCGGTTCACAAGAACCTCTACTGCGTGTGGTACTTGTACTGTCAATGGATGTCCTAACACTATAGCATCGCTTTGTCTGATTGCTAAAGCTGTCGCTGCCACTGATTTCAGGCACGCAGGCAGAGCCTGAGCTACGGGATCTAATGTACTAGAAAAATAAGCACATGGTTTGTGTGATCCTGCTTGTTCCTGTGTGAGTACTGACAAAGCAGTACCTTCGCGTTCTGTAACAAAGAGCGTGAAATGTTTATTGTAACATGGTGTTGCTAAAACAGGTGCTTGACATAAAGCTTTCTTTAGGCTTTCAAAAGCTTGTGTATGTTCCTGAGTCCAAGGGAGGACAGTCGATGTGGCCGCCTCCTGTGTTGTCAACTGAATGAGTGGTTTTGCTAGAAATGCATATTGAGGGATCCACTGCCTACAGTATGAAGTGAGGCCTATAAAAGCCCGTACCTCCTTTTGTGTCTTGGGTGGTGGCATGTTAGCGATTAACTGGATGCGGTCGGATGTAAGCTGCCTTCCCTCCTTGGACAGCGAGTGCCCAAGGTAAACAACTCGCTGGACACAGAATTGCAGCTTAGAAGGGGACACCTTGTGCCCCTTGTCAGCCAAAAATTTTAAAACCGTCAGTGACGCTTTTTCACATTCAAGTTCGCTTCGGGCGGTGATCAGTAGATCATCGACATATTGAAGCAAGGCAGTGTTAACTGGCATGTGGATACTGTCAAGTTCTCGTTTCAGTGCTTGGCTATAGATGCTGGGGCTTTCTGTAAATCCTTGAGGTGCGCGTGTGAATTTAAAACTTCGTCCATTTAAACTAAATCCGAACAAGTATTGGCTTTCCGGATCTATTGGGACGCTGAAAAAGGCATTCTTGAGATCAATTACAGTAAAGAATGTTGCTTCGGAATCAATGGCTGTCAGTAATGAAGAAATGTCTGGGACTACGGGGTATTGTGGTACAATACATTTATTTAATTCGCGCAGATCAATAACCAATCGATATACTGGCGGGGCTTTTGGATCAGTTCGTTTAAGAATCGGAATTATCGGGGAATTACATACATTGGAGTCGGTTTCCACAACCACTCCTTGGGTAATAAGCTCGTCAACGATTTGCAGTAAAGCCACTACAGCATCTGGGGGTAGCTTGTATTGTCGCATTCGTGGTAGTACCACTCCTGTCTTTAGTGTGACTCGATATGGTGTAATGTTCATGCAACCAACATCTGTAGGGCCTTGTGCCCATAAATGTGTGGGTAAAGTCTGCAGTCGGTGATCCATGTCTCGGGACACATAGTGCCCTTTGAAATCACGTAAAAACAATCTTACTCCTTCCGGAGAACAACATATTATAGCTCCTAGAGCTTTCAGTGTTTTTATACCTAACAGGTTTTCTGGACATGATTTAGTAAGCAATAAATCTGTAGTTCGTGTCAAGGGACCAATCGTAAGTGGAAGAGGCTGTGATACTTCGTTAATGATGGGTTTTCCTGAAAAACCAAGGGAAATATTCTGTGAGCCTGAGAGGGGTGCCCCTGGAACTTCACTACGTTTTATGGTTGTTCGGCTTGCCCCTGTATCAAGTAAAAATTTTCTATCTTGGCCTAATAGTTCACTGTGTACATAAGGTCCTTCTTGATCTACAGGGACCTCGATAAGGGGTAAACCAACTTCCCTCTCTAGGCTGTTTCATGAGTATCGTTGATAATCAGGGTAGTCATACTGTGCGGTCTGGTACATCTGTCGTGTCGTTGTTGGTGTGGCAGCAATAGGCTGCGGTGGTGGAGCTGGCATAGACTGTTGTGGAGCTGGCATGGACTGTGCATGCTGCGGGGCTCCTTGTTGGTTCTGATCCTGTCTAAGTGGCCGTGGTCTTTCTTTTGTAATACCTATGGCGATATTATGTTTTAAGACTGGACAATCGTGTATATAATGACCTGACTGTTTACAATAGTTGCATGTCCCTTTTACAGACCCTGCTGAATCACTGGACTGTGTCATACCCTTTTTATGACCGTCAGCCGGAACTGTCTGGGAAACTAGCATTTTCATTTTCGTGTCTTTCATGCGTCTTTGTTCATGTTCTTGTTCCTCTCTAATTCTATTGTGATGGTACTGTAGCATTTGTAACATTTGTGACGGGGTGTTACCTTGCCAGGTACTCTCGAATTTCAATACTCTATTCTTAACTTGGGGCAAGGAATTTTCAACTAATTTTGTCACAAACAGATGTGGATACGATTCGCTACTTGCTTTTATTCCACTATTTATACCAAAACATTTTTCGAATCGGGCATAGAAATCACTAGTGTCTTCATCTTGCCTTTGTTTACAGGCTGAGATTGCACCCCAGTCTTCCTTTTTCGTAGTTAATAAACGTGGCAGTACCTGTACTAATAAACCTGGTAGTATTTTGGTCTTTTCCCCAAGCCCTAAACCTGGACCTCGAGCTGTTTCTTCGTTTTCTAATGCTGTCCAATCTATCTTTTGGTCTCCCACCTCCCAATCCTTTTCTTTGAGTTTTTCGTAAATGCCCGCAGGCATTAATACCTTTAATATTTTCATAATGTCGGGATAGGTATACTCTCCCATGAGCAACATGTCTTTAATTTCACGGTGGAAACCCGCTGGGTCTTTGTCATGACTGGGTACCACTTTCTTCATTTCTAATAGTTCCATTTTAGATATGGGTGTGTATACAAACACACGTTTAAACTGATTGTCATCACCTTTTATCGGGTGGACTTCGCGTAAGGGATTCTGTCTATCCATATAATACGTCGTTCTTTCCTTGATGGGCAGTGAGACATGTTCGGGGCATACAAAAAGAATGTACTGCTTTCTGGATTCTAGTATTTCTCTAATTAACTCAGTACCTGAACCTCTCCATTTATTCGTGAGTAATTCAGTCAATATATCAGGTAAGGGACCAGGATCGGAGTGTTGGCTTTTATATAATATAAGGAGTTGTTGAATCATGTAGATACCAGCTAAACCAGGGGTCGCCAACCGGTCGATCGCGAGCTACCGGTAGCTCGCAGGTGCCCTGACAGTAGCTCGCGGCCTGACTTTCAATTTAGTAGCCTATCATTGTCGTTTTGTTTGTTTTTCAGGCCTTTTTAAGTTGCTCGTCTCCCGCGGTAGGAAGCAGCTGTTATTTGAGCCTATCTGGGGCGGGGTGAAGTGGTTGACGTCGGCCAGCGCATGGGCAGTGTTTGCTGCCCTCGGAGAACCACTATGCGCGCCTTTTGCTGCATGTCTCCATTCTAGGATCATGTGCATTTTTGCGGCCGGAGCAGCAGCCTTGAAGGCATAATATGGAGATCCGTGCTGAAATAAAGAAGATGCAGTGTCAGCCACCTTAAGAAGAACCAGACAGAAAGCAGGTATGTGGGCAAGAGGAGCTTTATTTTTTTTTAAATAGATGCCTGTGCATGCCGTTATTCGAGGCTTCTAAAATAAAACATGAGCAGTACTTCAAACAAGTACATTTTTTGGACCGAATTCCTTCCGAATGGCTGTTGAAATTATGTAGCTTTTGTTGAGCTTCAGAAAGTGTCTTATAGTACATGTGAAGGGCCTTAATTCCCTCCCTCGTGTGGTTACTATGGCGCCCTCTGTGTCTCTACTGGCCATTATACAAGTGGGTGACTGTTCTCTTTTTAGCAGCAAGACTAAAAGGCATCCCATTCTATCCCTCTCTCAGTGCAGAGCCTGACGAAAACAGCGTAACAGTAACAGTTCTCTTTGCATTGTTTTTCCTAAAATTTCTGCCTGAAGAGCCTCAAGTTTAATTTCAGCTTGAGCAGCTTTACCAGAGGCGTTCTGCTGGCGGGTCAGCTCTATGTCTCTGTCTCGGAGTTCTGTGTTCCATTTCCTGGTCATTGGGGCTCTGAGTGCGCAGTACCTCTCATAACTACTTTTAATTTAAGGCATTTCATTCTATGTCTCGGTTACTAGCAGTATCAGCATTCAGGGTGTAGTACTCTGTGCTGGCCTCGTTGCGGGATTGGCAAAGCTCTGGGTCACATATCGCTGATACAGGGAGCCGCCAAGTGAGGATCATCACCTTATATTTAGCAATTACATAATCCAGTCCAGTTCCACTGGTGAGTGCTCGGGTCATGCCCTACCCATGTGGGTCACAGACGATGCATATTGAGCCTCATTTCTGTCCAATCTGATATAGTCTAGCCTTGAATATGTGGGACAGGGGCATCCATACTGTGTGTATTCCTTCATGTGGGGATTTTGTTCCCTACAGAAATCCAAAAGGTTCCGATTCAACATCACTCGGTAAAGTAAGGTGGCCATTTTGTACTTGTATGTAGTGAGGGGCACAATTGTGCATCTCATCAAGTACACAGTTAAGATCTCCCATCCATATCTGTGGGCTGTCCATGTGTGTTGTGAGATCTAATGTACGAGGGGAGAATGTGTTGTCTGTGTTTGGTGCATAAACACCCACCAGGGTGAGCTCCCTGCCAATTAACTGACCTTGCAGAATGAGGTAATGGCCCGACTCACCTTTCAGTGCTGCGGTTGGTATGGTGTGCCTGGCGTCATCCATATACCTACTCCCTTTGAATGTGTGCTGTAACCTGTGTGATAAAAATCCCCCCTCCTTTTACGTACTAGCTTTGTGGCTTCTGGTGCCAGTAAATGAGTCGCCTGCAGACAGACCAATGTGTGCCATGTCTTCGCAGATATGCTCCCACTCTTGCCCGTTTTGAATAGCTAACAGTAACACGCTATCAGACATTCCATGTGACTATCACTAACTTATGTCCATGTGTTTGTGCCAGCCCATATCCCGCGTGCAACCCGTTTCATCCACTGAGCTTTTTTGCCCTGCATCTGTGTATCAATGTCCTATATGTCAAATGTCCTCATGCAGGCGCATCTAGTGATTCCCAGGCCTTTAGATCTGAGATATGAGTGCCTCCCCTTCCTTCTTTTCTGCTGCTCGTAGATCATGGTGCGCAGGTTCTCCGCTACTGAATGTTTGGGTCGCACATGGGTGGGGGTGCATGTGCACTGTGGGGGTGCACATTATAACTGTTCCAGGAAGGCTGGGGTGTGGCCTCTGCTGACAGGGAGTTTGGGCACTCATCCCTGTTGCCTGGGAAAGGGCTGGCACTGCGTCTCTGCCGGTGGAGGGAGGGCTGCATTGGCGATGGACAGTTGAATCTGACATGCTGGTCACAGCGGAGGTACACTAACACCAACTGTCTGCCTGAAACGCCCATGACCCCTCCCCCAACCAAGGGGCTATCAATTGCCCGCAAGGAAATGCTGCCCCACCCCCTCATTACTAGGTGGCTTCGTTGTTTAGGCTGCCTTAAGGCCTTTGATGTTAACATCGGCTGCCACTGCGGTTTACATCTCTCTTCAGTAACAAAGTGCAGTGGCAGACAACCATAAAATCGAAGGTCCTTGCAGGCACTGAGCTGCTACCACGGTGGAGGCCAATGTTGAAATTAGAAGTGCTTGCCTGCCGTGAACTGCTTTCACTGACTACAGCACGCTTTAAATTTGCCTTCGTGTTGTAGTCAATAAAAGCAGCTCAGTGCATGCAAGGCCCTTTGATTTTAACATCGGCTGCCACATGTAGTTTATTTTATCTTCTTTCAATTTTAAAGCTCAGTGTCAGCCAATGTTGAAATCAAAGCGCTTTACATGCACTGATCCGATCCTCCAAAAACAGGCTCTTCACCTCTCTGTCCAGTCCTGTCACTCCCAGCCTCTCGTCTCCCACACTCTTCTTTTGTGTCAAGGCAGCTCTGCTTGTGGGACACAGAGCTGTGTTTTGGTGCACCACAGCTTTGCAAAACAATTTGATTTGTTGAGTACTTTGATACTACTGTGCGTTTAATACAGGCAGCTTCTGTTTACAATTTTAGTGGCCGAGTCTGAGATGATGCAATTTTTTCTTGCGTGGGATTTTTTTGGAGCAAGGCTCATTAGTCCTTACCTGATTTTACCCATGCACTATGATCCCATTGATGTTCTGTCTTTATATGGCTTGGTATTTGAGGTGTTACTTAGAAGAAAGTTCAATGAGGGACTCGATTGCCCTGATTTAGAAACTCATGGCCTATGTAGGAGGAAAGCAGGCTGGTAAGTGCAATAGATATCTGGAGTGTGTGTGCATGCACGAGGTGTGATCATAATTAACATTTGTTTTAAGGAAC
Organism: Triturus cristatus; assembly: GCF_964204655.1. Classification (NCBI taxonomy): domain Eukaryota; kingdom Metazoa; phylum Chordata; class Amphibia; order Caudata; family Salamandridae; genus Triturus; species Triturus cristatus. Next base: position 1,577,501,377 of record NC_140590.1, read on the forward strand.
AAATTCATGCTCACTTGTGACATTTTCAAAATTTCATGATGTGTAAGTTTGAATAAATTTGATCTGTATATTAGAGTAGTTCATCATGGAACTTTCTGTTTATTGAGGTATGTGCTCAGGGACATTGCCATATGTTTAATGCTATTATATTCTATTATTACTGGAAGTAGAAGAGGACTGTGCAGCGAGTGCAAAGCTTAGCAGACAGTCTGTTGCGTGAAGTGCTTTCTAATGAAAGTAAGGTTGTCACCTTTCCAAATATTGGCCATTCGTTGATCGAATAGTCTGCAAAGATCTGGACATGAAAGAAAATCATATGTATTAATTACTAACATAACTTTTCTCCCTTTGTTTTACTTTTTTTGATAATGAAGAAAGGGGAAGCCTTCTGTTGCAGCATTTTTATAGCGCTTACTAATGTGTGGCACTGAAGCACTTACCTGCATGGTTAGCAAGCTATGGCACGTGTAGGGTGGGTGGTTCAAAGTGTTTTCTTTGGTTTGTGATCCTATGTGGGAAGTTTTTCCTGGTCTCGCCTGATTAACACCAAGATGCAGTTATCGTTATCATGTTATGGGACACAGTGCATAGCAGTGTGGTGAATGAGGTGTGAAATAGATATACAGTTTATTAAGTTATGATTTTCAGTCTGCTGACAGCTTTGAACAGCTCCTTAGGTCTATGTATCTTGTTCAAACCACAGTATGGGCATAAAGAATTTTGGCTTAAAGACAATGAATGAGGGTGTGGGAGGTGTCTCCGAAAAATGCGCGAGTTGCTTGGCATTTAGTAGCTCACGACGATTTTCACTGATTAGAAGTAGCTCTCACTACAGTAAAGGTTGGAGACCCCTGGCCTAGAATCATGTTCCTCCTTGGTTCCCCCATAAATTAGAATGTCATCCTGGAAAAGGTTACACCCGCCTTCTTTTTAAATAAGTGAAACATCAAATGTTGGAATACCGCACCCGCTGACGCAAGGCCAAAGGGCAGGCAGGTAAACTGAAAACACCCAAAGGGGGTTATGAATGACGTGAGGTGTTTGGAATCATGAGACAAAGAAATTTGGTTATAGGCTGAAGATAGGTCAACCGTGGAAAACCACTTCACACCCTTAAGGCAACTTACCATCTCATATATTTTGGGTAAGGGAAACCTGTCAATAACAATATTGCTGTTGAGATGGCGAAGGTCAACACAGAGTCGGATTTTTCCATTGGAACGTATGGCGATCACAACGGGAGAAATCCACTCTGATGCCTCTATTGGTTCTATCACCTTCGCTGCCACTAATTTCTCTAACTCCTTGGCTACATCCTCCTTAACCAGTATAGGAGCGTTGCGACAACGGTGCACCTTGGGGACAGCGTTTTCTTTAAGGCGGATAAGATGTTCAAAACCACGTAAATTGCCCAGTTTTCCACTAAAAACAGATGGAAATTGTTTCATCATTCTCTCACCCAACGAAGAACCTTCATCAAGGATCAACACTTGTTCCTTGCTGTTAGGGTCAAGAATAATATGCAAAAGTTTCTGATCCAACCATCCCAAAACAGGAGGTCCATTCTTAGCAATGTACAATTTAGCACAACAACGTCTGTTTTTAAACTAAAAAAAAACCATCTGAAACCAACCAGGTCAATTTTCTCACCACCATAACCCTCAGGGTGGATATCAGGTTCGAACAATTGTTCACCCACCTTACTAATAAACTTACTTTTCCACAACTTTTCTTCAATTATGGTGTAAGGTGACCCTGAGTCAGCTATGATGTCAATATTCACACCACCAATCAACATATTGCAAATCGGTTTGTTGGTACATACAATGTCGTTAATATTTAGCATCAAATTGCTTCTAAAGTTTTTAGACAAATCCTCATTCAAAATCACATCCACAGGATCAGGATTTGATTCAGCCACACTTTCACAGTTCATATCCATGACACATTTAACCTTGTAGTTTCTTCTTTTACATACCTTCGCAAAATGGCCTACCAAACCACAATTAGTACATTTCTGCTTCATAGCGGGACAATTCTTACTATGAGCAAGGTGGTCTAAGCTTTCACACCTATAGCATTTAGCACGCTCTGTAAATGGAGGTCTATCTTTAAACTTGTGAGGAATTCTATTGAAATCATTAGGGATACTCGGATTACTAACCGGCGCAACATTTTGAGTATCATTCTTTAAAGCGACAGAACATCGACCAGAAATCTCAGCTTTCCTCACAATAGCTAATATCTCATCCAGTGTGGCATCGCCGTTCACACACAATCTATCTTGAATTGCAGGGTTGGAGGTATGCATAACAACCTGATCTCTAATTAGATCGTCGTGCAAAATCCCAAATTTACAATCAAGAGCCAGCCTTTTTAAATCAGACACATAATTATCAATAGTTTCAGATTTTGACTGTTTCCTCTGAAAAAATTGATACCTAGTAACACCAATACATACTTTAGGTTTAAAATAATTGTCTAGCTGTGATAATGCGATTTCGAAAACATTAAAATCCCCAGAAGTAATGCTACCAGTCAATTGGTGGAAGGTCTTAAGTCCCATAGCACCCAGAGCATGTAATAACAATCTTTTCTTCTGTTCCGCTGCCATTTTTTTTGCTTCATCGACAGCTTTGATGTAATTTACAAAATACGCCTTCCACTCAGACCACTTGAGGGAGGGTTCATTTCCTGTTGCCCACAATGGTTGAGGCGAAGAAATACTAAAGTTAGCATTGTTTGTCTGAGCTGAACCAGTGCCTTCTGTAGTCTTGGCGACTATTTACAGGCTATAAGACTTAGGGAAATCCCATTTGCAATCCAATGGCAGATACACAGAAACCAGTTTCCAGCAAACTGCAATCCCACAGTTCAAGTACCTAAATGTTATTTTGAATACCTCAAAAATGATGCCACGATACTGTTCCTGCTCGTAAATATGTGAGGCAAGAAAACCGATTACAATGGTTCAGCGCGAAGAATAATCCGGTCGCTCGACTCTGATCCTTGGTAACTAGGCAAAGAATCTGCAACAAGATGGCCGACAAGGAGGTCACGCAGCGCGATGACGTTGCTCCGCAGTGCGTGACATACGTGATGACGCTGCTTTGCTTGTTCAGACGGACGTCACAGAGATTCCACGAAGCTCCAGCGGGGAACGTCCGTGGGGAAGATCCAGCGGGGAACGTCCGCGGGGAATGTCACCTCGAACACAACGCTGCCGAAGATCCAAGATCGCGATGAGTTCCAGGACGCTTCAAAAGATGCAATCTCTCAACGGCATGTAATCCTTCATCTTTTGCGATCGCGATAACCGCGATGAAGGCACCTTACTTGAAGCGATCTCGCACGGTAGCAAGGCACCAGGATCACATGAATAGATCCATCTCCAACGGAGCTTTACACAGTGCATCCACAGTTTCACAAAAGCACGAAAGTTCAGATTCCACAAAAATGAATAAATCCCATGACAAGGGGGGGTCCAACGTGGGTTCGATGCTCCTCAGCTCCTCAGTCACCAATTGAAGTGAAGGAGACGAACATAGAATTTGTAGATTCCTTTAATAACTGAGGAGCATCAGTAAGATACATCTTCCATCTCCTATCCCAGCAACGATTCTGGTCAACCACTCAGTTGAACCAGAATCCCTTACAAACCCAAACATTCTGTACAACACGAGGATGCAAGGTAACTAGTTACCAAGCAACACAACACATACAAACTAGCCCTAGGGGATATTTTTGTTCTGGCCCATTTCATGGGATTTTAATCTATAGACCCAGCATTGTTCTTGTTTGATCAAATGGGATTCCTGGTCCACTTGTTCTATCTCAGTTCGTCTGCAGTGTGTTGCAGTTCCAGGTAGTGGGGGGTCCTTTTTGTAGTTGCTCTTTTGCATCTGAGGTTGGTTTGATGCTCACAGACTCTGGTCTTGATTTTGCGTGATGTCATACTTAGATAATGTAGGTTACAAGGGCAGGTGATCATATAGATTACCCGCTCCGTGTTACAGTTGGTGAATCTTCTCATTTCCCATGATGTGGTATTATTGAAAGTGATAGTTTTGCTGGTTTTGGTCAGGTGACAAACACTGCAGTTCCCACATGGGTGGTGTCCGCTTATGGGTGTTGACACCCTGGCCTGTTAACCTGTCTCTAGGGATACGTGGTCGCATGTGGACCAGCATGTCCTTGAGATTGCGACCTCTCCTGTGAGAAAACATTGGTTTTGGTATAGGAGTACCAATGCCTTCCAGGATCCGCCAATGTTTGTTGATAATCTTGCTCACTGCATTGTACGTGGAGTTGTAAGTGGCAATAGAAATGGGGTATATTTCTTTCTCTTTCAGTATAGGTGGCACTAAAAGTGATTTCCTACTGTTATTCTTGGCTCTTTAAATTTCTTTAGTCAAAATATTGTGCAGGTATTTCCGTGCTCTTAACTTTGAAGCCAGATCTGTAGCTTGTGTTCTGTAGTCACTGAGTTCCAAACAATTACGTCTAAGTCTTAGAAATTGTCTGAAAGGTAAGTTCTCTCTCAGACAGTGGCGGTTCGCCCAAAGGGGGCGTAGGGGCGGAGACCCGTTAACAAATAGCACAGGTCTGTCACATCTCCTATTACTTTCTGCTGTCATGATGTTACACTTTGCAGGAAAACGATTGCCAGTTTTCAAAATAAAGTGCAACATCATGCCAACAACAAAGGGAGCTCCACTGTCTGTTTCCAACTGCGCATGTGTCAGGCGGAGGCTTCTTCTGCCCACCTCACACATTCACAGTACATAGCAGACATGAAGCACTTGCCTCGGGCAGTGCAGCATGTTTGCTAATGAGGCTTTGGTGGGGCTTGTCACTCTTTTCATCTCGATATCCTATCGCATGGCATGATAGAGGAGGCGGGTTTGTCTCCAACTCTATCCTGGCATCTGATATGGCAGTAACTCGCTTTCCAGGCCAGGTTAAGCAAACGCTTTCAGTTTCAATCATGACCGCTTCCGCTCGTTTAGACTTGCGCGCAGTTTGTGGCGGCAGAATCCAGGAGCAGAGATCACAGAGAGGCCGACTGAGAGTCCCGAGGTAAAATAGCCTGTGTGTGTGAGGCCAGCATAATTGTAGGGCGCAGGGTGGGACCTGGGAAGAGCTGAAGGAAGGGAGAGATCCCGAACAGTTATTGTGCACGGCGCAGTCCTTTCAGATTACCACCACTCAGAAAAAAAAACGAGGTTGCAATTGTCAACTCGGAAACAATATTTGCAGTTGGCCAGTGTTTGTTAAACACAGGCTGCTCCAGATGAATATGCCAAGAAGGCCTAGTTCCTAGCATCACGTGGGAGACCAATGGAAAAGAAACTCATTTTGCAGGGACAAATTTAGCTGATGGGAGCTTGCTGCCTTTGTTTAATTCACGTAAATGTTGCATCCTTAAACACAACGCTGCAATTGATAACTAGTCGGTGGAACCTCCTGGATGGCACATATACTTTAAACAAATTAGAATGTTGAGTGTGTGCGACTTACTTTGATGCACAGTTTTGGGAAAGTGTACTCTGTGTGAGTGTGATGAAAATGACGGGCACCAACCCATATAGGGGGCGTGGTGCCTTTAGTGGCAGCAAGGGGCAGAATCAGGGTAGGAACTCTTCCGGGTTAAGTTACCCGGATGAGCTTGAGCTTTGCGGACCCACGAAAGTGCGTCACGTTTCAGGCAACTGGCGGGGGGTTTGAAAACTCAGGGGCGAGGTAGATCCCCCTCTTTGTCCTCTCGCCGCGTGGACGGCGACATTGGGTGTCGCAAAGTTACCCACCCACCCATCCCTAAGCTCAGAGTTTGGTTAGGCGGGGTCCTGGACAAGAGACATGTCAGGGACTCCGGTTGGCGGCGGCTGCTTGGCCCCAGAACAGGGCGCGTAGCCTATTGTGGGCTCCGGGCTGGCGGGAGAGGGGGCTGACCTGCTGGTGGCCCTGGACTCTCTGGCCCTACCCAGGAAGCCGGTGCTAGTTATCAGCAGGGGTGAAACTACCTGTGGCTCTGTTGGCCAGTGGGCGGTCAGCACTAAAGAGAGCAGGGTATCTTGGTTGGGGCCTGCTGGCACAACCCTTGGCAAACGCCCTGTGGAGAGTCAAGTGTAAATACAAATGTAGAGATGAAAATGTATAACCTGATATCTTATTAGCGTGCTGTGGTGTATTGAATAAAGCAATAATAAAGTTGGTGAAGAGATTAACAGTGAGTGAGCCAAAAATGTAAAAATGGCGGTAGCATGTTTTAAAATTAATAAAGACTACGCTGTGAAGACCAAATACAGCCTGACGTGTTTTACTGGGGATATTCTACACGGCAAGGGTGGGGAGAAGGATGAAGTTGTGGTGAATTGCACATTGTCTGCCAACTAAATATTAATGGCTCAGTGCTTGGAAATCTGTGGCAGTTTGCTAATTCATCTGGGTTACCTAGGCAGCAGTACTAACAAAACACCATTTTAAATGGAGAAAATCAAATGCAGAGATAAAGATCATTACTGAGTGTCACAGGTGAAATACAGTCCACTGCACAGTGACCACGCTCCCAAGTGGAAAGTGACTCAGCCACTTCCAGGCTCAGTTATTCCACATTCCTGCTGCCTTAAAACAATCACCACTTCACTTTTCCCCGCAAAGCATAGTCCTCTCCCCTAATTATAGTCACACTTAAACAAGCCAATTCTCTCCTCCAGCTCCTCCAGCTCCAGCTCATGTCTCTTTTTAGCATGTGGTGCGTCCAGGGGAGAAAGGCAGGCATAGCCTTGAACACTCTCCAGCCAGCAGTCATATGCCACCCTGGCCCAGTAATCAGCTTTTCACCTTCAAAGAAAATATTTTCCTCTGCGCATTCTACAATTTGCATATGCTTAGGATGTTCTCTCACGAGGTGGAAGTGGTCGCTTTGTGTAGCTCTTTTTTCAATTGCACTCTCCCTGTTTGCGCTTGCATTTTATTGCAACTGTAGGACGACAATTCTTTCTAAGCTTGGCAGCAACATGTAAAGACAATTTGGAAGTGGTCTCATCCCATTTCACTCCTTGCATGTGGGACCTTGTTCTGCGCAGGCACTCAAAACAGATGTGGATGGCATGTATGGTGGATGAAAGGTGCTTCCGAACCAAGCATGAGCCAACACATGCCTCGCTACCGGGGGCTTACATTGCGAGTTGTACACTGGAAATAATTTCCAAGGCTAGATAAAATAAGTACTATAAGTAATTGGTGGCAGATGCTAAGTCCAATCAGTATTTTTAGAGTGGAAATCTTTTCAATGTTTAGATGCCTAATGTAGGGTCTTGCGTTAATGTATTATTTTTAAGTGACAACAGATGAGGTTAAATTGCACCTTGGAGATGTGGCAACTTGAAAACGTACTTAAAAAAAAAAATACTTAATACTTGTTCTATTTAAGAAAACACTATAGTTAATATTTTAAACTGCCAGTCTGTCTAATTCTAGTTTCTGTGAAGTACTGCAAAGTCTGCAAGGCCCTGAACATAATAGCAGTAGTTGTATTTGCAATGATAGTATCATATGTATTTTGATATTAAAAAGGCTTGTATCCGTTTTCTGCAAACCTAATTTTTCTCATTATCTGTTTGCACAGTCAGTCTTTATCACATTATTCTTGTCCCTATGTAACACTCCCAGTTTTGTGCTTTTTGCACTGCGCAAATCCTCACATTAAAATACAATTTGTAAAAAACTTAAAAACACACAGGAACAATTTGCGAAACTATATCAAACCTTGAAGGGGCTGAAAGCCTTCAAGCTCCTAAAATCAGGGAAAAGCATCAGGGCATTGAGCAATTATTTAGATAGTTTGGGGGTGAGGCTTGTCAGGGGTTACAACTTCGTTCTTAAATCTGTGCCTCACCACTTTTCAAATCCACCAGTCTCCACTGCTCTCAGATGCCTTGGATGGAAACTGTCGTAGCAAAGTAGGTAGATTTTTGCTGTGGTTTTACAGTAGGTGGTGGTTTTTAGGTGACCCTCGTGGGGGAAGATGTTCAGATTTAGGAAGACTAGACCTGTTCTAGAGAAATTGTGTGTGAATATAAAGAATTTATTCTGCCTATTCAGCCACTGCACGAAATCTTTTGCTGTGCTTTCATCCCCATTCCATATGATTAGGATGTCGTCTATATATCTTTTCCAAACGCCGATGTTGGGGTTTTGAACTCTCAGGATTTTACGTTCTTTGAGGTGGTGTATGTAAAGCCCTGCCATACTCGGTGCGAAGGTACTTCCCATGCTAGTACCATGCTTCTGTAGATATAGAGTGTCCTCAAACTTAAAATAATTCTCAGTCAGTGCTAGTTTGCAACACTCCATCACAAGGTTGCGTGGGGTTTGATACTTCCACTCTGTTGTAAACAGGACTTCTTCTAGGATGTCTAATGTCTCTGTGTGTGTTGAAGGCTGGTGTAAAGGCTTTCAATGCCCAGGCCAATAAGTAGTTGTCTCTTGGGATCGAAGGGCAGGTCCTGGAGGATTCGGAGGACATCCTACATATCTTTAAGGTACGTGTTGGTGCCCTGAATTTAAGGCCTAAAAAAAGCATCTGCAAACCTCGAGAGAGAGGTTCAAGGATCGACTCTATGCCAGAGACAATGAGCCGTCCCGGTGGAAGGTGCAGATATTTGTGTTATTTCAGAATGGTGTAAAAGTAGGGGGTAACTGGACTTTTGCTGATTAGGAAGTCACCTTCCTTTTTGGAGACCCAGTCATGGGCCAGGGCTTCTTCAACCATGCTCCCAGTGTGGATTCTGATCCTCTCTGTGGGGTCTCTGGTAAGGTGTTCATAGTTGCGAGTTTCACTCAGCAAACGAATGCATTCTGTTTGGTATGCCACCTTGGTTTGAATGACAAGGGTGTCACCCTGATCTGCTGGTGTTATATCTATATTGTCATTTTCTGAGAGTTTTTTGATTGTTTGTATTTCATCCCGTGACGTGTTGTGAAAAGTTTTGATATTATTGCGGTTAAGTTACCCTATTTCTTTCAGCACAGCCTTTTCCAATGGAGGAACTCTTTTTGGTTATTTATATTTTTTCTATTAGCACATAGACATGCACTACGCTTGTTTCAAGTCCCAGCAATAATCATTATGCTGAGAAGAAATTTTAAAGTTCAGAAGATAAACATACACAATCTATTGTCTATTATTTAAGAAATATAAACACAAAACTGTTGGTCAGAAAAAGCAAGGTTATGTTTTGCTGAAAAGATGGGTTCAAACTAGGCTATAGGTAATCAAGTATTTTATTTTTACTGATTGTACTGATGCTCAGTGAAACTCTGTTGAAAGTAAGAACAAGTTTAATGGTTTCTTTTGCTTTTTATTCAAAGCATGCACTGGTCTGATGTCTTAGTAAATAGGATGGAAATTTATAGACATGTTTGTAATGCTTTGATGGATTGAACTAAATGTTCCTCATTTATCAAAGGCCACAAAAATGTAGATGTGCACAGCATATGCAGTAGAATAAATGTGCCATGCTTAGTCACATTCTTTCTGCAGCAAGATGTTCTTATTGTTCTAAATCTTACACCGTAGAACAACGTTAAAGGAAATAGCATTATGCTGTAGTGGTTTGGCAGAACAGTGTAGTAAAGAGGTCCCCCTGCAACAATGGCATGTTGCTAGGGCAGGGGAAATTACTCAATTCTACATAAACTCTACAAATACATTAACAGTTTCCTAACTAATTCTCAAGATCAGAGAATGTAGGTCTACTTGTTGACAAATGCTTTATCAACAATCAACATTCCAAAGAGCACAATTAATTTGTTAAAAATGTTGACATTTGAGATGGTATAATTACACAAGACGTTACTGTATAAAATGCAATTTCATTCAACAACGTTCTCATCAATCACACCGTCATTCACTCAAATCACTCATCCTGTTCTTCACTCTATCCATGTTCATGGCACAAAGAATTTGTAATACCTAGCAGGATAGTCCTAGAAATTGGAGTTCATCAATGTCACCAGTGTAGACTATTCCTTTAAATTAGGTAATTAATGCTCTGAATTATCCATAGCACAATTATATATTTTCCGTGTCTTTCGGAGTCGCAGCAGTTCCCCAGCTGTAGTCTGTGTTTCTTGAAGAAACACTATTTGCACTTGTTGTCTGTTAACGTATGAGTATATAGAGTAGCGTTTCCTCTCTGTGTGCATTCCCCTTAGGTTATAGATGGTGGTGGGTGGAGCCATAATATGAATGGTGAGAGTGTCTTGACCCCGGGATCCTGGGGTCTCTAGCAAGTTCTTCCATGTGCTGGTGTCCACTCACCCAGCTACACAGTGCGTTTGATGCCTGTCTACTGAGGTGTTTAGTGTGGAAGAGAATCTTGAATAGGTGTTAACAGGGATAAACAAGAACTGAAGGAGCCTACCACAACTAGCGGTACAACCAAGCTGGAGATAATAGGTAACCATCAAGTTATGTGGAGTAGTGGCCCAGTGATATGTAAGGAGGGCTCAAGGGTAGTTCTGCCCTGCTTGTCAGTCTCTAAGTGGAATGGTGTCTGGTCCTAAGAGTGTGCAGTAGTGGGTGGTCATGTCCCCGTTGCAGCAGCCCTGGAGGGTATAATCACAATAATTCAGTTAGTAATATCTAGATTAAAGATTGTGCAGGTGAGAGTCAGTTTGCTCATGTCATGGCTGTAAATAGTCTATTCATATGACATTGGCTGACTGAGGAGTCACCTGCGGAAGGGATTGGTAATCCTGGTTGAAGGCCGGCGATGAGTCAGATTCCTCATCTGAGGAGATGTGTGATCCGCTGTCCCCATCCGAGAGGCCAGTTTCAGCTCCCAGGCTGGCTGCAGCCTAGAGGGCATGCCCTGGGTGAGGGGCATTAGGGTGTCTATGAGCCCATACACAGGCTTCTTTAGTGTCAGTAAAAAAGAGAGACTCGTCGTTGGTGAGGACCCTGAGGTAAGTTGGGAACAGCAAGAAATATTGGACCTCCATTTGTCGGAGCCTCCTTTTGACTTCCAAAAAGGTTGTGCCTTGTCATGGCACTGGTTGGGTATAATCTAGGAATAGCATTATAGTTTTGTCTTCCAGTTTAAGGGGTCGACCATTCTAGCAGTGCCTAGGATAGCATCTCGGTCTCTGAAATGTAAAGGTTGGCCAACATGGGTCTTGACAGTGCTACCAGCGTGGGGCGACACTCCAGCGAGAAGAGGGGGGTGAGGTCCGAGGCAGCAACAAAGGAGCGAAGCTAAGTCTCCAGAAAGATCAGGGAGTCCTAGCCCTCTTCACCCTTCTGCAGGCCCAGGTTTTGTCTATTGCCACTGCAAGAGCGTTCCTCCATGTCTTCTGCCCTCTTCTCCAGCATTCACACGTGTCCTGTAGATCCAGAAGGGCTCGTTGATTGTCAGTTGTTTGCAGTTGCAGTGTGGCTATTATTTTCTCTCCTTCGGTGACCCTGTTTGCCAGTTTCCAGTTGTCGTAGGGCAGTAAGTTCAGTTCTGTTATGGGTGAGCCTTGGGTTGTTTCCATAGATATCTAGGAGCTTTCAAATGCAGCCAATACTTGATCCAGTTTGTCTGCTGCAGGCTCAGGGGTAGTCTGTGTGTTCCCCTGTTATGGAGTGTCTGGTATCATAGATGGGGGTAAGACATCACTGGTTTCAGAGTTGGAGGAGTCACCTTCTGCCTGCTCATAATTGCGTTTTGTAGGGGCTCCCCTCCTTCCATTTGAGAGGTTTCAGTGACTTCAGTGGTTAACACCCCGAGAGTCCTTACTGCAGTGGCACCTAGTAATTGGAGGATAGTCTGCGCCAGGAATTAGGCAAAGGGGGGCCTCCAGGGGGTGTCACTGATTCATCTCTGGTTTATCCCTGTGAATCGGGGATGAGGAGAAGGGGGAAAGGGAGGTGGTTACACATGACCAAAGCAGTGAGTACCTTCATGTCACCTCACAGTGAATCTTTCTCCCATCTCAGTGTCCGTGGGGCACCATAGATGTGGTGCATGCCAACTGCCACTGCGATGTGAGGTATTGGTTCCCCCAGTACATGCTGATGCTCATCCCCTCACTTGCAGCGTGGCCTCTACCTCCCAGGCTGCGATAGAGGAGAAAGGGATGTGGGATACTTTCTGGTCTGTCCAAGGTTGCCCGAGCAGTGTGTCTTTCCAGAGTTGCCACGGGCAATCCCTCCCAGGATCACAGATTGCCCCCTAATTTGGCTTTAGGCTTGATTATTTTGGAGCCTCCACAAGCCTTGTGGTGGCCGGTGTGGTCAAAGTCCAGGTTTTGAGCTGCCTTGTTCCCAATGCCTCCGCATCGACGTCAGTCCGGTGCATCATGAAGTAGCTGTGGGGGCCATTCCCCCCAGTGCCAGGCCTCTTTCTCAGCAAGGCAACACCTGTAGCCATGACGGATATGCTGTGTGCCAAACCAGGGCTGGGCCGGCCTTGGGGACCAACAGGTGTAGGAGGCCTCTCCCCCCCCCCTGGTTTAGAACATTGTGATCCCGCTGGGTTCCATGCAGGCCACACCCGACCCCTTGCTACTCACCTCTCTGCTTACGTACCTCAACCAGCCACTCAACCTCAGGTTCAGCAGGCAGGCAGCCACGCCGATGTGGCTGCAGACGGTGCATCACAGGTATAGGGCCTGCAACGTCAGCTCCTGCCTCGGGACTCCGAGGCAGGTGGTCCCTTCTCTCACCACCCAAAATTCACAGGGAGCAGCTTTGGGGTGTCGAAATCAGCAGCATCGGTCTTTGCCGTCAGTCACAGCTGCACCAATGAGTAGGTTGGTGCAGATGACGGGCCCAGAGTCAAGATTTGGGAAAATTGCAGGGTGGATGGCGCGGAGCACTAGCAGTGTGCGTCCGCCATCTTAGCCTCCTTGGCCATGCATTGTCAGTTCCTGTACTTTACTGGCTTTGCAGATTTGAGACTGTTTCGGAATATTGGCCCCATTCATGTAGGAAACTCTATGTATGAAATTATCTGCAAACATAGATTTTTGTCTATGCATAAACTAACATCTCCACCTGGATAGCATTCACCAGTTCTGAGTGGAGACATCCACAGTTTGTGTCCCCCCTTGCATGAAGTGGAGAAGTGACATACTACTGATATTACAACCGCAATCCAACTACTAGCAAATTTAAGTAAGGATTTCAAGTTTACGCCTGTTGGATGAGTTCTCTGCATCAGAGGGTGAAATCTCCACTATGCTGTAGAGAACTTCAAATGGAAGAGAATAAGGAAAACTAATTTACCAGAGCTAAATCACATACAGATAATAAACATTACCCTGAAAGCACATAGATTTAGCCCACACCCTGGCCTCTGGCCTCTTTCCCTTGGACTGTGTGATCTTACAGACACCACCAGCTGCAGCCTACAGAAGATAGCCCACCACACTCAAGAGTAAGTAGAAACTCATTCTGGAATGGGCAGACCTTGTAGTAACATTTGTTGTAGGACACTACTGGTAAATGTATGGTCTACCTCCATGCAGTCTCAGTGGAGTGGAGAATGTGGCAGAAGTTCACAAGTTTTCTCAATGCATTGGGGGTGGCGGTACACGGCATGTGTGACCTGAAAAAGAAGCAGCAGTAAAACAGGAGGCATGTGAAGGATATGTTTTCTAAGATAAAGGTGGTAGACCCAGATCCCAACTCCTTCCTTCCACCCTTGGTTAACGAATCTTCTGCACCATATATGCACAAAGTCACACAAAGGCAAAGCCAAGATAATGAAAATGTACCAAATTCTGCTTTCAAGGTTCAAAATAATTGTAGCACTTTTGACATTTGTGAACTCAATAATACAAAAGGATGACAAATGATCTTTAATGATCTCTTTTTATCTCTTACAGTAGTTACATTTTGGACAAATATGATAGAGATTGAATCATAGGTTGAATGAATATCACAAATGCCGATAGGTGTTTCACAAAATTCATTTCATCAGAACTGGTTAAAATATTAGAATCATGTGCTGTCATAGCATTCGGATGCAAATTTTTATCATATCTGATAATGCTTAAAATCAGAAGAGATAGATGGCTGGGCAGCATGGCAACCATTTGGCTCCATGATATGTGAAGCGATCAAGTCAGTTAGGATATCCACCCTGCACAATGGACAACTATGTGCCTGTCCCAGATGATATACCATGAAGGAGTTTTGACATGGGAAAGTCCTGTCCTCTGGGAGGATCACTGCTTTCAACAGCAATCTTTTGTGTCGGGGACATTCATGAAATGGTAGCGCAACACAGCTATCAATCTGTAAAGGCTCCCTATGTTAACTGAGAGGCAGACCTGTGTTTTGCAGAACATAAAGAAATGTTTCCATGACATCATGAAGTTGCATCTGGAAGACCACCAGGTGTTGAGGGAGTAGGATGCAAAGCGCCTGTGACATGGTCAAGTAGTTGATACAGGCTCTCTCACCAGTGGCCTGTCTCAAACTGAGGGGCCAAGTTCGGTGTCACCTGCAAGTGGGGTTCAACAGTAACTTTCCAGTTCCACCACACCCACCAACCCTATCAATAATTCACCTGATCCCAGAACCAAGCCACCAGCTCCCAGTCCTTAGCGCTAGGATAATTATCGCCGGCTAGCGTGAATTTTTATCGCTGAGATAGCGTGCTATTAGCAACGCTTATCTCAATAGCGATAAAAATCCTCACGCTAACAGGCTAATGTGAGATTATCGCTGGAAACCCAGCGATAATCTCACGTTACCTTGTTGATAGGGACAGGCAAATTTAGCCCTGATATCCTCCTTCCATAGGATATCATGGCTAAGTCTGAAAAATGCCAGACGTAAAAAAGCAGCGTTAACCGCGGTTAGCGCTGCTTTTTTTGTCTCTAACAGTGTTAGCGACATTCTTGATAATAGGAGAAATGTCGCTTAGCGACATTTCTCCTATTATTTTACTCTGGAACGCCCCCTTTGCATCTCATTAGAGATGCAAGGGGAAGCGTAGAGTAAAAGGGTGCTAACATGCAAATTTGCATGTTAGCACCCTGTTGTTGATAGGGCACTAGTTTTATCTCTCCTTTTTTGGCTTTTAAAGCCAAAAAAGCAGAGATAAAGCCCTGGTTGATATGCCCCTTAGTTTTGAAAATTATTTCTATATCGTTTCTTTTCAATAAATGAAAGCTAAAAATGTGGGCATGGATTTTGAGGATATGTCAACTGGCCTGGAGAAAGGCAGACAGAATAAAAAGAGTGCCTGAGTCGAGGAAAGAAGGTTCAACTTGGAGGTAAGGGGGCGATGGAAAAAAGCCAACAGGAAGGTCAGGATAAAAAAGAATCAACTTGTCCAAAAAATAGTCCAAAACAACGTTCCAAATGTCCTAAAGTAAAGTACAAATGCAAAGAAAAGTCCAAATTCAAACAGTTAAAGTCAATTCCCCAAACCAGGTGGATGTTGGGTCAGAAATGCTTGTCTGTGTCGAAGACAAACATTCTAGGCCAACCTCTGACATCAGAGCCACATGTATCTCATTCTCTGGTGCAGGCATTTGGGATTATAGGGCAAGATCAGACATCTCCTGAGTTTGAGGACACATTGGGATAGTTTTAGCTGTATGGGAGCAGACATTGGGAGTTGCAACTACTGTTCTCTAAACCAGATGAAATGGCTACAGTCTCAGCAGAGAGTAGGCTGTAGAGTCCTTTATGCTTGTCAGCCTCCACTTCTTGATGGGCCTTCAAGCTTGATAGAAGCTGCTGAGGATTCCTACAGGGTACCGATCAGCAATTAACTGATTAGCTGCTTATATCATATTCTAACAAAAGAGAAATGCACAACCTTCGCAATTCAAGAAGAGGCATGTTAGCACCTTCATTATTCACAGTGCTGTGAAGGACACAGTCTGACTCTAGAGCTGTGTGACCACGAACCGTGCAAAAGAACACCTTGCAGACTGACAAACTCCGTGCTTGTGTAAATGTGAGTGTATACCCTTAATTGAAGTTTCAGATGTTGACAAACTGTAGTACTTTACATGCTGTAATTAATTAGTCAAATTTTTCCTGAACACAGCTTGTGACAAGCATAATCCTGCAGTTTGGATAGGTACGATCACCATGGTGAATCATGAAGGATGTAGATGTAGGGTTCTATCACCACCTTCCTTATTCAAAATTATGTATATTTAGGATTTCGGACTTCATTTAAAACCAATATTAACCAAAATGACACCACCCGAGGGAATATTGGATTTTCAGGAGACACTGGAAAACACCTGATTTTGCAGCATTTTTACTACAGTTATGCCCTCTGGTATTAAAGAAGTAGACATGCAGGCGGTACCTCTAATATATATTTTCCTTTTGTCACATAATGGTTTTGAGAGCAATTTGAGCACACAGATGGAGATTTTGCATCTAATCTGTCCTGACTTTCCAGTTACATTTAGCCCCGATGAAGATCTTGATGAACTATTGCCCCACACACTGAGATCAAAACACATAGGTCATACTGAGGAGTATCCAGTTGGCATTGTTATTTTTTGTGGACTCATTGAAGGACTTTAGGTCATGAATAATTATTAATACTTTGCTAAACATCCAGCAACTCTTAGATATCCCCAGATGGGACCACATTGTTTGAACATCCTTTGCAAAATTGCGGTATGAAGTTGCACATGCTGTTCTACATAATGGCAGGATGAATTAATGTTTTTGTCCACATATGAAACTTACATGTATACATTTTGTCTGTCTCCTATGTTGTTCCATATGCTTGTTACTGTCTAAACATGTATTGGCACATTACAATGATGAGAAAATTATTTCTATGAAATAATGAGCTATACAGAATATAGAATAAAGTTTGCATGTCGTCTATATAAAATTTGAAATTTCGGATCTATGGAAAATGAGGTCTCCCCCATTTCTGATTGCATAACAGCAATTAATTGCATGAAGGCCTTATAAAAAGCAGCCATGGGGACACACTGATAGAGTGGGGGTGGGATATCAGGGGCAAAAGTTACCCTCAGATGCTGAGTTTGAAGACTGGTCCTTGGAGGAGGAAGGAAGTTAACAGGGGGTGCAGCTGGAGGTCCCATTGTATTGGGGTCTTCTTCAGTGATGGAGGAGTTGGCTTTAGATCTTGATGATGGAGGGGCCACTCCTTGAGACACCCCAGATGTAACTTATTCCATCTGGAGGAGCCCGTGTGTCTAAACCCTCCATGCTAATGCCTTCTATCTCCACCTCTACTGTAGATGTGCCTAAAGTGGCTGATGATCTTCTTCTCCTTCAGCCATGGTCCCATTCTTCCACGCTTCATATTGTGCTTCCTAATGAAAAGTACAAGGAAAGTTGAAAAATGAAAAAAGCCATGAGGGCATATGTTCACTACTTCATGTATATAAAAACACATCTCCGAGCATTACAATAATGACTGTGACAACAAGTGACATTGTCATGTACCCCATTTACCCCATTTGTGTGTCCCATGGAATGGTCTTATTCCCATATGCCTATTGCAGATACCTCTAAATGTACTTTGCACATACATAACTTGACAAGGTCAGAAAAGCCAAGACTTGTGTTTCACACTGTTTATGATCTGGCTCTAGCAGACAACAGGTGATGGGAGAAAAGCTTACAATAAGTCTAACCAAATGCTCTGAGTAGCATTCCAACCCATCATTCTTTTTCCCACCATGACACCTCAGATTAGACCCATCCATATGCAAATCAGTCTTGGTTATGCAGTATTAGGACCAATCCAGCCCGCAATGCCAAAGCAGGTGCTCTCTGAACCGAAACACAAGCTACCCAAGACCAGTTTTGGCCTCTTCAGTTGGATGTAGCATGAGTCAAGTGGCACAGTGAGCAAGGGAACCACATCTGGTCATGCCCTTGGCCAGTGGGGCTTTACACTAAACATACAAAAGTAGATGGGAGCGATGTTTGCATTAAGTCTAACCCCTGGCAATCGCTCATGCTCACTGTGCCACTGGAACCAAGCTACAACCAACTGAAGAGCCCCAATCAGGGCGAAACAGTCTTGGGTAACTTGATGTTGAAAATTTATACAGATTGTGGAGGCTTACTAAATTAAAAAGAGTCAGAGGGGCTTAGCAATCCTGCCATGGGCCCAAACACATGCAATATAAATGTGTTATGTTATATGTTATGTTATAAAGAATTTTATAGCGCGCTCAATTACTCAAGAGTGTCCTGGCGCGAGCAGTTATCGGAGAACCTGAGAGAACGAGAAGTTTGAATCAGCTAATTAAAAAGAAAGGTGTTAAGTTGTTTCTTGAAGGGTCCGAGCTCCTGAATGCTCCGAATTTCTAAAGGGAGAGAATTCCAGGCCAGCGCAGTTTTGACGGAAATAGACTGGCCTCCCAGCCGGGACCTACGAAAACGGGGGATGGTAATCAAGTATTGGGTGGCTGATCGTAAGGCTCTATTGGGGGCATAAAAGCTAAACTGCTTCCTTATGTATACAGGACCCAAACCATGCAGCGCTGTGTGAGCCACCGTAAGAGCTTTAAATTGCACTCTTTTGGCTACTGGAAGCCAGTGCAGGTCACGCAAATGCTTTCTCTCGTTAGATCTTCTAGAGATGGTAAATAGAAGTCTAACAGTGGCGTTTTGAATCATTTGCAATTTTCTCAGCAAATAGCCGGAAATGCAACAGTAGAGGGCATTGGCGTAGTCCAAGCGCGAGAGAATGAGTGCCCGAGCGACCGTTTCCTTTGCTTGGCTAGGAAGAAGAGGAAAAAATCTTCTAAGAGATTTAAGTATGCCAAAGCAAGCACCAGTGAGTTTCCTAACTTGCACCGCAAAGCGGAGATGTGCTACTGATGGTTCATCGAAATGACAAGATAGAGGGAGGCAAACATGACATTTGATCTCCTTGTCAGAGATGAGGCCATGTGCTAATGTCTTCCTTTATTTATTTTCTCAGCACCAACCAGCATCAGGGTGGTGTCATCCATGCATGTGTGGCTAGTTTATTGGGTGGCACAATCCACCCCCCTTGTCCACTCGTTCAGTACAAAAGAATAGCTCTTTGGTGGTGATGTAGCCCTCTCACACGCCTGGGTCTATGTACCACTGCACCTGATGCACTAATCTTGCCAGTCAGCCACAACAAAGGAAAGGCTGGGTGTGACAAAAGAGGCTTCTGCATACTGATAGTCTTCCTGGTCTGGGAGTGGGGGATGTGGGGCGCACTTACCTTTCTGTAGGCTGTGTCCTGCCTTCACACAAAGGGCTCGTTTACCCACTACTTGTTGTCTGGGGCCAGGGCTGGAGTTGAAACGAGTATGTATATGTATAATCCAGTGTGGATTCTCTTTTGTGGTGTATTCATTGTGTTGCTGGTGTGTGTGTATTGTGCAAACACTTTACACATTGCCTCTGATGATAAGCCAGACTGCTCTGTGCCAAGCTACAGGGGGTGAGCACAGGTTATCTTTGGTGTGTAACTCACTTGCCCTGACTAGAGTGGTGGGTTCTGCCTGGTTTAGGTGCATACCCTAGCCAACTAGAAACCCAGTTTATAACATATATCAATTTAATAATTGATCTGCAATCAGTTTCTTGGTATTTCCTGTAACCATCTACTGTATTGTCTAATGAGGTCATAGAAATCCAACTGGTAAATCAGGTCAAAGAAAAACACTTTTTTACCCCACTCTACACCTTCCCTATGGCTGTCACAAGACTGCTGATGCGGTAATACAGCACCTGGATATGAAGCGGTGTGGTAATTTCTGGGTGTGGTATTACAGCTCTACTATGAGATGACCCAATGGAATGAAGAATCACAGTGGGAATTGCTATTCCTGCACAATTTATGCTTCTAGTTCCCATATCCTGGACCATTTTCAGAGATTGTGTTGTGCCCGGTTTTACCTCCGGAATATGTCTTCAGAAATCCGAGAAAGTTTGGTTAAAATGGATGCGGAAATTTCTAAACAGCTCAGACTCATGTTACCGGCTTGATTTCCTTGATGCTCAGAATGAGCACTTTAGTCACTCATTCCAGTGATAGAGGATGAAGTAGTTTCACACCTGACATTGCTAATACCCTTAGTAATGCTAATTTTGGGATATAGTATTACCTAGCAATTCAGAGTTAACGCTAAAGAATGTTGAATATTTGGGAAAATCACTGCCATAGTGCAGTTTCTGCCAAGTTATGGACCTTTTTCTGGAACACATTCTGTATCCTTTGATCTAAGAATGAGTGCCCAGGAACACCAAACACCTGACACAATTCCATATATGGTAATATTGTGAAATTACTGCTTTTCTCAGAATGTATGGTTTAGACAGAAACTCCTGTTTTTACCCAAATTGGGAATTCACAATACTCAGCATGAGCGCCATGGGCTAAAAGTTTGGCACTGATAGCGCCCTGTGCGACAATCTTTTTTGGTGCCCTACCCAATGACCTTCTCTACGATTCTCTCACAATCACCCTCTAACAGTGTCCCTCATCTCTCCATAGCCCCTCTCTCACATACATTTCATTGGGTTTAAAGCGCTGGTTTACTTTACTGAAAAGAATGTATTTCTACCCAAACACACTCATTTTTAGTAACATTAGGAATAGATAATGAAAGACTGGGGGAGAAAAACACAAAGCCCTAACTATACTGTGCAGTTTGCATGCAGCTCTTTGATGCTAGTTCATAAGCCACTGTTCTGTATTAGTATTCTAACTTATGAACTACTGTAACAAAAATATCTCTGTGACAAAAGCAGGTGTGGCTCCTCCGCGACGGCAGAGGAGCGTTGCCCCACTGCTCTCAGAGCAGGGAAAATAAAATGATAATAACGTTATTATCATTTTATTTTTCGTAGGTTCAGGGCTCAGTTAGGGCGCGGGGCTGATGGCACAGAGGGAAGAGTGGTTTGTCATCTCCAAGTGCGCGTGGCGGTTTGACTAGCCGTCTATGGCCGGCCAAACAGTCATGCACACTTTGCATGTTCCCCACCAGGCTGTAATGCACAGCCTGGTGGGGAACATGCACAGGTTCCCTGCCCCCTTTGAGCCCTGAACCATGGCGCTCACACCAATCACAACGCTGCGTTGCAGCATTGTCATTGTCTTAGGGGAACCAATCACAACGCTGCATTGCAGAGTTGTGGTTGTCTTAGGGGAGACTGTGTGCTTCCTGGACCACCCTCCACCCACGTTCCCCGCCAGCCGCTACTGGACAAAAGCAGTGACACACTGAGCTATCCACATAAAATACATTCTGTGCTCTGCATGGTATGCGTTCTTTGCAGCAGGCATATAAACCCTCTGTGCTACTTTATGGAGAGCCAAAACTGTCACTAGACAAAACTCTGATCTCTATACGCAGGAACAATAAACACCAGAGTAAGTTTGACATTTTTATTGTTGACTGAACCTGCTAGAAGGACAAGTAACTGTGCAGCAGGTGCTTTTAAAACCATCATTGTTATTGTGACCCTGTCAGAGGTCACAATAACTTACAAAGGTCTTCTCAACAAAAGATGCTTCCTTTCTGATTGCCATCAGTTAGCAGATGTGTTTAATGTTTTGAAGAGATTGAGGATGCATGGTGCCTTAACAGGTTTCCCCCTTAATGGCACTATATATTTTTTATTTCAGAGCAAGACTGAGACGGATTGTTGAGGAGGAGTTAGAACCCTGCCCTGCCTTCGCATGTGATGCCCTTGAACTGTTGGCACTCATCGAGCTTCCATTTCTAAAGTAATGAATATGGTATATAAAAGAACTGCAGTAGGATGGAGGGGGAGATAATGGAGTTGCTAGGCAATATAATAACCCTTGTAATGTACCATGCTTCAGTGATATTAAGAAAATGGCCTTATAAGTGCTATTCTTCTGTCTTATTAAAATAAAGTACAGTAAATGAGTTTATGTTCTTTAATTCGATGAAAGGTGTTCTCTGGTGTAGCTGTGCATCCATGCCTCAGAGATCATGCTATCAGATGCTAAAGTGCACTGCACCGTCCACACAGGATCATGCTAACTGCATGTGGTTGGAAATGCTTACAGTGATTTTATGAAGCACATGATGCAGAAGGTTAGCTGGCTTCAAAGTGTGGGCCAGAGAAATGCCAAGTTAATTACAAAGCAATTTACACACACATTGACAATGCTAATACTGTTGGCTTTTCTGTAGTGGAAAGATTATTTACTAAGCTTCACAAACACACAACATCGGTACAAGAAGGGCAGAAACATTGCTATCTCCAATAACACAAGGGACATGATGTTTTATGAGCTTAGTCCCGAAATAAACATTGAAATGAGAACAGAAGAAAGAAGTACAGAACAGGCAGCAGCCGTGCATGATTCTCTCATTTACACACAGTAGTCACACAAAAGGAAACTACAGCGCGTTTCGCCTCAGAAACAGAGAACATGTACAGCATGTGGAGAAGTAATCCATGTTCCATCAAAATAGGAAGTACATGTGCAGAAGCAGTTCAAGTTTCAGTAAGTGAATATATGCATTCATGTCTGTTCATTTGTGTAAAGGTGCCTGTGTGATATGTAAGTTGTGTGCTAGTGGCATGTGTTCTGTGTTCATGTGTGTGGGCATGGCTTCCCATTGCTTCACATTGTATGTTTGTGTGATGTTTTACAGCGGCGGCTCCTCGGCTAAGGCGGTAAAGCATCACCCCACAGGACAAATAAAAGAACACCATGTTATTATCATTTTATTTTTCCAGTACTGGCTCTGTAGCAGTAGGGCGGGTGGGGCTGGGCTGCCCACAGAGCAAGGGGAGGAGTGGTGGGCAATTTCTAAGTGCGCATGAGAGTTTAGCTGGCCGTCTTGGGCTGGCCAAACAGACATGTGTACTGAGCATGTTATCGACCCGGGTGTATTGCAGAGCCGGATGAAGAACATGCACAGGCTCCCACTATCTGACTGAGCAGAAGAAGGTTGCTGAGACCAATCATGAGGCTGTGGTTTTGCTGATGACATCAGCGTCATGATTTGCTTAGGGGAGTCTGGGAGCCTGTGTGCTTCCTGCGTCGACCAAAGAGGACAGAGGAGAGATGGCGGCTGGCATGTAATTGAAATTTTTCTTTATTGTTTTGATTTTTTAACCCCCTTACTCCCCACCTCACCACCACTGCCCCGTAGCAACTGCTACTAATGGTTTATGAGTGTTTCTGCGGAGGGTTGATGCTGTTTCGACACAATACTGTTCAATGTGTCTCTGACACTGCTGTTTCTCAGTGCAGATCTTGCCTCCACCCACCGTTTGAAAATCCCTGGCTGTACTGAATCCCACACCTCCTCCTAGGCTGTAGGACGCCCGACCAGTCTCAATGAGAATGTCGAAGGTAGTTCTTTAGCACCTGGCTTCCTCCTCCTCATCTAGGTGTGGCTGGCCAAGGGGCACTCTCGTCCATCACTACTGCACCGCCTCTTTTCTTTTCCTACACCAATACCACATACAAAGCTACATTAATATGTCATGACATAAGCAAAGGGAGACAGAAGTATCAAGCTGCAGAGAATAGGGGGCATAGAAGGAGAAAGAGCAGAACACCCTAGAACAGTGTTTCCCAAACTGGGTATCCGAGGACCCCCAGGGGTCTGTGGCACATTCCCAGGGGGTCCGCAGGCAGCAGTTTTAAAAGCACTGCTAAGTTCCTTGTAAAATGAGCAGTTTTCTAGCAACTATAAAAGTGTCAAGAAGATGCCAGTGATTAATGTACCTGCTGGGGAGAGATGAGAGTTTTGTCTTGTGGCAGCTTTGACTTATCTAATGTGACACAGAGGGTTAATATTCCTTCTGCAAAGAACATGTACAATGCATTTTAAAAAACAGTATTTTATGTGCATAGGTCAGTGGGCTACTGATTTTGTAAGCAAGTCCAGGATACAGAAGATGTCTTGAGTAGTTTATTTGTAGGTTACATGGAAGAGGGGATAGCTTGGAAGCAGCTAACTCCAACGGACCCCATCTCAAGAGTGCCCACTAACATTCTTAAGTAACTAAGCAGCAATGGAATATTCCAACTAGGTACAATACATGAACATCCATAAATGTGAATGAATACAAGATTATAACATACGTAATCTGACTCACAGATTACTACATTACCACCCCTTCTTCCAACACAAAAAAAAAAAAAAATGTTTTTTTTGTTTTTTTTACTGTAACAACAATTAGCATAAGAAAACTCAATCCCTATCCCTGATAGGTTTAATAACTTTACGTGACCTCCGCCTGACACCACCCGGTACAGAACCTGTGCCCTGCGAACATTTACCAGTAAGACGGAACTTCTTTAGCAGAACAATGGACTTTAGCAACCTTGCATAAGTTCCACCAAAAACCTCCTTTCACTTGAATAGCATTTCCCATGATCTTAATTACCTTCACAGGAGGACCAAATTTGCTTTCCCCTTTGTGACTATGCATGGACTTCCTGATTCTAACAGTATCACCTACTATGAGGATGGAAGTCTTAGACCCTTTTTAGTGTCAAAACATTTTTTCTGTTTAGCTTGAGTGACTGAAACATTATCTTTTGCTACAGACATTAATTGCCGCACATCTGATTCTACATCAATCCTGGACGGAAAGATGTAATGGGCTTCCTTCCTCTCATTAACTCAAAAGGAGACACCTTGGTAGACGAGTGTGGGGTGGTCCTATAAAACCATATCATACTTTCAAGAGATTTGAGAACATCCTGGTTATTAGCTTTAGCCCATTTAACACAGTCCCCCACCACACAATTCATTATTTCGACCAGACCATTCCCTTGAGGATGATAAAAGGAACTTTTAAAATGTTTCACCCCGGAGGCAGACAAAAAGGATTCAAAATCTTTCCCAACAAATTGTTTCCCATTATCTGACACAAGTATTTCAGGAGATCCCTCTCTAGACCAAACTTTCCTCAAAAAATTAATGAGGCTTTTTGTGTCAGCTTCTCTAACTAATTTGTATTCGGGCCATTTGGAAGCATAGTCAACTAAAACCAAGATAACTCTTGAATTTCCGTTGAGTGTCAAATAAGGTCCCATTACATCAACACCCAGTTTGACCCAAGGACGGTCTGGGCATTTACAGGCATAAGAGGAGGGACTGAAGTTTTAAGAGACTTGTCAGATGAACTGCAAATACAGCAGTTCAAAACAAACTCATCGATCTCAGAACCCATTCCTGGCCACCAGTACGCGTCACGAATGCGGCGTTTGGTGAAGGAAGAACCTAAATGCCCCTCATGAGCTCTAATTATGATCCCCCTCCTAAACAAATGTGGAGGAATAAGTTTGTCATTCCGTAATAAAATACCATCCTCCAACGAAATGTCATCTCCAATCTTAGAGAAAGGTTGTAGCGCAGGAGGCAGGACCTTTACTTTGGGCCACCCACTCCTAATAAGATTACACACGTCTTGGAGAACACAGTCATCAGAAAATGCGACTCTCCATTCATCTTCGGAACAAAATCTCAGTTCAGGAATGTCGACACCTGCCACAAGACAATCTTCATAATCCTCCTCAATAAGGTCAGAAAAGGAAACATCATCTTTTTGAGTGCTCGTGGGCAGAAAACGAGACAGAAAGTCTGCTCTCTCATTTTTTCCCCCAGAGATGTGTCTGATATCAAATTAATACTGTAACAACTTGGTGACCATTCTCATAATTCTGGGAGTGCAACATTTGCTTAAATTCCCACCGAAGATATTGACAAGGGGCTTGTGGTCAGTCTGAAGTAGAAAACGCTTTCCCCACACATATGGCCGAAACCTTTCAATAGCTCATGAGCAGGCCAACAGTTCCTTCTCAATGACTGAGTATTGTAATTCAGGTAACCTTAAAACTCTGGACGCAAACCCAATTGTTTTTTCAACTCCAACCTCAGCTTGCGTAAGCGTAGCACCCAACCCTACTTGACTGGCATCGACTGTAAGACAACTAGGTAAACTCGGGTCAAAAGGCTTTAGTACAGCACTGCTGCCTAGGAGATTTTTGACTTCTTCAAACGCGGACACACACTCATTGTTCCAAACAAATCTAGTACCTTTTTTGAGGAGATTACTAATGGGACGGACTATAGTAGCATAGTGGGGAATGAACCTCGAGTAATATTCACACAGGCCTAAGAGCGATTTGGCCCCCTTTTTATAAGTGGGAGTGGAGGCATTAACAATTGCCTCCAGAAGACCAGGTCTGGGTTTAACGCCATCTTGACTGAGAATGTGCCCTAAGTACTCTACTTCAGTACAAAAGAATTAGCATTTTTCAAGTTTCAAGACAACACCATGTTGCTGAAATAAGCCCAAAACTTTGTGCAAAATTAGGTCATGTGAGGGAGCATCGTTGGCAAAAATTAATACATCGTCTTGAAAAACTAAGACTCCGTCAACCCCTTTAAGTATGTTGGACATGACTCTCTGAAATACCGACGCAGCCGATGCTAGCCCAAAATTGCATGCGTAGGTATTGAAATGTGCCTAGAGGGGACACAAACGCCGTGAGATGCCGAGAATCGGGATGCAACTCAACTTGGTGATATGCGGAGGCTAAGTCAAGCTTAGTGAAGAATTTGGCACCTCTGGTAGACGAAAATAGATCATTAATTTTCGGAAGAGGATGTGAGTCAACCCAGATTTCCTTATTAAGTGATCTCAAATCAACACACACCCTGAGTTGACCACACCTCTTCCTAGCGACGACCAATGGAGAAAGCCATAGGGAGGACTCTGTTGGCTCAATCACACCCTTCTGACATAACTGTACTAATTCCTTCTCTAAGTCGTCCCTGACACTATATGGTACTCCCCTGAGTTTGTGTTTTACTGGTAGGGACCCCTCATTGACTATGATTCTGTGTTTAAAACCCTGAATTTTCCCTAATTCAGAGCTGAAAACTGTAGGGAATTTATCTTTGAGTGATTGTATTTCATCGGAACACCCAACCACAAGGACCTGTTCTTTGGTTCCCGGCTTAAGAATCATTCCAAACAATCCTTGATGAAACCACCCTAAAATGTTTAACCCTTTAACAGCAACATAGATCTTCCCTTTTATTCTCCTTCCTTTAAAACACATTTCTTCCTCAGATAAACCCAAGAGCTCGATTTTACGACCCTCATACGACACAGGTGTGCGATCAGGAGGAAGGAGAGGTTGAGTACCTTCCCAAGTTTCATCAAAAAGTTTCTTAGTGATCATGGTTATCTTGGCACCAGAATCCACCAAGAGTTTGATACATTTAGTCCCAACAGAGATATCAACGATAGGGTCAACACAAGCTTTGGGATCACCTTCAATGACATCACCAATAATGTGATCAGAAACAACAGAAACAACCTCAGAATCAGAGGAAGATTCTGACTCAACTACACATACAGTAGATTTCTTTTGATTCTTTTGGCCTTTAAGCTTAAGGCAAACCTTTGCGAAGTGACCAACTTTTTTACAATAGTTGCAAGTGACATTGGAAGCAGGACATCGTGAACCTTTAGAAATGGGGTGAGTTCCCACACCTTATACACATTGTAGGCTCTCCATTGCTAGTATTGTTGACTTTAGAGGACTTACTGACTTTACTAGCATTGTTTTGAGACGACTTTCTGATAGATTTACTAGATGCATTGAGGTTAATAGCATGAACAGCTTCCACAACTTTATCCTCTAATTCCTTCAATGAAACCATAGAAATTTCTATACTTTTAGCTAACTTGATGGTTTCATCCAAAGACGGATCACCCATGGTGAGCAATTTTTGTCTAATATTCTTGTCTCTACAATGGCATACAAATTGGTCCCTGATGAGTTGGTCAGTAAAGTTCTCAAATTTACAGTTTGCTGCCAATCTACGCAACACAAAAATGTAAGAATCCACATCTTCCCCTTCTGATTGTTTTCTTTAAAAAAAAGAATGTCTGAGAACCATGAGACTTGGTTGTTTATCAAAGCGAAGCTTGAGTTTAAGCACCATTTTTCTGTATTCGTCATTAGGTATGGCGACATCTTGTGGTAGGTCAGGCAAATGTTTAAACACAGATCTTCCTTCGAAACCTAGAGAGTGTAGCAATAAGTATTTCTTTCTATCTGCGCTGAATCTTGACGCACCTATGGCCCCCAAATAGGTTTCAAAAGCGTCATGCCACACTTCCCATCTGATAGGTGGTTCTCCAGGAGAGTCTAAAAATGCAGGAGGTGGATTCACAGATTGGAGGGTACACATGGTGGATATGACAAACTAGTGGTCAGAAAATACTCATGTTAAGTGATTTTGAGGAAAAGTAAAAAAAATACAAAGTAAAAGGAAACTATTGGCGAAATGAGTACATCACCGTGATAAAGTTTGGGCAAAACGAGGTGTGTGTGTCACAGTAAAGTGCACACTTGAGCAAAGAGTTTAATTGACGGAGATGAGGTGTGTATATCACCGTGACATACACAAATACAAGGAGAAGGTGTGTGTGTCACCGTCGTAATAAGCAGACGAAGTGATAGGAGATAAGCTGTGCGCATAAGTGTGCTTAATACATTGTGCACAGATAATTTCCAGCAGAATAAATGTCCATATGTTGTTGCTTTGAGGGAAAAAAAGGATTTACTGTAAGGAAAAAGCTGTGTGCATCAGCGTTGCAGCATTACAGTCTGTGCGCGTTGTGTTCGCGGTAGTGTGGTTGCTAGGAGACACAGGATTAGTAACGTACGAGCCAGCAGGAAGAACAAAGGTGGCAGTTATGCGCATTGAACTTGTGACACGCAGCCGTTCTTACGTACAGACGCTCATCTGGCAGGAATGATGTAGAGAGCGTTCCGAAGAAATGATGCGCGCACGCGATGTCAACACGCGCCAGGTAAGAATGCAGGCGCTTTTTAAAAAAATGCTATGTCAACGTGAAGCCAATTAGAAAGAAAGCAAACAGAGTAGGCCGCAATAGAGCGCACAAGTTGGGCAAATGGCAACAAAAACAAAATGTCAAGACGCTCGTCCTCGATAACGACGAAGAACGAGGTATGGCTACTGGAAAGGCATCCAATTAAAATGCACTGAGTCAGTAGATAACAAGTCTTAACAGGTCTTGCTCGATAATTAATTCACAAATGTTGCAGTTTGCCTTGTGGTATCGTAGAGTAGAGCTTTGATTGTAGATCATGAAGACAGGGATGTTTGATGATTCATGAGTCTAAGGCAGTAGAAAGTAGCTTGTCAAGTTGATCCGCTTCTTTCAATACTTGCACGCTGGGTAGTCCATGTAACCAGGATCGTCGCCAATCAAATTTAGTAAGCAAGTCCAGGATACAGAAGATGTCTTGAGTAGTTTATTTGTAGATTACATGAAAGAGGAAATAGCTTGGAAGCAGCTAACTTCAACGGACCCCATCTCAAGAGTGCCCACTAACATTCTTAAGTAACTAAGCAGCAATGGAACATTCCAACTAGGTACAATACATGAACATACATAAATGTGAATGAATACAAGATTATAACATACGTAATCTGACTCACAGATTACTACACTTATCTAATGTGACACAGAGGGTTAATATGCCTACTGCAAATAACGTGTACAATGTATTTTAAAAAACAGTATTTTATGTGCATAGGTCAGTGGGCTACTGATTTTGTCACAGAGATTCTTTTGTCACTTTGCAATTCATAAGGGACAATCGTAATCTAGCACAGTGCCCTATAAACTGTCAAAGAGCTGCCTGCAAACTGCATGGTAAAAGTTAGCAACATATGTTTATTCCCAGTCTATCATTATCCTGATGCTGCTATGTTCCCACTTCCTGCACATGAACAATTTTGTAATGCCTTTTTGTCACTCCTATGTGTGCTGCCTAATGCAGCACACATGGAAGTTACAAAACGTCATTTTTATTAAAGATTGTTTATGTGCAGGAAGGGTCACCTTCCTGAACATAAACAAACAAAGGTGTTTTGCTTTTTCCGTTGGAAAAAGCAAAAACGAGGAGAAATAAGGCATTTCTCCTCATTAAGACCAGGTTTTTCATGGTCCTAATTCTGGTGCTGTCTCCTATTTAAGCTGACCTTGTAAATAGAGGGCAGCGTCAAAATCAATGGGTGTTGGAGTGAAACGCCCACTGCAACTCCCACTGCCCACCTTTTTCATGCCAAGCATTGCGTGAAAGGGGTCCTTATTTACAAGGCAGCGTTAAGTCACAATAAGTGGCTTAACACTGCCTTGTAAATAAGGCAAAGCCCATATTGCCACAGGAACATTGCAAAAAGTGACGTTCCCATGGCGATAGGGACTTGTAAATATGCCCCTAATATCCTTAGTAATTTGAGTATTTGTTTTGTGTGCACACGTTTGTTTATTTTTTTCGAATTACTGTTTTAATGTTTGAAATGTAAATCCTACAAATTGCTTGGGGGTCCCCGGCATCCAGTGGTGACTCAATGGGGGTCCCCTGGAGTCAAAAGTTTGGGAACCAATGCCCTAGAACATTAAAGAAGGTGATGGAACAGAACACTGGCTTAAGAAGTTGAGTAGTCGGAGTTAAGCGTGTTTAAAGACACCAAGCATAGTGTGGGCAAGATTCTAGAACAGGACTTGGGGAATATGGGAATATGATGGAAAAATGTGCACATACAGGGGAAAAAAAGAAGCAGAGTGGAACTGGCCTGAGAAATGGCATTGGTCATAAAACCCATCGGTCCCTGCAAAATGCCACTGCACAGTGCATGACTTTCAACCACCCTACTCATAACCGAAGAACTGGAATGGGATCAACCCTTACATTGCCAGTATTAGACGATGATCCTGATGGTAATGCAAGATGGCAAAGTAGCCAAGTACTCTACACACGGCCAGCATGCCACCATTACACTAAATAAACGCTTACTGTTCATGAAGTATAATGGGTGCACTCCTTTGTCGAATCAACATGATAAATCTAAGTAGCTTCTGCTGTGCAGTCTATTTCTACACCACTCCATTAGTCTTCCATTAGGGGGCACATGTCAAAATTTAAAAATCAAGCATTTGTGCAGCACTCAAAAATGTCACTCTCTTAGGAGAGTCCAATTTTGAGAAGTAATTCACCAATTTTCTTATATAGCTTTATTCAGTTGTCTCATAAAATATATTCTGTCAAATGTAACAGAAAAATGTCAGATTTTTCCTAAAACACCATCGTCAGAGACTTGACTATTTTAGAAATAAATTCAGGCACAATATCAAGTAAATATCAAACAATGAGTTCTCGCCTTCATGAAATCCATATCTCTCTTGTGTAAACATATTTTACTAGTATTCCATTTTGGTAATCTACCAAAATGTAACTTTTAAAGTTATCAAAACAGAATGCAGATTTGATTTTTCAATTCCAACTGGAAAACGTACAGATTATTTTTTCTATAAAAGGTTCAGATACACCACACAGCAAAAGATAAATTACTATAAATTGTAATTAAAACATTAACGCATTGCATCTATGTAATATCTAGCTACAAATGCATCATTTCATTGACTCACTAAGTACAACGGTGTATTGCTATGGAAAACAATGGTACTTCCAAATAACCATTCACAATAATATCCCGTAAGGTTTGCACTCCATGATATTTAATCTCTTTGGTTCATATTTTCATGGTGTTAGACCTGGCATCCATGGTGTCATTTCTCCAGATTTTTAGCTTTCTGGCCTCCTATTTAGCTAGCTTCAGGGTATGTGGGCACTTTACCACTGCTAGCCAGTGCTAAAGTGCATTTCTCTGTACTCTAAACATGGTAACATTGGCTTATCCACAAATGGCATATTTCATTTACTTGCAAGTACCTAGTACAGTGCACTATATGTGCCCAGGACCTGTAAATTACAGTAGCCCTAAAACATGGCTCATGCCTGCCACAGCAGTGCCTGTTTGTGCAGTTTTATAACTGCCATTTCGACCTGGCAAGTTCACCTACTTGCCAGGTCCAACCCTTCCCTTTTACTACAGATACATCGCCCCTAAGTTAGGCCCTAGGCAGCCCTATGGGCAGGGTGCGGTGTTTTTAAAAGGTAGGACATGTGCTTTTGAACTTTACATGTCCTGGTAGTTTTTCACTACTGCAAGGCTTATCTCTCCCATAGGGTAACATTGGTATCGCCCTAAAACATCTTTTTACTGTAATTTTCAATTGGAAAAAATAGAGATCTGGAGTTTGGTGTCTCTGAACTCACAATTTAGAATCACAACTGATGTTGAAATCAGATTTGAAATTGTAAGTCTCAAAATAACACTTTTAGAAAGTTGGCATTTTCTTAGTTTAACCATTCTGTGCCTTTGCCTGTCTCTGAATACAAGTCTGGGTTGGGTAACAGGTGGGTGTTCTGCATTCCCTCTAGACTGTCACACAAAGGGAGATGGAGTGTGACATTTGCATTCTGATGGCCCATCACCAGGCAGATGGGCCTTACTGAGGTAGATTGGAAGGGAAGAGCTGACACTTGCATGTGAATGGGGCTTTACCTGTCCAAACACAAAGAGCTGCATACACCCCTATAGTGATCCTGGAGCCAGGGCAGGGGAGCCATAGACCTCGTGATCTTCAAAGGATTCTTTGAAGTCTCCCACACTTCAAATGCACATTTGGTTATAAGCACTGGACCCCTGGCACCACCAAATCAGAACTGTGCTGGAACCAAGGAAGAAGAGCTGTTGTGCTGTAGAAGGGACTGCTACTTTTCTAAATACATTGCTATGTTGGCCTGCTGCCTGCTGATTGCTATGCTGTAGGAAGGAATGTCCCTTTGCCACCTGCTCTGCTGTGTAGGTCTGCTGTCTGGGAGTGAGGAGGACTGGACCTGTTCTCTACATCCTTAAACCCAAGTTTCTCCAAGGGCTTGATGGTATGCCCCTTTTTCTTTGAAGTATCAGGGTCACAACAGATCTTTTGCAACTCTGCTGGTGCTGCTGGACTCTGCTATCTGTGAGTCCTACCCTTACCTTAGGTGCCCATTCAGCCCTGTGCCTCAGAAGGGAGTTCTGCAGTTGTTTTCTGCAAAAATCAATGCAGGGACCCCTTTGTGCCAATCGGCACTGACACATTGCCTCTCCAACGCAGTGCTGATTCGATGACAATGTAGGTCCCGACTGGGAGGTTCGATGATGACGCAGTGCCGTTCTGAAGACATCGCTGTGAGGCTCAACTTTGATGCATCGCCTATCCTTCGACACCGACTGCAAGGCTCAACTCTGACGCATCCACCCGACTGCGTGAATCTGATCCGATGTATAGAGGCTTCGATGTAGACGCTTGCTCCATACAAAGGTACTTTTTCGGCAAACCCTGCATGGGATCAGTAGCCTGCCTGCCTTCATCGTGGTCGGCCTGAACTTTGGATTTACCCCGGTCTAGTGCAACTGCAAGGAATCGTTTAGTGCTATTGACTTCAAGCACTTTGAACTTAATCTTTAAAAGTTCATATCTCGAGTTCTACTAATTAGATTTTTGTCATTTTTGTCTTGTTTACTCACATAAATATTCTCCATTTTGCTAAGCTGGTGTGGAGTCTTTTTATGGTATTTTCACTGTGTTATTGTAATTTTAGTGTTGCACAAATACTTTACACATCGACTCAAAAGTTAAGCCTGACCGCTCTGTGCCAAGCTATCAGAGGATGAGCACAGGTTAACTTAGGGTGTGTATCTGACGTACCCTGACTAGAATTGTGGTTCCAACTTGGACAGGTTGCAAACCTCTGCCAACTAGAGACCCAATTTCTAACACATGGCCACTCCTGGTATCACAATATAAACCTCAATATAAAAGTGTTTGTTAGTTCAGCATTTCATAGCCTTCTTCAAGAAACAATAACCACTGCACAATCTAAAATAAATGTAATACTTGTCTCTATAGACTGAGTGAACATTCCCATATGGTGGTATATCTTCTGTGTTTCAATCCAGTTTCCTCACTTGTTTAATACATCTAAGCAAAGCTGTAGTTATTTTGTGTCAAATAAGATTCATCAAACACATATGGAATTATAGATAGAAAACAGTGAATTATGGAGATCCCTTTTACCGAGGGGCTCTGGGCTGTTTTCCCTGTAACATGCACACTTGGGCACCCACCCCAGTGCAGTCTTCCTGTCATACACATTAAGTTTTACGCACATAGTGGAAGTGAATACACACCAACAATCACCCTAACTCTATGGGTGGATAATACATTCAACTCATCAGTCAAGCTCTTCATTACATGCAGCATTAAAAGCTTTTGAGTCAGTCTCCTGCTGGTCTTCGGCTTCTTCCCATTTCTCCTTATGAGCATTGGTAAAGATGAACATTTTGTTAAAGAGCTTATAGTAACAACACCTTTGTGTTGCAGCTTCTATCCCCAGACTCCTTTGTAAACAAATGCTACTGCTCCAAAATACACACACCTCATATTCATAGTGCCAAGTCTGTGGTATCCTTCCTAACAACACTTGACCTTATCATTACATTGACAAATGCAAATAAGCCTATGACATCCTCTGCCTTGGGCATTAATTCATAAGAAGTGTGAAAACCTAGGCCTGGGCAGAGCTGGCGGAGTTTCACAATGTGGAATTCTGCAGAGTTACCAAAATACTCCACTGAAACCCGTGAAGTTTTGCGTGTGAGCAGAGTAACTATTGCTTGGTGACGGTCACTCCTACCTGGGACTGGGAGTAAATGTGTGTGCTCAGCTTGTGTATGGCATGTCTCAACGTAGCTCTACAGCATTTAAAATAGAAGCGTTAATAAGGATGGCCAACAAATTCTGCAAATCAACACTGATAGTCTAATATTATTTGCTTTACGGATGCTGAGCTCCGAATACTTGTAAGTAAATAGTGTTTTTGAACGTCTGTTCTCAAATTCATAATTAATCAACTTCCTCCTGTGTCCTTTTCCACTTCTCAGGTCGACAGCAAAGAACCTCAGGAGGCACCACCAAAACCTATCATCTTACCTCAACCTAATCAATCCTCCTTCCTTCCTTCATATCGTTTTCCACACGTAGAGGCGGTCAGGAAAAAGGAGTAGGCTCCATATTGTCTCTGCTAGGCTGCGGCGTGAACTACAGGGTAAGAGTTCTCGATGTCTGATCTGGCATATGTATGTAAAAGTAATGCCCGCCTTCCATTTCACATAACAATCTGCTTATCATATATCATTTTTTTTACACATAGCATCAGCTTTATTTAACATGATGTACTGTCATTTGACAGAATGGGCCATAAACCGGTCGTGGCACAAGCTCCCATAGAGAAATGGGAGATTGTGTTCATCCCTACAACAACCTCAAGGTGCCTGCCATATGGTGCAGGGATCAACAGGGGCCCCAACCAGATGCCACAAGGGGAAGAGGGCCCTGCTATGGTCCTCCAAACTTGCTTTCTGACAGGCTTTCCATGTCGGAAAACCCGGCATGGAAAGCCTGTGAGAAACCGAGCATCGTAATCCCAACGGCGGAAACGCTGTCCATTGGATTTACAAGCTGGTCTCTGAGTGACTGACGGGCTCCTTAAGCCCATTCGAATCCAGCCAGAATGACTGGCCCGTTTAAATTCCGATCACCTAGATTGTAATTAGGTGGTCGGATGTCAAACCGACGATGAGTGTATAAAAGCCTCCGACCCGAGGTCGGAGGCTTTCCATCTCTCATCGTAATCAGCCCCACTGTATTTTAGTTTGCAAGAAACCTGATCACACAGCGTTTTCCATTGTTAACTGGTAGGATAGCTAAATCCATAGGCTAAATTACAAAATGCATTACCAGTAAACCTGTGCTCAAATCTCAGTTTCCTCACTTTACCAAATTGTGTGTCCTGGGCAAATTACTGTATTTTACAGTGCCACATTTAGGTCAGGATGTGTGCATACAATAATGTCATTCATACATAGATTAATAGTGAATAGTATTGCTTCACAATTAACAATAACGTAGGTCATTTCTGTAGGACTTGAACCTCAATAATCACCTGAACCCCAATATTTCGAACACCCCAATTTTCTTCCAATTAATTCAGCTCCAAAATCTCTAATACATCTTGTGGTTAGAGAATACACTCCTCATAAAAATACATTTCAACACAATAAAACAAGATAAATAAGGAAGCATTAATAATAACTGAGTTCCAGGTAAAATATAAGGCAAAAAAAAGAATTTATTACATAACTATTACTATATATGGTACAGAGAAAAATGTATTGATTGCCATGAAGGTCCAAATACAGTAATACAACCTGATAAAAAGTGGCTTCAATCAGACAAGTCTAGGCAAAATCCGAAGTTAAACTCATAAAGAGTGCTGACACATTCCTATCAGAAAATCTAAGTCAAATGGACATAACCTCAGGAAAAGAAATTAAAAATCTCCCCAGCAGCAGCAGCAGCTCTGGAGACAACCATACAAATGACCCCCACGATAATAAATTCCAAGGGTTTTTATACACAAATCATACAACCTATTAATAGATTCTCCAAATTCATCATGATTGAGGTCACATTGATAAATCAGAAACAGCAACATAATATTTTAAATCTTTAGTGCTAACCCATTTCTTAAGGTAAGAGAAATCGTCCACCTGCTCCCTCATCAACTACACTCCGGAGATGTTCAACACAAAAAGACACATTCTTAAACAATGGCTCACAGACTTAGCATGCCTTCAATGGACCTTCCTGGGATATATTGAATATGATGCTTTGGGCACACGATGGACACTTCCTAACACAGTTATTCATCGTTGATTCCTTGACGTCATTCAATTGGAGCTCCACGGAACTAGAGGAGGGATGGTTTACCATGAGACACTGATTGGGAGGGCAGTTACAGTGAAACACTGATTGGGAAGGGAAATGATAAGGAGCAAAATGAGCATAACACCAGAAAATTGATCCATATTAAAATAAAAAAGTGTCTCACAGAAAAATGTGGCATAAGTTCTTCACAGTATTAATTACATTTCAAAGTGACAGAATAAACTAATTTCAAGTGCAACATCATTAACTCATCAAGAACAACCCTATGCATCATTTAAAACCATCAATTTTCAAAAATATATTTCATCCACAATTACACATGTCCACATTTCTAAAGAAATGCTACTACATTTATATGGTGTTGATGGCAAACCAAAAACTTTCATGGTTGACATAAACCCACATTGTCAGGGCACATAAATATTCTTGACTATTTCTAAGTCCATGTTTAGAAATGAATACTTTAAATAATTGTCTTTCAGTACAGTCATATCATCTCATGCATTAAATTGATACATTTAAAAACTTGTCTAACTTTTAAATAATCTTTATCATATTTTTGCAATACAGTTGTTGCATATATTACATTTTAAATCTTTTATTTGTCTCAGCTCATGTTTTGTCTCTTAGAGCCAAATCAAACCCATAGCTCTGCTCACTTCATTCATGTTCTCTGCTCATCCTCATCTCTCTACAGGAAATAGCAAACAAAACACTTCAGGGGCAATCAAATCCTCCAACTTGGCAGATAAGATCATATACTATGTAAGACTTGCTAATGTTCCCAAAAGAAAAGAAAATTATGGAAGTCCCTGTATCGGCCAATAAATGTAGTCCTGTCAGTGTCCTGGGATCCTTCACTCATTTAATTGCCCATATGTTGTGAGACCATGATTGCTTTGCCACAGGAAGGCTCACCTGGGTATCTATGCTCCAACAGACACCAAATTCATTGTGTCGACCTGAACCCCAATATGGCCATCCCTGCACTCTGATGATGTAATTTGCCCTATACAAAATGGCTCACTTATCATTAATTACTATTAATGAATGAGGACAAAGACTTTTGAACCACCCTGTCACCTAAATAATTAGCTGATCATTGCCTTCGATTGCACACAAAGTTGAGAAAAGGTGCACACAAACATATCATGACATACACAGACAAAAATAATTAGAGGGAACTTAGGTTCTGAGTGACATCAACTAGACATCAACTAGAGCACATCACGAGTTGTCTATGATGTCACTCAGAACCACGTGGTGAAAAATGTCCTTGTAATTCAATTTTTAACCATCCAAAATGTTATTGTATGCATGGCTCCCAAAATCATCTACCCTTGCTTTCAGCTGCTGGGTGGGGAAGAGGGGTAATGGGGAGAATACTTAACATGGCCTTCTCTCTCTGTCCAACATAAAATAAAATAACTGCCATCCTGCTACCCAACCCCACCACTCTCCTTGCCTTCCCTTTTCCCCCTCTAGAATCTATGCACCCTGCTCTCCAGTGCTACACCCGTAGGCTCTCAGAGAATCCTGTCAGAGCAGCATACAATTCCTTTAAGATGTAGCAACAGTGAGTAACAGCTTTTGTTAATAACTGTTGCTACATCAGAACAGTGATTTACAGGACTTGAATCCACTTATTCATGCTGGTGGTGCCCTTCGTGAGCCATACAGACTATATAGAGTTATAAAT
The DNA here is from genome assembly GCF_964204655.1 of Triturus cristatus. Classification (NCBI taxonomy): domain Eukaryota; kingdom Metazoa; phylum Chordata; class Amphibia; order Caudata; family Salamandridae; genus Triturus; species Triturus cristatus. The sequence goes on from NC_140590.1 coordinate 1,577,539,824, forward strand.
GGGTACTTCACTGAGTGTTTCTGAATGACATCAAACAGACAACAAGAGCAAAGTGTTTGAACAGAATATGAAAAATATATCACTGCAGCAATATTTTGATATAAAAAATATTGTAGACATAAATATCAAATGTATGTCTATCAGCTGTAGCCTTCTTTTTCATACAATTAACAAATATATTTTTTGCTGAAATATTGTTGCATATGTCATGTCATTTCTATGACATTTTTGTTAATGAGATGTGATAGTTGTCTGATTTATTTTATGTATTTAATTATAAAATAGCTTGATGTTGTGTATACTTATGTTAAAAGGTTATTGTAATGTTTAATGCATTTAATTTTAAAATGTTATGTTTTAAACATTTTACTTTAAAATACATGTTTAACAACATGTTTATTTGTGGGTTGTTGGATGTATAGAGGAAAAAGATGTGGTGGTTTTTAAAGTATGTTTGGATAAATATATTCATTCAATTAGAATTTTTATTTTTTATTCAGTAACTTAAATTTTTAGAACTGTCAAATTTAAATATGTATGTAAAGGTAAAGATTGTTTTGTTGTTTTTGATAATGTTTTACTTTAAAAATGCATTTATATAAGTCATGCCTTAGATTTTAAAATGTTCTTATTACTATTATTTCAAATGTAATTAGAATGTTTTTAATTTTATGTTCATGATATGCTATTGTTGTGTTTATGATCATAAAAAGGGAAATATTTAAACAAGTTTTATTGCATTAATTTATTATTTAGTAACGTTTTATTATACATATACATACACTGTTTCATTTTTTGCTTTTTAAATAAAAGAATCAATATTTATTTGCATTTGATTTATTAATAAAAATATGTTTTTCAGATGTTTTTATGAAAATAATTATTCATATTTTGATTAGTGGTATGTTGAGAAGATTTTTTAGGTATTTGTTATTAGATTTATAAATCATTTAGAATTGTACATTTTAAGTGTTGTATTTATAATTATTTGCAAAACATGTTAAATTCTGAAAGTTTAATACTCTAAGGAGGGGATCTACTAAGATTTTACTCTGTTAAATCAGCGCAAAAATCTTTTTCTCACAATTTACTTTCCAGCGTGCTGGGAATCCTGTGAAAGTAATGCAAAGCAGCTCATAGTGTTGCTTTGCATTACTTATCGCCAAGGGGGCATACCATAGGTGGAGCATGCAACCACCCAAGGTTTCTGAAGCTAAACCCAATTTACTAAACAATGTAGACTGGGTTTAGCTTCAGAAAACTGCGAACTTTTAAAGTAGGCGCAAGGAAGGAGAAATGCTTTAATTTCTCCTTCGTTTTCTGACTTTGCATGTGTGCTGCACTGGACACATCACATACAAAGAGGGAAAAGGTTTGAAGTGAGACTCAGCATAGTATTTTGTACTGAAAGGGTACCCTTCCAGTTCAAAACCTTTGCTGGACTCACAGAGACACCCTTGCACCCTGGTGCAAAGGTGTGTCTCTGGTGCACCGCAGTTAATTTCAGTGGTGGCATAGGCAGAGGGGAGGAGAGTGCCTTATTTTAGTAAATTTGGTGCTCTCCTCCTCTCTCGTTTTTACGCAGTACAGTGCAGCATTTACGGCTGCTGCACTGCGCTGTGTGAAAAAGTAGTAAATCTCACCCTAATTTTGTTATTTTCAAATTTGATCAGAATTTTAAATGTATTAATAAATAATTGAATTTTTTAAATTATTCTTTTACCATGTTTATATAGTTATTTAAAATGTTTTTTTCATTTGTGTACATATGTAGTTAGTGTATGTATAAATTGTGTTCTTTGGAATCAAATTATTGTTTTGTAATAATCTAAATATGTTTGTTATACAATTATTATTTTTTTAATGAAAAATATAAAATACCTTTATAAGTTATTAGTTTGTAATGTTTATGTTATTTATATTTTAGTACAGGTGTTTTTAAAAAAGCACAATGTTGTAGTTTAAAAATATTTCACTCATTGTAATATTTATATTTACTTACTTTAAATGTAATTGTATAATTTTTACATTTGTATTTGCATTTGCCTTAGATGATCATTTGTTGTTTTTAATTCTATATTTTTAATGTTATTTAGAGCATTTATGTGAATACATGTATTGTGTACTATATTTATTTAATTTTTATTGCTATTTATGATGTTGAAAAATAATGCATTGTCTTGTAGGAATCCTAAATGTTACCTCTGTAGTGTCGACCATGTTCCCCAAAGTGTTTTATAATGGAGTGAGAATAGTAGCTCTAACCATTTTAGTTTTAACAGTTTCCTCAAATTAGCTTAGAATGGAGTGAGAGTAGTATACTTGATCCTTTTAGTGTACAGGAACCTCCCCAAAATAGCTTAGATTGAGTGGACATATTAAATTGAACCCCATTACTGTGGAACACCTTTACCACAAATAGTTTACGTTTGAGTGGGACTACTATAGTCTATCCCTCTGGTGTCCAGCACCCTCCCCAAAATGGCTTAGATTGCAGTGGGAGAAGTAAATCCTAGAGGTAATGATGAAAATGTAGTAGCAACGTGGGTGGCCACAGTGTAGTGCACCTCTGAGAAGTAGATGTTATGTCTTAATGAGGCAACCATATGATGGTTTACATGTGAGGGTCTTCTATCTTATATATTTTTGTGGGAAACGTTGTGGTTTAATAAAACTACATATAAAAAGGGGTGGCAGATCTTTCCAACTGCAGGGTGCTTTAACTTGGAACACTCACTCCACTGATGTTGTACAATGTGATACTAGATATACCTCTCTAGGAAGATCCAACTGCTTGAGAAGTCTTTCCCAAAGCTGTAGGACAGTACTGCTTTATTAAAGGCTACTCTCAGTTCAGTTACAGCTATTTGAAAGGTATTTCATGAAGCTGCTGTGACACAAGGTGTTACTTAAGGATTCTCTTGAATTAGATGCAATTATTTGAAAATTATTTCACAGATCTACAGGGCCTCAATGTGTTTACGGCCCCAACTACCATCCTGGGTCCAGTCAGTATCATTTATTTACCCTTAACTCAACCCTGGGTAGCTGTGGCTGCGAGCAGTAAAGCTTGGAAAAATAAATTAGTTGATTAGGATGGTGAGCGGAGTCCGCCCGCCATCCTCGCGGTGCTGGGACCGGCCGCCAGACAAGCGATGGTCCCGCACTGCTAATTAAGATGCGACCGCCAACCTGGTGGTTGCATTCTGCATGTTTGACATTGAGGCAGGTGCTGCTGTAAGCAGCACCCACCGCAATGGCAAAGTGCCATGGTGTGCATTTTCATGCACAACGTGGCAGGCACCGCGCGGTGCCTGCCACCTTGTGCATGGAAATGGAGGGGGGTACCGTGGTACCCTCAAAGTGCACCCCCACCCCCAGGGGGCCCGCAATGGGCCCCCAAAGCACATCCCGCCAGACTTTCCATGGCGGCATCGCCAACATGGAAGGCCTTCCACCGCACTCATCACAATATGGATGGTGGTGCCTGCTAGGGACCGCCACCATATTGTAGCCCAAGTCCGCCCTGCCGGCAATCGGAATGATTGCTGACCAGCCGATAAGCGGCAGACGCACTTTGTGTCCGCCACGATACCCCCAGCTATTATGGCGGTGGGGTAAATCACTGTACGATGGCGGGCGCATCACCACCGCTGGACTGGCGGTGGTAATCCGCCTGCCATCCTAATCACCCCCTTAGTGTGAAGCATTTAACAGCTGCAAACAATGAAATAAGAATGTCACACACCATTAAAGAGATGCAACAACAATGTATAAAATGGAGTGTATTTTTATGAATTTTTATAGACCTTGATCATCAAACTCCACAGAAGGTTCTATAGATACCCATTTTAGAAGCTTTTATCAATTTTAAATGTTACCGCAAACAAGCACTGATCATTACAAAGTTTGTAAACTTTTCAAAAGTTTGAAAGAGTTAGTGCAAATACTCCAGCCCAGGATAGGTGACTTAATATGCCAGGGAAATGGTCTGGGGAGCCAGAGAGGAAACTTTGAACAGTTACCTGACCACCCGAGCATTTTTTAAGCAAGTTTCAAGCCTTACAGGACTGCCACCTTAGACTTCAATGGAGTGGTCCTGATGCTGGGGATGCAGGCAAAGAATACTCAAAAGATGCTCTTGATGCTGTGTGATCGATGGGGATGAGTTGTGGTCGAGTCCTAGGCCCACGGGTGAAGGAAGGTGACTCTGTCCGCAGACCTCTTATCCCACGATGTCCTCTCAGTGATGGCAAAAGGCCAGCTGCAGCTGGTGTTTACTGTTCTCGCAGTATAGTGGTCAAGACACAGGTGCAATTTTTGGCTAACTCGGATTGGTTGTCTTGGACCACAGACGACTGGTAGCGGCAAAACTTCTGCAGTGGCTAGTAACTTGTCAGTTTGTGCTTCTTCAGCTCTCGTGTCCCTCGAGCTGGTTCCAAGGGATCAGAAGACTGATCCTTGGAGTCACTGCTATGGGTGAAGGTGGAGAACCAACTCTATCCCGAGCTAGGAGCCATAGGCACAATCCAACTCTCACTAGGCCAAAGGTGCAGCATGTGCAGTCCTCTCAGTGGTGCAGGCTCTCTTTGTGTGGGTTAAAGGCAGCATGATCTTCCTTAGCCCTCTCTTAGATTCCAGCATGGTCTAAGGGGCAGGGTGCAAGGGGTGGCTTATTTATCCCAGGAAAAAGCCCTGAGTAGACTATGTGGTCACTAGCCAATGGGCTATCCCTCCTATCTAGTGAAATATTTCCTGTGATGGGTGGCATCTGGCTATTCCAGAGTGCCCCATTCTTGTCCCTTTCAAGATGGCACAACCCTACCATGGTCATCTGGGTTGCCCATGCTAGAGGTGTGGCTATCAGTGAGCTACACACCCATAGGAAAAACAGTTTGGAGACAGGTTGTCCCCTCCTGGCTCTCTCTCCTAATTGTCTGCAGGAAGAAAAGGCATCCTACTCAGGGGTGTGTTTGCAAGCTCCCCTTCAACTTTGAAGCTCACCTTTTGGAGTAACACCCAAGTGGCCATTCTAGAAGAGAATTTGACAACTCACTCTACAGCAACTGCTTTTGTTCTTGGGTGTCATTCACACATCTCCCTGGCTGCCCAGAAATCTGTGTGCCAAGATCTTTGTGAGGCCGCTGTACTAGCTGGAGTTCAAGAGTGGCAACTTTGTAAGGTTGCTTAACCTTAATAGTGACTTTAAATTTGACTTGGGCATCAGGTCAGATTTAATGCCACAATTAATTTGATACGGCACACAGCCTTGTTAGGTAGTCCCATTCAGAGGTTAGCTAGGCTGGCATGCCAGTCAGTAACCCTGTGCTAGCAATGGAGCTGCTAACTTGTCCACAGCAAAACAACAATTGAGAAAAGTTTCTCTTAAGACTTATGATAAATATATGTCCTACTTATTAATATATGGCTACCTGCCATAAAGATCTATAGGCCTTCCTTATGGGAGATTTCTATATATTATTAAGGGAACTCGTGGCTTTGCCATTGATGGTAATATCAAATTTGAACTAGCAGTGTAACACTGCCCTTTCAGTCTGCAGTGGCAGGCTGAGGTCCATTTTGTTATTTGGCACATTCAGGGTGGCACAACTAGTGCTGCAGCCATGGCTGGACACTCTGCCTTACATGCCCTGTACCCCGGGTACCATATACTAGGGACTTACAAGTAAGTTAGTATTTGCCAATTGGCTGCATCCAATTAAACATATCTTTGGTATTGGGCTAAAACACTGGCCTTGAGATCTGGTTAGAAGGCCTCAGTGCAACCACAGAGTCAAAAAAACGGCAGCATAAGTCAAAAAATGTGAGGGTGAAAATGCAAAAATAGGCATTTCTTTACAGAGATGAAATCAACTTCATCCCTCAACTCTGCACAGTTGTCAATAGGGGCAAAAAGGCAGTCATCTCTGTTGCAAATCCTTTCACGCCTGCAAACGAATCACAGAATAGAGCTAGGAAGAGCTGTAATAATGGTTTGCCATGACTACTGAAAAATAACCTAAGTGGGCCCAAACATCAAACTCACCACTAGACTTCAAGGAGTGCATAACCAGGAATTCAGAATGTACCACTTCTTACATAGATACAAATGTATCAAGCCAGCCATGCAAGTCTGTTCTTAAACGCGCACAAAACGTTTGATGGGATGTCCTCACACACCTACCGGGTGTAATGCTTCATCATAGCACATCACTACACTTTCAAAAAGCTTTGGTGGAGAGTGGGCCTATGCTCTGAGATCAGGGAGACACTTATTCTGACTTATTCTGACCTAGGATCCATACAATAAGTCAAAAACAGTTAGGTTATTTGGCTACCTGTAAGAGAATAATATAATACTAATGTCATATATTAATAATTAAACAGACTGATAAACCAGGACACAAAGTCCACCAAACTCATTTCATAAAACCGCAGACTGTGCAATTGTGAAACTGCACTTGTGCATCACACCCATTAAGCATTATGTAGTGGTTTGAAATTACTCACACCACTCTTACCCTAGCTAAGTGTCATTTGAACCCCATGGAGGAAGGCCTCAGGAACCCCTGTAGTCACACTCTTAGTGATATTTGACACACATGTTATATTATTCTCTTACAGGTAACAAGAGAACCTAAGACCAAAAGATGGTTGGCAGTCTTATGTCATTATTTCATTAGTGTTTAAACACGGTACATACTTCTAGAGGATCCAGCGCTTGCCCCGATGAATGTCATGGACTCTTTTGAGCTGCCAGGCAGAAACATGTCAATACTTTAGTGGGGTCGGGGTACTTAACCCTTATACCCCATGCCCAGTTTTTAATACCAAGTGATACCCTATGAAGTAATCACCATACTGGGTTACAACACTGGCCTTTAACTTATTTTATGGATCCTAGGCCAGAATAAGAGTCTCCCTGATTTCTGGCCGTAGGCCCACTCTCACACAAACCAAAGTTTTTGGAGATTGTGGGGATATTCTTTGATGAAGCATGACACCTGGTAGGTGTGTGAGGACACTCCATCTAACTGTTCTTGTGTATTTAAGAACAGACTGGGAAAGAATAAATAATAATATGTTGTCAAAATCTAATCTCACTCGGGTGACGTTTGTGTAAAACAGAATTACATTGGAGGCTGGCTCACCCTTGAGGCCCTAAGCCTCTAGATCGTTACCTTGGAGATTGCCCATTGGTCTTGTGGGTCAAAGCCAGCCGAGCAACCATTTAATTGGCTCCCAGTGAAATCAATATTATGCATCATGCACCAAGCATTCTGGAGCAATCCTCCTGAATACCTCCCAAAGCACCACCTATATGCACCATTCAGAAACTTATGATTGCCATTCTCCTCAGCTTCTCCAACAATACACCTTGAAGAGACTAAAACAGGGCAAACACATTTCTGGGGTTCTGGTACTGAACCTGGAACACTCTCAATTGCTGGTTTTGAGCTGAAATTCACAACATCCATTTATTGAAATTCTGGGAAGCAAACTATTCCATTCTACATTCAACTACAAACCTTTTTGCCTAGGTCACCAACTGAAGAATGCCAGATTTCGATCCAGATCGAAACTTTTCATTACATTAAGCTGGACTCTGCAAGACCTGACATCATTGGTGGGGCATTCCCCCAAACCTTTTGCTTTAGCACCTCCTGTTTGCTGATATTCATTTTTGTTGGCTTTAGGATGCACTGCAGTTTACAACTTCTAACAAGTACAAAAGTATTTGTGCTCTCGCCTTCAACTATTGTAAAATAGGCCTAAACCTAATTAGCAAATGTAATTTACTTGTAAGCTCCTAGTAAATGGTACTACCTCTACCCAAGGCCTACAAATTAAATGCTACTAGTGGACCTGACCTGTCAGTTCAGGTTGAACTGTTCCCATGGGAAGCAGGGTCAAGACTGATTTGCATATGGCTGGGTTTAAACTGGGATGTCATGGGGAGCAAAAAAACGATGGATTTAGTCTCAGATCTCTGTACTGGGCTGAATGTTTGACATTGATCAGCATTCTGTCCATCAATTGTTCTTTTTACATTTGTCACCCCGACTGGGACGGGAATATCTAGACGTGGGTCCTGTGCTCTCCATGCCACTGTAGTCAAGCTAGCCTGGCTGATGAGAGGTGATTCCCCGAAACCAGTCCCAGGATGCTTGTTTCCGGTCCAGAGAGGACCTGGGCTGCCAGTTCGGGCTAGACTGTTCCAATGGGGAGCAGGGCCAAGACATTTTTGCATATGGCTGGGTTTAAACTGGAATGGCATGGGAGGAAAAACAAACAATGGATTTAGGCCCATATCTCTGTACTGGGGTGAATGTTTGACATTGATCAGCATTCTGTCTATCAATTGTTCTTTTTGCACTAGTGGACCTGCAGCACTCATTGTGCCATCCACTAAAGTAGTACTCTGTCAGTGTCCTGTGTCATATGACTGTGAATGGCTCTGCTGATAATTGTGTATATTGCTTCCAGACAGTAACACAAAGGTGTGGACAGAATGATCCATCCTGGCAAGATGACTGGGGAGAGGTTGTACCCATCCCCACTTACACTTCAAAGGGCATTGCCTCCTGTACACATAAAGGAACTCGATACCAGATCTGTCCTACCTTTTGTCACCCCAAGACAGTTTGGAGCCTTGACAGGGGAAGTGGGAGAATGTTCCAGAATCAGATGTGGGGGGTAGGACAGTGACTCCCTCTATAAAAAAGGCTGGCATTGGGTATACATATTGGACCTCCACAGCCACTCTCAGAACGCTCCTAGACTTACAGAAGTTACAGAAGAAGGACTGCCGTTCTGTCAAAGACTTCTGTGCTGCTCGAATGACTGCCTTACCGTCTGAGAAGGAAAATTTGACATTCTTACCTTAATCCCAGGGTACCCAGAGTGAGTCCAAGGGTCTGTTGGCTCACCTGTGTGTGAGCTACAGGGACACATCAAGCTTCAGATGCCGCTCTGCATCTAACCAGTTGACCTGCTGCTACAGGACCTGCTTAGACCTGCAGCTCTGCTGCTTGCCTCTGCTGGAGTGATTCATGATCCCCAAGAGCACCCCCAGGTCCTGGACTCTTGGCTGACATTAGTGAAAGCTCCTTCTAAGAACAGAGGTGAAAATCCTGCAGTTTAGGCTCCTTGCGACCACAAACGGGCCAATTCGCACTGAAACTCTGCTGCTTGCGATGACTGCCAAAGCAAACCTTTGGTGAGACCTACTCTTCATGTCAATGACTGTCTGTGGCAATCGGCAAGACGAGACTTGAACTACACACTACAACGACAGTCCGCGACAACAGCCACCACATAGCTACAGCAACAACCGCAGCGACCCTTGACTGGCTCTTTGCGCTTTGACAACGATGGTCTGTAACACCTTGCTCTTCATGCATCAGCGATGACTGTCCACGATGCTCAGCCTCCTCCTCACGGCCTCATCCAGAGCGAAAGGACGTTTTGCGTTGAACTTAAAAGGTAACTTTTCAGCAGGACTAATCTGGTCTTTGTATACTACCCACACTCCATGATGGCCGGCTTGAACTAGGGACTTATCACTGGTCTAGCGTGACCAGATGACTGCTCATGGCACTTTGTGCTTTTAGATACCATTTTCAGTAAAAACTGTAAAACTGAAAATATCTGGCTCTACTAGATTTTGATTGTCCTGCTATCATTTTATTTATTAAAATGTATTCTATGTTTCTAAATTGGTTTGGGGCTTTTCTTGAGTTGTGTTTTCACTTTACAATTATTACTGATTGTCTGTTGTATAAATACTTAACACACTGACTCTACAATAAGCCTGACTGTGTTTGTTCTAAGCTACCAAAGCGTTAAGCAGAGGTTAATTTAGTGACTTTTGTGGTTCAAACTGACAAGGATTGTGGTTCTTGCATTAGTGGAGCTTCCACTGCCCTCAACCAATAACACAATTTCTTAGAGACTCTAACCCCCTTAATACAATTTTTATTTTTCAGTGCCCTGAAGTTGATAAAATGACATGCCAGTGCTATACAAACTCGGTATAAATAAATAAATTAAAGATTGTAAAACCCATAAGACGATTATTGGATGCTTTGGGAACCATTTGTAAATGGTTAACTGGAATTTCCACCCAGCTTCACAAGACCAATGGTATTTTTTAAACATTGTCCTTGGTTTATGGCAACCTGCATAAACACACCATCAGCATTTTAGTGCACCTTGTTTCGAATCCAGTTCATAATTCAAGAACAGAAATAGTGCATCAAAGTATTCAAAACCTCCCTGAGCGGAGACAAGAATCGAAAATGTACCCAACAGTCATGGCGGGTGGCACACTAGTGATAGGAAGCGCTATACATTTGTGACAGAAGGCGTCATACAACTGTAAAACACAACACAGTGCATGTCCCTCTCTTCTCAAAGCGAGAGTGAGATTACAACCAGTTTGCGAACACCTCGTGGGTTTTGCTCCAAAGAATAAGTGCTGCCTTTGCTAACCGGCTAGTGCTTCATAGTGGAAGGGTCTAGAACCGTCGCTTCCCAAAACTGGGTAATTCAAGTTCCCCACCCACCTTCTGTTCACCATCTTGTGGTGTTGAGCAAACCACTTGCTTTACCTGTGCTAGGGTTACCAGATTTTGAGAAGCAAAAACCGGGAGAGGCCAGACATAAAAGTAGGACTAAAGTCTTTAGTCCTCTAAATCTGGCCTGTCCCATTCTTTTGCAAAGCCACATATATACATATACGCACACAATACGCTTGTACATGCATGAGTGGTTGTATATGTATATGTATATACACATACATACACACACACACACATATACAAACACACATGCATTTACAAGCCTATTATTATACACACACACATACTTGTAACTGTGTGTGTATATATGTCTGTTGCAGGATCCCTCATTCCTGAACTCACCCTGTGCTACGCCCACTCTGTCTCTGCTGGCATCAGGCAGGTGTAAACAGACAAATTACTTAACACTACAGTCTTTCAAGGCACCTGTGAATGGAGGTATAACTTTCAATTCTGCTTTGCAGAATGACGTGAACTTTCTCCCAAAGACCAGGACATTTACCTAAAATTAAGAAAAGTGTCGGTACACCAGGACAGTCCTCTAAAAACCTGGGGGGAGATTTACAAGCCCCTTGCGCCACTTTTGCGTCACTTTTAACATGGTAAAAGTGACGTAAAAGTGGCGCAGGGGGCTTGTAAATCTACCCCCTGGACTGTCCGGGGAAATCCGGGATGTCTGGTCACCCTTATCTGTGCCGATAAAAATAGTGTAATGATCGATTCTGTTATATAGCACCTTAATTCCCTTCGCCAGCTTTGCGCTGTAAAAACAGCAATAATCTCCAGAGCACAAAGCTACGCTTAAACAGTTGGGTTTAAAGCAACAGGATGGGGGGAGCGGGGGAATTAAACGTGGTTCACTTTCTACTCAAAAGGAAAACGTGTTATTTCGTGATCCTCCTTTATGTTTAATTAATAGGGGTTTTACATGGAAAGGTGCAACGCGCTACATGTTCGTGTTTAGTGTTTTGGCGGTGTAGGGACTTGAAATGTTCTCTATTATGTGGTAACCAGTACGGCGTAGGGGCTGGTGTCCGACACGGTAGGAGAAGGGAGTATACCCGATCGACAGGAGGAAGCGACAAGTGGGGAGTAGGAGGGGGGCCAGGATGATGGGTGGACACATGAGATGCGGCTGGACATGGGGGAAAGCCCAAGCTGCCAGAGATAGGTTTGAGTACCCATACACGAATCATAGTAATGGGGGGGTCGCATCAGGGGGAGGATAGGTAGATGGGGGCACACTGACATGGGTTGAGGGAGGGAGAGGGTGGGGGGAGCCCAGGCGGGAAGGGTGACTTTTCTTATGCATAACTAGTTGCAATGTCATGTGTAACACTCTCCGGTGGCGGGCTTGGGCTGTTGTGGAATTGTATTGGGGTGTTGGTACAAAAATAATAAAAAAAATGTTTCAACAAAAAAAAATGTGGTAACCAGTAAACTGTATCTGCTCGCTGGGTTTTATTCTGTATGGTGCTATTTTCAAATTCGTAAATTGTAATTAGCATGCCTCCAATGACCAATGGTGGCGGTGGAAATTAAGATCATGAAACAGGCTGTCTTACTTTAAATGCTATTCTGATAAAAAAAATGTTTTAAACACATGACTAAAGAATAGTTTACTAAATCTTTAGTGCAAGGACATCTTAAGGATTGTGGGGGCCCTGGGCCAAACGTATGTTGGGGCCCTTGTTCAGAACAGTTTTAAATTTGGCCAGGCCACTGACAGCAAGGGCACACTGGTCTAAATATGTTTACATCTAATATTCAGGGAAAATGATGTGCGGTTTTTAGGTCGAGCCTAGCGGCAGTGCACATGCACTGCTCGCTCTGCGAGACATGCTGTTGTAGGGTGTGCTGTGAAAGCCTCGTCCACTCTCCGCCCATATTTGTCATTGGCTTTGTGTCATTGTCCTTCTTGAATGCTGGCTTCTGATTGGTAAATAGGCTTTTTAGTCCCTCCTTGGTACCGCCTTGTCTCCATTTGTTACCGCCCATAAGGACTGGACCTTTTACTGGTCATGCTACATGGTCTGTTTTATCATGGCTAATAGCACTATTTTGATTATTTATTTTTTATTTACAGCACGGTCCGCTTTCACTTTAGTGACACGCTTGTTTATTTAATTAATTTGCAGCACGGGTCGCTTTCACTTTTGCAGACGTGCTTCTTTATTTTATTAATTTGCAATGCGGACCGCTAACTTGAGCAGTGCCGAGAGACCTCAGTGTCACAGAACTAGCGTGAGTGCGAAACCTCAACTGTGTTGTTCTTTGCCTTCTGATGCTCGTATTTAGGTGCATGTTTGAATTAAGCGAGGAAAGTGCATTCTGGGACACGTAGTCCCTGAGGTCTTGTGCATGTAAAAAGGTTTTTTCTGTGATGTGTAATATCAGAGACCATACCTACTGTGGCACCCCGTGACTTTAGAACCACCCTCTTCAAAGTATACAAAGCTGCGATGGACTCTGAGACCGCGGTGTCAGTGGGTGTGTTTTTAAAGTAATGATCCAGCAGCAGTAAGGCTGGAGACCAGTATTGAAAGAGCAGAGGGGTTGGGCTAGAGGGCCCACGCTCCTCTTTCGGGTTGCATGCTTGTGTTAGTGCTGGGTAAGCAAGCCTTCGGCAGGAGGCGCCAGGTCTGCGAGTAAAGAGCAGTCAGGAAATGTCTGCTTTAGATACCACCTATATTTTAAGTAGGGTGACAGCGTGATATACCAGGAGAGGCAAAATTATTAATTCTGCTGTTTGCTACATGAAAAATCATGTGTTGCTTTCAATAGGAGGATAAATACAGTGCTACGAAATTCAGGTCATTGGGAACCGAAAATATTTATACCACAAGCAATCATGATTTGATGATTCACCAATGTCTACCTGAAAGAGAAATGCATTGATCAGTCACAGTGAGATGCCACAAAAAAGAGAGATTTAAAAAGCAATAGAATTTGTGTATTAATTCATACGAATCATACATTGAATATGAATTGTTTTTTAATTAAGTAATTTATCATTGCTAATACATTTTAACCACTTGAAAGGCACCATCGCTTGGACAGAGGAAGATTTAGTTCAAACTTATCTTTTTCATGTATACTGAAACACAGCAAGTTTGTAATTTTACTTATTTCATTGTTTTTATTTACTCATAAGGGAGTGTATTGGATAACTAAATGTATGCATTTTACATAGAACGTAAATAGTGCTTAATATGTTATTATATGTGTATTTGTAAAGCGCACTATCACCCATGTATTCTGGCGCTGACACTGTTTACATTCTGTTTCTGGTAGTCTGAGTTTTCTGGTTACAAAGGCAATGCCCGGGTCACAGTGGTAAGTCAGAGTTAGCAGCTGCTACCTTAGGCGACCTTCTCCCCCCAATTGACGCCCAAAATGATTGTGTTTGTGAGGTTATGGTAAAAACTAAACCAACCACATCTGTTCTTTTTGTGTTTGTCACTCTAAGTGGGCAGGGTATGCCCGGACCTGGGTCCTGTGCTCACTGCTAGCCTGACTGATGAAGGGTGATACCCCAAAACCGGTCCCAGGATGCTTGTTTCCAGTCCAGGGAGGACCTGGCTTGACGGTTCAGGCTGGACTGTTCCCATGAGGAGCAAGGTCAAGACTGATTTGCACATGGCTGGGCCCAAACTGGGATGGCCTGGTGGACAAAAACTGTATGGATTTAACCCAGATCTGTTAACTGGGAGTGAATGTTTGCATTGTTAACCATTTCGTCCATCATCTGTACTTTTTGCATTTGTCGCCCTTAGTGGGAAGGGTATGCCCAGACATGGGTTCCGTGCTCACTGCACCACTGGATTCAAGCTAGCCTGACTGATAAGGGGTGATACCTCGAAACCGGTCCCAGGATGCTTGTTTCCAGTGCAGGGAGGACCTGGCTTGGCAGTTCAGGCTGGACTGTTACCATGAGGATCAGGGTCAAGACTTATATGCATATGGCTGGATCCAAACTGGGGTGGTTTGATGGGCCAAAAATAAAGGAATAAATCCAGATCTGTTGACTGGGGGGTGAATGTTTGTATTGTTCAGCATTCCGTCGATCATTTGTTCTTTTTGCTTCTGACACCCCACAGTACTCCCACCCTAGAGACCAAGACCTTTAACCTATTCTGCGGCCGCATCAGTAGGGTTGTCAGACACTTATAACTGAATGCAGCCTAGCTGTCCTCTGCCTCACAGATGCCTGGTTCAACACTGTCCCAAGGACCATCATGGTCTCCTGCCATGTCTCTGGGTCTTGTTATCATCCTCTGTAGCAGGAAAGTGCAAGACACTGGGCGGTGTTACATGATGCATATAAGCAAGCTATATTGCAAACTAATTAATACTCAATCGATCCCTGGGAATACCTTGTGGTTGCAGTAAAAACCTCTTCCTCAAACTATCCAACCCCCATATTCTGCCCCCGGAAGGCGGAGCGGTAGGGGAGGAAGCAGCGAGCTGGAGATAATAATCTGTTCTATGACAATGTATTTGCCCTATAAGCACCCTTATTAAATCCTCAAGAAACCTCTTTCTCTGAGACATAGTTATCCAATGTTGGGATAGTTCTGCTTACTTATCTACATTCAAGCACTTTGAGTGAAAATGACTTAATTAAATATTTCAAGAAGCTGACATAGACTTCAAGACAAAAATCTGATATCACTATTGGTCACCCTCAGCCACCGCACAAGAAATTGATATAACCTTGCCAACCCTGAGGGAAGAAAATTTGTGTTGGATACATTAAAAAAGATGGGCCTGACAAGTCTTGTTGCATTGCATAATCATAACTTGCCCTAATAGAGGACGCAGAATGCACAAATATACTACTGACTCTTATCATACAGAATAAGAGAGTCCACAGCATGGTGGACTGGGGCTGTGAACACTGAGAAGGGCGTGCTCACTTCGGTAGGCAATTGGTGGCAAAACCTCTTCCAAAGCAACCTGACACAACTGAAAAAAGCCATAAAGAAAAGCACCAAAAACATATTCAGCATTAAAAAAATGCTTTCAACTTGCAAAAACCATCAAATCTAGTGTGGTCCGAATTGTAATCTATAACACGCGACCCACCCCCACCCTCCCAGTTATTGGAACGCTGATGAAGGATTTCCAAAACTTAGGCAAATGTTAACCCCAAATCATAAATGCTCCTTTATCGCTAGAGCACACTCCCAGTTTGAAGATAAGGCAGTTCAACCCACTATATAAAAAAAAGAGAAAACGTAGACAAGCAACCACACTAGCCTGAACTGCTACCAACCCACCTTTGGCTCCTCAGTCTCACCAAAAATCATTGAGAGGTGCATGTCCTCTCCACTGAAGCAGTTCATTTCTAGAACAACTTACAAGAGATGGGCCAGGTATGTAAGGTTGTATCACTAAAATCCAACGTATGCAGGTAATTGAGTATTCACTTCTCATGCACAGCAAAGATATGGCTTACCAACTCATCCTCTCGGGCTTCTTGCCAACAATTGGTACCGATGGCTGCTGGACTCCTATATACATCATGAACTCCCAATTTGGCATAGATGATACCTTTTTCAAATGATTAACCTCCTTTTCTCATGCCCATAGACAAACTGTGATATGAAAAGTGCACATGTGCGCTCTATACCATATACATCGTATCCATAGGTGAACGGATCGTAGACTTGAGTGGAATTGTCCAGCACTATGATGATGATGATTCTCAGCTTTATCTCAAGTCGAAAGTGTATCAAGATGGTCCTACTTACTGACTCTCTTGGTAAAATCCAAGACAAGTTGCTAAATCATTATAAGAACCTGAAACATCAAGAGACAGAATGTGTACACCTTTCCACATCACCACCAAATTGCATAAATTGGATTTTGGCTCTTTCAGACCTTGCATCTCTCAACTCTAGCCACTTTTCTTTTTAATTAGCATGTGTTTAGCAATTTGGTTGCCCATTTAAAAAGAAGTCATTCACAGTTAGGTTACCTAGAGTAAGGTTGTAACTAAGGTTACTCATTCCGCGTACGCTGAAAAACTGGGACCAGTTTATTCAGAAGAAATAAATTTGAGTTCCAAAGGCATTAAAAGAACTGGTCTTAGCGTAATAACCATCTGTGTTTACGCACAAAGACTGAAAGAACTCAGCAAGCCTGCAATAGGGATGTACTTAGGTACTGGCAAATGAATCCAGGCGGTCAACTCGGATCCAGGGAAACAGAATGTGCATAAGCTAATTTTATAGATGATTTATAGTCTTAAGCTCATGTATTTTGTGGTTAAATTCTTTTGTAATGATTTTAAATATTTATATACAAATTCAATTTCATTAATCCAACTGATGTTAGGTGACTTATATGCAGATACAAAAATCAACAATGAGGGGGGGAATAGACCACTTGTCCTGTGTACCAGGGTCTTAGTTAACGTGAATGGTCGTCGTTAAAAAACCCTCATATACGTACACAAGTATTGGGCGGTATATGTTGGTTCTCCGCCTTCGTGTATCGTAATAGCATGATCATTGGGCTTTTTTTTGTCCATATGCTTGCCTCCCCATGGAGGAAGACCAACTGGTTCTACAGTAGTGGTCAAAGAGATAAAAAAGAGGGTGTGCTCGTGCTCAGTGAGAAGTGGTTTTGAAGATAAAATTCCCGGTTATCAAAACTCGTTTCCTTTATTCTTGAGATATATGATATTGGGAAATTAAAATCGTGAACGTGCATATGAAAACCTAGTTATTGGTCTAATGCACTGACAGTGATCTTGTAAGGTCTGGTCTACATGTTTCAGCCTCGTGCAGAGTCTAGAGGCTTTCGTCAGGACCAAAATCGTTTAGGGGAGCATTTCTGGGCTCACCTGGTGAATTCTGGGGGTGGTTATTGTGTACTCACCGCCCTCGGTGTAAGGAGTCAGAACTTTTAGTATCTGTTCCTGTAAAAAGAAGTAGTGCGTATTATCACATTCTAACAACACATTAATTGCTAGTGTTTCTCTTAGAATTATGCTAGAACGAATATTTAATCTTTATGAACAATCGTGGTATACTGTTTTAATTGCGCATTCCTAGCGCTTTTTCGTACACAGAGCGGACTGAAAAATGTGAAGATAGATTTAAAGTCGAGTTAAAACGGAGGTAAAGCAAATACCACATCGGTTTTCATTATAGGTTCTTATTTGTCAATTTGTATTAAAAAATGACCGCTCACGTTATATAGTCAAAAATATATCGTCATTTATTGTTTGGGTGACCAGTTATCTAACGGTCTGAGTATATGCAGATACGACTTCAAATAACACATTAAATACAAAGAGAAATTTCTATAAATACACATATATTCAGCATGGTGGAGGGAGGTGATTCACTAGGTTTTGTTCTGGAGAGGAGGTTACAACGTGACTCCCGCCCTAAACAAGCATTTGCAATGCAACAGGTCTCCCAATTGCGAGATGTTGAGCTATTGGCATTGTAAATGTGAGAAGTTGGCCTGGTATATGATGCTCACTAGTTAAAGTGATCACCTTGTACCATGCCAAGCAACCCTTATGGTGTGGTTGTAAGTCAACCTTTTCGGACTAGCTGCCCTAGTGGTAGCGTAGGCTAAGCAGTCTTTGAGGCTAAACTCGTGAAGCGTGTTAAGCCAGCTGTTTTACCAAATGCAACCCCCTTTTTATACCAATGAAAGGACACCACACAGATATATATTCAAAATATATATGTATTTATTTCTCAAAGTAACCCCTAGTCTCTTTATGAGCACAGGAGCACAAATCGTCAAACAAGATTACAGTAGAATACACAGAAGTTGCACTTTATATGGATAGGCCCTGGTGGCCGCTCAAACCATATACTAAAATAGTGGTATAAGTACCACGAACAGAAAAGGGAAAAGGCCTAGAGCCTCTAGAATCGCTGGGCCTACAAGGAGCTAACTTCAGTTAGTGACCAGGAGGTCCACGGGTGGCGTGTGCAGAGCAAATAGTCACACGCGTGCTCCCATAGGTTTCAATGGGTGCGTAAAAAGTACAAAGTTACTGCAACGAGGATCTTCCGGATGGACTAGGAACTCAAGATTTGGAACACAGGCACTAGAGATGTAATACTACACTTGGGCACAGGTGTGCCAGCTTTACCTCACCCACAGGAAGCGGGTGCATAGGCCTCGAAGTGCGTCGGGTTTCTTCTATCTGTTCCGTGGAGCTTGAAGGCAAAGATGCTGCAGGCAGTCGGTCCGGGAGAGATGCAGTGGATCCAAGAGTGGATCGGAGATGTTGAAGACCTGTAAGCAGAGGGGACAGTGTTCACAGTCACTAGCCAGTGACCAGCGTGGCACCAGGTGGGTACCAGGCAATGTCGGGTGCAAACAGGTGTAGCTTGTCTCTGCAGCCACGTGGTCCCTGGAAGTCGACGACGTCCAGGAGTCGGTTCACAAGCTGTCCCACGCAGGCTCTCGCTGTCGGCGGTGTCGGCGACTTCATCGAAGCAAACAAGCCTTGGCAAAAGCAATTGTTGTAGGAGATGAAATAAGCTGAATGGTTCTGACCAGCAAGGTCAGAAGGACTGCTCCTTTGGAGGGGAGCAAGGGCCAGTCTGGAGCAACCAGACCAGTGGTGTATTTTGTAAAGTTCGTCGCCAAGATGGCTACTAGCCAGCGGGCCAGCAACCGGTTAGGCGCGTCGAGTGGCAAAATGCAGAAGGGCCCCACGCAGATCGTGGAGATGCTGGAGTGCTCACCTTTGATGCAGATGCTGCTCGAGGGTTGGGCTTCTCAGATCCCAAAGCACAACTTGGAGGGAGCCTCGGTTGTTGCACTTGTCAGCTTATCGTGGTGGTTTCAAGATGGCTGGCTCCACGTGTCTCGGTGCCTCCACGGGTCTCCTCTTTTCAGGGACTGTGGATCGGGCGGTGAGAGGTCTGGAGGTCCAGGTCTTGTCAGTCTCTGGGCTTGGGCTCCGGCAGGAGGCGGCGGCAAACAGACGTTGATTCGCTGGATGGTGCTTGCGTTAGCAAGGTGGTCACTCCCTGACCACAGGGGAGATTTCCTTCAGTCTTCTGTGCAGCAGAATGTCGAAGTTCCCGTCTTCTTCTTAGTTTCAAGTTGATTCCAGGATGTCTGAAGTCTTAGGACACAGCTCCTACCTTTAAGCTGATTCTAGGGGCCGGACTACCTGCTAGGTCCCTCCCTATGGGTGGGACCAGGAAGGGGGGTGGTTACACCCCCAATCCTTTGTCCAGCTCGCCCCAGGCCCGGGACTGGTGTGCCCCAGGACCGGTTTGAACTGGCATATGCACCGAGGCTCCTTGTGAGCCACAGGCATGTCTGGTTTCTTTCAAGCCCTACCTGACCAATACACAAAATTCTGTCTGGGGTGGTGCATGCACCTCCCCTGGCAGGAAACCCTTTGTCCACACCTCCCAAGCTGGAAGGACTCCCAGCAGCAGGAGGGCAGACTTGTGTCTGTGGTGGCAGCATCCATTTTGTGGAGCTGAGGCTATGTCTGATTTTACCCGGGTTTCAGGTACTGTACATGTCGTGTCCCTCTAGAAGGGTGGAATGCTAACCCCGTCGCCAGAATTGGCGAGGGGTTAGTATTCCAATTCGTATGACACCTTACTCGACATGTTTTGATAAAGCCAAACCAAAGATAGCATTTAACCGCGAGGTTCATAATGCACTTAAGAGTATATGGTATGACGATATCTGGAAACAGTAGAAGGAAGTTGTTCCGACCACTGCAGACAGGCTCAGCTCATGCCAGAGCACCATCTCACATGGAACCAAGCACTCTGCCTTCAGGATTGTTAAGGCCTGCCATAGGAGTGACTTATAGGTTACCAGGTGTCCCATTTAAGGTTAGGTATAGGTATACTACACCTAAGTAAGAGGTGATTACACCAACTTACCCCAGCTGAGTGATCAGCCAGTTGTGTCAAATTGTTAGGCCAAGCCTGGGGTGGCATAATACATGCTTCAGCCCCTGGCAGGCCTTGGGTACACCAATGCCCTGGGTACCTAGTGTACACTGGTACAGGGCCGACAGGGTGATCCACTTCCAATTGGTTATGCACCTAGGGTGCATAGTTTTAATTTAGTAGAGAGAACAGCAGGCTGGGGGTCTGATTGGCAGGCCCACAGCCTCAATATGTCAAAAACCAGTGAAGCAAAAAGCAAAAATGTGGGGTGACCATAGGATAGCAGACCCTACTCTCCTACACAACCCCCCCCCCCCCCAAATGCTGGGACATTAAACTAGCCTTGACCAGTCTCGTCTTCATGTCCTAAGTGGAAGTACCTGGAGAGACCATCTGCATTCCCATGGTCAGTACCTGGCCGGTGCTCCACTGTAAAGTCCATCCCCTGTAGGGAAATGGACCACCTAAGCAGTTTGGGGTTTTCACCCTTCATCTGATTTAGCCACAAGAGGGGCTTATGGTCGGTCTGAATCTTGAAGTGAGTGCCAAACAAGTATGGCCTCAGTTTCTTCAGGGCCCACACCACAGCAAAGGCCTCCCTCTCAATAGCTGACCAATTCTTCTCTCTGGGGGTCAACCTTCTGCTAATAAAAGCAATGGGTTGGTCTTGACCATCTACATTAAGTTGTGACAGCACAGCTCCCACACCCAACTCAGAAGCATCTGTTAGGACTTTTCAGGATAGGTGCAGAGCACATGGCCTCCTTCAGGTCATCAAATGCCAGGTCAGGTCATCAAATGCCTTTTGACAGCTTACTGTCCACTAAACCTTTTTGGGCATCTTCTTGGATGTCAGATCATTAAGAGGAGTCACAATGGACCCATAGTTCTTAACAAACTTCCTGTAGTACCCAGTCAAGCCCAAGAAAGCTCGAACTTGAGTCTGGGTGGTTTGAGGGGACCAGTCCTTGATGGATTGTATCTTACTCTCCAGTGGTTGAACTTGGCCTCCACCTACAAGGTGGCCCAAATATACAACCTTACTCTGCCCTATCTGGCACTTAGTAGCCTTGATAGTGAGGCCTGCCCTTTGCAGAGCCTCAAGAGCCTTCTTCAGGTGGATCAGGTGATCCTCCCAGGTGGAGCTAAAGACAGCAATGTCATCCAGATATGCTGCGCAAAAGTCATCCAACCCAGTAAGGACTTGGTTCACCAGCCTTTGGAAGGTGGCAGGTGCATTCTTCAGACCAAAGGGCATCACCACAAACTGGTAGTGCCCACCTGGGGTTGAGAATGCTGTTTTGGCCTTAGACTCCTCAGCTAATCTGATTTGCCAATAGCCAGCTGTTAAGTCAAATGTGCTCAAAAACTCTGCAGAAGCTAGTTTGTCTATGAGCTCATCTGCCCTTGGAATAGGGTGTGCATCTGTCCTGGTGACAGCATTGAGTCCTCTGTAATCCACACAGAACCTCATCTCTCTCTTGCCATCTTTGGTGTGAGGTTTGGGGACCAGAACCACTGGGCTAGCCCAGGGGCTCTCTGAGGGTTCAATGACACCTAATTCCAGCATTTTATGTACCTCAGCCTTTATACAGTCCCTGACGTGGTCAGGTTGCCGGTAAAGCTTGTTCTTTACAGGCAGACTGTCACCAGTGTCCACCACATGGGTACACCAGTCAGTTTGACTAGGTATCAAGGAAAACATATGTGAAAATGATTGTAGAACCTGTCTACATTCAGTCTGCTGATGGGCAGTGAGGTTGCCTCCAAGGGTCACTCCTTCAACTGAGCCATCTTCAGGGTTCTGAGACAAGAGGTCTGGGAGAGGGTCACTCTCTTCCTTCTGTCCCTCATCTGTAGCCATGAGCAAGCCCATGTCTGCCCTGTCAACATATGCTTTAACCCCTTCAGTGCCCATGACGAGCTGGACTCGTCATGGGCTGCGGTGGCGCTGTGCCCATGACGAGTCCAGCTCGTCATGAACTCCGCCCGCTAATGGAAGGCGCGGCACTGGGCGGGGAAAGGGGCGGGCATGCAAGGGGTTAAGCCTGTTAACATGGAGTACCCTGTGGGGACTCCTGGGAGTTCCTAGGTCGACCAAGTAGGTGACCTCTCCCTTCTTTTCCAGGATTGTATGGGGTCCAGACCATTTGTCTTGGAGTGCTGCTGGGGCCACTGGCTCCAACACCCATACCTTCTGTCCTGGCTGAAACTCAACCAAGACAGCCTTTTGGTCATGCCAAGCTTTCTGTAAGGCCTGGCTTGCCTCAAGGTTTTTGGATGCCTTCTCCATATACTCAGCCATCCTGGAGCGGAGACCAAGTACATAGTCCACTATGTCTAGCTTAGGCTTTTTGAGAGGTAACTCCCATCCTTCCTTCACCAAGCACAGTGGGCCTCTTACAGGGTGCCCAAACAACAATTCAAAGGGGCTGTAGCCAACTCCTTTTTGTGGGACCTCTCTGTAAGCAAACAGAAGGCAGGGTAGAAGGATGTCCCATCTTCGCCTGAGCTTTTCAGGTAATCCTTTGATCATACCCTTTAGGGTCTTGTTGAATCTCTCAACAAGCCCATTGCATTGTGGGTGATAAGGGGTGGTGAACTTGTAGTTGACACCACATTCCTTCCACATAGCTGTCAAGTATCCTGACATAAAGTTGGTACCTCTGTCAGATACTACCTCCTTAGGAAACCCCACTCTGGAGAATACTCCCAGCAGGGCCCTGGCCACAACAGGAGCTGTAGTGGTCCTAAGGGGAATTGCCTCTGGATACCTGGTGGCATGATCCACTACCACCAGTATAAATCTGTGCCCAGATGCAGTGGGAGGATCCATGGGACCCACTATGTCTATTCCCACTCTTTCAAAGGGGACCCCCACCACAGGTAGTGGTATTAGGGGGGCCTTTGTTGTGCCACCTGATTTGCCACTGGCTTGGCAGGTCACACAGGAGCGACAAAACTCCTTTGTATCTTCATTCATGTGAGGCCAGTGAAAGTGAGGGACAAGCCTGTCCCAAGTCGTGTTCTGGCCTAAGTGTCCTGCTAAAGGAATATCATGGGCCAAGGTAAGAAGGAAGCCCCTAAATTGCAGAGGTATAACCAACCTCCTGGTAGCACCAGGCTTGGGGTCTCTAGCCTCTGAATAAAGGAGCCCTTCATCCCAATACACTTTATGGGTACCTTGAGCATTCCCAGCAGCCTCAGCAGCAGCCAGCTGTCTGAGGGGTTCAAGAGAGGGACAGGATAACTGAGCCTGCCTCAAGTCAGCCCTTGAAGGTCCCCCTGTCCCCAGAAACTCAACCTGATCAGGTTCAAGCTCTTCAGGGACAGTTCCTTCAGGGTCCTCTAGATCAGCTTCCTGGGAAGGCTGATCATCACTCTGAGGCAGGGGGGAAGGCACAGCCTTGACCCTCCTGTTCTTCTTCTTGGAAGGTGCTTGGTCCATTGTTCCAGGATCCAAGACCTGAGGTTCAGTGAGGCACTTTTTGGCCTGTGACCTGGTCACAGCAAGGACATGTGATGATATACCTAACATCTCTGCATGAGTCCTGCACTCCACTTCTGACCATAGAGAACTCTCTAGGTCATTGCCCAACAAACATTCTACTGGGAGGTCTGCACTAACCACAACCCTTTTGAGGCCAGTTACCCCTCCCCATGAGAAGTTAACAACTGCCACACTATGTGAAGTAGTGGCATTGCTGGCATTGGTCACCAGGTAGTTCTCACCTGGTATGTACTGTCCAGGGTCCACAAAGCCTGGTGTCACCATAGTGACACTGGCACATGTGTCCCTGTAGGCTTGAGCCACTTTTTCATTTATTAAAGGAGTCTGTCTGTACTTGCCCAGGTTACTGGGGCTCACAGTCAGGGACAAATCAATGTCCCCATCACAGATCAAGACTGCCTGTGTCAGGGTTCTGTCTAAGTCAGAATCTCCTTCAGTTCCCATAGTGATTCCCACTACACCCTTTGTCTGGGGACCAACACTGCTAATAGTAGTACTAGGAGCAGGTGCCTTAGGGGCAACAGTGTTGGGGGCTCCACCCTTTTTGCAATCACTAGTCCAGTGAGTTGTATTTTTGCAATGATTGCACCAGGGTTTCTTTTGACCTTCTTTCTTCTTTTTGGACTGTTGTTGGGACCCACCCTCCTTAGCAGTAGTTTGGGGCCCTGTTGAAGACTTCTGGTCTTTAGATTTCTGATCTCCACCCTTTTGGTCTGTTTTCTTCTGATCACCCCCTTGGCCGTGGTTCTGGTTCTTTTGCTTAACCCTGGTTCTGACCCATTTGTCTGCCTTCTTTCCCAATTCTTGGGGAGAGGTCAGATCAGAGTCAACCAAGTGTTGATGCAGTTGCTGGTTTTGACAGTTATTTAAAATCTGTTCTCTCATCATCAAATTATACAATCCTGTAAAATCAGATACCTTACTTCCCAGCAACCAACCCTCCAAAGCCTTAGTGGCACATTCAACATATTCAGACCAGTCCTGAGTCTGTGTCTTTTGGGTGTCTCTGAACATTAACCTGTACTGTTCAGTGGTTAAGCCTAACCCATCTACCAGAACACTCTTCAGGACTCTGTAATTTCTGACATCCTCTTCTCTAACAGTGAGGAGTCTGTCTCTGCCTCTTCCTTCAAGGGAGAGCCAGAGGATTGCTGCCCACTGGTCTTCAGGAACCTGCTGTACCTTGCAGGCTCTCTCAAGAGCAGTTATCCCTTTGTGGATGTCATCCCCACTTTTGTAGGGGGGCACAACCTTAGACAGGTTCCTATTATCAAAGACCCTATCTTTGTCCTTAGGGACAATGCTGCCACCAGTGGGTATAGACCCACTCTCTCTAGGTTGCCTAGCCTTGTTCAGTTTTTCTTCCATCAGGGCTACTTCTAGCTCCTGCTTCCTGATCCTCAGCTGGGCTTCCTGCATTCTGGCCTCATGTTCCCTCCTCTGAGGGGTGGTCATCCTTTTCCTGGAGTGACCTTGAGAGCCTCTAGAGCCATGGGAAGCATTGGAGTCACCTGAGCGATTCCTTTGCCTCCCAAGCCCTGTGTTAAGTCCACTGGGGAGATCCAATGGGGTAAACCCACTGTCAATCCCCAATAGCCTTAGTTTAGCTGGGCCAAGTATAACACTTGGCACTGGGCTAGTTCTCCCTTCATCCTCACTACTTTCTGTATCCTCACCACTTTCCTCCCCTGTAGTATGATTCTCATCTAAGGGATGGCTATTGGAACTGGGTACCTCTGTAGCATCTTCAGAAGGGGGGCCTCCTGTTCCTGACCCTAAGGGGGCTAACTGGGAAGCTTTCTTGAGTTCTCTCTGATTCTCATCATTTTGCAAGAGTTCTCTGAGCTCAGCAGAGGTAGGGTTCTTGGGCTGTTTAAGGCCTCTAAGAGTTGCCAAATGCCTGAGCTCATTCTGGTTAAGGGTAGCAAAGCAGGATGGTGCCCTCTGGGGGTCACTCTCAACAGAGATGGGTACAGTGGACCCCTCTGCCCCTGCCATTGCTCTTAAGTGTGGGTGGATGTGTTGCAATCTACCTACACTTGGGTTTACCTACTAAACCTATCTAGTAGTTGTAGTCAGGGTGTGCTACTCCCTTTGCTCTACCACAACTAAGTTCAGTAGAACTTATGTATATCTAATCTTGTTTTATATGTACCTACAGGTACCTATGTGATCTTTCAATTGGTAACCAAGAGATTACAATGGTAAAACACAGCAAGCTCAAATCCAACCGCTGCTCACCAATGTGAGAAGTTGGCCTGGTATATGATGCTCACTAGTTAAAGTGATCACCTTGTACCATGCCAAGCAACCCTTATGGTGTGGTTGTAAGTCAACCTTTTCGGACTAGCTGCCCTAGTGGTAGCGTAGGCTAAGCAGTCTTTGAGGCTAAACTCGTGAAGCGTGTTAAGCCAGCTGTTTTACCAAATGCAACCCCCTTTTTATACCAATGAAAGGACACCACACAGATATATATTCAAAATATATATGTATTTATTTCTCAAAGTAACCCCTAGTCTCTTTATGAGCACAGGAGCACAAATCGTCAAACAAGATTACAGTAGAATACACAGAAGTTGCACTTTATATGGATAGGCCCTGGTGGCCGCTCAAACCATATACTAAAATAGTGGTATAAGTACCACGAACAGAAAAGGGAAAAGGCCTAGGGCCTCTAGAATCGCTGGGCCTACAAGGAGCTAACTTCAGTTAGTGACCAGGAGGTCCACGGGTGGCGTGTGCAGAGCAAATAGTCACACGCGTGCTCCCATAGGTTTCAATGGGTGCGTAAAAAGTACAAAGTTACTGCAACGAGGATCTTCCGGATGGACTAGGAACTCAAGATTTGGAACACAGGCACTAGAGATGTAATACTACACTTGGGCACAGGTGTGCCAGCTTTACCTCACCCACAGGAAGCGGGTGCATAGGCCTCGAAGGGCGTCGGGTTTCTTCTATCTGTTCCGTGGAGCTTGAAGGCAAAGATGCTGCAGGCGGTCGGTCCGGGAGAGATGCAGTGGATCCAAGAGTGGATCGGAGATGTTGAAGACCTGTAAGCAGAGGGGACAGTGTTCACAGTCACTAGCCAGTGACCAGCGTGGCACCAGGTGGGTACCAGGCAATGTCGGGTGCAAACAGGAAGAAAGGTGTAGCTTGTCTCTGCAGCCACGTGGTCCCTGGAAGTCGACGACGTCCAGGAGTCGGTTCACGAGCTGTCCCACGCAGGCTCTCGCTGTCGGCGGTGTCAGCGACTTGATCGAAGCAAACAAGCCTTGGCAAAAGCAATTGTTGTAGGAGATGAAATAAACTGATGGTTCTGACCAGCAAGGTCAGAAGGACTGCTCCTTTAGAGGGGAGCAAGGGCCAGTCTGGAGCAACCAGACCAGCGGTGTATTTTGTAAAGTTCGTCGCCAAGATGGCTACTAGCCAGCGGGCCAGCAACCGGTTAGGCGCGTCGAGTGGCAAAATGCAGAAGGGCCCCACGCAGATCGTGGAGATGCTGGAGGGCTCACCTTTGGTGCAGATGCTGCTCGAGGGTTGGGCTTCTCAGATGCCAAAGCACAACTTGGAGGGAGCCTCGGTTGTTGCACTTGTCAGCTTGTCGTGGTCGTTTCAAGATGGCTGGCTCCACGTGTCTCGGTGCCTCCACGGGTCTCCTCTTGTCAGGGACTGTGGATCGGGCGGTGAGAGGTCTGGAGGTCCAGGTCTTGTCAGTCTCTGGGCTCGGGCTCCGGCGGGAGGCGGCGGCAAAGCAGACGTTGATTCGCTGGATGGTGCTTGCGTTAGCAAGGTGGTCACTCCCTGACCACAGGGGAGATTTCCTTCAGTCTTCTGTGCAGCAGAATGTCGAAGTTCCCGTCTTCTTCTTAGTTTCAAGTTGATTCCAGGATGTCTGAAGTCTTAGGACACAGCTCCTACCTTTAAGCGGATTCTAGGGGCCGGACTACCTGCTAGGTCCCTCCCTATGGGTGGGACCAGGAAGGGGGGTGGTTACACCCCCAATCCTTTGTCCAGCTCGCCCCAGGCCCGGGACTGGTGTGCCCCAGGACCGGTTTGAACTGGCATATGCACCGAGGCTCCTTGTGAGCCACAGGCATGTCTGGTTTCTTTCAAGCCCTACCTGACCAATACACAAAATCCTGTCTGGGGTGGTGCATGCACCTCCCCTGGCAGGAAACCCTTTGTCCACACCTCCCAAGCTGGAAGGACTCCCAGCAGCAGGAGGGCAGACTTGTGTCTGTGGTGGCAGCATCCATTTTGAGGAGCTGAGGCTATGTCTGATTTTACCCGGGTTTCAGGTACTGTACATGTCGTGTCCCTCTAGAAGGGTGGAATGCTAACCCCGCCGCCAGAATTGGCGAGGGGTTAGTATTCCAATTCGTATGACACCTTACTCGACATGTTTTGATAAAGCCAAACCAAAGATGGCATTTAACCGCGAGGTTCATAATGCACTTAAGAGTATATGGTATGACGATATCTGGAAACAGTAGAAGGAAGTTGTTCCGACCACTGCAGACAGGCTCAGCTCATGCCAGAGCACCATCTCACATGGAACCAAGCACTCTGCCTTCAGGATTGTTAAGGCCTGCCATACGAGTGACTTATAGGTTACCAGGTGTCCCATTTAAGGTTAGGTATAGGTATACTACACCTAAGTAAGAGGTGATTACACCAACTTACCCCAGCTGATTGATCAGCCAGTTGTGTCAAATTGTTAGGCCAAGCCTGGGGTGGCATAATACATGCTTCAGCCCCTGGCAGGCCTTGGGTACACCAATGCCCTGGGTACCTAGTGTACACTGGTACAGGGGCTGACAGGGTGATCCACTTCCAATTGGTTATGCACCTAGGGTGCATAGTTTTAATTTAGTAGAGAGAACAGCAGGCTGGGGGTCTGATTGGCAGGCCCACAGCCTCAATATGTCAAAAACCAGTGAAGCAAAAAGCAAAAATTTGGGGTGACCATAGGATAGCAGACCCTACTCTCCTACAGTAAATGACACTGCCTTTTATTTATGTGTTAAAAAAAACCTGCAATAATAGCAGGCATTGTAATTTACAATACCAATAGGTCAAAGTTAATAAAATACGAGACCTATTGCATTGCAAATGCTTGTCAATATTGTAACATAGCAGCAGCTCATTATTATTACTGGAAATAATCTCTGTGACACCCTCCCATTTCGCATATGTGAGGTCCTGTTATGATCTAAAATGTTTTTTATGGATGTTGCATGAAACATAAACTCAACATTTCTCTGCAAACTATTTGTAATAGACACACACACATCACTCATACTGAAAATAAATGAAAGGAAAACAGTGTTTAAAACAATCCCTGTAAGAATTAATCAAGGTCATCAGGGCAAGACTCTCTACAGAACAGAGCTGGCCCTATGGGGGGGGGGGGGCTAAAAGACTAGGGCCTAGTCCAGAGCCCACTATGCCCATGCCTTAAAACCCCTCTGCCTTAGTGCCTTTAAAATGTCCGAGAATGTGTGTAGAACTGAGAGACAACTTTAAATTCAGATGCATTTTAAAGTGTGCTGATTAGCGAACAACAGTTTATATTTTTCTTAGGTTATTGCGTTTTAAAATAAAAGAGTTGCTTGGTGCCATCTCTCTGTTACGCCAAAAGCGTATCAGGTCTCCCGATGTTTTTTTTTTTTTTTTGGCCCGTGCTTTAAAGACCAGCAATTTGTCTGCAAGCGAGTGTCATATATGCCAACAAACGGGCCAGCAGACAGAAGTCTACATTCTCACACATTACACAGGGCAGCGAACAGAAACGTGCGCGCCCCGTTTTTTTGTTGCTGCGCCACAAACCTCCACATTCAGCCAGGCCTCCCTTTGTCCCCGCGCGAGACCCTCATCTGGAATGCATGGCGGCGCGCCATCTTCCCTTTCAGAGGGGCAGCCAGGGAGAACCGACGTGTCAGACCCGCAAAGTGAACTAATTCCCTGCTCTCTCTGGTGACAAAACAGACCCCCCACTCCCTTTTCCCGTG
The DNA here is from genome assembly GCF_964204655.1 of Triturus cristatus. NCBI lineage: Eukaryota > Metazoa > Chordata > Amphibia > Caudata > Salamandridae > Triturus > Triturus cristatus. Next base: position 1,577,569,837 of record NC_140590.1, read on the forward strand.
CGGACAAATTAGGACCTTTCTTTCGGCGCTGAAAGCCTCGGCAGGCCCTTGACAACCCGGTGTGATGCCAGCCAAAATGAATCTTTCAAAGAAGCGGGGCTTAGTCTGCAAGTGACCTGAAACAGCTGGTAATTTTGGGGGGTGTCAATACCACGCTCTGGGCAATCAATATGAATATTTTGCATGTCTAAATAGCGGTACTCTAAACCCGCTGTGCTACCAGAACACGGGGTCAGCGAACAAAAAGCCGGGGCGGCAACCAGTGGCGAACTTTCCATCGCCATTAATCCCAAAGCAGAGCGTCGAAATGGATGCAATTACGGCTCACACTCGAGCATTAGATCTGCTTGTCCCTTAACTGCAAGCTTTTCATATTGATTGGGCCATCAAAGGATAATTGTGGATTATAATATCGGCTTTTGTCGAATCCTTTTGAAATCCTCTTTCTTTTGAGCATTCACGGAACCTTGTCCCGTTGCGTTAAAGGTGCCAGGGGTGCCTCTATGGACGGACGATTCCCACAGACACAGAATGGAGAGAGGCCCTTTGAGCACCGGCAGGGCCGGCGCTAGGGCGGTGCGACCGGTGCCACCGCACCGGGTGCTGACTCCTCGAGGGGGCGCCTGTTTGAAAGTATTTTATGGTCTAAAAAGCACCTGCTGCTGCATTGCTGGCCTCCACCAATTTTCACTTAACAATAAAAATGTGAAGATAACTCCGCTAATTAATGTTCTTCCTGAAGAGAGAAGGAGTTTTGTCTAATGGACGTTTCTCCTCATTTTATGGTAGCACAGAGGGTTAACATGCATGCTGCAAAGAATGCGTACCATGCAGATCACAAAGTGCATATAGTTTAAATAGGTCAGTGCTTTTGTCAGAGAGATCCTTTTGTTACTAGCAGGGTAGATGTTAAAATCAACATGGAACAGTGAGCTAGTAACTGTCATCGAGGAGCTGCATGCACACTGCATTGATATATTAGAGCATTATGATTTTTCCTCCGTCTTTCCTTATTCTAATGTTTCAAAAAGGGTTCAGTTCGGTAAAAATAAAATCCTGATTATTAAATGTAACCCCCAACCATGGGGTTATGTTTTAGATTCTGAGTTTGTGCTTCTTCAGCCCAAGCACTCTTAAACTATACTGTCTACCAGTATGGATGACATGTAACTCACCTTGTAGTCTTCTGGCTTATGTAACATTTCCTATACACTGATTTACACACATATGCTTGATTGTCTCTGTGTAATATGTGTGTGATGAAAAGTACTCTGACGGCCTACACTGGTATAGGTGGCGCTATATAACGAATTAAATACATCTGAGAGAGAGTGGTTACGGAGACTTGAGTGGGCACTGTTAAAGGGTGGTAGTGAGGGAATCCGTGGGGGTTGCCCATGGGGGGGCACCAACAAACATTGTCGCACAGGGCGCCACCAGTGCTAAAGCCGGCCCTGAGCACCGGGCTCCCACCGCCACAAAGTGGATGTTTGGAAGATGTGGTAATATTTGGATGATCTGGTAAAATACAATACGTTTTCAAGCTTTGTCCTGTAAGGTGCTGCATGTTAAGGCTACCTCTTACACAATATTGTGGAGCCCTAACGCCCCCCTGTATGAGTAATCCAATGTAAAGGGACAATTTTCCCACAACGGGTGCTGGCCAGGGACATCAATTCCATAAAATTATTGGGGGTCTAGAAAATGCTGGTGTTACTGACCAAGGGTGTACAGCAAATAAGCAAAACACTTTAAGTGGCTAAAAGATTGATGAGGTGGTAGTCTGAGACATTTTTTTGTGAATATATATGTTTCCATGGCGCATTCTATTGCAATACTCTTAAATCTATGAATATGTTGTGTCAATTTCTACAAAAGACAGAGATTCTTTAAAAGAGGCCATTGACAAATCACTGTGGTTTTAGCAATGAGTGCACATAAGAATAACATTTATGTGTTTTGGGTTGTTTTCTCAGTATACTTCAAAACCTGGCTGCCAAGCACATTCCAGGATTAAAAAGTCCAAATGAAAAAATGGCCTTGCTTTTAATATTTGTAAACTTTTAAAAGAAGCAATTTTTTGCAGGGGTGACTTTCATGGGCATCATTCATTCATTCTCAATAGGAGAACGGATGAAAGATGTGCATCTTGGAGCGGTAAATTAATAAAATGAAAAGCACACATATGTGCTTTAAAGAGAAAGGAGCAGCTCTGGAGTAAATTGGAGCAGCCAACCCGCTGAAAAAAAAGATGCATAAAAAACCAGGAGGGTGGAGGGTGAGCAAATAATTGCAGGTGAGTAGTGGCAGGGAGCACCACTGGGAAGGGATGGGCAGACAAGCAATGAGGGAACTGCCGGGAAGAACAGTGTTTGCAAGTTAAAAAGAAGCAAAATGAGACGAGGAGTGGTGTGGGAAGCAACAGACAAGTGTCGGGTGGAGCATCATAGAGAGCTTGGGGTTGGGGAGATCAGGGGATAGCAGCACACAGGGAAAAAGCAAAACAGCAAATGCACTTCTATAAGTGTTAAAAGAAATAGACAAAAGTTGTTCCCCGTAATAAGTGGAATGATACACCCAGGGATGCCCACTCACACGGCACCACTATGAGTCACACATTGGCTTCTTTCACATGGTCACCCCGTGAGCAGACATTATCACATTGTTGCAGACAATGTGAGTTGAAAACCACTACAGAGAGCGTTTTCAACTCACCTTGCATGGAGGCTGAGCACAGCTAATGTCCATTGGGGCTTTTCGCCCTCAACTCACAAAGAGCCCACGGGTCCAAAATGTAAAGCTGCTGAGAATGTGGAGCCTATATATCAGACACCAGAATGTAAACCGATTAGTACAGGGAGGGTATCCCTTTTTAAGGACGGTTCCCCTCACACACATTAGGTGTCATGCTTCATCATAGGGGTGCCTCCTCACGTCAGAAACCTAGTTCTGGCGCGGGCTACAACCCCCTCTCGACGAGGGAGGAGCTCAGGGATGTTTTTTCAAATTGAGCACATGGGTTGTACTAAGAACCCTAAGTGAGCGTGGTGTGTGAATATATGTGTTGTGCATTGCTAGGGTGAATATGTAAGAGAGTTAAAACTGCCCACGGAGATAGCTATCAAAAACTTCATTTAGCTACCCAGTGACAGGATTAAAAACAATAAGCTGGATAATGCAGCTGTCAGAATTCAAGACAGTTACATTGAAGAGATCAACATGTTTCGAGTGAAGAAACCAGTGAATGTAAAGAACAAGTGAATGTAAAAAACAAGTAGGTGGTCTATACTGAACCAGAGAAATGTGTGTTCAGAGAATCCACAGCTGGGACCTATAGTGAAACAAAAACCAAAAAATCCAAATAGTGCAGGTGCTGATTTATGCCACATTCAGTTAAAGATGGCGTATGCCATTCTAAATACTGAGTAGAAACTCATATTACACTTTTATAAAGAATTGTGAAGTTCGTGCATAGTGTCACTTACCTATTTTGGTTGCTATAGTTACTGCATCTGTCCGGGGCTCCTTTGCCCAAAGGTACGTACGCTATCCCAATCTGAGAAGGAGAGTAGGTGGTGTCAGCGAGAGAGAGAGACATAGACAGGAGGGAACACAGATCCGACAGAGCTCTAAAGTTCATTGGTCAGAAAAGGGGCAGGCAGAGGGCAATAGTTTGTTCAAACTAGAATGTCAGCATGGCTAGTTGTAGTGTTCTTACATTAGCATATGCATTGGTTCTAGGTTGCTATGCCATTGGATTTAGAACTTGGATTGTGTGGAACTTCAGGTGGGGTAGAATGTAAGCAACTAGGGATTGGCAGTTGCAGGAGTTGGTGATGGATGGGGTTTAATTATCTCTGTAACCTAATAAACCATTCCTGGTTTAAACAACTTGAGAAGATCTACTTTTTACATTTGGCGATGCTTGGAACTTCCCACGCTTCAGAGATCAACCTCAACACATCAATCCAAAGCGATAAAAGCATTGGATCTTACTTGAGCTGCCGTTCTGTCTCCTGTGTTTCAAACGATGACTTCCTGAAGAGAGGCAGGTTCCTGGGGTCTCTGGATTTGAAGTGAGTCATTATCTACCATTTATAAGCCTCCCGGTGCGAAGAAATCCGCAAAACTTTCTTAAATAAACCCGAGTCCCTCGCGCTCTCTTCTCGAGACTCTGAAGAATCCTGCTCTCGCGCGCTTGTGCTGACTCTATCTCTTCCCCTGCAAACAGGGCGTCTGCAACGCAACAACGTTACGTAGAGGGGCCATCTTGGATTTTCAAAGTATTATCTGTAACCTTGGTTACACCCTGCGCTCAGACTTGGCATTCAGCGCGTTACGCTTTACGGAGTCTTTGATGCGCACACCTACATTCGTGACTCACTCAATTGTGTGCTTTTGATCGAATTAAAATACAAATAGGTGTGTAGACTTGGCATTCAGCGCCTTACATATTACGGATTCGGTGATGCGCACACCTGCATTCTTGTTTCACTCAACTGTGTGCTTATAATTGATAAATAAGCGTGTACAAGCTTATTATAAAACACATCCTCAGCGCATTACTTCGGTGATGCGCGCACCTTATTAAAAGCCACGTGTTGCCTTGGCTCATTACTCAATCGGTGATGCGCACACCTCTATGAACATTATTGACTGATTTTTCTGGTGCATTATCTCTCTATGTGAAGTGCCAATTAAGCCTCTTGTAGTGAAGTTCTCACATTTATCAAAGTTTAATTTTGTTTTATTTATTTGTTCGCAATAACAGAGACACACATTGAACTTACTTATCCACTAGTGTTTCTTCTTTCCCTACGCATCTTTTTGCTGGATTTCTTCTTACTTATCTGACAATGCAGAACGTACCTGCTCCAACATTTTTTTTATCTGCACCTGGTGACCCTGCAATACCCTGGTTGAAGTGGAAAAAGGTTTTTAGTCACTATGCGCGTGTTTGTGGAACCTCACTCAGCGCAGAGAGAAAAACCTGCCTGTTGATGCATTGTTTGGGTCCTGAGGGGCAAGAAGTCTTCGAGCATCTTCCTGATTTGTCAGCCGGTGATGCATCAGGACTCAATGAATTTGAAATTGCTATAAAAAAACTTGATTTGCATTATTTACCCAAAGTGAGCATGGTTTTAGAAAGATACCACTTTGGAAGAAGGATGCAAAAACCTGAAGAGACGGTTGAACAATACATTACTGAACTACGCAAGTTAGCTTCTACATGCAGTTTTGGAGCTTCACTTGAGGAACGTCTCAGGGACCAAATGATGCTAGGATGCAGTGTTGATAAAGCTAAAGACAATTTATGGCAGAAGGATAATCCTTCTTTGCATGACGTCGTCACAATTGCTAAAACATACGAACACTCAAAAGTGTGTCTTGAAGCGATTCAAAAGGATAAGGACTCTTCTATTAGCAAAGGGCAAAGTGCTGTTTTGAAAGTGGATAGTACTAAAGACAAGAACTTGCATGAAACTTCAAAACCTATGGCTAAGTCAAATTTAAATTCATATAAGTCTGACAATTAATCTAATGTTTCAAAGTATTCTCAAGTTAAATGTTTTAGATGTGGCAATGTAGGTCATGTTGCAAATTTTAAAGACTGTCCTGGATGGAAGTCTATCTGTAAATGTGTGGTCGCAAAGGTCATTTTACAAAGTGCTGTAGGTCTACTAGAGACCAAAAGAAAATTAGAGAGGTTTATTTATTTGAGGATGAGGGTCATCAAAATGAGATATGCCAAATTAAAGGGTCTGGCGGACCCATAGATTCTGTCTTAATTAGTGATGTACCTGTAAAAATGTTGTTTGATTCAGGGGCAAAGGTGACGTTGATTCCAAAGAATTTTTTTGATCAATTCTTAAAAGGCAAGGTCTCCCTGATGAGACCTGATATAAGACCAAAGGGGTACATTGGAGAAACTATTGATCTTCTAGGATGGTTTTGGGGGACAATTGATTATAAAGGAAGAATTGTTCCTGCAAAAATTTATGTTTCAATGAAGGGTGACTCACTGTTGAGTTGATTCCATCAACTTGACCTGTATGTTTTTTTGGATCCTAATCAAAATCCTTCGGTGTGTTTAAAGGACATGCCTACTGTCGGTCAGGTTACTGCGGGATGTAATAAATGGGTAAAAGAGTTTCCACACATTTTTGACAAGAGATTAGGGTGTCTTAAAAATTACATGCACCAAATAAAAATAAAAGCTGTCTCTGTACCTAAGGTGGCTAAAGTTCGCAATGTTCCACTAGTGGCAAAAGAGATTATGAAGGTCGAACTTGACAAATTAAAAGGCAATGGAATCATAGAAGAGGTAGAGGCCACTGAGTGGCTTTCTCCGATAGTTTTGGCTCGTAAGGCGAATGGAGAGGCCAGGCTCTGTGTTGACTTGAGAGAACTCAATAAGGCTGTGGTGGTGGATCATTACCCTTTGCCAAATATTAATGAGATGCTGTGTTCACTTGGGAAGGCGAAGCATTTCTCTTCTCTCGATCTTTCTTCTGCTTACCATCAGGTCAGATTGCACCCCTCTTCTCAAGATGTAACTGCGTTTGTCACGCCTTTTGGCACATTTAAATTTTTGAGAATGACTTTTGGCTTAATTTCCGCTGCTTCTGTCTTCCAAAGAGTGATGGAACGTGTCTTGCAGGGTGTCGTGGGCATCAAAACATATCAGGATGATGTTCTTGTATTTGGGGTCAGTTCTGAAGAGCATGATACAAGGATGAGGATGGTTTTAACAAAGTTATGTGAGGCAGGACTAACATTAAGAGCGGACAAATGCAAATTTGATGTGGGTGAAATCGAATATTTAGGTCACCTAGGGCTATATGTAGGTAGCATACAAGTTACCACTTCTTAAATACCGAATTTTACCGATTCGGTATTTAAGAAGTGGTAACTCGTATGTAGGTAATCATTCGGTAAATATTACTGAATCGGAGAAATTCGGTAATTACCGAATCGGTATTTACCGATTCGGTAATGAGGCATACCTTCCCATTGATTGAATCAATGGGAAGGTATGCCTCATTACCGAATCGGTAAATACCGATTCGGTAATGGGGGGAGCACATTCAAGGGTGGCAGGGTGTCACATTGACACCCTGTTGCACCCCTGATTCCTGCATGTGTGCACATGTGGCGCACATACATGCCCTAATGGCATGTATGTCTGCCACATGGCACTGTTAGTCCAGCAAAATATTGCTTTTTGCAATGAATTCGGTATTTAGCACCAACATATATTTGGTGCTAAATACCAAATTATTTTCCCTACACATCACTCATTTGAGTGTCACCTACATCTCATTTCAGGATTCGGTATTTACCGAATCTGTAAAATTACCGATTTGGTAATTTTACCGATTCGGTAAATTACCGAATCCTGAAATGTTCCCTCTACATAGCAAAAGCCTAAATACCGGTCGGTAACGGTATAATTACCGAAAATCGTCCATTACCGACCGGTATTAGGCTACCTACATATGGCCCCTAGTCTCTAGTAATGGAATTAAGCCCAAGCCATCTCTAGTTGATGCTATTTACAAGCTAAATTCTCCTCAGAATAAAGATGAACTGGTAAAATTTCTAGGAATGGCAGAATTTTACCATAAATTCGTCCCTAATTTTGCACTAGTCACCAGACATTTACGTGAACTTTTAAAAAAGGGTTGTGAATTTATATGGTCTACTGCTTGTGAAGAAGAGTTTAAGAACCTTAAGAATTGTTTAAATCACGCACAAGACCTTAGCAGTTTTTATCCAAAAAAGGTTTCTTATTTAATGACTGATGCTAGCTCTAAAGGTTTAGGTGTAGTTCTATTTCAAAGGTCAGGGGGCGAAGACAAAGTGGTTTTGTTTATGTCCAGGCCTTTGCGAGGAGCAGAGTTGAACTACTCCGTTGTAGAAAGAGAGGCTCTGGCTATATATTGGTCTATTCGCAAATTACGAAAATTTCTTTGGGGCAACAGGTTTGAAGTCCTAACGGATCACAAACCGTTGAAGGAGGTTTTTACAAAAAAAGGCATTGATTTCGTGTCTCATCGAATACGCAAGTGGGTGGTTGCACTTCAAGAATTTAGTTTCAGTGTCTCTTATCTCCCAGGAGTTTCTAATATACTTGCAGACTGTCTGTCAAGACTGGGTACAGTGCGTGAGGAACCACAAGAACATGATCAGTTTGGTGGGGAAGAATTTGAGGAGGAGGTTGACGTTTGTCTGCTGAGTGATGGAATTGTATCTGAAGATGATTGGAAAAAGGCCATAGTTGAGGATGAACTTCTGCAAAAAGTGATTAATATGGTATCAAAGGGGTGGTGTGACAGGAAAGAGTGTAGTGAAGAGCTGACTGGGTTTTGGCAAGTTAAAGATGATTTGTCTGTGGTAGAGGGTATTCTATTAAGAGGCAGTAGATTGATTCCTCCTCGTCTCTTATGGGAGAAGTTACTGAAAAGTGCACATGCCAGTCACATGGGAATAGTGAAAACTAAGGAAAGGCTAAGAGAAGCTTATTGGTGGCCTGCCATGGATATGTGGATTGAGAGAGAAGTCAGGAATTGTTCAGAGTGTGCTTGCAGTGACAAGGTTTTGAAATGTAGAACGCAACCCATGGTGGTGAGGGAGCAATCAGATGGGCCTTGAATGGACATAGCTATTGATATTTTGGGCCCCATTAGATTAAAATCACGGGACGTATACGTTCTGGTTTGTTTAGACATGTATTCTCGCTGGCCTGAGATTAAGATTGTCACTTCTGTAGAATCTTCAGTGGTGATTGAGTTTTTGGATGGTTTATTTGAAATGGAAGGATTTCCCAAGTCTATACTTTCTGATAACGGTGTACAATTCACCTCAGTGGTAGTCGAGGACTATTTGGTTTCTAGGGGCATTAAACATAAGAAGGCAGCTCTTTATCATCCTGAGAACAACGGAGTGGTAGAGAGATTTGTGAAAGTGTTAAAAGAGGCGGTACAACATGCGGGTGCAAGTGGAACGGACTGGGAGGTAGCTATGATGAAAAAGGTTAGGGAGTATAGATTTACTCCTCACTCCTCCACAGGAGTTTCACCATTTCGTTTGTTCAAGAGGAGAGTAGCTAACATGGAAGTGTGTCCTTCATGGGTGTCTTCTAAGAGACTGTTAATTGATGAGAATGCTGGTAGTGTGGCGGGCTGGAAAGAAAGAGAGTGTGAGATTAAGGAAAAAAGGAAGAAATGGTATGATGAAAGGAGAGCTGTCAAGCACACAGTAGTTTCTGTAGGAGATTGGGTGAAAATAAAGTCTCCCCGTTTAGGCAAGACTAAATCAAAGTTTAGTGCCCCATTCAGAGTGATCAAGGTTTTCAAGAATGCAGTGAAAATCAGTAATCATAAAGTATGGAACTTGAACAGGGTTGCATAGTGTCAACCCAGAGAGGTTTCAGAAGGTTCTGATGTGGGTTCATCTCATGGAAGTGGTACACCTCAAAGATGTGTTAGACCTTGTAGGGTTGTTCGGCATCCTGCTAAGTTCAATGACTTTGTTTGATTGTTATTTCTTTTTAGTGTATAACTCTCTCTTTTATTTTGTTTGACATTGGTTATATTTTCTATATGTTTTGTTGAGAAGGGAGGTGATGTAGTGTTCTTACATTAGCATATGCATTGGTTCTAGGTTGCTATGCCATTGGATTTAGAACTTGGAATGTGTGGAACTTCAGGTGGGGTAGAATGTAAGCAACTAGCAATTGGCAGTTGCAGGAGTTGGTGATGGATGGGGTTTAATTATCTCTGTAACCTAATAAACCATTCCTGGTTTAAACAACTTGAGAAGATCTACTTTTTACACTAGTACTACATCATGATCAGAGAAATGTGAGAAAAATGAAAGCAGTGATCTGTAGTAGCAGACTATTGTGGCGTAACAACGCGCCGTAAGGCCTAAGGTCGGACTATTTTGCTCCAATGCCATACCCATAGACCACCTAAAGGTGCTGCGCCTGGACATAGCCATGATGACTGTGTTAACGCACCTCAATATTCAGGGCGAGCTGTCACAAATGGTTTAGGGGCCCATTGGGAACAAGGGACTTCGCGATGTCAAGCGCTAGTCCTGGAAGTATGGAGGGGCATTGCAAAGAACCGGAGCCCTGTAGTGAAGCGCGGACTCATGGTGGTTACTGCGGGTCAGGGGGCATGAGGATGTTAGAAAAACTTAAGCCTTGCAATACAATTAAGGTAGCCCCGCAAGCACGTATTCGCTTTGGTTAACGCAGGTCTGAGGGGCATAGGTACGGTCATTGTGCTGACTCGACCAAGGGGTTCGGCTCACAGAGATACGGCACATACATGTGCAGATAGTGGTGTGAATATCACAAAAGCGGACAATCACGACCTCGGGAAAAACACTTACCGCTCTGATGTAGCGGGGTCTGTCCGGCGTGCGTCCTCCCAGAAGGGTGCTTCAGCGAGGCTAGAAGTGCCGTATTTGACGGTGAGAAAGCAAAAGACACACAATTGATGGACGGAATGCAGAACAAATCAAAACATTCACCCCCAGTCAAGTGATCTGGGTTAAATCCATCATTCTTTTGCTCACGTGCCACACCAGTGTAGACTTGGCCATATGCAAATCAGTCTTGACCCTGTGCCTCATGGGAACAGTCCAGCCCGAACTGCCAAGCCACGTCTTTCCTGGACCGGAAACAAGCATCCTAGGACCGGTTTCGGGGTTTCACCCCTCTTCAGCCAGGGTAGCTTGATTCCAGTGGCACAGTGAGCCCAGGACCCACGTCTGGGCATACCTGGCGCACTTAGGGCGAGAAAGCAAAAGACACACAATTGATGGACGGAATGCAGAACAAATCAAAACATTCACCCCCAGTCAAGAGATCTGGGTTAAATCCATCATTCTTTTGCTCACCGTGCCACCCCAGTTTAGACCTGGCCATATGCAAATCAGTCTTGATCCTGTGCCTCATGGGAACAGTCCAGCCCGAACTGCCAAGCCAGGTCTTCCCTGGACCAAAAACAAGCATCCTAGGACCGGTTTCAGGGTTTCAACCCTCTTCAGAACAGGATAGCTTGATTCCAGTGGCACAGTGAGCCCAGGACCCACGTCTGGGCATACCTGCCGCACTTAGGGCGAGAAAGCAAAAGACACACAATTGATGGACAGAATGCAGAACAAATCAAAACATTCACCCCCAGTCAAGAGATCTGGGTTAAATCCATCATTCTTTTGCTCACCGTGCCAACCCAGTTTAGACCTGGCCATATGCAAATCAGTCTTGACCCCTGAACGCAAAATCCGCATACGCATACAGGAGCACAAGAGAACTATCAGATGTTCCAAACAAAACACGCGACTGACCAAACACTTTTTAGAGATGCACCACCAAGCTGACTCACTAACATGGATGGTACTGGACAAACCCAATTTAAACACCTCAACACCTGACCTTGCCTTACGATTGCTGAGAGCAGAAAAGTGCTCGGTCTTTAGACTTAATACATCCAATGGCGGACTCAATGATGACATCCCTTGGCTCACTTTGAACTAACTTGCAATCCCGCCCTGTGCAACTGCCAGCACGTACAGCCCCCTGGGTGCCTTGTTCTAGCAGCTTACTCTGCTCTTTATTAAGTCCATCCTCAGAGCCATGCTCTGGCACTGTCATGACCATGCTACTTTGTCAATACCCCCCAGCAGGATCACATTCGTACCTTCTATTTTCTGTAGCCAGAAGGGACTGCCTGGTCATGAGCTCCGTAGGTACCTCCATAACATACGGTGCCTCTTAGAGCTGGTTCGGCCTACCCCGATGGGAACCTATTGCACTGTGACCCTTTGTGACATAAACTGGTGACTTTTTACTTGTATACACGAACTTTGCATGCCTCGCCAAATTTTTTGCATTAGCGAAGGCTCATGTCTAAGTTTCTCAGCCTCTGTCACGGGACTACATTTACCTTGACTACAACTCCATAGCACCCCGGCCTATCCACGGTAATTGACGCGCCATCAAATACGGCACTTCTAGCCTCGCTGAAACACCCTCCTGGGAGGACGCACGCCAAACAGACCCCGCTACATCAGAGCGGTAAGTGTTTTTACTGAGGTCCTGCTTGTCCGCTTTTGTGATATTCACACCACTATCTGCCGCACCTCTGTGAGCCAACCCCCTTGGTCGAGCCAGTGCCATGACAGTACCTATGCCCCTCAGACCCGGGTTAACCATCACGAGTGCGTGCTTGCGGGGCTGCCTTAATTGTATTGCAAGGCTTATGTTTTTCTTACATCCTCATGCCCCCTGACCCGCAGTAACCACTGCGAGTCTGCGCTTCACTACAGGGCCCCGGTCCTCTACAATGCCCCTCCATGCTTCCAGGACTAGCGCTTGATTTCGCGAACCCTAAACCTTTTGTGACAGGGCGTTTACACGCTGCCTTAGCTCACTCTGAATGTTGAGGTGCAGTAACACAGTCATCTTGGCTATGTCCAGGTGCAGCACCCTCAGATGGTCTATAGGTACAGCATTGGAGCAAAATAGTCTGACCTTAGGCCTTTTGGCGCGTTGCTGCGCCACAATAGTCTGCTACTACAGATCACGACTATGTAGTACCTGCTTCCATTTTTCTCACATTTCTCTGATCATGGTATAGTTCTTGTCAAGCATGATTCCCAGAGATTTCATGGAGTCTATAACATATGGTAAGCAGTTAAGAGCTGTAAGTTGCTTCATTCATTCTTCGATGTCGGGTACTAGCTATGCTGACATTCCAGTTTGAACAAACTATTGCCCTCTGCCTGCCCCTTATCTGACCAATGAACTTTAGAGCTCTGTCGGATCTGTGTTCTCTCCTGTCTATATCTCTCTCTCTCGCTGACACCACCTACTCTCCTTCTTGGGTTGGGGTAGCGTACGTATCTTTAACCAAAAGAGCCCCGGACAGATGCAGTAACTATAGCAACCTAAATAGGTAAGTGCCGCTATGCATGAACTTCACAATTCTTTACAAAAGCGGAATAGGAGTTTCTACTCAGTATTTGGAATGGCATACGCCATCTTTAACTGAATGTGGCATAAATCAGCACGTGCACTATTTGGATTTTTTGGTTTTTGTTTCACTACAGGTCCCAGCGGTGGATTCTCTGAACACACGTATCTCTTGTTCATTATAGACCACCTACTTGTTTTTTACATTCACGTGTTCTTAACATGCACTGGTTTCTTCACCTGTTGCAGTAGCTGTTGTTTCCTGATCCTGATGAAGGCCTAGACACTCTCTATAGGTCACTAAAGGCCAAAACATGTTGATCTCTTCAATGTAGCTTTTGAATTCTGACAGCCGCATTATCCAGCTTATTGTTTTTAATCCTGTCACTGAGTAGCTAAATAAAGTTTTTGACAGCTAGCTCCGTAGGCATTTTTTCACTCACTTACATATTCACGCTAGCACTGCACAACACATATATTCACACACCACGCTCCCATAGGGTTCTTTGTACATCCCATGTGCTCAATTTGAAAAAACATCCCTGAGCTCCTCCCTCGTAGAGAGGGGGTAGTAGCCCGTGCCAGAACTAGGTTTCTGACACGAGGAGGCACACCCCTATGATGAAGCATGAAACCTAAGGTGTGTGAGGGGAACCGTCCTTAAAAAGGGATACCATCCCTGTACTTATCAGTTTACATTCTGGTGTTTGATATATAGCCTCCACATTCTCAGAAGCTTTACATTTTGGACCCGTGGGCTCTTTGTGAGTTGAATATATGAATGGGGAGTGTGCCCATGAAGGTCCTTAAATCTCCTCTAGGCCCTCCTTTTGTATGTTATAGCTGTGCACCCTCCCCAAGGCATCAGTGGCAGATTCTGAAGCCTTGATTTATTCATTTAGTGGGGTTGAAGTGACTCACCGGCACTGTCCTGCACAAATCCCCACCCGTTCTCGATGGCTGCATCTCCTCAGAAGCATTTTCATGCCTGTGAAGGCCCTTCCTCCTGGCAACAGCAGTCAGGTAGCAATCTGGAAGATGGAGTCCTCCTGAAGCAAGGTGGTCACAGGGTCCTGCCCGGCTGAACTCAGGCTGTGGTTTTGTGGAGCTTCTGCACCGTAAGTAGTGTTACGGCCCCTCCTCCTTTCACAACAGTCAGGGAGCAATCTGAGAGATGGAGTCCCCCTGAAGCAAGGTGGTCACAGGGTCATGCTAGTATCAGCCCTGGTCCTCTGTGTTCTAATAACAAAAAGTAGCATTTATCACACAATAAAACTACCACATGTTTAGAAAATGGAGAGGAGGAGGGAGGCGGTCTGCACAAACAAGGGGAGGGGCGCAGGAGCAAAGGCAACACGGACAATGGGCTGCACTCGGAGATAGGAGCACAGCTTGGAACACAACAGGAAACTGAGATAAGGAGCTGAGGCAAAAGAGAAAGTAGTGCGCAACACTATATATGGCCGATGGTGAAATAATTAATGTAACAGGGTTGGTCTGCAGGGCAGAAAAAAAACAGCGAAAAGCTGGAACGAATAAAGCATTTTCCTACTAAACCAAAGGAATTTTGAAAGGCTGTCCAAGGAGTGAATGAAAGTGATGGGCGTGTGATCGGCATGGTGAAAGCCCACAAAAGGAGATACAGCATGTCGAGTGACAGTGCATGTATACCTAGACGTGACCTAAAAATGACATGGAAGATCTGCTTGACTTGTTTGACTCAAACCATATGTTGAATATTTCACAGGTATTCCATGCCACAGTCACAGGCAGGAAGAAAATTGGGATATAGTTAAGGGGAAGAGGTATTAACTCTGAAAGTCTGATAGAAGTAAAAACAATAAGGACCGCTTCCATTAGTAGCGCCTCCTCACGCCTCCCTCAAGTGTCTCCTGATAACTGGTAATTAGCAGTAAAACACAGTGTGGATATAGCTGACCAAATGACCTCAAACAAACCTAGCCTTATGTTCCTAACCATAATTTGAGGATTTAAGCCTCACAACCATTGCTAGATCTATTTATACCAACTGAATACAATGTTACCTGCCTGGAATACAATCAGGAAACTGTTGTTAGATGTACAAATAACTCACAAAAAAAGGAAAAAAAATGCAAGGGTTTAAAGAGGATCAACCCTTCACCTTTTACTATCTTTTGATTGAATTGAAAACAATGGACCAGCCTCATATTAAGCTTCATGCCATCTACAACCCCCTGGTGAGAACAAAATCTTTATAGAATTGCATTCTTCAGTGAATAAATAATCAAATTGAGTAACAACATTTCAACCTTCTTTGGGGGAAACAAAAAATACCGTGGATCGATTTCTATCGTCGTTTTAGGTCTGGCTTGCCAGCACAGCTGTCTGCAAGTCCTACAGCAACCATTTTCTTCAAAAACACACAAAGAGTGGACTTTAGCCTAACCTAGGGGAATTCCCTCTCTTACCTCATTCTACTGGCTGTTTAGTGTTTAGATCTACCTCCAATAGAGCACTGGTATTGTAATGTATGAGGGACTTTTTTAAATCTCAAAAGTACATTGAACCATCACGCATATCATTCTTTATCTCATAGATACATTGTATACTGAAGGCAATAGTTTTTGTTTTCAGTTCAACTGGTGTTTTGTTGTTAATATTTTAATCAGGACTCAAAATACAAGGAAGATCTATTGGCTTTGCTAATGTTTGTTAATGAATTGTAGTCTTATTCAGTTTAGCACAGCCCCACTCACACAAATGCTTCCACACTAGACTCCTTCCAGTGAAAGAAGGGCTAATCATGATTGATGCTCTGACCCCAGTACTCTTGTTGATCCACCTAAACATCTCCTTTGCTCTCCATTTCCTGGAACTTGTAACCAGTAGACACTCAAAAGATTACTAAAACAACGAGAAAGGGATCTGAGGGACAGTAATAGTACATCAGTAGCCTTATTTTTATTTATAAAGGTTTATTTAGCAGGAACATGACCCTAGAGGGTATCATAGCACTTTCCAAATGGTCAAGAAGGAAAAGCAGCTTGAGAAAACAACAACATAATCAAAAGCAGTACCAGATGTAATAATTGATCATGTCAGGGCGGAGACAACCACAAGGGCCAGCACGATAGTTCCACAAGTAAGAGAATAACAAGAAAGCAATAGACCTAGGTTTATAGACTGCACCATATTGAGGCCAGGTGAGTAGAGCTTGTGGGTTCTAGGTCAGGAATCTGTTCATTAGTAAAGCTTTTACATCTTTTTTGAATGATGTAGTTGAGGGGTTCAGTCTGATCTCTGTGGGCAGGGAGCTCCAGATTTTCAGGGCAATATCTGAGAAGGTTTGCTTGTAGGTTTTCTTTCTTGAAAAATTCTGAAAATTGCAACAATAAGATGCAGGTGTTTCTAGAGGATTTGCAGCCACCAGATGACTCCAGTTTTTGTGCAAGTTACCTCGGGGTGTTGAAGTGTAGGGACTTACGGGTCATGCAAGCAATTTTTAAGTGTATACTTGCCTCATATGGGAGCGAGTTTAGAGATTTCAAATTGGGAGTTATGTGGTTGTTTCTTTTAAATCCTGCGATGAGACTTGCAGCAGAGTTAAGGGAGGCCCTTAGTGAAGCCAACCTATTTCTAGGTAGGCCACAGACAGTTGCACTTCCATGTTCCAATCTGGCAATCACTATGGCTTGGACAGCGGATTTGAAGTCATCAAGGGTGAGGAAGGGTTTTATTTTTCTTAAGATGTTTATATGGAAGTACGCTGCTTTGGTGGCTGTACTGATGTGTTCCTGCATGCTCAGTTTCTTGTCAAGCATGATTCCCAGAGATTTCATGGAGTCTATAACGTATGGTAAGCAGTTAAGAGCTGTAAGTTGCTTCATTCATTCTTCGATGTCAGGTTGGGTAATTAAGAGGAATTCAGTTTTGAGAGGGTTTGGTTTGAGGTGATTGCAGGTCAGATAATGTTGGATTTTTTGAAGAACTATGTGTAAGAGCTGATATCTTCAGGGAAGAGATTTTCAGATACAGTTGGGTGTCATCAGCATACACGTGATAGTGGATGTTGGACAGATTCAGAATTTGAGTTAAAGGCCCCATGAACAGATCAAAGAGAGTGAGTGAGAGCAAGGATACCTGAGGGACCCCCAAGAGTGGCCAGTGTGGATTTGGACAGGGACTGATTAACCTTGATTCTTTGAGTTGTCTTGTGGAAAAATAAGGTGAACTAGTTCAGAACGGATCCTGATAGCCCCATCCTACATGTCAGAAGCTCTAGTAGACTCTCAGGTTTGACCATATCAAAAGCTGATGAGAGATTGAGGAGGATAAGAAGGCAAGATTAATTTTGATCCAGCATTTGTAGCACATCGTCAACTATGTGTGCAGTGGCAGATTCAGTGCTGTGTCCCTGACGGAAGCCAGATTGGAATTGGTCTCATAAGCTGAATTGGTCTATGTGGTTGCAAAGTTGGACATAAACACATTTCTCAAGGAGTTTCACCAGAGTCAGAATGTTGGAGAGTGGTCTGAAGTTGTTTAAGTCTGCGTGATCAGCTGTAGGTTTTTTCAGGCTAAGGATTACAAGTCCAGTTCATCACTGCAATTCTTTGCTTTGGAGTAGGAAGTCAACAAACCTATTTCTCAGTACTTTGAAAGCTTGATGAGGATAATTAATACGTTTTCCTAAAAAATCATTGAAAAAAAAAAAAAAGACAAGCACAATGGTTCACTCATGAGATGAATAATGGTAAAAAAAAGTTCTCAGAGTTACATAAAATATTTTGTGAAAATATAGCTTTTCAGAGACATTCACAGAAACACATATAAAAACGTCTCTTGAAAGCAAAATCAAACAGAACTAGCATTAAACCACTTGAAAAATCTTTTGAAGTTTGCAACACAAATCTACTGATCCCAAACCAGCCGGAGCCTATACCTCTGAATAATAAAGAGAGAAGTTTGTCAACTTATTATTGACAAAGCTGACAAGATTGAGCCCACCCCCATCGCATAAAGTTCATAAAGGCTCAGGATTTCAAAGTCAGCACACATGGAGCTACACTCTTCTGTTCATTCCTCAAAGACATCACCCTAATTGATTTGGTTTATACAAACTCCAAAGGTACACATTTCTCCCCTTGTACTGAACCAATTTTCACCATGCATCTTAAGAAAATCAGCAGCTCTTTCACTCCATCCTTAATCAACTCCTCCTTATCCTCTTTAACCCAAGGAACAGATCCACCATATTTACAAATTGGCTTGGTCGTGTCTCTATTTAAAAACATGAGGTGGGGACCTCAATAATTTGAATAATTTCCATCCAGTTTCGAATGTTCCTTTCATGACTAAATTGCAAGGGATCTGGTTGGAGATGCACTGCTGTCAGGCTTCAGGTCAGGATAGACAACATGGCTGCATTCTTAGAAATACTAGTTGATGCTTTCTACTTTCAAGATAAGAGTTCTCATTGTCCTTCAACTTTCTGGCACCTTGCCATGCTGAACCTTGTCACTCTTTTGAAAATCATCAAAAATAAAATGGAGGTAAATAGCACAGTCCTCAGTTGGTTCTCTTCATACTTAAAAAACCTGGAGTCAATGTATATAAAGGGCCTACTTAATCTCCAACCACTTCATGGTCCCCCAAGATTCCAGCATCATGTTTAGCTTCTTTACCCTATAAGTGGAACCTTTAACTTCTACTTTCAGTAGCTCTAACATTGCATACCACTTAAATGGAAATGATTTCAGCCTGTATTTGAAATATTACCACTGCAAAGATGTATTAATGACCATAATCCTTTTTTATCACTGGATATCAGACAGCAGCTTAAGCCTAAACCAGTTACAAGTGGGCTCCTTCACCTTTCCTCACTTAACTCCTCTATCTCAATTCAATCATCACATAACTCACGGTGTTAAACTATAATCCATTAATCATTGAATCCACCAAACCTCTTGGCTTCATCTTTACCCTTTAAGCTCACATCAATGCAATGGCAAAGGGAGCAGATCTTCATCTTGTATATCTATGTGACTTCAATTATTTTATTTCATGTCCAGATCTAAGGCTAATCATACAGGCACTCGCAATATTGAAATTAGATTTAAACAGAGATGCCCTATTCACTGGTATTACCACAAAGCATCTATTTCCTATCAGTGCAGATCTCCATTCTTCTGCCAGGCAAATCAGAGGAGCAGAACAACTGCATTTCAACCATTTTGATATCTTTGAAGTGGATTTGCATGGAAATGAGGAGCATCTTTGAGCAAGCTTACATCACGTACAAAGCAATCTTTTTGGTAACCCCAATTATCTTACACAGAAGCTGACCATCATAATAGGGACACACTTCTGCTCAAAATATCAGTATATAATAAGACGAACACTCTAAAAGAACCCTCCTCTGGAAGTGGACCTAGACTTTGGAACGCCATACCTCCAGTTACTTCATACAGAACTTTAAAATATGTAATACTACATCTTTCATTTTAATGCGATTTGCTACTTTGAAATATTTGCCTCTTTTTGCTGCAGTTTGTGGAATTTGACATTTCCTGACAACATTCCAGTGATACTTTATCCACTCACATTTTATACTCACCCCAAACCACGCATTTGCTTCTATTTTGTACTTCACACTGTTATACTAATAATTACAGTACATTTAGTGTTCATTTTCTAATATCTATATGAAACTACCCCTATGTAAAACACATTTTTAAATAAATGCAAATACATTCACACAGTATATGCACTGCAGTGTAAGATACTTCCGAGTAATCTTTGAGTGGTGTCGAAGAATGAGCTGGGTGTTTCCGGAGGGTGGCTAAGGCTTTCTGATGGAGTCTAAGGACCAGTTTGAGGAATCTGAAGATGGTTTGATGGACTGTGATGCAATTGCAGGCCCACCAGACAACCAGACATCCACTCATCACACAGAACAAGGACATTTGTAGCCCTCCTCTCACCACTCAGGCAATCTGCCTTTATGCTCATGCCAAGTTTTACCAGTGAGCTTAGAGGGCTATTTCCAAGCATTATCCAGTGTTTCAGGAATAGATGTATTTTATGCGAGGTGTTTAAATACGTTTACAGAAAGCACTTGACCTTTCGTTTCATTAGCATTTAAGTCTATGAAAATAGGTGATGTTCAGGGTAGCCTACAGAGTCGTAGCATTTGAATTAACCTTCTTCGTTCACATACATAACTTCACTATACACCATCATTTAGAGTCACGTATGCCATCTGAGACAACACTTTATTGCACAATGGCATATTAGGACGCTACTTCATTTGAGGAGATGTAGAGGTATGTCAGGTCAGAGTATTAGTGGAGTCTGAATTTGTTGTCAATGAGTAACGTACCTAGGAGTTCCATGCAGAGATTTTAGATGATAGTGGAAAGGATGAATCCTTGGAGTACTGCACAGGAGATACAGAGCTGGAGCTTGTTTCAGAAAAAACATAAAACTAATGGCTGCCTACAACATGGAAGTTTTCTCCAGACCACCCGTAAGAGGGTGGGCAATATAATATAATATAATATAATATAATATAATATAATATAATATAATATAATATAATATAATATAATATAATATAATGTCCTTCCTCAGATGGGCCCTATTCCGTCGGGCCATGAAAAGCGGGATAAAACACATAACATCATTATATTTGTCTATGTATATACAAAATAACAAATGGGTTAAAATTCATTATACCAAAATTTTAAAATAGGAGCCCTAACTACTTCCTACGAAATCACACACTATATAAATACATGCCAAGGTCAAAAACAATGGGCGCGCTTACATCAGGCTGGTGCAATCTGGAAACAATAAGAACATGCTGCAAATCCATATTCAAGTACAGTGTCCTTATCCTTTCATTCTTGCATGCCTATAAGCCAGGCAAAAGAATAAAATGTGGTCCACATCTTCCATAACATTGTTACAGATCTAACAATTCCCAGTAGAGTCTCCACCATGATTCTATTTGGTGGGAAAACTATTAGTAAATTAGTATATAGCGTTCCAAGTCTGAATTTGAGATTTATTTAAATACTTGCTCTTTAGTACAGATGTGTGTGTTTGGCTCCTCAAAGCGACTTGTGGTTAATGCATATCTCGATCAGGAGTTAGTATCCCTGTGCCAACTACTTCCTTAAGTGTATGGTTCAACTGTAGAAAATGAATTTCACTGCATTCAGGGCCAGATGAAGGAAGCCAATTCGCGATCGCAAACGCTGAAATTCGCTGAATTTCAGCATTTGCGATGGCAAATTAGCAGTGTGCAGTGTAGCACATGAAAACCCCCTCGCAAAATAAGGAATCTCAACATTTTAGATTCCCTATTTTGTGATTGCATTTAAGGAAACGCAACTTGTGATTCCTTAAATGCAATGTAAGAAGCACAAAAGAAAGTGCAATTTAGCCTTAAGTAATCTCAAATTACCACCAACTTCAAGTTGGTGGTAATTTGTGATTTCCTGTAAAAAAGCGCTTTTTTACTTTTTTTAAAGTGCCATGTGGCACACATCCATGCCCTTAGGGCATGTATGTGCGCCACATGTGCACACATGCACATTTCAGAGGTGCAACAGGGTGTCCCTCTGGAACCCTTGCACCCTTGAAATTGCGCACACAATTTGCGAGTACCTATTGGGTACTCGCAAATTGTGTGCGCAATTCCCATTCATTCCAATTTGTCTCTTGGCCCATAGGAATTAATGGGAAGGTATTCCTTGATTGCGAATCGCAATTTGCAATTCGCAATTAAGGAATATTAAGGAATCACTAAAAATATTGTGATTCCTACCTACATGGCATTTTGCAAGTCCTTAATAGTGATTCCCTAAAATTCGCTATTAAGGACTCGCAAAAGTGCTTTTACCTACATCTGGCCCTTAGTTCCTTAAATAAAGAATCAAGTCTAGATTGTAGATGATCGTCATCAATCTCCCCTCATGATTTAAAACGTGCAGGAATATCATGCATATCACTATCAGGAGTCACAAGAAGGGTACATCGAAACTAATTTTGCTTGAATATTTTCTCATAAACTTTTACCCATTTTGCGCTAGTACTTTAGATTTTTGACTATTTACTATCTTTGTCGAGGATGGATTCAACCTCCTCAAACTTGGCTGCTTGTCTAGCAGTCTTAGATAGCTTACTCACTGCCTGTGGTGGTTCCGCTGCCTTCTTCTTCCCCCCTTAGCAGGCCAAGTGCCCCACGAATGGTACTTTTTTGATTTTTTAAATCAGTTTGTGATAACACAAGTGAACTAAGTAAGGCTAACATGACAATGAAGAGCCACCATTCCATACAAACCCCCAGTAGCAAACTTCAATCACCAAATTCTATCAAAAAATTATAAGTTTAAAACTTTATAAGTTTGAAAGTCACCGTAAACTAAAAATGGAGCCAAGGGGAGTGGCCCTGCCCGGCCTCTTCCTGTTGCTGAATTTCACTGCATTCAGGGCCAGATGAAGGAAGCCAATTCGCGATCGCAAACGCTGAAATTCGCAGAATTTCAGCATTTGCGATGGCAAATTAGCAGTGTAGCACATGAAAACCCCCTCGCAAAATAAGGAATCTCAACATTTTAGATTCCCTATTTTGTGATTGCATTTAAGGAAACGCAACTTGTGATTCCTTAAATGCAATGTAAGAAGCACAAAAGAAAGTGCAATTTAGCCTTAAGTAATCTCAAATTACCACCAACTTCAAGTTGGTGGTAATTTGTGATTTCCTGTAAAAAAGCACTTTTTTACTTTTTTTAAAGTGCCATGTGGCACACATCCATGCCCTTAGGGCATGTATGTGCACCACATGTGCACACATGCACATTTCAGGGGTGCAACAGGGTGTCCCTCTGGAACCCTTGCACCCTTGAAATTGCGCACACAATTTGCGAGTACCTATTGGGTACTCGCAAATTGTGTGCGCAATTCCCATTCATTCCAATTTGTCTCTTGGCCCATAGGAATTAATGGGAAGGTATTCCTTGATTGCGAATCGCAATTTGCAATTCGCAATTAAGGAATATTAAGGAATCACTAAAAATATTGTGATTCCTACCTACATGGCATTTTGCAAGTCCTTAATAGTGATTCCCTAAAATTCGCTATTAAGGACTCGCAAAAGTGCTTTTACCTACATCTGGCCCTTAGTTCCTTAAGTAAAGAATCAAGTCTAGATTGTAGATGATCGTCATCAATCTCCCCTCATCATTTAAAACGTGCAGGAATATCATGCATATCACTATCAGGAGTTGCTACTTTGAAATATTTGTCTCTTTTTGCTGCAGTTTGTGGAATTTGACATTTCCTGACAACATTCCAGTGATACTTTATCCACTCACATTTTATACTCACCCCAAACCACGCATTTGCTTCTATTTTGTACTTCACACTGTTATACTAATAATTACAGTACATTTAGTGTTAATTTTCTAATATCTATATGAAACTACCCCTATGTAAAACAAATTTTTAAATAAATGCAAATACATTCACACAGTATATGCACTGCAGTGTAAGATACTTCCGAGTAATCTTTGAGTGGTGTCGAAGAATGAGCTGGGTGTTTCCGGAGGGTGGCTAAGGCTTTCTGATGGAGTCTAAGGACCAGTTTGAGGAATCTGAAGATGGTTTGATGGACTGTGATGCAATTGCAGGCCCACCAGACAACCAGACATCTACTCATCACACAGAACAAGGACATTTGTAGCCCTCCTCTCACCACTCAGGCAATCTGCCTTTATGCTCATGCAAAGTTTTACCAGTGAGCTTAGAGGGCTATTTCCAAGCATTATCCAGTGTTTCAGGAATAGATGTATTTTATGCGAGGTGTTTAAATACGTTTACAGGAAGCACTTGACCTTTCGTTTCATTAGCATTTAAGTCTATGAAAATAGGTGATGTTCAGGGTAGCCTACAGAGTCGTAGCATTTGAATTAACCTTCTTCGTTCACATACATAACTTCACTACACACCATCATTTAGAGTCACGTATGCCATCTGAGACAACACTTTATTGCACAATGGCATATTAGGACGCTACTTCATTTGAGGAGATGTAGAGGTATGTCAGGTCAGAGTATTAGTGGAGTCTGAATTTGTTGTCAATGAGTAACGTACCTAGGAGTTCCATGCAGAGATTTTAGATGATAGTGGAAAGGATGAATCCTTGGAGTACTGCACAGGAGATACAGAGCTGGAGCTTGTTTCAGAAAAAACATAAAACTAATGGCTGCCTACAACATGGGAGTTTTCTCCAGACCACCAGTAAGAGGGTGGGTAATATAATATAATATAATATAATATAATATAATATAATATAATATAATATAATTTAATATAATATAATATAATATAATATAATATAATATAATATAATGTCCTTCCTCAGATGGGCCCTATTCCGTCGGGCCATGAAAAGCGGGATAAAACACATAACATCATTATATTTGTCTATGTATATACAAAATAACAAATGGGTTAAAATTCATTATACCAAAATTTTAAAATAGGAGCCCTAACTACTTCCTACGAAATCACACACTATATAAATACATGCCAAGGTAAAAAACAATGGGCGCGCTTACATCAGGCTGGTGCAATCTGGAAACAATAAGAACATGCTGCAAATCCATATTCAAGTACAGTGTCCTTATCCTTTCATTCTTGCATGCCTATAAGCCAGGCAAAAGAATAAAATGTGGTCCACATCTTCCATAACATTGTTACAGATCAAACAATTCCCAGTAGAGTCTCCACCATGATTCTAGTTGGTGGGAAAACTATTAGTAAATTAGTATATAGCGTTCCAAGTCTGAATTTGAGATTTATTTAAATACTTGCTCTTTAGTACAGATGTGTGTGTTTGGCTCCTCAAAGCGACTTGTGGTTCATGCATATCTCGATCAGGAGTTAGTATCCCTGTGCCAACTACTTCCTTAAGTGTATGGTTCAACTGTAGAAAATGAATTTCACTGCATTCAGGGCCAGATGAAGGAAGCCAATTCGCGATCGCAAACGCTGAAATTCGCTGAATTTCAGCATTTGCGATGGCAAATTAGCAGTGTGCAGTGTAGCACATGAAAACCCCCTCGCAAAATAAGGAATCTCAACATTTTAGATTCCCTATTTTGTGATTGCATTTAATGAAACACAACTTGTGATTCCTTAAATGCAATGTAAGAAGCACAAAAGAAAGTGCAATTTAGCCTTAAGTAATCTCAAATTACCACCAACTTCAAGTTGGTGGTAATTTGTGATTTCCTGTAAAAAAGCACTTTTTTACTTTTTTTAAAGTGCCATGTGGCACACATCCATGCCCTTAGGGCATGTATGTGCGCCACATGTGCACACATGCACATTTCAGGGGTGCAACACGGGTGTCCCTCTGGAACCCTTGCATCCTTGAAATTGCGCACACAATTTGCGAGTACCTATTGGGTACTCACAAATTGTGTGCGCAATTCCCATTCATTCCAATTTGTCTCTTGGCCCATAGGAATTAATGGGAAGGTATTCCTTGATTGCGAATCGCAATTTGCAATTCGCAATTAAGGAATATTAAGGAATCACTAAAAATATTGTGATTCCTACCTACATGGCATTTTGCAAGTCCTTAATAGTGATTCCCTAAAATTCGCTATTAAGGACTCGCAAAAGTGCTTTTACCTACATCTGGCCCTTAGTTCCTTAAATAAAGAATCAAGTCTAGATTGTAGATGATCGTCATCAATCTCCCCTCATCATTTAAAACGTGCAGGAATATCATGCATATCACTATCAGGAGTCACAAGAAGGGTACATCGAAACTAATTTTGCTTGAATATTTTCTCATAAACTTTTACCCATTTTGCGCTAGTACTTTAGATTTTTGACTATTTACTATCTTTGTCGAGGATGGATTCAACCTCCTCAAACTTGGCTGCTTGTCTAGCAGTCTTAGATAGCTTACTCACTGCCTGTGGTGGTTCCGCTGCCTTCTTCTTTCCCCCTTAGCAGGCCAAGTGCCCCACGAATGGTACTTTTTTGATTTTTTAAATCAGTGTGTGATAACACAAGTGAACTAAGTAAGGCTAACATGACAATGAAGAGCCACCATTCCATACAAACCCCCAGTAGCAAACTTCAATCACCAAATTCTATCAAAAAATTATAAGTTTAAAACTTTATAAGTTTGAAAGTCACCGTAAACTAAAAATGGAGCCAAGGGGAGTGGCCCTGCCCGGCCTCTTCCTGTTGCTGATGTGTGAGGGCAGGCCTGCCCTTAGCGCTGGCTTTGTCCAGGTGTGACACGTGTTCCTTCTCCCCCTGCTTGTTGCATCCTTGTGGCAGACGGAACTTGTTGTTCCCAACACAGTCACTGGTATACCCGTGTCGTTAGCAAAACGCATTGGTGCTTTATAGCTCTGAGAGCAGGGCATCCACTCCTCCTCCTCCCTGCATATTGGATCCTTGGGGCACATTGGGACTTGAACTCCCCAACACAGTCTCTGGTGTCCCACGAATTAGGAAAAGCAATGGCGCCTTATAGCGCTGACAGCAGGGCAGCCCATCCTCCTTCTCCTCCTGTGTGCATATCAGACTGTCAAGAAAACTGTGATAAAAATGTTTGTTTCTAAAATGTTTTCCCTTGTTCTGTGCTTATGAACTATGCCATAATGTATTTTTGAGGGGAGATTCTTCCCTGGTCCTCATATAAATCATTTGACCTAGACATTCTTCACTGGTGTTACAATCCTTCCTGGCCATGTCACTGTCCTGCTCTACTCCCTTGGCTACTTGCATACTTGGGGATGTTGTACACGTGTAGGTTGACACAACTGCATACTCTTTGCTCTTTTTTGTTGTCTTCTTGCACTCTGTATTTTGCAGGGGTATTCCATACATGCCCCCACTCCGCTTGGCCTCTTTCTACATGAAGGGACATACCCCTCATTCCCCTTGCACTTGATAAATACCCCAGATCCCTTAGCATCTCCCTTACCTGTTACATATCTGTGCCCCTCATCCCTGCAGCTTCTAACTCTTTCTTTCCTAAGCTGCCTTAAACTTCTCTATGTGGTTCTATGGTCCACCTTCATTTATACCTCTGAATTATTCACCTCTTCCATCACAGTTGGAGCTTCATCTTTCTTTCGGCATCACAGCTCTCTGTGTCCCTCAACCCTTTCTAAGTTGCACTTTTATGGTGGCCATCTTTAAATGTGGTTTTGGTCTCTTTTATGTATGACGTTTTGCAATCTTAACGTAAGACCCACATTTTTGCACTAGATGTTGTAAGTAAACAACTTTCTTTTTTGTTTACAATGTAATATTTATACATTTTAGACATTTGTACTGCAACCCAAATATGTAGGACAAGAGCATATGATGTGCTGAGCTGGGTCTGACTGAGGAGGTAGGAAAGGTGAGACACTTTGCATAAATAAAGGCTCAAGCATTATTAATCATACGCTTTAGGGTCAAGTCTCTCACATACTAATTTCTCAGTGGACCTTAACAGGTGAAGACATTAGGTGGAGAATCCACTTCATATATTTCTGCTTGTGTATGAAATGTGTTCCCTCAATTTACACTCTCAACTTTAATATTTCTACTAATAACATTAGTCAGAGGTTCAAGGGCAGATCAATCCAGATTGGGTAAGGAGGACAACCTTGCCTGTTTAATCTGTAGAGTGAAGTTGGATAAAATTAGACCATTAGCCAGACCTCTAGTCTATGTATAGGCATACAAGGAGCAAATATGTTGAGAAATTCCCATCTCACACTAGAAAATGTGGGGCAGATTTATGAGCCCCTTGCGCCACTTTTGCGTCACTTTTCCCATGTTAAAAGTGACGCAAAAGTGGCGCAAGGGGCTCATAAATCTGCCCCTGTATTTTTATTCCTTCAAGCTAGTCACCACCATCAGGACATCAGAGTCACTACTCAATTGAAATGTATCTAGCCGCATTCAAATAATAATGTGCTTTTGCTTCCCTTTAATAAAATCAGTTGCCAATTGCTGGATAATTTGTGGACAATATTTTCTAGCCTCCAAGAAATATTTGCAGTGCAGTGCATCAAGCAAGGGGGAAACGGCCTTTGCAACGTGGGCAGAGCCACGAGTGCCGTTTCACTGCAACCAAAACTATGCATGCCTTAACCACGCATATGCCTCAAATAATGCATATGCGTGGTTAAGGCAGTGTGCGGTCTAGATGCGTGGATGGGCAGGCACAGGAAAAGGAAGGATCGTGAGAGGACGTAGACTGGTAAGTGGGGCTGGGGTCGGGTTCTAGGGGTGTGGGGGTAGTTTTTAAGGGTTGGGGTAGTTTATAGTGCTTGGGGCACAGGGTCGTTGTTAGGGATCGGGAGTTGGGGTAGTGTTTAGGACTCAGGGGGGTTGGGGTAATGTTTAGGGTGGGGTTGTTTTTAGGGCTCGGGGGTCGGCCAGTGTTTAGGGTGCTGTGGGTCAGGGTAGTGTTTAGGGCTCAGGGGGTTGGAGTAATGTTTGCAGCTCGAGGGGCAGGTAAGTTGTTAGGGCTGGGGGGGTGTTGCAAAGTAGCTAAGAACCAGAGTTTTGTGATGACTTACTAAGAAAAGATTAACAACTGGCTTCTTGACTATTTTAAAGAGCTTTCTAGAGAAGACGGGCAGCAGAACAGTAACTCATCTTATTATTGCCTTCTTAAGGAGGGGTTTTCTCCTTGTAATGAGAAAAGGGAACTGGAATATCCTAGAGGTTGCCATTGCTGACCACGAGTTTCCCAAGGTGAGTCTGTTACTGAAGTTAGGTAGGACACCTGCAATGAATGCTTTGCAGTTTGAAGTAAGGCCTACTGAATAATAAAAGTCTTCAGCACAGTGTATAAGTGTATTAGGAAACTGGAAGGCTGGCTTGTTTTTAAAAATTTGCACATTTTCCGATGTTCTCAAAAAGTATTCTAGACATCACTGAGCCACATATTTTCCCTTTTTTTTGGGCTGTCTAATACTGTTAACTGTCGTCCAGAACCCTTTAATGACCACTAAAACACACAGAGACCTTAGATCAGCCTACATAAGCCATTAATTTGTTTGGGTCAGCTCTTTTCAGCCATTGCTTGAACAATGTCATTCACATTTTGAATCAGGCTGGAGAAGCATTTCAGGTCCACTATGAACTATTGGCTGATCGATGTGTTAGTCCATTCTTCCAATTGCAATGGGCTGATGGTGAAGTGAAGTATTAGTATTAATTCATTGAAATTAATGAGCATTTGTGCTCCTAAAAGTGTTTCCACTGTTCTGTTAATATTGCACCAATGGTGATTTTCCACCTAAATATATTTGTCCATATAAATGTGTGTTTGTTCCTAAATTTGATTTGTGCCCCCAAACGGTGTCCTCAGTCCTACTGTGACAGCAACGGTGATTTTGTACCTTAGGCCCGGATTTCTAGTCTCTGATTAGGAGGTGGTATTTAGTATACCCAAGAAATAAATGTATTCGGAGGCACATTATTTATTAGGTGCTGTAAACGCCTCTTACATTCGTTTTTGGAGGCAAACTTGGGGAACTAGATGTATAATCAGTCTGTACCATACCGTGGGGCATATTATCAAGAAACGGCGTTAAAATTATCGCCGGTTTAGCGGCAGAAAACTGCAGCTAAAGCGGCGATAATGGGCTTGATAATATGCCCGTGAGAATTCCAATAGGAGTCCATGTTCCCAATAGAAGCCCATGTTCTGGTGGGAACATGGACTTCTATTGGAATTGGACGTGGTTCCCCTATACCTTAAAGTAGGTTTGGACTGTTGAACTGTGTCAAGAAAAAATTGTGCAAGTGAAAAGATCAGAAGTTTGATTGATCCTTGTTCAAACTCCTCTTTCATCAAGGAGCAGATTTTTCCCCCAAAGTCAGAATCAGGGCCAAAATGTGACATTTCATCTGAATGTGATTCTGCTCCTAAGTGTTATACTACACTGCAAATTAATTTGTATCAAGGATGATTTTGCACCTAATTGTGCTTTGTGCTTATAAACGTTTCCCACTTTTGTGATGGAATATTGTTGCATTTTTACAGCTGATGTGAAATCCTACTGGCAATTTTTCTCTTTGCGCTGAATGAGTTTGCTCCTAAATGTGATACAGACCTCCGGGCGACTTTACTCTTTGGGTAATATTCTACCAGTGGCTGTCCAGCTAATTGTCAGTTTTTTTCTCCTAATTGTGTTTTTGGATGTACACGTATCTATAAACTGCTGCTGATGTTGCAGCAATGTTGATTTTGCGCCTAAATGCATTTTTGCACCTAAACAAGGTGTATTGGGGGTGGGGAAGGAATTTCAACTACATCTGCTTTCATATTGCAAAGAGATGTTGTACCCTAAATATGAGTTTGTACGTAAATGTGATTTTTAGACTAACCACTATCCAGGGTAAGAAAGTTACACACTAAGAATAACCCCTGCTCACCCCCTTGGAAGCTTGGCACAGATCAGTCAGGCTTATACCCATAGACAATGTATAAAGTATTTGTAACCACAAACCAAGACCAAAATGACCAAACTCCAACCTACACAAATCAAGATATGAATTTTCAAAGAGTAAATAAAGTTATAGCACTCATAAAAAAATAGCTCCAACTGGGGCTATCTGATCGTGCTTGACCAGGACAAATCCACTAGTTCAGTCCGACCGTGATGGTGCATGGGCCGGCTACAGGAATCACACAGACCCGGTACGATACCGTAGACGAGTCAAAAATCAAAGACGATGCATGGCGCAGGGGAGGAGAGGCATTGTTTAAGTAGGTGATGCGTCAGTTCGTTACTGCTATGCAGGTTGTAGGCACGTTGGCACTCAGTGACGGTGCATTGCGAAAAGAAGGTGATACATCGCTTGTAGTAAGTGATGCATCCGTTTCCAGGGTCATTGAGCCTCTAACGCCCCGGGACGATGTGAGGCGGGGGGGGGGGGGGTGAGGCGATGCATCATTTGCAGGTGTGATACCTCGATTCCTTGCTGCTGTTCGGTGTCGATGATAATGTTGGTGCCCAGGTAAGCTGTGTTGTGCACAGAAGGAGATGCATCACTTTTGGCAAAGCATCAGTTCCGATTGCAGTGCTGCTTTGATTTAGTGTTGAAAGTTAAGCTGCGATGCGTCAATTCCATGGCATTGATACAGGCGGTGCATCAGAGTCGGAGCGTTGTGTAATGGACCTTGGTGAAGCGGTGATCGAGACTCATGCAGTGGCGATTCTTTGGAGGCATTGCTGCAAAGTCAGGGCCTGTGTTGTAAGTCGTTGTGTCTAGTGGGGACCACAGCTTTGGTCCAGGCAGCGACGATGCATCGAGTTTTGCAGAGATGCGCCGGTTCGAAGTGATGCTTGGAGTTGATGCGTTGGTTTCTTCTTCTAGCAGGGAAGGTTTGGGCCTGGCAAATAGGTGTACTTGCCAGGTCGACATGACACTTTAAGAGAGCACACGTAGGCTCGGCAGTTGCAGGCCTGAAACATATTTGAAGGGCTACTTATGTGTGTGGTACAATCAGTATTGCAAGCCCACTAGTAGCATTTGATTTACAGTCCCTGGACACAGGTTGCACTGTACTAGGGACTTACTAGTAAATCAAATATGCCAATCATGGAGCAACCAATTAAACATAGAGCCCTTGCCTTTTAGCACTGATCAGCAGTGGTAATGTGCCCAGAGTCCTAAAACCAGCAGAAACAAAGTTCATCACACATCAAACACAGGAGGTCAGAAGCAAAAAGACTGGGGAAACAACGCCTAAAGACACCAGGTCTTTGGCTTCTTTTTCTCCTACTCTTATAGACTCCCACATCTCTTTTTATAACTGCATTATTTTATTGCTGTTACAACAATATGTGCCAGAACAGGTTTTCAGACAAAACTTCAAATATTCTTCCTCTTTCCAAGAGCACTTCCACTGAGCTATATTGCCGCCACGTTGCAAATCCGTCTTAGCAAGACATTGCGAAATTGCTTTTTGCAATGTCACATTTGAACAAGCGGCATTCGTTCCAGGGAATGATTTGTGAAGATGACTCATGGCTGGAGAAAGAAAGATAAGTATGCATGGAAGAAGCGCCTTTTGGCTTTGCATATACTAGTCAAATTCTTTCATATGAATTTGAGTCTCTCTTGGTGTGCTGTGATGAAGTCTCTTTGGTTGCAGGGACCATTGCAGCCAAGATTTCGGTCACACTTGTCTTGCTGCTGTGGTGCCAATGTGCACAGTAAAAAATGGTAAGCATTTTTTTATTAATGTTTTTGAGCTTCCTTACTTGTTTCAATTTTTGTATCTTTATTGTGTTTGTTTTTTTCATTTAAACATTTATGTTGTACAATTTATTAATTTGTCATAACCGTTCATTTTTTTATTCTCAACATTTTAAAATTATATAAAAAATATCCTCATGCATTTTAAACCTCAGGAGAAGTATATTAACATTTATTTTCATTATTCCTTTGGTGCAACTGCTGACAAAGGAACAAAAATGCAAACAATTTTATTCCAAATTACATACACAAATAAAGCACAGCATACACGTTTACTAAGTTCATTATTAACCACTCCACCATATACAGAGTTTGGCCCATGCGCCCTGTGTTCCCAATCAATTGAACAGCCACACCATTGATACAGGCTTCCTTTTTCCCATGATACTTACCACCTTTACTATCTTGTGGTTGTTAAATCCTTTTGGCTCCCTTCCCTACATCCATGCCTTCTTTTCCAGAAGCCCTTCACCTCAATAAACCATTTATGATAACATTGTTTGTCTTTGGTTGGTTAGGGATTACTGTGCAGGGATCCTAAAGTGTACGCCCATAAGTAAAACAGATTAATTATCATTCTTGAAATAAAGGAGGCTTTTAGCATTCTTGAAATAAAGGATGCTATTATGGATTAATCTAAGCTTGAAATAACATGTTCTTCTAAATGTATTGGAATTTTTCATGCATGTCCAAATGTAAAGATCTAAAGGAAGATACTCAAGCTGATACCAATGCAATAGGTTGTTGTTCATATTTGTGTGTACAATGTAGGGGAACTACATTCTACTTTAGGGAGACAGCTTTGGTTCAACTCACATTTAGGGCCAGGTGTTTGCGATTACCAAATAGCACATTTTTGCTATTCGCTATTTGGTAATCAGAAACACCAATGTACGAATGTGTCTTTGACACATTTAGCATTTCTCAGTGGGTCAAAAAGACCTACCTCATTAATATTTATGAGGTATGTCTCAGTTTGCGACCCATTGGGAGTCACAAAAATCACAGGGATGGCAGCCTGCTGAGGCCAGCAGACCACCATGTCTGTGATTGCTTTTCAATAAAGCATTGTTTTTTTGGTTTTAAATGCAGCCCATGTTCCTTAAAGGAAAACGAAATATGTTTCACAAAGAAAAATGAAAAACTGTTCTTCTAATCGGGCCATTTGGGAACGTAAAAACACCTTTGTACATCTGGCCCTTAGTCCCTTATTGTAAATCCCCTTTTGAGAAGGTGTTTGTTCACTGGCTATCCTCGTTCACAAATTGCCTCACCTCATCACTCAGTGGCACACATATGTATACTTAAGTAATCCGTTGCTGCAGAAAAAAACTGTAAAAAAGAAGTTCAAACTCAAAGAGAATGAGAGTCCAACCATGGGCCACATGTACTAAGCATTGTAATGGTCACATACCTCTGATGCAACATTTCCGACTGGTAAAATGCTTTTTACTGTATAGTAATCCCATTTTAGGAGTGGGAATTCATTTCTGATTCCTAAAATTGGATTCTAAATGGATACCGATTTGGCATCTGAAAGGGGTGTTTTGTAGGTGTCTCTTACAAATTGTTTATCAGTATCTTATGTATCAAAGTTTTGTAAATGAAATACGGTTGCAAAAATGGAAAAAGTAGCAACATCTCAAGGGGTTGGTAACATTCCCCATGTCTTCTCCTGACACTGTTGGCCAGTCATGTGTTTTAATAAACAGGAGGTTGCATTTTTGTGTTCTTGGTCTACTTTTAACCATTGGAAGTAGGGACTCAAAAACTCCTGAATGCAAGAGCTGTTGGATAAAATGCTGGGACAGATTGAACGGGACACACGTTACCTATGACCTCTATGCAGCTATGAGTTCCAGTCTTTCAGACCCCAAGTGATGATGGGAGACGCGCGATCCAAGATGGCCGCCGCGTGAGAGTCTACGTGCGTTTTCAGCCCGTTTTTGTCCTTAAAACGCCGATTTCTGTCAGAAAAGTGCCCTGGAGGAGGTCGCTGTGTCTATGAAGGTCTCACCTGCACTGTGGAGCAATTTCAGTCGTTTTTGCACGGCGGAAGTGGGTTTTTTCGCTGCCTGGTTCCTGCTCCCTGCACAGCATTCAGGTACAGCCAGGCTTTCAGTCAAGGGGGCGGAGCATGCTTGTAGGAAAGGGCCTAGCTTGGGCCTAACCACTCCCCCAGCCCATTTTAGCTGCTGCACCAGTCATTCCTTGGTGTTTTCCACAGCTTTCATTTCCTCCTTCGTTATTTTGTGTCTGCAATTATATTTTTGACTCTTTTTCACTTTAAAATGGAAAATAAGAGTTCTGTTAATAAAAGGAGGCAGCAAGTTTCTCCTCCTTCCGTTAAATCAAAAGTAGTGGAGTCTTCTGAACCTTCACTGTCTTTAATATTGGAGGAAATTCAGGCACTTCGAGTCAAGACAGATACCATTGCATCTGAAGTAAAAAATGTGCGTAAAGATATGGCCAGCCTGTCAATGAAAATATCAGATAATTCCATCAAAATAAACGATAATAAGGTCAAACTTGACTCATTTACTCCACTGGTGGCAACAATTTCTCCTATGTGCTCAACATTATTGGATTTGGAGAATCGTAACAGACAACATAATTTATGCATATTTAATCTTCCTGAAAATGTTGAGGGGGATAACTGTAGACTATATTTGGAGAAATTATTACCTGGTCTTCTACAAATTAAATTCTCAGAAAAGTTTGAAATTGATAAAGCCCACAGGACTCCCTCACACAGGAACCCTCAGCACACAAAACCGCGACAAATGATTTTTAAAGTTCTTCGACACCACCATTTGGTTCTAATCAGAAAAGCAGCTAGAGAAATCCCTTCATTGATGGTTAATGGGAATAAAATATTTATTCATCAAGACTATGCCAAAGAAACTGTTCCAATTCGCAAAGAATTCACTGCTCTTCGCCCGCAACTTCGCAGTTTAGGCTATAAATATGGTCTTTTTGATCCATAGACGATGCGCATTTGGAAGCATAATTTTTCGAAATCTTTTCAACGTCCAGAAGATTTGAAGCATTTTTTGGATCAGCAGTCTCTGCACTCTATGGATACCAATGACTCTGCTACTTGATTTTTGCCGGTTGTGTTTTTCTTTCTGACACAGTTCTGAAATTTCTCTTTATTGGGCTCCAGCGGTTTCGGTCATGCTTGTACAGCGTGTGTGCGTTTCACATTTCACATTTATGTCTTCTGTTTGTCGTTTTTTCCATGTTTTTCATTTTTTCCTTTCCTTCTTCTTTCTATGGAGCTACCTGTTTCTCATTTTCTTGATCCTCTTTTATCTTTCACTTCTTGTACTCTTTTCTCCTTTCTTCTGTTATGGCTAATATCCATGATATTAAAGTAATTTCATTAAATGTTAAAGGATTGCGCCATCCAGTTAAACGTACAAAATTTTTAGATTACCTAGGTAGTTGCAAAGCTGATGTTTGTTTTATACAAGAGACTCATATAGATGATAAAATTTTAGATTCTATGCAGAAGAAATGGGTAGATGTTATTGTCTCTTCTCCTGCCAATGGTAAAAAAAATGGGGTAGCTATTCTCTTTGCAAAAAAGCTACACTGTCAAATTTTGAGTAAATCTTCTGATAAGGATGGTAGATATCTACTCGTTAAAATTAAAGTTCATGACTCAGTTCTATTTTTAATAAATGTTTATGGTCCTACCGCAGATGATCCTATATTTTGGTCTAATCTTACAACAGAGGTTCTAAAGATTGGTAATGTCCCTTTAATTGTCGGAGGTGATTTTAATGTTATCTTTGACCCTTTATTAGATAGATCATCTCTTACTAAGTTTCACCCTTCTAAGGTATATTTTGCTTTCAAATCATTTATTCAAGCCACTAAATTAGTTGACATTTGGAGGTTGCATTTTCCTACAGAAAAATGTTACACATTCTTTTCAAATCCTCATAATTCCCATTCTAGAATTGATTGTTTATTTGTTTCGAGGCACCTAATTAGTTCAATAACTGCTCCTCATATTGCTAACATTGATATTTCAGACCATGCGATGATTTCTTTGGTTTTGAACTTGGAGTCAACTTATACTAAACAATCTAGATGGCGAATGAACACTGGTATAATTCTGAATGAGTATAACAAGCCCAAACTTTTAGCTGCTATTCAAGAATATTTTATACTTAATCCTGAAGGGTCTACTTCTATGATAAATAGATGGGATGCTTTAAAAGCTTATATTAGGGGCGTAACAATATCTATTATGGCTCATGAAAATAAAACCTTTCATGCTACTGTGAAAAACTTACAAAAACAAATTGCGAAATTTGAACGACTTTTTATTACATCCAACAATCCTCAATATAAACTTAAACTACAAAAATTGCGTTATGAATTTAATTCAATCCTTAGTAAAAGAGCAGGGGTATACAACCTTTACAACGCAACTTTTACAACGCACTACACTTACAACGCATTTTTTATAACGCAACATCTACTACAACGCATTCCATTACATCGCAGGACACTACAACGCATTTTAAAAAACTACCTTTACAACGCATTCCATTACATCGCATACTACCTTTACAACGCATACCATTACAACGCATAATATTACATTAAAACCCCTACACTATCCAACACTTACCCTACTGTTGCACCCCCTGGAGTTAGAATAGTAATTTTTACCCCTATACTATCCAACACTTACCCTACTGTTGCACCCCCTGGAGTTAGAATAGTAATTTTTACCCCTATACTATCCAACACTTACCCTGCTGTTGCACCCCCTGGAGTTAGAATAGTAATTTTACCCCTATACTATCCAACACTTACCCTACTGTTGCACCCCCTGGAGTTAGAATAGTAATTTTTACCCCTATACTATCCAACACTTACCCTACTGTTGCACCCTCTGGAGTTAGAATAGTAATTTTTACCCCTATACTATCCAACACTTACCCTACTGTTGCACCCCCTGGAGTTAGAATAGTAATTTTTACCCCTATACTATCCAACACTTGCCCTACTGTTGCACCCCCTGGAGTTAGAATAGTAATTTTTACCCCTATACTATCCAACACTTACCCTACTGTTGCACCCCCTGGAGTAAGAATAGTAATTTTTACCCCTATACTATCCAACACTTACCCTACTGTTGCACCCCCTGGAGTAAGAATAGTAATTTTGACCCCTATATTATCCAACAATTACTCTACTGTTGCATCCCCTGGAGTAAGATTAGTAATTTTTACCCCTATACTATCCAATACTTACCTTAAATGCAATGAAATATTATGCGTTGTAATGGTATGCGTTGTAAAGGTAGTATGCGATGTAATGGAATGCGTTGTAAAGGTAGTTTTTAAAAATGCGTTGTAGTGTCCTGCGATGTAATGGAATGCGTTGTAGTGGATGTTGCGTTGTAAAAAATGCGTTGTAAAAAATGCGTTTTAAAAGTGTGCGTTGTAACGACATACATCCAAGAGCAGGTATTCAAATTTCTAATGCTAAAGTCAGATTTAGTTTTAATGCCAATAGATCCGGTAAACTATTAGCTAATTATTTGTGCATAAAAAAAGATAAAATTCAAATCAACTCAATTCTTGGTCCTCATGGTAATATTGCTCTCTCTCACAATGAAATTGTTAATGAATTTATGAATTTCTATTCGGCATTATATAATAAACCAGATTTTCTGGAGGTTTCCTTAATGGACTCCTTTTTAAAATCATGTAAATTACCCAAAATTTCACAATGTAATAAAATTGGACTTGATGCACCTATTACCAAAGTTGAAATCCTATCAGCTATAAAATCTATTAAAAAGAACAAATCTCCGGGTCCTGATGGGATCCCTGCGGAATTCTACAAAGAATTTCAGTCACACCTTTTACCATTTTTGCAGCAACTTTATAGGTTTTTTGGATCCACTGGAACTACTTCTGGTTCTTTTACAGAAGGTTTAATTATAGTACTTCCAAAACAAGATAAAGATCCCACCAGAGTGTCTAAGTATCGTCCTATATCTTTAATTAACCAAGACTGTAAATTATATGCTAAAATACTTGCTACTAGATTGGGACCCATATTAGATTCTATTATACACCCTGACCAATCTGGTTTTATGAAGAATAGATTCTCTGCTAGTAATACGAGAACTTTGCTACATATTATTGAACAAAGTCCTACTTTATCGGTGCCATCTGGAATTTTAGCCTTAGATGCTGAAAAGGCATTTGATAAACTCCATTGGCAATTTTTATTCCATACGTTGTCCTCATTTAATTTTGGAGATACCTTTATTCGTATGATTTCAGCTTTATATTTTGCCCCTACTGCTGGTCTATTTGTTAATGGCCAAGTTTCAACTCAATTTTCACTTTTTAGAGGTACAAGACAAGAATGTCCTCTTTCTACTCTCTTATTTTTAATTGGCATTGAACCTTTTCTTAACCTAATCAGAAATTGTGACCATATTAAAGGAATCATTATTAAGGATGTTACTGTTAAAACCCTTGCCTATGCGGATGATGTGCTCTTATTTGTTAGTGACCCTATATCTTCTTTTACCTCAGTAATGGATATTATAACAAAGTATTCTGCAGTTTCTGGATATACTTTAAATACTAACAAAACTGAATTCTTTCCCTTAAATTTTTATTGCACTCCTGATATGCTTCCCATGCAGGAAATTATTTGGCAAAAGAAGAAGTTAAAATATCTTGGAATTTTATTTTCCTCTTCCATAAAATCGACAATCAATCTAAATTGTGATTTTATCCTAAACTATATTAAAGACAAAACGTCTAAATGGTCAGCATTACATCTTTCATGGTGGGGTAGGATTGATTCTCTTAAAATGACTATAGGTCCTAAAATATTCTATATCCTTGCCATGGTTCCTACTCAATTTCCATTAAAGTTTTATAAAGATGTTGATAAACTTTTGTCACAGTTTTTATGGAACAACAAACCTCCTCATATTACTTATAAAAAATTAAAAGTTCCTAAACGTAATGCTGGATTTGGTATCCCGGACTTTCTTCTTTATCATAAAGCTTTTATTTTAAAACAAAGTTCACTATGGTTTAATTGCTCCTTTTTAAATAATTCTCCTACGTGGCTCCGTATTGAGAAATCAATTACGAATCCATTTCGATTACCTACTTTGGTGTCCATGCATAATAATGCTCCATTTATTCAAAAGTCAGTTATTATTAAATCCACTTAAATGTTATTTAATGATCTTGACTTCATTTTTCTTTTTCCCATGAACAACACTGTTGAATTATCATTATAGTATAGTAATGTTATTAAATTGAACAGGAATGTTAATTTCTGGTTTTCATGGATTAAGGCTGGCATTTTTTATCTTAAAGATGTCTATTCCAATAATACGTTTATTTCTTTTGAAACATTGCAAACAAGTTTTGATTTATTTAAATCTGACTTTATTAAGTATCAATATTTGTGCAACTCAATTTTAGACTCCTTTCCTAATGCCATCCCTTCTAATGTTACAGCTGACTTAGCAATTTATATTCAAACAGTTTCAAAATCATCTCATGGGGTTTCTATTTTATATAAAAAATTATCTGATACTCTAGGTAGCAATATAGAGATGATTTCCACTTTTTGGAATAATGAACTTTCACTTTCCTTGTCCACTGACACATGGAAAGATATTTGGCTTAATAGTATATCTGGGTGGTTGCCTGTTTCAATCTACCAAACTAATTCTTATATCCTCTATAATTGTTTATGGACTCCATCACGTTTGTTCCAAGCTAAACTTGTCCCCTCTCCTGATTGTTGGCATTGTAAATCACACCCTGGTTCATTACAACATATGCTTTTTGGTTGTCCTTTGGTTTTTAAATTTTGGTCTGAAGTTTGGGATATAACAAAGAAGATTTTTAAATTTCAAATTGATCTTTCCTATCAGTTAATAATTTGTAAATCTGCTACTTATCCACAAAATATACATGATTTAGAGAGTAAACTTTTACATTTTCTTATTTTGGCTGCTTTAAAATCCATTACTTTTTGTTGGAAAGATGTTTCTGTATTATCTGTTAATGCTTGGTGGTCATGGGTTATTTTTTCCAGAAGAGGTGCTCAATTATCTATGAATGGGATCACTCATAATTTTTTCTCTTATCAATCTTTTTGGTTAACTGTTGATGCACATTTATCCATTTAATGCTGTATTAATAATTTCAATTCAGATTTGAACTTAATATGATTAGTCTTATTATGGCATATAGTAGCTCTGTTTGCATCTTCTACGTTAATTGTTATATTTGTTTCTTTCTTCCCCCTCCTTCTATCCGCCCTTTTTGTATCTTTTGATTATGTATTTTCTCATTACCTAAGATAATTTTTTCTATGATTTTGATTATGATATACAATGTTATCTAGGTATTATTGCTTAATCATAATATTTTATGTGTTGTCTATTTTTTAGTTGTATTTGATCAAAAACTCAATAAAATATTCTGAACATAAACAAAAGACCCCAAGTGATGATATTGCTTTAGTGCCTAGTGCATAGTCAAACCTTCTCACTGTTCTAATTTCACACAGGAGTTTTTCAATAAATTAAAGTCGACATTTTTCGTACTTTGCACTCTGTAGTCTCACTCTGTGGCATTCTGGCACTTAATCTTACCTTGATATGTTTCCTGCAGGAAGTGTTCCATGCACAGGTATAGCCCCTCTTTGAACACACCAAATTCTTGAAAAGAAGGGGGTCCAAGGGTATGTATGTTTAAAGACCTGCAAGAAATAGTACCCCTAACACAATATTTGATCAACACAATAAATTTCTTGGGTCTAGTACATTTTTTTAAAAAAGTGGCAAAACAGAAAAAGAAAAGATACAAGAGGGAAGAAGAAGAGCAATAGAAGTGTCTCTTGGATAGAAATCTAATAGGGGAAAGAATCCCTTTTAGGACGAATGCCCTCACTCACCAAAAGGTGACATGCTTCTTCATCTGGGCTTTCTCCTCCCAGTGGGAAATCCTAGTCCCACTGAGGGCTACAACCTCCTCTCTAAGAGGAGGGAGCTCTGGGATGTTTTGATTTTTAAGCCTCAAAAAGGATGCTAAAATCCCAAATGTAAAGGATGGTGATGTGGGGGTGCAGCGCGAAAAATCAAAAATAGAGAAAAAGTGAGTCTAAAACTGCCTAGTGCAGATGAAAAGAAAACTTTATTGACTCATCTGTACTGACAGGTCTAAAACGCAGTGTTTCAGCAGTATAGAATTAAACTGCTAGAATGGAAGGGTCGACATGTTTCAGCCACTTAACGAATTCCGCAACGGAGTACCGACGGAGAGAGCGAGGCTCCCCTTCCTGAGTTTGTGACCAGGTTGAGGTGGGCTCACTTGTCCCACTATACGGACAAGTTCCAGTGATACCGATGCTGGACTTGGATCACTGTTCTTTACTAAGTATACATTTTGTATTGTTTTCTCACTTATTGCAGCAGCGTTGTTACTGGTCCTGAAGAAAGCCAATACTTACTTGTTAGACGTTAAGTGGCTGAAACATGTCGACCCTTCCATTCTAGCAGTTTAATTCTATACTGCTGAAACACTGCGTTTTAGACCTGTCAGTACAGATGAGTCAATAAAGTTTTCTTTTTATCTGCACTAGGCAGTTTTAGACTCACTTTTTCTCTATTTTTGATTTTTCGCGCTGCACCCCCACATCACCATCCTTTACATTTGGGATTTTAGCATCCTTTTTGAGGCTTAAAAATCAAAACATCCCAGAGCTCCCTCCTCTTAGAGAGGAGGTTGTAGCCCTCAGTGGGACTAGGATTTCCCACTGGGAGGAGAAAGCCCAGATGATGAAGCATGTCACCTTTTGGTGAGTGAGGGCATTCGTCCTAAAAGGGATTCTTTCCCCTATTAGATTTCTATCCAAGAGACACTTCTATTGCTCTTCTTCTTCCCTCTTGTATCTTTTCTTTTTCTGTTTTGCCACTTTTTTAAAAAAATGTACTAGACCCAAGAAATGTATTGTGTTGATCATAGCCCCTCTTTCCCTTGAAGTGTTTTATCCTGTGCTTACCGGGCTTACCCGATGATATTATCATGCCTCTGATACCTTCTGGTATGTTTCTCTCATTACTGATACTAAGTATTACAATTGCCAATCACCACAGCCAGGTGAGCCCAATGTTTGCCTGTGCACAATGGTGGGAATTCACGCTATACTGTGAACATCTATTTTGAGATGGCATCCCCTTCATATTGTTGACTCTCTTGGCAAGATTGTGATAAACCCTAACATAATACTCATCATGGTGGCATTTCTTGGCATTTTGTCTGCATCAATTTGCAAGTACTACCATTTGCAAGTAAAGGTGTGAATTGTGCGTTGAAACAGTGTAAAACGAATGCATGGTATACAAATCCCGATAGCAAATGTGCATACACTTGGTCATCAATTTATGCTTTCACCGATTTAGGCACTCTCACCCACTCATGCAGCTTCTATCTATGTAGCTCACCTGTTTATTGTTCACTATACCTTCCCCCAATGCACTGAATCACTCACTTAACAATCCATTATTCCATTCATTGGCTCCTCACATTCATCCATGCACTCATCCACACCTACATCCACATGCCTTTTGGCTAGGTTTGCAATATACCAATACCAGCGGTGTCCGGCACAGGTAAACACGGTGAGCTGGGGCGGGGCAGGGGCAGGGTGGGGTTTGAGAGGGGAAGTCAACAGATGACGAAATAGGTGTAATTTAAAAAAATGTATACCTATTCCTTCGTCTGTCGGCTTCCCCCCTGCAGCATCCTGCCCCGCCCCACTGCCTCACCGCACTCACTTACCTGTGCCTGCTGCCACTGACCAATACCATATACAGACATACATACAATTCACAAAGATACACTTGCACTTATAGTCCAGACCCAATGGCTGTGCTTGTTTAAAAGAGTTTTTCCAATAGCCTATGAAATGTGATGAAATATGATTCAACATTTCTGAGTAGTTATGTACAAATAACTTTATGAATGATGTTTCTAACCTCTTTCTCGATTTTTATATCACTTTCGCACTCTCATCTTTGCTTAACCCCTACATCTTTATCCAATTTTATATTGGCAAAATTCATGAGTAGGTATGGATTTCAAAATGTATAGGAAAATGAAGAAACCTTTTTGAGGGGAAAGTTCTGCTCTAACATATTTTAACAGCCGTTTATTTTTGTCCTCATTTGGTGATATTTTATCGAGGATATAACATATATTATTTGTTTTGAGTAGCCATAGATGATTCACTGAACAAAACCTAAATCTCACTCTGAAATGTATAGCCAGTCCATTATATAATTGCAGTGAGCAGTACTTGAGCTATCCTAAAATGTGGTTTTCCACTTTGTAGCCTCTGCAGAAATCCCTCACAACCCAGGCTTTGGCAATTTCACATTTATATTTTTAACAAAGATGCTGACTGAGTCTGAGCTACAGTGATCTTGTTATTAAAATGAGATTTGTATGCAATAAAAGGCCCGCAGTTGTATCCCTGAAGTGTGAAATTACTGGCAGCAGATAGATTTCACAGAAGCTTGATCTGAGAGCAAAGCTGTTTCAAAAATTTGCAAATGTAGCCACTTTGCCAAATCACAATTTGCGAGCTGCTACAGTTACTCAGCCAAGGACGGGTAATCAGACGTGTCTCTGGCTTTTTTACATTTAAAGTGAATTTGCACTTCAAATGCCACTGTCGATGTGTGTCTAATATTTTAGCTGCGGGTACTATAGAGATGAACAGAGGCTTTAACTCTTGAACTACACTTTATCCTCCTAAGAAAATATTGCTTCCATAATCTCGACCTAACCACCCCATAGCAAACTCAGCCTACATAAGGAGATGTGGACTTAATATTATTAAATATATATTTAACCTGATGACGTAGCGGTAAACAATATTATAGCTATGATATTTTTGTTGGTCGGTATTTCGTCAAGGATATTGGGCCAGATGTACGTGGGTAAGTGTTTGCGCTTAGCAAATAACGAATTTTTGCAGTCTGCTATTTGGTAATCGCAAATACCCATGTACAAATGTGTGTTTAACACATTTTGCGATTCCCACTGGGTCGCAAATAGACCTACATTAATATTCATGACGTAAGCCCCGGTTGCGACTGATTGGGTATCGC
Organism: Triturus cristatus; assembly: GCF_964204655.1. Taxonomy (NCBI): domain Eukaryota; kingdom Metazoa; phylum Chordata; class Amphibia; order Caudata; family Salamandridae; genus Triturus; species Triturus cristatus. The sequence continues at coordinate 1,577,614,320 of NC_140590.1, forward strand.
AACAATCACAGGGATGGTGGCCTGCTGGGTTCAGCAGACCACCATGTCTGTGTAAAGTTTTCAATAAAGTAATTTATTTTAAAATGCAGCCCGTATTCCTTAGGGGAAAACAGGATGTCTTTCTAAAAGAAAAATGAGAAGTTTTCTTTTAATTTTTTAAGAGTAGGCAGTGGTCCCACTCCTAAAACATGTTTTTACAAACATTCTCAAAGGGGAAGGGGTCCCTTGGGGGCCGCTTCCCATTTGCAAATGTGTTACCAACTTCTTGAAGTAGGCAGTAAAATACGAATGTTTTGCCACTGCATTTTGGTCGCAAAACATTCACACATGCCACTGCGATTCGATATTAAGAGGGGATGTCCTAAACATGCCCCTTCCTAATGCTGGATCGAAAACCCACATTTTGGGCTGTTGCAAAAGGCTTGATTTTGCGAATCGGGCCATTTGTGACCTCAAAAAAGCTTTGTACATGTAGCCCATAGTGGCCTGTAACTTAACCTGTCATTTGATCACAGTTAAGAAAAGCAGATGAACCTGCATTTAAATCTGATAATCAATATTATTTAATTATTGGCTTTATATTTTTATACGGTAATCCTGACTTTCATTTGGAGATACAGAAATATAGCACCATGCAGCTAACACAATTATAATACGAAACCTTTGTAAGATGAGTTATAAAAAGATCATTATCTTTCCTGGATAACTGATATACAGAACAATTCCTGACATTTCCAAAGCGTGTGTTCACCTTTAGGGCCCCATTACCAACAGAGTAGAACTGTAAAGAAAGGCCACTTTTTTGCGTGTTCACCCCAGTTTTTTGCAAAAACAACAGTTGATGGCAGTTCGGGCTGGACTGTTCCCATGAGGCACAGGGTCAGACTGATTTGCATATGGCCATATCTGAACTGGGGTGGCAGAGTGGGCTAAAGAATGATGATGGATTAAACCCAGATCAATTGACTGGGGGTGAGTGCTTGCAATGTTCAACCATTTGGTTTTACTCACACCAGTTTTTTGACTGATGCAGCTGGTGTATGTTTTGTTTTTAGCATTGGGGTTCTGCCTTCCAGAACCCAGTGTATGTGATCTGACCCATAAAAACAAGTAGAATTGGCTAATCACTGATTTGGCATAGTTAACTTACCTATAAACTATTACCTATATTAATCTTTTGCCATGCCTAAAACTTCCTTTTTAAAACTTAGGAGTCACCCCCAAGTTAAGCCCTACGTGTCAGGTGCATGGTATTTAAAAAGCAGGACATATGTACATAAATCATACATGTCCTGGCAGTGAAAAAGCTCCAAAGTCATTTTTGACTTTTGCAAGGCTGGCTCTCCCATAGTAAAGCAATGGGTTACATTACAACACGATATCATGTATAGCTCCAGTTTGGGAATAACTAGAACCATGATTCAAGGACTCAAATTAATAAGAATTTAACATCCAATTGGATGGTAAAACTGTACTTTGAAATAATATTTTCCAAATGCTACTTTCAGGCCTCTAAAAGCCCTTTCTAAGATAATCCTCAACGGTTACCTTGCAGGCTGCTGGGAGGTGTGAATTGCTCTCAGGGAAGGGAGCAAACAGGCCTGGCTTGGAGGAGATGTGATCTCTTCCTGACAGGATGGCCTCAGGGATTTGGCTACCAACTCTACAAGCTTCAAAGGGGCACCCCCTGTTACCGACAGATGTAACTCACACCTAGGCCTGGTCTTGCCATTATGCAAGTAGCAGAGTACCACCAGTCCCACTGGGGGATTTATGTAGAGCGGGCACTGTGGAATTATTTAGGGCCTAACCTCCATAAAAAATGATGTCAAAGTGGGCAGCGTTGCCCCTGGGGTATTTTTCCCTATTGGTTACGGAGTCACCCCCTACCACAAGCTACTTCCAGGCATAACAGTAGCACCCATGGCTACCTTCTTCGGAACACTGCTACACCTGAGGCAGATAGTAGAATGACGCCATCTGCTAAACCCTCACTTCAGAAAGAGGACTGTGCCTACTGCAGATTGTGGTGAGAAATCCTAAGGTCTGAACCTGCTCCAAGTTGATCCCATGACAGAAAAGAAAACTCCAAGGGGCAGTTTGCTACAGGGTCACAAAAAACTACAAGAAGCTGTTCCAACTGGACTTGCCCAGGATCCTGCTGATGACTTCCCCTGGAATGAGTCCTGACCCTCAAGTGGTGTTACTAATGTCCTGGGGGCCTTGGATAAGTTTCAGAGTGTACTCCTCCTGCCTAGTCTAGAAACTGGGATTTAGAATCTTTCCCAAGGATTTTTGCCAAAAGATCCAGAGGCTACCATTGGACTGCCGCCGAGCTACAGCCGTCAACCTTGCATCACTGGTTAGATTAAACTTGGTGGTTTGCTGGCTGAAAGAAGTTTGACTTTCCGAAAAGTTCCTGAGTTTGAATGTAGGGATTTCCACCAGGAGAAGACGCTGAAAGTATCCAGCCAACAAGGGACCTTCACTAGGCATGAAGTTTGAATCTCTCATGCTTGCAGCTTTCTAACCGAAAGTTGAAGGCTTCACCAGGACTTTGTCCCGGCAGCTGTCTTGCCTTTTGAAATCGATCTAGGCAACAAACTTCTGCCTTGCTCCGCTGAGGGTTTTGGACATCTAAAAAAGTCAGGAGGTAAGACTCTCCGCTGGTCCGACCTGGTCCCAGTAACTGACCTGTGTTCCATCGTGGTCAGCCTTAACTTTTGTCTTTGACCAGGTCTAGCAGGACCAGATATCCGCAGTTGGTACTCTGGGCTTTTTGGCACTAGAAACATCTAAAACTGTAAATATCATATCTCCGGTACTCTACATCAGACTATTGTAATTTTGCAGTCTGTTTGGTCATTAAAGTTGTCTTTATTTTCATAAATTGGAGTCGGATGTTTATTGTACTGTGTTTTCTACTTTTTAACTGTTTTATGCTGCTAAATGCTTTACACATTTCTCATAAATTAAGCCTTGCTGCTTTGTGCTATAGCTACCGAAGCTTGAGCCCAGGTTGAATTCTGTGGAGCAAGTCGAGTCACTATCTGCAATCCTGTCTGTCTGGAATATGCATACAGAAATCATTCTAATTCATAACCAGGCCTCAATAAGGAAATAAAAGGGTTTTTCATTTTCTATTTTCATTTGATGACAGTCAAACACCCAGTGCTGCAGAGAAGTGTTTGGTATTCTTGAAAAATGATGTAAATCATTGAATGAAGAGCAGGTGTGTGGAACTGAATCCAGTCAGTGCTACCTATTCATCTGGTGAGACCTGTATCTATTCAAATTTTTGGAGCATTTCAAATGCATTAAACCAGTATAGAACTTTTAGGTATACAGAGATGTAATCTTTAGAGATGAACTGAAAATTGTGCACATGCATAGGTAAGAATGAGTTCATGCTGTAGGTCTATTTTTTCACTGCTAAAATGGCATGTAAAATGTGGGAGGTTAGGGTAATTTGGGTTCTAGAGATAAAGGTATATGGGGGCATATTTACAAGGGCTTTATCTCCGCTTTTTTGTCTTAAAAAGCCAAAAAAGCAGCGATAAAACTTTCGCCCTATTTACAAGATGGTGCTAACATGCATAATCGCATGTTAGAACCCTTTTTCCCAGCGCCTCCCTTTACATCTCTAATGAGATGCAGAGTGGGCATCACTGGGCGTACCCCGGATGGACTACCTTGCAAATATCGCTGATGTTCACATTGCGATATTTACAAGGCAGCCCACAGAATTTTAGCAGACGTTAGATTTTGGCGAAAACATCAGTTTTCGCCAAAATCTAACATCTGCTAAAATCCTGACTTACCTATGTTTGACATAGGGGGTGGATTATGCTGATACGACCACAGGGTCGTATCAGCAAGGTTTAGCGCCGTTTTGCAGGGAACATCGCTGGAAAACCAGCGATGTTCCCTGCAAAACGGCAATAACCTCAATATCTCTGGAATTGTTATCGCCCTGGAGAAACGCGTTGTTAACAACGCTCTACCAGGGCGATAAATTCCAGAGATAGCCTGCGATAAGAAATGTATCGCTAAGCACGGCCAGTGATAATTATCACTGGCCGTTGATAATATGCCCCATGGTCTCCCATGGAGGTGCGTAAGGGCATGTGTTCTTAACGATATAAGTGGCCATACCTCATTCCTCTCTGCATGCTGTGTGAACTCCGAAAGTGTCTGCACATTTATTTTCTGTAAATCTTCGAGTTGGTCCACATGCTGCTGACAGTAGAGCTTCACAAAGAGAAAGCTACTGTCCCTTGTCTCTGAGCTCTACTGCCTGCAGTTCATGCACAAATTTTTTATTTTTTTTTTCCCCAAGAGGGAGCATGACTACGGGTTGGGTTCAAGGGGAGAGGGAGGCGACAACTACGACCCATAAGCAGCCACACATAGGTCCCGACTGACCTATTTGCCTGTAAAAGGGGGGGGAAGGCAGGGTTGGGAGGTTGGGGTGGGCTAGGGGGGGTGAGGGGGGGGGGTAAATGGACTTCAATCTTATGGTACACACTATTTAGCGCAGCACAGTATAGTATACAGCAAAGTACATTTTGAGTATTATAAGCAATACACTGATGTCTATTCGTGGCCCACATATATATTCAAGGATATGGATGTATTTACAGGGAAGATATCTGATCCAAAGTAATATCTTGTAGAATTGCCACAATTAATGTCTGTGGACTTAACGACCCTAATAAAAGAATTAGAGTTGCTGCTCTACTTAAAACACTTCGGTTAGACTTGGTTTGCCTACAGGAGACACATGTAGAAGGTTCAAGGGGGTACTTATTGGAACAGCTTGGCTTCTCGCTACTGGCGTACTCTAAACAAGGGACAAGAACGAGAGGGGTAGCAGTACTGGGGAGAAGCGGGGACGTGATTGTGAGAAGGAAGCGTGAAGATCAGATGGGTTGGTGGGTGCTAAAGGAGATAGATTTTAAAGGAGAGAGGCTCACGCTAGTAAACATTTACGGCTCAACAGAGGATGACCCTGACGTTTTTCAATATCTGGACACAGAGCTGGCTCAGTGGCCAGAGCCAATTGTATGCTGTGGCGACCTTAACATTCATGATCTTAGCAGTTCATTTGTACAGCCAGGAGGGCACTATTTGGGGAGGAAGAAGAAAACAAATAGGGCTTTGTCAGATATGGTATTGCATAACTCCTTGGATGACCCATGGATCAAGTTGTATCCGAATATAGACGGCAGTACATTCTACTCAGCTCCCCACAAGGTTATGGTTAGGTTGGAATATTTTTTAATCACCAGGTCCCTGATTCATGGATCACAGATTGAAAGACATCCCCGAGCTGTCTCCGATCATAGCCCACTGGTGTTAACAGTTACAATAGGTAAGCCTAAAAAAAAAGGGATACTCAGTGGACATTTGAAAGAGCACTATTGAAAGATGAGGCATATCGGAAGTTTATGGAGGTCTGGATTAAGAACTACTGGGATATAAATAGAGGGACAGCACCTCTGGGGGTGGTATGGGATGCCTTTAAGGCTGGGGTTAGGGGCGAGACGCTGAGCTTTGTATTAGCAAGACAAAAGAAGGAGAAACTTAGGGTTGAAGAAGCTTCTAGGAATTTACTTAAGGTGGAAGAAGAGCTGGCCCTAGATATTCAGCAGCATCGCCCACTGGAGCAGCATCTGCAAAAAATTGCAGCACTCAGAGCAGAAATCACAGAATGCAACACTAAGAAAGCTGCAGAGAACTATCTTATCAGAAAGGAAAACGCATACGAGCTAAGTGAGAGGGTGGGCCACATTCTAGCTGTGCAGATCAGACAGAAGTTAGCTTTATCCGATATAAAGGAGATTAAAAATGATCAAGGCAACCTTGTCACGGAACCTGATAAAGTGAGGGAAGTCTTTAGACAATTTTGTACGCATTTATATACTTCCGATCCTGAAGATTGGTCAAAAGAGATAGAGAGATATCTTGAGGACACCCCTTCCCCATCAATATTAGAGGAAGAAAGAGAGGTGTTAGACGCCACATTCCAGTTGGAAGAAGTTAGCGCAGCTTTGAGTAATCTCCCCTCGGGTAAGACAGCCGGTCCGGACCAGATTCCGGTGGAATTTTTTAAAGTATTTCAAGGTGTCTTGGAAATGGATATGTATAGTATTATGTTGCAGGCACAAAAAGGGGAATCCATTCCTGAGTCATGGGGTGGAGCAGACATTATTGTGATATTAAAAAAAGGGAAGTCCTTGACAGCACCAGGCTCACATAGGCCAATTACATTAATGAATGCAGATGCTAAAGTGTATTAAAAAATATTTGGCAAGGAGGTTGGCTGGCATCATCGAGTGCCTGGTAAGCCCTGCACAACATGGCTTTATTCTAAGGTAAGGGCACTACGCAACATGTTAGACAGGTAATCACAATGTTTGATGCGGCAGGCACCTCAGGAGACCCTATGGCAGCGCCTTTTCTAGACGCAGAAAAGGCGTTCGACAGGGTCTCGTGGGACTACCTGTGGTCGGCTATGAGGTGGTGTGGTATAGAAGAGGGATATATAAAAGCCATCCAAACTCTATATAAAGAACCAACAGCTAGAATTAGAGTTAATAGGGGATGTTCAACACCAGTTAAGATCACTAGGGGGACTAGGCAAGGCTGCCCCTCGCCCCCCCTTCTCTTCGCTTTGTATTTGGACCCTCTACTAAGAAGGTTAGAAGGCAACCATGATATTCCTTCCATGAAGTTCAATACCAGCGAGATTAAAACGCTGGCATATGCTGATGACGTGGCCATTTTGACATCTAATCCAGCATTGGCTATCACAGAGGTGGAAGCAGCGGCACAGGTATTTGGACAAATATCTGGCTATAATTTGAACAGGTCCAAGACACAGATAGTTGAGAACATGTATTCTAATTGTAATGACACAAGGGTGGTTGGATCAGCAGTATACCTGGGAGTCACGATCACGGCAGATTTAGATAAGTTGGTAGAGGAAAATATGGTTCCATTACTAAGCAAGGTAAAGGCAGACCTGGAGAGGCTGAATAATTTGCATTTATCCCTTGTGGGATGTACTAACGTAATAAAGATGCTAATTTACCTAGATTCCTTTACTTTTTTGGGACTATCCCTTTGTTTTTCGAAGCCATATGGTTTAATGCACTGGAGGCAACACTAAATAGATTTATTTGGGCCCAAGGAAAGACACGAAGGGCCTATAGGTTTATTTCCCTCCCTAGAGAGAGGGGCGGGTGGGGTGCACCGGATTTTAGATTATATTACTGGGCAGCAGCGCTGCAGTATATGCAGGGGCTGATAGGAGGGGGTGGAATAGATCCAAGAATCACTACAAATTCTACCAAGGTTTATGCAACCGTGCTAGGGGGTGAGGCGGAAAACTGCTTTTTAAATTGTATTGAATTTGGGTATTACAAGAGAACGAGGTTCAAGACGGTTAGTGCGGCTATCAAAGTATGGAAAGCCTTCTTGAAGAACGCTGGCCTGGGAAGACTCAATAGATATATTAAACTGTATAGGAACAAGTCTTTCACGGCTGCAGTCTTCGCAGACTTGACAATGGCGGGATGGGCTGATAAGGGAATAGTTCAGATTGGCGATGTTATGGATTCTGAGGGGGTGTTGCAGTTTACTGATTTAATAAATAAATATGGTGTAGATAGACGAGGGCTTTTTAAATACCTCCAGGTGAGAAGCTTTTTGAGCAACAAAAGGGGGGGTCAGTAGGGTTTGGGACGAACGAAATTCTAGAGAGGATAAAGATGCTGGGGGACCGCACAATTAGAAGTTTTTACGCAAGTCTGATAAAAGGGAAACCAGACGATCTGGATAAACATAATAAAAAGTGGGTCGAGAAATTGAGCGGGAAAGAACAATGGTTTCAGGAGTCACTGGATCTGGGTCATACAATTCTCTGCTCTGCTTCTTTACAGTCACAACATTATAAGACCCTATATTCATTATACTTCACCCCTGCTAGAATCTCAAAATGGGGAGGTAACACAGGGACTTCTTGCCCTCGCTGTAACTTGTTTGGAGCAGATATTGTGCATATTTTTGCATCCTGCCCCCAATTGTACACCTTAATAAGAGATATAGAGACATTTATAGACAGATCCCTAGGCATACAAACTACACTCACACCACTATGGATCCTTTTAGGGATTAGCCCAGAGACTGATATTCCACAGAGGGAATTTATGTTTATAGCCATGGCAGTCTACAGATTAACTATAGCTAGAGCCTGGCTGGATAAGAATCCTCCGGGTTGGCAAATATGGATGGCTAACTTATTGGCAGCATACAATCTCGAAAAGCCCATTTATGAAAGAAAAGGTAAGTAAGTAAGTTTATTATGCATAGTTAATTAAAACCAGTGCAAACATTTTACAAATTGTTTTTTTTAAAAGGCATAAAAGTTTGTTCATTATAATCATCATTTTTTTAAACGTACAGTAGAAAACCCAGAGAAATTGTCCAGCAGCATTTTTTCCCTGATACAGGGCAGCATGTTCCTTGGCATCCTAATGACCTCCTACTTGTTGTCTGTGTAGTTGATCGCTGGTTTTAGTGAGTTTAACAGTCTGTGCTCCGTCATCGCAAGGAACTTGACATATCTGCAGTTCAGTTTCGTATTTGCAGGGTTCAAGCAGGCAAGCACTGCTTGCCTTCTGGTGCTAGTCCCTAACTGCTTGAACTGGTCCTTTAGGAGGTGTTGGCGGGCTAGCCGAAGCTCTTCACAGAGGCAAGTCAGGTGGAGAATATCGCCCTTTTCTTGATTGCATAGCGGACAGGCTTCTTGGCCTTTGCCCCTGAGCCATGGGGGAAGATGCTCTCTGCTCGGCAAGATCCCTAATATGAGTTTCAAGAACCGCAGTTTTGTGGCCTTGGGATAGCCCTGACTGAAGTATGATTGTGGTGTCAGGGTTTTGTATGAGTTTAAGGTCATCCATGCGTGGTTTCTTTTTGTGAATGCGGCCTTGTCCTCTAATAAGGAAAGAGATTTTACGTTTTTCTAAACCAGTTTTTTAAACGTGTTATGCCCAAGTTGCATATCCCAAATCGCAAATTGGTTGGTGACCCCCAGGGCTGCCTTCAAGTAAGATCTTGCTTGAGATTCGTCCCTGCTTTGGATGTCTTGCCATAGCAGCGAATTTAGGGTGTTAGCCGTGGCCAAGCGGAGTTTGTGGCAGCAGATGATGTAGGCTCCCTGTCTGGCAAGGTCTTGTTTTAGCAAACCAAACTCCAGTCTTATTTGGGCAGGCGAAGTCTAGTGCGGGAGCGAAAACATTATTCTGTAAGCTTTTGTTTGAGTTGTGTCCAGGTTCTTAGAGTCTCTTCCTCGTAATGCCTCACTGCCATAGCAGATGGAAGGGAGTAATTTAGCCTGAATAACCTTCAAGTAAGGAGTCAAAATTGGCCCCGTCAGATGGTTGGCTAAGTTTTTCAATGAGATGGCAATGCAGATCCCTCTCCTTTTTATTTCTTGTTTATGGTGTGCAAATGTGCCATCTCTATCGAAGATAACTCCAAGGTATTTGTACTCAGACGCTGGCTCTATTTTTTGGCCACCTAGAGCCAATGGCTTCTGATGTTTGTTCTTGGTGTTGATTGACATGGTTCGGGTCTTACTCAAGTTTATTTTTAGATTGTTTTCCGTTGCGTAGCTATGCATTTGGATCAGAAGCTGCTGGAGGCCGATATAGGTGTGGCTGAGTAATACGACGTCATCCGTGTACAGAAGATTACTCAGAGGTTTTCCTCCCAGCCTCGGGGAGTGGGAGTTGCATGTTTCGAGTAGACTTAGTAGGTCAGCCATGTACAGATTGAACAATATTGGGGCAAGCACACACCCTTGCTTGAGGCCTTTGGTGGTACAAACCTTAGATGACAGGTGTGTGCCGCCTCCTAGCTTCACTTGCACCCAAGTGTCAGAGTGGAGGAGCTTCAGCATATTAAGCGTCGGCTGTGGTATGCCCCATTGTGCCAATTTCCCCCAAAGTCTACCTCTCTCGATGTTGTCAAATGCTGCACTGAAGTCGATGTAGCACAGGTGCAGCGGAAATTTTTTAGTTTTTGCAGCATCTATGATTAGGGAAATAGCCAGAATGTTGGTTGATGTTCCTGTGTTTTTCCGGAAACCGGTCTGGTTCAATGGAATAATCTGATTTGCTTCCGCCCATTGCACAATCTCTTCTAGGATAGTTCCCGCAAAGTATTTTGCCTCATTGTCAAGGAGGGCTACTAGGCGATAGTTGTTGGGGTCCATTTTGTTGCCTTTTTTGTATATAGGGACGATCGTCGACCCTCTCCAAGATTCTGGGATTCTATTTAGGAGTCTAACTTCCGAGAATATCGGTTGCAGAATGGTTGCCCATTCTGTGTTTTTTTTCCTTAAATAGGGCTGGCGGGATGCCATTGGGTCCTAGCGCGCCTTCTTTCCTGCCCTTACAAATCTGTTTTTTTATTGCAGCTATTTGCTGAGCGGCTGATAGCTCCAAGTAGTTTTTAGTTTGGCCTTGCTCTCTCTTGATCAGAGTTCCCAGCGTTGGCGTAGTGGAGTCTGCCTCTATGTTGTTACCTCTTTGTGTTCCTATGTATTCCAGATGGTCATTAAAGTGGCTGTAGAGGTAATTGATCCATCACTCTTCCATGATGTGCGATCCTAGGTCTTTATGTTGTGGACGCAAGATCCTGTTCATTGATTGCCAGAAGCGGGCGCTATTGCTGCTTTTAGTGTCATATAGTAATTTTGCCCATGCCTCGTTTTCAGCATCTTTTTTTATGGTCCATTTTATACAATTGAGCTCAGCCCTTTGTTTTCTCAGCTCTGCTCGAAGATGTACATTGTTAGGGGCTGATCTTAGCTTCCGTAAGGTCAAGATGACTGTTCTTTTGTGTGACCTTACTTGAGCTCTCGGACCTTTTTTTAAGTTGCTTTTGCTATTTTCTTTATGGAGGTTACTTTTTGGGGCGTTCTTAGTTGCCAGTTCTTTTAGCAAAAAACCTGTGTATTGCTCACAGTGGGAGATGTGCCCAGCTGCATCCGGTTTGTGTGTATTGTATATGAGGAGGGCAGTTTCAGCCAAGGTGGTTGAGTTAGTTGGCGTGCATTTGATCCTTTTCAGGTTGATCGAATAGATCTCCCCTAGCATATTGTCTGGCTTAATTGCAGTATGCGTCTTAGATGTCAGATGGCATTCCTGGGGACGGTGGTCGCTTTCGCTCTTGTCCCCCATTCTGAACCCCCGGATATGTGGAAATAATGCCAAACTGGCGAAAGTGTAATCCAGAATAGAGCTAGCAGTTTGTGAGTAGAAAGTTTCTACTGGAGGAGAGTCAGTCGGAAATCTTCCATTTAAGGCCCGAAGGTTTTGATGTTCTAGATCTTTGAGTAAGGCGTTATTTTGATTTTTCCTCCTGTGTAGCGGGGAGCTTTGTGGTGGGATGGTGTAGATTTTATTGAGGGCTAAAGCCTCTTCTTCTGCTGATGAACCAAGTAAGTTTTGGTTGAAGTCCCCTGTCAAGAGGAAAAGAGGCTTTTCCATCTGAGTGACATAATCCGTCAATTGGTTGCAGATTGTGTTAGAGTCTTTGGCTCTGTGTTTGGGGTGAACGTATGCGTTGACAAGGCATATCTCTTCTTCTTTATTGCCTAGCTGTATTTTTATCTTCACTGTTAGTGTTGTGGATGTGGATGAGTCCATGAGGACTTCCGAAGGTATTGTTGTGGTGGATATGTATGTAGCCAATCCTCCAGATTGGTGACCGAATCTGTTAGTTCTGACCGCTGCTGTAGAATAGCATGTGAAGCCCATGATAAGTTGTGTGGTTGTAAGCCAGGTTTCTTGCAGCATTATTATGTCGAATAAAGAGATGTATTTTTGAAAATCCGGGTCGTCCATTTTTGAGTTTAGGCCATTTATGTTCCAAGAACAAATGCCTATGGTTGATAACCTTCCCTTTTTCTCGTCACTAATTTGTTGGTAGCGTCAGGCTTCTTCGGGACAAGTGAAAATTGTGTGAGATAGTATTTCTCTTGTTAGTGCTCGATTTTGATATGATGCTACCCTTGCACAAGCTACTGTACGTCCCCGGGGGCTGTGTATGTGTTTGTTTGGCGGACTTCCTCGCGGAGACTTAGTGACGGTGAGAGTCCGAGACTGATAGTCCTTTGAAGCTATGCCCCGCCGGCTCTTTGTAGGTGCCGGCTCGAATCCGGCTATCTCCTTCGGCCTGTCGATTGGTCGCTGCCAGGGGCTGATCTCTCTTGTTTTGGGCGAGCTTCCCAAAGCGCCTCTAAGGACGCTGAGGGTATTTACCTGTTGTGACTCTGGTTCCGGTCTTGTCCTCCTCTGAAGTGGTGAGGGGTAGGCTGGTTTTTGTAAAGGGACTAGCTTGATGCCCCATATCTTAAATTGCGCTGCTTCTGCTGCAATTAAGTCGGCGACTTTGCTAGAGCACCAGGTAGTCTTGGTCGCCTCTGGGGAGTTTGAGTTTGTAACGGGTAGGAATTCGACCGAGATCAAGTCCTTAGTGCTTATCCCCCCCAGGTTAGGGATGCATTCCATAAGTTTAAGAATGTTGCCACGATTTAGCGTGTCATGCTGCCCTTGTGACGTATATTCTGGATAGAAAACCAAGGACTCTGTTGATTGTTTTTTATTTCCTTCCTCTTGGCGAGCTGGAGAACCTTGGCCTGGGTGTGCTTCGTGAAGTGCCAGGTTAGAGCCTTTGCCTGGCATATTGGCCATGAATGTTATTGCTTTGGTTGGAATTGTTTGCTTTGATATTATTCCTGTTTCAAATGGCCAATTTGCTTGTGAGTGCTCTGGTTGGATTGGAGCAGAGTGGGTGGTCATGATTGGTGTGGCTCTCCTTTGGACTTCATGGTTTGAGCTTGGGATTGAGCCAGTTGGTCTTTCTCTGGCCCCCTCTTCAGAGTTTAGCCTGACTGGATGCTTGCTTGCCTTTGTTATTGATGTATGTTGATTAATTGTCGCCACGGGTATTTCCCTCTGGAGAGAAGGTTCCTTGTTTGACGATGTTAATTCTCCCACTTGGTCGTCAGAGGGCCTTATTTTGTTGTTCTTAGCGCCGCTTGGCTGTGTGCGCTGTTTGCTCATTACTGCCACATCTCTATGTGCATCAGTTTGTTCCGTTTGATCTCTTGCCAATGGACATTGTACATCTGTTTGTTCCGTTTGGTCACTAGCTGTTGGACCTTGGGGCCTTTGCCCCTGTTGCTTAGGCCGGCTATCGTTCGCTTTTTTCTGCTGTCGAGTAGGGTCATTGGGCGCGTGGACTACTCCTTCTATGGTAAGGGCATTGATGGCGCTAGCCGAAGATTTTTCGTCTGTGGCAAAGAAGATAGGGAAGTTATTTGTCGTGGATGATTCGGAAGTTTGATTACGCCCTTTTCTTTTTTGTTGCCGCCTTTGTTTTGCATTAGGTTTTGGGAGTTGGGCCGGTCCCATCTGAGATATCTCCTCGTTTGCGGGAGCGGGATGTTCAGTTGGCTCTAACCCAGATACTTTGCACCTGGAGGCTCCCTCTTCAGATTTGGTTGGGCCCGTTTCCTGTGTAGCGTTCCCTCTGTGTAGATTCCTCAGATCTCCTATTAGATCGGTTAGCATTGAGGGTAATGTGGCTAGTTTATCGACTGCTTGGCTCCAATTGCAGCTCAGGTAGGTACTAGTTTGTGCTCTCCTGATCAGGTTGTTCAAATTGCCCAGCTTGTCATCGATGCCGGCTGTAAAAGCTGCCAGTGTATTGAGAAGGGTGAGTTGTATCTCCATTTTCTCTGATTGGTATTGCAGGGCATCTACAGCTAGCTGGATTGTGTTTAGCAATGAGCCCCAAGTTCCATTGTTCTGTTCTTTTACCCGCTCTGTCTCCTTAGGAGTGTTACCGAGATTATTGGTGTTTTTGACTGCCGGAGGTGGATCGAGGGATTGGGGCTCTTTATGGTCTGGAATGTAGGTTGCTAGTATTTCTTCCCATTCTTGTGTGTTAAAATAAGGCCCTGTTGCCTTGCCTTCCTCATCCTGGCTAGAGTTATGGGGGCTTGCAGCCTCCATACCAGAGGAGCTTGTTGCAAGACCGTAGGTCTCCCGATCTGTGTGTGGAGGAGCACATCTGGCCCTTGGGTGCGACTTGATAGGTGTGCTTTGACTATAGCTCGTAATTTGTGTGCCCAGCGCCAAGCTGGGAAGTCTTTCCTCGGGTACAGCCGATGACGATGTCTGTATGGCAGCCTCTGAATCCTTTACCATTGGGCATCTGTCTGAACCGCCAGCTGGTTTTAGTGCTGAAGTAGGTTTCACATTGGCTTTGTGCTCGTCTACGGGGGGTAGTGTGTCACCTCCCTGGCTGCGTTTGACCTTGTCGTCTAGGTCCTCTGGGTGAACGGGTGGGAATTCCTGCTTGGAGGTTGAGTCGTGCAACTTTGCTCTTGCATTTGAGGTCTCCAGAGGAGTGCAGTGGTTCGTGTGCTTTGAGATACTACGCTGATGCGGGTCTGTCGTTAAATTTCCTGAAAAAAAGGGGCTTGCCGCCTCAAGCTTTGGTGACGAACACGTTGGTTTTTGAACAGAGGGGAGCAGTGGGGTTTGCAAGCCGTGCAGGTGTCTGTTGCTGGAGAAGATAGCAGAGCCGGCATCTTTTAGAAATTCAAACTTTGTGTATATTTTAGGTTGGTAAAGCTTTTTTGCAGTTTGTGGCTCATTTGTAAAGACATCTGGGAGCAAGGTTGTTGGTAATTCCTGCTCTGTTATAGTGTTGTTCCCCCCCGGTGCCTGCTCCGCCTGCTCTGTTAAAGAGAGATTCGACTCTGTGCAGGTGGATGAGTTGGGGCTTGTTTTCTTTTTATTGTGTCCCTTTCCTTTCCTTGGCCTTGGCTTTGGTTTGGCACTTGGTTTGGGCTTGGGCTTAGACTCAGGAGGCCCCCTAGCCTTCCCCGACCTCATAGTGCTGGTAAACGTAGAGCTTTTTCTCCCCCCCGCCGGCTCTCCAGCAATTTGGTTCACTAGTTCACTGGCTGGCTGGTGTTGGAGACCTGGGGCGGACGTCGCCTAACTCCCTCGCTCCAGGGGGAGTGGGCTGACTCACAGGAGCAGGCAAGCTGCGTCTGGGCTAAGCTTGCAGGCCCATGAACAGATCCGTGAGCCCGATGCCATAGAGGGTGAGGTGAGGTGAAGTAGGGTGAGGGATGCCAGAGAAGGTAAGGGTGTTAGAGCAGTTTTAGGGACCCCCCCCCCCTGCTCCAGAGCCTCTGCAGCTATCGGTGTCTTACTGTCAGTGTACGAGTAGTGGTTAAAGGTATTGCATGCGCAAGGAGCCTGCTGCGAGCGGAGCACACGGCGGGGGCCGTAGGTCAGTCGGACCTGGCCGGACTGCCTGTCAGACAACCCCCCCCGGGCTCTTACTTCGCGGCTGCCTCTATCGGCAGCTGCGCTCGCATCTCCCGCGTCCTTCCCCAGAAGGCTTGCGCCTTACCGATATGCTGGGGGCCCGGGACTACCAGGGTGCGTGATCTCACCTCCTTGTCACTGGCAGACTGACGATGGTAAAGTGATGAAGTGGTGGTCCGGGGTCGCGGAGAGAGAACTCAGGAGAACACCACCGACAAAAGACAGCAGTGAGCGGCAGTAAGCGGCTCCTCCTCGCTCCTCTCACTCCTCTCGCACCTCGCTGCTCGCCTGCTTGCTTTGCTCCTCCTTCCTCCTGATGTCCGCCGTAGGTTAATTGTAGTTGTGGCAGCAATAAAATGGGTACACTCTCCCGTTGCCTAAGATGATTGATCCTGCTTCTCACACTACTCCCCAGGATCCAGGAGTTAGCAGGAAGTTGATTGCCGCTGTATGTGGCTCATGTTCGCAGCCCACTTGCTGCTTAATTCTAATTTCTTTAAACTGCAATCGAGGTGAAGGAGTCTTGTGCTGTCTTATGGTCTGCTGTTGTGTTCTGCGTGCTCCAGCTCCACAACAGCTGCCTTCTTGGCCTCCTCTAGACCTCTATCGGTTGCAGGGCTGTGGCACACCTCACCCGCCTCACCCGACCAGAGGTCCTGCGATGGCCGCTGCAGCTGCTGTGCTGGAGATCGGGAGTTCAGCAGGACCGGGAGAACCAGGATACACCAGCCGCCACTGCCAGTTGCGACACTATCGTGGCGAAGTTGTGGCTCACTCTGATTGGGAAACCAGGAAGCTCCTATGGCCGCCGCTGCCTGCTACTGCTGGGAGTCTGGAAGAACCGGGAAGCGGGAAGCGCCGGCCCCCGGGATGCACCGGCCGCCGGGATGCACCGCCACCGCTGACAAATTAAAGCCCTATCGAGGTGATGTTCGTGGCTTTCGTGACTTTCCGACCGGGAAACCGAGAAGCTCCTGCGGGTGCCTCCTGCGGCCACTGCCGCCGCCTGCCGCCTGCTGCTGCCGCACGCCTGCTCAGGCACTGCTCAGGCACAACGAAAAGGTAAGAGAAGAAGGCAGCTTGGGTTAAGAATATGGGAGCCTATCACTAGGTGGAAGGAAGGTTTGGCTTATTCCTAGGTAATGGGATAAAGGGTAGGGAATATTATACGTCTAAAATAGAACCATATGTAAAATCCAGGGTTTGTGCTTGGTTCATTATTATTATTAATTAACTATGTTTCTTTATTAGAAGCCATACTGTGAAGTACTAATGTAATGAAATTTAATTGTAATGTATAAGTACTGAATGGATATTGCTATGGATTTAATGAACTTTATAAAATGTATGGTGATATGAAATACTATATGTGCAAAACGAAAAAAAATAAAAATAAAAAATAAAAAAAAATTTAAAAAAGTTCATGCACAAATTCAATGATTTTTTTGAGTATATGTATCAGTTCAAGATACGGGACCTGGTATTTCAAAAAAAAACTGTGCCTTTATGAAAACTGACGATTTTGATGTGGCACAGTTTAATGGCATTGCGGCAAACAATAAGGTGAGTACTCAGTTATGGAGCAGTATAACCAATGGTAAGCAGGTACTGAGAGTGGATGTTTCAGCCCCCATGAAGTTAATAATCTCTTATTCAAAGTGTTTCTGCCAAAGCACTTTTCACATTAAATATTGTTATTCAGGAATGTAGGGAATTAGGTTACTGGCTGAGGGAGAGTGTGAAACACTACTCTAGCAGCTACTACAATTCTTGTCAGGGTGAAAATCAAGGACAACCCCAAATTAACCTGTGCTTAACCCTCTTAACTTAGAGGCAGTGTGTAAAGTATTTATGCAGCACTTCAAACAGTAATAAAGTGAGAACACAACACCAGAAAAATCCCACACTAATTTAGTAAAATAAAGTACATTTTAATACATTATAATTTTAATACATTATTTGACACCAAGACAACAAAAATCCAATCAGTAGAACCAAAGATTTAAGGTAAGTAAAGCGCCATTTGTGGCTATCTGTTCATGCGAGAGCAGGTGAAAGTCACAAGTTCAGGCTGACTGCAAAGGAGCACAGGCTGGATACAATGACTGGATTAGTCCTACTGAGAGAATTTCATTTGAGAGTCTAGCTCAAAGAGTTGAGTTTGCTGTGGAGGGGGTCGCGAGGGGCAAAGAGAGCATTGCAGATGTCTGTCGTTGTAGCACAAAGAGCAGACTGGGCATCGCGGATGGTCATTGCTGTAGCGTGAAGATCCTGTTGAGCATTGCGGATGGATTTTGCTTGACAGTCGCATTGTCGATCCCCGCAGGCTGTCAAGGCTTTAGCATGAAGTGCAGAACTCACGTTGCCGGTCATCCCTGGTGGTTGCTGTAGCACAAAGGGTTGGGTTCACCGAAGCTTCGCATTGGCAGTCGGTACGGGTAGCAAATTCTTGGCACAAACAGGCCTGTTCACAGTTGCGAGGATCCCAAAACTTCAGGACCTCTCCTTTTCTTTGAGAAGGAGTTCACCTGATGCCACACTAAGGGTCCAGGAACTGAGGGGAACCTTTTGGGATGCAAGAACTCACTCTAGCAGAGACCAGTAGGGCTCAAGCAGGTCCAATTGCAGTTCCGGACCGCAGGTCAGTTGGACAAATGCAGGGATGCTCTGGAGCATGTTAAAGTTCTGGAGCTCAGAACAGAAGGCAGTCACCTGACCCCTGGAGTTACTTCAGCCTAGGATGAAGGGTGTAGGTCCAGGCTTCCTTCTCAACAAGCAGGGCAGGACTCAAGCAGCAGAGCATCCTTCTTCTCTAGTAGTCACAGGCCCAGAAGTGTACTGAAGAGTTGGGTCTGAAGTCCAATATTTATACATGGTGCCAGCTTTGAAGTAGGAGAAGCTTCTAGGGGTTTCTACCCCAGAGGTGCTTGGAATTTCCTGCTTCCCTGCCATGGCCCCAGCTTGTCTGGGGGCACAATAGACTGGTGAGAAACCGTTTGTGAGTGCACTGAGGGAGAGTCTTTGTGATGTGCACATGTGGTAGGTGACAGCTCAGTACCTCCATCAAGTTAGAGATGGCCTATTCTGTCAGCACCTATTCCCCCCTTGCTTCACTGTATTCGAACAATACACAAACACCAACTGCCACCTATACCTAGTAATGTGACCCAGGATACAGGCTGCAGGCACCAAATGGTTAGAAGAAGAAAATTCCAACTTCCTTAAAGTGGCATTTTCAGAATTATGAGTTAAAATCTGACTTTACCATTAAAAAGGGTTTTAAATTCCAATTCTTTAGACTCCAGACCTGACATTCCAACTTGCTCCCAATTGAAGTTATCACTTATTAAATGTCATAAGGGAACCCTATGTTATCCTATGCGAGAGATAGGTCTTGCAGTACTAGAGTTTTTCACTAACAAGACATTTAAATGTTAAACGTACATGCCCAACCGTTCAAATACACTACACCCTGCCTTCTGGGCTGTGTAGGGCCTGCCCTAGGCATGACCTTTATGTAATAAAAAGTAAGGTTTGGGACTGGTCGAAATAGCAATTTAAAACTGCACACACAGGCTGCAATGGCAGGCCAGAGATATGTTTAACCTCTTCAGTGCCCATGACGAGCTGGACTCGTCATGGGCCGCGGTTGCGCTGTGCCCATGACAAGTCCAGCTCGTCATAAACCCCGCCCGCTAATGCAACGGCCGGCACAGGGCGGGGAAAGGGGCGGGCACTGAAGGGGTTAAAGTGCTACTTAAGTGTTTGGCACAATGAGTGCTGCAGGCCCGTTAGTAGCATTTATTTACAGACCCTGGGTACATGTAATACCCCTTTATGTTTTGTTGTGTTATGTTAACACATTTTTTGGAGTGCGCTATACTAGAAGGTGTCAAAGCACTTTGGGAGGCGGTGCATAGCAGTCTGTAGGAGTGCAGATGGCTAAGAGGTCTGGGAAGAGAAAAGCAACACTTTTAGATGTTTTTTTAAAAACAGGAAAAGAATCAAGTCCAGAGATGTGGGTGGGAACGGTGTTCCATAATTGGCATCGGCCAACGAAGTAGAGCGACTGCCCTATCTGGCCTTCCGAAATCTGTGAATCATTGCCTTTTTATGGACGGAAGATCTAAGGAGCCAGCACGAAGTGTACGAATGAAAGAGTGAGTTAAGTTGACTGGGTCCTTTGTGATGCAGGGATAAGAACGCCGTAGAGCTTTAAAAGTAATCCTTTTTTTATGGTGAGCCAGTGAAGGGAACGAATCCCATCCCTGACGAGAAGTGTTTAGGGATGTTAAGCGCCAATCAGGCTGCTGCAATCTGAGGTATTTGAAGCTGATTAAGGCAGGAGGTTTTAGTGGTGATGACAGATTGGTGCAGTTCCATGGGAATGTACGGAAAGATCTTCCTCAAGGTCCTGATACTGATGAAGCAGGTGCTGGTGTGGCTGCTGACCAGAGTGTTAAAACTCAAGGTGTTGTCAAAGATGACACTCAGGTTTTTGGCTGACTTGACTGGAGTGGGAAGGGGTCCGCAGTCCTTCGGCCACCAGATAGTGGACCAGATGGATTCCTGAATGTCAAACACTAGAACCTCAGTTTTCGTGAATTCAGTTTTAGGCTGTGAGAAGTTGGCCTGGTATATGATGTTCACTAGTTAAAGTGACCACCTTGTACCATGCCAAGCAACCCTTATGGTGTGGTTGTAAGTCAACCTTTTCGGACTAGCTGCCCTAGTGGTAGCATAGGCTAAGCAGTCTTTGAGGCTAAACTCGTTGAAGCTTGTTAAGCAGGCTGTTTTACCAATTGCAACCCCCCTTTATACCAATGAAAGGACACCACACAGATATATATTCAAAATATATATGCATTTATTTCTCAAAGTATCCCCTAGACTCTTTATGAGCACAGGAGCACAAATCGTTAAACAAGACAATGTTATAATATACAGAAGTTGCACTTTATATGGATGGGCCCTGGTGGCCACTCAAACCATATACTAAAATAATGGTATAAGTACCACGAACAGGAAAGGGAAAAGGCCTAGGGCCTCTAGAATCGCTGGGCCTACAAGGAGCTAACTTCAGTTAGTGACCAGGAGGTCCACGGGTTGCGCGTGCAGTGAGGAAAGTCACACGCGTGCTCCCATAGGTTTTCAATGGGTGCGTAAAAGTTAGAAAGTTACTGCAGAAAGGGTCTTCTGGGTGGACTACGATCTTAAGATTTGAAACACAGACACTAGAGATGATTCTCTACACTTGGGCACCGGAGTGCCAGCTTTACCTCACCCACAGGAAGCGGGTGCATAGGTCTCGAAGTGCGTCGGGTTTCTTCTATCGATTCAATGGAGCCTGATGACAAAGATGCTGAAGGCGGTCGGTCCAGAAGAGCTGCGTTGGATCCAAGGGTGGATCGGAGTTGTAAAAGACCTGAAAGCAGAGGGGACAGTGTTCACAGTCACTAGCCAGTGACCGGCGTGGCACCAGGTAGGTACCAGGCGATGTCGGGTGCAAACAGGTGGTTAGGTGTAGCTTGTCTCCGCAGCCACGTGGTCCCTGAAGGTCGACGACGTCCAGGAGTCGAGTCACGAGCTGTCCCACGCAGGCTCTCGCTGTCGGCTGTGTCGGCGACTCGAAAGAAGCAAACAAGCCTTGGCAAAGGCAGGAGTCGTGGAAGTTCAAGAAAGCTGATTGTTCTGACCAGCAAGGTCAGAGGGGCTGCTCTTTTGGAGAGCAGCTAGGGCCAGTCTGGAGCAACCAGACCAGTGTCGTTGATTTCAAAGTTCGTCGCCAAAATGGCCACTAGCCAATGGGCCAGGGACCGGGCAGGCGCGTCAAGATGCAAAGTGCAGAGGGGCCCCACGCAGATCGTGGAGATGCTGGAGGGCTCACCTTTGGTGCAGATGCTGCTCGGTGGTTGGGCTTCTCAGGACGCAAAGCACAACTTGGAGGGAGCCTCTGTCGTTGCGCTTGCAGCTTGTCGTCGGTCTTCCAAGATGGCTGGCTCCACGTGTCTCGGTGCCTCCACGGGTTCCTTCTTTGCCGGGACTGTGGATCGGGCGGTGAGAGGTCTGGAGATCCAGTTCTTGTCGGGCTCTGGGCTCGGGCTCCGGCAGGAGGCGGCGGCAAAGCAGACGTTCAATAGCTGGTTGGTGCTTGCGTTAGCAAGATGGTCACTCCCTGACCATAGGGGAGATTTCCTTCAGTCCTCTGTGCAGCAGAGCGTCGAAGTTCTCGTCTTCTTCTTGTGGTTAAGTTGATTCCAGGATGTCTGAAGTCTTAGGACACAGCTCCTACCTTTAAGCGGATTCTAGGGGCCGGACTACCTGCTAGGTCCCTCCCTAAGGGTGGGACTAGGAAGGGGGGTGGTTACACCCCCAATCCTTTGTCCAGCTCGCCCCAGGTCCGGGGCTGGTGTGCCCCAGGACCGGATTGAACTGGCATATGCACCGAGGCTCCTTGTGAGCCTCAGGCATGTCTGGTTTCTTTCAAGCCCTACCTGACCAATACACAAAATCCTGTCTGGGGTGGTGCTCGCACCTCCCCTGGCAGGAAACCCTTTGTCCACGTCTCCCAAGCTGGAAGGACTCCCAGCAGCAGGAGGGCAGACTTGTGTCTGTGGTGGCAGCATCCATTTTGTGGAGCTGAGGCTATGTCTGATCTTACCCGGGTTTCAGGTACTGTACATGTCGTGTCCCTCTAGAAGGGTGGAATGCTAACCCTGTCGCCAGAATTGGTGAGGGGTTAGTATTCCAATTCGTATGACACCTTACTCGACATGTTTTGATAAAGCCAAACCAAAGATAGCATTTAACCGCGAGGTTCATAATGCACTTAAGAGTATATGGTATGACGATATCTGGAAACGGTAGAAGGAAGCTGTTCCGACCACTGCAGACAGGCTCAGCTCATGCCAGAGCACCATCTCACATGGAACCAAGAACTCTGCCTTCAGGATTATTAAGGCCTGCCATAGGAGTGACTTATAGGTTAACATGTGTCCCATTTAAGGTTAGGTATAGGTATACTACACCTAAGTAAGAGGTGGTTACACCAACTTACCCCAGCTGAGTGATCAGCCAGTTGTGTCAAATTTGTTAGGCCAAGCCTGGGGTGGCATAATACATGCTTCAGCCCCTGGCAGGCCTTAGATACACCAATGCCCTGGGTACCTAGTGTACACTGGTACAGGGGCTCACAGGGTGATCCAATTCCAATTGGTTATGCACCTAGGGTGCACAGTGTCAATTTAGTTAGAGAGAACAGCAGGCTAGGGGTCTGATTAGCAGGCCCACAGCCTCAATATGTCAAAAACCAGTGAAGCAAAAAGCAAAAATTTGGGGTGACCATAGGATAGCAGACCCTACTCTCCTACACAACCCCCCCCCCCCCAAACGCAGGGACATTAAACTAGCCTTGACCAGTCTCGTCTTCATGTCCTAAGTGGAAGTACCTGGAGAGACCATCTGCATTCCCATGGTCTGTACCTGGCCGGTGCTCCACTGTAAAGTCCATCCCCTGTAGGGAAATGGACCACCTTAGCAGTTTGGGGTTTTCACCCTTCATCTGATTTAGCCACAAGAGGGGCTTATGGTCGGTCTGAATCTTGAAGTGAGTGCCAAACAAGTATGGCCTCAGCTTCTTCAGGGCCCACACCACAGCAAAGGCCTCCCTCTCAATAGCTGACCAATTCTTCTCTCTGGGGGTCAACCTTCTGCTAATAAAAGCAATGGGTTGGTCTTGACCATCTACATTAAGTTGTGACAGCACAGCTCCCACACCCAACTCAGAAGCATCTGTTTGGACAATAAACTCTTTGGAGTAGTCAGGACTTTTCAGGATAGGTGCAGAGCACATGGCCTTCTTCAGGTCATCAAATGCCTTTTGACAGCTTACTGTCCACTGAACCTTTTTGGGCATCTTCTTGGATGTCAGATCATTAAGAGGAGTCACAATGGACCCATAGTTCTTAAAAAACTTCCTGTAGTACCCAGTCAAGCCCAAGAAAGCTCGAACTTGAGTCTGGGTGGTTGGAGGAGACCAGTCCTTGATGGATTGTATCTCACTCTCCAGTGGTTGAACTTGGCCTCCACCTACAAGGTGGCCCAAATACACAACCTTACTCTGCCCTATCTGGCACTTAGTAGCCTTGATAGTGAGGCCTGCCTTTTGCAGAGCCTCAAGTACCTTCTTCAGGTGGATCAGGTGATCCTCCCAGGTGGAGCTAAAGACAGCAATGTCATCAATATATGCTGCACAAAAGTCATCCAACCCAGTAAGGACTTGATTCACCAACCTTTGGAAGGTGGCAGGTGCATTCTTCAGACCAAAGGGCATCACCAAAAATTGATAATGCCCACCTGGGGTTGAGAATGCTGTTTTGGCCTTAGACTCCTCAGCTAATCTGATTTGCCAATAGCCAGCTGTCAAGTCAAATGTGCTCAAAAACTTAGCAGAAGCTAGTTTGTCTATGAGCTCATCTGCCCTTGGAATAGGATGTGCATCTGTCCTAGTGACAGCATTGAGTCCTCTGTAATCCACACAGAACCTCATCTCTCTCTTGCTATCTTTGGTGTGAGGTTTGGGGACCAGAACCACTGGGCTAGCCCAGGGGCTCTCTGAGGGTTCAATGACACCCAGTTCCAGCATTTTGTGTACCTCAGCCTTTATACAGTCCCTGACGTGGTCAGGTTGTCTGTAAAGTTTGTTCTTCACAGGCAGACTGTCACCAGTGTCCGCCACATGGGTACACCAGTCAGTTTGGCTAGGTATCAAGGAAAACATGTGTTGAAATGATTGTAGAACCTGTCTACATTCAATCTGCTGATGATCAGTGAGGTTGCCTCCAAGGGTCACTCCTTCAACTGAGCCATCTTCAGGGTTCTGAGACAACAGGTCTGGGAGAGGGTCACTCTCTTCCTCCTGTCCCTCATCTGTAGCCATGAGCAAGCCCATGTCTGCCCTGTCAACATATGCTTTTAACCTGTTAACATGGAGTACCCTGTGGGGACTCCTGGGAGTTCCTAGGTCCACCAAGTATGTAACCTCTCCCTTCTTTTCCAGGATTGTATGGGGTCCAGACCATTTGTCTTGGAGTGCTGCTGGGGCCACTGGCTCCAACACCCATACCTTCTGTCCTGGCTGAAACTCAACCAAGACAGCCTTTTGGTCATGCCAAGCTTTCTGTAAGGCCTGGCTTGCCTCAAGGTTTTTGGATGCCTTCTCCATATACTCAGCCATCCTGGAGCGGAGACCAAGTACATAGTCCACTATGTCTTGTTTAGGCTTTTTGAGAGGTAACTCCCATCCTTCCTTCACTAAACACAGTGGGCCTCTTACAGGGTGCCCAAACAACAATTCAAAGGGGCTGTAGCCAACTCCTTTTTGTGGGACCTCTCTGTAAGCAAACAGAAGGCAGGGTAGAAGGATGTCCCATCTTCGCCTGAGCTTTTCAGGTAATCCTTTGATCATACCCTTTAGGGTATTGTTGAATCTCTCAACAAGCCCATTGCATTGTGGGTGATAAGGAGTGGTGAACTTGTAGTTGACACCACATTCCTTCCACACAGCTGTCAAGTATCCTGACATGAAGTTGGTACCTCTGTAAGAAACCACCTCCTTAGGAAACCCCACTCTGGAGAATACTCCCAGCAGGGCCCTGGCCACAACAGGAGCTGTAGTGGTCCTAAGGGGAATTGCCTCTGGATACCTGGTGGCATGATCCACTACCACCAGTATAAATCTGTGCCCAGATGCAGTGGGAGGATCCATGGGACCCACTATATCTATTCCCACTCTTTCAAAGGGAACCCCCACCACAGGTAGTGGTATTAGGGGGGCCTTTGTTGTGCCACCTGATTTGCCACTGGCTTGGCAGGTTACACAGGAGCGACAAAACTCCTTGGTATCTTCATTCATGTGAGGCCAGTGAAAGTGAGGGACAAGCCTGTCCCAGGTCTTGTTCTGGCCTAAGTGTCCTGCTAGAGGAATATCATGGGCCAAGGTAAGAAGGAAGCCCCTAAATTGCAGAGGTATAACCAACCTCCTGGTTGCACCAGGTTTTGGGTCTCTAGCCTCTGAATAAAGGAGCCCATCATCCCAATACACTTTATGGGTACCTTGAGCATTCCCAGCAGCCTCAGCGGTTCAAGAGAGGGACAGGATAACTGAGCCTGCCCCAAGTCAGCCCTGGAAGGTCCCCCTGTCCCCAGAAACTCAACCTGATCAGGTTCAAGCTCTTCAGGGACAGTTCCTTCAGGGTCCTCTAGATCATCTTCCTGGGAAGGCTGATCATCACTTGTAGGCAGGGGGGTAAGGCACAGCCTTAACCCTCCTGTTCTTCTTCTTGGTAGGTGCTTGGTCCATTGTTCCAGGATCCAAGACCTGTGGTTCAGTAAGGCACTTTTTGGCCTGTGACCTGGTCACAGCAAGGACATGTGGTGATATACCTAACATCTCTGCATGTGTCCTGTACTCCACTTCTGACCATAGAAAACTCTCTAGGTCATTGCCCAACAAACATTCTACTGGGAGGTCTGCACTAACCACAACCCTTTTGAGGCCAGTTACCCCTCCCCATGAGAAGTTAACAACTGCCACACTATGTGAAGTAGTGGCATTGCTGGCATTGGTCACCAGGTAATTCTCACCTGGTATGTACTGTCCAGGGTCCACAAAGCCTGGTGTCACCATAGTGACACTGGCACATGTGTCCCTGTAGGCTTGAGACACTTTTTCATTAATTAAAGGAGTCTGTCTGTACTTGCCCAGGTTACTGGGGCTCACAGTCAGGGACAAATCCATGTCCCCATCACAGATCAAGACTGCCTGTGTCAGGGTTCTGTCTAAGTCAGAATCTCCTTCAGTTCCCATAGTGATTCCCACTACCCCCTTTGTCTGGGGACCAACACTGCTAACAGTAGTACTGGGAGCAGGTGCCTTAGGGGCAACAGTGTTGGGGGCTCCACCCTTTTTACAATCACTAGTCCAGTGAGTTGTATTCTTGCAAGATTTGCACCAGGGTTTCTTTGGACCTTCTTTCTTCTTCCCTTTAGGCTGGGACCCACCCTCGTTAGTACTAGTTTGGGGCCCTGTTGAAGACTTCTGGTCTTTAGATTTCTGATCTCCACCCTTTTGGTCTGTTTTCTTCTGATCACCCCCTTGGCCCTGGTTCTGGTTCTTTTGCTTAACCCTGGTTCTGACCAATTTGTCTGCCTTCTTTCCCAATTCTTGGGGAGAGGTCAGATCTGAGTCAACCAAGTGTTGATGCAGTTGCTGGTTCTGACAGTTATTTAAAATCTGTTCTCTCATCATCAAATTGTACAATCCTGTATAATCAGATACCTTACTTCCCAGCAACCAGCCCTCCAAAGCCTTAGTGGCACATTCAATGTATTCAGACCAGTCCTGAGTCTGTGTCTTCTGGGTGTCTCTGAACATTAACCTGTACTGTTCAGTGGTTAAGCCTAACCCATCAACTAGGACACTCTTCAGGGCTCTGTAGTTTCTGACATCCTCGTCCCTAACAGTGAGGAGTCTATCTTTGCCTCTTCCTTCAAAGGAGAGCCATAAGATTGCTGCCCACTGGTCTTCAGGAACCTGCTGCACTTTGCAGGCTCTCTCAAGAGCAATCATCCCTTTGTGGATGTCATCCCCACTTTTGTAGGGGGGCACAACCTTGCAGAGGTTCCTATTGTCAAAGACCCTATCTTTGTCCTTAGGGACAATGCTGCCACCAGTGGGTATAGACCCACTCTCTTTAGGTTGCCTAGCCTTACTCAGTTTCTCTTCCATCAGAGCTACTTCTAGCTCCTGTCTCCTGATTCTCAGCTGAGCTTCCTGCATTCTGGCCTCATGTTCTCTCCTCTGAGGGTTGGTCATCCTCCTTCTGGAGTGACCTTGAGAGCCTCTAGAGGCATGAGAAGCATTAGATTCACCTGAGTGATTCCTTTGCCTCCCAAGCCCCTGGTTAAGTCCACTGAGGAGATCCAATGGGATGTTCCCATTGTCAGTCCCCAATAGCCTTAGGTTAGCTGGGCCACGTATAACACTTGGCACTGGGCTAGTTCTCCCTTCATCCCCACTAACATCTGTATCCCTATCACTTTCATCCTCTGTAGTATGAATCTCATCTAAGGGGTGATTATTGGAAAGGGGTACCTCAGTAGCATCTTCAGAAGGGGGGCCTCCTGTTCCAGTCCCTAAGGGGCCTAACTGGGAGGCTTTCTTGAGAGCTTTCTGATCTTCATCAGCCTGTAAAAGCTCTCTGAGTTCAGCAGAAGTAGGGTTCTTGGGCTGTTTAAGGCCCCTGATATTTGCCAACTGCCTGAGCTCATTTTGATTTAGGGTAGCAAAGAGAGTTGGTGCCCTCTGGGGGTCACTCTCGACAGAGATGGGTACCTTGGACCCCTCTGCCCCCTCCATTGCTCTTAAGTGTGGGTGGATGTGTTGCAATCTACCTACACGTGGGTTTACCTACTAAACCTATCTAGTAGTTGTAGTCAGGGTGTGCTACTCCCTTTGCTCTACAACAACTAAGTTCAGTAGAACTTAAGTATATCTATCTTGTTTTATATGTACCTCCAGGTACCTATGTGATCTTTCAATTGGTAACCAAGAGATTACAATGGTAAAACACAGCAAGCTCAAATCCCACCGCTGCTCACCAATGTGAGAAGTTGGATTGGTATATGATGTTCACTAGTTAAAGTGACCACCTTGTACCATGCCAAGCAACCCTTATGGTGTGGTTGTAAGTCAATCTTTTCGGACTAGCTGCCCTAGTGGTAGCGTAGGCTAAGCAGTCTTTGAGGCTGAACTCGTTAAAGCGTGTTAAGCAGGCTGTTTTACCAATTGCAACCCCCCTTTATACCAATGAAAGGACACCACACAGATATATATTCAAAATATATATGTTTTTATTTCTCAAAGTATCCCCTAGACTCTTTATGAGCACAGGAGCACAAATCGTTAAACAAGACAACGTTATAATATACAGAAGTTGCACTTTATATGGATGGGCCCTGGTGGCCACTCAAACCATATACTAAAATAGTGGTATAAGTACCACGAACAGGAAAGGGAAAAGGCCTAGGGCCTCTAGAATCGCTGGGCCTACAAGGAGCTAACTTCAGTTAGTGACCAGGAGGTCCACGGGTTGCGCGTGCAGTGAGGAAAGTCACACGCGTGCTCCCATAGGTTTTCAATGGGTGCGTAAAAGTTAGAAAGTTACTGCAGAAAGGGGGTGGACTACGATCTTAAGATTTGAAACACAGACACTAGAGATGATTCTCTACACTTGGGCACCGGAGTGCCAGCTTTACCTCACCCACAGGAAGCGGGTGCATAGGTCTCGAAGTGCGTCGGGTTTCTTCTATCGATTCAATGGAGCCTGATGACAAAGATGCTGAAGGCGGTCGGTCCAGAAGAGCTGCGTTGGATCCAAGGGTGGATCGGAGTTGTAGAAGACCTGAAAGCAGAGGGGACAGTGTTCACAGTCACTAGCCAGTGACCGGCGTGGCACCAGGTAGGTACCAGGCGATGTCGGGTGCAAACAGGTGGTTAGGTGTAGCTTGTCTCCGCAGCCACATGGTCTCTGAAGGTCGACGAGGTCCAGGAGTCGAGTCACGAGCTGTCCCACGCAGGCTCTCGCTGTCGGCGGTGTCGGCGACTCGAAAGAAGCAAACAAGCCTTGGCAAAGGCAGGAGTCGTGGAAGTTCAAGAAAGCTGATTGTTCTGACCAGCAAGGTCAGAGGGGCTGCTCTTTTGGAGAGCAGCTAGGGCCAGTCTGGAGCAACCAGACCAGTGTCGTTGATTTCAAAGTTCGTCACCAAAATGGCCACTAGCCAACGGGCCAGGGACCGGGCAGGCGCGTCGAGATGCAAAGTGCAGAGGGGCCCCACGCAGTTCGTGGAGATGCTGGAGGGCTCACCTTTGGTGCAGATGCTGCTCGGTGGTTGGGCTTCTCAGGACCCAAAGCACAACTTGGAGGGAGCCTCTGTCGTTGCGCTTGCAGCTTGTCGTCGGTCTTCCAAGATGGCTGGCTCCACGTGTCTCGGTGCCTCCACGGGTTCCTTCTTTGCCGGGACTGTGGATTGGGCGGTGAGAGGTCTGGAGATCCAGTTCTTGTCGGGCTCTGGGCTCGGGCTCCGGCAGGAGGCGGCGGCAAAGCAGACGTTCAATAGCTGGTTGGTGCTTGCGTTAGCAAGATGGTCGCTCCCTGACCATAGGGGAGATTTCCTTCAGTCCTCTGTGCAGCAGAGTGTCGAAGTTCCCGTCTTCTTCTTGTGGTTAAGTTGATTCCAGGATGTCTGAAGTCTTAGAACACAGCTCCTACCTTTAGGCGGATTCTAGGGGACGGACTACCTGCTAGGTCCCTCCCTAAGGGTGGGACCAGGAAGGGGGGTGGTTACACCCCCAATCCTTTGTCCAGCTCGCCCCAGGTCCGGGGCTGGTGTGCCCCAGGACCGGATTGAACTGGCATATGCACCGAGGCTCCTTGTGAGCCTCAGGCATGTCTGGTTTCTTTCAAGCCCTACCTGACCAATACACAAAATCCTGTCTGGGGTGGTGCTCGCACCTCCCCTGGCAGGAAACCCTTTGTCCACGTCTCCCAAGCTGGAAGGACTCCCAGCAGCAGGAGGGCAGACTTGTGTCTGTGGTGGCAGCATCCATTTTGTGGAGCTGAGGCTATGTCTGATCTTACCCGGGTTTCAGGTACTGTACATGTCGTGTCCCTCTAGAAGGGTGGAATGCAGCCCCGTCGCCAGAATTGGCGAGGGGTTAGTATTCCAATTCGTATGACACCTTACTCGACATGTTTTGATAAAGCCAAACCAAAGATAGCATTTAACCGCGAGGTTCATAATGCACTTAAGAGTATATGGTATGACGATATCTGGAAACGGTAGAAGGAAGCTGTTCCGACCACTGCAGACAGGCTCAGCTCATGCCAGAGCACTATCTCACATGGAACCAAGCACTCTGCCTTCAGGATTATTAAGGCCTGCCATAGGAGTGACTTATAGGTTAACATGTGTCCCATTTAAGGTTAGGTATAGGTATACTACACCTAAGTAAGAGGTGGTTACACCAACTTACCCCAGCTGAGTGATCAGCCAGTTGTGTCAAATTTGTTAGGCCAAGCCTGGGGTGGCATAATACATGCTTCAGCCCCTGGCAGGCCTTAGATACACCAATGCCCTGGGTACCTAGTGTACACTGGTACAGGGGCTCACAGGGTGATCCAATTCCAATTGGTTATGCACCTAGGGTGCACAGTGTCAATTTAGTTAGAGAGAACAGCAGGCTGGGGGTCTGATTAGCAGGCCCACAGCCTCAATATGTCAAAAACCAGTGAAGCAAAAAGCAAAAATTTGGGGTGACCATAGGATAGCAGACCCTACTCTCCTACATAGGACATTGTCTTTCATCCACCTGCTGACACATTCATGCATTGCTTGAACTTATCTGCCATCGATGTAGGGTTGTTGAGATGGACACAATGATCTGGGTGTCATCAGCTTATAATAGTACATGGAAGCCAAAGGAGTGAACCACT
The DNA here is from genome assembly GCF_964204655.1 of Triturus cristatus. NCBI lineage: Eukaryota > Metazoa > Chordata > Amphibia > Caudata > Salamandridae > Triturus > Triturus cristatus. Next base: position 1,577,645,299 of record NC_140590.1, read on the forward strand.
TCTGCCAGTGTGGCAACATATATATTAAAAAGGGTCCTGCTCAAGGACGAGCCCTGGGGCACTTCACAGGGGAGGCTATATGCTTCTGCCGAGAAACCCCAGCAGCTGACAATTTGTATTCTGTTGGTTAAGAAAGAGTGGAGAAGCTTCAGCGCAGAAACACAAACACCTACTTGCTGTAGACGTTGGACCATCCATACCGGTGAGACCATGTCAAATGCTGTGGATAAATCGAGCATTACCATTATAGCCACCCCCCCCATAAACCTCAAGCCGGATACTATCGGCAGCCAAAATGAGAGCTCTGAGAGATTCTGCACTGTGGCCACTCGTAAACCCATTTTGCGAAGTGTCAAGGACATCATGAGTCTCAATGAATGTAATTAATTCCTGGTTCATTAATTTTTCAGTATCTTAACAGGGGCTGGTAACAGGGATATAGGTTGGAAATGTTTCAAGTCTTCGGGGTCTGGGTTAGCTTCTTTAAGAAGAGGGGTCACAATAGCTTTTTTCCATAAGCTGGGAAATATTTCTGATGGCAGCGTGAGTACGTTTCGCAAAATTGTGTCAATCGCATCCGGGGCAAGATGAAGAGTCTTTGGAGAGTAGGGATCCGATGATGATCCAGATTTTATGTTAAGCAGTAGGTCCTTGATTTGCTGCAGAGAAATAGACTTAAAGGTAAAATAATTGGGTGTAATTATTAAGGGACAGAGCACAAGCACTTTAGCACTTGTTAGAAGTGGTAAAGGGTGCAGAGTCCTCCTAAAAGCCTACAAAAACAGGCTTAGAAAACAGGCTAGTGAAGGCAAAACATTTGGAGGATGACATGCAGAGAGGGCCAAGTCAAACAAGGACTTATTACCCTGCCAATTTTACCAATCATTTTGTCAACCGTGGAGGATAAAAGGCTGAGTCGAATTTGTGTTCAACTGTGTGATCTGCATATCCTACAGAGATTCTCCGCCTTAGTGCTTTGTGTCCTTGGCGGTAATGCCTTTCTTTCTCCTCCTCCGAGCTATGACAGAGGTCGGCGCCAATGCTTCAGTCTCAGTGAAGGGGCTGTCAGGATCAGACTGGCCTATAGGGCAATCAGGCAGTGACCGAATAGCTGGTCTGACAGGTCTGTGTGTGGGCCAGAATTTGGCTATTTAGATGTTTTATTCTCTGTTAGGTTGATTTTTACTAATGAATTCCCAGATATTAAAACAAATATTGCCTGCAACATGCTCACATCTATACAGTTTTCCATACCTTGCAAAACACTTTTACTGAATGTCTTTATGAATTCAAAGCTGCCATAATTTGCAAACATGGGTAATTTCTTTAGCTATCTGATTCACTAATGAGGGTTTTATTTTGGTGCCCTGACCTATTTTCTGTCCCAGTCCAATCTTGGGGGCTCTTATATTTGATCCAAGAGTCACAGACTGCCCGCTCTGGGTGAGAAGGTATTTTGTCAAAATCTGGAACAATGGATAGAGAATCCCAATAAGTGAACATAGCTGACTGAAGGCCAATTGAAGGCCCTTTGCAAGAAGCCTAAAGAAATTTTGACAATGGAGAGATGTCCATTCAAAGTTTGTGGCGATGTTCACAGTCAATTCGATGACCTCATGGAACTCTGTGAAATTGGAAGCAAATCACCAGACTAAAATTACTTGTTTACTGGGGACTATGTAGGTAGAGGCTAATATTCCATGGAAACCATCACACTGCTTGTTGCTGTTAAGGTTCGATATAATGAGTGCATTGCAATTCTTAGAGAGAACCATGAAAGCAGACAACTCACCCTCATACATGGCTTCTACGATGAGTGGTTGTGGAAAAATGAAAAAGCAAATGTTAGAAATATTTCATATTTGCAACAACAATGGAATGAGTCTTCTACATATATATTTTTTTGTCGTTTCCATAACCTTATTTTGTTTTTGTCTCGAGACTCCTATCCAGAAGTTGTGATTTTATTTTCAGGACTCTCGGTTAATATAAAAAAATTAGTTACGGGACTGTGGAGGATGTAGTAGGTTTGCATGCGGATGAGGCAAATTGAGGAAGGTTTGAGTACAGGGCCCACCTCCTCACAGTATCCTAAGGAGCAACAAGCTACCTTTAATTAAGATAGGACACAAGAAGTACTGTGCTCACTAACAGCGGGGTCTCTGTAAGTTTTGACTGCACGACACCCTGCACTTGCATGCTTTAGTACGCATGCAAGTTTAACATATTCTTTGGTCCTGAAGAAAGCCAATCTGCCCCTGAGAGGCAACAAATATGGCTGAAACATGTCGACCACATCAAGGGTAAGTGGGAGCAATTTAAATATCCCACATCTATCCGTCACAATTTATTTATATTAACGAGAGTCCTGAAAATAAAATCACAACTTGTGGATAGGAGTCTCGAGTTCATTTTATATTCACTTCACTATGACACACACAGCCATAATATCACTCAGTCACAGAAACCAGCTGCGTTGTAATCAGACATTGCAGCACACCCTGGAAACAGTCGGCGACCAGGGTGGAAACCCAATGATGAAGCATGTCACCTACTAGGTAGGTGAATGAAGTTCAATTACACTTTGGACAACAACAAAATAAGCTTATGGAAACAACAAAAAATATATAGGTAGAAGACTCATTCTATTGTTGTTGCAGATATTTAACGGTTGGGGAGGTGAACAAGTCTATGCTTCCCTCTCTCCCTTTGATTCATTAGAAATATTTTCTAGACGTTTTGAATAATCTTTCGTTTTGCATGTGGATGTCATCATCTATAAACATACTGGATCATATTGGAGCACTTGCTCACCTCATGAAGTTTTACATGAGGGATTAATGTGTGATTTCCTGTGATCTGATCCAAATAATTGTGTTGGTAGGGCAGTTTCCCAAGAGGGGCTTGCTACATGATTAGACAAGATGTTTCAGAAACTCTCATTCATGCTAATGGCCTCACCTAGATTTCAAGAGCCCATCAGCTGATGATGGAGGGATATAATTAGTTCCAAGACTGAAATATAAAAACAATTTTTAGTGCACTCAACTATTTGTTATCCCTGCTGCAACCAAGCTGTGATTATGGAACTTGATGTCACCTAAAAATAGTCTTTTTTGCAGTTTGATCCAGCACCCTATAGAGGTTGTTCATCGCACACCAGGCTACTTCGTGTAGAACGATTTTGCACCTATTGCCATGAACCATTGTTTGACTTTGCGAAAATGAGAAAGGCAACAGTGTTGGACCTGGCCCTTTCTGTAGGTCACCCCCAAAACGTTTTGCTTTTTACCCTCCACTTTTGCTGAATTTGTTTTTGGTGGCTATATGACTCTGTGCACTTTAACCCTGCTAACCAGTGCTAAAGTGATTGTGCTTACTCCCCTAAACATGGTTTAATTGGCTTACAGTTGCATGGCATATTTAATTTACTTATAAGTCACTTGTAGTGTAGCATAGCATAAACCCAGGGACTGTAAATTAAATGCTACTAGTGCGCCTGCAGAACTTTTTGTACCACTCACTTACAAAGCACCTTAAAACATGTCCCAAGGCTGCCATTGCAGCCTGAATGCAGTTTTAAACTGCTAAGTCGTCTTGACAATATAACTCTCTTGCCAAGCCTTAAAATTCCCTTTCATTGCATATAAGTCACCACTGAGGGAGGCCCTAGGTGGCCCATAGGGCAGCGTGCATTGTAATTAAAAGTTTGGAGGTGCACTTTTAAGTTTTACATGCCCTTGTGTGAAAAGTGCCTAAGTTCATTTTTCACTACTGAGAGGCCTACCTGTCCCATAGGATACAATTGGGGAATCTTTATGACGTTTAATAAGTGCTAACTTTTGATTGGGACCAGGTATCTATCTAGTTCATGTTTGGTATCAATGAAATTCTAATGAACAATCCTCATGAGTGATAGAGTTGGATTTCTTATTACAATTTTGAAAATGCCACTTTTTGAAAGCTTAGCAAGGAGCAGTGGTTCCTGTGGACAGTCAACCTGTAGTAAACAATAAGAAACACCAGAATGGCAATAATCGAAGGCAAGGCAATGTCAGAAAGAGAAAAGAACATATATCACAAATTATTCATGAATTAAAATTGTTTATGTAAATGTGTATTCACATTATTCAAAATCCAGTGCATGGTGTACCAAGTGAAGGTGGAACCTACATATCAAGGTTGTGACTATTTGTGACATAAAACAAGGTTTTAAAAAATATACAAAGATGACCATAAAAGTAATATGCAATGACGAGTGCATGATACAATGGTAGGGGCTGGGAAATGGTTCGCTTTGGGTTGTCAACAAATAGTCACACCCTTGATATGTAGGTTCCACCTTCACTTGGGACACCATGCACTGGATTTTGAATAATGTGAATACACATTCACATAAACAATTTGAATTCATGAATAATTCATGATATATGTTCTTTTCTCTTTCTGACATCTCCTTGCCTTTGATTATTGCCATTGTGCTGTTTATGATTGTTTACTACATGTTGATTGTCCACAGGAACCCATCAAACTATAGGCCAATAAGCTTAATAGATAGTGCCCAAAAGTTATTTTGAGCCGATTGCAAGATTGGATAGCTGCATCAAACATATTGGCTTCCCTGCAGACAGGATTTAGAGAGCAGACCTGTACGTTAGATCAGGTTTTACGGCTCCAGCTATTGTACTGGAAGTTTGTACAGCTAGGATGCGGGCGGCTGTACATGGTATTTGTTGACCTTAGGTCAGCATTCGACCTTGTCCGCAGACCCAAGTTGTGGCAAATTTGAGCTGACATGGGGGTACCACTTTATCTATTAAATGTGATTAAACTACTTTATCTATTAAGGGGCCGATTCCGATTCCGGCCACAAAACAAACCGACCGACACGGACCCGGAGCGAATACGGACCAATACGGACCAGTGCCGTACGACCCATGCAGTACGATGCAACGCGAGTGAAATACAACCGACACGTACGGAATACAAGCCGTACGACCAAGCCGTAGGGAAAATAGTGATCCGGCCGGAAAACCGACACGATTTTCACCGAACGACACGAACCCGGAATGAACCCGACCGACCCGTACCCGCGATGTACGATTCGCGCAGTACGATGCAATGCGTGTAAAACCAGACCGACTCACACGGAGACCAAGCCGCACGACTGACACGCACAGACAACCCGGCACACAAGCAATAGAGACCGCCGCGACCGACGCGCACCAAACACAGAAGATAGGCAGCATGAACGAGGTGGAGAAGCCCGCACGAGACAACAGCAGCGTCTGTTTCCGTCACATGAACGTCTCCTTCATGCCTACAAAACCCAAAGGAAAAAAGACAAAAAAGGACCAAACAAGAAATGACAAAGCCAATAAATACCAAAGAAAAAAACATGGGACAAAGACACACCCACAACTCCAACTATATATAGGACTACAATAACTACCATCATCCCTTGCAAACAGGAGACACAGCCAGCAGCAAACACCAGTACACAGCAGCCACAGACACACTCACAACTCACCCATCACACAACTCACACACCATCAGCACCTCATACAAAAGCACACACACATACACCCAGCAAAACCAACACCAAACCACCCTCACTTGCACCCTCACACACACATCACTCACCACCACCACCCATCATCATACCCCCAAAGAAGAATCCAAAGTTCACAGATAGTGAGTTAGAAGTGCTGATAGACGAGATCATCAGAGTAGAGCCACATTTGTTTGGTACATTGGTCCAAAGGACCCCATCTGACAGAAAACCAAGATGTGGGCGAGGATTGTGGACAAGGTGAATGCTCAAGCACCAGCAAGGCGCACAAAGGACGATATCTAGAACAGGTGGTATGACATGCGCAGGAGGGTCAAGAAACTCATCGAAAAAGATCACACCCTGAGTCAGTGCACCGGCGGTGGCCCTCCTGCCAAACCAGTCTACTTCAGGACCTGGGAGGAGAAGGTGCGGGACATCCTACCACCAGAGAGCGTCCATGGCCTAAAAGACATCCCAGAGCCTGGTGAGTACACAAACAACATACCCAAGATTGTGTGGCAAGGGGACAGTGCAACCATGCACCGCAAGCAAAGCTACACTAACCAATAGATAATCATACCACTATGTGTATGCTAGTCAGACAAACACAATACCTGCCATCTCATAGTGACTGAACTGTGTCATGACATGCACCAACCTACAAACAAATAAAGCAAGCCAGTGGCACAAAGCCAAATAGACCCTGCCAGACAGTTTGCCACTACAAACACACCACCTCACATTGCAGCTGACTGTCAGGAAGGAATAGTGGGGATGCAGGTGAAGTGAGTGTATCCAAAAGCATGATGGGGCCTGTAGTCACAGATAATGCTCCCCCTCCTGATTAGCCCATCAAGACCTCTCAGAAACATGCCCACATCACAGGGAGTGGAAAATGACTGACAAGATGGCTGACACTGGGTCCTGCTGTGGGAAGCACAAGGCCCTGCTAGGGGTTGTGTGCAAATCAGAAGCAGGACACCACTGACTGACATCCTGAAAGACAACTTGCACGCCCTACAATGGAAGCACGTTTCATGATGGGAAGGAGGACTGACAGCCCTGACCATACTTACCAGCATGTGGAGACACCCCCCCTCAACACAAACTCCACACAACTCACCGGGTACAATGCATTGACACACACCTCATTGAAATATCAGCAAAAGATACCCTGTACTGGGTGCTGCTGTGTGAAGAAGGGGCTCACTTTGGACTTGTAGCCAAACAAACACCAGGATTTCACAGTCAGCCATCTTGCCACTGCTGTCATACCCCCTCACAGGGAAGCAGAGTCAAGAGGGAGGAAGTATGGGCATGCTGGGAAGGGGGTGTAGCCAAGAGTATGATGGGAGTCGCAGTCACAGACAATCTACACCCACCCACATGGCCCAGCAAGCTCACACTGAACAATACTCACCTCAAAGGGAGTGGGAAGGGACTGACAAGATGTCTGACACTGGGCTCTGTCGAGGGGAGCACAAGGCCATGCTGGGAAATGACCAACAACAATATCAAACTCTGTCCGTGACAAGCAGGGAAAAAGCAGTGTACATGCAGGCATCTGTTCGAAAAGTAGAAAATGTCATGTTTGTGAACCATCGATGTATGTAGAAACATAACTCACATTGTGTGTCTCTTCCAAACACAGGTGGTGCTGGGTACCCAGCACCAAATGATGAGGATACCCAGTCCCAGAGTCTGGCAGACATTGAGCTCTCTGGTCTGACTCCCTCTCTGTCCTCTTCGGATGAAGACGACCAACTTGGCCCCTCATGTGTGAGCCATCATGCAGCACCAGCAGCATCAACATCTGCACCCCCTGTACCCATGCCTCCAGCATCTGGACACCGACAGGGCACCCCCGCCAACACGGACAGACCAAGGCCAATCAACACACACAGCACAGGGACACAGGACCCCCCGGAGGCTACAACAAACACCACCAGCAACACCACTGCATGATGACCCCCACCTGGCACGCATCTTAGATGTGTACCAGGATAGCCCCGGAGGATTTGGCCAGGTAGTGGGGATCCTCAAGGACATGCAACACGAGCAGATCACCCACCATGCCTGCATGGAGGCCAAGTGGGATGACATTACTGCGGTGCATCGGGACATACTCCAATGCCTCCGCCAGATCAACACCAACCTGTCCACACCCCCCTGTGTGGCAACAACATCTGTCAGAACACCATCTGCCAGCGCCACAGGGAGGGAGGAGGACTCTGGCGGAGAGTACCCTGCACCGCAGAGGCCTGCACATGAGGATCCCCCCCGGGAAGAAGAGGGGTCGTCCGAAGAAGGACATGTGAGAGGCAGATGACCCAGCACATTCCCCAGGGCCTCTAAACCCGTTCTGGACAATGTCCTTTGTGCGCAACCCGTTCACCTTGTCCAATCGCACACAACTCACGCACATGACATGGAGGGTTCATGTTGGGCCAATGTAGCAGATGACTGTGGACTTTACTCTGGACATTTCATCTACCAGCACTTCCAACTCCAATGTGAACTTTGGATTCCCAAACCAATGTACAGCACCCACCATCCTGTGCACTTCCCTCACACATGTTTGTAAATAAACTCACCAGTACACCATACTTGCCTCTGTTGTGATTCCAACTTGTCATGTTCAGGGAGATGTCGATCTGCTACACAACACAGTGCATGCCAAATACTGCAACAATGTGACCAACGTTCGGTGAGTCATGGTGATGTGACACATGTGAAGGAGACACACCACTATGGCAACACAAAATATACTCACCATGACCATGTTACTCATCACACACAATGATGTTGACCTGAAACGCATTGGCATGCACATACACAACACCAACCCCAGTCAGTGGTAACAAGTCCACAGGTGAGGTAAGCAGATGTCACTCAGATGTGGGAAGACAGACAACGCACATGAGAAAGCGTAGTACAGGTTCATTACACATCAGCAACACGTTTATTCCACAATAGTTTCACGGTAATTCTACGTAAAAGTGGACACACACGCTCTTACTGTATTGGAGAATGGAAGTCCAGGGATGTGTGGTACATCAGTTGATGGGAATTGTCAACTTCCACACTGGTGTTGGCTTCTGTGTGTTGGGGGTCAGTGTTGACCTCACAACAGGCAAAGTACCCTGGGAAGGACAGACACAAGACACAGTCAAAAGCCCAGACGAACAGGAGAGAAATGCAATACACATGCACAAAACATGTTGCAAGACACGTACACAAACACCAGTTAGCAGTACTACCCTATTGTGGAGTACACACCACCTGAATGGCACACAGACACACTCAGACAGCAACAGAGCTGGCACAACACATTCCAGGATACCTCCATACATTCACCTAACAACCCTGGAAACTCACATTCAGGTGAAGAAGTTGTTGATGAGCTGTGAGCGGACGTCACCCTCATCCTCATCACCACTGGCATCTTGGCCCAGGCCGGGATCCTCCACAGGGGCCGGAGGTCGGTCATCGTCATCCTGGATGAGAGGCACCTCCTTCCGCACTGCCATGTTGTGTAGCATGCAGCAGACAAGGATTATTTTGCACACCTTTGCAGGGCCCCTCCGGTATTGTCCAGGCAGCGAAAGCGGCTTTTCAGGAGGCCGAATGTCCACTCAATCACCCTTCTGCTCCGACCATGTGCCTCATTGTAGTGCAGCTCGGCTGGTGTCACAGGGTTCCTGAGGGGTGTCAGCAACCACGGCATGTTGGGGTATCCGGAGTCACCTACACACACAAAAATGAACAAGTATCTGAGTATTGTAGGAGTGCGGAATACAACATTGACAAACACACACAATGGGAAACAGTCAGTGCACACCGACAAGCCAGGCATGCTGGGCTGACATCTGTCACATCAGCGTTGCAATGCGACTACTCCTCATAATGTAGGCATCGTGCGCAGAACCAGGGAACCGTGCACACACATGTGTGATCGACATGTCAGCAAGACAGACCACCAGAGCATTGATCGAATGGTAGTGCTTCCTGTTCCGGTATGCCTGCTCATGTGCCTGTGGTGGTATCAGGGCAACATGTGTCCCATCAATAGATCCGATGACTTTCGGCATCCTCCCCAGTGTATAAAAGGCATCATTTATTTCAGGGAGTTCAGCTGGGCTCGGGAACTTGAAATACAGGTCTAGGAAATGCAACATCCCCTCCAAGACATCGCGTAGCACCCAACTAAACATCGCTTGCGACATCCCACCAGCAGTAGCCACAGGGTACTGGAAGGTACCAGTAGCAAAGAAGTGGAGGGCTGCCATCACCTTCACCTCTGGGGTCAGTGCTGTAGGGTATGTCCGGCCAGGTAGCAGATGTGGCGCCAACTGCTCTGCCAACTCTGCAATCAGTGGCCTGGTGAAGCAGTATCGTCTGATGCAGTCGTGTTCCTGCATTGTTGCAAGGTCTGGGAACGGCCGATGGACAGCTGGTGCCCTGCAGTACAGAGATGCACAAAGGAAGATTGTCAGTTCATCCACCCATGTGGCCATGACCACGATCAATATCACATGCTAGATCATGACATTACACAATGTACTGAGGTGTGTGCTGTTGGTCATGGACACATATGTCACCTACATGACCACCACCTCACATCTCAATTCCACATGTCCACATGAGTCCCATGTAGTGAAATGGCCAATCATCTGGCTGTGTCACCCAACCTATGTTCTGCTGCAACGTTCCAAACACACACCACAGTGAGGCCTCATGTCTCCCAGGCATCACAGATATTTGCCATGCAGAAACCCAGGGTCCCTGTATTGCCACATCGACACAGCAATGGACATGGCGTATCACGTACACACCACAAGGCAAGCGTAAGTCCCACAGGTAGTGGCCACTGTTGTTCCTGCCGGCCCTACATGTATGTCTCTAGACACACACCCCATAAAGGGTGATGCATATACCACATGGATGTGGAGACTGTCAACCATTGGGCACATTTGATCAGACACATCTGAGACACAACATGCACACAGACTGTGGGTGCACATCAGTATTGTGGCTACAGGTCTCACTGTGACGTACATGCCATCACCCCCAGGACTCAGGGTGTATGTGACATGTCCTAAACATATCCAACCTGACACTGTGTCCCTGACTCATGCCCATTACTGTACAGTTGCACATCACAGTGGTAATGTGCACAACACACAAAGGATTCTGCCCCCATGTACACGTGCACAGCCTGGGAGTGGCTGCACAAAGTGCCAGCCAAAAAACCAGATGTGGCCCCCACAAACACCCAGGGAATGCAGCCTTACATGCCATGGGGCACTGTGTGGCCAATGCTGTAGTGTGGTAGGTGTGCGCAGGTGTCCCTGGCCAGTAAATGTGTGTTGCATCCGTATAATAGTCACACCAATGAGGTCCGACATGGGTGACAATGCGTAGGCATTGCACGGGTCATGTCCGAGCCGTGCGTACGCTTTGTCATTAAATGCAATGAGGTCCGACGCGGGTGACAATGCGTACGCATTGCACGGGTCATGTTCGAACCGTGCGTACGCTTTGTCATGGAATGCAATGAGGTCCGACGCGGGGGACAATGATTACGTATTGCACAGGTCATGACCGAGCCGTGCATACGCTTTGTCATTAAATGCACGGAGGTCCGACGCGGGTGACAATGCGTATGCATTGCACGGGTCATGTCCGAGCCGTGCGTACGCTTTGTCATGGAATGCAATGAGGTCAGATGCGGGTGACAATGCTTACGTATTGCACGGGTCATGACTGAGCTGTGCATACGCTTTGTCATTGAATGCAATGAGGTTCGACGCGGGTGACAATGCGTACGCATTGCACGGGTCATGAACGAGCCGTGCGTACACTGTCATTGAATGCAATGAGGTCCGACGCGGGTGACAATGCGTACGCATTGCACGGGTCATGTCTGAGCCGTGCATACACTTTGTCATTGAATCGTATGTAGACGGGTGCATGTGTATATTCAAAATACGCCTTGTACAGTCAGTTGAACGAGCCGGGCGCACCCATTGGCTCCGGACTGTCATGGAGACGGATGCGGATTCAAAACTTGTACGAGTTGTGCACTGGAAATTCAGTTGGATGCCTACAACAATGTTGCAATTTCAAGTGTTCCATGAAGGTGAAGATTTGAACGATGCGGAAGGCGTGTACAAGTCGTACATTTAAATGGATTGGCCAGATTCGTGTTGGACCTATCACTTGGGACACATGGCACAGCCTCTGCAGCACAGATATAAGGCTGGCTGGCCCCCAGGGAGCTCACTTGCCTGCACTACATGCTACTGGACCACATCCCTGCTACCACTGCTGCTGTCTCTGCATCCTCTGGCTCCTGCTATGGCACGTACTCTGGAGAGGGCCCCAGTCTTCATTGAGGAGGAGAACCAGGCCCTGCTGGATGGGCTCCTTCCACAGTACATCACGCTCTATGGGAAACCAGGGGAGTAGGTGAGTGTGCAGTCCACTGCCTTCCTAATTATGCATGTTGTCTGACTAACAGGACTAGCAGTGTGTGCACCAGTGGCAAGCATTCTCACTGACTACTTTCATCCCCCAAAGTGTGTAGGTACATGTAATGAACAGGTGTCCTGCTGCTAAAGTGAATTAGTGCAAGCTTAAACTATCCAGGAATTGTTAACATGTCAGACATGCAGGTGATTTGTCCTTCCCCATGGTTGCACTACCTGTGTAATTCATTTCCCTTTGTCATGATGACATGTATATCCAAATGTGTGCTGCACAAATCTGGGGCATGTGTGTTAATGTACTTTTCACTTTGTCATCCTCACAGGTTGATGCCCACTAGAAGCAGGAGATCTGGCTGACCATCGCCCGAGCTGTTCGTTCGGTGAGGGTCTACAAGCGCCGGATCCGCAACTGCCAGAAGAGGTGGCAGGACCTTCGGGGCTGGACCCGGAGGATAGCTAGAGTCCAGCTGAAGCTGTCACCTCCACGCAGGAGAGGCGGACACCGGACCCTGACTCCCCACATGCTCCGATACTGGCGGTGGTCTTCCCGGACCTGGATAGGCAGCTGAAGGCCAGACAGCAGCAGGAAGTGGGTAAATCCATGCCCGATCTGTGTACTATGTCTGACATGCTAATAGCAGTCTTTTGGCCTGGTCACACATCCACATTACGTAGGTCTTATAGTCCAATACTCATATCCCTCAATTGTGTGATGCACACTCCTCATCTGTTCCACAGGTGTGGCCCCTACAATCTGTTGCTTGTGTCACTAGGGCACTGTGTCCCTGCAGTCAGCTATGCTTCAGCTACCGGTCAGCATCTGTTCCCGTGATTCTGTTGTGTGTTTCATGGGTGGGTCAATTGTTTACACAATGCCTGAGATCTGACATGTGATATGTGTGTGCCCTTGAGATGTGTTCCAATTGCTGGTCTGACTCGCAACATGTGGCTGAGGTATTCCAAACAAACCCATGCAGCAGGGGACTCCAATGTTTGGGCTTCAGGAGCATGTATGTCGAGTATGTCACACTTGCTTAGCCACCTGACTACTGTCCAGGGCCAAACACTGTTTCATGTAGACCGTGCCAGTCATGCCTCCTCAAGGGCATTTAGAAACACTCTGTAATCCCACTCCTGGGGATGACCCCAGTCCTTAGCAGTGCAGGCAAGCAAGGTGTGACAGTTGTCACTCTACTTCACTCCTTGGCATTTGGACATGGAGTGGCCATTGGCCTTTTGTTTGACTTTTAATATGCTGAATAAAGCTTTTCTCTTTATCCCTGTGAACTTGATTTAGTTGTACATTATGTTGATGATGTTTAACATGCCCTTGCACCTGTGATGCTTGGTTTCCAATGTTGTATACTGATGTGTTGCTGTGAGGTACTCCCTATGGTCCATGAGATATGTATCCTATTCTTGTGGGTATCCATGTCATCCTTTGCAGCTACCTGGATGTGTCAGGATCAACTATTTGTGGACATCTCTGTGAACATTCATGAACATTTCATTTGCATGGTCACATCTGTGGCTTGCACATCTGCACATATGATGTGCTTCCCATTGTCCAATTTGTCACTTCAACAGACTTTGTGCTCCTCAACACTGGACATACAGGTGTGGGCATCATTGGTATGGGAGCAACTGGGTCCTCTGTGCAACTTGCTAGACATATGTTTTGGGTATGTGCAGATGACTTAGGGGAGACTCACATACCCAGTCTGTTGTGACCAGAGCCTTCATTGTGTGGTAACTGATGGCTGACTGACCAAGTGTTCTGCAGACATGAGTGAGACGTGCGGGGAATATGTTTGGCACAGCTGGGCCTCCACAGGAGTTGGGTCCCCTCAAGTAAGTGTGTTGTCCAGTGACATGGCCTGGGACTATGGTGTGTGTGTGTTGTATGAGCATGTGTGTGTGTCCACATCCCTGTTCATACACAGACAGTGTTCCCTTGATATGTTCCTGTTGTTGATGCTTGCTGAGTGGTACTGGGTTCATCCCACTACTTTTCCAATGGACTACCAGATGTGTGGGTGCATGACACACTACTGTTAATTGGTGTATCATCATTGGGATTTGTCAGTTCTGAGTGGTGATGATGTTGTCAGACACAGATGGGACACAGTCAGGGTTCCCCAAGGCACCTGTTTATTTGCTAAATTATGTAGTTGTCCCTAGGTGGTACCTTTTAGTGATTGAGACATTTGTATGTGTGTGTGACTGCTCCCACTTGTCGGCTTCATGGCTGCGATGCTAGCAGGTGTCAGCATGTGTGCCTTGTGGTTCTCCTTGGCTTCTGCATTGTCCTGGGACTGTGGCAGGGATTCTGAAGGTTACGTGAGCTTTGAGGTCATGGACATGTACCGCATACTGTGCAGTATGTCTGTCATTCCCATGGTTGTAAACTGTCCTTGTGTGATGTGTCTGTGCACCTTAGTTCCTCTCAACACTCCTGTGTTTGTCATGGGTGCATGTGCAATGTCACCTGTCCATGTGGGCTTCACAGATTCACATTGTTGCAGTTCAGGGTGTGTGGTGTTGAGGGTGGACTGATGTAAATGTTTGCATGGATGGTCCCCTAGCTCCTGTTTGTCCATGGATGAGGGGCCATGCTGAGTGATTTGTGTTTGTGTATGTGTGATGTACGTTTGTGGCACAGGACACATGTCTGGGTTTCCCAGTTTGTACAACATGTGCCTTTGTCATCACAGTGAAGGTGTCATGCATGTTTGTGTCGCCCCAATGTCTGGTCCTTGGGGGTAGTGGTGTTGTGTGTCTCTTGCTGTGTACGTTTGTGTTCATTCCAGCTTGTGTCACATGTGTCTGTGTACTCCCTCTCATCTCCCAATGCCTGATTGCCCACTGAGGGTGTACCAATGATGGTTTACTTTTGTGTGGCACTGTGTCCACATCTGTGTCACTGTGGTTCAGCCCCCCTCATGTGTTGTGTAGTTGCCTGGGGATACTGTGACACACACACACATGCTGTGTCAGATGTGCAGTGTGAGGTTGCCTGTTTGTGTTTGTGCATCGGCACCAGTGCATTGGTATTGCTGTTGTGGACCTTTGTCTGGATGGTGTTTCTGTGATTTTGCCTGCTGTCCCTGTGAGTCATAATGCATCATTGTGCACATTCATCCGGGTTGTTAGGTGCCATTGCTGGCATGGAATGTGTGTATGTGAGCTGACACCTACAGTCTACACATGTTGTTTTGATCAGTGTGTCTATTTTCGAGATGTGTGCATGCTTGGTGATGGTCACTTCTGCTCTTGTGTCACTGTACACTGTATGCATTGTCAGCCCCCATGTGTGGTGCTTGTCTGCACATGGCCGACAGTGTGTTATGTTTTCACAGAACTGTTAACCACACCACAACTCTGTGGGAATGGGACACAACCACTAGTTTGCCCCAGAAGTGTTTAATGTGGGAGCAGGGATCATACATGCTGTTTGTTATTTGCAGCTTTGACCATGATGACACTTACCTTTTGGTCACTGTGATGAGGCTCAACATCTGCTGCATTTTGGAAGCCCACACTTAACTTCTGTTCTACACAGTGAGGGGGTGTTCTTTTTACATTGCCACAGTGCTATGGTGATGCTTGCCTTGTGTATGTCACACTCATGTGTTGGTCACAAATGTGCTGTTAGTTACATTGCATATTCGAAGTCATAATCACTGTTGTGGGCATTTGTCACAGAATACACACTGTTGTCATGATGTTAGGGGGGATGTATTTTGCTGACATACCTGATGTTGGAGTATGCTGGATGTGTTGCACATCACCCATCCTATGGGTGGGGGTGGCACTAGTGATGGGCAACATAAGCCGTATGGCTGGGGGTGGCAGGGGTGATGGGCAACATAGTCCCTATGGGTGGGGGTGGCAGGGGTGATGGGCAACATAGTCCATATGGCTGGGGGTGGCAGTAGTGATGGGCAACAGGTCCCCTATGGGTGGGGGTGGCAGTAGTGATGGGCAACAGGTCCCCTATGAGTGGGGGTGGCAGTAGTGCTGGGCAACATATGCCCTATGGGTGGGGGTGGCAGTAGTGATGGGGAACAGGTCCCCTATGGGTGGGGGTGGCAGTAGTGATGGGCAACAAGTCCCCTATGAGTGGGGGTGGCAGTAGTGCTGGGCAACATATGCCCTATGGGTGGGGGTGGCAGTAGTGATGGGCAACAGGTCCCCTATGGGTGGGGGTGGCAGTAGTGGTGGACAACAGGTCCCCTATGGGTGGGGGTGGCAGTAGAGATGGGCAACAGGTCCCCTATGGGTGGGGCTGGCAGTAGTGATGGACAACATAAGCCCTATGGCTGGGGGTGGCAGTAGTGATGGGTAACATAAGCCCTATGGGTGGGGGTGGCAGGGGTGATTGGCAACATAGTCCCTATGTGTGGGGGTGGCAGGGGTGATGGGCAACATAGTCCCTATGGGTGGGGGGGCAGTAGTGATGGGCAACAGGTCCCCTATGAGTGGGGGTGGCAGTCGTGATGGGCAACAGGTCCCCTATGAGTGGGGGTGGCAGTAGTGCTGGACAACATATGCCCTATGGCTGGGGGTGGCAGTAGTGATGGGCAACATAAGCCCTATGGTTGGGGGTGGCAGGGGTGATGGGCAGCATAGTCCCTATGGGTGGGGGTGGCAGTAGTGATGGGCAACAGGTCCCCTATGGGTGGGGCTGTCAGGAATCACGGGAGGTTTCCTCCCCCTACTTCCTCGGTAGCTACTATTCTCTCATTACAAACTCAAGGAACAGCTAATCTCTTTAGGTGGAGCGCTAGTTGGCATAGTAGAAACTCCAACATGGCCGCCAACATACTGAAACAGCATATCGCTGTTTAGCAGTCTAGTCTTTCAGCAAATGACAGTTAGTGAGGTGTGCTCCAACATTCTACTGCGCACTTCACTGAAGATTCTACTGGAGCAGCACCTGTTTCTTGCGTCGTGGAAGTGAGTCAGGGCAGTGGCAGAATTATCGGGTTTAGTTCGTCGGTATTACACACATTCAAGACTAAGGTTAGTGTTAACATCTAGATATAAATTCAGTTTCCTTCAGTAGCCAATAAATAAACTCAGTTTGAAGATAAATCAGGCTCAAGGTATTTCAGGTTATCTACAGCAATGTAAATAGTTTAGAAGATCGAAAGTAACATAATTTAGAAGCTAATTCTAGACTGTTTAATCCCTAGTTAGAGCCGAGTTACAGAACGCAGGCGAGTTCATTCTCTCGCCGAGCATGTGGAAACTATTCTCTGTGAGCCATAAATTACAATTACAATTGAAAGGGCTAAACGGGCACTTATTTCCTTCGTGCTGTTCAGTCCTGAAGGAATTGAGAGATAAAAGACGCGCGCACGTTTCTTTCCGTGCGCGCGAAACCAAACAGAGGCAAGGCCTTCACCGGCAATATTTAACGCGTCTCTGTTCCCGGGAGACGCGTAAAAAATACTAAAGCGGGTAAAAGCGAACGCAAGCGTTATCGTTCGCTTGCATTAAATAACGAGGTAGTGCAAATAAAAATTGCAGGCGTTACATTGCTGTCAACAAACTAGTTGCAGATGCTTATTAATGGCAAAATCTAATAAGGCATCACCTTCTCTATAGGCTGGAAACTATAATCATAAAATCACCGTTTCCTTCCTTATAGGAAATAAACAAGGCAGGTGCATACTCGGTTGTGAAAGCCAACTTTAAAAGAGCAACTCTACAATTCAGTCTCCATTATAAGACAACTCTTTCACTTTATTAGTGAGTATCTAGTACAGGAAAAAAGAGAGAATAAACATAATAGTACACTGCAAAGAATATTTACTTACCTTGTTTCTCTTACTTTGAGACAGAGCAGAGTATGAGATAGAACAACCTGTGAAGAAAAGAACAAGTGATTAGAGTGAAGGCTTCTCTGAGTAAACGTACACAACACTTGAGAGAAGTAAGAAGAGAGGCAAGCCCAAATCCATCTTCTGGTGATATAAGTAATCTTATGTAAAGAGTACAAGTAAGTTTTGAAATAATAAATCACATCTAACTAATGTAATGTTTTCAGCTTAAGAAATAAGAAGAAGAAACACCAAGCAGAGCCCGCAGAGTTTTGGAGCTGTCTCTTCTCTGTCCCAACCCCTTTCCCCCCTCAATACTTACCTGCTATGGAATAATATTAAACCTAGCAGGGGGGGTTCTGAGAAGGGCATTGGGATTTTGCGTCGTTCCGCTCCTGTGTGGTAAACTAGTTCCTGCACAACCCCCTTGACAGGCTGGCAGTAGTGATGGGCAACATAAGCCCTATGGCTGGGGGTGGCAGTAGTGATGGGCAACATAAGCCCTATGGCTGGGGGTGGCAGGGGTGATGGGCAACATAGTCCCTATGGGTGGGGCTGGCAGTAGTGATGGGCAACAGGTCCCCTATGGGTGGGGGTGTTAGTGGTGCTGGCCATGCAACCCCTATGGTGAGCTGTTGTTAGTGGCCAGGATGTGGATCCCCTGTGTGTGTGTGCCATTTTGCGGGTACGTGTCATTTGTTTACGTGGTAGGTGTCTGACTTACCGCCTGCGCCGTCGGCATCGGTTCCTGAGACGGTCATAGATGTAGAGTACTGGTATGACCTGCGCGATGGGATTCATGGTGTGTTCGTGTCGTACACGCTGCTTGTTGCTGGGTCTTACAGCTTATGTATTACAAGGGTACTAGACATCAATTTGGTAACATCAAAGTTCACTATGTTTAGCCCTTTCAGCTCCACCTGATCTAATCACATATTGAGAGGGGCCCGCCTTGGAGAGAGTCCACACCTTTGAATAGCTGGGTATTGTTTTGAATGAGCACTTCCACTGGCAGACCCATATTGCCAGGTGCAAACTTAGATTAGAGCAAACTACTGAGGGGTTGTTGAAGACAACCAAGGCCTCTCAATACTGTCCCATCTCACCAGAATGGCAAGTCTACTAACATCAGGCGCTTGGGTCTGCATTGCATGGCACGAAACTCTGGGGACATAAAAATATTTAATTCCTAGCTTTCGTAGAAAATCACTTTATACGGCAACTGATTGGTCTGCGGATTAGCACACTAATGCTTCCCCTGCGGTTAGATATGGGGCTTAGAACTATAACAGATATAGTTAGGCTTCGACCCCTTTTGTTCTGGAGAAGGTTGTGGGCAACCTCAGAACTAAGCCCATACCAGCAGGGGCTGGCTGAGATCCGGTGTCTCCGAGTAGCAGACGACCTTCCGTGGATTAGGCACCTCAGATCAACATTAACGGACATTGGGCTTGGGAACCTGTGGACTGCCACTGAAGAGTCAAGTGGACCTCCAAAGAACAGATAACAAGGGTTTATTAGCAACATTAAATAAGCTTATTGCAACACAAAACCAACATGGGTCCCCTGACATTGGCCTTTCTAATGTTAAAAAATGGCTTTCAGATATAGTTGTGGGCAAATGGCAAATGCTGGTAATGCCAACATGGTCTGAAACAATTAAACATGTCTTGTTTTTTTGCCCTAATTATCATAGTATACAAAGTGGATTGTGCCGTTCTGTTGAATTCGAGTGTCAAACACATCAGAGAAGCTACTAGAATCATAAAGTCTGACAACAGGCAATTGGTGTTTTTTTCAATTTCCCGGTTTTTAATGCCCATGTGTAGGATCGGGCAAACAGCACTTTAAAATATGTTGCACGTATACTATTTGGTAGCTAACCTGTGTGCTACTAGGCTTTTACATTTTTATCTTTTATGTGTATATAATTTTAGTAACATTTCTGTTGTCGTTTTATTGTCTTAATGCTTATTTATCTGCTGCTTTTTAACTAATTTTACTTGTTTGTATTATTGTGATCGTTGATGGCGATAAATTGCCGAATAAGGTGACTTTGACTTGAAAAATTCACTACAATGAATTTTCCAATCACTTAAATTCTGCATTACTGTAGGTAAGTATAGCGTCAATAAACCTTTGGAGCCTAAAGAATATTTTAAAATACACACCCATGGCATCCTCATTGACTTACGATTTATTTTGTTTATTTTCAGGAAATACTTATACACAAAGGGGAAGCACTCTTAAATATATTATAATTCGAAATAATTTTTTTAATAGTCCTTCAAAAAAATGTTTCTATGTCTAAGTGTTGGTGGTGTTGTACTATCGTCACAACAACATTGATTCCATCCAGTAAACGTATACGCAGTGGATTATTAATGTTAAAATCTCCTATACTAGGTATGAGAACCGCATCTGGTTCTAGTGCTCTTCTTGCATTTTTTTTGTTTAAATGATTTTTTATTAATTTTTAAAGTTTGGAGGTTATGCTATTTTACAATATTTCACTACACTCTAGACAGTATTCTTATCATGCATTTTCAAATCGTCCGTATCATTACGCTTACTGTAGCATTCCAATAATGCTTATCTAGTTTAAACAATAGTACATTATCAACATGGTGGTACTCCTGCTTGATTCAAATTAAGCAGCCTGAGAGGTTTAGGATTGAACTGTATACAACACAACATGAACATAAACCAAAGGAAACCTCATATTGACTCCTGTGCGCAGTAATAACTGTACTGGTTTCTCGTGATAACACGATGCACTTCCAATTTCCTGTTCCTACTGGTACTCGTTGCTCGCCGGCTTATTGCGCGCAGGTATGTTTTGAATGGAGTTTTTCCTGTCGGACATCATGCACATCACGCAATGGTCACTTGCCATATATTATGTGAGTTTACTTGGATAGCAGTCAGTGAGGGGCGATGCGTTTGACTCCGCGCTTATATGTCTGAGCAGGTTAGTGACGCGGAGTATGCGTTCTGGTTATGTTACTCAGGTCCGGGACACATCTCTGTTGGAGAAGCAAGTGAGCTCGGCAGGCTGATTCTGCCATATAATACGAAAGTCCACCAGGATCGCGTCCCAGCATCCCACCAGTGGCTGCCTACGGATTCTTATCGCGTCCTCCCTACGCAGTGCTATGCTCTCTGCTTGTGCCCAGCAGGGTAATGACTGGAACCAGTGCTCTCCTTGCATCTTCTAATCTGTAGTCCTATATTTATAACAGAGAAAAAAAGTACCAGCAATAAATTCTCAGGAAAACACATTATTGACTGGGCTACAAACACCAGCAGTGTGTAAAAAAATACCCTGTGCCTCTCGTTCTCATTTATCATCTCTTCCCTCTTCTCCCATCTCTCTTGTTTTATTAATTTGATATTGATATTGATTTGATATTGACTGCCTTGTGTTCCAACTCAGAATAGCAGTCCTTCATTTACTTTCAAGAGACTGAGCTCTGCTGGTGATAAAAAAAGTATTTGATACTCTTTTAAATAAGCACATGCGTTATAGTGGCATCCACTGTTAGGGCCTGATTATGATCTTGGCGGGCAAGGTTACTCCGTCCTAAGCAGGACGGATATCCCGTCCGCCCTACTACAATTCCTTTATATCCTATGGAACTTGTAATACGGTGGACGGAATATCTGTCCGTTTGTGACGGAGAATTCTATCTACCAAGAACGTAATCAGGCCCTCAGTGTCTGTGAATTCCTCATTAAGGGGCATATCAGCAACAACCAGCGATAATTATCACTAAGCGCACTTAGCGCTAGGATAATTATCGCCGGCTAGCGTGGATTTTTATCGCTGAGATAGCGTGCTATTAGCAGCGCTTACCTCAAAAGCGATAAAAATCCTCACGCTAACTGCCTAACGTGAGATTATCACTGGAAACCCAGCGATAATCTCACGCAATGTGGCGTTAGCTTGATGATAGGGACTCACAAACTTAGCCATGATATCCACCTTCCATAGGATATCATGGCTAAGTCAGTCCTGAAGCAGGCGTAAGGAAAGTAGCGATAACAGGGGTTATCGCTACTTTTCTTGCCGCTATGCTTCATAGCGTGGGGCTTGATGATAAGAGAAAGCGACATTTCTCCTGTCATGTCAGGTCAGGAACGCCCACTTTGCATCTCATTAGAGATGCAAAGCTGGGCGTTAGGAATTCCTACGCTAACGCAAGTTTTCACGCGTTAGCGTGATCTTGTTAATTAGGCGATAAAATTATCGTCGCTTTTCGGCAGAAAACGGCCGCAAAAGCGGCGATAATTCTATCGCCTCGCCTTGCTGATATGCCCCTAAGAGAGGCAATGCTCGGTGGACCTATCAGGACTACTTCACAGCGGCATTTTGGAGTGTGTAGAGTAGGACTCCTGTGGTACTCTTTCACACGCTTTTACATAACTTTGTGAATTGGCTCCAAGCCGTCTAAAATGCGAATATTCTGGGAATATCCATACACAATTAGTACAGATAGAAATGTTTGTGCCCTCTTTGTTTTTTTGACTAATAGGGATGTTTTGGATCATTTCATAAAGTATTTTAAAAATAGTACTCCTGCAGTCCCATTGCCCATACTAAAAATGTTTTTGTGGATCAGCTCCAAAATGTACACCTGAATACTGCATTGTGAAATGTCTGTAACTGTCACCAATGTCTAAAGCTCTCTCTCTGACATTTGGAGCTCTACATGGTACTCACTAACATTTGTAATGATACATGACCTTCTCCCCGACTGCCTCACCAGAGTGACCCTTCCACATGAACTGACAAGATGTTTGAAGAGAAATGGTGATGGAAGGAGGTTTGCAATAAGTCAAACCACTGGAAATTGCTTACAGTCGCATTCCAAACCATCATTGTTTGCCTATTCACGCATCATGCCATTTCAGATTACACCCAGCATATGCAAATCAGTCTTGCCCTTACTCCAATACGGACAATCCAGCCCAAACTGCCAAGCCCAGACTGCTCTGAACCTGAAAACAAGCAACCCAAGACCAATTTTGCCCTGATGTTTAAGGACGGCCTCCCATGAATTGATGTCTACCGGATGTTTTAGGGGACATTCCCTCCACACCAAAAGCTCACCATGCGGGGGCCATCTCTTTTGGGACACTTTCAGCTTTTAAGCTTAAATTCGAGCAAATTAATATCTTAGGAACACTGAAACCCCTGTGTTCCATTCAGGACACAAATTTGAAAAACAAAACCTAGACATCATCTCAGGACAGCTTCTAACTTGCCTTTCTTTGCTGCACTTCAACTTCTCCCACAAAAGTTCCCTAAATCAGACTTTTAGAGGTTGAATTGGGGTATGGAATTTACTAAGTGTGGTTAGGGGTGGGCAGAATTTGCGAAAGCGACTTTCGCAAATTATTGCGAAAATGTTTAAAATCTCCGCAAACACGCGGAAATATCGCGAAGATGCGGAAGATTTTTTCCTGCCCGTTCGCGGTATTTTCTGCCTGTTCGCGGCTCTCCAACGTACCCATGCGGTTGCTTGCGGGCACGGCCATCTTGTTTTCACTCTTCTCGCGGTGCATGATCGCGAGAAGAAAGACGTGATCGTGCGACGCATGACGTTACTGCGGGCGCGAACTGTTGCGAGACAGCGCAAATGGCTACCAACAATCCAACATCTCGTGGAGAACGTGACCGGATCGGGAAAACTTGTCGGCGAACGCGGGGATTCAGGTAAGGCGATCGCGCGCGCGCGAGAATGTATTATTTTACAGCGCGAGCAAGAACAAAATTATCGCCAAGCTGAGGAATGCGGAAATTTTGACATTTTAGCGCTCTCTGCGGAACGCGAAAATGTCAAATTATCGCAATTTCCGCGAGCGGAACGGAAATTCAGCCCAGGCCTAGGTGTGGTACGAGTTTCCGCTTCCAAAATGTGGAACAACATGTGGATATTGTGCTTTTTGCAGAAAATCAGCCAATATTAGTAATTACGGCGCCTTGCTACAACAGCAAATGTCATCTGGTTTGAACTACCAAAGCTGACACTGAGAAAAGTATGGTGTTGCAATTTTAAACACACCTGTTAAGCAGTGGCATAGCTAGCCTTTGTGATGCCTGCGGCGGTCACTGCTTTTGCCACCTGGCGGCTGCGTGAAAGAGCAGGGGGTGGGGTGGGGGGTGCTGGTGGTTTTCCTGTTGCTGCCCGTTGCGGGCGCATGAAAGAGCAGGGGCGGTCTGCCTCCCTCAAAACTCGTGCCATCCGGGGCGGACCACTCCCCTTCCTCGGTTTCTTAGCCCCTACAGGTAAGTTCCCCACGCATAGATCAACAGTTACCGCATACATCGGATACGTATTGTGCACGCGTAATCAACCCCATAGTAGCATGCATCCATCAGAAAGGGCCTTATGTATCAGAGGGTTTTAGCCATTCTGTGTTTATGGGGAAATTATTTGATAGATATGGACCAAAGTTCCATAAATTAATTAATACGTCTTCTAAACTGGCAATGCTTCATTTGTATGACCAGAATACTCATCTTCACAACAATACATCACATTCACATTCCTTCATTCTGGAACAGATAATCTTTTTACTTAGATTTTAGGAACATATGCCCCTTGATTGGGGAATTATTGTACGGTAATAATCCAATTACAAATAAATAGCTGGCAGACAAATTATTCTGTGCTTTTTTAAAAGACCCCATTAAGTGTTCAAAGGTATGTTTTCCCTGATCAAGCGCCTGGGAAGACATTGAACATGACACACTTAAAATAAAAATAGGATTATTTTTGAGGACCTTTAATGATATATTCTACTATTCCCTTCTTCCCCTTCAGTGACTATGTGCACTCTCTCCTCATTAAGGAACACTAATGAAAGGAACAGTGTATGTGGCTGAGGCTTCCCACTGCATTTCAATGCAGCGTCTGTTCAGCATCCTTGCCTTTGTTTACCTTGCTTTGCAATACCTTGCAGTCAGATGAGGAAACATAATGAACCAGGATGGGCAAATGCATAGTTGGCAATGCTGGCTGATTACTGTGGCTCATCCACATGAATTTACAGCATTTAATTGAAAATTGTGCCAGTAACAGATTTATTACTCCTGAATTACCTTTTCCAGCATAATAGAACAACCCATCCAATTCTGACTTAACAACTATGTATGATATAAATACCTAACCCTGTGCGTCTGTATTTACTATATTGGATTTATGTTTTATACAGCATTGAATGCAGCTAACAGCTGGCTCGTAGCAGTTCCATGGGGAGTGCATTAAAGGGTGTTGTACACATTTCCAGTGTGTCGAAATAGCTCATTTGCGTCTTCCTATCTGTGTGGAATCACAGTAGTTACATGAATTTGTGCGGTGAACATCTGTTTTCCACGAAATTATAGATTTGTTGCACTTGATACACAACTCACCATCTGCTGCATAATATGCATATTTTATCCAAAACAATGTTATTCGTCTCAAATGGATCAAAAGTTACAAAAAACGCTGCCACACGTGACTCTGCACAGTGGCAATGTCACCTTTCAGCTGCTGATTGCTTTATCTAGGTGTGAAACTGGCACTAAGCATGTGAAACCTTTGCTATATACACAGATAGCAAAATAGCGAAGAAATACTGCCACAACATCTGCCACATTATGCCACATGATTTCCCTTTTTCTTGCTCTAATAATTTAGTCAACCCTACAGCATATTTTGGTTCTCCTGGGCTGCAAAGTTCCAGTGGCGTTGGGTTTGCTTAGAAAACAGAAGCCCTAGAAAGTGGGAGGGATCAAAGAAAGTGCTTCAGTTCATGCTAAGTAGCAAGTGGTGTGGGGCGTCTCAGTCATCGGTTTGCAGCGATACATATATGCAGTTGATGCAGAATCTGCACATGTTGATCAATGTCTGGTCAACTGGTGGTGGAAGGATTACTCCTCCCACATTGGGGTGTGATGTTATTTTTTTAAGGTGCATAGCAGAGACAGTGCTGTGGTGAGTAGGAGTCTAGAAAGACTTATTGATGAGAGACCAAAGGCCCTGTTTGTAGGCTATGGCAGTGAAACAGATGATGTGCCTCAGTGTGGTGCACAATACATTCCTCTGCCTTTCCTCAGCCTGTTTGCACAAGAGGTTTGCCCAATTTAGGAGGCAGAAGTAGCTAGGACCATTTACACCTTGGAACACTGCAATTAAATTATGACTTAAGACATTTACCTGAATGGAGTAGAAAAGATAAATAATATTTCATTAGGTCCTCAGGCTCTGAGAGGAGGGTGGCAATAACAGTAAGGTAAATAGTCTAACCACTGCCAATCATACTGGACGTCATTCCGACCCAGTGTTTTTCACCCACTGTGCCACTCCAGACAGAGTCTTGCTCTTCATAGGAATAGTTCATCCTGAACTGCAGGTGAGGCCCCCTCCAGAAAGAAACACAAGCACCCTTCTGGAGGGGTTAAACAGGGTACACTGGTTTCAGCCTCTTTAGGCCTCATCAGTGAGGTGTAGCTTGGATTCTGTGGCACAGCTAGCAAGTGAACCATGTCTAGGCATAACTTGGCATTACATCAAACACACAAACAATGATGGGAGGAATACTTGCAAACAGTCTAACCACTAGTAATCACACAGGGTAGCATTCCAACCAATTGCTTTTCACCAATATGTATCCACCAGCATGCCTGTCGGACACCACAATCAGTTCACATATTCCACAGTCCATTGAACAGGCAACAGTCACCACTCACATGGGTGTATTTTGAACCAGTAAGTTGGACACAAAGCTTTCCAAGAAAGTGTTAATCCTATTGGTTCATCTATTCACCTCATGTGGGTTTATTTCATGCTCTTGTATGTATATAAGCTGATACCTTTTGTGAGTAAGTGAATTCAACTGTAACTCATTACCATTGAGAAAGAAAAAATGTGATTGATGGACGTTCCAGACATTAAATTTAATAAAAATCACACAAGCATAATGAAGTCTAGAGAACAAAAGGATGAGGAGAATAGTGTCCATTTTATTTCGAAATTTGAGAACAGATTAGGGCCTACATACTCAAAAGTGCTTTGCACATTCAAAGAACCAAACCATAATGCACAAATGTCCAGTGCGATTTGCAATTGTCATTGTGAATCTCAGTACACACACTGCAAACCATTAGGAGTTGGAATTGGTGGAAGGGGGGGCTCTCAATATTCTGCAACTGCTGTTGTGTTGCAAAGCATACAACAGTTACCCACAGCTGGGGGCAGGAGGTAACATCTGACAAGCTGTCAGTTTCTCACAGGTTACACTCTGCATGCCCAGACTGCAGTCATTGGGGGAGGGGGGGGGGGGGGTTCAGGCCGGTGATTGAAATGGAAAAATAGAGTACCTGCTTGCTTCTCAGAAGTAGCTGTACTCTCCAACTGAAATTATTACAAACTCTCCTTAGAATTGCAGGTACTTTCCCTCTCAAAATTAAGAACTGCAGGTACGCAGTACCTGGCAGTGCCAGCCACTTAAAGCTCTGTTTCAGACAATGGTCTCATGCATCCTTGCCACAATGTCACAGGCACAGGATGCCAATTGTTGTGGCACTGTTACCCCTGGCCATTCAGTCCTACCTGTCCCCATTTTATAATTTTGTGATGAGTTAGGCAGCTTTTCTTACCTTATAAATGATATGCGATATCATTACTTCTCACTTTATTAATCTCAAGTCCTGGCTCTTCTTCAACTGAACCCCCTCCCCCAGGCAGAGCAGCAGCCCCATCCCCTTGAGACCCTCATGGGTGAGTAGCAACGCTATGCAAACCCCTGATTGATTGACTAATTGACTGTTACCCCTGGCCATTCAGTCCTATCTGTCACCATTTTATAATGTTGAATTGAGTTAGGCAGTTTTTTCTTACCTTTTTAATAACAAGCAATATTATTATTTCTCACCCTGTTAATATTAATTAAGTAGACATTGTATCAAAAGGAAAGAAAAGTGTAGCTGACCATGGTTAAGCACATCGATTTCAAAGTCACTTTGTAAGTCCTTGGTTTGTGCACGAAACGTCCGGAGCACGCCACACTTATGCTCCACTGTAGAAACAGATACAAAACTGTTGAAGGGCAAGGACGGTGCACCATGTAACACAGTTCAAGAAGTTTCCACTCTTGTGAAGAAAAATCTTTTATTCTTTTTCAATCTTAAAAATAAGGCACAGCCAACGCGTTTCGTTCCTACGGAACTTCGTCAGGGCTGAGAAAAATACAAATATAACACAACATTTAAATAGACACACAAACAATACAAATATAAAATACATACTACATATAAATGAATACAAGTACATTAACTCTAGACATTACCAAACTTCAGGATGGTTGAGAAAATATAAACATCACAGGGGGAAAAAGAAAATCCTACGCATTTAAAAATCACAGAACATACGACTACTAAATAGGACATATATCACGCAACTTATGTAGGCCATTCGTAGAGAGTGGTGGCAGCGCAGGTCAAGAGGCACCTGATTGGCATTAAAACCATCAAAAGTAGGCTCTCTAGAGTGGCTGAGGAGGCAGCATTGGCAGAAAGATCCTGACACTGACTGAGACCATGTTTACCACTTGCCCCCATTTTCGATGTCTGAGCCAACTTTCCTAAACAAATTATTTCCTGTGGAGTAAGTGACGAAAAAAAGGGAAATCCTTTAATTTCAAATTATTTTCTTTCAAAAACTGTAAATTTTTCTGATTTAGGGGTCGATTCCGATCCTGGTCGGAAAGCACTCCGACCGAACCGGATCCGGAGTGTTTTCCGACTGAACCGGAGTCCTGCAGTCCAACCTAGCGAGTACGATGCGGCCGTATGCTGCGGTTCGGTCGGACTCCCATAGAAGTTAATGGGAGCCAGTCGTATGACGCGTACATGGGCTCCCATTGACTGAATGGGTACGTCCCGGACAAGTGCACCCCCTACAGTGGGTATGCGTCGATGCCATCCGCACCATACATGCCTGTGTCCGAGTCGTAGGGCTGCGGGTGACAGGGGGTCCGAAGCAGACCCCCAAAGGCAACCACCCGGACAATTTGCGAGCCGTGCACTCCGGCTTGCACAGGCCGTCTGACGCGTGCATCGTACTGGCTCGGTCATGAATCGCATCCATTGCACGCCACGGTTAGCTTACAACCGAGACATATGGAGCTGTTCAGACCCGGAAACAACTCGGTCGGTAAATTTCATGTAGCTCGCATTGTACTTGCTTGCTCGTACAGCTGTACGAGTCGGCCGGAAAACACGCATATGGCTCGTCATTTTTACGGCCGGATCGCGTTTGGTGCCCTTCCAACCCGGATCAGAATCAGCCCCTTAATTGTAGATTGGTGAAGCAAGATTCATTTCAAAGTCACCCATAAACTGTTCTTAATGATCCCTTCAAGCTTCAAATGGCAATTTTCAAAGTGAATGTCTATAAATATAACTATGTCCTTATTTATAAAGAGTCAGTTTACTTTACATTACGCTGCGAGCAAAGGATTCACTATTCCTTTGCTGAACAAAGGTGCTGAGGGTTTTTCGCAGTGAGGTATACAATGTCTACTTTTTCAATCTTAAAAATAAGGCACAGCCAACGCGTTTCTTTCCTACGGAACTTCGTCAGGGTTGAAAAAAATACAAATATAACACAACATCTAAATAGACACACAAACAATACAAATATAAAATACATTCTACATATAAATGAATACAAGTACATTAACTCTAGACATTACCAAACTTCAGGATGGTTGAGAAAATATAAACATCACAGGGTGAAAAAGAAAATCCTACGCATTTAAAAATCACAGAACATACGACTACTAAATAGGACATATATCACGCAACTTATGTACGTGTATATATGACAAAAACGTGCAGGATAAGCCTGTATTTAAAGAGCTGTTCAGACGTAGCAAGTAAGATAATATGTAGGGAAAACATGTATAACACATATACATACACCATAAAAATATAGAAGCTATATTACAAACACATAGGTGAGATAGAAAGGGCCTACAGAAGTGGTAACTAGACATAATATCGAAAAAAAAATATCGAGTAGCAAGAATATCGAGTTTTTAATATCGAATGGACAGAATATCGACTTGCAAAAATATAGTGGTGAAGAATATCGAAAAACAGGTAAGAAATATCGATTGCAATAATATAGAAGTAAGTAATATCGACAGTCATAATATAGTTGTTAAAAATATCGAATTTTTATAGTGTTTTAAGTGTTAGTATATGTGTTAAAAGTATGTATTAATATTGGAATGTATGTTAGAATATTTTTAAATTATTGAATTTTATGTTTTTTTATTTTTTTGTAATTTAATTTTACACAGGTATTGTGTTATTTTGAATCTCACACAATACTGTGGAAGGCAAAGTTGTTTTTTTTGTATTGTACGCCCCCTATGAGTTATGCTGGCTACCCAATGGACAAGGGTATCTGCCTGATTGGTTGATTGGGAAATGTTATGTCAGAAACCATAAGTCTGATCTTCTAATTAATAACATTTATGTTAAAATGAGCATTCCGGGCATATTGTGAAAAGCATATGTTAAAGCCAGTAAGCATGGCCCAGGGACTATCAGATGGCTCGATCACCCCCAGGGTCAACATCTTCGAGACTTCAGCTTGAATGCAGGACCGGACTCGGTCAGGGACTCGGTAGGCTCGGTGTCTTACTGGCGGGCTGTCCCCGGTGTCCACGTCATGGACACACCAGTCGGTGACTCGGGGGATCAGGGAGAAGAGGTCGGAGAATTGTCCTAGGAGCTGGCGACAGTCCGCTTGTTGCTGGTCAGTGAGGGATGGGGAGATGTTCACTCCCTCTACAGAGCCATCCTTCTCCTTGACACACAGGAGGTCCGGGAGGGGATCGGACTCATCTTCGGCCCCGTCATCGGTGGCCAGCAGGAGGCTCAGTTCTGTCCGTACGAAGTGAGGCTTGAGGCGGTTCACGTGTAGGACCCGCAGGGGATCCCGGGGCGACTGGACGTCCACCAAGTACGTGACTGGACTCTTCCGCTCAATCACTTTGAAGGGCCCGGTCCACTTGTCCTGGAGGGCGCCAGGCTTCACGGGGGCCATGACCCATACCTGCTGGCCCGGCTGGAACTCGACCAGAGTGGCATTCTGGTCGTACCAGCGCTTCATCTCTTCTTGGCTTGCCTCCAGGTTAGCCTCGGCCAGCTTTCGGAACTTCCTGGTCTGGTTCCGGAGGGCCAGAACGTATTGGAACACATCTCGTGGGGGGGTCTGGGGTGCTGCCTCCCACCCTTCCTTAACCAAACTGAGGGGACCTCGGACGGGGTGCCCATATAGTAATTCAAACGGGCTGAACCCCAAGGACTTCTGTGGGACTTCCCGGTAAGCGAACAGGAGGCAGGGGAGCAGGACGTCCCACTTACGCCGGAGGAGTTCTTCTAGGCCGTTGATCATCCCCTTCAGAGTCCGGTTAAACCTTTCTACTAGGCCGTTCCCTTGGGGATGGTACGGGGTGGTGAACTTATAGGACACCCCACATTGTTGCCACAGGGACGTCATGTATTTCGAGATAAAATTAGTGCCGCGATCGCTCACGACCTCGCGGGGAAAACCCACCCGGGAAAAGATCCCCATCAGGGCTCGGCCCACCACGGGAGCCGTGACGGTGCGTAGGGGGATCACCTCAGGGTATCGGGTGGCGTGATCCACTAGGACCAGAATGAAACGGTGACCTTGGGAGGTGGGGGGATCCAGGGGCCCCACGATGTCGATTCCCACTCTTTCGAATGGGGTACTGACGACCGGGAAGGGTTGGAGGGGAGCCTTGCGCTTCCCCCCACTCTTCCCACTAGCCTGGCACGTGGGACAGGACTTGCAGTGGGCTTCTACAGCTACTCTCATCCTAGGCCAGTAAAAGTGAGTCACGAGACGGCTGTAGGTTTTGTCTTGACCCAGGTGGCCGGCGAGGGGGACGTCGTGGGCCAAGCCCAGGAGGAAGTCTCGGAAGCGTAGGGGTACCACCAGCACCCGGCCGGATCCTAGCTCCACCGACTTCTGCTCACTGTACAAGAGGTTATTCTCCCAATACACTCGGTGTGTTCCGGTCTGGTCGCCTGCGGCTTGGCCCTCGGCCTGGTGCCGTAGTCCGACCAGGGAAGGACAGGTGGCTTGCTCCCGGCAGAACTCCTCCCGGGTGGGCCCGCCCTCGTGGCGCCACGGGCCAACTCGGCCAGATCGCTTAACTCGGGGACCGGGGTGGTGTCGGACGGTGAGGGTTCGTCGCTGGCGACTGACCCTCCCGATGGGGGGACGGGAGGACCCTCGGCGGGGACTGCTCTGACTCCCTTGGTCAGGGGGTCCTCGACTTCCCCCAGGGGGATGAGTCGGGCGGACATAGATCGGGTGGTGGCGCACACCCACTCGGGGAGTCCCATCATCTCTAGGTGGGCCTTGCGCTCGACGTACTTCCAGGGAGAACTCTCCAGGTCGTTCCCTAAGAGGCAGTTGACCGGCTGGGAGGTTCTTACGGCAACCCTCAGTTTACCTATCACCCCTCCCCACTCAAACGGCACCAGGGCTACTATACTCTCTCTATTATCTGCGGAAATTACGGGGCAAAAGACGTTGGGTAGGATCTGCTCCTCGGGGACTAAGTGCCTGAGGACACCGGTGATGCTGGCCCCGGTGTCTCGCAGGGCTTCTATCTGGTGGCCATTGATTTTGACGAGCTGCCCGTACTTCTTCGTGTTGGAGGGCAGGAGGCTACCAGGGACCATCTCTCTGTCTCCCAGGGACACTAGGGCCATAGCTGCGGGTTCCCACTCCCCGGTGTCCTCAACCTCCTCCCCCAGGGCTACGTTGGCTATCTGTCTAGCAGGATTTGCAGCAGGGGGGACCTGGGGGGCCATGGGGCACTCCGGGTCATTGGCGTAGTGCCCGGGCCTTTGACAACGGAAACAAGTGATGGTTACCCGGTGCCCCCGTCTCCCGGGGGGTCCGGAGACTGGTGGGGGGGGGCGCCGGGAAAGGTGGAGGTTGGGCCTTCGGGGGACTCGACTGGGACTCTCTCTGCCCTCCCTGGTTCCCTCCCCCTCTCTGGCGGGGTGGTCCCTGACTGGCTCGGGGGTATTCTCCTACACTGCTCCGGGGGACCCGGGTGTTGGTCCAGCGGTCTGCTTCCACAGCCAGCTTTCGGGGATCGGTGAGTTTGCTGTCGAGCAGATGCTGGCGTAGTTCCACAAAGCAGTTCGCCGCCAGGTGTTCCCACAACATGAGGTCGGTGAGTTCCTCGAGGGTGGTGACCTTGCTGCCCTTGATCCACCCATCGAAGGCCCGACTGAAAAAGTTTACATACTCCACCCAGGTGGTGCCCGGGATCTTCCTGCAGTCCCGGAATCGCTAACGGTACATCTCTGGGGTGAGGCCGTACCTAGTGAGGAGAGCCTCTTTCATGTGGCTGTAGGAGGTCTGCAGGGAGAGGGGTAGGTCGAGCAGGGTGTCCCTTCCTTCGCTCAGAAACCGTCCCCACAGCCCTGCCCCCCAGTCCTTCTGCGGGACCCGATGAGAGGTCATGGCGACCTCGTAGGCCCTGAACCATTGTTGAATGTCATCATTTTTATAATATTCTTTGACCACGTCCTTGGGGATGTGGACCTTCTGTTCCGCCGGGGAGGTCGCCTCTCGGTTCCCCGGGGGCCTCCCTTCCTCGTTTCTGGCTTTGAGCTCGATCTCCTTCAAGCTGCGTTCGTGCTCTAGTTGAAGCTTCCTTCCTTCGTGCTCCCGTTGGAGCTTCTTCTCCTCCAATTCGCCTTGTACGCGCATTTGTTCTACTGCTAGCTTTTTTTCTGCTAATTTCAATTCGCCTTCGATTTTGAGTTTGGCTAACTCGAGTTCATGATTGCGGCTTCTCTCTCTGTCTGCGAGCTCTTCCGGGGAAAGGTCCCCATCTGGCACGAAGCCTCGTACCTGATTGCTGCTGCTTTCGCCTTGGGTGGGTTCTGCTTCGTCGTGTCGCTCCCCCATGCCTTCTGGGCGGGAGGCCCCGGCATCCACCCAAGCTTTCAGTGCTTTCTGCAAATCTTCTTTGGTGTTGAGACCGGTGGTAGCGATTTTAAGTTCTTTGCAGAATTGCTTCAGTTCTTTGTGCGTGTATTCTTCTAGTTGTTCCACCTGGAACACCCTGTTGGTGTTGGTGTTGGTTTCTGCGGGGCTCATGGCGCTTCCTTCTGCCATCTTTGTCGGTAGTGTGTCAGTCGTTCACGGTACGATCTCTAGGTTATGGGCCCGAATCCCGTCGCTTGCCACCAATGTTAGAAGGCGACCTCAGAGGAGCCCGGAGGGGGCCCTGACTGTCCTGAGACCCACCCTCAAGGTATCGTAGCCGGGCACTGGCAGGAGATTCCGCGGGGGGGGAATCTCGTACCTAGGGTCGTACACTTGGCACCACACGACAAAGAGACACCACACCGAGGGTTCTTAGGATTCAAGCCTTATCAAATCGAAGTGGTAGGATCTTTATGATCAGCAAGGCAGATATTTACAAGCAGGGCGCGGGCTCACAGAGTCTTGGCGGGGGTAGGAGGTAGCGGGACAGTCTTTGGGGGGATCGGATCAAATGCAGGAGCGTACCCGGCGCACAGCTCACAATCCTCGAGCTGGGGGATACGCTGGTCGTCGTGGGGTCCGGCGGGACCAAAGAGAGTCAGGGGGAGCCGCGAGTCACTCAGCAGGCTCAAGCACAAGTTCGGAGGTCTTACGATCTTCAGGGAGCCGCGAGTCACTCAGCAGGGCTCAAGCACAAGTTCGGAGGTCTTAGGATCTTCAGGGAGCCGCGAGTCACTCAGCAAGGCTCAAGCACCAGTTCGGAGGTCTTACGATCTTCAGGGAGCCGCGAGTCACTCAGCAGGGCTCAAGCACAAGTTCGGAGGTCTTACGATCTTCAGGGAGCCGCGAGTCACTCAGCAGGGCTCAAGCACAAGTTCGGAGGTCTTACGATCTTCATGGAGCCGCGAGTCACTCAGCAGGGCTCAGATGTTCCAAGGCGAATCTGCCGGACAGTCCCAGAGCACCCCTTGTTATAGGTCGACCCCTCTTTGATGTCCGGAGTCTGTGCAGGCAGGGGTCTTGTCACCTGGGGGTCGCTGGTCGAGGTTTCCTGCTATTGTCTTGTGATCCTTTCAGGGCCGGGTCGGGAGGAGTCCCAGACACCCAGCAGGCGTGGAGCCAGCCCTCAGGGAGGCCGGAGGGCCGATCGAAACCCATCGTCCCAGGGGAGTTCAGAGGTGCGATAGAAACTGCTCCTCCCTCTCTCATCCCCTGGAAGCGTGATGTCCTCCAGCCGGAGTGGCGCCTCTAGGCCCGGGTTGTGCTGGGGCCGGGCGGCCATCTTGGTGCACGAAGTGGGCACGCGTGCCCGGGGTGGCCGAAAGGAGAGAGGCCGTGGACGGGGAGGCCCGGGCTGCGTGTGTGTGTTCTGGTGGGAAGGATCGGCTGGGCCGTGTGCTTGGGGTCCCTGGTACCAGGTTAGGTAGTGCGAGGACAGGAAGAGCCATGCTACGAGGCCGGGTCTAACACATAGGCATGATCAGCTTAATTTTAGGCCCGGGCAAAATTTAAATGATGCTGGTGTAATTTCAGAAATCATGCATTACGCTTCGAAAACACTGAAATTAAGCCATTACATCACACCATGCATTTATGATCCACTTGTGGCAAAATTGTCCAGCGAAAGCGCAGGAATAATGCAAATGGCCAGAACACATGCAGCAGGTTTTTGCGCTACTTGTGTTTTTTTGTGCTATATCCTTACCTCAAAATGCTCCCCTTGCATAAAAAATTGGCACATGGATGGATTTGGGGCTAAGAAATAGCACTAAAATGTAGCTTTGCGTTTTATGTAATTACTTGTAATTCCCGTTATTTTCCCAAAATGTTGTGTAACTATGCAAAACAAGTAACACACATTTCCCCTACCCTTACGTATTATTAAAAGCAGGCGTAAAAATCAATAGGCCTTTAAGGGTGGATTGCGATAACACTTTGTTAAAACCAAATAGGTTTGCACATTGACTCGCACACAATACCTTAGTTGGCAAGAGTTCTGATAAAACCTGGGGGCATTTGATGTCTGTGATGCTGTGTAATCAAAAAAGCAATACAAATGCATGCATATATACATTGTAGAAAATTGTTTTTTTGGTTGAGGGGAGCGAAGACCCTTCTCGAGCAACAACCACAATCCATCAGCGTGAACCACAAAAGTTACCAAATTAACCAGTGCTTACCCTCCGGTAGCTTGGCACAAAAGCAGTTAGGCTTAATTTAGAGGCAATGTGTTAAGCATTTATGTAGCGCACAAAGAGTAATAAAGTCAAAAACCAACACAAGAAAAATCCCACACCAACTTAGTAAAATAGAGTACATTTTAATTAATATACCAGAATGACAGCAATCCAATCAATAGCATGAAGAGCAGCCAGGGTGTCATGGACAGCCGTCGCTATAGTGCAAAGACCTGGTCAGGCGTCATGAACGGTCATTGCTGGAATATCGTGTTAGCAGTCTCTCCCGGCTATTGATACTGTAGAGCTTAGTGCCAATCTCATGTTCTCTGTCATCGCTGGAAGTCACTGTAGCATGAAGAGTCGGGTTCTCTAGAGCTGT
The DNA here is from genome assembly GCF_964204655.1 of Triturus cristatus. Taxonomy (NCBI): domain Eukaryota; kingdom Metazoa; phylum Chordata; class Amphibia; order Caudata; family Salamandridae; genus Triturus; species Triturus cristatus. Next base: position 1,577,681,840 of record NC_140590.1, read on the forward strand.
GTTTTGGCGATCGCCGTGGGGGGCAGAGTCTCAGTGCAAACTGGCCTGCTTTTGATCACGAAGAGCCCAAAATGTCAGGATTTCACCTTTCTTATTAGAGGAGTGCACTCTGTTGCCAGCGAGGGGTGCAGAACCTGGGGATCAGGGACTCACTCTAGCAGAGGCCAGCAGGCCTCAGGTAGGTACAATTGCAGGTCCAAGCAGGTCCAGTGGCAGCTGGTCAGCTAGGCAGTTTCAGGAGGGCCTCTGGAGTTTGTTGTGTCCCTGTAGCTCAGAACAGAAGGGCCAGACAGATAGCCTTTGGCATCACCTTTGGTGGTCCTGGGTTCGTGGAGCAGGTCCAGGCTTCCTTCCTCAGGCAGCAGGGCAGCAGGGCAACAGGGCAACTATTCCAGCATCAGGGCAGCAGCGCAGACATTCTTCTGAGTCTTCCACAGGTCCAGAAATTAATGTGATTCGTGGTTCAAGAGGTCCAATATTTATACTCGGTGCCTGCCATTGAAGTTGATGGATTTTCTATACTGACTCCACATCTGTTTCTGGAAAGTTTCTCCCTTCTCCTGAGTAGGCCCCAAGTAGTCTAGGGTGACAAAGGGCTGGTGTCAAATTCTTTTGTGTGTGTGCTGGAGGCATCTCTTTGAAATGTAGGTGGAGCAAGTAACAGCTCTTCCCCAACCATCCTGGCAGGATACCCATCTTGCCAACACCAGATCATCATTTGTCTCACTGTCTGAGAGGAAATCGCAAGGGCCAACTATTCACAGTCATGTTACCTAGGACACAGGCAGCAGGCACCAGAAGGTCAGGACAAGAACATGCAAACTTTTTAAAAGTAGCATTTTCAGAATGGTGACTTAAAATCCAGCTTTGCCATTTATTAGGGTGTTATATTCCAATTACTTTGAATGTAAACATAATTTTCCTATCTGCTCCCAAACTCAAATTATCGCTTCTTAGGTGGAATAAGGCAACTCAATGTTATCCTATGGGCCTTGCAATACTGAAAAATTAAGTTAGGAGTTTTCCAGTATTGGAACATATAAAACTTAAACCCACAAGTTCTACTTTTTAAATATGATGCACCCTGCCCTACGAAGCTTTAAGGTGTACCTTAGGGATGGCTTACAATTATAAAAAATTGAGACTTAGGCCTGGGAAAGGGTTTATTTTGTCAGCCCAAAATTGCAGTTTAAAACTACACTACAGGCTTCAGTGATAGGCCTGAGACATGTTTTCAAAGGTTACAGTGGTTCTTGGCACAATGAGTGCTGCAGGCCCACTAGTAGCATTTACTTTACTGGACTTGGATATATGTAGTGCCATATACTAGAGACGCTTTGCTGCTTACTAGCTTTTGGTGCTTTTTACCTGTTACGAGGGTGTCTCTGAGGGGAAGTGGAAGGCCCCTGCTGCTGGTCGCTTCTCGCCATCGTTCCTTGCTACCTGCTGCCGTGAGGTGAACGGCCTTTTACGAATTACACTTCCCAGCACCACCCTGACATCGGCACTTGCGGCGACGTCACCAGGCCGTGCCGGAACACTACTTAGGCCGCCTGGTGACACCGCAGCGCGGGACGCTTTGCTGCTTACTAGCTTTTGGTGCTTTTTACCTGTTACGAGGGTGTCTCTGAGGGGAAGTGGAAGGCCCCTGCTGCTGGTCGCTTCTCGCCATCGTTCCTTGCTACCTGCTGCCGTGAGGTGAACGGCCTTTTACGAACTACACTTCCCAGCACCACCCTGACATCGGCACTTGCGGCGACGTCACCAGGCCGTGCCGGAACACTACTTAGGCCACCTGGTGACACCGCAGCGCGGGACGCTTTGCTGCTTACTAGCTTTTGGTGCTTTTTACCTGTTACGAGGGTGTCTCTGAGGGAAAGTGGAAGGCCCCTGCTGCTGGTCGCTTCTCGCCATCGTTCCTTGCTACCTGCTGCCGTGAGGTGAACGGCCTTTTACGAACTACACTTCCCAGCACCACCCTGACATCGGCACTTGCGGCGACGTCACCAGGCCATGCCGGAACACTACTTAGGCCGCCTGGTGACACCGCAGCGCGGGACGAAGCCCGGGCCAAGGGCGGGCCCGTCCTTGCCCATCAGTGGCCGTGAGAGGCCGGACAGGGCCTACCCTTTTGGTTTTGGTTTGTACGATCGATTTGTTCGTGCAGGGGTCCACTACAGCATCTGGACGCTTAAGTGTAATACTTGTTGGAGATAACTTCATTTTTATTGGGCTGTTGCTGTGCTGCCTCGTCCCCATCATGAGCAAAAGGAAGGCTGAAGGTAGGCTAGCTGGCACTCTTGACGATTACTTAACAAGGGTCGAACTTGAAATCTCTGATAAGATCCTAGCTGTAGAACGTAGGCTCTCACTGGATCCTATTATCTCCCTGTCAAGTGCCCCACCCACAGCCGCCAATGTCACCTCGGCAAGTGTACCCTTTTGTCCCGGTGCTTCTGACTCTCCCTGCACTTCTAGCCCCCCCTCCCTCTCGGCAATGGTTTCTACACGAGCAAACAAAAGAGTAGTAGCCCCTAAACTTAGCGAACCCCCATGTAAAAAAAGGAAAGGCAGGATCCAAAATAAACCCCCTAATCCCCGAGTTGCCGCGGATCTGCTAAGTACACACTTTTCTGTTCCTCTATCCGCCCCTACAGGCACCATCAACAAGCAACCCATTGATTACCAGAGCATCGACATCTTAAGCTCTGCACTTAAAGACCAAATAGTTACACTAATACAACCAGTCTTGGAAAAGTTAGAAATTGTGTTGACTAGGCTCAGCCATATTGAAACTACCTTGTCTAATGGTCCGCCGCTTGTGCCAACAATCACTGTTACAAATATTGAGGATGAGGTCCGTAGACCTAGTGTTAGGACTATTACTGGTCAACCTGTCTTGGGAACTAATATTAACATTCTTCCAACTCCCCCTGCAACAGGGGTACAACTTTCTAGGCCTATTGCTGCCCCCATAGCCGCCAGAAGATCGCTGATAGATCAGCAGCCCTCAGTGAAGCAATTAAGGCCCATGCCTTCTAATGCAGTAGATCCCGAAGTTTTCAGAAGCTTACATCTCCCCTCTGAGGCCACCCCTTATACAGTCATTTTAGCCAATGTTCCCCAACTACCGGAAGGGTCTAGTGAGCACTGGTCCAACTTAAAAAACAAAGCGCTGCACTTCCTCAGTAGGAAATGTGGGGTACCCCATTCCTTATTTGAAGAATTTAAAATGGTCAGGCGGGTGCCCTGGGTTGGTCACACTCAAAAGGCTTTGACAGGTGATTGTGTGGTGCTAAGTTTTGGGTCCCGCTATTTGGTCGAACGTATCTTGGAGACGGCCTCATATCATGTACCCTTGTTAGATGAGATACAGATCTTACCCCTGGGCTACTTCTATAGACCGGTTAGGCCGGCGGCTCATATGCAACCACGTGCCCCCCATCGTAATTTCCATCTTGGTTCTCACCCAGTTGGGTTAAGTAACCGGTTCGCTGTTCTCTCCTCCTTGGAGGACAACGATTGACATGGGGATAGTTCTGCACAGCCCTGGAAATTCCAGTCTAGGAGCCCATTGTTTGTTAGTAGGGAGCCACAAGCTCTAATACAGCCCATTGTACGTGTTGTGGATTCCATCCCAAGTACCACTCTTGATCATCTAAGCCCCTCTAGTGGTAGCCCTACAACTAACCCTAATATGGAGATTCGAACGTTAAAACCGCCAGACACCAACTGCCATCTATCACTCTCCTCCTGGAATATAGCTGGCCTCCAATCTAAAGTAATTTCTCCTGACTGGGTGGCCTTTATCGACCAGGTGGATATTTGGTGTTTCCAGGAGTCGTGGGCGGCTGACCCTATTTTTCGAGTAGGGTATATGAATTACTTTAAACCAGCCACCAGGGGCTCCAGAGGGAGACCAACGGGTGGTCTGACAACCTGGGTTCGCCAATGCGAAGGCATAGTTGCTGTGGAAGTGCCGATAGATAGCCCTGACATATTGGCCACTCGTATTACCTCTTCAAAGGGTCTAAATATTCTCGTTATTAATATTTACTCTAGGGGAATTCCCGGTGGTAAATGCTCCCCTACAGTTCTTGTATTAGAACAGTTTCTTTGTAATTTTACAAGAGACGGTCATTGGGTTGTGGCAGGTGACTTCAACACCTGTTTTGAACCACTGGGGTTAGACGATGGAAAACTATCTGAAGCGGAGGACTCCGTGTGGGGTATACCGCAAGTAGGTCTACCACCTATTAGTAAATGGACCCAAGCAGCCCTCTTTCTGAAGGGGATCTGCCTGGAGATGGGGTTGAGGGCCGTTAATGGCAGAACAACATCTGACAGGCAGGGGAAGATAACTTTTAATAATGGTAGATGCGGGAGCAGAATTGATTATATTCTAGTGAATTGTGAGATGTGGGTCGACGTAGTCGATATGGTTGTGTCTGATAGATTAGAAAGTGACCATAACCCCCTGATGTTGACCTTATCGGACAGTAGCTTTGCCAAGCCATATAGTGATGTTGGAAGTGTCCTGCATGTGCAAGCTACTCTGTCTTTGGACATGAGAAGGGTTCGCTGGCCTAAAATTGCTTCGGACCCCTCTACCCGGGTCGCTATCAGGAATTTGATTACTGCAGCAACGCTTAAGTTATCTAACTGTGAATCAAGGGAGGGGATCATAAACTCCATGTCGGACATTCATAGTGAACTGTTTACAGGGCTTAAAACATTTTTTATTAAAACTGTCCCTGCCACAACTAAACTGGTTCCCAAGCCAGAAAACTCTTGGTTTGATGGTGGTTGCAGAGCCTCACGCAAAGCACTGATCTCAGCAATTAAATCTAGACACCCGCAAACGATCAGGAGCTGTAGAGCTGCTTATAAACTTGCCCAAAGCCTGGCTAAATCTAAATGGGACGAATCACGCTGGCAAGAGCTACTCGAGGCCTGCGAGGGCAGAAACATGACCCACTTTTGGCACCTTTTAAAATGGGGTAGGAACCCACATGCTATGATACCGGCTAACCATGTAGCTCCTGACCAGTGGGTCAGCTATTTTGAAAACCAATTTTTCTCTAGGGTGTTGCCTTTAGAATCCCCACGGGTCTTTAGTGGTGCTGCTCCACTAGAGTTTACCTCTAGTGAGGTAGTGTCTGTTTTGAAATCATTGCCGTCGGGAAAAGCCCCAGGCCCCGACGGTATCCCCGCCGATCTATTCAAGCAGGAACAGGATCTATGGGTTCCCTACCTTCAAACCTTAGCCAATGCCCTGGCTGGTGGCGCGTCGGTCCCGGTGTCTTGGTTTGGGGCAGAGATATTGCCTATCTATAAGAAGGGTGATCTCTCTGCCCCTGCCAACTACCGCCCGATTAGTCTCATCGACGCAGTTCAAAAAATTACCCCCCGTCTGTTGTTGGGTCGTATTACAAGCTGGATCAACGAACACGACATTCTAACGCCCCTCCAGGCAGGGTTTCGGACACATGTCGGGACCATAGATCAAGCTTTTAGGTTCATGCTTCTTTATTGGAAGGTAGTTCATTTGGGGGGGGGAAGCTTTTTGCAGCTTTTGTGGATCTCAGGTCCGCATTTGATACGGTGCCAAGAGCTAAATTGTGGGATGTCCTCCGTGAGATGGGCATGCCGGCTGAACTATTGAGGTTCTTAGTTATTTTACATTCTCATACATACGCACAGGTCCGATGGGGCAAACCAGGCGAGGTGACAGCGAGTTTTAACGTGACCAAAGGGGTCAGACAAGGGTGTGTACTGGCCCCCACTTTGTTTTCCCTGTTTATCAATGGTGTAACTAGGTATTTTCTTGACTTTCCAACAGATGCACCCACGTTAGCAGGCATGAAAGTTCCCCTGCTCATGTTCGCGGACGATACTCTCCTTATTTCTAAAACCCGCCAGGGGCTTCAATTAGCACTGACTCGGTTTGAGTTATTTTGCCGCGACCATGAGCTTGGGGTTAACGTGGGGAAGACAAAGTTTATGGTCCTTCGTGGCACCCGCCCAGTTAAAGCCAGGGTTGATATGGGTGGCGCAACGCTTGAACAGACCTCCACCTTCACCTATTTGGGGGTCACATTTAGTGACAATTTAAGCTGGAGGCCCCAGATCGACCTCCTTAGTCTTAAGCACTCACAATTAGGTGGAGCGTTGTATAAAGAACATAGACTATCTTGCACCAAACCAGTAGCTCCGTTGATCAAAATCTATGGATCTAAAATTATCCCAGCAGTCATGTATGGTGCTGAGTTATGGGGGTTCAGTAAACTGGACCCTCTGAGGGTGGCCCAAAATAACTTTTTGAGGTCTATAGTTGGGCTACCCACATCAGCCCCACGAATTCCCTTGCTATACGACCTAGGATGTCAGCCTATTGAAGATATGACCCGGTATAGGCCTTTGGCGTTTTGGCGTCGCCTATGGACCACCCCGGAGTTATCTCATTATGCAAGGGCACTGCTGGAGGTAAAAGACATGGGGGGCTCCCATAGAATTAGCTGGTTAACAGAAATTAAATCTATCTTGATAGATATGGGTATGGGCGATCTGTGGTTTAACCCTGTGACGGCTGTTTTTCCCCCTAAAAAAGTCTTCAGGGATTCCTACTGGCTTTGGTCACAGCATAAACGTCATTCCTCCTTGACTGCCAACTCTTTGACAACATGTTACCTGTCCATTAAGGATCAACCCACTCTTGAGGCATACTGGGATGTAATAACCAAGAAGCTGGACCGGAAACTGTATCATCAATTCAGAATAGGGTCCCTCCCATTATGATCTTTCACTTCTGGTTGGTCTATTAACGGCAATGACAAATGCCCAAACTGTAAGAATTTAGTCGAATCAGACGATCACTTTTTATTTGTCTGTCCGCTATATGACCAACCTAGAAGAGTTTGGTTGCGGCCTGTGTGTCGTCAACTAGGTGTAAGATCTGCCCAGGCTGCCAAAAGGATTCTTAAGACGGATACATCTTCCCTTGTGGTTTTTGGTTTAGCTAAATACATTAGATGGGCTTGGCTACTACGGAGTAGGCATAATTCTTGTAACACTTTGCCTCCTACCACAGAATTATAGCAATTGTTACTTTCTTGGAGTCTGTTTTAACCAATTCAAGTCGTGATCTCTAACCATTTAATACCTTTTTATTCCTGTTTTTAAAGAGTTATGTATTTATAAATGGTTTTTATGGAAATGATGTAAACCATCGCATATTTTTTAAATGTATTTTTTATCTATGTCTTTTAAGATGAAATATTCGGAATAAAGACTTTCTTGACTTGACTTGACTTACAAGTAAATTAAATGAGCCAATTAGGTGTAGGTGAATTGTACCATGTTAAGGGTTAGACCACAAGCACTTTAGCACTGGTTAGCAGTGGCAAATCCTAAAGCCAACAAAAACAAATTCAGAAAAACCGGAGGAATGAAGGCCAAATATTTGGGGTACTGCCACCCAAGGGTGTTCGGCCTAACATACACATACATCAATATTCATATATAGAGGGGCAATGGGTCAGCTCTCTTCCCCCAGTGGACGAATCATGCGTTTGAGTGTCATTCACATTCTGCTGTCCCCCATGACAGCACATAACATAGGGTAAGGGGTTAACCGACTTGAGTCATTGGCTCTTTGTACTGTGAGTGGTGGACAATTCCTTGATCTTATATGCACATCTGCCTGAAAAGGAGTGCAATCTCCTGGGTCAGTCATCCAGTTTTTCATTTGTCCTTTGTAGGCTGCTTTTTATTTCTTTCTTTCTTTCTCTTTTTACTTATGTTTTGTTTATTTTTTTGTAGACAATCCTACAGTTTCCAGGAAGGCGCTAGTGGGCTTCAAGTGCTATATATTGGGTCCTGTGAGGTCACTGCTTTCAAACCTGGCAGAAATATCTTATTTTACTCTTATAAGACAAACACCGTGTTTAGAAGCATTAGGTAATCCATTGTAGATCTGTTCAGCAATGACACACTACGCCCAATGCTATTCCAAGATGGCATCATGTTCACTGAGTGGTCATCTTGAATTGCTATTGCGCCTACTGTATCACTGTTTTACTTCTCCAAGGTGTCCACTGCTATTTTCTTATTACAAACATACAGACCCCATGTTTAGATGTTGTCATTTTTATTCTACATTTCGGTTTTTAATTTATCTTGCTTATGCTTATTGAATTTGTGTGCATGTTTTAGTGTGAATGGGTAAGTAGTAGAATGCAAGAATGAGATAGGGGATGAATGAATAGATGCATGAGTGCAAGAATGATTGAATGCATGTATGATGATGACTTATTGAGTGCCTAAACTCACCAGTCACTGCAGAGGCAGTATCAATTAAAAGCTACACCTAATGGCTTTGTTGATGCTGTTGCCTCTGGTATCCCCATTTTGCTCACCCATTTTATTGATTTGTTTGTCTTTTGTTACTTTCTTTTTTTCTCTTGTGGGTAACCTCTTCACTCCCTGTTCCCCCATCATCTTTGTATTTTTTTTGCTATTTTCTTTTCTCTCTTTTTAGGTCTCGCCTATGGCAGCACATGAACTGCTTGCCAGAGATACTGTATACAACAAGGGACTTGCAGCCTGCCCATTGATTAATATTTGTTAACTTCATTGTCATTCTTTTTTGCTGCCTTCTAATTGGCCAGCCCATGTTGGCTTCACTTCCTTTTCATTTGTCTGGAGCATGGACCATATACTGATTGCTTCCAGTTGATTGCTGTCCTTCGGGCTGATCGCGATGCGATTGAGGCATTACTTTTATTTTTTTTATCTTTCATGTCATCTTTGTTGAACCTCTTGCCATCTGTGGCTATGTTTTACTATATACACACACAATTCAAAGAAGCCCTTTGGTCCATTGAAATGGATATTTATTGTGACAACAGATGTTATCTGCTTTTATTGTGACAACAGATGTTATCTGCTTCCAGATGTATTTTCATTAAGAAATGCATGAAAATGCTTTCTTTATGTCATGTGGATTTTTTGCCAAATGCCATATTTGGCAAAAACTGCTTCGCTTAGAATCACAGGGGTGTTGTGCCGGAAGCTAAAAATCATTGGCAAAGTCAATAGGTCTCGCCTTTGAGACAATTAACTCAGCCATTACCATTCGTTCATGCTGTACATCATAGGCATTGCCGACTTTGACAATGACTTGTAGTCATGCTGAATAATAATAATTAAAAAAGGGCATTAGTGCATTCGGGGCTAATGCACTTTTTGAAAAAGCGAATTAGTCCTGGCTGCATCATAGCACATTTTTAATTTATTTTAGACACACTGTAAAGCATCTGCACTGCTGTGAGGCATGGCTACAAACATTGCCATAGTCGATAGCTCTCATAGATGAGAACCTAGTGGCTGTGCCAATGCTTGATTATTTGTCTTATGGGGAGACCTCTTGGTCCCCTTGCTCTTTCTTCCCATCTCCTTTTTTCTGATTTCTTCTTTTTTTTTTATCTTCTCTGTGTTTCTCCCAATTTCCATTTGCTTTGAGTCAAATTTTCGAATATTTCCAATTTATTTTGAAAAGTAAAACTTTAGATACGATGAATTGTGAAGTAAAACAATTGAATTGATATGATAAATTGTGAAGCAAAACAATTGAACGTCACTGTTGCTCGTCCTGTTCAGGAGCAATTCTAAAGGTGTACCTGGAATACAGTTTAATTACCCAGTCATTAATGACTATATAATTATTTTATATTTTTTCTACCTGCTATTTTATGTCACAATTTGCACTTCGAAGAAGATTGCACACTTATTCTAGAGGGTGATTACTGGTTTTTACCCTGCCTGCTGGACTACGAGTGTAATCAAGGGTGGGCGGGCAGTGCTGTGACGGTTTCACGGTGCTGCCTGTGTAAGGCTCATAGGAGAGCCTTAACAGCAGACCACTGCCGTGACAGCTCCTAAGCACGTTCCTGTACAGTGTGGCATGCATGTGGGAGTAATTGTTGTTCCCCCCGCATGCACCCCCAGACCCAGAAGCAGCAGGGGGCCCTGTTTAAACCCTGTAGTTGCCCTTCTGCCAACCTTTTCATGGTGGGCTCACCACCACGAAAAGTGAGGTGAAAACTAAAAGCCATTTGTAATATGCTCGGCGGTGTCGGCATTGGCACTACCAGCATATTGAGGCCGGTTGCAGTCCGCTGGTGCTGCAGGATCATTGATCATGGTGGTTTTGTGATGGTCCAACCGCCACACACAGAATACTATAGGCAGACCCACAGTGGTGGCGGTGGTCAGAACGCTACCATGAGTTTGCTGGCCCTGAGGACCGCTGTACTCATAATAAGGCCCTAGGTGTATTTGGAAAGTGCAAGTTCACATTCTGGAACGTCTCAATGTTGAAAGGGAGATGTTTCTTGTTAGCCAACTCACTGGTACTCATTTTATTGACCAGAGGAGGATGAAAGTCTGAGCTGATCTACCAGAATTTGAACCTGTGACCTTGAGTTCAAACACAGACCCCTGAAGTGTTTGCATTAGTCCACTTAAACAGCAGCCCCACAACATGGGCGCGTCTTCTGCCCATCTTCAAGCAACCCCATCAAAAACCCAAGAAGGATGGTTAGCCACGGAAGGGAGAGGGCATGGAGACTGTTGTGACACAACAACAACAACATATGCATTTTGCATACATGAGAGACCCCATTCACATGCGACAAAAGCGTTCCTGGAACCTCCTTAGTCTCAGTGTCTGGTTGGTAAACTTGTACATGATCAGTTATTGACCTTGTCCAATAGCAGGCTGCATCAGTACTGATTGTGCCCATCTGGATACTGATAAAAGCCTATAGTTTCATAGAGCCCTCACAGTTCTCTGGTGCTGAAGTGATCAAGATTGTATCTGCCATAGCTTCTGCTTCTGGATGCTTCTATTGACGTGCGGTGTTCTTCGCTTCCTCCTTTGTCTACAAGAAGTAGATGGGAACTATCTGATTGTTCCAGCAGTAATCAGAAGGCTGGTCTATATCTGCGTTTTCCAAAAGTGCACCCTTTCCCCTGTTCATCTCAATCCCTACTACCAGCTCAAAAGATGGTTAGCCCATTTTACAATTTGTTGGACGCCCCCTGTTGCTAAGACAACTATGAATCATTCTGAAAGTATCCATTAAAGTATCCACCTTTTTTTAGATATGAAACCTAATATAAGGGCTTTGCAGTTCTAGAAAGATAATTCTCTCAAATTCTCTCATCACACAGAGCCTGAATCACAGCTCATTGACGTCATGTAGAAAGCAATATCAAGTTCACTCTCACCAGGTCTTTCAGCCTCACTTCTCTCACACCTATCTCGCACACCCACAGCTCAATTAAATACATCACTTGCATGCCATCTAACATAAAAGTGTCTAATGTATGCCTAGCATCATTTCCAAATTTTCAGGACAGCCACTGATTATGTAAATCAGTCCCCTTCAGAATAATTGTTTGACAATGTTTCTTATCTGGCAAGTATTTGTATTTGGACCTCTTGGAAACAGTTAGATGTCCTGGCCTTACAGGATTGTAGCAGAACCTTTACATACTACACCATCCATAACTTGTTATTACAGGAGTATTCAGACACCAATCTGGAAAAGAAACATTACACTATTATGGAAAGACATCCTTTAAAATTTGTCAGTGTTATGAGGCCCTGTTAGTGCTGCCTGTATAGCATACAAATGCAAATAACATAGCAAAGCATTTCATGTAACCTAACATAATATAAATTAGACCATGATGAAACATAACATGAGATGATATACCAGCAGTTCATTTAAACTTTTCTGACATAAATGGAGCATGGCATAGAGACTCTCTTCCTTTGCAACTAAGGCATATATATTTGGACACCCCACTTTAGTCTAAGGTCTGTGGTTTTGATAAAAGTGACGTTCCTAGAGACCAAAAAGCTGATAAATGTTTGACTCTCTGTGCTGCAATAGTACTCCTGCATCTTAACATGCTCTCTCACCTCCTGGCTTTGATCTGCTTTCATTATGAGCTGCCTCACTGCCATGTCAATGTAGCATTTTGACTATTTGAAATGGGTTTGGATGAGTCACTGGTTCTTACTGTTTTATAAGGGATAAACTACCCCCTGCCAGGCATAATAAGTATATTGCAAGTCACAAGGAATCCATGACAATATAGAAGCATCCATGATGCCACATTTTGCAATGCTTGTTTGGATGAAAGCGTGCATGAAGAATTGAGATACATTGTTTTTAATTACAACATTATACTTTTTTTTTTTTTACATATTTGTGTCAATTATTGTTCAAGTTGTGCACCAGAAGGTTAGAAGGTTGAGCACAAAGTTGTTTCACTGTTTCAAGTAGTGAAACATATTCTTCCACCTACGATAAATGTTAAGGCATTATTTTTTAAATATGCAACAATGTGCAAATATTGTGTGAAAAAATATTTCTGATAATTAGTGTGTTTAGTGATGCATGGAGTTGTAATGATGCTATTCCTGGAATTAATTACCTAGGTCACTTAGGAGTATAATTAATGTTTATGCCTTATTTGTGTAATACGCCATATTTTTTTTAAATGGAAGGAGCTTCTGGTGTGTTACTTAACTTTCTCCTGCTTATTCCCGCTCCAAATCAGTGTCCAGCTGCAAAGACATCTCTCCTCTAACAGTGTTAGAAAGCGTGTATTGTGATTGAAGCTTCCCTCATGTGCTCAAAGTATCACACTGAAGACTTCCGCTGGAAGTGTTAGTAAAGTTGTGCTAATTCTATGAGCCAGTGTTCAAGAATTGTTTCATCGGTGCAGTCCATCTCCAGAGTATAGCTGATGATGGAGCACCAGAAGATTTCTCTCACTTTAAGAAATGGGTTAGTGCTAATGATTTCTAAAATACGTGTTTGTTTCTGATTTGCCAATGCAACCATAACCTTGATCATACCATGCTGAACTAGCAGAATCTATTAATAGCTTGTGTTATTTGTCTATAAAAATTTTGGGGCTAATTTATGAGCCCTTGTGTCACTTTTGTGATGCACCAGCGGCATAAAAAGTGAGCCTTGTTGCACCATATTTACAAAGTGGTGAATCTACATAGATGCGTCACTTTGTAAACCCCTCCGTCACATTATACCTGCACCAGGTATAATGTATGCAGGGGGGCGCTCCGACGCAATAAAGGGCCGTAGAAGTGACGCAGTGAAATCTATAAGATTTCACTGCACCACTTCTAGGACGCAAATGCGTCAATATCTCACACCTGCCTCATGGCAGGCGTAAGACTGACGCAGGCACATTTCACATGGGGCTTGCCAATGTGTAATGGCCCATTGCTGGAGTTGCGTCACTTTTGTGACACACTCCAGCAATGCGTCATTTTTGCGCCTACAGATACTTCAGAAATACTGAAGTATCTGTAACTCCTTGTGACATGATGCATCATACAGTAAATATGACGCATCATTGGTGTCACAAGGAGAGCGCATTGAAAAGTGACGCATCACTGTTTTCTCGCAGCGATGCGTCACTTTTGATAAATGAGGCCCTTTGGGTTTCTGTCTTACATGGGGATCTTTCCTTTGTATTTTGATGGGGATTTTGCCTTTACCATTTTTCTCATAGGCGATATGACATGCTCCTCTTTTGCCTTTAAACCTACTATTGGGATAGCGTCAGTGCTCTTTATGAGTGTGACACTTACAATTTTTGCTTAGATTCTGCTGAACTAGTGATTAATTACTTAATGATTTTGCATCTATCTGTATTTCTGTAATTGGTCCTTCATGGCAATTTATGCATCTTTTTCTGGGTACCACATTTTGAATATTCTATTAAAAATCCACTTTTTGCCTTATTTTTGATCTAGAACCCAGTTTTTTGTGCTTCCAATATTTCATTCTGTTTAATTTTTCTAAATTGTGTCACCTGACTAGGAGTGTAGTCTCTAATCGATTGATCAAGTGGAGACTCTGGAGCTTAATTATTTTGGTAAAATCAGGTGATTATTGGGGTGTGGCTCCCTCATGCAGAACTTTCAGATATCTTGATTTTTTTCTTACGTACCATAGATTTGTGTAAATTCAGTATAATATTGTCGAAAGGAAAAATAGAAAACACTTAAATGGTCATCACCAAATCAACAACAACATGCTCATTTATTTCATGTAATACTGTTGGTGTTTCCTCATTTTCATTGGTGGGAGAATGTTAAGGGTGTCCGGAGGATAAGTTCGTGAAATGAATGAATGAATGAATAAGCCTTTATTCGATTATTGAAATAATCACAAAAGAGCAATACAAAAAAAAGGAGTGCAAATAGCCTTTCAATATCCCTCATTAAAGAATAACACTTGAGACATACATAGATGGCTAAAAAGATATATTACAATACCGTTCATACATAGAACTTATACGTGTAAAATGATGAAATTCAATTAAGCCATTAAGTTAAAAGACAGTATGTATTAAGAATTCATTATTGTGTGCCAATGCAAGGCACTTTAAAAAAAAAAGCCCCAAAAGTGAAACAGACTACCAGCTCAGAAAACATTTGAAGATAAAAGAAAGCCGGTCTATGTTTGCAACAGCCCTGAGTTTTAAGAATTGGTAACAAGTAGCTGTGCCGAAAGGGATCATAATAACTACAGAATAACACAAAATTCTACCATACCATACTATACCATACTATACCAGACATAGCATACCATACATACACTACCATACTATACCATACCATACTACCATCACAAGGGCAAATCAATTTGGAACTTGGGTCAAATTGGGCAGATGGAAAGCAAAGATATGTTCTAATTGAGACCAACAGAAACATAGTTAAAAGAGATCTTTCCCTTGGGTTTCTCAAAAGGGAAAGATAGGGCTCAGGCCCATCACTGATTTGTATGACTAAATAGTCTCTCAAGGTTGATTTGCCCAAGGCCATAATCTCTCTTACTTCAGAATTGCGCTTGACAAACAGCTGTTCAATTTTTATGCCCTCACCCTTATTCACCAGAAAAGGGCGAAAAATACAGATCTGGGCTACTGAATGATACTGCTGTTTTCCTACCATAATCAAGCCATGGAATTTGGGGCCATACTCACAAGAGGCAGTCTTAGATCACATACTATTCAAAGAAGTATGCTGGTTATTCCACCGCTATCCATAAGAGGAGCAGAGCAAGCTTGACAAAGTCTTCAACATAGTCTAGACTCAGGTCTTCATGGACAGAAAGACCAGAACTAAAATGACGCAGGCCCAGCAACCTCCTACAGTAGCGGTTCTCCTCATAATGCACCATCGATGAATCATAATAGCCCCAAATGGCAGCCCAATAAGTCAAACAGGGAAGCACTTCATTTTATTAACTTCCAATCGGGGTAGAATAGGTTTGCTGCCAACGCACACAGTAAACCTAAAGAATGTCCTGCATGATTGATTAAAGCACAGGCAGCGGTTTGCAAGACAGAGTAACCAGCTGTTCCGTGAGTTGAAAATAACACCCAGATAAAGGAACTTACTAACCCTACCAATATGTTTCCCCTTATTGGAGACTGGTCCAGATTGAAATCATCCATGAACTTTACAAAAGCATCAATGAGGCCCCTGAGGCCATTGGGGTTATGGGATCGTCATCATCAGCATATAAAAAGGCAGGGAAAGATGCAGATTTCACCTCAGGACTATCTTTCCCATTAGCAATCAAAAAATGGGTTCAAGTAATTATCATATAACAAGAATAAAATAGGGGCCAAAACACAGCCTTGCCGAACACCCCGGAAAAGACAAAAATAATCTGTGTGTTCCTCCCTTTACCATATCAAACAGAGGCATTGACCCCCAAATGTAAGGCCAATGAAAAATCAATCCACAGTGGGGGCATTCCAATGCTAGTTAAAATACCCTTTAACTTAGATCTATTGACCTATTCAGATGCGCTACTCTGGTCTATAAATGCTAAGTAAATGGCCCCTTTCTTTGCAGTTTCCCTATAATAAAGTTAAAATTCAAACTCTGTTGCAAGGCTCCTAGACCTTCCCTAAAGCCGTTTTGTACTGGGCAAAGAATATCATTGTGTTGAGCCCAATCCTCAATTCTGTTAAGGATACTACGCCCCAAAATCTTAACTACAGAGTCTCATAATGATATTGGTCTGTAGCATCAGGGATCCTGTCTATTCTCCTTCCTAAACACTGACCCAATGGTCATGGTTTTCCATGAGTTGGTGATTTTAACTGATGCAGCAGCTTATAAGACATTGGTGGTCAAAGGGTCCCATAACTGAGTCTGGGATTTATAAAGGTCCATGGGCACCCCATCAGGCCTTGTTGGAGGGGTTTGTCAGAATGGCAGAAGATACCTCCTCGAGCTCAAATGAGATTCCCAATGGAAACAGTGGGGTATCATCTGCGAGATCTGCTGTATCAATATATCCTAATGAATAACTCTGCTTAAAATACGCCACCCAATTATACAGAATGAGGTTGGAACCTAAACCATCAGACAGAGATGAAGATGCCTGTTTTCTGTTAACAATCTCCCAAAACCGGGAGGAGCCAAGATGGCGACCGGGACGGCAGCGTAGGCTCCCGGCTCCGTGAACCTCCGCATCCCGCACAGATATCCTGTATGAGATCCTTCGCCTGCGCTATATGCCCGTGTTGGTGAATGAGAGCGGCAACCGATCGTGTGACTCTGAAGTTTCTGGCGGCGCTATCGCCGGAGAAATGTCCGTTTGAAGATTGCGGCCTGTGCAACCCTGGAACCGGGACCTCGAGTGGATAACATGGCCGGGCGGCAGTTAAACAACAGCGGCCTTTGGTGACTGGGTGGAGTCGGACTAACCGAAGCGGTGCGAATATCGGCCTACATTTCGCCGTGACCGTTCCTACCACTAAGCGTAGCGGAACGAGTGCAGGCCCGAGGTGGCTAATCCAAGATTCCCCGGTGATTGCCTCAGCCTTCGCCGGTGAGCTGCCCGGCCGCCGCCCGTAACTCGCCTTGATTCTTGCGGCCTGCTCCCGGATTTTCGCGGGCGCAGGTCCGTGGTGGGGATGACTGTTGCCTGTGACCACATACCGGATATATTTTTTGCCTGCCCCCGAAACCCTGATTCCAGTGACATAGAACCTGCGGCGCTTGTCCCTGAGTCCTGGTCCCAATCTGGGTTGGACTTACCCGGCGGCCATCTTGACAGGACGAAGTCTACCATCCTGTACACTGGGTCGCAGCACGATTGGAAGTGTGCGACTATGAGGAGCGTAGCGGAGCGAGCGCCGAGAGCTGTGCTGGGGTATGGTGATCTTCTCGAGGCTCTCGGTGCCCTTCATTCCGCCTTGGTTCACGGCGCCTGGGTATTGGGGAGTAAGCTTGATGGGGTGGCATCAGCATCGGAACAGTTGCTGCCTGCCTGTCCCCAGGTACACGGGGACTTCCTACACTGCACACAGGAGGACAGTGTCGTGGCCGGCCCTGTGGATAGTGACCAGCTGGAAACTCCGGACAGTATATTAACGTGTGATCGGCAGGCTGTGGGTCTGGTCTGTTCCGGAGGTCTTGGACCTGAGTGGGGGGTGGTGGCCTTGTCCCGTGCGCGGCCTCCGGCGACCCAGGCAATATTCAAGCAACGGTCGCCTGTTCTGGCTGATCTCGCCTTCTTGGAACTTGTGTGCAGTGCAGATCCTGGGGCAGCACTGGGAAAGACGACTCTCCATACTGCTGACTGTGTTGGTATTCAGAGACTTCCACCCTACCTGTGTGTGTCGCTTCCTGCTCTTTTTTGGACGCTCCTCTTCTTTGTAACATTGGACATGGTACTGGGTCGATGGGTATGCATGGGTAGATTCGCAAAGAGTGGCCAAGGATAAGGTTGACCCTTCAGAGGTGGTCATCTAATAGGCGGGCGGGCTCAGGGGTTGCGTGCTCTCACGGCATAACTGGTAGTGTAATAGGCGCATAATGCTCCCCATTCTTCTTTGACATGGTCGATTCTGTGTTGCTTATTGTTTGCTTTGGGGGAAAACATACTGTGCGGGAGGGAGAAGCCGGGGGCATGTTTTGAAGGCCCTCCTCCAGTTTATTAATATTCTCTCTACCCCCCCGTCTGGTGGGGTTTCTTTTCTTACTCCTCTTTCTCTGTTTCTTCTATATTTCGGGTCTGGTTCCGGGGCGACAGGCACACTGCTGGGGGGGGGGGGCCGTACTCATCTGCAGAGGTGCAGGGTGGGGGGTTGGGGGAGGGGATCCTTTAGTCTTTAACCCTTTTTTTTCCATGGCCTCCTTTTTCTTCTCTTATTCTTCTTTGTCCTTCTTTTCTGGGATCAGCATGGTAAAACTCCTTCGTTGTTAATCGCTGAGTTTTCATGTGTGCCACAATTTCCGTGGTGTTTTCTGGGTTTTAGGGCAGGGGACTGCAGGCGCAAATGGCCGTGATATTCCTCCACATCCTGACTTTCCTGTTTCAGCGCCATTGACTAGATAAATTGCTTTATTGTTGACGTTTATTATTCTGCCTGCCATTTCTTGCTGCTGGGAAACTGTTTGGCACCTGATCCTTCCATCCTCCCTTATTATAAAATGAAAACCTTTTGTATCCTGGTCACCTACTTGGGCTGTTCAGTGGCCGACAGTTTAATAGCATGGAGATTCCGCTCCCCGAGGTGCTGCCTGTGATAAATATTGATTTCTGTTACTCTGACTGCTTAGCGGCCGGCCCCGGGGGTTGTAGGCCCATACTTGTTATTGGTTGAAATGTCAATAAAGGTTTTTCAAAAAAAAAAAAAAAAAAAAAAAAAAACAATCTCCCAAAACCGCTTGTGTCTCTAACTTTGCAAATGGCAACCAAGTGCTCCCATGTCTCCTCCTTTATAGCGTGCTTCCTATTCTTGATAACCTTCTTAAATGATAACCTTGCTGAAATAATGTTTTGCTGGTTCCTCAGGTGCACATTGAGGACTTCTCATAGCGTATGTTAGCAACCCTGCACCCTTTGTCAAACCATCTAGATATTCTTATCCCACTAGGACCAGGTAGGTTTAACGTAAGTGTTCTGGTAGAATGGTTAAGGGTCTGAAAAGCATGCAAAATGTCTGTGGGTGAGGTATTAAAGGTTAGGAGAGAGTACACTAATAAACCCAAATTAGACAGAATTTGAGAATTTATCAGGGTAGGAATATAAATTGCTTGCCATATTATCCTAAGGCACTCGTCCTTTTGGGTTAGGCCAGTTATACCAGGGGAGGCAATATATCGACAGCTAGGTAAGCTAAGAACAAACTCAATGGAGTTATGAATTGTTCCATGTGCCTGGATATAAAAACATAGTCAATGGTTGAACCTTGGCCCCACCCAACAAAAGTAGGGGTTTGATTATGAGGATCCCTCACCGCATCCACCCTACTAGAAATCACATAAAATAGGGACTTATACAACTTCCTCTTCCTATAATCAGATGATTTAGTAGAGATTGAGGTATCACTCAACAAAAAAGGGTCCGATACTGTGGAATTCAGCTCCAATGTGCAATTAAAATCCCCTCCTAATATCACATTAAAACAGTTTGAGAAAGTAAAAGACCTGAAGTTTGGGAAAGAAATGAACTGCAACTTTGTCAAGTTATAAAGAACACCCATAATAAGAGTATGTGAAGAGGCCAAGTTATTCTCACGATCTGTGCGATTAGTAGCCGTAGTTGCCAAAATTAGCTGTGTGGAAGTTTTCATGTTAAAATCAAGGCTTTTGTGCCCTTTATGTTGTTTCAAGTGAGAAGTCCCCCGACTTCCACCCAAATTCAAGGTTGGGACAAAATGTATGCCAAAGTGAACTGGAGAGTATATAGAAAATCCATTTACAATGCTAAATATGATTCGCAAGGAAATATGTGGGAAAGATGTGGCCTGAAGCGCAGCGCTGCCATCTTTCGACCTGGGAAATTAGGGGCAGAGCTCGGCATCCTGTGATTCTGGGCAAATCACCTAATCGCACTGTGCCTTGACAAAAATTAATCTGCCCTTGTATAATTTACTGTAGCTCAATGCCCTTGGGTGGAATTTGTGATACTGAAAACTGCAAAAGAGAAATGATGCTAGTTTGGGTGTAAAATAATGACAAGGGATTAAAGTAGGAGACTCTCTGAATAATCAGCAAGAGAAAAATTGGGATCCCCTAAGAGACTTTTCTTCCATAATCAGAACATTGTACACCGCTGACCTGTACAATTTTTTCCAAATTCTCATCAAACCAAACGTTTTTGAAGAAAAAATCCCCCCCCCCCCCACACAGGATTTTTTTAGCCACTAAAGCTGATGTTTTACTTTCCAGTTCGCTGCTTATTTTCAGAACTTCATCAACTTTAGAAAGTTGGAACAGTGGTTAATTTGAGCCTGTGTTTTCCGGTGCTCGGCACCGGCGCTTAATTGTCAACACCTGCACCTATGAAAGTCTGCCCCATGGTGGCACTGATTATCTTATTTAGAGATGTGCACTACAGCAGTTGTTTATACATTCATTATACATTAAAAAAGACCAAAATCCACCGCCCAACCCATTCTTATAGCTTTGGAGGCCTGAAATAGTCTGAATTTCACACTTTTAGGAGTGTGATTGTTAGTAGTTGTATTTGTACTGTCATTGGCAGCACTGGCAGGGGAATGGGTCGTGCGAGCTGCAGTGGCCACCTGATGAGGGCACAGGCACTGAAGGGCAGATTTACAAGCCCCGTGCGCCACTTTTGCGCCGCCGTTGCATCACTTTTGTGACGTAGTGGCAGCACAAAGCTAGCGCCATGCTGCGACAGATTTACAACATGACGCATCTAGGGAGATGCGTCACGTTGTAAAGCCCTGCGCCACATTAAACCCGCATCAGGTTTAATGTATGCAGGGTGGGCGTTACATCGGAAAAAGCCTCGGAAAAGTGATGCAGTGAAATCTACAAGATTTCACGCAGTCACTTTTCCGACGCTGGTGCGTCAAATCCTTACGCTTGCTTCAAGCAGGTGTGACGCACCATGTTAGGGATAGGGCAGGTTGGAACAGTGCTGGAGTTGCGTCGCGCTTGCTACACAATTTCAGCACTGCGCCAACCTTTCACCGGCAGATGCGTCACGCATATACTGGTTCTTGCGCCACGATGCACCATATTGTAAATGCAGCGCATCTGCGGTGGCGCAAGGGCAAACTTGCGTGACGCATCTTCCCTGGCACATCTCTGCTGATTTGCAGAGATGCGCCAGGGAACGTAAATCTGCCCCTTAATATTTTATAAATTAAGTACTGAGTTAGACACGTTTTAATATAATTTTTTGCAGACCTCCTAGTTTGTTCCATCGCTATCTTTAACACAGTTAAATGCATTAGTCAAGATGTTGCTGAAGAATGAAATGGCCATGCTTACATTTCAGTCATTCTGTTCATTTTATGACTTGCATTGTGCTGTAAAAATTATTACTCTGGGTAAAGTGAATACTTTACTAACACAGTTACACTGAGCATTCAGTTCATTCTCCAGAGAGCAAGAATTGCTGCTAGGAGTTTTTAAATCAGTCGGCTAGAAATACTGTTGAGGTTATGTGGAACCAAAGTGTCTTATTCCTGACTCTAAATGCAGAATAAAATCTTTTTAACATAAATTCCATATTTAGAGAATCCTGGTGCAAAGCCTCGATGTGTTTGGGTAACATTAAACCCCTTTGAAGCCTGGCATTGTAAGCGCTGGTTTTTCCATCTGTGCCTCACAATGTGGCACTTGTCTTTCAAGTAAAGGTCCGGTGGCCCTCTGAGTCGAACATGCATCTTAAATAATTCGAGTCTTGCCAGCTTTAAACTTTTTTTTCCGGAGATTATGACTAGCCTCGGAGACCACCAACAGGTCTGAAATCCCTTAAACCTATAACAATGCCAAAACCAACAGACTCTGACAGAGCGCGGTCACAGTGCAGAGGCGCGAGGCGTAGCTGTGGACACGCAGGCCTACCTGCGCGCGCCAAATCCTTTGACTGACAGGCTGCTTTGCAGTTTTTTTTAGAAACATCCAGCTGAGACAGGGAGTAACTTTTGGCTCGTGCTGTACTTTGCATATAACATTGAAAACAAAGATAATAAACACGGTGTGCTAAAAATTAATGCTCTTGTTGAAGAAGGACGCGGCATTGATATATTCGGACCCGGATCTATGCACGACCAAGCATTTAACAGAAATATCTTGTGCCAGCTGGCGTTTTGCATAAGCTGCAAACATACTTGCAATGCATCAAGGGCTGGGACAGACTAATGGACAAATGTACTACCTTGAATCTACTGCTGAGATCTTGAGGTTGACGTCACGCCCCGGATTCTTACAGATGGGTCAGAGATGGAAATGTTGAGGTTTGCCTTTACACATCGACATTTTATAAAGCCGCTCTACCAACGTTTCTTTACAATGTGCGCTTAGATAAAACATTTAAAATATATTGTGACAGGCCGCTGTAGCATACTCTAGTTTGTGGTGAATACCTGAAAACTTTAAAGTACTGTGTTGAAATGTCTTTTGGTGTGACTTTGTGTTGAACTTTATTTTAGAGTAACTTCACTGGGGAAAGCAAGTCATTGAAGACTCTCTCCTCGAGTTACATGTTGTGCTTAATTTGTGCGTTTGGTTGCAGGTGGTGGGCAAGGTAATCTATCATAAGGTGATGTAAACTCTTTTAAGTGAAAATTTACCAGTAGCGACTGGTGAAGTTTGAATGTGGTGAGGCGTAAATATCTCTTTGATTTCGAGCAGGAAGTGAGCAAACTCAAAGTAAGTAAATCAAATGTGGATAAGGTGGGCCTTGGGAAAATTTCTTTGCAGAGAAAATTTAGGAAGAAAATAGACAAATAGTGCATTTTGCAGCACAGTTTTCGTGCAGATTGGGTAAAAATCAAGGAAGTTCTAAAGGGCCCCCCAATGAAATACTCCAATACGTTTATGGTATATTAGAAAAACTTTAACTTCCTCGGGTGTGTTGACAACCACCCTTCCCCAGGAAAGCTTTGAAAACATGGTGGCACAATAGGGTCTCTTTCAACAGAATGCCCCATGAAAGTTGTATAAACAGCTCTGTATATTAGAGAGTGCAGATAATCTGGTTAAGCAAGGTCATATGGCCTATCTTTTTTCAAAATGCATATTGCTTGTTCCTTCGCTTCAGTTTTCCATCCTGTCCCTTCCAATTATAGTCTCCGTCACAAGTTAAGACTAATTTTTGTTTTATATCTTCTAAATTAGAGGATTTTATATGTATTGCACGTGTTTGTGTATTTTTATATATTTTAATTGTATTTTATGTATTGTTTTTGTACTTTATGTTTGTAAAAACCCAATAAAGCTGATGATGATAATTCAAATTGAACGGGCAGACTTAACAAACGCATAGTTCTTAAACCTACAGTGACCCTATCATTTATTCATCATCACCTCCTACTACAGAACTATTACTCACATATGCGCATTTATGATGTGATGTTTGCTTGCTTTGCTCTTGTCACATTCTAATACAATACCACTTGGTGCTACAGCATTAACTTTCACTGTGTTATATTGGGAAAATACACAGGAATGCTGCAGACAAAAAACTGCAAGGCAAAATGGCAATACTCGAACACCATCTAGTCCAGGCTGAACATAGGTGCATTTTCAAGCCAAAACATGAGCACTGGGTGCTCCAAGGGCATGCATGTGGGTTTGAACTGTGAACTTTCATCAGCACTGTGACTTAAACACAGTGCTAAAGACAAGATTTACTGCTTAGAGTTTGCAGAGAATTGGGCAAACTATACCCCAAAATGACCAGCTATAAATTTGTCACTTGAATTGCCTAGAGAGGCATTGCGTAAATGTGTTAGTTAATGCATTGACAGGCATCTTAGCAAATGGCTGGCATTTACTAGTAGGCAACAAGTATTGTAAAGAAACATTTCCCAACACATTTATGTAACATGTGAAATTCTACTTTTTCAGAAATACTTGTGGCTAGGCCAAACGCTGATGAAACAGCATAGTGGGCTACTGTCCTTACTGGCTGAATTTGCAACCTACACTCACCGGCTTGAAAACCAACAAAGCTGAGTCATCCTTTAATCATTCCAAGGTTTATAAAAACATCTTAATGATGATTTGGGTACCTGCAGAGTGCTATCTAGCAGTGTGTCCATCTACCAGCTGTCACGTGACCGAACAACAGGATTCCTCCTCAGCTGTAAATCGTAAATGTCCACACTTTGGGTCACTTATGTGAGGTAAAGGTGAAAGGCACCTCTAACTCTTGGCCAGCAAATACGATTAAGTAACTCACAGTTAGTCTTATCAAGCCCTTGGATGGTAAGGAGTTCTTTGTGCCATAAAAGTTATAATTGTGGGAGCAGTTAGCTGCCGTATCCCTCCAGGCACCGAGAGTGGCCACACAGAGAAATCTTACTTCCTTGGCTTTGGTACTTCCAATATTCCCAGTAGGAATCTCAAGGTAGAACATTCCATGGGAACTCCCTGGGACTGTGAAAAAGCAGGCATGAATATGCCTGCCTGACAGTGGTCATACATAATCCAAAAACAGTGCCGCAAACAGTGTTGGTGCAAAAGCTCCATTGGCCCCAGTACCAGGAAACAAAATGGCCTCCGTTCTCTGCTGTTGAATAGTAAATGCTATTTATTGCTTAGATGCAGCAGGTCGTTCACACCGCTGGATCCTGATGCCACTGTGCCTGCTGCACCAACCATAGCTATACCCCCTTGCCATTATATATTTGCTGTTTTCCAGTAGTTTCCTCCAACATACATTATGTAGTGAGTAAATCTGGAGCTTTTACAAGGTGCCGGAAGTGGCAGCCTCATAATTTCATATAAGTTGAGCATATTTTTAAAACTGATGTTCAGTTTCACAATACACAAGCTTGCAAATTCCATAATATCCATTGAAATTTCCACTATAATACTGCTGAAGATAGAAAATAAACGAAATAAGAGAAACCAAGAAAAAGTAAAATCCACTCAAAATTTCTGCCTATCTCCATTCCAGGGGCCTCAATTATTAGTTTTTGCCATAGGTTAGCACCGCAGGCCTTCCTGCCACGCTGCTCGACGGCAAAAGAAAAGGGCTGAAATGTGCCGTATCTATCAGATATGACACATTCCTGTCCTTTTCCCCTGTGCCGGTGCACAATGGGTTGCCGTGCGCCAACGCAGGCAGCTTTGCACCATGGTGCAATGGTGCCTGCATTGAGGGGATAATTGTTTTGTGCAGGAAGGGAAACCTACCTGCACAAAAACAACCACAATAGGCTTTTTCCTCTTTCTATGTGTGCTGCAGAATGCAGCACACATAGAAAACGGAAAAACAAGGAGAAATAAATACATTTCTCCTTGTTGTGCCTCCCTTACGCCTCCCCTGAGGAGGCGTAAGCTTTTAGCGCTGCCTCTGATTTACAATTTCTCGTAAATCTGGGGTTGTGTCAAAAGGACATGGATGTTGCTGGGAACGCCTCCAGCAACACCAATTGTACGCAGAAAACTGTGTTAAAGGAAACAATATTTACGAGTCAGCATTAAGCCAAAAAAGTGGCTTAGTGCTGCCTCGTAACTATGGAGCAGGCTCCTGCGCCACGGAACGTCACAAAAAATGAGGCCCCTGGTTTCTAATCACTCCCATATTCTCCATAAAAATATAAAGTTATATGGTTTTCTATGAAAGAACCTTTCATCTACTAATGATGGAAGATGCAGAAAACAGAAAGGGTTGTCTAGGGAAATATTTACCTTGTGACAGGTGGGTGCAGGCTGGGCACAAAGTATGCTCATCTGCCCACATCCTTCTCTTAGGTTGAGCATCTTGAACTCCACAATTCCCAGGTCCTAAAAATAATGCACTACTGGAATAAGCTTTTCACTTGTCCCAGCTGGGTTCACAAGCTTCTGCCTTAGCCAAAGCTCAGATAGGGCAGAAGTGTAAATTTTCTCCAAACGTGTTACTTCCACTCAGCTTTTGTGATTAGCCAAAAAGTAGTAAACTTTTTTAAAAGTGTGAATTACTCAAAAGTGTATAGCCCCCAGACCCTTCAATGGAGACACGTACGTTACACTTTTGGAGTACATTTACACTAAGATTTTGTGAATAGCCAAAACATAGTAAACTTACTCAAAAATGTAACTTACCTTTGTGAATCAGGCTCACTGTGTGGAGTACACTCCAGATAGCAAATTCCACACCAAACAGAGGTCGACCTTGAACATCTGTATACTAGTTAAGGGGAAGAAGTAGAAAAGCAGAGAGAAATCTGATCTCTTAACACATCCCCCTCTCGTGTACATGCCATTTCTACACCCTGCAACAATACTGCCATGTGCATGTACTGGAAGTCACAAATGTGGTGATCTGAATGTGGGATATACACCCGGAATGGATACAATGTGAATAAGCCTCATGCATTTATAATGTGTTATTATGATGTATGTTAGGCATGATAAGTGTACACAATTTATAATTCTGTGTGCTTGTTAAAGAATGCCACTTTTGTAAATAATAATAGCATATATAAAAAATGTTTCTGTTCTATTGACTTTTTAAATTTATATTAGTATTACGAGAGACGTATTGAAGTTCAGATTATTGTGTAAAACATCAACATAATTATCTTTGCAGTAAATATTTTAGATATGGTAGCGTATTTTTGGTATGCTCTTTTTAAAACAGTTGTATTGTTATCCTTATCTTAAAAGAATATTAATTATGCTCCATAGTCACATCATCTACCGATCCCTCTTCACATGGCAGCTCCTTTTATAACTGGATTTTATCTGGCCCTGAGACATGGCTCATTCCTGTCATATTTCCCCTGATACATGTCCAGCAATTCTAATTTACACCCAACACAGTTCTTGCAAAAAATGATTGACTGTTCCATCAAAGGCTGAACAGTTTCACAAGAAAGAGACATTAGAGCCTATTTATCAGTCCTTGGCATAGTGTGATAAAACTGGTGCTAAGTAGAAGGGTCGGTGAAAAAAATGATTTTATTCCATACTGACCATTTTCAGCCTCTTTGCTTTTACAAAGGTTTACTGCATTTTGTTGTACCTCAAAATCAAAGAGTGTCACATTCACAAGGTTCATTGAGAGCAAACTGCATTACAGACGTTTGCAGTTACCTTCCGCTTAAAGCTGATTCTAAGGATTTACTTTACTATCATAGGGGACAATTTACAAAGGTAAATTTACATGTGCAGATTTACTCACATGTAAATTTACTTTTATACCTAGGAGTAACTTTACTTTTTTTCACTAGTCACCATTTCTGAATGTAAAATCACTCCTAGATGTAGGCTTTACCTCGGGCCTATTTACAAAGCTAAATTTACATGTGAGATTTACTTACATGTAAATTTAATCTTACACCTAAGAGTAACTTTACTACTTTTTGCTGTTCATCATTTCAGAGTTTAAAGTTACTCCCAGAGTTAGATTTGCATGGAACCTGTTCACAAAGGTCAATTTATAAGTGTAGATGTATGCACTTATATAATAACTCTTACATATAGGAGTAGCTTTTCTGCTTCTTGGTATTCACTATTTCAAAATATAAAATTGCTCCTAGTTGTAGACTTGTCTCTGCGCCCTCTGTTTAGGGGCTGCAGTCTGCATGAAGCGAATTTACTAATCTATTTTACGTCCCTCACACTTGGTGAAGACCTCCACAACCAGGGCAGAGATCTCAACAACCAGGTCAGAGACCTCTGCAAATGAACTGGAGACCTTCACAAATGGACCAGAGGCCTCTGCAACTGGACCTCAGACCTTATTATGCTGGAGAGAGACATCTGCATGGAAGGAAATAGGAGAATTACATACACATGAACCAAATAACACATCCCTGACACCCATTCCCTTCCACCAACATAAATATTGCCAATGCCATAGGCTCAGCTTTTTCCTCTTCGGCCACCACATTCTTCTGCAATAATGCATACCACAATTTAGAAGCAGAAAATAAACTTTACTGAGGAGGAAACAGCCCTTGTAGATAAATTTGTGGTAAAACATGACATCACACCACACTACTACTGTGGGCTGCCTCCATTCACCCTCGATGGAATGCAGAAGGCAGAATTATATCAGGAGGAGACAGACTCTGACAATGCATTGGGGGAGGAGGCAGCAACATAGGGATATTAAAAAGAGGTGGTATAATGAGAGGAGGTGGGTGAAGGAGATGTTCTCAGGATTCAACTGGCATAAAGTCTACATGGAGGGGCTCCTGGAACCTGTTTCCATCTTAATCCTCTTGAGATGGCTGGCCTCTCAACAATGCACCATTCGTGGTATATCGATTTCCTCTTTTGGACAACACTAATGTGGAGCCAGGTAAGATTGTAAACCTCTTTCTGTTGCACCTATAATTACTCAGCCATATCCAGTGGCGGCAGGCACGGGTCGGGCGGGGATTGGATGGGGGTATAGGGGGGCAATGCAGCGTTGTGATTGGTCTGAGTGCTGTGGTTCAGCGCTCAGTCAGGTAATGGTAGCCTGGGCATGTTCTCCATGCAGGCTGTAATGCAGCCTGGGTGGAGAACATACAAAGTGTGCATGATGGCTTGGCCGGCCCGAAAGGGCCAGACAAACAATCATGTGCACTTAGTAGTAGGCAAACCACTCCTTCCCTGCTCCCCTGTCATCGGAGAAGCCCCGTCCCATCACGCAAAGCTGCAGCAGTAGGAAATATAAAATGATAATAACCTTGAGATATTATCATTTTATGTTTCCTTTATTTCACTGCTGCAAAGCAGTGGGGCGAAGCTTCTCTGCCTTAGCGGAGGAGCCGACACTGCCCATATCTGTCCTTCCATCATTTACATGAGGCCAACCGATGATTCTGAGGGATTGATCTCTGAGATATTCAGGACTTAGCTAGAGAGTTACAGATGCTTCAAGAGTTGGTTATTGAACAGCTCCAAACCTTATGTGGCCTCATATAGCAGATCTAATCTTAAGTGGCATCCTTGATAGCAGATCGAATGTCTTGTGTGCCTCCCCAACCACCCCATCTCCTGTTCTGCTATCTCGCAGTTCGTCAATCATACGTGTTACCCTTGTGTTTCCTTTTCCCCGTGAGGTGGCAGGTTTTACCATGGCCAAACATTTAACATCCATGTTGGAGGTGGCCTTTAACATGATTGTTGTGAAAAACTGAAACTCTTGCCATGAAATCCCCTTGCCACTCTTTGCCTTTCAGCAAGCAACTGTGGCAGGGTTATAAACTAGAGCACTCTTCTGTTGATGCATCTCAGTACCTGATGCAAGCGCCGAGAATGGCTTGACTTGCAGATGCCTATGTTATCAAAGCTGACCCTTTGGAAAGATCCATTGGCCTTAAAATGGAGTGCAGCCAGTATTCCATCGTATGAGGGATGGCCAGGGAGCGGGCTGTAGTTGAATGTAGCACCTGGTCGTAGTCTCCAACCATGTCAAAGAACAATTCAGGTGAGAAAAGGTATCTGGCTATTACTTCTTCCCTGGATATCCCAAAGACGTTGATATTTTGCCTGTAAACTCTTTCTCTTCCTCAAATAATTATTCCTCAAAATGAGGGGCTGAACAATAAACACGTTCACCAACATAGTGAAGGCAGAAAAAGTTGTTTGGTGTGTGTGCTAAACTTTTTTGTATTCAGCCAGCCTTTTATTAGTTGGTGTTCAATTGTGCTTCGTGGGTGGTGGAGTTCACAGCAATCACTCCTTGCATTACCAAACATTGTAAGCTTTCTTTTTTTTAACCGTTTTATTGAGCAAGAGAATCGATACTATGTGTACATACAGGAGGAAGAAAGCATCTTTACAGTATAACTACATCTGCACATTAAGTCATACAGGTAATGGCGACTGGATTAAGAACTCAGGGCGTTACAGGATCCTCCAGGGAGGGGATTACTGGTGGAGCACAGATATCTCCTCAGTATGCGTTCCATTTAGTCCAGATTGCAGACCACTTCTTGGGGCACCCACATGCTGATTACACTGTCTTCTCCCTAAACATGCACCAGTCCATGTCTGCCCTCCATTTCGCGAGTTGAGGCGGCACCCCAGTACCCCAGAGCCCGGCTATATTCCTTTTGACAAGCATCAGGCCCAACGTAGCCCATATTTTGTCCTTAATATTTAGGTCTGTGGGTTTCCATACATTTAGGAGACAGAGCTTGGCTTCAGGACGAAGGCTTACCCCAAGAACCTCTTTCACGCACTCGTGTATTTCCCGCCAGTAAAGTTGGATGAGGCCACATTCCCATAAGATGTGCATGAACGTGCCCTTCTGCCCACACTGCCTCCTGCACCTCATGTCATTTACCCTACCCATGTTGACGAGTCGAGACCCAGACACATACACCCTATGGAGAATCTTTAGCTGAACCAGATGCAGCCTAGAGGAAATCGCAACCTCTCGTGGGGAGGAGATTGCATCCTGCCATTCCTCGTCGTCCAGCTCTAGGACGTCCCTCACCCACCGTTCTCTAATCAGCATGAGGGGATCAGGTGTATTGTTAATTTTTTTTATATGTAAGGGAAATCGCTTTCATAGTCATATAACCATCAAGCAACCTGTCCTCCAGTGGCGAGGACTCTCGGCGAGAGGCACCCTTGGGAAGTTGCGCAAGCAGGGCATATCGTATCTGTAAGTAACGGAAATACTCTGTATCCCAAAGTTCCTACTCATCCTTCAGGGAGGCAAATGACACCACTCCCCCCCCTTCCATAGTTCCCCAATCTTTGAGATCCCGATCAGGTCCCATTTGTCGAAGCCCTTTGAGGTCCCAAGGGTACCTAGTTGTTCAGCGTCCCACAAGGGAGAGGCGAGCGTAAGCTTCTGGTCTCATCCCAGGCTTCGATTCGCTGTCCGCCAGACTTGCACTGAGTGTTTGGTTGACCCAGTTAATGGGAACTTGCATTGTAAGCTTTCTTTTAAATTTGATCAAGAATAGCTTGAAAGAAAAACAATTTGAATCTTACAAAACATAAATAAATTGTAATAAAATTAAATATGATTTGTTTTAAAGATAAAAAATAATGTTCCGTTATGTATTTTTATAATTATTTGGTGGTTCCATTATTTTCTATCGGAATGTGTTAGACTACCAGTGATTGATCATGTGTGATGCTGGAATTACTCCAAGCCTGACCTTAAAAAATGATTAATGAGCATACACTAGTCAGTCCTAAAATTACACATTACATTTGTGTAAGAAAGAGAACAATCCCTCAGATATAAAATGTTAGATTGAAGTCATCTCTAGCATCATATGGTCACCACCAAGGTTCCACACCATCAACAATAATTTTGGCTGGCATACTGAGGCTGGACATCACATCTAGATGTTAGTCATTCATTTCCTATTCAAATCTACCAAAACACAGTCTGTTGACTTCCACAGCCACAGCTCAATAGCCTAGATCGATTGAATAAATGATTGATTGATGTCCCTCACCCCTAAGGGTCTCTCTCTACTTGTCTCAAAACTGCATATCCAAACAAATTAGATTTCAGCTTTTGCTTGATGTCTGGACGCAGGGAGGAATGCTTGATATACTAATGTCAAGAGGTAAAAAAATTCCATATTTTTTTATTTTGAACTGAGAAAGAATGTTATCTTTTGCCGTTAGATACAATTGGGTGCTTGTAACATGATTTGTGTTGCTTCCTAAAACTCTGTGAGTCACCTGGAGGTTGATTTAGTGCATATGGATCTTATGGTCCTGAATGGACCATTCCCAATGCCCTTTAAGTATGTGAAATTCATCTAAGCTCATTTTCAAGCATTATGTCTGTAATAAGTCCCCCACTGTAAAGCACCAGCTGAGTCTTCTTCCATTCTGGCACTCTAGAATGAGCTGTCCCATGCAACAGCCACCTAAAATATAATCACAGTGCTTCAACCATGAGTGAGCATCACTGGTTCCCCCATCAATCGTGCTTTCATTCCAGGCTTTCTGTATTAACGACCAGGCAGCCAACTCTATAAAAACACAATTACCCCACTGCAGTTTCCGCAATCTCAGCTTACAACCGTATCACTAGGAGTCTTGAAACCCAGAAATGTCACCAGAAAAAATAGTAAGACCTACTGTGGCTCTTGAATGTGGTCTCCTTGCACTCAGATCCCCATACTCTCCACATATCCCCAACATCTTCACAAGGCACAGCAAGGCAGTAGCCCTAGGATTTGACACTGCCAACTGAGGACAAAAGAAAATGGCTTAGAAATGACATTTTCAAAAGGCTGTGGGGGTGCCACACAGTAGTAAAACAATATTTTTTACCTGCAACACCAAACGTGTGAAATGTCCCTGATATCATATACTTTATAAAGTAGCTGTCTCCATTGATGTACTATGGACTGTCCCCTACCCAAAGCCTGACTCCTCTATACCTGTTTCTGTGATAATCCACACCTTTCCAGAGCTACGTGGCACTGGCCTTTTGGCTTCTCTGAGTGGAGGGAGATTCCAAAATTGTGAGAGCAAAGATTACATGATAGACAGCATGAGACTCTATTTGAATATATATAAATAAATGTCCCTGTGAGAGAAAGGGTTAAATACAAAATAACGAAGTAATTTCTTTGAAGGAATTCCTGTGCTCCTTCAGCCCCCATGCCACCCCCCCTTCCTTCTGTTGTCCGCACCACAGCGCTTTATGTTCTATGCATATAGCGAGTCCCCAGCGCGCTTTCTCATTCACCACCACTGAGGCAACTTAATATGTTTGGATTCATTGTAGGGGCCCAGTATGAGTTGCACAGTGCATAAAACAATCATGATTACATCCTGGAATGCAGACACAAGATTGCAAGGTACTTCTGTGCATGGTTATACCTCATTCCGGGGACATTTGCGCTCCCATTTTTCACTTGGTCTAAGCAGGTGGTAAATGGGTTTGTGACAGACACTGCAGGTCTTGGGGTTGTGACCGAGGTAGGGAGGTTGTCAAGGGAGGAAAAGGCTCAAGGGCTGCTGGAAGCACCACTGCATCATCTCTATGATGGTACGAGAAGGGGCTGGGTGGGGGCTGGGCTGCACCTGTACCCTGGGCCTTCCTGAGATCATATAGTTGGTTTACTAGCTGTGGCGTTGCATCTCCTAAAGCCAGCCCCAGTGGTCTTTTGCACCCAGTAAGGCCAGAGCCAGTGTTCCTGCGCTCTAGTAAAATTAAGTGCAGGAACACTGGGCCACATGGCATCAAATGACTTATAATTAGCTCCCAGATGTCATTGCACCACTCCCTTATTTTGTTTGCTTCCATCCCATTCCTCCCCCTGCTGTAATTTCTTCTGCCCTACATTTGCAGCCGTTTCAGAGGGGGACAATTCATCCTTAAAGAATGACCAGCATATAGTCTGGTCCCTCAAGCTTCTTGCATGTATTGAGATTTTGCTTCCTCATGTACAACACTAGGCTGCGTCCTGGGGTCTGCATTCGAGGGTAACCTCTACACGGTTCTCAGGGTAGCAGCAATCAAAACTAATGAGCAGCCTATGACCCCTTGCATTGAGTGCCTGGATCCGCTCTCAATAGAACAATTCATGTGGATTGCCAGGTCTGGCTTCCCTCTTGATCCCATTCCACCGTAATGTTGAAAAGTGGCCATTGTGGCACTTGCTCCTCCTATGTTGGAAGTTTGTGATCGTTCTTTAGCAAATTACTATGTTCCATCAAGGTGGAAAAAGGTTCAGATAGTACCTCTACTGAAAAAACAGAATGCGTATTCAGATGTCCTCTTCAATTTCATGCCAAAATCTCTGCTTATTTTCCACAAAAACATTTTGGAGAAACATGTGAGCCAGTTGTTCTCTGGTTTCATGGAACTAAATCAGATTCTGGACCCTGTACAACCATCGTACAGCATGGAGACTGTCCTTCTCTCAGTGCTGGATGATCTGCGTATGTTGGCACACAGGTCAGTCTCCTCAGCACTCATGCTGTTAGACCTGTCCGCAGCATGTGACACAGTATCACATTCCATCTTGCTAACTAGACTGCGGAAGATTGGGATCCGCCTGAGAGTGTGTCAGTGGTGCAAATTCTACCTGGAAAAAGATGCCAAGTGGTCTATCTGCTTCTGTTTTTGTCAGAATTGAAGTCACTAAATCAAGGCGTGCCTCCAAGGTCTACCTTAAGTCCAACCTTCTTTAAAATCAACAATTTGTGCATTGGCACAATTAGTTAGATCTTTTGGCCTCAGATGTCTGAACTATCCAGATGATACACAACTGATCATCACTGTAGACAGCTTGTGTGCAGCCCACTGTTAGTCTTTTCATCAGTGCATGTCAGCTGTTTCGTCCTTGGTCCAAACTTACACACTGAAGTTTAACTCTCACCAAACTGAGGTACTTTGGGTTAATTACTTTCAATTGACAATCCCCTTTCTGGGTGACTTCTGGCTCCCTTATTGGACCACCGCTCCAGTTCCTGCTACCGCAATGAAAAACCTAGATTTGTATTTCTTTCACATGCTTTCACTGCTGAGGGTTACTCCTCGTGCCATGATCCAAGCCACAATCTTAAGTCACCGGGATTACTGTAAATCCTTGTTTCTTATGATTGTTTGTGGGTCTCACAAAAAGGTTGCAGAGGATACAAAATGTGCAGCAAAATTGATTTTGGGCCTTCCACGCTACTTTTCTTGCTCTTCAGCCTTTAGCAGCCTACACTGACTTCCACTGGACAAAAGACTATTCTTTACATCCATTTGTCATTTGTTTAGAGCTGTCTACGGTAAAGGCCCCGCTTACTGAATAACTAGATTTAATGCCTATTTTATGTCCCTGCTTACTCCCTTCATTTCAAATATGCTGCCTACTTACTTTCCTGAGATTTAAACAGGTCTGTTGTGGGGCAGGGCTTTCTCGGTAGCAGCACACAAACTTTGGACTGATCTACCGCTCACTCCGAGCAAAGCTCAGGATTTGCTACTCTTCAGGAAAGAGTTAAAGACATGGCTGTATAGGACCTAACTTGTGCTTCCTTCATCTGTGGTTCGCAGTTGTTCTCTAAGTACCAGGATACTGTATTTTTAGGTATTTGTGCACTCTATTACATTTATAACATAACATAGCATAAGATAATATAACATAATTTATGTCAGATTTGCACACACACAAAGAGCTTTACTTACTGGTTTCAGAACCTCTTTTCTAAATCAGAAGAATTGATTTTACATGCTGACTGACATTGGTCTACTCACACAGTGATATCCGCATGAGTAAATCTTGGATCCTGAGTGAGGAGTTGGCAAGGGAGTGGGTGTGGCATGGTGGTACAGCCCTGTGAGTTTCTGACAACCATAAACTTACACATCTGTGGGTATTCACAAACACCTCTTTGATCCTCTCTGCTCTCAAATAAGATCAGAGATTTACTCCTGCATTGGACAGTTGTAAACTCCCTTCCACAAGTAGGAAGAGGAAGAGAACACTTCCCAAGATTGTTGAGGGTGTAAGACAAAATGTTTTACATATGAAGGTGTAGATAGGAGTACACCTGGAAACCTGTGAATTTTGCAGGTTTCCTGTCGTAACGTGAAAATATTTGTGGAGTGCCAAAAATCTGAAATTTTCACCAATTCAAGTTTTGAACTCGGTGCTTGCAGATTTTGCACTTGCTTCTGCATCCAAGCCCTTTGTGGTTTCAGAGTAAGTAAAAACATATTCGTTATTTTTTAGGTATAATTGATACAGGTGTATAAATACCTCCACCTATGGCCGGTTTATGTTACAGTCAATTGTTAATTTTCCTGTATTTTTTATGATGTGGTTGACTTGTGTAGATACACACACACACACACACTTATAGATGAAACCATGTTGTAGACCTGTCAACTGAAAGGCTGCCAGTGCCTACGTAGAATAAATTACATTCTCAGCACATAAAGGGACAAACATCTATATGCAGTGTGCGACGGGTCTCCTGAAACAGAATCCATAGGTTAATCATAGCGTCACTAATGTGTTAAATTTGTCGTGACTCCCGGTGACAAATGAGACGCCCGGTATCTGAGATACGTTAACATGTTGATAAGTTACTCGCCTCCCCGCTGTGAGAACTGGTTGCTCTGTTTGTTTCTTTGCTCGGATAGGAATTAAATTAAATCTGCGCTGACCTATATTGTGCCGGAGCTAATGACCCATTTAACCTCCTCTGCATTTTCGGTCTCTCGGTGTCCTGGGAACAGGGACATGTTTACCTCGGTTGTGACAAACCTTTAGAAACGACCCACCGGCATTTATTATTCCAGAGCTGTGTGTTTTAATAGAAATTAGCTAATGGGCCATGGGGGCCCACAGAAGTCGCGGATTGTGAATGGGAGGCTTTCTTCGCTTTTTTTCGAGCGCCATGATTTGCATGACTAAGCATTTTTTCCCACTGAATATTGATCCGCCACCGTGGAAGAGACATTGTTAGCCGCCGTGGAACAAAATACCCCTCCTCAAATGAAGCTTTGAACGTGGTTTCACACATTTTGGTTTTCTGCACGTATTTTTATTTGTAAAACAATGCCTTTCAACTTAACGGTGAAACCCCTTATATTCGTGAATTACTGTCTACCGTTTCTTAAAATGGCACACGGAGGCTCCACTAATGAAAAGCTCAATTACGCAGGCAGCCCTGTTTTTGACTCATACACATGCTGGATGCATAGTTTGCATTAAAAAAAAAAATAGGTGCATGGGTAAAAAAAATTCTTAGGACCTGGCGTCCAGAGCTGCTGCATTACGGAGTTTCTGCATACCAAGGCTCTCTAGTCTTCATTCCACATTGTGCATCTTTACCTCACGCGTCATTTTATCCCTATTTTCTCACTTAATCACTATTTTCTTATCGCTTCCTCTTATGGCTTTTTTTCCCTTTCTCTCTCTCCCTCTGGGTCAAAGTCTGATGAAGAACAAGCATTGGTAAAGCCAATACCTCTAATTCTAAAAGGCTGAGCTAATCGGCTTTGCCAGTGCTTGTTGCAAATTGCATGTCCATGTGTTAAGATGCCTTTGCACACGTGGCTGGCAATCTTGAAGTGATTTTTCTACTAAAACCCATGCCAAGATGGCTAGCAAAGCCAATGCATTTGCTGAAAATCATGTTTGTGGTACGTACATTCACATACTTCTGATGCATGGCAACCATTTTTAAATTACTAATCTACTTGGCAGGCAGCCATTTTAGAACAGCAAATTAAAATGCTGAAAATTATAAAGTTAGTAGCTCACCACTATTTTATATTATATCGATATATCCACAGAAAAACATGTAAATTATATTATAGTTAGGTATGGTAATAATATCTTACTTTACATCCAAAAAACCAAATTCATTGAAGAAAAAAAATGGTTAAAGTGAAGTTATAGTTAGGTAAAAATGTCAGTATTGATGTAACATTTTAAACTACTAAAACCCACTGAAATTTACCAGTTATAGTTAACTGAGGTAACTGTAACTCGCGCCCTTGCCATGCACAGAGTTGTCATCAATGATGTAATTTCAGATGTCATCAATGATGTTATCAATGATGTCATAAAACGTCATGGGGGATGTAATTTGTGAGGTCATAAGCAGTGCAGCGCGAGGAAGTGAGTCATGGTTACTTCAGTAAAGTATAAGAGGTGAATGTCAGTGTTTTGTTTGTTAAAAATCTTATGTTAAAACTGACATTTTGACTTTACAATAATGTCACTTTAACCTTTGTTTTTTCAGTGATTATCTGTGGTTCAGTGTTTTTTTTAATGTAAAGTAATATTTCATCACCATACGTAAGTATACTACCCCCCTGGTCCACACGGCCTTCAGCTGTGCGCAGCTCGGGGTTGGCCACAGGGCCTGTCCTGCAGCCAGGACCTGCGCTCAACCCCGAAAGGCAGCCAACACCCCTTCGCCTGTGCATGGTGTGGGGTTGGCAGCAGGGTCTGAAACCCATACATTTAAAGATGACCGCAACATTTCTCTTCATGTTGTGGACAGTCAATAAGAAAAGGAGCTCCCACTGCACAGCGTCTCACTCCCAGAAGAGCGAGGTGGACGATGGGGAAAAAAGACCCCTCAGCCAATCAGATCACTCTATTATTCGAAGTTACGTGCCCACAGAACTCCTGCGAGAGTCCTGGGAACCCATCTGTCCAGATATCTATTACTTTTGAACTGTTTTTGCTAAAAAATCACCACACCAAATCACAAAAAGCGCTCTTTCTGGGTAAAGATCTGGCTTTCTCTCAACTTTGGTGTAAATGCATTCAGCTGTTTTGTTCTAGCAGTGTTCAAAATTTCCTAAGCCAATTGCATGGGGAAATTGTGTTTTTGAGCCTCCCCCTTTTTCATAGGTCCCCGCTTGATGGATCACTCTAAAACTTTCCACAAAGGTACTGAGGTGGATGAACATTTCTAGGGGAAAGTCTTGTGGAGATTTGTCAAACTTCACCAACGTTATTAGCAAACCAAAAAAACATTTCCTATGGCAACTAGATCCTAACTATAATTGCTCACTGTGTAAGATATATACACACATGTGCACACACAAACACACCCACACACACCCACGTGAATGCATGTACACACACACACGCACACGCACACATACACACACCCCAGGATGGGGAGCACAGCAAGGAGTGGGGTTAGCAGGAGGAAAATGAAGCACAAACGTATTGGCTCAGCAGCCCTTTGCAGCTGTCAAGCCATGATAAAAATAAGAAAAAGGATAAAATATAATTCATAGGGAGCAGGGTCAGTGGGCTGTGAATCATGGGCGGAAACAAACACAAATTAGGGGGTAGGGGCAATAAGAAGGAAAATTGGAAAAGAGGAAATGAGCATGCAGGTATGCAGTGGAAGGATATGTCTTACTGTGAGACCGAAAATCTCCGGGGAGGAATGCTATTGACTCAAGAGCAGGCAACTGACAGAGTCTTCACAACCATTCAGTCATAAACAATGGGCTTACCTAAAGCCTAAAGCTCTCTCTGCAGTCATATGGTTGTCTGTACCAGGGACAGGGGGTCTAACAGCCAAATTTGAGAGGCTTCACTGTCGATACTGAGTCAACAAGATCTCAAAATATCTTTATCGCACACACATAACGTATTAATAAAGATAAAGAAGGAAAAAAGGCTAACACTACATGCATAGAGGAGACCGGTACATCATCGATTATTCGTAAAATGGCTGATTAATCCACAACAGATTGTAAAGGGTTTCCATCAAAATAGACTCAATGATCAGTCCTATCATTTGGCCAAACCCATGTGCAAATGAGGCTGGTCCCCTGATCAGTGGGACACTCAGCTCCGCACCTTATTGTTGTATCAGGATTTGGTCCACCAAATACACAAACCGTCCATGATGACTGATCTTTTGATGGTAAAGTAAGAAGAAATAGTGCAACGAACAAGAAAGTGATCTAAAATAGGATGGAATGTCCTCCTTCTAAATACTTTATTCTACGGACTGGACACGCCTCCTAATTAAAAAATAGAACAGTGCAAAAGAAGACAGTAACAATTATCTGTCTACATAAGGGCCAACATGTTTCTGCCTAATGGGTATTTAATCCCTTGGCATTCGTGAGTGCCTCTGCTCGTATAATAGTTGCACTCCTAATAGTGAAATATAGAATTCACCACCATCACCAAAAACAAATTATAGTAAAACTGGTTAGAAACGGTACAACCTGTAACAACCATGGACATTAACCCTCCGATTCACAATGGTTACTGTGAATTCTGTGAAGGAAAACGTTATATCATTAGTACTGTATTCGATGCATCAGTCTCATGTGCATAGTGTGTCACCAAACCAACCAATAATGTGTGTCAGAAAATTAATTTTTATGCTTACCCTTTGTGGTAGGGCAATAGACCTCACCTCACCTGGACACTGCTCAGGTACTAAGAGGCCCCGCACTACAAATATATAGGGAAAACAAAAGAATGTGGCAAAGTACAGTAAAGAATTTTTTTTGCTTTAAACCCTGCCTATGATCATTCCTATAACCAAATGCCCTGTATCTATAGGCAAAACATGTGAGGTAGATAAACACCCCAAACTCAGTGTACTAAGCCTCAAAATGACCCAGAAACTCGACTAAGACACCAAACTTTAAGGAAGATTAAAACTCCTTTGTATGCTTATTCAGGAATTTTACAACATACTGATCTTCAAAACCTGTGATTTGCTAAAGTTTGCAACATAGTATAGCTAAAAATATTCTAAAAATATTCTGTGGTAGCTGCTCACCTTTCCGTCGGTACCTCAAGCTCCCATCTGAGACTTGGGGGAGGCACCGATCTGTAGGAGATGCTAGTATAAGTAGTCTAGTGAGGGTTTGTTAGTGAAGTATCCCTCCAACTTTAAGATGTATACTAGATAATGGCGATCTTATCATGTGTCCCTTCAATTAGTATATATTAGTGGCAAGGACACTATTATCAGACATTTATTGTGAAGTAAGCCTTATTGGTCTTTATTTTCATAAGAAAACTAAGGACACTACTTTACGCTCGAAATCTCACGAGATCTCGCGAGAGGAAGTGCTCAGAACTACCATATGATGTCATATCGGCCATCTTTGTAGTTCCTAACACTATGATCTGGTAATCATTAAACCGTGATTATTCCTCACGTGCATATGATGTTAGAATGCCCCCAGTGTTGTGAGTCACTGCCTATTTTTCTCCAAAATAAGCCTACTTGAGCTTGTTTTCTTAGGAACAAGAGCGCACTACTTAGCGCTCGAAATCACGCGGGAAGATGCGCTCAGAACTACCCGATGACAACATATCGGCCATCTTTGTAGTTCTGAAGGCTCCTACCTGTATATCATAGAATCACGATTGACCATGTGTTGTTTTTGAAAAAAGTACCAGTCATTGGACAATGACAGCTGCCCAATGATGTCATTTCGGACATCTTTGTAGTGCAATGACTGCAACCTATTGGTCCGTAATATTCCAATGTTGTTTTTGGGAACACAAATGCTCTAAGTAGTATGCCATGAGTGGCCTCAGAGTGTATTCAATGGGCATAACTATGCAGATGCTCCAAAATATTAAAATGTGGGAACCATCCTAATGGTTGTGCATAGCTATATGTCACCCTCCAGTGTATGTCAGAAAACTCCCATAATCAAACCTATTTGTGATATTACGAGAAGAGTGTGAGCAAAGTAATTCAGGCATGAATCAATATGTACAACATGTTTATATAGACACACCCTATTACAGTCAGTATATCCCAGTTATTACTCACTAGTGCCAAGGCTACAGGGAGGTCCAAGGAATATCATCATTTAATCCTCCTGTATCTGTCCGAAGTTTATAAATCCATTTTTGCTCTTTTCTAAAAAGGTAACCCGACACATCACTTATGTGACTGGGTATATATGGCTTCTCCAGGACAGTCCATTGGAAGTCCGTTTCTAGATGTGCACGCTCCAGGAAATGTCTTGTAAGTTTAGTGTTGTTTTTCTTACAACGAAAAGAACTCTTGTGTTCCAACATCCTGGTGCGGACTTTGCGGGTCGTCATACCCACATATCGTGTGGAGCAAGGACATGTCAGCATATAAATCAGATTGGTACTATTGCAATTACTATAGTTACTCTGCAACCAAGGTCTCGTGGTGCCTATATCTATCTCCTTCGTATGTTTGGTCTGAGGGCAGATTGAGCAAATGCCGCAAGGGTGATGCCCGACAGCTGGTGGAAGGTTCCACAGTGTTCCACCAAGTTTCCTAGGGAGCTCTTTTGGGCATGTGTGAACAAGTCGATCCCGAATGCTGCTTGCCCTTTTGAACGCAAACAAGGGTTGCGCGATTTTCTCTCTCCCATGGTTCAGAAGGCGCCAGTGTCTTTTGACAATCTTCTGGATGGCATTGCTTCTAGTATTGAAGGTGCTCACGAAAGTGAGTCTAGTCAGAGGTGGTTTAGGGATTGGGGCTTCCAGGAGGGCCTCCCTATTGTTGTTAACCGCTCTCTTTTTTGATCTTTTTATGAGTGAATTAGGATAGTGTCTGTCCCGTAATTGTACACAGAGATTCCTAGCATGCACCTCAAAGTCCTCTCTATTGGAGCAGTTCCTGCGAACCCGTAGGAACTGGCCATATGGTAGATTCTGGCGCAGGGACTTCGGGTGGTAGCTCTCGTAAAGGAGAAGTGAGTTCCGCGCCATAGGTTTCTTGTACAAACTGGTTTCTACTGTTTAGCCATTGGTGGAATTCATTGACGGAATCCACCGTGCCTCTCCACACCACCAACACGTCGTCAATATAACGCTTCCACCACCTAATAGAGGTGTGGAAGGGGTTGGTGGGTGTCAGTACGTGTTGTTGTTCGAACTGGTGCACGTATAAATTCGCCAGGCTCGGCTACCCACCCTCACTAGACTACTTATACTAGCATCTCCTACAGATCGGTGCCTCCCCCAAGTCTCAGATGGGAGCTTGAGGTACCGACGGAAAGGTGAGCAGCTACCACAGAATATTTTTAGAATATTTTTAGCTATACTATGTTGTAAACTTTAGCAAATCACAGGTTTTGAAGATCGTATGTTGTAAAATTCCTGAATAAGCATACAAAGGAGTTTTAATCTTCCTTAAAGTTTGGTGTCTTAGTCGAGTTTCTGGGTCATTTTGAGGCTTAGTACACTGAGTTTGGGGTGTTTATCTACCTCACATGTTTTGCCTATAGATACAGGGCATTTGGTTATAGGAATGATCATAGGCAGGGTATAAAGCGAAAAAATTTCTTTACAGTACTTTGCCACATTCTTTTGTTTTCCCTATATCTTTGTAGTGCGGGCCTCTTAGTACCTGAGCAGTGTCCAGGTGAGGTCTATTGCCCTACCACAAAGGGTAAGCATAAAAATTAATTTTCTGACACACATTATTGGTTGGTTTGGTGACACACTATGCACATGAGACTGATGCATCGAATACAGTACTAATGATATAACGTTTTCCTTAACAGAATTCACAGTAACCATTGTGAATCGGAGGGTTAATGTCCATGGTTGTTACAGGTTGTACCGTTTCTAACCAGTTTTACTATAATTTGTTTTTGGTGATGGTGGTGAATTCTATATTTCACTATTAGGAGTGCAACTATTATACGAGCAGAGGCCCTGACGAATGCCAAGGGATTAAATACCCGTTAGGCAGAAACATGTTGGCCCTTATGTAGACAGATAATTGTTACTGTCTTCTTTTGCACTGTTCTATTTTTTAATTAGGAGGCGTGTCCAGTCCGTAGAATAAAGTATTTAGAAGGAGGACATTCCATCCTATTTTAAATCACTTTGTTGTTCGTTGCACTATTTCTTCTTACTTTACCATCAAAAGATCAGTCATCATGGACGGTTTGTGTATTTGGTGGACCAAATCCTGATACAACAATAAGGTGCAGAGCTGAGTGTCCAACTGATCAGGGGACCAGCCTCATTTGCACATGGGTTTGGCCAAATGATAGGACTGATCATTGAGTCTATTTTGATGGAAACCCTTTACAATCTGTTGTGGATTAATCAGCCATTTTACGAATAATCGATGATGTACCGGTCTCCTCTATGCATGTAGTGTTAGCCTTTTTTCCTTCTTTATCTTTATTAATACGTTATGTGTGTGCGATAAAGATATTTTGAGATCTTGTTGACTCAGTATCGACAGTGTAGCCTC
The DNA here is from genome assembly GCF_964204655.1 of Triturus cristatus. Lineage (NCBI taxonomy): Eukaryota > Metazoa > Chordata > Amphibia > Caudata > Salamandridae > Triturus > Triturus cristatus. The sequence goes on from NC_140590.1 coordinate 1,577,725,539, forward strand.
TCAAATTTGGCTGTTAGACCCCCTGTGTTTCGTGTGTTATACATTCAGTTGGTGCTGGGGATAAAATCAGGTGTGGGTCTTTAAAATATATATCCCTTGGACCCTATTGTAAATGGTTTTGTTTAATCTGTCTGTACCAGGGACCAAAACATTCCTCAAAAATTAATTCTGGTGCCTACCACCTGCAACCACATGCACAAATTAAGGGTTACTTATGCTTCAGCATTCATTCTTTGGGGTCTGAACTCAACCATTATACCAAATGCTGCGTCACATGATCTACATGTACATGCAGGATTATACACACAAAGTATTATTTTGCTTTGTATGTTTTCTGCAGATGTTTCATCTCATCAGTAGTCCATCCAAAAGTTTTTTTGGTTTTTTTTGCACCTGTTCGGTTGGTGTAAGTGGTGCATAACATTCTTCTATCCTTATACACCATTTTAAATCACTAATGCATTTCTTGAAAAAAAAGTTGTTCTTTGAAAATGGCATGCTTTATTCTCAATGCTTGGGATGTTAAAATTAAGTATACCAATTCTTCAAAACTTGCATATGTATACTTAGGCTATCTGGTTTTAGGTTTAAACCAATAATAACTGATAAAACCCCACCAAAAGGAAAATAGCCATCACCAGTGTAAACACCTTCAAAACCACAAATTAAGTGCCATTCAAAGAAAAGAAAAGATGAGTGAAAGAGTCATTTTTATTTCTTCCTGAAGGGGCCAATACAATGCAACTTTGTTATCAAAGCCAGCAGCAAGAAATACTGGGCTAACATTATTCTGCTTGAGTTTTGTTGTTTAGGGATGTCACTAAAATATTGGTTCTTCTTCCTTCTGCTTTTTTCAGTTTTGTGGCCTTTGGTCTAAAGAAGCAGTGTTTAGAACCATGTTTTAGGTCTTATTTAGTTATCTTATAAACTGTCAGGAAATATCAAAATCATATTTGACATTTTGGCTACATTCGATTTCACTGATAGGTAACATGGCTGGTTTCAATAGAGTCTTTTCTAATATGTATCATCACATTTACTCACAGACAGAGAATGGGTGAAATCCTTTGCTATATCAGCCCCCTTTTCTAGTGAGTCAGTATTGATTGTAGGTGAATTGCCAAACACTCCAGGCATCAAACATTCAATGCAAGGTGTAGTGACAGGTATATGTGAAAAGAATGTTGCGACCAAGCATCTGAGACAGTGTTGAAAACATGATACCAGATGTTTGGTAAACATGGAACCTAGTGTCACTTAGAATGCTGTTGCAAAAGGTTCCTACTGAGTTCAATAAAGATTTGAGTGATATTGTTTTTATTTGCAGTAATTCAGCTAGGTATATGAAAAAGTTCTACGATAACTTTTCAAAATAGATACATGAGCTGAAGTACTTCCCTGTAAGAGATCCTTGTCACTTGCTAGATGGTATACTGAAAGCATCTTTACAGTCTACAGAGTTAATGAAGAATTCTATTGACTTTGTAGTCCATTCTGGTGCACTGTTTTGTTATGTCCTGGAACTAAAATGCTAATATTTCTTATTTTGTGCTTTGTGTGGCATCAAAGAATGAGTCATCCTAACTGTGTCACTAGCTGATGCTTCCCAGTCTGAGAGGCTTTGAATGCTATATTATCCATGTGGCGACCGTTTACAGAATTTCTGCTTAGTGATGATGCCAAAGGCAAGAAATGTGACGATCTTTGGTCACATATTGATAGTGATGTGAAAAAGAATTGTCTACTGCATGCTTAGGTTTTTACGGGAAAACATGACTGCTGTAGTGGATATCATCAAAATACTAGAGTCTGAAGACAGCCTGGTCAACAAGTGTTCAGTGTAATTGGTGTAGATGTGAAACATCTCCTTGAGAGTAGGCTGGGTGACATTTGTAGTGACTTTGGCACTGCAACGTGCTCCATGTTAGAATTCTTGGCACTTGGTAAGCAAAGAAATGTTGAGGAGCATTCAGGATTTTTTCTTTTACAGTCTATCGGAAATGGCTTGCAATGACGTATAGAAATGTCCCTTCACCAACCATGGCATTTGAAGTTAATGAAGCCTCACTGAGGTACTCTGCACAAGTTCTAGATCGCTTCTTAATTTTCTTCAGTACTGCTTCATTTTTGACCGCTTCGATAACTGAGGGCATATGCGCCCAATTCAATGCATATATTGCAGAATATGTCCTAGAAAAACACAATCTTCAGAGGCACCAGTGTTGGCATGGAAAGCTATGGCATTGGCCAGAGTAAGCAAATTGTGTACTGGCTGTTTTGGTGTTCTGTGTCTCAAGTGCCAATGTTGAGAGGGCCTTTTCACTGATAAACCTTTACATAGGGAGGAAAGAGCGAGTGCGCATGACCATAGACTCACTTAAGTATTGTATGGTGTACTACAATAAGCTTGATTTGTAAAAATGTATTTGGACCTCATATACCCTGTACACACGCTGTCTATACACATGCACTATCAGTGCAGAAAGCAAGTAATAAGTAAAAGTAAAACATTCCATAAACACTGGAAAAACAATGTTTCTGTTGTTTTCAGTCAAGAAAAAATGTGTACCTACTGATAACCACTGTTTTTTTAAGGTATTGAAAACAATGAAAAAACCCCACCAGAATTTACATTTACCAAAAATAGAAACTGAAAACAGGAAAGCCTATGTATACTGTAAATGAGGGCAATCGTGCAAATTTGTTAAGTAATAGTTTATAGCAGATGCCACATGCCATGCTTAACCAGGGGCGTTGCTACCTTTGGTACAGCAGGTGCAGTGGCACTGGGAACCAGAGGCCTGAGGGGCCCACTGAACCATGACTCCTGATGTATTTTGCAATTCAAACAGCAGTCAGAGGGCCAGTTTCCTGTCTTGTACTAAGGCATATGATACACTGGTTACACCACTGTGTTGAACCATGTATGCCACATCATGGGTTAGATGCTTGTGATTCTGAAATGTTCTTTGTTAAGTGTCCCACTATTTACTGGAGCTAAGTCTTTGTTATCCCAAATACCTAAAACAATGATCTTGATAAGTTCTGGAATATTGTAATGCACTTTTTCAGTGACATTGCCATCCCAACATGTGGAGAATGTACATGATGTACTATGGCCCTCATTATGGGTGGCCTAAATTCTCCTGGCATGTTTGGTAAATACTGTTAATGGGAGGTACTTGGGACAATCATGATTAAGAGTAAAGCTGGAACACTATAGGCCTGAGGTGTCCCCCGGGACTCCAGCATTTCAAGGCAGCCAAAATCTCTAGTTACAAATTTTTGGAAGATATGGAGAATAAGCAGAGGAAGAGGATACAGTACCTTATGGGTTTTCCAAATTCTTAAGAGGGCCGTCAGGGTTCATAAAGATTGAACTGGTGTCTAAGTTGAAAAGTCAAAGGAATATCAGTTTGGTGATTTGCCAAAGACTTAATTATAGAGAACATAGACCAGAGAAAATCGTTTTTCTTTCTTTTCCTAAGTTCACTGCTCAGTTCCACCTCTTTGCATCCTTCTTGGCTTCCAGGTGCAGTTGAGACCAACAGCAATGTTATAGAATGTGTAGGCACAGCATAAATTGCACCTTTTGTTTAGAAGAATTTCAAATGCAAACAAGGAGACCAGATAACCCTTGAACAGCGTTACAGTTTGGACTATGCCCTGAAAGCCCTAAATGAGGAAGAGAATGTAGGCCAACCTAGTGTCTTTCTTAGTTTAGCACCTGCTGTGAGGTGGGAGACGAAGGAGGGTGTCAGTGATCCTTCCGGGCCTCACAGGTGGAAATGTTAAAGCGTGCATCCTCAGTTTGAGGAGAAAGAACTTGGTTGATCCCTTTAGAAAGTCAGACAGGTTGCTTTCTATCATATAGAAAGGCAGAAGGACCAGGAACGTAAAGCTTGAAATCAGACGATACCTGCGCTTGGAGGTAGCCATGTAGGCCTCTCATGAAGGTGAGTGAGTCAAGTTTCACTCATGTGCTGTTGACCTTGCACAGCCTTATATGGCAACTGGTGGCACTAGAGCATGCCCAGGAACATAATTGTGTGAGAACACAATCATACAGTACAGTGAGCACTGGCCAGGCAGCAACCATAATCCTTGTCAGGGTGAGGCACAAGCCAACCCTAAATTAACCTCTGCTCAACCCTCTCGTAGCTTGGCACAGAACAGTCAGGCTTAACTTAGAGGCAATTTATACAACACTTCAAACAGTAATAAAGTGAAAACACCACACAATAAAAAGTATCCCACACCAAGTTAGAAAAATAGAATTCTCTTTAATAAGTAAAATAAGACCAAAACAACAAAAATCCCATCAGTAGAACATGTCATATGTAAGTTTAAAGATTTTAGTGGAAATAGCGTCAAAAAGCACAAAGCCCCAACTGTGGATATCTGGTTGGGGTGGACAGGGATAAAGTCACAATCTCAGGCTCGTCACTATGGAGTGTGGGCCTGCTACAGGGACCCAGTTGGCCTGCAGAACAAAGTGCCTTAAATTCTCGTTTGTGAAGTGTTGCGAGGATCTGCGTCAAAGATGCGTTGTGCAGCCGAAGCAATATGTTGGTACTGAGATGTGGTGAGGATGTGATGCAAGGGCCTGTGTCATCACTGAAGATCCCATCAACGGGGTTTGCAATGCGAAGTCTGGTGTTGAGGATGCGGTGCGCAGTCTGGACCATGCGTCGGTTCCACATGGCTGCAAGGCTGTGATGTGGAGTCTGGCGTCGTCGTCGAGGCTGCCTTCGACGAGGGATGCGAGGGCCTGCACAAGAAATGTGTTGTGCAGTGGCACTTCAGAAGGTGTTAGTGCTGTGGCGGCAATGTGGGTCTTTGTAACGGGTCCAATCCACGCAGTAGTGGAGACTCATCAGTTCTGCTTGGGGTTGTGCCGTGCAGCAGAGGAAATGCATTGGTTCTGCTGGATCCACAAAGGCTATCAGAGCACCTTCAACCGACTTCCAAGGGTCCAGGACTGGGGTGGCAACACTTGTCATGGTAGACTCACAGATGGCAGAGTCCAGGTGCAGGTGCAAGGTGGTTGGAAGCCTGTTATGTCTCTGAGGCTTCAGATCAGGAGGCCAGCCAACTAGCCCTAGGAGTCACTCTGGGTTCTGGATCTAAGAGATGCAGGCCCAGTCCTTCTCACCCAGGCAAGAGGGCAGCATTTCTGCACAGCAGGGCACCAGTTTCTTCAGAGCAGCAATCCAGCAGAGTGGCAGCCCTTTCAGCAGAACAGCAGTCCTTTTTCCTGGCAGAGTATCATCAGGTCTAGAATTGTACTGAAGTGGTTGTGTCTAAGGTCCAGTATCTATACCCAGTTTTGCCTTTGGAGTGGGGAGAAGTCTCTTGAGGTATTGCAAGAGCACAGGTGCCCTGCCTTCCTGGCCTTGGCTCAAAACTAACTGCATAGGGTAGGCAGCCCTTTGTGTGGAGACATGACATAGCCTTCTCACGTGTAAGTGGGGCAGGGTCCAGTTCCTCCCACCCATCCTGCCAGTGATGGCCCATCCAGTGACACCTAAGCTCCCCACTGTGTGTGTGTCTAAGAGAAATACACAAATCTTAACTGTCATCCACACCCAGTCATGTGACCCAGAGACAGGCTGCAGGCACCAAATGACTAATGCAAGAAAATACCAACTTTTTAAAATTGGCATTTTCCGAGTTGCAATTTAAAATCCAACTTTACTATAAGTTAGGATTTTAAATTGTGATTACAGAGACACCAAACATGAACTGGGTACCTTTTCCCATTTAGAAATTACACTTATAAAATCTAATAAGGTAACCCCAACGCTTTCCTATGGGAAAGGCAGGCCTTAAAGTAGAGAAAAACTAATTTATGAGTTTTTTTCACAACCAGGACATATAAAACTTAAAAGGGCATGACCTGATTTTTAAATACATTGCACCCTGCCCTCTGGAATGTCCAGGGTCTACCCTATGGGTGACTTATATGTATTGAAAAGAAAGGTTTAGACCTGGCAAAAGGGTTACTTTTCCAGGTCGAAATGGCAGTTTAAACCTGCACACACTGGATGCAATGGAAGGCCTGAGACATGTTTAAAGTACTACTTAAGTGGGTAGCACAATTAGGGCTGCAGACCCACTAGTAGCATTTAATTTACAGGCCCTGGTCACAGGTAGTGCAACTTTACCAGGGATTTTCAAGAAAATTAAATATACCAAGTGGTATATGCCAATCTAACATGTTATTAGGAGGGAGAACACACAAGTTAGCACTGGTTAGCAGTGGTAAAGTGTGCAGTGTCCTAAAGCCAACAAAAATGAACATATTTAATAACAGTCCTACTACATAGGTTTTCAAAGATTGTCCTACTGAGTGTATTATGATGCACTCAGATTGAATGAGTTTTCATATGTATTCAAATGACCGAGTGAATGAATACCTTAATTGCATATGTCTTAGCGCACAAAAACATTTTTCAATCAATTTATTAACGACATAAGGACATTATTTGGGCTACTTCCCTTGATACTAAGTACTGCATGCAATGTAATACGCATGAGCTCTCCCATGGCCAAGTGGCACAAGAAGGTGATTAAGGCTCTACGCATTAGTTTGGACACTGAGAAATGATTAGGATAAAATGAAAGATACAAATGGTAAATTTAGTAAAAAATTCATAAAACATGATCCACTACATTGCATGGAAATCAGTCAAAACACTGAGAGGAAAATGTGAGCCGCACAAATGGCGAAAGCAGAAGAGTGTAAAGCAAAAATGTCTGCTTTAAGATCTTAGAGGCCAAAGAATGTAGGACTCCCCCATTGGCTGTACCTGCATGTCTCCAGACGTCCAGATACAGTGATGTCAGTCTGGTGCAAACAGGGGGAGGGAGCGCGACTAATGAATGAACATGCGTCTGGAGGTAATGGCAACAGGTGACAGCAATGCAATCAGTATGATAGGGTGACGTGGAGAGAATGAAGCTAGGATGCTGTGAAAGATTGATATTTGAAGGCAGTGTGATGGGTAGTGGGGTGGCCAACTTAAATGATTTCTTCAGGATGGTCCTGAAACTATGGTGTCTGTGACATGTTATACACCCAGTTACTGTGGGAAACCAACTATCCTGCTTTCTGCACATCAATAAGGCCGAAGAAGGGAGGGGGTCTTGAGAATCTCCAAAGACCCAACTCTGACACTTTTAACAAGAACTGTGCAGTGAAATGTGTCAGCAAGGTGTTTACATGACAACTTTTTGGGCGGAGATGAAGTACAGAAGAAGTCACACATAATGCTACTTTAGAAACATATTTTAGTTGCTAATACAAAGTGAAATTATCAAGTAAAGAGGTCCAGAAGGTGAAGATTAGATTTCAATGTTTGCTCTTGGTTTGCTGGTCTTCACACACAGCTACACTTCTAAGTGTGTAGCATTTCATAGGTGAACAGCATATTTCCTGCACAATGTTAGCTCTTATATGTACTGATGTGTATCAGACCTCTCTGTTTTGCAGATCAGATAAGTCTGTTTGACACTGTAGTTATCTAGGCATTGAGAGCTCCTTTAGTCTGGAGGGTGGTACATTAGGCAGCAATCAGTGGTGTTGAAGATATTTATGTGCAATCATGTGCAATTAGCAGTGTCCTTGGGCTCGCTTCAGTGACAAAACGTAGCAGAATTAATGAGAGCCATGTTGACAAAGAAAATCGTTAACCCTTTCACACCTTACTTAAGCTCCTTCGCTCATCGCAGGCTACCAGGCATATGTTTACTTTCATATAGGTGAACCAAGTGGGTTGTCCCCCTCTGTCCCCAAAAATGGCCCACCTCTATGTACCTTGAAGATATATGTCGCCAAAGAACATTGAAGTAGAGTTAAAATAGTACATGAGTACTTACCTATATATACTTACCTTCATGATATTTTGGTAGTTGATATTCTGGATACGATAATTTGATAGTACAATATTTAAAAATTAGTGTTCATGTAGATACCACTTTAATCAAAGTAGAAAGAAAAAAGTCTGATGCAAGAATAATGCAGAAGTATTTGTGTGTGGGTGGTGTCAGTTTGGACCAAACGGCTGTATTTTCTTACTTAGGGGTTACTTTTAGCGAGACATGCAGCTGGTCTAACCAGCTGGATCTTCTCGCTCTTAAACATGCCCAATTAGGTGGAGCTTTGCTGAAAGAGCATAAACACTCCCTAACAAAACCAATAGCTCCCCTAATGAAGATATATGGCTCCAAGATTCTGCCTGCCATTTTATATGGTGCTGAGATTTGGGGTTTTAGTAACCTGACCAAGTTGATGACTGCCCAGAATAAATTCCTCCGGTCAGCTATTGGGCTTCCACAATCCACTCCGCGCATTCCCTTATTATACGATCTGGGAATCCAGTCTATAGAGGATTTGGCAGGGTATAGACCCTTGGCGTTTTGGCGGCGCCTGTGGACTACACCCGAACTATCGATCTATGCTAAAGCCCTCTTGGAGGTTAAAGGGCTGGAGGGTTCGCATAGGATACCCTGGTTGTCTGGTATTAAAACCTTGTTGACCGATCTTGGGATGGGTGACCTATGGGCTCACCCAGACACTGTGGTCTTTCCGTCAAAAAATGTCCTAAAGGATGCCTATTGGGGCTTTATCAAGAACAGGAGATGTGCTTCCCTTATAGGGACCTCGATGACTGCTTCATTTCTAGTTTTTAAGGATGAGTCTGTCTACGAAAGTTACTGGGATACCATCTTGAAGTATTTTGATCGTAAATTGTATCACCAGTTCAGAGTGGGCGCCCTACCACTGCGAGGTCTCACCAAAAGCTGGAGTCCTCTTGGTAGCGATAAGTGCCCCTTCTGTGTAGATATGATTGAATCCATGGACCATTTCCTTTTCTGTTGTCCAACCTACCTACTACCTCGACGTGTTTGGCTTCGACCTGTTTGCAGACTAATGAGCATTCGCTCTGCACAGGTTGCTAGTAGAATTTTGAAAACAGATACAACAAAACCTGTAGCTATAGGTGTTGCCAAATTTATTAGCTGGGCATGGATCCTTAGGGCACGGAAACTTAAGTCATGATTTGTGTTTATAAGGCTTTAGCTGTTATTATCAAGCACTATATTATGGACTATCAGGTTAATTGGTGTGTCCCCCACCGTATTTTATTATGTCAGTGACTACTTATGACTTATTAGCATATAAATGTAATATTTTAAGTTTTTAGAAGTTTTATCTTGTATTGTAACATGAATTATTTTTATATGAATTGTTTTTAATATGTGTACAGTGTCTTTTATGATGTGAATCGAATAAAGACTAATTGACTGACTGACTGGCAGAAGTATTTCGCCTTCTCTTTGGATGTGAGGGCCAGGACCAGTGTTGCTAGTCAAGTGAAGTCGAGAACATCCTTCTTGCTTTTTCTCATGGCCAGAAGTTTCGTTTTGGCACCTTTAAGACAGAGATAATATTCCTTTATCCAAGAGTAAATACGATACTTTCATTCTTTGATCCTGCCTGACATCCCGATCCTTCTTCCTTTAGATGTGTGAAGATCTGGGTAAGTCCTGCATTTGTATGGAATTGAAGGATCTGTAACTCTATAACCTGGGCTATTTAGTTCATGTGGGCATGAAACAGAAGGGTAGATAGTGCCATATCCTAAAGTGGGTCCCTCTGCATCACAGAACTGGAGGACTCTGCCATCGCAGTCGTAGTTGGTTGCTGTTCTGATGGAAAGATATAGCAATCTATTAAATTCATACCCTGTCATTCAGAATATTAAACAGGGTGTCATGGTTGTCAGTGTCCTACACAGCTGAGCGTGCAAGCAGTACCAATTTTGCATGTTTTTCTCTGTGCAGGGTATTTCTCATGATGGCCAGAGTAATGCTGCATGCATCAGTCGGGTGACTATGTTACCCATGTGGAAGGAGTCGTGAATTAGATCTATGATGTTCCGGATCCTTTTAGGGAAGTGCTCCTTACTCCATCCTGCGTGGCATGGTATTGCAGACAACTGAGAAGGTTTGATTTTGTTCATGCCTCTTCATTAATCTGTAGCAAATGTAATTTTATTATAGTGCAGGTGGTGCACCATGTTTTTTGTGCATACACTTCAATTGTATTAATCATGGACCCCTAATTTTCAATGTTTGAGCCAAAAGAGTGAATTCACTGTCTCGCATTGCTATTGGGGTACTCAGAAGGTGTTTATCAATGGCAGGTCCTCTTGCAGAATATACGGAATAGTTCCCGTCGCTGGTTCAATGGCTCTGTGTAATTTGAGTGTCGCAAAGAACTTTTAGACCATTTGGTGCTGCAATGGTTAACTTGTTTGTTTAGTTTTACTTTAGATTTTGTTTTTATCAGTATTTCACTATTTCATTGTTTTTCTACTATCTAACTCACTGTTTTAAGGGTAGCAAACACTGCATTAATAGTTTCTGTTCATATTTGGTTTAGTTCTCTTCGGGGTCACGAATTTGTTGGGTGTTCTATTTGCTTTAAAAGAGGGTTCCTAGGGCTTTTCTCATCTCTTGGTTTGTAGTTGTCTTTAGAATAAATTATTTTGAGTTAAGGTTTGTCTACTTTTCTTAATTGTCTGTTTACATTGATTTTCTGCCAGTCTAACCAATAGTTGAATGTTCATAGCCTAGGGATGGAGGTGTGAGGTTTGCTCAAGAAATGTGTGTAGGGGAATTCAATTGAATTCATGGGATGCTATGAATTACGTCCAGAAAAAAAAGATGAATTGTGCTTGATAAAGCAATTCCACACAGTTGATTCGAAAGCGTTGTACAGTGAATACTGAATCTCAGCGCCTGTCATCTCCCTGAAATGGACTGTTGCCATTCCCACACCTGTCTCTGTGGATGGACATTTAATAATACCAGCTAGGACTGTAACCACATTTTTGATGCACCAGGATGCAGTGAACCCTAACATGTGGAAGTTTGTTTCCCACAAATAACACCCGGATTTCGAGAAAATATTTATTAACTGATTGGGTATTCATCAAGCCTTCTTCTGACGTTTTAGCATAATGCTTCGGGGGTTGGTCTGCACTAAGCATGGCCATCTTTGGGCAGATTAGTGCCATTCCAGCTGTCCTCAGTGGGGGTATAATTTCAAGGGCAAGATGTCTAGGGAGCTCAAGCAAAGTTGATATTAACCTTTTTCATATACAGTAGCTCTTTTTACAACAATTCTAAAATTTCTTAGCATTGTGCACAACGTGCTGTTATTACACAATGGAATGGGATTCAATTTATCAATCAGAAAATAAGTAGGGTCGAATATATCCTGCTGGGATATCAACGCAAGAATTAATGGGCATATGTACAAGCCCCTATCACCACTGCGTCACTTTTTTTGACTCTCCGGTGGCCTTGCGGTCACGGGTACTCATAGTATGGCCCGCGGGGCGCCAGCGGCCCGGCAAGCCTTCTTGGCGGCCCGCGGACCGTGTCTCGCACTTTGCATTTCCTGGCCTACGAGTTAACAGAGAAGATGGCCGGAGCATACGTAGTGAATACGTATTCATCACGTATGCTTCTGCGGCCATCCTCTGTTTACTGCTGGCCTCTGATTGTGTGCCCGCCTCTGTGACGTCACGCACGGCACCGGCGGGAAGCACAGGCACTTTACAAGTCAGCTGTAAGTGCAGCGCTTTTACAGCTGACTTTTAAAGGGCCTTTTGAGAAGATTCCTGTGTCCGTGGGGCCGATGATGTCCTCTCCGTCCCCGCAGCCTCTTCTCTTCGGCCGCAGCCTCTTCTCGCCCCTTCACTACCTCAGGACGGCTGAGGGAGGGGATGTGGTCCATCGGCTGCGCTGCCGACTTTGGTACAGGAAACCAGGGTTCGAGGCGTCGCGTCCACATCCTGTGATTCTGGGTAAATCTCTTAATCTCCCTGTGCCTAAATATGTAATGTAAATACGGTGCTCATGTACAGCGCTCCAATACCTTTGGGTCGAGTTCGCGCTATATAAAAGATGCAAAAATAAATTAAAAAAGGGATGTATTAACCCCCATCCTAGAGGCACAAAAGCCAAAGTTTGTACTGTTTGCACACGTGATTTGTGTTTGCACCTGAGATAAAAATTGCACGCACATGGGAATGACAGCCTAAATTATTTCTGCACTAGTGTTTTCAATTATCTTCTTCTCGACACCCCATCATTTTCTTTACTTTCATAGGGCACTTTGACGTCCAGGTTTCTGTTGCTTTCCCTTCTATGTAGGCAACTTTGAGTCCAGTAATACACTGTCTTTCCTAGGGCACTATCATTAGTTATTTCCAGTCTTTTCTAAATCACTCGCTTTGTGACCACAATTTTCGGGAGTGATAATGCATTTAAGTTACCGTGCATTCCGGAAAAGTTCATCTGACTGGCACAGTGCAAAGACAGAGTGTGTGAAAGAGACATCGGTCCTCCTCTGCTTTGAAATTTGGAATGGTATGTATCCACAGCTTGCAGCCTCAAGTGAGATCGCAAACTAATGAGTGGTGTCTAATACACAAAGTAGACTCTATCCCTGAGAATGGTGGCGGGCATCCGCGGACATAGGGGACAGGGGTCCAGGAGACCACTGCATGATCCCACTAATGCAGTTACCTGGATATTAACATTACAAAAACACTGTGTGCTTAAGGGATGGGGGTCACTTATGAAACACACATATTCACGGAATACAAACACAGGAGTGGAGGGCTGCGGTCTCTCGTAGACCTCCATTACTGCATTTGCAGTGATTCACCAGGGAGTGAAAAATGTCTCCTGCCTAATAAAGATCTAGGAGTCAAGAGGCTTTGCGTCCTTTTGCAAAGGGGCATTTTGGGATGCAATAGATTACAATGGTAGTTACAAGCATACAAGGAAAACCTCAGAGTCTCTAGGGACCTGTGGTATGTTAGTTTAGTGTACAAACAATGATCCCTAATGGGAACTATACTGAAAGCCGAATGGAAATTTAATGTACAAATAAAATGCAAAAAAGCAAATACGTAACACACAACAGATTGGGTACTAGTGACAAACATGCTTGGTGGTCTTTGAAGTGTGATTTACATGTGTGATACAAGTGATAAAAGTGCTTATCAATACACATTGGGAGTGGGGAAATAGTTGAGACGGTCGCAACATACTATGAAAACATGTACACATCCATGTCCAGTAGGTCGGGGTGGGGGACTGCATAGAGCTCCTGGCGATCTTGACATTGGAGGTCCTCTCTTATGAAGAATGGGTGAATCTGGCTCGTGACCTGATGGTAGAATAAATTGAGGGGGCACTCAGGGGGCTACAGTCGGGCAAGGCGGTGGGACCCAATGGCCTCTCCCTTGACTTGTTTAAATGTGTAACCCATGAAATCGCACCTCACCTCCTTGGTATGTATCTGGCTGGAAGAGATGCAGGGACCCTCCAAGTGAACCAGAGAATGGCCACAATTGTGGTAATCCCCAAAAAGGGTAAGCCTGCAATGGCCTGTAGTTCGTACCTCCCTATATCCCTGCTCAACATGGAACTTAAAGTACTGGCTAAGGTTCTGGCAAATCGACTGTCGGACGTTATGACATCACTGATCCACAGCACTGATGGGCATGTGCTGAATATCCGGTTACTGCAAATTGCCATGCAATCCCACTTAAGATTGCTATTGTCTGATAATAAAAAAATATTATAAAAATGTGCTCCTTGTTGTTACATCTGCTTTGGAAATACAGCATTGTTTAGTAATGTTTTGAAACGGTAGTGATTTTTTCCCCTCTAGCTCTGCCCCCACTGACCCCGCCCCCTACTGACCCCGCCCCCACCGGTGCGGCCCTCGGCCACAAACCACACTGTAAATTTGGCCCCCGAGAGAAAGTTTGTGAGTACCCATGATCTAAGCTGATTTTGCAACCTTATATTGCAAACTGGATCATAATGTTGTCCTTGATATAGAAATTATCGCAATTTTAATATATAATTCAATAACAACTGTATTTAAAAGAGTTAACTGGAGTTCCCCTTAAAAAAAGCATTGCAGTCTTAAACCTGCACCTGTAAATGGTCTCCCTTCTCTTGTGCCTCACTGCACCAGATAACTGATGCGTGGTGTAAGGGGCACCTCTCAGGACGTTGCTTTGAATAGTGCAGCAGGTGAAGTAGCAGCAGGGCTCAGGGTTCTTGGGTGATCAAACAACAACATTATGAACATATTTTACTGTCCAGCCTTTGGATGGATGTGCCAATTTACCTTGCTTGCATCAGCACCCAAGGCACCACTGCTCTGCCATAGCCCCTCTTGCAGTGGCCTCACAACCAAGATACAGCTTTATTTACGTAGATTTATATAGCGTGAACTTGACCCGATATCAGGTATCAGAGCGCTTTACATAGCACCAGTAGCATTACATGAGGATACATGAGGCTTGGCCAGGTCTAGGAGAGGGCTGCCCATGCCAGGGGAAAGGAACTCCTCCCCTGGGTCCCACAACACTGCACGATTTTTGCTAGACCCGGGGAAAGAAGCCTCTCTCAGGGGTATAGCTATCTAAAGTGCAGCAGGTAGAGTGGCACCAGAGTCGAGGGTGATAGGTGGCCAATGCACTCAAATTGTGGGTGTATTTTACTGTCAATCCAGAGGGGCAGCCAAAGCCAAATTACCATACTTGCTCCTGTGTCAATTGCAACATTTGTATGCAAATGCCCCTTCTACCATGGGCCTGCCAGCCATGATCCAGTGATGCTAGGCCTAGGAAAGAGTCCCCCTTATCTTGGCATCTCAGCCATAGTCCAGCACGGACATGCCAGGGCAAAGTGTACTCTCCAATGAGCCTTGCCATACTGAACCATGGACTCACAGTGATGGTCCAGCACTGCCAGGCAGGACAGAGGACTCCCTTCAATGAGCCTTGCAGTACTGAAGCATGTACTCACAGTGATGGTCCAGCACTGCCAGGCCAGGGCAGAGGACTCCCTTCAATGAGCCTTGCAGTACTGAACCATGTACTCACAGTGATGGTCCAGCACTGCCAGGCCAGGGCAGAGGACTCCCTTCAATGAGCCTTGCCATACTGAACCATGGACTCACAGTGATGGTCCAGCACTGCCAGGCCAGGGCAGAGGACTCCCTTCAATGAGCCTTGCCATACTGAATCATGGACTCACAGTGATGGTCCAGCACTGCCAGGCCAGGGCAGAGGACTCCCTTCAATGAACCTTGCAGTACTGAACCATGTACTCACAGTGATGGTCCAGCACTGCCAGGCAGGACAGAGGACTCCCTTCAATGAGCCTTGCAGTACTGAACCATGTACTCACAGTGATGGTCCAGCACTGCCAGGCCAGGGCAGAGGACTCCCTTCAATGAGCCTTGCAGTACTGAACCATGTACTCACAGTGATGGTCCAGCACTGCCAGGCCAGGGCAGAGGACTCCCTTCAATGAGCCTTGCCGTACTGAACCATGGACTCACAGTGATGGTCCAGCACTGCCAGGCCAGGGCAGAGGACTCCCTTCAATGAGCCTTGCCGTACTGAACCATGGACTCACAGTGATGGTCCAGCACTGCCAGGCCAGGGCAGAGGACTCCCTTCAGTGAGCCTTGCAGTACTTAACCATGGACTCACAGTGATGGTCCAGCACTGCCAGGCCAGGGCAGAGGACTCCCTTCAATGAGCCTTGCCGTACTGAACCATGGACTCACAGTGATGGTCCAGCACTGCCAGGCCAGGGCAGATGACTCCCTTCAATGAGCCTTGCAGTGCTGAACCATGGCTAGCAAGGCTTAGAGGTAGGAGCTCCTGTCAGGAGCATAGCGATCAACAGAGCAACAGGTGCAGTGGCATCAGGATGCAGGGTGTAAGGTGACCAATGCAGCCAAATCATGGCTCTATTTGACTGTTTATCCAGTGAACATGGGGGTCAGTTTACCTTGCTTGCACCAGGACCCTGGGTCCCATTGCTACGCCACTGCCCCCTCTCCCACGAGCAGTAGTACTGTGAGGCCAAGGTGAGCACCCCTCACCCACTCGGGCCTTGCAGTCATGGTCAATGCTAAAGTAAGGTAGCAGAAGGCACGATTCTCCTCAGTGGTGACTGGTGACATTTGAAAGTGGTGAAGCGTGAAAGTTCAGGGTGAGTGCCCGGTGGCATGTGACCCCTGAGAAATGTTGAAAAAAAATATTGGGCAAATGGTGCATTTTCAAGCATATTTAAGAAAACAAGAAGGCTTATACAGCAATTTCCAAAGTGTCGTTATGATATCAAAATAAAGAGATTTCCTATGATAATGACATAGGTAACTGCTTAGTCAGTATAACCACAGAACTTCATAACAGACTTTGATATAACTGTGCTGAGTATCTCACAGATTTATTGATAGTGCTCATTAGTGATACATATGTTTTTATGATCTGATTAGTGATTGTGAAAGATGGCCTTACACTACTAACTACAGGCTCATACCACTTACAGCAGCAGCACCATTGCTATGCTATGCTAGGTTAAAATAAAAATTCTTAGACATCACGGTTTTGTCCTCAGCTCAGTCATGAATCATAATACATTTCTGCTGCACCGATAATGAGAAGGCCGCAGCACAGAATAAAGTACATACAAATAAATAAATGTGAAAATGAAATAAATAATAAAACCAACAGTACCCACATCATGATAATAAATATATTTAATACGGCCCCTCTCTTACCACCAGTACAACTGGCAGGCAATACATGGGGCATCATAGTGCTCTGAAGCGCCACCTCTAATCGGGCAGATGGCACACGCACGCAAGCTGACAACACTTGCTTCACAGTGAGTAGTACTCACCAGGCCATATCCTCCTAAAGAAGTTAGGAGAGGAGCTCCTGGACAGTGAGAGGTGGGGGTAGAGGGTTTGGAGAGGGGCTCCTGGACAGTGAGAGGTGGGGGTATGGGGTTTGGAGAGGAGCTCCTGGACAGTGAGAGGTGGGGGTAGGGGATTTGGAGAGGAGCTCCTGGACAGTGAGAGGTGGGGTTAGAGGGTTTGTAGAGGAGCTCCTGGACAGTGAGAGGTGGGGGTAGGGGATTTGGAGAGGAGCTCCTGGACAGTGAGAGGTGGGGGTATGGGGTTTGGAGAGGAGCTCCTGGACAGTGAGAGGTGGGGGAAGGGGGTTTGGAGAGGAGCTCCTGGACAGTGAGAGGTGGGGGTAGGGGGTTTGGAGAAGAGCTCCCTGACAGTGGGAGGTGGGGGATGGAGTTAGGGAAGATGTTTCCTGACAGTGGGAGGTCAGGGGTTTTGCAACGCATTTCCTGAAAGGTGGAAGTGGTGACTGGGGGATTAGGAGAACAGTTTGGTGACCATGGATTGGGGTAGGAGTAGTTTTTTGACAGGAGGAGATGTGTTAGAGGAAGAGTCTACTGATAGCACACAGGGTGTTAGAGAAGCCTGCTTTCAGCGGTTGGGTGGGGGTGGGTGGTGTAGGCAAAATATGAACAAAGAACCCCATTCACCACACTACTGAGGTGACCAAGAGTGGGTCAGAGTGGGTCAGAGGTTGGCAGATCTCTCTACAGCTTGTCAGCTAGGGCTGTGGGTCACATGTGGTGTTCATCAGCGAGGGCAGGCTTTTGCGCCTTCTGCAGAATATACCTGCACACGTGCACTTACGTGCGGGACAATACAGAGTGATCTGAGGCACTGCCATCTCTGACTGCAGTACACAGTGTGCCGTCACTGTCTCTAACGTACACTGTGTGTACATATCCACCCAGTGCATGCAGAGAAAAACCTCTTCTGCAACCCCCAGCAAATTCCTCATCCTAGAAGTTGCAGTACTTTTAAGTGTGTCATTACTACATTAGAATTACAAATATTGTAATGTGGGCCATAGAGGGGAAGTGTAATTACCCATTCAGCCAGAATAACAATACACCCGGGACACATGCACGACATGTGAGTGACTCTGACTCACCATCCGGACGATCCATCACAGAAGAGGAACACTCTTGAATTTGCCTCCACGAGGCGAGGCATGTATGGAAGTTGTGACCATCTCAGTCCAGCCTTAAGTCCCAAGCCTACAACTCCAGAGCCAATGTAGACGCTGCTGCCTCACTGTTAAACAGCATGAGAGAGCAGTGCGAGGATTGGCTGGGTCAGGGGCTTCCACCGCTCCTTAGGAGACTTGGAGGCTGTGCTTGTAACCCCAAACGGCTCTGATATTGAACAGGTAGAGGCAAGGTTTCAAGTGCGCATGTCAGGCTGGTCGGAGGAAAGCACATGTCCAACCTGACGTGCGCACTTCTCCCCAAACAGGCTGGCAGCTTAACCCTTCACAAGCTCCTACGCCTCACCCTCCCCCACCCACGTTCTCCCATCAGTCTGTCAAGGCAAACTTAGCCAGACCCTGCCACGCAGACTGTGGTTAATCAAAAGTGCTGGTAAACATTTATTAAGGGCCCGCTGCCCGGGGGCAACAAAATAAACAGGGGGGCAATGCCCTCACGCCCCATTAAAGGAACTGCCACTGGTTATCCTACCATTTAGAAGTTTGCCCTTCATTCTGCAGTGAGCAACTGCAGGATACCAAATGTCTCACTTTTTTCTTACCAAAGGACTGATGCAGGTTAATATTCAGGTGATGCAAAGAAAGCATGCCAGCTATGAACACATCCATTGACCTAGTGTAATAGAATGTCCCAGTATTGATACTGGAAACAACCATTGTGCTGTGATGGGAGGAGCTCAACATGTATTAATATGGTAAGTACAGCACAGAAGGTGACCTATACAGACCAACTTGAAAAAAGTTTACTATTAGATCTGCTAAAAAGGGCAAATGTATAGTCTGATAATAAAGTGACCCGAAATGAGCAGGCATCTACCCTAAAACCTTGCACTCAGATATTGGCAGGTCAGCCCATGAGCTAATGGCAGAAGAGGGAACAAATGCTCAGGGAGAACTTGCACCATCGAAGAGCAAACAAGTTGGTGGCCACATAGGAGAATCAAGTTTACAGCACAGGACTGCTTGTTTCACGCTCCCTAACTTTCCCCCTGAACTACTTTTTTATCAGTTAAAGAGACTAGGGGCCTGTTTTAGGTTAGAGTGTTATGGGATGAAATCCCCCCAAAAAAGTAAATGACTTATGCTAACCCCCATATAAACATGTTCTTGGGGAAAATGTGGCAAATTATGAAGCTGAGAGATATTATTACTTGGCTACCTTACAGGGGTCGGGCTCTAGGGCGGGAGTAGATGAGGTGTGGAGCATGTACTTCAACATAGTGATGGGTGGTCAGGGATTGATTCTTGATATCAAGGGTTCCCAGCCGTGACTTTGAGCTGCAAGGCCAAAAGTGGGGAGCCACCCTCCTGGGCCTCGTACCCATAATCCTGTGCTGCACGGTTCAGGAAAGGGGATGTCAGATTAATTCTTAATTTCAAATAATCATTTCTTTCAGTATTACCATTTGTCCCTGTCCCATCACATGACCTAGCCCGCATTTGTCCACCGGTGCGCAGTCTAGTCCCCGACAGCCGCGCCGGTATTTATAGCACGTGCTGATGTCCGCCTGACTTCCGCATCCGGAATTCACGACAGATCCAGGATTTTGCCTTCCAACCCGCACTGACTCCAGGTAGGCTGCACGTACTCGTTACTGCATGACCTGTATGGGCCCTTTACTCTTGCCCACTTATATTGTTTCAGTCCATACTGAGCTGATCTTCTCTCCCGTTTACGACCCAGTAGTTTGGTGCACAGGCCTTCCCGCTCCATCCTACACCCTGGATGGACATGACCGCCACGCACCAAGGGTAAGATCCTTGCCCACCTCTCCGTGCACTTTGTCCCTTTCTGTGTTTTCCTTCACTGTCCCTCACACGCCTAATTCCTTGCAGCTCCTGAAGATACTTACTCAGTCCAGCGCACCCGCTTTCCCGCTCTCCACGGACCACTTCGCCGTGTACTCAGGGCAAGATCCCTTCACTTCTCATCTGGCCCTTTCTCCCCGCCCCTCCATGCCGTTTATGCATCAACTCTCCTCACTTTGCAGCTTCTGACATTCTCCTGGTTCTTGGCGTACCCGCCCATTTGTGCACATGCGAGTCACCGGACTCACATGAACCCTGCTTCCACTTAGGGTAAGATGCTTCACAGCATTGTCTGTGCCTTTTCCCTGCATTTGCTCCTCCTTTACCTGCTATACTCTTTCCCTCCACTCCGCAGCAACTCACACTTCCTCACCTGCATCATCTCCTCTACAGGTTGTACCAGAGACGTGTTTACGACTCTCAAGAGACTGGCAAGAGACTTCTACTCTTAGCCCCCCTTGATCCCCGGGCCGGGTTGGAATTAACACCAGCCTCGTGGTGAGCCTCATTTTGCCTCATATTTTCATTTATTGATTACACTCTGCTACTGATCTAGAGTGTGTCATGCCCCCTTGTGGGCTTTCGAACCCTTCGACACCTCGCTCATTGCGTTTCCACCCTTGTTTTTGCCTCCATTCAGAGACAACCCTCTACTTCTCACCACGCCACACAGGTAATCAACCCGACTATCTTACATGCAGGGACTGTCGAATAGTAGAGGTCCATATTACTATTGAGATGACCTGGCACTCACTTCTCCGGGGCCATACCTGTATTTACTGCCTCGCCTTCACTCTTGATTGTGTTGCCTCCTCGTCCATGTTAATAGATGTCAATTGTGCCTCTTCTCCACTAGCGTTTGGCTATACACCGTTCCTATGTCACCCAGCATTGGCTTATTTTCATTTAAAGGATTATTTTGTGTCCCAGTGTGTTTGATTGACTTATGAATACAGTTTTTTAATACTCACCACTCAACACATCACCACGTTCAACCACGTTACGGCAAAATGTCACATGGCTAATGTACTTTGATTTCTCTTTAAATAATCATGATGACTCCATCATGACAGCGGCACATACACTGAAGTCACTTACCTTGTCAATATCGTTTTGGTACAAAGGGTTTTCACGTAGTTAGGGTGATCCTGTTCCACACTTCCCATGTAGTGTTTTACTGTACAGCAACAACCTACTCTATTATTTTTATTCTCCTCACCCCATGTTTTGTATCCTCCCCAGCCCTGAAGAGTCACAGGATAATTCCGTGTTGTGACGAAACACGTGTCGGCTGCTTGTTTTCTTTTGTTGTCGCTTCATTAAATAACTTTGAACATAATACTGGTATCGACCACAGCAATTTTGAACTATACGAGACATTCATACCATTGTTATATCCTCAATACGTGTGCCCAGGACTATGTTCTCTTAACTGGTGTGGGTTTGCCAACTCACGCACTCACTGGGGTTTCAGGGTATCTCCCCGACCTGGCAGCACCGTGCATACTCCAAGCATAGTAGACATAACGCGTACTAGTCTGAGCGCCAATCTTCCTGCCTTCACTAAAAATCCTACGTATAATAATCATTACTTTCAGTTACTTTCCTGTCTGAACAAATGTTCATGTCCCTGGACATTATCCATCTTTGCATAAAATCGGCACAACACTCTGCTACACAGTTATTTTTTCAGATTGCACATGGCTGTGACTGTTCAACAAAGCATCTTGTTTGTTTTGTGTGAATAATTAACTAATCATATGAGTTATGCTAAAAGATAGTTCACATGCTACTATTATAAATAATTTGTTGCCTTTGTGAAATATAGTCTTCAAACCGGCACTCATTGAAGGGTGGATCCACAAAGCATACCAAGAGGTGTATAATGGGGGATGGCACTTTTGGATATATGGGCCTCCCAGATAGTGGTGTTAGATGGTTGGGCTTCTTCTTCCCTAGACAAACCTATTTTACACATCACTCATGCTGTGATGTTATCCTGCATAACAGGGGACTCTCCTACACATGACTAGCCAGAATCCATGAGGATGATAGCACTGGCCTTGTACACCACCACAGATATGACAGGATGTCTGGGTTTTGTCACATGGGTAACCCCTCTCTGGGGTAGCCAAACCCTGAAGGAACAGAAATAACTGTAATCACTGCATGGCTTCTGGAAATGGAGCACAATAAGGATCTACCTCTAAGCAAGGAGACATTTAGGATGCAGGTGAAATGAAAAGAATCAACACAGCAAGGAGAACACGTGGAAAAAAAGTCTGAAATATTTAAGCATGTATAAATGAAACTTGTTGTTTTACACCCAAATACAACAATAAGCAATTAACAGCCTCATGCATCAAGCCAAAATCCAGTCGGTAAAATACCGAATCGCTAATAGCTCCCGGTATTGAGTTAAAAATACCCAATCCCAATGCATCAACCCAAAAGCAAAAATCGCTATTTAAGGAATCCTTAAATAGCGATTCCTTATATAGCGATAGCATTTAAGGAATCCTAAATTGAGATTCCTTAATTTAAGGAATCTCTATTTGGGATTCCTTAAATGCAATGCATGAAAGTAAAAAAATTAGCGAATTCGCTAATAGGGGGAGCAAATTACCATGAAGATGAACTGCATGGTAATTTGCTAAAAGTTTGAAAAATGCACTTTTGTGCATTTTTCAAAGTTTCATGTTGCGCACACACATGCCCTTAGAGCATGTGTGTGTGCAACATATGTGCACATATCAATTTCAGGGGTGCAATAGGGGTCATTTTGACACCCTTGCACCCTTGAAATTGCATGAGCAATTTGCGAGAACCTACTGGTACTCGCTATTTGCTCATGCAATCTCCAATTCATTCCTATGGGCCTGGAGGCCCATAGGAATGATTGGGATGGCATTCCTTAATTGCTACTCGCAATTTGCTAGTAGCAATTAAGGAAAGTTAAGGAATCGCTATTTGAATAGCGAATCCTACATGCATAGCCTTTTGCTATTCCTTATTAGCGATTCCTTATTTTTAGCTAATGAGGAATCGCAAATGCCAATGTTGATGCATATGCCCCTTAATGATGACTAGTGAACTTTTTTGCAAAGGGCTTTTCACTGTGCATTAACAAGCACCACCAGGTTTTTAGTAACATTTGATCCGTTTGAGCTAGAAACCGATTTCGTTTTTTGGTAAAAATCTGCAAATAATTCAGCAGATGATGGATTATGTGGCAAATCAATATTTATGCGGAGAGCAGTGCAGTCACAGAATCACATAGTTCCAGGGGCCTGGTAATAGGTAATCAGACTATGCCTAGAAACATTTTTATAAGTGTTCATTTAAAAAACACATTCCAGAACTAACTGCTAACACCATTACATTTCCTCTCAAAAAGAATAAATCGGTGTCTACTTTCCATTTCTTATGGTAGTAGGCATCCTGTTAAGAAGGTTTGTTTTATCTTTAGTTTTCTGTCACTGCATTGGCCTCACAACACAGTAGTTCTGCACCCCCATTTTTCTTTCAGGCACAGTCATCTCAAGGTCAGCCATAACCTTTCAGGCATGGCTGTTTTTGATTTTTGTAAAAGAGTGAGCCCAGCAGCGGGCAGGTAGGAGTCCAACAGCGTTGCATTCAGATGTTGAGCCTTGAACCTCCAGGCCCCTGGGGCCTTAAATAACGCCCAGGAGAAAGAAGAAAGGAGCTTGTTCCATGGATAGTGTCAAAAAGATGTGGGGATTAATTTTGCTGTTTACACATGGACAGAGAGAGCTTCATCAGAGAGATGCCTCCATGAAAGGGCGGGGTTGACATATAAGGGTCTTCTTTTTTTTTAAAGGGCCATCACTACCATTAGTGTGGCAGGTCCTCTGGCACTGGGGCCAGGTTTGTGAGTGGCCACTGCAATCAAATGAAAAAGGGCATATATTGAGGGACAGAGAGTCTGTTTCAAGAGTGGAATGATGATTGGGCATGGTGGGGAAGAGATGAAGGAGGGAGAGGAGATAGTCTGCTACTCGGCTGCAGCTATCATTCCTTCAGCTTGCGCAGTTGCTTCGGGGCCCAGGAGTGTGAAAAGCTCACAGCACCCCAGTGATGGGGAGCTGAGTTTTTGGGTCAATTTCTGCTTTTATTTGATGAATTGTGTCTTTTATAAGTTCCACATTTATTGTGGATTAAGAGGTTTAGAAAGAGCACCTGTGAATATGGTCTTGCAGGCCCCGTCGCCTGAACTTACTCCTTTCCCTTGAGTTCACCCTATCCTTGCCGATACGTTTTGGAGGGGGTCTGACTTCGAAACATTTTGTTTTGGGGGGCTCAGAGCAAAAAGCTTTGAAGAACTATGCATTAAGCACTGAGGACATAGCTCGCACTGTGACCTAAACTGTCCAGGATTGGAAACGAAAGAGCCCTACATTACTTTTGCATTGATTTATTTGCCTGCCACTAAAAAGATATGATCCTGTGAAATACTCAAAAATGCCACCAGATCCCACTCTCAATTTTGTGCAGGAGAAGAGAGGGGGCATCAAACAGCAGGTATTGGGTCCATCACTCACAAGTGGCCGATGTCATGTCTGACAGCCTTGGCAAGTCCTCTCTTTATAGCAAACTTCACTTTGCATAGTCGACCTGTAGGGCAATGTTTACACAGGGATAATAAGTCTCTAAGTCCCAGAATTCACAGTGTTGTTGACTAAAACCATGCTGTCAGTCATGATAAAAAAGTAAGGGTAAAGTTGCCATACATGAAATTGAGTGATTTGATGGATATATGTGCCTACACCTAACTAGATAGTGACATTAAGAACCCATAGGACATTGCTGACAGGGCTGAATACAAAAAGTAAATTGTGAGGGGAATGAGATCTGAAGTTTGGTATGCCTACCCCAGTCAGGATCAATGCGAGAGTGCCCTGATAAACTTACGGAGACCTTCCTCAAGAATGCGTGAACGCTAAAACATGCACCCTGCCGGGAGAAGGAGTCCGGAGAAAATTGCGTTTTCTCCTCTGCACAAGCCATTGGACTCCAGTTCCTGGCCTAGCCACTTACTAGGACAGCTTATAAAGAAAGTATGACAGCAGACCCTGTGCAAAATGAAGGAAGGTTTAATAGGAAACAAATGCCATAAATGTCATGAAGCTGCTTTAGCTTTTTCCATTGGAGTGTGGGGGCTGGAAAGCGGATACTCTTTGTGTTTCTTCCCATAGACCTTACTTAACTTTTTTAATTTCCCCAAATTTGTGAATGTTTAGGAAGTTGGTGTAAGTACAATTCTGGCAACTTCAAACTTCCCACCTCATGTGCTGACGAGGAAGGACATAAACACCCAATGGGCAAGAAGGAGCATGTGGTACTACACCCCCACCCCTTTTCCAAAAGTCCCCATCCTTCAAGATTCAGTGCTTGTCTCTCTGAAGATCCTCTTTGAAACCATCAACTCCATTGACCCTTCGTACCTACCTTACGCTAATTAATCTTGGCCCAGCCGTTTGATCATGCTCGTGGTCAATCAGGAATTATTTTTTTTATTTTTTATTTGTTATCTTTTGTACACTTAGCATAACATTTCAGCATGACAATATAAGAGATCACTCAGATGATGGTCCGTGTGGAGCTCTATCAACAAATAATGTCTCAGTGGTTCCCAAATGTCTTTGGGTCTCGACGCTGATGGTAATTCCTCTGCGATGTGGAATGTTACATCTAGGATCTGCTGCTGACATTTATGGGATAAAACCTCCCCCAAATGTAATGATGCTCTGTGTTTGTTCATGACCTTTCTTCTAGTACCACGTGCTGCCAGGAAACCAATGGCAGCTGCTTTTCTCTTGGCACAATAAAATATTTGTGGGTAGAAATCATGACAGCAGCAGGAACGTTTTAAGAAAATAAGTATTTCTATAAACCATAGGAAAATACCTTGATTTCAAAATCATATTCACTTTGTTTTGAAAATATTAATAGAAAATGAGTAATGCATTAATATTGTGTTAAAACGTAACACAACATAACTAAACACACCTTTTCTGTCTTATTTGAATGTTGTACTTTTAAATATGCAAATGCCATATACTCAGGTTTTAGCTTTCAATAGTTAATATGTAATGATGTATTTGTATTATTATATAAATTATACTGGGCCTTATTAACAAAAGCATTTTAGAGTACATGAAGTAATACTCCAGTAGTACTATCATAATTACTCACAAATGCTATGCAGGGATCTCTTGACGTAGATCTCTGTCTGCATAACTTGCTTTCTCAATAGGTGTTATTTTCAGGACCTTCAACTAGGAGACTTCACAAATTAAATGTATTTAATAAGCTTGACATCTATTAATTCACTAAATTTGCTGCCACCAATGTGATTCAGCGAAACAGGTTCTCCCTTTTGAGATATGGTGTGGCCTGCAGTTTATTGGCCTTTCACTCTTCCAAGGTTGGTGAATTGATTGCCATTAAAGTGAAGAATAGAAAAACCTGTTATGTGCTGTAATTAGACAGGTGGAGAAGTGTGGCTCAATGGTTAGAGCGGCAGACCCTGATGCAGAGGTCTGACCTGGGACCAGGTTTCAATTCCCCGCCTCAGCCTGTTTTGGGCTCAAAATTCCACGGACCTGACAATTCTCGCCTTGGTACCTATTCCAATCATGGAGTCCCACTCTGCAACTCTGGGCAATAGCTTTCTTAATCTCCACAACGGCCCCCACAACGCTAAGGATGCCTGGCCTCCACCTTGGGGGTACCCAGGAGTGGACACTTCACAGGGAAAGCCAGGATGGGTTCCACAGCGGTATTTGTACAAGCGCCTTGAGACCCTTGCGGGTGAGTAGTGCGCTATACAAGCATCAATATACATTTTATATGAAATGCTAGATTTTTGCAAATTATGGAGAAAAGACTGCTCTTTTATTGGAGAGAGCCACAAGGAAGGAAATGTGAGACTCAAAAAAGAGTTTAATGGGAAAGACTCTTTGAAGCAAGGCCAGAGCTGGATGGGGGGGCACTTTAGGGAAAAAGAATGCAGTGAAGCATGCGAACACCAAGGGATGCCTTTATGCATCACATCACTTTCCACCGAGCAGAGTTTGAAAGCATTGTTATGCATACATAATTTAGGCATCTCTTCCAACAGCAAGGGTATTATGATTCCATGACAGCAGCTTCTTAGTGGGAAAGAGTCTGTAATCAATGTTGCAGAACATTCTCATGCTGAAAACAAATCAATACGTGCAGCACAGCAGCGACTTCATCTTGAGACATCCTCTTCCGCATAAACATTATGATGAGTTTGCCTGTGATATCAAACAAGCCATCCAGTGTACTTTAAAAAATATGTGGGCGTGTTAGAAAAGTCAGGCACAATAACATTTATGACGATATCCCACCACTAGGCATATACAATTCAGAAAGTGTACATCAGTGGTGCTCAAAGACAAGGATGTGGTGAACAAAGTCGAGTACATTTAGGTGACATTTTACGGAATTTCATACAAAATTAGGCTGTTTTGCTGGTATTTCACATGACTTTTTTCACACAATCGGGCACTTTGCATAAAAAACACGCTCCTGCAATAGCAGTTGGAGTCTGATCCGAACAGAAAATATCGCTCGGCCAGACATTTTCTGCGTGAATGAACCTATCGCCTATAAAAAAAAAAAATCAAATATTTGTAAACTGATATTTTGCGTACGGTTAAAATCCGAAATTGCATTAATTTCACCAGCTTGATTAAAATTTCCGCTGAGGGATCGCAATTACGAGGTATGCCATGTTTATTGCAGCTGGTAATTGCGGAGTGTAATAAAATTCACACCTCAGGATTTTCTCTCCATAAATTTCTGCTGGTTAAAACTACACACATTTTAAAGGACATACTGGTTTTGATGCGGAAGTGATTAAAACAGCATTGTATGCTCCATATTTGAAGGCATAGCTCTTAATAGGTGAGATTTATTGCGCCCATAAAATTTCCAACCATTCGGTCTCAGATTTTAAGGGGTGCAATAAATGGCATCTGCTCCTCCAGGGCACTCTTTCTTATTCGAGTTCTGAAACATTGCTGGCAGCAGGACAATGGGGCATATTATCAAGCCAGGCGATAACATTATCGCCGCTTTAGCGGCAGAAAACTGCCTCTAAAACAGCGATAATGGGCTTGATAATATGCTCTATAGAATTCCAATTGAAGCCCATGTTAGACGTCCTTCAAATCTAACATGGGTTTCAATTGGAATTCTATAGAGCATATTATCAAGCCCATTATCGCTGTTTTAGCGATAATGTTATCGCCTGTCTTGATAATATGCCCCATTGTTCCTTACTTTGAATGTCTTAATTCTTTATTTCAGGATTTAAAAAAGTATTTTTTTGCAAATAGTCACAGGGAACTTGGGAGATTTTTCTCACAGATTAAACAGTGATGTATGACTTTTGCAGATCATGTCTGACTTTTATAAATATGGTCTCGATTGACAAAGGGAAATCTGTGTGTGAAGATCTCAACACAAGTAGATTTCTGTTGGAAAGTGGATTATTGGTAGGGGCAAATATAGGTCTGCCACTGGCAATAAGGCCACTAACACATGATAGGACCCAGCATAGGTCTTAGAAAATTATTCCTATGCTCAACCCTTGGTAACGTGGCTGCGAGCAGACGGGTTTAACTTCAAAGACAGGTATGTAAAGCATTTAAAAACAACATTTCAGTAAATAAATGAGACACAACACAAAATAAAACTCCAACACCAATTTATAAAAATAGGTAATATTTTTATCTTTTAAATGACACCAAAACGAGAACAATCCACTGTAGGGAACCAGAGATATGAATTTGTAAAGATTAGTCACTTTCTAGTGCTTAGAAACCAACAGTGCCCCTTTTAGTCATTTCGGTTTCTCTGACAGGGACACACCTTTAGAAACTGTTCTGGAGAATATCTCACCACTGTGCAGCCTTCCCCAGCAGGCTGGGTCCAGTCAGAACTCGTTCCTGAATTTTTGCTTGCTGGTCCCAAAGTATCCAACACACAGTCCAAGGTTCTGGAATCTCCAAGAGGGTCCTTGAAAGTGTGAAACTTCAATTCCGCAATCCACTTGAACAAAACCCTTACAAATCCACTGGTACTCCAGGCTGGGGATTCTTTGTGGGGCTGTCCAGGTGAGCTCTGTTAACCTGTAGCTTGCAGGGAGTTCCACTCTTGAGTCCTTTGGCAGCAAGGTAATCCACGGGGCTGCAGTTTCACTTGGTGCAGTCTTCAGAGGTCAGGCCTTAGAGTTCCTTGCACAGCAAACTCTTTTCAGCAGGGCACTTCTTGCTTCATTCAGTTTCAAGCAGCAGATCTGGAGGGCTCTCCTCCTCTCAGATACTTATTCAAAGTTCTCTGGGTCAAGCACCAGGTCACTTCTGACCAATGAGAGCAGGGCAACTCCTCATAGTTATGACCACATCCTGTAGAGTATGGCATTATTTTGTCCCAGAGTGCATCATTCTTCCAAATCCATAATGGCTGATTTTACAGCAAGGAGGTAAGAGCTGGCTAAACACACCCCCTGGGATGGCTTATTTCCATGGACTCTCCCCCTACCATCTGCACATACCTTCCTTAAGCCTAGCCCTGACTCTGGGTCAAGAGTGTCAGAGTGAAACTGAAACCCAGGCCTCCTCTCTGCCTTTGAAGAGCATAGTTTATGACTCCACCTCCTGGCCTGTCATTCCTATAGGCCAGCACACTGCCCTCCCAGCAGAGTGGTTCTTTATCACCTCTTCAAAGCAACCTGGCTAATCCACTTAACTCTGACCAATCGGCAGACCACTGGAAGGCTGAATTTGGACTTACAAACAAGAAAGTCTTATAATTTCTTGTATGTACAATTTAGGAGAAATTTAACAATATAATATTACTGGATTTCCTACTACCATTTTGGGAAGTCTTTGAATGGTCCGGCTAGTCCTCTCCTATCAATATTTGTTGATCAATAACTTCCTACCATGTTAACCTATGGGCCATGGGGCTTGCAATGGGGAAATGACTTGAGCCAGTTTTCTAGCAACAGGGCTTATAAAAACATATTTTATAAGTATTTCCCAAATCTCTACAGGACCCCCACTCCCTGTGCAACTAAGGGAGGTTCTGAATCTGCAGAAATATTGCAGCTCCTCCTTACCCAGTTCTTCTAGCATCAAAGTCGAATTTGAGCAGCTCTTTAATACAATGTGGGGAGTGAAATGTAAAATTTCACTTTACCCATGCATATACAAACTCATTTTATAAGGGTGTACCTTATAGATAACTGACCCCCACCCCTGGGATACTGAGGGGTGACCCTGGGGGTCCCTAATATGCAAAAACATTGTAGGTTTTTCATTTTTAAGTGCCCCTACCCTCAACATCGAGTTTGGGCACAATTTAAGGTTTAAAGCAGTCCTGGCAACCAGTGCTGCTTTTAAACTGACCTCAGGCTTCAGCACTGCACACATGCTGGTGCAGAAAATCTGCTGGCCTCTAAACTGCCATGCCCCAGGATACTGGGGACTTCTAGGTAGTTTAAATCCCCTGCCCCATTATATACTAGGGGCTTATGGGGTAGGTCATGTCAATTACAGGGGTACCCCACCATACCATTGTGTACCCTAGTGTATGTTGGGTGTCTTAACTGTATTCTAATGTGTTCCTTTTAGCTTGGCACTGGCCCTGGGCCTGGTTAGGCAGAGCCCAGGGTCAGTCAGAGTCAGTTACCACCAGTTTCAGTCAGCAAAAGGTTGGGGGGTGCCCAGGGCATAGGATGACTTTGCAACAATTTCCTACTACGCCGTGGCATTGACCTCTGTCTGTGTGATATTCATGAATTCTGAGGAGAAATCCTCTTGTGGTAGGATTAATGATTCTACACATGAGGGAGTGGAGACTCTTATGACAGAAATTACAGCTGCGAACTTACTAGTAGTAACTTTACAACTGGATTTCTGATCTACGCCTATAGGCAGAGATGTCCGCAGCAGAAGCATAGACCTTCAGTTGGAACGTGTAAGCAAACAGCATTCACCTGACCTCAACCACACACATGATTGACCTTAATTTACCTAGGACATAAATCCATCCCTCACCATATCCTTTCCATTATTTCCCTTGGACTACATGACTTTGAGGGTGCTGTACTACAGCGCCATCCTCCAGGATGCAGCTGTCCCCCGCCAAGAGGAAAATGAACTTCATTCAGGAGACAGCATTTGTAGTTACCTTTGATGTAGAACAGCAGTGGTAACTAGATTGTCTTCTTACATGCACCAGCGGAGCAGAGAATGCAGCTGTGTGGCAGGAGCTGGCAGTCTCTGTCAATGCATTGTGTGTGGACACACAACACACACATCATGGGGGACCTTTTAAATAAGTGGTAGAATGAGAGGAGGGGGTGCAGGAGAAGTGATCAAGGATTTAGGTGGCAAAGGCTCTTTTGGTAGGTGGACCTAGAATCTGGCTCTGTCCCTCCCTCCTCGATAACCATATACTCTCCAACATGCACCCTGACCCTCCATATACACTGCTTGGTCCAGGGAATCCCAAAGTAAGGCCAGGTAAGCAACTATACCCTCTGCTGTATTTCCAGAGCTCTCTCTACTCACAACACTATCTACCTACTTTCTCTCACAGACAGGCACACAACTCTCATTCACACTCACCCCCAGCCTTACAGCCCATTTTATGTTTTTATTGATAAGAGTTATTTTTAGGGCAGTATCGATTTAATGTACTTTAGTAACAACAGCAGATGCAATAGTACCATTAACTGTAGCAAGGCAGAAACTAGGGCATTTGTCAAAAAGCATCCTACACACACAGGCATGCTAAACCTATGCCTATTATACTACCAAACTCAAAAGTTTGGCATTACTTGTTTTTTTATCCATCACACTGAAAGGAGCATTACTTTAACACTTTTACCTTAAATATACCTGTTTTTAATAAAAGTACTCAAAATATACTTAATTTGCCAATCCATAGTCTTCTAATGTGATCATTCACATCATGACCTATGTATTCTTAAAGGTCCACTCTTCTCTTCCCTTTTGCGATCTACTACCACCGCCTCTTCTACTACAACCAGTGCACAGAGGTGTGGACTACTTGCAGACAAAAGACAGAGGCAGGGAATAGTAGGTATTTAACAGTATCATCTTCCTTATGTATAGACATTGTCCTTTTGCCATAAGTGTCTGGAGATATTGTTAAAAATTCACTGTTCATGGAACAACTACAATCCACTCGTATTTCTTCAGCATTTTATTTTCTCTTTATGCTATGTGTATGCCAGACATCTTACTATACACTGACATAATTAGTGTTCAGATATTACATTTCTGTATTTTGTATCTTTACTACTTTTATGTTTCACCTGCTCCTGGTGTCAACACTACATACTATCCATCAGACACGACATCCTGCAAGCCTCAATTTGGACCTCTGCCATCTGTCCATCAGGTAACTTTATAACATAATTGCATGTATAGCTATATAAAGTAACCTCTAACTTATTTTTGAAATTTATGATTTCTATAAATGCAACTGTTAAACTTATCAATATAAGATGTAATTGCCCTCAGAACGTTATTGTCAGAATGTAATATTAATCTAAGTAACACTGCTAAAATGTATTATTCTTTTTTATTTTTAAATGGATCTAAGGACACATGTTCACCACAGACTTTCTCGACCAAGGTTCAGCAGCTAACAATTAAGGGTCTGTTCACAAAGGAAGCATAAGAAGAAAAGATCAGGTAAGAGATTTTATTCTTCAATTTTGATTATCATGTAATGACCACTAATTTACAAAACTGAAGTTTGAAATCTAGTCTTTATATATGTTAAGGTTTTATCTGTTGTTGACAAATATTGAATATTCTGTCACAAGCCATAAGCAGAGGATGTCATGCAAATCTGGAAAAACAAATATTCTCATCCAAGCTGCCATGTCGCCATGTTTATAATTCAACCCAGATCTGTGACTGGGGGTGAGTGTCCGAAAAGTTTCAGCGCTCTGTCCATCATCTCCTTGTGTTTGCTATCTCTATAGTTATGACAGCTCAATGGACCAGCAGAAGGCCAGCAGTGCCTACTGATTGCAAGACCCCAGACAAAAGCTTCTACTGCACAAATGCTGGTACTGGCCATGTAGAACTCTATTGAACCCCCTTCTAGGCCTACAAGCACCCCAGATGATTCCTCTGCTCCAATGCAGGTGTAACTTTGCTGTGTGCTTCATCTACAGAGGAGGATGAAATCCGTGATGAGAAGAAACACTCCCAATTCGAAATTCTCTCTCCCACATCTTCCCTGGTGTCATCACTCTATGCAATTTAGACAGTTAGCCATAGTTGCTTGGAGGGTGGGAGGGTAGAATGGGTCACTTCTGTCCTCCGGTAGAATTAGATTTTCAAACATTTGTTTGTGTGGGGGGATATTTGAAATTTGAGGAGACACTAGCAAAAATCTAACCTTAGCAGGAAGCTGTACCAAGGTTGATTACAAAATAGGCCCATATCTTTTAAAAGAGTAAAACATCCATCCAAGATATACAAATTTACACCTAGAGACAATGTGTTTATTGAGGGAGCACAGTGCAAGGTGAAATACCTTGAAAATCCAGATGATTCAGGCCATATCACCCCAGTAACTGTATCATCAGGTCTTCAGGTCATTCATTGGCTTGCATTAGAGTGGGTTTGCCTTTGCAGGAACATGCTGTTTGTTGGACAGTTAATAAAACATTGGTCTTTTGACGGTTGTGCTGCAAACAAGTTGGCACTTAATACCTGGTGTGCTCCACTGAAGAGCCCATGAAGAGCAAAACAAGTGTCAAGGGATTAGAAAATCAAATAATTTGAAAGACTTTAACAGCTATCAAACTTTGCTCCACTAGATAAATTGCAACCTTGAAATATGGACCACAAATATGGACCACATTGACCAGAATGCACTGGGAGGTCTATTGTGTCCGGTTTCACTTGAAATTCAGAACTGAAGGCTTTTAGTGAGTGCCATTACTTTTTGAAGTGCTGCCACATGGGGATTGTGTTATATAAGGCCTGAGTGAAATTCTGTTTACACTGGAGGTATTGGAGTCATTTCAGTAATTACACATTACTCTTGTTACATTAAATGACTATGCATTTTGGATGCAAGAGTGCATTTTGTGCTAAGGAAATACTGCTAAATACAAGGCTACCCTCCATGCGTAACTCCGCATCTTCACTTGATTGCGCTACAGCAAATTCCAGATGTGAAGTACACCACTTTTTTGAAAATATATATGTATATATTATAGTTATAGTCATAACTAGGTATGCGTCAACAAAGTTTTCAGCAGAAATAATTTTATCACTTGGAGATTCAGTCCCCTGTCCTATAAAAAAGTTTTTTTTAAAACATATAGGGGAACAGGCTAGGAAGACCATGCCTCCTTAGGCCTTGTAGGGGTGCCAAACCAAAAATGGCATTATGGAAAATCTGTGCTGCTGATCTATAAAGGATCTGTGGAAAAGGGTACCGATCAAAAAAATGGCATTCTCCCAGCTATTCTTTTCAAAATCCCTAGGAGGGGCTGGGATCATGGTGGAGTCACACTTTTAAAACAAGGGGAGGGGAACATGCAGGCCTTGAGTAGACCTGTAGATCCCAACCCCTGGAGCTGCTAGACCCCCCTCCCAAGCCTTCTACTGGCCACAGGGGCGACATTCCCTGGGGCCAATGAATTATTCAGTGGAGGAGGCACATGGGCCCTCTCCCCTAGCCTTCAATAGGCCTGGGCGACCCAGCAAGAACCCAGTGCCTGGATACCCTCATGGGTGATTAGCCGTGCTCTACAAATCCGAGTTGATTGATCGATTGATCTTCCAGGGCTGATAATTTACAAAATGGGAGGAGACATGCATGGGGGACCCCTCATCAATGACACTGGAGCACCCACTAAAAAATGATAAAGTGTCCGGGTCCTGCCACAGAGGTGGCTGAGGAGTAGGCTGGGGACCACAGGGGCCTGGGGCTTCACCCATCCACCCATAGCCCTCAACATAAAAATAAGGTGTGGTTGCTCTGGTTGGGCAGTGGGATACCTCTGTTTGTTTAAAAGGATCACCAAAGAAAATACTAAATGAGTGGCTGGAGCTCCAGACAAGGACCACGCTATAATGATCTGTAAGAGCTATTAGTTTAACATTCTGGATTCTGGTGGTGCCCTTGTAAGGCACAGGGGCACTTCCAAACATTGTATATGTTGGTGGGGGCTGAGAGAGTGCAGCAGCCCACCAGCAACATTAAAATACACCGTAGGTATGTTGTGTCAATAATTCTCGAATCCAAGGAGTCCTACCTGGAGCTCAATGCGCTTCAGCTGGAGTGCAGAGCTCCCTTGTGGTTGGTTCTATGGCTACACTTTGTAGCTTCAAAAATGTTAAAAAATGACTTACATCTTTATGCTTTTTTTAAAAGAAACATCATAAATTATTTTTATGACAATCACTTTTATTAAATATTGCACTGTGTGAATTAATGGAATATGCATTTGGTAATAATCATTGATAAATAAATCACAAATTCAATACTAATGCTTTATATATGCTAATATACTTACCCCATTATGAAATCAGTAGGTCCACTTTTTATATTTTGGTGTACTGACCCTTTGACAAAGTCAGTAGATCTGCTTCACTTAAAATGACACCCGTTATATTCAGACATCTGTGTCTGCGAAGATTTGGCCACAGACCAAACTCACCACTGCACATGGCATGGGGTTGACTGCCCACGAGGAGTTAGAGGCAGAGCATAGACAAAACCCACGATGCATATGACCTTTGGCCATGGGGACAGCACAGCTGGTGTAACATATGGTAATAAAATTTTACTTTACCTAAAAAAACGCATAAATTCACTGAAAATAACAAAGGTTATAGGAAACTTATAGTTAGGTGAAAAGTTCAGTTAAAATATACTAAACACTGAAACTCACCAGTACTAGTTTAATGAGCTAACTGGAGCTTGTGCTCCATCATGCTCTGCTTATGACCTGATACATTGTCTCATGACCTCGTTGTGGCCCCGGGAACCCCATCCCCCGGACCAGTATCTATTACAAGGTGAGGGGGCATACTGAGCACCTTCCTGAGAGATCTAGGGCCCCAGGGACCCCATTCCCCTGGGCTGAATCTCAAATATAGGGGAGGGGGCAGGCAGCCCCGCTCCTCGAGCTACTGCTGTGATAAAGTCTTTTAATGTGCAAAAGGCTGCAATGCCCCTGGCACCAAGGTGATAATATCAGTAACAAGTCTCTCCAGTAAGTTATGAATTATCATCATCATTTGAATATCATCTTTAAATATATTAAATATATTTTGGGAATTCAATTCTTTCTCTTCAAACATCAGCGTACAAGTTCTGAAAATACACAGACTTTTGTCCTAAATAAACACTTTTCAGTTTTTGGGATGCATTAATGAATTCAACCAAGTAAAAGCGTATCATTTGCTGGTATGAGCTGCACAAAGGAGAGCTACTCACAAGTAGCTGGAGAGCAACCAGTAGCTCATGAGCCACTCACTGGAGATGTGTGATCTAGATTTAACCGATAATGGTGTCTAAATGTGCTCCCTGCAGCCCGATACATCATACAAATGCTTATTGGTGCCCCTGCACCAGTACTAAATGTGTCAGCAGCATTACTACAGTAAAGAAGATCTTGAGTCCACTCATATTTTTGAGGGAGTGGACCCCTGACCCACCTCATCTCCAGACAACGATTGGCTAGTCGGAGAGCCAGAGCTGCCTATTTTCTAGTAGCAAAAGCAACGTCTGTAATAGACACAAAACTATGCATGAATAAGGGACTTTGTGGATTAGGGCATTCCATTTTCACAAATTTAGTGAGAACATTCTGCCAATACGTTTGTATACTGGGACAGCACCATGACAGGAGAATGGCGTATGCCCCCTCCCAAAAGCATCTTTGGCATGTGGGATCAACAATCAGCCATGTACTTAAACATTACAGTCAGGTATTGAGAGAGACACTTCAAATTAATGAACAGCAGTATAGCCACTGTTCACTATATTCTAAGTCTTGTACCCTTTGCATATGTTCCTGGAGGCATAAAACTCCTGGGTAATTTAAAAAGTCAAGAAATAATATGCTTCGGCTCTTTTGTTTGAATCAAGTATGTTAGTGGAATAAAAGGTTTAGGCTCTCCAGGGAATACTAAAATAACGCCTCTCATTGCCAAATTCTATAGTAGAAGCACACATCGAGTGATGAGAAAATAGGATCACCCTGTGCTCAAGAGTTTTAAAAGCATTGTCATTAAATAATTCTCTCATGAGAACCACATTGAGCATATCAAGTTGAGAACAAAAACCGGCTTCCACAAAGCAGAGGCTGCCACATGCACCAGGTGGTTTGTACTTTTGCGGAATACAGCAAGGCAAATTCGCCCTTCTTCATTAGTCATGTTCATGCATTTATTTTGGAGTCCAAGTGGGTTGATACATATGTGTGACATATGAGAGAACCAAAATAAACTGGCATGAGCTTCACAGATTCATAAATGTTATGATCATGCTGAGGTAAGGAAAATATTGGGTACAATTCAGAGCAGCCAGACCAGCCTGATCATCTGAGAGTTAGTTGAGTTCATCTGATTCAGGGCTGCCTACTAGCCCATGTAAGTTCAGTCAGCCAGTTCTGGAGTTTGCGAAACATGGTGTGGTGGGCATTATAGAAATATTCTGAGATAAATTTAACATTCTAGGAAAATCATCAACTTCAAGATGGCCACTCTCTCAGCCAGAAATTGTTCCTGTGAGTTTGTTCCATTTCTTTATATTATCTGCTAACTTGTCTAGTGGAAATTGTATTTGAGCTTCTGTCAAAAGAAAAATAATGGATTTATTCAAATTAATTTTCAACCCTGAATGTCCTCCAAAATGGAGAATCTCACAGATCACTGTAGGAACATCACTGATCAGGCAGTCATTGGCACAGGTAGATAATATCAGTCTGTGACCAATGCATCTGCGTCCCCCATGCCTATCTCTCTGTGAGAGACACTAAGTCACACAGTAACGGCAAGAGCGGGCAGTCCTGCTCCGTTCCCCTACAAATTGCAAAGGGATCCTTGATATGGCCATTAACCCCAATTCTGGTTATAGGGCTTATATTTAACAATTGCACCAGTTAGAGGAAAACTTTTCCTACTCCTGTTTTGGCAAGGACTTTGAGCATGTACTCCCAAAGAATAGAAACAAAGGCTTTCTACAACTGCATTGTGTTTACATCGGGGCTAGGATGCGATACAATGCCAAAGTTGGATCTGAAGATTATGAGTGGTCGACTTATCAGAGATGAAGCCGGATTGTTCTGAGAGAATGAAACCCGACATGAATGGAGTGGTACAATTTGCAATGATTTTTACTAAGTTCTTGGTGTCTGCATTGAGTAAAGAATGTAACCTATTTGAACAGCTGAGTTTGACGGGCTTACTGACTTTAAAAAGTGCGTCCATTAATGCTTCTCTCATTGAGGGTGGCAGATTACCTCTCTCAAGCTCTGCCACAAATAATGTCATTCTGCGGTGTGCCAATTCAGCAACATACTCCTTGCCGAAATTTGTGGTAAGGCCATCTGTACTATGAGAACACCAGTGGGCATACTTTTGATAACATTCTTTAGTCCTGCTAGCTTTAGAGGCACCAATAGAACTCCCCTTTGCACATCTTCAAACCAGGTCATTGTTATTTTCTCCTGGAACGTGTTAGTCTCCTCCCCCAAAATCATGGTGGCTGATGCATACAGCTCAGCATAATATTGTTTAAACCTTTCCACTTATGCACATATTAACTTCCCATCAGAGGATTTAATAAAGGTAAAGTGTTTAGCTGACCCTTTAAGTCACAGTAGGTTTGACAAAGTCCTTCTTGGCTGCTTTCCTTCCCCATATGTCCTTGCAATAGCATATTTACCAAAGTATTTAACTCCTCCTTTTGCCATATCATAAAACACCCAATTTAGAGTGACTTTTGTTCAGGATTCAGAAAGTGTTTGTCACTCTTCTAAACGTGACACCTTCTGAGGTAAGCTTCTCATCCTCAGGTTTGTTTAGACTATGATGAGAATATACTTCAGAACCCCACCTTATTTAGAAATATTAATGCCATGAATTTATGCCAAACAAGCTTCTGTCTCAAAACACTCCATAGACACTTATGTGCATTTTAGAATATTATTTAGTTTAACCAGACAGAGGCCCAGATTGCATACCTGGCACACAAGGCAGAGCAGCACCCAAAGTTGCTGTGTTACGTTGCATGAGAGGGAAAGAGCAGGACAGCACCATATCTTCAGCGATATGACACTCTCCTCCTCTCTGTCTAGCGCCAGCACACAATCAGGCAGCTGAGCACCATGCCCACCCCTTTGCACTACAGTGTAAAAGTGTCTGTGGGAGTCTAGCACAGGTTTTGTACTGGAAGGTTACCCTTCCAGTAGAAAATACTATTCCTAGACTAACTTTAAAACATTTCACACTTTGGATGTGTGCTGTACAGTGCAGCAAAGCAGGAAATGTTAGGAGAAAAAAAAGCATTGGTTCTTTTTAACGCCTGCTTTGAAGTGACGTTAATTTTTGGCACAAAAGCCTGTCTACTATTGTCAGTAACTAGGGTTTTGCGTCAAAAACTATAAATGGTTGCACAGGCACACCCATGTGCCACCCACACAGAGTAACGCAAAGCAGCACTTCGTGTTGGTTGGAGTTATGTTTTCTTACAAAGCAATGCAAATACCAGTTTGCATTGGTTTGTAAATCTCAAAAAGGATTTTGTGTTGGGTCTGTGTTAAAAAAGAAATGGAAAACCTTTGGAAATCTGGGCCCTAATGTCACCTTAGAGTACCATATTTGACAATGCCTCAAAGGCAAACCTCCATTTACAACTAGACAGGTGTTGATCAGGCATGTCAAATGCTACAAAAACTGGTGAGTAATCTGAGTAGGTGAAGACATGGAATGTAAAATACTTCACTCATGAAGCTGCATCTTTAAAGTTCAGGATATAATCAATACAACAATTCTGGTCATGAAATGCGTAGTAGAATGTGAAATCCATTCTGTTTGGATTCCTATGTCTCCATATATTTGCCATTTGTCCTTGCCTCATTATGTTGTTAATTGCCCTGGCCACATCGGAAGATCTCCTTGGGAGCATCCAGATCTGTTAACATCAGTATTGAGAGGGCAATTAAAGTCTCCCCTGCATATCACGGTAACCTTCATTGCTTAGCTAAATGATTTTAGCCTATCTACACATTTGTGTGTTACCATAATTGGGGCCAACTAAATTCATAGGAATATTTTTATCTGAGCTCCAAAGCACACACAGCTACACAAAAACCTCTCCTCTGTATCTAAGATAGCCTTGAACACTTGCATACTTAGACTCCTTTGTGTTCAAATTAGAAATACTTGTGTGTGTGAGCTAAATGTAGATACATGACACTCTCCTCATAAGCCGTTTCTCATGGTTCAAGTGGACTGTTGAGTAAGGTACGTCTCTTAAATAAATTCTCTGGCAATCAAGTGTTGCTTTGAATTATGCAACAATTCTGCACATTTTACAATTATTATTTAGACCCCTTTATATTCCAGTTAAGTAATTTGAGTGTCATCTTTGTATTAGTAGCTGCCGTAACCTACCATGCAAGAAACATAAAATTGTCTAGAGTAGTGCATGCTGATTAGCGCCAGCTCTCATGCCTAACTATTAATGGTTCCATCAACATACTGCCAGCACTTATCTCACTACTGCCTCTTCCACTCACACTGCGAACACCAAATTAAAGTTATTGACACCTTCGCCAACACAAAAACGTCAGCGACATTAACAAGTGAAGTAAGTGGATCACACTGAGGAAGCACATGTCCAACTCATTACCTACTGCCTAGTTGTAGTGGTGGCCATGAATATCCATTATGCAGACTGGGAAGCCACACAAATGTGAATTATTCATATATGTTGAATGGACTGGAAATATAAAATGCTGCCCTCTCTTTTCCCCCCGGCATGTGCACTCCTAGAGACCCATTAGAATGTCGGGCGGATCACCACCGCCCGCATGGTGGTGGCGATCCGCCCGACATTCTTTCCTGCCTGCATGCCAATTCCCCCCGCCATATTACTATGGCGGGGGGGACCCCGGCAGATGGACAGACCGTCCGCCGGTTTTCCACCGGTAGGCAATCCGCCCGATTGCCTACTGGGTGGAAAAGCTGTTAACATGGTAGCGGTGTCTGGTAGACACCGCCATCCATATTAATATGTAGTCAGGGACATGCCTTTCCGTGGCGGTAACGCCGCCACAGAAAGGCATGCGGTCTTCAACATTGGGGGCCCGTAGCGGGCCCCCAGGGATTCTGGGGGGTGGGGGGTGCACATGGGGGTACCTATGGTACCCCCCTGCATTTCAATGCAGTGCCTGTCACGTTTTGCATTGAAAGGCACAACTTGCTTTTGTGGCACCGCCCGCCGCAATGTCATAAATGCAGGATGCGCCCGCCAGTGTGGCAGGCGCATCCTAATTGTAGTTGCAGGACCGCCGCATGCATTGCGGGTGGTCCCATTTCCCAGGGGTATGTCCGCCCGCCATACTAATGACCCCCTTAGTCTCAGAATGTTTGTATGACTTACGGTGCTCAAGATTTAAAACATGAAATTGAAAATAATGTAAACCACCCCCATAGTTACAACATTATGATCCACCAATGATCTGCACTGCGATGCATCTGATTTGTAAAGGGTATAAACTGTCAAGAAGATTCCATCATTGTCAGTTTGGGAAGAGCTTGCTCCATCGCCATCCACAGCCCCGGTCACTGTGAGATGATGAGAAGA
This sequence comes from Triturus cristatus, assembly GCF_964204655.1. Taxonomy (NCBI): domain Eukaryota; kingdom Metazoa; phylum Chordata; class Amphibia; order Caudata; family Salamandridae; genus Triturus; species Triturus cristatus. The sequence continues at coordinate 1,577,767,316 of NC_140590.1, forward strand.
ATGGTTTTTCAAGTAGTAATAGCCTTAGAGTTAGAGAAAATAAACAACTTGCTCTCCAATGTAACCGGAAACACGTTTGCTATAACAAGCTATTCTCCACATTTATGGATTGTAACCTTTGCTTTACAGTGTAGAATGATCTTCTTGCATGGTGATAGTGAAGTTGGTGGAAATGCGAAAAAGGAAGGTCCTGAATGCTGCAGATCATGTTTCTCCCTGGCCAATTGGAACACTGCATCATAGTTCCTATAATTAGCACATCTTGTAATGTTTGGCCTCAGAGGGGTGCCAGGGACAGGTTTCAGGGCCAACAATTGGAGCACCCCCTCAAACACAAACATAGTAGTAAAAGTGTCTCTAGCCAGCATGTCCACTCGCAATGTTTTTACATATAATTTTATGCTTTTTCATAATGGTAATTCAGGCATCACGAGGATCCTTATGTTGTTGTGTCATGATCTGCCCTCAGTATCCTCGTTTTTGGCACCTCAGGTTCCTTACTCAACCTGTTTTTGGGTGTCCACATTTTCAACTGTCTCATCCTTAGTCTCAGTCTCTGATACACAGTGTTCCACCAAGTCAAGCCTTGAGGCATTCTTATCAAGTCTTTTCTACATACGATCTTTGCAGATTGCTAACATGTCAATCTTGCCATTAATAGTTTGAAGACTGTACGTCATATCATGCAGCAGTATCCAAATGTTGTGCTCTCCATTGTCATCCAAGGGTCAATAGGCTAGCCCTGCAATGTACCCCTTTCCTGCCCCCTTGTAGACTTCTTAGATAATAAGGTGAGTTTGGGTTAGATGAGTCTGTTTTTCCTATGTTGCACCATTGCAAGTAAACAGATGAAAGGGAAATTCACCCTGCTGGGGAGTAGAGCGAAACCATTTAAAGAGTGACCAAATAAGTCACAGAAGCACCACCAGGAGCGCTCCTATTGAGCTGCCCCTAGTAGTGGTAATACTTTTATGACAAAACTTAGGTACAAGGTGCTAGCCTCAAGTCCAGCAAGTCAAGCAGGTTTCAGTCTCAGTAAATAGGCAACTTTACTAGCGCCTCCACTAGGAAGCTGGTGGTGATTTATAGCATTCTCTCACAGCAATTGCATGTATTAATAATTCTTTCCTCACAGTACATAATATGAAATTCAACCCTTAGCGCCCAAAAGCAGAGCAAGGCCCAGTATAGCGAGTGCAGGTCTCTCTACTTACATTCCAGTGTCTCCATGGCAAGTCAGCAGTGCTTCTAATAACATCCAAATGGGCCTGGAAAGTCAGGGGTCGTGCCTCCAAGCGTACTATGTGTACTGGATCCATAAATTACAGTGGTGCTCTTCTGATGCAGGGTCACAACCGCCAATAGTTATTCATGGGGCATTCTCGTTGGAAAGGCACCATCAGAGGCTTCAGCAGCCCATAAGGAAAGACACAACACCTTCTGGGCAGTCAACCAGGCTTCATAGCAACAACAGGAGGCCAGAAGGGCATGCCCCTGCCTTTGGCTACCAACAGCAACTTACTCCCCCACTCCTTCTCTGTGGCCAGTGGCAGCAGAGCCACAGCACCCTTAAAGTACCATCCAGAGTCTCTAAACCCCTTCAGCAGGTACAGTGCAGGCCCTGCTGCACGCCATATTAAGTGTGCCTAAGGTTGTGCTAAGGTTTTACTTTAGGCAATGTCATGACGCGGGTGTTTTGCAGCCTCACTTCTCACAGCCCTTCTGGGGCCTCAGCAGCAAGCTGTTTACGGCTCCACTGCAACAGAGTTTTGTAAGAATTGTTTCACGGCCAGAGGAACTTAACTATCAGATGGCCATCTTCCATCTCACAGAATGCTCCTCTACAAAATAAGAATGTTCAATACACCATATGATAATTTTCTGATTTAAAGAATGGATAATGTAAAACATTAAAAATATGGAGAAATATTTTTCATGATGCCCGTTCTCCGTTCATCTTGTGTCTTTATCATATCAATGAGGTAATGAGGTATGTCATCATCTCTCTCTTCAATTATGTCCATGTCCAATACATTTTCAGCCATATCCTCGAAAGTTATGAAGTATGCAAAATGCAAATACCATTTGGAAGATCATTATTAGAGGGTAAGATGTTTTTCTCCAGTGAAGTTGAGACATTAAACTATTGATCTTAATACCCCAAAACGTTCTATGATATTTCTTGTTTTGCAGTGAGAGGCATTTTACTTACTTAGTGTCTGTGGGTTATATATGGGGTTAATGAGCCATTCTCGCAAACCATACCCTGAATCACCTCCAAAGGATAGTAAAAACAGGTTTGTAGTATAAAGCAAATAACAAAAATAGATTCCTAATTAATATAAATAGTTGTAGACACAGCTTCTTTTTAATAGAAGGAAAGTCATAATATTCGGAAAGCAGACATTATTTTTTGTATAAAGTATTGTAACAAAATGTATACTCACTCAAGAATATTCCATCTCTATACATGCCGTTCTCACATTGTTAGTCGGTCGTGCATTCGTGGAAAATGCATGAATCATATGGGTAATTGCATATTGCTACATGGACCGTGCTTCCTGTTCCTGTATTAGTGTGTAATCTCTGCTGGAGGAAGCAAGGTCATATATGTGCAATCTTTGCCACCGAGGACAGGCAGAAAGTTTGTAATAGCATAGATGTGTGGCTTGCCACGTGCTAGAGTTAAGGTCCTCGTTTATGAAAAAATAGATGTTGAGGTGCTAGGGAAGGATGACCTTTAGCACATGAGACAGAAAAAACTGAGAGGGCACTTTGAGAACTCCCAGCCACTTCTAAATGTCTGCTGGGAACGCCAGATGATTGATGATGTAGTACTGAGAGAAACTTAGTATGTGCAGGAATAGCATGTGACCTGCCAATAGTTGGCTCAAGTAAGGGGCCCATTTTGTGAAGCAATTCCAAAATGAGACATCTGCTAAGATGGTATTTTTGTTTCATTTAATCTTCACATTTATCAAACAGTGTCATCCACGTCTTGCAATATTTTTCTTTGTACTGATGTTTCTTTGTATTATTCGTAGCCCTTTGCAGAAGCTGTCGCCTGTGAATGCAGGTGAGAATCTCTATCTTCCCAGTCATCAAGTGTTTTTCTGCTTTGCAAGTTGATATTTTCGCCCCTGCCTTTCCTTTGTGCTATTTATTGATGTATTTGTGTTAATACTGCTTAGAAATATTTTGTGTGACTTTAGTAAATATTCTACTATGATGCATTGCATGGGCATAGCATGGGAATGAACAGCGAATGCCCATTTTGCGTCCGTTAACATAACCTTAATGCAACCCAAAACTAGTGTTTTAGCACTACCTTTACAATATAAATTTACAGCTATTGCTCAGCTCTGCATCACACTGAGTGCCAGATGTATGACCATTTAATTTTGCTAGTCTTTAATTGCGATATTTTGCGACTCGCAAAATGAAATGTGCTAATGTGTCTCAGACACATTAGCGATTCCCAACGGATTTGCAAATTACCTGCCTCATCAATATTCATGAGGCATGTCGCAATTTGCGGCCCATTGGGAATGTCCTGAAGTCACAGGGATGGTAGCCTGCTGGGGACAGCAGGCCACCATGTCTGTGACTGCCTTTTAAATAAACAGGAAACAGGAATTCATTTAAAAAATACATTTGTAAATCTTTCTTTTCATTTTGTTAGAGTAGCTAGTGGTCCGTCGGACCACTGCCTGCTCTTAAACAAGCATCTCCAATGCAATAGGTCTCGCATTTGCGAGGCTTTGAGGTAATGGCACTGTAAATGACAATGACTTTTATTTATGTGTTTTGAAAACCTGCATGTGGTGCGTATCGCATGCAGGTTTTCAAAACACATAAATAAAAGGCATTGTTATTTAATAATGCCAATACCTTCAACTCTCGACAATGCGAGACCTTTGCAGCACTCGTGCTTTAGCTGTAAACATCGTAAGCTCAAGCGTGGCTGCTGCGATTGCTTAAAAATTTAAGAAATATAATTTTCTTTTCTATTTCTTTACTTTTTAAGCAATAGCAGCACCTGCGCTTTAGCTTGCTATGTTTACAGCTAAAGCCCGAGTGCTGCGATTGTAACAAAAGTAAGCAAATAGAAAATAAATGGCGGTGTACGTTTTTTCCCCCTATTTGTTTACTTTTGTTACAATGGCAGCACCCACGCATAGGCTTTAAACATCTTAAGCTAAAGCGCGGGTGCTGCGATTGTTTCAAAAGAAAAGAAATAGAAAAAATCAAATGTTTTTCAATTTCTTTGCTTTTGAAGTAACCGCAGCACCCGCATTTTAGCTTAAGCTGTTTAAAGCTAAAGCGCAGGTGCTGACATTATTAGTGCTGGCCACACTAGCTAAATAAAAAAAAAACACATAGAGGGAGAGCGTGTCCTGCCTGCAAAAGCAGGAGAAAGACCATTGACAAAAGAATGCTCGGAGGTTGTAATTGAAATCTATTGAGTACCAACACATGTAACAGGGGGTGTCCAGATAGGAGGCAACAGCAGAAGACAGGGAGGAACTAAGGAGAGACTAATAAGCCTACTGACAAATGAAAGGCCAACCTTTACAAAGGACAGTTACAGGAGCCAATTATAAAGATAGGCGGAGAGTGTGTGGAGCTTACAATCCATACCTGAATACAGCATGTCTCAAAGAGACAGCGCAAGTGCTGCCTAGGCGAGACCTAAAAACTTTTTATCTACTATTCACAAAGGGCCAGGGGTCGTCTGGGGATCCCTTCACATATGCAACTAGCTTACCACCTACTTGAAGTAGGCGGTAAACTGCGATTGTTTTGCAACTGCATTCTGGTTGCAAAAAAATTGTTCATCTCCCTGTATCCCCCTTGCTATTAGTGAAGGACACCTTGACTTGCCCCTTCCCAAAAGCGATGCCGCAAACCCTATTTTGCATGTCGGTAATAGGCTACTGACTCGCAAAATAGGGTTAGTACATGAGAAAAGACATTTTAGCAATTGCAAATGGGCCAAATCTCCGATTACGACTGTTAAAAATGATTGTATATATGCCCCTCTTGCCAGCTCATAACTTTTGTTAACTGGGCCTAAGGAACATTAGAAAGAATAGGCATCTTTGACAGATGAGCTGCCAAAACCACAATTTAAAACCCCATTATAAGATGTACACATTTCCTTCAACCACAGACATAAGAGAAGGACTACAGTGGCACAAGCAGCTGGTGACACTGACCAAGGAGCATTGTAGCACACTCAACCAGTGACATAAAAAAGGACCACAATGACTCATATAACAGATAAAAAACGAACCAAAATTAAAATGAAATCACCCAATCCAACCTCTGGAATGAAGCAGGAGCCGAGAAAAAGAAGTGAAACAGCTCATAAGGAAAAGTATTTTAATTCTGGATAAAAATTGTCAGGAGATATTTTTAATGAAAGTCATTTTTTATGTGAATTTTTCCCATCGCATAAAGTGATTTGCTTTAAACATAACACATAACTTGTAATACAGAATATTTGTGTGATTTTTTCATAATGCTTTGAGTTTGTATTTGCTGATAAGGCAGAATGTGTTGTGCTTGTAAAGGGGTAAAACCTCTTTCTAAGGTGGTTTCTGCATTACCTATTAAGACTTTACCACATGATGAAAACAATGAATTTCATACACTGCAAAGGAAACATTTCCTAGGAGGCAGAATGATACTCAGCCAGCCAAAAGCACAAGCTAAGAGATGTGTATTCCTCTGGGATGATCCAAGATGTGACAAAATGTCACAGCAATAGTTGAAGAGGGATGGCCCACACACCAATGCCTGAGAGGGGCTAACCTAAAGCCTGCTCTTCCTAAATAGGAAACATTATGTCTTGAAGACAACTGTGCTGTCAAGTCAGTCCCAAAAACGAATGGTTGGATTAATGAGTATAATTAATCAAGCTAGGCAATCACATTGTATCATGGAGGTTATAAAAATACTTACTAGTAGGTAGAGGTGGGTGGAATAACCCACTGCATCATACGATGATGGCCTTTTTCATTTACAGTTTCATTGAAAGGGCAATTCTTTCCTCACACAAATCTGCTTACTGCTTGTCAGGGCAAAGCGGTTTCTAATATTCCTGAGCAAGAGTTCCTCACTGAAGAATGCAAGTTTAGATAACCTTACCAGTTTCACTTTCACATTGGAACATCCCTCCAAGAAATACTAAAAGGTGTTCCAATTGCAAGATGATTTGGTCCTTGTTCTGTGGTCTGCTCCATTTTTGACCTCATTTTCAAGGACTGAAGGGAATGAGACACCTGCAGCACTCACCAACAAAACAGTAGACCTAATGCTCCATTCCAGGTGGCGGCATAGGTCCAAGGGTGTAGGTTACACTCCACTAAGAACATTTTCACTACCATTGTTGGACTTGGCCCTTCTGGTGGGTTCACCCCCAAAACGTTTTGCATTATCCTAGCTTTTTCCCTATGGAGTGTTAGTGGTTTTAGACCCCTAGGCACTTTAGCACGGTGTCCCCGTGTAAAGTGCGTGCGCTCTACATTGAGTGAGACTGACCTGCCCTCCCATAGGAATGCATAGGGAATGTGTGTGTCCATGGTAGTCCCAGTGCAGGGTCGAGTTTGGTATGTGCGAACTCGTGAGATTGAATGCTGCGCGATGATGTGTGCGGCGTTACTGTGTCTAGTGTAGAAGTGCCACTTCTAGAAGCTGGCATGTCTGTGTAATAAATGTGAAGTGACTGTCTGGCTTGTGATTGGCTTGTGTGCCTGGCTCCAGGAGTCAGGATGGGTCTGCCCCGGTGGTGAATGGAGAAATCTGCATGCTGATGGCAGGGAGGAGTACACCTGGGACCTGAATAGGCCTGGGATTTCCCTACACAATGCTGGCTCCGCCCCCTGTGGTGCGACTGATGTCCCAAGCCTGTCCAGTGAATGAGGGGCTGAGCACAACAGAGTGCTCCAAAACCAGTTGCATCTGGTTTTTCCTTAACCCTGCAGTCTGAGACAAAGAAAATGTGTATATAAAAAGGGGCTGTGACCCCAAGTAAATTGTTCTGCTGTGCTGGTCCTGACGCTGGGGGCTGCTGGGATCTAGCAGGAACCGCCACAAGGGACTGCCTCCCTGCTGGAGGGCCCTGTGTGCTGGCCTACCGGAGCCCAGCCTTGTGCCCCCTGAACTCTGCCTTATTTGGAGGAGCGCTTTGTCTCCCATAGCCAAGAAGCGCTTTATTTTTATTGACTGAAGAGCGCTTGACCGTCCCGAGGAGCACCTTCATTTGTGGAAACAGAGCTGGACTACGATTATTGCGGAGGGAATCCCGACGTAGGGATTCCCCCGCTTTTTTTGCTAATTTCCTAGCGGGAGCCCACCCCGCATTTGTGCCTCTCGAGCGGGAGCCCACCCGCTCTGTCTTTTTAATTTCCAGAGGGAGCCTACCCCTCTTTGCCCACTTCACTTTATTTTGACCTGCGGGAGCCCACCCCGTTTATTAATCTTAATTACGAGGGAGCCTACCCCTCATTTGCCCGTTTCACCGCGGTGACCCGGATGCCAGGCCGAGCGGCCGTGTTGTGGGCGGGGCAAGAAGCAGGAAGCGGACGGGAGCCTACCCCGCGCTCCTGTGCCCAAGGACGGACCCAGCAGCTGACGTGAGCCCACCCCGTGCTCCGGTGCAGACAGGAGAAGCGAGCCAGCAGAGGAGTCAAGGCGGGAGCCCACCCCGCACTGGACTGTGACCAACGAAGGCGGGGCCTCCCGGCAGAAGCGGAGTCCGGCCGGAGCAGGGCTGCCGCAGCGCAACCGTGAGGAAAGACAGAAGCGCCGTGTCTGCCCCCAGCCCCCGCCGCGAGAAAAGTGCTCACGGCAGGGAAGAAAGCGGACCAGTGCTGCCGGTGAGTGGAACTCCCGAATTTCTGTGGTTGGGGAGGCAGAGTCAGAGCGGCCCCGTCTTGCAGCAGGCCGCTACCACGTTGTTGAGCAACTTCTGAGTGCTCCACCATTTGCGAGGTGCAGGTGCTCTACTTGTGGGGGCGTAGCTGTCTTAAGAGCCCGTGTGCTCCAACGTTGGGGACAAGCTCTTTCTTTGGTTTTTCCTCCTAATTGGCGCATGAGTATTTCAGGAGCCAGTGCGCTCCATGGGGGCATGATTATTTACAGAGCCCCGTGTGGCTCCCACGCGCTGCATATTTGTTCTAAAGGCACAGTGGTGCCAGGCCTTATCTGATTCACAGCTGCCCAGCACTTAGTGGGCAGCTGCAATGTTTAGGTTGTGCCTCTGTGTGCTGTTACTTACGCTGCTTTGGCAGCCCTGCCCTGACATTTTGGACAAAGGGCGTTTGAGCCCCTGAGAGGCCAAGTTGGCCTGGGGACAGTTTTTCTGTGTTGTGCCCTCACCTAGGGTACATGGTTATTTCTACATGTTTACGTTTGCGCAATGTGCATTGGCTTTATGCTTATTTCTATTTCTAACTGTGTCTATGCTTAGGAGATTGTTTCCCTAGTATAGGTTGTGCTAGTGAGTGCATGGTTCCCTGCGTGATATATGCCTAAGGTGGTTAGGATTGCGTAGGGTGTACTTACCTTTTACCAGTAGTTACTGGTTGTGCTCTACAGTTATAATTTGTGTTACAGTTGGTATATGTTTTACATCTACAATTAGTGATTTGTGCTAATTCTGACAGTGGTCCATGTGGCCCTGTCCTGTGTAAATAGTCCCCTGTAAATTCTGCCCAGTGCCAGTTGGCACAGTGTAAATTGTGTGAATATTATCTAATGTGTTTTGGTATAATACAAAGGCTATTTTTATATATAACCTTGTGTGGAGTTTCTTTTGTGGTGGGCCTAGGGTGTTGTTGCTGTGTGCACGCGCAAACGCTTTACACATTGCCTCCAGGATAAGCCTGACTGCTCATGCCAAGCTACCAAGGGGGTGAGCAGGGGTTATCTTTGGCGTGTAACTCCCCAGCCCTGACTTAGAGTGGTGGTTTCTGCCTGGCTTTGGCGCAAGCCCTAGCCAACCAGAAATCCCATTTCTAACATTGGTGATCAGCGGTGGGATTAGGACTTGCGTTTGCGCAGTGCCACAGCGACGACTGGCTGCACTACAAAGCTCTGCATTTTAGATAATCACGTATTTGGGGATTATTGTTTTATTTTAATTCTTCTCCTAAAAGTGTCATTTGAAAATTGTGTACTCTTGCTTCAGCTCAGACACCTAGGTCCCTTGTGTTGCACGTATCCCTGAGCGTCCTGCCAAAATGGAGTCTGCTTTTAATTTCTGTGGTCTGTTTAGATACAGTATGTATGAATTGGTTGAGTTTTGTGAGGAGAGAGACATAGCAGTGAGTGTGTCAGACTTCCAGTCAAAACTTAGGGAAAACCAGATCCAATGGCAGAAGGAGGAATGGGAACGTGAGTGCAGTGAGGAGGAGAGGGCCCGGGCCGCGCGCCAAGAGGGTGGTGGGTCTGAGGGGGGCCCTGAGGAGTCTGAAGAGGAGGAAGAAAGTGACAGAACAGGGACGCCAGTAGATAGTGAAGACCCCATAGATAGGGTCCAGTGTCGGGGGCAATGCCCCATCCCTTTACCTGTCCCCAGAGGAGTGGGTAGATAGAAGGGAAGAAAGGGAGCATCAGCTGGCTTTGGAGAAGCTCAGGTTAGAGCATGCCAAGGAGATGGTGCAGCTGGGTGTGGAGTAGGGGTGGGCGGAATTTGCGAAATCCACTTTCGCAAATTATCGCAAAAATGTTAAAAATTATCGCAAACATGCGGAAATATCGCGAAGATGCGGAAGTTTTTTTCCCGCATGTTCGCGAGATTTTCTGCATGGTTGCGGCTCGCCAACTTACCCATGCGGTTGCTCGCGGGCGCGGCTATCTTGTTTTCAGTTGTCTCGCGGTGCATGATCGCGAGAAGAAAGACGTGATCGCCCGACGCATGACGTCACTGCGGGCGCGAACTGTCGCGAGACAGCGCAAATGGCTAAAAACAATACAACATCTCATGGAGAACGCAACCGGATCAAGAAAACTTGTCGGCGAACGCAGGGATTCAGGTAAGGCGATCGCGCGCGCGCGAGAATGTATTATTTTACAGCGCGAGCAAGAACCAAATTATCGCAAAGCTGCCGAATGCGGAAATTTTGACATTTTCGCGCTTTCCGCGGAACGCGAAAATGTCAAATTATCGCAATTTCCGCGAACGGAACAAAATTTTAGCCCAGGCCTAGTGTGGAGGAGAAAAGGTTTGAGACCGAGAGGGTCTTAGCGCAGGAGAGGATGGCGGAGGCTGAGAGGGCCTTCACCAGGGAGAAATTAGCTCTGGAGGGTAGATTATCCCCTGAGTGCAGTTGTGGTTTTCTGGATTCACCAGTAAGGGTGGGATCCAGTGGTGGCAGCAATATAGAGTCCAGTGCAGAAAGTCCCATTCCCAGTCCCCACCGTGGGATACCTGGTTCTTACGAAGAGGCGTACAGGTTGAGATTCAGAGGCAGCAAGAAACTGTCTCACCAGTCTTGGGGGGACTTTGTGGGTAAATGTGATCATGCACTGACCGATTGGGTGATGGCTAGTACCACAGATGATTTTGATTATGAAGGGCTGGCCAATTTGGTTGTCAAGGAGCACATGCTCCGTCATTGTTTTCCGGGATTGCGCCAACACCTGTTGGGGTGTAATTCCTCTGATCCCAGGGAGCTTGCACGGGAAGCAGACCTCTGGGTGGTGGCCTGAGGTTCTGAGGAGGCATGGGAGAGCGATTACAAAAGTAGTGGCTCAGGTATCTTCCCGTCCTGTATTGGGGAAGAGGTTCAGAGTAGCCCAGCTAGGTCCCAGAGTAGTGAGAGGGGTGTAGGGTCTCACGTCCTGTCTCAGTGGAGTAGGAGTCAGTGGGTGACTGAGTGTCCCCAGGTGACCGAAACCCAGTCTCACAACCTGGTTGGTTTCTTCAGGGAACATCAGGTTGGGAGCCTAGGCTGTCCTGTTAGTCCATTTGAGGAGGATCACCTAGTGTATGGAGAACCTGGAGAATCTGTAATTAGAGCTCCAGTGGTTCTGGTGTCTGGCAGTGCCGCTCCAGTAGGGAGGGTACAGAAGTCCAGCGAGAGGGGTGGCATGGGGCTGTGTTCCCCAGTGGAGGAGCCAGTGGGTCAGGGACCAGCCGGGATGGCTGAGTACCAACCCTAGGCTGGAGGATCAGTGGCAGTTTAGAACTGTCCTGATGAGGGGTAGAGTGGAGAATGGTTACTATGTGCCAGGAGTTACTACCCCCCACTCTGTGGATAGGCAAGGACCAGTGGCATCTGGATGGCCTAGGGCCTGGTTCTAGCCATGGACAGCTGAGGAGTACCAGTGGGGTAGCCCAGTTGGTCTGCAGAGCTTTTACAGAGGGAGCCACGTGGGTTCAGAGTGGCGTAGAACAGGAGGAAGCAGGGAAGCCCATCACGGTGGTGATTGGTCTCCCCTGCGTTTTGGCTGGAAGGGGGTAGTGTTGGACTTGGCCCTTCTGGCGGGTTCACCCCCAAAACTTTTTGCATTATCCTAGCTTTTTCCCTATGGAGTGTTAGTGGTTTTAGACCCCAAGGCACTTTAGCACGGTGTCCCCGTGTAAAGTGCGTGCGCTCTGTGTTACATTGAGTGAGACTGACCTGCCCTCCCATAGGAATGCATGGGGAATGTGTGTGTCCATGGTAGTCCCAGTGCAGGGTCGAGTTTGCTATGTGCGAACTCGTGAGATTGAATGCTGCACGATGATGTGTGCGGCGTTACTGTGTCTAATGTAGAAGTGCCACTTCTAGAAGCTGGCATGTCTGTGTAATAAATGTGAAGTGACTGTCTGGCTTGTGATTGGCTAGTGTGCCTGGCTCCAGGAGTCAGGATGGGTCTGCCCCGGTGGTGAATGGAGAGATCTGCATGCTGATGGCAGGGAGGAGTACACCTGGGACCTGAATAGGGCTGGGCTTTCCCTACACAATGCTGGCTCCGCCCCCTGTGGTGCGACTGATGTCTCTAGTCTGTCCAGTGAATGGGGAGAGGGGCTGAGCACAACAGAGTGCTCCAAAACCAGTTGCATCTGGTTTTTCCTTAACCCTGCAGCCTGAGACAAAGAAAATGTGTATATAAAAAGGGGCTGTGACCCCAAGTAAATTGTTCTGCTGTGCTGGTTCTGACGCTGGGGGCTGCTGCTGCTGGGCTCTAGGAGGAACCATCACAAGAGACTGCCTCCCTGCTGGAGGGCCCTGTGTGCTGGCCTACCGGAACCCAGCCTTGTGCCCCCTGAACTCTGCCTTATTTGGAGGATTGCTTTGTCTCCCATGGCCAAGAAGCGCTTTATTTTCATTGACTGAAGAGCGCTTGACCGTCCCGAGGAGCACCTTCATTTGTGGAAACAGCGCTGGACTACGATCATTGCCGAGGGAATCCCGACGTAGGGATTCCCCCGCTTTTTTTGCTAATTTCCTAGCGGGAGCCCACCCCGCATTTGTGCCTCTCGAGCGGGAGCCCACCCCGCTCTGTCTTTTTAATTTCCAGAGGGAGCCTACCCCTTGTTTATTTATTTATTTATTTATTTAGGCGATTTATTAAGCGCACAACTACCCGGGGGTGTCTCGGCGCTATAGGACAGATTAGAACAGTCAGTCAGGTGAGACGAAGAGTATTATTTGAATAACCATGTTTTTATATACTTCCGAAAAGATAAAAGAGTGGAGGCACTCGTAATATGTAGCGGAAGTTCATTCCAGAGTTTGGTTGTTGCCACGATGAATCTCTTATCGCCCCAGGTGGCTTTCTTGGTTCTAGGGACCGTTAGCAGCTGATTAGAGCTAGAGCGTAGATTCCTGATAGGTCTATACTGGCAAAAGCTTCTCCTAAGGAATTCAGGTCCTGAGCCGTGGATTGATTTATAGGCTATACATAATGCCTTAAATTTGGATCTGCTTTTGATAGGCAGCCAATGAAGCTGGCGAATGACTCCTGAAATTGGTTTAAATTTAGGAGTACCCGAGAGAATCCTAGCCGCGGCATTCTGTACCATTTGTAACTTTTTTTGGACTTTTTCTTGTGCATTTATAAATAGTCCATTGCAATAGTCAATTCTAGACATGACAAGGGTACTGATAAGAGTTTTTCCTGCGCTAGGAGGAAGATAGGGTAGAAGCTTCTTTATCATTCTGATGGTGTAGAATGAGGATGAGGTGATATAATTAGCGTGTGGCATGAATGTTAATCTGTCGTCAAATAAAACTCCAAGGTTTTTAACTCTAGTGACCGGAACCGGGGGGGAGCCTAGTTCCTCAGGCCACCAGGAGGATGACCAGCTGGGGAAAGGCTTTCCAAAAATCATCACCTCCGTTTTGTCAGAGTTTAGTTTTAGACAATTTTTTGACATCCAGGTGCAAATGGTGGACATTCCTTTTTTAAAATTGTCTGCAGTGATGTTTCCATTTTCGTATATTTCAATGACAATTTGGGTGTCATCAGCATATGACGAGAGTCGCAGATCGTGCGATTTTATGATTTTAGCAAGGTCTGCAACATAAAGATTAAACAGCGTAGGGCTCAATGAGGAGCCCTGCGGGACACCACATGGTTGGGAAAAGGGAGGTGAGAGGAAGCTTCCCAATTTAACTTGTTGTGAACGATTGTCTAGAAAGGAGGCTAATAAGGCCTTGGCTTTGTCTTTAATTCCTATGGCTGATATACGGTTAATGAGGGTTGAGTGGTCCACCGTATCAAATGCAGCTGAAAGATCCAACAGCACCAGAATTGCAGCTCCACCCTTATCCATAGTTGTATGAATTTCATCAGCTGTTTTAATAAGCGCTGTCTCCGTTCCATGCCCTTTCCTGAATCCGAATTGGGTTTCATCTAGACAGTTGTTGTTTTCGATGTATTCAGCCAACTGAGTGTTCATCACCTTTTCTATGATTTTTGCTGGAAGAGGAAGACCTGCTATGGGTCTGTAGTTACAACAGTCGGAGGGGTCAAGGTTGGTTTTTTTTAAAAGAGGTCTGATTATTGTTTCTTTCCAGATGGAGGGGAATATTCCAGTTTCAAACATAGAGTTACAAATTTTCGTTAGTTCTGGGGCTATGGTTTCTGCAATGGTTTTTATTATGTTGGGAGGGCAAGGGTCATTGGGAGATCCAGATTTGGATTTAAGAATGAGGTCAGTTATGTGTTCATTTGTGATTTTTTTAAATTCTGAAAAGGAGGGAGGAAGATCCTGATTCTTGTTTTGGGATGCTGGACTATTGTATGGGGAGAGGTCCATAATAGGCATAGTGGTTTGTGCAGAGAAACTGGAGTAAATGTCCATTACCTTATTCTGAAAAAAGCTGGCAAGATTATCACAGAGAATTTGGGTAGGTGTTACTGACGGGGGTGTGTTTAATCCTGATAATTTGGTAACAACTTTATACAGTTGTTTCGTGGAGTCTTGAGATGATTCAATTTGATTAGTATAAAATTTACTTTTCTCTGTTATTAATAATTTTTTGTAATTGGAAAGTGCTTCCTTGTACTGAGTTTTAGCTGTGCTATCATAATTTCTGCGCCAGTGGCGTTCCAGATTTCGACATTTCTGCCTCTCCAACCTTAAATTCTCTGAAAACCAGGGAGCAGATGGAGTTTTTCGATTTTTGGAGGTGTTTTTTGTAGGGACAAGCGTCTCAACGGCTGAACGAAGCCATTGTGTGTAGAGCATCGCTGCATGTTCAGGATTTTCAGGGAGGTCTTGATGTGTATCTTTCAAATACGTTTTGATATTATCTGGGGAGATGCTGTTCCATGCTTTAAAGTTAACCGTCGAGAGAGTGGAGGTCTGATTGCGTGGTCTGTGTACAGTGTTAATATTAAAAAGAATTGCCGAGTGGTCAGTCCATGTTAAGGGGAGGATGTTTCCTAAAAAGAGGTGTTTATTGTTGGTAAACAGTCCATCAAGAGTGTGACCGGCAATATGAGTCGGTTTGTTTATTAGCTGAGAGAATTCAATAGAATTGAATTCTGAAAGTAAGGCAGATGTATTATCATCATTATTAGATTCAAGGTGAAAATTGAAATCACCTAAGATAGTGAAATCAGCTTCTCCTGCAGAGGGCTCTATTAGGGACGCTAGAGATGAGAGAAAGTCTGATCGAGAGCCGGGAGGGCGGTATAATAATATACCTTTGAACGTGTATGCTTTGGTAAGTGAAATGGCAAAAGAAAAAGCTTCGCAACCATTAATGAGTATAGGATCTATTTTGATATTATAAATATCACGATGTATCAGGGCTATACCTCCGCCTCTTTTATTGACTCTGTCCAGTCTTTTAACTGAAAAGTCGTTAGGGGTTACGGTAGCAAAGTCCGGCCCTGATGATGGATCGGCCCAGGTCTCGGTTAGAAATAAAAGATCCAATTTGTGGTTCTCGAGAAAAGCAAGAATTTCGTATTTGTGCTTAGGTAAGGAGCGGACATTGAGGAGCGCGGCTGTGACCCTATGATTATTAGTAGGGTTGGTCGATGAGTCTATAGACATAGATAGTGGTAAGCAAGAGTTATGTGTGCAGTTGTTGCATGGTATTAGCACTTCAGGAAGTATATAGGTGTTACAGGGACACCTTTGTGAGTTCTTGGATATAATCCTGATGTTTAGCAACTGTCCTCTGGTATATATTAACGAGGCGGGTGGCTGGGCTGGCCTGGGTGAATCAGGGAGGGGGGCGCTAGGCGCGGTCCAGGCGCGGACGGGCGCAGACGGGCTTGCCTTTGGCGCGCCTTCGGCGCGCCCGCGGCGCGCCCGCTGCGCGCATCCGCTGCGCGTTGCGCTTTGCATCTGGCTTTGTAGTGTATATGCCAGCAGCTGATTGGATGGCTAACCGGAAGTGCCGGGCCCTTCCTGTTGCACGTGATCCCTCCACTCAATCCGAATAATCGGTGGTGGACCGGGGATTATGTGCTCCTGAGTGGGTGAGTGCGCGGCGCAAAATATATTTAAAAGTTTGTAAAAGGGTGGTGGGTTAAAAACGTCACAAAGTACATTGATTCAATTTACCAATTAAAGTGTAATTAATGAGCCCTTTTCCAGGCGCTCCTAACGGTTTCCAACTACAACAAAAGGCAGGAGCCCTTTACCAGGCGCTCCTAAAGTACTGTTACGATTTCTCAGCTCACCTTACTGAGTCTAAGCGCGTCCGCTGCGCGTTGCGCTTTGCATCTGGCTTTGTAGTGTATATGCCAGCAGCTGATTGGATGGCTAACCGGAAGTGCCGGGCCCTTCCTGTTGCACGTGATCCCTCCACTCAATCCGAATAATCGGTGGTGGACCGGGGATTATGTGCTCCTGAGTGGGTGAGTGCGCGGCGCAAAATATATTTAAAAGTTTGTAAAAGGGTGGTGGGTTAAAAACGTCACAAAGTACATTGATTCAATTTACCAATTAAAGTGTAATTAATGAGCCCTTTTCCAGGCGCTCCTAACGGTTTCCAACTACAACAAAAGGCAGGAGCCCTTTACCAGGCGCTCCTAAAGTACTGTTACGATTTCTCAGCTCACCTTACTGAGTCTAAGCGCGTCCGCCCACTTCACTTTATTTTGAACTGCGGGAGCCCACCCCGCTTATTAATCTTAATTACGAGGGAGCCTACCCCTCATTTGCCCGTTTCACCGCCGCGACCCGGCGACCCGGAAGCCAGGCCGAGCGGCCGTGTTGTGGGCGGGGCAAGAAGCAGGAAGCGGACGGGAGCCTACCCCGCGCTCCTGTGCCCCAGGACGGACCCGGCCGACGGGAGCCCACCCCGCACTCTGGTGCAGCCAGGAGAAGCGAGCCAGCAGAAGAGTCCAGGCGGGAGCCCACCCCGCACTGGACTGTGACCAACGAAGGCGGGGCCTCCCGGCAGAAGCGGAGTCCAGCTGGAGCAGGGCTGCCGCAGCGCGACCGAGGGGAAAGACAGAAGCGCCGTGTCTGCCCCCAGCCCCCGCCGCTAGAGAAGTGCTCACGGCAGGGAAGAAAGCAGACCACTGCTGCCGGTGAGTGGAACTCCTGAATTTCTGTGGTTGGGGGAGGCAGAGTCAGAGCGGCCCCGTCTTGCAGCGGGCCGCTCCCACGTTGTTGAGCAGCTTCTGAGTGCTCCACCATTTGCGAGGTGCAGGTGCTGTACTTGTGGGGGCATATCTGTCTTAAGAGCCCGTGTGCTCCAACGTTGGGGACAAGTTCTTTCTTTGGTTTTTCCTCCTAATTGGCGCATGAGTATTTCAGGAGCCAGTGCGCTCCATGGGGGCATGATTATTTACAGAGCCCCGTGTGGCTCCCACGCGCTGCATCTTTGTTCTAAAGGCACAGTGGTGCCAGGCCTTATCTGATTCACAGCTGCCCAGCACTTAGTGGGCAGCTGCAACAATTAGGCTGTGCCCCTGTGCGCTGTTGCTTACGCTGCTTTGGCAGCCCAGCCCTGACATTTTGGACAAAGGGCGTTTGAGCCCCTGAGAGGCCAAGTTGGCCTGGGGACAGTTTTTCTGTGTTGTGCCCTCACCTAGGGTACATGGTTATTTCTACATGTGTACTTTTGCGCAATGTGCATTGCCTTTATGTTTATCTCTATTTCTAACTGTGTCTATGCTTTGGAGATTTTTTCCCTAGTATAGGTTGTGCTAGTGAGTTCATGGTTCCCTGTGTGATATATGCCTAAGGTGGTTAGGATTTCGTAGGGTGTACTTACCTTTTACCAGTAGTTACTGGTTGTGCTCTACAGTTATAATTTGTGTTACAGTTGGTATATGTTTTACATCTACAATTAGTGATTTGTGCTAATTCTGAAAGTGGTCCATGTGGCCCTGTCCTGTGTAAATAGTCCCCTGTAAATTCTGCCCAGTGCCAGTTGGCACAGTGTAAATTGTGTGAATATTATCTAATGTGTTTTGGTATAATACAAAGGCTATTTTTATATATAACCTTGTGTGGAGTTTCTTTTGTGGTGGGCTTAGGGTGTTGTTGCTGTGTGCGCGCGCAAACGCTTTACACATTGCCTCCGGGATAAGCCTGACTGCTCGTGCCAAGCTACCAAGGGGGTGAGCAGGGGTTATCTTTGGCGTGTAACTCCCCAGCCCTGACTTAGAGTGGTGGTTTCTGCCTGGCTGTGGCGCAAGCCCTAGCCAACCAGAAATCCCATTTCTAACAACCATGTTCCAACTAGGACAGCCTCCTGGCACCATCTTCTACTGAGGACCTGTGATGGCGAAGGACAGATTGGTGATCCCTCTGTGACCTGATGACTATTGTAGCAGAAGCAAGGCAGTTGAAAGCAGAGACATGTATTCTGCTGAGGTGGTTTTCACCGCATCCTGTTGTTTAACAACTAACCCATTTCTTAAATTATTTGATCTCTTTCTTCCTGTTCACCAATCCTGCAGGTATCTTACCAACTAGTTTATGATCCAGCTACTGGATATCGACATCAGTAATTACACGGTACAAGAATATCAAGGAAGGAAGATTAAGGGCCAAAATATAAAAAGGTAAGTACGTGTAGGGAAGTATAGATTTACTATTCCTTACTCCACATTCAGGTACCTTAAAGATATCTGTACTACATAGGTACACATATGTGGAGTTAGATGTACAAAATCTAGACTTACTTAGCTGTTGATATTCTATCTTCAATATTATTTCCCATCAATAGTGTGGTTTCCATATTCAGGACGCACATTCATGTTAGGAACCTGTTGTAGCCTCAGGAATCATCCACTTCACTCCTAATACTAAAAATATCTAAAAGAAGCAAAAACAAGCCCAAACCTAGCCACTGCCTGTAGAAGAGCATTTGCAGGTCAGTGACAATATTTCTGGGGAATCCCACAGCACAGCCACAATGTGACCTGTAAAGTCTGTCGATATGTAGGTTTATTAATAAATTGGATCTATGTCAAGTAAGGCAAATGTTGCGTTGGATATGGATAGAAATATTTCGTTTTGAAATTGAATGTGTATTAATGATGAATTATGTTTGTCAAAGGTTGCTCATGTGCATTTTTAGGTAAAACCATACAGGACTGGGAAACCCATGTAGGAATGAAAAAGCAAAAGTTGGTTGATTACTCTCACAATTAATTGGGTATTATCAATAGCAATCGAGTGTTATTACTTTGCGGAGTAAGAGTTGGGAAAAAAGGTTTTGCTTCTAGTTACTAATTTGATAGCCTTTTGGTTTTCCAGATACAGTGGGATTCCCCTCTTTTGGGAAGTATCTGCAAAACTGTATTAAATATAGTCAGCAGCATTAGATAACCTCTGTAGATTCATTAAAAATAGCAAAGACACTTAGGGCCTGACCTAGTTTTCGGTGGACAGGTTACTCCATCACAATGGTAACTGATATCCCGTCCACTGAAATATAAATCCCCTATAATCCTATGGGATTTATATTTCGGTGGACGGGATATCTGTCACCATTGTGACGGAGAAACCCATCTGCCGAAATGTATATCAGGTCCTTAGATTGAAAATAAGTACAAAATATATCAGTCAGCTGCTTTCAGAACATTCTGTTCAACACAGGTTTGAAAAGTGTAGCTACAATGCAAACACATTCTACCTATCCTCTAATATAATGGCAAGTGAGCATATCTCTCTTGCTGCAACAGACTGCCATACACTCTACATATTTCACCTTAAGGTAACATTTATACTCATTAGTCAATGAAGACAACAATATTATACCAGAAGATGATGTAGATAACTATATCATGTCACTCATAAATAGTAAAATACACTTAATGTGTCATTGTTTTACGTGTCTGTAGCTGATTCTGTGTTTGGCTGAAATGATTGGATATTTTTGTACTATCATTGTTTCTAAACTTGATCAGAAGGTCCCTTACTTCCTTAATAACGTCCAAGCGTCAGACTTCTTTGATCTTTCTTCATAATGCCAGTGGTGGTGGTTCTGCGTTTTTAAAAATGGATGTCTAGAAAGTGAAGTGGCTGTGGTATACGTATATGCGTCTAGCATCAGCGGCAGCCATTTGTTGAAAGGAAGCATGTATTTGAAGGCCTAGAGGGACCCATCCGGTTCCCCTCTTTCTCAGTGACATGCATAAAAGTTTTTGCTTCTCCACTACGATTAAGCAGTGGGCGACGCTCCTCCGCCATAGCGGAGGAGCCACCACTGGTGACATGTCATCTATCATGTGCTGTCCTTGTGTTACTTGACGCTTCTGGGGTAAATATTTAGATAAAACAAAGGTCTGATATTTACAAATGACACTCCCAACATCTGCTTCTTTCTATGTTACCTCACCTGTCAAATAGTACTTTACAAATATGAGTAGTTAAAAGTTTGCTGCATGAGGTATACTTAGATATTGGGATTTTATTGTTAAAACGACCAAATCGGTTCATTGAAGGGGGGAAGTAATCTTATTTTATCTTTAACTGCTCACTAACCACGACTTATGAAAAGTACCAGTGTGCATTCATTGTGATGCCCTACATTCACGTGTAATACTGGGTGTGATCAAACTTTAGATTGAGAAGACTGAGAACGGTATCTAAGAAAATTGAAAAAAGTATATGTATTGCAACATAAGAATGGGTAAATAAATTCTCCCATGCTCCAGTAGTAATAGATTGTACTAAATGTTAGGAGGATATCTACAAATGAAATTTATGTTTTACAATTTTTCTCGTTAATCAGCTCCACATTCAGAATGCTCAATCCTTTTGTGGTATCATTAGATATACAAAGTTGTAATATTGTGATTATAAGGTGATAGAAACCTGTAATTGTGCATGAAAAATTCCAATAAATTATAAAGACTGAATATGAATTATTATCTGCTAATCTGAGCTAAAGATCAGATACTCGTAATTAGATTATAAAGAATAAATTCCCTGCAAGCTTCAAATGAGAAGACGGGAATTTCTAAATAAATAGACAAATTCATTTCTAGCAGCAGTCGCAGATCTGTCGGTTTATCTCACTGTACAGAGTCTTTTTAAATATTGAATGAAAGAAGTAGGTGGGTGAATCATACCTCGTTTTTAGTGTTGCTAAAAATGTTCACGAGTCAAACTTTTATTGGCAGCGCTTGAATCGCTGATATGTGAGATAAATAATGCATCATCCCCGCGATGAATGAATGATGCATGAGAGCCACACATGGCAGATCCTTCACATCTGTGAAGGAAGCAATGAACACATTTCTGCAGCCTTTATAGAAGGAATTTCAATGCCTAGTTTGGCATTACCACACTATTCACGGGCACAGAGAGGTCGAGGAATGAATCCCTGTATAATGATTGCATAATATTTTGCAGAAAAACGCTGTCTTCTACTTTATAACTAAAAGCTGGGAGAGATTTGTTTAATGTAATTCACCTTTAAATAATGAATTAGTAACGTCTACAGTATTCAGGAAAAATTGACCTGTATGTTAAAAGAAAATTTGACTCACAATGAATGCTTTTTGCTTCCTCCTTAACGTAGAATAAGGGGCAGGCTGCCACACAAAAATAGACCCGGGCACCAAATTAAAAGTGGCACCATTAGCGGATCAGTCAACTAAAAAAAGTGGCCCACCTTTGCAAATCAGGGCTGTTTTAAACTTGTAAAGACAGGCAGTGTGCGTGTTTTGCAAGATATGGGGGACTGAATCCATTTGTGCTGGCTGCAGACAAAGTGTGTGGTAATATCAGAAATATCAACAGCAAGAACCGGCTCAGTAGATCATGGAACAATCCCTCATACAGCCAGAAAAGCAGCCCATGCACTGATCTGTGAGACCATCCCCCCCGGCACTGCAGATTGCATCAAGGGCCCATCAGACGCAGTGTAGGGTCCATGATTTCTGAAGTACAAGCAGTTCACAAATAGTACAGGCTGTCATTACCGAGCGCCTCTTAATTCCAGTGAGGTTGGTACAAGACGTGTTGCCTTGCTCAGAACTATGAGATCCATGGAAACATTGCAGATCTGGTGCATTTGACCATGACACTTCAGTTGCTGAAAGCAGTTGAATTGGGTGGGTGAAGTATTGTGGACAATTGAGGAAAGAGATGTGCGATTAATGATTTCTCACACTAAGTCCTCATTCCTGAGAGCATCCCAAAGGTACATCTTGTCATGTCTAGTAACTCCTCTCACCAACACTTGTCAATGCTCTTGGTATTCTAGCTCTGGGGAGGCACTGGGGAACATTCCAGGGGCCTCTTAATGAGGCCCTTTTAAAAACTGTGACTCAGGAAGCACATAAGCCAAATTTAAGTGTGAATGAATAGTTGGATGTTTTGTGCTTACCATAGGCTGATGGGCCATTTCAGGAGCTGTTAGGTGCTATAGACTGTTGGTTGTTGCCCATCCCACTGGATCCTGGGTGCATCCTGTAGGATTTTGGGTAGCTTAATCTGATTCCTTCTGAAGGTTTACTGCATGAAGCTAGTGCTTCCTATGAGATGACAAATGCTTTTACTGGGGGGTCTCGGGTGGTGCAGAGTGCTCCAATGAGGTAATTTATATTTTTCTTGCAGGCCTGTAAGGAGCTTGGCTCTCCACAATGAGAGCTATTTGAATGGCTCAGTCTTTGACAGAAACATGAAGGAAAGAGATCACAGAAAAGTGCAGGATGAAAGAAGGTGGAGCACTGTCACTCATTTTTCCCCAATCCGTGCAGTTGCAAGGACCAGCAGGCAATACAACATTTGATATAGCTGGTGTTCCCCATTTACCAGTGCCCTGGTTTTGCAATGTGAAATTGGACTTTTAGCCTTATTGGTCATTTTATTGATTTATTTAACAATTTATAAAGCGCGCAAATACCCATAGGTTTCTCGGCGCTATGTACTGGATGGATGAGCAGAAAGCTGGAGAAGGCCTATTGCTTGAAGAGCCACGTTTTATTTGTTTTCTGAATGATAGCAGTGTGGAACTGGCCTTAATCTGCAGGGGGAGAGAGTTCCACAGTTTAGATGTAGCCACTATGGAGCTTCTGTCACCCCAGTTGACTTTCTTAGTTCTGGGGACGATCAGAAGGTTGGTATCTGTTGAGCGAAGAGATCTATTGGGTGCATAAGACAAGAAAGCTTTCTTCAAGCATTCTGGTCCTGCATTGTGAATTGCCTTATAGGCAATGCAGAGAGCCTTAAACTTCGTTCTGCTTCTTATGGGCAGCCAGTGGAGCTGTCGCACCACATTGGAGATGGGTTTAAACTTTGAGGTACCTGTTAGCATCCTACCAGCTGCGTTCTGTACCAACTGCAGCCTACCCAGAACCCTTTCTTGGGCATTGATAAACAGGCTATTGCAGTAGTCAACCTTGGACATGACCAGAGCACAGATTAAAGTTCTCCAGGTGCTGACTGGGATGAAAGGTAACAATTTCTTGATCATCTTTAGCACATAAAAGGACGAGGAAACCACTGCATTGGAATGTTGTATGAAGGATAGTCTATCATCAAAAATGACACCCAGGTTTCTAGCTTTCTTGATGGGGATAATCCCAGCTCAGTTGGCCACCAGGTCGGAGACCATCCTGGGGCAAGGTTTCCAAAGACCATTACCTCTGTCTTGGCTGAGTTCAATTTCAGATAGTGATTAGACATCTAGGTACTAATGGCCAAAATACCATCATGAAAGCTAGCCGAGACTGCATCTCCATCCTTATGTACGGCAAGCACCAGTTGCGTATCGTCCGCATATGATGTGAGACCCATCCCAAAAGATTTGATTACTCGTGCTAAGTCCGTCACATAAATGTTGAAGAGAGTTGGACTTAGCCACGATCCTTGCGGAACACGGCATGGGAGTGAAAAAACTGGTGAATTGAAGTCACCCAGATTAACTGACTGGGTACGATTAGATAAAAAAGCGGACAGAAGGGCTTTAGCCTTGTGCCCGAAGCCAATGGCAGCGACACAATCAGCGTGGCGTGATCAACTGTGTCAAATGCTGCCGATAGATCCAGCAGTACCAGTGCTGCGGTACCTCCTCTATCAAGCACAAACCTAATTTCATCCGACGTTTTAATGAGTGCAGTTTCAGTGCTATGGCCTTTCCTAAAGCCAAACTGCGTGTCATCGAACAGCTTGTTTCTTTCAATGAATTGTGCCAGCTGAGTATTCATCACCATTTCAATAAGTTTAGCTGGAAAAGGGAGACGCGCAATTGGCCGATAAGTTTTGGTCTCTCCTGGATCAAGATTGTTTTTTTTTTAATAGTGGCAGAATAATGGCCTTTTTCCATAGTGAAGGATTGGTGCCTGAACAGAACATAGAATTACAGATACACGCTAGGTTGGAACCTATTAGGTCCGGGATCAAATTCAGGACTGAAGGGGGGCATGGATCAGACGGGGAGCCTGATTTGACCGTGTTAGCCATATCCGAGATCTGTTCCACTGAAACTGGCCTAAATTCCATAAAGTTGGAGCTGTCTCCACTCTTGCTATTAACAGCCAACTGATGCCCACCCGCCCTCCACGGGGGCAGTGAAATAGAAATAGATTTGCCCCACCTTGTCTTGAAAATAGCTGGCTAACGAATCGCAGAGTGATTGGGATGCCCACATAGTGGAATTGACCGCTGGCCCTGCCAGCTTTGAAACTACCTGAAACAGCTGTTTATAGGAGTCTTGTGCTGTTTCTATTTTCTTGATGTAGCAGTTGCTTTTTTCTGTTATTATAAGATGTTTATATTTTATCAATGCCACCTTATAGCGAGATTTCTCCTCATTGTCATATTCTTGGCGCCATCGCCTTTCTTGTTTCCTACAGCATTGTTTCTCCAGTCTCAATACCTCAGAGAACCAAGGGGCAGAGGGAGCCTTCCTATTTTTGGAGGCTGTTTTGAATGGTACTAGTCTGTTGAAAGCATTTTGGAGCCATTCTATATACTTTGTAGAGGCCAGTTCTGGGTCAGGAACATCTTCAGGTTTGGTGTCCATTAGATGCTGTTTAAGACAGGCCTGATCTATGCCACTCCAAACCTTAAACCGCTTGGGTGGAGTTAGGCTGGAGAGTATGGGTGTAGGATGCAGCATCCTAATCTCAATTAGTACCGCAAAATGATCAGATCATGTCAAGGGGTGGATTTCGTTTATTGAAATATGCTCATTATTCGTGAACAGCCCATCCAGTGTGTGCCCTGCTGAGTGAGTGGGACTCATAACTCTTCGAGAGAGTCCTAACGCTTCTAGCTCTGAGATAAGGGCTATAGAATCCTTATCTTTGGGGGCTTCCAGATGAAAATTGAAGTCCCCCAGAATGGTGAAATTAACTTCACCGGCCACATGTTCTAGTAGGATTCCCATTGCTGATAGAAAATCTCCCCTGGGGCCCGGTGGGTGATATAC
The DNA here is from genome assembly GCF_964204655.1 of Triturus cristatus. NCBI lineage: Eukaryota > Metazoa > Chordata > Amphibia > Caudata > Salamandridae > Triturus > Triturus cristatus. The sequence goes on from NC_140590.1 coordinate 1,577,792,626, forward strand.
GAGGGTCCCCTTGAATGAATGATGATTAGTGAGCATTGTATTAAAATTAAATGCCTCACATACCATTAAGGGAATCATCTCTATTTTGACTGAAAAGTCATTTCTGTGAATGAGCGCCAGGCCTCCCCCCCTCTTCTGTACTCTGTCGCATTTATATGCAGAAAAGCCGTCAGGGGTAGCGATGCAGAAATCCGGGCCTGCAGAAGGGTCAGCCCATGTTTCTGTGATAAATAGGAGATCTAGGTGAAGCTTGTCTAAGAATTCTGCTATATCGTATTTATGCTTTGGGAGGGAGTGTGCATTAATAAGGGCAGAATAAACCTTTTCCTTTTTCTTAGGTTCTATTGGATGTGCGTTATTAAATGCAGTTTCAGCCTGGTTGTTCTGTACACTGTGATGGGCCTCCAGTCTAACCCCACAGGTCGGACATAAAACTGTGAGCCTGTTAAGTATGGTATCTGGATTCAAGCGGCCACAAACCTGTTTATACTGATTACCATTATCAATGGCCCTTAGTTGCTTACTAGTGTAGGGCATTATACCTCTCTGTGCTTCTAACTGATGAGTACCAGTGGTCCTGGCCCTAGGCGCGGTCCAGGCGTGTACAGGCACAGATGGGCTTGCCTTTGGTGCGCTGGCAGCTTGTACGCTGCGCGATGGCGCCATGCTGCTTCTTATATCGGAGGAGGCGGAAGAGCCCGGCTGATCCCGTTGGAGCCTGAAGACTAGATCGCCAACCTCCCTAGGATCAGGTCCAGGAAGTGGAGAGCGCGAGAGAGGAGTTACTTCTGCCTTTCCTCCCCCCACTTAATCAGCCCCTATTGAGCTGTGGAGGACCGAGGAGAGAAGCGCGGTGCAGGTGCAAGGTGAGAGACGAATGTAATAACTTTACAGAAGAGTTCAAGAATGAATAGCAGCACAGTACACAGTGATAAAAATATTTAAGAGGAGTTTAAAATCAATCGCAGCCCAATTCAGTAAAAATGAAAAAACAATAAAAAGCACTAGAGCCAGCCGCAACAGCGCTAACCTTCCAGCACTGGATAGCTGTGGGTGAGTAGCTAAAGATTTGCTTAAAAAAGCGGCATAGTCCAACACAGTCATCAGAGGTTACATAGGAGTGAAAGTACTGTAAAAGCAGAGGTCAAATAAAAAAAACACACACATATACAAAACAAATTTAGCAATACTGTAAAACGTCAGTGCACCTGGATGTACACACTGTACTCTGTTCACAAACACAATATGTTTTCAATTACCAGCATTCTCTATAGGGATGCCTAAATGGAACACAGTGCAGTCACAATAGCATTGCTTAGGTGATTCAAAAGAATATCTACAAACACAACATTCAAGATTGCAATCTGACGACAAACACCGTACTGTAAAATGGAGAAGAGCAATGCTCCCTCAAAAATGTGGTTGTCATACAATGAGATGCTTGTGGTGGCAAACTTTGAAAATGTAGAAACCACAGTGGCATTTTAATGAATAATGACACTTCCACTCTGCACATGGAAAATGTGTTGTTGGTTTCAGGCATTGAAATAAAGAAACCCAGAAGATTGGCTTCTATCCTGAATTATGGTTAAAGAATTGGTAGCCTCTGAAAATACTGCCATTTCATGACATAGGGGTCAAAGGGAATATGGGTCACTAGCACCACTCTTGAGTGGCTGAGAGAGCAACCATGTTGATGAAGGGGAGCAGATTGCGGTCTTATCCCCAGGAACAAACAGATAAGGTCACAAGCGAAAGGAGTACCCACTCAGTGGTGGCTGGCAGGGAACGAGGGTGGTCAGGCGGGGGGAGGTTAGGTTAAAAAAACATGTTAATAAAAAAAACACTTACCTCTTCGGCAGGTCACTTTCCTCCTCCACCTCCATTCTGACAAGTCCTGGAATGGAAGAAGGAAGTCCACAGGCTCCCCAAAGTCAATTATAACGCTGCAATGTCATGTTGTGATAGGTCTGAGCACTGTGGTTTGGTGCTCAGATGGGGACTATGAACCTGTGCATGTTCCCCACCAGGCTGTGCATTACAGATTGGTGGGGAACATGCAAAGTGCACATGACTGTTTGGCCGGCCCAATTATTTCTGGTGGCCTGGTATGGATAGGGTCATTGATAATTCAGTCAGGGAATGTGATGTGTGTGCGTCAAGTAAAAAGATATTAAAAGTGAGCACTCCTCCTTTGGAAAGTGTTGAGTGGCCTGAAGAACCGTGGAGGAAAATATCTTTTGATATCTCAGGACTATTTAATTTTTACCAATGGATTCCCGCTTTGCTTTAGTCATGGCTGACCATCACTCTAAATGGCCAGAGGTGAAATTTGTCTCTCAAGCCACCATTTTGCGCGGTAATAGAATTTTTAGAATATGGGTTTGCATGTGAGGGGTGCCCTTCAACATTGGTCACCGACAATGGAGTACAAGTCACGTCAGCAGAAATGGAAGCTTTTCTTGGCATTGATGCATAAAACATGTGATCACTTGACTGTATGAACTTCATGAAAATGGTCAAGTTGAGAGGTTCAATCGTGTGTTGAAAGGATATGCAGTAAAAGCATTTAAGCATGAGGTGATTGGAGGAATTCCCTTAGAGATGGATTGTGGCTTTGTTGGATTACCCCGTACACACTTACTGAAGTTAGTCCTTTGAAATTGTTAAAAGGAAGGGATCTAGCATCTAGTTTGTGCCCTTAGTGGGTCAAAAAACAGTGCAGATGAGAAAGAGAGGATGGTGGTGGTAGCGTAGAAGAAATTGCAATGCGGGTGAAGAGGAAGCAAGACATAGCTAAAATTTGGTATGATGATGATGGTATTATGGCAAATGGAAAGCAAAACCACATGAGTTCAAATTAGAGGATTGGGTAAGAATTTTAAAGCCAAGGTACATCAGTAAAAGAGCTGCCAGATTTGAGAAAGCCATGATAATTCAAGAAGTTTTCACTAATCGTGTGGTCACTCAAGATGATTAGGTTTGGAATGTTAGAAGAGTTGTCAAGTGCCCCCATGGGTATAAACCTAGTACTGATGAGGGGGACAAGGAAGAAGACTTCCTGGTAAGGTTAAACCACTATGTCCAAAGGGGTGATCAGGATGGGTGTGTGGAAATCACTCAGTATTGTCGAGCAATAGTGAAGGTACAGTTGCTTCAAGAGTCAAAGTTGCAACTCAATTCAGACATCCTCCTAGAAGGTTGTGTAAATTTCTCAGATAATCTTTTAATTTCTATTTACAGCTTGCGTTTTTTGTGGTATTTTCTGTTTTTCTTTGCTTGTGATGCTTCCCATTTAGCTTTGTTAAATAAGGGAGATGTGTAGCATTTTATTGTTCATTCCATGCACGTGTCATCTCATTTTTATTTCCCTGTGTATTCTATGCATATGCTGTGTTTACCTTTGCTTCATATTCTAGGTTCTTGGAAGGTATCCGTGTATAGTTCTATCATGTGTCAGTTGCATCTGTTGTTGTCCAGTCCTCGGATGCGTTGCTGTGCTGCTGCAATAAACTACAAGAAAAACATTTTTTTTGTGGAACTGAATTCTTACATGGTGGCGGGCATGGTCCTCCCCTGAAAATGGTGGAGCAAGGAAGGGCCCGGTTGCTCCATATCTTATGCACTACCAGGAGAACAGGAGTGTGGAAACCTAAGTAGGGCGGTGATTGTCAGGAGTCACACTAGGGTGGGTAAGTGGTAGATATGTGTAGCACAGATGAGCCAGCCAGTGCTGTCTGTTGATGCAGGGCCTCATGCAGTGCCCTCTCTGTCATTCACGACCTCCAGCAGTGCCCATTGAGATATGGGCCCCCTCACTGACATGCAACCAGCCTGAGTGTGCATTTCTGCATCAGATTTATGTGCAAGGATACTGTGTGCCTAGAAATGTTTCAAGTGGTTCCAAATCACTTCCATTTAGAACCTGCTCTGAGCAGGTGGTAAATGGAAGTTGGAGAAGCAGGTGAAGTATGGGCGTTGGAGTGCACCAATGGGCAGTGGATGCTGTAGGCTGGCAGTGGAGAGCATTTCATGCTTTGCCTGTGCCATGAAAGGGACCAAGCAGGGGCCAGGACCTGTCACTGGGCTTCAAGTTATTTTTCCAGCTGGAAAAAAGAGTTCTGGTGTATCTGCACCCAAATTGTGATAGACAGAGCCATATTCCATCAGGGAATACCACTTTTTCCAATTTACCAGAGGGAGCCCTGGAAATTCAAATATAAGGAATGGTCTCTGGCACAGTTTTAAGCTAAATGGTGTATTAAATTGTTGAACTGCTTAAACAGTGGTATTTTGCTACTTTAGATCGTGGTAAATGGTTATTTGTCACTGAAAGTTAAATGGAATGTGCTGCTTTTGGTTGGAAATGTAGCAGCATATTTTGATCTTTTAAGTAATTGCAGAGCACAAAATAATAACAGAACACAATTCAAAATGACAACAAAAATATAACTAGAAAGAGAAAAGAAAAACAACACAACGATCACAGTACAACACACAGATACCGCAATGCAGTAATGCCGCACAAAAAAATGTCAACCCAAAACGCAACTCATTGCCACCACAACAAATCGCCACTCAAGAAATATGCCCAAATATTTCTGTCGCACATTGCAATCTTCACTAATCTGATTTCATAACAGGTTGTCAATGTTATTTGCACCGAGCCCTGTCATACTTATCAGTTACCACCATGGGCATGTACTAGGGCCAGACTGAAAAAAGGGTTGTGAACTGGCCCTATCTCTGTCGCCTCCTACACTTATGTTGCCAACATAACAATTTCTGTCTACTATTGTTTTTCCCTTCTATTGAAATTCCTTCTTGAGAGGTAATTTATTACTCCTATTTTGAAATTTTACTACTTGATCATTAAACACTTGTGCTTGTAATATTATGACAAGCTTCCATAAAAGTGTGAAATAAAAATTGCAACCTAATTAAAGCGAGAGTGGGGGAGAGGCAAGGGAATACAGAGAGGCTAGGAGGATGGGAAATGGCTAATATGGAGAAGCAAGGAAAACAAGACGGATTCTGAGAAAAACTGGATGGTAGTGAAGGAACAGATTAGAGAAACAAAGAGAGGCTGGGGTTTGAGGGAGACTCATGACCAGGGAGAAGTACGGTGAGGAATTATCTTGGAGCTTTATTAATTCCATAACATTGCCAACTGCATCATTTTGAATAAAAATTAAACATTGATGTAATTGTCAATGTCTTCATGACACTTATTAGGCGTTTGACAAAGAGGAACAGTTTGTTTAATTGAACAGTGTGGTGGGGAGATCAGTTACAGGCATAGGATCTGAGGACTGTCTCAACTTATAATCAATCTGACATGGGTTTTATACAATTCATTGAATGCCATTAAACAGTTACAGCTATCCTTTTTGGTAAGAAATGTGAAACGCTATCTTTGAAAGCCGGCATCTGAATTCATGGTGTTTTGGGAACATGCATACCCTTCTGGGCATCTGTACTTTATTGTGGCCAATCTCCCTGGACCATTTTGGTGTCACTGCGCCTAATTGTGGGACTACTCTGAGGTTTGCTGTTTGAGTGTTTGGCTGTAACCCCACCTGTGACCTGTTATTCAGTGAACTCTGGCCTCTGGCCTGGGCCTCAGAGCCTGCCTGATGATCTATTTCTGAGTCGGGGTTGACGTGGAGTTCATAATGGGTGAATTTGTCAATATAGATGCAACTTCGTTTTTACTCATGAAGGTATCATTCATATTGACATCCACTTTCTCAATTCTTAATATTAACATTTGAAAAGCTACACTTAAGTGTCTGTGATGTAGGGGACTGTGTATTAGGAATTGGACCTTTTTATTGACTGCTTAAACCTTGATTCTGGGGAACAAGCTCTTCTTGAAGACCCTGAGAAAGGGGTGCCTGTGAACAGGCTAATGATCAAAGTGAAAAATTCTTCTTTTTCTGCATAATTTCATCGGAAAGGCTATTTTCTTAATGTTGGAGCCTTTAACCCTTGTGTTGCCGAGTTGCACTGACTATGAACCAATTAAGACAGAAACTATTACAGAAGTTCAAAGCAGGGTGAAGTGGTTTCTCTGCAGTTGAGGACTCAAATGTTAGTGTTTGGAATGAACTTCCAGTGAACCATGCTAAGGCGGAAATCAATGAGCAAGCGACTTAAAGCTCTGCCTTCTGCCTGTCTGCACTAATGACATCATCTCAGGCCATGAGATTCCTTAACCCTGCTGCCTGCGACAAATGTACTGTAGAATGAACGCACAGTAGGAAAAGGGCAAAAGCTTGCGGGATGATTTTATTTTAAATTCGCTGAGATGTATTTCTCATTAAAAAGTTCTTAGTTACAGTTTAGCTGGAGAAGCTTTTCTGCTCGTTTGTTAAATGTCTACAGTGACCTCATCCACCTCGGAGGGCTTAGCTGCCCGAGTTGGCTGTTAGCATAACATTAAAAAAAGTAACTCTGTATTTTATAATATTCTCCAGAATTCCCGATTTTCAGATTGAAATAAAAGTAGGTGCTGAGGTCCACTTTTCATTGTCAGCTGCCGAAAATTAATTCCATGAATTCTGCGACCTACATTGTGGTAGTGATCCCTCGTATTCCAAACTAATCTGAATGAATGAATGAATGTATGAATAATTTATTGTTCAGTTAATTAAAACTTACAATTATAAAACAGAAAAAGTCAAATAAATCAATATCCTTGTGCAGGGAATACCACATTATGTCCAAGTTGGTAGGACACCATCGGTTCTGGCGCTATAGAACCGCTGCTAGCCACACCACCAATTAAACAATGCAGGCGGTGGAGCTAGGAGCATTGACTTCTAATGCGCCTGCTCCACAGTGTGTCATGTGATGCACGCAGCTTCACACTTTGGCAGGCCTCATGGAAAATTGCATCCTCTCTTCTGGGCTATCTCACTGTGGTCAACTGGAATTCAGAATTAGGGCTTGCACTCACTCACAACATATATAGGGGCATATTATCAAGAAACAGCGTTAAAATTATCGCCACTTTGGCGGCAGAAAACTGCAGCTAAAGCAGCGATAATGGGCTTGATAATATGCCCTTGAGAATTCCCATAGAAGCCCATGTTCTGGTGTCAACATGGGCTCCTATTGGAATTCTCTGCGGCATTATATCAAGACCATTATCGCCGCTTTGGCGGCAGTTTTCTGCCGCTAAAGCGGCGATAATTTTAACACCGTGCTTGATAATATGCCCCATAATTTTTTAGCAGTGTGGTCCGTGGAGAGATTAGGGGCGCCATGAATGTACCATACACTACTGATGCCAGGTGTATTATGTGTGCACTCACAGAAGCCTTTTTGGTGTTATTGTGCCACTGCAGTGATAGGGAATTTTAGCCACTAAAGATAGATTACTTTTCCAAAAGCCCTCTCCAGTAGCCCCTTCTGTTCTGATGCTATTTAATACTATGATCTAGAAGAATAATAGGGCCGCGGTTATTACGGTATTTGTGGTAAATCATGCCTTGATATATAATCTGCAGAAGGGGTGTTTACCCCCAAAAAATCTCGAATAATTCGGTGTTTCAGTGACATTTATGGAAATTCCATGTATTTTAATAGGAAAGAATCGCATGTCAATTCAAACGGGGCCTGTCAGTATGGAACATCTGTGTCATTTGCAGAAGTTCATTTAGATATTCAAATTAATTCACATGTTTGAAATGTCACAGCAGTGTGATTAATGTTTCAGTGCTGTGTGGGTAAATGTTGTTTAATAATTTTGCTAGTTAATTAAAAAGTGAGCAGCTCTTGAATCCCAGAGGAGACTGATTCACTGTCAGTAGCTATTAAAACTGAAAATTAAAAGCACTGGCCAAATTTGAAACAAATTCATGATTGTATATTTATATTGTGAAGCAATACCCTTATGGTTCTTGTAAAGTGAATCAGGGTACTCCAGATGGGATGCTTTCAGAATACTGCAGGGCATATTTACAAGCCCCTATCGCCACCGGAACGTCACTTTTTTGATGTGGTTTAACACTGCCTTGTAAATAAGGCACCCTTTCACGCTATACTTAGCCTGAAAGGGTTGGGCAATGGGTGTTGCGGTGGGCGTTCTGCCACAACACCCTTTGATTTTGAGGCTGCCCCATATTTGCACAAATGGTGTAAATATGGGGCAGCGCCAAACTTAGGACCAGGGAAAACCTGGTCTTAACAAGCCGCAACAAGGAGAATTGCTTTATTTCTCCTCGTTTTTGCTGTTTTTATGTGTGCTGCATTGTGCTGCACATATAAAAACAGCAAAATGCCATGCATGATTGTTTATGTACAAGAAGGTGCCCTTTCCTGCACTTAAACAATAATTTCAAAAATGATGAGTTGCACCTTCTATGTGTTCTGCACAAAGCAGCACACATAAAATTTACAAAACGCCATTTAAGATTATTTATTTACAGAAATGGACACCTTACTGCACATAAACAATCATTCCCCACAAAGCAGGCACCCTTCCACTATGGTACACGGTTGCCTGCATTGGTGCTAGGCAGCTAAAAATTTGCGCCAGTGCAGGGGTAAATGCAAGGCTGCATCGTATTGTAAATATGGTGCAGCCCTGCGTTTCAGACGTGGCGGAGCATGACGTTAAGCCAAGAAGTTTAACGCCATGCTCCGTCCCTTCTTTGTCAATATGCCCCTGAGTTTTAAATGTTTCAGAGCCATAACAACCAAAATGTCCCAAAAATAAGTATACATAGGTAGTTGTTATGCTTGTGGGAAAATGCAATTACGCCAATGTAATTTGAGTCATTTCAGAAAAAACTTTACACTTGGTATGTGAAATTCCTGAAATTACACCATTGTGCTACTTCGTGTAATTTCACATCATTCTTGGTAAAAAATGTACTACAAACATGCAATTTGTGAGGAAATGTACTCCAAATGCACAGGAACAACAGAATATGAGAGGTTGTTGTTTGCGGTGAGTTTGTTTAAATGCATTTATGTGCCAAAAGTTGATAAGAGGATGCATTTCATGCTGAAGTATAAAGCAAAATAAAATTACAGATTTGCAAATGTGTAAGGATGTGTAGTCAATATTCTAACTTGGGGGGTTGATAAAACTATATTTAACTATATATAGGTACTTACATAAGGTTTTCACAGCTGATATTCTGGCTACAATATTTATGTAGGATCATATTTGGTGTTCCATTTATGGACCGGTGTCTAAAATTTCAGACTGTGTAACCCAGTTTATATTGAATAATTAGATATTTTATGGACTGTATCCTTTCCAATGCAATTTTGATACAAATATTACATTCTTGTCACATGTATCACATTTGTGATTTACTTATATTGCTATGTAATTACAGTTATTCTCTCTTAAGTTTTGCTGATTTTCAAGGCATTTTCTATAGGCAATATAAGTTACACAAAAGTAACCTCTACAATTAAAACAGAACAGTTAACAACGACACATAAGCTCGTCCTTTCAGCCTGAACCTTGGGCATACTGCTAGGCATGAAACTCTCTCTCGATGACACCAGACCCCGACTGACACTATTTCCAGCTAATGAGCATTAGCATTCAGAATTATTGATTGAAGACAGAAGGAAAACAAATGAACAAGAGGAAAATAAACAAATCAAGGGAGTAAAACAATCTCAATCTTGTCATCTTCAATGTAGGATATTCTAATAGTGAAGGCTCTGTTGTGTGCAGATTTAGATTCCGTATATAGGTTTCCCGATTCATGCTCTTATATAGGTACAATTCACATTGCCATTATTTGGACATAGAAATCCGGCCCTTATTTAGACATTGTCCGTACAAACCAAATACAGGCATGGCCACCTACACCCGTCCATCCACGTCACAACAAATTCTTGGAAAAGCAGACCCTTAAGCCTTTAGGAATTTCCCTCAGCTTGAATATTGATTTCTCCAAGAACTCATTAAGTATGCATGAAGATCTATTCCTTAGGGGTTCATTCATGACGTTCCTCTGCCCGACTTTTACATCAATGCTCGCATTCCTAGACACCTTCAAGGTATAAATATACCAGCACTTGCCCTGGCAAATTGCGGTCCCCGGAGGATTTGATCCAACCCAGACTACGCGGTTCGCCGCGGCAAGTTCAGAAGGAGATCGAGTTCCAGCCTGATACACTAACCTGACGCTGCCATCCTCCTCTCAGAGAATCCAGCTCCAGTGCAGTCTGACTTCCCTTGTGGGGGGTTAGGCTATCGAGTCCAGAAAAGAGATTCCAGCATCTCTCATTCTCAGGTATGGAACTGACTAGAACTTAGAGAAACTTTTGGCAATTCTTGGCTAAACTAAAATATAGCTAGCTATACTTTAGAAACAGCACCTACTTCAAACCTCGTACTGCACTTAGGTTAGGTACATTGGGGTAGAACAATTTAGAAGCATCAGATGAGTATCACATTTTAGCATTATGGTATTTATGTTTGTATTTTGATAAATATATGTCATAGCTACAAACCATGCTATTGCAGTATTTTTTTATCGTACTGCTAACCTCGTACATATTGTACTTTGCAGTCTGTCTTACGATTGTAGCAATTCATATCTCTTGCATGAGAAATAAGACTATGTGAGTGAAACTGTTATCTATTGTTTCCACGATTCTGAGATTGTTCCGATTCTAAAAGGAAACAAAGTTGTCATGTTTATGCGGTTGTCACAGACTAATCCCTTCTTGTATATTCGAGAAGTGTCTAGTGACCTCTGAGTTAGCTGGCACGCACAAGTAATTAAGTTTAATATACTCGATAGAGACATACTGACCTTAGTCCAATGTCAAATCTATAGTGTATGTTATTCCAATGCGCAGGGATATAGGAACTACACTACATGGCGCCCAACGGTTTGGTAAGGCACTAATTTAACGCTAGATACTGGAGTAACTCAGTTATGCTTTTCTCAGAGACCCTCTACTCATAAAACTCCATAAGACTTCTGGAGTGGGTAGGGATAATATCCGCCATAGCTAAGTAGGACGAAAGTTCTATGTATTAGCTGTTTGGTTTTGTTCAACGTTGAAGGATACAGTGTTCCAAAATATTGTGCACCTTATCTTTTGTTTCCTTGAAACTTGTTCTAAATTTTTATTAAACAATGTCCGACAACGGCGATGTTGTCGTTAACAATGGTGCAGCTGCGGCTGACCTTACAGGTTTAAATGAAAACGAAGCGGGTGTTATACACATCCCACCAAATTTAAGGAGAGCCATCAATCTAAAACTTATAAAACATGGCCTAACACCAAGAGATGGTAGAGCAGTTTTTGTGATAGAGGCACATGAATCTCACCAGACAGAGGTATTCTTTTCATGGATAGTATTCCCAGAATCAAACCCAGTAACACATGTGTTTTACTTCTACAAAGAAGATGAACCACCTGAGGAATATATTCCTTTCGAGGATATTGAAATTCCACTCACATACCAGGAGCATGAGCTCTGGTTTAAAGGCGCCCAAAAACATTACAATCACATTACCAGGCTCAGTCAACTAGGTAGACCAGGAGCAACATGGCCGATTTTAGCCGGCTACACACCTCATCCTGACATTGAAGAAATGTCAGATGTAGCATTACTTGCTCAACTAAAGGAGCTAATCAAATTTTATAGACAATTAGTTCAATATGTCATGCAAACTTTTACAGTCCAACCACCATTAACCATTCAAAATCCAGCCCCTCATCAGGGGAATACACTAAAAATCACTCCACAGACTTTACACTCAGTCATGGGTAAAATGCCCACAAAACGTGAACAAATTCCATTCTGGATAGCTCAAAAAATTACTCAAATCGAAGCAGTATTTCCTAATTCTAGCCCTTATGAGAAACACAGAATTCGAACAATCTGTTTACCATTGGGGATCACGCCACATCTGGAAGACTGCACCCCTTGGGGCACAGTCTTTGCTGCTATCTACACAAAAACACATGGTGTTCCGTCTATGGCAGTAATACCTGACATCCAGAAACAGATTCAAAACGAATACGGGGCAGAGCCTGCTCTGAATTTAGGTACAAAGTTACTTAAAAATTTCGACCAGGTCTCAACAATAATATTATCTAATATTAAAGGAGTAGCAGCATTAGTGGCGATCTGCCAAAAACGAAGGGAATTTGATGTAACAGAACAACCTCAAGAACTCGCCAGAATAATTGAAAAATCCTATGAAGAATTAGGCAGAGACAGTCTGGGAGGGAAACCAGTAAAACCACAACTGTCTGAAAGTCCTGATAAGGTCTTTCCTAAAAACACTCCTACCTCTTCTAAAAAGAAGTGGGAAAATAGCAAACAGAATTCCAAAGAGAAGCGTTCTCATTCCCGAGGCAGGTCTCCTCGACAGAAGGAGCCCTCTGAAAGGAGGTACAACCTCAGGAATAGGGATAATTTGAGAAAACCTGACAGATATCAAGATAATGATACACGTTCTTCTCGTACCTTTCAGATATTGTCACAGACATCCAAAAGAAGAGGACGGTCAGAAAACAAGGAAGAATGCTTGAAGTCCAAAGACGATCAACACGTTCAGAAAAATACAGCAAAACCTCAATTCTCCAAGAAAAAGGTAGCAGGTCTAAAGATCAGACATGCCGAAAATACTGAGAACCCAACTCAGGAATGGAGAATGGGCCCAGACCATGCTGGACAGTGCAGCAGAAGTTACAATAGCTCACCAGAACCTGAAGGGACTTCTGGAGACAGTGGACTTGAATGAAGACATACTAGTTGAGACTGTAGACACCAGGGTTAGTTCTCCACATAGGTTATATGAAATAACACTCCGGATGGAGGGAAACATACCAAGAAAAGTGAAAGGGCTCTTTTGGGAGCATCTTTCAAAGGGTTATGATATACTTCTAGCAGAACAGGACTGGCCACCAGAATTTGTCAGGGAGTGCCCAAATGGCGAGGCCATCATTATGCCTGCCTTCTCCAACCATATTCCAGTTCCTTTAAAATATACATTAGCCAGGAAATGGGCAGTAGCCCAAGCCCCAGCACTGTATAAAAATCATGTAGGATGGGATGAGGACTCACCTCACCATAAAATCCAGTTAAAAAATCAACCGACTGCACAAAGGCAGTACCCAGTTGAGCAAGAAGCTAAAAAACAGGTCTGGGAGATTTTAGATCAACTTGAATGTCAGGGGGTGATTGAAACATGCACCTCATCAATGAACAATCCTTTGTTTCCTGTCTCCAAACCAGACAATACATATTGTCTAGTTTTGGATTACAGACACTTAAATTCTTGTTGCAAACCATTTGCAGCGCAAAATGCACACAGTACAGCATTCATGAATAACATTGTGCGTAAAAAATATAAAACAACATTAGACATTTCAAATGGTTTCTTTTGTCAAAATATTGCACCAGAAAGCAGATATTTGACCGCTTTCTCAATAATGGGGACCCAGCGTCAATTTTGTCGACTGCCCCAGGGATTCAAAAACAGCCCGGGTTTATTCTCAGCAAGGGTAACAGAGTTACTACAAACTTATGATGATGAGGCATTGTCATATGTCAATGATATATATCTGACAGACGATGACCTGGATAGGCACTTGAACAGGGTGAGCACCATAATATTGGGCTTCGCCTCAGAGGGTTACAAATTCAACTTTAAAAAGTCAAGAGTTGCCCACCTCAATGATCTTTTCCTAGGATATGAACTATCAAGTGAAGGCAAAAGCCTGGCAGCCAACTTTTTAGAAAAGTGCGCTGCTCCAACCGCCAAAAACGCTGAAAAATTTACAGTCGATTCTAGGTTTCCTGAATTTTGTAAGAACCTACATTTTAAATTACGCAGAAAGGGTTAAACCTCTCTACGAATTAATCAAACCTGATTTTAAAATCACACATTGGACACAAAAACACACAGAAATTTTGCGTTCACTACAAACAGGCATGTTAGCAACGAAACACTTGCAAACACGAGTAAACGTACGCAACTTAGTGATCCGAATAATTATGGATCAATGCGGATTCACCTACTTAACTTTTAATGAAGGTGAAAAAGTACCAATTGCATACAAATCCCACTTGTATACACAAGCAGAAATGACATTCACTTCTACAGAAAAAATTCTGGCAGCAGTTCAAACCGCTGTAGCAAAAGAAAGAGCCCTAGCACAGGGGAAACGCATTATGGTTGTGACTCCTGTCCAGCCCTAGAGGCAGTTACAAAAGCTAGCATTCCAAATGCAAAAGCTTTACATCCGAGATGGATACAATGGGTTAATTCTCTTGCTGCAACTGATGTTGAATACGTTTTTGATCTAAAAACACAAGCATTCCTGCAATATGAACACGAATGTCCTCTGCCTACTGAAATTCTCCCTCTTGACCAGTACGAATGTATAATTTATACTGATGGATCTGCACAGCCCGCTACGGTGAGTAAACAAGCTTATAGTGCAGCGTGTCCTGTCGTTAAAGGTCGCATGCGAGATGGCAAATTCAGACCAATGGTCACAAAAACCTAATCTCTAGGAGATTGTACAGCTCAGCAAGCTGAACTACAAGTATTTAAGATGACACTTGAAAATACAGATCGCGAATTCCCCACACTCATAGTGTGCGATTCTTTTTACTGTGTTCAATCTTACAATTAATATTTACAGAATTGGATTCAAAATGGTTTCAAAGATGCAAAAGGTGGCACAATCAAGCACAAATTGCTTTGGGAACAAGTAGTTCAGTTGCAAAACGGACTACAAAACACTCACGTGATATACACGCTGAGTCATCAACGTGATGGCGTTCACGTTGAAGGGAATTCATTGGCTGATGAAGCCGCAAAAGGGGCTGTGCAAACGGCTTCCGTAGCTGCAATCACTCGTTCAAAAACGAAAATAGACAGCGAAATAATGCTGGCTGTCAATGCATCAAGCAAAGGCAGCGGTGCGGCATTACCTAAAAAGTTTCCACTCAAATACTCATATATAATTGATGCGAACAATGTTCTGTTTGCTCAAATCCCTGGAGTGGGGGTTAGAGAAATTTCAAACATGGAACATAGACTAGGGCTAATCCTACTAGCACATGAAGGGCTTGCCTCTGCCTGTGCAGGTGTTCCCGCCACGGTAGCATTATTAAAACAAAGGTACTGCTGGCCCGGCATTAGGAAACAGACTAGAAATTATGTTTTGGACTGTGAGATATGCCAGAAGATGAAAGTCTCTACTGTGAAACGTCCTGCGCAGATGTCCCTGTTAATTTCAGATAAACCATTAGGTTGTGTTTACCTGGACCACTGCGTCCCTTACAAAGGGATGGGAACTATAAATATATCATGGTCACAGAGGATTCGTGCTCTAGGTTTCTATGGATGTGGCCTCAGCGCTCGGCTGACGCTCGAACTTTTATAAAAGATTTGCGAGTCTTAATCGGCACATACGCAATAGGCACACTACATTCTTACCAGGGACCTGCGTTTAGCTCTAGGGCTTACAAAGAAGCCATGGCCAGTCTGGGCGTAGCATTGCGGTATTCTTCTCCATTCCATCCTGAGGGAAATTCTGTTGTGGAAAGAAAAAAATGGGACATAAAGCAGTCTATAACAGCTTTGGTATTAGATTCGGGTGATGGGTGGGGCAAACATTTATATGGGGTCCAGCGCGCACTTAACAACTTGCCAAGAAGTTCTCTAGGGGGTGTCACTCCATATGAGGTCCTGTTTGGGACTAGAATGTTGGTTCCGGACTTAGATATAAAAGTCACAGTGGTGGAAAACAAACAATTTGATATCAAAGATCGTTTGGCTGTTTTACAGGACTTAAATGAACTTAGAAAGCTACAAAGCAACGTGATCCTGAAGCCAACCACCACTGAGAAAAACCTGGCCGTCCCAACAAGGCCTGTCTGCATCCCAAAGCTTGGGAATCTAGTCAGAGAAAAGATCGCGGACAAGAAGGAATTTGGGCCTTCTTACAGACAACCAGTACCTGTCCTAGCAATCCACGGATCAAGAACAGTACTTTTGCCGCCCCTTAGGAGAAAAGATTTGTGTCCATCGACCTGATCAAACCACACTATGTAGCCGATACTGAACAGTAGGCCAAGTGGACTCCGCCAATGTAGCAGACGTACTCCTCTAGCTACAATCCAAGAGGTTCAAACTGAGAGACTCATCACCATTGAAGATTCGACAGTAAGAAATAGAGGACTAAGCAACAATGCTATGGACCTTGTACCTCTTGAGACCCAAATGACAGTTCGTCCTGATACACTTATTTACAACGAAGTAACAAGTGATCAACTGGTTCCAGCAATTTCATCAAATACGGATGCAATTTCAACCATTGACAGAACTGCTTCTGGCTATTTCATGAACTTTGATACGTTTTCTGAGGATCCCAGCGAGCCTGAAATGATGCCAGTACAAAGAACTTTCAAAGAACAAGCGACAGACTTTTTTCTTCTACTGAAAAAGACTTATCTGGTTTCACCATGGGTTGAACTATGGATTGTTTTGGGAATATTCTTCTTTCTACTTTGGTTAGCTCTGGTAATAACTCTGGGTATGCTGATTAATGGAAGATATATTCAAATGGACACAGCAAGTAAAAGAGTGAACTTACTTCTCCAGCCACACAAATCATCCCATCGTGAAGCGAGAGACTTGTCAGCACTAGCAGTGAACATCACAGCGATTCTTATACCAGATGGTATAGTTTGGGACAAAACCAAATACAATATTTTTGGTCCGTCTGAGCTTTTGAAGATTCCACATTTATTTAAAATTTCATTAAGTGACTTTATTACTTCTAGTACCTTTTCTGATGATTGGGACTTCGAGACTGTTAATAATATGATGTCTGATCTAGAGATGTCAACTGCATTCACTAAAAATGAATATTTACAAGGTTCATCAGACTATGAACAACTGTATTGTATAACCACTATGGTCATCATTTCTTGCATAAATCTGCAAGACCTAGAAATGTATTTATGTATAACCAATGGGAATATTGTCCTACGATACCAAAGGGGAGCTCAAAAACATTTGCAATTAAATTTCCATATTTTTCAGGGTTTAATATCTCGAATGCAGAGACATTTTACTTTAAGAATGTCAATAAGACAGGAATGAAAAGTATCTTAACGAATACCAAACAGATTTATTCTGCAGCCTTTATTGCCCAACTGTCTAGACAGGGTTACGACTTTTGGAAAGACAACATTGAGACAAAAACTGTCTGGGGTACTAAAGATTGGCAAGTATAGGGAATAGAAGCTTTGTTTAGAGCCTGTATCATCCCTGAGCAAATTATGTTTTTGAACGACACTGTCCAACAAAGATCAAGCCTTGGAATAGCCAAGATAAAAGACATGAACACTCCGTCTATACCTGCACCTACAAGTGAAAGCACTACACAGGGGGAGGTCGACGTACATACTATTTTGAAAAATAACAGAACAGATCCTGAATAGAAAAAATGGTTGCTCTGGCCCTTAGACACAAACAACTGTCAAGATTGATTGCTGAACAAAACACAAGGTTTTATCTTTCTTAGGCCAGACCCACGTTATGTCCAAAGACAGCCTCCAGGGGTAGTAACAACTTACAGTGTAGGGAAACTTTGCCTTGATTGGCTACAGAAAGCTACACTAGAGGATGTAAAACAACACTTAACTTTAATTCAAGAAGGCGCAGACCTTAGGGAATTCTTGCTAGGACCAAGAAAACCGCGTCAAAAACGTTTCATATATGCCGGTATCTACGCTGCTTATAATGAAGCATGGAAGGTCACCCAAGCAGAGACTGCAGAACGAATACGAGAAATTGATCGTATTAATTTAGAGAAATCTCTCTCTGTAGTAGACAATGGGTTAACGACTCTGTCGTCCAGGATATATTCTTTGGACAGCATTGTATCCTCTGTCATAGACATCATGGAACAAGACTTGGTCATGTTGCAACATGGTCAGTCACAGCTACGTTCTATCATGCTATTATGCTGGGCGCTTCAAAACTTGCGTTCTGGCTATGTGCCTTGGTGTTTAATCAATACTACGTCACTGTTTGCAGAATTCAATCTCACTGATAGACAGATCAAAATGGCACAAAGAGGAGCAGACTATACTGTGCTGAGCATTGAAAAACTGGAGAAATTACCATTCACAGTGGCAGAAAAACCAGCTACTGAGTGGATCAAACATGGTAAGATTACTCTGCCTGTTACGACTTTCCATTTTCAGTATTGCCTAAAAAATATACCAGCAGGCAAATATGAAAGGTTGGGTAAAGAATACATCAAGACATCCTGGGATTTACCTTACACACACAGATGTTGGAGTGGGGGACGTGAAGTGTTTCTTAGCGGTGAAAACTGTGAACACACACAAAGCGGTTCTCTCCTTTGTCAGGGTATTAACTTACACGGGTCCTGTGACGGTTCCACTACAAACTTATCCTGCCATCTGCACGGTTCACCGGCAGCAGTGATTAATCCAATCTTTGGTCAACTTTCAAATGGGAGTTACATTATGTTGAATGATCACAGCTGCTGTGGCATGCTGCCAGGTATCCCATATCTAGTAACGGTTACATCCATGGTCACTTGCTGTATGCAAGTCTTGTTTCCACAAATAGATATAGTCAGGGAGTCGCCTTTATGGCCTTCACTGAATATCTCTTCTATACAAATTGATACTCTTAGCAGAATGAAAGCCATTCTTTAAAAAAAACTGTGCCTTTGACCTCTGCCAAAGAAACCTATGATCTCCAAGTCGCAAGGACTTCTGCAGAGATACATACCATTTTGTATACAAACTGCCCTGTGCATTTCTCGGAAATGTTAGGTCGTATCTTAAACATGTCTGATACGAGCAGTATTGTACATGTATTTAAGAACATGTGTGCAGGACTGTTAGCACCTTTTCAAGCAGTCCTCGGAATTTTTCCAAACTTTGTGCACTCTGTGTTTGGCGGACTGCCGCTCCTTTTAGCACTCATTGCAGGAATACTATTTTTGCTCCTACTGCTACGATATGGCAAGCCAAATCACCAGCGACACCCAGTTCACCATGGAAAGAACTCTATTGGAGATGAAGTGTCGTGAGCGCATCGTCCAAATTCTGGGTTTACCTCGTCTACGAGAATTAAACACCACTTGGTTTCTGTCATTCAGACCAACCTGGCAAGATTGCATCTTACCTGTTCTACGCTGCCTGCTATGCGGTGAAGAATGCGTGCTGGACATTTGTCTGACACTCCCATCAGTCATGCCTACGGATATCGATACTTTGCTGGACTCGATAATGGCCCATGCTATGTGTTGTCCCCAGCGGCTACCTATCCTGATGGCAGCATTCATTGAGATCTCACAGACGCAACATGCTACTGCTGAGGTACGAGAGGAAACACCAGGCACGCAGGTAACATCCAATCTGGACATTGCTGATGCTTCCCATGCTGAAGGCGATAGTTCTCATCTACGTGCTGTTGATCTTCTACACAAGGTATTCCAACTCTCACCCATAACGGTAGACAACTTGTTGTCTACAGGATTAGGAAATTTTTTGTTTTCTCCATTCCCACACCCTGACTTTTGATTCAAGCACACAGTGTTCCGGAGAGACTCTGAATCTGGCCTTCATTCTTTTTCAAACGTAATACTGACTTTGAAACTTTTTCTATGATTAGATTTTTTTTTTCTTCCCGTCCCAAAATTGTATTTTTCATTTTTTGGCACAGTAATCTGCTCATAGTAGAACTATTCATAGAGAACAGAATTCTTTGATAACACTTCCAGGGACAGTATGCCACCTTGTCATGAATACCAATTTGACCTATGTAACCTGATATGAAATGGTTTCGGCACTTTTTTCTTCTCTATTTACGAGCCATTTCATCACATGTATATATTTTGGTTCATTCATTTAACATTCCAATGTGATCCTATGCTTAGAATGGAACATTGCCTTTAATATGTACAACACTTTATGCATAGCAATGGTTTTGTAATGTATTTTTAGAACATATGCTTTAGATATGTTTTTAGCTTATTTTAGCAAACCCATGTGATACTCTGTTTTAAGATATGTTTAGAACGTTTAGGATTTAGTAACGTCGTTCATACGAAACTGGAGTGGGTGTTGTGTGCAGATTTAGATTCCGTATATAGGTTTCCTGATTCATATCCTTATATAGGTACAATTCACATTGCCCTTATTTGGACATAGAAATCCCTTATTTAGACATTGTCCGTACAAACCAAATACAGGTATGGAGACCTACATCCGTCCATCCATGTCACAATGAATTCTTGGAAAACCAGACCCATAAGCCTTTAGGAATTTCCCTCAGCTTGAATATTGATTTCTCCAAGAACTCATTAAGTATGCATGAACATCTATTCCTTAGGGGTTCATTCATGACGTTCCTCTGCCCAACTTTTACTTTAATGCTGGCATTCCTATACACCTTCAAGGTATAAATATACCAGCACTTGCCCTGGCAAATTTTGGTATCCGGAGGATTCGATCCAACCAGACTACACGGTTTGCCACGGCAAGTTCGGAAGGAGATCGAGTTCCAGCCTGATGCACTGACCTGACGCTGTCATCCTCCTCGCAGAGAATACAGCTCCAGTGCTCTCTGACTTCCCTTGCGGGGGGTTAGACTATCAGGTCCAGAAAAGAGATTCCAACCTCTCTCATTCTCAGGTATGGAGCTGACTAGAACTTAGAGAAACTTTTGACAACTCTTGGCTAAACTAAAATATAGCTATCTATACTTTAGAAACAGCACCTACTTCAAACCTCGTACTGCACTTAGGTTAGGTACATTGGGGTAGAACAATTTAGAAGCATCAGATGAGTATCACATTTTAGCATTATGTTATTTCTGTATGTATTTTGATTAATATATGTCATAGCTACAAACCATGCTATTGCAGTATTATTTTATCTTACTGCTAACATCGTACATATTGTACTTCGCAGTCTGTCTTACGATTGTAGCAATTCATATCTCTTGCATGAGAAATAAGACTGTTCAATAAACCCTTTTATTGAAACGCCCGTCTCTCTATTGCCATACAACTCTGTAGAAACAAAGACTGCACAATTGACTGAGTGAAACTGTTATCTATTGCTTCCACGATTCTGAGATTGTTCCGACTCTAAAGGGAAACAAAGTTGTCATGTTTATGCGGTTGTCAGAGACTAATCCCTTCTTGTATATTCGAGAAGTTTCTAGTGACCTCTGAGTCAGCTGGCACACACAAGTAATTGAGTTTAATATACTCGATAGAGACATACTGACCTTAGTCCTATGTCAAATCTATAGTGTATGTTATTCCTATGCACAGAGCCTATCAGGGATATAGGAACTACACTACAGCTCTATGAATCCAAAGGTAAACATGACAAAGAAACAATCACCGGTATGACAAACCATAGAATTTCCCAACTTTTTAATGTACCTACCCGAACAGCGGCTGAAACTCTCTTACAGTAATACCCCAAATCAAGTGTAAATGAGGTGAATCAAGAGTTAGTTTAACCATTCCCTTGCCAATCACTTAAAGGATGCATGAAGCCCTCAACTATGAAATATAATCAGACAGGGCCTGATTCATAAAGGTAAACTTAGACCAAAAGTCAAAGTTTACGACTTTTGTTATTTACAAAGGTGAGTTATGAGTAGCTACGTCCGCATTCGTGATTAAATATCCACACTTGGAGTGTAATCTCCGCTCTAGGGGCTGAGCTCTGACATGAGTGCGGACATAAACATACTACTCATAACTCACCTATGTGCATACTGAAAGTCGTAAACATGGAATTTTGGTTTAAGTTTACCTTTGTGAATCATGCCCACAGATTTTAAGGTATTCAACAGCATACACTTTTAATATTGCCTACATCTTTTATCAATCATCATCATCAGCTACTCTCACTACATGCACAGATGTCGAATTACAGACGCCAGCTGGTGGGAACTTGGGACATAGTCACTACACTAAAGCAAATAAATAAAAATTCAAGGGTACAAGTGTTTTCACAAAGAGGTGACTATGTTCAAGAGAAATGATGGATCCCTGAATGGCAGTGAAGGAAATCTGGCCCTTCTTGAGACGGATTGTTCCACAGATTCAATGCAAATATATTCGGCAAATAAAAATACCAAAAACATTCTACTGTAATTCCTAGATCAAAGAAGACTTGACTGCAACCACTGAAAAGTTGGATTTGACGAAATGATTGTCAAACTTTACTAGTTAACTCAAAACAGAGACGAAAGGAAACTACTTCAAAATCAACAGTCACTCAGTAGACAAGTAATGGGTACCCAGCTCATGCTAAATGACATTAGACACAAACTTCTGAACTCCTTCCATTGCGATCAACTAACTGCACCAATACTCCTAACCTGTCAGGACAGTATGATATGGATCACAGCACCTTAATGTAATGTTTACAGCAGCCCCAGCTGTGGGTTTCATGCTCTTCCTTCAGTGAGTTGTCTTCTATATGATATATTGTTCACCGAAGAATATAATGGGATCATTGGTAGAGAAAGTCATTTAGAGGACCTGTGGCACCTGGATATTTCTGCAATACGCTATAACTAGGAACCCTACGACACTGCATAGAACATCAATTACTAAGACTTAACAGACTGCCTACAACATCAATTACTAAGACTTAACAGACTGCCTACGCACAAAAACGACACAACAATTACACTCAACAGTAGCAAAGGGAACTAAAAGGATAAGGACAGAGAAGTTAGAATTACATTTTTAAGCAAGATGAAAAATATGCACAGAAGGGTAAAGATGAAAATAGGGAGAAAAAAGAGTTCTAAGTTCAAGGGTGCCTTCCAAAAAGTCTATGTCGATAGCCTAATGGAGCTGAGCTGAAACATCAGACTTTTGACTTGTGCTACATGTGGCTCTTATTCCCCACCCCTGATCTGCAGTTTCCCAGCCACAGAGGGGCTGCCAATATTCAAGCACCTTGGTGGTTATTCAGCACATTGCAAAGAGAAATCTAAAGAAAAAAACAGTTGGAGAAATGTGGTAAAAAACATAAAACCCATATGTCAGAACTCCATTCAGAGGGCCACGGGTCTGGCAGGGATTACTGGGCCCAATTGTGGGGGTTGAGGTCTTTCACTCCTGATGTCCTGGGGCCCAACTTATTATGGACTGAGCAACTGGACCAAGTACCCCTTCTGCACTTGACTCTCATGCTAAGCGTGGTCTGAGCAGTCCAAGGCTCCCTCGGGGGTGAGGTGTTGATAAAAGGGAGTGAACACAGGCTCCCAACTCAAAATGTGTGCTGCAGCAGTAGCAATAAATCTAATATTCACTTTTATGAAAAAAGAGAAGTCTTTTATTTCTAACGCTAACCATACAAAGGAAAAATACCACATCCACAAACATTTACACAATCTCCCGAGGTCAGGACTCTAGTGTTTCCTTGACGGTTTCCTGTTCCACATCCTCCTCATGTTAACGATAGTAGTTATTCCCCATTCAGTACAGACAAAATCCAGTGTATGCCTCACTAGTAGTCAGAGTAGTCAGAGTCTCAAGAGCCCAGTATGACTCTATTTTTAAAGTCAATTTTGCTCCTTCCCCACAGTGCTAATTAGTGGCAAGTTCCCCTGGGGCCAACTGGCCAGAAATGAGACTTACCCTCACCTTGCGGTATCATACCAACTGCTGTTCCCGAGTGCGCCTATTCCATGGGTGCTGGAGTGACAGGAGTTGATTCATGCAAGTTTGCTGCACGTTGCCTAAAGCAGGTTGCACTCAGCAGTCAGAGAGCTTCAACATGTGGTCACGCCTCTGCAGCGTCCCAAGGTTCTCAACGGGTCCTCTACACTGGGTAAGTCATTGATTCCCCCCACGATAGGGAGGGGGTGATGATACATAACTCCTGTTGTGAATCTTTCATCTCAGGCAGGTGCACAGGGTCCACAGTGGCCTCACTTCTCTCAGTGATGACTCCAACCAAGTCATGTGCCTAGCTGGCTCCAATGATTCCCTGCATATGGCGTCACTGTATCCACACACTACAGACCTCTGGCTTGAACAGCACAGTGAAGTCCATAGCAGTGGACTCTCTTGGCATAGAGGGTCACGGCCCACTACCACACATGGGCTAAGGCCCTTCCCACACTGTGGTCTTTTCACGGCATCCCCCACTAATCGCAGGTCCCACTTCCCCACAAGGCATGGGCTCAGGCATGATCAATGCAGCAATGCACACCGCTCAATTTAAGTCAGCATTCCTCTGGTGTACAGGGGTTGCAGACTTTATTTCAACATGGGCAATGACCCGATCGGTACAGCAGCCATCTCTTCACACCTCGCAGAGAGACTCCACTCAACTCAGCTCCCCACTGGACCTTGCTCCCTCCAAGGCTCTTCTCTTCTCACAGGAAACACTGGTCGTAGGAAGCATGCAGGCACTGTGCTAAAGGCTCCAGGGTAGGTGGTCTTGGATCCCCTGGGTGATGTGCCCTCACCCAGCAGGGAGGCTAGCAGGGTTTGGCCCCAAGTTCTGGTCATAGGCAGAAGTTTTGTAGAGCTTGCCCTCAGTCCTGAATTATCCCTATACTATTCCCTTCTGAGGCCTACATACACCCAGCACAGATATGACACAACTGGCTGCGCAGCACTTCACAACAACCCGATGTAGGCCAAGGGAAAATGAGTGAGCTTATAGGCCTCCCTCCAGTAGCATAGATTAAAAATGGCTTGTTCACTCCTACTGATCATGGTATGCTGCCAACACTGAGCTTGTGCTGCTTAACTTCTGATGAAAAGTGCTGCGGCAACAAATGATGGACAGAATGCTGAATGAATCGAACATTCTCCCTCAGTCAAGAAATCTGGGTTAAATCCATCATTCTTTTGCTCACTACGCCACCCCAGTTTGGACCCAGCCATATGCAAATCAGTCTTGACCCTGCTCCTCATGGGAACAGTCCAGCCCGAACTGCCAAGCCGGGTCCTCCCTGGAATGGAAATAAGCATTCTGGGAGGGGTTTCGGGGTATATTTGCATTTTTCACCCCGAGCAGGACATGGGTCCCATGCTCTGCATGTCACTGGAGTCAAACTAACCTGGCTGATGAGGGGTGATACCCCCAAACCAGTCCCAGGATGCATGTTTCCGGTCCAGAGAGGAGCTGGCCTGGCAGTTCGGGCTGGACTGTTCCCATGGGGAGCAGGGTCAAGACTGATTTACATATGGCTGAATTGAATTGGAATGCCATGGCAAGCAAAACAAGCATTTGCAATGCAATAGGTCTCGCATTTGCGAGACTTTGAGCTACTGGCATTGTAAATGACAAACCTTTTATATATGTGTTAGTTTTTAAAACAGATAAATAAAAGGCATTGTCATTTACAATGCCAATTGCTTAAAATTTCGCAAATGTGAGACCTATTGCATTGCATATGCTTGTTTCCCATCCTGTTTACTTTAAAAATGGTTGTAGCTGATACGCAGCGCTTGAACCAGCTCTGGTTTGGACGCTATACCCGGCCAACTCTCTGTAATGAAGACTATGTCTAGATTCTGTGTCTCAGCAAACTCAAGTTTGTGCTTTATTAGTGAGAGTTTATGGTGGAGGGCACAGCCACGGATGTATGGAAATTATGGAAGGAGTAGAGGATCCCGAATAGAGAGGCGGAGACCAAAAAAAAAAAACCAAGCAGCTGATGGATACTTTAGCCTTAATGTGGCGCACTCGCGCATTTCTTTTGATGTGTACTCGGCACGCAAACATTATTTTTAATTGAAATTGACAACAACGGCGCCTGTGTTGTCAATTTCAATTAAAAAAAAAGAAAACACTGTTTGGGTGCCGAGTACACAACAAAAGAAATGCACGTGAATTAAAGCTCAGCAGGAGGAGGCTGTGGCCGGCGGCCGCCACTGTGTCAATTTCAATTTTAAACAAGCTTTGGCAACGCGGCCCCGACGAAAGTGAAAGTGATCGCGATTACGATCGCGTGCAACGGAGGGCGCGCGTGCACGTTCACGTGCACTGTAGCTTTAGGCCACGGCAGCACTTTGAAAAAGCCTCTTTACAAAATGTCTCGGCCAGATCAGCGCAAGCGCTGAATCAGGCGAGACCTAAAAATGATGGATTTAGGCCTTTATCTCTGTATTGGAGCGAGTGTTTGACATTGTTCAGTATTCTGTCCATCACTTTTTATTTTTGCATAACTCCCGGTGAAGGCAGCAGGGGCGGATTCTCCATTAGGGCTCTGGAGCTGTTCCCCGCTAAAATTAATTCCTTTACATTCCTGTACAAATAATAAATAGATCAATTTATTTAGAGATACGATCGTATCTCTAAACAAATCAATGTATTTAAGTCTGAGCTGTGTCTCTGCCTGCCCCACCTCACTCTGAATCAGGAGATGGAAGCCAGGCAGTAAATCAACTTTCTGAACTGGGATGCACGACACAGGGGTTTCTGTTCAAAAGCCCTTCATAATGAATCCTTGCCATTGTAGTCTATGACAGTATTTTCTATCGGCCAGTGACACTGTCAGCATCATGGTTTGCGGCGTTGGAGTCTCCTTCCCTGTGTGAGAGCAGCCGTCTGTCATTCACAGGCATAGATCCCACCCTTTCCCATTCGTCACATGTAGGAGTGGATGCAAGCACCGGCGCGTGTGTGTTTTGGTGCTTTGTCCTCGGTAACGGAAAGGGGTTGAATACTATTCTTCTATTATGTATTTTGTGTGAGACCCCTCGCCATGCTAACCTCCCCCACTGTGGCACCCCAGGTCCTGGCTGCACGTCGCTTGCTCCGTTAGAAGTGGAGCTGCAGCATTTGTTCCCCATTGAAATGGATGCAAAAGATGAGCAGGCCAGTGTTCTTCTTCCCTTGTGAAGGTAATACAAATATTCGAGTCAAGGGCAAAGACGAGATATGTACTTTCAATAGACAGTTATCTGCTGTATGACATTAAAACTGGTCTGATCTTCATACTCCTAACAACATTAATGCCAAAAACATGGATTGATTTATGAACAATGAGTGTTAAAAATGTTAATGCAATGCATATCAGGGATTTAGTTCCTCTCTAATTTCAAGTTTTACTTAATCTTGCCTCCCTCAAGAGTTACCTATTTAATCATGTCACGTTTCTTTCTGTATTTTTTCTCATGCATACTTTGAACTGTGCAGGTGTTTATGAGGGGTTTTGATTGAGAGCTCTGACGCTGACCCTGAAGCCAAAGCAAAGTTGGGTTGGCCTCTCTGCATCTGTGAGACAGGCCTATGTCATGGAGCACACGAATGATCCAAGTTTGCCTATACCAACAAAAGTCATCATCAGGGAACCAGACAGTACAATTGGGCACACTGGTCCGGAGTGCACATCCATTACCATGCAGAGGAATTTCCCATCCCAACACCATAATGAGCCTGGCCATCTTGAGGATGTCACTTTTCATGTGGGGTAAGGATGAAGAAGGCATGCCTTGCAAAATGGGATTACTACTTTCTAGTATAGCGCTTAGAAAGTAGAAAAGTGTGAAATACAAAGGGAAGGTTTGGTGGCAGAAGAAATTGAAACATACATTTTGGCACAAGCATCTTCTTTCCAATTTCAGATTTACTAGCAGCACATTTCTAGTTCCAATTTCCAGAAAATCAGCTGAAATTCATGGCAGCTGCAAAGTTATTGATGACATGAATGCCAATTGCTCTTGCCTGTGACCTCTCATGCATCCACTTACATCGTGGAGTTCTAAAGTAGTTTACATTTAGAATGAAGCGATTGGAAACCTACCAATGTTTAATATAAATAAAGGGAATGCAGCTTACGTGTCCTGCAAGTGCATCTTATTGAAAATCTTCAGTCCTTTACATAGCTAATCACATGGACCAATGATCCTGAAAGTTATTTATTCTGCTTGCAGACAGTTTGAGAATAGCATGACTTTTTCTCCCTAAAAGACTATGTCTACCTTAGCGGTTATTCTCTCTCTCTACAAGGACATAGGTGCAAGCAATAACTATGATGCGAGTATATAAGGCTTACACAGGAAGCCTTTATCATAAACAACTGGATTGAAATCTAGTTATTCCCTGCAATGGCATCGCAACAGTGGTTAACCAAAGTCTCTAGAGCGTGGCAGTGTAATGGCAGATAGCAGTCTCATTCACCTTCTTCTGCTTCTGCCAGGTCTCAAATGATGTGAAGAAGATGGCAGAATGTGGGTATTTTGTTCTTGCACCAGCTGCCTTTGCCCCTGTCTGCTCAGGTCTTTACAAACTGTGCTGAGAGGAGAAATCAACCTGTGCTGACAAGAGGCTATCAGAGTCGCAGTCAGCATGGTGCTTTCTATCTGGTCTTCTCCGGAGAAAGCAGACAGTGAGCAGCTTTGAACAGGGAGGGGGTGGCAATGGAGATAGGGTATTGGGGTGGGTGGCAGGAGACCAGACCAAACGTTCAGTTTGGGAGGGAAGGGTTTTGCAGAAAAAGGTGGTTGTGGGTGGCAGGAGGTCAGGCATTTTTTTTATTTCTAATTGGGACGGAGGTGCGGTATATGCAAATGGTAGTGGAGTGGTTGGCAGAAGGCTGTGTATTTTCTTTTAATATTAGTAGAGGGACAGGGTAGAATTTTTTATTCAGAGGATGGTGGTTGTGTGTGGCAGGAGGTCAGATACTTATTTTTTAATTTGGGTGAGGGTATAAGCCGATACTGGTGATGGTGGATGGCAGCAGACTGGCGCATATGTTTACGTTTTTTCAGGTGATATTAGCCCACCATTATTTGTCTTTTTCTGCATGAAAGTTGGAAGCTGGGGTATATGATTAGGGGGCGATATACAACATAAAATTACAGATGTGTGAAATGTGAATGCCAAGAAGTTTTCCACCTCGGGATTCTGAGTGAATCCACAAACCATTCAAGCTGTACACTTGCTGTTTATTTAAAGTCACTCCGAATCCCTCAATGAAAAAACACACCCTTTATTCACAGCTACCCATGTGTAATTCCATATGTTGTACATGGCTTCCATGGGAAGTCTCTGTCCTGTTTAGCAGGTTCTATAATGGGTTATTAATTTGAAACATATAGCAACAGTGGGAAATAAAAGTTGTTTCCTGCTGTTGCTGCATCAGAAAGGAATTCCAGGCTGTCTTGATGGGCTCGCAGAGAGCCTGTCAGTGCAGTATATCTCTACCACAGCTTTGGGAGGCACTGGAATAGGAAAATACAAAGAGTCATAGTGATAGGTGGTAGTAGATATTTGATTTACATTTGACACACAATGGAGTGGCCAATAGATCCACCATCACTCACCTGCCTTTGTCCAGCAGTTGAAAGGCTGGGCGAATGATTTTGGGGGCTATATATAACATGAATTTATAGATGGGTAAAAAGTGAACAACAGTGATATTTTTCACCCCCAGGTTCTGAGAGACATCATAGACAACTCAGGCATTACTCTTGCTATCTACCTGATGTCAGTCAGAACCCTTTGTGTTTAGGCTTTTTGTGAGCTGATGGAACATGCTGAAGCTTTGCAAACACCATAAACGCGTCTGAAATAATAACCCACCAAGTCTAGGAAGTTGTCCACCACTGGTTCTGACTTGAGTTGTAGAAATTTCATGGACCTCTATTGCTGTCCTAAGTGGAACATTGTAGTAGTGCCAGATACTACATATACAGGTGATGAAAATACTTTTGTAATACACTCCAGCACCTGAACTAGTCTTGTTTTATGTTCGATTATTTTCCCCTCATTGACTCCTCCTTTTGCTATCTGAGATTTTACCACCCTTGGTCTACCACTTGGCTGCAATTTCCTATCTACAATGCCTTACCTTGTTCTCCCCTTGGCCGTGCTGTACGCCTATCTTTTTCCCTCATCTGCTTGTGGGTGGCTCGCTGCCTCTCTTGCTTGGCACATGATCAATGGATTCAAATTTCTCTTCTTGCCCCCACTAAGCTCATCCTTCTTCTTGTGGAACAGGTCTCCTTGTGGAAGAAGCTACCAGAGAGAGGCAATTGACAAGTAGAAAGCTTGCATAAGATGGATTAGTTGCTCTTGACTGAGTACTTGTCCCCAGGGGTGTACTAAGGCTCAATGGCCCTGATGTTTTGCTACTGCCTCCCATGCGGTCCCAGGTGATGTTCTCCTCTGGTTGGTTCAATTCATTCTTAACCACTCACTCCCTCTTAATCTGCCTCAGCTTGTCTAAGAGGTCATCCTTGTGGTTGATGGTTGCTTACCGAAACTCAATGAGCCAGCACTTGGTGTCTTTGCCAGCATAATGGTAGCCTCAGATGTGCAGCCACTCTTGTGTGTCTCGTCCTACACCATTCTGGTCTTCCTGGGCTTCTGGCAGACTTTCAGCTTAGGGTGCTGTTCCCAGAGAGTGGTTATATGCAGCAATGACAGCTTCTCATTGGGCAGCCACATCGTGGGCTGAAGCACATACTTGACCTTATTCGAACCACTCCTCTTTATTTTATCACGCAGAATATTTTGCTTTTAATGGGGGAATCTTCTTTTTAATATTGCTTTGGTGCTAAAGAGAATAGTCCTTGACAACTGCTGCTGCTCCTGAGAACAATGCACCCAATACAGGTGCTAAAAGCACTTCGTATGGACAGACTAATACCTAATAGGATAGCCGCATTACAATGAAGAAGATATCATTCTGTGAGCTAAATACTGTATACACCGTAGATAAAACTTTCTGGAAGCAATGGCTGAAGGTGGTTGACACAAATACATCCATGGCTGAAGGAGAATGTCTCAAACCACTCTTGTGTTTTAATTTTTGTTATAATAAAATTTGGGGCAGACAACTGAAGCTGTCTTTGACCAGCCTAAATAACATTCACCTGACACAATTTATCTGATGATCCCAAGTCTCTTGCCTCAAAATGTATAGCAATCTTATTTTTTTATTTAATTCCTTTCCTTGGGACATTATTTTTAGAAATTAAATTATGCCATGTGCATTACGGAAATCACTAAGGGAATTATCTCTCTTGACATTACATTACATATTAAAATAGCCCTATCTATTGTCACAATTTCTTACATTGGTGATTGCTTCCATATCATACTGTCGGCTATCGCTCTGTTGAAACACATATTTCTTTTGCTAGACATTGGTGATGCTGTACATTGGGAGACTGATTGCTCATGCTGCTAAATTTTATGGCAAATGTTAATGATGTAATGTTGCATAGCGATTTTCACTTGCTCTTGCTACATGTTTTTTCCCTATAAGGGGCCGATTCCGGCCGCAAAACATACCGACCGACACGGACCCGGAACGGAGACCGACCGACACGGACTGGCGCCGTACGACCCGTGCAGTACGATGCAACGCGTGTGAATTACAACCGACACATACGGAATACAAGCCGTACGACCGATCCGTAGGGGAAACCTTGATTCGTCCGGAAAACGGATACGATTTGCACCGACCGACACGTACCAGGAATGAACCTGACTGACATGTAGCCGCGATGTCCGATCCGTGCAGTACGATGCAATGCGTGTAAACTCAGACCGACTCGCACGGAGTCCAAGCCGCATGACCGACACGCACAGAAAACAGGGACCTGAAGCAATAGAGATCTCCGCAACCGACGCATATGAAACACAGAAGAAAGTCAGCATGAACGAACCCGAGAGGCCCTCAGAGGGGTCTGGACTGCATGATGACCCCCAACTAGCACGCATCATAGATGCGTACCAGGATTGCACCGGCGGATTCGGCCAGGTAGTGGGGATCCTCAAGTACATTCAACAGGAGCAGGCTGCCCACCATGCCCGCATGGAGGCAAAGTGGGATGCAATTACTGCGGTGCATCGGGACATACTCCAATGCCTCCGCCAGATAAGCACAAACATGTCCACACCATCTGTTGCCACACCATCTGCCAGTGCCACAGGGAGGGAGGATGACTCTGGCGGAGAGTCCCCTGCACTGCAGACGCCTGCACCTGAGGTTCCCCCCCCCGAAGAAGAAGAGGGGTCGTCCAAAGAAGGACAAGTGAGACACAGATGTCCCTGGACATCCCCCAGGGCCTCTAAACCTGTTCTGGACAATGTGTTTTGTGCGCAACCCGTTTACCTTGTTGTATCTGACACAACTCGCCTGCATGACATGGAGGGTTCATGTTGGTCCAATGTAGCAGATGACTGTGGACTTTACTCTGGACATTTCAGCTACCAACGCTTCCAACTCTACTGTGAACTTTGGATTCAAAACCCAATGTACAGCACACA
The DNA here is from genome assembly GCF_964204655.1 of Triturus cristatus. Taxonomy (NCBI): domain Eukaryota; kingdom Metazoa; phylum Chordata; class Amphibia; order Caudata; family Salamandridae; genus Triturus; species Triturus cristatus. The sequence continues at coordinate 1,577,824,919 of NC_140590.1, forward strand.
CCATCCTGTGCACTACCCTCACACATGTTTGTAAATAAACTCACCAGTACACCATACTTGCCTCTGTTGTGATTCCAACTTGTCATGTGTCATGGAGATGTTGATCTGCTAAACAACACAGTGCATGCCAAATACTACAACAATGTGACCACCGTTATGTGAGTCATGGTGATGTGACACATGTGAGGGAGACACACCACTATGGCACCACAACACATACTGACCATGTCCATGTAACTCATCCCACACAATGATGTTGACCTGAAATACATTGGTATGGACAGACACCACACATATTCACAGTCAGTGGTAACAAGCCCACAGGTGAGGTAAGCAAATGTCATTCAGATGTGGGAAGACAGACAACACACCTAACAAAGCGTAGTACAGGTTCATTACACATCATCAACATGTTTATTCCACAATAGTTGCAAGGTAATTGTACGTTACAGTGGACACACGGTCACAAAGTGTCGGAGAATTGAAGTCCAGGGGTGTGTGGCACATCACTTGATGGGAATTGACAACTTCCACACTGGTGTTGGATTCTGGGTGTTGGGGGTCAGTGTTGACCAAACAACAGGCAAAGTACCCTGGGAAGGACAGACACAAGCGACAGTCAAAAGCACAGCAGAACAGGAGAGAAATGCAATACACATGCACAAAACATGTCAAAAGAAACCTACATGGAACCAAGTTAGCAGTTCGACAATATTGTGGAGTACAGACCACCTGAAAGGACACATCACTGCACGCATCCAGTCAAGTGGCACACAGACACACTCAAACAGCAACATAGCAGCCCCAACACATTTCAGGCTAACTCAATACATTGACATAACAACACTGTAAACTCACATTCAGGTGAAGAAGTTGTGATGAGCTCTGTGCGGACGTCACCCTCATCATCATCATCACTGGCATCTTGGCCCAGGGCTGGATCCTCCACAGGTGGCGGAGGTAGGTCATCGTCATCCTGGATGAGAGGCAACTTCTTCCGCACTGCCATGTTGCGTAGCATGCAGCATACAAGGATAATTTTGCACACCTTTGCAGGGTCATATGGGAGGGCCCCTCCAGTCTTGTCCAGGCAGCGGAAGCGGCTTTTCAGGAGACCAAATGTCCGCTCAATAACCCTCCTTCTCCGACCATGTGCCTCATTTTAGTGCATCTCGGCTGGTGTCACAGGGTTCCTGAGGGGTGTCAGCAACCACGGCATGTTGGGGTATCCAGAGTCACATACATACAAACAATTGAACAATTAGCTGAGATTTGAAAGAGGGTGGAATACAACATTGCCAAACACACACAATGGTAAACAGTCATTACACACCGACAAGCCAGGCATGCTGTTCTGGCATCTGTGACATCAGTGTTGCAATGCGACTACTCCTCATGATGTAGGCATTGTGCGCAGAACCGGGGAAACGTGCACACACATGTGTGATACACATGTCTGCAAGACATACCACCAGAGCATTGATGGAGCGGAAATGCTTCCTGTTCCGGTATGCCTGCTCATGTGCCTGTGGTAGTACCAGGGCCACATGTGTACCATCAATAGATCCGATGACGTTCAGCATCCTCCCCAGTGTATAAAAAGCATCCCTTATTTCAGTGAGTTGACCTGGGCTAGGAAACTTGATGTACAGGTCAAGGAAATGCAACATCCCCTCCAAGACATCGCGTAGCACACGACTGAACATAGTTTGCGACATACCACCAGCAGTAGCCAAAGTGTACAGGAAGGTACCAGTAGCAAAGATGTGCAGGGCTGCCATCACCTTCACCTCTGGGGTCAGTGATGTAGGGTATGTCCAGCCAGGTAGCAGATGTGGCGCCAACTGCTCCGCCAGCTCCTCAATCAGTGGCCTGGTGAAGCGGTTCGTCAGATGCAGTCGCGTTCCTGCATGGTTTCAAGGTCTGGGAACAGTCTATGGACAGCTGGTGCCGTGCAGTACAGAGATGAACAAAGGAAGATTGTCGATTCATCCACCCATGTGGCTATGGCCAAGCAAAATATCACATGATACATCATGACAATACACAATGTACTGAGGTGTGTGCTGTTAGGCATGGACACATATGTCACCTACATGCCCATTACCTCACATCTCAAGTCCACATGTCTACATAAGTCCCATGTAGTGCAATGGCCAATCATTGGGCTGTGTCATACTACCTATGTACTGCTGTCACGTTACAAACACACACCACAGTGACAAGTGAGGCCTGATGTCTCCCAGGCATCACAGATCTTTGCAATGCAGATACCCAGGGTCCCTGTATTGCCACATGGACACTGGCATGACATGGCATATCATGTACACGCCACAAGACAACTGTGAGTCCCACAGGTAGTGGCCACTGTTGTCTCTGCAGTTCTACATGTATGTCTCGTAGACACACACACAACATCAATGTTGATGAAAAAACCACATGGATGTGGAGACTCTCTCCCATTGGGCACATTTGATCAGCCACATCTGAGACACAACATGCACACAGACTGTGGGTGTACATCAGAATTGGGGCAATAGGTCTCACTGTGACGTACATACCATCACCCCAGGACTCAGGGTGTATGTGACATGTCCTAAACATATCCAACCTGAATCTGTGTCCATGACTCATGCCCATAACTGTACAGTTGCACATCACAGTGGTAATGTGCACAACACACAAAGGATTCTGTCCTCATGAAAACATACACAGCCTGGGAGTGGCTGCACAAAAGTGCCACACAACAAACCAAATGTTGCCCCCCAACACACAGGGAATGCAGCCTTACATGCCATGGGACACAGTGTGGCACATGCTGTAGTGTGGTAGGTGTGCACCTGAGTCCCTGGCAAGTAATTGTGTGGAAGCCGTCAAGAAGTCACACCAATGAGAACAGACACGGGTGACTATGCGTATGCATTGCACAGTTCCGGACCGAGCCGTGCGTCCGCTTAGCCATTGACTGCAATGAGGACCGACGCGGGTGACTATGCATACGCATTGCACAGTTCCGGACAGAGCCATGCGTGCGCTTAGCCATTGACTGCAATGAGGACCGACGCGGGTGGCTATGCGTACGCATTGCACAGTTCGGGACCGAGCCTTGCGTATGCTTAGCCATTGACTGCAATGAGGACCGACGCGGGTGACTATTCGTACGCATTGCACAGTTCCGGAATGAGCAGTGCGTACACTTAGCCATTGACTGCAATGAGAACCAACGCGAGTGACTATCATGCATACGCATCGGGCAGGCATGGACCGAGACCGGCGTATGCCTTGGCCATTGAATCGTATGGAGACGGGTGCGTGTGTATTTTCAAACTACGCGTTGTACAGTCAGTTGACCGAGCCATGCGCACCCATTGGCTCTGGACTGTCATGGAAACGGATGCGGATTCAGAACTTGTACAAGTCGTGCACTGAAAATTCAGTTGGATGCCTACAACGTTGTTGCAATTCCTAGAGTTTTTTGAAGGTGAAGACTTGAACAATGAGGAAGACGTGTACGAGTCGTACATTTCCATGGATTGGCCAGATTCATAGAATGCAACCGTGTTGGACCTAACACTTGGGACACATGGCACAGATTCTGCCTCTGCAGCACAGATATAAGGCTGGCTGGCCCCCAGGGAGCTCACTTGCCTGCACTACATGCTACTGGACCACATCCCTGCTACCACTGTTGGTGTCTCTGCATCCTCTGGCTACTGCTATGGCACATACTCTGGCGAGAGCCCCAGCCTTCACTGAGGAGGAGAAGCAGGCCCTGCTGGACGGGCTCCTTCCACAGTACAGCAAGCTGTATGGGAAACCAGGGGAGCAGGTGAGTGTGCAGTCCACTGCCTTCCTAATTGTGCATGTTGTCTGACTAGCAGTACTAGCAGTGTGTACACCAGTGGCAAGCGAACTCACTGAGTACTTTCATCCCCCAAAGTGTGTAGGTACATGTAATGAACAGGTGTTCTGCAGCTAAAGTGCATTTGTGCAAGCTTAAACTTCCCAGGCATTGTTAACATGTCAGACATGTAGGGCATTTGTCCATTTCCATGGGTGCACTACCTGTGTAACTCATTTTCCTTTGTGATGACGATATGTATATCCAACTCTGTGCAGCACAAATATGGGCCATGTGTGTTAATGGACTTTTAACTTTGTCATCCTCACAGGTTGATGCCCACCAGAAGCAGGAGATATGTCTGACCATTGCCCGGGCAGTTCGATCGGTGGGAGTCTACAAGCGCCGGATCCGCAACTGCCAGAAGAGGTGGCAGGACCTTGGGGGCTGGACCCAGAGGATCGCAAGGGTCCAGCTGAAGCGTCGCCTCCTCGCAGGAGGGGCGGACAACGGATCCTGACCCCCCACATGCTCAGGATCCTGGCGGTGGTCTTCCCGGACCTGGATGGGCAACTGAAGCCAGACAGCAGCAAGGAGGGGGTAGGTCCATGTCTAATCTGTGTCCTATGTCTGACATGCTATTTGCAGTCTTTTGGTCTGGTCACACTTCCACATTACGTAGGTCTTGTAGTCCAGTACTCATGTCCCTCAATTGTGTGATGCACCCTGTCATCTGATCCACAGGTGTGGACCCTACAGTCTGTTGCTTGTGTCACTAGGGCATTGTGTCCCTGCAGTCAGCTATGCTTTAGCTTCCGGACAGCATCTGTTACCGTGACTCTGTTGTGGGTTTCATGGGTGGGTCAATTGTTTACACAATGCCTGAGATCTGACATGTGATCTGTGCTCTTGATATGTGTTACAATTGCTGGTCTGACTCGCCACGTGTGCCTGGGGTATTTCAAACAAACCCATGCAGCAGGGGACTCCAATTTGTGTGCCTCAGGAGTATGTATATCAAGTGTGTCACACTTGCTTAGCCACCTGACTACTGTCCAGGGCTAAACACTGTTTCACGTAGACCTGGGCAGTCATGCCTACTCAAGGGTATTTAGAAATACTCTGTAATCCACTCCTGTGTATCAACTTACAGGTTGTGCTTAGTGACATGTGCCTTCAGGTTTCTGCCTCTGTGTCATTGTTTTGTGGCTTCCTTTTCCGGACAACTGGGGTGTTCATGAATTTGAGGGTCAGCAGGACATCTGAGATGTGACTATGAGAGACAAGACCTGTGTGACATATAGGTGTGTGATCACTTGACAGTGCACAATGGTGTATGCAACTGTGAACTTCAGGCAGCTGTGTTTCATGCACAGCAGACTGTGATGTGCTCATGTACAGGGAGTTGTGTTCGCAGAGACTCATATGTCTGTTTTGTATGATGTGGGGTCTTCTGGGTCCGGGATATGTTGTTTGAAGGGGATGGACAAGTACCCTTGTCAGCTGCAGAGTTTGCTTTACCCATGGGCTATGATTGTGACACAGTGCATACTGTTGTTGTCTGGATGCCCTGCCCCTGTGACAGGAGACAGTGTTGACTGACTTTGCAGGCATGCCAGTGCCATGGCATTTAACTTGCTATGAGTGATTCTGCATTGTGTTCAAATGTGCTCCATGCACCCCATTGTGGCATTGACTATCAGGACATGAGCACATCATAGTGTGTGTTGCTGGCATGCATCACAAGCATGTGAAATGAGAATCTGGCCATCCCTTCATCCTGACACCTGTACTGAGTCAGTGGCAAGAGATGTGATGTGTGTATAGTGATATACTCCTACATGTTCACTTGCATGTTCAACAAATGTGTAGGTGGTGCATGTCAGCACATTGGGGTATTAGCATCCAACATGCAACAGACATATGGGTGCAAGTCCAGGAGGGATATGAGTGCCATGGTTGATGATGAGACTGGCAATTGGGTTATTCTAAACATTGTGAGCACTTTGAGCAGTCTTCAGCTGATGGTGTGTGCAGTCAGTGCAGGTGACTGATGTTGTTCTCTTTTTTCCTAATTCTATCCAAATACATCCACGGCCACAGGAGGGGACAGCTCCAGGGACCAGGAGGAGCCACAGAGCCTGACTAGGTCAGTAGGCGAGGAGTTGGAGGGACCCAGTGGCACGGAGGGTGAGTGGAGCCACACCGAGGAGTCCTCAGCACCATCCACCCCAGCTGAGGGCCACAGCAGCTCAGAGGGTAACTCTATTGTGGAGGCGGGTGTCAGCAGCCACCAAACCCCAGCTAGTGAGGCTGTCCCCGCCACTGCCCCACCACCACCATCACCACCCTCCCATCAGCTCCCATCCCAGAGGTCCGTGGAGTCTCCCGTGTCCGGGAGCATGTCTCCTTTGTGCCAGGCACCGCACCCCCTGCCCCTGTGTCCCCTGCTGCCCTGAGTGAGGAGTCTGTGGACTTGCTTCGACAGATCCATGTAGGGCAGACATAAATGCTGAGTGTCCTCCATGCACACACCAGTCTGTTGACACAACTTGTGTCGTTCATGGAGGGCATTTCATCTGGCATGTCTGCCCTACAGAGGACCAATCAGTCCGTGGCCTCCTCCCTGACGGCAGCAGTGTCCCTCTTCCAACAGTCCCGCACCCCTCCTACCCCTGCATCACCCACAATTCCTAGCACCCTACCTGCCCCGAGCACACACACACCAGCACATTCACACAAACCAACAGACACGGGCAGCACACAAACACCCAAACCAAGGGCTAGACGTGCACACCAGCAACCTCAGGGGACTAATACCACACTCACAGGGGATGGTTTGCAGACACACACACAGTCATCCACAACCACTCCGCAGTCCTCTGATACCTCTCCCTCCCAGCCCCCTTCCCTTGCCTCACCTGCAACCCCATCTCCCCAGAAGCTCTTACTCTGTGACCTTGGCCTCTTCCCCACAGACCCAGCAGATCCAGCTTATAAGGGAAAGAGGAAGTCCCCACACACAGAGGGGAGTGCCCCTCACACCCGGACACCCTCCCCCAGGCAAGTTCCCCCGGAGCCGGAAGAGCAAGACACCACCCCCGCCCCGCAGCTCCACGACAAAGTTTCTGTCCTCCATCCCCCAGGCCACCACTCCACAGGTTCTCCCGCCACACCCTGCCCCAGGTTACCCTACCCACAGATACACTATCCCCAAAATGCTGAGGCCCTCCCCCCTACCACTTGCTGTTCCACTCCCACCACCCCCGGTCAGACAGTTTGTGCCACTGATGTGTGGACCTTGTCCCCCCCTCTGTCCTGCTGACCTCACCTGAACCCCATTCCGCTCCCATTGAGTTAGGCACTGCAGTGGAGTCCACGACCACCCTGTCTGACTTGGTCACTGCAGTGGGGACCCATTCCACTCCATCTGATACGCCCACTGCAGTTGTGCCGGCACCCACCCCATCTGACTTGTGCCCCACATTTGTGACTGCACCCACTACTTCAGTCAGTCCACTGCAGTTGCCAGTGACTCTCCTGCATCTACCACCCCTTCACTGCCTCCTTCTGCTGAGCTCTGACCCTGTCCCCGCGGTGCCTGGCCAGCCCCCATGGATGTCCCTACGAGGGGATGTTCCCTGTCCTTATCAGTGCAGGCAAGCAACGTGTGACAGTTGTCACTCAAATCACATTGTTGACATTTGGATATGGACTGGCCATTGGCCTTTGTTTGGAAAGGACTTTGAATTTAAAAATTGCTGAATAAAGCTTTTTTCTTTATCCTTGTGAATTTGATTTATCTGTACATTATGTTGATGATGTTTAGCATGACCTTGCAGTTGTAATGCTGGATTTCCAATGTAGAATACTGAGGTGTTGATGTGAGGTACTCCATGTGGTCCATGAGATATGTATCCTATTCTGGTCGGTATCCATGTCATCCTTTGCAGCTAACTGGGTGTGTCATGATTAACAATTTTATTGTCCAATTTGTCTATTTCCCTGACTGTGGGCACATCTCCACTGGACATGTAGGTGTGAGCATCATTGGTGTAGGAGCAACTGGGTCCTCTGTGCAACTTGCTGGACATATGTATTGAGTATGTGCAGATGACTTAAGGGATACTTCCGTACCCAGGCTGTTGTGACCAGAGCCTTCATTGTGTGGTAACTGATGGCTGACTGATCAAGTGTTCTGCTGACATGACTGAGACCTGCTGGGACTATGTTTGGCACAGCTGAGCTTCCACAGGAGTTGAGTCCCCTCAAGTAAGTGTGTTGTTCCGTGACATTGCCTGGGCCCATGGTGTGTGTTGTGTGGGCATGTGTGTGTGTGTCAACATCCCTTTTCATACACTTGCAGTGTTCCCTTGATATGTTCCTGTTGCTGATGCTTGCTGAGTTGTCTTGTGTTCATCCCACATCTTTGTCCTGGGCTACCAGATATGTGGGTGCATGACACACTACTGCTAATTGGTGTTTCATCATTGGAATTTGTCAGTTCTGAGTGGTGATGATGTGGTCAGACGCAGATGGGACGCAGTCAGAGGTCCCCAAGGCACTTCTTTGTTCGCAATAGCATGTAGTTGTCCCTAGCTGGTACCTATCAGTGATTGAGACATGTGTATGTGTGTCTGACTGCTCCCACTCGTCCGGTTCAGGGCTGCAATGTTGGCAGGTGTCAGCATGTGTGCCATGTGGTTCTCATTGGCTTCTGTATTGTCCTGGGACTGTGGCAGGTATTCCAAAGGTTACGTGAGCTTTGACGTCTTGGCCATGTACCACATACTGTGCAGTATGTGTGTCATTCACCAGGGTTGTAGACTGTCCTTGTGTGATGAGACTGTGCACCTTAGTTCCTCCCAACATTAATGTGTTTGTCATGGGTGCATGTGCAATGCACCTGTCCATGTGGGCTTCACAGATGCACATTGGTGCAGTTCAGGGTGTGTGGTGTTGAGGGTGGACTGATGTAAATGTTTACATGGATAGGCCCCTAGCTCTTATTTGTCCATGGATGACGGGCCATGCTGAATGATTTGTGTGTTTGTGTAGGTGTGATGTACGTTTGTGGCACAGGACACATGTCTGGGTTTCACAGTTTGTACGACATCTACCTTTGTCATCACAGTGGACGTGTCATGCATGATTGTGCCACCCCAATGTCTGGTCCCTGGGGGTAGTGCTGTTGTATGTCAGTCTCTTGCAGTGTTAGTTGCTGTTCATTCCAGCTTGTGTCACATGTGTCTGTTGTGCTCCCTCTCATCTCACAATGCCTGATTGCTCACTAAGGGGGGCCCAATGATGGGTTACTTTTGTATGGCACTGTGTCCTCATCTGTGTCACTGTGGTTCAGCCCCCCTCAAGGGTTGTGTAGTTTCCTGGGGATACTGAGACACACACACACATGTTGTGTCAGATCTGCAGTGTGAGGTTGCCTGTTTGTGTTTGTGCAATCTCACCAGTGCATTGGTATGGCTGTTGTGGGCCATTTTCTGGATGTTGTTATTGTGATTTTCCCTGCTGTCCCTGTGAGTCATATCACGTCATTCTGCACATTCATCCTAGTTGTTAGGTCCCATTGCTGCCATTGAATGGGAGTTTGTGACCTGACACCTACAGTCTACACAGGATGTTTCGATTTTTGTGTCTATTTTCAAGATGTGTATATGCTTTGTGATGGTCACTTCTGCTTTTGTGTCATTGTACACTGTATGCAATGTCAGCCACCCAGGGTAGTGCTTGTCTGCACATGGCCGAGAGTATGCTTGGGTTTCACAGCACTGTTAGCCTCACCACATCTCTGTGGGTATGGGCCACAACCACTACTTTGCCACAGAAGTGTTCATGTGTTGGGAGCAGGAATCATACATGCTGTTTGGCATTTGCAGCTTTGACCATGATGACACTTACCTTTTGGTCACTGTGATGAGGGGGCTTTTAGACCCCATTACCACAATGCTCAACATTTGCTGCAGTTTGGAACCCCACACTTGACTTTTTTTCTACACAGTGAGGGGGTGTTAGTGCAGATTGAGACAGTGCTATAGTGATGCTTGCCTTGTGTAGGCCACACTCAGTTTTTGGTCACACATGTGATGGTAGTTACACTGTATGTTTGAAGTCATTAACACTGTTGTGGGCATTTGTCACAGACTACACACTGTTGTCCTGATGTTAGGGCAGATGTATTTTGCTGACATACCTAATGTTTGTGTATGATGGATGTGTGGCGCTTCACCCATCCTATGTGTGGGGGTGGCAGTAGTGCTGGGCAAGAGGTCCCCTATGGGTGGGGGTGGCAGGAGTGATGGGCAACATAGTCACTATGAGTGGGTGTGGCAGGGGTGATGGACAACAGGTCCCCTATGGGTGGGGGTGGCAGGAGCGATGGGCAACATAGTCCCTATGAGTGGGGGTGGCAGGAGTGATAGGCAACATAAGCCCTATGAGTGGGGGTGGCAGTAGTGCTGGGCAACATAGTCACTATGAATGGGGGTGGCAGTCGTGATGGGCAACATAGTCACTATGAGTGGGGGTGACAGGGGTGATGGGCAACAGGTCCCCTATTGGTGGGGGTGGCAGGAGTGATGGGCAACATAGTCCCTATGAGTGGGGGTGGCAGGAGAGATGGGCAACACAGTCACTATGAGTGGGGTGGCAGGAGTGATGGGCAACAGAAGCCCTATGAGGGGGGGGTGGCAGTAGTGATGGGCAACAGGTCCCCTATGGGTGGGAGTGGCAGGAGTGATGGGCAACATAAGCCCTATGGGGGGGTGGCAGGAGTGCTGGGCAACAGGTCCCCTATGAGTGGGGGTGGCAGGAGTGATGGGCAACATAAGCCCTATGAGAGGGGGTGGCAGTAGTGATGGGCAACAGGTCCCCTATGGGCAGGGGTGGCAGGAGTGATGGGCAACATAAGCCCTATGACGGGGGTGGCAGGAGTGATGGGCAACATATGCCCTATGAGTGGGGGTGGCAGGAGTGATGGGCAACATAAGCCCTATGAGTGGGGGTGGCAGTACTGCTGGGAAACATAGTCACTATGAGTGGGGGTGGCAGGAGTGGGGCAACAGGTCCCCTATGGGTGGGGGTTTCAGGAGTGATGGGCAACATAAGCCCTATGAGGGGGATGGCAGTAGGGATGGGCAACAGGTCCCCTATGGGTGGGGGTGGCAGGAGTGATGGGCAACATAGTCCCTATGAGTGGGGGTGGCAGGAGTGCTGGGAAACAGGTCCCCTATGGGTGGGGGTGGCAGGAGTGATGGGCAATATAAGCCCTATGAGGGGGAGAGGCAGGAGTGATGGGCAACAGGTCCCCTATGGGTGGGGTGGCAGGAGTGCTGGGCAACAGGTCCCCTATGAGTAGGGGTGGCAGGAGTCCTGGGCAACATAGTCACTATGAGTGGGGGTGGCAGTAGTGCTGGGCAACAGGTCCCCTATGGGTGGGGGTGGCAGGAGTGATGGGCAACATAAGCCCTATGGGTGGGGGTGGTAGTGGTGCTGACCATGCAACCCCTATGGTGGCCTGTTGCTAGTGGCAAGCATATGGATCCCCTGGGTGTGTGTGTACGTGCGGGTACGTGTCGTTTGTTTGTGTGGTGGGTGTCTGACTTACCGTCTGCGCCGTCTGCGTCTGTTCCTGATCCGGTCATAGATGTACAGTACTGGTATGACCTGCGCGATGGGATTCATGATGTGTTCGTCTCGTACACGCAGCTTGTTGCTCCGTCTCGTACCCGTTGCAATATGGTCCGTCTCGTAGCCGTGGATTGTGTTCTGTCGCGAATCGTACCTGATATGCTCCTTTTCCAGATGCTGTGACGTGCTGTATGTGGCGACCCGTCCGGCACGTATGATTTGCGCATCGTACTTGTGTGGCCGGAAACTGCTGTGAATACTGCTTCCGGGCGACTCGGTTCGACGTTCGGAGGTATGGCTCGGACGGAGAATGAGGCTTGGATCACAGCCTACGTGTCGGTCGGATTTTTGTCAGTTATGTGCATTGTACTTCATCGCCCGGACGGACCGGCTCCGGGTACGAGTCGATCGCAAGGTAAGGCTACGAACAGCTCTCGTAGAGCTGTCCGACCCGGATCGGAATCGACCCCTAATTGGGGTCTATGGCTTTTTTCCATTGGTAGCACATGAAAATGTTTTCATGACCTGAATGAATAGATAGAAGTGCTGCCTTACTAAATCTTTAGCTAGCACATTTGTATACATTGTTTTGAATGAAGCTGAATGCTGTCAATAGCCATTTTGAGCTCAGTAGAAGGAATAGCACAAAAAAATGTACCTCCAGTTTTTCATAGAAAGATTTTTGCATCAAAGTAGCAATGGAGGAATCAGACAGTGAAACTGTACATGTGTTGCTTAGAAATTATTCTATATAGTAGACAGAGATTTTAACAAATAAATCATTTTGTGTTTAATCAGCTTTATTGAGAATAAAGATGCTTAAAAAATATATATATAACTTAATTGAGCATGAGATCCATAAGAATATTAACAATGTAGAAGCAAAGAAAGCTGTTTACAATTTTACATATATCAAAGGGAAATGATAAAAAAGAAGGGAGGGAAACAGAGGGGAAGAAGGGAAATATAAACCACCAATTGAGGATCGAGCAGCAGTGTACATTAGTAAATAAAAGTGGAATATTCAAAATCATAAAGAAGAATATAATATCAAACATAGTCAGGGAAGAACAGAGAAAATTACAGTTAATGGACGCTTACAGTTTTCAGAAAGTATTTAAATAAGTAGGTAATGGCATCCGATATAAATCTCTATTAACATGCAATTACATGAAGAGGCAAAAGCAACATCCAATCTTTGATAATGACAAACACTATACCACCAAGCTTTGAATGAGATATTAATGAAACACTTTGTGTTAGCTGTGAGTTGTTGAAAAGCTAATGTCAACATGAGGTCAAATAAACCTTTTTCATGTGAAGGTAATGTTACTACATCTGATAAACTTCCTAGAAAATGGATGATGTTGATTAAAAAGCTTTGAAAGTTAAGTCCATATTTTCCTCCAAAAAGAAGCAGTGAGATGGCATAAAATATAACCCCGGGCGTAGCACTACGCTTCGCCCACGTAGTGTACGTAGCGCTGCCTGCTTCGCACTTTCCGAAGTAGGCGAAGCAGGGCAGCGCTACGCACACGCCGAGGGCGAAGCGTAGCTGCCTGCCACCCGCCACCCACCTCCCGCCTGCCCTCCTTTTAAATAATATCAGCAATGAAAAATAAATTAAAGTAAAGCGACACCTTAAGCGCGGCGTCTCCGGGGCTCCCTCTTTCTCGTTTCTAATTTCTTCTGGCAAATGCGCATGCGCGGACACCCGCGCATGCGCATTTCTTGCGAGAAATGCGCATGCGCGGGCGTCCGCGCATGCGCATTTGTCAGAAGAAATTAGAAACGAAGAAGAGGGAGCCCCGGAGACGCCGCGCTTAAGGTAAGTCTCTTTACTTTAATTTATTTTACATTGCTGATATTATTTAAAAGGAGGGCGGGCGGGAGGTGGGTGGCACGTAGTGGGGCTACGCGAAGCGCGTAGTGTGCGTAGATTTGGGCACACTACGTGCTGCTTCACGTAGCCCCACTACGCCCACTACACCCACCCTTAATAAAATATGAAGGTGCATCAAATCACCAAGAGGGTGACAATGAAGGAGCTGGTTCCATGTTCTAGATCCGCTCTGGAAACTCAGGTTGATGATACCTTTTGTCAGCATGAAACCATGCAGGGGAGAGAAATCGTTAGCCAATGAAACATTTCAGTTCCAATTTACCATGACTCCTAAGAATCACATATTCCCCATTAAGTTTAGTTAGTTTATTACAAAGCCAAAAACAGCTGGATGTACAGGCACCTCAAACTGAGGGTGTAGAAATACATTGGAACTAATAGAAAGTCAAATCTATGGATGAACTTAAGGAGGTGCAACATGCACAGAATGATCAGTTCGAGAATCAGGATACAGAAAATAACAGAGCAGACATCGAGAGTCCCCTTCATTGGAAGTTTGTGGGTATAAAGCATCAATCTGTCCCTACACTACCACTAGCAAGGAGGTTAAAAGGATAGCTGCAGCCGGACTTGACAATAAAACTTTAAAATGTATCCTAGTTAACGCAAGGTCCTTGGTCAAACATAGCCTGGAGTGCGCAAGGCTTATAGAGGACAATGATATAAAGATGGCTTTCATTACAGAAACATGGACGGACGAGGTGTCCGGACCTGATTTAGTGATAGCTACACCACCAGGCTTCTTTTGCCAGGTATTAAACAGGCCAGATAGGAAGGGAGGTGGGTTGGCAGTTATCTATCATAACTCCATTCAGGCTGTATTCAGGCCCATCTTTGTAACTGCTTGCGAAGCCCTGCCTTTCAATTTCAGCCTAACTGACCATCATTCTTTTGAAGGCATGCTATTATATAGGCCACCAGGGGCCAGATATTTGTTCACTGATCCTCTGGGGAACATGCTGGAAGAAGGCCTTTGTTGTAACACTTGTACCATCTTGGGAGATTTTAACTTTTATTTAGAACTCCCGAACGACCCTGACACAGCTATGTTGATGGACATGATGGACAGTGTGGATCTTAAACAACTTGTTAGAGGGCCAACTCATGCAGCTGGACATACCCTGGATGGTATATTTTCAAACCATCCAGGCTTGTCGTGTACGGGCCTACTATCACTTGTGTGGTCCGACCACGTTGCTGTTCTATTTGAGCTAAGTGTAGCGGACCAACATACAAGGAGTAGCTATCACAAAGGACGAATAGAGACTAGAGCCTGGAATAGAGTTGATGGGACTGCTTTTCCGGCGCTCCTAACCTCCACGGCAGGTCATCTAACGGATGGGGTTGAGGAGGCTCTGCCTCCTATACCAAATGGCTTGCACAGGCGTGTGACAAATTAGCTCCATTCAAAATTATCCTCCCGAAAAGACTACATCCCTCGGCCCCATGGTATACTGAGGAGATAAAGATTCTTAAATGTAATTGTAAACGCCTAGAACGTAATTGGAGGAAAGGCTATATGGATGCAGAGAAGAAACTGTATAAATCTAGCCTTCAAATTTATAAACAAGCCAACCTAGTCTACACCTATGTGAGGAGATCGCCAAATTCTTTCTTAATAAAGTGGTGAGCATATTTTCAGTCTTCAGTGGATCTAATGATGAAGGTTTAAAAACGGCGAAGGAGGTCTCCGAATACACGAGGTTCTTCCCCTATGCCTTGGACAAATTTAGACCACTGACTGTGAACGACACTTTGGAGCTCCTAACAGGAGCTAAATCGGGTTCACCTTTTGATCCTTGTCCAGTAATGATCACAAAATTGGCCCCTGGGACAATTGCCTTATCTCTTGCAGCCATTTTTAATGGTATGTTTGAAACTGGACAGTTTCCTAAGCAGTGGAAGGTGGCCTCAATACTCCCCCTTTAAAAAAGCCAAGCCTGGACCCTAATGACCCGAACAATTTTCGCCCGATCTCTCGTCTTCCTGCCAAAATGGCTGAGAAAGCTATGAATTGTCAACTCAGTGCTTTCTTGAAGGAAGTCCAAGCTTTGGATCCCTCTCAATATGGTTTTAGGGAGGGACACAGCACGGAGTTGGCTCTCATCAAGGCTACAGAAGAGATCAGAGTAGCAGTGGATCAGGGAGGTAGGGCAGCTTTGATCCTATTGGATCTTTCTGCTGCATTTGATACGGTCCATCATGATGGACCGTATGCAGGCAGGATGCTGGAAAACAGTGGTCACAGCCTTGGTCTTATCGAGGCTGGACTACTGCAACAGCTTATATCTAAATATTCAGCAAAAGTTTTTGTATAAACTTTAGCTGCTTCAGAATGCCGCAGCCAGACTTCTTACAGGTACTCCCAAATTTTCCCCAATCTCTAAAGAGATAAAAAAATTGCACTGGCTCCCGGTCAGGAACCGGGTGCAGTTTAAGTGCTGCAAGGTGGGGGACCTGATCATTTAAGACGCCAGTTTCAGTGGTATAGACCGACAAGAACTCAGAGATCATCAGAAGCTAAACTGGTCATAGTCCCACCCACAAAAAAGGCCCAGTGGGGTGGCAGAAACTTGTCCTTAGGTGCAGCCAAGGCCTGGAACGGTCTCCCAGTCCACTTGAGAAGTGCTACCAATCTTCTAGCTTTTAGGAAAGGGTTGAAGATCTGGCTCTTTGACAAATAATTCTCCCTTCCTAGTTTTGCTGCACAAGAAGTAACCAGCGCCAGGACACCTCCAGGTAATCGCGGACTTTAGAAATCCCCATAATATAACATAACATAACTAGCGTGACATCCCTACATAGTATTTCCAAAGGCAAGATTCATTAAGGTGTCAGCATGTGCAGCCTTCTTAAGAAGTCTCTTCACATTAGATGGGTCAAGTAGCATGAAGCTCCAGAGCTTGTTATGAGATGCTCTCTCTCTCAAGGCAAGGCAAAAGACTCCGGACAGTTTCCCTAACTTCGTTACATCAATACCACAGGTAGTATCCCAAGATGCATTGCAGCATCACACCATCAAGTAAAGCTCCTTGACCTAGGTGATTTTCCATTAGGCAGCGATGCTCTAAGGCCTTGACGAAATGACTGTGATTCCCAGACTTGCTGCCATGAGAAAGTTCAACAGTTCTCCATTATCAGTTTTAACGCTCAATGTATCCTCTTCTCCCTAAGCCTAACTCCTAAAACTAAGACATTATTCTAGCAAACAAAGATGAATTCTCCTCCTACAACAGAAACGTGAGAAAGAACAAATCCAACGTGCACATGAAATTCAGCTATTAAATCTAATGCGAGAGCTCCCAGGGAAAATGCATTTCAGGCCTATAGAAATCTGCCAACATAAGAGAATAGCACACAGACCTCACAAAATCACATATAAAGTGAACAGTTTAACTGAGCATTTCTAAATTAACACGTTACATAAGCACATCAAATACGTGAATAATTGTCAGCAGCAGGTATGATTTCTACACGTTAATGTTTTCAGCTAAACACATATGAATTCAACGTTAATTTCTTCTTTTTTATGTGAAAATATCCCTAATACACCACAATTCATGTTATTACAGTTCAAGTTCTACTGCTCCAGATTAATACGACAAAAGAATATATGCGGGTGTGGACTATTCATGATTAGAAAAATGAAAAAGTGAAATTTGTGCTACATCAACCACATGACCAACACGTTTTATTAGTAGTATGCGCAAAATTGGCAAAATAAATAGATGTATGATACAATCTATGATATAAAAAGAGCAGGGATTTATGGGGAGAGTTTTAATGTTCTAGACCAAATTTTGATTCAGAAGAGGATGGTCTATTCACATTCCAAATCTGTTTCCCAAATAAGGGCCCTATTAGGATCATGGGCGGCTCACCACCACCGGGCCGGCGTTGGCGATCCGCCCGCCAAATGTCCCTGTTTCACCCCCCACCATATTAGTATGGCGAGGGGCACCGCGGTGGACGGAAAGACCGTCTGCCACTTTTCCGCCTGTCGGATTGCCAGCCGGACGGAAAGGGAACACAATATGGTGGCGGTGGATGCCTGCCTTTCCATGGCGAAGACTCCACCATGGAAAGCCATGTGGAAAATCAATGTGAGGGACAATTGCGGGCCCCCGTCGGGTTGGGAGGGTGGGTGGCTGCACTGGGGGGTACATATGGTACCCCCCATCATTGCCATGCACAATGTAGCAGGCTCCGCGCGGTGCCTGTCACATTGTGCATTGCAATGCACAACAAGGGCTTTAACATTGCGGCGGGTGCTGCTTACAGCACTGCCCGCTGCAATGTTAAAGTCGAGGATGCACCCGCCAGTGTGGTGGGCGCATCCTAATTGGCCTGGTGGGACCGCCGCACCTCTGGCGGTCGGTCCTGTGTTCCATTACGGTGTCCGCCCGCCATCGTAATAGGCCCCTAAGTTCTATCTTAGTTTTAATTCAATAAGGATCTGGGGTTAAAGGTATTTATAAATAGGGAAGGCTTTGGGGTGCGTGTAAGTATTTTTAGAAGCGAGCCTTCTGATGAAGGAGTGCCAAAACGAGCCAGCAATTAAATGCTGCTTGGAATTGAGTGAAAGAACGAGGGTCAATGCCATCAAATAAATCTTGGACCCAAATTATTCCCTTATGTCTCCAAGATTTTCCAATATAAAGGCCTATTGTTGATAGTGCGAAGGTGATTATACCAAAGAGGAGATTGCAAAAAAGAATCTCTAGTTAAAATCTGTGATAGATAATGAGGCTTTAACAAAAAACATATATGCTTCAATTATGTTAAAGCAGTAATCGTGTTTTTGAAGAAAAGGCAAGGACTTCTTTAGGGGAGAATGATGCAGGTAAGGAATGACCAATATCAAGCCATAACAGCATGAAAAGGGAAAAGACTGGGAGGAGCCATTTGGAAGCTTATCTTAAATAAAAGGCTTTATGATGAGCCCAACAATCTTAGAAATTTGCACTTCCATCAGACTTAAGTTTCTTAAGGTGTGATAAGAAAATTCTACATTTATTCTTATTCCAGAGAAATTTGGAAAAAAGAGAATCTACCTTTTCCAAATATGTAAGAGGAATGTGAACGGGATCATAGACAAAATATATAATAGAATAGGAGTAATCATCATTTTGATGGAGTCAAGAAGACCCCATCACAATAGGAAAAGAGGATTTCAAGAAGAAAGAAGTTTATCAACCCTATTAAGTCCTTCTTTCATATTAATTGTGACTGAATCTGCAATTGAATTGTTAAACCAGATGTCTAAATATTTAATTTTGGAAATACTCCAATGGAATCCAGTAGAGTTAATGGCTTGTTTAGTAGAACATTTGGTAATGAGGAGGACTTCTGTTTAATTTTATATCCTGAAACAGGAAAATTCAGACATTTCCTGCAGTAAAGCAGGGATTGAAACATCAAGGTTAGAAATAAAAAGAAGAACTTCAGATATTTATCGCCATATTGGAAATCAGAGATAGAATTTTTATTGTGAATGCGAGATAAAAAGGGTAAAAGGGCTAAAACAAATAGAAGAGAAGATAAGGCACAACTTTGACGGACCCCTCGTCGTAGTGGAAAATATTGGAATATATGTCCATTAACCAATACAGACACTCTAGGAGCTGTGTAATTTAGAGATATGAGAGTAATAATATTAGGTACAAAACCATGGCAAGAGATTAAAGTCAAAAGGACCAGTTCACTCTCTCAAATGTCTTTTTAGCGTCTATGGAAACAGCAGCTAAGAACTAGGAAAGCAAAGAAGCTGTATTTAACACATTAAAGCATAGCCTACAGTTGTCGGAGATTAGTCGCCCATAACCAATCCAGATTGCTCCTTACCTATCGAACTGTGTAAGAATGGTTCAAGCCGCAAAGCAAGTAATTTGGCAAAGTTCTTATAATCTATCTATATACGAGAGAAATAGGATGATAGTTCTTACATTGTGTAGGATCATGACCATCTTTATGAATTAGGCAAATTGTGAATTCTTGAAAAGTACTCCGACCTGCACATTAAGATAAAAGGATTGAAAAAGTTGCAAGAATTAAGAATGTAGCAAATTTGAAAAATGTGAGTAAGTCTCCACTGTAAACCCATCTGGGCCTGGTGTTTTACCTTTCTTAAGTGAGTCCAGGGCTTTATGTAGTTCTGAAATTAATAATTTAGTTTCAAGGGATGTAAAATTGAGAACATTGAGAGTAGGAGGAGGAATATTGTTAAGACCATGCAATTGTTTGTTTGTTTGGGTTGCATTTAGGACTTGTAGAAGATCTGTAAATTAAAAAAATTAAATTATCACACCCCATGGCCTTGTCAGGGTAGATAAAGAAGATAAGCGAGGGCCTAGTCTATGAGCATGCTGGATGTTTAAGCTGGCGGAAGACCGTAGGTTTAGAAGCTTTGGGAGAAAATGAGTAAAGAAAGAAACAGGATCGTCACCCTCAGTGGAAGACCATAAAGATGAAGATTATTAAGTCTATTTCTGCTTTCAAGGTCCTCCGCGGATTTCTTTATCAACAGAAAATCCTTCTCCAAGGCTGCAATTTTAGTGGGAGCATCCTGTATATCAATGACACGTTGTGGATGCCCATTTGGTATCAATGGTTGAAAGACAGCTGTTGGTTTCTTCAATAAAGGGCCTTAAATCACAAACTTCCTCTAAAACAGTATCCAGAGACACAGGAGATATGCACTTCGGTGGACAAGGAGGCTCCTGTTGAGTCTTTTATTGGCAGAGGAGGGCAAATGTATTTTTAATGCTGTATGCGGTGAAGCTGCAAACAAGAGGACCCAGACTGGGCCATGTCCTAAAAGGCACACAAACTTTCCATGAGGGCACAGTAGGTGAGAGGCCAGACACAGACAGCAGTGCAAACAAGCGGATTCTGCAATTAAAACAGCGTTGATCCACACGGATCTCTGATACTAGGTAGCTATCTTGAATTGTGCCTGGCCACCCCTCTCTTGAGTGCTGTCCTAGCCACGCCTCAAAAAAGCAGATCTTAATTAATGAAAAACCTTTAAACAGGATTCGAAAATGACAGAAGACCTAGCTTTATAGTATATGTGTAGCAAGTAGTGGCATGCACAAATGTACACATACTATTTGTGCAACATCTCTGTGCAGCCAGCCTCCTTCTCCACATTCTATGCTTTTCCCATTTTTTGTATTTCTCACTCTTACAGAACTGCATGATAGGAGGAATTTCAAAGTAAGGAAAAAGTGGTGTGATTAATGGGATGAAGGTTTGACATTTGTATGTAGGATTTCAAGGTTTAAAGCCTTTAATGTGGGCAAAGTTGTAGTAGATTGCTGTTTGATGGGAAGGATTAGAGGAGGGATGTGGTGATGTCTGACTTTTTCCCAGTGGAGTTTGAAATCCCCCAGGAAAGTCTTACAAGAGTAGGTGAGTTGATCAATGCTACAAGCAGGAGAATTATCAATATAAGTTGTGTGAATGCCTGATGGTCAGTGTATGATTTTCAGACACAGTGATTTAGGTTTCCTGTTCTTAATCCTTACAGTGAAGTATTGTAACAAGTAGGAGCTTATTGAGTAAATCTGTTTACCTATAAGGGAATTTTGTGGTTAAAAGCACTCACTCACTAGGTTTTTCTGTTACATCTTGATGGAGGATGTTGTTTCCTAGTGGAAAGATAGCAATAAGAAGAGACAAGCGGATCATGATTTGCATGAGTACAGAACCACCAATATCAAAGTCTTGGATCAGGACAGATATTAAAGTTGTATTAAGCTCCACTGACATATGGTTCTGAAGACAGTTTTGCTTTGATATTTTGGAGACAGTGCACTGGCTTGAGAGGTAGTTATTTATTAGAGGTTGTGTAGGCTGATTGAGCTTTGTATTTAGGGATTCAAGCTCTGAAGGACCTTTGGGATCAGTGATCACATTTTATTTGTGTGTGGAAGGTACCTTAGACAGAATGTCCATACGTTAACACTATGAAGCATTGGAATTGGTGTGCATGTTGGTCATTTCAAGATTAGCTGTGTTGAGTGAGTTGTAAGGAGAAAAGGATTGAAATAGTTTAACTTGGAGAAATGTGTGGGAGAGAGATGGAGATTGTAGTTGGCAGCCTTTTGTATCATCTCTTCTAGGTGGGCCTGTTTCCAATTGATGTCAAGCAGTTAACTCTGATGGGTTGATAGGGGATAAGTTCTGGTGGGTAGTAAGTGGCTGTAATAGAGGATGAGTGGGGTAATCATGCTTGCCATGTGAATCATACCTAAATGTAAGGCATGATTCACTTGTACTTCTGTGAAAGTCTATGAGTGTGCTATTGTTTTGGCATAGGTGACTATACTGGGTGTTTATTTGGCAGTCTGTGAGTATGGCCCTTGATAGTACTTCAGCCTGTGTCAGTGTAGGATTAGGTTTGTTCCGGAGGAACACTGAAAAAATATCGCCACTCAAAATTAGGCCTGGGCGGTAAATTCCGTTCCGCTCGCGGAATTTGCTAAATTTCGGTAATTTTACGTTCCGCGGAGAACGCAAAATTTCCCAAAATTCTGCTTTCCGCGGCTTCGTGAAATTTTTTCTTGTTCGCGTTCTCAAAATGCGTGTTCGCGAGATATTTCTCCCCGAGCACGCAAACAGCAACTGTGAACAGGAAAAAAGCATCGCGAACATGCAATTCCGCGTGTTCGCGGAATTTCTGCATGTTTGCGAAGATTTTTTACCGTTTCGCGGAGATTTGCGTAATGCGATTACGCAAATTCGGCCCACCCCTATATCCCTATTTAAAAATATTATGACCAAAATATCAATGTCAAAAATATCTACATCCTATTCTTATAACAGTAAGCTCAAAAATATCAAGAAAAAATATTGGTCATAAATATAGTTGTAAAAAATATTTATATATATATATATATATATATATATTCCCCCGTTATAGTTAGTTCAGCTAACTATAACTCGCGCGCCCGCAATGCACTACTGATGACGTCACATATTACATCACTCATGACATGGTCAGTGACATCACTCATGACATCACTGATGACATCTCAAATGACATCACTGATGACATCATCCAGTGAATGTGTGTTTTTCTGAAAATTAAATATGTTTTTAATATATGTATATCTCAAGGTCGATGGAAGAATAAATGAGTATATAAGTGTCTAAATTGATGATTTGTTTTTGAAAAATTGATTGTATTACTGACTGATTAAGTGTATCTTTTTGAATACATGGCTAAGTGAGTAATGTTTAAATGTGTAAATACCTGTATCAGTCTCTCACTTTGTGTATAAGTGGCTGCATGGGTTGGTGAGTAGCTACATGAGTGTCTATATAGGTTATTAGTTGGTTTTTTTAGTATCAGTATGAGTGTCTGAGTGTCTTCATGGTGCGGTGGGGGGTATTACGTAGTGCATAGATGCATGAATGAGTGACTCACTGTTTGTATGTGTTGAAGACAGCATGTGTGCAGGATTGTATGGGTGGATGAGTGTGTGCATGGGTGTGTTAGTGAGTGAATGACTGTCTCAATAGTGTCTTCATAAGTAACTACATATGTTTTAAACTAGTATATGTGACTATTGGTGTTTATAAGTGAGTATATGTGAGAGTGAGAGATTGGTAGAGTTCCTGTATGAATAAGTATGTGTTTCTATAAGTGATTGTTTAAAAGACTAAGTATGTGTAAGTTTCTGTAAAAGTAAGTGTGGTGGTGTGTGTATAACTGTATATGCAAGTAAATGGATGTTTGATTCTTTATTAGCATGAGTGACTATGTGTGAGTAACTCTATGGATGAGTGGCATTGTGTTACAGGATGTTTAGGTGTATGAGTAGATATGATGTGTGAGTACATGTATGAGTGACTGTATAGGACTGTTGGTGGATGAGTGGATGTGTATGTGGATCTTAGAATTACTGAATAGGTTGTTGTAACTGTTATTGGTATGTCCATTTTTTTGAAAATTTCAGTCTCTATTTTTAAATGTGTGTATCAAAGGTTATATTAGGGTGAGAGGAGGTCTACCACTCTGTCACAAGGATAATGTCATCAGTGATGTCATTTGAGATGTCATCAGTGATGTCATGAGTGATGTCACTGACCATGTCATGAGTGATGTAATATGTGACGTCATCAGTAGTGCATTGCGGGCGCGCGAGTTATAGTTAGCTGAACTAACTATAACGGGGGAATTTCAATGGTTTTTTACGGGTGAAATGTCCAGCTAACTATAACATGTGTGAAACCTTTGGTTTTTTCATTGAATTTCTAAGGTTTTTTAAATGCTAATTCCTAACTATAACGTGTGTGAAACCCATGGTTTTTTCAGTGAATTTGCAAGGTTTTTTAAATGCTAATTCCTAACTATAACGTGAGTGAAACCCATGTTTTTTTCAGTGAATTTGCAAGGTTTTTTAAATGCTATTTTTTTTATTTTTTCTTCTTTTTTTTTTACATATTTTTATTTTAATTGTCTATCCTTTTTTAAAGACTATGGTTAAATTTTAAAAATTCTACAATATGTTTTTATTTTACAATTTTTTAAAAATAAACAGGTAAAATTTATTAGCAATACATTTTTTTTTTTTTTTTTTTTTTTACCGTGCGCGTACGGTAAGCGCACGTCTTGCTGTAATTACGTTAATTTTCTACGCTGTTTGCGTTCATTTACGCAATTTGCGTAGACGCACGTCACGCGCGCATAGCGCGTAACGCGTACGCTGCACGCGCACGTTACGCGGAAGTGAAGGGGCGTGCATGTTTTGCGCATGCGCGCGCGCGTGTCTTTTTTACGCGCATGCGTACTTTTGCCGTAAGCGCACCGTAAGCGTACCGTAAGCGTACGGTAGGTCATGTGATCATGAAACACAACTTTTGATTTGTAGAAACTGCTTTCAGTTCTAGAACTCTCCTACACCACACCCATTCCCCTCATTTCTGCTTGTGATCCCTTAGGAGAAGGAGCTGGGTTGTCTTTGTGATACGATGGCAAACAGCAGAGCTCTTCTGAGAGTGAGGCTAGCAGCACTACCTTGAGGCAGAGAGCGAGGAAACAAAAGACCTCTTACGTATGGGAGTATTTTTCTTTTCCAGAAGGCCAGCAAAAGGTAAATGCACCCTTAGTGACTTGTAAGCTGTGTAAGCGTGTACTTTCAAGAGGGAATCCTGACAGGAAGTATTCCTTTGGGAATCACACCATGATGAGACACCTTAAGGATGTACACAGAAGGACACATGCTCGACTTACTGAAGGTAACCCTTCAGTAAATCAACCAAGCACATCCACAGCAGCTCAGCCTGGACCATCATCTGCAGTGCCGAGTCCTTCTTCTGCAGGTCAGGTGAGCCCTTCATCTGTGGGGGGAGCATCTCCTTTTTCTGGTCCTTTGGAAATTAACCCTCGGTTTGCGAGGGTTGAAGTACGGTGCGCCACTTGTTATGATCTAATTACTTATAGGGAGACCAGTATTTCCCTAGTGAACAATAAAATAGATCAGCACACTTGTCGTACCATCTAATATTCCCAATCTTTCTTTCCTCTGTCCCTGCATGAACACAACGGCTCTTTTAAGAGCCAACCTTACCTTTCATCTATTTTTTATATATGTTTTGAAAAACTTTTTTTAATTTTTTTTTTACCGTAATTTTTTTTTTTTTTTTTTTAAAACACTAAAAATCAATTATCACATTACAAGGTCCTTGAGAGACTACAATTAAAAACTGAAAATGTGATTGTAGAGAAGTGGAAAAAAGGGACCATGATATTATTGACTTACCACACCCACTCAAAAAAATATTTATTCATTTAATTTTTTTTTTAATTGCTTTAAAAATGGTTCTAGTTTTCGAAAATTTTCTATCTCAATCTGAAAAAAAAGAAAAAAGTATTAATATTTAATAAAACATTTTATAATACAGTACACATATTTACATATTTTTCAAAAAATATTTTTGCCTTTTTTTTGCTGTTTTCAGAATATATTGCATTTCACTATAAATTGTGAAAGCAATTGCATTCATCATTTAACAGCAGGCAAAAAAAAAATTAACAATCTCAAAGATTGTTTTAAAAAAGCCCACAATCTCTTTTTGCATAAACATAACTTTATAGAAATGCATAATATTCTTAAAAAATATCATCTAATATCAATACTTATTTCTTTAAAATACCGTCTGATATTTTTGTTTCAGAAGTATAATCACAATAATATATCTCAAATAACTCCACAATACATCTGGTTCCATTTCCTTTAGGCCAAATAGTAATTTTAAAATTCTTTTTTGGTTAAATTTCCAATGGTAATCCAATAAAAATCTAAAGTTTAAATTGTACAGATCTCACCGATTCTCTGTAACATTTTGGTTTCCGAAAGATTTATTAATAATTAAATAAGTCCACAATAGAATTGTTTACCTTTCCGCATGGCCAAATAGTAATTTTAAAAATCTTTTTTGAAAAAATTTCCAATGGCAATCCAATAACATTCCAAAATTTTAATTGTGCAGATGTTACCGATTTTTTCTAAATTTTTGGTTTTCCAAAGTTTCCTTAAAAAATGGAAAAATTCCACATTACAATTGGTTACCTTTCCATTAGGCCAAATGATAATTTGTTAAATCTTTTTATTTGTAAATTCCAAATGGTAATCCAATAAAATGGTAAAATTGTTTTGTCCAGATGTTGCCAAATCTCTCTAAAATTTAGGTTTCAGGAAGATTAGATAGGAATTTGCTAAATCAAAAGGCAAACGTTGCTTAAAAATCAATTGGGAATCATTACACAGTGTCCAGCCTTTTTCACATTTAAGATAAACTGTGTAATGACCAGAAGTTACAGTAGGTCCATCATGGAAAATTATTGCAACTGTTACAAAAGTTTTTCCTGAAATTGATAATTGCTGTCCTGTAAACTTCTTTATTAAAGTATCCAATTTTGAACCATCAGCTCTACATCGTTGCATCATTAAAATCACATACTGTCCGTATTCCTTTAAAATTAACGTTGAAAACATGTCAGATTTACACTCACCGCATTGCATGCTATGATTAGCATCTTTAACTAATTTAGCAAAAGTGACTGTTTTACTCTCTGGCAATGTTAAATAAATAAACCTTTCATTATCAACATTAGAGCCACATATATTATAACAGTTTTCACAACTATGTTCCCATTTATAAGAGAGACCAAATACATTTTCAATGGGAACCCCTTCTTCTTCCAGTACCTGAAGAAAATACATCAAGAATTCCTGTGCGTCTTGCTGTACATTTTGAGAAAACTGTGTTCGTCCTGAACATACATCTAAAAGTTTTCTAATTTCAGTAGCACTTTCTATTTGAGTTTTATCATTACTCAGCTTTTGAAAAAGGAGACTCAGCACAGAACACAATCTTTTTCCCTGATTTACTATTATCTGCTCTTGCAAACTTTCCAGATAAAATGCAACATTCAGCACTACATTAGCGTAGCAGTTGACACCAGAGCTATGTTCAAAATGACATCCTACAACCTGTTCTTCATTTTCCTTATTCTTTTTGCTTGCAATTACATCACTCCTCTTTTTTTTCCTCCTCTCTACATCTTCATTACAGATATTCTCATTTCTCCTTTTACGAGAAACTACACGTTTCTCCAACACAGGATACTGACCTAAATGAGGAGCATAGCTTCTTCTTAATCTATTATACTCCTTTACACAATTTGTATCAGCACTAACTTTTGAATCATCAAAGTCTATCATGAATAAACCTGATAATGTTTTCACTCGTGACAAAGCAACATATGCCATACCTTCTTTGAACACAGTTGAACCAATGTTCACAAATGCACAATCTACAGTCAATCCTTGAGACTTGTGAATAGTTACAGCATATGCTAGCGAAAACGGAAACTGCTTCCTACGTACATATAAGTCTTTCACAAGCATGAAACGAACTGAACAACGACAAATGTCTTTAACTTCTTCTATCTGATCAAATTTTATTTTTAAACATTCAATTCCATCTTTTTTCTGATAATTAATAAAACCCACAACTCTTCCCATAGCTCCATTAACTAAACCTTTTTCAACATCCAAATTTCTCCTTAAAAATACTCTACAGTTCATGCAAACATATAGATTTTTTTCTAATCCAGCTGTTTTGGAAATGTTCTTCTCTAGTGAATCCAATTTATTTTTCAGTGTGCCTGTTAATGTGACAGTAATTCTTCCATCCTCAATTTTGTCCACTGCTTCCAATTTCCTGATATCTTCCTTTTCCAATTTCAAAAGCTCCTCATTGAATATTGAGCATTCACGTAGAGTTGGCATTAAGCAGATGACACTTTTGTTTTCTGCAATGTTCTTGTATATCTTCTCTGCAACTATTTCTTCCTTTTGAAATAAATTATGTAGCAGCCGACTCTGTAATGCTTTTTTGCCAGCTTCAGTGAGTAGTCCAATTCTGATATCTTTCAGAATACTTCCATATTCTTCATCGTTTGCTTGCCTCATATTAGTAGTAAGTTCCTTGTACTCAAAGAAGGACCAAATATTTGTATTACCGATGCTTCCCAATGACTTCTTCGTGTCTTCATGTGTCACAGTATTAAACACTGGTTGTCCTTTAACTGGAGTAAGTTGCAAAAGATCTCCAAAAACTATGACGTGTTTTCCTCCAAATAACACGTCATAGTCTGTCTTCAGAATTTGCTGCATTCTTAAATGCACAAAGGCAAGCATTAAGTTTGATACCATGCTCACCTCATCAATAATGAGAACTTGCATCTTCTTCAATACTCTTGAAACTTCCAAGCATGCTTCTCCAGTTAGCTTGTTGTATTGTATTTTGTTCTCATGCTCCACTGGTAACATTAGCAAACGATGTAAAGTGATTCCTTTTATGTTATATGCTGCTAACCCAGTTGGAGCAGTAACCACACAAGACAAAGTAGAATCCGTTTTTTGCTGTAGGTAGCTTCTGATGACTTTTATTAGGAAACTTTTTCCAGTTCCAGCTTGTCCGCTTACATACATCCTGATTGGATGAAATGATGTGCATGAGCACTCTTTTTTTTCATGTAGAAATCCGTGATCAATTTTGTTTCTGATCTCTTCATAAATTTGTTGCTGCTCTTCGTTCAGTTGTCTTTCCAAATTTTGTAAGTCTATAAATTCTTCTTGAGCTTGATTCATAGCCGTTTCCACTTCATTCATGGCTATTGATGCTTCATTTTCAATGATTGGTTGTCCTAGGGGATCTTGACTGAGTGTTCCTGAACTTTGGCTGTCCTGAGAACTGTCTCTAGCTATTTCTGCTGCAATTGTAGTTTCCTGTTCAATTTCTTCATTTAACATTTGCAGATAACTTGAGAATGTACTGCATTGTATGCTGTCTTTGCAAGCATTAAAAGAATCTTCATAGCTTTGAAATTCTCCCAGTAGTTCATCCTCTGTACGCCATGGTTTAAACAGCTGTAAAAGAGCCAAGTAGTAAAATTCCTTTTTGTCAGTAGTGTCGCAACTCAGCTTCCTGTGATTTATCAAACTTCCTTTTGTTTGCTTCACCAAACATCCTTCCTCACCAATGACTTTATATTTTCCATTGTTGATGTCTTCTGCGGCTTTCCGTGAATAAATGTAGTTCTGCAGCACTTCATAGAGACACATGTTCTCCAGATGATGACTTCTCTTGGGATAATATGTGTCCAACATGTTTGATTTCAAAATATCTGTACTTTCTGGGTCATTCTCGGCCAAATATTCAATTTCTCCAACAGATTTCAGTACCAGATTTCTCATTGCTGCAAGGCCTAAACTTGCCCAAATTATTCTTCTTGATTTCGAGTAGAGACTTGCAGAAGATAACCTATCTGAACATTCGTAGGATCCAATTTCTCGATGCGATAACATCTTCAAACTGAAACTGTACAGCTTCTTACTGACAGTTTTCTCGTGAGAAATCTCTTCCCACATTTCCTTCAATTCTGTTTTTTCTGATTTCGTAATGTAAGACGTTACATATCGAGCAACAGCAATGGAATTGTCAGCTACATACTGTATATCCATGTTAGCGTTCCACATGGATAAAATCACTGGGTTGTAGTCATTTATATTTTTTGATTCTTCTTTTCTTTTAAGGTTGTAGGTATTCTTAGGTGATTTTCTTGTGATAGTATGTCTCACAGATGACATAAAACTGTTAACTCTTCCATTTGAAAGAACAGGTCTAGGAAATCCAAATCGACATTTAGTGTAGTATTTATCTTTGCTCTTGTATTTCCGTCGACAGTATTTTCCACAGCGATGACTTTGGAAACGTAAAACTTGCTCCTTTAACTTTTTCTCTTCTGTGCTTTTTGGTATAGCACATGTTGCATATTCTTCAATGTAAGATAACACTGCTTCATCAGCATCTGTTCCAAACTTTGGGGCATCCTTGATCCACAACAGCATATGAATATGAGGAGCACCTCTTGCCTGGTACTCTTTTCTCCAAAAGAAATCCACTACTTCTCCTAGAGGTGGATTTTTTTTATTGCAGATGAAGGACATCATAGCCTCAAATCTATGATTGAAATATCTGCAAACATTAACCGGATCCAATGAGCACAGTTCTCCTGCTGTCTTGTATTCGATGTTTTTAATGTTTGAATTTGCCTCTCGTAGAAAATCCAGTAAATCATCCCAAGCGTACTCGGCACAGCTTAGGGTAACGAACCATGTTGGTGTTCCTAAATTCCGTAACATGCATTTTAATTCACCATGGCGTCGGTACCAATATTCATTTGTCCCACGCTGACAAGCCATCAGATTGATCAGTTGTGTTTCCAAATGATCATCTCGGTGCTGCACTTTCTCCATAAAATCCTTAGCAGACACATTTTGTAAATGTACTCCACTTTTTAAAATGTGATTTACTGCATAAGACAATGCAGACAAGTCGCTTTCAAATAAAAGATGGAACAAATAAGGAATACTTTGTCGAAATCTGGGATCTTCAGCATATAGTCTTGTAGTCCGATACTCAGAAGCTGGAATCTGTTCCGGACGTTCATCGTATCGTCCTCCTTTTCCTTTAGGAAACAGCTGGGGAAAACATCGAGCTTCCAAGCTCTCCTCCCATACACTCACGGGAGTTCCTTTTGCTTTCTTCATCTGAAACAGATCAATATTGTCTCCCATAACTTCTTTTGAATGAAGAGGATGTATGCTAAAATGTTCATAAATTTCTTCTTCCTTTGACTTGTCCACTTTTTCAATTTGTCCAGTTGGTGTTTCTGTGTCTTCTTGTAAATCTTCTTCTTCTTCTTCTTCTTCTATATAAATTGATTCATACCATTTGTTATTCCTTTTCAAATACAAATTTGCTCTTTGTACTTTCCGTACATCTACCAGCTCCTGCCAAATCTTCTTATTCTTTGTAGGTACACCATTAACCAGAATAATTAATGGTTCAGTTTCCAAAGTATCCGCATCAATAGTTTCCATATTTTTTTTCAAATCCAAGGGCAAATACACCACTCTACCTTTTAAACCTCTCAGTAAATCTGAAGGAGGTAATTTACCAGTTTTAGGCTCCATACGTACTATGGTCTGGAACGGATGAACACATTGAATGAGTATAGACTCATATGTATTTAATTCAGAAAGTTCAGCAGGAATAGCATCCAATTCTAAATTATTATGTACAGCTCTGGTCGGCATTCTATTTTCCTCTAACTTGTTGTAACAGTATTTACAAATACGCTGATCTTCACCCAATTCAAAACAATTTTCAAGAAATATATATGTGGCAAAATCCATCCACTTATAATTATCTTCATTTTCACTCTTTCTGTAGATATCAACATTCCTAGTTTGTTTTCTATAATGAGTTCTGCGGCAACAAATACAAGTAATATTTGGTCTTTCATTAGAGATTATTGCAAATTTTGTTATGTGATCATTAAATGTCTTACTTACAGAGGGTTCTACATTCTCTTCCACTTCTTCCTCATTTACTGTGTCCTTTTCTGCACTGTTTTGTTCAGGACCAAAGTAACAAAACTGAATTTCATCAACAACCTTCTCTACATCTGATACCGTTCCACGGAACAGAGCCCTATTCAATTCATCTAACTTTATTGCTGGACTTTTAGCAAAATACAACCGTCTCACAAACTTTCTCATTTCAGTATGATGAACAGCCAGCATCCTAAAATGATGGAAAACACTATTACACACTTTTCTAGATAGACAAGCCAGAGAATGACCCTGCAAACCAGTATTCTCTCTCACTCTGCATGGATCCAGACTTTGAAGCACCTTAATTTTCTGTTTTACACTTTTTTTACTATATTCTCTTAGAAACTCACGAAATTTATCAATAGATTCCTGACGCACAGTGCAAATACTACTACAATTCCAAGTGTACACTGGGGCTTTAGGACGTCTCCCCATAGCCTCATCCGCCATCACTTGTACCTCATCTCTTGGAACCATTATCTCCTTCTCCATTATGCAACCATTTTTCACTTCGTAAGCACGACCTCTGGTGTCAACTGCATGCAGCAAACTATTACTTTGAAAATAGCTCTCTTCATTAAAAAAAGGTTCACTACTTAAACTATGCATCCATTTTCCTAAAAACACTTTAGAAGAGTTTGTTCTGTTCACTACTCTTTTCCTTTTGCTTTGTGATTTCAGTACATTAACCATTTTGTCTAATGTACGCATCCTATTCAAAATTAAAATGAATAGTTTCCTTTTTAGTTCTAATGCCTTTGCTGCAATGGCTTCAATTTCTTTTTTTCTCTTATAAAACTTAGCCTTTTGCTTATATTTCTTCACATCCTTTATCAAATTGGACATAACTCTTCTCTGAAACATTTTTCTACGTATCTCTTTAAACGCTGTTTTTCTGTTTAAGTTAATCTTTTTAGTTGGAGAAGGTATATTTGCATTAACTAAATTCTCAATTTTTTCCTGTCCTTTTCGATTGAAATCATTCTTTCCAGTACAGACATTTTGTCCATTTTTCCTTTTTTTGAATATGTTCTTTAGAAAATTTTTTGTCTGCTTACCAGAAGATTTTTTCTTTTTCCCAACATGAGCATCTCCAACTAACTTAGGTCCTCCAGTTGTCTTCAAATATAGTTTTTTTTTGTGCTCTTTCTTTACTCTGGATTTTGTAGGCATCTTAAATTTTGTTCACTGCTCTTCAGCAATACCTGAAAAAAACTAAAAAAAAATCCTTTATTTTATTTAAATATATTACTACATTTTTTATGTTCTTTAGAAATCTTAAAATACTATAAACCCTTTCCTATAAATGTAAATCACAATAACACCTTCACCAATTAAATATCTAAAAACAATTCCTGTGTGCACACAGACTCATGTTTTCACATTAGTTACAAAACGAAATTTCTTTGCCAATTTGAAAGCACACTAACTACTCTTTTTTTTGGCAAGTGATAATCACTTTTACAGACTGACACATTATGAATCCACTTTTCAGATTCTTAAAAAAGCACATGTCCAAACTGCTTTTTCAGACCAGCAACATGTGTAACCTGGGTGACTGACTACACTCCAGCAAGGGCAACCAGCCTTAGTGATGCTGAATGTATTTGCATTACTGACTGAAACCTCAAACCCCACTCGCTTGTGAATACTGTGCATGATTCCACATGGTAAGCAGCTGGGTGTGTGCTAAGAGTCTGCTTCTGCACCAAAAAATGGCTCCCCCTTTCCATCTAATGCAACTGTGAAATCACCAGAGCAATACGCAAATAATCTCTGCCTGTAATTCCTATTTGCACACAGAGTCATGTTTTCACATTAGTCACAAAACGAAATTTCTTTGCCAATTTGAAAGCACACGTACTACTCTTTTTTTTGGCAAGTGATAATCACTTTTACAGACTGACACATTATGAATCCACTTTTCAGATTTTTTAAAAAGCACATGTCCAAACTGCTTTTTCAGACCAGCAACATGTGTAACCTGAGTGACTGCCTACACTCCAGCAAGGGCAACCAGCCTTAGTGATGCTGAATGTATTTGCATTACTGACTGAAACCTCAAACCCCACTCGCTTGTGAATACTGTGCATGATTCCACATGGTAAGCAGCTGGGTGTGTACTAAGAGTCTGCTTCTGCACCGAAAAATGGCTCCCCCTTTCCATCTAATGCAACTGTGAAATCACCAGAGCAATACGCAAATAATCTCTGCCTGTAATTCCTATTTGCACACAGAGTCATGTTTTCACATTAGTCACAAAACGAAATTTCTTTGCCAATTTGAAAGCACACTAACTACTCTTTTTTTTGGCAAGTGATAATCACTTTTACAGACTGACACATTATGAATCCACTTTTCAGATTTTTTAAAAAGCACATGTCCAAACTGCTTTTTCAGACCAGCAACATGTGTAACCTGAGTGACTGCCTACACTCCAGCAAGGGCAACCAGCCTTAGTGATGCTGAATGTATTTGCATTACTGACTGAAACCTCAAACCCCACTCGCTTGTGAATACTGTGCATGATTCCACATGGTAAGCAGCTGGGTGTGTGCTAAGAGTCTGCTTCTGCACCAAAAAATGGCTCCCCCTTTCCATCTAATGCAACTGTGAAATCACCAGAGCAATACGCAAATAATCTCTGCCTGTAATTCCTATTTGCACACAGACTCATGTTTTCACATTAGTCACAAAACGAAATTTCTTTGCCAATTTGAAAGCACACTAACTACTCTTTTTTTGGCAAGTGATAATCACTTTTACAGACTGACACATTATGAATCCACTTTTCAGATTTTTTAAAAAGCACATGTCCAAACTGCTTTTTCAGACCAGCAACATGTGTAACCTGAGTGACTGCCTACACTCCAGCAAGGGCAACCAGCCTTAGTGATGCTGAATGTATTTGCATTACTGACTGAAACCTCAAACCCCACTCGCTTGTGAATACTGTGCATGATTCCACATGGTAAGCAGCTGGGTGTGTGCTAAGAGTCTGCTTCTGCACCAAAAAATGGCTCCCCCTTTCCATCTAATGCAACTGTGAAATCACCAGAGCAATACGCACATAATCTCTGCCTGTAATTCCTATTTGCACACAGACTCATGTTTTCACATTAGTCACAAAACGAAATTTCTTTGCCAATTTGAAAGCACACTAACTACTCTTTTTTTTGGCAAGTGATAATCACTTCTACAGACTGACACATTATGAATCCACTTTTCAGATTCTTAAAAAAGCACATGTCCAAACTGCTTTTTCAGACCAGCAACATGTGTAACCTGGGTGACTGACTACACTCCAGCAAGGGCAACCAGCCTTAGTGATGCTGAATGTATTTGCATTACTGACTGAAACCTCAAACCCCACTCGCTTGTGAATACTGTGCATGATTCCACATGGTAAGCAGCTGGGTGTGTACTAAGAGTCTGCTTCTGCACCAAAAAATGGCTCCCCCTTTCCATCTAATGCAACTGTGAAATCACCAGAGCAATACGCAAATAATCTCTGCCTGTAATTCCTATTTGCACACAGAGTCATGTTTTCACATTAGTCACAAAACGAAATTTCTTTGCCAATTTGAAAGCACACTTACTACTCTTTTTTTTGGCAAGTGATAATCACTTTTACAGACTGACACATTATGAATCCACTTTTCAGATTTTTTAAAAAGCACATGTCCAAACTGCTTTTTCAGACCAGCAACATGTGTAACCTGAGTGACTGCCTACACTCCAGCAAGGGCAACCAGCCTTAGTGATGCTGAATGTATTTGCATTACTGACTGAAACCTCAAACCCCACTTGCTTGTGAATACTGTGCATGATTCCACATGGTAAGCAGCTGGGTGTGTGCTAAGAGTCTGCTTCTGCACCAAAAAATGGCTCCCCCTTTCCATCTAATGCAACTGTGAAATCACCAGAGCAATACGCAAATAATCTCTGCCTGTAATTCCTATTTGCACACAGACTCATGTTTTCACATTAGTCACAAAACGAAATTTCTTTGCCAATTTGAAAGCACACTAACTACTCTTTTTTTTGGCAAGTGATAATCACTTTTACAGACTGACACATTATGAATCCACTTTTCAGATTCTTAAAAAAGCACATGTCCAAACTGCTTTTTCAGACCAGCAACATGTGTAACCTGGGTGACTGACTACACTCCAGCAAGGGCAACCAGCCTTAGTGATGCTGAATGTATTTGCATTACTGACTGAAACCTCAAACCCCACTCGCTTGTGAATACTGTGCATGATTCCACATGGTAAGCAGCTGGGTGTGTACTAAGAGTCTGCTTCTGCACCAAAAAATGGCTCCCCCTTTCCATCTAATGCAACTGTGAAATCACCAGAGCAATACGCAAATAATCTCTGCCTGTAATTCCTATTTGCACACAGAGTCATGTTTTCACATTAGTCACAAAACGAAATTTCTTTGCCAATTTGAAAGCACACTTACTACTCTTTTTTTTGGCAAGTGATAATCACTTTTACAGACTGACACATTATGAATCCACTTTTCAGATTTTTTAAAAAGCACATGTCCAAACTGCTTTTTCAGACCAGCAACATGTGTAACCTGAGTGACTGCCTACACTCCAGCAAGGGCAACCAGCCTTAGTGATGCTGAATGTATTTGCATTACTGACTGAAACCTAAAACCCCACTCGCTTGTGAATACTGTGCATGATTCCACATGGTAAGCAGCTGGGTATGTGCTAAGAGTCTGCTTCTGCACCAAAAAATGGTTCCCCCTTTCCATCTAATGCAACTGTGAAATCACCAGAGCAATACGCAAATAATCTCTGCCTGTAATTCCTATTTGCACACAGACTCATGTTTTCACATTAGTCACAAAACGAAATTTCTTTGCCAATTTGAAAGCACACTAACTACTCTTTTTTTTGGCAAGTGATAATCACATTTACAGACTGACACATTATGAATCCACTTTTCAGATTCTTAAAAAAGCACATGTCCAAACTGCTTTTTCAGACCAGCAACATGTGTAACCTGGGTGACTGACTACACTCCAGCAAGGGCAACCAGCCTTAGTGATGCTGAATGTATTTGCATTACTGACTGAAACCTCCAACCCCACTCGCTTGTGAATACTGTGCATGATTCCACATGGTAAGCAGCTGGGTGTGTACTAAGAGTCTGCTTCTGTACCAAAAAATGGCTCCCCCTTTCCATCTAATGCAACTGTGAAATCACCAGAGCAATACGCAAATAATCTCTGCCTGTAATTCCTATTTGCACACAGAGTCATGTTTTCACATTAGTCACAAAACGAAATTTCTTTGCCAATTTGAAAGCACACTTACTACTCTTTTTTTTGGCAAGTGATAATCACTTTTACAGACTGACACATTATGAATCCACTTTTCAGATTTTTTAAAAAGCACATGTCCAAACTGCTTTTTCAGACCAGCAACATGTGTAACCTGAGTGACTGCCTACACTCCAGCAAGGGCAACCAGCCTTAGTGATGCTGAATGTATTTGCATTACTGACTGAAACCTCAAACCCCACTCGCTTGTGAATACTGTGCATGATTCCACATGGTAAGCAGCTGGGTGTGTGCTAAGAGTCTGCTTCTGCACCAAAAAATGGCTCCCCCTTTCCATCTAATGCAACTGTGAAATCACCAGAGCAATACGCAAATAATCTCTGCCTGTAATTCCTATTTGCACACAGACTCATGTTTTCACATTAGTCACAAAACGAAATTTCTTTGCCAATTTGAAAGCACACTAACTACTCTTTTTTTTGGCAAGTGATAATCACTTTTACAGACTGACACATTATGAATCCACTTTTCAGATTTTTAAAAAAGCACATGTCCAAACTGCTTTTTCAGACCAGCAACATGTGTAACCTGGGTGACTGACTACACTCCAGCAAGGGCAACCAGCCTTAGTGATGCTGAATGAATTTGCATTACTGACTGAAACCTCAAACCCCACTCGGTTGTGAATACTATGCATGATTCCACAGGATATGCAGCTGGCTGTGTGCTAAGAGTCTGCTTCTGCAGAAAAAAATACCTCCCCCTTTCCATCTAATGCAAATGTAAAATCACCAGAGCAATACCAAACAGCTTTCTGAGACCAGCAACATGTGTAACCTGGGTGACTGACTACACTCCAGCAAGGGCAACCAGCCTTACTGATGCTGAATGTATTTGCATTACTGAGTGCAACCTCAAACCCTTAAAGTATTCTTTATTTATACCAGTACACCTTAATTTATCGTGAAAACATAGTCCATATTATTTTACATGTTCCTCACATTTAAATTTCTCCCAAAACAGAAAATAATAAACACAACTTCAACAAAAAGAATTGCATTTCTATTATTCATTTCTTAATTTACCATATACATCCCCTCTCAAACTCTAAACTCACCTTTAAAATTAGTTAGTTGTGAAAGAAATGTGGCACTCAAACAGCAGATTATCAGAGCCAGGATCTCTGTTCTCTACACCTCTCTCCTCTCAGCAGAACCAGATAATGGCAAAGTTTCCCTCTATTTTTCCACACATATACATGTAAGTTTCAAATCTCAGTGCTTCCCCCTTTTTTTCAAATGTAATCACACATTTTTATTGGTTGAAAACCAACCCTTTTCCAAAAGTACCCTTCCCCCAACTTGACTTCTGCCTAGTACCCTTCCCCCAACTTCACTTCTGCCTGCTACCATAGCAACAGCTCATGGAACACTGCTGTGTGGAGTTAGGTCAGAAGTTCACCACACAATGTTTCAATTCCACAGAGCAAGAGTGCTTGACTTTTCAAACCTAACAGCAAATCCATAGTACTGTTCTTTGGTAACACATTTTTCTGTACCAATACAAAACATGCTTCTATAAATTTACACATACAGCCTAGTTTTTAGTGTAGAATGGTATGAAACAGCCAATCAGTTCTTTTAAAAAAAAAAAAATATGTATGCCTCCATTTCCAAACTGTCTTTCATTTCTTTTTACCATTCTACTGAATTACACCTCCTGAGTGCATCCAGTTCTCCTTGGAAGATGTTCACAGTGTGGATTGTAGGGCACAGCTATGTCTTCTGGAGTGAAAAGTATGCAGAGAAAACAGATATGGTGAGAGACCTTGCTTTGCCAAATGTAGACATTAAATGGATTGGTCAGAGAGGGTTAAAGTGGCACCAATTGATGCCATTGGTGAAATCCTTCATGCAAATCCAACACCCTGACCTCATAATAGTGCACTGTGGTGGCAATGACCTAGGCACTTTGACTGGGGTAGGTCTGGAAATGTTTATGAAGGACACCTTTGCACAACTGTTTTCACTTTTCCCTAAAACTGCCTTTGTATTTTCTAACATATGCCAAAGGCAAAAGTGGAACTGGTCCAACCAATTTTGTCCGCAGATTGACAAAGCAAGAAAGCACGTCAACAAATCTGTTTCTGCTTCCCTCCGTAACTATGGTATGGGTTCCATTTACCACAACAACTTGCGTTTCGACATGCAAGACATTTATAGAGGAGATGGTGTGCACTTCAATGATGAAGGGAACAGAGTCTTCCTCTTGAACCTTAGACTCTGCATCGGTACTTACTTGTAGGTACCACTAAAAAATCACTTAATAAACACAACGGCTCTTTTTAGGGCCCCCTAATATCTAAACACTTAAATCTGCATTTAATTTTTTTTTTTTTTTTTTTTTTACCGTACGCGTACGGTGAGCTTACCGTACGCGTACCCCGCGATTTTTTTTAAAATCAATAAATGTTTTCTTTGTACTTTTCTGTCCTTCTTTGACCCCCTTACAAATGTTAGGGGGTCTGTAACTCTCCTCCTTGCCCCCTTTTCAAGATATCACTCTTTTTTATTCTGTGTGAAACACACGAAATGGCGGCCGCCGCTTCCTGGTTTCGACCGATTCGAATGTTTACTAAGATCTAAGAGCCAATCAGAATCGCGCTCGCGCACGCCACCGTACGCGTACGGTAAGCGTACCGTAAGCGCACCGTAAGCTGGCTCAGATATATATATTGATTTAAAGGCTATTTTCTCAGAATCTACTGAACAGATTTACACCAAACCTACAAAAGGCACTTCCTTGACCTGAGGACTACCTCTCTGCCAAATTTCTAGTAATTCTGTTCAGCCGTTCGGGCTGTAGCCCTGTCTAAAGGTCCTAGGGAAAAACGCGTTTTGGGACCCCCCTTTTATCTCAGCCCCCGCTTGACGAATCCCCCCGAGACTTTCAGGGTAGGAGCGGAGCATAGCGCCCCACCTATTTTGAAAAATTTGCGAGGATTTGTCGACCGGCGCCAAAGTTATTCAAAATAGAATGTTGCGGATTTCCTATGGAAACGTGGTCCTAACTATAACTACCTACTGGCGACCACCAGTAGGTAATATATATATATATATATATATATATATATATATATATATATATATATATATATATATATATATATATATATATATATATATATATATGTATAAATAGAAACAGTCCCTCTCTGCTCTTCACTTCAGCAGAAAAATGAAGGTACGGACCTCTCTCCTCCGTAGCAAATAACAGAATCCCACAACAGCAAAGAGTGGGTGAAGCAGGTATTTAATTTCTCCCAAATAGATCGATGTCAGTAAATCACAGGACCAGTGTCCTCCATGACGCGTTTCGCTCCACGCAGGGAGCTTGATCACATGATGCATCGCATTTTGATGACGAAATAAATAGAGAGACAACACCAAAATTCAGTGAAAATGAAAGACAGACTAAGACTATCAACAGAAAAGGTCTCAAAACATCTGAAAAAAAACGAAAAATGGAAGGCATACATGTCAGATGCAAAAACATAGATGATAATAGTAATGTGGGTTGAATAATGTCAAAAAATACAAATAGGTAACAAACGGGCGGTAGTCAAAATTAATACATAGTGCATATAATCCGCCTCAATAGGTACCTAAAATGTAAAAAGATCTAACAAATCAAGGACAAGTGTCCATTCAAAATGCCCACAACAAACTCATAAAATGCATCTAACAAAACATATCATTTTTTGTACCTAACTTCGGACATTGAAAGATTGAGACCAAGAACCAACTAAGAGGTAAAAAAACATAGAAAGGTAGCTGAATATAACTATACATATGACAAAGCATGAGGACACATACGACCATCCCATTATTATGTTAGGACAGGCAAGTATCACACACAAATGTACATATAAAAATAGACTAAGAAACTAATATGCTCACCAATTAAAAAACATCAAAAAAAGTCTAAAAGACATAAGATAAAACAATTGGTGACAAGACAAAGCCTACACAGAAAAATTCAACAATATCAGTGCAACAATGGAAACTGCCGGACTTCATAAATAGCTAAAATCTCATAGTAGAAAAACTGCCTAAAAAATATATTTTATAATTGTTAAATAACCTCTATACATAAAAATACCCCTATAATAAATAGTCTGTATAAAGTCTAAGAACTAAGGTGCTGGTGAACGAACAGTGCAAAATAGCGCTATAAAATACAAAAAATTATAAAAGCAATAGCAGCAAGTCAATGAGAGGGAACATGTCAAATAGATTCAAATGTACAATAAAACATGTCAGACAATGAATCTAAAAAGTGAAAATGAGTGTAATACAGCAATTATAAAAAATTGTGCAGATCTTCATTCATGTTAAGGCCATTGGGAACTCTTGTATCGAGAGCTAGAATAAAATGGGACTCCCGTTGTCTCAATAACTTGTCACGATTGCCACCCCGTCCGGGGTTGGCAACTGACCCAATGACCGTGAATTCCAGATCCTTTAATTTATTCTCATGGATGGATTTGAAGTGCCTAGCAACCGGGTAATTATGATCAGAATTGACGATAGCTCTTACATGTTGAAGAATACGCTTATGCACAGGAAGTTTGGTGCTGCCTATATATTCTAAATTACAAGTGCATTTGAGTTTGTAAATAGCATATTCTGTACGGCAGGTTAAATGCCCTTGGATAGCTATCTCATTGTCACTGAAAGCTGTTTTATAGTGTGTACTATTGGTTGCAAAAGTGCACGCTCGGCAAGAATTACATTTAAAGAAGCCCGTCCTAGTTAGCCAAGTGCCTTTGGTACTGGGCGCAAGCATAGGTCTCACAAGGGCATCTCTCATTGAAGGAGCCTTTCTAAAAGTGATGGATGGGAGACTAGGAAGAATAGGGCCAAGAATGTTGCCTGTTAGGACGATAGGCCATTCTGAATAGATAATCTTGCGGATGACATTTTCTTGAGCACAAAACGTAGTAATCAAACGTATTGGCTGTACCAAAGGTTCTGAAACCACAAGTACATTTTTAGTACTAGGCTGCAGTAAATTAACTCTTGGTTTACTATTGGCCTTGTTAAGGGCGAGGGTCAAAAGATGAGCTTTATAACCCCTCTCCATGAATCTACTAAATGCTGCCTTCTGACATTCAGTGGAGACCAGTTCAGAACTGCAAATTCTTCGAATGCGATGAATTCGCCATAAGGTATGCTGTTAATTAAGTGCCGAGGATGTGCACTAGTGGCATGGAGAATAGAATTCCCCGCAGTGATTTTTCTATGTAACTTGGTACAGAGTCTGTCATTATCTATATACACCAGGACATCTAGAAATTCAACAGAGGAGCTGTCAATAGAAACTGTAAATTTAAGATTGAAATCATTCACATTGATGTCTTTAACAAAAATCATTGCATCCTTCTTAGAACCTTTCCAAACCAAAAATATGTTGTAGATGTAATGCCAATAATGGACTACATGGCTCCACCAACGCTTATGAGTGACCATGAGGACAT
This sequence comes from Triturus cristatus, assembly GCF_964204655.1. Classification (NCBI taxonomy): domain Eukaryota; kingdom Metazoa; phylum Chordata; class Amphibia; order Caudata; family Salamandridae; genus Triturus; species Triturus cristatus. The sequence continues at coordinate 1,577,867,128 of NC_140590.1, forward strand.
TGCTCTCCCACCAACCCACATGGAGACATGAGTAGCTGGGGGAGAAGCAGGCCCCCATGGCCACCCTGCGCACTTGATGGAAATAGTCATTCTGAAAAAGAAAAAAGTTTGTGGATAGACATAATTCAATCATCTCTAGAAGCATAGTGTTATGCTCTATCATGTTGATATCCCTATTATCCAAAAAGTATTTAGTAGCATTCGTGCCTTGTTTATGATCAATACTTGTATAAAGGGATTCAATATCCATCTCTACCAATAGGTAATCTGAACACCATGTGATATCCTTGACCTTATTCAAAAAATCAGTAGTATCTTTAATGAAAGATGGCAACAAAGTAATATGGGGCTGCAGAAAAAAGTCAACATATTTTGATAAGTTCTCATTCATACTGCCCTGTGCAGAAATTATGGGGCGACCAGGGACAGGAATCTTTTTCTTATGGACCTTGGGCAAAAAATACAAAATGGGAGTGATCGGATGGTCAATACACAACAAGTTCATTTCATCTTTAGACAAAAGACCAATTCTCTTCCAATGGAGGATTTTCTTACGAGTAGTATCTTCTGCAGACTTCATTTCAAATTTGGACGAATGTCTGTAACAAGAGGTGTCCGAGAGATGTCGCTCAGCCTCTGCTAAATAATCAGAGCAAGACCATAGTACTGTAGTACCTCCCTTATCAGACTTATTGATGATAAGATTGTGATTGCACTGCAATTTGGAAATCTATTGCGATAGTCATTCTTTCGTGATTGGAAAGGTATCTTCCTGTTTAATGCTTTGAGCTCAGTAATCACACGGTCACTGAAGACATCAACAGCGTCTTTAGGCATGAGGGGAAGAAAAGTGGAGGTGGGACGAAAAGGACTGGAAGCTGTCTTAAAGCGGATAATATCAGGAGTGGCCATAGCTGAATCAACACCTTCAACTTCGCTACTCAGATCAATTAATGTCTGTAAATTAGGAATGTCTTTGACCTGTAAAGGGCCTGATGAAGCGATGGTTTTCTTGACAGAACCAGAAGATTTACCTTCGAATGTGTTTAATTGAAAATATTTTTTTAGTTTTATTTTCTTACAAACTTGAACAAATCGATTCTGGTTTGGTTGTAGGAGAAACGATGTTTGGGACAGAAAGAAAGACCCAAAGCTGCATTTCTGCTGAAGATAATACTGTATCAGTTAGATTGATGACAGTATTCTTAGTAACGCTTGTTATTTCTTTCAGGCTCTTCGCGAATTCCCTCTTGAGAAAGTTTTGGCGGTGCCTGAGCCTCCTCTCCCTCCTGCATTGGTTAGTTGTTCCCCTTGCGCGAATTGAGGTTTGCGGGGGCGCAAGGCGTACCTCCGGTATATATGTATATATATATATATATATATATATATATATATATATATATATAAGGGGAGAGAAGTTGGCCTTACGGCTAGGGCGGTCGACCTCGAATCTGGGCAACCAGGTTCGAGTTTCGGCAATGAATCTGAACATCCTGTGATTCTGGGCAAATCACTTAATCTCCCCATGCCTAACAAAAATTAATGTGCCCTCATGTAGCGCAACTGGTGCTATGTAAAGCACTCTGATACCCGATACCTTCGGGTCAGGTTCGCGCTATATAAAACTCCGTAAAAAAAATAATATATATATATTTCATTTCATTTCATTTTTGCTTTATTTTGATAACTTGTATCATAAAAGCATTGAGAATCATTTTAAAAACAAGCTACAAAAGTGCACGGTAACAAGAAAAACAGAGATAGACCAAAAAGGATGTACATGGCCAGAGCGTAAAAGTGCACTGTTACACCGCAAAAGATAAAACAGTTGTCTAAAACTTCCCAATAAAAGATATTAAAAATTCATTAATAAAACCGTACATAGTTACATTAATAATAGTTATAAGGTGCAATCATCACAGTCTTACCTAATAGTGATATCACAAAAAGAGCAAAACGTGCCCAATAAAAAGACAAATTTAGGCCCTCTTTCGGGTGGCGGGTAAGCTAATATAAAATGCAAATGCAGAAGGTGAAGCTTTAGTGGTAATTTAGACATTCATCTAAAGCTAGAATGGTTTCTCCACAGCTCCTAGGATGTGATATTAAATCATCCCACGCAAGGCTTTTTGCCTAACTATCCAAGCGTGGCTGAGAAGTTTAGCCACACCACACGCAAAGAGGGCTCTTGCGTCAGACTTCAAAATACGCAGAGCAGCCTGATGGTGCAGCCGGCCCAGTTGTTGGACAGATTGGTTTTAGCCATTTAGACCGTGCTGTTTTATACGCAGGACAAACAAACATAACATGGGCAACACACTCCAACGGGGCTATGCAGCAAGGGCAATCTTCTGTTGTCTGATTGGGAGGGTGCCATCTTGTAGTTAGTGCGCGAACAAGAAGCGTACCGAACCTAAAATGGATTTACAGCAGCCTGACTCTTGGTACCTGAATTATATCTAGATATGGCTCAAGGCCTCTGCTCTGCATGTGGCAATAGAATTCTTCCATTAGTCTTCCCACATTCGGTTTGTTGAGTGCCTGGCTATCTACCCAGTCCCAATATGATCGTTGGAGCTCCACTTTGCTGGGAGAATTTTTGCCCATCCCAGTATTCTTTAAAACCCAGGGCTATCAATGTTTTCCTGATGCTTGATATCCAGCTAATTCTGTGGCTAACATCAAAGCTCTTAACCTCAGCTAATGCTTCAGCATATTTAGAAAGTTCAGGGGTCCACCTTAAGCGGACCCAAAAAAGCAGTGGGCGCAACATAGCAATATCTCTGAACGACCGCCTGCCCATGTATATATATATAAAAATATATATATATATAAAATAAATTAATACATATTAAATATATTAAACAATAAAATATATTTAAAAACATATTTGATTTAATATACCAAATAAACTTAATTTAAAAAAGTTAAACACACATATATAATAATTAACCCCTTCGATGCTCATGACGGAATGGTTCCGTCATGAGCATTGGTGCCCCTGTGCTCATGACGGAATGATCCCGTCATGAGGCCAGGGGCAGGAAATCCTGGCGCATTAGCCCCAATCTGCACCCCCGTGGGGGCAAAAAGCCCACTAGTCGCCATGGATTTTTTTGGGGGCAAATTTGAATTAGGGTGGGGGCTGCTCAAAACAGGCATGCCCATGCCCCCACACCCTCCCCAGACCTCTTGCCCCCCCATGGGAGAAAATTTTGTGCTAGGCAATTTTGATGTTGCCTCAATACGTTTTGGGCCCTTGCCTGTTGCAGGTACTTGGGCCTCCCACATGAGTGAGGCACCGTTTTTATCGGGAGACCTGGGGGAACGCTGGGTGGTAGGAAATTTGTGTCAGCCCAGTGATGCCACAACTTTCCCACACAAAAATGTGTGAAAAAAGTGATTTTTTCAGCTAAAATTGAGGTTTGCAGGGGATTCTGGGTAAGGAAACGTTGGGGATCCATGCAAGCCATACCTCCCTGAAAGCCCCCGGGTGTCTAGTTTTCAGAAATGTGTGGGTTTGGTAGGTTTCCCTAGATGGCCGCCGAGCACGGGGCCAAAAACCCAGGTGACTCCCCTTGCAAAACCAGGTTGTTTTGTGATAGGCAATTTTGATGTTGCCACCCTACTTTTTGTGCCCTTGCCTGTCGCGGGTAGTTGGGCCTCCCACATGTGTGAGGCACTGTTTTTATCAGGAGACCCGGGGGAATGCTGGGTGGTAGGAAATTTGTGTCAGCCCGGTGATGCCACAACTTTCCCACACAAAAATGTGTGAAAAAAGTGATTTTTTCAACTAAAATTGAGGTTTGCAGGGGATTCTGGGTAAGGAAACATTGGGGGATCCACGCAGGCCATACCTCCCTGGAATCCCCCAGGTGTCTAGTTTTCAGGAATGTGCGGGTTTGGTAGGTTTCCCTGGATGGCTGCCGAGCACGGGGCCAAAAACCCAGGTGACCCCCTTGCAAAACCAAGATGTTTGGTGATAGGCAATTTTGATGTCGCCTCACTAAGTTTTGTGCCCTTGCCTGTCGCGGGTACTTGGGCCTCCCACACGAGTGAGGCACCGTTTTTATTGGGTGACCTGGGGGAACGCTGGGTGGTAGGAAATTTGTGTCAGCCCAGTGATGCCACAATTTTCCCACACAAAAATGTGTGAAAAAGGTGATTTTTTCAGCTAAAATTGAGGTTTGCAGGGGATTCTGGTTAAGGAAACTTTGGGGTATCCACGCAAGCCATACCTCCCTGGAATGCCCTGGGTGTCTAGTTTTCAGAAATGTGTGGGTTTGGTAGTTTCCCTAGGTGCCGGCAGAGCTAGGGTTCAAAAACTACAGCTAGGCACTTTGCCAAAAAAGGATCATTTTTCACTGCGAAATTGAGGTGTATCCACATTGCATTTTGTGCCGTTTCCTGTCGCGGGCACTAGGCCGACCCACACAAGTGAGGTACCATTTTTCTCGGAAGACTTTGGGGAATGCGGGGTGGGTGGAAATTTGTGGATACATGGGGATTATAGAACTTTCCACCACAGAAATGTGGGCAAAATGGTTTTTTTTGACAAGTATTTAGGTTTGCAAGGGATTCTGGGTAACAGAACCTGGTGGGAGGCAGTCAAGTCATCCCATCCTGGATGCCCCTGGGTGTCTAGTTTTCAAAAATGTATAGGTTTGCTAGGTTTCCCTAGGTGCCGGCAGAGCTATGGTTAAAAAACTACAGCTAGGCACTTAGCCAAAAAAGGGTCATTTTTCACTGCAAAATTGAGGTGCGTCCACGTGGCCTTTTGCGCCGTTTCCTGTCTTGGGCACTAGGCCGACCCACACAAGTGAGGTACCATTTTTCTTGGAAGATTTGGGGAACATGGGGTGGGTGGAAATTTGTGAATCCACGCAGATTCCAGAACTTTCAACCACAGAAATGTGGGGAAAATGTGTTTTTTTGGACAATTTTTAAGTTTGCAAGGGATTCTGGGTAACAGAACCTGATGGGAGGCAGTCAAGTCACCCCATCCTATATTCCCCTGGGTGTCTAGTTTTCAAAAATGTATAGGCTTGCTAGTCTTCCCTAGGTGCCGGCAGAGGTATGGTTAAAAAACTACAGCTAGGCACTTTGCCAAAAAAGGGTCATTTTTCACAGCAAAATTGAGGTGTGTCCACGTTGCCTTTTGCGCTGTTTCCTGTCGCGGGCACTAGGCCGACCCACACAAGTGAGGTATCATTTTTCTTGGAAGACTTTGGGGAACGCGGGGTGGGTGGAATTTGTGGATCCACGCAGACTCCAGAACTTTCCACCACAGAAATGTGGGGAAAATGTGTTTTTTTTTACAATTGTTTAGGTTTACAAGGGATTCTGGGTAACAGAACCTGGTGGGAGGCAGTCAAGTCACCCCATACTAGATTCCCCTGGGTGTCTAGTTTTAAAAAATGTATAGGTTTGCTAGGTTTCCCTGGGTGCCGACAGAGCTATGGTTCAAAAACTATAGGTAGGCACTTTGTCCAAAAAGGGTCATTTTTCACTGCAAAACTGAGGTGTGTCCACCTTGCGTTTTGCGCCGTTTCCTGTCACGGGAAATAGGCCAACCCACACAAGTGAGGTGCCATTTTTCTCAGAAGACTTTGGGGAACGCGGGGTGCATGGAATTGTGTGGATCCAAGCAGATTCCAGAACTTTCCACCACAGAAATGTGGGGAAAATGTGGCTTTTTTTATAAGGTTTTAGGTTTGCAAGGGATTCTGGGTAACAGAACCTGGTGGGAGGCAGTCAAGTCACCCCATCCTGGATTCCCCTGGGTGTCTAGTTTTAAAAAATGTATAGGTTTGCTAGGTTTCCCTAGGTGCCGGCAGAGCTATGGTTAAAAAACTACAGCTAGGCACTTTGCCAAAAAAGGGTCATTTTTCACTGCGAAATTGAGGTGTGTCCACGTTGCGTTTTGTGCCGTTTCCTGTCGCGGGCACTAGGCCGACCCACACAAGTGAGACACCATTTTTCTTGGAAGACTTTGGGGAACACGGGGTGGGTGGAAATTTGTGGATCCACGCAGATTCCAGAACTTTCCCACACAGAAATGTGGGGAAAATGTGTTTTTTTACAATTTTTTAGGTTTGCAAGGGATTCTGGGTAACAGAACGTGGTGGGAGGCAGTCAAATCACCCCATCCTGGATTCCCCTGGGTGTCTAGTTCTCAAAAATTTATAGATTTGCTAGGTTTCCCTAGGTGCCCACAGAGCTATGGTTCAAAAACTACAGCTAGGCACTTTGCCAAAAAAGGGTCATTTTTCACTGCGAAATTGAGGTGTGTCCACGTTGCCTTTTGCGCGGGCACTAGCCTGACTCACACAAGTCAGGTACCATTTTTCTCGGAAGACTTTAGGGAACGCGGGGTGGGTGGAAATTAGTGGATCCACGCAGATTCCAGAACTTTCCACCACAGGAATGTGGGGAAAATGTGTTTTTTTTGACAATTTGTGAGGTTTGCAAGGGCTTCTGGGTAACAGAACCTGGTGGGAGGCAGTCAAGTCACCCCATCCTGGATTCCCCTGGGTATCTAGTTTTAAAAAATGTATAGGTTTGCTAGGTTTCCCTAGGTGTCGGCAGAGCTATGGTTAAAAAACTACAGCTAGGCACTTTGCCAAAAACGGGTCATTTTTCACTGCAAAATTGAGGTGTGTCCACGTTGCGTTTTTTGCCGTTTCCTGTCACGAGCACTAGGCCGACCCACACAAGTGACGCACCCTTTTTCTTGGAAGACTTTGGGGAACACGGGGTGGGTGGAAATTTGTGGATCCACGCAGATTCCAGAACTTTTCCCCACCGAAATGTGAGGAAAATGTGTTGTTTTTGACAATTGTTTAGGTTTGCAAGGGATTCTGGGTAATAGAACCTGGTGGGAAGCAGTCAAGTCACCCCATCCTGGATTCCCCTGGGTGTCTAGTTTTCAAAAATGTATAGGTTCGCTAGGCTTCCCTAGGTGCCGGCAGAGCAATGGTTAAAAAACTACAGCTAGGCACTTTGTCCAAAAATGGTCATTTTTCACTGCAAAACTTAGGTGTGTCCACCTTGCGTTTTGCTCCATTTCCTGTCGCGGGCACTAGGCCAACCCACACAAGTGAGGTACCATTTTTCTCAAAAGACTTTGGGGAACGCGGGGTGGGTGGAAATTTGTGGATCCACGCAGATTCCATTACTTTCCACCACAGAAATGTGGGGAGAATGTGGGTTTTTTGATAGGGTTTTAGGTTTGCAAAGGATTCTGGGTAAAAGACCCTGGTGGAAGGCAGCCATGTCACCCCATCCTGGATTACCATTGGTGTCTAGTTTTAAAAAATGTATAGGTTTGATAGGTTTCCTTAGGTGCCGGCAGAGCTATGGTTCAAAAACTACAGCTAGGCACTTTGCCAAAAAAAGGGTCATTTTTCACTGTGAAATTGAGGTTTGTCCACGTTGCCTTTTGCGCGGGCACCAGCCTGACTCACACAAGTCAGGTACCATTTTTCTCGGAAGACTTTAGGGAACGCGGGGTGGGTGGAAATTAGTGGATCCACGCAGATTCCAGAACTTTCCACCACAGAAATGTGGGGAAAATGTGGGTTTTTTGACAATTTGTTAGGGTTGCAAGGGATTCTGGGTAACAGAATCTGGTGGGAGGCAGTCAAGTCACCCCATCCTGGATTCCCCTGGGTGTCCAGTTTTCAAAAATGTATAGGTTTGCTAGGTTTCCCTAAGTGTCAGCAGAGCTAGGGTTAAAAAACTACAGTTAGGCACTTTGAAAAAAAAGGTAAATTTTTCATTGTGAAAATGTGGTGTGCTCACGTTGGGTTTTGAGCCATTTCCTGTGGCACAATGTCTACCCACACAAGTGAGGTGCCATTTTTATCGGGAGACTTAGGGTAGTTCAGATTTGTAAAGCAACTGCTATCACATATTGACTTTCAATGGATTTCTGCCTTCCAAATGAAAGACATAGGGCCCGATTCACAGAATTAACTTAAGACAAAATCCTAAACTTACTACTATTGGTATTCACAGAATGCACTTACTACTTTTGGTATTCACAGAATGCAGTTACTACTTTTGGTATTCACAGAATGGATTTACGACTACTAACTTTACGTCCGCACTAGGGCCGGAAATTCCGTCCCGGAGGCGGAGCTTCCGTCCCTGAGGCGAAGCTTCCGGCCCGGAGGCAGGGCTTCCGGGCCGGAGGCGGAGCTTCCGGCCCGGAGGTGGAGATTTTGGCCATGGCAAAATCTCCGCCCCTGGCCGAAATCCATTCTGTGAATACCAAAAGTAGTAAGTGCATTCTGTGAATACCAAAAGCAGTAAGTATAGGATTTTGACTTAAGTTAATTCTGTGAATCGGGCCCATTGTGTAAAAAAGAAGTCATTTTGAAAAATGACCGATAATTCTCAAGCTAGTATTAGTATTCCCAATTTCGAAAATGTGCAAATATCTACTGTTTCTAAACTCTATAATTTGTTCCCATTTCAGAAATACATAGGTGTCTTTCATACCGATTTTTCCATGTATACATTTTCCCACAATAATTGCTATATACCTGGTACATAATAAAAAGCCATTGCAAATTGCTGCTCAGTTTTTGACTCTGGGTTCTTCGGGTTCTTGGTGAACCTACAAGTCCTATATATCCCCACAACCAGAAAGGTCCAGCGGATGTAAAGGTATATTGCTTTCAAAGAACTGTCATAATTAGAAGAAGTTACATATGAAAACGTTGAGACAAAAGGCTGTTTTTTTCAACTAATTTTCAATTTTCCCTATATTTAAATGTTAGTTTCTATAAAGAAACCTTGAAGGACCTACACAAATGACCCCTTGCCGAATTCAGAATTTTGTCTGCTTTTCTAAAATGTATAGCTTTCCAGAATCCATTATTGCTTTCATACCCATTTCTACCATTAACTGGAAGGAGGTTGAAAGCACAAAAAATAGCAGAAATATTCTGTTCCAGAAAAATGCCAAAATTGTGTAAAAAATGTTGGTTTTCTGACAAAAGTCTGTCATTCCCTAAATGTTGAGAAAATGGTGATTTCAGCCCCACAAACGCTTTTTGATACCATTTGCAGGGAAAAACCCAGACGCTTTCATTTGCAGCCCTTTTTCCCATTTTTCCCCCCAAAAAACAAAATTTAGCTGTATTTAGGCTAATTTCTGGGACCCCTCCAGGGGAATCCACAAACCCTGGTTACCTTTAGAATCCCCATGATGTTGGAAGAAAAGGACGCAAATTTGGCTTGGATACCTTATGTGGTCAAAAAGTTACACAGGCCTAAGCGTGCACTACCTCAAATAGCCAAAAAAAGGCTTAGCACAGGGGGGGGGAAAGGCCTAGCAGCGAAGGGGTTAATATATGCATTTGTATAAAACCATTATTAAACTAATAAATGTAATATATTTTATAATTTTAAAATTATATACAAATTTAACAAATATATATATACATATACCAATGACATCAAGGTGCCAATTCGGATCCTGGAAAAATTTTCCCCGTACGACTCGTATCCGGATTTTTTACCGTACGATTCGTACAAGTAGCGTACAAACTGCCAAGTATGATTCGCATGGGAAAAAGTCCATACGAATCGCATTGGGAAAATTTACCCACACGTCCTCGGGTCGGAAATTGTGTCCGACACATCCCCGACCGATTTACCGTACGAATCGGAAAAATGAAGTCCGACCGCGCTAGTACGATCACTCCCGTCCTTTCGATTTCACAACTGTATGCAAAAAACACCGTACGGACCGAACTCCCACAGCAAGCATGGAGATACGTGCCCGCATACGCGCCGAACACCCCACCACAGACCCCGCATGTACGCGCTAAATGCCCCGCGGATGTACGCGCCGAACCCCCACCCGTGTATGTACGGACCGTACCCCCACCCCACCAGTGTATGTACGGACCGTACCCCCACCCCACCAGTGTATGTACGGACCGTACCCCCACCCCACCTCTGTATGTACGGACCGAACCCCCACCCCACCCGTGTATGTACGGACCGAACCCCCACCCGTGTATGAATGGAGCGTACAAACACCCCACCAGTGTATGTACGGACCGTACCCCCACCCCACCAGTGTGTGTACGGACCGTACCCCCACCCCACCAGTGTATGTACGGACCGAACCCCCACCCCACCCGTGTATGTACGGACCGAACCCCCACCCCACACGTGTATGTACGGACCGAACCCCCACCCGTGTATGAATGGAGCGTACCAACACCCCACCCGTGTATGTACGGACCGTACTTCCACCCCACCAGTGTATGTACGGACCGTACCCCCACCCCACCAGTGTATGTACGGACCGAACCCCCACCCCACCAGTGTATGTACGGACCGTACCCCCACCCCACCAGTGTATGTACGGACCGTACCCCCACCCCACCAGTGAATGTACGGACCGAACCCCCACCCCACCCGTGTATGTACGGACCGAACCCCCACCCCACCCGTGTATGTACAGACCGAACCCCCACCCGTGTATGAATGGAGCATACTAACACCCCACCCGTGTATGTACGGACCGTACCCCCACCCCACCAGTGTATGTACGGACCGTACCCCCACCCTACCAGTGTATGTACGGACCGTACCCCCACCCCACCCGTGTATGTACGGACCGAACCCCCACCCCACCCGTGTATGTACGGACCGAACCCCCACCCGTGTATGAATGGAGCGTACCAACACCCCACCCGTGTATGTACGGACCGTACCCCCACCCCACCAGTGTATGTACGGACCGTACCCCCACCCCACCAGTGTATGTACGGACCATACCCCCACCCCACCAGTGTATGTACGGACCGTACCCCCATCCGTGTATGTACGTACCCTACACCCAGCCCCCTTTGTATGTACCGTGCGAAACACCACCACCGATGGACGGTGCGGACCAACACCCTGCCCGTGTTCGTACGCACCCTACCCCAAGCCCACACACCAGCACACTCACCCAACATCAGGCATGTACGAGTCGTACTAAGCCATAGCAAAGGACAGCACTGTACAACAACATGGCCCATGTACGCACCGTACAGAGGCTCAAAACACTCCTACTGAACCAGAACTAACCAAAAAAACACAAGGACAGTCAATCCGAGGCACACAACACCACAAAACATATCCAACAAGGCCAAATACATCCTATACACTGACCTGCAACTGACAAACAGATAAACAGAGGCCCAAACCACTACCACTCCTTATAACACACCCACCCAAAGTTCAAACACAGCCACACCCACAAATGGACCAATAAAAAGGCCCAACACACACAAACCATGATCCTTTGCAACAGATCCACTGCTGCCAGACCCCAGAGACAACGCACTGCACCATACTTCAACCATCAATACACCTTACACTTGCACTCCTTCACACAACCACCATCACAAACACACCCTCATCACATTCACACACACACACCCACAACCATCCACACCCACACCCACACCCATCCACACCCACACCCCCACAACCATCCACACCCACACCCCACACCATGCCCACCAACAAGAATCCAAAGTTCACAAAGGACGAGCTGGAGTCCCTTGTCGACGAAATCATCAGAGTCGAGCCACAGCTCTTTGGAACATTGGTCAGACGGACCAGCATGTCAGAAAAAACTGCCATATGGGAGAGGAGAAGGACCAGGCATGAATGCCAAGCCAGGTGGTACGATCTGCGGAGGACGGTCCGCCGCAAAATGACGGACGAGCACAACCAGGCCAACATCACTGGAGGAGGGCCATCCCGCAGACCGGTACACTACCATCCCAGGGAGGAGAAGGTGATGACCACGCTGGAGCCGTTGGCATGTGACGGACTAGAAGGAGTCCGAGAGCCTGGTGAGTACACAAACAACTCACCTCACATGGGGGGAACGCCATATACAACCCAAATACCAATCATGCACACAACCCCCACAAAGCCAGCACCGGACACAACCACACTCCAAAAACACACACATGCCACTAGTGCCTCCATGCCCCATGCCCCAAGCAAGGCCAGGCCAAGTCACAGGCCACACAAAACACAAACACAAGACAGGATGTCCCCGATGCTGGGAGGGTGGGCCTCAAAACTAACATAGAGCAACTCTGAAGCACACAACAATGCCCTCAGCCCATATGGCCTAGGGCACAGCCATACCAACAGTGTGTCCCCACACAGACCTGTTTTGCCTGCTAATGGTGGGCGCGTTGCAGGACGACATGGGTATGAAGGCACAATTTGCACATAACAGCAGCCAATGAAGACGCAGCACACTGAAAGAGTGTCAGCACACACCGCCACAGCAGCAGCGCAGACTCACACACTCCGCCCAATGGGTGCCCGCAGAGAAGAAACAAACCCACATGAGCAAGCCAATGGCCTTTGCAAGACCTGCAAACTGTGTGTGCCCAGGAAGCTGGGCTGAGGTGACAGAGGGTGACACACAGAGGGAGGGAGAGGGGCAGAGAGAGGGACAGAGACAGAGGTAGACACAGGGAGACAGACAGAGGGAGGGAGGAGGCTGACAGAGGGATGGAGAAGGGGAGACAGAGGGAGACAGACAGAGGGAGGAGGCTGACAGAGGGAGGGAGAAGTGGAGACAGAGGGAGACGGACAGAGGGAGGAGGCTGACAGAGGGAGGGAGAAAGGGAGACGGACAGAGGGAGGAGGCTGACAGAGGGAGGGAGAAAGGGAGACGGACAGAGGGAGGAGGCTGACAGAGGGAGGGAGAAAGGGAGTTGGACAGAGGAAGGAGGCTGACAGAGGGAGGGAGAAAGGGAGACGGACAGAGGGAGGAGGCTGACAGAGGGAGGGAGAAAGGGAGACGGACAGAGGGAGGAGGCTGACAGAGGGAGGGAGAAAGGAAGACAGAGGGAGACCAAATCACCCTTGGGTGGTGTGGCCATGTCCGCTCATCAGCAGGTGGACTGTGTGCATGTAGACAAGGTTTGGCAGTGCCTTAACCCCCCCTTCAACCTTTGATAAACACTAGGCCATGTGTCAATCTGTGCACGAGTACATCCGTGCTGCAGGCACAAACAGAACCTTACACCCAGTATACCTACCCACTGTGTTCGTCAGAACCCTGTCACAAATTGTTAAGTTACCTACCTGCATTCACAAATAGCATGGGAAAAACACCATTTGGCCACGTACAGTGCAACACGTAAGGCGGCTCTGCATGGCTTGCTACGCCCGCTCACTACACTGCTGACTGCGTTCACAAAATATGCATCAACTAAGATTGTGTCACACATAGGTAAAGTGTCAAAAGCTGTGGCCAAGGGACATACCCATGCACAAGTGCACTGTGTGAGTAATGCTAGCCAAATCCAACCACCCAGAGGAACTGTGTCAAATCAAAAAAGAATGAAACATGGATGTCGCATGTAACACAATTAACACTGTCTCTCTCACACGTCTCTCTCACACACAGGTCAACGTCGCCGATCTCCCCCCAACACTGGGGGGGAAGACTCACAGGACCAGGCTCCGCGTGAAGAGGACCCCAACGCCAGCGACGACTCTCACCACTCCGTGGATGACCCAGACCAACCTGGCCCCTCTGGTGTCCAACCACCTGCAACACCTGCGGCAGGTACAACTGTGCCAACCACCACCCCCATTCCTGCCACATCCCAGGAGACACCCAGGAGCCCTGCCCTCACACAACAACGCAGCCAGTCTGTCCAGAAGGGACAAGGTTCTTCGGGCACCCAGGAGGAGGCAGGCGACACCGCAAATGCCATCCCTCAGGGGTCCCGGAGACTCGATGTGCCCACAACGGCAGGCCAGGCGCAAGTGGGCAGGGGTGGTGGGAGTGGAGGACGGCGGAGGCCCGAACCTGCCCAGTTGGCTCATGGCACACGTCAGAACCATCCTGGACGCATACCGGCGTGACTCCAGAGGCATCGCCCAGGTAGTGGAGACCCTCAATGAGATGGAGGCCCTGCAGGTTGAGCATCATGCCAGGATGGAGGCAAGACATGCAGAGCACTTGGCGGTGCACAGGGACATGAGCCAATCCCTCCGTCAGATCGCCCAAAGCCTGGCAAACCCTCCCTGTGCCACCAGGCGTAGAGCAGCACCAGCCCCAGGGAGGGAGGAGGAGGAGGATTCATCTGACGGAGCGTCCCTTGCACCGTCAAGCCAGGCGTCTGAGGGTCCCCGCAGGAAGGTGGGTCGTCCACGCAAAAGACCGTGAGAGTCAGCGGAACATCACCATCTCCCAGGTCACCTGGCCTGGCACCTGGCCCTATGGCCCAACAGCAGCACAGCAGCAAAGGACATTCTCTGCCACATGGCCTTGCTGGTCACTGTCTGACCAATGTTGACAAAGACTGTGGCACAGACTCTGATGACTGTCAATGGCAAGGACACCAACTCCCCCTGTGAACTTTGGATTCTACACCCCCGCCAAGCACCTCTTGTCACCCCCCCCAAACACGTACCCCAGCACTAATAAAATTCATCACAATCACAAGATGATGCCGTCATTTTGCATTATTCCACTACATGTGTGTGTTGTAAAGTCAAACCATGCCTGATTACTGAATTAACTCTGAACCACCATACCCTGGGGTCTGAGTCAGGCACAGGACAGACATGGGTCACAACGTACCATCCAAGACAGACATGGAGCACCATACTCACCCGTGATGGGCCCAACCCGCTGAGGGGGTGCCCGCACAACTGTGCCCACAGACCTATTTAGAAGAGCAACAGTCATGCGCACAGGTCAGGGATCATGTGGAGTGTCCTGGGGTGGGAGTCCCAGGTATGTGTAGACACGTGGCAGAACCATGTCCTGCATGCTTGAGTCAGGTGGATATGGCGAATGGTGGGCCAGCCAAGGTTGGATGCATGGAGATGGCACAATTGGGTGTTGGATCACAGTGCCACAAGGTTGTGTTGTGGGTGTGGGCTGCATCCTGAGGGTGTGCGTGGATTGAGAAGGTCATCCTGCAGCTGGCAGTGATCCACTCCCCCCATCTCTGTTGGACCTTGATGTGGCCTGGTTGCCGGATGTAGTAGCAGAGCTGTGCAGATGCACCCTGGATGTGGACAAGTATCATGGGATTTCTAATGCACATGTCCATAGAGTGCAGGGTAGGAGTAGACACGGATGTCATAGTTGACCTGGGGGATGGTCTCCCTCTTGCCTTGAGGTGGATGGAACTGGGGATCTGGTGCATAATGCAGAGTGTGCTGCCGCATGTGGCACAGATGCTGCTGATCAGCATAGCACATGTCAGCAAGCAATCCATGATGGACACCAGCTCGTTTGCGTGGACACTGGGTGCCCTTGCAGCAGGGCCTGCAGCAGCATGCGCCATGTCAAGGAAACAATGCCACAAGTAGCACACAAAGACAAGGATCTCAGGAAGGAACCATGCAAAAGGTGTATGTCAAGGAAGGAATGTCTGGTTCAACATGGCACACACACACACAATGGATTCACATGCGGCACTGTGGCCGTCGTGGAGACTGACATGCCACAAAACCTACACAGCCATGGACATCATGCACAAAACAGAACCTAATCCCTGACAAACAGCTTGCATCTTGCTACTCTACACATAGACTCATATGTACCATCTCTGAGAACAATGCCAGACATGCCGCATGCACAGTGGCAACAGACCACCATTGACAGAGATGAGGCACCTTGGAGGCAGAGGGACACCTTTATTACTCATGTGTGTCGGAATGCTAATGCAACTCTGTCAACACATACACAGGTATTGTGGAAGAACACGTGGGACCAACACTGGCACCCCCCTTACCACCACAGATGCTGGAAATCCATGGCACTGGCACACAAGTGACGGGTTACAGCTAAACACCCCCTGCTGCTCACAGAGAGCCTGCTATACACCATTGAGCCCCTAATGGGGAATTCACACACCATGTCAACCCGGTGCAACCCGTATGTTTCCGAGGCCAGTGTCACACACATTGATGGCTCCATCACAATCCCATTACAGATGACTGTCACCAAGTCTGACCATCAATTCAGGTGAATTCTGCTCCAGGTCATGTGCCCCATGGTGATTCTACATGTATGCAAAGTAACCAAACATGAACAGGAGCAGTGCACACACATTCAAAACAAATACCACTCCCAAAAAGCCGTGCTGCATCCCTTACCCGAAGGAGATTTTCAAACTTGTCTGTGCATGTAACGCTGATTCAGCACATGTTGCTGTGTTCATGAGGAATAGCTGGAGCACAACAATGCCACCAGCAGACAGCATGCGCAAGTACCTGTGGATGGGAGACACACCAGAAGTCAGCCAAAAGAAGTACATCCGCATGCATGTGCATGTACTCGACACGTATTAGGTAGTCAACATGCTAGGTGACAATGATGACTCCGGAAAAACATTCTTCTATTGCACCATCACTCGAGTGACACATCCAAACACACCTCAGACTCACTTGGAAGACATGCAGATGGACACACACATTGCAACACATGCCACACACAGCCCAATGCGTGCACACTCAGACACTGGAACTCACCACTAAGCAAAGAAGTTGCGTATGAGCCGACTCCACATGTCCTCTACCGCCTCCTCCTCCTCCACATCACTTGCCTCGTGCCCAAGCCCTTCATCCTCCATGGGTGGATGGTCCTGCTCATCTGGATCCAGGATGAGTGGCACAGCTTTCTCCACTGCCATGTTGTGCAGCATGCAGCACACGAGGAATATCTTGCAGACCTTCACCGGTGCATATGGGAGTGCGCCACCGGTCTTGTGGAGGTAACGGAATCGGCTCTTCAGGAGGCCAAACGTCCTCTCTATCACTCACCTGGTCCGCCCATGGGCGTTGTTGTAGCGGTGATCGGCAGCCGTGCTGGGGTTGCGGAGAGGCGTGATCAGCCATGGCATGTTGGGATAGCCAGCGTCCCCTACATGGAAACATCATGGACAAGAGTGGGTCAGGAGAAGCAGTAAGACAGGAAGATGACGTTAAATACAGGACTGCCAGAGTATACCCACCAACAATACATGCTCGTTCGTTGTGCAGCTGCAGCATCATTACAGGCACCCTGCTACGCCCCATGATGTACGCATCGTGTGCTGATCCTGGAAAACGAGCACAGACATGTGAAATCACCATGTTGGCAAGACACACCGCAAGGGCATTAATGGAGTGGTAATGCTTGCGGTTACGGAAGGCTACCTCCTGTGCCTGTGGTGGTACCAAAGCCACATGTGTTCCATCTATGGACCCAATGACATGGGGCATCCCTCCCAGGGCATAGAACTCACGCTTGACAGCTGTCAACTGCTCAGGAGTTGGGAATTTTATGAACTCATCAAGGTGCTCCAACATGGCCTCTAAAAAATCATGCAGAACACGGCTTAACATAGTTTGGGACATCCCACCCACATGGGCAATGATATGTTGAAAGGTACCCGTGGCCAAGAAATGTAGGGCTGCCATCACCTTCACCTTGGGTGTCAGTGCACCAGGATACCTGTGTAGCGGTTGGAGGTGTGCTGCCAGCCGTGTCGTCAACTCCTCAATCAAACGTTGGGGGAAGCGGCAGCGGCGTATACAGTCATTTCCCCGCATGTCAGCCAAGTCCGGAATTGCTCGAGGGAGAGGCGGAGCCCTGCAGTGAATTAGAAGGGACAACGAAGAGTGAGTACAGTACACCACCAATGTCAATGTACTGAGCACATGGTCAACAGGCAATACACATATGCTACATACAGAGTCAGGTCTGTGCAATATGCCCTGGACACGTATGCCAGCCATGTGACACTCCTACCAAGAGACAGCTCCAAACGTTTATTCTCAACCTCATAATGCCATGCCATGAAACTAGCTGTGGGCCAGTGTAAGTGAGCAGGCATACGCATTACAGGAGTTACAGACAACCAAATATGTGCAGAGGAAGGATGTTTATTGTACAGACAGGTTGCGGAACACTAGAGGCCCAGGTCACATGTAATAGAAAAAGGACAGACCACACACCTTGCCATGAAGGATTACATTTCAAGAATGATCCCACATACATTGAGAGTATGCAGATATGTCCTTGTTTTGAAACTCCGTGTCGATGCATACACACACACCTTACGTCGGATTCCACATGTGGCCTGGTATGTGTAACACTGTGCCATGGCCATCTACACACAGACACATGTTGGTTGCAGCAACTGCAGATGCATTTGACCAAACACCTACAGCAAGCTAATGGGAACACACGACACACACATGACATAGTCACATCGTGCAACGCGGGTAGTCACATGTCAGGTGTGAAAACCCCTGTAGCTGGCATCAGGGGACAGTTGCGTGTGTTGTTGACTGTGCCATGGCAGTGACGCTTTTCACAAGTGTTCTGTACTACATGCACACATGTCAAAGGAGTGAAGGGGATGTCTGGCACATAGTCCACCATCACACATGACATCTGTACACATCTCATCATACATCTATTGCCTTCACAACTCAGGAGTAATGTGCCACATTACAGCCTGACACACCTGTGCCCCACACATGTAGTACTGCACAGACAATGCCTTGATGTCCAGCCTTGGACAAGTATGTCAGCTCTATTCCTTTCTGTGTGCTGCCTGTCTCCCCTGTCAGGTGTGAAATGCACCGTACATGCGCTCTGAGGTCGTGTGTACGTTCCCCATCACTATGGGAGTGCTGCCGTAGGCCTACCCATAGTGAAACGGCCCATACACGCGTGTGTACGGGGCGTATCACTATGGGTATGGATACGCGAGCAAAGCCATAGTGAAACGGCCCGTACACGCGCGTGTACGGGGCGTATCACTATGGGTACGCATACGCGAGCAAAGCCATGGTGAAACGGCCCGTACACGCGCGTGTATGGGGCGAATCACTATGGGTACGCATACGCGAGCAAAGCCATAGTGAAACGGCCCGTACACGCGCGTGTACGGGGCGTATCACTATGGGTACGCATACGCGAGCAAAGCCATAGTGAAACGGCTCGTACACGCGCGTGTACGGGCCGTTTCACTATGGCTTTGCTCGCGTATGCGTACCCATAGTGATACGCCCCGTACACACGCGTGTACGGGCCATTTCACTATGGCTTTGCTCGCGTATGCGTACCCATAGTGATACGCCCCGTACACGCGCGTGTACGGGCCGTTTCTATGCATTTGGGGTGCCCTAGGGCCCTGGAACTCACCGTACCTGTGTGTGAATGTCCAAATTACATAGGGGACACATGAGGGACAAGTATGAAGCCCTACATGCATGCTGGTTGTCATGAAGACCGAGTTTAAAGTTTTAATTTTTTTCATCAGGTGCCCAGCTAAAGTCGGTTTGAAAGAATCTACATTGTTGCAAAGTGGTTGTTGAGTTGACATCATGCTCAATAAAAAAAAGAGCAAAGCCACTGACTGTGGTAGGTTTAAAGGGATTGGAGGAAACATAGGATGCAAATGTGAGTGACCAATCACTCTGTACTCCTGTGAATGAAACAGGGCAGCAAGGTAGATATAAGGCAGCCAGGTCCCATGAGAGAGCACTTGCCTGCACATCCTTTGATTCAACTACACTGCTGCTGCTCGTGAATCCTCTGGCACCATGTCCAGGTCTGTGGAGAGGGCCCAGCCTTTCACCCAGGAGGAGAACCAAGCCCTGCTGGATGTGATCCTCTCACAGTACCCCATGCTGTATGGTCGACCAGGGGTTCAGGTGAGTACTAAGTCCACTAGCAAAGACTGTGCCCCTTTTTTGTGACTGTGACTTCTGCCATTGTGTCCAGGTGTAACACACATGCAATGTACTGTAGGGTGGGTCCCGGGTGGGGGAATGCCTAATGTCTCCCAGCCAGAGCATGCTGTGGTGCATGTCTGCTCTCCTCACTTGCATTGTGTGTACTGTGACAATCACTGCATGTGGCATTACACATTCTGCCTGTCTAATCCTCCTGGGAATGTTGTTACTACAGTCCTTATGTGAATCTGTGGTCCCCCCAGTGTGACAGGTGGCAGTACCCACAGATGTGTGTTTGTTTAGTGTACATGTGCTGAGAGTGTCCAAATGATGTGTTTGTCCCCTGGACATTGGTGTGTGTGTGTAAGTCCCCTGTCATGTGGGTGAGTGCATATGTGAAGTGTAGCACCCCAGCTGCATGAGGGATGGATATACCCTGCCCATCTGATGTGAGCAGGGAGCAGTGCTGTGTGTCTGCAGTGATGGGCCAGCCCCACACCTGTGACACCCCCCAGTCTAGTGGCACATGTGCAGAGTGAGGTGTGTAGCTGCAGTTGTCAATGGCAGGTGATTGTCCTGTGGCTGTGTGTGTCTGTGTACTCTGCTGAGGGCGCCTCAGTGGCCTGTGGCATGTGACTGCTTTGAGGTGCTGCACATAATCCTGGTGTCGCTTGTGATGCACAGTGTGAGCCTGGATGATTGATTGTTTCGTACCCCTCATGCCACCTGTGTACTCTACAATGCCACCTAGTGCTTTTTGCCTTCCACAGAGGAAAGTGTCCCTATGACACAGGTGTAATGAGTTTGATGCATTCTATGCCCTGTTAAAACCAGCCAAATTGTTCTAATGTGTGTCTCTGTGACATGTCGCAGGTGTATTGATGTTGTCTCACTTTTTCATCCTCACAGGTAGGCGCCTGTGCCAAGGAGCAGATCTGGAAGGACGCCGTCAGTGCCGTGAGACAGACGGATGGTCGGAAGCGGCGCCTAGCCCAGGTGAGGAAACGCTGGCAGGATATCCGTTGCTGGACGCGGAGGATCTCACGGGTCCTGCTGGGGGACTCACCTGTGAGCCAAAAGAACCATGGGCGCCGCCGTCTAACCCACATCCACAAGCGTGTGCTGGCGGTCGTCTTCCCTGACATGGACAGGCGCTTACGGGAAAAGCAGCAGCAGGAAGGGGGTAGGTACATGTGTGTTTGTTGTGTGTCACCAGCATTTGTAAGTGCACAGTTGCATGGATACACTGCCAGGGTTTACATGTGCAGTGCAGTTCCTGGTCCCCAAAGTGTAGCGGTGCTGTCCTTCCTCCCTTCCCTTCCTTGCCATGTGTACCCTGGTCTGTGTGTAGTCACACTTGCACAAGGTTATCTAGGCTGCCAGTTTATCGATATGCCTAATGCTTGCAGCTTCATGTGTGGGGGTGGTGTGTAACAGGTTTTGGGACCTTGCCTGTGCCCTGTCCAGTTCAGTACTTGTGGGGTCCATGTCAGTTGTCACTGATGCTGAGTCCAGACATAGGAGTGTGTCTCTAAAGTGTATTGCTTTACAGCATGCATGTCCTATTTTGTGGCCTGTGACATGATGTGCATGAGTGTGAGATATGCAGAGTGCAGGGATGGTGGCTTGTGTTGCAGTCATTACCATTCAGGACCATGGAGTAGTGTGGCCACTAGTGTCCCCTGGGGCATCTTTTCCTAGGTATCATGTGTGTAATCCAAAAATGTCGACAATCTCTCTGTCTACAGCATAGGTTGTGCTCTGTGCCATTGTACCCTGGCACCATTTGTGTCTACGTAAACTCTGCTACATGTGTCCACTGTACAGGCTGACCAAATGTCCCTTGTTCACACTCACGGGGGCCAGTGCCTGTGTGTCTTGGTAAAATGATCTGATGATGGCCATTTGTAGATGATGTATTTGTACCGGCGCACCAGGGGTATTTTGTGTCCAATCAGGATTTCTTGCAGGCCATGTGTTTTTATTCCAGACTAAGAGATGTAAGTGCTTCCTGTGTCTCAATAAATTGTCTCATGTAGGGGGTGGTTGGTGCGGGCAAGGCCTACATGTCTAGACCTGAAGTCTCCTTGCTAGGTCTGGCCAGTGTGTGATGTTTGTCTGGACATTCACTCAAGATGCAGTGACCCATTAATGTCGGGCATGTTTTTAAGTATTGCCTTTGCAGCATGTGCCTACAGTTAATAGACATGGTTCCTGCTCATCCCTTTTTACGCCAACGCTGTGTGCTGCAGATGCTGTGCTGGATTGTCCCCAGTGCCTGGCTCCTCTGTCCAAATCCATATCATGTTATTTGCTATTGTGTCATGCTCTCCATAGTTGGTCAGTGGCATAGTGGGTCAACCAACTGTGTGTTGCAAGGCCTACATATGTGCCTTGTATTGTAGATGTTACTCATGTTGCTTTTCAGGCTATGCACTGTGACCTATGTGGATTTGACTCATGTGACATATGTATACAGGTGTCTGATTATTTCCTGTCTCTTCACCTTGCTCACAGCATCGTCGGGGGACACCGAGGGAGACACTGGCACGGACCGTGAGGAGGGAGCGAGCACCAGTGCCAGCAGTGCAGAGTTGTCTGGCACATCGAGTGGCACGGAGGCCGACGGGAGTGCAGCGGAGGACCTGTCCAGTCAATCCACCACCGACTATGACGCAGACGGGTCCGAGGCTGAGCACTCTGAGGGAGCGGTGGCTGGTCCCACAGCTGACACCAGCACTCCATCACTACCCGCCCCCTCCATTCCGATCACCGGCCTCCCACTTGCTCGTGTCCCTTCCCGCCGTGCTCGGTCAGCACGTGTCTCCTTCTTGCCAGGCACCGCACCCCCTGCCCCTGTCTCCACTGCTGCCACCAATGCCGAGTCTGTGGACATCCTGCGGCAGTTGCGGGTTGGTCAGACTGCGACGCTTAATGTCCTCCATGGCCACAGCCAAGTGCTCAACCAGATGGAGGCATACTTGGAGGGGATTTCAGCCGCGCAGTCTGACCAACGCAACTTGCTGAGGTCCATAGACTCGACACTGACTGCAGCAGTGGGTCTCCTGCAGCGCTACGTCCCACCCCCTACCCCTGCCCCATCCACACTTCCCACGCCTGTCCCACGTACACCCAGACGTCAGCATGCACGCACCCCACCAGACACAGGCACCACACCAGCAGGGCAGGGTAAGCGCACACCTCCTGGCACGCACACACAGGGTGAGGTAGGCACACCTACTGGGTCGGGGGGCAAACGTAAGTCACGCAGCCAGAGTGGGAGTCCGCATTCCGCAAAATCCATTCCCTCCAAATCCACTCCCCTCAGCTCTCCTGGCCACGAATCAAGCAAAGATTCCTTCATGGCCGCTCTGTCCCTGAGCCCAACAGTGACACCACCCAGCAAGCGGGCAAAGGAGTCCCCGGTCAGGGTAGTTGAGTGCCCCCCCCCTGTCCACACCCTCCCCTAGTGGCGCTGCGACCCATTCTTCCGCCCCCCCTCCTTGGGGCCTGTGGTTCCTTCGGGTGCAGGGGATACGCTGGGGGACCTTGCTGACGTGTGCAGCGCCATCCTCACCACCTCCTTTGGCACTGCCATACCCCCTGTGGTGGAGTCCTCTTTCCATGCACCCACAACGCCTGCCCTTGCCCCTCCTGTCCCTGCGGTGCCTGGTCCTTCCCCCCCACATGATGCCCCCCCCGTGGAAGACAGGGTGGTCTGAACTGTGCAGGCAAGCTAGGGGACACGCGTCCCACTGTGTCCCCCATCCAGCTGTGACTTATGGACTGCCCTATGGGCTTTGTAAATATTGAACTTTATCCACAAAAACATTTTCTGATAATGCTGAATAAAGCCATTTTTTTTTCCTTAGAACACTACTGCTTTTGTGGTATTGCTGTTGGTGGGGCTGCTACATGATTTTGGGTGGTGATCATGTGTTGGGTGTGTGGGAAATGAAGTAGTGTGCTGGTCATAGGGGGGACCCTGGTATCTGTGTGCCATCACAAGGTGTTAGCTAAGTTTCTTTGTTCATGTAAGCAGTTACTGCATGGTGAAATTGTCCCAAGGTGTGTTCCTTCCTCTGTGTACCCTGACATCTTCTCTGCAGGGTGTTTCCAATATGTTGCGCAGAGCTGTGTCTACATTAGCTGGGTGTGTGACGGACCCCTTCAACTTTGGCCATGCATGCAGAGCGATGTCTCCACCTGCATCATTCGTGGCATCCTTGGTGATCACTGTACTTGTGTATGTAGTCTGTTGACATGACTTCATGTGGACATGTTCCCTTTTAGGCAGTATGCATGTGTGTACTCCCAGCCTCGCACACATGTGTTACATGTACTGCGGGGTCTTTGTGCACCTGACTGACAATTGTGGCAATTGGATCTGTGGGTACTCCACCCTTTTTCTTTCCATGGGCACTGCTGGGGGCCTCTGCACCCACCCCTCCTGCGTCTGGGCACTGCTGGGGGGACTCTGCACCCACCCCTCCTGTGTCTGGGCACTGCTGGGGGGACTCTACACCCACCCCTCCTGTGTCTGGGCACTGCTGGGAGGACTCTGCACACACCCCTCCTGCGTCTGGGCACTGCTGGGAGGACTCTGCACACACCCCTCCTGTGTCTGGGCACTGCTGGGAGGACTCTGCACCCACCCCTCCTATGTCTGGGCACTGCTGGGAGGACTCTGCACACACCCCTCCTGTGTCTGGGCACTGCTGGGGGGACTCTGCACCCACCCCTCCTATGTCTAGGCACTGCTGGGAGTGATAGGCACCCATCCCTCCTGCGTCTGGGCACTGCTGGGAATGATAGGCACACACCCCTCCTGTGTCTGGGCACTGCTGGGGGTACTCTACACCCACCCCTCCTGTGTCTGGGCACTGCTGGGAGGACTCTGCACACACCCCTCCTGTGTCTGGGCACTGCTGGTGGGACTCTGCACACACCCCTCCTGCGTCTGGGCACTGCTGGGAGTGATCGGCACACACCCCTCCTGCGTCTGGGCACTGCTGGGAATGATAGGCACACACCCCTCCTGTGTCTGGGCACTGCTGGTGGGACTCTGCACACACCCCTCCTGTGTCTGGGCACTGCTGGGAGTGATAGGCACCCACCCCTCCTGCGTCTGGGCACTGCTGGGAGTGATAGGCACACACCCCTCCTGCGTCTGGGCACTGCTGGGAATGATTGGCACACACCCCTCCTGTGTCTGGGCACTGCTGGGGGGACTCTACACCCACCCCTCCTGCGTCTGGGCACTGCTGGGAGGACTCTGCACACACCCCTCCTGTGTCTGGGCACTGCTGGGAATGATAGGCACACACCCCTCCTGTGTCTGGGCACTGCTGGGGGGACTCTACACCCACCCCTCCTGCGTCTGGGCACTGCTGGGAGGACTCTCCACACACCCCTCCTGTGTCTGGGCACTGCTGGGAGGACTCTGCACACACCCCTCCTGCGTCTGGGCACTGCTGGGAGGACTCTGCACCCACCCCTCCTATGTCTGGGCACTGCTGGAAGTGATAGGCACCCATCCCTCCTGCGTCTGGGCACTGCTGGGAATGATAGGCACACACCCCTCCTGTGTCTGGGCACTGCTGGGAGGACTCTGCACCCACCCCTCCTGTGTCTGGCCATGTACGCTCCATACATACACGAGTGGGGGTACGGTCCGGTCCGTACATACACTGTTGGGGTGGGGGTATGCTCCATACATACACTGTTGGGGTGGGGGTATGCTCCATACATACACTGTTGGGGTGGGGGTACGCTCCATACGTACGCGGGTGTGGGTACGGTCCGTACATACACGGGTTGGGGTACGCTCCGAACATACGTGGGTCTGGGTACGCTCCATGCATACACGGGTGGGGGTACGGTCCGTACATACACTGTTGGGGTGGGGGTATGCTCCATACGTACGCGGGTGTGGGTACGGTCTGTACATACACGGGTGGGGGTACGCTCCCAACATACACGGGTCTGGGTACGCTCCATGCATACACGGGTGGGTGTACGGTCCGTACATACACTGTTGGGGTGGGGGTACGCTCCATACGTACGCGGGTGTGGGTACAGTCCGTACATACACGGGTGGGGGTATGCTCCGAACATACGCGGGTCTGGGTACGCTCCATGCATACACGGGTGGGGGTACGGTCCGTACATACACGGGTGGGGTGGGGGTACGGTCCGTACATACACTGGTGGGGTGGGGGTATGGTCCGTACATACACTGGTGGGGTGGGGGTATGGTCCGTACATACACTGGTGGGGTGGGGGTACAGTCCGTACATACACTGGTGGGGTGGGGGTACGGTCCGTCCATACACTGGTGGGGTGGGGGTACGGTCCGTACATACACTGGTGGGGTGGGGGTACGGTCCGTACATCCACGGGTGGGGTGTTGGTATGCGCCGTACATACACGGGTGGGGGTGCGGCCCGTACCCAGGCCTTTGGAACATGGGTACGGGCCGTACCGCCATTATTGGGGTGACGTAGGGGTGGGCATGGTACGACTCGTACCCACGCTCTTAAGGCGTGGGTACGGTACGTACCGGACTTGTTGTGTTGCCGGTTCGCGTGTACATACACTTCCGTTGCTGGACACGCCCCCACCCCCTCGAAGTGACCAGGCCCTGAAGGTCAGGTATGTCCAGGGCATGTATGATTTGTGACTTGGGTGGGGGTTTTGTGTCCTGCCCCTGCCCCCCCCCCCTTTGCCCCTGGGTGTTGTTCTGACCTTCTGCGGCGTCTGCGTCGGTCCCTGTAGAGCAGGTGGACTGCTATGAGGGCTGGGATGACACGTAGGTTCGGGTCCATGGCTGTCCATCGCATACAGGTGCTCCTTGCGCGCGTCGTCCTGATTTCCCGGCAGTTTTTGGCCGGCGGGGTGACGTCGGTGCGGTTCGTACTTCCTGGTTCGTGAAAAGCAGCCTGAATGCGTCCCGACGTCACGTCGGCGCTTTCCCTGGATCACATTTGTATGTATATTTTCGTCGGTCGGTTTTTTTTCCGATTCGCACGGAAAATGGTGTTTCCGTGCGAATCGTACTTCCATGTTTGTAATATTTTTTCCCGGGTACGAGTCGGACGGAGAAAACACTCCGACCGACGGTTCGTACCCGGTTTTTCTAGGATCAGAATCGGCACCTGAATCTATTTAAAAAACATTATATTATAAATTAAAACATTAAACTATTTAAACATATATAAACTTACATTTCCCACTCCAGTCAGTGAAACAGTAGGGAAAGTGTTGGATAGCCGAGGGGTAAAAATTACTATTTCCACTCCAATGAGTGCAACAGTAGGCAAAGTATTGAATAGCAGAGGCATAAAATTTACTATTCCCACTCCAGTGAGTGCAACAGTAGGAAAAGTGTTGGATAGCGGAGGAATAAAATTTACTATTCCCACTGCAGTCAGTGCATCAATTGGGAAAGTGTTGGATAGTGGAGTGGTAAAATTTACTATTCTCACTCCAGTCAGTTCAAAATTAAAAACAAACAAAATATCATCAGCAGCATTTTAAAGTAAGTTAAAAAAAACTAAAAAATAAGTTACAAATAAAAATATATAGATAGAAACAAATAAATATTTGTATTTAGAAATTATTTATTAACAACATTATTAGTTATTAATAATTATTACATAAATGTAGTCTCTTTACTTTCTAGCCTATAACATCACACAACTCACAACCCACATCAAAAATTAATTTTGTTGTTGCTGCATAATTAATTATCAATTAAACAAATATTATTAATTAAAAATCAAAATTATAACACATAAAATGTAATTAACTTCCCACCCTTTACACCTATAATCCCCACAACCCACACCTAAAATTAAACTGTTCAAAAATTAATTACACACTTAAAAAATGTTTTTAACTAAAATTACACAATTTCCATATTTAATTGTCAATTAATAAATTAATATTAATGAACACCTAATTATTCATTAATTACAAATAAATTACTTCCCACCCTTTACCCCTATAAACCCCACGACCCGCACCTAAAATGTATCCCAAAAAATTAAAAACACAATTACATTAAAAATATACCTCAATTAAATAAATATAAATAAATAAAAAATATTATTTTATTTATTATAATTAAATTACTTCCCACCCTATTCCCCTATAAACCCACAACCCGATACAGAACTAAAAATTGCAAAATTTTATTAAAATAAAATTAATGACTACTAAAAATTTAACACATATATTAAAAAACATAAACAATACTTATACAAAAAATGCATCATGTACATTTAAAATATATACCAAAATACATAACACTAATTAAAAAATCAATATTTTAAATAACTATATTTTTGCAAATGAGATTAATGACTTCTATATTTTGTACATCGATATTTCTTACCTTGAAGTTGATATTCTTGACCACAATATGCTTGCTGTCGATATTTATGTGTCACAATATTTAAAACACAATGTTAGTGTAAGTCGACATTTTCAACTCAATATTTTGACTGAATACCTTCCAGGGACGAGACTACTTAGACCTACATTGTCATTAAGCTACCTGGTTTCATTCCAGTATGGTATATGTGGGTGGTAATCGGGGCATAGGAAAGTGGATAGGGCGACTATTGGTGTGATATTCAGATGAGATTGTAGACGTGACATTGATGTTAATGTCATATCATGATACAAATATTTAGGGCATTCAGGGCATCAAACTGAGATGAAGAAATGGAAGCGAATATGGGAGGATTGGATTATGACCTCACTGTTCATACAGAATGCTGTGTAGCTCATATTGCTGTTTATGATACTCTGAGCTAGAAGTTTTTATTTTTGCTTTTAAGTTCTTATAGAGAAGAAGAAAGCATAGAGTATCAGCTCAGGAGTAAAAAAAAAGTAGAACTGTTTTAATGGAGCACAGTATGATACTATGGCATTTATTGAAATAGGTAAGGCATTTTGGCTTTCCCACAGGACATTTATCATGTTGTATGTATGTTTTTCACCTCAGCACCCACATATGATTGTGATGAAGGCCAAGTGTACCCCTTCTCAATTGCCTGTGACTGCCTTCTGCTCTGCATGCTTAAAGACTGACAGCAACAGATTATGATAGCATGACAGAAACTTTTTCACCTGTTGTCTGCAGAGAAAAGTTGCCCACTGGCCTCAGGAGGGTTAGAATGGTCTGTCACTCACCTGGCACCGGGTCCTTCACTGCATCATGTGTGACATGACTTGTGTATGTATAATTACAACTTGTTTGTGTTTTAGGATGTGTTTAAGGTATGTGTACTGTGTAAGGCAGTGGCAATCAAGTGATTCATTTTGATTTTCAACACAAGAGGTTATAAAATAACACTCTCTCGTATATATCTACAGTTATATTTATAGTTAGGACCACACAGAGCTCTGACCCTGATATTATTGCTCCCACACCTCCCGGCTATATTATTGCAAGATCAGATAGGCAACAAAAAAGAGGTGGAGGTTTGGCGATTCTACACCGGGATTATTACAAAACTAGATTTGAACCACTACAATTGTTGGACCTTGAAACTATGACATTCTCAATTGAACCCCCAGACTCACTTGCTATCAAAGGAGTTCTGATATATCGCCCTCCAGGAGATAGGAACTGTTTCATAGATAAAGTCAGCTCCATTATGGAAACTGTTATTACTACTAATGAAAGTTATACTGTGCTCGGACACTTTAATTTTCATTTAGAGAATATGGAAGATCATAACTCACGTAAACTTATTGACCTTATGGATTCATTTGGACTAGTTAGTAAACGTCCAACACATAAAGCTGGTCACATGCTGGACGGCATATTTTCCAAATGGGAAAATTTTAGGTTATCCCCATCCCTCCCACTAACATGGTCAGATCACTGGGTGATCACTTGGTCTATGATGACCACAAAATTAGGACAACATAGACCGACAACACTACACACTACCAGTAGAGCCTGGCATAGAATTAAGCCAGATGGAGGTAATTACCATTACCCCATGCCAACTCGAGCTGGGTGAAGACGCAGATTGCAATATTGATATCCTCTCAGACTGGCTACTTACCACGTTGGACAAAATAATTCTCATTTCTTGAGTATCGAAAAAAGAAAGGAAGTTGTCCCAACCTTG
Source organism: Triturus cristatus (assembly GCF_964204655.1). Lineage (NCBI taxonomy): Eukaryota > Metazoa > Chordata > Amphibia > Caudata > Salamandridae > Triturus > Triturus cristatus. The sequence continues at coordinate 1,577,897,022 of NC_140590.1, forward strand.
GTATAATGAAAATTTAAGGCTATCTAGACAGGAATGCCACAGACAGGAACAAAAATGGCGAAGAAATTACGAGGCAGATGAGAAAATAGCATACAAAGTGAAACTTGCTAAACATAAAAAAGATATAATAACAGCCAAAACAGACTATTTTACGATAAAATAAAAAATGCTTGTGACACCAATAAAACTCTCTTTTCGGTGATCAATAGATTGGTTAAATCTAATAAGACCAGCCACAATGAATCTAGTCAGGATTTCTGTAATGTGCTGGCAAACTTTTTTTAAAAAAAGGTGACAGACATCTACAATATGTTCACTAGCATTGATTGTCAGAATAATCTCAAAGCCAATCTCAAGAAAGATCTAACTAGCTTCTCTGAATTTACTCAGCCTCTAGATGAACAACTATCAGACCTTATTTTATCAATCAAGTCAGGCTCACCCTATGATCCCTGCCCACCCAATATAATGCATTTAATTCCTACACAAATGGCACTGTGCTTGGGTCCTATCATTAAGATAGTATTTACCAGCGGAATTTTCCCGACTCAATGGAAACGGACCTCCATTCTCCCTCTCTTGAAGAAAGACAACCTTGATAGTTCAGAACCTGGTAATTACCGCCCTATTGCAAGACTACCCTTTGCCGCTAAATGTATTGAAAACTTAATGAATAAACAAATTACTCAACACATCGAATCCAATGCCCTGCTAGATGAAACACAACACTGGTTTAGGAAGAATCACAGCACAGAGTCTGCCCTAATCACGCCCACTGAGGACATTCGGTCTATTTTAGACGTAGGAGGTACGGCCGCTCTGGTGCTGCTTGATCTCTCGTCTGCCTTCGATACGGTCAGCCATGAGATCTTGGCTGTCCGTATGCAAGAGACAGGAATAAAAGGCTTGGCACTTGAACTTCTGAAATCCTTTCTGAGCAATCGTCAACTTAATGCAGCAATGGGGTCGGCAACCTCTAAACAATTTTCATTGCCATGTGGAGTTCCGCAGGCCTCAGCCCTGAGACCTACACTTTTTACCCTACACATGGCACCGCTTGCCTCGATAGTAAAAAAAGCAGGATTTGTCTTGGCCTCCTATGCTGACGACACACAGATTGTTGTGTCTTTAACAAAGGAAGGAAAGCACCCGGGTGAAGCATTTAAGATCTGTATCAGCTGTAACAGCCTCTATCTTACCATCAATTCAGGCTTGATCAATAGGCTCCAGATTGCACAGAATGCGGCGGCTCACCTCATTTTGAATATCCCCAAGAACGTCTCAGCCAAAGAAGCCATAAAAAAACTGCATTGGCTTCCAGTCAGGCAGAGATGCAAGTTTAAGGTCCTATGCCTGGCTTTTAAATCACTGCACAATCTGGGACCAGCATAGTTCAGGAACAAACTAAAATGGTATGTTCCCAGTAGGACCCTATGGTCTGGAACAGCCAGGAACATGGGAATTTCCCCCTTTAAAAAGTCACGTGGGGAGGCAAGAGTCTGTTCAGCTCAGCAGCTATGCTATGGAATACACTTCCTACCTCTTTAAAATCAGCTTCCTCCTTAATTCATTTTAGGAAAGGTCTGAAAACCTGGCTGTTTACACAAACCATCTAACCCGATCAACCAAACTATGACCTTGTGCTTACTGTTTTCACTGCTCTTAGATCAGGTATAGCGCCGAGACGCCTTAGGGTATATGCTGCGCTATATAAATTTAACTCAATTCAATTCAATTTCCATAGCAAAAGCATTTTTTGGTTTCAACAGTTTTAGATCGCAAATTGCAGCCATAAAACTATCCACAAGCGGTCCATGCACTCCAGGTGAAAGATATACAGTTGCAGCTCGGACTGCTTTAAAAAAAAATGTGGTAAGCTCTCTGGGGTCATACATTGAATGACCCAGGAGGTTTACAGTTTTTTTAATTTTCTTGGGGGGCTGCTGTGCTACCTGAAGCACTCCTCAAAACATTTAACCATTGGTAGTTTTCTTGCCCCTCTTGGGTGGCACCACGCTAACTAAAACATTTAAAAACAAAGCCCTTGCGTGGCATTATGGGGCATTCCCAGAGTGAGCAGTGAATATTTTACGAGTGGCCATGCTGTTTTAATAGTAAAGCAGCAAGGCCAATCAAATTGTAATTGTTTTTGTGGATGCCAGATCCCAACCGGGTTACCAACAGCCAACTTTGTGGGTTATGTTTGGCAGCACAGAGATCGCCTGCACTTTCAGTTGTGCAGTTATTCCATTTAATTTTGCCAGAGCTGGAAGTCCACATTGTTTTGTTATGTGGGTGCCCGGTTCCACCTGGGGCATCTACAACCTTTTAACACTGTTGGATATGGAGGAGGAGGCCACTGACCCTGTACCACCATTAGCTCCCCACCCAGCATGCTTCCTGGTGTGCTAGTGGGAGCTGGCTTCTCTTCCTTGCTCCCCTGGACTAGCAGCCTTTCTTTATGAAAATCTCTGTTCCCTGCCCACCACAGCGCTCTGGCAGGTAGAGAGCTAACTGTGTCCTGGGGGTCATTGTTTCAAGAGTGCGCTGAGGATGAGGGATCAAGGGCTGAAATCAGCTCATGGGTGGTGGCCCAACTCTTCCTTCCCAAACAAAATGTGCTGGGCACCCAGGGCCAAAATTGGCTCGGGGGGATGCCCGATGCCCTCCTCTCATGAAATCAGCATAGGGAGGGCATCGGACCCTACAAACAATCCCTCCCCATACCATTAATCATTACATATAGTTTAAAACTAGGACCCTAGCCCACCTCAGGGGTCCTTTATTAAAGAAAAGCACAGCCACCATTTATTTTTTACTGTGAGATCACAGCAATTATTATTATTATTTTGAACTTTTAGCCCTTTGGGACTCACCACAAGGTCTTTGGGGCAAAGTATCCCTACCTTGCCCCTCTATATTCCAATTAAAAAACATTTTTGGAATATTGAACTAAGTCCCAGAGTTCTGTAATGGTCGATGCAACATTTATTTTCATGTTTAAGCCAGCCAATCAGAGCACTTGCACTAACAATGCACCCTCAACCTGTCAAAAAGCTTACATTTTCAAGTTTCAGCCCAACGTAGGGATAAACAAATATTTTGAAGCTTAATTACTCCAGAACTGCTGAACACCAAATCACAAAAGGCATGCTTTTCTGGGTTAAGCTCCAGCATTCGGAAAACATTACAGTTGGGCTACATCTTAGTTAAAAAATCCCTATGGAAATTTAATGGGAAAATTCAATTTTGGGCCCCTCATTTTTCTCAGCACCCGCTTGACGGATCCCCCCAAAACTTTCAATAATGGAGCTGAGCTGGATGAACTTCTTTTTTGAACAGTTTCGTGAAGATTTGTGAAATGACGACAAAGTTATCAAAAAACACTTTTCCTATGGTAACTATTTCATAACTATAAGTACACAGTATACATATATACTGTGTCGCCAGTAGGTAGTTATAGTTAGAACCTAGTTTCCATAGGAAAAGCATTTTTTGATGTGCTTATAACTTTGGCATCGTTTGACGAATCTTTATGAAATTTTCCAAAAAGTTCCTCTTTTCAGATCAGCTCCTATCTTAAAAGTTTGGGGGTGATTCGGCAAGGGGGGCTGAGAAAAAAGGGGGGTTCCAAAACGTGTTTTCTCCATGCAATTTCCATAGGAAACTTTAAACAAGGCTGCAGGTCAAATTGCTGAACGGAATAACGCCAAATTTGGCAGGGAGAAAGGTGTTGGTCCAGAAAGCACACTTTTGTTGAAATGGTGTAAATCTGTTCAGTAGTTTTTGGGATATTAAAGGAAATATATATATATATATATATATCTGGGCGGAGCCTAACTCCAGAGCACGAGCTTGCCTCTGATTGGATGCTAACACTTAAAACCAGGAAGTGTTAGCAGCCATCTTGTGTTTCGCAGCAAAGTGAAAATAAAACAAAGGTGCCGGGGGCAATTTAATATACCGGAGCTCTGTCTGCGAGATACCACTTTCATGCTCCCTCTCCCCACATCACTAGCTCGCAGCTATGCCTTTAGAAGTCAGTGTGTCGGCTCGCAACTCTCTACCTCTGCGAGCCAGTACGCTGCTGCGTTGGCTCACAGCTCTCTACCTCTGCGAGCCAGGATGCTGCTGTGCCTTTGCGAGCGGACGGCCCATAGTTCTCCCTCTGCGAGTTGAGCCCACGGGTGCGAACTGTTGAAAGTAGGAACTGTTGGCAGCCATTTTGTGATTCAGTCGACGTCAGCTCGCATCTCTCTGTCTACAAGACATCGAGTCCGTAGTTCTACCTCTGCGAGGCAACTCTGAAAACATACCAGAACTCTGTCTGTGCGAGATACCCCTTTTATGCTCCCTCTCCCTACATCACCAGCTAGCAGCTATGCCTTTAGAAGGTAGTTCATTAGCTTGCAGCTCTGCGTCTGTGAGCCGTCGGGCCCGCAGCTCTACCTCTGCGAGCCAACTCATTAGCTCGTAGCTGTGTGTCTGCTAGCAGGCCCGTCGGCCTGTTGCTCTCTCTGTGCGAGTTAGACCACAGCTCTCTGAAGCATAGATCCCAACAACCTTCTCGGGCCCGCAACTCTCCCTCTGCGAACCAATGGTCGGCTCGCAGCATTTTGAAGGTATGGCTGGAAGATATGGATAAATGTCTGTAGCTCATGCAGTTCGTTCGTAGAATAAGAGATATGTTTAAAGATGGGTAATTACTTTTTTTTCCATTGAAAACGCCAACTATTGGGAGATAAAAGGCATTGTTTCATAAAAAGTAGGGTGCATATTATTTTTGAGGAAAAGCATGTGTGTCATTGGTTAATAAAAAAGCAGTTTAAACGTGGAGTACATATTATAGGATAAAATTTGCTCAGCTCAACCGCACCTGCTAATTGCATTTGGAAAGTACAGTTCGAACTTAAAACAATGGTGAGCTTTTAACCTGCACGTGCTGTTAAATGTTCGAGAAAATGTTGCAAAAACAATATCGTTGGGTTTAAAAAAAAAAAGATGAACTTTTAACCTGCACGTGTCGTAGAATGTTCTAGAAAGTGTGTTGATAGAATACGTTGAACTTTTCACCTGTATGTGTCCTTCAATGTTAAAAAAAAACTATTGATATGGAAAGTTCAAAAATAACCAATTGAGAGAAGTATTGCAATCTTAAAAAATCAAGAAACTATTCTGATTTTTTCTTTACATGTATCTATGTGTGGAGCACAGGGCAATTGTGCCATTAGTGGTTCCATTGCTGATGAAAGCGGTGCATTGCATGTACTGTGTGACACAGAAAGAATTGCATGTGTTTCTGACCTTTGAAATCTGCAGACCAACTAGCTACAAAGGTAAGTTAGAAATTAAGAAGGTGTGTTATGTGTTCTGTAGTAGTGGTTAAGTCTTTGAGCCAATATTTTTAACTTTGAAAGTCTGGCGTCTCACATTGGTTGTAAAATATGCATAAAGTGTGACAAGTTAGTAAACAAGTACTTTATATGTGTTTCACAAAGAAAAGGTGTAAATTGTCATCTGTAAAGGACTATATGGTTTTGAAAATTAGATGTAGGGTTAATTTGGATTTGTATATCTATTCCGTCGAGATAAACAGAATGTCGCACATTTGCAAATTATGCTTAGTCTGGAAATAGTGGGGATGGGGTAAGAGTAGAAAATTAATGAGTTATTAACTTAACAGAGGTGGAGCAAAAACCAGAAATGTTATGTACACAGTTTGGGGTCTCATTTTTTACACTGACGGTTAGATTTCAATATCAGTCAAGGCTGGTGTGGTACTGCGAGGCTTTGGATTTGGGTGTTCGTAGGAAATCTAGATTATTGGGGAGCGTTTCTTTAGAAGACATTTTTTATAAATATGTGGGAGATAAAAAAATTAATGAAAATGTTCTCTGTGTATTTTTCTGTACGATTTTGTTCACAGTCCTAAAGTAAATGTGATTATTAGTGATAGCAATTGTCAGGATGTGTTCCTCTGCTGAATATACGCAGGCCTTTAAGTGGTCCAGGTCTTATCGGTACTGAGCTCCATCACTTCTTTAAGACAGCCGCCATTTTTTTTTATCCCAATTAAAGCTGTTAATATACGTATAGTAAAGGGGCGATACAGATATTTTATAAATGTGTGACAGATAAAAAAAGAAGTAAAAGTGTTCTTAGTAAACTATCTGTAGGATTTTTTCACACTACTAAACTAACTGTGATTATAAGTGATGAAAATTGTTAGGGTGTGTCTCTGTGCTGAAGATAGGCAGGCCTTTAAGTGGGCTGGGTCTTACCGGTGCTGAACACTGGTACCCCTTTCAGACACCCGCCATTTTTTTCATCCCACTTAAAGCCCTCAACATATGTATATTAATGAAACGGTACAATAAAAGTTTAGGAATTACACCTTTGTTTACTCTCCTCATGTCCCACCCCCATTTTGTGCAGCCAACAGTAGTGTTTATAAAAATTAAGTGATAGAGCTTTATCTATTATGAAAATAGCACTTATATCTTTACTGACATGTACGTGGGATCTGTAGTGTAAAGAGAAGGTTGTAATCAGTTTCAATGGTACAAAAGTGACGTGACATATGTTTGCAAGATTACATGGTTTTAGGAGTAAGGAATAGAGGTAACAAGTAAGAAGTATAGTTTGTTATGTTTAAACGAGTATGTAGTTTTGTAAATCAGGTACAGCATTGATTTGTGTTGAGAAATAAATTTGGCCGAGATAAAGAAAATGTTGCACGTTTGGAAATTATGTTTGGTCTGGAAATAGTGGTGAAGGGAGGGGGGGGGGTGGGATATTTATCTGTTATTAATTTAAGGCAGGTAAAACAAAAAACAGATCTATTATGTGTACAGCGTGTGGGCTCATTTTTCACACAGAGAGGTATATTTGAATATATAAGGGAGGTGTTGTACTGCAAGCATGTTTACAATGTGCAGACATTACATGGAGAGCAAATACACAAAGTAAATATGTACCTTTCTTTGGATATGTACGCATGTTTTAAATAATTTGATGATAGTTTTAGATATAGTGTACAATGCCATGTGATGCGGGGCAAGAGAGGGTGAAGGAGGTATTCCGGAGAGAGACAGCTGTGGTATATTCTCAGTATTAGTTTGGGGAGGGATAGCTGCGGGCTGGTGTTGTGTTGTGTTGCAGAGGTAGAGCTGCGGGCCCCACTGTTTGCAGAGGGAGAGCTTCTAGACGTCTTGTATAGGGATAGCTGCGGGCTGTTGATGCGGGGCGAGCGAGGGTGAAGGGGGTATCTCGTAGAGGGAGAATTGCGGTATATTTGCAGCGTTCGCTAGTAGAGGTAGAGCTATGGACCTGACGGCTTGTACAGATGAACCTGTGGGTCCAACGGCTCGCAGACGAAGAGCTGCGAGCGACCCGTGGTTCACAGAGGGAGAGTTGCGAGCCAGCAGGCTGGCTCGTAGAGGAAGAGCTGCGAGCCGACTGGCTGGCTCGTAGTGGGAGAGCTGCGGTCCATTGGCTCGTAGAGGGAGAGCGGCGGGCCGGCTCGCAGAGGAACAGCGGAGGGCCAACTGGTATAGGGAGAGGTGCGGGCAGTCAACTTGCAAAGGGAGAGCTGCGGGATGGTGATGTGGGGAGAGGGAGCGTAAAAGGCGTATCTTGCAGAGAGAAAGCTGGGGTATGTTTCCAGTGTGGGATTGCAGAGGTACAACTGCGGGCCGGACGGCTCGCAGACAGGGCTACCTCTGTAAGCCAACACTGGAAATATACTGCAGCTCTCCCTCTGCCGGATAACCCCTACACCCTCTTTCGCCCCACATCACCAGCTAGCAGCTATGCCTTTAGAAGCTAGTCTGTCGGCTCGCAGTCCTGCATCTGCGAGCCGTTGGGCCCGCAGCTCTACCTCTGCGAGCCAGCCCATTAGCTTGTAGCTGTGTGTCTACTAGCAGGCCAGTCGGCCTGTTGCTCTCTTTGTGCGAGTTAGAACACAGCTCTCTGAAGCATAGCTCCCAACAACCTTCTCGGGCCCGCAACTCTCCCTCTGCGAACCACCGGTCGGCTCACAGCTCTTCGTGTACGAGTTCTCAGGCCCGCAGTTGTATCTCTGATACCAAGACTGGAGTATCGCAGCGAGATACCCCCTTCATGCTACCTCTCCCCACATCACCGTCCCACAGCTATCCTTTTGCAAGCCGACGGCCCGCACCTTTCCCTATACCAGTCGGCCCGCAGCTGTTCCTCTGCGGTACGGCCCACAGCTGTTCCTCTGCGAGCTGGCCCGCAGCTCTCCCTCTGCAAGCCAAAGGGCTGCAGCTCTCTCTGTATGAGCCAGCCAGTCGGCTCGCAGCTCTTCAGCTACGAGCCAGCCCGCCGGCTCGCAAGTCTCTCTCTGCGATCCACTGGTCGGCTTGCAGCTCTTCGTCTGCAAGCCATCGGGCCCGCAGTTGTACCTCTGCAAACCAATACTGGAAATATACCGCAGGTTTCCCTCTGCCAGATACTCCCTTCACCCTACCTCGCAGCACATCACTGGTCATATGTATCCTTTTGCAAGCTGACGGCCCGCAGCTCTCCCTATGCGAGTCAGGCCCATAGCTGTCCCTCTACGAGCCAGACCGCAGCCCTACCTCTGCAAGCTGGCACGCAGCTCTTCCTCTGCGAGCCGATGGTCCGCAGCTCTCTCTCTACAAGCCAGCCAGTCGACTCGCAGCTCTACCTCTATGAGCCAGCCCGCCGGCTCGCAACTCTCCCTCTGTGAACCAACGGTCGGCTCGCAGCTCTTCATCTGCGAGGCCTCGGGCCCGCTGTTGTACCTCTGCAAGCTAAGACTCGAAATATATTGCAGCTCTCTCTCTGTGAGATACCCCCTTCACGCTCCCACTCCCCACTTCATCATCCCGCAGCTATCTCTTTGCAAGCGGACGGCTCGCGCCTTTCCCTATACCAGTTGGCCCGCAGCTGTTCCTCTGCGAGCCGGCCCGCAGCTGTTCCTCTGTGAGCCGGCCCGCAGCTCTCCCTCTGCGAGCCGACGGGCCGCAGCTCTTTCTCTATGAGCGAGCCAGTCGGCTCAAAGCCCTTCCTCTACGAGCCAGTCCGCCGGCTCGCAAGTCTCTCTCTGCGAACCATCGGTCGGCTCACAGCTCTTCGTCTGCGAGCCGTCAGGCCTGCAGTTGTACCTCTGCAAACCAATACTGGAAATATACCACAGCTTTCCCTCTGCCAGATACTCCCTTCACCCTACCTCGCTGCATTTCACCGGTCATAAGTATCCTTTTGCAAGCCGGCGGCCCGCAGCTCTCCCTATGCAAGTCGGCCCGTAGCTGTCCCTCTATGGGCCGGCCCTCAGCTCTCCCTCTGCGAGCCAACATGCAGCTGTCCCTCTAGAAGCCGACGGCCCGCAGCTCTCCCTGTACGAGCCAGTCCGTGGGGGGATGATTCACTCCCACTGTGTGCTATTTTTATACTAAATAAAACTTTGTTGGTTTAGTTTTTATAAACAGTACTCTCAGGGGCACAAAGTGTTGGTTGCAGTACTAAAGGACACGTATATGTAAATTAATGTCATAACGAGGTTATGTGCTGGTGTTAAAGCTTGTTACATGACTGGGCTGACACAATACCAAAATGGGAATGACATCTTACTTAATCTCTCCCCCCTCTCCTTTCCGATGTTGGACGTTTTTGTTGCTCCCTAACAGTTGATCTGTTTTTGGTTATGCACATCCAGAATGAAATGTAAACCTGTGCCATATCTTTGTTAATATCGTGCAGTGTTATGCTTACTAACTTGCCGATAGAAGTGTTAAGGTAATGATGGTAACGTTTACATGTGCCATTTAGTTGAGAATATCAGTCTAATTATACAGATAACAATTTTTCAAAATAGTGTCTACAAATGTATCTGTACTGGGTTGCAGAGGAAGTGCTCTTGGACGGTGGGGTGTGTGGGACGGTGGGTTGGGGCGGGGTGGGGAAGGGAAAAGTAGGAGGTAGTAGATACACATAAAAATGGGAAGGTGAATCTAAATAATTAAATAAATACGTGCTGTATGTCCAGTGACACTACCTGCCACCCTACTGTTCCCTTATTCTGCTCCACTGCCATACAGCATTCCCTCTGCAAGCCGCCAGTGGAACTTATCTAATTGTATATGATTATTTTAACATATTGAACAGATATAACAAAGAATTGAAACTTTTTTTTCTTTCTCAGAAAATTATTTTGTTTGGATTAAAAATTTAAAATGCCTAGAAGAACTGAAAAAAAAGGAAAGACAAAAAGGCCATCTATTTAAAGAAAAGTAAAAAATGCGGATTACAAGTAAATGAGAGTCTACAAAAAGACTTTCTTCTGGTAAAAACATTAGACAATTTTTTTTAAAAGTATTACGAACATTTAATGATAATAACATCACACAAAGGAAAAAAAATAATTTTCCAAGTAAGGAGAAGCAGACTTCGACTTCAAAATGCAAGGAAAAAAATCATGATAAGGAAACAGTATTTGTTACCCGTAGACAAAAACAATTTCAAGAAATTCGACAAAGACTTTTTTGAAATACAGTAATTAAGAATTTAATAAAAGGATGCTGGAAATATAAAAAGTAAGTGCTGCAATTGAAACAGAAACAGCATATTGAAAGCATAGTGGATACTGCTTTTAAATTAAAACTAAAAATATTTATTTTGATTTTGAAGAGGATGAAACTGTTGGATAAAACAATGAAGATTCTGAAAGACAAAAGTTAAAAAAAAATGACTTGTGAACAGAAGCAACTTTTGTAAAGTCTTTAGTGGAGAATGGAAACATACGCCTAATAGCGAACCTTTTTTAATGACGAAAGTTACTTCCAAGAAAATAGTTTACCATTTGCAGTTGATACTAGAGGTCGTTGCTTCGAAGTTCAGAATGGTTGTCCTGTTCCAAAAGAGGAAATGGTTGGTATTAGTGCAGAACAGTTAATAGCTGAAGAAGTGCAAGGGAAACGCACACAGGCTCCTGAATATAAGTGGGGTTGTAGCAGTATTTGTAGTATTTGAAAGGAATCTATTAATATAATGCGAAATTTGTTACAAAAATATACACTGAAAAGTGTTAAACAGAAGATTTGGTTGTTACAAGTACTAGATCCATGTAATGTAAGAAAATATACTGAGAAACATGGTAATTCTCTGGCTTGTCTTTAACGAAAAGTGTGTAAAAGTGTTTTTCATCACTTGAGGATGTTAGCAGTACACCATTCAGAAATGTGGAAGTTTGTAAAGAAACTGTACTATGTATGTAAAAAGTCTTGCATTATGTTTAAATGAACTGAACACAGCTCTTTTACACGGTTCTTTATCAGATGTCCCAAAAAAGTGAGATGACATTGAGTTCCGATATTTTGGTTCAGAAGAGCAGTGCAGAGAAACTGAAAGTGTGACAATTACAGGTGTTGGTGTAGATGGGAAAGTGATTAGGATTGATCAGTTTGAAGAAGAAATTGTAAAGTTTAACAAAGTGTGCTCTGAAATTCCAAACTATGTTTCTGTTTGTTGTCGATGTACAAATTATAAAATACAAACTAGGAATGTTGATTTGTATTTGAAATCTGAAAAGAAGAAGAATGATAAATGGAAGGAATTTTCAACGTACTTGTTAGTGGAAGGTCAACTTGAGTTAGGCAGTGATCAATGTATTTGTAAATATTGTTATAACAAATTAGAAGAGAACAAAATGCCTGCTAGAGCAGTACATAACAAGTTAGAATTAGTACCTATTCCAGAGGAACTGGCAGATTTGAATACATATGAGGCAGTGCTAATAAAATCTGTTCATCCATTTCAAACTATAATTCACATGGAACCTAAAACAGGTAAACTGCCACCAACAGACTTACAAAGAGGACTGAAAGGAAGAGTGGTGTGCTTACCTTTGGATTTTATGAAAAATATTGAAATTGTTGGTGGAGACAAAGAGGAAAATGAAGCAGTAGTCATTCTAGTAAATGGAGTACCAACAAAGAGTCGGAAAATATGGCAAGAATTTGTGGATGTTAATAAACTTCAAAAGGCTAAGTTATATCTTGTGGAGAACAATATTTATTATCAAAGAGTATATATGGAAGAACAGGTAATAAGTTTGGAAGATGAATCTGAAATTTCAAGTGGTCAAATAGAAAAAGTGGACAAGTCAAGGAGTGAAGAGATTTATGAACATTACACAATATGTCCTCTACATTCAAAAGAAGTAATAGGAAACAGCATTGAGTTATTTCAAATGAAAAAAGTAAAGGGAACTCCAATGAGAGTATGGGAGAAAAGCTTGGAAGCTCATTGTTTTCCACAGCTGTTTCCTACTGGAGAAGGTGGGCGATATGATGACCGACCTGTACGGATTCCAGCTTCTGAATATCGCTCAGCAAGATTATACTCTGAAGATCCTCGATTTTGACAGTGTATTCCATATATATTTCACCTTTTGTTTGAAAGTGATCTGTCTTCTCTATCCTATGCAGTGAACCACATACTTAAAACTGGAGTTCATTATTCACTTCTTTCAGCGAAAGAATTTGTGGAGAATGTTCAACAAACAGATGAAAAATTAGAAGCACAGTTAATTTGATGGCATGTCAACGAAGAACAAATGAGTATTGGTATCATCGTCATGGAGAACTGAAGTGTATGTTACGGAACTTAGGTACACCGACATGGTTTGTGACACTTTGCTGTGCAGAGTATGCATGAGAAAATTTGGTTGAATTTCTACGAGAAGCAAATTCCAATATAAGAGTGTTGAAATGAAGACACCTGGAGAACTGTGTTCTTTGGATCCTGTAAAGGTGTGCAGATATTTTAATCATAGGTTTCAAGCTATGATGTCTTTCATCTGCAATAAAAGGAATCCACCTCTTGGAGAAGTTACTGATTTCTTTTGGAGAAAGGAGTATCAAGAGAGAGGTGCTCCCCATATACATATGCTATTGTGGATCAAGGATGCACCTAAATTTGGAACTGATTCAGATGAAATAGTATTGTCTTTCATTGAACAGTATGAGACATGTGAGATTCTGAGACAAGGAGGAGATAGAAGCTTGAAACAGCAAGTTTTACGTTTCCAAAGTCACCGTTGTGGAAAGTACTGCCGACGAAAATACAAGTCACAAGGAAAATTTTATACCAAGTGTCGGTTTGGATCTCCACGCCCAGTAATTTCTAAAGGAAGAGTAAAGTCTTTTTTTTCTTCTGTAAGGCACACAATAACTCACAAATCTCCAATTACAGCTTCAAAAGCAATATTAAACAGAATTTAAAAGAAGGAAAATATGCAGCAGTTGGATGTCATGGATGTTTAGTAAAACACACAAAAGGTAATCTTAACAACCACAAGAAACTCAGTTGTGAAACTGCAGATAAGCGAGAATTTTACTATTTAGCACTTCTCCAACTGTTTAAACCATGACGTAGCGAAAGTGATTTACTTGGAGATTTTGACTGCTACGAAAATTCTTTTAATGCATGTAAAGATAGCATTGCATGTTCAATTTTCCCTACATATTTAAAAATGTTGAATGATGAAGTTGAACAGGAAAAGACTATTACAGCTGCAGTTGCTAATGAACGTTCACAAGAAAGTCAAAGTTCTGGTCCATGTAGTCAAGATCCACTTGGACAACCAATAGTGGAAAATGAAGCAGCGATTGCTATGCATGAAGTCGAAATTGCAATGCAACAAGTACAAGACGAGAATATTACATTGGAAAAGTTAGAAGAACAAGTAAATATTGAACAGAAACAAATATATAGACAAGTGAGAGAACAGATAGAACACGGTTTGTTACATGAAAAGAAAAAATGTGTATGTTCATCATTTAAACCTATTCTGATGTACATCAGTGGACAAGCTGAAATGGGTAAAAGTTTTTTAATTAAAGTTTTGATAAGTTACCTTAAAAAAACTACTGGTTCACATGTATCTTGTGTGATAACAGCTCCAACTGGAATAGCTGCCCACAATGTTAAAGGAATTAGACAATCAGAAGTTATCTGGAGAAGCTTCTTATGAAGTGTCAAGAGTGCTGAAGAAGATGAAACTTTTAATTATTGATGAGGTGAGCATGGTCTCAAACTTAATGCTTGCTTTTGTGCATTTAAGAATTCAACAGGTATTAAAAACAGAATATGACGTTCTCTTTGGAGGAAAACATTAAGGTGCCGATTCCGATCCGGTAAAACCCGGGTACGAATGGTCGTACGGAGCTTTTTTTCCATCCGACTCGTACCCGGGAAAAACACCTTACAAACTCGCAAGTACGATTCGCACAGATATACCATTTGAGTACGAGTCGTATAAAACACCTACCGGCAAAAAAATACATACAAATCTGATTCTGGACTGCGCATACGCGACATCCGGACGAAGTCAGGCAGCGTTCTACGGACCAGCAAGTACGATTCGTGCCGACGTCACTCCGCACGCAGCATTTTTTACGGGAGCCAAAAACTGCCGGATAATTGAGGACGACGCGAAGAAGGACCGGTACGCGACAGACAGCGATGGACCCCAACCTACGCGTCATCCCGGCCCTCATAGCCTACCACCTCGTGTACAGAAACCGACGCAGACGCCACAGAAGGTCAGAACAACCCCCAGGGGCAAAGGGGGGGGTGTGCAAGGGGCATGAAACATAACCCACACCCACAAAATACTAATACATCCTGCACATTAAATACCTCCATGGTCTGGTCACTTCGGGGGGCGTGTCCACCAATCCCACGTCCCGCCACAACGGAAGTGGACATGGACGCATACCCGTCACCACCACAATGGTGGTACGGGACGTACCCACGCCCCCCAGAGCTGGGTACGGCCCGTACCACCATTGTAGTGGTGATGTAGGGGTACGCGTGTACGGACCGTACCCACGCCCCCAGAGCGTGGGCACACTCAATCCATCTGATGTGTGAAGTAAGCCGTGCTGTGTGTCTGACTTTCTGAGCTAGCCCCACACCTGTGACCCCCCCCTGGCAAGTGGCACATGTGCAGAGTGAGGTTTGCATCCGCTGTTGCCAATGGCAGGTGATTGATGTGTGCCTGTGTGTGTCTGTGTACTCTGCTGAGGTTTCGTCAGTGGCCTGGCGCATGTGACTGCTTTGCATTGCTGTCCATCAGCCTTGTGTTGCTTGGGATGCACAGTGTGTGCCATGATCAGGGATTGGTTCGCACCCCTCATGCCACCTGTGTACTTACTATGCCATGTAGTGCATTGCTGCGTCCCCCGTGGAAAAAGTCCCTATGACTAAGGTGCTATTACTTGCCAGCATACTATGCCCTGTTCTACAAATCTAAGATGTTCAACTGTGTGTCTCTGTGACATGGTGCAGGTGTAGTGGTGTTGTCCCACTTTTTCATCCACATAGGTATCCCCCTACCACAAGGGGAAGATCTGGAAGGACGCAGTCAAGGCCGTGCAATTGGCGGAGGGTCGCAGTCGGCGCCTGCCACAAGTGAGGAAGAGATGGCAGGACATCCGGTGCTGGACCCGGAGGATCGCCCGGGTCATGCTGAAGGAGGAGGCTCCTCACAAGCATGGCAGGCGCGGGCGCCTGACCCACCAGATGCAGCGTGTCCTGGCGGTGGTCTTCCCTGACCTGGATAGGCGGATACAGGAGTTACAGCAGCAGGAAGGGGGTAGGTACATGTGTGTTTGTTGTGTGTCACCAGCTTTTGTTGCTACTCATTCGCCTGGAGACACTGCCAGGGTATATATGTGCAGTGCATATCCTGTTCCCCCACAGTCAACCTGTGCTGTTCTTCCTCCCTTCCCCTCCTTGACATGTGTTACCTGGTCTGTGTGTGTTCACTATTGCACATGGTCATCTAGGCTGCCAGTTTATCAAGCTGCACACTGCTTTCAGCATCATGTGTGGGGGTGGTCTGCCTGTGCCCTGTCCTGTACAGTCATTAGGGGGTGCATATTTGTTGCCACTGATGCTGAGTCCCAACATAGGAGTGTGAGGTTTCAAATGAACAGACTTGCTGCATGCATTACCAATGTTGTGGCCTCAGACATGATGTGCATGAGTGGGATATATGCATAGTGGCGGGACGGTTGCTCCTGTTACAGTCAGCTCATTCCAGGACCATGGGGCAGTGTGCCCACTACAGTCCCCTGACACAGCCTGCCCTCCTACTCATGTGTGTCATCCAACACTGTGCACATTCACTGTGGGTTCATAATGGCTCTGCCTCTGTGGCATTGTTCCCTGGCCTAGGTAGTAGTTTTCACATGTGTGATACATTTGCCCACTGGACAGGGATACAGCAGTTTGCTTGTGCATACTCACACTGGGCAGTGCCTGTGTGGCTATTCACAACAATCTGTTGATGTTTGTTTGTGACCAATATGTTTTGCCAGCCCTACAAGGTGATGTCGTGTTAATGAAGCTAGTTTACATGCACAGTTATTGTAACCCTGAATAAGAGCTTTCACTTCTTGATTGGTATCAGTCACATTGACTCAGGTATGGGTGGGTGTGCGCGGGAGGGGCGTACATGTTCAACCCTGATGTTTCATTGGCAGTTCTAACTTGTGTGTGATGATTCGCAGTACAGAAAGTCATCGTGCAGTCCCCCCGTGATGTTGGCCAGTGCTTGCTGTTGGTGCTTCATTGCCTGTGTCAGTTCTTGGCAATCATGTATCCTGCTTGGACATTTTAGCACCTGTGTGTGGTTCAGATGCTACACAGTTGTGACTTTGTGTGCTGACATCTGTGGGTACATTCTGGCTTGCCATGAGGGGGAACCCACAGTACAGCTAGGCTTTTTTGCTAAACAATTGCAGGCCCATTAGCTTATGCATTGTCCTGGGTGTGGACATGTGTGCCACTCCAGATGACAGTCAGTAGGTCATATGTATAGCCAACTGTGTGATCAGGTGACGGATAGCCATGTGACAAATGACATTATTCAAGTTGTTACTCTGGGAAAATGTCCATCGGCACTCACTACACCTGTCAACATGTCTCAATGTTTCATATGCTTGACCTTGTTGTTTGGTTGTGAAGGACAATGATGTGCCTGCATGACAGATGTCTCCCAAGGAAGTGCACAACACACCACCTTTACACTTTCCAGGGACACGCTGGCACATTTGAAAGTAAAGCACAGTTTGGACAACACTTGTTTGGAGTTCATACATATACATGTTCCCACAGTGTGCTAGCATTTGGGTTAGTCCTTGGTTGTTGCTGATACCAACTTACAAGTGTCAAGTCATCCAGCCACCCTGGTGCCATGTATATGTACTTACTGCTTCGCCATTTCTGCCTAACAGTGGCTGATTTGAATGAGTCTGGCAGCTCAGACAATGACTGTGTACATGTAGTTTGGTGTGCACCTCCTTGTGTGACTTCTGCTATACTTGTGTTCACAGAGTGCCACATTCACACATGCTAGACATGTCCATTTTGTAAAGGGTTGTAATTCTCCAGGAGTCACAATGTATTTATTTGGGGTGTCAAAGGTACTCACAGGTCTCTGAGTGTGGGGACACCTTCTGCATTGGCATGTGGTATTTGGCCTTGGGTGCGACAATACTGTTTGTTTCCCAGTGAACAAGAGGTGGCATGCCTTCATAGTCTTGCTGTGCTCAACTGATCCCAGACACTAGCTTCTCATGATCTTGTGATTTCAAGTTATTTGCTGTTGTGTCCTAATTTTCATTGTTTGCAAGTGGCATGGTGCGTCAACCAACTGGGGAGTGCAGGGCTTACATATGTGGGGAGTATCCTAGATGTTACTCCTGATGCCTTTCCTGATATGCACTGTTGCCTATTTTGTTTGGACTCATGTGTCAGATGTATACAGGTGACTGATTTTTTCCTGTCTTTTCACCTTGCCCACAGCATCATCGGAGGACACCGAGGGAGACACCAGCACGGACGTGCAGGAGGGATCGAGCAGTGGTGCCACCACTGCTGTGGAGTCGGTGGAATCTAGTGGCACGGAGGGCGAGGGTAGTGAGGCGGAGGACCTGCCCAGTACCAACACAGACTACGAGGCAGACGGGTCCGAGGCTGAGCTCCCAGAGGGGGCGGAGGCTGCTCCCAGAGCTGAAAGCAACAGTACATCTCTCACCGCCCCCTCCATTCCCATCACCGCCCTCCCACTTGCTCGGGTCCCTTCTGTCCGTGCTAGGCCACACCGTGTCTCCTTCATGACAGGCACTGCACCCCCTGCCCCTGTCCCCCCTGCTGCCCTCACTGCCGAGTCTGTGGACATTCAGCGGCAGTTGCAAGTTGGGCAGACATCGATCCTGACTGTCCTCCATGGCCACACCAGACTGCTGACCCAGATGGTGTCGTACATGGAGGGCATGTCATCAGCGATGTCTGACCAACGGATGTTGCTGAGGTCCCTGGACTCGTCACTGACGGCAGTAGCGAGTCACCTGCAGCGCTGCCTCCCCCCTACCCCTGGCCCATCCACAAGTCCAACACCCATGCCTGTCCCAAGCACACCAAGACATCCACACACACGCACCCCACTAGACACAAGCAGCACACCACCACGTAAGGGCAAGCGCACACCTCCTGACACGCATACTCAGGAGGTAGCAGGCACACCCACTGGGTGATAGGCACGTACTCACGTGTGTACTGGCCGTACACGCGTGAGTACGTGCCTATCACTAGGCCCTACGGTACCCCCAACGATAGTGATAGGCACGTGCTCACGCGCGTACGGGCCGTACACGCGTGAGTATGTGCCTATTACTAGGCCCTACGCTACCCCCAACGATAGTGATAGGCACGTACTCACGCGTGTACGGCCCGTACACGCGTGAGTACGGGCCGTATCACTAGGCCCTACGGTACCCCCAACGATAGTGATAGGCACGTACTCACACGTGTACGGTCCATACACGCGTGAGTACGTGCCTATCACTAGGGGTGGGCGGAATTTGCGTAATCGCGTTACGCAAATCTCCGCGAAACGGTAAAAAATCTCCGCGAACACGCAGAAATTCCGCGAACACGCGGAATTGCTTGTTCGCGATACTTTTTGCCTGTTCGCGATCGCTGTTTGCGTGCTCGGGGTGAAATATCTCGCGAACACGCATATTGAGAGCGCGAACAAGCAAAAAATTTCGCGAAGTCGCGGAACGCAGATTTTTGGGCAATTTCGCGTTCTCCGCGGAACGCGAAATTACCCAAATTCCGCAAATTCCGCGAACGGAACGGAATTTACCGCCCAGGCCTACCTATCACTAGGCCCTACGCTACCTCCAATGATAGTGATAGGCACGTACTCACGCGTGTACGCCCGTACACGCGTGAGTACGGCCCATATCACTAGGCCCTACGGTACCCCCAACGATAGTGATAGGCACGTACTCACGCGTGTACGGCCCGTACACGCGTGAGTACGTGCCATCACTAGGCCCTATGGTACCCCCAACGATAGTGATAGGCACGTACTCACGCGTGTACGGCCCATACACACGTGAGTATGTGCCTATCACTAGGCCCTACGGTACCCCCAACGACAGTGATAGGCACGTACTCACGCGTGTACGGGCCATACACGCGTGAGTACGGGCCCTACACACGCCCTCAGAGCGTGTGTACTGCGTTTCACAGCTTACACTGGTGATTGGAGGCGCACACGAAAGGAATGGAGGTGTCAGACTCGCACAAGGCTGTACATCAAGTCATTGTCAGTGCAGTCCTTCATGTGCAGGGCCTAGGTGTGTCAGGCAGTGATGTGGCACATGTCTCCTCATGTTGTGGCACAATAGATGTGTGATGAGCTGTTTACACATGTCATATGTGATGGGGCACTACGTGGCACACTTCCCCTTCACACTTTGCACATGTGTGCATGTGCGACACACGTGTCAAGCACTGCATCACTGGTATGGCACAGTCAGCAACACCCGCAACTGTCCCCTGATGGCAGGTACACGGATAATTACACCTCACATGTGACTCCCAGTGTGCCACGATCTGACTATGTCATGTGTGTGTCGTGTTCCCATGAGCTTTCCGTTGGTGTTCCGTCAACTCCATCTGCTGTTGCAGCTTCCAACATGTGTATGTGTGCATTTGCGCATGACACACATATACGCACACCATGCCACATGTGGACCTACACGTTACATGTGTCATGATGGTTCGAAGATGACTTCCTGACATGAGGCAATATCGGCGTTGCCTCAATGTCTGTGATCAGTTTTTGACATGGACCCCTTAATGGAAATGTGTGTCATCTGTCCATTTCCAGATAACATGTGACCTGTGCGTCTAGACTACCGCCAGCTGTCTGTATGAGATGACATCCTTCTAATGCTGATATGTGGATGTCTGTCACTCATGTAATGTGTCTGGCTTGTCACTTACACTGGCCAACAGCTATTTCATGGCAAGTCACGTCAACATTGCCATGCAACTATTGTGGCTGGCTCTTCGTAGGAGTATCACCTGGCTGGCCCACGTGTCCTGGATGTATTGCACAGCACAGACTCTGTATTAAGCAGATGTGTATTAGCTGTTGAACATGTGCTCACCTCAGTGACATTGGTGTGGTAATGTACTCACTCTTCGTTATTCCTTCCAAATCTCTGCAGGGCACCGCCTCTCCCCAGACGAATGCCAGACCTGGATGCCATGCGTGAACATGACTGCATACGCAGATACCGATTCTCTCAAGAGTTGATAGAGGACTTGACCCGCCGGCTTGCACCACACCTCCAACCACAACACAGGTATCCTACAGCTCTGACACCCAAGGTGAAGGTGATGGCAGCTCTTCCTTTTTTTTGCACCGGCACGTTTCAATTGACCATAGCTGATGTCGGTGGAATGTCCCAGACTATGTTCGGCCGTGTCCTGCATGATGTTATAGAAGCCATGTTGTTGCACCTGGATGAATTCATCCATTTTCCCACTCGTGAGCAGTTGACAGGTGTCAAGGGTGAGTTCTATGCCCTGGGAGGGATGCCTCATGTAATTGGGGCCATTGATGGGACACATGTGGCTTTGGTACCACCACAGGCACAGGAGGTAGCCTATAGAAACCGAAAACATTACCACTCCATTAATGCCCTTGTGGTGTGTCTTGCTAACATGCTGATTTCCCATGTCTGTGCACGTTTTCCAGGGTCCGCACAAGATGCATACATCATGAGGCGTAGCAGGGTGCCAGAAATGATGCTGCAGCTGCACGCGGAACGAGCATGTCTTGTTGGTGGGTATACTCTGTTAGTCCTGTGTTCAGCGCTATCTTTGTATCTTACGGCATATCCTGACTCACTTCTTCACATGATGTTTCCATGTAGGGGACTCTGGCTATTCCAACATGCCATGGCTGACGACGCCTCTCCGCAACCCCAGAACAGCTGCAGAACACCGGTACAACGACACCCATGGGCAGACGAGGCGCGTGATTGAGAGGACGTTTGGACTCCTGAAGAGCAGATTCCGGTGCCTCCACAAGACCGGCGGCGCCCTCCCATATGCCCCGGTGAAGGTCTGCAAAATCTTTATTGTGTGCTGCATGCTTCACAACATGGCAGTGGAGAAGGCCGTGCTACTCATCCTTGATCCGGATGAGCAGGATAATCCACACTTGGAGGATGAAGGGTTCGGGCACGGGGAAAGTGAGGATGAGGATGAGGACATCCGGAGTCAGCTTATCCGCAACTTCTCATGATGGTGAGTCCCTGTGTCTGAGTGTGCACGCTTTGAGCCTTGTGTGGCATGTGTTGCAATGTGTGTGTCGAGCTGACTGTGTGCTAAGTGACTTGGAGGTGTGTTCTGATGTGTCATTCAAGTGATGATGTCATTCCACACATATTAGCTGGGACACTAAATTTGTTAAGGGCATGGTGACAACATCATTCCTGTAGAGTACATGTACATGTCTGCGGATTACTAGCTCTTGGCTGAATTGTTGTGTGTCTGTCCTCCCCAGGTTCTTGCGGCTGTCGTCTACTCATGTCATCATTGCCCTCCTGCTATTCCTCATGAGTATTGCAACGTGTGCTGGATCAGAGTTACATGCACAGACATGGTGAAAAGTCATTTGGGGTAAGGAGTGCAGCAAGGCATTTTGTGGGTGGTACGTGTTTGTGATATGTGGGGACTGCTCCTGTGCATGTTGTGTTACCATGCATACATGTCGATTCACCATGGGCCACATGACGTGTTGCATGCCTCCCATGAATTGATGGTCACCATTCCTGACAGTCATCTGTAATGGTGTGTGGATTCTGATGAAGGCATCAATGTGTGTATAACGTCTCCAAGGAACATACGGGATGCTAATGGTGGACATAGTGTGGGACATCCCCATATGAGGCTCAATGGGGAATTGTAGACTCTCCGTGTGCAGCAAGGGGTGTTAGGCTCAACCCCTTCACTTGTGTGCCAGCTCAGTAGGATTTACACATCTGTGTGTTGAAGGGGGTGTCCAGTGTAGGTCACACATGGTCAGCCAAATGACCTGTGAGTCTGTTCCAATTGATGGATTTCCCTTAGTGTGAGGCTGAGTAATAAAGGTGTTTGTCACACTCCACTCCATCTCTGTCAATGCAGGTCTCTTGCCACTTTGCATGCGGCATATCTGGCATAGTTGTGGAAGATTATGCATAGGAGTCCATGTGTAGTTTAGCAAAATGCATGCAGTTGCTCATGGGTTAGGCTCCCTATTGGGCATGAAGTACATGGTCGTGTATGTTTTTTGGCATGTTGGTCCGCACAATGGGCCACCAACAGCTGCTGAGGGTGTGTCTCCTGTGCGCAGGTCGGCCTTCAGTTTCCTGATCCGGTGTCATGCTTCTTTGGTGATTGTGCATGCATTGTGTCTGGGTGTGCCATGTGACACTGGACACTCCTTACTTTACACACGCGCCTGTTGCAGTTGTCCTTCTGACATCCTAGTCTATGTGTGCAAATTCTGTCATTTTGCAAGGAGATGCCGCCTGATGCTGCGGCCCCTGCAGCAAGGGCCAACAGAGTATCCAGATTTGGCAACACACACGCCTCCAGGATGCTCCTCACTTCCTCCCTCCACCCATTCATTTTGCTGTCCTCAGCTTGTCTATGCCACTGTTGCCGCCACGCGGTGCCAAAGGCTGGACCATCAGCACATGCAAGGTGCACATTGCACCACCATCCTGACCTTGCATTACCCACATCACACTACAGTCTGATGTATCAGCCACACTCCGAGCTATGTCCATCCGCACATCTAACGCCTGCTGTCAGACATACCCTGGGCACACACACAACACCTTTGCATGCTGAGTGTGCAACTCCAACGGCCTACACTGCGCTGCCCCGCATTCCAGGCCCTGTCACACCAACCAGGTCAGGTCCCTAATACTCCCCACCGGCTCTGTAGCCCAGCAAGGGCATGGGAGTGGGACTCAAGGCTTCAGCATGTAGTATGGTGTCATCGTCTGGGACATGGCACAGGTATCATCTCTCAGCATGTCAATCTACAGAGTGCCCAGGACCCCCCTCTCCACCATCACATGTGCACAGCACCTTATCATCAGCTCGTATGCCATTGACAGCCAGGTGCTCCTCACCCTCAACAAAGACACAGACATTGGCAGTTCCATCATTCAAGTATGCATGTGATCTATTGATGAATGGCTGCACACGAGCCACCTGAGGCTGGACTTGTACAGGACTGAGGTGAACATCTGAGGATTGTCCCCTTCCAGCTGGGTCAAGTGCCTGTGTCCCACCCGCAAGAGCCCTGCACAAGCACCCAGTGGCCACACACACAAGATGGTGTGCATCATGTTTGGCTCGCTCACATTTGCCATGCTAGTCCACAGCATCTGTACCTCATGCTGCAATGCCCTCTGCATTATGCACATGATCCACAGATAGATCCACTCCAAGAAAAGACAGACCATCCCCCAGGTCCATGACAACATCCGTGTCAAATACTGCCCTGCCCTCTACGGAGCAAGTACATCCAAACTCCCAGGAAACTTGTCCACATCCAGGGTGCATCTACACAACCCAGATTCAACACCCTGCGCCCCAGCCACCTCACCGTCCACCATGGATAGCTGCAATGGATCACTGTCTGCTGCAGGGTGACCTCCACACTCCCCACCCACACTCAGGAGGCAGTCCACAACCCCGACCCCAACCAACCTTGTACGTCTGTCATCCTAGATCCCGTTGGGCCATCTCCGTGCATCCAACCTTGCCCTGGCCACCGTTCTTCACATCCACCGTACTCCAGCATACAGGATATAGTTCTCCCACCTGGCCACACATACCTGGGCTTCCCTCCCCGGGAACCTCCACATGAGCCATGACCTCTACGCCTTGATGATGATCGCCCAAATAGGTCTCTCCGCACAGTTTAGCAAGCCCCCCCTCAGCAGCCAGAGGCCATCACAGGTGAGTGTTGTGCTCCATGCCTACATTGAATGATACCTTGTGACCCATGTGTGTCCTGTACCAGACTCTGATCCCAGGGTATGGATGGCTGGAGTTGGTTCAACACTCAGCCATAGTTTGACATTTCCACACACATATGTCGTTGAATGATGCAAAATGGCAAGAACGTCTCATGTCCAAAGTGAAATATTTATTTACGGTGGGGTAAGTGGTTTGGTAGATGCAATTGGGTGCTGTACCGGGGGAATAGAATCCAAAGTTCACAGGGTGAGATGGTATCCTTGGCATTGGAAGTCATCAGAGTCCAGACCACAGTGTTGGTCATCATTGGTCAGACTGTGACCAGCAAGTCCATGTGGCAGAGAATGTCATTGGATGAGGTGTTGCTGTTGCGCCAGAGGGCCAGGTGCCAGGCCAGGTGACCTGGGCGATGGGGATGGTCCGCTGACTCTCATGGTCTTTTCCGTGGACGACCCACCTTCCTCCAGGGACCCTCAGATGCAGGCCTTGACAATGCTGGGGACGCTCCGTCAGATGAATCCTCCTCCTCCTCCCTTCCTGTGTCTGGTGCTGGTCTACGCCTGGTGGCACAGGGAGGGTTTGCCAGGCTTTGGGCGATCTGACGGAGTGATTGGCTCACGTCCCTGTGCACCGCGAGGAGCTCAGCCAGTCTTGCCTCCATCCGTCCTTGGTGTTGTTGATGACTGGCATGATGCTCGACCTGCAGGTTCTTAATGTCATCGAGGGTCCCCTGCATCTCGGAGAGTCTTGACACGACCTGGTTGATGCCTCTGGTGTCACGCCGGTATGAGTCCAGGATGTTGCGTATGTGTGACATACCGGGGTCCTGAGCTGGCTGGTCAGGTTCGCGCCTCCACCTGCCTCCACTCCCACCACCCCTGCCCACTTGAGCCTGGCCTGCCCTTGTGGGCACATCGGGTCTACGGGACTCCTGAGGGGTGGCATTTGCAGGGTTGCCTGCCTCCTCCTGGGTGCCCGGAGAATCTTGTCCCTCCTGGTCAGACTGGCTCTGTTGTTCAGTGTGAGCAGGGCTCCTGGGTGTGTCCTAGGATGTGGCAGGAATGGGGGTGGTGGTTGGCACAGATGTACCTGACGCAGGTGCTGCAGGGGCTTGGGCACCAGAGGGTCCAGGTTGGTCGGGGTCATCCACGGAGTGGTGAGAGTCGTCGCTGCCGGTGGGATCGTCTTCACGCAGTGCCTGGGACTGAGATTCTTCCCCCCCAGTGTTGGGGGGAGATTGACGACGTTGCCCTGTGTGTGAGAGAGAGACAATGTTAATGGTGTTTCATGCGACATCTATGTTTCATACATATTCAAGTTGACACATTTCCTCCAGGTAGTTGGATGTGCCTAGCATTCCTCTCAATGTCCACTTGGGGATGGGTATGTTGCGGGGGACAGATTGGGATGTTCTCCTGAGTGTTTGACCTGTAGATTGTTTGCTCTGATGCTTATTTGGCTCTGGATCGGTCTTGTTGTGTCACATGTCCATTGTGGGAGTGTGTAAATCCGTTGCCTGCCCCGTGTGTGTGTGCTTGTGTTAGGGGGGGGGGGTTGTGACCGGGCCTGCTGTTGTGTCTACTGTGAGTTGTCATTGGGTCTCCCAGGTGATGTGTGTGTCCCCTCATGGTGCATGCCGGCATGACAGTGAGTTCCTGTGCTAGATACCTGTGCTTGTGGAGTTGGTGTTTGAGTGTACAGTGGTCCCAGGAGGGCCTTGTGCTGCATACAGCAGGGCAAAGTGTCATCTACCTTGTCAGTACTTTGCCAGTCCCTGTGCATTGTGCATGGTTATGTACCTATGCCATATGGCCTGAGGGCATTGGTGTCTGCGTCTCATTTTCACAATGTGTTGTGTGGGGCCCACCCTCCCAGCCTCCCGGACATCCAGTCTTGTGTTTGTGGTTGTTGTAGGCTTGGACATGGCCTTGCCTTGATTTGTGAAGGGTGCATGGTGACGTTAGTGGCATGAGCGTGGTTTTTGAGTGTGGTTGTTTGCGGTGAGTGCTTGGGGGAAGTTGGGTGTATTTGGTGTATATGTGGTGTGGACCCCATTGCCCCCATGTTACGTAAGTTGTTTGTGTACTCACCAGGCTCTGCGACTCCTTCGACTCCGTGTACATCCACCGGTGGTAGCAGGGCCATCACCTTCTCCTCCCAGAGATGGTAGTGTACGGGTCTGCGGGGCGGCCCACCTCCAGTGATGTTAGTCTGGGCATATTCTTCATTCGTTTTCCTCTTGACCGCCCTGCGCAGATCGTACCACCTGGCTTGGCATTCATGCCTGGTCCTTCGGATGGGCGCAACAGTATTCACCTTGTCGACGATCCTCTGCCACATGGCAGATTTTTGAGCTATGCTGGTCTGTCTGACCAATGTTCCAAACAGCTGTGGCTCGACTCTGATGACTTCGTTGACAAGGAGGTCCAGCTCTGCCGTTGTGAACTTTGGATTCTTGTCTGTGGGCATGGTGTGGGGTGTGGGTGTGGGTGTGGATGGTTGTGGGTGTGAATGTGACGGTGTGTGTGTGAATGTGAAGAGGGGGATGTTTGTGGAGGAGGTTGTGTGAAGGTGTGTGAGTGAAGGTGTAGTGGAGGTATGAGTGATATGGAGTAGTTTCTATGTGGAGTTGTTTCTCAGTGGGGTCTGGCAGCAGTGGGTCTGTTGCAAAGGCTCATGGGTTGTGTGTGTGGGCCCTTTTTATTGGTCCATTTTTGGGTGTGGCTGTGTTTGAATTTTGGTGGGTGTGTTATAAGTGGTGGTTGTGATTTGGGGCCTCTGTT
Source organism: Triturus cristatus (assembly GCF_964204655.1). Classification (NCBI taxonomy): domain Eukaryota; kingdom Metazoa; phylum Chordata; class Amphibia; order Caudata; family Salamandridae; genus Triturus; species Triturus cristatus. The sequence goes on from NC_140590.1 coordinate 1,577,924,213, forward strand.
TGCCTGTTTGGATGTGCCAGGTCAGTCATTGAGATGTATTTTGTCATGTAGACGTGTTTTGTGGTGTTGTGCGAGTCGAATTGACCCTCCTTGTGCTGTTTTACAGTGTCCTGGTTCTGTAAGAGTAATTTCCGCGTAGGTACGATCCGTACATACGCGATGCTGGGTGAGGGTGCTGGGGTACGGTGTTGGAGTGCGGCGCGTACATGCGATGGGGGTTCGGTGCATACACGTGCGGCCCTGGGGTATGGCACGTACATGCGGAGGTACGGCACATACATGGGGGGATGGCGCGTACATGGGGGAGGGGGGTGCGTACATGGGGGGGAGGGCGCGTACATGCGGTGGGGGTACGGTGCGTACAGGTGCGGCCCTGGGGTACGGCACGTACATGCGGAGATACGGCGCATACATGGGGGGGTGAGTACATGCGGTGGGGTTACGGTGCGTACAGGTGCGGCCCTGGGGTACGGCATGTACATGCGGAGGTACGGCGCGTACATGGGGGGGGTAAGGCGCGTACATGCGGTGGGGGTACGGTGCGTACACGTGCGGCCCTGGGGTACGGCGCGAACATGCGGAGGTACGGCGCGTACATGGGGGGGTAAGGCGCGTACATGCGGTGGGGGTACAGTGCATACACGTGCGGCCCTGGGGTGCGGTGCGTACCTGCGGAGGTATGGCACGTACATGCGGGGGTGGTGCGCCTACAGGGGGGGTACGGCGCGTACATGGGGGGTACGGCGCGTACAGGTGCGGGGCTGGGGTACAGTGCGGACAGGGGGGGTAAGGCGCGTACATGGGGGGTACGGCACGTACATGGGGGTACGGCGCGTACAGTTGCGGGGCTGGGGTACAGTGCGGACAGGGTGGTGTACGGTGCTGACCTATTTGGGGGTGGGGGGGGCTGTACGCCTCGTACACGGGCATGAGTTTACCCATGTACATGTGTGCTACTGCGTTGGCTCCATACAGTACTTTTTACGCGCGATTGTGTATTCGGACGGACGGTCGGGATCGTACTTGCGCGCTCGGACTTGTGTTTTACGATTTGCACGTAACAATGTCCGGATCACTCTCGTACACTTTTCCCGACGATATTCGGACGTGAACACTTTCCGACGCACTCTCGTAGACTTTTCCCGACGCTAGTCGTAGATATTTTTCACGGACGATTCGTACTTGGCTGTTTGTACGGTACTTCTCCGACTCGTACGTAAACAAATACGGATACGGGTCGTACGCAAATTATTTTTAACGGATCGGAATCGGCACCTAAATATATTTGGAGATCTGCTACAACTAACTCCTGTAAAAGGAGAACCAGTCTTTAAAACTCTTCTACGTGAAGACACTAGGATATCTTTAGGAAGTATTGGAAATGTGAATCTCTGGTTACATTTTGAATATAAAGAACTGACTCGGAATATCCGACAAGCAAGTGATGAAGATTATGGAAATATTCTGAAAGATGTAAGAATTGGTGTTCTAAGCAAATATGGTAAACAAGCTTTACAAAGTCATCTACTAAAGAACTTGTTTACAACTGAAAACACACCAGTAGCAGTACTCTACAAGAACATTTCAGAAAAAAAATCTATAGTTTGCTTAATGCCTACAGTGAAAGAGTGTTATACATTTAATTAAGAGCTTCTGAAATTGGAAAATCAACAAATAGTTCACATTGAAGCTATTGATAAAATCGAGCATCAAGGAATAACAATTCTACTTTCAAATAAACTACAGATTAAATTGGATTCTTTGGAAAAATCTATATATAAAACTGCTGGCTTTTTCTTTTTTAGATGTGTGTATAAACTGTCGGGTAATTTTGAGGCGTAATTTGATATAGAGGAAGGTTTAGTGAATGAAGCAATGGGGAAAGTTGTTGAATTTGTAAAATATCAAAACAAAAATGCAATTGAATTCTTGAAAATTAAATTTGATCAGATTACAGAGGTAAAACAGATTGGGCGTTGTGCTGTACATTTTTTGCTGGTAAAAGACTTGTATGTTCATAGAAAACAGTTTCCTTTCTGTTTAGCATATGCAATAACCATTCATAAATCTCAAGGTTTAAGTGTAGATAATGCTTTAGTAAATGTTGGAAGCACTGTGTTTAATGAGGGAATGGCATATGTTGCATTATCTCGAGTTAGAACATTGTCTGGTTTGTATTTAATTGATTTCAATGAAAACAAGGTTAGTGCTGATGTAAATTGTGTAAGAGAATATAATCGTTTAAGAAGACTTTATGCACCAACTTCAGGTGAATATCCTATTTATGAAAAACGTGTTGTGTGTTCAAAATGGAAACATGTTGATGAATCAAGTGTGGTTGAAAAGCAGAAAAAAATCAAGAGAAAAGAAAAGATGCAAAGAAACAGAAAATACAAAAAAGTGATGATGTTGTGGGATATCAATTAGAAAATGCTTCTGGTGTCAACTGCTATGGTAATGTTATTCTATACGTTATATTTTATCTAGAAGATCTTTATGGTGAAATTATGGAAAGTCAGGAAAAAAGATTATGTTCTGCACTTTTTACTTTATTTGAACAATTGAGAACTGACAGAAGTAAGATCCATACTGCTTCTGGTATTCGCCAACTCTTGGATAGATGTACTGGATCTTTAACGTTCAGCCCTAATATACAACAAGATGCACAAGAGTTTCTGATGGTTATGCTTGGAGTATTAGAAGATGAAGGAATCCAGATTGAGAGTTTATTTGGAGTCAGTTACAAATGGAACAACAAATATGAACAGTGTTCATTAACTTCAAACACTATAGTTGAGAGAGAACGATTTGTATATTACCTGACTGCAAATCTGTACCTTTTCTGAAATTAGTAAAAGAAGCAAATCATGGCATGAAATGTTCTCGTTGTCAATCAGAAATGTTATCTACATTATGCCTACAAAGATATGGAAAATATCTAATTCGCTACAACGCTGTAGACCAAATGGAAGAAAAGTGAAAATGAAAATTAAAAATGTTGTTGCTACTCAAGTATCTATTTCTGGCAGAACTTTTGCAACACTGGCTATTGTTTTCGATGCTGGAGCTACTACCACATGTGGACATTATACTGTATATTTAAAATGGTTGGAGTTACTGTAACGATACCCAACTCGTATGTAATATTTCCTCAACAAACATTTTAGATACATTATTCGGCCTAGAGGGAAAATGGGAAGATGCTTAAAGGAATTCATACTGGATGATTTCTAAAAAAAATTTGACACATTATTTGGCCTTGAGGAAAAATGTGAACAGAAACTACAGAGTAAAGGTAAGATTTAAAAATATGAAAAAGTATTGGATGTGTTATTTGTGTTGATTTCGTATTGTGCTTGCAAGAATTAGTCATTTGTTTTTTTTAACAATCTAGTTGATTGTTTTTTTTCCCAGCTGTTTATGATGATACTACACTGACATCACTGTGAATAGTGAAGTTAAGTAGAATCTGAAAACAGCAGAAAAAGGGAGAAAAATATGTTTTCAAAATGTTACATTATGTTGTATTATTTGATAAGTAACACTGTAATTTGTGAAATGTAATATATTACACAACAGTTTTACAGTTTATTTTCTTTTATGTAGTGAAAAAGTTAGAAAAAACAGTACTAATGACAAATATCAAAATAGTAGTTTATTATATAAAAAACCTTTGAAATTCACTGAGAAAAACATAGGTTTTACAGACGTTATAGTTAGAAATTACCATTTAAAAAACCTTTAAAATTCACTGAAAAAAGCATAGATTTTAGGGACGTTATAGTTAGATATTAGCATATAAAAAACCTTAGAGATTCACTGAAAAAAACATAGGTTTCAGGGACGTTGTAGTTAGAAATTAGCATTTAAAAAACCTTAGAAATTCACTGAAAAAATCATAGGTTGTAGGGACGTTATAGTTAGTTGGACATTTCACTCATACAAAACCAGAGAAATTCGGCTCTTACAGTTAGTTCAGCTAACTTTAACTCACGCCCGCAATACACTGCTGATGATGTCACATATTACATCATTCATGACATGGTCAGTGACATCACTGATGACATCACTGGTGACATCTCAAATGACATCACTGATTACTTCCTCTTCAGTTAGGACAAGCAACAAAAGAATGATCAATATAGGATGGGGAATGCCTAAGAGTGTGGTGGTGATCCTCTCTAGAACACAGTTCGCGAGAGAAACAAATGAAATATGTCCAACCCATTATTACCGGTGGGAAGGGAATGAAACCCTTTTCTTTAAATAGCCCTCACTCACTCTAATAGTGACATGCTTCATCATAGGGCTCACCCCAACTGCTAAAAGTCGGGGTGGGCTCAACTGTGCTTCAGGGAGCACTTAAAGCTATTGTGTATGGGGGCGTACTGTTAAAGATAAAATTCCTCACCCACTCCTAAAGAATTCTTTAATAATGGAGTGGGAGGGAAGGTTAAAATATATACAATAGGGTGACTAGGATGTAATGGTCCTATGACCCTAACTTTAGCACCAACATGTTTCAGCCCTTCCTATCTGGCCTAAATAGGTCTTGGACTTTTGTCAGGGTGGGACGTCAAGAAGTTACTTCACCCAAAGACGTGAGTGCAAGTGAACCATTTGTTTCAGGCACTTCTAAGTGATAAAAAATTGGCACAAGCCTAATACTTGCCACCGGTCTCGATGAGGAATTACCCCTATAGCTCAGAGGGAGCGCAGGAGGGAGGCCTTGTTATCACATTTTCCTCAAAGGTCCTCCCTGCAGAGACCTACTGATCCTTAGGCTCCCCGGCTTGCCCTACACACCTGTAACAACGGGCTGGACATATTTAATTTGTTTCTCTCGTGAACTGTGTTCTGGAGAGGATCACCACCACTCTTAGGAACCCCCATCCTATATTGATCATTCTTTCATTGCGTGTATATATATATATATATATATATATATATATATTAATATATATATATATATATATATATATATATTCACAACAAAGCACCCTCGGTTTGGACGTGCACTCGAAGCCAGATTTAGTAGAGGCAAACAGACATCCCAACCACGGATAAACTTCTCTGCCTTACGCGTTTCGGAGTCACACTCTCCTTGTTCACAGGCATATCAGTACGGGCGCAGTTATGTTTAGAAGGCACCATTACGAGCATGACATTTATTGCATTCCTTGATTGGCAACAGGTGAGTTCAATGAATATTGCATGCTGGGAACTGTAGTGTAAGTACACGGCAGTTTACTTATAGTAAGTCATTCGGTGCCCTTTAAAAATTATTCCCTTAGTAGGTACTGCGCAACATACCCATTACGATATTTAATTCCGGTCACAGTGGGCCTCCGAGGAAGGAATGCTGTTCAATCATGCCATCTGGTTTCACCTCGGAGACTTGAGCAGTTCCGTGTCTCCATGGCCCCCTCTTTTATCACAGTTCAAAGGCGGTGCAAGTCCACGGCTGGATAGCCGATTATTCATTTTCACAACAAAGCACCCTCGGTTTGGACGTGCACTCGAAGCCAGATTTAGTAGAGGCAAACAGACATCCCAACCACGGATAAACTTCTCTGCCTTACGCGTTTCGGAGTCACACTCTCCTTGTTCACAGGCATATCAGTACGGGCGCAGTTATGTTTAGAAGGCACCATTACGAGCATGACATTTATTGCATTCCTTGATTGGCAACAGGTGAGTTCAATGAATATTGCATGCTGGGAACTGTAGTGTAAGTACACGGCAGTTTACTTATAGTAAGTCATTCGGTGCCCTTTAAAAATTATTCCCTTAGTAGGTACTGCGCAACATACCCATTACGATATTTAATTCCGGTCACAGTGGGCCTCCGAGGAAGGAATGCTGTTCAATCATGCCATCTGGTTTCACCTCGGAGACTTGAGCAGTTCCGTGTCTCCATGGCCCCCTCTTTTATCACAGTTCAAAGGCGGTGCAAGTCCACGGCTGGATAGCCGATTATTCATTTTCACAACAAAGCACCCTCGGTTTGGACGTGCACTCGAAGCCAGATTTAGTAGAGGCAAACAGACATCCCAACCACGGATAAACTTCTCTGCCTTACGCGTTTCGGAGTCACACTCTCCTTGTTCACAGGCATATCAGTACGGGCGCAGTTATGTTTAGAAGGCACCATTACGAGCATGACATTTATTGCATTCCTTGATTGGCAACAGGTGAGTTCAATGAATATTGCATGCTGGGAACTGTAGTGTAAGTACACGGCAGTTTACTTATAGTAAGTCATTCGGTGCCCTTTAAAAATTATTCCCTTAGTAGGTACTGCGCAACATACCCATTACGATATTTAATTCCGGTCACAGTGGGCCTCCGAGGAAGGAATGCTGTTCAATCATGCCATCTGGTTTCACCTCGGAGACTTGAGCAGTTCCGTGTCTCCATGGCCCCCTCTTTTATCACAGTTCAAAGGCGGTGCAAGTCCACGGCTGGATAGCCGATTATTCATTTTCACAACAAAGCACCCTCGGTTTGGACGTGCACTCGAAGCCAGATTTAGTAGAGGCAAACAGACATCCCAACCACGGATAAACTTCTCTGCCTTACGCGTTTCGGAGTCACACTCTCCTTGTTCACAGGCATATCAGTACGGGCGCAGTTATGTTTAGAAGGCACCATTACGAGCATGACATTTATTGCATTCCTTGATTGGCAACAGGTGAGTTCAATGAATACTGCATGCTGGGAACTGTAGTGTAAGTACACGGCAGTTTACTTATAGTAAGTCATTCGGTGCCCTTTAAAAATTATTCCCTTAGTAGGTACTGCGCAACATACCCATTACGATATTTAATTCCGGTCACAGTGGGCCTCCGAGGAAGGAATGCTGTTCAATCATGCCATCTGGTTTCACCTCGGAGACTTGAGCAGTTCCGTGTCTCCATGGCCCCCTCTTTTATCACAGTTCAAAGGCGGTGCAAGTCCACGGCTGGATAGCCGATTATTCATTTTCACAACAAAGCACCCTCGGTTTGGACGTGCACTCGAAGCCAGATTTAGTAGAGGCAAACAGACATCCCAACCACGGATAAACTTCTCTGCCTTACGCGTTTCGGAGTCACACTCTCCTTGTGCATTCCTTCCTCGGAGGCCCACTGAGACCGGAATTAAATATCGTAATGGGTATGTTGCGCAGTACCTACTAAGGGAATAATTTTAAAGGGCACCGAATGACTTACTAAAAGTAAACTGCCGTGTACTTACACTACAGTTCCCAGCATGCAATATTTATTGAACTCACCTGTTGCCAATCAAGGAATGCAATAAATGTCATGCTCGTAATGGTGCCTTCTAAACGTAACTGCGCCCGTACTGATATGCCTGTGAACAAGGAGAGTGTGACTCCGAAACGCGTAAGGCAGAGAAGTTTATCCGTGGTTGGGATGTCTGTTTGCCTTTACTAAATCTGGCTTCGAGTGCACGTCCAAACCGAGGGTGCTTTGTTGTGAAAATGAATAATCGGCTATCCAGCCGTGGACTTGCACCGCCTTTGAACTGTGATAAAAGAGGGGGCCATGGAGACACGGAACTGCTCAAGTCTCCGAGGTGAAACCAGATGGCATGATTGAACAGCATTCCTTCCTCGGAGGCCCACTGAGACCGGAATTAAATATCGTAATGGGTATGTTGCGCAGTACCTACTAAGGGAATAATTTTAAAGGGCACCGAATGACTTACTAAAAGTAAACTGCCGTGTACTTACACTACAGTTCCCAGCATGCAATATTTATTGAACTCACCTGTTGCCAATCAAGGAATGCAATAAATGTCATGCTCGTAATGGTGCCTTCTAAACGTAACTGCGCCCGTACTGATATGCCTGTGAACAAGGAGAGTGTGACTCCGAAACGCGTAAGGCAGAGAAGTTTATCCGTGGTTGGGATGTCTGTTTGCCTTTACTAAATCTGGCTTCGAGTGCACGTCCAAACCGAGGGTGCTTTGTTGTGAAAATGAATAATCGGCTATCCAGCCGTGGACTTGCACCGCCTTTGAACTGTGATAAAAGAGGGGGCCATGGAGACACGGAACTGCTCAAGTCTCCGAGGTGAAACCAGATGGCATGATTGAACAGCATTCCTTCCTCGGAGGCCCACTGAGACCGGAATTAAATATCGTAATGGGTATGTTGCGCAGTACCTACTAAGGGAATAATTTTAAAGGGCACCGAATGACTTACTAAAAGTAAACTGCCGTGTACTTACACTACAGTTCCCAGCATGCAATATTTATTGAACTCACCTGTTGCCAATCAAGGAATGCAATAAATGTCATGCTCGTAATGGTGCCTTCTAAACGTAACTGCGCCCGTACTGATATGCCTGTGAACAAGGAGAGTGTGACTCCGAAACGCGTAAGGCAGAGAAGTTTATCCGTGGTTGGGATGTCTGTTTGCCTTTACTAAATCTGGCTTCGAGTGCACGTCCAAACCGAGGGTGCTTTGTTGTGAAAATGAATATATATATATATATATATATATATATATATATATATATTCACTAAGAAAACCAAAGGTTAAAGTAACGTTATAGTTAGGGGAAATGTTTAGTAACAACGTAGTGATTTAACTCTAAAACAACAGTTACAGTTATAGTTCTCACAAGTAACTGTAACTCAAGTCCAAAGGTACCTATAACTCGCGCACCACCATGCACAGTTTTCTCAACAATAATTTCTTTGCAATCCTTGCAGTGATATTATATAGGCCCTGTGGCCAATCCACTTGGAAGCATCCAAACCCACACTGTGCATGGCCTCTGGCCATGCACAGTGTGGGTTTGGATGCTTCCAAGTGGATTGGCCACAGGGCCTATATAAGGTAATGTTTCGGCTCCAGGGGATAGGGTCCTCAGAGTATAATTAATTAGGTTCCAGAAAGGGGGGATGAGGTCCCTGGATCCTCTCAGAGCTCAGGGAAGGTGTCCACACTGCCCCTCCCTCCCCCAAAATATATGTGTCACCCCCCCGGGGCCCTAGCCCAACCTGGTGTGGTTTACTAAACAAGCCTGTCTTCTTTTTTTCCCATAGATTCGCAGATCCTCAAAAACTTCACAAAAAAAATTAAAAATAGAATGTTTTTGCCACCAGTCAGGGTCCCTCTAGCACCTCATCACCTATCTATCTATCTATCTATCTATCTATCTATCTATCTATCTATCTATCTATCTATCTATCTATCTATCTATCTATCTATCTATCTATCTATCTATCTATCTATCTATCTATCTATCTATCTATCTATCTATCTATCTATCTATCTATCTATCTATCTATCTATCTATCTATCTATCTATCTATCTATCTATCTATCTATCTATCTATCTATCTATCTATCTATCTATCTATCTATCTATCACCACTTACAGTCAGCAAGATAAACAGATCCGCAAGATGATTTATACTCAGTGGCCTATAGTACTTACCGACATGACACTAAACCCAACTACTTTAAAGGAAGGTCCCGGGGATGGGGTCCCTGGGGCCTATGAAGGCTTGGGAGGAGGGCCACGTGGCCAGTCCCCTTTAATAACATATGGCCTCTGGCCATGCACAACAAGAGGTTGGCTACAGTGCCTGCAACAGAAACCTAACCTCACTCTGCCCATGGCCTTCAGCCGTAGGTAGCGGTGGATGGCCAACCCCCTCACAGGCTGACAACCTCACGTCGTGAACAGCCTTTGGTGTACACAGCATAGGTTGGCCTTTGGGATCCAGGTACCCTATCCCGTGGGGCCAAAACATATATATTAAAAAGGGGAGGTAGCCATGTGGCCACCCTCCTCGAGCCTCATTAAGCCCGATGACCCCATTCCCACTCACTTCAATTAAAAAAAGGGGAGCGGGCTCCATGGCCCCCAAGCCTCATTGAGCCCCGGGCATCCCATTCCCGGGACAAATTCAATTAAAAGGGGGAGGGGTGATGGAGAATCCCTCTCACAGCCTCATTAGACCCATGGGACCCCTTCTCCTGGGGTCAAATCCAACAAAATAGGTGACGGTGTCCCACTGCGAGCCTTCATAGGCCGGATACCATATTCTCTGGGGCCAAATCCAATTAAAAAAGGGGAGGGGGCCATATGTTATTAAAGGGGACTGGCCACGTGGCCCTCCTCCCAAGCCTTCATAGGCCCCAGGGACCCCATCCCCGGGACCTTCCTTTAAAGTAGTTGGGTATCCTGGTGTCAACCCAGGGCAACCACCAGGAACACATCTAATGCAGAATCAGCATCTCTCAAGGGAGAAATATGTTGTTCTATTTCCCTGCCCGCACTGATGCACACAACACAAGTCTGCTTCCAGCCTAGTGGAGGATTTCTAAACTCTCACTGGCTGGGAGCAGACTTAGGGCCGATTACAATCTCGTTAGGAAAGCACTCCAACCGACTCGGTTCCGGAGAGCCTTCCAAATGAATCGCACTCCGTGAGTTCAAACAACTGATTTCCTTGTGTCCGTATAGTGACGGACTCGGTTCGGTGGGACTCCCATTGACCTCAATGGGAGCCTATGTACCGAACTCGTACACAGGCTCCCATTGCACAAACGGGTGGCTGGGGAAAAGAGTGCACCCTGTGGTGCCTGCCACACTGTACATGCATGGAAAGGGGGACCCATGGGTACCCCCCAGTGACAGATTTGGAGGGCCTCGGGTGAAGCGAGGCCTGCTAGAGCCCCCTCAAAGTCCAATTCCCACAGCCGTTTCGTCTCATTAAAACCAAGTCGGTATGGCTGTCAGAATCGAGCATTATACTCGCTCGTTCAGAAAGCCAGCCCTATTGAGCTGAACGAATCGGCTCAGAGCGAGTCGGACTGACTGTTCCAGGTTCGGAACCGATTCGGTCAGCACAGACGGCTTCCTCGCATCGTTATTGCTCATTCTGAATGGGGGATGATTTGGTCAAAAACATACACTCCGAATCTCGGGAGGTTTGAAAATGCTCCCACCAGACGAGAGCAAAGGCAAAACTACAGTGTCCTGGTGGTGGGCTCCCCGGGACACAGTCACTTAGCTGGCCCTGGGGGATGGTGTCCTTGTGGCCTTATTGGACTCAGGGTAGGGGGCCGCATGCGCCCCCTTTATTTTAATATTGAGCACCAGGGGATGAGGTCCCTCGGGTCTTTTTAGGCTTGAGGAGGGCAGCCTCCCTCTCCTATAATTTACATTTCGGCTCCAGGTGATAGGGTCCTCAGAGTATAATTAATTAGGTTCCAGAAAGGGGGGATGAGGTCCCTGGGTCCTCTCAGAGCTCAGGGAAGGTGTCCACACTGCCCCTCCCTCCCCCAAAATATATGTGTCACCCCCCCGGGGCCCTAGCCCAACCTGGTGTGGTTTACTAAACAAGCCTGTCTTCTTTTTTTCCCATAGATTCGCAGATCCTCAAAAACTTCACCAAAAAAAATAAAAATAGAATGTTTTTGCCGCCAGTCAGGGTCCCTCTGGCACCTCATCACCTATCTATCTATCTATCTATCTATCTATCTATCTATCTATCTATCTATCTATCTATCTATCTATCTATCTATCTATCTATCTATCTATCTATCTATCTATCTATCTATCTATCTATCTATCTATCTATCTATCTATCTATCTATCTATCTATCTATCTATCTATCTATCTATCTATCTATCTATCTATCTATCTATCTATCTATCTATCTATCTATCTATCTATCTATCTATCTATCTATCACCACTTACAGTCAGCAAGATAAACAGATCCGCAAGATGATTTATACTCAGTGGCCTATAGTACTTACCGACATGACACTAAAATCTATTTTGCCAGAACTTCCTGCGATTACTTTTAGACGGGCACCTTCTATGAGGGATGCCCTTGTTAAATCTAGTCCTGAAGTCACCCCTAAAAAAATCTGGTTGACTAAAAAAGGCTTCTACAAATGCAATTCATGTCGAGCCTGTACATTTGCTATCAATAGCACTGATAACACTACGGCATTTGATAACAAGAAAGTTCGTATTCGGGACTATCTTACATGCCGCACCAAGCTCCCTGTACATAAGCGTATTTTACAACATGTTAGGGCTATCGTTAATTCGGATCCCAATTATCCGGTGGCGAGGCATTTTAAAATGGTCCATGATAACAAACTAAAGGATCTTGAATACACTGTCTTAGGGGCTGTCCCTAATTCTGTGAGAGGAGGTAATCGTGAAAAAACCCTCCGCCAATTAGAGACTCATTTTATCATGTCCCTTGACGCTAAGATGCCTAACGGTCTCAATAATAGTGAGGACTTACATAATTTTCTGTAATTTACTCTGTTTTAGTTCTCCTTGTTGGACCTGTCCCCTGCCACTATCCGTGTTATAAATGACTTAATTATGCCCTTTCTGTTTTAGTCTTAACATCTTAATGGTGCTATCTGTGTCACTTCTAACTATCCTTCAACCCTATGAAATTTGTACATTTTATTAAGCACTTTTGCTGTGTTCTAAGTATCTACCTCCGCATATTTGTTCAGGCTTGAACAAATTTTACCAACTGCCTCATTTTACTAATTGTAAGCTATTAGCTTTTTATCACTTTGCACACTGCACTTTATCACTATTTTGACTTCTTGGTATTCCATGTCACTTGATAGACCTGACAGCTTGTTCATTAGTTGATTCTACGTATTGCTGCTATTATAACTTTCTGGCACATTAGACTTAGATTGGTATTGTTTACCTTCCATATTCTGCGTTATATTGCACTGATATATATAGTATATCAACTGCCATATTATTACGACTTCTACCTATGATATAAACTAGGCTGAGCCGTTGTTTTTATATGCTTATTTGCACAGTGTTTTAGAATTTCTAATCATAAAAAAACTTTTTTAAGAGACGTTTGCTGCTATATAGTTCAGTTTAATTACTATTTTGCCATTATTCATTGTGATCATACTTATGCTCCTTTGACTATTTGCACTTGCTGATGACTAAGCAGTATTTGTACAATAATTATGACACTTTGCACTTGCATCTTTGCATTTATTACAATAACATCACTGCTCGTATTATGATGAGACTCTCTATTATATGAATGGTATTCACATTGCGATATCCAATATATATATATATATATTCTTTTATGTGTTAGCAGCAAAAAAGTATTTGATTCTAATTGGTTTCAAACAGCAATCATTACTAATCTGTGATTTTAATATCTATTCTATGCTGTCGGTAGTTTCAAGGCTTGATACCATACGTTTCGAAGTCTGTTGTTTAGCTTTATGCACACATTAAGTTTTGTTTCTATAGTAATTTGTACATGTGCTTAGATTTAACTATGGCTTTCCCTGAACGCGTCATGTGATCAAGCTCGCGGACCCGAACGAAACGCGTCATGGCGGACACCATGTCCGATGAAATGCAATGGAATTATACTTCTTGCCTAACAAACTAATGTCTGCACTTACTCCGGACTCCTGTTGGTTCCTATAATCTTGAGCACACCGAAGAGGTCTCTGCCAGCTTCTTTCCCGCCCTTGGTTATTAGTGGCGGTGCTGGACTAGTTTTGTTCTATCTATCTATCTATCTATCTATCTATCTATCTATCTATCTATCTATCTATCTATCTATCTATCTATCTATCTATCTATCTATCTATCTATCTATCTATCTATCTATCTATCTATCTATCTATCTATCTATCTATCTATCTATCTATCTATCTATCTATCTATCATAACATAATAGCTGAAAATCTCAGTGACAACATAACGTTTTAAATGTACGATGGTGTCCCAAAGGTCACTATAGGCTCGGGTGGGTGGGGGGACCACACGCCCACATGCTCTTTATAAAAAAAGAAGTCCCTGGAGAATGGGGTCAACAGGGCCCTTTCTGGCTTGGGTAGTGGCCATGTGCCCTATCCCATTAAAAATATACTAAAGGCCCCAGGGGATGGGTCCCTGGGCTCCAAAGTGATTAGGGGAAGGGGCGTCGGCCCCAAATCCTCTTTAAAAAACAAAAGCCCTGGTGGATGGGGCTTCTGTGGCCCACAGTGGCTTGCGCTTGCGCCAATTCCTATGCACCAACTATAATTTGTGCCCTAAGGTAACTTATATGTTGTTCGGTCTCCATACACAGTTTTCTCATCAATAATTCATTGTAAAAGCTGCAGTGATATTATCGATGATGTCAGAGAAATTGTGTGTTGTAATATGTGGAGTAATTAGTAGTGCACAGCGAGGGCAAGAGTTAGATTTACCTCAGGGCAATAGTTATAGTTAATTGAGCTAATTATAACTGGTGAATTTCCGTGGCTTTGTATGTTTTCAACGTTACTTTGTCACTGAAACTTTCATCTAAATAGAGCGTTACCTTAACCTTTGATTTTTTTCAGTGAATTTCTAGGTTTTTTTTGTTAATGTAAAGTAATATTTTATTTCCATATGTAAAGCCAACCCCAATAAAGGCGATGCATGCGGCAGTTGGCCACAGGGCCTGCGGACAAGCACTGCACCCATCCCACTGGCGCAGCCCTATCCCAAAGACACTTTGTGGCCCCTGAGATTCCATCCCAGGGGCCTTTGTCTTTCCTTTTTTAAGGGGACAGAGGAGCATGGCTGCCCCCATCGCCAATACACTATGGGCCACGAGGACACCATCCTCCAGGGCCTTCCTTTTTATAAAGAGGAGGGGGCACATGGCCTCCCTCCCCTTGTTCATAGTGGCTTCATGGACCCCATCATAGGGCCTGAGGTGCATCTGGATGGATACACAAATGCCCACCTAGGACATGCACCAAATCGTATGAACAGACGGCTTCCTCGCATCGTTCTTGGTCATTCTGAACGGGGGATGATTTGGTCGAAAACATACACTCCGAATCTCGGGAGGTTTGAAAATGCTCCCACCAGACGAGAGCAAACGCAAAACTACAGTGTCCTGGTGGTGGGCTCCCCGGGACACAGTCACTTAGCTGGCCCTGGGGGATGGTGTCCTTGCGGCCTTATTGGACTCAGGGTAGGGGGCTGCATGCGCCCCCTTCATTTTAATATTGAGCACCAGGGGATGAGGTCCCTCAGGTCTTTTTAGGCTTGAGGAGGGCAGCCTCCCTCTCCTATAATTTACATTTCGGCTCCAGGGGATAGGGTCCCCAGAGTATAATTAATTAGGCTCCAGAAAGGGGGGATGAGGTCCCTGGGTCCTCTCAGAGCTCAGGGAAGGGGGCCACACTGCCCCTCCCTCCCCCAAAATATATGTGTCACCCCCCGGGGCCCTAGCCCAACCTGGTGTGGTTTACTAAACAAGCCTGTCTTCTTTTTTTCCCATAGATTCGCAGATCCTCAAAACTTCACAACAAAAGTAAAAATATTATTTTTTGCCACCAGTCAGGGTCCCTCTGGCACCTCATCACCTATCTATCTATCTATCTATCTATCTATCTATCTATCTATCTATCTATCTATCTATCTATCTATCTATCTATCTATCTATCTATCTATCTATCTATCTATCTATCTATCTATCTATCTATCTATCTATCTATCTATCTATCTATCTATCTATCTATCTATCTATCTATCTATCTATCTATCTATCTATCTATCTACCTACCTACCTACCTACCTACCTACCTACCTACCTACCTACCTACCTACCTACCTACCTACCTACCTACCTACCTACCTACCTACCTACCTACCTACCTATCTATCTATCTATCTATCTATCTATCTATCTATCTATCTATCTATCTATCTATCTATCTATCTATCTATCTATCTATCTATCTATCTATCTATCTATCTATCTATCTATCTATCTATCTACACTTACAGTCAGCAAGATAAACAGATCTGCAAGATGATTTATACTCAGTGGCCTATAGTACTTACCGACATGACACTAAAATCTATTTTGCCAGAACTTCCTGCGATTACTTTTAGACGGGCACCTTCTATGAGGGAGGCCCTTGTTAAATCTAGTCCTGAAGTCACCCCTAAAAAAATCTGGTTGACTAAAAAAGGCTTCTCAAATGCAATTCATGTCGAGCCTGTACATTTGCTATCAATAGCACTGATTACACTACGGCATTTGATAACAAGAAAGTTCATATTCGGGACTATCTTACATGCCGCACCAAGCTCCCTGTACATAAGCGTATTTTACAACATGTTAGGGCTATCGTTAATTCGGATCCCAATTATCCGGTGGCGAGGCATTTTAAAATGGTCCATGATAACAAACTAAAGGATCTTGAATACACTGTCTTAGGGGCTGTCCCTAATTCTGTGAGAGGAGGTAATCGTGAAAAAACCCTCCGCCAATTAGAGACTCATTTTATCATGTCCCTTGACACTAAGATGCCTAACGGTCTCAATAATAGTGAGGACTTACATAATTTTCTGTAATTTACTCTGTTTTAGTTCTCCTTGTTGTACCTGTGCCCTGCCACTATCTGTGTTATAAATGACTTAATTATGCCCTTCATGTTTTAGTCTTAACATCTTAATGGTGCTATCTGTGTCACTTCTAACTATCCTTCAACCCTATGAAATTTGTACATTTTATTAAGCACTTTTGCTGTGTTCTAAGTATCTACCTCCGCATATTTGTTCAGGCTTGAACAAATTTTACCAACTGCCTCATTTTACTAATTTTAAGCTATTAGCTTTTTATCACTTTGCACACTGCACTTTATCACTATTTTGACTTCTTGGTATTTCATGTCACTTGATAGACCTGACAGCTTGTTCATTAGTTGATTCTACGTATTGCTGCTATTATAACTTTCTGGCACATTAGACTTAGATTGGTATTGTTTACCTTCCATATTCTGCGTTATATTGCACTGATATATATAGTATATCAACTGCCATATTATTACGACTTCTACCTATGATATAAACTAGGCTGAGCCGTTGTTTTTATATGCTTATTTGCACAGTGTTTTAGAATTTCTAATCATAAAAAAACTTTTTTAAGAGACGTTTGCTGCTATATAGTTCAGTTTAATTGCTATTTTGCCATTATTCATTGTGATCATACTTATGCTCCTTTGACTATTTGCACTTGCTGATGACTAAGCAGTATTTGTACAATAATTATGACACTTTGCACTTGCATCTTTGCATTTATTACAATAACATCACTGCTCGTATTATGATGAGACTCTCTGTTATATGAATGGTATTCACATTGCGATATCCAATATATATATATATATTCTTTTATGTGTTAGCAGCAAAAAAGTATTTGATTCTAATTGGTTTCAAACAGCAATCATTACTAATCTGTGATTTTAATATCTATTCTATGCTGTCGGTAGTTTCAAGGCTTGATACCATACGTTTCGAAGTCTGTTGTTTAGCTTTATGCACACATTAAGTTTTGTTTCTATAGTTTATAGCTTACACAGCCCACCCGGCTCCCTGCATGCACCCACCTTGGGTGCTGTGGGATTCAGCATTGCACTAGTCTGGTGGAAGCAGTTGCTTTTGTTTGCTCCTGCTGTGCTGGAGCAATGTGAGTTTCCATGTCCAACAAGAGCTCAGTCAATTTAACACATGTCTGCTCCCACCTGCCAGGAGCATTTTTAAAGGTCCAGCTGAGTGGGAGCTGACATGCCTTCGCTGATCGTGTTCCTGTGAGTAGGGAACACACGTGTGTTCCCACCCAGCAGGATCTTTAAAAATAATGTTTTGCATTGCCTCCCTGGTCCTGGCCCACTCTGGGTGATTTTTTAAAAAGAAGCGCAAGTGTTCTTATTTGTTCTTTTGAAAATTCTGCAGATTTGCAGATCCTCACACGCCCCCCAGCCTTTCTCCTTTGGAATTCAGCCCCAGGGTATGGGATCCTGGGCCTATTGAGGAACATGGAGGAGGGTATGGGTGCCCCGTCTCCCTTTACTATTAATGTCGGCCCCTGCATGATGGGATGCCCGAGGCCTCCCAAAAGCTTGGTGACAAGGGCCACATTCCTTCCTCTCCTAAATAATGATTTGTGTTGCCTCCCAGGTCCTGGAACACCTGTTTTTTTGTACAGAAGCATGGAAAACCGCACTTTAAAAATAAATTGCAGAGGATTTGCTGATTTGCTGATCATTTCGACTGCACTGCAAAATTAAAAAAAAAAACATCTTTGGCCCCAGGAAGTGTCCATCTGGGACCCCACCCCACCAGGCCTAGGGGTCAGGGTATCCCTTTCCTAACACCCTATGGTTTTTTTTCTTAGTCCGGATGTAGGAAAACCGGCTTTTTGCAGGCTTCGCCCCACTTTTTGCCCCCATTTGGATTTCTAGCTGGTGGTTTAAGCCTCTGAAAGTGCACTGGAGCCTGCTAACCAGGGCTCACTATCTAACACTCAGGGTAGCATATTGGTACTCCAAATCGGAAATGACTTTAATCCCCTTATAAGTCCCTAGTAAAGCTTTATCAAGGGTACCCAGGGCATGGGTTTTAAAGGGGTCATAAGGGCCTGAACAACTATTTGTGCCACCATGAGTGACCAAAGTAAACAGATGACAGCAGGCCTGTCATTGCAGACTGCAGGAACAGTGCAAACTGCTCCTACATGCCTTTGACCTCACCATGAGTGGCAAGGTCAGAGCAACATCTTTAATATATGTCAGTCACCCCTAAAGTAGGCCTCCTGAGCCCAGTAGGCAGAACGCAGTATAATAAAGGTGTGGACATATAAATTCAAGTATATTTGTCACCATAGGGGTCCTTTCCTTTAAGGGCTACCGGAAGTATTTCATGGTCCATAGGTAACTTGGGCTGGCACCCTGGCACACTCGAGCCCGCCAACTCCATTGGTGTAACAACGAATATGGTCATGTTTGATATCAAACAACGTGCCTCGTCCCCCCTGACATGATTCCAATGTCAAGGTTGATGTGGCATGCACCCAAGTGTTCCCCACCTTGTTGCCCCAGTTTTTCTTGTGTACTGGCTGGAAGCCTGCAGCTGCCACCGCCCAGACAGGGATCTGGCCTCCTGCCACACAGTGTGAACAGTACCAGGAGTCAGAAACAAAGAGCTAGCCAGCAAGAAGGTGATACCTCCCTCTCTGACAGGATGGCAAATGAAGTGGCACATCAAGGAGGTGAGCTTCAAACAATTCACTGCCTCAGATATGCATGCAGGCTGACTCCCAAAGGAGGAAGCCACCCTCACCCTGTCCCCAGGCATATCTGCTCCCAGACAGGCAGGGAAATAAGTTAGTCATGGACGTACATCGCCAGAAGGCTAGCCACACAACTAGGGTGGGCTACCTGGTCTGTACAGTCAAGGAAGGGTTCTGCCATTTTTTTAACTGGCAGAATAGAGGATTCTGGATAGTAATGATGACACTCCCCTGGATGTGGTCATCTTTACTATACTACACCCTTGACATCAAAACCTCAGATCTGTGAAGACTGCAACAAAGGACAAAGAAGAAACCCGAGTCTGCGACAACAGGAGCTGCACAAATCAAAGACGGGATACTGAGCACCGGTGGCAACGCCTCTGAAACTGCATGACTATGACTCATTCAGGACCAAATACCGGATCTCCCAGACAGATGGGCCCCTTTGAGAGCCAAAGACAACTCCAGACTCCATTGGACTAGTGGCCTGCACCTCGCAGGAATAAAGAATGTCCCAGAACCAAAGAATTGCCAGCCTTCGGGCTCTCCAATGTAGCATCCAAAAGTAGATGGTCCAGTGCATTGTGGGAAATGTAGTCCCAATCCCCAGCAAGTTTCAGGCAGCTACCTTTTTTCTCCAGCCCACTGGACGTCGAAGTACTGATTTGCTGACCTTACCACTACCAAGGCTTGTTGGTGACTTGCCCAGTTACCACCCCCTTTATTTAACGCTGCATAAAGAGGGAACCACGCAAACAACTTCAATCTACCAGAGCACTGGCCCTGTTGTTGATCTTTTGCATCTGTTTTCTCCCAAGCACCGTCAGCACCAAGGACAGCCATGACAACTCTGCACCGGGCCTCCTGGGACACTGTTGTGACTTGGTCCTGGTCCTGGGACATGCTGCACCTTAACCTTCCATGAGTTCCACATAACTCGACCTGCATGTGACCGATTGTCAATAGTACCTTTTCTCCGGTTGACCATAAAAGTTAAATTTCAGTATTGATTTGCATTGTTTTCTGATTTGTTCTAAAATCCATAACTCTGGTTATATATATATCCAATCTTGTTCATTTTGGTGTCTTAATTCTTATAAAAATCTGCTTCATTTGCATAAATTAGTGTTGGATTTCCTTCAAGCCATGAGATCTGTTGGGTCTATGGAGCCTCTGCAGCATGTTATATACAATGTTTTTGAGCCTTAGTTACTCAAAAATAATGGAACAGATTTACACCAAATCACAAAAAGCACTCTTTCTGGACCAAGATTTTGCCTTCTGCCAAATCTGGTGTAAATCCATAGGGACATTTGGACTGTACCTGTGTCTAAAGTTCCTATGTAAAAATGAATCAGTAAAACATGTTTTGCCCCTGCTTGATGGACCACCCTTAAACTTTCCTGCACAAACAAGGAAAAAATAGAATTTTTGGGGAATTTTTTGTGAACATCCATCTGATGGTGCCAAAGTTCATAGCTATACAATACGAGATTCCCTATTGAAAACATGAGCCTAACTATAACTACCCAGTGACAACCACCACCGGGTTATCTATATTTTCCTTATGCTCACAATACTTTCTTAGTCAATATTCTGCCAATTATATTTTTGTAGCAGGATATTTTTGGTCCCATTCTGACATACAGCCACTTCGAGAACTAGAATGTTTGAATGGTTTACTTATTTTGCTGTTTTTTGATAAAGGGTGGGGACATCCTGCTTTTGCACGAATTTAAATTAAACATTTCAGCAAAGTGAAATAATTTGCTTCCGTACCTTTCCCTAAAGCAGCAGAAATAGTTTTGTTTGGTCCCATACATTTTTCAATTGATCCGTGCCATTTTTAAAAGTTCCTTAAATCTATAGTGATTTTCTTGGGTGATGATGCACGATATCTGAAAGCTGGGCAGTGTTTTGCAGATTTTCGTGCATATCTCAGAACTTTAAATCTCATAGATTTTTCCTTCCTTAATGTACAAGTCGTTTTTCTGGTACAGTGAGCAAATCTTCTGATACTGCCACCTTTATAGGTTGCTTCACCAGGCTGTTGCACACAGCTCATATATCAGATTGGCAACATTTCCTACATACAATTTCATACTTGGCAGAGTATAAAAGGCAAGGCTGCAGCTGAAAAATGTAATTAGAAAACCAGTTAATTCTTCTTTAAAAAGAAGTATTTAAATACCTAGCACGTACCAATCAAGCAGCCTTTGCCAGAAAATTGGGAAAAATATTTTCAGCCACTCTGTTTTGTAAATAATTAAACATTATCACAGAGAGTGGAAATAAATAGACCCTCATTTCTAAGTAAATAGAAGAAGTGCCATACTGCGTTGATCCTCAATCCAAGTGCAGACCTGAGTTTCGTTTTCTGGCAAACACTTGTTTGCACAGGGATGGGAATTCCGAGGTGTGGGATAAATTATAATTATCACACCCACGCAGCTTTCATCAGTTTTCCCTGTAAAGATTTAGGGGCATATTATCAAGGTCGGCGTTAAAAGTTATCACCGGTTTAGTGGCAGAAAACTGCCGCTAAAGCGGCGATAATGGGCTTGATAATATGCCCTTGTGAATTCCAATAGAAGTCCATGTTCTGGTGTGAACATGGGCTTCTTTTGGAATTCTCTGCGGCATATTATCAAGCCCATTATCGCCGCTTTAGCGGCTGTTTCCTGCCGCTAAACCGGCGATAATTTTAACGCCGTCCTTGATAATATGCCCCTTCGGCAGGTCAAACCTCCCAAAACTTACTGGGGGAAAAGGCGTGGAAAAAAATGCGAAACTTGCGAAATTTGGTGGTTAAGTACCCATTACGGATGTTCTGGCACATGCATCAACAATGCCATTTGCGATTCCTTAATAGCGAAAAATAAGGATTCGCTAATAAGGAATAGCAAAAGGCTATGCATGTAGAAATCGCTTACAAAATAGCGATTTCTAAACATTCCTTAATTGCAACTCGCAAATTGCGAGTCGCAATTAAGGACTACATCCCCATTGATTCCTATGGGCCTAGAGGCCCATTGGAATGAATGGGAAGACTTTCTCAATTTGCTAATCTCAATTAGAGAATCGCAAATTGCTCATGCTATTTCAAGGGTGCCAGGGCGTCAAAAAGACACCCTGTTGCACCCCTGAAATCTGCATATGAATACATCTTGCACACACACATGCCCCAAGGGCATGTGTGTGTGTAAAATGGAACTTTGAAAAATGCACTTTAGTGTATTTTTCAAAGTTTTTGCAAATTGCCATGAAGTTCAACTTCATGGTAATTTGCTCCCCCCTATTAGCGAAATCGCTAATTTTTAAACTTTCATGCATTGCATTTCAGGAATCTCAATTTGGGATTCCTTAAATGCAATAGCAATTTAAGGAATCGCAATTTAGAGATTCCTTAAATTGCGATTTTTGCATTTGGCATGATGCATCCCAAATGCAAAAATCCCAGTCGCAAAGAGGCAGATTCTGAGAATCTGCCCGTTTGCGACTGGCTTTTGCTTTGATGCATGTGGGCCGTTATGCCTAATTTGCAAGTTAAAAACTCGGAAAAGGAGATTTTTTTACTACACGTAACTCCAGGATAATGGGATTTTCCACATGTGGTAAATACCTCACCCTATTCTGCCTAATTTGTAATGAATTGTGCAAATATGTCAAAATATTGTTGGGCGAAATGAGTAGTTTTTCTACTGTCCTTTGTATGTGGAATACTGTGCAAAACATTGTTAGTATCATTGCTGTTAAACGTAGTTGATTCAAAGTTCAGAAAAATGTGTGAAACTGTTGTTACATTTCACAGAAAAAAATAAAATCTGCAGGAAAAGCTGAACAAATTTGTTGAAAAATATTAATTTATTGTTTTTCAGTTTAATGCCAGGAATAATTAAATAAAGTGCACCACATAGTACTCACTGCTTTTAATTATTTTCCCCACTTTCACAAAAGCAAGCTTATAAGTGAAACATTTAAGTCTTGTCTTCTCACAAATATGCTGAGTACCTCTTGGTGTCTTATAATATGTTTTCCCTCACACATTTTGTCAGCCTCCAGGTATCAGGATGCTGGATCCTGTTCTTTCTCACACAGTGAAGTAGCAAAACTTGGTGGCCCTCTGCAAAGTACACATAGGGGGTCCACCTTTACCAGCCCACTGCCTACCACTTTTGCTGAGGAGGCCCCTGGAGCTTGGGGTCCCGCCGCACCGCAGGGGCTTATGTTGCACCACTATCCTCATAGCCTTCCTCATACATCTTGTGCCAGCTTCTCTTTGCTTGATTGTGCTCCTTATAAACCCGCACATTATGGTCCCATTCACTCGTAACAAAAATACTCCCCTGGTGACTGAGTGAATCAGGCTTGGTGACTATCCCTGCTCAAAACTAGATAGGTGCGATCTGCTCAGCTCTTCTTGCAAATCACCAGAAAGGCACTTACCATAGTTCAGCCGCGGTCCGTGCAGGTAACAGCGGTGGGGTGGTGGGGCCGGGTAAGGGGGGATTTCGAGAGACGATGCAGAGGGAAAATAAATAAATAATTAATTTTCCTTCGGCATCCCCCCTTACCCGGACCCACCTCTCCACCGCTGTCACCTGCATGGATCGCGGCTGTCTTTGTTAGTGCATGCTCTGTCGGATGCCTATGTTGCAAGTAGCTGTATAACTGCTCTTCTTGGCCCCAGACATTTCAGCCTCCTTGCTTAAGGTTCATCACATTTTCTACAAAACGGTCCAAAATTTGTAGATTATTTCCACAATATCCAAATTTTGCTATAAATTTTAATCACGGTAGAAATCTGTGGGAGCCTACATAATATGTGTTTTCTGTAGAAAAATCTACACCACAGATTTAGATCTACCCTAAAATTGTTCTCCCTCTTTCTTCTTGCACATTGAGTAAAGAGAGGATTTGATCAGTGTTGAAAAAGAGATTATCAGTAGGATTAGATTTACAAATATCATTACAAGGGATGGATATGAGGGCCAAAAATGATACAGGAGTCCAATTCATCATTGGTGAGCTGTCGACTTTGGAACATGGTGAACCAGTTTCAAATCTCGACATCTGCTTAATATCCTGTGATAGTATGCAAATCACTTAATCTTCATGTGCCTAAAAACAAAAAAGAATGTGTAACATAGTCTGGTTCTCATGTAACATGATCTGACAACCTTGGCCCAGGTTTATTCTATAATCAGGAGGGGTGTGCGAAAATAGCATCATTTTATTTAGCGCACAACAATTTTTGCTTAATTACACAATATGCAAATCTGGCATTTTGCACCAGTTTTAGACACAATGATGCATTTCGCACAAAAAAGTGCAAAAAACAAAATTGCTGCGGACATAAGCCACTCACATTCTGGTTGTTTGCATTGTTTCTGCGCTCCCACACTATTTTTAGTTTAAAAACAATGGTATGTTAATTTTTAAATAAACAAGTTGTTGTGGGTGGGGCACATTGCTCCCTGAACCCCTCCTTAACCATTCCTTAACCCATCCCTACTCTTCCATAAACCCCACCTATTTTGAAGTAAGTATGCCCAATTTGCAACCACTCTCACATTTACTACTAAGAAGAAGGCTTACATGTATGAATATCTCTTCATAGAAATGATAGGAGAGGTGGTGGTGGAAATGTATTCTTTTAGGCTTGTAAATAGCATTTTGTAGAACTTTAGTGGTACTGCTGTAGTATATTAAACATACTTGCTGTAGTATTATTAAATGTACTACAAAATGCAGCTGTGCATAGGCCTCTTGGTACTTATCCCTTTTAAGTTAGATGTAGGAGGAGAAAGGCTAGGCGAAGTGGGGCCATTTTGTGCATGGCCCTTCTTGACTCCTTTTTGTCTCCACATGGCCTCAGCTGTAAAGGGAGAGGGGATTTTGCAGAGACCATACAGAACCTAAAATTGTAGATGGCCAAATGAAATGTGAATAATGTGAAGTTTTTTTATCTGCAGTTCCAAGTGACATCAGAGACAACTCAAGCTTTGCTCCAGTTGTCAATCTGAAGTTATACTTGAAACCACTTGGTGGAAAACAACCCTGTTCTTGAAAACTACTCATCAGAACAGCAAGGTTTTGTTACAAGGACATGTGGCAGTTTACATTGGTAAAGCACATGCAATGTTTAAAAATCTCACTTAACTCGGGTTGGGAACTAACTAGGAAACTTCTTGAGACGTTATAATAATTAAAAAGACAAATCATTAGATAAACTTGGAGTGCTAGTACAAATGTGTCAACAAATATTTTTTTATATATGTTTCCAGACTTTGCAGTTCCTCAAACTTGGTTTTACAGCTAACATGTCCATAGAGCTGAGTTGGAAGCCTCTTATTGAGATTTCATTTATTTTCTCACCAATTTAAGCATTCTCGATTACATGTAATCTTACACTGTAATTAGTGCTCTGCAGAGACAAAAAAGCGTCTTCTGAATCACTGTCTCCGATTGTTTGTAAGCTATATAGAAAGATAAGGTATTTTTTTTTATTTTTTTTATTAAACTTTTTAATATATTTGCATTTAAGGCACAAACAAATTAGGTACATTATCCATATACTGCTAGACATTACATTTTTCATGTTGGATGTTGTGTCACTTGGTGCTCTAGCTTCACCGATGCCCCGACAACAGACAACCCTCCCCCATTACAATTCCAGTTCCTCCTCGTTTTCAGTATCTGATTCCCCCTCCGCTCTTATGTCTGGTGGTTCACAAATGTATCCCCTGTATTTATTGCAGGGTCCCCCGTATCTTGTTCCATTTCCTCGGGCAGCCACGGTTGACAAACACTGTTTTTCGGCCACCATGGCAACATTGATAAGGTATTTTTATCAAGAGGATGTCAGTGACAGCTTATCCAGATCCTGTGTTTAGTAGGCATATGTGGGAAGAAGGAAGATAAGTCTGAGAACTCAGCCAAACAAAGACAGGTTTGACCTTCTAATGGCACACACTTCAAAGGAGCACTTCTGGGAAAGAAAATCAATATCTGAAGGCCTTCACAAAGACATCTCTGTACCCCACTGTGTTGGAGGGATAGCAAACAGGTGACCATGAGTGATGCATTTAATCAAGAAATGTCTGTCCTTGATTAGGAAACATTGGATCTTGGAAGATGAAGGGTGAACCTATCTATTCCTCTCAACAACCATCAAAGCCAAAGAGAAACAAGCCAGTGTGCCTTCAGAGTTACTTTACCGGAGACAAGACATTATTACTGAATGGCCGACTTCACTCTAATCTCCAGAAACCTGATGTCCAGGATACATGTCCTTTATCAGCCAGGAGGAAACACATCTAAACTGATTCGCCTTTTTGACTTCTGTAGGTGTTTCAATTACCTTGAAAATGACCTTTGGTAGTGTAAGTACACATCGTTGCTATAATGACCTGCGTGACATTTCTACTTGGTTTGCACCCACATTCTAATTTTCTCAATTGGTTACATTCAAGCACAAGGTAAAATGACTAATTATACATCATACCTTCAGAGCAATGCATATCCTGGATTACTTTTGCGAATTCACTGTCCACATTTTTTCCCCCCACTGGCTGTTTTCAATTACTCATCACATACAAAACTTAAGGTACACCCTATGCCTTACCTTTTTACCTAAAGTCCAACAAAAGCATGTTCCCAGATTCATCATGTCATCGATTTATGTTTCCTTCCAGGGTTGCTCCCCTTTGTCACTTGACACTTGTCCAGATGATGATCCTGTTAAGTTTGGTTTAAAGGGGTCGAAACTTTGACATATCATACTATGAGGACTGCTTGCATTACTTTTTATTAAAGCAAGAGGGAATAGTCAGTACCATACTGCCACATAAATACTTAGGTCTTGATTACGAGTCTGGCAGTCCATGGACTGCCAGACTCGCGGCTATGCAGCAGTGGCTATCCACTAACCGCCCTATTACTATTAGGGTGGTCAGACCACCATTGCCCTGCTGCATCCGCCAGGGAACTGCTGTTCCCTGGCGGTGGTGCGGCGGTCTAGAGGCAGTAATATGCTTGGCGGGACAGAGTTTCCTCTCCGCTGTGGTGAAGAGGAAACAAAGGGGCTCTACAGCGCCCCCTGGTGCCTCAAGCCATTGCGGTGTCCATTTTCTGATGCACTGCCATGGGAACATAAATGAGAAGCCCGCCAGACATGAGAAACACTCGTAATATGTCAGGTGGGCCGACCATGGGTTTGTCGGTGCAGCGGCGGGTCGGACCCAGTGCCGCAGTGTCAAATTTGTAATCAGGCCTTTGAGCTCTATTACGAGTCTGGCTGTCCACGGACCGTCAGACTCGTGGGGGCGCAGTTGTGGCGGTCTTTTGACTGCCCTATTACAATTAGAGCGGTTGGACCACCATTGCCAGGGAACCGCCATTCCCTGTTGGTGTTGCGGTGGTCAGGAGACCGCAATGTGCTTGCCGCTGTCCCATCAATCATATTATGAGTTTCCTCTCCGCCACGGTTTTCATGGTGGTTCCTCCTCCATGAAACCCGTGGTGGAGAGGAAACGCCCCCTTGTGCCTCTGTACCCTGGGGTGCATGCAGACACGAGAAATAATCTGAGTTTGGCGGTGCGGTAGTGGGGCGTATCAGGTGCCACACTGCCAAACTCGCAATCAGGCCCTTAGTTGCAACCAAACATATGAAAATGTATTTGTTTAACTTTCAATACACTACCATGCATGTGTGATACACCACAAACACTGCAGCACTTTCATCTCTTCACATTCGAAGCACTCCATCAGCATTTTTAAATCTAATTTCTGTGCAAATATATACTTATATGCAAGTCATAGCAAATAAAAGATTTAAAACTTTTTTCATGACGTGTCCTCTATTTTATCAATATTGTCAAGGTGTTTTGTATGAGGTAATTTATACTGTCTCACAGTACGCACATTGTCTGTCCCCAAGGGAACCTTTGCTCTTTTTACTATTAGTGCATAGGTCGCATCACATTATGACTGACAGATCGCGACATTTTGGTGCATAATTTTCACCTGCTATATGAGACCTTCTGATAGTACATTGATTGCTATGTGCTGCATAGCAATAAAGTGGTTGCATTAATGATGGATAGGATGGAAGAACAGTAATAAGGGAAACAGTAAAAGGAGTAACCTGAAGTGCAGCGATTAAAGGATGCTAAAATAAAGGGGGGTGGTTGGAAAGGAAATCATAAGCCAACGTCTGTTAAAAACTGCTTAAAAGCAGTTATAGTTTACGACCTATGGAGCACACGTTGAACATTCAGAGAGCCACCGCCTATCTAGTTTACAGCAATAGAACGAGAATGGTGAATAATTCAAAAGAGCCAGGTATTTTGTCAAATGAAAAAAAATGTAAAGATCAATATTCATCCAATTTCCTCTACAGTTTCCATCAAAATTAACCAGTAGAATTAGTTCTTTCTGTTTCTGGATTTGGTGCTTTTAGTTCTTAGCTCTGTTTCCAGGCATGATAATAAAATTATTAGAAAACATTTTCGAACTGACTTTACTTAGTTGAGTTTTTCAATTTTTAATCAGCCTTCTAATATTGCCTATAATATTGTAGGCTGATTTAGTTCAGGTTGCCTACCCATAAACACCCTTACCCAATGGACATTTTGGTTATAATGTTGTTTTTTTAAATGCATTTAGGACATAATGAGTTGCCTACCCAGGCACAAAACCATAACTCTTATTAGTTGAGTATACACTTGAAATTGGTCCCCTATCCCTTCCTCTTAAGTGTATGACGGTCTTCGAGGAAGAGATTTACATTGCTCTACGTTTGGAATTAATTTTATACTATAGCCTGATCTCTGCTTAAGAAGACAAGCTTGAGCCTTACAGGTATAGTAAGCCTCAGGTTTGGTCTACCCCTGAATGCATATTTCTTTCTAGTTATACCAAGTGGATTTCCTAGGTGATGAAGACAGACATCAAATTACACCAAATATTATCAAAGCCTTGGCATGCAGGTGCAAGGGTAATTGTTTACATATTTTATTTGAAGACTATGCCACAAAAAAAGACAAGCATTTGCATAGCCAATAGGTCTCGCCTTTGGGACCTTATAAGTGTTTAGCCATGCAACAGTTGATGTTGTTGCACCAAGGATATTGTACTGCATAAATAAATACTTATAAGGTCCCAAAGGTGAGACCTATTGGCTATGCCAATGCTTGTTTAACTGTGTGTGTGTGTGTGTATGTGTGTATGTGTGTATGTGTGCGTGTGCATGTGTGTGTATGTATGTGTATATATATATATATATAAATAGCAGTAGTATAATCCCTGCAAATGTCTGTGGGATCGGTATCAAGGGTTCTCCTGTTCCTTCTAAATGCGTTAAAAAAAATAAATAATTTTACAGCGGGGGATGAGTCGGTTTCTCAGGAGGATGCCGTTTTCCTGAGGCTCATTACCTTGGTCAAGCTAAAGACAATATTAGAATGTTAGTATTGTTTTCATTTTGTAGGATGCTGAGAACGTTTTAATTTTATTGTTTCGGGTAGCTTGACTATTTGGTAATGTCCCTGAATCATCAGAAATAGGCTGATTGGGGCTTTTAAAATATTAACATGCTGTCCGTATAATTCTGAAATACCAATCTTTAAGTCTTGACTTGGGCAGCAAGTTGATGAAAAAATATGATGTAGGCTCATTTGGGACATATTATAGCCCTATAGCCCACCGTAGCGGGCTATACCGGCTGTTAAAGGCCCGCTGCAGCGTTAAAGGCCCGAGCCGAAGGCGAGGGACTTTAACAAAGCAGAGGGACTTTAAAAGCCGGTATAGCCCTGCTACGAAGGGCTATAAGGCTATTAGAACATTCTGCCACTAGAGGGCAGAATGTTCTAACAAAACATAGCCTTCAGGGAGCGCGAGGGGATTGAAATCCCCTCAGGCTCCCTGAAGTCTTTGTTCACAGCCAGAGCTGTGAACAAAGACACATTGGAATGTTGGTGCTCCGGGCTTATACCAGCCAATATAAGCCCGGAGCGCTCCATTGTTTTCAATGGAGCTCCCAACATTCCAATGTTCTAATATATGTTACTACTTTGGAGTACACCTGGCACTATTAAGGTATCATGGTACTCTGACCAGAGCAAGTACTGTTTGATTGTAGATGTGTGTGGGGTGTATGACCAGGACTACTGGAATTATGTGGCACAGGAGGACTAAATCATGCGACAGTTGAGTAAATTATGCCACGAAAAAGGCAAATGATGTAGCGTGATGCCACCATTTTGTGATAATATTCAGTATTTTTTCATTTTTACACTGGGCATTGGTTGCACCTCAGTACCAGTTTAACACCCAAATATAGTAATAGGCAACAGAAAGGTGACCATTCAGCCATTACAAAGGCCCTTCCACAGCGCGGCAGCACGAGACGCTGCATTTTTTGTACGTTTTGAACCCTTTGAGTTAAAAACTAATTTTTTAAAATAAAATCTGCAGATTATGCAGCAGATGATGGATTATGCAGCAAATCTGATTATGTAAAAAAAACGACACAGCCACATAATTCCAGTGGCCCTGATTACGGACTATCTGGGAAAAGTTGAGTAAAATGAGTGGGATCCAGTCACTTGATCTGGTCGTGTCGCGGCGAAAGCAGCTCGTTTGTGTGATCATATTTAAAGACACATGAGAGAGAGAGGTCATCATGTAGCTGTATTCTACCTGAAAAGCAGTTGAGTTCATCTGTAAGTGCTGCCCTGTTTTCCATTGTAATTCACTAGTTTTGTGGTCGATGGGTGTTTTCTTGGAGGTTTTTATTTGGTATCGCTTGGGGGACAAAAATTGGAAGAGCCAAGTTTTTACTACCTTGCGAACAGCAAAGTGGTTTTCTACTGTCCTTATTTA
The DNA here is from genome assembly GCF_964204655.1 of Triturus cristatus. Lineage (NCBI taxonomy): Eukaryota > Metazoa > Chordata > Amphibia > Caudata > Salamandridae > Triturus > Triturus cristatus. The sequence goes on from NC_140590.1 coordinate 1,577,955,221, forward strand.
TTGGACAGGGAGTTCCACAGCTTGCTACCTTGGACTGAGAAAGAACACCCTCAGTCTGTTTTAGTTGACGTGTCCCACTTGCAGCCGCTTATTTCTTATATTCTAATGACTGTGATAGCATGAAGTCACACTGTTTCTCATACAAAGGAGTTAATATGTTGATTGGGCTATGCTGTAAATGTACACAGAATCAGGGAGCCATTAGTCATTTAAGATGGACAGTTAGGGAGAAGCGGCCTTTGTCGGTCAGGGAGGGATTCCACCCTTCCACTTTTAGAATGTGTTGCATAGCATCTTGATGCAGAAAGTCGGTTGCATGTCATCTACTGTACACTCAATTAGAAAGGCAGCAAAAAGTATCTGCCAAGACGGGAAAGAGGGAGCATTTCTCCTCAGACGAGGGATAGGGGTCCACATTCTGGATGCGTTGCCTACAACCGATCTGCTTGGAAGCATCATCTTCTTAAAAGGAGGAGCGGGTGCTTGCGGGTTGGGCTCATGGCTGGTGTGTCTGTCCGAACGAGATTGCAACTAACTGTGCAGACAAATTTTTAATTGCCAACAAGCCTCTTTGCTGATTATCAGATCGGTCATCATGCTGTAGTTTGAGGGTCTGTAATGGGGCATTTGTTTTGCATAAATTGGTCATCTTATATAGTCCGAACTCTTGCTAGGCACAATAATGGGCGGGGGAAGTTTCTCTCAAAGGTGCGTGGCCAGTGTGATTAAGGGCGTGGCTTTAAAACACGTAAACTAAAAATCTGTGCTTAGCATAGGGTGCCGCCCAACTTGTATTTTGCTGTTTCTGTCATTGCATCCAGATATATGATACAACAAGTAACATCATACCTCGAACAAGTCAAGACTATTGGCTTTGTCGATGTTTGGTAGTTGCGTAAGATAAATAAGCAGCAACTATGGCTTGTATGCAATACAGAAAACGCTTTAAACAAGCGGCCGCGAGACGCGATATGTGGTGGGGGAGGGGGAGAAGCGGGAGTTGTGTGCGCGCGCGGCCACACGAAAGTCATCGCGATCACGATCGCTGTGAAAGCGAAAGTGATTGCGATGACGTGCTAAAGGCGTTCCTGAGTGCTGCTGGCTGGCCTAGCGCATGCGCGCGTGCACGCTCACGTGCACGCAAGCGCTAGGCCAGCCAGCAGCACTTAAAAAGCACACATGCAAAATGTCTCTCCGAGCCAGCGCATGCGCTGGGCTCAGCGAGACCTAAAAAAGGATCCACCATGCAGTCACCTAAATGTGGCCATCTTATGCTTCCAATGGAATCTTTATGTTAAAAAAAACAGTCATTGATAGGGTCATTTTACTGTTATTTAATAAGAAGGCTTTCAGTAGCACCATTCATTTTATTTTTTGTGAATGCACTGGGAAGAAATCACCACTCAACCGGGCGCTCAGATCCCAGGCAGCTGCAATGGCTGCAATGGTACAATTATAAAGACAGATTCGAGCCTTTGGGTTCATTCCATATTGAGATTATTTTTTTTCCATTTCTGCAATTCATAAGATAATTGGGTAAAGAATAACAAACAAATCACAAGCCAGAAGCCAAAGTTGGCTTCTGGCTTGTGATTTATCTTTTACTCTTTACTCAATTGTCTTATTAATAATACAATGTTTTAGTGTCATTTGAACTATTTTCTCACCAAATAAAAAATAAAACTATACAGGAAATAAATCACCACCTAACTGGGCACCCGAAGAGCAGCCAATATAAAAAACCATTGTTTAAAGATAATATGTAAAATAAAAAAGCAAACTTTCAATAAGCTTTGTCACTGCACAGAAAGGAAGTATTTTTAAGTGGATATGAAGAGTGCGCACCAACCTTGAACAGTCATTCAACGTGAAGTGAGTCAATTGACAAAGTGGGGCGAGCCATTGTCCATGCTGTGTGTTGCAGTGGACAGAAGCAAACTGCGATAGACAATTCAGTTACAAATGCACTTTACTTTAAGTGACTTGGAAATGTTTGGATTTGTTTCTTAAACACATCAAAGGAGTCCCTTGAGTGATTTATTATTTTATCAGACTCCACATAGGCTGTAAATGTCTCAAAGTCACAGATAAGGCAGATGCAAACTGATGATCAAAGATGAAATGCAAATTTAAAACAAGCTTGGACAAGGTCTATACGTTTGGCAATTGTATGCTCCATGTTCTCATACAAATGTGCACAAATGTACACACACAATCACACACACACACATATTGATATAGATTATAACTTGAGGGCTCATTAGGATGGCGGGATGATCGACACCGCCGGGCCTGCGGTGGCGATCCTCCCGCCATCAGAATGAGATTTACTCACCGCCAAATTATGATGGCGGTGGAAATCACAATGGTTCCGTGGCAGACGGAATGTCCGTCCATCATGGTTCCGCAAGGCGGTCCTTTACCACCCGCCTAGCGGTAACCAGAAACATGGCAACATTGTGGCGGTGCTGTGCAGGCACCGCCGTAGTGATTATAATATGCCCTTCCACCTGTATTTATGCGGCGGATATCCAGCTGCAAAAAGACAGGCGGAGACTGGCTTTGGGGCCCTGTTGTGGGCCCCCTCTGTGGGGGGAGTAGGGGTGTGCACTTGGGGGGTACCCATGGTACCCCCTGCAGTTCCATGCACCAAGTGGCAGGCACCGCGTGGTGCCCGCCACATAGTGCAGGGAAATGCTGTGCATGCTCTTTTAACATTGCGAACGGTGCTGCAGCCAGCTTAACGCAACTATGCACATCGCAGTCTATCGCGGGAAAATGACGCCGTGTTAACGTAGTATTCACCACCCGTCGGCACCATGCGATAGTCTCACGATAACACGCAAAATGACCGTGTTAAAATCAACACAACACGGAAAAAATGCGAAACTCCAACACAAAAAAGCTGTGATGTCCCAAATCGCGAAACAAAAATCAGCGATAACCAGCGACAGGCCTGAAATCCCCACGCTTCATGCGGGTAAATGCACCATAAAATCAGTGCAAAACAAATACATAAATAAATAAATTGCGTAGCACCATGGATGCACCCAGACTGAGTGCAGAGGACAATGCCAAACCCACAAGCCCCACAGATGACCAGCAAGGAACCCTGGGGTCGGTGAAGGCCAAGGAGAAGAGGAAGCGGAAGATGCGGTTCAGTCCGCAGGCAAACAGGATCATCGACACGGAGGTGACAGAACACCACCAACAACTGTTCGTCACATCCAACGTGTCATTGACAACAAAGACGTAAATATGGCAGACTATCTTGGACCATGTGAATGCAGATGCAGCGTTGAGGAGTACAATGAAAGAGGTCAAGAGGCGCAGGAAGGATGTTAAAGCCAAAACCAAGAAGAAACACAATACCAACATGAAAGCAGCAATGCTGATTTGAGTGGGGGTCCAGCGGCACACCAGGAGCTGGATGACATGGAGAAAACGGTGGTCACAGTCAGCAGTCGGGACAATGTGCCAGGAGTTGTAGCACCGGACACTGCTCAACATGACCTGATACAACATCAACAGGGTGAGTACCGGCCGGGGACTGGGGGACGGGGAAAGATAAGCACAATGGCACACATGCACAATTATGTATAGCACAGTGCACACCCACTATGACTCCGGATCATGTCCCTGACACCCGTGGCACACCGCAGAACACATACACCAAGTCGGCCCCCGTCCACAACGTGCCCAAATGGGTCCTACCCCACACATCACCAATATCACAACCAACACATGCACACGTGCAAAACCCAGCTAAGAATCGTATTTGTGAGCCACACCGACAATGCAAGTGACACTACAGGAAGATTAGCATGGCTGCAGTCCAATCATCACGACATTGTGCACACCATGACACTGAGGTGGCTGAGTGTGGAACACATCCGGAAAGGAGCAGGCCACACTCCGACACATCCACGTGCACAAACCACCCCTGATGGCCACAACACATCTGCGGACAAACCATGCCAAGAGTCCGAACTCGACCAAGACCCCAATTAACCCAAGTCCGAAACATCCCAGCACTGTCGAAGCACAGAAGTGAAAGGCACACCGCCTGAAATGGATAAGGGGCAGCCAAATCTGAGCTGCAGGGGCGACTCACCCACAATGCAGCACAGACACATAGCAATAACAGCACATCAACATTGACGACAATGTGGTACAAAGTGCAAGAATCCCACGACAGAACAGAGGACACAGCTGGTTCCGCCTGTGTCATCCAGTTCTGAGGTAAACATGAACAATGCATCAACATACATGTTAACACAATGTGAAAATGCATCTTCCCTGCACATAGCAGAGGGACAATCAACACCTCCTGCAGAGCAGACCAGACAACTCATCAGTGATGTTGAACCTCCACACCCTCGACACCGATGCCATACAACAGCTCATGGACATTATAGGCAACCCACCTCCAGGAGCAGGGCAGCCCAGCTGCACCCAGGAGACCCCATCCCCTGCACAGACCACACAGCAGGATGGCTCCCAGCACCTCAACCAAAATACACATCGCACACCACGACCAGGTGTTAGACTGCCAGAAGGAGGTGGCTTAACAGGTGCGGGTGGGGTTCTTACTCATGGCAGCCGAACTCGATTACATACGTGGGTGTCTAATTCCCATCAGGGACCACTTACACTCACCAACGGACACACACACTGCGACCTGGCACCATTTGCACATTTCCAGTATCGAACCACGCCCAGAGCCCCGGGAAAAAACATTCACACCCCTACGCTGGACTTGCGTACGCCAGCCCAGTCCACTCCACCTACGTATGAAGGGGTGACAACAGAGCTACATGTACATGGTCTAACATACTGCCTGGGGTGACATGGTTGCATCTGCTGTACAACGCACAATGTAATGTGGTGGGGCCCGGGCCATCATGCATACGTAATGAGCACACAAACACACTTTGATAGTCTGTTGAACTGGCCACGGGCATGTGCACCCGGCCACTTTTTATTACCAGGGTCACCTGACCAGTGACGCCTTTGGTGTATGGGTGTGGGGTGAGTGTGAGCCAGCCCTCAGGGAGTGGTTGGTGCTGGCAACAACATGAACAGTGTTCACAATTAGAGCGGAAACAGAAAACCCCAACACAACACAAATAACTGCAAAGCATCATGTTGGTAGCCGGAACAAGTACAGAGGTCACCCAATATACAATTAGAAGGGTCGGCGAGTTGCAGTGCACTGAGGTAGTGGCATCAGAGCTGATCGTGCTCATGTGAACAAATCGTCCAAGATTGTGTACCTTCGGGATATTCCTGCTGCAGCTGCAGTAGGGTGTGTTACACCTGCCACATCTTCCCCATCATCGTCCCTGAAGAGCTGAGCAGGATATCAAGCTGATGATGGCATCCAAGACATGTGTGAGCAACTCGGATAGTCTAGCTGTAAGACTCTTACGACTCTGGCAGTCGTTGGTTGGAGGTGGTCATGGCGGTGGTGGCATGTGCATCCTGCGGTGATGTGTCGTCCGGGCAGGGCAGGACTCGATTTGATGTGTGAGCCCTGGTGGACCGCTGTTGAGGCCAGAGGCAGTGGACAGCGCAGGGCCACAGACACATGGCGTTGATGAGCCCCAGACCATTGACACAGAGGCCATCCAATAGTCAATCAGACAGGGTCCCTGACTTGAGCTGCACAGAGTTAGTGGCCTGGGATGCACAGCTGCCGGCACGGGCACACCGCCATGGGACGATGATTTGCGGTGCACTGAGGTAGGCACACGCGAGCTGAGCGTGTCCTCGTTGATGTTGAAGGTGAATGTCGCGTAGGGGTTCGGGGGACAGTGGAAGATGTCCTTCCAGGGCATGGTGCAGAGGGCAGAAGCAAGCTGAAACAGGCAAATGGAAGAGTAGAATGCTACAGACTCCTTTTTACCACCAAGTCAGCATCAGCTACGTGATGATGTAGACAACCCCCAGGCCATAGACCCAGACGCCGCCAAAGTTCAACCAGAGAGTGTCCATGAAGTTCGGGGCACAGTCAGTGGCACCAGGGCTGAGAGGGCATGCAGTCTGCCATGAGGCCTGTACAATGATATGAACTATGCCCTAAATAAATCAAGGCTAAGAGCCAAATTTTTGACCTGCTGGACTGCAGTGTAGGCCGGAGGCAGCGGTTATAATGGGCCCACAGCCATGTGTCATTGGCTTGCGATGAACAGAGTTAGTGGCACCAGAGCAGTATTTGGTAGTGTCCGATCATCTCCGTAACTAGGATCCTTTTTTCCTCCGGACTTAACCACGTCTTCCTCTTACTCAACTCCTTGCATACAATGACATGAACTCTGCCCTACAGAAATCAAGACTCAGTTCCAAGTGTGTGACCTACTCGACCGCAGTGTAGGTCGAAGGCAGTAGTCTTCAAGGGACCACAGACAGGTGTCGCTCGGATGCTATGCACAGAGTTGGTGGCACAACATCGAAGTACAGTGATATAAAATCAGCCATAAAGTGTGTTCTCTGCCATTGCATGATCAAGACTCAGTTCCAAATGTGTGACCTACTTGACCGCAGAGTAGGTCGGAGGCAGTGTTCAGAGCGGGCCAACCGCTGTTCTGCAAGCTCCCCCTGGAACTCTAACACACGACGTTGAAATGGCATGTGGAGATGACTTGTTGTTGACGGAGGTAGAAGCACCAGAGCTGAGCGGGTGTGCAGCCTGCGACGATGCCGTGTCCAGCCTGGTGCAGACTGGATTGGATTGGTGTGAGGCCTGCTGGACCGCAGTGTAGGCAGCACCCAGGTGACCCCGACAGTGCTGGACCGCAGTGTAGGCCGAAGGCGTGGTCCGCAAGGGCCCACAGACATGAGTGGTTGGAATGCTATGCACAGAGTTGGTGGCACCAGATCGAAGGGAGTATAGTGATTTGTGTACTCTGCCATTGTATAATCAAGACTCAGTTCCAAATGTTTGTCCTATGTGACCGCTGAGTAGGCCGGTGGAGTACATCAACGAGAAAGGAGTGCTGCCCCCAACACGTGTGGGAAGGCAGCTATGGCGTAGAGGCCTTGCTTGGTTTCCAGCTGTTCCTGCGCAGTGTGTGGGAAGTGAAGGTACTGGGATACCAAGCTGGTGATGGTATACAAGACAGGTGTGTGGTACTTTGATAGGGCTGGCTGTGAGACTTCTCCAACTCTGGCGGTTGTTGGTTGGAAGGTCCCAGAGGCCAACAGGTGCAGCACAGCCAGCAGCTTTGTCTGCGGAGGGATGTTGGTACCGTCGGCCTGTGGGCAATGATGGTCAGGATGCGTAGGATGGTTTTCCTTTTGAGCCTGTAGTGGGCAATGACATCCTCTGGTGTTCAGTCTATGAGGCTGGTGCATTTTCTGAAGGTCCGCTGTCTTTCTCTGCGCTACCTCTGTGGTAGTCCTGGGGGGGTGGTGGGGGTCCAGGGGGGTGGGGGGCCTGTGGGTGGTGCCGGTGGGTGTTGTGGCCCTCTTGGGGTTCCGAGCTGCATGATCACTGGCTCCATGGCTTTTGTTGATATTCAGCTGTGGGTGTGTGCTGGGCTCCCTTCATGGTGCAGGTTGTCGTCTGACTTTACACCAGGTAAGAGCAGGTGTGAAATCCCTGCTGCTAACACGCCTTATCGCATGTTTTGTGACCTTATCGCCGATCTGGCTGATCGTTGAGAATGTTGCGAAGTGGTGTTGTCACGCCTTTTTGTACGGGAACGCCTACTCTGCATCTCATTAGCATTAGTTGCCGGTGTCATCAGTTGCGATGTTTTTTGCGGCTGCTATCGCCGGAAAACTGGTGATATCGGCTGTTAGCACCAGCTTGTGAATAGTGTAATGAATTTATCGCCACTTTGGCGGTGATAAAGTGCCACTAACTCGGCGATAGGTCCTTGAGAATATGCCACATAGTTTTTAAATTATTTGAATGTGTTTTAGTTGATATAATAATTTTCTGTTACTATTGTTATTATAAATTCTTTTTAAATATAGCTTGTAATTTAAAGAGATTTGGAATATTTTATTGAATTTTTTATAGTAATATATAGGGGCCGATTCCAATCCTGGGAAAAGGCTGTACGAATCGTTGTACGGAGCGTTTTCTCCGTACGACTCGTACCCGGTAAACTGTCCGTACAACCTAGGAAGTACGATTCGTACAGAAAGCCTATTTCCGTACGTTTCGTACAAAACACCGTACAGATCAAAAAAAACAACGATTCTGATCCGGAACAGCTTGTACGTGATGTCCGGACGCATTCAAGCAGCGGTTTCCGGCCCAGCAAGTACCAATCGTCCCTACGTCACTCCGTACGGCTCTTTTTTTATGGGAGCCAAACACAGCCGGAAAAGCAGAGTCCGACGCGAACCGCTACGCAACGGAGCCCTGGTACGCGACGTACACGCCATGAACCCCATCGTACGTGTCAGCCCGGTCCTCCTAGCCTACGACCTGGTGCACCGGACCCGACGCACACGCCGCAGAAGGTGAGAACAACACCCAGGGTCCAGGGGGGGTGAGGGGCAGGAAACATACCCCATACCCAAAGCAAAACCTATAATCTGGAGTCCATACATTACCACCAGGGTCTGGTCACTTGGGGGGGCGTGGCCAGCAACACCTGCGTACAGCAACAACGGAAGTGGACGTGTACGGTGCGTTGCACACGTACCCCTAGCACCAGTAGAACAGTGATATGGACCGTACACATGCAATGAATGCGTGGGTACGGTGCGTTCCACACGTACCCCTACGGCACCAGTAGAACAGTCATACGGACCGTACACACGCAATGAATGCGTGGGTACGGTGCGTTCCACACGTATCCCTACGGCACCAGTAGAACAGTGATACGGACCGTACACACGCAATGATTGCGTAGGTACGGTGCGTTCCACACGTACCCCTACGGCACCAGTAGAACAGTGATACAGACCGTACACACGCAATGAATGCGTGGGTACGGTGCGTTCCACACGTACCCCTACAGCACCAGTAGAACAGTGATACGGACCGTACACACGCAATGAATGCGTGGGTATGGTGCGTTTCACACGTACCCCTACGGCACCAGTACAGTTGGGTATACGAGGCAAACAAACGCCACGGATGTGGGCTTACGGACTGGTCCTGCATGTTACCTTCATATTGGTGTGTGTGTAGGTCCAGGCCAGCAGTGTACTGCTCCAAGGGGGTGGGTGGGTGGGTGCAGAGGATTCCCAGCAGTGGCCACACATATAGGGGTGGGTGCAGATAAATACCAGCAGTTTCCAGACATATGGGGGTGGGTGCACAGGACTCCCAGCAGTGGACAGAGACATGGGGGTGGGTGCAGACGACTCCCAGCAGTGGACAGAGACATGGGGGTGGGTGCAGAGGACTCCCAGCAGTGGACAGAGACATGGGGGTGGGTGCAGATGAATACCAGCAGTGTCCAGACATATGGGGGTGGGTGCACAGGACTCCCAGCAGTGGCCTGCAATATGAGGGGTGTGTGCAGACGAATACCAACAGTGTCCAGACATATGGGGGTGGGTGCACAGGACTCCCAGCAGTGGCCTGCAATATGAGGGGTGTGTGCAGATGAATACCAGCAGTGTCCAGACATATAGGGGTGGGTGCACAGGACTCCCAGCAGTGGACAGAGACATGGGGGTGGGTGCAGACGACTCCCAGCAGTGGACAGAGACATGGGGGTGGGTGTAGAGGACTCCCAGCAGTGGACAGAGACATGGGGGTGTGTGCAGATGAATACCAGCAGTGTCCAGACATATGGGGGTGGGTGCACAGGACTCACAGCAGTGGACAGATATATGAGGGGGTGTGCATCATTATCAGATGACCACACCTACATGGTGGTATGGACGCATCCCTAACTTTGGACTATGATGATAGTGCTATGACAACACATCACTGACAGCAGTGTCCCACCCAGGAGGATGGATGTCTTTCACACACTGCATGACACACCACATGTGGGTGTGAGGACATATAACACATGCATACCCACCCATGGCGGATGCAGCACAATACACACCCTGATATCATGCCACAAGACTGTATAGTCATGTAACTGCCTACAAAACTAAGATAGCCAAAGGGAACACACACTGTCACGCACATCCCAGGACTGATAGGAATGTCCAGGTGCTGGTCCAGCCACCAAGGTGTTGTCTCTCATGGAAGGAATAGGGTGGAAGTCCCCTAGATACAATGCCCACAATTGTCAGTCAGGTGCCCAAATACCCTGCATAACAAGTACCATTTGTGTGGTAGGCCGTGATTACACACATGCATAGTGCTGCAAAGGGGGAATATGTCCATGAAGGCATTTCGACATACTCAAAACACAAGTACAGTGACTAGCAAGGATGGCACAGACGATTCAGCAGGAGACATCGGTGAGCAGGCATGGCCATTGTTAAAGGGATGTGTCACCAACAAAGGAAATGTTGACACAGGTCAGCACAACAATTGTGCAACTGTTTGCAGGGAAGATGTCAGGTGCCACAGAGGAAGGAACACTCCTGGAGAAGTGTGGCTCAATGATTAGAGCGGCAGACCCTGATGCAGAGGTCTAGTCTGGGACCAGGGTTCAATTCCCCGCCTCGGCGGGTCTTGGGCTCAAAAAATTCCACAGACCTGATAATTCTCGCCTCGGTGCCATTCCAATCATGGAGTCCCACTCTGCAACTCTGGGCAATAGCTTGCTTAATCTCCACAACGGCCCCCACAACGCTAAGGATGCCTGGCCTCCACCTTGGGGGTGCCCAGGAGTGGACACCTCACAGGGAAAGCCAGGATGGGTTCCACAGCGGTATTCGTACAAGCGCCTTGAGACCCTTGCGGGTGAGTAGTGCGCTATACAAGTATCAAATTTTACAATTTACAATTTTGGGACAATGTCTCTAAACAAAATTAACACACACTACCAATGATTCTTTGCAGAGACATTGTGATGGCACACAGATACCATGGTACACCTCATGACCATCATACAAAAACATTTCTCAGAACCCTAACACATTACCAGAACACCAAATCCAGGAGCCTCAGCACCAACATCGAGTACCTGAAATGCAATAGTGTTGAAAGTAAAAATAAAGGCTTTATTGAGCACAACAAAAGATTTGCAAAATAAGACTATTTACAGAGGCCAATGGCCATTCCATAATTCAAGTCCAAGGGGGGACATAGGGGACCGTGTCTACCCCTAGCTTGCCTGCAGAAAGGAACCTCAAGGTTTGTCGACCGGGGGGGGCATCATCTGTGGCAGGACCAGGCACCGCAGGGACAGGAGGGGGAAGGGTAGGTGTTGCGGGTGCAGGGGGGGATGTCTCCACCACAGGGGGTGGGGCAGCGCCGAAGGTGGAGGCGAGCTCGCCGCTGCACACCGCTGCCAGTACCTCCATCCGAACCCCTGCACCTGAGGATTCCCCAGGGTCAACAGAGGGTGTGGTGGGTGAGGGATGGGGTGCAGCGCTCTTGGGGGAGGGGATCGACCTGGTGGGGGACTCAACTCCAGTGCCCGGGGACTTCCTCACCCGCTTGTGGTGTGGTCGCTCAGTGGGGGCGAGGTCCAGCTCACCCATAAAGATCTCCTTGGGTGAGAGTTTGGCAGGGGAGCCAAGGGGAGTGGTTTTGGAGGAACAGGGTTGTGAGGACTGCGGACTGTGGCTGCGTGTATGTCGTCTGTCCCCAGACCCTGTGGGTGTGCCTACATCCCCCTGAGTGTGCATTCCAGGAGGTGTGCACTTTGCCTTACTTGGGGGTGTGCTGGCTGAGTCTGGTGGAGTGCGTGCCCGTGACTGTCTGGGTGTGCGTTGGACAGGCATGGGAGAGGGAAGTGTGGATGGGTCTGGGGTAGGTGGGGGACGGAACGCTGCAGGAGACTAACTGCTGCCGTCAGGGAAGAGTCCATGGACCGCAGAATCCTGCGTTGGTCAGACATCGTTGCTGACATGCCCTCCATGAACGGCACCATCTGTGTGAGCAGTTGAGTGTGTCCATGGAGGACATTCTGCACCGATGCCTGCCCAACCTGCAACTGCCGCAGTATGTCCACAGACTCTTCACTGAGGACAGCAGGGGTGACAGGGGCAGGGGGTGCGGTGCCTGGGCCGAAGGAGACATGGTGAGCCTCTGCACGGACAGAAGGGACGGGAGAAACTGGGAGGGTGGGAATGGTAACGGAGGAGGCGGGGACAGATGTGGGGATGCTGCCAGGTGGTGTTGCAGCCTCCGCCTCCGCGAGGAGGTCAGCGTCGGACCCGTCGGCATCGTAGCTGATATCGTTTCCAGACAGGTCCTCTGACTGACTCCCCTCGCCCTCCGTGCCACTGGCTCCTCCTGACTCCACAGCACTGGTGGCACTGTTGCTGGGTCCCTCCTCCAGGTCCGTGCGAATGATGATGCTGTGGGCAAGGAGAAGAAACCGAAATGCAGCAGTCACCTGTATACATCTGACACATGAGCACAAAAAGTAATTGGTCACAGTGCATATCAGGCAATGCATCATGAGTAACAGCTAGATTACTCCGCACATATGTAAGCCCGGTACTGCCCAGTTGGTAGACCCACTATGCCACTTGGACACAAGGAAAAAAAGAACACACCAGGCCACTACTTGAATGAGAAATACACTGAGAAGCTAGTGTGTGTGAACCGGTGAGCACAGCAATACTATGAAGTCATGCCACCTCTTGTTTACCCTGAAAGAAACAGTAGTGGTGCACCCAACGTAAACTGACACACCTCAATACTCAAGGTGTCACCACACTCAGAGACCTGTAAGTACTTTTGAACACAAAATGAAAAAATGTTGGTACCTTGGGACTCACAATACTTTACACAATCGACATGTTTGGAATGTGCCGATTCGCCATTTCGCAAAAAGAACACTCATGTGCCTGCATGAAATATGTCTCACAAGGCAGTGCACACAAAACTACATTTACACTGTCATTGAAGAAGCTGGCACCTTTTCTAAGAAGCCACCGTTAGAAATGAATGGTGTTGTAGAAAGTACATATACATGGGCCCATGGAGGTCTGGATGTCTTGAGACATGTTAGTTTGTATCACCAACAACAAAGGAGTCTCACAAAATCCAGACCTCTGTGGGACCATGTATATGGAGTATCTGCAACACCATTTAATTCTAACAGTGGCTACTTTGCAAAGGTGCCAGCGTGTTCTATGAAAGTGGAAATGTCGTTTGGTGTGCACTTCATTGGAAGACATCTTTCATGCAGGCACATCAGTGTTCTCAACACAAATCATCAAATTACCACATTTAAAACATGAAGAATTGTTGACAAGTGCTGTGACTGCCAAGGTACAATTTTTTGGGAGTAACAACTTGAATTATGTCAGTTGTCACATGGCCATCTGTCACCTGATTACACAGTTGGCTACACATATGACCTACTACCTGTCATCTGGAGTGGCACCAATGTCCATACCCAGGACAATGCATAAGCTACTGGGCCTGCAATTGGGTTGTTAAAAAGCATAGCAGTACTGTGGAGACACCCTCATGGCAAGCCAGAATGTCCACACAGATGTCAGCACACAAAGTCCAAACTGCGTTGCATCTGAACCACACACTGGTGCCAAAAATGTGTGAGCAGGAATCATGTTTTAGGAAAAATGACACAGGCAGCAAAGCACGAACATTAAGCACTGGCCAGCGTCACAGGGGCACTGCACGGTGATCCTGTGTACAGCCAACTCTCACACACAGGTCAGACCTGGCAAGGAAAAATCAGGGGTGCCCATGTAGGCCTCTCCCGCACAACCACCCATACCTGAGTCAATGTGATTGATACAGATCAAGAAGTGACACCTCTTATTCAGGGTAACAAAAACTGTGCAGCAAAAATTGCTAGATTTACACAACATCACCTCCTGGGGCTGGCAACACATATTTGTGACAAACAACCAGCAACAGATTTTTGTGAATAGCCACACAGGCACTGCCCAGTGTGAGTATGCACAAGCAAAATGGTGTATCCCTGTCCAGTGGACACATGTAGCACACATTAGAAAAATAGAAACTAGGACAGGGACCAATGCTACAGAGGCAGACCTATGCTGAACCCACAGAGAATGTGCACAGTGTTGGATGACACACATGATTAGGAGGCCAGGGTGTCTCAGGGGACTGTAGTGGGCACACTGCTCCGTGTTCCTGGAATGAGCTGACTGTACCATGAGCAACTGTCATGCCACTATACATATCTCACACTCATGCACATCATGTCTGAGTCCACCACATTGGTCATGCATGCTGCAAGGGTGTTCAGTTGAAACCTCATACTCCTATGTTGAGAATCATCATCAGTGCCAACAAAAATAGACCCCCAACATAGTGAACAGGTCATGGCACAGGCAAGGTACCAACACAAGTCACAGACCACCCTCCCACATGATGCAGAAAGCAATGTGCACTTAGATTTACTGGAACCTTAGATAACCAAGTGCAAATGTGATTACACACAGACCAGGGGACACATGTCAAGGAGGGGAAGGGATGAAAAAGAGCACCAGGTGACATTGGGGAACAGAAAATGCACTGCACATATAAACTCTGGGAGTGTAACCAGGCTACAGAGCACTTCCAAAAGCTGGTGACACATAACACAACAAACAGCCATGTACCTACCCCCTCGTTGCTGCAGTCTCTCCTGTAACTGCCTATCGAGGTCAGGGAATACCACCGCCAGGACACGGCTCATGTGGGGGATCAGGCGTCGGTGCCTGCCGTGGGGGCGAGGAAAGTCGATCCCCAGCTGGACCCGGGCGATCCGCCGGGTCCAGCACCGGATGTCCTGCCACCTTTTGCGGACCTGGGGAAGGCTCCGACTACGCTCCCCCGCAGATCTCACAGCCCTGACGATGTCCCTCCAGATCACCCCCTTCTCGTAGGCAGTTACCTGTCAGGATGACAAAGTGACACAACATCAATACACCTGCTCCATGTCCCAGAGACACACATTTGAACATCTTTAAAATGTTGAACAGGGCATAGGTTGCTGACAGGAATTGCATCATTCATAATAAGAAATTGTCCTGTGTGCAAGCCCCAATGCACTACATGGCATTGAAAGTCAACAGGTGGCATGAGGGGTGCGACACACACACTGATCATAGCACACCCTGTGTAGCACATGCAACAGGAGGCTCATGGCCAGCACGTGTTAAGCAGTCACATGTCCCACTCCACTGACGCACCCTCAGCAGACTAGACAGAGACACCCAGGCACAGATCACTCGCCTGTCAGTCACAACAGCGGATACAACCCTCACTCTGCACATGTGCCACTTGCCAGTGGGGTGTCACAGGCGTCGTGCCAGCTCTGCAAGTCAGACACACAGCACGGCTTACTTGTAACATCAGATGGGTAGATCTGTTGCCTCCTCCATGCAGCTGTGGTGCAACACTTCACATAGACACTCACCCACATGACAAGGAACATTCACACACATCAATGTCCATGAGGTCGTACACATCATTTGGACACTCTCACCACAGGTCCACTCAACTCATACACATCTGTGGGTACAGTCACCTGTCACACTGGGGGGACCACTGAATCACCTCAGGACAATAGGAGAAAAAGCCACCAAGGATTTGCAAGGCTGAATGTGTCATGCACTATGCAGTGAATGTCACAGTAAGCACAATGCAAGTGAGGAGTGTACACAGGAACTACCTCATGCTCTGCATGAGAGACATAAGCATGTCCCCCCTGGGACCCACTCTAAACAACATTGCATGTCTGTCACACCTGGACACAATGCCAGAAGTGACAGTCACACCACAGGTGCATAGGGAAAGGTAGTGGAGTCAGCACTCACCTGCTCCCCTGGTCTCCCATACAGCTTGGGGTACTGTGGGAGGAGGATGTCCAGCAATGCCCCATTCTCCTCCAGGGTGAATGGCTGGGCCCTCTCCACAGTACGTGACATGGTCCAGAGGAAGCAGAGACAGCAGCAGTGTGGTCGACTGGAAAGTTGTGCAGGCAAGTGCCCTCTCATGGGTTCTGGCTGCCTTATATCTGTCTTGCTGAGGGGCATTCATTGTGAGGAGTACATAGTGATTGGTCAGACACATTTGCATCGTACGTTTACTCCAATCCCTTTAAACATACACCTATGACACGCATTTGCATCGTTCAAATTTTGAGCATCATGTCAAGTCAACAACCACTTTGCAACATTGTATTTTTTGGCCAACTGACTGTTCCAGGAAACCTGATGGACACATTTCAACTGAAAACTCAGTATCCATGACAACCAGCATGCATTTAGGGCCTAATACTTGTCCCTTATGTGTCCCCTATGTAATTTTGAAATCCACACACAGGTACGGTGCGTTTCAAACATACCCCTACGGCACAAGTACAATGGTGAAACGAAGCGTACACACGCGTTGATAGCGGGTGTACGGTGCGTTTCACACGTACCCCTACGGCACAAGTACAATGGTGAAACGAAGCGTACACATGCGATGATAGCGGGTGTATGGTGTGTTTCACACGTACCCCTACGGCACAAGTACAATGGTGAAATGAAGCGTACACACGCGATGATTGCGAGTGTAAGGTGCGTTTCACACGTACCCCTACGTCACGAGTACAATGGTGAAACGAAGCGTACACGCGCGATGATTGCGGGTGTACAGTGCGTTTCACACGTACCCCTACGGCACGAGTACAATGGTGAAACGAAGCATACACACGCGATGATAGCGGGTGTGCGGTGCGTTTCACACGTACCCCTACGGCACAAGTACAATGGTGAAACGAAGCGTACACACGCAATGATAGCGGGTGTACGGTGCATTTCACACGTAACCCTACGGCACAAGTACAATGGTGAAACGAAGCGTACACACACGATGATTGTGGGTGTACGGTGCATTTCACATGTACCCCTACGGCACAAGTACAATGGTGAAACGAAGCGTACACACGCGATGATAGCGGGTGTACGGTGCGTTTCACACGTACCCCTACGGCACAAGTACACTGGTGAAACGAAGCGTACACACGCGATGATAGCGTGTGTACGGTGCGTTTCACACGTACCCCTATGGCACAAGTACAATGGTGAAATGAAGCATACACACGCGATGATAGCGGGTGTACGGTGCGTTTCACACGTACCCCTATGGCACAAGTACAATGGTGAAACGAAGCGTACACACGCGATGATAGCGGGTGTACGGTGCGTTTCACACGTACCCCTACGGCACAAGTACAATGGTGAAACGAAGCATACACACGCAATGTTTGCGGGTGTACGGTGCGTTTCACACGCTTACAATGGTAATACAGTCGTACACATGCCAGGAATGGAGGGCTACGAGTCACACAAGGATGTCCATCAAGTACTTGTCATTGCATACTTTCATGTGCAGGCCCTAGGTGTGTCAGCCAGTGATATTGCACATGTCATCTCATCTAGTTGCACAATTGATTTGTGATGACCTGTGTACACATGTCATGTGTGATGGGGCACTATGTGGCACACATCACCTTGACACTTGCCACATGTGTGTCTGTAGTCCAACTGTGTCATGCACAGCAGCAATGGGATGGCACAGTCATAACCACCCGCACCTGTCTCCTGATGCCAGGGACAGGGACACTCTCTCAACTGACATGTCATGATCAGCGTGCCCCTATGTGACTATGTCAGGTGTGTGTCATGTGTTCCCATGAGCTTGCTGTTAGTGTTCCGTCAACTGCATTTGCTGTTGGTGCATCCAACAATGGTCTGTGTGGAGATGGGCATGGCACACATCTACGCACACCATGCCACATGTGGATTCCCACGGCTGTAGGGTCTGTGTGCATCGGACATCATATTTTCCCAGGCATACATGTGTGCGTCGTCTCAATGGCTGTGTTTAATTGTTGTCACGTGTACCCCTTCATCGCAATGTGTGTCATATGTACATTTGACATTCCATGTGACCTGTGTGTGTGCCTTGCAGTCAACTGTCTGGATGAGATTAAATCCTTCCAATGCAGCTATGTGGATGTGTGTCACTCCGGTGATATCTCTGTCTGTTCACTCAGACTTGCCCCTAGCTCATTTCAGGGTCTGTCATGTAGACTTGACAATCAACAGGTGTATCTGGCTTTTTGTAGGAGTGCCAGCAAGGTGGCATATGTGTCCTGGATGTATTGCACACACCAGACTCCATAGTTACCTGATGTGTAGTAGCAGTTTAGCATGTGCTATGTTCATTGACATTGATGTTGGCAGACTCTCAATCTTCATGATTCCTAACAATGTCTTGCAGGGCACCGCCTGTCCCAAGAACAATGCCAGACTTGGCTGCCATGAGGGAACGTGCCTGGATCCGACGTTACAGATTCACTCAACAGTTGATTGAGGACTTGACCGACAGGCTGGCACCACATCTCCAACCGCGACACAGGTATCCTACTGCGCTGACCCCAAAGATGAAGGTGATGGCAGCCCTACATTTTTTTGCCACAGGTACGTTTCAATTGACCATAGCTGATGTTGGTGGGATATCACAGACAATGTTCAGCCGTGTCCTGCGTGATGTGTTGGCAGCCATGTTGGAGCACCTTGATGAATTCATCCAATTTCCTACTCCTGGGGAGTTGACAGATGTCAAGGGTGATTTCTATGCCCTGGGAGGGATGCCCCATGTCCTTGGGTCCATTGATGGGACACATGTGGCTTTGGTACCACCACAGGCACAGGAGCAAGCCTATCGCAACCGTAAACATTACCACTCAATAAATGCCCTTGTGGTGTGTCTTGCTAACATGCTGATTTCCCATGTCTGTGCACGTTTTCCAGGATCAGCACACGATGCCTACATCATGAGGCATAGCAGGGTGCCACAAATGATGCTGCAGCTGCACAAAGAACGAGCATGTCTTGTTGGTGGATATACTCTGTTGGTCCTGTGTGTTGCGGTATCTTTGGCTCTTACGGCATCTCCTGACCCACTTATTTACATGATGTTTCCATGTAGGGGACTCTGGATATCCCAACATGCCTTGGCTAATGACACCTCTCCGCAACCCAAGAACAGCTGCAGATCACAGGTACACCAATGAACACAGGCAGACCAGGCGAGTGATTGAGAGGACATTTGGCCTCCTGAAGAGCCGATTCTGGTGCCTTGACAAGACAGGCGGGTCCCTCCCATATGCACCGGTGAAGGTGTGCAAAATCTTCATTGTGTGCTGCATGCTGCACAACATGGCCGTTGAGAAGGCAGTGCCACTCATCCTTGATCCTGATGAGGAGCAACACCCACCCGTGGAGGATCCAGGGCTTGGTCACGAGGTAAGTGATGAGGAGGAGGAGGATGATATCCGGAGTCAGCTCATATGCAACTTCTTCTAATAATGGTGAGTCACTGGGTATGAGTGTGCAAGCTTGTAGCATTGAGTGGCATGTGTTGCAATGTGTGTGTCCAGCTGACTGAATGCAAAGTGACTTTGATGTGTGTACTGATGTGTCACTCGAGTGATGATGTCATGCCACACAGTTTTGCGGAGAGACTTTCTTTGAAATTTGCATGTGTCCAACATTGTTCATGTTTCGTAACTGACCATGTGTGCGGCGGGATTTGTTTTAGGTGACTTCTTGTGTGTCTGTCATTCCCAGGTTTTTGCGCCTGTTGTCTGCTCGTGTCATCTTTGTCCTCCTGCTATTCCTCATGAGGATTGCAACGTGTGCTGAATCAGCATTCCATGTACGGACATGTGGAAATGTCAGTTTGGGTAAGGATTGCAGCAAGGCTTTTTTGTGGTGGTACGGGTTGGGAATGTGTGGGGACTGCTTCTGTGCATGTTGTGGTACCATGCATATATGTCTTCTCACCATGGAGCATATAACATGCAGCATCACTCCCATGACATGATAGTCACCCTTCTTGACAGTCATCTGTAGTGTAGTGTGGTGTCTGATGAAGGCATCAATGTGCGTAAACCTTGCCTCTGAAATATTGCTGATGCTACGTGGGGACATAGTGTGGGACACCACAACAACTGGCTCTATGGTGATTTGCAGCATCTCCGTGTGCAGAAGGATGTGTTTGGCTCAACCCCTTGACTTGTGTGCCAGTTCATTGGGATTTCCAACATCCGTGTTGTGAAGGGGGGGTCCAGCGTATGTCCCACATTTTCTGTCAACTGACCTGTGAGTCTGTTTGTATGGATGCATTTCCCTTTGTGTGAGTTTGTGCAATAAATGTGTTCTGCACAATCCAAAGTGCCTCATCTCTGTCACTGCATATCTCTTGCCAGTTTGTATGCGTCATCTATGGCATAATTGTCAAAGATTGAGCATATGAGTGTATGTGTACTTCGGCAACATGCATGCATTTCTTCATGGCTAATAATCTCTATTGTGCATGAAGTACCTGGTTGTGTATGTATTTGTGCAGGTTGCTCCCCACGACGGGACGTCAACGCCTGCTGACGGTGTGTCTCCTGTGCACAGCTCCGCATTTTGTTGCCTGATCCTGTGGCCGTCATTTTTGTTGATTCTTCATACATTTTCTCGGAGTGACCCATGAGTAACCTGACACTCCTTCCTTTACATACACCTGTTGCACTGTGCCTTTCTGACCTCCTTGTCTTTGTGTGCTACTTTTTGCCTAGTTTCTCACCCCTTCCGCCTGCTGCTGCCTCACCTGTGGCACCGCCCCACGGAGTGCCCTGATTCAGCAACCCACACGCCTACAAAATGCTCCTCCCTTCCCCCTCCACCCATTCTAAATGCAGCCAGCAATATGTCTGTGCCACTGTTGCACCAACGCCGTGCCAAAGGCAGGACCGTCTGCGCCTGCAACGTGCACAGTGCACGACCCTCTGGTCCTTGCATGACCCACGTCACACAACAGGCTCATGCTGCAGCCACCCTCCAAGCAATGTCCTCCAGACAATCAACCGCCTGCTATCAGGCAACCCCTAAGCGCACACACGACACCTTTGCATGCTGAGTGTGTAACTCCAACTGCCTACACAGCGCTGCCCCGCCTACCAGACCCTGCCAGGTCATGTGCCTCCTACTCCACACCCGCTCCATCCACAAGCACGCCATTGGACTCTGTTACCTCCTCAACACAACGGCCCCACACATCACCTTTTTGACAGTAACCTGGTCAAAAGCATCCTCAGCACACAACTTCTTCATTGCCATCTCAGACGGATACAAGATCACCCGCAGGGACGGCAACAACAATCCCGGAGGATGAATTGCAATTTATTCCCAAGTACACCCTCTGAGTCACAAATCCGATTTTGCTCCAACCACCTGGCAACCCTCAGAGTAACACTCATCTACAGATCTCCAGGCCTACATCCACAATTCCGCAAAGCCATCAACACGTACATCTGCACGCACGCCCTCACCTCCACAGGCTACATGTGGCTGGGGGCCAGTAACTTCTTGCTGGAGGAGAACCATACCACCATCCAACATTGGTCCATCAACATTTGCATCCACGTCTCCGACAAGTAACACACTGGCCCACACCCCGCTACCGATCCCCCAAAGATGCTTGATGTAAGTCACCACAGACAAGCTGTGTGGGACACTCGAACCAACACCACCGCCACACCCTGCAACCTCAAACACTGGATCAGCTACTGATCCAACAATCTTGCCACATTGACGGACTTTCCTGTGAAGCACAACAACAATGAAGCCACCTGGGACAAGGCAGACCTACTGGACTCATACAGATCGAGCCACACTCTTGTGCAAACCTTGCAACACAAAGTACCTTACAGCCCTGGAAAACGCCACACACAGCCATCACCATATCATCAGCAAGGACAAGTGGAGATCCTTCAGATAGGGCCGGGGCACCAAAACACACGACATCAAGGTGCTCATCAGCATTGTGAGTGAACTGACAGCAGATCTCCATCCAAAAGACACCCCACCCTTGCAAGGCAGATCACATCCCTTGCAACTTTCTACCACTGCAAGCTCATGGCCATACATGACAGCCTTGGCACACAGAGGCAGACAGCACTATTATCCGCGTGACAAACCCCCCTCAGGTTCTGGACTTCCGTCAGCAACAAATACACCACCTGGCTCATGTGCAAAATCCACTCTGGCTCTCCATCAGGCCCCTTCCCACACAACATCTCAACCACATCATTCCCCATCCTTGAAGCCCACGTCCAGGGTGTCCTGAATGTCTCATTTGAGTTTGCCACATTCCATGGGAGCTGGAGGCATTCCAAGACCCAGGCCCTTCTTCAACAACGGATGGCAGTACCGCAGGATCTCCTGGAACATCACCCTGCTTCCCTACCCAGCAAATATCATCAGGAAGACACTCAACGAGGGACTGACATACTTCCTCCGCGCAAACAGCTCCAGGCAACCGGCACCAGAACATCTTCCACAGTAATCACACCACACAACCGTCATCATTGCCACCACCAACGACAACTTAGCCCTACTCAACAATGGTGAGACCACCCCCCCTTGACCTCTCAATGGCATTGTACACCATGTGCTACCACACTGTCAGCTCACACATCTCCAACACTGGTATCCAGAGGAGGGCCCAGGATTAAATCACCAAGTAGCTCACCAGCAAGGCACAGGGAGTCGGCCTCCACCCTGCAGCATGTAGTACACTGGGGTCATGTGGCCTATGCCCCAGGGCTAATCTCTCAGCGTGACGATCTTCAATGTCTCCATGACCCCCCTCTCCATCACATGCGCACACGCATGTGAGGCATTCCAAGACCCAGGCCCTTCTTCAACAACGGATGGCAGTACCGCAGGATCTCCTGGAACATCACCCTGCTTCCCTACCCAGCAAATATCATCAGGAAGACACTCAACGAGGGACTGACATACTTCTTCCGCGCAAACAGCTCCAGCCAACCGGCACCAGAACATCTTCCACAGTAATCACACCACACAACCGTCATCATTGCCACCACCAACGACAACTTAGCCCTACTCAACAATGGTGAGACCACCCCCCTTGACCTCTCAATGGCATTGTACACCATGTGCTACCACACTGTCAGCTCACACATCTCCAACACTGGTATCCAGAGGAGGGCCCAGGATTAAATCACCAAGTAGCTCACCAGCAAGGCACAGGGAGTCGGCCTCCACCCTGCAGCATGTAGTACACTGGGGTCATGTGGCCTATGCCCCAGGGCTAATCTCTCAGCGTGACGATCTTCAATGTCTCCATGACCCCCCTCTCCATCACATGCGCACACGGCCTCATCATCATCTCGTATGCCATTGACACCCAGCTGCTCCTCAACCTCACCAAAGACCCAGCCTTTGCCAGATCCAACCTTCAAGACGGCATGAGATCCATTGACGAATGGCTGACCATCAGCCACCTGAGGCTGGACTTGGACAGGACTGAGGTCATCATTTGAGGATTGTCCCCTTACGGCTGGGTCAACTCCTTGTGTCACACCGGCCTGGGCACTGCACCAGCACCCAGTGGCCACGCACGCAAGCTGGTGTTCATCATGTTCTCATCGCTCACACTTACCATGCAACTCAACACCATCTGTACCTCATGCTGCAACACCTTCGCATGCTGCAAATGATCCACAGATAGATCCACTCCAAGGCAAGACAGACCGTCCCCCAGGTCCACACCACCAGCCGGGTCAACTACCGCACCGCCCTCTACGGAGGAACAACAGCAAAACTGCAGGAGAAGTTGTCCACATCCAGGGTGCATCCACACACCTCATCTTCAACATCCCCCGCCCCAGCCACATCACCGTCCACCTGAGATAGCTAGAATGGCTCACTGTCTGCTGCAGGATCACCTTCAGACTCCTGAACCACACTCAGGAGGCAGTCCACGATCCCCAGACCCAAAACCGACCTTGGACGTCTGTCTTCCAACACCCCGTTGGCCCAACTTCGTGCAGCCCACCTTGCCCTGGTCACCATTCATCACATCCACAGAACAACTGCATGCAGGAGATAGTTCTCCCACCTCTCAAAACAGACCTGGGACTCCCTCCCCGGGCACCTCAACATGACCCATGACCTCTACACCTTCATGATACTCTGGAAAATTGGTCTGTCTGAGCAGTGTTGCAAGCCCCCCCTCAGCAGCTTGAGGCCATCACAGGTGAGTATTGGGCTCCATGTCTGTATTTGGTGATACATTGTGACCCATGTGTGTCCTCGACCGGACTCAGATCCAAGTGTATGGATGGCTGGAGTTAGTTCCACACTCAGGCATACTTTGACATATCCCCACACGTATGTTGTGAACTCATGCTAAATGACTGCAACATAAAATTACAATTATAAATGTATTTATTATAGGTCTGGGGCGTGATTTGTGCACAGAAAATGGTGCAATACAGGGCCCATAGAATCCAAAGTTCACAGGGGGAGATGGGATCCTTGGCATTTGGAGTCATCAGAGTCCAGGCAACAGTGTTTGGCATAATTTGTCAGACTGTGACCAGCAAGTCCATGTGGCAGATGATGTCAGTCAATGAGGTGATGCTGTCGCACATGGAGGCCAGGTGCCACGCCAGGTGGCCTGGGAGATGTGGATGGTCCGCTGCCTCTCACGGTCTTTTCCATGGATGACCCACCTTCCTCCGGGGACCCTCAGATGCAGGCCTTGACGAGGCTTGGGACGCTCCGTCGGACGAATCCTCCTCCTCCTCCCTCCCTATGGCTGGTGGTGGTCTTCGCCTGGTGGCACAAGGAGGGATGCCTATGTTGTCGGCGATCCGACGGAGTGTTTGGCTTATGTCCCTTTGCACCGCAAGGAGCTCAGCCAGTCTTGCCTCCATCCGTCCTTGGTGTTCTTGTTGACTGGCGCGTTGCTCGGCCTGCTGGTTCTTAATCTCTGTGAGGGTCACCACTACCTGGTGTCACGCCGGTATGCGTCTATGATGTTGACTATGTGTGACATACCGGTCCCTTCAGCTGGCTGGTCAGGTTCTTGCCTCCGCCTGCCTCCACTCCCACCACCCCTGCCCACATGAGCCTGGGCTGCCATTGTGGGCACATCGGGTCTACGGGACGCCTGAGGGATGGCAGTGGCAGTGTTGTCTGCCTCCTCCTGGGTGCCCGACGCACCTTGTCCCTCCTGGTCAGACTGGCTCAGGTGTTCACTGCGGGCAGGGCTCTTCGGTGTCTCCTGGGATGTGGCAGGAATGGGGGTGATGGTTGGCACAGATGTTCCTGAACCAGGTGCTGCAGGGGCTTGGACACCAGAGGGTCCAGGTCGGTCAGGGTCATCCGCGGAGTGTTGAGAGGCGTCGCTGCCGGTGGGATCAGGTTCCTCCCGAGCCTGGGACTGTGATTCTACACCCCCATTGTTGGGGGGAGAATCATCACTTTGCCCTGTGTGTGAGAGACAGACAATGTTAATGCTGTTTCATGCAACATCCATGTTTCATACACATTCAAGTTGGCACTGTTCCTCCAGGTAGTTGTATGTGCCTAGCAATCTCCTCAATGTTCACTTGTGGATGGGTATGTTGCGGGGGACAGATTGATATGTTCTCCTGAGTCTTTGACATGTAGATTTTTGGCTTGGATGCTTCTTCGGCTATGTGTTGGTGTTGTTGTGTTACATGTCCATTGTGACAGTGGGTAAATCCATTGCCTGTCCCGGGGGTGTCTACTTGTGTAAGGGGTGTGTGTGACAGGGCCTGCTGGTGGGTGTAGTGTGATTTGGCAGTGGGGCTCCCAGGTGATGTAGCTGTCCCCCCATGGAGCATGCTGCCATGACAGTGAGTGTGAGTTCCTGTCCTAGATATCTGACCTTGTTGTCTTGGTGTTTGTATTTGCACTGGTCACAGGAGGGCCTTGTGCTGCCTACACCCGGGCCAAGTGTCAGCTATCTTGTCAGTACTTTCCCAATCCCTGTGCATTGCGCATGGTGCATGGGTATGTATCTGGGCCATATGGGATGAGGGCAATTGTGTCTGATTTGGAGTTCAACAATGCGTTTAGTGACACCCACCCTCCCAGCATACGGGACATCCATTCTTGGGTTGGTGCTTAGTGTAGCATGGGACATAGCACGGCCTTGCTTTCTCAATGGGGCATACACATGTTATTGGCATTAGAGTTGTTTTTGACTCTGGTTGTGGCCGGTGAGGGCTTGGGGGTAGTTGCGTGAATTTTGTGTAGTTGGGGTGTGGATGCCATTACCCCCATGTTACGTAAGTTGTTTGTGTACTCACCAGGCTCTGGAAGTCCTTGAAGTCCATGTACTCCCACCGGTGGAAGCAGGGCCATCACCTTCTCCTCCCAGGGATGGAAATGTACTGGTCTGCGGGGCCCACCCCCTCCAGTGATGTTGCTCTGGGCATAGTCGTCATTCATTTTTTGCTTGACCGCCCTCCGCAGATCGTACCACCTGGCTTGGCATTCAGTCCTGGTCCTTCTGATGGGTGCAACAGCATTCGCCTTATCGACGATCCTCTGCCACAGGCGTGATTTTTTGGCTATGCTGGTCTGTCTGACCAATGTTCCAAACAGCTGTGGCTCGACTCTGATGACTTAATTGACAAGGATCTCCAGCTCCTCCCTTGTGAACTTTGGATTCTTGTCTGTGGGCATGGTGTGGGGTGAGGGTGTGGATGGTTGTGGGTGTGTGGGTGTGAATGTGAAGTTGTGGGTCTGATTGTGAAGAGGGGGTATGTGTACAGGAGGTTGTGTGAAGGTGTATATGTTAAGGTGGATGGGTGCAGCTATTGGTGTGTGCTCTCTAGCTGCAGTGAGTCTGTAGCAAAGGCTCATGGTTTGTGTGTGTGGGCCCTTTTTATTGGTCCATTTGTGGGTGGGCCTCAGTTTGAATTTTTGGTGGGTGTGTTATAAGGGGTGGTTGTGAGTTTGCCCCTCTGTTTGCCTGTTTGGATGTAGCCAGGTCAGTCATTTCCATGTTTTGTGCACTGTAGACGTGTTTTGTGGTGTTGTGCGAGTCGAATAGACCCTCCTTGTGCTGTTTTACATTGCCTATGTACGGTGCGTACATACGTGATGATGTTGTTGTGAGGTGCGTACATACGTGAGGATGTTGTTGTGGGGTACGTACATAGGTGATGTTGGGGTACGCACCGTACATACGCGATGATGTTGTTGTGAGGTGCGTACATACGTGAGGATGTTGTTGTGGGGTGCGTACATACGCGATGTTGGGGTACGCACCGTACATACGCAATGATGTTGTTGTGAGGTGCGTACATACGTGAGGATGTTGTTGTGGGGTGCGTACATACGCGATGTTGGGGTATGCACCGTACATTCGCGATGATGTTGTGATGTTGGGGTACGCACTGTACATACATGATGTTGTTGTAAGGTGCGTACATACGCTATGTTTAGGTATGCACCGTACATACGCGATGATGTTGTTGTGAGGTGCATACATACGTGATGTTGGTGTACGCACCGTACATACGCGATAATGTTGTTGTGGGGTGCGTACATACGCGATGTTGGGGTACGCACCGTACATACGCGATGATGTTGTGATGTTGGGGTACGCACCGTACATACGCGATGATGTTGTTGTAAGGTGCGTACATATGCAAGGGGGGGCCTGTACGACTCGTACCCCTGTACGACTCGCACCCCGGGAACTACTTTTCCCGGGATACGAGTCGTACAAAGTTTGCTTTGTAGCGGGTAAAGTCATTCCCCGTGTACGGTCCGGTTCGTACTTGTACGGTCGGAGTGTATTTTTAGGCTTCGTACGGAAAAGTGTCCGGGTCCGTCTCGTACAACTTTTCCCAATCGAATTCGTACGGATCAGGGCGATCCGTATGTATTTTTGCCGTACGAATCGTACTTCACGGGTGGGACGGGACTTGTACGATTCGTACAGGGAAAATTACGGATGCAAGTCGTACGTGAAAAAAAAATACAGGATCGTAATCGGCCCCATAGTGTCGTTGCAGTTTGTTGGAGTTTATAGGAGGATACAGTGGGAAGTTAATTAGTTAATGAAAAATTATGATTTATTTAATTATTTGCATTAAATTATATGTTTGATATTTATTATATAAATGATCTAATATTGACTTATTTTTCTTTTATGTTATTTGTGGGCTGTTAGGTTTGTAGGGGTATAGGCTAGGAAGTTAACTAATAATGAAATCATTAACAATTGATAATTAATTGTTGATTAAATATTTAATTGATGTTTAATTATATAATGTATTGAATTATTTTACTTATATTTTAGTTGTGGGCTACTAGGTTTGTAGGGGTCTAGGGTGGGAAGTTAATTAATTAATAATCTACAAATTATTAATTATTATTTGTAAATTGATTATTTAATTGAATTCCAAATATTTAAATTATGGAATATTTATTTTAATTACATTTTATTTGCAGACTGCTAGGTTTGTAGGGGCTTAGGTTGGGAAGTAAGTCATAATTAATTAACAATTAATTATGAATTGGTAATTATTTAGTTGATTTTAAATGTGTAAATTATAGAATGCTTATTTTTTCGGTTATATTGTAGGTGCGGGCTGCTAGGTTTGTAGAGGTATAGGGTGTGAAGTTAATTTACAATTGAATAACAATTATTTATCAATTGATAATACATCATTAATTGATTATCTGTTTTTATTACATATATATATATATGTTAATTTATATTTTTTATATTAAGAGTTTAATATTTTTTCTACATTCATGATGTTTCTTATATATGTAATGTATTTGTAGTGAAGTACTTTTCCTACTCTTGTTTAGACTGCAGTAGGAATAGTAAAATTAACCTCTTTGCAGTTCAACACTTTAGGCCTGATTACGAGTTTGGCGTTCCGACCGCCCGAACACCATGACTGCATCAGAAATAGACCATAGCGATGGCGGTCTTCAGACTGCCGCATTACGAGTTTACCACGGTGTCGGTGGTGTGGCTGTGGAGATCTTGCCGTGGTGGTGATTAGTTTTCCACATGCATGCATGCCTGTGTTAACATTTCAACTGCATATGTGTAGAATGCACTCGTATGCATGATGCATGTGGAAAATACCACCTACCCATTGCCGGAGTATGGCCCATATGTGGGCAGTCCAGGCAATGGGTATATGGCTCACCTGTATATCGCCGCAAACAGGGTGAAGATGCTGCTGTGTAGGGCATCCTGGAGAAAGGGATCCACATCAAACTCTGATGGGAAGAACAGGATAGAGGTGAGTATGCACCCCAAATCCTTTATTTCCACCAACTTGATCTTGCTGGTCCAACGGCCACTGTCAGCTCATCAGATAGCCAACTCTTAATATGGACGGCACTTGAACTCCACTGTACCGCCCTATGACTGCTGCTTTTCCCCAACTACAACCCCAGTGGTCTGCGGTGTGCCGGCGGTGTCGGCGGTTCAGCCACAGTCTTTGTAATAGCAATCCGCTGCACTCCTAATACGGCAGTTGGACCTGTGAACTTGTGACGTTTGGACTGCTGGTACAGCAGTTCATGGACCGCCACACTAAGGTCCTTTCCCCACCGTAGTACTGTTTGGAGTGGAAACAATAAATCAGCAAATGTAGCACTTTTTTTGTAAATTTTATTTAAAATATACAAAGCACTTTCTACTTCCGCTTCTTAAAAAGCATAATATTGGTAACTTTAGCGTGGCTATTAGGTTTTTCAATGCAAATGCTAGATCTGGAAACGTGTACATGTAGGCTCCTTGCTTAGACTGGTCGTTTGGGAATGATGCTTCCAGATTAAAATGGACCTGCTGAAATTATAGTGATAATAGATTGTTTTTGACCCACCTTTTATCATGGTGTCAGATGTAGGGGTTTTATCTTGTATCTTGTAGTATACTTGTCTAAATGTTTTTGATGTGTTTTGCTTTTAATGATGTTTGACTATCCGAATAAAGATGTTTCTGATCTGATCTGATCAATTATCTATTATCTAATAATTGAAAATCCATTTTTTTATTGACTAATAATTATGTAAATTGATTCATTCATGGTGTTACTTATACAGGTGATGTATTTGAAGTGAAGTACTTTCCCTACTACTATTGTTTAGACTATTGTAGGAATAGTAAAATGAACCTCTTAGCAGTTGAACACTTTACCCAATGGTAGCGCTGTTTGGAGTGGGAACAGTAAATGGCACCCCTATGAAATCCAACTTTTTCTCTACTGTTTCAAAGACCATAGTAGGAATAGTAAATGTTATTCCTCTAAAGTCCAATACTTTCCCTTACTGTTGCACTGTTTGGAGTGGGAGTAGTACATTTTACCACTCAGAAATCTAGTGCTTTCCCTACTGTTACACAGACTTGATTGGGAACAGTAAATTTTACCCCGCCAAAGTCCAACAATCAAACACTTTCCCTACTGTTGAGCTGAGTGGGAATTGTAAATTTCACCGCTCTGAAATTCAACATTTTCCCTGCTGTTTCACAGACTGGAGTGCGAAAAGTAAATTTTGCCCCTCTGAAATCAAATAATTTCCCTACTTTTGCCCTGTTGGAGTGGGAATAGTAAATGTTACCCCTCCGAAATCCAATGCTATTCCTACTCTTGCCCTGTTTGGAGTGAGAATAGCAAATGTAACCCCACAAAAGTCCAATGCTTGGCCCACAAGTACATCATCTTGACAACTGCAGTTTATTATAAGGTGAAGCATATCCCCATAGGATGCAGAGGAAAGAAGCTGTCTGCGTGCAGCATAGAGTTTCCTGCAGTTGCCCTTCTAAGCAATCATGTCTTAATTTTATTATGTTGGATACACACTTGTAAATCGAGAAATTCTACTTGGGTCTTACTAAAATGTGCTATGAATTGAAGGTTGATGGAATTAACGTTGATTAATCTAACACAAGATTCATCCGATTCTGTGGCACCCCTTCAGACCACATCAATATATCGTAACTAACAAACTACAAGATCGTCCCACAATTCACTGTGGTACGTGATGAGCACCTGCTCCTCCCACCAGCCCATGTGTACACACGCGTAACTGGGGGCAAAGCAGGTGCCCATTGTCGTACCATGCCTCTGTTGGGAAACCTCCAAATTAATATGAAAGTTTTTTTTTTCTAGACACCACTTGATCATGCATAGTAACATGCGACCATGTTCTAAAGTTTTTAAGGGTCTACTCTAAAAAAAAATTCAACTACATTGACCACCTCTTGATTGTTAATACTTGTATAAAGTGCACAGACATCTAAGGTCATCAACAAGTAGTCTGAGTGCCAAGGAATGTCATAGACATGTTTAAAGAAGTCTCCTGTGTCCAGAACAAATGATGGAAGATTCTTAAGAAGCCTTGGTGAAAAAAGTCAATATACCTGGGAGTATTTTCAAATGTGCTGTTAACGATGGAAATGATAAGTCTGCCTGGTGGTTGTAACTTATTTTTGTGAACCTTGGGAAGTAGATATATATGAGGAATCGTAGGGAAATCATTCTTTAGGAATTGCCATTCTTCGTAGCTCACCAAACCCTCATCTCTCCAGATGGATAATTGCCTAGAGTATTGTAAGTCAATTACTGTTACTGTCTCCAAGCTACTTTACACGCAACATGCAGTGTCATTAAGTTGGTGATACACCTCCTAATGGTAATCCTTTAGAGGCCACAAAACAATATTACCCCCTGTGTCTGCATTGCTTATGACCACCTCACTTTGCATTTTCAACTTTTGAATTACATTTCTATATGGCACTTGTTGCATATTATATTTTCTTTTAGCTAATTGAATTGTGTGGTTCAAGTTTGTGATGTCTTCCACCCACGTTTCATTCAAAATATTGATTGCATCACATGGCATTGCTGGAATGACAGTAGATTTGAGTCTAAATTGAGTTTTAACAGTAGCAGAGATATTTAAAGATAGGTTTCTGGACAACTGTTAAGTTGTTATTTCAGCAACATTTTCTGTTTCTTGTAATGCCACAAGGTCACATAATTTGTAAAGATCACCAATTTGGAGGTTGTGCGCATCAACATCTAATTCAAAAGCACTGTTAAAAACGATAAGGGAACGCTGAGTCAGCTATATGCCTCCAACCACAGTAGGGAGGGGGTCGTCAAACCAGAGGCAGCTGTACTCCATAAACACAAACACAGACCCATTCAATCCTCCAAAGATCGGGCGTGGACACCCACTTTACAACTCGCAAATATTTTTTTTTATGAAAATGCTGTTATGACGCGTTTCAGCCAGTCCTGGCCTTGATCACATGTGCGCTACATTTTTAGAAAACAGACTTATATACATCACATGTATATATATATATGTAAAACCAGAAATAAAGCAGAGAACTCTGGGTAGCTCCCAAGTTCAGATGGAGAGCAGATCCTATATAGAGCACCCTATAACACCAGCAACACTTTAAATTCTGCTTACCTCAAAAATCTGTTTTTCTAGAAAAGTGTTTATGCATAGGATTAGCACAGTGTCATCCATGCCAAGCTAGAAAGGTACAAAGTATTTTGACTATTATACCAGCAATGTCTTTAAGCATTGGATTAGATAGTGACATCTGTGCCTGGCTGTAAAATGACAAAAACCTTTTACCACTCCAGGCACAGTATTACAGCTCTGGATTGATAAAATACCATTGAGGCCAACCTAGAATGAAAAAGCAGCCTCAGTCATGTTTCAAGGAACCAGGCTTAACCCATATTTGTTCTGATTCATGAAAGAATAAGAAGAACAATAGTGCACCTAACTGGGACCACAACGTTATTATAATCCATTTATTTTTATTGGTGCGCTTTCATGTTGGAACCTTTATTGCATTAACTTCATTTGAAGGAACCCAACAAATGTTTGGAGGACACACACATTTTTTTCCATAGTTGAACCCAAATACAAAGTGCTGTTGGCTCAGCCCTCATATGAGTGGCCTTGGTTGGTATTAATTGGTAGGCCATGAATGTGTTTTGTGCCTCTGAAGAAACTCAATTGCAGATCACACTAATTGCTGGATTATGAGTTTGGCAGCCACACCGCCGTCCCTTATCTGAAGTGCCAAACCCGTGTGCAGAAAGACTGCCAGATTACAAATTTTGTTGTCACTGATTAGTGGTTTTTCGGCAGTCCCACATCGGTGCCTATAAAATTTGCACCGCATTGGGAGCATTAAAGGCAGTACCTGCACGGCATGGATAGGGGCAGTCTATGCCATTCAGGTACTGGGGTGCATGCACACGGGGGCATAACCTGGGCCCCCCTGCATGCCCCCCATGGCCCTGAGAAAACAGGGGGCCCTATAGGGCCCCTTTGTTTCCTCTCTGTCACGGTTTTTATGAAGTAGAAACTGCCATGAAAACCGTGGCAGACAGGAAACTCGTAATATGCTTGGTGGGGTCGTGGCAGTCCCACCAGGCATATTGTGGCCTCAAGACCGCTGTGCCACCACCAGGGATCTCTGTCCCTGGCAGTTGCAGCAGTGCAATGGCAGTCTGATTGCTCCAGTTGTGATAGGGCTATCAGACCGCCACTCAACCATTTGTCTGGCGGTCCATAGACCACCAGACTTATAATCAGGCCCTAAGTGTCAGGGCTGAGGGATTAAATTACTGATCCATTACCCTGGCATGAAACATTCATGTAAATATGCAGACAGTATAGCATAGTCATCCATGCACATATACAAACCAATACCCCTGTAGCCACCCAAACACACAGAACAGCAGAGAAAGAAGCACCTCTGCTCTTAGACTAGCTGGGAGACAGTCACCCATAAATAGATCAACAGACATAAGTAGTATTAGATTGGTTGCTTGTTTTGGGCTTCTTGCTGCTCTGAAACTGTCTCAAAGTGCTAGATATGGCACAGGAACAAAAAGGAATGACCAAGAGAGATGGAATAAGGACAGTGGCTTGTGAATAGAATGGTGTTTCCTAAAACTGAGCATTAGTTGGTATCAGACCCAAAATGTCTAGTTGTCAAAGAGGAAGCAAGTTAAGGCCATCCACCAAACTCAAAATCAGGCATATAGCATTTTACTAAGGGTACAATATGGATTATTTTTAATATTTGTGTCTGTGAATGCTTTTTTTTTTATACAGAAGTATGCTTTTTTTGTCGTTCGTGTAACTGTATTAGTTTCATTGTATTTAATTAAAATAAACTTGACAATGATGAACACTGATACTCCCATGCTCAAATATATATATTAATGGGCAATCTGAACATTAAAGTTGTGGGATATTATAGATGCTTGATGCGGGATTAAGGTCTTATCCCTCACAATATTTTCACATTTTTCGTTTCATCACTGCATCTCTTTCAAAACTAATCGCTCCTGGTGGATTAAAAAGGCTTAAGGTTATGGTCATAACCTACATTCAAAGTGCGTTTTAATCACTGCAATGTATTTCTACTAAGGGTGCTTTTTTGCCAAGAGTTCAGAACTGAAGTCTGCAGCCGTAATGTGCGGAAAGAATTTTGATTAAAATAGCTGTCCTTGTTGAGATTGGGATAGATGTGTCACGTGGTTCCTTACCCCAGTACAACAATGGTTAAAGTCAAATAACTTGAGGTTTAAATCAGGAAACAGAATTTCACTCAACTCTACTTCAATACAATGTATAATTTAGAACCATGGCCAATGCAGTGCTGCAACGCTGAATTAAGCTTGGAAAAATATTCAGATCGATTTAAGATGAAAGAGCACAGTAAATTATTTCCGACAAAAGAGAATTATTTTAAAGTTTTGTTACAGACAACTTCAGCTGTCCTCAAAACGTTTTGTTACTAAATCTGAAAAATATACATATCTGGGGCTTCTTCTGGACCTGCCCACCGGAGTGTGTCTTCCTTCTTGATGCTGGCTGTTTGGGGTATCATTCCACTTCCAATGGAGGGCTTCCATTGCTCTGCACTAAGGATTACTTTACATCCAAATAGTTATGTTATGTTATGTTATCAGATATTTGTAAAGCGCGCGGCTACTCCCAGGAGTGTCCTGGCGCTAGGAACAGAGACCACATAACAAATAATAAATAGTGCGCTAGGACATCACACATACACTTTTTAAAACATACATGCATTTTTTTTCAGGGCTCGAGAATGAGGCTAATGGTAATATTGTAGAAATATTGCATTACACCATTGCTTACCCCAAGATGGCTGCCTGAAGTTCTGAGACTTTGCATGCCTTTGGTTTCCAACCTTAGAGTCAGGCGCACTTAGCTATGTTTCATCTAAGGTTCGCACTAAGGATCCCACTCTGCCTATGTCTTCTTGCCGCACACATAGAGACACAAAGAGAACACAGAAAGGAAAGGAAACTCTGACAGAGAGGCACTCCCATCATAAATTCGCATTTCAAGATGGCCACTGCAAGGTAGAGCCTTGAACAGGCTGCCATTGCAGCCCGACACAGCTTCACAAATAGAACTGGACTGGGAACAATACCTAATCTTCGACGATTTAGTCATGATGCACTTCAAGATGTCGGAGTCGGATTCCCGGCAAGCTGGTAGAGGGAGTCTCTGGGTTCCAACTGTTGTCCCCTAATCTGTTGAGGTCGTCCCTCCTACGGATCTGACCGCCCAAATCAAATGCCTGTGTTTCGGGTTGTCAACCCACACCCAGCTGCTCTCAAATAGGTCACAGAGGTCCTGGGGATCACTGATTGACGCAGGAGTCCACCATCTTGCAGCTGATGACCGCATGAAGGCAGTGAGAGTTTGTGGTTCAACGTCCTCTACCTGCCTCGGACCGACGCTGACATCTGCATGGACCGACGCTGACATCTGCACAGACCTACAAGTAATTTTCAGCACTGCCACCCTGCACTGTGCCTGTTCTTCTGGTCCAGTATGGAATACGTAGCTCAGCGCATGCTGGTCCGTATTCCACAATGAAAACCCCTCATGTCTTTGTTAATTCCATTCCACCTAGCGTGAGATCAGCATAACCCCAGGAACTTCTTTTGGTGACTTCAGGGTGGCTGCTGGCTCCCTGCAAAATCCTTCAGCCAGATTTCCGGGTCAGCGCTGCCTGTCCCCCATCGAGGTTCTGCATTCGGGGTCGTTTTAGAGTCATGCGAGCTTCACAATAGAGCTGACCCTGCAGAAGCCAATGACCACTGGAGCTGGAAAGCGTTAAGCTGCTGGCTGAACTTACAGAACATAGGTGTAGCATCCTCCCCAGCTTGGGTACCCGCCAATGACTACACCTCACATGGAGATTAGTATTACTCGTCTTTATTCATCTGCCTATAACTGCAAACTCAACATTCTAAACCAGACTTCATTGCATTCCGCTCTAACACTTACGTGACAATTCTATGGAGTCCACCAGGAGCCAAAATAGCTCCATCATTTCTAACTTGCAAGACACTAAGGGCCGATTCACAGAAGTAATCTGAGACAAAATCCTAAACTTACTACTTTTGGTATTCACAGAAGGCCTTTAGTAGTAGTAAAGTTAGGATTTTTCCTCACAAGCG
Organism: Triturus cristatus; assembly: GCF_964204655.1. NCBI lineage: Eukaryota > Metazoa > Chordata > Amphibia > Caudata > Salamandridae > Triturus > Triturus cristatus. The sequence continues at coordinate 1,577,991,670 of NC_140590.1, forward strand.
GCCAAACCAACATGTGCATACTTTTCTGAGGTAGATATCGACATGGCACAATAATTTTCATCACTTGATACTGATACAGAAGAACTGTTGGACAATGATTTAGATGACAATCGACTTTGTTCAGTGTCGATTTGTCTTTACTGATTTCGCCGCTTGACGTTGTCGGTGTGTGCTGAATGTTGCTTCTGGAACGTTCTGGTGGCTATTTTGTCTTCACGCCGTGACATACTTACATTTTCCTTCACTTTGCAAACCATCACAAAATGTTTCTCCTTCCCACAACCTTTACATATCTGTCTAAGAGAGGGACATTTACCTTCATATAGAAACAAAAATCCACATCTGAAACACTACTTCTTTTTACATATGGACATCACTTTGTATTCTTCAGTCTTTTGTTTTGTCTTATGTTTCACACTCATGACGGATTCGTTCTAGACACCGATGGCCTTAATGTCAGCAGCTTGTCTATCTGCAAGCTCTTCAGCTCTGGCAGCCATTAAAACTTGCTCCAGACTAAATGTTTCTCTCAATATTTGACGTCTGAATTATTCTGTCAAGCATCGGTTAATAAATCTCAGATGCACTGCTTCTCTATCATTAAATTAATTGAACTTACAATGTCTGATGAGATTCATCAATGGTCTCACCAACATTCTGGCATTCTTGGTTGAAGATGTTTCTTTCATAATCAACATTTGGCTTGAAATTTGAGATTCAACTGTTCTTAAATCTGACGATATATGACTTCATCAGTTTGCATTTTCTTTATGACTTCTTATACATGATCACCAGCAATATTTGTGAGATACTTGGTAGTCTTTTTGGTTATGAGTCTCTTCAAGTGCATCAAGGAAGTCATCAAATGTCTTTATTCAAGCAGTTCATCTTTCACCAATATTTTGCTTTTTGGAGGTATTGAATGGTGGTGAAGGTTTCAGAAAAGCGGAAGCGTTGTAGCCTTTTATGGAAGTGGCTGATGTTGAGGGAGGAGCTCTCTTTGGCTTCCCCTGCTGTTCATCTTGAACCTGTTTGTATGAGCCATCTCTAAGGCCTTGGGATGTGCTTGCCTCTGGATCATCTTTGATGACTTTTGGAAAGATGACCTCGGTCTTTGCCTTGGAAAAGCAGTGTTTCAGTATTCTAAAGATGTCAGAGATTGTGGTGGTTGCACCGATCTTATCAAACACAACCCCTGTCCTTGATCTGGGTTGCGGCGCCTGGGGCTGAGGTCCTTCTGGCTCACTTCACTTGGGTTCTGGTGAATGAATAACTGTTTTATCCTTTTGCGACTTTTAGATTACTCTTTGTCTTCATCACTTTCTAATTGCACCGTTATCTTGCATTTTGTGATTATCAATAGCTACTCCTTCAAAACCTGGTTGTTTCTTCCTTCCGCGCTAAGGCTCCCGAATATGTATGACTTTATATTGCGTAGCAGCGCGATACCTTTATGTATAGTCTGACAAGCAGGTTTTCGGTGACTGATTTGTAGAGTTGTGCTTTGACTCCACATGCGTTAATCGTCGGTTCCGTACTTCGACTGCACCCCACGTGGTGGGACACGGCAAACTCTCTGGGAGAGCACTGTAGATCAGTTACTTATCCCCTAACTCTTCACCAGTTGTAGCATCCTCCCCCCACCCTGGGTACCTGCCAATGACTACACCACACACAGAGCGTAGTATTACACCCCTTTATTCGTCTGCGTGTAACTACGAACTCAACATGCTAAACCATTTTTTATTGCATTCCGCTCTAACACTTACATCACAGTTCCACGGAGTCCATCAGGAGCCAAAAGGATTCCATCATTTCTAACTTGCAAGACACTTCAATAGGTATATTAGTGCCCGACACCCACATCCCTACCAACAACTGATGGCTACTTCATGGTACACATCAACACGTGTCTCTTTCTCTGATCAGATTACTACACACCTATCTTTAAGTTTAGTAAGTTAAAGGCTCATATCAGTGTCGCAGGCAGCCATTTCAAATACCTATATTGAATTGTTTATCCACACTACTCACCGCAATAAGCACTGCACTGTCAGTTTTGTTTGTACTGTAGCACCTTGGTTATCAATGATGTCTCGATAGTAATGCACCTGATGTCTTACCTATTGAAATACACCTAAAATCAGGATCGCTGTTTATTTTTAAATGTATCTGTCACTTATTCCGCTTATAAATATCAACTGGATATCAAAATATTCGAGGTTATCAGATTACTCCTGGTTCTTTCAGTTACCATTCAAAATCAGATTGAAGATACCAAAGCAAGGTTGAGCCTATAAGAGGCTTCCTGGATTCCCTCGTGGCTGAATCTATCAAATACAGCTATATTTATATCCCAACCCTCCATCGCTCCCAAGAACCGATGACTACTTCACAGCAATGCAGCATTACAAGATGCACTTTCTGACTGCAACACCCTTAGCCGCAGGGCCGGACATGAGTTCAGGGCTCACAGACCCTGGCACCTCCTCCCTACCAAGAACCGATACCTTGCTTCACAGTGCTGCCGAGCTCCAACATACAAATCTATTATCCCTATATTTTAGTAACATCACCAACCATAGTACTTTGCCAGACTTCTGCTTACACGGTCTTCTTTCTGAGGTTTGATCCTGTACAATCTAGGTAACCTGAGGCAACTCTAGGAAAGCTGGAGACTATATATTCTTCATAACTCTTAGGCTTGTTACTTTGCCCTATTAACTGTTAGCCAGCAAGTTAGCATATTAAGTCATACACCCTCTAATGACATCTGATGTTAGCAGATTATAATTTTTGACTCCATCTCAGATCAGTTCAGTTGCTAATTTTTCAAAGTTTGACTTGGCCATTCTTCCATGCCGGTAAGATGTGGACTTTCTTAGAGATCTATTTAACCCTCTCATACTTCTTTCAAGCCTAACGACACTGACATTTGTGGCTTTGTCCTATGGTCATGGCAAAACTGGCCACCAGAAGGTCGAACCCACTGCCGCCCTACTCCATGAGTCTCTGACCCATGGCTTCAAAGGTATAAGCCTCGTGCCAGTACCCCTGGTGTCTGCTCCTTATCAGACCGGGTCCTACATGACTCTCCCCAATCCTTTGTGGTTCTTACCCCCAGCATTTGTTCTCCTTGTCATGAGGAGTGTCTCACCTGTATTTATGTTATACTTTTACTTTCTTTATTGCATATTGTAGTTTTATTTTGTTTATTCCATTCCATTCTGCGTCACCTATCCCTGCATGTAAATGGACATTTCCTCTGTGTTACCTGTTACGTCTAGACACTGAAAGGGGGACTTCAAGGCCGTTTGAAAGATCTTGGTAATAGATAGAGATGAGGATCCTCATTACCTCTCTATCCAGCACCGTTCACCCTTTCTCTCAAAAGACACCCATCTTCGAGAGACCCCCACCTTCTCTCCCCAGCTTCCCCCTGCCGACTTCACCCAGCATGGATCTTCCCGATGTGAACAAGCTGAACGCCCTACTATCCCCTGCGAGAAATGACTCATACTCAATAAACCATCCTCCCAACCAAAGCAGAAATGGCATGAGAAATCTCAAACATAAAATCCTCAACCTTAACAAGAAACCCCTATCACTGGCCACTACTTCTGCTACAACAAGGGTACCCTATTGAATGACCTATTGAATGACCTCATCTTTATATTACCAATCAACAGCTCAATGGAAGAAAGTCCTATCTGCCACTCTCAACACCACCGTCATCAAGAAAATTCCACACAGCCATAATCTTACTATAGTACCCCCCATGTTGTAGAATGCAGCTACCACCATCTCCATCTGTAACAACAGCACGGGGTGATCTTTCAATCTACAGATTGCAATCGGGAATCTTTAACAATCTCTTCTCCTACCTCAAGAACATATTAGACATGGCCACTCCCATGCCAGGCCCTCAGAACTCTCTTCTGACTCCTATCATGATAACCTCATCTCTTCCACCCTTCTTCCCCATTTTCCACCTTTGTTCCCCTGTGGACACCCATTTATCCCTGGGCACCTCAGCAGTCCAACATCTCCTCTCCTCCAGTGATTGTCACAGGCACTCCCTCACGCCAACATCAATCCGACATCTTTACTCCTCATTCCTCTAAAACCCCTGCATCTACACTCCCTTCAACAGGATCTCTATATCCACAGCCCCCTTTCAACCAACCATTACCAAGGCTCTGATTGCAGACCCTTCCAACGCAGATTCCCTAACTGTCCTGAATCGGCTACTTCTCCACACTACAGTGTTTCCCCCAGCCAGGAGGCCACTAAGGAGCTGCTACAGTTACTCCACACTTGACCCTATAAAATCTGAACTGCAGTTGATTAGGGCTGACATCCTTAAATTAGCTCATATCACCTCCAGCCTTGATCGCAAGTGGATCTCATATGCGACTCACCTCAAAACCCATAACACTCTAATTCCCAATTGCAACGCAGCATTTATCCCTGCCTACACCTGAATCACTCATTCTTGCTGGAGATCTGCACCGTTTCACAACCACCCATCTCGACTCAATAGTCTAGTAAGACAGTTTTTGAATAACAATATTATTAGGGGTGGGCGGAATTTGCGTAATCGCGTTACGCAAATCTCCGCGAAACGGTAAAAAATCTCCGCGAACACGCAGAAATTCCGCGAACACGCGGAATTGCTTGTTCGCGATACTTTTTGCCTGTTCGCGATCGCTGTTTGCGTGCTCGGGGTGAAATATCTCGCGAACACGCATATTGAGAGCGCGAACAAGCAAAAAATTTCGCGAAGTCGCGGAACGCAGATTTTTGGGCAATTTCGCGTTCTCCGCGGAACGCGAAATTACCCAAATTCCGCAAATTCCGCGAACGGAACGGAATTTACCGCCCAGGCCTAAATATTATCTACCTTCTACACATGTATAACCATGCTCCGGCCATCCACGCTATTCCTACTGCAAAAATTGGCACTATTATCACTTACCCTCTCAGGACATTTCACCCCAGCACAAGGTATATAATTAAAGCAAACCTCAAACAAGTTCCCATCTCTCATGCATCTACGAATACATCCAAAAATCATTTAAATGCTTGTTAATCAACTGTCACTCAGGTGTGAAACAAGCGGTGGACATAGCCGATCTCATACTTAGCCTTGACTTGACATCATTATGCTCACTGAAACTTGGCTGAACAAATCCTCATCCCTGATTCTTGACTTACTAGGCCCACCAGGTCATGACAGCATCAGACTAGACTGTTCAGGCTGTTCAGGATGTGACCTAGCCTATATATACAAGTCCACACTATCTTTGAAACAATCACAAGCTCTGTCAATGCCCTCCTACTAATACCTTAGGATCAACATCACCACTAATGACAACTCAAATTACTTTTTTACACATTTTACCACCCTCCCAGAGCTACCCACACGTTCATCAAACAGATCTTGGCGATTTTTTCCTATAACAATGATGAACATAACAACAAGATTTTTCTTGGTGATTTCAATATTCATTGGAACAACTCCATCGACCCTCTTGTGAATAGTTTTAAATCCTTTCTCAAGGACCTCAACCTTATCCAAGCCTGAAACAACCTGAGCCATAACAAAGGGACCACCTTAGATTTAATCATCACAAAAGAGAGCACCATGCAAATTAAATCTATGCTGCCTTTGCGACTGGACTGACCATCACTGCATCACCTTTTTGATTGCAGTCAGTGCAATTATCACTAAGGGTCAACCTGGGAAAGTCAAACAATGGGTCAGAGATACCCGCAATATTAACCCACTCACCATGGTGGCTTTTAGCAATGACATCTACTTCTGCCCTCCTTCATGTATGACGCTCATAACGTCACCTATTACATTAACTCAATGTCAAAAATCATTGACACTCTTGCCCCCAAGAAACAAAAGAGAATCCCGTCAAAAAGATCCAACCTCTGGTTCAATTGTAACCTCAATGAGGAATGTCGAAACCTCCGACTTGCAGAAAAAGCATGGTGGCATATCCCCTCCTTGTCCAACCGCAAACTTCTACAACAAAGACGGAGAGTACACAATAAGCACAGCAGGGACTCCAAAACAGCATTCTTCCCAAATCAACTTGTTACTGTAATTAATCCACCTAAAAAACTGTTCAAAATTGTTGAAATCCAGACAAGCTGCAAAAGTGATCCCCGATCCACACACAATAAAACACCACCTAACTGCGAAACCTTTGCCTCCTTCTTTGCTGAGAAAACCATGTTAATCACCTCTGATAACCAGAATACTGCAAAACTTCTACCATGCAAACCGCTGTATACCCCTCTCCACTCAATCATGAAGAATGCCCTCGTAACCCTTCCTCACACCTAAAAATAGCACTGCCTGGTATAGCTTTATAACATTCAACAAAAATGACATCCGAAAACCACTGACTTCTCTGAAATACTACAACCACTTGAACGATCTCCTCCCTTCTAAACTCCTCAACAAGTCCATTAACCTCCTACTGCCATTATGGACTATGATAATTAATATATCACTCACCCAAGGCTCTATACCACAGTGCCTCAAAAGTGACCAGGTTACTCCGATCCTGAAAAAATCTAACTACAGTCTGACCCCCAAAAACGACTGCCCCATCTCCAACATCCCACCTTTAGATAAACTCTTAGAAAACTGTGTGCATTTACAGCTTTGCAATCACAAGGAGCAATTTTAACTCCTCAACCAATGTCAATCTGACTTCTGACCAGGTCACAGCACCAAAATGGCCCTGCTCCACATTGTTGATGACGCCCTATACACCCTGGATCATACCCAGTCTTGCCTACTAATAGTACTTAATTGGTCAGCAGCTTTCGACACGGTCAGTCATGATAACCTTTGGAACCTACTAGAACACAGGTTGGGTCTCTACTGTATCGATAAAATGATTGTCCTCTTTCCTCCACAATAGACCACAGTGCATAATAATCAACCACGCTCTTTCCGATTAGTCGCCAGTGTTGCTTGGTGTACCCCAAAGTCTACTCTCTCCCCAACATTGACATTTTACATGGAGTCCCAAACCGAAATCCTCAAATCCGCCCTTATCTTCTACCACATGTTAGTGGGTGGCACTCAACTCTATATGAAAAACACCTCTCCTGATGACATCAATACCCTAAATCACACCTTGATAAAAACGCAACATTGGTTGACTCTTAACCACCTCAAGCTCAATGCTCTTAAAAATAATTCTTATTCATCTCACCGCCCGCCGTCACCCCCAGTATTAAAGATTGGCTCCCACATCTCACTGCCTTGAACTGTACCCCACAGATATTTGACTCTGCTAAATCCCTAGGTATAATCTTGGACAAAGCCCTCTATGCAAAAGCACATCAGTAACGCCACCAGAGGAGTTAACCATCAACTGTATGTACTAAGGAAACTCAAACCTTTCCTCCCATTCGCAGACCTCAAAACAGCGGTTCAAGCACTAGTGTTATCGAAACGTGATTATTGTAGTGTCACCCTTGTGGGCCTCCCGAAAATCTCACTTGCACCACTGAAGGCTACTTTGAATGAGACAGCGTGGCTCATCACTGGTTAAAAAAAAGGATCATATCACCCCTGACCGTCAATCACTGGAATGGCTACCTTATGAGGTTAGGATCTATTCCAAAATTGCTTGTATGACCTATAAAGCGCTGCACCACAACACTTACCTGACCAAGAAACTGTCCCTTTCGGGTGGAAAGAGATCTTCCAGAAGCACAAGCTCCCTGCAACTTAAGCCACAAAAATTCAACAAAAAAAGACACTTGTTAGCCGATTGCAGAGGAAGGACCCGCGCCGCTGCTTATTTTGTCTCTGGGCTGCTTGCTGTTGTTTTGCCCCGTTGCCTGGTGCTCCGTGTCCTGCCCGCTGTCTCCCCCGCCGCCGCTGCCTACAAACACCTTAGGCGCGGCCGCTGTGCGGGGAGACTACCTGGCCCAGAAGCCCCTGCACAAACATCGTGGGACACGCCCCCTTCGCACCTGGTGGCGCTTAAAAATCAGGCTGACCTCCGGCTGAGTGGGTTACTTGTTAGCCGATTGCAGAGGAAGGACCCGCGCCGCTGCTTATTTTGTCTCTGGGCTGCTTGCTGTTGTTTTGCCCCGTTGCCTGGTGCTCCGTGTCCTGCCCGCTGTCTCCCCCGCCGCCACTGCCTACAAACACCTTAGGCGCGGCCGCTGTGCTGGGAGACTACCTGGCCCAGAAGCCCCTGCACAAACATTGTGGGACACGCCCCCTTCGCGCCTGGTGGCGCTTAAAAATCAGGCTGACCTCTGGCTGAGTGGGACACTTGTTAGCCGATTGCAGAGGAAGGACCCGCGCCGCTGCTTATTTTGTCTCTGTGCTGCTTGCTGTTGTTTTGCCCCGTTGCCTGGTGCTCCGTGTCCTGCCTGCTGTCTCCCCTGCCGCTTCTGCCTACAAACACCTTAGGCGTGGCCGCTGTGCGGGGAGACTACCTGGCCCAGAAGCCCCTGCACAAACATCGTGGGACACGCCCCCTTCGCGCCTGGTGGCGCTTAAAAATCAGGCTGACCTCCGGCTGAGTGGGACACTTGTTAGCCGATTGCAGAGGAAGGACCCGCGCCGCTGCTTATTTTGTCTCTAGGCTGCTTGCTGTTGTTTTGCCCCGTTGCCTGGTGCTCCGTGTCCTGCCCGTTGTCTCCCCCGCCGCCGCTGCCTACAAACACATTAGGCGCGGCCGCTGTGCGGGGAGACTACCTGGCCCAGAAGCCCCTGCACAAACATCGTGGGACACGCCCCCTTCGCGCCTGGTGGCGCTTAAAAATCAGACTGGCCTCGCGGGACGCGCGCAGGCAGCGCCGGGAGAAGCCCGGGACAAGGGCGGGACCGTTTCTGGCCTTTAGTGGCCGTGTGAGGCCGGGCTGGGCCACCCCTCTTGGCTCTTTGTATTCATACTTTGGTTATTTACTATCTGTTATTTCAAATCAGGGTTTTTGCTTGTGTAATATCAGCGGTAAAAGGCTATAAAAGTTACATATTTATTGTTTATAGTGTTACATGCAGTCTGATATCATATCATAAAGATAAGGAATGGGGAAGCGCAACCCTGTAATACCTGTCCCTGCTCCAGTCCCGAAGCATAAAGAAGTTATAAAACCCCAGCTCCCTAGTTTAACCGCTATAGATCGCATGCTCCAAAAAAACTATAGGGGTGGTGGTCAATGCCATCGAAAGCACTGAGCGTCGTCTCTCGGTTCCTGATGGCTCTGTGCCCCCCTTACTCCCTGCAAATGTATCGTTGTTCTCTACCAATTCCCAGGACTCGCTACTGGCACCGTCCTTTGTTGCTCTTCCAGGTGGTGGTTATCCCCTGATGTTACAAACTTTAACCCCCACGGTGGTCAACTCATCCCCAGAGACTCCCCTTCCTTTGTTAGACTGTTGTTGACCCCTCCCATTTTACAAATCCAGGCTACTGTTGATTCTTCGTCTCAGGTTGGGGTTCTTATCGATAATGGGAGTTGTAATACGCCTGTTAACACTAGTTCAGCTTCTGATTCGCAGTCAAGCGTAAGCAGTGTTAGTCCTAGGGTAAGAACTAGAGGGCAGATGGCTAGGCGTAAGTCTAAATACGCTGCTAAAGATTGTCCAACTGCAAGAAGCTGTAAGGGGCTAACGGAGGGAACCAAGAAAAAGAAAGCACCCGTTAGAAATTGTGCAATAAGGGGCAAGATTACTGAGAACAATGCAGCTAGGGATGGTGCGGCTGTTACTGAGGCCCAAGGTCTATTTCTTGATGCATGCTCTCAGGAAAGAATAGAGACTTCCCTGGATAAATCCCTTGATATCCAGGAATGCAACGATCTTGCTAGTGGCAATACCATCTTGCCGTGCCCCCCATTTCTGAGAGGGACATGCCCCCGATTGCTTGCATTGAGCATATCCTGAAGTCTTTTATCTTGCCTTTGACTGAGAGGTTGAAAGAGCTAACAGCAAGACTTGACCGCTTTGAGCAGTGAACTTTGGACAACTTTTTTTATATAAAGGCCTTAATCAAGCTACATTCTAAAAATAGCCCAGGAGTAGATGCTCAGAAACAATCTTCACTGGTAGCCCCTTCTGAAGTGGCCAAATGCTTATCCATAAAGCTGGATGGCGCCTTGGAGACCCCGAGAGGAACTAATCCCCCGGAGAGAACGGCGCCAACGAGCAAAGCTCCAGCGATAGCCATAAAATCAAATAAGGCTAGTAATCCAACGCACCAGTTACCATCTAAAGGGGATAAGGGGACACGTGATAGCGCACCTATCCAGGTGCAGAAGGACAAACAGAATTGTAGTAATATAGAGAGACAAGGCAATGATCAATCTTCAAATCTTGACCTAGCTCATAGTAGAGAAATTAACCCTCCATGCACTAATTTGCCTCCAGCTTGTATGCCCTATGTAGCTGTATTGGTAGGAGTCCCTTGTTTAAAGCAGGGAAAAACGGAATCACAAACTGAACTTAAAAATAAAGCTACATTTTGGCTAAACAATAACAGGCCACTTCCGAGGGGCTTAGATGGCAGGATTATTCTTGTTAGACGAGTTAGCTGGGTGGGCAGAAGGACCAAGGACATCCAAGGGGATTGTATCCTAGTTAACTTTAAAGATAGTAGAGTAGTAAGGACTATTTGTAGCCAGCAGAACATGCATGGTGAGGGTGGAATTAGCACCCGGGACTTGGGGTACTTTTACCCGCGGCCACTAAGCTGGTATCAGAGACAGAGCATTGGCAACCAACTGTGGGGAGGGCAAGTTGATAACTTTGGATTCTACCCAAACCCTGCTTTTGTTAGAGGAGATATTCACCTCGGAAACAATACCAGGTATTGACGTAGAGACTACTTGCCTTTGAATCTCTTGTCAGCCCCAGATGATAGCAGAAGGCCTAAAGGGTGCAGGTCCCCAATTACTTTTCCTGGGATTTCTCCCAAACACCTGTTTTCAGCCCAACCTGAGGTAATTTATAGGGGGAATAGACTCAAGTTAGCATCTCGAGTGGAGGCAACCAGTAATTGTATAACAATTGTGGGGGAGTGTGTTAATAATTCTCCCTCCGGATTTGGTTTATCGCATTGTAACAATATATCTGTTACCCCCCTGGGGACTTCCATCTTTCCATCAGCTACTTCTGTCCGGAAGAGCAAGGCTTCTCCATCGCATGCTCTTCCGCTATTATTTATGGCAATGGATTCTGGAGGTGAATCACCAACACCACTTAGTGATCACTTTATCCGTCTGCAGGATAAGGTGGAGGCTGTTGGGCCCGATCTGAGGATTATGAGCTGGAACATAGCAGGAATTGCCAGGAAAACAGCTCTTCCAGACTGGAATACCCAGGTGGAGTCTTACACTATATGTATTTTTCAGGAAACATGGAGCCTTGAACCTAACTATAAGGTCGGCTATTCAACTTATTTTTTACCTGCAGTTTTGCCACCATCGGGGAGGGGTCGGCCTTCGGGGGGCCTCCTCATATGGGTGAGCATTTCCTTGGGCTGCAGCATCACCCAAAAACATAGTATCTCACCTGATATCCTTAGGATTTCACTGAGAGGATTAGGCAGCGGGAGGTCTCTTGAAATATTTAATGTATATGCCAGGGGCACTAAAGGTAGCTCCTTATCCCCCACAGTAGCACTGCTGGAAAAAGCTCTTGGTGATACCTGTGATGGTACACAAGCATTGATCGCGGGGGACTTTAACTGTACGTTTGAGCCCCTTGCGGCTGAAGACATCCTAGATGTCACTGAGGATGATTCCAAGAGGGGTATACCTATACTAGCGATCCAACCAATTAAAAGATGAACACAGAGGGCGATTCAGTTGAACGATATGACCCTGGAGTATGGCTTACGAGCACTAAATGGCAGAACTACTTCAGATCCTTTGGGCGCCCACACATACAATAGGGCGAATCACACGTCTAGGATTGATTACATTCTCCTTGACTTATCTCTTTGGCGATTTGTCATAGATATGGTAGTAATACCCACTGTAGACAGCGATCACAACTTCCTGTCTTTAACCCTAAAGCATCTATGGGTAAAACAAAATAGCTTAGCTTCACCGTGCAACCTAAAGTCCACATCTATAATTATTCCATCTAATTGTGGAAGGCGCCTCAAATGGCGCAAAGTTGCCCTAGATGAGGCAAAAGTTCGGGTTATAGGACAACTTGTGGATGCCTCGCTAAGTGAGATGGAGATGTACTCTTTAGAACATTCTAAGTTAGTGTAGAGACTGTACCGCATATTCTGTTTGTCTGTTCCAGGAGACCCTAAAATCGGTAGGTAATCAATTCGTGGCGCATGCACATGGGGGTAGGGTAACAGGGCGCCAGAGGCCCAATGTGAAGCAGGGATGGTACACATTCAAATGTAGATCGAAGAAATCTGCCCTAATTGAGGCTGTCAAGGCGAAGTTACAACCCCTGATCCAGCAAGCCAGGAAAGAATATAATTGGGTGGTTGCAAAAGCCAAAAAAGAGTGGGAGGATGCATATTGGCATACACTTAGAGAGGCCAGTGCTGGGCGGGATGCAGGTCGCTTTTGGAGCGCTATAAGGGCAAGGAACAGACCCGATAGCGAACTTATTACTTGTAATATTACTGGGCAGACCTGGTTTGATCATTTTTCAAGCCTGTATTCTTGTCAGCTAGGAATCGCTATTACTTCCGCTCCTTGCAGCTCCCTAATACTACCTGGAGAAAACACCTTATTCCCATTTACAGCAAAGGAGGTTGAATACGCGATTAGCTGCATTGTCCCCCAAAAGGCAGCTGGCCCTGATGGCATCCCTGGGGATTTGCTTCGGTCTAATCTGCCGGAATGGTGGAAGCTTATTCATACCCTACTCACTGCAATTGATAAAGGTGCCGCTATCCCCGAATCCTGGAAGGGGGCTGAGGTCGTCCCCATTTTTAAAAAGGGACCAGAGGGAGGACCCAGCCAATTATCGCCCTATAAGCTTATTAGACTCGACCCAGAAGGTTGTGGGGAAGGTGCTGCTTGAGAGAATCCTTCAATGGGCTAATGATAATGAGGTTCTCTCTGATTATCAAGCGGGTTTTAGGGCTGGCACCGGCACTATAGAGCAGGCTTTCAGGTTATTGTTGATTTATTGGAAAGTGGTTGTCATAGGCAAAGGCAGTCTTTATCTTGCATTCATCGACTTAAAGACTGCCTTTGACCTTGTGCCCAGAGGACAACTATGGAGTGTGCTGGCAGATATGGGGATTCCGCCTAATATCTTGTCTATTCTAGTGAGGCTACATGAAGGTAACTTCGCGCAAGTGAGGTGGGGCACCGAGGGGCAGAAAACGAATAGGATACCGGTGGGGAGAGGGGTCCGCCAGGGATGTGTTCTTGCTCCAACCCTTTTTTCACTATATGTGAATGGGGTTTTTGAGCATCTACTCGAAAAACCATCAGATGCACCATCCCTGGCAGGGGAGCGAATCCCCACCCTCTTATTCGCCGATGACACGCTCCTAATATCAAAGACTCCGGTAGGCCTCCAAGGCCTCCTAGATAATTTTCAGGCCTTTTGCGACCAACGTGGCCTTGTTATAAATACTAACAAGACCAAGTTTTTAGTGCTAAATCCCCCGAAAAAACTTGGGCAATCCCCCATACTTAACAATGTATCCATGGAGAGGGTCACTGTATTCGATTATTTAGGTATCCGTATCTCAGATACCATGCAGTGGACCCCTCATCTCCATAAAATGCTGCTAAAACATAAGAGGGTTACAGGGGTGCTGTATAAGGAGCAGCGATCTGCCACAACCCGATCTATTGCACCTGTTATTGACATTTATAAGGCTAAGGGTGTTAGTTCTGCCCTCTACGGTGCAGAGCTTTGGGGCACATCTAACACAGATCTACTGACAAGGTCTGAGAATAAATTTTCGAGGGGCATTATGTCACTTCCGCAGAGTACCCCAATGATACCCCTGTTGCTTGACCTAGGTTGCCAACCCATCAATGATCTGGCAAAACTCCGGCCGTTGCTTCTATGGGCTAGACTGTGGCGAGTCCCAGAACTTGCTAAGTATGCGAAGGGCCTAGCGGAAGTAATGTCAATGGTGGGATGGCATAAAATAAAATGGCTTAAAGATGTTAAACATCTCCTTGGTAAGCTAGGTCTTAGTGAAGCCTGGGATAGTCGGTCCTCTCCCCCGAAAGCGACTATAAAGACCCTCTATTGGAACTGGGTTACCAATAGAGTTAGTACTGACCCAACTCTTGGCAGGCTAACGGAAGAGTTGCTAAGACATAAGGATGTTCCATCTCGGGAACTCTACCTAGATCTGGTATGGAAATCTCATGATAGGGCCCTATATTTTAGATTTAGGGTAGGGTCTCTTCCAGTGCGCGCCTTAACTGCCCATTGGAAGCCCCCGTGCCAGACAACTCCTTTTTGTCCCTTTTGTCAAATTAGTGTAGAGACTGTACCGCATATTCTGTTTGTCTGTCCGACTTATGTGCGCCCAAGGCAAGCGTGGCTCAAACCTATATGTCGGTGTATGGGCACTAGGGACTCAAGTGAGGCACTCCGTATTCTAACATCGGACACCCGGACATTGTACGTTTGTGGTCTTTCAAAATTTTTATCGTGGACATGGTCCATTAGAGCCAAAAGGCTAGCATCTAATGTTTAATTTGCTTTTTAATTGAAGGATAAACCTCAAATGTTAAATTTTTAACTTTGTTTTTATTCTCCTTGATATTTAAAGAATATAAAGAGAGAGAAGGGAAAAAAAAAAATCTTTTTTTTTTTTCTTCTAAAAATGTTTTGGAAAAAATGTCTAAAACTAATGGTTAATTTAAATTTGTTTTTGTATAAATGTCTTTTTGTGTTAATGTGATGCTTTTATGATTTGATTTATCGAAATAAAGCCTTTGAATTGTAATTGTAACAAAAAAAGAAAACCTACAGCCAATCCTTCTCCGGAATTGCCCTAAAATCTGGAACTCTCTCCCTCCTGAGATCAGATGCCACCCTTCCACATCCTTCTTCAAGGAAGAAGTCAAAATTCTACTATCCAATAAATTCCTCTCACATTGAGGACATACCTCCCTCTCCTCATGAGCAACTCTTCCCTGCCTGTTTGTCGTTGCTTCTTGTCTTGCCTTTGCCCACATTCCGAGATTCCTCAGTTTTCCAGTCATCTACACGCTAGTCTACGCACCCTTTTGACACCTATCAGACTTTGCTCATGCCAATACTTATGATTGACTGTGTGTTCTTATTTCTCTGCCTTCTTTTTCTTATGAACATATTTTTCCCATGACTTATACCATGTCTTTTATATACTACCCACAGGTTTGTATCATAGCTCCTATGTTATTTCTGTAATGTGCTCTGTTACCCGAAAGGCTCTTGTTTGCGCTATATAAAACTCTAAATAAAAATAAAAAACCTCCCAAGACTAATGCTAATGGCGAGAGGCCTTTTTCACTGCTAAGCTAAGATTGCCTCACAGAAGTTATCCTTGTCAGCTTCATAAACGAACAAACATGCTCACAAAGTGTTTCCTATTGTGTGACATTTTCCTGCTGCAGCTCCATCAAATGCTGCCCATTGAAAGGACTTCTGAGTGTGTAGTATGCTACCTAAATATCAACACCAAAATATCGTCTGGCCATAGTATGGTTGTCCAAAAAGTGTCATTCCAAAACTTTTATGCACGCAAATATTTAAGGAAAATATATTGTTCTTTTAATTATCTACGTAATATCAAAGATTAAATATTGTTTACTGCCATATGATTTTTATTATTTTGTTTTATTGTATTATAGTATGTTTTCAGTATGTATGCTATTCTGAAAGTGATTTTGGATTATTTTTCAAAAACATTGTAGTACTATATGATAATATTTTAGGTTGTTAAATTAATCGGGAGATTGGGTTGGTAGTGGTTTTTAAAATTATGTGTAACTGTTAGTTGATTAATATGTTAAATATTTAAAATGAGTGAGCTGTATTTTTTTGTTTATATGTGTAATGCATTTTTATTATATAATACTTTTTCAATGTTGGTTGTGGGATTGGGTAGGCAGTTTTTAATAAAATATGTATACATTGACATTACATTATCAATTGAAAATTATTGATACATTATTGATTTTAACTTGAAAAACTAGTTTATATTTATTTAGATTTTTCTTCACAGATTGTTGGGCGTGTCTGGACTAGAGTTAGTAGTCTTATTTTTTACGTGTATATAAATTATTGTTAATTTTGTAATATATTACATTTTTAATTTTCAACATTGCTATTTATTTATTTGGCTTTTATTCATTATTATTTTGTGAATATGTGTTTATTAGGCATTAGGGAGGGTAAGCTTAATTAAAATATATTCAGTTACAAATGTACCTTAGTTTAAGGGATTTGGAAATGTATGTTTGTATTGGTTTCTTAGAAACATCTAATGCGTTCCTCCAGTGTTTTACCATTGCATCGGACTCCACCTAGGATGGTGTTAATGTATCGAAAAGCCACGGATAAGGCAGATATAAACTGCTAATCAAAGATGAAATGCCAATTTAGAAAAAATACCAATTATTAATTGATTATTCTATTATTTATGTTACTGTGTAACTTAACATGTTCTATTTATTATTTTTCGCTTGTTTAAAGTTATTGATCCCTTTTATCTGATCCACTAATTTCCCTAGTATATTGGTAATTTTCTTCAATCTGCGGGTAATAATCAGATACAATCCTAGGGAACCATTCTCTCACATTCCCAGGTTACTTTGTAGGGATATGGGTGTTCCCTTATTTTTTTCAGTCATTCAAGGAATAGTTTGCTTTACCGTGTTGCTTATGAACGTGATGAACCTATATGCACTTCTGGTGCACATTGTGAGCCTGAAATCACATGCAAGTTGACAAGTGAATGGGATGTGTATAACAAAACCTTAAGTGGCAGGCCTACGCTCCTCCGGGAGATTAAGGGAGGAAGTTAATTAAAGCTACAGTTCACCCGTCTACAGTGCATACCTGGTGTACTTGCTTAACAAAGAAAAAACAAATCCCAGTGCATCAGCTGTGGAAGGCAAATCAAGGCATGGACGTCATAAATATGTAAATCAGCTGCAGACATTCCTCATTGGTGAGAAAAGGCTTTACAGGGTGGTTTATTGCTAGGAGGAAAGCTTTCCCTCTGACAAAGGGCAGCTTCGAAAGCAGAAGACTTTCTTTTTCTTGCAGCTTGTAGTTGTCCCATTTTGTCGTCTGAACACAACAAATGGTCCTATGAAGAGACAGAGAGAGACACATACGGGAATATTATCAAGAAACGGCGTTAAAATTATCGCCGCTTTAGCCCTTGAGAATTCCCATAGAAGCCCATGTTTTGGTGTCAACATGGGCTTCTATTGGAATTCTCTGCGGCATATTATCAAGCCCATTATCGCCGCTTTAGTGGCAGTTTTCTGCCGCTAAAGCGGCGATAATTTTAACGCCGTGCTTGATAATATGCCCCATAGAGCGTAGATGAGAGACACAAAGAGAGAACGAGAGAAGGGGTCATGAAGCTAGCAGAGAGCAGGGGCGTAACCCAGGCTTCAGAAGCCCCTGTGGTGCCTGTGGGCCCCCAACCCTTCAGAGGGCCTCTAACCTTTCAAGGGGGCCCCGTATTTGGCCAAAGGTCCACAAATATCTCTAAGATATAGGATATTCAGGGTACCCTCATCACATTCTGCAGGGGGAGCGAGAGAGAGAGAGAGAATGTAAAGTGTACTATTTAGTAATGTCATTCTACCAAATCAGAGGTAGTTATAGAGATAGCCCCCATCCATCCTCGCTCATAATGATTTTACATTAACCTTAATGACAATCCTACAATGCTAAAGGCACCGATATGAACACAATTAATAAGGGTACGAGAAACTAGAAGTGGAACAGTTAAAAGAAATGTTAATGCTCAACTTTATATTAATCAGGATGCAGCTCAAAGTGATTTCTTTCTGAAACTACCATCATGCTGTGCAAAGGCTGCAATAATCTTTTCCCAAGGGTGCAGTCATAACTTGTCACGTGTGCAGCTGTAGTATGCGTTGCAGCCATTATATGTCAGTATTATTCTGCGTGCCTTTAATATAATGTAATCATGGCATGATCTGTGCCCAGTCACACTAGGTCTTAGGTGAAGGTATGGCATATTAGTTGTGCTAGCATCATGAGCCAGTGAAGGACACATCATCATAAAACAGATTATGCCAACAAAATAAAAGTGAAGAGAGGTTCATCTCGCCACAGAGTGGCTATGGTTAACCATCCTTTGTCACAGTTTCACACACCAATCCACGCCTACTCCAAAATTAAAAGAAATCAAAACTACATACAAAAATGGACTGGGGAACAAAAGAGGACCCCAACTAGTTATCAACCATTGGCAAAACCATTAGATTTGACTTTGATAATGTACCTTAAAAGCAGACATATTTGTTTTGCTAAACCACAACCATTTTGAAC
The DNA here is from genome assembly GCF_964204655.1 of Triturus cristatus. Classification (NCBI taxonomy): domain Eukaryota; kingdom Metazoa; phylum Chordata; class Amphibia; order Caudata; family Salamandridae; genus Triturus; species Triturus cristatus. Next base: position 1,578,010,199 of record NC_140590.1, read on the forward strand.
AGATAGGTAATTGAGCTTTCTGTATGTACACAGTATAGGTGTTTTTTCAACTTCCTGAAAACATAAGGAATAGATTGCAAATGATTGGGGGCACGCAGATATAATGCGTAGAGGTAAACCTCGGTGCTAAATAGCTACATACTCACGATCCACTACAAACACTTCCTTACATTTTTGGGGGTTCTATGTCATAAAACAGAGTATTAAAACATATAGTATAAAAATATTGTGATCACATTATTAATTACCAAAAATGAGTGAACATAATTATATTTAGGTGAGTATAGATTTACTCTTGACTCCACTTCTAAGAAACTTGAAGATATATATCTCATCAAGCTACATATATGTGGGGATTAGTGTTGTAAATCAATACTAAAATATATACATGCCTTCACAATATTATTGCAGATGGTATTCCATTGACAATATTTTTGTAGGACGATGTGACTGGTATTATACCATTTTTGAGCACCACAAAATCACTTGAAGCATATATGTACAGTCAAGTAAAAGCAGAAATAAACCAAGTCTTAATTTTGAAGATGAGTCTTAAGATGAAAGGTAAGGAGGAAGGGGCAATAGAGTTCATTGCACCGCTGACATCCAGTAAATGGGAAACGGTGGAGCTTTCTGGACACCTCCTAGTTATTGGAGGTGTGGAGCAGCCCCAGGGACCTTCCACTGAGGGAGGAGAAGGAAGAAGTGGTACAGCAGCACAGGGACCAGGGGGAGCGAGGGACATAGCAGTGTTGGAGAGCTCTAGCAGCAGAGTAGCAACTTAGAGCTTCTGATGAGGTGAGAGAAGAAGGGAGGAGTGACTACGCTGAAGATCCAGGAGAAGAGAGCAGCACTGCCATGGAGCTCCTAGCGAAGGGAGCGGAGGAATGAGCAGCACTAAAGTGAGGGAAGGTTGCTGGTACCAAAGAGAGAGGAAAGCAGAGTTAATTTAGTCTGGCTAGTGAGTTTACAACACTCTGTATGGAGGTGCATGAGTCAAAAAAGTAGGTTTTGGGCAGGGCATACATTGTAACTTTGTTGAATTTCAAAGGTTTGTGCATTTCATGTTGGTTTTGTATACAACTGATAAATTAAGTTTTCCTAACTATATTTAATCTCAAACCTTTATTTTTTTTACTTAATTTGTTTTTTTTTCTTTAAATGTGTTTCTAATCATGTAAAGTTGTTTATGATGGTATTGTTTGAAAGGTTTTTTGGGATATGCAGTACTTTTGCGAAAGGTCAAAGCTCATTATTAATGAGAGCATTGTCATTCTCTTTGTTGATTTAAAATATGGATTCAGGGTTTCATGGCTAGTTCTGTTTTTAAATGCTGCATTGTAAGTTAAATCTGTATAATCTTTTAGGTAAAGATTTCTCAGCAGATATTTCTTTCCATACTTCCTTCGTATCTATTTTTTGTGTCTTTGTAATTAAGGAAGTAACATAGCGTGCAACCGCTGTTGAGTTATCTGCAACAAATTGTATGTCCATATTAGCATCCCAAATATGTAGAATTTAAGGGTTGTAGTCATTTGTTTGTTATGATGCTTGCAGTCTTCTAAGATTGTACGTGTTTGTTGTTGATCTGCTGGTAATCACATGTCTTTCAGATTACATTAAATTGTTGGCTCTTCCTTTATGTAGAATTGGTCTTGGGAATCCAAAGCAACATTTTGAGTAACATTTAGATTTTCCCTGATATTTCTTAAACAGTATTTACCGCACTTATGTGATTGAAAGCGTAAAACTTGCTCATATAATTCCTGGAAGTTCTCCTTTTTTGGGATGTCACACACGTTCAATAAAATTTAGAACGGAGTCATCAGAGTTGTATTCAAACTTGGGTGCGTCTTTGCTCTTAAGAAGCATTTAAATGTGTGGAGAGCCTATTTTCACCAAAAGTCATCAACTACTTCTCCAATTAACTTTTTTGTTGGCTAAGTAGTGAAGACTAGTTTGAAAGTTATGATTCAAATATCTGCAAACATTGGCAGGATCCAAATATCTGAAATATTAGCATTAGCTATGAGAATAAATTGATACAAATTATCTCATCTATACTCAGCATAGTTTTAAGTAATAAAGCAAGTAGATGGTCCTCAATTTCTGAGCATACATTTCAATTCTCTGTGTCTTCAAAACCAACATGCATTTATCCCTTTTTGATATGCCATAATGTTGATTTGCTTATATACTAGCTTGTCATCTTTTTCATGCACCTACTCAACAAAATCCTATGCTGTTTTATTAGTAAAGACAGTTCTTGTTCCGATAACATGCACAGCAACATAAGAAGTGACAGAAAGTCCGCTTTCATATAGGGTGAAAAGATAAGGGATATCTTGTCAAAAGCATGGATCCTCTGAATATAATCATGTAGCTTGGTACTCAGATGCTGAAATTTGAAATGGACGATCATCATATCATCTATACCTTTTCACCCAATCCCTCAGGCCCCAGCCTCTTTATTCTGGGTGCCCCCAGGGCACCAAATTACCTTTGTTGGGGACCACGAGGGGGGCCTCATAGCCTCTGCGGTCCCTGCCGGCTCCCCGCCTCCTGCAGCAGCTGTCATTACTCTGACAGACAGGGGCCTGCTGAAAGGCAGCTCCCTGTTTGCCAGAGGAGATGTGTTCCTTGTTTCCATGCATGCATTTTTATGTGCAGGGAAACAGATAAAAACTCTGTTTTCTGCAAGCCATAGCCGATTGACAGCTCTGGCTTGCAGAAACCAGGAGTTATGTTTGCTTTTGCTTGGTGGGAGCTAAGGAAAAACAGCCAGCTATCTCCCAAGGGTGAGCACCTCCGAAGGTAGCAGGAGCCGACACAGGGGGTAGTGGTATCCAGAGCCATTCATGGCTCCACAAGGGAGACCGAAGGATGTGGTGGTCTCCGGGGTTGATGTCAGTGACAGACCCCCTACATTAATTTATTTCAGCCCTGGGGAGGTGGCGGTCGCCAGGGATGCAGGGGCCGAGCGGCCCACCCTTATTTTGAATAATTTACCCCAGGGATTTGGAGGGCCAATCTGGCCCCCGCTTTATTTGAACATAATTTGCCCCGGGAGGTGGCAGTCCCCAGGGCACGGGACGGCTCACTGGCCCCCTCGCATTGTTTTAGTATGATTTGCCCTGTGGAGGTGGTGGTACCCTGGGCTGCGGAGGGCCCGTGTGGTCTCCCTGCATTATTTTAGTATGATTTGCCCCCGGAAGGTGGCGGTCCCCGGGGTGCGGGCAGGCCAAGTGAGTCTGCCCGCATGCATATTGTTAAGTGCCCTGGGGAGGTGGGGGGTCGCCGGCGCTGTGGTGGACACGCAGACACCCTTGCATTAGTTTATAATCATTTGCCCTGGGGAGGTGGTGGTCTCCGGGCACAGGGTGCCGGGTGGGTATCCCCTGCATACACATAAAAAACAATGCCCTTGAGAGGTGGCGATCCTCTGGGCTTTCATAAGGCCTAGAATGGGGCCCTATGTGCCCTCCTCCAATTTCATTGGCATGCCCCCAGGACCTGGACCACCCAGGGGTTAATTAAAACAAGCACGGGAGTCCGCACTTGTTTTTTTAAAATTTTTATCACGAATTCACAAATATCTCGATTTTGCTGTAATATTATTATTTTTCTTAGATTTTTGGCCTGAAGTGTTAGCAGCCATTTCCCTGCATGAGCTTGTTATTTTTAGTGAAGTCGTGGCGGACATAGAGATCACTAACTGAATTTCCTCAAGAACTACTGAAAGGATTTACACCAAATAAGAAAAAGAAGAACCGCGTAATCAAATCTACCTTTCTGACAACGTTGATGTAATTCCGTATATGGTTTAGGCTGTAGGCGTGTTGACAAGTCCTATGGGATTTAAAATGGGAAACACACCTTTTTTGACCCCGCCCCCTTTTTTTTGGCCCCTGCTTGTAGGTAATATATACATTTATCTTGCCAATACTTACGATGCGTGGTTATAACAAAATACCTTACCAGTTTAAAAGCTATTTCCCATCCAAAGGGAAGAATGGAGTGGCATCAAGATCCATTGCTTCTTCTTGCCACTGCTGCTGTGTTTTCACCATTGTACAGATAATATTGGTATGTTATGCAAATTTGAAGACCCCAGGAGGGTATCCTGGCACTAAGGAGTATTGACTCCAACCAAATCTAGGGCCTACTGGGACTACCCAAAAAGCCAGGTCTTCAGTTTCTTGCAGAATTTAAGAAGTGAAAAGGAGGATGTTACCTTTTGGAGGCAGGTCGTGTCATGCTTTAGGAGAAGGTTGGACCACTGGATGTGATTTTCCATTTGCGTGAGATGTGTGTAAGTAGGAGTCTGGACAAGAGGAGGTGTCTGGAAGGTTTGTGAAAGCAGATGCGATTGTTGAGGTTTGGTGGGCCAGTGTTACGTAGTGCCTTGAAAGTATGGTTAAGGAGTTTGAATTGTGCTTGTTTGTGTATGGGGAATTGTGCTTGTTTTTGTACGGGGAGCCAGTGGATCTCCTTCAGGTGCAGTAGGTTGAGACTGATTCTGGCTGCTGAGTTCTGGATTGCCTACTGCTTTATGGAGAGTTTTTTGCTTTCTGCTGATGCCGGCATAGTGCATGCTCCTATAGTCCAACTGGTCTTGACGATGGCATATGTGATGGTTTTCCAAGTGCTTCTTGGGTGTCATTTGAAAATCTTCCTCAGCATCTTCAGGGTAGACCATGAGCCATTAATGGCATTGACTTGGGCGGTCATGTCAGGTTTGCTGTTGATGATGATACTGAAGTTCTTGGTGTGAGTGGTGGGGGTGGCTGTCTGTGCTAGATGTCTTGGCCATTAGGTTTAGTTGTTTAATAAAATGGTCTTCCCGATGATCATGATTTTAGTCTTGTCAGTGTTCACCTTCAGTTCAGTCAGTTGGTCTTCATTTAGTGGTCTACTTCAGTCATGCAGGCATTGAACTTTATCTTGTTTCTGGGTGTCTTGTTCATGTAGGAGAGAATGAGTTGTGTGCCGTCAGATTAGGACAGCGGATGATGCTGGCTAGAGCGATCATTTACACATTGAAGAGGGTCAGGTTCAGAGAAGATCCTTGTGGAATTCCTCAGATGACATCATAAGTGTCTGAAGTATATGGGGCCAGGCTGACTGATTGGGTCCTTCCAGTCCAGAATGAGCAGATCCACTGGAGTGCATTCTCTTGGATTTGGATGCCGATGTCATGTAGGCATTGGATGAGGACAGGGTTGGATACCTTGTCAAACGCTGCAGAGTTGTAATGTAGTGACTGAGGCAATGTCTCCTCTTTATCGCAACTTTGTACATTATTATCAACAACAAAAATCATCAAATGTGTTTCTGCTTCAGTCTCACTACCAGCGGCAATCTCATGTGGGTGATAGCAAATAGGACATTTCTTCTACTGAATATACGGATATTGAAAGTCACCAAGACGCTCCAACACTACATAGACAAATGAGGATGAAAGCCAGGATAATTTAAAAAGTCTCAGAACTCGCTTTGACTTGCAAAATCATTATAGGGCATAGTGGAGTGTATTTTATTCCCTGTAATACATTGTTACACTATCCATCTTTGGTTTTAAATGCTAGTTACCTTGCTCTTTCTGATGTAAGGGATACCATCATTGCAGATACATAGAATATAAGTGAAATCTGTACTGTGACTATAAGTACACCAATACACTGTATATAGATGGCTGCAAAGCATATTTTGAGAAGCTTGGGTAGTCAGTGTAGGTTACTTTTTTTTAAAAAAAAGAGCTGTAGTTCATGTTGATTCCTAATATTTTGTGATTAACTACAACAGTGCAATAAACAGGCATGGTGCCATAAAAGTCACCTTGTGGGCTAACAACAATCAGAAAAATAGATAAGAGCTGAAAAGCGAGATCTTCATTTCACTGCTGAAACTGCACGTAATGTATACCAGTGACTTAGCCTTGACACTGGTTGCTGGCTCTAGCAGAATACATTGTGACATTAAGATTCAATGTAATAATTAATTACAAGAGACTAGTGTAAAAGCTGAACAAACACAGATGTTGAGAATTAGGATGCTAGTGCCCCATCCAGTCTCATCTCTAGCCTTCTGTAATATTTTTAGTGCTCCATGAGTCGCGTGCTACCACGCGACTCATGGTCATGTTCATGGTCATGTTATTTACATTTGTCCAGGCATTCTCGAACGTGGCCACTCGGTTGTGAAGAGTCCCTTGGCATTAGATTCGCCCCAGCTGGATGGCTCCGGTCGTGGCTGCATTCTTACCTGAAAAAACCTACAAAGCAAACCTACTTCTGCCTCATCTTTTATTCACCACCAGCTGCACGTGATCTTGGCTGCCACCTTCCTGGTGACATCACTCTTAAAAGTACTGCCTCTCTGCGATCCACTGGACCTCCACAATGTCACAAGTAGCTCCGCCATTTTCTTATTACAGGTGGCTATTGATATGACATCTGGACTGTTTTATGAAAATAAGACCAGGTTTTTGATAAGGAGACTGTAGGCTTCCATGTATGATTAGGATATTGGAGACAGTAGGAGAAAAAGAATGGCTTTATCAAAATAACTGTCTGCACCCTGTCAGCCTGAAATTAAAACAACAAGCTTTTAACAGAGACAAATGTGGGTAGTAGTGCTGTATCCTGGGGTCCCAGAGGATTTATTAACAACAAATCACTGCTAAATGCAATAGGGAAAGCTTTATCATCACTGGATCATTTGTGTACACAGTTCAGTGTTTAATCATCCGCTGTGATTCGGGGGACTTCTATCAACAATGTCCTCACCTTGAGTACTATTACAAGTTTTTCTATTGGTATCTCACCTTGGTTCAAATAACCAGATCTGTTCAATGTTTTCAGTATGTCCACAAATAAATCTACATACAAATAATCCAAGTGAAACTTATTTACATAGCCAGTGGTTATCATAGACAAATCCAGCGACGGCCCGTGTAGGGCGTTTTACTGGGGCGGTGACGTGGCGCAGAGGAGGGGCAGGGTGGGGGGTTGCAAAATGCGGCATACAGCCGATTTCAGGTAAGTTACGAAAAAAATTAATAAAACGAATTTCGTTGCGCGCGCTGCATCGCATTTGGCGCCCCAGTAAAACGCCCTACACGGGCCGTCGCTGGACAAATCACTTCTGGCCAGATATACTAACATTAGGACCGATTTCCTAATTGCGGTTCTCTCTAAATCGCAATTAGGAAATGTTATCCCTAAGAATGAAACTGCTCTGTGTTTCATTGGTGATTCATGGTGGGTCGCTAATAGACCTACCTCATGCAAATTAATGAGGTAGGTCACAATTCGTGCCCATTAGGAATCGCAGCCATCACAGGGATGGTGGCCTGCTGATGTCCGCAGACCACCATGTCTGTGATTGCTTTTTATTAAAGCGCTTTGCAGTTTCACTTTTAAAGAGTAGGCTCTTATAATATATTTTTATTTACATTCTCAAAGGGGAAAGGGTCTCCTGGGGACCCCCTACTCTTTCAGAATGTGTTTCCACCAGTTTTAAACTGGTGGTAAAGTATTACAGTAATACATACCATACAGATTCGGTATTTGGGACACCCTAACCACGCCCCTTGCAAATACCAAATCACAAATGCAAAATGTAGTTCAGTAACAAGTTTCCAAATCCCATTTTGCATTTTGTACATTTAAAAAGGAATTGTTTAGTATATCTGGCCCTTAGATACGGGTCTCCTCGATCTGATTCAGTCACCCATTGACTATTGTAGTTTTCCATCAGTGAGTAACAACGAGAGACAGACATCACCCGAGTACTGTATTCTGTTGTTCAACGCGGTAAACACCTGGGATTCACCGGTCTAATCTGTTAATCTATAGTAGTGATATAGACCATCTATTGTACGCAACAATTGCATACAATTACACAGCAGTGTGGGGGGGGGCGAATTGGGGGATCAAGGCATGTTTTGCCTTTTAAAGGCACAGAAATTGCTGTCTATTCACAAACTCCTTGCAGATTATATCCCACCATTGATATAGTCAGAGTTGTGCTCTATCTAAGGGCTGGAGTAAATCCTCTTTCGCTGTGACAAGAGGAACAGAATGCCCCCAAACGTCATGAGAGTGTAAGGGAAAGAAAGACAAAAAAGTGCAATTGCACAGCTTGATTGCCTTACCCCATGCGTACTTGTATCCTGCACACAATTCCACACTGGGAAAATAGCAGCTTTTTTAAAAAGAAAATCAATCTTTAGCATTTCTGATAAGCATCGACAGCTGCAGATTTCCAAATGCACTATTATCGATATATATAAGCAGAGAGGATCATAAACTCAGTGCTTAATTTGAGCCAGCCAGAAGTTTCTGTGACTGAACCAGTACTTAACGACAGTCTGCACAAGGTGGTGCTGTTTGTCTCATATAGAGATGAGCCCAACAACAATTGTTTATTAATTCAATATACATTAAAAATGACTAGGACCTGCCAACCAATCCATTCCTAAAGCTTCGGGGGCTGGAATGGCCGAAAATGTCACATTAAAAGGAGTGTAAGAGTAGTGTTGCTACTGTCATTGGTAGCCTTGGCAGGGGCAATGGGTGGTGCAGACTGCAGTGGCTCCTGATGTGGCCTGGACACTTACTTTGTTTACAAATGAAACCTTGAAATCTCATTTTGATTCAGTCACTTGGGGGAGATTTACAAAAAGGTCACGCAATGCTGCACAGCCCCACCGCGAGACTGCGCTGCGTTGCGCGACAGGGATGGAGCAGAAGAGTGCTATATCTTAAGAGATATGTCTCTCTCTTCCCCTTTCCCTTGTGCCAGCGCTGATTTCAGTGGCCGTGCGCCATGCACAAACCTTAGCGCCATAGCACTAGGGTGTGTGCATAAGTCTAGGTTATGTTTTGTACAGTAAGGGTACCCTACTTGTACAAAATACTATGCCTAGACAGACAGAAAGCTTTTCCCACTTTGTATGCATTCTGCACATTGCAGCACGCTTGCACAGTCTGAAAAGCACAGAGAAACGAAAGCATTTCTCCTGTGAGCACCTCCTTTGAAGGGGTGTTAACTTTTGGCGCAGAACCATATCTACAAATCTTTGTAAATATGGTTTTGCGTCAAAACGCATGAGTGGTTGCATGGGAACGCCCATGTTCCACCCATGTAAAGCTCCCCTTGGCGCTAAGAGATGCAAAGCAGTGCCTCGCGCTGCTTTGCGCTACTTTGAGGGTGCTTTACAGTGCAAAACAAGTTTTGCGCTGGGAAGTAAATAGCACACAAAAAAAAACACGCTGGTTAGCGTCATTTTTGTGATGCTAACCCATCGCAAAGTGTTTTCAACTCTCCCCCTTGGTCTTTAAAACGGAATGTTACCTCACTGGTGCTTGACTCGGCCATCAGACTCGATTGGACCCTACCGCCATGTGCACTTACACTAGCAATCCCAGAACAATATGCTCCTGAAATTTGTTGCAGGTAAATAAATGAGACACAATATTGAACTAGAGACTGGAGTGTCACAGTAGACTACCTTACATGCAGTTCTATAGTATTGAGCTCCTCTTTATTGCAGATTGGTTTGCACTTTCGGCAGTAAGTAACCTTTAAGAAGACAGGATTATTGTTGTCTTTTCCGCTTGTTATTTTGCTACAGAGCAACATTGATTTAAAGGGATGCATTTCACTGCTGTTCTACTTTTTCTGTCTAAGTTGAGACTCTCTATTAAATATTTAAGTGTGTATTAAGCCCACACTGTCACACAGTGATTCTACGGCCTCTATTGTTCTCGATTCTAGGAGAAAGCAGATTCTTTCCTTTGTTTTGTTCAAAGCTCTATTGATTTTGGTTCATTTAAATATAATCAGGCTCAGAGTAATGATGCGTCTGTTCACAATGTACTTTGTGATATATTGAACACAGAAATGGAAATCATGCAGTAACCAAAGAAATAATCGTTTTGTTGTCTCATTTTTTGTTAAAGTAAAGTATTCGGAGTGTGTGTATTCAATCAGTTCTAAAAGGATGTAGGGTATGCAGAAAGGAGGCATGAGGGACATAGAAAAATGTGTGAATCTTTAATCTATTGGTATTTGTGCTTGATATCAAAGTTGTGTTTAAATTTTTTCTGGTGTTCGGGAATACCATTCCTGGCTAGAGTTGAACAATAGCTTGGAGTTATGAGGAGTACAGACCCAAATTTATCATTATTGTGAGCGAACGTTAAGGATTGTATTGTTACCAGAAAATCTTATACTAGAGTGTTCGATAAACTTTTGTGAATATTTGTTCATGGGATGTTTTCTTTTGAGGGAACTTATTGCCCCTAAAGATGATCTCTGAATTTTTTGGAAGCAATTTCTTTGCAAGTAACACATAAAAACCTGTATTAATGAACTTTATGATGTAATAATGCTTCTTCAAGCACTTATGTTATGCATATAAATAACATTCCAGGTATCAAAATGCACCACATCCCATCCATATGATGGCTAGCACAAGTGATCTATGGCTGAGACTAATTCACCACATTGAAATATATTGATTGTAGAAGATTTCCACTGACGTTGCATGAACTGTTTGCGATGATTTTGTATGTATTCTGATGGAGTTGGTGTCAGAAGCATCAGTGACTATTGCATTAAGATTTATCATGTTGGCAATCCCTTCTCAGAAACCTGAACACAAACAACTGGAAACCTGTCAAGGTTTGCCTGGGTACTGTTTCCTTTATTGCATCATTCATGAGGCTTGTGTCCTGTGCGAGGAGGTTCTTCAGTGTTTTCATTGGCGACACTCTTGTTAGTGACAAGACTCACTTCATAGTAGATCCCTATGTTTAGCATTTGCCGAAAGTTCTTGTTCCTGACATAAAATTATAGTTGGGCAACAATTTATAAAGAGGATATTTTCCTAGGTCTCAGTGTTATTAAATTGACAAGAGTTATTCCTACGTGCAGACTTACATGGCTCCGCCCACTCAGTTTAGTGGGTGCTGTCTTTATAAATGTCATTTATGGTCTTAAAGTTCCTACAATAACTTTGTTACCTTATTTTATGGTCCGCATACTTGGTGGAGACTTACACCATTGGGGCAGACACCTCTACATAAAAAGGTAGGAACGGTGGAGGTGTAGACCTCAAGCTGAACCGTAGGAAACAGAATTATGCAGTATGTAAGCAGTACTATTGTAATAGTGCTAAATGCACTAAAAAGTGCACTTGGTGAATGGAGCCCAAAATATTTAAATTACCATACATGCACAAAGTTCATCTGTATTCATGGTTGTGTTATTTCAATCAATCAATCAATCAAGAAATTTGTATAGCGCGCTACTCACCCGGAGGGTCTCAAGGCGCTTGGGGGGGGGTCTGCTACTGCTCGAACAGCCAGGTCTTGAGTTGCTTCCTGAAGGAGAGGTGGTCTTGGGTCAGACGAAGGTGGATGTGGAGGGAGTTCCACGTCTTGGCTGCCAGGTAGGAGAAGGATCTTCCTCCCATGGTGGCTTTTCGGATGCGTGGAAGGGCAGCGAGGGCGTGGCTGGTCGATCGTAGCTGACGGGTGGGAGTGTAGAAGGTCAGGCGGTTGTTGAGGTACCTGGGGCCCAGGTTGTGGAGGGCCTTGTGTGCGTGGGTGAGGAGTCAGAACGTGATTCTCTTGCTGATGGGGAGCCAGTGGAGGTCTCTCAGGTGTCCGGAGATGTGGCTGTGTCGGAGGATGTCCAGGATGAGTCGTGCGGAGGCGTTCTGGATTCGTTGGAGTCTTTTCTGAAGTTTGGTTGTGGTTCCGGTGTAGAGGGTGTTCCCGTAGTCCAGTCGGCTGGTGACGAGGGCCTGGGTGACCGTCTTCCTGGTTTCGGTGGGGATCCAACGGAAGATCTTACGGAGCATGCGTAGGATGTTGAAACATGATGATGAGACGGCGTTGACTTGTCTGGTCATGGAGAGTGAGGAGTCCAGGATGAATCCCAGGTTGCGTGCGTGGTCCGTTGGTTTGGGTGCGCTGCCAAGGGCCGGGGGCCACCATGAGTCATCCCATGCAGAGGGTGAAGATCCGAGGATGAGGACTTCCGTCTTGTCTGAGTTCAGTTTCTGGCGGCTGTTCATCATCCATTCGGCTCCGTCTTTCATCCCTTCGTGTAGGTTGGTTCTGGCGGTGGCTGGGTCGTTGGTGAGGGAGAGGATCAGCTGGGTGTCGTCGGCATAGGAGATGAGGTTGAGGTTGTGTTGGCGTGCGAAGGCCGCGAGGGGGCTCATGTAGACGTTGAAGAGGGTGGGGCTGAGTGATGATCCTTGTGGTACGCCGCAGACGACATCGGTGGCCTCGGATCTGAACGGGGGGAGGCGGACTCTCTGGGTTCTTCCTGCGAGGAACGAGATGATCCATTCTAGAGCCTTCTCTCGGATTCCGATGTTGCTGAGGCGCTGCACTAGGGTGCGGTGGCAGACAGTGTCGAACGCTGCGGAGAGGTCCAGGAGGATGAGGGCCGCTGTTTCCCCGTTGTCGAGCAGGGCTCGGATGTCGTCAGTGGCTGCGATGAGGGCGGTCTCGGTGCTGTGGTTGGCTCGGAAGCCGGACTGCGAGTGGTCGAGGGATCCGATCGTCTCGAGGTAGGCGGCGAGCTGTCTGTTGACGGTCTTCTCGATGACTTTGGCAGGAAACGGGAGGAGTGAGATGGGGCGGTAGTACTTGAGGTCGGTGGGATCTGCTGATGGCTTCTTCAGGAGGGCGCTGAGTTCGGCGTGCTTCCAGCTCTCCGGGAAGGTGGCGGTGTTGAAGGAGCAGTTGATGATGTCCCGGAGTTGGGGTGCGATGACGGAGTCTGCCTTGTTGAAGACGTGGTGGGGGCATGGGTCGGTTGGTGATCCGGAGTGGATGGTGTTCATCGTGTGGATGGTGTCTTCGGTGCTGACTGGGGTCCAGGCACGGAGGGTGGTGGTGGGGGGCGTTGGTTCGGTGGTTGGGTGCATGGTCTGTGCGCCGAAGCTGTTGTGTATGCCGGCGATCTTGCTGTGGAAGAACGAGGCGAGCGAGTCGCAGAGTTCTTGCGAGGGGGTGATGTCGTTGGTTCCGGCGCTGGGGTTGGAGAGCTCTTTGACGATGCTGAAGAGTTCCTTGCTGTTGTGTGCGTTGTTGTCTAGTCGTTCCTTGAATGCTGTCTTCTTGGTGGTGTGGATCAGCTGGTGGTGTTTGCGGGTGGCGTGCTTGAGGGCAGTCATGTTGTCTGTAGTCGGGTCTTTGCGCCAGGCTTTCTCGAGGGTACGGCAGTTCTTCTTGGAGTTCTTGAGATCGTCATTGAACCAGGAGACTTTCTTGCTGTCGGCTCTGCTGGGGTGGTTTTTCAGGGGTGCCAGGTCGTTGGCGCAGTTGGTGATCCACTGTGTGAGGTTGTTGACTGCCTGGTTGGGGTTCGTTGAGCTGGCGGGAGGATTCTGGTTCAGGGATGTGGTGAACTGGTCGGTGGTGATCTTGTTCCAGCTCCTGCGGGGAACCTGTTGCGGGTGGTGGTGAGTCGTGGTCCTTCTGAAGCTGAAGTGGACGCAGCTGTGGTCTGTCCAGTGGAGTCCGGTGGAGTAGCCGAAGGAGACGTACTTGCTGGAGGAGAAGACTGGGTCAAGCGTGTGGCCGGCGTAGTGGGTGGGGGTGTTCACCAGTTGCTTGAGTCCGAGGTGGGCGAGGTTGTCCAGCAGGGTGGTGGTGTTGTTGTCGTTGTTGTTCTCCAGGTGGAAGTTGAGGTCCCCTAGGAGGATGTAGTCAGCGGAGGAGAGGGCGTGTGGGCTAATGAAGTCTGCGATGTCTTCGCTGAATTGCGTGCGAGGTCCTGGGGGTCTGTAGATGAGGGTGCCTCTGAGGGTGGTCTTGGGGTCGGTGTGGATCTGGAAGTGAAGATGTTCAGCGGCTGTGAGAGTGTCCTCGGAGCTGGTCGTGATGCGGATGGTGTTCTTGTGGACGATGGCGATGCCTCCTCCTGTCTGGTTGACGCGGTCCCTCCGGGTGATCTTGTATCCGTGCAGGATGGCGATGGCGATGTCGGGCGCAGAGGAGGCGTTCATCCAGGAGATGTGGTGTCGAGGAGGTTCCAGAGTTTCACGGCGTGCCTGTGGACGGAGCGGGTGTTGAGCAGGATGCAGTTCAGGTGGTTGCTGCTGGTGCTCGGCTTGGCGGGTATGGGTGCGGTGCGGGTCCGGATGCAGGAGAACTTGCAGGATTGGCAGGTGAAGGGTCCGTGGGTGCGTCTCGGGGTGGCTCGGTAGCAGCCGGGGGTCCGGCCGGTGTTGAGTGCATTGAGGGTGGCGGCGTCGTAAGTCCGGCGGGTGGGGTGGCTTCTGCGGGGGCCAGGGGTACTGGCGCTGGGCGCGGTCCAGGCGTGGACGGGCGCAGACGGGCTTGCCTTTGGCGCGCCTTCGGCGCACAATCGGCGCACCCGCTGCGTGCGTCCGCTGCGCGCGTCCGCTGCGCGGTCGCTCCGGGGGCGTCATAAGAGGGGAGGAGGGGAGGAGGGAGGGAAGAATCCAATGGGTGTGGGGGGGCGGAGCCGCACGGGAGGCAGCGGCGGGAAAAACAGGGCTGAGGAGCCCGGCGGACGAACCACTCACTCGGGGGTACAGGAGAGAGAATGGGGCAGGCAGGCACACGGGCAATCAGGCAGTCCGGGCGGGGGTACAGAAAAAAGAAAATGGGGCAGGCAGGCACACGGGGGCACTCAGTCCAGGCGCAGGCAGTCCAGGCGGCGCTCGAGCAGGGTAGGAGAGCGCCGATCTGGAGGGAGGAGCAGGAGGCAAGAAGACTGGCAGGCGGAGCAGCAGCGGTGGGGAAGTGACCTACCCGAGGGTTTTTTTATTATTTTTATTTATAATGTCATTGTTAATACAATATGTAATGTAATGTAATGCAAAGGTAATGTCTCTCTCAAAGTATTTTATTTTGGTTAAAAACCTTAAAAAGCTGTACCTAAATAAAACACACAATATCACATATTTCAAAGTCAAATTATCAACAATGTTTATCATAGCTTGGGGGTACAAGGAAGAAAGAGAAGCTCAGCAGAGGATTTGTATCAAGCACAGTTCAGTGACAAAAATAAAGAGCAGTCCGCTATGTCACTCGACTATGCTTAAAAATCTACCAATCAAACCTATAGACCTAGTGCCATTGAAAATACCTCCCTCGTACCCAAACATAGGTGCATGATAATCGATCAGTAATAATGCAACAAGCTGTATACAGCACGAATACCATACAATAAAAGATATCAAGAAGTGCATTCAAAGTATAAGCTAATATGTATATATATAAAAAAATAATACAAATACTTAAGGGCCAAATATCAGTTCAATGGCCTCAGCATGTGCTAAAACAAATTAAAACTCTTTGCCTTTCATATTACTAATTAAGCATACAATGTGCAAAAATCTGCACCTACCAAAGCCAATAAGGGGCAAAGTATCAGTTAAAAATAATGGAAGTGCTGCTTGGAAGGTGCGGAAACCCAAGGTAAGACACAGAGGTTTAATCCATTTGCGTCGGGGTTTTGCATACATTGGACTGAAAAATTAAAACATATTCAATTTTCAACAGCATTATCAGTGCACAGATTGCATAAGGCCACATTGCCTGAGCCTTTATCCTACTTAGCTATATGCATATTGATTTTAAGGACTACAAAACGCAACTTCACAAACAAGGACCTAGTCAGTGGTTGAATAGAATCTATGTGTGATCATACCTAGAAAATGGCTTCTGAAGGATGAAACTCTTAGTAAAGGACCCTGTTGCAGGGATGATTCTGCACATACACAGAACTTTGCGCAGGAATATGGGACCTCAGTGTATAGGGGCTAAGCCTTCCCACCACCTTAGTGTCCACAAACCCAGGACTGACTATCCATAGTGTCTCACTAGCTCTCCTACACACTCATGAAGAAGCAAATGATTAGACAACCCAGAACACAACACTCCCGGATCTCTCAGGAATCGTGGTAACAAGACACACCTTTTCGCTCACACTCTCGTACCTGTCCACAATAAGAACTGACCGAAACACAAATATAGTTTAAAATGCTTATTTGAACTATTGTGCTCTAAAACGCAGTATACAAACCACAACCAGCAGAAAAATGCAAAAAACGTACACAGTTAGCATTGCAGCAAGGTCATATATCATAAAGGGAGATGTCATCATATAAAGACAGTGGATAAAGGACTATAAGGCCTAACCACCCCCCCTTGGTAAGAAGAAGTATTATTATATAATAGAAGATCTCTGGGCTTTGTCAGTCGACCCTATACCTTAGTGCCTAGATGGTATATCTACATCATAGGAACCGCATCGCTCTTTTCCCTGGAAAGCTCCCTCTCCAAGTGTGTGTTACCTAAACATGTATCCCCGTAATATCAAAGTACGAGCCTCCAAGAGCAGCCGATTTAGCATGTTTTGTCTAGGTGCTAGGGACTGACCACAACAGATCAACAAGGGGCATTGTTTGTCGACCTTGCTCACAGTGTTCAGACTAAACTCCAGGAACAGGCAGAGAACGAACAAAGCAGATGGTTCTCATGTGAAAGGCATAAACAGAGTGTTGCAAAAATAAAGCCATGTAGTAACCTGTGCAAAAGCAGCAGCATGGCTACCGGGCTCATGCTAACTTAGCGATGTAGACAATGTCCCTATCGGCCACGTGACAACCCCAGAGAGAAATGTCTGTGCGAAACAAGATGGATATATTCCAAAATGCTGCTTTAACAATCCCTTTGGAACTCTGTGTGATTGTACAGGGGTTATCCCATAGATCGTCTATTGTAATATGTCATGTCACTAGTGAAATAATTATTTAATCAGTAAAGCTATCTGTTGCATGAAAGGTTAGCTTGTCACCGCTGCACATGATGTGTGAGTTATGGTTTGTGTGGAAGTTGTGGAAGCTTAGGTATGCAGAGCTAACCATAAATGTGGAATTGCTGTTTTAATACACAACCATAACTGATTTTAATTGTGTGTGTATACACTCACACATGTTAAAACTGCTAGGGGTGAGACATTTCAAGTCACTTTGCTTTTTCCAGACACATTTTGTTAGAATCCTTGTTTGGAATGTTTGGAAAAGGTAGGATTAGTGCAGAAAAAAGTAGGCCAAATCACAAACATAGGGCACTCAGGGCCTCATGTACAAAGGTTTAGAGAATGCAAAATTGTTTGCAGACCAGTTTGCGGAAACTAAAATAGGAAATCCTTGTGTACCAAAGGGTAAAAATAAGAATTCCCTAAAATTCCACCTGAAATTGAATAAATAAGCAATCTCTAAACAGAGAACTATTTAGTGATTTCTTAAATAGGAATCAGAATTTGTGAATCACTGTTCCTATGTGCCAAACTCTCGCAAACTGAGAATTCTCCAAAAAAGGCCAAATAGCATGTGCAAGTTACCACCAAGTAAAAGCAGGTGGTGACCAGATGGCAGGTATAAAAAGAAAGCTGACTTCCAGGGCTAATATCCACAATGGCTGCACTCTATGCGATGGGGCCAGGAAGTGGGTGCTGGAAGCTCTACATAGGAGCAGAAGGAGCGCATTTATAGGCTGCATGTAACTTTATTTGATCAAATTGAGGAGGAGGTGCATATGACATACAGATTCAGAAAGGGTATCATTATGGATATCATCAATGAATTGAAGCCAAGTCAAGCCACTCCAACGCACAATCAGTTATTATGTTCCCACCATCTGCTTGCATCATGGAGTTACTAAAATACTGTTGCATTTTTTGGTGATGTATCCCAGAGTGTTTTTAAAAAACATTTTGGATGTAATGCTCTTTAAAATCATTGTGTATATTTTTTTCCAAATAGCCATGATGATTTGCGGTCTATTAAATGCAATATTTACTGTTGGGAATGGCTCTTTCTGCAGGTTCACCCCCAAATGTTTTGCCTTTACCCCCTTAATTTTTGCTGAATTCGTTCCTGCTGGCCCAAGGACTCTGAGCACTTCACCACTGCTAGCCAGTGCTAAAGTGCATGTGCTCACTCCTTAAAACATGGTAATTTTGGCTCATACCCAATTGGCATATTTAATTCACTTATACGCCCCTAGGAAAGTGCACTACATGTGCCCAGGGCCTGTAAATTAAATGCTACTAGTGGGCCTGCAGCACTGCTTGTGCCACCCAGTCAAGTAGCCCTCTAACCATGTCTAAGGCCTGCCGTTGCAGAGCCTGTGTGTGCAGTTTAAGCTTCCATTTTGACCTGGCAAGATAAACCTCTTGCGAAGTCCAAACCTTTCTTTTTTATGCATACAAGTCATCCATAAGGTAGACCCTGGCCAACCCAGAGGCCAGGGTGCAATGTATTTAAAAGGAAGGACATGCACTTTCAAGTTTTAAATGTCCTGGTAGTAAAAAACTCTCAAATTTGTTTTTCATAACTGCAAGTCCTATCTGTTCCACAGGATAACACTGGGATAACCTTATTACCTTTTGTACGTGTAATTACCAATTGTGAAGTTATAAAGTTTTCAAGTTTAGTGTCTTTCGAATCACAATTTAAAATCCAAACTTATGGTAAAGTCGGATTTTAATAGTAATTTTGCAAATGCCACTTTTAAAAAGTTGATTTTTTTTAACTTAACGAGGACGCGGAAGCTAAGAAGGAGGAGGTTGTTTGATTAGGTTGACGTATATAGAAGAAACGAGATTGTCGAAAATAAGAAAAGGATCAATCCTAGCTAGATCATATAATCAACACCTATTCAGGCCTCAAATTCGATAACTCATTTGAAGAAGGGGTAGAAAATGTCATCTTCTACCATTTTTTATAACCAGATGCCATGCATCGTTTTTTAATTATTAGCATTATAGAACAGTGATTTGAAGAAGAATACACATTGGGTTCATCAGTTTGACCAAAACTAAGGATCATAACAGATGATCGTGATACACGATTGATACAGATACACCCTGTGTGCCAGGATAGCGCATAATCTCCCCCTAAAAACAAAGAGTGTACAAACCTGAGCGGGTTCCTGACGAAGGCCTAGCCGAAACGCGTTGTGCCTACCTACCGCCTATAGAGTAAAATCTGAATATGAAATATACACACTGCTTGTTGGTGTCTACCTACCGCTTATAGAGTAAAAATCTGAACATGACATATATACACTGCTTTTTTTGAAATATTCACTGGTTTTTAGATGTCTGTTAAGAATTAATCATGGTATGACAAGTATGCACTGTAATATATTTAATCATGTTCTAATCAGATTTAACTTTCATTATTTAGGAACTGTTTTGTATTTGTATGTGCATAGAAATTATGCTGTCTTATTGTTGACTTCAGATGTATATATTCACACAGAGAAATTTATCTATTGAAAAATAAGAAATCAAAACAAAAAATATTCATATTTTGTACTAATTAAAGAGAAGTACTAAAAATATACAAGTTTGTTTGTTCCATTATGCGTGGTTATATGTTTTTTGTCATACATGTATGTAATTTTTCAGTTTAGTTGGAATTAATTTAATTTAATTGGGAGTCGATACGCAACAAGTTTGTTATTCACACTGTGCCCGGTGTTCTCCTTTTTCACATTCATTTTTTTGTACTTAAGCCATTTGGTGCCTGCTGCCTGTCTCTGATCAAATATGGGGTAGATGACAGTTGGACCTTGTGTATTCCCCCTAGACAGCCACACACAATGGAAGCTTAGGTGTGACTTGATGGACCATCATGGCAGGATGGGAAGGAGATGCTGGACCAAGCCTCACTTACATCTGAACATGCTGTGTCCTGTCTCCTCACAAAGGGGTGCATACTTCCTGTAGTGAGTCTGGAGCCAGCGCAGAAAGGGAAGGTTTCTGTGGACTTCAAAGGTATCTATTTGCAGTCTCCCCCCTTTAAAGGCATAACTGTGTATAAGTAGTGGACCTCAGACACCACCACTTCTGTACTCTTCTGGACCTGTGAAGACTCTGCCAGGAAGAAGGCGTGTTGTGCTGCAGAATGACTGCCACTCTGTTGGACAGCTGCTTTGCTGGACTCCTGCCTTGCTGTGCTGCCCTGCTGTTTCCTTGCCTGGGTGAGAAGGACTGAACCTGCATCTCTTGAACCCAGAGTGACTCCTAAGGCTAGCTGGCTGGCCTCTTGATGTGAAGTCTCAGGGACATAAAAGACTTCCAATCTACCTGCTTGCACCTGGACTCTGCCATCTGTGAGTCTGCCTTGCCAAATGGTCCCACCCAAGTCCTGGAACCTTGGAAGTTGGCCTGAGGTGCTTGCTTCAACAAAACCCACACATCCTCCATTGAAGTGGCACATACCCGCCATTGCATGGATCAGATTGGCTCATCACCCCCGTTGCATGGATAAGAACAAAGACATTGCTCCTTTTACATGGATCAAAGTGACTCATAGCTCCTGTTGCGTGGACCAGAACCAGTGCATCGCCTCTGCTGCACGGATCAGCCCCAATGCATCTCCTTCGGAACCACCACGGTGCAATGCTCTCTCTTGCGCAAGTACTTCGCATCTTCATTGATGGCATCCTCGACTATGAATCTCTGCATTGAAGCTCTTTTCTCATCAGAGCCGACGCATTACCTCTGCTGCATTGATCAGGACCTGCGCATCACTGCCACTGCGTGGATCGACAGCGACGCAGTGCTTCAGCTGCACCCTGCAAATTCGACGTCGGGCCAGCCAGGATCAAGGTAGCTGTATTTAGCAGGCCTCACTAGTTCCCAGTATCACGCCTCCGCTGCATTGCAATCAGCATAAACCTTTGGCTTTGTCCCGGTCCGACATGAACAGATATCTCAAGTAAGTGCTTATTGCTTCTAATCGCTACTTGACATTTTAGTCTATTAAAAATTCATATCTCAATTCCTACTAACTGAATTGTCATTTTGGTCTTGTTTTATTTATTATATAAAGTTCTATTTTCCTACCTATTGTGGAATCTTTTTGTGTGGTGTTTTCACTGTTTTACCGTTTGAAGTGTTGCACAAATACTTTACACATTGACTCTAAGGTAGGCCTGACTGCTCTGTGCCAAGAAGTCAGAGGGTGAGCAAAGGTTAATTTAGGGATGCCTGACACTTACTTTGACTACGATTATCGGTGCTGTTTGACTAAGGTTTACGCCCCAGTCAACCAACAAACCAATTTAAAACATTTACCAAATTGCACAATTCACTAATGTCATAGGATGTGTGGATGGAACACACATCCTTATAATTCCACCCTCAGCAACTGAGTTCCTATACAGAAACAGGAAGCATCAGCACTCACTCAAAATTCAAGTGATGTGCAATGCAGATTATATTATAACAGACAGTGTTGCCCGTTATCCTTGGAGGACTCGTGACTCTTTGATCTTTTGCAGTTGTGCACTCTGCAGCTTACTAGGCAGAGGAGACACAGGAGATGGGTATCTGTTGGCTAATTGGACTTAATATATGTAACATGTCATAGAATACACACTGTACTTAAGATTTACCTTTTGTTATTGTTTTGCTACAGGCGACAGTGCTTATGCCATTCGTCCTTGGATATTGACTCGTTATTTGCAGCCGAGGTCTGCCAGTCAAATACGTCATAATACTGTGCACACACAAACCAGGAATGGGATTGAAAGAACCTTTGGGATTTTGAAGGGCAGATTTCAATGTCTCATAGATGTGATGGAAAGATGTCTCCTGTTTTGATTTAGTCAAGATTCAGTACTTTGTAGGTCTCTTCATCCACGGTGTTTGTGGCAGTAAGCTGTGGTCCTTTTGCTTGGAAAGCTGCAGGTACCTCTTATTGACATTCTGCAGTGACAGTCTTGGTTGTTTCTTTGAATGACAAAAATATTAAAATAAAACATTAATGACTATTCGTATTTTCTATTTCATTCTCATTTGAATGCCCTCATATTTGTTATATGTTGATGAGTTAGACTTTGGATAAAATAATTACAAATGGTACACTATGGTCTCAAAATTGATAGAGAACTGTATACGATGATGGAATTAGCATTTTTGCAAGGTAGAGACATTGCAAGGTAAGACCAGAAGAATTAATGGACCAAGATATCTTATGGATGTGAAGTTTAGCAGGTGGTAAAGAAAAAGGATTCTTAATACCACACATCAAATAATCTAATTGATTATTATGGGTCCTGGACTTTTTGGGCATATTATCAAGAAACGGCGTCAAAATTATCGCCGCTTTAGCGGCAGAAAACTGCCGCTAGAGCGGCGATAATGGGCTTGATAATATGCCCTTGGGAACTCCAATAGAAGCCCATGTTCTGGTGTCAACATGGGCTTCTATTGGAATTCTCATGGGCATATTATCAAGCCCATTATCACCGCTTTAGCGGCTGTTTTCTGCCGCTAAAGCGGCGATAATTTTAACGCCGTGCTTGATAATATGCCCCTTTGTTTGTTGTGGATTAATATGCACAGTCATGTTGGGCTCCAAACTAGTCAATTTCGTAAGTATTCTCTGCAGGATGACATAGACATAGTGTGAGGATATAATAACAGAATACCGAAGGGTCCGATTCCCGGCTTAGGGTCTGAACTTTCACTTTTATCGTTTGTCCCCCTCCTTTCCTGAGGTTGTATTGTGCAACACTATACTTGAGAGATTAGACATGTAGTTTAATATAACGTGGGTAGCAATATGGCAATAGTTTGTCATGACAAGATAATTGATACCAGAGGTTCGATCCCTGTATTTGGAAGCTGTAGCTTTAAGTAATTGAAATTCAATTTAAGATTTGTTTGGACGTGTAGAATATAACTAAATACCAATTAGGTTTGCTTGTATCATGAATTAATCGTGAAAATTATCAATTGCTTTACGAGCTTTACGAGAGAACCGCGAGATGGCTGTTCATCTGAAGTTTCAGATCAACAGCCATCTCGCGGTTCGCTCGTAAAGCAATTGATCATTTTCACGATTAACTTGTGATACAAGCGATGCTCCGACACTGACTAGAGAAATTCCGAACTGCGCGGGGATGCACACATCTGCTTTACATAACGACCGGCCTTCGATTGAATTCCTTGCCTTACAGAGTGCTTTGGCATGATCTGAAACCCAGGTGATTCATCACCACAACGCCCTCATTTTAAGGACGATAAGCCGGTTTCATCCAGCCCAGGGCCTACCACAAGGATTCTCTTGTCCACCTGAATTAATGAATATTCATTTGACACATTTCACAGAATCCATAAACTGGTATGGATTTTGCTGTCCTTTTGCCTCCTCTGTCCTGAAGAAGACCCGCCATGACAATCCTTTAATTGTGCTCCTGTCAGGGTCGAAACATTGACGGTTCCAAATGTCCATGTACCCATAGGTCTCGCTGCCTCCAAATCATTAAGCAATCATTGCTTGGGCTAGAGACACTTAAAGCTTATAGTATCTGGACCGACTTCAAATCTACTCGCACTCGCAAGGTTGGATGACAACAATGTATTCCTTCGGCACTGATCAAATTCCCACGCAATTGCCTCACTTTATAATTTTTTTCCCTCTGAGGAGGCAATTGCGTGAAGATTTGATCAGTGCCAAAGAGTGCTTGGCTTACCTTTGAGAAAGGTCACTTTGGACCGAAACGCGTCAGGACTGCCACACTATCGCCAAACGAATAAATTGTTGTCAGCCAACCTTGCGAGTGTGACTCCGTTTCTCTGCTTGATGGAGAGAGTGAGGTGATATATATGGTCATATATATATATATTTGAACATTTTTATCATATACACCAAATTGGCTTCCAGGCAATAATGCAATAGATAACATTGCACTCACCATTGTGCTCAAAGTGTCGAACGAATATACACCACTGATCGTTTTTGGGTGATTTTTTTTTAAAGTATACATTTTTATTGCCATTTCCATAATTACGTTACAAATATTGACAAAGTGGATAAAGGCACAATTTCAAAATCAAGCAAAGCACCTTTTATGAACCTCCCCCACCCCGCCAGGCTCTGAAATACTCTCAGTGTAATACATTCATACAATACAATGTTGATGATCTCCCATTGGAGAACGGAGGGCAACAGTTTAGGCATTGCATTTGCAAAGGATAGGCTAAAGGTCCTCTCAAAGCTTCTATTATAAGCATATCATCCCCACGTCCGAAGTCACTCACTTTCCTAGGTGGCAACTCATTCTAGGTGAAAAGTTGTATCAATTAGTTCTTCCATCACAATAGATTGAGTATCTGTACTCAGCCCAGCCCCAGTCGCAGTTGCTTCCCTTTGACTTGATGCTAAACTTTCTTTTGGGGCATATCTACAAGGAGGCGATATAAAATTATCGCCGCTTTTGCGGACGTTTTCGGCCGAAAAGCGGTGATAATTTTATCGCTATATTAGCAAGGTCATGCTATCGCGTGAAACCTTGCCTTAGCGCCTGAATTCCTAATGCCCATCTTTGCATCTCTAATGAGATGCAAAGTGGACGTTCTTCCCCAGGATAACGGGAGAAATGTCGCTAAGCGGCATTTCGCCTATTATCTAGTCTCACGCAAAGCAGCATAGCGACAAGAAAAGTAGCGATAACCTCTGTTATCACTACTTTCCTTACGCCTGCTTTGAAACTGACTTAGCCATGATATCCTATGTAAGGTGGATATCATGGCTAAGTATGTGAGGCCCTATCAGCAAGCTATCGCCAAACTTCGTGGGATTATCGCTGGGTTTCCAGCGATAATCTCACGTGTGGCAGTTAGCGCTAGGATTTTTATCGCTTTTGAGATAAGCGTTGCTAATAGCACGCTATCTCAGCGATAAAAATCCACGCTAGCCAGCGATAATTATCCTAGCGCTAAGTGCGCTTAGCGATAATTATCGCCGGTTGTTGCTGATATGCCCCTATGTTCGTAATCGGAGGTCATACCACCTCTTTCTCACTTCTTCTGAGGTATGGTTTGTGACTCCAACCGCATTTTCACAATCCCAGATTTGCACCCAAATATGTTTTTTTCAGGATTCTAAGACACTGAATGAGGCCTTTCCAAAAGGTTTTTTCCTTTTAAGACATGCACTCCTTAACTAGTATTTCAAGTTAAGCATCGCTGAACTGTGGTTTCTTTTTCTGCTGGCATCTTGTGCACCTTTCTGGCATGTCATTAGCCACTCAAATTTGACAGTGTTAGCACCTACTGGACAAACCTCCTTGCTCCTCTACCTTTTTACTTCCTGGTTTGCTGATGTCATCATGAATTGGCATGGTAGCATTCACAATTTGCGACTGTTTTTCGCAATTTGCGCTTAACTTTTACCAATTCCTTATTTAGAAGTACCAAATACCATCGATTCTTTAACACTGGAGGGTAAATTTCCTACATTTTAAAACGAGAAACTGCAAATTATGAATCGGTATTGTTCACATTTTGCAATTTCCTATTTTGTGTCTACCATACATGAAGCTCTCTGTTATATGCCTTAAATATATATGGACTAGCAAAGACTCTCCAGGGTCCAGGGAAGGAAGGCCTCAAATGGCACTTAGGTGAGGGAGAGACATTTTCCTACTTGGGGCATCTTCAGTCTGGATATTGATGTACTATTGAATCCGGCATCTAAGGAACATTATCATCCCCCAAACTACAAACAGGTTTGAGAGCATTCCTTCAGGGTTCCAAATTGAGGCGCACATGTCAAAATGTTGACCTTGTACTCAAACCCCAAAAACTCTTGAACCATAGAATATATTTTGTTGTTTTCGGTTTCCACTCAAATCTTTCTTTGTCAAAACATACAAGTGATATTTATTACTGACTAATCGTATATATCTCTATTTCTACAGATATATTTTTTTCCCAGTTCAGCATCTGACTCCAGATGGATGGTACATACCGAAACACTTAGGGCCTCATTTGGATGTCCATGGGGCCGCCACCAACAGGCTCTTGGTGGCAGTCCCGCCAACATTCAAGCCATCAGTCCAACTGCTGCATTATGATGCAGATGCATTAAGTACAAATGCACATGCCGAGACCACACAGCGCCTGTGGGTGCAGTCCAATCTTCATATAGAAGAAGGCAAGCCCACCCAAAGGGGCAGACTACATGTCCCTCTCAGAAATCCATGTCGTGGACCCTAGAATCCTCTGCTCCACCTCGGAAAAAAAGTCAC
This sequence comes from Triturus cristatus, assembly GCF_964204655.1. Lineage (NCBI taxonomy): Eukaryota > Metazoa > Chordata > Amphibia > Caudata > Salamandridae > Triturus > Triturus cristatus. Next base: position 1,578,036,319 of record NC_140590.1, read on the forward strand.
CCTCTAGGGCTCACTAAATGCACAACACCTCTGAAACAGTGAAGAATTAAGTGTCCTACAAGGGTGCTTTTCCCTTGCACCTTCATTAGTCAAATCCTGATGCAGAGACAAGGCATGTCCTCAATTGCATGGAGTCACACAGCCATTTGAAATGGGCATAATGCCCTATAAACAATGCATAGAGCCAAAATGTGCCCAGACACATTGGGCCTCATTGACAAGAAAATGACACAGAGCGGCGCTGCAAGCCATTTTAGCTGCACTGTGCTGTGTCATTTTCAAAGCACAGGGATGCGATGTGTTGCTCTGGCGCACAATTGGCTGCCATGCACCAGCACAGACACCCTTGCGTCCTTTTGCAAGGGTGCCTGCGCTGCGGAGATGATTGTTTTCATGCAGGAATTGACACCTTCCTGCACAAAAACAATCATTAATGGCATTTTCCTCTTTCTATGCGTGCTGCAGAATAGAGCACCCATAAAAGAGGAAAAAGCGCGGAAAAATAAGGATATTTCTCCTCATTGCACCTCCCTAATGCAACCCCTGGGTGGCATTAGTTGCCGACGCATTCCCAGGTTTATGATTCCTCATAAATCTGGAAATTATTCAGATTCCATGGGTGTTGCGTGAAAACACCCACTGCAACACCCATGGAACACCCCTTTCATGCGGTGTTCTGTGTGAAAGTGGCACATATTTACAAGGACATGAAAAGTGGCTTTGCGTGGCACATTACGCCACGGAGTGTCAAAAAAGTGACGCTCCGGTGGGGCAAAAGTGATGCTAGAACCTCGAAAATGAGCCAATGTGTATCATAGAATGGACCACAAGCATCTGCTCCACCTTCTGAAATTGGAGAAGTGTATTAGCAGTATCTCAACCAGCAGAGTGAGCAGTTTGTGCATGTACATCATGAGCCAGTGCATTGTGATGGCCGTATGCTATCTCTGGTAAACACCTGAAACCCCTCATGCTCCCTGAAGAGATAGGCTTGATGGTGAAGCGACAGCTTTGAGCACCAGTCATTATTCAAAGAAACAGTCCGCGCAAAACACAATCCGTTGTTGCAATCTGTGTCGTGCTGTAATCTGGCCATTATGTGTGAGAGGCCATGTTTCTCATTACTTCACTGATAAGGGCTGTTCTAAAAAAAGATGTAGTCAATATCTGTGTGGAAGCCATTGCAGCACACAATAGATATTGATTTCTCCATAAAAGAAGTAGTTATTCCAGTGACTTGGCCTACAGTCTCTTAGAGACACCCCACGAGCTACTGTGCCATGTAATCTTTGCTTCAACAGAAAATAATTGTCTCTCAAGGCACTAAACAGTGAATTGGTATGCTCTGGCAAGAGAAAGTTGCACACCCCATGCCTCATCAAACAAGAGATCCAATCTCTCTAATTCAAGAGCTCTAATTATTTATCGATTTCAGAGAGTATTTGCATGCCCGGGTCTCTCCAGGGAAAATGATAAAAGGGCGTTTGCACAAGCTATGCAGCTGTGAACAGAAATCATCAGTTGAATATCTTTTTTTTGAAGATTCATATTGAACCTCTGCAATTTGGTTTCAACAAAAGATCATTTGGACAGGTCAACACAACGGTAATGTTTATCACAGCCATTATCGGATATATGTTTTCATTGGATTAGACAGAATATGGTACAAGCCAAAGCTAAGGGCAGATTCACAAATCCATTTTGCAATTGAGATTTGCAAAATTACAGGACAGGTGTCCGCAAATTAGGTTTTTCCTATGTAGTAAATTCATTCCGAAATGTAATTAAGAAGGGACATGAAAGAGGCACTCCCTCTTAATTACAAATTGGAATACTATGTATAAGGAGTTTGCAACCAAAATTGTATTCACAAGCCTTTCATAAGTTACAAACTTAGAAAGAATTAAAATGTATTTTAAAAGGAAGGTCACTGGTCAATCATCCCTTCTCATGCTAATTAAAATATTTATGTTCTTCAAGAATCGGTGAGACGCTTTCATTGGCGCAAAGGCGCTCTGATTCAGGAAGGTCCACAGATATAGGTCTAAGGAAATACTGTATACAAGCTTACAGCCATCAGACTGGAGTCATTTAGTGCTCTCACAGATATATGCTGCCCAGCACAGTCACATTCCAGTAGGAAAACCATGTAGTGCGTAAAATTCTGGTTTATGTTTAGCAACAACTCATCTTGATGGCTGGGACATGATGCTCAGTCTTGCCCAGGGAGGTCACACATGGAGCCCTGCCCAGCTGCAGCTAACACCTTGGACATGGGGGAGGTGAATCAATTATTCAATCAAATGATTTATGCTAGTCACTAGGCACGTGCAGGTCCCGGTGGGCTTATTCGAACAGCCAGGTTTTGAGAGTCCTTCTGAATTCCAGAAGTGAGGTCATGAACTGGAGCTGCAGGGGGAGGCAGTTTCAGGTCTTTGCTGCAATGTAAGAGAAGGAGTATTCTCTACTTCTGCTTTGGAGGATGCTGGGCGTGTCAGTGAGGGATAGGGAAGTGGAGCGTAATCTTTTCGATGGTTGGTGTAAGATGAGGAGGTGGTTTATGTAGGTGGGTCCTTGGTTGTGTAGGGCTTTGTGTGCTTGGTCAGCAGCTTGAATTGGCATCTCTTCTGTATTGGGAGCCAGTGGAGTTGCCTAAGATGAGGTGTGATATGGGTGCATTGGGGAGGTCAAGAAGGCGTGTGGCTGCTGCTTTCTGTAAGGTTTGAAGTCTTTGTAACAGGTGTGCTGCAATCCCTACGTATACAGCATTGCCATAGTCCATTCGGCTGGTGATGAGGACCTGTGTCACAATGTGTCTTGTGTGCTGGGTTAGCCATTTGAAGATTCTCTGTAGCATTCACAGCATAAAGAAGCAGACACACGAAACGGCGTTAATTTGTGATTTCATGGTGAGCTTGTTATCAAGGATGGTTCGGAGGTTTCTGGCGTGGTCGAAGGGGGTGGGTGTGGGTCCTAGGTTCAGGTGCCACCAGGAGTTGATCCAGGGGTTTACTGTTGTTGCAGCAGATCAGTACTTCCGTCTTGTCCGTGTTCAGATCAAGAAATTGTTCTTCAGCCACTTGGCGACGTTTGTCATACATCTGTGGAAGTTGGTCCTGGTAGAGGTCAAGTTATGGGTGACGGAGAAGATAAGTTGGGTGTCATCTGCGCAGTATATGATGTTGAAACCGTGTGCTCTGATGATGTTGGCAAGTGGAGTTATGTAGGCAATGAAGAGAGTAGGGCTGAGCCCTGGGGGACATCGTAGGAGATATGGGAAGCGGCGTTTACTTAGCATGCGTTTCTTCGCATGCCGTTAGTATGCGGTCGTTAGTACGACCGCGTTGTTAGTTAGCATACCGTTTGTACGCAATTCGGAAATACGAATTGCAGTAAGGGGGAGAAGGTGTTGGATTTAAAATCCAACACCTTCCCTAGTGTCCGCATAGACTGGAGTTGGAATAGTAAATTATACTATTCCAACATCCAGCACCCCCTTACTGCAATTCATAGTTCCGAATTGCGTACAAACGGTATGCTAACTAACAACCCGGTCGTACTAACGACCGCATAGAAACGGCATGCGAAGAAAACGCATGCGAAAAAAAGTTATATATTCAGGAGATATCCTTGGGTTCAGAGGTGAAGGGTGGTTGGCGGACCCTCTGTGTCCCTCCGTTGAAGGAGGCAATCAAATCTGAACACATCCCCTTGGATGCCGATGTCATGGAGTGTTTCGATCAGCGTTTGGTGGGATACAGTGTGAAAGACTGTTTAGGAGGATCAAAGCTGCCCCGCCTGTTGAGGAGGGTTCACATGTCATCAGTGGTTGCGATCAGGGAGGTCTCAGTGCTGTAATTGCTGCGGACACCAGACTGGGGAGCGTTGAGTAGCTAGTTTTGCTTTAGGTGTTTCGTGAGTTGCCTGTTGATAGTCTTTTTTAGAACCTTAGCTGGGAACAGGAGCATGGAGATGGGTCAGAAGTTTTTGAGTTTGGTGGGGTTGGTGGAGGGCTTTCTAAGTTGTGGTTTGACTTCAGCATGTTTCTAAACTTCAGGAAATATGGTTGTGGTGATTGAGGTGTTAAACAGGGTCATGAGTCCCTGGTCGATCCTGTGACTTCTGAGGTTGAAGATGTGGTGTGGGCATGGGTCTGTGGTGGGACTTGAGTGAATGGTTTCATGAAGGAGGTGGTGTCCTGGGTGGAGAGCTTGTACCAAAAGGTCAGTCAATTGTTCTTATTGGTTGCAGTGAGGGCGCATTGGTTGACGATGTCTGTAGGTGTGGGTTGGAGTTTGAGGTTTTTGTATATGGTTGTGATCTTGTTATGGGAGAAGTCAGCGAGGTTGGCACAGAGCTCTTGTGAGGGAGTGATATTGTTTTCGCTGGCTACATGGTTGGAGAACTCTTTGATAATGCTAACTAGTTATTCATTGTGGTTGGCATTGATTTTAATGTGTGTGGCTCAGGCCTTCTTCTTTGTTGCTCTCAGCAAGCGTTAGTAGAGGTTAAGGGAGGTCTTGCAGTCCGTCCTGTCAGAGGTGGCCTTGCTGGTACACCATCTCTTCTCCAGTTGTTTGCTGTTACGTTTCACTGTTCTGGGTTCTTGGGTGTACGAGCCGGCCTGTTTGGAGGATCTTCTGTGTCTGTTGCTCTTGATGGGAGCTGTGAGTGCTGGTGGTGATCCATGTGTTGAAGTTCCTAATTCCCTGGTCTAGGTTGGTGGTGGCAGCTGGGTTGGAGGTTTTGAGGGCGTCTGAAATTTTGCTCCAGCTGTGGTGGGGGGTGTTGATTATTTTGAGGGTAGCTGTGTGGGGACTGGAGATGCTGAAATGGACGATGGAGTAGTTGGTCCATTAGAGTTCTGTGACGTGGCTCTATTTGACGCAGTTGCTGGAGGTGCAGATGGGATCCAGCGTGTTTCCTGCAGTGTGTGTGAGGTCACGGACGATTGGGTGAGTCCGAGGCTGCTCATACTATCAAGGAGGTGGGTGGTGTTGTTGTTGTCAGGGTAGTCGAGGTGCAAGTTGAGGTCACCGGGGAAGATGTAGTCATTGGCGTCCAGGGCGAGGTGCACAACAAACTCTTTACTGGTGTTGCAGAAGCTGGAGCACCCAGGGTTCAGTATGCGAGGGTGCCTCTGATGGTTGACTTGCCGTCCGTGTGAAGCTTGAAAGTTGAGGTGTTCCATGGGTGTGGTGGTATTGTCAGTGGTGGTGGTGCACTGAATGGTCTCTTTGTGGGTAATGACTATTCCTCCTCCTGGCTTGTTGATGCGGTCCTGGTGAGAGATTTTGAATCCATTGGGAATAGCTGTGGCGATGTCAGGGGCGGATGATGGGTTGAGACAGTTCTTAATGATGAAGACAATGTCAGGTGCAAGGGTGGCGATGAGGTCCGAGAACTCAGTGGAATGCTTGCATATTGAGCGAGTGTTGAGGAATAGGCAGTAGAGCCGGTGTACAGCTTCTAGTGTGGTGTGGCGAGAGGTCATAGTGGAGCTCTGTGGCAGGATGGTGGGTGTGCTGGTGCAGGAGAAAGTGCAGCTGGCACAGGAAAATGGTCATACCATAGAATGCAGTGCAGCATGGCAGCAGTGTTTGCTGGGGTATCCATTGTTCAGACCGCAGAGGATGGTGGATTTGTATTTGAGGTAGGTGGGAACTAGGTGTCCTGGTGCTGGGTGTGGTCCAGGCGTGGACGAGCGCAGGCAGCTTTGCGCTTTGTGTGCCTTGGTGTGCCCGTTACATGGGGCCACATTGCGGCCACCATCGAGTAGTGCTCAATTAAGTGGTGGGTGGGGTTTGGTGGAAGGCAGGAAACAGGCAGAGCGGTGGCAAAAACGAGCAGGAGAGTAGCTGGAGGAAACAGTCTCTGCAAGGCTAAAAGAGGTGAAAAAGAAAAGGCAACCAGAAGAAAATTAAGCAGGAGTGGAGCAGGAGGAGACAGTCACAAAAAGACTAAAAGAGGGAGAGGGAACAGTCACAAAAGGCCAAAATTGTGAAGAAGAGAGAAGGTGCCAGGGTCAGGGTAGGGAGAAGGAGACAGTAAGCGAAGGAACAAAGAATGAGGCCGCGGCAGGCCTGGCAGCATGAGGGAGAGCTAGGGCTGGGACCTGCTAGAGAAAAATCTATCTAACCCGCTCAGTGATCTTGTTACCAATGAAATGCACTTTTGTCCTACCTAGACCTTTTGGCGGCAAAACCAATGGCTTCAGCAGAAGCACCTCAATGACATATCTGACTTTGAGGAACCCTCACCCAGCCTTAACCTTAGAACTTGCCCGCATGAAGGATTTTGATGTCTATCGCACCAACTAAAGCCCTGATTCTGTGTTTTTCAGAATCTTGGTGCTTTTTATTGCACAATAAAAACAACTATACTCCGGGGTATGTTATTTAGAAGGTGTGATAAATAGCACCTGCTACGACTCTCTGGAGAATAACGTCGAGATTTGGGTGCTTACTTACCACACCACATGGTGCTGTAGGTATGGTGCACTTTTTCCCCAGATAAATTCTGATATTTAACAATGGGTGAGGTTTTTACCTGGCTGTAGTAAATACCACTCAATTCATAATTCTGAGCCTTGTGCAACAGGGTTTAAGCAGGGATCAGAAAACACTGACCCACTCAAAATCAGCACCTAAGTCTGAAGACCAAAATCTTTGATCAAATTGACCTCTTTGGCATATCCAAACCCTTTTTCATACGGTCAGCCTCATTAATTGTGCCAATATCCAAGTGAAATCGCAAACTGTTTTTCAAAGGCGCTTTACATTTTCTAGGCTCTTTTTGTCTTAAAACTTCAAAAAATCTTGGTATCTTTTTGCTCATTACGGTTTTCTATTTTTTTATAAATTGGTTTGGAAATTCTAGTGCTCGGTTTTCTTGGCTTTAAAATTGTTGCCACTGCTTGAACGTAATACACACTTCTCTTGGGAGTGCCTGCTGCTTGTGCCATAGCTACCATTGGTTGAGCAGAGATTATCACGGAACTGTCTTTTGGCCTGACCAAATTGTGTTCATTAAGTTGGTGCAGGACACCTCCTCCATAAAATAATGACCCAGTCTTTAGCAATGTTATATCAAATAGCAAACAGAGAGTACATTGGGTTGAAAAAGATTCAATCACCACATGTACCATGGTTTTGCTCCCTTTCCAACATCTGTAAATATGTGAAGAGTACTGCTGTCGTAATCACATTCATGGTGAGTACTGTCACAACACATGTTAACACTTACATTGTACATATTCAACATCCACACCTGCCTCACCACATCACAGTGTATCCCAGATTCTCACCAACTTAGAAAGTTCTCAAGAAGCATAGATAAGCAGGACAGCAGAATGTATTAAATCAGATGAATGCAAACATTTTAATTGCTAAGCCAGAGGACACATGAAACTATTGTTCTAAGTGACATGCCATTCCAATTCTTTTGAGTTATCAGAGGCAAAATTATGTGCAATAGATAACAAGTGATACAAAGGACAAACCTACTTTTTATACGTGGAGTTCTCAGCCCGACTGCTGAGTCACCCAGTTGTAAACTTACTATTAAAATGCAGTTTTGTGAATACTGAAAAACCATAAACTTACACATAAGTGTAAGTTTACTTTTGTGAATCAGGCCCTAGGTCAATATAGATAAACACTCCCAGGATTAGACAGCAGATTTAAAATAGGGCTTCAACCACATAGGCATGTGTTGAGACTGAGGGTCACAAGACCTAATCATCACAGGTCAACCAATTACCAGACCTTAAAATGTATGGATCACCAGGGTGCCTTTGAAACAAGGATCACTGCACTACATAAGGCTCAGTGAATATAACACAACACAGCATGCACCGTCACTCCATTATTTAACTGCTACTCATTTACACACCCACTGACACAAACACACACGCTCATGTGTGTGTGCACGCCAAAACACTCTACTTGGGTAAGTAATAAAGGAGGGAAACGAAGAAAGCTCATTGCTTTTATTTTTCTGAAACACTTGCTCAGAAGTTCTCAAACATTCTAGGGAGGCTAGTTGATAAAGCCTTATGGCTCTCACACAGATGGTGTTTGTCTAACTTTGTCAGCATTTGTCTACAGTGTGAGACTGGTCTGGTCCCCTTCATGTGGGTTAAGTACCCACACACTCCCTTTGGTGACAGTGCAAAGCAGAGAGATACTCTGAGTCCAAATCAGGGATTACAGCACTGAGCTCTTTTTTAAGTGGATACTAAACAATTCCAACTAATTGACAGCCTGCAGAGAGATATTTTTAGCTTGAGTCCAAATGAGCAATTATAGAGCTGAGCTCTTTTTTTAGTACATACAAAGAAATCCCAATTGACTGACAACCTCTTCCATCCATCAATGTAGATTCCTCTTAAAGGCAAATCCGAGTGGAAATGTAGAAATGTATCAGTCTATGCAAATGTCAACACCTCAGAGCATAACTCTTTTCAATTGTCCAATGAGAGCGTTTAATCAAAGTCCATTCTATCTTTCTCTTCATATTGACACCATATAGTCACTGGGGCTGGTGCCAGCACTGGAATCTCAGCAACTCATCTTTGTTCATTTCTGAGGATTGCTATATTGCTCAAAACCATTTCTATTTTGCATGTTGAAGCAAAAGTAATACTGTTACTCAGACCTAAGAGCACATGGCGCATATGTTTTTTTAGGTGAATCCACAGTCCCAGGAGAGAGCTAGTGGACCACAAACCTTAAGGACACTAAGATACATGGACATTCAACATAATCTCTGACTGCTTAGTGCCCTAGAACACGTGCTCTTCTTGCTCAGATTCCTTCACATTCTGCAACATCTTGGCACACTCTGCAGGGCTCCTCACTGCAGGAACAACAGCTTGCTGAGATGTTACAACGGCTCAAATTGAAAGGATGTGGAACTCAACAAGCTTCCAAATATCTGCTAGCTTTCTAAGCCGTTACTTTTTAAATCCTAAATAAGAAACGTTCATGCCCTGGCAAGATATCTTGTTGTCTTTAACACTGCCACATGACTAAGTGACATTGTACCAGGCAGTGAAATATCCGCAGATCACGTCTGAACATGTGTAATGTTGCAGTTTTGAAGGGATTTTACAGTGCCGGTGAGGCAGACAACCAATGCAGAGCCATTGGCATAGAAAAGGGACACATTTATTTCAGCAGTGGACACAAAGTAAGTAGGAACATGTTGTATCTGTTGGCTGCTGCTAATTCTAAGAATAATGGATGGCAGGCTTTTATTTGGGTGGGCTAATACACATAGTTCTCAATATGAGTCAGCAGCACCACGGTCATCGGTGAGAAATACAACTGTAGAATGATCCAAACTGTAAATAACACTTTATTGAAGCAATGGATGAAATGGCTGACTCATGAGAACCACTTTCCTGAAAAAGATTGACCCAATGCTCCTTTCTGTATATTTTTATTTTGCTAAATTATAAAAGCTCTTATTGTACCATTCTAAACAAACATTGGAAATCCCCAGAACATTGCTTTAATATTCTAATCAGTGGTACAAGCCATTTCTAGATGTCCCAGATCAGTCAGCAGCCGAGGGTGTAATCCTATAGGTTGGTACCAGAAGTCAATGCTGACCTATCCATTCGATTCATAAAAAGAAATTCTTATAACTATTGACATTGACAGTTTATACACAAACATACCCCAGCAAGAAGCTCCAAAATTACTGTATTATTTGAAACTAGAACACGTCCACACCAGGTCCCTACTTCTTTCATCCTCGAGTGTACAGAACTAGCCATGAGTAATAGTGTCTTTATTTTCGAAAAACAGTTCTATGAACAGATTAAGGCTGTAGTTATGGGGTGGTTTGTGCCCCATATATAGCAAACATCTATGTTGCTAAGTTTGAATCAAAACACATAGAATGTATAGACAATTCATACAGATTGCATATAAGTAAATGGATGCGATACACCAACGATGTATTCCTGGTATGGAAAGGTTACACAAATGTCTACTAATGTTCCATAGTTGGACCAAAAGACAAAAACAATAATTTGAAATTCACTATTGAATATAACAACCAAAGTATAAACTTCCTAAATATCACAATCAAGATAGAGAATAACAAGCTAAATACCACCTTATTTACTAAACCAACAGTGAGAAATACACTTTTAAAGTTTTACAGCCATCACCCTTAAGCACTTAAAGATAATCTCCCATTTGGGCAATTCCATCGCCATAGACAAAACTGGTCCAAGATTACTATTTCGCAGAAGCAGAAAAACTGAAAGGAAAACCCAAAACCCAAAGGTTATCCATCCTTTGAAGGTCACTTAAAAGGGTATGGTATAACAACAGGGAAGCCCTTTTAGAGATCAAAAAACGACCTAGACAATCACAATTAGTATGCATCTCTACCTTCGGTACATTGTCTAATAAGATAAAGAAAATTATCTGTAAACACTGGAACCTTCAGGCAGCAACTCAACGTTCCATGATAAACCAATATTTGCCTTCAAAAGAGACTCACATCTGAGCGACAGATTGGTGTAAGCATACGCTAAACCTACACCACCTACCATCCAACAAATGTTTCAACTTCTACCTATCGTGACCAGTCCCAATGCAACAATTGCATAGCTTGCACTACAACTAAAACTGTCAAAAATGTCAGCATAAATGGTCAACAATCAATTGTGAAACCCTTTTCCAACTGCCATACAAGCAACATTATTTATTGCATTGAATGCCCCTTTGGCCTCCCCTTTATAGGGGAAACAACTGTGCCAGTGAGAAGATGTATAATTCAGCACAAATCTAGAATTAGATGTTGAGTCGAACATGCCCAGATGGTTGAACACTATACATAATTCAAACACTCCAAGAAAGACATCACATGGTGGGTGAGAGACATTGTCAAACCCACAATCAGGTCTCTCAACGTCGATTGGATCCTTACGAATAAAGAAAATCACTAGATATGGAAAGTTGGCAGTGTTAAAAAAAGGCCTGAATGTATCTGTGGAATGGCAAACAGTGGCTACTTTATGATAAATGTATTTTGTCAAAATGTTTTTCATACCTCCTCAGAGTGAACATGATGTATATGAAAAGTCTTGATCTGTATAGATCACCACACTTATGTAACACAAATGCTTCACGTCAGATATCCATATAAGAGACTCTATGGTACTATCAACTTACACAGCACCATACCTATGTACATATCTAGGTATGATTACAGCACATCTGATTGATCCAAAACATAGATTTTCCAATGATAGCTACATATTTCATGTTAGTAATTTAATAATGCAACACAATTTCTTTGAGTTTAATGATATAATGTTGTTGAACTAGCCTGTATAGGATATTTATTTATTTAAAAACTGTTAGGTTGTTAGGACACACTCTAATGTCTAACTGCTAATAATCTATATCTTCTATTAACTTGTTCAGTCACAATGGCACACTCTGGCTTTCTAATCATCTTTTCATATGTTAGAATGTGGCCTTGTCCTCTACTGGGCATCACCCCAAGAATAGTCCTTTTGCGTATACAGTGGGACCTTTGGCCCTTTAATACCATTACCATGAGATATGTCGATAATCAGCTAACGTACTTAAAAAATGGCCAACTAGAGTTAGCACTCTAGTTCTCAGCCATTTAAAACACATCCGATTTCCACATTTGCCTGCAGTGTCAAACAATGTTGAATGCTGAAGTAGACAGACAGCTTAGCCACAGACTTGTTGGGACTTTAAAGTACCTTGAAGAACTTTATTATCAACTACTTACAATAAATAGTGTCTTTCAGCCATAATGGTTATGTCTATAAAGAGACACGTACTCTTCCCTTTCAGAACTGCTCAGCATAAGTACGGTGAATGGTCACCAAGTAAGTTCAGCACTACCCTTCTCTTTCTCTTAATCTTCCTGTCACATGAATGATTTTTCTTGACTTGACGGCGGCTCCATTTAGAATGACTCTTCTTTAAAACATAGCAATTAACGGCGGTGCATAGCTGCAAGATCACTATGATTCAATCCGACTTGCTAAGCCGCCCCAATTATTTAAATAACGTAGTGTACACTCTGTGATCAGAATGTTGACTAGACTCATTGAGCCCGTTTTCGGCTCGACACAAAAAGCGGTCCTACACTCCAAGAAGTGAAGAGTCACCACATTGTTATAACTTAATGTGCCCTTTTAACAACGCAGCATACATTTTGTTGTCTATTCGACATTAAACTAGACCCAGTAAGCCCATTCTCAGCTCTACAATGTGGTTTATTTATGCAACTAATGTGCTACCTAGATACATATCGGCTATACATTAGCCCAAGATGACGACCAACACAAATATGCCTTTTTCTTTTAAGCACACAGGTGGTTAGATGCCTCCATTCGATATACAAATTAGATCTAGTAAGCCCGTTATCGACCCTACATTAGTGGTCTAACATTCCGCATTACCACTTTGTGTCTGTTCGTACAACTCAGTCCATTTATGCAAGTAATGTGCTACCGAGACCCATACTGGCTACACGTTAGCCCAAGATGACGGCCAAGTTAAATATCTTTTTTCAACACAATGATTGATCTATGCGCACATTAATATGTTTTTTACACACCCTATCAAACCGATATAGCCTACCTACACAACAGCATTATTTGAATTAGCCAAATAGGTGTATTTTAGTTATATGATTTGATCGCTTAATATATAACATTTTTGATTAATTAGGCCTCTTCCTCTAAACCAGTAAGGTTGCTTGATTTGAGCCATTCTAGTCATTCAACATAGACAATAAACAAAAAATTATTTAAAACTTGAGTGTCTCCATGAGAGAGTAATATATTTTCCCTGCCCTCTTTAGGACTTAGTGATATGCTGAATTAAGCAGCAATAGTTGCTGTGTGCAACAAAACTACCACAAACTTCATATTGGGACCAAAATTCTTTCAGGTAAGTATCTCGCTTTCACTTATATAAGGAAGTAAGCTAACCCATTCCATAGATCCTGCAGTTCATTCATCTCTTTGTAATTTCCCAGTCATCTACATTCAGCACTGCACCACAGCAGTCCCAGGTATTCATAATCCTGTTGGCCTCATAGTAAGCACAACTCCTATTTAATATATGGCCAATAGACGCAATTTGGTGAAGGTCTCTATTACTTTTCACCACCTGTTCAGATATCCCTTCGACAAACCCTATATTATTTTTAATGGAACAGTCAAAGACATGATACTTTAATTTTAACAAGCTATCAAGCTGGTGATGGTTTTCTATCCTCACCTTTCTTTGAGCATATTTAGCTTGCTCCACCATAGGTGTATGTTTTTAATATTCGATCATGTTAGTTATGTTCCTTTTTAAATATTCTTGGGGGGGGGGGTCCTTCATCTTCATGAAAATACAGTCCTGAAGATGGTCTCACAGATGTGCAATGACTGAGACCGAAACATCGAGGCATAACCCAACTTTCTTTTAGTAATTGTTAAACACCTACTTAGAGCCTTGTAATTCTCTCAAAACAGGTTCTAGCTGTACATCTAGGAAGTGGGATTTAAGTAGATTGACATATGACATACAAATTCTGAAATGTATTGTAATGATCACTGTCAATGTATTATGAGATTTATATTCTGAACCCCTGTAATCTTATATTTTCATTTCTGTTTTCTTCAATACAAATGTGATAATATATACACCTGCTTTTGAGATTCATTTTCTTAGTTTAAAATACTGTTTAAAGTTAAGTGACTTTCAATTAAGTTGCTATGTCATGTTAAGACATCTTGAGTGATTAAGAAGTTTATTTGTAAAAAATCCCTTGTTGGCATCTTTACCTACCTATCTACTGAAGAAGCAACAGCGAAATGCTCCTGTTGAGTTTTCAGAAGAAGGATGCAGTAGCACAAACAACTATTAGATGCCACTTGTGAATCAGCGTAAATGGTGTGTTAGTACAGACTGGTGCAAAATGCCCCTATTGACTATGAACTCCTTATCCTAAACCTCATAAAAGTGAAAACAGAAGTTGTTATCTTATTAATTACATTATTTAAAGTAAATAAAAAAATCATAATAAACACAAATAAGTTTTCAAGCAACTTAGGCAATACCAGTATAGAGGAGATAGTGCAGGCAAGACCTTGATAGAACATGTTCAGACTGACAAACATCAAAAAAATACCTGCATATTCAGAATTCTTTGCACAATTGCAAACACGTAGTTTTATTCTCTCAATATAAACACATTCCTCAATAGTTTTAGGTACTAGTAAGCATTTTAAGCTTTGCTGCTTTTGTGGAAAAGAATGGTGCACAAAGAATTCCATAATGATGAGAGTCATGATATTTCTTCTTAGCATCAAATTTATATCACTTATGACAATGGTGCTTAAATTTTAATTGTGGCTGTAGATGGGAGTGATCAGAAAACAGTTGTTCAAATCACTATGTAGCACAGGGATCTTCAGAGCTGTTACTGTTTGTAAAGGCAATGAAAGATATAAACAACAGACTCTTCTAAAGGAGGAACAGAGTAAGCATTACCTTGACAGATCATTTGCAAACCCACAGTCCTCTTTGCAATATCTACATACCTACAATCCTCTGCCCACTACCAAGCTCTGTTTTCCATACTCAAGTAAAAAAAATGCTTCTCATAATATGATTAGGAACAGGGAAAAGTGATATAAAATATAGTTAGTAATAGGATTAAGAGCTAGGGAAGATTTTCAGTTATCTATGCCTAAGAATAGCATGGTGTTTACTCACTCTCCTAGTACTGAGTGGAAAGAATACTTATGTTTTCAAATCTTCATGTTCCAATAAACAGAGTTGAAGAATAATGGTGTGAGAAATTGGGTTGAGGGTGGCGTGAGCCCTTCTCAAGCAACAGCCACAATCCTTGTCAGGGTGAACCACAAAAGTCACTAAATTAACCTGTGCTTAACCCTCTGGTAGCTTGCCACAAAAGCAGACAGGCTTAATATACAGACAGTGTGTGAAGTATTTATGCAGGACTCAAACAGCAATAAAGTGAAACCACAACACAAGAAAAATCCCACACCAATTAAGGAAAAATAGAGCACAATGAAATAAATAATTTGATACCGAAACAACAAAAATCCAAAAAGTAGCACCTGAGATATGCAATTTCAAAGATTTAAGATAAATATAGCACCTAAAATCACAAATACCACTCGCAGGTTTATGGTCGTGTGAGACTGGTAGAAAGTTACAAGTTCAGGACAAAAACGAAGGAGCGCAAGCTAGATACAGGGACCAGGTGTGTCCTGCTGAAAAAGTTACCATTTAAATTCCAGAGTGAAGCGTTCTATTCGTGGTGGAGAAGGCCACGAGAATCATGGAAAGCGTTGCGGATCGTCATTGCTGTAACACAAAGAGCATGCCAGGAGTTACAGATGGTTATCGCTGTAGCAAGAAGTTCCTGTAGGGTGTCACAGATGGACGATGCTGGAGCTTTGCATTTGCAGTCACCGAGTACTGTCAATGCTGTAGTGCAAAGTGCAGATCACGTGTTAACAGTTGTTGCTGGAGATTGCTATAGTGCAGAGGATCAGGTTTCCCGGAGCTTCGCGTTGGTGGTCGGCACGGCTGGCAAGATCTTGCCACAAACGGGCCATTCGCGGTCACAAAGATCCCAAATTTCAGCATTTCTCCTTTTCTTCAAGGAGGAGCTCAACTGATGCTGCTAAAGTAAGAGTACCCCTTTTGGAGTGACAATGCCTCCACAAAGGACTGTGAGGGATCTGTAAAGTGTCACACCTAAACACCACTCTTATTAGGGTGGGAAAGGGAAACTACCCTTTTTTATGCAACCCTTCCCCACTCTAGTAGTGGCATGCTTCATCATCTGGTTCACCCTAACTCCTAAAGGTCAGGGTGGGTTCGACCATACTTCAGGGAGCTCTTATGAAGAAGGTTGTTTAGGGGGGCATAACATTAAAGATACAATTCCTCACCCACTCCCAAGGTATTCCTTTATTAGTGGAGTGGGTGGGAAGTCTAAAAATGAACACTATAAGGGTTTAAGGATGCGATGCTCCTATGACCCTAAAACACCTACATGTTTCGGCCCTGTTCTATTGGCCTACCTAAGATCCTGGGCTTTTGTCAGGGTGAGTTTGCACGTTACTCCCCCAATGACGTATCTAACATGTGGTTCTTTTTATGTTGCGCGCAAATAGTCAAAGTATGCACATAGCGTATAATACTTGACACTATTGGGATATTACCCAACGCGTTTGAGAAAACTGTTCCCATGGAGGCTTGAGTGGGCGGGCCTGTAGTCAGATTTTCATCAAGGGTCATGTCCCATTCAAATACCTAATTGGCTCAGCTCCCCTGCTTGCTTGCTTCTATTTGATTAGGACGGGACCCTTTGTGGAAAACGTATAATATTTTATTTGGCAGAAGCAGCAGCCATTTTTGCTAATGTGTTAATATCCTTTCTTTTGTAATTCTCCC
Organism: Triturus cristatus; assembly: GCF_964204655.1. Classification (NCBI taxonomy): domain Eukaryota; kingdom Metazoa; phylum Chordata; class Amphibia; order Caudata; family Salamandridae; genus Triturus; species Triturus cristatus. The sequence continues at coordinate 1,578,052,818 of NC_140590.1, forward strand.
GTCCTCTGCTGCTCATCTTTTCCTCCCTGTGCTGTCTATTTTAGTTGACTTCCTGACTCAGCTAAAAGCGTGTACATGCTGAGAGTTTGTAGCTGGTAAAGGTAGATCTGTTGACTGTCAATCATTTGTTGCTGCCATAAGCATGTCTGCTCCCCCTTCCACTTTGCTGATCATGTCGTTTTTATCTGCCCTTGTTTGTTGATAACTATTTCCAAAACTTGCTCATCCTATTTCTGTTCTGGTGCTTACACTGCAGAAAAATTGTATAAAAGCTCTGTGTACTGTGACTTCAGTGTACTACCTACTCCAGCACTTGAGAGTGCTGTGTGGACGTGGTCCCACTCATGAGTGATTAATAAACTTGTTATTTATTCCAACTTCAGTGCTGATCTCTACTTTGTTGGTTTTTGAACCCGTGGACAAAAGGGTGACCCTGCACCAGTGTACCCCTAAAAAGGTATATTTCCACACCTTGAGCTCAACTGATAACACACAAAGGGTCCAGGATTTAGGACGCACATCTTGGGGATCAGGAAATTACGTTGAAAAAACAGAGAGGGACCCCTTAAAACTCTCAAGGGAAATGAGGTACTTATTACCAAACTGAAAGAAATTCCCTTGACCCTACAGTTCACAAATCCATATACAATAGTTGACAATGCAATAAAATATTGAATACTATATTCAATGTATATATTACAAAAGTGTTTTATTAAGAAATATATTCACGTATTATTCCAAAAAGATTAAAACCACATATGGCATCACAATTATAACATAATAAATAAGATTTATCTTAAAAAAACATACAGTGCATATCAACCAGAGGGGAGTTGATTAACAACAAAATTGCAATTATGACCAGCATAATAGAGACAAACATATATGTAAGACACAGCCCTTTGTCATTAACAAATGCACATCACAATAGACTCAAAGACACAGCTGGTAATACGTTGATCAAATCAGTATTAACCCGTCTATGTTAGTCCTTGGATTGTGCCTTCAAAAGCGTCGACGCGTTTCGATGGCTTCAAATTAATCGCACCATCTTTATCAAGACACAATGATTCTGTCTCTCTCTTATATCAATCCTATTTCCTCTCCCCTAAATGAAACAAATATATACAATCATTGATCAGAATAATATATCCTTTATCTTTTTTCAACAATTTTATCACATACTCAATCTCGTAATGAGTTTACAGCCTCTAAATTCTCGTCATGCCAAAGTGCCCCTATTTTTTGGCATGCACTTATGGGTCCCCCCGTAAATAATTGAGAATATGTGGGTCTAACCATCCCTCAGGGATCCATATGCCCGATTTATAGTATTGTCATTGTTTGAGACAGCCCACCTCTTATTCTCTATTTGTTCTGGAACATGCAATCACCCCTAAAGACCCCCCAAGGCCTATCAATTGTGACAAGTACCTTCAATCGTGGGACTCTAATTGTTAAAATAATTTTTGCTCACTTTTCTCCTACTATGTTCAACCGTTCCTATTTAGAGAAAAATAAAACACACACAAATCTTTATAAGTGGTGATCACCATTATTAACTGTTTTACGTTCTGTGTCTCCACACTTTTAGATTTAACACGAGTCCCCAATCCTATGGGCAAGCATTCCACTGTCTCACTTTGATTTGTAATGGTTTCAAGGCGTACTCGGGACTTGTATTTTGTGCATTAAAGGGAAGTTAACAAGTTGGCTCCCAATTTGTTAAGGACGTGAGCACTAAACAAGTTATGCAAGTAGGATAGTAATGCAGGGTGATAACGTTATCGCTTCATAATGAGCATGCGTTGATGGAATGTACCGTGACCGTATCGTAACTCATGATAAGTGTGGCTTCAAAGGACCTGATAATGGCCTGCACGGTGGCGTAGAAGCAATAACAAAATACAGTGCGGAGTCAGCCGCTAGCCGGGTGGGTAATAGTGGCGAAACCAGAGCGCTCGAAGTCCAATGACCGCTAAAGCGGCAGTGAAATTAGAGTGCTTTATCTCACTCGTTCGAGGTGACTGAGTGAAAGGAAACCAAGTTGTAAGTGACTGGAGTACACATACAAACACTCTGCAAACATGCCATAATCACACACAACCTCACAAGGACTACACCAACTCACCCCTAGAGCAAGGTCATGAACTGACGGGGATGGCCAGAGCACCTCGTTGCTCCGGTGATCTGAAAGGGATAAGCGGTGCGTACAAGCATGGTTAGAAGCAGTAGCAGGCTTACCGGTAGTGTGGGAGTTCCCAAGTGTGCAGTATACTCACAGGCGTTAATGGGCAACTTGCCGTTCGTCCTGCCCTTGCTCCAGGGCCCCGTAGCAGTAACTTCGGGGATTCCTATATTTATGTAAAACGCTAGAGTGTCTATCGAGTAGGCGGCCATCTTGGAGGGAAGCAATTAAAAAACTTTATTGAGCGGTAGGCAGCGCTCGTGAATGCCACAAACTGGGTTCACTTACAGTGAGTCTGGGCAAGAAGGGACATGGAGAAAATAAATCTAAAAACATATTGTGATACAAGGACTTAAATAAGAGACAGCGTTCGTGAATGGCACAAACGTGTTTTGTTTACAGTGAGTCAGGGCATGAAGGGACATAGAGAAATGTAATGCTCAACCTTTAAAGAAGACATGTGCTCCTGTTGTTGCTAGGACGTAGAGGGTCTACCTAAGTGGATACAAAGTTGTGTATTTTCACTAGGAACCATTGGTGCCACAATTCAACTGTAGATGTGAAGGTAGAGAGAAGGAGCACTGATCCATGGTGTGACGACACCGGAAGAGAGTCGCCAAAGGGGCATGGATAGGTTCAGAATTATATAATGATAACACGTTGGAGGATTAAAATTGGAAAGTGGTGTGTACTGGGTGTAGATAAGAAGGAGAGACCACCAATCAGGGAATTTGATGGATATGTGAAGACAGCGTTTTTTTTTTTTGCTCAGTAGCCATGAGCTAGAGAGGTAGCTGGGGAGGGAGGCTGAGATGACCAAATGAGAGGGTGGTAACCATAATCACTAGTGGTTCAATTCTGACCAACTCCATTCCAAGGACCACCGATGTGGCACTACCCGCCCTACCAGAATGGACCACCACCACTCTTCACCCCCTTTCAACCACAACCTTTTTTAGGCAGAGGCTGGGGCAAAGGGCGCGGCAGAAGAAGAAGAGGCACACAGAATCAACCCAAACAGGTACATTGGCAGGACCAGACACATCAGAATCCATTACACATGGAACTGAGGAGCCACCAGGACAACAGAAACTAATTGTGAACCTCTTCGTTCGACCTCTCTCAGCTACAGAAACCAACATTCTCAAGAAAGGCCTGGGTTTTGTACCTACCCCCAAGGTGGACCACTTTCGCACCAACTGTGAAATCCAAAATCTATTCAGGAAAATACACTTAAAAGCATACTTTGGGGAACAACCGGAGTGTACATCACCAGACACTGGTTTGCGAAAACCCTCTACCTTCACTCCAACCTCCAATATGGTACCACCAGAAGTTCTCACCTTCGAGCATGCAGTCCTCAAAGAATTAACAGAGAAACGCCTGGAAACCAGATTCTGTAACATCACGAATTCTGAAACTGCAGCTATAAAAGTACTATCAAACAACGCTACCATAACGATAAAGGAAGCAGACAAAGGGGGTGCCATTGTCATCATGGCCACCACAGACTACCGGACGGAAAGTCTCCGCCAACTAGAGAACACCCACTACTACACTCCCCTGGCCCAAGATCCCACCCCACGCCTCCAGGCCAGGATACTATCCATGGATACAGCAGCCCTCAATCAAGGGTGGATCACCCAAAACGAGGCCGAATTCTTGACCAACCAGAACCATAGGCTACCCTTCTTTTACATCTTGCCCAAAATTCACTAGGGGGTGAATCCACCCCCTGGGAGACCCATAGTCTTGGGTATAGGGTCAGTCTTAGAACCCACCGTCCAAGTTCTGCGACCACTTCTTTCAACCCTTGGTCCGCAGAACCCCCACTTTCCTCCAAGACACTAGGGATGTTCTAAAACTCATTGAAACCACCAATGTGGAGGGCCTCCCACCTGATGTACTACTTACACTAGATGTGGAGGCCCTTTACACCAACATTCCTCAAATAAACACACTTGAGGTGGTGGAGGAAACACTACACGGCATGTCTTGGTCCTCACCCACCCCTATCAGCTTTGTCATGGAGTTTGCTCACATCGCACTCACTGAAAACTTTTTTCAGTTCGAGGACAAACTGTTTCATCAGACACAGGGCACGTCCATGGGCAGTACTTTCGCCCCAAGTCTGGCATGTCTCTACATGTCAGACTTCGAAGCAAGGTATTTTCTCACGGATTCCAACCCCTTCACGAATAACGTTCTCCTCTGGAAACGTTATATCGATGATATATTGATTTTCTGGAGGGGTCATAGGGACACCATCCATGACTTCCTCCGGTGGATTAACAACCTTAACCCGTACCTCAATTTCACAGCCAACTGCTGTTCGGAACAGGAACTCCCCCTCCTTGATCTCATGATCATAAAAAAAAATAATAAGTTGGAAACGATAAAATAAAAAAAAAACACAGACAGTCATAGCCCTCTTTTGTACCAAAGCTTTCACCCCAAGGCCTTGAGGGAGAACCTACCCTATGGGCAATTCCTACGCATTCGTAGGAATTGTAGCAACATTGAGGACTACAAAAAATAAGCATCTGAACTAAGTACCCGCTTGGTCAAGAGACAGTATCGTCCACGGATCGTCAACAATGCTCAAAAACGAGCACGCAATACCAACAGGCTAAGTCTCCTAGAAACACATACAAAACCTGCCAGTGATATCATCACATGTGTCACCACCTTCACCCCCGAATCTAACTTGTTAAAAAGAATCATAAACAAGCACTGGAGAATTTTGGAAACCGGGGAGCTCACCCTTAGCAAACCATGGTTCGCCTTTAAGAGGACAGCTAATTTCAAGGACTTACTGGTCAATACAAAACCAAAAAAGCAAACGTCCAGGGTCCCTAACACTCTCTGGAACCTACCACCTGTCACTGGACATTATCCTTGTGGACAATGTGTAGTTTGTCCTTTCACCCAGGCCTCGAAAAGTATTCCACTTACCAACAACTGGACGTGGACCCAAACCAAACACAGAAATTGCAATACACGTAATTGCATCTACCTCATTACGTGTTCCTGCCCACTCCAACACATAGGGATGACCACACATGCAGTCAAAACTAGGATCACCGAACATGGGAGTAACTTCCGATGCAGGAAAAGCAACACCAAAATGTGTGCACATTTCGTGGAACAAAATCACTCAACCAATGACATACAATAGACTGTTCTTGAGGCCTTCCCCACTATCACCAAGGAGGCCCTATTCAGAAAGGAACAGTGCTGTGTGTTCAAACTGGGAGGACATATTAGGGGACTTAACGATGATATCCCCTGGGCAGAATTGAACCAATAGTGATTATGGTTACCCCCCTCTCATTTGGTCATCCCAGCCTCCCTCCCTAGCTACCTCTCTAGCTCATGGCTACTGAGCAAAAAAAAACACGCTGTCTTCACATACCCATCAAGTTCCCTGATTGGCGGGCTCTCCTTCTTATCTACATCCAGTACGAACCACTTTCCAATTTTAATTCTCCAACGGGTTATCCTTATATAATTCTGAACCTATCCATGCCCCTTTGGTGACTCTCTTCCGGTGTCGTCACAGTATGGATCAGTGCTCCTTCTCTCTACCTTCACATCTACAGTTGAATTGTGGCACCAATGGTTACTAGTGAAGAGACACAACTTCATATCCACTTAGGTAGACCCTCTACGTCCTGGCAACAACACGAGCACTTGTCTCCTTTAAAGGTTGAGCATTACATTTCTCTATGTCCCTCCATGCCCTGACTCACTGTAAACAAAACTCGTTTGTGCCATTCATGAACGCTGTCTCTTATTCAAGTCCTTGTATCACAATAAGTTTCAGGATTTCTTCTCTCCCTGTCCCTTCTTGCCCAGACTCACTGTAAGTGAACCCCGTTTGTGGCATTCACGAGCGCTGCCTACAGCTCAATAAAGTTTTTAAATTGCATCCCTCAAAGATGGCTGCCTACTCGATAGACACTCTAGCGTTTTGCATAAATACAGGAAACCCGGAAGTTGCCGCTACGGGGCCCTGGAGCAAGGGTAGGACGAACGGCAAGTTGCCCATTAACGCCTGTGAGTATACTGCACACTCGGAAACTCCTGCACTACCGGTAAGCCTGCTACCGCTTCTAACCATGCTTGTACGCACCGCTTATTCCTTTCAGATCACCGGAGCAATGAGGTGCTCTGGCCATCTCCGTCAGTCCATGACGTTGTTCTAGGGGTGAGTTGGTGCAGTCCTTGTGAGGTTGTGTGTGATTATGGCATGTTTGCAGAGTGTTTGTATGTGTAGTCCAGTCACTTACAACTTTGTTTCCTTTCACTCAGTCACCTCGAACGAGTGAGATAACGTACTCTAATTTCACTGCCGCTTTAGCGGTCATTGGACTTCGAGCGCTCTGGTTTCGCCACTATTACCCACCCGGCTAGCGGCTGACTACGCACTGTATTTTGATATTGCTTCTACGCCACCGTGCAGGCCATTATCAGGTCCTTTGAAGCCACACTTATCATGAGTTATGATACGGTCACGGTACATTCCATCAATGCATGCTCATTATGAAGCGATAACTTTATCACCCTGCATTACTATCCTACATGCATAACTTGTTTAGTGCTCACGTCCTTAACAAATTGGGGGCCAACTTGTTAACCCTAACACTTGTTTCTACTGACTTTGGATACACTCAAATGTGCTGTTTTTAACTTATTCACGGTTCAAATGGCGATTTTGCCATATATCTGCCAGTTTCATTGTATATTGCCGTTCAGTGGATCTGCTAACCGATCGCACCCCCTGATTTCTCTGCTACATGCAAACCTTTGATTAACTAAATGTATCCATAAATATGTGTTGATATCATTTTGTGTTGCCACCATTGGCAATACATGTCACCTTCCCAGGCTAATGCTTTTATTCCTTCCCTTGGTTTCTCCCCCCCCCCTTTTTTGTCCCCTATCCTACAGGTCTACTGAAATCCCCAGTACACGTCTACTAGGGCATTCCTACGGCCACTGGTAATTGATGTCAATATACTGAATACCAGGCGGTAGTGCACTATTATCACCTTCCTCTACCGGTCCTGACGAAGTGCCCATTGATCCGTTAGGGGCAAGGCTAGGCACGAAACATGTTGATCATTTACACATAGATTGCTCTCCAGGAACATCATTTTCCACACAGGGGCATCCACTCAGTTTTTAATTAGGCTAGAGCTACCTAGTTTATTAAAATTTGATTTAAGAGGACTGCTCCATACCTATTTTAATTATTTTCACCCCCTTGTGCACTACCCAGCCCCCACTCTCGCACGCACCTTACGGCTTCTTCTTCAAAAGATCCCCGGCAAAGAGCCCCAGTTTCGGGAGCCTGTCAGGCATTGCAGCACCGGCCTGATGAGGGGCAACCGCCCGATGATGAAGCATGACACCTCTAGGGGTGTGTGAGGGCATCACAAAGAAAGACCTGTCTTTCCCACACATCCCTACAGGAACTGCACACCTTCTCTAGATCTTACCCTGATTAGGGCATACCCTTGGGGTGACCGATATATATGAAAAATGAAGGTTTAGGCCTGGCAAAAGGTTTAGTTTACCAGGTCGATATGGCAATTTAAAACCGCACACACAGGCTGCAATGGAAGGACTGAGGCATATTTAAAAAGGCTACTTAAGAGGATGGCACAATAAATGTATTGGTAGCATTTAATTACAGGCCCTGGTACATGTTTTACCACTTTACTAGGAACTTCCAAGCAAATGTAATATGCCAATTGGGAGTAAGACGATTTTTTCATGTTTAAAGGAAAGAGCACAAGAACTTTAGTCCTGATTAGTAGTGGTAAAGTGCACAGCATCGTAAAAGCCAAAAAATATGGTTTCGGAAAACAGAAGGGGTGAAGGAAAAAAGTTTGGGGGTAACTCTGCATAGAGGGCCAGGTCCAACAAAAGGGGTTAAGGAGAATGAGGGATTTAAAGGACCATGCTTTCATTTTTGGGATTGAAACATAGGTGCTCATTGTGGAGTAGCAGTGAGTGGCTTTTTGTAGAGCTAATGAAAGACAGGGAGCCAGCAGTCTTCAGTCGGCTATTCGGAGGTACACAGACACAAAGGGGCAGATTTACTACTTTTTCATGCAATGCAGTGCAGCAGCCACAAATACTGCGCTGCGTTAAAAGGAGAGAGGAGGAGAGCACCAAATTTACTGAAATATGCACTCTCCTCCTCTTTCCCTAGCGTGCATGCTGAAATCAGCTGCTGTGTGCCACGGAGACACCTTTACTCCATGGTGCAAGGGTGTCTCTGTGAGTCTAGCGTAGGTTTTGTACTGGAAGAGCATAGACTGACTTAAACCATTTTCCTTTTTTGTATGTGTGATGTACAGTGCAGCACACGTACAAAGTCAGAAAAGCTTCCTTGAGCCTACTTCAAAAGGGCACAGTTTTCTGATGCTAAACCCTGTCTACTTTACTTAGTAAATTAGATTTAGTGTCAGAAACCTTATGTGGTTGCATGGAAACGCCTGTGCACCATCCATGGTAAGCCCCCTTAGTGCTAAGTAATGCAAATCTGTGCATATGCTTTGCATTACTTTCACATTATTTCCAGCTCAAAAGAAGTTTAGCGCTGGAAAGTAAATCGGGGAAAAAAAGATTTTGCGCCGATTTGTGTCACTTTTGGGACACAAACATGGCGTAAAATCTTAGTAAATCTCCCCCAAAATGTTAAGCTATTATTGCTTTGATGGAGATGGGGTGAGTATTTGGGGAGGCTATCCTAGTACTTACATGGGCCACAGCTGTAGCCTTGAATGCCATTTTCAAGCAACACCTTTAATAGTAATTTGGCCATGTCTTGTTAGAGAGTACATATTAAGCTTACACAAGGCTGCACACAACAAACAGTGCACTGTTCATCTGAAGCGTGCTCACGACTGCTCGACTACCTGGCTGTAAACAACATCATGTATTAAAAAAAAAAATCAAGCTACCCGAGCAGCCTCAATATGACGCTTGAAATATCAATTGTCCTTTTAAATTAGCCTTCTCCAAGCTTTGAGATAATCGCATCCACCAGACAGCTCAATGACTGTAAAACAATCACCTGCCTCAGGAAATACAGCAGGATGCCTTTCAGTTTCTACTTTGAAGAGCAACTTTCTAGATCTGGTGCCTGCTGCGACAAGGCCTCTCTTACACTGATCACCACACTCGGCTTTTGCCCACAAGCCATGTCCTGGCGTCTAATGAGCTTCTATTACAGGTTGATGTCCCACAGAAACACACAATACCACCGCTGACAGATAGCGCCTAAAGGCTGCTATTTTTGGAGCCCCACGAGGTGCAGTGCAGACTGAAACACCTGATACAGGGCTCGTGGTTGGGGGTTGATGGGCGCTCCTGTCTTCTCCTCTGACTGCTTCTGCTTTAATGACTGTCAGCCACTGGAAAGAAAGACATCTCAGGTTACATCCGCGAATGTCCCATGCCGGATGGCTGTCCTGTGTGTGGTCAATTAAACCACCATCTCCTCCCCGTCAGACACATAAATAAAGGATCGGCAGGCTGTATAATTAGGAACCTCTCCATCAAATTATAAATAATTGATTGGCACCAGTCTGAAAAGCTCTCAAACGAGGTGTGGGTGATAGAACTGTCTGTGGATCAGAGTGATTTTTTATGTTTGCGAACGTAATGTATGCGTGCCAAAACTTTTTATTTGCAAAAGTTATTTTTAATAGCATTAGGAATACCATTCGTTTTTCTTTAGCGAGGAGTCTTTATTCAAACCCCTTTATCTCCCCAGAAGAAGATATCAAGTGAAGCGTGCACACTGAATACTCCAGGGACAACAGAAGTCTATTTTTTGTTTAAATGATTCGTTTGCTTTTAGGTTCCCCTACTTATTGTCGGCCATTCCAGGAAGCTACATTGAATTACACCAGCTGGGGTTGTGATGTGTCCAGGCGCGGGTCTGGCACCCTAACTATGAAAACAACAGAGACAAAACAGTATCGATTGGTACAGTGCCCGGCAACTGTTCTTAGATGAACCCATGGCTGAAGCTTCCAAGCAAGATAATATACCGTAGACTGCCCGTAATTTTCCAATTGTATTTAATAAAAGTGGAACGGAAGCAGATTGTGTTTATGATAGATGGGAAGAGAACTGTCTATGGGAAAACAACAACGGTATTTACGGTAGACGCACTGCACTGCCACTAATGACTTACTCAGAGCGATTTAGGTAATTAAAGCCTATCTAAATATATATAATCTGGTCTGTGAAATCTGCAAAAATGATTTTAATTACACCTTGTTTTTGTGCAGTGCATAATGCATGGCCAATTTTGCTTGTAACGTGCGCCTGCAGGAGGCCGAGTATGTGTTTATGCCTTTACCTGTGAGTCACGCGCCACAGCAGCGGAGACTCCCCATTGTAGGATTATAGAAACAACCATTTGTAAGCCTTCCCTCTATAAATAACACCTCTGGGAGGGTGTATATCACAATTAGGAATAACAAAATTGGTGAACAAATTCCTGGGCATACAATTTAAGTGAGTGAAGCTGATGATCGACCATTTGGATGTTTGGGTCAAATTATAGTTCGAGAAGAGAATGCTAAAATAAATCCCATGGGTCAGGTTTCAAATTCAGGGTTAAGCGTGGGACAGAAAAAAAGAGTAAAAACTTCCTTCAAATCATTAAAATCTTGAGGAATAGTCCAAAATAAAAACAAAGATATATATATATTTTCTAAATGTGCATCTAAGTTAAATTCCGCAGTTTAAAAGAATAAAGTATGTTCTTTAGGTCTAGGAGACCCCCACCAGATAGAGTAATAAAGAAGGATAACGTGGAGATATGGAAAAGAGGAGAGAATTTAAGCAAGGGACAAAGAGAAGAGAGAAAGTGAGAGAAAGATTTAAAAGATGACTGCAACACGGTGGTGGCTAGTGAGCTGTGAAAGTGGTTGTGCATACCTCGAATCTGATTGGGATTGAAAAGTCAAGTGAGCAATCACAGTTCCTTCTGGGGGGTTCCGAATTGTTCTCCCACAGGATTTGTTTTTGAAAAATACAGCAAAATTGTGTATTTTTCAAAGAACATTTTTATGCACATTGGTTACTAATCCTGAAGCTGTGAATGAACTATTCTGATGCTCTTGTGGTGAGCCAGGCAACGCTGAAGGTGTATAAAGGCTCACCCCTTAAGAAAACCTTATACAAATGGTGGAAAACGAATTGACATTTCAACACATTTGCCCAGAAATTGGCTAAAGATCGATATATATGTGACAGGCTGATAACAAAATGGGATTTCTACTACTGCGCTAAAGCAGGGTACACAGGAGCGACTTACCACTTTTGCGTACACGTACAATATGTAGAGGAGCTGTAATGGTCACAAGAACAATATGCACAATAGAACAGGAGAAGCCAAGCAAGAAAGATTATATTTTCACTCATTCTAAGAATTGTCTATCTAGCTAATGTATAGGTACTAGCAGATATTTCCCCGTGGGCCGCAAAGTACTGTCTGTGACGTGCTCGAGGGCTGCACCGATGCCAGCTATGCAACGATCAGGGTGATGAAAAGTGGGCGTAGGGGGACGCGAAGCAGAAGCATGGTGTGGACAACAAACCAAGCTTTCATATAACTTTTGTCTGCTGATAACGCTCTATTCTCATGCACCAAGAATTAAAGGAAAAGCATTAACTTCTAATGTAAAACGTGAGAGGGAAAGATATGCTCATCGGGTGGCTGAATTGAACAATGTGAAACCAGAAAACCTGGTATCAGTCCCTTTTTCCCCACCTGACCAAATGTTGGGATCCTAGGCAATTGGTTAAATTAATTTTGCCTCCTATTTCTTCATTACCATATATGAGAGCCGCTTAAAATATACGAGTTCAGGGTGTGTGCTGTAAAAAAACCTTCTCTTGTGTTTTATTTAAGAAACTATAATGTTGTTCCAATTATATAACAACCAAAGCTACACACAAGGTGCACCTGACAAATGACTTGCCTCTTGGTTCACTAATGGCATTATTTTCAGAATGGGGGGGGGGTGTTTACATGTTTAGTGCAAAATGTCTTTAACCCCTTCGCCGCGGCAGGAATTCCGCCGCGGCGCTGGGGGGGTTTGGGGGCAGGTGCGGTGGCGCTGTGCTTGTGACGGAACAACTCCATCACGAGCCACGGTTGAGCTGTGCTCATGACGGAGTGGTTCCGTCACGTCTCCGCCCACTGCGCTAATCGCCCGCACAGGCGGGGAATTAGCGCCGCGTGGGCGGAGCGGCCGCCAACGACCACAGCATGACGGAACCACTCCATCATGAGCACAGCGCAACTGTGGCTCATGACGGAGTGGTTCCGTCATGAGCGGGGAAGGGGTTAAAACTAAAGGTGTTCCTAAAGAGAAGTTGTCTAGAACACATTTGTTTCTTCCTTACCGTTACTTTAGTATAAGGGTAAAGTATGTCCGTTTGTTTCACCGCTTTCTGAATGTTCCTGCTCTGTCAAGTGAACAGCAGTCCAGTGCTACTGTTCACCAGGGGCCGCAACTAAAGGTCAGGATGGCCACTTGGGGCCCCCGGCCCGTACTTTGAGAATCCCTGAGCTAATGTATGTGAAACAAGCACTGAGCTCCAAGGCCAGGATGAACCATCACGCTTCACAATACATGACCATACAAGTGTGTCCCCGCCAGACACCATTTATCCAGAACATGATTTGCCTTAAAAGATTCATAGCTTTTGATATATCAAAAGAAATTCAGAAGTAAATTAGAGGTGTGCACTCTTAGGATCAGTAACACTTTGAATTCAGGAAAAGCTATGCCTTAGGGCAGAGAATCAATCAGTAGATTCACCCACTCATGTGACCAAGGTTTTTTGATTAATATTAGTGCATATTCTGCTTTAGCATTCTTCGAGATGAACTTATATTTTATGTTCTTACTTTCACATTTTTGGTTTAGTCTCCCCTTTCAGAAAGATCAATCAAAAAATAATAATTTTGGGCCAGGGCTCCATGTCTGCTGCAACCTTCTCATTGGTCCTGACCTCTTTCATGCTACTGGCTTCTGTTCTTGCCATTCAAAAAATATGTTTACTCAAACATACTTGATCACAGCACTGTGGGTTCATCGTTGTAGCACCAGTGTATGGATGTAAAATGTGACAGCACTCGTTTTTTACAGGTATTGGCACCAGAAGACTCATTACAGCCAAATGGACAAAATGCTACTTTTTTCCTAGGCCATGACAGTCTTCATCCGCAGCCTGGAAAGTAAAGTCTTTCTACTTTTACATGTTTATATATAGGTAGACATATTGATGTAGTGTAAACCTAGCTGGGATGCAATGGAGTGTTGAACAACTGATGAGAGCCCAAGAATGTGATCGCAATTACTACAAAGGGGAGTGATTCAGTTAAGGGAATTCAGAGGCTGGAATCAATATAGTAGTATCAACACAAGCATGTACCTCTGAAACCATAAATGAAACTGTACTTAAGCCTCAGTAGTCCTTTTTAATAACTCTGGGCACATTCATTTTTTAGAAAAAAAAATGTTTAAACATTTTTGAGCTAGAGGTTACCTTCACATGACACATTAAGACATACACCTCTGTGTTTTTTGTGTACACCAGAGACTCTTTTCAAGACAAATCAAAAACAATTAACATACACTATTTACATTACATACATATATATTGCTAGTGACCACAAGTGAATATCACATATAAAGGTATCATCAACCTTAATTTTAATGATTCATGTAGAGTTGTTTAAGGGATGAGCTTCCTAATACAACTTAGAAGTCCTACTGATTTGTTTTCAATATTGGGATTTGGTTTGTTTAGTCCTCAATAGGATGTGTTCTATGGGTCCTGAAGAGGTCAGAGAATTATTTTCAAACTCAAATCTCGAGCTTATTCAGTCCAGCTCAAGACACCTATAGTCAGGCGAAATGTTTTTTCCTCGGTTGCTCTAAACCTCTTGATGTTGAGAGCCAACGCGTTTTGACCTTCAAATGTGGGGACCAAAGGAATAGATTTACACAAAGGTCTTCATCAGGGCAGAGCTTTAGTCAGGTAGGACGTGTGGTGCCTGTGTGAGTGAAAAATGAAAAACTAGTGAGACTCTGGGTCTTATATCTATACTATTTACACTTGAACTAAACTCATACTAGGCTCCTTACATACCGGATTGGACTCGCGTGTTGCGCCGGAGTGAACTTCCGTGCTCATTTGTTTAGTTGCTTCTCTTGGCGTTCTAGGATTGAGGTGGTAAAGAGAGGACCTTTTAAATGTTTCGGGACTTTATGTGTATATTTTGCGAACGTGTGCAGGTGCCTATTATTATTTAATGAAGTGAGTGCTTTAAAAATGGGGACACCTTCATTGGCGGAGCATGCTTCACTGATTGTGAAACACTCACTGGGCATTGTGATGTTGTTCTTTCATAATGGTGACATTCCCATAGTGCCCGTAGTGAACAACAACGGGTGCGTGCCTATTATACAAAAGTCAGTGTTCCGTGTGAAATAGCATGCGTTCCGAGTTTGCATTTAAATCCTCATTTTTAGCAGCGTTCCTAAAATTGAGGTTTTCCTTCACTTATAACACTAACAATAACTAGAACAACCCTCACACAAACTCTAGCTCCCCACATACCAACCAGGAGATAACTTTTTTAAGGTGTAGATATAATAACTATCCATTCATAAAACCCTAAGTATTAGGGAGGAAGATATTGAGGAACTTTTATAACGTCCATCCACATTAAATTCAGGAAATACATCCATAAATCCAGGACAACAATCCAAACTTGAAAAATTAACACGCCTAAAGAAAAAACAGATCCGTACAGCCCTCCATGGAGAAGTGCTGCTGGAACATTTAAGAGCAGGCACAATACCAGCCGGCCTCCAGGTGAAAAACGACCCTGTTATCTTTACAGACCAACCCGAAAATCTAGACTGATTTAGCCACATTGGAACAAAATGCTCGAGAGATTGGATGTTTCATTAAATAAAACAGCTGAATGCCTAAGCCAAAAAGAACTTGAGCCAATAAAAAAACTTGAGGAGGCATTTCTAAATAACTCAGCGGTGAAAAACGCCCAAGCACTACTAGCTAAATTGGAAAAAGAGAACAACATTTTCAAGAAAAACACTGAGGACGCAAAAAAGGTCGAAACTGCAAAAAGACGTTGCCAACTTCAGTGAGAAAAAGATCTATCCCTATCTAGACAAAGAGATGAGACGGAAGAGGTGTGGCGCCGCGGCCAGGGCGACTGACTCCGGAATCTGGGGATCACGATTCGATCGCCGGCGGCAGATTAGCCCAGCACCATGTGACTCTGGGCATTAGCTTGCTTAATCTTCCCGACGGCCACCAGCGCCTAGAGTCCCTGTTCGCGCTTTACAAATGTGGATTACAAATGTGGATTATATTATATTACAGAGTATTACAAACAGACATCCAACATTGTAATGTTAAGAACTTATGGCAGGAGATAATTCACCACCTTCTCAGACGCATCCTCCTACTCTGATAGCTCCAGCAACTCGTAACCTTCCACCAGCACAAGAAGCAACCAACCTAGACAGTTCTACCAACCTGCACCTTTTTTGGACAGAGGAAACAGACGCCCAACAGGCAGAACAAGAGCCATACATTGGTACAATCCACCGCCCAAGCAATACCAAGGGGAAATTACAGCGAGGAGGAATGTATACGGCTGGTAGAAGAAGAAAAAAGGATGAAATCAAAGGACTCCAAAAAGGTCTATCGTTTATACCAACTACGAAACCAGACATAGGCCAAACTAAGCTTGAGATTACACAACTTTTCTGCAAAATGAGGTTAAAGGCATTCTTCTCAGAAAATTCAGACTCTATGCCAAGAAACTATTCAGGGCTAAAAAATCACTCAACTTTTTTTCCAGCATCCACAAATATGCCGATAGAACTGCTGACGTTTGAAAAGAATGTAATGAGGGATCTTGACCGACTAGATAATAAGAAGACCTTCATAAAGTGGAATCTAACAAAAGACAAAAAACAGGCACTAGACCAACTGATGAACAATGAAGAAATCATAATAAAGCCCGCGAACAAAGGCGGTGCGATTGTGATCCTACAACGTGATAAGAATGAGGCAGAAATTATCCGTCAACTATCTAACGAATGCCACTATCGAAAAATGGAGGACGACTGTACCATAATAATCAAATCTAAGTTGACCAATTTAATATCTATTGGAGAAGAAGAAGGATGGCTAGCAAACAAAGAAGCTCAGTATCTTTTGAACGACAACCCAAGGAAGCCGATAATGTTTGTTCTCCCCAAAATCCACACTGACTCAGAAAATCCCCAGGTAGACCGATAATCTCCGGGGTCAATTCTATTCTCGAAAGACCAGCCAAATATGTTGACACATTCCTTAAACCTCTAGTGAGTGAAACTACCAGCTTTATAAGAGACACCATGCAAGCCATCAAACTACTGGAAGGCCAACCGTTTGAGGAAGAACAAGAGTATCTGGTTACACTGGATATAGTCAGTTTATATACAAACATTCCTCAAGAAGCTGGACTGGAAGCCCTCGAATTCTTTTTGGACAAACATGCACAACCCCACAACGTGCCCACATTTTTCCTTCTACAACTAGCAGAAATATGCCTCAAGTACAACTTTTTTACTTTTAATGAAAACCCATTTTTACAAATAAAGGGGACCGCGATGGGGTGTCCCTTCACCCCAGAAATGGGCGTGATGTTTATGGCATTGTTTGAAGATCAGTGGCTATACAGAAATAACCCCTACGATGGACACATAAAAGTCTGCCGTCGTTATATAGACGATGTGTTCACGTTGTGGAGAGGAACAGAAGAACAACTAAAGGAATTCCTAAACAGGTTGAACAACAGGAATCCGGACATCCAGTTCACTTTGAATCTCAGCAAAACTGAGATGAACTTTCTGGACCTCCTGGTAAAACATGAAGTGGGGATTCTGTACACAACTCTATACACAAAGAAAACAGATAGGAATACATTGCTACACTTCTCTAGTTTCCACCAATGAAACCTACGCGAAAACTTACCATTCAGTCAGTTTTTAAGAATAAGGCGCAACTGCACCAAGAAGGAGGACTACTTCAACAATGCTAGACTCCACCTTGACAAATTAGTCGAGAGAAACTATCCAAGAAAACTGCTGAAGCGCGCAATGAAAAGAACATGGTATACCCCCAGAGAGACACTCCTAACACCAAAAGAAAAATCAGATAATATGCTATTGGTTTGCGTCACAACGTTTTCCGGTCTCACCAATTAAGTTAAAACAATTGTACGAAAAAACTGGAACACGGTGAAGGCTTTGGAACCGTTTACACAAACACCTGTTTTTGCTTTGAAGAAAAACAGAAGCATAAAGGACAGGCTAGTGCGTGCAAACACAGTAAAAAAGAAAACTGTCCTGTCTATTCGCACATTGCTCTCCTTACCTCCTATTAAAGGACATAGGAGATGTGGAAATTGTATGTCATGCAATAGCACGATTGAGGGTACCAAACTTACATATGGTAACAAGTTTGAGAAGCATGAAGAGTTTACAAATTGTAACACACATAATGTGATCTATTGTGTCATATGTCCCTGCCAAAAGGCCTATGTTGGAAAGACTACCCAGCCCATAAAAAAGCGGATAACCCAACACCGCTCTCGTATAGGATGTAAGATCTTAAATGCACCGATGGTAACACACTACATTGAAAAAAATCATGGCCTAAATGATATATAATGGACAATATTAAAACATATAACTGGAAACAATATCGACAATTTACTGTTCAGGTTTGAAGCAAAAACCATAATGTATCTGAGCACAATCGAGAATGGGTTCAGTGAAATGAGCGAGATAACACACTGTGGATAACATCAAGACGTCCAAACATTGCTAGAAAACCGTATGTCGGACAGGTAAATCATTGAGGTATTTGACAGAGATACAACAGCCATAATCGCTAAACGACTGGAAACTATACACTCAGGAAGAGAAATAAGAGAGGTCAGAACCGGCACAATCACCAAGAGAAACTGGCACACATGTGCAATAAAAACATACAGCATACATGCTGAGTAGTTTTAAACAAGGGGAAGCCAGAATTGCAATAAGTGTGCCCGCAACAACGCGGAAATAAAAATTCAGCTGTGATGCACGACATCCAGCACGTGCGCCACTCCTGAAACAGTTAAAAATAAAACAACACTCCAGACCTATGCGAAAAATGCCTCAACATCTAAGCGTCAAGAGGGCACACAGTAAGGAAGTCAAGAGAAGTTGAAACCGGCAGTCACCACCTACAACCTGGCCTGCAGACAGCAGGGAATCGGGTAAATACGGACATCTCGCAGGTTCCACATAACACCAAGTAGAGACCTCAACTCCAGATCATTATCCCGGCGATCCGAGTTGCCAGGACAGAGCTGATACCGGAAGCCAGGCAGAGTCAGGCCAGACGCACCACTTCCTGCACGCGTGCTAACGTGTACAACACGTTTAGGCGGAAGTAAAAAGACCCTGGTGCTTATAATGGAGGCCGAAGCACAAGACGCGAGAACGCTGGCGGAATCAAAATACGGAAACCCGATGATTCAATGAGACGCGCCCTCCACGATCATTAAAGAAGGTACGTGAGGCTAAACTGCCTAGAACGCTGCTAAATATGAGAATTTAAATGCAAACTCGAAACGAATGCTATTTCACACAGAGCACTGACTTTTATATAAGAGGTACGCACCCGTTGTTGTTCACTACGGGCACTATGGGAATGTCGCCATTATGAAATAACAACATCACAACGCCCAGTGAGTGTTTCACAATCAGTGAAGCATGCTCCCCCCAATGAAGGTATCCCCATTTTTAAAACGCTCACTTCATTAAATAATCATAGGCACCTGCGCACGTTTGCAAAATATACACATAAAGTACCAAAACATTTAAAAGGTCCTCCCTTTACCACCTCAATCCTAGAACGCCAAGAGAAGCAACTAAACAGATGAGCACAGAAGTTCACTCCGGCGCATCACGCAAGTCCAATCTGGTATGTAAGGAGCCTAGTATGAGTTTAGTTCAAGTGTAAATAGTATAGATATAAGACCCAGAGTCTCACTAGTTTTTCATTTTTCACTCACACAGGCACCACACATCCTACCTGAATAAAGCTCTGCCCTGATGAAGACCTTCGTATAAATCTATTCCTTTGGTCCCCACATTTGAAAGTTGAAACACGTTGGCTCTCAACATCAAGAGGTTTAGAGCAACCGAGCAAAAAACATTTCGCCTGAGTATAGTTGTCTTGTGCTGGAATGAATAAGCTTGAGATTTGAGCTTGAAAATTATTCTCTGACCTCTTCAGGACCCATAGAACACTCCTATTGAGAACTAAACAATTCAAGTCCCAGTATTGAATACAAATCAGTAGGACTTCTAAGTTGTATTAGGAAGCTCATCCCTTAAACAACTCTGCAAGAATCATTACAATTAAGGTTGATCATGTCTTTATATGTGATATTCACTTGTGGTCACTAGCAATATATATGTATGTAATGTAAATAGTGTATTTTAATTGTTTTTGATTTGTCTGGAAAAGAGTCTATGGTGTACACAAAAAATACAGAGGTGTATGTCTTAATGTGTCATGTGAAGGTAACCTCTAGCTCAAAAATGTTTAAAAAATAATTTTTCTAAAAAATGAATGTGCCCGGAGTTAATAAAAAGGACTACTGAGGCTTAAGTACAGTTTAATTTATGGTTTCAGAGGTACATGCTTGTGTTGATACTACAAGAATGTGATGGCAGCAGCAGTCCTAACAGGTAAGAGTGGTGGGGTGGTGGGCCGGGTGGGGGGGAGTTCGACAGACACCGACAAGGGAAAATGTATTGTTTATTTAATTTTTACTCATGGTCATCTGTCCAATCCCCCCAACCCCGTCCCATCGCCCCACCGCTCTTACCTACATGGGCCGGTTCTGTGTCATTGTTTACATTAAGGCAGGTATCCATTGAGGTCCACTGGATATGGCAGGTAAACGGTGTGTTCTGCTCTGCAGTACGGTAAAGCTCCTTGAAGGGATATGTCTTCAGATATGCCTCCACTTTCTTTCTAAATTGTATTAGGATCAGAATTTCTCTGATGTTGGAAGTTCTGATGTCGATGGGGACTATCAGATCACTGACCTTTCCCACCACCTCCTGAAGGAAACAAAGAAGACAGCCTGAGCTGCACGCATCAAAACTAGCACCAACAACAGTAAGGATCTCTTCAGCATTGTTAACAAATTCTCCAACCCGGCTGCCAGCAAAAACAGCATCACACTTTAACAAGAGCTGTGCGACAACCTCGCTGACTTCTTCCATGACAAGATCGCAATCATACACAGAAACTTCAAACCCCAACCTACACCTACAGACTTCCTCGACAGATACGCCTCCACCACAAGCGACATGAACCACAGACTGACAACCTAGAATCTCCTCTCCACCCAGGACACCAACTCCATAATAAAATCCTTCCACTCAGGAGCTCCCACAGACCCATGCCCGCACCACATCTTCAACCTCGGAAACCAAAGGATCGGCCAGGAGCTCACCACCCTGCTTAGCACCTCAATCACTAGTGCAAAATTTCCAGATGCCTGAAAACACGCCGAAGTCAGACAACTTCTCAAAAAACCCTTGCCTGAACCCAGCGAGCTGAACAACTACTGGCCAATACTAGCTCCCTTTCCCAGCCAAGGTACTGAAAAAATTGACAAGCAACTCACGACTCACCTGGATCAGAACAAGTTACTTGATGCCTCCCAATCCATCTTCCTCAGTAATCACAGTACTGAGACCACCCTAATAACAGTCACTGATAACATCCGAACCCTCCTTGACCAGGAGAGTCAGCAGCTCTCACCTTCTCGACCTTTCGGCAGCCTTCGACACCGTATCCCACCACAGTTTGCTCCACCACATCGGCATCCAAGGGGACGTGCTCAGATGGATCACCTCCTTCCTGTCTGTAAGAACACAGAGGGTCCGCCTACCACCTTTCACCTCCAAACCCAAGGATATCATCTCCGGTGTCCCACAGGGTTCATCCCTCAGCCCTACGCTCTTTACCGTATATATGTTCCCACTGGCCAGCATTGTCAGATCTCACAATCATTATATCATACAGTGACAACACTCAACTCATCCTCTCAATCACTGATGACCCTACAACCACCATGATCAACTTCCACAGATGCATGACAAGCGTTACCGACTGGATGAAGAACAACTGCATGAAACTGAACTTGGACAAGAAAGAAGTACTGATCTTCAACAACAACAGCAACAACAGCAACCCATGGAATGACTCATGGTTGTCATCAGACCTAAGACCCACACCCTCCATCCACAACAGAAACCTTGGAATCATCATTGACAACAAGCTCATCATGAAATAACAGATCAATGCTATCTCCTCCACCTGCATCTTCACTCTGCGCATTCAACGTAAGATCTTCAAATGCCTACATCTGCACACGAAATGCATTGTAACTCAAGCCCTTATTACCAGCCAACTGGACTACGACAACACTCTCTATGTAGGAATCACTGTACACATCCTACAGAGACTTCAAACCATGCAGAACATCATAGCCAGGCTCATTCTTGATCACCCCTGATAAACCCATATCACTCCCCACCTCAGACATCTCCACTGGCTCCCCGCACAAAAGAGATGCTAATTCAAACTGCTGACCCACTCACACAAGGCGCTACACAACCAAGGACCCACCTACATTAACCACCATTTGAACTTCCACCAGCTGTCGAGAAGATTATGGTCTGTCTCCCTTTAACTTGCCCAAACTGCCTGCATCCACCAAAGCAGAATTGGAGGACGCTCCTTCTCCGACATCACAGCAAAGACCTGGAACAGCCTCCCCATGCAGCTCCAGAATATCTCCTCACTTCACTAATTCCGAAGGTCTCACAAGACCTGACTGTTCGAATGAGCGGCAGGACCTGCGAGCGCCTGGATACTCTTTTGGGTAATTAGCTGCACTTTATAAGTCCTGATTGATTGATTGACTGGCTGAATATGGGAAACAAAACTATCATGTGGCCAGAATACCGTGTCAAAAATATCGAGGACCAAAACATTGATAAGGTAAGTGCAAATAGGTAAGTATAAATTTAGTATTTTTGACTCCACATCTATATACCTTGACAATATATATCAAGGTACCTATGTGTGTAGTTATACATAGTAAATCTTTGCTTACCTATAGAAACTTACCTTCACAATATTTTTGTCCTCGATATCCTTGACACAATAGTTTTTCTCCAATATTTTGTTTAAGCACTGGACTGCTTGCTTGGTCGTTTATCTCTTTGCCTCCAGTCTTGCAATATCATGGCTCTTGATGTGGTACTGTCCACGTTATGTGATACGTTTATTGGCCAGGTAACTAGGGGTATAGTTACTGATTGCCTTGTAGATGATTAAGCTGGCATTTATGATAGTTCAGCTTGGAGAGTTAGCTAGTTTAATTCCTTCATTGATTGGATAACATGGATCAATTTACTTAATGCCTTTATAAGGCATACCACAATCAGAAGTAAGACATCACATACTTTGAATGTGAGTTCTGGGAGATGAAGACATATAGGTTAATTGTAGAGAGTCGGGCATGAGTTTGTGGTTGTTGGGCACTAAAGGATATGTAGGAATTCTGTCTTCTTCAAGGGGGACTTTAGGTATGTGCTTGACATCCAGTTCTGAATTACCACCGAGCATATTTTGTGTCACTGGCTGTTTTGGGCTAGGTACAGAAGACGGGGAGTTTTTGGATCTTGCAGGTCCTATTGGTACAAGTTGGCAGTGGGAGATGAGTTTGGATATCAAATTGTTAGCATCGTTAATATGCTATAACTTTGGCAATATGTTACTGAATGTTCCAATGAAAATTTAATTCAAGCCTGGTTACTTTCACTGTAAATAAGGGCCCTCTTGTTTTAAAAAAAACAAACAATCTTTTACATTGTTACCAAAACAGCCTGGATATTTCCAAAGTAAGGGGCAAGGATATTTGGGTAGTAGGTCCATTTGGGAGCAGGGTGAGCTTAACATTAGCTGCTGGCCCACACGTAACAATATTGCTCACAACCCTTTTTGAAATTAATTGTTGCTCAACAGTTGTTTCTATTAACTGGTTCAGTGATAAAGATGTGGAACAAGGACACTGCAAATCAGCAGAATCCCCTATTAAAAAACAGATGGTGCGTGATGCCTGTAGGAAAGAGATACATAAAAATACAAATATTTATATGAGAGTCATAAAGACAAGGTGACCTGTAGAAGTTAGAAAATGCAGGTAGTATAGGTAAACAGGGGAGTACATGACTTTTTGAGTGCACAGTAGGACATTTTTAAATAAAATGTGGTTTTCATGAGGAGGAGGCTGTGTGCTTACTGGAACTGTTCTAAGCTTTACTCACCATGTGAAACACTTGCTATCAGTGTCATACTCAAATTAAACCTGTGCTTGACTGATTAGAAAGGTATAGTTCTTAAAAATTTAAAGCTGAATGGGAGAGGAGTAACTGTCGAAGTCTTTGCAGCAGAGCATGAGAAGTTGTGAACCTATCCTGTATTTTCCAGATTCGGTAATTTTACAGAGATGTGCTGAATTTTCAGAACTCTTGTCACTTGGAGCCTGGCCCTCAAGCAGGTAGTGTCAGATGTAAGGGCAGCAGATGTTTACACTTGAGGGGCATATTTATCAAAGCTTTTCCATCACCCTTGCACCATGCAATGTAATGCAAAGGGGGTGCAATACGTAGATAAGATTTAACAAGCAACACAAGGCCACCTTGCATGGCCCTGTGGTTCTTGGTAAATCTGGAGTTGCTACCTTACGTTACTCTGCCTCAAGAAGGTGTTCCATGGGTGGAGCATGGGTGTTCCCAAGATTCCACCCATGGATTTTGGGGCATTCCTAGATTTACCATGGATTGTAGACCTGGGAATGTGTCAAAATCTATGCCATCCCTGGGGAGGCGTAATGAGGAGAATGTGCTGAAGAATGAAAGAGGAAAAAGGCTCAAAGGATTGTTGTTGTGCAGGAAGGTGTCCCTAGCTGTACAAAAACAATCCTGTCTGCAACACAGACATCCTTGCACCATGTTGCAAGGGTGCCTGTGTTGGTGCTTGTGTATTTTTTTGCTTAGCCATTCTGTGTGCCTCTGTTGTGGATTGACTGCCTGGCTTTGGAGTGGCTGGGGCTGGGGATGTGCATTCACTGTAGACAGCCACTTGGGGGGTTGAGGTGTGTCCTGCCTTTCCTGGATGAGTCATGGCTGGGATTAATAGACCTGGGCTGCATTCAGAGTAGTGAGAGGAGTTTCCATTTCGTGCCTGAGAGCTGGGCCAGAGAGGACAGAACTGGTTCAAACTGAGCCGAGAGACTTTTGCCACAAGAGAACAAAGGAAAATGTGGTTTAAATATCGGGGCCCAGTCCCAAAACTGTAGATTCCTGCTGAACTATGGAACCTGCCAGGAAAAAGAGCTGGAAAAGCTGTCATGAATAACTGTCACTTTGCTGCATTCTGTGCTGTGTTGCCGGCAGCTTACTGCTTCTGTCTTGGGCAGGGAAAGTACTGGATTGTACTTTCATCATCCTGCTGTTAGAGTTTTCTCTACGGGCTTGAAGTAAAGCTTGCCTCCTGTTGGAAGTCTCAGGGAGATAAAAGACTTTAGAGAAATCGCTTCAATCAAGGATCCTGCCAAGATGAAGTGCTGGAAGAACTGCTAGAAGCAGTACTGCCGCTTTGCTGTGTTGTTGGCTTTCTGGGTTGGCCTGCAATTGCTGCTTCTGCCTTGGGCAGTGAATGGACTGGATTGAACTTTCTTCACTTGTCACTGAGTCTCTCCAACGGCTTGGAATAGAGCTTGCCTCCTGTTCACGAAGTCTCAGGGAAAGCAAATACTTCACTTACCTCTGGAACTGTGGGTTTCAGTTGCCACGGAGGGGTAAAGCAGCTAACACCGACACTGCTGCAGGCTCTGTGTCCTGAAGGCACAGCAGAGGGCACTGCCACACTTCGCACCACAACCCTGGTCACACCGACAACTACGACCGCTGCCACCACCGAGCCGCTGCTTGCACCGTGACCTGTGGGCACCCCACTACCTTGCTTCACCCCACCGTCCTGGTCTCACCGACCTCGTCGCTGCATGCTTACCTTGACACGTGTGACCGCACCGTGGTTTGGGGGCACCACTCGTAAGTCACACAAAGCACGACCCCATTCCACATCACAGTCTGGGCTGACCGACTCCAGCTCCCATTAACCTGCACTGTCTCTTGCACCGTGACCCGTCAGCACAGCAACGAGCTTTGCCTCCCTTCGCACTGCAGCCCCGGTCTCACCGATACCGATGGACGACCGTCACCGAGCCATTGCCTGCACTACGACTTGAAGGCACCGCACGCCACAACGCTAGGCTTCACATCGCAACTGCGATGGTTGCCACGACCAGTCCACACTGACGCGATCAGCCGGAACTGTTGGATTCTGTTGTTTTCTGCACCGTGGTGGCCCCGGACGGACCTTTAATGAACTGCATTCTAAAGTCATTCTTGTAAAGTGCACCTATTTGATTACTGTAAGTTGGTCTTTTATCGTTTTGGTCTTGTTTGCACAGATAAATATTGGTATTTTTCTAAAACTGGTGTGGTGTCCTTTTGTAGTGTTTTCACTGTATTACTGTATGTTATGTGCAAATGCTTTGCACACTTCCACTGAGAAAAACCTGACTGCTTGTGCCAGGCTACCAAGAGGGTGAGCAGGGGTTATTTCAGTAGTATATCCCCCTTATTCTGACTAGAAGGAAGGGTCCCTATTTGGACAAAGGTGCAAACTATTGCCAACTAGAGACCCCATTTCGAACAGTTGTCATTTATGGTCCAGGCATTTAAAGGGATTGAAGATCATTGTACATGCATGCAAAGCATTTTGAGGTAGCATTGAGATTGAGGTAGCATTGGTTGGTAAAAGAAGAAGCAATTAAAAATTAAATTGCCTCCTGTGTTGATGGTTGTTTATTCAGAGACATTTTGTGCCCAGTTTCCACATTCTCCGAGCTGCCAAAACCAGTAGCACAAAAACATTTTTGCCAGTTATTGGGGTTTTCACACTGTGTTATGCCTACCTTTGTCACCAGCATTGCTTGAAAAACTAATGAACTGGAGAAGTTCAGTTCATTGTTTAAGGCACTCATTCTGGCAAAAGTACTTTGTGCTGTGTCCTCCTCATTTTGTTCTTAAGGTTCATTTGTGGAGGACAAATCAGAAAGAATGACTTCATGGTTCAGAATTTAGAAGGTGATTACGTTTAAGATGTGGAGAACCCATTTTCCATATGGCACCTAATAATTTTAACCTGCTTCTAAGTACAATGGATTTTAGCAGATTTTGGAACTTAGTAGAGTCCATAAGAAGGTTTATTCAGTTTAATATTTTTCGCTCAAACAGGTCCTTTTTCAAGACACCAACTGAAAAAGGAGCAATATTTTCTCATCTTCCTCTTTTATGGTTAATGAGTCATTCTGCATTATTGATTAACGATTCAGGAAATCATTTTAAGGTAGCACATGGCCTGTCAGGTGACCAGGCCAGTGATGTTCTTGGCTATGCTCTTCTGGCGGAGGATCTTCTGCCACAACTAGAGAATCCCGCCTCACTGTGAATTGGGCATAACAGGCCCAATTTCCATGCTCCCTTAAGTGTTCAAAACACACCATTTATAAATCTGTCCCCCTCTTGCTTTCTTAAATCTGTACCCTAGTGACTTGCTGCATGCACCCTCATTAATTGCAAGTAGTTCACCTTGGATAATCAAGGATAGTTGGACCTGTTATCTTGGGGGTCTAGAATGTGGTAACATCCATTTAGGTCTGTGATAGGAGGGTCTTAGCCCGACATGTGTTCGGGCGTGCATGCTGGGACATTTCTGGTAAGCGGAGAAGCAGAGATCTGCAACTTGCATTGAGTCTCCAGTGCCTTGAGACCCTCACTGGTAAGTAGTTGTGCTTTACCAACCCCTGATTGATTGATTGAGTGATTGATTGAGAGTTGACCTCTCCATCTTCTTTGTTGAGTCACTGTCTTCATTCTGATGACAAGGATCCCAAAGTTCCAGCCAACTTATTTTATCATGTTTCTCTTTGCCAACTATCCTCTATTGTTTGAGGTGAGTAGATTACTTCAGGAGGTATCTAGCAGAACAGTTGTTAGTAGAATTAAAATCCACATCATACTTACACCACTGGACCCATTGGTTTGTGACCCCATTTATTTAAAGTAGTAGTTCTGAAATTTTACGGCAAACCCTCTGGAACTCAACAGGCAGATTAGATTCCAGGTTTAGAAAATGTATTTTACATTCATATCTCTCTTGTAAAGCATATTAATTGTGGACAATAATTGGTATTTTTTGGATATCAGTAATACTGTTGATGGGCCATTTATTTGCCCAGTTTCCTTGCATATGCACCATTTAACTGGCTGTCATCAACCCTCATGTGACCCTTTCACATCCATTTGTGTAAACAGGTGTCACCTTGAAAATCTGCTCTTGTGCTCTGTGTGTGACTGAAACAGGATGTAAACAACTGAAGCACGTTTTATGCATGCACAGCTGCTGCTGCACAGCTGCATGAGGGCCATTGAAGGCCTGGACACAGAGCCTTCAGTGGAATGTTGTACCTTCTGTATACAAGGAGGGCATGCACAGTCAGGATCCTTCACTGCAGTTTCGAAGATGTAAATGAGAGACCAGCTGTGTGAGTGCTCTTTTTATAAATCACCAGGATGAAACAAGATGCACCACACGTGAGAGTCTGACATTGATACTGAAGAATTACTCATAGGTTTTCTGTTTTCATTTTACTCCGTCACGTTCAATGTTCCTCTCCTGCGAGTTTCGCAAGACTGTATCTCCAGTCTGTCCTATCCCTGGAGCATATTGGTACCATGTATCATTATACCACTTTTCTGCAACCATTGGTAATATCAAGTGTGCATTCACTCATTGGTGTAATGGAAGATTGGGGGGTCGAATGGGTGTTTGCAACCTACTTTTGAAGGTGGGGTCTTTTCTTCACACTTGTTTATGGCTTGGGCATCATGTTTTTGTTTCTACCACTGCAAATTCTGTGATATTTGTATTTTTGTGTACTTAGTCATTCCTTTTAGACATTCAACCACTTACACAGATTCAAATAATTTTAGTTTTATACTTACTTACAATGATGCTTCTTCTCACAAAACAAAAAGATATGCCTGCCCCTCCCTTTTATCTGCATTCCCGGGTGAAAATGTCTCCACAAGACGTTTTGTCTTACACATTGTGATAGGCAGAGAGAGGCATTGAGTTTGGCCCTTTCAGCCATTGGTTGCTTTGAGTGAGATACCTTCTGCCATTGCTTGAAGGAAGTGTCATTAATATTTTGCATCCTCCCACAGGAGTATTTTTTTCTCACCTTCATTCCATTGGCGATAATGGTATTACAATATGGGGAGCTTCTAATGCTATGGACTAAATATCATCCTTGTATACTTAGTCTTAAATCAGTTAAAATGTTCCCCCTTCCAGTACGAACCCTTTAATGGACTTTGACATTTCTGAAGGCTCTTTCATCTTGATAGCTCACTTAAAATCCGATGTGACACCTCTTACACCAACCTCAAGAGCCACAATGGTGGCAACAATATGCCTCCATATTTGCAACTAGAAACTAGCACAACATCCCTGTATCCTTCAGGACTGTCTCTACCCTTCCTCAATTTAGAAAAGAGCTGAAGACACGCTCTTTTAAAGAAAACTACATCATGATGCAGTAAAGAGAGTACCTCTGCCCCCAGAACACAGCTCCCCCCCTCCGAGATTCACTCTCTGATAGTATCTCATTCTTAGACCCCGTGCAGCTGTAAGCTGCTCGGTTTTTGTTCTAGATTTGTGCTATACGAATATCACATACATAAATACAGTGTTGAACTAGAATCCTGAGTTTTAAATATCATTCTGCCAAAATATCATATCCAGAATTCTCAGCAGCTACAAAATTGTAAAGGTACATTTCTATAAGTATACATTTACAATTCTTAACTCCACATATGTGAACCTTTAGGATCTATCTATCTATCTATAAAGAAAACCTGGCCTCATCCACCGTTCAGGGCTGGTTCCGTCCAACGGGTACGGGTCCCGTATTTATTTTGCAGCAGTCCTGCCTCCTGTGTCTGAGGGGCCTCAATAACAGCACTCAGCGCTTTCAACTTTCAGAAAAGTTTATTACAGCAACGCGTTTCAACCTGAGAAGTCTTCGTCACGGCCAATTTACACAATGTTCCCCATCAACCTTAGAAATAACCATCAGGGTGATCAACATAAAAAAACATACTGTTGACAGTTTTTCAAGGAAATACAAAGCAAGACTGTGACATTGATAATTCATAATGAGCATAAATAATATATTCGTCTACATTTAATTGCAGACTTGCAATTAGATAAATTGTACATTCTAAGTCAAGAAAAACAAACAGAATATCTATGACCACGGTGTCTCACATTTCATTGTAAAATTCACTGTAATAAACATCTCTGATGGCCAAGTGGCCTCACCAAATCATACATGGCAAGCCAGAAAGTAATCTAAAATCAGCCAAGTGGCACAATTGGAGAATTAATCACAGAGATTAACATTTCTAATGGCCAAGTGGCCTTACCAGAAAAAGCACGGAAAGGCAAACAGCAATCAAATATCAACCAATATATATATATATATATATATATTCACTGAAAAAAACATAGGTTTCAGGCCTAATATAGTTAGGAATTAGCATTTAAAAAAACTTTGAAATTCACTGAAAAAACCATAGGTTTCAGGCCTGATATAGTTAGGAATTAGCATTTAAAAAACCTTAGAAATTCACTGAAAAAACCATAGGTTTTAGGGGTGTTATAGTTAGCTGGACATTTCACTCGAACAAAACCATTGAAATTCCTCCGATATAGTTAGTTGTACTAACTAAATCTCGCGCGCCCGCAATCCACTGCTGATGATGTTACATATTACATCATTCATGACATGGTCAGTGACATCACTGATGACATCTCAAATGACATCACTGATGACATCATCCAGTGAATGTGGTTTGGTTCGTTATTTAAATATGTATTATATATATATAGCAATTTGCATTGAAGAATGAGTGGATATATAAATATAAATATCTGGATGGAGGATTTAGTAGCAGTGTGATTGACTGTTTACTTGACTAATTTATAGTGTCTCACTAAATATATTGGATAGTGACTAAACTGTGGGAATATCTGTATCACTTTGACAGTTGTTGTGTATACTGCTGCACCAGTTGGTTACTAGCTACGTGAAAGTCTATATTATTTATTGATTAGTTAACTGAGTATTTGTATGGGAGAGTGAATGTGTGTGTGGTTCGGTGGGGGGTGTGTGACTGCCCAAAAATGTGTGAATAGTTGATTCAGTAGGTATATGAAGTTAAAACTACATGTTATAACAGTTGTTTGGGTGAGTGAATATCTTTATGGGTGTGGTGATGAGCCAACACATGTCTCAATGGTACATGTCTAACAAACTAGGAAAATAAAAGCCAGTGTATGTGTCAGTTGTTGTATATAAATATGTATATATATATATGACTCAGTGATTGTAAGAGTGACTGTATGGATAACTGTATACTTGTAATAGTGTTTTTATAACACACTAAGTATGATTTATTATCTATATGAATAGATGAACTGGTGTTTTTATAAGTGTATAGGTAAGTAAAAGTAAGTATGATCCATTGTTTGCATAAGTGAGTAGGATGACTTCATAAGTGATTAGGATGTGTGCTGGTGTGTAATGTCGATATAGGTGTATAAGTGATAGTGTTCTATTGATCATTGACAGCATGTATGAGTGAATCTATAGGTAAGTGATTAGATGTGTGTATAGATCTAGGAATCACTGAGTGAGTGTTTAGAAACTTGTATTGGTGTGTCAATGGTTTTAAATCTGGCACTCTGTATTTTACAGTGACTGATGAAAGGTTATACTAGTGTATGATGAGGTGTATCTGATTGTCACGTGGATGATGCCATCAGTGATGTCATGAGTGATGTCATTTGAGATGTCATCAGTGATGTCACTGACCATGTCATGAATGATGTAATATGTGACATCATCAGCAGTGGATTGCGGGCGCGCGAGATGTAGTTAGTACAACTAACTATATCGGAGGAATTTCAATGGTTTTGTTCGAGTGAAATGTCCAGCTAACTATAACACCCCTAAAACCTATGTTTTTTTCAGTGAATTTCTAAGGTTTTTTAAATGCTAATTCCTAACTATATCAGGCCTGAAACCTATGGTGTTTTCAGTGAATTTCAAAGGTTTTTTAAATGCTAATTCCTAACTATATCAGGCCTCAAACCTATGGTTTTTTCAGTGAATTTCAAAGGTTTTGAAATGACAATTTTTAATGTATTAATTGTTATACTGATTTTTTTGATACTGATTTACTACATTTTTTAAACTATTTATTTTTAGGTATATATTTTTTAATTACATTACAATTACATTATACATTACAATACAAAATATACTTTCTCAGAATGAATTACTTTAGTTTAAATACTTGGCAAATAGGCAACAGACTTTTAAATACAGTAGTTACAGTTGTCGCAAAGGGCAACACAATTTCAAACTCAAACACAAAGCAACATTGAGCTCAATGTGAATGTCTAGTTAAATGCAATTAGTTACTTTATGGATTACTTTTCTAACCACAGGACTGGATCCTAGATTCAGTCCTTGTACATCTCCTGTAAACAGTTGAGTAAAAGTGTTTTGGTTACAGTAGTTATTTTTAAGGAATATTATTGTATTTTAAAAGTTGACAGAAAAATTTTCACATAGAATCACCAATGTTATCCTACGGCAGAAAATTCACTTAGCAGGTATGTAGTGTTATCGTTACTTTTTCTTACTCAGTGGTGGATCCTGGATCCAGCACTGGCCAACCTCCTGTAAACAGTTGAAAGAATGTATTTAAGTCATACAGAAGATTTTTTAGGAATTTTTTTAGTTTGTGAAAATAGACACTTTGAAACTTTTCTGTTGAAAACCACACAATGGATTCCTATGGAAGGAAATACAAGTTACTGGTAAAAGACGCAGCCCTGGGTTCTCTCCTGATAACAGGTGAGTAAATCGGAATTCGTAGTTTGGCTGATTTTAGAGGAATATTTGTACGTTTCAAAATTGGACACTTAGAAACTTTTCTGGTGAAAACCACACAATGGATTCCTATGGGAGGAAATACAAGTTACTGGTAAGTATGCTTAGAATTACTTTTCAGAGTCAGTGCTAGGCTAAAAGATGCAGTCCTGGGTTCTCTCCTGATAACAGGTGAGTAAATCGGAATTCGTAGTTCGGCTGATTTTAGAGGAATATTTGTACAATGGTGAAGGAAGGGGGAGGGGCCTGAGGTGACGTGTGCAAACACGCCCTGTGGCGCGTTTTAAGTTGGGGAATTAATTCCAAATCAATCCTGAGGTCCCCTGGGGGCCAACTAGCCCACCAGGTACCTCCAGTGTGTGCCAGGGAGCTGCATTGCAGAGAGGTATTCAGAGGCCACGCCCCTTTTTACAACACTCTGCAACACAGCTCCGTGGTGCTTACTGGAGGTACCTGGTGGGCTAGTTGGTCCCCAGGGACCCTCAGGATTGAAGAGGAATTAATTCCCCAACTTAAAACGTGCCACAGGGCGTGTTTGCACACATATCACCTCAGGCCCCGCCTCTACCTTCACCACTGTGCAAACGCGCCCCGTGGGGTGTTTTAATTTGGTGGATTAAGTCCCCTTGAATCCTGAGGTCCCCTGGCGGCAAACTAGCCCACCAGGTACCTCCAGTATGTGCCAGGGAGCTGCGTTGCAGCGAGGTGTTCAGAGGCAACACCCCTTTTTACAACACTCTGCAATGCAGCTCCGTGGTGCTTAGTGGAGGTACCTGGTGGGCTAGTTGTCCCCTAGGGGACCTCTGGATTGAAGAGGAATGAATTCCCCAACTTAAAACGCGCCACAGGGCGTGTTTGCAGAGTATCACCTCAGGCCCCGCCCCCTACCTTCACCACTGTGCAAACACGCCCCGTGGCGCGTTTTAAGTTGGGAGATTAAGTCCCCTTGAATCCTGAGGTCCCCTGGCGGCCAACTAGCCCACCAGGTACCTCCGGTAAGCGCCACGGAGCTGCGTTGCAGAGAGGTGTAAAAAGGGGCGTGGCCTCATTACACCTCTCTGCAACGCAGCCCCCTGGCGCATACTGGAGGTTCCTGGTGGGCTAGTTGGCCCCCAGGGACCCCCAGTATTGAAGGGGAATTCGTTCCCCCTCTGCAAACGTGCCAGGGGGCGCGTTTGCAGAGTGACGAAAGGAGGGGGTGTGGCCTCCTCCCCAATCCCGTTTTTTTTTTTTTAAGAAGGGGGGCTGTGTAGCCCCCCTTCTTTTTCTTATTTTTTGGCCCTGGGGACCCCATCCCCCAGGGCCTGCCCCCTATTTTTTATTTTTTATTTTAAAACTGTGGAGGGGGGCCGCGTGGCCCCCCTCCCGAGGCCTTAATCTGCCCCGGGGACCCCATCCCCCGGGGCATGGGCCTTTTTTAAAAAAAAATATATTTTTATGGAGGGGAGCTGCGTAGCCCCCCTCCTGTGGCCACTTAAGGCCCCGGGGACCCCATCCCAGGGGGCTATTTGTTTTTTAATTTTTAGGAGGGGGGCTGCGTGGCCACTACTGACCCCGGGGACCCCATCCCCCGGGGCCTTGCCATCTCGTTGGGGACCGTGGGGGGGTCCCAATCCCCCCACGGCGTCAGCCAGCTCCCCGCTTCATGCGGGAGCCGGCATTGCTTTTCCACATGGGGAGCAGCTAACATTCTGCTCCCCATGTGGAAAAGCAATTGTCTTTGCTTCATTGAAGCGAGAGCAGATTTCCCTGCTCTCGCTTCAATGAAGCAAAGCAGTTTGCAATGGCAGGGTGGGAGCCGCGAGGCTCACGCCCTGCCATTGCAAACAGCAGTGTCCCGGGGGTGGGCACCCCGGGACACTGCAGGAGCCGGCCCTGGGGGGGTGGCAGTCCCCAGGGCCATCTTTGGCTCCAGGAGGGGGGGCCGCGCGGCCACCCTCCCACTTAATTTAAAGCCCCGGGGGGTGGTGGTCCCCGGGGCTTGGGGGTCCGTAACGGACCCCCTATTTTAAATAATTAGTGCCCCGGGGAGGTGGTGGTCCCCGTGGCGTGTAGGGGGGGTTCGAGACCCCCCACACAGGTTTTTTTTTAAAAAACAAATAAGCCCCGGGGGGTGGCAGTCCCCGGGGCTCGGGGGCCCCTCTGGGCCCCCCATCACAATAAAAAATTGCCCCTGGGACTTGGCCCCCCCGGGGGCTAATTGTAAACGAAGCGCGGGAGCCCGCGCTTCGTTTGTTTTCGTCAGCGGGATGCGCGGACCCTACGCGCATCCCACGATTTTTAAAAGGGTCTGCGTCAACAGGTCCTATGGGAAAATGCATGGGAAAACGCGTTTTGGGACCCCCCTTTTTTCTCGGCCCCCACTTGACGAATCACCGTGAAATTTTCAGGATAGGAGCGGACCGGAGCTGGCCAAAAGTTTTGAAAATTTCGCACAGATTCGTCAATTGGCGCCAACGTTATTCCAAATAGAATGTTGCGGATTTCCTATGGAAAATAGGTCCTAACTATATCCGCCAGTAGGTAATATATATATATGTATATATATATATATATATATTGAAGAAATTCCACAGTGTTTAAACAAAGGAACGACTCGCATTTCAGGGTTCGTTTTGCAAAAGTATTTTAGTTAATGGCGACGCGTTTTGAGCAGACGCTCATATATATATATATATATATATATATATATACTGCTGTCAATTTTCGATATTCCAGCAACGAATATGTGACGTTGCAACGCGATGATTTACAACGACTTGCGCTGGACTTAGGAATAGTATGATTTACTATTCCAACTCCAGCCTACATAACAGTAGGGAAGGTGTTGGAATAGTAATCATACTATTCCTTAGTGTATAGCGCCACTCAGCGCAAGTCGTTTTTACGACTTGCGTTGTAATGACTGCGATGTAAATGTATCGCGGTGTAACGACCGCGTTCCAAAGGTCGTTCGCCTCCGGCAACAAACATTTTGCAAGTCGGTGTTTTATTTGTTACTTTGTACTGCATTTTAAATATCATAAACAGATGCAACGTCCTATTTCATTGTTCCCAACATCCCTGAGGTTCTTGGCACAAACAGGCCTCATTCTCTGCGCCGTGCTTAATTTATAAAAAATAAGTGCTGGCGCCCAAGATTTTCTTCAGAATTCTGTGGCCACTG
The DNA here is from genome assembly GCF_964204655.1 of Triturus cristatus. Lineage (NCBI taxonomy): Eukaryota > Metazoa > Chordata > Amphibia > Caudata > Salamandridae > Triturus > Triturus cristatus. The sequence goes on from NC_140590.1 coordinate 1,578,088,545, forward strand.
CTAACGAATGTTGTGCCTAAACAAGAGCTGTGCAGTCTTGGTTCCACCTCATACCTCTCCAATCCACCACCAGACACTACCTTCCCCTTCAGCTCAGTCTTTCAGATTTATTTTCATCCATGCGTTTTTCTCTCTTTCTCTTCCTTTTCTTCCTTCTTTACTTCTTTTGTGTTTTGCTCTCTCTTTCTCTGGGTCAAATTCTGAGGAAGAAAGATAAGTGCCAGTACTCAAAAATGAGTTTGGTGGGCCCCACCTGCAATCACCGGCTCAAATTATGCCCCCTCTTTAGGTTATCCTTTTAGTCCTCCTAATCAGCCACAAATTTTTTACAGTGACGTTTAATTAATTACACACTTAACAATGTGACAAAGAGAGGGTTATCCACTTTTCCAGTAATGGCTTCTTTATCAGAGGCAAAAGAAAAGCTAATTTATAGAAAGCTGCAAAGACTCCCAGACGAAAGAAGAAAACTAAACTGCAATGTTGATGGAAAATAACCGAAAGGATTGACACTTAGAAACAGAATGGCTGGTAAAGGTTCAGTAGGAGTCAGAAGGATTAGCATGAGAAAAAAACTTACATTTTAGACTGAGTGAAAGGAACGAAAGCCTCAAAAATTGGAGGCGAATTAAAGAACAATTAACTTGCAATGAGGCGTAAACACAGAAACTATCATACACCCACACACACAAGAACACACATAAAAAGCTATTCAATCACAAACAGAGATGCCAATCCCAATTTTACAGTTGTAAACACTAGTATTGTTCATATGACTGGAGGAAACTGTAAGAGGTGAGGTGGTGATAGAATTGAATGTGTCCGCTTTGTCCTGTGAAGCAAAGGGAGTCTAAAATTGTACTCGGAATCGGGTGCAGCGGTGTGAAAGTTTCTGTTTTTTTCTATTTCGAAGAATGCTCATGAGAATCTTTTTCATTTGGCAAGAAATTGGTTTTCTGTAAAAGGATGTAATCTTTTCCATAAGGTAGACTTGGCTTTGAATTCTTAGCGAATGGGGTATGATAACTGTAATGGTTTTTTTTCCTGCCACTGTGAGAAAAAACACCATCGGGGGAGGGGTGGAGGGGGGTTCTTGAAGGCCTGCATTTGTAGGAGTCTGAGTTTTTGAGTGACTGGACATAGCAGTGCTTTTGGCCTTCACGTGACAGCACTCCCTAGGTATAAGGTTAAGTGTTACAAAAAGAAGATGAAGCGCAGTAAGGTGAAGAGTCTTCTGTATTCGTTCCTTTTTCCATCGCAGGTTCCAGTCAGCTGGAGTCAGCTGTGAAATGTTCATAACACATCACAGTGGTACATACCAAGAGGTGGAGGGAGGGGGGGGGGGGCATACCATGTACAGATTATAACACATCTCCTTACATAGGAAAGGAAAGGGAAGGAAACTAAAGGAAAGGACTGGTAGGGAGGAGAAAGCGGGAGAGCCAGGGACATACTAGGCAGTAACAGTTTAATCCGCAAAAGGTGGAGGTCTCTAAATTCCCCATGTGTGAAATGTAACCTTAGGAAGGAACACACATGTGGAAAAAAGAGAAAAGCAATAGAACACAGAACTGATAAGCTTTATATAGTACAATAGTCTTTTATCCACACAGGCGTGGACTTGGTTCTTTGGGATCTCCTTGGAGCAACACTACACCTCTCACCCCCTTGGGCATCAACATGAGGAACATTTACGTGCCCATGAGGGACAATTCTGTCCATGCTCCAGGTTCCCCCATTAGCAAGTTGAACTACATTTCTGCCCACGTTTGTTACCTTTATGGGTTCTGTGAATCTTGTAGCCTCCCTTCTACGTGGTTTGGGAAGGTCCAGGCGAACCCAATCACCTTCTCCGAAAGTGCGAAATTTAACATGTTGTGTTACATCATACCTGTTTTTGTACTTGGATTGATAATCAACTACTCTTTTGTTAATCTCGTCACGATCTACTACACATGTATTTTGTATTTTTGAAGGAGGAGAGAGTCTGGTTTTGGGGACTCTACACTTCAAGAAGCTGAAAGGGAAAACCGCTGTGACCAAATTTGGGGTTGAGCAATAGGCCCAAAATGTATCTTGCAAAGCATCTTTCTCTGAGATTCCTAAGATCTCTGCTCACTGTAGACACTCTTTTACTAAATGGTTAATACGTTCCACTAACCCGTTAGTACGGGGACAATATAGAGCCGTTTTGTGATGAGTAACGCCCATTTCAGATAAGAAATCTGTCATGTTTTCCGATGTAAATTGTACCCCGTTATTAGTAACCAGAATGTCTGGGATACCTTCATCGAAGAACACGTCCCTTAGAAAGCTGATGAGTACCTTTGTGTTATTCTGGTGCACACACTTGTAAACCAACCGAGTGTGATAGTCCACCATGAGCAGTATGAAGCATTCAATTAAGGTTTTGAGATTGAGGGAATCAATGATGTTAAGAGCTAGTTTGGACCACGGATGATCTGGCACTACCACCGGAGACAGGGGGGTTTCCGGGCTTGATGTATTTTGTCTGTGCAGCTAAAGTCTAGACAGTCCCTTACCATGTGCTCAGCCATAGTATCCATCCCTGGCCACCAGTAGTCCAGTCTGATCTTGTTTTTAGTGAGGCTACGCCCTAAGTGGCCAATATGGGTTAGGTCCACAATTTGTTGTCTCAATTTTACAGGTGAAACGATTTTCTCACCCCTACAAACCATTCCCTCTTGAATGCTTAATTCCAGTTTCACATCCCAGTAACTACTCAAGTGTGTTGCAACCTCATTTTTCGTGTTAGACCACCCATTGACTATATAATTTTTGAGGGCCTTCATTTCCTCGTCTGTTTGTAACCAATTGTCCCATTCCTCTTTTTTAAGTCAAGTCAGTTCAAGTATCATTTCACCAGATTCCACCAAAGTAGCACAATCATCAACCACAGACGGTGAGCGAGAAAGGAAATCGACTACAACATTTTTGGTACCAGGCACATATTTGACTGTGAAATTGTACCCCTCCAGTCCCAGGATCCATCTTGCGATTCTCGGTGTGGTTTTTGCTGACCCTTTTGTGGTGAACGCATACATGAGGGGCTTGTGATCAGTCTTCACAGTCAAGGGAATACCCCATAAAAAAAAACTGAAATGTTTGAAGGCCCAGGCACAAGCGAGTGCCTCGTTCTCCACCATGGAATAATTAGCTTCCGCCCCTTTAAGAGCACGAGAAGCAAAGGCAACCACCTGCTCATTGCCGTTGACAAATTGGGTGAGACTAACCCCCAACCCTTTGTTACTGGCGTCAGTGCATAGAACTGTGTTTTTGGTGGGATCAAACCTGCCCAGTGATGGGGCGGATGCGATGCTCTCCTTCACTGTGATGAATGCAGCCTGACAATCCTTGTTCCACACAAACGGGGTCCTCGCTTTGAGTAACACTCTCAATGGCTCCACAATACTGGCATAGTTACGGACAAATTTAGCATAAATACGCGGATAAACCCCAGAATGATTTAAGGTCTTCAACACAAGTTGGGGCAGCAGTATTCTGAATAGCATCAACCAGATCTACCTTGGGCTTTATTCCATCTTGAGAAATGTTGTGTCCTAGGTATTCTACGGATCCCACACCTATGCAACATTTGTCCTTCTTTAAAGTCAGGCCTGATGCCTCAAGTTTGGCCAACACACTCCTCAGAACAGTATTGTGCTCTTCCAAATCCTTCCCATATATGAGAATATCATCCTGAAAGCACATGGTACATGTGAGATCCTTTAGTACATGTTGCATGATCCTCTGGAAGGCAGCGCCTGCTGAAGCCAACCCAAAGGGCATGCAAATGTACTGGAATGCCGCAAGAAGGGTTATGAATGAGGTTAGGTGGCAGGAGTCAGGGTGAAGCTCTACCTGGTGGTAGGCGGATGAGAGGTCTAGCACACTGAAACAACTTACACCTTTGATAAGGGTAAGGACCTCATGTATGCATGGCAAGGGATGCCTGTCCACCCAGATGTTTTCGTTTAAGTCCCTCAGGTCAACACGCAATCTGATCTCCTTGCTGGATGCTTTGGTGGTAAGAACAATGGGGGCCAACCACTGTGAGCTTTCTATGGGTTCAATGATCACTTGTGACAAAAGTCTGTCTAGCTGGGCTTGGAGGGGTGTTTGCATCATGTGTGGTATGGGCCTGATTTTGTGAGCCACTGGTCTAGCATTGGTTTTAAGCTTGATGGAGTGTTGGTAGTTTTTAGGTAACCCTAACTTATCCGTAAAGACTTTAGAGAGGTCATTACAAATCTCTGTGCCCCCTACTGACGGATCCACTAAGAGAACTTGGTCAGGACTGTTGGAGTCTAACTTGATACCCAGTTCTCTTTGATGTTTCCACCCCAATAAGTTGGATCCCTTCTGCGTGATGTAGATTTTGCCTACTGTACTCCTCCCTTTGAATCCTATGTTCATGGTAGAAATACCTATCAAGGGTATGGTATCACCATTATAACCACCTGGATGAATGTTGGGAGGCTGCATGTCTTGTTGCCACGAGGGGAACAGTTTAGTGAACATCTCAGCTTTCACCAAAGAATAGGGGGAGCAAGAGTCTGCAAAGACGGTCACTTCATTCTTATCCAAAGTGATAGTACAAGAAGGGAAATCAACAGTTTTTTCAGAACTTTCCAGTTGACACACATGTTTGGTTTCTTGGGGAGGTTCCTGTTCAATGGACAGTACAGCTTTGGAACGTTGATCACTACAGACCCTGGCCAAGTGACCCCTTCTTCCGCATTTGTGACACGTGACTGATCTGGCTTGGCACCCTACATAGTTAGCCAGATGACTGGGGGCTCCCACATCTATAACATTTAAGTTTGGTGCCCGAGGGAAGAACACTAGGTACCTTACTCTTGCTCTCTTTGCTGACCTCTTGTTTACTTATCACATTGACATATGAGTGTTTGTCCCCATCCTCCTTCATTGCTACCATGCAATCTGCGGTGTGCTCAATTCCAACTGCTATCTCTATGGCCTTTTTAAGATCTGGGTTGGCCACTAGGAGCCTCTCCTGTATGTTTGGGTTGTTGGTGCACCTGACCAACTGATCTCTAATGACGGAATCTTGTAAGGCTTCAAACTCACACGTGTTTGCCCAACCCTTCAAAGGCGCAACATAAGTTTTAACTTTCTCACTGTTGCCCTGTACCCTAGAAAATAACTTGTGTTTTTCTAACACCACACTGATAGTTTTACCAAAATGCTTTTCTAATCTGTTAACTGCGACTAAGTACACATTGTCATCATCGTCGCTATCTTCATCCTCTGCTGCTGATGCTGAAATGTTATCATAGGTTTTGCGGCCTTCAATTCCTAAGTTATGAAGTACGGTATGTAGTTTACGTAGGGACGAGAATCTCTCCCCACCAATTGCGATTAGGTATGACTGCATTAGCCCAAACCATTGTTTCCACTTCATTGAGGAAAGGGGTGGTTGATACATATTTGTAGTGGTCATATTTGCCTATGCCTTGCCCATACTATGTGAGTGAGAGAACAACGTGGAAAAATGACCAAACACAAACACTGGGTTCACCACTGCAGAGACTGGCTCCCACACGGTGCTGGTATGCAAGTACAGACTGTGCCCATCAGCATGAGGTGGTAGTAGTGCTGAAGGATGGACTCCGCAATGAAGGATACTTCTCATGAAGCTGTGACTGTCAGCGTGAAGCAGGCGGCAAACGGCGGTGTAGCACTAGATTGGGGCCAAGTGATTTGAAAAACAAAATGACCTGCAGCGTTAGCTGTGCCTCTCAGCATGCGGAATGCGGAGACAGGTGCGTGGTATGGTTGACGGCGATGTATCACAGGAAAGGGGCCAACAGACTTTTACAACCCAAAGTAGCTGCTGTGTCAGCTGTGCCTGTCAGCGTGTAGAAAGCGGAGACAGGCTTGTGAGGGATGTTTGGCTAAGAAATGACGAAGGAGCCGAAGCCGCCCCCTCCTCACCAAGGAACGCCTACGGAGGCTGTTCCTGTGCTGCCCTGCCTCAGTAAGCTGACACAGTGAGAGATGGAAGGCAGCGGAGCAATGGAGGAAGGACCGCCGGAGCCTGGCGATCCTGTGAGAAGAGGCGACGCTCCAGGCGAAGGCCCATTCCTTCGTCAGCGAAGGTAGGTGGGCTGATGACCAAGCTCGCTCACGACTCTGAGGAAATTCTGCTCCCAACCGTTAGGCTAACCCGGCCGTGGCACCACATGGGAAACTGGCTTACCCCCTCAGTGATGCCACGAAGGCTTGAGGAAACTCTGCAATGTAGACTGGCTCCCACGCCATTATGCTAATCCGGCCATGGCACCGCAGGGGAAACTGGCTACTCCCACCGCGATATCACGAAGGTTAGCCTTTCCGAATGCTTCCTTCCGGCGATGCGCTATCCTTTCAAGCTGTGGCTCGAGGCAAAGTCAGTCGCACCACACAGACAACAGTACCAAATTCTTCAAATTGGCAGGCACAACACTTCAACTTTTGCAACGCGATATCTGTCCCCACAACTGCAGCGGATTCTCAGTCCTCCGGGACCCTCTCACGCAATCAAGTGTTGCTGTACACTTTCGAGTGCCTCCTCATGTGGGGACTCCCACAGGCATGATGACTTTGAATTACAATCTGCAATCCGGAAGCACACGATCCCCACAAGCTGCAGCAGTAGCTTGAGGTAAGAGAAGTACTCACTATATTTTCCCCCTTATCAGGGTTGTATGTATCAGCTGTCCCTGGATTACGTATTGGCGGTAATGGTGAACCGTCCCCACACGGTTGTTTGTAGACAGTGTTACAAAAAGAAGATGAAGTGCAGTAAGGTTAAGAGTCTACTTTATTCGTTCCTTTCATCAGCACAGGTTCCAGTCAGCTGGAGTCAGCTGTGGAATGTTCATAACACATCAGAGTGGTACATACCAAGAGGTGGAAGGGGGGTGGCGGGGCATACCAAGTACAGATTATAACATTAATGTTAAAGATAATCAAATCCTATTTACACCTTCGTATTTATTGCTCAATAGCTCTCATATACAGAGAAAGCTACATCTGAACTTGATTGTTAATTTTGCTTGGAAATAAATGTATAGTTTGTCTTTCAGTAAAAGAACATTTGTGAAAGCTTTGTCTCTTTACACCCCTAAAGGTACTTGCGTATTAAAAAAGGTAAATGGTAGTCCTAAATCAGCCAGTCAGGCAGTTAGTCAGTCAAAGATCTTTATCTCTTCAGAAATATAGTAAAAACGCTGTAAAAATACATAATAAATATATAGTAAAAAAATAAAAGTAGTCAAACTATATTGCATAAAATGAGTAAAAAAAGAATAGGTAGGAGTAAAAAGTAGTTCTAAAATGCAACACATTTGTACCACCAGCATCGATTAAAAGGCTATGCAGATTCAATCAAGGAGCCGAGTAATCCCCACAATCATAAAGTGCATTATTGACAGGGTGAGAAAAGAGAGGGCGCATCACTTCCAACACATTGCATGAGAAATTGTAACATTAGTAATTTGCTGCCTCTGCCCCTACATCATCTGAATTAGTTGGCAGGCAGCTGAGTTTGTACCTGATTTGCCATATACAGTGTAAAAACCCTAAAACGGTGACAAATATGTGTTGACTTATGCCAGATTGTAAGATCCTCTAGGCTATCAGATGCTGCCTAGTTCCTACATTACGACATACTGGAATCAACAATTTATCCATGGCCTTCTTGTACTCTGGGCAGAAGAAACGGATATGCACCACTGATTCAAATGAAATTCCACAGGACGGACAAGCCCTCTCAGTGTTTCTAGTGGGACCAGTCCAACTCTCAGTAAATGTGTGTAATGGCAAGGTTCCGAGCCTAAACTGAAAAAATTACTTTCTTGCCAGTGCGGATTGGATCTTATCGAGGTATTGCTCTGCTTTATAATCATCCTTCAACTGGAGAAAGGTGTCAATCAGGTAGAACGGAGAGGTTCGAGATGATAAGGAGATCGCGTAGCAGCGTAGGGAGCGACCTCTGACCCTGCCTACAGGTTAGGTCGCCCCCACGCCGCTGCCGCCTACTCACCCTGGTCTCCTGCTACTGTCTCCTGCTGTCAGCTGACTTGGCCTGCCCGCTTGCTGCCTCTGCCTGCCCCCGGTCCCAGCCGCTGCTGAGCCGGTCACTTTTGCCGCACTCTTCCCGCCGCTGCCTCCCTGTGGCCCGCCCCCCTGACAGCCCATTCGCCGCCCCACTCCCACCACCCAGCTGCTCCTTCCTCCCATCACCGCTCTTATGCAGACTACGAAGCAGCCGCGCAGCGGGCACGCAGCTGGCGCGCCAGGCAAGCCCATCTGCGCCCGTCCGCGCCTGGACCGCGCCCAGTGCCAGAACCCCTGGACCCCGCAAATGCCACAACACCAGAATCCACTATGACGCCAGCACCCTCCACGCACTCAACGCCTGCCAAAACCACACCTGCTTCCAGGCAGCCCCGAAACGGACCCACGGACCCTTCTCCTGCCGCACCTGCAGCTTCACCGGTGACAGAAACACCAAACCTCCAAGGACTGGACCCAACCACCTCCTCTGCATGCTCCTCAACACCCGCTCTGCACGTAAACACGCCGTCGAGCTCTGGTATCGGCTCGACACCCCTGCCCCAGACGTGGCCTGGTGGAACGACTCCTCGGCGCCCGACATCGCCATAGCCATCCTGGACGGCTACAAGATCACACGCAGGGATCGCGCCAATGGAATTGTCCACAAGTCCACCCTCAATGTCGCCACCCACGCAGACGACACCCTCAACACTGCCGAACACCTGCACTTCCGGATCCACACCTACCCCAATGCCACCCTCAGAGGAACACTCATCTACAGACCCCCCGGACCCCAGGCTCAGTTCAGCGACTCCATCGCCGACCTCGCCAGCACCCACGCACTCGCATCCATGGACTACATCCTCCTCGGGGACCTGAACTTCCACCTCGAGAACAACAACTACGCCAACTCCGCCACCCTGACAACCCTGACAACCTTGCCAACCTCGGCCACAGACAACTCGTCACCGCATCCGCATCCACCCACGCCTCCGGCCACAGGCAGGACCCTGTCTTCTCCACAGGCCCCCACGTCACCTTCGACCACACCACCGAACTCCACTGGACCGACCACCGCTGCATCCATTTCACCTTCAAGAAACCAACCACGCACCACCGCACCCAACAGCTGCCTCGCCGCTGCTGGAGCAAAGTCACCGAAGGCCAGCTGATCACCACCCTCGCCCAGAACCCACCCACCAAGCAAAGAGCTCTTCAGCATCGTAAAGGAACTCTCCAACCCCAGCGCCAACGCCAGTGACATCCCTCCCTCACAAGAACTGTGCGACTCACTAGCCATCTTCTTCCACCGCAAGATCGCTGACATCCACGACAGCTTCAACACCACGCGCCCGCCCTGACTACGCCAGACTCCACCTCCCTTGTGAACACCCCCAGCGCCAACCTCCTGACCTCCTGGTCCAACATCGACGACGTCGAGACATGCAAGGTCATGAACTCCATCCACTCAGGATTTCCGTCAGACCCGTGCCCACACCACGTATTCAACAAAGCAGACACAGCCATCGCACCCCAACTACTGAAGGTCATCAACATCTCCTTCGAAACAGCGCATTCCCGGAAAGCTGGAAGCATGCCGAAATCAACGCCCTCCTCAAGAAGCCCAAAGCGGACCCCAAGGACCTCAAGAACTTCCGGCCCATCTCCCTGCTCCCGTTCCCGGCAAAGGTCATTGAGAAAATCGTCAACATACAATTGGCCCGCCACCTGGAAGACAACAACATCTTGGACCCATCCCAGTCCGGATTCAGATGTAACCACAGCACCGAGACAGCCCTCATCTCGGCCACAGAAGACATCAGGCGCCAACTAGACAACGGCGAAACATCAGCCCTCATCCTCCTGGACCTGTCAGCCGCCTTCGACACGGTCTGCCATCGCACTCTAAAGACATGCCTCCTAGAAGCCGGAATCCAAGAGAAGGACCTTGACTGGACCACATCCTTCCTCTCCGGCAGAACCCAGAGCGTCCGCCTCCCACCCTTCTGATCCGAATCCACCATCATTATCTGCGGCGTCCCCCAAGGCTCACCCTCAGCCCGACGCTGTTCAATGTCTACATGGCCCCCCTCGCGCAGGTGGCCCGCCATCACGACCTCAACATCATCTCCTACGCCGACGACACCCAGCTCATCCTCTCCCTCACCAAGGACTCACACACCGCCAAAACCAAACACCACGTGGGAATGAAAGCCGTCGCCGACTGGATGAGGAGCAGCCATCTGAAGCTGAACTCGGACAAGATGGAGGTCCTCATCCACAGACCCACCCCCTCAGCCTGGGACGACTCTTGGTGGCCAACCACACTGGGAACAGCACCAACACCCACCGACAATGCACGGAACCTAGGATTCATCCTCGACTCCTCCCTCTCCATGTCTAAACAGGTCAACGCCGTCTCCTCCTCCTGCTACAGCACCCTCCGCATGGTCCGCAGGATCTACAAGTGGATCCCGACCGAAACAAGAAGAACGGTGACACAGGCCCTCGTCATCAGCAGACTGGACTACGGCAACGCACTCTACGCAGGAATCCCAGCCAAACACCTACGACGACTACAACGCATCCAAAACGCCTCCGCCCGACTGATCATCAACGTCTCCCGCTGCAGCCACATCACCCCCCACCTGAGAGACCTACACTGGCTCCCTGTCGACAAGAGGATCACCTTCAAGCTCCTCACCCACGCACACAAAGCACTCCACAACGCCGGACCAGCCTACCTGAACAGCAGACTCAGCTTCCACACCCCCACCCGCCAGCTCTGCTCCACCAGCCTCGCCGCCGTCCCCCGCATCTGACGAACGACCTCCGGTGGTAGATCCTTCTCCTACCTCACCGCCAAGACCTGGAACACCCTCCCTACCCACATACGGCAGACCCAAGACCTACTCGCCTTCAGAAGACTCCTCAAGACCTGGCTCTTCGAACAGTAGCAGCACCCCCCCCCCCCATCCCCCCTCAGCGCCTTGAGACCCTCACGGGTTGATAGATTGATATGTTAGGCATTCAATCTATACTGTAACTTCTGTTGAGGACAGATTAGAAGTAAGAGCAAAAGTCTCCTTTGGGACCTCTCACAAATGTTTGTTCCTCATCATCCTTAAGGTGTCGCCTTCACTTTAGCCATGGAAGGTTTCTAGACTCTGAACTACTAAGTATTTCCTCCAATCCTTGTCGGCAGGAGTGCAATTCTGGAAAGGCCCAGATCATTCTCCAGAATAGGATTGGTCAAACACCAGTCCATTAGGAGATTGGTCTGAGCCCTGCATCTAACCTAAGTGGTAGCAGGGGAGTGCTAACCGGGAGGCCCAGCACATATCGTAAGAATCAATTATCTACAGTCATGAGGGCATTTACATCCTTGTGCATCCATAATTCAGCTCCATAAATAGCTGCCCCCAGGCGTGGTAATTGTAAACTTGGCTCACCGAGGAGATTGGTCTTAAATAGGAACCCTGTTGAACTTTTGACAGCCCCCCCCCCCATGTGATGCTCCACTTTAAGTCTACGCCTTGAGATTTGGGTAGCCCAATACAAATGCTCAGCAAGGGTGATCTCGAGGTATTCAATGGTTTGGACCTGCTCAAGCGGTGTACCCTTCAAAGTAGAATTGGATCTGGTTGTCAGGCAAGAGTTAAACACCATGTGTTTAATTTTAGCCACATTGATTTCAAAGCCCTCAGTTTGCAGACGCTCCTAAACTTGTCTAGAATGTGCTGTATTCCCATGGGTGATTTGGACAAGAGAAGTGTGTCATCTGCAAACATTAGGGCAGTGTTGTAGCGGAAAACGCATTTTATGTATAGAGGTGCATTATAAGCACACGTGTAGAGTGCATCCGCACATAATCCTTTGTTGTATTGACATAAAGTGCTAGGATCATGAAATGTAATAACGTGAATAGTGATGTGTTTTAGGCTATTGCATGGTATCGTGTAGAATTAACATAGAAAGTGAATAGAACTACCCGAAAAAATTAACATGAACAACTCCTATTGTGCAACTGACAAATTCATGTATGAAATGTTTTTATCAACGTGCCATTTTACATGTAGGTAGGAATATTAACTGAACATGCCTTTTTTCCTAAGCAATTCTGTGAAGCTCGTATGCCATTTTCTTATGTTTGCTGAATCGTGAAAGCCTGAAATGCAATTTCCCTGGAAGCTCTCACTTTAGAAATTAACTGTTTGAATCTCATGATTGCTGCTGCGGATCTTGTTCTTTCTCACTTTTTGTGTTGCAGGTGGAAGAAGCACCTTGTTAGCTAGAATAATGCCTGTGTTTTATTAGTTAGGCAAGGAGAGAAGGAGATACATTGTGGGCTGAAGTCGATAAGAGAAAGTGTTGCGTTTCACACCGGAGAGAGCCTGGGAATCAAGGTCAGCATGTTGCAGTTCGGGAACATCACTATCCCATGGAAGGCTACCTTTGAGATAGTGCTCTAAGCGGATGGCATGACCCGCAGGGACTCTTGGTAAGATACCTGTATTATTGGAACATTGTAAGTAGGGAAATCAAAGATTTATGCTATCCGACCCATCGATGGGGGAGAGACTCCACAGACTGACACCTTTATGCCTTGTCCTGGAAGATGCTTCAGTAGGGATATCATGGTAGTGTTACTGTAGGGATAGATTATGCTTTATACGCATCAACCCTCGATGCAGGGAAACTTGGACTCATGCTTTTTGATCTTCTGTATCCTACTTCGAGAACTGATTGTTCTGATTTTGTTTCAACGCCTCCGACTGATACGCAACCCTGGCTTTATGTTCATTCTGATGTATTTTTACAGTCTTGTGTTGAGATGTCTTTATGTCCAGTTATTCTTGGCTTTTTAATAAACTAACTAATCTTATGTAGTTGTTTGTGGTTACTATGTGTCCAGAGAAATCCCATTTGAATTGATTGTCTTTTACAAAGAATTTCTCTCCTCTATGCTTTCATACTGTTAAAAAGAACCATCGTATTGTGATTCTAGAACAAATCCAGAACCTTTGGGCTCGACCCTTTCAGTTGGAAGCAGTGTAGGATGGCTCTCACATGAGGCGAGGGAAGAATCCAGAATTAGTCTAAAACACAGGGAGCCCAGAACACCAGAGCCTCAAAATAGAGCCCAATGACCAAGAACATAGAGCGACGGAGTTCGGCGGAGAACGACGGAGTATGATGGTGCAGCAAGATCAGCGGCGAATGGAGGAGTGAGTATCAATAGGGTGCTGTGTGTTAGATTGCAGGAATTAATTGATTGTGTGATGTCTGGTGGAGTTGGTGCAAAAGTCGAGTGAATGTGGTTTCGGGCCTGACGTGGTCCAAGGACTGAGATTTGAGTTGAAGTTCCCGAAGTGGCCTAAGATCCTGGAATATATTAACGGGTATAGAAGACACCAAGATTGTTTGTAATTGTCTGACCGAAGAATTGAGGAGTTGTTGTGAGACGTCATTGACAGATCCACCTAAGACAGGGAACTTTGTGTAAATGGGATGCATGGGAATCGTTTAGTGGACCTTGTGTACAGAGGTGAACTATACTGATTCAGGTGACCAGCAAAGGTGGAAGGTTGCCGTGCGTGAATGTTCTCGGATGATTGAATTCTATTGATCCTTTTAGATGGCAGACAATTGCGGAGTTTAAGACGAGTGTGTGAGTGAATGTGTACGGAGAAATTGTGAAGGACGGTGAGCCGCTACGAGGAGCAAAGGTGACGACAGAGTGTGCTGCGCTGCGATAGGTCGGTTGGTGTAACGCCACACTGGGATTGGTTTGTAGTCATCTGGAAGTGGTGGTTAGAAAATACTGTTCCGTTGTAATACTGCAAACTGCAATTTGATCATGAGTTGTTTTAGAGTGTTGCAGGAATTTTTCAGAGGTGATCAAGGGGTTGTTACTCGAGTGGGCAAAGAAGCGCCACCTTCGGCTACTCCAGCACATTATGGGGCAACAAAAGTAGGGCTCCATACTATAATTAATAACGCAACAGTCTTATTCCGCAACCCGCACTTGTACCGCCACCAGCCCTGACACGAGCCTGGCAACCAGGAAGGAAAGATGCACTCCAACTGTGCACTGCCCCTCAATGTCACATGGAGACACACACGCTGAGAAGCCTCAGTAAGTTTTAAAAATGAACTACTAGCATCAACTGCAGCACTGCCCCTGCTCACAGCCGCTTACTGACAGATGCGCCAGCTGAACGGCAAAACTCACCTGCGACTTGTTAACTCACCACATGCCACGTGTAACCACAATATGTCTCCTTATCAATTAAATATTACCAATCACCTGACCTCCTGAAAATGGCCAGAACTGCCTTAACAACCTTCCGATGGCCAGCATAAACCGACACAACACTGCCTCCCAAAACAGGCTCAAACTATATGAAGCCCACAGGCGCTGGCTATCATCCCAAAGTGACCAAGACTGAAACCTGTCTTTACCCTTGACAATGAAGTCCTATAAACACAGGAATCTCGCACATCAGCTCCAGCGCTGTATACCAAAAATCCCCTCGCTACATCACAGCCCACAGATCTTCTTCTACGACCACATTTCATTCACTCATTCACTGGTGGGGCCCATAACACCAATCATTCATTCTACTTTAAATCAATGGTCCTCGAGAGAGGGGAATCCTTTCTCTATTCCATGCGCTGGAAATGGGAGGAAAATTACACCAATCACCTGATGAGTAACAACAAGTTCACCTATTCCTCCCTACCTCACCAGGGTCTTATACCTTTATAACCTAACAGTTCCTCCCATGCTATTGGCCATGGATCAGCTAGTTGCTGGGAAAAAAGCGACATCTTATCCTTCTAGACAATATATATCAAAACACTTCAAATAATAACCCGACACAGTTCTTTAAATGAAATAATATGTTTATCTAATTAAAGCATAAGGAAATCATATAGCATTCAATATTTTGGTTCGCATATTTACCTAATCTGGCTAAATGGCGTCCTCTATGTCAAATTCAGATCTTTCGTCTCTATGCCCATAAATCAAAGAATCAGTTCGTAAGTTAATTGGGCATCTGATCAGTCCATCAGAGTCTCTGGCAAGCAGCTGTCCAGCAGTGTCACCGTCCTCTCCGTCAGCATAACGTCGGGCAATCTGGTAAAGTGAAGGTGTGTCTTTCCTACCCTCTCTAGTCTACTTTTATAGTAAATTTCGACAACAAATGTAACAATACATGTTTTAGAACAAATTCGATTGGTTGAACCAGAATCATTCTTCCTGATTCCCATACATTTAATGTTGCATTAGATGTAGTTCTCAATTTATTAATAAAACTGTAACAGTTTCTAGTCCATCCAGGGCATGTTTATTCCCATGCGGGTTTGTCTTCATGGTGTCATCAATTATAACAGTTCATGGTTTAAGGAAGTTCATTGTTCGAGGCTTGGAACTCCTCCTGGTGCGTCCTTCACGAGTACAGTCTGCCTGGGGTCAGGACGAGGTTATTTTTGCTCATCTTTTAGCGCAGGCGCACTTCACTCAGTGACTTCTGTATCTCGTCTGTCCGTCAAAATAGGGATGGCAGCCATTTTGTGGCCACTTCAGAAAGGTCAACTTAAGCAAAGAGACACAAAACGTAATTAATACATGGAAATGACTATTAAAATGTTATTCCCTCACTAAACCCTCTATGTGTGTGTATTTATCTGGCAAAAGCAACACGCATTGCGGTTTATACTCACAATTTAAAGCACGATTCACAAATCACATCACATAAGCAACATATAATATACAAATTCTAAATATCTGACATTAGTATGCGTACGAAATTAGTTTACGCATCAATCAGGCCATGCAAATGCGATTCCCACGTGTATTTTCTAATCAGTAATGTTGATTAATTAAACACACAGCAAACCATTAATACTATTAATGTTAATCAATTATTCATGTTAATTCAAAATGATAAAATGGAGGAGGTATACGATTCTTAGGGAAAACCTCGCTCCAGCACTGTCTCCACACGCATGTCTAAAACCTTATAAACTCCTTAGTATACTCGTAAAAAAAAAAACTTCCTTCTCATATACTTAATTAAGCTACTAATAAAAGGTACTTATCTGTGTATGGGAAGCAACAAAATAAGGAAGATGGCTATGCGTTCAGTGATAATATGCATTTTTTAAAGGGTCTGGAATGTTGGTTGTTGTTCTAATTCTATGTTCTTGTTGCTGCTGTGTAGGAGGCAATAAAAGAGATGATGCATAATATTGGCCTCCTGGCCTTGCCATACAATGATAGTCTTATTGCTATAAAAGCAAGGGGCACTTTCAAAAGAAGCAGGACTCAGTTGCTTTAGCCCAGTCTACTGAATGAGGCAGGAAGGGATGGATAGAGACCCGTACTGCTGTGTATGTCTTTACATGAAAGATATAGAGCTATTCTGAGGTGAGACTAATAATCTTAATGGACAGTTCATTTCAGGTCTGTAAGCCAGCAGCAGACCTTATTTCACTCTGTCTGCTGCCTGGAGAAGAAAAGAAGTTCCAGCAAGACAAGTCTCATGTTAAATTAGATGGGGCCACAGGGTTATAAGATCCGTGGCAATTCCACAAAGCTGGTGCATTTCACCCTTAAATATCAGTCATAACAGCCTAAATTACTAGGTGAAATTCTGGGGAGGAATGGGGAATAAACAGGAGAACTGGGTGTGATACTCCTGATTTCTTGAGGAAATCCTATTTTATGAAGGTATCCTCAGTCTACACCTCATAATTCCCTGCAATTTCAATCCATTAGAGTACTCATGCTTGCCCCAGGTCTTAGTAAACCCAGGGTGGGTGGAGCCAAATTCATAAAGCTCTGAGGTTTTTACATGAGTCTGATGGCTGTAGGGTGCATGAAGTGTAATAAACGTATATCCTGCTGCAGGGTGTCCCTTAGATGGTGGGGTACTGATCTCTTTCTCCAGGCCACAGTACCATCAGACTTCAAGCTATTCCTTCCTCAGAGTTCAATAACTTGCCTGAACAAGAAGCATTAGAAAGGGTATGGAAAGAGGAGCCTAAAGAATATACTGAGTAAGTCTAAGGCAGAAACATGGAGGAAACAGCTTGTGAGGGAGACTATGAGTGTCAGGACAAGAAGGAGAATTCAGGATAGAAAATGAGATTGAAAGGGGAAGTATGCATCATGTGCATGAGGTATATGGAAGTAAGCAGTTGACTCAAGGCGCAGTAGGCTAAATGGGGCAGTGAGATGGCAAAGGAAGTGATTGAGGGATTTAGGGGCTGTTGTCAAGCATTTAAATAAAAGGGATAGCAGTGAGAGATGAAACAGGAGCCAGAGTGAGCTGAGTTGAAAACTGGGAAAAGTGAAGGTAAGAGGGGAGTTATGGAAGAGGCCCCATGACAGTGGAAGATAGAACTTGGAATATTGATTTCAGAGTATGTTGGAGGGAGATGTGAGGTAGGTGGGATGGTGGGGGAGATATGAAGGTCAGAAATGTGAGAAATAGGGAGTGTCGGGCATAAAGCAGCAGCCCAGCTGCCCGGTGATGCGGTCTGACTGACCTTGGCATGGCACTGCAGAGTTCCAGACGGTCCTGGTGAGAGGCCCAGGAAGGTGTTTTTTCTTATGCTGGAATAAAGTCAACACCCACAATCAGACTTCCGTAACCATTTGGCAACAAGAATATTAGCGCTCCGTTCTGTTTCTCTGGGACTATCCGCCTTTTGTTGCCTGACCCTATAATGGAGGACTCCAGGGAGGAGACCCAACATCCACCACAACCAAGAGGTTAGGCCTCAGCAAGGTGAACAGCGAAGGCATTTTAGATATGACGGCCTGACTTCAGATCAACAGGCTCTCTGCCAACCTCTCGCCAGCAGCCCTTACTGGACAGATCAAATAAAGGGGAGGGCTCATCCCACAGCTAACTTGGGGTGAGGTGATATGCATTGAGCGTTGCTTCCACAATACTGATCACATATGTGGTGACTGGGTCTCTACACAGATAAGAGGAAGGTCCATACCCGGTCACCAAAAGGGTCTACAGGATTTTGATCTCCAATTGGGAACCCCTGAGTCCTGGAGAGGTACTTCAAGGCCCTTTACTCTAGATAAGGAAGCACACCAAGAGCACGCTTATCTGGTCTGCAGAGTCTACACAAGTATACACTCCAGGGGCCCGGAAAGGGAGAAGCTAACAGAGGACTCTTGAGGCCACCAACACACCTCTTGTGCATAACTGACTTCCCAGCCTATAAGTCTCCAAAGAAGCAGCAACCTAACTGGGTGTCCATCCAGCTACTTCTCTCCAGCAGAGCCAAGGGAACAAACAATGAGCAACTCTGAACTGCTCAACATGTCAATCACGAAGGAAGGGCTGCTAGCCTCCCTTCGAGACTTCAAGAAGGAACTGTGAGAGGAGATTAAAACAGATTTGATTGCACCCCTTTAGTCTCTGAGTACGGATCTACAAGCCAAACTCCTAACTCTCCAACAAGAAGTAGACTCAGTGGGCACCCGGGTCCAGGACCTTGAAACCAAGATAGCGGATATGGAACACCGCACCGGTCAGCTAGAGGAATCGACAAGCGTACTTCGTCAACAGCTACAAGCAACAATCCTCAAGTGTTAGAAAACAGATCGTGCTGAAATAATATTTGGATACGAGGTGTGGAGTAGGGGGTTGAGGGCCAAGACTTGGAGGCCTTTTTGATGGGACCTTTTTGCGGAGTTACTAGGCAACTCAACACCAAAAGTGAAGATCAACAGAGTTCAAAGAGTGGGCCTGTCGACATGAAGAGATAAAGGTTGCCCTAGAGACTAAGTTGCATACATTTAAGACTAAAGAAGTCATTCTCGTGACGGCCAGGACAGTAGAGTCAATTAGTTTTCAGGGAGACTCCTGTACTTTATTTCAAGACATTCCCTTAGCAACCTTACTCAGGCATCAAAACTTTTGTCCGATCACTGACAAACTAAGGAATGAAGGCACCGAGTAGCACTGGACATTTCCTTTTGGGCTGGTATTTGAGCTCCACATCAAGTCTCAACATGCCACTGACCTAGCAGAAGCTATGACATTACTGGATATGCCACATTTGAATACACCCTCTACAGAGGAGCTCCCAAGCTCTTCCGGGGGGCTGACCCGCAGTCCTCACAATAAAGGACAATGGCTTGAGCACGCTGTCCATGTCAAGCTAAGAAGAAGTGCAAATAGTGCAAACATGCATGTCCTGTTTGTTCACCACATAAAAATCCAAGCGATCTAAGCTGGTCAGTTAATATCTACCCACCAGTAGAACCAGCGATGCCTAGCTTGAGCAGGACAACCACCTGATACCACTACACCGATTCAGGAACAATTTAAGTAACATCGGGGGTGTTAACATACTAAGGCTAGCTTTGACTTCCTGATCCCATCTAGGTACTTTCCAAACAATGCCTTAATTCTGTCAATTATTGAGAAAGAAGGGTAGCAACATTGGACCGATTCGCCCAACATGTTTGCATTTTTTCCCCCCAAGACAAATGGTTCTGGGTTTTAAAAATTGTATTGTTTACTAGTTCAAGTAGTTTTGTTTGTTATTTAGACATTTCTTATAGCAGTAGGTGGACTGCAATGAATGGCTGCAAAAACTGGAGGGGAGTGAGGGTGGACCTGTGGGCAGGCTAGGGAAAGTCAGGGAGGGGAGGTTAAAAGGTAGTGCCATATTGAGATTGACTGGCAGGGGGCAATTATACGACAAACTAAACACTGACAATAACCATGGTGATCACTAAATAAACTTGTATTGTTAAGGGCCTAAATTCGCCAGCCAAATGACAAAAATGATGGACGTTTTTTGAGGGACGACCATTACGGTGTAGTGGCTATTCAGGAGACTTATTTTTAGAGAGATGAAGATCATAGACTGAGGCACCCAACCTATCCCACAGCTTTTAAGTCCTCTGCATCTACTCAGCACAAAGAAGTGGCCCTGCCTTTCCACTCCTCAATGTAATTTGAACCAGAAGGCTACAAAACAAATAGGGAGGGAAGGATCATCATGGTTAAAGGTCATCTCAGAGACAGGGTATGTACCTTTGCCTCGGTCTATGTACCGAACTCTAATCAGGCTCCTTTTCTTCACTCTTTTCTGACCCTATTGAGCGGTTTTGCTGACGGAGACATAATATTGATGGGGGATTTCAACTTGACATGGCACTCTAGTGAAGACTGTACCCACTCCCATAGGTCATCATCTCGGAGTTTCTCAAAATTTCCTAAAGAGGCTTTCCAGAACCTAGGCCTCCTGTATGCATGGAGGACAGTCCACCCCAAGGTACATGACTAAACCTTTTCCACCCACACACATCAAACATACTCTAGATTAGATTATATTTTTTAAGCAAAGCCCTGAGCCAAGCCCTGATACAGGACATACAAAATGCTGCCATCTTCCCCATATCCATTTCAGGCCATGCACCGGTTGCAGTGACATTGGAATGAGATACTCCACCGCTACAATACTGACAATTATTCTTTCCCTCTCCCCTAACAAAAGATCGCTTGCTATGAGAAGATCTTAGAAAAGCAATCAGGGAATATTTTGTATCCAAGATACCTCTCCGACCAATAACTGGAATGCGTTTAAAGTATCTATCAGGGGTAAATGTACAACATTAAACTCTGCCCTTAACAAACATACAGCCTCCTAATGTGTGGCACTTGAAACAGATTTACATCAACTTGAACAGGCACCTGAAGCTACAGTGAAAATTTACTGTGGTAGGAAGCCAACTTAATGCAATTTATAACAATAGGGCAGAGTTCACTCTTTTTCATCTCACACAGGGTCTTACTCTCTAGGAAATAAAGTGGGTACTCACCTAGCTCACCAATTAAGGACCAAGTGTGAAAAAGAGTACATTGGCAACATACGCACCCAGTCAGGCCAGATGTCAACCTCTGAAATGGAGAAAGCATGTGTTTTTATGGACTTTTATGATAAAATGTACACAATGGAACGCATAGACCCTCAGGCTCAAACTGGTTATTTGAATGGGGTGCAGATTCCTCAGATCACAGGGGCCCAAAATGAGGTTTTGGGAGAACTCATCTGCAAAGAAGAAGTACCCAATGCTATTTCCTCCCTAAAACTTCAAAAAGCAGCCTCACAGCTCACTTCTATAAAACCTTTAGTGCAGATTTGACTCCGCAATTGACTCTTCTGTTTAAGCAATTAGATGAACAAGGGCCGGTCTATGAACGAGGCATTGGTGACAGTTATCCCGAAACCAGGGAAAGACACAAGCTCCTGTGGATCTTACAGACCCATAGAGCTACTCAATCTAGATGTCAAATTATACACAAAGATATTAGCATCCCACCTTGGCATTTTGATGCCGGATTTGATCCATCCAGATCAATCCGCCTTCATAAAGGGCAGACGGACTCACGATAATGGGACATGAGTGCTTCACCTGATAGAGAAAGCCACAAATAAACAGATCCCAGCAGTACTTCTAGGCCTAGGCCTTAACGCTGAAAAAGCATTTGACCGTCTAGATTGATCCTTTCTCATTCTAATATAAAAACGTTTCAGCTTCTGTGAAGCTTTTATAGCCATGGTACAAGCTATTTATGATGCCACGAGATCAAGAGTGTTAGTCAATGGAATCAATTCTAACGCTTTTCAACTTGGGGGGGGATGAGCGAGGGGTGCTCCTTTTCCCAATTGTTATTTGCTCTTATCATCAAACCCCTGGCTGCTCAGACCCGTAATAATCCGATAATTCAAGGTCTCACTTTGGGAGCGACAGAACATAAAACATATTTATTCACAGATGTTGTCCTGACTCTCACATCCCCACCTTCCTCTTTACAAGGAGAACTAAGTAGATTTGAAACCATAGTAGGCTTTCGAGTCATCAACTAAATCTTTCCTCCTCAATTTGACCCTAGCCAACAGTGCAATGGAGTCACTGGTAACCTCCACTCAATTCCAGTGGGTGAAAAAAGATATAACATCACTAAGAATTAGAAACACTCCCAGACTATGAAGCCTTTCTAAGGCCAATTTCTCCCGCTGCTTCATCAGCTGAATGTAGACCTGAGCCGATGGACCCCTCTCTAAACATCGTGTGTAGGCTGCATTCATGCGATAAAGATGACTATTTTACCTAAGGTTCTCTATCTTTTTCAGAGCCTTCCCATAGCTCTGGAACAAGATTTCCTCCTGACCCTACGCACACTTATCACTAGTTTTTCTGGCAAAACTGCAGACCTCATCTCCCATATACACTTCTCAGACTGCTGAGGTGATCGGGTGGGCTAGCTTCCCTGATTTCCACCTATATTTTAAAGTGGCTCAATTAAGAGTGATTGCCGAATGGTCTCTTCGAGCGTCGGACAAGCACTGGCTACATATGGACAGGGCCATAGTAGGGAGAGTCATATGGGCTATACTATGGAAATCTAAAACGGAGCAGCTGATGAATGCTTATCTCAGCACACCCACTAGGACTGCTCTGAAAGTATGGGATGGAGTGAATATGCAGGAGGATTGGGCAACCTTCCCTTCACCATATACGCTCATACACTATAATCCAGCCTTCTCTACGGCTTTAGAACCAGGCTATTTTGATGCATGGAATAATATCTTGCATCAGACTCAGATGGGTTTCCGTCCTGAACACAGCACGGAGTCTGCTTTCCTCCTGATCACCGTGAAACTTAAAGTGATACTTGACCAGGGGGGATCTGCCACCATCCTGCTCCTTGATTTAAGTGCAGCGCTTGATACTGTTGATTTTAGTATCTTGATACTCAGATTACATGAGATTGGGATTCAGGGCAAAGCCATGCAATGGCGTGCCTCCTTTCTAAGTGAAAGATCATTCCAGTGTATGGAATCCACCATCCTCTCAGACATGTTCTCTGCTCCATATGGAGTTCCTCAGGGCTCGGTGCTCAGCCATACTTTGTTTAAAATTTATATGAGCCCACTAGCATAAATTGGGCAGGAGTTCGGACTGTCAATTGTGTCCTATGCTGTTGACTCACAATTAGTAGTCTCAGTGTCTGAAGTGACTAACTCCAATCATCTGCAGCTAGTTCCATGCATGGAAAAGATAGCAAGTTGGATGGCCAACTGCTGCCTAAATCTTAACAGCGAGAAAACAGAGCTGAGGTTCCTGGGCAACTGCACAGGGCCTTGAAACAGGATCAGCTGGCCTGAAAACTGGGGTGCACCCTGCTCCTCAGCCCTCCATTAAGAATTTGGGGATGTAGTTGGACCATAACCTTCCTATGGAAACTCAAGCAGAAAAACGTTCAGCTACCTGCATCGGTATTCTACGTATGATCCATAAGATCATAGACCTCATCCCGGAAAAGGCCCGGAGAACGGTGATCCAGGCATTAGTGGTCTCACGACTAGACTACGGTAACTCCCTGCATTTGGGGGCCCCAAATACATAGTCAACAGGTTACTGCTTGTCCAAAACATTGCGGCCAGGATGCTCCTAAAGATACCCAAGCAGGAGTCAGTGAGATCCTCGCTGAAAAAGCTCCACTGACTACCTATTCAAGCCAGGGTCAGGCTTAAAGCCCTTTGTCTAGCCCATAAAGCTTTGCTCGGCAGGAGTCCACCCCTGCTAAAGTCCCTCGTCTCCCCAATTGTCCGCAACAGATCTCTCAGATTCTCATCTGACTTCCTCATGAACACACTAAGGATAAAGAGATCTAGATGGGAAGTTGATCTTTTTCTCACTTGATCCCAAAATTCTGGAATTCAATGACCACTGAGTTAAGACTTTAAAGGACAAACATAGTTTCAGGAAAAAACTCAAGACATGGCTCTTCCCATGAGTGCTCCTCCATTCCTTCTGATAGAGCTAGACTTCATTTGGAGTCAGGCATTGCTTTATTTTGGTGCTTCAGACAGACTGCATTTAAAATGACGCAGATTTTGGTACAAGTGGAAAACACATGGCACATGAGATTATGAAATGAGGCCTAGTCAAATGATTTTAAAAAGGTGCACTTTGGTGCATTCAAAATGAAATACATGAAATGAGGCCTAGTCAATGCTTTCAGTCTGAAATGCTTGTGCTGAATTAACATGTGTTTTTGCAGTGTAAAGAAAACTCGTGATTTAGTGACCTCTTGAGCGGTGAAAAAAATAATCATTGAATGTGTTCTCTCTTCCCAGCTCCTTTCCCTTATAAATTACACTCCCTATTCCTGTTTTAAGAGAGTTTGGCTTTGTTGCATATTTAGACTAATATATTCAGTTCATAACACATCTTGTAATGTGTGTTAATTAACCATGCACCAAACACTACACATGGGGTTAAAGCATTTTGCATGAAAAGCTATCTAAAACATTAGAGCATGTTGCTATAAGTATGTATTAACTGCTTGTGCTTTGAAAATTTGCACTGGTGCAATGCTATGTTGTACATTGCACATTTTTGCATGTTGTGTACAAATAATAGAAAAGCTGCTTTAAACTAATAGCTTTTGCTAGGAAAAATAATACAAGGTATTAGTATGGGGGTGGTAAACAGAATGGGTTCTATTTAAAAAATTAATACTGTTTTGTGTTTGTTTTATTTTTGGGCGTAAGATAAAATGGCTGCCTGTGAATCCAGCAAGGCTGAGAATGGTGCTGAATTTGAGAGCATGCGCAGATTATACCAGCTTGCCTCAAGTGACGACCTAGTTCAAGGCCACTGTGAACTCTAAATTCTTGCTGTTCTGCCAAAGTACCAGTGTTTGTGGAATGCGCTTATCCTGCGTGCGATGTCACAGGATGCAGGAAACGGGACTGAAACATTTTTCCTAGTAAATCTTGCTGAAATATGTGATTATATTTATCATTAGTGCTTCTTTTATTAAAACCAGTATGGTTTGGAATTTGCAATGAGAAGAGGATGGTTAGATCCTCATATCATCTATGGTAACCAATCACAGTGCGAGTTTCTCTGAATTTGAAACAATTATTAGTATAATCTGCCAAGAATTAGAGTATAAATAATGACCTCTTTGGGGGGGTGTGCCTTCTTGCTGCTTGGCTGCTTTTAGGAGGAGGAGAAAGGAAAGGCAGCAGATGAGGCCAGACATTATATGGGTTAGGTGTGTGATCGTCGCGGGTGCAGCCTGGGTGGAGATTGCGTCCGAGGAGAAACACAGGGAGGTGGGGAGCCTTTTGCTCATATTTTTTTTCAGAGAGTCCTTGCATTTCATATTTTTGGCAAGGCAGATCACATTCCTCTGATGGTCTGTGAAGGAGGGGCTGTCTTACTCCTTGTGTAGCACAGAGACACAGAGGATCAGACCAGGGCAGAGAGTGGAGCTGGATAGAACAGGTTTAGATAGTAGATGCTAAAACTTTTAAGTTCATGCTTTGACTAATTAATTAGTTATGAAAAGGTTTATTTGTCTTATGCATTTATTTCTCTTTATGGGAGATTTTTGCCATTGATTAATTATTGATTAGCCTTGCAAGACTCACTCTTTTCTTAGAAACTCTTTAAGAGTTTTGACTGACATTTTGCGCCACATTTTCTTTTCTACATGTGATGCTCATATGCAGACTGTAATATGTTCTGTATTAATGCTATTTTTCCTAATTTCAAAATTCTGTAACCTGATTGATATTTGACTAATGAATAAAGGGTCAGAAAAACTTCACTTTTAACTAAGAAAATAAAACCCTTTAAAATACTCACAACTCTCTTTATTGGCTTAAATATTAAATACATTTTTGATTTTTCATGTTTATGTAAAGTCTCCTGAAGGTAATATCTAGTGGCAAGGGCCAAGTACCTTTACAGCGGTGAATTAGAGGTTTTGCATTCAGAAATTACCGTGAAATTACCGATGCATCACTTCCTGCCTCCTCTCTGCAGCGCTGGGAAGCTCTTGGGCAGCCATGAACTTTATAAATCTCCTAAACATAAACATAAACATGGAAGGGGGGGGGTTGCTTAAAACTAGCAGATCTCTTTCACAACTGGGATATTTTAACCTTTGAGAATTGTACACGGGACTTCAATTTTATCAAATTCTCAATATTATCACTACACTCAGTTGAAGCACTGTGCACTACAAACCGAATATAGGAAAGTGGCCACTGTAGACCATACCCCCATAGAACTATTTGCCAAGCGGGCTGGAAACACTCCCTCCTTTACTCTCTATTATTAGATATGCTACACACTTCACAACTACAGCACAAAACAATGTGGAAACAAGTGCTACAAATCGATATACTGGAGAGAAAATGGACACACCTGTGGGGAGACATTGCAAAATGCAACCATTCAGTAGATATGAATGAGGCGCATTATAGGATTATGTACGATTGGTACTTATACCCCACCAAGTTAAAAAAAAAATATTTCCAAATACATCAGACCTTTGCTGTAAAGGATGTGGGCTGGTGGGAGACTTTCGTCACATATGGTGGGATTGCCCAGCTATCTGTCCATTTTGGACCGAGAGTCTTGCGCAAATTAACAACATCCTGGGGTACCCTATCCCAGAAACCCAGAGTTTTTCCTAATTAGGTCTATGAGCAGATACTCTGAAGTATCAAACTAAAGGTAACAAAGCTATTATGTGGTTATGCCTAGGAGCGATGAAACAAGAAAAAGCTGCTGGCTGGAAAAAAAAGGATGCCCAGACGACTTTAAAGCCTTTGAGTTTACATGGGACCCACTGGTGGATTCTGTTCCAATAGGCCTCTCACTAATGACCTATCCCACTAGAACGAGAGCCCACCATCTATTCCAGTTTTAATACAAATAGATTGCCTCCCTCCCTAGGATAGAATGATGTCCCCACAGCTGGTCCTCCCGTAGTCCCTCCCCATGAGACTAACGACAAATAAGCCTAAGCGGCCTCTAGGCACCCACTCACTGCTTTATCTCTCATTTCTTAAATTTTTTTGGGGGGGGTTCAAATCTTTAGTTTTTTCATCCAGTGATTGTTCTTGGTTAACGCTTCTTCATTTGAAGATAGGGGAAGGGGGGTAGTGTTGTTCTTTAGGTTGGGGCAGTAAACGTTGAGAAATAGCGATAAGGTGAACATGACTGTGTTGTATTATTCATACGCATTTGACTGTTTTTAGCTACCATAAGACTCTGAGCCCGTATTCTGAAGATCTATAACATGATGCTGAGATTTGTACTGATTACTCCACTGTACTAATTGCTGTTTTAAAATGAAAAAAATCAATAAAAACATTTTTGACAAAAAAGTAAGAGACATGAAATTATATGATAAAGATAGAAATTATATTTCTATTTCATTAATTTCACACTAATTGTAGGATTTATAACTTTAGTGTTGTACTTCCTGTGATATCTGTAGAGTGAAACGCCATGTTTCATTATTTCTGGAAAGTCAACAAAGCTCAAATGACGTCACTTCCTCAGATGCCCCGAGATTCTGGTTCTGTGATGCCACTACCACTATCCATGGAATTTTGCTGAATGGATATGCATGTAGTTGTCAAGTGAAAAAGACCAAAATAACTTTATATTTTTTCCACTAGATATAATGGGGTCATTTAGACTTATGCATCACTGATAATACACACCAGGGCGGTAATTTGATCCTATTCTAGTGCTATTGTCAGTTAGATGGTGTGAGCAAAAACACCTTGCTCTTGTTAAAGAAGAGATGCAAATAGCATTTGCACACATTTTTCTATATTTTTTGGGCACACCTAATGATCAAATGCAAAAACAAGCACATGCCAAAAACATCCAATAGCCATTACACATGTTATCTGCACCCATTTTTGTCAGGGTGTTTTTTGCACCCATTGTTATTGTGTGGTTTTTAATGACCCTGTTAGTTTCACTTGTGCTGGGCTCTGGACAAACCTCAGGGATTACAACTCACAACACAACACACACACACTTCATTTTGCTCGTTGTATAGTACGTTTGTAAATTTTAGAACTTGAACCTTTGTCTTTATTCAATTGACATTAAGATTGAAAATATTTGCATATTTACTAATTGTCAAAAATTTCCAATTTCCTAAGTGTCAGACATTAGACCTCGTACCCTCAAGTTTTCTATTTCATTTTCCACCATCTATTAGCCTCAGAGGAATCTCATCTAACGCTACTCACAACCCAGCAAAGACCTCAAATGTCATTGCTTCACCCTTGCAACACCTTGACAACACTTGTTCACTCCTTTGCCCACTAGTATGGAGACAGAGGGTGTTCTTGTCAAATCCTACTGCTACTAGTGGACGCACAGCACCATTTGCAGCCATAAACCCCTAACCCAAAGCTAACAACAGTGCAAAGGCAAAGTCAATAAGAGGGAGAAGACTTTAATTTTCAGGTAGTAAAAAGCAATTAGAAGCGATACCCAAAAATATGGGGAGCAGCTGACGTCACCAAGGGTTTCAAGGCTAACACACACTAGGAGAAGTAGTGGAAAGAATTAGCATCCTAATGAGCGACACCCAAAGGCAGAACTCCCACATTTCACAATTCCACACAGGATTAGCTCATCAGTCTGATTCTATTTTTGGGGGGCGAATCTTCTAACTGTAGTAAAGACAATTATAAGAAATAGACAGGACTACTAGTATTAGAGTGCATAATAAATAGCCCAGATTGGGTGCGGTACTCGCAGATAAAACTTTAATAGTTGTACAACTTCACCAAATTCCCATGCCCACGAGGAATGACTGATGATGTTGACGCAAGTTAAAATCGTAACATATCATTTGATGTTTCTATTTTAAGATATTGAAATGCAACCCCATGGTGTGCAATTATGTGGTGTTCTCACATCTTTGCCTGTTTTGCATTGATTTTGTAAGTATGCATACCAAATCACATCTGTCAAACTCTGCCGTGCATCAGATAACAGAGATTGACAAGTGGCTCTTTATTCAGTCAATGGTTCTCCTGTCCTATCTCCAAGGAGCTGATGGTGAGTTTGCAAAATGTGATCTCTTGGTTTAAGATGGGTTTATGTTAAATGTAAACCTGGAGTTTCATTCACTCATGACAGGGTCAAATGCAGCTCTATTTGTTCAATGCTGGGAGTGCGAATGAGTTGTATTGATCCATGAGGCTATTGAATATTTGCTTACACATTCAGAAGAAAATGGCTTACTTGTTGTGCACTGAGCAAGCTAAAGAACAGATCCTGGCAAGAATAAGACAAGAAAATCGGTTATTGTGTGTACAGGGGTTTCATTTCTAGCTGTAATTTCAGAGCCTCTACTTTTCTGCTTTTCCTTTGTAGGTCCAGAAAATCATCTGGCAACTCATCAATCACAGGTTTAAATTTAACTATGGGATGCAAACGAGCGCTCAACACACATAAAAGTAAGCAGTAAGCACATTTTGCAACTTATGAAAATGTGTCAGGATATAAATCAAAAAGAGGACGTAAACAGGGTTCAGAAAAGAACGCTAAAAAGACGCATTGCATCCTACAAATGTCGTTTTAGAAAACAAACACCTGTATTGCTTCAGTTAAATTATTCTGAGCGCTCATTGGACACCTGCCCCATTACTGTAAGTATTATTTATTGCACCAAACAGTATATTTCCAAATTGAGTCAGAGGTTAGATTAATTTAAGCAAAGCCGTTTATTATTATCCACAGCTAAGAAATCGTTTGCGATGGTGGCATGCTTCAGATCTTAGATTTAGCAACCTTAGAACTTGGAATGGTGAGAGCTCCATTATAGACAATGGAGCGGCTCAGGGCCAATAATTGCTGGTCTAGGCCTTCTGCTCCAACATTCCAATGTTTGTCCTTCTGTTTCTCCCTTTTTATTTTGGAGCATTCTACCTTTAAGGGTAGAATCTTCTAATAGCATTAAAGCTGTTCTGCCTCAGGCAATACCATTTGCTAAAGGCCCTTGCACTTGTTATTAGCCCAACCCTGTAGCTCGGGCATATACTTTCGAAAGAGGGACGGGAGCCCTCCACAATAATCTGCATTGCTGTATTATTCAATGGGAAAGACACCTCCAAGAAGTTTTGAGCTGGTGCTAGAGTGAGAGGAATTCACACAAAACTGAGAGATCCGGTCCACTCCTGTTCAATAAACAACCCCCCCTTGGATAATAATGCCACTGTAAGACAGACACTTACACTTTCAGAAATGATTCACAATAGCGTGTTAAGAAATGTTTGAAACTGAGTTTCTGGTGGGCAGAGGTATGCACCTTGTCCAAGCAGGAACAACAATCCTAGTCAGGGTAAGTCAGATAAACACAATAAATTCACCTGTGCACACCCTCTGGTAGCTTGGCACAGAGCAGGCAGAGAGGCAATGTGTAAAGTGTTTGTGCAACACTTCAAACAGTAACACAGTGAAAACACCACACTAACACCCCACACCAGTTTAGAAAAATAGATTATGATTTTATAACTCAAACAAGACAAAAATGCAATAAGTAGAGGTCGATAGATGAATTTTTAAAGATTTAAAGAAAAAAATAGCACTTAGAAGCAGTAAGTGCCTATGGAGTTATCTGGTTGTCCTGGACTGGGGTAATGTCAAGAGTTCAGATCGACCTTGATGGAGTGCAGGCTGGATACAAGAGCCATGTAAGGTGAATTGAACAAAAATACCTTGATCCTGGTTGCAACAGCGAGATGCGGGGTGCAGCCGAGCGATGCGTCACTGTCGATCCCACTGTCGAGGTGATGCGGTGGTTTCGAAGTTAAAGGCCCCGGTCCGAGATGCATTGGTTCCGAAGTCGATGCACCGGGTTTTTCCCACGTAGTTGAGGGGATGCATTGATTGTCTCTATGGCACCAGCGCTTCTGATGTGTCAGTTCCGATGGCGATGCGCTTGTTCAAAGTGCGATGGGCCGGTTCAGTTACTGCAATAGCGGTGATGCATCTATTCTGCTAAAGCAGCAGAGGATGTGTCGGTCCTACTGGAGCAAGCATCTGGATCCACCTGCAATGGACCAGGCATTGGAGCAGGGGGTAAGACTTTGATATCCCTGTGTCTTAAAACAGGAGGAAAGCCAGCATGCCCTTGGAGATCACTCTGGGTTTAAGTAAGTTAGTCGGGTTCTTCCTCAAAAGGGCAGAGGGTAGTAGGTAGCAGGGCAGCACGGCCAAATAACAGTTCTTCCAGAGTAGCAGTTCAGCAGAGTGGCAGTCCTTGTAGCAGCCCTGCAGTCCTTCCTACTTGTAGAGTTTCTTCTCCGGTCCATTAGTGTCTGATTTGGTGGGATCAGAGACCTAGTACTTATACCCAGTTGTGCCTTTCAAGTGTGGGTGACTTCAAAGAGGGGCTTTGAAGTGCATTGAGATCCTCTCTTCCAGCTCTGGCTCCAGACTCACTCGAGGGGGGTATGCAGCTCTTTGTGTGGGTACAGCACACCGCCTGTTCAGGTGAAAGTGTCAGCTCCTCCCTCCCATCATGCCCAGGATGGCCCATCAGGATGTGGATGACCACTCAGTCGCAACTAAGCTCCCTTTGTATGTGGCTGTCTAGAGGGAATGCACAAAGTCCAGCTGTCACCCACCTAAGACATGTATTGGAGACAGGCTTCAGGCACACTAGGCTAAAAGCAGAAAAATGCCATCTTTCTAAAAGTCACATACAAAACAAAGGCCAGTACTGATGTTACTCACAACAACATTATTTTATATTTGTGACCATGAAGCTCAATTAACGTGGTCATCATTTATTTCATCAATCTTTTTTCAACAGATTATTGTTTATTTTATGTCTGTCATAGACGTAGGAACCAAAAAACAGTGCATTTGTACTTCATAGAGTGCTTAATACAACCCATGTGACATAAAAGCAAATGACACAACACATTAAACAGTGAATAAACACAAATTCTGGCACATGCACTTGAAATATACATGCACATAAATGTATCACAGTTCTCAAATTCAACACAAAAAGGAGCCTATGTGTAATTTCAAAATAAGTGAAGGCCCCTATTTAATGGACCAAACCAGGGGATGGAAGAAACAAAGTTTCTCCAACGACGAACAACAGGGGCCATGGAATTGCAAATTGTTCATATAAATAATACCCTGTGTCAATCCAAAACTTTTGCATTTTTTGGCCACACTCTCCCTGGCGTATTCTGCTGTTGACGTGTTTCAGTTTTGGGTTCTCCTCAGGACCGAGAACTGCTAACCAATAGACTTCAATTTCATGTATTTGGAGTTCTTTTTTTGTTGCAGGGCTTTAATTTTGTTGTTTAGATATGGGCATGAAGAAGGCTGAAATCAATTAAATTTTAAAACTGTTTTTTCATTTCTTTATCGAGCCTGTTGAGGTCTCCAATGATCTTTCCAGAAATTTTCAAAGGAAAATGCAAATCCAACGGTCGCCTCCTATGAATCTTTCTAAAAGTGGCATTTGTAAAAGGGTAGTAACACATTCATCTTTATCAGTAGAGAGGATCTGTCATTACCATTCGAGTGTTATGAAACATGACAGATCTACTCCTTCTCAATGAGGAATTACAGCTTATAATTGGAATAAGGAATTCTCAATATTAACCTACGAGAGGAGTAGGCCTCTCAGCAGGGAAAACAAATTTAAATGTTTTTCACTACCAGTACATGCAAAACTTAAAAGTACATCCTACCTTTTGATTACACAACACTCTGACCTGTGGGTATATGTAATAAAAGGGGAGTTTTAAGGTTTTGACAAGGGGATTTAAATGCCAAGCTGACATGGCAGTGTAAACTGCACACACTGTCTGTGCAGTGAGAGGCCTGAGACATTTTTAAATTGCTACTTAAGTAGATGGCCCAATCAGTGCTGCTGGCCCACTAGTAGAATTTAATTAATAGGCCCAGGGCACAGGAAGTGCCATTTTACTAGAGTCTTACGAGTGAATTAAATATGTCAATTGGGTATAAGCAAATATAACATGTTTATATGAGAGAGCACAAGCACGCACTTTAGTACTGGTTAGCAGTGGTAAAATGCATAGAGTCCTAAGGCCAACAAAAATGAATTCAGCAAAAATAGGAGGAGTGAAGGCAAAAAGTTAGGGGATTAACCTGAAGAAAGTACCAATTCCAACACCTCCTTTATGATAACAGACCTTATAGTTTGATTTCCAGGCAGCACACAATTCCTATGTGTTCCGCCACAGTGGGATATATGATAGGCTGTCTCGAGGTAATTATTTGGTGATGTAGACCCATGTTACTAACCAAAGAAATAATCAAAACTAATTTAAGGTTCCTTAACGTTTTACGAGACAGTGCACATGCATTACTGCCTTGGATCTTAACACAACATTTCAACCCAAGTACAAAGAGTGAGCGGAGAAACAACCATGCTCACAAAGGTATACGCTCCATTATAGAGAGGACTTGTGGAACACTAAAATCATGTTTCAGGTGTCTGTACCCGAGTGATGGAGCCCTCTAGTACTGTCCAGACATATGCTGGAAAATCATAGCTACATGTGCAATGTTCCATAATGTTGCCATGATGAGATGTCTTAACAATGTGGAAATTGAATCAGATTCTTATCTTGAGGAAGGAATACTACAATTTTAAGGCAAACAGGAGGAATTGTGTGCTGCTGAGGGTAGAGCACGTCATACAGAGAGTACTTGTGAATATTTTTAAGGTCAGTAAAAAGAAAATAAGTTAGATAAATGAAAGAATATGTGTTTCTGATGACTATGAACTAAAAAAATACCTTTTATTAGGGTATCATCATAATCCTATTTAGTTTTGTTTTATCAAAAACATAAGAGTCATAAGTAAGTAGCATATGAGGAATACAACAATCACATTAGTCCTTTCTTCTTGATCTGCTCGCGTTACTTTTTTCTGCATTACCAGCCTCAGGAGAACCACTAACATTTGTACTAGATGTATGACTTTCCTCTGGCAGTAGTAGTTCCTTATGCTTCTCAGTTTCCCAAAGCAAGATGAAGAAATATGACGACCTTGAGCCGCAAAGGATAAGTCTGTTTCTCATTTGATGCCCAGATTTCTTTTAGTTTTTGATGGTACCGGCGGTGAGCCCAATACTGATGGCCACCAAAGACTTGCGGGGGAAGGGGCACCTGACTAAAGAACTGGACCTCCGTCTTTTCAGCCTTTAATTTCAGGCAATTACTATTCGTCCAGCTAAAAAATGTCCATCAGACTTTCCTTGAATCTAGCAAACACATCCACAAAATGTTCCTTAAATGAGAACACCAACTGGGTGTCATCCACGTAGTAAACTACTTTCACTCCCCATGATGCAATGAGAGTAAAGAGTGGCACCAAATAGGTATTAAAAAGCAGTGGACTCAAGGCAGAGCCCTGAGGCACTCCACACTGAAGTGGATTTGATGCAGATCAAAAATGTCAAAGAAAAACCTTTTGAGAGCGGTCTTTAAGATAGGACTGAATCCAAGAGAGTGCCACCCCCTTAAAGCCCAGCTGTTTTAGTCTATCTAGCAGGATTGAGTGTGCTTCAGTGTCAAAAGCTGCAGATAGATCTAATAAGACTAGCATAGCTAACGCGCCCGCGTCTACAGTCATTCTCACGGATTCAGCCACCTCAACCAGCGCTGTCTCAGTGTTATAACCCGACCGGAATCCAGATTGAGAATCATGCAGGAGACCATTTGTCTCAATAAACTGGGCTAGCTGCCGTTGCGCTAATTTTTCTAGCATTTTTGCAGGTGCTGGCAAGAGGGAAATCGGTGAAAATTGCTGAGAACCGCTAGATAAGCATTCATTGTTTCAGTAGAGGTAGTAGAAATGCATGTTTCTAGATATACGGAAAATGTCAGTTTTTAGCGAGGTGTTCCAGATATAATTCAGTATCAGGTTAGTATTTAGTGGCATATACTAAGGATTGGGTGTGCCAATTTCCCACTAGGGAACGTTGTGGGAGTTGCAACCTGGTCGCCTGGCCGCTGATCTAAGATATTTGCCAGATATAGTACTGATTTGAATATTTTCCATGGCAGCTGTGACCTGCACTAATCGAAGTGCCACATCTGTACTGCAGTGACACAACTGAGTTTGTATATTAACAGTCCAGCAGGATAGTTTGTTAATGGTCTGTGCCAGACGGTTAATGATCTGCTTAATACATCAAACTACAATATATGTTGGTGATGCCTACGCCTTTGCGGTTAATGATGTTGAGGCTAGGCTCTAGTGAAAAATGTCATTCCACTCAGGTAATTGATGGAATTTGGTGACAAGAGCTATGCAGAGTTCTGGCCAAATGCCGCCAATCACTGTATGGTGGAATCTTTTCTTCTGAAAGGCTCCAGAAATGTGACGTAGTGAGTGCAAGTGAGAGTGAGATTTGGCATCCCCTAGCATGATTTTCAGGTTGCTAGGAGGACTTCCGATGAGATTTTCTAACACGGACGATCGCGAGTGATGACAGACGTGGTCACAGTCAGTGGGCTGCTTCTCAAGTAGATTTTCTACTCAAGCACCAGCATAATCAACTTGAATGGCCATGCTCTGCTGTGCACAGCGTGGTGCTGTTCACACTGATTTTTCAGCACGAATGCGCATCCAACGCTAAATCGCAGTGCGAGCAGCTTGACGTGCACATGTCCGCCTGTTTATAGAACTACTTCATTTGCGTATTTGAGAGATGGTAAGCTGGGTAACACAAATGGAATTGACCTTATCCAGAATGCCATTGTAGATTTTAGTTTTTAGGGATTTTGGCACAGTGAAGGAAATCTTCCCAAACAGCTCCTCACTATGGGACAGACACTCCTCGGTTAGGACCTCCAGCTCCTGTTCTTGTGCTTTCTGGCAGCAAGATCTTTGTCATCTTTGTCATCTTCTTCCCTTGACATGGTGCTCCATCTTTGCACTCCCAAATTCTATATGTCTCCACAAACACGCTCCTGTGAACCACTACTTTCCTTTGTATTGCAGAGCACTAGGAATAGGATGTATTTATTGACTTCCTCATTGTGAGGTCATCACTCTGCAACCATAATGCAGTTTTTCTTATTTGTGAATTTTTAATATCGATTCACATTTTAGCAATTCTATAATAGGAAATCCCTAAATAACAAATGCTAAACAAACTGATTTGCAGATAGAGAAAAACAGCCTTTCATACATTCAAATAGCAATTTCCAAATAGAAATTTAGAAGCAATTGTTTTTTAGAAATTACCAACCAAAACGCATGTACATCCGGCCCTTAATGTATAAACACCTCAAAAAGCTTTGAGGTCACTTTTTGACGTCAGAAGGCACTTGCACAGTCTGATTTTCACTGTCCATCATTATTTTAACTATTCCTTCTACTTGTTTAGTTGCCTGTAAACAAGAGTAATATTTTCGTTTGAGATTTAGCATTTGCTTGATATTGATATTAATTAATGTTTTTTTATTTAGTGATGCTGCCAATGAGTTTTAACCTATCTCCTAACAAAAGCTTGACTACTCTACTTCACAACCTCTAGTGCCCAAAATGGATACATTGGTTACTAAAGTGGCAAACAATAGTATTCATGGCTGCTGGGCGACAGTGCTAAACAGCAGTACCCACAAAGAGCACTATCTAGAAATCTCTGACTTTTCCCGGACTGCAAGGGAAGGCCTGATATGTTGTTATTTAATGTGTCACTGTTGCATATGTGTGAATTTGTGTGTGTTAGACTTGGCATCCTTGGCGTGGTTCTCCTGACTTTTTGCCTCTACATCCTGTATTTTTTATGCTGTGCTGGATTTTGTTTTTGCTGGCTTAGATGCTTTGGGCACTTTGCCACTGCTGATCAGTTTCAAAGTGCAAGTGCTCCCTGTATCAATTACTATTGTGATTGGCTATCAATGATTGTCATATTTGATTTACTGG
The DNA here is from genome assembly GCF_964204655.1 of Triturus cristatus. NCBI lineage: Eukaryota > Metazoa > Chordata > Amphibia > Caudata > Salamandridae > Triturus > Triturus cristatus. Next base: position 1,578,125,468 of record NC_140590.1, read on the forward strand.
TAAGTCCCTAGTAAAGTGCAGTGAGTGTGCCAGGGTCTGTAAATCAAATGCTACTAGTGGGCCAGCAGCACTGATTGTGCCACCCACATGAGTAGGCCTGTAAAGGTATCTCAGACCAGTCACTGCAGTGTCTGTGCGCAGTTTTAAACTGCCATGTCGACCTGGCAAGTGCACCCACATGACAGGCCCCCACCTTCTCTTTTCTTGCACGCAAGGCACCCCTCAGGTAGGCCCAAGGTACCCCCATTGGCATAGTGCAGTGTATGTGAAGGATAGGACATGTACTGGTGTGTGTGACATGTCCTGATAGTGAAATACTGTGTATTTAATTTTTCACTATTGAAAGGCTATCTGTCCCATAGGCCAACATGGGAGTTACTTTGTAAAATCTTACAAGTATAACATTCCATTGCGACAAGATAGAGGAATGGAGTTTAGGCTCTTTGTCCTCAGAATTTAAAAAAACATCTTTTTAGGGAGATGGTTTTTAAATTGTGTGTTTGAAAATGCCACTTTTAGAAAATAGGCATTTTCTTATTCAACCATTCTGTGTGCCTCTGCTGGTTTGTATATTGACTGTCTGGTTTTGAAGTGACAGGGCTGAGGATGTGCATTCACAGTGGATAGCCACAATTGAATTTGAGGTGTGTCCTGCCTTTCCTTGGGTGACTCAGAGCTGAGCTGAACAGACCTTGGCTGCATTTAGAGTGGTGGGAGGAGTTTCACTTACACCTGAAAAGGCAGTGTCTCCTCCTCCTGTAGTGATGCTGCACTAGAGAGGACAGAACTGGTTTGGACTGGGCTCAGAGGCACTTGCCACAAAGAGAACAAAGACAAAATGGGGTATAAGTAGTGGACCTTAAACCCCAGAGTATTAGATCACTTCTGGACTCAAGAGGAACCTTTTGAGGAAAAGAGCTGAAGCAATACAAGGAGGAGTACTGCCCCTTTGCTGTGTGCTTTGCAGGGTTGGCCTGCAGATGCTGCTTCTGCCAAGGAGAGGACAAAGACTGGAACTTTGCTGAGAACCTGCTTGAATAAGACTCTCCAGGGGCTTGTGTGTGCTGGCCTTCTGTTCTGAAGTCTCAGGGACACAAAGACTTCACCACCAGCTTCCCTGAACTCCACTGCTAGGAGTTCTGACATGCCAGGAGGTGACTATTCCAGTTTTGGGCCTCTGAAGGTTGTTTCTGCTGTTGGGAGCTGGGAGAAACTTAAAGAAAGCAAGAAAAACAACTCCGACACCTTCAGCGATGCAATCAGGGACGGCGCAACCTGCATGGAGGTCAGGGTCACCACTAGTGAAGTGCATGATGCACCGCCCCACCTGTACCGCAGCTCCGACACCCTTCAAAGCCTGCCAACACCTACAGTTATCACCCTTCCAGACGCCATTCCTCGCACCAACCAGCATCAGCATCCCGTTATCGCTGCGCCAATAACTGACGAGGGCGACTTCACAAAAACTTCAACTTCACATTGCCTCACCGGAACAGACACCGACGCTGCCATCTTCCCCTGTCCTGGACTCAAAACGTCACCTACTCCGCTACACAACGCCTCGCCACTCCTGTGGCAACCAGGAAACCGGCCTCAACCTCTACACGACGCCTCACCTCCACGATGCTGTGCATCGTCCATAGACTTCGTTTTCCAAGGTACTGTTGTTTGGGGGTTCGCATGACTTCATGCCCGACAGCGCGCACCCTGTGGTCGGCGCTGTACTTTGGATTTATGCCTGTCACAACATTGTAATATCCCCAGGTGGAGCTATTTGTTTGTGCAAGTGCTATTTCTGCAAGTAACTGTTTTTAAGCACTATTTTGATATATGTATATTGGATTTTGGTCAATTTCGTCTTGTTTGGTTTAGATAAAGATAACTGATTTTTCTAAACTGGTGTGGTGTCCATTTGTGGTGTTTTCACTGTGTTACTGTGTGTTTGGAGTACAAATATTTCACACATTGTCTTTGGGATAAGCCTGTCTGCTCATGCCAAGCTACCAATGGAGTGAGCAGGGGTTATCTAAAGTGTGCATTCCCCCTACCCTGACTAGAAGCAAGGGTCCCTACTTGGACAAAGGTGCATACCTCTGCAAATTAGAGACCCCCATTTCTAACAGTGTGGCACATCAAAAATGTACTGATTAAAACAGAATGAATACTGCTTCAAAAAAAAGGCAGACAGTATGACAGCATCAGCACCTCACACATCATACAAAATAAGTTAATGAGCTTAAAATTAGCCTTTAATACTCTCCAAATGCATAATAGTAACTTGTCCGGTGCACCATCAGTCTTTAATAAACATACAACAATATTTACCAGCACAAATACACTACTATTCAGATTACAAATAACAGAGAAACAAAAATCACAGTTACATGGTACACTAGGAAACACATCATTAATTGTGTTTCGGTCTGAAGGGGACCTGTCAGCCAATCAGTGGAGAGAGACCATCAGTCTGATGTCCTGCCTTGTGAATCTGACTCATTTGTGTAGGTTTTTCCTCCTTCATGCTGTATTTGTTAATTTCTATATTCATCCATTTCAGCCTTGTTATTTCAGTGCTCACTGTCACACCCTCTTACTGATTGGATACAGTACAGCCCTCACGCAACACACATCTTTAGGTATTCCAGGGGTTGGGACGGAAACGTTTCTTGCATGGTAATGGTCGTACACCTGCCAGAACTCCCCAGCAGCAGTGGTATCTGAATCCTTGGCAACAGTCTTTGGTCATTGGCAAACATAGACCATGCTTGTGGGCCATGTCCTAGGCCTGTCTCATGGATTGTAGTCCTGCTAAGACCGGGAGGGGTGTACCAAAGCGCTATTCTCAGGTAGTGGAAAGCTACTGCTTCTATCTGGAGGCAGCATATTGCATTTTCAATATTAGTGATCAGTAGAGTGAACATGAACAAGTCTTTTTACCTTTGTCACTGGAGTGCTGCCTCTTGCCCCACTTGCGTAAAGTTCAGCTGCTGTGTATTTAACTCACCTTTCACCTGCATTGGGCTGTATGTAGTGCCAGTCAGTATACGTGGTTGCAGACCCCTGTGCCTGCCCCAAGGAGACTACCGCTCATCACTGGCAGTACCAAATTTGACGCCAACCAAGGATCGTTGCCCACTCTCGCACCTGCCATTTCATCTCCAGCAGAAGAGGGTGAGACTGCACCTCCAGGGGTGGGAACAGGGAGGAACGTGCTCCAACTGAAAGGTGGAGGTGCTGCACATTTGACTTTGAATAGCCATTGTGGGATTTCTAAGACTCATATTCTCTAGCGGGTTGTCTCATTCCTGTTGGTTCAAGTGAATGGGGAATAACCTGGGTCCTAGCTAAAATAGTGGGGTGCTGGTGCCGTGGAGATTGTGCTAGAATACAGACCTTATGAAGAGTGTGTTATTATTTAGTGTGTTCCATATTTTTCTTTGTGCGTCTTTGGCTGGACATTAGCATACAATGAGTTGTGAGCCTCTGTTTACCCTACACCTACCTCCTTCCTGAGAAGCCTAGGACTGCTCAACTCATGGTACAACTAAGGGTCAAGTGCAGAAAGGGTACTTGGCCCAGTCACCCTGAACATCAGAAGTAAAAAGCCTCACCCACGATGGTTGGGCAACTCATGGTTGCCATTTGTTTATGACACCAGGTATGGCCCTCCTTACCTTATTGTCCCTTCACCTTTCACCCCCATATGAATTGTGTGGTTGCCTCAACAGATTCTCTTTAATGGGAGCCCAGTAACCCTTTTCAAGACCCCCTCAATTTATTCAATTTTCAGAATATTGTAGCATTGGCAAGTTGTGCACTTCAGTGTCTTATTATATCATAATGCACCACTCCACTGTATATAATTTTCACCACACTTATCAGATCTAGTGTAACCAGAAAATGCTATTGGGGATTTTTGCTTTTTGATGCTTTGCTAACTAGAACTTTAAATATTCGTATCTCTGGTTCTACTTATTGGAGTTTTGTCATTTTGATGTTGTCTTATTTATTAAAATGTCCTAGTATTGCTGTTTGAGTACTACACAAATACTTTAACCTCTTCAGCGCTGCGCTGATTCCCGCGCAGTGCTGAAAGATCTGAGCGCGGGCGGGGCCATGACGGAACGGTTCCGTCATAAGCACAGCCCAACCGGCGTGCATGACGGAACCGTTCCGTCATCGGCATCGAAGAGGTTAAACATTGTCTCTAAGTTAAGCCTGACTGCTTTTGTGCCAATCTACCCATGGTAATGTTTCCATTGGAGCAGTATGCAGTTGTAGAAATCAAGCTTGGTATCTATTTTTCATCAAGCGCCATATTAGACATATGTCTCACAGCCTCGGTCTACACTGCTGTGCACATTTAATTGAGTTCGCTGGGTCCAAACTTGGACAGTGTACCCTATAATAACACACTTTGCCACTGGATTCAAGCAAGCCTGGCTGAAGACGGCTGAAGTGCCAGACACCGGTCCTAGGAAGCTTGTTTCCGGTCCAGGGAAGACATGGCTTGGCAGTTCGGGCTGGACTGTTCCCATGAGGCAGAGGGTCAGACTGATTTGCATATGGCCATGTCTGAACTGGGATGGCAGAGTGGGCTAAAGAACGGTGATGGATTAAACCCAGATCAGTTGACTGGGGGTGAGTGCTTGCAATGTTCAACACTGCGTCCATCATTTCCTTTGGTGTTTGCTTTGTTCGCCATAAGTTGGCAGGGTATGCTCAGACGTGAGTCCCATGCTCACTTTGCCACTGGATTCAAGCAAGCATGGCTGAAGAGGGCTGAAATGCCAGAAACCGGTCCTAGGAAGCTTGTTTCCGGTCCAGGGAAGACATGGCTTGGCAGTTCGGGCTGGACTGTTCCCATGAGGCACAGGGTCAGACTGATTTGCATATGGCCATGTCTGAACTGGAGTGGCAGAGTGGGCTAAAGAACGGTGATGGATTAAACCCAGATCAGTTGACTGGGGGTGAGTGCTTGCAATGTTCAACACTCCGTCCATCATTTCCTTTGGTGTTTGCTTTGTTCACCATAAGTTGGCAGGGTATGCTCAGACGTGAGTCCCTTGCTCACTTTGCCACTGGATTCAAGCAAGCCTGGCTGAAGACGACTGAAATGCCAGAAACCGGGCTAGGAAGCTTGTTTCCGGTCCAGGGAAGATATGGCTTGGCAGTTCGGGCTGGACTGTTCCCATGAGGCACAGGGTCAGACTGATTTGCATATGGCCATGTCTGAACTGGGGTGGCAGAGTGGGCTAAAGAACAGTGATGGATTAAACCCAGATCAGTTGACTGGGGGTGAGTGCTTGCAATGTTCAACGCTCCGTCCATCATTTCCTTTGGTGTTTGCTTTGTTCGCCATAAGTTGGCAGGGTATGCTCAGACGTGAGTCCCTTGCTCACTTTGCCACTGGATTCAAGCAAGCCTGGCTGAAGACGGCTGAAATGCCAGAAACCGGTCCTAGGAAGCTTGTTTCCGGTCCAGGGAAGACATGGCTTGGCAGTTCGGGCTGGACTGTTCCCATGAGGCACAGGGTCAAACTGATTTGCATATGGCCATGTCTGAACTGGGGTGGCAGAGTGGGCTAAAGAACGGTGATGGATTAAACCCAGATCAGTTGACTGGGGGTGAGTGCTTGCAATGTTCAACACTCCGTCCATCATTTCCTTTGGTGTTTGCTTTCCTAGGGCAGAGGCTAACCTGGCTTTCACCGCAGGCAGTGAAGCAGGCCTCCATTGTAAGGGGAGGGCAAGGAGCCTGTTGCAGCAAGGTTCAGTATGTGACTGCACCTGCCCCTTTGATGATGCCTGGTGGGTCCCTAGGACTCCTATATCCTTGCCCCAAGGGGCACCTTCATTGGATGCGCTTACTCCTTACCATCTCTTATGTGGATGGAGTCATTGCTCATAAGGCTTTTTATCCACCTGGTATGATTCAATCATAGAGCCCATTTTTTAAAAAGGGGATAGAGCAAACCCAGTATGTTATCGCCCAATCTCACTATTGGACTCTACAGTAAAAATCCTGGGTCGAGTCCTGTTAGATAGGATGCAAGAGTGGGCGGTGGAACAATCAATCTTAAGCAATTTACAATACGGGTTTTGCAAGGGTTTGGGCACAATTGAACAGGGTTTAAACCTACATATCATTTTAGAAAAGTACACAAAAGCAAAAAGAGAAAGGTTATACGTGACCTTTGTTGACCTAATGGCGGCGTTTGAATGCATCATCCATGAGAAGCTCTGGTCGGTTTTAGAAGAGATGGGCGTAAATGTTTTAATAGTTTCTTTTTTAAAGCAGCTGTACTCAGGAGCAAGGGCCAGGGTTCGATTTGGAAGAGGTGGTGAATGCATGAAGCACTTTAGTATTAGAAGAGGAGTAAGGCAAGGGTGTATCCTTGCCCCGTTCCTTTTCTCATCGTACATAAATAAATTAGAGTCTGTTTTGATCCAGGAGCGCAAGGATTTACCTGTAGTGGAAAATCGCCCTATACCGGCACTCCTATACGTGGATGACGCGGTCCTAATGGCTTGCACACCGCTGAGCCTCCAAAGGATGGTTATTGTCTTCGTTAACTTTATGGCGAGCTTGGGTCTCGTGGTAAACTGTTCCAAAACATTTACAATGAACTGCGGGACAGGATTAAAAAAGAAGACTAAGACTGTTTTTAATAATTCAAAGGCTATAGAGAGTACGAGGACATGTCCTTAACTGGGGATTTTATTTGACCATTTAGGAACGTGGTGACTGGGGAATAAAGCAAGAAGGTTGCTATTTGTAAAATCGATGATGGCCCTGTTAAATTGTTGCAAAAAATTAGGAAGACGTGCCCCTGCAGAAATGTTACCAATATACAGTGCAAAATGTGTATCTATTGCTACGTATGGAGCCGGTATCTGGGGTTTTGTAGGGGTCAATGCTTTACAGCTTGCAGAAAATATGTTTTTGAGGTACCTCCTGGCAGTCCCAGACAGCACCTCAACCTATATATGCCACCAAGAACTTGGGGTACCATACCTAGAGGATGTAATTAAGATACAACCTGTCCTTTGGTGGCATAGGGTATGGACCGCAGATGAGTCAGGCTTTAATAGACAAATATTGAAGGACGCCTTAGCAGCTGATGGCGTCAGAAGCATAAAATGGCTAGATTATGTTATAAAGTTTATGATTAAATTAGGCCATCCCGAAATTTATAACAATCCATACACTATGCATAACGTGTCCAGGTTTGACCTAAAAGCAAGTTGCATGCATTATCTGGGAGGAGTGAGAAATACAACTGAATTAAAGAAACCAACGGTGCAAGCATATTCTTTGGCATTAGCAACCCCTACGATACAGCCATACATCGTCTTGATTTCTGATGATTATGAAAGGTTTCTCTTGACACGCTTCAGGTTTAACATTTTACATTGTTTGTTAAGCTTCCCTGTACAAGGTGATTGGTCGAGAGTTCTATGAAACTGCCCATGTGACGATGTCTCGATGCAATCTTTTTCTGCAAATTTTATTCTATGCCTAGAAGAATATGGATAATTCCTGTGCTCAAAAAATGTTACCCAGCATTCCTGACCCTTCAACAGCTAGATGATTATTTTATTATCGCTTCTGTTACTGCTTTAAAAAAAACATGTTTTTAGGTCTCGAAAATCAATTGTGATGTGAATCGGAAATTTGCTGCCCAGCCCTCGGCCTTAATGCATGGAGCACTTTATTTATGTTACTTATATGTACATTTAATTTTGAAAGCTGTTTTAATAGTATTGATGTATGTATTGAACTTTTATGGGTAACTGTGATAGTTACCGAATAAAGTACTTTTGACTTGAGTCATTGTGTCTCCCATCAGGTTTCTTACTCCTGCACCCCCGCCTGTAACATGGCATGACTGCATTGGCAACGTTTGCCCTCAGTTGCATGGGAAGAAGCTCCTATAGAAATGATAGTATGGCCCTAAATGTTCTGTACTGGGCATTCTGTTCAGTGTGGGGCAATGCTGGTATAGGGGGTGCTATGGCAGGGGATGTGGCATGGCTCTCCTCTGGCCACTGAGAAGCCAGTTTCTTCTCTCAGGTGGCATGCTTGTTCAGTCTCTCTTTGTCTTTTGTGCTTGCAATAACTTAGAAAAATCAATTTCTTTTTAACATGTACCTCCTTCCATGCGTTCATTGCAAGGAGCATTCAGCAGAAGCTCAGTATCAATGTATTTTGAAAGACTGCAATTGTGAAGTCAGTGCCTTAGCCAGGCAATCATCACTTTACCAATGTGGTGTTACTGCAGATGAACTTCATTTCTCCAAGTACTCCTTTTGTTTCTAATGCAGTTTCATCCTGGTAATTCATGCATGGTTATGAGTTGTAAGAGAGTCATTGGCATGCTCTCTGATTGTGCAAATAAACATAACATAACATGTGTATTTGTAAAGCGCACGTTCACCGAAGTATCTTGGCGCTGAATAACAGATGTTTATTGTTACCCAACTCAATGGTATTCATGTTATCGACCTCAGAGGGATGTAAGGCTGAGTGGACGTGCCAGGATTTGCACTTGTGAGCATGAGGTCGAACACAGGTCCACTGCTGCGGACGCATTAGTCCATTAAGCCACCAGACCTGGATAAGATACCTTTAATCACTGGTCCCACCTCCTGTCTCAGTTTCAAGGATCCAGTGATCTTGTGAACTGTGTCATCTCCTGAACTGAGGTCTCAAGGGGCAGTGAAGATGCACTGTTTACATTGTAATACTGCTTTCCAATGGCACACTATGCTGTTTGACCTATGAATGGCGACCTGTTGGTCTCCAGATAGGTGATTTTTATAGTTGGGATGTCATGAATAATGCTGCATGGATCCTGCAGGGAGTGAAGGTCTGTGTAGCCTTCCTTAAATACAGATAGGGGGATGCAATTGGAGCAGTTGTTTATGGACCTGCTAGTTTGGGTTTGGGCATTTATGGCCAGGGCATTCGGTAGGGTGGTCTGTTGTCTTTTCCTGTATACCATACCTGGCTCTTTGTTTTTCTGTTGAGCTTGCATATTGGTGTTGTATTGTTTACTTTACGACAAGTACTCTATGCATACCAAAACGTCCACATTGTGCATGCTTTCCTTCATCCACTTGACTACAGTGTAGCAGTGTCTCTGGTTGTGTCTGTTTACTGCGATTGTACGGTCAGGCAGATGTTGTGTTGTAGGTATCCCCACTAAAAGGAACACGCAATTCAGGGATGTAGGAACACTGTAATTCTTTATTTGTATGATACACATGCAAGAGCGGCGGGCCAACACACCCTGCTCCGTGCCGCGGCTCCGCTCTCTGCCGTTCCGCCTCTCGCGCATGCGCATTGCCCTGTAGCGCGTTCTGCCTTCGCGTGCGAGAACTAGAACGCACACTACAGATCCACCTCCTTTTCCATGGCCCTGATAACATGCAGTCCTCACAGTCTCTAGGGTATACACCCTCCATCTAGTTCAAAGTCTTTGAAGCGGCTAGGCCTCACAATCACTCTGCCAGCTCGGGTACGTCTTACCGGGGTGCCAGGATTTCCAGGATCATTGCTTACGGCTGGGCTCCCCTCCATGCCTCGGGGGGTCACCTCGCCCCGCTCTGTCCGGGCTGTGGCCTTCCTCCATCGGTAGCTCGTCCACTTCCATCATCCCCTGGTCTCCCTGCTCCTCACTGTACTCTCTCTCTGGTATGCCTCTTCCTTCAGGGAGTTTACTTCCTTCATTGTCCTTTGTGTAGGTCTCATGGGATAATTTCTCGTTCTCTTCCTCTGGCCATTTTAAGATCTTGTTGCATTTCGCCATGCGGTCGTGGGACCACACGTTCCCATCGCTGAGTAGGGCGGCTCTCTCATATACCTCCTCCACTTGTAGAAGTGGACTGTACTTGCTGTCTCCCTTCTTCCTTTGTACCGCTAACTTGACTCTCACCCACTCCCCTTTCTCCAGAGTGGCGTTTTTGACCTTCCGTCTCTTGTTGTAGTACTCCGTGTACACTCTCTGGGCCTTCTCCAGGTTGTGTTGTTCTACCGCCGGAGACCATTTGCTTGTGATTGTCTTTTCCCTCCACATGACGTTGTCCTTGGTGAAGGGGTGTCTCCCCCTTAGAATTTGGAAGGGGCTGTACCCCGTCCCCGTGGGGGTGATGCGGTAGGCCCACACCGTTTTCTGTATCTCTTTCTCCCAGTCTTTCCCCATCATGATGGCTGCTTGGATGGATCCCATTAGCACTCTATTGAAGCGCTCTACCTGTCCATTGCTCGACGGGTGGTACACCGCCGTGTGTAGCAATTTGATCCCATTTCGCTCCGCGTACTTGTTCCATTTTTCAGATCTAAATTGGGGTCCGTTGTCACTCAATAACGTTCTGGGGATGCCTTCCCTTAGGAAGACCGAGGTGAGAAATGTTATCACGGTCTCTGCTTCCATTTCTTCCTGTATGTGTATCTCCGGCCATTTGGAATACTTGTCGACCAGGACACAGAGGTATTGGGGCGTTCCGTGGATGTCCAGCACCGGTCCCAGGATGTCCACCGCCACATCTTCCCATGGCCCACTTGGTAAGGGGAATTTCCCCAGCATCGGCCGTAGGGGAACCAGTGTCTTGTCTGCTCTTTGGCACTGATTGCACTCTCTCACTTGCCTTTCCACCTGAGCGTCCATTCCTGGCCATCAGTACATGTGCTTCGCCCTCGCATTAGATTTTACTATTCCTAAGTGCCCTTCGTGTAGCATTGCAATTAATCGGGGAACCACTGCTGCTGGAGGAACCACTTTGTCTCTCCTGTACAGGAATATTCCTTCGTTCCCCACTGATAATTCTTCTCGTACTTCATAATATTTTCGGAGTGCCTCTCCTAGCCGTTTCTTATCCGGCCATCCTCTTATTATGTGTTCTTTGCCTTTGCAAATTTCCTCATCTTCTCCATACGCCTGTATCCAGTCTTGTTTGCTTATTACCCTTTCTGGATCGTCCATTATTGCCACCATCTCGTCTTCCTCGGTGGTCATGTCCGGGGCTCCTTCCATGGCTGCTGCTCGGCTAAGATAGTCTGCCACTTTGTTCCTCGTCCCCGGAATATACTCCACGTCGTATCTGTACTCTAGCAGTTTGAGCGTCATTTTTGCTATGCGGGGTGTGGCGCCAGCATGCCCGCTTGAGGTGAGCACCTTGACCAAGGGCTTGTGGTCCGTCTTAAGTAGGAATCTTGTGCCCCATAAGAATTGGCGATATTTTCCCATCGCCCACACCACAGCTAGCATCTCCTTCTCAATCACACTGTATTTCTGCTCAGTGGGTGATAGTGTCCTGGACGCGAAGCTGAGTGTTTCCACCAGTCCATCACTTCTTTCCTGCATGAGTACTGCCCCTAGTCCTTTTTCGCTGGCATCTGTCGTCAGAATCGACCGGCCGAGTGGATCATACCCTTGCGAGGGCACCGCTTGACTGATGTCTTTCTTCAGGGCCTCAAATTCCTTTTGTGTGTCCTCTGTCCATTTGTAAGTCGTTTTGTCCCTCGTTAGTTGTCGGAGGTGATGTGTCTTGATGGCGAAGTGTGGTACGAATTTGCTGTAATACTCTGCCATCCGTAAGAAGGACCTTACTTCTTCTTTGTTGTTGGGTGCTGTCGCCTTGTATATCGCTTCCACATTCGCTCTTTTAGGGGTGATGCCGTGTCCTCCTATCTCGTGCCCTAGATACGTGACTGATGTCATCCCCAGCCTGCACTTTTCCCATTCCGCCGTCAGGCCTTTGTCTTCTAGTACTCTGAGTACCTTCTCCAGTCTCTCATCGGGGTCTCTTCTATCTGTTCCCATCACAAGTATATCGTCCAGAAAACACTGGACGCCCTCGATGTCCTGAAACAGACGATGCATCAGTTTTTGGAACACCGCTGCTGCGGAGGCGAGGCCAAATGGCTTCTCCGGAATTGGTAGCACCCGAAGCGTGTGATAAACGATGTCAACTTACGGCTTGACGGGTGTAGGTCTATCTGGTGATAGGCAGACGTTAGGTCGATGGTGGAGAACCACTTTACCCCTTTGGTCTTGGCTAGCATTTCTTCGATGCGAGGTAATGGGAATTTCTCTACTATGAGACACTTGTTCAGTTCCCGAAGGTCCACACACAGACGGACTTTCCCATTAGGTTTCATCGCCACTACCAAGGGGGCGAGCCATTCCGCACTGTCGATCGGCTCTATTATCCCCTCCTTCTCCAATCGGTGTAGCTCCGTCTGCACCGCGTCTTTCACCGCTAGGGGTATATTTCTGACTTTGTGGGACACTGGACTGGAGTTTTATTTGAGTGCTATCTTGTGTGTAAATTTCTCCAGCTTCCCCACCTTTCCTCCAAACACTTTCGGGAATTTATGCTTCATCGCTTCCAGTACCGGCCAGCTCCCTGGCGCTGTCATGAGGACTTGTGTGTCGCCTCCCGGGTCTAGTTTGATCCCTAGATCCCCTTGGTCCATCCATCCCAGTACGGAGGGGCCTTTCTCCGCTATGTACAATTTGCACTCGGCTTGTCTTCCTCGGAATTCAAAGGTCAGTTTCCTGTACCCCACCATGGGTATCGGTTCCCCTGTATACGATACCGGGCGACTGTCTGGTGGTTCCAGCCTTGTTCCCAACGTGGGTTCAAATTGCTCCTTCCATACCGCTTTCTGGATGATGGTGTACGGGGATCCCGAGTCTATCACTATTTGGATGTTCACCCCTCCAATCTTCATGTCGCATTGGGGTTTGCGGGTTCTCTTCCCGTCTATCCCCAGCACCTGGTCATCGACACACAGGACCTCCATGTCTTCCTCCTGCTCTTCTTCCTCTTCCCGTTGCTCTTGTTCCACGTACTTCAACACGGGCCTCTTCGTCTTCCTTCGGCAGACTTTCTCATAGTGGCCCATTATGCCGCAGAACATACACTTCGCACGGAACGCTGGGCATCTCTTGTCCTGAGCTGTATGTTCAGGGCTACCGCATCTGTAGCAAGCTCCATTGTTGTCTCTAATCGGCTTCCACGTTTGTCCAGTGTTCCCTTTCCATTTCGAGGGTCCTCTGCTCTCCTGGGCCGGTTGTTTGCTTCTTCCCTGTGCTTCTGCGTCATCCACTTTGTTCACCATGGTCTTGGGGACCACCTCTTGTTTTGCTGCCTCCGCGCACCGTTTAGTCATCTCCGCTTTCTTCACCATCGCAATCACTTCTTTTAGTGGCGCCTCACTATTCGCCCACAGATTGTCTTGTACACTTTTGTTCGTAGTATGCATGACGATTTGGTCCTTGATGAACTCATCGTGCAGAGCTCCGTATTTGCATGTCACCGCCAGTTTCTTCAATCCCGCTACGTATTCATCTATGGTTTCTCCCGGCTCTTGTTTCCTCTGTTGGAAGTTGTACCTATCTATCGAGACACTCACCGCTGGGCGGTAGTGGGCATCGAGGTCCTCCATGGCGTGTTTAAATACGTCATCGTCCGCGTTTTGCAGGAGTTGCGGCACTAGATTCTGGTAGACCCTTATGCCTTCCGGGCCTAAATTGTGCAGGAGTATTCTTTTCTTCCTCGCGCTGGGGAACTCTTCTCCGTTTTCATCTTCGAGGGCCGCTAGGTAGTTCTTAAAATATTCCCGCCAATCCTCCCACTTCATTTGGGGTTCTCCTGGCCTTGGCAGAAACGGTATTAGCACCGTCAGTGAAGATCCTTGGGTGCTCATCTCTCCCCTCCTTCCTGGCGCCGCTCCTGGGCCTCTCGGACTATCTGGCGTGTCTCCCCTCTCTGGTTGCGCCTGCTCCTGCTGTCGCTCCTCTTCCGACCCCCCGTCGCTGCGTGCTGCCGCTTCCGCCAGGTTCACTATGACTAGGCCTCACGTGTGCTTCTTGCGGTTGCGCGCCTTCTATCGGCCTCTGCACGTGGTCTGTACCTTTTATTTGCTGCCTCTGCCACGCTCTTCGTGTGTTTTTCTTCTGGGATTGCTCTTCTTCCTGTCTTCCCCCTTGGATGGCTACTGCTGCTCTGGCCTGTGCTCCCAGTCAGTGGGTCGGGATTCTTCTGCTGTCTGTACTTGCAGATATCCCAGTCTCGTCGCCACTGTTGTGTTGTAGGTATCCCCACTAAAAGGAACACGCAATTCAGGGATGTAGGAACACTGTAATTCTTTATTTGTATGATACACATGCAAGAGCGCCGGGCCAACACACCCTGCTCCGTGCCGCGGCTCCGCTCTCTGCCGTTCCGCCTCTTGCGCATGCGCATTGCCCTGTAGCGCGTTCTGCCTTCGCGCGCTGCGTAGCCACGCAGCGTGCGAGAACTAGAACGCACACTACAGCAGACAGTTGATTTGGCAATATTGCTCGTTATGGTGGTGGTACTCGGTTGCCTCGCGTGAATTTCCATTCTGTGATTCCTCCTGGAGCCCTTCACGTGAGGGACTGCGATGTGTTCTTGGTCTTGCAGCTGCTGGGGGGTTTTACTGAACGACCAATATTTGTATGTGCATGTTTGCAACATAACGTTTTGGCCGTACCTTTTCTTCTTTTTGTAGATCTGTTGTTTCCTGGCATTTTCATGTTGGTATGACCCTACCCATGTTTGAAAATGTGCGAAGAGGCGTGCCAACTTTAGATATATTGGGGGAGGTGTGTGAGGAAATATAAAGGCATAGCTGCCATTGGTGTAGCAGGTGCAGTGGCACCAGTGCTCAGATCCCTGAGGGGCCAATTGAACCCTGATAATTGGTGAATTTTACTACCACAACAACAGTCAAATGAGCCATTTTCAATGCTTGCACCGGGGTCCATGGCGTTCAAGCTGCGCTGCTAAGCAAATATCAACTAGAACTTTATGAACACATTTTTCTAAATGTTTTTTCTTTGGTCGATGTAAGTCTTTCAACCTCTACCTCAATTACACCATTTGCTCTGCCTGACAGTAAATGTAAGAATGTCAAATGTACAAAAAGTAAGCAGTGTGTAACAGCAATAGTTGGGATGAAGCCAGAGGCGGCTGCTGCCAATCCGACTTGGGAGAGCAGTGTGGGGGAAAAAAATACACATTTACCTTTTGCTTCCGGCCACCGAGATCTTTTGCTCCCCCACCATGCGCAGCGCCTCACTGCTCCTCTGCTCGGCACTACAATCCCCAGGAGCAGAGGCTCCCAGACTCCCCAGCAATCCCAGTGCTTCTCTCATGTAATTACTCCCAGCATAAGAGAAGTGCTCCGATTGGGCAGAGCGGGACAGGTTCATGCTTCAGCAGGGACTGGGAGCCTGTGTCCCTGAGCACTGCTGAAATCTCCAAGGAACAGCCTGGAGATATCAAAGTGCGCATGTCGGTTTGGCCTCCTAAGACGCCCGGGCAAATTGACACGTGCACTATCAGTGACTACCACCACACCTCCCCTGCTGCTGACGCTGAGACATGGCCCCGCCCCACCCCAGACTCGCGGACTGGAAGTGAAAAAATAAAATGAAAATAAAATAGTTTTATTGTCATTTTATTTTTCTTCTGTCTGCGGCATTTCACAAGTGGGACGACAATCCTCAAGCCTTAGCGGAGGAGCTGCCCCTGGCTTGTGAGGTTTTTGCTACTGTACTTTTGTGCAAGCCCTACTAATAGCATGTGATTCATGACCACCCTGGCAAGTATACAGTGTTTGCAATTATTCCAATATCAATCTAAAAAGGAAGAAAATTAATGGACTGACTGCTGTCATGTACATAAAGCAATCCCGCTATGATTAGAGGCTGCATATTTCCCATTCCCTGAAATGTCAGCCATAATCACTTGGTGCTTTCAGCATCACACAAACCTTTGATGAATTGTGCTGCATTTGAATAGGAGCGTCTGAGACTCAAACCTGTGGCCTCAAACTCCCACACTGTTATTTATGGTATTTCAAGGTGCAGGGTATGACATCGTTTCCACCTGAACAAGTTGAGCTAGAAAACACATTATTGGAGACTTTCCATGGCAAGAAGTGTGAAAGCCCTGGAACAGCAGGCAGCTGCGAACTAAAAGCAGTGTCAGAGGCAACGAGGAAGGACTTGACAGAAATGCCTGGCAAATCTCAGCTGCCGAGCTTTTAAATGCTGTCAGGGAAAAGCCTTTCAATGTATTATTTGGCAGACAGCAAGCTTATAGTTGGAGGGAATATGGACAAATGAAACAGAGCGCTCCCCACAGTTTTCTCCATGCCAGGCTTAATGAGAAGAATGTCGAAAATGAAGGGTCTGCACAGATGTGGCGAACACAGCGATTACCTGAATATCTTCAAGCAGAAGAAAACAATACAGTTAGCCGCACAATTTATTATATGGAGCTGCATGACAGAACATCCAGTCCTCTAAAAACTGAGAGTAATGAGGAAAATGATGGCATCCTGGAAGAGACAGTCCCTAGCCTTATTGAATAAGCCATGGCAAAGCCAATTGGCCTGGATTCACTGCGAAAATGAATGCAAACATGAAACATCATACGTAAATGCTCACAGGATATGTGAGCTGCGCCTTGTGCGAAATGCATTTTCCTGTGCCTCCCACGTGTGTCATATTTTTTTATTTTATTTCCCAAGCACGGGATGCTGCATGGCAGGAATAGGGTATAAAACGAGCAGCACCACAGCATAAAATAGATTTTTTGTATTAATTCTCTGTTTGTAATGAAGGGCAAACGAGAAGTACTGATTTCGTGTTGTAAACATTGTGCATTACTCGCCAGAATGTTTAAATGAATTGCCTGCGTATTTATACTTTTTTCTGAAAGGATCTTAGAGTATAGTTGTATGTTGATTGGTTATTATTTTGCACTTCTAGAGCTTTATGTACTGTACATCGTATGTATTGTTCTTTAAAAAAGAAATATTGGGGCATATCAACAACAACCGGCGATAATTATCGCTAAGCGCACTTAGCGCTAGGATAATTATCGCTGGCTAGCGTGGATTTTTATCGCTGAGATAGCGTGCTATTAGCAACGCTTATCTCAATAGCGATAAAAATCCTCATGCTAAGTGGCTAACGTGAGATTATCGCTGGAAACCCAGCGATAATCTCACGTTACCTTGTTGATAGGGACAGACAAACTTAGCCATGATATCCTCCTTCCATAGGATATCATGGCTAAGTCAGAAAAATACCAGACGTAAAAAAGCAGTGTTAACCGCGGTTTGCGCTGCTTTTTTTGTCTCTAACAGGGTTAGCGATATTCTTGATAATAGGAGAAATGTCGCTTAGCGACATTTCTCCTATTATGTTACTCTGGAACGCCTCCTTTGCATCTCATTAGAGATGCAAGGGGAAGCGTAGAGTAAAAGGGTGCTAACATGCCAATTTGCATGTTAGCACCCTGTTGTTGATAGGGTGCTAGTTTTATCTCTGCTTTTTTGGCTTTTAAAGCAAAAAAGCAGAGATAAAGCCCTTGTTGATATGCCCCATTGTATTTTATGTGGACCTCTATGAGTTCCAAATCATAATAAATAAAATTTTGGAAAATCTTGGAGCAACACCACAAGCTTGGAGAATAGGAGCACAGACATAGCAGGCATTGATGCCATTGTGTTTTTAGTGCTCTGCCTGGTTTCTGTCGCCCGGTGCTATTTGGGCTATAATGGAGAGAAAGTAGTCAGAGTGGAGGAGGGTGAGTTTGTGATATTTTAGTTAGTAGAGATGGCAGGCAGGGTGTCAGTATTAACTTCCCTAACCACAATAGTACCTTTGCGGGTCTTCAGGGTATCAAACAATGTGGTGTATCTATGGAGGTTGACAGAAGCGAACTGCTTTATTACGTTCTGATTTTCTTACATCTGTAGTTCAGATTTCTGGTTGTATTTTTGCACTATTTTAGTCTAAAAGAAAGTATAAAGTATATTGGTCGAGCAGAACCTTAGAAAAACAAGTAGGTCTGTTTTAATTCCCAGTCTGATATTATGGTATTTGACACAGGATAAGGTTTCTGGGTTTCTGTGGTATTTGAGGGCAGTTTTAAATATGCCAGAATGGAATGGTATCTTGGACGCATGTATATTTATATGAACATATAGTTCATAGATATCAATACTTCAATAGTCACAAAAACATTATATTCCTATATCGCATTGCGCCAACAATTCAGAACAAGTAACAGTCATTCATTACAAGTAACAAATGAATGAACATAACATGAACACACATTGCAACATTATCAGGGCCGGTTGTGTTATAGCTTTCCACCACCCTCACAGTTCAAGTCACACACCATAAAGGAGGAAAAATCATACTGAAGAGCAAAATCAATCAGGTACAAAAACAACCGATTGCAAAACGGTGGATATATTTTTGGATGCAAAAGCGCATGTTTAGGTGTAGAATTATCACTGGTGCAAAGTCAGAAGAAGTGTGGTATGCATTAGGTGAAAAACGACTCAGTAGACAAAGAGTATGTAGTAGTAATTTGGTACACTAGGTGTAGAAGGTGTACAGAAGAGTGGCATCACATTTAGTTGAATTTACCCTTGGAGCAACATCAACCAAAGTGAGGAAAATATTTAGAGACAGAATTCAAACGTAGGTGCAAAATATATTTTTAAGAGTGAAGACACCCTCTGTATAAAGCAGCATTGTGGTAACATATAATGATCAAAATGACATTCCAGTACTAAATCACATAAAGTTGCAAAGTCACTCTTGGTGAAACATCATCAGGAGTGTTGAAATGATGAGGGCACAAATCAGAATCAGGAACACAAATACATTATTGGCCCGATTACGATGTTGGATGGACCTGAGTCAGTGCGACATCGTTTGAGAACTGGAACCAAACGACCTCCTGTCGTCGGTCCCAACCCAGCAATTAGGATGCGACGGAACACTGTTTGGTCGCATTCCTATTCTTTACAATCGGAGCATGCATTCCGGAATACATTCTCTCATTGTAAAGAGCTGAGGTGCAGATCATCCCTGCACCCGGTGGCAGACACCTCAAGGTGCCTGCCACCGGGTGCAGGGATCAACAGGGTGACCCCTAGGCCACCATTCGGAGGCCTTGCATCCATGGGCCCTGCTGGGGGCCCCCAAAGTCGGATTCCCACAGCCTTTCTGTGTCGGAAAGGTCGGCACCGAAAGGCTGTGGGAATCTGCCATCGTAATCCCTCGGTCGGATAGAGCCACCCGAGGGCTTACTGGAGGCTTTCTGAATGGCAGACAAGCTCTCCGAGCCCTTCGGAAGCCATTCGGAAATCAGGTTTGAATTCCTTTCCAACTGACCCCATCAAAATGGGTCGGTCAGAAAGGAATCCAAACGGAACATTTGATTCGGTCAGAACGGCTCCGACCGACGGTTGGAGCCATTTCCGCTCGCATCAAAAATGGCCCCTTAGTTGCAAAGTCACATTTAATGAAGCATCAACTGGGCAACAGTAACACAAATTCTCTTCCATTCCAGTGCATGGATGCTTTGCTTCGATATCCACGCACTGTTATAAGAATCACAGTTTACTCAGATGCACTAAAATAATAGCCAATAGTTATTGTGAAACAGAAATACTCCTCTGGCTTCATCAGAAATGTGATTGTCACTTCCTGGAAGCAATGCCTAAAGGTGTCTGACCAAAAAAAAACAAGTGACTGGAGAGGCTTACTCAGAATCCTCTCTTTGTGTTTTTTTGTGTTGAAGGCATGTGATCTGGCAGACAGGTAAAACAGACTGTACACAGACCTAAAATGGGATTCAGGTTGGTCAAGTTCTGGGGCCGAATTATGCATTTTCATTATTTGTGCCTGGCGCAAAGGTGCGCCCGGTGCAAACAATGAAAGTGTGCCCTATCATGGTGAATATGTTGCCCCCACGTCAGCCACAAACCCACGCTGCTCTGGGGGCAGCGCATTCTGGTGAAAGCACAGAGAGGCTGATTGCAGCCGCTCCGTGTTTTCACAGTTCAGGCGGCACCTGCCTGCACTTTTACAAGGGATTAGAGATTGCCTTGCAGGTGGATGTATTCAGTGACTGCACCTACCTGCAAGGGACTGTCTGGGGGGTCGATAGGACCCCCTTTACCCGCTCCAGAGGGCTGCTCTCAGGGGGCGCACTACATTGCACTGTGAGAGCTTCTTTGCCTCTGCACCCACCTTGGTAATGCGGCGTGGGAGCAGAGGCAAATTAATTCCTTCATTTGCATAGGACACCTCCCCATGCAAATGAGGGAACACCCCTGAAGGTAGTGCTGGGGCTGTAAGTGCGCCAACGCTACCGGCATTACTGAAGGGGATGCACGAGCGTCTGCGCCCCCTTCTGTAATACCAAAGTGCCCCGTTGTGCACCCAGGCCACTTTCTGTAATATGGCCCCTGGTGTGTTATGCTAGCATTGGATGACTACACTCAGATGCCTATATGATGGATTTTAAACTGACCCCATAATCAATATCATGTGCGTTGCATGTTTTTCTTTGTATTAGTTTAGCAGAATGAAATGCTTTTCACAAAACCCAACAATGATGCTGAAGGATTGCATAATGTGAAATTTGATCTGGTGTTTCTTGTATTTCTCTTGTAGACCCCTGATGAAGGGTCGAGACGCGACCCGAAATGCATTGGGTTTTGGGAAAAGCATTTCATTCTGCCAAAAAATGATGGAATCATGAGTGAATGATTAACTAAATTAACCGATGAATGAATAAATTCATGGAGTAATAACAACAATCAATGTATTTGATTTTTTGGTTTGAGAACAATTGAACGAACTGAAAGAACATATTGTTTCAGGCTAAAGTGCACACATCCAGGGAACTGGTTTGCCTTACCCACGTAGTTTTTTATAATTAGGGCACTGCCTGACACAGTGGTCTCCATCCACTGGCTGCCGATTAGGGAGAGAGTTCGGTTCAAGCCGATGTGCGTCTGCCACCGGATTATCCAAAGGACGGGCCCCTCTTATTTGTTTGATCAACTTACCCTATATTCCCCTATCCGGCAACTTAGATCAAGCGGGACGGGTCTGGTGTGTGTGCCTCCCATTAAGCGAGCACGGATGGGGGGGCCGTTCATTCCGCTTTGTGGCCGCACAGCAATGGAACAAACTCCCCCTGAGCCTCCGGCTGGAGGGATCGGAGCCTACTTTCCGGAAAAAACTGAAGATTTATCTCTTTCCTGTTGCATAGTCGCTCGTTTTAGGATAGGTCTTAGCGGGAGAGGGCAATTTGCACCACAGCGCGGGGACACACTGGCCTAGTGTAACCAGGCGCTTTATAAAATGTAATTATTATTATTATTATTAGTAGCACACAACAAACCATGTATAATTTGGAATTATTTGGAGAATTTGAGTGCACCGAGAAACAAAACTGTAATCTTATACTATTGTACCACAAGGACTCTGTGAAAGATTGCGCAGTCCATGCAAATGCCACACAATACTTAGTAAATCTAGACCTCAGTGTCTACATGGAACCTTATAGCACAATCATCCAAGAAAAAAATGACCAATCTATATCAGTAAGGTGAAGGCACTCATCTTTGATTGAGAATATCCAAACATAACAACCCTGAAAGATTTCCTGGACAAACCTACATATGGAAACTCATTTCAGAATCAGCCACTCGATCTATCATCTTTTTCTTCCCATATACCTGGCCAGCTTTGCCATTTCATCACTGCTGCTGTCTGCTTTTCCTTCAAACTTCTTTGGCCAGTTCACCATAATGTGGTGTATGTGTCCCAGCAAAATCACTTGTCTGAACGATTCTGCATTTTATCATGAGTTTTCTCCCCTTCACCTCAATCTAACACTAATTTGCGATTGTGGGATCCCAAAACAGAATCCTCAAAAAAGGTAAATACAGACCTTGGATTTTCAAATATACTCACTACTTTTCCAAGCTAAACCATATTCCCTTTTGGGAAGAAGAGCACTGTCATTTGTCTGTTTGAGTGAATGGTTTGTGTCAGTGCTACAAGGTGGCATTCGCCTTGCAGCACTTCCTAACTCATTCTCCTTGGCTTCAATCAGCAGTTAAGGGGTTAATGCATCAATTCTGACATTCTGCGTTTCAGCAAGCAATCAGCCACAGCAGGAAGCGAGATACAGAGAATGTCGAACAATTCCACACCTGACCTCCTGCAGAGGCCACTCTGCACCGTCCATCAAGTCAGAACCATGCCATAATTGTGCAGAGATTGCAGCTCAAGCACCCTATGAATCTTAAAACAAGTGAGAAGTGAACCTGCTTCATTGATCCTTTATGTAGGGCTTGCACTGAGGTTAGGTGACTTAATAATGCATATTTAATCATTTATTTGTTCGGTGGTTTGTTTGTTTGTTTGCTCAAGTTTTCTAAAGTGCTATTTGCCATTTCGGTATAATTTATGGACAAAGATCCTATTTTCATTTTTTCAGTGGTTCTCTTTTTTTCTCCATATTTCTTTATTCAGTTTTGGCTGTTTTATGAACCTAAACACTGCCTATAAACACATATAGCTGCCATCGTCTTCCACCTCAATACAGAATATGTGCGCAGTGATGTATTTGTAGTAAAGAGATGGAGCGATTGTAGTATAGATCACTCTAAATGTAATTACGCATGCAGCATTGCGGCCGTTCAAACAGCTTATTACCGCAGTATGAGATGTTTACTCCAGAGGAAACGGCGTGTCAATAGGCAAGAAACCACATGCAATTCATGGGCACAGGGCTCAACTGATGAAAAAAAAAAATGTAGGGGCAGATTTGCAAGCCCCTTGCGTCACTTTTACGCCGCCGTTGCATCACTTTTTTTGGCGCAGCGGCGGCGTAAACAATGAGCCACGTTGTGGCCCATTTACAACATGATGCATCTAGAGAGATGCGTCGCGTTGTAATGCCCTGCGTCACATTATACCTGCGTCAGGTATAATGTATGCAGGGTGGGCGTTCCCACGCAGGAAAGCCTCTTAAAAGTGACGCAGACTGCACCACTTCTAGGACGCCACTGCATCAAGTTCATACGCCTGCTGGGAGAAGCGTAGGGAGTGACGCAGCACAATAAGTATAGGCCTCCCCGTGCATTGCTGGAGATACGTCGTGCTTGCGACACAACTCCAGCAATGTGTGACTTTTGAGCTAACAGACGCGTCAGAATTTCTGACACATCCGTCAATCCTCATGCCATGGATACGACGCACCCATGGTGGCGCAAGGGTTTCGCACGCAGGAGCAGTGAAACTGACACATCTCTACTCTAACACAGAGATGTATCAGTTTCTTGTAAATCTGCCCCGTAGTACTCCATATATCTATTTCAATTCCTATCCATTTCCAGAATTGTTCCAGAAAGGCTGTACCAGCTTTGGTTTTCGGACATAGTACTGGGATTGTCGTAGGAAGTCTCCCACGGGCTCCTGTGTGCAGAAATCTACATAGGATGAATTCTAAGTCAACGCAGGGAGTAAGGAACCTGTTGTGCAAATGCACATTTTCCTATTTTTTTGTAAGCTGCGAAAAACCCTTCCATTACACCCCACCAAACCAGGTTCTGCTTCCGATCCTAGAGTAGGAAATGGTTGTAATGGGCTGAATCAGCGTTTGTGAAGGGCCACACAGTGACATTGTTGAGGGCATTCACAAACTTATAGGACAAACTATGGCTTGTCACTCCCGCTTCCCACCAGTTACTGTGGGTGAATTTTGCCGAAATTGTCGCAGAAAAATCCTCAGGTGTAAATCCATTTACACCTACAAGGAATCTGGTATACGTTTATAGCCAAAAAAACTTTTGTGTGTGGGGTCCATATTGTCTTCTGGGATATAATTTGTGTACATCTATGTGTTTTATATTAATTGCTATGATATATATGTAAAAGCTATTCAATCATAAATAATTATTATGCATTTATTCGACTAGACCTAAACAGAACTATGGGCCAGATGTACGAAAGCTTTTTGAGTTTCTTAATGGGCCAAATAGCAATTTCGGCCCGTTAAGAAATGCAAAACAGCCTTTTCATATGTACAAAGGCCCAAAAAAGTTCTCAATTTTGTGACAGCGATTTAGGAAACTCAAATAGGGTTTACCTAGTTGCGATTCCTAAAGCACATGTACAAAGCATTTCCCAAATGCTAATTGGGCATTTAGGAAATGCTATTACCATCTACTCAAAGTCGAAAGGTAACCATGGGCATAATTAAACAATGCATTTAAAAATGCTTTTTTACTGTAACATGAAGCACACATATGCCCCTAGGGCATATCTTCACTTACATGTGCACAATGAATTTTGTGGTGTCTCCTGGGGGGCCTTAAGCCCAGAGGCACCCTTGGGTTTGGATTTCCTAAATTGTGATTGCCTACTAAGAAATCACAATTTAGGAAATGCAAACCATTTTCTATTTGGCCCATAGGTGGGAATACAATAACATTTCCTATTTGCGATTTCCTAATAGTGATTCTGTAGGAATCGCTATTAGGGAAGTGAAAATTTTGTACATATCATTTAGCATTTCCTAAATAGCAATTCTAGGAAATGCAAAATAAGAATTTCGTACATCTGGCCCTATATACTTTATTTTGACTGAAAACTGTATTAAATATGACATGACAAAAATGTCCCCATACTCAAAAAAGTTGGACCATTTAGAAACAATACACATTAACAGTCACAATGTCTTTCTGGCATAATGGTCATTAATTTTAAGCTTATTTTGTAGGTCAAGCTTGACAGCACAGCAGTTTAAACCTGTTGTTTACGGAGGGCCTGATTCATAAAGGTGAACTTATGCTTTTGTGAAAGTTTACAATTGTTTGCTATCGGGGGGCGTGGCTAGGACGCCGAAGGAGATGGCCGCCTAGCACGGGAGCTCCGCTGTGCCGGGACGATTATTCACGGCGTGCAGCACTCTCGGAAATGTAACATGAGCGTCTTCGGTAAATTCCACAACCGGAACCTGCCGTCCATCTCCTGAGGTCTGCTTCAATCCTTTTTTGCTCTCACACGCTTGATAATGCCGCTTTTTCTGTCCTCCTCAGTGCGGCCGCCATTTTGAGCACCTCGGAGCGCTCGTATGCGCTCTGCGTGTACACACACATGGTTATAAATGATGCCTGCTTGACTTCCTAATGTCTGTTTTTGGTGCGTTTTTTTTCTTTTTTTTAGAGGTTTCTGCTCAGGGATGCTATAAGGAGCTGACTTCCAACTGTATTTTACCTGCTCCTTCACTTGGTTCATCATTTGTGGACTTCTGCTGAGGTGAAATATTATGCCCCTTTTGCGCTATGTTTGTAAATGAGCATTATATGGCGCCAACTTGTTTTTGGTCATTGCATTTTACTCTCTGACTCGCTTTTACTGCTTCTTTGAGGAGGTACTTCAGGATTACGTCTTGTGTCACGTGAAGTGATACTGGACTTCCCTTTTTTTGACTACCTTCATCCTGCGCTGTGGTTCTAGGAGGTTTGGTGATACCTGACAGCTCTAATGGTTTTTGGCTGAAGTCCACTATCACCTCGACTCTTATCAGGACGTCACACCTTTTCCTGTCTCATGCTTATCAGCAGGGATTTGAGTATCTTTCCGATGACTTATTGAGTTCAGTTTTTGATCGCTGTTGCTGTCGTCCACCTCACGTCTGTGCTGCCTATCTGCACTGTACGGTGCCTGCCTGTCAGGGTCAGGAAGTTCTTTTCTTCTCTTCCTCCTTGCCTTAGTACATTTGTGTTACCTAGCCCCCTCAATACCTATGGGCAAGTTGCGTAACCTGAAGTTTGTTTTTGTACCATCAAAAAACGCTTCTACGACGTCACCTTCCTCCTCAGCAGCTGCTGATTTGTCATCTACTCTAGACCAAATGGCTGCTTCAGCTCCCAATCGTGCTTCCTCCTCACAGCCTCCTTCAAGTAAGGTTTCTCCTCCTTCTACATCCTCTAAAAGCTTGAAGCAGGATTCTCCTCCTTCGGACAAACCTGCTTCCCCTATCTCTCTGGAGCTTCTTCTGGAGGAGATCCGTGCTTTACGTCCATTTGTTGAGGAGACCAACAATAAAATGCAGAACTTTGAACTAAAATGGTCAACTATGGACAACAGAGTTTCTTCAGTGGAGCAGCAGGTTTCAGAGATCCAAGTCAATTCTCAACGTATAGCCTCACTAGAGAAGTCCGTTCTTGCCCTCCAGCAACATACTGAGGAGTTAGAAAATAGAAATAGGAGGAATAACCTACGCATTTATGGCCTTCCTGAGTCCTTGGAAGGTGATGATCCTGTCTCGTTTTTCTCCTCCTTCCTCCTGAAACTTTTGGATTTGCCTGCCACTACCTCTCTTAGCATCCAAAGAGCTCATAGACTTGGCCCTCGCTCCTCCACCTCATCCAAGCCTCGTGGAGTCATCATTCTTTTCTTAAAATTTACAGATCTACTTCTGGTCCTTTCTGCGGCTAGAGCCAAGCGTCAAGTCTCATGGTTGGGCCAGAGGGTTTTTCTTTCCCAGGATGTTTCAAATGTAACTGCAGCAAGACGGAAGGAATTTTTGAATCTTCATGCCCCTCTACGCTCTCTTGGAGCCAGATACGGCTTATTCCATCCATGCATCTTTAAAGTTACTCATCAGAACCAAACTTGGACTTTTCAAGATCCTGCGGAACTTAAAAACTTTATTCACATTCAGTCTAATACTGGCATGGATACTTCTACTGCTTGTGGTTGAATGTTTAACTCTCTTTTCTCTTGCAGGTTTTATCTAAAATGTTTTTTGCATTGCCTTGTGTCTTATTGTTGGTTTGCCTTTAGATTAAGTCTTTATCATCTAGCATTTTGGTGCTCGTTTCTTCTCTATGCAGTTTGTTTCATTGTTATTTTTTTTTTTCACCAGAACTGTTCACATCCTCTTTTTCTTTATCTAGGCCGACTGATGTGTTCTTCTTCATTCCATATGGTTTGTCTTTCTCGTCTTCCGTCCTGACTCGGTGTGTTCTCCTGGTTTTGGGTGGTCAGTCTTGTCGAATCCTTCCACTACCCCGCCATCCTTTTTATGTCCCCTTCAGGTATGTTATCGTCAGTCATCCTTTTTGGATATGTACTGTCACTTCTTGTACTTTTTATCTCTTGTCCTTTACCTTTTTTCCTCCACTTTTTTCACCCTATTATCCTCTTTTGTCTCTTCTCTATTAGTATCATGTTTTTGTTTTTCTACTTATATTCTTTCATTTGATCCTATTTCCCTCTACCTGTTGCGACTTTCTTTTTTCTTATTATTTATTGTCTTTGATATGATATCTTTTTCATTGTTGCTGTGGGTACTGTTTCTATTAATGTTTTATTGCGTTTAAATTCAGAGTAATCTCCTGGAATGTAAAGGGTTTAATTAGTCCCATTAAACAGCAGAGGATTCTTTCCCACCTTGCTTCTTATAATCCTGACATTGTTTTGTTACAAGAGACTCACCTCTCGGAGGCTGAGCCTCTTAAGCTAAGGCGAGGTTGGGTGGGTACGGTGTTATTTTCTCCCTCTACCAATAAGAAGAATGGTGTTGCTGTCTTGTGTCATAAAAGGTTAGCATGTAAAGTATTATTACAAGAAACAGATTCTGATGGCAGGTGGATACTAGCTAAGTTGCTGATTAACGATGTTCCTCTGACTGTCTTCAATGTTTATGGTCCTACACAGCCCGATTTACTTTTCTGGCCTTCGATCACGAGCAATTGTATACAGCATAGAGATGATCTCTTTATTCTAGGTGGTGACTGTAACCAGATTGTGGACCCTTTTCTGGACCGTAAGTCAACTGTTCAGTTTATTCCTCATAAGCCTCATAAACAATTTCTAGATACCATTTCCCAGTCACATCTCACCGACTCCTGGAGACTTTCACACCCTGACACTCTCGACTATTCCTTTTTCTCTCCTCTTCACTCATCTTTCTCTCGTCTTGACTATATTTTTCTTTCCCCTTCCCTATTACAAAATCTACTCTCTTCTTCTATTGAACCTATACTTATCTCGGACCATGCCCCTATTGTGACGGATCTCGACTTCCTTCCTCCGCGTCCCAGGTCTTCTCGCTGGCGATTTAATAATTCTCTTCTTACTGATCCTTTCTTTTCTTCCTCCTTTCGTTCCTTTGGTACCAAATTTTTTATGTTAAACGATGACTCTAACATTTCCCCCCATTCTCTTTGGGACTCCTTTAAGGCTACGGCTCGCGGGTTCATCATTGACTTTGTTTCTAAGAAGAAAATGCGTTTTCTTCAGAAGCAGAAAGCTACATTGGCTCATATTAAATCTTTGGAACATAAGTTTTACTCTTCTCCTAATAATCCCGTCCCTCCTGATCTTATTCGTGCCAAGCTCGAGTACAATAAATCTACTACTGATAACGCTTTGTCGGTGCTTCTCCGCAGTAGTGCGCGCTATTATGGTGGACGCAATAAGGCAGGTAAACTTCTTGCCAACTATCTTAAGTCCCGCAAGGAGCGTTCCTTTATCGAATCCATCTATTCATCTGAGAACACCTTATTACATAAACCTCAGGATATTCTTGATCAATTTCAATCCTTTTATTCATCGCTTTATACTCCGGAAGCTTCCCCCCCTCCCTCTTTGGTCCAGGCTTATTTTGATAAACTTCCTAAACCGTCGCACGCTCATCTCAATCTTCCAGACTTGGATGCTGATCTCTCTTTACAAGAGCTATCTGCGGCTTTGACTATTCTCACCAAAGGCAAAACCCCAGGTCCTGGCGGTTTTTCGGTTGAATTCTATCTACACTTCTCTGATCTTTTACTCCCCAAACTTCTTTCTCTCTTTCAATCGTTTTGTCTGCTGGGCAAGGCCGAGGGTACATTCCAGGAAGCCACCATTTGTCTCATCCCTAAGGATGGTCGCGACCCCAAATTCTGCAAGAACTATCGTCCGATCTCTTTAGTGAATGTGGATTATAAGTTGTTTGCTAAAGTCCTTGCGTTACGGCTTGACCCTCTTATGCCCCATCTTATTGGAAAGGAACAATGCGGTTTTGTTAAAGGCAGACTTACCTCCGATAATTCTCGTCTCTTTCTTAATGTTTTAAATAAAGTCCCATCTCTCTCTATCCCCTTGGCTGCTATTTCTGTTGACGCGGAGAAGGCCTTTGATAGAGTTGACTGGTCTTTTCTTTTTGCTTCCTTGCGTTGGTATGGTTTTGGCCCTCGTTTCATTTCTCTCATTTCTCTCTTGTACTCCTCCCCCAAAGCTGCTGTCCTGGTCAATGGTCAAGTCTCCTCGTACTTCCCTCTTCAACGAGGTGTTCGTCAAGGTTGTCCCTTATCTCCTTTACTTTTCGTCCTGGCCCTTGAGCCCTTTTTGTCTTCCATTCGTAACAACGACTCTATTTCAGGTTTTCCATATGGGACTAGTCAATTGAAGTTCTCTGCTTATGCGGATGATATTCTTCTTTTCATTTCTGCTCCGGAAACCTCTATCCCCCCTTTACTATCTGAGTTTGATTCCTTTTCCCAGGTCTCGGGGTATAAAATTATTCCGATAAAACTGAGATTCTCCCTCTTACCAAATTTTGTACCCCTTCTGTATTCTCTTCCACTGGATTTGCTTGGAATAATTCCAAAATGAAGTACCTAGGAGTATGGTTTTATAACTCTATTTCCTCCTCAATTTCTTTAAACATGTCTGCGGTTTTGTCTCGTATTGATCAATTATTTTCCACCTGGAACCCCCTCTTTCTTTCTTGGTGGGGACGAATGGATTCAACCAAGATGATGATAGCTCCCATTTTAATTTATATTTTGTCTATGTTACCTGTTCATATTCCCGCTATTTATTTTAAACGCATCGACTCTTGTTTGTCGAGATTTCTTTGGAGCAAGAAGAGAGCTAGAATCTCATTAGAATGTCTTCGCAAATCTAAATCCAATGGTGGGACTAATTTCCCAGATTTTCGTCTTTACCATAAGTCTTTCTCTCTCCGTCAGGCATCCAGGTGGCTGGCTTCTACTCCCTCTCCTCTTGCCCCTCTGTGGCTGCATATTGAACAAACATTGTTGTTGCCTTTTTCTTTCAAAGAGACTATTTGTTTCTCTGCCAAAGCTCCGCACTCGTCACTCCCTCTATTTAAACACACCTCTTCTCTTTTAAAGCCTCTCTTTAATCCTTCACCTACTACTCGGGAGTCTTTTATGGATTCCACCGTTTGGTATAACTCACTTATTCTTATAAAGAATAGACCCATCTTTTGGAAGGCTTGGAGGTCTAAGGGCATCATTTGGGTGAATCAATTTTTTGATGGTCCTTCTCCTTGTTCCTTTCCTCAATTTCAGAGGTCCTTTCACTGTCCTCGCTCTTTTTTGCAAAAGTTTGTTACTCTAATGACACTTATTCTTGATATTTTCTACTCTCTTCCTTCTTCCCCTTCTTCTACTCTCTGCGCTCCTCTTCTTAAGGTGCTTTCTGTCCTCCCCAAGGCTTCCCTCATCTATAAAAAAAAATTCGCTCCTAACCCGGATAGCCCTAAACCTAAATTGGAGCTTTCCTGGGAGGCGGATTTGGGTTGTGTTTGGTCTGTTGCCTTATGGGATAAACTCTGGTCCAGATCTCTAAGAATTTCTCGCTCTGCTTCTCTTACTCAATCTCTCTTTTATCTGTATCATAGGCTATATCTATCTCCGCTTTCCCTAGCCCATTTTTCCTCTTCTGCTGATTCTCTCTACTGGACATGTTCTTCCCCCAATGCCAACCTTTTGCATCTCTTATTCTTATGTCCCTCTGTTTCTCACTTTTGGGATTCTGTTTGGCTATATGTCTCGCGCGTTTTCTCTATTTCCTCTCATTATTCTATACCTATCCTTCTTCTTGGCAGTTTATCAGACTCGCTAGTTCTCCCTCTTCATTCTCGCGGTCTCTTTGACCTTATGCTTGCCTTAGCCTTTCAGCATATCTCTTCCAACTGGAAGTCCCTCACTAAGGTCTCCATACGTTGTTGGTGGAACTCTCTATGTCACTTTCACAGACTTGATACCGCTTTTGCTTCCTCCTGTAACCCTACTCACAATAGGGACCTCTTTTGGTTACCCCTTACCTCTTATCTAGACCGGATGGTTCGTAAGAAGCTTTCAAACACCAATGCAGAAAATTTTGACCCGCCTTGAGGAATTTATATCCTCTCTTCTAGCAATAACATTGCAGGATTTATTTATTGTTATAATTGCTCTTCGTATTTGCTTTTTGACTATTGTCTTTGCCTACAGCACTTATTAAAAAAAAAAAAAAAAAAAAAAAAAAAATTTATTGTATTTTCATATTGCATTATATCATTTCCTTTTTCCTTTTTCCCCTCTTTATTTCTTTTCCCCCTTCCCCTTTCCCCCTTTTTCTGTACTTCCCTTAAAATCTTTATAAAATGCTTTTGCTCGTTTCTTATGATATTGGCCCTTTTATGCTATTCTACCTGTATTTATGCTGTCGCTGATATCTTTGTATTAACGTTTTCCTGAAATAAAGCTTCTCAAACACAAAAAACAATTGTTTGCTATCCACAAAGGGATTTACGAGTAGTATCTTTACGATTGTGGGGTCTCCGCACATAAAAAGATAGAACCGTACTATCTTTTTATGTGGGGAGACTCCACTCTAGTTTATTTTTGTGAATCAGACTCACAATGCATTAATGGGCAATTCTTGGAGGAGAAATTAAGACTTACAAATCTCTCAAGTCTGAGAAAATCATATGATGGTTTTTACTTTAAGATAAAGTGCACCCAGCAGCTCCCCTCCACCTGCTGCTAGGTCACTGCTGAAACAGAAATTCATCATGCACAGAGGCCTTGTATAAGCCAGTAGGTGTGGCCGCTAACTGAAAATGCAAGACAGACCTAATGCCAATGCCAATGCTTGTTTTGCAAAACCTTCGCTTGCCATTGGAGTACCCTCCAAGGCTGAAGGCTTCTTAATTTCATGAATAACATTACAAGTGCAAGAACAGGTAACATCATGTGACATTACTAACCCCCCCTTCTTGGTGAGTCCTTTGTAGTGTGAAAGGAACACATGCTCAGGGATACTCCTGCGGTGGCACATCACCACCCGCCCCTGCAGGACAATCCCATGTTACTGCACACAATGTCATTTGGCATTCACCACAAGTACGCATGATTGATTGATGAGTGTATCTGCATGTCTTTGGTGATTCACTCCAGGTGTGATTTTGGACCCCTGCTTTTACTTTCTGTTCTTAAGATTCAGCAAGAATCTCTCTACCGCAGAACTACCTTACCTAGACCTTTTGATCTCACTCCATGAAGGTAAGATATCCACCAAAACATATAAGAAGCTCACTGATAGCAACAGCTTACTTAGGTACGACAGCCCCCATCCAAAGCACCTGTGTGATAACCTTCCCTTTGGGCAGTTCTTGCGACTGCGTTGCAACTGTAGTGCCATTGACGACTACAAACAACAGGCCCAATCTCTCAACACAGATCTAGTGGCCGAAGGCACGCCAAAGGCAAGCCCGTCTGCGCACATCCGTGCGTGACCGGGCTCAGGGGCCAGGGGCCCTGCCCAATTACAGCAAATACATTACTCCAAGGAGCAGCTACTAATGCTTGGACAAACCCAGGTACCATGCAGGGATAGGGAGGGTTACTGGAATGTCATGTCGAGGGATTACTGGTATGCAAACATTGCAAATATTGGATAAATATTGGGAGCAAAGTAATATAGATGGACCGAAGTGCATATCGGATAAAACCTCCTTGACCCTTGGTCTTCTCAACTGTCACTCTCTCCCCAAGCATAAAATACAAATTCGTCTGCTATTGGAGGAGGGCAGCTACGACGCTCTATTTATCGCTGAAACCTGGCTTAATGATAACACGGTCCCAGACATTCTGATGGTTCTGCCTCCTGGATTTCATATTCATAGACTCAACTGAACTGGAAAGGTAGGAGGAGGACTTGCAATTGTGATCAAAGAAGAGTTCAAGTGTATCATTCAACCCCTCCCCGTTCCTGACTGCGAAACGGTCAATTATCATCACTTTCTCACCAACCCATACCTTCTCGGGCTGCTAATTTATAGGCCCCTTGGGCCTGAGGTGAAGTTTTTAGATGGATTTATATACACAGTCTCCAGTCTCTTGATGAAGAAAGCCCACATCAAAATCTTAGGGGATCTCAACCTGCACTTTGGGGATCAGAACAACTCTAACATCAAGAGGTTGGAGCAGGAACTGGAGAGCTTAGCACTATCCCAATTATTAACATCTGCCACACACATCAAAGGACACATACTCGACCCTGTGATCACCAATGACCCCAACATTTCAATACACCTTCAGACCCCAGTACCATGGTCTGATCACCATTTAGGCAAGAGGGAAGTAGCAAAGACTAACTTCCAACACACCAAGTCTGCCTCATACCCCCAATTGAGAAACTGGGCTAAGCTGAATTTAGAAGTCTGGGTGGAATCCCTGTTGTCCTCAGGCTTTAATACATGCAGAAGCATTGATGAAGCGTATGCTAACTGGGAAAGGTGGATTCTCCAGCCACTGGAGAAAGCGGTACCCACATTGAATCACACACTAACCAACATCACCAAAAAGGCTCCCTGGTTTAATGTTCAGCTAGCATCATTGAAGAAAGGTTGTAAAAAGTTGGAAAGGGAGTGGAGATAGACCTATGAACCCCAACTCAAAGCTAAGTATAAGTT
Organism: Triturus cristatus; assembly: GCF_964204655.1. NCBI lineage: Eukaryota > Metazoa > Chordata > Amphibia > Caudata > Salamandridae > Triturus > Triturus cristatus. The sequence continues at coordinate 1,578,159,109 of NC_140590.1, forward strand.
GGTGATCAGAACCTATCATACCAAAATTAAAGAGGCTCAGGCAGGGTTCATCGAGGAAAAGATCACACAGGCTCAGAATTTTTCTAAAGAGCTCATCAAAGTGCTAAAATCTTTAACACAAGACACCTCCCATTACCAAGCCTCAAAGGAAAAATGCAACGCATTAGCCACCTTCTTTCACAAAAAGGTCGCAGACATCTACAGCTTCCTCCATGCGAAGTTGAACAAGTTAAACAACTCAACGAGCCATGAAAAAGATCAACTGGTGGCCTTAACTCCTGCATTAACCCATTTTCCTTATCTGGACAAGCCTCTGTCCCTCATTTTGAGATAAATTATAAACCACACCACATGAAAATTGTTTAAGAGACATAAAAAAATAAAAGTTATTATTAACTTCTAATATTTGGCACATTAATACTGTTTCAAAAAAGCATGTATTACAAGTAATTAAAAACTGTTTCATGGAGGGCACTCCTTTGATTGTAAAGAATCTATTAGCTACTTAGATGGATATGATGCAAGATTGATATTTTAATAATTAACAAAGTGTATTGTTAAAAATTAGATTAAGAACACAATAAGGGGTTCATTACGATGGCTGGCGGACATCAGTCTGGCTGCCATTGTTGCGGTGCTGGGACCGCAGCGCCAGACGTGCGGCGGTCCCACCACACATATTAGGATGCATCCGCCATACTGGCGGGCGCATCCCAGGCCCTTAACATTGCGGACTGTGTTGCTGGATGCAGCACCATTCACAATGTCAAATTGGCATGCACTGAATTTCCCTGCACTGCCCCGCCAGCCTTTCCATGGCGGCATCGCTGCCATGGAAAGGCCTTTTACTACCCACATCCTAATTTGGTGGACGGTGCCTGCTAGGCACCACCACCATTTTTTTGGGAGCCCTGCACAGTCCACCAGGCAATCGGTACGATAGCCTTCGGCGGTGAAGCGGCGTACGGACTTTGCGTCCGCTGCGGTACTCACCGCCATCCTAATTGTGCGGTGGATAATACGCTCAGTGATGGCAGAAGGACCGCCACAGCCGGGCCAGCAGTGGCGGTCCTTTCGCCATCCTAATGAGCCCCTAAGTCTCTAAAATAAATATGTATTAAATATTTGAACAACTTATTTATATATTTTATATATATGAACCTTTAATCAAAATGTAAAACTATCCATCTCTCACCTGTACTGTTATTTAAAAAAAACATTTAGTGTATTTATTAGTTATGGGCTACTAAATATAAATTATAGTAATTCAAGTTTAAAAAATATAATTTAATGTATTTGTTTAAATATGGTAATCATTAAAATATTGAATTATGAATTATTAATTCTTACTCTAAAATAGGTATATATATATATATATATATATATATATATATATATATATGAGCAGATCCGAAAGCTTGCTGCGAACGCCACTCCACACCGTCACAGCATAAACGGACACGGACCAAAGTTGAGTGCTGGTTATTTTATTGTGTGCCTTTCTGCCGCCATAACGTTTCGGCTCCTCCGAGCCTTGATCACATGATATATATATATATATATACATATAATCTACTAGCGGTCGCCAGTAGATAGTTATAGTTAGGACCTATTTTCCATAGGAAATCTGTAACATTCTATTCCCAATAAGTCTGGCGCCGATTGACGAATCTTCGCGAAGTTTTCGAAACTTTTGGCCAGCTCCGCTCCGCTCCTACCCTGAAAGTTTTGTGGTGATTCGTCAAGCGGGGGCCGAGAAAAAAGGGGGGTCCCAAAACACGTTTTCCCCATGCAATTTCCCATAGGATCTGTTGTCGCAGCTACAGCCCGAACCGCTGAACGGAATGACACCAAATTTGGCAAAGAGGTAGTCCTCAGTTCAGACTCATGCCTTTTGCATAAATGGTGTGAATCTGTTCAGTAGTTCCTGAGAAAATTAGGGTAAAATAGTTAGTGATATCTATGGCCGGGGAGGATCCGCGGACCCTACCCGCACCGTACGCGCACCCTCCCCGAACCGAGCGCTCACCCTCCCGATCGCGCGCTGAATGCTAATTGGCTGTCGAGTGTCTCTCTACATTCGAAACCAGGAACTGTTGGCGGCCATTTTCTGCCTCGGTAGAAGCGAGGCTGAAGAAGCAAGGGGAATAAGTGTGTAAAACATATAAAGGGGGCAGAGTGGAAATACTTTGACCCTCTAGAGGTGGTTAGGGGGTCCCAGAAGGACCCCCTGGGGCCCCCCTTTTTTAAAAAAAAAACGGCGAAATGCGCGCATGGTGCGCGCATCCTATCGCGTTGGATGCACGGATCCTCTCGCGGTGGGTTCGCGGATCCAAGGGAAAAAAATGAAATTGTTGGGAGATAAAGATTAAGCTTAAGTGTTTTGTTCTTGAGTGGCTCTAAAAAGAGCCGTTGTGTTCATTGAGAGTTTTCGGTACTTATAAGTAAGTACCTATACAGAGTCTAAAGTTGTTGAGGAAGACTCTGTTTCCTTCATCAGTAAAGTGTACTCCATCTCTCCTATACATCTCTTGCATATGAAAGCGCAGATTGTTATTGTAAATGGACCCCATTCTGTAGTCTCGGAGAAAAGCAGAAACAGATTTATTCACATGTTTCCTAGCTTTCTCAATCTGTGGACAAAAATGATCGGACCAGTTCCATTTCTGCCTTTGGCATATGTTAGAGTACACAAAGGCAGTTTTAGGGAAAAGTGAAATCAGTTCTGCAAAGGTGTCCTTCATAAGCATTTCCAGACCTACCCCAGTCAAAGTGCCTAGGTCATTGCCACCACAGTGCACTATTATGAGGTCAAGGTGTTGGATTTGCATGAAGGATTTCACCAATGGCATCAATTGGTGCCACTTTAACCCTCTCTGTCCAATCCATTTAATGTCTACATTTGGCAAACCTAGGTCTTTGTGAATGCCTTTGTTTTCTGCATACCTTTGGCTCCAGAAAATGTAGCTGTGTCCCACAATCCACACTATAAGCATCTTGTAAGGAGGTCTGGATGCACTCAGATGGTCTCTGTAAATGAAATGGCAGTTTGGAAAGTAAGATGTTTCTAAAATGGTGGCAAAGATGCAATTTTGAAAAAAGACAAGAAATCATTGGTTGTTTAACAACCTTCTACACTGAAAGGTACGGTGCATATTTCTGTTTTTTAAACGCATGATTCTTATTGGTTAACAAAAACTGATTGTAAGGAACATTATATATGATAAGCTGATATGTTGAGAAGTCAAGCACACTTGCTGTTTTGATTAGCAACATTGTGTGTGCTGAACTTGTGACCTGTGTGCTCAGTACAGTGTTCCATGACCTGTTTCTATGGTAACGGGCAGAAGGCAGATTGGGGGAAGGGTTGAAGTTTATGTCATTTGGAAAGGGTTGAAATGTTTAACCAATAGAAATGTGTTTTTGCTTTTGAATTTATGTGGGAAGGAATGTGATTTGATGTTTACATGTATATGTGTGGAAAATGAGAGGGAAACTTTGCCATGGTTCTGCTGACAGGTGCACAGTGCAGAGATTCTGTATAAGAAAATCTGGTGTGTGACTGATATCTGGTGTGTGACTGATATACTTCTTAATCTACAAAACATCTTGAAAGGTGAGTTATTTAATTGTGAGGGGATGTATGTAGACTATTTTTATTTTAATCAGAGTAATGTATTTCTTCTGCTAAAGTGTCGGGAGTACTTTTTTTTCTCTACAATCTTATTGACAGTGTGTGTGCATGTAGAAACCATTTTGTGATAAGGATTTGTTTTTTCATGTGTTTGTAGACAGATAACTATGCAGTTTTTATATTTTGGTAGAATTAGAAACCAGTCATTGTTTATGAATTTGTGAAATGAGTTATGTTTCTGCAGTAAAATGTAGTACTCCTTATAGATGAAGAAATGTGTTTTGGTATAGTGCAAGGGATAGTGTTGTTTGTCTAGAATCACACAGAGAGCCTGTGTGCATTTGGGAACCACTGTGAGAGAAGCATTTAGTAATATCTTGTATTTGCTGACAGATAACGCTTTTAAAACCTGTCATGTTGTCAAGTTTTAGTAGCATTAGAAGCCAGTCTTTGCTTATGCGTTGATTAAATGAGTGAGGCTTTGATACAAAAGTGCACTTTTGAAATATGCACATTGTGTGCAGTTCCCTTACCCCTTCCATAGTAGTAAATAAGGTTTGGTAAACTCGTAGGGATAGTGGTTGTTGTCTAGAATCACACTGTGAGTCTGTGTGCATTTGGGAACCAATGTGAGAGAAGCATATGGTAACATTGTGTATTTGCTGACAAATAACTATTTTAAATCCTGTCATGTTGTCAAGTTTTAGTAGCATTAGAAGCCAGTCATTGCTTATGCGTTGATTAAATGAGTCAGGCATTGACACTAAAGTGCAGTCGTGAAATATGTAGATTGTGTGCAGTTCCCTTACCACTTCCACTGTAGTGAATGAGTTTTGGTAAACTCCTAGGGATAGTGGTGCTTGTCTAGAATCACACTGTGAGTCCGTGGGCATTTGGGAACCACTGTGAGCGAAGCGTTTGGTAACATCGTGTATTTGCTGACAGATAACTGTTTTAAAACCTGTCATGTTGTCAAGTTTTAGTAGCATTAGAAGCCAGTCTTTGCTTATGCGTTGATTAAATGAGTCAGGCATTGACACTAAAGTGCAGTCGTGAAATATGTAGATTGTGTGCAGTTCCCTTACCTCTTCCACTGTAGTGAATGAGTTTTGGTAAACTCCTAGGGATAGTGGTGCTTGTCTAGAATCACACTGTGAGTCTGTGTGCATTTGGGAACCACTGTGAGAGAAGCGTTTGGTAACATCGTGTATTTGCTGACAGATAACTCTTTTAAAACCTGTCATGTTGTCAAGTTTTAGTAGCATTAGAAGACAGTTATGGCTTATGCTTTCATTAAATGAGTTAGGTATTGACAGTAAAGTGTAGTCGTGAAATATGTAGATTGTGTGCAGTTCCGTTACCACTTCCAGTGTAGTGAATGAGTTTTGGTAAACTCCTAGGGATAGTGGTGCTTGTCTAGAATCGCACTGTGAGTCTGTGTGCATTTGGGAACCACTGTGAGAGAAGCATTTGGTAACATCGTGTATTTGCTGACAGATAACTGTTTTAAAACCGGTCATGTTGTCAAGTTTTAGTTGCATTAGAAGCCAGTCTTTGCTTATGCGTTGATTAAATTAGTCAGGCATTGACATTAAAGTGCAGTCGTGAAATATGTAGATTGTGTGCAGTTCCTTTACCACTTCCACTGTAGTGAATGAGTTTTGGTAAACTCCTAGGGATGGTGGTGCTTGTCTAGAATCACACTGTGAGTCTGTGTGCATTTGGGAACCACTGTGAGAGACACGTTTGGTAACATCGTGTATTTGCTGACAGATAACTGTTTTAAAACCTGTCATGTTGTTAAATTTTAGTAGCATTAGAAGCCAGTCTTTGCTTATGCGTTGATTAAATGAGTCAGGCATTGACACTAAAGTGCAGTCGTGAAATATGTATATTGTGTGAAGTTCCCTTACCACTTCCACTGTAGTGAATGAGTTTTGGTAAACTCCTAGGGATAGTGGTGCTTGTCTAGAATCACACTGTGAGTCTGTGTGCATTTGGGAACCACTGTGAGAGAAGCGTTTGGTAACATCGTGTATTTGCTGACAGATAACTGTTTTAAAACATGTCATGTTCTCAAGTTTTAGTAGCATTAGAAGACAGTTATGGCTTATGCTTTCATTAAATGAGTCAGGTATTGACAGTAAAGTGTAGTCGTGAAATATGTAGATTGTGTGCAGTTCCCTTACCACTTCCAGTGCAGTGAATGAGTTTTGGTAAACTCCTAGGGATAGTGGTGCTTGTCTAGAATCACACTGTGAGTCTGTGTGCATTTGGGAACCACTGTGAGAGAAGCGTTTGGTAACATCGTGTATTTGCTGACAGATAACTGTTTTAAAACCTGTCATGTTGTCAAGTTTTAGTAGCATTAGAAGCCAGTCTTTGCTTATGTGTTGATTAAATGAGTCAGGCATTGACACTAAAGTGCAGTCGTGAAATATGTAGATTGTGTGCAGTTCCCTTACCTCTTCCACTGTAGTGAATGAGTTCTGGTAAACTCCTAGGGATAGTGGTGCTTGTCTAGAATCACACTGTGAGTCTGTGTACATTTGGGAACCACTGTGAGAGAAGCGTTTGGTAACATCGTGTATTTGCTGACAGATAACTGTTTTAAAACATGTCATGCTGTGAAGTTTTAGTAGCATTAGAAGACAGTTATGGCTTATGCTTCCATTAAATGAGTTAGGTATTGAAAGCAAAGTGTAATCGTGAAATTTGTAGATTGTGTGCAGTTCCCTTACCACTTCCAGGGTAGTGAATGAGTTTTGGTAAACTCCTAGGGATAGTGGTGCTTGTCTAGAATCACACTGTCAGTCTGTGTGCATTTGGGAACCACTGTGAGAGAAGCATTTGGTAACATCGTGTATTTGCTGACAGGTAACTGTTATAAAACCTGTCATGTTGTCAAGTTTTAGTAGCATTAGAAGCCAGTGTTTGCTTATGCATTGATAAAATGAGTCATGCTTTGACACTAAAGTGCAGTACCATGTAGTATTGTCTTCACTGCACCAGAACTGAAAAATAAAATTTTTTACCCAGGCACTGTCCTAGAAGTAGTCTGATGATTTAGTCAGTTTCTAAGTACTTATGTTGTGAACTATCCATTACCCAATAGACTGCTTCAAATGTCTATGCAGTATGCATGTAGTTCTCTAACCACCTACCCAGTTGTTTTTCACACCTTCAATTCCCTAGTCAGTATCCATACACTTCCAGGAAACACCCTGTCACTCCCTTTGCAGTCTTCTAGTGACCCATTCAGCACCCTGTAGTAATCCATTCACTGTGCCAAAACCCAAACACTTATAAATTCACCAAGACACTCTCTTTCCAGTACTCTAATGATTCAGTCACTGTCTAAGTATTCATGCACTGAGCCAGGCCTTTGCACATGGACTGCTTCAAACCCCTATGCACTATGCATGCAGTCTTCTAACCACCTAGAGACTTGTCTTTTACACTTTCAATTCCCTAGTCAGTATCCATATAGTCCAGCAAACATCCTGTCACTCCCTTTGCACTCTTCTAGTGACCCATTCAGTACCAAGTACTAATCCATTCCCTGTGCGAAAAGCCTACCACTTATAAATTCATCCAGACAGTCTCCTTGCTGTAGTCTAATCATTCAGTGAGTACCCAAGTACTCATGCAGTGAGCCGGGCCTTAGCACATGGACTGATTTAAATGCCTATCCAGTATGCATTCAGTTCTCTAATCAGCTACACAGTTGTCTTTCGCACCTTCAATTCCCCAGTTAGTATTCATACACTTCTAGCAAACACCCTGTTACTCACCCAGTGTGTCTCCTTTTAGCACTGTAATCATTCAGTCAGTTAGCATGTAGTCTTTTAGTGAGGTAGGCTTTAGGGCATGAACTGCTTCAAAGTAGTATGCACTATGTATGTAGTGTTTTAATCATCGTCACACTTGTGGTTCAGGGCTATAGTTTCTTAGTTTGTTTTTATATAAAATGTGTTTGTACAGTAATGGAATACTGTAAATTTGAAAGTTATTAATATACATTTATTTTTGATTCTTTTTTGCAGATACTGTTTTTCAACGTTAAAATCGAGAAATTATGCCAGAAAAAAAAAGAAAAAGAAAAGAACAGAGACAGGAGGATTATTTGAAGAAACATCAACCACAAGTATTGAATGAACAACATAATGTGGCTAAAAGGAAAAAATCTTCTGGTGAGATCACGAAGCAATTTATTAAAAATGTTTGTAGGAGCAAACAGAATGTAGAGAATGCTGCAACTTCAGAGAATTTTTTAAGTAAGAAAAAAAATCAAAATAAGAGGAAAAGTGAAAAAGCAAATGTTCAGTCAAAGGAGATAAAGTATGGTAAAAGAAGACAAAATCAGTATAAGGAATTACGCAAAAAAATATTTTACAAGAGAGTAGTGCATAATTTGCTGAAAGATGTGAAGAAATATAAAAAGAGAGCTTTATTTTATAAAAAGAAGAAGCATATTGAAAGCATTGTGGAAAAGGCTTTTGAAGTAAAAAGGAAACTGTTTATTTTACTGTTAAACAGAATTCGATCACTAGATAAACCAATATATGTAATGAAGGCCAAAAGTAGGAGGAAAAGAGTTATTAATAAAAAAAATATTGTGATTTTTTTGGGGAGAATGGAAACACAGTTCTAGTTCAGAGCCGTTTTTTAATGAAGAGAGTTATTCACTAAGTGAAAAATTATTGTATGCAGTTGACACCAGTGGTAGAGGTTATGAGGTTAGTGATGGTTGTCCAATGGAGAAAGAGAAAATGGTTGAAAGAAATGCAGAAGAAGTGATAGCTGATGAAGTTTTAGGGAGACGTGCTAAAAACCCTGTGTACACTTGGGATTGCAGTAGTGTTTGTAGTGTACGACAGGAATCTATTGAAAAATTATGTAGTTTTTTACGAGTCTATACTAAAAAAAGTGTAAAACAAAAGATTAAGCTGTTGCAAGGACTAGACCCTTGCAGAGTGAGAAAACATACTTGTTTGCAAGGTCATTCTCTGGCTTGTCTTTCTAGGAAAGTTTGTGAAAGTGTTTTTCACCATTTCAGAATGCTGGCAGTACATCATACTCAAATGCGGAAGTTAGTGAGAAGGTTGTATTATGCAAAAAGTCCAGCACTAAAGTTAAGTGAGTTGAACAGTGCTCTTTTGCGTGGGTCAGTATCAGATGTGAAGCAGGTCTGTGAGGATATTGAGTTTTGTTACTTTGTACCTCAGCAAGAGAGTGAAGAAACTGACACATTAGTAGAACAAAATGTTGAAGACAATGTAGAACCTGTAATTACAGAAAAATTTGAGGACGAAATCACAAAGTTTAAGGTAATTTCAGGTGAAAGACCAAATGTTTCTTGACTAGGGGTGTCAATCTGTATTTAAAAAGTGAAATAGAAGATAATGATAAGTGGATGGAATTTGCAACTTATTTGTTGGTAGAGGATTGTTTTGATTTGGGATATGAGCAGCGTATTTGCAAATATTGTTATAATAAATTAGAAGAGAATAAAATGCCTACTAGAGCTGTTCATAATAATCTAGAGTTGGTTGCTATTCCTCCAGAGCTGATAGATTTAAATACGTATGAGTCTATTCTGATACAATGTGTTCACCCGTTTCAGGCTATTGTTCGTATGGAGCCCAAAACAAGTAAATTACCTCCACCAGAGTTGCAAAGAGGATTGAAAGGAAGAGTTGTGTATTTACCATTAGATTTAAGGAAAAATGTTGAAACTATTGGTGTAGATCATGCAGAAAATGAGCCACTAGTCATTCTAGTTAATGGTGTTCCTACTAAGAATAAGAAAATCTGGCAAGAGTTAGTGGATGTTAGAAAAGTGCAGAAGGCATCATTGTATCTGTTAAAAAATAATGAGTACTATAGAAATGTGTTTGTTGGAGAAGAAGAAATAGATTTAGCAGAAGATAGTGAAACATTAAGTGGACACATTGAAAAAGTGGACATGTCCAGATGTGAAGAGATCTATGAACATTACAGTGTCCATCCACTTCATTCCAAAGAGGTGATGGGGAATACAATTGAGTTGTTTCAAATGAAAAAAGCAACAGGATGTCCCATGAGTGTATGGGAAGAGAGCTTGGAAGCTCGTTGTTTCCCGCAGTTGTTTTCAACAGGAAAAGGTGGACGATATGATGAACGTCCTGTGCAGATTCCTGCATCTGAATATCGGACAACAAGATTATATGCAGAAGATCCAAGATTTCGACAATGTATCCCTTATATGTTTCATCTTCTGTTTGAAAGTGACTTGTCTGGACTTTCATATGCAGTAAATCACATTTTAAAAACTGGAATGCATCTTCAAAATGTAACTGCAAAGGATTTTATGGATAAAGTGCATCAGAGAGATGATCATTTAGAATCTCAGTTGATTAATCTGATGGCATGTCAGCGTGGGACTAATGAATATTTGTACCGTCGACATGGAGAACTGAAATGCATGCTATGGAACTTGGGAACTCCTACATGGTTTGTTACACTAAGCTGTGCTGAGTATGCTTGGGATGATTTACTTGAATTTCTTCGAGAGGCAAATTCCAATATAAAAAATATTGAATACAAGACACCTGGAGAATTGTGCTCTTTGGATCCTGTCAATGTATGCAGATATTTCAATCATAGATTTGAAGCTATGATGTCTTTCATCTGCAATAAAAAGAATCCTCCTCTTGGAGAAGTCGTGGATTTCTTTTGGATAAAGGAGTATCAAGCAAGAGGTGCTCCTCACATACATATGTTGTTATGGGTCAAGGACACCCCCAAATTTGGAACAGATTCAGATTAAACTGTTTTGTCTTTCATTGAAGATTATGCTACATGTGCTCTTCCAAATAGCAGAGAAGAGAAAAACTTAAAACAACAAGTCTTACGATTTCAAGCCATAGGTGTGGAAAATACTGTCGACGAAAGTACAAGTCAAAGGATAAGTTCTATACCAAATGTCGTTTTGGATTTCCACGTCCTGTATTAGCCAAAGCAAGAGTGAACAGTTTTATGTCAGCTGTACGACATACCATCACAAGAAAGTCTCCGAAAAACACCTACAACTTAAGAAGAAGCGAAGAATCAAAATACATAAGTGACTACAATCCAGTTATTTTATCCATGTGGAACGCTAACATGGATATTCAGTATGTTGCGGACAATTCCATTGCTGTTGCTCGATATGTAACGTCTTACATTACTAAATCAGAAAAGACTGAATTGAAAGAAATGTGGGAAGAGATTTCTCACAAGAAGACTCTAAGTAAGAAATTATACAGTTTCAGTTTGAAGATGTTATCACATCATGAAATTGGAGCATATGAATGTTCAGATCGGTTATTACCTGCAAGTCTATATTCCAAAAGTAGAAGAATCATTTGGGTGAGTCTAGGTCTTGCAGGAATGCGAAATCGGGTACTGAAAACTGTTCAAGAAATTGAATATTTATCAGAAAATGACCCTGAAAGTACAGATATTTTGAAAAACAATATGTTAGACACATACTATCCAAAGAGAAGTCATCATCTTGAGAACATGTGTCTCTATGAAGTGCTGCAAAACTACACTTTTAAACGGAATATTACAGAGAACATCAACGATGGAAAATATGGAGTGATTGGTTCTGAAGGATGTCTGGTGAAACAAAGGAAAGGAAATTTAATTAATCACAGAAAACTGATTTACAACACTGCTGACAAAAGGGAATTTTACTATTTAGCCCTTTTGCAAATGTTCAAACCATGGCGTTCTGAACTGGAATTACTTGGAGATTTTCCCAGCTCTGAAGATTCATTTAATGCTTGTAATGATAGCATACAATGCAGTGCTTTTGCAAATTATGTGAAAATGTTGAATGATAAAATTGATCAAGAAGCTACAATTGCAGCTGAGATTGCTAGAGACAGTTCTCAAGACAGTCAAAGTTCTGCTGCACTGAGTCAAGATCCACTAGGACAACCAATTGTTGAAAATGAAGCAGCGATTGCAATGAATGAGGTGGAAACAGCAATGTATCAAGCACAAGAAGATGCAATACAGTTAGGAAACTTGGAAGAGCAACTAAATGTTGAACAGAAACAAATATATCAGCAAGTGAAAGAGCAGATTGACCATGGATTACTTCATGAAAAGAGAGTGTGCTCATGTACATCATTTCAACCTATCCGAATGTATGTGAGTGGTCAAGCTGGAACAGGAAAGAGTTTCTTAATTAAAGCAACTACAAGTTATCTGCAAAAAACAACTGAGTCGCATTTGTCTTGTGTTGTCACTGCTCCAACTGGGTTGGCAGCACATAACATTAAAGGAATTACTTTACATCGTTTACTAATGCTGCCAGTAGAGCATGAGAACAAATTGGAATACCACAAGCTATCTGGAGAAGCTTGTTGTGAAGTTTCAAGAGTGTTGAAGAAAATGAAACTTCTCATTATTGATGAGGTGAGCATGGTTTCAAACTTGATGCTTGCCTTTGTGCATTTAAGAATGCAGCAAATTCTTAAAACAGAGTATGACGTGTTATTTGGAGGAAAACACGTCATAGTTTTTGGAGATCTACTGCAACTGACACGGGTAAAAGGACAACCGGTATTTAAAACACTTGCCCATGAAGATACCAGAAAGTCTCTTGGCAGTGTTGGTAATGTGAACATTTGGAGTCATTTTGAATACAAAGAACTGACAACAAATATGCGACAGGCAAATGATGCTGAATATGGAAGTATTCTTCAAGATATAAGAATTGGAATTCTTTCAAAAAAAGGGAAAGAAGCTTTGGAGAGTCGATTACTTTGCAATGTCTTTCCAAATGAAAATGCAGTTGCTGCAAAAGTGTACATGGAAATTGCTAAAAATAAGTCAGTGATTTGCTTAATGCCGACACTGCGTGAGTGTTCAATATTCAACGAAGAATTATTAAAATTGGAAAATGAAGAAATTGTAAAAATGGAAGCCATCGATAAAATACTACATGAAGGAATCCCTATTATTTTGGCGGGTAAATTGAGATCAAAACTAGATTGTTTAGAAAAAAAATATCTAAAACTGCTGGTTTGGAAAAGACACTGTATGTGTGTGTAAACTGTCGGGTAATTTTAGGGCGTAATTTGGATGTAGAGAAAGGTTTAGTTAATGGTGCAATGGGCAAAGTGGTGGATTTTGTGAATTATCAGAAAAAAGAAGGAATTGAATTTTTAAAAATTAAATTTGATCAGATTGATGAAGTTAAAGAAATTGGTCGTTGTTCAGTTCGTTTTTTGCTTGTTAAAGATTTAAATGTCTGTAGGAAACAATTCTCATTTTCTCTGGCATATGCAGTGACTATTCATAAATCTCAAGGATTAAGTGTAGACAGTGCATTGGTGAACATTAGATCTACTGTATTTAAAGAGGGTATGGCATATGTTGCTTTGTCGCGAGTCAGAACATTATCTGGTTTGTTTTTGATTGATTTTGATGAGACAAAGGTTACTGCAGATGCAAACTGTGTAATAGAGTATAATAGGTTAAGAAGGGTGTATGCTCCCAATTTAGGTCAATATCCTGTATTTGAAAAGCGTGTGGTTGGTCGAAAAAGAAGGTTAGAGAATATCTGTACTGAAGATGTCAAGAAGGGAAAAGAACAAGATAATGTTGTGATTGCAGGTAAAAAGAAATTGGACACTGTTGAAGAGATTGTTGGTTATCAGTTTGGAAATAGTTCTGGTGTCAACTGCTATGTTAATTTAGTGGTCATTGGTTTTTTTATCTGGAAGGTTTGCAAGCATAAATTATGCAGAATCGGGAAAAAGATTTTGTTCTCTGTTGCATTCTGTTTATGAACAATTGACAACAGATAGAAGTAAAATACAATCTGTTTCAAATGTTCGTAATCTTTTGGATGTGTGTTCTGGTTCTACACAATTTACACAAAATATCCAACAAGATTCTCAGGAATTTTTAATGTATATGCTTACCATTTTTGAAAAGGAAGGTGTAGAAATAGAAAATATTTTTGGCCTTTCTTACAAATGGGAACATTACTGTGAAAATTGCATGTATAGATGTAGCACCAATGTAGACACTGAGAGATTTCTGTATTTAACATTACCAGACTGTAAATCAGTGTCTTTCAATAAATTAGTGAAAGGTGCAATTCAAAACATGGAGTGTAGCCAATGTAAATCAGAAATGTTATCCACGTTATTCTTAACAAAATATGGAAAATACATAATTTTAATGATGCAACATTGTACAGCTGATGGAAGAAAATTGGATACTTTAATAAAACAATTTGTAGCAGCACAACTATCAATATCAGGAAGGACTTTTGTAGCAATTGCAATAATTTTCCATGATGGTCCTTCCACCACATCTGGACATTACACTGCCTATCTAAAATGTGACAAAGGCTGGACATTTTGTAATGATGCCCAGTTGGTTTTCAAACAACGTTTGCCTAGGGAATTACAAAATTCCTACCTAATATTTTTAAAGCCAAAGTTTTAGGAAGATAATTCACTCTCTGAGGAATTTATTATTATAATTTAATAGGACTACCATTAGACAATTTACATAAAGAAGAAGTGCAAAAATACCATTTGGCCTCAAGGAAAGGTGTATTTTTGAATTATGGACTTTTTAGTGGTCATTTATTCGATGATTATTTTAATGCGGCAACATTTACAGTTTTTATAAGTTAAAGTTATACAATTTTGTAATCTGTAAGCATTTCATATATGTATGATTTGTATTTTCTGGTATTTTACTGAGAATAGTATGTTGTTTTTTTTTAACAATCTTTCTGATTGTTTTTTTTTGCCCGCTGTTAAGTGATGAGTACCATTGAAATCACTATTTCGAGTGAAATTCAATATATTCCGAGAACAACAAAAAAGGCAAACAAATTACTTTGTGGAAATTATGTTGTGTTGTAAAAAAAGTATTATTATATGTTATAATTTTTTTTTCTTTTCTTTCACAGATCCAAATTTTAAAATAAGCAATTTTTAAGAATTTATATTTGAATGAAAAACAGCAAAAAATGAATACCATTTTTTATTCCTATTACTGTGAAGGTAAGTTTAACTAAGTCTCAATATGCAGAATGAAGAGGCCTGCAAGAAGCTACAAAGTTGAAACACGTTTCTAAAAACACTCTGTTTATGTAGTTTTGAAATCTGACCATAATCAGATATCATGTGACCTGCAAAAAAAGAGATTTGAGGGGTTCATAATATTTCACCTTTTTAGCTGTTGAAGGACCGCAATCATTTCAATCATTCTTCTTTGAACATCTTTGCAGACAAAACTCCGTGCTTACCTTCTATCATTCGCAAGGAAATTAAAAAACGGAAATATGTCACTTTTTGTAACATAGTTATTGTACAAGATACTCTTTTATATTTACAAAGAGAGGAAAAGGCACTCTGAGCACTTTTTATACTCCATGTAAATATAACCTCATCATTTAGACCACTTTGTGTTGAAAGGGTGTTCTATAAGTGTTGTTGTGCATGATTGCACTTAATACTCATAGAACAAGACACATGTCTAGATTTATCAGAAATCATAAATCTCGAAATGTGTGTGAATGGTGCACCATTCTAAAATTGGTGTAGGAAAGCACAAGAAAGAGAATTGTTTTACTTTCTCCACATTTTTATATCTTCAATGCATGCTGAAATGTTCAGCATACATTGAAGGAGAAAAATGCATTTTCTCATTCTTTTTGTACAGGAAGGTGTGTCTTCCTGTAGAAAAACAAACAGCACATGACACAGATATCCTTGCACTATGGTGCAAGGGTGCCTATGTCACCACATGGCTGCAGTTTAAGCAGCCGTGCAGAGAGAAGCATAAATTTGCAACATATTTATGTACACATGTTGCATCCCTGTGCTTCGGAAGTACTACAGCACACTGCAGTTAAAGAGGTTACTGTGTGATGCTGCAGCACTTCCTTCTAGTTCTGCAGTAATACATTCACCATACGCTACTAATGCATTAATTCAGTCAATTACGTACTACAGATACATTCATCTAAACTTTCACACACTAACAAAGAAATTTAGCTCTTTTTTTAAACCAGGAAAGTTATATGTGATTTTTTTGGTTTTTCTGGAAAAAAAAAACAGGAGATAACAAACAATGAACTTCAGGGAACAATAAAACAAAACTAAAAAAAAAAAACTAGCAAATGTGACTTTCTTGGCGGCGGCAGATCAGCACAAAGTCTTATTGCACTTAGTACAGAGCACTTTTAAAAATTGAAATTGAGGACGGATGTCCAAGGTTTGGGCTGATGGTTGCACTCTTGATGTGCTTGGCTGCGATGAGGTGGATGGCGCAGGAGCAGGAGTGTTTCTCATCCGTCGGCACTCTTCTTTTGCAAGATTGTTTGGATGAAGGGTCCTTATGTGCTTCATCATACTTGCCGTGCCGCAAGAGTATTTCTTGTTAGGATCCCCTCTCGATAGGACTCTTTTGCAAATCTTGCACGTGACCAAGGTGGCATTGGTCTTATTCTGCCCCTCAGGAAAAGTAAAAAATTTCCACACCACTGAAGAAAAACGTTTTTTGAGTGGTGCCTCCGGCAAAAATTCATCCTCAGAACTATGAGGTGATGCAGGTGATGCCTGCTGCCCTGAAGCCATTTTTGGTTGAAAAAAGTTAGAGCTAAGTGTAAACTTAGTCTAAAAAATCTTCTTCTCTCCAAAGAGGTGGTTCTCCAAAGAAGCTCAAAGAAGAATGATTGAAATAGGTGGGGTCTTTCAGTAGCTAGAACAGGAAGTGTAATGAACCGATCAAATCTCTTTTTTTGCAGGTCACATGGGATCCGCGCACCCTGCGCGTACGCAGCACGCACCCAGCGCGCATCCGCGAAATTGAATTAAAAAGAAATATAGGATTAGATGTCAAAATATATTACTTTTAAGACTAGTTTAGAGTTTGTCTTCAATTAATATTCACATGAAATACATAAATATGTTTTTTTAAATGTTAAATACTTCGCGGGATCCGCGCACCCACTGCGTCATAGACGCAGATGACGCATCGCAGAAGCGCGTAAACGTCGCGTTACGTACATCGAACGTGTCGCGTATAGGCTGGGAGTCGCGTACCGGTCGCATTGGAATCGCGCACTAACCACGTACCCGACGCATACCATGCGTGGATGCTACCGCGTAGAGATCGAGACCGGTGCGCGCAGGGTGCGCGGATCCAAAAACATGGAAAAAATATATATAAAATAAAGTTTTGCAAATATAGTTAAAAAAATATTTTGAAAAAAATATGTTTGAAAAACCCATTAAGTTCAAATAATATTTTTTAATTTTTAAAAGAATTAATTGAAAAAATATGTTTAAAAATGGTGATAAAAAAGTATTTAAAAAAAAATGTAATTAATGAAATGACACACTGAATTTGAAAAATATAGAAATCCAATCAAAATCATTAAGCATGATATCTTCAGAGATAAGTTATAGATAGGAATTAGCATTTAAAAAACCTTTGAAATTCACTGAAAAAAACATAGGTTTCATGCACGTTATAGTTAGGAATTGGCATTTAAAAAACCTTTGAAATTCTCTGAAAAAACCATAGGTTTCAGGGGCGTTATAGTTAGCTGGACATTTCCCTCGTACAAAACCCTAGAAATTCCCCTGTTATAGTTAGTTCAGCTAACTATACCTCGCGCCCCCGCAATGCACTGCTGATGACGTCACATATTACATCACTCATGACATGGTCAGTGACATCACTGATGACATCTCAAATTACATCACTGATGACATCACTGATGACGTCATCCATGTGATAAATTAGTGCATCTTCTCACACCCTAATATAACCTTTGATACACCGACTCAAAATTTCAGACGGCCATTTTGACAACCATAGATACTCCAATACCAATAACTACTCACCCACTCATTGACTTTTAGGTCTACATACATGTCCACTCACTCACCTCTACAGTCACTCATACTTACAGTCACTCTGTGCATTTATACACCTATATAGACACTCACACACCGCCAATCATCCATTGAGGTACTGACACATCTAGTCAGTCATGCAAATAATGAATCACAGTCCAATTTACTCACCTATACAGTTAAACACACTCAAGTTCACTTACTCATAAAAATACTAACAAATTCTGTGTCTTCCTGCAGAAAAAACAAACAGCACATGACACAGATATCCTTGCACTATGGCGCATACAGCCACTCCCAAAATCACACACTCTCACATATAGATAGTTATATACTCTTACACAAATATACACTGCGTTTCACATATGTAGTTACTGACACATGTACAACTGAGATATACATTCAATCACTAACACACCCATACATACACTCACCCAACCATACAGTCCATCACAGATGCACTCTTAAAACCATGCACCCAGTGAATCACCCACTCACACATCTAGTAACAGAGTCACACACACCCTACCCACACAAACACTCAGGCACCCATATAGATACTCAGACAATCAATCAATAACCCATATAGACACTCATAAAGCTATTCACAAAACCATGCAGCCACTTATACACCAACACACAGACACATACAGACATTCACACAGTTTAGTCACTAGTCTGCAATAGGATACATTTAATGACTCACTTATAGAGTCAGTTACGCACCTAGAAAATCATCCATTCACACACTTGTACACCCACTTATTCTTCAACAGACCTTTCCCTATATATATTAAACATAATAAAACTGTTCAGAAACACATACTCAATGGATGATGTCATCAGTGATGTCATTTGAGATGTCATCAGTGATGTCATCAGTGATGTCACTGACCATGTCATGAGTGATGTAATATGTGACGTCATCAGCAGTGCATTGCGGGGGAGCGAGTTATAGTTAGCTGAACTAACTATAACAGGGGAATTTCTAGGGTTTTGTACGAAGGAAATGTCCAGCTAACTATAACGCCCCTGAAACCTATGGTTTTTTCAGTGAATATATATATATATATATATATTGTTTGTGAAGGATTGGAGTAATATATACATATATTACTCCAATCCTTCACAAACAATTCAACAAAGAAGGTGGGCACTTCGGGCTGTTTTTCAAGTGGACACGGTCTCTCTGGACGCGTTTCGGCTTCTCTCCTTCATTAACTAGTGAATATATATATATATTCCACAGTGGCAGTCCCAAGTTAGCATAGGAAGAGTATTTTTTATTTCACTAATAACTTTGCCACCTTTTGACAAATCTCCATAAATCTTTCCAAAGCAGAACATTTTCCACTTCTGCTCTATCCAGGAAGGATTTGAACTGATTCATCAAGGAGCGGCCAATAAAAAGGGGTGGGGGTCTCAAATTTTGCAGAAAGTTAGAACTTTACTCAGAAAGTGTGCTGTTTGTTAGTTGGTATAAACCATTTTTGAAACATATGCATTTAAAGATATTTTCAGTGGTCATGAGGAGGTTACAAAATCAATATATATTAGACCGCAAGCAGGGGAGCTGAGCCTAAGATAGGTATGCAGACGGGATGGGACCCTTGATAAAAGTTTGATTGCAGGGCTGCCCTCCATGCCCCCATGGGAACATTTGTCTCACTCTGTTTGGGTAATCCCCAACAACGGCAAGTATATATAAATATTTTAAAATGTTGTGCATACTAATCACATGCCCATAACAATAACCACATGTTAGTCATGTCAATGGACGAGTGACCTCACCGCTACCACACCATGACAAAATCCCAGGATCTCATACAGGCCAGTAGAACAGGGTTGAAACATTTTGGTGATAGAGGATCAAAGGACCATCACATCCGCATACCCTTATTACATATTTTATCCTTCCCTCCCACTCTGCCAACATATGAAACTTTTGGAGTGGGTGAGGAATTTTATAGTTAAGCCCCCTTACACCTCTTCTTCATAAGTGCTCCCTGAAATACGGTAGAGCCCACCCTGAGCCTTAGGAATCGGGGTGAACCCGATGATGAAGCATGCCACTACTAGAGTGGGTGAGGGTTATATAAAGAAAAGGGTCACTTTTCCCTTCCCACCCCTATAAGTGGGTGTGCCATCCCGCGGAGTTCCACTGGTCCTATATTAGCCTTCAAGGAGCCGTCCTCGTGCTACTCCTTTGTTCTGTAGCTTATCATAGGGAGGCCGTATCACTTCACCATCGATCTAGAGGATCTCTTTACCCTTTAGGGGCTGTTGGTTTTACCTCCCCTTAATTTGTTCTAGATAGTTAGAGTTTAGCCAGGGTTAGCATAGGAAGAGTATTCTTTTTTTTATTAACAACTTTGCCACCTTTCGACAAATCTTCACAAATCTTTCCTAAAAAGAAAATTGTCCACTTCTTTTCTATCCTGGAAGGATTTGAACTGATTCATCAAGGAGTGGCGAAGAAAAAGGGATGGGGATCTCAAAACCCATGTTAATTCCAATAGAAATTATTGGAAAGTGAAACTGAAAAAATGGCATCAAACTTTGCAGAAAGTTAGAAATTTGCTCATGAAGTGTGCTGTTTGTTTGTTGGTGTAAACCCTTTTTTTAAAAATGTGCATTTAATGACATTTTCTGTGGCCATGAGGAGGTTAAAAAGTTAATATATATTGGACTGCTGGTATCCAGATATGCTATGATTGACCACTTTAAAGGGGACTAGTCAATACTGATTGGCTGGCCACAACCTGCACAAAAACACACACTCCAAAGTTGCTTAGGTGAGCTATTTAATCTAAACCACGTTGCAGGGACATCACAAACATCTGATGGTTTCGGCAGAAAACCGAGTAGTTTCTAGGTGAGGAAGCCACTCACAACATTCATTATAAGTGATAATCTTAATCTAATGGAAATCGACAAAATGCTGAAACAGCAAGGAAACTAAACATTCTGTGGCAGCCATCTTATAGTCATTTATGATCAGGAAATACTGATTGTACTTTGGTGCAGAGTTTCTATAACACATGATAAAACAGAACAATAAATCGTACAGTAACCAATTGAAATAATCCATACCTCATCCTGTGTTTATAGAGAAAATGTAATCAAAACAGCAAACCAAGACAAAGAAAGTAGCAAACAGGAAGAATATTTTCATGTCACCAACTATCGTGCCCAAGTGGGCTGTCCAGCAGCATGCCAGATCATAAAACTGAAAATGTTAAAGCAAATCAGTACATATTATTTAAAGAACTATGCAATCCGAGAAAATCAAAGGTTACAAAAATGAGTATAAATTGTGTACCTGTGATCAAGGCCGTTTTGTGGCCAAAACACATTGGGTTGTGTAATCCATTACAATAAATATCACAAGCACAGCAATCCTGAGTGCTCAAAGTGTATATTCACACTCTGTCACTCTAGTGAGGAGATACATATATATATATATATATATATATATATATATATATATATATATATATATATACATATATATATATATTATAGATATAGATATATATATTATCTACTGGTGGTCGCCAGTAGATAGTTATAGTTAGGACCTATTTTCCGTAGGAAATCCGCAACATTCTATTTGGAATAACGTTGGCACCGGTTGGCGAATCCTCGCGAAATTTTCCAAACTTTTCGCCAGCTCCGCTCCGCTCCTACCCTGAAAGTTTTGCGGTGATCCGTCAAGCGGGGGCCGATAAAAAAGGGGGGTCCAAAAACGCGTTTTCCCCATGCAATTTCCCATAGGATCTGTTGTCGCAGCTACAGCCCGAACCGCTGAATGGAATGACACCAAATTTGGCAAAGAGGTAGTCCTCAGTTCGGACTCGTGCCTTTTGCATATATGGTGTGAATCTGTTCAGTAGTTCCTGAGAAAATTAGGGTAAAAAAGTTAGTGATATCTATGGCCGCGGAGGATCCGGGGACCGTACCCGCACCGTAAGCGCACCCTCCTCGAACCGAGCGCGCACC
The DNA here is from genome assembly GCF_964204655.1 of Triturus cristatus. NCBI lineage: Eukaryota > Metazoa > Chordata > Amphibia > Caudata > Salamandridae > Triturus > Triturus cristatus. The sequence goes on from NC_140590.1 coordinate 1,578,180,676, forward strand.
TTCCCGATCGCGCGCTGAATGCTAATTGGCTGTCGAGTGTCTCTCTACATTCGAAACCAGGAACTGTTGGCGGCCATTTTCTGCCTCGGTAGAAGCGAGGCTGAAGATGCAAGGGGAATAAGTGTGTAAAACATATAAAGGGGGCAGAGTGGAAATACTCTGACCCTCTAGAGGTGCTTAGGGGGTCCCAGAAGGACCCCCTGGGGCCCCCTTTTTAAAAAAAAAAAACACGGGGAAATGCGCGCACGGTGCACGCATCCTATCGCGTTGGATGCACGGATTCTCTCGCGGTGGGTGCGCGGATCCACGGCAACGTTTTTTGAAAAACGGCAAGAAATCATTGGTTGTATGACAACTTTCTACACTGAAAGGTACGGTGTATATTTCTGTTTTTTAAAGGTATGATTGTTATTGGTTAACAACACAGATTGTAAGGAACATTATATATGATAAGCTGATATGTTGAAAAGTCAAGCACACTTCCTGTCTTGTGTAGGAACATTGTGTGCTGAACTTGTGACCTGTGAGCTCAGTGCAGTGTTCCATGACCTGTTTCTATGGTAACAGGCAGAAGGCAGATTGGGGGAAGGGTTGAAATGTATTTCAGTTGGAAAGGGTTGAAATGTTTAACCAATAGAAATGTGTGTTTGCTTTTGAGTTTATGTGCGAAGGATTGTGATTTGATGTTTACATGTATATGTGTGGACAATGAAAGGGAAACTTTTTCATTCTTTGCTTTTGCTGAGAGGTGCACAGTTGAGAGATTCTGTAAAAGAAAATATGGTGAGTGATTGATATACTTCTTAATCTACAAAAGAACTTAAAAGATGAGTTATTTAATTGTGAGGGGATGTATGTAGACTATTTTGATTTTAATCAGACTAATGTATTTTTCCTGCTAAAGTGTAGGGAGTACTTTTTTTCTCTACAATGGGTGTGCATGTAGAAACCATTCTGTGATAAGCATTTGTGTTTTTCATGTGTTTGTAAACAGATAACTGTGCAGTTTTTATATTTTGGTAGAATTAGAAACCAGTCATTGTTTATGAATTTGTGAAATGAGTTATGTTATGTTTCTATACTAAAATGTAGTACTACTTCTAGATGAAGAAATGTGTTTTGGTATAGTGCAAGGGATAGTGTTGTTTGTCTAGAATCACACTGTGAGTCTGTGTGCATTTGGGAACCACTGTGAGAGAAGCATTTGGTAACATCGTGTATTTGCTGACAGATAACTGTTTTAAAACCAGTCAGGTTGTCAAGTTTTAGTAGCATTAGAAGACAGTTATGGCTTATGCTTTCATTAAATGAGTCAGGCATTGACAGTAAATTGCAGTCGTGAAATATGTAGATTGTGTGCAGTTCCCTTACCACTTGCACTGTAGTGAATGAGTTTTGGTAAACTCATAGGGATAGTGGTGCTTGTCTAGAATCACACTGTGAGTTAGTGTGTATTTGGGATCAGTGTGAGAGAATCATTTGGTAACATCATGTATTTGCTGACAGATAACTGTTTTAAAATCTGTCATGTTGTGAAGTTTTAGTAGCATTAGAATCCAGTCTTTGCTTATATGTTGATTAAATGAGTCATGCTTTGACACTGATGTGCTGTACTTAAATATGTAGATTGTGTGCAGTCCCCTTACCCCTTCACCAGTAGTGAATAAGTTTTGGTAAAGTCCTAGGATAGTGTTGATTGTCTAAAATCACACTGTGAGTCTGTGTGCATTTGGGTAAGGATTGTGAGAGAAGCATTTGGTAACATCGTGTATTTACTGACAGATAACTGTTTTAAAACCTGTCATGTTGTCAAGTTTTAGTAGCATTAGAAGCCAGTCTTTGCTTATGCGTTGATTAAATTAGTCAGGCATTGACATTAAATTGTAGTCGTGAAATATGTAGATTGTGTGCAGTTCCTTTACCACTTCCACTGTAGTGAATGAGTTTTGGTAAACTCCTAGGGATAGTGTTGTTTGTCTAGAATCACACTGTGAGTCTGTGTGCATTTGGGAACCACTGTGAGAGAAGTGTTTGGTAACATCGTGTATTTGCTGACAGATAAGTGTTGTAAAACATGTCATGTTGTCAAGTTTTAGTAGCATTAGAAGACAGTTATGGCTTATGCTTTCATTATATGAGTCAGGCATTGACAGTAAATTGCAGTTGTGAAATATGTAGATTGTGTGCAGTTCCCTTACCACTTGCACTGTAGTGAATGAGTTTTGGTAAACTCATAGGGATAGTGGTGCTCGTCTAGAATCACACTGTGAGTTAGTGTGTATTTGGGATCACTGTGAGAGAAGCATTTGGTAACATCATGTATTTGCTGACAGATAAATATTTTAAAACCTGTCATGTTGTGAAGTTTTAGTAGGATTAGAATCCAGTCTTTGCTTATGCGTTGGTTAAATGAGTCATGCTTTGACACTGATGTGGTGTACTTAAATATGTAGATTGTGTGCAATACCATTAACTCTTCTAGAGTAGTGAATGAGTTTTGGTAAACTCCTAGGATAGAGTTGCTTGTCTAAAATCACACTGTGAGTCTGTGTGCATTTGGGTAAGGATTGTGAGAGAAGCATTTGGTAACATCGTGTATTAGCTGACATATACCTGTTTTAAAACCGGTCATGTTGTGAAGTTTTAGTAGCATTAGAAGCCAGTCTTTGCTTATGCTTTGATTATATGAGTCAGGCTTTGACATAAAAGTGCAGTCCTGAACTATGAAGATTGTGTGCAGTTCGATTACCACTTCCACAGTAGTGAATGATTTTTGGTAAACTCCTAGGTATAGTGGTTGTTGTCTAGAATCACACTGTGAGTCTGTGTGCATTTGAAAACCACTGTGAGAGAAGCATTTGGTAACATCGTGTATTTGCTGACAGATAACTAATTTAAAGCCTCTCATGTTGTCAAGTTTTAATAGCATTAGAAGCTAGTCTTTGCTTATGCATTGATAACATGAGCCAGGGTTTGACACTAAGGTGCAGTACCATGTACTATTCTGTTCACTGTGGCAGAACTGAAAATTTAAAAGTTTTACCTAAGCACTGTCCTATAAGTAGTCTGATTATTTAGTCACTTTCTAAGTGCCAAATAGTCTGCTTCAAATGTCTATGCAGTATGCATGTAGTGTTCTAACATACTATACACTTGTCTTTTACACTTTCAATTCCCTAGTCAGTATCCATACACTTCCAGGAAACATCCTGTCGCTTCCTTTGCAGTCCTCTAGAGACCCATTCACCAGCATGTACTAATCCATTCACTGTGCCAAAACCCAAACACTTATAAATTCACCAAGACACTCTCTTTCCAGTACTCTAATGATTCAGTCACTGCCTAAGTATTCATGCACTGAGCCAGGTCTTAGCACATGGACTTCTTCAAACCCCTATCCACTATGCATGCAGTCCTCTAAGCACCTACACACTTGTCTTTCACACCTTCAATTCCCTAGTCAGTATCCATACACTTCCAGGAAATACCCTGACACTCCCTTTGCAGTCCTCTAGTGACCCATTCAGCACCATGTACTAATCCATTCACTGTGCTAAAACCAAAACACTTATAAATTCACCAAGATACTATCTTTGCAGTACTCTAATCATTCAGTCAGTGCCTAAGTATGCATACACTGAGCCAGGCCTTAGCACATGGACTGCTTCAAACCCCTATGCACTATGCATGCAGTCTTCTAACCACCTAGACACTTGTCTTTCACACTTTCAATTTCCTAGTCAGTATCCATACAGTCCAGCACTTGTGACTGCCTTTGCACTCCTCTAGTGACCCATTCAGTACCAAGTACTAATCCATTCCCTGTGCGAAAAGCCTAGCACTTATAAACTCACCTAGGCACTCTCCTTGCTGTACTCTAATCATTCAGTCAGTACCCAAGTAGTCATGCAGTGAGCCTGGCCTTAGCACATGGACTGCTTTAAATGCCTATGCAGTATGGATGCAGTCCTCTAATCACCTACACAGTTGTGTTTCACACCTTCAATTCCCTAGTTAGTATTCATACTCTTCTAACAAACACCCTGTCACTCACCCAGTGTGTCTCCTTATAGTACTGTAATCATTTAGTCAGTTAGCATGTAGTCTTTTAGTGAGGTAGGCTTTAGGGCATGAACTGCTTCAAAGTAGTATGCACTATGCATGTAGTGTTTTAACGATCGTCACACTTATGGTTCAGGGCTATAGTTTCTTAGTCAGTTTTTATATAAAATATGTTTGTACAGTAATGGAATAGTATAAATTTGAAAGTTATTAATATACATTTATTTGTGATTCTTTTTTACAGATACAGAAAAGGAGTGTTTCTCATCTGTTTGCACTCTTCTCGTGCAAGATTGTTTGGATGAAGGGTCCTTAGGTGTTTCATCATACTTGCTGTGCCGCACGAGAATTTTTTGTTAGGATCCCCTCGTAACAGAACTCTTTGGCAAATCTTGCGAATGAAGAAGGTGGCATTGGTCTTTGTTTGCCCTTGGAAAAAGTAAAAAATTTCTTCACCACTGAAGAAAAATGTTGTGGGCGTGGTGCCTTCTGCAAAAAAATGTCCTCAGATTCGGTAAATATTTTAAAGCGGCAACATTTACAGCTTTTGTAAGTTAAACTTATAATTTTTTTTAGCTGTATGCATTTTATATAACTGTGATTTGTTTCTTGTGGTATTTTGTTGAGAATACCATGTTGTTGTTTTTTTAACAATCTTTCTGATTTTCCAGGTCTGTCGTCGACATCCGTGGTTCCCACAGGAGTTCCCACAGGAGTTCCGCCTTGTTGTTTTGTATTATTGTTGTTACATTTTGTTTATTAGTTTATTGTTTATATTTGTGTTAATAAAAAAATAAAGTTTGAAAATAGTTTATCGTGTATATATTTATTATTATAAAAAATAAAGTTTGAAAAAAAAAAAATAATGTTTTTGGTTGTTCTCTTAACTGCTGTGTGACTCTTTCTTGTTCTTATTACTGTTATTTGATGGTGTTACATTTTGGGGCACTTATTGCTGGAATACTGGTGATATCTGCAGTTTGCACCAACTTCTGAATAGTGTGTTAGATTTATCTCAACTTTACTTCCGTTAAAGTGCTGATAATGAAATGGAGAGTAGCCGTTCCCGTGCAAAAAGACACAAGGTGCACCTTTGCGATTTATTCTAAATACTAAAATCCTGTATTGTATTGCACTGAGGTATTGGCTGCACTTACAGTGTACACACAAAATCTATTAAGAAATCTCATTGTATTTATATTGATTGGGAATAGTGCGTCAGGTGCTGGATCTTGACGAGATACACTGCTCAGTTCATATATTGTTGTGCATACGAAAAAAATCACATCACAACTTTCACACCAATTGCAATGCGAAACAAATTCCGGCGATAAGACACGTTAGCACCAGGGATTTTACACCTGCTTTCTGCTGGTGTTAAGCAGGACAACTACCTGCACCATGAAAGGGAACACAGCCAAGAGCCACACCAGAACACCCACAGGTGCCATAGAGTCAATGAGCATGATACAGGGATACCCATGAGGGCCAGAAGACTCATCTCAACAACTCCAGGACCGCCAATGCCCCCCAAAACCACATCTTAGTAAGTGTGTCCCTGTGGTCATTGTCTTAGCATGATAGGCACGAGCCCTGCAACCTCACAGTGTGCTGTCACCTCAGCGTTGGCAGTGAGCCTGGATGTGTAGCTACGTACGCATCCTTCTGCATGCACAACTGGCGTGTGCTGGTCTGTTGTTCACAGGTCAGTGCAGGGGTGTGCCTATCCGGCACGGGGAACGGGGTGTCTCGGACATGTCCGTGTACAGGAAGTGCGGTAAGTGTGTCTCTGTGTTCTGGTGTGGCCTGTTACAAGAGCCGCTGCAGTCGATGTCGTAAAGTGGCATGCACCACCTCCAAATGGCACTGTGATGTTGTAGTTGGAATGTAGCAGGACATGCGCAAATAGGCATTACAATGGCGTGCCGTACGAGTGCACGAGATACAACAGCTCACCGTACAAAAGTGTGGGGGCTCATGGGAGGGAGGAGCAGCCGTTTGGCAACATAACACACAGTGAACTCGACCATGTGCCACATGCTGGGAATCTCATCCATGATGACCACGGTCGCAGACATCCCACAACACCAACGACTGGCCTTTGTACACATCCTGTATGAATGCATCATGGTTTTCACTTCTATGCTCGTTCAGTGGTGTGATGTTGGCAGGTTGTGTGACTTGTGCTCCTTGTTGGTGTGTTTCGTTTTGGCCATTGTTAGTCTATATGTGTGTTGTACTTAATTGTGCATGTGTGCCATTCTGCCCATCTCCCCCTCCCCCCACTCCCTGCTTCTTCCTCTTCCTAGTGCTGTTGTGTCTATAATTGTGTTGCTGCACACATAAATACATGTAAAGAATAAATTAGAATAGTTCCTTGATTCTTTTAGGTTTCAAAACTTCTTTATTGGTTTCTTTTTAATTTTCCATATGAACCGTTTTTTTAAATATTCAACAACACATAGAAGTCAGAAGTGCAACGTATTCTGTCAACACACTTTCTGGAACATTCTACGATACATGCAGGTTAAAAGTTCATCAATTTTTTAAAACTTGACGATATTTTTTTGTAACATTTTCTTGAACATTTAACGACACGTGCAGGTTAAAAGTTGACGATTGTTTTAAGTTCGAACAGTGCCTTCCAAATGCAAGTAGCAGGTGTGGTTGAGCTGAGCAAATTTTATCCTATGATATGTACTCCACGTTGAAACTGCTTTTTCTTAACCAATCACAAAGATGCTTTTCCACAAAACTAATGTGCACCCTACTTTTAAAAAAGAATGCTTTTCATGATATCTTCAGAGATAAGTTATAGATAGGAATTAGCATTTAAAAAACCTTTGAAATTCACTGAAAAAACCATAGGTTTCATGCACGTTATAGTTAGGAATTGGCATTTAAAAAACCTTTGAAATTCACTGAAAAAACCAAAGGTTTCAGGGGCGTTATAGTTAGGAATTGGCATTTAAAAAACCTTAGAAATTCACTGAAAAAACCATAGGTTTCAGGGGTGTTATAGTTAGCTGGACATTTCCCTCGTACAAAACCCTAGAAATTCCCCTGTTATAGTTAGTTCAGCTAACTAAAACTCGCGCCCCCGCAATGCACTGCTGATGACGTCACATATTACATCACTCATGACATGGTCAGTGACATCACTGATGACATCACTGATGACATCTCAAATTACATCACTGATGACATCACTGATGACATCATCCATTGAGTATGTGTTTCTGAACAGTTTTATTATGTTTAATATATATATGGAAAGGCCTGTTGAAAAATAAGTGGGTGTACAAGTGTGTGTGTGGATGGATGATTTTCTAGGTGCGTAACTGACTCTATAAGTGAGTCATTAAATGTATCTTACTGCAGACTAGTATATATATATATAGCTTAGCTCCGCGTAGCACCGGAATCAGCTCCAAACACGGACACAGACCCAGAATGTTAGTTTCTTTAATTATTTATTGCTGTGCGGCCATTATATATAAACCAGAAAAGAAACATCAGGTGCCGAAAACTCAAGAACACTTGGCATGGGAACAAGAGGCCAGAAGGCAAAGAATCAATAATGGAGAACACTTCACCAAAGTTAACGGTAATGAATCTGACTAATAAGATTCTGTCTAGTGATGAAATGAATGTATTGGAATTAGGCTTGTTTTTTTCCCCCAGACAGGGTTTGATTATGCACAAACTAGGGTTGACCTGTTCAAATTCGAGCGTAAACTTAAACTATGCAAAATGCATGCTTTAAAAAAAGACTGTAAGATCACGCACACCAACCCTAAAGATGACAGCGACTCAGGCTTAACCATTGACGATATCCCCACACTACAAACTTTGACAAACCTTGAACAACAGGTATCACAAGAACTCACCACTGTGTCACTTGACCCTTTTAATCCCACACATGCCACTGACATTTTTAATCTCCTAGGTATAAATACCGGTGAAGCATCCATCACTGGATTTAGAGCCAAATCCCTGTACCTATACTGGCCAAAGACAATATTGATGTATTTAGCGACCTAGTGGCCCAAGACTTACTCAAACTCCTTAACAATACCAAAGGGAACAATAACATGACCAAACCTCAATGGGAGGCGGTGACCAATTTACAGAAAGATCACAAGCTGGTTATTAAACCCTCCGACAAAGGGGGTAATGTGGTCCTTAAGACCCGAGTGATGTATACAAAAGTAGCTTACCACCAGCTCAATGACAGCACATGCTACGGGAGAGTAGATAAAAAATATCTTATGGATCTAAAAAAAAACAAAATCACAACAAACTCACAGCTTGGCATGAACTAGGTCTCCTTACATTGGACGAAAAACTATTCCTGAAAAATGACACCCCCACCACGACTACACTATATCTTCATCCGAAGATACACAAAGATAGTAGCAACCCCCCAGGCAGGCCCATAGTGTCCCCAAAAATCAGCCTGATGGAAATCACTAGCACATATGTTGACCACTTTTTATTCCCCTTTGTCAAAGATCTCACGTCCTATCTACGGGACATAGCTAATTTTCTTCACTAGGTACAAGATATCAGAATAGGGGACAATGACTGGTTGATATGCTTAGACGTGGTGGCTCTTTATACGAGCATACGGCACGAGGACGGGCTCAAAGCATGTCAGTTTTTTCTTAAAAAATGAAAGGCAGAACTCCTTGAACACACGCGTATGTTACTTGATATGATCTCAGTATGCCCAAAAAAGAAAATGTTTTTATATTTGAAAATGTATATTATAAGCAACTGCAGGGAACTTCCATGGGCACCTGCTTTGCCCCAAGCTACGCCAGTCTCATGGTGGGCTGGTGGGAGAAGCAGGTGCTCTGGAACGACCAAACAGAACACTGGATTTATAAAGTTTCTAAATGGTTCAGATATATCGATGACGTTTTCTTTGTTTGGAAAGGATCTGAGAGTGACCTTAACTTATTTATTGACTGTTTGAATTTGAATGATTTTCCCACAGGTAGGTGCGATATGTCAGAAACTCCTGTAGAAAATATGTATCCCACAGTCGTGGAGAATACACATCAGTTGTTTAAATACCCCTCACACACCAAAAGGGCCCTTGGTGTCATGCTTCATCATAGGGGTCTTCCCGCCCCTCTACGGGATGGGGCGTGCTACGACCTACGTTTGCGTGGGAGCACTGTTCTTAGTGAGACGACAATGTGTGATGCGTGGGTGTGAGAGGTATGGTATTGATGATTTGCAGTGGACAGTGATCGAACAACTGGACGGAGAACATGGCCTTCTTGAAAAAGAACAGCGTTGGGTTTTCCGTCTTGGAACCCATATCTGTGGACTAAATGACGAAATACCATGGAATCAATTCCATTTGTGATTTCCAACTATTGACTATTCATGTAACATTGACTATTTCCTGTTGTGAGCAGCCTACTTTCATCCCACTTTTTTAATAATGATTGTCCTTCTTGTGGCTGTCTCCCGTGTTTTTTGCCACCATGTAACTATAATTTTAAGTACCATTGTGCCCATACCTTGTTCTCTGTAACCAAGGTTGATGCTCACTGCCATAGGCTACAGCGGGTGGTGTTTTCCTCCTAAAACCCCCTTTGAAGTATATTTTCCGATCAAGTGGCTACTCACTATGCCCAGACCTGGCTCATTGTAACATGGGTGTATGTAACTCTACCCTTATTATTAGTATTTTTTTCGGCGATAACTTTTTGCATCGAAGCGAAATTCATTTTTATATTCCACTGTTTGTATATACCAGCCTTAGGATTATCGTCCGCGGTTTCATTGAATAGGCACATTAGTGTTTGGCTTTGATTAACTTTATTTAATTCCCTTTTCACGCACCCTTTGACCCGTCCGGTTTACTTCCGGATCCGGGTCATTGATGGCAGAGGCAGCGGGTTAACACGCAACGGTGTAAACACTGAGTTTCGCGCGCTTACCTTGATTGATGCCTATATTTAAATTCCCTCCCACCCGCTCAGTATCATCGACGGAGCCGACCGGGGTGGTTATCTTGGCAGGACATTGATCCCGGGAGTTGTAAGTACGGCATAGCCGTTACGTCGAGGGGTTGCCTAACTTGGACCTTTTCAATGTAATTCTTGTGTCCCATCGGGAATATACTTTCTTCTTTTTGTCCACTATGTAGATAGCCGATTTGGCACTTCCACCACTCGGTCCACGAGCTCGTGAGGTTATTTACTTTCTTGACAGCAAGTATGTTGTTTTTTGACATGTTCCCACTGTTATGGATAACTATTGATTTGGGATTTTAGGATCATAGGATTAATTTTTTCACATCACTGTGAGTTTTAGGAAGGGATCCTTAAGGTCCTGAAGAAGAAGCACGGGGAAGCTTCGAAACATGTCGACACACTTAGGAGGCACAGCTCATTGAGGCATCCATTCCTCCTCCCCCTCACCTTTTTACTGATACCAGCTCAAACGGTATAATACATTTCTTTAGACCAAAGAGCCAGGTATTTTTTAATTCACTTTTTAATCCACTCCTGACCCTTCCTCTCACACCCACACATCACACATAGTCGTCTCACTAAGAACAGTGCTCCCACGCAAACGTAGGTCGTAGCACGCCCCGTCCCGTAGAGGGGCGGGAAGACCCCTATGATGAAGCATGACACCAAGGGCCCTTTTGGTGTGTGAGGGGTATTTAAACAACTGATGTGTATTCTCCACGACTGTGGGATACATATTTTCTACGGGAGTTTCTGACATATCGCACCTACCTGTGGGTGGATCACCATGTTTATGAACGTATGACTGGGAGGAAGTATCCACCTCCACCACTCGTGCAAGTGGTACCACTCTACTCCCCACTTTGTTCCTCTTCGTTGAATTTGAATGATGTCAACTTGAGGTTTACCTGACATTATAGCCAAAGTTCCATTGAATTTCTTGACCTTAAATTGACTGTGGAAAATGGAAGAGTAAGCACCAATCGTTTTAGAAAAATAACAGCAGGAAATTCATCCTACATTCTTCCAGCTCACACCCTCCCAGTTTCAGAGGGGGAATTCCTTATGGTGAATTCCTGAGGGCCAAGCGTAATTGTAGTACCGAGGCATCCTACATTCAAACGAAGCAGGAGATGAAAGAGAGATTTAAAGATTGAGGGTACTCCAGAAAAGCACTACACCAAGTAGAAAAACGAGTGGAAACACAGCATAGAGAAGAAATTCTAGAGGAAAGCAAAACCAAGGGAACACACAAAGATAGGGTCAAGGAGCCTACTAGTGTTCATCACCAAGTACTGCAGTCAATCCAAACAAATCCGCAGAATTCTAAAGAACAGATGGGATATTCTGAGACAGGATCCCATTCTGCGTAATGAAATAAGTACATCACCATCAATCACATACAAAAGAAGTGCATCACTGAGAGACATACTTGTGCACAGTCACCTCCATCCCAAAGAGAACAATTGGCTTAGACAAATCAAAGGCATCCGTAAATGCGGAAAATGTAAAGCCTGTAAATACAGCAATAATGTTACTGAAACCAACCTAGAAAGGACTAAAACCAAATAGAGGATACCCAATCTGATAACCTGTAATACAGAGTATGTAGTGTATGACATTGTATGCCCATGTGGCCTCTGGTACATAGGGTCCACAACGTTTGCAGTGAAGGAGCGAATCTTGGAGCACTGGTGCGCAATCACAAACAGCGTTCGAAGCTACAGTACTGCCAGGCACTTTGCCAAGGAACATGGGGCTGACTGGACCAAAGCCAGAATTTTTGGACTGGATACAGTCAACCCAAATCCCAGGGGAGGTAATCGAACGGTTGCCCTTCGCAAACGTGAGTCGCACTTCATCCTTTTAGCAGACACCAAATTCCCAGATGGCCTTAATCAGGATGAGGAACTGTACAGCCACCTATAAACACTCTTATCGAACCGTCAATCATGCCTTGATGGAGAACTCACTTCCCCCCTCTTCCTTCACTTTTCACACCCTTGTTAACGTTACAACAGCAGACCCTGTTTATGTGCAATTTATCACATAGGATGTTATGTTTTAACTCAACAAATGATCATTATGTAGCTCTGATATTTTGCCACCATCATCTTTCTAATTGTATGTAATTTTTTTTTCTAGGAGACAGCAGCTGAGATTCACCTGAACGTCACGTTGGTGTTAACGATATGAGCACTGGAGTTACAGGCATACACCCCAATTTACTCCAAGTCACCTATATAGTTGAATATAGACAATAGGGTACTATACCTGCACTTTAGATACATTCAGTTATCACGGTCCACACTAACGTGCTTACCGATCCAACCAGATCAGTACACTATCATTACACGTCCCTCTCTCCACATTGAAACTCAGCATACAATGGGCACTAGACCCACAATAACGCAATTCTCGCTCAAACGTGATGACTCACAATAGCACAAGATAGTCCTTGCGCAAAGATGTCTTTCTCGAGTTACCAGAGCCACAATCACTGACTCCTTTAAAATGTGTATAAATACGCACAAACTACTCCTCAGTCTGCAAGCTATTTTTATGTATGCACTGATTCAGTTTGGCACTTATTTTTACATGAAATGTGACGTAAACATTTATTTTCTTTATGTCTATAATTGTACAATTGTAACTGCACCTTTAAAAGATCTGTAAATGGAGGCGGTGGTCATGTGACCAAGACCATGGACGTGGTCGAAACGCGACGTCCTTGTCTGCAAATTGAATAAACATACCTGTTGAAATTGATCATGTGGGCTCGAGCAATCTGTTCCACCGGATTCCGATTATTTGAGAATATATATATATATATATATATATATATATATATATATATATTACCTATAGGTAGTTATAGTTAGAACCACGTTTCCATAGGAAATCCGCAACATTCTATTTTGAATAACTTTTGTGCCGGTCGACGAATCCTTGCGAATTTTTCAAAATAGGTGGGGCGCTACGCTCCGCTCCTACCCTGAAAGTCTCGGGGGGATTCGTCAAGCGGGGGCTGAGATAAAAGGGGGGTCCCAAAACGCGTTTTTCCCATGCATTTTTCCATAGGACCTTTAGACACAGCTACAGCCCGAACGGCTGAACAGAATTACTTGAAATTTGGCAGAGAGGTAGTCCTCAGGTCAAGGAAGTGCCTTTTGTAGGTTTGGTGTAAATCTGTTCCGTAGATTCTGAGAAAATAGCCTTTAAATCAATATATATATCTGTGCGCTTACGGTGCGCTTACCGTACGCGTACGGTGGCGTGCGCGAGCGCGATTCTGATTGGCTGTTAGATCTTAGTAAACATTCGAATCGGTCGAAACCAGGAAGCGGCGGCCGCTATTTTCTCTCTCGCACTCAGAGTGTGGATTAAAAAACAAAGGACAAAAACATGTAAAGGAGCTGTTTAGCCAGCTCCAAAGCACTTAGCCATGTTGAGGGAGTCCCCAAAGATCCCCCAAGGCCAAAAACGGAATTTTAATTTTTTCGCTAATTTTGCCGATTACGCTTACCGTACGCGTACGGTAAAAAATTATTGAAAAAAAAAAATTATCCACACCCTCCCCACCCCGTGTGCAAATGGTGCCCGAAGTGCACCATTTGCGCATGGCTTATCAATTTAAAAAAAAAAAAAATATATAACCTTTCACAACGAAGCGCATCATATGTCCTCCATGTGCGCACGGAGCGCGAAGCGCATCGTGCGTACATGGCCCATCTAGCGTAACGTGGGCACGCGGTGCGCGTAGCGCACCGCGTGCCCACCGTGCGTGCACGGCACTAACTGCGTAAAGTGGGCGCGCGGTGCGCGAAGCGCACCGCGTGCTCACTGTGCGCGCACGGTGCGCGAAGCGCACTGTGCGCGCACGGAAAGAACTGCGTTAAGTGGGCGCGCACGCCACGAATGGCGTAAAGTAACTTAGCATTTAAAAAACCGTACAAATTCACTGAAAAAACCATAGGTTTCACACACGTTATAGTTAGGAATTAGCATTTAAAAAACCTTGCAAATTCACTGAAAAAACCATAGGTTTCACACATGTTATAGTTAGCGGAAATTTTACTGAGAAAAAACCTGGGAAAACTGAAGCTCCCGGGAGTGCAGCATTGTATGATAAAAATATATATAAATATATATATATATATATATATATATATATATTATCTACTGGCGGTCGCCAGTAGATAGTTATAGTTATAGTTACAGTTACAACCTAGTTTCCATAGGAAATCTCAAAATTCTATTTTGAATAACTTTGGCGCCGGTTGACGAATCCTCATGAAATTTTCAAAACTAATGGAGCGCTCCGTTCAGCTCCTACCCTGAAAGTCTCGGGGTGATTCGTCAAGCGAGCGCCGAGAAAAAGGGGGGGGTCCCAAAACGCGTTTTCCCCACGCATTTTTCCATAGGACCATTAGACGCAGCTACAGCCCGAACGGCTGAACAGAATTACGTGGAATTTGGCAGAGAGGTAGCCATAAGGTCAAGGAAGTGCCTTTTGCAGGTCTGGTGTAAATCCGTTCAGTAGTTCCTGTGAAAATCAAAAGTAAAATCATATACATATCTGGGCGGAGCCTAACCACACATCTCATTGTGAGATCTGATTGGCTGTCAGCACTTCATCCAAGAAGTGTTGGCAGCCATCTTGGGACCAATATACATGATAACACCTCATTAAAAAGCATTGCAGTTAATAGAAGGTTTTAAGACTTTAGTTACATTATAAATCATTTGTTGATGGTACCATACTCATTTTAGGAATTGTGGTATGTTCTAAGGTGATTTTACCATGTGAAAAAGCCTTCTGCTGGGATATCATGAATCATGTTTGAGAGAAAACTATTTTCACATGCTTTTCCCACAGAGGTTTGGAAGGTGATCTATAAGCTAAACTGAGAGCATATTTTCTGTAAATTCACATTATCTTTCTCAGTCATGTGAGAATGAAGTCTGACATTCTCAGTAAAACATGTACATCCAACAAGGGCAGAGACTGTCAGTTGATTCCTTTGTGTTCTACTACAGCTTCCCAGAGTGTTCCAAAGAACAACTAGAGCGCTAACAGTCTTACTTATGACAAAGGTATGGCACACCTGAAGCCATCTTGATTAGAATAAAGTGGTAACATTTAAAACATTTAATTTAAAAAGGAACAACATGAGAGGGTTCATTTTGCCATAGAATGTATGATTAGTGCTGCAGAAAGAAAAATTAGGGCACATTTTGAGTGACTTCACAAATCCTCTTCTATTTCATTAAAGAATTCTGACATGCAGACTGAAACATGCACTTTCAATACCAGCAGCAGACTTCCCTGGTGAGCAGTAGCTTTACTACAGTGATCTAATGAGCGACTAGAGTGCTAACATTCTGAATTTATGGCAAATGTGTGACACATCTGAATGCCTTCTTCATTGAATCAAAGTAAAAAACTGACAGTATGCCTACTGAGGAGACTGCAGTAAATGAGGAAATTAGGAATCTTCATAACAAGGTTCCCAAGATGGCCACCGGAGACAAAAGAGCCCAAATGTAGCACAAATATCACCGAAATGTAGCTCAAGTATAGCCCAATGACAGAAATCCCAGAGTGTTTTAAAGAACAACTAGAGCGCTAACAGTCTTACTTATGACAAAGGTATGGCACACCTGAAGCCATCTTGATTGGAATAAAGTGGTAACATTTAAAACATTTAATTTAAAAAGGAACAAAATGAGAGGGTTCATTTTGCCATAGAATGTATGATTAGTGCTGCAGAAAGAAAAATTAGGGCACATTTTGAGTGACTTCACAAATCCTCTTCTATTTCATTAAAGAATGCTGACATGCAGACTGAAACATGCACTTTCAATACCAGCAGCAGACTTCCCTGGTGAGCAGTAGCTTTACTACAGTGATCTAATGAGTGACTAGAGTGCTAACATTCTGAATTTATGGCAAATGTGTGACACATCTGAATGCCTTCTTCATTGAATCAAAGTAAAACACTGACAGTATGCCTACTGAGGAGACTGCAGTAAATGAGGAAATTAGGAATCTTCATAACAAGGTTTCCAAGATGGCCACCAGAGACAAAAGAGCCCAAATGTAGCACAAATATCACCGAGATGTAGCCCAAGTATAGCCCAATGACAGAAATCCCAGAGTGTTTTAAAGAACAACTAGAGCGCTAACAGTCTTACTTATGACAAAGGTATGGCACACCTGAAGCCATCTTGATTGGAATAAAGTGGTAACATTTAAAACATTTAATTTGCAAAGAAACAAAATGAGGGGGTTCATTTTGCCATAGAAATTATGATTAGTGCTGCAGAAAGAAAACTTAGGGCACATTTTGACTTCTCAAATCCTCTTCTATTTCATTAAAAAGTTCTGACATGCAGACTGAAACATGCACTTTGAATACCAGCAGCAGACTTCCATGGTGAGCAGTAGCTTTGCTACAGTGATCTAATAAGGAACTAGAGTGCTACCATTCAGAATTTATGGCAAATGTGTCACATCTGAATGCCTTCTTGATGGAACCAAAGTAAACAAGCATTGAAACTGCAATAGGTCTCGCCCTCGTTTAAGTTAAAGCAATTCTGTTTATAATTAGGTGGCTTTTTAGCTTTGCTTTTATTAGTGTTTTTCAAAATGTCATATACATACCATGCATATGTATGCATATATGTATATGTATATGTTTGCATGAATTTATATTTATATAGATATGCAGATTATATGTTTATATATGTATATATATATATATACACATACATATATAAATGCATATGCATATATATGCATATATATATGTGCATATGTGTGCATGTGCAGAGAGGTAGAGAGGTAGAGGTGTATTGGTAGAGGTGTAGAGGTAGAGAGGTAGAGGTAGAGAGGTATAGAGTAGTAGAGAGAGAGGTAGAGATGTAGAGAGTAGAGAGCAAGTAATAGAGAGTAGAGAGTGAGTAGTAGAGAGTAGTAGAGAGTAGTAGAGAAAGTATCAGAGAGTGAGTAGTAGAGAGTAGTAGAGTGAGTAGTAGAGAGTAGTAGAGTGAGTAGTAGAGAGTGAGTAGTAGAGAGTGAGTATTGGAGAGTGAGTAGTAGAGAGTAGTAGAGAGTGAGTAGTAGAGTGAGTAGTAGAAAGTAGTAGAGAGTGAGTAGTAGAGAGTACTAGGGAGTGAGTAGTAGAGAGTACTAGAGAGTGAGTAGTAGAGAGTGAGTAGTAGAGAGTGAGTAGTAGAGAGTAAGTAGCAGAGTGAGTAGTAGAGAGTAGTAGAGAGAGAGTAGTAGAGAGTGAGTAGTAGAGAGTAGTAGAGAGTGAGTAGTAGAGAGTGGTAGAGAGAGTAGTAGACAGTGAGTAGTAGAGAGTAGTGGAGTAGTAGAGAGTGAGTAGTAGAGAGAAGTAGAGAGTGAGTATTAGAGTGAGTACTAGAGAGTAGTAGAGAGCGAGTAGCAGAGAGCAAGTAGTAGAGAGTGTGTAGTAGAGAGTGAGGAGTAGAGAGTGAGTAGTAGAGAGAGTAGTAGAGAGTGATAAGTAGAGAGAGTAGTAGAGTAGTAGAGAGTGAGTAGTAGAGTGAGTAGTAGAGAGTAGTTGAGAGCGAGTAGTAGAGAATCAGTAGTGGAGAGTGAGCAGTAGAGAGTAATAGAGAGTGAGTAGTAGAGAGTGAGTAGTAGAGAGTGAGTAGTACAGAGTGAGTAGTAGAGAGTAGTACAGAGTGAGTAGTATAGAGTAGTAGAGTGAGTAGTAGAGAGTGAGTAGTAGAGAGAGAGTAGTAGAGAGTGAGTAGTTGAGTAGCAGAGA
Organism: Triturus cristatus; assembly: GCF_964204655.1. Lineage (NCBI taxonomy): Eukaryota > Metazoa > Chordata > Amphibia > Caudata > Salamandridae > Triturus > Triturus cristatus. Next base: position 1,578,198,536 of record NC_140590.1, read on the forward strand.
GTGAGTGGTAGAGAGTAGGAGAGAGTAGTAGAGTGAGTAGTAGAGAATAGCAGAGAGTGAGTAGTAGAGCGAGTAGTAGAGAGTAGTAGAGAGTGAGTAGTAGAGAGTGAGTAGCAGAGAGAGTAGTAGCGAGTGAGTAGTAGAGAGTGAGTAGTAGAGAGTAGTAGAGAGTGAGTAGTAGAGAGTGAGTAGTAGAGAGTAGTAGAGAGCGAGTAGTAGAGAGTGAGTAGTGGAGAGTGAGTAGTAGAGAGTGAGTAGTAGAGAGAGAGTAGTAGAGAGTGAGTAGTAGAGAGTAGTAGAGTGAGTAGTAGAGAGTAGTAGAGAGAGAGTAGTAAAGCGTGAGTAGAAGAGAGAGAGTAGTAGAGTAGTAGAGAGTGAGTGCTAGAGAGCAGCAGAGCGTAGTAGAGTGAGTAGTAGAGAGAAGTAGAGAGTGAGTAGTAGAGAGTGAATAGTAGAGAGTAGTAGTAGAGAGTAGTAGAGAGAGAGTAGTACAGAGTGAGTAGTATAGAGTAGTAGAGTGAGTAGTAGAGAGTGAGTAGTAAAGAGAGAGTAGTAGAGAGTGAGTAGTAGAGTAGTAGAGAGTGAGTGGTAGAGAGTAGGAGAGAGTAGTAGAGTGAGTAGTAGAGAATAGTAGAGAGTGAGTAGTAGAGCGAGTAGTAGAGAGTAGTAGAGTAGTAGAGAGTGAGTAGTAGAGAGTGAGTAGCTGAGAGAGTAGTAGAGAGTAGTAGAGAGTGAGTAGTAGAGAGTGAGTAGTAGAGAGCGAGTAGTAGAGAGTGAGTAGTGGAGAGTGAGTAGTAGAGAGCGAGTAGTAGAGAGTGAGTAGTAGAGAGTGAATAGTAGAGAGTGAGTAGTAGAGAGAGAGTAGTAGAGAGTAGTAGAGTGAGTAGTAGAGAGTGAGTAGTAGAGAGTAGTAGAGAGTGAGTAGTAGAGAGTGAGTAGTAGAGAGTGAGTGGTAGAGAGAGAGTAGTAGAGTAGTAGAGAGTGAGTGCTAGAGAGCAGCAGAGAGTAGTAGAGTGAGTAGTAGAGAGAAGTAGAGAGTGAGTAGTAGAGAGTGAATAGTAGAGAGAAGTAGTAGAGAGTAGTAGAGAGAGAGAGTAGTAGAGAGTGTAGTAGAGAGTGAGTAGTAGAGAGTAGTAGTGAGTGAGTAGTAGAGAGTGGTAGAGAGTGAGTAGTAGAGTAGTAGAGAGTGAGTGGTAGAGAGTAGTAGAAAGTAGTAGAGTGTGTAGTAGAGAGTGAATAGTAGAGAGTAGTAGAGAGTGAGTAGTAGAGAGTAGTAGAGCGTGAGTAGTAGAGAGTGAGTAGTAGAGAGTAGCAGCGAGTGAGTAGTAGAGAGTGAGTAGTAGAGTAGTAGAGAGTGAGTAGTTGAGAGTGAGCAGTTGAGAGTGAGTAGTAGAGAGTGAGTAGTAGAGAGTAGTAGAGTAGTAGAGAGTGAGTAGTAGAGAGTGAGTAGTAGAGAGAGAGTAGTAGAGAGTAGTAGAGAGTCAGTAGTAGAGTAGTAGAGAGTAGTCAGTCAGTGTCAGTCAATGTCAGTCAATGTCAGTCAGTCAGTGTCAGTCAGTCTGTCAGTGTCAGTCAATCAGTGTCAGTCAGTGTCAGTCAATCAGTGTCAGTCAGTCAGTGTCAGCCAATCAGTGTCAGTCAGTCAGTGTCAGTCAATCAGTGTCAGTCAGTGTCAATCAGTGTCAGTAAGTGTCAGTCAGTCAGTGTCAGTCAGTCAGTGTCAGTCAGACAGTGTCAGCTAGAGCAGCTGTGCTGACCTGGTTCTCTGGCTCTAAAGCAGCTCTGCTGACCTGGTTCTCTCTCTCTAAAGCAGCTCTGCTGGCCTGGTTTCTCTGGCTCTACAGTAGGTCTGCTGACCTGGTTCTCTGGCTCTAGAGCAGCTCTGCTGACCTAGTTCTTATGCTACAGAGCAGCTCTGCTGATGTAGTTCTCTGGCTCTACAACAGCTCTGCAGACCTGGTTCTCTGGCTCTAAAGCAGCTCCGTTGACCCAGTTCTATGGCTCTGAAGCAGTTCTGCTGACATGGTTCACTGGCTCTATAGAAGCTCTTCTGACCTGGTTCTCTCCCTCTAAAGCAGCTCTACTGACCTGGTTTCTCTGGCTCTGCAGCAGCTCTGTTGACCTGGTTCTTAGGCTCTAGAGCAGCTCTACTGACCTGGTTCTCTGGCTCTAAAGCAGCTCTGCTGACCTGGTTCTATGGCTCTAAAGCAGCTTTGCTGATTTGGTTCTCTGGCTCTAGAGTAGCTCTGCTGACCTGGTTCTCTGGCTCTAAAGCAGCTCTGCTAACCTGGTTCTCTGGCTCTAAAGCAGCTCTGCTGGCCTGGTTCTCTGGCTCTAAAGCAGCTCTGCTGACCTGGTTCTCTTCCTCTAAAGCAGCTCTGCTGGCCTGGTTTCTCTGGCTCTACAGCAGCTCTGCTGACCTGGTTCTCTGACTCTAGAGCAGCTCTGCTGACCTAGTTCTTAGGCTCCTGAGCAGCTCTGCTGACCTGGTTCTCTGGCTCTACAGCAGCTCTGCTGACCTGGTTTTCTGCACTCACGACGCACGCACCCGACTTCGCGAAAATATATTTAAAAATAATATGTTTCTTATAAGTACAAATATATTATTTTGATGAATATCTTACATAATCTCTTGCCTTAATATGTATATTAAAGACACATACATATCATTTTGGAACATAATTTTTTTTTGCGGGAGTCGCGCACCCAGTGCGCCCCAGCACGTATATCATATCACGCGGGACCCGCAAGCGCGCAAACATCTTGTACCGTAATGCGCATGTGTCGCGAATGCGCGGGAGCAGGAGTCGCAGACTGGTCGCATACCAATCGCGCATATCACGTGATATTAAATGTATATGATGTAACTGAAAAACACGCAGCCGTTGCACACCATACGCGGATCCTTCATGACTTTTCTAAAATGGCGGCTAGAATGCGCGCACCCACCGTGATGTGTACACTTTGAGTGCGCGACTGCGAAAAAAATTGGAATTATTTTTTTAAAGAAAATGATATAAATATATTAAAATAAAAAATGAAAACAAGAAAATTAATTAATATTTCAGTTTTAATTAAAAAATGTTTTTTTGCAATTTTCAGAAATATATATGTTATTTAATGAATAAAATATTTATAAATAAACAGTTAAACTGTAGAAAATCAGTACAAAAAATAGATATAACTACTATCACACTTAAAAGTTAGCATTTAAAAAACCTTTGAAATTCACTGAAAAAACCATAGGTTTCACACACGTTATAGTTACGAATTAGCATTTAGAAAATCTTGCAAATTCACTTAAAAAACCATAGGTTTCACACATGTTATAGTTAGCTGGACATTTCACTCGTAAAAAACCAATGAAATTCCCCCGTTATAGTTAGTGCAGGCAACTATAACTCACGCGACCGCAATCCTCTGCTGATGACGTCAGATATTACATCACTGATGACATATGTGTCTTTCTGAAAAATAAATATTTGTAATATATGTATAGCTAAAGATTAATGGAAGAAGACATGGGTAAATAAGTGTCTAAATACAGTGATGTCATCAGCAGAGGATTGCGGTCGCGTGAGTTATAGTTGCCTGCACTAACTATAACGGGGGAATTTCATTGGTTTTTTACGAGTGAAATGTCCAGCTAACTATAACATGTGTGAAACCTATGGTTTTTTAAATGAATTTGCAAGGTTTTCTAAATGCTAATTCGTAACTATAACGTGTGTGAAACCTATAGTTTTTTCAGTGAATATATATATATATATATATATATAATCTACTGGCGGTCACCAGTAGATAGTTATAGTTAGGACAGTGTTTCCATAGGAAATCCGCAACATTCTATTTGGAATAACTTTGGCGCCGGTTGACGAATCCTCGCGAAATTTTCAAAATAGGTGGGGCGCTCCGCTCCGCTCGTACCCTGAAAGTCTCGGGGGGAATCGTCAAGCGGGGGCTGAGAAAAATGGGGGGTTCCAAAACGCGTTTTTCCCATGCAATTTTCCATAGGGACCTTTAGTCCAAGGTACAGCCCAAACGACTGAACAGAATTATTTGAAATTTGGAAAAGAGGTAGTCCTCAGGTCAGGGATGTGCCTTTTGCATATCTGGAGTCAATCTGTTCAGTAGTTCCTGAGAAAATTGCAGTTAAAAGTACATGCATATCTATAGCCGCGCACCGTGCGTGTACGGTACGCATACCGTACACGCACGCTGCCGTGCGCGAGCGTAATTCTGATTGGTGGTTACATGACAGTAAACATTCCAGTCGGTCGAAATCAGGAAGTGTCGGCCGCCATTTTGTGTGTCTCGCAATGAAAAACAAAGGTGGAGCACGTGAAAAGGGAGCAAGGTAGAGAGTTGCAGACCCCCTAGCCTTTGTCAGGGGGTCCAAGAAGGACCCAGAAGTGTGAAAAATACATTTTAATTTTTTTTAAAAAAATCGCGGGGTGCGCGTACTGTGCGCGTACGGTACGCGTACGGCGGTAAAAAATCAATATAAAAAATTGAATTAAAAATCAAATTTAAGTGTTTAGATGTTAGGTGGCTCTAAAAAGAGCCGTTGTGTTTATGAAGTGTTTTTTTGGTACCTACAAGTAAGTACCGATGCAGAGTCTAAAGTTCAAGAGGAAGACTCTGTTCCCTTCATCATTGAAATGTACACCGTCTCCTCTATAAATGTCTTGCATGTTGTAACGCAAGTTGTTGTGGTATATAGAACCCATACCATAGTCTCTGAGGAAAGCAGAAACAGACTTATTGACGTGCTTTCTTGCTTTGTCAATCTGCGGACAAAATTGGTTGGACCAGTTCCACTTTTGCCTTTGGCATATATTAGAATATACAAAGGCAGTTTGTGGAAAAAGTGACATCAATTGCACAAAGGTGTCCTTAATAATCACACACGTTATAGTTAGGAATTAGCATTTAAAAAACCTTACAAATTCACTGAAAAAACCATAGGTTTCACACACGTTATAGTTAGGAATTAGCATTTAAAAAACCTTGCAAATTCACTGAAAAAACCATAGGTTTCACACATGTTATAGTTAGCTGGACATTTCACTCGTAAAAAACCAATGAAATTCCCCTGTTATAGTTAGTTCAGCTAACTATAACTCGCGCGACCGCAATCCACTGCTGATGACGTCACATATTACATCACTCATGACATGGTCAGTGACATCACTCATGACATCACTGATGACATCATCCAGTGAATATGTGTCTTTCTGAAAAATAAATATTTTTTATATATGTATATCTAAAGGTTAATGGAAGAATAAATGGGTAAATAAGTGTCTAAATGGATGTTTTTTTTTGTAAAATTAATTGTATAACTGACTTATTAACAGTATCTTAGTGAATACAGTGATGTAATATGTGACGTCATCAGCAGTGGATTGCAGTCGCGCGAGTTATAGTTAGCTGAACTAACTATAACGGGGGAATTTCATTGTTTTTTTACGAGTGAAATGTCCAGCTAACATGTGTGAAACCTATGGTTTTTTCAGTGAATATATATATATATATATATATTCACTTAAAAAACCATAGGTTTCACACATGTTATAGTTAGCTGTACATTTCACTCGTAAAAAACCAATGAAATTCCACGTTATAGTTAGATCAGGTAACTATAACTTGCGCGCCCACAATAAACTGCTGATGACGTCACATATTACATCACTCATGACATGGTCAGTGACATCACTCATCACATCAATGATGACATCTGAAATGACACATTGTGGATTGCGGTCGCGCAAGTTATAGTTACCTGATCTAACTATAACGTGGAATTTCATTGTTTTTTTACGAGTGAAATGTACAGCTAACTATGTGTGAAACCTATGGTTTTTTAAGTGAATTTGCAAGGTTTTTTAAATGCTAATTCCTAACTATAACGTGTGTGAAACCTATGTTTTTTTCAGTGAATATGTACGGTTTTTTAAATGCTAAGTTATGTATTTATTTTTTAATTTTTTTTCTGGTTTTTCACCGTGCGCACACCCAAGTGGGCAAACTATAAAGTTGTGACACTGTCTCTATTATGTGTATTTTTGCAGACTGCCACCATCTTGTGAAACAAAGATTGATTGTCGAAATGAACACAAGAAGAATAAGGACATATGTTGATGTTCACCCGTACGATGAATTAATGGAAATCATGATTCAAGTACTTAATTTTCAGGCCAGTTAGATCCTTTGAAATAGTTTGCCCACTAGGGCTAGAACTACTGTGGACATTAATTTCTACACGTGGCAGGCCAGTGAGACCCTTTGAAATAGTTTGCCCACTTGGGCTAGAACTATTGTGGACATCAATTTGCACACTGGTGCAGTAAAAACGTCTAAATAATTCTTAATAATTCTGACAAAAGTAAAGGTATCGACACAAGATACTAAGTGAGATAAACGAAGGAGGTAAAATAAGTACACATGTGTTAGCCCCTGTATGCCTGTAGCATATTGTGCCAAGAATGGTTGTTGATAAAGTTTTTCTTTTTGAATGCTAAAAGTAAAACCGGGGAATCGGACCCGTTTTATTGAAAGTTTAGATGACTCGAGGGCACATAACTTTGTGAGAATGTACTTTTGTTTCTCAAATATAAATTACAGGAGAGGACAGGCAATGTGTTGTTACACAAAAAAGATTTTCCTTCTAAACTCGTTATTATGTGGCAAAGTCTGTTTTCACTTTTCTTGATTTTGAAGTCAGAGGTCACATGACTGGTGTTACTTATCTGTTTGTTTTACTATGCCTGAATACTCGTGAACAAGGGACCAAGTTTTCCGAAACGCGTAGAGTTTGTTGCCAAATAAAAAACTCTGCCTTAAAAGCATTGGTGCCGTGAAGCGTTGTTTCTTGTGGATTGGAGTTATTCAATGCAGATTTGGAATATTAGGGTCTCGCTAACACGTCACGGCCCGCCATCGTCAAGCGGCTTGAGTTGAAGCGACTTCTTTCGTTGGATATATATATATATATATATATATATATATTACCTACTGGCGGTCGCCAGTAGGTAGTTATAGTTAGGACCACGTTTCCATAGGAAATCCGCAACATTCTATTTGGAATAACTTTGGCACCGGTCGACGAATCCTCGCAAATTTTTCAAAATAGGTGGGGCGCTACGCTACGCTCCTTCCCTGAAAGTCTCGGGGGGATTCGTCAAGCGGGGGCTGAGATAAAAGGGGGGTCCCAAAACGCGTTTTTCCCATGCATTTTTCCATAGGACCTTTAGACAGGGCTACAGCCCGAACGGCTGAACAGAATTACTAGAAATTTGGCAGAGAGGTAGTCCTCAGGTCAAGGAAGTGCCTTTTGTAGGTTTGGTGTAAATCTGTTCAGTAGATTCTGAGAAAATAGCCTTTAAATCAATATATATATCTGAGCCAGCTTACGGTACGCTTACCGTACGCTTACCGTACGCGTACGGTGGCGTGCGCGAGCGCGATTCTGATTGGCTCTTAGATCTTAGTAAACATTCGAATCGGCCGAAACCAGGAAGCGGCAGCCGCCATTTCGTGTGTTTCACTCAGAAAAAAAAGAGTGATAACAAGAAAAGGGGGCAAGGAGGAGAGTTACAGACCCCCTTACATTTGTGAGGGGGTCAAAGAAGGACAGAAAAGTACAAAGAAAACATTTATTGATTTTTAAAAAAATCACGGGGTACGCGAACGGTAAGCGTACGGTAACAAAAAAAAAATAAAAGAAATGAAATGCAGATTTAAGAGTTTAGATATTAGGGGGCTCTAAAAAGAGCCGTTGTGTTTATGAAGTTTTTTTTTAGTGGTACCTACAAGTAAGTACCGATGCAGAGTCTGAGGTTCAAGAGGAAGACTCTGTTCCCTTCATCATTGAAGTGCACACCATCTCCTCTATAAATGTCTTGCATGTCGTAACGCAAGTTGTTGTGGTAAATGGAACCCATACCATAGTCACGGAGGAAAGCAGAAACAGATTTGTTGACGTGCTTTCTTGCTTTGTCAATCTGCGGACAGAAATGATTGGACCAGTTCCATTTTTGCCTTTGGCATATGTTAGAAAACACAAAGGCAGTTTTAGGGAAAAGTGAAAACAGTTGTGCAAAGGTATCCTTCATAAGCATTTCCAGACCTACCCCAGTCAAAGTGCCTAGGTCATTGCCACCACAGTGCACTATTATGAGGTCAGGGTGTTGGATTTGCATGAAGGATTTCACCAATGGCATCAATTGGTGCCACTTTAACCCTCTCTGACCAATCCATTTAATGTCTACATTTGGCAAAGCAAGGTCTCTCACCATACCTGTTTTCTCTGCAAACTTTTCACTCCAGAAGACATAGCTGTGTCCTACAATCCACACTGTGAACATCTTCAAAGGAGATCTGGATGCACTCAGGAGGTGTATTTCAGTAGAATGGTAAAAAGAAATGAAAGACAGTTTGGAAATGGAGGCATACATATTTTTTTATAAAAAAAAAAGAACTGATTGGCTGTTTCATACCATTCTACACTAAAAACTAGGCTGTATGTGTAAATTTATAGAAGCATGTTTTGTATTGGTACAGAAAAATGTGTTACCAAAGAACAGTACTATGGATTTGCTGTTCGGTTTGAAAAGTCAAGCACTCCTGCTCTTTGGAAATGAAACATTGTTTGGCGAACTTCTGACCTAACTCCACACAGCAGTGTTCCATGAGCTGTTGCTATGGTAGCAGGCAGAAGTCAAGTTGGGGGAAGGGTACTAGGCAGAAGTCAAGTTGGGGGAAGGGTACTTTTGGAAAAGGGTTGGTTTTCAAGCAATAGAAATGTGTGATTACATTTGAAAAAAAGGGGGAAGCACTGAGATTTGAAACTTACATGTATATGTGTGGAAAAATAGAGGGAAACTTTGCCATTATCTGGTTCTGCTGAGAGGAGAGAGGTGTAGAGAACAGAGATCCTGGCTCTGATAATCTGCTGTTTGAGTGCCACATTTCTTTCACAACTAACTAATTTTAAAGGTGAGTTTAGAGTTTGAGAGGAGATGTATATGGTAAATTAAGAAATGAATAATAGAAATGTAATTCTTTTTGTTGAAGTTGTGTTTATTATTTTCTGTTTTGGGAAAAATTTAAATGTGAGGAACATGTAAAATAATATGGACTATGTTTTCACGATAAATTAAGGTGTATTGGTATAAAAAAAGAATAGTTTAAGGGTTTGAGGTTGGACTCAGTAATGCAAATACATTCAGCATCACTAAGGCTGGTTGCCCTTGCTGGAATGTAGGCAGTCACCCAGGTTACACATGTTGGGAAATATAGGCAGAGATTTATTGTGTACTACTCTGGTAATTTTATATTTGCATTAGTAGGAAAAAGGGGGAGCCATTTTTTGGTGCAGAAGCAGACTCTTAGCACACACCCAGCTGCTTTCCATGTAGAATCATGCACAGTATTTACAAGCGAGTGGGGTTTGAGGTTTCAGTCTGTAATGCAAATACATTCAGCATCACTAAGGCTGGTTGCCCTTGCTGGTATGTAGGCAGTCACCCAGGTTACACATGGTGGTGGTCTGAAAAAGCAGTCTGGACATGTGCTTTTATCAGAATCTGAAAAGTGGATTCATAATGTGTCAGTCTGTAAAAGTGATTATCACTTGTCAAAAAAAGAGCAGTAAGTGTGCTTTCAAATTGGCAAAGAAATTTCGTTTTGTGACTAATGTGAAAACATGACTCTGTGTGCAAATAGGAATTACAGGCAGAGATTTATTGTGTACTATTCTGGTAATTTTACATTTGCATTAGTAGGAAAAAGGGGGAGCCATTTTTTGGTGCAGAAGCAGACTCTTAGCACACACCCAGCTGCTTTCCATGTGGAATCATGCACAGTATTTACAAGCGAGTGGGGTTTGAGGTTTCAGTCAGTAATGCAAATACATTCAGCATCACTAAGGCTGGTTGCCCTTGCTGGTGTGTAGGCAGTCACCCAGGTTACACATGGTGGTGGTCTGAAAAAGCAGTTTGGACATGTGCTTTTTTAAGAATCTGAAAAGTGGATTCATAATGTGTCAGTCTGTAAAAGTGATTATCACTTGCCAAAAAAAAGAGCAGTAAGTGTGCTTTCAAATTGGCAAAGAAATTTCGTTTTGTGACTAATGTGAAAACATGACTCTGTGTGCATATAGGAATTACAGGTAGAGATTTATTGCGTTTTGCTCTGGTGATTTCACAGTTGCATTAGTAGGAAAAAGGGGGAGCCATTTTTTGGTGCAGAAGCAGACTCTTAGCACACACCCAGCTGCTTTCCATGTAGAATCATGCACAGTATTTACAAGCGAGTGGGGTTTGAGGTTTCAGTCTGTAATGCAAATACATTCAGCATCACTAAGGCTGGTTGCCCTTGCTGGTATGTAGGCAGTCACCCAGGTTACACATGGTGGTGGTCTGAAAAAGCAGTCTGGACATGTGCTTTTTAAGAATCTGAAAAGTGGATTCATAATGTGTCAGTCTGTAAAAGTGATTGTCACTTGTCAAAAAAAAGATCACTAAGTGTGCTTTCAAATTGGCAAAGAAATTTCGTTTTGTGACTAATGTGAAAACATGACTCTGTGTGCATATAGGAATTACAGGCAGAGATTTATTGTGTACTACTCTGGTGATTTTACATTTGCATTAGTAGGAAAAAGGGGGAGCCATTTTTTGGTGCAGAAGCAGACTCTTAGCACACACCCAGCTGCTTTCCATGTGGAATCATGCACAGTATTTACAAGCGAGTGGGGTTTGAGGTTTCAGTCAGTAATGCAAATACATTCAGCATCACTAAGGCTGGTTGCCCTTGCTGGTGTGTAGGCAGTCACCCAGGTTACACATGGTGGTGGTCTGAAAAAGCAGTTTGGACATGTGCTTTTTTAAGAATCTGAAAAGTGGATTCATAATGTGTCAGTCTGTAAAAGTGATTATCACTTGCCAAAAAAAAGAGCAGTAAGTGTGCTTTCAAATTGGCAAAGAAATTTCGTTTTGTGACTAATGTGAAAACATGACTCTGTGTGCATATAGGAATTACAGGTAGAGATTTATTGCGTTTTGCTCTGGTGATTTCACAGTTGCATTAGTAGGAAAAAGGGGGAGCCATTTTTTGGTGCAGAAGCAGACTCTTAGCACACACCCAGCTGCTTTCCATGTAGAATCATGCACAGTATTTACAAGCGAGTGGGGTTTGAGGTTTCAGTCTGTAATGCAAATACATTCAGTATCACTAAGGCTGGTTGCCCTTGCTGGTATGTAGGCAGTCACCCAGGTTACACATGGTGGTGGTCTGAAAAAGCAGTCTGGACATGTGCTTTTTAAGAATCTGAAAAGTGGATTCATAATGTGTCAGTCTGTAAAAGTGATTGTCACTTGTCAAAAAAAAGAGCACTAAGTGTGCTTTCAAATTGGCAAAGAAATTTCGTTTTGTGACTAATGTGAAAACATGAGTCTGTGTGCATATAGGAATTACAGGCAGAGATTTATTGTGTACTACTCTGGTGATTTTACATTTGCATTAGTAGGAAAAAGGGGGAGCCATTTTTTGGTGCAGAAGCAGACTCTTAGCACACACCCAGCTGCTTTCCATGTGGAATCATGCACAGTATTTACAAGCGAGTGGGGTTTGAGGTTTCAGTCAGTAATGCAAATACATTCAGCATCACTAAGGCTGGTTGCCCTTGCTGGTATGTAGGCAGTCACCCAGGTTACAAATGGTGCTGGTCTGAAAAAGCAGTCTGGACATGTGCTTTTTTAAGAATCTGAAAAGTGGATTCATAATGTGTCAGTCTGTAAAAGTGATTATCACTTGCCAAAAAAAAGAGCAGTAAGTGTGCTTTCAAATTGGCAAAGAAATTTCGTTTTGTGACTAATGTGAAAACATGACTCTGTGTGCATATAGGAATTACAGGTAGAGATTTATTGCGTTTTGCTCTGGTGATTTCACAGTTGCATTAGTAGGAAAAAGGGGGAGCCATTTTTTGGTGCAGAAGCAGACTCTTAGCACACACCCAGCTGCTTTCCATGTGGAATCTTGCACAGTATTTACAAGCGAGTGGGGTTTGAGGTTTCAGTCTGTAATGTAAATACATTCAGCATCACTAAGGCTGGTTGCCCTTGCTGGTATGTAGGCAGTCACCCAGGATACACATGGTGGTGGTCTGAAAAAGCAGTTTGGACATGTGCTTTTTTAAGAATCTGAAAAGTGGATTCATAATGTGTCAGTCTGTAAAAGTGATTGTCACTTGTCAAAAAAAAGAGCAGTAAGTGTGCTTTCAAATTGGCAAAGAAATTTCGTTTTGTGACTAATGTGAAAATATGACTCTGTGTGCATATAGGAATTACAGGCAGAGATTTATTGTGTACTACTCTGGTGATTTCATAGTTGCATTAGTAGGAAAAAGGGGGAGCCATTTTTTGGTGCAGAAGCAGACTCTTAGCACACACCCAGCTGCTTTCCATGTGGAATCATGCACAGTATTTACAAGCGAGTGGGGTTTGAGGTTTCAGTCTGTAATGCAAATACATTCAGCATCACTAAGGCTGGTTGCCCTTGCTGGTATGTAGGCAGTCACCCAGGATACACATGGTGGTGGTCTGAAAAAGCAGTTTGGACATGTGCTTTTTTAAGAATCTGAAAAGTGGATTCATAATGTGTCAGTCTGTAAAAGTGATTGTCACTTGACAAAAAAAGAGCAGTAAGTGTGCTTTCAAATTGGCAAAGAAATTTCGTTTTGTGACTAATGTGAAAACATGACTCTGTGTGCATATAGGAATTACAGGCAGAGATTTATTGTGTACTACTCTGGTGATTTTATAGTTGCATTAGTAGGAAAAAGGGGGAGCCATTTTTTGGTGCAGAAGCAGACTCTTAGCACACACCCAGCTGCTTTCCATGTAGAATCATGCACAGTATTTAGAAGCGAGTGGGGTTTGAGGTTTCAGTCTGTAATGCAAATACATTCAGCATCACTAAGGCTGGTTGCCCTTGCTGGTATGTAGGCAGTCACCCAGGTTACACATGGTGGTGGTCTGAAAAAGCAGTCTGGACATGGGCTTTTTAAAAAATCTGAAAAGTGGATTCATAATGTGTCAGTCTGTAAAAGTGATTATCACTTGCCAAAAAAAAGAGCAGTAAGTGTGCTTTCAAATTGGCAAAGAAATTTCGTTTTGTGACTAATGTGAAAACATGACTCTGTGTGCATATAGGAATTACAGGTAGAGATTTATTGTGTACTACTCTGGTAATTTTATATTTGCATTAGTAGGAAAAAGGGGGAGCCATTTTTTGGTGCAGAAGCAGACTCTTAGCACACACCCAGCTGCTTTCCATGTGGAATCATGCACAGTATTTACAAGCGAGTGGGGTTTGAGGTTTCAGTCTGTAATGCAAATACATTCAGCATCACTAAGGCTGGTTGCCCTTGCTGGTATGTAGGCAGTCACCCAGGTTACAAATGGTGCTGGTCTGAAAAAGCAGTCTGGACATGTGCTTTTTTAAGAATCTGAAAAGTGGATTCATAATGTGTCAGTCTGTAAAAGTGATTATCACTTGCCAAAAAAAAGAGCAGTAAGTGTGCTTTCAAATTGGCAAAGAAATTTCGTTTTGTGACTAATGTGAAAACATGACTCTGTGTGCATATAGGAATTACTGGTAGAGATTTATTGCGTTTTGCTCTGGTGATTTCACAGTTGCATTAGTAGGAAAAAGGGGGAGCCATTTTTTGGTGCAGAAGCAGACTCTTAGCACACACCCAGCTGCTTACCATGTGGAATCATGCACAGTATTTACAAGTGAGTGGGGTTTGAGGTTTCAGTCAGTAATGCAAATACATTCAGCATCACTAAGGCTGGTTGCCCTTGCTGGAGTGTAGGCAGTCACCCAGGTTACACATGGTGGTGGTCTGAAAAAGCAGTTTGGACATGTGCTTTTAAAAAAATCTGAAAAGTGGATTTATAATGTGTCAGTCTGTAAAAGTGATTATCACTTGCCAAAAAAAAGAGTAGTAAGTGTGTTTTCAAATTGGCAAAGAAATTACGTTTTGTGACTATTGTGAAAAGAAATGTAGTAATATATTTAAATAAAATAAAGGATTTTTTTTTTAGTTTTTTTCAGGTATTGCTGAAGAGCAGTGAACAAAATTTAAGATGCCTACAAAATCCAGAGTTAAAAAAGACCACAAAAAAACCTATATTTGAAGACAACTGGAGGACCTAAGTTAGTAGAAGATGCTCATGTTGGGAAAAAGAAAAAATCTTCTGGTAAGCAGACAAAACAATTTCTAAAAAACATATTCAAAAAAAGGAAAAATTTACAAAATGTCTGTACTGGAAAGAATGTTTTGAAAAGAAAAGGACAGGAAAAAATTGAGAATTTAGTTAATGCAAATATACCTTCTGCAACTGAAAAGATTTACATAAACAGAAAAACAGCGTTTAAAGAGATACCTAGAAAAATGTTTCAGAGAAGAGTTATGTCCAATTTGATAAAGGATGTGAAGAAATATAAGCAAAAGGCTAAGTTTTATAAGAGAAAAAAAGAAATTGAAGCCATTGCAGCAAAGGCATTAGAATTAAAAAGGAAACTATTCATTTTAATTTTGAATAGGATGCGTACATTAGACAAAATGGTTAATGTACTGAAATCACATAGCAAAAGGAAAAGAGTAGTGAACAGAACAAACTTTTGTAAAGTGTTTTTAGGAAAGTGGATGCATAGTTCAAGTAGTGAACCTTTTTTTAATGAAGAGAGCTATTTTCAAAGTAATAGTTTGCTGCATGCAGTTGACACCAGAGGTCGTGCTTACGAAGTGAAAAATGGTTGCATAATGGAGAAGGAGATAATGGTTCCAAGAGATGAGGTACAAGTGATGGCGGATGAGGCTATGGGGAGACGTCCTAAAGCCCCAGTGTACACTTGGAATTGTAGTAGTATTTGCACTGTGCGTCAGGAATCTATTGATAAATTGCGTGAGTTTCTAAGAGAATATAGTAAAAAAAGTATAAAACAGAAGATTAAGGTGCTTCAAAGTCTGGATCCATGCAGAGTGAGAGAGAATACTGGTTTGCAGGGTCATTCTCTGGCTTGTCTATCTAGAAAAGTGTGTAATAGTGTTTTCCATCATTTTAGGATGCTGGCTGTTCATCATACTGAAATGAGAAAGTTTGTGAGACGGTTGTATTTTGCTAAAAGTCCAGCAATAAAGTTAAATGAATTGAATAGGGCTCTGTTCCGAGGAACGGTATCAGATGTAGAGAAGGTTGTTGATGAAATTCAGTTTTGTTACTTTGGTCCTGAACAAAACAGTGCAGAGAAGGACACAGTAAATGAGGAAGAAGTGGAAGAGAATGTAGAACCCTCTGTAAGTAAGACATTTAATGATCACATAACAAAATTTGCAATAATCTCTAATGAAAGACCAAATTTTACTTGTATTTGTTGCCGCAGAACTCATTATAGAAAACAAACTAGGAATGTTGATCTCTACAGAAAGAGGGAAAATGAAGATAATTATAAGTGGAAGGATTTTGCCACATATATATTTCTTGAAAATTGTTTTGAATTGGGTGAAGATCAGCGTATTTGTAAATACTGTTACAAGTTAGAGGAAAATAGAATGCCGACCAGAGCTGTACATAATAATTTAGAATTGGATGCTATTCCTGCTGAACTTTCTGAATTAAATACATATGAGTCTATACTCATTCAATGTGTTCATCCGTTCCAGACCATAGTACGTATGGAGCCCAAAACTGGTAAATTACCTCCTTCAGATTTACTGAGAGGTTTAAAAGGTAGAGTGGTGTATTTGCCCTTGGATTTGAAAAAAAATATGGAAACTATTGATGCGGATACTTTGGAAACTGAACCATTAATTATTCTGGTTAATGGTGTACCTACAAAGAATAAGAAGATTTGGCAGGAGCTGGTAGATGTGCGGAAAGTACAAAGAGCAAATTTGTATTTGAAAAGGAATAACAAATGGTATGAATCAATTTATATAGAAGAAGAAGAAGAAGAAGATTTACAAGAAGACACAGAAACACCAACTGGACAAATTGAAAAAGTGGACAAGTCAAAGGAAGAAGAAATTTATGAACATTTTAGCATACATCCTCTTCATTCAAAAGAAGTTATGGGAGACAATATTGATCTCTTTCAGATGAAGAAAGCAAAAGGAACTCCCGTGAGTGTATGGGAGGAGAGCTTGGAAGCTCGATGTTTTCCCCAGCTGTTTCCTAAAGGAAAAGGAGGACGATACGATGAACGTCCGGAACAGATTCCAGCTTCTGAGTATCGGACTACAAGACTATATGCTGAAGATCCCAGATTTCGACAAAGTATTCCTTATTTGTTCCATCTTTTATTTGAAAGCGATTTGTCTGCACTGTCTTATGCAGTAAATCACATTTTAAAAAGTGGAGTACATTTACAAAATGTGTCTGCTAAGGATTTTATGGAGAAAGTGCAGCACCGAGATGATCATTTGGAAACACAACTGATCAATCTGATGGCTTGTCAGCGTGGGACAAATGAATATTGGTACAGACGCCATGGTGAATTAAAATGCATGTTACGGAATTTAGGAACACCAACATGGTTCATTACCCTAAGCTGTGCCGAGTACGCTTGGGATGATTTACTGGATTTTCTACGAGAGGCAAATTCAAACATTAAAAACATCGAATACAAGACAGCAGGAGAACAGTGCTCATTGGATCCGGTTAATGTTTGCAGATATTTCAATCATAGATTTGAGGCTATGATGTCCTTCATCTGCAATAAAAAAAATCCACCTCTAGGAGAAGTATTGGATTTCTTTTGGAGAAAAGAGTACCAGGCAAGAGGTGCTCCTCATATTCATATGCTGTTGTGGATCAAGGATGCCCCAAAGTTTGGAACAGATACTGATGAAGCAGTGTTATCTTACATTGAAGAATATGCAACATGTGCTATACCAAAAAGCACAGAAGAGAAAAAGTTAAAGGAGCAAGTTTTACGTTTCCAAAGTCATCGGTGTGGAAAATACTGTCGACGGAAATACAAGAGCAAAGATAAATACTACACTAAATGTCGATTTGGATTTCCTAGACCTGTTCTTTCAAATGGAAGAGTAAACAGTTTTATGTCAGCTGTGAGACATACTATCACAAGAAAATCACCTAAGAATACCTACAACCTTAAAAGAAAAGAAGAATCAAAAAATATAAATGACTACAACCCAGTCATTTTATCCATGTGGAACGCTAACATGGATATACAGTATGTAGCTGACAATTCCATTGCTGTTGCTCGATATGTAACGTCTTACATTACGAAATCAGAAAAAACAGAATTGAAGGAAATGTGGGAAGAGATTTCTCACGAGAAGACTGTCAGTAAGAAGCTGTACAGTTTCAGTTTGAAGATGTTATCGCATCGAGAAATTGGATCCTACGAATGTTCAGATAGGTTATCTTCTGCAAGTCTCTACTCGAAATCAAGAAGAATAATTTGGGCAAGTTTAGGCCTTGCAGCAATGAGAAATCGGGTACTGAAATCTGTTGGAGAAATTGAATATTTGGCCGAGAATGACCCAGAAAGTACAGATATTTTGAAATCAAACATGTTGGACACATATTATCCCAAGAGAAGTCATCATCTGGAGAACATGTCTCTCTATGAAGTGCTGCAGAACTACATTTATTCACGGAAAGCCACAGAAGACATCAACAATGGAAAATATAAAGTCATTGGTGAGGAAGGATGTTTGGTGAAGCAAACAAAAGGAAGTTTGATAAATCACAGGAAGCTGAGTTGCGACACTACTGACAAGAAGGAATTTTACTACTTGGCTCTTTTACAGTTGTTTAAACCATGGCGTACAGAGGATGAACTACTGGGAGAATTTCAAAGCTATGAAGATTCTTTTAATGCTTGCAAAGACAGCATACAATGCAGTACATTCTCAAGTTATCTGCAAATGTTAAATGAAGAAATTGAACAGGAAACTACAATTGCAGCAGAAATAGCTAGAGACAGTTCTCAGGACAGCCAAAGTTCAGGAACACTCAGTCAAGATCCACTAGGACAACCAATCGTTGAAAATGAAGCATCAATAGCCATGAATGAAGTGGAAACGGCTATGAATCAAGCTCAAGAAGAATTTATAGACTTACAAAATTTGGAAAGACAACTGAATGAAGAGCAGCAACAAATTTATGAAGAGATCAGAAACAAAATTGATCACGGATTTCTACATGAAAAAAAAGAGTGCTCATGCACATCATTTCATCCAATCAGGATGTATGTAAGCGGACAAGCTGGAACTGGAAAAAGTTTCCTTATAAAAGTCATCAGAAGCTACCTACAACAAAAAACGGATTCTACTTTGTCTTGTGTGGTTACTGCTCCAACTGGGTTAGCAGCATATAACATAAAAGGAATCACTTTACATCGTTTGCTAATGTTACCAGTGGAGCATGAGAACAAAATACAATACAACAAGCTAACTGGAGAAGCATCCTTGGAAGTTTCAAGAGTATTGAAGAAGATGCAAGTTCTCATTATTGATGAGGTGAGCATGGTTTCAAACTTAATGCTTGCCTTTGTGCATTTAAGAATGCAGCAAATTCTGAAGACAGACTATGACATGTTATTTGGTGGAAAACACGTCATAGTTTTTGGAGATCTTCTGCAACTTACTCCAGTTAAAGGACAACCAGTGTTTAATACTGTCACACATGAAGACACGAAGAAGTCATTGGGAAGCATCGGAAATACAAATATTTGGTCCTTCTTTGAGTACAAGGAACTTACTACTAATATGAGGCAAGCAAGCGATGAAGAATATGGAAGTATTCTGAAAGATATCAGAATTGGACTACTCACTGAAGTTGGCAAAAAAGCATTACAGAGTCGGCTGCTACATAATTTATTTCCAAAGGAAGAAATAGTTGCAGAGAAGATAAACAAGAACATTGCAGAAAACAAAAGTGTCATCTGCTTAATGCCAACTCTGCGTGAATGCTCAATATTCAATGAGGAGCTTTTGAAATTGGAAAAGGAAGAGATCAGGAAATTGGAAGCAGTGGACAAAATTGAGGATGGAAGAATTACTATCACATTAACAGGCACACTGAAAAATAAATTGGATTCACTAGAGAAGAACATTTCCAAAACAGCTGGATTAGAAAAAAATCTATATGTTTGCATGAACTGTAGAGTATTTTTAAGGAGAAATTTGGATGTTGAAAAAGGTTTAGTTAATGGAGCTATGGGAAGAGTTGTGGGTTTTATTAATTATCAGAAAAAAGATGGAATTGAATGTTTAAAAATAAAATTTGATCAGATAGAAGAAGTTAAAGACATTTGTCGTTGTACAGTTCGTTTCATGCTTGTGAAAGACTTATATGTACGTAGGAAGCAGTTTCCGTTTTCGCTAGAATATGCTGTAACTATTCACAAGTCTCAAGGATTGACTGTAGATTGTGCATTTGTGAACATTGGTTCAACTGTGTTCAAAGAAGGTATGGCATATGTTGCTTTGTCACGAGTGAAAACATTATCAGGTTTATTCATGATAGACTTTGATGACTCAAAAGTTAGTGCTGATACAAATTGTGTAAAGGAGTATAATAGATTAAGAAGAAGCTATGCTCCTCATTTAGGTCAGTATCCTGTGTTGGAGAAACGTGTAGTTTCTCGTAAAAGGAGAAATGAGAATATCTGTAATGAAGATGTAGAGAGGAGGAAAAAAAAGAGGAGTGATGTAATTGCAAGCAAAAAGAATAAGGAAAAAGAAGAACAGGTTGTAGGATGTCATTTTGAAAATAGCTCTGGTGTCAACTGCTACGCTAATGTAGTGCTGAATGTTGCATTTTATCTGGAAAGTTTGCAAGAGCAGATAATAGTAAATCAGGGAAAAAGATTCTGTTCTGTGCTGAGTCTCCTTTTTGAAAAGCTGAGTATTGATAAAACTAAAATAGAAAGTGCTACTGAAATTAGAAAACTTTTAGATGTATGTTCAGGACGAACACAGTTTTCTCAAAATGTACAGCAAGACGCACAGGAATTCTTGATGTATTTTTTTCAGGTACTGGAAGAAGAAGAAGTTGCCATTGATAATTTATTTGGTCTCTCTTATAAATGGGAACATAGTTGTGAAAACTGTTATAATATATGTGGCTCTAATGTTGATAATGAAAGGTTTATTTATTTGACATTGCCAGAGAGTAAAACAGTCACTTTTGCTAAATTAGTTAAAGATGCTAATCATAGCATGCAATGCGGTGAGTGTAAATCTGACATGTTTTCAACGTTAATTTTAAAGGAATACGGACAGTATGTAATTTTAATGATGCAACGATGTAGAGCTGATGGTTCAAAATTGGATACTTTAATAAAGAAGTTTACAGGACAGCAATTATCAATTTCAGGAAAAACTTTTGTAACTGTTGCAATAATTTTCCATGAAGGACCTACTGTTACTTCTGGACATTAACAGTTTATCTTAAATGTGAAAAAGGCTGGACACTGTGTAATGATTCCCAATTGGTTTTTAAGCAACGTTTGCCTTTTGATTTAGCAAATTCCTATCTAATCTTCCTGAAACCTAAATTTTAGAGAGACTTGGCAAGATCTGGACAAAGCAATTTTACCATTTTATTGGATTACCATTGGAATTTTCAAAAAAAAAGATTTTTAAAATTATCATTTGGCCTAATGGAAAGATAACCAATTGTAATGTGGACTTTTTTAATTTTTAATGAAACTTTCGAAAACCAAAAAATTAAGAAAAAATCGGTAACATCTGCACAATTTAAATTTTGGAATGTTATTGGAGTGCCATTGGAAATTTTTTCAAAAAAGATTTTTTAAATTACTATTTGGCCATGCGGAAAGGTAACCAATTCTATTGTGGACTAAATAAATTATTAATAAATCTTTCGGGAACCAAAATGTTACAGAGAATCGGTGAGATCTGTACAAATTAAACTTTAGAATTTTATTGGATTACCATTGGAAATTTAATCAAAAAAGAATTTTAAAATTACTATTTGGCCTAAAGGAAATGGAACCAGATGTATTGTGGAGTTATTTGAGATATAATATTGTGATTATACTTCTGAAACAAAAATATCAGACGGTATTTTAAAGAAATAAGTATTGATATTAGATGATTTTTTTTAATATATTATGCATTTCTATAATGTTAAGTTTAAGTAAAAAGAGATTCTGGGCTTTTTTAATACAATCTTTGAGATTGTTATTTTTTTTTTGCCCGCTGTTAAATGATGAATGCAATTGCTTTCACAATTTATAGTGAAATGCAATATATTCTGAAAACAGCAAAAATAAGGCAAAAATATTTTTTGATAAATATGTAAATATGTGTACTGTATTATAAAATGTTTTAAAAAATATTAATACTTTTTTCTTTTTTTTCAGATTGATATAGAAAATTTTCGAAACCTAGAACCATTTTTAAAGCAATTTTTAAAAAAAACAAATGAATAAATATTTTTTTGAGTGGGTATGGTAAGTCAATAGTATCATGGTTCCTTTTTTTCTACTTCTCTACAATCACATTTTCAGTTTTTAATTGTAGTCTCTCAAGGACCTTGTAATGTGATAATTGATTTTTAGTGTTTTTAAAAAAAAAAAAAAAAAAATTACGCGCACCGTACGCGTACGGTAAAAAAAAAAAAAAAAAAGTTTTTAAAAACATATATAAAAAAAGGATTAAAGATAAGGTTGGCTCTTAAAAGAGCCGTTGTGTTCATGCAGGGACAGAGGAAAGAAAGATTGGGAAAATTAGTCTCTGCGACAAGTGTGCTGATCTATTTTGTTGTTCACTAGGGAAACACTGGTCTCCCTATGACAAATTAGATCATGACAAGTGGCGCACCGTATATCAACCCTCAGAAACCGAGGGTTAATTTCCAGAGGGCCAGCAAAAGGAGATGCTCCCCCCACAGATGAAGGGCTCACCTGACCTGCAGAAGAAGGACTCGGCCCTGCAGATGATGGTCCAGGCTGAGCTGCTGTGGATGTGCTTGGTTGACTTACTGAAGGGTTACCTTCAGTAAGTCGAGCATGTGTCCTTTTGTGTACATCCTTAAGGTGTCTCATCATCGTATGATTCCCAAAGGAATACTTCCTGTCAGGATTCCCTCTTGAAAGTACACGACCACACAGCTTACAAGTCACTAAGGGTGCATTTACCTTTTGCTGGCCTTCTGGAAAAGTAAAATAATCCCATACATAAGAGGTCTTTTGTTTCCTCGCTCTCTGCCTCAAGGTAGTGCTGCTAGCCTCACTCTCAGAAGGGCTCTGCTGTTCTGCCATCGTATCACAAAGACAACCCAGCTCCTTCTCCTAAGGGATCACAAGCAGAAATGAGGGGAATGGGTGTGGTGTAGGAGAGTTCTAGAACTGAAAGTTGTAAAAACCAATCAAAAGTTGTGTTTCATGATCACATGACCTACCGTACGCTTACGGTACGCTTACGGTACGCTTACGGCAAAAGTAAGCATGCGCGTAAACAAGACACGCTCACGCGCCCATGCGCACAACAGGCACGCCCCTCCACTTCCGCGTAACGTGCGCGTGCAGCGTACGCGTTACGCGCTATGCGCGCGTGACGTATGACTACGCAAATTGCGTAAATGAACGGAAACAGCGTAGAAAACTAGCGTAATTACGTCGCGACGTGCGCTTACGGTACGCGCACGGTAAAAAAAATAAATTAAAAAAAAATATTGCTAATAAATTTTACCTGTTTATTTTTAAAAAAATGTAAAATAAAAACATATTGTAGAATTTTTAAATTTTAACCATAGTCTTTAAAAAAGGATAGAAAATTAAAATAAAAATATGTAAAAAAAAAAAGAAAAAAAAAAAAAAATTAGCATTTAAAAAACCTTGCAAATTCACTGAAAAAACCATGGGTTTCACTCACGTTATAGTTAGGAATTAGCATTTAAAAAACCTTGCAAATTCACTGAAAAAACCATGGGTTTCACACACGTTATAGTTAGGAATTAGCATTTAAAAAACCTTAGAAATTCAATGAAAAAACCAAAGGTTTCACACATGTTATAGTTAGCTGGACATTTCACTCGTAAAAAACCAATGAAATTCCCCCGTTATAGTTAGTTCACCTAACTATAACTCGCGCACCCGCAATGCACTACTGATGACGTCACATATTACATCACTCATGACATGGTCACTGACATCACTCATGACATCACTGATGACATCTCAAATGACATCACTGATGACATCACTGATTACATCATCCAGTGAATGTGTGTTTTTCTGAAAATTAAATATGTTTTATATATGTATATCTCAAGGTCAATGGAAGAATAAATGGGTATATAAGTGTCTAAATGAATGCTTTGTTTTTGAAAAATTGATTGTGTAAATGACTGATTAAGTGTATCATAGTAAATACATGGCTTACTGAGTAATGTTTAAATAAGAAAAAATCTGTATTAGTCTCTCACTTTGTGTATAAGTGGCTGCATGGGTTGGTGAGTAGCTTCATGGGTGTCTATATAGGCTATTAGTTGTTTTTTAAGTATCAGTCTGAGTGTCTGTATGGTTCGGTGGGGGGTATTATGCAGTGCATAGGTGCATGAATGAGTGATTCACTCTTTGTATGTATTGAAGACAGCATGTGTGCAGGACTGTATGGGTGGATGACTGTGTGTATGGGTGTATTAGTGAGTGAATGACTGTCTCAATAGTGTCTTCATGAGTAACTACATATCTATTTAACTAGTAAATGTGACTATTGGTGTATATAAGTGAGTATATGTAAGAGTGAGAGATTGGAAGAATTCCTGTATGAATAAGTATGTGTTTCTATAAGTTATTGTTTAAAAGAGTAAGTATATGTAAGTTTCTGTAGAAGTAAGTGTGGTGGTGTGTGTATAACTGTATAAGCTAATAAATGGATGTTTGATTCTTTATTAGCATGAGTGACTATGTGTGTGAGAAACTCTATGGATGAGTGGCGTTGTGTAACAGGATGTGTAGGTGTATGAATACATATGATGAGTGAGTGCATGTATGAGTGACTGTAGAGGACTGTTGGTGAATGAGTGGATGTGTATGTGTTTCTTAGAATTACTGAATAGGTTGTTGTAACTGGTATTGGTATGTCCATTGTTTTGAAAATTTTAGTCTCTATTTTTGAATGTGTGTTTCAATGGTTATATTAGGGGAAGAGGAGGTCTACCACTCTATCACAAGGATGATGTCATCAGTGATGTCATCAGTGATGTCATTTGAGATGTCATCAGTGATGTCATGAGTGATGTCAGTGACCATGTCATGAGTGATGTAATATGTGACGTCATCAGTAGTGCATTGCAGGCGCGCGAGTTATAGTTAGGTGAACTAACTATAACGGGGGAATTTCATTGGTTTTTTACGAGTGAAATGTCCAGCTAACTATAACATGTGTGAAACCTTTGGTTTTTTCATTGAATTTATATATATATATATATATATATATATATATATATATACTTTTATAGTTACCTGTAAAGGTTTTAGGATGCATCTGCCTTTGCCATGTGTGCCTTTTACAAAGAATATGTAAGTATTTTACAGGTAAGTATGAACCCTTTATATGTTTAAAAGGTTCATACTTACCTGAAACATACTTACATTTTTGTTATGAAGGCAAGCGTGGTAAAGGCATATGCATGGCAAAAACTTTTGTGGTAAAGACGCATGCATTGTATGACCACTTTGTAAAGGCATATGTGGTAATGGCATGCGTGGTTCCGTCATACAACCATCTAGGGATGCAGAGGGTTTGTGGATGTGACAGATCTCAAAATGAAATCTTATTGGTTGCCAACACTTCAACCAGGAAGTGCTGGCAGCCATCTTGGGACTCGGACTTGTCTGAGTACCAAAAAAAAGGTGAAATAAAACCATAAGTGGACAAGGTAGGAATACTCTGAACCCAAAGACTTGATGGTGGGCTCCCAAAAACACAGTTTGCCCCAATTTTGCCATGATTTCATGGAGGATCCACAGATCTGCAGCAAAAATTTAAAAAAAGCAAGTGGGCCCAGGGGATGGTGCATGGAGGAAGTTTACTGACTGCAGGGAGGGTGTGTGCATGGGGCCCCCTCTCCCATGTCATCCTCGCCTGAGTACCACAGTTGTGTTTGTGTTCTGGAGGGGGCCGGGACCCCATCCCCGAACCGCCAATGCAGCCAGAAAAAGATACAGCAGGGGCTCCATCAGGCTCGGCCATGATGGGGGGAAGCGGCCCAGGACCCCATCTCTGGTCCTGAGCAGAAAAGAGATGGGGGAGTACCACTGCACCCTCCCATGTGACCAGCACACCGTGATCCCAATGCCTGTTACTGGGGGGAGAGGGAGGCCAGCCACAGCCGTACTTGTCTTCCCTCAGGAGCGGGCAGGCAACAATGCTGCTGCTTCCGTGGCAGCACCTTAAATGCTGCTGTGCAAGCCTGCGGGAACAGCCTGTAGAGGGCTCCCCAAACTGTCCCCATTACGTGTCGGATTTTGCACATCCAAAATAAAACATGTTGTGTGAGGACACAAAGAATAGAAAAACTAAAGAAAAAATATCACAGTTCTCCCGGGTCAGCTGGAGAGCCAATACTGTAATAGTCCATGCTCCAAAGGAGAACCCCATAATGCCCTCCGGGGCCTGACTGTTTTCACCTCATTTTTGGCCAATTCTTCTCTTCTGGTGGCCCCAGGATGATGGGGTGACCACCAACAACACCAAGAAGATCCTTTTGCAACACAAGAAATAAGGAGGCCCCATCCTAAGTTAGGTGGGGCTAAAAAATACTAACCACCCCAGGATTTTTCCTCCTATGTTGAAGCATTCCCAAGGCTGGAGCTTTTGCTTTGCAGTCTGGAGTTCTACACCCTCTAGGGGCCAAGTGTATGGTTGCATTCATTATGGCTTCCAAGGTCTGAAGGTGGTTAAAGGTAGCATATGAATTGAAGTGTCCTATAGGGGCCAAGGGTATGCTTGCAATATATATTATAGTTAAGAAATAACATTAAGAAACCATAAAATTAATTGAGTTAGACTCAGATTTTACACTCACAGAACCATAGAAATTCAGCAGTTATAGTTATACTTATCTCAAGAAACTATAACTAGTGCCCTAAGGTAACTATAGCCCATGCACTGCTAATTACCCCACATATTACATCACTAATAACATCTCCAATGAAATAATTAATAATATATCACAGCAACGTTTGCAGTAAAATTATTGATAGTAAAATAGTGCATAAACACTATTGTCTAATTTTGAGACAAACTTACCACATAGAACAGGAAATGTCTAATAGAGACTGAGGAGTACCAATTTCTCAAGATTGAACATCCCAGATTACCTTCACTATACTTACTACCTATCGTGCATAAATCTCTCATCAATCCTGCATACAGACCTATAGTGTCATCCAGGAACAGTCTCCTGGAAAATACATGCAGCTATATCAATCACTTTTTGCTCTCTTTTGTAGGAGCATTACCGTCCCACATTGAGGACACCAAGGACTCCCTCAAAAGGAATGAAGGTATCATGTGGGAACCAGATTTATTCTTACTGACCCTAGATGTCAAGTTGCTATATACTTGCATTTTTTTGCGAGACCAGTCTCCTACTATGCACGCACACATGCTCATGGACATGATGCAGTTCTGTCTAGCTAATAACATCTTCACCTTCAAAAAGACACAATACAGACAAATGGAAGGGACTTCGTTGTACACCTACTTCGGACCTAACAATGCTAGCCTGCTAATGGACTTGGGGAAAGAGCAGGTGTCCACTGCACCTAATCTTAAGTGATGACATGGAAAAGATAATACTTTGGGTGAGGTTTATTAATGAGCTTTCTCTAAAATGGCAAGGCAGTGAACAGGATGTAACTAACTTTGTGGACAGCTCAAGTAACAACAATTTGAATCTAGAATTCTCAGGCACACGGACAGGGAGCATATAGTGGCCCTGGATGCAGAGGTATGCATAGTACACAACACAGTCAATTGCCTATTTCACAGGAAACGCACAGCAGGTAATAGTCTGCTCCATGCACTAAACAGCCATCTGAGTCAGTTAAAGTGGAGCATATCAAACGGTGAACTGGTGCATGCCAAAAGAAACTGCTGTGATGACACTACCTTTCTGATTGAACAAAAAGCCATGATAGAACATTTCACACAACAAGGCTATTCTAAGAGGTTCTTAGACAAAGTCACACAAAGAGTCAGGACATGATTTAGGAACAGGATATTGTTTGGTCTCAACAAAAAGAATAGAGTTAACAGTAAAGTGCACCCAACCAGAGTGATCACCACATTTAACAGTAAATCAGGGGCAGTATGAGGCATCTTGGCAAAAAACTGGGGCTCATTTGAAGTGCGACCCTATAATTGGCAATGTAGTCAGTGATACACCTAGCATTACATACCACAGAAATTGATCCCTCAGAGATATGTTGGTGAAGGCTAAACTAGGGCAGTAGAAGACTAAAAATGAGGAAACATAAAAGCAAATGGAAATGCTTGTCAAATAGTCATATATGTGCAGATAGAGCAAACAAAAGGTCTCCAGTATATTACAGGCAGGTATAGAAATCCTCGCTGGAATTCAGTGCAGATGGTGTCTTTGTGTCGAGTTCTAAGATAAACCTAGTTTCTATTAGACGTATTACAGATTACCACCTCTCCTTAATGGCAATATGGTATCTACCACATAATATTTTTTAAATTCTGGATTTCTATTATGTGTGCCCTTGAAATGTCTTGCGACTGGGTACGAGGGGTCACAGTTGTTGATTGCCCTAATGTGATGAAGTATCCTCTTGTGGACCTGCAACTTGGTACTTCCCACATATCGCAGGCCACAAGGACACTCCAGCACATAAATAGCGTACTCTGTCTTGCATGTAAGTAGTTTTGTTATAGGTACTGCACCTGTTTTAAAAGGACTAACATATGATGTTCTGCTAGTAGCAAATCTGCATGCCTGACATGAGGAACATTTCACAAACCTCTTACGGGAGGATAACCATGTTTTGCCCGTCACTGTCTCTGGACTACGTTTAACCAGCATGTTACTCATTGATCGTGCCTTTCTGAATGTTACTTTGGGGGTTTTGTATATCTGGTCCCCTAATATCGGATCGTTATGCACCAACACCCAGTTCTTGCTTAGTATTTTATGAATACATTGGTGCTGTGTGTTGTATGTTAAAATCATTCGTGTCACTGGATCACTGGATCTAGTGCCATTGTAAGGTGTTTTAGACATTAAGGTCAGAGTGTCCACCCTCTCAATGTCATTGGTCTTAGCAATGGCATCGTCTATGATCTTGGTGGAACAGCCCCTAGCAAGGAACCTGTCCCTACTCTTCTGTTGGGCCAAATAGCACTCATATGGGGTGCCGCAAATGCGTTTAATGTGCAGCATCTCTCCATATGGTATGGATTGGATCAAGTGTCTGGGATGATTGCTGGTAGCGTCTAATATTGTATTCCCAGCCGTTGGTTTTATATATTATCTACTGGCGGTCTCCAGTAGATAGTTATAGTTAGGACCGAGTTTCCATAGGAAATCTGAAAATTTTATTTTGAATAACTTTGGGGCCGGTTGACGAATCCTCGCGAAATTTTCAAAACTAATGGGGCTCTCCGCTCAGCTCCTACCCTGAAAGTCTCGGGGTGATTCGTCAAGCGGGGGCTGAGAAAAAAGGGGGGTCCCAAAACGTGTTTTCCCCATGCATTTTCCCATAGGACCTTTAGTCGAAGTTACAGCCCGAACGGCTGAACAGAATTACTTGAAATTTGGCAAAGAGGTAGTCCTCAGGTCACGCATGTGCCTTTTACATATATGGTGTCAATATGTTCAGTAGTTCCTGAGAAAATTGCAGTTAAAAGTACATAAATATCTATAAGCGCGCACCGTGCGCGCACCATGCGCGCACGGTGCGCGCACCATAACATGCGCAAGCGTAATTCTGATTGGTGGTTACAGTCAACATTTGAATCGGTCAAAATCAGGAAGTGTCGGCCGCCATTTTGTGTGTTTTGTGTGTGACAGTGAAAAAGAAAGGTGGAGAACGTGAAAAGGGGGCAGGGTAGAGAGTTCCTGACCCCCTAGCCTTTGTCAGGGGGTCCCTGAAGGACCCCGAAGGGTGAAAAAAACATTTTATTTTTTTTTCAAAAAATCGCGGGGTGTGCGCACCATGCGCGCACGGTGAAGAACCTTAAAAAAAACAAAAACATTTTAAACGAGCCATTCCATATTACAGGATACAGTCAATCTATAACTATATACATAGGTAGCTTATTGTAAAATAAATATATAAAAAATATAATAAAACATACATAACTTAGCATTTAAAAAACCTTACAAATTCACTTAAAAAACCATGGGTTTCACACATGTTATAGTTAGGAATTAGCATTTAAAAAACCTTGCAAATTCACTTAAAAAACCATAGGTTTCACACATGTTATAGTTAGCTGGACATTTCACTCGTAAAAAAACATTGAAATTCCCCCGTTATAGTTAGTTCAGATAACTATAACTCGCGCGACCGCCACTCTATCACAAGGATGATGTCATCAGTGATGTCATGAGTGATGCCACTGACCATGTAATGAGTGATGTAATATGTGACGTCATGAGCAGTGGATTGCGGGCGCGCGAGTTATAGTTATCTGAACTAACTATAACGGGGGAATTTCAATGTTTTTTTACGAGTGAAATGTCCAGCTAACTATAACATGTGTGAAACCCATGGTTTTTTAAGTGAATTTGCAAGGTTTTTTAAATGCTAATTCCTAACTATAACGTGTGTGACACCTATGGTTTTTTAAGTGAATATATATATACATATATATATATATATATCCCAAAAGGCTAAAATGATAGTATAGTTAGGTATGCTAATATCTTGGCTTATGTTATGAAAGCCTACAAATTACACATATACGTTACACAATGGGAGTCACCACTGTGTAGTTATAGTTAGGACCTAGTTACCATGGTAAAAGGATTTGTTTTTGCTAATAACCTTGTTGCTGTTTAGTGAATCTTCACAAAATATTACACGGAAAATAATTAATCTAGTTCAGTTCTTTCCTGGAAAGTTTTGTGGTGATCTGTCAAGCGGAGGCCTAAAATGCTATTTCTCCATGAAATTGTCATAGGGATTTTTGAACAGTGCTAGTCAAAACAGCTGAACAGAATTACGTAGCAAAAAGCTAGATCTTTATTCAGAAATTGTGCTTTTTGTGATTTTGTGTCAGTAGCGCTGTTCAATTTTCCCATGGCAAATAACATAGGAAAAAGAGTTTAGGACCCTCTTATCCTCATCCTCTGCTTGACAGATCACCTCCGTAACTTTCAAGGAAAGAGCTGAAGTAGATGAAAATGTTTGGGGGGAGTGGTATAATGTGTAAGATCACAAGCAGTGCATAGGTGGGTAGAATAGCACAGTAAACTATAGCTGGTGCATTTCAGTGTTTATTTTTAGCTTAAAATGGTATTTTAACTGCATTTTTCAACTAACTATAGCATCACTTTATCCTTGCTTTTTTCTGTGAATTTTTAAGGTTTTTCCTAATGTAAAGTAAGATATTATTACCAGATCTAACTATAGCATCACTTTAACATTTGTTTTTTTCAGTGAATACTTATGTAATTCATAATTATTTATCAGTGGCAATGCCTCTCTCTATGCTCTCATCACAGCCATATCACAAACACCTCACCACAATGGGTGATGGAATTTATGAAAGGGAAGCTACTAAAGTCTTAGACTACTAATACATTACTCTATGTTGCTAAATAAATAAGACGCAATAAATTAGATGACGAACTTTAACAGGTAAGCATGATATAAGCAGTTGACATCACGTAACATCAGGCATAATGTAACAACTAATGTGCATCATGAGACCGTAGTAGGACAGTGCACGTGCTACACACAAGATAGCTGAATAAAAATGTAGTACTGTTTAAAATAGAAATTAAAGTGTTTACTCTTCTAATATACATACCCATTCATTTTATCTGCTATATGGATGTACATTGATCATGGTTTTTAAGATTATGTTTACTGCATTATGCTGATATTTCAGTTTCCTTCCTGACACAATTCAGTTCAATTTCATCATTAGGTAGTTCACTAAGAGCAAAACTATTTTAAAATGTTAAGATAATTAAAGAGGAGCATCTATTTGAAATATTACAGTCATGACAGGAACAATGCGTTCTATTTGACAGGCCCCTGGAGATCTTCAGGGAATATTTTACAACTGTTCCTTCAAATGCTGGTGACTCAGCTAAGAGAAACCACTTTAAAGACGAGATTGAGATGGGAGTAAAAGGAAATAAAATAAACATGATGCCATAAATTTGGGCTGATCTACCTCAACACAAACCTCAGTCAGACATCTGAATTGCAGGACGTACAGGAAGCAAACCCTTGAGTCTGATTCACAAGCTTCTTCTGAGATTAGATGTGTCTTAGCTATCTCTTAGGTGAAAATGACTCCTGAATATCTACTTTTGTTTCAAAATAGATTTCCTGCTTGTGAAGAGTGTAGTTGTGACTTACCACAAACGTAGGAGTGACTTGCTAATAGATTTTAAGAGTTAGACATGCCTCCTCTGGGAAATAAAGTTATGAGATCCAAACATTTTTTTATTGACTAAACATGATTTACTCATCAGAAAAACCATGAGAATGTCACCAGTAAACCTGGTGTAAGACACAACTAATCACAAAGAATTATTTGTGAAACAGGTCTGGAAATTCTGTTTTTATTCACATCCGAGACAGTTAAGTAAAAAAGCCTTGTGAATTTGTCCCTTTAAGACACATTACATAATTGGTTTCACTGAGAAGAGAGACATGTTTCCACTGCCCATCAAATTGAAAGCCAATTGGCAAGTTTAACATCAACTTAAAGGGCCCAATTCATGAAAGTACATATGTGTAGTAAAGTTACGATCTCCGCACCTGGGGTGGAATCTCCACACGGCGCACTGCTGAGAATGCACTGTGCGGAGATTCTGCCCTGAGTGCGGAATTCCGCCACGAGTACAGAGATTCGTGAATAGTGCCCAAAGTGTAAAAAGAGCTTAGAGTCCTCTGAAGGACACACAAAAATGGTGGTGCTGATGAGCAAAACAATAACAGTGACCATATTGTAATGGGTTACATATAACACATTGGCCTCATTTATAACACAATAAAGGCTACACCAATGGAAGAAGCAATCACTTGAATGTAATGTAATATTCATAGTAAGCGAATACCCAAAGTGATATGCTGAGATAGATATGAGAATGGATAATGAAAAGATTTATACTTATTTCAAACCCAGGCAAACATATGGTTCTGGTAAATTCTCTATTTATCACATAGAAGAAATATTACTTATTGGACTAATTTGTGCTAACATATTTTTACTAATTTTGAAATGTTCTTTATTTAGTTGTCATGTTTCTTAAATTTTAAATGTATTTAAATTATGTATTTTTTGTATCTTACATACCTTGCTGCAAGATTAAGTCCTGCGCTTCACCATGTGTGTCTTATTGGGACTTTCCTTCATCTCTGTGTGTTATTAATTGTGCTCAGATAAAGTACATTATGCTTCTTGTCTCTACCCAACATCCATTTAGCTATTTATTTATATTAACGGTGTATTGTAAACCTTAACTCCCTGAATCAAGAAGCCTTTTTAAAAAAAAAATATTTTATCATTTTGACAGTTCTTAGGATACGTTAATATGCAGTTGCATTGTTACACCAATCCACAATCATTATTTGCTTAACACATATGTAAATCCTTAT
Source organism: Triturus cristatus (assembly GCF_964204655.1). Classification (NCBI taxonomy): domain Eukaryota; kingdom Metazoa; phylum Chordata; class Amphibia; order Caudata; family Salamandridae; genus Triturus; species Triturus cristatus. The sequence goes on from NC_140590.1 coordinate 1,578,231,425, forward strand.
ATTGCTATTGTAATTCTTAACAAACATACTTTTCATTAGCCATTCCCTCCTTTGTCATTTGTAAGCCTTACTTCCACCCTGTAGCGCTAACGCTGCCCATTGGCATTATTTCTACGTAAAGTACCTGTGCGTGCACCGCATTGATTATATATCTTGTTCTGGAATTTGTCCCTCTTGGCTAGACTGCGTGTCTCTTTCCTCTTGTTGTCAGAGGTAGTCCCGTACAGGCTGCGATACGTCCTTTGGGCGCCATGTGGGTGGTTGTAGCTCAGCATATATTTCACTTGTAGTGTTGCAATATGACATGCTCTTAAGCCACCCTTTAACTGTTGGTTTCTGTCTGGTACCCCAGCGTATGACAATTTCACACTTCGCCAGAAGCAATGCCACTGCTAAGAATCTGTGACTACTTTTAGGCAGCGTGTCTACATACCCCATCAGTGCCAATAGCGGGGAGGGAGGCAGTTGTAGTCCAGTCATCTGCTTTAGTATACTTAATACAGCTTGCCAATAGGTACTAAGTATATTACATGTCCAAGTCTTGTGTATGAAAGGGGCTGCTAAGAGGTTGCACTTAGGGCAATGCATGAATTTAGCGCCGTTTATTCTGAATCAAGAAGCCTTGGCCCTAAAATCTGGTCCTTCATAATGTGTGGCTTCATAATTCCAATGTGACTGGTAAAAGCAATTACTGGTCCAGTTGAAATTATTAGATCCATAGAAACAATGTAAACATCTTTACTTTCACACAGGGACTTTATTTGTTAGAAAACCTCAGAAATCTCACTGTGAACGTTTGTGGAAAAATGAAGAATTACCAAGGGGATTGGACCAAGAGCTCTTCATTTTTTACTGGACACTCATACTGGGATGGATTTCTTTACCCCCAGAATTGGCTATCCCCCGGTACTGGTAAATCTGGGGGTGGGGAAATAGCCCATTTTCTGGGCCACTCATGAGGGCCCAACCGGGATAACATTCTGAACTTAGCAGCTGATGCTGGGATAGAGATCCTAGTTTTCAACTTGGACTATATATTTCTCATACTTTATATGTAACAGAAATGGAGGTCCATAGCGGAAACAGTTGTGTGGATCATACAGAGTGAACTAAGTACATTTCTCTGTGCAGAAAAGGGATGTGGTGATGCAGATGGTGCAAGAATGGAACATGATGATCTTGCTCAAAGTTTGCTTTGGTTCTTTATATCAATTTAATAAGGGCCCAATTCACAAAAGTACTTATGGGTAGTAAAATTATGAGTACAAAGTCTCTGCACTTGTGGCGGAATCTTCACACAGCCCACCCTCTGATTCTGCCCCGAAAGCGGAGATTCCGCCATGAGTGCGGAAACTTCACACTCATAATTTTACTACACATAAGTAATGCTGTGATTTAAGTGTAGCTCCATACCTTTGTTATGGAGATTAAGTAAGTGCCTGGTTTAGTATGTGGTAGATAAAGTACTCCATCGCAAAGGAGCATACCTTCCACCCTTGGAATGTCCGGCTATCTTATTTAGTGTCAGGTTTTTTTTCAGTATGTCAGCGATAAAGACTATTTAATCTCTGTCACTGATATACACCTCCAGCGGCCCAGCAGAGTAAGAGCAGTCGGAGGTCTGCTACCCTATTTAGAGTGTCAGGTCACCTGGAGAGGAGCTCTGGTATATAGACCGCCCGGCCCGAAAAATGATTTTACATACAAGCTGTTAGATAGAATTGCTCCACATGTGTTAGCCACTGACCTTTTTCTCTTAATAGGAGACTTTAATTACCATGCAGAGATTTTATCTGACCCAGACACTAATCAGCTCATTACCAATGTGAGCACTCTGGGGCTTGTCCAAATGGTGGAAAACCCCACCCACTCTGCAGGCTTCACGCTTGATCTAATATTCACAAACTCCCCGGGCATTACGGTAGAAACTCCATCTTCACTATTATGGTCAGACCATGATTTACTGAAATTTACCATCCCAGCCCATATAATTAAAACCGAGCTTAAGAACGAATTAAAATGGCGAAGGTCATGGTGGAAAGTTACTCCCATCTCGTTCTCAACTCATTTTAACCCTCCACCTAAATGTCAAGCAGATAACATCGATCTGGCAGCAATTTCCATTGAGGGAGCTATAACATCTGCGCTAAATAAAGTTGCCCCCCTCACTAAAGTCAAATTTAAACCCAGAACCGCACTCTGGTGCACAGAACAACTGAAGACAATAAAGCTCTCCTGTAGGACGGCGGAACAGAAATGGTCCGATTGACCGCGAAAAATATGGAAATATCCACCGTAGCTATCTGGAGAACATCGGACAAGCTAAAAAATTGTTTCTCCTGAATCAGATTGAAAAGGCAGCAAACTCCAATAAGGAGCTTTATAAAATCTTAAAAGAATTCATGTCGCCTCCAGCCCAGTCATCCATCTCTACCTCACAGAACTGGGCGGACTCCCTTTCCAAATTTTTTGATGACAAAATCAATGTAATTCACAGCTCCTTTCCATCCCAAGAAGACATAAATATCCCAGGAAATCATTCCATTGTTTCCACGGGTTCTCCTCCCATTCTAGAAGAATTCTCTTTATGCAATTCGAAAGATGTGGCCAGAGTTATGCTAAAAATGAAATCCGGATCACCTGTGGATCCTCTACCACCGCATTTCCTCCCAACCATTGCGCCACTGTTTCTTGATCATCTCACCGACCTATTTAATAGCTCACTGCCACAACCTGTTGTCCCAAAGATATGGAAGGCCGCTAGAGTCAGGCCCATCCTAAAAAAATCCACCGCAGACCCTAAACTTCTAACTAACTATCGCCCAATCTCACGTCTCCCCTATTTTGGGAAGATGCTTGAATCATTGGTCAACAGACAGCTCGTCATTCATCTGGATAGCCATGGTTTACTGGACTCATCACAGTCTGGTTTCAGGGCCGCCCATAGTACTGAAACACCACTGGTAGAGGTTACAGATAACATCAGGCTAGCATTGGACAGAGGAAAACCATCTATTCTCGTCCTGCTAGATCTATGTGCTGATTTCGACACCATCTCCCACAGCATTTTAGACCTAAGGCTCTGGGAGATTGGTGTCCGAGGGAAGGCCCAAAAATGGCTCAGGAGCTATCTAACTGATTGAGTCACCGCTGTTCAGATTGGTGACATTGTCTCCTGCAATAGGCCAGTTAGGATGGGAGTGCCACAAGGCTCTATCTGAGCCCAACGCTCTTTAATCTTTACGTGACTCCACTGGTCAAGGCGATCAGATCCTATGGCTTTGATGTAGTGTCATATGCCGATGATACTCAGGTCCTGATCACCCTTGGCCCAGACCCAACAGATACGAAATAACGTTTTAAAGATTGCATGATCCATATCGATAGGTGGATGAACTTAAATCACCTATAACTAAACGGAGGAAAAACTGAAATAGTTCTCTTTGGCAAAGCACATGAACACTGGTCAAGTGATTGGTGGCCTCAAACCCTCGGCCCTTGCCCAGTGCCAAGGCAATCAGTTCGGAACTTAGGTATTCAAATAGACAACCAATTGTCAATGAAAGATCAGGTCAACTACCTAATTGGCTCCTGTTTTGGCATCATGCGAAATCTGCGCAAAGTTTTTAAATGGCTCCCGATGGAAGCCAGGAAGCCATTAGTCCAAGGTCCGATTATCAACCGTATGGACTATGGAAACGCTTTGTTGTCTTCAATAAATGAAGATCTTCTTACTAGGCTCCAAGTCCTGCAGAATACTGCTGCCAGGCTAGTGCTAAATCTCCCGTCGGGATCCCCTTTGGCACCCAACTTGAGACTTCTTCACAGGCTTCCTGTTAGGAAGCGGACTCATTTTAAGATTCTCTGCCTAACCCATAAGAACATGTACGGCAATGGTCCCGATTACTGGGAAAAGAAACTCAGTTGGTACCGGCCATGCAGGGCTTTTAAGATCCAGCAACAAATTCCTTCTAACACCCCTCAAAATCCGTGCCATAAGAAAGGGAGGGAGATCGTTTTCTTTTTCTCGCCCCCGCTTTCTGGAATAAGCTGCCTCTACACCTATGCATTATCTCTGATCCTAATCATTTTCGCAGGGAGCTAAAAACATGACTGTTTGACTACTAACTGACTACTGTCCAAACCAACTCCTGAGTATTCCGCAAGCGCCATTAGACTTTCAGGTGATGTGTGCGCTAAATAAATATTCCTGATTTGATTTGATTTGAGAGTGGGCCAACAAATTGCATGTTTTTAATTTTGCACACAACCATTGTGATGGTAATTGAAAGCAAAATGATTTTACTGACTGCCAAGCCATGGGAGAAACCTCACATGGCAAAGGGGGAATTGTTTTTGTTTACTTTCAAAGGGAACATCCTGCTTTGGGATTCTTCTTTCTGAAATGAAAAAAAAATTTAAGTGGGTGGATTACCTTTGGCATGGTGGTTATATAGTTCTCTGTGATGCTTATGGAATATACTCTGTCCCCCGCAATCTGAATCAGGCTTGAGGTCTGGTAAATCAGGGTCTTGCATGAGTTTGGCTTTGGCTCATAACATCTGTGAATTAGGTATGCGGCCTTCAAGGAATGTATGATGTACTACGCCATCCATTACCCCGCAGTAGGTTACAACGCGGACGATGTTACCACGCATGGCTTTACATCGCAAGTCGTTTCTACCACTTGCACTAGATGGCACGCTGGACTTAGGAATAGTATAAATTACTATTCCTACTCCAGCTAGCGGAACAGCAGGGAATGTGTTGGATTTAAAATAAAACACTTTCCCTGGTGTTGCGCACCATCTAGCGCAAGTCGTAGAAACGACTTGCGATATAATGCTATTTGTGGTAACAACACGGACGATGTAACGTCCGCGTTGTAACCTACCCGCGTGGTATTGACAGCGTTGTAAATGCTGTTTCCCGCCTTCAAGATGGTGCTGGCTGTAAAGAAAGTTTACAGTATACACCTCCCTCTAGCAGGAATGACTCATCAGGGGGGCATCATAGCAGTCAATTATTTTTATTTACGGAGTTTTATATAGTGCAAACTTGAAGGTATTGGGTATCAGTGTGCTTTACACAAGCACCAGTTGCATTACATGAGAACACATTCATTTTTGTTAGGCACAGGGAGATTAAGTGATTTCCCCACAATCACAGGATGTTGGGTGTCCTTGCCGAGACTCGAACCCGGTTCCCCAGATTTGAGGTCGACAGCCCTAGCAGTTAGGCCATCTCCTCTCCCCTCTCCCCGATTAGAAGTGAATAGCTTTGTCTTACAATCTGTTTCAGTCCAGGTTCAGCAATTCAACCCTGATACTTCAGTAGACAGTGGTTAAAGACTTCACCACAACATTGTAGAGGCAACCAGGACACTAGGACTGTTCAATGGTTTTACTCCCAGATTTTTGTGGTGTTTTTACTAAACTGCTCCTACAATTAAAATCACTGGTGGTCCTTGCAGGGCAGCACCTGCAGTACATATGTCACCTCTTCAATGCAGGTCGATTTACAGAGGAATACAGCTTGAGTGAGGGAAGATGTGCACATTAGTTTTTTTCTCATGACTTTTCATATACTTCAGCTCCTTCTACTACTTAATCCCATAAGGAGTGAGGGTTGCAGGTGAAGTTATAATGGTTTAGCCTCATTGTTCTGGGTGGCAAAGTAGACCTATTGTTCTGGGTGATAAAAGCCATTTGTGCATGCTGCTTTGTTTTTACAAGAGTGGTAATGGGTGCTTCGTCCCATCTGCACTTGAAAGGCCATCTCTGCCCTCTCCACCACTGAACTCCCTAATCCTTAATTATTTCCTTTCAAGAGAAAAAATCAGAATATCACGGAATAATTTTCTTTTGCTTTCCATAAGGCTATGGAGCAGCTCCATGACATGTGATATCATCCAATTATCAAGTCCTTGCTTTTCATCCAGTTTTTATATTAACATATCATTATGGCCTCAAAAATCCCAACATGAAAAAAGAGAGAAATGACTAAATAAATCATAAATGACATGGAGTCACTTGAGTAATGAGTTTTAAAAGTTTACAAAATGAATTAGTGTTTTTTAAAACTGCCACTGGTTCCTATGCAAAACCTAAAGTAAGTTTGGCTCTCACTTTTCTTTAGCTCACCGCACACTCGCACAGACTACTCTCTTCCTCTCATCTCACTATCCTCGCTCATGCCTTCCTTTCTAAAAACTTCCTCTCACATATCTCAGTGCTATTAGGTATCCCAGGTAAATGTATGAGAAGCCCTTTTATGTCGGCAAAGAGCATGATGCTAGAATGCAGGGAAGTGGACTAGGACTGCAGCAGCTGGACAATAGAAGGCTGAGACATTTTCACCCATGAGAATAAATTAATTTCTGTATCTACATCTCTTGTGTGAACCCTTCATGAGACAGTGTACCAATACCAATACCAATAGGGAAGAGGAGTTGGTCTAATGGCTTGGGCGGTCGACCTCGAATCTGGGAAACTTGGGGGCATATTATGAAGCCAGGCGATAAAATTATCGCCGCAGAAAACTGCCGCTAAAACGACGAAAATGGGCTTGATAATATGCTCTATGGAATTCCAATTGAAGCCCATGTTAGACGTCCTTCACATCTAACATGGGCTTCAATTGAAATTCCATAGAGCATATTAACAAGCCCATTTTCGCCGTTTTAGTGGCAGTTTTCTGCCGCTAAAGCAGCGATAATTTTATCGCCTGGCTTGATAATATGCCCCTTGGTTTGAGTCTTGGCAATGACCCTGAACATCCTGTATTCTGGGCATATCACTTAATCTCCCCGTGCCTAACAAAAATGAATGTGTGTCCTCATGTAACGTAACTGGTGCTATGTAAAGCGCTCTGATACCTGATTTGGGTCAAGTTTGCGCTATGTAAAACTCTGTGGGAAATGCAACATTGGCAACGAACATCGGATCGTTCCCACAGGAGCAGTATGTCTCAACGAGTGTCTCAAGTTAAAATGCATGCTTATTTTTCTCATAGTGACTGTTATCATGCTACTGTGTGAGCATTTATTTTTCTTCAATAACTGTTATCACGCTACTACTGTTAAGTGCTTTAAACCTGAGGCATTCTCTTGAGTTGGTTATTCTACTTCTGTGACATGGCTGGATCCTGCGCTTTGTGCTGCCCGCACCGTCACCTTCCCTAACATGTTCACGTGGAGTGTGTCGTTGGGAATGTCTGGAATGTGAGGCAGGCCTCTGTACATGCACACTTTGTGCTGCCGAGACTGTTATATATTCAAACACAATCCTGTGCTCCTAGCTGTAGTGTGGTTATACGTGCATGTAATGGAGTATACTTTAGAATACTGTTCATTCAAAAACAACTCTAAAAAGAAGATAAGTGGCATTTAAAAGAAGATAAGTGGCATTTCTACTTCAAGAATGAGGACTTGGTATTTTCTTGGATATTCCAAATATTTTAGTGTATCAGTTATTTTTTAACTCAAATAAATTGTAGGAAAGGGAGTTTTTTTAGGTGGACATTGAGACGCATGCCGGTGTAATTTTATTTTCACATGGATTCTTAGGCATTGTGTTAAATGCCAGTGCAGCTGTGTTCCTTTTTTTTCTGTTGTTTATTTTCCTCACTCTGTGGGCTAGGAAAATGCAAAATGCAACTGCTCCACCTTCCTTTTTGTCCTCCCCGGGTGGTCCCACTTTGAAGTGGCAGAAATGGAAAAAGGTGTTTGAACGATATACTAGAGTTTGTGGGTCATAGTTAAGTGCAGAAAGGAAAACAACTTTGTTTGGGATCAGAAGGTCTGGAGGTATCTGACTATCCGCCTGATATGACACATGAAGATGCGATTGATTTAAATAAGCATGAAATATTCATAAAAAAACTAGACAATCATTATCTTCCCAAGGCAATTTTGGAGAGATACCACTTTGGGAAAAGGATACAAAGAGGTGGAGACACCATAGAAAGTTGTGTAACAGATCTTTGCAAACTAGCACCTTCATGTACAATTAATAGCAGTGCAGATGAGAGGATACTTGATCAGTTAATGTTAGGATATAACATTGAGATGGTAAAAGATGAACTTGGGCAAAAAGATGACCCACCTTTAAATGATGTCCTAATCTTATCAAAAAAGATTACACATTCAAAGAAATGTGTAGAGGTCGTTAAAGAAAAATGAGACAGTTGTAAAGTAGAAACAAATTGAGTTTCAAGGAAAGTGTTGTCGCTGTAGAAATAAGGGTAATTTTGCGCATGAAGATTGCCCAGCATGCAGGAGTGTATGCAAATCATGTGGAAACACAGGCCATTTCTAAAACTGTGGTACGACTAAAACATCATTGTCTAAAGTTTTATAGATGTATGTGGCGGAAGATGAAGGTGACAACACTTCAGAGCATGGGACTGTGGTGTTCCTAATCTATAATGGGGTAAAGGAAAGTCCAGTAGATGAGAGCATAGCAAAGGGAAAGGTAACACAAGTGCTATTTGACTCTGGACCACAGATTACACTAATCTCTAGGAAGTTTTTAGCAGAACAGTTGAGCCAAAAAGTGAGATTTTTTAAGCCACCTATCATAACGTATGCTTCTGTGAGTCAAGTTAGAGGGCTATTTTATTGGTTTAATTAAGTATAAGGGAAGGTATGTTAATGGTGAGATTTACATCTCCTCAAAATTGGACAGGATTGCAAGCTTGTTTCACCAAAGGGATTTGCCTCTAATGCTAGATCCAAATAGTGATCTCCCATAATAATGAAAGAAGTGCATTTGAATGTACAGACTGTGGGATTGCAAGGTCGCTGTAAGGATGAGTGCATATGAAACATTTGTGAGGAATTTCCTTTAGTCTTCAATGAGAGATTAGGATGTTTGAAGTCTGATGTGCACCACATTCGTATTATTTATGGTGCTCAACCAAAAAGCTGTGTGTTGTCCATTTTAATGTACGACAAGAAATGCAGGCAGAGTTGCAAAGGCTGCAAAAGGAAGTTATAATTGAAGAAGTAAAGGGCTCAGAGTGTCTAGCTCCTGTGGTCTGTGCAAGAATGGCCAATGGTGAGCTCAGGTTGTGTGTGAATCTAAAGGATTTGAATGAATGCGTTGTGGTGGACCGAGATCCCATCCCTAATATCACAGAGAAGTTAAAAATGTTGAAAGGAAGCAAAGTGTTTACCACCATTGACCTCAAATCGGCATACTATTAAATCATGTCAGATGAGAAATCTAAGGATCTGACAGCATTTGTCACACAATTTGGAACTTTTAAATGTTCCAGAATGCCATTTGTATTAATCCCAGCAACCTCTATTATTTTAGGAGCAGTGGAGAAGCTTCTTAATGGGGTTGCTGGAATTAAAGCCTATTAAGATTAAATGAGCAGTAGCATGATAAATGGGTAAGAGATGTCCTTAGAGACCCTGAGATGTAAACCTTATGATAAAAGACAAACAGTGGACATGATGTTTCAAAGATTGGAATTAAGCCTAAAGAGGAATTGGTGAGCTTCATATGAGAGTTGGCTTCACTCTCTAAATGTTTTTGGGTATGGCTGAATACTATAATAAGTTATCAAAATTGTTTGTGGAGAAAACCGGCCAAGCAAGCAGTTTGTTGAGCAAAGGTGTGGGTCAATGGGTATGAATAAGAATTAAATGACTTGAAAGAACAACTCAGTTTAGCTCCCAACTTAAAAATCTTTGACACTTTAGTAACATTCATTATAGATACTTGTTTTAAATGATTGAAAGCTGTTGTGTCACAATGAGAAGGGGAAGAGAAGAAAACTATAATGTTTTTGTCTCCGAGTTTGGATAAACCAGAATCAAGGTATTTGAGAGGCATTGGCCATTTTTTTGGCTGTCCAGAAGTTGAGAACATTCTTTTGGGTTAGTGAATTTAAAATCAAGATGAACAAAAAGTGGTAGATGCTGTTTCTAGCAGAATAGTGAAGTGGGTAAGAGACCTACAAGAGTTTAAATTTGAGGTTGAGCATATATCAGGAATTGATAATCATGTAACTGATTCTTTGTCGTGTTTAGTGCCAAAGGTGAGGGTAGCTTAGAGGAGAGTGAAATTGAGTAGAAAGAGGAACTGCAGATTCCTACATTTCTTTAACATAGTGAAAGAGATGTATAGAGGAAGATACGATTTTGCAGGAGGTTTAAAGCTGTATACAGAATGTCTGGATAAACAAAATGATGGAAGTGAACGATGTAGGAAATTTTGGGATGGATTGGCTGAAACATTTGGGCTTTGAAATAGAAGCACCAGACTAGTCCCACCCACTTTGCCCCCAATCACGCTCCTCTTGGACCTTCACCAGTTATCTGAGACCCAGAGGAGTTTGGAGCTGTTGGGAACAGCTGCAACTACAGGGAGGAGATAATCACAGGAGCAGGGGATCAGGTGCGCAATTCCATGGCCGGTGGCTCTTTTATGCCTCTTTGCTCAGGCTCACAAGCACCGCCTGTCAGTCTGGAAGTGTGTAGCAGCATTCAAACAACAAAAGAGTGAGGTCAAAGATTCAAGAGCCAGCAAAGGAAGACACTCTTATTTTATAAAAGAACCCTCACTTTTCTCGTAAGTGTGCAAAAGTGATGGTGCAAAAAGATAGTGTTTTGAAATTACCTTTATTCGTCCAATGGAAATTTAATTAGGGAGGAATAAGGTAAATTATAAAAACAGTGTGGTGGATACTTTACCTTATTCCTCCATTATTATCAGTACTATATTGTACAGCTGTTCGGTGTTTTTAATATATAGTTGCTCAAATATACACAAAATTCAGCAAGAAACAAATAAAGCGGGACCCACGCCCTAAGCACAATCGCAGGATTGCAAGGGTCTTGTACTCTGATTGCCCTTTTTTAAGTGGGTCACTTCACTAGCTCCAAACTCTCTCTAACCTTTTCTTTTTCTCTCACATTACTTGGGCTATGTCACACCACACACCTTTGTACTCAGACAACTACATCAAGAAAATTCTTGAGGGCCCGTCATTATTCAGTGACTCTGGTGACACTGCAGTACATACCAACACCTCCCTCTCTGAGCAATTAGAAAAATGCAAGAAAAAATCAGTACGACTACAGCGTATGCTGACTGAATATCTGAAAGCTAACATTATCCCCTCAGGCTTACAGGTTAGGAACATCCCTGGGGTATTCACTGATATCGCCAAATATATTGCCACTTTCAGTTACATCGACACCACATGCTCGAGACATTGGATACTGCTCGGTATTGGTAAAGCCACTGAAGAACTCAAAAAACTAAGCAACAAAACCAATGACCTAGAGAAACAGATCTAAGATAGCAACCCTGCAATTGACTGCAAAAAACTATTACAGCAGGTACAAAAAAATGTAGATGTGTTTTATCGTTCAGAACTTAACAAAAAATCTAAAAAAAAGTCAAACAAGATATAAAATCTTACACAAAAGAAAAGGCAAACCCCTACTTGAATAAGGAGATCTATACTAATAGATCCTATAACAATCCCCAAAATGCCAGACCTTGGGGCCGATTCAATAGATGGAATAACCTTGTAGGATTCTCCGATACATCTGCTGACTTATCAGATAGCTCTGACCAGGGAGAAGGCCCAAGTACATCTAACCGAACCCCTAACACTCCTTTTTTAGGACGAGACAAACCCGAACCCCCAAAGAGAGGCCGAGTAAAACAGCAACAACGCTGGTACAATCCACCAGGGGAACGCCAGACACGTCACAAATACTACCAGTGGTAACCAACCCAACGGTAATAACAACTATGAGCGACAATTCACTGATACCCATATTTAACCTCTCTAATCACCAACTGTCAGACCCTGAACAATCACTATTAAGTAAGGGTTTGCCATTTGTTCCCACAACCCATCCCAACTTTTTGGATTTACAAACTGAATTACTGAGATTCTAAGCCAACTCATACTCCTAATACTCCATTATGACCACCCTCCACTTTTTCACCCTTCTCAAACATGGTTCTGCTGAGATACTTACATTCGAAAAAATGGTACTCCAGGACGTCGCATTTATGCTGCTTCATTCCATATAATATCTCATTGGAAGAGAAAGTAACACTGACCACATTAAAATCTGATGAGACTCTGGTCATCAAACCCAGCTGACAAGGGGGTGGAATAGTCCTTCAAGAAATAGACGTATACAAAAGTGAAATACACAGACAATTGGAAAACACCGACTACTATTGTAAATTGCCTACTAACCCCACCAGAGAACGCCAAAATATGATCCTTCAAGTGACTGATGACTGTTTAGAACAAGGATTTCTGAGTAAACTTGAGCATCAGTTTCTTAATACCAATTCACCCCGTACGCTAGTAATCTATACTTTACTCAAAATACACAAAAATCAAGATAACCCACCCGGCCGCCCCATAGTTTCGGGCTGTGGCTCTATTTTAGAACCGCTCGGCCAATATGTATACTTCTTCATTAGGGAATTCGTTCCGATAACTGAATGTTACATCCGTGATAGCATGGCAATGATCAATTTTGTTGAAAATTACTCATTTGACCCAGCCTCTGACACTAAGCACTCTTGATGTAGACTCACTTTACACAAACATCCCCCAAAATGATTCCTTACAGGTCATTGAACAAATCCTCAATACATGTCCCCGCCCTCATGCGGTACCCACCATCTTTATATTACAACTCTTGGAAATGTTCCTCCCGAGGAATTTCTTCCTCTTCGATGGCCAATATTACCAGCAAACTAAAGGGACATCAATAGGGGCTGCTTTTTCCCCCAACCTGGCCATACCTTATATGGGGCCATATTCACAGAACAAACTTAAGACTAAATCCTAAACTTACTACCATTTTCATATTCACAGAATGCACCTACTACTACTGGTATTCACAGAGTGAACGTACTACTTTTGCTATTCACAAAATGAACTTAGGACTTTTGCTATTCACAGAATCCATTTATGACCACTAAACTTACGTCCGCACTCGGGCCGGAATTTCCGCACCCGGAGCGGAATTTCCGGGCCCGGAGCGGAAAGTCCACTCGCGGGCCGGAGAGTCCGCTCCGGAGGCGGAAATTCCGCTCCTGGGCCGGAACTTCCGCCCTCGGGCCGGAAATCCCGCTCCCGGGCCGGAAAATCAGAATTGGGACCAGACTACATTAACTGTGGCCATTGATCATTTGAGCCAAGGGGAAACACCTGTTCAAGTCCCTACCATCCCCCACCATGCATCAGCTGACGCACTCCAGCCAATCCCAGCCAACAGCTCCAGTCAGCCATCATGTTGCTAGTGCCTACCATCCCCCACCATGATCCAGCTGAAGCCAATTACCACTGATTGACCAGCAGCAAAAAACATTTAAAAGCAGCACACAGTGAAGGAACAGGTTTGGCCACACAGAGTTTGTATTTGCAAGCAGAGACTGGCTAAGAAAAATGGACCTCCTGAAGAGAAAGAGGAACTACACAGCAGAGGAGACCACCATGCTTGTGGAGTTCATTGTCAGGCACCACAAATGCCTCTATGGACTCCCACCCTACTGCACCTGTGGGACACAGAAGGCAGCCCTGTGGCAGCAATTATCCACTGCTGTCACAGCATTGGGGAAGGAGAGGCGCACTGTCCAGGACCTAAAAAAAAAATGGCTGGATGAGCGGCTGAGGGTAAAGGAGAAATACTCCAGGATTGAATTACAACGGATCCTCCCAGCCGCATACTCTGGACCACGCATCCGCCTCACCCCACTGGAGGAGGATATCCTGACAACCATACACCCCCACTTGGTCCATGGGCTGCCTGTCAGTGACGTCCGCTACGTGGTACCAGGTAAGTGGGATGAAAAGATAAAGTGCATGAATAGAATTTCTGTGTTGCACTGTCAGTGTGAATAAGGAAGTAGTCCAAAGTGTATAAATTAATCCGTCAGTCAGAGACTCCTGTGTCCCCCTCTGTATGTAGCACTACAAGTCCCACAATCCTTAGCGATGGAAATGGCAAATCCCTCCCCCACTTCAGAAAACATGGCCACTGTCCAGTTGCAGTAATACACCAGCCCGCTAAGTAGCAATTGACAAATAACAGCAGAGATGCGCCAGTAACAATGCCACACCCAATCCAACTCTTGTGCAACCGTGGATGCGTCACATTTACAATGCGGTGCACTGTGGCGCTGGGATAGACAGATGGGTGTCGCAACTGATGGCATTAGGGGGATGCTCTGCTGGAGTAGTGTCGCAAGTGTGACGCAACTCCAACAATGTCCATGGACCGCCTACACCTAACGTTCAGGGCAACTCATTACATGTGCCTCAAGCTGGTTTAAGTTTGCATGGCACCACCCTATGAAAAGTGATTACGTGAAATGCCGTCGATTACAATGCATCACTTGTACGAGGCATAACCAAATAAACACACACCCTGCCTACATCACAGCTGATGCATGTTTAATGTTGCGCAGGACCGCACACCGTGAGGCATCCCCATAGATGCATAACATTGTGAATAAGTCTAAATGTGTCACCTGTATTACCCCACCGCTGTGTCACAGAAGTGACACAACTGCGGTGTCAATGTATTACAAGGGGCGTGGAAACATGCCACTAAATCTCAAAGAAGTAAATCACCCCGTGCAAGCTTAAAGCACAAAGCAGAAGGTGAGAGAATCATCTGATCCAAAAGTCAGACACCTATTCTGTTGTACGTTTCCCACCCTGCCACGCCATTACGACCCCAATGCACCACTGCTCCTACCTGACCAGTCAGCGGCAGTACTGCATAACACTGTTAGCATGCAGAAGAAATGGGGAAATCACAGAAATGTTCCACAAGCACATATTCCAGATGTTTAGTTTTCTCTCTTCTCACCCATTGACACATTCAGCCAGACTGGGAGGAATCGCCACCATACACCCTCACCGACTGGTAAGTCAAAGTGGCCAGGAGATGGTCAAAATGCATACATTGTCAGGAGTGACCGAGGGACATATAGTGCCCACATATGAAAGTCAACCAGAGATGAACAAATAGCTCATTACTATTGGAGTAGTCAATGGACATCCACCTTTAGCTAATATAATTGTGAACAGCTGAAGACAATATATTACATGTCTTGGCTCATCAAACCTTCGTAATTGCGGAACATGACATGTTTTACAGCAACAGCCCCAGACCTGGGAATCCAATCCTGTTATCGAGTGCCACAACTACTCAAAAGGGTGCCCCCACTATGTTGTAATGGTGTCTGTAGACGTAATCAATCAAAGTAATTGACTGAAATATGGCAATGATTAACAAGTGAGATCCCAGGGTCATTAGTATTGACAATGCATACACTGTCAAACTTTGAATGTTTCCAATATAGATCAAATTCCCAGGCCACACAGCTGGTCATGTACCACTTACATTGTCTGGCGTTTGTGTTGCCCATCAACAAAACACGATAGTGGACCTCACATCAGGATCCGTAGACATGTCATTGTGATATTGGTTGCATCCAGGTAGTGGGCCCATTCAAAGTCATGTGGGAGCAATCATGAAATTACGTATAACTCACTTCAGCGACGCTGGTGCCCACAACTGCTTGTGCTCATCCTTTGTGCCAGAAATCTAGTGCATCACATGTGGCTGCCGGAATGTTAAGTAGCAAAACACACTTATCATTGTAGGTACAACGAGGTCCTCCCAGAATCAAAGACACACACTGACTTCTGCTACAAGGTTGGCTGTGACATCTGTTCAGGGCCCACACACTGTTCCCGTGCTGGGCCAAGGGAGGGGAACCCAAGAATATATCAGGCTGACTGCTCATGAAATGTGCCTTTCACGTCCGCCGTATGTTGTATGTGTATTACAACACTGTTGTTCTGCATCACAATATGCTCACATATGGCATTTGAACCCATGCAAGATCAGACCCTGGTGGCTAATGAAAGGATGACACAAAATGTATGCCAAGTGAGTGCAGAATGGACATTCAATAGTACCATGAGTCATATGAAGTGACCAAAACACAACCGGCTTGCAATTCAATGATAGGAAACACCATGATGAAAATAGCATGGCTGAGGCCAACACTGATGCCAGTAGTGTACCTTTGAGATGAATGTAGGGGCTGCTAAGGTGAATCTTCATGCAGTTACACCTGCTAAATGACTAGGCAGAAGAGCAACACGCTAATCCAGTGCAGGCAGAAGGCATCAAAGCCTCTCAGCCTATCCGCAATGTGTGAGTATAAACCAAATGTTACATTCTGCTTGCCTCCTCTCCTACTGTATTCACCTGTATAGGTGAGTGTTTGACATATGAGGTTTGGATGTACAAGACACCAATCGTCGTCAGCTAAGTAGTACCATGATCTGGGAAATAGAGTACGTAAAGAGAGGACACTCAAAGGATGGATATAAGACATCTGTGTTCTCTCATACAAATATGTGTGACTTCATGCGTGGGGAAGCACAAATGAGCAACATCATGTCCCTGACTATTGCAAATCTCACACATGAAACCCTTTCTGACTTGACAACAAACAACATGAGACTCTGGAAATATGTAAGTCTGAATGGCAAAGGTGATAGCAGTGTAATGGGGAGGAATCCGGGTCATTTATCCCTTCCTATCAGTAATCTTCTCATACATGTGTGTCTGTTGATGTGTCATCTCATTGATGTCACTGCTGTGTGGAGGAAACGGCTGGCAACTGCTGCATGTGAGCAGGTGCCCAAATGGAAAGTTCAGGAGCTAAACATGCTGCACATAGTTCTGGATTACCCACAAATAGTCATTCAGAATGACATGTTGGCTCAGAGCTACCATCTGTTGTTGCAAAATATAGACCTGTATGTCTTATCACAGCTGCTGACCGGATTACACCCCAGCAGCGTGCACCATCCCGGGGACTGAATGACATCCTGGCTGCAGCAGTTCAACCCTCGCGCAGCCGTCCTTCGGGTAATTCTAGCATGAGGTGTCTGTTGATGTGTCATCTTATTGATGTCACTGCTGTGTGGAGGGAACGGCTGGCAACTGCTGCATGTGAGCAGGTGCCCAGATGTAAAGTTCAGGAGCTAAACATGCTGCACATAGTTCTGGATTACCCACAAATGGTCATTGAGAATGACATGTTGGCTCAGAGCTACCATCTGTTGTTGCAAAATATAGACCTGTATGTCTTATCACAGCTGCTGACCGGATTACACCCCAGCAGCGTGCACCATCCCGGGGACTGAATAACCTCCTGGCTGCAGCTGTTCAACCCTCGCGCAGCCGTCCTTCAGGTAATGCTAGCATGAGGTGTCTGTTGATGTGTCATCTTATTGATGTCACTGCTGTGTGGAGGGAACGGCTGGCAACTGCTGAATGTGAGCAGGTGCCCAAATGTAAAGTTCAGGAGCTAAACATGCTGCACATAGTTCTGGATTACCCACAAATAGTCATTCAGAATGACATGTTGGCTCAGAGCTACCATCTGTTGTTGCAAAATATAGACCTGTATGTCTTATCACAGCTGCTGACCGGATTACACCCCAGCAGCGTGCACCATCCCTGGGACTGAATGACATCCTGGCTGCAGCAGTTCAACCCTCGCGCAGCCGTCCTTCAGGTAATTCTAGCATGAGGTGTCTGTTGATGTGTCATTTTATTGATGTCACTGCTGTGTGGAGGGAACGGCTGGCAACTGCTGCATGTGAGCAGGTGCCCAAATGTAAAGTTCAGGAGCTAAACATGCTGCACATAGTTCTGGATTACCCACAAATGGTCATTGAGAATGACATGTTGGCTCAGAGCTACCATCTGTTGTTGCAAAATATAGACCTGTATGTCTTATCACAGCTGCTGACCGGATTACACCCCAGCAGCGTGCACCATCCCGGGGACTGAATGACCTCCTGGCTGCAGCTGTTCAACCCTCGCGCAGCCGTCCTTCAGGTAATGCTAGCATGAGGTGTCTGTTGATGTGTCATCTTATTGATGTCACTGCTGTGTGGAGGGAACGGCTGGCAACTGCTGAATGTGAGCAGGTGCCCAAATGTAAAGTTCAGGAGCTAAACATGCTGCACATAGTTCTGGATTACCCACAAATAGTCATTCAGAATGACATGTTGGCTCAGAGCTACCATCTGTGGTTGCAAAATATAGACCTGTATGTCTTATCACAGCTGCTGACCGGATTACACCCCAGCAGCGTGCACCATCCCGGGGACTGAATGACATCCTGGCTGCAGCCGTTCAACCCTCGTGCACCCGTCCTTCAGGTAATTCTGGCATGAGGTGTGTCACTGGCTTCGACTCCAAAGCCATGACAGAGATCCTGATTCCCCTCTGCATGTAATCAGCAGTCGTTGTGTACTAAGTGAAATACAAATCAGGAGTGTCATGTGCCTGTCTGACAATTGGTGATGCAGATAATTGAGAATGTTGTCACTTCCCTCTACAGCTGCTGGTTCAGGGACAGCTAGGCCTACGAAAGCCGTGAGGAGACAGGTTCAGCAGGTGACACTAGGGGGGAACACCAAGGGACAGAGAGTTGTGGCTGGAGCTGGTGAGTTTGCCTGTATCTGTGTAACACCTCAGTGCTATGGTGTGAGCTGTCATTTGTGGTGGTACCCTACACAGGTCACATGATCCTCATCTGTTGATGCAAAGTACAGTTAATACAAACCCTTGTGTTGCACCACATGTTATACCAGGTCAATCCCAAATATGGTTGCAACCTCTGTTCCAGGGGATGCTGATGACGAGGATGACAGGCCTATGACCAGTGCGGGCCGACGGGGAATCAGAGGGGAGAATCCCCTGATCCTCCAAGCTGTGATGTCGGCTGCAAGCACTGCTCAGGAGGAGGAGGATGAATTTCCTGAGGACGTCTACTTGGTGGATGATGAGGACTACATGTCTGATGACGATGAAGATGCCAATGCACGCTATCGTGCCAGATTGGCTAAATCGGTCAGGGCATCAACTCCTCTGCCAAGCAACGTCCGTCAGCCTCCTCCCAGGCATATCATGGCCTGTCCCCAGACTCGAGCAAACCAGCCACAGCACCCACGCATCACAACACAGACATCACGCCCTCACAGTCCTCATGTCCAGGACCAACATGGTGGTTCCCCCACCCACTCTTCCCAAGACAGTGTATCCCTGCCATCCTCTCCACCATCTGGGGGTGGTACCAGCCCTGTTGTGCTGCCGGAATCCCCTGGGCACCATTCACCTGCCCACAGGCTCCCACCTCCCACCCCCCCCTGCTGTAGGACCTGCTCATCCCATCCATGGCAGACAGCTGCAGAGAGGGCCTGCACCTGGCTGAGATGACCAGTGGGAGCAGGACTTCTACCAACAGCAGAGCGATGTGAGGCAGGACATTAGTGCCAAAGGGGCTACCCTGTCCGACATGTCGGACTCCCTGCAGGACATGGTCCACTTCCCTCAGGCGGTGGAGAGGCTGAGCCAAGTGTTGTATAGGATGGATAGGACTTGGCAGGACATGTCCAGAAATATGCGAGACATGCTATCCATCCAGAGGGAAGAGAGTGCAAGACACCATGCCTTGGCCATGAAGATGATGGAGGGCATATTGAGAGTGAGCCAACCTTTCCCTTCACGGTCAACGCAGGGAGGGGAGCCATC
Organism: Triturus cristatus; assembly: GCF_964204655.1. Taxonomy (NCBI): domain Eukaryota; kingdom Metazoa; phylum Chordata; class Amphibia; order Caudata; family Salamandridae; genus Triturus; species Triturus cristatus. Next base: position 1,578,251,058 of record NC_140590.1, read on the forward strand.
ATATCTGCCCACAGGACAGCACATCCCCACACCTGTACCAACTGCACACCAACACAGCAAAGGGAGACATCCACACCAGCGGCCTGAACTGGCACTCCCAACACCACCCCCTGTACAGGCACTCCCACCACCTGCACAACCACCACCAACCCCTGTAGAGGCACTCCCGCCACCTGCACAACCACCATCAACCCCTGTACAGGCACTGCCCCCACCTGCACAACCACCAACAACCCCTGTACAGGCACTCCCACCACCTGCACAACCAAAACCACCCCCTGTACAGGCACTCCCACCACCTGCACAACCACCCCGCCCTGTACAGGCACTCCCACCACCTGCACAACTACCACCACCCCCTGTACAGGCACTCCCACCACCTGCACAACCACCCCCCCCGTACAGGCACTCCCACCACCTGCACAACCACCACCACCCCCTGTACAGGCACTCCCACCACTTGCACAACCGGCCCTTGTCCAGGAACAACCATCAAGTGTGCACACAATACCTGCACCAGCACATGTAGATGACCCTGGACAGTCCCTTGGACAGTACCCACCTCCACGTAGGCGGCGAGCCAGAGCTGAGCACTCCGAGCGGTCCTCCCCGCCCAATTGCGACGTCGCAAGCTCGATCCCCGGTGACAGGAACCCAGGAATATGTAACCACGTGATTGTGTGTTCACCAAATAAAGACCTCAAAATAAAGAACTCTGTTGTGTCTCATGTCCTGTGTAATGATGTAGGTGGCCTCGAGATGTGAGAAGGTATGTGTGTGTGTGACACAGTTACAAGTGTAACCCATCATTGCAACCAGCCATTATGTGCATAGCAGATGACTCACCAAATATGTGTCCATATTCAGAACCAGACATTCAGAATGAAGTCAAACAAGTGGAAGTTATTAGTATTCCTAATTGTATTTTAAGAAGGTACAAAAGAACAACCCTCCGTTTGGAAGGGAGAAAGGGAAACAAACGATGATCTTAATGCAGAGGGAGATGGGAACCTGGATTGGGGTGGGGCAACAAAAATATAACACGTCAGGGAGCGTCAGGGAAAACAGTCTATTTACAAGGGGAAAATGAAATAATTGTTCACGTCAACAGTCAAGTGTCCTTCTGGTCATCCTCTAGGACCACAATGTCCAGATCCTCAGAGTCCGATGCAGGCACACGTCTGGCCGGTGCAGGAACAGGCACCACTTGGGTTCGTGCCACACGAGGAGTACGGGGGGAAACAGTGTGGGCCAACGGACAGGGGGAGACATTGACAGTGGTATGGGAAGGGATTGGGGAGACAACAGACGACATGGCTGCGGTCAGTGAATTGATGCTGGTGGTGAGGGTGGCCATTGTTCGGAGCATGTCCTCTCGCATCATGCGTACCTCAATACACACTTGTAGCATGATGCAAGCGGACATGTCTGGCTGACCCTCACACATCCACATCAAGTCCACTGGCACAGCCACAGGAGGAACAACACCGGGAGGGGCCTGGGGGGGACAGGAAGGATGTGGTGCCTGAGGTCCGGAGCCAATGATGTTGGGGACCTGGCGGCTACGATGAGGGGGACTGGTTGCAGGGGATGCAGCTGGGTCCCCCGATGGAATGGGGAACTCTAGAGGTAGGGAGGGGCTGATGGCAGGCCCAGATTGTTTGTTGGCCTGCCCCGAGGACACCTTTTCAGGGACCACAGGTGAAGAGTCCTGAGGAGAGTAGCTCTCCAACACCTCATGGTCCGAGGTGTCGTGTTCACCCCCCCCCCCCGATTCAATGTTGGCTCAGAGCTACCATCTGTTGTTGCAAAATATAGACCTGTATGTCTTATCACAGCTGCTGACCGGATTACACCCCAGCAGCGTGCACCATCCCGGGGACTGAATGACATCCTGGCTGCAGCTGTTCAACCCTCGCGCAGCCGTCCTTCAGGTAATGCTAGCATGAGGTGTCTGTTGATGTGTCATCTTATTGATGTCACTGCTGTGTGGAGGGAACGGCTGGCAACTGCTGAATGTGAGCAGGTGCCCAAATGTAAAGTTCAGGAGCTAAACATGCTGCACATAGTTCTGGATTACTCACAAATAGTCATTCAGAATGACATGTTGGCTCAGAGCTACCATCTGTGGTTGCAAAATATAGACCTGTATGTCTTATCACAGCTGCTGACCGGATTACACCCCAGCAGCGTGCACCATCCCGGGGACTGAATGACATCCTGGCTGCAGCTGTTCAACCCTCGCGCACCCGTCCTTCAGGTAATTCTGGCATGAGGTGTGTCACTGGCTTCGACTCCAAAGCCATGACAGAGATCCTGATTCCCCTCTGCATGTAATCAGCAGTCGTTGTGTGCTAAGTGAAATACAAATCAGGAGTGTCATGACAATTGGTGATGCAGATAATTGAGAATGTTGTCACTTCCCTCTACAGCTGCTGGTTCAGGGACAGCTAGGCCTACGAAAGCCGTGAGGAGACAGGTCCAGCAGGTGACACTAGGGGGGAACACCAAGGGACAGAGAGTTGTGGCTGGAGCTGGTGAGTTTGCCTGTATCTGTGTAACACCTCAGTGCTATGGTGTGAGCTGTCATTTGTGGTGGTACCCTACACAGGTCACATGATCCTCATCTGTTGATGCAAAGTACAGTTAATACAAACCCTTGTGTTGCACCACATGTTATACCAGGTCAATCCCAAATACGGTTGCAACCTCTGTTCCAGGGGATGCTGATGACGAGGATGACAGGCCTATGACCAGTGCGGGCCGACGGGGAATCAGAGGGGAGAATCCCCTGATCCTCCAAGCTGTGATGTCGGCTGCAAGCACTGCTCAGGAGGAGGAGGATGAATTTCCTGAGGACGTCTACTTGGTGGATGATGAGGACTACATGTCTGATAACGATGAAGATGCCAATGCACGCTATCGTGCCAGATTGGCTAAATCGGTCAGGGCATCAACTCCTCTGCCAAGCAACGTCTGTCAGCCTCCTCCCAGGCATACCATGGCCTGTCCCCAGACTCGAGCAAACCAGCCACAGCACCCACGCATCACAACACAGACATCACTCCCTCACAGTCCTCACGTCCAGGACCAACATGGTGGTTCCCCTACCCACTCTTCCCTAGACAGTGTATCCCTGCCATCCTCTCCACCATCTGGGGGTGGTACCAGCCCTGTTGTGCTGCCGGAATCCCCTGGGCACCATTCACCTGCCCACAGGCTCCCACCTCCCCCCCCCCCCTGCTGTAGGACCTGCTCATCCCATCCATGGCAGACAGCTGCAGAGAGGGCCTGCACCTGGCTGAGATGACCAGTGGGAGCAGGACTTCTACCAACAGCAGAGCGATGTGAGGCAGGACATTAGTGCCAAAGGGGCTACCCTGTCCGACATGTCGGACTCCCTGCAGGACATGGTCCACTTCCCTCAGGCGGTGGAGAGGCTGAGCCAAGTGTTGTATAGGATGGATAGGACTTGGCAGGACATGTCCAGAAATATGCGAGACATGCTATCCATCCAGAGGGAAGAGAGTGCAAGACACCATGCCTTGGCCATGAAGATGATGGAGGGCATATTGAGAGTGAGCCAACCTTTCCCTTCACGGTCAACGCAGGGAGGGGAGCCATCATATCTGCCCACAGGACAGCACATCCCCACACCTGTACCAACTGCACACCAACACAGCAAAGGGAGACATCCACACCAGCGGCCTGAACTGGCACTCCCAACACCACCCCCTGTACAGGCACTCCCACCACCTGCACAACCACCACCAACCCCTGTAGAGGTACTCCCGCCACCTGAAAAACCACCATCAACCCCTGTACAGGCACTGCCCCCACCTGCACAACCACCAACAACCCCTGTACAGGCACTCCCACCACCTGCACAACCAAAACCACCCCCTGTACAGGCACTCCCACCACCTGCACAACCACCCCGCCCTGTACAGGCACTCCCACCACCTGCACAGCCACCACCACCCCCTGTACAGGCACTCCCACCACCTGCACAACCACCCCCCCCCGTACAGGCACTCCCACCACCTGCACAACCACCACCACCCCCTGTACAGGCACTCCCACCACTTGCACAACCGACCCTTGTCCAGGCACAACCATCAAGTGTGCACACACCACCTGCACCAGCACATGTAGATGACCCTGGACAGTCCCTTGGACAGTACCCACCTCCACGTAGGCGGCGAGCCAGAGCTGAGCACTCCGAGCGGTCCTCCCCCCCCAATTGCGACGTCGCAAGCTCGATCCCCGGTGACAGGAACCCAGGAATATGTAACCACGTGATTGTGTGTTCACCAAATAAAGACCTCAAAATAAAGAACTCTGTTGTGTCTCATGTCCTGTGTAATGATGTAGGTGGCCTCGAGATGTGAGAAGGTATGTGTGTGTGTGACACAGTTACAAGTGTAACCCATCATTGCAACCAGCCATTATGTGCATAGCAGATGACTCACCAAATATGTGTCCATATTCAGAACCAGACATTCAGAATGAAGTCAAACAAGTGGAAGTTATTAGTATTCCTAATTGTATTTTAAGAAGGTACAAAAGAACAACCGTCCGTTTGGAAGGGAGAAAGGGAAACAAACGATGATCTTAATGCAGAGGGAGATGGGAACCTGGATTGGGGTGGGGCAACAAAAATATAACACGTCAGGGAGCGTCAGGGAAAACAGTCTATTTACAAGGGGAAAATGAAATGATTGTTCACGTCAACAGTCAAGTGTCCTTCTGGTCATCCTCTAGGACCACAATGTCCAGATCCTGGCGGCTACGATGAGGGGGACTGGTTGCAGGGTATGCAGCTGGTTCCCCCGATGGAATGGGGAACTCTAGAGGTAGGGAGGGGCTGATGGCAGGCCCAGATTGTTTGTTGGCCTGCCCCGAGGACACCTTTTCAGGGACCACAGGTGAAGAGTCCTGAGGAGAGTAGCTCTCCAACACCTCATGGTCCGAGGTGTCGTGTTCACCCCCCCCCCCCCGATTCAATGTCTGCAGCCTCCACCCGGGATGTGGCACCAGCATCAGGGTGTCCCTTGTCAGTCCGGGTGGGCGCAATCCCCTTGCCCCGTGATGTTGAGGGTCCCTCCTCATCCTCCTCTTCCTCGCTGGTGGAAAGAGAGTATAGCCGCTGCCGCACTGGTGGCCTCGCGCTCCAGACCTGGTCCTGCTGCCCTACTGTTTCGCCAGCTGTGCCTGCTGAAATGTAAGCAAAATCCGAATGTTATATTTGTGTCATGCAGGGCGAGACATATTCATAGAGGAGCCAAGGTCAGACTTATTTTCCTCTGATCACACTCAATAGTTGTCAGTGTCTATGAGCTGACATTACGTGTATGTTCACCGTCATTTACTGGATTGAGTCTGACATGGCCATCTCACGTGGATGTGTGTGGCTTACACAACTGTATTGGCCAACCCTCAACCTGGCATTCTGGTGATCTGTGTGTCCTGCCACAGCTATATGTGCAGGTTCCAAAAGCAGTCGACCAATGGAGAACATGAAGTCCAGAATCTCAGATTATGGCCATTCATAGGGAGTCGCAGCTATTTAAGGTCTGGACAAGTGTCATCTGCTTTGTAGCATTGTATGGGACACGACAAGTGGCGAATGTGGGTCACACATGCACTGAGGCTCTGGCCTATTTCTGTAGCTAAATTGTGAGTCTAGCCTTTGGCTGTCCCCACACATGTTCTGACAATCCAGTGGCACATATTGGCTTTGGTGACTGATATGGTAATGCAGTACACCGCTGAACACTGGGGGAATTTAGTGACAGCTACCTGTACATGTGAAATGTGAAACAGGCCACTTAGGCTGAGACGTCTGTCAGTGGACACCCCTTGCAAATTTAGAAGCGCTTAAGAGTGATGCAAGGATGTCAAAGTCTGTCTTGACTCCATGGCACATGATGTTTTGTCACAATTGGAACCCAAACTCTAAAAATGCAATGCAAGTCATAGCATCCAATACCCTTTGGCCTGCCATGCGCACACTGGACAGTGTCTGTACCATTGCTCATCCAATGCACACATGATTTCCTAGTGCCAATTGTAGTGGTGCGGGAAGAGCAGATTTCAGTACAAATGCACAATTATGGCTCATTTAGCCAGTTGTCATGACGAAACTCCAACTCCCAAAATGCACTCTGCCCTGTACAGTCCATATGCCACAGTGTGCCTTTTTAAGCTTGGTGACTGCTGCATGGACACGGAATCTGTGAATGGAGGCATCGGACACACAATGGTACAGCACTGTTTCACTCACATCATACTCCCAGACACATTTAGCATATGATGCACTTACCATGTCCCTGCTGCTCATGCTCCTCCAACTGAGCATGGAGGGTCGGCCAAGCTGATCGCAGGACCCTCCTGTACAGTGGGGATAGGCGAGGACGATGCACATGGTGCTGAGAAGACTGGCCCACCAGCTCCTCAGCCTTGTGCTGGGCCCACCGTTTTAGGTCCTCCCAGCGCTTGCGGCATGCCCTTGCACTCCTGGTGTGGACTTCCACTGCACTGCAGCGCTCGGCGATGTTGGCCCACAGCCTGGCTCGGGCTGCATTGCTCAGCTGGTGTTCAGGGTCCCCATATAGCTGAGGAAATTTGGCCAGCACCCCCTCAGCCAAGATGTTCAACTCACTTTCAGTGAAAGGGGGTGCCTTCTCTTCGTAACCCTCAGCCATTATGGGGATAATAAGAAGGATGGGAGCAGCAGGATGTCAGAGGATCTGTCTGTGATAGAGGATGACTCAGAATGAACACAAAATGGCTGCCAACTATTTCCTGTGATGTATTTCCTGCCTCCCACTTCCTGTAAAACATTTCCTGAATGAAATTATGTGTTCCGGGTCATTTTCGGAGATTACGGCCCGTAAGCTCAGTTAAGCGGGGGGTCCGCACACGGGCCATACGCTCCGTAATCGGAGCGTCCGCACACGGGCCGTACGCTCCGTAATCGGAGCTTCCGCTTTTTGGCCGTAAACTCCGAAAATGACCCGGAACATATAATTCCATACAGGAAATGTTTGACAGGGAGTGGGAGGCAGGAAATACATCACAGGAAATAGTTGGCAGCCATTTTGTATTCATCCAGATCCATCGACAATCAGGAATCAAATCTACTGCCATCCTGCTGTTCTGTTGTGGATAAAAAAGAAAAGACAGTGCATGTGAGAATTATTTAAATGTGACAAGAGGGTGAAGAGACCATTTCAAGACATTTCTGCAGTTTCAGTTTCAGTTTCTCATGCTTTGCATTATGGTACATGTAGACCATATTAGGTGCTCATTTGCAGAGCTGTGTGATGTGTTACGGAACATTGTGTTGGAGAAGTGTGGATATATCACAGACACATGGGGGCAGATTTACAGCTTCTGGCGCATCTCTGCTAATCAGCAGAGATGCGTCAGAAGAGTTGCGATGCATCTGCCCACCCGTGCGCCAACACAGATGCGCCGCATTGACAATGCGGTGCACCGTGGTGCTCGGATGTGCAGATGCGTGACACATCCCCCGTTGGAAAGGCGGTGCATTGCTGGAGTTGCGTCGCAAGCGCAGCGCAGCTCCAGCAAGGCTCGGGGGTGCCCTATCCCTATGATGTTGCGTCAATCCTTACGCCTGCTTCAAGCAGGCGCAGGGTTTTGACGCAGCATGGCCTTAAAAGTGACTGAGTGAAATATTGTAGATTTCACCCAACAACTTTTATGAGGCGTTCCTGCGCCGGAAGGCCCCCCCTGCGCCAGAACGCCTACATGTGGTGCAGGCCTTTACAACGTGACGCATCTCCCAGATTCGTCATATAGTACATACCCCGCAGTATGGCGCTGGCTTTGCACCGCCGCTGCGTCACAAAAGTGACGCAACGGCGGCGTGAAAGGGGCGCAAGTCCCACATTAATCTGCCCCATGGTGTCTGATTGACCCATTGTATCACTCACGTCGTGGGCGCATCATTTGTGGGGGAGTCACATCTGTTGATGGCACAGGGCCGACAATGCTATGGTTATGGCCTTTTCTGATTAAGAGACCCATCCTCATGAGGTCCGGCAAGGTCTCTCAGTACATGTATCATCTTCCATCTGCGGCTATAGATTCTTTAGGGACATCCACTACACTGATCGCTGACATGGGCACATGTGCTGAAGCAGGCACAACCTTTTGACTACTGTCAAGAGCTGTGATTAACATGCAGTTAGTGTGGCTTGCAAAGTTGTCTCAGGAAGGAATTTATTGACACAGTCGTGTATATCCAAGTTTCATCATTGGCAACAGACAGCAATCCACATTTAGTCCATTCCACTACAGGTTGCTCATGTGAAAAACGTGGCAACGAGCTGCTCACGGACTTGCATGCCCTGACCTCGGTTATGTGCCATGGCCCGGTTTCCCAGATTCATAGGTAGCCAAGGTTCCAGCGGTATCTGTAAGCCATGCGTTAAGGCCATGTTGTGCAAACACAACAGGCTAATATGATCTTGCACACGACTTCTGGGGAGTACTGCAGCACCCCCCCTGTACGGTCCTGACAGCTGAAACGCGACTTCAACAGACCAAAAGTGCGCTCTATGATGGCTCGAGTGCGTATGTTTCCCCGATTGTACCTACGCTGTGGTACAGTGTTTGCACACCTGTAAGGGGTGAGGAGATGTGGGGTGAGTGCATACCCAGCGTCACCTGAGGAGAGGGGAAAGGGCAGTTGGTTACATTTCCCTCTTTGAATTGCACAGGACATGATCTATACTGTATTACATGCATTGTCAGGTGGGCCCTGTATCTAGCTTTATGATTCTTATAGTACAATGGTTAATGTTGGGGGGCATTCAGACATTTCAAAAACACATATTCCTCCTTTCGAACGCTTGGTACTTACCCAGTAGCCACATGTTGCCAAATTCTCCCGCAGCCATCCGCCGGGCAAGAGGTGACATGCGGAATATGAAGCTGTCATGGGTACTGCCGGGGAACACCGCATGCACATCAATGAACCTCCCTCTGGCATCACAGACAGCTTGTACGTTGATGGAATGCCATCGGTGTCTGTTGCAGAAGATGTGTGCAATGTGGCGGGGTGGCTGAAGGGCCACATGGGTACAGTCAATTGCACCCAGCACACGTGGAAATTGTGCAATGAGAAAGAAATCTCGTGCTGCCCTTTGTCTCAGGGCCAGTGTCGGTGGCATATGTATGTGGTGGTGGGATCTTGCAGTGATGCATCGCAGTACCTGATGCAGGCACCGCGACTGGCTCGCCTGGGATATACCCACATGGTCACTGGAGACCCTTTGGAATGAGCCAGTGGCAAAGAAATGGAGCGCAGATAGGATCTTTAGGTATGCTGGTATTGCATGTGAGCAGCAGGTCACGGAGTCAAGTTCCTGCTCCCACTCACATACCATATCCAAGATGATTTCTGGAGGGAAACGGTACCTGGCCCTTACATCTTGACTGGACATTCCAAATAAGTTGATCCTCTGTCTGAAGATCCTCTCTGCTCTGGCTCTCCTCCTCCTCCTCCTCAAGTCGTTTTGCCGCATGGCAAGGGGCAGTGCAACAAACACAGTCAGTGACATGGTGAAAGGGTTTGTGTGTGTCTGCTCTGCAGTTATACATGCTGCCGAGCTAGGATTGGCTGGAGTGTGTCAGCTGATGCATGGTGGGGGATGGTAGGGACTTGGACAGGTGTTCACCCTTGGCTCACATGATCAATGGCCACCAAATCGGAAATTCCGGCCAGCAATCAGAACTTCCGGCCCGTAGCCGGACTTTCCGGCCGTAGGCGGAACTTCCGGCCCGTAAGCGGAACTTCCGGCTCGTAAGCGGATTTTCCGCCCCATGAGCGGACTTTCCGCTCCGGGTGCGGAAATTCCAGCCCGGGTGCGGAAATTCCGGCCCGGGTGCGGACGTAAGTTTAGTAGTCGTAAATCCATTCTGTGAATAGCAAAAGTCCTCAGTTCACTCTGTGAATAGCAAAAGTTGTAAGTTCATTCTGTGAATACCAAAAGTACTAGGTGCATTCTGTGAATACCAGAATGGTACTAAGTTTAGGATTTAGTCTTAAGTTTGTTCTGTGAATCGGGCCCATGGACTCCCTTGAGACCAGATCGATTCTGTCTCCATTGAATCCTTTCCGCACTGCCATTTTAGTGTGGATGGGATACATTGACGGTATTTTTATGATCTGGCAAGACTCTGAGACTACTATGAAACATTCCTTCATTGGCTAAACAATAACTGTGAGGGGCTCAATTTCACACTGTCACAAAGCAAGACCACAATTTCATTCCTTGACCTCAATATCCAACATAAGGAAGGTACACTGATCACAAGTCTGTTCAGGAAACCATCCGAACGTAACACACTCCTGAGATACGACAGCAACCACCCACGTGCTCTCAGAGACTCACTACCCTACTCACAGATCCTGCACATTGGAAGGAACTGTACACTGAAAGAGGATTACTTCTGTGAAGCCAAAGTCCTAAGTAAAAAATTGGAACTCCCTCAAAAGAGCCTGGTCTTGCCCAAGGGATTGCCTCCTAGAACCCAAAACTAAACACTTACAGAACCGCATAGTATGTGTTACAACCTTCTCCCCTGTTTCACATACCATACGTAAAAGCATTCTTAGACATTGAGAGGTCAACAATGCAGGCATATTGAAACTGGAACGCCCATTGTTTGCATTTAAAAAGAACAAAAACATAAAGGATCATTTGGTCAGAGCAGCCTTGCCAACTTCAACACGCACAGGTACATTCAATAACCATTGGGACTTGGCCCTACTCACTGGGCATGTCAAGTGTGGGAACTGTATTGCATGCAAATGAATTGAATTGAATCCATTGAATGCGAGGAATTTGTCTTTGGCAAAATCAAAATTGGATTGAAAGATTTTTCGAACTGCAACACTTGCAATGTTATATATGCAATTTTATGTTCCTGCAATAAAATCTATATTGGCCAAACTACAAAAAAGCACGAATAAGGATCTGCCAACATCGCAGCTGATTACGTTGCAGAACACCAAATTCCCCCCTTGTGGACCATTTTCTGGCATCAGGCCATACAGAGGACGACATCTGTTGGACCATCATCAGCGTGATCAAGCCACCACCAAGAGGCGCGGATCTCTCACAGCTCCTCAACAAGGAGGAACTCAATTGGATTTTACGAACAGGCAGCAAACACACTGGCCTCAATCGTCTTGAGGATTGCAGTATGTTAATTTAATCTGTTTTACTGTGCCGTTCTGTCACCTCTCTCTGATAACTCCAAACTCTCTGTACAATATCAGCAATTGTTCTGTAAACCCCCTAGTGGTTAATTGTTTTTCCTCTATCTTTCTTACATCTCTTTCTGACTCTTTTATGTAGTGTCTCGCATAAATCTAAGTGAAATTATCATTTCCTTAACGTTCACGCTATACTAGTTCCTTCTCTCATTCACCACTACAAAATGGCTGCCTCCTTTACGTAACCTTGTCTGTCCTTTATTTTCGTTATGTTCTTGATTCTGTCACATGACCTCATCATCCAATTAGCTCCCTGCCCATATAAACTGCCTCCTCACCGGCAACTTGTTCCTTCATATCTTCCAGGAAAACGGGCTGCATTTAAAAAAGAAAAATTAAATGTTTCTGTTTCATTTTTTAAGAGTAGGCAGTAGTCCATGGTGCCATTGCTTGCTCTTCAAAAATATTTTTGCTGCCAGTCACAAAGGGGAAAGGGTCACTCGACTTACCACCTGTTTGAAGTAGGTGAAGAACTTCATGTATTTGTGACCGCATTTGCGGTCGAGAAAATAATCGTACATAAAAGTGTGACTGAAGGGACGCCTTGGCATGCCCCTTCCTAATAGCGAGTCACAAACCCTATTTTGCGAGTCAGTAATAGGTTACTGACTCCCGATATAAGGTTCGTACATTACACAGACCTATTTTGTGGTCGCAAACGGGCCAATTTCTCATTTGCCTCTGCAAAAAACAGTCGTACATCTGACCCTAACTCTTTTAAATCAGAGTGGAAGATAAGAGGATGGTTCTTAGAATCCTAAAGAATCTCAAAAATCAAGGAAATTCTATAAAGGAAATTTGAACCAGGCAAGGAAAAATTAGGTAGGAAGGTGTCAGCATTTCAGAAGCTCGGTTAAGAGTATTCTTGGGTCGGGGGGGTAAATGTTAGCCTAAGCCACACTCAGCAAAGAATCAAAATGAAGCATTGAAGTTTAAACCTTTCATAGTCCAAAGCAAAGTGCGGTAAAGGGTCAGGATAAGTTTCGAAAGCGTTCTGGGGTCGTTTTGAAAGAGATCTTATCTCAGACGGTGGGAACACTAAGTTATAACACACAAGTCTCTTGGGCAACACCCCTCTGTACGCATCATCATGGGTCCATTGTCCTCTTCTATTCTCACATTGCAGACTGAAACATTTGCAAAGTCTCTCTCACTGTACATGGGAAGGCCATTGTCTTCTCACACACAGGTTAGGTTGCAACATTGCTGAATAGGCCTTTCAGTTAATGCTCTGGCTCTCCATGTTCTTTAGCAAGGTCTTCTTCTTAGGCTTTCTGTTTCTATCACTGGTATAGTAATGTATCTATTGTCAAACTAACATTGCCTGTGAATACCTTCAAGAAATGTCATGTTAGCAAAAATTGGAAAACAATATTTTGTGCAGCACAGCAAGCAGCCCTACTAAGGACAACATAAAGTATTAACTCAATGGTGCACTTTGAATATACGTGTGCACATTTAAACACCACCAAACATAAGTCTTGAGTAACATTAGATTCATATTACATGTGGCATACAGTAAAATCTTAAATGCATATGTGTAAGTATGTCAAGGAACTCCATTTTAATGCAATATATGAACCATTAGTACGCACAGTACAAACACCTAATTTGTTTTTAACATCAATGAGATTTCATAACGTGAGGATGGTTTTCGTTTCTACTCAAACATCTAAGTGGTAAATGTCAATTCATGTATTAAAGGCACTCATCATGTAAGTCGGGTGCTCTTTATAGGGAGTACATGCCTACTAAGTAAGGATGGTTTATTCAGCTAGACTTGAAGACATATCTCCATTGGTTGGTATGGTTAAATCACACAATATGAGTAAATTCACTGATCCTACAATAAATGCACTTTAGAAATAATGTCAAGTGGAATACTTACTTTAATATTGTTCGACCATGCAAGAAACACGTGCTAAGTGCACGTTCATGTCATCTATCTGTTGTGAAATTGTGACCTGTAAAGGATGGGCAAATTTGTGCTGTACCACACCTGTTGCAATATATTAAGGACCTACTCTGGTTAAAATCATTCGACACAGTAGTATTTGAGTGCCACCTTCTAATAAATAGTGGTTTGCTGAATTTTTGTATCTGTTTTCTTCCTCATTTTTTAGGGGTGGCTCTTGAGTTTTCGTCACCTTTGCATAGACTACAGAGTTTATGTACCGCCTTGAATTATGAAACTTTCTCAAAATGTATCTACCATTGTCAATGGGCATATACTTTTAAAATGAGCCACAAAAACATTTGTTACGAAAAAATACTTTTATGTGACAAGCTGCAAAGAAGACGTTTTATGTCCTTATTTGAAGTGTTCACACAAAGGCATATAAAATTACCCCCCAGAAAATGAAAATGCGTGTTCAGTTTTCCTTTGAGACACTGGAAAAAGAAATTGCAGCTACAAATACTGTCTATGCTTGCAAGTAACAAACACATAGAATGCAAACTAGTTTATCAACCATCACTTGTAATGGTTACGATGCATCATATTTTAATGCAGCGCCTGATTCCTAATTCTAAACTGCGCACCTATAAAATATACATTAAACCAATATTAAAGCAATTCAGTTTTCAAGTTATTCCGTCTTATCAAGCCTCTGGCAAACTCTGCACTCATTAAAGAAAAATACTCTGAGGAGTAGCGGATTATTCAAAGCTCAGATGAGCTGCATTCACAAATTCTCGACAGAGGGTAGAGGAAGCGTGAGGAGATTTGATAATCATTTTGAGTTTCCGAGTGGTTGAAGGCCTCGTTGTTGATGCAGTGCCTTTGCGGAGTGATACTATGCACTGCTGTGCACGAAATGCGGCGATACACGAGCCCTGAAGCACGTGCCACATTCGTACTGAATTAAAAAGTCCTCCTCTGGCACCTTGAATGTCATTGTGCTTTTGGCGGGAAGGTAACTCGAGGAAGTCAACGTTAGGGTCTGTCGTTCATGGGAATTCTACTGCCCACTGTTGTAACGTGTTCCAAGGGATGGCGACGCAGTCTAGGTCTATATTCATGGCAGTTATTGCACACTTTGGCGCAGATTTACCAGCCCCTTGCGTGACTTTTGCACTGCAGTTGCGTCACTTTTTTGACGCAACAGCAGCGCAAACAATGCAGCCTATTTACAACGTGACGCATCTAGGGAGATACGTCACATTGTAAAGCTCTGCACCACATTATACCTGCGTCAGGTATAATGTATGCAGGGTGGGCTTTCTCACGCAGGAAGGCCTCGTAGAAGTGACCCAGTGAAATCTTCAAGATTTCACTGCGCCACTTTTAGGACGCCACTGCGTCAAAACCTTACGCCTGCTTCAAGCAGGCGTAAGTAGTGACGTAGTGTAGTGGGAATAGGACTCAACACGCATTGCTGGAGTTTCGCCCCGCTTGCGACACGACTCTAGCAATGCGTGACTTTTCCGCCAACAGATGCGTCAGAATTTCTGACGCATCTGTCAATCCTTGCTCCATAGTGCGCCGTATTGTAAATACAGTGCATCAAAGGTGGCACAAGGGTTTCTAAGGGTGGCGCAGGGAAAGTGACGCATCTGTGCAGATGCGTCACTTTCTTGTAAATCTTCCCCTTTATATTCATGCAGAACTATTTCGGTAGGTTTTGATTGACAAGGTTATATACATAATGCCTATACGTGCAAAAGTAATGATCCGATTTATGGTTAAACCTGGGGTGTTTAATCATTCGTCTGATGGCTGTAGGCCTAGGAAAGCATGATATTTGTTGCCATGGGATTTTTGGACGTAATTTTTAAGATTTACTTCTAAGTGCTAATTTATGTAATTTACATTTCGTGCAAATAGTGTTGTCACCTAGTATGGATAACAGGGTTCGCACTAGTAGCTCTTCGACCTCAGTTTAAGCCTACGAATTTCCCTCCAGGTGATAGGTGGAAACATTTCTGGAGGTAAAACAGGTCGATAAAGGAATCCCTAGAGGTAAAACTGATCGCAAAGATAGGGGAGGTCATTTAAAAGTGGACAGGTGACCCACCAGTCCAATAGTTTACTGGAGGCCCTGGCCTGTGACCCATTGGTGCAGGACCGCCACCACTATTTTGATGCATTGCAAGCAGTTGCCAAGGTTTTTGCCTTGCTTTGCAAAATGTTGTTGTTTTTCCTAAAACAACAATCAAACTAGGAATGTGTTACAGAAAAACAAAAAAGTGATGGTTCGGACGTGTGGCACCTCACATGATGGTTGTAGACGTGAAAATCAAGTGATGCTTACCCTGTCTTAAATAAGAACTGATGAAGTATACAAAAAAGAGTTGGATGGAATACTTGAATTAATCTCAGCCACTGGTAATTATTTGGGGCCCCATCCTAGTTCATTGTTATTTTGCACAACAAGCCACCTTAGTTTTAACCCAGCAATATGCAAATCGATCTTTACCTTGCTCTAATGGAGACAGTCTAGCCTGAACTGCCAGGTCAGGTCCTCCCTGAACTGGAACACAAGCAATGCAAGACTGGTTCCTTCTTCTTAGGGCTCATCAGTCAGATACAGCTTAAAATAACAATGGACAGGGAGGCAGTCCCAAGTAATTACCAGTGGCTGAGATTAATTCAAACATTCCATCCATCAGTTTTATATCTACTGAATGTAGGAAATCTATAGATTTTCTATATGTAGAAAATCTACTCAAGTGGCAGCAAACTCAACTCGAGTAGCTGTTCCCTCTGGCCTACCACGTGGTGCCGTTCACATTGATTTTTCAGCACACAATGTGCTACTGATGCTAAATCACAGCACAAGCAGTACAATGTTGGCGGAACTCTGCAGAATCTCATTGAGTTTTTATGTAAGTGTGTGGAATTCTGCGGAGCTCAACATATGCCTATATTACGCACTACGTATGCCTTTTCCATGCAATGTTTACAACGCATGCCTTTATTCCACAGTTCCATTTACCACTCATGCTTTTACCACACATGGTAAGTTTAAGAAGGCAAGTAAAACCTTAATTTAATAATACTATTTTTCTTTTTTAGAGGGAACCTCCAAACTCCTATTTTTCAATTTACTGCTAACCTGCCTTTCCCACTACCCACCCCTAAACCTTAAAATTACCCTTACCACCCATTACTGCTACCCATCTCTAAACCCTAAATTTACCTTTACCACTAAGAAACTCTAAAATTGCACTTACTACCCTTTACCACTACCACTACCCGCTAGAGAGTACCGCAGTAGCGTAAACCTTTATTTTTATTTTGTAACACAAAATAAGTTCATATTTATTGATGCTTGTGTTTGGTTGGCTCTTAGAAGAACCTTTTATTTCAAGTGTCTAGTTTGTCTTTAGATATGGTTTAGTAAGAGTTGGCAGAGGTTATTAATGAAGATATAATTGCCAGTTGCCTTCAAATGTCACCATCAGCATGATAAAGGTCAGGTTTGGAAAACATAATGTTGAAGTGAGATATGGAAAACGTGGTGTGATCTCTTAGGAAGGCAGACACCATTTTGTTTATATGTTTTTCATATATTCCCGTATTTTCAACTGAGTACTTCCATGTTATCCTTCGGCATATATTAGAATATATCAAATGGGCGTGTGGAAATAAAGTAGTTACAGATTTGAAAGTAGCTTTCATGTCTTTTTCAATTCGTACACCAGTGAGGTTACCAGTATTGTTACCTCCCCAAAGAACAATTAGAAAATGGAGATGCTCACAATAAGTAAAAGATGAACTTAGAGGTGGGAGGTTGTTCCACCTTAAACCACTTTCAGCCACCAATACGAATATTTGGCATACCTAAATTATGCTCTATTCCTCTTTTCTTGGGATACTCTCTAGCCCAAAAGTTATAACTGTGTCCAATTATCCACACACAAACCATCTTCTTTCAACACTACTAAACACTTTGAAAAACACTGACTGGATGGTGAACAGTAACACATGGATCTACTGGCTACAACACTAGCCAATTACACTTTACCTAACAGATTATACTTATAAAAAAAAAGGGCTGATTGGTTATACATGAGATTGGGCTGATAACATAGCCCAAATTGTACTAGAGAAGCACATTAATTTCCAAAGATACTAGACTTTACACTTTCAACATAGTACACAGTAGCTATAGCAATTTCACCAAACTTTAAGGTCATACAGCCATGTAAACCAACAGACTATAGTATTACAGGGTAACCCAACAAGTATCTGTTATACACTTGGTGGTTTATTACAAACTGATGTGAAACACAGACAAACTTTAATCGCATGATAAAATACCCAATAAAATGTCTTGTTATAAATAACATTTGAATATAACAGAAATTGCTATTGCATTGCAATTATCATTAGACTACAAACATAGCCCAATACTACTAGACCTCTGCAAACAGTATTTATGATAGTTCAATTGCTGTACTGGAACTGTAGTTGAAGTGAAGCTTGCAGATACACTTCTTTGTTTCATAATCTTGTATTGTTAGGAAAATAAAATGATTTACTTGGATTAAAGGTACATACAAATAAAGTGCTATAATATTTATGATAAAATACATATTAAATGTACAGTTAATGTTTGAGTTAGACTTCACTGTAGTTGTTACTAACAGTATTATTCCTTTTTTCCAATATGTACATGCAGGTACAGCCAAAATTACCACTATGACTATGAAAATTAAAATATAGCCAAAATGTATTTGAGAAAAACTTCCCACACCTCCAAAAGGACAAAGTGAACGATCAAAAAAAGAAAATGGTAAGTGCATGAACAAAACAAAACCCCAACAGTATTTCTAAAGAACACACCTACAAAAATGAAATAAGTGAATTATTCTCTGTTATAGTCATATACGTTGGGAGATCATTAGAAATATTATCTGTAAACAGTTTAAAAACAAAGTACTTGGCAATTTACTGAAAAATAATCCCACTTGCAAACACCATACTGAAATGTAAACCTTTTGCTGCTAGGCCACCCCACCCCCCACCCCACGGGCTAAGCCTTTTTTGTGGCTAATTGGGGTAGTTCACGCTGAGGCCCCTGTAGCGTTTTGACCACATAAGGTATCCATGCCAAATTTGCATCCTTTTCTTCCAATAACATGGGTATTTTAGATGTACCCAGGGTTTGTTGATTCCTCTGGAGGGGACCCAGAAATTAGCCAAAATACAGAAAAATATTGGGTTTGTTTTTAGGAAAATGGGGGGAAAAAGCTGCAGATGAAAGCATGAGATTGTTTCCCTGCAAATGATATCAACAACATGTTTGTAGTGCTGAAAACACCATATTCTCAGCTTTCAGGGATCAACAGACTTTTGTCAGAAAACCAAATTTTTTTACACAGTTTTGGCATTTTACCAGGACATAGCCTATTTTTGCTATTTTTTGTGCTTTTAACCTCCTTTCAGTTAGTGGTAGAAATGGGTATGAAATCAATAATTGGATCCCGGAAAACTATACATTTCAGAAAAGTAAAAAAAAATTCTAAATAAAACAAGGGGTTATTTGTATAGATCCTTCAAGGTTTTTTTTTATAGAAAATAGCAGTTGAAAATAGGAAATTTTTTAAATGAGTTGGAAAAAACAGCCATTTGTGCCAACGTCTTCATCTGTACCTTCTTCTAAGTATGACAGACTTTTTTTAACCAATATACCGTTACATCTGCAGGACCCATCTGGTTGTGGGGATATATAGGACTTGTAGGTTCACCAAGAACCTGAGGAACTCAGAGCCAATAACTGAGCAGCGTCTTGCAATGGATTTTATTGTGTACCGGGTATATAGCAATTCATTTGGAAAAATATAAACAGTGAAAAATCGGTATGAAAGTCACCTATGTATTTCTGAAATGTGAAAAAAGTATAGAATTTAGAAACAGTAGCTATTTTCACATCTCCAAAATTGTGGGTACCCATACTTGGATGTGAATTATAGGATATTTTTCAAAGTGACTTCTTTTTTACACATTGTCTTAAATTTGAAAGGCAGAAATGCATCAAAAGTCAATAGGTAATAACAGTTGCTCCACAATTATGTGTTCCCCTCATCTCCCCATAAGAATGGTACCTCACTTGTGTGGGTAGGTTTAGAGCCCGCGACAGGAAACGGCCCAAAATGCAACATGGACACACCACATTTTTACAGCGAAAACTGACCCTTTTATTGCAAAGTGCCTAGCTGTATATTTATAACCCTAGCTCTGCCGATCCCAAGGGGAACCTAGCAAACCTATACATTTTTTAAAACTAGGCACCCAGGGGAATCCAGGATGGGGTGACTTGTCCGGCTTTCACCAGGTTCTGTTACCCAGAATCCCTTGGAAACCTGAAACTTTGTCCAAAAATAACACATTTTCATCACATTTCTGTGATGGAAAGCTCTGGAATTTGTGTAGATCCACAAAATTCCACCCACCCCGCATTCCCCAAACTCTTCTGACAATAATGGTACCTCACTTGTGTGGGTAGGCCTAGTGCCCGCGACAGGAAACGGGACAAAATGCAACGTGGATACACCACATTTTTACAGTGAAAACTGACCCTTTTGTTTGCAAAGTGCCTCGCTGTAAATGTTGAAAACTAGCTCTGCTGACACCTAAGTAAACCTGCAAAACCTATACATTTTTAAAAACTAGACACCCAGAGGAATCCAGGACGGGGTGACTTTTGTGGGTCTAACTAGGCCTGGGCGGTAAATTTCGTTCCGTTCGCGGAATTTGCGATATTTTGACATTTTCGCGTTCCGTGGAGAGTGCGAAAATGTCAAAACTTTCGCAACCTGCCGCGAAACGGAAGTATTTTTCTTGTTCATGCTTTAAAAATGCATTCTCGTGCGCGCGGTAGCGGCTTACCGGGTCCCTGCGTTCGCCGACGAGTTTTCCTATCCGTTCGTGCGCGCCACAAGATGTTGGATTGTTGGTAGCCGGTCGCGCTATTCCGTGAGAGTTTGCTATCGCGAACACGTCATTGCGATCGCGAACAGGAAATAAGCATCGCGAGCAAGATGGCCACACCCATTAGCGACCGCATGGGCAAGTTGGAGATATATTTCCCCGCGAGCATGCAAAAACACATCGCGAACGTGCGGGAAAAGCAATCTCCGCATCTTCGCGAAAGTTTTGCATGCTCGCTGAGATTTTGTGCAATTTCGCGATACTTTGCGAAAGTCAATTTCGCAAATTCTGCCCACCCTTAGCTCTAACCAGATTCTGCTACCCAGAATCCCTTGCAAACCTCAAACTTTGTCAAAAAACACATTTTCCTAAAATTTCTGTGATGGAAAGTTCTGGAATCTGTGTGGATCCACAAAATTCCACCCAACCAGCATTCTCCAAAGTCTCCCGATAAAAATGGTACCTCACTCATGTGGGTGGGCCAAGTGCCCGCGGCAGGGAAGGGCCCAAAACATATTGTGGAGACATCACAATTACCTATTACAAAACTACCTTGCTTTGCAAGGGGAGTCACCTGGGTTTTTGGCCCTGGGCTCGGAGGCCATCTAGGGGAACCACCCATACATTTTTAAAAACTAGACACCCAGAGGAATCCAGGACAGGGTGACTTTTGTGGCTCTAACCAGATTCTGCTACCCAGAATCCCGTGCAAACCTCAAACTTTGTCAAAAAACAAATTTTCCCAACATTTCTGTGATGGAAAGTTCTGGAATCTGTGTGGATCCACAATATTCCACCCACCCAGCATTTTCCAAAGTCTCCCGATAAAAATGGTACCTAACTCATGTGGGTGGGCCAAGTGCCCGCGGCAGGGAAGGGCCCAAAACGTACTGTGGGGACATCACAATTACCTATTACAAAACTACCTTGCTTTGCAAGGGGAGTCACCTGGGTTTTTGGCCCTGGGCTTGGAGGCCATCTAGGGAAACCTACCAGACCCACACATTTCTGAAAACTAGAGACCTGGGGGAGTCCAGAGAGGTATGGCTTGCGAGGACCCACCAACGTTTTCCCATCCAGAAACCCCTGCAAACCTCAAATTTAGCTGAAAAATCGCTTTTTTCTCAAATTTCTGCGTGGGTCAAGTTATTGGATCACTGGGCTGACACAAATTTCTCACCACCCAGCGTTCCCCCGGATCTCCCAATAAAAACTATACCTCACTAGTGTGGGTGGCCCAAGTACCCGCGACCGGCAAGGGCCCAAAACGTATTGAGGAGACTTCAAAATTACCTATCACAAAACAACCTGGTTTTGCAAGGGGGGGATCCTGGGTTTCCTCAATACGTTTTGGGCCCTTGCCTGTCCAGGGTAGTCAGGCCACCAACACAAGTGAGGTACCATTTTTATTGGAAGACCTGTGGGAAGGCTGGGTGCTAGCAAATTTGTGTTAGCCCAGTGATCCCACAACATTCCTACACAGAAATTTGAAAAAAAGTGATTTTTATAGCTAAATTTGATGTTTGCAGGGGATTCTGGGTAGGAAAACATTGGGGGATCAATGCAAGCCATACCTCGCTGTACTTCCCCGGGTGTCTAGTTTTAGGAAATGTGTGGCTTTGGTAGGTTTCCCTAGATTGCCGCCGAGCCCGGGGCCAAAAACCCAGGAAACCCGCTTGTAAAATCAGGTTGTTTTCTGATAGGTAATTTTGATGTCTCCTCAATACGTTTTGGGCCCTTGCCTGTCGCGGGTACTTGGGCCACCCACACAAGTTTGGTACCATTTTTATCAGTAGACCCGGGGGACTGCTGGGTGGTAGGAAATTTGTGTCAGCCTGGTGATCCTCCAACTTCCCCACACAGAAATTTGAGAAAAAAGTGCTTTTTTCAGCTATTTTCGAGGTTTGCAGAGGATTCTGTGTAGGAAAACTTTGCGGGATCCACGCAAGCCATACCTCGCTGCACTCCCCTGAGTGTCTAGTTTTCAGAAATGTGTGGTTTTATTAGGTTACCCTAGATAGCCGCTGAGCCCGGGGCCAAAAACCCAGGTGACCCCCTGCAAAACCAGGTTGTTTTGTGATAGATAATTGTGATTTCTCCTCAATACGTTTTGAGCCCTTGGCTGTCGCGGGTACTTGGGCCACCCACACGAGTGAGGTACCATTTTTATCAGGAGACCTGTGGAAATGCTGGGTGGTAGGACATTTGTGTCAGCCTAATCTTTCCACACAGAAATTTGAGAATGCAGGAGATTCTGGTTAGGAAAACGTTGGGGGGTCAACGCAAGCTACACCTCCCTGGTCTCCCTAAGGTGTCTAGTTTTCAGAAATGTGTGGGTTGGTAGGTTTCCCCAGATTCCCCACGTTGATTCTGTAAGGCTGGACAGCCTATGTTTATGGACTGCTGTACATATATTTACATTTGTTCTTTTTGTATTGATGAAAATGCAAAATAAAGTTTTTTTTAAAAAGTGTGCATTTAATGTAGATGCACATCATATAGAAAGCAAACAAAATATATTGATTTCCTACATTCAATTCAATTCAAAGAGACTTTATTCGATTGCTTTTTGAGTCAATCATAAAAGTACATAAAAACAATTCATTCATTAAATACTATAACATTTTATATACAATACATAATCAAATTTCATATTGAAAATTAGTCATACAAACAATCATACTAGTCTCCTTAATTACAAAATAATAACTTTCCTGTGGCTAAATACTTTTTTTAAGAACATGCCTATCCTCCAGGCTCTGTGTACATCATACAGGAGCTGCAGTACAAGCAATGCAGGGCAACATTGTCTCAGGCCCAGCTCCTTTAGAATTGGGACGATCCAAACTTTCCTCAAATTACTATAAAATCTACAGAATAGAAGGACGTTTATTGTCGATTGTTCCGAGCTATTATCACACGGACACAGTCCTAATATTCGAGACCAATCATTCATACTGGGAAAGCTCACAAGTCTGTGAAAAATACTGCACCTAAAACGAGTTAATAAAAACCTATCATAGCCACCAGGTACATATAATAAATAAGGCTGAATACTAAAAGAAGATAAAATCAGTTGATTATACTGGACTGTGGGTTTTATACTCTCTGTTGTTAATCTTATAGTGTCCATAAGCAAAAGGCCCTGTCTTTTTAATTCCTTTCTGCTAATCAATTGCATAGTACTTGGGTTGTTATAATTTTCTAAGTGACCAAGATCGGACATAAAGTTCTAATGATCCTCAGCCACGGAATCAATAAAGTTCCTTCAAGTTTTAAGCTGTCTGCTAAAATATCCTGATTTAATTATGTGTCGGATTTAGTCCAAATCCTATGCCAAAGGCTCAATTTTTATTAAATCTGAAATATATGGCAGACCCAACTCTGAGTGGCAGACATACGCAGATAAGCTGCTAGGAGCAGCTACAATGTACCTCAAAAAGATATTTTCCACCGTTTGTATCAGCTGTGTATCCGCAAAGCCCCACACAGCCTCTCCATACATGGCTGCAGAGATATATTTCGCTTTGTATATCTGTATTAATTCCAAAGGCGGTCTTCTCCCAAGTTTCCTGGCAAAATTAGCAAGGGCCATGGCTGATCTAGCAAATAGAATTTTTTTGCCATAATGGCTCGTGTCCAAGAATCGCTTTGGTCAAATAATATTCCCAAGTATGCAAAGCATTTAGTGTGCTCTATTTTCTGACCCTCTAAAAACATATCCCTACACTTATGGCTCCCCGTTCCACACCTCATTATGTAGGTTTTTGAAGTATTCACCTTAAGGTCCGGGTGGCCGATAAACTTAGTAAAACTATCTAAAACCCATTGTAGGCCTATTTGGGTCCCGGACATAAAAACCGCATCATCGGCGTAGAGAAGTGCAGGAATGGGACGTGCAGCTATTTGTGGGAAGTCTTGGTTATCCTTAAGTAGTGCCTCACATAAACCGTTAATTTAAAGGTTAAAAAGAAAGGGGGCCAGGACACATCCTTGCCTGACCCCATTCCTAATGGGAAATGAGGCTGTGCGTTCTCCACCCAAGCCAAAACGTACTCGCGCCTTGGCATCACAATATAGGCCTGTAAGAAAATTAATAATTTGTGTATCTACCCCTGTCTTCTCAAGGATAACCCACAGCTCCTCATGTCTCACAGAGTCAAATGCAGCAGTGAGATCAACAAAAGCTAAAAACAGCCTGCCATTCTTCACTCGTGTGTATTTACCAACTTAAATAGCTAAATTAAGACTCTATTCCACTGTCCCCAGTCCTGCACGAAAACCATATTGTATGTCGGACTGAACATTGTTTTCCTCTGCCCATTCATTTAGACGTTCCAATCTTATACGTCCAGTCACCTTAGTCAAGGCATCTAATAGAGAAATGGGTCTGTAACACTTCGGGTCCTGACGGTTCCCCTTTTTAAAAATTGGACCTATGGTAGATTCTTCCCAAGTTGTTGGAAAGGGGGCACGACAACTAGCCATTATAACCTGAGTAATAATGGGCCCCCATAGTTCGGTATTAAATTTAAAAAGATCTATGGGGACCCCATCCGGTCCCGGGGCCTTCCCCCCAGAACTCGCAGAAAGTGCACGTGTCACCTCCTCCAGTGTAAACTGAAGATGAGAATCCTTGGCCTCAGGGTTGTTGATGGTTTCCATGAGAGCACTCTCCGTGTGGATGACAGAATTTCCATCTCTATTGTACACCCCGAGAAGTAGTCAATCCACTACTTCTTAGATACAGCAACTTCCACGCACGGCACTTCCCTGGAGTTCAGGTAAGGTGCTTTTACTACTCTCCAGAAGGCCAAACTATCTCCCCTTGTAGATGCTTCATGAAGAGATTCCCAGGATTCATTTCTTATTGTGGCTTTTGTTTCCTTAATGGCCACTCTATATTCTCCTCTTAACTTTCTTATATTTTCAACATTTTTAGGAATCTTATGTAATTCCCTTTTTAAATTATAATAGGCCCGGGAACACTTTGAATCAAACCAGCCACGAGGGTTTCTTTTATTCTTTTGTTACACGGATAACGATTCTCTTACGGCCTCTGAAATTAACTGAAAAGAGGAAAGGATATTAACTGGAGTAACCGTCTCACTCAGGCATATGTCAATAGCTGGTCTACACTTATCTATCACTTTTCTGGTGATCACTGCAGGATCCACCATCGACCAGCGTAAACTGTAGCCATTTATCTTATTGATGGAAATGTCAGATAAAGCCTGGTCTGTTATGTCTTGACTATGCAACTTACTAGACGGTATTAAAACTTAGAGACATATTGGAAAATGATCACTCAGTGGGTTATCGTCCACATGAAACAAATTCAGTCTATGAGCGTGGCTATTCGATATGAGAATATAATCTATGGTGGAGAAACAGTCTCTACCATTAAAAGTATGGGGCATAGATATAGGTTTGTTAATTATCTCGTTAGCAAAACCCAAGTCCATACTAAAAATCAAGTTGTTAAGCAGCTCCCCCAATGGAGAATGATGGAAGTGGGTATTACTAATACCTTCTTCTGTTACAACACCACAGATTTTATCTTCCTCGCTTAAACACAAGGCGCAATTAAAATCACCTACCATAATTAACATCATGTCTCTATAATTTTTACTATACAGGGTCTGCAGATTATTAAATAGTTGCATTAAGACATCTCTCACTTTGGCTGAGGGTATATTATTATCGAAATTTACCAGTAATATACATTAATTACCATCAAAACGAATTAAATTAATTGATAGTAAGGTTCCTCTGCATAAAGCTCTAATTTTTTGCTTCCAACCTATTTGATATATATGTGCCAAGTCCCCCTTTTGCTCTTCCACTCAGGCCTTCAATTGCTGGAGTGCGGAATCTTTTAAATCCATTAATATGGATTGCCTTCTTTGCCCACGTCTCTTGGACGCATAGAATATTATGAGTCATAATAAATTCCCCAAAAAGAGGGTTTGACTGTTTTGACAGCAAGCCAGTGACATTCCAAGATACTATTTTGCAATTTGTTCTCTCTACTCTATCAGGTGAAGCCTGTATACATGAGGGGCTCGCAAATCCGCCTTCTCTACTAAATGGCAACTGTTCTAGGATGGTAACGGACATAGAGTTATGAGTGGCCTTTGTGCTCGAGTTTGTAAGAGTCATATCCTATGCCTCTTGAATATAGGGAGTTGGTTGATCCTGGACCGCAGGGTTTTTATCTTTATGATCCTTACCACCACAACATCTATTTTTTAAGAAAGATCCTGGAGAAGGGGCAAGTCAATCTTGTTCATCTAATGAGTTAAAAATGCCATAGCGATTACTCACTGGAATAGAATATCTGGGCCAATCACCCCTTGAAGATGGTTGCCCCACAGGATTGTACCTCAAGGCTCGAGGGGGTTGATAGAAATACCCCAGGGGCAGTATATTTATGCTCTGAGGAAAGATAAACTGATTCTATGCTATGTCAAGAATAGACTGCACTAGTCTGGGTGATCTAAAGGTTAAAACCACACAGTCACCTTCCAAAGATTTGGTCGATTTTCCTACCCAAGGTATTCGACAAGCCACTTTAAACTCTGAAAAGAGAAGAATGTCGGTCAGCCCAGTTCTGACGGTCAGTAGATGTAGCAACTTATTCCTTAGGGTTGACCAATGCTCAACGGTGTTATGCGAAAGAGGGGGAACATTTGTCAGCAATATCGTGTAAACAGTGGCTTCAGGTGGAAGATGTAGGTTTAAATTTTTTATGCTGTTACTTCCCTGATTATGATCAGGAGTGTGCCGGTATGCGGATGCTCTGAGCTCTGAGCTCATCTATTGGTACATTGCCTCCTGTTACTGTAGGTGCCATATTAGGGGATTTAAAGCCAGGATTTAGGCCATCAGGTTGTAACAGTGGTCTTGGCTGATCAAGTAGGGGAGGCAAGGATCTTTGACTAGGAGGATGATTGGGAGGATGACCTTGAACTTGATCTCCAGTCCTACTAATGGGCAAGCTAGGGCATTGTATTTGTCGCGGATCTCTAGATGGTACAGCTGCATGATTACTTGTTACTAAATTATTTTTCCTATTTCCCCTAATAGGTATGGCGTCTCCCCCCCCCCTTTATCCATATTACAATCATCAGAAATAATACCTGCAACTAACCTCTCCAGGTAATAAGCCTATCCTCAATTAAGGCTAATTTTTGGGCCAATGGGTCTAATAGAACAGATATCGTTGTCTCCAATCTCTTCCAGAAAGCATCCTCCTGTACCGGAGGTAATGAACTGTTTATTGCTGCTGGTAACTGTGGGAGGATAGACCCCTGGCTAGCATCGTTATCATTATTTCTAGCTTTCCATCTCATGGCCTTTGGGCTGTTCACTTTGTGATTTTGTCTCTGGGCACCCCTACCCTTCCTCTTCTTAGTCAGTGGTTCCTGGCCATTGTTATGACTTATAGCAGCCTTCTGCCCCCTAGTTGTTACGGGAGAGTTGTTAGGTAAGCTTACTGGTTCTGGGGAGGAGGTGGATCCTATCTCAAAATCTGAGGTGATGTTTACATGAGAAGGAATTTCGTTATTAGATTGCAGGGAGAGAGGGGCGGGCATATGCTGAGTAGTTTTATTTGAGAGTGGCTGGGGTTCTAATGATAGCCTGTGCTCTGTTAGCTTAATCTCGTGTATCTGAGTAGATTCTGCCCTCAATAAGAACACATCTAAAGTCCCCACCACCCCCTGTAGTGTATTTACATTTACTCATAGTACTGAACTAAACTGATTATGAATATTAAACATACAGTTCAAATAACACAGTCTTTAAGTAAATATCGGATACCTCAAGTCCCAGATGTTAATAGGGTGGCCCAGCCCAGCCTCTGTCTGTCTCTGACGGGCTCGGATGGGCCCACCCTTGGCCTGGGCTTGGCCCGGGCATGGCCCGGGCAAGCCCGCAACAGCTTTTGAGGCGCCTCCTGGCGCTTCCTCGTTACACACGTAACTGTGCCCCTCACGGGGGAATGCTGGGAATGCCGGGAAGTGTAGGCCCTTTGTGCCGCGAGGACAGTTGGAACGGACAGGCACAATAACAAGCAGGCATTGCGGTCCCCTCGGATCGATCAGGTAAGTGGCAGCAGGTCAGGCACACAGCAGCTGGCAGAAAGAATAACGGGACCCGAGTAGCGGGAGCCCGCAACGACTTTTGAGGTGCCTCCTGGCGCTTCCTCGTGACGCACGTAACAGTGCGCCTCACAGGGGAATGCTGGGAATGCCAGGAAGTGTAGGCCCTTTGTGCCACGAGGACAGTTGGAGCGGACAGGCACAATAATGAGCAGGCTTTGCGTTCCCCTCGGACCGATCAGGTAACTGGCAGCAGGTCAGGCACACACCAGCTGGCAGAAAGAATAACGGGACCCGAGGAGTGGGAGCCCGCGACGGCTTTTGAGGTGTGTCCTGGAGCTTCCTCGTGACGCACATAACAGTGAGCCTCACGGGGGAATGCTGGGAATGCCGGGAAGTGTAGGCCCTTTGTGCCGCAAGGACAGGTGGAAAGGGCAGGCACAACAACGAGCAGGCGTTGCAATCCCCTCGGACCGATCAGGTAGCTGGCAGCAGGTCAGGTACACAGCAGCAGAATATATTATCTAGCTCAGCATGGGTTCTCTGACATCTGACTTCTTTTAAATAATGCACCTTATGCCCAGGTTGAGGTGTGATAGGGCAAACACCTTGATTGTTGAGCTTCCGAAAACATGTGTACTCTACTACGGAGGACAAGCTACTTCTGTCCGACTGCAAATGAAGCATTTTTTAATTACTGAACGAAGTAGACTAGGGTAAATTATATGTCACTACGTTAGCCGCATAATGAATACTTATAATAAGAAGGGGCGCAACATTTGTTTCACGTCGACTGAAATACGATACTGGCGCCCCCAAAGATGTGACCATAAAATGGAGAAAAGAAGACAGAGTAGCTTGGAGAAAACTTTGTATTTATCTTATTGTGGAAAATAGATATGTTCTGAGCAAATTGTATGTTATTATTGCCTTGGGAAACCTGACCATAAACTTTATGCTTCCGTGCATAATTTGGAATAATTTGGAAATTTACCCTATGCCTGCAGAATTACAAAAATTTGAGTTTGTATTAATCTATCTTAATTCAACCTTTACATCCTTTTCAAACTAATAAGGTTGTTTTTATACCATAAGAATTTTTATTTATTTTAAATTGACAATATGGGAGTACAACGCAAATTATAAGAACCTTTAGTTGCATTAGTCATTGGAGTTCCAACAAAAGATTGAAAACATTTACAACATTTAAAAAGCATTTTTCTAAAATACAAGACGCAATTTCATATTTGCTAGAAAATAACATACACTACCAAAATTATAAACTGAATTACTTCATAGCCACCAATTAATGTTACTATTATTATTATTATTATAGAATTATAGAGCGCGCAGCTACCCAACTAGTTCCTGACAAAAGTAATATAGACCAGTTTCAGAAAATCAGTAAATGACATGCAGAAGAAATATACGAACAATATAGTATACACCCACTGCGTTCAAAAGATTCAATGGGTGATGCCTTAGAATGCTATCAAATGAGAGAGGCTACAGGAGATCATGTTAGTATTTGGGAAAAAAGCTTAGAGGGTCGAACAATGAAGAAAACCTTGAATATAGCCTAATAAATATCATAGCATGTCAACAAGACACAAATGAACATTGGTTCCACAGACATGGAGAACTAAAATGTATGTTAAGGAAATTGGGACCACTGATTTGGTTTCTGACTTTAAGCTGTTCCGAATACTTATGGGATGATTTAGACACTTTCCTACATTTGGCAGATGTGGGTGCGAAAACACCCCAGGAATTATGTTCTTTAGATCTTGCAAATATTTGCTGATTTTTCAATCACATATTCCAAACTCAGCTTAAGTTCATAACAAATAAAAAATTATAATCCTTAGGAGAGGTTTTTAATTCCTTTTGGAGAAAGAGAAGCAAGTGAGTGGCGCATCTCATATTTATGTGCTGTAATGGATTAAAAAATGCTCTGAAATTTGCATATGAGTCGGGTGAATCTGTCCTTCAGTCTATGGAGCAATATGTTAACATGTGATTTTCTAAATAAAGAAAGTAAAAACATTTTTTGACCTTGTTGTTAAATTTCAAACTCACATATGTGGCAAATGTGGCAAATACTGTTTATGAAAATTTCAAAAAGTGAATAAACTAGACGTGTTGTTAAAGGAAAGTCCCCAAAAGCTTATAGAATTTAAAAAGAGAACACGTATCACAGTGAATCAATGACTACAACCCTTTAGTATTGCACATGTGGAATGCTAATATTGATATCCAATTTGTTGCTGATAATTCAACTGCTGTTGCCCGGTATGTCACTTCATGCCTTACTAAACCTTAGAAAACTGATTTAAAGGAAATCTGGGTAGAAATATCTGCTGAGCAATCTTTAACTAAAGGCTGTATTGATGTTGCCTTCAGATGCTATCTCATAGAGAGGTTAGCAGTTATAAGGTATGTGACCATTTAAGCTCTTCAAATTTGTATGCTAATTCTAGGGCTATTACATGGCTTAGTATAGGATTAGTGTCCTCACAAAAAAGGAGTTTTTAAGCATTTGCCAGAAATTGAATATTCTGAATTGATTGGAACATTTATATTTTATGGGGAAGTTTTTAATAACTACAAACCCATTATCACAAAACCAGAGTTTCTGATTTTTGTTGACATGTTGGACCTAAGACTTTTTGAAGAAAAGAAAATCCAATCAGAACTATTATGTGATACAGCAAGTACCAATATGGTTTGTAATAAAAGTCCTGCAGACCCACTTGGGTTACTAAATATTCTCAATGAGGCAACAATTGCAATTGGTGAGGTTGAACTTTCAATGGCATAAACGCATAAGCACGGTGAAAGTTTTGACTACATGTTCTCACAATTAAATTGTGATCAACTTGCAGTATTTGAGTAAATTAAAACAAGTGTTGATCATCGACTAGAACATGAACATAGTGTATGTATATGTTCTGAATATCAGCCTTTATTAAAATATATATCAGGCGAAGATGGTACCTGGAAACGTTTCCTTATAAAAATTATAACTGATTACCTTCAAAATACTTATCAAATCTAACTTATCTTGTGCTGTTACTGCTCCAACTGGATTAGTGACACATAATAATAAAGGAATAACATTGCCCCGACTACTATTACTACCATTGGAACATAATTTGGAATTTGGAACTTGAATACTTAAAATTTAATAGTGACACCACACAAGAACTTCATAGAGTTCTCAAAAACTACATATTTTTGATTATAGATGAGGTTTGTATGGTCCCCAACTTGATGATGCCTTTGTTTACTTATGTATGACAGAAATACTGAAGACAGCAAATGTAACTAACTTAATCTTTAAACATAGATTGGCAAAACATTTCATGAACTGTTACCTTCCGATACCAACTTCTAGATTTTAATTGTCAGTCATAAACTCAACATTGGTGCAACATGTAGGGCCCGATTCACAGAAGTAATCTGAGACAAAATCCTAAACTTACTACTTTTGGTATTCACAGAAGGCATTTAGTAGTAGTAAAGTTAGGATTTTGTCTTAAGTCTGTCTGAAGTCTGTCTTAAGTCTGTCCTAAGTTTGTCTTAAGGTTGTCTTAAGTCTGTCTTAAGTCTGTCTTAAGTCAAACTTAAGACAAGATCCTAACTTTACTACTACTAAGGCGTCGATTCCGATCCTGGAGAAACCGGGTACGAACCGTCGGACGGAGCATTTTCTCCGTCCGACTCGTACCCGGTCAAAAAACATTACAAAAATGCAAGTACGATTCGCATGGAAACACTATTTCCGTACGAATCGTACAAAACACCGACCGACGAAAATATACATACAAATGTGATCGGGACGCATTCAGGCTGTGTTTCACGAACCAGGAAGTACGATCTGCACTGACATCACCCCGCACGGATTATATTCTCCGGCTGCCAAAAACTGCCGGGAAATCAGGACGACGCGCACAAGGAGCACCTGTATGCGACGGACAGCCATGGACCCGAACCTACGTGTCATCCCAGCACTCATAGCAGTCCACCTGCGCTACAGGAACCGACGCAGATGCCGCAGAAGGTCAGAACAACACCCAGGGGCAAAGGGGGGGCAGGGGCAGGACACATAACCCTCACCCAAGTCCCAAATCAGACATGCTCTGGACATACCTGACCTGCAGGACCTGGTCACCTCGAGGGGGTGGGGGCGTGTCCAGCAACGCAAGCGTCCGCCACAACGGAAGTGGATGTTGACGCGAACCGGCAACACAACAATACCGGTACGTACCGTACCCACGCCTTAAGAGCGTGGGTACGGGTCGTACCACGCCCACCCCTACGTCACCCCAACAATGGCGGTACGGCCCGTACCCACGTTCTAAAGGCCTGGGTACGGGCCGTACCAGCATTGTTGGGGTGATGTAGGGGTACATGTGGTACGACCCGTACCCACGCTCTGAAGGCCTGGGTACGGTGCGGACCCCCAATGGGGTGCCGTAGGGGTACGCACCATACCCAGCCCTTCAGAGCGTGGGTACAGGTCATACCACGTGTACCCCCACATCACCCCAACAATGCTGGTACGGCCCGTACCCAGGCCTTTAGAACGTGGGTACGGGCCGTACCGCCATTGTTGGAGTGACGTAGGGGTACGCGTGGTACGACCCGTACCCACGCTCTTAAGGCCTGGGTACGATGCGGACCCCTACGGCACCCCAACAATGGTGGTACGCACCGTACCCATGTTCCAAAGGTATGGGTACGGGCCGTACCCAGGCCTGCAGATTGTGGGTACGGGAATGTACGGAGCGTACCCCCACCCGTGTATGAATGGAGCGTACCCACACCCCCCAGTGGATGTACGGAGCGTACCCCCACCCGTGTATGAATGGAGCATAGCCACACCCCACCAGTGTATGTACGGAGCGTACCCCCATCCGTGTATGAATGGAGCGTACCCCCACCCGTGTATGTCCCGAGCGTACATGCCCAGACACAGGAGGGGTGGGTGGAGAGTCCTCCCAGCAGTGCCCAGACATAGGAGGGGTGGGTTCCCATCACTCCCAGCAGTGCCCAGACACAGGAGGGGTGGGTGCAGAGTCCTCCCAGCAGTGCCCAGACACAGGAGGGGTTGGTGCAGAGTCCTCCCAGCAGTGCCCAGACATAGGAGGGGTGGGTGCCTATCACTCCCAGCAGTGCCCAGACACAGGAGGGGTGGGTGCAGAGTCCTCCCAGCAGTGCCCAGACATAGGAGGAGTGGGTGCCTATCACTCCCAGCAGTGCCCAGACACAGGAGGGGTGGGTGCAGAGTCCTCCCAGCAGTGCCCAGACATAGGAGGGGTGGGTGCCTATCACTCCCAGCAGTGCCCAGACATAGGAGGGGTGGGTTCCCATCACTCCCAGCAGTGCCCAGACAAAGGAGGGGTGGATGCCTATCACTCCCAGCAGTGCCCAGACATAGGAGGGGTGGGTTCCCATCACTCCCAGCAGTGCCGAGACATAGGAGGGGTTGGTCCCCATCACTCCCAGCAGTGCCCAGACATAGGAGGGGTGGGTTCCCATCACTCCCAGCAGTGCCCAGACACAGGAGGGGTGGGTGCCTATCACTCCCAGCAGTGCCCAGACACAGGAGGGGTGGGTTCCCAGCACTCCCAGCAGTGCCCAGACACAGGAGGGGTGGGTGCAGAGTCCTCCCAGCAGTGCCCATGGAAAGAAAAGGGTGGAGTACCCACAGATATAATGGCCACAAATGTCAGTCCGGTGCCCAAAGACCCTGCAGAACACAGAACACATGTGTGCGAGGCTGGGAGTACACACATGCATAGTGTGTAAAAGGGAACATGTCCACATGAAGTTATGTCAATAAACTCCATACACAAGTACAGTGACCACCAAGGATGCCACTAATGATGCAGGTGGAGACATTGCCCAGCATGCATGGCCAAAGTTGAACGGATCCGTCACACACCAAGGAAATGTAAACACAGCTCAGCACAACATAATGGAAACACCCCGCAGGGAAGATGTCAGGGTCCACAGAGGAAGGAACACACCTTGGGACAATTTCACCATACAGTAAGAACACACATGACCAAAGATTATTTGCAGAGCCCTTGTGATGGCACACAGATACCAGGGTCCACCACAGGAGCAGCACACCACAACATTTCCCAGACACCTAACATATTATCACCACCCCAAATCATGGAGCAGCACCACCAACAGCAATACCAGAAAAGCAGTAGTGTACAAAGGAAAAATAAAACATTACTTTATTCAGCATGAAAAGAAAAAATTGTTAATAAAAGTTCAATATGTACAAGGCCCATAGGGCAGTCCATAGTCCAATTCCTGGTGGGGGACACATAGGGACGCGTGTCCCCTAGCTTGCCTGCACAGTTCATACCTCCTTTGCTTCCACAGGGGGGGGGCATCAGGGGAAGGACCAGGCACCGCAGGGACAGGAGGGGCAAGGGTAGGTGTTGTGGGTGCAGGGACGGAGGACTCCACCACAGGGGGTGGGGCAGCGCCAAAGGTGGAGGTGAGAATGGCGCTGCACACGGTTGCAAGGTCCTCCAGCGTCTCCCCTGCACCCGAAGGAACCACAGGCCCCAAGGAGGGGGGTGTCGGAGGGATGGGTCGCAGCGCTACTGGGGGAGGGTGTGGACAGGGGGGGGGACTCAACTACCCTGACCGGGGACTCCTTCGACCGCTTGCGGGGTGGTGTCACACTGGGGCTCAGGGACAGAGCGGCCAGGAAGGATTCTTTGGTGGAATCTTGGCCAGCAGAGCTGAGGGGAGTGGATTTGGAGGGAGTGGGTTGTGATGAATGTGGACTCCCACTGTGGCTGCGTGTCTTCCATTTGCCCCCCGACCCAGTGGGTGTGCCTACTTCACCCTGTGTGTGCGTGACAGGAGGTGTGCGCTTGGCCTTCCCTGGTGGTGTGGTGCCTGTGTCTGGTGGGGTGCGTGCATGGGTACATCTGGGTGTGCTTTGGACAGGCATGGGAGTGGGAAGTGTGGATGGTGCAGGGGTAGGGGGGGACGTCGCTGTGCAGGAGATTCACTGCTGCAGTCAGTGTCGAGTCTATGGACCTCAGCAACTGGCGTTGGTCAGACTGCGCAGCTGAGATGCCATCCATGTATGCCTCCATCTGGGTGAGCACTCGTGTGTGGCCATGGAGGACATTAAGCATCGCAGTCTGACCAACCTGCAACTGGCGCAGGATGTCCACAGACTCGGCATTCACGGCAGCAGTGGAGACAGGGGCAGGGGGTGCGGTGCGGTGCCTGGCAAGAAGGAG
Organism: Triturus cristatus; assembly: GCF_964204655.1. Classification (NCBI taxonomy): domain Eukaryota; kingdom Metazoa; phylum Chordata; class Amphibia; order Caudata; family Salamandridae; genus Triturus; species Triturus cristatus. The sequence goes on from NC_140590.1 coordinate 1,578,286,641, forward strand.
ACACGTGGTGACCTAGCACGGCGGGAAGGGACCAGAGTAAGTGGGAGGCCGGTGATGGGAATGGAGGGGGCAGGTAGAGATCGAGTGCTGCTTTCAGCTGTGGGAGCAGCCTCCGCCCCCTTTGGTAGCTCAGCCTCGGACCCGTCAGCGTCATATTCGGTGGTGGTACTGGACAGGTCCTCCGCCTCACTCCCCTCGGCCTCCGTGCCACTCGATGCGCCAGACAAGACAGCACTGGTGCTCGATCCCTCCTCACGGTCCGTGCCAGTGTCTCCCTCGGAGTCCCCCGACGATGCTGTGAGCAAGGTGAAGAGACAGGAAATAATCAGACACCTGTATACATGTGTCACATGAGTCAAATCTACATAGGTCATAGTGCATGGCCTGAAAAGCAACATGAGTGACATCTACAATACAAGGTACACATGTAGGCCGTGCAACACACAGTTGGTTGACCCACCATGCCACTGAGAAACAATGGAGAGCATGACACAACAGCAAATTACTTGATATCAAATTGGACAGAGGAGCCAGGCTCTGGGGACAATCGTGCACAGCATCAGCACCACACAGCGTTGCCAAAAAAGGGATGAGCAGGAACCATGTCTATTAACTTTTTGCACATGCTGCAAAGCTAATACATTAAACCATGGCCAACATGACTGGGTCACTGCACCTTGAGTGTATGTCCAGACAAACATCACACACAGGCCAGACCTAGCAAGGAGACTTCAGATTTTTACATGTATGCCTTGCCCACACAAACCACCCCCTACCTGAGACAATGTGATTGAGACAGAGAAGGTACTTACACCTCTTACTCTGGGATAAAAACACATGGCCTGCACTAAATCCTGATTGTACACAAACTACCCCTGGTGCGCCTGTCAACATATATCATTGACAATCAACCATCATCAGATTGTTGTACCAAGACACACAGGCACTGCCCACTGTGAGTATGCACAAGCAAAATTGGGTCACACTGTACAGTGGACACATGTAGCACAGTTTACGTAAATACAGATGAGGCCAGGGTACAATGACACAGAGCCCAACCTATGCCGAAGACACAGAGAATGTCCACATTGTTGAATGACACACATGATACCTAGGAAAAGGTGCCCCAGGGCACGGTAGTGGCCACACTCCTCCATGGTCCTGGATGGATATGACTGCACCTGAAGCAACCGTCCCTGCACTATGCATTACTCCCACTCATGCACATCATGTCAGAGGGCACAACATTGGACATGCATGCTGTAAGGCAGTACACTTTTAAGACACACTCCTATGTCGGGACTCACCATCAGTGCCAACTGACATGGACCCCACAATGACTGAACTGGACAGGGCACAGGCAAGGTCCCAAAACCTGTTACACACCACCCCCACACATGATGCTGCAAGCATTGGGCACTTGGATTAACTGCCAGCCTAGATACCCTTGTGCAAGAGTGACAACACACAGACCAGGGAACACATGGCAAGGAGGGGAAGGGAGGAAGAACAGCACCGGTGTACTTTGGGGAACAGGTCATGCACTGCACATTTAAACCCTGGCAGTGTATCCATGCAACTGCGCACTTCCAAAAGCTGGTGACACACAACAAACACACATGTAACTACCCCCTTCCTGCTGCTGCTTCTCCCGTAAGCGCCTATCCAAGTCAGGGAAGACCACCGCCAGCACACGCTTATGGATGTGGGTCAGACGCCGGCGCCCACGGTTCTTGTGGCTCACAGGTGAGACCCCCAGCAGGACCCGTGCGATCCTCCTCGTCCAGCACCGGAGATCCTGCCAGCGTTTCCTCACCTGTGCTAGGCGCCGCTTCCGACCCTCCGTCTTCCTCACGGCACTGACGGCTTGCTTCCATATCTCCCCCTTGGCATGGACGCCTACATGTGAGGATGCAAAAGTGAGAATACTTCAATACACCTGAGCAATGACACAGAGACACACATATTAATAATTTGTCTTGTTTGAACAGGCCATGGTATGCAGGCAACTCATTGCACGTTTGTCATAGGGACATTATCCTCTGGGGAAGGCCAAATGCACTACGTGGCATTGAAAGTACACAGGTGGCATGAGGGGTGCCACACAACCAATGATCCTGGATCACACTGTGCATCACAAGCTACACCAGGATTATGTACAGCACCTCAAAGCAGTCACATGCCCCAGCCCACTGACGCAACCTCAGCAGAGTACACAGACACACACAGGCACAGGACAATCCCCTGCCATTGCCAACTGCGGGTACAAACCTCACTCTGCCCATGTGCCACTAGACTGGGGGGTGTCACAGGTGTGGGGCTGGCTCTGCACGGCAGTCACACAGCACTGCTCCCTGCTCACATCAGATGGGCAGGGTATATCCATCCCTCATGCAGCTGGCGTGCAACACTCCACATATGCAATCACCCACATGACAGGGGACTCACACACACACACCAATGTCCAGGGGACGAACACAACATTTGGACACTCTCAGTACAGGTACACTAAACAAACACACATCTATGGGTACTGTCACACTGGGGGGACCACAGAATCACATCAGGACTGTAGAAACAACATTCCCAGGAGGAGTAGCCAGGCTGAATGTGGCATGCACCATGCATTGATTGTCACAGTAAGCACTATGCAAGTGAGGAGTGCAGACATGCACTACAGCATGCTCTGCATGGGAGACATGAGGTATTCCCCACCCTGGGACCCACTCTAAACAACATTGCATGTCTGTCACACATGGACACAATGCCAGAAGTCACAGTCACAAAAAAGGGGCACAGTCTAAGCTAGTGGAGTCAGCACCCACCTGCTCCCCTGGCCGACCATACAGCATGGTGTACTGTGGGAGGATCACATTCACCAACGCCAAATTCTCCTCCATGGTGAATGGCTGGGCCCTCTCCACAGACCTGGACATGGTGCCAGAGGAATCACGAGCAGCAGCAGTGTTGTGGAATGAAAGGATGTGCAGGCAAGTGCTCTCTCATGGGACCTGGCTGCCTTATATCTGCCTTGCTGGCCTGTTTCATTTACAGGAGTACAGAGTGATTGGTCAGTCACATTAGCATCCTACGTTTCCTCCAATCCCTTTAAACCTACCCCAGTGAGTGGCTTTGCATGGTTTAAAAATTGAGCATGATGTCAAGTCAACAACCACTTTGCAATAAAGTATATTGTTTCCAACCGACTTCTGCTGGCCACCTGATGCAAAAATGATAACTTTAAACTCGGTCTCCATGACAACCAGCATGCATTTTGGCCCTTATACTTGTCCCTCATGTGTCCCCTATGTTATTTCAATATTTACACACAGCCCTAGGGCACCCCAAATGCAGTGAAACAGACCGTACAGGCGTGTGTGGGGTCCCTATCACTATGGGAGTGCTGGCGTATGCTTACGCCATAGTGATACGGACCGTACACACGCGTGTACGGTCCCTATCACTATGGGAGTGCTGGCGTATGCGTACGCCATAGTAATACGGACCGTACACACGCGTGTACGGTCCGTATCACTATGGCGTACGCATACGCCAGCACTCCCATAGTGATAGGGACCCTACACACATGTGTACGGTCCGTATCACTATGGCGTACGCATACGCCAGCACTCCCATTGTGATAGGGACCGTACACACGTGTGTGCGGTCCATATCACTATGGCGTACGCATACGCCAGCACTCCCACAGTGATAGGGACCCTACACACGCGTGTACGGTCCGTATTACTATGGCGTACGCATACGCCAGCACTCCCATAGTGATAGGGACCCTACACACGCGTGTACGGTCCGTATTACTATGGCGTACGCATACGCCAGCACTCCCATAGTGATATGGACCCTACACACACGTGTACGGTCCGTATTACTATGGCGTACGCATACGCCAGCACTCCCATAGTGATAGGGACCCTACACACGCGTGTGTATGGTCCGTATTACTATGGCGTACGCATACGCCAGCACTCCCATTGTGATAGGGACCGTACACATGCCCTCAGTGCGTATGTACGGTGCGTTTCACACCTGACAGTGGTGACAGGCAGCACACAGACAGGAATAGAGCTGTCATACTTGGCCAAGGCTGGACATCAAGGCATTGCCTGTGCAGTACTACATGTGTCGGGCACAGGTGTGTCAGGCTGTGATGTGGCACATTACTCCTGAGGTGTGAAGCAAATAACTGTATGATGAGCTGTGTACACATGTCATGTGTGATGGTGCACTATGTGCCACACATCCCCTTCACTCCTTTGACATGTGTGCATGTAGTACAGACTTGTTGAGCCATGCGTCACTGGCATGGCAGAGTCACCGACACCCGCAACTGTCCCCTGATGCCAGGTACACGGAATGTTACACCTGAGATGTGAATGCCCGCGTTGCACGCTGTAACTATGTCATGTGTGTGTCATGTGTTCCCATAGGTTTGCTGTAGGTGTTTGGTCAAATGCATCTGCAGTTGCTGCAACCAACATGTGTCTGTGTGTAGATGGGCACTGGACACTGTTACGCACACCAGCCCACATGTGTAATCCGACGTAAGGTGTGTATGTATGCATCGACACGGAGTCTGAAAACAAGGACATATCTGCATACTCTCAATGTATGTGTGATCAGTCTTGACATGTACTCCTTCATGGCAAGGTGTATGGTCTGTCCTTTTTATATGACATGTGACCTGTGCCTCTAGTGTTCCGCAACCTGTCTGTATGATTAACATACTTCTTCTGCACATATGCGGATGTCTGGCACTCCTGTGATGCGTCTGCCTGTTCACTCACACTGGCCTACTGCTAGTTTCATGCCATGTCATGTTGAGCTTGAGAATCCACGTTTGTGGCTGGCTCTTGGTAGGAGTGTCACCTGCCTGGCATACGTGTCCAGGGCATATTGCACAGACCTGACTCTGTATGTAGCATATGTGTATTGCCTGTTGAACATGTGCTCAGTACATTGACATTGGTGGTGTACTGTACTCACTCTTCGTTGTCCCTTCAAATTTACTGCAGGGCTCTGCCTCTCCCTCGACCAATTCCGGACTTGGCTGACCCGAGGGAACATGACTGTATACGCCGCTACCGCTTCCCCCAACAGTTGATTGAGGACTTGACGACACGGCTGGCACCACACCTCCAACCGCTACACAGGTATCTTACTGCACTGACACCCAAGATGAAGGTGATGGCAGCCCTACATTTCTTTGCCACGGGTACCTTTCAACATAACATTGCTCATGTTGGTGGCATGTCCCAAACCATGTTCAGCCGTGTTCTGCATGATTTTTTAGAGGCCATGTTGGATCACCTGGATGAGTTCATAAAATTCCCAACTCCTGAGCAGTTGACAGGTGTCAAGCGTGAGTTCTATGCCCTGGGAGGGATGCCCCATGTCATTGGGTCCATAGATGGAACACATGTGGCTTTGGTACCACCACAGGCACAGGAGGTAGCGTATAGGAACCGCAAGCATTACCACTCCATTAATGCCCTTGTGGTGTGTCTTGCCAACATGGTGATTTCACATGTCTGTGCTCGTTTTCCAGGATCAGCACACGATGCCTACATCAAGAGGCGTAGCAGGGTGCCTGAAATGATGCTGCAGCTGCGCAACGAACGAGCATGTATTGTTGGTGGGTATACTCTGGCAGTCCTGTATTTAACATCATCTTCCTGTCTTACTGCTTCTCCTGACCCATTTTTGTCCATGATGTTTCCATGTAGGGGACGCTGGCTATCCCAACATGCCATGGCTGATCACGCCTCTCCGCAACCCCAGCACGGCTGCCGAGCACCGCTACAACAATGCCCATGGGCGGACCAGGCGTGTGATAGAGAGGACGTTTGGCCTCCTGAAGAGCCGATTCCGTTGCCTCCACAAGACAGGTGGCGCACTCCCATATGCACCAGTGAAGGTCTGCAAGATCTTCCTCGTGTGCTACATGCTGCACAACATGGCAGTGTAGAAAGCTGTGCCACTCATCCTGGATCCAGATGAGCAGGACCATCCACCCATGGAGGATGAAGGGCTTGGTCACGAGGCAAGTGATGTGGAGGAGGAGGAGGCGGTAGAGGACATCCGGAGTCGGCTCATACGCAACTTCTTTGCTTAGTGGTGAGTTCCAGTGTCTTAGTGTGCACGCATTGGGCCGTGTGTGGCATGTGTTGCAATGTGTGTGTCCATCTGCATGTCTGCCAAGTGAGTCAGAGGTGTGTTTGGATGTGTCACTCGAGTGATGGTGCAATAAAAGAATGTTTTTCCAGAGTCATCATTGTCACCTAGCATGTTGACAACCTTATACGTGTCGTGTACATGCACATGCATGCGGATGTGCTTCTTTTGGCTGACTTCTGGTGTGTCTCTCATCCACAGGTACTTGCGCATGCTGTCTGCTGGTGGCATTGTTGTGCTCCTGCTATTCCTCATGAACACAGCAACATGTGCTGAATCAGCGTTACATGCACGGACAAGTTTGAAAATCTCCTTAGGGTAAGGGATGCAGCATGGCTTTTTGGGAGCGGTATTTGTTTTGAATGTGTGTGCACTGCTCCTGTTCATATTTGGATAATTTACATACATGTAGAATCACCATGGGGCACATGACATGGAGCTGAATTCACCTGAATTGATGGTCAGACTTGGTGACAGTCATCTGTAATGGGACTGTGGATTGTGATGAAGCCATCGATGTGTATAACACTGCCCTCGGAAACATACGGGTAGCACCGGGTTGACATGGTGTGTGAATTCCCCATTAGAGGCTCAATGGTGTATAGCAGCCTCTCCGTGAGCAGCAGTTTAGCTGTAACCCGTCACTTGTGTGCCAGTTCTATGGATTTCCAGCATCTGTGGTGCAAAGGGGGGTGCCAGTGTTGGTCCCACGTGTTCATCCACATGACCTGTGTATGTGTTGACAGAGTTGCATTAGCATTCCAACACACATGACTAATAAAGGTGTCCCTCTGCCTCCAAGGTGCCTCATCTCTGTCAATGGTGGTCTGTTGCCACTGTGCATGCGGCATGTCTGGCATAGTTCTCAGAGATGGTGCATATGAGTCTATTTGTAGAGTAGCAATATGCAAGCTGTTTGTCAGGGATTAGAATCTGTATTGTGCATGATGTCCATGGCTGTGTAGGTATTGTGGCATGTCAGTCTCCACGACGGCCACTGTGCTGCATTTGCATCCATTGTGTGTGTGTGCCATGTTGAACCAGACATTCCTTCCTTGACATACACCTTTTGCATAGTTCCTTCCAGAGATCCTTGTCTTTGTGTGCTACTTGTGGCATTGTTTTCTTGACATGGCGCATGCTGCTGCAGGCCCTGCATCAAGGGCACCCAGTGTCCACGCAAACGAGCTGGTGTTCATCATGGATTGCTTGCTGACATGTGCTATGCTGATCAGCAGCATCTGTGCCTCATGCTGCAGCACACTCTGCATTATGCACAAGATCCCCAGTTCCATCCACCTCAAGGCAAGAGAGACCATCCCCCAGGTCAACTACGACATCCGTGTCTAATCCTACCCTGCACTCTACGGACATGTGCGTTACAACTCCCATGATACTTGTCCACATCCAGGGTGCATCTGCACAGCTCTGCTTCTACATCCGGCGACCAGGCCACATCAACGTCCAACAGAGATGGGGGGAATGGATCACTGCCAGCTGCAGGATGACCTTCTCAATCCACGCACACACTCAGGATGCAGCCCACAACCACAACACAACCTTGTGGCACTGTGATCCAACACCCCATTGTGCCATCTCCATGCATCCAACCTTGGCCAGCCCACCATTCTCCACATCCACCTGACTCAAGCATGCAGGACATGGTTCTGCCACGTGTCTACACATACCTGGGAGTAGCACCCCAGGACACTCCACATGATCCCTGACCTCTGCGCATGACTGTTGCTCTTCTAAATAGGTCTGTAGGCACAGTTATGCGGGCACCCCCTCAGCTGGTTGGGCCCATCATGGGTGAGTATGGTGCTCCATGTCTGTATTGGATGATACATTGTGACCCATGTGTGTCCTGTGCCAGACTCAGACCCCAGGGTATGGATGGTTGGAGTTACTTTTGAAATCAGGCATGGTTTGACTTTACAACACACACATGTAGTGGAATAATGCAAAATGACGGCATCATCTCGTGATTGTGATGATTTTTATTTGTGGTGGGGTACGTGTTTGGGGGGATGACAAGAGGTGCTTGGCGGGAGTGTAGAATCCAAAGTTCACAGGGGGAGTTGGTATCCTTGCCATTGGAAGTCATCAGAGTCTATGCCACAGTCTTTGTCAACATTGGTCAGACAGTGACCAGCAAGGCCATGTGGCAGAGAATGTCATTTGCTGATGTGCTGCTGTTGGGCCAGGGGGCCAGGTGCCAGGCCAGGTGACCTGGGAGATGGTGATGTTCCGCTGACTCTCACGGTCTTTTGCGTGGACGACCCACCTTCCTGCGGGGACCCTCAGAAGCAGGCCGTGACGATGCTTGTGATGCTCCGTCGGATGAATCCTCCTCCTCCTGATCCCTCCCTGTGGGTGGTGATGTTCTTCGCCTGGTGGCACAGGGAGGGTTGCCCATGTTTTTGGCAATCCGACGGAGTACACGGGTCATGTCCGTTTGCACCGCCACGAGCTCAGCCTTGGTGTCGCTGTTGACAGGCATGTTGCTCAGCCTGCAGGGTCTTCATCTCCTCGAGGGTCCCCTTGATGTCTGTGAGGGTGGACGCAATCTGGACCATGCCCCTGGCGTCACGCCGGTATGTGTCCAGGATGTTGCTGACGTGTGACAATACCGGTTCCTGAGCCAACTGGTCAGGTTCGTGCCTCCGCCGTCCTCCACTCCCACCACCCCTGCCCACTTGCGCCTGGCCTGCCGTTGTGGGCACATCGGGTCTCTGGGACCCCTGAGGGATGGCATTTGCGGTGTCGCCTGCCTCCTCCTGGGTGCCCGGAGAACCTTGTCCCTCCTGGACAGACTGGCTGTGTTGTTGTGTGCGGGCAGGGCTCCTGGGTGTCTCCTGGGATGTGGCAGGAATGGGGGTGGTGGTTGGCACAGTTGTACCTGACGCAGGTGCTGCAGGTGGTTGGACACCAGAGGGGCCAGGTCGGTCTGGGTCATCCACGGAGTGGTGAGAGTCGTCGCTGCCGGTGGGGTCCTCTTCACGCAGAGCCTGGGCCTGTGAGTCTTCCCCCCCAGTGTTGGGGGGAGATCGACGACGTTGACCTGTGTGTGAGAGAGACAATGTTAATTGTGTTACATGCGACATCCATGTTTCATTCTTTTTTGAGTTGGCACAGTTCCTCTGGGTGGTTGGATTTGGCTTGCATTCCTCTCACAGTGCACTTGTGCATAGGTATGTCCCTTGGCCACAGCTTTCAACACTTTACCTATGTGTGACACAATCTTAGTTGATGCATCTTTTTGGAACGCAGTCAGCAGTGTAGTGAGCGGGCGTAGCAAGCCATGCAGAGCCGCCTTACGTGTTGCACTGTACGTGGCCAAATGGTGTTTTTTCCATGCAATTTGAGAATGCAGGTAGGTAACTTAAGCATTTGTGACAGGGTTCTGACAAACACAGTGGGTGGGTATACTGGGTGTAAGGTTAGGTTTGTGCCTGCAACACGGATGTACTCGTGCACAGATTGACACATGGCCCAGTGTTTATCAAAGGTTGAAGGGGGGGTTCACGCACTGCCAAACCTTGTCTACATGCACACAGTCCACCTGCTGACGAGCGGACATGGCCACACCACCCAAGGGTGATTTGGTCTCCCTCTGTCTCCCTTTCTCCCTCCCTCTGTCAGCCTCCTCCCTCTGTCCGTCTCCCACTGTCTCCCTTTCTCCCTCCCTCTGTCACCCTCCTCCCACTGTCCGTCTCCCTCTGTCTCCCTTTCTCCCTCCCTCTGTCACCCTCCTCCCACTGTCCGTCTCCCTCTGTCTCCCTTTCTCCCTCCCTCTGTCAGCCTCCTCCCTCTGTCCGTCTCCCTCTGTCTCCCTTTCTCCCTCCCTCTGTCAGCCTCCTCCCTCTGTCCGTCTCCCTCTGTCAACCTCCTCCCTCTGTCCGTCTCCCTCTGTCTCCCTTTCTCCCTCCCTCTGTCACCCTCCTCCCTCCCTCTGTTTGTCTCCCTGTGTCCACCTCTGTCTCCGTCCCTCTCTCTCCCCCTCTCCCTCCCTCTGTGTGCCACCCTCTGTCACCTCAGCCCAGCTTCCTGGGCACACACAGTTTGCAGGTCTTTCAAAGGCCATTGGCTTGTTCATGTGGGTTTGTTTCTTATCTCCGGGCACCCATTGGGTGGAATGTCTGAGTCTGTGCTGCTGCGGTGGCGGTGTGTGCTGACACTCTTTCAGAGTGATGCGTCTTCATTAGCTGCTGTTATGTGCAAATTGTGCCTTCATACCCATGTCATCCTGCAACGCGGCCACCATTTGCAGGCAACACAGTACTGTGTGGGGACACACTGTTTGTATGGCTGTGCCCTAGGCCATATGGGCTGAGGGCATTGTTGTGTGCTTCAGAGTTGCTCTATGTTAGTTTTGAGGCCCACCCTCCCGGCATCGGGGACATCCTGTCTTGTGTTGGTGTTTTGTGTGGCCTGTGACTTGGCATGGCCTTGCTTGGGGCATGGGGCATGGAGGCGCTAATGGCATGTGTGTGTTTTTGGAGTGTGGTTGTGTACGGTGCTGGCTTTGGGGGGGTTGCGTGCATGATTGGTATTTTGGTTGTGTATGGCGTTCCCCCATGTGAGGTGAGTTGTTTGTGTACTCACCAGGCTCTCGGACTCCTTCTACTCTGTCTACTCCCACCGGCGGCAGCGTGGCCATCACCTTCTCCTCCCAGGGATGGTAGTGTACCGGTCTGCGGGGCGGCCCTCCTCCAGTGATGTTCCCCTGGTTGTGATCGTCCGTCATTTTGCGGCGGACCGTCCTCCGCAGATCGTACCACCTGGCTTGGCACTCATGCCTGGTCCTTCTGGTGGACCCAACAGCATTCACAGAATTGACAATCCTCTCCCACATGGCTGATTTTTCGGATATGCTGGTCCGTCTGACCAATGTTCCAAAGAGCTGTGGCTCGACTCTGACAATTTCGTCGACAAGGACCTCCAGCTCCTCCTTTGTGAACTTTGGATTCTTTTTAGTGGGCATGGTGTGGGGTGTGGGTGTGGATGGTTGTGGGGGTGTGGGTGTGGATGGTTGTGGGGGTGTGAGTGTGGTTGTGCAGGTGTGTGTGTGTGAATGTGATGAGGGTGTGTTTGTGATGGTGGTTGTGTGAAGGAGTGCAAGTGTAAGGTGTATTGATGGATATAGTATGCTGCAGTGCGTTGTCTCTGTGGTCTGGCAGTAGTGGATCTGTTGCAAAGGATCATGGTTTGTGTGTGTTGGGCCTTTGTATTGGTCCATTTGTGGGTGTGGCTGTGTTTGAACTTTGGGTGGGTGTGTTATAAGGAGTGGTTGTGTTTTGGGCCTCTGTTTAGCTGTTTGGCAGTTGCAGGTCAGTGTATAGGATGTATTTGGGCTTGTTGGACATGTTTTGTGGTGTTGTGTGCATCGAATTGACTCTCCTTGTGTTGTTTTGGTTTGTCCTGGTTCAGTACGAGTGTTTTTTGCATCTGTACGGTGCGTACATGGGCCATGTTGTTGTACAGTGCTGTCCTTTGCTATGGCTTAGTACGACTCGTACATGCGCGATGTTGGGTGAGGGTGCTGGTGTAGGGGCCTGGGGTAGGGTGCGTACAGACACGGGCAGGGTGTTGGTCCGCACCGTCCATCGGTGGTGGTGTTTCGCACCGTACATACAGGGGGGCTGGGTGTACGCTCTGTACATACACAGGTGGGGGTACGCTCTGTACATACACTGGTGGGGTGTGGGTACGCTCCATATATACACGGGTGGGGGTACACTCCATACATACACGGGTGGGGGTATGGTCCGTACATACACTGGTGGGGGTACGCTCCGTACATACATGGGTGGGGGTACGCTCCATACATACACTGGTGGGGTGTGGGTACGCTCCATACATACACGGGTGGGGGTACGCTCCATACATACATGGGTGGGGAGTTGGTACGCTCCATGCATACACGGGTGGGGGTATGCTGCATACATACACGGGTGGGGGTACGCTCCGTACATACACTGGTGGGGTGTGGGTACGCTCCAATCATACACGGGTGTGAGTATGCTCCGCACATACACTGGTGGGGTGTTGGTATGCTCCATTCATACATGGGTGGGGGTACGGTCCGTACATACACTGGTGGGGGTACGCTCCGTACATACACGGGTGGGGGTACGCTCCGTACATACACTGGTGGGGTGTGGGTACGCTCCATACATACACGGGTGGGGGTACGCTCCGTACATACACTGGTGGGGTGTTGGTATGCTCCGTACATACACGGATGGGGGTACGCTCCGTACATACACTGGTGGGGTGTGGGTACGCTCCATTCATACACGGGTGGGGGTACGCTCCGTACATACACTGGTGGGGGTTCGGCGTGTACATCCGCTGCCGGGGGGCGTTTGGCGCGTACATGCGGGGGCTGGGGGGGTGTTCGGCGCGTACATACGAGGGCTGGGGGGTGTTCTGCGCGTACATAAGGGGTCTGGGGTGGGGTGTTCGGCACGTATGCGGGCACATGTCTCCATGGTTGCTATAGGAGTTCGGTCCGTACGGTGTTTTTTCCATACGGTTGTAAAATCGAAAGGACGGGACTGATCGTACTTGCGCGGTCGGACTTCATGTTTCCGATTCGTACGGTAAATCGTCCGGGGATGTGTCGGACACATTTTCCGACCCGAGGACGTGTGGGGAAAATTTCCCAATGCGATTCGTATGGACTTTTTCCCATGCGAATCGTACTTGGCAGTTTGTATGCTACTTGTACGATTCGTACGGAAATAAATCCGGATACGATTCGTACGGGGGAAATTTTTCCAGGATCGGAATCGGCCCCTAAATGCCTTATGCAAATACCAAAAGTAGTAAGTTTAGGATTTTGTCTCAAATTAGTTCTGTGAATCGGCCCGTAGTCTTTCTACTAACTACTACCCACAGTAGATATATCATTATGTAGCCTAGCATGTTTGATGACTTGTAAGAAAATCTACAGTTTTAGGTACGAAATGTATTTACTTATTAGGAAGAGCTTTACAAATTAAAGTGCAACTCACAGTTGAACAAGCACTATATTAGGATGATTTTTTCACAATCAATTTGATTTGTGTTTTTTCCAACTGTTTAATGATTAACAAAATATAATGCTAATCTGCACCCTCAGGGATGATAAATGATAGCATGCTTTAGTAACTTTTCTGTTACTACCATCTGAAGAACACTAAACACAAGCATTTTGTTCCATTATCTATATGTTTATTACTGCTGTATATTACATGTCTTCTAATTCTGTGGTTTGCATGTAAAAAAACTTAATAACGTTTGAAATTTTGAAAGGAACAATTGTATTTATATTCTACATCTACCGACTTCCTTAAACTTACTGTTTACTTACCTTCTACTTTAGTCTTCGATTTGACATATTACTAATAGTACCTGTAAGTTAAATGTTCACTGTGAATATTTAAATCACTCTCCCCTGTGACGATAGCTGTTTGACAGTACAGAAAGTTATTACATTACCTACATTACCAATTAATAAGCCATTTAAAATAAACAAAATTAGAAATAACATAGTTATAATTTTCTTTTTAAGTCTATCATTAAAACTTGATTTGTAGAAATGGTACTATGGTCCATAATTAAACATTACATAAATATGCCACTGATACTATCAATCAACTATAACTCGCCAATTGCAAATGTATTCTTCACACCATTAAACAGCGGCATTTTAATAAATATATTAATGCAGCAATTATATGTACATTGTGATATGGAGATACATCTTTTTCTTTTACAGTTGCTGTATATATGGCAGAATTTTGCTAAATGTTTAGATAATTTTGCATTGTTATACTACACAGAATTACACAAGTTATGCCCACACTTTTCCATTGTGTTACTCTTCGGTGTCAGTTCCCTTGCCATGTTCTTGAATCTCTCGCTTCTGCTTCCTGCTTAATGCATTGTACTTGCTTCACTGCAAAAATCTTCAAAGATTGGTCTTCATTCTTTCACTTTTCTTCCACATGCCTTCACAGCCATCTCTCAGCTTCTCCTCCTGCTTCCTTTTTATCCCTTTTATCCATTTCTAAAATCTCAGAATACAATTTCCTAGATTGTCTTCACAAAGTTAATCCTACTGCAGCCTATGCTCACTCCATCCTTCTTCATTAAAAAAATCAGTAATTTAATAATGTTCGAAGGAGAGAAATTTGAGGGTGTCTAAAAATTAAAAAAAACTTTGGAAAAGAAAAAATGGTGGAATTTGGTAAAATAAGCAGCATTGGAGGAAATAATGTGAAAAGAGGTGAGAATTATGGCGTAATCCTCCAAAACAGAAAGTTAAAAAATGAAGAGAAACACCACCCAGTGACAGAACGCAGGAAGAGAAGCAGTGAAGGGGAAGATCTAGGCAACTCTCACATAAAATCTGACAGAGTGAGCCCATGTACAAAAATTATTGTTTTTTCAACTTAAAAAAGTTAAAAAAAGGTACGTTAAAAAAATAAATACTCGTATCTGGTTTCTGCATACTGGTAAATGCCATTTATTTTGAAGATTTCAATAAAAAAATGTAGGTGAAATGGTTTATCACGATTGTAGACTATAAAATTGTTTATCTATGAAATCACATGCAACCTATTGAGCATGTTGTCAAAAAATCTTGATGAAAATGATCTTGTAACCTCTCCAGTTTGATTATCTGTCATGCCGCACATTCCAGAGCTGCAGGTAGTTTGTCACTAGATGATACCTGAACCACTTTTCATGAGGCTGGCTTATGAACACATTACTTACTGGATATCTTCATTACCGGGATCCATAGTCCTCCTTGTCCAAGTCCTAACTTTAATGATACTTCCTGCCTCTGACAGACTCTTTCCATACATTTGGGATGTGTGAACCCTGTAAATGAAGCCCTCTTTCTATCTCAATAAACTGGAGTAGAAGAGCATCCCTTCCCTGCCCGAACCTCATATATAATGCACGTTCAACAACTAGAGGTCCAGGGAAGGCGGGGGGGAATGTGGATTGGGACAAGGAGGACCATGGATTGTGGTAATGAAGATTACTGATAAGTAATGTGTTTATTATCTCTTCACTTCGATCCTCCTAATCCCAGTCCTAACTTTATTGAGGATTTCTTAAGCTACAAAACCTGCAGTGCCACTTCACTGATGCAGAAAAAAGAGTACATTTATTGAATTACAATTACTTTATTGCATATTTTAAGACAGTGGAAGCAGAATTACTACTCAATACATATGACAATTCCAATCTGTAATGATTGACAGAGGTGAGTTAAGAGGATCATGTAGCAGCCTCACAAATCTTCTGTAAGGATGCTTCACCCAGCTGTGCCCAAGGCATTTAGACTGACTTCGCTGACCTGCCTTGAACGGAAGCTGGAGGAGAAACACTCATGCATGTATATGATTGTGACATTGCCTGCCTGACACACCTACTTAGAGTCTCGAAAGATGCTTTTTTACCTTTGCTGGTTGAATCAAAAGAAATTAAAAATGCATTAAAAATCCTGGACTCCTTTGTACCCTCCAGGTATTTGGATAATGCTCGCCTAAAAGCAAGGAATAAGGGCAACTGAGAAACATCACTTGACTGTAGTACCTTCAGAATGTCCTCCTTTGAGAAATGAAACCTGGAATTTATTTTGGGAACACATTTTTGGTCCAACCTGAGGACTACTCTATCAGGAAAATTCTTGAATGTGGCTAGGATGTTACTCTCAACTCCCCCATCCTTTTTGATGAAGTTATTGCTAATAAGCAGACCGTCTTAGATATTAGCCAACAAAGGTTGGCATCCTCCAAAGTTTCAAATGGAGACTGTTGTATCCCTTTAATCGTAACGACAAGGTTTGGGGCTTGTGTAACAAGCTTTTTAAACCTAAACTTTTTAGGAGCCTCAGTCCTAGAGGATAAATAGTTGTCAAATCTCAATTCACACTAGGTACTTTAACAGCCGCCCACTTATCTAATAGGGTCACAGGAGATAGCTCTTTCCAAAAACCATCTCAAATAAAGTCAAGGATCTAGAACTGGTCTCAGTCTTTAGGATTTGATAATCTGAATGATTTAATTTGGAGGGTTTCCTTGAAGATTTTAGGTCCCCAACCTTTTGTCTCAAGCAGTTCTAATCTCTTAAACCTATCCTCTCAAGTCCCATGCCATCAATCTGAGAGTTTGAAGCTGAATTGACAAGAGAGTAAAATGGACAGGAGAAGGTTGTACTGATTAGTAGAGAAACTGGCTTTAGGATAGGGACAGTAGAGGGAAAACCATTGGCAAAAAGGCCAGAATGGTACAATGACAATCACCAATGAGTCTCCTCCTGAATCTTCTGAAGCACCTTTGGGAGGAGAGGAATCAGTGGGAAGCCATACAGGCCATAGCATACAGGCCACAGGATTGACAGTCATGCTATTGCCTAGGCTTCAGGGCACCACATCTCCACACAGAATGCTAGGAGCATTGTACTGTTCGCTGATGCGAACAGATCTATAAATGCTCTCACAAAATGTGTACAAAGCGTGTTGAACTCCTGAGCAAAGAGGTGGTTCTGTACTGAAGAAGGAAGATTCCTGCTTAGACTGTTCCCTCTGAAGTTCAGCTGAACCAGAATGTATACAGCTGAGATCATGAGAAGATTTTTATTTGCCTAGGAAAAAAATGTGTCACTATCAGATATAGGGGCATATTCACAAGAAGCCAACGCCGAGTTAACGGCACATTATCGCAGCCAAAGTTGCGATGAAGTTATCGCTCCCAATCACAAGCTGGTGTTAACAGCCCACAGCACCAGTTTACCCGCGATTGCAGCCGCACAAAACATCATCACAGATGACCTCTGCAACTATCGCTAATGAGATGCAGAGTAGGCATTGCCGTGCCAAAAGCCGTGACAACACCACACCTCAACATTCACAACAACCAGCTAGATCGGCGATAAGAACACAAAACAGGTGATAAGGCGCGTTAGCACCAGGAAACTAACACCTGCTCTGACCTGGTGCAAAATCGGACGGCAGCCTGCAGCAAAAAAGGGAGCACAGCCCACAGCCACAACTGAAGAACAACAGATACACCGGGCAACTGAACATGCAGCCTGGATGGCCGAAATGGCAATAACATCCCACGCCACCACCCCCAGGACCCCCCTCCCCGGCACCCCCCGACCACAGACATGCCACATCAGCAACACCTAAACATGTACAAAATAATCTGCATGATGTCGCACAATCACAACTGGTGACATGCATGTGTCGTCAAAAAAATGAGCATCACACATTCACTTCCGATGCAACAAATAAAACTTTATTAAAAGGAACACAGAACTGAAATGAAGACAGATGTTGGCTCCCCTCGGGACAATCCATAGGTCACAGTCTGCAAGGCAAAAACCATGATGAGAAGTTGTGTCCTGCGCACATCAAATGACAGAGAGAGAGTGAAGGAGAAAGAGAGGGGGAGAGGGAGAGAGAAGAAGAGAGGGGGAGAGAGAGAGAGAAGAAAAGAGGGGGAGAGAGAGAAGAAGAAAGGGGGAGAGAGAGAGAGAAGAAGAGAGGGAGAGAGAAGAAAAGAAGGGGAGAGAGAGAGAAGAAGAGAGGGGGAGAGAGAGAGAAAAGAAGAGAGGGGGAGCGAGAGAGAGAGAGTGCCGCCCCTGCACACCCAGGCCACACTGCTCACCTACTACCACTTGCCGGTATGTATTGCAATGCACCAGGTCACACATCTGAGACAGACCCGTCATCTGAAACAGAGTCCAGATACATGACTGGCACAGTGCACACAATTGCACAAGACAACATCACCTTCCCGCCCCTGCGCACCCAGGCAGATGCATCCCAGCCGCTCCCACCGCCCAGCGGTACATGCCCGCCCATGCACACCCAGGCCTCACTGCTCACCTTCCGCCACCGGCGTGCATGGAAGAGGTTCCACCACGTGCCGCTGCAAGCCACAAGCCCGGGCCCGCTGACATGGCACCCTCCACATCATGCAGCCCCACTCCGCAGCCTACCAGGTCACACGTTTGGTGCTGGGTCTTGATTACTCCATGGCAGAGGACATACCAGTGCACAGGGCATCATCTTTTCCACTAGTTATCAGTGTATGACACCGCATGGCTACGAACGTGCTCGGCAATGCTTTTTCACTTAAAACGAGCAGCCGCGGCACAACTCTGGTTCCCCTCACCGGGACGGAGTACTGCACGGCGAACTCTGGTGAGTGTTCTCTGTGAGACTGCATGCTCTGCAGACCACTTAGGCTCTCCTTTTCTAGACATTGAGCCTGGCCTTATACCACATTACCATTTGTATTTTAGGTCGTTAACCCCAAACGGATGACATTTGATTTCTTCTTAAGGTAATCCCTGGTCGGGCAACTCACCGTTTTGTCAGTCTTGTTTATGTTGTGACATACTTTGCAAGGAGTTTGGTATTCATTATTTTCGGGTCCTTTTATTTGTTGTTCTTCCAGATTTTAAACGTTTGGGTGTAATTCCCCGAGGTGAGGCCAACTACAGTGGCCAAATATTGATGCATTGTGAAGGGACATGCAAGTGACTAGCCCTTTTTGAGTGAGTTGTTTCCCTAATTTTTTCTTGAACTTACTCGCTTATATGCCACTCCATCGCTGGTCGAGGAGGCCTTTGTTGATAGTCTGCACCGTGTATTTCTTGCTTTAGGTGCTGTTCTCTCCATTCTCTGATGTTTTGGAGCCTACGCGCCAATTATCCCATGATCCCCCCCACCGTGTGAATTTTCACGTTAATTAACTCTGTCTCTCGAGTTTTTAAAAGTACTTCCCGGTTTGTCCTGATAAAGAAGTCCCTCCGTTCTTTTAATACTAGGTGCCGCCCACCTCCTCATCCACTCTAGTCCTGAGGAAGACCCCCCCGTAAGGTTTTCAGACACCTACTGCAATTTGGGGTTGAAACGTCAACATCTCCTGATCCCGTCAGCTCATTCAACAGCGATTTTTCACTGGGATAACTTTGAAGCATGGCTATATAATCTTTTGACATTGTTTGGATTCATGTGGCTAAAGGTGGAGCCGTTCATTGACCATTGATGAGGATCACGAGATTTGCACTTTACTCTCTCTCGATACCTGTTCACCTTCACATCAATCACTTAAACCCTTTCTCCCACACCCTTTCCTTTTCCACTTGAGGCACTCAATTATCTAAATGTTTTTTGACTCCATCGTATGTTCATTGTGATTAAATACCAGTGGACGTTACAAGGTGCGTATGCCTTATTTGTTTTTTTGATTTCGTTAAATGTTGTGTTCATGATAAATAATTTTGTACTGGGACTACACTGTGGTCAAGCAGGGCACACAAAATCTCAGCTGTCCGGACCGCCAGGACGGGGCATCATCTCAAGCTGCACACCTGCTCAGCACTTCAGGTGCACCTGCCTCAGTGCACCCAAAGTCACCGTCCCGAGGCAAGGTGCCTGTGCCGGCCGCAAAGCTTCTGGTGCCAATAACCCTGTGCAGCCCTTGTCAGCACCACGTGGTAGTAGGCCTGTGCCGGCCGCAAGGCCTCAGGTGCCACTAACCCTGTGCAACCCCAGTCAGCGCCACATGGTGGTGGGCCCGTGCCGGCCCCAAGGCCTTGGGTGCCACTAACTCTGTGCGCAACAATGCATGGGCCCTTTATGATTGAGAACCGTGAAGCGTCCATCATCCAGTCACCACTGGCAGAGGGGAATGTGACTTCATCGTCCCGTTATGTTGGCGGGGTCACATGGCCTGTGACGCCTGTGCCAGATGGGTGTGGTGTGTGTGCAAACCTGCCGTCAGGGAGTGGCTGTGACATGCTGACAACTAGACCAGTGACCTGCACACCACCAGTGAGTTCGCCTGCCACGGGTAGCAATGATGGCCCCCCCTCGGAGCGTAAGCGGAGTGGTCTTGCCTGCCGTATGCCAGACCAGCGCAGGGCTTGCAACAATGACTCGCAGGCTCTGGGCGTGGTTCAGTCCATGTCCGGACAAGGAAGTGACTAATGCGTGGGTCCCTGTTGCAGTGTCCACGGCACCTGGAACACAATAGGCAATGTAGCACCCTCTGTCTGGCATCCCACAGAATGAGCATCATTGATGCAAGGGAAATCACTGTCCCTACATCCATACATGGTTGATGAAAAACATGACACAGCAGTGCATTACTGGATGTTTATTGCACATCCAGTGCAGTTTTGCAGCTGGAGCGGTACAGGGCCATGCCAAGCACACTACACAATATGGCCACGTGAAGGGCCACGTGAAGGGCCAGCCAGAGTCCATTCGGGGATGACAATTACTGCAGGAGGGGAAGGGTACAGTCCGCAGCCTGGTCGCCGTGTCATTGGTCATCAAACAGGATATGGCAGTACATGTCGCTGTCCAAGGTGAATGCATCGGAGTGTATCAGGGGGTCAGTGGAAGGTCATGGGGCCATGTGCGGCACCAAGAAGAAACAGGCTAGGTGGCGGAAATTAATGCTAGTGCCTCCTTTGGAACACAAACCCATCCACGTCCTCGTCCCCGGATGTGTGCTTTGCCCCACCTGTGGGTGTTGCAGTACCGGCTGAGGCACTGTTTGCAACTGACACATTAGGGGCACGGAGGAGGATTGTCGTCCGCACTATGTGCCACTGACACATCAGGGGCCGGAGGTGGATTGTCGGCCGCACTGTGTGGCAGTGACACATCAGGTGCCGGAGTGGATATGCCTGCCGCACTGTGAGGCACTGGCACACCAGGGGGCAGAGATGTGGAAGGTGTGGGGGTATCAGCATTCAACAGCGCAATGCTTTGTAGCAGAAATGCCATGATGAGGATTTGCCGGGCATGGTAGATCCCATCTACATTTCGCTGATGTGCAGAGGTGGCTGCCATCCATCCCGCCTCCATCCGCAGCATGTTCCCCATGAGCCTCCGCATGTGTGCCAGCTCACAACTGGCATCGCTGGAGCCCCCTGAGTGGACAGGTGTTCTTCTCTCCGCGTCATGACTCCAGCGATGTCAGTCAGGGCTCGTTGGAGACCATGGAGCGGGCCTAGACTCCCAAGGATGGCGTTCATTTTGGTAGCCATGATGTCGAACCCCACCCGCACCTGCTCAGCCGATTCCCTCTGGCCCTCCAGCACATGGCGTTGGATGGCTGTGTGTTGTTCCTGGGGGTCTTTAGAGACTGCCGGGCCGTGGGTGCCTCCTGCAGGGTGGTTTGGGTGGTGGGTGGTGGGTGGTGGGTGGTGGGTGGGGTGTCCTTGATACAGCTGGGCTGCTCTGATCCTGGAGGTGAGTCACGGATGATGTCAATGATGTCTAGGAGGGCTTGTGCGTCGATGCTGGGGTTGTCCTCCTCGTCATCAGTAAAGAGTGGCTGGGACTGCCCTGCAGGGGGTTTTGATGGTGGCCCTCCAATGTGATGGGGATATGGTATATTACAATGTGTCCACATGTATGTGGCCGCATGGTACATATTGACATTCAGACAGCATGGCATTGTACATTGTGACAGTCTGTAGATCTGGGCGATGACCCAGAGTAATTGAGGGTGTGCACGGTGCTCTGCTTGAATGTGCATGTGTGCCATCATGGTCATCTCCACCCGACCCCCCAGTACCAGGTGGTCACTCACCCTGTTGCGGTTGTGTTGTGTCCTGTCGAGCAATGTCCGATCCCCCTTCTCTGGCCACAGTATCCACACTGATGACTGTCGACACCAGCTCCTCCATGTCATCCAGCATGAGCTGTGGCGCTGGGCCCCCACCTCCAGTCTGCATTGCTGCCTTCTGGTTGGCTGAGAGTTTCTCCTTGGTCTTTCACTTGATGTCATTCCATCGCCTCTTGACCTCATCCATTGTCCTCTTGTGCTCTCCGACGGCATTCACCTTGTCCACTATGTCCCGCCATATTTCATTTTTGGTGCCCAATGGCACTTTGGAGGTGACGAACAGTTGTTGATGGTGTTCCATCACTTCCGTGACTATGATCCTGTTCGCCTGCGGACTGAACTTCGTCTTCCTCGTCTTCTTGTCCTTGCCCTTCCCTGTCCCCGAGGTCCCAGGCTGGTCGTCCGGGGTGCTTGTGGGGTTGCACTTGTCCTCTGTGCCTGCTCCGACTGCCTCCATGGTGCTTGGGTGCTGGTCAGTGGGTGTTTTTTCTACTTTTATGGTGATTTTTCCCAGCTGCCAGGTGTGTGTTGCAGGCCTGGCACTGCCTATTGCTGATTTCCTCATCGCGCTTTGGCCCATCACAGGTTTTTTGTGTTGTGGCTTGTGTTTTTATCTCCATCGAGGTGGTTGTATTGCGGCCATTATCCGCGGTGTCGGCAGACTATCGCATGGTACCGCCTTGTTGTGAATTCCACGTTGACATGGGATTATTTTCCCGCGATAGGCTGCGATGTGTAAAGTTGCGTTAACATTTTTTGCCATTGTTTATCACACGTTCTTGTGAATATACCCCTTAGAGTGCTGTTTTTTGTTCAACTCTGACAGTTCAAGTAGGCTCTCGCTACCTGGTTGTCTGTCCTGCAATCACATTGCAAACGCTCAGCCTAGAGATAAACGACTGCAGGGATTTCCACACTACAGTTAGTTCCCTCCAATTGTAAGGCTGTACACTTTTGGTTTCAAACCATTGCCCCTCTCTCTCTTGGTCTTTCAGTGTCACTCCCCATCCCCACTGGCTTGCATCTGTAGTTGAATGTAGTGGGAAAGGAGGACATAGTGGAACCCCTTTGGAGAGATTGTTCTCTACTAACCACCACTGCAACTCCTGTCTGATCTGAGGGGTAACCTGGATTAGATGACTTAGTTCCTGGGAACCTAGTGACCACTGTTGCAGCACATGGTTCACTGGGGGCTTTAAATGGAAATGTGCACTTGGAACTACTGCTGTGGTCACTGCCATCACCCTTGGACTGTTAACCACCCCCTGACAGACAGTGACTGGTGAGGTTGGAGAGGAGACACATTGGACTGAATTGAAAGATTTCTGCCTTGTGAGAGAAAGACATACCAATTCTGGTGGCAAATGTTGCCCCAGTAAAAGTCTTATTTGGGGATGGAAGGAGTTGTGATTTCTGTAGGTTGATCATGACCCTAGTCTCTGCAGTACATTGATCATCATCTTCATATTCTGTTGAATCTTAAAGAGAGTAGAGGCACATAAAAATAGTCAGAAAGGACAGGCCACAAGGAAAGGCTTGAATCTGCAAGTGTTGATCTCCCTCCCACTGCAAAACAAAGACATCTGTGGCTCTCCTGATGAATAGAGATGTGAAAGTATGCATCAGAGAATGTCCATGATTGCAAGAAGTCCCTTTCTGTAAACAATGAAATTAACAATTGGATGTATATCATCCGGAATTTTTCTACTAGAACATGCCTGTTTAAACATTTGACATTCAACATAGGGAGAAAACTGTCATCTAGCTTTCACACTAAAAAAAGTAGGATAGACTACTTTTTTTCTTTTGGTGTACCAGAACAGGTACAGCAGCCCCTTTGTCCTACAATTCTTGAATTTCCAAAATTATAGATTGCCTTCTTATGTCGTCTTTTGATAAGGAGGCAGGAATAAGCCTGTGATTTGCAGTCTTTTCCAGAAAGGTAATGGAGTATCCCTCCATGATGTTGTTCAGCACCCATACATCTGATATGTGTTCCTCCTATTGTTGTAAATAGAGTTGCAGTCTTGCACCAACCCCATGATAATCATTTTTTGGGGTGACCTTAATTTTGAGTGCTGGTTGGTTGGGTTTTTGCAGCAATTGCAGCCACCTGACCTCTGCTCAGCAATGAAGGGGCGTTCGTCTTGTGATGTTTGTGGTTATTTTGGGAAAAGAAAGGCTTTTTCCCTGACAACAGTTTGATAAGTCTCCAAATCTTTTTCTCAACCACAGCTCCTTGGACTATACTGTCCAATTCAGCATCAAACAACTTTTGGCCCATGAAAAGCTATTTCTGAATGAGTGACCTTTGTGGGAGATCAAATTCCCAACACTTCATCCACAGACATCTGTATCCTGAAGTTGATGCACCTGCAGCTGTGATGCTGCCCACAAGCAATCAAAGAACATATCAGATAGAATTTGTGCTAGCAATTATATATGAGCAGGAATGGGCCTAAGGTCAGTAGTGGCTTGGAGGCAATCATGCAATCTTTTAAAAATACTTGACTGGAGAAGTTCAAAGCAGCAAATGATCTTTTCATAGTAGCCTCTACTTTCCCATCCACTACGTCTGTCAATGTAGAATGCTTTGAAACGAGAGAGGAAGCAGACCCCATAGATGCCAATATGGTGTTGAGTTCAGGGTCTCTGGAAATTTATCTCAAAATGTTGAGGAAGAAAGGAATGGCAGACTTATCAGTATCCTTTCATATTTTAAGTAGGACCTGTTTTATCACCTCATGTAGGGGTAAATTGTCAACTTGTGCTCCACTGTATTGAGCACAGAACCCTTCATATTGCTGAGGATTTTTTTCAAAGCCAATGACTTCTCAGATGTACTTTAAAAAGTCTCAGAGCTGGGTATCTTGAATATATTTCCCTTTTTGATCAGATTCCTGATCATCTTGATCCTTTCTCAGTTTCGTTGTCCTGGGCTCTAAGAGAGCAGAATCTATTGCCTCCTTAATCAAGGGTTGTACGTCTGTCCTGTCCATCATCATGATATACAGGCTCTAAACTATCCTCCTTTGCAGCAGCCTTTCTCTTCTTCACCTCATGGTTCATCTGTACTTGGGCTCACTACAGAAGCATCTCATTATGGGGCCAACAACACAAGGGGAAGCCTCGCTCTCTTGGGAATATTACTTTTGATTTTTTTCCCTGTGCCTCCCCCATGCCTGCCATCTATACTAAAAAAAGCACACGGTAGCAATCTGACTCTGCGGCTCTCAGCGGTATGACCACCGATGCAACAACAGCTTGCCACACCAGCCCAGCACATGAGCGGTGAGCACATTGGCGTTCAGCGACAGAAGTAGTACATATTAAAATCAGAAACCAACATAATATGGATATGCTTTTTTTTTTTTAAAAGACATATCTTTTGCGTGTCTGTTGACAGACAGAAAACAATGCAGGAGGTGGTGCAGGGGAGGGACAACCTTCTACTCCACGTTATGGAGATAGAAAGGGGACTTCATTTACAGGGATCATAGATCCCAAATGCGTGGAAAGAGTCTGTCAGATGCAGGAAGCCTCATTAAAGTTAGGAAGGGGACAAGGAGGATGGAGGTGAGGTGGTAATGATGCAATACGCCCTTATGAGCATTTCCACTTTGATGTGAGCTCATCATGGGCCTCACAAAATTCTTAGGGAAAGCAGACATTTTTAAGGCCACTAATAGATGGTGGCTCAGTCAAAAGATGCTGATCCTTTTAAGTGTTTTCTATTTAAGCCATTTCTTTGTTGACCTCTGGTTGTGTTTCTGTTCATCTCCACCATTTGGAGACATTTGGTGGGAGTTTAAGTTGGTGTCCTGGTCCTGCCAGACATTTCCTCATTTGATGATTTCCCATACTTACTTTCAGAAAGTCATATCCTTTGGGATAATAAATTTGCTAGATTTCTTTTTTCTCTGTGACAAGTATTACTTCATAAATTAAGACAAGGATGGTTCAATTCTTATTTCAGTGCTCATACTAATCTGTCTTTACTGGTGCTGAGTAAGGGAGCAGTTAGTGCTGATAAGAGAAGATTTTTCCATTTCTGGTGAGTGAGTGTTTGCAAATGGTTTTCCAGATCTACGTTTCTAAGAACAGAATCCCCAGGAATAAAAAGAGTTCTACCTGTTTCTCGTTTTCATTGGAGCTAGAACCCAAAACAGTAACATTTAATTGGAAGGAGTGTCTACATGTTGTATGATCTGAGTATGGGAATGTTCCTCACCTTAATGTATTTCTTTTTTCAGGGAGAGACTCTTTTTAAGGGATTATAATCAGCAGATAGAAAAAAGACAGCCATGTTTGAAGGTAAAGTTCTTCCTCATAAAACAATGTATGTATAAGTTACTTCAGGAGTGTGATGCCTTGAGAGTAATTTAAACCCTTTATATTCCTCTCTAAGGAATTTCTGGAAGAAACACCCTTGGAGGTGTTCAGAATGAAGAAATGGTTTCCCTATCTGTTTAGTCCCGTTCCCCTGTTCCATTGTTCCAAAGTCAATTAGTAACCAGTATTTCCTGCTAGTGAATTACTCAAAGGAGAGAAGGGGATTTGGTGGATCTACAGAATTCCTATAAAACTCTTTTACAAAAGGTTTGTGCAGTTTTATTTTTATTATAGTGTTGATGACATTATTTTCTGTTCCCTCCACTGAGACTACTATTCTTTCAGCTGTTGACTCTCTTTCTTCAGCAGGCACACCAAACAATTCGCTTTTTCAATTTTTTTAGATCTATGCCATACTTTCAAGATTGGAAATCAAGAATATTTTCTATGTCTTTTGCTTCTTTTAGGTCAGTGGTGATGACTCTGCTCACTTTCTTCTTACCTTCCAAGTCATTCTTACTCTTGTGGGTGTTCCTCTTGAGGACATTCCTCTTCTCTTACAGGTACTTTGAGGCTATAATGGCGGATAAAATTATTTTTGAAAAAAAAGAATGGAGTGTAGCCTGGTCTGTCTTGGCATCTACCTTACCTACTACCCCTAAAACCCAAACAGGTTTTCTGTCCCCTGTGGAGCAGATCGGGGAATTTACACTCATTCTACCCCAGGGGATAGAAATCCCTTAAAACACCCAAGTATGGCTATTTTTAAAAAAAGGAAGGGGGTCTGGGCTAGCCCATCCTGGCTTTGGGGATGCACCCTCACTGCTGAAGTCCAAACAATCTTTCAGGCCCTTCTTGGAGGCAGATTGGAGACAGATCTGTCATCTGTGAGGTGGGGGGCACACTAGGGGCCCGATTCACAGAACAAACTTAAGACAAAATCCTAAACTTACTACCATTTTGGTATTCACAGAATGCACTTACTGCTTTTGGTATTCACAGAATGCACTTACTACTTTTGGTATTCACAGAATGGATTTACGACTACTAACTTTACGTCCGCACTCGGGCTGGAAATTCCGTCTCGGAGGCGGAGCTTCTGGCCCGGAGGCGGAGCTTCCGGCCTGGAGGCGGGGCTTCCAGGCCGGAGGCGGAGCTTCCGGCCCAGAGGTGGAGATTTTGGCCATGGCTAAATCTCCGCCACTGGCCGGAATCCCCATCTCCGGCCTGGAAGCTCCGCCTCCGGCCCGGAAGGCCCGCCTCCGGCCCGGAAGCTCCGCCTCCGGCCCAGAATTTCCGGCCCGAGTGCGGACGTAAAGTTAGTAGTCGTAAATCCATTCTGTGAATACCAAAAGTAGTAAGTGCATTCTGTGAATACCAAAAGTAGTAAGTGCATTCTGTGAATACCAAAAGTAGTAAGTTTAGGATTTTGTCTTAAGTTAATTCTGTGAATCGGGCCCTACATACCTAGAATAGATTAATTTATTTAAATTAATGGGGTGGGCCAGCCGTCATGACATCAGGCTGCAGGCCAAAGAGTTTTTCTACCCCTCAGGGAAGCAGATTATGGGGTATACCACGAATCTACCCTGCTGGTGTGATGGCACTAAATGCCAGAGGCCATATTACTGAAAGGTCCAAGTGGCAAAACAGGTTTTTATGCTGGCAGGGCATTTTGGTATTATAGAAGGGGTTGTAGATACTTGTGTGGTTCCATCTGTAATACAGAACTGCTCTAGTGCACATTTTACAACAGAGAAATCTCAATGGGGTGATCCCTCTTTTGCATGGGGCCTTGGTCTCATGAAAATCAGGGAACACTTTGCCTTTGCACCAACACCTTAATATATATGGAGAGCCGTTGAGATGTACAGTCACGGTGCAACATATACAGTTGGTGCACAGTAACTGTGCCCACAAGGGTGCCCATCAGGAGGGAGGCATAGAGGTTTCAGAGATATAATGCACAGCACCTGCATGCAGGGAGATACCTTTCCCCCTCTTCGAAGAGATGGTTGTCCACCTCCAATGAAAGAGATACCCCCGGTTTCAACGTTCAACCCTGTCCTTCACTAAGGTGATTTCCTCATCGTATGCACAAACTAGCAAAGAGGGAGTTAACTCACCCTCCTACTCTCTTCTGGGTGGCAGAAAAACTATGGTGCCCAGGAGTAGGACCTAATACCAAGATGGGCCGACGCCCTACATATTCCAATTTTGGTGTCCAATCCCTGGTGTCTAGTTGGTTTTCTACCTAAGCTTCCTAGCTGGTGTAGGCATATGTGGGTAAACAACTCAATTTGCCCATCCAGTGGCTAGATAGCTCATGCGTCCCTTAGGAAAAAAGAAAAAGAAGTGTTAACCACTAATCTGCTCTAGAGTGGGGTGTCGGACCATCTTTGAACCTGGACACACCCTGGGTACTAGGCAGTCTTTCTGCCCCAAGAAGAGGTGCCCTGGAGGTTCCTCTCTCTCTCCCAGTCTATAGGTCAAAACTATGCCGAAAGAGATCCCACTTTTCTCCCAACTTCCTCTCACTTACTCCAGGAGATGGCAGCAGCATTCAGGTTCTAGGCCAGCTGGCACACTAGGAATACTAACAACACTGGACTTTTTTGAAAACTGAAGAGCCAGTGGAATCAAGGGTGGGTTGGCTTGTGTGGATACCAGAATGTTTTCTTATTAAGAATACTGTGTGAATGTAAAAGCTATGCCTAAATACCCTTTACCTGCTTTTTCCATGGTATGCAGTATTAAGATCCTGGGGTCAACTAGCACCCAGCGAACCCTGCCAATTTAGGATTTCTGAAAAATAAAAACACATGGGAATGGTGTGCATGGATCCAAGTATGTTGTCTTTCCCAAAATGTCCTGCAAATGTCATATGGGTCATAAATAAATTATTTCCAAGATGTATTTGATAGAAATCTTCTGCACTATAAGCAAAAGTCTTACTATCGTACATTACCATATGTCTTCTGAGAAAAACAGTTCCCCACATGTGTGGGAGGGTCAAATGTATGCAATATGAATGAACCAAAACTAACCACATGAAAACCACTGTGGCACAACATAGACTTCATATTGTCCAGGTTTTGACCAGTTTTGACTGATATGATAGGTCCATCCATACGAGTTGAGAAGCATTTTTATTGGGAAATGTGTGGGAGTACCATGTAGTAGAACTTTATTCAGTTTTTGCAGATTCCGATACTGTCCGTCTCAGGAATGTGATGAAAATCTGGTATTTTAGTCAGAAATTGTTGCTTGCATGGCTTTGGAGTAAGAAAAAGTGGTGTGATACATGTAAGCTACTCCACCCAGGACCCTCCTGGGGTCTAGTTTTCAGAAATGTCTGTTGGTAGATTTCTCTGGTTGCAGCAAAACCTGAGGCCAAATACCACCACCACCCACAGTTCCAGAAATAATTATATTCTGAGGACAAATCTTGATGCCTCCACATTACATTTTAAATGCTTTCCTAGCATGGCTGATAAGCCCACCAACACAGGTGAGTTACCTTTTTAGTTGCAAGAAGTGTGGAAATGCTGGGTGATAGGACTTTTGTCAAAGGATGCAGAGTCTGGAATGTTGGGTGATGGGACTTTTGTCAAGGGATGCAGATTCCAGAACTTTCCCTCACAGAACTATGAGGAAAATTACCTGATTTTAATCCAAGTTTGATGTTTACTGGACGTTCTGGGTAAAAAAAACGAGTCGGATCAACATAAGCCACTCCACTATGGACTCCTCTGGTGTCTAGTCTTCCGAAATGTCTGTGGTTGGTAAGCTTCCTTAAGGTGCCAGCTGTCCCTGGAACCAAATCTCACACCTGCCCAAATTCCAATAAAGATTGAAATTCTAAGGAACGATCTTGATGTCTATACATTTCTTAGGAGTTTTTCCTGTGGAAAGTGATAGGCTCATCTACACAAGTGCTGTATCATTCTTATTGGAAGAAGTGACGAAATTGTGCATGGTAGGAGTTTTGTTAATCTCCACACATTCCCTTTCAGAAATGTGTGTTATTTTACATAAAGATTGAGGTTTTGCATGGCATTCTGGTCAAGACAAAGTGAAGGGATTCACATAAATTACACCACTCTGACTCCCGCTGAGATCTATAAATGGTAAAGTACTACACTTCAAAAATAGCAAAATTATTTTATGATAAACCATTAATGTAAATTAATTTTATATATTTATTTTGAATATAGAACCAAATTAAAAATGCTACTGCACATTTAAGTTACTTTTGAATTAGATATTTAATAATTTAAATATATTAAATGAAATACAAATAAATTGTTGAAGATTTATTTTAAAAAAGCTACCTAAAGTAAAATGTTTGTATGTATGTTCCACGGATTTAAAATGCAAAACGTTATGGTGCCAATTACGATCCGGTAAAAAAAAGGCCCGTCCGACTCGTATCCGGTCTTTTTACCGTACGAATCGTACAAGTGCCGTACAAACTGCCAATTACGATTCGCATGGGAAAAAGACCATACGAATCGCATTGGGAATAACTCCCCACACGTCCTCGGGTCGGAAAACGTGTCCGACACGGCCACGGACGAATTACCGTACAAATGTGAAAAGTGAAGTCCGACCGAGGAGTCACGATCCATCCCGTGCGTCCGATGTTACAAACGTATGGCAAAAACACGGTCCGCACCGAACTCCCATAGCAACCATGGAGACATGTGCCCGCATACGCGCCCAACACTCCCCCCAGCCCCCGTATGTTCGAGTCGTACTCCCCGTGTATGTACACCCCCCGTGTATGTACACCCCCCCCTGTATGTACACCCCTGTACGTGTCATACCCCCGTGTATGTACAACCGTGTACGTGTCGTACCCCCACGTGTATGTACACCCCTGTACGTGTCGAACCCCCACCCGTGTATGTACACCCCTGTACGTGTCGTACCCCCGTGTATGTACACTCCTGTACGTGTCGTACCCCCCGTGTATGTACACCCCAGTACGTGTCGTACCCCCTCGTGTATGTACACCCCTGTACGTGTCGTACCCCCGTGTATGTACACCCCTGTACGTGTCGTACCCCCGTGTATGTACACCCGTGTACGTGTCGTACCCCCTGTGTATGTACACCCCTGTACGTGTCATACCCCTGTGTATGTACACCCCAGTACGTGTCATACCCCCTCGTGTATGTACACCCGTGTACGTGTCGAAGCCCCACCCGTGTATGTACACCCCTGAACGTGTCGTACCCCGTGTATGTACACCCCTGTACGTGTCGTACCCCCTCGTGTATGTACACCCCTGTACGTGTCGAACCCCCACCCGTGTATGTACACCCCTGTACGTGTCGAACCCCCACCCGTGTATGTACACCCCTGTATGTGTCGTACCCCCGTGTATGTACACCCCTGTACGTGTCGTACCCCCCGTGTATGTACACCCCAGTACGTGTCGTACCCCCTCGTGTATGTACACCCGTGTACGTGTCGTACCCCCGTGTATGTACACCCCTGTACGTGTCGTACCCCCCGTGTATGTACACCCCAGTACGTGTCGTACCCCCTCGTGTATGTACACCCGTGTACGTGTCGAAGCCCCACCCGTGTATGTACACCCCTGTACGTGTCGTACCCCCGTCTATGTACACCCCTGTACGTGTCGTACCCCCGTGTATCTACACCCGTGTACGTCAGAGTCGTACCCCCACCCGCGTATGCATGGAGCGTACCCCCACCACAACATCTTAAGGACGGAGCGCACCCCAGGCCCCAACATCACAACCGCATGTACGAGTCGTACCAAGCCACACACAAGGACAGCACTGTACAACAAAATGGGCCATGTACACACCGTATACACGCTAAAAACGCACGTACACAACCAGGACAAACCAAAACGACACAAGAATACACCATTCGAATGGCACAAAGCCACAAAACATGTCCAACAACTACCAAAACAACACATTCACTGACCTGCAACTGCCAAAAACAAACAGAGGCCCAAAACACCACCACTCTTTATAACACACCCACCCAAAGTTCAAACACAGCCACACCCAACACTGGACCAATAAAAAGGGACCACACACACAAACCATGAGCCTTTGCAACAGACTCACTGCTGCCAGACCCCACAGACAACCTACAGCACCATACTTGAACCTTTACTATACCTTACACTTGCACACCTTCACACACACACCTTCACAAACACCCCCACATCACATTCACACACACACCCAAACAACCACACCCACACACCCACAACCATCCACACCACCCCCCCACCATCCACACCCACACCCCTCACCATGCCCACCAACAAGAATCCAAAGTTCACTAGCCGAGAGTTGGAGGTCCTTGTCGATGAAATCCTCAGAGTTGAGCCACACCTCTTTGGAACATTGGTCAGACAGACCACCATTTCAGAAAAAACAGCCATGTGGCAGACCATCGTCGATGCTGTGAATGCTGTTGCGGACACCAGAAGGACCAGGCATGAATGCCAAGCCAGGTGGTACGATCTGCGGAGGAGGGTCCGAGCCAAAATGACCGACGACCACAACCAGGCCAACGTCACTGGAGGAGGGCTGCCCCGCAGACCCGTACACTACCATCCCTGGGAGGAGAGGGTGATGGCCATACTGCCGGTGGTGGCAGTCGACGGATTAGAAGGACTCCGAGACCCGGGTGAGTACACAAACAACTCACCTCACATGGGGGGAACGTCATCCACAACCAAACTCACAAACAGGCACGCAACCACCCCAAGCTATCGCATGACTCAACCACACTCCATGAACACGCACATGCCACTGGTGCCACCATGCCCCATGCACCCAGCTGGACAATGTCAAGTCACAGGCCACAGAAAACACCAACACATGACACGGTAAGCCACATGGCGGGAGTGTGGGCCCAAAAAATCACATAGTGCAAATCAGAAGCAGACAACAATGCCCTCTGCCCATATGGCCTAGGTCACAGCCAGACAAACAGTGTGTCCCCACACAGGAAAGACTCGCCAGCAAATGGCGGACGCCTTGCATCAACACATGGGGGTGACGGCACCTTCTTGCACATGACAGCAGCCAATGAACAGCCAACACTGTGAAAGAGTGGCAGCACACACCACCACAGCAGCAGTGCAGACACACACACTACACCCAATGGGTGCCTGGAGATCACAAACAAACTCACATCAACAATCCAAGGGCCATTCAAAGATCTGCTAACAGTGTGTGCCCAGGAAGCTGGGCTCAGGTGACAGAGGGTGACACACAGAGGGAGGGAGAGGGGGACAGAGAGGGAGGGAGACAGAGGTGGACACAGGGAGACAGACAGAGGGAGGGAGGAGGGTGACAGAGGGAGGGAGAAAGGAAGACAGAGGGAGATGGACAGAGGGAGGAGGTTGACAGAGGGAGACGGACAGAGGGAGGAGGCTGACAGAGGGAGGGAGAAAGGGAGATGGACAGAGGGAGGAGGCTGACACAGGGAGGGAGGGAGAGGGGGACAGAGAGGGAGGGAGACACAGGGAGACGGACACAGGGAGGAGGCCGACACACAGAGGGAGGGAGAGGGGGACAGAGAGGGAGCGAGAAAGGGACACACAGGGAGAGCAAATCAGCCTTGTGGGGTGTGGGAATGTCTGCTAATCAGCAGGTTGACTGCGTGCATGTAGACAAGGGTGGCCAGTGCCAGAACCCCCCCTCTCCTCCATGGCAAAACACAGGGCCATGTCACAACCGGTGCACGAGCACAACGACAGCTACCTGCATTATCTAAGTGTGTGGAACCACTCCATGTGCCCACGTACACTGCAACACGGAAGGCGCCAATGCATGGCTCGCCACACCTGCCCACTCCACTGCTGACTGCAGTCACAATTGACGCAGCAACTAAGACTGTGCCACACATAGGTAAAGTCGCAAAAGCTGTGGCCAAGGGACCTACCCATGTACAAGTGCACTGTGAGTGGAATGCAAGACATATCCAAATTCACAGAGGAAATGTGCCAACTTAGGAACCAATGAAACATGGATGTTGCATGGAACAAAATTAACATTGTCTCTCTCACACACAGGTCAACGTCGTGGATCACCCCCCAACACTGGGGGGAAGACTCACAGGATCCGGCTCGGCGGGATGACGGAGCCACCGCCAGCGACGACTCTCACCACTCTGTGGACGAACCTGCCCCCGACCAACCTGGCCCCTCTGGTGTCCAACGGCCTGCAGCACCTGCGTCAGGTACAACGGGGCCAACCACCACCCCCACTCCTGCCACATCCCAGAAGACACCCAGGATCCCTGCCCCACCACCACAAAGCAGCCAGTCTGTCCAGGAGGGACAAGGTTCTCCGGGCACCCAGGAGGAGGCAGGCAACACCGCAAATGCTATCCCTCAGGGGTCCCGGAGACCCGATGTGCCCACAACGGCAGGCCAGGCGCAAGTGGGCAGGGGTGGTGGGAGTGGAGGACGGCGGAGGCGCCAGCCTGACCAGTTGGCTGGGGAACCGGTATATGCCCATGTCCAAAACATCCTGGACACATACCGGCAGGACACCACAGGCATGGCCCAGGTTGTGTCCGTCCTCGAGGGGATCAAGACCCAGCAGGCCCAGCAACATGCGGAGCTACATGCCTGTCTACTGCAACACCAACGGAGGATGGAGGACAGACAGGCTGAGCTCGTGACGGAGTTCACGGGAATTCACAGTACACTCCGTCGGATGGCCGACAACATGGGCAACCCTCCCTGTGCCAGAAGGCCTAGAACATCACCACCCACAGGGAGGGATCAGGAGGAGGAGGAGGAAACATCCGACGGAGCATCCCAAACATCGTCACGGCCTGCTTCTGAGGGTCCCCGCAGGAGGGCGGGTCGTCCACGGAAAAGACCGTGAGGGTCGGCGCAACAGCACCATCTCCCAGGACACCTGGCCTGGCACCTGGCCCACTGGAGCAACAGCATCACAGCATCAAAAGACATTCTCGGCCACATGGCCTTGCTGGTCACTATCTGACCAATGTTGACAAAGACTGTTGCATGGACTCTGAGGATTTACAATGGCAAGGACACCAACTCCCCCAGTGAACTTTGGATTCCACACACCCAGAAAGCCCCTCATGTCAAACCCCCCCCCCCACTAAAATAAAAAGTCACACCATGAAGAGAAGTTCTCTTTTGACTTCAACCATCCACACCCTGGGGCCTGAGTCTGGCACAGGACACACATGGGTCACAGTGTATTAGGCAAGACAGACATGGAGCACCATACACACCTGTGATGGGCCCAACCAGCTGAGGGGGTGGCCGCACAACCGTGCCGACAGACATACTGGGTACAGCAACAGTCATGCGCAGAGGTCAGGGATCATGTGGAGTGTCCTGGGGGGCACCCAGGTATGTGTAGACAGGTGGCAGAACCATGTCCTGCAAGCTTGAGTCCAGTGGATGCAGAGAATGGTGGCATAGCCAATGTTGGATGCATGGGGATGGCACATGTCACAATACCCACACACTCATGGACATCATGCACAATACACAGTCTAATCCCACACAAACAGCTAGCATCTTGCTACTCGACACATAGACACATAGCCACTATCACGGAACACCATGCCAGACATGCCGGATGCACCGTGGAAACACACCAGCATTGACTGAGAAGAGGCACCTTGGAGGCATAGGGACACCTTTATTAGTCATGTATTCGGGATTGCAGAGGCAACTCGGAGCACACATGAACAGTTCATGTGAAGTAACATGTGGGTCCAACACTGGCACCCCCCTTCCGCAGCACAAATGCGTGATAGCCATGGAACTGGCACACAAGTGTCGGCTTACAGCTAAACACCCCCTGCTGCTCACGGAGAGCCTGCCATACACCATTGATCCGCTGATGTGGAAGTCCCACAGCATGTCAAGCCAATGCAAACCGTATGTGTCCGAGGGCAGTGTTACACACATTGATGCCATCATCACATTCCACAATCCCATCACTGATGACTGTCAACAAGTCTGACCATCTATTCAGGTGTACCCAGCTGCATGTAATGTGTACCATGGTGATGCAACATGTCTGCAGAGGAACCAAACATCAACAGGGGCAGTGTGCATACATCGTGAACAACTGCCACACCCAATACACCCCTGATGCATCCCTTACCCTAAGGAGACTTCCAAACGTGTCCGTGCCTGTAACGCTGAGTCAGCACACGATGACGTGTCCATAAGGAATAGCAGTGCCACAACAATGCAACCAGCAGACGGCATGCGCAAGTACCTGGGGAAGAGAGACACACAAGAAGTCAGCCACAAAAAGCACAGCCACTTGCATGTGCATGTACTCGACACATGTACGGATGACAACATGCTAGGTCACAATTATGACTGGGAAAATACACCCATCACTGGCACCATCACTCCAGTGACACATCCACACACACCTCTGACTCACGTGCCATACATGCAGGTGGAGACACACATCGCAACACATGCCACACGGGGACCAATGCGTGCACACTCAGACACTGGTACTCACCACTAAGCAAAGAA
Organism: Triturus cristatus; assembly: GCF_964204655.1. Classification (NCBI taxonomy): domain Eukaryota; kingdom Metazoa; phylum Chordata; class Amphibia; order Caudata; family Salamandridae; genus Triturus; species Triturus cristatus. The sequence continues at coordinate 1,578,323,385 of NC_140590.1, forward strand.
GTCGCGTATGAGCCGAGTCCGGATGTCCTCTTGCGGCTCCACATCCTCCACATCACTAGCCCCATTGCCAAGCCCTTCATCCTCCACGGGTGGACGGTCCTGGTCAGCTTGATCCAGGATGAGTGGCACAGCTTTCTCAACTGCCATGTTGTGCAGCATGCAGCAGACCATGAAGATTTTGCAGACCTTATGGGAGGGCGCCGCCGGTCTTGTGGAGGCATCTGAATCGGCTCTTCAGGAGGCCAAACGTCCTCTCTATCACTCGCCTTGTCCGGCCATGGGCGGTGTTGTAGCGGAGCTGGGCCGGCGTGATGGGGTTGCGGAGAGGTGTGATCAGCCATGGCATGTTGGGATAGCCAGCGTCCCCTACATGGAAAGCACATGGACATAAGTAGGACAGGAGTAACGGTCGTGCTGGAAGTCTATGCAAAATACAGGACAGACAGAGTGTACCCACCAACAACACATGCCCGTTCGTTGCGCAGCTGCGTCATCATTTCAGGCATCCTGCTACGCCTCATGATGTAGGCATTGTGTGCTGATCCTGGAAAACGAGCACAGACATGTGAAATCACCATGTTGGACAGACACACCACAAGGGCATTGATGGAGTGGTAGTGCTTGCGATTCCGGTACGCTACCTCCTGTGCGTGTGGTGGTACCAAAGCCACATGTGTCCCATCTATGGACCCAATGACATGGGGCATCCCTCCCAGGGCATAGAATCCACGCTTGACCCCAGTCAACATTTCTGGGGTAGGAAAATGGATGAAGTCATCCAGGTGAATCAACATGGCCTCTAAGAAATCATGCAGCACCCGGCAGAACATGCTCTGGGACATGCCACCAACATGAGCTATGGTATTTTGAAAGGTACTCGTGGCTAGAAAATGTAGGGCTGCCATTACCTTCAGCTTGGGTGTCAGTGCCGTAGGATACCTGTGCTGCGGTTGCAGGTGTGGTGCCAGTCTCGCCGTCAACTCCAGAATCAACGGTTGGGGGAAGCGGTAGCACCGGATACTGTCATTCTCCCGCATGGCAGCCAAGTCCGGAATTGGTCGGGCAAGAGGCGGCGCTCTGCAGTAATTTGGAAGTGACAAGGAAGAGTGAGTGCACCACAACAACATTTGATTTGTACTGTGCACATGTTAATCTGTCAATACACATATGCCACATACAGAGTCAGGTATGTGCTACATGCCCTGGACACGTATGGCTGCCAGGTGACACTCCTACCAAGACCCAGCTACACACGGAGATTGTGAACCTCCACATGCCATGGCATGGGATTAGCTGTGTCCCAGTGCAAGTGAACAGCCAGACGCAACACAGGAGTGACATACATCCACACATCAGCAGAAGTAGGATGTCGATTGCAGAGACTGGTAGCGGAACACTAGAGCCACAGGTCACTTGACATTACACTCGGACAGCCCACACACCTTGCCATGAAGGTGTAGATGTCATGACTCACCACACATTCAGAGAGAGGATGCAGACATGTCCTTGTTACGCTACTCTGTGTCCCATGCATACATACGCACCTCACATCCGATACCACATGTGGCATGGTGTGCGGAACAGTGTGCCATGGCCATCTACACACAGACACATGTTGGTTGCTGCAACGGCTGCAGCTTTTCAGGGAGCTCAAACATCTACCTAATGGGAACCCCCCACACATACATGACATAGTCACATCGTGCACCGTGGGTAGTGACATGTCAGGTGTGGTAACCCCTGTACCGGGCCTCAGGGGACACTTCCGTGTGTTGGTGTCCTTGCCATGCCAGTGACGCTCATGCCAAGTGTGCAGTACGACATGCACACATGTCAAAGGAGTCAAGGGCATGCCTGGCACACATTGCACCATCACACATTACATATGTACACATCTCATCATACATCTGGTGCCTTCTCCACTCAGGAGTAATGTGCCACATCACAGCCTTTCACACCTGTGCCCCACACATGTAGTACTGCCCAGACAATGCCTTGATGTCCATCCATGGACAAGTATGTCAGCCCTATTCCTTCCTGTGTGCTGCCTGTCACCACTGTGATGTGTGAAAAACACCGTACTTCTGCTAAGAGGGCCTGTGTACGTTCCCGTATCACTATGGGAGTGCTGCCGTATGTGTACCCATCGTGATGGTGAGCGTGCAGGAATGTGTACGGTCCGTACCACTACGAGTAAGCATACGCAAGAACACCCATAGTGGTACGGCCCGTACACGCGTGCCTACGTTCACTTTCACTATGGGTGTCCTCGCGTATGCGTACTCGTAGTGGTACGGCCCGTACACACGCCTGTACGCTCCCTGTCTCTATGGGTGTCCTCGCGTATGCGTACACGTAGTGGTACGGCCCGTACACACGCCTGTACGCTCCCTATCTCTATGGGTGTCCTCGCGTATGCGTACACGTAGTGGTACGGCCCGTACACACGGCTGTACGCTCCCTATCACTATGGGTGTCCTCACGTATGCGTACACGTAGTGATAGTGAGCGTACAGGCGTGTGTACGGGCCGTACCACTACGAGTACGCATACGCGAGGACACCCATAGAGATAGGGAGCGTACAGGCGTGTGTACGGGCCGTACCACTACGAGTACGCATACGCGAGGACACCATAGTGATAGTGAACGTAGGCACGCGTGTACGGGCCGTTGCTATGCATTTGGGGTGCCCTAGGGCCCCGGAACGCACCGTACCTGTGTGTGAAGCTCCAAATTACATAGGGGACACATGAGGGACAAGTATTAAGGCCTACATGCATGCTGGTTGTCATGGAGACCAAGTTTAAAGTTTGAATTTGTTCTGGAAGGTGCACAGCAGAAGTCAGTTGGAATGAATCTACTTTTTTGCAATGTGTTTGTGGGGTTGACATCATGCTGAAGAAAAAAACAGAATAAGAACCCACTGACTGCTAGGTTTGAAGGGATTTGAGGAAACATAGGATGCAAATGTGAGTGACCAATCACTCTGTACTCCTGTGCATGAAATGGGCCAGCACGGCAGATATAAGGCAGCCAGGTCCCATGAGGGAGCACTTGCCTGCACATCTCTGTATTCCACGACCCAGCTGCTGCTACTGATTCCCTGGAACCATGTCAAGGGCTGTGGAGAGGTCACAGCCATTCACCCTGAAGGAGAACCTGGCTTTGCTGGATGTGATCCTCCCACAGTACCCCATGCTGTATGGGCGACCAGGTTATCAGGTGAGTGCAGAGTCCACTAGCACAGACTGTGTCCCTTTTTTGTGACTGTGACTTCTGCCATTGTGTCCAGGTGTGACACACATGCTATGTACTGTAGGGGGGGTCCCAGGGGGGGGGAATGCCTGATGTCTCCCAGCAGTGCCCAGAGACAGGAGGGGTGTGTGCCTAACACTCCCAGCAGTGCCCAGAGACAGGAGGGGTGGGTGCAGAGTCCTCCCAGCAGTGCCCAGAGACAGGAGGGGTGGGTGCAGAGTCCTCCCAGCAGTGCCCAGAGACAGGAGGGATGGGTGCAGAGTCCTCCCAGCAGTGCCCAGACACAGGAGGGGTGGGTGCAGAGTCCTCCCAGCAGTGCCCAGAGACAGGAGGGGTGGGTGCAGAGTCCTCCCAGCAGTGCCCAGAGACAGGAGGGGTGTGTGCAGAGTCCTCCCAGCAGTGCCCAGAGACAGGAGGGGTGGGTGTGATGCACAGTGTGAGCCTGGATCATTGATTGTGTAGTTGCCCTCATTCCACCTGTGTCCTTTCAATGGCACGTACTGCTTTTGCCCTTCCCCAGAGGATCATGTTCCTATGACAAAGGTGCAATGCGTTGGATGCATACTATGCCTTGTTGTAAACAGCAAATGTGTTCTAATATGTGTCTCTGTGACATGTGCCAGGTGTATTGATGTAGTGTCACTTGTTCATCCTCACAGGTAGACGCCTCTGCCAAGGAGCACATATGGCTGACCGCCGTCAGCCATACGCTGGCAGGATATCCGGTGCTGGACGCGGAGGATCGCACGGGTCCTGCTGGGGGACTCACCTGGGAGCCATAAGAACCGCGGGCGCCGCCGTCTCTCTCACATCCACAAGCGTGTGCTGCCGGTGGTATTTCCAGACTTGGACAGGCGCCTACAGGAAATGCAGCAGCAGGAAGGGGGTAGGTACATGTGTGTTTGTTGTGTTTCACCAGCATTTGTAAGTGCACTGTTCCATGGATACACTGCCAGGGTTTAATGGTGCTGTGCAGATCCTGTTACCCACAGTATTGCAGTGCTCTCCTGCCTCCCTTCCCCTCCTTGCAATGTGTTCCCTGGTCTGTGTGTAGTCACTCCGTCACAAGGTTATGTAGCCTGGCACCTTCTCCACGTGTACTATGCCTGCAGCATCATGTGTGGGGGTGGTGTGTAACAGGTTTTGTTATGTTATGTTATGTTAAAGTGCATTTTTATAGCGCTCGGCTACTCTAAAAGAGTGTCCCGGCGCTTTCCACAGGCAGCTACAGAATATAACAACATAGCAAGAAGAACAGAGCCCAAAAGAGAAAGAAAGAAGCCCACCTAAACAAAATGATTAAAAAGCCAAGTTTTCAAATTCTTCCTGAATTGAAGCAAGTTGGGAGTGCTGCGGAGTGTCAGTGGAAGCGAGTTCCACAGCTGGGAGGCCTTGAGGCTGAAAGAGCGTCCCCCAATGCGGGCCTTCCTCACGCGTGGGACCACAGCAGTGAAAAGGGATTCCGAACGCAGTGAGCGAGCAGGGCGATAGAAAGCCAATCTTTTCTGCAGATATCCTGCGCCTGAGCCAAACAAAGCTTTGTGCACCAGCGTCAGGGATTTAAAAATAATCCGCTTCCGGATCGGCAGCCAATGAAGCGTCTGCAGCAACCCAGAAGCCCGTGCTCGTCTATGCAGACCAAAGATCACACGGGCTGCAGAGTTTTGGGACCTTGCCTGTGCCCTATCCAGTTCTGGACTTGTGGGTTCCATGTCAGTTGGCACTAATGCTGAGTCCAGACATGGGAGTTAATCTCTCAAGTGCGAGGCCTTCCAGCACGCATGTCCTATGTGGTGGCCTGTGACATGATGTGCATGAGTGTGCGGTACGCATAGTGCAGGGATGGTAGCGTGTGTTGCAGTCATTCCCATTCAGGAGCATGGAGTTGTGTGGCCACTACTGTCCCCAGGGGCATCTTTTCCTAGGTATCATGTGTGTAATCCGAAAATGTCGACAATCTCTGTGTCTACAGCATAGGTTGTGCTCTGTGCCATTGTCCCCTGGCACCATGTATATTGACGTGAAATGTAGTACAAGTGTCCACTGTCCAGCCTGACCTGATTTTCCTTGTTCATACTCACGGTGGCCAGTGCCTGTGTGTCTTGTTACAATCATCTGATGATGCCCATTTGTACATGATTATTTGGACAGGCGCACCTTGGGTATTTTGTGTGCAATATTGAATTTTTGCATCCCATGTGTATTTCACCCAGACTAAGAGATGTAAGTGCTTCCTGTGTCTCCAAAGAATTGTCTCATGTAGGGGGTGGGTGGTGCGGGCATGGCCTACATGTCAACACCTGAAATCTCCTTGCTAGGACTGGCCAGTGTGTGATGTTTGTCTGGACATACACTCAAGGTGCAGTGAGCCAGTCAGGGTGGGCGTGTTATCAGTATTACCTATGCTGCATGTGCCTCTAGTTCCTGGATATGGTCTCTGCTCATCCCTATTTCCTGCCACGCTGTGTGGTGCAGATGCAGTGCTGGATTGTCCCCAGGGCCTTGCTCCTCAGTCAAAATTCCATGTCATCTCATTTGCTATTGTGTCATGCTCTCCATAGTTTTTCAGTGGCATGGTGGGTCAAACAACTGTGTCTTGCATGCCCTACATATGTACCTTGTTTTGTAGTTGTAACTCTTCTTTTGTTTCAGGCTATGCACTGTAACCTGAGTAGGTTGGACTCATGTGACATATGTATACAGGTGTATGATTAATTTCTGTCTCTTCACCCTGCCCACAGCATCGTCGGGGGACACGGAGGGAGACATGGGCACAGACGGAGCAGAGGGACCGAGCACCAGTGCCAGCAGTGACATCGTGGCTGGCACATCGAGTGGGACTGAGGCGGAGGAGAGTGAAGCCGGGGACCTGTCGACTGGCACAACAGAGTATGAAGCTGACGGGTCCGAGGATGATCTCTCCGAATGGGCGGTGGCTGCACCACCATCAGACAGCAGCACTACATCTCACCCCGCCCCCTCCATTGGCATCAGCCGCCTCCCACGTGCTCGTGTCCCGTCCCAGCGTGCCCAGTCACCGCATGTCTCCTTCATGCCAGGCACCGCACCCCCTGCCCCTGTCTCCACTGCTGCCGCCAATGCCGAGTCTGTGGACATCCAGCGGCAGTTGCAGATTGGTGAGGCTGCGATCCTTAATGTCCTCCATAGCCACAGCCAGGTCCTCAACAACATGGAGGCATACTTGGAGGGCATTCATTCATCGCAGGCTGACCAACGCAACTTGCTGAGGTCCATAGACTCTACACTGACTGCAGCAGTGGGTCTCCTGCAGCGCTACGTCCCACCCCCTACCCCTGCCCCTTCCACACTTCCCACTCCCATGCCTGTCCCACGTACACCTAGACATCAGCATGCACCCACCACAACAGACACAGGCACTACACCAGCAGGGAAGGTCCGCCGCACACCTCCTGACACGCACACACAGGGTGAAGTAGGCACACCCACTGGGTCGGGGGGCAAACGTGTGACACGCAGCCAGAGTGGGAGTCCGCATTCCACCAAATCCACTCCCTCCAAATCCCCTCCCCTCAGCTCTCCTGGCCACATCTCCCCCAAAGACTCCTTCATGGCCGCTCTGTCCCTGAGCCCCACAGTGACACCACCCCGCAAGCAGTCAAGGAAGTCCCCGGTCAGGGTGGTTCAGTCCCCCCCCTGTCCACACCCTCCCCCAGTGGTGCTGCGACCTATCCCTCTGACCCCCCCTCCTTGGGGCCTGTGGTTCCTTCGGGTGCAGGGGAGTCCCTGGAGGACCTTGCTAGCAGCGAGATCCTGGCCTCCGCCTTTGGCCCTGCCCCACCCCCTGTGGTGGAGTCCTCCATCCCTGCACCCACAACGCCTACCCTTCGCCCTCCTGTCCCTGCGGTGTCTGGTCCTTCCCCCCCACATGATGCCCTCACCCCTGTGGAAGACGACGGTATCTAACTGTGCAGGCAAGCTAGGGGACACGCATCCCACTGTGTCCCCCATCCAGCTGTGACTTCTGGACTGCCCTATGGGCTTTGTAAATATTGAACTTTCTACAAACACACTATTTACGATCATGCTGATTAAAGCCATTTTTGTTTCCTTTGCACACTACTGCTTTTCTGATGTTGCTGTTGGTGGGGCTGCTACATGATTTTGGGTGGTAATCATGTGTTGGGTGTGTGGGAAATGTAGTAGTGTGCTGGTCATAGGGGGGACCCTGGGATCTGTGTGCCATCACACGGTGTTAGCTATGTTTCTCTGTTCATGTAAGCAGTTACTGCATGGTGAAATTGTCCCAAGGTGTATTCCTTCCTCTGTGTATCCTGCCATCTTCCCTGCAGGGTGTTCCCAATATTTCGCGCTGAGCTGTGTGTACATTAGCTGGGTGTGTGACGGACTCCTTCAACTTTGCACATGCATGCTGAGCGATGTCTCCACCTGCATCATTCGTGGCATCCTTGGTAGTCATTGTACTTGTGTATGTGGACTATTGACATGACTTCATATGGACATGTTTTCTTTTCGGCGCTATGCATGCGTATACTCCCAGCCTCGCACACATGTGGTACATGTACTGCAGGGTCTTTGTGCACCTGACTGACATTTGTGGGCATGGTATCTGTGGCTACTCCACCCTTTGCGTTCCATGGGCACTGCTGGGAGTGTTAGGCACCCACCCCTCTCATGTCTGGGCACTGCTGGGAGGACTCTGCACCCACCCCTCCTGTGTCTGGGCACTGCTGGGAGGACTCTGCACCCACCCCTCTCATGTCTGGGCACTGCTGGGAGTGTTAGGCACCCACCCCTCCTGTCTCTGGGCACTGCTGGGAGTGTTAGGCACCCACCCCTCTCATGTCTGGGGACTGCTGGGAGGACTCTGCACCCACCCCTCCTATGTCTGGGGACTGCTGGGAGTGTTAGGCACACACCCCTCTCATGTCTGGGCACTGCTGGGAGTGTTAGGCACCCACACCTCTCATGTCTGGGCACTGCTGGGAGTGTTAGGCACCCACCCCTCTCATGTCTGGGCACTGCTGGGAGTGTTAGGCACCCAACCCTCTCATGTCTGGGCACTGCTGGGAGGACTCTGCACCCACCCCTCCTATGTCTGGAGACTGCTGGGAGGACTCTGAACCCACCCCTCCTGTCTCTGGGCACTGCTGGGAGGACTCTACACACACCCCTCCTAATTCACAATATGTACACTTAGAACATACACGGGTGTGGGTTCGCTCCATACGTACACGGGTGGGGGTACGGCTCGTACTTACACTGTTGGGGTGGGGGGTACGCTCCATACGTACGCGGATGGGGGTACGTGTCGTACTTACACTGTTGGGGTGGGGGGTACACTCCATACGTACGTGGGTGGGGGTACGTGTCGTACTTACAATGCTTGTGCGGGCCGTCCCCAGGCCTTTGCCACGTGGGTACGAGCCGTCCCGCCATTGTTGGGGTGACGTCGGTGTGGGCGTGGTATGACTCGAACCCACGCTCTTAAGGTGTGGGTACGGGACGTACCTGTATGGTTGTGTTGCCGGTTCGCGTCGTCAAGAACTTCCGTTGTGGCGGTCGCTGGCTTGGCTGGACACGCCCCCACCCCCTCGTAGTGACCAGGGCCTGAGGGTCAGGTATGTCCAGGGCATGTGTGCTGTGTGACTTTGGTGGGGGTTTTGTGGCCTGCCCTGGTCCTGCCACCCCCCCCTTTCCCCCCTCCCTTTGTTGTTCTGACCTTCTGCGGCGTCTGCGTCCGAACCTGTAGAGGAGGTCGACTGCTATGAGGGCCGGGATGACACGTAGGTTCGGGTCCATGTCTGTCCGTCGCGTACAGGTACTCCTTGTTCGCATCGTCCTGTCTGTCCGTCGCGTACGGGTCCTCCTTGTTCGCTCCAGGCATACGCGGGTGGGGGTACGTGTCGTACTTACACTGTTGGGGTGGGGTGTACGCTCCATGCATACACGGGTGGGGGTACGGCTCGTACTTACACTGTTGGGGTGGGGGGTACGCTTCATACGTACGTGGGTGGGGGTACGTGTCGTACTTACACTGTTGGGGTGGGGGGTACACTCCATACGTACGTGGGTGGGGGTACGTGTCGTACTTACACTGTTGGGGTGGGGGGTACGCTCCATGCATACACGGGTGTGGGTACGTGTCGTACTTACACTATTGGGGTGGGGGGTACGCTCCGTACGTACGCGGGTGGGGGTACGTGTCATACTTACACTCTTGGGGGGGTACGCTCCATGCATACGCGGGTGTGGGTACGTGTCGTACTTACACTGTTGGGGTGGGGGGTACGCTCCATGCATACGCGGGTGGGGGTACGGCTCGTACTTACACTGTTGGGGTGGGGGGTATGCTCCATGCATATGCGGGTGGGGGTACGGTCCGTACATTGCCGTACCCACGCTGTGGAATGCTTGTGCGGGCCGTCCCCAGGCCTTTGCCACGTGGGTACGAGCCGTCCCGCCATTGTTGGGGTGACGTAGGTGTGGGCGTGGTATGACTCGTACCCACGCTCTTAAGGTGTGGGTACGGGACGTACCTGTATGGTTGTGTTGCCGGTTCGCGTCGTCAAGAACTTCCGTTGTGGCGGTCGCTGGCTTTGCTGGACACGCCCCCACCCCCTCGTAGTGACCAGGGCCTGAGGGTCAGGTATGTCCAGGGCATGTGTGCTGTGTGACTTTGGTGGGGGTTTTGTGGCCTGCCCTGGTCCTGCCACCCCCCCCCCCTTTCCCCCCTCCCTTTGTTGTTCTGACCTTCTGCGGCGTCTGCGTCCGAACCTGTAGAGGAGGTCGACTGCTATGAGGGCCGGGATGACACGTAGGTTCGGGTCCATGTCTGTCCGTCGCGTACAGGTACTCCTTGTTCGCGTCGTCCTGTCTGTCCGTCGCGTACGGGTCCTCCTTGTTCGCTCCAGGCATACGCGGGTGGGGGTACGTGTCGTACTTACACTGTTGGGGTGGGGTGTACGCTCCATGCATACACGGGTGGGGGTACGGCTCGTACTTACACTGTTGGGGTGGGGGGTACGCTTCATACGTACGTGGGTGGGGGTACGTGTCGTACTTACACTGTTGGGGTGGGGGGTACACTCCATACGTACGTGGGTGGGGGTACGTGTCGTACTTACACTGTTGGGGTGGGGGGTACGCTCCATGCATACACGGGTGTGGGTACGTGTCGTACTTACACTATTGGGGTGGGGGGTACGCTCCGTACGTACGCGGGTGGGGGTACGTGTCATACTTACACTCTTGGGGGGGTACGCTCCATGCATACGCGGGTGTGGGTACGTGTCGTACTTACACTGTTGGGGTGGGGGGTACGCTCCATGCATACGCGGGTGGGGGTACGGCTCGTACTTACACTGTTGGGGTGGGGGGTATGCTCCATGCATATGCGGGTGGGGGTACGGTCCGTACATTGCCGTACCCACGCTGTGGAATGCTTGTGCGGGCCGTCCCCAGGCCTTTGCCACGTGGGTACGAGCCGTCCCGCCATTGTTGGGGTGACGTAGGTGTGGGCGTGGCATGACTCGTACCCACGCTCTTAAGGTGTGGGTACGGGACGTACCTGTATGGTTGTGTTGCCGGTTCGCGTCGTCAAGAACTTCCGTTGTGGCGGTCGCTGGCTTTGCTGGACACGCCCCCACCCCCTCGTAGTGACCAGGGCCTGAGGGTCAGGTATGTCCAGGGCATGTGTGCTGTGTGACTTTGGTGGGGGTTTTGTGGCCTGCCCTGGTCCTGCCACCCCCCCCTTTCCCCCCTCCCTTTGTTGTTCTGACCTTCTGCGGCGTCTGCGTCCGAACCTGTAGAGGAGGTCGACTGCTATGAGGGCCGGGATGACACGTAGGTTCGGGTCCATGTCTGTCCGTCGCGTACAGGTACTCCTTGTTCGCGTCGTCCTGTCTGTCCGTCGCGTACGGGTCCTCCTTGTTCGCGTCGTCCTGATTTCCCGGCAGTTTTTGGCAGCCGGAAAATATTCACCGTGCGGGATGACGTCGGTGCGAATCGTAATTCCTGGTTCGTGAATGGCAGGCTGCGTGCGTCCCGACGTCACGTCGGCGCTTTCCCGGATCGCATTTGTACGTTTATTTTGGTCGGTCGGGGTTTTGTACAATTCGTACGGGAAAGGGGTTTCCGTGCGAATCGTAATTCCATGTTTGTATATTTTGACGACCGGGTACGCGTCGGACGGAGAATATGCTCCGTCCGACGGTTCGTACCCGGTTTTTACAGGATCGTGATCGGCACCTATGTGTACATTTAGGTGCCGATTCTGATCTGTTAAAAAAATGTACCGTCCGTATCCGTATTTGTTTCCGGACGAATCGTACAAGTACCGTACAAACTGCGAAGTACGATTCGTACGTGAAAAATACATACGAATTGCGTCGGGAAAATGGACCGAGAGGGATGCGTAAATTTTTACGTCCGAATAGCGTCGGGAAAAGTGTCCGACAGGGAGCCGGACATTTTTACGTGCAAAACGTAAAACAGAAGTCCGAGCGCGCAAGTACGATCCGTACAGCCCGTCCGAATACACAACCGCATGTAAAATGCCCCGTACGGAGCGAACGCTGTAGCCTACATGTACACAGGTAAACTTGTGCCCGGATGCGAGTCGTACAGCCCCCCTCACCCTCCACATGTCAGCACTGTACCCCTGTATGTCAGCACCGTACACCCCTCCGCACCGTACCCCAACACCCTAGCACATCCCCGCACCTGTACGCACCATACCCCAACACCATAGCACAGCCGGCACCTGTACGCGCCGCACCCCAGGCCCATCTCCCAGCCCCGCACCTGTACGCCCCGTACCCCAGGACCATACCCCAGCCCCCCACCTGTACGCACCGTACCCCAACACCCTAGCACATCCCCGCACCTGTATGCACCGTACCCCAACACCGTAGCACAGCCCACACCTGTACGCACCGTGCCCCAACACCCTAGCACATCCCCGCACCTGTACGCACCATACCCCAACACCCTAGCACATCCCCGCACCTGTACGCACCGTACCCCAACACCGTAGCACAGCCCCGCAGCTGTACGCACCGCACCCCAGGCCCATCTCCCAGCCCCGCACCTGTTCGCCCCGTACCCCAGGACCATACCCCAGCCCCCCACCTGTATGCACCGTACCCCAACACCCTAGCACATCCCCGCACCTGTACGCACCGTACCCCAACACCATAGCACAGCCCTGCACCTGTACGCGCCGCACCCCAGGCCCGTCTCCCAGTCCTGCACCTGTACACCCGTACCCCAGGACCGTACCCCAGCACCCCACCTGTACGCACCGTACCCCAACACCCTAGCACATCCCCGCATCTGTACGCACCATACCCCAACACCGTAGCACAGCCCCGCACCTGTACGCACCGTACCCCAACACCCTAGCACATCCCCACACCTGTACGCACCATACCCCAACACCCTAGCACATCCCCACACCTGTACGCACCGTACCCCAACACCGTAGCACAGCCCCACACCTGTACGTGCCACACCCCAGGCCCGTCTCCCAGCCCCGCACCTGTACGCCCCATACCCCAGGACTGTACCCCAGCCCCCCACCTGTACGCACTGTACCCCAACACCCTAGCACATCCCCGCACCTGTACGCACCGTACCCCAACACCCTAGCACATCCCCGCACCTGTACGCACCGTACCCCAACACCATAGCACAGCCCCGCACCTGTACGCACCGCACCCCAGGCCCGTCTCCCAGCCCCGCACCTGTACGCCCCGTACCCCAGGACCGTACCCCAGCCCCCCACCTGTACACACCGTACCCCAACACCCTAGCACATCCCTGCACCTGTACGCACCATACCCCAACACCGTAGCACAGTCCCGCACCTGTACGCACCGTACCCCAACACCCTAGCACATCCCCGCACCTGTACGCACCGTACCCCAACACCCTAGCACATCCCCGCAACTGTACGCACCGTACCCCAACACCGTAGCATAGCCCCGCACCTGTATGCACCGTACCCCAACACTGTAGCCCAGCCCCGTACCTGTACGCACCGTACCCCAACACCATAGCCCAGCCCCGTACCTGTACGCACTGTACCCCAACACCATAGCCCAGCACCGTACCTGTACGCACCGTATCCCAACACCTTAGCAGAGCCACCCACCTGTACGCGATGCACCCCAGGCTCGTACCCCAGCCCCGTACCTGTACGCACCATACCCCAACACCGTACCCCAGCACCCTCACCCAGCATCGCGTATGTACAGACCTTACCTACGCGAAAAAGACTCGTACAGAACCAGGACACTGTAAAACAGCACAAGGAGGGTCAATTCGACTCGCACAACACCACAAAACACGTCAACATGACAAAATACATCTCTATGACTGACCTGGCACATTCAAACAGGCAAACAGAGGCCCTAAATCACAACCACCTCTTATAACACACCCACCACAAATTCAAACCCAGCCACACCCACAAATGGACCAACAAAAAGGGCCCACACACACAACCCATGAGCCTTTGCAACAGACTCACTGCTGCCAGACCCCACAGACAAACAACTGCACCTTACTTACACCTTAACTACACCTTCACTTACACACCTTCACACAACCTCATTCACAAACACCCCGTCTTCGCACCCACACACCCACAACCATCCACACCCACACCCCACACCATGCCCACAGACAAGAATCCACAAGGGCGGAGCTGGACCTCCTCGTCAACGAAGTCATCAGAGTCGAGCCACAGCTGTTTGGAACATTGGTCAGACAGACCAGCATAGCCCAAAAAACAAGCCTGTGGCAGAGGATCGTCGATAAGGTGAATGCTGTTGCGCCCATCCGAAGGACCAGGCATGAATGCCAAGCCAGGTGGTACGATCTGCGCAGGGCAGTCAAGAGGAAGATGAACGAGGAATACGCCCAGAGTAATATCACTGGAGGCGGGCTGCCCCGCAGACCCGTACATTACCATCCCTGGGAGGAGAAGGTGATGGCCATGCTTCCGCCAGTGGGAGTACACGGAGTCGAAGGAGTCACAGAGCCTGGTGAGTACACAAACAACTCACGTAACATGGGGGGAATGCCATCCACACCACAAATACACCAAATGCACGCAACTTCCCCCAAGCCCTCACCGCACACAACCACACTCCAAAACCACGCTCATGCCACTAACGTTTCCATGCCCCATTCACAAATAAAGGCAATGCCATGTCCCAGGCCACACCAACCACAAACCCAAGACTGGATGTCCGAGATGCTGGGAGGGTGGGGCTCACACAACACATTGTGCAACTCCGAAGCAGACACCAATGCCCTCAGCCCATATGGCCTAGGTACATACCTATGCACCATGCCCAATGCACAGGGACTGGCAAAGTACTGACAAGGTAGCTGACACTTGGCCCTGCTGTATGCAGCAGAAGGCCCTTCTGTGACCACTGTACACTCAAACCCCAACTACACAAGCTCAGATATCTAGCACAGGCACTCAAACCCACTGTCATGCCAGCATGCACCATGAGGGGACAGACACATCACCTGGGAGACCCAATGACAAATCACACTACACCCAACAGCAGGCCCGGTCACACACCCCCCCTCACACAAGCACACACCCCAGGGGCAGGCAACGGATTAACCCACTCTCACAATGGACATGTGACACAACAAGACCAATCCATCGCCAAATAAGCATTCGAGCCAAAATTCTACTGGTCAAACACCCAGGAGAACATACCAATCTGTCCCCCGCAACATACCCATCCCCAAGTGGACATTGAGAGGAATGCTAGGCACATCCAACTACCTGGAGGATCTGTGACAACTTGAATATGTATGAAACATGGATGTGGCATGAAACAGCATTAACATTGTGTTAGAAATGGCGATTTCTGGTTGGCTAGGGCTTGCGCCAAAGCCAGACAGAAACCACCACTCTAGTCAGGGCACGGAAGGTACACGCCAAAGATAACCCCTGCTCACCCCCTTGGTAGCTTGGCACGAGCAGACAGGCTTATCCCTGAGGCGATGTGTAAAGCGTTTGCGCGCACACCCAGCAACAACACCCAAGGCCCACCACAAAGGAAACTCCACACAAGGTATTCTATAAAAATAGCCTTTGTATTATACACAACACATTAGATAAAAACACACACCCTACAATGTGCCAACAGGCACGGGCAGAATTTACAAGGGATTATATATACAGGGGACAGGGCCACCTGGACCACTGTCAGGAATTTGCACTTTTTAGAACATAGGAATAATACTGTAGTATAAAATAACATATGTAGCACACAACCAGTAACTACTGGTATCAGGTAAGTACCACCTACGCAACCCTAACCACCTTAGGAAAATCACGCAGGGAACTAGGACCTCACTAGTACCACCTGTACTAGGGAGAAAACAACCACCTAAGTATCACGATACCTGTAGGGGTCTAAGCACATAAACACATGATGCATAAAATACATTCAGAGGTGTAAAGCAAAGCACATGACGCATAAACACATTAAGAGGTGCAGGAAAGGTACAATGGCGCAAAAACTCACATTAGCCACTATCTGTGGCAATCCCTGGGCCAACTGGCCTAGTAGGGGCAAGGACGCCCGGCGTCCAGAAAAGTCAGGGCGCGCCGGCGCAGGCTGCGCAAGCCAGAACACCGAGGCCACAACCTAAACGTTGCAGTCGCCCACTAAGTGCTGGGCAACTGGAGAGATGCGGTGGCACCACTGTGCCTTGTTAAACAAATATGGCGGGGGGGGTTGGAGCCTCTCCTGGGCTCTAATATGTCACACTTCTGGCCCCCTGAGCCTCGCAGGCTCTAAATAATAATGGCCCGACGTTGTAGCCTCGATGGGCTTGAGCAAACACTCGTGGCCCCCTGAGCCCCTCTGGGCTCCACAACAAGAAATGCCCCCTGAGCCTCGCCGGCTCTACAACAAGAATGCGCCCCTTCGTTGGAGCCTGTACTCGGGGCTCTGTACACCACTGCCACGCGTTGGAGCCTCGTGGGCTCAAGACAGCTGGAAATGCCCCCCAGAGCCTTCTAGGCTCGAGAAAGAATGGCCCCTTCGTTGGAGCGCACCAGCGCTCAAAGAAAACAATGCGGGGTGTTGGAGCCCCACGAGCGCTCTGAAGTATTATGCCCCCACGATGGAGTCCCTCTGGACTCTTGAAACAATGCCCCCTTGGACGTTGGAGTCCCGCTCGGGGGACTCAGCAGGGTAAACGAAGTCCCCCTGAGCCTTGCTGGCTCCGAAACCACTGGGGGGGGGGGGGCGCGTTGCAGGCTCGTCAGAGTGTGAGCCCCGTTGGAGCGCACCAGCGCTCAAAGACACACAGGCTGCCCCGTGCACCCTCCCGCACTCACCGGGCTCTTGGTCCTGCACGATGCTCCTCCTCGACTTCTCGCAGGGGAAACGGCTGCCGGGCTGCACACGGGGCCTCTTCCTCGTCGCTGGGGATCCGGGAGCCGGGACTTCCTGCTTCCGCTCAGCGTCAGGATGACGTGGCGGTTGGAGTCCCGGTTGCCGGGCAACCCCGTGGTTTCCCCAGAGTCCGCGTCACTTCCCTTTTCTGCGGCTCGGGCCGCGGCGGTGATGCGGTGACAATGAGGGGTAGGCTCCCTCGTCTTTTATCATACGAGCGGGGTGGGCACCCGCTCGAGGTCGCAATAATGCGGGGTGGGCACCCGCCAACCAAATAACTAAATAAGCGGGGTAGGCACCCGCGTAGTACACGGCAACGACAGCGGGGTGGGCTCCAGCTGTAAAAATAATGAATTAAGCGGGGCAAATGCCGGGTGGGCACCGGCCTCCAGAAATACAGCGCTCCTAGCGCTACTGCCAACAATGAAAGCGCCCTAGAAGCGCTGGGGGTCCAAATAAAGCGCTCCTAGCGCTATAAGCCAAGGAAAAGCGCTCCCAGCGCTTAGGCATACAAAAAAAACACCACAAAGTCCAGCAGAGTTCTTCCCTGCATGCAGCAGGGCAGGGGTGGGGGGGGCAAGGCTGGACCCAGAGCCAGCTCACTGGGCCTCCAGGCAGGGAGGTAGTCCAGGTGGCGGTCCTCTGGTCCAGCAGCAGCAGCAGCCCCCCTCAGGTAAGATCCTGGCAGAGAACAGTTTCTGTGGGGACACAGCCCCATTTTTATACAGCAAACCCCTTTGTTCTGGGTTCAGGGTGAGGGGGAAAACCAGTCGCAGCTGGTTGGGGAGCACCCTTGATGTGCTCAGCCCCTCACTCTATTCATTGGCAGGGCTAGGGTCGTCAGTCGCACCGCAGGGGGCGGGGCCAGCATTGTGGGTGGAAAACCCTGTCCTATTCAGGACCCAGGTGTACTCCTCCCACCCATCTAGCTGCTGATCTCCCCATTCACCACTGGGTGACTCATCCTGACTCTGGGGAATCCCTAGCCCGTCACATGACATGACCAGCCAATCACGCGACAGACACACTGCACACAGAAGTGCCCACTTCTAGAAGTGGCACTTCCACACTAGGTACATGCACGCCGCACACATCATCGCGCAGCATTCACTCCCACGAGTCCGCACATACCAAACTCGGGCCTGCACACCCCACGCATCAGGAACTACTAGGGACACATACATTCCCCATGCATTCCTATGGGAGGGCAGGCCTATCTCACCACATGCACTCAGAGCACGCACGCACTTTACCCTGGGACACAGGGAAAGTGCGCAGAGACCAAACAATTACCACACCAAGTCACCAATAAAAAGCAAAAAAAGTTCAGGGGTGAACCTGCCAGAAGGGCCAAGTCCAACACATTGTCTCTCTCTCACACACAGGGCAACGTCATCGACCTCCCCCCAACAATGGGGGGGAACAATCACAGTCCCAGGCTCAGCGTGAAGATGATCCCACCGGCAGCGACGACTCTCACCACTCCGTGGATGACCCCGACCAACCTGGCCCCTCTGGTGCCCAAGCCCCTGCAGCACCTGCGTCAGGTACATCTGTGCCAACCACCACCCCCATTCCTGCCACATCCCAGGAGACACCCAGGAGCCCTGCTCGCACTGAACAACACAGCCAGTCTGACCAGGAGGGACAAGGTTCTCCGGGCACCGAGGAGGAGGCAGACAACTCCGATAATGCCATCCGTCAGGGGTCCCGTCGACCCGATGTGCCCACAACGGCAGGCCAGGCTCGTGTGGGCAGGGGTGGTGGGTGTGGAGGCAGGCGGAGGCGCGAACCTGACCAGCCAGCTGAGTGAACCGGTATGTCACACATACGCCACATCCTGGACACATACCGGCGTGACATCAGGGGCATCAGCCAGGTAGTGTCGAGCCTCACAGAGATGAAGGGGACCCTTGACGAGATGAAGAACCTGCAGGCCGAGCAACATGCCAGTCAATAACAACACCAAGGACGGATGGAGGCAAGACTGGCTGAGCTCCTGGCGGTGCAAACGGACATAAGCCGTTCACTCCGTTGGATTGCCGACAACATGGGCAACCCTCCCTGTGACACCAGGCGAAGACCAGCACCAGCCACAGGGAGGGAGGAGGAGGAGGAGGATTCGTCCGACGGAGCATCACAGACATCGTCAAGGCCTGCATCTGAGGGTCCCCGAAGGAAGGTGGGTCGTCCACGGAAAAGAACGTGAGAGTCAGCGGACCATCCACATCTCCCAGGTCACCTGGCCTGGCACCTGGCCCCTCTGGCGCAACAGCACCACCTCACCCAATGACATTCTCTGCCACATGGACTTGCTGCTCACAGTCTGACCAATGATGACCAACACTGTGGTCTGGACTCTGATGACTCCAACTGACAAGGATGCCATCTCCCCCTGTGAACTTTGGATTCTATGCACCCGGTAGAGCACCTTACTTCATCCACCAAAAGACTTACCCCACCAAAAATAAATACTTTATTTTGTCATGAGATGTTGCTGTCATTTGGCATTATTCCCCAACATATGCGTGTGTAAATGTCAAACTATGCCTGAGTGTTGAACTAACTCCACACATCCATACCCTGGGATAGGAGTCTGGTACAGGACACACATGGGTCACAATGTATCATTCAATGCAGACATGGAGCACAATACTCACCTGTGATGGCCTCAAGCTGCTGAGGGGGTGCATGCAATACTGTGCCGACATACCTATTTGGAAGAGTACCATCAAGGCGTAGAGGTCATGCCTCATTCTGAGGTTCCTGGGGAGGGAGTCCCAGGTATGTGTTCCCAGGTGGGAGAACTATGTCCTGCATGCTGGAGTACGGTGGATCTGAAGAATGGTGGCCAGGTCAAGGTTGGATGCACGGAGATGGCACTACGGGGTCTCGGATGACAGTGGTACAAGGTTGGTGTTGGGTCGGGGTTGTGACCTGCCTCCTGAGTGTGGGTGGGGAGTCTGAAGGTCATCCTGCAGCACACAGTGATCCATTGCAGCTATCTCTGCTGGACGGTGATGTGGCTGGGGCGTGGGATGTTGCAGCTGAGGTGTGCAGATGCAGCCTGGATGTGGACAAGTGTCCTGGGAGTTTGGATGTGGCTGCCCCGTAGAGGGCAGGGCAGTATTTGACATGGATGTTGTCATGGACCTGGGGGATGGTCCGTCTTTCCTTGGAGTGGATCTATCTGGAGATCACGTGCATAATGCAGAGGGTGTTGCAGTCTGAGGCACAGATGCTGGTGATTAAGCAATCCATGATGCACACCATCTTGTGTGCATGGACACTGGGTGCTTGTGCGGGGCTTCTGCGGGTGGGACACAAGCAGTTGACCCAGCTGTAAGGGGACAATCCTCAGAAGTTGACCTCAGTCCTGTACAAGTCCAGCCTCAGGTGGCTGCTGTTCTGCCATTCATCAATGGATCTCATGCAATCTAGAATATTGGAACTGGAAATGTCTGTGCCCTTGGTGAGGGTGAGGAGCACCTGGCTGTCAATGGCATACGAGTTGATGATGAGGTTGTGTGCGCATGTGATGGTGGAGAGGGGGGTCCTGGACATATTGTAGTTTGACACGCTGACAGATGATACCTGTGCCATGTGCCTCACAACGACAGCATACTATATGTAGAAGCCTTGAGTCCCACTCCCATGTCCTTGCCGGGGTACAGAGCCGGTGGGGAGTAGGAGGGACATGACCTGGTGGGTGTGACAGGGCCTGGAAGGCGTGGCAGCACTGTGTAGGCAGTCGGAGTTGCACACTCATCATGCAAAGGTGTTGTGTGTGCGCTTAGTGTATGCCTGAGAGCTGGCGGCAGATGTGTGGATGGACATTGCTTGGAGGGTGGCTGCAACATCAGACTGTATTGTGATGTGGGTCATGCAAGGACATGAGACTCGTGCAATGTGCACGTTGCATGTGCAGACGATCCAGCCTGTGGGACGGCGTGGCCGCAACTGTGGCACAGACAAGCTGATGACAGCCAAATGAATGGGTTGATGGAGGAAGAGAGGAGCATCTTTGATGTGTGTGTTGCCAAATCAGGAAATTTCGTGTGCCCTTGCTGCAGTGGCTGCAACAGCAGGCGGCATGTCCTGGGAACTATGCCACAATTTCCACACAAAGACTAGGATGTCAGAAAGGACTACTGCAACAGGTGCATGTCAAGGAAGGAGTGACCGGTTTTCAATGGCACACCCAGAGACAAAGGATGCACAATCCCCAAAGATGACTGACACCGGATCATGAAACTGAAGGCCAAGCTGCGCACAGGAAACACACCCCAGAAGGTGTTGACGGCCCGTTGTGGGGACCAACATACCAAAACACATACACAGGCATGGACGTCATGCCCAATAGAGAATCAAATACATGTAGAACAGCATGCAGGTTGCTAATCTACACATAGACACATATGCACAATCCTTGACAACCATGCCAGAGATGGCGCATGCACAGTGGCAAGAGACCTGCATTGACAGAGATGAGGCACCTTGGAGGCTGAGGAACACCTTTATTACTCAGGCTCACACCTATGGAATTGCATCAATATTAACAGACTCACATGGTCTTTTGGATTAACATGTGGGACACTGGACACCCCCTTCGCACCACAGATGCTGTCAATCCATGGGAGTGGCACACAAGTGAAGGGGGTGAGCCAAACATCCCCTGCTGCACACGGAGAGGCTGCAATTCCCCATTGAGCCTCTCATGGGGATGTCCCGCAATATGTCCACCCGTCGCCTCCCGTATGTTTCCGAGGGAAGTTATACACACATAGATGCCTTCATCAAAATCCACAATCCCATAAAAGATCACTGTCACGAAGTGTGACTATCAATTCATGTGAGTCATGCTACATGTGATGTGCCCCATGGTGAGTCGACATGTATGCATAGTAACAATACCTGCACAGGAGCAGTGCCCACACATTACAAACAACTACCACACCCAAAAAGCCTTGCTGCAATCCTTACCCAAAGGAGACTTCTCACCATGTCCGTGCATGTAACGCTGATTCAGCACACGTTGCATTACTCATGAGGAATAGCAGGAGCACAACGATGCCACGAGCAGACAGCATGCGCAAATACCTGGGGATGAGAGACACACAAGAAGTCAGGAAACACATAGTCATCCGCATGCATGATCATGTACTCTACATGAATAAGGTTGACACCATGCTAGTTGTCAATTGAGTGTGTCAGCTAAAATGTGTGGAATTACATCAGCACTCGAGTGACACATCAGCACACACCTCAAAGTCACTTCGCATACAGTCAGCTGGACACACACATTGCAACACATGCCACACAAGGCTCCAAGCGTGCACACTCAGACCCAGGGACTCACCTTTATGAGAAGAAGTTGCGTATGAGCTGACTCCAGATCTCCTCCTCCTCCTCCTCCTCCTCCTCCTCCTCCTCCTCCTCCTCCTCACTTGCCTCGTGACCAAGGCCGTCATCCTCCATGGGTGGATGTTCCTGCTCATCGGGATCCAGGATGAGTGGCACAGCTTTCTCCACTGCCATGTTGTGCAGCATGCAGCACACGAGGAAGATTTTGCAGACCTTCACCGGTGCATATGGGAGGGACCCGCCGGTCTTGTGGAGGCACCGGAATCGGCTCTTCAGGAGGCCAAACGTCCTCTCAATCACTCGCCTGGTCTGCCTATGGGCGTTGTTGTAACGGTGATCTGCAGCTGTTCTCGGGTTGCGGAGAGGCGTCACCAGCCATGGCATGTTGGGATAGCCAGAGTCCCCTACATGGAAACATCATGTAAAGAAGGGGGTCAGGAGATGCCGTCACATACTAAGATACCGCTGAATACTGGACAAACAGAGTCTACCCACCAACAAGACATGCTCGTTCGTTGTGCAGCTGCAGCCTCATTTCTGGCACCCTGCTACGCCTCATGATGTAGGCATCGTGCGCTGACCCTGTAAAATGTGCACAGACATGGGAAATCACCATGTTAGCAAGACACACCACAAGGGCATTAATGGAGTGGTAATGTTTACGGTTACGAAAGGCTACCTCCTGTGCCTGTGGTGGTACCAAAGCCACATGTGTCCCATCAATGGACCCAATTACATGGGGCATCCCTCCCAGGGCATAGAACTCACCCTTGATACCTGTCAACTGCTCAGGAGTTGGAAAATGGATGAATTTATCCAGGTGCTCCAACATGGCTTCTAAAACATCATGCAGGACACGGCTGAACATGGTCTGGGACATGCCACCCACATCAGCTATGGTCAATTGAAACGTACCGGCAGCAAAGAAATGTAGGGCTGACATCACCTTCATCTTGGGGGTCAGCGCAGTCGGATAACTGTGTCGCGGTTGGAGGTGTGGGGCCAGCCTGTTTGTCAGGTCCACAATTAACCGTTGGGGGAATCTGTAGCGGCGTATGCAGTCGCGTTCCCTCATGGCAGCCAAGTCTGGCATTGGTCGGGGGAGAGGCGGTGCCCTGCAGAAATTTGGAAGGAATAACGATGATTGAGTACGTTACTACACCAATGTCAAAGAACTGAGCACATGTTCAACATCTAATACACATATGCTACATACAGAGTCTGGTCTGTGCAATATATCCTGCACACGTATGCCAGCCAGGTGATACTCCTACCAAGAGTCAGCTACAAACGTGGATTGTCAAGGTCTACATGACATGACATGCCATGAAAGTAGCTGTGGGACAGTGTGAGTGAACAGCCAGACACATTACAGAAGTGACATACATCCACATATGTGCATTTGAAGGATCTTATCTCATACAGACAGCTTCAGGCAAGCTAGACGCACAGGTCACATGTCGTGGAAAAAGGACAGCCCACACACCTTGTAATGAAGGGGTACATGTCAAAAATGATCACACAGACATTGAGACTACGCTGATATGTCCTAAGCTCGCAAGTCCCTGTTCGATGCATACAGACACACGTTACGTGTTATTCCACATGTGTCCTGGTGTACGTAATAGTGTGACATGGGCATCTACACACAGACACATGTTGGATGCAGCTACAGCAGATGCCGTTGACGGAACACCAACAGCAAGATCATGGAAACACATGACACACCCATGACATAGTCACATCGGGGCACGCTGGTAGTGAGATGTCAGGTGTCATCATCCGTGTACCTGGCATCAGGGGACAGTTGCGGGTGTTGGTGACTGTGCCATGCCACTGATGCAGTGCTTGACAAGTTTGAACTACATGCACACATGTAAAAGGTGTGAAGGGGAAGTGTGCCACATAGTGCCCCATCACACATGACATGTGTACACAGGTCATCACACAACTATTGGGTTAAAACATGAGGATACATGTGCCAGCATACTGCCTGACACACCTAGGCCCTACACATGAAGCACTGCACTGACAATGACTTGATGTCCATCCTTGTACGAGTCTGACACCTCCATTCCTTTCCTGTGCGCCTCCTATCACCAGTGTGAGCTGTGAAATGCACCGTACACACGCTCTGAGGGTGTGTGTACGGTCGTATCACTATATGGGGTTTGGGAAGGAGTACGCGTGTGTGTACGGACCGTACACACGTACGTGTACACACTGGTCCTATCCCTATGGGAGTGTCGCCGTAGGCGTACGCCATAGAGATACCGCTCATACACACGTGTGTAGGGCCCGTAGCACTATGGCAGTGTTGCCGTAGGCATACGCCATAGAGATACGGCTCGTACACGCGTATCACTGGAGTAGTGGTGCCCTAGGGGTACGTGTGGAACACACCGTACCTGTGTGTGGATAGTGAAATGTCATAGGGGACACATGAGGGACAAGGATAAGGGCCTAAATGCATGCTGGTTGTCATGGAGACCGAGTTTCCAGTTCAAAAGTTTTCACCATGTGGCCAGCAAAAGTCGGTTGGAGACAATATATTATGTTGCAAAGTGGTTGTTGACTTGACATCATGCTCAAATTTTGAACCATGCAAAGGCCCTCACTGGGGTAGGTTTAAAGGGATTGGAGGAAACGTAGGATGCAAACGAGATTGACCAACCACTCTGTACTCCTGTAAATGAAACAGCCCAGCAAGGCAGATATAAGGCAGACAGGACCCATGAGAGAGCACTTGCCTGCACAACCTTTCATTCCACACCACTGCTGCTGCTTGTGATTCCTCTGGCACCATGTCCAGGTCTGTGGAGAGGGCCCAGCCTTTCACCCAAGAGGAGAATGAGGCGTTGCTGGACGTCATCCTCCCACAGTACCCCTGCCTGTATGGGAGACCAGGGGAGCAGGTGAGTGCTGACTCCACTAGCTTTGACTGTGCCCCTTTTTTGTGTCTGTCACTTCTGGCATTGTGTCCAGGTGTGACAGACATGCAATGTTGTTCATGGTGGGTCCCAGGGGGGGGAATCCCTTATGTCTCCCATGCAGAGCATGATGTGGTTCATATCTGCACTCCTCACTTGCATTGTGCTTACTGTGACTATCACTGCATGGTGCATGCCACATTCAGCCTGGCTAATCCTCTTGGGAATGTTTTTTCTATAGTCCTGATGTGATTCTGTGGTCCCCCCAGTGTTACAGGTGACTGTACCCACAGATGTGTGTGAGTTGAGTGTACCTGTGGTGAGAGTGTCCAAATGATGTGTACGGGCCCTGAACATTGGTGTGTGTGTAAGTCCCCTATCATGTGGGTGAGTGTCTATGTGGAGTGTTGCACCCCAGCTGCATGGAGGATGCATATGCCCTACCCATCTGATGTGAGCAGGGAGCCGTGCTGTGTGTCTGACGTGCG
Source organism: Triturus cristatus (assembly GCF_964204655.1). Lineage (NCBI taxonomy): Eukaryota > Metazoa > Chordata > Amphibia > Caudata > Salamandridae > Triturus > Triturus cristatus. The sequence continues at coordinate 1,578,348,865 of NC_140590.1, forward strand.
AGCTAGCCCCACACCTGTGACACCCCCCAGTCAAGTGGTACAAAAGGGAGTGGTGATGGACGGAGAATCAGAACCAATCAAACACTCACACCCAGTCAACAGATCTGGGTTTGATCCATCACCGTTCTTTAGCCCACTCTGCCACCCCAGTTCAGACATGGCCATATGCAAATCAGTCTGACCCTGTGCCTCATGGGAACAGTCCAGCCCGAACTGCCAAGCCATGCCTTCCCTGGACCGGAAACGAGCTTCCTAGGACCGGTTTCTGGCATTTCAGCCGTCTTCAGCCAGGCTTGCTTGAATCCAGTGGCAAAGTGAGCAAGGGACTCACGTCTGAGCATACCCTGCCAACTTATGGCGAACACAGCGGTACAAAAGGGAGTGGTGATGGACGGAGCATCAGAACCAATCAAACACTCACACCCAGTCAACAGATCTGGGTTTGATCCATCACCGATCTTTAGCCCACTCTGCCACCCCAGTTCAGATATGGCCATATGCAAATCAGTCTGACCCTGTGCCTCATGGGAACGGTCCAGCCCGAACTGCCAAGCCATGCCTTCCCTGGACCGGAAGCAAGCTTCCTAGGACCGGTTTCTGGCATTTCAGCCGTCTTCAGCCAGGCTTGCTTGAATTCAGTGGCAAAGTGAGCAAGGGACTCACGTCTGAGCATACCCTGCCTACTTATGGCGAACAAAGCGGTACAAAAGGGAGTGGTGATGGACGGAGCATCAGAACCAATCAAACACTCACACCCAGTCAACAGATCTGGGTTTGATCCATCACCGTTCTTTAGCCCACTCTGCCACCCCAGTTCAGACATGGCCATATGCAAATCAGTCTGACCCTGTGCCTCATGGGAACAGTCCAGCCCGAACTGCCTAACCATGCCTTCCCTGGACCGGAAACAAGCTTCCTAGGACCGGTTTCTGGCATTTCAGCCGTCTTCAGCCAGGCTTGCTTGAATCCAGTGGCAAAGTGAGCAAGGGACTCACGTCTGAGCATACCCTGCCAACTTATGGCGAACAAAGCGGTACAAAAGGGAGTGGTGATGGACGGAGCATCAGAACCAATCAAACACTCACACCCAGTCAACAGATCTGGGTTTGATCCATCACTGTTCTTTAGCCCACTCTGCCACCCCAGTTCAGACATGGCCATATGCAAATCAGTCTGACCCTGTGCCTCATGGGAACAGTCCAGCCCGAACTGTCAAGCCATGCCTTCCCTGGACCGGAAACAAGCTTCCTAGGACCGGTTTCTGGCATTTCAGCCATCTTCCGCCAGGCTTGCTTGAATCCAGTGGCAAAGTGAGCAAGGGACTCACGTCTGAGCATACCCTGCCAACTTATGGCGAACAAAGCGGTACAAAAGGGAGTGGTGATGGACGAAGCATCAGAACCAATCAAACACTCACACCCAGTCAACAGATCTGGGTTTGATCCATCACCGTTCTTTAGCCCACTCTGCAACCCCAGTTCAGACATGGCCATATGCAAATCAGTCTGACCCTGTGCCTCATGGGAACAGTCCAGCCCGAACTGCCAAGCCATGCCTTCCCTGGACCGGAAACAATCTTCCTAGGACCGGTTTCTGGCATTTCAGCCGTCTTCAGACAGGCTTGCTTGAATCCAGTGGCAAAGTGAGCAAGGGACTCACGTCTGAGCATACCCTGCCAACTTATGGCGAACAAAGCTGTACAAAAGGGAGTGGTGATGGACGGAGCATCAGAACCAATCAAACACTCACACCCAGTCAACAGATCTGGGTTTGATCCATCACCGTTCTTTCGCCCACTCTGCCACCCCAGTTCAGACATGGCCATATGCAAATCAGTCTGACCCTGTGCCTCATGGGAACAGTCCAGCCCGAACTGCAAAGCCATGCCTTCCCTGGACCGGAAACAAGCTTCCAGGACCGGTTTCTGGCATTTCAGCCGTCTTCAGCCAGGCTTGCTTGAATCCAGTGGCAAAGTGAGCAAGGGACTCACGTCTGAGCATATCCTGCCAACTTATGGCGAACAAAGCGGTACAAAAGGGAGTAGTGATGGACGGAGCATCAGAACCAATCAAACACTCACACCCAGTCAACAGATCTGGGTTTGATCCATCACCGTTCTTTAGCCCACTCTGCCACCCCAGTTCAGACATGGCCATATGCAAATCAGTCTGACCCTGTGCCTCATGGGAACAGTCCAGCCCGAACTGCCAAGCCATGCCTTCCCTGGACCGGAAACAAGCTTCCTAGGACCGGTTTCTGGCATTTCAGCCGTCTTCAGCCAGGCTTGCTTGAATCCAGTGGCAAAGTGAGCAAGGGACTCACGTCTGAGCATACCCTGCCAACTTATGGCGAACAAAGCGGTACAAAAGGGAGTGGTGATGGACGGAGCATCAGAACCAATCAAACACTCACACCCTGTCAACAGATCTGGGTTTGATCCATCACCGTTCTTTAGCCCACTCTGCCACCCCAGTTCAGACATGGCCATATGCAAATCAGTCTGACCCTGTGCCTCATGGGAACAGTCCAGCCCGAACTGCCAAGCCATGCCTTCCCTGGACCGGAAACAAGCTTTCTAGGACCGGTTTCTGGCATTTCAGCCATCTTCCGCCAGGCTTGCTTGAATCCAGTGGCAAAGTGAGCAAGGGACTCACGTCTGAGCATACCCTGCCAACTTATGGCGAACAAAGCGGTACAAAAGGGAGTGGTGATGGACGAAGCATCAGAACCAATCAAACACTCACACCCAGTCAACAGATCTGGGTTTGATCCATCACCGTTCTTTAGCCCACTCTGCCACCCCAGTTCAGACATGGCCATATGCAAATCAGTCTGACCCTGTGCCTCATGGGAACAGTCCAGCCCGAACTGCCAAGCCATGCCTTCCCTGGACCGGAAACAAGCTTCCTAGGACCGGTTTCTGGCATTTCAGCCGTCTTCAGCCAGGCTTGCTTGAATCCAGTGGCAAAGTGAGCAAGGGACTCACGTCTGAGCATACCCTGCCAACTTATGGCGAACAAAGCGGTACAAAAGGGAGTGGTGATGGACGGAGCATCAGAACCAATCAAACACTCACACCCAGTCAACAGATCTGGGTTTGATCCATCACCATTCTTTAGCCCACTCTGCCACCCCAGTTCAGACATGGCCATATGCAAATCAGTCTGACCCTGTGCCTCATGGGAACAGTCCAGCCCGAACTGCCAAGCCATGCCTTCCCTGGACCGGAAACAAGGGTATGCCCAGACGTGGGTCCCGTGCTCTCCATGCCACTGGAATCAAGCTATCCTGGCTGAAGAGGGGTGAAACCCCGAAACCGGTCCTAGGATGTTAGTTTCCAGTCCAGGGAGAACCTGGCTTGGCAGTTCGGGCTGGACTGTACCCATGAGGCACAGGGTCAAGACTGATTTGCATATGGCTGGGTTCAAACTGGAACGGCATGGTGAGCAAAAAAACGATGGATTTAGGCCCAGATCTCTGTACTGGGGTGAATGTATGACATTGTTCTGCATTCTGTCCATCAAATGTTGTTTATGCATTTGTCACCCCGAGTGGGAAGGGTATGCCCAGACGTGGGTCCCGTGCTCTCCATGCCACTGGAATCAAGCTATCCTGGCTGAAGAGGGGTGAAACCCCGAAACCGGTCCTAGGATGCTTGTTTCCAGTCCAGGGAGAACCTGGCTTGGCAGTTCGGGCTGGACTGTACCCATGAGGCACAGGGTCAAGACTGATTTGCATATGGCTGGGTTCAAACTGGAACGGCATGGTGAGCAAAAAAAACGATGGATTTAGGCCCAGATCTCTGTACTGGGGTGAATGTATGACATTGTTCTGCATTCTGTCCATCAAATGTTGTTTTTGCATTTGTCACCCCGAGTGGGAAGGGTATGCCCAGACGTGGGTCCCGTGCTCTCCATGCCACTGGAATCAAGCTATCCAGGCTGAAGAGGGGTGAAACCCCGAAACCAGTCCTAGGATGCTTGTTTCCAGTCCAGGGAGAACCTGGCTTGGCAGTTCGGGCTGGACTGTACCCATGAGGCACAGGGTCAAGACTGATTTGCATATGGCTGGGTTCAAACTGGAACGGCATGGTGAGCAAAAAAAACGATGGATTTAGGCCCAGATCTCTGTACTGGGGTGAATGTATGACATTGTTCTGCATTCTGTCCATCAAATGTTGTTTTTGCATTTGTCACCCCGAGTGGGAAGGGTATGCCCAGACGTGGGCCCGTGCTCTCCATGCCACTGGAATCAAGCTATCCAGGCTGAAGAGGGGTGAAACCCCGAAACCGGTCCTAGGATGCTTGTTTCCAGTCCAGGGAGAACCTGGCTTGGCAGTTCGGGCTGGACTGTACCCATGAGGCACAGGGTCAAGACTGATTTGCATATGGCTGGGTTCAAACTGGAACGGCATGGTGAGCAAAAAAAACGATGGATTTAGGCCCAGATCTCTGTACTTGGGTGAATGTATGACATTGTTCTGCATTCTGTCCATCAAATGTTGTTTTTGCATTTGTCACCCCGAGTGGGAAGGGTATGCCCAGACGTGGGTCCTGTGCTCTCCATGCCACTGGAATCAAGCTATCCTGGCTGAAGAGGGGTGAAACCCCGAAACCGGTCCTAGGATGCTTGTTTCCAGTCCAGGGAGAACCTGGCTTGGCAGTTCGGGCTGGACTGTACCCATGAGGCACAGGGTCAAGACTGATTTGCATATGGCTGGGTTCAAACTGGAACGGCATGGTGAGCAAAAAAAACGATGGATTTAGGCCCAGATCTCTGTCCTGGGGTGAATGTATGACATTGTTCTGCATTCTGTCCATCAAATGTTGTTTTTGCATTTGTCACCCCGAGTGGGAAGGGAATGCCCAGACGTGGGTCCCGTGCTCTCCATGCCACTGGAATCAAGCTATCCTGGCTGAAGAGGGGTGAAACCCCAAAACCGGTCCTAGGATGCTTGTTTCCAGTCCAGGGAGAACCTGGCTTGGCAGTTCGGGCTGGACTGTTCCCATGAGGCACAGGGTCAAGACTGATTTGCATATGGCTGGGTTCAAACTGGAACGGCATGGTGAGCAAAAAAAACGATGGATTTAGGCCCAGATCTCTGTACTGGGGTGAATGTATGACATTGTTCTGCATTCTGTCCATCAAATGTTGTTTTTGCATTTGTCACCCCGAGTGGGAAGGGTATGCCCAGACGTGGGTCCCGTGCTCTCCATGCCACTGGAATCAAGCTATCCTGGCTGAAGAGGGGTGAAACCCCGAAACCGGTCCTAGGATGCTTGTTTCCAGTCCAGGGAGAACCTGGCTTGGCAGTTCGGGCTGGACTGTACCCATGAGGCACAGGGTCAAGACTGATTTGCATATGGCTGGGTTCAAACTGGAACGGCATGGTGAGCAAAAAAAACGATGGATTTAGGCCCAGATCTCTGTACTTGGGTGAATGTATGACATTGTTCTGCATTCTGTCCATCAAATGTTGTTTTTGCATTTGTCACCCCGAGTGGGAAGGGTATGCCCAGACGTGGGTCCTGTGCTCTCCATGCCACTGGAATCAAGCTATCCTGGCTGAAGAGGGGTGAAACCCCGAAACCGGTCCTAGGATGCTTGTTTCCAGTCCAGGGAGAACCTGGCTTGGCAGTTCGGGCTGGACTGTACCCATGAGGCACAGGGTCAAGACTGATTTGCATATGGCTGGGTTCAAACTGGAACGGCATGGTGAGCAAAAAAAACGATGGATTTAGGCCCAGATCTCTGTACTGGGGTGAATGTATGACATTGTTCTGCATTCTGTCCATCAAATGTTGTTTTTGCATTTGTCACCCCGAGTGGGAAGGGAATGCCCAGACGTGGGTCCCGTGCTCTCCATGCCACTGGAATCAAGCTATCCTGGCTGAAGAGGGGTGAAACCCCAAAACCGGTCCTAGGATGCTTGTTTCCAGTCCAGGGAGAACCTGGCTTGGCAGTTCGGGCTGGACTGTACCCATGAGGCACAGGGTCAAGACTGATTTGCATATGGCTGGGTTCAAACTGGAACGGCATGGTGAGCAAAAAAACCATGGATTTAGGCCCAGATCTCTGTACTGGGGTCATTGTATGACATTGTTCTGCATTCTGTTCATCAAATGTTGTTTTTGCATTTGTCACCCCGAGTGGGAAGGGAATGCCCAGACGTGGGTCCTGTGCTTTCCATGCCACTGGAATCAAGCTATCCTGGCAGAAGAGGGGTGAAACCCCGAAACCGGTCCTAGGATGCTTGTTTCCAGTCCAGGGAGAACCTGGCTTGGCAGTTTGGGCTGGACTGTACCCATGGGGCACAGGGTCAAGACTGATTTGCATATGGCTGGGTTCAAACTGGAACGGCATGGTGAGCAAAAAAAACAATGGATTTAGGCCCAGATCTCTGTACTGGGGTGAATGTATGACATTGTTCTGCATTCTGTCCATCAAATGTTGTTTTTGCACCCCCCAGTCAAGTGTTACAACAAACAAATGATGGACGGAATGCTGACAATGCATACATTCTCCCCCAGTCAAGAGATCTGGGTTAAATCCATCGTTCTTTTGCCCACTACACCACCCCAGTTTAGACATGGCCATATGCAAATCAGTCTTGACCCTGTGCCTCATTGGAACAGTCCAGCCCGAACTGCCAAGCCATGTCTTCCCTGGACCGGAATCAAGCATCCTAGGACCGGTTTCTGGCTATCAGCCGTCATCAGCCAGGATAGCTTGACTCCAGTGGCGTAGTGAGCACGGGTCCCACGTCTGGGAATACCCATCCCACTTAGGGCGAAAAGCGTTACAACAAACAAATGATGGACGGAATGCTGACAATGCATACATTCTCCCCCAGTCAAGAGATCTGGGTTAAATCCATCGTTCTTTTGCCCACTACACCACCCCAGTTTAGACATGGCCATATGCAAATCAGTCTTGACCCTGTGCCTCATGGGAACAGTCCAGCCCGAACTGCCAAGCCATGTCTTCCCTGGACCGGAATCAAGCATCCTAGGACCGGTTTCTGGCTATCAGCCGTCATCAGCCAGGATAGCTTGACTCCAGTGGCGTAGTGAGCACGGGTCCCACGTCTGGGAAAACCCATCCCACTTAGGGCGAAAAGCGTTACAACAAACAAATGATGGACGGAATGCTGACAATGCATACATTCTCCCCCAGTCAAGAGATCTGGGTTAAATCATGAGGCACAGGGTCAAGACTGATTTGCATATGGCCATGTCTGAACTGGGGTGGTGTAGTGGGCAAAAGAACGATGGATTTAACCCAGATCTCTTGACTGGGGGAGAATGTATGCATTGCCAGCATTCCGTCCATCATTTGTTTGTTGTAACGCTTTTCCCCCCAGTCAAGTGGCACATGTCCAGAGTGAGGTTTTTACCCGCAGTTACCAATGGCAGATGATTGACCTGTGCCTGTGTGTGTCTGTGTACTCCGCTGAGGTTCCGTGAGTGGCCTGGGGCATGTGACTGCTTTGAGGTGCTGTCCATAATCCTGGTGTTGCTTGTGATGCACAGTGTGAGCCATGATCAGTGATTGTGGAGCACCCCTCATGCCACCTGTGTACTTTCAATGCCACGTAGTGCTTTTGGCCTTCCCCAGAGGATAATGTCCCTATGACAAAGGTGCAATGAGTTGGCTGCATATTATGCCCTGTTCAAACAAGCCAAATTGTTCTAATGTGTGTCTCTGTGACATGGAGCAGGTGTATTGATGTTGTCTCACTTTGTCATCCTCACAGGTAGCCACCTACGCCAAGGGGGAGATATGCAAGCGGGCCGTCAGGGCCGTGAGGTCGGTGGAGGGTCGCAGTCGGCGCCTGGCCCAGGTGAGGAAATGCTGGCAGGACATCCGGTGCTGGACCAGGAGGATCGCCCGGGTCCTGCTGAGGGACTCACCTGCACGCAAACACGGCGGGCGCCGGCGCCTGACCCACCAAATGAAGCGTGTCCTGGCGGTGGTCTTCCCTGACATGGATAGGCGGCTACAGAAGAAGCAGCAGCAGCAAGGGGGTAGGTACATGTGTGTTTGTTGTGTGTCACCAGCTTTTGGAAGTGCTCAGTGTGCAGTGCATATCCTGTTCCCCCAAGTCACCCGGTGCTGTTCTTCCTCCCTTCCCCTCCTTGACATGTGTTCCCTGGTCTGTGTGTAGTCACTCTTGCACAAGGTAATCTAGGCTGCCAGTTAATCCAAGTGCCCAAAGCTTACAGCATCATGTGTGGGGGTGGTCTGTGACATGTGTTGTCACCTTTCCTCTGCCCTGTCCAGTTCAGTCATTTTGGGGTCCATGATTGTTGGCACTGATGTTGAGTCTCAACATAGGAGTGTGAGGCTTGAAATGAACAGACTTGCAGCATGCATGACCGATGTTGTGGCCTCAGACATGATGTGCATGAGGGGGAGATATGCATAGTGCGGGGGCGGTTGCTCCTGTTGTAGTCAGATCTATCCAGGACCATGGAGCAGTGTGGCCACTACAGTCCCCTGAGACACCTTTTCCTAGGAATCATGTGTGTCATCCAACACTGTGGACATTCTCTGTGTCTTCAGCATAGGTTGGGCTCTGTGGCATTTTACCTAGGCCTGGGTGGTAAATTTCATTCTGCTCGTGGAATTTGCGGAATTTGGGTAATTTCGCATTCCGCGGAGAACGCGAAATTGCCCAAAATTCTGCTTTCCGCGACTTCGCGAAATTTTTTGCTTGTTCGCGTTCTCAAAATGCGTGTTCGCGAATATTTCTCCCCGAGCACGCAAACAGCGATTGTGAACAGGAAAAAAGCAGCGCGAACAAGCAATTCCAAACAAGTGTTCACGGAATTTCTGCGTGTTCGCGGAGATTTTTTACCGTTTTGCGGAGATTTGCGTAACGCGATTACGCAAATTCCGCCCACCCCTAATTTTACCCTGGCCTCATTTGTATTTACGTAAAGTGTGCTACATGTGTCCACTGTACAGGGTGACCCAATGTGGCTTGTGCATACTCACTGTAGCCAGTGCCTGTGTGTCTCGGTACAACTATCTGATGATGGTTGTTTGTCAATAATATGTGTGGTCAGCCCCACGAGGGGTAGTTAGAGTGCACTTTGGATTTCATGAAGCCCATTTTTGTGATCCCAGATGAAGAGGTGTAAGTCCTTCCTCTGTCTCCATCACATAGTCTCAGGTAGGGGGGGTTTGTGCGGCCAAGGACTACATGTCCAAACCTTATGTCTCCTTTCCAGGTCTGGCCTGTGTGTGATGACAGTCTGAACAGACACTCAACAAGTATTGACCCAGTCATGTTGTGCAGGGTTTAATGTTTGTGCTTTGCAGCATGTGTCTAAAGTTTAAAGACGTTGTTCATGCTCATCCTTTTTTGGCAACAGTGTGTGGTCCAGATGCTGTGCTCGACTGTCCACTGTCACTTGCTTCTCTGTATAATTCGATATCAAGTTATTTGCTGTTGTGTCATGCTCTCCATTGTTTCCAAGTGGCATGGTGGGTCAACCAACTGTGTAGTGCAGGGCCTACATATGTGCGTAGCATTGTAGATGTTACTCATGATGCTTTTTATGCTATGCACTGTGACCTTTGTAGTTTGGACTCATGTGTCATATGTATACAGGTGTCTGATTATTTCCTGTCTCTTCACCTTGCCCACAGCATCGTCGGGGGACACCGAGGGAGACACCGGCACGGACGTGGAGGAGGGATCCAGCACCGGTGCCACCAGTGCTGGGGAGTCTGGCGCAGCAAGTGGCACGGAGGGCGAGGGGAGTCAGGCGGAAGACCTGTCCAGTCCCAACACCGACAATGACGCTGACGGGTCCGAGGCTGAGCTCCCAGAGGGGGCGGAGGCTGCTCCCACAGCTGAAAGCAGCACTCCATCTCTCGCCGCCCCCTCCATTCCCATCACAGCCCTCCCACTTGCTCGGGTCCCTTCTGTCCGTGCTAGGCGACAACATGTCTCCTTTGTGCCAGGCCCCGCACCCCCTGCCCCTGTCTCCCCTGCTGCAGTCAATGCCCAGTCTGTGGACATCCTGCGGCAGTTGCAGGTTGGTCAGACATCGCTGCTTAATGTCCTCCATGGCCACACCAGACTGCTGACACAGATGGTGTCGGACATGGAGACCATGTCAGCAGCGATGTCTGACAAACGGATGTTAATGAGGTCCATGGACTCGTCACTGACGGCATCAGTGGGTCTCCTGCAGTGCTCCGTCCCCCCCTACCCCTGCACAATCCACACTTCCCACTCCCATGCCTGTCCCAAGCACACCCAGACATCCCCATGCACGCACCCCACCAGACACAGGCAGCACACCAACAGGGAAGGCCAAGCGCACACCTCCTGTCACGCACTCACAGGGGGAAATAGGCACACCCACTGGGTCGGGGGGAAACGGCAGACACGCAGCCACAGTGGGAGTCCGCAGTCCTCACGACCCACTTCCTCCAAAACCACTCCCCTTAGCCCCCCTGCCCAACAGTCAGACAAAGAGTCCTTCATGGCCAGTCAGTCCCTCAGCCCCAGTGTGACACCAACCCGCAAGCGGTCGAGGAAGTCCCCGGGCAGGGGAGTTGAGTCCCCCCCCTGTCCACACCCTCCCCCAGTAGCGCTGCAACCCATCCCTCTGACCCCCCCCCCCTTCTTGGGGCCTGTGGTTCCTTCGGGTGCAGGGGAGACGCTGGAATACCTTGCGACCGTGTGCAGCACCATCCTAACCACCACCTTTGGTGCTGCCCCACCCCCTGTGGTGGAATCGTCCGTCCCTGCACTCACAACAACTACCCTTGTCCCTCCTGTCCCTGCGGTGCCTGGTCCTTCCCCCCCACATGATGCCCCCACTCTTCTGTGGATGAAAAGGAACTCTGAACTGTGAAGGCAAGCTAGGGGAGACGCGTCCCAATGTGTCCCCCCCCCAGGAGTTCGCATATGGATTGGCCTCTGGGCCTTGTATATAGTGTACATTTCATTTCAAATATTATTTTTATGCTGAATAAAGCATTTTGTTTTTCATTTGCACACTAATGCTTTTCTGGTATTGCTCTTGGTGCTGCTGCTCCATGAGTTGGGGTGGTGATAATGTGTTAGGTGTCTGGGAAATGTTGTAGTGTGCTGCTCATGGGGTGGACCCTGGTATCTGCATGCCATCACAAGGTCTCTGCAAATAATCTTTGGTCATGTAAGCTCTTACTGTATGGTGACATTGTCCCAAGGAGTGTTCCTTCCTCTTTGGCACCTGACATCTTCCCTTCAGGGTGTTTCCCAATTGTTGTGCTGACCTGTGTCTACATTTCCTTGGTGTGTGACGGATCCCTTCAACTTTGGCCATGCCTGCTCAGCAATGTCTCCGCCTGCATCGTCTGTGCCATCCTTGGTAGTCACTGTACTTGTGTATGGAGTATGTTGCCATGGCTTCATGTGGACATGGTCCCTTTTACGCACTATGCATGTGTGTACTCCCAGCCTAGCACACATGTGTTACTTGTTCTGCAGGGTATTTGGGCACCTGACTGACAAATGTGGGCATTGTATCTGTGGGTACTCCACCCTTTTCCTTCCATGGGAGGCAACAACTTTTTGGCTGCCCCATCACCTGTACATTCCTATCAGTCCTGGAATGTGCGTGACAGTGTGTGTTCCCTTAGGCTCTCTTAGTTTAGTAGGGTTTAACATGAGTATACAGTCTTGTTGCATGATCTAACTGTGTGTATTGTGCTGCCACCGCCAGGGGTGGGTATGCATGTATAATTTGTCATCACACCCACATGTGGTGTGTCATGCAGTGGGGGAAGGACATCCATCCTCATGGGAGTGGGACACTGCTGTCAGTGATGTGTTGTCATGGCACTCTCAACATAGTCGCACATTGTGGATGCCTTCATGCACCCATGGAGTTTTGGTCATCGGAGGATGATGTACACACCCCCATGTCTCTGTCCACTGCTGGGAGTCCTCTGCACCCACCCCTCATATGTCTGGGCACTAATGTGAGTGATAGGCACCCACCCCTCATATGTCTGGGCACTGCTGGGAGTGATAGGCACCCACCCCTCATATGTCTGGGCACTGCTGGGAGTGATAGGCACCCACCCCTCATATGTCTGGGCATAGGCACCCACCCCTCATATGTCTGGGCACTGCTGGGAGTGATAGGCACCCACCCCTCATATGTCTGGGCACTGCTGGGAGTCCTCTGCACCCACCCCTCATATGTCTGGGCACTGCTGGGAGTGATAGGTACCCACCCCTCATATGTCTGGGCACTGCTGGGAGTGATAGGCACCCACCCCTCATATGTCTGGGCACTGCTGGGAGTCCTCTGCACCCACCCCTCATATGTCTGGGCACTGCTGGGAGTGATAGGCACCCACCCCTCATATGTCTGGGCACTGCTGGGCGTGATAGGCACCCACCCCTCATATGTCTGGGCCCTGCTGGGAGTGATAGGCAACCACCCCTCATATGTCTGGGCACTGCTGGGAGTCCTCTGCACCCACCCCTCATATGTCTGGGCAGTGCTGGGAGTCCTCTGCACCCACCCCTCATATGTCTGGGCACTGCTGGGAGTCCTCTGCACCCACCCCTCATATGTCTGGGTACTGCTGGGAGTGATAGGCACCCGCCCCTCATATGTATGGGCACTGCTGGGAGTCCTCTGCACCCACCCCTCGTATGTCTGGGCACTGCTGGGAGTCCTCTGCACCCACCCCTCATATGTCTGGGCACTGCTGGGAGTGATAGGCACCCACCCCTCGTATGTCTGGGCACTGCTGGGAGTCCTCTGCACCCACCCCTCATATGTCTGGGCACTGCTGGGAGTCCTCTGCACCCACCCCTCATATGTCTGGGCACTGCTGGGAGTGATAGGCACCCACCCCTCATATGTCTGGGCACTGCTGGGAGTGATAGGCACCCACCCCTCATATGTCTGGGCACTGCTGGGAGTCCTCTGCACCCACCCCTCATATGTCTGGGCACTGCTGGGAGTGATAGGCACCCACCCCTCATATGTCTGGGCACTGCTGGGAGTCCTCTGCACCCACCCCTCATATGTCTGGGCACTGATGGGAGTGATAGGCACCCGCCCCTATGTCTCTGTCTACTGATGTGGATCGTAGCACGACACCCACCCACCCGCCTGCACCCTTGGTGCAGTACACTGCTCACCTGGGCATACACCCCACCAATATACTGGTCAGATGCTGCACCAGGCCCTATCCCATCATTCGTGGCATGTGTACGCCTTGTATCAATGATGTGCTGGTGCCCTAGGGGTACGCTTGATGCGCTCCGTACCCACGCTCTGAGAACGTGTGTACGGGTCGTATCACGCATACCCCTACGTCACCCCAACAATGGCGGTACGGCCCGTACCCACGTTCTAAAGCCCTGGGTACGGGCCGTACCACCATTCTTGGGGTGACGTAGGGGTACGTGTGGTGCGACCCGTACCCACGGTCTGAAGGCCTGGGTACGGGCCGTACCCCCAATGTTGGGGTGCCGTAGGGGTACGGCCCGTGCCCAGGCCTTCAGAGCGTGGGTACGGGTCACACCACACGTACCCCTACGTCACCCCAAGAATGGTGGTACGGCCCATACCCAGGGCTTTAGAACGTGGGTACGGGCCGTACCACGCGTACCCCTACGTCACCCCAAGAATGGTGGTACGGCCCGTACCCAGGCCTTTAGAACGTGGGTACGGGCCGTACCACGCGTACCCCTACGTCACCCCAAGAATGGTGGTACGGCCCGTACCCAGGCCTTTAGAACGTGGGTACGGGCCGTACCATGCGTACCCCTACATCACCCCAACAATGGCGGTACGGCCCGTACCCACGTTCTAAAGGCCTGGGTACGGGCCGTACCACCATTCTTGGGGTGACGTAGGGGTACGCGTGGTGCGACCCATACCCACGCTCTGAAGGCCTGGGTACGGTGCGTACCACAATTGTTGTGGTGATGGGACACGTCCACGTCCACTTCCGTTGTGGCGGGACGCAGGCCTTGGTGGACACGCCCCCACCCCCCCCCCCGAAGTGACCAGACCCTGGTGGGAAGGTATGTACAGGGCATGTTTACTTGTTAACTTGGGTGGGGGTTATGTTTCCTACCCCTGCCCCCCACCTTTGCCCCTGGGTGTTGTTCTGACCTTCTGCGGTGTCTGCGTCGGTTCCTGTGCACCAGGTCGTAGGCTATAAGGGCCGGGATGACACGTAGGATGGGGTCCATGCCTGTCCGTCGCATACAGGTGCTCCTTCTTCGCGTTGTCCTCAATTTCCCAGCAGTTTTTGGCTCCCGTAAAAAATGCTATGTGCGGAGTGACGTAGGCACGAATCGTACTTGCTGGTTCGTAAAACGCTACCTGACTCCATCCGGACGTCACGTACGCGATGTCCCGGATCGGAATTGTGGGTATTTTTTAGCCGGTCGGTGTTTTGTACGACTCGTACGGAAATGGCATTTCTGTACGAATCGTACTTGCGGGGTTGTAAGGTGGTTTTCCCGGGTGCGAGTCGGACGGAGAATACGCTCCGTACGACCATTCGTACCCGGGTTTTACAGGATCGGAATCGGCACCTTAATTGTAATTGACATATTTTATAACACAAAACCACATTTAATTTAAATTAATAAGTTTATTAAAAATATTTCAACATTAAGAAATTATGAATATATATAGATACTGGAGGGCTGTCCGGTTCAAGCTGGCTAGGATATTGTAGCCTTGAATAAAAGAAAGGGATAACAAACTTACCTGTGTGGCTTTCCAAATGTGGGCATCGTACTTTTGGAATATATATATATATATATATATATATATATATATATATATATATATATATATATATATATAGATATAGATATATATAGATATATATATATATATATATAAAAATATGTGTACAAAAAATATATATATATATATTAACATTGAATTTAATTATATATTTTTTTTAAAGGCAAAATATATTATTTTAATTTCTCATTTTTTTCCTATGGGTTTCCTGCCTACATTATTTTTTAAGGGAAGGTCTGATTCACAAAGTTAAACTTAAATGTTTGTGTATGTTTGCTATTTTTTGGTAGTCACAAACTGCAAGTTTAATTTATTATTAGTAATTTTACAATATCGGAGGCCCTGCACATAAAAAAATAGGGCAGCCCAAAATTGCAAAAATGCAGTTTGTGAGTCAGGCCCAAAAATGGTAAATAGCTAAAAGCAGTAAAGTTACCCAAAAGTGTAAGCGTAAACTTACATGTGTAAATTACTCATGCGTGCAAGTTAACTTTGTGGATAGCCCCTCAATATCCCTGTGACCACAAGGGTCTGATTTTTATAACAGTATATTTTACCTATGAAAATGTCACCTATTTCTTTGTATTCGTGCAACCTATTTTCAACAATTAATTTCTTAAGGAAAACCATGCGTCATTACATGAAAGACCTTTGCTGAATTCTGACTTGTGTCTGTGTTTCAGAAATATACAGTGTTCGGGATTCACACCTCTTTTCACCACAAGCTGCAAGTAAGTAAAAACCACAAAAAAATAGGAAAATTCAACTATCACTAAAATACAAAAACTGTGCTACAAAAAAAGATCTTTTACCACTCCCTCCGTTTTTTTAAAGCTGGAAAGAGAGCAAACCTGCAAACCTTTAGTGGATTTCATTTTAAGAAAAAAATACATCCTTTCTTGTAGAAAAATGTCATGATGGCTCAAACGCAAACTATTCCAATGGTTCAGCACTGGGATAGAAAGCCTTAGCGGTTAAAAGGTTAAGGGTTATATTCACAAGAACGTTTGCTAAACATCACCAAAAAATGCTAGCGCAACTTTACACATCGCAGCCTAGAGTGCACTTTGGATTTCATGAAGCCCATTTTTGTGATCCCAGATGAAGAGGTGTAAGTCCTTCCTCTGTCTCAATCACATAGTCTCAGGTAGGGGGGGTTTGTGCAGCCAAGGCCTACATGTCCAAACCTTATGTCTCCTTTCCAGGTCTGGCCTGTGTGTGATGACAGTCTGAACAGACACTCAACAAGTATTGACCCAGTCATGTTGTGCAGGGTTTAATGTTTGTGCTTTGCAGCATGTGTCTAAAGTTTAAAGACGTGGTTCATGCTCATCCTTTTTTGGAAACTGTGTGTGGTCCAGATGCTGTGCTCGACTGTCCACAGACACTTGCTTCTCTGTATAATTCGATATCAAGTTATTTGCTGTTGTGTCATGCTCTCCATTGTTTCCAAGTGGCATGGTGGGTCAACCAACTGTGTAGTGCAGGGCCTACATATGTGCGTAGCATTGTAGATGTTACTCATGATGCTTTTTATGCTATGCACTGTGACCTTTGTAGTTTGGACTCATGTGTCATATGTATACAGGTGTCTGATTATTTCCTGTCTCTTCACCTTGCCCATAGCATCGTCGGGGGACACCGAGGGAGACACTGGCACGGACGTGGAGGATGGATCCAGCACCGGTGCCACCAGTGCTGGGGAGTCTGGCGCAGCAAGTGGCACGGAGGGTGAGGGGAGTCAGGCGGAAGACCTGTCCAGTCCCAACACCGACAATGACGCTGACGGGTCCGAGGCTGAGCTCCCAGAGGGGGCGGAGGCTGCTCCCACAGCTGAAAGCAGCACTCCATCTCTCGCCGCCCCCTCCATTCCCATCACAGCCCTCCCACTTGCTCGGGTCCCTTCTGTCCGTGCTAGGCGACAACATGTCTCCTTCGTGCCAGGCCCCGCACCCCCTGCCCCTGTCTCCCCTGCTGCAGTCAATGCCCAGTCTGTGGACATCCTGCGGCAATTGCAGGTTGGTCAGACATCGCTGCTTAATGTCCTCCATGGCCACACCAGACTGCTGACACAGATGGTGTCGGACATGGAGACCATGTCAGCAGCGATGTCTGACCAACGGATGTAGCTGAGGTCCATGGACTCGTCACTGACGGCATCAGTGGGTCTCCTGCAGCGCTCTGTCCCCCCCTACCCCTGCACAATCCACACTTCCCACTCCCATGCCTGTCCCAAGCACACCCAGACATCCTCATGCACGCACCCCACCAGACACAGGCAGCACACCAACAGGGAAGGCCAAGCGCACACCTCCTGTCACGCACACACAGGGGGAAGTAGGCACACCCACTGGGTCGGGGGGGAAACGGCAGACACGCAGCCACAGTGGGAGTCCGCAGTCCTCACGACCCACTTCCTCCAAAACCACTCCCCTTAGCTCCCCTGCCCAACAGTCAGACAAAGAGTCCTTCATGGCCAGTCTGTCCCTCAGCCCCAGTGTGACACCAACCCGCAAGCGGTCGAGGAAGTCCCCGGGCAGGGGAGTTGAGTCCCCCCCCTGTCCACACCCTCCCCCAGTAGCGCTGCAACCCATCCCTCTGACCCCCCCCCCTTCTTGGGGCCTGTGGTTCCTTCGGGTGCAGGGGAGACGCTGGAAGACCTTGCGACCGTGTGCAGCACCATCCTAACCACCACCTTTGGCGCTGCCCCACCCCTGTGGTGGAGTCGTCCGTCCCTGCACTCACAACACCTACCCTTGCCCCTCCTGTCCCTGCGGTGCCTGGTCCTTCCCCCCCACATGATGCCCCCCCTCCCTGTGGAAATTTAGCGTGCAAACTGAACATTATCTTCGCCATCTTGCCTCTCCCCAGCGCCACGCACAGCGAATGCACGGCCGCCATTTTAGGCACCCCACTCTCTCCCCGCTCACTCTCGACCGCCAGCGCTTTCCCCTGGCGCTGCAAGCACCCCACCGCGCGCTGGCCACCCCCGCTCTCTCATACAGGCCATAAACCCTCTCCTTCTGCGCGACCCTGCTACGGAACCACTTCCGACCGACAACCCATACATGGTCATGCCTCTCCTTTGATAACCCCCTTCCTCTGCGCCCCATTGTCTGAACTAGTCCCAGGCCATCACCTAGCCCTGCGGATGCAGTTTATTGCCCCTACTGTAAGGGAAACACCCCACATCAAAGGGATTACAGTAGATCAAAGCCCCTACCCTCTGAGACCCGGCCGGTTGCACACACCCCCGGGAATTAGCGGAATTCCCTGCTGCGCGATAGCCATCTCCCACTGCGGGTAGGGTGGGAACTTCTACTGTATCTATGTGTGGGATCGGATCTGAGCCGGGGCTTCAGGGGATGTTCTTTCAGGCATCAAGGGAATCTCAAGAATATACTATGTGTAATAAAGCAATAAACCAGTGTATAAGAGACCAGGTCTCAGAGATGCAGTTAGAGCACCTCGTGACGATACCTTGCTGTCTGATCTGATGTGTTCTGCTCCGACGGAATAAAACTTTGTTTCCTGCCTTCCAGTCTCCGGCGCCTGCCTCTTTTATTGGTAAATTATCGAGTGGTATGAGAGGCGATTACCGCCGGGCAAATACTTGAAAGATTATCGACTGAAACTGCCGCTACCATTTAACAATTGGCGTCCCAAACGTGGGGCCCATCAGCGACACGTGGATCCAGTGGGAGAGGTCCCGACGACAGAGTGAACGACTGCAACGATCGGGAGAGCTCCTGCCCAATAGACCCTCGTCTGGCAGCCGATCATCCGAACTTCACTGGTTCCGAGCAGACCTCTCTCGAGTGATCTACGGTCCTGACTGGGAACCATCAGGAGTGCCGCGGCAAATACGGAGAATAGAGGACGATCGGGCGCTGGAGGCGGAAGACGAGAAACTGTCCACGCGGTCCGGGTAAGGTCGTGAAATACGACAAAAGTGCGAAATAATTGATTGATTGTTTGAATACTAGTATTGCTCATTGATTGTTCTCTTTGAGATATTCGTTGTCTACAAACGGGGAGGAGTAGAAATACTCTCTCTCTCTCTCCCTTTGCAGATAGTGAAGGGTAGGTAACGCAGACTTTTGTCCCCGTTGAAACCCGTCGTGCCTATCTTTATCTCCCCATTGATTGATTGTCCGAACATTGATTGTTTTGAAGAATAGTGCTTTTTGAGATATTCTCTGTTTGCAAATAACGTAGAATAGGAATATTCTGTCTAGTCTTTGCAAATAGTGAAGGGTAGGTAACGCAGACTTTTGTCCCCGTTGAAACCCGTCGTGCCTATCTTTATCTCCCCATTGATTGATTGATTGATTGTCCAAACACTAGTTGTTCGATATTGGTTCTTTGGAGGTATTCTCTGCTTACAAATAACGAGGAATAGAGATATTCTGTCTAGTCTTTGCAAGCAGTGAAAAGATAGGTAGTGCTGACTTTTGTCCCCGTTGAAACCCGTCATGCCTATCTTCTCCCCACTGATTGGTAGTTGGTTCTGCCCGGACCGCTTATTAGAGGTGAACCACCCGGCTCCACTGGAAGGCACCCCTAATAAGGACATGTTCACTAAATATGGACTAGTCGCCGTAGCTTATAGCAAGCTGTGGCATAAATATACCAAGAAGGACCCCGAAAGTCAGTGGCCACTGATGGGATCCTTCGACGACCGCCAGATAGAAGCGCTAGAAGTAGCTCTGCGTAGCAATAAGACGACGCCTACTATGCTTGACAGTATTGGCATGTGGCGCAAAGAAGCGACACAACGGAAAAAGAGGGAAGAAGTAAAAGCAGAAAAGGAATTACGAAAGGCAGCTCACCTTGCCGCTAAAAAGTTAGAAGAAGACATAAAGGAGAGAAGGGAAACTAAACTAAGACAGGAGCCCGAAACCTCAGGCCAGTACGCTGTTAGGACCCCTTCTTTGCTCTACCCTGAGTTGTCCTCCAAGCAGCGAACGAATGACGAATTACTGTTAGGTCCCCCGATCTTTTACATGCCCCCTCCGTATGCACCCTCCCAATCAGTAGTGCAACACCCACAACCCCCGAACACGAGCGAAAGCAGTACAGGGGCCTCGGCCCTCACGGCCTCCGCGCCGGCTGAGCCTCTTGTACTGAACCCGATGTCGACTACGACGCTAGATGACCATGAGATGGGAAAGAAAGAGTCCACCAGAATGAATCGATTAACTAAGGATGAAAGATCAGGAATCGATAGGATAGTAGGGACGCTGGTGGAGCGAAAAGAAAGTGAGGAGTATATAACAGACGTGTATAGCTCGTATGCCGACAGCCGCAGACGACACTTCGTCGTACGGCTCTGTTATCACGCCCTGAATGCATATGAGGACAGATACCACGATAAAGGTCCCGAAGGCTTAGCGGCCCTATATAGGAAGGTAGACATTGGGGAAGAAGGAGAGGGCGATGTAACGAACCTCTTCACTCGTACACTCGAGGTCTACCGACACCTTAAAGAACATGGACAGACCACCAAAACAGAAACCCCCATAGCAACTAAGCCCCAGGGAGGAAGGGCCGATGCCATGATGCCCATTAAAGAAGCTGCCCCCTACTGGGTCCCCCCACGGGGTCAGGGAACACACGACGACATCAACCACCAAGATGCGAAGGGAAGGGTTGTATATAACTGGGTCTACCAGCCGTGGGACCGGCAAGATATTTTGACCTTTAGAAAGACTCTACCCGACTTGAGAAAGAACCCGACTGCCTTCTACACTGAATTGGGTACAGCCTTAGGCTCAACGATAATGACGTTGTCTCTATCCGACAAAGTGAGGGGATCGTGCTCTCGAACCCCCTCACAGTATTGGTACCCCATGCTGTTGATACCCTCCTGAACCAAACCAAGACTCAACACCTGACTAGCGCACGACTGACTGGGTATGAACTGACTCTGCTTGCACCCCATATCACATTGAAACGATGCACCACTCTGAATCCAGCTACTCTACTACCTCTCCCTGACGCTGACCCCAATGCATCCCCTATACATGACTGCGTGACCCTCACCGACGAACAAACCAAGAGTAGGGTTGACCTCCGGGATACTGCCTTCCCGGACCCTGACGGAGAACTGTGGGTGGATGGCTCATGCATCAAGCTCCCTGATGGCACCACCTCAGCTGCCTATGCAGTCACCACAGCTCGAACAGTTGTTGAGACAGCCCGCATCACACAGCGATCCGCACAGGCGGCTGAACTAATTGCCCTCACACGAGCCTGCATCCTGGCAGCAGGGACAACCGCAAACATTTACACAGACAGTCAGTATGCCTTTGGGGTAGTTCACCACTTCGGGCTCTTATGGAAAGAGAGGGGATTCTTGACTTCTCATGGCACACCCATCCTGCATGGAGATCTAGTCTCTGCCCTGACCGAAGCAGTCCTCCTCCCCACACGGATAGCTGTGATCAAATGTCAGGCACACAAGAAGGTGACAGACATTATAGGTCAGGGAAATG
This sequence comes from Triturus cristatus, assembly GCF_964204655.1. Taxonomy (NCBI): domain Eukaryota; kingdom Metazoa; phylum Chordata; class Amphibia; order Caudata; family Salamandridae; genus Triturus; species Triturus cristatus. The sequence goes on from NC_140590.1 coordinate 1,578,370,160, forward strand.
CACTAGCTGACATTACTGCCCGAACCACAGCCGAGAATAGGTCCACGACCCGCATGTACGTGACCAGGTCACAAACTGAGAAATGGAAGGATGCTAGGGAAACGATTAGGGATATCCAACTAGCCAGCACACCACACGAATTAACTGAATGGGCCCGGGTAGGATTGAAGGACGATGACGGTTGTTGGCGAACTAAAGACTCGAACAAATGGTTGCTACCCGACTCATACTTGATCCCCATGCTGACCATGGCACACTCCCCCGCACACATAGGGTCTGCCCCCATGATCGAACTCATCTCCAAAGTCTGGCACAACGACAGAATACCAGACTCAGCCAAACGTCTGGTCCAACAATGCCTAGTATGCCTCCAACACAACCCTGGGAAAGGAACTGCTGTACCCCGGGGAGGGTTTGGGGTCCCCAATCACCCCTTTGAAGTCCTACAAATGGACTACGTCCAGCTAGAAAGGTGCCAAGGTTTAAAGTATGTGCTTGTCGTTGTGTGTGCCTTCAGCAAGTGGGTGGAAGCCTACCCGACCCATGATAACACCGCTATGACTACCGCAAAAGTACTACTGAAGGAGTTCTTCCCCCGATACGGCCTTTGTCGAATTTTGTGGAGTGACAATGGCCCCCACTTCGTAGCCGAAGTTATCCAACTCATCTTAAAAGGGTTGGGTGTAAAGCAGAAGTTCCATGCGGTCTTCCATCCCCAATCTGCAGGCCTGGTTGAGCGACACAATGCCACATTGAAGCTTAAGATAGCAAAAATAGTCGCCACCACAGGACTAAGATGGCCAGACGCTCTCCCACTAGCATTGCTATCAATGCGTTCCACCCCCACCAAACACCACTTAACCCCCTACGAGGTCGTCTTTGGGCGGCCCATGAACCTTTGGACTGCACCAAAACCATCATCCATCCACGACGTCCCGGACGTCCTCATGTCTGACTATTTGTATAACCTAACTAAGACGTTGTCTGTTATCCATCAGCAGGTGCTGCACGCCATTCCCGATGTTTCCAGGGGCCCGGGACACGACATCCAACCCGGTGACTTCGTCTTAGTGCGTAACTTCCAGCGCACCAAGAGTCTGGAGCCCCGGTGGACGGGCCCCCTGCAAGTCCTGATCACCACCCGAACAGCTCTTCGAGTGGAGGGGAAACGCAATTGGCTGCATGCACACCACTGCAAGAAGGTATCACCGACCCTGACAACCACGGACAACATCACCGCCCAAGAGGAACTACTGGACAAAGACCGACCATCCCTGAGCCGCTGCCCGGATACAGAGACACTTGAGTTGATTGAATATCCCGATCCCACTGTGCCATCCAAAGAAGGGTATAACTTGCGACGAAAGGAGAGAACTTCGGCTAAGCAGACCACAGGCTAAGTGGAAATCTCAGAACGGTAGCCTAGTCACCTCAAAGGCCACCAGGAGAGAAACTAAAACAAAGTCTGTGGTTCTGCCCGCTACCGAGTCCCTTGAAGGTGATGGAAGCGCCCGACATGAAGATGATGGAAGCAACCGGACGTCCGAAGATCCACTTCAAAAACCCAAAGACTGGCCGAATGCACAGCTTTAAGACAATAGCACTTTTCATTTCCCTTCTCTTTTGCCTTCTCCTCGTGGTTACCTTCTGGATCATGGAGGAGAGCACACCCGCTCATAAGACATTGCTGACTACCGTTCAACCTACCACCACGAAAGAACACCATCTGATCTCACTTTCACCCCAACTCCGAGAAAGGCGTAAGGAGTTCTGGAATAACTCTTTTGTGCAGTTACTCCACCAACACAATCTTGCCACCAACGCCACTAACTGCTGGATCTGTGGATTGCTACCACATGCCACTGGGCACTCAATCCCTTTCATCCCTTCACCTTTTTCTGTCCATGGTTCCTGCCTCGCCTGGCTGATCCTCCTGCAGGAGAGCTACAAGGACAATGCCACTTCCGGCAGAACCATGTCACACTTCTACCATGGGTTCTGGCTGAACAAAACTGGTAGAACTTCCGCCCTCTTCTGCCCTCTGAGATCGAACACTTCCTTTCACATGGACATCCCTGCCAAAGAACGAGTTGAAATGCAAGTGTTCAACAATCCAGCCAGACCCACCTTCTCTTACCTCCGAAAACGGACGGCCGCCACCCTAACAGTGGCCCTGTCCGTCATCAACATCACTGGATCTGTATGCCTCGAAGGCCTGGGGGCACAGCTGGTGGGCCACAGCTCCTGCCTCATCACTCGAACATTGGACTCGGTTGACCCACCTTCCTTTGTTGCCTCCCCGAATATGTACTTCGTGTGTGGTACTAAGGCCTACACCTGGCTCCCGAAAGGTTGGGGAGGCACCTGCTACATCGCCTTTGTCCTTCCTCCGACGTATGTGGCTCCAGCAAACCATCACCGACAGAAACGTGCCAAAGACATTGTACAAACCGACTCCACCAGAGCACAGTTCATGGACGCAGTAAAGGGTCTTGTTCCGCTCTGGGGTCCGATGGCAAACAGCCGTGCCATCCGCCACTTAACCCAGGCAGTCGAAACAGCAATGAACATTACAGCTGGCGCCCTCGCCAACAACACCGCTGAGCTTCAGGCCGTCCGCCTGGTGGCTCTCCAGAACCGCCTTGTTCTAGATGTGGTTCTGGCTGACCGCGGAGGAGCATGCCGCATCATTGGGTCCAGCTGTTGTACCTACGTACCGGATAACTCACCCTCAGTCTACAAAGCAATTGAACACCTCCACAGACTGTCCAGAGAGGTCCATCAAGAACAAGAGGAATGGTCACTGGGGAGTTGGTTTTGGGACGCTATTAAAGGTTGGGGATGGAGGCTGTTTTCATTCATCCTCATACCAATCATGATACTATGTGGATGTTGCTTGGGGATTCAGTGTCTGCCACCTTTATGTTCGCTTTTTATGAACTGCATCTGCCCTAAGACTTTGGACTTTGAAACTGAGCGGATGAAAGCTCTGAATGAGGTGGAGGTACGGGGTATTATGGGGATAGATCCAAACTAGGCAAGCTGGCGAGACATGTTAAAAGGGAGGACTGTGGAAATTTAGCGTGCAAACTGAACATTATCTGCGCCATCTTGCCTCTCCCCAGCGCCACGCACAGCGAATGCACGGCCGCCATTTTAGGCACCCCACTCTCTCCCCGCTCACTCTCGACCACCAGCGCTTTCCCCTGGCGCTGCAAGCACCCCCCCGCGCGCTGGCCACCCCCGCTCTCTCATACAGGCCATAAACCCTCTCCTTCTGCGCGACCCTGCTACGGAACCACTTCCGACCGACAACCCATACATGGTCATGCCTCTCCTTTGATAACCCCCTTCCTCTGCGCCCCATTGTCTGAACTAGTCCCAGGCCATCACCTAGCCCTGCGGATGCAGTTTATTGCCCCTACTGTAAGGGAAACACCCCACATCAAAGGGATTACAGTAGATCAAAGCCCCTACCCTCTGAGACCCGGCCGGTTGCACACACCCCCGGGAATTAGCGGAATTCCCTGCTGCGCGATAGCCATCTCCCACTGCGGGTAGGGTGGGAACTTCTGCTGTATCTATGTGTGGGATCGGATCTGAGCCGGGGCTTCAGGGGATGTTCTTTCAGGCATCAAGGGAATCTCAAGAATATACTATGTGTAATAAAGCAATAAACCAGTGTATAAGAGACCAGGTCTCAGAGATGCAGTTAGAGCACCTCGTGACGATACCTTGCTGTCTGATCTGATGTGTTCTGCTCCGACGGAATAAAACTTTGTTTCCTGCCTTCCAGTCTCCGGCGCCTGCCTCTTTTATTGGTAAATTATCGAGTGGTATGAGAGGCGATTACCGCCGGGCAAATACTTGAAAGATTATCGACTGAAACTGCCGCTACCATTTAACATCCCCTGTGGATGAAAAGGAACTCTGAATTGTGCAGGCAAGCTAGGGGAGACGCGTCCCAATGTGTCCCCCCCAGGAGTTCGCATATGGACTGGCCTCTGGCCCTTGTATATAGTGTACATTTCAATTCAAATATTATTTTTATGCTGAATAAAGCATTTTATTTTTCATTTGCACACTAATGCTTTTCTGGTATTGCTCTTGGTGCTGCTGCTCCATGAGTTGGGGTGGTGATAATGTGTTAGGTGTCTGGGAAATGTTGTAGTGTGCTGCTCATGGGGTGGACCCTGGTATCTGCATGCCATCACAAGGTCTCTGCAAATAATCTTTGGTCATGTAAGCTCTTACTGTATGGTGACATTGTCCCAAGGAGTGTTCCTTCCTCTTTGGCACCTGACATCTTCCCTTCAGGGTGTTTCCCAATTGTTGTGCTGACCTGTGTCTACATTTCCTTGGTGTGTGACGGATCCCTTCAACTTTGGCCATGCCTGCTCAGCAATGTCTACGCCTGCATCGTCTGTGCCATCCTTGGTAGTCACTGTACTTGTGTATGGAGTATGTTGCCATGGCTTCATGTGGACATGGGAGTGATAGGCACCCACCCCTCATATGTTTGGGCACTGCTGGGAGTGATAGGCACCCACCCCTCATATGTCTGGGCACTGCTGGGAGTGATAGGCACCCATCCCTCATATGTCTGGGCACTGCTGGGAGTCCTCTGCACCCAACCCTCATATGTCTGGGCAGTGCTGGGAGTGATAGGCACCCACCCCTCATATGTCTGGGCACTGTAGGGAGTCCTCTGCACCCACCCCTCATATTTCTGGGCACTGCTGGGAGTGATAGGCACCCACCCCTCATATGTCTGGGCACTGCTGGGAGTCCTCTGCACCCACCCCTCATATGTCTGGGCACTGCTGGGAGTGATAGGCACCCACCCCTCATATGTCTGGGCACTGCTGGGAGTGATAGGCACCCACCCCGCATACGTCTGGGCACTGCTGGGAGTGATAGGCACCCACCCCTCATATGTCTGGGCATAGGCACCCACCCCTCATATGTCTGGGCACTGCTGGGAGTGATAGGCACCCACCTCTCATATGTCTGGGCACTGCTGGGAGTCCTCTGCACCCACCCCTCATATGTCTGGGCACTGCTGGGAGTGATAGGCACCCACCCCTCATATGTCTGGGCACTGCTGGGAGTCCTCTGCACCCACCCCTCATATGTCTGGGCACTGCTGGGAGTGATAGGCACCCACCCCTCATACGTCTGGGCACTGCTGGGCGTGATAGGCACCCACCCCTCATATGTCTGGGCCCTGCTGGGAGTGATAGGCACCCATCCCTCATATGTCTGGGCACTGCTGGGAGTCCTCTGCACCCACCCCTCATATGTCTGGGCAGTGCTGGGAGTGATAGGCACCCACCCCTCATATGTCTGGGCACTGCTGGGAGTCCTCTGCACCCACCCCTCATATGTCTGGGTACTGCTGGGAGTGATAGGCACCCGCCCCTCATATGTCTGGACACTGCTGGGAGTCCTCTGCACCCACCCCTCGTATGTCTGGGCACTGCTGGGAGTCCTCTGCACTCACCCCTCATATGTCTGGGCACTGCTGGGAGTGATAGGCACCCACCCCTCATATGTCTGGGCACTGCTGGGAGTCCTCTGCACCCACCCCTCATATGTCTGGGCACTGCTGGGAGTGATAGGCACCCACCCCTCATATGCCTGGGCACTGCTGGGAGTGATAGGCACCCACCCCTCATATGTCTGGGCACTGCTGGGAGTCCTCTGCACCCACCCCTCATATGTCTGGGCACTGCTGGGAGTGATAGGCACCCACCCCTCATATGTCTGGGCATTGCTGGGAGTCCTCTGCACCCACGCCTCATATGTCTGGGCACTGCTGGGAGTGATAGGCACCCGCCCCTATGTCTCTGTCTACTGATGTGGATCGTAGCATGACACCCACCCACACGCCTGCACTGCTCACCTGGGCATACACTCCCCCAATATACTGGTCAGATGCTGCACATGGCCCTATCCCATCATTCGTGGCGTGTGTACGCCTTGTATCAATGATGTGCTGGTGCCCTAGGGGTTCGCTTGATGCGCTCCGTACCCACGCTCTGAGAACGTGTGTACGGGTCATATCACGCGTACCCCTACGTCACCCCAACAATGGCGGTACGGCCCGTACCCACGTTCTAAAGGCCTGGGTACGGGCCGTACCACCATTCTTGGGGTGACGTAGGGGTACGCGTGGTGCGACCCGTACCCACGGTCTGAAGGCCTGGGTACGGGCCGTACCCCCAATGTTGGGGTGCCGTAGGGGTACGGCCCGTACCCAGGCCTTGAGCGTGGGTACGGGTCACACCACGCGTACCCCTACGTCACCCCAAGAATGGTGGTACGGCCCGTACCCAGGGCTTTAGAACGTGGGTACGGGCCGTACCACGCGTACCCCTACGTCACCCCAAGAATGGTGGTACGGCCCGTACCCAGGCCTTTAGAACGTGGGTACGGGCCGTACCACGCGTACCCCTACGTCACCCCAAGAATGGTGGTACGGCCCGTACCCAGGCCTTTAGAACGTGGGTACAGGCCGTACCATGCGTACCCCTACATCCCCCCAACAATGGCGGTACGGCCCGTACCCACGTTCTAAAGGCCTGGGTACGGGCCGTACCACCATTCTTGGGGTGACGTAGGGGTACGCGTGGTGCGACCCATACCCACGCTCCGAAGGCCTGGGTACGGTGCGTACCACAATTGTTGTGGTGATGGGACGCGTCCACGTCCACTTCCGTTGTGGCAGGACGCAGGCCTTGGTGGACACGCCCCCCCCCGAAGTGACCAGACCCTGGTGGGAAGGTATGTACAGGGCATGTTTACTTGTTAACTTGGGTGGGGGTTATGTTTCCTACCCCTGCCCCCCACCTTTGCCCCTGGGTGTTGTTCTGACCTTCTGCGGTGTCTGCGTCGGACTCTGTGCACCAGGTCGTAGGCTATAAGGGCCGGGATGACACGTAGGATGGGGTCCATGGCTGTCCGTCGCATACAGGTGCTCCTTCTTCACGTTGTCCTCAATTTCCCAGCAGTTTTTGGCTCCTGTAAAAAATGCTATGTGCGGAGTGACGTAGGCACGAATCGTACTTGCTGGTTCGTAAAACGCTGCCTGACTCCATCCGGACGTCACGTACGCGATGTCCCGGATCGGAATTGTGGGTATTTTTTAGCCGGTCGGTGTTTTGTACGACTCGTACGGAAATGGCATTTCTGTACGAATCGTACTTGCGGCTTTGTAAGGTGGTTTTCCCGGGTACGAGTTGGATGGAGAATACGCTCCGTACGACCATTCGTACCCGGGTTTTACAGGATCGGAATCGGCACCTTAATTGTAATTGACATATTTTATAACACAAAACCACATTTAATTTAAATTAATAAGTTTATTAAAAATATTTCAACATTAAGAAATTATGAATATATATAGATACTGGAGGGCTGTCCGGTTCAAGCTGGCTAGGATATTGTAGCCTTGAATAAAAGAAAGGGATAACAAACTTACCTGTGTGGCTTTCCAAATGTGGGCATCGTACTTTTGGAATATATATATATATATATATATATATATATATATATATATATATATATATATATATATATATATATATATATATATATATATATATATAGATATATGGAATTCCAATCCTGGCAGACGAAGAGCAGACAGGCACAGACTCCGTGAAATACTGGCAAAAAGAAGTTTAATCCAACAACAGCAAGACGCGTTTCGACGGCGAACCGCCTTGTTCACTTGTCTGTTACACATTACAGTGACACTTACATATGTTAATGTGCAGTTGTCATGGCAACCACCACTCTGTCATCATAGACATAAAGAATCATGACCGAGCTAACGGCATGACTTGACAAAAACACGAGCAAATCTGATAAACGTGTTTAAATTAAATACATGTAGAAAATTAAACACATACATATATTATTAAGCATATATATATGAAAACGACAATTAATCAAGCTTATCCAAAAAAGAAACAAAGTGTCTCGTGTGTCTCTCTGTCCTGTAAACATATATGGACAATAAAGACATGAAAAGAAGCCCACAAGGGAAAAAACGAACTTAGAATATTTTAAGTACACACGGTGAATGCATGATACAGCTGTCAGGAAAAATACCCAAATGAGATTACTAGATACAATTTATAGTCGTAATGGAAGAGGCTTTCAGTTTAACGTGTCTCACCCGGGTGTCTGTCAGTATGTAGAGAGTTCAAGTGAACATTCGCAACAGAGACAGGCGCAGCCTGGGAGGAAATGGGATACCGAGACATAGTGTCGGCCTATTAAAAGCAGAAAGGGTCTATGGTGGTCCTAATACAACGACTGTTGGGTAGGAAAATAAGAAGGGGGTACCGCCCAAGTGGGCTAAGTTTGAGGAAAAAGTGTAAAGAAGTGTAATTAAATATAAGAGAGTGTGCGGAAGCGTTCCCTGGGGCACAGATGAATACAGATTAAATAGGACAGATAGAAAAGCAAGGAAAAACATTTTTTTTTTTTTAGTGTACATGTAAAAAGTGGGTTGCTAAGATGTCAAACACACACAATAAGGAATTTAAAAATGTGAACAAACTGTAGCAAAATATTAGAGAGAGATCGGGAATAGCGGCCAGAGACCCGCTAAACTAAAGGTGAACATTTAGCGCTTCATCTGCGTTCATACCATTAGGAATTTTTGAATTATACAAAATAATGTAACGGGATTCCAATCTCCTAAGAGCTAGAAGTCGGTTACCTCCCCTAGGGTTTTTGGGGATGCTGTCTACCACATAGAAAGTGAGATCTTCCGCTTTGCCGTTGTGGTAAGTGTTTATGTGTCTGGCAACTGGGTATGTGACGTCATTGTGCGTGATGGCTCTCAGGTGCTGTAGAATGCGCACGTGTACGGGGTGTATAGTGCTTCCCACATATTTTTTGTCACATGTGCAGGTCAATACGTAAACAGCAAAGTCTGTTTTGCATGTGAAATGCCTTCTGATCACATAGGGTGATTGTCTAAATGGTAAGACAATATCTTTGGTATTTTTACCATGTTTGCATGCCTTACATTTGGCACATTTAAAGAAACCTGTAGGCAATCTAAGCCAAGAGCCTTCAGCTTTGGTTCTGCTGGGGGCATTATTCACTATTTCTTGTCTCAGAGATTTAGCTCTTCTGAATGTGATTTGGGGTTTGTTGCTAATGGATGTGCCTAGAACTGGATCATTCCTTACTGCATTCCAATGCCTATAGATGATTTTACGGACTTGGGCATGATAGGCATTGAATCCCGTGACCAGTCTCGGGGTGTTGGTAGTGGAACTTTCTTTACTAACTACAGAAGTAGTGGTCTTAGTAGTAAGGAGTTCTTTACGGGTTTTGGTGGCTACCTTTGATTTGGCTTTATCAAGGGTTTCTTGGTTATAGCCCCTGTGGGCTAATCTGTTGCACAGTTCGTCCGTGGCTTCTTTGAAGCCGGTGTTAGTACTACAATTGCGCTTCATGCGTAGGCACTCGGCATATGGTATGCTGGCTTTGAGAGAGCTAGGGTGGAAACTGTGCGCGTGTAGTGTGGCATTCCCCGCTGTCGGTTTTCTGAAAGTTTTAGATTGAAGGCTATCTCCTTCCACGAAAAGCTCCAGATCCAAAAAGTGGATAGTTTCCCTGCTCATATTGCATGTGAAGCTGAGGTTCAAGGTATTGTTGTTAATTTCTTTAGAGAATTGAGTAGCACTCTCTTCAGAACCCTTCCACAGTATGAATATATCGTCGATGTATCTGACGTATATTCTTACATGTTCTGTAAATGTAACCTGTTGCTCCACCCTGAGTACCTGCTCCTCCCACCAGCCCATATGCAAATTAGCATAGCTGGGGGCGAAGCAGGTACCCATGGCTGTGCCCTGCAATTGCTTGTACATAAGGCCATCAAATATGAATACATTGTTACCCAAACACAATTCAGCCATTTTCACAAGCATCTCAGTGTGTTGGAACATAGACATAGGTCTTCTGCCCAGATAGTGGTGAAGTGCATTGAGTCCATCTGTGTGCCTGATGCTGGTATACAGTGAATTCACATCGAGTGTCATCATAAGTAAGTCACTCTCCCATTGGACATCATACATTTTTCTGAGAAAGTCTCCAGTGTCTTTTATGTATGCCGGAAGGTTACACACAAAGGGTTGTAAGAAGTAGTCGATATATCTGGAAGTATTTTCGAACAATCCTCCTATTGCGGCGATGATGGGCCTTCCTGGAGGGTCCGTAGGGTTCTTGTGTATCCTAGGAATTAGGTAGAGCAAGGGTGTTACTGGGTAGTCACATTTCAGGTATTCAAATTCTTGTTTCGAAATGAGTCCGGTACTTTTCCAGTTGTAAAGATCTTTGTGGAGTTTTTCTTTTATTCCCACCATCATATTAGGGCTCACTCGAGTGTAACACTCCTTGTCGTTAAGTTGTTTGGAGGCCTCTTTGTTATATTGCTCTAGGGGCCACAGAACAACATTGCCTCCTTTGTCCGACCAGCGTACCACTACATCATTTCTTTGTCTGATTTTGTTGATTAGTTCATCATATTTTTTCATTTTGTTGCGGTTACAGCTTGCAAATGTTTTACTGCTTGTGAGCGCCAAATCTTTAAGATCTTTGGTGACGTTTTCAGCAAAGACGTCAATGCCATCCTTCGGCATCATGGGTATGAAAGTGGACTTAGGTTTGAACGGTGTTTTTATGGTGCTGGATATTGGTAGTCCTGAGGTGGTTGCAAAATCAATGAGCGATTCTGGGTTTTGTGTATTGTCCATGTGTACTAGGTCTTGTAGTAGAGCCATTTCCTTAACTGTCAAGGTGTTGGAGTCAATGGGTGTTTCATCTGTATTATTCAGTTGGTTTGATCCTGTAATAAAATATTTCTGGAGTTTTAGTTTTCTTACAAATTGAAACACATCTATTCTGGCTTGGGCATAGTCAAAGTTATTTTTTGCACAAAAAGTGAGTCCAAGGGAAAGGATATTTTCTTCATTTTGTGTAAGATCCATATTGGTTAGATTTATCACTGTGTTTTGTGTGTTTGTGTTACCATTCATCTCCGTTTGTTGTATCTGTGTGAACGAGTATTTTTGTTCTGAGTGTCCCTTGCCCCACCGTCTGTTTTTTCGTCTCCTGTTTTTTGATTTGGCAATGATTTGTTGCTGCTGTTCCTTTGCGGTCTTGGCCTTAAACTTGTAAGTCTCTCTAGACGTAAAAAACCAAATTCCTGTACTACTGTTGGTGCTTTGAGTGTTTCTCTGCTACTCGTTTCCACATCCGATTCTAGTTCAGAACTTAGTTCTGATTCACTAGGAATGTTTAAGTTGGACGTTGTTTCACACGGTTGGGAAAGTTGTTGGCGGCGGATGTTTTCGAATTTCCTGGAAAATGTGTATATTCTGCCGTTCTTGTAGTCATTTCTATCTCGCTGGAATTTCATCGCTTTTCTTTCTTTAATTGTTTGTTCGTATTTGGACAATCTGGTTTTCATATCGCCGAGTAATTTTTCAAGTTCGTCTTGTTGTGGCAATTTGTGCAGTTCACTAAACAAAGCTTCAATTTTTTGCAGTAGTATTTCTCTGTCACTTGTAGCGTATTTGATTAGGATCTGCAGCATTCTGGCCGATGAGTTGGCGCTGTTTTCTGCCCACTCCTTGAGCATCTCAGGGTTAGGATTTTCGTAGGTCGGTGCTACAAGGATTCTGAGGCCTCTTGGGATTCTTCCCACATCTAGATATCTTTGTAGAGATTTGCACTCCCACCATTTGGATATCTCTATTTTGCGCAATTTCTCAAGTTCATGTGTAAGTGACAGCATATCATTTTTGGGTTGTTGTGTGGGGTTTCCCGTTGGTTTGTGCGTTGTACTGGCACTGTTATCTTCATCACAGAAGATGTCTCTCGCTGCCTCCTCCCGCTCTCTCTCCCATTCTGCCGCCATTGTTGGATGGGTATTCCTTTTTGCCACTCACTGCTCACTACGGAATAAGTGAGACTACCTCTCCCATAAGCCACTATGTTGCGTGTCTACAGCACCTAACTTGACCCAAACCACGAGGCTTACCTGAATCTTTCGACAGTCCTCCGACTTTCTCAAGGGACAGGATGCCACGTACGGGAAAGGCAAGTCTTGGTGTGCACAACGCTGGATTACGGCTTTGGGGGGCTCTGCGGCTTTTTCTTCTAGAAAACACAACACAAGGGGTCCGGATGCGCAGAGCGCCAGAGCGAGGAGGGTCTGTGGCAAGATCCCGGCGGATCTTCAATATGGAATTCCAATCCTGGCAGACGAAGAGCAGACAGGCACAGACTCCGTGAAATACTGGCAAAAAGAAGTTTAATCCAACAACAGCAAGACGCGTTTCGACGGCGAACCGCCTTGTTCACTTGTCTGTTACACATTACAGTGACACTTACATATGTTAATGTGCAGTTGTCATGGCAACCACCACTCTGTCATCATAGACATAAAGAATCATGACCGAGCTAACGGCATGACTTGACAAAAACACGAGCAAATCTGATAAACGTGTTTAAATTAAATACATGTAGAAAATTAAACACATACATATATTATTAAGCATATATATATGAAAACGACAATTAATCAAGCTTATCCAAAAAAGAAACAAAGTGTCTCGTGTGTCTCTCTGTCCTGTAAACATATATGGACATAGAAGACATGAAAAGAAGCCCACAAGGGAAAAAACGAACTTAGAATATTTTAAGTACACACGGTGAATGCATGATACAGCTGTCAGGAAAAATACCCAAATGAGATTACTAGATACAATTTATAGTCGTAATGGAAGAGGCTTTCAGTTTAACGTGTCTCACCCGGGTGTCTGTCAGTATGTAGAGAGTTCAAGTGAACATTCGCAACAGAGACAGGCGCAGCCTGGGAGGAAATGGGATACCGAGACATAGTGTCGGCCTATTAAAAGCAGAAAGGGTCTATGGTGGTCCTAATACAACGACTGGTGGGTAGGAAAATAAGAAGGGGGGGCCTACATTATTTTTTAAGGGAAGATCTGATTCACAAAGGTAAACTTAAATGTTTGTGTATGTTTGCTATTTTTTGGTAGTCACAAACTGCAAGTTTAATTTATTATTAGTAATTTTACAATATCGGAGCCCTGCACATAAAAAAATAGGGCAGCCCAAAATTGCAAAAATGCAGTTTGTGAGTCAGGCCCAAAAATGGTAAATAGCTAAAAGCAGTAAAGTTACCCAAAAGTGTAAGAGTAAACTTACATGTGTAAATTACTCATGCGTGCAAGTTAACTTTGTGGATAGCCCCTCAATATCCCTGTGACCACAAGGGTCTGATTTATATAACAGTATATTTTACCTATGAAAATGTCACCTATTTCTTTGTATTCGTGCAACCTATTTTCAACAATTAATTTCTGAAGGAAAACCATGCGTCATTACATGAAAGACCTTTGCTGAATTCTGACTTGTGTCTGTGTTTCAGAAATATACAGTGTTCGGGATTCACACCTCTTTTCACCACAAGCTGCAAGTAAGTAAAAACCACAAAAAAATAGGAAAATTCAACTATCACTAAAATACAAAAACTGTGCTACAAAAAAAGATCTTTTACCACTCCCTCCGTTTTTTTAAAGCTGGAAAGAGAGCAAACCTGCAAACCTTTTGTGGATTTCATTTTAAGAAAAAAATATATCCTTTCTTGTAGAAAAATGTCATGATGGCTCAAACGCAAACTATTCCAATGGTTCAGCACTGGGATAGAAAGCCTTAGCGGTTAAAAGGTTAAGGGTTATATTCACAAGAACGTTTGCTAAACATCACCAAAAAATGCTAGCGCAACTTTACACATCGCAGCCTATCGCGTGAAAATAACCCCGCATCAACGAGGAATTCACAACAAGGCGGTACCATGTGATAGTCTGCCGAAACTGCGGCCAATGTCTGCGATACAAGCACCTCGAGGGACATAAAAACACAAACCACAACACAAAAAAAAGTGCGATGAGCCCATTCGCGATGAGGAAAGCAGGGATAAGCACCGCCAGGCACGCGACACACACGGCAGGTGGGAATAAGCACACCAAAAGCCTGAAAAAGAAAGACAAACCTAACAGAAAACAACAGCCAAGCACAATGGAGGCAACTCGAGCCAGCAGACAACCCCACAAGCCCCATTGGCAGCAAAACATTGTACATGGCAGGCCATCTTGGACAAGGTGAATGCAGCCTGAGAGCAGAGGAGGACAATGGAAGAAAAACAGAACATCCAGAATGATGCGCAAGGCACAAACAAGCAAAAACATGCCAACAATAAGAAGACAGCAATGCACACCTGAGGTGGTAGTCCAGAGGCACACCAGGAGCTGGATGACATGAAGGAAATGGTGTCCACCACATATGTCTGGAGATGGTGGCAGGACTCGGGGACCGGGAACTGCCCAAAACAACAGACACAACAGCAACAGGGAGAGGAACCAGCAGGGAATGGGGGGATGGGGGAGATGGGCACAATGGCACACATGCACAATTAAGCTCAGCACAACTGCAGACAACCATGCCCAAGAATAACAGCACCAATCAGGAGCACAAGTCACACAACCCGGCACTGTCACACCACTGAACAAGCACAGAGGTGAAACCACACTGCCTGAAAGGGAGAAGGCTGAGCCAAATCAGAGCTGAAGGACATCTCACACACAATGCAGCACACACACATAGGAAGCTGAGCACCCCAACATCGAACACAATGTGGTACAAACACCAACATTTTCACAACCGAACACAGGACACAAGTGCACCCGCATGTGGCCGGTAAACGGCCAAATGCATCTGGCTAAGCACGAAACAGGGACATGATAATGCAGAAGTACAAACCCACAGTCCTGATGGGGTAGCAATGCACATATGGCAGGGAGCCAGAGAGTCCGTGGCACACACATTGGCATACAAATTGAGACACAACACAGTTGGAGACAAGTGAAAGTGCGGAAACTTTATCAACAAGTGCATGTCAGTACGGCCAAGAGAAGTGCCATGAAATGCAGACCAATGCAGCAGCATGTATGAGTGAGGAACGTAGGAAAGTACCCATGTCCACATTGGGGGAGTCCATCACCAACACAAGTCAGTGCCAACCCGCGTTGGTTGTCCGCACCAGGAACATGAGTCCAGGCCAAGGCAGCCATGTCCACTGTCGTCTTGGGACATGTCACCAGATTCCCAACATGCAACCAGGCATCGGGACACGTGCAATGGGTCACATCCAGTTGTGGCTGCAGGTACATTGTCACTCGTCCATGAACGTGAGTGCAGCTGCGTAGGCCAACAACTCCAATGAGCGATCGTCGCCCACCACATCTGACATGTCGTCGACGTAATCCATCAGCTGACCCGGGCAGATGTGCTGACTCCAACCACTGGACCCAATGTGCACCAAAGCCCAATCGGGAAGTGGCTCAATGTGCTCACTGCACACGACGACTCGTGCAATCTCCCAGGTCCAGTTTCCAGCCTGCATTCCAAACATTCATGCATGCCATAAACGGGCATCACGGTGACACTCCTGGTCGTGGGCCAACATGGGGCGCAAACACACGTCGTAATCCAGGTCAGCTTCTGTTACGTTGGAGAGGCAGACATCCATGGACCACTCAAATGTGCAGGAGCGACAATACAACACACGCTGAACGCAGGTGACATCCGCAAGGCGGAAGCTCAGCCGGTAACTGATCCGTAGCACTGCCAATGGCTGTGCCCCCAGTACATGCATCAGACGTGCACGGTACAGGTCCACGTGACTGGAGTCAAGCATGTGTCCGGGATGTTCTGCCATTGCATCAGTGGCTCTGCTTGAAGCGGCACAGGCTTGCCCAGCGCCAGTCCTGTGGATGAAATGGCACAGCTTGGTGCAATGAGCAGTGTCTGTGTGCAATGGGTGCTGGCCTGGGGTGGGGTGGGAGTACGTGTGAAGGCCATTTCACGCACGCTAACTATGACAAAGGACATCTGCATGTGAGATGTGTACACGTTGGTCTCACGTCAGGCAGTGCGTAGTGTGGGAGTCGCAAACAAATTATGTCATATCTGATAGGGGGTGCTGGCCACATACAAGTTCCTGCTTGGAGCTGCAGATGTGCTACCGCCTGATAGTTCAGACAAAGAACCTTTTATCCCTACAGGAACTTCACCATCTGCATGCATACAGGAGATGTACAGAGGCCTGTCGTGGGTGTGGTGGGATGTCTGCGACCCTGGGAATCATGGATGATATGTCCAGCACGGGGCACATGAGTGGCCTCACTGTGTGTTACGTTGCCACACAGCTGCACCTCCCTCCCACGAGCCCCCACACTTGTGTGCGCTGCGTGGTTGCATCACGTGCAAACCTATGGCACACCATTGTAATGCCTGTCCGCGCATGTCCAGCGGCATGCCAACAACACTGTGACGCTGGCCTTTGAAGGTGTGCGGCCACTTGAGGGTTGGCCAATTTGCTGGACAGGGCGGACACAGGTTTACAGCCCATGGCTGGCTGTGATCGCGCTGCGAATGAGGCCTGGCAACTGACTCATGCATCCGCAGGACTGATACACATAACACTTGGCATGCATGTGTCAAACCTCCGAGCGATCTTGTGCTCCTACATGTCCCCGTATGTGCACGCCAGCCCTCCTTGTGCATGCCACATTGCAACATCGACTACTGTGGCCCTAGTGGCGACAACACCCCAACACAGAGACACACTTACCGCACTTCCTGTCCAAGGCCAGGTCCGAGCCACGCCCTGCTCCCCCTGCCAAATCAGCACACCCCTGCGCTGACCTGACGTATGCCAGAGCAGCACACGCCGCTTGTGCATGCAGGGGGGTGCGTGCAAAGCCACATGTCCATGGTCACTGCCAACGCTGAGGTGACATGGTAACGTCCACTGAAGACAGCACACTGTGATGTTGCAGGGCCCGTGCCCATCATGCTGACACAATGACAACATGGACACACTTGCTCAGATGGTGTGAATGGCTACAGGCACGTGCGCACAGCCACATTTATTAGGAGGCACACATACTTAGTGACACCTGTATTGGGTGTGTGTGGGGTGTGTGCACACCAGCCGGCAAGGGCTGCCTGGTGCAGTCAGAAATCAACAACAGTGTACATTGTAAAGGACACAATCATTCAACCATAAAGGCCCCATTATTTGTGCTGCACAGAGTTAGTGGCCCGGCTGCACAGTGTCCTGCAAGGGCCTATCGCCACGGGCCGCTGACTTGCGGGGCACTGGGGCAGGGTCACGAGTAGGCCTGGGCGGTAAATTCCGTTCCGCTTGTGGAATTTGCGGAATTTCGGTAATTTCGCGTTCCGCGGAGAACGCGAAATTGCCCAAAATTCTGCTTTCCGCGACTTCCCGAAATTTTTTCTTGTTCGCGTTCTCAAAATGCGTGTTCGCGAGATATTTCTCCCCGAGCACGCAAACAGCAACTGTGAACAGGAAAAAAGCATCGCGAACAAGCAATTCCGCGTGTTTGCGGAATTTCTGCATGTTCGCGGAGATTTTTTACCGTTTCGCGGAGATTTGCGTAACGCGATTACGCAAATTCTGCCCACCCCTAGTCACGAGTGCAGAGCAGGTTTCCATAGATGACAAAGGGGCTTGTCGCGGAGTGTCTCGGTGGACAGTGGAAGGTGTACCCCCAGGGCATGATGCAGAGGGCAGGATCACGCTGAAACAGTCACTATGGTGGCGATGAATGGAACAGACACATGTCGTACACCAAGCCCGGGCCAGCAAGATGGAGATGCAGAAGACCACCAGGCCATGGACTCAGATGCCACCAAGGTCCAACCAGATGGTGCCCATGACTCATTGCGCACAGAGTTAGTGGCACCAGTGCTGTTAGGGGATGCCGCATGCGATGAGGCGTGTCCAATGTTGTGGACTCCTCCACATCTTACCCAAGACACAGTTCCACATGTGTGACCTACTGGACCGCAGTGTAGGCCTGAGGCAGCGGTCAGCAATGGCCATTCACCGAGTGTCGCCGGCTTAGGTTGGATGGCCCCACCGGCCTGCGTAGTTCAGGTTCAGTGGCACCACGGGACGCGGACTTGCAGTGAACACGGTTGATGGCACCAGGTGAGTTGTTGATAGTGTTTGATCACCTCCGTGACTCTATTCCGGATTTCGTCCGTACTGAGCTCCATCTTCCTCTTACTCCTCTCCGTGCGTTCACTGGTGTGGACTCTGCCATTCATGATTCGCGACTATGTGCTGGATGTGGGACCTACTGCTCCGCAGGCTAGACCTGAGCACTCATCCCCGTGTCGCAGGCCTGCGTTGAACAGGGTTAGTAGCACCACGTGTCGCAGGCCTGCGATATGGAATTATGCCTCACTGATCAAAGGGAGTCCGGTGCTGTATCCGCTGCCATGGACTTGGGGTCACTGCCATTCAGGACTCAGCACACAGTTCCACATGTGGGACCTACTGGGCCGAAGGGGACGCCGTTGGAGTATGTCAATGAGGAAGGAGTAATGTGGGCCAGCGTCGGGGGGTCCAGCGATGGTCTGCGGAGGCTGCAGAGGTTGCGGGACTGGTGCTTGGAGCTTGCACCGGCACATTGTGGGCCCTCTTTGACACACGCCGGTGTAGGCAGATGAGCGGAGCCTCGTTGGTGCGCTGGGGCAGCCATGACAGGTCTGGGGACCAGTGGCCCGGGATGCAGCAGGCGCACAGGGACGCAGGCCCCCCCGCGCTCGATGCAGGACTCATGGCGGGCTGAGAGGCCCTGCCCTGGCAGACATGTTGTCCATTCCGAATAAGAACCATGACCAATGCGATGGGCTTTTTGTTCGCACCCCTACGCAGGCCTGGCGTACGCAGGTCCAACCCACCACGCACGCGCATGCAGGGGCGGACGTAACGTGCGACATTTCCGCATTCTGCCCCTAAAGCCTGTGGGGACATGGTAGCGTCCACTGCCCACTACACTCCATGCACCAACAGTTGATCTCCACATGGCCATTTCCATGGTTTGCACTCTGTGGTCTGTCCGGCACCTCCACGCCACACCTGGCATTGGGTAGGTTCACATTCCTTAGTCACTTGCCGCTCTCGCACATGCCTGCTCCATGCCTCTCCTCACATCCTGCTATTGTGTGTCTGTGGTGCCATGCCGTGGCTGGGTTGTGGGCATGGCAAGGCAGGATTCCAAATGGAGTCATGTTGTTGTGTCTGGTTGGTTGGAATATTGTGTGTCATGTTGAATGTAGTTGTGCTGTGTGCCCATTGACAGTGTCGTAAGTTGCATGACTGTGGGCTTGAGGTGTGTGGTGTGTTTATTTTGGACTTACCAACGGGCACTGCATTTCCATTCGTGCCATCCTGGGAGCGCTGGGTGATGATGGACTGTCGGGAGATATGAGTTTCATGCACTCTGCCTGGGGAGTTGGCCACAACATTGTTGAGGCATCCCGGGAAGGCCACTATTGCCTGCACATTCATGGTATGCGTGTGCTTTCTGTTGTGGTAGTTGTGTGCAGTGTGGGTAGGGGCACGAGGGGTACAGTGTGCAGTTGTTTGTCCCTGACACTTGAGGGAATCCAGCTATGGTGTAGGGGCCTTGCTTTGTCTCCAGCTGCTCCTGCGCAGTGTGGGTGATGTGGGGGTGCTGGGGTACCAGGTTGATGTTGGCATCCAGGACAGGTGTGATGACCTTGGATGTGGCTGGCTGTGTGACTCCTCCGACCCTAGCAGTTGTGGGTTGGATGGTACCAGAGGCCGGCATGTGCTGCGCAGCTGGCAGCTTTGTCTGCAGAGGGATGTTGGCTGTCCGTGAGGTTGGTACCGTCAGCAGGTGGGGGATGTGGGTCAGGTTGCGGGGGATGATTGTCCTTTTGGGCCTGTGGTGGGCAATGTCCTCCTCTGGCGTTAGGTCTGTGTGGCAGGTGTGTTTCAGGTGGGTCTGCTGTCTTTGTGTACGCTGCCTCTGTGGTGTTCCCGGGGGGGGGGTGCATGGGGGTCCTGGGATAGGTGGCGGGCCTGGGGTGGTTGCGGTGGGTGTTGTGGCCCTCATGGGTATCCGCATTGCATGATCATTGTCTTAATGGCATCTGTGGGTCTTCCGGTGTGGCGCTTGGCTGGGCTCCCTTTTATGCTGCAGGTAGTTGTCCTGCTTAACACCAGCAAAAGGCAGGTGTTAATTCCCTGCTGCTACCGCGGCTTATCGCCTGTTTTTGGTTCGCATCGCAGATCTGGCAGTTCGTTGTGAAAGTGGTGTTGTGTTTTTTTTGTGTGTTTTTGCACGGGACGGAAACGCCTACTCTGC
Organism: Triturus cristatus; assembly: GCF_964204655.1. NCBI lineage: Eukaryota > Metazoa > Chordata > Amphibia > Caudata > Salamandridae > Triturus > Triturus cristatus. Next base: position 1,578,390,487 of record NC_140590.1, read on the forward strand.
ATCTCATTAGGGTTAGTTGGTGGTGTCCACCGTGGAGATAAATTTTGGGGCAGTTAACGCCGGAATACTGGCGATGTCTGCAGTTTGCACCAGCTTGTGAATGGGGTGTTACATCTATCTCCACTTTTGATGCGTTAAGGTGGTGATAAATCGGAGATAAGTCCTTGTGAATATCCCCCTAAGGGGCTTATTTATGAGAGCCATGCATCACTTTTGCACCTCATCGGTTTTCCCTTCGTAACACCCATTGATTTTGATGCTGCCCCAGATTTACAAAATCATGCAAACCTGCGGAAGTGCCAAATCCGTATGCCTTCCGAGGTGAGGCATAACGAGGAGAAATATGTTGATTTCTCTTCGTTTTTTCCTCTTTCTATGTGTGCGGCATTCTGCGGCACATATGCAATGAGGAATACGCCTAGTAGTATTGTTTTTGTGCAGGAAAGTTCCCCTTCCTGCACAAAAACAATCCTGCATGCAACAGAGGCACCCTTGCGCCATGGTGCAGTGGTACCTACGTTGGTGCTTGGCTCCACCTTATTGCTTAAATACGGTGCATTCCTGCCTTTTCACTTTGGCTTAGGGCAGCGCGACAAGGTGCCTTGCTGCGCTGCCCAACGCCAAAATGTCATAAACGAGGCCCTTGCTCTTCGGTCTATGGCAGCGACAGAGTGATATTCGCCCACTCTGCTTACCAATGGCGTGAAAGACTTTAAAGTTAAAGAATTACAGCTTCATTACTCCGATTTTATGTCTTATGTGAAGTGGTATACGTGTCTATTTCTGCCCGAAGCTTCCCTTTGAGAGAACCATAAACCTGCTTTCGGTTCTAGGCTTGACGGATCGCGCTCATTTCCTCGGCCGTAAGCAGCGTGCGATAAAAAAAAAAAAGTGTTAAGTCACATCTCCAAGCCGCTTGTTCTGAATTCCGGAAGGTGACATAAAAACTTCATCAACATTCTAAAACACAGGACAGCACTTTCTGGGGCCAGCACTGTTTGTTTGTGCAAGAGAGAGCTGTTAAAAGAATTCCTTAACGCTGATTCCAGGACGAGGAAGCTTCTTTACTGGAAACAACTGGCGCATCCCCAAAAATCTTCTGCGGTTGAGAGAATATCGCTCATGCTCTTTGTTTTAGAAATGCTCTTGTAACGTTCTGTTGAAAATAAAATAATTGGTATACAGCCTAAAAAACACACATGTTCCCTAATGTCTCTGGCTGCTTGGAACTGGAGAAGTGGAGAAATATTGAACAATCCCGGTGTTGGCCACTACTAGTATGAGCCAAGAAAATGGCAAAGGTTTATGTCAACGTTTTTTATTTTTATCCCGAAGAAGTACATCTTTCACCAGCAACGCTGGCCTGGAATCCACCCCTCGCTGTTCTCACTCCTTCCGCCGTCTTTCTATTTCCAATGTACTTTGATATTCAGTTCCCCACAACATTTTTACTTGTTTTACATTTTTGCAGATAGTCATCTGTGCTGCTTAACAGTTGACGAGACAATGCCACATATTTACAACAAACCTCATGGCACCTCCGTACGTGACGCGAATAGGGTTTTTGGGCCAAGCCCGGTCCTTGGCTCGGCATTGGCTCGGCTCTCCCTATGGCTGGAAAGATCACTCCTCGTTAATCACATCCCGTAGATATTCCCCCCACAATGTTTCCATGTAGATATTCCAAAAGAGACCTGCGAATGAATGAGGGAATCAGTGAAGCGCTGAATTATGGCCATATTACGTGCCGCCAGATTTCCCCCAATACCATTCCGGACTGTCCTTAGCAATGAGTGACAACGGGGAAATACTGCAGCGCCCACGAACCATGGGGCATATCAACAACAACCGGCGATAATTATCGCTAAGCGCACTTAGCACTAGGATAATTAAAGCCGGCTAACGTGGATTTTTATCGCTGAGATAGCGTGCTATTAGCAACTCTTATCTCAAAAGCAATAAAAATCCTAGCGCTAACTGCCTAACGTGAGATTATCGCTGGAAACCCAGCGATAATTTCACGCAATGTGGCGTTAGCTTGTTGATAGAGACTCACAAACTTAGCCATGATATCCTCCTTCCATAGGATATCATGGCTAAGTCAGTCCTGAAGCAGGCGTAAGGAAAGTAGCGATAACAGGGGTTATCGCTACTTTTCCTGCCGCTATGCTTCATAGCGTGGGGCTTGATGATAGGAGAAATGTCGCTTAGCGACATTTCTCCTGTCATGTCAGGAACGCCCACTTTGCATCTCATTGGAGATGCAAAGCTGGGCGTTAAGATTTCGTACGCTAAAGGAAGGTTTCACGCGTTAGCGTGACCTTGCTAATTAGGCGATAAAATTATCGCTGCTTTTCGGCCGAAAACGGCTGCAAAAGCGGCAATAATTTTCTATCGCCTCGTTGTTGATATGCCGCCATGTATCCTCTTCCCACCGGAAGGTCTTCCTTAAGGGGTGAGACTTCCAGCTGGCGGGGAATGTAGTCATAATATAGCTACACACTAAGGGTCAGATTTACAAGGCCCTTGCGCCACTTTTGCGTCATTTTTAACATGGGAAAAGTGCCGCAAAAGTGGCGCAAGGGGCTTGTAAATAAGCCCCTAGGTATATACCATCATAAACATTAGTGAATCTGCAGTGGCTGTTTAGCAGTCCTGAGCAACAGCAGGAACTCCTTCCGCCTGTCACACTGAGCTCCATTTTAACATCCTTTCCCTCGAATTTCTCCAGCTTCGCACTTTGCAAAGTAAAACAAATATGCAAGTGAAGGTGCAAAGTTTTGAACTTCACACATTAGCGTCTGTGCTCTGTAGGATCAGAGTGGCATTGGTGAAGTGTAAACAATATCTTTCATGCTTATGTTACTGATTAATGGATAAACTGCAAAAGGTAGTAAAAAGCTCCCTGAGGCAGAGGGAACAGAAGCAGAAGGTTTGTACGGTGGCTTTTTGCACAAGGTGTGTCAGTCCTCAGCTCTGGGCAGTCACTCGTATGAGCATTTGCTAGCTCTGCAGAAGTGTCACTCTTTGCAACCACCTGCCACAAAGCAGGGTAGAATAGACTACTTACAGTAAAACAGGGCTTTAAATGGGCCGGTACTGCCCGGTACTGAGTACCGGCACCTTTTTATTTTGAGCGGGAGAGTACCGACTCTTCAAAAGAGAGACTCTGTGGCATATTATCAAGCCAGGCGATAATATTATCGCCATATTAGCGGCAGAAAACTAATGGGCTTGATAATATGCCGCAGAGATTTCCAATTGAAGCCCATGTTAGATGTGAAGGACATCTAACATGGGCTTCAATTGGAATTTCATAGAGCATATTATCAAGCCCATTGTCGCCGTTTTAGCTGCAGTTTTCTGCCGCTAAAGCGGCGATAATTTTATCACCTGGCTTGATAATATGCCCCGTAATACTTTTAATTGGAGAGTATCCGCACTTCTCAGCAACAACCTGCACTTCTATTTTTCAATTTCAAGCGCTGCTATAAAGTATGACCGATTACGGGGTGGCAGTACTTTGAAGTGGCCCCCACTGAGTGCCTTTCAGTGAAGGAAAGGCTGGAGGTCATTACTGAGTGAGGACTCTGACTAGGTTCCAGCTAGCTGCACGTGCGCTAAGGATGCGCTGCACAGCAGAGCCTGTCCTCTGTCTACATGAGTGTGCAGGGCCTTTTAAAGTCAAAGGCGAAGTACACATTGGGGCATATTATCAAGCCAGGCGATAAAATTATCGCCGCTTTAGCGGCTGAAAACTGCCGCTAAAACGGGGATAACGGGCTTGATAATATGCTCCATGGAATTCCAATTGAAGCCCATGTTAGACGTCCTTCACATTTAACATGGGCTTCAATTGGAATTCCATAGAGCATATTATCGAGACCATTATCGCCATTTTAGTGGCAGTTTTCGGCCGCTAAAGCGGCGATAATTTCATCGCCTGGCTTGATAATATGCCCCATTGTGCTTTAGGGGTGAGCTCAGTGCCAGTGGAGTTCACACTAATCCCACTCCATGTGGATCCACAGTTAGGCCTACGAATTTTGGGGGAAGAACAATAAACTTGAAGTACTTTCATTTTCAATGACACTCATCTCCATGGCAACCATTTTCTCAGGTGAATCTGCCCTCCTGGATTTGTGCATTGTAACTCAGATTGTTCGCCCCAGCAGCACACAGCTAAGGATGTTTGCGTGGAACTGGAATTCCATCTTCTCTGAAAGAGGTGTGCCACCTTGGTCTTGCCTTTTGTCTATTCCTTTGTATGAGCGTAGCTTGTTATTCAATGTTTATTTTCAATTGCATGTGTAGTGTTCTTATGTGTGGCTTTTAATTATTCTGTTCTATAAATCGTACCGGTTTTTGTTTGGAGCTGACTTTTATTCAAAGGTAAAGAAGAGATACATGTTGATGAGATATTTCCCCCCAATGAATATTGTAAAGTTCATAGGGATGTTATTCTTTGTCTTTGAATCCAATGAGCACAAAGGACAGTGTTGACAATTAAGTGCTGGTGCGGAGCACCGGAAACCACAAGCACACATTAAGCGCTGCTTATGCCCCTCATACTGTAAACAGTGGTTCTTCTCAAGTTTCACAGGCACCTGGAAAGGTATGACATTTTCAATTTCCGTTCTAAATCCCTAAGTCAGAGGAGCAGAGCAGGAAGGAGGAGCTTGTGACAATCACAGAAATGTGGACCTTTTAGAGTCTACCAAAGTGGGAGAGTGCATTATAAAATTCCTGGGTCTTTGTACTGCTCATTGGGAGATAGTTCCATTAAAACATACACAGACCATATCTGTTTCGGGCAACATCTCTGGGTGTGTGGGTTTTAATGTGACAAACATATTGAGAAAGAGGTAACATAGCAGCTAAGGTCAGTCACCCCAGTGCGACCTTAAACACATTTGAGATGCTGAAAGTGTTATGGAGTTAAGAATGAATGCTTCTACATCCAAGACAATCACTGTCACATGCGGCAGCCCAAGGCTCCATCCTCACTCACACCAGTAACCTGGATATGGAGCTGCTGGCTGCAATGACACCTCTATCAGTGTGCTTATTACACTCAGCTTTACATGAAGGTCACTTCTGGAAGAAATAATGAACCTCTAAGTAAATGCCTCGCTGCCATTCAGTCATGATGTATAATACCTATTCAAGCTGAACACCACCAAACTCAGGTGTGCACTATTAGGTAGTATCTTTAAACAATAACATGTACAACAATGGGTCACTAAGAACAAACTGGAAACTTTCACTCCATGTCTTTTGAAGAGCACACATCCAGCACGAGTGACCCCCACTCCAACACAGAACACCTCCACTTCCAAATCCAGACCAGCCCCAGGACCACGCTATGTGGCACCCTCATCTACAGACTGCCAGAACCTCGCACCCAGCCCGCAACTACCATTGCCGAGCTCGCCGCACTCCACGCCTTACTCGGGGACCTGAACTTCCACCTCGACAACGGCAACGACCCCGACTCCACCACTCTCGCCTTCAACCTCGCCAACCTAGGACTGAAGCAGCCCGTCAACAAGCCCACCCACAGAGCGGGTCACACCCTCGACCCCATATTCGCGGGAGGAACAAACATCCGCTTCAGCCACACAACCCAGCCCCTCTAGACGGACCACCACTGCGTCCACTTCCCTTTCAACACCGCAACCGCACCCGCGCCCTCCCTGCGCCCTGCACCCGCCACGTCAAACTGGAGCAAGGTCACAGAGGACCACCTCAGCACCACCCTCCGTCAAAACCCCCCATCACCACGACCAACACCAACTCTGCAGCCAGGGAATTTCACCACTGGGTCTCCAGCTGCACCGACAAGCAAGCTCGCACCCCTCCGCCACCTTGCCAAACAATTACCTCGGAAGGCCGCCTGGTTCACCACAGAACTTGAAGAAGCCAGATGCTCCTGCAGATGCCTAGAGAAAACCTGGCGAAACCAGAAAACCGAGGAAGCACAGAACAACCAGAGGTGCGCCCTGAAGGAATACCACCAATGCATACGAGACACCAAATGGACCTTCATAAGAGACAAAGTCCAGACCAACACGACCAATGCCAAGGAACTGTTCAACATCATACAGCAGTTCGCAAAACTCACCTGCGAAGCCACGGACATCACACCTTCCCAGGAACTCTGCGACAAGCTCAGCTCTTACTTCCATCTGAAGATCAAGGTCCTCTACGACAACTTCAGCGAACCAGCGCTTGACACCACCACCCTGCCCACCGCCGCCGACAACCCTACCATCACGTCCTGAGATCCTGCTACCGTCGATCTCATCACCGCGACCATGAAGTAAACACACTCTGGAGCCCCAACGGACCCATGCCCACCGCACATATTCCACAGGGCCGCCGCCATCGTCCCACACGAACTAGGACGTACTGTCAACGCCTCCCTCAGATCCGGCATCTGCCCAGATGACTGGAAACGGGCAGAGGTGAAACTCCTCCTCAAGAAACCAATGGCCGACCCAACGGACCTGAAAAACTACCGTCCCATCTCTCAACTCCCCTTTGCAGCCAAAGTCACCGAGAGACTCGTAAACGCCCAGCTGACTGCCTTCATCGAAGAGAACTCCATCCTAGACGCCTCTCAATCTGGATTCCGCAGCAACCACGCACCGAGACTGCCCTCCTCACCGTCACTGACGACATCTGCATGCTACCAGACCAGGGACACACCACGGCCCTCATCCTTCTAGACCTCTCCGCATCCTTCGACACTGTCTCAAACCCACGCTCGAAGCTAGACTTCACGACACGGGGATACAAGGAGTCGCCCTCAACTGGATCCAATCTGAACCCAGAGGATTTGACTCCCCCCTTCCTCTCCGAACCCACGGAAATCAACTGCGGAGTACCCCAGGGATCATCACTCAGTCCCACGCTCTTCAACATCTACATGGCCCCCCTCGCTGCCATCGTCAGACAGCATGGGCTCAGCATCTTTTCCTCCGCCGACAACACCCAGCTCATCCTCTCGCTCAAGAAGAATCCCGAAGACACCGGACTCTGCTTCCAGGAAGGAATGAAGAATGTGGCAGCCTGGATGAAAGACAGCTGCTTGAAGCTCAACTCAGAGAAGATGGAGGTCCTCATCCTCGGACCCTGCACCTCCGCCTGGGACAACACCTGGTGGCCCTCTGCCCTCGGAAGCCCACCCACCCCCACAGACCACGCTCGGAACCTCAGCATCATCCTTGACTCCTCCCTCTCCATGAGCCACCAGATCAACGCCGTCGCCTCCACTAGCTTCAACTCTCTATGCATCCTCCGTAAGACCTTCAAATGGATCTCCCCAGACTGCAGGAGGACCGTCACCCACGCACTCATAACCAGCAGACTGGACTACAGCAACGCCCTCTACGCCGGAATCAACAGTACTCTTCTACAGAAACTCCAAACCATCCAGAATGCCTCAGCCAGACTCGTTCTCGGGACACCGCATCACAAGCACATGACCCAACACCTACGAGGTCTCCACTGGCTCCCCGTCGAGAAGAGGGTCACCTTCAAACTCCTCACCCATGCCTACAAATCACTCAACAACATTGGGCCCAAATACCTCAAAGAGAGAGTATCCTTCCACGTACCCAAGAGGATCCTCCGCTCCGCCGACCTCACCCTGGCAGAGCTCCCCCGCATCCGCAGAAACAGAACCGGTGGGAGAGCTTTCTCCTACATCACAGCCAAGACCTGGAACATAAGATGCTCCCCAACCCTGCACACGTTCAAGAAGGACCTCTAGACCTGGCTCTTCGACTGATCCAGAGCAGTCCCCCCCCCCCCCCCACCCCACAAGCGCCTTGAGACCCTCACGGGTGAGTAGCGCGCTATATAAACCCCTGATTGATTGATTGGTCTCTACTTTAGCAGAAACCTTAGCTTTGGGACCCATATTTTCAACATGGAGAAGACAGTTTAGCACAAGTTGTAGCCCCCTCAGTATGGTTAGGACCTTCCTACTAGAAACAGGCTTCAAAAGGCTGTCCAAGCACTGGCACTGTCTCAACTCAATGGAGGCACTGGGTGGTTGGGCAGCATCACAAAGACCCATCTTCCACCACTGAAGAGCATCCTAATAGTTGTCAGATCTAAGACCCCCAAAAATATGACAGAATAACACCAACAATTAGAGGAAGCCACTGGTTCCTGCAGCCACCCCATACACCTGCTGCATCATCTATAAAACTATCACCTCCAAAATCCCAACTCACCAGGTTACCAAGATCAAGGCACACAGCAAGAACATGGTCACAATGGAAATCAATAAATTCAGGAGGAAAATAGAAAGGTGCAAAGTCTTTCCCACAATGCTGCATCAGCATAAAACCCCACATACTTCCTATCCATCAAGCATCATTCCTTCTCCATTCCAGAAGAGTTTGTCTCATCACATTAAGCAGCAACTCAATGCAGTTTTACCATCGTGCTTCTGATCCAACTCAAAAAATACCCATCATCCTCAACGCCCCATAGCTTTTAAGTTTCCCACTGTCTCTTACTCTCCCCTCAGCCTCCTACACACACTACATTTCTTGTATCTCATAACCCACCACATTCTGCAACAGCTCCTGAGAATTTCTGATCGATTGGGAAACCTTATCCACTAATGCAACACCCTGCTCTGTCCCTTTTTCTTTATCACTTATATTCCCCAGACATTCTACCCTGAGTGTTGCCTACACAAACCATTGTTTCTAAAATTCTCATTGTAAATCAGTCTGTTATACATCGCTCAGTTATTTTGTAGCTAGGATTGTGCTATTTATATACCATACATACATGCATTTATAAAGAGTTGGCATTTCACATGGTAAGAGATGATGCTGAAGACGTGTTTATTTTCTCATTCCTTGATTTTGATTAAAAAATACTTAGCCAATAAAAATCAAATGAAAAAAATATCCCATCCCACTAATTACCCAGTTAAAATGGATTACAATACTGAATATCTACTACATAAATATCAACATACAATATCAAAATCAACATATAGAACCATAGTGTTAAAAGCCCTATGCCTATAGTTAAAGCAACAACAATATCAAATACAACATATTGACTGTTAGAAATAGGGGTCTCTAGTTGGCAATGGTTTGCACCTTTGTCCAAGTAGGGACCCTTCTTCCTAGTTAGGGTAAGAGGGATACACTCCGAAAATAACCCCTGCTCACCCCCTTGGTGGCTTGGCACGAGCAGACAGACTTATCTCAGAGGCAGTGTAAAGCATTTGTGCAGGCATACAGTAACACAGTGAAAACACTACAAATAAGCACCACACCAGTTTAGAAAAATAAGCAAAACTTTATCTAAACCAGCAAGACCAAATATGACAAAAATCCAACATACAATACTGTAAAAGTAGTTACTTTGCAAGATAATGCAAAAAATGCAAAAATAACTGAAAAACACAGTCCTTCTGAGTCGGTAGCTTCGTTTGGGGCTACCACGATGCTGAAAAGAACAGAGTCTAACAGTTCCAGCCGACCGCGTGGGTACGGGCCAGCTAAAGCATCAACAGACTTGAAGACAGTACCTTTCTCGTTGCGGCCGACATGCTGGTGCAAGTCGGTCGGTGGCAACTGTTGCAGTTGCGTTGCTAAATGGAAGTGGTGCAGGGTGCGGTGCCCTCACGATGAGGTGCAGGCAGCAGCTCGGTGATGATCGTCCAGACAGTGTCGGTGAGACCAAGGCTTACAGTGCAAGCCCTGTATGTCGTGAGACATGTGCCCAGGGTGTGGGATGCGGTTGTGTGTCAGGTGATATGCTGGGCGCCCTTTGCACAGGATATGTCTATGTGGAGCCTGCGTCCTTTCACCGCTATAGCTGACTCCATTTCGGTGAGACGGTGGAAGGAAGGGGGATGTCAAACACTGGGTGATTTGCATGTAGAGAGCAGATTTATCACGCAGGCAGAGACAGAAGCAACCTTTAATTTGGGGACAGGGCAATTCCTTCAATATGAGAAAATCTCGAGAGTGGCGAGAGAGATCTGGCCAACATTCCCTGATGAACCCCCAAGCACTAACACGTTGAATGTGATGCTATAGACGGCACAGGGCAGAAAACTGATATCGCATCTCTATAAAGCCATAAGAGATAATCTGGCGGGAGTGGAATTGCAGATACAAAAAAAATGGGCTGAGGTTTTGGGGGACCTCTGATGGATGGGGAATGGGGAAAAATACACGAGGGGTGAGAACAGTGAGCTCCAACGCATGCTTTAAACTCCTTCAATATAATATGGTTCATCAGAAGTACCTCAGTCCTCGCATCTTACATTTAGGTACCGATTCCGATTCCGATCCTGGAAAAACCGGGTACGAACCGTCGGTCGGAGCGTTTTCTCCGTCCGACTCGTACCCGGTCAAAAAACATTACAAAAATGCAAGTACGATTCGTATGGAAACACTATTTCCGTACGAATCGTACAAAACACCGACCGACGAAAATATAAATACAAATGTGATCCGGGAAAGCGCCGACGTGACGTCGGGACGCATCCAGGCTGCGTTTCACGAACCAGGAAGTACAATCCGCACGGATTATATTTTCCGGCTGCCAAAAACTGCCGGGAAATCAGGACGACGCGCACAAGGAGCACCTGTACACGACGGACAGCCATGGACCCGAACCTACGTGTCATCCCAGCCCTCATAGCAGTCCACCTGCTCTACAGGAACCGACGCAGACGCCGCAGAAGGTCAGAACAACACCCATGGGCAAAGGGGGGGGCAGGGGCAGGACACATAACCCCCACCCAAGTCACAAATCATACATGCCCTGGACATACCTGACCTTCAGGGCCTGGTCACTTCGAGGGGGTGGGGGCGTGTCCAGCAATGCCTGCGTCCGCCACAACGGAAGTGGATGTTGACGCGAACCGGCAACACAACAATTCCGGTACGTACCGTACCCATGCCTTAAGAGCGTGAGTACGGGTCGTACCACGCCCACCCCTACGTCACCCCAGCAATGGCGGTACGCCCGTACACACGTTCTAAAGGCCTGGGTACGGGCTGTACCAGCATTGCTGGGGTGATGTAGGGGTAAGTGTGGTACGACCCGTACCCAGGTTCTGAAGGCCTGGGTACGGTGCGGACCCCTACGGCACCCATTGGGGGTCTGCACCGTACCCAGGCCTACAGAGCGTGGGTACGGGTCGTACCACCCGTACCCCTACGTCACCCCGACAATGCTGGTACAGCCCGTACCCAGGCCTTTAGAACGTGGCTACGGGCTGTACCGCCATTGTTGGGGTGACGTAGGGGTGGGCGTGGTACGACCCATACCCACGCTCTGTAGGCCTGGGTACGGTGCAGACCCCCAATGGGGTGCCGTAGGGGTAGGCACCGTACCCAGGCCTTCAGGGCATGGGTACGGGTCGTACCACCCGTACCCCTACGTCACCCCAACAATGGCGGTACGGCCCGTACCCACGTTCCAAAGGCCTGGGTACGGGCTGTACCAGCATTGTTGGGGTGATGTTGGGGTACGCGTGGTACGACCCGTACCCATGCCCTGAAGGCCTGGGTATGATGCGGACCCCTACGGCACCCCAACAATGGGGGTACGCACCATACCCACGTTCCAAAGGCATGGGTACAGGCTGTACCCAGGCCTGCAGAGCGTGGGTACGGGTATGTACGGAGCGTACCCCCACCCGTGTATGTATGGAGTGTACCCACACCCCACCAGTGTATGTTCGGAGCGTACCCCCACCCGTGTATGTCCCGAGCGTACATGGCCAGACATAGGAGGGGTGGGTGCCTATCACTCCCAGCAGTGCCCAGACATAGGAGGGGTGGGTGCAGAGTCCTCTCAGCAGTGCCCAGACACAGGAGGGGTGGGTGCAGAGTCCTCCCAGCAGTGCCAAGACACAGGAGGGGTGGGTGCAGAGTCCTCCCAGCAGTGCCCAGACATAGGAGGGGTGGGTGCCTATCACTCCCAGCAGTGCCCAGACATAGGAGGGGTGGGTGCCTATCACTCCCAGCAGTGCCCAGACATAGGAGGGGTGGGTGCAGAGTCCTCCCAGCAGTGCCCAGACACAGGAGGGGTGGGTGCAGAGTCCTCCCAGCAGTGCCCAGACATGGGAGGGGTGGGTGCAGAGTCCTCCCAGCAGTGCCCAGACACAGGAGGGGTGGGTGCGGAGTCCTCCCAGCAGTGCCCAGACACAGGAGGGGTGGGTGCAGAGTCCTCCCAGCAGTGCCCAGACACAGGAGGGGTGGGTGCAGAGTCCTCCCAGCAGTGCCCAGACACAGGAGGGGTGGGTGCAGAGTCATCCCAGCAGTGCCCAGACATGGGAGGGGTGGGTGCCTATCACTCCCAGCAGTGCCCAGACATAGGAGGGGTGGGTGCAGAGTCCTCCCAGCAGTGCCCAGACACAGGAGGGGTGGGTGCAGAGTCCTCTCAGCAGTGCCCAGACACAGGAAGGGTGGGTGCAGAGTCCTCTCAGCAGTGCTCAGACACAGGAGGGGTGGGTGCAGAGTCCTCCCAGCACTGCCCATACACAGGAGGGGTGGGTGCAGAGTCCTCCCAGCAGTGCCCAGACACAGGAGGGGTGGGTGGAGAGTCCTCCCAGCAGTGCCCAGACATGGGAGGGGTGGGTGCCTATCACTCCCAGCAGTGCCCAGACACAGGAGGGGTGGGTGCAGAGTCCCCCCAGCAGTGCCCATGGAAAGAAAAGGGTGCAGTACCCACAGGTACAATGCCCACAATTGTCAGTCAGGTGCTCAAAGACCCTGCAGAACACGTAACACATGTGTGCGAGGCTGGGAGTACACACATGCATAGTGTGTAAAAGGGAACATGTCCACATGAAGTCACGTCAATATACTCCATACACAAGTACAGTGACCACCAAGGATGCCACTAATGATGCAGGTGGAGACATTGCCCAGCATGCATGGGCAAAGTTGAACGGATCCGTCACACACCAAGGATATGTAGACACAGCTCAGCACAACATTTAGGAAACACCCTGCAGGGAAGATGTCAGGGTCCACAGAGGAAGGAACACACCTTGGGACAATGTCACCATGCAGTAAGAGCTTACATGAACAAAGTTATTTTGCAAATACCTTGTGATGGCACACAGATACCAGGGTCCACCCCATGAGCAGCACACTACTACATTTCCCAGACACCTAACACATTATCACCACCCCAAATCATGGAGCAGCACCACCAATAGCAATACCAGAAAAGCAGTAGTGTTCAAATGAAAAAAAATGCTTTATTCAGCATGAAAATAAAAGAGGTTGTTATGTGTACACTATTACCAAGCCCCATAGGGCTGTCCATATTTCCATCCCTGGTGGGGGACACATTGGGACACGTGTCCCCGGGCTTGCCTGCACAGTTTATAGTTCCTTGTCTTCCACGGGGGGGGCATCATGTGGGGGGAAAGGACCAGGCACCGCAGGGACAGGAGGGGCAAGGGTAGGTGTTGTGGGTGCAGGGACAGAGGACTCCATCACAGGGGGTGGGGCAGCGCCAAAGGTAGAGGTGAGAATGGCGCTGCACACGGTTGCAAGGTCATCCAGCGTCTCCCCTGCACCCGAAGGAACCACAGGCCCCAAGGAGGGGGGGAGTCGGAGGGATGGGTCGCAGCGCTACTGGGGGAGGGTGTGGACAGGGGGGGCTCAACTACCCTGACCGGGGACTCCTTCGACCGCTTGCGGGGTGGTGTCACACTGGGGCTCAGGGACAGAGCGGCCAGGAATGATTCTTTGGTGGAATCTTGGCCAGGAGAGCTGAGGGGAGTGGATTTGGAGGGAGTGGGTTGTGATGAATGTGGACTCCCACTGTGGCTGCGTGTCTTTCGTTTGCCCCCCGACCCAGTGGGTGTGCCTCCTTCACCCTGTGTGTGCGTGACAGGAGGTGTGCGCTTGGCCTTCCCTGGTGGTGTGGTGCCTGTGTCTGGTGGGGTGCGTGCATGGGTACGTCTGGGTGTGCTTGGGACAGGCATGGGAGTGGGAAGTGTGGATGGGGCAGGCGTAGTGGGGGGGACGTAGCGCTGCAGGAGACCCACTGCTGCAGTCAGTGTCGAGTCTATGGACCTCAGCAACTGGCGTTGGTCAGACTGCGCAGCTGAGATGCCCTCCATTTATACCTCCATCTGGGTGAGCACTCGGGTGTGGCCATGGAGGACATTAAGCATCACAGTCTGACCAACCTGCAACTGGCGCAGGATGTCCACAGACTCGGCATTCGCGGCAGCAGTGGAGACAGGTGCAGGGGGTGCGGTGCCTGGCTAGAAGGAGACACGTGGTGACCTAGCACGGCGGGAAGGGACCAGAGCAAGTGGGAGGCCAGTGATGGGAATGGAGGGGGCGGGTAGAGATCGAGTGCTGCTTTCAGCTGTGGGAGCAGCCTCCGCCCCCTCTGGGAGCTCAGCCTCAGACCCGTCAGCGTCATAGTCGGTGGTGAGACTGGACAAGTCCTCCGCCTCGCTCCCCTCGGCCTCCGTGCCACTCGATGCGCCAGACAAGACAGCACTGCTGCCACTGGTGCTTGCTCCCTCCTCACGGTCCGTGCCAGTGTCTCCCTCTGAGTCCCCCGACGATGCTGTGGGCAAGGTGAAGAGAAAGGAAATAATCAGACACCTGTATGCATATGTCACATGAGTCAAATCTACATAGGTCACAGTGCATAGCCTGAAAAGCAACACGAGTAACATCTACAATGCAAGGTACATATGTAGGCCCTGCAACACACAGCTGGTTGACCCACCATGCCACTGAGAAACAATGGAGAGCATGTCCCAACAGCAAATTACTTGATATCAAATTGGACAGAGGAGCCAGGCTCTGGGGACAATTGTGCACAGCATCTGTACCACACAGCGTTGCCAAAAAAGGGATGAGCAGGAACCATGTCTATTAACTTTTTGCACATGCTGCAAAGCTAACACATTAAAACATGCCCAACATGACTGGCTCACTGCACCTTGAGTGTATGTCCAGACAAACATCACACACAGGCCAGACCTAGCAAGGAGACTTCAGAGTTTTGACATGTAGGCCTTGCCCGCACAAACCACCCCTTACCTGAGACAAGGTGATTGAGACAGAGGAAGTACTTACACCTCTTACTCTGGGATGAAAACACATGGCCTGCACTAAATCCTGATTGTACACAAACCACCCCTGTTGCGCCTGTCCACATATATCATTAACAATCAACCATCATCAGATTGTCGTACCAAGACACACAGGCACTGCCCACTGTGAGTATGCACAAGCAAAATTGGGTCACACTGTACAGTGGACACATGTAGCACAGTTTACGTCAATACAGCTGAGGCCAGGGTACAATGCCACAGAGCCCAACCTATGCCGAAGACACAGAGAATGTCCACATTGTTGGATGACACACATGATACCTAGGAAAAGGTGCCCCAGGGCACGGTAGTGGCCACACTCCTCCATGGTCCTGGATGGATATGACTGCAACTGAAGCAACCGTCCCTGCACTATGCATTACTCCCACTCATGCACATCATGTCAGAGGGCACAACATTGGACATGCATGCTGTAAGGCAGTACACTTTTAAGACACACTCCTATGTCGGGACTCAGCATCAGTGCCAACTGACATGGACCCCACAACGACTGAACTGGCCAGGGCACAGGCAAGGTCCCAAAACCTGTTACACACCACCCCCACACATGATGCTGCAAGCATTGGGCACTTGGATTAACTGCCAGCCTAGATTACCTTGTGCAAGAGTGACTACACACAGACCAGGGAACACATGGCAAGGAGGGGAAGGGTGGAACAACAGCACCGGTTTACTTTGGGGAACTGGTTATGCACTGCACTTTTAAACCCTGGCAGTGTATCCATGCAACTGCGCACTTCCAAAAGCTGGTGACACACAACAAACACACATGTACCTACCCCCTTCCTGCTGCTGCTTCTCCTGTAAGCGCCTATCCAAGTCGGGGAAGACCACCGCCAGCACACGCTTATGGATGTGGGTCAGACGCCGGCGCCCACGGTTCTTGTGGCTCTCAGGTGAGTCCCCCAGCAGGATCCGTGCAATCCTCCTCGTCCAGCACCAGATATCCTGCCAGCGTTTCCTCACCTGGGTTAGGTGCCGCTTCCGACACTCCGTCTTCCTCACGGCACTGACGGCTTGCTTCCATAATCTCCCCCTTGGCATGGACGCCTACCTGTGAGGATGCAAAAGTGAGAATACTTTAATACACCTGAGCAATGATACAGAGACACACATATTAATAATTTGTCTTGTTTGAACAGGCCATGGTATGCAGGCAACTCATTGCACCTTTGTCATAGGGACATTATCCTCTGGGGAAGGCAAAATGCACTATGTGGCATTGAAAGTACACAGGTGGCATGAGGGGTGCCACACAATCAATGATCCTGGATCACACTGTGCATCACAAGCTACACCAGGATTATGTACAGCACCTCAAAGCAGTCACATGCCCCAGCCCACTGACGCAACCTCAGCAGAGTACACAGACACACACAGGCACAGGACAATCACCTGCCATTGCCAACTGCGGGTACAAACCTCACTCTGCCCATGTGCCACTAGACTGGGGGGTGTCACAGGTGTGGGGCTGGCTCAGCACGGCAGTCACACAGCACTGCTCCCTGCTCACATCACATGGGCAGGGTATATTCATCCCTCATGCAGCTGGTGTGCAACACTCCCCATATGCACTCACCCACATGACAGGGGACTTACACACACACACCAATGCCCAGGGGACGAACACATCATTTGGACACTCACAGCACAGGTACACTAAACAAACACACATCTATGGGTACTGTCACCTGTCACACTGTGGGGATCACAGAATCACATCAGGACGGTAGAACCAACATTCCCAGGAGGAGTAGCCAGGCAGAATGTGGCATGCACCATGCATTGATTGTCACAGTAAGCACTATGCAAGTGAGGAGAAGTGCACACAGGAACTACAGCATGCTCTGCATGGGAGACATGAGGCCTTCCCCACCCTGGGACCCACTCTAAACAACATTGCATGTCTGTCACACAGGGACACAATGCCAGAAGTCACAGTCACAAAAAAGGGGCACAGTCTAAGCTAGTGGAGTCAGCACTCACTTGCTCCCCTGGTCGACCATACAGCATGGTGTACTGTGGGAGGATTACATCCACCAACGCCATATTCTCCTCCATGGTGAATGGCTGGGCCCTCTCCACAGACCTGGAAATGGTGCCAGAGGAATCACGAGCAGCAGCAGTGTCTTGGAATGAAAGGATGTGCAGGCAAGTGCTCTCTCATGGGACCTGGCTGCCTTATATCTGCCTTGCTGGCCTGTTTCATTTACAGGAGTACAGAGTGATTGGTCAGTCACATTAGCATCCTACGTTTCCTCCAATCCCTTTAAACCTACCCCAGTGAGTGGCTTTGCATGGTTTAAAAATTGAGCATGATGTCAAGTCAACAACCACTTTGCAACAAAGTATATTGTTTCCAACCGACTTCTGCTGCCCACCTGATGCAAAAATTCAAACTTTAAACTCGGTCTCCATGACAACCAGCATGCATTTAGGCCCTTATACTTGTCCCTCATGTGTCCCCTATGGTATTTCAATATTTACACACAGGTACGGTGCGTTCCACGGCCCTAGGGCACCCCAAATGCAGTGAAACGGGCGTTCAGGCGTGTGTACGGTCCGTATCACTATGGGAGTGCTCGCGTATGCGTACGCCATAGTAATACGGACTGTACACACGCGTGTACGGGTCGTATTACTATGGCGTACGCATACGCCAGCACTCCCATAGTGATAGGGACCCTACACACGCGTGTACGGTCCGTATCACTATGGGAGTGCTCGCGTATGCGTACGCCATAGTAATACGGACCGTACACATGCGTGTACGGGTCGTATTACTATGGTGTACGCATACGCCAGCACTCCCATAGTGATAGGGACCCTACACATGCCCTCAGAGCGTATGTACGGTGCGTTTTACACCTGACAGTGGTGACAGGCGGCACAAAGACAGGAATAGAGCTGTCATACTTGGCCAAGGCTGGACATCAAGGCATTGTCTGTGCAGTACTACATGTGTCGGGCACAGGTGTGTCAGGCTGTGATGTGGCACATTACTCCTGAGGTGTGCAGCAAATAAAAGTATAATGAGCTGTGTACACATGCCATGTGTGATGGTGCACTATGTGCCACACATCCTCTTCATTCCTTTGACATGTGTGCATGTAGTACAGACTTGTTGAGCCATGCGTCACTGGCATGGCACAGTCACCGACACCCGCAACTGTCCCCTGATGCCAGGTACACAGAATATTACCCCTGAGATGTGAATGCCCGCGTTGCACGCTGTAACTATGTCATGTGTGTGTCATGTGTTCCCATAGGTTTGCTGTAGGTGTTTGGTCAAATGCAGCTGCAGTTGCTGCAACCAACATGTGTATGTGTGTAGATGGGCATGGCCACTGTTACGCACACCAGCCCACATGTGTAATCCGTCGTAAGGTGTGTATGTATGCATCGACACGGAGTCTCAAAACAAGGACATATCTGCATACTCTCAATGTATGTGTGATCAGTCTTGACATGTACTCCTTCATGGCAAGGTGTGTGGTCTGTCCTTTTTCTGACATGTGACCTGTGCATCTAGTGTTCCGCAACCTGTCTGTACAATAAACATCCTTCTTCTGCACATATGTGGATGTCTGTGACTCATGTAATGCAACTGCCTGTACACTTACACTGGCCCACAGCTAGTTTCATGGCATGGTATATTGAGGTTGAGAATCGACGTATGTATCTGGCTCTTGGTAGGAGTGTCACCTGCCTGGCATACGTGTCCAGGGCATATTGCACAGACCTGACTCTGTATGTAGCATATGTGTATTGCCTGGTGAACATGTGCTCAGTACATTGAGATTGGTGGTGTACTGTACTCACTCTTCGTTGTCCCTTCAAATTCAATGCAGGGCTCCGCCTCTCCCTCGACCAATTCCGGACTTGGCTGACCTGAGGGAACATGACTGTATACGCCGCTACCGCTTCCCCCAACAGTTGATTGAGGACTTGACGACACGGCTGGCACCACACCTCCAACCGCTACACAGGTATCCTACTGCACTGACACCCAAGATGAAGGTGATGGCAGCCCTACATTTCTTTGCCACGGGTACCTTTCAATATACCATTGCTCACGTTGGTGGCATGTCCCAAACCATGTTCAGCCGTGTTCTGCATGATTTTTTAGAGGCCATGTTGGATCACCTGGATGAGTTCATTAAATTCCCAACTCCTGAGCAGTTGACAGGTGTCAAGCGTGAGTTCTATGCCCTGGGAGGGATGCCCCATGTCATTGGGTCCATAGATGGAACACATGTGGCTTTGGTACCACCACAGGCACAGGAGGTAGCATATAGGAACCGCAAGCATTACCACTCCATTAATGCCCTTGTGGTGTGCCTTGCCAACATGGTGATTTCACATGTCTGTGCTCGTTTTCCAGGATCAGCACACGATGCCTACATCATGAGGCATATCAGGGTGCCTGAAATGATGCTGCAGCTGCGCAACGAACGAGCATGTATTGTTGGTGGGTATACTCTGTCAGTCCTGTGTTTAGCGTCATCTTCCTGTCTTACTGCTTCTCCTGACCCACTTTTGTCCATGATGTTTCCATGTAGGGGACGCTGGCTATCCCAACATGCCATGGCTGATCGTGCCTCTCCGCAACCCCAGCACGGCTGCCGAGCACCGCTACAACAACACCCATGGGTGGACCAGGCGAGTGATAGAGAGGACGTTTGGCCTCCTGAAGAGCCGATTCCGTTGCCTCCACAAGACCGGTGGCACACTCCCATATGCACCGGTGAAGGTATGCAAGATCTTCCTCGTGTGCTGCATGCTGCACAACATGGCAGTGAAGAAAGCTGTGCCAGTCATCCTTGATCCGGATGAGCAGGACCATCCACCTGTGGAGGATGAAGGGCTTGGTCACGAGGCAAGTGATGTGGAGGAGGAGGAGGCGGTAGAGGACATCCGGAGTCGGCTCATACGCAACTTCTTTGCTTAGTGGTGAGTTCCAGTGTCTGAGTGTGCACGCATTGGGCCGTGTGTGGCATGTGTTGCAATGTGTGTGTCCATCTGCATGTCTGCCAGGTGAGTCAGAGGTGTGTTTGGATGTGTCACTCGAGTGATGGTGCAATAGAATAATGTTTTTCCAGAGTCATCATTGTCACCTAGCATGTTGACAACCTTATACGTGTCGAGTACATTCACGTGCTTCTTTTAGCTGACTTCTGGTGTGTCTCTTATCCACAGGTACTTGCGCAAGCTGTCTGCTGGTGGCATTGTTGTGCTCCTGCTATTCCTCATGAACACAGCAACATGTGCTGAATCAGCGTTACATGCACGGACAAGTTTGAAAATCTCCTTAGGGTAAGGGATGCAGCACGGCTTTTTGGGTGTGGTATTTGTTTTGAATGTGTGTGCACTGCTCCTGTTCATGTTTGGATACTTAGCATACATGTAGAATCACCATGGGGCACATGACATGGAGCTGAATTCACCAGAATTGATGGTCAGACTTGGTGACAGTCATCTGTATTGGGATTGTGGATTGTGATGAAGCCATCAATGTGTGTAACACTGCCCTCGGAAACATACGGGTTGCACCGGGTTGACATGGTGTGTGAATTCCCCATTGGAGGCTCAATGGTGTATAGCAGCCTCTTCGTGAGCAGCAGGGGGTGTTTAGCTGTAACCCGTCACTTGTGTGCCAGTTCTATGGATTTCCAGCATCTGTGGTGCAAAGGGGGGTGCCAGTGTCGGTCCCACATGTTCATCCACATGACCTGTGTATGTGTTGACAGAGTTGCATTAGCATTCCGACACACATGACTGATAAAGGTGTCCCTCTGCCTCCAAGGTGCCTCATCTCTGTCAATGGTGGTCTGTTGCCGCTGTGCATGCGGCATGTCTGGCATAGTTATCAGAGATGGTGCATATGAGTCTATGTGTGGAGTAGCAAGATGCAAGCTGTTTGTCAGGGATTAGAATCTGTTTTGTGCATGATGTCCATGGCTGTATAGGTATTGTGGCATGTCAGTCTCCACGACGGCCAATGTGCTGCATGTGCATCCATTGTGTGTGTGTGTGTGGCATGTTGAACCAGACATTCCTTCCTTGACATACACCTTTTGCATAGTTCCTTCCTGAGATCCTTGTCTTTGTGTGCAACTTGTGGCATTGTATTCTTGACATGGCGCATGCTGCTGCAGGCCCTGCAGCAAGGGCACCAAGTGTCCACGCAAACGAGCTGGTGTTCATCATGGATTGCTTGCTGACATGTGCTATGCTGATCAGCAGCATCTGTGCCTCATGCTGCAGCACACTCTGCATTATGCACAAGATCCCCAGTTCCATCCACCTCAAGGCAAGAGAGGCCATCCCCCAGGTCAACTACGACATCCGTGTCTAATCCTACCCTGCACTCTACGGACATGTGCGTTACAACTCCCATGATACTTGTCCACATCCAGGGTGCATCTGCACAGCTCTACTTCTACATCCGGCGACCAGGCCACATCAACATCCAACAGAGATGGGGGGAATGGATCACTGCCAGCTGCAGGATGACCTTCTCAATCCACGCACACACTCAGGATGCAGCCCACAACCCCAACACAACCTTGTGGCACTGTGATCCAAGACCCCATTGTGCATCTCCATGCATCCAACCTTGGCCGGCCCACCATTCTCCACATCAACCTGACTCAAGCATGCAGGCCATGGTTCTGCCACCTGTCTACACATACCTGGGAGTAGCACCCCAGGACGCTCCACATGATCCCTGACCTCTGCGCATGACTGTTGCTCTTCTAAATAGGTCTGTGGGCACAGTTGTGCGGGCACCCCCTCAGCTGGTTGGGCCCATCACGGGTGAGTATGGTGCCCCATGTCTGTATTGGATGATACATTGTGACCCATGTGTGTCCTGTGCCAGACTTAGACCCCAGGGTATGGATGGTTGGAGTTACTTCTGAAATCAGGCATGGTTTGACTTTACAACACACACATGTAGTGGAATAATGCAAAATGACGGCATCATCTCGTGATTGTGATGATTTTTATTTGTGGTGGGGTACGTGTTTGGGGGGATGACAAGAGGTGCTTGGCGGGAGTGTAGAATCCAAAGTTCACTGGGGGAGTTGGTATCCTTGCCATTGGAAGTCTTCAGAGTCTTTGCCACAGTCTTTGTCAACATTGGTCAGACAGTGACCAGCAAGTCCATGTGCCAGGGAATGTCATGTGATGATGTGCTGCTGTTGGGCCAGAGGGCCAGGTGCCAGGCTAGGTGACCTGGGAGATGGTGATGTTCCGCTGACTCTCACGGTCTTTTGCGTGGACGACCCACCTTCCTGCGGGGACCCTCAGAAGCAGGCCGCGACGATGCTTGTGATGCTCCGTCGGATGAATCCTCCTCCTCCTGATCCCTCCCTGTGGGTGGTGATGTTCTTCGCCTGGTGGCACAGGGAGGGTTGCCCATGTTTTCGGCAATCCGACGGAGTACACGGGTCATTTCCGTTTGCACCGCCACAAGCTCAGCCAGTCTTGCCTCCATCCGTCCTTGGTGTCGATGTTGACTGGCATGTTGCTCGGCCTGCAGGGTCTTCATCTCCTCGAGGGTGGACACAACCTGGCTGATGCCCCTGGTGTCACGCCGGTATGTGTCGAGGATGTTGCTGACGTGTGACATTACCAGTTCCTGAGCCAACTGGTCAGGTTCGCACCTCCGCCGTCCTCTACTCCCACCACCCCTGCCCACTTGCGCCTGGCCTGCCGTTGTGGGCACATCGGGTCTCCGGGACCCCTGAGGGATGGCATTTGCGGTGTCGCCTGCCTCCTCCTGGGTGCCCGGAGAACCTTGTCCCTCCTGGACAGACTGGCTGTGTTGTTGTGTGCGGGCAGGGCTCCTGGGTGTCTCCTGGGATGTGGCAGGAATGGGGGTGGTGGTTGGCACAGTTGTACCTGACGCAGGTGCTGCAGGTGGTTGGACACCAGAGGGGCCAGGTTGGTCTGGGTCATCCACGGAGTGGTGAGAGTCGTCACTGCCGGTGGGGTCCTCTTCACGCAGAGCCTGGTCCTGTGAGTCTTCCCCCCCAGTGTTGGGGGGAGATCGACGATGTTGACCTGTGTGTGAAAGAGACAATGTTAATGTGTTACATGCGACATCCATGTTTCATTCATTTTTGAGTAGGCACAGTTCCTCTGGGTTGTTGGATATGCCTTGCATTCCTCTCGCAGTGCACTTGTGCATGGGTATGTCCCTTGGCCACAGCTTTCAACACTTTACCTATGTGTGACACAATCTTAGTTGATGCATCTTTTTGGTACGCAGTCAGCAGCGTAGTGAGCAGGCGTAGCAAGCCATGCAGAGCCGCCTTACGTGTTGCACTGTACGTGGCCAAATCATGTTTTTTCCATGCTATTTGAGAATGCAGGTAGGTAACGTAAGCATTTGTGACAGGGTTCTAACATACACAGTGGGTGGATATACTGGGTCTAAGGTTAGGTTTGTGCCTGCAGCACGGATGTACTCGTGCACAGATTGACACATGGCCCAGTGTTTATCAAAGGATAAAGGGGGGGTTCACGCACTGCCAAACCTTGTCTACATGCACACAGTCCACCTGCTGACGGGCGGACATGGCCACACCACCCAAGGGTGATTTGGTCTCCCTCTGTCTCCCTTTCTCCCTCCCTCTGTCACCCTCCTCCCTCTGTCCGTCTCCCTCTGTCAGCCTCCTCCCTCTGTCCGTCTCCCTCTGTCTCCCTTTCTCCCTCCCTCTGTCAGCCTCCTCCCTCTGTCCGTCTCCCTCTGTCTCCCTTTCTCCCTCCCTCTGTCAGCCTCCTCCCTATGTCCGTCTCCCTCTGTCACCCTCCTCCCTCTGTCCGTCTCCCTCTGTCTCCCTTTCTCCCTCCCTCTGTCACCCTCCTCCCTCTGTCCGTCTCCCTCTGTCTCCCTTTCTCCCTCCCTCTGTCAGCCTCCTCCCTCTGTCCGTCTCCCTCTGTCACCCTCCTCCCTCTGTCCGTCTCCCTCTGTCTCCCTTTCCCCCTCCCTCTGTCACCCTCCTCCCTCTGTCTGTCTCCCTCTGTCTCCCTTTCTCCCTCCCTCTGTCACCCTCCTCCCTCTGTCCGTCTTCCTCTGTCTCCCTTTCTCCCTCCCTCTGTCAGCCTCCTCCCTCTGTCCGTCTCCCTCTGTCAACCTCCTCCCTCTGTCCGTCTCCTTCTGTCTCCCTTTCTCCCTCCCTCTGTCACCCTCCTCCCTCTGTCCGTCTCCCTCTGTCTCCCTTTCTCCCTCCATCTGTCAGCCTCCTTCCTCTATCCGTCTCCCTCTGTCTCCCTTTCTCCCTCCCTCTGTCAGCCTCCTCCCTCTGTCCGTCTCCCTCTGTCTCCCTTTCTCCCTCCCTCTGTCACCCTCCTCCCTCTGTCCGTCTCCCTCTGTCAGCCTCCTCCCTCTGTCTGTCTCCCTCTGTCTTCTTTTCTCCCTCCCTCTGTCAGCCTCCTCCCTCTGTCCGTCTCCCTCTGTCTCCCTTTCTCCCTCCCTCTGTCACCCTCCTCCCTCCCTCTGTGTGCCACCCTCTGTCACCTCAGCCCAGTTTCCTGGGCACACACAGTTTGCAGGTCTTTCAAAGGCCATTGGCTTGTTCATGTGGGTTTGTTTCTAATCTCCGGGCACCCATTGGGCGGAGTGTCTGAGTCTGCACTGCTGCTGTGGCGGTGTGTGCTGACACTCTTTCAGAGTGATGCGTCTTCATTAGCTGCAGTTATGTGCAAATTGTGCCTTCATACCCATGTCATCCTGCAACGCGGCCACCATTTGCAGGCAACACAGTACTGTGTGGGGACACACTGTTTGTATGGCTGTGCCCTAGGCCATATGGGCTGAGGGCATTGTTGTGTGCTTCAGAGTTGCTCTATGTTAGTTTTGGGGCCCACTCTCCCGGCATCGGGGACATCCTGTCTTGTGTTGGTGTTTGGTGTGGCCTGTGACTTGGCATGGCCTTGCTTGGTGCATGGGGCATGGAGGCGCTAGTGGCATGTGTGTGTTTTTGTAGTGTGGTTGTGTCCGGTGCTGGCTTTGGGGGGGTTGCGTGCATGATTGGGATTTTGGTTGTGTATGGCATTCCCCCCATGTGAGGTGAGTTGTTTGTGTACTCACCAGGGTCTGGGACTCCTTGTACTCCATCTACTCCCACCGGCAGCAGCGTGGCCATCACCTTCTCCTCCCAGGGATGGTAGTGTACCGGTCTGCGGGGCGGCCCTCCTCCAGTGATGTTCCCCTGGTTGTGATCGTCCGTCATTTTGCAGCGGACCGTCCTCTGCAGATCGTACCACCTGGCTTGGCACTCATGCCTGGTCCTTCTGGTGGCCCCAACAGCATTCACAGCATTGACAATCCTCTGCCACATGGCTGATTTTTCAGATATGCTGGTCCGTCCGACCAATGTCCCAAAGAGCTGTGGCTCGACTCTGACGATTTCGCCGACAAGGACCTCCAGCTCCTCCTTTGTGAACTTTGGATTCTTGTTAGTGGGCATGGTGTGGGGTGTGGGTGTGGGTGTGGATGGTTGTGGGGGTGTTGGTGTGGATGGTTGTGGGTGTGTGAGTGTGGTTGTGAAGGTGTGTGTGTGTGAATGTGATGAGGGGGTGTTTGTGATGGTGGTTTTGTGAAGGAGTGCAAGTGTAAGGTGTATTGATGGATGTAGTATGGTGCAGTGCGTTGTCTCTGTGGTCTGGCAGTAGTGGATCTGTTGCAAAGGATCATGGTTTATGTGTGTTGGGCCTTTTTATTGGTCCATTTGTGGGTGTGGCTATGTTTGAACTTTGGGTGGGTGTGTTATAAGGGGTGGTTGTGTTTTGGGCCTCTGTTTAGCTGTTTGGCAGTTGCAGGTCAGTGTATGTGGTGTATTTGGTCTTGTTGGACATGTTTTGTGGTGTTGTGTGAATGGAATTGACTCTCCTTGTGTTGTTTTGGTTTTTCCTGGTCCAGTACGTGTGTTTTTGGCGTCTGTACGGTGCGTACATGGGCCATGTTGTTGTACAGTGCTGTCTTTTGCTATGGCTTAGTACGACTCGTACATGCGCGATGTTGGGTGAGGGTGCTGGTGTAGGGGCCTGGGGTAGGGTGCGTACAGACACGGGCAGGGTGTTGGTCCGCACCGTCCATCGGTGGTGGTGTTTCGCAGCGTACATACAGGGGGTGGCTGGGTGTACGCTCCATGCATACACGGGTGGGGGTACGCTTCGTACATACACGGGTGGGGGTACGCTCCATACATACATGGGTGGGGGTACGCTCCATACATACACGGGTGTTGGTACGCTCCGTACATACACGGGTGGGGGTACGCTCCATTCATACACGGGTGTTGGTACGCTCCGTACATACACTGGTGGGGTGTTGGTACGGTCCGTACATACACGGGTGGGGTGTTGGTACGCTCCGTACATACACTGGTGGGGTGTTGGTACGCTCCATGCATACACGGGTGGGGGTACGCTCCGTACATACACGGGTGGGGGTACGCTCCATACATACACAGGTGGGGGTATGCTCCATACATACACGGGTGGGGGTACGCTCCATTCATACACGGGTGGGGGTACGCTCCGTACATACACTGGTGGGGTGTTAGTACGCTCCGTACATACACTGGTGGGGTGTTGGTAAGCTCCGTACATACACTGGTGGGGTGTTGGTACGGTCCGTACATACACGGGTGGGGTGTTGGTACGCTCCGTACATACACTGGTGGGGTGTTGGTACGCTCCATGCATACACGGGTGGGGGTACGCTCCGTACATACACGGGTGGGGGTATGCTCCGTACATACACGGGTGGGGGTACGCTCCGTACATACACGGGTGGGGGTTTGGCGCATACATACACAGGTGGGGGTACGCTCCATTCATACACGGGTGGGGGTACGCTCCGTACATACACTGGTGGGGTGTTGGTACGCTCCGTACTAACACGGGTGGGGTGTTGGTACGCTCCGTACATACACTGGTGGGGTGTTGGTACGCTCCGTACATACACGGGTGGGGTGGGGGTACGCTCCGTACATACACTGGTGGGGTGTTGCTACGCTCTGTACATACACGGGTGGGGTGTTGGTACGCTCCGTACATACACTGGTGGGGTGTTGGTACGCTCCATACATACACGGGTGGGGTGTTGGTACGCTCCGTACATACACTGATGGGGTGTTGGTACGCTCCGTACATACACGGGTGGGGTGTTGGTACGCTCCGTACATACACTGGTGGGGTGTTGGTACGCTCCATGCATACACGGGTGGGGGTACGCTCTGTACATACACGGGTGGGGGTACGCTCCGTACATACACTGGTGGGGGTTCGGCGCGTACATCGGCGGCCGGGGGGGGCGTTTGGCGCGTACATACGGGGGCTGGGGGGTGTTTGGCGCGCATGCGGGCACATGTCTCCATGGTTGCTATAGGAGTTCGGTCCGTACGGAGTATTTTCCATACAGTTGTAAAATCGGAAGGACGGGACGGATCGTACTTGCGCGGTCGGACTTCATTTTTCCGATTCGTACGGTAAATCGTCCGGGGATGTGTCGGACCCGAGGACGTGTGGGGAAATTTTCCCAATGCGATTCGTATGGACTTTTTCCCATACGAATCGTACTTGGCAGTTTGTACGCTACTTGGACGATTCGTACGGAAAAAAATCCGGATACGATTCGTACGGGGAACATTTTTCCAGGATCGGAATCGGCCCCTTAGTATATCCTGAACGAAGTGATGAATGCCCGAGATGCAGGGAGAGGACAGCATATTTTCTACATATGGTTTGGGCCTGTCAGTTGTTTTGCACCTACTGGGGTGATGTGTTGTCATGTCTACATAGAACTACGGGGTGGTTAATACCAGGGGAGGTCCGCTCACTGCTGTTGGGTCTACTGGCCTCACCCAAGGGCAAGATGCTTACCAGACATTTTCTTATGCTGGGACTCGTCCTGGCAAAAAGACGAGTTGCTATATTATGGCTCAGCCCTAGACCTCGACAGAGTGGAACCTGGTTGAAAGATATGCACGAATGGGCCAGGGCAGAGATGGTTCGTATGAAGTTTGTGAGACGGGATGAAAAAGTCGAAGATGACCTGCAGTCATGGGCTCAAATGAAAACAGAGATAAAGGAAGAACAGCCCCACGCCATGCTGGGTATCCTAGACAGCAGCTCGGCCGAGGCTGAGCCGCATAGCCTCTCCTGAGTATAAATGAAGAGTAATTGATGGGGAATACTACATGACATCAAAAGACCAAGGCCCACATGCATCAAAGCAAAAACCAGTCGCAAACGGGCAGATTCTCAGAATTTGCTCCTTTGCGACTGGGATTTTTGCATTTGGGATGCATCATCCCAAATGCAAAAATCGCAATTTAAGGAATCTCTAAATTGCGATTCCTTAAATTGCTATTGCATTTAAGGAATCACAAATTGAGATTCCTTAAATGCAATGCATTAAAGTAAAAATATTAGCGATTTCGCTAATAGGGGGAGCAAATTACCATGAAGTTGAACTTCATGGTAATTTGCAAAAACTTTGAAAAATGCACTAAAGTGCATTTTTCAAAGTTCCATTTTACACACACACATGCCCTTGAGGCATGTGTGTGTGCAAGATGTACTCGTATGCAGATTTCAGGGGTGCAACAGGGTGTCCTTTTGACACCCTGGCACCCTAGAAATTGCATGAGCAATTTGCGATTCTCTAATTGAGAATCGCAAATTGAGAAAGTCTTCCCATTCATTCCTATGGGCCTCTAGGGGAGGTATTCCTTAATTGCGACTCGCAATTTGCTAGTAGCAATTAAGGAATGTTTAGAAATCGCTATTTTGTAAGCGATTTCTACATGCATAGCCTTTTGCTATTCCTTATTAGCGAATCCTTATTTTTCGCTATTAAGGAATTGCAAATGGCATTGTTGATGCATGTGCCAGCAAGTAAATTAGTATAGAGCCCTCTTAGCATGACTGAACTTAGAACATGACACAGAGAAGTTGAGGGAGGGGGTTGGGGAGGATGTTAATAGAATGTTATGGGATAATGTTTGTTGGCAGTCTTCAGCGGGGGGCTGGTTGCCCCAAAAGCGATTAACAGGAGTTATGAAAAAAAGATGCTGTTGGTACAAATGACATGATGATGTATGTGACACTTGAAAATGCCAATAAAAAGTTTTAATATCGAAGTTTCACAACAGACAAAGTTATGTAAATGGTACAAGACGGTGCAAACTGTAAACATATACTAAGTGGTGAACTGTTGACACACCTGTCCTTTGTATACTCAATGGTGTGAAATGAACCGATAAATCTATGTTAAAAAGAAGCAAACTTTAACAAGCACCAGTTGAATGTAAATGTACAACTCATGTGTAACTTGCCAAAATGAGAAAACTAACAATAATAATAATAATAATAATAAATAATAATAAAATAATAATAAATAATAATAAATAAATAAATAAATAATAATAAAAAGAAAAATAGATTTATAAAAAAAGAAAAAGGCTTACGGTGCAGGGTGAGGCGGTGCTCGATGCGGTGCTGACAGATAGCGGTACAGGCGATGGAGCCGGTTGATGTTCGGGTTATGCAGTGACGGTGTCTGTGACGTTCAGGCAGTTTGAGGTGAAGCAGTGCGGAGTGCGGTGCCCACAGGATGCAGTGCAAGCAACGGCTCAGTGACGATCGTCCTTTCGCCATCGGTGAGACCAAGGATGCGGTGCGAAGTGTGGCGGGGCCTTCTGCGGTGTCTTCACGACACAGAACCCTGCGACGGACTCGGTGACGGAGGCGGCTGCTCCTTTCTTCTGCGGGTGCTGAAACCAGCGGTTCCAGAGACAGTACCCTGAAAGAGGGTGAGGTCTTTGCTGTTCCTGAGACCTCTTGAACAGGGGGCAAGCTCCACTTCCAAGCCCTTGGAGATACTTTCGCAAGCAGGACACACACACAGTTCCTCTCCTTGGCAGAAACAGCAACTGCAAGCCAACCTCAGACAGCATACAGCAAAGGGACAATACGCCTCCTCCAGTTTCTTCCAGCCCTTCTCCTTGGCAGAGGTTCCTCCTGAAGTGCAAAACTGATCTATAAGTCTGGGGCCTGGACCCCACTTTCTATAGTACAAAGTCCTTTGACTCATATCTGGAGGCAGAGAGTGTCTTTGCCCAGCCAGAACCAGTTCTGGCCTCTCTGGTGCAGCTTCCTGGCAGGAGATGGAGACAGCATTGTCCAGGCAGACCAGGCCCATTTAGGTGTGAAAGAAATCTCCTCTCCTTACTCTGAATGCAGCCCAGGTCTATTCGGCTCAGCCCTTACTCACCCTGGAAAGGTAGGACACACCTCACCCCCCCCCAAGTGGCTGTTTGAATAGAATTCACACCCCCAGCCCCTGTCACTCTACAGCCAGACAGCCATTACACAAACCTAGCAGAGGCACACTGGATGGCTAAGCAAGAAAATACCTACTTTCCAAAAGTGGTATTTTCAAACCCAGAATGTAAAAATCATCCATCCTAAAAGATGCATCTATAGGTTCTGAGTTCAGGCATACTAAACTCCATTTTCTCCTCTTGTTCCCATGGGCAGTTATACTTATAAGATGTTATAAGTAAACTACACATTCTATCCTATGGTACAGTAACCTTTTGATAGTGAAAAATGAAAGTGGCAGTATTTCACTATCAGGGCATGTCCTACCTTTCACATACACTGCACCCTGCCCACAGGGGTACCTTGGGCCTACCTTAGGGGTGACTCACATGTAAGAAAAAGGAAGTTTAGGACCTGGCAATTGGGTGCACTGACCAGGTCGACATGGCAGTACTAGACTGCACACAGACACCGCAATGGCAGGTCTGAGACTCTTTTGCAAGGCTGCTGGTGTAGGTTGCACAACCTGAGCTGCAAGCCCACTAGCATCATTTGATTTACAGGATCTGGGCACCCACAGTGCACTGTATTGGGGACTAACTTATCAGTAAGCCAAATAAGCCAATTATAGAAACACTAATCCATGACAACAATTTACAGAGGGAGCACTTGCACTTTGGCACTAAACAGCAGTGTGAAAGTACTCAAAGCATCTAGACCAGCAAAAATGAAGTCCAACATACAGCAAAAACACAGGAGGCGAAGGCAAAAATAAAGGCAAAACCCACACCAAGGATGCCAGGTTTAACATTGACTTATAAAAAACATATATGTACAAATATCTAACACAAAATTGTATATCACAACAATATTGACTTTTAAAATCAACATTACATATAAAAACATATTTAAAATCAAAATATAATGTTAAAACCAATATGATAAATATTTGAAATATTACATGTAATTAATTAAAATTAATGATGATCTTTAAAAAGTTGCAATAATGTTTTAAAAAGATTTTATATAATTAAAATATTTATTTTGTAATTAATCTCTTAATTTACATATAATGAAAAATGATATGACATATATTAAAATTCATTTTCTTAATCATTAATTTATCTGAAAATAAAGTTAAAATTAGCTATCTTGACGAATGCATTTTTTAGGTTTCATATTAAACATGTAAAATAATTACATGTAAATCTATAAACATACAAACCAATTAGTGGGTAGGAGTGGGGTCAGATGAACTATTCCCAGTCCAAACTAAGCAGCACTGGGAACTGGGGAAAACATTGGATTTTGCAGCAGTAAGATTTACTATTGCCACCACAAACTAAGCAACATTAAACACAAAAAGCAAAACATTTATATAAATAAATATACATTAACAAAACAAAAAATATATGACATGCTTTTCTTATTAAAGATAATAATACAAAATAATATTAGTTCAAAAATAAAACCTATGAAGCTAACCTAAGCACTAAAAATGTTAGAAATATAATATCTGACATATGAGTTTAAACGAAGATAATGCTTATTTTACAAAACATAATGTGTAATTTCATACATTTAATAAAAAACATTTCTTTACATTGAAAAAAAAGAAAAACAAAAAGATTTCCTAAACAAAACCATTTTGTAAAAATTAAATCAATAAAAGTATTTTTCCTAAAATTCTTAACAAAAAAATTAAACATTAATAAAAACATTAATCAAATATTTAAATTAGAAAAAAATGTACAAATGCCCAAAATCCCTTATAAAAGCAATATGTTTTCAAATAGTAAAAACAACACAAAATAATTTTTAAAAGAAAACTTTAAATCTATTACAATATTATTTTAAAACACTGCCCAGACCCTATAAAACCCCAAATCCCCAAAAATAGATAACAATAAACTAACTTTATATATATTGTGCTAACATTATAAAAATACTGTGTTTTTCATAAATAGAAATACATTACAAATATTACTTTAAAACACTACGTAACCAAAACCCATATCCCGCCCTACACCACTGACAGCTCCGTTTGCCTGAAGAAGGAGGGGCTCTCCGCACCTGGGAGGCATGAAGCGCTATAACTAGCGCTGCCTGATCCCGGAGCGAGGGACACGTGGAGGGATGCGCCCGGGCTTGCACCCGGGCGAAGACCAGGCTAAGACAGGGCCCATCTTTGCCCATTATCGTCTGGAAGAGGCTGGGTCGCCCCTTTTTTCACCACATGGTAATGGCTTTGTTCACATTGGCTTCCTTGGTCATGTGATGTTTAAAGGCTAGCCTAAGTTGGGGTCATGAACTCTTAGAACCAGTAGAAACACTGTCTGTAATTATACGATGCGTAAACGCAAGGTTATATCTGCCAAAGTGACTTCAGGGTCTACACACTCACCTGTTATTTACAGCAAGCAGTGGGAGCAATTAGTAAGGAGATAGAACTCGCCTAGTGGCACCTATCATCATTATCTTCTCCATGGGACTCAGACCATGGACCCACCCCAGCGACGGTGACTTCAGCCTTTTCCATTACTGACACTCCTGCACAACTACCTGGATATTTGGCTTCAGCGGGGGCCCCTTCCAGTTTATCTTCTTCCATACCTATTATTACTACAAAGATTAGGGCGGAGGTTAGGGAGCCACGTGATGGGTCACCATGCTCAATAAATGCGAGTGATGAGGGAAGGCAAAAAGTGCTGGGGCAAAGAGAAAGAGAATGGAGAAAGGGACTAAGACTAAGAGACAGTGCCCAGGACTCTCCTTGGCCCACCCTGCCCAACCTGTGAGCTTAACTCTGACCCTTGCATCCAGTGGGTAAGCAACACTGGTCAAATCACTTTTGGCAGCTTAGATCAAATTTGTGAGGGGATTGTGTCATCCCTTACGGGCATGTTAAGCCCAATTTTGGACAGATTTGGGAAAGTGAAAGTAGTATTATGAGACCTTAAAAGTGCCTGTCCACTGCAGTATGCTGCTAGGGCCCTGTCATTGGGCATAACAAGGAATGGTCTTGCAGATACTCAGTTCTAGCAGCCTGCGGCCCAAAGGGCTTTAGTGACCACCAGCTCAGAAAGACCCAATTAATTATGGGTTTGAGGGGAGATCGGTGACATTACCACAACCAGTCAGCAGCCATGGGGTGATGTTAATGGTGGCTAAAAAGATTCTAACTACTCTTCCTGCACTGATCATCCTACACTTCAATTACCTCCCCAGACTGCCACTTCCATTGTAATTTTGAAAAATGTGTTCTGCTGAGAGATGATCTGAAGGCGGAGCATGACCAAATTGGTTAATAAAGTGGTTCACTGTAACAATGGCAGATTGGGCGGGACAGCTAGCACACAATCAAATTAATCTTGTTCAGAGAATGTATGATGTTACAACGCATACATTTACAACGCATGCCTTTACAACACAGTTTTTACATCGCAACATCCTTTACAACGCATTCCATTACATCGCATGACACCACATCGCATTTTTAGAAACTACCTTTACAATGCATTCCATTACATCGCATAGTAACTTGACAACGCATACCATTACATTGCATTTAAGGTAAGTATTGGATAGTATTGGGGTAAAAATTACTATTCTAACTCCAGTGGGTGCAACAGTAGGGTAAGTGTTGGATAGTGTAAGGGTAAAAATTACTATTCTAACTCCAGGGGGTGCAACAGTAGGGTAAGTGTTGGATAGTGTAGGGGTAAAAATTACAATTCTAACTGCAGGGGGTGCAACAGTAGGGTAAGTGTTGGATAGTGTAGGGGTACTATGTGTTGTAATGGTATGCATTGTAATAATGGTATGTGTTGTAATGCCTGCGTTGTAGTGACATGCGATGTAGTGTCATGCGTTGTAATGGTATGTGTTGTAATGCCTGTGTTGTAGTGACATGCGTTGTAAAGGATGTTGCGATGCAATGGCTGCGTTGTAAGTGTAGTGCGATGTAATGACTGTGTTGTAAAGGTTGTTTCCCTGTTCAGAGGGTTGCCTTGGTCGGCAGCTCACTGAAGGTTGATGGGAACAATTGCATAGTGGTTAATTTCAGACAGATGAGTGGCCAAAGAGGTACTGATGAAGACCAACTCTGTAACTCCATATGCTTCAGTTATTGACACTCTCCCACTTGGATACTTCTATCGGCCACAGAGCAGTCTGATCGCTCTACCGTTGCTGGCCCAGCCTATATCCACCTTCAATAGATTTGCACACATCGCCCATCCTGACTATTTGGACTGACTACCCCCTTCTTCAACCATCGCTGCTCTGCCAGCTTTGCTGGCTGTAAATAGTTTAACTGAGGGTGACTTTGTGAGGAAATTTGTTCCAACTACTGCCACCAATACTATTCGGCAGGAGGGATCTAGATTACGGCAATTGAGTGGAGGTGTCATATCACCTCAAAACATCATGCTTAGGGCCTCATTATGAGTCTGGCGGTCTACAGACCACCAGACTCGCTGGCGCATGGCAGTGGCGGTCTTCCGACCACTCTATTACTATTCATGGCTGTCGGGCCACCCTGGGACAACCACAACTGCCAGGGATCAGAGCTCTTTGGCAGTGGCACGGTGGTCTTGAGGCTGCAATGTGCTTGGCAGAGAGTTGTGGCCCCGTCAAGCATATTCCAAGATTAATCAACGCCACACTTTTTATGGCAGTGCGACCTCCAAGAAAAAGTGTGGCAGTGCGGAAACAAAGGGGCCCCTCTGCCTCTGCACCATGGGGTGCACTTAACAGTTCATGACCTGGAGGAACTGATTTTGAAGTTCCCATTGCGGTGACTTTTTCCAAGGCAACGCCGTGGGACCATTACAGAACCGCCCTCCAGAGACTTTAAGAGTCATAGTCTGGCATGCGTATTTCTATGGCTTTGGCAGTCCCCGAGCGGGGTGGCAGCATGGCAACTCTAAGTCATAACAAGGCCCTTAGTAATGATAATGTAACCTTGTCCTCGATTAGTACACCTGTTATTCCTCCAGGCGGGGAATGTAGTAGTCAGGGAGATAGGCACCCTACTCTGGCCTCATTTAACGTGGTGGCTTGACAAGGAAGTGGGGCATGGAAGATTGCATCATTTTGTAATTTTTCATGCGGTTATTAAGGGTGGGCGGAATTTGCGAAATTGACTTTCGCAAATGATCGCAAAATCACACAAAATCTCCACGAGCATGCGAAACTTTCGCGAAGATGCGGAGATTGCTTTTCCCGCCCGTTCGCGATGTGTTTTTGCATGCTCGCGGGGAAATATATCTCCAACTTGCCCATGCGGTCGCTAATGGGCGCGGCCATCTTGCTTGCGATGCTTATTTCCTGTTCGCGATCGCAATGACGTGTTCGCGATCGCAAACTCTCGCAGGATAGCGCGAGCGGCTACCAACAATCCAACATCTAGTGGCGCACGCGAACGGATAGGAAAACTCGTCGGCGAACGCAGGGACCCGGTAAGTCACGACCGCGCGCGCGAGAATGCATTTTTAAAGCGTGAACAAGAAAAATACTTCCATTTCGCGGCAGGTTGCGAAAGTTTTGACATTTTCATGCTCTCCGCGGAACGTGAAAATGTCAAAATATCACAAATTCTGCGAGCGGAACGAAATTTACCGCCCAGGTCTAGCGGTTATATGTTTACAAGAGAGTTGGCTGACCAAACCGGTTTTTATGGATGGTTATGTCACACATTTTACACCACCTATCCCTGGTTCTGTAGACAGGGCAAAAGGTGGTCTTTTGACTTTTATTTCCCTTGCATTTCCTGCCTAGGTTACAAGGCTGAACCATAATTCCCTGCACTCCCTATTCATACTCTAGAGTGCCTCTCAGCTTAGCTGCTTTTAATTAATGTTTATTACAATGCCTTCGATAACTCCAAGATAGATTTGCCTAGGTCATTCATTAAAAATGTAGATGAATGTACAAGTAATATATGGGGAATCTTTGTGGTGGTGCTTAGGGGAGACTTCAACCTGAAATCTTGCCAGCACTCCACGTTTCCTGTTTGTGGGTTGGTGGATGATGCGGGTGACCCACTTACCCATTTTGTTCACTGTTTGGCTAGGGATGAGTGTAACCGAATCATTATGAAATACAACTTGCTGTTTGCCTATGACACACTGATGTTAAACCCCACTGTGTCACCAATCTTTGTAGGGAGGGATACTCCTAGCCATATCGACTTTATCATCTTCTTTCTGTCTCTGAGGAACAAGGTAATGGACTACGGACTGAGGGAATCACCGCTTAGTGCTCATAGGCTCTTGGTCCTATCTTTGCATGATTCTTTTTGATCAAAGTTGCAACTGTGTGTAATCCTCTCCCTTTACATCACTCAAAGATCAAAGGGCTAGCCATGAGGTTATGAGAAGGCTGGTAGTTTCCTCACAGTCTGATTTTGCAATCTGTCTAGCTGAAACTGTATGCAGGGGGGAAGGAGGTAATTGATTGTTTTGAGAGGATTTGTACCACTGGCCGTCATCTGCTTTGGGCCCTGCTTAAATCTAGAAAGGAAAAACATATTAGGTGGCTTAATGCGGATTGCACTGAAGCACACAATGAGTTGTTGGTGGCCCTGAAAGAGACCCTGAGAGATCAGGAGAAAGTTCAGGAACATAGGGCCCATTACAAGCACGTTCTGAGAGTAAGGAAAGCTACTATTTGAGAGGAAGCTTTCACAAGATACTAAGGCTTTCTGGATGACGGTGAACCGTAACTATTTTTGTAGCACCAATGTCACAAGGATTGATGCTGTGATTCTCTCTGACACCTGGGTTGCTCACTGTTGGACAGGCCACATGAAGGGCTTGCTCCCTCCCCGCATGACAGGGCCCGAGCCCCAGCCCTCCAGGTGTTACCCACAGAAACAACCCGCACCCCGTCTCCAGACAGGACTCCTGCCCCCGGACATCTCTGTATCATGGGGCCGAACCACTACCGGCTCCCTCGCCCGGCCCGGCCGCCATCTTGGACACTGCACCACGAGGCCGCGTGGCCTCAGCTCGACCCTAACCCTGGGCCTGGCCAGGCCCCGACATCCCGGCACCACCATCCACCCAGGAGGTGAACGGACCACTTGGCAGGTCGATGGGAGAAAGAAGTGTCGATGGCTCTCCCCGCCAGGTGCCGATCGCCCCCCAGCTCCCCCGGGCGCTGGCTCCACCCCCCTGCTGGGTGTCTGGACTCCCTCATCCCGGACCTCCCGACCTCCAAGTGCGAGGGTCCGGACATCAAAGGGCGCCAGACCTATAACTGGGGCAGCTCCAGAGCAGGAAGGCAGTTGTATCCTGGAGTCGAGAGACACCGAGAAGAACTCATCCTTGACGGACTACCGGCGCTGCCGTAGCCCTGCCTTGTGAACTATCATCCTGCCTGCTGGCGCTGCCGCGGCCTTCTGCATCCTCCATCCTCGTCAGGACCTGCTGGCGCTGCCGCGGACCGTTGTAACTACCACCTTCATTGGGACCTGCTGGCGCTGCCGCGGACCGTTGTAACTACCACCTTCGTTGGGACCTGCTGGCGCTGCCGCGGACCGTTGTAACCACCACCTTCATCGGGACCTGCTGGCGCTGCCGCGGACCGTGTAACGACCACCTTCACCGGGACCTGCTGGCGCTGCCGCGGCCCGTCCAGCTAGAACACCGAGCTCGAGGATTGTGAGCTATCCATCATATCATCGCATCTACCAGATTGGTAACAAGACTGTCCCGCTACCCCCTTTCCCAACCAAGAGACTAGAATCGAGGGCACCCCTGAGTCCTGACCTCCTTGTACCATTCTATCGTACCTAAAGATTGCTTATAAAGAACGTTAAAACTTATCTTTGCGTGGTGTACATCTGTGGGGGGGAAGTTACTCGTCTGTACGATCGCTGGAGACGGCTCTCCCCGGAGACCTCTCCCCTTGTCCTGGTGGCCAGCGGCGCGATCCGAATCAACGCGTAATCGTACAGAGAGTAGCTCACCCCACGACGAAACCACAATGTCAACCAAAGAGAGCGGATCCACCGAGAAATTCCAGATGGAGAAATTGGAAGAGTACAGCCATCGTGAATTGAAACAATTCTGCATTGAACTAGGCATTGCTACCACCGGCCTGAGTACCAAAGACGATTTCAAGCACGCCATTGAGTCGTGGGCAGAAACCGGGGCCGCGAGATCCCCGGACCAAAACCTTGCAGCATCAGAGAGGAACACCACGGCTCCCGAGGAGCGAAGAACGGGTCTCTCGCAGGAAGAGATCCAAGAGAGAGAAAAAAGCAGACAACATGAGCTAGAAATGGCACGGCTCAAAATGGACGGTGAACTAAAATTAGCCGAACAAAAACTGAACCTAGAACATCTGCGGCTCCGAGAAGAACGGGAAGAAAAACAGAGGCAGAGAGAGCTCGAAGAAAAGAGATTAGCGTACGAACACGAGCGCAAACTGGCAGAAATAGACCTACGGAAGCAGAACAAAGAACTGGAGGTGCCCGAGCGACCGCGCACCCCGGGAGCGACAGAAAAGAAAGTCCACATCCCCAAGGATGTCGTTCGAGAGTATGTCCGAGAGGACGACATACAACAGTGGTTCAAGGCCTACGAGATCGCCATGACCTCCCACCGGATCGATCGAAGTGACTGGGGAGCCGGTCTATGGGGGAGGTTCGTCAATGAAGGCCGCGATGCCCTGTTACAGCTCCCAGACCATCTGATGTCATCCTATGACCACATGAAGGCTGCCCTCCTCACCCGATATGGGCTCACACCCGAAATGTACCGCCAGAGGTTCCGAGACTGCACCCGGATCCCGGGTACAACTTGGGTGGAATATGTCAACTATTTCAGCCGAGCCTTCGAGGGTTGGATCAAGGGAAGCCACGTAACGACCTACGAGCAACTTTTTAATCTCATGGTGTGGGAGCACCTCTCTAACAACTGCTTCATCGAGCTCAGGCAGCAC
The DNA here is from genome assembly GCF_964204655.1 of Triturus cristatus. Classification (NCBI taxonomy): domain Eukaryota; kingdom Metazoa; phylum Chordata; class Amphibia; order Caudata; family Salamandridae; genus Triturus; species Triturus cristatus. The sequence continues at coordinate 1,578,429,941 of NC_140590.1, forward strand.
CTCCTCGACAGTAAATTGACTGACCCACGGCAACTCGCCGCCGAAGCTGACCGGTGGGAAAGCACCCGAGTGGGCCGGAGAGGGCCGCACGAACAGAACCGGAACAACCAAGGTCAGCACCGTCCCCGAGGAGGAGGAGGAGGCCAGGGACGAGGAAGAGACACCGTCCCGGCCGCTCCCGCTGCCAGCACCCCGCCCCCGGCCAGCCGGGGCAACCCCCGATGCGCCCGGGGTTCCGAGCCAATGTCACGTGTCACTGATGCCAGCGAGTCGGCCACTACGCCAATGACCCGAACTGTCCACAGAACCAAACTCCGAGACCCCGCCAGGTAGCTGCCGCCGCCCTGGGGGGAGAACAAATCTCCGAAGAACAGGAAGAATACGAGCAGGAACAACAAGAGTGGGAACCGGCCGCCATGGTTCTAGCGTGCCTAGGGGGAAGAGACATGGTCCCGCGGGCTCCCCTACCCGCCAACACCAGAAAATATAGTCAGTGGGTGAACATTAATGGACGCCGGGCCGAAGCACTACGTGACACGGGGGCCAGTGTGACGGCCGTCCGCTGTCACCTGGTAAAACCAGAGCAGATCCTGCCGAACATTCTCTGCCCCGTCCGTTCAGCCGACAATTCGGAGAGTCTATGTCGGATGACCTGCGTCCCCTTCGAATGGGGAGGAGTCTCCGGCATGTTGAAGGTGACGGTCCGAGATGATGCCCCCGTGGACTGTCTCCTGGGGAATGATCTTGAGAGTTCCCCGTGGGCCGCCGTAGAAAGAAGAGAGCACCTGGGGATGTTGGGCCTCCCGGACTGGGCGTGCGTAACCACCCGGTCCATGGCCGCCCGTGCCATCCCCCGACCAGAAGAACCAGAATGGCCAGCACCTCCTCCCCCGGTCGCTCCAGTAGAGGACACCGACCATACCGACCCCCCAGAGCAAACCCCCGAAGGGCTCGCTCAGCCCCAGGACCTTCCCAACCTGGCTCAGTGGCGTCAAGAAGGGGGGCCCACCCAGGAACAGTTCCGTCAAGAACAGAAGACCTGTCCCTCCCTCGAGGGACTCCGCCAGCAAGCCCTCGCCCAGAGCGCAGGGGACACCACCGGAGCCCATTGGATCTATTGGGACAACGACCTATTGTACAGTGAACAGAGAATCGCGGAGTTAGGGGCCAGTCGAGTGCTGGTGGTGCCCCTCCGTTTTAGAGACTTCCTGTTAAATTTGGCCCACGATGTCCCTCTGGCTGGACACCTGGGCCAGGACAAAACCTACAGTCGCCTGGTGACCCACTTTTTCTGGCCGAAGATGAGAAACGACGTCCTCAACCACTGCCGGTCCTGCCCCATGTGCCAGGCCAGCGGGAAGAGCGGCCGCAAACTCAAAGCACCTCTGCAACCCTTCCCAGTTGTCACCACCCCGTTCGAGAGGGTGGGAATAGACATTGTGGGGCCCCTGGACCCCCGTACAGCACAAGGACATCGGTTCATCCTGGTACTGGTGGACCACGCCACCCGCTACCCCGAGGCTGTGCCCCTGCGAACTGTAACAGCCCCGGTGGTCGGCCGGGCCTTAATGGGGATCTTCTCCCGGGTGGGCTTCCCCCGAGAAGTCGTCAGCGACAGAGGCACAAACTTTATTTCGAAGTATATGAAGTCCCTCTGGCAACAGTGCGGGGTCACCTACCGGTTCACGACCCCCTATCACCCTCAAGGAAACGGACTAGTCAAGCGGTTCAACCGCACGCTCAAGGGAATGATTGGGGGATTGGAAGAGCCCCTCCGTCGCCAGTGGGATGTACTACTTCCGTGCCTCCTCTTCGCCTATCGAGAAGTTCCCCAGAAGTCCCTCGGTTTTAGCCCTTTCGAACTCTTGTACGGGCACCCTGTGCGAGGGCCCCTCAGCCTAGTCAAAGATGGTTGGGAGATGGCCCCCCTAAAGACCCCTCCAGACGTCTTCAAGTACCTCCTAACCCTACGCAATCAGACCAGGCGATTCAGAGAAATGGCGAAAGCGAACCTTGAGGCCAGTCAGGAGGACATGAAAAAATGGTACGATCAAAATGCCTCCTCCATCGAATTCGAACCTGGCCAACAAGTGTGGGTGATGTCCCCCACCGAACCATGTGCCTTGCAGGACAAGTGGACGGGGCCCTTCAAAGTGGTCGAACGCAAGAGCCCCGTCACCTATCTCATCGATATGGAATCTCCACGGAACCCCCTCCGGGTCCTCCACACCAACAGACTCAAACCCCACTTTGTGCGCTCGGAGCTCAGCCTCCTGATGGCTACAGACAGTGGAGCGGAAGAAGACTCCGAGCCTCTCCCTGATCTCCTGAAGACTCGTGAGAAAGATGGTTCCGTGGACGGGGTCCGGCTCTCCGATGCCCTCACCCCGGAACAGCGCCAAGGCTGCCGGGACCTCCTGCTGCAGTTTGCTACCTTGTTTTCCCTCACCCCAGGGGTCACCCCCTGGTGCTTGCAAGACGTGGACACTGGGGACAGTCCCCCTATCAGACACCGGGCGTACCGCGTACCAGATCGGGTACGGGCCTGCATCCAAGAGGAGGTATCAAAGATGCTCACGCTCGGGGTCATCGAGCCCTCGGACGGCCCCTGGGCCAGCCCGGTTGTGCTGGTCCCCAAAGCTGCTGCCCCCGGCACCACTCCTGAGCTCCGATTCTGCGTCGACTATCGGGGCTTGAATGCTGTCACCAGAACCGACGCTCATCCCATCCCCCGAGCGGATGAACTGATCGACCGCATGGGGGCTGCCCGCTACCTCAGCATCTTCGACCTGACAGCGGGCTACTGGCAGATCGGTCTCACACCCCGGGCCCAAGAACGATCCGCCTTTTCTACCCCCGATGGCCACTACCACTTCAAAGTCATGCCCTTCGGCATGAAGAATGCCCCAGCTACCTTTCAGCGACTGGTGAACCAGGTCTTGGCGGGGCTCGAGGAGTTCAGCGCCGCCTACCTGGACGATATCGCTGTGTACAGCCGCCACTGGTCCGACCACCTCCACCACCTCCGAGAGGTCCTGCAGGCCCTCCAACGGGCCGGCCTCACAATCAAGGCCAGCAAGTGCCAAATTGGTCAGGGGTCCGTGACCTATCTCGGACACCAGGTGGGAAGCGGTCTGGTGGCCCCTCTGCAACTCAAAATCGCTGCCATCCAGTCCTGGCAGCCTCCAGTCACGCAGACCGAGGTCCGAGCCTTCTTGGGGCTCACCGGCTACTACCGGCGGTTCGTGAGGGACTATGGCAGCATTGTGGGGCCCCTCACGGGACTCACATCCAAAAACCACCCGAAGAAGGTCAACTGGACCCCAGACTGTCAAGCGGCCTTCGAGAAGCTGAAAGCCGCCATGTGCACTGCCCCTGTGCTCCAGGCCCCCGACTACAGTCGGGAATTCATCGTACAAACAGATGCCTCCGACCATGGCATCGGGGCGGTCCTCTCCCAGCTGAACTCCGAGGGACTTGACCAACCGGTGGCCTTCATCAGCAGACGCCTCCTGGCCCGAGAACAGCGCTGGAGCACCATCGAGAGGGAGGCCTTCGCAGTGGTGTGGGCCCTCAAAAAGCTCTGGCCCTATCTCTTCGGTACCCACTTCCGGGTGCAAACAGATCATCGACCCCTGCAGTGGCTAATGCAGATGCGGGGGGAAAACCCCAAACTATTGCGTTGGTCCATCTCCCTGCAGGGGATGGACTTCACTGTGAAACATCGACCGGGCCAAGACCACGCCAACGCAGATGGCCTGTCACGCTTTTTCCGCCTCGACGAGGAGAGTCCCCAAGAGGATGGGTGACTCTCCCCGCCTTCAGCTGGGGGGGACGCATGTTGGACAGGCCACATGAAGGGCTTGCTCCCTCCCCGCATGACAGGGCCCGAGCCCCGGCCCTCCAGGTGTTACCCACAGAAACAACCCGCACCCCGTCTCCAGACGGGACTCCTGCCCCCGGACATCTCTGTATCATGGGGCCGAACCACTACCGGCTCCCTCGCCCGGCCCGGCCGCCATCTTGGACACTGCACCACGAGGCCGCGTGGCCTCAGCTCGACCCTAACCCTGGGCCTGGCCAGGCCCCGACATCCCGGCACCACCATCCACCCAGGAGGTGAACGGACCACTTGGCAGGTCGATGGGAGAAAGAAGTGTCGATGGCTCTCCCCCGCCAGGTGCCGATCGCCCCCCAGCTCCCCCGGGCGCTGGCTCCACCCCCTTGCTGGGTGTCTGGACTCCCTCATCCCGGACCTCCCGACCTCCAAGTGCGAGGGTCCGGACATCAAAGGGCGCCAGACCTATAACTGGGGCAGCTCCAGAGCAGGAAGGCAGTTGTATCCTGGAGTCGAGAGACACCGAGAAGAACTCATCCTTGACGGACTACCGGCGCTGCCGTAGCCCTGCCTTGTGAACTATCATCCTGCCTGCTGGCGCTGCCGCGGCCTTCTGCATCCTCCATCCTCGTCGGGACCTGCTGGCGCTGCCGCGGACCGTTGTAACTACCACCTTCATTGGGACCTGCTGGCGCTGCCGCGGACCGTTGTAACTACCACCTTCATTGGGACCTGCTGGCGCTGCCGCGGACCGTTGTAACCACCACCTTCATCGGGACCTGCTGGCGCTGCCGCGGACCGTGTAACGACCACCTTCACCGGGACCTGCTGGCGCTGCCGCGGCCCGTCCAGCTAGAACACCGAGCTCGAGGATTGTGAGCTATCCATCATATCATCGCATCTACCAGATTGGTAACAAGACTGTCCCGCTACCCCCTTTCCCAACCAAGAGACTAGAATCGAGGGGACCCCTGAGTCCTGACCTCCTTGTACCATTCTATCGTACCTAAAGATTGCTTATAAAGAACGTTAAAACTTATCTTTGTGTGGTGTACATCTGTGGGGGGGAAGTTACTCGTCTGTACGATCGCTGGAGACGGCTCTCCCCGGAGACCTCTCCCCTTGTCCTCGGCCGACCCTCCCGGTCCGTCTAACACTCACTTTGTAGAATTGTATGCAGACCCTGATGCCGGGGCCCCCACCTCAAGTAGGGAGACAGCAGGCAGACAAACAAGGCACCCCTTATGGAATATGCCTGGGGCAGTACCCTCGGCTGGTCCAGAGATTGAGCTTAGCAAGGTTTTGGTGGCACTAAATAGCTGCCCAGGTGGGAAGGTGCCAGGCCCTGTTGGGATCCCCGTCAATCTGATCAAGGCTAATACCAAGTTGTGGCCCTTCTTTTGATGAATGTTTTTAATGTGTTTCTAGCCACAAGTCCACCGAAAACCTGGGCCCATGCCACTTTTGTCCCAATATTCAAAATGGTCTCCAAGAGCGGCCCAGACTGTTACCGCCCAATATCCTTGATTCATTCCACTGCTAAAGGCATGGGGAGAATTCTGCTGGAACGACTTCAGACAAAGGCAAAGGAACATAATGTGCTATCTGACCTGCAGTTTGCCTTTAGGCCCAGCATGGGAACAGTGGAGCAGGTCTTAAATTTTTATATTTTCATCAGCAAGTACAGCCTGGCCAAGAACAGCTGGATATACCTGGCATTTATGGATCTAAGCTCCACGTTTGACTCTGTTAACAGAGTGAAATTGTGGAGCATTTGTCAGACAATGGAGTGGAACAGTACGTAGTTGATTTCCTGAGGCACGTACATAACGAAGTCAAGGCTAATGTGAGATATGGCCCCGGGGGCGAGACTATGGCAGCCTTTAGCCTTGCCAGGGGCATGCGCCAGAGCTGCGTCCTGGTTCCGTTCTTGTGTTCTCTATATGTTAACAGCTTGGAGAGTAACTATCTCTCATGGAGACCTCTGAAGACAAGAAGAGCTGCCACCTTCTCAAGAATGGTGGAGGCAGTCTTTAATTTTGCCAGCAGACTGGGGCCGAAGCCAGTCAAAGAACTCATAGCCATTTATAGGGCAAAGTGTTGTGCAGTTGCTTTATATGGGGCAGGGTTCTGGGGCACTGCTGATCCAGGGTGATTGGACGTTGTAAAGAATGACTTTCTTAAAAGGCTGTTGTCTGTTCCCATTAGTACAAGTTGTGTTAGTTGCCATCTAGAGGTGGGGATGGGTCTCATAGTAGCTATCATTAAAATCAACCCCTGCTATTGTGGCTCGGTTTATGGACATGGGAGCACACAACCTTTAACAGAGTCATCTTCACAGACTGTTTACAACTGGACCACTGTTTGAACATCCCCTGGTTGAAGTATTTAAACCAAACCTCCCTGAGTCTGGGGCTAGATGAATTTTTCAGGTCCCCCGTTGGCCTCACAGCAAATTGTGCTACCACATTGAAGATTAAATTCCTTACACACTGTGGGAACCACAGACTGCAGAGGGAGGCATATAGGCGAAGTGTCCAGACATATGTAGATATCCTGACTAATTCTAGTCTGGCCCAAAATTTAATGTGGGTGGGGAATCAACACCATATCTTTCTATTGGTTGGACTCAGGCTTGACACTGTTCAATTTTTGGTGGCCTTTCCCACTCAGGGTTATTATTTTAAAAATGCATCTGTGTGTCCTTGTGATGGCTGCTCGAGGCAAAGCACGTTGTACTTTAGGTTTTTTTGTAAATGTTATGCTTCTTTGAGGAAGTTTTATCTTGCACCTATTTTAAAATAGTGTAATATTCACCTCTCCAGATCAGCTTTCATCTATCTACAGTCATTGCTAAATGTGCAGATATCGTATTTAACTGCAACCTACATCCAAAAGGCTATTAGGCAGAGTTCCGCTGTGACTGTATAAGGAACATGAACCTTTGTTCTGGTTGTTTTTTAATGTCTGGTATTCACAAATCTATTTGTGTCATTTTATGTTGTGATGAAATGTTTTTAATTGTTTGTTTGTAATCACAAAAAGAGTACAGTAACTCATAAAGTGAAAGAAGAAAAAGAGGAGAATAACCTGTTTCCTAATCTTTGGGGAAACGATCATCAGTTCAAAATAGGTGGTCCCCAAGATATTCTGAAACGAGATTTGAAGTACCTGTTGTACATATTGGATTCTGAGGTTGGAAGATCGGGCACACCGGAAGCAGAGGGAGGGGGTGGGAGTTTGAGTGGGTTGGCCTATTGTTCATTTACTGACTTACATTGCTAAAAAGTAGACATGCCAGTATTGACAATGTGCTCCTCTAAAAATAGGTATATGTGCGATAGGACGAGTATTGAAAATTGACTTATATTGAATCAGCTTTTGAAGGAGACATAGTTCATTATGTGAACCTCTGGGAGCACAGACATTGATGATATGATGTAAGGTATAATGTTATTCATTGTTGTATGATTGTTATGTGTGGCGTTATAAAAACAGATAAAAAAAAAAGAAAATAATCAGTTCAAAATAGGACATCACAGGACTTCTACCGAGCTACGAAGAAAAGCCATAATTTATGGAAGAGTGAATCTCACACATGTAATAATGTCATGTTTCATCATCAGCATCCTCTCCCCACCCTGGTAGGACAGTGCTGCCCGAGCGGACTCAACCTCCTCGAAGACTAAACGGTAGGAGGGAGTTCATAGATAAAAACTACTGGACAAGGCGGGATCTCAAACCTTTCTGTACAATGTCACTTTTTTTAATGTATCAAAAAAAAGTACCTTCGACTTCATACTTCTGATGAGCTCAAAATATAAAGGAACATTTTAAGAATGCATAGCCCACTTAGCAATCGCGTTATGCCTTCATTTATGTCTAATTGCATAGCAGGTATGTAAGTTTGCTCTATATTTTATAATATCAAAATGGTTAAATAATATAAAGGCATACAGTATTCATTACACTTCGTATTGTGCTTTGCCAAATGCCATTCCCTCTTTTGCAATCATACACAACAAGATGCACATGTATGTGTGACTGAGATTTTAATGAATAACACTTTACATTCATATATCCGAGCTAGCAAAGTTGGTATCATCAGCTTTGACTTCAAAATAGGACCATTCCTTTCAAAGTGATGGATGTGATGAGATTGTGATATCACTTCCTGTAGCATCACTTCCTGTGATTTCACTACACTTGACATCACTGGCACTGCTCATGCTGTGCTCTTCTTTTAAACTCTAAAGAAAAAGTAGTCGAACCTGTTACACCTCCAACTTTGATGAAGTTTACTTCTTGCTATGCTGTGTCTTCCATTTCTGGCTGCTGATGTGTTTTTTAAAACAGCTGTCTCCATGATCATGTCCTTTGGATTTACCTGCTCTGGCCATTTTCTACTCCGCCAACTCAAAAATGAATATACTGCAGACTCATCTGCCAGTTCTGCGGCTCTATTTATTTGACATGTTCTGTAACTAAAAAATTCAGGATTACAATTTAAAGCTTTCCCATAAACGAGTCTGGCTTTAGAGGCATGGTTAAGTAAGCGATGAATAATTCATATTGAACTGATTTAATCAAAAATGTTTCTGTTTGCACTGCAGAGTTCTTCCCACAGATTGCAATTTAGTCTCTGGATTAAAACTACTTCCCCGCATCCATTTTATTTGCAATTTCCCTCATGGCTGTCACAACAGCTTTATAGAAAAGGTTATTTTTGCCTATGAACAGCTCAAACCTGATTGGCCAGTGAGTGGAACGGGGAATGTGTTGCTAAAGACAGCATGCCTATAATCTCAGTTAAATATATTTCTCTGTCCCCAAGATGAACTGAGATGTTTATGTTCAGATGGTTTTGTATTTTACTGTTTTTGTTCACATCATATTACCAAGACTATATCTATGAGCAATAATATGTTTGTGAACATTTACGTACATTTTTAATTTAGCAAAATAGTTATCTCAGAAGGGATCAGAGAAATGGAACAGTATTTGTACCACTATTTATTCTTAAACTTAAAAGTACTTTTGTTTTGTCCACAGAGCTGTCTTCTAAAGTGCATGTAATGGTTCCCAAAGGTAACGTGCTCTGTTTGGCATCCACTCCATAATGAACCATTAGCCAAGAAGGATGTGTTGTTTCATAACACTTTTGCAACACAGAAGCATTCCTAAAAAATGAAGGATAACTTTTAAAGCCTGTAATTAAATTACTGCAGCAGACTATCCACCACAAAGTTCAAAAAGTAAAAATGAGAATTTCACAAACAGACTGGGCATACATTCTCTGAAAGTGCACTAGAAATATTGTTCTCGACGTGTGTCACGCATGTTTTCAGTGAGACAAACAAAGTTACAAGTGTTTTAACACGGGGGCGTGGCTTGGCGCCCGAAGGAGATGGCGGCTTTCGGCTAGGAGCTCCGTTCACACCGGGGTCTACTGGCGGTTCGAGCTTCAGTTTCCACCAACGAAGGGCAGTCTTCCCTGTCGGAGCATGCCAGGATCATTTTTAATCCTTTTTTGGCGCTGAGGCACAGTTATTTTGGGTCTTACAGCCCATTTTATCTTCGGTCGCGGCTCGTCATCGGCCGCGGCCGCCATCTTGTTTATTTTCGCCCGTGAGCGCCCCAGCAGCGCGTTTTATCGCGCATGGATCCCCTGGATGCCTCATGCTTACACTTCTGATCCCAGCACTTCCCGAAGCACAGATGTGGCTAACCAGCACTCTAAGGTGACTTTTTTCTCTTCAACTATGACTATTTCTGCTGCCTTTTTTTATATAAGCTGACTGGAATTTTCAACTTTCCTCATACACGGCGGCCATTTTATGACTCCAGTCTCCAACACTTTTGACTCCAATTCTTTGGCCTGGCTTTTTCCTTTATTAATTTGCTCCCTGGTCCTTTTTCAGTTGGGCAATAAGTTATTTTTTGACCTCACGCTCTATAGGCGTGCTGATGGCGCATTGCTCCAGTAAAGTTCAAAAGCGTAGTTATATTAAGAACTCCAAATTATTCATGGCACTGGCCCATTTGGAAGCTTCTCAGTCTCTACCTTCAACTGAGATGACGTCGACTGCGGACATCTCCTCACAACCTTCGGCAAAAGTGAACTCCAGGAATCCGCGTCCAAGGTCTCTCACATGCATACGCAGATTTCCTCTCTTCAGAAGCAGGTGGAGGACCTTGAAAATCGTAACAGACGCAACAATCTTCGTCTTTACGGCTTGGTGGAGGGTTGTGAGGGAAATGATCCCATCAGTTTCTTCAAGTCCTTTCTCCCGAAGCTTCTGCACCTGCCTGAAGACACCTCACTGAATATCCAACGTGCTCACAGGCTTGGTCGAGCATTTTCCTCTCCTTCCATATCAACGAAGCCTAGAGGTGTAATAACGTACTTTCTAGAATACACAGACTTGTTGAAAGTCCTCTCAGCCGCCAAAGCCTCTCCTCGCCTCACATGGTCAGGCTCCACTTTGTTCTTTGCGCAAGATTATGCCAGGACCACTGCAAACCGTCGCAAGGCCTTTCTAGATATGAGACCTGACCTTCGCTCCATTGGTGCCAGATATGGGCTTTTTCATCCTTGTCTATTTAAGGTCACTCACAATAACAAAACTACGACATATGAGGATCCTGCGCGACTTCGAAGTTTCCTGAACTCCTGCGGTCAAGCTGATATGGAGCTATCTGGTCCCTCTTCCCACCCACCATGACTTTTTTCTGTAGTTGCAGTTTGATTCCCTAATTTGTTATGCTTTAATGCTTTCATTTTTACAGGTTCTTCAGATTGTATGACTTCTCGTTAAGATGTTATCTTTTATTTTAGCTTCCGATAGTGTTGTTCTGGTTCCTCAGTTGGTCATATGTTTGTTTTTTATCTCCGTTGTATTCGAGTGCCTAACTTTGTTCTTTTTCTCCCTTCACAGATCATTGTTTTGCGTTCCGTTTTGTTGTCTCTGGTTGGACATCTCCTTCACCCCGAATGCCCTGCTTCTCCCAGTTGGCCCTACCTCCCTCCCCTCGTCTCCACGTTTGTCTCCGCTTATTCCCAGTTCCTGATTGTATTTTTCCCATGCTACCCCCCGTAAGTACTTTTCATTCCTTATTTATCATGTTTCTCTATGTTCTATATTTTCTTATTTTCCCTTTTCCCTCGATGCTCTCAGGTTTATTGGTGTCATTACCTTTTCCATGGCTCTCCTCCTCTTCTCTTTCTTCATTCTTTCTTCTCCCCATTGTATATTGGATCTCTTGCTTGTATTCATCTCCCTCTACCTATCTTACTCTCCCTGGGCCCTTACTTACCATTATCTTTGAGAATTGCTGTATCTTCTTATCATTCTCATTATTTTCTTGTCTCTTTCCTATTTACATGGCTTCTCTGGTTCCTCTCTCACTTTTTCTTTTACTCATGCTCCACCACGTCTGTTCTCACCTCCTTCTCTCTTTTTCTTGTGCCCTTTCTCGGTATGAGGCTTTTCCTTGCTGTCCTATTCTCCAATTGGTCCACTTTTCGATTAACCCTTAATGTCAGTTCGAATTGTTTCCTGGAATGTTAAAGGTCTGCATTCTCCTATCAAGAGACAAAAAATCCTCTCTCATTTAGCCAAATTAAATGTAGACATTGCCTTTTTACAAGAAACCCATTTGTCTGACGCTGAAGCTGCTAAACTTAAGAGAGGATGGGTGGGTGCTGTATTTTCATCTCCGGGTGATGGTAAGAGAAACGGTGTGGTTGTGCTAGTTCGCAAATCTCTTGCTCATTTGCTCTTGGTTTCTGAATCAGATCCTGAAGGTAGATGGTTGTACGTCAAAATCTCCTCGAAGGGTGTCCCTCTTTCCCTGCTTAATATCTATGCCCCTACCGGTGGTGATCATGTCTTTTGGCGCGCAATGGCTTCCCGCATCACTGAATATATTGATGATAATTTTATCTTAGCAGGTGATTGTAACCTACCCTTTGATCCTTTTTTAGACAGAAACTCCAAGGCACCTTTTATCCCTAATAAATCTCACAAGGTTTTTGCTCAAGCGATATCCCAACATAAACTCATTGATGCTTGGCGTCTCTGCAATCCTACCTCTAAAGAATTCACCTTCTACTCCCCGACTCACCATTCCCAATCGCGTATTGACTATATTTTTCTCTCCCATCATATGTCCCAATCCCTTACCCACGCTGACATAGGCCCCATCTTATTTTCTGATCATGCCCCCGTTTTGATTAACATTGACATCTTACCCAAGTCCACTGGACCAAAGAGATGGCGCTTTAACAATACCTTACTCCTCGATCCCAAATTCTCCGCCTCCTTTGTTGACTTCACCACAGAATTTTTCACCATTAATGACACACCCACTATGCCTAACCATGTTGTCTGGGACGCCTATAAAGCAGCAGCCAGGGGTTTTATTATCAGCTTTGTGGCTACTAAACGCAAGAATGCTCGTAAACTCACTAGTGACCTCCTTCTTACGATTAAAAAGTTAGAGCATTCCTTCTATACTTCCCACTCGCAAGAAAGTCTGACTGCTCTCATTGCTGCCAAGATGCAATTTAACAAACAATCCACTGAGGATGCTTCATTGTATTTGTTGAAATCCAGTTCAAAATTCTATGGGGGTAAAAATAAGGCGGGGAAGGTTTTAGCCAATTATCTAAAAGTCAAGCAAAACAAACTGAATATTGAATCTGTCTACGATGTTAATTCTGTTTTAAAGCATACAGATGTGGATATTTTAGAGCAATTCTCCCAGTTTTATTCCAAACTCTACTCTTCTGAGACGCACCCCACTGCTCACTCTCTTGCTACTTTCTTTGCCAGCATCCAACCACCTTCCAATTTCCCTGTTGATTTATCTGCCCTTGAATCACCAATCTCTAGTGATGAATTACTTACAGCACTTCAGTCACTCAAGAAAGACAAGGCCCCTGGCCCAGACGGATTCACAGTTGAATTTTATCTGCATTTCTCAAAACTGCTGTTGCCCAGACTCCATTCCCTTATGGATTCCTTCATATTAAGTGGCTCTTCTTCAGGTACATTTTCAGACACCCACATTTGTGTTATACCCAAAGAAGGCAAAGATACCCAGCATTGTAAGAATTACAGACCAATTTCTTTGGTCAACATTGATTATAAATTGTATGCCAAATCTCTCGCCATAAGATTAGACCCTTTTCTTCCCGAACAATCTGGCTTCGTTAAAGGTCGCTTCATCACAGATAACACCAGACTTTTGTTTAATGTCCTTTCCAAAATCTCCACAGTTCCAAACTCACTAGCAGCCATTGCCCTAGACGCAGAAAAAGCGTTTGATAGGGTGGAGTGGACTTTCCTTTTCTCCGCCCTCAAATGGTTTGGGTTCAGCCCGCATTTCATCTCTTTTATCTCCTTCCTTTATTCCAGCCCTAGAGCGGCGGTTTGCGCCAACGGTCTAGTTTCTTCTTTTTTCAATCTAGGTAGGGGTGTTCGTCAGGGTTGCCCTCTCTCCCCTTTTCTTTTTAATCTGGCCTTGGAACCTTTTCTTTCAAAGCTTCGTCAAAACCCCAACTTACATGGTTTCCAAATCTCCCAAACTAATATTAAACTTGCTGCCTACGCTGACGATATTCTATTATTCATGTCTAACCCCGCTACTTCTATTCCCGCATTCCTAACTGAAGTCCACGATTACTCTCAGATTTCAGGTTATAAGCTAAACAATGACAAGTGTGAGATTTTACCCCTTACTAAGTTCACTTTTAAACCGGACTTTATGGCATCCAATTTTACTTGGAGCCCCTCACACATCAAATACCTTGGTTTGCACATTACTTCCTCCCTCTCTGACACTGTTTCGTTATGCCTCAATAAGTGCATCCAGAAACTGTCCGACCTCACTTCCAGATGGCACCCATTATACCTTTCCTGGTGGGGCCGTCTTGACACGATTAAAATGATGCTCTCCCCGTTAGTCCTTTACACCATTTCTAACATTCCAATTCCTATCCCTACTAAGTTTCTTAAGAAAATCAACACTATTCTCTCTTCCTTTCTTTGGTCCGGCAAAAAAGCACGTATGTCCTTGCTCAGATTGCAACTCCCCAAGTCTGAGGGTGGAGTTAACTTTCCGAATTTTCCCGCTTACCACAAGGAATTCCTTTTGCGGCAAGCTTCCCATTGGCTGCAAGACCCTGCTGAGCCGTCTCCCTTATGGGTTGTCATTGAGCGCCTTTCCTTATCCCCTTTCACTTTTGCTGAATACCTCTCATTCTCTCGTAAGCCTCACTTTTCCTCCATTCCTATCCACAAGTTTACAGCCAAACTGCTTCTTTCCACCTCTCCAGGCCCCCCTTCCTCTGTGACAGAGTTTCTCAATTCCACTATCTGGCACAATAACAGTATAACCATCAATCGTAAGCCCTTTTATTGGAAAACCTGGAGACAGAGGGGTTTAATCTGGGTATCTCAACTCTTCTCTAAATCTGATTTCTTATCCTTCTCTGTTCTTAGCCAACACTTCCATCTCCCTCGTTCCTTCGCCTGCAAATATCTTGCGCTTAAAAATGCAGTTATGTCCACTTATGCTCTTCTCTCTAACCCCCTCATGCTTCCTCACCCTCCCAATCCTATCTCACAGCTTCATTCCTTCTTGCGTACTCACCCTACAGCCTCCTCATTATACCACTCATTTCACACGATCTTCACACCTAGACCAAAATCCAAAGTTGAGGAACAGTGGGAATCTGACTTTGCCATCTCTTGGCCCACCTCCCTTTGGGACAAATTATGGACCAAACTTCGCAAGACATCTAGAGCTGCCTCCCTCACACAAACCCTTTTCTTCATTTACAACAGACTTCTCTTTTCTCCCCAGGTGTTGAATAAGAGGTTTTCTTCTATCCCGGATCTTTGTTGGTCCTGTTCTGCTCCTAAGGCCACTCTTTTTCACATGCTTTTTTCTTGCACTCTTACGCAAAATCTTTGGACACTAGTTTGGGCCCAAATCAATGCCATATTCCACACTACATCCCCCTTCTCTTATGTCAATATTTTTTTAGGGAGCCTCTCTCCTTGTTGGGATGACACTGATTTCAATACGCAAATTGTTGATTTGTTGTTAGCTGTTGCATTCCAGCAAATCACCGTCAACTGGAAAAACTTTACGAATATTTCTTTCAAAGCATGGTGGTACAATGTTTGTTATAATCACAGGCTAGACACTGTTTTTGTGCACCCCCTTAGCTTAGCTGCCAAACGACATGATTTATGGCTTCCTGTAACCATGTACCTAGATACCTGTGCTAAACGCTCCTCTCATGTATCACCTACTCAGCAAGAGGTCTCTAAGCCTCCCTGAGTGACACTGCTTTTCATTTGCATTATTCTTTTTATATAAGCTACTTTATTGCTCATTAATACCAGCGCTGTTTTTTTTTGTTATTTAGCCTCAAATCTTTGTTATCCTCTGATTAATTGTATATTTTCATTGCCATGTTTTACTTTTCTCCTCTATTGGAGTTATGTTTGTATTCTTTCTCATGTATTGACACCTTTACTTATCCAATAAAAATCTTTTGAACTTAAAACAAGTGTTTTAACACGATTTCCATTGTCGATGTGAGATACACCATGGCAGAATACTCTTATAAAACCTGGTAAAGTCCTGGCTTGAGGGTGGGTGTATGTCCCCGCATCAAAAACATTCACACCCGCTGGGACAATATCCAAGAATAAAGAAAGCTTTTCCAGCATTGTTTGTCTCTGTATAGATGAGCTCTAATAGCCAGCCACAGGTTATCGAGAAAAGTGACACCAGTGCTTAATTCATAAAAAACATACACACGTCCCACTTCCAATACCTGGGTTACACAGATCACACTATCTCAGGCCTCAGACCAGTTCTTTAACACAATGCACACCTTCCAGTCTCAGGTCTGCAGATGGTACCCAGGTGCAGCCAGTACATGTAAGCACGGCGGGGCAGAGCGGGGCGGGGGGGTAAGACGACATACGACAGGATAGGGAAAATAAATAAAAACATGTTCTTTTGCGCTTGCTACATTGCAGACTCTGCGATGCGGCGAGAGCAAGGTGTGTGGTTTTATTTATGTATTTTTTTTTCCCATTCCCATCATCGGTCAACTTCCCCCCTGCCCCGCCCCACCCCAATGCCCTGCCGCTCTTATCTGTACCAGCCTTGCACGTCTACGTTTACAACTTTGGAAATTCACAAAGGACAATTACAAGTACTGTCTTTATGTCCACACTCTGGCCAAATCCAGCTCCCAAGTATGGACATAAAGCTAGTACTCGTAAATGCCCTTTGTGATTTTCTAAAGTTGTAAACTTAGATGTTTGGTTTAAGTTTGGACCAAACATCTAAGTTTGCCTTTCTGAATCGTGCCCAGAATGAACAAATTGAGTTTGATGGGTCCTGTTTAAATAAGGTCTTCCAAAAGCACAAAGCCTTCAGCCCCCTGGAATAAGAGTGAGGTAGTTCAAGACGGGTTTGCAAAAGATTAGAGCTCATTTGAGGGACGACAATATCCAGATCACAAAGAAACGTATTCCACAAGATTAGGAATATACAAAAAAATTATCATTTAGACATGCACTCATTTCCTGTGTAAATTATATTCAGTAGGCATCTAATTCTGCCACATCAATTTTTAAAATAGCTGATACCCTCACCAACCACATCTTCAGGGGTAACCTACTTCTCCACCCTCAGTCATTTTGCAATTCCTTGCCAGAATTCTTTCAACATAAAATTCATACAATATACCCTCAATCTGGTGTTCAGACAATGTTTGTGTCCTTCTAAAAACAGCAAGTCAGAAAGTCTCTTAGATTTATTTATTTATTTAAAGATTTGTAGAGCGCCTGGTGACCCGAAGGCATCCCCGCGCTGTAAACCTGTAAGGTTGGCTAAGAGGGGAGAGGGGGAAAATAACCTTTTTATTTGGGGAAAAGCAGAGTTTTGAGCTGCTTGCAAAAGCGCAGGTAGCAGGGTTCCAAACGCAAACTACGGGGGAGCAAGTTCCAGCGGGTGGCTGCCTTTACTGAGAAGCGACGACCTCCGGTACGTGCCCTCCTAAACTTGGGGATATTCGCCAGTCACTCATTGTCCGAGCGCAGAGATCTCGAGGCTTTGTACGGGGTAACCATGTCTCCCAGGATCGAGGGGCCTTGTCCATTGAGGAGCTTGTGGGCGATGCACATAGCCTTGAACTCGATCCTCTCTCGCACTGGCAGCCAGTGGAGTGCCTTAAGTGCCGGTCTGGCGGAGGATCTGGAGGGAAGGCCCATCAGCATCCGAGCAGCTGCATTTTGGGTTCGTTGCAGCTTGCCCAGAGTAGCTTCAGGGGCTCCTAAATAGACAGCATTGCTGTAATCCAGTCGTGCAAGAACCGGTCCTTGAACCAGGAGTTTCCTGGAAAGAGGGGGGAGCAGAGGAAGGATCTTGCGGACTGACCTCATAAGTCCGAAACAGGTTCCGGCTGTTTTGGTAGCCTGGGTTTTCATGGATAGGTCTGGTTCAAGCCAGACCCCCAGACTCTTAATTTCTTTTCTGGGGGCGGGCACCTCACCCATGGTGTCGGGCCAAACGGATGGTGGAATTGTTGACCATTTCTTGCCCATCAGCATAACTTCTGTTTTGGACCCGTTGAGTTTGAGTGAGGAATCGCACATCCAGAGGTGGATTTTCTGGAGGCAGTGCAGAAGATTATCTGGGCATTGGTCTAGATGTGAGAGCGAGACAACCAATTGCGTGTCGTCCGCGTAGCTCACAATCTTAATGCCGAAGGGGACAACTATATTCTCCAAAGGGGCCATGTAGGCATTAAAAAGGGTTGGACTCAGTGAGGAACCCTGGGGAACCCCACTTGTCAGAGAATGGGGGTCAGAACGGGAGCTGCCATCCCAGACCTGAAACGAACGGCCCGACAGGAATGACTCTAACGAGGCCAGTGCTGTGCCCCCGAGTCCTGCCCTGGCCAGCCGATGGAGCAGGACACGGTGGTTCACCGTGTCAAAGGCTGCACTAAGGTCCAGGAGGATCACTGCCACTGATCCCCCTGAATCCAAAATGCACCTTGCCTCCTCGATGACAGCGAGGAGGGCGGTGTCCGTGCCTTGGCCAGGGCGAAACCCCGTTTGGGACCGTCGCAGCAGATTATTCGATTCCAGGAACTGGGACAACTGAGCGTTGACCAGTTTTTTGGCAATTTTGCTGATGCCCGGAAGGAGCGAGATCGGTCTGTAATTGGCCAGGTTGACGGGGTCCAGTTGGGGTTTTTTAAGAAGGGCTTTAACTACCGCTCCCTTCCAGCTAGGAGGAACGGTGCCTTGGGATAGAGAAGCATTGATCAACTCCATAACTGAAGGAACAATCGCAGGAGCGACTGTTTTAAGAAACTTCATGGGGGCAAGGTCAAGGGGGGAGCCACTTTTCATTTTGGCCAGAGTCTTTTCAACTTCGTCCGATGTAACCGCCCTAAAGGCATTAAGCAGCGGGCGAGGGGCGCCTACTGGACAGGTGTCGTGCATCACATTGTCCCAGCAAGGTAGCTGACTAGGCTGCGGGAGTGAATCTAGGATGTGGGAGATTTTAGAGTCGAAGAATTTTGCTAATTCTTTGCTCGTGTCTGGAAGGGCCACGGTCAGTGGTGGGGGTTCAGGAACCTTTAGGAGTTCTTTGACGATGAGATAGGATTCTCTTGCGGAGTTAGTGGCATTTTTTATCCTATCGTCATAGTAGGAGGCTTTAGAAATTTTCAGAGCAGATTTGTATGCTCTCACAGTCCTCCGGTATGCGTCTTTATTGGAGTGAAGCCAATCCTTCCTCCACAGTCGCTCAACTTTTTTACATTCCTTGCGGAGGGCTCTGAGTTCTGAGTTGAACCAGGGGGCTGAGCCTGTCTTTCCGCTCTTGTCTTCGCGGGTTTTTGTAGGTATGATGGAGTCAAGTGAGTCGGAAATCCACTTCCTGAAGTTACTATCAGCTGTAACAGGGTCCCCGGAGGGGGCGGGGGTCGTTGATTCTAGAGCATTGGCCCAGTCCTTGATAGAGAGTCTGGACCATGCCCTGTCCCGAGTGTATGTGGTGGGCTTGGGGGGCTTCCTAAATTCTCCTGGCCAAAAAAGGGGGACCAGAAAATGGTCTGTCCAGGGGAGAGGGCAAGAGGGTCTAGCCTGGAGGGTACGGACATTTGTAAAGACTGGGTCTAGCAAGTGGCCCTTGATATGGGTGGCTCCGGTATTGGCCAGTTGGAGACCATAGGCAGCTAAGTCCGATATCAGGTCAGCAGCCCCTGTGTCTAGGGGATCATCAAAGTGGATATTGAGGTCCCCTAGCACAGTGAAGTTGGGTGTAGAGTGGGCAAGAGCTGATATGGAATCTAGTAGGGCGCTGGCAAAGGGGCCGAAATGGCCGGGAGGGCGGTACACCAGAAGACCTGTCAGCGAGGTTGTTGGGGCTAGAAGGATGGTGAAATGCCAGCTCTCTGAGTTCTTGATGTGAGCGTCGCTAATTCTGCATGAGAAGTGGTCTCTGTGCAAAATGGCCAGTCCGCCTCCTCTACCACAAGGGCGTGCTTGGGACTGGATAAGGAAGCCCGGGGCCAGAGCCAAGACCACATCCGAGTCCGAGTGCGGTGTGAGCCACGTTTCTGTGAGAAACAGGATGTCTAGCTCATGGTCCACGAGCAGATGGTTAATAAGCAGGGCGTGCATGGGGAGCGACCTACAATTCAGTCCTGCTAGTTTCAGGCCAGAGTGTGCGAATGGTGCTTGAGTCAGTTGTAATTTGACTGGGGGGCAGATGGCACAGTTTGTGAAATGTCCGCCTGAGTCGTGAACATAATTACATTGTGTATTTTTTGTAGGTCTGAGACTTAGTAAGGCACGTCGCGAGTAACTCACCCTATCGGTGTGCCCGTCCGGCATAGATTCTGGCCCTGAGCCCGGTCGTGCGCGGACGGGCGCAGACGGGCTTGCCTTAGGCGCACCTTCGTCACGCCCGCTGCGCTCGTCCGCTGTGCGTCCGGAACATGCACATAATTTATGCTACTTCCGATGCGGGGCGAGGGGGCGTGGCCTCGGAAGGGGGCGTGGCCTCCGGTTTCAGCGCGCTGGCGCCAAACAATGTTCTGGGGCGGTCTAGCTGCAGCAATAGATCGGCTGCTTTGGACCACAGTGATTCCAGAAAGCGTGAGTGAGTTTTAAAAATTTACATGAAGTTTAAAGTGACACAAAATGATTAAAAACTAGCACACAGCCTCGCTCAAACAACAAACAAACAGATCAGACCCTAACACCTTTTGAACTATTGACTCCAGATGTTATTAAATTCCTTCTCCAAATGACCATATTAGCCTCTAAACTGGAGGCATGTTCCACAGGCGTCATCTAGTTCCTGACTATTTTAGCCACACTCTACTTCCCATCTTAAATACCTCTACGATCTCATTTTCAATGTCATGCACTTGGAAACAGGCTTTTGTTACTCCCTTATTGAAAAAGTCAAATGCTGATCTGTATACACTGACCAATTATTGTCCCAGCTCTCATTTGCTAGTAGAAGGGAAATCTCTAAAAAGACATATCATTTGCCACATTTCTGCCTACTTGATAAACCAAGCAGATTGAACCAGCACAGTTGGTAATCCGATCTAAGTATGGCAAGGGAACATCATTAATATCTGTGGCTTATAGCATCTGTTGGAGGCTGGATGTGAAAGGCAGAGCAGCACTGATTTTATTGCCTCCCTCTTCAACCTTTGATATCATTGCTCATGACGCCTTAAGCATTAGATTATGCAAGTTTGGAATTTGAGCATTTGACTTGATTCTATCATATATGGAAGACAGAAGTCAAATTATCACAGTATCGTCTTTTCAGTCTGATTTGAAACCACAGAATCAAGGGATAACACAATTGTCTTCCTTAAGCACCACACTGTTAAAGATATAGGTCACTGTCATCATATTAGATCATTCAGTATCACATTTATGACCTACGCTGATGATACTCAGCAGGTAATAATATCGAATGATGCTTCAGGAGAAACGAAATCCAATTTTAAAATTTGTCTCACTGAAGTGGTGTCTTAACTTAGTCAGGGATAAAATCTGGTGGCCCCTTGAACTGGCAATGCAACCTGTTCCATTTGGCTGTCTAAAGAACCTGCACATGATAGTAACTAATAATCGACAATTCATTGCGACTCAGAACCCAGAATAAGAAACTGACCCCTACTTGTGTCTAGTAGCATAAACTGCTGCAAATAATTCAAACCTTTTCTACTAATGTACTGTAGGAAGATGGATTACCAGACTAGCATATTTTTGTGTTTGGATTATTTGAATACTTTCTATCAAAGTTTTTCCAAAGGAAACATCCACAAACTATATCTTTTGCAAACCTACCATTTCGTTATCTCCTACGTTTAAATAGATTTACACATAAGTACTCAGTTCTAGCTGACCTCCATTGGCTTCTAGTCAGCAAAAATAATGTTCAAAAGTCTTTGCATTTTCCATCAGGCATTGTAACTTCTTGTCGTCCAACAAGATGTCTTCATTATGGAGCTACAGTACTGGCTAAAGTTCCATATGTTAAAGATACAGGTCAGAGAGTAAATCTTTTTTGTAATCACCGCTAAGCAGTGGAAAATGTTACCCTTTCATCTAAGGCCCTTTAGAACCTTCTGGCTTTCAGGAAACCATTAAACCTTTTCTTTACAACCTGTAACCTGCATACTTGTTTTAGTAGATTGTTTGCTTTTCTCATATCTAGTATCAAAGCAGCCTTGGAGTAATTGGTGTGCTCTATAAAAATGTATAACATAGCATATGCAAGGTGCTTATGGGGGTGAGCTTCCAAATAGTATGGTTATATCTTGAAACTTCATTGGTTGCAACTCTCACACAGATGTAGCCCATCAAAACTGTATGAATGACAAATTACAATTTGTATTGGTTGCTACAGATATATAAATGTAGCCAAAATGGCGTATGATGTATTTAATCTAGAACATAATGAAGACAACAAAAACATTAATGGCTATAACATAGAAATAGACTTATCCAAGTAGAAGTGCAAAGAAATGTGAAATAATATTGAATATGCATTCAGAATAACAGAGAAATATGAAAGATTACTTGTTGTACTGCATACATTGATGTATCATTCAGAATTGCAGAGGAAACTTGTAAGATAACAGGATGTAATACGTGCTTGGATGTATCCAATCAGAATGTTAGTGGAAAGTGAGATATTTCTAGCTTAATGTATACTATGAGTGAGACAAAATCCTATAGTTTGCTTTTGCATAATTATGAGAATTTACAACACTAGGCAAAATTACACATAATTGCGCAAATGCAAGTCCTTCATCTTCTGCTATATTTTAGCGTGAAATTCGTCCTTATGTCAATTTTTGGCATGAGGAGGCAATTAAACAAAAGCACCACAAACAATATCTGCTTAAGTTTAGTTGCTCCTGTGTTTTAACCCCAAATTGCTCATTTACAGTAAATGTTACTTTGAATGGCACATAATTATACAAAGTAGCATGATGGCGAAATTTGGAGAATTTTGTGTAATAAGTGCAACACAGATACTCCAAAATTAAGCAAATTATGCTAGTGTAATTTAAATTTTGCCCTAGCCTAATATATTCATGGATTTATCAAATCAGAATTGCGGAAGAAAATGAAATATTATTGGTTGTACTACATACATGGTTGTATCCAATCAGAATTAGAAGAAACATGAGATGTTATTGCCTGTACTGACACATAGATGTATCCATTCAGAATTGCAAAAGAAACATTAAAATTGTATTCGCTATTCTGCATTTATGGATGTATCCAAACAAAATGGTTGAAGATAAAATTAAACATAATTGGGTGTAATACATGCTTGGATGTATCTGATCAGAATTTTTGAGGAATCTGAAATATTACTGACTGTAATATATACATGGATGTATCCAATCAATCAGAACTGCAGGGAAAACGTAACACAAAAAACCCATTTTTTTTAAATGTGAAAGAACATGAAATAGCATTGAATGTAATGGTTAAACTCTAACATGATTGGAAAGGAAATCCGAAATAATATTCAGTGTTATACATACCTGGATTTATTAAAAAGCAAATTGTTTTCTTTAATAGACAATGAGCTCCTTGTCCAAGCCACTCATTCTCAAGCTGTACAGAGATAATTTAACATGCCACTGACCAAACCTATACATCTAGACAGTGTACTCAAGAAATAAAAACCTTGCAAAAACATCTCGTCTAAACGATGTTCTAAAATGCTAGTTACCCTATAATCAGTTTGTGCTGTGCTTACCTTATTTAGAAGACATGAAAGTGGTATATAAGTATATTATTGGGATCCTCAGTAAAGAGGGATCCATTATAATGCTTGACACATTTTTAACAGCTGTAGCTATGTTGAAAATGGCAATTTTTGTGTGTTTGTCATGATGGAATTTATCAGGAGTGGCTAGTCTAGGCTGTGAAATGTAGGCGTATCAGAGCGGGATTAATGCAGGATAGTCAGGATATCCTTTGAGAATAAATTTACATATATTACATAGAAATCATTTACATAGTCCGTGATTATCCAGAAAATCTGGCATGGATCAGGCACTCCTGCATGCATGTTAGACAGATCTGAGCTTGCAGGATTATGGTTTGGGAAAAGTGGCCCAGTTCAAAAGCCAACTTTGCTCATAAATATGTTGAGGGCAAATGGCTGCAGTTGCAAGTCCACTGTACTCACAAGAAAAAAAACCTGTAAACCTGCTGATTATTACTCCACGCTTGTGTAATATTTCACAAGAGTAAATCCCATGAAAGAAGGGGAAATGGGCATTTCGAGTTTTCTATGAAACCATTTGTTGGACATGGCCCTTTTTGAAGGGTTATCCCCAAACGTTTTGCTTTTTCCTCCTATTTTATCATAAACTGATGTTGCTGGCTTTAGGACTCTGAGCACTTCACCACTGCTAATCAGTGCTAAAGTGCATATGTTCTATGTGGATATTGTGAAAATGATTGGTTATCCACGATTGCCATATTTGATTTACTACTAAGCCCCTAGTAAGGTGCACTGAGTGTGCCTGGGCCGATAATTCAAACGCTACTAGTGTACCTGCAGCACTGATTGTGCCACTCACATGAGTAGCCCCGAAAAGGTATCTCAGACCTGCCACTGTAGTGTCTGTGCGCAGTTTGTGAACTGCCAAGTCAACCTGGCAAGTGCACCCACTTGCCAGGCCATAACCTTCCTTTTTCTTACATGGAAGGCACCCGTATGGTAGGCCCAAGGAACCCCCATGGGCAGGCTGGACTGTTCCAATGGGGAACAGTGTCAAGACTGATTTGCATGTGCCTGGTTTAAACTGGACTGACAAGGGGAGCAGAAAAACGATGGATTTAGGCCCAGATCTCTTTACTGGGCTGAATGCTTGACATTGATCAGCATTCTGTCCATCAATTGTTCTTTTTGCACTTTTAGAAAGTAGGCATTTTCATGTTTAACAATTCTGTGTCCAGCTGCCTGTTTGTGGATTGACTGTCTGGTTTTGGAATGACAGAGGCTGGGGATGTGCATTCACTGTAGACAGCCACTGGGGCGGTTGAGGTGAGCCTGGCCCTTCCTGGATGACTCAGAGCTGAGCTGAATGGGGCTCGGTTGCATTTAGAGTAGTGGGAGGCGAGTTTCTTGCACCTGAATAGGGCCTGTCTCCCTTGCACAATGCTGTCTCCACCCCCTGTGGCCATACTGCACCAGTGAGGACAGAACTGGTTTGGACTGGGCTCAGAGACCCTTGCACAAAGAGAACAAAATGGGGTATAACTAGTAGACCTTAAACCCCAGAACTTTAGGTTACTTTTGGACTCAAGAGGAACCTTTGCCAAGGAGAAGAGCTGAAGAACTGTGGGGAGGAGTACTGCCCCTCTGCTGTGTGCTGTCTGGGGTTGGCCAGCAGTTGCTGTTTCTGGCAAGGAAAGGACAAAGACTGGACCTTTGCTGTGAACCTGCTTGAAGGAGATCTTCAAGGACCTGTGTATGCTGGCCTCCTTTGCTGAAGTCTCAGGGACACAAATACTTCACCCCCAGCTCCCCTGAACTCTGCTGATGAGAGTTCTGACCTGCCAGGAGGTGCCTATTTTAGTTGTGGGCCTCTGGAGGTTTGGGTTTTCCCTGCTGCTGGGAACTGGAAGAAAAGAAGAACTGAAGAAATTGATGCATCGCTCTACTTGCAGCTGTTTTTCCGATGCAGCACCGCTGTGCAAGAAGAATCTCCATGCATCGCCACGCAGCTGCAGAACTGATGCAGCGCCTGTAGCGGCTGCAAGAACCAATGCATTAAGGGATCGAAGCTGAAGAAACTGACACAGCGCCGCTCAGTGCTGCCGCATCGATCGCCGACGCATCCTGGATTTCCACGCAGTGCACCAGTGCGCCAAGTGTTCCCAATGCATCACCCGCGGACCAGAATCGTCTAGGACTCAACGCATCCCTTCTTCCTACAGACCGGATTCGATGCATCACTTCACCTGCGTGCAGAAGAACTGTGACATCGCATCCCCAAGGTCTCAGGAACTGATGCTTCTCTTTGTTTCTCGGCACTTACCCTCTCTGCAGCTGATTGGCTTTGTGAATTTTGATACATCTACAGGTATTTTGTGAGAAATCACGCATTCATAGTTTTCTATGGACCAAGTTGTTTGAAACCTTTTCAAAGTCATATTCTTATTACATGTATGTTGGATTTTTGTTGTTTTAGTCTTGTTGAGTTTAGATAAAGGTACTTTATTTT
The DNA here is from genome assembly GCF_964204655.1 of Triturus cristatus. Classification (NCBI taxonomy): domain Eukaryota; kingdom Metazoa; phylum Chordata; class Amphibia; order Caudata; family Salamandridae; genus Triturus; species Triturus cristatus. The sequence goes on from NC_140590.1 coordinate 1,578,455,623, forward strand.
TCTAAACTGGTGTGGAGTCCATTTGTGGTGATATCACTGTATTAATGTGTGTTTTGAGTACAAAAACTTTACACATTGCCTATGGGATAAGTCTGTCTGCTTGTGCCAAGCTACCCAGGGAGTGAGCAGGGGTTATCTAAAGTGTGTATCCCCATTACATTGACTAGAAGCAAGGGTCACTTTTTGGACAGAGGTACCTACCTCTGCCAACTAGACATCCCCATTTATAACACCATGTCAATACCCACAACACATCATCCCTCCAACCCATTCCCAACCTAGAAGTAGTGAGAGTCTGGCTACCTCCAAGGGCTGGAGTAAATTCCTTTTTATAATGGAAACAAAACATTCTAAAACTTGGTGTGGGTTTAAGGACGTGTTTCTCCATGAGAAATAATATCTTCTCATGTAGAAAAATATTAAGAAACAAATGTGTCTTTGGACATAAAGGTTGACATTTCAACAGGCATTATTATATCCTGTGTAGACTGATGGTATTTCTGAAATACCACTGATGGTGTATTAAACATCATTCACAAAGATTTCCAGAAGTGTGCCTGCAAACCATCACATGGAGCAGCTTTCCAGTTAGACTCTTTGAAAGGTTTGGGAATAGCCAAAAGCTGTAAATCTTCACCCATATGTATGAGTACTTCAGCAGGCACAAATTAAAAAACTTATTTTGTGAAATGATTACAAGATGTACTGATCCCATGAGCTACATCATTTGCAACAAAATGAGGAAGGGAGCACACTGCCTCACACCCCAGCACTCAGTTTGCCCCAGTGCATAATGGTAAATGCAGAGCATGATAACACTGACTTCAGTGACAGTCTTCAGTTTTCACTCTTGCTGACCCAGCCAGTGATGTGTGTCTCTAGACACAGGTTTCAGGATAATTCCCCTTCATCAGTAGAGACTAACAAGTCTTTTTGGGAGTGCTGAAAATACTGACCAAAGTCTTCTCAGGTCTCTGTACCACTCACTGAGAGCAGGTGCATCAACCAGCGCTGTCACCTCATCAGTTCAATGGAGTCTTCCAACCAAAAGGAGGAAGAAGGTAAAACACATAATTTCTAAAAAAAGGGAAACTTTGGGCAGCATTCTTAAAATGTGACCTAACTGTCCTGAAGATCTTTATTATAGCCTTATAGCCCGCCGTAGCGGGCTATACCGGCTATTAAAGGCCCGCTGCAGCATTAAAGGCCCGAGCCGAAGGCGAGGGACTTTAACAAAAGCAGCGGGACTTTAATAGCGGTATAGCCCTGCTACGAAGGGCTATAAGGCTATTAGAACATTCTGCCACTAGAGGGCAGAATGTTCTAACAAATTAAACAAAGGCTTCTCGAAGCTCGAGGAGATTTAAAATCCCCTCGAGCTTCGAGAGGCTTTTGTAAAACATTGGAATGTTGCTATGCGGGCCTTTACCGGCCCGTAGAAGCACGGAGCACTCCATTGTCTACAATGGAGTGCTCCACATTCCAATGTTCTAATAATGGTTAACCTTCAAATATTTTGTAATACTGCCAACATGTCATTCCTTTCCCATAAATCAAACCAAACAAAGTCTTACCATAAATAACTTCAAGCTGTGCTTTTAACAACAGTAAATGTTGAAATGTATGAATGAATGATAGGACAAGGATGTGTTCAGTGAGTAAACATGAAACCAGGCAGATAGTTTGATAAAAATTAGATACACTCATAGACAAACATGCAATCCATGTTGTATGTAGATCAAGAACCACAGGTGGGTGATTATCCACTGAAACGTGAGGGCACTGGGAGCGCTGCTGCTTGGTTACCAATGTGATATCTTTAGCTTTAATTCCACAGCATAGATGCATACAACAGAATTGCTTTAGGGTGAAATAGAAATAAAATATTCATTGACACTTCAGTTCTCCATCTGCAGCACCTTTAGCTATTAACACTGAAAACCAGGCAGCTGGGAATTGTGATACAATTACTGCTGCTGACGATAACACATCTGTGAGCAATATTGTGCCCATCACTGAGCTGGCAGAGGGTGGGCTTACCAAATCTTGGATTGCAGGGACCAGCCACATCTGCTTGATGTTGTGTCTCCCATTCAGTTAAACCCTATCCAAGGAATGCACCGTGATGAATGGATGATGCAGATTTTTGTGTCACTAAAGTGTACTCCTGGCCTCCAAAATTGCAGTTATCAGCTAAAAAGTTTCAACGTTTCTTTGAGTTTTTTATTAACATTTTTCAAGCTACAAAGTGCAACCAAAGAATAAACCAGAAGGGGGATCTGCACTTCAGCCGAATTGCATTGAGCTCCAGCTAGGAGTGATTTAAAAATAATATGGTAAGCTGTCTAGGAATCAGGCTACTGTGTGTTTTTTTTAATGTTACTGGGTGCTGCTCCAGCCCCCAATAACATTTAAAACAAGCATTTGGAATGTAATAGGTCTCACATTTTGGCGAGTTATTGCTATCTGCATTGTAAATGACAATGTATTTTACCTATGCGTTTTGGTTTGGAGTGTAGTGGATGTATGTGGTGTGGAGTGGAATTATGTGGGTTGTATAGAAATTGTTAGTTGTGGAATTGTGTGGGGTGGAATTGTGTGGTGTGGAGTGTATTTGTGTAGTGGAAGTATGTGGCATGGTGAATAGATAGGATTGAGAGCTGCACAGAAAAAATAAAAAGGAAGATAGAGAGGGATAAGTAGTTTGGGCAGGAAGTGGTGACTAAACTCGAGACAGAGGAGGAGAAAGAGTGTGACAAATAGAGAAAGAATGGGAGAGCAGGCCACAGATGCATAAAGGGGCAGAACCTGTGTACGTAGAAGTCACCCAAAGAAGTGGAGGAGAGTGTGGGTTTGAGGGACAGAAACCTTGAAAAGGTACGGGAAAGAAACTGTGCTTAGTATGTGTGAGCAGGCGGTATAGAGAGGAGATAGGGAGTGTGAGGGAGGCTGAGAGGGGACACTGGGATTGCAAGATGATAGGGATAGCGGCAGTGTGAGGGAGAGATGAGAGGGACAGTGGGTGTGTGTGGGAGAGTTGATTGGGTTGGTGTAAGTCTAAGGGAGAGATGTGTTGAATTGGAAATGTTGTAGAATTGTGCGGCATGGAATTGTGTGGTGTGGTGTGAAGTTATGCAGTTGTAATATGCGGTATGTCAGAGACATACGTTTGAATGTTATTTCCTAGAATGACTACTTATCCATGCTCAAAATGGTGAGGGAGAAAGGAAGGCTGGGTGCACAGGAAAAAGGAAATGCAGACAGCAAGGGAGAAAGGATGGCAGAATGCATGGATGAAAGAAAAGCAGACGAAAAACAATGGGCCAAAGTGCATAGGAAGGAATGTAAGGTAGAGTAGGAGAAAGTAAGCAAACTTTATCACAGAAGGCAAGGACGGTATGTGAAAAACAAAGGCAGCTTATGTGGCAAAAGGGAAGGCAGAGAACGCCAGTAAGGAAGACAGGGTGTGTGGGAAGAAACGAAAGAGAACACTGGAGAAAAAACAGGGAGGGTACAAAAATGAAAGCAATGTATAGAGCTTGGCAAAACGGAAAACCAAGGTCACGGAAAAATGAAAGGAATTAGAGCATACAGGAAAGGAAAGCAGAGAGCGTGTGAGAAAGGAAAGCGGATACTAGCAGAAACAAGCCCCGAGGTACACCTAACAACAGAAAGAGAAAAGTTGGTGCGGAAAGATCACACATGCACATAACATCAAGCTAATTGCTGTAACTGGGGTTTGAGCAGGCACAGGATCTTATTGGAGATAAAAAGAGGAATACAAGAATGTCAATTGTGGCACTAAATTATATAAATGTGTATGCCTTAACCTCACAATAAATTCATGTATATTCAGTGTTTCAAAAGAGCACGAAGATAAGAAACCTAGCGAAATCATCTTTAGGAAAGCCTGGAGTTCTTCAAGTGTAGGGCTATAGATATACTCAGGCAGGTAAAATACTCTCAGTTTGGGGTTTAAAATAGGGGGAGTCACCCACCTAAAGTTAGAGTTTGCATACATGACGGCATATGTTGAAATCACACTGCTGCAAAACGTTTGAAGCTATGTCAGTGTGCACCTCCCTACTTAAAATTCACATGTGACTCTTTATGACCAAGAGCATAAATAAGGTCTTTTGTTTTATAGTCTCCTGTATTCTGGTGATCTACATTAATCGGTTTCATTTATGGTAAACATCTCTAACTACCAGAATGCATTAAGTCGTTTGAAAAAAAGACTGCTTCCTTGGTTAACATGGAGACATCTGGTAACTATCAATACATACCCAGGGGAATGTATATAATATACACTACCATAGCTAACATCGGTACCATCCTAACAATGTACAGAATTAAACACATAATGCAACACATCCTCCCCCCATGGCTATGCATAGCACTGAGTGAAATTTGTTTTATTGTATCAATTAACAAAAATTGTTACAAAACGTTTCCTATAAAATATCCTCAAAACTTACAATTATTAACTACTTTACAAATTTGATGTACTGCATCCGCTAAAACAAATCCTGTTATGCAGGTCATGGACAATATAGACAATAAAACCCATAGATCACTTGTGAAAAGAAAAGAAAAGGAAAAGAATGAGTACATAATTTTTTTTTTAAACATGGGACTTTCACCTGTGTGCAAACTTCACGAATCGGGCAAAATCATTTAAAATTTCCAGATAAAAAGGCATTCGAAGCAGACCTATTTTGGAACACAAATTTCAATAAAAGTGCAGAGTACATAAATCGAGTGATGACGTGCAAATCAGAGTCTGGGCATACCAAATGAGCAGTCCTGAAGTTCTAAAGTGCAATGTGCATTACTTAAACGTTCTGTAACTTTATGTGGAAATTTGGCGAACCTAGCCAGTTCCATCGGGATCTCCAGGCTAAACAAAAGTTTCATAGCATCCTTGCAAGTACGCGTCCCATATTTTAAAAACAATGGCCTCAGTAAAGTGCGACGTCCATGTATCAAGCAATGGCATATGCAGACCAAGTGAACCATGGATTCCTCATGCTGATGACATAATCTGCAAGTGGAGATCGCCTCTAAGGATTTCCAGTTCATGTTAATATTTTATCGGCAAGGCCATAAGCCTCACTGTTAACATTTGCTTTAAAATGATCTTATTTAATGCAGAATCGAGATATGGCTGCCTTAGCCGATCTTCATAGGAGCTTGCAAGTCTCCCAATGTTGCTTTTGGAACAATTTAATTCCTTCATGTCTTCTTCCTTGGATAATGCTCTGACTTTTTTTTTAATATAGATTTTAATATGCCTAGCTGATAAGTAAAATCCTGTAATTTGATCATGTCAAGATGTAATTCAGTGAAGGCGGTTTGCAGTCCTTTACTCCATGTTGGAAATGGCCTTTTTGCAGGGCTATCTCCTAACTTTTTGCTTCTTCCACCTTTGTTTTCCCTGACCTGTGGTTGTTGGCTATAGGACTCTGGGCACTTTACCACTGCTAATCAGTGCTAAAGTGCATATGCTCTCTGTTAAATTGATATGATGATTGGTTATCCATGATTGGCATATTTGCTTCACCTGTAATGTCCCTAGTAAAGGGCACTGAGTGTGTCAGGGCTGGTGATTCAAATGCTACTAGTGGGCTGCAGCACTGATTGTGCCATGCACGTGACCAGCCCTAAAATGGTGTCTCAGGCCTGCCACCGCAGTGCCTGTGTGCAGTTGCTAACTGCCATGTTGTCCTGGCCAGTGTACACACTTGCTAGGCCTGACCCTTCCCTTTTCTTGCACATTAGACACCCCTATGGTAGGCCCAAGGTACCCCCCTGGGCAGGGTGCAGTGTATGTGAAAGGTAGGACATGTACTAGTGTGGGTGACATGTCCTGATAGTGAAATACTGCCATTTTCGTTTTTCACTATTAAAAGGCTATCTTGTCCATAGGCTAGAATGGGGAATGCTGGGTATAATGTTTACCTATGGAATCTGGTATCCCTGAACTCAGAATTTAATAACACATCTTTTAGTGAAGATGGTTTTTAAATTCTAAGTTTGAAAATAGCACTTTTAGAAATTGGCTTTTTTTTGCTCAGCCTTTCTGTGTGCCTCTGCCTGTTTGTAGATTGACTGTCTGGTTTGTGAGTGACAGGGGCTGGGGTGGCTCAAGGAGACTGGGTGAGTCCGCACTAGGGTGAATAGACCCATTTGCAAGTAGAGTGGTGGGGAGGAGTAGCACCTGGGTCTAAATAGGGCTGTGCTGCCTGCCACAATGCTGGCTCCACCTCCCGCGGTGCGTCTGATGGCCCTGGCCCACACTCACAAAGGAAGAAGATGTGCCTTGGCGACTGCACCCAGAACTGGCTTGGGCTGGGTCCAGGACCCCTCACACAAGAAGAACAAAGACTTTTGGGGTATAAAAGTAGAGCTGAGAACCCTGTAAGATTAGATTAGGAAACCTTGTGATCAAGAAGGAATCCCTGCCCAAAGAAGAACAGCCAGGAAGACTGAGGAACGGTGCTGCCATTGCTGGGTGTCGGCGAGCTGACCTGCAGTTGCTGTGATTTCTAAGGAAGAGGACTAAGGGACTGTCTGTTGTGTGCTGTGTCCCCCTTTCTTGAAGAGGAGCTGTGCTGTGTGCTTTGCCCCTATGAAGTCCCCCTATCTCCAAGGGCCTGGGTAGAGCTGGCCTCCTGTAGGGAACTCAGGGATACAAAAGTTCTCCAGAAAACATCACTTCAAGTTGTTGTGTGCGTGCGCACAGCCTGTTCCTTCCTGAAGCTGCCCAGTGAAATTTGTCTTGGTGTGCTCATCGCCACACAGCTGGGGCCTGTCGTGAGGTCTGCTCTGTCTCAAGCGTGATCTGTCCCCGGATCGTGCCCTGAACGTTCTGTGCAGACTAGCGCACAGCTGTAGATCTGCGGGGCAGCTGCTTTGGCCCAGATCGCTGTGGGTGTGTTGATTTCACCGCCGCTGGCCCGGGAGAGTGAGCGCGCCTGGTGGGCTGCCCGGAGGCTTCGTGTCCACTTCACTGTGCTGGGATCCCTGAGTGTGACAAGAGCCTCCCAGCTGACGGAGGAACCGCCCGCAGGCCGCAGACAAATTTAGGAGAGGAAACAACCCCCCAGGTAACGCTCGGGCTGCTGTGCAGAGTGCAGCGTGTGTGTTAGCCTGGGGCGGGTTGTAAGCCTGCGAGGAGCTGGCGGCTGGGGAGTCAGAGAGGCAGCGCCCTCTTTGTGGTTAGTGTGCACAAGCGCATCGTGAAGGGCGAGATTCAAGAGGCAGTAGTAGGGACAATCGTCCATCCGGTGATTCCAAAGTGCAGCTGCAGTGGGGGCATTTAAAATAATGGTGCCCCGTGTGAATTAAGGTGCAGTGGGAGCAGTGAAGAGAACGTCACCCTTTGGTATTCAAAGGGCAACGAGGGCATTTTGAAAAGTCAGCATGGGCAATAGTTGAAGGCAGTGTCCGGCTGGTGACTGGCACCACTTAGTAAGGGGGTGAATTCCCAAAGGTGAAAGCGAGCACGCCCAAGTAGCGCATTCCGTGCTACAAGTACAGCGGGCGGTCATCGATACAGGCACCATTTTTTTAGTTAAAAGCGAAAGGCCCCCCTTAAAGTAATTTGAGGTCCAAGAGAAAGGGGGAAAAAACTAAAAATATTAAAGAAAGGCTCTTTCAGGACCTATGTTATTTTATTTGAGACGACAAAGAGTTCTCACCTGCCAACAACAGAAAAATTTAAACAAAGAAATCCATATATTTATTAACAATTTTTATTTATGTTTTTTTAAATTTTATAAACACTCATTGAGAAATTTTCTCCATTATTTTCTTAACTTATCACATATATGTTCAATTGATAGTATCCAAAACCCTAACACATGATCCCGTGGCTAATCATATAAAAAAAACAATTCATACTCTCACACATACATCAGTCATACTCATATTAAAATATAGCATTAAACATTTGGTTGTTTGGCATAGTCTCCAGGACAAAGAAGTAACAGCAAATACAGTTGTTTCAGATAGTATTGAGTCTCTGGGGACCTCTCCTCTGGATGGAAAGGGGCCTACGCGCGTTTCGGTGACAAAACACCTTCTTCAGGGCCACCAACAGGAGGGGCAACAAGCCATAAATGATGTGAAGGAATCTGTAAAGGGTTAATTATAATAATTATAAATAAGGCAGGTAATGTATTTTAACAAAATTTATAGACTTCATACTGTAATTGTGAATCTGGGATCACTCAGATATTTTACAAAGAACCAGCATGATTTAATTCTGTATGTATATAGCTTACATCTTTAGAGTGACTAAAAGGATAGCCCCTACACCAGAAAGGTAAGTGAAATTCAATAGTAAGAATTAAAAAAGGAAAAAATGAAAAAGGTTTATAAACAACAAAGTACCTTGATAACTAGATGCCTCAGTAGTGTATTAATCGAAAAAAGTATATATATTTTTGACAAATAACACCAATCTTGTTCGGTCACTGCTTTTCAGGAACTTCTGCGTCTGTGCAGAGAAAATATTTATAGTTGGTATTCTGACTGACTCTGGGCGAGTATCATGTTACACATGCTCTACGCAAAGGGAAATACCTACCTTTGCATAAATACGATACTCTTTGTTTCGCTATTACAAAGGACATGTAGAGGTGCGGATAATTTGCTACCACTTCTGCCATGGGATAATGTCCCAATGAGTCCGAGATATGGGTGTAGCTTGTTTGATTCTATGGAAAATGTCAGAAAATAAGAAAAAAAGAAAAAGTCGGTTGCACTATATAGATTGTCAGCCTGGTATTTTACTTAACTACGCAGCAGGTAGACAGATAGTTCAGCTGTGCCTGGTGGCTTACCTTTATGTGGGCTTCATACGTCCCAAATAAAAGTTTCTAGTGGGTCCTTAAGACGTTTGTCACTGCGGGACACTGTTTCCGTACAATCGGTTAGCTCTTGCTAATAATCTTGATGTCTCTAGGGAAGAAACGCGTATGTTTGTTACTGCCTACGTGGTGAGTTCAAAAAATATATATACTGGGATATCGACATTTTCTTACAAGCCTGAGTCTGACAAACGGTATACTCGCTATGAGTCATTACTTATATTTAAATCTAGACACTATAAGATTTCTCACCAAACAACTAAATTGTGTCCTTTGTAATAGCGAAACAAAGAGTATCGTATTTATGCAAAGGTAGGTATTTCCCTTTGCGTAGAGCATGTGTAACATGATACTCGCCCAGAGTCAGTCAGAATACCAACTATAAATATTTTCTCTGCACAGACGCAGAAGTTTCTGAAAAGCGGTGACGCAGAAGTTCCTGAAAAGCAGTGACCGAACAAGATTGGTGTTATTTGTCAAAAATATATATACTTTTTTCGATTAATACACTACTGAGGCATCTAGTTATCAAGGTACTTTGTTGTTTATAAACCTTTTTCATTTTTTCCTTTTTTAATTCTTACTATTGAATTTCACTTACCTTTCTGGTGTAGGGGCTATCCTTTTAGTCACTCTAAAGATGTAAGCTATATACATACAGAATTAAATCATGCTGGTTCTTTGTAAAATATCTGAGTGATCCCAGATTCACAATTACAGTATGAAGTCTATACATTTTGTTAAAATACATTACCTGCCTTATTTATAATTATTATAATTAACCCTTTACAGATTCCTTCACATCATTTATGGCTTGTTGCCCCTCCTGTTGGTGGCCCTGAAGAAGGTGTTTTGTCACCGAAACGCGCGTAGGCCCCTTTCCATCCAGAGGAGAGGTCCCCAGAGACTCAATACTATCTGAAACAACTGTATTTGCTGTTACTTCTTTGTCCTGGAGACTATGCCAAACAACCAAATGTTTAATGCTATATTTTAATATGAGTATGACTGATGTATGTGTGAGAGTATGAATTGTTTTTTTTATATGATTAGCCACGGGATCATGTGTTAGGGTTTTGGATACTATCAATTGAACATATATGTGATAAGTTAAGAAAATAATGGAGAAAATTTCTCAATGAGTGTTTATAAAATTTAAAAAAACATAAATAAAAATTGTTAATAAATATATGGATTTCTTTGTTTAAATTTTTCTGTTGTTGGCAGGTGAGAACTCTTTGTAGTCTCAAATAAAATAACATAGGTCCTGAAAGAGCCTTTCTTTAATACCATTTTTTTAGTTTCCACACGCCAGAAAGACGGGCTCACAGCCTTACTGAGCCTCCAAGTGCTTCCCCTTTTACAAGTCCGTTTTTACTAGACAAGTGAACCTTTTACAAGAAAACATTGCTACAGTGAATCATTTTACTAGAAGAACCATTACTGGAAGAAAGTCTATTTTTGTTGTATGTTGGATTTATGACGTTTTGATCTGCCTAAATCTTTATAAAGTAATTTATATTTTTTATAATTACCTGTGCATACCTGTGCATACCTGTGTGGTGTTAATTTGTGGTGTTTCACTGTGTTATTGTGGGGGTTGATGCAAATACTTCACACATTGCCTTGGGGATAAGCCTGCCTGCTCGTGCCAAGCTACCAAGGGGGTGAGCAGGGGTTATCTACAGTGTGTTTCCCCCCTGCCCTGACTAGAGTGGTGATTTCTGCCTGGCTTTGGCGCAAGCCTTAGCCAATCAGAAATCCCATTTCTAACACTCCACGAGTTATTGTCTTTCATAAAGATTTTTTCAGGTTGACTTCATTGTATGCGGAGGGGCTGCACAGATCCCTCGATAGAACCACACAAACGTTGCCCAGTGCTCGTAGCTTTGCTTATTCAACCCAAATTCCAGTAGCACCAGGGCATTTCGTGTGTGCGCAGGAATCTGAGAGATTCGCTTAAAGGCTTGGCGGTTATGTGCTCCAAGATATTTACAAAGACGGCAGGAAATGCTAGCTGGCCATATGTATTTGAGGGAGGCAGCTTGGCCCTTATAACCTTTCTGATTGATTTTGTTGTGGGGCTACTTAGTTTAGAATTCAGCTTGCACAAGGCGAACGTCACTGCCTTAGCCTTTGTTTCGACTGAAGCGAGATGAGCTGTTCACTTCCCATTGCTCATCAGCCACACCCCCAGGTAGTTGTATTTGGTCACTGTTGTTATCTTCAAGTTGCCCAGCCTCCAATGTTGTCTGAGTTTGTTGGCATACTTTCCAAATATAACTACCTTTGTCTTTCCTGTATTTGCTCTTAGGTCATTCTTGTTGTTGTAAAAGTTTAGTGCATCCAATAATCTTTGCATGCCTACTTTTGTGTGATCTAATAACACCATATCATCTGCATACTGCATTAAAAATAATCCATTTGAGCCAATTTTCAGAGGTAAAAGATTTGCATTAAGAATGGTTTCAGCAAAGTCTGCCGTATATAAATTAAAAAGCAAAGGTGCCAATAAACAGCCTTGTTTTAAGCCATGGTCTGTTGGAATCTTTTTGGTGGCTTAATTCATCTAAGTTTTCACCTGTACCCAGGTTCCAGTGTAAAGGCTAATTATTGCCTTCAAAAGAGACTCTGGTATCCCCCAACCTTGTAATTTCCGCCACAGCAGACTCCGATTGACTCCATCAAAGGCCGCAGAATAGTCCACGAAACATGCAAAGAGTGGTGGTGACTTTTTCTATGTAGTCTGTTATATCATATAAGCAAGGGCTAGAATATTATCCATTGTAGATGCACCTGACCTGAAGCCATTTTGGCAACTTGGTAGAATTTCATTTTCATTGGCCCAGGTCTTCAGGTCTTGTAGGAGGAGACTAGGATATCCTTTTGCCTCAATATCTAAAAGGGCAATCTACCTGTAGTTCGAGGGGTCCCCGGTATTGCCCTTTTTTTGGTAGAGTGGTGTCAGTATGGTTCCCCAGAAATCGCAATCTTCTTTAAATAGTTGTCCTGGTAATCCATTAGGGCCTGATGCCCCATCCTTTCTAATGTTTTTTAAGATTGTTGTCACGCGATTCCCTACGACCAAGGCTTCTGATGTTACCTCCATGTTTAATGGTTTCCCTACCACCAGCGGTCCAGGTTTGTCTTCTATGGGTGCTAGTGAGGTTTCAGGCAGAGCAGTAGTGGTAAGGAGCCCTTGATTGTGGTATGATGTCAGATTTTGTGCGCAACAATATAATGTTGTTACATAGGTTATCCATGTATCACTGGCAACCACATTACACCGGTCTTGGCCATGCCATAATATATAACCAGAATTCAGCCTGTTTATTTGGGCTTAGCAGGGCAAAAACATGCAGCCACTCCGATTATTGTTGTTTTCTTTTGCAGTCCCACACGTTCTTCCTGTGAATTTTCTTTGCTAGGAGTTGGTTTTGATATGTTTCATATTTTCCCTCTCGTTTATGGGTACGTGTGGCTATTCTGAGTGACCTCTTGCTTTGCTCCACTTTTTCACATTGTGATTGAAATTGGCGACAAGACCTTTCTACAGAGACTGGAGAGTGTTGTTTGCCTTTTAGAAGTTGGTATACCTCGGTCGATAATTAAATCCAATTGTCGTGAATATTACTTGTCATAAATTCTTCGGCAGTTCCGGGCCAATTGCTTTTCCATCTTCTTAGGGCTGCTGTATCTATTTTGGTCCACTTTAGTCTCCTTGGCAAAGCATACATTTCTTCCCCGCTGGTGTGGCCCACAGAGGGAATAGTCGGGAGACGGGCCATATGTAAGGTTATAGTTATGGCCAGTGGGAGATGGTCACTGGTTGGGATAGAAAGCTTTTGGAATTCTGTCACTTGCCCATACAGGCGACTGCACGTAAAAATATAATCAATCATTGATTTAGTTAACCCCTGTGTGTCTTTGTTAGAGGCTGGTTTAAGGTGGTGGCACTTTTGTGTTGATTTTAGTCTGTATGTATTTAGGAATGTATTCATTAACATTCCAGCCTTATCTTCAGGTAGTACTTCATCTGATTCCATTCCAAGATTTTGCGTGTTGAAATCCCCAGCCATTACAATCCCACAATTTGGTTGACTGCTCAGTAATTCCTCAAGGGTGTCCACTAGTGCCCTCATATCGCTGAGTCTGGAAGCCTCTTTACTATTAAAGTAAATATTCAGAAGAGCGATCTTTATTGGGCATCTGTTAAATCTCAATCCTTGCAATAGGGCGGCCTGAGCCATGTCCGTGTTTAATAGAGGTTTTATTTTTATGTTGCTACTAATTCGCGTATATATTGATAAGCCCCCCGATGGTCTTCCAAATATGTTACGCTTTTTTGCCGGCTGCTGAAATTCCATGAATTCTGGTATAGCCACTGGGGCAAGCAACCAAGTTTCTTGTAGACATAACAGGTCCCCATACTGCAAGAATTCAAATGCTTCCCTATTATGAAGTGTGATTTTTAGCCTGTAAACATTCCATGAGATTTACTTTCAACAAGTTGCCTGATTTGTTGCTCAGGCAGCCGTTCCCTTGTGTGCTTGGAGCACGTACGCCTTGTTTGGATGGACTTGGGCAAAAAGTGTATTTTTATGTTGGGAAATACTGTTGTGCGAGGAATGTAATTTGTTCCTTTTAAGATGGACTTTCGTGGGCACTGTGTTGAATTTGGATGAACTCCTCTTTTTAGCATAAATGGATATTTCTCCTCTTCTGAGATGTGAACATTAATCCCCCAGTTTACGAACCGATCTCTTTCTTTCATAATTTTTTGTACAATAGTGCCATTGATCCATTTTAGTATCGTTGACTCTCTAGTTGTATTGTTATCCAAAATTTTAAATTGTACTTTAATGAGGTCTTCAGTGGTGATAGAGGAGAGATCTGGGATATGGTGGAAGATTTGTAAGATGTTGGACCTATTTAGTGTGTCTAAACTTCCCTGTAATGTATATTCAGGTGTAAAGATTATGATGTTATTTTCCTTCTCCTTATGCACTTGAGCTGTTTGGCTGGCCACAAGAGAATGTACGGCCGAACGTCGTGTGTTTGTTGGAGTTGCTCCGTGGTCGTTGTTAACATCTTGGGACCCCTGAAACTCACTATTGTTCAGTGATATGGGTACAATCATTTCCCTATCCAATGCCATCTGCCGAACTTTCCTATGGCCTTCTTGATGCATTTCCTTAGGCAGACTGCCAGTACTGTCCAATTGTGGAATAACTTCTGGTTTATACTGTGGCTGCTCTTCCATCTTGTTAGCCGGTCTATTCATAATTGGTTGGGATATAATTGTTTTTAGTATGGATTGATGTTTCACCTGGCTTTCCCTTTGGAAAATTGGAAAACATTTCTGTAAATCCTGATTCTTTTGTAAGGGAGCCTTTGTAGCGGGTATTTTTTTGCTTTGAGCGCCGGCAAGTTCTCTGACGCCCAGCTGTAAATCCTTTGCCTTTCTTTGTTGTTTTAAGTTTTTAGCCTGTGTTTTTCAGACTTTTGTTCACCCTTCTTGAAAGAGTTTTGCACGGTTCTATGGAATGCTCCAGATTAGTGGCCCCACTGGTATTACAATGCACGTTCTCATCGTTTACGGATTCCTCATGAGATAATGTGCTTTGACGGGATACTGATGGCAACTGCAGAGCTAGTGGAGATATGTCCAAGCACAAAATCGGTTTACTGACTTGTGTGTTCGTCGACATCGAATTAGTTTCTACTGTGCAGGTTTTCCCCTCGGGATAGTTTACACTACTCAATACTATTACAGTTTGGGACACATTAGAGGGAATTATTGCACCTGCAGGACTTTTCATGCCATTTTGTATGCCATCTTTTGGAGTTCCTTCAGCTATTCTTTGGTGGCTCTGAAGTATGTTTTCCTGTTGTCTTTGCTTTAGTTCTATAATGATGGACGTTAGAACTAAAGTGCTAAGCTTCTCCACAATTGGAAGGCATGAGCACCTAGCAGTTGGCTGCAACCTCAGTAATTCCAACTTTTCGTCTAAGATGTTAATTTTAGCTTCAATGTTAATCATGGCTATTGGAAGTGCCTGTATAGTGTCCAGTTGGGTTTCCAATTTTTTGTTTGCCATGTAAGTGCATTGATGGTCGTTGCTAGTGTAGAATTTATTGAGGATAGCAGGGAGTTTTGGTTGTAACGTCCATTGTGAAGTGTGCACTTTGTTTCGGCGGTGGAATGGAGCAAATTCTGGTCTCCCGAGAGACTATTCTCTCTCTGTTCCTCCTGCAACAAGAGTAAATTTCGATCAAGAACAAAGCTGTTAATTACTGATGAACTCCGTAACTGGGCCGGGGACAGATACAAATCATGCTGGCTGTCCCCTCCCTCTGCCTGTAAACTTATTGTGACCTCTGCACGCATTTGTTGGCTGTCTCTATTTAATTGCTCCAATGTTGACGATATTTCCAGGTCCAATTTACCCTGGCTTAATTCCTCTTGCCTCCCTCTCTGCACTTCCATGTGTTCTAATACCGATGAGATTTCCCAAATTTCCTGGTGTACTTGCCCTTGCCCTGTTATGTCTTGCTCTTATTCCCCGAAGTAAAAGAAGATCTGAAGCTTTGTGCCTTTTCTCCTGAGTTCCCGGGCACTCAGACCATGTTGCTATTTCAAAAACATCCGAATCTCCCTGCTCTAGCCCGTCTTTCTCCATTTCAACACTATTCCCATAGGGTGGCAGTGTCCCACTGTCCTGACTTCCTGTTTCATGGCTCGGGAGCCAACTCTGACTCGGGCCATTGTTGGTATGTGGTATTTATTTATTTTTTCTATATTTATTAAATTTATAGTGCGCGACAGCTACCCAAAAAGGGTTTTCCGGCGCAAAAGCAGATCGGAGACTGTGTTTAAAAAGGCTACAGGCTATTGGTTGAAAAGCCATTGAATGTACTAATGCACTACTGTAGGACACACTTTTTCCTAATGGTTTTTGTCCAGACGTAGTTGGTGGTGGCGTTGTTGGTGTTATTGTTACGTTGTTGACGTAAAATATTTACAAATTGTCTTGTTGGTTGAATTTAAGTTTGAAGTTGGTGGTTGCACCATGGGGGTATATTCCAACCGCGCTTGCCCCCTTGTCGATGTCTTTGATCTAGTACCTGTGCCATGTCCTGCGCTGGTTGATTTGCCCATTTTGGTGTATGTTTTTAGTTTTTATTAATTACCACCTTCGTTAAGGGCCGATAGATCGTAACTAGATTTATAATCACTGTTCACCACTCTTTCCCAGACTCCACCTCTGGCCTCTTCCTCTGGGTTATAGGTAATTTGTATACTTCAGGAGCAGGGTAATATGCACAAAGTTATCTTCCTCCCAGCCGCTGCTCAAATAAATATTTAAAGGCTAAAGTACAGAAAAGCAAGCTGACGGGGACAGTGACTTACACGTAGAGTCCTCCCGGCTGACACTGTATCGCCGATAGTGCTTGCTTACATACCGCAGATCTGGATCCAAGGCTGTTCAATCCTCACTCCTGTGGTGTTTAGCAGTGGGCATAGGGCGGCGTGGAGCAAAGAGCACACGCACACTGGAGCAAGAGGTGCACAAGAGGAGGAGCAGGGCACACTGGGGCTCCACAGGCTGCACCCAACCTAGTTGGGGCGCCTCCGCGGAGGCACCCGTGCACTACACTCTGTGGCCTCCAGTAGGGAGACCACGCTCCTACTCCTGCACACTCCCGCTTGTGGCACCCGCCTCCCGGCACTCGTCGAGCCCTGCTCCTGTGTGGAGGAAACCCCGCTGCAGACCTCAAACCGCAGCACAAACCTTAGCCTGAACCCCCCGGCACAATGACACAGTGGTTTTCTTCAGCGGAGCAGGAACGGCGGCGTTCTCAGTCTGCGTTCTCAGTCGGCTCTACTCCTCGCACCACGCTCCGCGCTTAGTATTACAGCTGTAAGAATCGGCACAAACTTGTGGCAATAAAAGTAAAGGAGAATTCAGTAAAATTATTGTCACGGTATTTGGTTTCCCAAGATGTTTCGGGTAAAATATATACAACTTTGCAGGAAAAGAATTTCACCGTACACCATAAGCAAGTTTGGCTACTACTCATGCTTCACAATCCTAACATTTGTACCTCTGGTTTTTAAAAAAAAACAGTATTTCCCTCCAGCCAGCTCCCAATGGGAAACTGCACACTGCTTCCTTCTGGACTGTGATTGGCTAGACTTTGACTACAAAGGCCAGAAAAGTATGAAAAGAATCATGCAAAGACCTTAAGGTCATGGTCACAATATATAGAAGTGTAAAAGAAAAGTGAACAAGAGGAAAGAGAGCAGTTAAATTGACGACTGCAGAACAACACATTTGTTTTATTTACGATATTTAAAGAAAACAAGCCTATTCTTTGAACAGTGGAGAGCTTTACACACAACCATTCACATCCAATAGAACATTTTGCAACAGCTGCGGACGATCTAGTGGGTGGAATTATGAAAGGGAAAAGTCTGAAAAGGAGCATTTGAAAACATTTTCGTGAGGTAAGATGTTTTGATAGGGTTCTTTTGGATTTTATTAACTGGTTCCACAGTCTGGTGATTAGACAAGAAAAGTGTTTATCAAAGTTTCCCCAAAGTTTTCTGTGTGACTGTACAATAATATCATGATGGAACTCAACGGTAGCAAGGAAGGTTAAGATTGCTCTGGTAGATCAGCAGTAGATGAGTCCTGTTTGACTGTGCTTATCATTAGGAGATGCCGAGCAATTCCCTGCCCATCTACAGCAAGGCAATAGTGAGGATGGTGAGGTGAGGTTGCTTTGGCGATTTACTTGGACAACTTTGTTAAGGTGATTGGCTGTCCAAGGATAAAAGAAGTGAAAATATCCCAAATTGAGAGATTTCATTGGTGAAATGGTGTAATGCCAGAAGAGAGAGCCCCAGACAGACTCATGGATGCCAAAAGGCAGAGAGTGGTCCAACAGTTAAGGGAATGTCAATACCTTAAGAAGTATTGAATGACTAAGTAAGAAGTAACCCAGAAGAGAGCTGTGCAGGGGATGCCCAGCGTAGACTTGGATAACTGTAGTAAGTCATCTGCATTAAATGAGGAAAGAGTCAAGGAAAAAGCAAGGAAGACAAGTGGTTGTAGTGGGGATGTGATGAAGAAGTTTGAGATGTAAACGAGCACTGTCTCAGTGAAGTAAAATGTGTGAAGGACTGACTGAAGTAGCTTAACTGTTGGGGGTGATGATAAGATGGTTGATTGTAAGGAAGAGGGGTACAAGGATGCGGATGTCATGCAGTGAGGAATGGAAAAAACATGCATGATTCATCTTTTGGAAGAGAAAGAAGTTGCCAAGTGATTAGGGGAAGCGGAGATTCAGCAAATTTTTCTGGGTTATTATGTAGTGTCTAGCCATATCCTTGTCCCTGCCCAAATTATTTTTCATGACCTCCTCTACTATTTATCACACATTACTAATGTTCCTTTTTGTAAAAATTTCATTCCAGCCCATTGATTACACTTTATCCGGCCCGAGACGGAGATTAGGCTCGAGCCGGAGAGTACGGCCCGGGTGCAGAGAGTACGGTCCTGGTGTGGCGATTCAGGCCCGACTGCGGACGTAAAGTTAGGAGACGTAACTGATTTCTGCGAATACCAAAAATCGGAAGTGCCTTCTGTGAATTCCAGAAGTAGTAAGTTTAGGATTTTGTCTCAGTTTAGTTCTGTGAGTCGGCCCCCCAGTGGTTACCACCGCAGGGTAAAATATCTATCTATCTATCTATATTTTTTTTTTAAATATCTGAAAATAAATAAGGTGTGTTATTTTATTAACATGTGCAAGAATCCTGTTGCGCGCTCTTCTAGTCGCTCGAACTGTGTTGATATTCCAAAAACATGCAACAGCTGACAGATTACAGATTGCACTGTGTGAACAGCAGAGAAAAAGGAACACATCGTGTCTTAATGAGATTCTATGCTACAGGGTTTCTAAAACAAATACAGTCACATGATCAAGTGTCTTTGATCATGTAATGCGATAGAGATTTGCAAATTATCGTTAACACATTTATTTCTGAGGCGATGGAGTTCATGGATTCCACAGTATCAACAACACACCGGAGTTGTTAATTCAATCCTGACGTGTTTTGTCCCACAGTCTCACCGAGGCCCTTTCCGACATCTTATCAGGTTTCACATTTTCAGTAAAAACAGGCTTAAAATAGGACTTTCACTGATTTCGCGGAAATCTTGTGTTTATAAGATTTAAAACTGGTATAAACAACGGTATTGGAAGTGCACAGTATAAACTCAAATTCAGAATAAACTGTCAGGAAAACAGGGTAAAATCATAATTTGAGAAGTGCTGTCTTTATTTATTTACCATAACCTAATATCTACATGGAACAGGCAAAATATTTAGCAGATTTTATGCCTGGCAGAGGCAGCTTTGGGTGTGGCACAGAGTTCAGGCAATATGCACAGAAGGACTCATCCAACTCTGCCACTGATCTCTGTTAACTGTAAGTTGTTTTGACAGTGTACTGAGGCACAGAGCTATTTCATTAGTGCAGCAACAAGAGGAGCTCACACTGGGAGGACATTTTCATTCTTTGCTTTGTGCAGCTGTTCTTTTGTTTGCTCAGTTGAAAATAACATTTTTAATAATCTGCTGTGTTTTTATTTAACCAGAAAATAAGATAAAGTGTGAAATTAAAATCTACTATTTAATGCACTATTCTAAAGTGTGACTAAGGATCTGAGGAGACAAATATTGAAAGATAGATGACTGCCTTCTGGAAAACTTAGAAAAATCCTCACAGGTCAGTCTCTAAATTTTCAGTAGACTAGGGAAGAGTCAGTCACACGTCAGGCATGACTGATAACTCCTTAGGGAGACTGAATGGAGCAGTCAGTCACATGTCAAGTGTACATCTGACAGGGCGATGGAACTGCAATTTAGGGGCATATCAGCAACAACCGGCGATAATTATCGCTAAGCGCACTTAGCGCTAGGATAATTATCGCCCGCTAACGTGGATTTTTATCACTGAGATAGTGTGCTATTAGCAACACTTATCTCAAAAGCGATAAAAATCCTAGCGCTAACTGCCTAACGTGAGATTATCGCTGGAAACCCAGCAATAATCTCAAGAAATGTGGCGTTAGCTTGATGATAGGGCCTCACCAACTTAGCCATGATATCCACCCTCCATAGGATATCATGGCTAAGTCAGTCCTGAAGCAGGCGTAAGGAAAGTAGCGATAACAGGGGTTATCGCTACTTTTCCTGCCGCTATGCTTCATAGCGTGGGGCTTGATGATAGGAGAAATTTTGCTTAGCGACATTTCTCCTGTCAGGTCAGGAACGCCCACTTTGCATCTCATTAGAGATGCAAATCTGGGCGTTAAGAATAGGTACGCTAATGCAAGGTTTCACGTGTTAGTGTGACCTTGCTAATTAGGCAATACAATTATCGCCGCTTTTCGGCCGAAAACGGCTGCAAAAGCGGAGATAATTTTCTATCGCTGCCTTGTAAATATGCCCCCAAGTTAGTTACATCAGACACATCTGACAGGCTGGTAGGGCTGTGGTAATAATAGGCATATACCACAAGAACCTGTGGAAAGCAAGTAGGGATGGCGATGCAATAGGCACAAGTCAGGCACAGGTCTGAAAGAACCGTAGGGCTTCATGTTTTTTAAAGGAAGCCACAGAAAGGTTAGGAGCGCTTGTTCAGAGCCAGTCACATACAGGACACACCTTAGAATGCTGAGTATGACTGGGAGTTAGTTACATGAAAAGTGCACATATTACAGACCGCTATGGCTGAGGAAGATTCAGCCACTTCAGATATTAGTTTAATCTCCCTGATTGCTTATGTTCTTCATCCCTAAAGACAGTGCTTAATTTGAGCCAGTGGTTTCCAGTGCTCAGCACCAGCACTTAATCATCAACCCTGGCGCTTTTCATGAGCAATAGTTAGGACATATTCATTTATGGTAGGCACAGGGAGATTAAGTGACTTGCCCAGAATCACAGGATGTTGAGCCCAAGCCGAGACTCTAATCTGGTTTCCCAGCTCTGAAATCAGCAGCTCCGGCCATTAGGCCACATCTTCTCACCACTTTCGTGGTTAGTGGTTGGTTCTGTTTTAGGCGGCCCTAACAGGAGAAATGGGCTGGTGCAAGCTGTCTCCTGACGAGAGCCCCGCCACTTAATATTTTTCAAATTAAACACTGTCTGCAGAGCTTCTTTCCTGCCTGCACTCCCCTTCTGACTACCGCCTCTACTGCATCACATGATTTGATGTCCCATGTCACCCTCCCATGGCTTTTCTAGGAGCCGATGTGGCATACCTGCTGCTCCTGCCTGCACCTGGGAGTTTAACTACTCTCACTGAGACTAAAGGAAGGGGGGATGCTGAGGTGGCTCGTTATATTCCCTGGTTGCCTCATTTGCTCAGTCCAGACAGAGAATCTCCTCTTGCACTAAACTGCTGACTACCACTACTCATACTGCTGCAAATCAGGTGACCTGTGCACTACCAGCCAGATGACAGGTAGCTCTTGTGTGATAGGGGTTAACAAACCTTCAAGAAGTGGCGGCTCCTCCGCTATGGCGGAGGAGCATCGCCCCACTACTTTTAAGCAGTGTCAAGCAGAAACATAAAATGATAATACCTTTGGGTTATCATTATTTTATGCAGCTTCGTGCTGCTTAGCGGGTGGGTAGGTGGGCGGGCTGTTCTGGTCCCGTAACAGAAGAGGGGAGGAGTGGTTTGCCCACTCCTAAGTGCAAACAGTAATTCCGCACTTACCCCGTTCTGCATGCCCAGGCCCCCATTCCCTGGTTGAGCATCAAAACAAATCACAACGCTGCATTGCGAACTGCCAAGCCATGTCTTCCCTGGACCGGAAACAAGCTTCCTAGGACCGGTTTCTGGCATTTCAGCCATCTTCAGCCAGGCTTGCTTGAATCCAGTGGCAATGTGAGCAAGGGACTCACGTCTGAGCATACCCTGCCAACTTATGGTGAACAAAGCAAAAACCAAAGGAAATGATGGACGGAGTGTTGAACATTGCAAGCACTAACCCCCAGTCAACTGATCTGGGTTTAATCCATCGCTGTTCTTTAGCCCACTCTGCCATCCCAGTTCAGACATGGCAATATGCAAATCAGTCTGACCCTGTGCCTCATGGGAACAGTCCAGCCCGAACTGCCAAGCCATGTCTTCCCTGTACCGGAAACAAGCTTCCTAGGACCGGTTTCTGGCATTTCAGCCGTCTTCAGCCAGGCTTGCTTGAATCCAGTGGCAAAGTGAGCAAGGGACTCACGTCTGAGCATACCCTGCCAACTTATGGCGAACAAAGCAAAAACCATGTATGTTTCCACTATATAAATCAGTTTGAGCAAGATCAAGATAAAGGGTTCATTTCTGTCATTGATGATGAGGACGTTGTCAGTTACTTGAAGAATAGCAGGCTCTGTGCCGCAGTTTAGGCCACAGACAAATTAATAAGCTTAGAGAAACATTTTTCTGCTGATCTGCTCTTGAAGCTGACGGAAAACTATTTTTTTTAGTGGTGATTCAAATAAAGGGTAAATTGGCTTAAGGCAAATGTGGGGTGATCCAAGATACAAAGGTCAGTTTTGTTGCAGCAGCAGTGGGAGCATCAGCCCAGTGCTAGCTGTGTTAGGCATCAATGAGGTTTAAGTTGGGTGTGTTGTCATCTACTCAAATAGATTTCAAGATGGGTGAAGGTGTTCTTCAAAGGAGGTGGCTTTGAGAGTTCAGTATGTAATAGGAAGTGTATACAGTCCACTTGGGGGTGATTTATGAGGGGTAAGTGGTTATATGGATGGCTGAGTTACATTGCCAATGTGCATACTGATTTTGCTGATTTTCTTGGTGAAGACGTGATTGAGGTCATTGCATTTGTGGACTGGTAGAGGGGATGGACTGTCTAGGAGTAGATTGTTGTGGTGCTTGAGAGCTTTAAAGAGCTCTTTGCTTCTTCTAGTCACAATGTTGATAGTAGTCTGGTAGAAGGTTGCTGTCACTGTGGTGACAGTGTATTTGTGCAGAATGGAGTCCTTTGTGTTTGGTGAGGTCAACTGGAAAGTATAGGTAGCATCTGATTCTTTTTCTGTCGTATAGGGCGCACTCCTTCTGAGACAGCTCTTGAAAACACAATAGTGCTGAGGGTTTCAGTATGGAGGATTGTGCTTTCAGTTGAGCACAGTGTTCGTCAGGGTCAGAAAATAGGCCCAGGCACCAAAGTAACAGCCGCCACATTAGTGAATTAGAAACTAAAAAAGTGTCCCATGTTTGCAAATTGGATCCGTTTTAAACTTGTAAAGAGATGCTCTGGAAGCGTTTGGTGCAAGGTATGGTAGACAGCATGAATTGAGGTAGCTGCAGGTGATGATTGTTTTAGTATTTGGGAAATTTTCAATAAAACCCTGCCCACTGTACCATAAAACAGGCTCACACACAGCCCAAACAAGCATTGGCATA
The DNA here is from genome assembly GCF_964204655.1 of Triturus cristatus. Taxonomy (NCBI): domain Eukaryota; kingdom Metazoa; phylum Chordata; class Amphibia; order Caudata; family Salamandridae; genus Triturus; species Triturus cristatus. Next base: position 1,578,478,996 of record NC_140590.1, read on the forward strand.
GCCAATAGGTCTCGCCTTTGTGACTTTATAAGTGTTTAGCCATGCAACACTTGATGTTGTTGCACCAAGGATATTGTGCTGGATAACTAAACACTTATTAGGGTACAAAGGCGAGACCTATTGGCAATGCCAATGCTTGTTAATGTGAATGTTTTTAGTGGTGTGGTTCTACACACTGCTTCTGACCAATGAAGGTTCCAAAGAGGTATGACCACATCGCCCAACTAACAGAATCGCACGATTTCCCCTGAGAAGACTACATCATGGTTGGGAAATATTGTTTCTTTGATAAGGCGGTAATATCAGCAATCCATGCTTACTGGTGGAGAACAACCGGGTGAAACTGTCATCCGCAAACTGACATGAAGACAAAATCAAGTGACTGAAACAGTTTCTTAAAGCAACAATAGCTGGATGGCCGAAGTGTTGCTACGGGCTTTGTCTTTCATGTGTCACACTCAAAAGTCACTGGAACGCCAAGGAAATTGCACAGGGGCCTGGTCGGGGCAATCCGCCTCCTCTACGCTAACAGCAGCCGGAGTAGAGTTGCAAGGAGGCGACGTTAATCAATTTGACTCAGAAGCGCTCCTTTGAAAACTCGGATGCATTTGAAACAAGTACAGTAGTCCTCGTTATTACAGTATATGTTTAACAATAAAATTACAAACCTGTGCGGACCACGAGGAAGTAGGTTCAGTGTTTAGTGGTGTTTTTCACAGCTGAAACGGGGCAGCAGACAGAATGTAGAGCAAAGAACTGCCATAATTCTGACCTGGGTATATGAGCTTGCTCGATATTCCGCGCAAATTTGTAAAGACAAAATAAGCTAAACCAGTCCTAGTAATTAACGCCTTAAATGGGGACTCTGCAATCCTGTAACATAGCTCAGTGGGTTAGGCACGCGCTGTTCTGATCTCTGTGCTGCATGCTGGTTTGAATCCCAACAGAACTGATTCAGTGTCTATATGTTCATTAGTATCAAAGTGTCACCTATCATAAATGCAAAAGCCCTATATTAACAACACCTCGCAACAATTTAAAAGTAATCATAATACAAACAGAATGAATAGTACATGAAAAAGTAGCGTAGCGCAAAGAGGAAACCGCCAGAAGGCAGGCCTTCTCAAACTATGCACCCAGCTTCCGGAATAACAAACTTCCGACCTTAGAGCAGTTCGCCACCTCTTTGCTGCTCCTCAGAATGGAGATGGCAACACAGCCCTCTGAAGGACATCTCGCCCACCATCGCCCACACCGTCTATGCGGGCGGGAACTGCTGCCCACCTCCTACAACAGCTCTCTGTTCCTGGCCAGCTATTTGCGCGCTACACAAGTTAGTATTGCCAATACTAACAAGCAGAGCTAAAGCAGCGGCCTTGCTGGCAGCAGCCTTGTGGAGGCACTGTGCTTGACCAATGGGAGCAGGCAGTGCTACAGGCTTAATGTCGCGGCCAGCACAGGAGGAGGAAGCGGTGACTGCAGCCCTTGTGGGTGCAGCCATGGGCCAGACAGTGGCACAGGATTTAACAAGCATTGGACGCGCGAGACACGATGGTGGGGGGGGGGGGTGGGGGAGAGAAGCGCGAGTTCTGATAAACTGGTGTGAAATAGCAGCAGGGAAGGGGGCGGAGAGGAGCGGAGAGGGAGAGCGACGTAAAGCCATATGGCTGCTTTGCGCACGTGCACGCCTCGTGCACTGTAGCTCTATGCCAGGGGAAGCACTTTCAAAAACCCACTTACAAAATGTCTCAAAGAGACAGCTTTCACTGTCTCAGCAAGACCTAAAAATGACCTACACCCTGACCTGTCACATCTGCCCATCCAGCACTGCCTGACTGCCTGATAGGCCAGTCCAACCCTGGCTTTTCGTTAGATTTTACATGATTTTTCACAGTTATGTTGTAGATGTCAAGAAGAGTGTTGAAAATTACATCTGAAGTGAGCTAAATGGAGTTCCACTAGTTAATTAATTCTTCTTGCAGGGTATTCATGGGGAGGTCTTTGAACAAGTGGAATGATATTGTTTTATTCTAAGGCTGGGCTGGGCAACCCCTCTTTCAGTGAGTATTAGAAGTAAAGTGGCTTTGGACTTATTACTTGCACTTTGTTGCTTGCATTACGCTGCTAGTTCTCCATACATTGGGACCCTACCAACATCGTGTCATATGGCTGGGAAGGGGAAGCGCGTCATGGCTCCTACAACTGTGTCTGGCACCATGGACCAATTTATCACTAGAGCTGTCTCGGTATTAGAACACAAAATTGCCATTACCGAAAGACGTCTCTCAATTGACCCCATGCACTCGAGACGCTCCTCACTGGGCCCATTAGCATTGTCTAAATCGCCAAACAAATCTAGAGTCCTCACACGGGGGGATGTACCTTCGCTTGCCGAGTCTGAAACACTGTATAATGTGACAACATCCTCAGAGGGGTTGCCAGAAGGCTCTGACATGTTTGATGGTGCACCTGTAGTGGAAGAAATAACCCCACCCAAGTCTAAAGTCACTCGCCCCCAAACAAGGGCCGGGACTAAACCTTCTAGATCCGCCAATCAGAAAAGGAAAAGGGGTGGGGCTGTAGATGGTGTTAGGCAGGCGAAAATATCAAAGGTATCTAAAAACATTGCAAACCCCGATACTTTAAGCCCCCCGGCTTGCCCAATTGTGGGCGATGCCAGTATGAGAAGCTCCCCCCTGTTAATTAGTAGCGACTTGATTCCCAAGCTAGAACAGGCTGTTCGTTCATTAATCTTACCATTATTAGAAAGGGTTAAAATAGTCACTGAACAAGTTGACAGGCTGGAACAAACCATTCTGGACAACTTTTGTTCATTAAAGAATGTTGTCAAATTGTCCACTAAGGACATTGGCAAAACCAACTGCCTGCACGCTGGAAATTCCCCGGCCTCTGTACAGCCTCCAACCGACAAACCCCTCATATTAACTAATACAGGTCCAGGTATTGACCCACCCATATTAATGACAAATACTCATCAGTCTTCAGGGAGGGATGGAGGGTCTAGCAAAGAATCTTTGGGTAATAACACCAAGGAATCTGTGGACATGAGAGTAGCCACTTATCTAGTTACTCCCGGTAATGCACCTAGATCACCCTTAGCTCAAATTCATTTGCCACCCGAATCCCTCCCCTACATTGCAGTTCTAACTGGAGTCCCCGAATTACCTGATAGCAAAACTGAATCCTTCCGGGAATTAAAAAATAAAGTGAGTCACTGGCTAAATACACACAGGCCAATTCCAAATTACATGAACGGGAGGATTCTATTTGTCAGATGAGTACAATGGGTAGGTTTAAGACCCCAAAACACCCAGGGCGATTGTATTATCGTCAATTTCGAAGACACACGAATTTCGAGGTTCATCACCGAATATATACCGTATGGGCTTAGATCAGGAATAGAGGTGCACAACTTAAACTTTTTTTATGATCAAAGCCCCCGGTATTGACAATCGCATTGTAAATTAAACATCACATCTCCCAAGCTTGTGAGGGCAATAGAAAGCGGTTTCACTAGTGTACGTGATGCAGCCTCTTTGGTCCCCATCGGGGTGACCGTTCCCCTCAGGGTCTCATTGTTGAGTCAGTGTAGGACGGGTGTGAGCGCAAATGTACCAAGTCAGACTGTTGTCCACCATGATACTCAGTCTGGTATTAGACCAGGCACTCTCTTGTCCTGGAACCTAGCTGGTATTAAGACCAAATTAGATTCCCCTGAATGGGTCGGTTTTGTCAATAAATACGATATTTGCCTCTTTCAGGAAACGTGGATCTGTGAGGCTCAGTTCCTTTTGGGATATCTGAATTTCCATGTCCCAGCGACTCAAGGTCCGAAAGGCCGTCCTATGGGTGAATTAACCATCTGGGCCCGCCAGGGCTTATTCTCAAGTGCTGCCATGATTGATACGGGTTCTCCGGATATTCAATTAGTGAGACTTACCTTTGGTTACATGGGCACATTAGATATTTTCAATTTATACCTTCGGGGGACAAAAGGGAAGAAGTCACGGGTATTGGACATTCTGACCAGCCTCATAGAAACCAAATCGAGCAATAGGGATCTGATTGTTGCAGGAGACTTCAATGTCACATTTGAACCCCTTTTAGATCCGGACTCAGAATGGAGTCTTGACCCTGAAGAGGATCGGTTGTGGGGAATACCAGTCCTCCCGCTCTCTCCTATTAAGTGGTGGTCTACGGTAGCGGTGCAGGTAACTGCACTTTGCTACGAGAAAGGTTTAAGGGCCCTGAATGGCAGGACCTCAGGGGACAAGAAGGGTGCCCCCACCTTCGATAATGGCCGCTCAGCAAGTAGGATCGATTACGTCCTCTGCTGTATGAGGCTGTGGCAGCACATTATTGACATGGTGGTTGAGACAAGAATTGAGAGTGACCACAACCCCACTTGTGTCACCCACTCTTGGTGGGGGGGAAGTAGCTCAGCGAGAGAGGATCCAAAACTGGCTATCCCTGGCTGTGTCCCTACAAATGACATGCGGAGACTTAAGTGGACACAGGTAAAGACCAATGCCACGGCTATTGCTAGCATTGAAATTGAGCTCTCCCAAACTATCGCGAGATTGGAAGATGTCGTGGGAGTAAAAGAAAGCAGTGATCAAGCAACTAGATTACACGAGTCCTTCTTTGAGGGGCTACATGGTTTTTTTCTTAAGCCAATAAGCAAGGGCAACAAGCCTCTTTTTAAGCGATTGAGGTGGTATGATGGGGAGTGTAGACGAGCCAGAGGTAACTTAACACAAGCCCTCTCTAGTGGGAGCAAAACAAGTATACAACTAGCCAGACACTCCTACAAGAAGTGCCTTGCCCAAGCGAAAAAAGATGGGACGAATTGTACTGGCTAGACCTGAAGGAGGCTTGCCATGCCAGGGACACTAGAATGTTTTGGAATGTGATCAAGTGGAACAGAGGCGGATCCCCTGAAAATCCATCCAACCATGTTTCCCAAGAAGAGTGGATAGGGTATTTCAAACCCCAATATGCACGCAATTCCCCATACAAATGTCCGGGGCCAATATCACATGTTTTTTACTTGCATGGTCCTTTTAGCGCCAAGGACGTTCTAGCTGCCTTGGCCTGTGTAGCTGCTGGGCGGGCACCGGGTTTGGATGGGGTCCCATCTGATCTCTTCCTTAATAACAAGCCTTGCTGGAGCAAGTATATTGCCTTAGTGGCTAATGCCGTGGCCGAAGGCGCCCCAGTGCCCAAATCTTGGGGGGGGGTGCTATTATAATACCTATTTTTAAAAAGGGGAATAAAACCCTCCCAAGAAACTATAGGCCCATCAGCCTAATAGACACAATTCAAAAGGTCATTGGGAGGATGGTACTGAATGTGCTTTTGGCCTGGATTGAAGACAACAGGATACTCTCCAGTTTCCAAGCTGGTTTTCGTAAATTTACCAGCACTGTGGACCAGGTTTTCCGCTTTGTACAATTGCACTGGAAGGTAGTCACGTTAGGCAAAGGCAGCCTCTACGTCGCGTTTGTGGACTTAAGAGCTGCCTTTGACCTCGTTCCTCGCGAGCAACTCTGGAGGGTCCTTGAAAAGCTTGGGCTTTCCTTGGAACTCTTGACCTTAATCAGGCGGCTCCATGAGCCTAATTTCGCAAAAATTCAGTGGGGAGGCCCGGGGGACACAACCCACGAGTTTCCGGTTGAGCGAGGTGTGCGACACGGCTGTGCCATGGCACCCACGCTCTTCTCCCTGTACATCAATGGAGTAGTAGATTACATGCTCCGAGTCAACACCGACGCTCCTAAGTTGGCCGGAGTGACTACTCCAATATTGATGTTTGCTGACGATACTCTTATAGTATCCAAAACCCCGAGCGGCATGCAAAGGGCCCTGACAGTTTTTGAAGATTTCTGTAATAATCATGGCCTAGAAGTGAATGTAACCAAGACCAAACTCATGGCCTTCAACCCGCACCCAAGTTATAGAGCAGGAAAACTCATAATGAATGGGCAAATACTTGAGGAGGTTAAAATTTTTTGTCTATCTGGGCATGCACGTGACACAAGATAACAAGTGGAATAGACATTTGGAAATGCCTACACTGAAATTCATGCAGATAACAGGAACCTTGATTAGAGAGCACAAAAAATCCTACACTAAGCCTGTCAAACCCGTGCTCCAAGTATATGAGGCAAAGGCCCTAAGCTCAGTGTTGTACGGGGCAGAGCTCTGGGGTTTCAACGCATTGTCATCTTTAACAGTCGCTGAAAATAAATTCTATCGCAGTATAGTTGGTCTCCCGCAGAGTACGCCTATGGTACCACTGCGTTACGATCTAGGTAGGAAGGCCATCAAGGATTTAGCAAAACTCCGCCCGGTCCTTTATTGGAAGAGACTCTGAACCACCCCGGAGCTCCAGCCTTATGCAATGGGCCTCATGGATGTAATGCAGGCCGATACGTTCCACAAGATTGGGTGGCTTAGGAACCTCCGGGAAACTCTGAAAGACCTGGGTCTGGAGGGGCTATGGAGTGACACAGTTGCTGCCGGGTTTCCCACAAAGAGGCTTTTGAAAATGCTCTACTGGGAGCGGGTAAACCATCGGGTTTGGAGTGATTCTATTTCCCCCACGATGACTAGCCAATTTTTAGAGGCAAAGGTAACTCCAGTTTTCGAACCCTACTGGGATTTGATCACCCAACCAAGCAGGTTCTCTCCCACTCAGGGCCATAACTAACAAGTGGTTTGGTGCAAGTGTAGGACCTTGTCCCGTTTGTGGTGCTCAAGAGGAATCAATTGCCCATTTCCTGTTTGTTTGCCCAACATATGCCATCCCCAGACGAACATGGCTGTCTCCATTGTGCAAAACACTGGCCACAAGGAGTTCCGCTGTTGCTTTGAGAGTTCTAAGCACAAGCACTTTTCCAGCCCATTCAATTGCCCTAGCTAAATATCTGGGCTGGGCATGGGTCTTAAGGCACAAGGCTCTCAGGGAAACTGCGGGAGTTCTCCTGTAGGGCTTCACCCTTCGGGGACATTGGTTAAAAATTTTCCAATCCTAAACGTAGTCTTATTCCATCAGTATTTCATCAGTCTGCTGACTTATTTAATTCCTTTTTAAACCCAAATTTTAGGTATTTAATGGATGATTTTATATATTTTATAGTGAATGCGTTCCGTAATAATTATGTGTTTTTGTATATGTTTGTGTCTTGTATGAATTATTTTAAATTCGAATAAAGACTATATGATGATGATGATGATTTTTTTATTCTTAACCTCAATGCAATGGTGTAATGTGAAGCTCGAGAATGGGATGGCAAAGTACTCTGCCCAACCAGGGGTATCAGTCTCTTGCAGTGGAATTTAAGATGTTTAAGAGTGTATGCCTTTACAGTGGGTTGGTTCATTGTTGGCTTGATTATCAAAATGTTGAGTGGTCTTTTTGCTGGAGTCACTGGGTAGGTTGCAATCTCAGAAAAGGAGTGGGTATGCTTTATGGAGGTGACAACATCCTACATTTCTATAAAGTTCATGTTAAGTCCAGAGGCTGTCTGAGACACTGAGAAAAGGTAATGACAAATTAGGACGTTGAAAGTTTTTAGTGTTGCATTGTCGTGAAATTTGCAGGGCCAGTGGATTTATGGGTGTCTGCAAGTCCCTTACGTGTTGTGTGAGATGTGTCTTTGGGTAAGATTTTGTAGCTTGCAATGACGAGGACATAGATGATGTATGCAGGCTTAGATGTGAGACATGTTCCTGGGCTACAAACATGCATCTAATGTGTGCTGTGTGGTGATGTCATCTGTGCCAGGTGCATGGGTGACTGCAGGGTATGTCTTTGATGAGCATGAGGTGCAGTGGATGTGTTGTAGGTGATTTATGTGTGCTAGTGAGTAGGATATGGATGGGTGGAGTGTTGGCTAGAATGTGAGGTATATGATGGTGATGGTGTACCTTAGGTGCAGGATTTCTGGGCCCATGTATTTCCTGGCCTGTATGGCCCAAAACAGGCAGTCTTATTATCTACTTGTTTTCTTTAAAGAAGATGCTCAGGCAATAGATCACGTTGGGGGTATGGGAAGTATGAGGAGGAGAGAAATGCTCAGTCGATGCAAGTGGCCTCCACTCAAATAACAGTAACTTGGGAGTGATTTTTAGGTGAGATATATCCTTTGGCAGTGCTGCCTGACTGCTATAAAGATGTCCCTCTGGTGTTCAGCTCCACGGATCTCCTAGTCTGTCATGCAAGACACCCTGGTGTATCTTTGGCAAAATTAAGTGTTATGATTAGAGTTGAGGGGCCCGATTCACAGAACAAACTTAAGACTAAATCCTAAACTTACTACCATTTTGGTATTCACAGAATGCACCTAGTACTTCTGGTATTCACAGAATGAACTTACTACTTTTGCTATTCACAGAATGAACTTAGTACTTTTGCTATTCACAGAATGGATTTACGACTACTAAACTTACGTCCGCACTCGGGCCGGAAATTCTGGCCCGGAGGCGGAGCTTCTGGCCCGGAGGCGGAGCTTCCGGCCCGGAGGCGGAGCTTCCGGCCCGGAGGCGGGGCTTCCCGGCCGGAGGCGGAGCTTCCGGCCCGGAGGTGGAGATTTCGGCCATAGCTAAATGGCCAAAATCCCCACCTCCGGGCCGGAAGCTCCGCCTCTGGCCCGGAAGCCCCGCCTCCAGGCCGGAAGCTCCGCCTCCAGGCCGGAAGCTCCGCCTCCGGGCCGGAATTTCCGGCCCGAGTGCGGACGTAAGTTTAGTAGTCGTAAATCCATTCTGTGAATAGCAAAAGTACTAAGTTCATTCTGTGAATAGCAAAAGTAGTAAGTTCATTCTGTGAATACCAGAAGTACTAGGTGCATTCTGTGAATACCAGAATGGTACTAAGTTTAGGATTTAGTCTTAAGTTTGTTCTGTGAATCGGGCCCGAGATTTGTAGGTACAGGATACAAGGTCAATATAGCGTAAGATTAGAAATTTGTAATGAAATATTTACTTAAGGGCTAATTTTAGTATGATTCAGTGGAAGATATATTTGTTGCATTAGTTTAATATAAATTAATTAAATATAATAAAAACAATAGTTGTAACCAATTGAGGAATAAAGCTACTTATACAGTAAGATAAAGATTGGTTAATAATGTCAATGTATTTCTATTAAAGGGATTTATGTTCTGGGTTATGGATAATTTTAAAGGTAGATATTTGAAGATTCATGCACGCAATTAACTACATTTTTTTAATTGCTAGCCTTAATATTATGGTTAGATTATGGATAACTGATTATTTAAATGTTATTAATTACAATTATTTAAGGGTTACTGTTAGGGGAAGGATTGTTGTGGGTAGTATTAGGGTTAACAATTACATTAAATAAGAATAATTTAAAATAAGCTGAGTAATAACGTTACAATTACAGGTAGTGAAAAATGAATTAGTTAACACAGTTAAGACAATTTATGCTTTAAAAGAAAACAATGTTTAGATTGTTGTAGGAGAGGGATGGAGTTGGAGCAAATGGTTCCAAGAAATGGTAAAATACATTACACGCTTACTTTGGAAATGTTATGATTATCCAAGGTAGATTTATCAATGTTCCCAAAAGGTACTATTTTCCCTAGATTAATCCCAATTGCTGGAACAATGCTCTCCAGAAGGTATCTGTTGCGGTTACCTGGAATCACAGAGCATGTGACTCCAGGTGGTCTCAAGTATGCACCTTGAACACTTGCCATCAGTCCAGCTATACATGTGGGGAAACCAGGCTGCCAATACTGAAACCATATTGCATATGTTGTAGATTAGCAGTATTCAGGGCGGAATGTATTAATTTTAGCAGTGCATACCACACCAGAGGAGTTTCTCTTCACCATAGATTTGCTTGTCAAAGTATTCAGAAATTGACATAAAATCTATAGATCTTAGAGACTCTAACTGGGGCTCTTTCAAATTTAACAAAAAGCCTATGCTAGCAAAGCACACTTTCTCTCCCAATTCATTATATTTCACATGCATTTCTTGCAGGATGACTGTTTTCCCCATGATAGCTCTATTGATGCAATTCATACAATCTTACCACCTTTGAGATTCTGTCCCACGTATGGCATATACACCACATAAATTCCATCTTAACTTAGAATTGTGAAACTTAAAAAAGAATCCTTAAAGTAGCTTAATGTTAGACATGTTTCTAATACAGAAGTATCAACATAGTCAATAAACAATGGGTCAATTATTCTTCGAAGATAAAATTGGGATGCTGAATAATCATAATATTCTTCAAAATCAGGCACCCTTCATGAAGCACATGAAGACATTTTGTGCAGATTAGTGAGCTTCTCTTTCTATTGCACATGAATATAGAGGTCACCCGATTTAATTCAGAGAACAGTCATGTGCAAAATAGCCAGGGCGGTCTTGAAACAAAGAGGAGACCTGAGATGGACAGTACTAATATCTATCATTATTCTCCTGACACTCAACTGTACCTCAAAATCTTCTCAACTACATTCACCAAATCAGAACTGCCCTTAAGTTAATCTAGAAGCAGATTCCATCTACCCATGCAAATCTTACCTAACAAAAACTGAATTAATGCTGTTCACCAGTAATTCAATATGGCCTCTGATTTAGGCCTGGATATATGACATAAATGTTCATGACCACGGCCCACTTGAGGGCAGTGCGACTGATGCAACTGCACCTGGTGCTGACTTTGGTGGGGTGGGGGGATGTGCGCTGTGTTTAAAAATAACTTATGGGTTTGAAAGTAAAGAAACTTCCTTGAGCATCCAGTAAGGCAACAATAAAAATGTCAAGATAACTCCGATGATTAATGTTACTGCTGGTGTAAGATCAGAATTTTGACTCATCATAAAGTAGCTCAGAGGGTAAATGTGCCTGCTGCAAAGAATGTGTACCATGCAGATTAACTGTGAGTGAACTATGAGTAGCGCTTTAACAAATTAAACATAGGCCAGAGAGGTGCTATTGAGAGATGAGGGGCACTGTTGGAGAGTGGTAGAGAGGGAATTCAAGGAGAAGGAGGTCATCTGGGGTGCCATACAAAACTGTTGCACTGGCACCATCAGCATTTAATCACCTGTAGAGTGTTAAGAAGGGCAAAAACATAGAAAAAGGGCTTCTGAAAGCATTAGATTTAGTTTTCATTGAAACAGGATACGCGCGCCTCAAGGGAAGAGAGATTTTAAACAAGATAAAGTTATAACCGGAACGTTTATGGAGGTTCATAAATCATTCAGCATGTTATGGTAAGCGTTAAGAAGCTCATTGAATTTTTCGGTTCTCAAAACAAGCAGTACTGTTCTGACCTTAATAAGGGGAGGATTGACTTAATATTCTGGGGTGATTGGGACACGTGAAAAACACATGAATTAATGCGGGCATATAAATGATGGTATACTGTTCGTAAGAGGCAATCTTCTATATATATGTTTGATTAAATCATAGCGCTTAATGGTGAAATGTATTGTAAACATTTTTATTGTTTGAAGTTTAGTGAAATACTTGGTTGTGAACAATAGTTACAAATATATTTGTCTATATTTTTAGATGCCCCTGACGAAGGGAATTCATTCCCGAAATGCATTGGGTCTGTTACAACAAAATAAATTATGACATGGAACCCACATTATGCTTCTGAGCCTTTTTGAACACCAACGTTGAAACATGGATTGAATAAAATGAATTGAACAAAAGAAAGAAGGATGAAAATTAATGAATAAAAAAAAGGGAAAATGAAGTTTAAAGTAAATGAATTTAATTCATTGAATTCAGGCAGTTATGTGGCTGTGCAGCTTGGTGGAACCCAGGATGGTTCCTTCGTTGTTTACCATCAGCACTAAAACCGGCCCAGCTGATGACCTCACACTACAGCTGAAAACATTCTTGAAATTACTCTGGGCATAGATCTCACCTTGAAAGAACATGCTGTCATTAAACTAGTATGGTGCAAGCTCCCCTACCTGAAAAAAAGCAAAACCCTTCCAGAAAGTAATTTCAGAACAACAAGTAGTTACAATTTACCTGAATATATGAAACAGTCTTAATAACATGCCCCAACACCACAGTGATACTTCTGAAGGCCATCTTGCATGCTGCCACTTGTTTTATCAAGGTTCTCTAAAACTTAACCCAAATCACCTTAAAAACGGAAGAATCCACATTGGCTCCCTTTATGGCCTACAACAAGTTCAAGACAACTATATCATGTATAAGGCCTTCAGAAATAACACCACTACTTACTTGGTCTAGAAACTAACCACTTCCTGTGAACAATGGCATACCACAAGCCTGGACATTGCCAGATTGGAGAAAAGGAAACACAAAAAGGAAAAACTATAGACAGGCCCTCTTCACCCACACTCCTACAGTCTAAAAACGTCGACATCAGTACTGTTCTGACCATTCTGCATTTCCAAGAGAAACTCAATCAGTCAATCGTGTGGTTTGTAGAGCACGACTACTCACCCGTAAAGGTCTCAAGTCGCTGGGGGAGAGCTGCTGCTCTGTTGATGGCACTGTGATACTGTTGAAGAGCCAGGTCTTGAAGTCCTTCCTGAATTGAGGCAGTGACGGTGACTGCCTGAGGTAGAGAGGCAGAGTGTTCCAGGTCTTTGCTGCAAAGTAGGAGAAGGATCTTCCTCTGGCCATGGTCTTGCAGACACGTGGGATGGTGGCTAGGGCCAGTTGAGCAGAGCGGAGGTCTCTGGTGGGTGCATGGAATGCAAGGCAGTGGTTAAGGTTTCATGTCGTGTAGGGCTTTGTAGGTGTGTGTGAGGAGCTTGAAGGTGATTCTTTTATTGAATGGGTCTCTCAAGTGGCCGGCAATGTGGCTGTGACTGGGGATGTTGAGGATGAGTCTGGCGAGGTGTTCCGAACACATTGCTTCCATGCACATTACTCCTCCTCTCCAGCCACATAGGAATCAGCTTGTTGTCTGCCTCTTATAGACGATCTCTGGGTTTTTGCTCTTTACTCAATTTTATGTTGATTGCTAGCCAGGTTTTCTCACCTCAAGTACAGATACCTTTACTTAAAAAGGGTTATGTTGGAAGGTGGCTTATTAGTAGGTGTAGGTAGGTACCTATCACTAGCAATAAGGCTACAAGCACAATATATGGTCCAGCCAAGTTCTCAAAAAAGCATTCCCCTGCTAAACTCTTGGTAGCTGGCTGCAAGCAGGCAGGCTTCACTTAGGGGACAGGTGTGTAAAGCATTTAAAAACACCAATACATTAAATAAGTGAAACACAACACACAATAAAAATCCCACACCAGTTTAAAAACACCAATACATTAAATAAGTAAATAAATTAAGTAAAATAAGTAAAGTAAATAAGTAATTCACAACACAAAATAAAAATCCCACACCAGTTTATAAAAATAGGTTACATTTTTATGAGTAAAATGAAACCAAAATGAACAAAATCCAATGTAGGGAACAAGAGATGTGAATTCTTAAATATTAAAAGTAAAACTAGCGTTTAGAAGTAAATACTTCTCGCAGGGTTAAAAATGGTCATGCTGGACTGGAACAAAGTCAAGAGCCAGACCACCTACAACGTAGCACGTTTACACTTACTTCCAGAAATGTTTCTTGATGCAGGAAAATGGTCCATAGCACCAGCCAAGGGTTCAGAAGCTCTGGTTTACCTCTCGGGGTCTGCGACTACAAATCCCACAGTGCTTGGGTCAATCCAAGTAAGATCCAGGTGAAGCTTGTCAGCTGGAGTTGCCCTCGATGTTGATGTTGCAGGTAGCCCTTCCACCACTTTTCCACCTGTTGCTGAATAGGGAGTCCACTTCTTATCCTTTAAGACAGCAAAGCCCCTTTGTTGTTGTGAAGCCTTGTGAGTGCAGCAAGTGCAGTATTTATGAGTGAAGTCCTCTCTTGTGCAGTCCAAGGGTCCAGCAGGGCAGTCCTTGCACTCCAAACATTTCTTTTGGGTCTTTGACGGTCAACAACACCAATCCAAGGTTCCAGAATCTTTTAGTTGGTCCTTGGGAAGCTGGGACTACAAGACCCTCAAGGCACCTGACAAATCTTTAAAAGTCTACTGGCCGCTGTCCAGTTGGGTTATTCTTGGTGGATATGATGTAGGAGGAACTCTTTTGATCTGTTACTTTTCAGGGAGTCCACTCCTTCAACTTTCAGGGCATGGCAAAGTCCTTTCTAGACTGAAGACAAAGGTGTGCAGAAGGTGGAGTCCTTATGAATGCTGTCCTCTCGTGTCGTTCAAAGGACCAGTACAGCAGTCCTTCTACTGCTTGTAGTTTCAAGGCAGGGATCGGAATTGCTGGACAGCTCTCCCATATTTATCGAGTGTTCTTGGGTGACAAGCAAGGGACCACCCCTGACCAATAGGGTGCAGGGTGCCACTGTCAGTTATGACAACTTCATCCAAAGTCTGGCATATTCTTGTCCCAGAAAGTACTATTCTTTAGAATCCAAAATGGCAAAACTCTCTCCTGGCTAAGCCATCCCAGTGGCATGGCTAACTTTCCCTAGCACTTCCCTTCCAGACCCTCTGCTAATTCAATTACTGGGGCTTCTGTCTGGCTTGGGGTGCAGGAAGTGGGGGTGAGCCAGTGTCCTGTCCTGTCATTCTCTCTTTGAATACCAGTTTGACTACTCCACCCCCTTCCCACCTTTTGCTTGGAAGCTGTAGATCACCTCCCACAAGATGTTCTTTGTCACTTAACATCTCATCAGAACAGTTTGGCTCAGCCTGTAAAACGCTGGCCTATCAGGAGAGGCTGCTTGACGGCTGGATTTTGGTTAATCAGAAAAGCAAGTTTTATTGAATATTTTCTGTAATGGTTATAGTAAATCTAACCTTTGAAGTATATTTTTAGCTCACTCTTGTCAGTAGTTAAACTTTATTAAAGTATTCCCATGTTAGCCTATGGAGCCAATGTGGGGAAAAAAATAAATTGGTAGTTTTTCCCTCACCAAGGCAAATGGGTGACGTATATGTAAAAATAAGGTGGTTTTAGACTTTGGAAATACCTTTAATTCAAAAGTCGAATTTACATATAATTTAATTTTAAAAGCAGCCTGCAAAATGATAGCAGGGAACACAGCATTGCACACATATGTGCATTTAATCTACTGAGCCTCTAAACCTACATTCCCTACCACATTCTAGTGAGTTGCAGGCAGGTTGTCAGTACCAATTGTAAATATACCTAATTACCATGTACTTTTAATCAGCGCACAGGTCCTGGGTCTGGTTAGCAGAGCCAAGTGCACAATCTGATTTAGAAAACCAGCATCTTGTAGTCTTAATTGGGACAAAAAGTGGGGGACATTACAAAAAGCCCTGATCTCTCAGAGGTTACTTTCTGAATAAAATTAAATTAGCCTGAACTACATGATGGCAAACTTTTCCATGAAGACAATCTCATTTTGGTCCTTACAAATAATGGCTTGAAGTTCAGTTTACACTAACCCGAGCATGCAGCTGTTTCCCAAAGTATTAAACACCTCTGCTTGAATAACAGGCAGTGGCTTGCTCTGGTGGTCACACATCTGCACTGGGATTCAACTTTATTGCTGCTGTTTCCAAACTAAAGGCCTGATTTAGAGTTTGGCGAATGGTACCTTCATCACAGATGTGTTGGTTTTCCAATCCACCTTATTCAAAATGCAATAAGATGTCGTTCACTTTTAATAAGGCAGATGTGATACCTGCCACATCAGAATTTTGATGGAGTAACCTGTTTGCCTAACTCTATATCAGGTCCGAAGCCTATACACAGGTACAGTGGAAAAACGCTTAATACAATCAATAGCTAGTGTGATATTGCTCTTATACACCACCCATTACAGTGGTATATTATCTGCATAGTACTAGTAATTCTATTATAGTAGGAAACAGAAGGGGCGATATTGGAATATTCTGCTTTGCTCCCTGTTAGATTATCACAATGCTGACCAATTCCTCATTAAAGGTTAATTAAGAAGTCAATATGATATAAATTGATAAAATTGAACTGGCGAACTGAGAAAGAGCTAGAATTACCCCAAGGAATATCATCCCGAGTATAAAACAACATTTCTGAATGGCATATATTTCAAAGAAACTCTTTTCCCGGAAGAACCTAGAGTGTTTAGGAGCCATTATTTCCAAAATTACCTGTGCTAATCTGGCTGTCAAAGCTTTCATAACTTTAGCAATATGCTTGAGTGCTTTTAGTTATATCTCTCCTAATTTGAGTTCGGAAACTCTATCAAATCCCATTTGTTGGTAAAAACAGTATATGTCATTTCTCAAAGCCTGATTAAACATATTTTCCAAGTAAAGAAACGTACCTCTTTGAAATATTTCTACAAAATTGAGAGCCATCTCTTTGCCATGTTATTTACCATTAGTCGCTAATTTCGTCATTTCTCTTGTATCTTTATAAGTAAATATGTGAATTACCAGATTAAAAAAGTATTGTCTTGCTACCTCTTCCCATTTAGAGACAGAAGAATGATCAAACCCCAAGAGATCTATTTCATTTGTAATGGGGGTGTACTTGGAACTGAGTAAGTTGAATAGTCGCTATTATCTAAATTTCTAAAATATTGTTTCCTGCTGCCTGATGCTTAGACTACCGAACAAGGAATTTGCCCGCCTTATTCCTTTCCACATAAACAGTTTGTAAGATGTGTGTGATTATTGTATGTATGTATGTATCGCGTATTTGTATAGCGCAGACTGCCACCCGAAGGGTATCCTGGCGCTTAGACATTCTACCGATAGCACACAAAACGGTAACAGGAGAATTAAACTAACCTAGGGAAAAGATACGTTTTTAGTTTCTTCCTGAAGGAGGAGAAGTCCCCCAGGTTTCTCAACGACAGGGGTAGATCGTTCCAGTGTTTGGCTGCCACAAATCTAAAAGACCGCCCGCCCATCCGAGCCCTCAAAACCTTTGGAATTACCACAAGATGTGCTGATAATGATCGAAGGGAGCGAGTAGGCACATACCACATAAACAATTCCTGCAGCGGGGCAGGTCCTTGCCCATGGAGCCCTTTAAACACTAAGCATAGTGCTTTGAAAATAATTTGTTGTGGGACAGGCAGCCAATGAAGATCAGCCAGCGCCGTGGAGGAGGAATCAGAGCGGCACCGCGAAAGAGCCAATTTGGCCGCCATATTCTGCATACGCTGCAGTTTAGCCACCAGATTAGATGGTGCTCCCAACAGTAGTGCGTTGCAATAATCCAAACTGCTCAATATGGTGCCACGCACCACTTCTGGCCGGACATGAGCCGGAAGCAGCGGAAGAATCTTCCACAACATGCGAAGCAGCGCCATGCAGGTGGCCACAGTTTTGTTCACAAAAAGGTCTAATTGAAGATTAGGCCCAAACACCATGCCTAGATTCCTGGCGGAGACTGCTGCCAGGGGAGCATCCTGGAAGGAGGTAGGCCAGAAATCAGAAGGCAGTGGCCGGGGAACTCGATCCCTCGAGCAGTGTAGTACCTCTGTTTTGGAGCTATTAAACTACAGGGAGTTTTGCCTCAGCCAATCCGCAGTTGACGCCATACACTGATGGAAAGTCTCCAGAGACACCGCATCCTTGCCCTTGATGGAAAAGATGAGCTGCGTATCATCGGCATAGTTAATAACCGAAATGCCGAATGATTTGATCAGACTCACCAGCGGTCGAATATAAAGATTAAACAAAATAGGGCTGATGGCAGACCCTTGCGGGACGCCCTGCTCGACCGCTTTGATGTCCGACTGAAACGGTGGCAAGGCCACTACCTGGCGCCTGTCTCCCAAATAGGAGATCAGCCAGTCACGAGCCAAACCCTTCACCCCTACATCCTCAAGTCTTCTGACCAGGATGTCATGGTTGACCGTGTCGAAAGCGGCCGACATGTCTAGCAGCACTAAAAAGGCTGTTCGTCCAGTGTCGGCTCGTGAACGAAGATCGTCCAAAACGGTCACCAGAGCAGACTCTGTGCCATGTGCTGGTCTAAAACCAAATTGAGCCGCGTCCAGGCAGAAATTGGTCTCCATAAAACTGGACAGATGTTTAGTGACCAGTTTCTCCAGAATCTTAATGGGAAAAGGGAGCAGCGATATAGGTCTATAATTCGCTGGGCAGGTGGGATCTAGAGTTTCTTTCTTCAATAACGGTGAGACCACTGCTAGTTTCCAACACTCCGGAACTCGTGCCATAGTAAGAGACTGGCAGCAGATAGCATACAGCGGGGGGAAGAGCTCCGCCTGGAATACTTTCCAGTATTTGTGTGGCAGTGGGTCCAAGGGGAACCAGAGGATACACTGTTAGCCAGCGGACAAAACTCTTCAAAGGACGGAAGGGGAAAACTATCCAACTGTGCCTGACTACCATCTACCCCTTTCGTCTCCATGTCGGCCACCAGTACGGGGCCCCGCACAGGCTGTGTAGCAAGTATAGTCGACGGAGCAAGTTTGCTCAAGATCAAAGCGATCTTATCTTCAAAAGCCTGCGCCAAGGAGATACATAGAGCTTGGGAGGCAGGGATGTCATTGGCAGCACAGGCAGGACGAGAGAGATCCCTAACAATCTTGAACAAGGCCTGCATTTTAATTTGTTGCATTTAGGAGCGATTCCTCAAGGAATCGCGCTTTCGCACCCTTGATCTGTGTCTTATAAGTCAATAAGGCCTGTTTAAAAAGGACTTTCTTAGATTCCAGATAGTGTTTTCTCCAGGTTCGCTCCGCACGTCTACAGCAAAGCTTCAATTGCGACAGCTCAGCAGTAAACCAAGGCATGGCGATCTTGGATCTATCCCTGATTTTACGCAGGGGAGCCACCACCTCCAAGGAGTTAAAGATTTTCCGGCTGAGACACTCATAACTCGCATCCACACTGTCTCCTAAGGGGAGTTCCCCGCCCAGCAAAGACGGCAGGCAAGATTGTTTAAGCAGCCTCGACCACTGCCTGCCTGTCTTAGTCCTGGAACCGGTAGCGGTACTTCCACTCCCAGTTGTTACCATAGGGAGTGCAATGGAAAAAAGAACTAGGGCATGGTCCGTCCAACACTGAGGAAGGATGTCACAAACCACTACTTGTCTAGCATCGGCAAAAATCAGGTCAAGAGTATGGCCCTTAGTGTGGGTCTGTGAGTGCACCAGCTGCTGCAGGTGAATGTCACTACAAGCCTGAATCAGATCCGAAAAGGCAGACCTTGTGGGACCATCAGGCCGAAGATTAAAATCTCCCCGAATCAGAGTCCTAGCATGAGTATTGGAGAGCTCGTAGACGGTATTGGTGCAGATCAGGGCAAATAAATTCTCCCTACTTCCACGGATAGAGTAACTTCACAGATACACGCACATACACTCACCATACACTTGGGCCCATTTCACCGACATTCACTCAGATTACTCTATCAGTACCAACCATGAGAGAGGAAACCTCCTAAACACCCTGCATCTACAACAAGGTCGATGAGACCTAATTGATACTATCTTGAGTCATGATTTAAACAACAATAATCACAATAGAGTACTCAATAATTGACAAGAAATAACCACCAACACTGTATTCAAAATTATGGTATTTTATCTAAAATTAGTTCAAATGGAAAGGCATTCAAAATAAAATCATTATTCTCATAGTTACCTATTTTAGCTAAATGTCATAAATGGGTCAGGACAGGTCTCTTAGTAGAAGTCTCCCAAGTCGCCGTCCTCACAGCATCGATCCTCACCAACACAAGTTCGGAAAGAAGTGGCCTCAAAAATCCAAATGCAATGACCACAGACCCTCTCTAGTCTAGTATATTTATAATAAAAATTACAAAATAAAGCAACATAAAATTTTCTGAGTTTCCGTTGAGCCGCTGAGCAGAGCGAGCAGGAAAGGATGTAGCATCGCTACATTTGGAAAATATCCGCTCAGAAAAATCACAAAAATAAAAAGACGGAAGAAGGAAACTCAAGTTTACAAATGTTTCTTTCGAAGCCGCTCTTCCTTGATATCTCTAGCAGAGCCACCGCAGCATTGTCATTGTTCATTGTGACCTTATCCTCGTCCAAGGCACTTGGACTTATGCCCAGAACTGCTGTCCTCACGGAAAACTTTTAAACCAGGCGAAGACTGTGGTCAGGTGACTCTCGACCATGTTCAGCAAGGCCTTCTCATCAAAATTCGATCACTCGAATACAGGCTGTAAACGATAGCCATCTTGTTTTAGGCCAAAATGAACCATCTTAATCGAAAGAAATACAAATAACGTTACTACATCATCGCAATGATTAAACAATGTTAATTCCCACTAATACCCTTATGTGTATGTAATTAACTAGCCATCTGCAACATATTTAAGCATTAGTACACGTTATTTCAAAAGCGTTTTGTGCTTTAAAACAAACAACACTTAGCAACATTCATTTAATAAAACCTGCACATTATTATTAAGCAACATGTATGCTTTCCCACGTAATTTCTCTTGTTAATCAGGTTGGTTAATTAGAATTTTCACACAAGACAAATAATTAATAATTATGAATTAGTATTTTTTTAATCACGACTTATAGACAAAACTGGAGCTTTAAAAAAAAAACGATAAATTTTCAACAGAAAACTCTGCTCCAGCAATCCCCCCTTTGGTGATATTATCACCAAATAAACAACCCCCAAAAAAAACATTTTAGTCAAATTTAGTCCCATTTTAGGAGAAATTGGAAATGTCTTTTTCTTTTTCACAACACTACACACCAGACTCCCTTTCATCATCCCTCTTCGTCTCCAAGTAAACACTCTCCCTCAATTCTTCTAATTCTATTTCTTGTGGATCTCTTTTTGACCTCTTATTTCTCTTTTCAATATTTCTTTCGATTAATTTCTTTTTCCCTCCCCTGTTTTTACAACACAAACACCCCAATCTTAGTATCAATAAAGCAACAATTACACAGGTCAAAGGAAACAATATCTTACCTATAATAGTACTACCTATTTTTGCAATAAAACTCTTAACAGCAACTATTTTATTAGCTATTTTGGTCCAGATACTTTCAGCTTCCAGTGGTACTAATTCTTCAT
This sequence comes from Triturus cristatus, assembly GCF_964204655.1. Lineage (NCBI taxonomy): Eukaryota > Metazoa > Chordata > Amphibia > Caudata > Salamandridae > Triturus > Triturus cristatus. The sequence continues at coordinate 1,578,500,066 of NC_140590.1, forward strand.
GCAAATCAGTAATATTTTTGATATAGACCTTTAGGTCCTTACTTTCGTCAGGAATGTAAGTGCAACAATGTTGAACTTTCAGCATTCCACAAACTCCACCCTCCTTGGCCAATAAAATATCAAGGGCAAGTCGATTTTGCATAGACATGGCACGTACGGCAATCATCTCCGTATTCACCAAAAGAAACCCTCCAGCGGTACTTGTCGATAAGCGATCCACCACTGTTGACAATTTCCGAATTCCATATGCATTTAAAGAAATTCCCACTGCTGGAATTAAAGCTCCAAAGATATCACCAACTATTTCTGACCAAGTTTCTCTCTTAAATCGTGTTAGTAAATTAATATGTTCTACATCTTCTATTCTATCTATATGAAAGATCTTTGGAAAGACCAGGCCCACATAACACGTGCCATACCAATGGTCAGGCAACCTGTAATAAGCCTTGTTCCCACAAACATAATACACTCCTGGGAAAACTGGATCCTCTCCTCCCTTGAAACCCCATCCTGTCGCAATGAAGTATGTATCATGACACTCACTAGTCCCAACAAAATATATATCATATTGGGATTTCTTTCTTGTAATGCATAGCTTACCCTTCTGTGGTGCATCTAGAGCTAACGTTGGACTAGCCCCATTCCTCAATTCTTTCCCCATCTCAATGTCCCAAATTGTCTCACTCACTTTGCATTTCCCTGCCTTTTCATGCATGCTCATTCTCCTTTCCTCTACCATGTTTAGGAAAGCCTTCTCCTCTTCTTTCAAACTGCAAGTCAAATTATTCTTAAAAATGTAATCTAATGTTAATTCTTCTTTCTCAATAAAAATCTCACCAAAAATGTTAGCTTCTTTAGCTGGATTCAGCCTTTTGTTCATAGGCAATTGCCCAAAAATATTATCCTTGTTAGACATCACATAATCTATTTTCCCTAACAAATAGAAAACACTACTCAACACACTACATGAAATTCCATACGTAGCTGGTAAATGGTGATAAGTAACACCCTCTGAAACGGATGCAGGTAACTGTATACATACGTAGCAATCCCTTACTTCCATTGTCTTCACATATTCATACAACAATTTTGAAAAAACATTACTAGAAAAATCATTCATTGACCTATCTTTATGCATGTAAGTATTACTAATTCTAGTTGGGACTACTTTTTGTGAATTCTTCTCTACATTAGTCTCATTCTCAGTATGTATCTCAAATGTACCTATTGTAACTCTAAATGTAACTAATAAAGCTAAAACACCCCATAGTAGCATTATTAATCCAGTACAGCAACAGCACATTCTACACCATCTTTTTAAGAAGGCACATCTACTTTGATTATTCTCTATGTTAGCCATTTTACTACTTTGACCGTGTCTTTTGACTTAGCCTCTACTACTCCACTACTGCAATTCTTTATTTCTGGATTACTTCAGACAGCTAAATTTCAGACTTTCTCCTTTTCACTTTTCACCAAGTGATTTCTTCAGTTCACTCAATTTGGATATTCATCACTCTTCACTCCTTCTTCAGCAATATCAAATTGTATCAGATCATCAACAACATCCTGTGCATCCGACTCTTTTCCAATGTCAGTCAGGATAACTTTTAAGATTCCAACAGAATTTTCCTTTTCCTCAACCACTTTTCTCAAGATCCCCGCCGGATTGTCTCGATTCACTGTTTCTTCTTCTTCTCCTCCTTCAGACAGTGCCACATAAGACCATTCCGGTGATCTGTACTTTTGGTTGGGTCTTCTAATTCTCTTTATCTCCTCAGGTTCTTTTGACTCCTTTTGCTCCTTTTTCTTCACTTCGTTTTGACTCGACACCTCATTCACTTGTTCAGCTTTCGATGTATTTGCTCTTATCAGTCTGTATCTCAGCTTCTTTACTCTGTTGTTAGGCCAAAGATCTCCTCTTACAACCTTTTTTGGTCTTATCTCTTTATTATTTCTTTCTCCAATCCAAGTTCTCTTTCTCAGAACTCGACCTTCTGATTTCTCATTTTCACTCTCATCCGATTCTGTTTCAAATGCCTCTTGTTCTTCAGCAGTTTTCTTTTGCTCCACACTCTTTATCACCACTGTTTGAGACTTCCCTATTTCTTTCCCTCCTCGGATCTCCGACACGCAACCTTCTTGCTGTCTACTTGTCCCTTCACCTAGCTTATCAGGAATGTTCCCTACACCTCCTCGGGGGTCTTCCGCAATCTGTCCCTCTCTATCTTCTTCTGACCCTACTTCTTCAAGTGTAATCTCAAGTGGATTTTCAACCTCCTCATCTGATTCAGGAGTAGTCTCTGTGGAACTGCTCTTTTCTCTTCTTTCTTTTCCACTGCTTGTTGGAACTTCAGGCTCTCTCACAGAATCTGATCTCCCTTTTAAAACTCTCAATGTTTCTCTCGAACCTTCTCCTGGAAAGAAAGAATCACCTGACTCTCTTTCTCCTTCAGCTCTTCCAAAATTTTGTTTTCTCCTTACTGGTTCTGTTTCTTCATCACCACTGGAATCTGACTCTTCAAAATACTCTTTATCAGTCCCATCCTTTGGGTTTGGAACTCTCAGAGTATGACTTGCATGCACCCAGTTCTTCACACCAGCACACTTCACTGCAGTTGTCGTAGTCAGAATGACTTGTCTTGGTCTTCCCCACCTTGGAACCAAGCAATTTCTTCTTCTGTGCACTTTAATCCTCACCTAGTCCCCTGGACTCAGATCATGAGCTTGCTTCTTCTCAAGTGTAGTAGTGTCTTCTCCAACCTGGTGAAACACAGAATGAACTGCGTCAGCCAGGCCTTTACAGTAATCCAGAATCATGTCATCAGTTATTGTCATCAACTTATTGACAGGTACAAATGCATGACGCATTGCACGTCCCATCAAAATCTCATGTGGACTCAAACCAGTAGTTCTATCTGGAGTAGATCTAATAGTCATTAGCACTAGAGGCAAGACATCAGGCCATTTCATTCCAGTGGCTAAACACATCTTACCAATCCTGTTCTTGATTGTGCCATTTATCTGCTCAACAACACCAGATGCCTCTGGTCTGTAAGCACAATGTAGCTTCTGCTGTATGCCCAATGCTTCACAAATCAAACTCATGAGCTCATTATAGAAGTGTCCACCTCTATCAGACTCAATCGTTACTGGAAATCCGTACCTAGGAATCAACTCTCTTAACAGTAACTTTGCAACTGTTATTCCATCATTTCTCCTAGTCGGATAGGCCTCCACCCATCTTGAGAACAAACAGACTACCACTAGAACATACCTCAATCTGTTCACTTGTGGCATTTCAATGAAATCAATCTGCATTCTGGTAAAAGGACCACCTTCTCTGCCTATTGTTCCTAGACTCACCACTGTCTTTTTCCCAGTGTTAAATTGCTGGCAAATCAAACATCTTTGACAAATGCTTTCTGCAAACGTCCTGAACTTTGCATTGTACCAAGTCTGTTTAAAAGACCTGATCATCGCATCCCTTCCCAAATGTCCCTGGCCATGATACATCCTTGCCATTGCTGACAACATAGAGTTATGCATGACTGGTCTACCATCTCTATAGATCCAGACATGATCTGTTTCTCTTGGGGCACAACCTGCCTTGATCCAGTCTTTCTTTTCTTCCTTTCCTGCTTCATCCTGCAACTGTTTCACCTCATCCCACGTTTCTAGGACATTAGTAAACATCACAGAACAAAAAGACATTTCCCCTTCTCGTTCCCTATTAATCGAGTGATTATTTTTAGCACAATACTGTGCAATGTCATTTGCAAATCGGTTTCCAATTGTCACAAAATCATCTCCTTGTCCATGAGCAGCACATTTTACAACTGCTAATTCCTTAGGCAGCTGTATCGCCTCAAGCAATCTTCCAATCACCTCAGCATTCTTTATTGGAGTCCCACTCGACGTCAAGAAACCTCTCTGTAGCCAAAGCTGGCCAAAATCATGCACAATTCCAAATCCATACTGACTATCAGTCATCACAGTCACTCTCAAATCTTTCCCAATTTCGCAAGCTTTCGTCAATGCCACCAATTCAGCAACTTGTGCAAATTTCACTCCTTTCAATGGTGATGCTTCCATAACTTCTGAAACCTTGCACACTGCATATGCTGCACTCAGCACACCATCATCATTTCTCAGACATGATCCATCCACAAACAGCACATGATCACTCTCAGGCAATGGAAGATCTCTTATGTCTGGTCTCGGTTTTGTACAGTAATCCAGCACATCCAAACAATTGTGATCATCTTCTGTCTTTATCCCCACACCTTCATTATCTGGCAATAATGTTGCTGGATTCACATTCACACATCTCTCAAGAGTCACATTTGATGCTCCCAGAATGACTTTCACATATTTAGTCAGCCGACTATGTGACATATACTGAGTTCTGCTTCTTGTCAAAAGAATTGCCACATTATGAGGTACAAATACCCTTACAGGATATCCCATTATGATTCTTTCACTCTGTTCCAGACTTTTACATGTTGCAGCTACAGATTTCAGACAACCTGGTAAACCCACAGCTACAGGGTCAAGTGTCGATGAGAAGTACGCAATAGGCCTTCTCAGTAATCCATGTTTCTGAATTAACACTGAAAGTGCACATCCATTTCTCTCACTGCAGTACAACTCAAACTCTTTTTCATAGTCTGGCATACCTAAAGCAGGGGCTTCACACATTCTGCTCTTCAACTCCTCAAATGCTGCCATTTGTTCTCCATCTAGTTCCAATGGGTCTTTCATCTCACTTTTTGTCAGCTTAATCAGTGGCTTTGCTATCAGCGAAAAATTAATTATCCACTGACGACAATAACCCACCATCCCCAGAAACATCCTCACTTCTCTCTGGGTCTTTGGGGCTTTCATTTCTCTGATAATTCTGATCCTGTCATCAGTCACTTTTCTCAGACCCTTTTCAATATTGTGTCCAAGATAATGCACCTCTTTCTTGCAAAATTGCAATTTGGCTGGAGATACCTTTAACCCTCCATCTGCCAGATGATTCAATAAAGCTATGGTATCTACTTCACAAGCTTCACGTGTCTTTGATGCCACGAGTAGGTCATCAATATACTGCACTAGTACTGAGTTTTCAGGCATGATCCAACTCTCCAATGACTTTTTCAATAACTGATTAAATATCGATGGACTCTCTGTGTACCCCTGTGGGATTCGACACCATGCTAAAATACGCTGGCCAAACCTAAATGCAAAAATCGGCTGGCTGTCATGATGCAATGGAATTGAAAAGAAAGCATGACAAAAATCAATCACTTTATACCACTCAGCATCATGTGGAATCTGATACAAAATCACTGACGGATTTGGCACAATAGGACAACATGCCACCACAATTTGGTTAACTTTTCTCAAATCCTGTACAATCCTGAACTTCCCATTAGGTTTCTTTAGCCCCATTATCGGTGAATTACACGGACTACTCAGTAGTTCTCTCAAAACTCCTTGCTGAATCATTTTCTCAATTATAGGAGTTATTCCTTCAATTATTTCTGGTGTCATTTTGTACTGAGGAATGTTAGGATAAGTAATTCCCTCTTTCACTGAAATTTTCACAGGATCTACATTATTCATCAATCCCACATCCTCTCCAGTAAAATCCCAAACTGTCTTTTTCACTGTGTCTCTCAGCTCTTGAGGCAAATCCTCTGGATTAACCACAGCATATGTACCAACCATCTCACTTTCTCTATTATCTAGAGTCATTCGGTACAAAACATCTTCATCTTGTGTTTCAAAAGCTATTCCATCCGGAGTACAAAAAATTGTACAGTTCATTTTACATAGCAGATCCCTGCCCAACAAGTTCACTGGACTAGTGTCACAGACTACAAATCTGTGCATTTCCGAAAATTTCCCTATTTGTACCCTTACTTGTTCAGTAAGTCGTGTCCTGATTTGTGTATTTGCTACACCAACTACTTGGATTGCTTCATCCGAGAGAGGAAGATTTCTAATATCTGCTGACCTGACAGTTGATCTTGTCGCACCTGTGTCTACTAAAAAAGTAACACTTTCTTCATTTATTTTCCCATCTACAAATGGTCCTGCCTGGTCTATTTCTAGAGTTGCACCAAGTATGCACTCTTCCTCCTCTCCTCGGCACCGTCAATAATCACCTTCAGACTCACTCCCTTCATTCTTTAACAAATACTGTTGTACCTGGTTAGAACGCCTTGGTTTGTTTACCTGCTCCTCATTGTAGAATCCCGAATCCTGATTGTACTTTTGTGACCCTCTACTCTGCGGCAAGGGCGGTTTTAGCTCTTGGCTCTGCTGTCTCACAACCTTCTGTTGTTGCTGCTGTTGATTATTCCCCTCATTCTGCACCTGTTGATTTAAGGTTTTACTCTCGTTATTAGCTAATGGTGGATTGGTACATTCAGATCTCCAATGTCCCAGTTGGCCACAGTTGTGACAAGGGAACTTCTTCTTCGCTTCCTCAAGATTCCCCTTTCCTTTCCCTGCATATCTGGGCCTATTCCCTGAATTATTTGCCTGTTCCACCAACTGTGCTTCTTGTCTCTCCGCAACCTTCACTTGTGCCCACATTGCTTTCTCTTTCAGCTTTCTCTGTTTTGCTTCAATTTCATCACTGAAGTATTTTGCATGTCTCAGAATCTCATCTATTTTCTTACTCTGCCAATCCACTGTATGCTCACGAATTCTCTCACTAATCTCAGGTCTCAGGCCATATACAAATCTGTATACAAAATGACTCAAATCTTTGTCACCCAGGTGCTCATCCCCACTGAATTGTTTAAAAGCCAGTATCAGCCTCTCATAAAAAGCATGAACTGATTCTTTTGCTTCCTGGTGTGTTCGATCTATCTTAACCCAGTCTGTCTCTTTTGGAGGTACTTTACTTTTCAGGTATACAATCACCTGATCATACTTCCTCATTACCTCTGGATCTGGTGCTCCTGTTCTCTGATCTCTTGGATATTCCTCAGTAGGCCAACTTACAACTATTTTACACTCAGCCCACAAATCTGCTGGAACAATTATATCAAACAGACTATTCAGGTCAATCCACAGCACTTTTGACAATTTCACAAACCTGTCTACCTGCCTATACCACTCAACGGGCTTTTCTCTCAGTCGAGGGAAATCATTCGTAAATGATAGAATATCCTGTCTGGTCCATGGAACATGTACATATCCTCCTCCAGGTATTTCTCTCATAGGATAAGCATCCACTATTTTCTCTTTTTCTCTCACAGGAAATGCTGAATAAGTCCTGTCCACTGATTCTTCCCTTATCTTATACCACCTATCCTTCCATTTTTCTACGTCACCCCATTTTCGCAATAAGGCGATCATCTCTTTAATCTGTCCTGTTCTACCATTACCATTCAAATTTTCAATATCCTTGTCTGTAAAATCCATCCTATAAGACCTCTGCAATGCTTTCACCTTATCAATGTCAACTCCTTGCTCACTCGCTATTGCTCTTAACCTGTCATGCGTATTTTTAGCTCTCCAGGTAATGTTTTTACACATGAATAACAATTCTCCATCATGATGATTTTTTAGAATGTCTGTAGGAACTGTCCCTACAACAAGCTCCTCTAATTCTATGCGTAACTTGGCCACATCAATTGCCTGGGAATCTTTATCCCTCTTTTGAAGGACTTTCATCCAATCATTCAAATCTTCAGCTGTTATTTCAGTAGTTCTTTTCACTGGAACCACCTTTTCTGGCATCCTCTGTGGTTCTAACATTGGCATCCCTGAACAACTAGCATCACTAGTATCCAATCTCGAATTAGACTGTACCTCTAATCCTCTACTGCATGTGTCACGTCTGAATTGTCTCAAATCATCATTACTTTCTTTCCTTTTTCCTGAGTCTCCTGAGGGACCAGCCAAACTTGTTATCTTATTCCCAACATATGGAACCACCAAACCATTTTCACCCATCCTCTGTTTATCAAAAACAGGCATAACCGGACCTATAGTTACAGGCACCGTAACAGCTTCTAGATTCTTCGTCAGCTCCCTAATCTTTTCAGTCAGTTCTGATGTAGTTCTGGCTAATTCTCTCGTATTCTCAATGATACGCAATGTATCTCTTATCGGAGAAACAACTGGTGTGCTCTCTTCTGGTTCTGGTCTATATGGAGGTGGTCTCTTGTAAATCATGTCATTCAAGACCTCATCCTCATAATCGCTAACTCCATATCTTCTCACTTCTGTCTCAGGAACTCTCTCCATTCCCTTCCTTTCTTCCTTCTCGTCAACTGTTCTCATAGGATATAATCCCTCTGACATACTAGCATCTCGCCATCTCCTCATTCGATCATGATGAGTTTCACGATCATGTTTCCTCCCAAACATGTATCTATAATTGCCTCCAGACCTCTGTTTTTCTCGCTCATGTACTTCCTCTTCCCATTCCACTAAAGCCTCAAACTGTGTCGGCCTTGGTCTAGGCTCTAGACCCATCATTTTCTCTCGCAAATTTCTCAACACGGCCAAATTAAATGAACCATGTTCTGGGAATGCTAAGACACCATCTTCCTTAGTATATCTAGCCCAATTCTCCAACCATATACAGGTATGATACCCATATCTCGCAACCATAAAGGATGCAGGCGTTTTCGTTGGAGGTAACAATTCACCTTCTCTTGTTTTAACATCTTTATCCTTGTCAAACCATCTCTTTATTTTTCCGAACAAGGATTTCTTCTTTTTCTCTCCTTGGTAATACATTTCTACGCTTACCAAAACTTTCTAATCCCTTCTGTAATACAACTGTACAGTACGATATTTAATCCAATAACAACGCGACTCACACCAACGCACCAATCCTGGAGCGTCTACGTTACCTTGTACCCCTTCCAATCCTTGCGCGGCTCACACCAACGCACCAATCCCAGCACGAGCGCTGTTCTGATTCAATATCCAATCAGAGCGCGGTCTGTTTTACGTCAGCAGTCGCTGCAGTCGCTCCTGCTCCTGTCTCCTGTCACTCGTCTACCCCTCCTTTACAAAATCTTCTCAGTAGACTTCGTGTCAAAATTTTACAATATCTATTAGTTACAACATATAAACATCTCCATTGTCTGCTTCGGTAACCTTAGAATAGTAAAGAAAATCTATTTCACAAGAATCCCGTCTCTTCCCTGAAACAGCACTCACTTCTGTTCCACTACGGAATTATTACTCTCGTTGACACAGTAGCACATTCTTCTACTCTGCCCTTCTAACATGCATCCAGTAACTGCTTCCTCCTGGACTGCTCCAAAGAGTCTTACAATCAACTAAATGCTCATACATTCACGCACTTTCATACAAGAAAATGTAGTACATGCACACAGAATCCTGCTTTTCCCGAGAACAGCGAACAGTCTGTCCCACTACAGAATTATATCACACATTAACCAAGCAGTGTTTACCTCTGCCCAGTCCTTCAAACAAGCTCAGAGAATACCTATTACTCCTCCGTGATAAGCTTTAACGGCAAACCTTACGGATCCCTGGGACTTAAGACCAGAGTTTCACAGATAACCTTCGCTATCATACACACTCCTTTTATACTAGAAATATATCCCTAATAGTAACACACGACGATGTCACTGATTCCGAACCCAGACAATGTGACGCGCAACTTCAATTGTCACACGTTTTTCCTGCATATACTTCCCTCTGCCCTACTACGGAACTGCTACCAGCTCCCAAATTCCAGAAGCACTACATAAAACTCAACACAACGACTCCAACATATAGTATTAGTACATATACCAACATCAATCAATAATCAATAAATCAAAAGCCAATATAAAAGCAATCTAATCAGATCAAGACAATAATCAAAACCATCAAATTCTGCTACCAGGAAATTGGTGCAGATCAGGGCATATAAATTCTCCCTACTTCCACGGATAGAGTAACTTCACAGATACACGCACATACACTCACCATACACTTGGGCCCATTTCACCGACATTCACTCAGATTACTCTATCAGTACCAACCATGAGAGAGGAAACCTCCTAAACACCCTGCATCTACAACAAGGTCGATGAGACCTAATAGATACTATCTTGAGTCATGATTTAAACAACAATAATCACAATAGAGTACTCAATAATTGACAAGAAATAACCACCAACACTGTATTCAAAATTATGGTACTTTATCTAAAATTAGTTCAAATGGAAAGGCAATCAAAATAAAATCATTATTCTCATAGTTACCTATTTTAGCTAAATGTCATAAATGGGTCAGGACAGGTCTCTTAGTAGAAGTCTCCCAAGTCGCCGTCCTCACAGCATCGATCCTCACCAACACAAGTTCGGAAAGAAGTGGCCTCAAAAATCCAAATGCAATGACCACAGACCCTCTCTAGTCTAGTATATTTATAATAAAAATTACAAAATAAAGCAACATAAAATGTTCTGAGTTTCCGTTGAGCCGCTGAGCAGAGCGAGCAGGAAAGGATGTAGCATCGCTACATTTGGAAAATCTCCTCTCAGAAAAATCACAAAAATAAAAAGACGGAAGAAGGAAACTCAAGTTTACAAATGTTTCTTTCGAAGCCGCTCTTCCTTGATATCTCTAGCAGAGCCACCGCAGCATTGTCATTGTTCATTGTGACCTTATCCTCGTCCAAGGCACTTGGACTTACGCCCAGAACTGCTGTCCACACGGAAAACTTTTAAACCAGGCGAAGACTGTGGTCAGGTGACTCTCGACCATGTTCAGCAAGGCCTTCTCATCAAAATTCGATCACTAGAATACAGGCTGTAAACGGTAGCCATCTTGTTTTAGGCCAAAATTAACCATCTTAATCGAAAGAAATACAAATAACGTTACTACATCATCGCAATGATTAAACAATGTTAATTCCCACTAATACCCTTATGTGTATGCAATTAACTAGCCAACTGCAACATATTTAAGCATTAGTACACGTTATTTCAAAAGCGTTTTGTGCTTTAAAACAAACAACACTTAGCAACATTCATTTAATAAAACCTGCACATTATTATTAAACAACATGTATGCTTTCCCACGTAATTTCTCTTGTTAATCAGGTTGGTTAATTAGAATTTTCACACAAGACAAATAATTAATAATTATGAATTAGTATTTTTTTAATCACGACTTATAGACAAAACTGGAGCTTTAAAAAAAACCCGATAAATTTTCAACAGAAAACTCTGCTCCAGCAGTATCAATGAACTCAGGCACGGCTGACAGAGTGCTGGCAGGAGGTCGATAACACAGCAGTCCAGAATAGAGAGTGCCTCCCTGCCCTATCATGGAGAAGCCCAAAATCTCACAGCCCGAGATACTCTTAGTCTCCAGCATTGAGACATTGAGTGATTCCCTATAAATAAAGCCCACACCGCCTCCTCTGCCTCCCTCCCGCGGGTTATGTCTGATCTTATAACCAGGAGGGCAGGCTAACCCCAATTCCACCGCATAGTCCACTCTGGTCCATGTTTCTGTCATGAAAAGAACATCTAGCTCACAGGACTCAATGAGCAGTGCAATTTCCATGTGATGTTTGCTCAAAGATCTCACATTCAGCAGACCACACGACAGGGACTGCGTGCACCTACTGGTGGCATGAGGCTGATGGCGCATAGCCGTACCTGAGTCGAATTTTAACAGCAGTTCTCTGGTATACGTCAGCCGAGCATCGGACGATGGAGCAGGGTCCCCGGCTCCCGGCGCAACCTGTGCGCGAACGGGCGCAAACGGGCTTACCTCTGGCGCACCTCCGGCACGCCGCCGTCGCGCTCGCTGCGCACCAACGCTGTGCGCTGGTACACCCATCCCTTACATACTGTGACGATAATCCGCGCGGGAGTCCTGCGAGGAAACACCTCTAGACCCACCAAAGATGGCACCTGAAGGCGGCCCGATCCAGGGAGCCTCACCAAAGATGGCGGCCGGGACGCCGCAATCGCGTCCTAAGTAGTCCCCCGAAATCTGGCTTCTTACTAACTCCCGCAAAGTGCAGGTGAGTTTACAGACTTTTAACGTGCAAGTTTGAGCTAGCTAAAGCCCCCAGTATTAATCAACAAAAAGTGCCAAACGCCAAAACTAGCAGTGCGAGTTGCAGTATATTAAAAATGGAATAAGAATCATAAACTAAAGCTACAAAGTACGCGTTAGTGCTGAGGTATAGAGTCTACCTGAAGACAGCAAGAGGCGCCTTAAATATGCTGTCCGGTGCGCGGGAGTCCTGCGAGGAAACACCTCTAGACCCACCAAAGATGGCACCTGAAGGCGGCCCGATCCAGGGAGCCTCACCCAAGATGGCGGCCGGGACGCCGCAATCGCGTCCTAAGTAGTCCCCCGAAATCTGGCTTCTAATTAACTCCCGCAAAGTGCAGGTGAGTTTACAGACTTTTAATGTGCAAGTTTGAGCTAGCTAAAGCCCCCCAGTATTAATCAACAAAAAGCACCAAACGCCAAAACTAGCAGCGCGAGTTGCAGTATATTAAAAATGGAATAAGAATCATAAACTAAAGCTACAAAGTACGCGTTAGTGCTGAGGTATAGAGTCTACCTGAAGACAGCAAGAGGCGCCTTAAATATGCTGTCCGGTGCGCGGGAGTCCTGCGAGGAAACACCTCTAGACCCACCAAAGATGGCACCTGAAGGCGGCCCGATCCAGGGAGCCTCACCAAAGATGGCGGCCGGGACGCCGCGATCGCGTCCTAAGTAGTCCCCCGAATTCTGGCTTCTAACTAACTCCCGCAAAGTGCAGGTGAGTTTACAGACTTTTAATGTGCAAGTTTGAGCTAGCTAAAGCCCCCCAGTATTAATCAACAAAAAGCGCCAAACGCCAAAACTAGCAGCGCGAGATGCTGTATATTAAAAATGGAATAAGAATCATAAACTAAAGCTACAAAGTACGCGTTAGTGCTGAGGTATAGAGGATATATCTTCTGCTAAATGTTGTATCTATTCACAGTTGTTCATTCACAGCATTTCATATTGCAGTGAGCCAGCTGCATGTGACTGACAGTGCACAATGCAGTCAACAAACCCACTTTTATCCATGTGATTCTAGGCTCTATCTAATTCTCTCACACGCAGTTTAAAACACTCCCAAATTCTCTACATTCTGGCTTTCTCTTGTACAATTTGAGTGAACTCCACAACATTATCTTTTATATGTTACAGGATGCTGGTGCTCTGTTTTTGTATCCAAACATTATAAACCTTTATAAATAAAAAAAAATAACATCTAGCTGTTCATAACTTACACGAGGAGTACTTCCATATTTAAAGTGAGTACAACAGGGATGCTGCAGTTCATGACATGTGTCAATCAAAAGGAAATCGTGTTCTGCAGTTTGCATGGGTTTGCTCTGAGTTTTACCTGAGAACTGTTGTGATTTGTTTGGTTTATTGAAGAGGGGCACGCAGTGAAATGATGATTTAAGTAGATGGGAATGAAGTTAATGGAGGCGTTATTGTACCAAGTGGTCCAGAATCAACTATCACTGGATTGTAATGATTAAGTAGGATCAGCTTTTCACCATTTCATTAAATCAGCATAATTAAACATTGACCACAAATCTTCAATCCACGTAACAGATCATTTGAGGATATCTTTAATGAAATGTAATAAAAATGTGCTCAATAATTATGGACAAAAATTTAAATGTGGGCTAGTTATGCCCTGAGAGATATAGTTCACATATTTGCAATCTGCTTCAGAGCACGGCACCTAATGTGTAAACTGTAAAATGCACGTTTACCGAGTTTGGTATCTTGGGGTTGAATAGGCAAATGATCGTTACTATACAACTCATTGATACACATTTTATCAACTTTGGAAGGATGAAAGGATGAGAAGACAAACCAGATGTCAGACCTGCGACCATGAGGTCAAACACATACCCCTGCACTGAATGCACTGGTCATCTGTGCCATCAGACCGGGTTTCATATCTCCATTTCTGTATAATTGAAAACCAGACAAGCATACTTTTTCTTTTTTCCACTGCTTTCCCATTGCACTAAGTCAAATGTTGCCATTCCCAGACATGAGAAATTCCTCATTTAGGCTATCAGACTGCTCTCAAGCAACCACACCATTACAAAGCATCCTTCAAAGGCAGAATTCATGTAGTACCCTGATGCCTATCAAGAGCAACACTGAAAAAAAACATCCAGAATGTTGATAATGAGAAAGAGAAAAAGAACAAAACTATTTGATAATAAACCACAAAGGCATTGCGGTTTTTCCCAAAGATATATTCCCTATTATACTGATGTTAAATTTCCTATAAAATAACTGAGCATCTTTTAGTCTGGGTCTCCAAGCCTGGAACAAGAGAGTGACTACTCACCAGCGTTCGAAGCGCGCTTCGTGTGCGACCTACCCTGTCGTCGGAAACCGGGATTTGTGAATGGTGCTGAGACAGTCTGTTGCCATCTTCCTGGCTTCCATCTTTGCCCTGGGAGTTTTTGACATGATTATAAACTCACTTGCATTTCCAAACAGGTTTTGCAGTTTTTATTTAGCCTTGCCAACATTATCACATATTCAATCCCCTATTCACATTTCACAGAGGACAGAAATAACTGGTGCAACACTTTTCAACTTCTCAAGATGTATAGCAGAAAAGTGATGAGCCTTTCTACACTGAATTACTTCAGCTAATATTTTGTATAGCCGTGGAAAGGGAAAAACCAAGATATTTTGAGCTATATTGCTATGTGTATAAAATATGTATTGCCTGTGCGTTTGTGTTTTTTATTATTTGCATTATAAATGATGCTGTGGTTAATTAACAGTAATCCTTATTGCAGAGTCCTACTCTTCCTCTTCACGTTCTTTGCATTATAAGGGAAGTTGAGTCCAGGAAACAGTCAACTACTCCATCCGTTAACATTAGAAATGCATTTAACAGTCTTTCCTTGACAACATAAATAGTAACCAGTCCTATTTGCAGCATCCAAGTAGTCAACTAAAGACACTGACCAAACAGAAATTAGGGAGAGAGGCAAGACTGTGGCAAGAGAAAGTGGAACATAGCATGGTGAGGAGATGTAAACAGAGTTGTACCACAAAATCTAAAGATATAATAAACAGTATTCATTCTATTACCAACAGCCCTCCTCAACAGTTGTCATTGAGTAGTGACTTTATGCCCACTATGACTGTCAGGAAGCACTGGATCCCAATATTGTTCAGGAATTTTAAATAAATACTCAAGACAAGGGTCCCAGAGGACTATAATCGTAAATCCATACCTCAGAAACATGAATCAGTCCATCTACAGTAGGACAGCATTGCCAATAGTCATCAAAATCCCAAAGTTCCAGAAGGGTCACACTAACCAGAGTAGGTACACGAAGTATTCAGGCATGTGTATAGGCTGCCAAACTCACCTACATGGACCAGGAGTTGTCGGTGAACCAGGAAATCACACAGGTCACCACAGACTGAATTAGATGGAAAGACACACACAGGAATACAAATGACCTAGGAGACAGCAGCACAATCTAACAAAAAATGTGAATACTTTGCAAAACCCATGAGTGAAGAAGAGAGAAAGTGGTCAAATCTGCAATCCAAAGAGTAGGCTGCATCTGACATCATAACAATTCGAAGAGTGTGAAATCAGGAACTCATCTTCATAGGCCATGAGAAACCTAGAGCCCAAACTTTCTCAATGGCAAAATCCTTAATGGTGAAAAGTTCACTAAACAACAGTTAAAAGAGAAACGACAAGAGCAAAGCACATAACCTTCTTGGCACTTCAACCATAAAACGTCCACGCTAATGATGTAATGTGCATTGAGTATTCTAAGCATCACTGATAGAGAAGGGGAATCACAGCAATACTAACATGTGAGTACAAAACTTCTCAGTTCAATGGTAGATGCCCACGGTCTACTTGGTGGATTAATATTTTATTAGGCACTCTTTCCTCCTTACGATTAGCAAATGCCCTTTCTAAATACACCTGTATTCTAATATTTCGCTACAAATCACATACAAACTTCTTTAATATATGAATCTACAATGTCAAAGACAATGTTCGGATTGCATTTAGGCTTAATAAACAGCATATGTGTAATTCATGTTATCAGATGTAAATCACCTATGCTATATATGATCTAAAATAGAAAATTTAATTTACAAAAATTAACACATGAAAGGTTTTTGTAATAGTCAGACATCTGCTAGTTAATGGGTGAAGGACATATATAAACTATAGATCAGAACCAAAGGTATAATTTACTAGAAAGCAACAGCTATTAAAAAAAACAAGCATTTGCAATGCAATCGGTCTCGCCTTTGGGACCTTATATGTATTCAGCTATGCAGCATATTAGCCTGGGTGCTGAAACATCTACTGTTCATTAACATGAGGGAAAGTAAGCACCAAACTGTGTGACAAACCAGGTATGGGAACACATGGAGAGAAATATTGCTTTTCAGTGGGAAATGGTATAGTCCAAAGCTCTTTTTTTAATTTAAAATCAGGGCCTTCAGTGGTCATATCACTGAAAATACCAGATTTGGAAAAAATATTATTGTCTACAGGTGCTCGTGGAAGGCAATTTCTATGGACTGGGGAACTAGAGAGTGCTAAAGTCATTCTGGTATTTTACTGACCTCTGCTGGTCGTTTTCTATCAAGAAAGTTAAATAGAGGCAGTAGCCAGAAAAATAAAGAAAATGAAGTCCCTAAGCAGAAAGCGATTCTGGTACTTTACTGACCACTACTGGTCGTTTTCTAGCAAGACACTTAAATAGAGGCAGTTGAACAGAAAAAAGTCCCTAAGCTGAAACAGACAAGTCCTAGGGATGATCTCCAGAGTCCACAAATTACATACTCATAAAAGTAAGTATATACCAAAGTATACACAAGAGGTCTCGATGCTCGACCTAAAAAAAAATAACATGGCAAAGCTTTTAGCCAGATTTGAAAAGTTTGCATCTCGTCTTTTTTTCGGTGATTATCCAGCCAATTCAGATTTGTGTCACAGAAGTGGTGTGTCCTGCCTCCAGTAAAACTGATTGAGCATTGTTAACAGAATTTTCCCCCATGGGACCATTCAAATCTTGTAAAGCCATCTTCTTCCGGTGCATTTCATATTACAAAGAAATCACTTGTGGTGGTGCACCTCTCAAAGGAAAACAGGCATGTCACAGATAACCAATGGGGGACCGTAAGCCAGCATTCACTTGTGGGGCTCTGACGTAAACAAAGAGCCAGTTCACAAGATCTTTTGTATGCACCCAAGCAAAATTTAGGCGTGCCAAAAAGTTGTCAGTGTGCATGAAAGCTCAAATTCTGATTCACACAATCTGCTTTTAGGTATTCCCTCTTGGAATTTCGCGCTGTGGACAATCTGATAGCACAGCAGATTGCCTACAGTACAAAGTGCTTAGACAGGATCAGACACACATCTGTGAAGTGCCTGCTTACTCTGACCAAACGAATCTCGCATGAAAACGTTAAAATGTAGTGTGGGACAAGGGTTGTAAATATGCATGGCACCCATCGCTTTTTTGTGCAGGATGAGCCAGTTCAATGCAGCCTAAAGTGGCTGAATTGTTAAGCATGGTTATGAGTAATATTTGGAAATTAAAGCTGTCCAAAAAAGAGTTTAAATATTGAAAACACTGGAACAAAGAGGAACTGGTATAAGAATAAGTAGGATATCGTTATATAGAAGCATGAACAACACATTGGTGGAGTGATATTTCTGGAATCATACGGTTTGCATTTTATTGTTTAGATTTTACTAAATGTATGCTGTGTAGCATAAATATTGTTGTCAGTATTAAAGTGTACTTTGCTGTAAACTTTAAGGTAAAGTATTTTAGGCTACAGTGATGTTATTAATGTGGGTAAGGGTGCTGAGTGTAGAAGTTATTATCATAATCACTTATAACTTGATATATAATATTATATTCATTTGTTAACCTATACTCTATGTTCTTTAATTTTTGAACCCCACTGACTGTTTATTTTTCTTTTGAGTGGACTGTAAGAGTGCATAGGGTTGTGGGTCAAGGTTATTAATGTGTCGATATGCCTAGAAAACCTGGTGTGCGATGTAGTACAGTATTCTATAGAAGTGCAAGCAATCCACATAAATGGTTGGTACCCATGACATAAACTGCTTTGCCTTTTCTCTCATAGTTTAATGGGTTTTTGTTCATGCAGATGCCTAAGTCTAACAGAGTGAAATGTACCATCATGTCATAACTTGTAATATCTAGGCAAGATTTCACCTAGCATATTGTGCTGGACTCCACTTTTTGTTAAGGTCAGAGAGACATCTATGGATACCTATCTGCAACAGGGAAATATGCTTTTTGTCTGAAATAAGAAGTTGTCTATCACTCCAGCTCCTCCACACAGCTCCCACCACCTCTATATCAGAGAAATAAACATGTCAAATAATGTCATTTAGTTGAATCCTAGCAAAGCAGTAGGTACTTCATTTATTACCACTGAGTTATGTTTCCAAACAGTCAGTTTTAGGCCCCTCCTTGATGTTGTCCTTCTAGACACCGACCTTTGAGACATGGGTCTTGCAATTATCCAGCACCTGCTTTTACCATCTAAAACCTCTAAGGTGGATTCTTCATTTCTTGAATACTACCCTCTTCATTCACTTGCAGAAGGTCTTTGGGCCTGATTTAGAGTTTGGTGGATGGGATACTCAGTCACAAATGTGACGAATATCCCGTCCACTGTTTTACCAGTGCCATGCAATATAATACACTTGTAAGATGGCGGACGGGAAATCCATCATGTTTATGATGGCGTATCCCACCCGACCAAACTCTAACTCACGCCCTTTATTCAGGCAGGTCTGAAATATTGTAACAGTCTCAATATTGTGGTGTAGGCAATATTCTTGCACAGCTGCTGGTAATTCAGAACACAGCGGCGAAATGTATCATTGGTCAGAAGGAAAGGGCTCATATTGTGTCCACTCTAAACATTTGCCACTGGCTAGCTACCAGTGGGAAAGAGAATTTTGTTTAAATTCAGGCTGTGCATAGATCAATATTTGGGAAATGTCTTTGCTTTTCAGCCTTTAGATTGAGCTGGTAGTAAACCTGGTGCACCCTTCAATGTTAAGTTCTATTAACAGGAGTTATTTATCCCTCCCTCCTTTCTTTCTTTTACTGTCACTGTCTTCTTGTATTTATCTTCCACTTTCTCCTTGTTATGTATTTCTTTTTTGGGCTACTGGAGAAAAACAGATTTTGAAAAATAAGCCCTGGTTCTCAAAAATGGATGCTGTGCCCACCAATTACAACCACTAGCACAAATTCAGCAGTATGCGTGGTAGTACAAACTGCTAGGCCACTAGGGTCTACTCTAGCTTTATCAGAAACTTTACAATCTGAATTGCTCAATAAATTGGGAAAATATCAAATGTATAGACTGACAACAGAGCACCCTCTTTTTATAATGATTCGTTCAACCTTCTATAATCAAATCAAAAACAAAGATTACATTTGATGGGCTCGAGTAGGACGCTCATCAAAAAGTTCTTTATTAAAGATCCAAAATCATGAAAGTCTTTCCATTTCCCAATAATTTGTACCATTTAATGTTTTTCACTTTACAGAACACCAGCAAATGTCCAATCTTTTAACAACCCCAGTCTGTAATGGATCCACCAGCTCAAGATTAGTTCCAACTCTCCTCTAAATTGCTCTCTCCATGGCATCTGTGTCTCATGATGATTGACTGGCATTTCTGTATATGCTCTGCTAAGGCGACTGGCTGTAGGTCCTTTGTTCCACCTGAGTTTAGGTTATTTTTGGATTGAACCAGCAGTTCAGTCTGTTTGCCTGTCGAGGTGTGAGTGATGTCAACCAGTGTGACACACGTGACGCTGTGCCAAGCTGAAGTAATTGCGAAGTGGTTACTCACTCGCTTATTTATTTTAGGATTATAATGAAAGTTTATTCAACAATTAAAACGAAATTGTAACAATTAAGCAATATTTAAAGGCAATTAAAACTCCCACAGCCGCGCAGGGAGCCACTTTGCAATCAGACACACAAAGCCCTACAGTTGTGCAGGCTGCAAATGGTGACATCGCCTTCTTGGCAACATGTCTGCCCCCTGGGTGGAAAGACACAGTTTGAACATAGGGTCGCCTAGCAACATTCTAATTTTTGTACCTGCTGGTAGGTTTTTGAAACACTTTCCGAAATGCAGCGTTTGTCTTAAGAGCAACTACTTCATTTACACCTTTCCTGACAGTGCTGGCACGAGATTTAGTGATTTAGACGGCTGAAGGCTACCATTTTTCCAAACAGTAAGCGTAATACATTCCATTTTTTTCCACAACAACCAACAAAAGGTGCCTTTTCCTAGAAGAAGATAGTTACGAGTTGTGGTGCTGCGCCAAACTCAAAATTGTGGTGCATAAACTTTAATCTGTAAATTCACATTAGATGGTCTATTTTGCATCTTCCACATAGCACAAGAATATTTTACCCTATAAACATTTGCCAATTACAAGTGGAGAGACTTGGGTGCGCAGAAAAAAACATGCATGCAATGGATGAAACGAAGCAAAGGACATACGAGACATACAAGAAAGTAAAACAACATAGAACAAGCATTGGCATAGCCAATAGGTCTCGCCTTTGGGACCTTATAAGTGTTTAGCCATGCAACAGTTGCATAACTAAATACTTATAAGGTCCCTAAAGCGAGACCTATTGGCTATGCGATCGTGATCAAACATCAAAGCGGTCGTGCGGCCGCGAAAGTGAAAGTAATCGCGGTAAAGCGCGGCGCACGCGCCCGCGCACATGCACTGTAGCTCTAGGCTGGCCTGGTAGCACTTTTTGGAGCCCTCTCAATAAGTTGCGCAAGACCAGCACATGCGCTGGGTCAGGCGAGACCTGAAAAGGACGATATGATCGTAGGGTGTAATGCTTGTCTTCCTCTCGCTGGTTTTGGGCAAGACCAAAGCTTGAGGAGAAAAGAAATGTAGAAGAGGAGCCAATAGCAAAGAATGAGAAAAGAGGATATTGCCCGTTGACCCAAGTTTCCCACATTTCACTTTTTTCTTCTCTCTCTCGAATATCGTCGTTCACTTTCCTTAGAAATGGAGCAGCAACCAGTCGGGGTTGAGAGGTGCACACACCCTGAATAGCTGCCAGCAACATATAACCTGGAGAAAGCATATATTTGGGACGCCACATTAAAAAAAAAAAATAATAATTGTACATTTGATTGTTTGCCTTGAATTTGGTGCCCATCATAACTTGGATACCTAAGCAACTACCTCTTTCAACTATATGGATGATCTGCCCCAGTTTGGGTAAAATATGGTATGTGGCCGGTGGGACAGGCAGCGACACTGCTTCTACAGGAATATTGACTATTGAATCAGTGACTGTAAAGAAGTAATGGAACCAGACAAAAAGGATAAAATAGACAAGATAGTCTGAATGTGGCAGAAAGTTTATAAGACTCACAGCAATACTTGGGGACATTAGCAGAACACACATGTGATCAAGCACAACAAATATCAGCAGACTCTCACTATACTTTCAAGGTTCTGTATAGATAAAACACGCAGGAAGGAGGCGGGAAACAAAACAATAGCACTGAGTAGAGGAAAGAGGGCAGTCTTCAGAGGATAATGGAAGTGTCCTGCAATAAACTGATGAAGTGAAACTAACTGAGAGTTGGACAGGTGGACATCCTACTGGAAGCATGCTGAGGTGCCTTTTGAAGTGTCTCTTTGAGTACATAGAATATGGTTTAGTCCGTATTACTCTTTCACTTGGTGATTGATTGTTCCTGGGCTTGAAATAGAGTGGACCATGGTGAAACGGTCAGACCACGGGCTTAGTCGTGTTAAAGCACAGTGAGCTTTCATCCACAACTTCCACTAAAATGCCACCACATGAGGGGACAGGATTGCACAACCACAAACTCTAGTCTAGCCAGTAAGAGGCAAGAGTGGCATGTTATCAGGAAGGATGCAGTGTGTGTGAAAGCAGACAAGACAAGAAGAGAGAGGTTGGAATTTGTACTGAGGCCACCTTCTACAGTTTTGCGGCATCTACCTTCTCACCTTACCTCATTGCCTTGCACCATGATACCAGCTTGCTTAATGTTCTAGGGCTCTGTACTAGAGTTCTTGTGCTCAGATTTCATTGTGGCAGCAATGACCAAGAGCAGTCAGAGAACCCACAGTGCTCAATTGGCTCAACTCACCCAATCTAAATTTGAACAGCTATTTTTCAAGACTCCTCTGGTTCACTTTTAAAGAGCTAGGAGGAAAGATTCCTGTTGACATACCAGGAGCCCTAAATAGCCGCGTCTTAAGACCAAAATACATAGCGAGGGAACACAGTGATGCACTGCAAGCCGCACTGCATTGGTGTGTGCCTGCTAACGGTATGCTACATTACAAGCATTTGATATAGCGTAAATGACTTACTCCTAACGGGATGTCCCGGCTCTAGAGCCTAGTTACCAGAGAACTGAACATAGATGCATCACAGAGAAAGGGAATTAGAATAGCCAAGATTTTAGCAGCTTTTTAACGTAGTAAAACGTTGGCAAGTACATATCTGTTGGGGCAGATTTTTCTGGTATTGCAGGATCAATTAATGGAAGGAGCGGCCATCGCTTGGAGTGGCACGTGCCGTGGCAGAAGATCTAAGGTTCCTCACAGGGTGGTAGAAACTAATTCTGTACTGAAGATAGATCAGGCCAACCCCCTACAAGGCTTTATGTGTAAGGTGGAAAAGCTTAAAGATACAGGGGCATATTTACAAGCCCCTATCGCCACCACGTCAATTTCAGTGATGTTGTGATGGTAATGGCGGCTTCGCCTTATTTGGAAGGCAGCATTAAGCCACTTCACGTGTAAATAAGGCACCCTTTTACTCTGTACTTACCGTGAAAGCGGAGGGCAATGGGTGTTGCGATGGGCGTTCTACCGCAACACTCATTGATTTTGACGCTGCGCCCTATTTACAAGTGTGGCGTAAATAGGAGGCAGCACCAAAATTAAGACCATGGAAAACCTGGTCGTTAACAGGTGAAACAAGGAGAAATGGTTTATGTCCCTTCCTGCACATAAACAATGAAAAAAAAAAGAAATTGTGCAACTTCTATGTGTGCTGCATTAAGCAGAACACATACAAGTTGCAGAATGTCATTTAAAGATTGTTTATGTGCAGGAAGGAAGACCTTCTTGCACATAATCCATCTTCCCCTCAATGCAGACACCCTTGCACTATTGTGCAAGGTTGCCTGAGTTGGCGCTAGGCTGCTAAGTTTAGTGCCAGCGCAGAGGGAAGGCAAGGCTGCACCATATTGTTGTAAATATAATAAAGCCTAGAAAATTGCATCAATATTGCCCCTGCTTAAGAAGCAGAGTCTGCACCCCAAAGATCCAAATAGCTTCAGACCTATCTCACAGCTTCCTCTGCCAGCTAAACGTGTACAGAAAAATATGAATTTTCAACTTAATTTGTTCCTACAAGAAGCTCAAGTGCTGAATCCCACGCAATATAGGTTCAGAGAGGTCCACAGCACGGAGTCTGCTCTTTGAAAATCGACAGAAGAGATGAGGGCAGTCCTAGACCAGGGAGGCAAAGCTGCGATGATTATGCTAGACTTATCTGCGGCCTTTGATACGGTCCATCATGATTTGTTGATGGTCCGGCTGCAAGAGATCGGAGTCCAAGGTAAAGCCTGGAAACTTCTTAAATCCTTTCTCTCAAATAGAGTGCAAACCGTCTCACTCGGCTAATTTTGTGCCAAACCTTTTTCGCTGCCCTGTGGGGTCCCACAAGGGTCGTCCATGAGCCCTACACTTTTGAATGTTTATGTATGATCCTTGGCCCCTCTGTTTGATTTGTTTGGCTCTGCGATGACGTCGTATGCTGATGACACTCAAATTGTGGTGTTGCTGCTGTCGGGGAAGGAACTGGGGACAGCAATTTGGTTCCATGATTGCATGGGAGCTGTAGGAAATTGGATGGCCCAAAACTGTCTCAAACTTAACTCTGGCAAAACAGAGGTTGACCTGTTTAGGAATTATGACAATTTTTGGACCCCTTGTTGGTGGCCTGATACGCTGGGTCCTCTCCCGACCCCCATTAGGAAAGTGAAAAATCTGGGAGTTGTGATAGATGATAAACTTAACTTTGGGGACCAAGTGAATGCAGTCCTTCAGCCACATCATTTGTTCTTAGAACTTGTAAGAAAATAATTCCGTTCCTGCCAAAGGACAGTCAGCGAACCGTAATCACAGCATTAACTATGTCCAGGTTAGACTATTGTAATAGTCTGTACCTGAACATTCAGGTAAGGTTTATGCACAGACATCAACTCCTTCAGAACGCAGCTGCCAGACTGCTCACTGGCATACCTAAATCTGCCTCAGTCTCTGGGGAGATTAGAAAACTTCATTGGCTACCTGTCAAGAAGCGAGTGCAGTTTAAATCTCTTTGCATTGTGTACAAAGCCCTTCAAAGTAATGGTCCTGACCACCTGAAATGGCAATTTGAGTGGTATGTACCTAAAAGACCACTTAGCTCTTCTGGAGCGAAACTGGTGACAGTTCCCTCTGTAAAAAAAGCCAGTTGGGGTGGCAGATGTTTTGTGGTTTGTGCAGCTAAGGCCTGGAATGACCTTCCTTTCCATCTCAGAAATATGACAGATTTACTGGCATTCAGGAAGGCCTTAAAAACCTGGCTTTTTAATGTCTAACTTTGGCTCTCATCTCATGTTCAGTTGGAGGATTGCAACTAGCACCAGGACACCTGTGGGTAACAGTAGCGTTTTACAAATGTCCTTAACATAACATAACATTGTGCAGCCCTGTGTTTCTGAAGTGGCAGAGTGCGGCGTTAAGCCAGGAAGGCTAACAACGCACTCCGGCACTTCACTATAAATATGCTCCACAGTGTTTTCTGACAAGAAGCCAGTGTAAGGGTCTTAGCTGGTAGCTAGTAGGCCAGGCATGCTCCTGTGTTCTGTACCCCCTACAATTGTGACAGAAGAGACTCATTCATGTCAACCAGCAGAAAGTTTTCATAGTCCAGGTAGTTAGTGAAAGGAGCCCATATGGCAGTCTTCCTGCAGTTCAAAGGAGGCCAGGGAATGACCTGCTAAAAAGGTGGACGATACCAAAACAGGTACTGCAAATTGAAATCACTTGATTTGCCATAGTAAACTTGTCATCCATTAGAAAGCTGAGGTTTTTTGCCACCCTTTAAGGGTGGGTGGGTTTCCCAGTTCCAATGGCCACCCATCATCTGACCATCTCTGATGAGTATTCGCAAAAAGGTAAGATTTCAGTTTTCCTCCCATTAAGTTGGAGACGCTTCAGTTTCATCAAATAAGTCACAGTGCACATGAAGTCCCAGAGTCTAGCTTTCGTTATATCCATGTTTTTTCCAAACAACAGCACCCGTTGGTTACGGTTTGTATAAGAAAGAATTTCTAGCCTGAAAGGTCTAAAAATCTTTGCCAAAAGGGCCACATAGATGTTAAAAAGTGTGGTACTCAAAAAAGATCCCAGAGGCACCCCGCAAGTATTGCTAACAATAGTGGATTTAAAAGGGGCAATAGACACCACCCAGGATCTACCATGCAAACAATTCCTCGTCCAGGTCAAGGTCTGGGAATGCACCCAGATGGCAGAGTCTTTCCATCAACACTGCATGCGACACTGAGCTGAATGCCACGGCAAAATCAAGATATATACGTACAGCTGAATTAGGAATAGCCAAACTGGCCCTGATGGAGTCAATGACTGTTTGGAGAGTTGCCTCAGTACCACGGGCTGCCCTGAACCCTGTCTGAGAAGAGTCCTCAAGATAACTGCAAAGTTGTTTATTGATCAATTTCTCCAAGACTTTGATAGGAAATGGCAACAGCGAGATAGGCCTGTAATTAGAACTCAGTGCTCACAGACTTCAGGGAATTCAAGCTATGTGATCCACTCAGCTAAAAGAAGGTGGCCAGGAAAATTAACTTATAAATTGCAACATATTACTTTGCTGCCAAGATACAGCGGTTATAGAAATGTGTACTGAACCACTTTCTAACATTTTTAATTGAATAAAAACCTGATTGCGCCTGACCTCCACACAAAAATGAAACTAATATTTATGGGTGCCGTGCTGAAACCCGCTGACAACAAAGTGATGCTTTCCAACACTTTTGATTTTAAAAATGAGGTATTTTGTCCTGCGGTCTCGTAAAGGAGATGCGGGCTATTTTAAATCAGTGCATGCTGTGAACAGACCACATCTTGGTTTGGCAAGGACAGCTTATAACATAAAATAATATTTTGTCATTGCTATGTGGAATTGAGCAAAATGCAAGCTGTTTTCATGTCAAGATGGAAAGCATTAATCCTTGGTTTCATTTGATATGAAACATAATCTGCCTATGAACACACCCTTTCAATATTAAAGTGTGGTGAATGTAAGAAGCTGTAGTAAAGAAAACACACAATAGAAGCGCCTATATCTCTGACTATGCAAATAGCCATTTGACTTTTAAAGTGTAAAATATCTGTCAGATTAACTATTTGACATTGGGATTCTTTGCAACAAAGTTTCGTAATGAAAAACACAGCAGTGTGCTTTCTATTTAAGGCACTCTCTACTTCACTCCTAAATGTGCAGCAAAGGATCTCTTTGTAAATTACTGAAGCCTTGGGGTTAATGTGCATGTGTTGAATGCATTATTACATCACAGCCACTACTCTGGGAGCCACCATCTCCGGAGTCACTACATTGACAGTGAATTTTAAATATATGGATATTCCCTGAAAAAAACAAAGATTAAAGTGGTGCTGTAGTTAGGTGGAAATGTAACATTTTAAATTTTAAA
This sequence comes from Triturus cristatus, assembly GCF_964204655.1. Classification (NCBI taxonomy): domain Eukaryota; kingdom Metazoa; phylum Chordata; class Amphibia; order Caudata; family Salamandridae; genus Triturus; species Triturus cristatus. The sequence goes on from NC_140590.1 coordinate 1,578,526,958, forward strand.
AAGCCGCTAAAATTCACCAGTTATAGTTACCATAAGTAATTATAACCTGCACCCTCGCAATGCACTGCTTGTGCTACTATATTACATTACTTGTGACATGTGCTATGACATCATTGATAACATCACTGATGACATCTGAAATTGCATTATTGATGACAACACTACGCATGACGGGGCTGCAAGTTATAGTTACTTCAGTTAAGCATAGTTGGTGGATACAGTATTTATTTTAAAGTTTAAAATGCAATGTTTAACTGACATATTCACCTAAGTAAACATCAATTTAAATCTTGTTTTTACCCAGTGAATTTCTTTGGGTTGTTTTTTAAACATAAAGTAGGATTTTATTCCCATACATTACTATGCCAGCCCCTTCTCCATGAATGGAGTGGGGTTGGCCATAGGGCCAGGCACTAGGCCCTGCACCCACCCCCGCTGTGGATGGCTTTTAGCTATGCTTGTGCCTAAACACCCACTGGCGGCCAAACACCCGCTGAGCACAGTCTTTTAAAAATAATATATTTTCTTAATCCAGAAGGACTCTAGCGAGAGTCTCTCGGGAGCATGCTTGTCTGCCCCTGCTCCCACAAGACTCTCTCCGGACCACAGGGGATCTAATTCGCTCCCTCGAGACACCCACGGGATTGCAGCACCATAATCTTTTTTCACATTTGACTCCAGAGGAGTCCCTCATGGACCTCCCTTACAAGAGGGTCAGAGTATCCCTACCCTGCCCCCTAATACCTTCATTATTGTTTGTTCTCAGGACACTGGGACCAATTTCCTGAGTTCTGTAATGGTGGGTGCAACATTATGTTGCAGCCAGTCATTCAGAATGAGTGATCTAGCGGGGCTCGCAGGTGTAAGGATTCTTTGCCTGTTCACTGTGCGTGGGGTTGCCTGTGTCGGCAGTCTCTGTTCTCTCTGGCACGAGCGGCTCCAATTTGTAACTGGTACACCACTACAATGGAGCGAGGACACAACCGCCATTTGGATTCCCACCTGTAAGGGTTTCTGAATCCTTTCATTGTGAAATTCAGCAATTACCTCATGTTTTATTCATTATATTAGTTTTACCTATCGGGAAGTGTATACGTTTTATTAATTATCATTATTAAGTCTGTTTCCATGTTTTTTATTTAATCCTCTATTACTTACCTTCCCATTCTTATATGCCAGACGCTTTTTGGGAATTATGTTCTTCACCATATAAGGGAGCTCATTGAAAGTCCAGTTGAATCGCAATTGTTTCTGAATTGTTGCTTGCTCACTAGACTTCTTGGACTCCACATTCTCTCCAGTTCCTGTTGTTATTCTCTCACCATCACCTGAACCCATTGCCTTGTTGGCAAGAAAGTATTTTTTCAGGTCGCCAGTTTTTTCTCTTTCTGGCTGCATTATTTTCAGGAACATTGCTGGACATCATGCTACAATCTTACACGTGCCATTGCCTTTGGGGATAAGAGGCCCTATTTTTGAACTAAGAAGACAATCCAAGTGTCGCCTAAAAGACTAGCTCTTGACAGGTTGTGATCAGCTTCAAAAAGTGCCTCAGATTCAAGAACTCTTGACAGTGGTTAGCAACTTAAAGCTGCAAGTTCGAAATCTGACCGCTGAAAACGCCTCGCTTTGTCAGTCTTTGGCCATTCTACCACAAGTGGAGTTTGTTATTAGTAACACCGCTGGTAATGCCTTGCCTGGGCTATGCCGTTAATTGTGAATTCTACTCCTCGCCTGGATAATTTCCCAGGCTTCCTTGAGGAATTCAAGAATGCATTGTATCACCAAGATCACAAGTTCTCCGCTATAGAAGAAATTCTGGATTTCTGCCAAGGATTGATGGACCTTCATTCATATATTTAGAAATTCAAAGAGTTGGCACGGGAAATAGACTAGAGTGATTCAATCCTGTTTGCCCTTTTTCTCAAAAAGGGAAAGGACAAAATAAAAGTTGAACTTTCTAGGGTCTCTTGACCACGTCCTGTAGGGCTTACTCAATGAAGCATCAAGGTCGATAGCCAGCTTCAGGAAAGATGTCTGAAACGCCGGAAGCAATCCTCTACCATATCCGTCCACAAACCATCATTTACAATTGCACCTAAATTATCCGAGCCTGAACATTAACCTATGCAAGTAGGAATCTCTAAATTTCATTTCACTGAGGAAGAAAATTCAGCAAGAAGAAAACTCGATCTGTGCTTATATTGTGATCTCTCGGGTCATCTCTTAAGGTCCTGTCCAGTTCGCCCTGCTTGTAGTCCCGAGAAGACAGGAAAAAGGAGTGACAATTATACATCCCTACCCATTTCTTTGAAATTGTCCAGTTTTGTTCTTTTCCAAGAACCTTGAAACTATGGAAACAGCTACCTTGGTATATGAAACTCAACCAAATCCCCTATCTTTCAGGAAATACTCAAAAACTCATCTGTTCAAGATCCAAGATCCTCCTTTCAGATCATCCTACTACTCTTTAAGTTGTGCCATTGTTCACCTGTTCTGTTGTTAATGAGCGCCATTGCCACAGGATAAGTAACTCTGTCTAATGCATCTATTTATATTCCATGACAAGCACTCCCCTGCCATTACTTCAGGATGCGACCTGTATAAATACAAAGAATAAATAAATAAAATAAAAAATGAGCTAATGCTTATATGCATTACCAGTAATCTCCAGCTCCTCTTCATTCCTTTGCAATTTTCCATTCCTTCTGACCCATGCTGCTGCACTCATGTAATCACTCTCTTCCGCACATAGTATCAGCTAATGAAAATTGCCAGATGTATTTGCTATGTTTGCAATATCAAGCCATCCTGATTTATTGGTGTTGCTAGAATTTGCAACTGGAAATTTGCCAATTTTCTTTGCCTCCTCTTTTCGGTTCCATAATCTATCTTTCTAAATATTCTGGTACTGGTAGGTCCAAAGACCTTTTCCGAAAAACGTAAAACAGGCAGATTTAGCATTTGTATATATTATTCTTTCTAAATAGCACTTTATTGTTTTTTTACCGTAACTTCAACAGTTTTCAGCAGTGCTGCCAAACAGTACATGTAGTAACACGAATGTATATTGAATACAGAGTTCACCCTCATACATTATAGGGTGCAAGCTTTGTTTTTAATAGTAATTACATGAAAACATCGAAACCACAGCTGGTAACTTGTCCACCAGATGTTCGTTTTATCTGTGCACTAGTGCACAACCCAGTGGCACAACTAAATTTGAGGAGGGCCTCTGCAAAGTGCAAGAAGGGGGGCCCCCATGCTCAAGATCAAGTCAGGAGCTCTCAAGCCAGGGTACTACCGTCTGTGCACAGTGTTGGAGGGGGTCCCTGAAGTTCGGGGCCTCCATCACCGCAGGTGCTGCGGGGGCAAATGTTACAACCCGGTGCAACCTCTACCCTGTTAGCCAGGGTCATCCCACCCCCTGCTGTTGTGCCTGTGATCGTAGAGGCTGTCATATATCCCAGTAAGTGACCTGTCACGGTCCTGTTCCATGGTTGTCTCATATTAACACGTTGCCACAGTATATTGACTATACTTATAATTCTGTGCAGGCCCCCATGGCCATTGGGAAATCGTTATGAATTGGGCCAGATTCTTACCATAGGACGTTGTTGAATTTTTTGACCTGGCAGGGTCTGGTGACTTAATGGACTAATGCATCTACTGTAGGGGCTTGTGTTCGACCTCATGATCACAAATCCATATCCCGGCAGGTCCACTAAGCCTTTCATCCTGCTGAGGTCGATAAAATGAGTACCATTGAGTTGGGTAACAATAAACATCTGTTATTCAGTGCCAAGACACCCTTGGGTGAACCTGTGCTTTACAAACATACGTTATGTTATTTAGGGGGGATCTCCCCCGACTTCGGTGTAGTGCCAGCTTCAGTGTGTCCCATTCAGTTTTGGGTGTCCCCTTCCTTAGCTGGCTTTGTATTCGAGTCATAATGTTGAATTCTGTGGTACCACAGTTTATCAGTTCCCGGAGCCATTGCGATGCCGGGGGAGCAGTGGACTTCTTCCATCTCATTGCTATGCTCCATTTCCCCAGAAGCAATGCCTGGTCAATACATTTTGCAATTTTATTTGTTACTATTGATTTTTTAAACTTCCATAGCACCTGGTTACGGAGGTATAGATGTTCTTTACATATAAAAAATAAATGCAATGTTCCACCTTCCTAGCAAAAACGACTTCTAACTGTTCTCTTATACCCATTTACCTAATAACTTGCTAGACATTCAATTAAGCAGCTCAAAGTTTTGGCAAAGTTGTATCCATCAATAATGTAGATATACATTATTCATGTTATTTATTGTTTTACAGATTAACATTTAGCCCATCCATCCACCCACACTTTGCTAGGCAGTGCCTGGTCGATTTCTGCATCAGTAAAATATAGCCAAGGTCAGTGGCAAAACAAACGAAGACATTAGAAATTCATGGTACATTTGAGTCTTGGTGTGAGTAAGAAAGCCTTATTTCAAGTGGCAGAGCTTCAAGTCCCTCTGGCTTTAAAAATATCACATAACTAGACTCAAAACACTCGCAAATACACTTCTTGCAGCATATTATTTCATGCCCTCTCTTCTGTCACAAATAACGAATCGAAACTGTAAAATTTGTTTAGGCACATCACATTAAGCTGGCAGTTTTCAAATACGAGCTGTATTACTACCTTAAATTACCTTGAAAAAAATCAATATCTTATTTCAACACAGACACAAAATTAATTGCCCCTGTGAAACACTGCTGCAAGTTTTAGTTACAAAGGAAAAGGTAAGATGAACTAAAGGGGATACATTTCAAGAAACAAGTCTGAAAGGATGTGGCTGCAGAAGGAATCATTGCAGTACAGCATTCTGCTGCTGTTTATTTATTTGGCCTTTTTTTACCACCCCCCCCCCCCCCCATTTAGGCAAACATTAATTACTTGATTTGTAAAGCATTCCGTAATTGGTAAAAAATTATTTCTAGAATGGGTCCATTCCATTATCGACGCTGTCACTGGAATGCAGAATAAAGGGCTTAACTACAGCATTTAACGAAAGTCCATGCCAAGCTACAATGCCTGGTTAAATTAAAAAAAACAACTGCTTTGATTAAAGAAAAAAAAACATTGAGGAACAATGCTCGCAAACTGCTATATCTGATCTGCATTCATTTACTTTTGGGAACGTCTCAGCCAAACAATTAGTAGACAGTAATTAATTCCTAAGAAATACTTTCTTGATAATTACTGACAGAGCAATTCACTGTCTAAGGTCGAGGTCCTGGTTCAGGGCTCTTGAAACGAGGCAATAAAAGTCATTCTTGTATACTCGCGTTTTTTTAGGTTAGAGAGAAATTAAACAGAACTTGAGAATCCTCACAACCCCTTGCCATCAGCTGAGCCTCCCAAATTGGATTGCAGAGTCTTTTAAAAGACAGGAGACAGATCCTATGAGAATTAAACAACAGAGCTGATTAAAAGAGTGATTGTACACCAGGCAGCAACATTTAAAGCTTTGAATCGTTGGCGAAAAACACCATGCTGCATCCACTTTAATCTGATGGTGCTAATTAAGGCACCGTATTAAAAGATGGGCCACCCTGCTACACATTCTGAAGCTAAAACAACTTTGCCGTATATAGAAGTCTCCTACGCCAATGACACCCAAATCGTCCTCTCTCTCTCAGCGAACTCCACCCAGACAAAGACCAACTTTTAGAACTGCATGAAGAATCTAGCAACATGGATGATAGACAAATGCCTCAAACTGAACACCGAAAAGACTGAAGTCATGATTTTTGGCAGACATACTACTCTATGGAACAACTCCTGGTAGCCTAAGCTCAGACCCATCCTCACGCCGAAATACCATGCCCGCAACCCTGGCATCATACCAGACAGCAAACTGACCATGAAACGGCAAGTCAACGCCATCACCTCATCTTGCTTCCACACAATCTGCATGCTCCGAAAAATCTTCAGGTGGCTCCCTATCAACACCATGAAAACTGTGACACAGGCGCTCATCACCAGCCGACTTGACTATGGCAACACACTTTATGCTGGCACAACCTAACATCTTATGCAAAGACTCCAGACAAATCAGAACGCAACAGCTAGGCTGATCCTCAGCCTGCCCAAGAGGACACACCTTACCTAACACCTCAAAGACGTCTACTGGCTCCCCATTCAGAAGGAATGCCTTTTCAAACTCCTTACCCATGCCTACAAAGCCCTCCACAACCTTGGAATACACACTACTTTAACTACCGTGTGACCTTCCACCATTCGCAAAGAAGTCTTCACTCTGCACACCTCACCCTTCCACAGATGACACACATCTGCTGCAGCCGCACCAGAGAACGCTCTTTCTCCCACCTCCCTGCCAAAGCCTGGAACATACTCCCTCTCCACCTCAGCACCTCACCCTCGCTCACCTACTTCAAGAAGGGACTCAAGACCTGGCTCCTTGACTGAGACTTGCAGCACATCGCCTGTCTACCCCCTGGGTGATAAACTGGTAACTGTTTATTTCCACCATCTGACTACCTCCTAGTAAGGGCTACTAACCCCCACATGGAAGCAAGGAAAACGGCTGATGATGGGCCACCATCTCACCTGTTTTATCCCTCCTCTCGCTGGTCCCGCTGCCCAGGGACGCCAGGAAAATGCAGAGATAGTATAATACTGCAAGCCGCTAAATCACCAGGCACACGCAGGCGTATTGTGTGAAGTGCACTGCTATCTGGATACTGGCACTGAAAAACAAGACAAGTAATGATCATGTGTTAGTACTAAGAACAGATATAATATTCATCCGGTGATCATCTCCTTGAGGTCACTATGACACTGTTTTCATCCCTGAATGTTGGTGTGATTGCCTAATGTGCTCCAGGTGCTGCAGTCTTTATTTGCTTCCATTGAACTAATGAGAGTAATGCATCTGAAAACAATGAAGGTTCAGGACTGGAGGGATGTTCCTAATGCCCTGAATGTAGGTGGTCAAACTACATATCGATTGCCACAAGGAGAGAGTGAGGGAAACGTTTTTATATTTGTGTTGCATCGAGCCTTGGCAGAAGTTTATTAGCAGTACAAGAGCACAAAGAGAAAGTGCATTTGATAATGGACCTATGATGGGGATTTCCAATTGCTACTCTGAACCTCACAAACCTCTCCGCTACATGCCATATGTGAAGACCACCGCAAGAAGTTTAGAGCACACTGCCACCAAACTATGACACACAGACGACTTCAAGTAAATATCTCTCTACCAACCATGTGTAACAGATAAAGTAGATGGTTACACCACAATTCAGGGAGTGCTTTACACCTTGTGAGTATGGAAAACACTGTACAAACATGAATACAACGAGATGCAAGTGAGCCTGCAAGTCTTTACTACCACCATGACCTGAGTACTACCAATTCTCTTTGCTACAATGAGTCTTACTCTTCCTCATCACAGTCATGCCTCCTCTCCCTTACTTCAAGCTATAAGGGAGATGTGAAGGAATGGAAATTACTGGTAAATAATTAAGTCATTCATTTGCCCTGGTTTCATGGACAGATAAGGCTTTGCTTAAAAGATATGTGCTTAAACGCTGGTGTATCGGTAAAGGAACAAAGGTCCCTCACAACACAGATTAGATCATGTGATTAGCACATAGAAACAATGTTATCTATGTTGTTATAAATCCAAATGGATTATATATCATTTATTTAAAGGATACACAAAACATAAAAGTGGCTCAATATTCAACAAAAGAGTGAGTTAATGAACTCAGGCATTCGAGCATAGTGGCCACAATGCAATTGAAGATTGGGCAACACACATATATAAACAAGTATATATCAAGGTGCTTAGGTCGACGACGTTTCGATCCTTTACCTCTTTATATCGCAAACTGAAGGAGAGGAACACCCTCTTCTCCTATGGCAGTTACCACCCCTGAACACAGAGAGACTCATTACCCTTTTCACAATTCCTTTCTATAATAAGGAATTGTTGTTTCAAACATGACTGTTTTCAAGAACCCAATATCCTGGCGCAGAGACTGGCCACCAGAGCATATCCCTGCAAACGTGTCCGTAAATCCATCAAAAGGGCTTGGTATTGCCCCCTGTAACCACTGCTTACACCCAAGACAAAAGACAGCGCAGGTCCTCTAGTGTGTGTGACAACTTTTTCATCTGTGTCTAATTACATGCATTCCTAAACACTGTCCTGCCGGAGACCTCAACCTTGAGCGTCCTCCTTTTGCCTTCCGAAAAAACAGAAACATCAGAGATCATTTACTTAGAGCCAGCATTACCCCCAAAACAAGAACTCGGAATCCTAAATACCTATGGAGTGTGTCCCCCCTGGTGGAACATTCCAAATGTGGAAATTGCGTTGTCTGCTCATTTACAATGAAAGCAAAAACTTCAGATTTGTTAACATTGATATTGTTTGTAATCAGTTTTCTAACTATAACACAGCAAATGTTATCTATGCTATTTTTTGCCCATGCAACCCTTTCTACATTGCCCAAATGACACAGAAAATATGTATCAGAATCTGCCAGCATTGAGGCCGTCTAGGCTGCAAGGTACCCAATGCACCCCTTGTAGACCACTTTACAGAAATGAGACATACGGAGGACGACATCTGCTGGCAAGTGATCACTGTTGTCAAACCACTATCAAGAGGTGCTGACGCAAGCTCCATACTCAACAAAGAGGAACTCAAATGGATACTTCGTACCAAACGTCAATACCATGGTCTGAACAAACTGGAGGCCTGGATCTCCCTGGTGTGAATTCTCACTGGCACATTGTCTTCTTAATGTATATTGCAAATGGCCCTTATAATCTGTATAATATCTGTCTCTAGCTATGTATATGAAGCTACATATACATATGTGCACTCTTCTGTTATGGGTATACTGTTCATTCTTCATTTATATTGTTTTGCTCCCCCTCCATGCATATAGATATTTGCTACTTGCTTGTCCTTATCTATCTAACTTGTATATATATACTGTGTAATGTTTTATTATTGATGTGAGCTACACTATTTATACTACTATTTCTAATGTTTTTTGGTCCTGATGTTTGGTATAATAGCAATTGCTCATTAATGGTTTTATTAGATATTTTCAACCCTAAATACCATTGAAATGATCTGTCCATTTGACTTCTATTCCAATATGGCTGCTCTAATGTGCCAATTGGTTCAAGTCCTCCCTATTCTCCTGCCTGACTCTGCCGAGCGCCCCCGCTTTTTCACTTGCTCCTTTTCGCGCCTCTGGACGTCACACCGTAGATACGTACTCGATAACTGAACATCCTCTTCTCACCATGCCATGGTGTTACGGCATTCATGACGGACTGGTCGACCGCTGACATTGGGTTAGTGCACACGCGTTCACTCGTAGTCTCGGCACAGCTTTGAATTTTGGATGCTAAATTTAAAATCCCTTTTATTATAGGTTGACTCCCATATTCATGGTTAAATCCTTCATGCTGGATTAGGTAATTGGTTTCCATGTTTGCTCTCATGCTGCCCTTTTGGTTATCCGTGGAATGTTTTCACTTATGTTACTGGTTTGCAAGTTGTGTTTCATTTGTCAGTTTTAGGCTTGATCCGTCACTTACAGTGTTAATGGTCTACACTGATCACCCTTCAACCTTTCCTCATAATCTGGTTGAGATGAGATTAAGACCTTGGTTTATAAAAAAAACAAAAAATCTGCTCATGTTGTTTGCTTACACAACTCCTTGCATCCTTATCTGACTATTGGACGTTTCTTCCTCCAGATCCCATATTGTTTGAAATTCCTACTCTGTCATCATGAGAAATAGCTTTGCCCTCCCTGAATAGGTAAGTTTTATTGTCTGTATAGACTTGGCCTGATTTTCATTTAGCTCTGCCTTGCAATTGGGCCTCACCATAAACATTAATCCTCTTCATGTACCTTCACTAGGGTACCAGTTTGGTACTTAGTAGCGTGACTGCCATTGCATGCTTCACTTCGCATAGTTCAATTGCCTCCTATCCCATTTACTATCCGTAATGAATTTTTCTTGCCCTTTCCTTTAATTTTCCCCCTTTTTTCTGTTTCTTTTCAGCAGGCATTTTCTCAGCCATCACTTGTGTCCTGATGATGATCCCATCAATATGTGAGGGATTGAAACGTCATCGACCTCAGCACCTTGATACATACTTGTTTATTTCAGTATATTATTATGTGCAAAGGTGCTTCTTATATGTGTGTGGCCCAATCTTCAATTGTATTGCTGACGAATATATGACGTTACAATGCAAACAAGTACAACACATGTCTTTACAACACGGTTTTTACATCACAACTACCATTAAAATGCATGATTTTACAACGCATGCCATTACAATGCATTTTTAGAAACTAACATTACAATGCACACCATTACAATGCATACCATTACAGTGCATACCATTATAACGCATAATACTTTTGGGGCAACAGTGGGCTAAGTGTAGGATAGTGTAGGGGTAAAAATTACTTTTCCCACTCCAGTGTATGCAACAGTAGGGTATGTGTTGGATAGTGTAGGGGTAAAAATACTATCCCCATGTACCCCAAAACCCATACCCACCCTAAAACTAAAAAAACTTTACTTACCTTATAATGAGTTGCAATGGCATGCGTTGTAATGGTATGCATTCTAATGGCATGTGTTGTAGTGACATGTGTTGTAATGGCAAGCGTTGTAATTGCAGGGGGTGTAAAGGCAGCTGCGTTGTAACATCTGTGTTGTAAAGGTAGTGCGTTGTAATGACTGCGTTGTAATGGTTGTTTCCCATTGCTGACACTATGTTCAAATGTCTGAGTTCAGTAACTCACTCTTTTGTCGAATATTGTCTCACTCTTATGCTTTTAGTACCCTTTAAATAAATGATATATCATTCATTTGGATTTATAACAACATGGATAACATTGTTTCTCTATGTTAATCACATGATCTAATTTGTCTTGTGAGGGACCTTTGTTCCTTTACAGATGCTAATACCCCAGGTCCCTTCCTGACTTTTGGGTTTCTCGGTTTCTTTAAAATATAGAAGCAGGTGTGAGCACAAGAGGACTTAAGTTGCGTCAATTATTCCTCAAACTACTCTAAATGCATTCTCTGCAAAGAAAGTTATTTTAAGTTTTAAAGAAATACCTGTCTAAACATTTTGTCAATTACATTGCTTTCAGCTAAATAAAATTTTATATTTGCATAGCTTTGTGAAAGCTATTAATAATAAATTTTCTGGACATCCAACAAAATTGGAAATAAATCTACTGTTTGGAATCAATTAAAAAATAGTCTTACATCTCGTAGACTGCTCTGAGACTAATTCAAAAAGTTGTGATATACCTAAATTAATGGAAAGTAGGGGAAATGTAGTGACCTCCAGTCCTCAGTTGACTATTGTGGGTTCAGAAAGTCTCCCGTGGAGCAGTGTAATTTTGATCCCATTCTGAGGTACGGTAGGAGTGCAACATAATCATGTGTAGTCAGCACTCAAATATATTCTGTGTGATTAATGCTACTAAGGAAAATGGAGTATTGCATATTTAAAGTACTCAACATGAAGATTAATGAGACTTATAATTGTGTGCATAGAACATGACTAATAAAGGTCTATGTAATATTTACATATTAATGTGACAGGAGATGTTAACGTTTAAAATGTGTCTCATTGTGAGGTTAATAAAATAGAATGTGTATGTGTAGACTAATTTTTAAACATTTCTATGTGTAACCAGAATTATTTCCACGCAGGTGCAGTGGGAATGTCATCTTCATAATTCTTTACAATATATTCATATATTAAGAACCTGCATTTATTATTTGAGTAGAAATGAACGTATTCTGTAACCCTGTACCATGTCAAAGTGACATGAGAGTGGGCCTCGAAAAACCGTTCAGTTCAAGCTCAAGTTTGAAGTTTAACATGTAATTCGTATTTAACCTTCAACGTAGAATGTATTTGTTTGTATTTTGTTTCCACTGCAGGTGTGGACAAAACCTCATTAGTTAGCATAGAAGGGTTTTGTTTCATTAGATAGCATGGTATGAGAAGACAAAGTTTGGCAAGAAGAAACAAGGTAAAAAGCAAGGAGGTGACTCTTCGTGGAGGAAGAAAAGAATGACCAAGGACGAATGAAGTTGCAACTTACTGATGTGGGAAAGGTGGTGAAAGTATCCAGTTGTGCCAGAATCATGGAAAAGTACTACATAAAGTCATGTGGGAGTGCTTACCTTGGATATAACTGATATCTTATGCTGTAACTTAGTGAGGGACAGAAGAGACATCCTAGGACTACACGGGGGGCAGATCTATGTTTCTGCCTGTCAGGCTTTATGCTAAGTGACCCATGGTTGGAGTGCCTTTTAATGAAGTTTCCAACAACTGACACCTTTCTGATTTCACGTTTATTCCATGCTTCTTAATTTAGGGATGTCCCTTTAAGACAGTGTAGGGAAAGATAGCTTCCTCATGCTTACCTTTGAGAATCATTTGATGCAGTTTAATACTCAATTATTTTTCCTAATTACTTGCATTGTCATTATAGAGTTAGTTGCCTGCTTCGTGTTACGTAGGGTGAATTTCTTTGAGGGATTTGGACTCATTTTGTTCATTCTGTACTTCTATCTGATGATGTTGAGGATGGTCTACATCAATTTGTTTCCAAATTTATTGATACATTTTACTAATCTCAGATTTGTTGTCAAGGGTATTATTGTGTGACCAAACTAGTAACACTGTATTGAGATTGAATTGTGATTGTTTCCTCCCTCTTACCTCTCAAGCTGCTCCAAAGAACATAGGATTGAGGATAAATGTTTAGGTGGACCCAAGCTCTCGCACCTGCATCACTCTCTAGAGAAGTGCTGCCCTTCCCTGAGTTGGTATTCTGGTGGCTTCTGTTAATTTAGATTTTTCCTCCAGTGAGCTCTACAAGCATGAAAGTCGCTCAGAGTTTTCCCTGTGTAACTGAGACTCTATCAATGAGGTCGAGGGAAAACTGAGAGTCTCCCCTCTTTCCGAAAGAGGCTACCACCCTCTCTACCCTGGCATTGATGTACCAGCTTTTCTTCCCCCTTGTACCGAGTAGAAGGGGATGTCTGTTTGTGTTCTCTATCTAAAGTTGTTGGCAGCCTCCTTTAATATGAGTCATGGCTTCCATATGTGTTTTATACATGTGTTTAGGTCGGTATCTGAACATATGGGGGAATGGTGTATGAGGGATGCAAGTTTGACTGAGTGCATGACTCTGTGTGGGTATATGTCACGCTAAATGGTCCAGGCCTTTGTTCAAGGCTGCCCAAGTCTCTGTCTCCTCAGAATCCACCCTTTACATTCTTTTTTCTGCTACCCCAGTACATTTGTTCATGTGGGTTTCAGACCTTTTCCCTTTGTTGTGGACACATTAGGTCTGTATTTCCCATCTGTTAAGTAGGTGGGTTAGTGAAATCTTATGTACAGTCAGGGCTGGCACTAGGGCGGTGCAACCGGTGCCACCACAACGGGCCCTGACTTCGGGTGGGTGCACCATTTCTGTGAGTATATTATGGTTTTAAAAGCACCTGCTGCCACGTTCCTGGCCTCCAGCAATTTTTAGGCAACAAGAAAAATATCAAGATAACTCCCCTGATAAATGTTCTTCCTGGAGAAAGATCACAAGGGGTAGTAAGGTAGCGCAGTGGGTTAATATAACTGCTACCAAGAAAGGTTACCACGCAGATAACAAAGTGCATATAATGTACATAGGTCAATGGGTTACAGCTGTAAGTTAAAATCTTAATATAGAACAGTGAGCTATTAACTCATCAAAGAGATGCATGCAAACTGCAAGGTATAGATTAGAGCGTTATGATTTTTTCCTCAGTTTTTCATTATCTTAATGTTGTAAAAAGGGTTGATTTGGGTAGAAATCAATGCTTATCTTTAAAGAGAACCCCCAACCATGGTTTTATTTTTAGATTCTGAGTTTGTGCTTCTCCAGACCAAGCACTCAAACTATATTGCCTACCAGTAGGGATGACATGTGACTACTACACCTTGTAGTCCTCTGTCTTATTTAAAAGTTCCTATACACTGATTTGACCACGCATGATTGATTTTCTCTGTGTAATGTGTGTAATGTAAAGTGTACTGACACCCTACACTGGTGTGAGTGGTGCTAAACAACTAATTAAATGCATCTAAGATAGAGTGGTTATGGAGACTTGAGGGGCTCTGTCAAAAGGTGGCAATGAGGGAATCCATTATAGAGGTGGTAATTGTGGGGCGCCAACAAACATTGTCACACTGGGCACCACCAGCGCTAAAGATGATCCTGTGTACAGTATCCAGGCACAAGACCTTGTGCCATTTTCCCTAAGAGACTATCACAATTTGAAGGCTTGGAAGGAATATTTGTTATCTTTGTGGAGGCTATGAGCATTACTTTGTGCCTGAGAGGTTTTGCGGCAGGTGCACCGAATCCTCCAAAGACTCTGAATTCCAATAAACAAAACCAAATTAGTAGTGTACAAACAGAGAAATACCTGTGGACTGTTGTGAAATCAACTACTGTTTGGACTCCGAGCTTGTTAGGAAGGGCCTGCACGGTGGCACATTCTTTTATCCACATTTAAATAAATGGTATTTGATCTGTGAACCTTGGCTCAGTGCTTGCAAAGTCAGTTAATGGTCTTGAACTCTGCATTAGACTATGGATTCTACCATTAATAGAAAACATAGCACTGCTACAAAAGTGTAAGTGTTGTAAAAACGATTGGGGTCTGATTTCGAGGGAGGAGCAAGACAGGTCTGGCTTTCTTTGTTTTCCCTCACTTAACATACTGTATACACTTACATAGGTATTCTACTACTTTCCCTTTAAAAAGTAAACTACTAACTGAACTAGTAGAAGTATTTAGCGGTATTGTTGCGTTTTTCTGTCTTGTTACCTTTGGGAGGCAAGTGATAAAATAAAGGATTTGTTAATTAAGTTCAGGGTCCAATAAGGCTGCGTGCATAGGACACTAGAGGAAATAACTCATTAGTCACAGCTCAAGCCCAGCACTGCTGATTCCCCATATCCCCTCCCACTCACCCAAAATCTTGTCACTGTTCCTTATTTTATATCTCATTCGGATCCCCTCCACTTTTTCCATGTCCAGATCCCTCTCCCACCTTGGATGTCATTAAGGGTTAATGGTAACAGAAATTATTTTAAATGTTTATTTAAAACTTAATGGGGCATATTTACAAAGAAATGACATAGTGTAGCACTGGAAGCAATTTAGCAACGCCGCACTGTGTCATTTAATAAAAAGCAGGGATGCACTGTATTCACAAGAATACGGCCACCGCTGTGTTTTCACTTGTGCTGGTGTTAAAAAAGCTGCCTAGCACCAACGCAGACACGCTTGTGCCATAGTGCAAGGGTGCCTATGTTGCAGGGATGATTGTTTATGTGCAAGAAGGGACGCCTTCTGCATTGTAAATATGGAGCAGGGCATTGTGCCACTGGAGCTTCGTAAAAGGTGATGCTATATTGGCACAATGCCCTGGTAAATATGCCCCAATGTGTCACAATTTAGCAAAGAGGTTCAAGACCACATTTGAAGCAGGTTCAGTATTCACCTGACCTTTGAAGCCTAAACATTCACAGGTTCTAACTTTTCTAAGTTCAGTGTGAAGCAGTTAATTTCTAAAATTCCACAAGTGCATTCACTAATCTGTTGAGTTATAGGATGTTTTAAGTGTTAATGCTACCGATGCTTTAATACAGCAACCAGGCAAGATGCCACCTGTTAGTGTACCCATTTTCTTTACCACATTAGTCAATCTGATACAATACAACTTTAGAAATGAATGAATATTTAATACCAGAATGCAATTTTTAATGAGCTTCTCTGGTTTTTATTTCCTTTGGGGGATATAAATCTGAAGGTAAGCACAATTGATCAAAACAACGACCTTCATTCAATGTTCCTCTGCAGACATTTAAAACTTGTACTCTATTAAGCATCATTTATATGCATGGAAATCTAAGCAGATATATGACAACGGGGTCTCCACAAATCAAGGCCACTCGCATTATTCATAGAAGAAAATCTTAATTCGAAGTGTATTGATGTAGATAGTATGTGACAT
Organism: Triturus cristatus; assembly: GCF_964204655.1. NCBI lineage: Eukaryota > Metazoa > Chordata > Amphibia > Caudata > Salamandridae > Triturus > Triturus cristatus. Next base: position 1,578,543,117 of record NC_140590.1, read on the forward strand.
GAATAAGGTATTTGTTTTATTTTCTTACTTAAAAAGGTTGATATGATTTTTTATCAAGACTAAGTGAAAATGCATTTTCATACTTTATAGTGCAGTGGAAGATTTACTTGTAGGGCATCACGGAACAATGTCGCTGACCATTAGGGCCGGAGCTAAGAGGGAAAGAGAGCTGGAGCGTTAGGGCTGGCCTATATTGATGACTTTGCTAGCATGTCAAATTTGGTATTTTAAAAAAATGCAATCACCTTGGACAGCGCTTATCTTGATCCTATGGTTGTAAGTGGCACCCACCGGCCATTATTTTTAGACCCGCCACTTATTTTTCCTCATCAGACTTTGACCCATAGCAAGAGAGCGAAAACCACAAAGGCGGAAAGAACTACAAAGATGAAAAAAATGTAAAAAAGAAAGAAAGGATGACAAAGAACCTGAAAGAGTAAGTGAAAGGGACAGAGAGTGCCTGGTGGTGGACGAAAGAGGCATGAGGTGGAATCAAGACTACATGGCCTTGGTTGTCGACACCCCCAACATTCACTAGCACTGACAGCAAGCCTCTGAGCAAACCTTTGGTCACCTCCACTTATTCTTTTGCAAATTAAGCACATGCTCAGGACAAGTGTGACATGCAACCTGCACAGCTGCAGAGCAGGAACTAGTCTGCTTTGATTAGTGAATATTTATAGGAAAGCACATTTTCCCCATCCTTCATGTTGCAAAGATAAGAGATTGGGCTGCTGCAGTGGTAGCTGTCAGCTGTCAGAATGATCTCGAGACCAGTATATACAATTTTGAAATAATAATATGATCTACATGTATATTGTAAACTCTAATGCACTTTGAGTCCCATTCATACATCACATGTAGAGGAGTAAGTCGAAATGTGCAACTTACTCATGTTTAATTCTGGAATGCAACACACCGGAAAAATGTGGATTTTAAACTGGCATAGCATTCGATGTATATTTTATGGAGGGACGCCAATACTAGTACATGTCAGTGGCATAATATTGATACTGAATTATCAGTCTATCTTTTACACTGCATAATTCTACTTTAAAGTCTGAGCTTTTATTTATGCCAAGCAACATTAGGTTAGTGCATACAGTGCACGTGCCCTGGCACTCTGAGTACAAACCTTGGAATTTGTGGCACTAAGCAACTTGCTCACATTCTTCTAATCCACCACACAGTGAGCAGTACCCTTTTACAATAAGTGGCCCTGACATGTTTGGCATTTGTAAGTGCCCAAAACAAACTGGCACATTGAGCAGACCTACGACATATATGAATAGCACACTTGGCAGGTTGAAAGCTTTAACATCCTATAATCAATCAACGTTTTGTAGAGCCTGCTTATCAACCGTGAGGGTATCAAGGCACGGGGGGAGCTGCTGTTGGGAGTTGTCAGTCGAACATCCAGGTTTTTAGGCCATATCTGAAATTCTGTAGAGTGGGTGCAGTCTGTAAGTGGAGTGGGAGGTCATTCCAAGTCTTGGCCGCTAGGTAGAAGAAGGTGCGGCTACCGCTTTTGCAGAAGGGGGGAATATGGGAGAGGGAGGTGAAGCGTAGTTGTCTGCTGGGTTGGTGGAAGTTCGGTCTGTGTTTGAGGTAGGCTGGTCCTTTGTTATGCAGGGCCTGGTAGGCGTGGGTCAGCAGTTTGAACTGGCATCATTTTTGGGCGGTGTGCCAGTGGAATGCTCTGAGGTGAGGGGTGATGTGGGCTCTTTTTGAGAGGTCGAGGAAGTGCCTGGGTGTAGCGTTTTGGTTGGTTTGCAGTCTGCACAGCTGTTTTGAGGTGAAGCCCATGTTGAGGGAGTTTCTGTAGTCCAGGCAGCTGGTGATGATGGCTTGGGTGATGGTGCGTCTGGTGTTGATGGGGAGCCATTCGAATATTTTCTGAAGGCGGGCTGAGGAGACAGCGTTTCTCTGCTTCTTATGGTGAGCTTGTTGTTGAATATGAAGTTGAGGTTTCTGGAGTGGTCTGTGGGAGTGGACGAGGACAAGGGGCCCAGTCCTGCTTGCCACCAGGAGTCATTCCATGGGGAGGTGTTGCTCCTGAGGATGAGTACCTCTGTTTTGTCGGTGTTGAGTTTGAGGCATTTCTTTTGCATCCAGCTGGCTACGCAGGTTATGCACCTGTAGAAATTGGTTTTGGTGTTAGTGGAATTTCAGGATAGGGAGAGAATGAGCTGTGTATCATCAGCATATGATATGATGCTCATACTATAGAATTTGACCAGCATGACCAGGGGATCCATGGACGAATTGAACAGGGTTGGACTCAGTGAGGGCCCTTGGGGAACGTCACAGATGATGTTCTTTGGGCCTGAGGTGTAAGGCGGACGCTCTGGGTTCTTCCGGTGAGGAAGGAAAAGATCCATTTAAGGGCATTTCCTTGGATCCCCATCTGATGGAGTCTGTGCAGGAGGGTGTGGTGTGATATTATCAGGAAGTCTGCAAAGATGTCGAGGAGGATCAGGGCTGTCTCTCCCTGGTCTAGGAGAGATCAAATGTCACATGTGGCTGCAATTAGGGTTGTTTCCGTGCTGTGATTAGTGTAGAATCCTGATTGGGATAGATCCAGGGTGTTGAAGATCCCTAGGTGGTTAGAGAGTTGGCTGTTTATTGCATTCTCCAGGACTTTAGCCAGGAATGGGAGAAGAGAGATGGGCCGGTAGCTCTTATGGGTCATCTGTAGTTTTGTTTAGCAGTAGTTTTACTTCTGTGTGTTTCCATCCTTCTGGGAAGGAGGCAGAGATTTTGGATGAGTTGAGGATGATGGCGAGTTCACTACTGATGGTGTTGCTCCCCAGATTAAACATGTGGCGGGGGCAGGGGTTTCTGGGTGCTCCTGAGTGGATGGAGTTTATGATGGTAGTGGTTTGCGTTTTTAGTTGATCCAACGTAGTGATTATCATGGTTGGTGTAGAGTCTCTGCTTTTGAGGAGTTGTTGAAGTTGTCGCTGGTTGGTTGTGGGTCGAAGTATTTGTAGATGGTGGCGATTTTGTTGTAGAAGAAGTCTGTGAGGGTGTTGCAGAGCTCCTGCGACGGGGTTACAGTGTTCTCGGATGCTGAGGGGTTAGTGAAGTCTGATAATGCTGACGAGTTTCTTGCTATGGTTTGAGCGAGCTTTGAGGCAGATGTCTAGGGCTTCCTTTTAGCATTTTCCAGGCATATGTGATATTTATTGAGAGCCACTTTGAAGTTGGCTCAGTCGCTGGGTGTTTTGTTGGTGCGCCAGATTCTTTCTAGTCGTTTGCAATTGCGTTCGGTGGCTTTTTATTCAGGATTGAACCAGCTGGTGTGTTTGGAGGGTCTGCCTTGTTTTGTGAGTTTGAGGGGTGCAAATACGTCGGCGCATTCGGTGATACAGGTGTGGAAATTTTGGACAGCAATCTTGAGGTCCACGGTGGTGTCCAGAGGAGAGGTGTTGAGGGTGATGGTCCATAGATTTTCCGTTACCTTGCTCCATCTCCCATGGACGGTGCTGGTCTGGTCGGTGGCAGTGTTAGGGGTGGCGGAGCTGGAGAAGTGGACGATTGACTGGTCAGACCAGGTGATCTCCATGGTGTGGCTGTATTTGATTCTGTTGCTAGCCGTGAGATTGGGTCCAGATTGTGTCCAGGTATGTGTGGGGGGACGGTGACGATTTAGGCGAGTCCAAGGTTTTTCATGCTCTCTATTACGTCGTGTTGGCGTCGCTTGGGTAGTCGATGTTGAAATTTAGGTCTCTGTGGAAGATGAGGTTCTCAGAGCAGATGGCCAGGGGGGCTAGGAAGTCGGAGATGTCCCTGTAGAAGGCGAGCCATGGACCTGGTGGTCTACATGCCAGGGTGCCACTGATGGTGGACTTCCTGTCTGTTGAGTTTAAAACTGATGTGTTCCATAATGGGGGTGGTGTTGTAGGCGGTTAATGTGCAGTGGAGGGAATATATGTGGATGATGTCCATACCACCTCCGTGTTTGTTGACTCAGTCTCGGTGTATGAGCTTGTAGCCGATACAGGGGTCCTGGCGCTGGGTGTGGTCCAGGCACGGATGGGTGCAGACAGAGCTGCCTTTGGCGCACCTCTGGCGTGCCGGCTGTGCAGCCGCGGTGCAGCCTCCATTATGTAGATTCCTGGGAGGGGGCAGAGCGCTGGGCGGGGTTAGGAGAATGCGGGAAGCAAGAGGGGAAAAGAGGTTAAGTTAAGTTGGCAATCAGAAAACACTATTAGGACAAATAGGCAATGTTACAAAACAGGGGTAAAAGAGTCACAATTTGTGGGAGAGAAGGTCACGAGTAGGAGGGAGAAAATGAAGGTATGGAGGCAAATAGTAGGCAAAGGTTTTATTAGGCGAGAGGAAAACAAGGTTTATGGAGGCAAAAAGGTTACGTTTAGTCGGGTAAAACAAAAGGAGGCAAAAGGTTAAATTTAGGCAGAAAACAAGACTGATAATGGAGGCAAAAAGGTTACATTTAGGTGGGAAAAAAGACTGTGTATGGGGGCAAAAAGAAGGCAAAAGGTTAGGATTAGGCTGGAAGAAAGGCTGTTTATGGAGGCAAAAAAGAGCCAAAAAGGTTAATTTTAGGTGGGGAAAAAAGTCTGTTAATGGAGGCAAAAGGTGAAATTTAGGCGGGAAAGAAGACTGTTTATGGAGGCAAAAGATTAAGCTAAGGTGGAAAAAAAGACTGTTTATGGAGGCAAAAAAGAGGCAAAAGGTTTAGTTTAGGCAGGAAAAAAGACTGTTTATGGAAGCTAAAAGGAGGCAAAAGGTGAATGTTTAGGTGGGAAAAAAAGACTGCTTATAGGGGCAAAAAGGAGGCAAAAAGTTCAGTTTTAAAAGGGGAAAAAATACTGTCATGTACACAAAGGGGAGGCATACAGGTTAAAGTTAGGAGGAAGGAAAACAAGGTTATGGAAGAGGCTGAGAGCAGTGGTGTGGTGTCTGGCTGACAGCGGTTAAATGCTTGAGCGGGAGCTCAGCCTGCAGCAGGAGGGGTGAGCTTGTCCAGTGACCTCCTCCCAGTACCTTGAATTATTTAAGCACCACCAATTTATAGTTTTGATGTGGTCTGGCATAAAATGACTTGCCTCGATTCTGAAAGCATTTCAGTTTCTGGGACAGAAATTTTAGTAGGCTATTAACTGGTACATAAACAGCAATGCACATCTTGTCCTGGCATAATTCAGAATTGATGTTATTTCTCTGTGCATGGTCTCTCTGATTGCCTTTTTTCAGATAGGCAATGCAGTTCCTGTGGCACACATATTAACCATCTGCTGTACACCCAGGGTCATATTAATGGGATTTGTCTCACAGCACAGGAAGCCATCTTTCTGCACTGCACTCCGTGACAGGGAAAGGGCAGGAATGCACCCTATTTGAGGCTAATACAGTGTATTCCTGCATACAGTGTATACAGTGCCTGTGTTGTATGCAGGATTGTTCTTGTGCTGGAAGGGACACCTTCCAGCACAAAAACAATCCTGAGAGGCATATTCCACATTCTATGTGTGCTGCAGCAAGTGTTGCGCCTCACATAAGAAGGCACATTCAGAGGTCTTCCAGTTCTGGTAAATTTGGGAATGTGTAAGAAAACATTGGATTTGAGTGGAATCACCAATGCAATGCCCATGAAATGCCTTTCCAGGACAGAGTAAGGCAACTCAGCGAATTGCATTGTGTTTCCTTACTCAAGATTTATGGAGCCACTCAGGGTCACGCAAAGTGGCCTTGCGTGGCTTCGTAAATCACATAAAACGTTTGCGTTGCTCTTGCACCATGATACGTGGTGCAAGAGCAATGCAAACAACTCATAAATAGGCCCCCTATTATTTTGTATTGGAAAGGCAATTGTCTCACATGAGCATACATAATATGCTGCTAGTAACAAATAGAATTCCACAGCACTGTGGTAGACTGTGAAATAATAGTTATTCTTGAGAAAGGGCTGCCTAATCTAGGTAATTTTTATTTTTAGACCTAGTATTTCAAAGCCTGGCTGCAAAAGGCACCTTTTTGATTACATTTTTTCCAACGTATTTAGTAGGGATGTGTAAACACACTTGCTCCAACTCGTGCAGTATAACGTGGAGATAGTCTAAACATTTATTGCCAGAGATAGGTCCCAGTTCGACCCTGTTCCCACTGGGTATAACTGTCTATTGGTATAGTCCATAGCAGCCTCCAAACACTACTCTCACCATAATGAGTTTCCAGATACATTTTTTCAGTTTCAGAAATGTAGAAGTCATGACATTTTCTATAGTCATTCTCATTTTTACAAGATGTCTTTGGTGGAGAACACCCAATGTTCTATATCAAATTTTAATTGCATTTCATTAATTTTCTCAAAAGGTATTGACTTATTGTGCTCAAAATGTCCTTATGGAAGAGCCCACAAGCTCCACAATGTATCTTTAAACCCTAGTTCTGCCCAAAGATTTTGTTCCGGCCTGCTTTAAATCATACAATTTGCCACTTTTTTTTCACAGACATGATTGGTACATAATCCCAAATACTATTTATTACAATGCAGTTAGTTTCTATTCTATTCTTTGCTTACCCATGTTACTGGGCTAATGTTCTTTAAAATGGATCATCTGATGATCATTCTCCTGAAATGTCCATGAGAGAAGATCCCAAATCTCCAAAAAACTATCCCTTACTTATGTTTGTAATTATTTAGTGCATCCTCAGTTGGAGGCATCGGGCTCTTATACACTGTAGCATAAAGTAAAACATAAAGAACTGACAAGTGTAGAGGAGAGTCTGGCATATTAGATCTCCCATTAAAAAAGTGAGGTAAATAGGAATTAGGAGGGATGTAAACATATGTGTTTTGGGCCCCTCTGAAAGATAAAATGACAGAACATATTTACACCTGTAAACATAGGATAACAGGAACATTTGTAGAATGAGCATTCGCCACAGCGGAGTTCTCTTAATGTTCTTGATACATAATGGCTGTTTAATGTCCCCAGGCCTAATTAATCTTATTATCACGCCCTCTGAAGGATGAGAGGCCGAATGGACCCTTCAGTTTTCAAACCTGTAACTATGAGGCCAAAGACAGATGCCTGGAGTGGATGCCTTAGGCCATGATGCCACCAGACCCTCTTAAATAGTTGCACAGTCTAGGAGCATCGGGTAAAAGCTTGTTTTGATATATTTTTCCTATTTTCACTTTTGTTATTTTCATTATCCGATGTAATTTGGTTATAGTGCTGTGTGAGCCCCAAAAGATATTTAATTATATATTTCATTTACATCCAGTTTGCCAAACATTTTCCCAGAATTCAATTGAGGGAGAAGCTTAATACAAATAGCTATTCTGTTGTATTTAGTGTTTCTGGAGCAGTGTGCTATAAATGACAATGTTTGCTATACCTTCCCACCACTGCATGCTCAACCCCCGTTGTGGCCTTGCTCATGTGTGCACCATCCCCACCCCGTACCTTATTTTTCTTTGACCGATTCTTAGCGTTTGGACAAGTATGAATGCCCAACCTCGAACGTTTTTCGACTGTAGATCTAAACTCTGTACTTGGTGCTTGAGAGTTTGCCCAAATGTGCCTTAGTCTCTGAGAAACTACAACCTTGCACCCTGAATCATGCTAACGAGTTGTTAGCTTTATCTGGTTGTTAGGTCCTGTTCCTGTCACAGTGATCTCCCCAAATAATCATGCTTAGCCTCACACAATGTCTCACAAATGTCTTAAATCGAAGATCAGTCTCCCCTATTTCTAGTTAAGCAGGATGTTCATCACGGATATTGTAGGTTAGGATGAATTGATCTCATCTGAGTCTTTTCTTTTGCAGGTTTTGCAGAGCCAGAATCGGTGAAGACCGGGAATGCTGGGATGCTTTCCGCTGAAATTACTGGATAATCAAGATTGAAGTTGTTTCAGTAAACTGGACAGGATTGTGGAGGTTATGACAACTGAGCAGTAGCTTAATTCTGCTGGTACTGAGTTCATGATTTCCAAGCAATGCGTTTCAGATGGCCATGTCTTTTATAGGCTCTGGATTCAAAATAGCTGCCGAGAAGATTCCAGAAGGTTCCAGATGGTTCTGGATTCAAATTGGCCACCAAGAAGATTCCAGAAGCTTCAAATAAATTCTAAATGGCTGCCCAAAAGGTTCTAGAAAATTCCTTGTGCAAATGGGCCAAATCGGATTGATGGTGACTTCTGTGGACTGATGGTCCTTAAACACTTGATAACTTACATGCTATGATGTTAGGCCTCACCACTGTGTGTGCCTTGAGCTACTCATGCGCCTACTGTTTTACTCACTGCTCTTACTGGTCGGGACACTGCCTTGTATTGTGCATGACTATGGTGTTTCATGGGGCCCCAGGTGATGTTGAGGGATAGCGCCAACTCAGGGCAGAGCACATCAGGGGGCTCTGGGTGATCATGACATACTGGCTCAAAGACATCTACAGCAGACTGTGCAGCTATACCTAGGAACACATTTCAAAAGGATGGAACTAGTCTGCCAATTGCTTTCAACACCACTTTTGTTTCCACTGGCTGAACAAATATGAAGTTTGAAGTTGTGTCTCTGTCAGTGCTGACTTAGAGAAGTACTTGCCACTTGAATAAGGACTGATGCTAATTCTATTACACATTATGATGATTATTCCCTCAAAGAAAGATGCAAAAATAATTATCAGGGATGTCAGGTGAATGTAAAGAAAATTCCAAAGGACCTAGTCAAAGCTGACTAATTTCTTACTTGGACCTCTGAAACAAAAGAGGCAACCCAGTAACCCAGGGACCTGGGCCGGATAATTTTTAATAAAAAGGTTGTCCCTATGGAGGAAGTGTAGCCCTTGACTTCCACGGCAAAGTGTCAAGAAGGGGATACAAACACCTCTAACACAAATAACTTAGCATTACATATTTATCTTTTTATTTTATTTTAGCAACTTTTTCTTTGATTGTTGACACTGAGAAGTAAAACTTATATTTGTTCTATCGAACACAAGGTGCTCCAAAAAAGGGGGTGATGGCGCAGTGAAGGTGACTATAAGTGCATAAAGTGCATATGTGCCATGTACAGAAATATATACATGTGGTTGATAGGGATAATAGAGTGTTAGAGATCAACCCCGGCTAGCCGAGTGTTGATAGCCGCCATCAGTTTCTTGAAAAACAGTGCACATATAAGGTTTTTGTCAACATTTCAACCCCTGAACTTAGATTATTTAAAATTGGGTCATCATCAGGATGCAGAAATATATAGGAGACACCTACAAGTAAGCAAACAAATTACATTAGACGCTCATTTTGGATGAGCATTCATCAATAAGATTGTAGTGACTGAAAAAGTATGTGTCAGATACAGGTATACACACATGCTGCAATAAGATAGCATGTGGTCAGCCTAACCAATACAAACTCCCTTGAATAGAGTAGCATTTCTTATTAAACACTCAACACTAGTTTTCAAATTGCTTCAAAAACAAGTATTCGTCTATGCTAATATAGCATAAGTAACATTGAGATAATATGGTCAGCTTAACATTCCTTGCTAATGAAAACTTCAATGAATAGAACAGCATTCTGTACTAAACACTGGTCTTCAAACTGCTTTCAAAGTAAGGCTTCTTCTATGTTGCGCCTAACATGCCCTGTTGATGAAAATCATCTGCATGTGGAATAGCATTTTTTACCAGGCAAGTAAGATAGATAAAATAGGAGGCAGATTAAAAGCTCACCTATTTTGGATAGAAGGTATATAGGCACTGTGAAATCATGTGTACATCACTGTGTGAAATGGACCCCAGGGAGGTTGCTAAAGTCAACAAATTCCTTGCTGAAAAGTGCACTATTGTATTGTACTGTAAAAAGAAAAAGAAACAAAGTGTTTTGAGAGGCAAAAGAATATCTTTTTGCTGTCAGAATCAATGAAAACACGTATTGTGCAGTTATCAACGGGAAAAGGCTTGATGCATGTGCTCCTTAGTCAGACAGAGATCTGTTACATTGAAGAAAGTACTCTTGTAGGTAATGTAATCCAGGAGCCGTAGGTATAATTAAGTAGATTTATTCATAGTAAGTAGGATGGTAAAGAAGGCCTATAAGGAATAAAAAATATTGAATACAAAAGTAATACAAAAGAAAGGGTTTTGGACCGACCACTTTCAGCCATTTCTTCCCTGATGTGTCATTCACAATTTGAATCAGCCGACAGGGTAGCATGCATAGAGTGGGACAATGGGTTAGCTCCCTCTAGCCATTGTAATTTTAGAATTGTTATTTTCATTAAGACTCAGCCCACATGGTAGCCACTGGTGTTTCGATTGTCAGTCATTATTGAATTTTTCCTCTTTTCTTTTACCTGAATCCAGAGGGCTGTGATGTTCCATGGAGGGCACTGTACCCCGGGCCGTGACAATGAGGACACCATGACCCCACACAGTGGAAAGGCACAGCACCACCTAGAAATGAGGTCAGGAGTAGAACCTGATATGCTCTCCGACATCATCATGGCTCCTCCATCCAGCACGTTTGACCATTGCTAAAGGTGGGTCGTGATGACCATCAGAGAAGCACACTACTGTCTCCACCCTGAGTCTTTCCAACTCCGCTTAGCCAATACCACCATCTCTTCCCAGCAGCTCCTGAACCTGAACACTGTGATATATAAGACTCCAATAATACAAATTGTCATTTTTAGGGTTTCATTGAAACCTTACTTTCTTTTTCCTATGTGTTTTACTCTGCTCCTCTCAGCCTTTCACATACATCACATACATCCTTTGAGAGATTGAAGTAAAACTTAGGGAAAGAAGGATCACATGTTTGCTTTCCATGCATTGGGCATCACATATTTGCAAATAAGCCCTATCATTGTGGATATATGGGCATTGTGCATTGAGGTCCACTTCTAGGAATGGAACACTCAGGTCACTGAATGTAGGGTTTAATGATGCGAGTTTGCAAGATCTCTCTGGGGAGTTATGTAAAATAAATCTCTCCTACTGCTCTGAACTGCGCCTCAGCAATCTGCACAGTGTTGACCCAACATCTCACACTGAAACATAAGAACATGGGTGAGGGCAAACAGCACCAAATGTGCTGTGTTTAACCAGTACTTTCACTCGTTGTAAACAAATGTCAAAAACTCTCTCTGATTCAGTAGAATGCCGACTAACACTCTCCTTCGCCTGCTGGTGGACATCCCTATGTGCAGTGAGACTGTACTATCTGATGCATGCATTATCAGTGCACTCTGTAAAACCACATCCCTTCTCCACAGGGAGCTGCAAGGGGGATTAGACACCCTTCTGATACTTTCGATGAATACACTATACTTGAAGTCTCCTCTGTCTCTCTCTCTCTCTCTCTCTCTCTCTCTCTCTCTCTCTCTCTCTCTCTATATATATATATATATATATATATATATATATATATATATATATATAAAAAATATATTTTAATTGTTTTATGGGGCAAAAGAACAGTATACCCTCTGAAAGCATAGACATTCAGCACAGCAGGTCGGTGCTGATATGTATACATGAAACATGAACTTTGCTCATGAGAAATTTAACACAAAACACCCCATATCACAAATGGGTGACTTTATAAATCTTTGCTATGAACAACATTTTGTCTTTTGTCTGGCTTCTCTTTCCACCTTAGGAGAGGCAGAGAGTACTTTACCAGGTCACAATGACAGTAGTTTGGGAACAGTAGTGAAGAGAGAGTTTTTTTATGTGTATCCAGATTGTACAGTCCATCCGTCATCCCACCCCCTAAAAACTGTAGAAAGTCTTGACACCCCTCTGGTCTCTGGTGAAAAATTGGAAATATGCATTACCTCTTGTCCCTCTTATCCAATGAGGAAATACCAAGCAAAAACAGAGATGGACAACTGAGTGAAGAAGAACACCATTTAATAATGTGCCCAAATCACAACACAATCTGTCATTGGCTAAGAATGAAGGTGCGAAAGTAGGACTAGGAGTAATGCTATTATCAGTAAGTAATGGATACAATACTGTCGAACCCATTCCAGTTTGAACTGTTGTTTTCCAACAATGAATGATTTGTGCCTTTTGTGGGAGCATGTGAGTGCCATTTTATGAAAACTATATTTTCCACCTACTAGATTTAAGTTTGTGTAAAACATATACAGTGTTGCACTTAACAGGTGTCCCCCAAACACGCATCAGAAATGTTGATGTTTCACCTTCCCCAGACTCTTTGGACTGTTTGAGGGCTTCCTTCAATAAATTACAACGGTGACCCCTTTCGGAGCCTTATGTTTGGTGTGGATGCAACACTGGGATGAAACAATAGCATGGTGAGGATGTAAACATGCGCAGGTAACGGATGAAGTCAACGTAAAGGAGTTCTCTTTGAGAAGTCCTTCAGAATTCTTATCTTCTCTTTCTGGAACTTTAAAGGTAGCCATTTATACATGTAAAGAAAGAGAAGCTTCTGGTGAGTGCTTCCTTGTCTCAATGAAGTGAGCATAGAGCAAAGAATAGCTGTCAGTTTCTCTTTTGCTATGCTGTGTGGCCGGCCCCAGAGCAAGATCCCTTCTTTTCATCTCTGGCACAGTTCTCAAGTGTGTTTCCACCCTTTACTTACTTAGGGGTTTCGTTTGACAACGTTGGATCATGGAAACATCTGATGGGGGTCAACACTGCGCTAATGAAAAAATCTACAGCTGTGCTTTTCAAATTTGCGTCAAAATCAGGCTTGATGCTGCCATGACTATTTAAAAAGCACGATCTGTTTCAGTCTCATCGTATGGTGCAGTGGTGTGGGGGTTTAGTGATTGCTCCTCTCTTCAGGTCATTGAAAATAATCTTCTACTTAGACTTTTGTCTCTGCCCAAATGCACCTCGCTGTTAATAGTGTGTGAGGAAAAAGGGCTTCAAAACCCTGAATATATCATCAGGATCGCTCCATCCATGCTGTGGCTGTCGGTATGGTCCAGGCGAGAAGCTGTGTTAAGTCAAATAGTGATTGCCGATTGTCTTAACTTAGACCAGGCAAATAGGATCTGGTGGTTCACACGCGTTAGGCATGATTTACGGGCAATTGGAAGGGATGACCTTTATGACAATCCACAGACTATTAATCTGTCCATTAAGGTCACTGTAAAGCATGAATTATTAAACCATCTTATTGCTACAAGGCTGTCCTTTGAGTCCAAGAAAAAAACAGTAGCGGCATCTATTCTGTTGGACCCCACCCCTGCTATGGAGCCCTATCGACTCAAAGTACGGCATCATCAAGGGTTTCTTTTGGTCAGATTCAGACTTGGCAGAGCTCATGACCTGTTATCTTATCCATCTAATGTTTATAACAGGCAAGACCTAACATCATGTCCCTGTGACTCAGTATCGCTCCAATCGCAATTACACTTTCTATTTTTTTGTCGTCTTCTAAGACCGCTTCTGGGTAACCTTAATATTAGAAGGTGTAAAGAAGCCATATTTTATCTACAACTGCTTCAGACTGAGATGATCTGCATTATATATATATATATTATCTACTGGCGGTCGCCAGTAGATAGTTATAGTTAGGACCATGTTTCCATAGGAAATCTCAAAATTCTATTTTGAATAACTTTGGCGCCGGTTGACGAATCCTCGCGAAATTTTCAAAACTAATGGGGCGCTACGCTCCGCTCCTACCCTGAAAGTCTCGGGGGGATTCATCAAGCGGGGGCTGAGAAAAAAGGGGGGTCCCAAAACACGTTTTCCCCATGCATTTTTCCATAGGACCTTTAGACACAGCTACAGCCCGAACGGCTGAACAGAATTACTTGAAATTTGGCAGAGAGGTAGTCCTCAGGTCAAGGATGTGCCTTTTGTAGGTCTGGTGTAAATCTGTTCAGTAGGTCCTGCGAAAATAGCATTTAAATCAATATATATATCTGTAAGCGCGCTCCGTGCGCTTACCGTAAGCTTACCGTACGCGTACGGTGCCGTGCGCGAGCTCAATTCTGATTGGTGGTTACATGACTGTAAACATTCGAATCGGTCGAAATCAGGAAGTGTTGGCCGCCATTTTCTGTCTCTTGCACTGAGAAACAAAGATGGGGAACGTGAAAAGGGGGCAACGAAGAGAGTTGCAGACCCCCTAGTGTTTGTCAGGGGGTCCAAGAAGGACCCAAAAGTACGGAAAATACATTTAATATTTTTTTTTAAAAATCGCGGAGTGCGCGTACGGTAAGCTTACCGTACGCGCACGGCAAAAAAAAAAAAAAGAAGTAACAATCACATTTATTAAATAAATTAAAGGACCCACAAGGGAGAAAAAAACAAATGTTACTGTGTAAAAAAAGGCGAGGCGCGCACGGCATGGACTGCGCAACGTGGGCGCTCGGTGCGCGAAGCGCACCGTGCGCGCAGTGTGTGCGCACAGTGAAAAACCAGAAATAAATAAATAAATAAATAAATACATAACTTAGCATTTAAAAAACCGTACAAATTCACTGAAAAAAACATAGGTTTCACACACGTTATAGTTAGGAATTATCATTTACAAAACCTTGCAAATTCACTTAAAAAACCATAGGTTTCACACATGTTATAGTTAGCTGTACATTTCACTCGTAAAAAACCAATGAAATTCCACGTTATAGTTAGATCAGGTAACTATAACTTGCGGGACCGCAATCCACAATGTGTAATTTCAGATGTCATCATTGATGTCATGAGTGATGTCACTGACCATGTCATGAGTGATGTAATATGTGACGTCATCAGCAGTTTATTGTGGGCGCGCAAGTTATAGTTACCTGATCTAACTATAACGTGGAATTTCATTGGTTTTTTACGAGTGAAATGTACAGCTAACTATAACATGTGTGAAACCTATGGTTTTTTAAGTGAATATATATATAGATATATATATACACATATATATGTATATATACATATACACAAACATTATATATATGTATATATATATATATATTTATATATATATAGAGAGAGTTATTGCCTCAGCTGTGTGCGATTGCGTAGAGTAGTTGGAAAGAGAATGCTCTTTTAGTCTGATAAATAAATTTAAGAGCGGGGGTGTTTATCAGTTGTTGTGATGAATTTAAAGCTCACCTTTTACTATTTTGTATCTATTGTATTATCTATTGCACTTTTAGTCTTGTCATATTAAATGGAGTACAATGCGGTATTATGGTGTGTCCTTTTTAAACGACTGTAAATGTTTTAGGTTTTTATGTGATTTTGTGCTTAATATGCATTTGATTGTTTTTATACATGTGATTGTGTATTATTGTTATTTTATGGTTTTTCTAAAACCGAATAAAGCTGGATTTTGACTTTGGACTGTCAGTTATGTATAGAGTTTCCATCTTCATAAAAACAAGACACGATTGACAGAAGCATAATGTTATGGCTTGCCTCCTCTTGGCTACGTATTTCTTAATCATTCTTTCCTTCTTTGGAAATTTCACCTGTAGTTCTTCCTGTGAAACGGATTTTGGTTCATCTATCTGTGGGAGCTCAATTCTCATTTTTGTCCAAAAAAGCAGTTTGGTGGGAGACTTGCCAGTAATGGGTTGGGAGTGTTCCTGTAGTATCTTAATACAAAGGTTAACAGGTCTGATTTTAGCAGGTTAATGCATGCAACCAAAGTCATGCACGCATCCTTTAGCACATTAAAGTTCGTTTACTCTTATTTCTTCAGAATAGTGGGAGGTCTGAATGAAGGACAAAGGAGTCTGATAGCATTAACCTTTTTTGTGACTCAGTTACTGATTGCCCTTTAATTGCTCCTCTTCCCAGCACACTAGCAGCACCATTCACCAAGGCCAGAAAATGAACAGATTGATATTGTCATTGCTATGGGGTGTGGAGCTGCACTTAAGGAGTTCGGCGTTGGGATGGGCCCCAGGCAGCTTTACTTTAAAACAGCAACACGAAGCAGTGTTGGCAGTGAGCTCAACAGGCCAGAACATAGACCTCTTTGTAACAGTCATACCATTAAGGAGACTTTTTTCCTACTTGCCATCATAAATCCTTTTCTTGCCACTGCAGGAATTAAGGCTGTTAGACAGCCACAACATATGTTTTTAGATTGTTATAGTCTAAGAAATTGATCCTGTGACACGTTTTGCAATACCTCCGGCACCAGCAAAATTGTATTTGTGTAAAATAACAGAAAAAGACTTTCCCAACTGTAGAAGAAAATTTCTGCTTTAGGTAAACTATGTATCAATACCCAACTGAAGCACACTTTGCATTGCAAGAACTGAGACGGTGGCAAGTAATTAGGGGAATACTTTCTCTGATTTATTTCGATCCAGACTCTTCGATGGTGAAATATTAAAAGGAAGCTCCACCATTAGCTTCCCTCACATTGCTTCGCGAGGCATGGTTTTGGTCATGTTTTTGCCACGGTGTTTGCTTTGCCTATATATAGACCGTGTTGGTTCATTATGTTTTCTATTATGCAGAATAATTCGTTTGCATTTATTGTGAAATGCCTCTAACAGAAAGAATAATGTGAAACAGACTGTAAACCCGCCTTAAAGTGTGACAGGATGAGAACATCATTGGCCGTATCAGGAAGGGCTTTCCTGGCGCAGCGCAGAGCCAGCGCCTGTGTTATGCACCCGCAGTGCATAAAGTCCAATTGCTTAGCACCATATCTCTTGGAGTTGGTGCATTATTTAGACAGTACAGTTCAGCAACAGGAAAAGTCAAACCTTGCTCGCTGTTTCCGAGCCGTACAGTCTGAAAATATAGCATTAACATGCAGGGGCGTAGCTTGCTTAGTAAAATTGGAGGGGGAGCTTCAGATTTACCAACAACCTCGCTGGCATATTGGTAAAATACATTATAGAAGGAGCAGTGCATGAGGGGGGCTTAAGCGACAGTATAAAGTGAAAGGAGTGTGAGGAGAGCCGTGACCACAATTGAGGGGGCAGACCGCAAGTCTTACCTGCAGTAGCCACCAGAGCTGCCTCACAAATTCATTCAGGGCTCCCGTTGCGTGGGATATGCCAGGGCAAAAACCAGGACAAGAGCATGCTCGTCTGCACTTGTCCGCAGCCATAAGAGGCTGGGCTGGCTGGGCCACTCCTCTTGGCCTGTTGTGCCCAAAATTTCAGAGGTCTGCGAGGGTAAGTCCTTCTGATCACCTCTAAAAATACAGCTACTTACGTTTTAAGAAGGTTTACTATTTTGGGGAAATGCAAGTGTACTGGTGGGGAGCTTGCTACACAGCCACCTTCCAAACACACAACCATTGACAAAATGCTTCTGTGGGCTATTGTTGCAATTGCCTCTGAAACTGAACTTACAGAGAGGAGGCTTTCAATTGGGGATGATGGAGAAGCCCCCAAAAGTCCAGCTAGCCTAGTTTCATCCACCTCTACCTCTACCCAATTGAAGTCCCATGTAGATACTGTAGCCACTATTGATTCCAGTAGCAACTCCAATCCTTCCAGCAAACAATTGATCACGTCTATTAGGCTCACTCCTGTTGTTGCTCTGGCACAAGGGAATAACCAACAGGACTCACCCCAACCTACAACTAAAGTAAAACAGGTAGCATCTAACCTGCACCATCTTGTCATTGTTCTGATGTCCACGCTGCCTGTCAAACCTAAGGCAAAACCTCGGAGAAACAACCTCACCCAAAGGGAGGGGGAAGTCCAGCTGCACAGAGACCAGTCTGGCTAGATGAGTTGGTAGGTACTGTAATGGACCAACTCAAGGGACTGATATGCCAAGAAGTTATCCTGCTTCTGGACAAGATAACTATCCTCAAATCTCGAGTAATCACATTTACCAAAGCAAACACAGATCCAGAACACTCCCATCTCAAAGCTATACCCCTAAATTTAGATCAGCCGTTAGAGTTGGTATGTCTAGAACCAAACCACCCCATATTTTTAGAAGTAGCGTAGAAGAAGCCCAGGGCCTGGGGAAAGCAGAGGACACATGGGACAATGGTTCGAAGCATAACACTCATCCGAACCACACCCTCAACAGAGACCCTGGAATTATACCAGTAAGAAGTACCAGTAGAAGTAGAGTGGCTAACTGTTATCCGCCCAAAACCAAGGCCCTTGTGACTATTGATTTGTCCTTCGAGGCTTGTCCCAATGTGGTTGTGATGTTCTTGGGTTCCTGGTTTAAGAGACGGGCTGAAGGAAACTCACAAAGAACTGAGTAATAAGTGTCTCATTTAGCTGGGAAAACACAGGAATTTTCAAACTTCAATGGCCAGTGCCATATTGTTTACACGGCGTATGGGGTGGCTTGGGAAGGGAGCCAAGGACCATTCCGGAGACTGAAAATATATCGACTACAAAAATATTGACTCCCATACCTTAACAGGTAAGTTCAAGAATATTGAATCAAAAATGTTGAAGTAAAAATATAGATGTAAAAAATATCAATTTAAAAATTTAGATTAAATAATAATATTATTTTCAACAAAATTAATTAAATTTAATATACATTTTAACTAAATATACCAAATAGAATTAATTAAAAAAATATAAACATAATAATTTATACTTATACATATATTTGCTTACAAATTATTACTTACAAATTATTTATTAACTATTATCTTTATTTCATTTTCGAACTTTTAAATTATATAAAAATAAAATATATATATCTCAATATTTAAAATTTTAAATTAAAAAAACTGTCTATGATAAATTAAAACATTTAACCATTAGAAAAAATGTAAACTTACATTTTCCAATACAACAGTGCAACAGTAGGGAAAGTGGTGGATATCGGAATAATTAAATATACTATTCCAACTCCAGTGAGTGCAACAGTAGGGAAAGTGTTGGATAGCAGAGGGGTAAAAATTACTATTCACACTCCACTGATAGCAACAGTAGGGAAAGGAATGAATAGCGGAGTGGAAAAAATTACTTTTCCCACTTCAGTGAGTGCAACAGTGGGGAAAGTGTTGGATAGCGGAGGGGTAAAAATTGCTATTCCCACTCCAGTGAGTGCAATTAAATGTAGTATTCCAACTCCAACGAGTGCAACAGTAGAGAAAATGTTGGATAACGGAGGGGTAAAAATTACTATTTCCAGTCGAGTAAGTGAAACAGTAGTGAAAGTGTTGGATAGCGGAGGGGCAAAAATTACTATTCCCACTCCAGTGATTGCAATAGTAGGGAAAGTATTGGATAGCGGAGTGGTAAAAATTACTATTACCACTCTGAAGAATGCAACAGTAGGATAAGTGTTGGATAGCGAAGGGGTAAAAATGTTTATTCCCACTCCAGTGAGTGCAACAGTAGGGAAAGTGTTGGATAGCAGAGAGGTAAAAATTACTATTACCACTCCAGTGAGTGCAACAGTAGGGAAAGTGCTGGATAGCGGAGGGGTAAAAAAGACTATTTCCACTCCAGTGAATGCAACAGTAGGGAAAGTGCTGGATAGCATAGAGGTAAAAATGACTATTCCCACTCCAGTGAGTGCAACATTAGGGAAAGTGTTGGATAGCAGAGAAACAAAAATTACTAATAACACATTTAAAGAAAATATTTATATATTACAAATTTAAAAAATCATTAAAAAAATAAACAATATTTAAAAATATATAATTAAATATATAAAAAGAAAACATATTATAATATTAATTACATATAACAAAAACCTACAAATAATATATGAAATAAATTAATAAATACATTATTTAAAAACATAAATGTATTTACTTTATTTCCTACCCCATAACACCACACCAATAACAAAACACTTCAACATTTTTAATTAGATTTACTTCCATAATTAACATAGTTAATAATCAATTAAAAACATCTTATTACTAATGAAATTAAAAAAACATTGAGTACAGATGCTTTAATACTATAATATCCACAACACACACCTAAATTAAACTAGAAAATAATAAAACACAATTATATACTATTTTTAAAAGAAAAGCTATTACTATTAACAACTAATAATTTAAAATTAAAATGTATTTAATACCAACCCTTTACCCCTTTAAAACTAAAAACAACACACACAAATTAAACAAATACACAAAATAAATATCAAATAATTAACATTAATTAACAACTATATAATAAATAATTAAACACAAATTACTCACCACCCTTTACTCCTATAAACACCACAACACACACCTAAAATTAATTACACAATCACCATAATGAATTACTCATTAATTAATTAAAATTAAGCAATAACTAATTATTAATTCATCAATTGAATATAAATTACTTTCCACCCTTTACACCTATAAACACCACAACACACACCTAAAATTAATAACACAATTACCATAACTAATCAGGGGAGAAGAGTTGGCCTAACGGCTAGGGCTGTCGATCTCGAATCTGGGGAACCAGGTTTGAGTCTCGGCAATGACGCTGAACATCCTGTGATTCTGGGCAAATCACTTAATCTCCCTGTGCCTAACATTAATAAATGTCTCCTCATGTAATGCAACTGATGCTATGTAAAGTGCTCTGATACCCGATTCGGGTCAAGTTTGTGCTATATAAAACTCTGTAAAGAAAAATCACCAGCACAATATTAATTAGTTAATAATAAATTACTTTACACATTTAACACTATAACATCTCAATTAAACAAATATTAAAAAATAATAAATATTCAATACATTTTATATAATTAAATTACTTCCCACCCTATTCCCCTACAAACCCAAAACCCGCTATGGAACTAATAACGCAAAATTCAAATAAAAAATATTAATAATTACTAAAAATAATCTATTAATTTTATATAAATAAATTACTTCCCACCCTATTCCCCTATAAACCCACAACCTGCTATGGAACTAAAAACGCAACAATCAAATTATAAAATCTTAATAACTACTAAAAATTTAAAACATATTTTAAAAATACACACAACAAATTTTTATACAAAAAACATACATCACATACCGACTAGGTGGTGCCTCCCTTGCCGTTCTTGCGGCTCGGGCTTGGAACGCTCTTCCGCTGGTGCTTCGCAGTATGGAGGATCCAGTAGCTTTAAAAAAATTGTTAAAAACGTATCTTTTTGTCTGAGTTTCTTGGCTATGCTTTCAGTCTTCCTTTGCTCGCGCAAAGACACTCCTTGGAGAAGCTGTGCGCGTTAGAAGACTAGCTAACATAACATAACATAACATATAAAATATATACTAAAATACATAACATTAATAAAAAATCAATATCTTTAACAACTATATTTTTGCAAACAACATTTTACACTTGGATATTTTTAACATAGATATGACTTACCTAAAATCGTTTTTCTTGACCACGAGAATTTGTCTGTCGATATTTCTAACCCACGATATTTTTAAATCGATATTTGTGCAATTTTATATATTTGATTTGATATTATTTCTCTGCACCAAGTACCACATCTTCGCTGGGCAAACCAGAAGAGAAGCTTCCATGCTGACATGAGACGCTGCAGTTCCGCATGCAGACACTGCAACACGCAGTGGTCTGACATCCCTTGCGGGGTGTCCAACTTGAGAACAAGACGGGGTCCTACCTTCTGTCCCATCCGGTAGGGGGATTCTTGGCTATACACCTGCATGCATGCTAGGTACACTTCGGTACATTTAGTAAGGTTTGCTTCTTAGGAGTACTCATGATTACTGTCATGTAGATACATGACAGCATATATTCACTGTTTTAGCACCATGGTATAATTCTACCTTTTATTTATTCCGTTGGTGCTTGTAATCGTGTATATATGTTTCTGTCTAATGGTTGTTGCAGCACACGTATTTTATACTAGAATGACGCTGGTGCAATAAATGCTTATTGAAAACATGACCACCGTTCATTCTGTATATCTCCCTGAGACTTAGTTAGTGTAGATTGGCTGAGTGAAAAGTACTGTACTGTTTCCACGATCCCAGAGGGGACAGGATTGTTATGTTCGATAGGTGCCCAAAACTATTTACTCTTTGGTAAGGTTGGGGGGCTTAAAGTGGCACTGTAAGCTAGCTGATCTACAGGCTAACATATCCTTTGGGGATGTCTGGAATCAGTCTGGACACCAAACCCTTAGTTTATGTTTTCTAAATGCGCAGATCCTATGTAGATTTGTATGAACTACATGACAATTCCCATAGAATTTAATACGATAAACACCTCAATAGCCACTAAGTCACCTGAACAAGTGGGTAGGACATGTAAGGTGACCTCTGCGGCGGGAACCAAAGAAAACTAAGGATACTCTCCTGGAATGTCGCCGATCTTGGATTCTGATTAGGGGACACTGATTGGGGCAAATATATATATGCTTTCCACATCTGCCTCTTCCAAGAAATGTGGCAAAGTCATGAAGTTAGTTATCCTAACTTTGCCATCTATTGTGTTAATGCCGGATCCTGTGGGAAGGGGAGGGCCTCCTGAGGCCAAATGATTTTGATTGAGGTATATGCGGGATGTGTGGTGCTGTGGCCAAAACAATAGAGGAAGATATTCTCTGTGTGACTATTAAATTACCTTATTGTTGCTGAGTAAATATTTATAACATATATTTGAGACCTTTGGTCAAGCGCTAGGAATCTACCACCATTGACATGTTAATTGCGCACACAGCAGGTCTGCATCCAAATACGTTAAAAATATTGTGGGGCGATTTAAACTGCTAGTTTGAACCACTGGATTTGGCTAACCACCATTCTCTGGCGGAAGAGCATAGGATATGGTCAATTCCTACTCTGACTATTCCCCCTATCAGGAGGTGGTCCCCTTAGGAATTACAATTAAATGATATATCGTTGAATTGCACGATTCGTGTACTAGTCTTATTGCCTATATATGTTTAGATGTTAAAATGTGGCCTTTCCTATCTGCTATGGCGGTGGCAGCCAGGCATGATAGTGACCACAATGCACTAAAGATGGATTTGGAACTTTCTACCACCTTTAACAAGCATTATCCCTCAGCCACTGGACAGGAGGCGTAGGCTTACCAATAACAAATGCAGAATCCCCTGGCAGGCAGTGGCCATGTCAGAGGGGGCTTTAAGATCGATATATGATAAGGTAGGAAAACTTTGGAGGTTTTTTCTACTCTCAAGCTAGGACCTGATGATGAATTAGCCGTACAAAAGGGAGAAGAAGTACACAACTCCCTCTTTTCTAGCCTAAAGGTGGACTTTTTCGGAGAAGCAACTAGCCAAGGGCCAAGGAGTAGTGTACCATCCTGGTTCAATAAAAAATGTAGTTTGGCCAAAAGTGCTCGGATTACTGGCATCAAGAGCTGTAAGAGGGAAGATGTTCAGGAAAATAGAGCTGAATACAAAACAGTTCTAGCCTTAGCAAAAAGGGAATGGGACTGCCAGAACTGGGACCTTCTCTTAGCTGCCTCAAGGTAAAATAACCAAACCCTATTCTAGAATCTAATTGCCACTGGAAATAGGGAAGAGATATCTAAAATTGATAACAATGTAGCAGCTGAGGCATCAATAGCTCACTTCCCTAACTTAAACCAACAAAATTCAGAGGCAGACATATCCCCCGAATCTACAGTCATTTCCCAGTGTGCTGGAGAGGGATGATAGAGGGTTTCCCCCAATAATGTGTATGGAGTTAGTAGATGCCATTAGAAAGCTAGCCCCATGGAAAGCCCCTGGAACAGATAAGATTCCAGGAGATCTGTTTTCATCAGAAATAGATGTGTGGACACCATACTTTACAGTGGTATTTAATAAGAAAGTCGTGAGCCGGGCCGAGATTCTCCCCATTTATAAGAAGAGTTGCCCCTTGAATCCTGCCAATTATGGACAATTAGTTGAATTAATACGGCACAAAAAAGTTTTAGAAGGGTTATATTGAGCATGCTCCAGTATTGTCTTAAAGAGAACGATATTCTTTGCCCTCTTCAAGCCGGATGCTGATCCAACACTTTTAATGTGGATCAGGTCTTCAGACTAGATGATTTATTGGAAGACCATCAATCTCAAGAATGGAAGGTTGTATGCAGTCTTTGTCGATCTAAGAGCTGCATTTGACCTTCTTCCTGGAGCCCTGTTGTGGATACGGCTTGCAGAACTGGGCATCCCAACTTATTTGTGCAGTATAATTGAGAGACTGCATCAGAACAACAACGTGCAAATCAGATCTGGTGAGCTGGGTGAAGTTACCAATCCTATCCCAGTGAAGCAAGGTATAAGACAGGGCTGTGTATTGGCCCCTACCTTTTTTACCCTGTTTTTAAATGATCTGATAGATTTTTTGAATACCTGCGAAAATGATGCCCCACGTCCAGCGGGCTTAAGGATTCTGACCCTTATGTGCACAGGAGATACTTTTTTGCTGTCAAAGACTCCTTTGGGGCTGCAGAAAATACTGGACAGTTTTAGTAGATTTTGTGATATGAGGGGGCTGGAAACCAACATTAGTCAAACAGAATTTATGTTTTTTAAGCCCTGTTCCTCTTCGCGCCCCAATCCTACTCTAGATGGTGTCCTTCTAAAAAAGGTACGCCTCTTTGATTATCTAGGGATCACACTAGACGAGAAGTTAGATTGGTAAACTCATGTTGCTAAAAGAAGAATATAACTGGAGCAGCAAAGCGGTGCAGGGGCTAAAGTTGTATAAAGGGTTGTTTTGTAAATTTGTAGCACCAGGAATCCAACTATATACCTACCAGGCACTAGTGTTTGCCCTTTATGGTGCAGAGCTATGAGGCCACGAAAAACATCAAACCTCTAGAAATGGCCGAATACAGATTTATTAGGCAACTTTTGTGCCTAACGGTTAGAACTCTTTTAGTACCACTGGGGCTTGATTTAAGACTCAGGTCAATTACTCTTCTGGCGATGCATCTGGGCCACAATTTTGTCCTATCGAAATGAGCTGGTGGAAATCCTTAGATATTCAAATGCCACTAACCTACCTTGGGTTACATTTGTGAAAGACTCCTTAATGAGGATGGGTGTGGATGATCTCTGGAGTGATCTAGTAGGCTGTTACACTCACATAACTGTGAAAGAGGTAAAACAAACAATTCCACACTTATAAACATAACAAGGCACTTTAACTACCTCGTTTCTAGTAATAAAAGACAGCTATTTTTATGAAAACATTCTCGATGATATCGAGCCAAACTTAGCAAAAACACTATACATTCAGTTTTGGTATGGAAAACTGCCTCTCAAGAGTTTTATGTCAAAATGACTAAGTCTTTTGAATAACATAGACCAAGGGTGTAGCATGTGTGGTTAGAAGAAGGAGGACATGCCACATCTGCTTTTTTTTTTGTCCATTGTACAAAGAACAGAGTGAAAAATGGCTGATTCCGATCTGTTGAAAGCTTGGTGTTAGTAGATATAAGGAAGCTTACAGGATTCTTCAAGTTGACTCAACATTTTATTTGGTCTTTGCAGTGTCCACATATTTGTTCCATGCCTGGCTAATAAGAAATAGGAAACAGAAAACCAGTAAATTCAAACTAAACTGGCCCTTTTTATTTTTTATTTGTTAACAGATTTTATAATCTGAGTACCCATTATCTTTTATGTGAATCTGTAAGCACCACGTTTATTTTTATACTTGAATTCTAATGTCGTGGTGCTCTATTACCTTTTTAACTTGCTGATGTTGCTTTTAATGCTTGGTTTTAATTGTATTCTTAATATGTATCTCATTTATGGTATATTACCGAAATAAAGAGTATTTGAATCGATTCATAAGGAGTGTGGATTTTTAGGGGTACTTAAAACACAATATTTTGAAAGCTAATCGACATTTTTGAAGGCCTTCAAAACTGGGATGAGAGAGTGTATGTGTATTTTTGTCAGTGTGGGCATGTAAAAATCCCTGGTGAAATCAGAGACCTCACAGCACCCAACTATTTACTATCAATTCCACTTTTTGGGGGTGTAGTTGAAGCTATGCCCCTGCTAACTTGGAGAAATATCGGAAAGCAGAATTCACTTTAAACCGCGCAGGCGCATAAAACAGGTGCTCGGCTCTGCAATGTACCAGCAATGCCCATCATGAAAGATACAGCCTTAGATTCCCAAAGACAAACAACCACTGATGGAGCTTAAATGAAAAAGGGGCTTCTATAGAAATTCACACACGGGCATTAATCTTCTACAGCAAATGACTTTGCAAATCTAGCATGCCAACATTTTTCATCACTGAATTTCTCAAGTTTGCCTTGAACAGATGTATTTCTTTCAGCCCACGCATATAAGGACTGAACAATTAACTTAACCAAAGCTCTTTTGAAGGCAGTGATAGCAAGTCATATTGCGGTTCCAAGGTGCAACGAGGACAGCATTAAAAACATTTATAATTAAGAAGATGTCAGGAGATCTCTGTAAAATCAATTATACAACAGCATCGTCTGAGTGTTACTGTAGCTCATATTTAATGTGTGCTTTAAAACATAAGGTCTGATGTGTAAAAAAAAAAACACTGAAAATAGTGGGTGCAAGTTCAGCACTCACCTTTTGCTACCTGACTTTCATTTTGGGATTTGAATTTTGCATTAACAGTAGTTTTGGCTGGATGACCTACAGAACTCATCCACCCACACCATAATGTAACCATTGTTGATGCCCTACGTTTGGCGATTTATGGTCGCGGTCCTGCTCACCTGGTGGGAGGGAGGGACAATAGGGTCGGGTCTAAATTGCTCTGCTCTCAATGGATCTATGTATGTTGATCTAAATACTATGTATGCTGTAATGATTCCTGAAGCAAATGTTATGTTTCCTTTTTATGGTTAATAAAAAGAATTTAAAAACAGTCGTTTTGGCAACATAAAGTATAACTGAAGATGGTTCAGGAATGTATTTGGTTCTGTTGGTGCAGGTTTATGGAACTTTTGTGCAAATTGGGTTGTAACGTTAGCTGCATATAGGTAACTACCCATCAGTATTTAAAAAGGTTGTTAGATAGGAGCTAATGGTGCTTACGTAATACTGTATGCCCAAAAGCAGTGGGCAGAGTGTGAGATAAATGGAATGGAGGAGTGGAATAAACCTCAATTTGGGAGAGTTGTAGTTTTTTGGATTAGGCAGTAGTCATTGTGGTAATAATCACTGTAATTTAAATGAACATGTCTTATGCTGGTAAATGTAAAGTTAATGTAAAAAATACTGTACACCCGTCAATACTTAGTTAACATCACCATAATCTCGCAGAATATCTATCATTTCATGTTACACTTGTTATGCAAAATAATTGAGATTATGCCATTATGCCATTATACCAGATCACGTAATGGAGAATTTGTTGGGTTATAAATACACAGGAGTGTAGGAGCAACATGTGCAAACAGAACTCAAGCAACTGTTGTACTTATCACATGCAATTTTGTGCTTTTTTTAGATCAATAAAATCACCTAAAAAAAATGGACTAGTATCACAAAATGTAATGTAATATTTTGAGCATTTCGCATAATTTTATGCAAGAAAATCATGCAAATTTTGCATAGACCTAATTAAAAGGTCACATCACAAATTGTTCAGTTATTGATGGTTACAGACCAGAAAAGGCCTCTTGCAGCTTGTTGTGTCGTATAGCCACAGAGGAGATCAGTTAACTGACCCTTGGGGTCCTCTTCTCAATACTGGCTACAAGTGGGAGTACCACCAGGGTTTCAAGTCTTCATACATGTCCCAGACACCTTCTTCATTTTCTCCAGATCCAGGCCTCAACTGTTCATCCACAGATCCAGATGGGTTCTGATGAGTGTCAGGAACTTGATGCTGAGGCTGATAAAAAAGACAAGGCTAAGTACACAGAAGAAGAAAGGAAGAAAGCAAAAACAAATTCCAGAATACAGTGCTTGGAGGAAGTAGAGACTGGACCCGAATGGCTGAAAAGGCAGAACATGAAAGAGTAGTTAGGTCAGAGGCAGGTGTCGGACCAATAGGAGAATAGGAGGAGCAAAAGGGTCTGCACTGCCAGGTTAGTTTATGTAGAGTCAGCTGAACATCCCTTAATCTTTGTTCATCGTTAGCGTCATCTTTCATGTTTATTGCCCACTCCCTGGCTCCTTTCCCTTTTGTTGATGTATTGTTCAGGATTCCCCTGCTTGTGATTTACCTTTTCATACCTACAAGTCTGTTGGCTTTTGGCACATGTGCCAATTGCAAATGTTTTTGCGTGTGGACAGAGTTCCTAGAACACTCCAGGTTCATCAACTACCCCGTTGTTGGAGCATGAGATAAGTGTGTGTTGATATTGAGTAGTTTATCAACAAGCATGAATGTTTGTAGCAAAATCATGATATATGTTTTCTATGCTTCATTTAAAATTCCCACTCATGAGAAGCCACAGTATGGCATGGACAGGGAGAAATTATTAGAGTGAACCAATATAAAAGAAGACCATTAGAACCAATTCCAGCGTTTATTGCTCTCTTTCCTCTCCTCTCCTCCCTAACCCATCTTCCCCTGAAGTGAGATTAAACATGGCAGTTACAAGTCTGCTTTCATTTCAGCCAGAAGTGTGGTGGATTCATGTTGATGATCAGTGCCACAATCTAGCTTGACTGGTGACATGAGCTAGCGGTTAGGTGCCTTTTCCCTCAGGTGCATCAGAGCCACCTCCCAATCCACATTTTATAGGTCTCCCACCTCTAGGCTCCATTGTTCACTCATTCTAGTCAGCCTATCCGGCATGCTGTTAACGATTGTTTTAAGCATGAGGGAAATAGCCTTGGAAGACAATTGTTCCGCGGCTAGTGAATTGGTTGCATTCCAGCTTATAAGTGGATTGTTCCTGAGAGACAAATGACCAATTTTTCACCACCACCAGGTGTGCTGCCCAGTTGTAAGCTCTGATGTCACGGAGTGGGATACCCCATCTTTAGGGGTTGCCTTGAAGTGTGAAGAAAGCTATTCTCTGATGCTTACCACACCATGGCAGGGAACGCAGATTGCCCTCCAATTTATCAAAGACTGCCTTGGAGAGTGGGTGAAAGGTATTTTGCATGGCATTTAGATGTTTTGGGAGCATAATCATTTAAAATATGGAAGCTCATCCCAACAACGTGAGGGGGATGGTACACCACCATTCAATGTCCCCCTGAAAAGTGCACATTACTCTGCTGAGGTTCCTGGCAAAACATTTCTCCAGGTGTGGCATCACATATATGCCCAGATATTGAAAACTCCCAGTCGCTACTTTGAGCATCGGAAGAAGACCAGTGAGGTCCAGAGGGATATATGGATGGCAAAGCACCAACTTATACCAATTGATATGGTGGGCTGAGGGAGCACCGTAGAACTTGAAGGTGTCAAGGATAGTAGTTATGGTAGTCTCGGGTTTGGTGACATACAGCAGAATGCCATCGGCATGAAGAGATATTTTTTCCTCCTCCCTGGCCAACACTGAGATCTTGAAACCCCAGATCTCTAGGTGGAAGTGAATCACCACTGCCAGTAACTCAATGCTGAAACCAAACAATAAGGGGGACAAGGGACAACCCTGTCAGGTTTCATGTGCTATTGAAAAAACTGAGGCGAGAACTCTGTTCAATCAGACTGCTGCTGTAGGGACTTGGTAGAGCAGGGACATCCACTGATGAAAGAGGGGGCCGAAACCTAATTTGCAGAGTGCCTGGTGGAGAAATGGCCAATGTATTGCATCAAACGCTTTTTCCGTATCCAATGCTAAGAAGTCATGGGGGTCGCCTCTCAGAGCTACCTTCGACATTTAGTTGTGGAGGCGTCGGAGGATGAGCCTTGTGGACCTACCAGGCATAAAGCTAGACTGATGCCTGTGAATGAGTGGTAGAATCACTGCCAAGAAACGCGTTGCTAGAATGGTACCAGCACCTTCACCTCACCATTCAGCAGTGAGATGGGCTGGTAGGAGCCACTGTCGGTTACAGGTTTACCATGCCTGTGGATCCCGACTATGGTGGCACATTGTTGATCTGGCTGTAGTGCACCACGGTCCCTTGCATCCCTAACCAGGTTGAGCACATGGGGTACCACTAATTTGAGTACCTTTTAAAAAACTCTGCTGGGAGGTCATTTGGTACTTGGCATTTTCCCCATTTTCACATCCGCAATGACGGCTGTGACTTCCTCTGGGGTCATGTCATCCTCAAGTGCCATCTGATCCTCAGAGGGCACCACCAGCAGGTCCACCCCGCTCGAATACTCATCTATATTTTGGGCATCTGGCAACAGGTTGGCCTTTTAAAAAGAGGCACAGTAGTCAGCAAAGGCCTCTGCGATGACAACTTCTGTTGAGTGGAGGACAACCAATTAATCTATGATAGCATGGATCCCCTGGGCCTCCAGCTGCCGCCTACCGAGCCAGGCCAGCCACTTGCCCAGTTTGTCCCCAACATCATAAAGATGATGTTATGTGGTGAATAACTGACTGCAGACCTCTCCTGTGGCCAGTTCCCGGTACTCCTGCTGCAGTACCTCAAGGGAATGCAGGGCCTGGGGATCAGCATGAGCACTGCAGGAGCTCTCAAGGGTCCTGATCCACCTTTCCAGATTCTCTATGTCCTTCAACTCCTTTAGTTTTTTGCGGGCCAGGATATACTGCCCCCTGCCCCTCAGCACCATTTTATAGGCTTCCCATAGGACCAGTGTCGACTCAACTGTCCCCTGGTTTTCCTGAAAGTAGAGTTCTGAGTCTTTTTTAAGAACCTCGCTACTTTTGTGTCTCTCAAGTCCCATGTGTTTAACCTCCTACCCGCTCCCAGGAATGATTCCTACACTCCATAGTGATCCGGGTGGGAATGATCGGCTTGGTCTCGGGCTAGATATTTCGCTTGGTAGGCCACCTTCGCCTTGCCAGGAGTAGTCCCTGTTTCTGGGATGATGCTGTTTCTACAAATCACAGAGACTTGGTGAATTTCCCCGATGTTGCACCCAAGTGATCCATTGTCAGAAGCAGGGGGCCTATACTACAGCTAAGCTGCAAAACCGGCCTGGTGACAAAAACAACCCCCCAGGGGTCCAAAACTGGCCCCCACCCTGGTGGCCCACCGGGGATGTGCCCGGTGCCCGCTATAGCCAGTCCAGCCCTGCCACTGTGTCTGGGCTCCTACATATCTACCACCCTGGTCTCTCCATGTTCTGGACATCAGGAACGGGGCGGTGTTTTATTAACAAGTATCGTTACCCATCTGGAACCGGTGGTGTACCCTATATGTGCCAGGACTGTGTATGGCCCTCTACCCAGAGAACAACATTAAATCCCCTTCAGGTGGATCTCTCGGAGCAGGACAACATCAGGTTGTAAACGTTTTATATATGACAGGACCAAGTCTTGCTTCACCTTACTGCTCAACCCATTGACATTCCAGGACATTATAGTGAGGCGTGGGTTGCCGGGCGTCTCATCCCATGTCATATCGTGGCAATTGCATGCATATGGCTGGGTTCAAACTGGAATGGCATGGTGAGCAAAAAAACGATGGATTTAGGCCCAGATCTCTGTACTGGGGTGAATGTATGACATTGTTCTGCATTCTGTCCATCAACTGTTGTTTTTGCAATTGCATGGAGTCAGCAGACCCTTTTAGCCACCTGGCAGGTGTGTGGTGTATCTACACATATCTTATTTTTTAAATGAACCAGAACTAATAGAAATCCACCAATTTATACTCCAGTTAAGTACTCTGGGGGGCCCCTCCCCTGCCCCACTGTCCCCAACAGGCATAGAAGTACATGTCAACTGGACAACTACTGGTATGTGAGGCAGGAGAGGTCTTCCACCCACCCTTAAACCCTTGAACCCTCAGAGTCTTAACTTCTACAAACTAAAGAAATTGAGGAAAAGAGATTCCCACCCCTTCCCGAAGCGAAATATGAGTAGAATGAAAAAGAACAGGAAAAAGAGGATCAATCTCAGTGAAGGGCTAACAGATAAATAAAGAAGATAAAGGGGGGACAGGGCTCTGGGCCCACACCGCAAAACCCCCTCGCTCCCCGAGTATCCCACATTTAGTGCAAACAATTGGTGTCCTCACAATCGGATAGCTACATTTACCAGTGTAGCATTTCGGACAGTCTTAGGTAGTGGTGTTCATCTCAGCTCACCCCTCTCGCCCACTTGAAACACAGCTGCATAGCAAGGAATCCCTCTCTGTCACAGTCCAGCAGGCCAAGTAGGGCCAGGGAGTACAGGAAATGCACAGGTGGCCAATCATGAGTAAAACAAATGGGGAAGGCCATTTAATGTTCAACTTCGGTGTGTCTTCCACCACTTCTGATCCACTGTCGGCACACATTGCTGAGGTAACTGCCTCCACAAGTGCTCTGGATTACACCCTCGCCAGCCTCTGGTATTCCACATCCAAAGTTGTGTCAGATCACACCACCACCTGGGCATCTGAAGTTGATTTCGGGTGTGGCTTTGGCCTTGAATGTCGCATCATCCCTTTTTGGCATCTTCTTTGTGGCCCTCCTGCTGCCTCTTCAAGACCCTGGCCAGAGGACAGCCCTCTCCAGGGACTTCCATCCAGTTCCACACCGACTCTGGGGTGGTAAAGGAGTGCGAGTACCTTCAATTTCATGGGATAAAGCAGTATATATGTTAAGCCCATTGCTTTCAGTTTTTGTTTGACCACCGCAAGTGTCTATCTCTGTTGCTGCACCATCTAGGTACAGTCGGGAAAAATGCAGATAACTTGATTTTTGAACTTCGGGTCTCCTTGTCGACTGACTTCATGGAGGATGGTGTCCCCGTAGTTAAGGAGTTTTCCTACAATGGTTCGGGTGGGACACCTACAGGGGGAGGGGGCACCACAAAACTTTATGCCCTCTCCACCACAAACACAGAGGATGGGGCAGCCTTGGGGAGTTTCTCTGTGAGTCATTTCACAAGGAACAGTTTTGAAGCAGTCCCTTCCGCACCCTCAGGGAACCGCACGAAGCATAAGTTACACCTCCGCGAATGACCCTCGGAATCGTCTGCACATGCCTCCAGTCCCTGAATTTCTGTCTTGAGGGTTGTGACAGTGGTCAGTTCCTCCTGCATCTGGACAACTTGCTGTTCCGTAGCATTGAATCTTCTGCAATCTAGTGGAGGTACACTCTAAGGAAGTTTATGTCCAGAGTGATGGAGTCTTTCTTGATTTGAATGTTGGCACTGGAGGCTTTGATCACCACCAGTATATGTGCCCCTCCAAGTCTGTGAGGTGCCTGAATATCACTGCCTGTGGTGTTTAGCTGCCCCCCAGATGGGCCATCAGCAGTATATTGGTCCATCTTGGTTTGTTGGGCTCCACAGGGCACTCTGTCTCTGCCCATGATGGGGCCCTGCCGGAAGGTAGGGGACGAAGATCCCACTGGTCAACTGCCCGTCTAGCACAGAAGGTGTGGCACAGCTTAGTTTGTAACTACTTTGTTTGCTCTTGGGCCTCAGAAACAGGAAGTCCCAAGCCCCCTTAGGGTGAGGGCCACTGAAGCAGACAGTCTTGGGTCATACCACCTCACCGCTGCCCCACTGAACCAAATCCAAGCAGATTCGTGGTCACCACAGCCTCATCTCCTGCCCATCAAATTTCACTACTTAGTTAGAGGCATTTTATGCGTCTCATGCCTCAGCAGGTGGAAGGATTGCGCAGGATCGTGCAGGAAGGCCGGGCGCCTCAGTTCAAAGCACCCAGTCAGCCATCTTGCCAGCCACGCCCCCCTTTGATTTTGATTTTTAATAAATATAAAACATAGTGGCCATTTCTGTAGCCTATCCAAAACCAGAGTTAGCTAAAATAGTCTTTTAATTGCAATTTAGTTTTCCCATATGATCAGCGACAGCCCTTAAAAGTGAAACTAGCTTTTGGGGGATTGTCACTACCGTAATATGCACCAAACAATTCTTACATGTTCCACTTTTAAATACTAAACATACTACCTTATGGGCTTTCTTAGGGGTAACCTACTTAAAATTTAAAAGTGGGTTCCTTCCTTTCAAAATGAGTTACAGATTAGCCTGCATGTTTAAAAGTGGCAGCTGCAGGCTGTACATGTAGGCTCCAAACCACATGTTTCACTTGTCAGCCCAGTGGGTGGCACAATAGATTCTGCGGTCCACAGCTGTCATTTAACTTTCCTTGCCATTACTGTATTTTCTAGGTGTGGGAGGAATTTTTAATTCGAGCGGCGGAATTGGAGGAATTTAGTAATTCCATGTTACACTTGTAACATGGAATTTTACAAATAAATTCTGCCGCTCTGGCTGCGGACTTAAAAAAAATCAGCACTACATAATGACTAGTGCCTGGCCCGAAAATGGCCACCCACTTGGACATATTTACTTTTTTGGAGACGCAGTGTTGGAGAACACGTTTCGCGAATAGGACTTCCTTTCGAATCGTGAGATTTGCAGAGAGAGAAGTGGTGGATTCAAAATTGATGTGAGATGTTGTCATGATCACGGAACCAGTGAAAGTAGGAGAAAAGAAGACTATAAGTATGCACTTCCATAATCAAGACGTTTGCAGCCAATGGAAAAAGTTTGTGTTGTAATGTCAGCTGCTATGTACAGCAGACCCCGCCCAGGGATCAGAAATTCATATGACAATAATTATGACAGTCAAAGCTCCATGTGTTAATTTTGTCTCAATCTCCACCGGTAAACTTTCTTCCTCCGCCTTCTCCCAACCAGCCAGCTAGTAAGTAGACCAGTCCACGATCATCCCTACCCAGGAAGGCACCCTTCTGGACCATAATTACCTTCTTCAATCGGTGTCAGAAGGTGAGTAAATAAAGCTGTGGAGATGGGCAGGTGCTGGCTCACACCTAGCCCTGCTCTGGTCACCCATGCAGCAGCGAATGAGCTCTCATTTCCCACTGCTCTGATGGCTTTTAACCCAGATAGCACTCAGCTGCAATTACACTCCAAAATGAAGCACTTTGTGATATTAAACGCAGTGTCACCTACTGTTGTGCCTTTTAATAGCAAGTAAGTAAGACTGCGCTTTATAGGAGCGGGATCAGATCAGAGACCCATCTTCGCTTCTCACCTTCTGAGATTGTTCAATTTGCACAGTATAATGGGTTTTAATGTAATTGCATCTGTTTAGTCCCACTCCTTCTGTAAAGACACAGTTTTAAAGCTTTTTCAAACCGTTTCCCCTCCCTTGCTCTAATCTGACTCTCTGAGCTAAATGTTCAATGAGGGGGCACACTGCATGGCTCCTGTCTGCTGCCACTCTTCCTTCCAGTCTCGTTTTCTGAGCGGTACATTATTACTCCAGAATAAATTCACGTATTTTCCAGAGACCCCGCTCATTCCTGAGAAGGTTTGATGGTAAATGTTATAGTTTTTAGCTCACTAGTGCCGTCTGCCGCTACTCTCGCAAACATACAGCACTGAGTGTACTTTTAATACTGGGTGGGCGGAACTCCATGGAGTCCCGCAGAGGTTTTATGTAACTCCGTGGAATTCTGCAGAGTAAGACCCTGTGAGATTCTCTCAACCTTAGTAATTTCCTGTAAGATTTACTATGGCCTTACTGGAAGGTGCCAATTGTGCCGATTGGAGAGTAGCAAATGTTACCATGTTTTAGGGGGCACAGAACATATGCTAGGGATTGAACAGCAGTGCCCCAGTGTGCAGAAAAACAGCAATACCAGTCAGCAAAAATTGGGAGTAATCGCACACAAAGAGGAATCTATCACATTATCATTGTAAATTATATATGTTATAGGATTGCCCTTTTCCAAGGATCAAGAATTGAACAATCAGTGCCAAAAGGTTCAGATATTCAGGAATCTGCCACCCGTCTTTAAATTGTTCCTTAATATGTCTTGATCCATGGTCCAGTGGCAGTAGCACAGTGACTGGACACTCTACCTGATGCATTCATCTTGGCAGAAACCCGACTGGACTAGAAGTTTCTTTATCAGTATTATATCTATTAATAGGGCATGAACAATTCGTGGACAAGGCGATGTGTAAGTCTCCTAAATTGCATTAAGAATGTGAATTGGGAAGGGGAGGCACATGATAGGAAACACAATTTATGCCAGACAATATCCTTTCATGTAATAACTTGGGGTGGGCGGAGCACGCAGAGGAACTTTGTGAAATCGGCAGATTCAACTAATTTCTACTCATGTAATGTTCAACAGCTGGAGCCATGCTATTCGACAGCACAAGAGGGATGGAGGTATAAACAGTGCCTCATGCTGGAGCACTAAGAGAAGGCAATAAGGGGGGCTGTGGAGCACATGTGAAAATGAAGGCAGAGATTAGGAACAACGTGAAAGTTAGCCAGTCCTAATTGCGTTCCCTGTTATAGTGCTGGGAGAATTGAATGAGAAAGTAGTGATACTCACTGCCGGACTTGGTGATCACCATCTCTGAGCTCTGCTTGCGGAACTGGTTCCACAAATCCTTGTCTACCACATTTCTTAGGGTCATTGATTGCCTGCTCCTCATGCTCCAGTCTCTTGTTGAGCGGCCTGAGGTGTGCGGCTAGAAAATGGCATGACCACTTTGGCCGCTCCCACCAACTGTTCCATGATGGGCTTAGTGAAGATGCCGGGCTGAGAGAGGTGCTGTCCCACTGTGGGGCAGTGCCAAGGCTGGGAAGAAGGGCGGCTGGTTGCCCAGAATGCCTCAACACAGTGCTCAGCCCCCTGCTCCCAAAGGCATTACAGCCTGGTTGCCCCTGCCCTGCCTTCAACAAGGTGAGACTCAGGCAGGGAGCACCTGTCTTGCACCTCTGCTGCAGCACATTCCAGCACAGGTGGGATGAGAGGCAGGGAAGAAGGAGATGGTGAAGGAGGGAAGCAGGAGAGAGGGAGGCAGACCCAGCCCAGAGGAGCCCTTCTAAGAGGGAGCTCCTCTTTCACCTGTCTCTATGGATGTACAATGGGCTCCCAGCCCTGGAGCACCTGACTGGCTCTTTCACGCTCCCAGATCAATTGTGCAACTCCAAAGTAGTCCATAGGAGTTGACCATGCATGCATATGGTGGTCTTCCCCTGGACTTTTTACCTTTTGCCTCCACGTTTTGCTGACTCTTTTTGTTGACCATAGGACTCTGAGCACTGCTAACCAGCGCTAAAGTGCATGTGCTTCTCCCCTAAACATGATGACATTGGTGTATACCTGATTGGCATATTTGTTGTCCTGGTACGTCCCTTGTAAAGTGGTGTACCATATACCAAGGCCTCTACTTCAAATGCCACAAATGGGCACACACAGAAGTAGCCTTTCAAACCTGTCTCAGACTTGCCACTATAGTGCCTGTGTGTGCAGTTTACTGCCACTTCGACTTGGAATTCAAAACTACTTGCCAAGCCTTAAGCTCCCCTTTTATTACATATGTCATCCCTCAGGTAGACCCTAAGTAACCCTAAGGGCAGGCTGCCATGTAAGTAAAAGGCAGGACATGTACTTGTATGTTTTGTATGTACTGGTAGTGACAACCAGCCTATTTTATTTTTCACTACTGTGAGGCCTATCCCTCTCATAGCCAGCAGTGGGAATTTCTTAACACACTTTTAAGTTGTAATTTCTGAACAGAGAGGAGTAGATGTTTATGTTTCATATTTTTAGTGGACATTCCTTTGTACTTACTGCTCTTTATGTCTGAGTTGGGTGACGGCTACACTTTGATAATTTCCTCCAGACAATCACAAACACAAGAATGTAAGGCTCATCTTTCCTTCTGAGCACTCATCTGCATTTATCTGCACTCTGATGGGTCTCCTCTGGCAAGGAGGAATGGGAGGGGCTGACACTTACACTTCAATAGATAGTGTCCTGTCCACACACAAAGCACCCATTTTCCCCGCCCCTCCACACACACAGGTAGCCTGGCAGATAGGACTGAGTTGAAAGGGATCCTTGTGCACTTCAGAGAGATGCTTTGACTTTCCTCTGTAGTCCTTCCCGTGAAAGGGGTTTTCAGTTCATCTATCTGTTCTAGCTCAGTTCTCATATTTCTCCCAAAAAGTCGTTCAGCTGGAGACTTGCCAGTGATGGGATGGGAGTGTTCCTGTAGTATCTCAATGAGAAGGTTAATAGGTCTGATTTTAAAAGGTTAATGCATGCAACCAGAGGCATGCACACATGCTGTTTGCATGTGTTAGCACATTACAGTTTGTTTACTCTTTATTTCTTCCTAATAATGGGAGGTCTGAATGAAGGACAAAGGATTCTGATAACATTAACTTTATTGTGACTCAGTTACTGATTGCTCTTGGCTTGCTCCTCTTCCCAACACACTACCAGCACCATTCACCAAGGCCAGAAAATGAACAGATTGATATTGTCATTGCTATGGGGTTTGGAGCTGCACTTAAGGAGTTCGGCGTTGGGATGGGCCCCAGGCAGCTTAATTTAAAACAGCAACATGAAGCAGTGTTGGCAGTGAGCTCAACAGGTTAGAACATAGACCTCTTTGTAACAGTCATACCATTAAGGAGACTTTTTTCCTACTTGCCATCATAAATCCTTTTCTTGCCACTGCATGAATTAAGGCTATTAGACAGACACTTTATATGTTTTTAAGGTGTTAATGTCTAAACAAATGGATCCTCTTACATATTTTGCAATACCTCCGGCACCAGCAAAATTGCATTTGTTTAAAATAACAGAAACAGACTTTCCCAAATGTAGAAGAAAATTTCTGCTTTGGGTAAGCAATTTAGCAATACACAACTGAAGCACACTTTGCATTGCAAGAACTGAAACGGTGGCAAGTAATTAGGGGAATAATCCTCTCATTGCTTCACCAGGCATGGTCATGTTGTTGCTGGTTTTGAGTAGTTCGGCCAGTGTTTGCTTTGCCTCTGTCTAGACCGTGTTGGGTCATTAGGTTTTCTCATATGCAGTATAATTGTTTTGCATTTATTGTGGAATGCCTCTAACAGAAAGGAAAATGTTAAAAAGACTGTAAACCCGCCCTAAAGTGTGACGGATGAGAACATCATGGGCCGTATCAGGAAGGGCTTTCCTGGTGCAGCGCAGAGCCAGCGCCTGTTTTATGCACCTGCAGTGGCATATTTACAAGCCCCTTGCATCGCCGCTGCATCATTTTTTCTTGACGCAGTGGCGCCACAATTAGTGCTTGAGGGGAGATTAAGAGACAGAGCAAAAGGAAAGGCGTGTGGGTTGTTCGGGGTACTTAAAAGACAATATTTTGCAAGCTAATCAACCTTTTTGAAAGATCTTCAAAACAGGTTCAAGAGAGTGTGTGTGTATTTTTGCCAGTGTGCCACAAGGGCATTTCACGCAGGAGCAATGAAACCGACCATCAATGCCGATGCATCAGTTTCTTGTAAATGAGCCCGACAGTGCATAAAGTTTGACTGTTTATTACCATGGGGCATATTTACAACAAAAGTGGTGAAGTGTGTCGTTAAGCCAAGAAGGCTAACGGCACCCTTCGTCACTTTAGAAATGCAGGGCTGCACCATATTTACAAGAGTATGGTGCAACCCTGCGTTTCCCACTGCACTGGGGCTAAATTTAGCTGCTTAGAGCCAATGCAGGCACCCTTGCACCAAAGTGTCCCTTCCTGCACATAAACAATCTGAAATGGCGATTTGAAACTTCTATGTGTGCTGCTTAATGCCATGCACATAGAAGTTGAAAAGCTTCATTTTTATTTTTAGTGATTGTTTATATAAGCAGTCACCCTAGCTCATACATGATCCAAATCGCACAGTACATGTAGGTTAGATGAAATTGTATAGTTCTGTGTTCACTGCGGTTTGGTTGGTGGGAAAATATAGAGACAAGGAAAGTCTGTTGCTTTATTTGATGATTATAAATTTTATAATATATAAAGAACTATACAAAATGTTAGTTATGTTTCGTGTCACCAGCATGCAATGGTTCCCCACCAAGTGTCAAGTTAGTAAATGTCACTGTCATGTTTTGTATAATAAAGCTGGCAAAATTGTACTTTGCATAACTTATGGAGAACCAATAGAGACGATTTAAATACAAAAATGATTGTTTATGTGCTTCACAACGGAGCACACCTGGAAGCAGCAAAAACTAGGAGAAATTAAACATTTCTCCTTGTTTCACCAGGGTAAGACCAGGTTTACGCTGGTCTTAATTTTGCCGCTGCCCCATATTTACGTTGCCCGTGTAAATATGGCGAACAGCAAAACACACAAGATGATGGACGGAATGCTGCACATTGGCAAAACATTCACCCCCATCACAGATTTGGGTTTAATCCATCGTTATTTTGCTCACCACGCCACCCCAGTTCAGACATGGCCATATGCAAATCAGTCTTGACCCTGTGCCTCATGGGAACAGTCCAGCCCGAACTGCCAAGCCATGTCTTCCCTGGACCGGGAAAAAGCTTCCTAGGACCGGTTTCTGGCATTTCAGCCGTCTTCAGCCAGGCTTGCTTGAATCCAGTGGCAAAGTGAGCAAGGGACTCACGTCTGAGCATACCCTGCCAACTTATGGCGAACAAAGCAAAAACCAAAGGAAATGATGGACGGAGTGTTGAACATTGCAAGCACTCACCCCCAGTCAACTGATCTGGGTTTAATCCATCACCGTTCTTTAGCCCACTCTGCCACCTCAGTTCAGACATGGCCATATGCAAATCAGTCTGACCCTGTGCCTCCTAGTAGGACCGGTTTCGGGGTTTCACCCCACTTCAGCCAGGATAGCTTGATTCCAGTGGTGTAGTGAGCATGTGACCCACGTCTGGGCATACCCTTCCCACATGGGGCGAACAGCAAAACACACAAGATGATGGATGGAATGTTGCACATTGGCAAAACATTCACCCCCAGTCACAGATCTGGGTTTAATCCATCGTTATTTTGCTCACCACGCCACCCCAGTTCAGACATGGCCAGTTCGGGCTGGACTGTTCCCATGAGGCACAGGGTCAAGACTGATTTGCATATGGCTGGGTTCAAACTGGAATGGCATGATGAGCAAAAAAAGATGGATTTAGGCCCAGATCTTTGTACTGGGGTGAATGTATGACATTGTTCTGCATCCTGTCCATCAACTGTTGTTTTTGCATTTGTCATCCCGAGTGGGACGGGTATGCTCAGACGTGAGTCCCGTGCTCTCCATTCCACTGGAATCAAGCTATCCTGGCTGAAGAAGGGTAAAACCCTGAAACCGGTCCTAGGATGCTTGTTTCCAGTCCAGGGAGGCCCTGGCTTGGCAGTTCGGGCTGGACTCTTCCCATGAGGAAAAGGGTCAAGACTGATTTGCATATGGCTGGGTTCAAACTGGAATGGCATGGTGAGCAAACAAATGATGGATTTAAGCCCAGATCTTTGTACTGGGGTGAATGAATGACATTGTTCTGCATTCTGTCCATCAACTGTTGTTTTTGCACTTGTAAATATGGGGCAGTGTCAAAATCAATGGGTGATGCTGGAGCGCCCACAGCAACACGCATTGCCCTCCCCTTTCGCTCTAAGTATAGTGTGAAAGGGTGCCTTGTAAATAAGGCAAAGCCAGTATCACCACCACAATGTCTTTGAAAGTGACGTTGTGGTGGCGATAGGGACTTGTAAATATGCCCCTATATTTCTTTGAGTTAGTTCATTATTTAGACAGTACAGTTTAGAAAACAGGAAAAGTCAAACCTTGCTTGCTGTTTCTGAGCTGTACGGTCTGAAAATATAGCACTAACATGCAGGAGCGTAGCTTGCTCAGTAAGATTGGGGGGTATGAGCTTCAGATTTCCCAACAGTCTCACTGGCAAATCTTGTTAAAATACATTAAATGAGAAGCAATGCATGAGGGGGGCTTAAGATGCAGGGTAAAGGGAAAGGAGTGTGGATTGTTAGGGGTACTTAAAACATAATATTTTGCAAACTAATCAACACTTTTGCAGGCCTTCAAAACAGGGACGAGAGAGTGTGTGTGTATTTTTGTCAGTGTGGGCATGTAAAAATCCCTGGTGAAATCCAACAGACACTTCACCATACCCCCCTGAAAGCACTTGTGCCCAACTATTTACTATGGTACACTTTTTAGGGGTGTCACTGAAGCTACGCCTCTATTAACTTGGAGAAATATAGGAAAGCAGAATTCCCTTTAAACCGCGCAGGTGCATAAAACAG
The DNA here is from genome assembly GCF_964204655.1 of Triturus cristatus. Taxonomy (NCBI): domain Eukaryota; kingdom Metazoa; phylum Chordata; class Amphibia; order Caudata; family Salamandridae; genus Triturus; species Triturus cristatus. The sequence continues at coordinate 1,578,585,112 of NC_140590.1, forward strand.
GTGCTCGGTTCTGCAATCTGCCAGCAATGCCCATCATGAAATATACAGCCTTAGGTTTCCAAAGAGAAAAAATCTGTGCTGGAGAGCAAACGAAAAAGGGGTTTCTATAGAAATCCCCACACATTAATCTTCTACAGCAATTGACTTTGCAAATCTAGCATGCCAACATTTTTCATCACTGAATTTCTCAAGTTTGCCTTGAACAGATGTATTTCTATCAGCCCACGATATAAGGACTGAACAATTAACTAAACTAATGCTCTTTTGAAGGCAGTTATAGTGAGTCATTTTACGCTTCCAAGGTTCAACACGGACAGCATTAAAAACATTTGTAATTTAGAAGAAAGACATGAGTAGACCTGTGAAATAAATTACTAAGCTGCACCGTCTGAGTTTTACTGTCGCTCATATTTAATTTCTGCTTTGAAACATAAGGCCTGATGTATCAAAATGCACTTTTCAAATAATAGGTGCAAATTCCTCACTCACCTTTTGCTACCTGCCTTTCATTTTGGGATTTGACTTTTGCATTAACAGCAGTTTCGACAAAATAAAGTATCATTGAAGATGGTTCAGGAATTTATTTTTGATTCTGTTGGTGCAAGTTTATGGACCTTTGTGCACATTGGGTTGTAATGTTATCTGAATATGGCTAACTCCCCATCAGTATTTAAAAATGTTAGATAGGAGCTAATGGGGGAGGCGTGACTTGACGCCTAAGAAGATGGCCGCCCAATAGAAGAGCTCCGGTGCGGCTGGGGAGGGTTTGTCGGCTTCCTTGCGGAATGAGCACCGCACCCATATCGGAAACAGAATCTTTCAACTTTGGAAGAACTCAGGACTCCCGATCTGTGGTTGTAGTACATGGGTGAGTAATCGATATTTCTACGTAATTGGCGGGCACGTTTTTCCTCAGAGATTCGCGCCCGCCATTTTTAATATTTACCGTGACGAACCTTGAATATTTACTGCAACGAACTCATGCATAACCGCCACCCACAATTTTGTTAACACATGAAGTGTTATTTATTTCCTAGTTATCTCTTTGTCAGATTCTCTTCGCTCTTCAAGGGCATGTTTTTATCTATGGATTAATTTAAAAATCAAAACAGCCACAGCATATCGTATTTTGAGCTGTCTCTTATGGACTTCTCCTTGATTTAACATTTGTTGTTTTCTTCACAGCAGTCTATATGTTTTCCCTGCCTTATTTTCTTTCGAAATTTGTGGTTTTCTGCCTGTCACATCAAGATTTTGCACCAGTTTCAAATATCTAGTTGGCGCAGTTTTCTGGCATGTTTATGGGGAGAACGAAGTCTATTCGTCACACACCCACTACTTTAGCTCCCCCACCTCCTCTGAAAGACTATAATCCCTTTAATATTCTTCAGTCAAACATGGAGGAATCAGACTGCAATAGGTTACCTCCCCGAGTGGGTCATATGTCCTCATCATCAAATATACCATTTACAATTGCCAAACATGTTACTAAAATGGACTACTCTCTCCACACTTTCGTCTGGTAAATGAATGAAAAAAGACTCTCCATCGCCTGTTATCTCTCCTCTGCCTACTTCCATGGACTTGCTTCTTGAAGAGATTCGGGCTTTCAGACCATATATGGAAGAAACTAATAAACGTCTTCAAAATTTAGAACATAAATGGTCGTGCATGGAAAGTAAAGTAGTGCAAATGGAACAACGTGTAGAGTCCTTTCAAGATATGGCGAATAAGGTTCCTCCTATGCAATTGGAAATTGATCATCTCAAAAAACAAGTGGAAAATCTTGCAAATCAAAGCAGGTGTAATAATTTACGCATTTATGGGCTGGCAGAAGACATGGAAGGTCCTGCTCCCATTTCATTTTTGAAATATTTTCTTCCAAAGGTTCTTGATTTCCCAGTCACTCCGGTCCTAAATATTCAACGAGCTCATTGCTTGGGTCATGGGCCTCGCTCTGCAATGTCATATACTGAACCAAGAGGAATCTTCATCTACTTTCTGGAATATACTGATTTATTGAAAGGTCTGCATACAGTCAAGCTTAAGGGTCGAGTTTCCTGGCAGGGTTCTTCTCTTTTCTTTTCCCAAGACTATGCTAAAGAAATTGCAGATAGGAGGAAGAAATTTTAGGACATGAGACCTGCACTTCGTAACATCAATGCCCGTTTTGGGCTCTTTCACCCATGTTTATTTAAAGTGACTAATAAAAATAAGATTACGATCTTTGAAGAGCCTGTCTTATTACAACGTTTTTTAGATAACTGCAGGGAAGAAGATATGGATATCACCAGGCTTCCAATGTTTGACTAATTTGTAGCATATTTTGATTGATTCTTTATCTACTCGTTTGCTAGTGTGGAATATTGTGGTGGTTGTTGTTATAATATGTTGCTTATCTTTCAATTTTCTGCTTCTTTTTGTTAGGTGCGGTTTTCGTGTATTACCGTTGTTCTTCCAGAGCCGTTTGGATGGTGTATTTTCTCCTCTACGATCAGCCCTGGGTTGGTTTGGTCGGCTGTGTCGTCTTCCTCATGTGGCTTCAACGCCCTCAATTTTACTGTGTTTTTAGTGGTATGTTATTTTGTCCCTTATCTCTATGGATTTTGTTTTTTCTCTTTTTATACACCTTTCTCCTTTCCTCTCTTCTTTCTGCCCCTTGTTAGACAAATTGCTTCTTTTCTATATACTTTTCTCTCGTTTATTACTATTTATATCCTTGCTTTCCTATCTCTGACTGTTTACTGGCTTTTTATATAGTCTTCATTTATGATCTTTGTTGGACTTGGCCCTTCTGGCAGGTTCACCCCTGGACTTTTTGGCTTTTTATTGGTGACTTGGTATGGTGATTGTTTGGTCTCTGCGCACTTTCCCTGTGTCCCAGGGTAAAGTGCGTGCGTGCTCTGAGGGCATGTGGGGAGATAGGCCTGCCCTCCCATAGGAATGCATGGGGAATGTATGTGTCCCTAGTAGTTCCTGATGCGTGGGGTGTGCAGGCCCGAGTTTGGTATGTGCGGACTCGTGTGAGTGAATGCTGCGCGATGATGTGTGCGGCGTGCATGTACCTAGTGTGGAAGTGCCACTTCTAGAAGTGGGCACTTCTGTGTGCAGTGTGTCTGTCGCGTGATTGGCTGGTCGTGTCATGTGGCGGGCTAGGGATTCCCCAGTGTCAGGATGAGTCACCCAGTGGTGAATGGGGAGATCAGCAGCTAGATGGGTGGGAGGAGTCCACCTGGGTCCTGAATAGGACAGGGTTTTCCAAACACAATGCTGGCCCCGCCCCCTGTGGTGCGACTGACGACCCTAGCCCTTCCAGTGAATAGAGTGAGGGGCTGAGCACATCAAGGGTGCTCCCCAACCAGCTGCGACTGGTTTTCCCCCTCACCCTGAACCCAGAACAAAGGGTTTGCCTGTATAAAAATGGGGCTGTGTCCCCACAGAAACTGTTCTCTGCCAGGATCTTACCTGAGGGGGGCTGCTGCTGCTGCTGCTGGACCAGAGGACCGCCACTTGGATTACCTCCCTGCCTGGAGGCCCAGTGAGCTGGCTCTGGGTCCAGCCTTGCCCCCCACCCCTGCCCTGCTGCATGCAGGGAAGAACTTTGCTGGACTTTGTGGTAATTTGCCCCAAAGCGCTGGGAGCGCTTTATTGTGTCCCTCAAGCGCCTGGAAGCGCTTTTAATTGCCGTTTAGCGCCAGGAGCGCTCTATTGCTGGACCTGTGGCTCTAAGCGCCTGGGAGCGCTGGACTGGCCTTCAGCGCTGCAAGCGCTTTCCTTTTTGACCGTAGCGCTAGGAGCGCTTTGATTCTGTTAGCCGGTGCCCACCCGGCGTGTGCCCCGCTTGTGCCGATTCCAGAGTCCTCTGGCAGGTGCCCACCCTGCCAGGGACATTGCAGTAACTGATAACGGGAGCCTACCCCGTATTGCAACCACCGAAGAAGGATCACCGCAGCGGCCCGGTCCGTCCCCGGAAGTCAGGCGACCTCCGTCGGGACGTGGGCGGGACTTCAAAGCAGGAAGCGACGGGAGCCTACCCCGCGCTCCTGCACTGGGCGGAAGACGGGAACCAGGGAGTCTGCGAGTAAGCGGGGCTCCCGTGTGCCAGGAGAGCCCCACAGCCACAGAGGAGGTGGGAGAGCTGCGTGTTCCCTTGCAGCTGTCCCCATCGCCTGACCGGAGCAGCCCGTCGGAGCAGCCCATCGAAGTCCTGGTGAGTGGGGGCTGAAGGGGGAGCCGGGTTAGCCTCCCCAAGCACTGTAAGAGCCTGCGAGGCTCACGAGTCCCCCGAGCGGGACTCCAACGTCGGGGTGATCTCGGTTAGAAGGTCCCCAGAGAGGGGGCCCCCACCTACCTGTGCAAACGCTACGGGGGCATTTCTGAGTCAGTAGAGCGGCCCCGGAAGGCAGCGGGCCGCTCCAACGTCGCCCCCACCTTTACCCTAGAGCTCCGTGTAGCTCCAACGAAGAGGCACATTGCTTTGAGAGCCTGCGAGGCTCGCGAGTCACCCGAGCGGGACTCCAACGACGGCGCATGGTTGGTTTAGAGCCCACGAGGCTCCAACATTGCCCCAGGGCATATTCGTAGTTCAGAGCCACGGAGGCTCTAGGGGGCATTTCTAGTTGTTTGAGCCCAGCGAGGCTCCCAGGGGCCAGTCCTTTGTGTTGAGCCCAGAGGGGCTCAGGGGACAGTCAGTTGGACAGAGCCTGCCAGGCTCCAGTGTTGGCCCCATCCTTGTCCTACAGCTGCCCAGCACTTAGTGGGCAGCTGCAACGTTTAGGTTGTGGCCTCTGTGTGTTGGCTGGCGCAGCTTGCGCAGCCTTGCCCTAACATTTGGACGCAGGGCGTCCTTGCCCCTACTAGGCCAGTTGGCCCAGGGACTGCCACAGATAGTGGCTAATGTGAGTTTTTGCGCCATTGTACCTTTCCTGCACCTCTGAATGTGTTTATGCGTCATGTGCTTTGCTTTACACCTCTGAATGTTATACATCATGTGTTTATGTGCTTAGACCCCTACAGGTATTGTGATACTTAGGTGGTTGTTTTTTTCTCCTAGTACAGGTGGTGCTAGTGAGGTCCTGATTCCCTGCGCAGTATTTTTCCTAAGGTGGTTAGGGTTGCGTAGGTGGTACTTACCTGATACCAGTAGTCACGGGTTGTGTGCTACATTTGCTATTTTATACTACAGTATTATTCCTATGTTCCAAAAGTGCTAATTCCTGACAGAGGTCCATGTGGCCCTGTCCCCTGTACATATAATCCCTTGTAAATTCTGACCGTGCCTGTCGGCACATTGTAGAGTGTGTGTTTTTATCTAATGTGTTGTGTATAATACAAAGGCTATTTTTATAGAATACCTTGTGTGGAGTTTCCTTTGTGGTGGGCCTTGGGTGTTGTTGCTGGGTGCGCGCGCAAACGCTTTACACATCGCCTCAGGGATAAGCCTGTCTGCTCGTGCCAAGCTACCAAGGGGGTGAGCAGGGGTTATCTTTGGCGTGTAACTCCCCAGCCCTGACTAGAGTGGTGGTTTCTGCCTGACTTTGGCGCAAGCCTTAGCCAACCAGAAATCCCATTTCTAACCTTGGTGATCAGCGGTGGGATTTGGACTTGCGTTTGCGCTGTACCGCAGCGGCAACTGGCCGCACTACAAAACTCTGCATTTAGATAAATCACATGGTATAGGGATTATTGTTTTAAGATTGTTTTTAATTGTCATTTCTTTGGAAATGTGTTTGTGTGCACTGTGAGTTAGGTGTCCCTAGCTCGGGAGGGTAGATCACCCCCCTTAGTGCATTGTGTTTCTGGATTCACCAGAGGGTGGGATCCAGTGGTGGCAGCGTAATAGTGTCCTGTACATTTGTCCCCCGCCCTGCGCCCAGAGTTGGTACCTGTGTCACGTGGTGGTCAGGTTGAGGAATCAGGGGTGGTAGAAACTGCCTTACCAGTCCGAGGGGAGGGTTGTGTGTGTGGATGAGTGGCACTAGGCAAGTGAGTGTGAGTTCTCTGGGTTAGAGAGCTTGCTGAATCTTTTTGTGAATTGTGTGCTCCTGTGTGAAACTCAGACCCCTAGGTTCCCTGTATAATTGTTACCATAACGTCCGCCAGAATGGAGCCTGCTTGTGATCCCTATGAGCTAGCTTGGCGCCAGAGGCAGGAGTTAGAAAGGTACTGTACAGAGGAAGAGTCAGAAGAGGAGGTAGAGGATGACAATACCTGGACGCCAGTAGAGAGTGAGGACCCCATAGATAGGGCGTCCCGTGCTGGGTCCAGCGTAGGAGGCAGCGCCTCATCCCTTTCCCTGTCCCCAGAGGAGTGGGAAGATAGGAGGAAAGAAAGGGAGCACCAGCTGGCGTTAGAGAAGCTCAGGTTAGAGCATGCTCAGGCTATGGCGCAGCTGGAGGCCAGGAAGCAACAGCGAGAGACTGAGTGGGTCTTGGCGCGGGAGAGGGTAGAGGAGGCTGAGAGGGCCTCCACCAGAGGCAAAGTAGCTCTGGAGGGTAGACTATCCCCTGCACGCAGTTTTAATTTTATGGGCTCCCCAGGGAGGGTTGAGTCCAGTGGTAGCAGCCAGATAGATTCCAGTGTAGGAAATCCCAGTCCCAGTTCCCCCAGTCTGGTACCTGTTTCCCAGGAGGAGGAGTTAAGGTTGAAATTCAGGGGCAGTAGGAAGCTGTCTCACCAGTCTTGGGAGGAGTTTGTGGATGACTGTCAGGATGCACTGGTGGAATGGCTGATGGTTAACCCGGAAGAGGATTTGAAGGCAGTGATCAAAATGATTATCAAAGAGCAGATGCTCAGTAGTTGTTCTCCAGGGTTGCGCCAACACCTGCAGAGGTACGACTCTTTTTGTCCTTGGGAGCTTGCAGAGGAAGCAGAGCACTGGGAAAGGGCTAGAGGTTCTCTAGAGTCATTAGGGAGTGACTCCAAAAGTAGTGGGTCAGGTATCTTCCAGCCCAGCGTGGTGGAAGAGGCTCAGTGTAGCCCAGCTAGGTCCCCGGATAGCGAGGAGGGTGTAGGGGCTCACTGCCTGGCTCAGTGGAGCAGGAGTGAGAGGGTGACCGAGGGTCCCCTGACGTACGAAACCCTGCCTCAGGACTTGGATGGTTCCATGAGGGAACACCAAGTTGGGGACCTAGGCTGTCCTGTTAGCCCATTTGAGGGAGATCTCCTGGTGAGTAGAGGACCTGGAGCACCTGTAACCAGGGCTCCTGTGGTTCTAGAGTCTGGCAGTACCGCTCCGGTAGGGAGGGTACAGGAGTCCAGTGTGAGGAGTGATTGGGGGATGAGTTTCCCAGTGGAAGAGCCTGTGGGTCAGGGACTACCCAGTTGGGCTAGGATCCCGTGTAGTGACCAGGGTGGCACCACTTCTGTTCTGGGGGATCTCCGCGCACTGTCAGGTGGACAGGGGACGGGAGATCAGCGCCAGACAGACAGTCGCTTGACGTATGTGTCCTTTGATAGCCTCAGGGGGATGGAGTGGAAATCCCCAGAAGTCCTGGAGTGCCAGGCAATTATTCCACCAAAGGTTCTAGGCCGGAGGTTGGGAGGCCAGGTTCAGGATCAGCCTGACCTGAAGGGTGGGACGTCTGTAATCAGCGTCCCGACCAGTTCTTCTTCCAGAGGTACCGCCCCAGTTGGTAGGGAGCAGGGTTCTGGAAGGGGGTGCAGAGGGTGGGAGAGCCCACCTCTGCCCCCGGTACAACCTGAGGGGTTAAACCCTGGGTTGGGATGGCGTTCTAGGTGTACCCCTCGCCAGAGGAGGAGGAACCCTAGGAGAAGAGGTAGGGGGAGGAGAGCCTTCCCTGAGACTCCTGGTCCGCCTGAGGGTGTAGACCCTAGGCTGGAGAACCAGTGGCAGTCTAGTCCTGTCGTTCAGAGAGGAAGAGTGGAGAATGGCCGCTATGTGCCAGGGGTTACTACCCCCCACTCTGTGGTTGGGCAAAGACCAGTGGCACCTGGGTGGCCTAGGGCCTGGTCTTGGCCGCGGACAGCTTGGGAGTACCAGTGGGGTAGCCCAGTTGGTCCGGACAGTGGTGTTAAAAAGAATTCCATGGGTTCACCGTGGCGTAGAACCGGAGGGTGTCCATGCAGTTGCGGGCCCGCGTCCGTGTTCTATCGCCCCAAGCAGGGAAGTCCATCACGGTGGTGATTGGTCTGCCCTGCGTTTTGGCTGGAAGGGGGTTGTGTTGGACTTGGCCCTTCTGGCAGGTTCACCCCTGGACTTTTTGGCTTTTTATTGGTGACTTGGTATGGTGATTGTTTGGTCTCTGCGCACTTTCCCTGTGTCCCAGGGTAAAGTGCGTGCGTGCTCTGAGGGCATGTGGGGAGATAGGCCTGCCCTCCCATAGGAATGCATGGGGAATGTATGTGTCCCTAGTAGTTCCTGATGCGTGGGGTGTGCAGGCCCGAGTTTGGTATGTGCGGACTCGTGGGAGTGAATGCTGCGCGATGATGTGTGCGGCGTGCATGTACCTAGTGTGGAAGTGCCACTTCTAGAAGTGGGCACTTCTGTGTGCAGTGTGTCTGTCGCGTGATTGGCTGGTCGTGTCATGTGGCGGGCTAGGGATTCCCCAGTGTCAGGATGAGTCACCCAGTGGTGAATGGGGAGATCAGCAGCTAGATGGGTGGGAGGAGTCCACCTGGGTCCTGAATAGGACAGGGTTTTCCAAACACAATGCTGGCCCCGCCCCCTGTGGTGCGACTGACGACCCTAGCCCTTCCAGTGAATAGAGTGAGGGGCTGAGCACATCAAGGGTGCTCCCCAACCAGCTGCGACTGGTTTTCCCCCTCACCCTGAACCCAGAACAAAGGGTTTGCCTGTATAAAAATGGGGCTGTGTCCCCACAGAAACTGTTCTCTGCCAGGATCTTACCTGAGGGGGGCTGCTGCTGCTGCTGCTGGACCAGAGGACCGCCACTTGGATTACCTCCCTGCCTGGAGGCCCAGTGAGCTGGCTCTGGGTCCAGCCTTGCCCCCCACCCCTGCCCTGCTGCATGCAGGGAAGAACTTTGCTGGACTTTGTGGTAATTTGCCCCAAAGCGCTGGGAGCGCTTTATTGTGTCCCTCAAGCGCCTGGAAGCGCTTTTAATTGCCGTTTAGCGCCAGGAGCGCTCTATTGCTGGACCTGTGGCTCTAAGCGCCTGGGAGCGCTGGACTGGCCTTCAGCGCTGCAAGCGCTTTCCTTTTTGACCGTAGCGCTAGGAGCGCTTTGATTCTGTTAGCCGGTGCCCACCCGGCGTGTGCCCCGCTTGTGCCGATTCCAGAGTCCTCTGGCAGGTGCCCACCCTGCCAGGGACATTGCAGTAACTGATAACGGGAGCCTACCCCGTATTGCAACCACCGAAGAAGGATCACCGCAGCGGCCCGGTCCGTCCCCGGAAGTCAGGCGACCTCCGTCGGGACGTGGGCGGGACTTCAAAGCAGGAAGCGACGGGAGCCTACCCCGCGCTCCTGCACTGGGCGGAAGACGGGAACCAGGGAGTCTGCGAGTAAGCGGGGCTCCCGTGTGCCAGGAGAGCCCCACAGCCACAGAGGAGGTGGGAGAGCTGCGTGTTCCCTTGCAGCTGTCCCCATCGCCTGACCGGAGCAGCCCGTCGGAGCAGCCCATCGAAGTCCTGGTGAGTGGGGGCTGAAGGGGGAGCCGGGTTAGCCTCCCCAAGCACTGTAAGAGCCTGCGAGGCTCACGAGTCCCCCGAGCGGGACTCCAACGTCGGGGTGATCTCGGTTAGAAGGTCCCCAGAGAGGGGGCCCCCACCTACCTGTGCAAACGCTACGGGGGCATTTCTGAGTCAGTAGAGCGGCCCCGGAAGGCAGCGGGCCGCTCCAACGTCGCCCCCACCTTTACCCTAGAGCTCCGTGTAGCTCCAACGAAGAGGCACATTGCTTTGAGAGCCTGCGAGGCTCGCGAGTCACCCGAGCGGGACTCCAACAACGGCGCATGGTTGGTTTAGAGCCCACGAGGCTCCAACATTGCCCCAGGGCATATTCGTAGTTCAGAGCCACGGAGGCTCTAGGGGGCATTTCTAGTTGTTTGAGCCCAGCGAGGCTCCCAGGGGCCAGTCCTTTGTGTTGAGCCCAGAGGGGCTCAGGGGACAGTCAGTTGGACAGAGCCTGCCAGGCTCCAGTGTTGGCCCCATCCTTGTCCTACAGCTGCCCAGCACTTAGTGGGCAGCTGCAACGTTTAGGTTGTGGCCTCTGTGTGTTGGCTGGCGCAGCTTGCGCAGCCTTGCCCTAACATTTGGACGCAGGGCGTCCTTGCCCCTACTAGGCCAGTTGGCCCAGGGACTGCCACAGATAGTGGCTAATGTGAGTTTTTGCGCCATTGTACCTTTCCTGCACCTCTGAATGTGTTTATGCGTCATGTGCTTTGCTTTACACCTCTGAATGTTATACATCATGTGTTTATGTGCTTAGACCCCTACAGGTATTGTGATACTTAGGTGGTTGTTTTTTTCTCCTAGTACAGGTGGTGCTAGTGAGGTCCTGATTCCCTGCGCAGTATTTTTCCTAAGGTGGTTAGGGTTGCGTAGGTGGTACTTACCTGATACCAGTAGTCACGGGTTGTGTGCTACATTTGCTATTTTATACTACAGTATTATTCCTATGTTCCAAAAGTGCTAATTCCTGACAGAGGTCCATGTGGCCCTGTCCCCTGTACATATAATCCCTTGTAAATTCTGCCCGTGCCTGTCGGCACATTGTAGAGTGTGTGTTTTTATCTAATGTGTTGTGTATAATACAAAGGCTATTTTTATAGAATACCTTGTGTGGAGTTTCCTTTGTGGTGGGCCTTGGGTGTTGTTGCTGGGTGCGCGCGCAAACGCTTTACACATCGCCTCAGGGATAAGCCTGTCTGCTCGTGCCAAGCTACCAAGGGGGTGAGCAGGGGTTATCTTTGGCGTGTAACTCCCCAGCCCTGACTAGAGTGGTGGTTTCTGCCTGACTTTGGCGCAAGCCTTAGCCAACCAGAAATCCCATTTCTAACAATCTTGTATCTCTTCTTATATACCAATCAATTTTACTGGTTACATATACTTGTTTCTGGATAATTGTTATTATTTATAGGTTTGTGCCATATTTAAACTAATGTTATTCTTGAATCAGAGTTATACATTTGTTATTGTAATATAGATGGCTTTTAAAAATTATCTCTTGGAATGTTAAGGGTTTAGATTCTCCTATAAAACGTCAGAGAGTATTAACTCATTTATCTAATTTAAACTGTGATATTGCTTTACTGCAGGAAATTCATACTTTTGACAAAGAAATATCTAAACTTAAATGACAATGGGTTGGCCATGTTTTTGCTTCTTCTGGCACTGGGAAACATAATGGAGTAGACATTTTATGTAATAAGTGTTTGGATATACAAGTGCTTATACAATACACTGATGGAATGGGTTGATGGGTTTCTGTTTCCTTTGACTATTTTTAACCTTTATGCACCCACTTCCTAGACAACTCCTTTTGGACCAACATCCTTCCTACATTAATGACTTATAATGATGATTATGTATTAGTAGGCGGTGATTGTAATATGGTCTTTGATTCTATTATTTATCGTAATTCTAAGTCTAAATGTATTTCTTCCTACATGAACTCTCAGTTTATTTCTACTATTCAACAAAGGTCTTTAGTGGATGCTTGAAGAATATGTAATCCCACGCATCTGGAATATACGTTTATCTCCCCGGCATATTTCTCCCAATCCCGTTTAGACTTTTTGCTCCTTTCTAAATCGCTTTCACATCATATTATCAATTCTAGCATAGACTCAATATTAATTTCAGATCATTCCCCTGTTATTTTGGATTTGGATCTCCTTCCCCCTACTCAAGGCACTAGAAGATGGAGATTTAATAACTCTCTTCTATTGGATCCCAATTTTACTCAACGTTTTGAGTCTTTTGCTAATACCTTTTATCTTGAAGATCAGAACGCGACATCTCTTACCAGATTATATGAGACACTTTTAAAGCTGCTTCTAGAGATTTCATTATTTCCTTTGTTTCTCAGAAAAAGAAGACCTCGCTCAATAAACTGAAATTACTTACAGCTTATATTATACAATTAGAACAATCTCATTTTCACTCCAAGTCTGAACTTTGCTTAAAGGAACTCATTAAATCCAAATTCGCTTTCAATAAATTGGCCACCGAAAATGCCAATTCTTCCTTACTAAAAGCTTCAGCTAAATACTATGGTGGTCAGAATAAAGCTTGGAAACTTCTAGCAAACTATCTTAAAGTTAAAAAGAAATGCACTAAGATAGATTCTATTCTCACTACTGCTAATTGTATGGTTTATAAAAATGAAGACATTTTATAAGAATTTACATTTCTTTCAGAATCTTTATACTCCGGGCTATCACATATTTCAAAAGGATGTTCTTCAATATTTATCTTCCATTTCTCCTCCTTCTCATCCTAACATAGATTTCTCATCATTAGCAGATGATATTCAAATCTTGGACATTTCTAATGCCATGCATATTATTAAATGCCGTGCATATTATTAAATGGGGCAAAGCACCAGGTCCTGATGGTTTCACCATATAATTTTACTCTCATTTTTCTAATCTTCTTCTTCCCAAATTACACCAACTTTTTCTCTTTTTTATATCTTCTCAAAAATCTAGTGGTTCATTTCAAGAGGCGTTATTATGTCTTCTCCCCAAGGACAACAAAGACCCTTTTCTTTAATTTATGTAGATTATAATATACTTGCGAAAATCTGTCTCTTCGGCTAGAATCTTTTTTAACTCAACAGATCGGTCAAAAACAATGTGTTTTTTTTAAGGGCAGACATATTTCCGATAACACAAGACTATTTTTAATGTCCTTTCTAAATCTTATAAACATTCTTTGGCATCTATTTCGTTAGATGCAGCCGCAAACTTAGATACCAGCTTTTTAATCAGAGGTAAATCTTTTTGCCTCTGTATCTGGTTATAAATAAAATGCTGACAAGTGTGATACATTTTGTTTTCATGCAGACTTTACTTCTTCTAACTTTAGTTGGAAAACTGATAAAATCAAATATCTTGGTTTATGGTTTGAATCTTCTATCAAGGAGACTGTGTCACTCAATCTTAAGGAATTACAAATGACATTGAAATCTCTTACCTCTCAATGGAATCCTTTATTTTTATCTTGGTGGGGTCGTCTCGATACAATAAAGATGATGTTGGTTCCTATAATACTTTTTTTTATCTCTCCAATATTCTATTAATATTCCTAATTCTCAATATAAATACTTTATTCTATTTTATCTAAATTCCTATGGAATAACAAAAAAGCTTTTTGTCTATTTATAAACTTAAACTACCTAAACACTTGGGGGGAGTAATTTTTCCTGATTTTCATTCCTACCATTCAGCCTTTTCTCTCAAACAAGCTTATTTGATCCTCCAAGAGGGTATTACATCAAAATTACCCTTATGGACTACTATTACTATTGAAAAGTCCTTTATTCACCCACTTTCATTTAAAGAATTTCTATCTTTTACACATAGGCCTCTGTCATTATCTAATGACACGAGAGAATTGGAGAACACATGCGAACGGTCAAGCAAGGTGACATGAGATATCCTCTTGCCGCTCACATGGCACTGTGTGCCGCTCAAACCATGAATAGACGCTTTGAGTTTTATGGGATTGAACATATACTACGACATCCTAGAGATGGAAACTGGAATTAGCCTTACGTGTAAGGGAGGCTTTGTGGATCTTGAGACTGCGGAGTACTGAGACTGGATTAAATATTGACCAGGAACTACATTATTTCCTGGGGAGATAAAATGCTGAGGTTGCTACATTATTTGCTGAACCTTTAGTGTTGATGTCACATAGGGGTAATAATGAGAATGGAAAAATCTGTGTGTACATCAGATGCTTGCTATCCTTCCTGGCTTCTGGGAGCTGTACCATACCGTTTAATGTCTATGCAGTTTTGATGTCAGATATTTATATCTACCAATCGTATGCCATTTGTTATGTGTACCAAAGGGGGAAGGAGAAAGATTCCTTTGAAAGGAATCACGCCCCACTTAGTGTGCACTCACTCTTAGAATGGTCGAATCACTTTTAGAATCGTATATCAAACTAGTAGTGTAATTGATCACTCTTATCAAGACAAATCACTTATAGATTCTTACATCAAATTAGTAATGACATTTATCACCCTCACAAGCTCCTTGAACCCACTCAATCATGGATATGGTATTTAGCCTATTACTTAGTAGCTGTAAGCCAATAATAGCAGCGGTGGGTGGAATTTGCGTAGTCGCGCTACGCAAAGCTCCGCGAAACGGTAAAAAATCTCCGCGAGCACACAGAAATTCCACGAACATGCGGAATTGCTTGTTCACGATGCTTTTTTCCTGTTCACAAATGCTGTTTGCGTGCTCGGGGGGGAAATATCTCGCACACACGCATTTTGAGAATGCGAACAAGCAAAAACTTCCGCGAAGCTGCGGAACACAGAATTTTGGGCAATTCCGCATACTCCGTGGAACGCGAAATTACCCAAATTCTGCAAATTCTGCGAGTGGAACAAAATTTACCGTCCAGGCCTAAATAATAGTGCATGATTAACACTGAAGATACTCTTGTTCCAAGATGGCCACTGCTTTGGAAAGGATGTATTCACAGTCCTTCGATTATGTTTACTATGTACTGTTGAAGCGGATTCGATGATTAGTCGATTCTGATGACGGCGGTGAGGAGGAGATTATTGAACATAAGCAGGGCATTTTCAGAAACACTTGTGTTACCGTACTCGGCATCACATGAGTGGCGGCGTCCTGTTCAATGAATTCCGGCTTAAGGTGAGAGAAGACTCTGAATAGATGAAGTATTGCAATGAGGTGTTTTGGTAGTGTGTGCCCTTGATATATGTATGTAGGTTAATAGCTGATGATATCTGATGTCCGTTAATGATAGACGGGCTGTTTTTGATGATGCCTTTGAGGCATTTTCATATTTACCACCACGCTCGTTTATATGAGGTAGAAGCGTGTGGTGCATTCTGGCGATATCTCTTCTCTCAGGCAATTCGACAGCGAGACATCCACTAACTTAACTGTACTAGTTGTTTTGTTTCTGCACACTTCTATGCGGGTTAGACATTGTTTTCTGGCATCAGTGATGTTATACAAAGGGGCTTAGATATAAATGAGAAGGGAACGAGGATGCCATAATATTGTAACATACAGAACGGTTGGCTTAATTTCAAAGTTACTCGCAGAGAAATTACGTGACCGCCAACACATAGGTTTATATGACATACGAGTTGGTGTTGGTACTGAGCTTTTATTTTTTTTAAAGAAAAAATTCTAAGAATGTGGAATGCGTATAGTTACTTGATTAACAATGAGCACGATAGGTGCAAGAGACAGTGTTGGGCATGAATCTATGCATCATAGTTACTTCACGGAGACATTTATTGAGCTATTCCGGGTTTTGATTGTTTTACAGCTTTTTATCACGGGACGTATCAGGATCCCTGGATATTTTGGAACCCTTTTAAGGACACCGCTAAAGACTGAAACCCTTTGTGGGTTGGACATATCACCACAAATTGAGTAGGTATCCAGTTTGGACCTGCACTGAGAACAATTTAGAGTGTAATGGTTAGGCAAATTATATGCTTATTTGCAATATATATTTCTTTATTTACAGAGGTTTCCACAAAGAAGACATAGGTATTTATGGCGCCTTCACACATCATGGGCTATATAGGGATTACATACTAATCTTTCCACCGACACTACAGTGAATATGTTTCAGTAGCCTCACCCACTCCAATCATATGTTCGGATTTACTTTCACTACGTCTTGTGACCCACATGATGATTTTAATAATCACTTACATGGAGATTTTGACGCACATTTGAATTTACGGTGTGTAGTTGGTTTTCTTTCCTCAATCTTCCTTTTGGGTTATAGTTATTCTCATTTTGTTTATTTTTCTCGTTTGATTGGGACATCCTTCTGGTTTTAAGAGGCATTTCCATCTTGTGCATGTTAATTGGTTTTACCCTGAGTCGACTCTCATGAATTGAGATGTATTAAGTTTGTGTACTCCTGGTCTGTAAGGAAGTACATTGGTTTGTTTTATTTGTTTGTACCTACACAGCCTTGAAAAAGTCACGGGATTACTTCCCCTGTATGCGACGAAACACGTGTCGACTGTCTGAAGATCAACAAAATAAAAGGACAAAAGAAGAGAAAAAGAATCTTGATTATTTTGTATAAATTGTGCTGATATTGTGCACTGTTAAACAAAAAGTTTTACACATGTTCGACATGTGCTGAGGAGTGTCATTGCATTCTGTTGACTCAGGCCTTAACTTTGGGGAGGTTGGCGGTTCTCCTCGCCTTGCAGCACCGTCACTAAAATAAGTCACTTCTAGATATGTTGATGTGCCATTCTCCTTAGTGGCGCCAGTTTACCATAATAGCATAGTACTGTTCATATTTTCTCTGTCATTATCTCTTCCTATTTTTAACAATACATGTAAAATTCTTCAACCCTTTTTTATTTCTTGTCAAGATGCTAGAGATCAATTTTTACATTCTTCAATATGGTACAATAAATATTTTAAAATTATTAATAAAGTCATTTTCTGGAAGAAATTGAATATTAAAGGACTTCGATGGGTTTACCAACTTTTCCACGATGATACTTGTATCCCTTTTATAATTGTCTATCTGTCCCCCATAGTACATTGCAGCAAAGTTTTCTCTTACATTGCTCACTAGTGACTTTTTTCCTTTTCATGTCACTTGCAAAGTCAACTCTATACTCTGTGAGTGGTTTTATGACTACGCTCTATAGTCACAATTCATCACCACCTATATGTGTTCCCAGAGGTATTAGATGCCGCCTTGAGTATGTTATACCGAGGTTTCAGGTGTCTTTGTGCTCACTCGACAATTCAGGTAGGTGCTCTACATTATTTTGAAGTTGATCCAGATCATAATATGTACTCTAATTAGAGTTATGTACATTTTGGGCTTTGTACTTATGACTTTGTTAAATACAAATATTTGTTTCTCTTTCCAGGGAGCTTTCTGACCAGTACAATCAATTCCTGAGTGATCCAGTAAAATCAATGCCTGAGTGATTTTCCACTCCACCTACCGGTTGTGTATAAACATTTTTCCAATGGTTCAAGGTAAATTCAGTGGTTATTGTCCGTCACTTCTTTCACACACTTTGGTCCTGATGACAGCCGCTACATCCCTACGGGGAGTGTTAGGCTGAAACATGTCGGCCTTTTCAATTCTTTGACAGATTGAATCTTCCTCTGTCTTAGTTTTAATTTTTAATCCTGACCTATGAATGCCATATTCAAATTCTTCAGCATATCAAAGAGCTAGTTTTAGTCACTCACACTCTTGCTTCACTTACCCTCCCTCCCCACATCCCACTCATCGAGAGGTTTAGTACACCTCACCATCTCAACTAAGACATCCCTGAGCTCCTCACTCTCAGTGAGGGAGTTGTAGCCCGCACTACGACTAGGCTCGTAGTGCGAGGAGATCCCCAGTGCTGAAGCATGCCACTCAAGGGTAGATGAGGAGAATCGTCCTAACAAAGGGATACTCCAATACCCCAACATCTAACTAGACCCAGGGGACCACTATTGTGTTTTCTAGCTGTATAAGTGGGGAATTGCCCCCAGCTTTTCTCTAAATATCCTCTGGTCCTCTTTTTTGTGATTTATATTACCAACAGAAGTAGCCTTTCAAACCTGTCTCAGGCCTGCCACTGCAGTGTCTATGTGTGTAGTTTACTGCCACTTCGACTTGGCATTAAAAACTACTTGCCAAGCCTTAAGCTCTCCTTTTATTACACATAAGTCACAGCTAAAGTATGCCCTAAGTAACACTAAGGACATGGTGCCATGTAAGTAAAAGGTAGGACAAGTACTTTTATGTTTTGCATGTCCTGGTAGTAACAAACAGCCTATTTCATTTTTTGCCACTTAGCGGCCTATCCCTCTCATAGCCAGGAGTGGGTATTCCTAAATACACATTTAAGCTGTAATTCCTGATCAGAGAGGAGTAGCTTTTTCATGTTTCATATATTTGAAATGGTAATGATAAATCCACCTTACTTATGAAGTGGGATATAAATGCCACTTTTTGAAAGTGAAAAAAGAACAATTGAGGGACAGAATGTTGAACAATGTCCAGTACAGAGATCTAGGTCTGAATCCGTGTTTGTTTTTTTTGCTCCCCATGCCTTTCCAGTTTAAACCCAGCCATATGCGAATCAGTCTTGACCCTTCTCCCCATGGGATCAGTCCAGACCGAACTGCCAGGCCAGGTCATCCCTGGATGGGAAACAAGGATCCTGGGACCAGTTTCGGGGTATCTCTCCTCATCAGCCAGTCTAGCTTGCCTCCAGTTGGGCGGAGAGCATGGGACCCATGTCTGGGCATTCCCATCCCACTCAACTGTCTGCTATTCCATTTTATGCAACTCCATTCTATACCACTTCACTGTACTCACCTCCACTCTATGCTACTCCACTCTACATAGTTCCACTGTGTGCAGTTCCAGTCTATGACACCACACTATTCCACTCTATGCCACTCAAATATATGCCACTTCAGTGTACACCAGTGGTGTATGCTATTACACTGTACACTACCCCACTCTACGCCACTTCACTCTACACCACTCCACTGTATGCCACTCCACTCTACTCTACTACACTGTACCTTATACAACTCTTAATGACACTCCATTGTACATCACTCTAGGCAACGCTATTCCACTATTTGCAACTCCACTCTATGTCACTTCACTGTATGCCAGTCCACTCTATGTTACTCCACTTTACAGTACCCCACTGTACACCACTCCATTGTATGCCACTCCACTCTACACCACTCCATTATCTGCCACTCCACTCTACACTATTCCACTCTATGCCATTCCACTCCACAGCACTCCACTCTATGCCACTCAACAGTATCCTATGAAACTGCACTCCACTATGGTCTACTCCACAACACTCTACCCGCTTCACTCTAGTACACTCCACTCTACGGTACCCCACTATCCACAATTTCACTGTACGCCACTCCAATGTATGCCACTCCACTTTAAGCCACTTCAGTCTACACTATTCCAATGTATGCCACTACACTGTACCTCACTCCACTCTATGCCACTCCACTGACTGCTACTCCACTCTATGCTGTTCCACTCTACGCAACTCCACTCTGCACCACTCTCCTCTAAATCACTCCAGTGTATGCTAGCCACTGTACACTATTCTGCTGTACACCTCTCCACTCTACGCCACTCCACTCTACACTATTCCACTCTACACCATTCTACTTTACACCCCTACAATGTACCTCACTCCACTCTATGCCACTTCACTGTCCACCACTCCACTCTATGCCAAATCACTCTATGCCACTCAGGTATGCTAGTCCACTGTATGCCAGTCAACTCAGTCACAACAAACAAATGATGGACGGAATGCTGACAATGCATACATTCTCCCCCAGTCAATAGATCTGGGTTAAATCCATCGTTCTTTTGCCCACTACACCACCCCAGTTTAGACATGGCCATATGCAAATCAGTCTTGACCCTGTGCCTCATGGGAACAGTCCAGCCCGAACTGCCAAGCCATGTCTTCCCTGGACCGGAATCAAGCATCCTAGGACCGGTTTCTGGCTATCAGCGGTCATGAGCCAGGATAGCTTGACTCCAGTGGCGTAGTGAGCACGGGTCCCACGTCTGGGAATACCCATCCCACTTAGGGCGAAAAGCGTTACAACAAACAAATGATAGACGGAATGCTGACAATGTATACATTCTCCCCCAGTCAAGAGATCTGGGTTAAATCCATCGTTCTTTTGCCCACTACACCACCCCAGTTTAGACATGGCCATATGCAAATCAGTCTTGACCCTGTGCCTCATGGGAACAGTCCAGCCCGAACTGCCAAGCCATGTCTTCCCTGGACCGGAATCAAGCATCCTAGGACCGGTTTCTGGCTATCAGCCGTCATCAGCCAGGATAGCTTGACTCCAGTGGCGTAGTGAGCACGGGTCCCACGTCTGGGAATACCCATCCCACTTAGGGCGAAAAGCGTTACAACAAACAAATGATGGACGGAATGCTGACAATGCATACATTCTCCCCCAGTCAAGAGATCTGGGTTAAATCCATCGTTCTTTTGCCCACTACACCACCCCAGTTTAGACATGGCCATATGCAAATCAGTCTTGACCCTGTGCCTCATGGGAACAGTCCAGCCCGAACTGCCAAGCCATGTCTTCCCTGGACCGGAATCAAGCATCCTAGGACCGGTTTCTGGCTATCAGCCGTCATCAGCCAGGATAGCTTGACTCCAGTGGCGTAGTGAGCACGGGTCCCACGTCTGGGAATACCCATCCCACTTAGGGCGAAAAGCGTTACAACAAACAAATGATGGACGGAATGCTGACAATGCATACATTCTCCCCCGGTCAAGAGATCTGGGTTAAATCCATCGTTCTTTTGCCCACTACACCACCCCAGTTTAGACATGGCCATATGCAAATCAGTCTTGACCCTGTGCCTCATGGGAACAGTCCAGCCCGAACTGCCAAGCCATGTCTTCACTGGACCGGAATCAAGCATCCTAGGACCGGTTTCTGGCTATCAGCCGTCATCAGCCAGGATAGCTTGACTCCAGTGGCGTAGTGAGCACGGGTCCCACGTCTGGGAATACCCATCCCACTTAGGGCGAAAAGCGTTACAACAAACAAATGATGGACGGAATGCTGACAATGCATACATTCTCCCCCAGTCAAGAGATCTGGGTTAAATCCATCGTTCTTTTGCCCACTACACCACCCCAGTTTAGACATGGCCATATGCATATCAGTCTTGACCCTGTGCCTCATGGGAACAGTCCAGCCCGAACTGCCAAGCCATGTCTTCCCTGGACCGGAATCAAGCATCCTAGGACCGGTTTCTGGCTATCAGCCGTCATCAGCCAGGATAGCTTGACTCCAGTGGCGTAGTGAGCACGGGTCCCACGTCTGGGAATACCCATCCCACTTAGGGCGAAAAGCGTTACAACAAACAAATGATGGACGGAATGCTGACAATGCATACATTCTCCCCCAGTCAAGAGATCTGGGTTAAATCCATCGTTCTTTTGCCCACTACACCACCCCAGTTTAGACATGGCCATATGCAAATCAGTCTTGACCCTGTGCCTCATGGGAACAGTCCAGCCCGAACTGCCAAGCCATGTCTTCCCTGGACCGGAATCAAGCATCCTAGGACCGGTTTCTGGCTATCAGCGGTCATGAGCCAGGATAGCTTGACTCCAGTGGCGTAGTGAGCACGGGTCCCACGTCTGGGAATACCCATCCCACTTAGGGCGAAAAGCGTTACAACAAACAAATGATAGACGGAATGCTGACAATGTATACATTCTCCCCCAGTCAAGAGATCTGGGTTAAATCCATCGTTCTTTTGCCCACTACACCACCCCAGTTTAGACATGGCCATATGCAAATCAGTCTTGACCCTGTGCCTCATGGGAACAGTCCAGCCCGAACTGCCAAGCCATGTCTTCCCTGGACCGGAATCAAGCATCCTAGGACCGGTTTCTGGCTATCAGCCGTCATCAGCCAGGATAGCTTGACTCCAGTGGCGTAGTGAGCACGGGTCCCACGTCTGGGAATACCCATCCCACTTAGGGCGAAAAGCGTTACAACAAACAAATGATGGACGGAATGCTGACAATGCATACATTCTCCCCCAGTCAAGAGATCTGGGTTAAATCCATCGTTCTTTTGCCCACTACACCACCCCAGTTTAGACATGGCCATATGCAAATCAGTCTTGACCCTGTGCCTCATGGGAACAGTCCAGCCCGAACTGCCAAGCCATGTCTTCCCTGGACCGGAATCAAGCATCCTAGGACCGGTTTCTGGCTATCAGCCGTCATCAGCCAGGATAGCTTGACTCCAGTGGCGTAGTGAGCACGGGTCCCACGTCTGGGAATACCCATCCCACTTAGGGCGAAAAGCGTTACAACAAACAAATGATGGACGGAATGCTGACAATGCATACATTCTCCCCCGGTCAAGAGATCTGGGTTAAATCCATCGTTCTTTTGCCCACTACACCACCCCAGTTTAGACATGGCCATATGCAAATCAGTCTTGACCCTGTGCCTCATGGGAACAGTCCAGCCCGAACTGCCAAGCCATGTCTTCACTGGACCGGAATCAAGCATCCTAGGACCGGTTTCTGGCTATCAGCCGTCATCAGCCAGGATAGCTTGACTCCAGTGGCGTAGTGAGCACGGGTCCCACGTCTGGGAATACCCATCCCACTTAGGGCGAAAAGCGTTACAACAAACAAATGATGGACGGAATGCTGACAATGCATACATTCTCCCCCAGTCAAGAGATCTGGGTTAAATCCATCGTTTTTTTGCCCACTACACCACCCCAGTTTAGACATGGCCATATGCATATCAGTCTTGACCCTGTGCCTCATGGGAACAGTCCAGCCCGAACTGCCAAGCCATGTCTTCCCTGGACCGGAATCAAGCATCCTAGGACCGGTTTCTGGCTATCAGCCGTCATCAGCCAGGATAGCTTGACTCCAGTGGCGTAGTGAGCACGGGTCCCACGTCTGGGAATACCCATCCCACTTAGGGCGAAAAGCGTTACAACAAACAAATGATGGACGGAATGCTGACAATGCATACATTCTCCCCCAGTCAAGAGATCTGGGTTAAATCCATCGTTCTTTTGCCCACTACACCACCCCAGTTTAGATATGGCCATATGCAAATCAGTCTTGACCCTGTGCCTCATGGGAACAGTCCAGCCCGAACTGCCAAGCCATGTCTTCCCTGGACCGGAATCAAGCATCCTAGGACCGGTTTCTGGCTATCAGCCGTCATCAGCCAGGATAGCTTGACTCCAGTGGCGTAGTGAGCACGGGTCCCACGTCTGGGAATACCCATCCCACTTAGGGCGAAACGCGTTACAACAAACAAATGATGGACGGAATGCTGACAATGCATACATTCTCCCCCAGTCAAGAGATCTGTACGCTATTCCACTGTCCACCACTCCACTCTATGCCAAATCACTCTATGCCACTCAGGTATGCTAGTCCACTGTATGCCAGTCAACTCAGTCACATTCCACTGTATGCCACTGTAGTATACACCACTCCACTTTATGCTATTCCACTGTACACAGCCCCACTGTACACCACTCATCTGTATGCCACTCCAGTCTATGTCACTTCACTGTATGCCACTACACTGAATGCCAATCCATTTTACGTGATTCCACTCTACGCACCTCCACTGGACGCCACTCCACTGTTTGCTATTCCACTCTATGTCACTCCACTGTCCTCCACTCCAATATACGCTATTCCACTGTACGCCACTCCTCTTTACAACATTTCAGTCTACAGCACTCCACTGTACGCCAATCCACCCTACACTATTCCACTGTTTGTAACTCCACTGTGCGCCACTCCACTATATGCTATTCTACTCAATGCCACTCCACTGTAAACTATTCCACTCTATGCTACTTCTCTCTACGCCACTCCATTGTAAGCTATGCTACTCTATGCCACTCCACTTTACACCACTACACTCTGTGCCACTCAACTCTATGTGGTTCGACTCTATGCCACTCCACTCTATGCCACAGCACTGTACTCTATTCCAATCTACATTGTACCAGTGTGCTCTACTCTACACTACTTTACTGCACAATATTTCAGCTTACGCTACTCTACTGTACGCTATTCCACTGTATGCCACTCCACTCAATGCCACTCCACTGTACGCCATGCCACTGTATGCTATTCCACTCGATGCTACTCCATTCTACCCCATTCCAATCTAGGCCACTCCACACTATGCCACTCCACTCTACACCACTCCCCAGTACATCACTCTACTATATAATTTTCAACTGTACGCCACTCCACTCTACCCTTCTCCACTCTAAGCCACTCCACTCTACAGCACTCTACTGTATGCTATCCCACTCTGCATCCCTTTAGTATACACTTCTGCAGTCAACACCATTCCACTATGGCCACTCCACTCAACAACACTGTATTCTATACTATTTCACTGTACATAACTCCACTCTACCCCACTCCACTCCATGCTATTCCACTCTATGCCACTCCACTCTATGCCCCTCCACTGTACAAAAATGTTATCCGCTCTGTGGCACTCTACTTTACTCCGCTCTATGACACTTTCTAAAACTCTACAACACACCAGTCCACTCCACTGTACCACAAACCAATCTATTCTGCTATTTACTTCACTTTTTACTACGTGACTCCACTCTACTCAGCTCCACATCACTGTACCCTTGAACACTAGAATGAACTACTCCACTCAATGCTACGCCACTTCACAAGGCTTCTATATGCTCTGTGGCACTTTAAAGCATGGTACTCCACTCTATGCCCCTCCACTACACTGTACAACCCTCTATTCCACTCTATGCCCCTACACCCCAGTGTACAACACTGCTCCACTCTATGACACTTTCCAACACTCTACTAAACACCACTCCACTGTACTGTACAAGATGCCACTCCAACAACACTTTATTTGACTCTACACTACACCTGCCAACTCTAGTGTACTAAATGCCACTGTACAATACACCATGTCGCTACACTATATAACAGTTTACTCCACTGTAAGGATCCACTCTATTCCATTCCACTCTACTCTACTTTACAACACTCCACTATACACTACACCACTCCACTCTATTCCATTCCATTCCACTCTACTCTACTTTAGGACACTCCAATCTACTCTACTCTACCCCACTTCGATCTACCCCTCTCCACTCTACAACACTCCACTCTATGCCACTCCACCGTACACCACTCCACAATTTGACCCCATTCCCCAGGGCCAAATACAATCAGCGGCCTCTGTCCTTAAACCTTATTAGGACCCCACCCCCTAAGGCTATATATAATCAAAAAGGGGATGGGGCTGCATAGCCCTCCTCCCCAAGCATTATTAGACCCCCGTGGACACCATCCCCTGGGCCGTATGTTAATATAAAGGGCAAGGGGGCTGCACACACCAGATGCTAGCAAATACATGTTTCCCTGCATCCGGGGTTGCGGGCAGGGAAACTACTGTGTCCAAGGGGTGGGTTCCCCGGGACACAGTCAATGAGCTGGCCCCGAGGCATGAGCCCCCGGGGGCATTTAAGTCTCTGGTCGGGGTATGTGCAGCCCCTTCCCTTGTATTTAAGCAATCAACCATAGCAGATGGGGGCCCTTTGAAGGCTCAGGGAGAGGGGATTTGCATGCACCGCGGAGAGCCCTGCAGGATCGTGAGAAAAATTGCCAATTGTTTTTCAATTTTGGCCCCCAGGGGGGTCTCTTTGGGTCCTCCCCATGGGGGATAAGTCCCTTTCTAAAGGCACCTCAAGACTCACCTGCGATGGCACAAAAGTGCAATTGAAGAAGTGCAATTTGATCATTCATCCGCTAGTATCAAGCAACTGTAATTAATGGAATATCCTGGTGTAAGTGTAGAAAGTCTCTTACACATAGAAATGTAACAATCAAAATATTACATTATTCAATGTCATTAAACACAACTATGCCATGAAGATAGATAATCAAAGTTGCTACTGAGATCTGCGTTCAACCTGCGGATTGCAGGTTGGAATACTGGCAGGGCCGGCTCAGCCTTTTCTCTTTTCACGATCGAAGAACAGAACACCATTAAGTCGGGCAAAAGTAGCCCGTGCTTTGTGCAGCGCTGTGAAACAGCTAACTGCACCTGGGAGTGCTCTATAGAAAAATTGTAAAAAGAACTCACAAGTACTGGAAAAAACAACATAATACCCTGAAGTTCTAAGTGTGCCGAAAAACTTCATTAAAAAAACAAATTTACTGAGTCATTTAGAGCCTTACACTATTAAAATGAGCACACACGAAACCTATTCCCATTTTATCACTAGCATCTTTGAGGACTTCAGCGTAATTTGTCTTTGCTCCTGTGGTTGTTCAAACAAGTACCACTAGTGCTTGCCTGTGCAAACGCCCTCGCTAGCCTTTCTCAGTAAATTATGCACATAAGCTTCAGGGACATTATTATTGAAAAGGAACACTGTTTCTGTTTGTGCCATGGTGCACCTTTAAACGGGTGCACAGGACGCAGACAGGGACAGTGCACTCTATTACAATGAATGCGGTGCATTCAATGACAGATGGAGCGGCTACTTTAAAGCTGCACCTTACCGGCAGCAACCCGCCTGAACTTTGAAGATGAGAGTGAGATCCCCCTGAAGACAGGTACAGTGAGTGACTACTCCAATTAGCAGCGGGGTTTCTGTGGAGGACCCTTTTTACCCCCACCAGAGGGCTGCCTTCAGGAAATGCACTGACAGCCTGCCACCTTTTTGTGGCGCACTCTGACTGACTGTGCCTCCTAAGGCCCCCCCTCCTAGTGCGCAACCCTTTTCCTCCCCAGTGGCACAATGTATATAATATGGCCCCAGGAGCGCACCTGATGCAAAGAGTGGTTGCATCCGATATTGTCATTTGGGTAAGAAGATTTGCCAGTGTGTCATAGGCACTAGTGCAGGGAAGGAAATGGGCCCCCAGGCTACTATTTGAATAAGAATATACACTATAAATCAGAATTCAGTGGGACCTCAGGCCTCTGGGCCCCAGTGATCCTACACCTAGGGCACCATTGCCAGCTGCGCCCCTGGTTTGGGTAGAAATTACCCGGGCGAGCTCCAACCCAGTTAGGGAAAAATACATAATGAATATTCCATGGCAAATGTGCATGCTTTTACTTAAGAACTATTAAATAGCGAGCTTCACGTTGCCTGCGCCGCAGTCGTCCACCTCAAAGTCACAATATCAAACCCGTCTCCCTTTGATTCTGTTTTTTTTTCTAGTTACAAGGAAATTAAAATAAATCATAAAAACGGCCTTGATCACAGGGCCAGAGATGCAATGAGCCACCTTTCTTCCCGCGCCAACACTTTTTCCTCTCCTTAATCAACATTCACTCCGACATCATTCCTAATTATCATTTTACACGGCGCATCTTTTAATTAGCCATGGATGGGGTGCTGGAAGCTATCAATATTTAACAGGATAATTGCGTGAAAAGGCGCTTTTTAAAAGTGAGCAGCAGGCGTGAAGACGCTGAACAGCAGGCGGTTATTGAGGCACACACTGAGCGAGAGAGGGTGCCACAAATAACGCGAGACGGACAATAATACCGGAAGAGGATGGAATAGAGAGCCCTGGCCGCCATATTTATTCTCCATGATTAGTTTTGTGTGAAAAACATTCGGCTGCACGACAGTTATTACACGAAAGTTCACAGTTTACAAGACTGAGTTTGCCATTCTGTTGTCGTCTTAATTTGTTGTTTGCCAAATGAGCAATTCGTCAAGTGTAGTTTCACATACGGATGAGACGCCGAGTGAAACATTGCCATACATTGAGGGACCGCAGCAGAAAGCCTCGCCAAGACGTCTATTTTTAGCAACGCCTTCTACAATTAAAGTCCTGAAGGGCATATTTACTAGGACGGCGATAAATAAACGCAAAGCGCACTTAGCGCTTGTTCATTTATCGCCGTCTATCGCAGGAATTTTGTCGCCCTGGTAACGCGTTAACAACAACGCGTTACTCCAGGGCGATAATATTCCGGGGAAATGGGCCAACATCCCTGGAAAACCAGCGATGTAGCACCCAAAACGGAAATACCCTTGGTGATACGACCCTGTGGTCGTATCACCATAATCCACCTTCCGTGTTACCTATGCCTTAGTCAGGAATTTAACAGACGTTAAATTCCTGCGTTAAGGTATAGTTAACGGGATTTAAAATATCGCTACCCCTCGTTGATGATATCACGAAGATGGGGTAGCGATATTTTCCCATGGTGTTTTGTTAGGCACGCCTCCTTTGCATCTCATTAGAGATGCAAAACAAGTCGTGAACAATACGGGAGTTGAATCAAGGAAACACGCGCTAGCATGTCCTTGCAAATAATGCGATATAATTATTGCCGCTTTTCGCCCGAAAACGGACGCTAAAGCGGCGACAATTAAATCATCATCCCTTGTAAATATGCCCCTTAGTTGTTAAAAAATATCAAACAGATGCATGTGAAAAGTCCTTCCAAGTGGCAAAACCTAACATTTAGATAAAGTGGATATTTTGAATTGGAAGACTCAGGAAATCAGCGCTGCATACTAGTTATCCGAATCCCGCTTCAAGATGGAAGATTTAAAAGGTGGATCGAATAAAAAAAAAAATAGAGAAGATAGTACAGTTTAGAAAATAATTGCATTGATTTTTAATTAATGGTACATACAACAGCATCTTGTTTGCTGCCATTCAGTGCAGGATGTGAGTAATAAACTACCTAGTCAAGAGCGAGCAAATGTAAGCTGATGTTCTTTCCTACACAAAGTATCATTAATGCTAGGGTATATTCTAGGGGTGGGCGGAAGTTGTGCAGTTTCACTTCACGTAATTCCATGGAGTCACATAAAAACTCCGCAAGATTCGATGGAGTTCCACGAGCGGGTGGAATTGGCATATGGCACTGATTTTTAGCGCTGGGAGCTTGTTCCGCTCTGCAAAATCACCGTGACCAGCACAACGCAGCGTGCCAGAGGGCGCTGCTTCTTTACTGCTGCTCGAGTAGATTTTCTACTTGAGTGGCAGCTTTCTCACCGTGAGTGGTACCTTTCTCACCACGAACGGTCACAACCGCCTGGGTTGAGAAAATCTCACTGGATGCGGTCCTGGTGCCCGTAAATCACACTAGGGGAAGCACATTTAACTTTATCACTTTATACCATTGTATCATCTTAGGCTGGACATTATTTCTTCATGATTGGATGAATAGATAGATAGATAGATAGATAGATAGATAGATAGATAGATAGATAGATAGATAGATAGATAGATAGATAGATAGATAGATAGGTAGATGGATAGATATTTCTTTTAATGTATTTAAAAAAATTAAATAAAATTACACTAATAATATTAATAACTTAAAAATTCCAATTTACAAACATTTGTGAACAAGAACATATATCACAATTAAAAAATGAAATTAACATAAAATAAAAATCACATGTTTAAAAACAAGCATTGGCAAAGCCAATAGGTTTCGCCTTTGCAAATTCTATTGACTTTGATAATGTTTCTTTTATACATTGCAGAGCAGTTGAGCTGCTGTGCAGCATAACTCAAAGTAAAAAAAAAGTCCCATGACAAGAACAATTGGCGAAATACTTGGTTTTTACTCACCATGGCATGGAGGGGTTTTACTATGTGCTTCCTTCCCCTCGAGCTCCTCTCAACAAATAACAAACAAATCTCACAAGCAAATAATGAATAGGATGAAATATCAGTCAAATGTAAAATTTGTTGACTAAATCACATTTAAAGTGACACTGTCTATAAAATTATTTATATAATCTGAAGATTTTGTTAGAGAATACTGACATGTTTTAATGACAAGCATTGTCAAAGTCAATAGGTCTTGGCAACGTCTGAAATATTGGCCTTTTCAATGTAAATGGGCTCAATTATAAGTTTTAGTGATCCACAGACCGCCAGACTCGTGGGAGCACGGCGGCAGCGATCTCCCGACCACCCTATCACGATTAGGGTAGTCAGACAACCATTGCTGCAGCTGCCAGGGAACCGCCATTCCTTGGTGGTGTTGCGGCTGTCAGGAGGCATCAATATGCTTGGCGGGATTGCCGCGGTCCTGCCAAGCATATTAGGTGTTTCCTCTCCGCCATGGTTTTCATGGTGGTTCCTCCTCCATGAAAACCCTGGCGGAGAGGAAACCTTGTGCCTCTGTGCCCTAGGGGTCATGCAAGGGGACACAACATGTGCCCCCCTGTGTTCATGCACCCCAGTTCCTGCATGGAAAGGGTATTTTATACTGTGTATTAACTGTTTTTGTTGTTCCCACTGCGGTGCCCATTTTTAGAGGCACTGCCATGGGAAAGCCCAAAAAAGTCACTGAAAGCCCAGAATCACAGGATGTTGAGCTGACGCTGAGTCTCTTCTACCCCATGTTGAGTTTATTGTCCTGCCCTTCCTAACACAAAAAAGCGCTATGATATGGCTTGTGCCGGTCGCATCATAGCACTTTTTTCAGTAACTTTCAGCCATGCTGAACAGCAGATGTGCTGCTAGACAACATGGCTAAAAGACATTCACATTGACAAGGCCAATAGCTCGAGCATTGCCAAGATCTATTGGCTTTGCCAATGCTTGTTCTTTGTTAACAGGGTCTTGCTGAACAAATGTGGAAGTGATACTGAGAAACAGTTGAGGAGCTTTGAAGTGAAGCGAGAATGAGGCGTAACGGCCAGAGCTGCCAGCAGGGAAACTGGGGAACCAGGTTAGAATCTTGGGGTCGATTGATCAGTTTGGGGTTTTGGGCAAATCACTTACGCTTCCCACTCGTACAATAATGAATGTGTCATTGTATAAAGTAACTGGTGAGCACTTAAAGCGCTCCAGTACTATCGGCTGGTGTTAGCACTATGGCAAGATGGAGGGCGGAACAAGCGCTCCAATACCATCGGATCGTGCAGAAAAAAAATAAAGATAAAAGCAGCAGCGGTAGTGGAGGGACGGGTCAAGCAGGGAAGCAGGAGGGGATGGGAAGATGGGCAAGAAACAACGGGATAGGGCAGGAGGAAGTAACAATCAAGAAGGAAACAAAAACCTTAACTGAATCAGGATCAGCAACATGAATGTGTCATTGTGGGATGTAACTGGTGAGCACTTAAAGAGCTCCAATACCACTGGCTCGTTTTTGTGCTATCACAAGATGGAGGACAGAGTGAGCGCTCCAATACCATTGAATCGTGCAAAAAAAATAAACAAGTGCTGTTCATATATCAATAACCTTTTAAGAAATGCATTTGTTTATGTACAGGTGCATGCATTTTAGTGGTATGTGTACAAGAGAGACTATGGCAAGACAGAGGACAGAATAAGAGCTCCAATACCATCAGATCATGCAAAACATATAAAAAATAAAAGCAGCAGCAATGAGAGAGGTAGTGGGGGGACAGGTCAAGCAGGAAAGCAGGAGGGGATGGAGAGATGAGCAAGCAGTGACTGAAAAGGGCAGGAGGAAAAAACAATAGAGGGATAAGAAATACCTTAATTGAAGCAGCTTCAGCCACAAAAATGAATGTAACTGGTGAGCACTTAAAGCGGTCCAATACCATCAGCTCGTATTCGCGTTATGGCAAGATGGAGCGAGTGCTCCAACACCATCGGATCATGCAAAAAAATCAGTAAGCAAGTGATCTTTGTGTTTTAACAACTTTTTAAGAAATACATTTGTTTATGTATACACGCATGTATTTTAGTGGTAAATGTGTCTTTGTACAAGGGAGACGACCTAAAAACACATGTACTCCAATGGAGTGCTTAAGAACAAATAAAAAATAGCTGCGCAAACTGGGAGCAGTATAAGAAGACATGTAATTGGTCCATGCTCTATGGGAGGGCCAAACACACGACCACATGCCATAACGAATGAATTGGTGCTAATGTAAGGGCTCCAATAGATTGGGTTGGTGTAGCCACTATTTAAAACTGCACCCAAAAAATGTAACTGGTGCTTATGGAAATCTCTCCAATACCTTCAGGTGGTGTTTGCGCTACATAAAACTGCACAAAAAAAATGTGAAAACAGAATCATGGAGGAGAGAATCCGTGCAACGGAGCTCAGCGAGGGGCAAGCAGCGTTGGGCGGGAGGTGAATGGGCAAACAACAGCAAATGCAGGCAGCCACAGGGAGATTAAGTGATTTGCCTTTAATCGCAAAATGTGGAACTGTGGCTGAGACTAGGGCAAGGATGTGGAGTTCTCTTGGGAGAGGATGCAGCAGAAGGGCCAGAGCTTCTGACTATGGAGCTGGGAATCCGGGTTTGAGTTTCGGCGTTGGCTTAACATCCTAAACAAATCACTTAATCTCCATGTGCCTACAAAAATGAATGTGTCCTTGTAACTGGTGCTGATGTAAAAAACTCCAATATATTTGGGTGGCATTTGGCGCTACATAAAACTGCACAAAAAAAGGTAACTGTGCTTATGTAAAGCTCTCCAATATCTTTGGGTAGTGTTGGCACTACATAAAATTGCACCAAAAAACAAATGTGAAAAGCAGAGTAGGGGGAGGAGGTGATCTGTGAAAGAGCGGATCTGTGCAATGGGAGTTCAGCGTGGGCAAGCAGCGACAGGCAAGAGGTTGATGTGCAGTCAACAGCACATGCAGGTTGCCACAGGGAGATAGGTGATTTGCCTAAGTTTACTGTGTCCTCGTGAAAAGTAAATGGTG
This sequence comes from Triturus cristatus, assembly GCF_964204655.1. Classification (NCBI taxonomy): domain Eukaryota; kingdom Metazoa; phylum Chordata; class Amphibia; order Caudata; family Salamandridae; genus Triturus; species Triturus cristatus. Next base: position 1,578,617,545 of record NC_140590.1, read on the forward strand.
TTAATGCAAGGCAGTCCAATACCTTCGGGTGGTGTTGACGCTATATTAACCTGCACAAAAAAATTTCTCCGTTTGCTTAGCATCCTTAAATCTGGACAAATCACATAGGACCGGGTTCAGATCTTGACGGATGGGATACTCCATCACTATCTTGACAGATATTTTGTCCACTTTATTGCAAGATCCATAGAATATAGAAGAATTGTGATTTGGTGGATGGGATATCTGTTACGTTTGTGACGGAGTAACCCTGTCATCCAAACTCATAACCAGGCCCTAATTTCCATGTGGCTGAAAAAATTAATGTGTCCTTGTGTAAAGGACACGGATGCTATTGTAAAGCTATTGTAAAGCACTCCAATACCTTCTGGTGATGCAGTCACCAAACACACTTAATCACAAAGAAAAAAAATAGTGTCATAAAGAGAGGAGGAAAAGTTCAAAGGGAGTATTTGAACCAAGCTCCACTGATAATAAAAAATACAAAGAGAAAGACGAACACAGCAGTAAAAAGTATCCTGCAACCAACAGCAAGCAGCAAGAAAACAGAGTGACAAGCATAAGAACAAATGGAAAGTAAGGGTGGGCTGTAAGCCTTTTTAAAGTTTTTTTTAAAATATAAAAATCTTTGCAAGCTCAGCGTAGGTGCTGTGCAGATAAAACCTAAAAAAGGATACATAAAAAATGCACAATATAAAAAAAATACCAGCATTCAAAAGTAAACAACACTTTAAAGGAGTCTGATTAGGTAATCTATCTGACTTCAAGTTAAGCAAATGTAGGAAAATTGTTGGCGTATGGAGGGGTTACATTTATGATTCCATCTCCACATATGCAAAAGCATTGAAGTGTTGGACTTTGGCAGGGTTAGATTTACTATATATCACAAAGGAGGGGCCAGGAGTGGTTGCAGGTCCAGCAAATGTGCTCCTAGCAAATATTAAGGGGCAGATTACGAGTTTGGCGGTCCATAGGACCACCAAACTTATGGTGGCATGGTGGGAACTACCATTCTGGCGGTCTGACTGCCACATTATGAGTGCAGTTGTCCCACTGCCACAGGACCGCCGCAACCACCAGGGATCCATGATCCCTCGGCTGTGGCATGCCGGTCCGGTACAGCAATAGTCTGGCGGTGCTGCTGTGGCACCGCCAAGCATAATCTTCATAGCCAGAGTTTTCATGGTGGTGAGCCCACCATGAAAACTGTGGTGGTAAGGAAACTGATGGGGCCATACAGGGCCCCCTGTTGCCTATGGGCCAGGGGTTGCATGCAGGGGGGCACATGGTGTGACTCCCTGTCTGCATGCACTCCCAGTTCCTGCATGGCATGGACTTTACAGTCCATGCCGTGTAGGAACATTCTTTGGTGCTACTGTTGCAGTGCCTTTCTAACCGATGTGGGACCAACAAAGCACTGCCCGCGAGACCACAAATTAACTCATAATCTGGTAGGCGGTGTGCAGATGAGTTTGGTGGTGTGGGAGCAGGACAGTGGCAAGGCAGCCCGCTCCCACACTGCCAAACTTGTAATCAGGCCCTAAGTCTCTCAACCAAGGTATGCAGTTCCTTAGGGGAAAGCAGAAGAGGAGAATATGCGGTCGGTCTTTGGAACAAAAGATCTCTGATAAAGAGCCCGTTTGCAGGGGCTCATTGGGCATTGCAGGGCGAGGAGCATGCTCTTTGATGAAGCATGACACCCATCTGGGTTTCCGAGCGAGAGAGTACGATGGCCGATTGGGACAGCCTTTCCGATTAGGTTTGCACGGAAGGAAACGGCTGCCGGAATTGGTCTTTGGGGGCCTATAGCAGGCCCCCCTTCACCCATGGCCCTCCGAATCAGGCCTGTGAGGGTACCCATGGACCCCCTCTTCCCAACCATGCACAGTGTGGCAGGCACCATGGGGTACCTGCCACAGGGTGCAGGGCTTTCCCGAACCACCCCTTTCTTCTATGGGAGCTTGTTTTTACGTTCTCTACACAGGGTCCCATTGAAGTTAATGGAAGTCCGACCTAATCGTTTCTGGATGCTTTCGGATGCATCATACTTGTTCGGTCAAACTCCCCCGATCGGGGCATACGGAAAGCATTCTGGAACCGATTCGGTCGGTATGCTTTCCGAACAAGATCAGAATCGGGCCCTAAGTTCGCATGACTGCCCTCTCGGGCCAGCCAAACCGCCATGCAAACTTTGCATTTTCCCTACCAGGCTGCATTACACAGCCTGGTGGGGAACATGTCCAAGCCCCTAGTCCCTATCTGAGCGCCGATCCACGATGCTCAGACCAATCACAATGCTACATTGCAGCGCTGTGATTGGCAATGGGGAGCCAATCACAATCCTGCATTGCAGCGCTGTGATTGGCTTTGGGGAGCCTGTGTGCTTCCGGACTCTTCAGCAACGACAGCGAGAGACGGAGGCAGCAACGGCGCGATGAGGTAAGTGTTTTGTTTTTAAATATTACCCTCCCCCCACCCTCCTGCCCCTGTTCCCTGCCATTTGCCTCTGTGCAAATGATTCTAATGGCTTGAAGAAAACCCCCAGAAAATACAAACTATGTTTTTCAGTAAAATTTGGAAAGGTAACCTAGGGGGCATATGCATCAACATTAGCATTTGCGATTCCTTATTAGCGAAAAATAAGGATTCGCTAATAAGGAATAGCAAAAGGCTATGCATGTAGGAATCGCTATTCAAATAGCGATTCCTTAACTTTCCTTAATTGCTACTAGCAAATAGCGAGTAGCAATTAAGGAATGCCGTCCCAATCATTCCTATGGGCCTCCAGGCCCATAGGAATGAATCGGAGATTGCATGAGCAAATAGCGAGTACCAGTAGGTTCTCGCTAATTGCTCATGCAATTTCAAGGGTGCAAGGGTGTCAAAATGACACCCTATAGCACCCCTGAAAATGATATGTGCACATATGTTGCACACACACATGCTCTAAGGGCATGTGTGTGCACAACATGAAACTTTGAAAAATGCACAAAAGTGCATTTTTCAAAGTTTTTGCAAATTACCATGCAGTTCATCTTCATGGTAATTTGCTCCCCCTATTAGCGAAATCGCTAATTTTTTAACTTTGATGCATTGCATTTAAGGAATCTCACTTTGGGATTCCTTAAATGCAATCGCTATTTAAGGAATCGGTATTTAAGGAATCCCTATTTAAGGAATCGGTATTTAAGGATTCCTTAAATAGCGATTTCTGCTTTTGGGTTGATGCATTGGGATTGGGTATTTTTAACTTAATACCGGGAGCTATTAGCGAATCGGTATTTTACCGACTGGATTTTGGGTTGATGCATGAGGCTGAAAGTCTTTACTGTCAGTGATACGAGGCTGGAAGAAGTCAGCTCTTTCATATACTTGGACCCGACTATTGCAAAAAGCCTCAAGTGGGACACACATCAAAACAGTGATAGAGAATTCAGAAGCCTCACTGAATGCCATTCAAAGACTAGCACACAACCAGGATAGTGACCAAGCGGTACAGGAACAGGTGAGAAGCCAATTCTCATTTGCAGCCGAGCTTTAAGCATCACCCAAAAAATTATATAATCAAAATAGGATAGCAGAAAATATTGGACAGCAAAATCTGAATTGCCTTGCAATCTAAATTTTACTATTCTTCTATTTTAAAAAGACGCCAAATGACACCGACAAAATATGGCTTGAGACAGTCCGAAACCAACCTGGTGGATAAAGCCTTGAGAGAACATTTGGACCTGTGATAAAAGTCTGAATTTGCAATCATCTGGGAATTAACTAAGGGCCTGATTAGTGTTTATGTGTTTGACAGTCTTTCTGTGGTCGCCATGCCAAACCCCCACAGGAAGACCACCAAACCCATAGTCAGACCGCCCGCCGTATTACGAGTTTAATCCTCGCAGATGAGCAGTGCTGCAGTGGTATTACTATGTGCGTATCTAAGGCATATAGGTGTGCCTTAGACATGCACCACCTTGAGACCGCCGCAGACAGTTCCTGCATGATATGGAATTCACAATGTTGTGCATTCCAAAGTGTGGAGGAACTGGGGGTGCAAATGTACAGGGGGCCACATCATGTGCCCCCCTGCATGCAACCCTTGGCCCAGGAGTGGCTGGGGGCCCTGTTAGGGCCCCCTTAGTTTCCTCACTAACACCCTTTTCATGGCAGGCTCACCGTAGTGAAAAGGAGGGTGGTGAGGAAACTCATAATGCTCGTCGGTGCTGCAGCGGCACCACCAGCATATTAGTTCCTCTGACCGCTGCGCCACCATCATGGGATCATGGATCCCCGGCGGTAGCAGCGGTCCAGTCCAACCTCCAAAGTCGTAATATGGTGGGTGGACCACCAGTCTGGTGGTCCCAGGACCACCACCCGGACTACCACGGTAGTTGTAATCAGGCCCTACATGTCTCGGTGTAGCCTTAATTCCTGAAAACTCCAATGTGAGACTCTTGCTTATAAAAATAATAAACACAACCATCAGTACACTTTGCCAACCTGCAGATTGACAAAAAGCTCATAGGCTTAGCAACTTTCATCCAGCAAGCCAAGCTGGCCTGTGTGATGCTTTTGAGCACCTACAAAGCTATCTGAAAAAACTAGCAAACTAGAAGAAATGGAGAAATTTATATCTAGGCAAAAGCGGCACTCTTCCCTTTAGAGAGCTACTAAATAAGAGAAGCATGCTCCCTCTGCCTATTGCTCCTGTGGTTTATCTTGACTCATTTTGTATAAAAATGTCCAAACTATGACAGAATTGGAGACAATCAAGCAGCAATAGCGCTATCCTCCGCAGAGGGGCATCCCCCATTCGCACTCAGGTGATATGTTTTTCAAATTTGATTAACTTTCATGACAAATTGTATTTCTTGAATTCAAATAAAGTTTTATTCACTTTAAACTTTTGGCTTTTTTTCTTTTTCTTCAAAGAAGTCAAATTCGTATTTTTGTAACCAATACCTGATTATAATACTCCAAGAATCATCGTGATGTTGCAAAAAATCAAGTATATTTCAAACAGCCCAATGCATTTCGGCCCGTAGCCCTTCCTCAGGGGTGGTGTTTCTGAAAATATCATAAAACAATGTATCCGTCAGTCAAGGAACTCGATTAAATTTGAGAAATGGTGGTGAGTGATAAGTCGTGCTCGCCGTGAGAAGTAATCAAAAGATGCTCTTAGAAGCATGTAAGTAAACGTGTTAACGTGGTGAACGTTTTGAAATAGTGAAAAGTGATGGTGGCAAAGAGACCAAGTCAGTTATAAAAAAGTGCAAACGAATATCGAAATAAAAAGCACGGTATCTACGTAAAATAATGTGTAAAGTAACCAAAGTTTAAATGAAAAACACTTGTGCCAAAAAGTGAAAATGAATATTCAAATGTCCATCGCAAGTGCAAAGAGAATTTTACTTACGACCAATGCCGAAGTTTTGAAAGTGACCATTAAACGACATGTATGAATATCTGAAAAACGAAAAGTTAAATAAGCTATGAATGAAGTAGAAAAAATAAAGAACGGCTTGATGATCTGTTCTTCAAGAAAGCGGGAGCTTACCTAATGTCTACGAGGAGAATCCTCGAAACAGTGAACACGGTAGAGACTTCCGGTGTATACGGAAGTCGGGAAGTGTGGCACTATATGGCAATGTCAGAAGTCACCTGACCACTGTGAATTTACCTGATAAAAATGTATTGTGAAAACGTACCATGACATTCGGTCGGATGACCGAGTGTGGAATAAAAAGTGATAAAAGTAAAAAAAATTGAAATCTACAGTAATAAGAAAAAGATCGCAAATCACGTGGTACGCGAGAAATAAAGAACATAGTCAAGTATCCAGATAAACATGTAAATGGCCATGTAAAAAAAACATGATGTTAAAGTAAATAAAGCTTTGTGTGAAACACAATGCGATAGAAAAATAGTCTTGAGTCACATGTTCAATGAAAATAGAAGAATTTGTAGTTTTACATCAGTTGGTCATAAACAATGAAGAAATGTGTCATATGTCCAGATGAATATATAGGCGGTCAAGTGCGGTATAAAAAAAATTAATACAGGGCGGTAGAGAAATAGTCACAAGTCACATGTTAGTGGAAACAAAAAAATCTGTAGTTTCGTATCGGTCAGTCATAAAAATGCTCAAAACCTGATTGGTGTATACAACGCAAGAGGTGGGCATGGGTTACTGAAATAAGAGATTATTACAATAAGAAAACAAATCATTGCATGTACATACATGTGAAACATTGATAACTTAAGTATGCAAATTGTGATAAACTTTATATGCAATTAAAATAATAACTATGTGAATTGTCATTGATCTCAAAGAAAGCAACTAAATTCAAGTTTTTCATTTAGTCCATTAGGACTGGTGGTATTCAGACGGTAAATCCAAACAGTTTCTCGTTGTAATAAAAATTTTGTGTGGTCGCGACCAGGAGTAAGTGTAATTTGTTCAAGGACACAAAAACAAAGTTGGCTAATGTTGTGTTTAAACTCATTAAAATGAGCAGCCACCGGTGACTTTGGTTTTTGGTGCGGATGTTACTCCTATGTTCATTCATGTGTATTCATACTTTCCGTTCAGTTTTGCCAAAATATGCCAGTCCACACGGACATTTGAGAAGATATATAACGTTATCGCTGTTGCAATTAGCAGTTCCTTTAAGTTTAATTAAAACTCCTGTATGAGAGTGCCGGATGGTATCCCCTTTAATGATGGCATTGCAGTTCCCACAGGTGTAGCATGGTGTGGTACCTTTGAATGTACTTGGCTCACTGATGGGATTCTTAAGAATTTGTTGTAAATTGCGAGTGCGTTGGTAAGCAAATCTGGGGTTTTAATCAAAACTTCAGTTGAAATCTGTTTCTGATTTGAGCATGGGCCAGTATTTGAGTATAGTTTTCTTAATTCTAAAGCTCTCAGTCGAAAATTTGGACACGAATACCAGTCTTTGGGTTTCAATTTATTTACTTTTCAGTTTGAGTAAATCTTCTCTAGTTTTCATTTCTACTTTGGTTCGTGCTTCTTCCACAATTTTGGAAGGATATCCTCTGTCTAGGAATTTTTTAATGCAAGTATTCGCACTGTTTTCATATGCTTCCTTAGTTGATGATATTCTTTTAAGTCGAAGTAGTTGAGAGTATGGAAGGTGTTTTTTTAATGAGGGCTGATGAAATGAATGAAAATGAAGCAAGATGTTCCTATCTGTGGGTTTAGTATATACCTCAGTTATGATTTGTTTCTTAGAGATCTTGATGACGGTGTCTAAAAAGTTGATTTGCTGTGTGCTGATGGATGCTGTGAATTCAATTCTTTCATCCACTTTATTCAGATCTTTTATGGCGTTCAATAGAGATTCTTCTGGACCATCCCAAAGTACGAATATATCATCAATTTACCGCTTATATGTTATCAAATGTTTCTGCCATGTCTCTTGATTTAAGATATTATCCAATTCAAAACGGTACATGAACAGATTTGCATAGGTAGGTGCGGCGCAATTACCCATAGAAGTGCCTGATGATTGTATGTAGAATTTGTCTTGCCATTTAAAATATGAATGGTATAGGGTAAAATGTAGAAGTTCCATAAGAAATATATTCAATGATTGATCTTTTTCACTGATAATGAGCATATATTCAACCGCCGTGATTCCCAAATTGTGAGGGATGGAAGTATATAGTGATTTAACATCTATAGTACATAGAATTGTGTTGTCTGTGATTTTAGTTTTCAAAGTTTCCAATATGTTGAGAAAATCTGTAGTGTCCTTGATGTACGTGGTCATATTTTGTACCAATGGTTGTAAGTGTCTGTCTAGGTATTTGCCAATCGGTTCATGGATGGAATTAACTGTAGAAACAAAGGTGTCAAAAAGGTGGTAACGTGGCATGCTTATGTATTTTAGGGATCATGTATAGATAAGGGACTGCAGGATTCTTTTTCAAAAGATATTCTTTGTCCTCCTTTGTGATGGTACCATTATCCATGTATCGGTTAAGTATGTTCATTAAAATGTTTTGAAATTCACTTGTAGGGTTAAAATCAATAGGTGTGTAGTGTGAATGTCTCCAGCATGTTGATTAACATTTTGTAGATAACAACTGGTATCCAAGATCACCATTGCTCCCCCTTTGTCCGCCTGACAAATTGTAATTTCAGTGTTCAATGCTAACTGTGTCAAAGCTTGTAATTCCTTTGTGGTTATATTGGTTGATTTAGGTTTAGTTAGTTTGTAGATGTTATGTATCTCCTTTTTGATAATGCTTTCAAAAGCATCAATGACTTTATGACTTACTGTTGGTATGTAAGAGCTTTTGGTAGTGAGTTCTAATAAAGTATTATTTTTAGGTAAGTTGGATTCCTGGACGATGTTGCTGAAAAAATCCGAAGGCGAATGGTTTTGAATAAGCTGATTTCTGCGTCCAAATGATTGGAATGGTGCGTAGGAACAAATGAGCTTCCTTTTTGTAGAGTTTTTATCTGAAATTTTGAAAGATGGTGTTTTGAAATATTAATTACAAGGTTCGTTGGCTCCGTGTTCCTTTGGCTACTGGTTGTTTGGTTTTTGTTGAATCTCCCCCTGTCTCGTCTGGTGATCTTAGGCCTTTCTCTAAAAAAGGACGATTATCTGTAGATATTTGTGAAGAAGAAGGTGCATCATTGTCTGTAGCTATCTCTGTGCTTGTTATATTGGACTCTTGAATGTACTGTCGTGGTCTGATAGTGGATTTAAACCCACTTTGTTGAGTATCATCGGATGATGAAGCGTCAGTATCTGAAAATGTTCCTGTACCAGATTTTTGTTGTTGTCTTCTTTGGGCATATATGTCTGCCCAACTATATACCTCGCCCAACTTATAATCCGTTGTATCTCGGCGAAATTTCCTAATTTTTATTTCATTAATTTCTTTGGTATATGTATCCAATTTCTGATTGAGGTCCTCTAACATTTTGTCCATCTCATCTTTAGGCATCAAGTCACTTAATTCCTGTTGGAGTTGTGCAATATCTTTGTTAAGATCATGTAAAATTTTTGCTCGTTCCTCTACTATGAGTAGGATTAAATCAAGTGAACACTTGTTGAGAATGGCCTGCAATTTTCTGTGAATTGTTTGTTGTTTTTGCAAAGGGTTGATTTGAGTGAAATTCGCAATCCCCTAGGAATTCTTTGAACTTTATGATATTTGATGAGTGTACTCGCATGCAAGTGTTGATTGATGGCTTTCTTTGAGATGTATAATAATTGCTTGATGTTTGATTGTATAGATCCTGTGCCTTGTCAGACGCTGGTTGTGTCTTCGAAAAGAGAGTAAATTCTGTTTATTTCATCCAATGTAAATGCAAATGTATCCGCTCTTTGATCAGTACTTCTGGCAATATCCTCGTATGATGCCATGTTGGTACGTTGGTTTGTCCCTCAGACATATTACAAATGTGTAGAACAACGAAAAACAAACACACTTGAGTTTGTAAATAAGTTCCATATGCAAAAAACAGGTAGGTGGTGCTGGTGGGTGAATCCTCCTGAGAGAAAGGATAATAGTAAAGCAACAATAGTGCTATCCTCTGTAGAGGCGCGTCCCCCATTCGCACTCAGGTGATATGGTTTTAAAATTTGATTAACTTACATGACAAATTGTATTTCTTGAATTCAAATAAAGTTTTATTCACTTTAAACTTTTGACTTTTTTTCTTTTTCTTCAAAGAAGTCAAATTCGTATTTTTGTAATCAATACGTGATTGTAATACTCCGAGAATCATCGTGATGTTGCAAAAAATCAAGTATATTTCAAACAGCCCAATGCATTTCGTGCCGTAGCCCTTCCTCAGGGGAGGTGTTTCTGAAAATATCGTAAAACAATGTATCCGTCAGTCAAGGCACTCGATTAAATTTGAGAAACATAACTGTAATTCAAGGTGCCTAACGATGGTGGTAAGCGATAAGTTGTGCTCGCCGTGAGAAGTAATCAAAAGAGGCTTTTAGAAGTGTGTAAGTAAACGTGTTAATGTGGTGAACGTTTTGAAATAGTGAAAAGTGATGGTGGCAAAGAGACCAACTGGCACATGCATCAACAAAGACTTTTGCGATGCCTAAATTGCGATTTTTAAGGAATCGCAATTAAGGAATTGCAAACGCCTAGGCATGTAGGAATTGCTATAAAAATAGCGATTCCTACAAATTCTTTAATTGCGAGTCGCAAATTGCGAGTCGCAATTAAGGAATGCCGTCCCAATCATTCCTATGGGCCTCCAGGCCCATAGGAATGAATTGGAGATTGCATGAGCAAATTGCGAGCACCAGTAGGTACTCGCAAATTGCTCATGCAATTTCAAGGGTGCAAGGGTGTCAAAATGACACCCTATTGCACCCCTGAAATTGATCTGTGCACATATGTTGCACACACACATGCTCTAAGGGCATGTGTGTGCGCAACATGAAACTTTGAAAAATGCACAAAAGTGCATTTTTCAAAGTTTTTTGCAAATTACCATGAAGTTCAACTTCATGGTAATTTGCTCCCCCTATTAGCGAAATCGCTAATTTTTTTAACTTTAATGCATTGCATTTAAGGAATCTCAATTTGGGATTCCTTAAATGCAATTGCAATTTAAGGAATCGCTATTTAGAGATTCCTTAAATTGCGATATTTGCATTTGGGATGATGCATCCCAAATGCAAAAATACCGGTCGCAAAGGGGCAGATTCTGCTAATCTGCCCGTTTGCGAGCAGTTTTCTCGTTGATGCATGTGGCCCCAAGTCAGTTATATAAGAGTGCAAATGAATATCAAAATAAACAACACTGTATTTAGATGAAATAATGTGCAAAGTAACCAAAGTTTAAGTGAAAAATACTCGTGCCGAAAAGTGAAAATGAATATTCAAATGTCCATCGCAAGTGCGAAGAGAATTTTACTTACGACCGATGCGTGAAGTTTAGCAAGAGACCAATACATGACGTGTATCAATATCTGAAAAACGAAAAGTTAAATAAGCTATGAACGAAGATCAAAAAATAAAGAACGGCTCGATGATCCGTTCTTCAAGAAAGCGGGAGCTTACCTAAAGTCTGCGAGGAGAATCCTCGAAACGGTGAACACGGTAGAGACTTCCGGTGTACACGGAAGTCGGGAGGTGTGGCACTATATGGCGATGTCAGAAGTCACCTAACCACTGTGAATTTACCTGATAAAATGTATTGTGAAAACGTACCATGACATTCGGTCAGATGACCGAGTGTGGAATGAAAAGTGATAAAAGTAAAAAAAATTGAAATATAAATCTAGTAATAAGAAAAAGATCGCGAATCACATGGTACGCGAGAAATAAAGAAAATAGTCAAGTATCCAGATAAACATGTAAACGGTCACGTAAAAAAAACGTGAGGTTAAAGTAAATAAAGCTTTGTGAGAAACACAATGCGATAGTCACATGTTCAATGAAAATAGAAGAATTTGTAGTTTTACATTAGTTGGTCATAAACATATGTGAAATCTAAATCAAGTGATGAAAATAAGGAAAAAAGGTCGCAAGTCGCGTGGTACGCGAAAAATGAAGAAATGTGTCATATGTCCAGATGAATATATAGGTGGTCATGTGCGGTATGAAAAAATATCGCAAATTACCACCAACTTCAAGTTGGTAGTAATTTGCGATTTTCTTTAAAAAAGCACTTTTTTGATTTTTTAAAAGTGCCATATGTCGCACATACATGCCCTTAGGGCATGTATGTGCGCAAAATGTGCACACATGCATATTTCAGAGGTGCAACAGGGTGTCCTTTTGGCACCCTTGCAACCTCGAAATTGCATTCTCAATTTGCGATTCTCTAATAGGTAATCGCAAATTGAGAATGTCTTCCCATTCATTCATATGGGCCTCCTAGCCCATAGTAATGAATGGGAAGGTATTGCAATTCGCAAATAAGGAATATGTAGGATTCGCAACATTTTTTGCAAATCCGACATACATTGCATTTTGCGATTCTCTAATTGCGATTCGCTAAAAATCACAATTTGAGTATCGCAAAACACTTTTTTGATACATATGGCCCTTTTTTTAAATTCTTTTTATTTGCATTTTTCAATAACAAACTTAAAACAATACAACTCACTGCGGTGTACATATGTTCAGCGATGACGATGCGTCTCCCCACCAGCATATCACCAAATACGAGGTTGCAAGGAAACTCACTCATTGTTATACGACAGTCTGCTCTTCACCCAGCTGTCCATCTTCCTCCCCCTCCCGTACGCACCCACCCAACCCCACGTCTGCCAATACTCCCCACGGGCAAATGTAATGACCACCATCTCCCTCCCGCCCTAGGGGATAGCAGCGAGCTACAGCGCCTGCAGCAGAGCGCGCTCCAACCAGTGTGTGAAGGGCCCCCATATATCCTTAGGCCTCGATCGCATCGGCATAAGTTCCCAGTACAAGGCGAGCTGCGTCTGGCAGTAGACAGCGCTTCTGACCCATTCCCTAACGCTAGGCGACGTACCAACTCCCCAATGCATAGCAACTTGTCGTTTGGCCAGTAATAATAGCATCGCTGGCAGCTTACGGTGTTTGGGCTCAATCATATGTAAAATTCCCAGCAGCGTAACCTGTGGTGTGCATGGTATCTGTAGGCCCGTGATTTCGCGTACTATCGTCACCACCCTTGTCCAGAAGGTCGCCAATGTGGGACAGTCCCACGCCATATGCAGAAAGGTGGCTCCATGAGTGTAACAGCGCCAGCACTCATCCGTGTCTCTTAAGCCCATGCGGTGCAATCGGCTAGGGGTGCGATACGTCATGTGTATGTATTTGAAGTGGATCAGGCGCAGCCTGTAGTTGGGGGACAGTATCTCAAGAAGCTTACAGCACAAGTCCCAGTGCACATCAGAAATATCTGCACCCAATTCCGCCGCCCATAGGCCCCGCGCCGCCGGAAGAACCACGGGGTGATTAGCCTGCATCCGCACATACAATCGGGATACAAGCTTGCGCCCTGACTCCACGGACAGCACATTTTCCAGGGCAAGCAGGTCCGGCGGCGGCGCCGGGAACGTGGGGAACAGCTTCCGGCACGAGTGGAGGAGCTGATAATAAAGAAGCGTATCCAGTAGTGTCGGAGCTTCCGCACCACACATCTGCTCCAGCGTGAGGAAGGTGTCCCCCGGAAACGAATCGCCCCCAGTGTGAAGGCCCAGTACCGCGGCACGCTCCCCGGTCTGCATATTTCGCAGCGGTGGCCACATCGGGTTACCGCACAGAGGCACAGATCAGGTGTAAATAAGGTCCAGCCCGGCCCTCCGTCTCAGCCCATCCCAAGCCCGCCTGAGTGCGTGCACCGGGTCGATTCCCGTGCATCTCCGGATGTGTGGCGCGTAGAGTGCCACATTTAGCGGCAGCGGGGCCGCTCTATCAGTCTCTATTGCCACGTGCGGTTGAAACGGTGTGGGGTGCGCCTAGTAGTGCAGGAACTGTGCCTGTGCACAGTAAGCATATAAGGAGAAGTCTGGCGCGGCCAGGCCCCCCTGTCGCTGTGGAAGAGTGAGGGTCTCCCATGCCACCCTCGGCTGTTTACCTCCCCAGGCCAGCTCCACCATCCGTGAGCGGACCTGTCTAAAAAAATGTGCAGTTAGGGGCAGTGGGATATTCACGAATAAATATAGGAGTTTAGGCAGGATCACCATTTTAGCCACATCGATTCTGCCAGCCAGCGAAAGGGGCAGATGCTTCCAGCGGCCGACCCTCTCGTCCACCCATCCCATCACCTGCCCGTAATTTTCCGTCCATATCTGCTGCATATCCGTGCTTATCCAAATCCCCAGGTATCGCACCAGCCCAGTTGCCCATTTCAGCGGGCAGTCCGGGGTAAAGCGGGGAGTCCCGGACGTCAGGGGCAAAATGACTGATTTCTCCCAATTCATATTCACTCCCGACAGCCGACCATACTCCATCAGTTCTCTCGTCAGAGGTTTACCTGAGGATCAGACACATATAGCGTAATATCATCCGCGTACAGCGATATGGACAGCGCCCTTGACGAGAAGCCAATGCCCCTGGCTGCATGATGCTGTCTTTTTTTTTTTTTTTTACTCTTTATTTTAGATTTTTCATGCAACAAGAAAGGAACCAACAAGCATTACACTTATTCGCAGTAGGAGATACATCAATATCACATTTTATTCATCACATTGGAGACAGTCATTGGATAGTGGCAGTATCTTACTCCAAAGAGATATATATGAGCCCTGAAGACCCCACAGGCCGGAATCCCACACGAGGAGGGCATCCATCCACCCTCCACGCCTCAAGCCAACATCCGACACTATCCCTCAGCTACACTAGGATGAGTCCCCTGGTCCCCATGGGCAGAGAGGTAGCTCGTCAGAGGGGCCCAAATGTCAGGGGGCCGTGACGCAGGTGGCAGCAAATCAGCAAACAGCAGAACATTCTCCTGACAGGTAAGCATATCCCGCAGCCACTCCTTAAACTTAGGGCTTCTCCCCCGCCCCCACCGACATGCCACACGCCTCTTGGCTAGCAACAGCGCACAGGTAACAAAGCGACGATCCACCTTGGGTATATCCCGAGTGTATCCCAGCAGGGCCTGAAGTGGGGATGGATGCAGCGGGCCCCCGAGCATTTCACCTATGGCAGCGTAGACTCGGTTCCAATAGTCATCTATACTCGGGCAGGTCCAGGCCAGGTGTAAAAAGTCAGACCCCGGGGAGTGACACCTATCGCACCGATCGTTGTCACGAAGCTGAAACCTATGCATCTGGACTGGGGTACAATAGAGACGGTGTAGGAATTTGTAGTGAATGATGCGGAACCTACTGCTCGAAGAGATCATTTCGGTTTGCAGACAACAGTACTCCCACTGTGCATCCGTGAGCACTGTGCCGATCTCAGTCTCCCAGCCGGCCCGAGACCTCAGAATATCCCCCCCGTTCGTGGGTGTAAAGGCGCCGATAAAGCGAGGAGACCATGTGCGACGGGGAGGTGGAGTCGAAGAGGTAATGGAACGGTTCCAAAACTGCAGGCTCTGCAGGATATGCCGGCAGTATTTTTTGTAGGCCACTGCGAAGACGAATAAACGCAAAAACCTCCAGGGGGGTTGGGACCGCCTCTCCGAATAGGAGCGGGAGGTCGCAAAACCTACCCTCGTGGAACAAGTCCCCCCAGCGCGTTACCCCAGTTTTAAGTTTGATTCGCTGGAACAGACCCTCCTCCAGAAGGGGAAGAGCCGGGTGGTAGACCAAGGGCATCAGCAGGGAATAAAGGAGCGGCGCGCCCATGAGTCTCGCCAAAACACTCCAAGCATGCGCCGTAGCCTGAACAGGATTGCGATCGGCCCGAGACGAGGGGACCTCCGCGAGGGCCATGCCTTTCAGCGGGATCGGATCCGCCAACCAGTGCTCTACAGCTATCTGTGGCATGTAAGGGGTGGGGCGATACCAATAATACGCGTAGTGTGCTTGGGCGCAGTTGTTGTAGAGCTCAAAATCCGGGATATCGAGGCCCCCCTGTACGTACGGGCGCGTAAGCACAGACCATTTGAGCCGCGGTCTCCTTCCACCCCACACCAACCGGATGAGTTCAGTCCTCAGAGCCCTGAAGAAATAGCTCCCCGGATGAAACGGTATATTGAGGAATAAATAGAGTAGTTTGGGGAGTATAACCATTTTGATAAGTGAGACACGGCCAGCCATGGTCAGCGGCAAGGTCAGCCATCTAACTATACTTGTGCGTATATACTCCAGAGTCTTGCCATAGTTCATACGCATCACTTCCTGTCGATCCCTGGAGATCCACACCCCCAGATACTTCACATCAGTGTCGCGCCACTCCAACGGGAAGTCGAGTGGGAATCTGTCGACACCCTCCGTTAGGGGAAAGACCGCAGATTTGCCCCAATTGATGTGTATTCCCGAGTACAACGAGAACCGAACAAGCTCTCTGAGTATGGGGTTCAAGTGTTCTCGGGGGTGTTTGATGTACAACGTGAGGTCATCCGCGTAAAGCGACACCAAGATTTGCCTCTGTTGACAGCGCAAGGAAGCCGCCAGGTAGTTTTGCCGAAGCCGGGACGCCAGGGGTTCTATTGCCAAGGCGAAGAGGAGCGGTGATAGCGGGCATCCCTGCCGAGTGCCCCTAGTGACCAGGAACGGTTCAGAGACACGCCCGTTAATAAGAACCCTCGCCATGGGGCGGTGATAAAGGATTTGGATCCATCTGGAGAAAGCTATGGGCATACCCATGTTACGCAGAATCAAATGGAGATAGTCCCACTCGACCGAGTCGAACGCTTTGGTGGCGTCCAAGAACACCGCCACCAACGCGAAAGAGGGATCAGCATTATTGAGGATCGAGAACAGGGTCCGAAGATTGTGAGAGGTGGACCTGCCGGGGACGAACCCCGACTGATCCGGCAGAAGTAAGTCTCCAATCAGGAGGTTAACCCGGTTCGCTAGAACCTTGGCCAGAATCTTCACGTCGCTGTTGAGGAGAGAAAGGGGCCGGTAGGAGTCGCAGGAATCCGGCGGTTTCCCCGGTTTAAGGAGCAAGACTATAAGGGTCTCCGACATACTGGGTGGCAACGAGCCAGTCTCATTTGCCTCTTTGAACACCTCGCGTAGAACCGCCGCCAGCGGGTCAATAAAGGTTTTGTAGTAGTCGATAGGGAAGCCATCTAGGCCCGGCGCCTTCCCCGATGACGTCTGCATTATGGCTTCCTTGATTTCAGCCAGGCCGATAAGGGCCGCTAAGAGTTCCCGCTGGGCATTGGATAACCACCCGAGAGTGAGCTCCGAGAGATAGTCGGACATTTCCAACGGCGTTTCCCGTCTGGAGGTGTACAGGTCCGAATAGTGTGAGACAAAGGAAGAGAGTATAGAGGGCGTATCTCGGCATATGGAACCATCTGGGGCCCTGACCTCTAGTATGTGATTAGAGCCCTGTGGGGGGCGAATTACCCCCGCAAGGAACCTGCCGGGTCGCTCCCCTTCCCCATATGCCCGCGCCAAGAAGTGCTTCCCCCTAAAGTGAACTTCTCTCTCCGCAGTGCGCTTGTACTCCGAGAGCTTCGTGCGATATTCTAGCTGCGTTCCGGGGTCCTCCAGGAAATCTGTGGCAGTCTCCAGCGCCCTCAGATCCCGCTCCAGAGAAGTCAGAGTAGCGCGAAGATAGCGCAGTACCCCTGATCCCTTCGAGATGCACACCTCTCGCATAGTGACCTTGAAGGCCTCCCAAACCGTCGCAACGCTATCCACCGACCCTCTGTTGCGGTCTATGAAGTCCATGATCTCCTGGGACATTTCATGCTGGAAAAGTTCATCCCGGAGGATGTTAGGCTGCATGCGCCGCGGGAGTGGTGCGCCTACCAGCCCGGTCCTGGCCAGAGTGATCAGTACCGGTGCGTGGTCTGAAAAGGTACGAGGCAAGTGTCACGCTGTAAGCAGTGAGGACCCCAAGCCCCTAGAAAGCAGTATGTAGTCCAGCCGAGCCCATGTGGAGTGTGGTGCCGACCAGTGCGTGCCCTCACGTGCAGCCGGGTGTAACCAGCGCCAAGCGTCTATCAGTAAGTGGTGGGTCAGCAGGTCAGAGATATATGCCTGAGAGCGGGGATGGTGTGGGGTATCTGCACTGTAGCGGTCAAGAGAAGGATTCAAAGGAACATTGAAATCTCCACCCCAGAGCAAGTGAGTGGATCCTACCCCCAATATAACTTCCCATAGGGAGATAAAGTGTGCGGGCTCATCCAGGTTAGGACCATAGGAGGACACGATAGTTATCGTGGCGTTGCCCATTCGACCCCACGCGACACAGAAACGGCCCTCAGCATCATTTTTTTCCCCCAGAGGCACAAAGGGGGTGTGCTTTTTGACCAGGATGGCAGTTCCCCTTGAATAGGTGGAGTACGAGGAGAATAGGCTATAAGACGCCCAGCGGGACGCAAATGAAGGTGTGCTACGTGGGTCCATATGCGTTTCCTGTAGCAGCGCTATATGTATTTGATGGCGATCGAGATACCCCAGGACTTGGCGGCGCTTACGCGGGTCACCCAACCCCCGTATATTCCAGGCCAGGACATTCACTATACTATGCGGGTCGCGCAGCGCAATATCCTCATCCTGCACCATCACACAGACTGGCGCCTATTGCCCACTTGCGGATCACCTCTCAGCCATGTCCAGCCTCCAAGGTGCCCTCCCGCCTCTAGCCCAACTAGGCGGCATACTGCCGACTCCAGGCACCACCACACGCAGCGCCAAACCATCAACTCCAATGTATATATGTGATTGGTCCAATAGATCAGTGTAATGCTGTATTCACGGTCCCTCCCCTCACCCGTTCCATCCGACTCAACCAACTCGTCAGAGGAAAACTTACCAACCAACAATCCCCACAACAACCCGCCCCCCCGCACCCCTCCCCCTCCCACCACGACAGCCCAATCCTGCCGGGAACCATACCCCCACGACCCTCCTATCAAACAAAGCCATCCTCATGGGGTACTCCCTCTTTGGGTAACACCAGTGAGCTGGACCTACCCTCCCCTATCCCGATATTTCACCCACCATATCGCCGCCGCTGAGAGCAGGGAGCCAGAGTGGGGTGGGAGGGGGAGTGCCAAGGCAAATAGCAGCCACAACAACCATGCCAGCACCTCCGGAAGAACAGTTGGCGACATGAGTGAGACCCTCAATCGCCATGCGCCCCCCCAACCTCCCCAGAGTAAGACGGAAGTCAATGGGCTGGAAAGGCGCTCTCGTGTAGTCCGACAGTCCAGCGCGTGAAGTCCACCAGACCACTCCCACAACCAGAAAGAAGCGTAAGCAAAGTGGAAAAGGGGAGAGGCACGGGGGAGCAGCAAAGAGGGAGAAAGGGAGGAGTGAGAGGGACGCAGAGGAGAGAAGACAAAAATGAACATTATGGCATCATGACGTAATACTCATCAGTCCGGAGCCGACGTCGGGGACCGGGACCCAGACCTCGCCCTGGGACTGCGCCGTGGAGACGCGGAGGGCCCTCGGTCCTTGAGGAAGTCCTCCACTTGCTGCGGGTTGCCGAAGAAGTGGACTTTGCCGCGGTGGTTGACCTTGAGCTTAGCGGGGTAAAGCATTGAATATGGGATGTCCCGTTGTTGCAGCTTTTTCTTTACTCCCACAAACTTGCGACGGGCCTCCTGCACCAGCTGGGTGAAGTCCGGGTAGAACGAGAGCGTAGTGTTTTCGTGCTGGATAGGTTGCTGCTCACGCGCCAGGCGCAGCAGAGTGTCCCGGTCTCTATAGTTAAGGAACTTGATGATCACCGGGCGCGGCGGAGCTCCCGGGACCGGTCGGGGACCCAAGGATCTGTGGGCCCGCTCCACCACCAGCTGAGGCGAAAAAGCGTCGCGTCCAAATTTATCCGTCAGTAGGCGCTCTATGAATTCTTCCATACGGCCACCGCCACTGGATTCCGCCAGGCCTACCAGGCGGACGTTATTCCTCCGGGAGCGCGCCTCCAAATCTTCGTTTTTCTCCGCTATGACTTTGAGTAGGCGATCCATCTGTGAGAGTTTAGTTGCGTTAGACCCGGCCCCATCTTCCAGCTCCAAGATCCAACCCTCCGCCTCTTTGAGTCGTTCACCATGCTGGTCCAACCGCTGCACCACCGCGTCCAGCCTGGTATTCATAGTGTCGATCTTCGCATCAATGGAGGACAAACTCCGCTGCATACCCACAAGCAAGGATTTCCAGTCCAGATCCTCCTCGTCGCCGGGACCCGTCTCCGCCCCCTCAGCATTTTGGGCACGTGTTTTTTTCCCCCCCTTCGCGGGGTTGAAGTGTAGCGTAGTTTGTTTCGCGTCCGTCTTGCTCATAGCGGCAGCAGTCAATGGGGCCAGTACCCACAGGGAGTGAGGTGGGCGATGCACGTTATGAGCGCCGAGGCCCGGGCAAGTCTTCAGATCGCACACTCTCCACTCCGCGTCACTCTCCCACGAGAGCCCTCCGGGACCAGTGGCTGTAGCCCATCAGGGGATCGCCGCCGAGTGATCTGTTCTGACCCACAGCTGATAGGGGTCGCAGCTTCTCCCGCGCCTCCCCAGTCACTCACAGTCAGCCACACACCTGTCAGTTCAGCTGCAGGGGCAGGAAAGCGCCTCCTCCCGGCAGGGTCGTGGTGCCTCACCCCGGCAAGGAGACCGACCGCGAGTGCGTCCAGCTCGGGGCACCTCTCCAGGATCCGGCGCAGACACGGCTCCGCACCAGCAGAGGCAGGGGGGGGGATCACCGTCCGCCGCCGCAGTCCAATCCGGATAGACAGGGGGCCACCCAAGGGGCCACACAGCGCAGGCCGCAGTCCTCCAGTCGCAACAGAGCCACGCGGAGCCAGCGCGACCGCGACACTCAATGGCCGCACCGACTCAAACTACGGACACGCTCCCAGCAGCCTGTGAAGGTTGATCTCGCTGTCCACGAGGCACCGCCCCGCTCAGCACAGCACCGGACTGTCCGGCAATGTCGTCCCGCTCACCAGTGCGCACAGGACCGCAGCAGACTTGGCATACTGCCCCCGGTCAACGGCCCAGCAGGCCCTGAGGATCCCCGGCCCGTAGTGACGCCAGCATCCGCCACGACGCTCCGCCCCTATCAACGGGTCTGTCGCTGCGGGTCTGCAGGATCCGATTTCTCTGCCTCCCGGCCGCCGTTTCTCCCGAAACTAGCACAGGGTGGGCTCAGGGGGTTCCCACACACGCCGAATTGGTCATCACTGCATTTGCTGGCCTGTAGGATGGACTTGCCGGATCGTTATTTGCCTGGCCGGCTGGAGCCTCACAGAAGTGCGGCCATGTCGGTCCAGCGCCACCTAGCGCCCCCCTGCATGATGCTATCTGATGCGGGCAGCCAAAGGCTCTGTGGCGATGGCAAAGAGCAGGGGCGACAGGGGGCAGCCCTGTCTCGTACCCCTCCGAACGGCAAATGGTGCAGATACGAGCCCGTTCACTCTCACCCTAGCAGTGATGCCGGTATAAAGCAGTCTGATGTATCTGATAAAGGCCTCACTCACACCCATGCGCTGCAGCAGAGGAAACAGGAACCCCCACTCCAGGGAGTCGAACGCTTTGGTGGCGTCTAATAGTACCGCCGCAGCCTTAACATGTGGGGCCAAATAGTGCAGCACCCCGAAGAGGGTGCGGAGGTTGTGGGACGTCGAGCGGCCCGGCACAAAGCCCGACTGATCCGGGCGCATAATGAGGGGCAACACCGGCTGTAGCCGAGTCGCGAGCATTTTTGCAAAGATCTTTGCGTCAGTATTAATTAAAGATAATGGCCTGTAGGAGTCACATTGCTGGACATCCTTGTCCGGTTTTAGGAGGGTAATTATTACAGCCTCTCTCATGGATTCTGGGAGTATACCCGTCTCGACCGCCTCAGCATACACTGCCAACAGTCGGGGGGCCAGGAGATCTGCATATTCCTTGTAAAACTGTGCCGGGAGGCCGTCTGGTCCCGGTGCCTTGCCGGCTGCCAATGATCCTATTGCCTCCCGCACATCTTCTGCCGCAAAGGGCCTATCGAAGTACCCTTTTTGGTGCGCATTGAACCATATAAGTTGTATCGTGTCAAAATAGTCAGACAGCTCAGCCTGCGGGTGGGCTGCCCGAGACTTGTACAAGTCCCTGTAAAAGGTCCGAAAGGTATCCAGTATTTCCGGAGGTGTATACACGGTATCACCTCCTTCTGTCATCACTGAGGAGACGAAGCAGGAGGGCGAGCGTTCTACCTGGGCGATCCCCCTCCCCATATCTGCGGGCCACAGCATGCTCAGTCAGGAACTTAAGCTCCCTATCAGCTTCTGTCTGATATTCAGTTAGCGTGGTGCGAGTTTCAGCCAAGGTGGCAGTCGAGGGGTCAGAACAGTACTTCACCTCCAGAGAATGCAGGCGATCCTCCATTTTACCTAGTGCACCCCTGATAGTCTTTAGGACTTTGGCCTGTCCCGCAATGCAGTGGCCCCTGATCACCACCTTAAACGCGTCCCACAAGGTGCCCAACGATGACACGGAACCCGCATTGTGCTCAAAGTAGTCGAGTATATGCTGATGGATATCCTCACGAAACACCTGATCTGACAGGGCCTGCGCAGGCAATCGCCAAGTGAAGGGTGTAATGTATGGCTTGGGGACAGCCAAAGTCAGTTCAACAGGTGAGTGGTCTGAGAGGGTGCGCACCTTGTGGGTGACTGCAGACACCCAGGCATGGACCTGCGGGGTCAAGAGCCAGAAGTCCAAGCGGGACCATGCTCCTCTGTGAGGGGTGAAGCAGGTGCCTTCCCTAACCGCGGGATGTAATACGCGCCACGAGTCCTGTAGATTATAATCAGCCATTAGGCCGCGTATAAGATCTGCAGCTTGCGGGTGATGCGCGCGAGCAGCCCCTTCCCTATCTAGCTCCGGTGACAGTACGGCATTAAAATCTCCTCCCCACATGCATGCCCCGCCACCCAGTGATTGTGCCAGGTGCCAGACGTGACGAAAAAACCCAGGGTTATCCGAGTTGGGGCCATATGTATTAACTAATGTGATCGGCATGTGAAATAGCTTCCCTAGCAGTATTATGTAGCGCCCCTCAGAGTCCGCGTGTACCTTAAATGTCTGCCAGGGAAGGCCTTTACGGAGAATGATAGCCACTCCCCGAGAGTAATTGGAGCAGCCGGAGGAGTGTATCTCGCCCCATCGAGCACATCTAAGTTTGTCCTCGGCGTTGCGAGTCAAATGCGTTTCCTGTAGGAAACATATGTCGATTTGGTGTCTTGTCAAATACGCATGGGTCAGGCGTATCTTGCGGTGATCGTTAAGACCACGGATATTCCATGTAAGGCAGCGCAGCGCGGTCAGGGAGGCTTATATTCGTGTGTCCTATGTAATGGCGAAGTCACCAATGACCCCCGGTCCAGGGCCCACAGGGGGATCCCCCGCTTCACATTCCCTCGGTTCCACAACCATACAAATTCGGCCCGTGGAAAGGCCGCATCATCATTTAGTGGTGTAGTAAAAAGAAGCAGTGTAATACAACCAACCAACAATAACCACAACCCCCCTCCACCCACTCCAACCCCCCAATCAGGTTGAGATACCTCCCCCCCCCGCCACCCCACCCAACAGTAACTGTCCTGCAATAGTATCTCGGGAATCATCCCACAGGGGCGTGGGGTCACCGGCTAACTCCCCCGTCTAAAACCGACAGGGTGGCCGAACTGTTCTGCCTTCTACTCACGCAGTACATCAACTTACAGCTAGGGAGGCCCTGCATTTCTCCCCTTACAGTGTTCCGCAGGGTATCAGCCAAGTTAACCGTGCTAAAGCTGACCATTCCACCAGCTCCGGGACAGGGCTATCGTTCACGCAGGCCCCGTGGACCCCCATAGGTGGTTACAGGCCACGCGCAGCCGACAGTCACGGTGTCCGGCGTCACAGCACGACTCAAGGTGTTACTGTGCTGCGTTATTCAGTGTCACTTAACTGGCCCATCGGTGGTGAATCTTGCTTATCTTGCCGCTCTCGCTGCGACCGTTCCGCCTGTCTCGCAAATTTGAGCGCATCCGCCGCCGCTGTGAAGACCATTGGCTTCCCTTTATGGTGTATCCGCAACTTGGCCGGGTACAGCATGGCATACTTAGTCCCCACCTTCTGGAAGATTTTTTTTGCCGGCACGAATTCTCGCCGCGCAGCCTGCACAGCCTGCGTAAAATCTGGAAATAAGGAGATGGCCATATTTTGGAAAGTGAGCTCACCTCTTTCACGTGCCAACCGCAGGATAGTATCCCTGTCTCGGTAATTTAGAACACGGGCCAGGATCGGTCATGGCGGAGCTCCCGGCACAGGTCGCGGCCCCAACGTGCGGTGTGCACGCTCGATCAAGAACATGGCCGACAGATCCTCCCCAAACAGGTCGTGGAACATCCCCTCAACGAATTGTTCCATATTGCCAATGTTTGTGGATTCCGCAATACCAATAATTCGTACGTTGTTTCTGCGGGAGCGGGCTTCCAAATCTTCATTGCGCCCTCGTATCACCTCCAGGACCTTGTCCATGTGAAGTAATTTCTCCTGGGTGTCTCCGTGGCCCTCTTCGCAGTCGGCTATCCGTGCTTCCACCGCCGCGAGACGCTCCTCGTGCTGGTCGACCTTATGCGATATGCCATCAAGCCGCTGGGCCATGGAGTCGAGTTTTCCGTCAATTTCCTTGAGGCAGCCCTTAAGGTCGCGGAACATGCTCTTGACATCATCCTCCGGCGTTGAGTCCAACTGCGTTTCGGGGACCACAGTCTGCGACGTCGGCACCGCCTCGGCGCCGCGCGAAGCTTGCCTCTCAAAGTGGAGCTTCCGCTGCTTGATGTCCGACTTCCCCATGGCGCCTCTGAGGGGCCACCACACACCGGCACCGATTGAGGGAGGCAGCAGGCCCACCGCCGGTCATAGGCCTCACCAAGTGCAAGGATCGCGCCGGCCAGATGGTCACAGCACCAGGCGGCCCCACGCTCCGCCCGTGCCCCGCGGATAACACCGCCAAACAGGCAAGGTCCAGCCAGCTCTCTGCGCACTCAGGTCGCGGGCCCGTGTCAATCAGGTAACAACGGCGGTCTCTCCGCGTTCAGGCAGCAGCACGGAGGGCAACCCGGCCGGCCTCTCGTGCCCTCCTCACCACCACCTCATCAACTCCCCCGCTGGCAGACCTACGGAGTTTTTAGGGCATGGAGTCCAAAGGCCAGATAGCCGGATGTCATTCGTTGCAGGTAGGGAACGGGCCGCGCTCACAAGGCGCCGCAGCCCCCGTCCCTCGCCGTCTCACGTCAGCAGGAGCACCGGTACCTGGCAGCAGCGCAGAGCTCGGCCACGCCGGCAGGGCCCAAGCAGCCCGCATGTCAGCTCCGCAGACGTCTCGCACCAGCCCCACAGCGAAGGTTGTCAGCCGCACAGCAGGGGCCCGCCGCCGTCACCCGGGTGCTAATCGCGGGGCGTCCCACGCTCCATCAGCGCCAACGACAGCCTCCACGCCTCTGACGGGCCACGGCCCGCGACCAGGACCTCGCGTAGCAGAGGACGCCGCTCAGCGCGGCTCCTCCCAGCCGCCGGATCAGCTAGGGTATGTAGCTCCTGATCCCGCTGCCGATTTCGGCCGCAGCAGCACCGCCAGACTCCTCTTCGTCTGGGCACCTCCCGCCGTATCTTCCCTGCACAAATATCAAGGCAGAGACCGGATGGGCTGACGGATTAGTTGTCCGGCCGGCAGAGCCCCGTTACACGGCGGCCATCTTGCAGCTCGGCTCGGCCACGCCCCATATATATGGCCCTTAATCTCCCTGTGCCTAACAAAATGAATGTGTTTCTCTGAAACGCAATTGGTGCTCATGTTAAGCACTCGCATACCTTTGGGTCAAGTTCGCACTATATAAAACAAAAGCAAAAAAAGAGTTTGGATCCTATCTTACTCCACACCCCATGAGGGGTCCTGGCACTGGTGGCCTCCTCGTTGTACTGGGAAATGCCCAGGGGTCAAATGCTGTGACTGGCTGTAGCCCTCAGCGGCTAGTACAGGACCAATAGATTGGGGCACCTGAAGTGGTGAAAATGATCTCCGGGGTCCCCCCTCGCATAACGCCCTCATTCAAGAGCCAGTCGGGGAAGGGACTAATGGACCAGGTGGAATTGACCTTGGAGAAGCACACCACTCAGTTTGATCAGATACTACAAGCCATACAGGATATTAACACTTCCGTAAAAACAAAAATCAACACAATTGTTATTGAGGTCTCTCTGTTGAGAGCGGACCATAAGAAACTGTTGGACGGTGTGGATGAAACACAATCTTCACTGACAACACTGCGTCCCACTGTAAGAGACTTGCAAGGCCAGCTGCTACAGGTGAAAGAAGCTGCAGACCACTCTCGGCGCACCATCTGGTTGCTAGTAATACCCGAAAAAGCGCAGGGCCCCAACACGAAGCTGTTCCTGGAACAGTGGCTCACAGAGATAGTATTGATTAGAAAACCACACAAGCTCTTCTCCATCAAGAGAGCAACTTGCATCCCATGGCGTCCGCCGCAGCCTGAGGCAGCTCCCCCCTTGATCATCGCGAGGCTGCTCATTTACAGAGTACTGGTCCTGCAGCTCTTTCATGTTAAAGGTTTGTGGCAATTTGAGGGAATCAATGTGTCTGAATATTCGAATAATACTAACAGTCCAGAAGCAACAAAGTCCCTACCTGGTGTTCAAGAGGCAACTGCATCAGCTGGGGTTGAAAATGCCCTACTTTTCCTGACAAAACTGAGTGGTGGATGGGGACTCTACTAATTTCTTCCACACCCCTGAGGAGGTGTGGGCCTGGTTGTGCTCCAAGTGTATGGAGACACACCTGAACGGCGGCTCAACTTGTGTGGGCTGGAAATGCAAGTATTCAAGAAAATGCAACCGATCTGGCCGGACCCACCCAACAATAGAACAAGCTGCTGAAGAAAATGCACAACTAATGGCAAAGTTCACGCACTACCACAAGAACTTAATTAAGGTCCTGCACTCCGATCATGGCTCAGATGTCTTGAGTGGGGAGCAGCTGCTTCATCCTCCAAAGACTCCTAGGCTGGCTTATGACCTCTAGGCGCTGGAACTGAGATGAACTCAAATATGCACAAGTAATTTGTCAATGGATTGTTTGGGTTTAAGTAGGGGGGGAGCCATAGAGACACACGCCTCATTCCTGCAATGAACCTGGTCACAACCCTCCATATGCGGGTGTGTAGGTAAGTGCTTGACCTGTATGTGTGCAGGCTCCATCCCCTTATGCGCCATTGAGAAGGGTTGAACTGGTTTGGACAAGGTACTCTGGCACTTCAGTCCTGGTTGCGGGAGTTGGTATTGTTTTCTTGCAGTCATGTTTGGCCAGTTTCCTTATTGCCAATGCTAAAGAACAAACTCCACATAATGGTGCATTTGGGGAGGGTCCTCAAATGGTTGTGCATTAACGTGCTTGAACGGATGCTGTATAGTGATGCCGGTGTGAGTACTAACATGAAATGTTCAGAGACTTATCTCTCCGATTAGGACCGACAGTCTTAAGAAAGAAAAAGCTGTTTGTAGGAAATGGGAAAGGAAATGGTAAAAATCAAAACAGGAGGTAGATAAACTAGCCTATAGAAAGGCTCTTAGAGCATATTTAAACAAGTGTAACATCGCTACAAGAGCTTCCAAAGAGCTGTTCAAGATTCTTAAAGATTTCACCAACCAGAGGGTTAATAATCTTTCTATCCCGTTGACTCAAATGTTTTGTGATGATCTTGCAAATCACTTTAAGTTGAAGATTGATGAAATCAATAGCTCTTTTAGCACAGAACGGGGACTTAGCGTGGCATCGTGAACTCATGAAGATTCCATCTTTCCCCCATTGGAAGTTTTTGATGCCATCACCTTGGAGAAAGTCCAGGCTTATTAGCACATATAAAATCTCGCTCTCCTCTGGACCTGGCCCCTCCTTTCATCATCTCAGCTCTGGCCCCGGCCCTTGCGGCTTCCATCACTGAAATCTGTAACTTATCGCTAACCACAGTCACCTTCCCTCAGAAATGAAAGAAGGCTCAAATAAGACCCATATAAAAAAAACCTTGGCTGATCCACTGGATTTGCAAAATTATAGACCCTCATCTCTTCTTCCTTTTCTTTCTAAAATTATGGAAGCTTTAGTCAATAAACAGTTAATGGAATATCTTGAATTGAATAACTCACTTGACCCTTCCCAGTTAGGCTTCCGTGCGTCGTATTGTACCGAATCCGCACTAACTGAAGTAACGGATACAAATAAGTTGGCCTTAGACAAAGGGACACCAACTATGTTGATCCTCCTTGACCTGTCAGCAGCGTTTGACACCATCTCTCATTGAATCCTAGTGCATAGGTTATGAGAGATTGGTGTCAGCGGAATGGCATTAAAATGGTTTAAAGCTTCCTGGCAGCGAGTCCAACTAGAGTTGTTCACTTCTCAGACTACAGCTGTAGATAAAGAGGTCCCACAGGGTTCCATCTTAAGCCCCACTTTATTCAACATCTATGTGTCCTCCCTGGCCACCATCATTAGATCTTTTGGGTTTGATACCATCTTGTACACGGACGATACACAATTGATAGTCACTATTGACACAGATCCCGCAACGACCAGAGAAAAATTTCAAAACTGTATGTTAAAGAAGGCGGCATGGATGACTGCAAATTTTCTACAGCTAAACACCAGCAAAACCAAGATTCAGTTGTTCGGAAACGTGGAGGAGCTCTGGTCCACAGATTTGTGGCCTTCTGAGCTGGGTGAACCCCCTACACCAAATAAATGGGTGAAAAACCTAGGTATTCCAGTGGATGACAAACTCTCCATGGAAGAACTCGTGAAAAGCATCTACGGCACACGTTTTGGCCTGATACGAATGCTTAGAATGATATTTCCTTAGATCCCCCTCTCAGCAAGAAAATCTAGTCTAGCCCTTAATCGGCCCTCTCGAACACCTTCCGAACCCCTCCTGCGGCTGCTTCACTGTTTGCCCATCAGGAAACAAGCAGTATTTAAGCTTCTGTGTCTGGTATTCAAAACACTACAGGAGAGTGGTCCAGCTTACCTGAGAAAGAAGCTAAAACCCTATATTCTTTCCCGCCAATTGAGATCGAGTGATCGGCAGCTGTTATGCCCTATGAGGATCAATAAAATCAGAATGGGAGGCCGCTCATTCTCGCATCTTGCCCCATTCCATTGGAACAAACTGCCAGACAATATCCGCGCATGTTCCAACCTCTGGCAGTTTAAAAAACTTCTCAAAACCTGAAACCTGATTGTTCAGTCACTAACCAGTTGTCTCTACTCTGCTCTGTCTGATATTGCGGCGCCGAGTGATCCCCTTGGGAATGATTCGTTTTGCGCCTAATAGATATAAATAATAATAAATAATAATGTCAACGCATATTTCAAGGCTAGGAAGGCCCAAGTGGCCTTTCTGCCAGAAACACACTCAAACTAGAGCTGAGGGTCATGTTTTTCAAAAACGCTGGAGGGGTAAAGTCTATTACACAACCTACTCTGCATTTGCAAGGAGAGCACTTATATGGATTCTCCTGGGGTATCGTTTTGGCTTTACATAGAAATAGTGAATAAGGAAGGGTGCTACAAACTTCTGACATGGCAGCTAAATGAGAAGGATGTAGCATTCCTTAATATATATGTTCCCAACACAGATCACTGCACCTTTCTGGATACTTTGGCCCTGTTACTGCCTAGTATTATTTGTTACCCCTAGTTGGTGGTAGGTGACTTTAACTTTGTAGGTGACACACTCCTTGATAGATCACACCTTCCACTGCCTATACTCACAAAATTTCTCGGGGTTTTGTGAGTGGGTGGCGTGGTGGGTCTTGTCGGATGCTTGGAAACTCCTTAATCCTCTCCAGAGGCAATACTCTTACTGTTCGAGAGTACACTCACAGTATATTTGCCTAAACAAGTTTCTGTGCAATGCAGCAATTCAAGCAAAAGTATTGATGGTGTAATACCTAGCTAGACCACACTCTGACCATGCTCCACTCATGTTCACCCTACAATAAGACAATCCTTGGCCCTGTTACCAGGATGGATACTTAACACTTTGCTGCTAGAGGATCCAGTTTTACGGGACATTCTGAGTTAAAATATTGAGAATTACTTCAGGGAAAATGAGGGAACGGAATCCTCTAGGTCATGGGAGTGAGAAGCTTTCAAACTAGTGCTGTGTGGACACTGGGTAGCGACGACCTGAGAGCTCAGGGCACTACTGCAACTGGATAATCTAAAGCAAGAGGACTTATGCCACAAATTAGAAACAAAGCGACTGGTGAAAACCCTTTGTTAGAAAAGGGATTCCTGGTTGGCTGAGGTATGCACCTAGACCAGGCAGGAACCACCACTCTAGTCAGGGAAAGCTACATACACAATAAGATAACCTATACTCACCCTCTGGTATCTTGACAATGAGCAGTCAGGCTTATCTATAAAGGCAACGTGTTAAGTATTTGTGCAACACCCACACACAGTAACACAATGACTACACCACAAAAAGACTCGACACAGGTTTAAAACAATAGAGACTATTTATCTGAGCAAAAAGAGATGAAAACTACAAAAATCCAATCAGTAGAATTTAAGATATGGCATTTTTAAATTTAAAGAATAAATAAAATAGAGCTTAGAAGTTACTAGCGGTCAAAAGGTCACTTGAGAAACTGGCACAAATCCAAAGTTCAGGCCGACTGCAGTCAACGGCAGGATACATGACCTAACCAGGTTCCGCTGAAGAAATACCTTGGATGGAGCTCTCGTCAACGTTGAGAGTCTACTGCATCATCGAGCCTCGCAAAGGGGGTCCTGTAACATCGTCGAGATCCAGTGAAGTGAATGCAATGCTTCGAGCCACACAGAGCATCATCGTCGAGCCACGCTGGCTGTGGAACGGTTGCAGTTAGGAAGCCTCTGCATTGGCATCTGTTGAGACCACTCACCTGAAGATCAGGCCTTCTGCAGGGGTGAGGAATAGGTCCTCTAATGTCATAGAACACCTCTTGGCCCTAGTGAAGAGAGCAGTAGTCCTAGCAGGTGTTCCAAAAGGGAAGGGGAATTGGAAGAGAGAAAAGAAACAAGACACAGCTGCGTCTGCCACCTGGTCCAT
Organism: Triturus cristatus; assembly: GCF_964204655.1. Taxonomy (NCBI): domain Eukaryota; kingdom Metazoa; phylum Chordata; class Amphibia; order Caudata; family Salamandridae; genus Triturus; species Triturus cristatus. The sequence goes on from NC_140590.1 coordinate 1,578,648,262, forward strand.
CCAGGTTTCCGAATCTTCAGACAGCAGGACAGCTTGGCCTGTTTCACAAACCCTCAGTTCGATGAATAGAAGAAAGGTTTTATTACAAAAGTGATCTCCTGTAAACAGTCACACAAGAAACATTTACAAAATGTAAGCACAGAAACGAGATCACCTTAGATAAGAAAGGATCACACATGTGGTTCTGCAGGTGACTAATATATGCCAGTAATCACCAGGGCACTAGTTGTCTCATTAGAAAGCTCTTCCAAGATGCTCAATTGTATTGTCCTCAGATGATCATGCTACTTGCAAAATACACAAAGACACGTTTCACTTAAACTGCTAACAATAACAACAACATTTTTAAGACAGATGTGAACTGTTATTCATGTGTTTTTACCTGTGCCTTTTTGTTGGGTTACACTTCTTAGTTAGCCATGCACAAACATATAATAAAAAAAAAAAAGTTTGATATGTTCACACCAAATGTTGCATAAAAGAAAATAGTTAGGCCCAGAGAAAAGGGCGAGTCCGATATCTTCCTTCGATACTGGGTCAAATGACATCCAGGGTCTCTCAGTCACCTTAGCAACAAAACTTGCTCTCCGCACATTTACCAAAGGGGGACACTTCGCTGAGATTAGTGGTTGAATCCAGTGCCTTGTACTTGTTTCTAAGAGGAAGCATTGGAGCCGGCTAATAGGAAGAATATTCAGTGAGGATGATGACATGCGGAATCCGGAAATTAAAAACCAAGTGGAGAGTGCAAGGGGACCAGCGTTTTATATGCCAATCGGGAAGTCATTGGTGGACGCATTGCTATACGTGTGACCCAGGAACCTGCAAAGGGAACGTCCACGAAGCCAGTGACAGCCGCACGTGACTTGTGACTGCTACACACTTTATATTATCAGAACTAGTGTACCAAGGGGGCATATACTGCAATATGACTGACACTGGATCCCTGCAGATGATGACAAACTAGGCAGGTATGGAATGCGTACGGGAACCCCTGACAGTCTTTCCCCTCAATGATCCTGGTATAGGGCAAAGTTTGGGCGTTTTTTTGTAGATGGAAACTCCTCACCAGATGGAGAGCGCGTACAGATGCAGGTGGTTCCCAAGAGTTTTTTCGGGGCCATACCCTTTCCAGGCTACAAGATAAAACAATACTCCTCAGATACATAAAAAATCTAGGCTTTTTGTAACCTCAAATTCCCATTGTTTGTCTACTTTTATGGGAGGTGGCGGAGGGGAAGCATGAGTAGTTGGGGAATAAGGCCGTAATAAGGCTACATGAAAGACTGAGTGCACTTGAAGCTCTTCCGCTAAGTCCAATTCAGCTGACACAGAGTTGATGATTTTTTTAATGAGAAAGAGGCCAAGATACTTTGGATTGAGTTTCTGGGAACCATAAAATGCATATTCTTGGATAACAACCAAACCTGATCCCCCATTGCATAGAGTGGGGCAGGTTTTCTATGCTTATCAGCCTACATCTTGACTTGTTGTTGGTATTGCATGAGATAGGTTAGAATGTGAATTTGTATGTTCTGTAATTGCTGGTGATGTTCCTGCAGAGAAGAGACATGTACTGGGCTTGTGATGTGTACTATGGGAAACATTCTAGGGTGGTAGCCTAATTGACTATATAAAGGTGAAACCGCTGCAGTAGTTTGTACACTGTTGTTATATACGAGCTCCACAAGTGGTAAAGCTTTATCCCAGTCTGTACTCCAGGTGGATATAAAGCAGCGTAGAATTAGCTCCAAAGATTGATTTAGGCGTCCGTCTGACCATCCATTTGTGGGTGATAAGCGGGGGACAGACAGACTTCTATACCTATTGACAATCAAAAACAACACCAAATCGGGGGATGAAATGTGGTTTGCAATCGGACACGATGGCGGTTGGGAGGCCATGTAATTAAACAACATTTTGAACAAACAAAACAGTAAGAATAGTGGCAGAGGGTATCTTTTTCAAGGGAATGAAATGTGCCATTTTATTTAAGTAGTCCACTACTACCCAGAAAACAGTGTATCCATTGGAGGATGGAAGATCAGTGATGAAATCCATACTCGAGGTATGCCAAGGTGCTGGTGGCATGGGCATGGGACATAATAAACCAGAAGGTACCTATGAGTTTCTTTGGATCGGATACAGTTTGAACAATTTTGGACATAGTTTTTGACATCAACACTCAATGTAGGCCATCAAAATATTCTTTCACACAATTGTAGGGTCTTTTTCTCAATAGGATGTACCACCAACACAGAATCATGACTCCAACGAAGCACAGTATACCACAATTCCCATGTGGGGATGTACAGTTGGACCTTATGATACAACAAACCACATTTTCCAGTGGCATCAGGTGGCAAGGGTGCTCTAGTCTGATTGGATAGTAATTTAGACATGAAATCTTGTGGTGAGCATGTAGCCATGATTTTTTCATCTGCAATGTTTGGTTTAGAGTGCCCAGAATCAAGCTCAGGACTAGAGCAACCCATTTATGACAATGTTTCAGTTTTCTGTTGCTCACTGCCAGGTCTGTAAGTAATTAAATCAAATTTGTTAAAAAATAAGAGCCAGCGGAACTGTCGTGTAGTTAAGGATTTATTCCCTGGAAGAATTGCAGGTTACAGTGATCTGTGTGAATGGAAATTATATGTCGTGCATCTAATAAATGGTGGTGCATTTCCTGGAAGGCAAGATTAATGGCTAATAGTTCCCTTTCTGCCATAGTATAGTTCTGTTCAGCTGGCAGATGTGTCTTGGAAAAGTAGGCCACTGTGTGGAAACAACCAGACTCTGGATCTCTCTGAGATAAAACACCCCCTACCGCCGTTTGGGAAGCATCTGCTTCTACGTACAAAGGCTGGGACAGATCAGGATGGATGTAAGACAGGTGTTTTAGTGAACGCCTTCTTCAGAAGTTGAAAGGTGTTCTCTGCTGCCGCATGCTACTGAAAAGGAACTCCTTTTCAGAGCAGACGTGTGAAAGGAGACACTAATGTAGAAAACTGGGGAATAAATCACCGAGAAAAAATGGCAAAACCCAGGAATCTCTGGACCTTGCTTCACAGAACTTGGCAAAGAGGTGATGTTCTCGTATCCGCTGCAGCGGAGCTCGCACATGCCCTACATGCTCTTCAGTGGAGGAGGAGTAGATAAGGATGACATCTATCTATACTACAACAAAGATGTCGAGGAAGTCCTGCAGCACTTTGTTAATGAAAAACTGGAAGGCTGCAGGAACATTGCAGAGACAGAAGGGCATCACTGTATATTCAAAGAGGCCGAATTTGGTCTTTGAATGCCGTCTTCCATTCATTCCCTTCCTTGACTTTATCAGATGGTATGCACCTCTTACTGTTATAAGGGGGAGCGGGCACCTATTTTTCACTGTGATCTTATTAACTGCGCGATAATCAAAACACACATGAAGTTAGCGATTCTCTTTTGGCACGATGAATAGTGGGGAGCTCACTGGTGATGTGGAATGCCGTAGGAAAATCTTAGCTAGTAAATCGTCTAGATACTCCCACAGTTAACAAGTTTTGGGCTTGGACAGTGCATACACTGGGCTGCCCGGTAGGGTTGTCCAAGGGATGAGGTCACTCCTACAACCAACCGACCGATTGGGTGGTAACCGTTTGTTTTTCTGAGACTACGTCATGAAAATCCTCATAAACCCTGGGTATCATGGAACTGACTGCTTCATTATCAGCTACGTTTGAGGAGCAATGTAGTGGCATCACAGGTTGTGGTTATCCTTGTAACAAGAGCGTCTACAATATAGAGAATCTAGAGTGACTGTTCTCTTAACTCAGTCAATGTGGTGATTATGTAGTTGGAGCCATGAGCCAGTATAGCTCCAAACACCATGGTGTTAATGAAATCAAAACGGATTTGTAGAGAATGTCCATTGGCGCATACCATGGTGAAAGGATCAGTTTGAGAGATGATCAACCCAGAGGACAATTCCAAGCCATCCACGGAGCTCACAGGTTCAGCAGTTTCTTTCCTGACTTTGGAATACTCAAAGTTTTAACCAATACAATATCCAAAAGGTTCCCTGTAGCCTCTGAATCCGTTATGATGGGTATTACCTTACAGGATTGGGAAGACAGGATCTGGCTCATGATCAGAGTCAAATGTCGTAGAGCAGGACTGATAGTATTTGCTAGATGCTGGCAAGAGGCCATTTTTTTTACTCAGCAAGGAGGCCTGGCACCTCACTGGGTCAAAGAGTATATTGACTGCTGATTATCACCTACTTAAGAGGGTGTTTTTCCTATGAGCCCTATCGCTTTTTTGGGTGTACTGGGTTTGTGAGAACAATCTCAGGCTAAATGTCTGGGTTTACCACAATATAGGCACAAATTCAAACAACGCTGTCATACTTTTTCGTCTTTGGTAAGTGGACCTCGGATGCTGCCTATTTGCATTGGTTCAATGGTATCCGGGCAGAGTTGAGTAGTTCTTCCTTTCCTTATCTTACTACCACTACTCTAGGATTGTCTCCCCGGTGTCTCTCTCCCTTGCGTTCCCCCAGACGATTATCCAGATGAACCACTAGATCGATAAACTCAGCACAATCAGTGGGGGGTGCTACAATTTGTGTGAGCACATCTTTGAGCTAATTTCGAAGCCCACGGTAGAACAAAGAGGTCTGCTTTTTCTCAGGCCATTCTGTTTCAGCTATGAGCCGATTGAAAGAATGTTATATAAAACAGCAAGTCCTTACTGCCTTGACCCAGGTTTAGGAGCACATTGTCACTTGCTTGAACGAAAAAGAGTTTCCTCATGGCGTCTATGAAGTGATTAAAATCATGAAGTAATGGATCGCCCCGATCCGTGAACAGAATGGGCCACGCGAATTTGGTCTCTCCCAAATATGAGAGGATCAAGGCTACCTTACAGGCATCAGTTACAAAGGTGGACGGGCGGCAAAGAAAATGCAATTGACACTAATTCATAAAATTACAAAATTTGCATGATCTCAAACAAATTGCTCGGGAGGAGCTAATGAAACAGGTGCAGGGGTGATCACTGTTAAGTTAACCCTCTGTGGTGTTGTAGTGGGAACAGTGTTAGAGGTGGTGGAAAATTCAAAGCAAGGGGCCTACATGACCGGCATCTTTAAATTAGATTTGGTACCTAACTCTCATGGAGTCAGACGCGGTTTGCATCGTTGCTGTTCACACTATAGTTCCTGATTTCTTTTTTCAAAGAGGAGACTTTCTGCTGCAAACTAACTAGAGCCCTAGTAAGGTAAGTGTACCGTCAGCGAGGCCCTATCCTTCTAAGGAACTTGTAAGGGAATCCTTCGCCCAGGCAGCCCTTTATTGTTGTGGCTTGGCTTTATGTTGAGACCACTCACCTGAAGTTCAGGCCATCTGCAGGGGTGAGAACTAGGTCCTTAAACTCCTAGAACACCTCTCAGCACTACTGAAAAGAACAGGAGTCCCAGCAGGTGTTTCAAAAGAGAAGGTGAATTGGATGAGAGATAAGAAACAAGACACAACTAGGCCTGCCACCTGGTCCAGCCGGGTTTCCGAATCTTCGGATAGCAGGACAGCTTCGGCTGTTTCGCAAACCTTAGTATGATGAATGGAAGAAAGATCATATACATAAATATACAAAATGAAAGTACTGAAAATTAATCATCTTAGATAAGTAAGGATCACACATGTGGTTCTGCAGGTGACTAATATCTACCTACAATGTGGGCACTTGTTCGCTAATTAGCAGGTTCGTCCAAGATGCTCAGTTGTATTGTCCTCAGATGATTGTGCTACCTGCACAATACACAAAGGGCCATATGTAGGTACCTAAATACCGGTCGGTAACGGACGAAATTCGGTAACCGTTACCGACCGGTATTTAGGCATTTGAGATGTAGGATGCATGATTTAAGGATTCGGTAATTTACCGAATCGGTAATGGATCGGTAAAATACCGAATCGGTAAAATACAGATTCGGTAAATTACCGAATCTTTAAATCATATGTAGGGAGCACTCAAGTGAGTGTTTTATTGTATTCAGGATTCGGTATTTACCACCAAATACAGGTTGGTGATAAATATCGAATACCTTTCAAAAATACATTTTTTGCTGTTTTGACAGGGCCATGTGGCAGACATACCTGCCCTTAGGGCATGTATGTGCGCCACATGTGCACACATGCACGATTCAGGGGTGCAACAGGGTGTCAATGTGACACCCTGCCACCCTTGAATATGCTCCCCCTATTACCGATTCGGTATTTACAGAATCGGTAATGGTGAATGGCTTCCCATTGATTCCTATGGGCCTCCAGGCCCATAGGAATCAATGGGAAGGTATGCCTCATTACCGATTCGGTAAATACCGAATCAGTAATACCGAATCTTTCCAAATCGGTAAAATTTACCGATTTTTTACCTACATACTATTTACCGATTCTTAAATACCGAATCGGTAAAATTCGGTATTTATGAATCGGTAAATTGTATGTTACCTACATATGGCCCTAAGAACTAATGCCAATAGCAACAATGTTCTTAAGACAGATGTGAACTGAATTATTCCTGCGCTTTTACCTGTGCCCTTTTTCTTGTGGTTGCACTGCTTAAACGATGGATTTAGGCCCAGATCTCTGTACTGGGGTGAATGTATGACATTGTTCTGCATTCTGTCCATCAACTGTTGTTTTTGCATTTGTCACCCCGAGTGGGACGAGTATGCTCAGACGTGAGTCCTGTGCTCTCCATGCCCCTGGAATCAAGCTATCCTGACTGAAGAGGGGTGAAACTCCGAAACCGGTCCTTGGATGCTTGGTTCCGGTCCAGGGAGGACCTGGCTTGGCAGTTCGGGCTGGACTGTTCTGATGAGGCATAGGGTCAAGACTGATTTGCATATGGCTGGGTTCAAACTGGAATGGCATGGTGAGCAAAAAATCGATGGATTTAGGCCCAGATCTCTGTACTGGGGTGAATGTATGACATTGTTCTGCATTCTGTCCATCAACTGTTGTTTTTGCATTTGTCACCCCGAGTGGGACGGGTATGCTCAGACGTGAGTCCCGTGCTCTCCATGCCACTGAAATCAAGCTATCCTGGCTGAAGAGGGGTGAAACCCCGAAACCGGTCCTAAGATGCTTGGTTTCAGTCCAGGGAGGACCTGGCTTGGCAGTTCGGGCTGGACTGTTCCCATGAGGCACAGGGTCAAGACTGATTTGCATATGGCTGGGATCCAACTGGAATGCCATGGTGAGCAAAAAAACGATGGATTTAGGCCAAGATCTCTGTACTGGGGTGAATGTATGACATTGTTCTGCATTCTGTCCATCAACTGTTGTTTTTGCATTTGTCACCCCGAGTGGGACGGGTATGCTCAGATGTGAGTCCTGTGCTCTCCATGCCACTGGAATCACGCTGTCATGGGTGAAGAGGTGTGAAACCGCGAAACCGGTCCTAGGATGCTTGGTTCCAGCCCAGGGAGGACCTGGCTTGGCAGTTCGGGCTGGACTGTTCCCATGAGGCACAGGGTCAAGACTGATTTGCATATGGCTGGGTTCAAACTGGAATGGCATGGTGAGCAAAAACGATGGATTTAGGCCCAGATCTCTGTACTGGGGTGAATGTATGACATTGTTCTGCATTCTGTCCATCAACTGTTGTTTTTGCATTTGTCACCCCAAGTGGGACGGGTATGCTCAGACGTGAATCCTGTGCTCTCCATAACACTGGAATCAAGCTATCCTGGCTGAAGAGGGGTGAAACCCCGAAACCGGTTCTAGGATGCTTGGTTCCAGTCCAGGGAGGACCTGGCGTAGCAGTTCGGGCTGGACTGTTCCCATGAGGCACAGGGTCAAGACTGATTTGCATATGGCTGGGTTCAAACTGGAATGCCATGGTGAGCAAAAAAACGATGGATTTAGGCCCAGATCTCTGTACTGGGTTGAATGTATGACATTGTTCTGCATTCTGTCCATCAACTGTTGTTTTTGCACTGCTTAGTCCGCCATGCACAAACATATAATCAAATAAAGAAAAGTTTGATATGTTCTCACCAAATGTCTCATGAAAACTAATAGGCACAGAGAAAAGGGTGAGTCCGATATCTTTCTTCGATATTGGGTCAAATGACATCAAGTGTCTCTCAGTCACCCCAGCAGCAAAACTTGCTCTCCTCACATTTATCAAAGGGGAGGCACTTAGATGAGATTAGTGGTTGAAACTGATGTCTTGTTGTCGTGTCTAAGAGTAAGCGTTGGAGCCGGCTCGTAGGAAGACCTATCAGTGAGGACGACGGCGCACAGAATCCGGAATTAAAAAGCCAAGCGGAGAGTGCAGGGGGATCGGCTTTTTATAAGCCAATCGGGACGTCGTTGCTATACGCGTGACTCAGGGACCTGCATGTAAGGAATATATTGTGCCGGATTTCAAATAAGCATTGTTCACTACAATTTGTTTAAAAGCAATAAACATTGGCTGCTACAACACCATCCTAACACAACAAACATTGGCTGCTACAAACTCTACATTGTCAGAACTAGTGTACCAATGGGGCATATACTACAATATGACTGATGCAGGATCCTCGCAGACGATGACAAATCAGGCAGGGTATGGAATGCGTACGGGAACCCCTGACAGCATCAAAGGTCTATGCGGCAGAATTTCTCATGCAGTTGATGCAATGCATCTGTTTTTGATGAAAACAGCTGCAGAACCCACTTCTGAGGCCCAGAGCTTGGAGGGGCACCTCAAGCCAGATGTGTATTGGAGACAGGCTGTCAGTCACAAAGAACAGTAAGTACAGAGAAATTGCCACTTTCTAAAAGTGTCATTTCTAAAACAGTAATCTTATATCCAACTTCACCAGTAAGGATAAAATTGATCGTTCTTCTCAGACATCTATATACTTTACTGCTCTGCCCATAGTGATCCCTGGAGAGTATTCCAGATAATAGATGCCTTGCTTTTGCAGCTAATTTGGGGCACCGGTAGGAAATGGATTGCGTTTGCAAAGCTCAAACGTCCTCCCGCGGAGGTTGGAATGGTGTCCCGTACTTTGAATTATATTATCTAGCAGCTGGCGAGAGAATTGTTGGGGAGACCATCATGGTCTTGCCACTGGGGACCACGCTTGCACAATAACTGTTGGCCCCTGGGTGCCCACCCTGTACAAGAGAGGGAGGGATCCTGGTGGCGACCCTCCAGTATGTATGGAACCAGGTGCTCCAAAGCACAAAGACTCAGGTGCCACATGCCAGGGTGCTTCTGCTCCAGACTCTGTTATCTATGCTGAACAGGGGCAATTGGACCAAACTCCGGGACTGGATTGTATCAGGACTCACCTGGGTAGGTGATCTCTATATCAAAGTATGCTGGTGAATTTTGAACATCAGCATGATCAATTTGAGAATCCGGCATGCCATTTCCAGCTCTATGGGTTGATGACGGCAGCAATGCACTCATGGTGGCGCACTGGAATAGCTGAGCTAGGGACTCGCCGGGGCCTGCAGTCTATTTGCGAGATCTCTGGGAAACAACATGCAAAATAGCTCCTTTACTAGATGATGTTGGAACAGGCGAAGTTGGGCCTAGGATCACTCAGGGAATGCTGGGAGCTGGACCTTGGGTCCCCCATCCAGGGCTTGAACTGGTCTAAGATATTGGTGCATTCTCCAACAGTTTAGCGCAATGCCCGCTTCAAACTCATTCTATACTACTATCTTCATAGAGCATACATTACGCCCAAGCAAATGAATCTGATCGCACGTTGCCCTAGTTGTGGTGATGACAATGCTATATTTATTCGCATGGTTTGGGCCTGCCCGATTTTAGCTCCCTACTGGAACGGGATGTGGGAAACAGTGTCTTTGGCGAGAGGGCATCAGTCGGCTAATACTCCAGGCCTTGGTTCACCAGATCGAGGGCAGGGGCCTCCACTACTAGATTATGGACTTTCAGGCACATGCATCAAAGCTTTTTGCGATCGCAACCGAAGCGAATCGCAAAAATAGCTTTTGCGATGCATGAAACAACTTGCCACTCGCAATTTAAGAAATCGCAAATTTTTGTGATTTCTGAAATTGCGATTGCATTTAAGGAATCGCAAATTGCGCTTCCTTAACTGCAATGCAAGATGCCTTTAAAAATAGCGATTTCGCTATTTGGGCCCGCTATTTATCGTGGAATCATACCACATGGTAAATTGCGAAAACTTTGATAAATGCACTAAAGTGCATTTTTCAAAGTCGTAGGTTACACACACACATGTCCTTTGGACATGTGTGTTCGCAACATTTGTGCACAGATCGATTTCAGAGGTGCAACGGGGTGTCGTCTTGACACCCTTGCACCCTTGAAAATGCATTCTCAATTTGCGATTCTCTAATTGAAAATCGCAAATTGAGAATGTCTTCCCATTGATTCCTATGGGCCTCTTGGCCCATAGGCATGAATGGGGAGGTATTCCTTAATTGCGACTCGCAATTTGGGAGTCGCAATTAAGGAATGTTTAGAAATCGCTATTTTTCCAGCGATTTCTACATGCATAGGCTTTTGCCATTCCTTACTTGCGATTCCTTAAAAATCGCAATTAAGGAATCGCAACAGCCAATATTGATGCATGTGCCTGATTGCTCTCATACTCGCCAGACGCCAAATAACTATGGCTTAGTAGGCCTTTGGGGGCCTTAGTCTCCAGGTATGGTTGTCAGAACTCCGCAATTGGGCTATCTTAGAGGGAACCATGCTGCAAAGGGAGGTTAACAGGAAAATGCATCCCAGAGCTGGACTGAAGCGTGGAATCAGGTACTAGCCGACATACCTTATATAGGGAATCAGGGGAGGCCAGAGCATTAATAAACCAATTAGGACTCACCATAAAAACATGCGCTTAGATATGATATCCAGGATGTGAATGACCAAACACCAAAGCTGGGTGGGTCAGCCCACACCCTGCACCCACTACACACCACAGGCGGCCAGGAGAAACCTAACATATTAAAACATATATTTATCACGTTTCCATAGATTAATTAAGCTACCTATTCTTGATGTCTAGCAGGGCTTGTTAAGGTTTTTGATTTGAAGTCAAGTTTATGTTATACCACTGTTCTCTCCCAGAAGATACACTATTTCTAGACCTTGCTGTATATGGCTGATGAACAGCATCATGAACGTAAAAGCCCGCGGCGAAGGAGGGAACGAATGAGACAGCATGTGTTCTATTTGCATTGGTAAAACTCAGTAAAATAAGTTAAAATAAAAAAGAAATAGCGCTAAATGCAGCTGAACACAAATAGCGAGGGCTCCCTCGCAGTCGCTAAATGTGCTTTCAAAGTTTGACTGCTTTCCCCAAATTACTCATAATTACATGATCAGACGTAATTTTGTTATTTACAGTAACTCTGCATCAAACAGCAACGTGGAATTACCAAAATGTCTCTGATTATGCATGTGTAATTAAAATTACACCTTTGCCTACTTTTTTCCACATACTTTACACAAATACATTTCAAGAGGTTTAACCTCGGAAAATCTTTCAGGAGAAAGCAGGAGGAGTACAAGAATCATTTTACAATTCGGAAATGAATTTCATCTTCATACTTGAAATTACGGCCAAGGTCACTTAGGGACTCATTACGATGGCGTAACGATCGCCACTGCCGGCGGTGGTGATCGTTACGCCATTGTAATGAGAATTACCCACCTCCATATCAGGATGGCGGTGGGTATAGCGGCAGATGCAAAGTCCGTCCGCTGCTTTTCCGCCGGTGGCAATCGTTACGATTGCCTGCCAGGCGGAGCCGGTCCACTAATATGGTGGCGGTGCCTAGCAGGCATCGTCAGAGATATTAGGATGTGGCTCTTGTGGAGGCCTTTCCATGGCGACAATGCCACCATGGAAAGGCTGGCGGGGATTTGCTTTGGGGGCCCATTGCTGGCCCCCTCTGTGGGGGGGAGGGGGTGCACTGGGGGGGGTACCCATTGTACCCTCAGTTCCCTGCACCAAGTGGCAGGCACCACATGGGGACTGCCACTTGGTGCAGGGAAATGCTGTGCATGCTCTTTTACCATTGCGAACGGTGCTGCAGCCAGTAGCACGGTCCGCAATGGTAAAAGGCCAGGATGCGCCCGCCAGTATGGCGGGCGCATCCTAATTGCACTGGTGGGACCGCCACACATCTGGCGGGCAGTCCCATCACCGTTATGATGGCGGGCGGACTGATGTCCGCCCACTATCATAATGAGCCCCTTATTTCCCAATTTCTTCGCGTTATAATATTTTGCATGTAACATGTATTTATATCAACTGGAGCCTGGTGTTCGGCTCTTTGTACACATTTGTGTATACTGTATTAAATTATAGTACATGGAAGCCTGCAATCACTTTATAAAAGCCTGCCTCTAATTCTATTATTACATTCAAGTAGTAACATCTCCAGTCAATTGTAATGCATTCTAGAGTTGAGTAGTGACATGAGAATGCTTGTTGTCAGAATCAGCAGCCAAGATAAAAGGTCACCACTCTTGCACCATGTGAGATTGGGCATGACCAAATGGAATCACAAGAAAACCATTTGATCGGTGGTGCAGGTCCACATGAGAGTGACAGAATGCTACCACAAAGTGCATACACCTTGGGCAGGTTTCTGATTTGTGTGCTTGCTTGTATTCAAGTCCTGAGCTAATCTAATGCTAGTGTACAATAAGTGAATTAGTGTTGTTGTCTTCTCAAAGACACATTTAGTGTAATGTACTAGTGTGTGTTTCACGGTGTTTGTGTTGCACTTGTTTAATATAGCATCAGCTATATATGTTTTAATTTGTGCAGGTGTGTTCACACTGACATGCACAGTTGAAAATGGTGCTAAGCCAGTGCCGTTGATTCGCTCAGCTTACAAAACATAGAGGAACAGAAGAAGAGCATCAGAGAATTTATTTTCAGGTTCCAGTAGAACTCTGTTAGACTTGTTATCCTTAGGGTCATCTTCCCCCAACTTTATGCCTTTGCCTCCAACTGTTTGCTGTATCTTTTTCTTGGCCTTAGGACTCTGAGTAGTTTACCACTGCTAACTAATGCTAAAGTGTGTGTGCTTCTCCCCTAAAACATGGAGACATTGTTATATTCCTGATTGCCATATTTAGTACACATGTAAGTCCCTTGTAGAGTGGTATACCATATACCCAGGGCCTGTAATCTAAATGCTACTAGTGGACCTGCAGCACTGGCTGTGCCCCCACACAAGTAGCCTTTTAAACCTGTCTCAAGCCTCTGCCATTGCAGGGCCTGTGTGCACAGTTTACTGCCACTTAGACTCAGCATTTAAAACCATTTGCCAAGCCCTAAACTCCCCTTTTCATTTCACTACACATACTCACCCCTAAGGTAGGTCCTAAGTGGCCCTAAGGGCAGGGTGTGGTGTAGTTAAAAGGCAGGACATGTACTCTTAAGTTTTACATGTCCTGGCAGTGACAAACAGCTTAATATGTTTTTCACTGCTGTGAGGCCCACTCATTCCACAGGCCAGCATTGGGGATTCCCTTATATGCTCTTAAGTGGTAATTCGTGATCAGTAAGGAGTAGCTTTGGTATAGTTTAGTAGTATGATTGGAATAGTAATGATAAATCCTCTTTGATTGTAAAGTTGGAATTAACACTACTATTTTAGAAATGCCACTTTTAGAAAGTGGACATGTCACTGCTCTTTACTTTGCTCTGTGTGCCTTGCAGCCAGTCTCCAATCCACATCTTACATGGGGGGCAGCTACACTTTTTACATACCCTCTAGACAGCCACCCCACAGGAAGGGCTGGATGTGACAGGGGATGCATCTGCATTAATCTACATACTGATATCCTTCCTTGGCTGAAAGGGGAAGAGGTGATTCACACTTACATCAGAATAGGCTGTGTCCTACTCTCATACATAGGGCTGATATACCCCCTACAGGTAGTCTGGAGCCTGGGCTGGGCTACAAGTTGTTATTGTGCACTTTTGAATGCTCTTTTGAAGTCACCCCTACATCAAGGGTATAAATATAAGGGCCCTGACCTGGATGTATGAACCCCACAGGCATTTACCCTGCACACCTGTACAACGCAGTCACTACCCCGCCTGTGACATTACCATGCGTTACTTTAGCACTTAAGTTGTTACAATGACTTAGGGGGTGCTGGACTTTGGAATGGTATACATTACTATGCCAACTCCAGTCTGCACAACAGTAGGGAAGGTGTTGGACTTAGAAATCCAACACCAGTCCAACAACTTGCCCCCTATAGCAAGTTGTTGTAAAGACTTGTGTGGTAAAGTAATGCGTGGTAACGTAGCATGTGGGGTACTGACTTTGTTCTAAAGATTGGTCGTTGTAAAGACTGCAGGGTAAATTATGTTTCCTAACTGGCCCTATCAAATCAGTACACTACTGGACCAGGAAAAAGTACGCTGGAGTAAATCTGCAGTGCTGAAGGATTGCCATGTTGCTGTGTTGGATTGTTCCAAGGGACTGCTGCCGTACCTGATTGTGCTGCCCTGCTGCCCTCTACCCTGACACATGGATGAAGGAACACCCCCAGAGTGACTCCAAGGGCTACTGGCTTGCCCCCTGTTCTCCCTGAGGTCTCACAGATGTTAAAGACCTTGCCACAACAAGATTTATATTTTGACTTTGAACTACAGTGCTGCCCAAGTGCCGTGGGCACAGCGTGCTGTGGTTGTCTCAGTGCAGATTTCGTGATTCCCAGCATTTCACCCCACTACAAAAGACAAGAACTCTGTGTTGTCGGAGCATGTTTTGGACCCAGTGGCATTCCTGAGGAGGGAGTGCGGTTCTGTATTGCAGCTGGTTAACACTTGTAGATGCTCCGTACCCCAAGCTCACCAGCAGATCAGAGCTCTCTCTCCCTGAGAGCTCCAAGACCAGTACCTCTCCGATTGCAAGCGTATGTGGATCCACGCTCCTCATGACCAGTGTTGTTGGACTCTAACTTTTCCATGGGGCCCCACCCCCTTGCCCCGACAACAGGAACATGCTGGGAGTGCACTCCCCGAAAGGACCCAGCAGCTATGTGTCTCTCTCCGGCGCCAAGTTGAAAAGTGATGCACCACACGTGGTGATCATCTTTAAATCAAAGTACTGTGCCACTCGGTCGATGCAGTCTCTAATGCCGGCCCTGTGACATCCAGGACAGTTTGGAGGAACATAACTGGCTGGTATTTCAGTCTTTGAAAAATGCCCAAACAACATAAAATAAAAATTCAGTTGTGGAAGCCAGTCCCTGTACTTGCTTTGCCGGATTACAGTAAAGGCTCTAAAATGAGCCTAGCTGATTTCTAACATACTGTTTTTGTGAACGTAAAAATGAGTAACTCTTAACCTGGTAATTGGATTTCTATCATTTTGGTCTTATTCTATACATAAAGATATCAAGTATTTTTCTAAGCTTATGTGGAGTCATTTTGTGGTATTTTCATTGTGTTAGTGTGTGTGTGTTGCACAAATACTTTACACATTGCCTCTTAAGGCAAGTCTGCCTGCTCTGTGCCAAGCTACTAGAGGGCGAGCACAGGTTGTCCTTGGTGTGTTTCTGACTTACCCTGACTAGAGCGGGGGTTTCTGCTTAGCCTAGGTGCGTACCCTAGCCAAACAGAGGATCCATTTCTAAGAAACTTTTATATGCTAGCTTTGGGAACTGCACAATGTGCGTCACAGAAGACATTATGACATCAGTTGCTGCTTTTATCATGCTAGCAAAGTTAAGGAAAGTAAAGAAAGTCAGCCAACACATGCCAGGCCCATCCAGCACCAGATAAAATAAGTTCTAAATGAAGAAACCCGTAGAAAGAGCTATTGTATTGGGCTGGGGGAAACAAGTAACTTGTCAAATAAGCAAGCTCTTAAAATATATAGACACCATGCTGTGACCATCTTGATGCATGAGACACCCATGAGTAGGGCTACATAATGACTTCAGGTCATCATGCACACAATAGTCCAGGCCTTGGCTTTCATTTTACAGTCTCTGCTTTCAAGTGTGTTGGTGCCATTGACTTAACTGAGGGATCCCAAGCAAAAAACTCCCACAATGCAATAGGTCATTAAATAGAAGCTGAAGACTACAAAATGGTGTGCCTGTTGCAATGAGGTCATCGGATAACCTCAATCAAGAAGGGGCATGTACTACACTGTAGTATACAAAATAAATAGGCACACTGTTTCACTGGATCCAAGTTATAACTGAATGCTAAGCCCTAAGTAGGGTGAAACCGGTCTTGGGTTGCTTGTGTTCGGGTTCAGGGAAGACCTGCTTGGCAGTTCTGGCAGGACTGTTCCAATTGGAGCAGGGTCAAGACTGATTTGCATATAGCTGGGTCTAAACTAAGGTGGCATTGTATGCAAAACAGTGATGGATTGGAATGCGGCCCTGAGTAATTACCAGTGGCTGAGATCAATCCAAGCATTCCATCCTTCACTTTTTTTTATACTTTAGTGCATCTTCCCAAGTAGGACCAGATGTGGGTCTCGTGCACACTGTTTCACTGGCACCAAGCTATACATGACTGATGAGCCTTAAGTAGAGTGAAACCAGTCCTGGGTTGTTTGTGATCCGGTTCAGGGATGACCTGGCTTGGCAGTTTGGGCTGGACTGTTCCCATTGGAGCAAGGTGAAAACTGTTTTGCATATATCTTGGTGATTTAATGAAGTTATTAACTTTTCTTACGTCAGGTCGTGTCACAGTTAATGACTCTGACCCTGAATTAAGTAAAGAAATTCATAGGTTGGCCTGCACAATGGAAAGTTGAGCCCAAGGGAAAGGAGGGTTTTTTCTACTACCCAGTCAGAAACGTCTCCACCCACATGCCATGGTATTTTAGGAGGCTGGATGCTGTAGTCATGGTTTCCTGTTCTTTTTCATTGAAGGAAGTCCAAACCCTTGTGTTCCAGGGAAACATTTACATTTGCTTAAATTGGGTATCTGTGAAAATAGCAGGCCCATCACTTGTGTCTATTTCGGGTTGGAATTCTTTGATGGAGAGGAAGGGGTTTATTTAATGTCACATGTCAGAGAATCAAGCCTTCCTCCATGCTCCATGCTGTTTTACGTTGAGGTGGAGTAGTCTAACAAAAGTGTTATTGCAGGCAACCTAGAGTTTCTTCAAAGTTTATCTTCTGCAGGTCGTCTTTGGGGGTGCGCACACCACAGATTGCTGGCTGCATGCTATGGGTTCATTCAGAACTGGCCTGGGAATACAAACTATCTTGGGGGACTGGCCTGTGATCCAAAATACCAATGCTGTGTTGTGGGTTGTGTAGCAGCTGCACCCACTTTAAAGTCAGGGAGACCAGCTATGCCTTCTTATAGCCTTTCTCAGGATTTGAGTAAGCAGACATGTTGACTTGGTAAACTGTTCTGAGATCAAAGAGGCATGATTTTATGCTATAGGGCGAATAAGGGCTGCAACCACCAGGCTACCTCACAATCAGGGAGAACTGTTATGTTTTTTTTAGATGTTCTCTGGGAATAGCTAGGCTGATTGACTGACTTGAAAGACTGCCACAAGAGCTGGGAGATTGATCTCTGTTATTGGATGTGTATCCACCTCAGTGAATGGTGTGTCTGTGTGAGGGCAGAGTGAGTTGTGTGACTGTATGAGTACAATGGATGAGCGGTATGCCTTCATGAGTGGGGGGCAAGTGGTATGAATGCACTGTATGAGTGGTGAGACCTTGTGAGTGCATGGTGAGTGGTAAGTTTGTGTGAGTGTAGGGTGAGCAAAGCAGTGTGCATCTGTGAGTACAGAGTGGGCGGAGCGATAAATCAGTGATGAGTCTGTGTGAGTGCATGGTGAGTTGTGTGTCTGTGTAGGTGCAGGGAGAGTCATATGTGTGAGTTTAGGGTGAGTGATGTGCCTGTGAGTGCAGGGTAAGTGATGTGTCTGTGTGAGTGAAGGGTGAGTTATGTGTCTGAGTTATATTTGAGTGGTGTGTCTGTGGGAGTGCAAGGTAAGTGATCTGTCTATGTAAGTGCAGAGTGAGGGATGTGTCTATGTGAGTGCAGGGTGAGTGATGTGTCTGTGTGAATTCAGGTTGAGGGGTGTGTGTGTGAGTGCAGGGTGACTGCTGTGTCTTTGTGAGTCCAGGGTGAGTGGTGTGTATGTGTGAGTGCAGGTGAGTGGTGTGTCTGTGCAAGTGCAGGGTGAGTGATGTATCTCGGTGAATGCCGAATGAGTTGTATGTTTGTGTGAGTGCAGGGTGACAGGTGTGTCTGTGTGATTGCAGGTAGAGTGATGAGTCTTTGTGAGTCCAATTGCACGTTTAAAAAAAAATTGAAGCACGCTCTTGTATGATATGCTGAAAATGAGTCAATTGCAGCCAATGTTTATTCAAAGTTCTTGCGGTTGGGATATTCCCCTCTTGAAACTCACCCACATTTGATTCAAGCTCGCCCGCACTTTATATTCACCTGAAAGCTTTCTGCCTCACCACTTTTAAAATGCACCAGCTGCCACTGGTAAAACAATTACAGTGAACACTTATTTGTGTAGAGTAACTGGCTGCATGTTATATTTCGATGCAAGCTTGCTAAAAAAAAATTACTTTACAAATATTTTTAAATCAAATACTGCGTATTGCGTGGCATACAGTATCCCCTTCATGTTATCAAGTACTAGAAGCTAATTTACTTTTCTCACGTTTCTCATTTACTGATTTCCACCATTTGAAACCTATCGTCCAACCCAAATGAGTGATTTGCTTGTAGATAACAGGGTTCCCTTTATGTATATCACGTTGACCCCTGGCACATCCATGCCTTCGTGGTGCAGCAGTGTACATATCGGCTTGCACAAAAGTGCATAACCTTTAAATAGCTTTTTAAAAGCATCTAATTATACCCCTGATCAGTAAGACGAACTCCTTACTATCGTGCATCTCAGTCAAACCTCAAAGATCAGATTGCTTTTCCAACACACACCACATACAACATGATTTAATTGCTTGAGAACTAACCAGGGAATTTGCCGAAGACACCTAACCATTAATACAAATTAACCCTCCCACCAGGGTTGCCTGCTTAGTAAAGCTAAATTAAGAAATGCATTAAGAAATTCGTCAATGAATACCGTGTATGAATGCCTGAGGCACATTATGATAATATATGGGTAACATTTCTTCTTATATTATTGCAAAATATATTAGATTTTTAGTAATAATTTAGGAGTGAAAGGTGGCACTCTTGTTTTATGCATGGTGTCCTTTGCATACTGATTTTAAGAAAGGCGGGGTGTAACCGGAAGTTATCGAACGAGGGAGTGGATCCGAAAGTAGTGACCATTGGTGAATATTTATCCAGTGTTTTATCCTATCAAATAAGAGATTGCATCAGAAGTTAAACCTCTCTTTGCAAAGTACTATGATTGAAGTGATTAGGAAAGACATTGCCTGACAAAATGAAACCATTTTTTTACTTTTTAGGTATTGTTTCTAAGGATAAATAATTATTTGAAATAAACATAATGGAGTACAGAAACCTTTCAATAGACTCGATTCTCAAACATCAGAAATGATATTATACACAATGTTTACATGATACGTATGTGATGAAGAATATTTGAAATTCATACACGTTTGAATTAACACTAACACACAATTAATATTATCCTCCAAAGTTGTATTATTACACCATCAAAAATCTACTTCCCTTGAGGCAAAGTAGGAGTTTCCCTTGGTTGGGACTAAGGGGCAGATTTACAAGCCCCTTGCGACACATTTATAAGCCACCGTTGCGTCACTTCTGTGATGCAGCGGCGGCGTAAACCATGCGCCATTTTGTGCCTTATTTACAACGTGACGCATCTAGGGAGATGCGTCACGTTGTAAAGTCCTGCGCCACATTAAACCTGTGTCAGATTTAATGTATGCAGGATGGGCGTTCCGTCAGAAAAAGCCTCAGAAAAGTGACGCAGTGAAATCTACAAGATTTCACTGAGTCACTTTTCCGATGCCGCTGCGTCAAAACCCTGAGCCTGCTTGAAGCAGGCGTAGGGCATGACGCAGCATGTTAGGTATGGGCAGTCCCTGAGCATTGCTGGAGTTGCGTCGCGCTTGCGTCACGACTCCAGCAATGCGCCGCCCTTATCCCATCAGATGCGTCACGCATCTGTTTATCCTTGCGCCACGATGCGCCGCATTGTAAATGCGGCTCATCTGTGGTGGCGCAAGGGTAAATTTGTGTGATGCATCTTACCTGGCGCATCCCTGCTGATATGCAGGGATGCACCAGTCCTTGTAAATCTGCCCCTAAAAATGGGGAATCACTCCACAAAATGGAAGTGGCAAGGGAGTCAGCAGAGAACAGACCATGCAAGGCAACAGACAACAACACAGCCAATAGAAGTAGCATTTCACAAAAATACACAAACACTTACTCAAGTATTACTCCAGTGCCAAGCAGGAGCTAGGTAGTCCTACCAAGCATTAGAAAACCCCACACACCAGTCACAGGGTATAAAGGGGAATCAGGAAGGATCAATATTATCCTGAGCACCAAAACAGTGTCCAAAATTCAAATGTCCACAGGAAGTTGATATTATTATTTTCACTGTATTTTTTTGGTTTTCACATGTATTCAATATAGTTCCAACAAAACCTTGTAGCCAACATATGTTTAGTCTTATGGTGAATCAACCATCGACTACATCAGGGCTACAAAAACAAATAATAACCAACCTCAGTTATTCTTTTCTGTTGTACTAACTCAATCGCAAAACATCCCCATGGAGATTATTAGTCTCTGTGAAAACCTAGGGCTGCATTATTAAATGTGCTCCGGAGGCGCAACGGGCATGTGCTCCCACTTTGTGCTCCCCGGGGCACTTTGGTAGTAAAGAAAGGGCCTCAGATGCCCTTTGTGTAGTATAGATAGACCTGGCACACTTATAGTTCCAGCGCTATCACTAGCGGATGTTCTCTGATTTGCATGGGTGCGTGGCCCCATGCAAATGAGGCATTCCCTTTGACTCTGCACCCGCGCTGTATTATAGATGCATGCGCAAAGGCAAAGAAGTTGTCAGGAGGTACACCGACAGTTCACCACCTCAAAGGTGGTGCACTGTCAGTACGCCCCCTGATGACAGCCTTCTAGAGAGGGAAAGGGGTCAATAGAACCCCTGAGATATTATCTTACAGGCAGGTGCAATCATCCATTGCACCTGCATTCAAGGATATCTCTAATCCCCCTTAAAAGTGCAGGCGGGTTGCCACGTGGACTGTGAAACACAGAGCTGCGTCAAAGCAGCCACTGTTTTTCACATGAATGCGATGCCCTAGTGCAGCATGACTTTGCAGCTGCCCTGGGGGCAGCACATTCAACATAATACGGCGCACTCTTCTTGCTAACGCCAAGCGCACCTTTTGAAAGGTGTGCTCGGCACTAACAGGGAGAGTGCGCTGTATTCTGTAATGCGTCCTCGGGTTTCCATCATAACCCACGCACTTTCGTAAAGGGTGCAACCCAAACCGAAGCAAAGATAAGTGTATAGTGTCAACTATAAGATATTAGTTCACAGTACACTAGTGGTAAAGCTTCCTAAGGGACATATCAGCAAGGGCCGGCGATAATTATCACTAAGCGCACTTAGCGCTAGGATAATTATCGCGGGCTATCATGGAATTTTATCGCTGAGATAGTGTGTTATCAGCAACGCTTATCTCAAAAGCGATAAAATTCTTCGCGCTAAAAGCCAAAAGTGAGATTATCGCTGGAAATCCAGCGATAATCTCACACATTTTGGCGTTAGTTTGCTGATAAGGCAGGGCATATTTAGCCATTATATCCACCTTACATTGGATATAATGGCTAAGTCAGGGTGAAAGCAGGCGTAAGGAAAGTAGCGTTAACTGTGGTTAGCGCTACTTTTCTTATCGCTATGCCTGTTAGCGATTCCCTTGATAATTGGAGAAATGTCGGTTAGCGACATTTCTCCAGTTTTTATTGGACGGAACGCCCACTTTGGTTCTCAATAGAGATGCAAAGGTGGGCGTTATGGGAAAGGGAGCTAAAGCAAGGAATCACGCGTTAGCGTGACCTTGATGATTAAGCGATAAAATTAGCGTCGCTTTTCCCCTGGAGTCTGTTCTACTCACCTCTAAGCATCAGAAAAAACATTCTCAGTCCTTGCGTCCAGTATATACAGTTTATACCTGAATACATCCTATACAAACTAAAGAATGTAACATGTTACCCAGTTCCAACGGAGAACATGTCGAGTGTATTTGGAAAGTCTCCAACTTGAAGTCAAAAAATCTATAAGAGAATAATAAATTCACACCATCACCCCCAAACGTAGCTCCGTCCAGTGAACGTTTGACTACATCAAGTCAACAGTGTCAATCCTCCTACACATAACACCTGAATTCTCATTGCATGCACAACAAACGTCCAATTGCCTCCTACATTGGTCAGTTTGACCCTACTGTAAAGTCTAACAACACTTTTCAATAATACAAGTGACAGTATCACATGCGGGTAATTGTGTTCATTAACGTACTATCTCCACGCCCTTATTATGCGAGAAATAATCCACCTGAAATAACAGAAAGCTAAGGAAGCCTGTTGTGAACCCCATAAAATTGAGCATTGACATCCCTAGAGTATTCAAATCAAGAGGTGAGTAAAACGCGCCATCACATTACGGGTACAATACGTCAAGTGACAATATCACATGCCTGCAACTGTGTCCATTAGCATACTATCACAGTGCACTCTTTATGCAGGTAACAATCTGACTAAAATGACAGAAAACCAAGGAAGCCTGAGAGAACCCCATATATGTAATTTTGAACATCGAGATATGAAATCGATCTAATGGTTCGTCCATAAGTAGGAATGTCAAACATATCTCCCCAAGTTATTGAAACCAGTTATGCGTGGGATGAGAAATCAGGGTTATGTCTAGAATAAGTGACGATGCTGACTTGATGTAGTCAAATGTTCTCTGGAGGGAGCTGTGCTTGGAAGTGATAGTGTGAATTTCTGATTCTCTTTAAGATGTCTTGACTTGAAATTGGAGACTTACCAGATACACAGTTTTGCAGCCACAAGATAGGATCTGGTGACATTTGGGGGTCCATTAGGATGTAGGGCAGATCGCCACCGCCCGCATGGCCTGCATGGCCTGCCCGGCAACCATTTCCCCCCCGCCATATTAGTATGGCACGGGGGACCCCGGCGGACGAGTCGACCGGGCAGAAACGGTGCACAATATGGTGGTGGTGTCTGCATGACACTGCCATCCATATTAGGATGCAGGTGGAGACATGCCTTTCTGCTGCCACGGAAAGGCATGCAGGGTTTGCTGTCGGGGGCCCGTTGCGGGCCCCCAGGGTAGTGGGGGTGTGGGGGGTGCACATGGGGGTACCTATGGTACCCCCCTGCATTGTCATGGACATGGTGGCAGGCACCTCACAGTGCCTGTCACCTTGTGCATGACAATGCACACAGCGCATTCCCAGCCTTGTGGTGGGCGGTGCTGTGAGCATCACCCGCCACAATGCTGGGAATGGAGGATGCCACCGCCACTGTGGCGGTGGCATCCTAATTGCAGGTGCGGGACCGCCACACCACTGGCGGCCGGTCCCAGTATCGCTAGGGTGGCGGGTGGACTAAAGTCCGCCCGCCATCCTAATGGGCCCCTTAGTGAGCATAATACAATACTCACATAATATATAGGTTCTCTGTTGAGACTGGGTTACATGTTACATTCTTTTTTTTGCATAGGATATATTCAAACCTAGATGCAAGGTCTGAGATTTTGTTCTGATGCTTAGAGGTGAGTAGAACAGACTCCAAGTGAAGAGAGATGCTGATTTCTGGACATAGTTTGATATTTGGATACGACAACGTAATGGGAAGCATGTTGTACTTACAGCACGAGAATGCACTTTCTCCTCCAGATCTACTCTTAAGTAAACTTTTTTCATCTCTCTATTCGCATCTGAGACTAGCTCGTGATATTGAAAGGACTTCTGAAACTTTACCACTAGCTTGCTGTCAACTAATATCTCATAGTTGACACTATAGATTTAACTTTCTCTTCAGTTTGGGGTGCACCCACTATAAATGTGTGTGTATTATGATAGACACTAGAGTTTCACAGAGACTAATAATCACCATGGTGATATTTTGGGATTGGGTTAGTACATTTGAAAAGTGTGACTGAGGTTGGTATTTTTAGGCCGAGCCTGGGCAGCGGATGCGCTGCTCTGCGGGGCATGCTGTATTCGGGTATGGAGTTGAAGCTCCGCCTGCTCTCCGCCCACATTTTTCATTGGCTTGTGCCATTGTCCTTTGTAAATGCTGGTTTCTGATTTGTTAACAGGCTTATTTGTCCCTCCTTAGCATCACCTTGTCTTCATTTGTATCCTCCCATGAGGACTGGCCCTTTTAATTATGTTGTTACACGGTGTATCTTGTTTAGTCTGCAAGCACTATTTTCTATAATGAGTTTATACGACTGCAGGCACAGCATGCTTTCCTGCAGCATTCAGTGCGCCATGCGTGCTTTCACTTTCAAAGCAGCCAGAACAATGGTGACCATTTCTTTGAAATTAAATAGGTTTTTCATTTACAAGTGTTTCAACTATTGGCATTGTAAATTACGCGTTATATTTATGTGTTAATTATCAGAACAGATAAATGAAAGGCATTGTCATTTACATGTCAATAGCTTAAACTCTCGCAAATGCGAGATCTATTGCATTGCAAATGCACTTTGTTTTTGTAGTGCTGATAAAATTGATGGTAAATTCAATATAAAATGAAACACATGTTGGCTATGAGGTTGTGAAGACTGAAAATAAAGTGGAAATAATAATATCAACTTCTGGTGGACATTTAAAAATGTGGTCACTGATTTGCTGTTCAGGAAAATATTGTTTGGAAGCTGTTTTGTCTTCATCATTGGAAGGGTTTGGTGGCTGCTTCTATTCCATGGAGCACCATTGGCAATTAATGAATTGGAAACTTTGGTATACACAATGATTCTGCACAGTGTGACCCTACTACTTCATTTTGGAATTGGAAAGAACTTAACTGACAGGGTATGTGAAATAAAACATACAACCATGAAAACATGGCGACTGCGAAATACACCAGAGATAAATGTTGTGTTAAAAAAATATTTTTAGTGCATGATTCCCATGGGGTGTATTGGTGCTGGCTCTGTTGAGTAGGCTTATAAAAGTAGACAAAGAGCCATGTTTTAAGTTCTTTTCTGAAGAATAGCAGACTAGACATGGCTCTAATGTAGGGGGGGGAGTTTGTAACATGCTTTGGCAGTGTACATCACAAAACCACTGCAACCCCCCCTCCCCCAATTGGTCCGTTTAAAACTAGGAATGCTGAGTTTCTTCATTCCAAAGGACTGCAGGTTTCTGGTTGACTCATACCCCTTGAAACTGTCTCAGGAAGTATGAACAAATCCTCCTGCAGGGCCCTATAGGCTAAACACAGAGCCTTAAATGTGATATGTGCCTGATTGGGAATCAGTGCACATTGTGGATAGCTTGTGAGGCAAATTTAAGTTTAGGGTTCCCTGAAAGCAATCTACCTGAAGGGTTCTCAGTTTATTAATGTATTACAGGTGCATATTAAGATACAGGCCATTGCAGTAATCCACCATTGAAAAAATCATAGAAGTAACCACCATTGTTTTTCCCTCAGCAGGAATATATGTGAGAATTTTTTTGATCATCTTCAAGATGTAAAAAGAGGATGAAATAACTGCATTCACCTGCGTACCAAAGATAAGTTTGTTGTCCATAACAACTTCGTTTTGGGCTTTGTTCACCAGAAAAGACAAAGTTCCAAGCTTCTCCAGCCACCAAGATGTAGACCAAAAGAAAGGCTGATTTACAAAGTTAAGTTTTAATCAATTTGTTTGCATCCAGTTACTAATTGCCAACATGCAGTCATGAATTCTCTCACCTGTGCCTTTGCCCTTGACACAGAGTGATACCACAATTTGTGTATCATCCGCATACAGTGTTAATTCAAAGCCAAAAGATCTAATAAGTGATGCCAAGGAAGTCACATAAACAATGTTGGACTAAGTAAGGATCCCTGCAGGACCCACATGGAAATGAGTAGAGGTCTGGAACAAATTGCTCCAGGTCTACTGTTTATGTACGCCCTGTGAGGAAGGATTTCAGTAAGGCGAGTTCAGTCCCTTTGATCTCGATGGTTCGGAGATGGCCAACCAACAAATTGTGGCCAGCCGTATTGAAGGCCGCTGTAAGATAGACTAGGATGAGGGCTGACCTGCCTCCCTTGTCCAAAGTGGCCCTTTTCTCTTCAGTTGTTGTGATCAGAGTTGTCACAGTGCTATGACCACATGTGAAGCCGAACTGAGTGGTATCCAACAGCTGATTTTTCTGTATGAATTGCGCAAGCTGTTGATTCATTGCCTTTTCTACAATCTTTGCTGGTAGCGGAAGGCATAAAATGGCGCTGTTGGTGTTAGGAGCCATAGGATTCAGACTAGGTTTTTTTTTATCAAGAGCAAAATAGATGCAATCTTCCATTGCTTGGGAAAATAACCTGTCTTAAACATGTCATTGAAGATGCTGATAAGGTGCCTAGTAATTATTTCTGGGGCTAGCTTATTTTCTACAGGGGGACATGGGTCAATCGGTGATCCTGACTTAGCAGCTTGAATTTGCATCATTACTTTGTTACTAGTAGTAGCCTAAAATTCTGTGCAAGTGGCCTTTCCTGGGTCTGAAACCGGCTTATTAGTTTCTTCCTGAGTGCAGATTTGATTGTGATCAAACTTATTATATATCTGTTCCACTTTATCATGGAAGGAACTTGCGAAATGATCCACAATGTATAACAAAAACAATGTAAAGCAAATGGGCAGAGAGGCAACATGTCTCATGAGCCTGAATTTGACAAATGTGATAGGGCGGGATTCTTGCCCACCTGGTTATCTCCAAGAATCCTCTCCGGTCGCCAGGATCTTTTTATCTGCTAAATAGTGTAGAGGGGAGGAAATCATTATTAAAACGTAATCACCAAAGTTAGATCTCATTTGGAAAGGACCACTGACTCCGAATCTAAAATTTATAGGACTTTATTACAACCAAAAATAACTGAACATACAGACACCTTAGTACAAGGTGCAAAAGGTAAATGGGCACTAATACAAATGCAAGTCTACGTAAAAGTCTCATACGACTCAGAACATAAAGAATAACCAATTCTAGTAACATAAGAAAAGCAATGGTTAAGCCAACGTCTACCTTAGGAATCATTAGCATAAAAGGAAAGAAAGGTTGGTAATCTGTCCCTGCTCTATCGCTAAGGTGACATCCCTACTTAACATTTACCTTCCCAGGCAAGAGAATCAAAAGGTGTCAGAAGTGAAGACTTCCTTAGAAGTACATTTACGTGGAGCTCGTTTTAAGGTGCTCCTTCTGGCTTCCCATCTAAGTCTCAACTGCTCAACCCACGGGGCACTGTCCCTAATACAAAACCCCAAAAACATAGAACACGCCCTTCGGCACACCTCTTCAGCCAGGTCTTCTTCCAGTACTTTTCCAACGAAACTTGTCTCGGCTCCAACAACGGAGACCTTGGGTCCCAGGCACCTTCTCCGCTGAAAGCATCATCCTCAAATTCCAACGTACTCCCCTGTTGGCTTCTCGTAACATCCTAACTCCTAAAACAAAGACCTAGTCTCACTAACGAGCTAAATGTCCTTGCACCTGCGACAGAAACATGGGAATGAAAACTTTTTCTCTTCTCTAAGATTTTCAACGCTCTGCAACTCAAAGCCTTTACCAAGGGAAATCATTTTCAGCCTACAACATTAGCTAACATAAGAAATTAACAGGCCTTTCTCTTTAAACGTATATGCGATCAGGCCTTTACACTGTTAAACACATTACTAAATCACACTCTAAGCATTAGTTCATTATTCTCAAATACGTAAATAAGCAACTTACACGTGTAACTTTAACATGGCACACGTTTAACCTAATACATTGCATTACATGAAAAGTAATCATTATGCATTTTCTAAAAAACATTCACGATAATCTACACCGTTACTCCTCCTGAAAAGCATTATTACATTTCTGATCACCTCTATGTTAATCGATATAGCGCTCTTAGCCCGCATCGATTAATATGCGGGTGCTGACTAACGGTGAATATGATGCACCCCTACAAATTTCAGAATAACATGACGCTCTATCAAATGTAAAGTAACAAAGAAGTGAAAGTGTATAAATCATTTTTTAATGAAATTACCCACATCATGATTGAAAAGAATATTGGCTCCAGTTCAAAAATGCTAATTTCCCAATACGTGCTAACAGAGATCAGGAAAAAAGGTGCATTTTGTTCATGCAATGATTCACAAAGGTAATTTGCACAAGGAGAAAATGTGAAGCATAGACACAAATTCCTTTGCATGCACTCATTTTGCTCCACAGTCATTTTACACCTGTGAAGTGCTTGATTTGAGATCGGAGTTCCAGTGCTCGGCTTGGGCACTTAATTGTCAAAACTTATGACAACCACCATATACTGGCGCCGTTTGTGTAATTAAGAGAAGCAGAACACCAGTTGTTTTTAAATTCAATATATATTAAAAACACCTAATACCAGCCGGCCAAGCCATTCATTGGGGGCCTCGAATAGCCTGAATTGAAATGCTTATAGCAATGTGATGGTTAGCAGTTCTGTAGGTACTTTAATTGGCAGCGCTGCCAGTGGCAATGGGAGGGCCAAGCTGAGGTGGCCTCGTGACGAGGGTCCTGGCACTTATGTTTTTTTTAACAAATTAGGCACTACACTTGTGATATGTGTGAGGGGTGCGGCAGAGGCTGATTCCAGCGTATCCCTGTTTCTTAAAGAGATACACTGGAAAGTGTTCGTGGTGTGGCTTCCGTTTCCCCATGGCTGGCCTATACTGTCATAGAGCTACCAAATGTGAACAAACAGTGAAACCAGGGGCACACATGTCAATGTTTGTCAATATTAGGCATAGCCAACATTTTGTCCTCAAATGAACGGCCTATCTCCTGGGGAAATGAATCTGAGAGGGCTTGGTCATATTTTCATTCGTGCCTATCGCTTTAAACACAATTTACACATAGACAGACAAAAAGTATCGAATATGGTCCTCTTTTGCCATTGAGGGACTTACACCATAAACCATGAGGCCACAGGCATTGTGCTGCATGTTCTGTATTTTTATATTACATGTGTATTTTGGAGGGGTTTGCTTGAGATCTTTGAGGACTAGTGGGATTGTTTGTGGATTAAAAATGAAAACAATTATTAAATAGTTAATAATTTAAAATTTAGGAAGACACATTTTGCGGAAGGAAGATATTTTTAGGCTGTTTTCTGCAAGGTGTGGCAAACAATGCTTATTGATTGAAGTTAAAATGTTTATGGTTTGATTTTGCTGCATGAATAAAATATTGATTAAGCTGTAGTCAATTGTAAAGGTGTGTAGAGTGCTGTGGGCTGTCATTATGATTACATGATATATTCTTGACATGTTGCACCTTAACAACACATAACACATCACAGTGTTGGCATTATCAAAAACTTCTGTCAACATCAAATAGATAAGTTATCCAGGCTATACAATGTATACATTCTATGAATAATATACACATTACCTGTGACGTCTGGCCACTGATGCTCTCCTCCGTCCTCTTCTTCCTGCTCTGGTCCTGCAGCAGGATACAGGAAGTAGAATGAACCACCCTGCTCCCAGGCTCCCGATAGCCAATCACAATGCTGCAATGGAGCGTTGTGATTGGTCTTAGCACCGTGGATCGGCACTCGACCAGGGAATGGGGACCTGGGCATGTTCTTCATGCAAGTTTTAATGAGTGTATGATTAGATGTGTGGTTGAGTGAGTGGCTGTGTGAGCGCCTGTATTTGAGACTGAGTGGGTGTGTGAGTGGCTCTGTGGGTGAGTGAGTGGATGTGTGGGTGGGTAAGTGGATATGTGTGGGACTGTATGGGTGAGTGAGTGGGTGTCTGAATGGCTGCATGGGTGAGTAAATGGGTGTGTAAGTGGCTGTCTGGTTGAGTGAGTGGCTGTTTTAGTGGCTGTTTGGTTAAGTGAGTTGGTGTATGTGTGGCTGTATTGGAGAGTGAGTAAATGTGAGAGTACTTGTATGTATGTGAAATGTGTATGTAAGTGGTTGTGTGGGTGAGTGAGTGAGTATGTGAGGGCTTGTATGGGTGTGTGAGTGGCTGTTGATAGACTGTATGGGTGAGTGGGTGTGTGAGTGGCTGTATGGGTGTATATGTGAGTGTATGAGTAGCTGTATGTGTGAGTGTGTGGCTGTGTGAGTGAGTGTGTGGCAGTGTGACCTGTATGAGTAAGTGACTGTTTGTATCAGTAGGTGTATGAGCAAGTGAGTGGTTATGTGAGTGGCTGTATGAGTATAAGTGAGTGTTTGAATAGCTCTATGTCTGAGTGAGTGGTTTTTTGACTACTTGTATGGGTCTGTGAAAGGGCATGTGAGAGGCTGTGTGGGCATGTGAGTGGGTATATGAGAGGTTGTACAGGGGTGTGAGTGGGTATGTGAGTGCATCTGTGGATGATGTCCTCAGTGATGTCACTGACCATGTCATGAGTGATGTAATATATGAGGTCATAAGCAATGCATTGCAGGGCCATAAGTTATAGTTAGCCAATCTAAATATAACTGCTGAATTTCACTGATTTTCTACCAGTGAAATCTGAGCCTAACTGTAACCTTTGTTTTTCTCAGTGAATTATAAAGTTTTTTTAATTCTATTTCCTAGCTATCATGTCCTGGTAACCCTTTGGTTCGTTCTGTGAAGTTCCAAGTTTTATTAATGTTGTTTCCTAACTATAATGTCCCTATAACCTTTTTAAGTGAATTTCTAAGGTTTTTTAAATTTTATTTCCTAAATGTAACCACTAACATTTGCCCATGAGTGTGTGAGTGAGTGCATGGGTGTCTCAGTAAGTCTTTGAGTGGATGTGAGTGTCTGTGGGGGTCTGTCAGTGGATGTGTGAATGTCTGAGTAGGTCTGTGACTAGATGCATGAGTTTCAGAGTGGGACTGTGAGTCGATGCATGAGTGTCCGAGTGGATCTGTGAGTTAGTGTGTGAGTGTCTGACTGGGTCTGTGAGTGGGTGTATGAGTGTCTTTGAAGGTCTGTGAGTGGATGGATGAATCTCTGAGTGGGTGAGTGAGTGGGTGTGTGAATGTCTAAGTGGGAAAGTCAGTGGGTCCATGACTCTCTGAGTGGATCTGTGATTGTATGCATGAGTCTCTGCGTAGGTCTGTTAATAGGAACATGAGTGTCTGAGTGGGTTTGTAAGTGGATGAGTGTCCAAGTGGATCTGTGAGTGGGTGCATGAGTGTCTCAGTGGGTCTGAGTGTGTGTGTGTGTGAATCTCTGAGTGGATGAATGAGTGTGAGAGCTGGTGTGTGAGTGAGTGTGTTTCTGAGTGGGTCTGTGAGTATGAGTCTCCCAGTGGTTCTGTAAGTGGGTGAATGAGTGCTTGAATAGATATGTGAGAGGGTGAATAAGTATCTGAGTGTGTCTGTCAGTGGGTGCATGAGTCTCAGAATGGGTTTGTGAGTGTGTGAGTAGGTCTGTGAGTTGGTACATGAGTGGGTCTGTCAGTGGGTGCATGGTAAAGAAAGTAAGGGGGCACACGGGAGCAGGTCTTCATTCTGGCTCCACCTGTGACAGTCCTCCTGTCCAGCCTGCCTGCAGTCCGCTACCCTATTGCTGCCTTTGAATTTGTGCCTCCTCCACTCATTTTTTGCAAAATATTCTGCCTCTTCTCTCCGTGTTCCTGCTTTCTATTTTGCCTGTGTCTGCTCATTATGCCTGTTATTTTGCCTCTTTTTGCTCACACCTGACCATTAGTCTGTCTCTTGCTGCTTGTTTCTGACCTCTATTTTGTGTTTTGCTGCTCGTCTCTGACTGCTATTTTATCTCTGTCTGTTCATTCTACCTATTATTTTGCCTCTTTCTGCTTGCTCATGACCTTTATTTTGCCTCTTTCTGCTCATTTTGGACCTTTCCTCTGCCTCTTGCTGCTGATTTCTGACCTTTATTCTGTCTCTTTTTGCTCCCTACTGACCTTTATTCTGCCTCTGTCTGCTCATTACTGACCTTTATTCTGCTTCGTTGTGCTCATTTCTGACCTTTATTCTGCCTCTTTCTGCTCGGTTCTAACCTTTATTCTGCTTCTTTGTGCACGTTTCCGTCCTTTATTCTGCCTCTTGCTTCACCTTTCTAACCTTTATTTTGCCTCTTTCTGCCAGTTTCTGACCTTTTTTCTGCTTATTTCTACTCATTTCTCACCTCTTTCTGCTCATTGCCAACCATTATTTTATAGCTTTCTGCATGTTTCTCACCTTTACTTTGACCCTTTCTGTTATCTTGTGACCTTTATTCTGCCTCTTTCTGCTCCCTTCTGACCTTTATTCTGCCTCTTTCTTCTCATTCCTGACCTTTATTTTGCCTCTTTCTGTTAATTTCTCACCTCTATTTTGACTCTTTCTACATGTTTTTCACCTTTATTTTGACTAATTTAGCTAATTTTTCACCTTTGTTTTGCCTCTTGGTGCCGGGTTCTGACCTCTATTTTTCCTCTTTCTGCTTGTTTTTCATCACTATTTTGCCTCTTGCTGCTCATTTCTGACCTTTATTCTGCCTCTTTCTGCTCCTTTCTCCCCTTTATTTTGCATCGTTCTGCTCGTTGCTAACCATTATTTTGCCTCTGACTGCTCATTTCTCACCTTTTATCTGCCTTTTCCGCTAATTTCTGACCTTTATTCTGCCTCTTTCTGCTCCCTTCTGAGCTTTATTTTGCCTCTTTCTGCTCGTTTCTGACCTCTATTTTGCCTCTTGCTGCTTGTTACGGACTGCTATTGTGCCTCTTTCTGCTTGCTGCTGACCTTTATTTTGCCGCTTTCTGCTCATTTCTGGCCTTTTTCTGCCTTTTACTGCTGGTGTCTGACCTCTGTTCTGCCTCTTTTTGCTCCTTTCTGAGCTTTATTCTGCCTCTTTCTGATCACATCTGACCTTTATTTATCCACTTTCTGCTCATGTCTGACCTTTATTCTGCTTCTTTGTACTCATTTCTGACCGTTATTCTGCCTCTTGCTGCACGTTTGTGATCTTTATTTAGCCTCTTTTTGCTAGTTTCTGACCTTCATTCTGCTAATTCCTGCTCATTTCTCACCCTTATTCGGCCTCTTTCTGCTTGTTTCTGGCCTTTATTTTGCCTCTTTCTGCTCTATTCCCCAGGACCACTGGGGAACCTCAAGGCCATTGCTGCAGCACTGTGGGAGCTGCTGGAAAGGCAGCATCCTCCATGAAGGGAAAACCTTTTCTTCCTTCTCACTCCCCGCATGTGAGTGGGCAAGGAAAAAGATGAGCTTCCGCTTCCAGCAGGTGGGAGTGCTTTGACAGCCCCTACCCGCTGGAACCAGAATGTATGCTTTTGCTACCAAGCAAAAGCAAACAGCTATGTACCAGCGGTTGGCACCCGTGGACATAGCAGGAGCTTACTCTGGGGGTTGGTGGTCCCCATGGACATGTATGGCTCCAGGAGGGTGGGGCTACGTGGTCCCCTTCCTTCTGTTTCCACTGGCCACCCCTGGAGATGGTGGTCGCCCCCCTCTTTAAAAAAAAAAAAAACGACATGGAGAGATGGCAGTCCCATTGGGAATAGGGGGGTCCACGTGCCCCTGCTCCATATTTAACTTAGCCTCAGGGAGGTGGTCTGCCCCGTGATTGGGGGGCGTCTGAGCTCCTCCAGCATTTTTTATATTATGCCCCAGGGAGATGGTGGTCCCCGGGGCATAATCACTCACAAGGAGGGGGGCTGGCTCACCTGGGGGCTATAATGGGCTATAATGTAGACAACCGCAGTGTCGTGTAGTTCCCAAAAATATATAGGATCTGCGCATTTGTAGGTAACATAAACTGAGGGATTGGTGCCTGTAGACCAGCTAGCTCACAGTGCCACAATAAGCCCCCTAACCTTACCAAAGAGCGCATTGTTTCTAGCAACCATTGGACATGACAACCCTTGATCCTTCAGGGATCGAGGAAACAGTATAGATACACAGAATAAACGTTGGGGACGTTTTCAATAAGCCTTTATTGTACCAGCGTCATTCTAGTATAAAGCATATTTGCTGCGACAATCATTAGACAGAATCAAATGTAAAAGATTACAAGCACCAACAGAGTTAATAGAAGGTAGAATTCTAGCATAGTGCTAAAACGGTGAATATATGCAGGCATATAAACATGACAGTAATCAAGTGTACCCCTACGATGAGGACCCTAAGTGTGCTTGAGTGTACCTAGCATGTATGTGGGTATAAAACCAAGAATCCCCTAGGAAAGAGCCAACCCCATTTTACCTGATGGGAGTAAATGAAGGCCCCGTCTTGGTCATGAGTTGGATAGCCCGCAAGGGATGTCGTACCGCTGTGCGTTGAAGCTTCAGCGTGCCAGGACCTCAGTGTCTTGAGTCAGCATGAAAGTGTCTCCTCTAGTTGCCTAGTTAAGGTACTGTTCTTTTATACCACAAAGATAGCATCGAGGTTCCTACCACAATCACTATGTTGTGAGTACGAATATGGAAATGAGCCTAAATCAATAATTGCAACTTTGCAAAGTAGTTCTGTCACCCTAGAACGCGGATAACCATGACTTTCGTACAGAGTATGATTATCCTGTTATGTACGTCATGTGCAGGGGACTTTTCTAAGAATCCGCATGCATAATAAATTAGGCTAGTTTAAGGAAACCAATCAACATTTATTCAGCACATAACTGAGTTAAAGGTCAGTGCTAGAACCTTATGCAGGGCAAGGTAGGACAAGTAAATGTAAAAGGTTGTTTTGCTACTTAGGTCAAGGTTGGGGCATTTAACTTAGCCCCAGGGAGGTGGTGGTCTCCACGGCTGGGGGGAGGGGTCTGAGAGCCCCCACATGTTTAATATTAAGCCCCAGGGAGATGGTGGAACCGGGGCATAATTAATCCCAAGGAGGGGGACCTGGCCCACCTGGGGGCTATAATGTAGATCGCACTTGTTATATACTTCTTTTTTTTCTGCAGTGGATTTCCTGCTCCGTTGCCTTCCCTTGGCAAAATCTTTCTTTAAAGGGCTTTTTGACTCTGTCATGGTCACAGAGAGGCCCCAGTACCACAGTTAGAGTGTCAGGATATTCCTACCCTGCCCCCTTTTCTTTAAAAAAAATGTTTTTTCAAGAACTCAGCTGAAGCCGAGTCCCAAGATGGCTGCCAACACTTCTTGGTTGAAGTGTTGGCAGCCAATCACATTTCAGCGCGTGGACTGTCGGGTCCTCATATATACAAATTTGGAATTCCCTTAATATATCAAAACTACTGAACAGATTTACACCAATTTACATAAAGGTCACTTTCTGGACCAATGGCTACATTTCTGACAGATTTGGTGTAATTCCGTTCAGTGGTTCGGGCTGTAGCTGTGTCTAAAATGCCTATGGGAGATTGCATGAGGAAAACACATTTTGGAACTCCCCCTTTTTCTCGACCCCTGCTTGACGAATCACCGCAAGACTTTTAAGACAGCAGCTGAATTGAGTGGCAAACTAGCTTTGAAAATTTCGAAAGGATTCGTCAAATTACGCCAAAGTTATTGGCAAAACAATAGACACTTTTCCTATTTAAAGTATGTCCTAACTGAAACTACCTACTGGCGATCATGGGTAATATATATATATATATATATATATATATATATATATATATATATATATATATATATATATATGTATATTCACTAAAAAAAAACATAGGTTTCAGGCACGTTATAGTTAGGAATTAGCATTTAAAAAACCTTAGAAATTCACTGAAAAAACCATAGGTTTCAGGGGCGTTATAGTTAGCTGGACTTTTCACTCGTACAAAACCATTGAAATTCCCCCGTTATAGTTGGTTCAGCTAACTATAACTTGCACGCCCGCAATGCACTGCTGATGACTTCACATATTACATCACTCATGCCATGGTCAGTGACATCACTCATGACATCACTGATGACATCTCAAATGACATCACTAATGACATCACTGATGACATCATCCTTGTGATAGAGTGGCAGACCTCCTCTTCCCCTAATATAACCTTTGATACACACATTCAAAAATAGAAACTACAATGTTCAAAACAATGGACATACCAATACCAGTTACAACAACCTATTCTGTAATTCTAAGATCCACATACACATCCACTCATTCACCAACAGTTCTATACAGTCACTCATACATGTACTCACTCATCATATGTACTCACACACCTATACATCCTGTTACACAACGCCACTCATCCATAGAGTTACTCACACACATAGTCACTCATGCTAATAAAGAATCAAACATCCATTTACTTGCATATACAGTTATACACACACCACCACACTTACTTCTACAGAAACTTACACATACTTAGTCTTTTAAACAATCACTTATAGAAACACATACTTATTCATACAGGAACTCTTTCAATCTCTCACTCTCACATATACTCACTTATATACACCAATAGTCACATATACTAGTT
This sequence comes from Triturus cristatus, assembly GCF_964204655.1. Taxonomy (NCBI): domain Eukaryota; kingdom Metazoa; phylum Chordata; class Amphibia; order Caudata; family Salamandridae; genus Triturus; species Triturus cristatus. The sequence continues at coordinate 1,578,684,909 of NC_140590.1, forward strand.
TAAAACATATGTAGTTACTCATAGAGACACTATTGAGACAGTCATTCGCTAACTAACACACCCATGCACACACTCATCCACCCATACAGTCCTGCACACATGCTGTCTTCAACACATACAAACAGTGTGTCACTCATTCATGCACCTATGCACTACGTAATACCCCCACCGAACCATACAGACACTCAGACACTCATACTGATACTCAAAAAACCAACTAATAACCTATATAGACACTCATGTAGCTACTCACCAACCCATGCAGCCACTTATACACAAAGTGAGAGACTGATACAGATATTTACACATTTAAACATTACTCACTAAGCCATGTATTCACTAAGATACACTTAATCAGTCAGTTATACAATCAATTTTTCAAAAACAAATCATCCATTTAGACACTTATATACCCATTTATTCTTCCATCGACCTTGAGATATACATATATAAAACATATGTAATTTTCAGAAAAACACACATTCACTGGATGATGTCATCAGTGATGTCATTTGAGATGTCATCAGTGATGTCATGAGTGATGTCACTGACCATGTCATGAGTGATGTAATATGTGACGTAATCAGCAGTGCATTGCGGGCGCGCGAGTTATAGTTAGCTGAACTAACTATAACGGGGGAATTTCAATGGTTTTGTACGAGTGAAAAGTCCAGCTAACTATAACGCCCCTGAAACCTATGGTTTTTTCAGTGAATTTCTAAGGTTTTTTAAATGCTAATTCCTAACTATAACGTGCCTGAAACCTATGGTTTTTTCAGTGAATATATATATATATATATATATATCACTTTGACTTGTGACTCATCCGATTTGAAAAGACGAGTGCAGACCTTCAACTGTGCAAATTATTTATTGTTCAGTCTTCTGCCATTACGCGTTTTGGGCGTACAAGTGGCCTTGATCACATGACAGCGCTCAAAACAGTGTCCCGCTTTTTTAAAGTTCCAGTGCTAAAATAAATTCATAAAAATAGACAAGATACTCAGCTTCCACTCTATATAATACACGCATAAATGCTTGTTGTCATTTTGAATATTCTCATTGATCATATTGGCTTGGAACAATAAATGTATTGACCAGTATACAAATATAAATATTATTTTCCATATGATTCAATGTCATTATCCAAATCAAAATACCGGCGTAAATGCCGTCTTGAGCAGTGCTATAGGTCAATTTCATGAATGATTATACGTGGATGAAAAATGTGCTCACCTAAACGAAAAGATGAAAAAAGTAACTGTGTGTATTATAAAATCTAATATGTAGAGAATGAAGAGTCTAATAGTGGCATACTCATAACCAATACATTGTATCACATCATATTGGCATATTAGCTTTTCAAACAAATATATATTGACACAAACTATACCATTGCTTGATTGGGGCGATCCACTGTCATGCATTTTCATTAATCGCGTAATGCATATTTGCATTGAAGTGGACCCGTATTTCATCCATCATAGCTAATGTTAATAAGTAAAGTGCCCTAGTGCTACAGTACCTCAGATACAAGTGCCACAAGCCAAAAAGTGCAAATAGAGAGAACAGAGATTCTAATATCAAGGTTGTGCAAAAACATCAATAATGATACTGAAATAATTTTTCATTTTTGATGCAACATATCAAGATGTTTCTTTCTAAAATTTCAAAAGGGATCAAAGAAAATTACAATGTTGGAATCATACATACTATAAAAACCCTGTTGTGCTGTTAATCACGAACTCTTGAGGGAACGGTGGGGGCCTCAACCACAGGTATAAATTGGCGCTGGGGCCAGTGATGCAATCATCGCTCTTCACCTAACAAGGACAATTATTTTTGGTGATGAAGGAAGCAGCACACTTGTCTTGTGAAAACTGGGAGTCTTCAGGCAATATTTCGGGACTACTGTGACCAGAATGCCTGTGTGTAGAACGCCCACTTGGGCGGGACTCGCTATTGAAATAAATCAGCTGTTTTCAAATGAGCCTGCTTCATCCATCATTTCAGCCAGTGAACAAGAGCGTCAAATACGCTCAAAACGCTTTTGGCATGTATGGAGAGTTTTGGGGCATGCTGTCAACAGAGCTACCTGTGGTGATTTGTGTATTGACCCCTCTGCGTGTGGCAGCTTCTAAAGGGCAACCCTTTTGCATGGATTTCAAAGCGGCTGGCTCGGTCGCGGAGCTGCCCCGCCGCTTTTGGGCAGATCCTGAGTGCTGTTATTCACAGACTCTTGAGGGAACGGTGGGGGCCTCAACTACAGGTAGATATTGGCGCTGGGGCCAGTGATGCAATCATCGCTCTTCACCTAACAAGGACAAATATTTTTGGTGATGAAGGAAGCAGCACACTTGTCTTGTGAAAACTGGGAGTCTTCAGGCATTATTTCGAGACTACTGTGACCAGAATGCCTGTGTGTAGAACGCCCACTTGGGCGGGACTCACTATTGAAATAAATCAGCTGTTTTCAAATGAGCCTGCTTCTTCCATCATTTCAGCCAGTAAACAAGAGCGGCAAATATGCTCGAAACGCGTATGGCATGTATGGAGAGTTTTGGGGCAGGCTGTCAACAGAGCTACCTGTGGCGATTTGTGTATTAACCCCTCTGTGTGTGGCAGCTTCTAAAGGGCAACCCTTGTGCATGGATTTCAAAGCAGCTGGCTCGGTCGCCGAGCTGCCCCGCCGCTTTTGGTCGGATCCCGAGTGCTGTTATTCACGGACTCTTGAGGGAACAGTGGGGGCCTCAACCACAGGTAGATATTGGCGCTGGGGCCAGTGATGCAATCATCGCTCTTCACCTAACAAGGACAATTATTTTTGGTGATGAAGGAAGCAGCACACTTGTCTTGTGAAAACTGGGAGTCTTCAGGCATTATTTCGGGACTACTGTGACCAGAATGCCTGTGTGTAGAACGCCCACTTGGGCGGGACTCGCTATTGAAATAACTAAACAAAATGGTCGCACACTGCTCCACCCACTAGCGTGTTACCCCGAAGAACTGTGGTCCCTGTAGTCAGCGTCGGCGGGTACGCCTATGCTCAGTGGTGCGTGCAAGTCAGAGTAGCGTTAGCCATCCCTGGACACGTGTTTCGCGGTAGTTGCCGCTCGTCAGCAGGGAGTAGGAAGAGTGTGGGGTTGCATGTGTAGGCTGCTAAAATCATATCAGGTCTGGTACCTCTCGTAGCAACGCAGGTGCATAACCTACAGCCCGTCGGCTGTCGGGGCTCAGGGAGCCACTAAATAACTAAACAAAATGGTCGCACACTGCTCCACCCACTAGCGTGTTACCCCGAAGAACTGTGGTCCCTGTAGCCAGCGTCGGCGGGTACGCCTATGCTCAGTGGTGCGTGCAAGTCAGAGTAGCGTTAGCCATCCCTGGACACGTGTTTCGCGGTAGTTGTCGCTCATCAGCAGGGAGTAGGAAGAGTGTGGGGTTGCATGTGTAGGCTGCTAAAATCATATCAGGTCTGGTACCTCTCGTAGCAACGCAGGTGCGTAACCTACAGCCCGTCGGCTGTCGGGGCTCAGGGAGCCACTAAATAACTAAACAAAATGGTCGCACACTGCTCTTTGGGGTAACACGCAGGTAGGTCAGCAGTGTGCGACCATTTTGTTGTAACTATTTAGTGGCTCTCTGAGCCGGGGAGTCGACGGACTCAGGTTACGCACCTGCGTTGCTACGAGAGGTACTAGACCTGATAATGATTTTAGCAGCTTACATTGCAACCCTACACTCTTTCCTACTCCCTGCTGACGAGAGGCAACTACCTCGAAACACGTGTCCAGGGATGGCTAACGCTATTCACACTTGCACTCACGACACGAGCATAGGTGTATCCGCCGACGCTAACTACAGGGACCACAGTTCTTTGGGGTAACACGCAGGTAGGTCAGCAGTGTGCAACCATTTTGTTGTAACTATTTAGTGGATCTCTGAGCCGGGGAGTCGACGGACTCGGGTTACGCACCTGCGTTGCTATGAGAGGTACTAGACCTGATAATGATTTTAGCAGCTTACATTGCAACCCTACACTCTTTCCTACTCCCTGCTGACGAGAGGCAACTACCTCGAAACACGTGTCCAGGGATGGCTAACGCTATTCACACTTGCACTCACGACACGAGCATAGGTGTATCCGCCGACGCTAACTACAGGGACCACAGTTCTTTGGGGTAACACGCAGGTAGGTCAGCAGTGTGCGACCATTTTGTTGTAACTATTTAGTGGCTCTCTGAGCCGGGGAGTCGACGGACTCAGGTTACGCACCTGCGTTGCTACGAGAGGTACTAGACCTGATAATGATTTTAGCAGCTTACATTGCAACCCTACACTCTTTCCTACTCCCTGCTGACGAGAGGCAACTACCTCGAAACACGTGTCCAGGGATGGCTAACGCTATTCACACTTGCACTCACGACACGAGCATAGGTGTATCCGCCGACGCTAACTACAGGGACCACAGTTCTTTGGGGTAACACGCAGGTAGGTCAGCAGTGTGCGACCATTTTGTTGTAACTATTTAGTGGATCTCTGAGCCGGGGAGTCGACGGACTCAGGTTACGCACCTGCGTTGCTACGAGAGGTACTAGACCTGATAATGATTTTAGCAGCTTACATTGCAACCCTACACTCTTTCCTACTCCCTGCTGACGAGAGGCAACTACCTCGAAACACGTGTCCAGGGATGGCTAACGCTATTCACACTTGCACTCACGACACGAGCATAGGTGTATCCGCCGACGCTAACTACAGGGACCACAGTTCTTTGGGGTAACACGCAGGTAGGTCAGCAGTGTGCGACCATTTTGTTGTAACTATTTAGTGGCTCTCTGAGCCGGGGAGTCGACGGACTCAGGTTACGCACCTGCATTGCTACGAGAGGTACTAGACCTGATAATGATTTTAGCAGCTTACATTGCAACCCTACACTCTTTCCTACTCCCTGCTGACGAGAGGCAACTACCTCGAAACACGTGTCCAGGGATGGCTAACGCTATTCACACTTGCACTCACGACACGAGCATAGGTGTATCCGCCGACGCTAACTACAGGGACCACAGTTCTTTGGGGTAACACGCAGGTAGGTCAGCAGTGTGCGACCATTTTGTTGTCGCTATTGAAATAAATCAGCTGTTTTCAAATGAGCCTGCTCCTTCCAGTCAACAAGAGCGGCAAATACGCTCTAAACGTTTATGGCATGTATGGAGAGTTTTGGGGCATGCTGTCAACAGAGCTACCTGTGGCGATTTGTGTATTAACCCCTCTGTGTGTGGCAGCTTCTAAAGGGCAACCCTAGTGCACATATATATATTTATATATATATATATATATATTCACTTAAAAAACCATAGGTTTCACACATGTTATAGTTAGCTGGACATTTCACTCGTGAAAAACCATTGAAATTCCCCCGTTATAGTTAGTGCAGGCAACCATAACTCACGCGACCGCAATCCTCTGCTGATGACGTCAGATATTACATCACTGTATTTAGACACTTATTTACCCATGTCTTCTTCCATTAATTTTTAGCTATACATATATTACAAATATTTTTTTTTCAGAAAGACACATATGTCATCAGTGATGTAATATCTGACGTCATCAGCAGAGGATTGCGGTCGCGTGAGTTATAGTTGCCTGCACTAACTATAACGGGGGATTTTCAATGGTTTTTCACGAGTGAAATGTCCAGCTAACTATAACATGTGTGAAACCTATGGTTTTTTAAGTGAATTTGCAAGGTTTTTTAAATGCTAATTCCTAACTATAACGTGTGTGAAACCTATGGTTTTTTCAGTGAATTCGTACGTTTTTTTAAATGCTAAGCTATGTATTTTAAAAAATTTTTTAAGGTTTTTCACCGTGCGCGTACCGCACGGTGCGCTTCGCGCACCGTGCGCCCACGTTACGCAGTTCGCGGAATTTTTCCGTTTCTACCGTACGCGCACGTTACGCGTACTCAGCGATTTTTCGCAAAAAAATTAAAGGAAATTTTGGCCCTTGGGGGTCCTTCTGGGACCCCCTGACAAAGGCTAGGGGGTCAGGAACTGTCCACCCTGCCCCCTTTTCACATTCTCCACCTTTGTTTTTCACCCCCTCAGTCTGCAAAAGACAAAATGGCGGTCGACACTTCCTGGTTTCGACCGATTCGAATGTTTACTAAGATCTAACAACCAATCAGAATCGCGGTCGCGCACGGCAGCGTGCGCGTACGGTAAGTTTTACCGTACGCGCAAGGTGCACGCTTATAGATATATATATGCTTTTAAATGCTATTTTCTCAGGAAATACTGAACAGATTTACACCAGACCTGCAAAAGGCACATCCCTGACCTGAGGACTACCTCTCTGCCAAATTTCAAGTAATTCTGTTCAGCCGTTCGGGCTGTAGCTTGGACTAAAAGTCCTATGGAAAAATGCATTGGGAAAACGTGTTTTGGGACCCCCCCTTTTTCTCAGCCCCCGCTTGACGAATCCCCCCGAGACTTTCAGGGAAGGAGCGGAGCGGAGCGCCCCACCTAGTTTGACATTTTCGCGAGGATTCGTCAATCGGCACCAAAGTTATTCTAAGTAGAATGTTGCGGATTTCCTATGGAAACACGATCCTAACTATAACTATCTACTGGCGACCGCCAGTAGATAATATATATATATATATATATATATATATATATATATATATATATATATATATATATATACATACAAATTCTCCCCAGCCGGAGAGAAAAAACGGGACGAACTCTCGTATTCTTTTGGCTTTTTGCACTTTTTAATTAACTACACCGTGGCGGGCTGTTTGAGCAAAGCACGATCTACGCGTTTCGGAACGTCTGATTCCTTGCTCACGATCAACCTGGCTTCTGGGCATGCCCATGCATATGTTCAAATGGCTGTTACGTCATTTTCTGCCATAGTTCCCAGTGCCCCTATGCCTTCTGGAGGATGTAGTTTTGGTCTTTTTTCCTTTTTTAGCTGTTTTCATAATTTTTGTCAAATTTTTTGTAGAACGTGAAGGTGACATTCTGTTGACAGTTAACATGCACTTTTCAAAGTTCAAATCATTAGCAGAAATAATTGATTATGCATTTAATGCCCATTCTTTTTTCTCCTTGTTTTCAAAGGACTATTGTTTTATTATCTTGATTTTTCTTCCCTTCCATGGGAGACCATCAGTTTTTTTTCTCTCTCTCTCCTTCTCTCATCCGTTCTTCTGGGTTTTTTATATATATCTCTCTTTTCTTCACCGTTCTTCCATATTTTTTTTTTTTCATTCATTTCTTTATGTTCTTTTCTTTCCCACGAGAAGCTATGATGTTTTCATTACAAATGGATGTACAGCTCTTCCGACTGATTAAGCCCGTGAGGATGCAATGTTCGCAATTTCAAAATGTAACGCGATTCTTTTTGGCGTAGTTGTTTTTCACGATCTCCACCTCGTTCTTTCTTTGGGATCGTGTCAATGCCATAAAATTTCAATTGTTTCCAGTCTCCTTTGTGATGGTCCTCCATATGTTTGGCTACAGCGTTTGTTCTGTCCTTATGTATTGTAGCCCTCGCGTGTTCCAAAATTCGCTTCTTCAGTTCGAAGATCGTGCTCCCTACATATTTTAGGGGGCATGGACATTCCACAATGTATATTGCATATTGGGTTTTGCATGTTATTAATTGACGAATTTGCCACGTTCTTTTTTCGCTCATCTGTATTTCCTTTGTTTGTTTCGCGATTTGGCAAACTTTGCACATGTGACATTTCACAAAACCTTTCGTATTGAGCCACGTGTCTGCCTTCCTTTTTCCTTTGAAATGACTATGGATCAGATGATCCTTTACATTTTTGGCTCTTCTGTATGTCACCGTTGGATGTTTTCCCACTACTTGTTTCACTGTGTTGTCCAATTGGAGAATTTTCCAATTTTTTCGTAGGATTCTCATTATTTGTTTACTTTCCAATGAGTAATCTGTTATGAGTCGAATTGGTTCTTCTTCCCCTCCTTCTTCTTTTGATTTTAAAGCCAGACACTCTTCTCGTGATTTATTGTTTGTTCTTTCCCAACATTTTCCTATTGTTTTGACATTGTATCTTCTTTTCTTGAAACGTTCAAAGGTGTCGCTCCCATGCTTCTTCCATTCTGTCTCTTCACTACAGATTCGCCTGATTCTCAAGAATTCCCCATAAGGGATACTTGAGATCAGGGATTTCTGATGGAAACTTGACGCTTCCAAGGTAGCATTGGTCGCTGTATTTTTTCTGTGAAGTGTGGTGTGGATCTGATTGTTTTGGATGTAAATTTCAGTGTCCAGGAAGACTACTCGTTTGTTACTTATTTCATAAGTAAATTTCAGATGTGTTTTGCTGTTGTTTAGAGCTTCGAAGTATTCCTGGAATTGTTCAGCTGTGCCGTCCCATATAATCAGTAGGTCACCAATGAACCGTTTCCAACTGATTATTTTGTTCAACATTCTATCATTCTCCACACTCCAAGCTACTTCTTTCTCCCAGTATCCCATGGCTAAACAGGCATAGCTTGGGCTAAAAGAAAAGCCCATCACGGTCCTGTTATTTTGCCGATACACTTCTTCACCGAAGAAAATTTTTTTTTTGTTGAGACGGATCGTTATCATCTCTAGGAGCATCTTGTTGTGTTCACTGTATTCCATGTTTCGCTCTTGAAGAAAGAAATTACATGCCTCTAATCCGAAGTCATTCCCTATGGTAGTGAACAGGGATATGACATCCATCGTTATCAATAGATATGTTTCTTGCCACGGAGTATTTTGCAGTAACCTTAACAGGTCCGTTGTGTCTTTTACGTACGAGCTTAATTGGGTCACGTAGGGCATAAGGAAGAAATCAATAAAATTTGCCATGGGTTCTAGTAGGGATCCTTTAGCTGATAAGATAGGTTTCCCCGGTGGTTTTTTATGATCCTTGTGCAGTTTGGGTAAAAAGTATATTGTGGCCATTATTGGATGGGATACTGTCAGGTATTTACGTTCTTCTTCATTTATGATGCCCCTTCCTGTCCATTCTTTTAGTTTTCCATCAACCATTTCTTTTATTTCCAAAATTGGATTTTTCTTTAGTTTCTCATAATAGATGTTGTTCCTTAATTGGCGATGTGCTTCCAAGACGTATGCGCCTTTATCCAATATAACCACGTTTCCCCCCTTGTCTGCCATTTTGATTTCAATCTGGGTGTCAGATGACAAATTTGTCAGTGCATCTCTCTCCTGTTTTGTTAGATTGTCTTTGAAGTCTAGGCTTTTCAACTTGTAGAGGTCTTCAATGACCGCCTCTTGGAACAGATCTATTTTGTTGCCAGGCGCCAATTGCGGATAAAATTAGGATTTTGATTTCTTTCCACTTAGGCCTGCACCTTCCTGTTTGCAGGCTCTGTTCAGGGGATTGACGAATCCTCGCAAAATTTTCAAAATAGGTGGGGCGCTCCGCTCCGCTCCTTCCCTGAAAGTCACGGGGGGATTCGTCAAGCGGGGGCTGAGAAAAAGGGGGGGTCTCAAAACGCGTTTTCCCCATGCATTTTTCCAGAGGACCTTTAGTCCAAGCTACAGCCCGAACGATTACTTGAAATTTGGCAGAGAGGTAGTCCTCAGGTCAGGGATGTGCCTTTTGCAGGTCTGGTGTAAATCTGTTCAGTATTTCCTGAGAAAATATCATTTAAAAGCATATATATATCTATAAGCGTGCACCGTGCGCGTACGGTAAAACTTACCGTACGCGCAGGCTGCCGTGCGCGAGCACGATTCTGATTGGTTGTTAGATCTTAGTAAACATTCGAATCGGTCGAAACCAGGAAGTGTCGGCCGCCATTTTGTCTCTCGCAGTCTGAGGGGGTGAAAAACAAAGGTGGAGAACGTGAAAAGGGGGCAGGGTGGACAGTTCCTGACCCCGTAGCCTTTGTCAGGGGGTCCCAGAAGGACCTCCAAGGGCTAAAATTTCCTTTAATTTTTTTGCGAAAAATCGCTGAGTACGCGTAACATGCGCGTACGGTAGAAACGGAAAAATTCCGCGAACTGCGTAACGTGGGCGCACGGTGCGCGAAGCGCACCGTGCGCTCACGGTACGTGCACGGTGTAAAACCTTAAAAAAAAATACATAACTTAGCATTTAAAAAACCGTACAAATTCACTGAAAAAACCATAGGTTTCACACACGTTATAGTTAGGAATTAGCATTTAAAAAACCTTGCAAATTCACTTAAAAAACCATAGGTTTCACACATGTTATAGTTAGCTGGACATTTCACTCGTGAAAAACCATTGAAATTCCCCCGTTATAGTTAGTGCAGGCAACTATAACTCACGCGACCGCAATCCTCCGCTGATGACGTCAGATATTACATCACTGATGACATATGTGTCTTTCTGAAAAAAAAATATTTGTAATATATGTATAGCTAAAAATTAATGGAAGAAGACATGGGTAAATAAGTGTCTAAATACAGTGATGTAATATCTGACGTCATCAGCAGAGGATTGCGGTCGCGTGAGTTATAGTTGCCTGCACTAACTATAACGGGGGAATTTCAATGGTTTTTCACGAGTGAAATGTCCAGCTAACTATAACATGTGTGAAACCTATGGTTTTTTAAGTGAATATATATATATATATATATATATATATATATATATATATATATATATATATATATATATATATATATATATATATATATACATATATATTCACTTAAAAAAACATAGGTTTCACACATGTTATAGTTATAGTTATCTGAACTAACTATAACGGGGGAATTTCAATGGTTTTTTACGAGTGAAATGTCCAGCTAACTATAACATGTGTGAAACCTATGGCTTATTAAGTGAATTTGCAAGGTTTTTTAAATGCTAATTCCTAACTATAACGTGTGTGAAACCTATGGTTTTTTAAGTGAATATGTAAGGTTTTTTAAATGCTAAGTTATGTATGTTTTATTATTTTTTTTTATATATTTATTTTACAATAAGCTACCTATGTATATGTAATGTAATGTAATGTAAAAATCTATTTCTATAGCGCTACTATCACTCCAGGGAGTATCTTGGCGCTCTCCCAACTCAGATGTACGAGTTGGGGGAGTAGATAAACTTCACGCTAACACTACATATTTAGACCATTGCTGTGCATGCTGCCTCAGTCATAGTGAAAACCCAAGTTTTTAATGCTTTCCTAAAATGAGTCTCAACCGACAGGGAGCGAAGAGAAGAAGGTAGCTTATTCCAAGCTTTGGCACCTAATACAAAGAGGGATTTACCACCTTTGGTTGTTAACTTGAATTTAGGGATGACCAGAAGATTTTGACCCACAGACCTTAGACAGCGTGCAGGTTTGTATCGTCTGAAACCCTTCTGTAGATATTTGGGGCCTTGATGGTGAAAATCCCTGAACGTAATTAAAAGGACTTTAAAAAGGATCCGCTTCACTACTGGGAGCCAGTGGAGCATATTCAATGCTGCTGAGGCTGATGATCTACGGGGCCAGCCAAGTACCAGACGAGCTGCTGCATGTTGGACCATTTGTAATTTACGGGATACCGATTTATTGGCTCCAGCATATAGGCTGTTACAATAGTCCAACCTGGAAGTAATTAAAGCTACTGCCACAGTTTTCCTAACTGATAGTGGCAGGAAGTCAAAAAACTTTCTCAAGGCTTTAATTATATGAAAACATGTTCCAGCAACAGCCACGGCTTGCTGTTTAAAGGATAACTGATCATCCAACTTGATGCCTAAGTTCCGGGCCGATGTAATAGTATTAGGGGGATACAGCCAATCTATATAGTTATAGATTGGCTGTATCCTGTAATATGGAATGGCTCGTTTAAAATGTTTTTTTCTTGTTAAGGTTTTTCACCGTGCGCGCGCACCCCGCGTTTTTTTGAAAAAAAAAAATGTTGTTTTCACCCTTCGGGGTCCTTCAGGGACCCCCTGACAAAGGCTAGGTGGTCAGGAACTCTCTACCCTGCCCCTTTTCACGTTCTCCACCTTTCTTTTTCACTGTCACACACAAAACACACAAAATGGCGGCCGACACTTCCTGATTTCGACCGATTCGAATGTTGACTGACATGTAACCACCAATCAGAATTACGCTTGCGCACGTCATGGTGCGTGCGCCTATAGATATTTATGTACTTTTAACTGCAATTTTCTCAGGAACTACTGAACAGATTGACACCATATATGCAAAAGGCACATGCCTGACCTGGGGACTACCTCTTTGCCAAATTTCAAGTAATTCTATTCAGCCGTTCGGGCTGTACCTTCGACTAAAGGTCCTATGGGAAAATGCATGGGGAAAACGCGTTTTGGGACCCCCTTTTTTCTCAGCCCCCGCTTGTCGAATCACCCCGAGACTTTCAGGGTAGGAGCTGAGCGGAGCGCCCCATTAGTTTTGAAAATTTTGCGAGGATTCGTCAACCGGCGCCAAAGTTATTCAAAATAGAATTTTCAGATTTCCTCTGGAAACACAGTCCTAACTATAACTATCTACTGGCGAGCGATATATATTCACAGCGCCCGTTGCATCCATTCAAAACAGGCTCCAGCCCACTTGGGTTCACAAGATATATTGGTTATTATGGCAGACTCAGGTTAGATAATGCTTTTCGGCCATGCAAGCTGCCAGACTCGTCTCTAACTTCCTGTTGTGGAAAAGACGAAGCGAACCCAAGATTTGCAGTGCTTCTTTTTCTTTATTGTGAGCCCAGCACCGCCGCCATTACGCGTTTCGATCCTCGTGGGACCTTGATCACATGACACGTTACTAGGTACACTCACCACATTTAAAGTGACAATGCCTAATTGAAGCAGCACTTCCTCGTAGACATGGAAGAAATACATTGTTGTAAGATGTGACAACATGTTTTAAACAAAGCAGCTCTTGGGTTTCAGCTTATGTGCAAATAGACGCAAAGTAATAAGAAATATAAAGATATAAATATATAAATATATAAAAATAAATAAATATCCGTATTACTAAGATTCATTGTTAAACCCGGATATAATACCAGATGAAACCAACCCTTAAAAAAATGAGGAAATGCGTTAAAAGGGTTGTTGCAACTAAGATGACACATATAAGTAATCAATTATAAATATATGTACAATTGTTGATAAAATGCATAAGCCTTAAAAAGTTAAAATATTAACCTTTTGCATCTTATTTGGATGTGGCAGCATTAAAAATCTCAGCATCAGTTATCAGATAACACAAAAAAAAACTGTAAACAATGTTTCAGTTTCATAAGTTAACAACACTCAATCAACATATGTAGCGCCCAAGTGGGCAATAATTCAAGTCTTAGATTAAAGTGCTGGTGCTTACAGAGTGTCACATTAGAAATCCCTTGAAAAACCCTAATGTGCAAAAATTATGATAACATATTAAATGAATAAATCTAAAAACAGTTCAAAGGGTAGCAGCAGCATGATAATATGGGTACTTATCTCTTTTGCAAATGAGGAAATTACATTTTACAGATGCGTATAAAAATCTTCACTGGAATTTAACCCATTGGGTGTTTTTGAATCCATATCTAAAATGTACTTTCTTTCCAGTTTTCTCAAAAGGTTATCTTGGTCCCCACCTCTTCTTAATGGTGGAATCGAATCAACCACATAGTAGCTTAACTCACTTGATTTGTTGGCATGTAATTTATTGAAGTGTCGATCTACCGGATACGACGTGTCCCCATTATTGATTGCCCGTATGTGCTGGAGTATCCTCTTGTGGACATGCACCCTCGTGCTGCCCACATAGCGCAGGCCACAAGGACACTCCAGCACATACACCGCAAACTCAGTTTTGCAGGTAAGCTTTTTATCAATCTTGATTGGCCTACTCTTAAATGGTGTAGTATACTCTGTCTTGCTAACTCCATGTTTACATGCTTTACAGACTGCACACTTGATAAAACCAGGACTCGACGTCAACCAGTTTGTATTCTGTAATACCTCAGGCCTGCTAGTGACTAGTGTATCACCCATTGTGTGGGCTCTTCTAAATGTTAGATTAGGGGACCTTGTTAGTTTGTCGCCTAGCACTGGATCATTTTTCACTAATTCCCAGTTCTTATTGACAATCTTTCTGATAGTTTGATGTTGATTACTGTACGTCAGTTTGAGTCTTGTGGGCTGTGCTATCTCTAACAGGTTGTCGTTGGGAGTTTTACTAGCCAGTGCCTTAGATCTGCCCTGCTCATTAACCTTAGCCATAGCTTTGTCAACTACACTAGGGATATAACCTTGTGTAATAAATCTTGTACGGCACTCAGTCTGTGCTCTAATGCAGTCCTCTTCTGTGCTACATATTCTCCTAATTCACATCAATTCCCCAAATGGGATGCTGCGGATCAAATGTGCTGGATGATGGCTTGAGGTATGCAACAGCGAATTGCCTGCCGTCGCTTTCCTATGCAGTCTAGTGTGCAGCTGTGAATTTTTTATGAGAATTTCAACATCCACAAAGCAGATTGACTCACGGCTCAACTGACCTGTAAATTTCAAGTTTAGATTATTATCATTGATTTGCTCAATGAATTGATGGGCCCCAAACTCCGAGCCCTTCCAAATAATGAGCAAGTCATCTATGTATCAGTACCAACGAATTATGTGGTTGTTCATAATCTCCTCATAGGCTGGCCTGAGGACCTGTTCGTCTCACAGCTCCATATGCAAACAAGCATATATATATTGCAACCACTCCCGACTTGATTCGAAATAGGACACCGACACAGGTGTTAGCTTTTGCCATTCAGCTTATAGGTTTTATTGGTCCTTTAGCTTAAAGTGACGTTTTAGTTAGAAAATGTCAGTCCTAATGTCACATTTTGAACCCCCAAAAACCTGAAATTCACTGTTTATAGTTTACTGTGTGATTATAACTTGTGCCACCGCCATGTCCTTCTTATAACCTCACATATTACTCCTAACATGTTCAATAAATTGTTGAACATCAGTGATGAGACCTCAAATGACAACATTGATGATATAACTGATGATATCACTGCTGAAAATCATCTAAAGTACTGCAGTTCAAATATCTCTATAAACCAGTACAGGATTTCAGATATGAATTTCTGTTTTATTTTTAAATTAAAGTAGCATCTCACTACCATACATAACTATGTCACTTGAACCTTTAGTTTTTTCTGTGAATTTCTGCTTTCTTTTAATGTAAAGTAAAATCTTTTTACCATGCCCTACCCCACACAGGTGGCCAACTCCCAGGGGTGCCCAGGCAACTTCTTTGCATGGTCAAAAGCCATGTGCAGCATGGGGTTGGCCACAGGGCCTAATGTTAACTCTACATGGGCAACCAGCCTCCACTCACAGGCAGACAGCACCCAAAGATCCCTACCACATGTTAACCATTTTTGTTTATACCCTTGGACTCCTGCATAAGTATCCGGGGGCTGAGATGACTCCTGTGATAGTCAAGTGGGGCTATGATGACCACAAAAGTTTATTTTTGTCTACAGGGAATCACTCTGGGACCACCCCATGAGGGCCTGGGAGTCAGGGTACCCCTAACATGCCCCTTTTGCATCTTCTCTCATTTTTTTTCCTGGATCGAGAACCAAGTCCTTAAGTCCCTTAATGGCAGCTGCAACATTTCACTTCATGTTGAGGCTAGCCCATAACACCTCTTAGTCTCGTGGGACTGGTTTCAGTCCTGTGGGTCCGGCCAATTAAAATAATTTTTTGCTGTTGCTTCCCCCAGGAGTCCTGTGGCACACAATATTCATATTTTTTTATCAATAACTTCTCCAAAACAGCTAAAAAGAATGTACTCCAAATCACAAAAGCATGCTCTCTTGGTAAGGATCTAGCGTTCTGCCAAATCTGTTGTAATTATGTTCTGCTGGGTTTTCTGTATCACTATCTAATTTTCCACATGGGAATTGCATGGGAAAAAGTGTTTTGTAACCACCTCAGTTTCTCAGCCCCTGCCTGATAGATCACCACAGAACTTTCCAGGAAGGAGCTGAGGTGGGTGAACTTTGTTTTGGGTAAGGTTTGTGAACATTGGTCAACGGGCAGCAAAGCTATTAGCAAATCAAAGAACGCATGTCCCATATAGTATGACCTAACTACACAGTGGCGACTGCCACTGCATAACATGTGTGTGTGTGCATGTGTGTGTGTCTGTCTGTCTTCATTATTGTTAAAAAAGATATATAAGTAGTTCATACTCATGATATTCCTTATAATTAAATAATAAGCATGAACTATTTTGATATATTTTCTAAAACAGTATACATTTATTATATTAATAATAATTAAATATGTATGTATTACTTTTATATATTTTTAACATTCATGTATATTTATTTCGATTTTTAACTATTTTAAATAATTTAATTTAATTAAACGTTATTTCCTATGGGAATTCATTTAAGTCCCTACCTACTTTATTTTTCAGAGAGAGTGTTGATGTACCTGTGGTTGGCCATATGTAGTCCTGCACTTACTACAAAAGAGTAAGTTACACCAAAAGTGAAATTTGTGACTACCAAAACGTAGTACACTTACTTAAAAGTGTATATTTACTCTAAAGTGCAGTTTGTAAATTAGATGAAATAATTATAAAGACCATTGGTTTGCTGAGGACATATTTATGTTCTGTTAGTCCAACTTGTATAGCGGAACAGCTGCCTCATCAAAGAGGCGTCCCGGCGCTTGCTACAGGCAGACTGCAAACTTATGCCTAAGCCACAGGGAAGAGATGGGTTTTTATTGCCATCCTAAACAACAGGTAGTTCTCCAGTCTGCGAATGTGAGGGGGAAGGGAATTCCAAAGCTTGGCTGCCAGACAGCGGGAAGATCGTCCCCCGGCACGTAAACATTTTACCCTTGGGACAAGAGCCAAGCATGACCCCATACAGCGTAGATGGCGCGTGGGTGTATATGGGACCTGCACATCAGTCAAAATAGTGGGGGAAGAAAGTTTCAGGATTTTAAACGCCAGGCAGAGAGCTTTGAATTCTATGTGCTTGGCCACCAGCAGCCAGTGTAATCGCCTGATTGCACCTGAGATGGGGCGCCTTCTCGGGAGACCCAAAAAAGCTCTGTCAGTCGCATTTTGGACCCTTTGTAGGCGCATGACCTCAGCTTTATTCGCCCCCAAAAACAGCAAATAAGCATAATCAAGCCTTGATAGTATGGCCGCCTGGATAATCAGTTGTCTAGTGGACGGGTCAAAGTAACCCAAAAGGGGTTTCAGTCCACGTAATGGACCGAAACACGTGCCAGCTAATTTCTTGGGGTGGTCCTGAAAACTGAGGGTTCAGTCCATCCATACCCCTACGTTTTTCACCACCAATTTAGGGGTAGGTGCGCTCCCAAGGGAGTTGGGCCACCAGTTCTCGCTCCAAAGTTTCATATTTTTTCCCACCAACAACACCTCAGATTTATTAGCATTAAGCTGGAGGCAGTTAGCGGTCATCCACTCCGTGACCGCCGCCAGCCCGCTCCTAAAATTAGGGGCATCCTGTGTAGAGTCATTGGAGAAACCCCTATCCCTAGCTATCACTGCCAGAGGTTGGACGTACAAATTAAAAAGTATGGGACTCAGGGCAGAGCCCTGTGGCACACCCTGGACAATAGCCTGGACACAGGAAAGAAAAGGCGGGGCAGACACCTGAAAAGATCTTTCAGAGAGGAAGGATCTAAAACATTCCACGGCAGAACCACAGATTCCTGCCTCCTCCAGAAGGTTTAGAAGGATCTGGTGAGACACAGTGTCAAACGCGGCACTGAGATCTAACAAAATCAGTGCTGCGGTATTACCCGCATCTAAAATGGTCCGCAGATGCTCGGTCACAGCGAGGAACGCTGTCTCCGTACTGTGCCCTGGGCGGAAACCATTCTGCGTGGGATCCAGGTGTCCGTTGGTATTTAAAAATGCAGTAAGGATGGTATTGATGTGTGCCTCAAAGATTTTAGCAGCCCAAGGCAGAAGAGAGATAGGGCGAAAGTTTTCTAATTTTGCTGGATCCAATGATGGCTTTTTGAGAAAGGGGACTACCATAGCCTGTTTCCATTGCCTCAGAACCGTAGCTGTGGAGAGAGAAGTATTAATCAACTGGCACAAAGGCGCCAAAACCACAGGCAGAGATTTTAAAAACTGGTCCGGCTTGAGCGGGTCTGCAGGGGAGCCAGATTTAATTTTGCTGCAGAGCAGGCGGAGCACATCCTGATCGACTTGAGGAAAAACTGTAAGAGTGTGAACAGTAGGGGTACTGGATACAAGGCTGGGACAGGCGGGGGCCGGTGGAAAGGACTTATATATAGTCTCAACTTTGTTTACAAAAAAGTTGGCAAGGTCCTCACAGTGCCTCTTAGACGTGATCCCAGAGGCCACAGGAGTTTTCCTGAATTTAAGATCATTATGTATTTTAAAAATGCATTTAGATGGATTGCTACTAGACTGAATATCCTTAGCAAAGTAAGTATGTATAATTTTAAGGGACAAATAAATTGTCCATGCGCATAAAACTATAGAAAATGAAGCTAACCAGTCTAATCATATACATGTTAACAATAATTACAGCGAAAATAACTATAAACGAGGAGTTCGGTGCTCATGGTATTCACATAGGGAAAATATAAAAGCGACAAGTGAGTGTGTGTGTGTGTGTATATACATATAACAAACAACTTACACTAAGACGATGACAAGGTTGCCACTGGAATTATGATCACAAGCCATTGATACATCACTGTATGAACTGCAGTTTGGAAGGGACGCCCACAACACACCCATTCCAGATAGTGGTTTGTAATCCATTCCTAAGTCCATTTACCAATTCAGAACAATTGTTTCAATTACTAAATGTTTTAAGTAAATACAAAAATGATTTTTGATTTTCTCAGACTCTCTTATTTAGTTAACAGAGGGTTTGCAACTGTTGTAATGTCAGGTGTTAAGATCTTCCTTTCATCTTAACTTTTCTCCTTTCCTGCTGAACACTAGCAAAAGGCATTATCCTAAAGTGATAAGTCTCCATGTTGATGTGCTTGTTTAATCACTTTACTAATGGCCATTTCCTAACTCAAAAACCCCATTAATTTATTTGACAAAATGCGGCATGCACAAATTTTATCTTTTGAAAAAAGCATGCTTTGCTGAACCTCTTTAAGTCTGGCCCTTTTCAGACTGGCGAGGGCTGACATTGTTGTTATCAATTTTTAATATTCTAGAACTGCTTTTTTAGGACTGTTTTTCATTCCACAATTCAGCCATTTTTTGCAGCCGTTGTTTTGACAATAACCTCAATTTTCACTGCTCTTTACTGACTTCCTTTTCATTTTTTTTTGTTTTTATATTTGACTGAAAGAATATCATAGCATAGCATTTGCCCTTAAAAAGAGACTAACTATCATGTCCAAAAATGTAAGGCCTCTAGCAGTTTTAAGATAGCTCAAGGTTAGGACATTTTAAAGCTCGCTAATGCTGTTTTATAGAGTATTATGTGGAATTGCAAATGCTACCACATAATATTTGTGATATTTCATACCCATCTATGTGAATGTTATGATATTTATACAGCACTCAAGAAGCACAAACTATATCAAAATATGAGGAACAATTCACAAACTGCATTTGTAGGGTGTACAGTAGTACTACAGTTGTACTATTTACTTAATTACTAGAAAATGCAGTTCACAAACCTACAAGCATAAATCTCCACCTGCACCTCCACCTCTTTGATCTTTTCTATGGAGAGATCCTCACATGTGTAAGTTTACTGCTTAGTAGTAAATGTGAGAGGGGCTGTTGCAGGACTGGAATAAGGGGCATACTTGCTACTTAGTGGGAGGGGTTAAGAGAGGAACATGTACAAACCCACAAAAGTGGAAGGCTATTGCTATTCACAAACTGCCCATCTCAAGTTTCTACAGCAAAAAAGAACATAAAAAACAGTAGTAAACGTACTCCACATCAGAGCTAGAGAAAGTCCAGCACCACACATGGGCAACCTCTGAGACTGCCATACCCTCTCATAGATAATAATCAAGGCAGGGACATACAATAAAACCCCATATTAAATAATATTACATTAATTTAAATTATTAACACAGTTAAAAATATAAATAAATACAATTTAATGTTTAAAAAGTCTAAATATAACATCTCCATAATAATTCAGTTTGAAATTTTTAATAACCTATTTGAATTTAAAAATTAATGTAACAATAACTTTTATTACAATGTAATTAAATTACTTTGAATCAATTATGGGCCTCACTTTAAGTCATTTTTAATGCATGATAAACTGTATATATTTTACAGTCGATTTTTTTATTTATTCTTCAGAAAACTATTTAAACGTAATATATTATATTTTAAAATAATTACATTTTAAATTTAAATTAAGTTATCCTGAATAATATAATTGAGAATTTTGAGCTGCTCCTGCAGAGAAAGACTTTTTTTCACAGAAGATCCTTGAGGCCCTACTGTCCTAAGATAGACCTTGAACGATCAAGCAATAATGCATGAAGTGCATTGGGGGTGAAAATAAAAGTATATTTGCTAGCTGGGCCATGATTTCCGAATACAATAATTTTAGTCTTGGGTGATTTATGTGAAAACAGATTTTATTCAGCAGTGCTTCAATGTTCGAGGAGCATTTTCGAAGAGTGCAGAAGTCATATTGTTTCTTCTGGATCGTAAGTAAAGTTTATGTATCAACTGAGTAAGACTGGTAATTCATGGTGCAACCTACAATCATAGTCATTAGCTGATATTGAATCCAAGATGTCTACTAGGATCCTGCATTTGTTATTTATGTATAAAGATCAATGGTTCACTAAGAACTTATTTAACTGTACATTTTAAATTTAAGAGACACATCAATTGTCCATACAGTTAACACTATACAACACCAAGCTAACCAGACCAAACATATTTATTAACAATAATTAGGGCTCTGATAAGTGCAAAGTGATTAATGCCCACGGTGATCACATAGTGGAAACATAAAAAGCAATAAGTTGGTGTGCATATAACAACAGAAACAGTAATCTTAGGTTCAGAATATCTTGATACACAAGATGATCACCTATTAACGAAGAGTGGACCTACTCTCAATGTTGAAAGCACTGATGTTTCAACCCTACTGAACAATTTAAAGGTCTCCACTAGAACAATAATGTTGGCACTCAACAGAGTCTAGTAATGGAAACGTAATGACAGACATTAGTAAATAAGGAAAGGGGAATGGTATTGGCTAGCATAAAAAACTGAAAATAAGCATACTGTGCCTTCTGTGAAGGTTAATCGATAGCTGCATGTATACGTAGAGTATACATGGGGATAAAGGTGAACCCTCCACAGTCTGCCCATTTAGAAGTAAGAGCCACCATTTTTAGAACTTTGGGCTCCATTACGATGGCGGGTGGACTTTGTCCCGCCACCGTAACGGTAAACGGGACCGGCCGCCAGAGGTGTGGCGGTCCTGCTAGGCCAATTAGGATGCGACCGCCACCCTGGCGGTCGCATCTCGCATCTATTACATTGCGGCAGGCGGTGCTGTAAGCAGTACATGCCGCAATGTAAAATCTGCATGTTGTGCATTGGCATGCACAACATGACAGGCACCACGCGGTGCCTGCCACCTTGGTGCAGCCACCCACCCCCACCCCCCCTGGGGGCCCGCAACGTGCCCCCAAAGTCATTTACCGTATGCCTTTCCAAGGCATACTCACCGCAGGCATCCTAATATGGATGGCCGTGCCTGCAAGGCACCGCCACCATATTGTGTGCCTTTTCCGCCTGGCCGGCAATCCGTCCGCCATGGTACACCCCGCCATAGTAATATGGCGGGGGGTAAATTATGCTGTGATGGCGTGCGGATCACCACCGCCTGCCACCGCCGGCCGGGCGGTGGCGATCCGCACGACATCATAATGGACCCCTTAATTTCTGCGAGTCGCAATGGGTAATGTCAATTTTTCTGAGGGAATGCTGACACCAAAAACATTCTAATCATTTTTCACTTCATGCATCCGATCTTCTTTTTAAAATGAATTCTCTATCTATATCTGATGATGACCTTAAATAGTTACACTTTAGTAATCACTTTTGACACTGTCTTCCACCTTTCTATGCGTTTTTAATCCCATGATTTTCTAAATTTACGATTTTGCGATTTGCATTTCATTGTCCTTTCCTTCTGTCCCAACAGGACAGCACAACGTTGTTTACTCGGGAACACTGGAATTATGCAGCACAAATTATGTGACAGCGTTGACTGAATTATGCAGTAAGGAGAGGCAAACTATTTGGCAAATATACAGCAACACTTTCCATTAAAACAGCTTTGAAGAAAATGTTGCACCTTTTATATTCATGATGTACGCACCTCACCAGGAGATATTCAAGGGTTTAAAAAGAGATACAACAGGTATGTGACTCTCCTAATATTTTAGTGTTCTGCTGAAATATCTGCTGCTACGAAAATAGTGTGTGATAGAAACATGAAATTTTATTAGTGAAATAAAAAGGCATCATAACAGGGAAGAAACCTTTTTATTCACTCTGAATTACCTTTAAGTATGTTCATTTTTTGCTCCCTTGTTGAATATTTACGTTTCCGGCCCAGTGGGAGGGAAAATGTACTTATCTAACTCCTGTTATAGAATATTTGGCAAAAGTGCAACTTTCCCCAAGATGTCCAGGAAGTGCTTTACTGTTCTAACTCCTGTCCTGGATTATTTTGGGAAAAGTTAAAAAATTCCCAAGTATTAAAAAAAAAAAACGGTTGAAACAAAGTTGTAATTTTGCAATGCCAGGAAGAACTATTTGGAGATTGCTACTTGGCAAAAACATTAGGAAAGACATTGGGCCTCATTTATGGGGTTTTACCATAGGGCAGTTGTGTAGGCCTTCCTGCTGCGCTGCCCAACAGTAAAAGAAAAGTGCATTCCTGGCCTTTTCCCCTGCGCCGGCGCCCAATGCGCTGCCATGCGCCAACGCAGGCACCTTTGCAGCATGGTGCAAGGGAGCCTGCGGTGCAGGGATGATAATTTTTGTGCAGGAAGGGAAATCTTCCTGTACAAAAACAATCACAGGAGGCTTTTTCCTCTCTCTATGTGTGCTGCAGCACACATGGAAAAAGGAAAAACAAGGAGAAATAAAGATATTTTCTCCTCGTTGTGCTTAACTTACGCCTCCGTTTTTGGCACTGCCTCAGATTTACGATTGCTCGTAAATCTGGGGCAGTGCAAAAAGTCATGGATGTTGCTGGGGACGGCCCCAGCAACCCCAATGGAATGACCCTTCAGCGTAGACAACTGCGTTAAAGGGAACATATTTATGAGGCAGCATTAAGCCAAAAAAAGCGGCTTTGTGGTGTCTCGTAAATATGGAGCAGACTACTGCGCCACAGAACATCTCAAAAAGTGACCTTCTGATGGCGCAAGGGGCCTCTTAAATGAGGCCCATTGTTTTTAATAAAATCTGCAAGTTATGCAGCTGAAAACATCATGGGTGCCTATCATTTTTCCAGAGGCCCTATATATACTGAGGTACGAAGCCAGTTCTTCCAGGGCTGTTCATCATGCATCTATCTGCATACACACACTACTAACATTCATGAAAAATATCAATTCATACACCCTTTGACTGCTATGTCTTCTGTGGCACAGATGCAAGTAAAGTGCCACGAATTTGACCCTGGCCACCATTCATTTGAGTCTGAGCATCTTTTACATTTCAGCTTTATAAGATGACTTCTCCGTCAATGCTCCAAGAAGTGATTATTTCACACTTAAAGAGGCTAACCACTCACAATATGCTTTACACACCATCCAGGTGCCATCAGTCAATGATACATTCTAGATCCTTCAATGTTAATGATAAGTAAATATGAAATACTGCCTAAAAAGACACACACGTTTTTGCTTTTCACTTGATGGCTCCTTTAAAAACCGCTTGACAGCTGTATCGTCTGTGACACAGATTCGATCAAACTTGCCACTGAACCACAACAATGAGAAGGGATACATGTTATTGAAATGTCAGAGTAAAGGAGATTACTAATATAACAATTGATCTGTTTTTGTGATAAAACTGCATTATGTGTTAATATCAAGTTTGGATGGTTACTGCCCACCCAATTTCCTGCTTCATAAACCTACTCATTTTCTAATGACTAATATAGGGGCATATTATCAAGGACGGCGTTAACATTATCGCTGGTTTAGCGGCAGAAAACTGCCGCTAAAGCGGCGATAATGGGCTTGATAATATGCCCTGGAGAATTCCCATAGAAGACCATGTTCACACCAGAACATGGGTTTCTATGGGAATTCCATAGAGCATATTATCAAGCCCATTATCGCCGGTTTAGCGGCAGTTTTCTGCCACTAATGCGGCGATAATTTTTAACGCTGTCCTTGATAATATGCCCCATAGTTTCGAAATATCAATTAGAAAAGGAGTATAGCCGGTCTGGGTGTCACTTTCTGACCCTCGTGGAGTGAGGGTCAAGCAGACAGACACTTTTACACTGACACGGACACTAGTGTGCATGTACCATCAATCGAAACTTTGATGGCTAGGCCAGGGCTTACCTCGATCCAGCCCTAGCCTGCCATTCTTCAGGGCCTCCATGCCACACCTCTAGATGACACACAACTAACATTTCTTTTTATCAATCAATCAATCTGCATTTGTAAAGTGCCACACTGTCACCCCTAGGGGTGTCTGGCTCTGTGCCTCTGTCGAAGAGCCAGGTCTTGAGTCTCATTCTGAAGTCAGCCAGTGAGGGGCCTGAGCAGCCGCGGCCAGTGCAGGTAAGATCGGTGGGGCCAGGTGGGGGGGGTTTCAACAGACTATGAAGAGGGAAAATGAATTATTTATTTAATTTTCTCTCGTCATCGTCCTCCGAAATCCCCCCCAACACAGCCCCATTGCCCCACTGCTCTTAATTGCACGGGCCGGGACTGGGGCTGTGCGGAGCTGGAGGAGGAAGGTCGTTCCAGGTCTTGCCAGTGATATCGGAGAAGGAGCGGTCACCGCTATGGCTGAGACGGAGGATGTATGCGAGGGCGAGTGAAGAGGAGCACAGGTGTCTAGCGGGATGCTGGAAGTTCAGTCAATGGTTGAGGTAGTCAAGTCCTAAGTTGTGGAGGGCTTTTTAGACGTGCATGAGGATTTTGAAATGGCATCTCTTCTGGATGGGGAGCCAGTGGAGGTCTCTCAGGTCGGGGCGATGTGGGTTTGTTTGGGGAGATCCAGGATGAATAGAAAGTAGCCCAGATCTCTTTAGCTTTCAGTCCGATACTGCTCCGGAGCTACCTGGCAATTAAGGAGTGCTGCTGGAGACTGCCTATATAGAGGGATGGCCACTCGTTGACCATGTGATCTGGTGCCATCAGTGTCATGAGGGCTGATGTCTGTGGGACGTTGAGTCACATGTAGTAAACAGGTACACTGCCCATGCTTTAGTTGTGCATGCACAGTGCGTCTGTGTAAACCTGCTTTTACTGTCAGGCAGCGCAAAGGAGTTAGCGTAACAGAGTGTGAGTGAGAATGAATGAGTGTTAGTGAATGTCGGTGAGCATGAGTGAGTGAAAGAGTGCCTGTGAGTGTGTTACTCCTGTGAGTCTGTTGTATGAGAACCTCAACTCCTCCCTTCCCCCCACCTCTTGCGCCCGGAATCTTTCTGGAAGAAAATGGGCTCATTGTGGACAATATTACGCCCTACCAATATCAAAAATCTCCAGTCGCACAAACCTCTACTTTCTGTTCATCTTGACAGCCGTGCAATGCATTGGCACAGCAAAGCTTAGCCTGACTAAAATTATTTAGATTTTTACACATTTATATTAGCAAATGTGTTTCCAATGTTTTCGTCCTCTTTAATTCAGAAAAAGTAATTTATACTAATAAACGAAAAAAAGCTCATAGCTACGAGTGTAAAGGCATTATTGTATTTTTAGGACTCTT
The DNA here is from genome assembly GCF_964204655.1 of Triturus cristatus. Classification (NCBI taxonomy): domain Eukaryota; kingdom Metazoa; phylum Chordata; class Amphibia; order Caudata; family Salamandridae; genus Triturus; species Triturus cristatus. The sequence continues at coordinate 1,578,710,905 of NC_140590.1, forward strand.
AGGACATTTCTTTGGAAACGCGTTGATCTCAAAGGGTAGCCTACCCTTTCACATGATTAATGTCCGTACCAAACATGGCGTGGATGTTGTGCAAATACCACGTTGAGGAAACCTATGATTTTATTGCTTGCTGAAATTGGAATAATTAGAATCATATTGAAATGCAAATGAAGACAAGCTCCAAATCAGCCTGTTATTTTAATTTCTCCCGTAGAAATCGCGCAATAGATCTGCAAGACAAGATAATATTAATAAAATGCAAATTTGCCTTCTGTGAGCCCTGTTTACATTTCCGAAATGACTGCTAATGCCCCGGCCACACCATTATCTGGTGAGCTATCCCAAATTTAAGAGCAAATTCAAGGAACTTAGTGGCATATCTACAAGGCGGCGATAAAACCTTATCGCCGCTTTTGCGGCCGTTTTCAGCCGAAAAGCGTCGATAATTTTATCGCTATATCAGCAAGGTCACGCTATCGCCTGAATCCTTGCCTAAGCGCCTGTTTTCTGAACGCCCAGCTTTGCATCTCTAATGAGATGCAAAGTGGGCGTTCCTTCCTGAAATAACTGGAGAAATGTCGCTAACCGACATTTCTCCAATTATCAAGGGAATCGCTAACAAGCATAGCAATAAGAAAAGTAGCGCTAACCATGGTTATCGCTACTTTCCTTACGCCTGCTTTTCAACTGACTTAGCCATGATATCCTATGGAAGGTGGATATCATGGCTAAGTCTGCCTTGCTCTATCAGCAAGCTTTCGCCAAACATTGTGCGATTATCGCTGGATTTCCAGCAATAATCGCACAGTTGGCAGCTTGCGCGTCAAATTTTATCGCTTTGGAGATAAGCGTTGCTGATAGCACACCATCTCCGCGATAAAATTCAGCGCTGGGCGGCGATAATTATCCTCGCGCTACGAGCGCTGAGCGATAATTATCGCCTGGCCTTGATGATATGCCCCATCGGTGGATGATGTAACACTTGTACCATTATTCGTGAGTATTATTGAGGTGGTTCATGACGTGGTACGTGAGGATGCAGAAAACTCTTACAATCCACATTAAATTTAATTTGGGAGCAATTTCATGTTTGCAGTCAACCAAAACTCGTAGTACCTTCTAAAAATACATCCCTCCACTTATGAAGTCGATGCAATGGTGAATTCGGCAGAATCATACACAATAGGTTTTGTCCTAAATATGTGCCCACATATTTGGTGGATGGTAGACCATGAAGATATTTAAAAAATATATTAGCTTTGAGGATCATTTCAACCTTTCTAGGTATGTTGCGGGGAAAGTTATATATTTGGCAAAAACTAATATATGATTGAGGTTATGTATAGTTGACATTTAGCGGATTGATCCCATTCACACCATATTGCTTTCAGTGTGCCCCACGGCCTCTCCTCTCACACATTCCTTTTAGCCTATATATAAAGTAACTGAGGGAACCCGTGGCCATACAGAAAATCATAGTACAACAGTATACTCATGAAGCACATACTCAAGCCTGAAGACAAAACGTGCTAGAACCATCAAGAAACGTGTAACTCTCCATTTTCTTAAACTGGATTTATTTAGGGCTGCCTATTCCCTAAAATAGGCAACAGCTGACTAACTCTTGAGGCACCCAGCAATCAATGACAGCTGTCAACTACGCCTCATTTTTCGTTCCAGCAACTGAAAACTTCTGACAGCTTCCCTATGAGAACCCTCTAGTACATAACTCTGTGGTTATCAGATACTTTTCTATAGCAAGGCAGTATTAGCCTTCGAGAGAGGTACCCTAAAACTATAGCAAGGTGTCAAGTCCAAGAAATGTATGCATATCACACTACTTGCTGTAGAAATTGTTGAAAGAATAACATCCACACAGGTAGGTTACTGCACACCAATCACCAACCATCAGCCTCCAGCTGTTGCAACTGTCCTCTTAAGAGTCGGCATTGGTGAACATTTTAAGGGTGAGACCACAGAAAGAGGGGAAAGTAGAGAATGAACACGCCAACATAAGTTACAGAAAGAAAAAGAAGGATGAGTAAAAGAGCCCAAAAGGTCTAAAGAAAACAAGGGTACCCATAGTAATATATAATATAATACCCCTTCTTGTGCACAGGAACAGTCCAGGGGCTTTCAAAATGGAACCCAAAGTCACCCATCACTCTGCTTCGCTTGTACGTAAATATTCTACAATGGCCACATACACAAACATGCACAACATACGCTTGGATTGTATTAGGTGACCGGTTATAAATCTGACTGCGCATTGGCGAGACATTCTCAGCCAGTACAAAAAATCATATAGATCTTTAAAGGAGACCTTCTTTGTTTTCGTCGCAACTCCCCTTGTGCAGCATACAGACTCTGTACCAAGGTTGGGATACTCCAGGTTATCTTTAAAAACCCTGCCCTAAGCTTGGCACATAGAAGGTTCAGGCTCTTAATGTTTAAACCTGTGTACACTTCAATATTGCAGGTTTAAGCTGTCTGCCCCAGATATGGAGTACTATTGTATAATGTTGTTTCTTATCACAACATACATCCTCTGAATGCTATCTAAAAAGGCTTCTCCCACTATACTCCTAAAACCCTACATCAAAAACTGTTTTTGATCTACTTCCGCTTGATTCCTCTCCTTACTTTTCCAGAGTGGCCCTCTTCTTACCTTCCATCCTCTGCATGCCTTCTATTTTTCAGTATTGCCTACTCTCAGTCTCATGCCTGCCTTAGTCCTTATAGTAATTTTGCAAATTACTAATACATAATTTAATAGTTCACAACCTCTCTTCTTTAAAACACTATCCCTGTAACCCAACCTTGACTAATCTCCATCAGCCTATATTTCTCACCAAATATTCACCCGAAAATACATGGCTCACACTAATAATCACACCTAACTGGTATCAACATAATCTAGCACTAAGTAAGTGGAGTAAAAGCATTAAAAAAAAAATTCATTGTTGAGAGCACATGACTAATCACAATGACCACTAGATTACCCGCTAACTTCGGATCCCAGAGTAGCGTGCTACTCGCCTTCTGCCGCGGCCCATGGAGTGAGTTCCGTGGGGCGGTAAGGCGGGGCGGGGGAGGGGCAGGGTGGGGGGTTCTGAAAACCGGAATATGGATAATTAGGTAAGTAAACAATTAAAATAAATAAAACGAATTTCGTAGCGCACGCTGCATCGCATTTTGCGATGCAGCGCGCGCTACGAAATTCGTTTTATTTATTTAATTGTTTACTTACCTGCAATTATCCATATACCGGTTTTTAGAACCCCCCACCCTGCCCCTCCCCTGCCCCGCCTTACCGCCCCACAGAACTCCCTCCATGGGCCGCGGCTGCTCGCCTTAAAGTGCTTTCATACCTCGGCAGGGTAGGAAGTGCTATATAAATACAATTACAATAACAGAAATGTATTGCTTTCATTTCAAAGTGAGAATATTTTTCCATATTCCCATTCATTACCTTATGGCTCTGTACCGTAAGTACTAGCACCATTGCTGAACACATCCTAAGTTTTATCTTGTTGGAACCACATATTCAATATACAGCAACTCATGATCAAGATGCTCATATTATGAAAGGTTTGACTTTGTCTTAATGCACATACACTTGCACAGATAAAAACACATTACAGATGCAAAGGTGTCCACAGAAAAAATGTAAACAGACGTACATACATGGAGGTACAACATCCAGACACAAACACAGAAATCATGTTTTCACCTGTGCTCACCTTATTCTAAGCACTTTCGAGACTCATGCAGACAGCATAAATACAAAGGGCCTCATTTGCTATGTTGTGACGCACAGCAGTGCAGCAAGCCTTCCTGATGCGCTGCCGTGCATCAAAATGAAAGGACAGGAATGCTCCATAGCTGCAAGATGCGACACATTCTTGTGCTTCTCCCCTGCGCCGGTGCTCAAACAAAGGCTGTGTGCCAACACAGACACCCTTGCACCATGGTGCAAGGGTGCCTGCGTTGTAGGGATGATTGTTGTTGTACAGGAAGGGGCATCTTCCTGCACAAAAACAATCATTAATGGTGTTTGTTTTACTCCTTCTATGTGTGCTGCAGATTGGAACACACATAGAAAGAGCAAAAAGCGCGGAGAAATTGAAGTATTTATCCTCATTGCACCACTCCTATGCCACCCCTGGGGAGGTGTATGATTCTGATGCATTCCCAGGTTTGTAAATCTAGGAATGTGTCGGGTTCCATGGATGTTGTGTGGGAACACCCAGAGCAACACCCATGATACACTCCTTTCATGCAGAATAATTCGTGAAAGGGGCCCATATTTTCAAGGCCATGAAAAGTCACGCATGGTGACTTTACGTGGCCTTGTAAATATGGGCAGGCACAGTGCACTGCCGGTGCGTCTAAAAAGGTGACGCACAGGCAGCGCAATGGGCTTTTAAATGAGGCCCAAAATGAATAGTCCCACAGGCATAAGTCCATTGGACACACTGCAGTGGGTAGACACTATATACCCTGCATTACTTCTTCTTTAAATAAATGTGTGCTTTATAACAATCATTGCAAAAAACAACAGATTCTGTGAAACACTTGGAAGCAGAGTTATTGTCTATTTTGGGGGTTAGAAAGCTGAACAAACACTGATAAGCACCCATTTCAAAAGGTTTAGAAGACACAGAGAAGGCACCTTTGAAATCCACAAAAAGAAAACACTGAACCAGGATAGCCCAACAATAATGCATGGATGCATTACTGTTGGTGACCCGCGTGTGACAAAACACTATGTCACACAGTGGTGGCGGAATTTAAGCGGAACTCTGTGTTACATGCGTAAAGTGGAGTGTCCAAAACTCTGCCAACTCTGCCGGCAGAGCAGAATTTATCGCCCACCCATACATAATCTTTGGTTCAAAAACTGTTTATAGACAAGATGATCTCCTATTAACAATGACTGGACCTACTCTGAATGTTTAAAGCAGTGACGTTTCAACATTATTGAGTAATTTAAAAGGTCGTCAATAGAACAATAACTTTGAGCACTCAACAGAGTCTGGACATGGAAAAGTATTGTCAGTCATTAGTGAATACGGAAAGGTAGATGGTACTGGAGAGCCAAAAACAGATAATAAATGCACTGTGCCTTCGTATGATGGTTGTATGCCTACAGGTATACATCGAGGAGACAGAGGGTCAAAGGTGAACCCTCCACAGTCTGCCCCATAAGAAATGAAGGCCACCATTTTCAGAAGATTGGGTAAAAAGACACACCGTTTGGCTTTACCATTGATGAGTCCTTTAAATCACCATTTAACTGCTGTGTCATCTGTGACACAAATTCAATTTAACTTGACATTGGGCCACAAAAATGAGAAGGAACACATAGCGCTAATGCGCGATTGTGATACACGTAAACCATGTGCAAGAAACACACACCTCTACTTTCTTTTCATCTTCACAGCAATACAATGTATGGGCACAGCAAAGCTTAATAGAACTACATTATTTAGATTTTTACACATTAACAGCAAAATATAATGAGCATTGGCAAAGTCAATAGGTCGTGCCTATGGGAGATCTATTGGCTTTTCCAATGCTTTTTAGCAATGCTATGTTATACAGCAGCGTGGCTGCTGCTCAGCATGGCAAATCGTTAGTGGCGTGGCATGGAGGAGAGTGGCATAGAGTGGAATGGCATGGAGTGGTTTAGAGTAGCATAGAGTGGAATGGAGTGATGTAGAGTGAAGTGAAGTAGAGTAGTTTGGCGTAGAGTGGAGTGGCATAGGGTGAAATAGCATTGGGCAGAGTGATGTATAGTGGAGTGCCGTAGAGTTGAGTGGCATGCAGTAGAGTAGAATAGAGCAGAGTGGGATAGAGTAGAGCGTAGTAGAGCAACAGAGACTGCAGTGGTGTAGAGTAGAGTGGCTGGGAGACAAGTATCACAGATTAGAGTGGCATAGAGTGATGTAGACTGGAATGGGGTGGCGCAGAGTGGAGTTGCATAGAGTAAAGTGGCACAGAGTAGAGTGGTGAAGAGTAGAAGAGTGTAGAGTGGAGTGGCATAGAGCTGAGTGGCGTAGAGTGGTGTAAAGTGACATGTAGAGTGTTGTGGAGTGGCATAGACAGGAGTGGAGTGACGTGGAGTGGAGTTGCAGAGAGTAGCATAGAATAGAGTGGTAAAGAGTAGAGTGGGATACAAAAGAATGGCATAGAATGGAATAGAGTAGAGTGGCATAGAGTGGGGTGGAGTGGAGTAGAGTAGAGTGGCGTGGAGTACAGTGGAGTGGTGTAGAGTGGCATAGAGTAGAGTGAGGTACAGTGGAGTGGCGTAGAGTGGAATGGCAATGAGTGCTGTACAGTAGACTGGAGTGGCATGGTGTGGAGTAAAGTGGCATGGAGTGGGGTAGAGCAGAGTGGGGTAAAGTGGTATACAGTGGCATGGAGTAGAGTGGCGTAGATTGGAGTATAGTGGAGTAGAGTGGAATGAAGTGATGCTAGAGTGGGTTAGAGTGGAGTATAGTGGCGTAGAGTAGAATGGTTTTGAGTATAGATGCATAGAGATGAGTGGCATAGAGGAGAGGGGCAAAGAGTGGCATAGAGTGGAATGGCATAAAGTAGAGTGGCATAGAGTGGAGTGGCATAGAGTGACGTAGAGTAGAATGGTGTATAGTGGCATAGAGGAGACTGGAATAGAGTAGAGTGACATAGAGTGGAGTGGCATAGAGTGCCGTTGAGTAGCATAGTGTAGAGTAGAGTGGAGTAGCATAGAATAGAGTGGTGTACAGGAGAGTGGCATGTAGTGGGGTGGCATGGAGTGGCATACCGTGTAATGTTGTTGTGTAGAGTGTAGTGGCATTGAATAGAGTGGTGTAGAGTGCCATAGAGTGGAGTGGTGTACAGTGGAGTGCAGTGGTATAGAGTAGAGGGGCATAGAGTGGAGTGGAGTAGAGTGGATTGGAGTGGCACAGAGTAGAGTGGTATAGAGTGGAGTGTCATAGAGGCGCATAGAGTAAAGTGGCATAGAATGGTGTTGCATAGAGTGCCGTAGAGTGACATTGTGTGGAGTGGAGTGGCGTAGAGTAGTGCAGCGTAGAGTGGAGTAGCGTGGAAGAGAGTGGCATGAAGCATCGTGGTGTAGAGTAGAGTGGTGTCTAGTGGAGTGGCATAGTTAGGCGTAGTGTAGAGTGGAGTGGTGTAGAGTGGTGTAAAATGGAGTGGAGTGGCATAAAGTGAATTAGCATAGAGTGGTGTAGAGTAGTACAGTTGTGGGTGTAAGTAAATAAAGGATCAATAGAGATCAATAGAGATGGCAGATTGTGTGAAAACAACATAAATATGAAGCTGTATTTCTGTTTTACAAGTATAAAAGCAGATTGCACGTACATGCATACCTTATAAAATAAGAAAAAAGTAGTACATTTCAATAAACACAAAAATGAGGATGAACATATGTACTTGGTCCTTGCTCCAGGAAAGAGCTAACGCAAGAAAGGAAAGGAAGCCTACAGGAGCTAAGCAACTGCAAGATTGTAAATAGGAGTGGCAACAAACAACTAATGGAATGCTGTTGGAGGGTTGTAAGCCCACTGATTTGTGAACAATATGTCTCATAGTACAGTGCATGCGCTGAGAATGCAGACATAAAAATTGTATTTCTAAGGTATTCCTCCTCCTTGATTGAGAAAAACTTAGTTTGCACTAATAGACAAAATAAACTCCTTATGCAGAGAGGAAAGGTATCATTGTCTTTTTAGGACATTTATGTGGGAAGGTACAGTTGCTGACAAATTACGTTGATCATAAAGTGTAGCCTACTCTTTGTCGTGATTAATCTCTGCACCAAACATTAGAGTGGATGTTGTGCAAATATCACATTGAGGTAAAATATGATTTTAATTACTTGTCAATATTGGAATAATTGGAATCACTATTAAAATGCAAATGAAGACAAGCTCCACATTAGCCAGGTAATTTAATTTCTTCTTTAGCATTCGGGAGATAGATCAGCAAGGCAAGATAATATTAATGAAATGCAAATTTGTGTTCTGTGAGACGTGTTTACATTTGAGAAATATCCTTTCCAGAGACTGCTAATATTCCTGCCATGACATTATCTGGAGATCTCTCACAAATTCATGAGCACATTTAAGGCAATTAGGCAGATGATGAACAAATTATACCATAATTTGTGGGAATTATTGGGGTGGATCCTAATGTGGTATGTGAGGATGCAGAAAACTCTGAATGCAAATTAAATTGATCTTAGGCGCAATTTCATATATATGTAATGGGGAATTCAACAGAATCTTAGACAATGCGTTTTGTCCTATGTTCCCACATATTTGATGGAAGGCTGACCCTAACGATTTAAAGGATTATTAGCTTTGAGAGTCATTAGAAGGATCAGTCTTCTTTGGCATGTTGTGGGAAAAGCTACATATTTGGAATAAATAGTATGTGGTTAATTCTACGTATATGTGATGTGCAGCAGCTTTAGCCATTGACACCATATTGGTTTCAGTGTGCCCCACAGCACAGTCAGACCTCCCACACATACTTTCTAACCTATATATATTAAAGTAATTCAGTGAAGCTATGGCTATGCACAAAATTTCAGTACAACAGAATCCTGACAAAACACAACATTACGTTTGTCCTCTTAGTCCAGGCATTTGCTTTAGGGACAGTATAATAAAATTTATGATATCATATAAACAGTTGCTTTCAGAAATGTCTCAAAGGATCTGAGGTGAATTGCACCCCACTGTCAATCACATCTCCCCTCTTGCAGTCCCTCGTGTGCCAGGTTGATTATTTTCTATCTCAGTTGATTAGGAGGAACCAGTTTACTTCCTCTATAGATTATTCTCGTTTATGTTAGGTTCATCTCTAACTGCCGAGTATCCAGTCATGCTCACTAATAGAGCTCCTCACCACAGAGTCCTACTGGAAAGAATTCTCTTACAGACTTCCTCAAGCTCAACATTTTCCATCATGCACTCTCTCACTCTCCTCCATCATGCTCTTCTTCACACATGTGTTCTAGAGAAAAACATGATAGACAATCTGTTGCTCAAAAGTATTGTCATAGGTTCTACTTAATCGGAGAAGTTTTTCACAAATCTCATATAGAAGCTAGCTCTAAGAAGGTCCTGAGTTCATGTTTGTTGGCATGGTGTAGTGCCTTCGCAATATCGTTTTATGATATCCAGCTTGGGTTTGACACCATCATTAGAAATTGTATGCTCCTAGTAATTTACTGTCCCTACTCCAATAGATTCTCATACTCCTTCATGGTGAGCCCGACTTTTTTCACCCTTCTTTGCAAACCCAACCTGAGAGTTTGGTTAAGGGTACATTCAGATGAACCATAAATAGGATATCATACTGAAAGAAAAGGACATTGGGTATTCTTCCCAAGACATGATGCATGATATGTAATTTGATATGATGCTGCTAATTAGTCAACAAACTATGTTTGTTTGTAAACACCTCAGGGAACTCACTGAATACTCTTCATCTCAAAAAGAGACTTCACACTCATTTGGATCTAAATTAACCCCCAGCTCTTTTTGATGCTTCCAACCAAACCAAAGCTTAAATCATCTAGTGGATGCAGATCCTCTAGTAGCACCAGCACCTTGTTACTGAAACCACAGAAGTTCCATAAAAAGAAATCTTACAACAGAGCCTTCTCTGGTATTGCTCTGAGCATTTTGGAATTTCCCTCCCACTCAAAATCAGACAGATTCCCTCAACTACATCTTTAAAAAAAAGAAGTTAAATTACTTCTTATGAACAAAGTCTTGCCCTAGGTCATACAGTTTGACTCACAATGTACACCCATGACTATTACTAGGCTGTCGGACCTTACCCATTATCCAGTAGATCTGTCCTAGAAATATTACCTTCCTCAATTTGAGAACTTACAGTTTGTACCTTCTTCGATCACTTTATTGTGCTCTTTCTTGTGTTCTCTTTCCCGATCACCTTGACCTTGGATCTACTCTGATGATTACTACTTGTCTACCAGACCGTGTCCAGTATCCTGTTGACTTGTCCTAGAGAGATTACCTCCCTCATTTTGTGAACCTACACAGTTTTTTACATCTCATGATTATGTTGTTGATTGTGTTCTTGTTTTTTCTTTATGTTCCGACCATCTGTAGACCGCTCTGATACCCTCATAGGTCAAGTTCCATATAAAACTTTATAAATAAATAAAATAAAATAACAGATTATATTATTTTTTGCCATATAAACTCTATCAATGGTGTGTCTCCCTTTAAAGAACATTCTCATTTTAACCATTCCTTGTAAGGGTATAGGATCACCAATTGTAATCTCTGGGTCGATATCAGGGAAGTACTGCTCATAGTTATCTTCCCCCAAACAACTGAGTGACAGTTTGACTGACTGTTTAACAAGGTGAAGGAAGAGCAGGAATTGACAAATACAATGACACTCTTATTGTGTAATATAACATCGCAACAAGGCAGTCTTATTTTGTTACTGTTCTTAACTACTTGAAAAGCAAGTTCCCTTCTTCTGCTTGTCATGGTTCAATTACATTGATGTTCTTGTTTGCTTGCAAGTGATCTTTCTTTGCCACATTTACAGCAACATGCATTCCTGGCTTTGCAGTTTGTGTTGTTAGCCAGATGACTGTTGCTGTAACACCAATAATATTTGCATCTATATTTAAATTGACAGGTTAGACAGTTGTGTTTTCTCTATTACCATGTGGATACCTCTTCTTCCCCTACAGAGTCTGCTGTACATTTCACTCACTTAGCAATGTCTCTTGCTCCCTTTAAATCCAGGGTTTTGGCTGAAATCGTCTCTTGAAAGCTTGGGTTGTTCGTACATGAAACTAACTGATCCCAGATCAGAGTCAGAAAGAGGCTCAAAGTCACATGTTTCGGAAATGTGTCTAACTACACCCACATATGTAGACACTTTTTCATGTTGTCCTTTTTAGTAGAATATTTATTTTTCAACAAATTATTCCTCCAACTTTTAGAATGTACTCTGATAAACATCTAGTTGAGCATCTGACCATTCGTCTCCTCATGTAGTTTTGCCTTAAAAACATTTATACTCTTTTCGTCCTTTAGTTCCCAAGTTGTGCACTAATATATGTTGCTTATGCAACAGCAAAACCTGTTCTCCAGCTATGGCTATAAGAAATGACTCAAATATGTGAACCCCATGTTTCCAGGGAAAGGCTCATATTCCTGCCTCGTTTAAGATGTGAAGTTGTTGTGACATTCCAGCTGCTGTCATTGTGTACAACGAGAAAGGAGATATTGGGGAGAGTTTCAAGATAAATAATACAAAATTCCTTCAGGGTGCTAAAGTGAAGGAAAACAATAAAAGAGACAGTGATTATAAAACTCCAACCACTGTGGTGTAAAATGAGATAAAGCAGGCGTAGGGCAAAGTAAATACCAGATATAGAATGATGAGAAGCAGTCCAATATGGTGGATCTTGTTCTATGAATGTAGCAATCATGTCCCAGTGGTAAAGGAAGTGCAATATTACCCTCAGGCCTCTGCATTGCTTTGTCTTGAAGATAATGGGGGCAGAGGAGCAACGATTAACAAGGATGGACAATCAGGAGGATGGTTGTAGTCCTCAGGAAAGGACAGATAACCCAGTGATGCCCAATCCGGCAAACGCACCATCAAGCTTACAAGTGGCTTCCAAGGCTGTTGTGGCACCAAATCTGGAAGAAACGCTGGTGAGAATGCAGGTGGGCACCATACCAGTCAGACTATTTATATGTGTGCATGCAGTGAGACAAATAAGGGGAGCGTGGGGGAGATGCAGAGATGGCAGAAGCTTAACCAACAGTAAGCAGATTACAGAAAGGGTGTTCTCTTATCAGGAATCTCCACAATGCAAAATGAACACTCAAAGTGGATATGAAAACCAAGTGATTGGCTGACAAAAGGTGTCAGGGAGGATTCTGGGCTGGAGAAGTTGACAGTGGTGCTCAAGGAATCGGGGTAAACACTTGACTCGGAATTAAAGGAAACAAATCAGTTTTTCCAACTCTTGGGGCTCAGCAGTTCACCACAAAAGAAAAATAGATCTCTTGAGCATTAGCATAGTATTCAAGCTTGAGATACAGTGGTGGTGATAGAATAGTTGTCGCTGAATGGAGACTTTGTCGCCAGTGTTGAAAAACTAATATTGACACTCATGTGAAGAAGGAGCTAAGTTGAATCCACATCCATCACCAACAGTCAACCTGCAACTGTTGCAACTATACTGTCAGAAGGTGCTACAGAGGTCAACATTCTAAGGTTGAGGCTAAGTAGAGAGGGTTAAGAAGAAGAGGAACATAACAACATATGTGACAGTAAGGAATAGAAGGAAGGATGTGTAAAACAGCCCTATAGATCTATAGTTAAAATATATAGCGTCACTCTCATCAGGCTGACCTTAGTAATAAAGAATATAACACAAATGTATTGCATTTCTTTCAAAGTGAGAGTATTTTTCATTTTCATATGCCTTCTACTAATGGCTCAGTACCTGTAATTCCTAGCAGAATTGCTGATCACATCCTGGTTTTTATCTAGCTTGAACGCGGCTTTTGCGTACAACAACTCATGATCAAGATGTTCACACTACAATAGGTTTGTCTTGGTTTTATTGCACGTAAAGAAGCACAGATAAAACACATTATAGATACAAAGGTGCCCATGCGTACACGGTGGCATTACATCAAGACACACACATAGAAAACATATTTACAGGTGAACAATCACACTACAGCACATTTATAACACCTGTGCTCACCTCCCTGACAACTCTTACGGAACACATGCAGACAACAACAATACAAAATGTATAGGAGCACAAGCATACAGATAGAGTTACCTATGCAGCCACTAGAGAAGTGGAACAATGCTAATAAGGGGAACAGGGTGATAGATCCTGAGGATATTTTTGACAAGATCAGTTGAGGGTACTCTTGTGATGAACTCTCAGGTGTACCTGTGTGAGACAACCTGATGTTTTTTAAGTGAATCAACCTGAGGTGAAGGTGATTCAACAAGATGTGATCTGTCAATCAGTGAGTGGCCCAACCATAGAGGAGCTCTGGGGGAGGGTGTATGTGAACAATGCCAGGGACATACCATTAGCTGTCAGTATGAAAGGCCTTACTGATGTGTGAGGTGGACATGGATGATGTCTGTGTTAGTGCATACAGGGTATCTATGTGAGAGTTTTTAAAGGCATCTAAGATGTCTATGGGAAATGTCTGTGTGAGGGGGCTGGGGTTGTATATATGGTGACATGGGTGTGTCTTTAAAATATATTGCATGTGCCTGTAAAAACACGTAGGTAGTGGTGGACAACCGGAGCTAGAAAGGGGCAAATACACCATTTTCTGGGTTGTGCTAGATGTCATCTCTGATGTGGGACTAATGTGGTATAAGAGAGATCCATGTAGGTTCAAGAGACTTTTTATTAATGTAGAATGACATGCAATGTCAAAAACGGAACCTCTTGAGATGCTGGACGACTAGTAGAGGCAGCTTTAGTGGAAGGCGGACTTTGCAGGGCATAGTTCCATCAAGCCAATTGTCACTGTAACTCAAGGACATGCCTTTTAGCAGGATGTAGTTTGACAATCTGTTCCAGACAGTTCCCTATAAGTTTATGTAATATTCAAATTCAACAACTAGGTGGCATTTTTGCATTGATTGCAATTTCGAGTAGTGCGATAATAACAACTTTTCTATTTTCAGCTGAAATATTTCTCCAGCTAAAAGCTGGCATAATGGATCATGGACTTTAAAAATCGAGTCCCTCTGGTTTTAAGGGAATTAAGGTACTCACAAACGTAATCAGCGATGACTCATAAACAGGCAGTGAGAGGATGATGAAGACGGTCTGAGTCCTTGCTTGAAAGAAATGGCAGACAAAAAAAGATGGCTCAAATTTCACAATAATTTTATTGGTGCTGATAGCACTGACGACTTTGTCCAATAATATATCTTAGGGACATTGTGACATTTAGAAGTACAGATTAGCTGTTGAACTCAGCCCTTACCCTTCGCAAGCATAGAAGAAAACTGGCTTTGAGGATTCTGAATTTTCTTAACTAGGCATTGTCCCCCTTATACCTGACCAGTGAACACAATAAATAACTTTGTTTTGAAAGGACCATCCTCAAGAGAACTGGCAGGGAGAAAATGGTGTTCTGACCTGAAGATCTCTCACTATCCTTTAATTTCTGACTGTCGCTTTTCCCGCCAACCACAATTTAATCCCTCCACAGCAGCTTCCAAATCTTTGAGAGCACTTGAGACATCAGCTGAATGATGACATGCTCCAAATCACATACTCCTTGACTCCACATGGAAGGCCAGGAGTCATCACTTGTAGTTGTATGACAGAACCACGCATGGCTAAATCACGCGTGCCTTAACAATGCAGTTGGAACAACGAATGCATCTTAACCACGCAGTCCTTTACCACGCAAGTCTTTACAGCGACTTGCCCTTGGGGAAATTGCTGGACTTTGGAACAGTATCATTTACTATTCCAACTCCAGTCTGCGCAACAGTGCAACAGTAGGGAAAGCGCTGGACTTTAAATTTCAACGCTGCTTTACCTAAGGCATGTCGTTGTACAGACATGCGTGGTAAAGGAATGCATGTTTAAGGCTCACTCGTTGTTCCGACCGTGTTGCATAGCAACGCATGGTTCGGCCATCGTTGTTATTGCTGTTTCCTACCACTAGCCTCATCTATGGGGCCTCCAACAGCTTCCTCTTTGATGCTGTTGTAATATTGGAAGGAAAACCCATTTACTTTTCAGAGCTCTGTTTTCGTTTCTTACCAATGTCTTCATGACTAAGGGTATTAAGGACAGCATCAGGCATATGAAAGGACAAGTCAAGGATATGGGTTGGTACTCCTCACTATCCCGAATTGCTATATATTAAGAAAATGGACACACCTACAGCACTTAGTAGCCAGTTTCAGTGTTGCTTTGCTTTGATATATTTATAAACCACAAATTATAGCACTAACTAGTGGCCTGATTTTGAGTTCGGCAGATGAGATACTCCATCACAAACATGACGATTATCCTGCCCGCAATATTACAAGTGCTTTATATCCTATAGCACATGTAATATAGCAGATGTGATATCTGTCACATTGGTATCCCATCCTCTTAATTCTAAAGCAGGCCTCAGGTTTTTTGTTTTGACATATATGGCACCCATTAGGTACCATATCTATCATAACAAAAATAAAAAAGTATGATTGAGTTAATGTAAGAAATTCTGTCCCCATTAAGCAACTAATCCTCAGTCACTGAAGGAGAAGGTCAATTACTTTTTTTCCCCCCAGAGTTTTTTATAGAGCGAACTTGGCCCGAAGGTATCGGGTATCAGAGCACTCTAAATGAGCACCAGTTGCGTTACATAAGGACACACTTAATTTTTGTAGGCACAGGAAGATTACATGATTTTCTCAGAATCACAAGATGTTGAGCATCGTTGCCGACACTCAAACCCGGTTCCCCAGATTTGAGGTAGCAGTTAGGCCACATCCTCTCCCCAATTACTACATTTACAAGAAAGAATATAGTGGTCCTCAATTAGAAAGTGAGACAAAGATAATTCAATTGACCAACGATATAATGCTCCGATCCCATGAGAAAATGTTGAACATGGAGGCGGCATAGATTTTCAGAATGTGTAATTTAGTATAAGCACAAATATTTTATCTGAGGTAAAAGGGTTGCGGTGATAAATACGCCTGTACAAAGAAATTTGAAAATCATGCACAAGTTAATTTGGAGGGACTGCAAGAATTTCTTGGGGAATGCAGTTAAATGTATAGACCATTAGAGTCAGGTGTGTGGAAACATTCTGAGATTATTCAAGACAAGCTATGTCCAGTCCTTTACTTTTAAAGAAACAAGTGCCAGGGTCCTTGTCGGGTGTTCGCAGAAGCTCGCACCACCCATAGCACCTGCCAACATTGCCAACGACAGTACCTACACAACTACGCACCATCACACTGCTACAACTGAGGCAATTCAGACTGTTAGAGGCCCCAAACCTCAAAGAATGGTATGGGCGACCGACCTCAGTTCTTTTAAATTATTAAACAACTGTTGTCCTACTCATCTATAAATTACACAGACAGCTGGCAGCTGTCACAAATGTTGGTGTTGACAATTAAGTGCCGGTGACGAGCACCGGAAACCAGTGGCACAAATTAAGCACTGGCTACGTCACACACTGTCAGCTCCTGAACACAGCCTTTGCAGTCTTATTTAGAATTGATCAGGCAGCCCACTACTACTTGGCGGTAATCCAGGTCGATATATGGCAGTACCAATTGGCAAAGAATGTAAAAGTTGACCTGGACAACTTTGCCCACATGTGCATTAACACTGATTTTGCCTCCCAACTGAACATTAATAAAGGACATACTTCACTGGTGAAGATAATGAAAAAAACAAGAAGATGGTGGACATGTACTTTCTCTATTTAGTTTAGTAACCAGTGAGGACCTAGCAATATTATAGTACATGCTCGGAAATTGTCCTACCAGGTGCCCTGCAGTACTTTTTTCTCCTGTGATGATGTCCAATTTAAAGGACATGAATATTTGCTTGGCTTTCAATGGTGATGCTGCAAGACACCAATGAATGTCAAACCCAAAATAGGACTACTGACCAACCAACATTTGCAAACAATGTCAAATTAAAATGAAGAAAATGAAAACCTGTCCTTTGCCTGTTCTGCGAAGCAGCAACAAAGCGAGGCCAGTTTCCTCCCACAGATCCTCTGAACTTAATCTTACTTTGGCAGGACACTAATTGGCAGAATTCATGCCATCTTTGGGTTGCCATGGATTCTGCAAAAGGGAATTTGTGTTGTACATGCACACGACTAAAAATAAAGTAGCTAAGAAAAGTAACCTGAGACTGCGGTTATATTTTTCACACAATTCCACAGACACACATATAATTGAGTCCAAGTGCTAAAAATAATCCTTGTATTTTTGAATTACACCTTAAAAGGTTTCTTAGCATCAGATTTTTCTCATCAGAATTCCACCTTCACCCGCCCAAATCACAGATCTATCATGAATTTTCGAAATTGGTCTGTCAATCAAAGGACAGAATACAACAGTTTCTCATGAATGACATCCTACTCTAAAAACATAGGATTAAAACTTAATGTTCTCTTTTCCAGATAGATAGTGCCATAGAAAATGTGTTCCAAATCAGCAATGAAATTACACATGACAAAATGATATTGTTTTTTGTGCCGGCTAGAACTTGACAGTTCTTTGGTTATCATGTAATCAATAATATGACTTATACTCAAACATTCGATTCCTATATGATTGATAGAATAACTGTTCCAATGTATATGGCATTGCCCCAGCTCACAATTTTAGCAATTGCTTTGAAGCAGGGTATTATCAACAGAGTTACTATTTTTCGTCACAGGTTGAAATTGCTTGTTATAAATGATGAAGCAATATGCCAATATTAGAACTTTAAAATTAGAATGGTGCTCTGGGCAAGGCAGCAACATTGATTTTCCATTTATTGTGTTATATTGAAAAATCATGTTTTGTCCTTGGAAAGGGTTTTCTTTCGTCTAAAGAAATTTTTCATCACTGAACAACATTGGCAAACTTTACACCCCATTAGACTCTAAGAAATGATTGAAATGAACGTGTATCCTAGGGAGAAACCAAGTGATGGGGCTTACATCAAAGAGGTAGCTAGCATCTATGAACTCGGCCATCATATTTAGGCGACCATTGTAAAATGCATGGCTGCATAGAATAAATATGGGCCCAGATATACAAACCGACTTCAGCACCTACATTTGAAGTACAACAAATACACTAGTTACACTTGATACTTAGAAGGCCTAAATGCATTTACCACTGTGTAGCACAATGGCATAAATAGCATAATATTATGCCCTAATGAACTCCATGCAAGGGGTGGGGAGTAGGCAGATCAAGATGTGGTCTTTGTTGAGAGTTTGAGAACACATATTAGCTTACAAGCTTGATGACATTTTAAAAACTTCTGTCTGACCCTTCACACCCAGGAAATGGTCAGAGATTTGGTACAGCAAGGGGCTGCAGTAAATGTCTTTCTGGGATGGGAACAGAAAAATAATACTCCCAACTTCATAGGCATGCAGGGAAAGGGATTTCTTCAACTGGAAAATGTTTTTCCTTTGTAGGAAGAAATAAGAGAAGAACAAAAAGTACAATAGTGCAGCAGACTACCTTTTTCCACTGCTTAATTGTGCTGTGTGTTCAATTCTAAAATTGAAGAAATATTAACTAAAAAAAAAATATCACATGACACTGCTTGTAGTATGCCTGGAAGCCTAAGCCTGCCACAGCCTTCTAGATGTACTTTTAACAATGTATGTGGATGACAAAAAGTTGTAAATTTACAACTGCTACAAGTGCATATGGGAAGTTTATTAAATCATCTCTATAACATTATCTGAACCTCCAGGCAATAGTGTTCTTTTAACCTTTCTTTGTCTGAGTTGCATGCTGTTTTGTTTCCAATATGCAAAGTTCTCGTTTTAAAATCTCTAATTCCAGAACTATAGCCCTGTATTTGATTGTATCACACTGAGCCAATACAATTTTTAAGGTAGTGGAAGGGAAATCAAGCACACTTTGACCCCCTCTATGGCATCCCAGTGGCAACCCTTGTCCTGCCCTTAATTTCACAACAGCCTCTGATTGGTTGTTGTGAGGGTGTGGTAAGGGCAAGGATTGCACCACTGTTGCAACGAATGAAACCATGCAAGAGGTTCCTACTGCTGTTAGCTGTGGCACAGAGGTGCAATTGCTTCACCACTGGAACCTAAATCCACATACACATGTTGCACGTCCATGCAACCAATACCACACTCAAAATGAGCACACCCACTCACACGCACACACACACACAAATATTCACACATACCCTCGTCATTCAAATTCATCACTATTCCTCTCTTAACCACCCCCAGAAAGATGCAGAACAGACACCAGACTCGTGCTCAATCAATCACTAAAAAGTTTATTTCAGATTGGAGAATCCTTAAAAAACACATACAGTACATAAGCATAGCACATTAAAAACTGAATGTAATATTAAAATATCAGTCCAGCAAGTAGCAGCAATTGGTTGTATCAGCATACAGTAAATAAATGAATGTTGTTTTAAAAATATTGTCGGGTGATTACTTCACTGAATGTAAACTATATCGTAAGTCTAATGTAAAGTACACAACATGAAAAAATACATTCTCGTGGGGCAGAAGTCCTTAGATTAATAATCACAACCTATGAGTGCAATGGGCGATCAATACCTTGCAACCAACTTCAGCAGGCCAGCAACATATTGCGATAATGTGCAGTTGACTATCAATGTTAACCCCTTCGCTGCGGCGGGAATTCCGCCGCAGCGCTGGGGGGTGCGGGGGGCAGCGCGGTGGCGCTGTGCTCATGACGGAGCCGCTCCGTCATGAGCCACGGTTGAGCTGTGCTCATGACGGAACGGTTCCGTCATGACTCCGCCCAGTTGCGTTGTCCCCCCGCACAGGCGGGGAAACAGCACCGCGTGGGCGGAGCGGCCGCCAACGGTCGTGGCATGACGGAACCGCTCCGTCATGAGCACACGACAACCGTGGCTCATGACGGAGCGGTTCCGTCATGAGCGGGGAAGGGGTTAAAAGCCATCAAGGCACACCAACATAGCTTTGTAGTAAATTAACCTGCCCAGGGGAATGCTAAACACTAACTCACATAGATAAACATTGCAATCTAAAACTAGATTTCGCAAATAGCAGTTATACAATTTTAGTTCTCTATCAAAAAAAAATAATTACTTTGAGGGGGAGAAAACAAGCAAGGCACATGGGGAAATCTCAGGAGGCTGTCACGCCTTGGCCCTTTTATGGGTTAAAATAAACAAAAGGGGGAGATACAGAGAAAAGGAGAGGACTTATCCTCCAAACTATTGTCAAATAACCAAAAGAAGTCACTCCTAGCAATGAATATCAACCTCGTCATGGCAAGGAAAAGCTTTTCCTTTTAAGTTACCATCACCCACCAGGGTTACTCCTTGGTGGCATGCTTCATCATAGGGTTCATCCCTAACCTGATTGACCGTATACTCTAAGAGGGTCATGTACCCTAGGAGTTTCTCACCATCCCCACATTTTAATCATATCGACTAGGGCATTGAATAAATTCATCCTTTTTCCCACTAGTCATATATTTTTAAACCCACATTTTAGACAAAAAACCCAACTCCAATATCATTACAATCAGCTTAGGTGTATAGGAATAACATACTATTAGTGCTCCTATGTATCCGTGGGTCGCAGCACGCCCCTTTCTGTAGCAGATTAGGGATGGGCCCCCTGATGAAACATGCCACCAAGGGGTAACCCTGTTGGGTGAGGGTTACTTAAAAGGAAAAACCTTTTCCTTCCCACGGCGAGGTTGATATTCGTTGTTATTCTCCTAGGAGTGACTCCTTTTACGGGTTAGCCATGCAGAAGTGAAGAATTTGAAGATACAAATATAGATCTTCTCGTCAGTGTCCGACCTCGTTATTCTCAGTGCCTGATCAATTTTCCGTACACCCACCAAAAGGCACATAGGTCTTATCCATTTCTTCTGGTTGGAAACATAGGCTTGGCAGAAGAAGAAGAAGTGGTATAATGTTTCCTCTTCTTGATTGCATGATGGGCATGAAGTGCTGGTGAAATAGTGTGAACTAATCATGAAAGGGGTATGCGGTTCCTCTGAGCAGATATAGGTTTTACCAAGAGAATGCAAGGCAGGGTGCTCCTAATAGGAGCAAGGGCCCTCGCACACCCCAAGGGGTGTCATGCTTCATCATCGGGCAGCTCCTCCTTGGGCCGTTGCTGCAATGGTCTTTACCGGAGTTCTTTTTTTGCCGATGTGCAGTGTGGGGTGTTATGAGAAGAGTGTGTGCATGTAGTGAGTAGAGTGGAGTAAGTGTACTATAATATACACTGTAAAGATCACACAGATATAGTATACTTTCTGGGATAAAACCTATGGAAAGGGGAAAGGAGTAAACAGAGAAACAGTACTTTAAAAAATCAGCAAAGTTAAGCCGGTACTTGCCCCTATCATTGCAGCGCCGGCAAAATTAGGAGCTGTCCGATGATGAAGCATGAAATCCCTTGGGGTGTGTGAGGGCCTTTGCTCCTACTAAAGGCACTCCCTCATGCTTTCTCTTGGTGAAACCTATATCGTCTCACAGGAACAGCATACCCCTGTCGCGATTAATTCCCTAATTGGGGCACGTATGCTGGACCATTTTTTAACCTGGTCCCCTCCACTTGTTGTGTATATGAAATAGTATGAACCCCAAAGTATGCAAAAACTATTGATAGGTAGTGTGCAATTACTACATCGTAAAAACAACGGCTTTACTAAAGGGGAATATTAGACCTGACATCCTTGGTGTGGTTTTCCCCTATCTTTTTGCTTCTTCCTCCTGTATTTTCGCTGTGTGTTTTACTTCGTTTTTGCTGGTCTAGATGCTTAGGGCACTTTGCCACTGTTGATCAGTGCCAAAATGCAAGTGCTCCCTCTATAAATTGTGAATATGGATTGGTGTTTCCATTATTGGCTTGTTTGACTAACTACTAAGTCCCTTGTACAGTGCACTGTGAGTGCCCAGGGCCTGTAAGTCAAATGCTGCTAGTGGGTCTGCAGCACTGATTGTGCCACCCACACAAGCAGCCTTTCAAAGGGGTCTCAGACCTGCTACTGCAGTGTCTGCGCGCAGTCTCTACAGCCATGTCTACCTGGTAAGTGCACCCACTTGCCAGACCCTAACCTTCCCTTTTATTAAATGTGAGTCACCCCTAAGGAAGGTCCAAGGTACCCCTGTGGGCAGGGTGCAGTATATGTGAAAGATAGGACATGTACTGATGTGAGTGACATGTCCTGATAGTGAAATACAGTGTATTTCATGTTTCACTATTGAAAGGCTATCTGTGCCACAGGTTAGAATGGGAGTTCACGTATAACATCTTATAAGTATAACTTCCTATTCTGACAAGATGGAAAGATGCCTAAACTCAGAATATAAACATGCATCTTTTAGTAAAGATGATTTTTATATTGTGTGTTTGAAAATACCACTTTTAGAAAGTGGGTATTTTTTTGCTTAGCTATCCTGTGTGCCTCTGTTGGTTTGTGGATTGACTGTCTGGCTTTGGAGTGACAGGGGCTGGGGATGTGCATTCACTGTAGACAGCCACTGGGGTGGTTGAGTTGTGTCCTGCCTTTCCTGGGTGAGGCAGGGCTGGGCTGAATAGACCTGGGCTGCATTTAGAGTAGGGGGAGGAGATTTCCTTGCACCTAAATGGGCCTGGTCTGCCTTACACTATGCTGTCTCCACCTCCTGCCGGGAAGCTACCTGGACCATTGAGGACAGAACTGGTTTTGACTGAGCACAGAGCCTCTCTGCCACAAGAGAACAAAAAGAAATGCTGTATAAATATTGGGGCCCAGACCCCAGAGCTTTACAATACTTCTGGACTCAAGAAGAACCTCTGCCAAGGAGAAGAGCTGGGAAAAATGAAAGAGGAGCACCGCCCCTTTGCTGTGTGCTGTCTGGGGTTGGCCTGCAGTGGCTGTTTCTGCCAAGGAGAGGATAAAGACTTTTCTGTGTGCTGTGTATCCTGCTTGAAGAAGATCTCCAAGGGCCTGAAGTAGAGCTTGGCTCCTGTTCTGAAGTCTCAGGGACACAAATACTTCACTTCCAGCTCCCCTGAACTTCCATGCTGGGAGTTCTGACCTGCCCAGAGGTGCCTGCTGCTGTGTTGGGCCTCTGGAGGTTGTTCCTGCTGCTGAGGGGTGAAAAAGTGATGCAACTAACAGAAGCATGATGGATCCGCACCCGTTTCCGATGCATCAACACTGTGCCGCTGAAGAAACCGACACAGCGCCTGCTGCGGTTGGAGAAATCGCCGCATGATGAATCCTGTGCACCAACCTTCGAAGTCCGAGATCTCTGCAACGATTCCGACGCAGGCCCTGCTGTGCAGATCAAGAACAAGCGCATCGTAGGACCGCGGCTGGAGAGACCAACGCAGCACCTTTGCCACCGCTGCATCAAGAACCGACGCATCCCCGCATGGTGCCTGCCACGTAGTGCAGGGAAAAGCACAACATGGCTGTTTAGCATTGCGGCGGGTGCTGCAAACAGCAGCACCCGCCACAATGTTAACTGGCTTGGATACAACAGCCATGGTGGCGGACACATCGTACTATGAGGTGCGGGCCGCTGCATTGCAGGTGGGCGTTCCCTGGCACTGCTACGGTCCGCCCGCCATCGTAATCAGCCCCTATGTGTTGAAAGTGTCGCAGCAATAGATTGCTTTGAACAGAACTGTTTTTACCTTCCAAAAGTCATATTTTGATAACTGTATGTTCGATTTTTATCATTTTTGGGTTGTTTGATTTAGATAAAGATTACTTATTTTTCTAAGCTGGTGTGATGTCAATGTGTAGTGTTTTCGCTGTATTACTCTGTATGCATGCACAAATGCTTTACACACTGCCTCTGAGATAAGCCTGTTTGCTCATGCCAACCTACCAAAGGGGTGCGCAGAGGTTATTTTAGAAGTGTATCCCCCTTACCCTGACTAAGAAGAACGGTCCCTACTTGGACAACAGTGCAAACCATTGCCAACTAGAAACCCCCATTTCTAACAGGGAAGATAACTAATCTAAAAAATGTTCAAATAATTTCCTGATTTTCTCTTCCCAAAACAAAAGTTAATTATTTTTTTTAACATAGACCTTGCAATAGCAGGTGCGGACTCTGGTGTATCCCAAATGGCCACAATTATATTTGACAAGCATTTTACTTAATGTGCCTTCACCAACTGATCCCCCGTAAATATTGGGGCGCATGAGGTCTGCCAAAGGGGTACGGTAAAATGCTAGTTCTTCCGTAAAACCCAATCTATGCCAAAAAAGCAGAGGCTGTATTTTGCAGGTTAAGTAGACATAATATAGAGTTTTTAATACCGTTGTTCTATAATATCGAGTTTAAAATGTGGAAAGTCAAAAATATCATTGTGCATAATATCGATGTCAAGTATCTCGATTTAGGGGCCGATTCCGATGGCTGGTCGGACAGCTGTCCGTAGCCTTACCCTGCAACCGACACATACCTGGAGCCGGTCCGTCCTGTATAGGAAGTACGATGCGCATAACTGCCAAAAACACGACCGACAAGTAGGCTGTGAATCAAGACCCATTCTCCGTCCGAGCCGTAACTTCCAAAGAGGAACCTTGTCACCCGGAAGCAGTATCCATAGCAGTTTCCGGCATGACAAGTTCGATGCGTACTTTCTATGCGCCGGACGGGTCGTCACGCACGGGACGTCAGAGCATTCGGAAAACAAGCATATCAGCTACGATTCGCGCCACAACTCAATACACGGCTACGAGACGGAACAGCTTGCAGTGGGTATGAGACGGAGCAACAAGCAGCGTGTACGACACGAACACATCATGAATCCCATCGCGCAGGTCCCACCAGTACTCTACATCTATGACCGGATCAGGGACCCACGCCGACGGCGCAGACGGTAAGTCAGACACCTACCACATAAACAAATAACATGTACCCGCAAAATGGCACACACACACACAGGGGATACATATCCTGGCCACTAAAAACAGCCCACCATAGGGGTTGCATGGCCAGCACCACTAACATCCCCACCCATAGGGGGCCTGTTGCCCATCACCACTGCCACCCCCACTCACAGGGGACCTGTTGCCCATCACCCCTGCCACCCCCACTCACAGGGGACCTGTTGCCCATCACCCCTGCCACCCCCACTCACAGGGCTTCTGTTGCCCATCACCCCTGCCACCCCCACTCACAGGGCTTATGTTGCCCATCACCCCTGCCACCCACACCCATAGGGGGCCTGTTGCCCATCACTCCTGCCACCCACACCCATGGGGAGCCTGTTGCCCATCACCCCTGCCACCCCCACTCACAGGGGACCTGTTGCCCATCACCCCTGCCATCCCCACTCACAGGGGACCTGTTGCCCATCACCCCTGCCACCCCCACTCACAGGGCTTATGTTGCCCATCACCCCTGCCACCCCCACTCACAGGGCTTATGTTGCCCATCACCCCTGCCACCCACACCCATAGGGGGCCTGTTGCCCATCACCCCTGCCAGCCCCACTCACAGGGGACCTGTTGCCCATCACCCCTGCCACCCCCACTCATAGGGGACCTGTTGCCCATCGCCCCTGCCACCCCCACTCACAGGGGACCTGTTGCCCATCACCCCTGCCACCCCCACTCACAGGGCTTATGTTGCCCTTCACCCCTGCCACCCCCACTCACAGGGCTTATGTTGCCCATCACCCCTGCCACCCACACCCATAGGGGGCCTGTTGCCCATCACCCCTGCCACCCCCACTCACAGGGGACCTGTTACCCATCACCCCTGCCACCCCCACTCATAGGGGACCTGTTGCTCATCACCCCTGCCACCCCCACTCACAGGGCTTATGTTGCCCATCACCCCTGCCACCCACACCCATAGGGGGCCTGTTACCCATCACCTCTGCCACCCCCACTCATAGGGGACCTGTTGCCCATCACCCCTGCCACCCCCACTCACAGGGGACCTGTTGCCCATCACCCCTGCCACTCCCACTCACAGGGCTTATGTTGCCCATCACCCCTGCCACCCACACCCATAGGGGGCCTGTTGCCCATCACCCCTGCCAACCCCACTCACAGGGGACCTGTTGCCTATCACCCCTGCCACCCCCACTCATAGGGGACCTGTTGCCCATCACCCCTGCTACCCCTACTCACAGGGCTTATGTTGCCCATCACCCCTGCCACCCCCACTCACAGGACTTATGTTGCCTATCACCCCTGCCACCCACACCCATAGGGGGCCTGTTGCCAATCACCCCTGCCACCCCCACTCAGAGGGGACCTGTTGACCATCACCCCTGCCACCCCCACTCACAGGGCTTATGTTGCCCATCACCCCTGCCACCCCCACTCACAGGGCTTATGTTGCCCATCACCCCTGCCACCCACACCCATAGGGGGCCTGTTGCCCATCACCCCTGTCACCCCCAGCCATAGGGGACCTGTTGCCCATCACCCCTGCCACCCCCAGCCATAGGATGGGTGATGCACAACACATCCAGCATACGCAAACATCAGGTATGTCCGCAAAATGTATCCCCACGACATCATGACAACAGTGTGTAGTCTGTGACAAATGCCCACAACAGTGAATATGGCTACAAGCATACAATGTAAATAACAGCACATGTTTGACCAACACATGAGTGTGACATACACAAGGCAAGCATCACTATAGCACTGTGGCAATGTAAAAAGAACACCCCCTCACTGTGTAGAACAGAAGTCAAGTGGGGGCTCACAAAATGCAGCAGATGTGGAGCTTTGTGGTGATGGGGACCAAACCCCCCTCAACACAGTGACCAAAAGGTAAGTGTCATCATGGTCAAAGCTGCAAATAACAAACAGCATGTATGATCCCTGCTCCCAACACATCAAACACTTCTGGGGGAAAATAGTGGTTGTGTCCCATACACACAGAGATGTGGTGAGGCAAACAGTGATGTGAAAACATAACACTCTCGGCCATGTGCAGACAAGCACCACACATGGGGGCTGACAATGTACACAGCGTACAATGACACAACAGCAGAAGTGACCATCACCAAGCATGCACACATCTCGAAAATAGACACACCAACCAAAACAACATGTGTAGACTGTAGGTGTCAGCTCACTAACTCACATTCCATGCCAGCAATGGCACCCAACAACCAGGATGAATGTGCACAATGATGTGAAATGACTCACATGGACAGCATGCAAAATCACAGAAGCAGCATCCAGACAAAGGCCCACAACAGCAATACCAATGCACTGGTGCAGATGCACAAACACAAACAGGCAAACTCACACTGCATATCTGACACAACATGTGTGTGTGTGTGTCACAGTATCCACAGGCAACTACACAACACATGAGAGGGGCTGAACCACAGTGACACAGATGTGGACACAGTGCCATACAAAAGTAAACCATCATTGGGGCACCCTCAGTGGGCAATCAGGCGTTGGGAGATGAGAGGGAGCAAAACAGACACATGTGACACTAGCTGGAATGAACACCAACTAATACAGCAAGAGACTGACACACAACAGCACAATCCCCAGGGACAAGACATTGGTGTGACACAAGCATGCATGACACCTCCACTGTGATGACAAAGGCAGATGTCGTACAGACTGGGAAACCCAGACATGTGTCCTGTGCCACAAACGTACATCACACATACACAAACACAAATCACTCAGCATGGCCCCTCATCCATGGACAAACGGTAGCTAAGGGACCATCCATGCAAACATTCACATCAGTCCACCATCAACACCACACCTGAACTGCAACAATGTGTATCTGTGAAGCCCACATGGACAGGTGACATTGCACATGCCCACATGACAAACACAGGAATGTTGGCAGGAACTAAGGTGCACACACACATCACACAAGGACTGTTTACAACTCTGGGGAATGACAGACACACTGCACAGTATGCCGTACATGGCCATGACCTCAAAGCTCATGTGACTTTCACAATCCCTGCCACTGTCCCAGGACTATGCAGATGCCAAGGAGGAACACAAGGCACCCATGCTGACACCTGCCAGCATCGCTGCCGTGAACCCGACAAGTGGGAGCAGTCACACACACATACAAATGTCTCAATCACTGAAATCTACCACCTAGGGACAACTACATGATATTGCGAACAAAAAAGTGCCTTGAGGAACCCTCACTGTGTCCCATCTGTGTCTGACAACATCATCAACACTCAGAACTGACAAATCACAATGATGATACACCAATTAACAGGAGTGAGTCATGCACCCACACATCAGGTAGCCCATTGGAAAAGTAGTGGGATTAACTCAGTACCACTCAGCAAGCATCAACAACACAAATATATCAAGGGAACACTGTCTGTGTATGAACAGGGATGTGGGCACACACACATGCACATACAATACACACCATGGGCCCAGGCCATGTCACTGGACAACAAACTAACTTGAGGGGACACAACTCCTGTGGGAGCCCAGCTGTGCCAAACATATTCACCGCAAGTCCCACTCATGTCTGCAGAACACTTGGTCAGTCAGCCATCAGTTAACGCACAATGAAGGCTCTGGTCACAACAGCCTGGGTACGTGAGTCTCCCTTAAGTCATCTGCACATACTCAACACATATGTACAGCAAGTTGCACAGAGGACCCCGTTGCTCCTATACCAATGATGCCCAC
The DNA here is from genome assembly GCF_964204655.1 of Triturus cristatus. Classification (NCBI taxonomy): domain Eukaryota; kingdom Metazoa; phylum Chordata; class Amphibia; order Caudata; family Salamandridae; genus Triturus; species Triturus cristatus. The sequence continues at coordinate 1,578,739,354 of NC_140590.1, forward strand.
ACCTGTAGGGCCAGTAGTGATGAGCACAAAGTATGTGGAAGTGACAATTTGGACAATGGGAAGCACATCATATGTGCAGGGGTGCAAGCCACAGATGTGACCATGGCAATTAAATGCTCACAGAGAGATGTACACAAATGGTTGATCCAGACACACCCAGGTAGCTGCAAAGGATGACATGGATACCCACCAGAATAGGAAACATATCTCATGGACCACAGGGAGTACCTCACATCAACACATCAGTATGCAACATTGTAAACCAAGCATTACAGGTGCAAGGGCATCTAAAACAACCTCAACATGATGTACAGCTAAATCAAGTTCACAGGGACAAAGTAAAAAGCTTTATTCAGCATATGAAAAGTGAAACGTCTGTTCCAACAAAAGGCCAATGGCCAGTCCATGTCCAAAGGGCAAGGAGTGAACTAGAGTCACAAATTCAGTATATGAAATTCTAAACGTCTGTGCAACTAAAAGGCCAATGGCCAGTCCATGTCAAATTGCCAAGGAGTGAACTAAAGTGACAACTGTCACACCTTGCTTGCCTGCACTGCTATGGAACGGGGTCATCCCCTCGGAGGGGCATACATGGGGGCAGACCAGGCACCGCAGGGACAGGATCAGGGCGCAGCAGAAGGAGGCAGTGAAGAGGTGGGGGATGCAGGCGAGACACTTGCAACTGCAGTGGAGATGACTGAAGTGGTGGGTGCTGTCACAGCTGTGGGGCAAAAGTCAGATGGGGTGGGTGCCGGCACAACTCCAGTGGGCAGGTCAGATGGAGTGGATTGGCTCACCACTGCAGTGCCCAAGTCAGACGGGGTGGGCGCGGACTCCAAAGCAGTGCCTACATCAATGCGAGTGCAATGGGGGACAGGTGAGGTCTGCAGGGCAGGGGGTGGTGACACAGTCCCCACATCAGTGGCACCAACTGTCTGACCAGGTGTGGAGGAGCAAGTTCTAGGGGGGATGGCCTTAGCATTTTGGGGATGGTGTATCTGTGTGTGGGGGAACCCGGGGCCGGGAGTGGCGGGGGAACCTCTGGAGTGGTAGCCTGGGGGATGGAGGACGGAGACTTTGCCTTGGAGTTGCGTGCTGGCCGGGGGGTCTTGCTCTTCTTGTGCCGGGGGGACTTGCGGGTGGGTGTCTCGGTCTGAGTGCGCCTGGGGGAGGGTGTCCGGGTGTGAGGGGCACTCTCTTCTGTGTGTGGGGACTTCCTCTTCCCCTTGTAATCAGGATCTGCTGGATCGGTGGGGAAGAGGCCAAGGTCACAGAGGAAGAGCTTCTGGGTGGATGGGGTTGCAGGTGGGGCAAGGGAAGGGGGATGGGAGGGAGAGGTCTCGGAGGACTGTGGAGTGGTTGTGGATGACTGTGTGTGTGTCAGCAAACCAGCCCCTGTGAGTGTGGAATCAGTCCCCTGCGCTTGCCTGTGTGCACGTCTAGACCTTGGTTTGGGGGTTTCGGGGCTTTGAACAGGTAGTGTGCTAGGAATTGTGGGTGCTGCAGGGGTAGGAGGGGTGTGGGACTGTTGGAGGAGGGACACTGCTGCCGTCAGGGAGGAGGCCACGGACTGGTTGGTCCTCTGTAGGGCAGACATGACAGAGGAAATGCCCTCCATGAATGACACCAGTTGTGTCAACAGACCTGTGTGTGCATGGAGGACCTTCAGCATCGACGTCTGCCCTACATGGATCTGTCTAAGTAAGTCCACAGACTCCTCACTCAGGGCAGCAGGGGACACAGGGGCAGGGGGTGCGGTGCCTGGCACAAAGGAGACATGCTCACGAGCACGGGAGCCCACAGGAACCTCTGGGATGGGAGCCGATGGGAGGGGGTGGTGGTGGTGGCTGTTGCGGAGACTGCCTCACTAGCTGGCGTTTGGTGGCGGCTGACACCCGCCTCTGCAGGGGAGTCATCCTCAGAGCTGCTGTGGCCTTCAGTCGGGGGTATGGTGCTGACGACTCCTCTGTGTGGCTGAAATCGCCCTCCGTGCTACTGGGTCCACCTGTCTCCTCTCCTTCTGTCCCTGTAAGGCTCTGTGGCTCCTCCTGTTCCATGTAGCTGTCCCCTCCTGTGGCCGTGGATGTATCTGGATAGGAATAGGAAGTAACAGAACAACATCAGTCACCTGCACCGACTGCACACATCACAGTGAGTACATCACATCACAGGGCAAGCCCTGGCATCATCAGCTGAACACAGCTCAAAGTGCCAACACTGTTTAGAATAAGACCATTGTCATTTCCAACATCACCCATGGCACACATATCCCTCCTTGATTTGCACACATATGTCTGTTGCATGTTGGATGCTAATACCCCAATGTGCCAACATGCACCACCCACACATTAGTTGTACATGCAAGTGAACATGTAGGAGTATGTCAATAGACTCACGGCACATCTCTTGCGACTGACTCAGAACAGGTGTCCGGATGAAGGGATGGGCAGAGACTAAATTCTCATGCTTGGGATGCATGCCAGCAACACACACTATGATGTACTCATGTCCTGATGGGCAAGGCCACAATGGGGTGCATGGTGCACACTTGAACACAACGCAGGCTCACTCATAGCAAGTTCAATGCCATGGCACTGGGATGGCCTGTAAGTCAGTCAACACTGTCTCCTGTCACAGGGGCAGGACATCCAGACAACAACAATATGCACTGACTCACAATCCTAACTCAGGGGCAAATCTGACTCTGCAGATGACCGGCGCACTTGCCCATCCCATGCAAACAACATATCCAGGACCCAGAAGACCCCACATCATGAAAATCAGACATATGAGTCTCAGCAAACACGACTCCATGTACATTAACACATCACAGTCTGCCATGCATATAACCCAGCTGCATGAGGGACAGAGTTGCATACACCATTGTGCGCTGTCAGATGCTCACACACCTATATGACACACAGGTCTTGTCTCCCACAGTCACATTGCAGATGTCATGCTGACCCTCGGAATCATGGACACCCCAGTTGTACGTAGCAACAAGCCACACCCTAATGACACAGAGGCACACACCTGAGGGCACATGTCACGAAGCACAACCTGCAATTTCACACACAGGAGTGGGATTACAGAGTGTTTTTGAATGCCCTTGAGGGGGCAGGACTGGGCAGGGCTAAGTGAAACAGTGTTTTGCCCCGGACAGTAGTCAGGTGGCTAAGCAATTGTGGCATACTTGCCATACCTACTCCCGATGCCCAAAAATTGGAGTACCCTGCTGCATGGTTTTGTATTGAAAACCCCAGAAACATGTTGCAAGTCAGACCAGCAATTGGTACACATCTCAAGGGCACACACAGTTCACATGTCAGATCTCAGGCATTGTGTAAACAATTGATCCACCCATGACACACACAACAGAGTCACGGGAACTGATGCTGACAGGTACCTGATACATAGCTGACTGCAGGGACACAGTGCCCTAGTGACACAATCCAAAGACTGTAGGGGCCACACCTATGGAACAGATGAGGAGGGTGCATCACACAAATGAGGGACCTGATTTGGGGACTACAAGACCTACGTAATGTGGAAGTGTGACCCGGACAAAAGACTGCTATGTGCATGTCAGACATAGTACACAGATCAGGCATGGACTTACCCACTTCCTGCTGCTGTCTGGCCTTCAGCTGCCTATCCAGGTCCTGGAAGACCTCCGCCAGTATCCGGAGCATGTAGGGAGTCAGGGTCCAGTGTCCGCCCCTCCAGCGTGGAGGCGACAGCTTCAGCTGGACTCTAGCTATTCTCCAGGTGCAGCCACGAAGGTCCTGCCACCTCTTCTGGCAGTTGCGGATGCGGCGCTTGTAGACCCCTACAGAACGAACAGCCCGGGCAATGGTCAGCCATATCTCCTGCTTCTGGTGGGCATCAACCTGTGAGGAGGACAACGTGAAAAGTACATTAACACACATGCCCTAGATTTGTGCAGCACACAATTAGATATACATGTCATCATCACAAAGGGAAAATAATTACACAGATAGTGCAACCATGGGGAATGAAAACTCACATGCATGTCTGACATGTTAACAATGCATGTATAGTCTAAGCTGGCACAAATGCACTTTAGCAGCAGGAAAAATATTCAGTACATGTCCCTACACACTTTGGGGGATGAAAGTAGTCAGTGATAATGCTTGCCACTGCTGTACACACTGCTAGTACTGCTAGTCAGACAACATGCTTAATTAGGAAGGCAGTGGACAGCACACTCACCTGCTCCCCTGGTGTCCCATAGAGCTTTCTGTACTCTGGAAGGAGCCCATCCAGCAGGGCCTGGTTCTCCTCCTCAGTGAAGGCTGGGGCCCTCTCCAGTGTACGTACCATAGCAGGAGCTAGAGGATGCAGAGACAGCAGCAGTGGTAGCAGGGATGTGGTCCAGTAGCATGTAGTGCAGGCAAGTGATCTCCCTGGGATCCAGCTAGCCTTATATCTGTGCTGCAGAGGCAGACTCTGTGCCATGTGTCCAAAGTGATAGATCCAACACGGTTGCATTCTATGAATCTGGCAAATCCATTTAAAAGTACGACTCGTACACGCCTTCCGCATCGTTCAAATCTTCACCTTCATGGAACACTTGAAATTGCAGCATTGTTGTAGGCATCCAACTGAATTTCCAGTGCACAACTCATACAAGTTTTGAATCCGCATCCGTCTCCATGACAGTCCTGAGCCAATGGGTGCGCCCGGCTCGTTCAACTGATTGTTCAACGCGTATTTTGAATGTACACATGCACCCGTCTCCATACGATTCAATGGCCAAGGTGTATGCACGGCTCGGATATGACCCGTGCAATGCGTACGCATTGTCACCCACGTCGGACCTCATTGCATTCAATGACAATGCATACGCATGGCTCGGACATGACCCGTGCAATGCGTACGCATTGTCACCCGCGTCGGACCGCATTGCATTCAATGACAAGGCCTACGCACGGCTCAGACATGAGCCGTGCAATGCGTACGCATTGTCACCCGCGTCGGACCGCATTGCATTCAATGACAATGCGTACGCATGGCAGGAACATGACCCGTGCAATGCGTACGCATTGTCACCTGCGTTGGACCTCATTGCATTCAATGACAAGGCCTACGCATGGCTCGGACAGGACCCGTGCAATGCGTATGCATTGTCACCCGCGTCGGACCTCATTGCATTCAATGACAAGGCATACGCACGGCTCAGACATGACCCATGCAATGCGTACGCATTGTCACTCGCGTCGGACCGCATTGCATTCAATGACAAGGCCTACGCACGGCTCGAACATGACCCGTGCAATGCGTAAGCATTGTCACCCGCGTCGGACCGCATTGCATTCAATGACAAGGCCTACGCACGGCTGGAACATGACCCGTGCAATGCGTACGCATTGTCACCCGCGTCGGACCGCATTAGTGTGACTATTAGACGGATGCAACACACACATACTAGCCATGGACACCTGCACACACCTGCCACACTATAGCATTGGCCACACAGTGTCCCATGGCATGTGAGGCTGCATTCCCTGGGTGTTTGAGGGGGCCACAGCAGTTTTTTTGTCTGGCAGTTTGTGCAGCCACTCCCAGGCTGTTATCTTGTACATGGGGGAGAGTCCTTTGTGTGTTGTGCACATTTGCACTGTGATGTGCAATTGGACGGTAATTGGCATGAGTGAAGGCCACAGTGTCAGGTTGGATATATTTGGGGCATGTCACATACACCCTGAGTCCTGGGGGTGATGTCATGTACGTCACAGTGAGACCTGTAGCCCCAATACTGATGTGCACCCACAGTCTGTGTGCATGTTGTGTCTCAGAAGATGTGTCTGATCACATGTTACCAATGGGCGGCAGTCTCCACATCCATGTGGTATATGCATCAACCTTGATGGGGTGTGTGTCTAAGAGACGTACATGTAGGGCCGGCATGGACAGCAGTGGCCACTACCTGAGGGACTTACGCTTGCCTTATGGTGTGTACGTGCTACGCCATGTCCATTGCTGAGTTGATGTGGCAATACAGGGAGCCTGGGTTTCTGCATGGCACAGATCTGTGATGCCTGGGAGACATGAGTCCTCATTAGTCACTGGGGTGGGTTTTTTGAACGTTGCAGCAGCACATAGGGTTACACAGCCAGATGATTAGCCCATTGCACTACATGGGACTCATGTTGACATGTGGAATTGAGATGTGAGGTGGTGGTCTTGTAGGTGAAATGTGTGTCCATGACCAACATCCAACACCTCAGTACATTGTGTAATCTCATGAACTAGCATGTGAGAGTGATCGTGGTCATGGCCACATGGGGGGATGTACTGACAATCTTCCTTTGTGCATCTCTGTACTGCAGGGCACCAGCTGTGCATCCTCCATTCCCAGACCTTGCAACCATGCAGGAACGTGACAGCATCAGACGGTACCGCTTCACCAGGCCACTGATTGAGGAGTTGGCGGAGCAGTTGGTGCCACATCTGCTACCTGGCCGGACATACCCTACAGCCCTGACCCCAGAGGTGAAGGTGATGGCAGCCCTGCACTTCTTTGCTACTGGTACCTTCCAGTACACTGTGGCTACTGCTGGTGGTATGTCGCAAACGATGTTTAGTCGGGAGCTACGCGATGTCTTGGAGGGGATATTGCAATTCCTCGACCTGTAAATCAAGTTACCGAGCCAAGATGAACTCCCTGAAATTAAGGTTGCCTTTTTTACACTGGGGAGGATGCCAAACTTCATTGGACCCATTGATGGGACACATGTTGCCCTCATACCACCACAGGCACATGAGCAGGCATAACGTAACAGGAAGCACTACCATTCGATCAATGCTCTTGTGGTCTGTCTTGCTGACATGTTGATCACACGTGTGTGCATGGTTCCCTGGTTCGGCACACAATGCCTACATAATGAGGAGTAGTCACAATGCGACGCTGAAGTCAGAGATGCAAGCTCAGCGTGCCTGGCTTGTCGGTGTGTACTGACTGTTTCTCATTGTGTGTGTTTGTCATTGTTGTATTCCACACTCCTACCAAACTCATCTACTTGTTCATTTTTGTGTGTGTAGGTGACTCCGGATACCCCAACATGCCGTGGTTGCTGACACCCCTCAGGAACCCTGTGACACCAGCCGAGCTGCGCTACAATGAGGCACATGGTCGGAGCAGGAGGGTGATTGAGCGGACATTCGGCCTCCTGAAAAGCCGCTTTCGCTGCCTGGACAAGATCGGAGGGGCCCTCCCATATGAGCCTGCAAAGGTGTGCAAAATAATACTGGTCTGCTGCATGCTACACAACATGGCGTTGCGGAAGGAGGTGCCTCTCATCCTGGATGAGGGAGATGACGACGAACGTCTGGCACCTGTGGAGGATCCCGACCTGGGCCAGGATGCCAGTGATGATGAAGATGATGGTGACGTCTGCTCCCAGCTCATCAACAACTTTTTCACCTGAAAGTGAGTTTCCAGGAATGTGTTGAGCCAGCTCTGTTGCTGTCTGAGTGTGTCTGTGTGCCACTCGACTGGATGCGTGCTGTGATGTATCCATTCGGGTGGTGTGTTCTCCACAATAGGGTAGTACTGCTAACTACTGTTTGTGTAGGTGTTTTGCAACATGTTTTGTGCATGTGTATTGCATTTCTCTCCTGTTCGTCTGTGCTTTTGACTGTATCTTGTCTGTCCTTTCCAGGGTCCTTTGCCTGTTGTGTGGTCAACACTGACCCCCAACACCCAGAAGCCAACACCAGTGTGGAAGTTGAGAATTCCCATCAACTGATGTACCACACATCCCTGGACTTTCATTCTCCAAAATATTGTGAGCGTGTGTCCACTGTTACGTAGAAATACCGTACAACTATTGTGGAATAAACGTGTTGCTGGTGTGTAATGAACCTGTGCTACGCTTTGTGATGTGCGTTGTCTGTCATCCCACATCTGAGTGACATCTGCTTACCTCACCTGTGGACTTGTTACCACTGACTGTGCTTGGTGTTGTGTCCGTGCATGCCAATGTGTTTCAGGTCAACATCATTGTGTGTGATGAGTCACATGGCCATGGTGAGTATGTTTTGTGTTGCCATAGTGGTGTGTCTCCCTCACATGTGTCACATCCCCATGACTGACCTTACGTTGGTCATATTGTTGCAGTATTTGGCATGCACTGTGTTGTGTAGCAGATCGACTTCGCCCTGAACATGACAAGTTTGAATCACAACAGAGGCAAGTATGGTGTACTGGTGAGTTTATTTACAAACATGTGTGAGTGAGGTGCACAGGATGTTGGGTGCTGTACAGTGGTTTGGGAATCCAAAGTTCACATTTGAGTTGGACGTGCTGGTAGATGAAATGTCCAGAGTAAAGTCCACAGTCATCTGATACATTGGCCCAACATGAACCCTCCATGTCATGTGGGCGAGTTGTGTGCGATTGGACAAGGTGAACGGGTTGCGCACAAAGAACATTGTCCAGAACAGGTTTAGAGGCCCTGGGGGATGTGCTGGGACATCTGCCTCTCACATGTCCTTCTTCGGATGACCCCTCTTCTTCCGGGGGGGGGGATCATCATGTGCAGGCCTCTGCGGTGCAGGGGACTCTCCGCCAGAGTCCTCCCTCCCTGTGGTGCTGGCAGATGGTGTTGCGACTGATGTTGTGGGCACACTGGGGGGTGGGGACGGGTTGGAGTTGATCTGGCCGAGGCATTGTAGTATGTCCCGATGCACCGCAGTAAGGGCATCCCACTTTGCCTCCATGCGGGCATGGTGGGCAACCTGCTCCTGTTGCATGTCCTTAAGGATCCCCACTACCTGGCCAAATCCTCCGGTGCTATCCTGGTACACATCTATGATGCGTGCCAGTTGGGGGTCATCATGCAGTCCAGACCCCTCTGCAAGGCGTGCCCTGTGCCTCCCACCCCTCCCAGCCCCCCTCTCCACACGGGCAGGACCAGCGGCGGTACGCACAGGTGACCCTGGGACCCCTTGGGTGGTGTTGCTGGTGGTATTGGCTGTAGCTTCCGGGGGGCCCTGTGTCCCTGTGCTGTGTGTGTTGATTGTCCTTGGTCTGTCTGTGTTGGCGGGGGTGCCCTGTCGGTGTCCAGACGGTGGAGGCGTGGGTACAGGGGGGGGCAGATGTTGCTGCTGCTGGTGCTGCATGATGGCTCACACCGGAGGGGCCAGGTTGGTCATCGTCATCCGAAGAGGACAGTGAGAGTCAGACCAGAGAGCTCAGTGTCCACCAGAGTCTGGGACTGGGTATCCTCATCATTTATCAGTGGGTGCCCAGCACGACCTGTGTTTGGAAGAGACACACAATGTGAATTATGTTTCTACATGCATCGTTGGTTCACAAACATGACATTTTCTACTTTTATAACAGATGCCTGCCTGTACACTGCTTTTTCCCAGCTTGTCACGGACTGGTTTGATCTTGTTGCTGGCCATTTGCCAGCATGGCCTTGTGCTCCCCACAACAGAGCCCAGTGTCAGACATCTTGTCGGTCCCTTCCCACTCCCTGTGAGGCGAGTATGGTTCAGGTTGATCTTGCTGGGCCATGTGGGTGGGTGTAGGTTGGGTGTGACTGCGAGTCCCATCATACTCTTGGCTACACCCCCCTACCCAGCATGCCCATGCTTCCTCCCTCTTGACTCTTCTTCCCTGTGAGGGGGTGTGACAGCAATGGCAAGATGGCTGACTGTGGAATCCTGGTGTTTGTTTGGCTAGCAGTCCCAGCAAGGCCTTGTGCTCCCAACAACAGAGCCCAGTGTCAGACATCTTGTCGGGCCCTTCCCACTCCCTGTGAGGCGAGTATGGTTCAGGTTGATCTTGCTGGGCCATGTGGGTGGGAGTAGGTTGGGTGTGACTGTGAGTCCCATCATACTCTTGGCTACACCCCCTACCCAGCATGCCCATGCTTCCTCCCTCTTGACTCTGCTTCCCTGTGAGGGGGTGTGACAGCAATGGCAAGATGGCTGACTGTGGAATCCTAGGGCCCGATTGACAGAACTAACTTAAGAAAAAATCCTAAACTTACTACTTATGGTATTCACAGAAGTTAGGATTTTGTCCTAAGTTTGACTTAAGACAAACTTAAGACAGACTTAAGACAAACTTAAGACAAACTTAAGACAAACTTAAGACAAACTTAAGACAGACTTAAAACAGACTTAAGACAGACTTAAGACAGACTTAAGACAAACTTAAGACAGACTTAAGACAAACTTAAGACAAAATCCTAACTTCTGTGAATACCAAAAGTAGTAAGTTTAGGATTTTGTCTTAAGTTAGTTCTGTGAATCGGGCCCCTGGTGTTTGTTTGGCTAGCAGTCCCAGCATGGCCTTGTGCTCCCCACAACAGAGCCCAGTGTCAGACATCTTGTCGGTCCCTTCCCACTCCCTGTGAGGCGAGCATGGCTCAGGTTGATCTTGCTGGGCCATGTGGGTGGGTGTAGGTTGGGTGTGACTGTGAGTCCCATCATACTCTTGGCTACACCCCCCTACCGAGCATGCCCATGCTTCCTCCCTCTTGACTCTGTTTCCCTGTGAGGGGGTGTGACAGCAATGGCAAGATGGCTGACTGTGGAATCCTGGTGTTTGTTTGGCTAGCAGTCCCAGCAAGGCCTTGTGCTCCCAACAACAGAGCCCAGTGTCAGACATCTTGTCGGTCCCTTCCCACTCCCTGTGAGGCGAGTATGGTTCAGGTTGATATTGCTGGGCCATGTGGGTGGGAGTAGGTTGGGTGTGACTGTGAGTCCCATCATACTCTTGGCTACACCCCCTATCCAGCATGCTTATGCTTCCTCCCTCTTGACTCTGCTTCCCTGTGAGGGGGTGTGACAGCAATGGCAAGATGGCTGACTGTGGAATCCTGGTGTTTGTTTGGCTAGCAGTCCCAGCATGGCCTTGTGCTCCCCACAACAGAGCCCAGTGTCAGACATCTTGTTGGTCCCTTCCCACTCCCTGTGAGGCGAGCATGGCTCAGGTTGATCTTGCTGGGCCATGTGGGTGGGTGTAGGTTGGGTGTGACTGTGAGTCCCATCATACTCTTGGCTACACCCCCCTACCGAGCATGCCCATGCTTCCTCGCTCTTGACTCTGTTTCCCTGTGAGGGGGTGTGACAGCAATGGCAAGATAGCTGACTGTGAAATCCTGGTGTTTGTTTGGCTACAAGTCCCAAGTGAGCCCCTGTGCTTCACACAGCAGCAGCCAGTACGGGGGATCTTTTGCTGATATTTCAATGAGGTGTGTGTCAAAGCATTGTACCCGGTGAGTTGTGTGGAGTTTGTGTTGGGGGGGTGTCTCCCCATGCTGATTAGTATGGTCAGGGCTGTCAGTCCTCCTTCCTATCATGACACGTGCTTCCATTGTAGGGCGTGCAAGTGCTTTCAGGATGTCAGTCAGTGGTGTCCTGCTTCTGATTTGCACACAACCCCTAGCAGGAGCCAGTGTCAGCCATCTTGTCAGTCATTTTCCGCTCCCTGTGATGTGGGCATGTTTCAGAGAGGTCTTGATGGGCCAATGAGGAGGGGGAGCATTATCTGTGACTACAGACCCCATTATGCTTTTGGCTACACTCACTTCACCTGCATCCCCACTATTCCTTCCTGATAGTCAGCTGCACTGTGAGGTGGTGTTTTTGTGGTGGCAAACTGTCTTGCTGGATGTATTTGGCTTAGTGCCAGTGGCTTGCTCTATTTGTTTGTAGGTTGGTGCATGTCATGACAAAGTCCCCAGTCACTATGAGATGGCAGGTATTGGGTTTGTGTGACTGGCATACACATCTTGGGTTGATTATCTATTGTTCAGTGTAGGTTTGCTTAGGGTGCGTGGTTTCACTGTTCCCTTGCCAAACAATCTTGGGTTTGTTGTTTGTGTACTCACCAGTCTCTGGGATGTCTGTTAGGCCATGGATGCTCTCTGGTGGTAGGATGTCTCCCGCACCTTCTACTCCCAGGTCCTGAAGTAGACTGGTTTGGCAGGAGGGCCACCGCCGGTGTGCTGACTCAAGGCGTGATGTTTCTCGATGAGTTTCTTGACCCTCCTGCGCACGTCATACCACCTGTTCTGGATATCGTCCTTTGTGCGCAACATTGGTGCTTGTGCGTTCACCTTGTCCACAATCCTCACCCACATCTTTGTTTTCGGTGAGATGGGGGTCCTTTGAACCAATGTACCAAACAAATGTGGCTCTACTTTGATGATCTCGTCTACCAGCACTTCTAACTCACTATCTGTGAACTTTGGATTCTTCTTTGGGGGCATGGTGATGGGTGGTGGTGGTGAGAGATGTGTGTGTGTGTGTGTAAGTGATGTTGGTTTGGTGTTGGTTTTGCTGTGTGTATGTGTGTATGCTTTTGTATGAGGTGCTGATGGTGTGTAAGTTGTGTGATGGGTGAGTTGTGAGTGTGTCTGTGGTTGCTGTGTACTGGTGTTTGCTGCTGGCTGTGTCTCTTGTTTGCAAGGGATGATGGTAGTGATTGTAGTCCTTTATATAGTTGTAGTTGTGGGTGTGTCTTTGTCCAATTAATTTGTGTTGGGTATTTATTGGCTTAGTCATTGCTAGTTTGGTCCTTTTTTTGTGTTTTTTCCTTTGTGTTTTGTAGGCATGTAGGAGACGTTCATGTGATGGAAATGGATGCTGTTGTTGTCTCGTGCGGGCTTCTCCGCCTCGTTCACGCTGCCTGTCTTCTGTGTTTGGTAGGCGTCGTTCGCAGCGGTCTCTATTGCTTGTGTGCCGGGTTGTCTGTGCGTGTTGGTCGTGCGGCTTGGTCTCCGTGCGAGTCGGTCTGGTTTTACACGCATTGCATCGTACTGCGCTAATCGTACATCACGGGTAAGGGTCAGTCGGGTTGATTCCGGGTTTGTGTCGGTCAGTGAAAATCGCGTCGGTTTTCCGGCCGGATCACTATTTTCCCTCCGGCTCGGTCGTACGGCTTGTATTCCGTACGTGTCAGTTGTAATTCACCCGCGTTGCATCGTACTGCACGGCTCGTACAGCGTTGGTCCGTGCCGGTTGGTATTCGGTCCGGGTCCCTGTCGGTCGGTTCGTTTTGCGGCCGGAATCGGAATCGGCCCCTTAGTGTGTTGTACAAAATATCGTTGTTGAGAACATCGATTTAGATAATATCGTTCATAAAAAATTTCAATTTTGTAGATGTGAAATTTTTATTATAGTATATGTTTGTAAATGTATTAATTATTGTTTAATAAATTGGATATGTTTTATAGAAAAAAAATGTTAGGAGTGGGATGTCGGGTTTAAAGGGGATAAGGGTGGGGAGTGTCTTAAAATTTATTTTTAACATTTTAAAAAGTTTTCAAGTAATATTAAAGAAATTTAAAAATGTGTTTTAGGAGCGTGATGTTGGGTTTATAGGGGATAAGGGTGGTTACTGTTTAAAAAAATTTTTTTTAAATTTAAAAATATATTAATATTTATAATAAATGCATTTAAATGTTGATTTTAGGAGTGGGATGTTGGTTGTTAAAGGTGATGTGGGGGTTAGTTTTAAAATATTAAAATATTTAAATTTAAATAAAATAAAATTGCAAATTATAAAAAATATATATTTGTGAAAATGTGTGAAATTTGCAGATAATTTTGTGGAGTAATGTTTAAATTAAAAAAAACTTGCAAAAATTGAACATTTGAATAAAAAAGTTTTAAAAAAGTATTATGATTTTTGTTTTAATATGGTATTATAGTAGTGAAAATGAAAAATCCTCAATAAATAAATTAATATTTAGGGGCCGATTCCAATCCTGGAAAAAGGCTGTACATATCGTTGTATGGAGCGTTTTTCCCGTACAACTCGTACCCGGTAAACTTTTTTTCCAACCTAGGAGGTACGAATCGTACAGAAAGCCTCTTTCCATACAAATCGTACAAAAGACCATACAGCTAAAATAAACCAACGATTCTGATCCGGAACAGCTTGCATGCGACGTCTGTATGTATTTAAGCAGCGGTTTCCAGCCCAGCAAGTACGATTCGTCCCTACGGCACTCCATACAGCTCTTTTCTTACGGGAGCCAAAAACAGCTATAAAAGCAGAGTCCCCAGGGGTATGAGTCGTACAGGCATACACCCCCATGCGTTGTGTATGTACGGTGCATACCCCAACATCGCGTATGTACTGTGCGTACCCCCGTCATCGCGTATGTACTGTGCATACCCCCAACATCGCGTAACCCAACATCGCGTACCCCAACATCGCGTATGTACGCACCGTACATACGCGATGTTGGGGTATGCAATGTTGGGGTATGCGATGTTGGGGTACGCGATGTTGGGGTACGCGATGTTGGGGGTTCGCACAGTACATACGATATGTTGGGGGGTACGCACAGTACATATGCGATGTTGGGGTACTCACCGTACATAAACAATGCATGGGGGTGTATGCCTGTACGACTCGTACCCCTGTACGACTTGCACCCGGGAACAACTTTTCCCAGGATACGAGTCGGACAAAGTTCGCTTCGTAGCGGGTAATGGCATTCCCCGTGTACGGGACGATTTCCGTACAAGTCGTAAATCGGAAAGCCGGTCCGGATCGTACTAGTACGGTTGGACTGCATTTTTACAATTTGTATGGAAAAGTGTCCGGGTCCGTCTGGTACAACTTTTCCCAATCTGATTTGTAAGGAAATCGGATCGGGAAAAGTTGTATTTTTCCCATACGAATCGTACTTCACGAGTCGGGCGGGAAAAAAAAATACAGGATCGGAATCGGCCCCTAAGTGTCCAGCACCTTCCCTGAGTTAATACAATTTGGAGTGGGAAAAGTAAATTATATATGTTTAGTGTCCAGCACCTTCCCTGAGTTAATATAGTTTGCATTGGGAATAGTAAATTATATATGTTTAGTGTCCAGCACCTTCCCTGAGTTAATATAGTTTGGAGTGGAAATAGTAAATTATATATGTTTAGTGTCCAGCACCTTCCCTTAGTTAATATAGTTTGGAGTGGGAATTGTAAATTATATATGTTTAGTGTCCAGCAGTTTCTCTGAGTAGGTATAGTGTAGAGTGGGTATAGTAAAAAATGTGTTCTTTATTTTGAAGTAAGGATAATGATAAAAATGTATGTTTAAATAGTAATAGTATTTTCTAAATGTGTATTAAAAAATTACATTTATGTCTGGCAATTAATTTAAGATAAACATTTTATTGTACATACAGAAAAAAATGTAAAATAGGAATTAAATACAAAACAATATTTATATTTTTTTTATGTGTCTATATTCATTCAAAGACTCAAGCAAAGAAATAATATGCATTTATTTTTATTATCATTGTTTGATATATGTATTTTCATACAGAGAAATAATAATACATTTTTTATTTTTGGATGCATTGCATGTGAAGTACATATTTAAACATAAGCATATAATATTTAATTAAAGTCAGCATGAAACATTTTTATGATTTTTATAATGGAGAACTTGGTAAATATGTACATTTTTTACAAATAAAAGATGTTGTTGTCCACTGGTTTTTATACATTTTTTAATACATATTTTTTTGGTAACAGTTATTGAATATTTATTTACATTGTAATTATGAATTACATAATAATATATAGGGCCCGATTCTGATTTTGCTCGGAAGGGCTGAGAATCGCATCCATGAACCGCGAGTCCGATTTGTAGACCCGATTTCCGACCCTGTACGAGCGAGCAAGTATGATGCGTTTTCAGCCTCGTGCTACAACCGACTCATACCCATCAGCGATGCTTTCTGAGCGACTCCAAAATGGCCAATGCGTACAATGCAATGCGCTTTTCGAGCAGCCGACTCGGAAAAGCTCCGGGAAGCAGACTTCAGGGATCCGCAGCAGACCCCCTTTCACCCGGGGCCCTACGACTCAGCCAGTGGGGGGACCCAGGGGTCCCCTCTTCACATGCATGCACGGTGCGGGTTGCACTGAGGCGACCCCGTGACAGAGGGCGCCCTTTTCTGAGACGTGCCTTTTCGTCAATGGGATCCTATGTACGCTCTGTTCAACAGACTCCCATTCACTTCAATGGGGCTCCGAGTGACCCGAGTCCGTCAGCGTTGAATTGCATCCTACTCGGTCGCTCGGAGCCCAGCAGCCTGAGTCGCTCGGAAAGCTCTACGGGCACGAGTCGGCCGTAGGGCTTTCCCAGCGAGATTGGAATTATCAAGGTAAGAAAGCATTTTGAAAAAGAAAAATATTTTTAACATTAATACATTTTTTCACATTTTTAGCAAGCAGTACAAATGTTTCTAACATATTGGTAAGTTAACATATTTTATCTTAATGTATAATAATACATATTATTTATTTTCTAATATTTACTGTTATAATTTAACATTATTAAACAGCAAAGAAAAAACATTTTGTGCATTAGTAATATTACACAGTATTTTTAAAAAATAAATTGGGATTACATTTCTAATGTAAATTGAGTTCAATGGCAAAAAGTATTTTTATTATTTCAATTATGTAACTAAGGGGCCGATTATGATGGTGAGCGGACATGAGCCCGCCTGCCATTGTAGCGGGGATTGGGACCACCCGCTAGTCATGCGGCAGTCCCGCACTCCACATTAGGATGCGACCGCCACCATGGCGGTCACATCTAGCACTTTAACATTGCCGCGGGTGCTGCTGACTGCAGCACCCGCTGCAATGCTAAATATGCATGTCCTGCATTTCACTGCACTACGTGGCAGGCACCACGTGGTGCCACTGGGTACTCCCACAGTGCACCAACACCCCACCCCAACACAAGGGGGGGCCACAACGGGCCCCCGAAACCAATCCCTGCCAGCTGTTCCTTGGCAGTTCCACCGTCATGGAAAGGCTGGCTGACACCAGCATCGTAATCTGCTGGACGGTGCCTGCTAGGCACTGCCACCATTTTCTGCTATCAGGCTGGTCTGCCAAGCAATTGGAAGGATTGCCTGTGGTGGATCTGTGGTGGGCGGTCTTTGCACCCGCCACGGTAGCAGTACAATTCCCTCTGCCATCCTAATTTGGCGGGCGGAGAATCTTCGTCCATTGGCGGAGGGCCTGCTACCGCACGGCTGGCGGTGGCGGGCCTTCCACCATCGTAATCGGCCCCTAAGTTGTATTTTGTAGGCTATCTGTGTTGTTTTAGATAATTTCTGAGGGGAGAAGCTCGCGGTTGGAAGCTGTTTCGCATCGGTACAGGTAAGTTTAATTTAATAACTTTTAGGCTTAATTTAGGTGTAGGGCGAAGGTAGTTAGTTAGTCTAGAGTGTAGGTTTGCGTATGCAAAATGCGTTTAGTGCGTTTATAGGTAGGTGTTAGCGTATGTTCTATATGTTTAATAATGTTTAGAGTATGGTGTTAATAGTATGTTCATGTGTATTTTTTTAATGATTTTATTGTGTATTTGTGCGGGTAGATTGTGTTGCAGTTGGGAAAAGTTTCCTTTTTTTTAAGGTTTTCCTGGAGCGTTTCTTTTTTTAATTACATTTTTCGGGTTTTTAATGGATTCAAGTGGATATGTTGCCGCCGGATTATATTTTACACAGTTGTATTGTTACAATTTTTGGGGACTTTTAACTAAGGGGGTGATTACGATGGTGGAAGGCCCGCCACCGCCAGCCGTGCAGTGGTGTTCTTCCATCATCAGACCGCGATTTTCCTCCAGCCAAATTAGGATGGTCCGACAGTGACCTTCGCAGGTGCAAATACCGCCGGCCATGGTTCCGCCACAGGCAATCGGTCCGATTGCCTGGCGGAGCAGTCGGCATCCATAAAATGGTGGTGGTGCCTAACAGGCACCATCTGCTAAATTACAATGCTGCACCCCTGCCAGCCGGTGTATGGTGGTGGAACCACCATTCACAGGCTGGCAGGGATTGTATTTGGGGGTCCGTTGCGGGCCCCCCTGGGGTGCGTGGGGGGGTGCACTGGGCATTTCCCTGCACTAAGTGGCAGGCACCGCGTGGTGCCTGCCAGGTAGTGCAGGGAAATGTAAACAGTGCATTTTCAACATTGCGGTGGGTGCTGCAGCTAGCAGTACCCGCCGCAATGTTAAAGATGGTAGATGCAACCGCCACGTGGCGGTGGCATATTAATACCACCGGTGGGACCGCCGCCTTGCAGGCGAGTGGTCCCACTCCCCAACATGATGGCAGACGGACTGAAGTCCATCCGCCATCATAATCACCCCCTACGTTTTGGGATTTTTACACGTTTGTATTTATTTATGGCAGTTTGGATTCAATACTTCAGCAACAAAAAAGTAAGGGGTCGATTAGCATGGCAGTCGGAAAAGCATTCCGACCGCAGTGGTAGCAGAAATTAACCATCCTAATGTACCGTGGGACAACCGGCGGTCAGATTAGGATGAACCGCCAGAAAAATCCGACCGCGGCAGATGGATGCCACGAAACTCTGCCGGAACCGTCCGGAGAAGGTCAACATCCAGTCCGTGGCGGTCAAATTTGCTGCGGAAAGACCCAAAATTGCCGCACGACCAGTGGATTGACCGCACTTGAAATTAGGATACTTTTACAGTGACAGCGGAACGATCACTTGTTTCCGACTGCCACGATCGCAACAATTGATGAATGGGTTAGCTGGTGGAAAGGCTGTTGTATTCCAACCGCCTCGGTCGCTCCTGAAGAGTAATGGCGGTCGGAAGCAACCACACAACAAAGCTAACAAGTGTGGCCATTAATCTGGCTCAGCCTAAAAAAATACCTTACATATCCCAATGACACATCCCCATGGCAAGTAAAAAATACAAATCCCAGGTCATCCCACACAACACACCTGACATGAATACTCCATTTCGACCCACCCACATAGCTGAGTATAATATCAGACCCTCTCCTGACCAGAATCCTTTGCACAACTCCACAACTGAAGGGCCCAACCGTAAGGCACAAATAAGAGGCAAATCAGCACACATCACACCCTCACAACCACACACCCACCACACACATTACCACTTTCTCAAATGCACTTTTCCCACATTTGCACATCACCCATCATGGCACAGAAGAAGATGCCCAAATTCACTGACAATGAATTGCCAGTGATGGTAGATGAGGTAATCAGAGTAGAACCACATTTGTTTGGAAGCATGGTCCAACAGACACCATTAGCCACAAAAAATCATATGTGGGCAAGGATAGTCAACAAAGTCAATGCAGTAGGGACCACCCCACGCACCCAGAAGGGGATAAGGAAGAGTTGGAATGACCACAAGACCAGGGTAAAAGAGCGTGCCAACAAGAACCATGAGCTGGCTCAGAGGACTGGCGGTGGCCCTCCCTTTCCACCACGAACATTCACCGAATGGGAGGAGAACGTACTTGCCATACTGCATTCAGAGAGTCTCACAGGAATACCCAGGGGAGTGAAGGCTGGTAAGTACCAACAAATGTCTCCCATTACACTGCTATGTACTGTCTTGCACAACTACAAAGCTACACTTCCTAGGCCCAAATGAACTAATGTGCAACACATTCTTCCCAACATGTCTCACAGATCTAACATTTACTCCCTCTGAATCACCCCAAAGGTAGCTAGCAACATTCCATGGGGAGCATGTGTACAGGCAGCCAGCACTACAACTCCCACCAGGCTCCCTTGTCCCACAGCTCAGCAGGATGGAGCACTCCCCACACCCACAACCATGTGGCAGCCATTCCATTGCTCACCTTCACCTAACAGGTAGGTAGCCTTCTTAACAGGGATGGGTGTTTATGGGTGGGAAAGCAGCACTACAGCTCCCACCAGGCCCCATTGTCCCACAGCTCAGCAGGATGGAGCACTCCCCACAACCATGTGGCAGCCATTGCATTGCTCACCTTCACCTAACTGGTAGGTAGCCATCTTAACTTAACAGGGAGGGGTGTTTCTGGGTGGGAAGGCAGCACTACAACTCCCACCAGGCCCCCTTGTCCCACAGCACAGCAGGATGGAGCACTCCCCACACCCACAACCATGTGGCAGCCATTGCATTGCTCACCTTCACCTAACAGGTAGGTAACCATCCTAACAGGGAGAGGTGTTTGTGGGTGGGAAGGCAGCTCTACAACTCCCACCAGGCACCCTTGTCCCACAGCTCAGCAGGATGGAGCACTCACCATACCCACAACCATGTGGCAGCTATTGCATTGCTCTCTTCAAACGTACAGGTAGGTGGCCATCTTATGCTCTCTTGCCCACCCCTGAGCAGGATGGAACACTCCCCCATCCAAGAGCCATGTGTAACCTATTCCCTTCCTCCGCTCCACTTCACAGGGAGGTAGCCATCTTAACAGGGAGGGGTGTTTGTGTGTGGGAAGGCAGCACTACAACTCCCACCAGGCACCGTTGTCCCACAGCCAAGCAGGAAGGTACACCCTCCCACTCAAGACCATGTGGCAGAAATTTGTCTCCACTGTGTCACAGTACAGGTAGGTAGACAGTGCATGCACCCTGCCATCCTTCTCAAAAAGCATGGAGCCATATGACCACACCAGCCCTCACATGTCATCCAACTTGGCATAGATCCAAAAGCCCCATCCAGGGTGCAGACAGCTAAGCGTACGTAACTGTCACTGAAATTAAACTTTGAACCACTAAGCCACTTGTTGCAGAAATTCAGGGCCCAGTCATGCACAACACTGAATGCTATGTTTCAGTGCCATGGTGCCAGAGCATGAAGGCCCATATGAACACAAAACATGCATGGTCAATCGGAAAAACAAAGCAAAGTATATAATACGTAAAAGGTATGCATAACATTACAATGGTTAGTTCTTGCTCAGATGAAACGTCTTCCATGCAGAGCAAACCAAAAAGACGCATCACATAAAGTTGATGTGCCGCAAGTGGTTAGATGACGACATGTCCTTGTAATCACAAACGTCTAACACCAAGCTTGTGGAGTGCACTTCAATGACCATTTCACCTCTGTTCAACAAGAGATTCACAAGCAACTGCTGCAGAACACAACACCGACCTGTAGAGCCAGTCTCTCCCCCCCCCGGAACATGAACTTTCGGATGCAGACTCCCTACGTTTCTCAGATGAGGAGCAAGAACCTAGCCCATCCGGACTGCCAGGGCGCACCACGTCCCAGGACCCCATTGTCCCAACCACCACAGCAACAACAACAGCGCTGACCCCTGCTTCAACGACCTGTGCGGCCTCAACTACTAACCCCATTGCTGCCTGCAACACTCTCCCTGCCTCAGTGGTTACCACCACCACACAATCAGAGGAGGGCAGGGAGAGTCTGTGGGTGTGTCGCGTGCCAACAACACAGGTCTGGGACAGCAGGGCAGGTGGGAGGGCAACTGGGGACAAATCCAAGAGGACACTGGGACCGAAGCCTTGGCCAACATTGCCAGAGTATTTGGGGCATATGAGCAGACCCAGGGACACATGGGCCAGGTTTTGAAAGAAGTGCCTGAGCTCCGCCTGCTGCTGAGGTCAATGGACACGCATACGGACCAAATTGTGGACCTCATGGGCCAGCTCGTGGGTATTCTGAGGGACAGACATGCTGCCCAAAGGACATCTCAATCCCCCCCTTTTGTCCCGCAGGATGATACTCCCACCACCTCAGCTGCTGACACAGAGATGGGTGAGCTGCAACAACATGACTCCTCAGACACTGCTGAGCCCGCAGCAGTGGCCCCCCTGCAAAACGCAAAAGGGGCTGTTCAAGAAACATCAGTGAAGGATCACGTGGCAAAGCACCATCCAAACGCTGGTTGCCGAGCCAGCCATGATGGTACCTCTGTTCCCCTTGACATTGACTTTGTTGACTATCCTTATCCACACTGCCATGTTGATGGCAGGTGTCTGTTGGACTGTGTGACTACATCAATGTGGTGACTACTCTATTGTCTCATTTACCATCACTGACAACTCATAAATTCACTTAGCACCATTTTGTAAATAATGACTTTTCTGTCAAAAATACTCATTGTAAATAAACACTCTTTACACACCTATGTCTTTGTGTCAGCTCCATGTTTATCACAGTATGTACAATGTCTACTCAGAATCCAATGCATCACAAGCTCTGATTGTGACGAGGAATTGAGAGGGTGAAGGGACCTAGAAAGACACAAGAGAATGACATTTACTTGTCAGGTGATGGAATCACAGCTAGTACACACCACTATTCATCAAGGTACACAAACCAGCACACATTTCAATGAGCAACAATCTCAACATAGACATCATGTAGCTGGTCATAACTACCCTGTGCTACACACATCAGCCATTAGCAGAAAGCCAACAGCCAGCAGTCAAAAAGCTCTAGGCCTTGTCACTACGATCAAAGACAGCAGACAATGTTACTGTTGTACAATGTCACTCACACTCAAGGGAAGTAGTTGTTGATGAGCTGTTGCATCTGTTGACACAGGTCGACACGTTCCTCCTCTCCACTATCGTTGTCACTGGACATGTGTGGGTTTGCAGGGGGGGCATCTGCTGCTCATCATCGTCCAGGAGCAGGGGGATCTCTTTGCACAAGACCAGGTTGTTGAGCATGCAGCATGCAACTACGATCTGACATCCCTTTTGGGGAGAGTAGAGTAGTGCACCTCCACTCTTGTCCAGACACCGGAATCTGGATTTCAGAAGACCAAAATTACGCTCCACCACACAACGTGTTCTCCCATCTGCATCATTGTAGCGGACTTCACCCGGGGTCCTGGGATTCCTCAGTGGTCTCAGCAACTAAGGCTGGTTGGGAATGGGATGCGCAGAGTCACCTAGGTGTGAGATACACAGACCAATTTTGTAATATAAACAGTAGCTGAGGACAGCATGTCACACATACAGCACACTACTTGACTCTGTGTACTCACCAACAAGCCAGGCACGCTCCGGATGCAGATTTGCCATCAGCTGTAGTATGATGCTGTTACGCATTATGTAGGAGTCATGTGCTGATCCTGGAAATCTGGCACAGACATGGGAGATTATCATATACGCTTGGCATACCACTTGCACAGTAATGGAATGGAAATGCTTCCTTTTCCTGTATATGTGCTCACGTGCCTGTAGTGGAACCAAGCCAACATGTGTACAGTCAATGGCACCAACAACATTAGGGATGTGGCCAAGGTCATAAAAATCACCCTTCACAGCTGCCAATTCATGTCTCCTGGGAAAATGGATGTAGCGGTCCTTGTATCTCATCATTGCGGACAGGACATCACGTAGCACTATGCTGAAGAATGGGTTGAGACATCCCACCTGCGCTGGCCACGTTGTACTGGAACAAACCAGTTGCAAAGAAATGCAGGGCCGCCATCACCTTAACTGTTGGTGTCAAAGCAGTCGGATAGGTTCTGCGAGGCCTCAGATGGGGCTGCAACTGACCACTAACACCCTTATGCATCAAGCCAAAATCCAGTCGGTAAAATACCGAATTGTTAATAGCTCCCGGTATTGCGTTAAAAATACCCAATCCCAATGCATCAACCCAAAACCTGAGCAAATAACGAATCGCAAAATAAATAACCTCGAACATACCGAATCGCTAATACCCAAAATGCTAATTTACCGAATCGCTATATACCGAATTAGCAATTACCGAAATCACTATTAGCTCCCGGAAAGTGCCAATAGCAAATAACGATTCGCACCCCAATGCAACAAAACTAGCTAATTACGAAAATCCCAAAAATCGCTATTTTGCAAGAGCAAAATAAGGGGAATCAAAACCTGGAGGTAAAGTTACAAAAAAAAAAAAAGATGAGGCAAATTTTTTTCCAACATGTGCAAATGATTGAGGCAATCACTAAACCCTTAAATGTGGCCCAGGAGACCCTGTTGGCTCCCACAAAATGGCTGCCCTCTACGTGCTTGCAAGGAGGATGCGGATCAATGCAGCAGGACAGCGCAGGAGAAGGGTCCAGGAGCGAGTTTTCAGACTGCGCATAACCTTGCTTGGGCAGAATGAGGACGAGGTGTACCAGAAGTATCGCCTCAATCGCGCTATGATCATGCGCCTGATTGCAGACTTGGAACCATTACTGCAGCACCAGACACACCGGACAAATGCTATCCCTGCGCACGTTCAGGTCCTATGCAGCCTGCACCTACTGGTCTCAGGGAGTTTCCAGGGGGTAATTGCGGTGGCCGGAGGTGTTTCGCAAAGCGCACTGTCACGCTTCTTCAAGAAATTCCTAGATGCCATGCTGACAATGCTCCACACACACATCAGCTTCCCCACAACCCCACAGCAGTTGGACCGCACCAAACAGGCTTTCTACCAGGTGGCACAATTCCCACATGTGATTGGATGCATCGACTGCACGCATATCCCCATATGTCCTCCGTCAGCAAATGAGTACCTATTCCGGAACCGCAAGTCATACCACTCGATCAACGTGCAGGTTGTGTGCAATGCCAACAACATCATAACGGACCTAGTGGCACAATTCCCAGGGAGCACACACGACTCATACATCTTCCGCAACAGTGGAATGCACAGGCGACTAATCAATGGAGAATTTGGAGAGGGACTCCTGCTAGGTATGTAGAAATACGCTTCCCCACACCAACACCACACATGTATGTACATCACCAATGCTAAGTCTATGCTTCTATCTTCTAGGTGACAGTGCTTACGCCCTGCGGGAATACATACTCACCCCATACCTAAATCCAGCAACCCCGCAGGAACATCGCTACAACGCTGCACACATCAGCACGAGGAATGTGATAGAGCGGACTTTTGGGATTCTCAAGAGCCGCTTCCGTATCCTCCACAAGACTGGCGGCGCCATGCTATACCAACCAGAAACATGCTGTCGGATAATTGCTGTATGTGCAATGCTGCACAACATTGCCACCAGAAGGGGGATACCCATGGAGGTGGACAGGGATGACGACCACCGGGCTGACCAACCACCCGCCCAACGACGACAGGCACACATCCCAAACACAGCAGAGGGCCATAGGAAGCGGACATACATAATGCAAAATCATTTTTGACCCTGGGTAAAATGAGACATTACAAGTTGGTTTGGGGTGCAACTGTTTAATGCACAGTAGCACTGAGGATTGTGCAACAGAACTAGCATTGTAAATCATGCTCCGATTGCATTCATGTAAATAAAAGGTGCCTTAAAGTCAGGCCTGTGCAAACACAATAATTGGATGGCCATGGTTGCCCCACCATGGTCCTGCAGCATGTCCAACTGTCTAGTGGCGCTTGCCACGTACCCCAAGCCTCCGCTCAGGTGCATCCAATGCCTCAACACGGCCTGTCCCCGTGGAGGCACGCGAACTGCGATGCCTGGTGCTGGCCTCTGCCAGTGACACGCTGCTGACACTGGAGGCAGCCTCACTTGTGTCATCCCCTCCCAATGCAGCAGCACTGCATGTGCTGCTCTGAAGTTGTTCCACAGCAGTGGTGATGTGTCCCAGTGACTTAGCGACATCCCCGCAGAAGTGCCCAAGGTCCACCTGCAGGGAGACTGTGCGGCGTGCCAACACAGCGGTGCTGTTGCTGTGCCGTGTTATGGCCTTGGTAGCGGCGGCGGAACGCAACATTAGCTGCCGGTTACTCCTCCTCTGGGACTCATGGCCCTCCCTGATGGCACGGGTGAGCTCACGTACCTCCTCCCTGAGCTGAGCATTGCCATCAGCAACCGCAGTGGTCTGGTCCCTGACCGCCGTGCCCATGTCCCTGACCGCCGTGCCCATGTCGGTGACTGCTGCAGTCACGGCGCGCATCTCCCTCGCAAGGCGCACGATATTGCAGCTAATGCTAGCCACATGTCGTCCCTGCAGGCGCTGTGTACGCAGCATCCTCGCCTCGATTGCAGAGGTTGTTGGGACATCCTGGTCTGCTGAGGAGACGGAACTGCGACGGGCCCTGTGACGCCGTGCGTGTCTTGAGCCTCCAGGTGGTGCAGCAGGTGGTGTGGATGTGCGCTGCCTGGGTGCCAATTGCAGGGGGGGGTGTTACCATCTCCTGCAAGGGCGCAACTTGGTGCCTGTGCCTCTGCGGTATTGTGGCTGTTCTAGCTGCAGGCTGTTTTGCTGGTGCCGCTGCTTGTGGCGCTGTTGCTGGTGCCTTGGCTAGTGGCGCAGGTGCTGGTGCCTTAGCTTGTGGCACTGGTGCTGGTGCCGTTGATTGTGGCGCTGGTGGAGGTGGTGCTGGTGGTGTGGCAGGTGTTGGCGATGCGTGCGCATCCTGCGCTGTCTCCTGGTCTGACTCGACGGGTGTCTCCAAAATGATCAGCTGGTCGCTGTCGTCAGAGTCCCCAGGTGATGCATCTGTGTGTGAAAAGTGCATGGTTAGTGGGATGATTACACCTACATAGTGTTGTACCCATTAATGTCCCTCTGTGGTCCAACAAATGAACAGTCTCCAATCAATGTACAACTGATGTGGTGTATGCTCATTGGATTTACGCCTGTACATGCACACTGGGCTGACTAGACTACAACTCCCAAGATGCACTAGTGTCATGTGTGGAGCTGTCTGTGCCAGAGCTGCAGACACAGTGAGATTGGGCTGGGGGCATGGGTATGGATTTACGCTATGCTGGGTGTGGCACAGGCATGCATCTTACCTTGGGCACTTGTGGCTGCGCCGGACGTGTCCATCTGGGTCACCCCCACGACGGCTTCCCGCTCTATCGTCCCTTCCACAAGGTCCTCCAGGGCTGTGTTGGATGGTGCAGTAGATGTGCCGCCTCCAGTCCTGCTAGCCTCCCGGAGCCTCTCAGCAATCCTCTCTTTGGCGCGCTTCCGCAGGTCATACCACCGTTTTTTAAGGTCGTCGATGCTGCGGGTAGTGACGCCAACCGCATTGACCCTCTCACGGATGCGCAGCCAGATGCGCCGCTTCTCTGTCTCAGGCACCTTGAGGGACAGCTTGCCAAAGAGGCGGTCGTGTTTGCTGGACACTCCCTCGATGAGGTACTCCAGCTCCCTGTCCGAAAACTTCTTCTTGCGCTTGCGTGCAGATTCTGCGCTGGATGGCACTTCCTGCGCCATGATGGATGTCTGATGTGATTTGCAGAATCGGTGTGGCCTCACTCTGCACAGGCAGTCTTTCTTCCCAGCTCCTGTCTGCTCCTCTGTCGAGGCTATGTGGGTGGGGCAGCAGTATTTCCTGGTTGGTGATGTCATCTGTACGTTCCCGGAGCGACGCGGCAATTTGCGATTTCGCTATTACCGATTCGGTAATAGGTAACTCGGTATTACCGAACTCGCTATTAGCTAATTCGGTATTACCGAACTCGCTATTTGCTAGTGAGGCCGTTTGCGTGCCCCGCTATTAAGGAATCGGTAAATTTAGCGATTTTTAAGGAATCGCTAAATTTTACCGAATCTGTTGATGCATGCCAATTACCGATTCCTTAATGGCGATTCCTTATTTTTCGCTATTAAGGAATCGGTATTCGTTTGGTTGATGCATATGCCCCATAGTTCTTGAAGGGTAAGTCGATCGAAACGGAATTTCCATATGATGTCCTCATCCTCCATGTTCGCCAGCAATGTGAACGGATGATGCACATTTGGTCGTCTCCTACATAAAATAAAAGTGGACACATGTCAATTCAATTCCCCTATGAAATGTGTCCAACACCTTACGTCTTGACTGACACAGCGCCAACAATGACTGGACTGAAACAAGAGCTTAAAGCACAAGTCACATGCAGAGAAACCTTGATCTCAAGTAGTTGTACATGTGTTCAGTATGTACATACTGAGTACCCCCAAAACAGATTCTGACTATGTGAATGGAAAATGGTACATTCCGACATCTGTGTCACCAGCCCTGAGAGTAGTTGACACAGCACATGTTTGAAACAGCATCACTGCTGGCTTCTATGTAGCTGCTGTACCTTCTTGCGTAAGTCGGACAGAGCACACATTTTCAGCACAATGAGCACAGTGTGTGTGAGCAGATCAACTATCAAAATGATTTCAGCAATCTACAGTTAAATAGGCACATTCTGTTGTCAGTCCATCATTACTGTGGGTTGATTAGCCATCTCACACATTGACATGTTCACAAATATGAGAGCCCATTACACAACAGATCTGTGTACATGAACACAAATATCATATCTGACATGCGAGGAAGTACATCCCAATGCATGTAATCCTGTATACTTACATGGCATGTGTAGTCATCAGTGAGTTCAATGTCACACTAGCATTGAATTTACCAATCAAATGGCATGATTCATTGTAAGTGTCTAGTGTTCAATGATGAGAAGTGGCCATTGCCATTGCTTCAGCATGATGTGTGCATAGGTGTCATATGCGTGCACCACCACTGTAATCACAGTCATTGGCACCAATTGAAAAATGCCAATTCGCGGAAGCGACCGCTTGGACCCCGCGGTGTGACACCACCAATGCCTATGCCCTGCCAGCCAATGGGAACTGCGATTGCGGTAGTGAATTACACATTTGAAACCCGCGTTAGGCGTGCACCACCACCACGGGCCCGGTCTTTGGGTACTATCAAAAGATGCACGATTGCGGTAGCGACCTCCTGGCCCCCGTGGTGTGACACCACCAATGCCCTTGCCCTACCAGCCAATAGGACCCGCGATCGTGGTAGTGAATTACACATTTGAAAATCGCTGTAGGCATGCACCGCCACCGTGGGCCTGGTCATTGGGGAAAATTTAAAAAAGCTGACCAGGAACACCAATTGCAGCAGCTGAGTACCACTAAAACAAACCCAGGGGGCTATATATGTCTGTGAGAGAGCCACACATGAGAGAGCCACACATTTCCACTGCATCCATACACTGCTGCCTGTCATTCTTCATCCCCAACTGCTGCTGTTCCTGTCTCCTGGACCCAGTGATGGTGAGAAATGAGAACATCAGGACAAGTCCCTTCACCACAGAGGAGCTGGAGGTCCTGGTGGAACGAGGGGCTATCACAGTATGGGAGGCTATATGGTGCTCCAGATGTACTGGTAAGTGTTTCAGAGTGACAGTTTGAGAGTGCTCACAGTGCTCACATGATATTGCTCTGCAGTAGTATGTGCCTGTGTGTGCAAGTTAATGTGCATGCATCCACATTTTTGATGTACCATGCTCCATACCGGGCCTAGTAAATATTGCACTTGGTATTTGTGGAGGATGGCAACAAGGACATTTCTACAGCCCTTCTCCAGCAAGTAAAATACAAATGTAGGTGTGAGACTGGGTGATGTGAATAAGTGATACACTGCCTGGCATGCTGACTTCATGTTGATGGATTGTGTAGCCTTATTTCCACAGAACCAAGGCTGCATTGAAGGATGGGAGGGACATGCAGTGTTTTTGCAGCCATACTGTCACACTGCTGGTTTGCACAGTCATTGCCTGGGCTATGTGATGACATAGTCCATGAGGTTTTCACGTGCTCATGTGACATTGCAAAGGTATGTCTTCCAGTGGTTAATAAAAGATGGGTGTATAGTTTTCATATTGCCCCCATGTATATGTGTGCATTATGCACAAGAGTAAAATGCCTGAGTGTAACACTTTTGGTGGAAATTCACCTATGACGCATCTGAACAATGTAATTCGGAGGTATCAGCCTTCCATTGTTTTTATAATGTGTACTGACTCGCATGTGTAGGCACTGTTTTCCCTCTCATATTGTTCATGCATGTGAATGTTCTGATGGCCTCAGTTTGAGTCCCCCTGGCCTGCACATAAACTGCCCAATTTTACAAGGACCCATCAGTAAATGGACAGAGTGAAACATGTGTTGTATGCCACCCTATTTCTCAATGAGCTATCATAGGCCTGAGGGTTGCACAAGACAGGACTACACCTTGTGAGAAGAGTGTGAGAATGTAAATGTGACCTCCATTACACAGGTAGCCATTCACTGGCCAGGGACATTGAGGGGTATGTAGTGTTTGACACATTGAGTCTGCCCCAACACATCATTTCAAATGTATTGCATGTCTTGCTCACTCACATACTGCATCACAGATGAGGGTCTTCTTCACATTGGTTTCTGTGATGGCACTCTACATGTGTATGAGATGGCCAAGTACTGTGCCCATCCTCATACATGTATACATTTCTATGAAAGTATTTTATGCAAGTATACTACGTGTCATGCTGTATGGCCTCTGCTCAAAATTTATGTCTTGGTGTGCTCTGTTTTTTCATTCTCCTGTACTGACACACAGTGGTACATGAAACAGTGTCACTGAAAATTCCTCTTCTTGTCTCCCATGCCTACAGCTTAAGGTTCACCAGCGTAAGGCAATATGGAGGGCCGTTGCACATATGGTACGGGCTCTGGGTGTCTCCAACCAATGGCACACACACTGTCACAAGAGGTGGGATGACATCTGCCGGATGAGCAAAAACGTGGCAGAGATGACGCTGGGGGTGCTCCCTCAGAGTGGCAGGTTGGCACGCAGGAGCATGACACCACTAATGGCCCGCATCTTGGCAGTGACACAGCCAGAGCTTGAAGGGCATTTGAGGGCCCATCAGCAGCAAGTTGGGGGTGAGTATTCTGCGAAGGGTGAATTTGGGTGTGAGTGACTGCATGAATCCCAACCCTGAGCCAGTGCGGAGCTCTGTGATGTTTCTAGTGTGATGCAATGGCTTCTAAGTAGCCTCTGTGTTGAGTACAGCTGTCATGCATTTACATAACATGTAGTTTCTCATATGTTTAATTCACCCAATTGTTTAATGACCCTTGACATTGCAAGATGAGATGTGGCCTTCTGACATATGCTGCATTATGGGTGTCATAGACATCACCTAGCAGTGAACAGCTGTGAGCATCATCTTAGTGTGCTTTTGTAGATGTGTGCTGTGCACAACTTAAACTTTGTGAGAACTACACATCTGACACCAATATGCAACTGTAGTTGTGCTTCAAAGCAGCACAACATGGTGGATATCAGGAGCTATTGTGAAGCTGGGACAGGAGAGCAAAGTGGGTTGTTCACCTGGACAACAGGGGATGGAGGGGAAAAGGCAAAGCCACCCTAAGCGTACCACCAGATCCAGCAAATCCCCACAGGGAGAGCCACCTGCACCTGATACACCTTTGGTGGAGAGTGAGGCTGTTGTGCCCACCTCACTTTCCACTCCAGCCAAGACAATTGTGGGCTATCGAATCCCCAAGAAGTTGAGACCCAGCCCCCAACATTCACCCTTACACACTGTGTCTCATGGCAGCATGTCTCCGCCTCCCCGTGCCACCATACCACCCGGTCCAAGCAGCCCTCAGGCTCCCACAGCCACTGATGCCTCTACCTCAGCTGGTCCTGTCTCTCCCAGGTCCAGTCTTCCAACTAGCCCCGACAATCAGCCACCTCCCAGTTCAACTGAAAGCCAAAGTTGAGGCAAAGTCCCCTCCCTACACCATCTCTCCCACAGCGGTGCCTGGACTGCCCATGTGTATCCCCGGAGCTGTGGTGATTCCCATGGCAGTGGACAGTGTTACCCATTCCCTGTGCAGTTTCCCATGCACACATGTACATACTTTGAATTTGTACTGGCCAATGGCCTTGCTGTTTGTCACTTTGGATGCCCATTTGCTGTGCAGTTTCTCATGCACACGCTGTGCAGTTTCTCATGCACACACATGCACTTTGAATTTGTACTGGCCAATGGCCTTGCTGTTTTGTACTTTTGATGCCTATCTGGGTATTATGTAATAAAGACAGTTGCTCCTGTTGTCTGCTTTGTCAATGTCCTTGCTAAATAAAAGGTTTTATGTATGGGTATCGGTTCATGTGACACATGCTCTGTATACCACTTTAACATTGCCAATTGCTTGTTTTACTTTTTCTGAGGTTTCCAGAGGTAACATGCACTTTTGTTCTTCTTCAGTCTGAGGCTTGAGGGTACAATGATGGTTGTTTGTGATGATCTACTCTTCTCCTAATCATTCTGTGCTCAGGTTTTCTAAATTCTACACGTCATGATAGGATGCAATAACAGAACAGAGGTGAATGCTATCCACAGGATTACTTGCGGGGTGGGAAGGGTCCGGCATTTCTGTGGGTTCTTTCTTGATGTGTGCACAGCAGTGTTGATGTGTAGTCATCTTGTTTGCGCCAGTCTTCATAGTCACATGTGTACATTTGAATGTGTGCACTTGAGTAGTCATACAGTGTGATTGGCCTGTCATTGTCAGTAGTGTTGATGTGTATGTGCCCCTGAAAATGCCAAATACACACATGTATGATCCAGGTAATGAGTGCCTGTTTGGTTACATTGTCAGCCATGTGCTTCAGATTGTGGGCACATGTAAGAGTTGTAGGTTGAGCACTGTGCACTGTGTTGGTGTGTCCTTGCACTCCTGGGAGACACCTACTTGTTGTTGCTGACAGTTGTGAGTATGCGGAGTGTGTGACTGCAAAGTTTGTGTTGTATTTTGTTGACCAGCCATGTGTCTTGTTTCTGTTTGTGCTCACTGTGCAGACCTGCTCAGTCACACTGACATTATTTGTGATTTTTCTCATGCATTGCTGTTACTTGACCATTTTTGGCTCGAATATAGTATGTGGTATGAGGAGTCATACCATCCCTTATAGGTGCTTCTGATGCCTACACATTGTGAGTTACTCCTCTATGTGTTTGTGGACTGTACACTCCTCACCTGTCCAATACTGATGTACACACCACTTCAATCTCATGTCTTACACCCCATGCCTTGCCAGTGTGTGACCCTCCCTACCACTTGATAGTGTGTCACTATACTGTGGGAGGATGCTCTGTGTACAGGACCAATGTGCCACTCAGGACAGTTTCACAATTAGCTATGTGTTATTTTCTTCTACTTGTTTGCAGTCATGGTTGCTCATGTGCAGTGCATATGTTTGAGCAGCACAGTCCTCCAGTCATGTTGTTTGCATCTGTGTTTTTCTGAGTTGTGCAGCTTTGGGTGATGGCTAAGCTATGTCTGTTTGCTGAGGTACTGCCACCCTTCCTGAGTGTGATTTGATATGTGTGCTTCCCTTGCATCCCCTGTTGTCGAGGTAAACCCCCCACATTGCTCTCTTGTCTCTGCTTCACAGGGGTGTGGGTGGGAGTTGAGGTTGTGGGTGAATCTGCCTTTGAAATGTGTTTGGGCTTTGTCGTTGCAGGAACCAGGTTCACAGCAGACAGGGCAAGTGTTTGTTTGTCTTTGGGAGCAGGTGTGGGGTTGGGAATGCCCTTGGATGGGGGTGATTTTGATGAATGTGATGTTGATGCCTGCTTCTTGTGCCTGATGCCCATGAGTGTCACGTGATGGGCTTTTGGTTTTGCAGTTTTGTGTGCCTGTTTTGTATTGTGGGGATGGTGTCTGTGGTCTGGTCCGCTTCGAGTGCTGCTGTGCTATGTGTGGAGGACTTGGTGCCTGAGGGCTCTGGCGTGTGGGCACTCTCGTCAGGTGGTGCCACTGGCAGGGTGGTTGCTGAAGGGACAGGAGCTGGACTGGGTGCCTGTGACTGTGGAGGACAAAAGCTGGACAGTTTGTGTAGGCTACCCATGTCCGAATTAATGCCCTCCATGAAGGCAACTACCTGTGCCAACTTCTTGTCATGATCTTGGAAGACATTCAGGAGAGCAGTCTGACCCACACAAATTGGTGCAAAAGGTCTACTGCCTCCACACTGAGGGCAGCAGGGGAGACAGGGGCAGGAGCAGCGCTGCCTGGGGGGAAGGAAACTCTACCCTTCCTAGGGCGGCGGGCATGGACAGCACTTGTGGGAGCAACCGGGAGGGTGGGCACTGGACGATGTGTGGTGGAAGAAGAGGCAGATTTCGAACTTCCTGTGCCCCCCAACATCGCGGAGTCACCGTTGGAGTCTGAGGATGTAGAGGTTGGTGTTTCCAGGGCACTCCTGTTCCCCTCTGAGGCGCTGGTCACATCAGTGTCAGTGAGCTCATGTGTAGCAATCGTGCCAGAAGCTATCCCACTGGTGTCCATCCCCCGTCCTTCCCTCAGTAGATGCTGCAATAGACAGAGACATAGGTTCAGTATAGTGCCATACTTACAAACATCATATGCAAGCGAAGCAGAAAACTTGAAAATTATACTCCCTTGTTGGCCTCCTCCATGTACAGTCAGCATGTGCTACATTTATGCACTCATCAGAAGATGCATGGAAACATGCATAGTTGATAGAAATGCCCCATGTGGCTTTGACACAGCCAAATAGCTGGCCCTGTGCCTGCTTGTAACCTAGCATACTATTCTCTGTAAGCATACCTATGTGCCTGTAGGTGAGACAGATGTACATCTAAACATGTTGTCTGTTACATATGGAGTCACTTTAAGGGACCACCACGGATACAAACTTTCAAATGTCCTTCTGCAATGGTTACAAGCTGCTGATATCCACCATGTTGTGCTTTGAAGCATAACTACCATTGCACATTGCTGTCTTTTGCGTAGTTGTCACAAATTCTATGTTGTGCACAGCACACATCTATAAATGCACACAAACAGGATGCTCACTGCTGTTCACTGCCAGGTGATGTTTATGACACTCATACTGCAGCATATGTCACAAGGCCACATCTCATCTGTCAATGACGAGGGTCATGGTTTTAAACACATGAGAAACCACATGTCGTACAAATGCAGAACAGCTGCACTCAACACTGAGGCCACTTAGAAGCCATTGCATCCCACTAGAGACATCACAGAGCTTCCCACTGGCTCACAGTTGGGATTAATACAGTTACTCACACCCAAGGTTACACTTAGCTGAATACTCACCCTCAACCTACTGCTGATGGGCCCTGAAGAGTCCATCCAGCTCTGGCTGTGTCACTGCTAAGATGCGGGCCATTAGTGGTGTCATGCTCCTGCACGCAAACCTGCCACTCCAAAGGAACAGCCCCAGAGTCATCTCTGCCACGTATTTGCACAGTCAGCAGATGTCATCCCACCTCTTGTGACTGTGTGTGTGCCGTCAGTTGGGGACACCCAGAGCCTGCACCTTGCGTGCAATGGCCCTCCATATTGCCTTACGCTGGTGGACCTTAAGCTGCAGGCATGGGAGACAAGAAGAGGAAGTTTCAGTCACACTGTGTGTTATGTACCACTGTGTGTCAGTACAGGAGAATGGAAAAACATAGCACACTAATACATAAATGTTGAGCAGAGGCCATATAGCATGGCACGATGTACACTTGAATCAAATAATCTCATAGAAATGTATACAAGTATGATGATGGACACAGTACATGGCCATCTCATACACATGCAGAGTGCCAGCGCAGAAACCAATGTGAAAAAGACCCTCCTCTGTGATGCAGTATGTGAGTGAGCAATACATACAATACATTTGAAATGATGTGTCGGGGCAGACTCACTGTGTCCAACACTACACACCATTCAATGTCCTTGGCCAGTGAATGGCTACATGTGTCATGGTGGTCACATTTAGGG
This sequence comes from Triturus cristatus, assembly GCF_964204655.1. Classification (NCBI taxonomy): domain Eukaryota; kingdom Metazoa; phylum Chordata; class Amphibia; order Caudata; family Salamandridae; genus Triturus; species Triturus cristatus. The sequence goes on from NC_140590.1 coordinate 1,578,774,712, forward strand.
CTAATATCTTACATTCACACACTCTTCTCACAAGGTGTAGTCCTGTCTCATGCAATCCTCAGGCCTAAGAGAGCTCATTGAGAAATAGGGTGGTGGACAACACATATGTTTCACTCCGTCCATGTAGTGATGGGCCCTTGTAAAATTGGGCAGTTTCTGTGCAGGCCAGTGGGGCCACACTGAGGTTAAAAGTGGGCCATCAGAGAAATCACATGCATGTACAATATGAGAGGGAAAACATTGCCTACACATGCGAGACTGAACACATACTGAAATCAATAGAAGGATTACATCTCAAAATCACATTTATCTGATGTGCCAAAGGTGGATTACCACCAAGAGTGTTATACTCAGGCATTTTACTCTTGTGCATAATGCACACGTCACCATAGGGGCAATTTGAAAATTGTACACACATTCTTCAGTACCCTCTGGAAAAAATACATTTGTAATGTCACAAATGAGCATGTGAAGGCTTAATGGACTATGACATCACATAGCACTGGCAACGTTTGTTCAGACTTTGAGTGTCTCAAACCAGCAGTGTAACTGTATGGCTACAAAAACACTGCATGTTACTCCCATCCTTCAATGCAGCAATGGATCTGTGGAAATAAGGCTACACACCCCATTGACATGAAGTCAGCATTCAAGGCAGTGTATCACACCTTTACATTACCTAGTCTCAGACCAATGTTTGTTTCTTTTTGCTGAAGAAGGGCTGTAGAAATGTCCATGTTCCATCCTCCCCAAATACTTAAGTGCAAATCTTACTAGGCCATGTATGGAGCATGGTATATGACAGATAAGGATGCATGCACATTGACTTGCACTCACACGCACATACTACTGCAGAGCAACATCATGTGAGCATTCTGAGCACTCTCAAACTTTTACTCTGAAACACTTACCAGTACATCTGGCAAACCATACAGTCTCCCATACTGTGCAAGGACCTCGACTACCAGGACAGGTGTTCTGATGTTCTCAGTTCGCGCCATCACTGGGTCCAGAATGCAGGAACAGCAGCAGTTGGTGGTGAAGAATGGCAAGCAGCAGTGTCTGAATGCAAGTGAAATGTGTGACTCTCTCTCAGACATATATAGGCCCCTGGGGTTGATTCAGTGGTACTCAGCTGCTGCAATTGGTCTTCCTGGCTTGCATTTTTCAAGTGTAACCAATAACCGGGACTGCGGTGGCGGTGCACGCCTACTATGGATTTCAAAATTGTATTCGCTACCGCGATCGTGATTCCCATTGGCTGCAATAGCATGGGCATTGGCGGTGTCACACTGCAGAGGCCAAGCTGTCCCTACCGTGAACTGGCATCTTTCAATTGTAACCAATGACCGGGCCCGAGGTAGCGGAGCACGCCTACCGCCGGTTTCAAAATTCAAAATTGTAATTCACTACCGCGATTGCGGTTCCCATTTGCCTCAATGGCATGGGCACTGGTGGTGGCACACCGCGGGGACCAGGCGGTCGCTACCACGCTCTGGCATCTTTCAATTGTAACCAATGACCGGGCCCGCAGTAGCGGGGCACACCTAGCGCGGATTTCAAAATTGTAAGTCACTACCGCGATCGCGGTTTGCAATGGCATTGGCGGTGGCACACCGAAGGGTCCAGGCGGTCACTACCGCAAGTTGGCATCTTTCAATTGTAACCAGTGACCTGGCCCGCGGTAGCGGAGCATGCTTACCGCACCTATGGACACATAAAGCTCTAGCAATGGCAACAGCCAATTTTCAAAATTGAACACTAGACCTTCACAATGTATCACAAAATTGAATTTTAGTGTGACATTTAACTCACTGATGCCTACACATGCCATGTCGGTGCACATGATTACATGCTGCGGCATGTACTTACTCATATTTCACCTATGATATTTGTGTGCATGTACACAGATTTGGTGTGTAATGGAGTCTCATATTTGTGCACGTATTGACGTGTGAGATGGCTAATCAACACACAGTAATGATGGCCTGACCACATAATGTGCCTATTTTACTGTGTACATTGCTGTGTTCATTTTGATAGTTGATCAGCTTACACACACTGTGGTCTTTGTGTAGAAAAGTTGTGCTCTGTGTGACTTACGCAAGAAGGTGTGGCAGGTACAGCAGCTACGTAGAAGTCAGCAGTGTTGCTGTTTCCAACATGTGCTGTGTCACCTACACCCAGCGTTGGTGACACAAGATGTATGAGTGTACCATTTACCATTCACATAGTCAGAATCTGTTTTGGAGGTAGTCAGTATGTACATACTGACCACATGTACAACTAAATGAGATCAACGTGTCTCTGCATATGACTTGTGCATTAAGCTGTTGTTACTGTCCAGTCATTGTTGGCGCTGCGTCAGTCAAGATGTAAGATGTTTGACACATCTCATAGGGGAATTAAATTAACATGTGTCCCCTTTCATATTATGTAGGAGACGACCAAACGTGCATCGTCCGTTCCCAGTGCTGACGAACATGGAGTATGAGGACATCATAAGGAAATTCCGTCTGGATCGCCTTACCCTTCAAGACCTATGTGGGCAGTTGGAGCCCCATCTGAGGCCTCAGAGAACCTATCCGACTGCTTTGACACCAACAGTTAAGGTGATGGCGGCCCTGAATTTCTTTGCAACTGGTTAGTTCCAGTGGGATGTCTCGAGCTATGTTCAGCATGGTGCTACGTGATGTCCTGTCCACAATGATGACATACAAGGACCGCTACATCCACTTTCCAAGGAGACATGAATTGGCAGATGTGAAGAGTGATTTTTATGACCTTGGACACATACCTAATGTTGTTGGTGCCATTGACTGCAAACATGTTGGCCTAGTTCCACCACAGGCATGTGAGCACATCTACTAGAACAGGAAACATTTCTATTCCATTAATGTGCAACTGGTATGCCAAGCGGATATGATTATCTCCCATGTCTGTGCCAAATCAGCAGGTTCTGCACATGACTCCTATGTACTGCGTAACAGGATCATCCCACAATTGATGGCAAATCTGCATCCGGAGAGTATGTGGCTTGTTGGTGAGAACGCAGAGTCAAGTGGTGTGCTGTATGTGTGACATGCTGTTCTCGGCTACTGTATATATTAAAAAATTGGTCTGTGTATCTCACACCTAGGTGACTCTGCATATCCCAACCGGACTTTGATGAGCCCACTGAGGAATCCAAGGACCCTGTGTGAAGTCTGCTACAATGATGCACATGGGAGGACACGTCGTGTGGTGGAGCATACTTGTGGGCTTCTGAAGTCTAGATTCCGGTGTCTGGACAAGAGCGGAGATGCACTACTCTACTGTCTCCAAAATGTGTGTCAGATCATAGTTGCATGCTGCATGCTCCACAACCTGGCTTTGCGCAAAGGGATCCCTCTGATCCTGGATGATAAGGAGCAGCAGATGCCCCCGCTGCAAACCCACACATGCCCAATGATGACGAAAGTGGAGAAGAGGAAGGTGTTGACCTGCATCAAAAGTTCATCGACAACTACTTCCCTTAAATGTAAGTGACATTGTACAACAGTGACATTGTCTGCTATCTTTGGTGGTAGTGGCAAGGCATAGATGATCTTTTTGACTGCTGGCTGTTGTTGTCTCTGTGCTAATGGCTGATGTGTGTGGCACAGGGTATTTGTATCCAGGTACCTCATGTCTATGTTGATGTTGTTGCTCATTGTTCTGTGTGCTGGTTTGTGTACGTTGATGACTAGTGGTGTGTTCTAGCTGTTATGGCATCACCTGACAATTAAATCTCATTCTCTTACGTCTTTCTAGGTCCCTTCATCCTCTCAATGCCTCGTCACAATCAGAGCTAGTGGTACATTGGAATCTGAGTTGACATTGTACATACTGTGATAAACATGGAGCTGACATAGGTGTGTAAGGAGTGTTTATTTACAATAAGTATTTGTGACAAAGAAGTGATTATTTACAAAATTGTGCAAAGTGAAATTATGAGTTGTCAGTGATGGTAAACGAGACTAATAGAGTAGTCACCACATTGATGTGGACACACAGTCTAACAGACTCCTGCCGTCAACATGGCAATGTGGGTAAGGATAGTCAGCAAAGTCAATGTCAAGGGAAACAAAGGTGCCCTCATGGCCGGCTCAGTGACTAGCGTTTGGATGGTGCATTGCCACGTGATCCTCCCCTGGTGTTTCTCGGACGGCTCCTTGTGCGTTTGGCAGGGGAGGCCTCTGCCGCTGGTTCAGCGGTGTCTGAGGAGTCATATTGTTACAGCTCACCCCTCTCTGTGGCCACAGCTGAGGTGGTGGGAGTGTCAGCATTTGGGCCACTGGAGGGAGATTGAGCTGTCATTTGGGCCGCATGTCTGTCCCTCAGAACACCCACAAGCTGGCCCATGAGATCCACAAGCTGGCCCATACGCGTGTCCATGGACCTCAGCAGCAGGCAGAGCTCACACACTTCTTCCACAACCTGGCCCATCTGTCCCTAGGTCTGCTGATATACCCCAAGGACTCTGGCAATGGTGGCCAGGGCTTTGGTCCCAGTGCCCTCCTGTATTTGTCCACCAGTTGCCCTCCCACCTGCCCTGTTGACCCAGAGCTGTGGCGTTGGCACTCGACGCACCCGCAATTTCTCCCTGGCCTCCTCTGATTGTGTTGTGTCGTTTGTAACCACTGAGGCAGGGAGAGTGTTGCAGGCAGCAGTGGTGGTGGGGTTTGAGGCCGCACTGGTAGTTGTAGCAGGGGTCAGCGCTGTTGTTGTTGCTGTTGCTGTTATGGTGGTGGTGGGGTCAATGAGGGCCTGAGACGTGGTGCTCTCTGGCAGTCCGGATGGGCCAGGTTGTTGCTCCTCATCTGAAAAACTTAGGGAGTCTGCATCTGAGAGATCATGTTCCGGGGGGGGGGGGGAGGACTGGCTCTGCAGGTTTGGTGTTGTCTTCTGCTGCAGTTGCTTGTGGATCTACTGTTGAACTGAGGTCAAATGGTCATTGAAGTGCACTCCACAAGCTTGGTGTTAGACGTTTGGATGTTACATGTGATACACCACACACTTTACATTGCAATCACTTGGTATGGCTGCAAGATACTGAGGATCATGGCATGATGTTGAGGTACATATATTACTTGTCCATAGTGTGACATGTAAACAGAAAGCATGTGCCACGTTGAGATTGTGTGATTACAAGGACATGTCGTCATCTAACGACTTGCGGCACATCAACTTTATGTGATGCGTCTTTGTGGTTTGCTCTGCATGGAATCACTTTCAGCTAAGCAAGAACTAGGCATTGTAATGTTATACATACCTTTTTCATATCATGTACTTTACTTTGTTTGTCGGATTGACCATGCATGTTTTGTGTTCATATGGGCTTTCACGCTGTGACACCATGGCACTTACACATTGCATTCTGTGCATGATTGAGCCCTGAATTTCTTCCACATGTGACTTGGTGAGTCAAAGTTTAATTTCTGTGACAGTTACATACGCTTAGCTGTCTGCACACTGGATATGGCTTTTGGATCTATGCCAAGTTTGATAACATGTGAAGGCTGGTGTGTCTGGTCATATGGCTCCATGCATTTTGAGAAGGATGGCAGGGTGCATGCACTGTCTACCTACCTGTTCAGTGACACAGTGGAGGGAAATAGCTGCCACATGGTTATGAGTGGGAAGAGTATACCATCCTGCTCAGCATTGGGACAAGGGGGCCTGGTGGGAGTTGGAGTACTGGCTTTCCACCCATAAACACCCCTCCCTGTTAAGATGGCTACCTACCAGTGAGTTTGAGGTGAGCAATTCAATGGCTGCCACATGGTTGTGGGTGGGGGGATTGCTCCATCTTGCTGAGCTGTGGGACAAGGGGGTCTGGTAGGAGTTGTAGTGCTGGCTTCCCACCTACAAACACCCCTCCCTGTTAAGATGGCTACCTACCTATAAATTTGAGGAGAGCAATGCAATGGCTGCCACATGGTTGTGGGTGGGGTGAGTGTTCCATCTTGCTGAGCTGTGGGACAAGGGGGCCTGGTGGGAGTTGTAGTGCTAGCTTCCCACCCACCAACACCCCTTCCTGTTAAGATGGCTACCTACCTGTAAGTTTGAGGAGAGCAATGCAATGGCTGCCACATGGTTGTGGGTGGGGGGAGTTCTCCATCCTGCTCAGCTGTGAGACAAGGGGTCCTGGTAGGAGTTGTAGTGATGGCTGCCTGCCCACCTGCCCCCATGGAAATATTGCTAGCTACCTTTGAGGTGATTCATAGGAAGCAAATGTTAGATATGTGAGACATGTGTTGGGAAGAGTATGTTGTACGTAAGTGTATTTGTGTGTAGGAAGTGTAGCTTTCTAGCTTTGCAAGACAGTACATAGCAGTGTAATGGGAGACATTTATTGGTACTTACCAGCCTCCACTCCCCCGGGTATTCCTGTGAGACTCTCTGGATGCAGTGTGGCAAGCACCTTCTCCTCCTATTCGGTGAATGTAGGTGGTGGAATGGGAGGGCCACCACCAGACCTCTGAGCCAGCTCATGGTTCTTGTTGGCATGATCGTTCACCCAGGTCTTGAGGTCATGCCACCTCCTCCTGATGTCCGTCAGGGTACGCGGCGTGGTCCCTACTGCATTGACTTTGTTGACTATCCTTACGCACATTTGATTTTTTGTGGCTACTGGTGTCTGTTGGACCACGCTTCCAAACAAATGTGGTTCTACTCTGATTAGCTCATCTACCATCACTGACAACTTATTGTCAGTGAATTTGGGCATCTTCTTCTGTGACATGGTGTGTGATGTGCAAAGGGGTGAGAAGTAGTGCAGGTGTGAAGGTGGTGGTGGTGATGTGTGTGATGTGTGCGTGGTTGTGATGGTGTGATGTGTTCTGATTTGCTTCTCCTTTGTGCTGTGGGGTTGGGCCCTTCAGTTATGGAGTTGTGCAAATGATTCTGTGCAGGGAAGGTGCTGATTTTATAATCAGCTATGTGGATGGGTCAAAATAGAGTATTCATGTCAGGTGTGCTGTGTGGGTTGACCTGGAATTTGTATTCTTTACTTGCCATGGGGATGTGTCATTGGGGTGTGTTAGGTATTTTTTTAGGCTGAGCCAGATATACAGCCACACTTGGTAGCCTTAATGTGTGGTTGCTTTCGACTGCTATTACTCTTCCTGCGCGACCGCGGCAGTCGGAATGCAACAGCCCTTCCCATTCATCATTTGTTGCGATTGCGGCAGTCGGAAACATCTGATCGTTCCGCTGGCACCGCCATCGTATCGTAATTTCACTTGCGGTCATTACAGTGGTCGAACTGCGGTCTTTGGTCTTTCCACAGCAAATCCGGCCGCCGCAGACTGATTTTCAGCTGTTCCGGACGTTCCCGATGGAGTTGCATGGAATCCGTCTGCCGCAGTCGGATTTTTTCTGGGGTGCATCCTAATCTGACAGCCGGTATTGCCGCGGTACATGCAGACTGCAAATTTCCGCTACCACGGCGGTCAGAATTCTTTTCCGACCGCCATCCTAATCGACCCCTTAGTCTTTTGGAATCTTTGATTCCAACCCCCTATAATTGCAAAAGTGTAAGAACCTGTTCACTAGAATTCGCAGACCTGAAGGGGTCTTTGAAATAAGCAGAGTATTGTCTGCAAACAGCAGAGTTGGGACTTTTGTTTTACCCATTTTGGGTGCGTCATTGCCCAGACCGTCCCAAAAATGTATTAAGTTGCCGTTGTACAATGAGAAGAGAGTGGGGAATCATGCTTATAATTGTACACTTTGTAGTCCTCAAGGACGTTTATATCTCAGATATTCCCACACTTAAGCCTCCTAAGGTAGATTTCAATTTAATTACAGAAATCTGATTCTCACTACACCTGGTCCCACAGGCTTGTTTGCAACTGCAAAGCTGGAGAAGTCTTTGCAGTATTCTATCGTCATTGTTGTGCCTAGTGCTCATGTAATCCAATTTGACAGCATCTCCTACCTCATCCCTCTAGCAGCAACTCTGACCATCACACTTTACCTTATCTACTGACCACCAATATCCAAGCCCTATCTTCTTTCTCAACATTTTCAATCAGCTCAGATTATCCTCCACCTCCTACACCAAAATCATCCTCTATGAGTCTATGGTAATGCCCCATGAGACGTTGTAATAGAACTATTAAAGCACCCTTTAAGACTGTGCAGTGAACAGCTGGTAACACCCAACATGCTATTCTCATGACACAACAAAGGAGTGAACTTGATCCGAAGGTATCAGAGCGCTTTATGTGAGCACCAGTTGCATTACAGCGGGACACGATCATTTTTGGTAGGCACGCGAGCTTTTAATGATTTGCCCAGAATCACAGGATGTTTGAGCCTTCCCCCAGACACAAACCTGGTTTTCCAGCTACAAAGTCGGCCGCACTAGCCGCTAAGCCACACCCTCTTTGATATGCAAGTAGCTTTAAGAATCAGTCCTTAGGTTTGTGAGGTGCTTCCTATTTAGAGTGTGCGGTATGGTGCTTTTCTTTCTGTTACTTCTCTGCAGACTATGGTGGTCACGAACAGCAAAACTCCATTAATTTCCCCCATGTACTTGGAGTGTGATAAGTCCTTTTTTCTGCCATGCCATGGCATGGACTCTGTATGGTCAGCCAGACATTTTTCAGTTTTTCCACGTTCAGTGAGATACTGCTCTTGAAACTGTGGCGCACATGAGAAATGTCCACTTTTGCACAAATTCACACGTCACATTTTAAGTCTGCATGACATAATGGTTCTGTCTTTGTGTATGAGTAATTCCACTCCAATACACACCATAAAACAAGAAACAGGAATCTTTCAAATGAAACAACTCACTGACAATAATGTAATGCATGGCACAATGCAATATTATTTTAGGGGGCCAGATGTAAGAAGCATTTTACCAGTTGCAAACAGGAGCGGTCGTACAGGTAAGAGCGGTGGGGAGGGGTAGGGGGGAGTCGACAGATGACGATGAGGGAAAATTAAATATTTAGTTAATTTTAAATATTTTTTTAATTTTCCCTCATTGTCGCATGTCAACTGCACCCCATCCCGCCCCACCGCTCTTACCTGCATGTGTCGCTCCTCGTCCCAAACGGCCCATCTTGCTGTTTGTGATTGGTAAAATGCATTTTGCTATGTACAGAAGGCAAAATGCAACTCGGTGACTTGTTACCGAATCACATTTTGCTTTTGCGATTCGGTATTACGAAGGGGGGTGTGTAAGGTTTCCATTCCTAATACTGAATAGAACAGGTATGTATGAATGCTTTTCGACTGGGAATGCGGTCGCAAGACATTCGTAGCAGCCACCAACTTCAAATTGGTGGTAACCCATTCGCAAACAGGAAGGAGTCCCCAAGGGACCCATTCCCCTTTGTAAATGTGGGGGCCAACATTTTTTAAGAGCAAGCAGCGGTCCCATGGACCTCTGACTACTCTTAAAAAATGAAAAGTTAGCTTTTTATTTTTGAAATGCATCCAATTCTCATTTAAGGAAAATGGGCTGCATTGCAAACAAATATTGCTTTATTTAAAAACACCAGCAGGCCATCATCTCTGTGATTGTAGCCATTCAAAATTTTACGAAATTGCGACCTGCCTCATGAATATTGAAGAGGCAGGTCCATTTGCGACCCACTGCAATTCGCTAACAGTGTCAAACACACTGTTGTACATAGCAGTTTGCGATTTGATTATAGCGAATCACTAAAATGTGCTATTAGGAAATCGCAAACACACAATTTTGTACATCTGTCCATTATATTGCTCAGTTTATTTAAAGGAATTGCCCCATTCTGTAGTTGCATAATGTACTATGAAGGGAGTACCCTGCAAGATTAAGTACCACCGGCTCATTGCCTGCATCTGGCTCCCATCTGCAAGTGGTGCTTTCCTAGAATGATGGTACTGATGCCTCTACCTAATGTTGCAACATCTTCATTCTCTGACACCTTATGCTACTGTATCTCAACTTCTGTTATGCACAGGACCTTAGAGACACTGATTTATGTGAACACTAACTTATAATACATACCAGAGTAATGATATATGCCTTAAGAATACCTGAAGCTACTCAGCAGATTTCTCAACTGTCAATAAAGATGTATTGTTTTTTATAGACAGAATGAGACTGCTTGGACAATATATATTATTAAAGTTGCAAGTGTTATCTGCCATATGCCAGCACCAAGGAATAAGCATTGGATTTTTGACTTTGCTACTCTACAAATTTCAAAGCCTAAAGAGGAAGTACCTATCCATTCAATCAGCTTGTAGTAGTACCTGGTTCCTGTGCTTTCAATCAAAGCAGCAATACTTCACACACAGAGTGTCTAACTGCCCTTGAGCCATACAGGCCATGGACAACTGGCCTGACAATCACTAATGTGATCATAGGCACAATATATTTAAGGATGCAGGTATGGTGCAGTGGCATGGAGCCATCCCTTTGTTGTACACACCAAAATCACCTTAGTTTGACTGTGTGTAGATCTGTATTCATTAAGGGGTTTCCAACCTTTTCTGTACTGAGAGCTACTTATATTCAATGAAACGCATCGAGAGCTACTAATAATATTACTGTTGTATAATCTCAATGTTTTTATATGTATATTGATTCAACCTAGCAAAAGCTTTCAAATGTAATAAGCATGGTAGTGGTACATCATGAATGCAATGAAACCTAATGCAAGGAAGGTAAATAGCTCCTGGTGTTGGGTACTAAAACAGAAGAGGTACAGGGTTAAGTGGAACCTCACACCCCTAGGCCTTGGTGCGACTGCACCTGCTTCAACATTCTCAGCGACACCCATTGCAGGGGGTGGATTGTATGTGTAGGAAGGACCTCTCATTGCTCATTATGGCAGCAATAAAGGCATAGGTAGACCGGTGTTCAGCCCTTAGCTCAGACTGCTCAGGCAAAATTGTGCTGGTCTCAGCACTTGAATCACGTAGCATGTTACTGGTCTGAGATGGTGACATGGGTTTATTGCTAGAGCTGTATTTGGGTCTCTGCAGTTGAAGATAGATATATTGTGCTGATTTGAATGAGACGTGTTCCTAAAAGTTATAGCAAATCCTAGCAGTGAGATAGTATGTAGAGTTGGTAGTTGCTCCTTGAGATAGAGGTACATTGGCAGAGCTATGTTGTCTATCCATATTTGAAAGATATTATGCAATAGTGCTACTTGGATGGAGATGCATTGGCATAGATTTGATCAGGTATCAGCATTTGAGTGTCATAGGAAAACAATGCATTAATAGAATTGTGTGTGGATCTTGGGAGAGGCACAACAAAAGGTGCTGTCTTGTAGTTAGAACAGAGGTGAATCTGTAGGGCTTGATTTGGCTCTCAAGAGGGGTTCAAAGAGTGTTGCTGGCCAGTCAGGGTTGAGGCAGATTGTTAGATATTCATTCAAATCTTGGCGGTGAGATATTATGAGGTGCTGCTGATTAAGGCAGAAGTGTACTGGAAGAGCTCTGTACAGATCCACTTCTGGAAAGCATGCAAGAGATTTGCTGTGCTGAATGAGATACACTGACAGGACTATGTGAGGATCCCTACACTGGTATTGCAAATGGATGATGGCAATGCAGGACAAGACACAAAGAGGTAGATTGGTAGCGTTTCAGAGTTTCCTACAGCTTGCACCTGTAACTGAGCTGTACAACAAGTGTGTAGGTGCGCTACACTATTTTCTTACCAGCACAGTTTGGACTTTGCACATTTTTATCTTCTTTTAACTTGTGATCTCTTCAACATTTCTGAATTGTGAAGGGCCTCTAGTTGTAGTGAGAAACTCTCATCAGTATTTATGGGTCAAAATGTAATATGGGTCTTCTGATTGTAACAAGGAAAGAGTTGAGTCCAGTCAGGATGTCCAGTTGCAAAAACCCTTACTGTACAACAGTGTTGAGAAATAGTATGACACAGCAGGGTGTGAGGAAGAAACAGGGATCCAGACAGAAAGCATGAGAGAAAGATGAGTAAAGAAACCATTTTAGAGACATGCAAAACACCAAGGCCTTGATTTAGAAATTGCTGAGGCATTTGTTGTAATATCAGGAATAAGGTATTATTACAACCAGTAGTTGGGATATTACATACAATTTGTATTTAAATAGAGGCTAAAATGTGTTTCCACATTTAGAGGCGGGACAGTTAGCAGCCGCATCTTTTCCCTGCAGAGAAGTGATATTGCTGCATTTATAGAAGATGCAGCAGAATTTTCCCTAGAATAGAAAATTGTGTTAAATGTCTGGAAAACCACTTGTCACACACCAGCCCTACCATTTCTAAATGAGGCTACATTGTTATTGGCTCTGTAAGAATTTCCCAGCTCTCTGTTGGGTTTCGTTGCACTCTCAGGCAGCTCACTTGGTACAGCTGCTATATTTAATCACCATGAACAATAACTCTGCTGTCCTAGACCTGAGTTTTTTAAAGTCTGTGTTGCTTTAGGGATTGCTCAGCTGTTTGAGTCCTGACCAGTAAATTCACTCTGATATCAAAGTGTTTATTGTCTGTCTCTCCTGAGGGATAGCTCTATATGTAAGGCAAATACTATAACAAGTTTGTTCACACATGTTCAGGTCCGGGTCCTTTTATTGTGCCCACCCACCTACCACAACATATTAAGTCTAAATCTATTGCTATGAAGTATATTAAAAAGTGATTGATGGAGTGCATGCATTAATCGCAGCCACTGATAATTACTCAGGTTGCATCCCAATCCATTGTTACTTTGCACACCATGCCACCTCAGTTTGGACCCAGCCATATTCAAATTAATCTTGCCTCAGCTGCATATGATTAGTCCAGCCAAAATTGCCTGGCCAGGTTCCCCCTGAACCACAAGGAACCCTGATTGGGGCTTGACAGTCAGGTGTAGCTTGGTTCCAGTGACACCGTGAGCAGAGGATCCAAGTCAGGGTATACACATCTCAATTTGGGTGCCGCAAGGAAGTTAACAAAAAAGTGATGAATGGAATACTTGTGCCCCAAACATAAATGAGCATAAAGGGACCAATGCTTAACACTGACTTTGGAGTTCATCTGTTGCCAAATTATACTGCTTCCACCTGCTTATTAACACAACATTATGCTACTGCTAATGGTAGGCCCCACTTTACTTTGCAGCAGAGGGTCCAACAAGGTAAGAGAATGTCAGGATCAGGCCCATGGAGTAACCAGGAGAGAAGAACATTTAAGGCGGACTACAACAGAACCTTTGGTAGAAAAGAGCATGCAATACTGCATGAGGAGCATGGAGGACTGGCTTTTGGTAGCTGTGGCACACAAAGTGACACCAATTCAAGGACGTCTGGGTTGGAGCAGGCAGAGACAGAGATGCACATGCGTTGCTTCTGGGTCTGTACAAAAAGGCACAGAACTATTGAATATATGCACAGCAATTTTCATTAGTTGTAATGTTTATTTCTCCAGTACTCAGTTTTGGGTTTTGTACCTTGTTGTTTCCTACGAAGTAACTGAAGATTTGATTGCAGGATGTATGCTGAACTTGTGCTGCTGCGTTTTATGAACATGTTCCTTTGAGGTCTCAGGAGTACCCAGGTAGCTTCAGAAGCCCTTAATTGAAGGAGCTGGTAAGTGCTACACTCCCTATTTGTTGGGAATGAACTTCCTGATAATCAGTTCTATGAATGTGGATATCCGTTTAGGGAGACTGAGGGATTTTCCAGCAATTCTATTACTTCCACTTTCTATGGTCCAATGGAGAGCCAGAGATAAAAGGACTGCCCCATTCTCACCTGTCTGGGCAAACCATGGCTCATGCCCTAGGGGTAGTCTAATGATTTTCTCTAGCCTCATACTTCACACCCTTTTGGCTGTTGGGCATTGACATCACAGCCTTGGAAAAGGCCATGGCAGGCTTGGATTTAGAGCCTGGGGCCAGGGGGGAAGATCCACACACAACCCCTCACTCTTGGCATTTTTTATCCCAGCAGGTGACTGTGGCTGAGGAGACAAGCTGACCAATAGGGGTGGGTCACCTTCACCAAATCAACTCATTTCCACAGGTGCCCCCCCCCCCCCCATATTAACCAGAACCCTCCAATGAACCTGACCAGGTCTCCTCAGACAGAAAACAAATCCTTGAATAACAAGCTGTAACAACAACTTGTTACTTTACTTTCCCCTTTAGCCTGTTGCACTTACAGCACATAAAACATGGACGGCTGCATGTGTATGACAACAAAAAGGACACAACATAGAGGGGCCACCCTGGACATGGAGCGTGAGTGCCCCAGCAATGCAGAGGCTCCGGGAAGCTTTTTAAAATGAAAGAGGAACCTAGGAGACTCCAAGGCACCTCTCCTGTGACGCCTCTGCTTACGCCTCATTCTGAAATGGGTCTCTGTCCTTTCCAGCTCATCCTGGTCAGGCCTGGTTCTAGAGGGTGGGCCAGGTGGGCAAGGTCTACCTCAGGGAGTGCATTGACCCTCCCAAGGCCATTTCAGAAGCCGAAGAGTGTCCATTAATGTTTATGTTCTTTTTATAACACATTTCATTGCGTTTATACAGAAAAGCATGGCCGCATCGGCCGAAAAGTACACATAGGATGAGGAAATTTGTATGCCCATATACAAGAAGCCTGCTCAGTTGACCCTACACAGCCCCAAACACCAGGCTGCAATGCAAATGTCCCACAAGTCCAATATCAATCACTTGTAGCATTCCCCTGTTCACCAGCCCTATACCCTAGAATTTCTGCCTCAAGTAATAAGTTTACTCTGCTAATGAGCGCCAGAACAACCCCCAGCTTTGGGGTACTTCTTAGGACATTTCCTGGGTGGTACACTTCAACTTCTACCCCCATACAATGGTCCAACCTCTTCTTCCACGCTGCAAGAAATGGTGGGGATTCCGCCTTCCACTCCCTGTCTATATCCCTTAGTGCTAGTGTACGACCAAGAAATAGGAGCAACCGCTTATATCTGTTCCCCCCGTGCCATTGGTAATATGAAGGAGAATCAGTTTTGGGTCCAGGTGGATGTTCCAGGAGAGGTCCTCCTCCAGGCAGGATGTCATACCGTCCCAGAACCTGTCAGCACCGTGCAGCTCCACACAGTTTTGTAGGAATGTGCCCTCCTATGCCTCCACAAAAGGCATGTTGTGGCCAATCACTCCCATCCCCCACAAATGATGCCTCATATAATAGGCTCTAGGAGGCTCCATGAAGATATTTGAGCTGTATCAGTCAGAGGCAAGCCGAAATTGCAGTCTCACAAGGCGCCCCCAATGCCTCTGTCCAGTCGTTGTTTTCTAGTGCACCAATGTCTGCCTCCCATGTCTCTCTGCGGGTGGGTAATGTGTTTGAGTTAAACATGACTAGTGCCTGGTAGACTTTTGCTATTTTGTGAGGCCTGAGGTCTCCCAGGAGGAGCTTACCTTCCAATGGGCTAAGTTCTGGAAGGTCCTTGAGGTCCTTAAGATAGGAAGTGAGAGCATGACGGAACTGCAGGTATCAGTGATGCAATGCAGTTGGTAATCAATGATTTCAGCACTGGACCCCACATTACATCCCCCAGATTGGAGATCCCAATCAAGTCCCACTTCTGAAAGCCCTCCAGTCAAGCCACCTGCTTTAGCAAGCCAACCTGCCTCAATGGCATACACTCTGTCAGCTTCCCCCACCAGCCCATTCACCGCAAGATCTCCTCCACACATCACATACCACCTGCATCGCTGGTGGAAGAGAGGGCACCCCCTGGCATACAGGTAGTCCAGTATGGGGGTGTCACCCATCGCCCACCTTCCAACTGCATATACTGGGTCACTTTGTTGACCATACCACCAGTTTTTTAGAATAAAGAGGTGGGACACAGATTAGTATGAGTATATGTCAGCTGCGGCCATGCCCCCACAATACGTGGATTGAAAACAGGATCTGAAGGCAATGCATGCAGCCCCTGCTCCTTCCACCACAGGAATCTCCCTGAGAGCGACGTCCACCTGTTGGAATCACGACTGGTGAATTGGAAAAAGGATAGTTTGGTAACTGATATAACAAACAGGCAGGGAGTCCATCTTAAAGATTGCTGACCTGCCCGTCAGCGACAACGGCAGGAGCGACCAGACCCTCTCCTCCTCTTTAACATGTGCCAAAGTGGCCTCTAAGTTACAAGACCATGCCAGTGTCACATCTGGAGAGACATACACCCCCAAAAATGTGAACCCCCCATCAGACCTCACTCTGTCATCCCTACATAGCCATTTACGGGGAATATCATAGATTTCGCTGTGTTTATATAGAGACCAGAGGTCTTGCCGAAAATACACATAATCTGCATAATTCGGGTCCCGAGGTTTCCAGGCTGGTAAGGAAAAACAGGACGTCATCAGCTAAAGGGCAATCCTATCAGACAGCCCTGTACTCCACTCCAAGCCCCTCACCTGTGCATCCATCCTGACCCATGCGGCCTATGGTTCCATGGCCAATGTGAACAATAATGGTGATAAGGGACACCCCAGCCTAATCCCCTGACGCATTGAAAACAGGTCAGAAGAGGCACCCGCAACCCTCACCATTGCTGAGATTGGGTCCCTAAGTTAAACTTCTGGAGTAGAGCAAACAAGTAATCCCTGCTGACATAGTAGAATGTCGATGTCAGGGAGGAGCACCGCCACGGGCCTCCCCAGTTGACTAGCAAGAACTAAGGCATTGTATAAATGTCTAATATTATGTCAAGTGGCCTGGAATGGCATGAAGCCCGTCTGGTCAGGGTGTCTGGCATGCACTGCACCAGCCTTTTGACCAAGGTTTTGGCCAGGAGTTACAACTCTAAATGCAGGAGGGAGATTGGGTGGTTAGAGGAGTGCATCTCTGGAGGTTGGCCCGGTTTAAGGATGACAACAAGTTCTGCATGTCGCAAATCTGTGGAAGTAAAGCCCTCACATAAGCAAAATGGATTGCCCCTAATCAGTCAATCAATTAGCATTTATAGACTGTGGTACAGTCACACCTTGGAGTGTCTGGGCACTGGGGTGCGAGGTCTCCGTCGAAAAGCCAGGCCTTGAGAAAATGGCAGGAAGAGGGCAGAAACAAGCAGAAAAAGGCAAAACAGAGGGCAGAAGAACGAGCAGAAAAGGCAAAACAGAGGACCTAAAAACTAGCAGAAAAGGCAAAGCAGAGCAGAAGAGGGCAAAACAGAGGGCAGAAAAATTTGCAGAAAAGGCAAAACAGAGCTGAAGAGGACAAAAAAATGAAAAGAAAAGGCAAAACGGAGGACAGAACGGCGAGCAGAAAACACAAAACAGATAGCGGAAAAACAAGCAGAAAGGGCAAAACAGAACAGAAGAAAGGCAAAACAGATGGCAGACAAACTAGCAGAAATGACAAAATGGCAGGCAGAAAAATAAGCAGAAAAGGCAAAACAGAGGGCAGAAAAGTGAGCAGGCAAAAAACAGCAGGAAACAAGCAGAGGAGGCACAAACAGAGGGCAGCAGGTAGACAGACAGCAGAGGATAGTGGACTCCGGGCAAGCTGTACAGGAGAACTGTCGCAGGGGGAGCTGGCACAAGGACCTGTTCCATCGCAGGTGTTTTCCAAGGTGAGGAATAAATTCTTTAAAAAATTTGCATGGGAATCCAATAGGGCCAGCGAGAGCTCTTCCTCAGTAATCACCTGATCTAGCTGAGCTCGGGCGGTATCGGAAATAGCCAGGGGAGGAAAATCATCCACAATCGCGGCACTTTGACCCAGGGTCAGGACCTTCTTTTGGGTGTACACCTCTCTAAGAGGTGATAAAGCTCTGAGCTACCTTGCAAGGGCTCCCCAGTAGTCCTCACTACGCATCCCGGAGTATGGGCAAAGAAGATTGATTTTGGGTGGCTTGACACAGCCATGTAGCATTTTGCTCGATTTGTCCCCCCATTGATAGAGTTGAATCTGCACTGTCCACAAGGTTTGCATGGCCTCCTCCAAAAACAATTGCTGGTACTGCTGTTGAGCAAGTCCCAGCTCTCGCTGCGCCACATGCATATTAGTCAGATGGCCACAGTCTTCCAGTATCCGCATTTGCAATTTGAGGTGTGCGAGGCCCTGTGCCTGACGTCGACGGTCCACGGTAGAATAACTGAAATCTACTCTGTGCAGCATCACTTAAAGGCCTCCCACAAACACCGCTCCTGAGGAGACTGTGTCAACATTGAGGGTCAGGTACTCTTCCATGGACTGTGCAATATGTAAGCGATAAGGAAGGTTCCGCAGATGCCACGGTGAGAGACGCCAGTGAAAGGTCGACTTCCCAGGCCCCACATGAAGCCTAAGGGTTATCGTGGATTGATCAGACCGTCCCCTAGCTAGGATGTCAACATCTGATACCCTATGAGCGCATGCGCTAGGAAGTAGAAAGCAGTCGACAAGGGAAAAAGAGCCGTGGACTGTGGAAAAGTAAGTGAAACCTTTTCTGGAGGGGTATTGCACTACACCAGGCCCAAAACAGAGGCCATGGAAGCAAGCTTGGATTTGCCCACCTCCAAGATGCTGCCCTAAAAGTGCCACAGATCCACCTGGGGATCCATTACGCCATTCTATTACCCCCAAGCACGGTCAGGTCCCCCAGCAGATCTCCCCACAATCGTATAACAAGATCTACAAAGGTCTGCCCCAGAGGGGAGGGGCATACATACACCCAAGAGTGAGGCACTTGCCATATATGGTGCAAGTCACTATTATATATCTACCATGCCGGTCAGTCAATGTCTTAAGTGACGTAAAGGGGACACTGCAGTGGATCAGTATGGCTGTATCCCCGGCCCCCGTGTGAACCCGGAAAGGAATACCTGATTGTAGCCACATCTGGCAAGGCAGGGAACCTTAGCACCAAGGAGATGCGTCTCTTGCATCAACAAGATATCAGCCACCATCCTTTCAACATATTTTAGGACTGACCCTCGTTTGATCTTATCAAGAACGCACTGAACATTCCATGATATTCCACAGAGGCCTCCTGCGGGAACCCCATACCTCATGTTACTCATCAGGGGCAGGGTGTGTGTGTCCTAAGTGCCAAATGTGCGCCCAGGAAGGAGTGTACAATGGGTCTGTGCATTTCAACCATATAAAATACATCAGGGGCATGGTGTGTGTGTGTGTGTGTGTGTCCTAAGTGCCGAATGTGGGCCCAGGAAGGGGTGTACAATGGGTCCGTGCATTTCAACCATATAAAATACAACATCCCCCAAACCATTCTCCCATACTGCTTGGAGGAGGTGTCAACACCGAACCCCAACGGGGGCACTACATGTCCATTCTCAATGGATACCCAAAGCCCACTAATAAGAACTACTAACGATTATGAACACGTATCTCTAATATTGCTGTCTTGCATACTGTGTCCCATACTGCTACCCATGTAAATATTACCAGACACCTCAAGGAGTCTTTGCACAGTCCTACTGTTCAGAAGTGAGCAAGAGCCCACAGGCCCAGCCAGGCCCAAATCTACTGCCAGCGCTTGTATCAGAATCTGCCAGGAAGATCGGGACCTGTTGCAGTGCTTCGCCAGATTCTTTGTTGAGTGGTCTCTCTTATCCCCCGGTGACGAATCAGAGCCCATGCATGGTGGGGTGTGAGGGTTTAGTGTCACCGTCTTGTCTTCCCAACGAAATACCTCCTGCGTTGAGTCAAAGAACAAAGTCTGCGAATTATACACTACTCTTAGGCATGCCGGATATAGACAATTCCCGTTGGCATTGCTATGCTGCTGTAAAAGATTGACGCTGCTGTTGTATCATTTTCATGTAATAGGGGAAGATCATGATGCTTTGGGACTAGTACACAATCTCATCCCTGAAACCTGGCACGTTTAAAGATTGCACCCCTGTCCATATAATTAAGGATCCTGGCAATTAGTGGCCGAGGCCTCTCCCCAGTGGTGAGTTCCCAATCAAAGCCCTGTGGGTCCGCTCCACCATGAATCACAAGGAGAGTCTCTCACGGGCACCACAGATAGGATCTATTGTGTCAGGAATGCATCCAAGGAGGGCTGCTCACAGCCCTCCAGAAAACTGACCAGGCGCAAGTTGTTACGGCAAGTGCAGCGCTCTGCATCCTCCACCTGCTCCGCCAGTTCTTTTGTAACCACTGTAAGTGTGATCACCTTCTGCTGTAGGGATGCCACTGAATCTTCAACTCCAGACATCCTTGTCTCCACCTCGGTGATTTGATCTACCGCCTTCCTGAGGTCTTGATGGAGCAAAGTTACGTCGGAGCCCACATCTCCAATCCTGGCCTCTAGCATATCACAGGACTGCGTGAAGACCGCCAAGAGCATCGCATTATCAGGGGTGTCCACTGCTGGTCCGCTGGCCCCAGAGGCAGGGCTGCACCCCCTAGCTGAGCATAATTGCCCATGGTGCTTTGCTTGACACCCCGGGGTGCCTTATTCCTTGTCATGAATAGTGGGGATTCCAGAGGCAATCCCAAGGCCTCTTGCATGACTCCAACCGCACATCCGACCAGCTGAGCCACCAATAGGCAAGCACGAAGGTAGGCAAGAGTGGTCAGCAGCCAAGGACCCCGCTGCGCGTTCCCTGCACAGAGAGATCAAAGACCCCAAGCAAAAGCAAGTCGGCCCACTTCAACGTATTAGCAGATGCCCCGCCTCAAACCACACCAAGACCTGGCCTGGCCGCTTCCACAACAGTTGCGCCCACTCTCAGTAAGGCTCCCTAAAGGAGTCCCAGACCAGTTGATCCGATGTCTGGGCCGAGTGCTGGGGTGCAGGCCAGCACCCCTGGGAAGAATATCCTCCACAATTTTGCTACAGGGGTGTGCACACAGCAGGCCGGGAGGATGCACCCCCGCAAGAAGCATGGAGGGCCAGCTCTCCTCAGCTCTGCCTCACAAATCTTGGTATGTGTCACTTCATAGCCCCACCGCACCCCCAACGCCTCATCCCCTTGTGCCCACCAACCCCCATCGGGCTCGAAAGAGGGGGTCCCTGTTGCGAGGGGGATGGCAAAGTTCACACGGGCAGCTCGTAGGCAAGGTGGCGCCACATCCAAATCACTTTATACACCAGAGAGAACAGGCCCCGCAAGCCGTTGGTCTCTGTCCAGAGGCAAGTCCACACCCTGGCAAAGCCCACAACTCCCAACTGCCAGCTGAAGGGATGCCGCGGCACAGAGTCTCCCACTCAAACTCTCACACTAAAGGGGCAGCTCTCCGGCTCTGCTCACTAGGACCCAGTTCCAGGCCCTCTGATGTCCTAGGCTACGGGAAACCCGGACTGATGCACGGCGGCCCCCAGAGCCCGGAGATGGGTCCGTCCACACCAGCAAGCACCTGACAATCCGGGCTCACAGGGGAGGTTCTGCCCACCCGGCATGGCCAGACTCTGCCCCTCCAAGCCCAGGCCTGAGGCAAACTCACCCACGGCCTCAGTTGCACCTCCAAATGGTTGAGTCCTCCCGCTGCAGAAGTCCTAAGACTGGGCACCCACTCTTCCCGGAGTTCAAACGCATCAGGGAGGAAAAAGAACATGCAGGGTGTCTCCCCCATCAGACACAGAGCTGCTGTCTCAGCGCCGGAGGCCGTCTGCCCCCTGGTCCTCCACCTCAGCGCCACCACTTCTGGTCCCACACGGCCCAGCCAGCACGGCCAAGGGAGAGCCCTGAGCACCTCAAAGAGCCACAGTCAAACTCATCCACTGCAGACAGGTCCCCGCTGTGCAGTGCAGGGCAGAATGGTGGTGGTGGCAGATTAGGATGCAACCACCGGGAGCTCTAGCACAGAGGGGTCGCCATGTCCGCAGGTCAGGCCACGCCCCCATGTTTATTTTTTAATATTTCACCTGTGCCTACAGTATGTCCTCTGTGCCTAGTATCTCAGTCACCTGGGAGTTGTGAGGAGATCGCATTTTTCTGCAAGAAATCCAATGCTTTCTTTAAATGTTCCCAAGGATGGGCACCCTCATGTCAGTGAGGGGCAGATTTTTCCTCTCAAGACTTTAATCTGTAAATTCCAAATTGAAAGGGTTGCCTCTTTTCTTCTGAAAAAAGGACAGCAATTTCTCCCCTTAAAGAGATTCTGCAAGGACCCTAAGCTGCTGCCTGCATGTGTAACTGTCTCTGCTTTATTTTGAGTCTGGCAATTCTACCTTGTTTGGTTTAAAGATGACTTAAGAATAGTGTATACAACTGTAAATCAATTTTGAAGTGATTTATTCATGTGTGTGCTGCTTTAGATTTGCCATGAAATAGAAAACAATTCAGCCTGTTTTAATTTTCCCATTTGCTTTCCCAGCCTAGACATGAAAATTCCAGTTCTTAAT
Source organism: Triturus cristatus (assembly GCF_964204655.1). Taxonomy (NCBI): domain Eukaryota; kingdom Metazoa; phylum Chordata; class Amphibia; order Caudata; family Salamandridae; genus Triturus; species Triturus cristatus. The sequence continues at coordinate 1,578,797,011 of NC_140590.1, forward strand.
TTGAGCCAGTGGTTGTCTGTGGGGGCCACCGGCACTCATTTTGGAGACCTGCACTCATTTTTCGACATCAGAAAGCAAGAGAGGGAAAACACACAAAACAGAAAGATGGAGGAAGATAAAGATGTAAAAAAATCACGAAGGAGAATGTAGGAATCTGCAAGATAAACGGGCGGGCGTGTTTGGTAGTGGATTGAAGAGGCACGCGGTGGATTCCTTTGCCCCAGTAGATAGGCTGCAATCTGTTATAAAACCTCCCTATCTAGGGGCATTTTCAAACTATTCTCTTGTGTGCCTTATTTTAAAACCCTACCATTCTCTGATGACTGCTATTGCCTCAAGTGCTTTAAATGGATCTTACCTTTTTGTAAGTAATTTTTCGTGAGAAACTTCGAATCTAATGTCAAATGGTGTTTCATTTCTATTATTTTAAAATATGTTGCTGGCCCAGTATGCACTACAATGCACCATTCACTATTTTTACCCAACATTTCTTATAGAAACCCATCTCCCTCCTAACTATGTCATCTTGTGTTTTTATCAAGGTTACTTGCCCACAGTGTTTTAAAAAGTGCATTTATTAGTTTTCCCTAATACCACAAAAGGTGAGAAATTGATCAGTTTGATGCATGGATTTATGAATGCTGACGTAATAAGGGAAGAAGACCAGATTCCTGAGAAAACTGGTTTGTCTCCCCCACATGGTTTGAATCCCGGCCTCAGCGATAGACTCCGCTTGTGATTCTTGGAAATTCACTTAATGTCCCTCTGTGTAAGTGTGTATAAAATGTATTTGTGTAATGCCGTGCTGATGTACATCATCATTGTAAGACATGGGATTCTTATTTGGGGTGGGCAACTGCCCACTTTGTGGAATAATCACAATTCTTGTCAGAGTGAACCCCCAAAGTCACTAACCTAACAAGAGCTTGACCCTCTTGTAGCTATGGCTCAGAGCAGATATGCTTAGCTTAGGGCAAAGTGTAAAGGAGTAATGCAGTACCAAACCAGTGATAAAATCAAAATAGGAAGCAATACAAATCCCCAAACCGAATTAGAAAAATAGAATACATTTTAATAAATCCGGGCACTTCAGTGGAAAGGCCTCTTGCAGTTTGTTGTGTTACTGGAGCCACACAGGAGGTCAGCTAACTGAACCTTGGAACCCACTTCTTAGAGGGAGCAGGTCTAGTACTTGAGGGCTACTCTCAGGTCAAAGACAGCTGTCCCAGTCATCTTCTGTTCTACAAGTCCAGAAAGAGCTCTGAAGTGGGTGTCTGGTGGTGCCACACTTCTGCCCAGTAGTAGCTAGTGGGTAGGGATGACTCCTAGTCTCTCCCTACCCAATTGGGTAGATTGTCCCCGGGTATCCAAACCCACTTTTGCAGCAGTTTCTGTTTCCCTTACGACAAACAAATGTATTTGAAACGAGGTTCTACTGTACCTACTGTGCAGCTGCCAACTTCTTGAAACATACATGAAATTCCAAAGTTATCAAATGTATTTGACAAGTTCCTGTGATCTCCAACAGATGTTGTTTCTAAGGTCACGAAGCAAGCATACAGCAGCTCCCAAGCATTAAAATATTTGCGACCATAGGCAGTGCTACAACTTTGGCTGATGTACCATCAGGGAATTCTTTTTAAAGATTTTGGTGTGCAAACCAAGGTTATAGTTCAAGTAATAACTTCAACATCAAATAGTGCCATTAGTCAGTAGTTGCATGGGTCTCTGCGTGAGCTGTTTCCTGTGGCGGGTGAAGCAATGCCCCCTTCCTATGTGTTTGGTTACCCTTTGTTGAGTTTTGCCAGCTTCCCCCTTGTATATTCAGCCACCCCCCAGGTGTTTTCACAGCCCTCCCAGGTTGACAATCCTGGAGCCTGGCCTGGTTTTGGTCCTCCCTCCTGGCTAGTGGAAGGATAGGCCCAACCCTCCCTTATCCTGACTCAGCCACTGCCACTGAAAGGGAATGAGCCCCTGAGACCTTAGACGATTGTAGAAGCTTTAGAGCTTTTTATAAATGTACTTCTTCACAGTGGGCCAGATGTTTAGGCTGGGGGTGGCTCTCTGAATGCAACACATTGGATCCCGGTGCCATGGGGAATGCTGGTGTTCCATTACACAACTTCTTTCTCTGTCTATGCAATGCCTGTGCAATGACACTGTGCAGCAGTGTACAATTTTCTCCTGCTTCACTAGGACCCTACGTAGCTCACAAAATAATTATTTCATAAAGGCTGTTGGCTTTTTCCTATATCTGTTTCCGTGCCCACTTAGAGGCTAAGAGAAGGACAATATATTATTCACATCTGACCTCACGTTTATCACAGTAGAATATAGATTTACTCAGTCTGTGTCTTGCCTCTTGGCACGTGCCATCATTCTAAGGGGAGCTTCTCTAGAAATAGAGTACCCCTTTATTCTTGGAATTAATTATTAGTATGAGCCGGTCTCATAGTAATTATCTTTGCACAAATACAAGGGAGGCTACCTATTACATCCCTTCCCAATTACTGTAGTTTCCTTTGTGTCAATTACCAGAACTTTAATTAAATTCTGAATGCAGTCTGTTGGGCATTGGTTAGTTTAGGAACATCTGTCAAGTCGGAACGCAATTTTGGGTACAGGTGTTACTCGAGTCTTTTCAAGCAGGATGTCGGAAATGTTGTTTCTGCTGTGACCTTGGTTGATTCAGTAACGTGGATCTGCCTTGTCTTAGGCTTTTAAATGCAGCGCGAAAAAGTGTGCCACGATACTCCCTTTCTGTGTTTTGGATCATGTTGGAAACCATGTTATTAAGTTAATCAAATCTGTGGTTTCATTTTGCTTTTATTGATATGGCAAGGGCTTACATTTCTTGACGGTTCTGGTGTTTTATTTGGGAGAGGACACTTGTGTTAGGTGCTTGTGGCTTTGACCCTCATTAGAAGGTTTGAGAGACTCGCTGAGCGGTAATACACCGGAAATCCCAATACCTCATTTCCGGGTGCAGTATTTCTGCGTGATTATGACTTGTCCATTATGAAGGTAGGGCTATTGTTTGCTGGCTGTTTTCAATGGGCAAATACAGATATAGAACAGTAGGCTACATTTCATTTTGCGAAGGACAGGACTGAGATTTTCATGGCTTTCTATGCCGGTGTCACCGATGACCACTTCAAGGTGAACTTGAAAATATTGATGATAAACAGATGAGGATGACTACATTTGTTATTAGGAAGAATCCAACAGTCCAAAAAGGCACGCCTCCAAAAGGTCCCATTGGGGAATAAACATGTGTCGGCTGATGATCATGTGCCTAGTTGGAAGCATGTAAATACAATAAAGACGAAGAAAATATAGCACATGGCCTTTGACTTATGGACTAACGTTTCTGGTTATTTGTCCTCAAACAGAGTTATTTAAGTTATTGGAGTGTTCCAGCATAATGCTTTATATATACTCATTTTGGCCAGCGGCGCAGCTTAGTGAGATTTGAGGGGTTGTGAATCTAAAATTTCCCAACTAAAAAAAAGCAGTGGGCTGCAGAATGAAGGGGACAGATGACCAAGGTTTAAGATGGACTGTTTCCATGAGGTATAGGATCAGTACTGATTATTTGCATTAGCTGGCCCTCTGTCTGGAGTGCCACAGTGGGTGAAAATCAAAGGGTTGGAATGCTACCCCGAGGGATTGACACTGGCTAGACTATTTGCAAACCTGGTACTGCCAATGTTTATGAATTACAAAATGTAGTACGTTTGCACCCATTTAAGGAGTACTTCTATGGGTGCAGATTTACTGCTTTTGTGATTAGCCACTTAATATATATATATTTAAGTTTTGGATCAGAAAAATGAGTTAAAGTCTCTTAGTGAAATTAGAACATTGGGGAAACCAAAACAGACATAGCAGACCCAAACCAGACCCTCCAGACGCAACTACCAAACCAAGAATGCATATTGGTAGTTGACACTGAGTTGAACTGTGACTGCTATGTGCTACATGCTACATGCAGCACACAATGAGCAAGCAAGCATGTGTGCAGAGAAATAGCTTTCTGATATGACCCACTCCATCCCTGCCGTCCCCGCTGTTCCTGCCTTTTTCCCTGCCTTCCCGCCTTTCTCGCTTGGCAGCTTGGTGGCTTGGCAGGGGGAGCTGTGTGGTGGCTACAATATCTGCAAGTTACTTAATGGCATCTGGCTAGAACAAGGAAACGTGGTGCGCTCCTGGTGGCTGTTTCTCACCGTCGCCTGAAAATGGTCAGAGTCATGGGCGGAGCCACAGTTGGTTGGAGCAGCCAGCCATATTACCGTCAAATTACCGATCTGCGAAGCAGGGTAGAGGCTAAGTAGGCCCTGATTGCCCTTGCCCACACCGTACTGTGGAAACTGTAATTATAGAAGAGGCAAGCGGATTGTGGCCAGCCCAGGAGCAAGTGTGGAGAGCTGGGCAAGCTGCATTTTGTTCCAAAGGTTTCCTGGCTTTTTGGCTGAACAGTTGATCAGTAAGCTGGACTGGTGAGCGAGGAAAGCTGTGAGTGCTGTAGTCTCTAAGAGGTCACTTTTCTTTACATACAGTTGTGCTTTGAGGGAAAGCATGCAGGCAAGCCTCAAATGAGCAACGTCTATTACTGTAGGTCTTCGAAAGTGACCCGGGTGCAAGTGCCGCACGACCCTAGCACCTTTGTTTAACACTCTGAAGAAGCAGCTGGGGTCTTTGTCTTCTGAGTGGCAATGCCTCCCACCCCAGCCTCTGCATTGCCGGCATCTCAGAAACGGAGGCTTCCGATGTACCTAGGTAAAGGAGGAAGGAGCTAAGGCTATTGGCATCTCACACAGTGGCAAAGAGGCAGGAGAAGGGAGTGTGATACAGTGCTGGGGCTGGTTGGCTGACGGCCCGGGTGCAGCTTACGGACTACCGTACGTGTGGAACAGCTGTTCAACACTGCACTCCCAGAATTTGACACCCGGCACACAGACTGAATCAAATAGAAAGCCCTCCTAGAGAATGGGGTTAAGCCGTGACAGCCAAGAAACATCACTCCTGGAAACTTGTATATTCAAGAGACTGTAAAAAACTAAAGCCAACCCTTTGATAAACAAGTCCCTGCAACTAAATGCCCTGAAAGGCTTTAAGGCAATTGCTACCTTCTTCACCAAAAGGGAGTTTGGATCCAACAAGTTGGCTTCGGTGGAGCCAAATGCCGAGACAAATCTAGAATCACTGACAGAAGCTGTAAGACCTCAGCGTCCACTAACTTGGTAGAGCGTATGGTCCAGGTGATCTCATCTACCAGGGACAAGGTTTATTTTAATGAAGATTTTACTCTCCCTGACATGGACATTGATCTAAACCAAAATCAATCCCAGAGGGGGATTCCTGTTTTTCCATCACCTTGCCGGCCAGAGGAAAACATGGTTCACACTCCCCTGGGTTCCCCACCCAGGTTGCAGGTCTTCAGTAGTACCCCTAGCAAGAGTGTCCGGTACACCAAAACTGTGCCTGAGCACACACTCTTCCTGTAACCTTCCAAAGAACTATGTACAGTAATCGGGATCCCCAATTTAGAAAGAATCTTGTCTTCAATTTCGGCTTTGATGGAGAAATCAGTAAATAACTCTGATCATAACTTGGACTCACTTCAGTCCCTAACAGAAATTCTGATTCTGGATAAGAGAACTCTATTGGAAAAAGAAATGTCCCCCCTGGCCTCATCTCAGGAGTTTAAGAGTGAGTCTTGATCTGAGGCTCACCATCCTAGTCCCTCTTTAAGTATACCCTATGGGGTGGATACCGCTACCTGAACTCTGTTGTGAGGACTCAGGCACACAGTCAGGTGCACCACAATGTAGGTCAAGAATAAATGAGAGCCAGAGCTCTGCAGACATCAATCAGATCTACTCCTTGCAAATTCTTTTTGAGCCAAAACCAATGTCTCACATTTATATTCCTGTAAGTGAGAGTAAAGTAAATACACTATTTCCCATATTTCAAAGTAAAGTGGCCATAGCATTCCTGTGACCCATAGAGAAGGAAAGCAAGATCAATAAGGAAAACAACAAGCAAAAGATCGCAAGGAGGAGCAAACATTGCAGAATCAGTAAAAAGCGTTCAAAGAAAATCAGTTTTGACTTAAATTTGCCCCTTCTCTAACTGAGGAAAGGCAAGGACTATCCCTCTCCCAATTTACCCTAGATGCCTCTTCAGAAATACCACCAAATCTACATGGAGAAGACACTTACTGTGCACCAGTCTCATCCCTCCTGATGGTGGCCCCTTCTTGCTCCCTGAATCCCAATGCCAAGATGTTTACCTCTAAATTGGGGGATGAAGTTGTTTATAATTCTAATGTGATGGGGCTGCTCTGGAGCAATATCTCTTGTAATCCTCTGAAAATGGCTCTGATTGTGGAGTTTATTGCCATTTTGACCAGCAAATTTATATGAATAGGTTATTTACATTGGGGTGCTTTGCTGATATACCGGAGCTACACATGGTTCAAAGTAGTGATCTTTCATTGGTCCAAATCACCCGTCATGGGGTAAATTGCGGGGCTAGAGTAACTTTTAACTCCAAAGTGGTATCTAACCTTGAACTACTAAATAGCGACATGCTGCGCCTTTGCACTATTGACCTATGCCCTCTGCAGGAGGAAAAGGTTACTAAAATCTCCTCGTATAACCTACTGCTTGAGGGCAACTATGTCTCAGATTCACCTCGCCCAGACAGCTCCCCAAGTGAGAAGGAAAATAACTTGCGGGTCTGTCACTTGGCATGGAATACAAGACCAGAGTCAACTTCTTATCTAGAAATGTATACTTTATTTTCATAATCTTCTTTTGGTGATGATGTGATGCCTCTAATTAAAGGCCTTGTTCTTCTTTCTTCCTTTAGGTCCTTTGGAGTTCCTGTCCGCCGGCACCCTGGACAAAAAGGAAAGGCCAGGTAAGCTGCTGTTATATTTTACCTTGATATTTGTTTGGTGAGGATAGTTTGGTGAGTCTTTCTGTCTTTTCTTCTTATAAGGTGTTGTTAATGGAGTGACTAGAAATAGTCAAGTGAATGAGTGCCCAAAACACAGTCATATTGATAGGGGTTTCTTTTAGGAAAGGAGAAAGAAAGAAATTCCAGGAGACACCATTCCCAAAATAAAGAAATAGCAACATACAAAACAACTAAAAGGGGACAGGTAATTCATCAGACTCTTTAGATTTGGTCTGATCTTAATACTTGCCATTTTATACAGGTCCTCGTAACAAGGCCCTTTTTCTCCACCCGCCTCCCTCTTCGCGTTTATCCTCCTGTTTCTTGACTGTTTAGGAGCTGTCCACACACCTGACGGAGCTACGCTTCTCCGGGAGCGTGGCGGGAAGTGAATCTCTGCCGGTGTACAGGATTCGGCTCTGGTTCCTCTCTCACCATCTCTATTTCCTCTGTTGGGCGAGGACTCTCAACTTCACCCTGGGGCCACTCTCCCGATCTGTCGCTCCGGTGTTCGGGGGCTTTTTCTCCACTCTAGGGTCCAATGCCACCATTCTTCCTTTTCTGGTTTTTCATCCGCATTTTGAGGCTATGCCTCCCGCCTCTCAAAGATGCACAAGTCTGATGAGATTTTTCTCCCACTCTAGGTTGCCTGACTCCTTTGGATTCAATCAGCCCTGTAGCATAAGAAGGGCGTAGTCAGCTTGGGGAGACAATGTAGAGAGTCCTCATCTCCAGGTCGGTGACAGGGTCTTATTGGGAAAAGGGAGTAGGAGGGTTCTACTGCTCTGTGGGAAAGAGCAGAGGCAGGACCAGGTCAGAGAGAAGAAGGTGGGAGAAGGAGCTGGGTAATAGGGGTACTGAACGCCAATGGTTCCATTGGGCTGAACTACAAAAGCTGTACCTAGTATTAATCCTAAGCTGGCTTCATGGAATGCGACTGGGCTACTGACTGATAGCAACAAATTACTATTTCTGAATAGATCAGAGGCCGATGTAGATTCATCCAAAAACCTGGCTCACCAACGATTGGTTATATGAGGGGTATTTTGTGTTAAGCTGTTCTGCAATCCCCCCCAGGAGGGGCTGTGCAAAAGGAGGTATAGCCATATTGCTAAGAACCAATTATAGTTGGACATACAAAGATTTCACTCATGACTCTTAATTAATCAAGATAGTACCAAGTCACTAGTGCTGGTAAATGCATATATTCCACCTGATCCTTCCCACTTCTACCTGCCAACAGACATGTTTGCCTTTATCTCTACCATTATATTTCAGAGAGGCATGTAAACACATAGGGCCTGATTTAGATCTTGGCAGACAGGGTAATCCATCACAACTGCTGAAATTTAAATCCCATTATATCCTATGGGATTCATATTTCGGCTGATGGGATATCTGTCACGGTTGTGATGGAGTAACCCATCCGCCAAGATCTAAATCAGGCCAATGGTGTTAGTAGGCAACCTGAATACTAAAGTTTCCAATCATGCTTTACAGTAATTTGCAAATGGTTCTAAAGAGGAAGCACTGAAAATCCCCCTGCAATCTTCCATTTTTATTGTAGAGCTAACAAAAGAGGATTGATTTTGCTAGAAGGTGTAAGAAATAATGAACTTCTGATAGTAAATGGAAGAATATAGAGAATGATACTCCGGAGGATTTTACACATTAATATTCCTCCAGCTGTTCCATTATTGAATACATAATCACCCAATGTTCCACGTTTAATATATCATACATGAACGTTCTTGACAATCCCTATAGTGATCACATGTTGGTTTCCTGCTTGATTGATTTGTCCTTAATGGAAGTAGGAATGTGGAATTTCACTGATGTAACAGTGGGGTTTAAGAGATGAAATGGCAGAATTCATTGGAATTCCAAGGCATCTGGAAAACTAGAAGAATCACTGACAGCATTATTAGGGGATCCAACATTTTTGCATCCTGATCCACTAATTAAGCATGGAATTTGTTTAAAAACTTTGGTTACTGCCTGCCCAATAACCAATTTACACCCTGCCGGAGAGCACATCCTAACTTGTTTATTTGTCTAAACAGAAAGATAAACAGGTTTGTGAGAATCCAATATCTGGTCTTTTCTTCCAAACAAAGTAAGCTAATCAATTTTGTGAAAAGGAGAAGACACAGATTAAAATGCTCTTTAAAGAAATAAAAGCATGATAATTATTAGGTGCGGCTAAAAGAAGCATCCTCTTGTAAAGATGCCAAAAGATACTGGGAAATTATTCCTAATTGCTGTGGCAGTAAAGTCCCTCCCAGTTCCAATAAAGGAAGCGGTTTGGCGAGCCTAAAGGAACTTTATTCAGACAACGGCAGTTCTGTGTGTTTTTTGTTTTTTTGCAGAGTTTTATAGCGCGAACTTGACCCGAATCCAATCAGGTATTTACATAGCACCAGTTACATTACATGAGGACACACATTCATTTTTTTTTTTTGTTAGGCACAGGAAGATTACATACTCCCTTTATTGAACAGTCATCTTCTCACCCAGTATGTTGTTCCCCCTCTAAGAAAGAGATTGAGGGTATCATCATGGGAGTCAGGCCCTCAGGGGCAATGGGCCTGGATGAAGTGCCCGTTACTGTTATCAAAAAGGAACCCTCACTGTTGACCTCTTATCTTACTACCCTCTTTGCCCACTGTTATCAGTATTGTGTCACCCCCCCTCCCCTTCTTTGCCTGGGAGAATTTTAATTCCACCCACATAAAAAGTGCCTAAGACATCTCCCTGGCAACTATCGCCAAATAGCATTTCTAGGCACCGTAGGAGCATCTTGGAACATCTCACTGAGTGGGTCACAGAGAAAAGAATACCCCCTATTAAACATGCGAGTTTTAGAAAGAAACATTGTACACTTGAAAACACATGAAAGCTAAAACTCATAGCAGAAAAGTATACTTCAATCTGAGGGCTTAATGTATATGTGGAATTCATAGATTTTTTTATGGCTTTCGACAGGGTAGATCATCCAACATTAAGGAAAAAACTAAAGAAGCTTGGTATACCATATATTCTCCTTTCACTAATAATCTCTCGCCACTCCTCTACATGGTGTCAGCTGCTGCTTGGCAGAGATCAAGGACTAACCACAATAAGTCCAACTAACAATGGTCAGAAATAGGGTTGCCTCCATTACGTTTCCTATTGTATGTTTTGGACCTCCCCAATTGCCTAGCAATGAACAAGAGAGATGCTCCTACAATCGGTGGCTGTCCTTTCCCTTGCTTGATGTATGCGGATGATATTGCAATCTTGTACCTAACTCCAAAGGGCTTGAGTAACAGGCTAGTTTCTTTACAGCAGTATGCCACCCCTCATTATTTGAAGATCAATGTTTCAAACAGCAAGGTATTGATCCTAAAATGTAGAAATGCCCAGAAGACTGATAACTATGCCTGGGGTTTAGGTATAGAAATGCTGAAGGTCGTAAATTCATATCCTTATCCAAGGAAACTTGTCGCAGGTAACACGCTGGAAAAGCACATATTGAACATTGCTCCTCTAAGGCCTCTTCACCTGCCAATAGGTTACAAACATTCTATAACACGATGGGGCGGAGACATTTTATTCATCTGCTAGCAATTTTTAAGGTGAAAGTTCCTCAGACTTTATCATATGCCATCAAATCAATTAATGTGACAAAGTGGGATTTTTTAGAGAAAATGGAATGGCTAATTTAAGGTAAACGCTGACATTTTAATTAATCTGTTTTGACCCCTACATTAAGGTTGGAATTTGGTTTGATAAACTCCTATGTGCAAGGATTGGCCATTGTAATCCGGTGGGGCTTTCAGCTTAAGAATAGCAAAAAGGATTCTATGAGGGGCTTTATCAATCTTGAAATTTTTGGATCATAGCCGGGGAAATATACATTCTTCTGTGCCCTTGCACTAAACCATTTTGAACTGCAGGAAGCGGCACTGGCTTCTCTATCTCCCACACAATTTAAAAGGTATTGAAAGGATGCCCTTAGTTCTACTAGTTATTTTTTAGACACTATATACTGTCTGTCAAACGAAAAACCGGAGGGGGTGATTTCCTCCTGTCGCCCCAAGGTAGCTCAGCAGTACCTAACTTGGAAATTGGACCATGGTCTTTGCCTTTTCTGCACACCATTTTGAATGAACTCTGTTAGAAATGGGGTTTCTGGGTGGCTAGGGTTTGCACTTAAGCCAGGCAGAACCCACCACTCTAGTCAGGGCAAGTAAGTTACACACCAAAGATAACCTGTGCTCACCCTCTGTTAACTTGGCGCAGAGCAGTCAGGCTTACCATCAGAGGCAATGTGTAAAGTGTTCGCGCAACACACTCAGAGAATAACTCAATGCACCTCCAAAGAGACTCCACACAGGATTATATAAAATATATAGTGTATTGTACATAACATAGAGCAAAATGACTTGAATCATAAATACAGTGCATACTATGCAAATCCGGAGTCTGTACTCTTTATCCTGACAATGAAAGAATCACAATGACATACATTATAACATCAGGACACGACATGCAGCAGGTTTAAATTAGGGAAACCACATAAATCATCATATGTTACCATCAGAATATGAATCACACATGAGTATGAGTAATGCAACCTGGTCGAGTGGCAAAGCACATGAATTGCAGTTGCAACATATGGCACAGAACAGCTGCGCTCTTATTAAACCTTATACAGTACACAATCACAGGAACATTGGGCACAGAAGCACCTGCATGCCTATTGCAATTAATACAGTAATGTATAGTTGTCCAAAGAAAATCAGGTCCAGACCGGGGGCATCAGTCGAGGAGTCACCCGTCATGTATAAATACAAGGAACCAGTGCCCCAGGTACATTTTATGCAGAAAGGGGGAGGCACCAATGTAGGCAACAGCATGAGGAGACTTTGTATGGTTCCCCGCATGCTGAAATACCAAGTGCAGCTGCCCACGAGTGTGCAATGCAGCTGCTGAAGACGGCAGTCCACCAGGATGGGAGTTACAACGGGAAGCAGAGCCTCCCGTGGAGGAAGAGCAGGATGGCTACACTGCTCCCCAAAGTCACAGTACCTGAAGTCGGGTTGTAACGCGGCCCTGGGCCACATTGATGACCACAGCACCGCCCACGTGGAAGAGCAGGACAGCCTCACCACTCTTCAGAGATGCAGAAAATGGTGCTCACACACCGCTGGTAGGAACAGAACACCAGGTGACTACCTTGTGGCTCAATCAGGTGGACCATGCTGGGCTTGCCTCATCGAGGCATTCTTCGCAATCCAGAAGTCAATATGGAATCCTAGAGCTCGCCTGCTCGAGGGACATGCTGGTTCCCTGGGCAATGCATCATCAAGAATGTGGCATGCTGCTCTTACTGGTAAAACCTTTCTCGAGGATGCAGGTAACAGGGAGGGGCACAGGGCCTCACAGGATGGCCTCACACTACTCTATCACTTTGGGGGAAGAGATGCTCTGGTTCTCTCTTTTTTGTTAAAAGGAACGCACCGCTGGGGGTTTATAAGGCACTCCATTTATGCTGTTCTTATAAAGTCAGGGAAGCCAGGAGTAGTACACAGTGCTCCCAATGTGCTGGGCTCCTGGGAGAACACTTGGGCACCAAAGAGGAAAACAGGTAGCAGGCCAGCACTTAGGGAAAATAGCTTAATGGCAGTTGCTCCTGAAGGCCCAACAGGCCTCTGGCAATGTGCAATGAGTAGAACCAGCACCAGGGAGCAGCAGCAACAGGGCAATAAGCAGCAGAGCAGTCCATGAGTCCCGTGAGCAGCAAAGCCATTGGCAGGCAGCAGGGCAATAAAAGAAAAGCCCAGATGAGTCCAATATGCAGCGCAGCAGTCCTTCCGACAAAGATTTAGATTCAGATCCAAAGTGCTCTGAAAAACATGGGGTCAGAGCCCCTGTACTTTTTTTTTTTGTGTTTTTTTTTTTTTTGTTTCAAAAACCTTTATTGCAACTTTCAGCAAACATACAACCACTCGCCTACAACCTTTCCGGCCGGCTCTAGGAGACACTGTATTGAGAGTTCAATCCTCGTGTACACAGCCAATCAGCCGACAACCCGGGGGTCCGGCGGCACAGGTAAAAAATACCCCTCTGAGCATAAAGGGTGCAGAAGACAGATCAGCATCAAGGGACAGCATGAGGGAGCGTCTAGGAAGCCCACCCGGATCCTATACCATCCACCTATCCCAAACAGGGGGCACAACATGTCCACGTAGCCCATCTAGGGTCATCCAAGCACCACTCACTCTGCGCAAGCAATCAGATTTCCCCGCCACTCATGTCCCCATTCTCCTCTTCGCCTACACGTCCTCACTACAGTAAGCCCCCCCAAGTCGGATACCCCAACCGTACGCCCGACATTCCCCGGCACCTAACTATCCCCCTCAGTGGAGCTAGTCTGGGCCGCTAGGTATGCTTTAAACGGATCCCATATGTCTTTGGCCCTGCTCTTCAAAGGCTGCGTTTCGGCATATATCGCATTCTGGTCCTGGCAGTACAGAACATCCTCCAACCACTCCTTGAACTTAGGTGCACGACCCCTGCCCCACCTACACGCAACACGCCGTTTCGCGAGTAACAGCACGATATTGACAAATTTACGGTGCTCCTTAGGCACCGATGCTGTATAACCCAGCAACATCACAAGCGGGTCAAGCTGAACCACAGCTCCCACCATGGCTGTAAGTGCAGCATGGACCTGTAACCAATAGTCAGCTACCCCCCGTACACATCCAAGCCAGATGGAGAAAGTCAGCTCCCTCCGAACGGCACCTCTCACAGCGATCAGAGTCCGACAACCGATAGCGAAACTTCCTAACCGGAGTGTAGTACCATCGCTGTAGAAACTTATAATGGATAATACGCAATCTGCAGCTGTAGGAGATCTGGGAGGTAAGCACACAGCAATACGCCCACTGCGCCTCCGTAATGTCCCTACCCAACTCAACAGTCCAGCCATAACGCGCTTTACCGCCGATGTTTCCCCCCCCTCGAATACTGCAATATAACTGAGAGACCAAATGCCGACCGTCCGTAGACGCGAGCAAGACCTGCAACGGATTCACCACCTCGGGCTCCTCCGGATAATGCGGTATCACCAGTCGCATCCCCTGCCGCAACCGGAGATAATAAAAGACCTCAAGTGGATTAGGCTGATATCCCGCAAAGAATTGTTCCTTCGTCTTGAACTGACCATTCTCAAAGAGATCTCCCCAATAGCGGATCTGTATCTTAGCACATGACACACGGAACCCGCCTTCCTGCAACAGAGAGAGGCCCGGATGATAAGCCAACGGCAGCCGCGGGGCATATAGTAGACTGGCCGACAGCCTGCGCATTAAGCGCTGCCAAGCATCAATCGTGCATGTCACGGTGGTGAGCGGTGTTTCAATCGCAGTGACGGGACCATGGATGAGGCCCTGTAGCGGCAAAGGTCGCGCCAGCCAGTCCTCGACCGCCAGTTGCGGCATGTAGGGCGTAGGGGCAAGCCAATGATAAGCAAAGTGCGCCTGCGCGCTCACATAGTACGCCTGAAAGTCGGGAACGTCAAATCCCCCTTTGCTGTATGGCAGGATAATAGTCGACCAGGCCAGTCTGGGCTGCTTACCAGCCCAGAACAACCGCAGCAACTCAGAGCGCAGCGTTCGGAAGAAGAAGGCACCCGGGTAATACGGAATGTTCTGGAATAAATAGAGAAAGCGAGGCAGCACTACCATTTTTATCAATGAGGCCCTACCGGCCATGGTCAACGGCAACGAGATCCAGCGCGACACATCGTCCGCCAGCTTGCCCATGGCCGTACCATAATTCAGGCGTAAAGTCTCTTCCCAGTTCGTCAAGACTCGAACCCCCAGGTATCGGAGATCAGAGTCACACCACTCCAACGGATAGTCTAGTGCGTATCGCCCGACCGCAGCCGTCAGGGGGAAAAATTGCGATTTCCTCCAGTTGATGTGGATCCCAGACAATCCCCCAAACACCACAAATTCGCGGAGCAGCGAATTCAGGTTATTCTGCGGATCCACCACATAGAGCGTTACGTCATCCGCATATAAGGACACATCAATCTGCCGCTGACAACACTGGAAGGCACTGTGCTTGTGGAGTTGTCGGATACGACATGCCAAAGGTTCAATTGCTATGGCGAACAACAGCGGGGATAGTGGGCACCCCTGTCTGGTACCCCTAGTTAACGGAATCGGTTTCGACAGCTCCCCATTGATCAATACTCTAGCCGTAGGGCCAGCATAAAGCAATTTTATCCAAGCGACAAAGATTTTGGGAAAACCCATCCGGTACAGGATAGTGAACAAGTAATTCCACTCAACTGAGTCGAACGCCTTAGTGGCGTCCAGGAATATCGCCGCGACAGGCAGTTCCGGCTTGATCGTTTGAATCAATGAGAAAAGCGTACGCAAATTACTAGCGGTAGATCTACCCGGGACAAACCCTGCCTGGTCGGGGAGGGCAATTTTAGTCATCAGTAGTGAGAGCCGCGTGGCCAACACCTTCGCCAAAATCTTGGCATCACAGTTTATCATGGAGAGTGGTCTATAGGAATCACAGTCCTCCGCATCCTTATTCGGTTTCAACAGGGAGGTAATCACCACCTCTCTCATCGATCCCGGCATGACACCTGCCTCCAGAGAGTCCTCATACACTTCCCTTAATACCGGAGCCATTATGTCAATATAGCTTTTATAGAATTCCGCGGGCAAGCCGTCCAAGCCAGGCGCCTTACCATTACTCAAAGACATAATCGCTTCCCGTATCTCATCCAGCTCAAACGGGGCCCCCAGAAATTCCCTGTGATCGTCGCTCAGCCAGCATAAAGCCACGTCGTCTAAGAAGTTCCCAAACTGGACATCGCCCACGTCGCGGGTTGTGTAAAGTCCCTCGTAATGCTCAGTAAACTGTCGTAAGATCCCCTGTGTGTCATGATGTAAAATTCCGCCCTGCGTGCATATCCCTAGTATGTGCGAGGCACCCCGTGACTGCCTGGTGATGCCCGCTAATGCCCGCCCAGGTCTCTCCCCTTCACAATAACGTCGGGCCTGCCAATGCTTCCCCCGGAAGTGGGCCTCTCTCTCCGCCTCTCGCTCATATTGCGACAGCTTCTCTCTGAATTCCTGGTGGAGTGGACCCATCGGCTCTCGGGCCATGGAAGTCTCCAGCTCCTTAAGTTGAGCCTCCAGCCTGGTGAGTGTGCCTCGTATGGCCCGTAATACTCCAAAGCTCTTAGATATGCAGAAACCACGGACCGTAACCTTAAACGCCTCCCAGATGGTCTCAACACTGGCCACCGACCCTTTGTTGCGAGGAAAAAATTCTGCGATCTCCTCCCCCAATTCTGCCTGGAATAATGGATCCAACAGTGCCGTGGGTTGCAAGCGCCACCGCGACGCTGCACCACCGTATCCCGGGATGGCTACCTGCAGCAGCACTGGACAATGGTCCGAGTAGGACCGTGGCAAATGGGTCACCCTGCCCAGATCAACCGCCAGTCCCCGGGACAATAGGCAGTAGTCAAGTCTTGCCCAAGTGTTGGCATACACCGTGAAATGCGTCCCCTCACGAACCTCGGCATGCGCAAACCTCCAACTGTCTATTAGCTCGCCTTCCCTCATTATACCCTTCACCGCCTCTCCCGCTTTTCTGTTATATTGGGGGCTACCATCCGATCTATCTAGCCCAGGCGACAATGTGACATTGAAATCTCCACCCCATATGAGATGCATAGACCCAATGTAAAACTCAGGTGTGTCCACATTAGGCCCATAGCAGTTGACAATAGTAACAGTATCAGTACCCAGTCTGCCCCACACCAACACAGATCTACCCTCATCATCCATGCGTTCACCCAACCGTACAAACGGCACCGTTCTTTTAATCAGAATCGCCGTGCCTCTGGCATATCCAGAGTATGAGGAGAAACAGCGTACAGCCGCCCATCTATTCGCAAAGGTGTAGTTGGCCCGAGGGCTAAGATGTGTTTCCTGCAGCAGGGCGATCTGCACCTGGTGCTGGTCCAAATAGGCCAGCACCCTCCGACATTTCCTCGCATCATTCAGCCCACGGACATTCCAGGACAAAACCGTGAGTCTAGAGATACGACTCCGGTCAGTCATCACCAGTCAGCCACCCATGAATCAACCCGCGGCCCCCTCCCAGCAGTGCCCCTGTACTTATACTCAGAATTGTCTTTGTTCAAGAGGGAAATTCAAGGGAAACACTCTCTTTCAACCCCAGCCCTGGCTCCAGACATCAGTAGGGGGTAAATCAGCCCTTTGTGTGAGGGCAGGACACAACATATACAAATGTAAAGTGTGAAAGCTCCTCTCTATCCCAGCCCAGGGAGACAATCAGTATGCAGGTGAATGCAGATGTAACCCTGTCACACCCAACCCTTCCTGTGTGATAGCTGTCTGAAAAGTATGTATGTGTAGCTGTTGCCTAGACCCAGATTTAGATTGGAGTCAGGCTGCAAAGCACAGAGAGTCATAAGGACAGAGAAATGCTCACTTTCTAAAAGTGGCATTTCTAAAATAGTAATGTAAAATCAACCTACAACAGTAAGCAGGATTTATTGCTACTATTCTAAACATACTAAATATGGCATTGCTACTCCTTTCAGATCAGAAATTGCCACTTAAACATATATAAGGGAATTTCCAATGATAACTTATAAGAGGAGTAGTCCTGACAGGAGTGAGAAGCAAAATAGACTGTTTGTTACTACCAAGACATACCACACAATAAAGACAAATGTCCTACCTTTTACTTACACAGCACCCTTTCTATAGGGCTACCTAGGGCCCACCTTAAGGGGGAACTATATGTAGTAAAAGGGGAGTTAAAGGCCTCATAAGTAGTTTTAAATGCCAAATTAAAATGGCTGTAAACTGCATGCAGGCCCTGCAGTGGCAGCCTGAAAGAGGTTTGCAATGCTGTATCTGTGGGTGGCACAAGCAGTACTGCACGTCCAATAGTAGCATTTAAATAACATGCCCTGGGTAAATGGGATACCACTTTACAAAGGACTGACATGTCATATAAATATGTCAAACAGGTGTAAACCAATCATCCCATGTTTTAAAGGAGAGATTAGTTGTGGTAAAGTGCCCAGAGTCCTAGAGCCAACAAAAAGAGGGTCAGAAAAATTGGGAGAGGAAGGCAAAACGTTTTGTATAACCCTTCAAAAAGGGCCAGGTCCAACAAACTCACTTACACTAAATGTGCTAATAACAGACTGGTCCTTTTCTGGAGAAACAGGGAAAGAGTGTAACCTGTGTAACTTGGGGATCCAGGATCTTAATCACTTGCTCTTTTTTTGTCCCGCATTGACCCTTCAGCACCACCACTTTTTAGGGTCAATGTTTTTAAAGGATAATATTAATTCAGCTGCGGCAGCACAAGAATTCCTATTTCAAACAAAAAAGTGAAGCAAGTTGCATAAACCTTTTTACATTTTTGTAGACATTTTATGAATTTACGCTTATATGCATTTAGGTCTGCTTTATGCAGCAACGGAATTCCTTGTTCATGCAAAAATTAAAGTGATTTGCATGACAGTTTTAAATATTTTTTAAGGGTTTTATGAACTTACATCAATCTGCATCCAACTTGCAGCTACATGAAAATGTGGTTATCTGTACAAATGTCCTTAATATTTTTTTAATGTTCACCATTAGTGTTTTTTATATTTGTTGTCTAATCTTGTTTTTATGTGGACCTCTTTTGAGTTCCAAACCATAAATAAAGAATTGAATTGAATGCATTTGTGGAGGTGTCACACCTCAGGCACCCCTTTGAAACTACGTCCATGTTCCTCCCACCTGCCCATACCACCTGGGCCTAGAAGTTCTTCATGGGAACTCATGACTATAGTACAAACTTAACGACCTGGAGTCCCTGCCATGGGATTACCTATTTTAAATGTATTTTTACTGTACACACGCTTCGTCTCTGTACCATATTTTTACATTATTTACACAAAATATATGACAAATGGCTTTTTGTGCTGCATTGAATTACAGGGTAAGGGCAGTAATGTGCCATATTTAGGTCAATATTGTGCATACCTGCCATTCCCCCTGTGCTGGCACCCTTTTCTTTGCCTAGTGCGAACACTGGCACCCATGCACCATGACAGGAGGATTGTTTTTGTACTGAAGGGGCACCGTATTTCACAGAAACAATCCCCTGAGGCTTTTTGCTCATTCTATGTGTGCTGCAGAAAGGGGCAAAAACGAGGAGAAATAAAAATATTTCCCCTTGTTACACCTCACCTGGGAGACATAGGTTTTTGGCACATTTCCAGGTCTTCCACATCTGATACATCTGGGAGTGCATTAAAATCCATGGGTGTTGTTCAGAAACACCCACACAACGCCCATGAAAACGCCTCCAGGGTGCAGAGTAATGCAAAGCAGAGATTTGCACTCTGTTGCATTACTCAAGATTTATGAAGCCACTTAGGGCCACTCAAGGTGGTCTTGCGTGGTTCCATAACTCTAATTTTTAATTTGCGTAACTCTTTCACCACTTTGTGTGGTGCAAGAGCAACGCAAATGGCTTGTAAATAACTAAATTTGCTCCTTTCTCTCTTTTTTGGAAGTCGAAAAACTCCAGCTGGATGAGACTGGAGGATGTAGTCAACAAGAGTTACACAAGGCCGGATAACCCTTTGGTGAAGGACCGCTGAACAGGATTGGTGCTGCGAAGAAGAGCACATCACGAGCTGCCACAGAGTCAAGCCAACTGACAATGCACGTTGGGCGGATAGATGAGCAGGTTGGTCCCAGTCTTTTTTCTGTTCTCTGAGCAATTTGTAGCTAAAACATTTCCCAAGTTTTGGATTTTGGCCATCTGAGCACCTTGAACACCACCACCAAGAGTCTAGGACTGGAGGGGGCACCACTTGGGTCCAGGTGCAGGTTTAAGATGGTTGGATCCTTTTCTGTCTGCCAACTAGCCATTGGAGTCACTCTGATAGTCCAGGATTCATGCAGTGGAACAGGGCTCAACAGCAGGGCAGGCCTCTGAGGATTCAAGGAAGGCTCCAGGCAGCAAAGTAATCCTTCCAGGTGCATGAATGCAGTCTTGTGGAGTGCACAGCAGGCCTCAGCAGACGCAGTACTCTGAGTGCCCTTATGTAGGTCCAGAAAATGAACTGAAGGGTGGGTCTGAGGGTCCTATTTTTATACCTGGTGCCTTCTTTGAAGTAGAAGATGTTTCTAGATAATTCCCTTTGAAGTGCTTGAAGTTTTCTGCTTCCCATGCCCTGTATCCTGGTTGTCCGCATGAACAATCCAGGGGTGACAAGTTCTTTGTGTGAAGGCAAAGCACAGTCTACTCAGTTGCAACTGGGGCTCTGCCCAGCTCAGCCCCCATCCTACCAGTTAATGGCCCATTCAGGCACACCTAATCCCTCTATTTTGTGGCTGTTTGGGTGGAATAAACAAAGTCCAACTGCTAACCACACCCGGTCATGTGACCCAGGAACAGGCTGCAGGCACCAAATAGGGCAGGAAATTGCCAACTTTCTAAAAGTTGCATTTTCAAAATTGTAACATAAAATCTGACTTTACCATAAAAGACAAATTTAATTACAGTTTTCTCAGACTCCAAACATGAAACGTTTTCCTGTTCCCTATTAAAATTTAGCACTTATTACAGGTAATGAGGCAATCCAATCATATGCTATGGGAGTAGTTAAAAACGAATTTAGGGGTTTTTCACTACCAGGTCATGCAAAATGTAAAAGTACATGTCCAATCTTTTATGTACAATGCACCCTGTCCTAAGGGCCACCAATGGCCTAACCTCAGGGGTGACATATGCAACAAAAGGGTAATTTTAGGTTTGGCAAGGCGGTTATATTGTCAAGTCGAACTGGCAGTTTTAAATGCCATTCTGGCTGCTAAGGCAAGCCTGGGACATGTTTTAAGGGGCTACTTAAGTGGATAGCATAAGTGCTGCTGGCCCACTAGTAGCATTTAATTTACATGTACACCACTTTACTAGGGACTTGTAAGTAAATTAAATATGTTAATCAGGTGTAAGCCAATTTTATCATGTTTTAGGGAGTGACCGCAAGCACTTTAGCACTGATTAGCAGTGGTAAAGTGCACAGAGTTCTAAGGTGCTAGGGCGACAAAAGCAAATTCATCAAAATAGGAGGGTGAAGGCAAAACGTTTGGTGGAAGACCACCCTAAGGCTGACAGGTCTAACACAGGACTACTAAACACAGTGGGTTACACTCATATTGGGGCATATCAACAAGCAGGCGATAAAAAATTATCGCCGCTTTTGCGGCCGTTTTCGGCCGAAAAGCGGCGATAATTTTATCGCCTAATCAGCAAGGTCACGCTAACGCGTGAAACCTTGCTTTAGCATCAGGATTCCTAATGCCCAGCTTTGCATCTCTAATGAGATGCAAAGTGGGCGTTCCTGACCTGGCATGACAGGAGAAATGTCGCTAAGCGACATTTCTCCTATCAGCAAGCCTAACGCTATGAAGCATAGCGTCAGGTAAAGTAGCGATAACCCCTGTTATCGCTACTTTCCTTACGCCTGCTTCAGGACTGACTTAGCCATGATATCCTATGGAAGGAGGATATCATGGCTAAGTTTGTGAGTCCCTATCAACTAGCTAACGTGAGATTATCGCTGGGTTTCCAGCAATAATCTCACGTTAGCCAGTTAGCGCTAGGATTTTTATCGCTGATGAGATAAGCGTTGCTAATAGCACGCTATCTCAGCGATAAAAATCGGCGCTAGCCGGCGATAATTATCCTAGCGCTAAGTGCGCTCAGCGATAATTATCGCCGGTTGTTGTTGATATGCCCCTTGGTTCTTAGGTGTAGTAGAGGAAGAGCATATACATAATGTTAACGAGTGCATCGCTACAGAAATTCAGCATGCTTCTTTTTAACTTGAACAATGGAGCTGTCTAAATACAAATAAATAAATGGAAGAAGCTGCCAACAGCATGCCCTTTATAAGAACAATTGAGCAATATTATTTTAGTGGCTGCAGATATTTTTTTCTGTATTATCCAAACATTAATTTGACAACGTGAAAGCAAATTCCTTTCAGCTTCTTTGGCAGCCTAATTGGTTTGCCCTTTTCACTTAAAGTACGAAGCGTTACAGAATTTCTAAAGTAAACATTCAGTAAGGCATAAAAATGATAATGCATGAAATTACTGGAACACATTTAAGATAACATCTTTAATCAGTTTAATTTAATGCACTGGATGAATATAACCTGTTTATAACTTGTTGATGTGGACAGTTCCCAAGTTCCAATTCAGTGGTGGAGAACAGAAAAAGAAAAGGGCAACATGTCGCCTATATACGAAGAATTATTAGATTGCACGTGCGTACACTATTTGTTTCACTCCCACTCTCACTG
This sequence comes from Triturus cristatus, assembly GCF_964204655.1. Taxonomy (NCBI): domain Eukaryota; kingdom Metazoa; phylum Chordata; class Amphibia; order Caudata; family Salamandridae; genus Triturus; species Triturus cristatus. The sequence continues at coordinate 1,578,819,416 of NC_140590.1, forward strand.
AAATATATATCATCCTTCATTCCACAGCATGAAAGGATGCCCGAGTTTCTGTTTTTCCGACTTTTCCCTCCTCTCTACATCTTGCCTTGTTGTGGGAAGTGCTCCCATTCTCTTTCCGATAGTGTACCATCGACTCACAGTGTCTCTAGTACAAGATAGCAGAGGGGCAAGTTCCATGTCGAACTATTGAATAGACAATGTCTATGTAAATAAGGTTTATTTCAATTAATTGAAATTAATTGTATATTCAATATTTTATGTGGATATGCGGAACATCTGGTGTGGGTTTGTGCTGAACGCATCATTTCAGAAGGATTCAGCTACATTCCTCGAGCAGATATCCTTTTTGGAAGGTCTACCACTGGAGAAGGAACAGTCATTTCTTTCCAATGGTGTTTTGGTGTCTTCTTCATCGCTGGGCATCTCAATGTCAGTCTCTAATTGTGGCAAATAAAGTGGCAAAAACCCAGCTGCCTACAGGAAATTTCTCTCAGTTTAGTGGGGCCAGAAGTTTGTATAATGCCCCAATCCACCCCTTCAAAGCCATAGGCAATGTGTGATAGTTGGACCGGCTTGGAGCACACCACTCCTTTGAGGGCTGCTTTCAATTGGGAAGTCCATGGTGTTAACTGGAAAGGATTTCTGCTAGGGATTTTTCAAAGGGTGTAAGAGCCCTATCTATCCAAGTCCTGCCTCCTCTCTGCCACAATGTTTACTAATCGTACACAGGGTAGACATTATGGGGCAGATTTATGACGTCTGGCGCATCTCTGCTAATCAGCAGAGATGCGCAAGAGGAGTTGCAACGCATCTGCCCACCCGTGCGCCACCATTGATGCGCCGCATTTACAATGCGGTGCACCGTGGCACTCGGATGGGCAGATGCGTGACGCATCTCCTGTCGGAAAGGCGGCGCATTGCTGGAGTTGCGTCGCAAGCGCGACGCAGCTCCAGCAAGGCTCGGGGGTGCCCTATCCCTTACATGCTGCGTCAATCCTTACGCCTGCTTCAAGCAGGCGCAGGGTTTTAATGCAGCATGGCCTTAAAAGTGACTGAGTGAAATCTTGTAGATTTCACTCAGCCACTTTTAGGAGGCGTTCCTGCGCCGGAACGCCCCCCCCCCTGCTCCAGAACGCCTACATGTGGCGCAGGGCTTTACAACGTGACGCATCTGCCAGATGCGTCACGTTGTAAATACCCCGCAGAATGGCGCAGGATTTGCGCCGCCGCTGCGTCACAAAAGTGACGCAACGGCGGCGTAAATGAGGCGCAAGGGGCTCATAAATCTGCCCCAATGAGCTGTTAGCTGCAAATCACCTCCTCTTTGAGAATGGAAAGAAGTCGAATGAGTGTTTTCCTAGTCCAAGGATTGGAGACAAATGGAGGCACAGCTTTGGAAAGGGAAGACTTCTTCCCACCTGTCAACCGTACGACAATCCAAAAAAGATTGCTACTCAGGACTGTGGCAGAACCGCAATTCCTGAAAAGGCATATTTTCAGAATGAGCACGAACAACCTCGTGAAAGCATTATTTCCTTTTTAGGGACTGCAATTACGTTGTTATCAGTCACAAAGGAGAGTTCCTTTAGAGAGGGATAATGTTGAAAAAGTGGAGCAGGTGACGGTTGGGATTCCTTAATTTGCCCCTCTCAGGAGAACTGAAAATGCTTCCTGGACTCCAGGAACAATTTGTAGCCAAGAAAAATATAAATGGAGCGGGGAGCCGGACTTACTGACATAGGGAGTGCCTCTCTCTGGCCTTTATTTGCATTTCACTTCACCTTGAATGATATTTTGGGGGATGCACGCCCTCCTGCCCCCTTAAGGGATCTGAGAACCACTAACACCAAGGGCTGATTTATTTTCTTTGATTGGGAAAATTACAGGACACGTGCATTGCGGCAAGTGTCTTCCCCCTTCAGACACCTTGATGCAGTTACACCACACACCACAGTGTCAAAACGAAATTGCTCATGCAGGTGACCAACCCAGAGTGGAGCTGAACAAACAGAAACTGCATCCCTGTGTTGAGAATTTTTGGTGCACATTGAGACTAGACAAGTGACACCCCTGCAGTTTCTAACTACAGGTTTGCACTGGGCCATATTTTTTAAACTGAGACTCAGTAGAATCTAAGGTGGTATCAGTTGTGTATTGCTTGCTTTCCTGAGCCGTAGTGACCTGCAAATGACATAAGGGAGCAAAGACCACTAGGAATAAGCTTGAATCCTAAAGTGAAGTGAGAGGAGTCAGCTGCCAGCAACGCTCAGTTTTACTTAAAAACCCAATGGGTTGATATATTAACGATTGCCGCCTACTCCTTCCCCAAGGCTCCTGTTTCAGGTGTAAGGTGAGAGGTGTACAATGGACCATAATATTCTCTACTGCCAGCATACCAAAAGGATTATGACAGGTGTCACTCTCCAAGAAAAATGTAACAGTGGCAGAGGTGATGCGGTCGAAAGAGAAAAGCCGGAGCCAGGAAGTTCACAACAGTCAAGCACAACTCCAGTGCTTTGAAATAAGCAACAGTAGTTACCTCTCAAGGATCTTGAAAAGAAGGTGACAGCATGCCACCCATTCACAGCACAATCCCATGTCTTTCTGCAGATGTTCATCCTAGACCTGCTAGTAAAGCAGCACTCTCAAAAAAGTAGGCGGGCAGAGGAGATTGAACCTGCAAAGCAAGGTCGTGACTCTCATTTTGTTTAACGTAAAAAGCACAAATACCTTACCTTGGACACTTCAGAATGGGTTCGGCAACCATGTCACTTAAAGGTACATTTCACTTATCGTCTGATCCCAAGGAATCCACTAATACCTGATCAAATCCCATGGGCTATTTTTCTCACCTTGAACATGTAACTTGCCTTTCCCCAACGGTGATTGCATAAGAGAATCATGACAATCCAGCAACTTTCAACAAGCTGAATTTAAAATACAGAGTAGGAGGCATTGGAGCCAGGGAGAAAGTCCTCAAAGTTGTCCCGAAGATTACTTCAGTCACAAGGTACAACTTATAGTCTAGTATGTGTGTGGATTGATAATGGCATGACCATTGAAGTCTTCACAGAGACTGGGTCACATTTAATCATCATCATCTAAAACAACAAAACACCCTGAGAATTGTCCATGGGTTGTGCATTTGATTTAATTGTTTACTTCTGATTTGAACTATGCGGCCATTTGTCACCTGGGGCCACCACTATATAGCCAGATACTGCCTTGCACATCCACCATCCACACTTACTAAACATTAGCTGCACCAATTCATTTGGCAATGCCTTCATTATTTTAGGAATTTATAGCCGGCCCCCACACCCATCATTAACTCAAGTGTCCACAACTATGGGTCTCTCTCTGCCTTTGGTGGCATCCTTCTCAACACCAGATCTGCTTTCATACATGCAAACGATATCTGTTCCCTAATCATTGACAGTGCATGTCACATCTTCACCTGTACCAAGAAACAAAGGTCCCAAACTTACAAACATGCTCCCTTAGAGAAAAGATCCTGTGTAAAATTTAAAACTTGATTTGATGGCCATCCATAGAAACTGTCCAACGGAGCCGCGGGGGAACCTAACACGACGGGGCACTATCCCAGTAACAGTCGAGAAGACAGGCACCCCGTTATAGGCTCATGGGGCAAATTTAATTCGCATTTCGAAAGAGTTACTTCAGAATACTTAATTAAGTATCCAACAAGTGCATTGGGAATCGATATGCACTCTTAACCTCATGATTATTAGCAGAATTTTGCAGCACACATTTGATTCGTGAGTGTAGATAGGGATCATTCAAGTCCTGACGAAGAAGCCTGGGGAGCTTCGAAACATGTAGACACACCTAGGAGGCACAGCTCATTAAGGCATATCTACCTCTGCCCCCCTATTTTTTACAGATACCAGCTCTCAAGTCCATTAAAAATTCTTTATAACTAACGAGCCAGGTATTTTTTAACTTCACCTACCCATCCACCTCTGACCCTTGCACTCACTCCCTTACGAAACACATAGTCGTTTTCTCACAGACCAAAAGGTGCTCCCACGTAGTCGTAGGTTGCAGCACGCCCCGTCCCGTAGAGGGGCGGGAAGACCCCTATGATGAAGCATGACACCAAGGGCCCTTTTGGTGTGTGAGGGGTATTTTAACAACACTGTGTGTTCCTCTCTACCATTGTGGAGAACACACATTATACGGGAGGACATTTAAGTTACTCATTTAAAAAACCTGTTCTGAGGGTGGATCTTTATGGTTTATAAACTTATTGAAGGAGGACGTATCCACCTCCAACTACTGTTGTTAAGTAGTACCTCTCCACTCCCCTTTTGTTCTTTTCATCCATAGAAATGTTCTCCTGTGCAAAGAACTACGAGCATTGTGTTACAATGTCTACTACTTAACTGCATCAGCAACCCAAACCACTTTCATATTTTGAGAGAGATTTCACCACCAATAAAAAAAAATACTTCCTTTCTAGCTGATGTACTCAACTTGCTGTAACGCAATTTCTGAATCCCCACCCAAGCATCCTTGGTTGACCTGAACAATTGGGCGTAGGTCCACTTAAATTCATATGCTCAGCGGATTGTTGAATACATGCTTCACCAGATTAATTAACCTGGACAAAATACTACACCCACAATCAATAAAGAAACCTGTCAGCTGATTAAACTCATGAATGATTATTCGGGTTCAGAGCTCCGCTGTCATCCAACTCATGAATACCATCACGGCAACGAGTGTTCTCCCTTATTTCTCATATCGCCTTACAGCCTGGTAACTGTATATCTACTGTGCTTGTAATGAATAGGTTCGCGCTGTAGGCATTACTGGATACACTCATGTCCTTTATTTACATTTTTGTTTTTATTTGGAAATCAGCATTTATTTGGTTCAATGTACAGATCTATATGTCAATAGAGGGTACATTACAGAGGTTAGAGAAAGTTGAACGCTGAACAGCTAATACAAAAACACCCTCTGTGCAATGGCATGTTATGTTACATTGTAAACTCAATATGAGGTATCCGTATCACATGCAGGGGTAAATAAAAGGTAATCTTGCATTAAAATACCAAGTGGCGGGTTAAGTAACAAACAGCAAGCTAGCCTTATCTGTGTTGTTATGTTATGCCATGGTATATTATGTTATGCTTTGTTATGGTATGTGGTATGTTACGCAAATTTGTAAAGAGCACTATCACCTGCAAGGGCATCCTGGCCCTGAGCAAGTGTATGTGTCTGGATCTGCCTATGGTAGTTTGGTTAACTGAATATTCAGATCTTCAGCTTCTTGTGGAATTCAACAAGAGAGGCGGAAGCTAAGATGTGGAGTGGGAGGTCGTTCCATGCTTTAGAAGTGATGTGAGAGAATGCCCGTCCTCCTGATCTGATTTTGTGTATGTGTGGGATGTGTGTGAGTATAAGTCCTGTGGAGCGGAGTTGTCTGGGTGGTTGGGGGAAGGAGATGCGACTGTTCAAGTCGGTGAGGTCTGAGTTGTGTAGTGCCTTCAATGTGTGTGTGAGGAGTTTGAATTGTGTGTGTATCAATAGCCAGTGTAGTTCCCTGAGGTTTGGTTTGATGTGAGTTTGGTGAGAAAGGCTGAGGATGAGTCTTGCTGCTGAGTTCTGGATGGTTCGTAGTCTTCAAGTGACTTGCTTCTTGGTGATCCTGGCATAGCGGGTGTTCCCATAGTCCAAGATGGTGGTGACTAGGGGGGCTGAGTGATTTTTTTTTATTGTTGCTTGGGAACCATTTGAAGATCTTCCTCAGCATCTTCAGTTTGAGGAAACAGGATGCAGTGATGGCATTTACTTGTGCGGTTATGTCCAGTTTGTTGTTGCTTATTAATCTAAGTTTCCTGGCAAGGGTTGTGGATGTGGGTGTGGATCCTAGCTCCGCCGGACACCTGTTACACTCCCATGATGAGGTGTTCTTGCCTAAGATCACTACTCCCGTCTTGGCTTTCATCCAGTTAACAACTTCGGTCATGCAGGTGGTGAAATTGTTTCTTGTGCTGGGGGTCTTGTTCGAGTGGGAGATGATCAGTTGTGTGTCACCTGCAAAGGAGAGGAATGTTGATGTAGTGTGCTCAAATGGCGATGGCTAGATGGATCATGTATGCTTTGAAGAGGGTAGGAATGAGAGATGAATCTTGAGGCTCTTGAGATAAGTTTGCCGCTTCTGAGCAGTAAGGTGCAAGGCTTAGGAAGGCTCCATTAGGAAGGAGCAAATCCATTGGAGAGCTGGTCCCTGGATGCCAATCCTGTGTACACGCCTGATGAGGATGAGTTGTGAGACGTGTCAAAGGGAGGTCCAGGAAAATGAAGGTTGCCATGTCTTCTCTGTCAAGGAGCATGCAGCTGTTGTCTGTGACTGCGATGAATGCTGTTTTTGTACTGTGGTTGGGCTGAATCCAGACCGTGTAGTGTAAAGGAGCTGGTGGTTGGTGAGGCGTTGGTTGATTAGTTTCTCTAAGACCTTTGCCAGGTATGGTAGGAGGGAGGAGATTGGTCTGTCAATGGTAATAGTTGATGGATCAGTGTATGGTTTCTAGAGAAGTGGCATGATGGTGGCATGTTTCCAGGTGGCTATGAATGTGGCTGAGTCAATGGAGGCGTTGACGATGGTGTTGAAAGTTTCACCAGTGTTACGGATATTAGCGATATTAGATGTTATTCTTAGGATCACTGGAAAAATTAGATTGTTTGCAATGTAAATATGAATTTGCCAAACGCTTCACATATCACAAAATTTCTGCCTCATAATATGCAGATTTTAATGAAAAAAGATTGTGTTTGATGCAAATAGATTAAAAGTTTTCGCAATTGCTGCAGACCTCAAAATGTATTGCAATTGCTGCAGCCAGGACATATCACACAACCAAACAATTTTGCCCAGATAGTTTGGAACATTTTAAGCTGATTGACCTTTTTGTGCTAGAGGAAACAACAACGTAAGTACTGAAATGTGAATAAATTAATCAAACAAACATTTTACCTTATAGACTATGGCCCCTATGTACAGAACTTCCATTTTGCATTTACTAAAAAGCAAATCCTAAGAAATTGCTATTTAGGAACTGCAAAATGGAATTTTTCCTAATAGTGATTCCTACAGAGTCCAATCGCTGTTAGGAAATTGCTATTTAGGAAATGGAAAAGCATTCGTTCCTATTGGCCTAAGGCACAGAGGAAGGATTGGGCTGCATTTACAAATTTTTGATTTCCTAATAGAAAATCGATATTTAGGAAAACCAAGGATACCTATGGGTCTAAGGCTCACCTTAAACTCCCAAAAAATAAAGTGGTGCATGTGTAAAGAGCTTCAATGCCCTAGGGGCGAGTCTGCTCTCTATGGCACTGCCAAAACTGCAGTTTCTAGTGCCTTTTTTTATTTTGCACATGGTTACCAATTGGATTCAATGGTTGTAACATTTCGTAAATGACCATTTGTCATTTAGGAAATGCTTTGTACATGTGCTGTGCTTAGGAAATCGCAAATAGGAAATCCCTATCTGTGATCTCCTATTTTGGTAATTGTGAGGAGTACATATAGAAAACCTGTTTATCATTTCCTAACGACCTGAAATTGCGATTCAGTCTGGTAAGAAAAGCTAAATAGGTTTGTACTTATGGGCCTTTGTTTTTAAAATGGCTGCTACTACAAAAGGGTCCTCAGACTATTGTCTGCAAGGCTCCATGAGAGGTGCTTTTAGAGTCCCGACAGTCTAACACAAAGTAAACCCGAAACAGAAGAGATATTTAGGGGGTGGCTGTAATGCTCTGAATCAGTGGTTCTTAACTTGTTGACATCTATGGACACCCACATCATCACTACTGGCACCCGAGGACCCCCACTGAATCAATATTAGACTCCAGGGACCCACACAGAGTCATTCCTGGAAGCCAAGAACCACTAGATTAGCATTTCCGGTTATTTGAACCACAAAACAATACTCAAAAAACACAGAAACAAGTATTCATCAAACAAATATAAAAATTATTAATTTTATTTAATTTGTAAATAAGTATATAAAAAAATGTTAATGTACATTTTAATGGGAAGGTTGGAGCTTTTCTAAATTCAATTGAGGCCACTCAGTGTCCATACTAACTCAATTTGTAGCCTCCCATTTCAAATTCCTTTACATTTACAGAACTTTTAAAATGTTTCGATTTTAAATGTCACTTTTTTATTTATATACATTTTAGTGATCTGTTAATGTTATACATTTACTAAGCATTTTCTAAGCTTCGCGGACCCCTAGAGGTGCTCTGACCACAGGTAGAAAACCTCTACTTTGAATAATTTAGACACAATTTTTATTATAAATGTGTACACGTAGCCTTGCTTCTTGCTAAATGTAATGTGGAAAGGGCAATGTTAGCACAATGGAGTGCCTGTACTTCTATCAATGCAAAATGATTAATTGTTGGTGAATAATATTTCGAATTGAATTTGCTGAAGGGTAATTGTTTTCGTTCTTAAGAAAGCTATGTATTTTGCAGCTCTTGAATACCTTTTGCGTACGTGTGTCAAAAAGCCAAAATGGATGGACAATAATAATTTGCTTTTGGGCACATAATATACAGCACAATTTGCATATCATTGCTGTATAATGCGTCTTTAATTGCTACATCATTTACGTACTATGCCGCATAATTTGGTCATTCAATGGCACTTAACAGTAATTAACACTAATTACCAGCAATTTAAAGCAAATTATTGTATGCTTAGGTAGCTGTCTGGAGACAGCTAAATTCATACACCAGTGTTTAACATGTCTCTATATATTAAGTAAAAAATTATCCTGAAATATTTAATGTTATTTACTAGAGATTATTTGTATCATGCCACCTCAAATGCCCTTTATTCTAGCATACTTCGTAAGTGCAAGATTAGCACAGTGATCTTATGCAGTGCTAGAAAACTGAGAAAGTGGTTTGCGACTGTTTGAACAAAGTGGTGTGCATTGAGCTTGGTGAACAGGATAGCTCTGCTTGTTCTAGTTAGGGTCAGGTAGTCCATCATGTTTCCACCGGCTGTGCCCTCGCTGGCTCTGCCAATGGAAACCTTTGACCGATGTCTCCTCGGACATATGGCTATGGCCGTCTTAACAGCATTATAGGCCCCTGGGCAGAGCAGTGCACTGTGCCCTGCCTACACAACCACTCACAGGAATAAAAATGTTTATCAGAAAGTGTGTGGTCTGCATAGGGCCACTATGCTTGTGGGGCCCCTTGGCAGCTGCCTAGCATTCTCATGTGTTAAGACGGCACTACATAGGGCCTTAGCTTTAAGTCGCATAGAGCATCTGCTCTATTTATAGTGACTGTCCAAATATACCCTTTTCATATTTGCACCCACCAGATATTGAATGGTTGCCCTGAACAGATAAAAATTAAGCATTACCCACACACCGTGGGAGAAAATTGCCAGGGTTTTAAATCAGTAGTGTTTTATTTTTCAAAAGTAAGCTCCTTTGTGAATTTGTATTAAAAAAAGCAACAATATTTGGCGAGTGGCCACATAAAAGAAGGTGGATGCATAGCAAACTTACTGCGCTTTTAGAAAAGCAACTGTAGCAGTAAGCAGGCAGAGACATCTAAATATTGCAGTTGTTTGTATTGCTGGGAGCAACCAAGTCCAGTTCTTCCAAGGGGATTCTGAATGGTGGCATTCCAACTTGAGCTACTGTTTGCTAAGGCATCACGTGGTATATAATGCTCACTACTGTCTTCTGATGGATTATACATGGGCATGAGAACAGAGAAGCATGGACACTGTGCATCATGAAAACAAATTATTCCCCGTCCAGTGACACTCAGTGCAGTACACGGGCTCACAATATATGTGACAGTGGGAACATAATGTGGTTTCTTCCTACTCGATCAAGCGTCTGCCAATAAGAACAGTCAGTGTTCCAATTAAACTTGGGAAAATAGACAAGGCAGACTGAGTTCTCTAGGTCTACCCATTCCCCCTTTTCACACAAGCTCTGAGGCGTGTTGCTGAGCTCTCCCTGTGAGTCACGTGTGGACGGCACTACGCAGGGTAGTTGTGTCACCAGGAGGACTCCATGACAACAGGAAGCCACTTCCTCTCCTAACTCCCCAGGTGCAGACTTGAGTCAATTAACAGAGTCCCAGGCAGGCCGCAGCTGGAGGTGCCAGTGCCCAGGTCGAGGTCGCGCGTGACCATGCTAAGGTGCTACGGCTTTACCACACGCTGTGACTGGGCCTCCATGTGAACCACTCTAAGGGGCTCTGTGCCTGGGAGGCTGTGGTACCCTGCAAAGGCCAAGTGAACAGTGATCATATGCTGGATAACGGGGGGTTTGGCCAGTCATGCTGTGCAAGAGATATTAGTACAGGAAAAAATGTGCTATGTATATCCATGCATATGCATGGTATGCAGCTTCCACGTCCCTGTTGAATGTGTAACACCTTTACTTAGTCCGGGCTCTACAGCAAAAAGGCTAAATGAATTGCACATGCAAGTATTCAAGCCCCAGGAAAAAAATAAACTAGATTAACTGGTAATCCCTGAGATGGATGGCTCAAATAGAAGGCAAAATGTGACCACTTTCGAACACTTCTCTTTCCTTCGGGCACAGTGAGTAGCAGGTGTAACATGGTCCCTAAAGCAAGCAAGTAAAATAAGCCATCATTCCCACTTAGGGCAGTAAAAATGGTTGTGATTAGGGCAGAGCGGGCACTTTAGACCTCTAGACCCCAGTGCCACTGCAGATGCTGCATTATTGATTGCAACGTACTTTGCATGTTTGAACTTACTGGCCCATACATACAATGTTGAATGTGAAATAAGACCTGTCATTCACAGTGATAATGCTAAAATCACAGCGCCTGTGGTTGTGACATACTTGTTATGGCAGCCATGATGCTGAAATTATTTTCCTCCATAGGAAAGTTCTCAAGTGTCACAGGTCCGTGCGTGAGTAACCCATCCCCTACAAGATGTGGCTCTGCATGTCAGGACCTGAAGTTCTGACTTTATAATCAGATAAACATGACTACAAGCCCAAAACTGCACAGCAAAACATTAAGGTGAATCATTCATGCATGGGCCGGGGACACCTGAGAGGTCTTTCTCATGAGACAGCAGTTCCATATCCTTTCAATCTAGTGTGCCTGAGTGATATAGGATCCTTGGGATACTTTAGCTTAGCTCTTGGATGGGCAGGGACTGCTTTAGGATAACATGACATTATTCCGACAGAACAACAGATCGCTGACAGCATAACTGCCAGGTGGCCCCATCTCCCCTGTAACCTCCATGTGGACCATATTTGTGACATCAACTTTCCATTCTGGGATTTTGGAGCTTGTATCCTACAAGCATAAGTAAGTACTTCAGTCAGGACAAGGGGAGGCAACCAATCTTGCAACCGATCCAGACAAACACACAGCAGATTACAACTATCTGTGAGACTGGAGGCTGAAATTACATCTTCAAACAACTGAAATGAACACTTGTCGGGCAGCACAAATATCTATGCAAGCAGCAGCACGTTTGTCCAGCTGGATCACCGTTCACCTCCGCTCAACCTTCTTAAAATGATTAAACTTTATGGTGATGAATACGGCGCAGCGAGATAAGCTGAGAAATCACACTATGTAAGTGTGTGCTGCCTTTTTCCCAAACTAATAAGTCACACCTTGCTTGGCCAGTACCAATGGGAAAGGAGGGACTTCTATCTAATTCCAGTTAGTCGGTCCTAGTTAACTTATCAACAAAAAGTATGGCTCGAACATTTAAAATGATGTAAATGTGTTCACAATCTTAACTTGACACCGTGGAGTGGAATCATGCGTGTCAACAGCTATAACAAAAACACACCTTTCAGATTATGAATCAAATTCCTGTCAAAGGTAGAAGTTTCTTTCCTGTGCATTTTAGTTCCAACTAATATGCCCCAAAAGACTTGATCTTGTTGTGTCCTGCTGGACACAGTCTAGTGTTTCTGCCAGCCACTCCTTCGAGGGCTGGCTGACACATACATCCCCTCACCCATCCAACACAGGTGTCACCAGTCAGGTGACCCCACAAATAAAAGAGCCAGAGTGCACGTGCTTGTGGCTAGTCACAGTACACTAATACAGTGTCCGTGTGGTCATTCATCCGGTATGTGGGCCTAGGGCCCAGAACCTAACATAGACGATGAGGGGGCTGTGCCCATGCGTGCAGCAGCCCAGCAGATTGGGGAGAGGGGGATAGTGTTGCCCGTGTCGAGGGCACCCCTCTGTGATCCGGCGCAGGACGCGCCCAACGACGCATGTGATGCGCACCGGGGCAGAATGAGGTGATCAGGAGCCCTCCCCGCACCTAAAAGACCTGGGAGTATATGGCGGTGTCAGCTCCGACCGCAGTACGACCGGCGTGGGGAAAGTGAGAGCCCCGTGCAGCGAGCTGAGGTGCTGGTGGTGAGCCATGCCACCAGCCTGCAGGCCCAAATGACGTCGAGCGGGAGCCCACCCCGCATGAGAGGAGCCTGCTGCCCATTCCTCTGGCCGGAGTGAGGAGATGCCGGCCGCCGCCACAGACTGCCATGAGGACGAGTGATGCCCGACCAGCAGTTGAGCCACTGTGGGGGCGAGAACAGAGAGCCGTGGCATGCCTCCACCACCGGACTGCTGAGGCCTAGTCTGAAGCGAGAGCCCACCCTGAGTCAGGGAGAGATACAGACCAAATGACCGCAGTGGCGGAAAAATCATGGGAGCAGGAGAAAGGAAAATACACTGTACCAGCCCCGGCAGCCCTCAGGGAACTGAATAACTGAGGAGGCGGGCTGCCGGCAGGTGTTCAAAAACAGTGAGGCGAGGCTGGAGGTGGGCGAGAGAAACGGCCCACAAACGTAGCAGGACCTACGTTTGTAAAAGAACACATAATCCAATAAAGAGACACTCACCGCGGTGCCGCGGGGGCTCCTCAGCAAAGTCGGGTGACGAGTGGGCCACCCGCAGTGTGGTTTCGGGCATCTATCAAGGAGAAGCCCCGCAAAGTAGGAGAAGTGTGGTGAGCGCGGCCATGTCTGGTATCCGGTGCGGCTGATGTAAGGAGGTGGCATCTCCAGCACCCCGCGCAGCCTGTAATGTGAGAGGGCCAGCTGAGAGGGGCAGAGTTTACAAAATGACTGTGTGCAGCCAGTGCCACAAAAATAAAATAAATGGAGGAAGCGTTGGACTTGTTAGAAGTCTCCCTCTCCAATCAGTGGCGTAGCTAGGGTGGGGCGGTGGGGGCGGGTGCCCCAGGCGGCACAATTTTAGGGGAGAACAAAGGCATTCAGATAAGGCTCGGCTTGCTTTCGTGGACGTTTGGGGACGGGCAGAGAAGGAATAGGACTCAGGCAATGTCCTCTTCTTTTTTGTGCTGGCAGCTGTCCCCCCCTCTCTTCCTATTATTCCCTCTCTTTCTGTCTTGCTCCTCACTTACTGAAAACTGTAACTTGAAGAAACAGTTCACAACCTGTTTTACTTCTTTCATTTAGTTGCTTCCCTGTGAAATGGATCCAAAAAAGAAAAACACTCTTAGGAGAAATGCCCTTTTTCTGACATTTTTCTATTCCAAAGTGCAGCGGGATGGAGAGAAATAGAAGGATTTAAATATGAAAAATAAATACATAACTAAATAAAGCAAGACAGAGTGGTTACAAAGTGGCCAGATTGGTTTTATTTACATCCAAATATATCAGCATCACTTTACAGAGTTTGCCAGTGAAGCGCTACTTTTGTTTTCTCGTCTTTCTTTGAACAGCATTCTTGTTCCCAGGTGGGAAAGTGTACCATTCCTGGAGGTACTGCAATACCTGGTTGATGGGTGGATTGGAAAACAAAATGTGTACCATGACTCTGTGTTTATGGATGTGGTCTTTTTAAACCATACTGCTTACGTTTTGTAAGGATATAAGCAATGGACATTGAAACGGTTCCCTTCAGGGCCCTCTAGTCATGTCCTTAACTTTTCAGGTAAAACCACTCGCTGATTTCTGAATAGTGAGTGAGAGATCGTTAAGGTAACCATGTTGTTTCTGCTTACATTTCTCATGCTTTACTTAATCTTGCATTCCCTATGAGTAGTTGCTTTTACTTTTTTTATTTTTAGGCAGCATATTACTCTTATCAAGTGCATAATTTGAATTGAGCCACATCCAAGTGTTAATAGCGGGCACAATTAGGTTATAGCTGAAGGCAGTGCGAGTTTCTCTCAGTGGGGAAGTATGGTGTTCAGTGGGGGAGAGGATGTGGCACTATGGCCAGAGCTGTCGAATTTGGAACTGGGGAACCGGGTTCAGCCTTCATGACCAGTCCACCAGACCACTCTACTGAGGGAGCACATTCCCATGCTAGACCTTAGAAAGCCCCACTAGACCTTAGAAGGCTTGATGTCTTAGCACAAGCAGGTGTACCCTAGTGGTGTCAATTGTGGGTTAACCTTGAAGGCCTGTCCACCACAATCCATACTGAAGTTCATCTCCAGTCTTGCGGGCAGGCCTACAAAGCAGCACACCCTAGAGCAACAGTGATCTAGTCGCTGTGACTCTGTCACTGAGGTCACATGAACCTTGAGCAGGTTAGGGTGATGCGAACGGTGTGACCGCACTGGGTACCTATTTCAGGTGGGTGCGTAGTGGATGCAAGTATATTATGGTTTAAAAAAAACTTGCTGCCTCCTTCCTGGCCTCCAGCAATTTTCAGAAACAATCAAAATGTCATGATAACTATAGTGATTAATGTTCTTCCTAGAGAGAGATCAGAGTTTTGTCTAGTGGAAGGGTTGACTCCTGGAAAGGTAGCACAGAGGGTTAATGTGCCTGCTGCAAAGAACATGTACCATGCAGATCACAAAGTGCACTGCTGTAATGGGGGGACCATGATGAATGGTCATTTAATGTCAGCTGTAGATGATGGATCCCTGAACAGTGTCATGTATGTGCATGTTTGCATTTTGCTGAGGGGATTACCAGGTAATTATTCACGCAGCTCTCTGATGGATGTCACATGCGGTTTTTCTGAGTCCCTAGATAGATCATGCAGTCTGTGTGTTCTCTTTTGTACTGCCAGTCACTGGTGTATTCAACTGTGTAGCCTTGGACCGTGTCATGTATGTTAGGCCTGGGCGTAGTTCGCGAAGTAGCACTTCGCGAAGCTACGCAAAGTGAAGTTCGCACTACGCGAGCTACGCGTAGCACTTCGCGAACTGCGTAGTACCTTGTTCGCACTGTGCCAGATGTCGTTTTCAATGATTGCACAGTGCGGACAAGCAACCGGCACTGTGCAATCATTGAAAATGGCATCTTGCACAGTGCGAGCTGTAGTTTTCTGCTGCTCGAGTAGATTTTTACTCGAGCTTCAGCTTTCTCCACGCGAACTGGTAGTTTCTCAACGCAAGCGGTCGCGAGCATACGCGACCACTCGCAATGAGAAACCTGACCTCCTCGCATTGGGAATCTCGCCGGGAGATTTATTTTCCATGCTCGCGATCGCCAACTTGAAGTTGCTGATCGCGAACAAGGAAAAAGTCTCGCCGGGATGTCATTTTGCTTGCTCGCGGTCGCCAACTTGACGTTGAGGACCGCGAGCAAGCAAAAAATGACCGCAGCACTACGCAACACTATGCTACGCGTGTTCGCACTGTGCTACGTGCAGTTCGCGTAGTGCGAAGTAGCGCGAACTTCGCAAACTACGCGAGCGTAGCGTAGTGCTTCGCCCAGGCTTAATGTATGTGCATGTAACTTGCATGATCGAGGTAACTATTAGCGGCAATACTACGTGTCTCTCGGACATCTTTCAAGTGCTCGCCGTCCTTTTTCCCCAGCAACCCCCCCTCCCCAGGGGCGGCAATCTGAGGGATAGCCCCGGGCGCCGCAAGCTCTATCTACGCCTCTGTCTCCAATGCCACTGGAAGTGTATGTGGCGGCGTAGCCCCAAAAGAAAGAGGAGAGAAGGCACTCACTGCAGGGTAGGGGAAGCCCTCCTACGAAGTCCAACTATCGGTATGTGTCACAGGCGGCAGCCGTAAGGAAAGGTGCACGCTCAGGAGTGTGGTGAGCGAGAGACTGTGGGAGTCTGAGAACATTCCTGAATGGGGCTGATGAGGAAGTAAGGTGTAAAGGTCCCAATGCTCCACAATGTTGATACCCGATGCTGCAAAACAGGGTGCAAACGAGACTGGTGCTCAGCTCAAAAGAAAGAGTTGAACAAAGCCTGCAGCGTGGCGAAGCTGCCGAGGCTACAGAGCGTTCAACGGTAGCTCGAACAGTGCCATCCTGTGGCGGATGAGCAGTACCACACCTGCTAAGAGTAGAAAAGGGTGACAATAAAGGCAACATGCGGTGAGTGCGCAGGAAGGCGCCAGGAGTGCATTAAGGCAGCACCAAGGCAACTGGTACCACACAAAACAGATGGGAAGGACAGTGAACAGGCTGTAACTGACAGGACAGCAAACCCCTAAGACATTGTCATTACAGAGTGAGAAGGAAGCAAGTACCCATCGGCAAGTGAAACAGGAGAGACCTGGGGGCATCAAGTGATACAAGAAAGGAACCCCAAGAAGAAAGGCAGTAACACCTAATAGCCATAGGCGGTCACTGCAGCAGTGAGTATAGCCCTGGGACACTGTGAGGCTGAACTGCCATGTGCAGAAGAAGCTCAAAGCTACTCCAGCCGAGAAAGCTGCCTTGGCGGTGAACTAAAAGAAAAATCATTGACTCTACTGAACGAGGAAGAAGATCCTTTGTGCCCCATGATGGCAGGACACCACCACTGCAGGAAAGAGCACATACACAGGGCGCCAGCAGACGGCACCCATGAGAACTAGATACTCGCCCGCCACTGCCTGAGCAGAGACAATGCCAAGAGGGCATAGAGACAATGGAGCGCTGCATTAAAGAAGATGCACCAGCTGGCCGACCAGCACCGTGGGGCCTCCAACGGCCCATCAAGAAGAATTTCACAAGGAGTTACCCACCCTGCCAAGCATGCAGAAAGTAAGGAAGGATCCAACGTCATGACGGCGCAGCCTCAAGTACGAGAGCAGTGCCCTTAAGTGAAGAGTAGGCGGAAGGGAGATCACCTGCCATCTGCGAGGCACCAAGGAGATCCCAGAGGAGAAAGGGGCCCCGTGTGGCCCAAACGCAGGAAGGAGAGAAATCGTGGTCACCCTACCTGCACCAACATCGCCCAGCAGTGGGCCAGAGACTGGTGTGCATCGTCCGTTACAGGCATGAGGAGATTCCCGCACTCCGAGTGGCAAGCCGCCACAACTGATGCAAGAGAAGGGAGACACTTACCTCCCACAGCGAGCCTAAGTTACAGCCGGAATACTCTGTGGAGGAGAAGAAGGGTATGGAAGGCACTACAGAACGGATCCATCAAAGCACACCTACCTCCACTGCCGTCCCTGAAATGGCTGACGCACCTGAGAAGACGCCCAGTCCTATTTGACAGGACCGGACCGGACCGGTGAGTGGTCCGTGATGGGAGAAGATGCGAAGTCCAAAGAACACAACGGAGTGAGCAGGAGGTCCCTGTGAGATTGTGTGGCCCTTTCACCACATTTCAGAGCATGTATAGACGGAACATGCATTGCGTGGCGTTTCGCTACATTTCAGAGCAGGTGTAGAAATGACCTGCATTGCGTGGCCCTTTCGCCACATTTTCAGAGCATGTACTGATGGAACATGCATTGCGTGGCCTTTCGCCACATTTCAGAGCAGGTGTAGAAGCGACCTGCATTGCGTGTTTTTTTGCCAAAATTCAGAGCATGTACAGATGGAACATGTGTTGCGTGGCCTTTCGCCACTCTTCAGAGCAGGTGTTGAAGTGACTTGCACTGCGTGGTTACTTCAGCAAGATGCCACTGCAGCACAATGCCACTGCAGCAAGATGCCACTGCAGTTAGATGCCACTTCAGCAAGACACTACGGCAGCAAGATGACACTACAGCAAGATGCCACTGCAGTAAGACGCTACTGCAGCAAGATGCTACTGCAGCAAGATGCGACTGCATCAAGATGCCACTGTAGCAAGATGCCACTGCAGCAAGAAGTGACCTGCACTGTGTGGTCTTTCGCCACATTTCAGAGAAGATAAGGAGTAGAGATATAAGACGGTGACAGTCCTATTCCAGGAAAACAGACAACAGCAGGTGCGCAGTAGAAGTCAACGAAAGGGGACCAGAACGATTACTCACACCATCCCCTGAATGCACCTTCTAAGATAAGACAGCCACTGGGGTGTGGTAACGTCATTCTTCACAGTGACCGTCCAGCCACCTGTCGCCAGCTGCTTAAAGGAAAGAGCATCCCTGTCTGGTTACAATCATGCCAAATAAGAAGAGTTGCACCAAGTGTACGATGAGTATCATGACTGCAAAGGTTCGCCAGTCACCCCTAATCACTGTCAGTCATCACCAACCGTTGGACAGTCGGCTCATGGCAGCCACTCCATCATTTACCATGTGCATCACTACCATCCCTGGAGCATCAAGTACCACGTTGAGTCCTGCACCATTGCCAGATTGAAGATACAGTGACCATCTGTTTAATGGGCCCATGTCTTGATCCTGGTAGCGAGAGCATGTTCTGACCAGGACACATCCACCCCTGCAGTTTGCACGAGTGACTAGGCAGCGGCTCCAGAGTCAGAGCCAATATGCAGTCCCCTGGCAACTCATCCAAGGGGCCTCCCCGAGCGTGAGAGATAGACTTTACTTTGCCCCACCAATGGATTCCAGGAAGTAGCCAGGCCATACAACCGAGACTTCAACAGGTCGCAGAATATCAAGACTGTCGTCAAGGCATCAAGCGAAATTATCGTCAGGTGTTTTTATAATGGACTCCACCTACGCTCCTGATGCAGCTATTTTGAACAATAAGACACTAATTGCGTCACAGCAAGAGTACCCTGGACCGACGAACATCACATAGATGGACTATCACTCAACTGGCGCCAAGCTGAAAGGTCCGGACTTCATCAGCACCATGTTTGTGTCCAGATATGCCTGGTTAAAGTGTGGACATGTGCCAAGATGTGTGGGTGCTCCCAGCTACACCTGTCCACCGCTGTCCTGCGAGCTACATCTCTGAACTGTGAGAACTCAGTTATTTTTAGTTGTTTTCTCATTCCTTCCCATAGGTTGGACTCTTTTTGTTGTTTTTTGTTTTGATAAAATTTGGGAGGAATGTTGTGTCCTGCTGGACACAGTCTAGTGTTTCTGCCAGCCACTCCCTGGAGGGCTGGCCCACACATACACCCCCTCACCCATCTAACACGGGCATCACCAGTCAGGTGACAACACAAATAAAAGAGCCCGAGTGCACGTGCTCGTGGCAAGTTCACAGTACCCTAATATAGTGTCCGTGTGGTCATTCATCCGATAGGTGGGCCTAGGGCCCAGAACCTAACAGATCTGAAGTCGGCGAGATACAAAATAAAAATTAAAATTAAAAAAAGAGTAACATGCTGTACCATCCATTGAAATTCTTTTTAGTAAAAGCGATTTATGTAATGGCAGTACTTACATGATTCAAGTGTAGTTCCTGGATAAGTGACACATTACTGACATCGCTTATTTGAAGAAGAAAAAGCGATGCATTTTCCAATGGCAGCAGGTGCATTATGTTGGGGCCCAAAAGAACTATTGATTACTCTGCCTCGGGCTTTACTAACCATGGCCAGACTTTCACAACGCACACATGCAGACCTGCATACATACACACACAGTTCCAGGCATGCACACAAATACACTCATACACATGCAATCTCCAGCACACAGACAAACAGACTTTCACTCAGAAAAACGTACCTGAGGAAGGCCCACAATTTGCGACTCTCCTATCTGTTTGCAGCTGCCAGAAGCAGACCCACAAGCTTCCATCCAATCAGAAACTGGAATAGGGTTAAAGGTACCGAGGTAGACCTGTTTCTCTATTCCACCTTCTGATAGGGAAGAGGGCGTGCGATTGACAAGCCCTGAAGCTCCATCATCTGACATGCTACACTGCATGACGCTAGTGCAGCAAGTTCGATATGTTTTGTGAAAGTGTGAGGCCGGGCTGTAACAGCTCCCGCCTGATATATGCGCAGAACAGGTAGTGGAGCTCTTTTTTGCTGCTAACCTGACATTACAGCTTTCACATGCAAACAAATGATCTGCAAGATCGTTTGTTTTCATGTAAAAGCTGTACTATGCCAAACAGTAGTGGCAGAGGGTCGCCGCCCTGGTGCCCCCTAGAGGCAGCCGCTGTTGGTTTGTAACCAAAAGTACCTTAATGCAGTTCAATGTGCTACTTTCCATTACTTTGCATCAATGGGGTGTTCCGTGGGTGGTGAATGACCATTCCTATGCTTTCACCACACATTTTTTATGGAAATCCATACCTACAAAGCTTGCAAACATGGATTTGCGCAAAAACCTACACCTCACTGATACTGGCATAACAAGGACAAATATTTTAATCTCTTTCAGCATGTAGCTACAGTCTGCTCTAAGGGAGCTTCAGTGATATTCAGTGGGCTTATGTGTCTAAAGAGACTGGTCTGTTTATGATGAGAAACATACAGAGCAAAAGTCTAGTTTATTTGCTCAAGTGGTCAGCTACCTGCAAAGAGGCCATCACATGCCAAAGATTGTGTCTTGTAGGAATTTGGCCACTTAATTGGGCTTGGATGTCTGGAAGGAGTGAACTCTCAGTAAAGATTTCTGTACATGGCATAGTCTGTGCGTAGCAGGGGCTTGGCTAACTAATGGGGCTTTGCTGTCAGGAGTGAGTTTGGTTAAGCCTTCACTCTGCACAACCTTTGCCCTCTTCATAGGGAACCCATTCCCTGAAGACACCCAAGCTCCCTTATGTGGTGAATCCTCTACTACGCATAGGGCCTGATTATGAGTTTGGCGGTGCAGGAGTGGACTGCCGTACAAAATCCATGGGCCCACCACATTATGAGTTTCCTCATGTCTGGCTGGCTTTTTTGGGCGGTCCCAAGGAGGTGCCTCTGAAATTGAGCACCAAAATGGGAATGTGAAAAAAGTTCCTGCACTGCATGAACTGTAAAGTCCATGCCGTGCAAGAACTGGTGTGCATGCACACAGGAGGGGCATATGTTGTACATCAAGACTGCTTGCCTTTTCATGGAGGAAAGAACTCCTGGTAGTCCTGAAACTTGTAATATGCATAGCGGTACTGCAGCAGCAGCACCAGCCTATTACTGAGGCCATCACTGCTGCACCGCCACCAGAGAATGGCGGTACTGTGGCGGAGCACTGGCTGTCCCACTGCCCAACTCCTAATGGGGCTTTCAGACCGCTGGTATGGCAGTGGCCGGATCGCCACCGCAGCGTCCCGCGAGTCTGGTGGTCCTTGGACTGCCAGACTCGTAATTAGCCTCATAGACTGTGCCGTGTGAGCAGCTTTTCACAGATAGCCTAGTCACTCTGGAGACTGAAGCCCCCTTAGGTGGTCAAGCTGCCACTATGCACAGTGTTTGCCCTGCACTCAACTGTTCATGGAGAGCCAACTCTTCCAGAAACGCTTAGCTATACTGTGTTTCGGGACTTAAAAGTCACTGTAAACCCTCATGGGGCCCCTTGACTTGAGCTAATATTCTTAGAAGGTACCTACGAGTCAGTCGCTGCTCTTACGTCTGCATCGTTTCTTTTCTCTTTTTCTTCTCTATTTCTCCTATGTGCCTGTTACTACCTTTTACGATGGGGACAGGCATTAGCCTTTTGAGATCGGGAAGTTGCTTCACGTTTGGGCTTCACTAGGCGATATGTGTGAACGTGTCGGACATCTAATAGCATTCATACTAGATATTAGCATTCAACTTTTCTGCTTTTTGCCTTTTAGATGGATCCCAATTTAAAAGGGAACAGTACCAGGCTGAGAACATTGGAGCAGCCGTTTTGGATTATCTACATTGGGGTTTAGCCAATAACCTATAGACCATTCTTAAGATAGGACGGTCGTTGTATAAGGTAAATTCATGTGCCTATTATCATCTATTTTTAATAAATAATATAGAGCCAGGAGGTCTTTTGATTTTTGATCTTTTAAAAAATTATATTCTACAGAATTGACAATTACAAGCTTGGACAGAACCAACCACCTTTACATTTGAACCCCAGAAATCATATGAAGAATATTGGTCTTTATAATATTGACCTAGGTGAGATTGTTTTTCCTCTTATGTTGTTGATAGCAAGGTCACCTTATTCCTTTAGCAAGGGATACATCATTGTTTTGGCATCAGTTGGGCGGTGGTGTAAGCTTTTATAATATATTTTCAAAATACATGAAGTGGAAGAGAAATTGCTCCATGTATACCCACAGACCATCAATTTTGTGTTTTGCTGTTCATCATAATTGTAACATATGCTTTGCCAATACTTGATTAATATGGGACTCAATATGGAAAGTGCCACTTTTACATTATATGTCCTATTTTCAAACAATGTATGCTTTATATAGCACGTTTTTGATGCATGTTCTTCATATTTATGTTAGATGTATACATCATTATACATTTCATTCGTTGATACAAAGGAATACCAGTGTGTTTAGAGCGAAAAAACAGATTATAATGGACTGATGGTTGTGTTTTTTCACTACACAGGTTTCTATTTGGTTATATTAATACGTTTTTTTAATCAACGCAAGAGAGTCCATCATGTTGTCTTGATAAAGATGGAAATATTTTAAAACCATCGAAACGCGTCGACGCCTTTTTAACTACATAATCCGTGAACACAGGCGACAGAACGAGTTGAAAACCATAAAAACACCAAGTTCTACGCAGAAATTAGTGTGATATCACGGATATGTAAAGTCTAATGACATACTTTGTTTTGTCTATTTTTTACTCTCTTCCTTTTAGTATGTGTTGTCTATGTTTTTTTTTTTGTGAATCTGTTTTAATTATGTACTGTTTATGTGAATATTGCCAGATACAATGCCAATTACTATTGTGTTATCACATGTGAGATTTTGTGAATAAATATATATTTTTGTTTTTCGATAAATTTATTGTTTTTAAACTTGCCTGTTGATTATACATGGTCCAATCGTCTCTAGCTCTAGACAGTTAGAAGGGTTGTTTCTCTAGTACAACAGATGGTTGAGCACATAGATTGATGTAACTTTGACCTGAGGATTGTTTCCTTTTCACATGGAGAGCCAACTCCATTGCGATACTCAAGCCCCTTTAGGTGAGCAAGCAAAAAACACACAATTGATGAACGGAATGCAGAACAAATCAAAACATTCACCCCCAGTCCAGAGATCTGGGTTAAATCCATCATTCTTTTGCTCACCATGCCACCGAAGTTTAGACCTGGCCATATGCAAATCAGTCTTGACCCTGTGCATCATGGGAACAGTCCAGCCCGATCTGCCAAGCCAGGTCCTCCCTGGGATGTTGGTCCTGTGCTCTGGTGAATGTATGACATTGTTCTGCATTCTGTCCATCAATTGTTCTTTTTGCATTTGTCACCCCCAGTGGGACGGGTATGCCCAGACGTGGATCCCATGCTCTCCATGCCACTGGAGTCAAGCTATCCTAAGGTCCTAACTGGAATGGCATGGTGAGCTTAAAAACAATGGATTTAGGCCCAGATCTCTGTACTGTGGCAAATGTATGACATTGTTCTGCATTCTGTCCTTCAATTGTTCTTTTTGCATTTGTCCCCCCGAGTGGAACGGGTATGCCGAGACGTGGGTCCCGTGCTCTCCATGCCACTGGAGTCAAGCTATCCTGGCTGATGAGGGCTGAAAGCCCGAAACCGGTCCTAGGATGCTTGTTTCCAGTCCAGGGAGGACCTGGCGTGGCAGTTCGGGCTGGATTGTTCCCGTTGGGCGCAGGGTCAAGACTGATTTGCATACGGCTGGGTCCAAACTGGAACGGCATGGTGAGCAAAAAAACTATGGATTTAGACCCAGATCTCTGTACTGGGGTGAATGTATGACATTGTTCCGCATTCTGTCCATCAATTGTTCTTTTTGCCTTTAGGTGACCAGGCCCCTACTATATAGAGTCTTCACCATGTGCAGAACTCTTCCCCCACTCCCTGCAGGCAACCAAGCCCCTAGGTGGTCAAACCCCAGTACACACAGCCTCCACACTCTGCACAACTCTTGACAGAAAGCCCACTCCCTCTAAACATTCCCATCGTCTTAGGTGGTAAAGCTCCTACCATGCACAGCTAGTGCCTTATGCACAACTCTTCACGGCGAGCCCACTACCTCCAGCCGCCCAAGGTCCCATAGGTTGTCAAGCCCCAAATGTGCACAGCGTTTGCCCTGTAGACAACTGTTTACGGAGAGCCCACACTATCCAGACACTCAAGCCCCATTAGTTGGCCAAGTCCCAAGTACTCACAGCATTAGCCCTGTGGAGTACTCTTCATGTAGGGCCCACTCCCTCCAGCATATAAAGCCCCATTAGGTGGGTAAGCCTCTACTACACACAGCATTCGCACTGTACACAGCTGTTCATGAACAGCCCATCCAGACACCTTAAAAAATGCAGTCTATTAAAGCATTGAAAAACTGAAATGTGAATTAAAATTGAGTAGTGTAAAAGAAGAAGAAAGAAAATCTTTTAGGGGCAAGAACTAAAATTAAGTGAGAAAAAAATGTCTTTCTTTTGAAGTTTTAAATCATTGGTTATTGTATTTAAGAGAATAACAGAAGAAGAAATCTCATTATTGTTTATAAACAAAATTGTTAATTTTGGGAGTTTTACAATAACTTTTGCTTTTAGTCTCAATAGGAGATGACCTTTAGTAGATTTTACAAAATTATTAATCTAATAATTCTACTAATGATACTAGTGATCTTAATTGGCCTGTTGGTGGGATATAACTATAGTACAGAATGAAGTAATACATACCACACTGACACAAAGGAAATGTTTAGCTAGTGGATAGTATTTATGCTAAAATGTTGACTGAAGATATTGGGATAATGAATTGTTAAAACAGCTATGTATACACTTTTGTAACTACCATCTTCCTCAGGTGGAGGCTCCACTTCTTTACAGCTTCTGATTTCTTATAGTGTGCTGTGTAATGTGTTTGTTGGTATGTTTAACAAAAAATAGTTTTTGTCTCCAAACTTATCAGATTTCTATCTCCAAAGATGAAGATGTTAATAAGGGTCTTAAATAAGGTCTTTTTCTTAATACAATTGCACACATTAAGCAGAAAATAAAAAATACTAACCTGGAACAAGTATGTGGTCTGTGTAATGAAGAGCATGAGTTTAAAAATGAATATAATCAGAGGAGAGTTAAAATTATGAGAGAATGGAGAGAAGAGACTGCAACATGGTCAAGACTGATTTACATAGAGGCCTTGCGAATGCTCCAAATGGACACAAGTTCATCCCAAGTGCCTCAGCTGATCATAACACCTAGAACCACCAATGGTAATACTGGAACAAAATACGCACACACACTTTTCAAAACTTAAAGATCTAGAGCTTGCTCCCTATATTTGATGATTAAAGTCAGGAAAAATAGTATTAATATAGTTTGTCCAGGATATGCATGGGGTATGTTATTTTAAATCACCTATTGGAGAGTAAATGCCCACACATTACCAAACACAATTATATACAATCAGTATGTGAAGATGTATTAATCTAATTAAAAATTTCCGTAAGGATGCAATTATCTGCATTTAGACTTTTTTCTTTAAACAAAGATTTCTAGCTACAGATAAAAAAAAATACATTCTTCAGAAATTGAATATATCGAGGGCTTCAGGAATTTGGGGGCATATTTACAAGCCAGGCGAAAAAATTATCGCCGCTTTAGCGCCAGAAAACTGCCGCTAAAGCGGCGATAATGGGCTTGATAATATACTCTATGGAATTCCAATTGAAGCCCATGTTAGATGTCCTTCACATCTAACATGGGGTTCAATTGGAAATCCATAGAGCATATTATCAAGCGCATTATCGCCGTTTTAGCGGCAGTTTTCTGGCGCTAAAGCGGCGATAATTTTATCGCCTGGCTTGTAAATATACGCCCCCTGGTTGTTAGCTAAAGAAAATGAAATTTGTGAGAAAAAAATACATGACGGCATGTGTTCATTCACGCATATATTTAAGAACTCCAGTTCCATGTGCCAAGCCAGTTCCCGTGTAGTTAACCAAATAGTAATATTTCATGCTAAACAACCATGAACACTAGTTCCTTGCCATTTTTTAATATGCATGTAAATAAGGAATGTATCTCACACCATAGGGCATATTTACAAACCGTACCACTACGCGAACGTCACTTTTTGTGACGCTCCAGTGGCATAGCGGCATTTCCCAAACACTTAATGTGGCTTAGCGCCACCTTGTAAATATGCCCCATTCTACTGAAGTCCTCTGTGCCAAAGGGGCGTTAAATGGGTGTTGCAGTGGGCATTCCACCGCAACACCCAATGATTTTTTAAGCTGTCCCAGATTTACAAGGCTGAAGCAGTGCCAAAAACTAAGCCCAGGGAATATCTGGTCTTAAAATTGCAATATGAGGAAAAAATCTAAATTTTTTGTTGTTTTTTTGCTCTACGTTTGCTGCATTTTACAGTACATATAGAAAGATAAAATTGCCATTATTGATTGTTTATGTGCAGGAAGGTGTCCCTTCCTGCACATAAACAATTGCCCCTGCAGCGCAGGCACCCATGCAACATGGCGGCAGGATTTTTAATTTTGCGCCAGTGCTACAGGCAACACAGGGGTGCACCATATACCTATGAATACGGCACATCCATGCATTTGAAAAATGTCAGAGCGCGGCGTTGCCAAATTTGACATCGTACCGCGATCCGACATTTTTTTGTAATTATGCCCCACAATTCTTAACACTATTTAAACAAAGCTCATGTACAGTTTAGTACATGCTGCAACAAGGTGATGATCAAAGAGACAACTGTAGTGCAAATTCTGTATATAAAATTAGATGGCAGAGTTCGACTACCAATTTAAGATTCCTGAATCAGACCATTAGGATTTGCTGGTGTTTTTGACATGGTTTTTGTATCTCCCATCAAAAATGCCCTCGCACTGAACAACTGTTTCTTCCCATTAAAAAGCCTTAGCTATTCCAGGTAGTCAAGTGCTATTTCAGTGTTCAGTGCATTTAAGTGCCTGCAAGCATTTCAGACCTGAATCATTTCCCAGAGGAGGTTAGTTGGTCTCATGTTGTTGTACGTACAGAAATGGAACTACACTTCAAACCTTCATTTGCGTTGTGGACACTGATAAGAAATGACAGCAAGGACTGCTGCATATTTTATGACACAAAAGGACATTGCTATTCCACACAGACCTTGCTCATGCCTGCAAAGGCACTTTGCTCGATAAGTGATTTGTTCCAACTGCTTTTAATTCAAGTATAAACATGACAAGATGCAAAAAATGTTACATTTAAACTTTAATATTTAATGTCACTTGTAGTGATTGGTATATCACATGACAGTAAATATAGTACTCAGCACCTAAACAAATGCATGCTTTTTTTTTTAAACAACAGCCCTTATTACTGAGGAAGACATGGTGTTGTGGTTTCAGCATGTCCAAACTGCTTTATGGAAAACACATGCCAAGGTATGTATTGTGACTGATGACATCAATACCCACCCCAGTTGAAATGGGTGAACAAGAATGGCCGCCATTATACCCTTTATGTGAAGTCCAGCATTATACCAGTGGTGAGCATCACCCTTTAGACAGAAATGTCCAAAATATGACAAGAATGACGACCTCAAGGTCACTGACGAGTCCGATCTTTCCAAACAAACTCACTGCCGGTCCCAAATTGCCACCTACATGCCACAGAAGGGCTTCAGTGCCAGTGGTGCATACAATCTGCCAAGAGTTGCCACAAATATGCCATGGAACCCAGCACACCTATGTCTTCTCTACTTGGATTGTACTACAGAATATTGACCACAAAAACTTTGTCTAACAGATACTGAGTAATCAAATAATTACTTTTAATGGTGTGTATATAAAATACACAAATATAAAAAAGAAAAAATAATTACAACTATTAGATTCACCAAAGTATAATAAGTGAAAATACAGACAACTATCATTTTAAGTTCTAACCAACGTAATGCAATTAAAAAAAATGTGCTGTCTAATCTGAATAAAACAATGTAAAATAAAGCATTAAAAGTATTGAACACAAAAACGTTTATCGTCAATATGAAAACAATCTCAATCGAAAAAAGTTTATGCACACACTACACGTAAATTTGCTTATCGGGAGAATAAACAAAATGAGAACCAGAATAAGAAAACCAATCATATGCAAATGAAAATGTTTAACCAATCATGCCAGTAATAACTACTAATAAAGTACTATACATATAAGAGACGCTAAGTGCACACTGTGCCTGCACCATGAGTAATGAAGAATAAAGCCAGTCACACTGT
The DNA here is from genome assembly GCF_964204655.1 of Triturus cristatus. NCBI lineage: Eukaryota > Metazoa > Chordata > Amphibia > Caudata > Salamandridae > Triturus > Triturus cristatus. The sequence goes on from NC_140590.1 coordinate 1,578,847,882, forward strand.
GCGAGAAGAAAGCACTCCAGCTTCATGAGCTAGGTGTAAATTGTTACATACACACGAGAGCACAAGGTATCTGAGTATCCTCGTGCGGTCGCGTGTGGGTATGATGTTGTTTACTTATGAAGCAGGTATGTTGAGACGTGCGCCCCTGTGCACATTGTGTCTCTTTGAAATACACATAGTTGGGAGCTCATGGGTGGTTATGGCTCAAATGCGGGATACGGATATATATATATGTGTTCGTTATGCCGTTAGATTCATTGAACCGTAACTTGAACTTATGCATATTCTGCTGTACTCCAGTCACTTGAATAAAAGAGAAAATCATACGTTACTGCTTCCTGTGTTTTCCTGGATTTCCGTATTTGCAGTTATCCACTTTCTCAACACTGGCGGCGAGCGGTTGAACCACGTTATTTTCAAGTATTTAGTGGATTTTCTGGATTTGCCTTTCGTCAGTATCTCGCAACGTTTTGGACTTTCCACAAGCAGAGACGCCTTCTGGTTGTTTTCTCTCGCGGCACAGCATGTCAGCAGAAGCATTTTTATTTGATTGATTACTGGGCGTTTCCTTCCGTTTCTCCACGGTGACGTTTGCTGTGCTTGTTGACCCTCGCAGCACCTCGTTGGCTCACGGAGGTACCCGTTTCAAGGGATTTATTCATTTAATGCCTCATTTGGTCTACAGAAGTTACTCCAACCAAGGCAGTTTCTTGGTTTAGTTTTCATTGAAGCTGTCTATCATGAGGAAGTGTTTGGTTAACTTCTACGGCATCTATGATTCACCACTAGCATCGCAAATCTTGTGCTTCCTAACATGTTATTACACATGTTATGCTAACATTTTTGTACTTTATTTATTCTGGTAGCATTTGTGCATACTTAGGTTTGAAAGGAACTGCATTTAATCTACGTGTACACTTAATCACAGTGATACATCCACTATCCACGCCTTTTAAGACAACGGTGACTACTTTTATTATTTTAAATTGTTGTTTTATTCTTTCTGCTCTTTTAGACAACGAAGACTATTCTTATTATTTTAAATTGTTGTTATTTCCATTGCTTTTTCACATTTAAACAAGTATGTCAGGAATTGTACCACCCCCATCTTTCTCATTCCTGGTGAACCATCAATGGCTTGGGATATATGGGAATCTGTATTCTTAGCCTATGTTGAGGTACTTGAAGGTGAAGAGTGTGAACTAGAAAGTAAATTGGCACTTTTGAAACATTGCTTAGGGGGTATGGGTTTAAAAGAATTTAGGAATATTCTGCCTTTAGTTAATCCTGGAAACATTAATGTCTATCAATATGCAGCTAAGCAACTAAATCGAAGAAATGGGAAGAAAACCAACATTGTTATGGAGAGATTTATATTCTACTTTAGAAAACAGTTAGCTAATGAGTCTATTGACGATTATGTTTCATCGTTAAGATCTCTTGCTGTCCCATGTGATTTTGAACATATTTAATATGAACAAGTGTTAAGGGACCAAATATTAATGAGAACTAATAAAAAGAAAATCCAAGAGAGGTTGTTGACTACGTCTGATATGTCTCTTAATGCTGCTATTGATATTGCCAAAGCAATTGAACATGCTGAGAAGATTGTACAAGAGATAAGAGGCACAGAGAGGTGTGATGAGCAAGCTGTCCCTAAAGGTCCTGATAAAAACAAAAAAATATGTTCCTTCCAAGTTTAGTAATTTTCAAAGAAATGACAAATATAAAGATCCAAGACAAGACAATAAAAGAGGGATTTACTTATGTTATAGATGGGGCAGCAGTGGGCATCTAGGGAACTCCAGATATTGCCCTGCTATAGAGAAATCTTGACTTAAATGTGGGAAGAAAGGACATTTTAGTTGAGTATGTAGATCAATTCCTAAAAGAGTAAATTTTGTACACTTTTCTGATGATTTTGATTCCTCCTATGAATATGATGAACAAGATGTAAATACTATATTAAACTTAGGTGAGAGTAGCAATAAGTTTCCTTCTTGCCACGTCCCAATTAATGGTGTGTGTACACATGTATTGGTGGATTCATGTGCTTGGTATACTATTTTGTCCCTTGATGTTGTCAACAAAAACTGGCCCAATGTAGAAGTAAGTAACCCAGATATTAGTCCTGGTGGATATACTGGCCACAAAATTGAGTTGGTTGTCTATTTTTGGGCCAATTTAAGTTTTTCTGGCCGCTCCACATATGGAAAAGTTTATGTATCCAAGAAGGGGCAATCGCTTTTGGGTTGGCCACATCAAGAAGAAATGGGAATAATATTGACCCTAATGCTAATCCTCAAGTCTTTACCAAAGGAATTACTACTACTAGTACACATGATTCCACCAAAATCACACATGAATTAAAAGAGTCATTCCCTAAAGTGTTCAGTGACAAGTTGGGAACTTATCAAGGGTTTAAACATTCCATCAGAGTTATGGAGGGTTCTATTCCTGTGCGTCATAAAGTAAGAAATGTTCCCGTCTCTTACAGAAATAAACTCAAAGATATGTTGCAAGACCTATGTGGCAAAAACATTATTGAACCTGTAGAATCATCACCATGGGTTTCTTCCATCGTGATTTCGGTCAAACATTTTGGGGAATTGAGATTATGTGTAGACTTGCGCAGTTTAAATAGTGCCATCTGGGTTGATGCCCATCCTCTCCCAAATTTACATGAAATGGTATCAACTTTAGCGGGCACCAATGTTTTTTCATGTCTAGACCTTGCTAGCGCATACCACCCAGTAGCGGTCCTTGGAGGGAGTTCCGTGGGGCAGTGAGGCTGGGCGGGGGAGGGGCAGGGTGGGGGAATGTAAACACCGGAATATGGATGAACGGAGGGAAGTACACATTTAAATAAATAAAACGAATTCCTTTGCGCGCGCTGCATTGCAAAATGCGATGCAGCACGCGCAACAAAATTCGTTTTATTTATTAGGTGTGTGTATGATGTTGTTTACTTATGAAGCAGGTATGTTGAGACGCGCACCCCTGTGCACATTGTGTCTCTTTGAAATACACATAGTTGGGAGCTCGTGGGTGGTTATGGCTCAAATGCGGGATGCAGATATATATATATACGAGGCGGCAATAGAGAAAGTGCCCTGAGACGATTGGAAACGCAATATATCCTCGAGCTTGATACCAAACAACCTAATGGTTGGAATATTATGGAGGACTTGTATACTTGTCTTTAAAAATTCAAATAATTCAATCCACTTAACAACTCAAAGATATAGTATGTAACAACTATGAAGGCACTGTTAATCTAGGGGCCTTTTTCAGCAAGTTCCTACATAATACAATGATATAATGTATATTTTTCAGTAGATGCGGTCACTATAGAGTTGTACACATAAATCGAAGTGTCCAAGTCAGCAACAGTATCGCTATTTTTTCAATAGTTGATATGAGAAGTACAGCACTGCATACATTATTTATAATGATATTTATTAGAACTGTTTTATGGTATTAAATTTTATAACATTGGAATTTTAGGATATTTAATGGAACTATTTTATTAGATTTTAATTTATTATCTATTATACCATGTTATTTAATACTAGTATTGATGAACAATCCTATGTACTTCTCCAATACAATAACACTGTGATTTCTCCAAGATAACAACACTATGACTCTAGACACCGCACGTTTACAGTACTTGGTAATGTATTTATACAAATACACAACAATGGTACCAAAACTTGAACACTCTGACTAAGACTCAACAAATTGATGTATCTTGAGGTGAATCTTAGGAAATCTAAGAAAAATGTATCTGACCATACACTATATAGCACTTGCACTTTATTCGCTACTGCACTTTCTCTTATCTTATATATAGATTTCACTACATTGAAGGAGTAAAACATCATGAGAAGTTGAATATTTATGACAGAGCAGGCAGTGTCACATTACTAAATGTTGTTGGTGTAAAAATGTTATTATTTACAATATTGAATTCATTAATGTTTTGGTATTTATCCATCTACATTCCGCAACATGTTGACACATTAATATGACCAGTGATTTGAATTATCTTTTAATCAGAAATGCTGTAAGCTGCCGCAGTCTTTGTACAGTCTTTTTACTATGTGTATACATACCTTCATTGCACTGTCACTTTAAAAACGTAATGACGCTTTGTACCCCTGTCATGTGATCAAGGTTCTTTTTGAACCGAAACGCGTCAGGACCGAACATGCTAATAAATTATACACTTTGGCACCTACTTGTGGTCCGTCTCCGTCTATGGCGTGAAGCTGAGGATTGACGGTGTGATATGATATATATATATATATATATATATATATATATATATATATATATATATATATATATATATTACCTACTGGCGATAGCCAGTAGGTAGTTATAGTTAGGACCACGTTTCCATAGGAAAACCTCAACATTCTATTTTGAATAACTTTGGCGCCGGTCGACGAATCCTCGCAAATTTTTCAAAATAGGTGGGGCGCTACGCTCCGCTCCTACCCTGAAAGTCTCGGGGGGATCCGTCAAGCGGGGGCTGAGATAAAAGGGGGGTCCCAAAACGCGTTTTTCCCATGCATTTTTCCATAGGACCTTTAGAACGAGCTACAGCCCGAACGGCTGAACAGAATTACTCAAAATTTGGCAGAGAGGTAGTCCCTAGGTCAAGGAAGTGCCTTTTGTAGGTTTGGTGTAAATCTGTTCAGTAGATTCTGAGAAAATAGCCTTTAAATCAATATATATATCTGAGCCAGCTTACGGTACGCTTACCGTACGCTTACGGTAAGCGTACGGTGGCGTGCGCGAGCGCGATTCTGATTGGCTCTTAGATCTTAGTAAACATTCGAATCGGCCGAAACCAGGAAGCGGCGGCCGCCATTTTGTCTCTCGCACTGAGAGTGATTTTTAAAATATCAAGCCCAAAAACATGTAAAGGGGCTGTTTTGACAACTCCCTCCCACATAGTCATGTTGAGGGAGTCCCCAAACATCCCCCAAGTGCAAAAACGGTTTTATTTTTTTTTCGGCAATTTCGCGGGGTACGCTTACCGTACGCTTACCGTAAGCGTACGGTAAAAAAATAAAAATAAAAAAAACACTATCCACACTTACCCCACCCTCTGTGCTTTTGGTGGCCGAAGGCCACCAAAAGCACAGGGCTTATGTTAAGGGCAAAAAACACTATCCACACTTACCCCACCCCCTGTGCTTTTGGTGGCCGAAGGCCACCAAATGTACAGGGCTTATTATAAGGGAAAAAAACTTAGCATTTAAAAAACCGTACTAATTCACTGAAAAAACCATAGGTTTCACACACGTTATAGTTAGGAATTAGCATTTAAAAAACCTTGCAAATTCACTGAAAAAACCATAGGTTTCACACATGTTATAGTTAGCGGAAATTTTACTGATAAAAAACCAGTGAAATTCCCCCGTTATAGTTAGCGCAGGCAACTATAACTCACGCGACTGCAATCTTCTGCTGATGACATATGTGTCTTTATGAAAAAAAAATATTTGTAATATATGTATAGCTAAAAATGTATGGAAGAAGACATGGGCAAATAAGTGTCTAAATACAGTATTAGCATCAGCAGAGGATTGCGGTCGCGTGAGTTATAGTTGCCTGCGCTAACTATAACGGGGGAATTTCACTGGTTTTTTATCAGTAAAATTTCCGCTAACTATAACATGTGTGAAACCTATGGTTTTTTCAGTGAATATATATATATATATGTGTGTGTTTGTTATGCCGTTAGATTCACTGAACCGTAACTTGGACTTATGCATGTTCTGCCGTACACCAGTCTCCTGAATAAAAGAGAAACTCATACGTTATTGCACCCTGTGTTTTCCTGGATTTCCGTATTTGCAGTTATCCACTTTCTCAACATAAATATTTGAAAACATATGAATTTACTTAAGTGAGTTTAAAATTAGCATTACACATCAAATATTGGTAACTAACACATATTTCTTTTTTTAACTTCTACTATATATTTCCAATACAAAAAGTTCAACAAATTATTTTATTGCAAAAATGGAGAAAAGAAGAAAGTAAAGAACAGCTATACCAGAAAACTAGTACACCACCAAAACAAGGGAAAGTGGAAAAGTAAGTCTACAAATGTAACTGTATTGCTGACATTAATATAATGCAAGGAAAACTAAGAAAACATAAGTGTTGCATACAACTATGACTATTTTTATTGTTATGTATGGCTCTCATAGACATCCTCTAAAATTTATTTCAGATTCCAAATGTCACAGCTCACTGATATAACATAGCAACAGTTGATGGCGAAATTGTTTACCCACTGTTGTGATGTCATAAAGGCCATCCAGGGCAGTCTGAAAGGGCTCTATGAGAGCCTCTCAGTGCTGTGCTGCTTGTCTGCTTTGAATGAAGCAGAAATCACAGCTGCAGAAGGCAAAAGGAAGTCCGAGAAGGTGGTTGTGGTTGGTTAGGGTATGCAGGTAAGGTTTGTTTTAATAATTTGGGACAGGGAGGAGAGGCAGTGTTATTAATGGCTCACCCATTAGTCTTCTGCCCCTGCATAGCAGTTGAAAGCAGGGAAAGATGATACATAAAATTAAATTATAGACCATCAGGTACAGTATTTATTGTGCATGATAAATAACACCTAATATGGACGCTGTTATTGCTGCTGTCATGTTGGGCTCTACAGGGGTGGCTCACCTTTGCCTGCTGACAACGTTATGATCCCTGGTGGGACCCCCGTCCCAGGGAACATCGCAAGCAGCCACCTTTCACCCTCCCTGTTTTTTTCTTGGTTCCAGTATCACCCTGGTGGGAACATCAAGTCCCAGGGTGCAAAGCGCAATCCTTCAGCTGCAGCTGACGAGGGGGAGGCACTGCAACACCTGTGCGCATAAAGCGCCGCCTCTACCCCCGCAGACTCGGATGCTGTTATTTTTGCTGTTGTGTTGGGCTCTGCTGGGGGGGCTCACCTTTGCCTGCTGACACAGTTGTGATCCCTGGTGGGACCGCCGTCCCAGGGAACATCGCAAGCAGCCACCTTTTACCCTCCCTGCACTTTTCTTGGTTCCAGTATCACCCTGGTGGGAACATCAAGTCCCAGGGTGCAACGTGCAATCCTTAAGATGCCGCTGACAAGAGAGGGAGGCACTGCAACACCTGTGTGCATAAAGTGCCGCCTCTACCCCCGCAGCGCGGGATGCGCACGGGCAAAGCCTGGGCCAAGGGTGGGCCCGTCAGTGCCCGTCAGTGACTGTCAGTGCCTGTCCGAGACCGTACAAGACCGGACCGGGCTACACCATTAACATCTGCATCCTCACAAGGACTACAGGTACTACAGGAAAAGAGGGTGAGTCCGGTGAAACTGGTGCACAGAAGTAATTGTTTCCCCACACATGTCATTGTTGTAAATTAACTCGAAGGGCATAAGGGAGTTGGTAGTGGTCAATCTGCAGAAATCACTGGGCTTGCAAAGCGAGGTCGATGAGTTTTTCTCTTTTGCACATATCCGCTTCCTTCCATCTCACGGATATCGAGCAAGCATAAAGACACTGGCGACTTCCATATTTTAACCTCCCCCAGATTAGAAGGAGCACTTGGAACTTTTTTGGTTCACATTGACTCAGTCGACTTGTTAAAATTCAGCTTCTTGTCTATGGTTGTTTACTATTCGTACTGTTGTGAGAGGTAACATCTGCGCAAGTGGGGCTCAAAAACAAACAGGGTTATACGGGGAACATCCAACATGGGTAAAAGGAAAGCAGAACCTTCAACTAAGGCAAATGGGGGATCAAAGGGATCAAAGTCTTCACTTATGAAATATCTCTCTGGGGCAATAGGCACCATAGAGAAACAAATTGATACCTTGGAAATCACCCTTAACCAAGGCATTGGGCAGTGCGAAGAATTAAATGAACCCACAACTAAAGAGCATGCGGCCCGTAGCTCCCCAAAGTTAGATGAACCCCTGACTAGGAATTCATTGGTATATGTAAATGGGGACATTCAGGAAGTGTCTGACCCCATAGTTTTATCCGACTTTGAGGAAGTGAGCCAACCTCCCCCAAACGCCCTAGAAACCCAGATATAAATACAGTGACACCAGAAAAGGATCTAAACCCCAACATTCCCAAGATAGTGGGGAAAAACGGAAGAAGGCCAATAAGAAAACTAAAAATGATACAGGAGAACAGGGCAGCGGGTACAATACACTCGTAAAAATACGCAGAAGGAGGAAATGGGAAAAATCAAGTGTAGATTGGAAGCCTTCCAAAAGTCAGTTGAAAACAGCCTAGAGAAACTTCTGGCTAGAATTGTGGTAATTGAAGACCTTCTTAAAAGTAAACAGGGTATATGTATTCATGAGATCCCTAAGCCCCCCGACAATCAGGTAACGACCGACCGACCCCTCAGGACTGACAGGACTGACATTAAAAACGGTATAGCTAATCCCCCGGAAGGCAATAAACGAGGACAGAGTCAAAAATCGCCAGGAGCATCCACACACCCTGTAGGAAGATCAAACCCACATGCGATCCCTCCTTGTGCAATCTTCTCAAACGAGGACCGCACCAGTTTGAATTTGCCACCTGAGGCCACCCCTTATACCATCATCTTGGCAAATGTACCACAGTTACCACCATGAGTGGATGAATCTTGGGAGGCCCTTAGAAACAAGGTTCTCTGCTGGCTCGGCACCAAAACCGGGCTAACTGAGATATGGTTTGGTGAGTTCAAAATGGCAAGAAGGGTGGGCTGGGTGGGGAGTAGGGACGCGTCACAGTCTGGCGATTGTATAGTCCTCACTTTTCAGAACACCCAAACTGACCCGTGAGATCGTATTTAGACTGGGTAGTGAGCACGTGATAAACAGTGAAATAAATGTACTGCCTTTGGGCTATTTTTATCCCCCAAAAAACTACTTACAACAACACCCCCAGCGACGTGCCCCAACTCGTCCCCCAGGGATGTATGATGTAACAACGCGTACCATTACAACGTAGTATGTTACATTGCGGTTTTAACAACGCAAGTCGTTACATCAACTTGCGTTGGAGGGCGCTGGACATAGGAATAGTGTGAATTACTATTCCAACTCCAGTCTACGTACAGTAGGGAAGGTGTTGGAAAGTAATTCACACTATTCCTTATCCTACAGCGCCCTCCAGTGCAAGTCAGTGTAACGACTTGCGTTGTTAAAACCACGATGTAACCATACCGCGTTGTAATGGTTGCGTGGTAAAGGATGTTTCCCGTCCCCCAGTTAACCAATTCAGAATACCAACTCACAACAGGTTTGATATACTCCCGTCACTCGAAGATATAGATTGACTTAATAACGAGGGCAGCATCATAAAGGTAAGCAAATTTCTTCTGCCGAACTAGACCAATTGAGTTGCAAGGGAACACACCAAATTGAGACTAATTTAACACATGTCATTAATATCATATTCACATATCAAAATCAAGGGTCACCAGTGAACGATCAATCTAGGATTGCCGATACTGGTCTCCATGAAGGTCTTAGGAACGTAGAGTCGAGAATGCCAACAAAAACTTCAAAGTGCACATCTCTCGCACCTCCAGAAAACTCCTTTTACAATGTCCACATACCCATGATTGAGCGCAATCTCACTGACAATAACAATCTAGGAGTGAGTAGGACATGTAAGACTAATTTATTGATCTGGAACGTGGCGGGACTAACCCCTAAGTTTACCAACCTAGCCTGGCTAGAATTTATACAGCCCTTTGAAGTCTTGTGTTTACAAGAAACATGGGTGGACACTGCACAACACCTACATGGGTTTAAAACATTATTTACCCCCCCCCCCCCCGCCCACCAAACATGGTAGGAAGAAGGGTGGTCTATGCACTTATATTTCTTACAGAATGAAGGCCAAGAAAACTTACTTTATGGTCAATAATACTTACTATCAAATCCTAAAGCTGCATGTAGACAGCTTTTATTCCATTGTCCTCTTGAACTTCTATAACAATATTACAATAACACAGATAGATGCGGTCCTGAGGCATCTTTGAAACGATCTGGATAAGTCACAAAAGGAAACAAACAAGGATCCCTGCGTAATTTGGGGCGAGGACTTTAATATCGCTTTGGGTTCCCATGCCAAGGGTGGTATCTGCAGTCTAACATATGAGGAAGACAAAGATTTAAGCCATTTTTTACACACATGTCTGGGAAAGCAACTAAACAATATTAAATACTCTGCAGATTTGGGCTTTGCAAATGAACTATGCTCTTCCCCGACAGCCTTTAGTAGTACATATAACGGACGTGGGGTAGGTAGTACCATAGATTATCTGCTAGTTTCAAATAGACATGCCCAATGGGTGCATAACTTCAAAACCCTATTGCTCCCTTTAGCGATCACTTACTGATCGGTGTCCCCTTGGATATGCCAATTAATATGACAACCAAAAGGGACATCACAAAACATATAGTTCACAACATCACCCTTAATGGAACCAATGGGTACACAATCAAATGGGTGGGGTGGACACAGCCACGTTAACAAAAACACTTTTAAGTAACCTTAAAGATGAATTTGCAATCTGCCTGGACCATAAGGCTGCAGGCTCTGACATTCTCAATTCATTCCAGAACAGAACAAGGGCCATAAGGAAGAATCTACTTAGAGCACATAAAACACAAGATAACACCAACAAAGGTTTGTTTGATACTAACTGTACCAAGGCCCTTGCAGCTTTAAAAACTGCCCTACATAGACAGCCTAGAGATCCAGCTGAGGTGAAAAGGGCAAGGATTGTATATAGAACTATGATTATAGATCGTAAGGTGACGATAAAAAAAGAATTATGGCAGGCTCTCTATAAAGCATCTGAACTAAACGACAGTAAGGGTTTTTGGAAGGCTGTAAATGCCCCGTTCCTGGCCCCCAAGGGTGGCCCATCAATTGAATCAACAATTGGGGAGGATCAGTGGGTAACACACTCCTCTAAATTATATAGTGATAACACTGACACAGGCCAGGGAACGGACATCATGACAAGCAATGTAAACTATTATCCAATAGATCTTGATATCAGCGTGGATGAGGTGTTCCTGGCCATTAACTCGAGTGTGGGGGGAAAAAGCCCCTGGCCCTGATTCTATTCCCATAGATCTATACAAGGCCACGCCCCTGTTATGGGGCCCCCTATTAACCTCTGTTATAAGGGCATGCTGCAAACGGGGATTCATCTCTACCTGGGCTGAGTCCATATTAGACCGCAATGAATCAGCCTGTTATAGGCCTATCTTGTTGCTGGACTCTCTCGCGAAGGTGGCTGGATGGAATGCAGACATGGGCTGAATACAGGGGCGTGATCTCAGAACTTCAATGTGGATTTCAACAAGTTCTTGGAACAGTAGAGCTGGTCCTTAACCTGAGTTTGATCTGGGGGAAGTATATATATGCCAAACAGGGAAACCTTTTCTTATGCATTGTTGATTTAAGTTCAGCGTTTGATTGTGTTAATCATGGAAAGCTATGGAGTATATTAGAGATTATGGGCGTTGAAGTTCCGCTTAATAATTTTTTAAGACAAACATATCAAGGCGCGCAGGCCAGCATCCACTATGGCAGGGCAGGCGAACGCACCCCAAAATTCTCAGTAAAAAAAGGGGTCAGGCAGGGTTGTGTTTTAGCCCCCTTCCTCTTTACATTGCACATAAATGGTCTCGGTGAAATATTGTCACAGGAATGTCAAGATCTCCCTCGCATAGGTAAACGTTCAATTAGAGCTTTAATGTATGCAGACGATGCAGTTCTTTTATGTCGTACACAGGTAGGGCTGCAGAAAATTGTTACTAGGTTTGTAACCTATATGTCCAATCTGAACCTTAAAGTAAACATTTAGAAAACATATGTTATGACGTGCTGCAAACCTAGAGTTAAGGGTCGCAACATCGTCATTGAACTTACCAAATTTCTTTCCTATTTGGGAATTGTTTTTGAACATAGGGGTTCTTGGGCAAATACAATTACCACGAGAAAACTATTATTTGCAAAAGCTACAGACTTGTTTGTCAATTTTGCTAGAAAGTTGGGTCAGCGCCCAATATACGAATTGATAAAAATTGATAAAAGCCAAATGTATTTCTACGGCAATCTTCAGGGCTGGCAAATGGGGATTTGCCAATGTGGACTCACTTCAAATAATAGAGAATAAGTTCTTAAGATACCTGCTGGCAGCCCCAAACAGTACTGCGACGTATATTTGCCACGCTGAGTTGGGAATTCCTTATCTGACAGACCTGATCAAAATGCAACCTGTGCTTTTGTGGTATAAAATATGGACCAGTACAGCCACCGGTCTTTACCAGGATATAATTAACGATTGCCTTAATATGCAACAAATTCAAAAAACTGAAATTTAATTTCCATAAGTAACACCAGCATTAAATGCGATTGTCAATCAAAGCATTAATGGGTTGCAATGTATTAGTTCCAAAAACATTGGTAGTGCATAAAATATTTACAGTGCTCTCAGCGTGAGAAGAATGAAGGATGGGGCAATGGTAGTGAATTGGTAAGTGAGGGACAGGGTAAAGTTGTAGTGACAAAGACACAGTTACAATTATGTACAAGATGACCTTTCCAGCCTAATACAGGTCAGTTTGTTCCCATATATACATTGCTCATTGATACGTTTTCAATTAGGTTCTTCCAATCTATGAGTTTGTAGATGTTTAAGTGAAATGGTCTACGTTTCGACCCCAGCAGGATAGAGGGTGAGTGGTGTCGGGGTCTTCGTCACAACAGTTCTACAGGTGAGCACCTATGAATAATTAATATGGGTTCAGTGCAACGGTAAGGTAGGTATCAGTGGTGAAAAGTCTGATAGGTGAATGCATTACCACCTACTTGTATGAAGAAGGACGGGCAACGTACGATCCTTACTGGGCTCTCAAAATGCTCCTGAAAATCTAAAGGGAGACATGTTGTTTAATAAAATACATGTCTGGGCAGAGTTATTTCAGCACATATATGATAAACAGAAGGGTAGTACACTCACTTCTGCAGTTTTTCTTGCATACGGGGTAGTCAATCTCCCAGTGCGAAAACGGAGTAAATCAAAACAGGGTCTGTGAGAAACGCGGGAAAAAGGAGAAAAAAGAAGTAGTCAGGGGTATTTGCATCTCGTGTTGGTATGTTGTCAAATTCGCGCTGGCTAAAAAGTTGAAGGGACCCATTAATGCTTTGATTGACAATCGTATTTAATGCTGGTGTTACTTATGGAAATTAAATTTCTGTTTTTTTTAATTTGTTTCAAATCTCGAGTGGTGAATTGTTTTCTGTTTTCCCCAAAAAATCTTGTAAAAGAAAAAACTAACTCGACCATTTTTCTCCACATACTGTACTATTGACCCAGGCCGGGTAGTTTTTTTGGGGTCTACCCCATTAAAACTTATCACTGCCTTAATATGCAGCAGACAATTCGCATCCCTTGGCTGAATTATGTTAAAGATTTTGTGGCCAAGCTCGGCTGCCCAGAATATTTCAGTATTGGGCTCCATTACCAGGAAAGACCTAAAGACCGCTTGTGCGAAGCTCTTGGAGACGGACTGATTCCAAAGTAACAACAACAAAATCTGTGTCATAGAAAACCAACTGCTTCTGATGCAAGTAGGGGTACAGCCATACCTAACGTCTACATAAGGGAGTTACGAAAGGATGTTACTGACATGATTTAGACTGGTCGTACACATTGGGCTTATGCCCATGTAATGATCTATCTGCCCAGACCACTATTCACATAATGTTTTTTTGTACATTTTACTCTTTATTAAGGAAAAAGTGGATCCTGCCGATTTTAAAAGTGCTAGGCCTTAGACAATGGCGACCTGCCTTCTGTAAGTTCTTGAAAGGAGTTCTCCGTTGTAGAAAAACCATTTAAAGTTCTCCTCCATAAATATACGAATCCCTGCGTGTCTTTTAATGTGCACTGGCTAATATTTTAAGTATTGTGACAGAAGTCATTACTAAAAAGTAAGTAAGAAAAATTAATTATAGCTTTTTTATGATTTATCACACATTTTTAATGTGTTTTTTTAATGTTTTATAATGTCTTGTGCTTTTATGATTGACATTTTTTAATCGAATACAGCTTTTTGAAATTGAAATTGATAACACCTATTATGAGTTTGTGGGGAATAATGTGGATTTGGTGTTTAAAACACCCAAATCCACAAGGTATGGTAAATGCTGTACAATTTCCCCTGTTACATTTCAGCAAAGTTTGACCTGCCGAAATGGTATTTAATGCATCAGGTAATTATTGGATGCTTTAAATACAGCCAAACTCGTAATTTCGAGCCATGCATAAGTAGGGGTTTACGCCCAGGTCAGAATTAAACGGGCCACTTATAAACAGGCCCAAATGTATCTGTTTCTACTGTTGACCATTTGTTTTACTTGCATCATCACTCGTAAAAGAATGTTTTCACAGAATATATTTCTAAATCGAAATTTATAAACTATCTCATGAGATGTATGAAAACGTGGGAATTTTCAGTAGTACCGTGTAGCTGGCTTTTACTCTGAAAACAAAGTAATGCTAACTCTTCACAAGTAGGTCACATTGCACGTTTAAAAATAGGAGTAAGAGCATGACAAATATCTGTTACAGAACTGTACTCGCACTGAATACTTTACTAACTGCCAATTGTAATGGAGCACTAGAATGTTTGTGCAAAAGTGCCTTTTTGAGTTATTGTCAGATACATTAAACTTCATTAATGCATGGGTCAATTTCAATACCATTTACCTCAATTTAGTGATGCAAAATGTATGAGTGCTGTAAGACAAAATTGTACTGTTCTGCATTGAAGGTGGCACTATCAATTTAAAGAAGAACGATTTATGCATAAAAAAGTTTGTTCTTAAAGTGCTCTGGAATAAATTATGGGAACTCGAATGATGGACACTTTGCTTTCATTAAAATTAACTAAACATTTCTTTTACTTTAAATGTGTGTTATGAAACTGAAAAATGCAGTAATTAAATCATTTTGACCTGAAACAATGGCCAGTTCCGCTCAATATGTTGGTGAAATTGAATAATTTTTCGAAAACCTTAATGAGAATCATTTCAATTTAGGTTTTTTTCAGTGCACTGATTAAAGTGCTTTTTGGTGACCTCACACATATAAAGCAAACACAAGGAGATGATGGACAGAGCGCTGAAACTTTTCAGACACTCATCTGTCACAGATCTGGGTTGAATCTATCATCTTTTTTTAGCTCTCTTGACCACCCCAGTACAGACCCAGCCATATGCAAATCAGTCTTGACCCTATTCCTCATGGGAACAGTCCAGCCAAACTGCCAAGCCAGGTCTTCCCTGGACCGAAAACAAACATCCTTGGACCGGTTTTGGGGTGACACCTCTCATCAGCTAGGCTAGCTTGAATCCAGTGCCAAAGTCAGGGCATACCATGTGAACTTAGAGCGAACAAACCAAACACAATGAGATGATAGACAGAGTGCTGAACGACACTCACCCCAGTCACAGAATTAGGTTGAATCCGTCATTGTCCTTTAGCTCACTTCGCTACCCCAGTTCAGACCCAGCCATATGCAAATCAGTGTTGACCATATTCCTCATGATAACAGTCGAGCCTGAACTGCCTGAACTGCCAAGCCAGGTCTTCCCTGGACCGGAAACAAGCATCCTGGATTTGGTTTCCCATATAAAGGCACTACTCAACATGAAAATTGAAAAAATGCTAGTTATCAATGTTCAACGGATCATTTCTCATTACTTACTATCTTTCTTTTGAGTAAGACCCTTTTTGTGATCTCAGTACAGACTGCTTTTGCTTTTTGTCAGAGACATCATTGGAACCATTAATATAGCATGCTTACAGTAGGCTTAGGGCTGCCCATGGTCATGATTGGATGTTATTTTTTATTTCAATTCCATGCTCCTGATTCAATGGATTTCATCTCCATTCTCGTGTTTTAACTCTCCTGGAGCATTATGGTTCATCCTACTTTTTGACTGATGGAAAGTATCATTTCACAGATAACGTCATAAAACCATTTCTCTCCTGGCTTTTGTTCTGCACCAAAAGTCCATGTTTTGCTCCTCTCTTTGTCTCTTTTTAATTACTCCCTGGTACACCTTTCTCCCCCCAAGACCAATTTCACACTCATCCTCAATGGCTTCCTTGTTAAACTCTGCATCCCTAACCATCCCCTCTGCTTCTGCCTCCGTTTCTGTGACACCAAGCACAGTTTAAGCTCAGGGTCTATCTCACTGCCCTACCCCCCATGCTCAACCGACACCTAATCAACCTTTCCACTGCCACTGTTAGCTTGGCCGATGTTTGTACAATTGCACCAGCATTGGCAAAGCCAATAGTGGTGGCCAACAATTTAGGAAAGTTATTTTCTATACTACCAAGATGGCCATCATGTTTCATGTGATGCGTGGATTATAATGTCCCAAGATGGCAGGCCACAGCTATTGGCACAGCAATGCAATGCACTTCTTGGAAGGTTATGTTCTGCAATTTCAGAACTTTATTTTCTAAAACTGTGAGAAGGTCACCTGCTGTTGCCAATACTTGTGCTACGCTGGCAAAACCAATACCAAAAAACGTCAAGTATTGGCAAAGAAAGACCAGTTGACTATGCCACTGTTTGTTTGATTTGACTTTTAGAAAGCAGCAAAGCTTAATATAATTAAGTTGGAGGCTTAATTGTGAGAAACAGTAGTCATAGTTTTGCAATTGGTTGGGAGGCCAGTGTCATGCTGCATGATTTGAGCTCTGAAAGTAGACATGTATTCCAGGCAGGCAATCCATTGGCAGGTATTTAGGAAAATTGACAATCTATCTGCATAGGTAGTCAACACTTCCACAAACAGATCCCGCAAAGAAGGTACAATAGCTAACTCTAATGTCCAGAATGTGGATTAAAAAGCATCCAAGCACTAGGCCAGGACAGCATCATTGTGCATTCTGAACTGACCCCTCAATAGCTGCTGCTTCTAGTAAAGCTATTGCTAGTTCTGCTACAATATTGAGCGTAACCTACTTAACTAATGTGTTAAATGGTTTCAACCAACTATGGCAGGCTGCACAGATCCACCAAACAAGTAAGCCGGTACACCCCGGAACTCAGAATGACGAATTTTAGATGCAAACAACTGGAAAGAAAGCGGCAAATCAGCAGGAACAACACGGACCCAGCCACCTTCAAGTTAGCCCTCAACAACTACCAACGTCAGCTCAAAGCCACGAAAATGGAGGCTCTGACACACCGAATTGAGACCAGCGCCAAAAAAATCAAGGAACTCTTTACTACCATCAGAGAGTTCACCTGCCTGTCAGCCACCGAAAACTCCATCTCTAACTCTCAGAGACTCTGCGATGCCCTAGCCGAACACATCCACAACAAGATAGCAACCATCTGCAGAAACTTCAATCTCCAACCCACTGGCCCCCCAAAATCCCATCAACCACTGCCATCGACCACCTGCTGCCCACATGGGAACAACTTAGCACATCGAATACAAACACTCTAATGAGCTCCATCCACTCAGGATCACCCACCGACCCATGCCCCCACCATCGTTTCAGCCTCAGTAGTGATGAGATCAGCCCCCAGCTCACCTACATCCTATTTTTGGGAGGTTTTATATAGCGCAAACTTTTAAATATGCGCTAGAGCTGACCCATTTACTAATACTTAACGTAAACAAATGCAAAAATTGCCTGTTACAAAATAATAAATACGATTTTGTCTCCAGTTCAATTTTGTAACATTAACCTCCAGGCCTTTACAGACTCTTGACAACAACTAAGGGGAAGAGCACAAGTACTTCAGCACGGGTCAGCGGTGGCAAGGTGTACAGAATCCTAAGGTGAGCAAAAACGAAGTCAGCAAAAATAGGAGGGTGGGAGAAAAGGTCTGAGGAAACCACTCCAATAATGCCAGGTCTAACAACTATAAGCATGGAAAATTAGAACAATTCAATGGTTGTGCATTCTTCTTAGCTAAGTTTTTGAGCAAATTTAGCTGAGCGAACACCGAATTAAAATTGATGCAATGCAATTCTCCACTATTTGAAACTGCACCTCTATCTATATGGATTTCAATTAGTATGAATAATGTGCAGGTTAAAGTACCATCTAAGATAAGACGATTTATATAGCAGAACCACTCCTGCCACCCTTGACAGGCTCAGCAAACAATGCAAGGTGAACTCACCTGTGCACAGGGCAACTGTTTCTGGTCTGAACCATGGCGGCCGCGCACCTTGAGGAGATCGTCCATGAAGGCGCCACCTGTTCCATCTACTTGGATTTCTTCACAGAGCCTGTGACCCTGGACAGCGGCCACAACTTCTGCCATCCATGTATCTCAAAATACGTGGCGGACCAGTCTGCAAACTTCTTGTGCCTGCAGTGCAAGTGGACCTCTGACCTAGCGATGCTGAGTGCCTACGTGCAGCTGGGCACCATGGAGGACCGGCTGAAGCACCTCAGCTTCCAGTGGGGCTGGGAGGGCAGTCACTTCCGGTGGCGCAAGTACGACGAGAGGCTGAAGCTCTTTTGCAGGGACGACCAGAGGGCGATCTGCGTGGTGTGCAGCCTGTCCCGCGAGCACAGCTCCCACACCACATGGCTGTGCCCGAGGAGGAAGCGGTGCAGGAGTTCAAGGTACACTGAAATGCACTCATGTTGTCCTGGTGTCGACAAAAGGAAAAGGTTCACCAGGCTTGCACTAGACACTTCGTTTGCACATATAAATTAAAAAAATATAGATAATGAACACGTCAGCAAGCACGTCCCCAAAGTGAAAGCGGTCCGCGCTACAAATAACAAACAAAGACATGGTGAACACGGCGGGAAGGGGTGTGGGAGCATAGTGAACACGGCAGGAAGGGGGGCAGGAGCAAAGTAAAATAACAGGAAATTAGGTTACCATGGAGGAAGCAGCGAAGGAGTTCAAGGTACACCGCAATGCACTTGTATTGTCCTGGTGTTGACAAAAGGAAAATACTCACCCGGCTTGCACCAGACACTTCGTTTACACATATAAGTTAAAAAATGAAAGATAATGAAGGCGTCAGCAAGAGGGGTCCCCAAAGTGAAAGCAGACCACGCTACAAATAACAAACTAATACTCCACTTAAAAGAAGCGACTCCCCTTTAAAGAAACGGCCCGAAGGGTGCCCTAAAGATAATGAAGGCGTCAGCAAGCACGGTCCCCAAAGTGAAAGCGGACTGCGCTACGAATAACAAACAAAGACATGGTGAACACGGCGGGAAGGGGGGCGCGAGCATAGTGAACACGGCGGGAAGGGGGGCAGGAGCAAAGTAAAACAGGAAATTAGGAAACAAGCCCATACAAAACAACAAGCGCGGCCGCTAAAGTGAAAGCGACCACACTGTGTTTAATTAGTAATCTGATCCACAAAGAAGAATGCAGCTGCCAGCCTGCGCGCCGCTGCTCGCTCCCGAGAGCAAAACGCCGTGGAGTGAACCTTTGGAGGAGAGGTGGGACATGCACCTACCTTTGGCCATTTGCGTGCTTTCATTATTGAAAGACACACGCAAAGGCCAATCCAATGTGTGGGAGGAGTCCGACCCACACAGAGAAGTTTGGAGTGCTCACAAGAAGCCTCCCATAGGGTAGCGCATGCGTGCTGCACTAGGCTCGACCCAAAAACGTTTCATTTATTTTTTTTAAAATGCATCCCATTTTCCTTTAAGGAAAACGGGCTGCATTTTTTTTTAAAACTGCTTTATTGACAAAGCAATTTCAGGCATGGTGGTCTGCTGACCCCAGTAGTCCACCATCCCTGGGAGTGCCAACCATTCTCAATGGGTTCGCAAATTCCGACAGCCTTATTAATATGCATGAGGCATGCAATTTGCGACACCATTGGTAATCGCAAACAGTGTCTCTGACACTGTTGTACATTGATGTTTCCGACTCGCAAATTGCGACTTTTAATTTCATGTAATTTGCGAGTCCAAAACATCAATGGTCGTACATCTGGTCCATAGCCTTGTACCTACCCAACAATTTAAATACCTTCAATTTGCACATGCCCCCCAGGCAGAATTTGTTCCCGGGGTAGATATACTAGAGAGCCCATTGGAAAGCTGGGTGATTGGGTGCAAAATAATTCATGAGCCAGAATCTCAGCTCTACCGCACTATAATAAACAACAATCCGGATAACCCCAGGAAACACTGAGATAGATGGAAAACTGATCTGGGGCCTTGGAGGATATTCAATGGGAGGCTGCTCTGGTTCACCCCAGTGATGTTGCAATCAAACCTCGATTGAGATTAATACAGTTTAAAATTCTACACAGGATATACTACAACAGGGCCAAACTATTTAAAATGGAGAGGGTGTCAGATCCATATTGCCTTGGTATGTCACAGAAGAAGGTACGTTCCTACATACACTTTGAAGCTGCCCCAGGGTTAGAGTGTACTTGAGGGAAGTCATTCAAGAATTGGCATCCATACCTGACTGCATTAAGACTAATAGCAAGTTTTTGTTTGGCTGTTCACATGAAAGTGACAGCAAAGTTTACCTTTGTGAATTGGGCAATTGGACTTCAGGTCTTAAGTTAGAGTTCAGGTCTAGGTTTACCTTTGTGATTCAGGCCCACAGTGATTTTGTAATCAATATTAAGATTATAACCCACTCAGATGACATTTTAACATTAGTTGAGTTATTTTTGATAAACTGTCTGGGACAAGGTGAATATTGGGATTGAACTTCCAAACCACTCATGTTTAGTCAGGCTACCCCAGATCACTGGCGGTGTTCCACAGGGGCCAGCCAACATACACAGAGATCCCAATAAGGTGTGGAGGAGTTAGAAAATACACATATAACTGGTGTTCTTTTGCTCCCACTAGAAACTAAGGGGCATATTATCAAGAAATGGCGTTAAAATTATCGCCGCTTGAGCGGCACAAAACTGCCGCTAAAGCGGCGATAACGAGCTTGATAATATGCCCTTGTGAATTCCCATAGAAGCCCATGTTCTGGTGTCAACATGGGCTTCTATGGGAATTCTCTGCGGCATATTATCAAGCCCATTATCGCCGTTTTAGCGGCAGTTTTCTGCCGCTAAAGCGGCGATAATTTTAACGCCATGCTTGATAATATGCCCCTAACTTGGTGGAACCAAAAAGAATGACTTGTGGGGAGAGGCTAGTGTTTTCTCAATTACTCACTTACACATCGTTTTGAGGCACCCCAAGTTGTTTACTCCAATTTTATGTCTCCTTCTTTCTGTTGTGGGAGATAACCACTTAACAGATGGTCTAACAGAAGCAACTATCAGGCAACAGAGGATTTGTAGAGCACCCAGATAACTGGCTTTCTTCATCTCATCTGTTTGCTATTTTTGCCCTTCAGATAAAATCCTCTAGAGAAGATTCTTTGTGTGCTGATTTAATCACGCATTTGGTTTTTTATAGTTGCTAGAGTGAAGGACCATCGTTTTTGCCCCATTAATTCTTATACAGTTATTTGTTTTGCATCATGACTTTTCATCTCCCATACCAATTTTCTGTATTTTCATTTTTTTTGTTTTGAGATCTTCAGGATCTTATATTTTTCTTATTTGCAACTGTAAGTGTTACAGTATAAATGCACATGTTTTCTAAGCTTTGCTTTTGTGCTCCTGCCGAAAATGGACAAGTATTACCTTAGCTATTCCTTGGTGAGTAGAAAATGAGGGTGCTCGGAAATGATTCACACCAAGACAATGGATTCTCTCTGTAAAAACTTGTAGGTCATTTTTCTACTGCTGTGAAATACTGCAGCAAAGAATAACAAGCATTTGCAATGCAACAGGTCTCGCATTATTAAAGTTTGAGCTATTGGTGTTGCATTATTTAGCAATGCCAATAGCTCAAACTTTAATAATGCGAGACCTATTCCATTGCAAATGCTTGTTGGTTTGGGCATCAGACTGTCTCATTTGTCCATTCCTGTGTTTGTCATAATTTATAGTACTTGTCTTAAGATTGAGCTTGTTTCTATTACAAATAACAATTGTAGACTGCGTGTTAATATGCTTCTATGTGTGAAGCTCTTGGGGACGGGGGGTCACATGTGCTGCTGCCCAACGACTGGCGTTGGCGTTGCCATGCCCCACCACAGTATGGCCACTGACCTGCCGATTCGTACTGCTCGTCAGCTTCTTTGACTCAGTCCTGTGATAGCGGGCATATTGTTAGAAGCAGTGACTGGAGATGAAATGACAAGTGTGGAACCAGCTAAAGCTGAAGCACTTTGATACCGCTGCCTGTTTTGCTGGGTTCAAGACTGATCCATGCACAACCCTACACCGCAGTGCTACGGAGGCAACAGGGCCCCACTCTGCGACCAACCCGGACCTGGCGAACACTTCTCAATGCCAAGATGGGGAGAGGACATTGACTGTAAGGAGAGAAATATCAGCCACAATGCGAGATATGGCACACATTTTGTTATCTTAAGCACTGGCTCTCTCTTACAAATAGGTGCGGTTTTTCAGATTTTGCTTTCCCATTTACAAGGATAAAGACGAGAAGAATGACCTGTAGGTCATCAGCATGGAATGAGTGTGGGTGCTTATAACAATGTCAACTCAAAAATTAGATGTGGATTCACGCATGCAGGGAGTATTAAAGCAGCAGCTGCCAGGAAAGGTTTCTGATCACAAATAAACAAGGAAGTAGTGACCAAAATAATAGCGGAAGCTGGAACTCAACAGGGGGAGGAGAGTGGAAATTCAACTCTGCTTTCCTGTGCAAGTTCCTGTGGGGGGGAAATAGCCTTACTGAAGTACAAAACCATGCGTCCCCTGGCAATCAGAATACTAGAACATAATAGCCCACTTCCGGCTGCCAAAGATAATGAGGGCACAAAGCTTGATAAAACACCGGAAGAGATACAGGGGAAAACCAACTCAGACGCTGCACCCGAGCCAGCACTGAAGAAGGATAGAGAAGTGTGACAGACGCAGAATTTGACACTGATTCACAGTCCACAGAAGCAGTCTGCAGCAACTCCATTTCATTTACGATTTTACACACATTGTACCAGATCCAATCCCAGCTTTAATATTAAAACAAATGGTAGCACCATTCACTTAGTGAGTATCACAAGTCTGTTTGCAAGACACAGTGAGCTTCTATTAAAATAAATACGGGTGACAATGATAAACCTCTGGCCAAGCTGCAATGCTCGCTTCTGAGTTGTACACACTGCGGCTGCTGCAGTTGTGCTTGGCCTGTGCCTTGGTGAGGGCGGTGCTGCGTCGGGAGAAAGGAGGAATCACTTGCAGGTCCGGTAGAGCAGCTGTTTATTATTAGTGCTTTGCCTTTGTTTACATTAGGGGTTCCCGGGAATGCCTGGCGTAGGTATTGCCTTTCTAAAAACCAAATGGGAGGAGGGGCAATCTCCCGCTCTTCACAGAGAATAAAACTCACGAAGTGTGACGTCTAAATAAGGAGTACCCTTGGAACCCCTGAAAGAGTAAAAATACTTTCGCACAACAGACAAGGTTACGAAACTACGATCAGGGAGTAATAAAAAGACAAATAGATTCACGTTAAATCCTACAATATCACTGCATGAACAAGGCGAAAGTGAACATTAAACACTACTACGTGTCAATGAGACACAAGCCCAAACAATCACATGTCCCCAAGCTGGCAAAGGCAGTGGGAAATAGACTCAGTTTCACGGTGTTCATGAAAAAAGACTGGGAACTCTCTGGGTTGCGGGCAATGCCAACGCGGGGAAAGGTAAAATCACGAAAGGTCAGAAAAGGGCTTATCGTGAAAGCCGTGAACGCCGTACATTGGAAGGACTCCTTCATCACTGCAGGCTTGAAGAGAAATTATACCGGAGATGCCATTTAAAGTCATGAGAAGCCGCGCGGAAGCGTTGTCCGCCGCTCACTGTCGCTTCCCTCTCCACGGGCCGTGAGCTCGCCCTACGCCACTGCCCGTACTCCAGAATGCGCGCCTCAAAAAGTCTGCAACGGGCGGCGCGCTCCTGCCCACGCCGCAGCCTGCCTCCAGTGCAAATAGACTTTGCCAAGCCGCACCTTTCTTTTTACTTTGTCAAGGCTTCCCGAAGTCTATTTTTTCAGTATTTTAAGATTTAGATAAGCAGTGCACTATGCCACCTGTGACGCACTGCTTACTAAAAGCCTACAATATTGAAAAAATTTACTTTGGCGAGCCGCAACAAAAAAAAGAAATGCGGGGCTCACTGAAGTCTAATTTATTTTAATATTGTTAGATTTTGATGAGCAGCGCCGCACGCCGCCTGAGGGGTGAATGTGAGCTCTTCATCTTAACATAAAAAGTAACAGTAGGATTAATACTTAATTTTCATCAATGTTATAAACAATGTGTAAGAATTAACAAAGAGGGAGGAAGGATGGATTCCACTACCTCTGTCCACGGCGGGCAGGATAGCGTTCAGTTGCATGCCGGCGCTCCCTCAATTCATTTATCTGTTCAACAATGCGCCCTTCCCACAGGCTCGGAACTTTTTCTACGATGTGACGCGCGGCTGACCTGTCCGGTGTGGAGCGGTGGGAACCCGAGATTGGGATGAGAAGTGCTTAGGCTTCCTTCTGAGAGGGGGCATTTAGGCTCCAGGCTTGGAGAGCTACTGCCATGCTCCGAAATCACATGCAATTTACTGGTTTAACCCAATCCAGTAGAGACCAGCTAGACGTAGGAACATTACCAAGCGGCAGTGAAAGCGATTGCGAAAGCGATTGCTATTGTTAAAAAAAAAAAACGAGCCCGTGAGTGGTGCACGCGTGTGCCACAGCGAAACATGTGGTTTCACTTATCACGCCCCTGTCTGGGCACGATAATTGAAACCACATGGCCTTTGATGCGTGTAACAGACACCAATAGGCCATGGGTGGAGCAATGCGCCCGCCATTGGCCTATTGCATGCTGTCTTAGTAAAAAACACGCACACAAAGGCCAATAGCGGGCCACCAAAGGAAAAGCACACGCACGAGCGTGTGCGATTCCATGCTCTGTTTCTGAACCCCGTGCAAAAGGACTCTCGCTGCGCAAGCAGCGCGGCGCACTGCATCGCTAGGCGCGAGACCTAATAAAAAACTATATCACCAATGCCAAAAGGCCGCACCAGTTATTAGGATGCTTTCAACCATTCACATCTTTTCAGCCTTCAGCACTTGGCACACCGGGAAAAGTAAATTACAGGTTCCAATGTGTATACAGCTGTTTCATAAAAGAAGGCTCTGAGTCACAAGGTTATCTTCATAGCATTTTGTAATTTAAAAGTATTGATTGCCAAAGGCAAAATAACAAAAGACGCAAGTTCCTAGCAACTGGCTTAAAAATGCTTCTGCCGGAAACATTATGCTGGGAAGGTAATGGCCCCTGCATGTTGCACAGTCATAAACCTTGCTTTCGTGCCCTACCGCAAGTATCTAGTATGCTCCTTAGACTGGATGGAAGGAATCCAGACAACACTAAAGTGGGTTAAGAGATGACAAGCATCACCTTAGAAATTTGACAAGGTTCTTTCTGTTACACGGGGCTGCTCATTAGTCTTCCTAAAACTGCCATTTGCTAGATGACAGTGCTGAGCAATGTTGTCAGGGGATGAAGTGTCCCTTAGGAGGAGAGCAACGCTTTGTCTCTTTTCCTGATCACTGTCAATTGTGGCTCTTGATAGTGATGTGCTGACTGCTCACACCTCTTTGTGTCTTTATTGTGGATGCTATAACCTAGAAATTAATCTGCATGGGGGAGCATCGCTCAAGAGAATTGCTGAGGGTGAAGGACAGCCTGAGAAGGACACATTAAAAGGGAACTGACCTGATCCTTTGCTCGAAGACAGAGAATCCACTATTCATGTCTACCAACTGTGTATAAAAGTTGTAGCTACTGACCTCTTGTTATTCCAATACCAAGTTCTCTCTAAGGAGGGGTGCTGCACAGATCACCAACAAAATCAATGTGCAAGCATGGCTATTGTCTGCCTGACATCCAGCTTTCTACAGGTGATGGGACATTACTTGCTTTCCAGTCTGGAGAAAGAACAGCCAGACTTGTCCTGTGGACCGTGGTAGCTCTGTCTGATCAAGATGGAAGGAGTGAAACAACCCCATAGAAGAAACTGACTTGTGGAAAGGGCTAGATGTAGTTGACCTTGATGCTGGGATCTGTCCACCAGAGACTGACAGACTGTGTAACTGGCTTCATAGAATTTGTGGACTAGTTCCTGAGCTCTTCAGAGGAACCGGAACTGATCCCCAAGGGTGTTAGGTGAACAACACAGGTCTGAAGAATTAGGCCATCGACTCCAGGCATTATGTGCTGAATAAGCACCTAGCAACCAAGATAAAGACGATCTCAGTGCCCGATCAGACTGCTCCCATTGTGCCCAAAACTGCAGAACCACCACCAACCAGAGCGGCCCCCAGAGTGACTGACAGCATACTCAAATGATAATTTGGGTCTGTAAAGTCTGCAAGGCCAGTCTGCTCTGAGACTGGAAGAGGGCCATCACCAAAACCTGCAACTGCTGCTGCTGCCCTAGGAACACTAAATGTGTGGTCTGCATCTGCTCTACCTGAGCATGAATGCCATGGGGCAGTGACTTGATTCTGCGTACCATCAGTGAACCTGCCCACATCCTGCCAGGACAGAGATGTGTGAGAAACTATAAAGTCTATCCAGCTCCAAAAAGTGACAGTGTTCTAAAAGAGTGGAAGGACCACTGTACCTGATCTAGTGTCACCAGAACCCCAAAATCATAGAGTTCAGAGAGAAGGGGGAGGCAGAGAGCCAAGCATGAGTCCCACCTTGTATCACACAGAACTCGCACCAGAGACTTGGGCATCTAATGCCTTGTAGTGTGTAATGTTATGTGTTTGTAATTAAATGTTTTTTTTAAAGAGAGCTGGCCAATGGTATTACTGAGCTGCTCTGTGTTGTGTTGAGTGCTAAGCCAGTGTACACCATACTAACTTCTAACGAGAAGCCTGTGAAGGCTCACGATTGCTGCCACTGAAATTCAAGCTCTGGAAGGGTTGTGCTTGACCCAATTTGCAGTCATAGTAGGACGGACCTCAGGACAGTAGAGGTAAACAACCCCAGTTACAGCGTACGTGACCCAGTAGTTGTGCCTGCCCTGTGGTCTCCTAAATGGGGACTGACAGTATATATGCACTGGGGCTTAAAAAGTAATGTATAATCCAAGGAGGGATGCAACAAAGTCCCTTTGCTTAGCAGTGAATGAGGTAACAATTCAAGAATGTGTACAAAAGCAAGGCCATTTCCACTTCAGTTTGACCCAGAGGACAGCACGAGCTGGTCAGTTCTGTTTCAGTGGAAAATGAGAAGCTTCTTTGCACAGGGGCAAAGGCGTACACCCAATTAAATTCTACATTTTGTATGCAGACAATCTAAGCAGTGTACTTTTATCAAAATGTAGATTTTTCCGTTATTGAAAACCAAACTAGGAAAATCACCATTCCACCTCAAGTATATCGAAGGGAAAACCAAGGTCCCCAAGGCCTGATGATTGGCTGCGGAAATTTCCAAGCCTGAGAAAGATAAGCAATGGCAAAGCTAATAGGTCTGGTTTTAATGCACTAGAAAAACAGAAAGAATTTGTTCATGCATGCAATGACATGTAACAGCTCATTAAAGTCAGATCAATTGACTTTGGCAACGCTTTATTTTATATGAAAACAGAGGGAGAGGAAAAAACAATACAAGACATATGGAGAAAAAATATCAACATTCATACAGTGGAAAAAGAATAGTAAACACACAGAAATTATAAGCGAGTATGATAAATACCAGGAAATCAACAACAAGGAAGGTAGACTAGGAAAAGGTGCTAATGTGCTGACTAAAACATTAAAAATCTGGTGCAGAGAAAGAACACAAAACAAAAAATTACTGATTTCTAATTACAATGCATATATAAATAATTTGATGCGTGATGTCTCATTTTACTTTTGACCTGTAAATTAGAGCCTGATTTAGAGTTTGGCAGACCGGTTACTCTGTGACGAACATGGTGGATATCCCGTCCTCCGTAGAACAAGTGCCATTAGATATAATGTGCTTGTAACATGGCAAATGAGATTGCCTTTATGTTTGTAATGGAGTATTTTGTCCGCTGAACTCTAAATCAGGCCCTGGGGGGCTTATTTAATAGTTGACATACAGAGTTTACTCCATCAAGGAGACGGAGTAACTACCTTTCAAATTTGACATGACTATCAAGCAATCTGTTATTTCTGGATTTTTTAGCAGGAACCGCCGTCACAGTGGTTCCTGTCAATGGGCCCGATTCACAGAACTAACTTAAAACAAAATCCCAAACTTACTACCATTTACTCATTTTGGAATTCACAGAAGACACTAACTCATTTTGGTATTCACAGAAGGCACTTACTCAGTGATGAGTAAGTGCCTTCTGTGAATACCAGAATGAGTAAATGCCTTCTGGGAGTACCAAAATGAGTAAGTGCCTTCTGTGAATACCAAAATGAGTAAGTGCACTTATTTATTTTGGTATTCACAGAAGGCACTTGCTCATCAATGAGTAAGTGCCTTCTGTGAATACCAGAATGAGTAAATGCCTTCTGGGAATACCAAAATGAGTAAGTGTCTTCTGTGAATACCAAAATGGTAGTAAGTTTAGGATTTTGTCTTAAGTTAGTTCTGTGAATCTGGCCCATTTTTTTTTTAAGAGTGACGAATGGATCCGTCAACATAACAGAGCCATCCGGCAAACTTTTTTTATTTTTGCAAAAGAAATACTATAAGCGGGATTTTCATTCAGAAAATGTAAAACAAAATGCTCCCCCCACCATACGAGTTATCTCGAGGGGGTCATAAGGCAGTCTTAACTACGGATTACAGCCAGGATTTTCCTGGCGGTGAGGGGCAGTGAAAACTGACCTGTATGTCTATCCATCTAAATTGGCTGGGTGTACATGAGATCAACTTCTGACAGCACTTACTCTGTCAGGCTGTCGGAGGGGTGTAACCATGCAGAGGTGGAGAGTCTCTGTTGTTGTTCACCTAAATTCCACCCGCCAACATATATATTGAGCGCATAGGTGCTGATTTATATTTTGGTAGACAGATTTTGACCCTGTCATGGTGACAGAGTAAATTACTCCATCGCCCTGATGGACTACCCACCGTCAAGGCAGTTCATGTGAATTTATACTTTCTTTTACTGGAAAAAAACCTCAAACTGGATTTTTGTTTCTGAAACAAAATAAAACAAATAATGCCCCTCTTGCCATGAGAGTAGTCTTTCATGGTGAGGGGGCATTTTTAGCTTTTTTACTGCCCCTTACCGTCAGGGTTTGTCTGGTGGTAACAGACAGTAAAAAATGTGCCATATGACCACCCATCTAAATTGGGCGGGTGGACATGTGGCCAATTGTCTCACGGCCCTTACTCCACTGGGTTGTCAGAGAAGTTTGGCCGCTTAGGGATGGACTTGTCTCCGCCATTAACAAACTAGGGTTCACCCGCATATAAATTCAGCACTTGGACCATTATATTGGAGGTAAGCATACTCTGTCTCCATCGTGATGGAGTATGCTTATTGCCAATATTTAAATATGACCCTCAGTCCCTTATGCACTGTAATTGAAGCAACTCTATGGGAGGTTGAATGATACACTAAACGAAATACTCCTTTGGGTGGAACAAAACTCCACCACTCCAACTATGTTTTAAAGAATTGTGAACAACAGGGCTTGCAGGATACTGTGCTGTCGAGCCAGACAGACACAAGCATTTGCAAAGTCAGAAGATCTATGCTTTAAATGTCCGAGCTATTGATTTTTACAATGTTTGTTGGTACCTGCATGTGAAGACGTGTCAAGACGCATGAATGGTCAACAGTCTTTTCAATGAAATGAAACCCAATCTATGTTGGCCTCCAAGCTTCAAGCGCATGCATGCGTCAAGATGTATTAGTGTGCATGTGTCATGATACATGGCAACCATTTTGAATTTATTGTTCTTACATGGCAGATAGCCTTGTTAGACCGGTAAATTGAAATGTTAAAAACAAGAAAGGAACCGGAAAGAACTTAAACGTCCATTGAGGAGTGGGGCATAAAAGCATAGGGGAGTGAGGTGGGGTTATAAAAAGAAAGGTACTGTGTAGTTATAAAATACAAAGGGGGAGAGCAAGGAGATGAATAAATTGGGGTGAACAAAAGAATAGGATGAAAAGCTATTAATCATGATCAGTCGAATGAGACAGACAGCAATGCAATCCAATCAAGAGCAAGATGCTGAACCACAGCTCCTTCTCATCATGTTATGAATTGGAAACAATAGGTCTACCTACAGACAACTAAAGCTTTCTTTAGAAGATAAAGGCGGATGATCCACAGAATGTAATGGATGAGCTAAGCCAAAGCCTAGCAGAGAGATCATCTTGGCTCTGAAAAGCTAAAGCATGAGCCGAGCCAGCAAAATTATTGCGATGCTGTGACAGGCCACGGTGGCAGCAAGGGGGTTTGATAGGGGCACTGGGGTGCATTGGAAATTGCTCCTTTATGAAAATGGGCATGCTGTGATAGGCTGATTCCCTTAAAAGGCTGGTAGTGAAGGCATTCACAATTAGGAACATGCTGCACTACTGACTCTACCCCAGCCTTACCTGCTTTTCACATTCGAGTTGTCGCAGTCTAACCCCTCTTCCATCCTATCCCATTTGTCAGCACCCCTCATGCCAAATTTCCTCTCTTATCTTTCTCATGTATCCCTCACCCGCTGTTACCTGTCTATCCCCTCTTCCCTTCCTCTTCCTCTGCCCTCAGTCCCTTCCTCTCCTCTGTCTGTTTTTCTTCCTCTCCAGTCTAGGGTGACCAACTGGCATGGGTGCAAATTCAGGACGGTAAGTGTAATAATTCAGGACAGAGGGTCGAAATTCAGGACATAAATTCCAGACAGAAGGTCAAAATTCAGGACAAAAGGTAAGTTTTATAGACACATCAGAGGAAGTTGCGCAATAGTATAAAAGTACATAAATAGACAACCAATTAAGTACAAGTCAAAATAAGTTTTATATTAGGTTGAGACAATCGTGCACTTCAAGTTTTTTTGGTATGCGTGCAGCTTTGAGCAACTGTGCAGGTCTTTTTGTGGTATTTCATATGATAATAATCTATTTATATGGTTACGGCACTGGGTTGTCCAGTCTTATATTTTGTTTACAACTCATGGTCCTGAGCAGGCATGTTTGGTGAGAGAAGTGGTCAGGATGATCTGCTCGGATAGACTCTGTTACTAGCATCTCATATCTGAGCGCCATTGTGAAATGTAAAGCGGCACACATAGGTGAACGAAAGGGAGGATTGTTGTGATGAACCCACTATAGGGAATGCATTATGGGTGTTCAGCAAATGGAACTTAAAATATGGAATCTGACTTTGCTTATGGAGGCTTCGCAGAGAGTTGCACAAGCTGACACAAGCCACAAAGGTGCTTTTCACTGCAGCTTTCTTAAAGAATGCACTGTCAATACACTATTACATAGTTTATTTTTGACGTCTTGCCTATTGCTACAAACACACTATACATCTCAAGCACAGCTCATGGCACTGTGAGACTCTCCCTAAAATCCTACACCTAAAACAAAACATGAAAACATTTACAATTACTAGTGTAACATTCAAGTAGTAGTTGGGTGTCACTCAAAATGTCATTGATTACTTCTTTCATCCATCATTGTCTTTCACCATTCATTCTGTCCTTAAATCTGTGTGCCCATCCATATCCAAAGCTTGTCAACCATTTGCACACCTATCCATCATCTATCCTTCCATCCATCATTTCACTCATCCATCCATCCACCCTTTTACCCAATTCATCCTTCCACCCAATCCATCCTTTCACTCATCCATCCACACTTCCACCCATCCATCCATTCACTCATCCATCCAACCATTTGCCCTTTCACCCAAGCCATCCTTTCATTCATCCATCCACTCTTCCACCCATCCATTCATTCACTCATCCATCCAATCATTTACCCTTTTCTCCATCCAGCCATCCTTTCACTTACTCATCCATCCACCCAG
Source organism: Triturus cristatus (assembly GCF_964204655.1). NCBI lineage: Eukaryota > Metazoa > Chordata > Amphibia > Caudata > Salamandridae > Triturus > Triturus cristatus. The sequence goes on from NC_140590.1 coordinate 1,578,880,026, forward strand.
TCACTCATCTGTCCAACCATTCACCCATTCACCCTTTCACTCATCCATCCATCCATTCATCCCTATGCCCCTGCACATAGGCAATCTGAAAACTTGGAAGTCATGAGTCATGCATGATGCACAGTTCCAGGACGGAGGTGACAGCGACATTGTGTTGTTTCCAGGGCTTTAATTGGGATGAAAAATCTGGGGTCTCTCCAAGGGCGTGTCTGATGTAATTCAGGGAGAGGCTTAAAACACCTCAACTTTAAATATATGCTGAGCATAATGTGCCTCCCGACTGGTATTTTGCTGTTTCCATCATTGCATCCAGTAACATTAGAACTACAACAAGCCAGGACTATTGGCTTTGTCAATGGGTGTTAGTTGCATAAAATAAATTAAAAAGCAGCAATGGCTTCAGTGTGTATAATATTAAAAATGCTTCAGCTCTGAAATGATGAGACTGTGAGAACTATAACCTCTTCTTTTTGACTTTGTATGTTTGTTTTGTACATTTCCTCCATCTAACCCTAACAGAATGGAAAGGGGGGGCTCTGGGCCCCCACGCCTGCATGGCAGTGCGGCGACCTCCCCCGAACTTCTCGGTGGTGGGGGCGTGTCCACTGGGGCGCGCCCTACCACCGATTGGCTGCTTACGCGACCCGGATGTCGTTAATCGACATTCGGGTCGGAGGGGAGGGGGGGCGGGCCACTGGGGGGATAAAGAGGTGGGGAGCGCCCAGTATCTAATGTCCTGCTGATTTTTGTATAACTGTTTATCATGCAAATTTAAAAATTTATTGTTTTGTACTTAATAAATACGGCCGGGGGGTCTCGCGACCTCCCGCCTTCCAAAGATACCACGTCTATGTGCTGTGTCCGGGGGTGGTGTGGTCATAGGGGGAGGGCGGTAGCCAGTCACTGACCATGTGCCCCGCTCTAGACCACAGCAGGAGGAAGCCACCACATGCTTTAAGAGCCTAAACTGGCCCATTCTGTGTGTGGCAATCAGCCACAGACAGAATGACAATGGGCGGGTTGGGGCTGCTCTCACTCTCCAAGGATGCCTGCGAGGAGGCCCCATCAGGTGCTGAGGCCTCTCGTAGGGTAACAGCTCTGTTCCCCTGCAAGGCCCAAAATTACGGACAAAAGGCGTCCATAAAAAAGATCCCAACGGACGTGAGGTCCAAATTACGGACGGGTCCGTGAAATTGCCACCCTACTCCAGTCCCTCTACCCTCCCTTAGTGGCTCATGCCAAAAGCTGGGAAAGTCATTCACAGTACGGCTTCGGCCTGGCTTCTTGTGGCTTGAGGGTTCTAGAGTATTAGGGGCGGAGCCAGAGCCGGGCACCTGGCTCGAGCCAAGCTCCAGTGGCTCGGATTCCCCGCCTAAGGTAGCCGAGACCTGAAAAGGAATATTTCAGTGCGCTCGGCACGATTCCGATCTGAGCTCTGCTAGCTCCCACCCTGGGCGCCAGAGATGCATCTGAAGAGGGCCAGCGCGCTCTAGAAAGGAATGCAAATGGATGGCTGTCCAAGGCTCGTGCTGCTTACGGTACAGCAGAGAAAGGCGAACTAGAAAGTTCACACACTAAAGGAAAGTTGTCTGCAAGTGTTTTCATAATTTACGTGTTGCTAACTGGTGGCACAGTTTTCTCAGTTTAAGGAGAGAAACATGGCCCTTTTAGAAAGATGGCTTTTGACAGACCACCTCGCCACCATTTTCTTCACCAGGAGGAGCAACTATTTATAAATGGCAAAGTGCCCCTCAATACAGAGCCTGTTCAAAGCAGCGCGGATGAGCCGACCTAAAGATGAAACGGATTGTTTTTTGTCAGCTCGCTGTGACGAATAGTCCTTTAGAACATTCTTTTGACTGATTTATGTGTGCGATTTCAAAAGCGTTGGCTGCAAATTCTTGCACACTGTAAATTAAAGTAAGATTCACCATGTGCCTGGTAATGAAAAGTCTTCTCGGAGCATCTGGTATCACTTTCTGCCTATGAGTTATTCATATCTTTCCCTACAGGCATAAATTATGGTTCTTAAATCACTCCTGTAAGACTGCTGGATTGCCTCCAGCCGCAAGTTATTTTTGAAAGTTTACTGGTCACGTGATGCACTTTATCTGATCATTTGGTTCTCTTCATAACTTGAAGGAGTCCTGACCATGTTGCATATTGCACAATGAGTACCACTCACAGAAGTCCATAGGAAATTTACTTTTTGGATTGCTAATAGCTAGTGCGCCATTTGACATTGCTTCATGAACCGTCCCTAAAAAAAGGTTTATCTACCTCAGCTCGTTCCTGCTAAGTTTTGGCGTGATCTGTCAAGCGGGGGCCGAGAAAAAGGGGGTTGTAGGCATCCCAAACCTAGTTTTCTCTATGCAATTTCCTATAGGAACTTAAGACACATCTACAACCATAAAGGCTGAGTGGAATTACACCGAATTTGGCAGAAAGCTAAATCTTTATGGAGAAAGAGTGCTTTTTGTGGTTTGGTGTAAATCCATTGAGTAGTTTTGAGACATATAGGTTCAGAATTTATAGGTAGCTAGAGATGCAGAAGTACCACATGACTATCAGATGAAAAGAGAAAATCTGATTAGCTGCCTCACATCAAGAAAAGATGTATGGCAGCCATTTTTAATACTCAGGGCTCAGTCCCTGTTTCATGAGAAAAAAATAAAAATAACAGTAATAGGGATAACATGACCTCTGAAGGGGCCTCGTGGGGGTGTCCCACAATGCACTGCTTATGACTTCACACAGTACATTAGTTCTGACATGATCTATGACATAATTGAGAGCATCACTGATGACATCTTAAATAACATCATTGATGACAACACTGTGCATGGCGAGAGCACAAGTTATAGTTGCTTCAGTTAACTATAAATGGTAAATTTCAGAAGATGTTTTTGAGTTTAAAATGTTATGTTTTAACTGACATTTTCACTTAACTATAAAGTTACTTTCGTCTATATATTTTTTCAGTAAATCACTAGTTCTCGAGTAAAATGAGGGAGTACACATGCAGTGCTGTGCCTCTGTCTAAGGCCTGGTTTCCAAAAAGGGCTTCTCATAATGTAAATTTTTGTCGCTGGACCAGTTACTGCAATAAGAGAATCATATCTATTTTGACATTTATGTGTCTAGATTTCTTGTACTAAGGAAGGTGATTGTGAAGCACAATATCACTGCCTGTTGTAGCATCCTACCCAGCCTGTCAGGCCACACACGGAGCTTTGTATTACATGTCTTTATTCCTCAGCGTCTAACCATTAACTGAACATTCTTCATCATGAATTCCATCAGCCACACACACGCACTTACGTCACTTTTGTACAGAGTCTGTCAGGAATCAAGAGGACCTCTAACTCACAAGACACAACATCTCCCCCTTTGTTAAAAAAAAAGTACCAATAATAGATCAATGCATTACAACTCTTCAATAAGTCATTTTGGTGTTCAAATTAATCACCCACATCTGGTCATGTGAGACTGCGGAGTAACTGGAGAAGTATCCATGACTGGCATTGGTGACAGAGACATTGATACAGTCATTGTGCTCCCTGGATTCTCACACGGACAAGTCTCCTTTCTGACATCTGGAGTTGGCGAAGGTTGAAGCAGATGCTTGAAATGCAAAGAATCTTATGCAATGGACTTTCCAGGATGATGAGCAGTCACTGTGAATCAATTACTAGTCACAACACTCAGTGGGTCAGCATCAAAGGCAGCATGAGACTTGTGTTTCCATTTCTGCCTGACAATAACTTGGTCTCCTCTGTTGAATACAGTGTTCCTACAAAGCCCTCCACAACGCAGAACCAGCATATCTGAACCACCACCTCTCATCCACGTACCCACCAGACACCTCCGTTCCACCCTACTGGCCCTGGCCACTGTCCCACAGATCCACAAGACTAGATCCGGAGGACGATCCTTCTCCCACCTCGCCGCCAAGACCTGGAACACCCTGCCTCTCGACCTCAGGCAATCCCCGTCATTAGCCCAATTCAGGAAGGATCTCAATACCTGGCTCTTCAACTGAACCCCAATGCCCAGATGGATCAGCCCCCTCCTTCAGCGCCTTGATGCCCTCACGGGTGAGTAGCAGCGCTTTATAAACACCTGATTGATTGATTAGATTGAATGAGTGGTGTCTGTCTGCATAGGTCTTCATTATGCGTTTGTCAGACAAATCAGTGTTTCGAAGTTTATCAATTTCAATAGATCTCTCTGTGATCCAGGGCTTTCATGCATGGTAGAATCGGTAGTTGACCTGTATGCTCGAAGCATAGACTGAAAAACTGATTTGGTTTCAAGCTTTTCCAGCATAGATTGCTGAACGGTTTTCTTGAGGGTGCTCATAAATCTCTCAACAACAGCATTTGCGTGTGGCCGGAGAGGTGTGCTTTTATGATGCTTGACATTTTGATGAGTGAGAAAATGTTTTAATTCTCCACTATTGAAAGGCGAGCCAGTGTTAGATTTCAAAATCAAAGGAACACCCTGTGTTGCAAAAATACTTTATAATCTCTCATTTACTCTGTCATAAGTAGCTGACAACAAATCTTTCACAAGGTCAAAAGGGGAATATTCATCAACAATTACTGGTAGACGATGTTCATTTTCAAGGGGTCCAAAGAAATCAATTGCAAACTTCAATCCATGCATGCTCAGTTTTCCGAACACAGCAGTGTCTGTCCACATGGGTCTTCATTTTGCGTTTGTGAGACGAATCAGTGTTTTGAAATCTATCAATTTCAATAGATCTTGCTGTGGTCCATTGTGCAAATTTGGTGCCTACGGCTCTCCCAAACATTAAGGTGGCAGGGCTTTCAAGTGTGGTAGATTAGGCAGTTGACCTGTATGCACAAAGCGTAGACTGAAGAACTGGTTTGAGTTCAAGTTTTTCCTGTGCAGGGTGCTGAAAGTTCTTCTTGAAGGTGCTCATAAATCCCTCAATGGCACAATTTGTGTGTGTCCTGAAAGGTGTGCTTTTCTGATGCTTGATATTTAGATGAGTGAGAAGGTTTTTCAACTCTCAAATATTGAAAGGCGGGCCATTGTCGGATTTTAAAATCGAAGGTACATCCAATGTTGCAAGAATATTTTCTAATCTCTCAATGACTCTGTCATAAGTAGTTGAAGACATATCTTCCACAAGGGGAACATGGGAATATTCATCAACAATTACTAGAAGATGATGTCCATTGTCAAGGGGTACAAAGAAATCAATTTCAATCTTCTTCCATGCATGCTTTGGGAGACCAGACATGTTTTATTGATATGGGGTTGTCTCAGATGACAAACAGTGGCACAAATGACATGCCTTTATCTCTTCTTTTTTTTTCTTTTGTCCTCATTTGTGCAATAAACATCTTGGAAGAGATCAGGGGGTCTCACCTTCTCACTGTACCAGCTTCGATGATTTTTAAAGCGAGTCCCCAATCTTCCTGTCCCATAAGGTCCAAAAGAGAATAGTTCTGGAAACTCCAGCCCTAATTCCTAATACTTGGGATTATTGCAGTATTGCGTAATCATTGGACTTCCATACCGTTTTACATGTTCCCCTATATCCCAAGGCTAAATTTCTGTTCCCATATGTTCCAAAATTCATACCTCTTATTCTGTTCCCTACTCCTGTCCAATTTCCATATCCTTTGGACTGAGGCCAACCACTCACTTCTCATAGGAGTGTTCTGGGATACTCACTTAATGCATATTTCTTGTCTAGCTAACAATATTAACACAAATAGCTGATTTTTCTGCTTGTTTCTTAGTAGGACCCTTAACCCCTTCTCATTTACAACCCCAAACAAGACAAGACGTATGCTTATCTCCAGATTTTTAGCCATCACTGTTAAAAGGACCTTGCTTCTATCTTGCCAGAAAACCTGGTGTTGAGGGCATTGCCGAAACATGTGTATGTCATCAGCCTCTTTGTCCCCACACTTGGGACAGCACTTCACCTTTTGTTTTCTGATTTTTGTCAGTTTTTTCGGTGTCCAGTATGTCCTGTGCACTGTAAATAAAAGATTTTTCCTGAGGGGAGCTGCGCTGGTAACATACCACAAGGTAGACATTGATACTTGCCAGAGAATTTGTATATCCAGCGACGGCAGGTCTTTTCCCCAAATCTCAATAGGTAGGGTAAACTCTTCTTCTACGGCAAGTATAAGCATCCAGTACCAACATGAGATCTCATTTTTCTTTGTTGAGCAACTTAGGAGCTTTGCTTCGAGATCGCCACTCCCTTCATCATCCTTCTACTGTGAATTTGTTCAGCTAGCCAATTGGTAGTACTTGAATCTAGAAATACTACCATTAGGTATTAGTGACATATGTTCCCAATCTACTAAGGTCTTTCCTTCAAGCAGTTGACCCCATCTTGTTATTACCCCCTCTACTAATGGGCGTGAAAGCTTGGCCTTCAAACATTCAGGGGTTCCTGGGGACACCCATATCGGGGCATAGCCACTATAATAAGGAATTTTTAGAACTTTTCTGATTTGAAACCAAAGTTTTCATGCCGATAATAGTATCCTCAATTTCACCTTTTTGAAAAATATTGGATGACTAAACTTACAGAGAAAAGAATCGCCCTTCAACCGTGCCATAGCCTGAAGATACAGAGCATATACTTGATGTTCTCGAAGCAGGGCTCATATTTTTAAATTGGAATGCCATACAATATTGGAAGAAATCCGGACTCGCAATTCCTCTCTGCTCTTTCTTCCTTCTAAGTTTTCCTTTATCTCTTCTCATCAAGATGAGAGAACCACACTCAGTCCCATAGAGCTTGTTTCACAGCAACAATCCCACAGTGTTAATCATGGGCCAGCCTAATAACTTGTTGTCTTAGACTTTCGGGCATGACAATTCTTGACCATCGTACAGTGATGCCTTCTGGGGTTAACTGAAAGTTCTTCATGCATATTTCTGAATATCTGGTATTCAAAATTATCATGAACAGGTTGACTATGTTTTCACCATGATTGGTGTGTAATAATGTCTCTGAGTGTTAGTAAATCCCTGTAAATATTCGTGGCACCAATGATTTGTTCTACTGATATGGCAGCAGGGGTACTGGATTTCACAATGAAGTTAACATATGCATCAGCTGCTTTAGAAGTGGTGCCATTACACTGTATTGGCACACGTGAGAAGTAATCAGCAAGGTTTTGATCTTTTCCTGGATGATGCACAATTTTATAATCATACTCCTGCAGTTGCAACCCTCTCCTCTCACTGCGAGGAGGCATCCTGTCTTTAGGATTGCCCAAAATGGTGAGGAATGCTTGTTGGTCGGTGACAACTGTGAAATGTTTTCCATACAGGAGCACATAAAAATGTTCAGAAGTCCACACCACAACGAGGCTTTCTTTTTCAGGTTGTGAACATACACATTCTATCGTTGAAAAACTTTGGATAGCAAAGCCACAATGTGTTTTGGGGCATTTGTATGTCCAGTGTGCTGGAAAAGGAAGGCACCCAACCCCATTGGGCTTGCATCAACAACAACCTCCGCCTGCAATTTCAGATCAAAGTATGCCATTTTATTTACGTTCTCAGTTGCATGCTTGATTCTCTTGTAGCTTTGTTCACATTCACTTGACCATTGAAATGGGACATTTTGTCTCGTTAAGACTCTCAATTGGCGGGGGCGTGGTTAACGCCTTACGAAGATGGCGGCTCTTCCCTGACGCTCCCGGGGTCGGGAGGACAACGCCGATTTTTTCTCTCGTAATTACGAGTACGAGGATGCCACAAAGTGAGGACAGGCTGTCTGAACATCCGGAGCACTGAATTTTGCAGTCGCTATGTCAGTAAGCTGCATTTAATCCTCTTTAATTCCCTCGGAGGCCCCGTTTTCGGAACGGCCGCCATTTTGTTTTTTCGCCTGAGGAGAATGTAAGCTGTTGACTTGAAGAAGCATGCTGCAAAAGTGGTTTTTCTCCCTTTTGGCTATTATTCTGCTCAACTCTGGCTTTTGTTCTCATTTCTTCACCAACTTTGGACAATCTCAATGACATATTTCTGGAGAATACGAAAGGTGCGTAGTTTGTGCAGCGTCTTCTTCTTCGATTCAGCCGCCATTTTATGCACGCACTTCACGAGAGTGTTTTTCTGTACTGTTCTCCTCAGATAACACAGTTCTTCCTCATTCATGCCTGTTCTTGACGAGTGTTCTTGTCTCAGATATTGAAATGGTTTTATGGAACTGCCTCATTTTTACGGATACGTCAATTCAATGACTACTTCTCTAACTCAGTTCAAACACGCGCTTCAATGAGGCTTTCTGATACTTGCTGGATCTGACAGTGATGTTAACCATTTAACTAGTGATACTCTCCTCTCCTTCTGGGTCACGTCTCTGCTCCTCTCGCTCACCTGGACTGTTGGACTTGCCTCTTATGGGGAGAACGAAAGGCTCACTTGCTAAACACCCTGCGCCCAAGTATACCCTTATCAAAAATTCAAAAGTTTTTACTGCCTTCTCCAAACTAGAGGATTCACTGTTATCCTCACAAGACCCCACGGAGAATATGGATCCCTCTCCCTCGCCAGTACCTGCTGTGAAGTCTGTCACCAAACGTCTAAAGCACAACCCGCCTTCTCCTCCTAAATCGACCTCGCCTATTTCTATGGAAACACTACTGGAAGAAATCAGGGCCCTTCGTCCCTTTATGGAGGAAACAAATAATAAACTACAAGTCCTCACTGACTCTTGGGCTCAACTTGATACACGAATTACTGCAGTGGAAAGTCACATGTCTTCCTTTACGGACACTAACACCAATGTCTCTCACCTTCAATCTCAAGTGTCTGCCCTCCAACGCCAAGTCGAGGATCTTGAAAACCGTAATAGGCGGAACAACCTGCGTATTTATGGTCTGGTGGAGGGATCAGAGGAGTCGGACCCTCCTACTTTCTTTAAAACTTTCCTACCCAAGATTCTCCATATGCCAGAAGACACCGCTCTCAACATTCAGCGAGCCCATAGGTTAGGGCGTCTTCCATCGAGTGCATCTCCTTCACAGAGGCCGAGAGGTGTCATTTTGTACTTTTTGGAGTACACGGACTTGCTAAAGGTTTTGTCAGCGGCCAAATCCTCTCAACGAGTCACCTGGTCCGGTGCCACTTTGTTTTTCGCTCAAGATTATGCCAAGTCCACAGCCAACAGACGTAAGGCCTTTCTTGATATGAGACCTACTCTTCGTGCCATGGGAGCACGTTATGGTCTTTTTCACCCCTGCCTCTTTAAGGTCACGTTTAATAACAAGACAACATCCTATGAAGATCCGCAGCAGTTACAGAGTTTCATAAACTTTCACAGGACGGAGACCATGGAAGCTTCGGGACCCTCGTCGTCAAATGTTACTTGATGTTCTGATGATTTTTCTTATGGTTCTTTCATTCATTGTTTCTCTTTATCACCGTCCCTCATGTATTCTTTGGTGTTCTTTTTAGTTTGAATGGTCTTCTTAATTTAATTTGAGTTGGTACCTAATCGTTTTGCTCTGTTTTAACTCCCCTATTCCTCATCACTTACTGTGCTAAATAGTTTTTAACGTTTTTGTTCTTTTGTTCCCTCTCGCATCCGTAGATATCCTATTTTATTGGCGTTTTCCCCCTCGTCCTCCGTCTGGTCAGCCTGGATGGGCTGTCTGTCTCGTGTGGCTTCTTCCCCTCCCCCTTGTTCTCTTGGATCTTCTTCATGTAAGTATGCCCTTTGTTCATATTCTACTTTTATGCTTTCTGTGCTGTTCTCTGTCATTGTTTCTCTTCTCCTCTTTTTCTTTTTCTTTTCTCCTTTTCTTTTCTTCCCGCTTTCACCTCCCTCTTTCTACCCCCTTCTCCCCTTCTTTGGTCATTTGCAAATCCATATCCCTTGCTTCTGTTCCTTATCCCTTATCGAATTTCTTAATACCATTGTTTTTAATCTCTTCCTCTCTTATCTTCTTCTTTGTACACTTCTGAGTTCTCATTTCTCTACTCTTTCCAATCTCAACCCTATTTATCGCATTGTATGTTCATGGTTTTTGAATTCAATCTCATCCAGCCAAGTTCAGAGTTATCACATGGAATGTTAAAGGATTGAACAATCCCATTAAAAGACAACGAGTTCTTTCCCACTTAGCAAAGTTAAAATCTGATGTTGCTTTCCTTCAGGAAACCCACCTTCCTGAGGCTGAAGCATCTAAATTAAAAAGATGTTGGGTAGGTAATGTGTTTTCTTCTCCAGCTTTAGGTAAGAAAAATGGTGTTCTTATTCTTACTCATAAAAAGTTTAATGTATCGGTGATTTCTCAAGAAACTGATTCTGAAGGTCGTTGGTTAATTGTTAAATTACTTATTGACAAAATACCAGTGGTTTTCTTCAACGTTTATGCTCCAGTTTCAGTTGACAATGTTTTTTGGTTGCATATTTCTGATAAGTTGCTCTCCCTTACAGATGATTATATTGTTTTTGGGGGTGATTGTAATCAAGTTTGTGATCCCATTTTCGATAGGAATTCCCCAGTCAGATTTGTAAACAACAAAATGCACTCACAATTCGCTTCCACCATCCGTCAAAAGTCTATAGTTGACATCTGGAGACTATGTCACCCTGAACTCCGTGAATATAGCTTTTTCTCCCCCCCACACAAATCACAATCCCGTATTGACTACCTCTTTTTAAGTAAACCTCTAACGCAACACGTACTTCATTCAGAAATAGGCTCCATTTTAATTTCAGACCACGCCCCGGTTTCTGTTGATTTTGACCTTCTTCCTCACACCCCAGGTGCTGGACGTTGGCGTTTTAATAATTCACTACTTACAGATCCTAATTTTTCCAGCCAGTTCAGTTCTTTTTCGTCAGAATTCTTCACCATAAACACTACTCATGATTCCTCCCCTGCTATGATTTGGGATTCTTTTAAAGCAGCTGCCAGAGGCTTTATTATTAACTTTGTTTCTCGGAAGAAAAAAGTTTTTGAGAAACAATCGGCTCAATTGCTTGCCAGAATTAAAAAATTAGAATACGCCTACTACCACTCGTACTCTGAAGCTTCTTTGAAAGATCTTATCACTGCCAAAATTACCTTCAACAAAGCTTCCACAGAAGCGGCTTCTTCTTATCTCCTGAAGTGTAGTGCTCGTTACTATGGAGGTCAGAATAAAATGGGGAAGCTACTGGCCAACTATCTAAAATCTCGGCGAGACAGAACTAGGATAGAGTCTCTGAAGAATTCCAATGGTGACACTCTTCTCAAGGATGAAGATATCTTAAATGAGTTTGTCTCCTTTTATAAAACTCTCTACACCCCTGAGGCCCAACCTCTTCAATCTGATCTTTCCTCCTACTTCCAATCCATCCCTTCTCCTCCCTCGCAACATATTGATTTTGATTCACTGCAGTCAGATATCACACTAGCAGAAATTTCTCATGCCGTATCGGTTTTGAGGCGAGGGAAAACCCCTGGTCCTGATGGTTTTACCATCGAATTTTATGAACACTTTTCGAAACTCCTCCTCCCACAACTTCTTCTTTTGTTTACTTCTTTTATCGCAAACGGATCATCTCAAGGTACCTTCCAAGATGCTATGATCTGCCTAATCCCCAAAGAAGGCAAGGATTCCTCTTTCTGTAAAAACTATCGCCCGATATCTTTAGTGAACACGGATTATAAAATTTTTGCTAAAATTCTTGCCTTACGTATTGACCCAATCTTACCTGAGCTTCTTGGTTCGGAACAATCGGGCTTTGTAAAAGGTCGCTTATCCTCTGATAATTCTAGAGTCTTTTTTAACATTCTTAGCAAGGCCTCTTCCTTAGACTACCCGCTTGCTGCCATAGCTTTAGACGCCGAAAAGGCTTTTGATAGGATTGGCTGGGACTTTATGTTCCGCGCTCTTCAATGGATAGGGTTTCCCTCTAAGTTAATTTCCTTTATTTCTCTCTTATACTCTGGTCCTAAAGCGTCTATTTTTGCTAATGGTAAGGTCTCCGATTATTTTTCTCTTTCAAGAGGTGTACGGCAGGGTTGCCCCCTATCCCCTCTCCTATTTGTAGTGGCATTGGAGCCTTTCCTTACCAAAATTAGACAGGACTCCCTAATTACAGGATTCCATTTAGGTACCCACCAAGTCAAAATGTCTGTTTATGCAGACGATATTCTGTTATACTGCTCCAATCCCGATACTTCTCTTCCTCCTTTCCTTTCCCAAGTAGATGCGTTTTCAAAACTCTCAGGATACCGCCTAAATCGTGATAAATGTGAAGTCTTACCCCTCAATGTTTTGTGTCTTAAACACTATTTTGATCATACCGGTTTTTCCTGGCAATCCTCTAAATTAAAATATTTAGGATAATGGTTCTCCCCGTCTATCTCCGAAACTCTCAAACACAATTTTGATTACATTACTAAGAAGCTAAAGGACTCTATTACCAAGTGGCACCCTCTTTTTCTCTCTTGGTGGGGTAGGTTAGACTCCATTAAGATGATGCTTGCCCCCGTCATTTTATATTCTCTCTCAATGATTCCTGTACACATCCCAGATTATTACTTTAAGATATTAGACCGCACTTTACTAAAATTCCTCTGGAAAGGTAAACCCCCTCGGATAGCCTTATCTACTCTTAAAAAAGATAAATTAAATGGTGGGCTTAAGTTTCCTGACTTTAAATCTTATCACCACGCATTTTCCCTGAAACAAGCCTCTTCATGGCTTTCTTCGGACCTTCCTACCTATCCTCCAATTTGGCTTAGCATCGAGAAGTTTTTTACTTCCCCCTTCGCCTTTTTGGAATCCCTTGCCTTCTCTGCGCACACTTCTTCTTTGCGTCATCCTGTTATCTCTCACACGCGAAAACTTTTAACTCCTCTCCTACCAGCCTCTTATCCCTCACGTGACTCACTTTCTCAACAACCTATTTGGCATAATAAGTTACTACGTATTAAAAATCGTGCTTTCTACTGGAAGATATGGCACTCCAAGGGCTTGAAATGGATTTCCCAACTCTTAATGGACGGTACACCTCTTCCCTTCTCAGTCCTCAAATCTGACTTTGCCCTTCCTAATTCCTGTAAAAAGCAATATGACCTTCTGCTTCCCTCTCTTCACCAATATCTCTCATCGCTCCCACCTTCTCCAAACCTCCCCACAACTTGCTCTACTTTGTTTCCATTGATAAACGCTTCCCCTTCTGCATCTTCCCTCTACAATGGTCTCTTATCTCTGGCAACGCGGTGCAAAACAAGGACTGAACTGGCATGGGAAAAAGATTTATTACATTCCTGGTCTGTCCCTTTGTGGGATAAGCTGTGGTTAAAGATTCATAAAACTTCGCGGGCGGCCAATACCACTCAGACTCTTTATTTTGTATACCACCGTGCATTATACTCACCCGCACAAGTGGCTTCCTTTTCTTCCACCACTTCATAACACTGCTGGTCCTGCTCATGTTTAAAGGCTGACTTAAAACATATGCTATTTGATTGCCCTAACATTGCTAAATTCTGGCTCTTAGTTTGGTCTCAAATTAACAAGATATTTAACACTAAAGTTCCTTTTTCCCTTTCAAATATATTCCTTGGTTCCCTATCCCCCTCATGGCCTCATCCTTCACCACATTGTCAGTTAATAGATTTGTTAATTGCTATAGCCTTACATCTAATCACCCTGAATTGGAAACACGCGGATAAAGTCACTTACAGAGCCTGGTGGAACGCCATCTGTTTTAATCACAGACTTGACACCAACTATGTTACCCCTATATCACTAGCAATTAAAAGGGATTTGTTATGGCTTCCTCTCACTACATATTTATCTGCTCCCCCCCCCCCCCAAATACTCCCATTACTGTTATTGTGAGAACATCGGACGATGTCCGCAAACCGCCTTGATTTAATTTCGTTGTCTTTTGTTTGAATAATTTATTATTGTTCTTGTATACTGTACTCCTCCCTTTACATCACTATATGCGTTTTAGAGTTTTACAATACATGCAATGTAATGCTTCATTTTACCTCTTTTGTTGCCCTTGATTGCTCTGAACTCTCCCCAACGAAATTCTTATTGCTCCCTCCCCCTCCCTCCCCCTCTTTTCTTTTTCTCTCTCCCTTTTTCTTTTCTAGGTCACCATGTTTATTGTACCCTTTATGCTTAATATCCTTTATTGTTCATAACATAAGTACTCATGTTCTCTGACCGGATTTTCATTGTGTATTGTATTTTCTTGCTGGTCTCAATAAACTTAAACTTAAAAAAAGACTCTCAATTGGCACTTTCAGTGGCAATATCACGTGTATAGCTGGAAAAGTAACTGGCCATAACAAGGAAGGATCTCAGCATAATTTAATCTTTGGGGGGGGGGGTAGAAGTGGACTTTATTTGGATCTGGAGTCATCCCCCCATCTGAAAAAATATGACCAAAGAACTTGCGTTTGGTCTGATGAAACTCACACTTTGTCGCATTTAAAGTGAGACCTGCACCGGCATGTATACAACACACCTGTTTAAGAGCTTTATCATGTTCCTTTCGTATGGCCCCAAAAACTACTAAGTCATCACTGTAATTGAAAGCATGTATGACTGGTTGTATTATGAGATAAGAAACATCCTTGTAGGAGAGTAGGATCTGCTTCACATGGGGATACCCACTTTTTGCTGGTGTTTCACTGTTTTTCGACCTTATTCTGGCTGTGGCCCTGCTAATCAGGACCCCAGCCTAGCTGCTTCCTTTCTAAAATGGTTTCCATGTACATTAGGTACATCTCTAATTGGATTCTGGAGTACCTTATGAGTCCCTAGTATATGGTATACTATGTACCCAGGGCATAGGTACCTTAGAGGCCTACCAGGGGCTGAAGCATGTATTATGCCACCCCTGGGAAGCACTCCAAAATGACACCACATGTCTGATACTGCAGCCTGGGTAAGGCGGTGCATGCACCCTTTACTGTGGTATAGGCTACCTATATCACTACCATTGCACACACATATAAAACCTATAAGTCACTCCTATGGCCGGCCTTAACAATCCGGAGGACAGAGTGCTTGGTTTTTATGTGAGAGGGTGCCCCTGCATGATCAGAGCCCCTCTGCAGCGTTTGGAGTACCTCCTCTGATGCTGTTTGTGGTGCAGCCTGACCATATACTCTTAAGTGCATTATAACCTCGCAGTAAATGCTAACTTTGGACTTGCTGCACGGAAACATGTCATGTTTGGTGTCAAACACTTTGGAATACTACCCCCCCCTTCTAGAGGGAGAGACATGTTCACACTGGTCTACCCGGTAAAGACTTTCTAAAGCCCTGGCATCACAAAATGGATGCCACTGCCACAGACACGGGTCTGGCCTCCTGCTGCTGACAGAAACTCCGGCAGGGGAGGCCTGAACAATAGGTTTCCTGTCCCAGGGAGGTCTAACCACCTCCCCAGACAGGACGATGTGTATTGTGGCTGGGCGGGAGCACTCTCTGGTGCTTTGAAGTCCTGCACTGGGGGCACACTTGGTGTTCCTGTGCATAGTCCAGTTCAAACCGGTTGCAGGGGCTACCTGCTCCTGCTCTGGTGTGAAACTGGACAAAGGAAATGGGTGTAACCACCCCTCTTTCAAACCCTCCCATAGGTGGGTCCCTAAAGTATGTCCAACCCCCAAACTTAGGATAAGTATAGGAACCCAGTCCTTGCGACTTTAGATTACCCTGGACGAAACTCTGCAACGCACATCCTGGACCTTCAACATTCTATCCTGACTAGAAGACTGAAGAAATCTCCCTTGGGGTCAAGGAGTGACTCCCCCTGCTTGGCAGGAACCAAAGAAGCCACTTACCGGTCAGCATCGCTGAAGCTCCCGCCGGACGCCGAAGTCTTTGCATCACCAGAGTTGAATTTCCAGACTTCCCTGAGGCTACCCTGAGTCCACAGCAAAGCTGAGGCCCGTGGCTATCGTGGGTGATGTGGAACTGTGAACCCTGGACACCGTGAACTTTTGCAGCAACACTATCTTCCTGGTCCTCCTTGAAGTTGTGCTTTGGGCTCTGAGTATCCCCAGCCTTGAGCACCTCCTGCACTGAAGATTGTTGGCTCCCACTCCACGAGTGACCCGTGGGCCAGTTTCAAGTGTGACTGCTTGAGGCTCCTTCGCGATCACTAGCCCGTTGGCTAGCAGGTCCCCACAAAGGCAACTCCTCTTCTGCTTGGGCTTTCCTGGTTGCTCCAGACGTGCCCTGACTTACCCTTGCTAGGTGAGTCCCTCAGACCTTGCCGGTCTGCACTGCAGGCTTTTCTCTGAATTCCTGTGACTTGCCGTTGCCAAGGCTTGTTGGGTCCATTCTGGTCGCCGACACCGCAGCACTCAACAGACTTTGTGGGACAGCCCGAATCCGGCTCATGGACTTTGTCGACTCCTCCTGAACCTCGTGGCTGAAGAGTCAAGACACCCATCCACTCACCTGAAGCACCCGACATCTGCTCCCATACATGCCCAGATGCGGTGTGTACTAACCAGTCTGTGCACCAGGGGCCACCCAGTGACAGCCCCTCCCGCCTCCTCCCTAAGTTTTCATTTCAAGGCAAAGGCTCTCGAAAGTGACATTTATGGCTCAGAGGCGCACGCGCAGCTCCGAGTGCATATACCCTGGCCCGCACCCACTGCTGAAAGCACACTTTGAAGACACCACAGGCACGTTACATTCATCTAGACACGGCTGGTGGCAGAGAGGGCCATATGCATAGATTAGAATATATGGGTAGGCATATATAGGACACATGTATTTTCACATAACCTTATGGAAATATACTGAAGCAAATACATATTATATGGTACATATAATCCAGGTTATGCTGATAATCACACTCCATACATGTTTCCGTCTGCTGAGATCCTGAAGGTTCAATTCGGTCGCCAACTCTGTCCCTGTGCACGTGTTTCTAGTTCTACACACAAGACCCGCGCACGCAAGTGATTGTGGGGTTTAGTCTCTGTCTTTGCACCATGGGCCGCTGGAAGTGTCGCTTGTTGGTGCTAAACCATTCTCATTAGGGTGCAGCAGTTAAACCTGCTTTATATGAGGACGGATCCTTAGCGGTGCCTGAAATGAAGAAAAAAAATGACCGTGGGATAGATGGAATCAGACAGGGGCAGAAGTCTGCTGGGCAAATTACAGGTTTTATTTTAAAAATCTCTTTCCCAAAGAAATGAGTAGCAGAATCCAATGTTCTGGCGTGCTTAATTGGCCACTGACAGACTGCTTTTTAAAATATACTGAAAGTTAAGGCACTTACTGTAGGGGCCATTGTGCACCCATCCAGCAGGGACAGTAAGATGCCTCTTGTGGTTAATGCACGTGCTAAAGACTAGTCATGGGTTAAAATAGCATAGAGGGCTAACATGCGTGTTTCAAAGCACAGTGCCTAACATACAGGCCACATATTTCTGTTTTATGTTGACAGATCACTGGGTTTCTTTCTGCCTTTGTTGCAGAGGTCTGTGTGTTACTTGTTGGTCACAAGTCATAATCCTTGTAATATAGCTTAATCAGGTATGATATAAAATGAAGGAACAGCATGCAAACAGCAAGGCTTCTGCCCTGCCCGTCCTGTTAAGTGTTGATAGAACCTTACTGTTTTTTTCTCAATCTTTCTTCACTGTACGGTTGCTAAAAAAGGCTCCTTTAAAAGCTAATAGTGTCTTATAGGCAAGCACGGCTTTAAGCAGGCATGGCCCGTGCAGGTAACAGCGGTGGGGCGGGCGTGGGGTGGGCGTTTAGATGAGGACGAGAGGTAAACTTAAATTTGAAAAAATGTAAACCATTTACCTTGCCATTGTGGAGTCGGCGATGTGTTGAGTGCAAGGTAAGTGGGTTTTGTTTTTTAAAATTTAAGTTTACCTCGTCTGTCGACTTCCCCCCCAAACCCAACCCCCCTTCCCACCGCTCCTACCTGCACGGGCTGCGCCTGGCTTTAACTGAGACAGGTCCCTATCGGGGTCTCCATTTTTGCCCTCACCATCAGGGTGAAAAGTAATCTTTCCTCTGCAGCAATACCACCCTTCACAGCCTTTGATGTAACTTCAAAGAGACTCGTTGTTTGTTGTACTTTTACAGTTTCATCATTTCAGAACTGAAACATTTTCAATATTTTATACAATCAAACCATAGTTGTTGCTTATTTGTCTTATACAACTAACACCAACTGACAAAGCTAAAAGTCCTGGCTTGTAGGTGTAATGTTACTTGTTGGAAGAGTGCCCCCATTTAAGAACACACTGCAGAGGGAAAAGAGCTCAATAAGGTGCTGGAAAGGCATGATCTCCAACAGACCATGGATTTAATAAATGAAGTTGATGAAGGGCGGATAAACCCAACTTTTAAAGGAAGAGGCTGTGATTCAGTCATTGATTTTATTTTTGTATCTCACATAATGAAGCAGGAGCTTTTGGGGTTCGAAATACAATCTAGTGCATTTAGTGACCACAATCCCTTAGTTATTGTCCTGAGGGACCCAAACACTACCAACACCTTCGATAAAAGAGGTCCGAAAGGGGAGCTAATGGCGACTGATCAGGGTAGAAGGCTGAGATGGTCCAAAATTGACGTCAATGTCTTTTATGAAGCACTAATGGCAGCCAAAGACCATCATATAGGGAGGTGCCTGAATCTTGAAGTGACAGGGGTCGAGCTGGTTAAGGCCTACGAAGGGGCAACGCTGCACATTGATAGACTCCTCAGGGTCAAGTCTGGAAAAAAAGAACCAAGGGAACATGGGTGGTTCGACCAGGCTTGTTCTAAGTCTCTGAGAGAGCTGAAAATGTCTTTGAAATCCTGCCCGAGGGATAAAACCAGGGTTAAGGCGTGTCGAGGGTTATACAAAGATGCGGTTAAGCGCCGTAAAACTTTGATGCAACAGCAGGCGTGGGAGAACCTGAGGGAAGCAGTAGATACTAAAAATATGACGGCATTTTGGAAAATCATAAATTACCCTTGCTTCCAAGACAGGGATAAACCCAAGATTGTAAACCACATCCTGGCGGAGACCTGGCATGAGCACTTTAAAGGTATATATAATCTTAGCACCCAGGAAGATTGCCTTGTGACCAATGAAGGGCCAGGAAGGGGGGAACTCACAATTTTCTCTCTTAATGAGATTAAGGCCGGCATAGAAGGATTGACCAGAAATAAAGCGCCGGGTCCAGATGGCGTCCCCCTGGACTTGTTCTTAGCGTATGCAGAGTTGTGGGCCCCGATTTTAACTAGGGTTATAAACGCTGCAGTGTGCACGAGCATGCTGAATCTTGGTCAACAGCCATAATTGTGCCAATCTTTAAAAAAGGTAACAGGGAGAGCCCGTCCAGTTACAGGCCCATTTCCCTGATAGATGTGTCCGTGAAAGTTCTCGGCAGGGTTATACTTAACCGTCTATTAGATTGGTCAGAAGAACACAAGATCATAACGGACACACAATATGGTTTCAGGGCCGGCCGGTCTACAACGGACCAATTTCTCAACCTGTATCTCCTGACCGCCAAGTACACGATAGCGAGCCAAGGAACTGTGTACTTGGCGTTCATGGACCTCACAGCCGCATTTGATCGGGTGAACAGGAACAAACTGTGGGAACTTATGGAGGGATTGGGAGTGGATCAGGGCCTAGTAAATATTTTGAGATCCCTACACATGAATACACATGCCCAGGTTAGGTACAACGAGGAGGGCAGTCTGACAGATCAGTTCCCCTGTACGAGGGGAGTTAGACAGGGCTGTATTTTAGCACCTTTTTTATTCACCCTCTACATTAACTGGCAGTGGACTCGCCTAAGATAGGTCACAGGGAGGTTTGGGTTCTGCTCTACGCAGATGATGCGGTACTTCTGGCCCGAACCCCGCGTGGCCTAGAAACTTTGTTAGACGGTTTTATCCACTTCATGGAGAGCCCGGATTTGTCAGCAAACCTAGCCATATCCTACATAATGGAGGTAGGGAAGGCGCCCCAAAAGAAATATAAATACACAATTGGGGCACACTGTATTGAAAAAGTTCAGTCTTTCTCATACCTAGGGATATTGGTTGACTCCAGGCTTAATTTTAAACCATTGCTGGAGGATAAATGTCGTTCACTAACCAGAAGCATGGGGGCAATTATGAATCACGCACATAGGCTGAGCCGTTGGGCTCCTGACCAGATCCTGATTCTCTACAATTCAATACGTTCCGCCAAAGTCCTCTACGGCAGTGAGGTCTGGGGCTTTGTGGGTACAAAGTCGCTCCATACCAAAGAGAATAAACTTTTAAGAAGACTGCTGAAGGTGCCACAAAATACCCCGGGCTTTATTGTACATGAAGAGCTAGGTGTTGCCCACATCGAGGACAGGATAAAATTAAAACCGGTTAGCTGCTGGATTAAGATCTGGTCTAACCCAGAGGTGGCCCTGACAAGGGTGAACAACCTTTACAACGCAACTATTACAACGCACTACACTTACAACGCAATTTTTACAACGCAACATCCACTACAACGCATTCCATTACATCGCATGACACTACAACGCATTTTTAAAAACTACCTTTACAACGCATTCCATTACATCGCATACTACCTTTACAACGCATACCATTACAACGCATAATATCACATTAAAACCCCTACACTATCCAACACTTACCCTACTGTTGCACCCCCTGGAGTTAGATTAGTAATTTTTACCCCATACTATCCAACACTTACCCTACTGTTGCACCCCCTGGAGTTAGAATAGTAATTTTTAGCCCTATACTATCCAACACTTACCCTACTGTTGCACCCCCTGGAGTTAGAATAGTAATTTTTACCCCTATACTATCCAACACTTACCCTACTGTTGCACCCCCTGGAGTTAGAATAGTAATTTTTACCCCATACTATCCAACACTTACCCTACTGTTGCACCCCCTGGAGTTAGAATAGTAATTTTTACCCCCATACTATCCAACACTTACCCTACTGTTACACCCCCTGGAGTGAGAATAGTAATTTTTACCCCTATACTATTTAATACTTACCATAAATGCAATGTAATATTATGCGTTGTAATGGTATGCGTTGTAAAGGTAGTATGCAATGTAATGGAATGCGTTGTAAAGGTAGTTTTTAAAAATGCGTTGTAGTGTCATGCGATGTAATGGAATGCGTTGTAGTGGATGTTGCGTTGTAAACAATGCGTTGTAAGTGCATGCGTTGTAAAAGTGTGCGTTGTAATGACATACATCCCCTGACAAGAGATATCATTCAGGACTGCCTGGTACGGGACAAAGGGATGAATATCCCATGGCTTAAATATGTTAGAGATTCTCTTAAGACCACGGGTCACCTGGAACTTTTGACTCACCCTACCAAAATCTTGGCAAAGGATAACACCATTGTTAAAGGGGAGTTTTTGAACTTACTGGGTTCTATCAGGGAAGACCAAGAGATAACAAAACCTTCAGTGAGAAGCCACATACTGACGAAATCTTGCCCGGGCATTGAACCTTACCTGTATCTCATCGATAGTGCCCAGGATAGGTACCTTATGACATGCTTCAGGTTGAACTCCATACATCATAGCCTAGCGGTGCCTGCAGGTTTTACTAAAATGGTGGAGCAGAAGGGTCCCTGCGGCTGCGATCTCTGATCTCCGCAGGACACCCTTCACTTCGTGCTGTTATGCCCGTATTATACGCTCCCAAGGAAACATTTTTTCAAAAGAGTTTTAAAAAAGGCTGGTTTTAGACAGGCCAAGGTAGCTTTACTGTACCTGAAACTTTCTGCAGATATTTTAACATTGCACTGTACTGTAAACTTTCTAAGAGTAGCGATGCGCCTTAGGAACACAAGAGGGGATATGTGAACTGTGTACTATGAATGTTTTTTTTCCCTTTTTTATGATACTGGAGCACTTTAACAACCTTTAGCTGTTTACATATGCATATGTACTTTATTGAATCTGACTCATTATCAACGTTAGGCCCCGCGTCCCCTATGTATTACACACGCACGTTGACTGTACATTATACAGGGATAGCAATATCAATTTAATGGTCATTGATTTGTACATTACACACAATCTAAGAGGGGCTGTTGCTGTGTGTCTCTTTCACAATAAATAATATACTAAGAATTAGTTGAGAAGCATCCAATGCTCAATCAGTGTGCCCTGCCTGTATGAAATGTGCTTATGAAACAAACACAGTGCTTCACATCAGTGTGTCTGCAAAGTGTTTGCTTTTAATCTCATCAAGACGCTCATTTATAGCCTTTCTCAAGCTAAAATTACAGTATCAAGCTTCACTGTGTAATGTAGAGTTAGAATCATACCTACTGCAACTCTTTTACATCAACCATTTTGTTTTATTAAACTTAAATGTATTTGTTAATTTATTGCTTAAGTAATATCACTTTGTATGATGCAATTATGGTGAAACAGTGCTTAATGTTAATTCTGCTACTCCTGGCATTTTTGCAAGGTTCTGTATTAAACAGTGTGAGTTAACAATCAATGAGATTCTTGAAACAACAATAGCCTAAGAACAGATCACCCACCCATGGTAAACAGCATGAAATTCTAGACTATGCATATGTTGAAAAAGAAACCACAATTTTGTTATTTCAGGAATCTTTAGAATCAATCGGGAGATGTTGAAAGGTTTTTATTTTCACCAATCTTTACTGTAACTGTGTTAGGCCAAAGACAGAACTTGAGGCCAAGTGGTATTTGATCAGCTGCAGTGACAGACAAGGTGGTTACTGTCTGTGAAGTACACCATTTTAGCCATGAAAAAGTGAATGTGGGTGAGAAATAGCATCTCAGGCTGCTTATACATCCAGTTACATCTTGTCATCTGCACCTGATGGACCTTTTGCTTGGGAGCAGCTAGTTCTTTCTTGCTTTTTGGTGACCTAGACAAATGTTGATTATCCTTGTTCATTCCAGGAGGGTGTACCAGAGCTTGAGATTTTCTGAAATTGAACAAGTAATGGAGTTATGTCATTTCTTCAATGGATTCCACCATTAAATATTTCATTGTTCAAGTCCTGCGACCGCTAGAGGTGACAGACCGGCCTACAAATGAATGTAAATATGTTTGCCTTCCTATAGCGATTAAAAGGGTAATTGGAATCAAATCAAAGCGCACATTAAGCACTTGGTAGCTTATAAACAGCTTTTGCTTGCCTAGGGATTTGTTGCATGTCAGCACACGCAACAATGGCTGGGGTGCACAGACACCCTTCTTTACCACAAACAGAGGAACAACATTGCTTGTGGTATTTTCTTTATCTCTTTGTTTACTCCTTCACCTGCTAAATTCTCAGATATTTAATATATTTTTTATAATTTGCTTTTTTCAGCACAGCAATGAAATCACGAAGGATTCGACCCAGGCAGTGCATTTGTTGGCAATATTTTGCTTTTGGGCAGTATCGAAGGGAGGTGGTGGTTTCAAGAAGGTGGTGGCACCATATTTTGCACTCTTTTCAGCAGACATTGAAAACATTCACTATTCTAACCACAACTCACAGCCTTACAGTTGGTCCAACATGACACACCAGCCTCATAAGCACAAAACCTGTGCTTCTGCTTGGGTTGTGGTGCCTGGTGTTGGGGTCAAATGGCTCTCTTTACTGAGGTTTTGGTAAGTGTGATCATATTCTCTATATCTGGTTGTCGCGATCTCTGATGTTTCTTGGTGTGTACCTGGTTCTGCTCATGGCGTTCTCTTGCAACTGGCTTTCATTGCTCATTGCACTTTACCTACCTGGTTGGCACTGTCTTTAGCATTTCTTGGTGTGAGAACTGTTATCCCATTTAGCGCTTTGTTGCAGTTGGTTATCACAGCCTTTAGCGCTTCTCTGTCCCTGTTTGTTGCTGCCGTTAGCATTGTATTGTATGAATGACTGTTTTGTGTTGCATTGTGGCACAGTATCTCTTATCTTGACTTTACCAGCAAATTTCTAGCCGACAACAGACAAACTTTCTGTAAGGCCTTCACTTTCTTCACTAGCCGTGCACTAGCTGGAGTGGTGCTTTGACTCCACATACGACAACCATCCATTTTCACTTTGACGGAGGCATTCGTGGCATACACAAGCAGTTTGGTGGGCCATGGCAAACTCTCTGGGAGAGCACTCTCGGTTCTTCGGATCGTGGGGTGTACGTAATCCCCTATCTTTCACCATTTGTACAGTCCTACTCTGCCCAGGTACCCGAGAATGATCATGCCACACAGCGAGCTTGGAATTACATGGCTTTATTCCTCAGCATGTAAGCTTTAACTGAATGTTCTACTTCATTAATTTCATCACCCACGCACTTACGTCACTGTTCTGCTGAGTACTTCAGGAACCAATAGGGTCTCGTCATCTCTAAATCACAAGACACTACACTTGTCTACCCACAGTTGGCCCATGGATTTCATGATGGCAGTGCTCAGTTATTCTCAAATACTAAAGTATCTTCATCAAATCTAAATTGGAGAAGTACAGTGTTCAGTTTTGAATGATCTTCTAATAAAATGCTGTTTAAATGATGGATGAATTTTTAATCTCATGAAGCTAACTGTAGACATCTGACCAACTTTTGGGTACAGAGAACGTTGCTAAGCCAGTAAGGAGCACTTTGTGTATCTCATGCAACGGCAGTGAGTCATGCACCACATTGGTTTACATAAAACGTATGTTGATTTGTGACATAATCAATTAAATTAACTTCTCCGTGATGTTACATTCAGTACATTTATGCACTGTATATTGAATGTCAATTTTGAAGAAACTAAGTGGCAAATATGTAGTATTAACATTTTAATGAGTTGATTTTGCTAATGGTTAGGCAGTAAATGACTAACTTGCTCACCTGCATAAAAAAAAGATACTTAGTTTAAGACTATTATTACATAGCTGTAAATCTCTGCATAATTATTATTGATCTGTGTCAAACACTGCATGTTGAATAATTATACATGGGGTCATTTTAGCAGTGTCTAATGGTAACTTATTTTAACTTATTTTAAACAAACAGTAATATGGATATACTGTATTCTGTAGCCATTTATTTGTTTACTGAATGCTATAGAGGCACAAAGGAAGGGTGTGCTTTACAAACAAAATCAAAAACTAAAACTACAGTCAAGAACCAATAAATGCAAGCCGAGAGTGTGCACAACAATGAAGAAACTTAATTAAGCAGTCGAGAAAACAGCAACAGTCCTGGGTAGTTTCGTTAACAGAATAAGAGGAACAAAATCAATCAGAGCTAATTTAGTTTAGTAAAGCAAATAAAATGTGTAGATGGTGGAATACTACAGCATTAGAAGAGTTTATTTTAATCACATAAGTAATTTGGTATTCTCATATGTTATTTTGGTTTCGATTTAAGTAGCAAGGGGGCAAAAACAATACAAAGAGGAGAGACCAATCATTACATGAGAAAAAAAAACAGATGAAGAATACATAGAGATGGAAAAAGGCTATCAAATGGGGTTCTGGGAAAGCTGAAATCAAGAAGGGGTAGTAAAACAACCTAATCTGGTAAACTGGTTGGGCTGAGATATTGTTAGAGTAGGCTAATGTGTAGCACCTGTTGCTAGAGGCTGAACGACTGGAAGGAGCCGTAAGGTGAGATACACTTTTGAAAATCCTTTCGCTATCTAGGAGCAATTCTGTGCCACTTTCTACATCCATGCCCTTATGAAGGAAAGCTGAAAACAGAACTGTGTAAGTAGTGGTTTGACCTATATTTGGACTTTTTGAAAAGCATATTGTGCTATACCCCTCCCATTTCTTTATAAACTATACCTCCATTGTCTCTTTTTTCTTGCTTTCCCACTCCAACTATTCTCTTTTGGTAAGTTCTGCTCAGTTTGCAAGCAGTAGGAAGTTGTTGTTAGAGAGAAAGGAGATTTACAAAAGACAATAAATAAGCGAATTGCACATGCACATACATATTATTTTTTGTGCGGCCATGAGGGTTAGCATGGCACTGATTCAAAGAACTTTGAAACACCGCAACCATGTAAAAGACAGAAAGAACAGCAGAATAAAAAAAAATACTTCCAGAAGGGACAAACAAAGCAAGTCAAGGTTGACAGAGGGGGCAGGTAGTTAAGACTACATCACATCACACTTGGTTATACTGTTGTTTCGAGATTTCTCGGATCATTCACTATCCTCTTATCTAAACTGTACTGGTAGTTTAACTAGTTTAATACTCTCCAAATGCAGGTATTAATTCTGATATTTGTCGATGTAGTCTAAATAAACTAAAACAGAGGTTCTTAAACTGGGATCTGTGGTCCCTTGGGGGTCTTCAAAGCCTCGTCTGGGGGCTTTTTATAAAATTAAATAACATTAACAGATTAATATATATATATATATATATATATATATATATTACCTACTGGCGGTCGCCAGTAGGTAGTTATAGTTAGGACCCTCTTACCATAGGAAATCCGCAACATTCTATTTTGAATAACTTTGGCGCCGGTCGACGAATCTTCGCGAAATTTTCAAAATAGGTGGGGCGTTGAGCTCCGCTCCTACCCTGAAAGTCTCGGGGGGATTCGTCAAGCGGGGGCTGAGATAAAAGGGGGGTCCCAAAACGCGTTTTTCCCATGCATTTTTCCGTATGACCTTTAGACAGAGCTACAGCCCGAACGGCTGAACAGAATTAAATGAAATTTGGCAGAGAGGTAGTCCTCAGGTCAAGGAAGTGCCTTTTGTAGGTTTGGTGTAAATCTGTTCAGTAGATTCTGAGAAAATAGCCTTTAAATCAATATATATATCTGAGCCAGCTTACGGTGCGCTTACGGTGCACTTACCGTACGCGTACGGTGACGTGCGCGAGCGCGATTCTGATTGGCTCTTAGATCTTAGTAAACATTCGAATCGGTCGAAACCAGGAAGCGGCGGCCGCCATTTTCTCTCTCGCTCTCTGAGTTGGGCAGCAAAAATGAAGCCAAAAAATATCTAAAGGGGCAGTATATTGAGATCCTAACCACCCAGCATTGATATAGGGGTCCCCAAACAACCCCCAAGCCCATAATTTTTTTTTTCTTTTCGGAAAATCGCTGATTACGCTTACCGTACGCGTACGGTAAAAATTTAAAAAAAAAAAAATTATCCACACTCTCCCCACCCCGTGTGCAAACGGTGGCCATAGTGCACAATTTGTACATGGCATATATTTGTTTATTGGGAAAATTACAAAAGAATACATTTCACAACGATGCGCATAATATGTCCCCCATGTGCGCACGGTGCGCGAAGCGCATCGTGCGTACATGGCCCATCCCTCATATCGTGGGCACGCGGTGCGCGCAGCGCACCGTGTGACCACCGTGCGTGCACGGCACTAACTGCGTAAAGTGGGCGCACGGTGCGCGAAGCGCACCGTGCGCGCACGGAACGAACTGTGTTAACTGGGCGCGCACGCCACGAATGGCGTAAAGTAACTTAGCATTTAAAAAACCGTACAAATTCACTGAAAAAACCATAGGTTTCACACACGTTATAGTTAGGAATTAGCATTTAAAAAACCTTGCAAATTCACTGAAAAAACCATAGGTTTCACACATGTTATAGTTAGCTGTACATTTCACTCGTAAAAAACCAATGAAATTCCCCCGTTATAGTTAGTGCAGGCAACTATAACTCACGCGACCGCAATCTTCTGCTGATGACCTATGTGTCTTTATGAAAAAAAAATATTTGTAATATATGAATAGCTAAAATTTAATGGAAGAAGACATGGGCAAATAAGTGTCTAAATACAGTATTAGCATCAGCAGAGGATTGCGGTCGCGTGAGTTATAGTTGCCTGCACTAACTATAACGGGGGAATTTCATTGGTTTTTTACGAGTGAAATGTACAGCTAACTATAACATGTGTGAAACCTATGGTAAATATAGAAGCAAAATAAACAATTTAAAAATGGTAAATGTCAAGGAATTTAGGAGTGTAGAATTCTAGGCTAAAATTGAATTTGTATCTTTAGCTTGATTTAAGGGAGTGGTACAGCAAGCAGAATCAATTATGGGCTATTGGTGGTTCAAATGAAAAACTGGTGTGCGACAAAAAGAGATCATGCATTGGGGCAAATAGACAAAGTGACATACTGGAGTCTGTCATGTCACTTTATCTTTAAAATAAAACTGAAGGGACTATTCACATAGATAAATGTGCATGTGTAAATGTATTCACATGTACATTTACTACTAGATCCAAGAGTACCTTTACAATTTCTTGCAATTCACCATTTCTAAATGTACATGTATTACTTGGTCCCCTCCCCTTTCTAAAAAAGACCCTGGACAATGGGGTCCCCAGGGCCTAATGATGTCATTTGATGTGTTATCAGTGATATCATAAATGATGTCATAGAACATGACATTAGTGATGCAATATATGAGGTCATAAGCAGTACATGATAAGGGCAAAATTATAGTTAGCTCTGCTAACTATATCTGGTAAATCTATGGTTTTGTAAGTTCAAAACATTAATGCTGTCACTGACATATTCACCTACTTGCAATGTTACTTCAACCTTTGTTTTTTATTATATATATATATGTGTGTGTGTGTGTGTGCATGTGTGTGTGTGTGTGCGTGTGTGTGAGTGTGTGTGTGTATATATACATGTGTGACAGTCACCAGTAGGTAGTTATAGTCAGGACGGAGTTTCTATCAAAAAGGTAATTTTCTGTTGCCTATATCTTTGGCACTGGTTGATAAATCTTCATGGAATTGCCCCTAAAAAATTGCTCAATACTTCAGGCACTGTCTGTAAAGTTTTAAGGTGAATCTTCAAGAGGGGGGCCGAGAAAAAAAGGGGTACCAAAATGTGTTTTCCCCATGTTAATTCCCATGGGATCTTTAGAATCGACTGCAGCCAGAACCGCAAGACCGAATTACACCAAATTTGGCGGGAAGCTAGATTTTGGTACGCAGATCGTGATTTTCTTGATTTGGTGTACATCCATTCAGTAGTTTGGGAGATATTAACTGGAAACCAAATTTGTATATATAGTGATGTAGATTTCCCACAGATTAGCCCAAGGGTAATCTGTGTATTCACACACATTAGCAAACTCCTGATTGGCTGGCTGCACCTTTGGAGAAAAGCTGTGGCTGCCATTTTGTGTGCCCGGGAATGGGTGCTGACCTTGAAAACTACAATGAATATTAGGTGAAAGGTTTAGGTGAGAGGTTTCCTGACCCCTTGTGTATGGTTCAAATGAGAGGTGAGGATGCATTATGGCCATGAAAATGCCCAAAATGTTTTTTTTATCGTTCACAAAATCCGCAGATGGCTGGCGAGGGTCAGCACAGCCCCCGTATCACTTGGCAGGGGATCCATGGATTTAGCATGGCTCCAAAAAAAAATATCTATATATATATTTATATACTCTCTCTTCTCTCGCAGCTACTCACATAGCTATACAGATACTGCTACACCCACTTACATACGCATACAGACACTCTCACATCCACAGTTACACACATACATATATTGTCACACCATTCACATACCGATAGAGGCACTGATACACCCATTCACATACCCATAGAGACTCCCATGTAAAAACCCATACAGTCGCTGTCACAACCATTGACAGACTCATACAGACACTGTCACACCCATTCACAACCCCAATACAGATTCTGCCACACCCATTAACATACCTTTAGAGAATCTGTGATACCCATGTACAAACGTATGCAAGCACTGTCAAATACTTTCATGTACTCAGACACTAGTTCACCCATGTCAGATTCTGTCACACCCACTCACATACCCATAGAGACTCTGTGACACCCATGTAAAAACC
Organism: Triturus cristatus; assembly: GCF_964204655.1. Taxonomy (NCBI): domain Eukaryota; kingdom Metazoa; phylum Chordata; class Amphibia; order Caudata; family Salamandridae; genus Triturus; species Triturus cristatus. Next base: position 1,578,909,856 of record NC_140590.1, read on the forward strand.
CCTACAGTTACTGTCACATCCATTGACAAACCCATACAGACACTGTCACACCCATTCACAACCTCAATACAGATTCTGCCATACCTAATCACAAACCATTAGAGAATCTGTGATACCCATATACAAACGTATGCAGGTACTGTCACACACTTTCATGTACTCAGACACTAGTTCACCCATGTACAAACCCATACACACACTGTCACCCCAATTTCTATACCATACAAGCACTGTTGCACCCATTGTCAATCCTATAGAGACACTGTCACACCATTCATATACCATACAGAGGCACTGATACACCCATTCACATACCCATAGAGATACCATCATACCCTTTCACAAACCCATACAGTGACTCATATCCATTCACAACCCCATACAGACTCTGTGACACCTATTCACAAACCCTCACACACACTGTGACACCTATTCACAAACCCAAACAGACACTGTCACATTCATTCATGTAAGCAAAGAGACACCGTTACACCCATTCACAAACCCATACAGACACTGTCACACCCATTGATATACCATAGTGATACTCTTACACCATTCACAAATCCATAGAAATATTGTTGCACCCACTCACAAAACCATACAGATACTGCCACACTCATTCCTATACCCAAACAGACAGTGTCACACCCATTTACAAACCCATACAAATATTGTCACACCAATTCAGAAACCCTGTGAGATACTGTCAAACTCATTCATGTACCGAAACAGACACTGACACATCCATTCACAAACCCATACAGACAGTGTCACACCCATTCACAATCCTATAAAGACACTCTTACACCTATTCACATACCCATAGAGACTCTGTGACACCCTTCACAGACCTTGACAGAGACTGTCACACCCATTGGCAAACTCAGGCAGACATTGTCACACCCATTCATAAACCATAGACACACTGTTACACCCATTCCCAAAGCCATAGAGAGACTGTCATATCCATTCACAACCCCATACAGACTCTGTCAGACCTATTCACAAACCTATAGAGACACTGCCACATCTATTTACAAACCCATACAGTTATTGTTACATGCCTTGACAAACCTATGCAGACATTGTCACGTCCATTTATATACCATAAAGACACGGTTATATCCATTCACAAACCCACTTATGCACCTAAAATGATATCCATTTAGCCTCTGTTATACCCACTGTGACATCCATTCAGAACATTTTGCTGGAAATGTGGAATATGCTCTTTTGCCTTGAATGTGTGCTTTTGGTTTGAAAATCCGTGAGGGATCCACGAATTCGATAATAGTTTTCATAAAAAGATTTACGGTTAAAAATAATAACTGTTTGGGACATTGGGTGGCTCTTAGAAGAGTTGTTGTGTTCATTGTGTGTATATGATTACTACATATACGAGAGGATGCAGAGTTTCAAGTTTCTCAGAAATACTCTGTTGCCTTCGTCCATGAAGTAAACACCATCTCTCCTGTATATTCCAAGCATGTTGAAGCACAGGTTATTATTGTTAATAGAGCCCACGTTATGGTCTCTGAGGAATGCTGACTTTCTCTATCTGTGGACAAAATTCAAAAGACCACTTCCATTTATGCCTCTGGCATATGCTAGAAAATACCTAGGCAGTGTGAGGGAAACTTTGCATTAATTGTTCAAAGGTATTCTTCATTAGAATTTCCAGTCGTACCCCAGTCAGTGTGCCCAGGTCATTGCCACCACAGTGCAAAATTATGAGGTCTGGATGTTTGAAATCCATAATGCTTTCAACCAATAGAAGCAATTTCTGCCACTTTAATCCTCTCTGAGCAAACCAACTAACATCAACATTAGGCAAACCCAGGTCTCTGTCAATCCCACTCTTTGCATTAAACTCTCTAGCCCAGAACACAAAGCTATGACCAATAATCCACTCTCTAATCATTTTGAAGGATGGAACAGTAGCAACCAAGAGAAAGCTGGAGAACCCTGTAGCTGAATGAGTCAGTTTTCAAAATGAAATCAGTTAAAAGAGACCCAAGCAAGTAAAATTTAAAAGACCACATTTGATTGGATGCTGTAATTATGACACTGTTTAAAACTAGGTTGTGGTATAAATTTAAAGTAAATGCATGTCTGATTGGCTATGTGGGATATGTTTCTATTTACAATAGAATTATAGAAACCTTCAAAATTCACTGTAAAATCCAAAGGTTACAGGGATGTTAGAGTTAGGAAATAGAATTAAAAAAAACCTTAGAAATTCAGTGAAAAAAGCAAAAGTTACCGGGACGTTATAGTTAGGCTTACATTTCACTTGTACAAAACCAGTGAAATTGCGCAGTTATAGTGACATGGTCAGTGACATTACTTATGACATCACTAATGACATCTCAAATTACATTACTCTTGACATCACTCATGACACCTCAAATGACATCACTCATGACATCACCAAGTGAGTGTAAGAATTTTTTAGCATTTATAGCTGATAAAACTATACTAACGTATAACAAAAGTTAAAATTGAATACTAGGTGCAATTGTACTCAGTGATACTAATTTTAACATCCATAATATGAATGGCAGTGTGACTGTATATATTCTGGAAATCTTTGATGAGTAACCAAACAAAGAACAAGCCAGCACTCTAGGTGATCAATTAGTTTATTCGCTGGCTCATGTGTTTCAAACTTGCAGTCTTTGCCAAAACCACATCACTCAAAATATATATGTGTGTATGCATGTTGGGAGCTGTAGTCCAACATGAGGAACTGCAGCTGAAATCTTGGATCAACTAATTGGGGCAAGCTGAACTCCTGCGAATGGGAGTGCTGCAGGATATTTAAAGGAGGTTGGGAGTGTGAGCCCGATGGTAACGGCATCTGAGGAAGGCAACATTGCAGAAATGCATCATGCCGTACATTTCAATTAAAAGGACTCCCAGAAATGTCCCCGCTGTGTCCTCTGGTTACTTTCGAAGAGGTGATCTACGTGTGATATTTACGCGCTGGCCAGGAGCGCGTTGAGAGGACCCGTCCTACAAGCTGTCCGAGGTCTTCACTGGCATTTCTAAAGTTTGTATTCAAGGTATTGAATTTTCTCGGACCGCCCTGTGAGCAAGCCAAGCAAAGGCCACTGCCGGGAGCAGTCTGTGACCGCATTCATTGTAATAGCGTCCCTGGGCCTGGCAGGCTCTTGTTACTGGGGCAGGACGTTGGGGACTCAAGGGGGCCCAGGACTTTGATAGCATTTGGGCTCTACCGTCTACATGATACCCCCTTTGACAAGGCACAACAGCACTCACTATGAGGATTATTTGGCACCGCGGGAGGTATTTACCCGATTGCGATGCATGTTGGCAGTTGTAGTCCAACATGAGGAACTGCAGCTGAAATCTCGAATCAAATAATTGGGGCCAGTACAACTCCCACGAATAGGAGTGCCGCAGGATATTTAAAGAAGGTTGGGAGTGTGATCCCGATGGTAAAGGCATCTGAGGAAGGCAACACTGCCGAAATTTATTATGCCGTACATTTCAATTAAAAGGAATCCCTGGAATTTCTCCGCCGTGTCCTCTGGTTACTTTTGAAGAGGTGATCCACGTGTGATATATATATATAAATACTACCAACTGGCAGTCGCCAGTAGGTAGTTATAGTTAGGACCTATTTTCTATAGGAAATCGGCAACATTCTATTTGGAATAATGTTGGCGCCGATTGACGAATCTTCGCTAAATTATCTAAACTTTTGGCCAACTCCAGTCCGCTCCTATCCTGAAAATTTCACAGTGATTCGTCAAGCGGGGGCCGAGAAAAAAGGGGGGTCCCAAAACGCGTTTTCCCCATGCATTTTCCCATAGGACCTGTTGACGCAGCTACAGCCCGAACTGCTGAACGGAATTATACCAAATTTGGCAAAGAGATAGTCCTCAGTTCAGACTTGTGCTTTTTGCTGAAATGGTGTAAATCCATTCAGTAGTTCCTGAGAAAATTAGAGTTAAAAAGATAGATATATCTGGGCGGAGCCTAACCACACATCTCATCGTGAGAGCTGATTGGCTGTCAGTATTTCATCCAAGAAGTGTTGGCAACCATCTTGGGACCAATATACATGATAGCACCTCATTAAAAAGCATTGCAGTTAATAGAAGGTTTTAAGACTTTAGTTGCATTATAAATCATTTGTTGATGGTACCATACTCATTTTAGGAATTGCGGTGTGTTCTAAGGTGATTTTACCATGTGAAAAAGCCTTCTGCTGTGATATCATGAATCATGTTTGAGAGAAAACTATTTTCTCATGCTTTTCCCACAGAGGATTGGAAGGTGATCTATAAGCTAAACTGAGAGCATATTTTCTGTAAATTCACATTATCTTTCTCTGTCATTTGAGAATGAAGTCTGACATTCTCAGTAAAACATGTACATACAACAAGGGCAGAGACTGTCAGTTGATTCCTTTGTGTTCTACTGCAGCTTCCCAGAGTGTTCTAAAGAACAACTAGAGCGCTAACAGTCCTACTTATGACAAACATAGTGCACACCTGAAGCCATCTTGATTGGAATAAAGTGGTAACTCTTAAAACATTTAATTTAAAAAGGAACAAAATGAGGGGGTTCATTTTGCCATAGAGAGTATTATTAGTGGCGCAGAAAGAAAAATTAGGGAACATTTTGAGTGACTTCTCAAATCCTTTCATTAATAAATTCTGACATGCAGACTGAAACATGCACTTTCAATACCAGCAGCAGACTTCCCTGGTGAGCAGTAGCTTTACTACAGTGATCTACTAAGCAACTAAAGTGCTAACATTCTGAATTTATGGCAAATGTGTGACACATTTGAATGCCTTCTTGATGGAGTCAAAGTAAAAAGCTGAAAGTATTTCCTACTGAGGAGACTGTAGTAAATAAGGAAATGAGGAAACTTCATAACGAATAAGTCTCCCAAAATGGCCACCAGAGACAAAAGAGCCCAAATATGGCCCAAATATCACCCAGATGTAGCCCAGGTATAGCCCAATGACAGAATGTTCCAGAGTGTTCTAACGAACAACTAGAGCGATAAAAGTCTTACTTATGATAAACGTATGGCACACCTGAAGCCATCTTGATTGGAATGAAGTGGTAAGACTTAAAACATTTAATTTACAAAGGAACAAAATGAGGGGGTTCATTTTGCCATAGAAATTATGATTAATGCTGCAGAAAGAAAAATTAGGGCACATTTTGACTTCTCAAATCCTCTTCTATTTCATAAAAAAATTCTGACATGCAGACTGAAACATGCACTTTGAATACCAGCAGCAGACTTCCCTGGTGAGCAGTAGCTTTACTACAGTGATCTAATGAGCAACTAGAGTGGTAACATTCAGAATTTATGGCAAATGTGTGAAACATCTGAATGCCTTTTTGATGGAACCAAAGTAAAAAACTGAAAGCATTTCCCACTGAGGAGACTGCAGTAAATGAGGAAATTAGAAAACTAAATAACAAATAAATCTCCCAAGATGGCCACCAGAGACAAAAGAGCCCAAATGTAGCCCAAATATCACCCAGATGTAGCCCAAGTATAGCCCAATGACAGAATGTCCCAGAGTGTTCTTAAGAACAACTAGAGCGCTTACTGTCTTACTTATAACAAAAGTATGGCACACCTGAAGCCATCTTGATTGGAATAAACTGGTAACACTTAAAACATTTAATTTAAAAAGGAACACAATGAGGGGGTTCATTTTGCCATAGAAATTATGATTAGTGTTGAAGAAAGAAAAATTAGGGCACATTTTGAGTAACTTCTTAAATCCTCTTCTATTTCATTAAAAAATTCTGATATGCAGACTGAAACATGCACTTTTAATACCAGCAGCAGACTTCCGTGGTGAGCAGTAGCTTTACTACAGTGATCTAATGAGCAACTAGAGTGCTAACATTCAGAATTTATGGCAAATGTGATACATATCTAAATACCTTCTTGATGGAATAAAAGTAAAAAACTGAAAGCATTTCCTACTGAGGAGACTGCAGTAAATGAGGAAATTAGGAAACTTCATAACAAATAAATCTCCCAAGATGGCCACCAGAGACAAAAGAGCCCAAATGCAGCACAAATATCACCCAGATGTAGCCCACATGTAGCCCAATGACAGAAGTGTGCAAAACACTTATTTTTTGTGTATTTGCAGTTTTATATAGTGCAGACTTGTCAGGTATTGGAGTGCTTTACATGAGCATTGGTTACATCACACAAGATTAAATTCATTTTGGTTGTAGACATGGGGAGATTAAGTGGCTTGACCAGAATCACAGAATGTTGAGCTGAAGCAGAAACTCCAAACTGGTTCCCCAGTTGCAAAGTCTGCAGCTCTGAAAGTAAAACCACATCCTCTCCCCTAAGTGCAACATTTAATCAAGTGGTCAACTGGATAAAAAAACATAAAGATTACAAATAATTTAAAAGTTCTTTGTCGCTATTTGAAAACTCAGAAAATATGTCCTTATTTTATTTTTTTAGAGCACTAACCATAATTTTGATGCAAATAAGACTCTCTCATATATGTAATTTCTAAAGGAAATGCTCTAGGTATTACAGTTTTGATTACATTAAGATGACGTGAGGCGTTCCACACTTTTGTAATAAATATAGATTGTTAGCAATCTAGTTGTTCATTGGGATACTGTTGAGTGCTTGCTACATGGATTTCCGCATACAGTTAAGACTAGGGTCACCAGTAGGTTTATTGATCTGGGGCTGGTCCTGGCCAAGCGGGAGATTACTTCTCATTGGAAGGCGCGGCAAGGCCCTAATTTATTACGGTGGGCTAGGGAAATGGAGAAATGGGCGGGAAGTGAGGGGATTTATAGATTGTGTCTGGCTCGACGCAGTGAAAATGAAAGATCGCACGAATGGGCCCGGGCATGGTTGGCACTCCTGGACTTGTTCAAACGCTCGGTTGTGGGGGATGGGGTAGGTCCGGTGGGGGATGATGGGACCCCGGTTCCTTGAGCGCCCTGTAACAGGCTTCCCCCCTCTGCTCTTGAGGTACTCCCTGTTGGGATTGCTGGGAGGCGGGCCCGACGTGTGGTGGCTGAGGCTTTGATGTACATGTAATTCTGATAGGTACTGGCGACATGCTTGGGTGGGTGGGTAGGGTGGGGGGGTTCGTTGGGGGGGTTGCTGGGGGATGGGGTGGGGGGTATTTTGGCTGTATTGCACACTCACTGTGGATTACTCTTGTGGATGCGCTACCTTGTAGCACGGATACTATTGGGGTGAATGCTGTACAGTTGTAGTTCATATGCTGGGGTGATTACTGCAATGTGTCCTGACTTGGTTGGAGGGCGGAATATCGGGGACGGGGATTGACTGCATTTTGTTCTGTGACCTAATAAAGTCTGTTTAAAAAAAAAAAAATTGGGATACTGTTGAGAGGCAGAGGCCAGGGGCACGGACTCTGAAAATTGAAGGCAGATAGGAGAGTGCAGAAGCAACAATTTGACCACACAGGGCAGGCAGGAAGGGCAGTGGCAGCACAACAGACTATGGAGTAGGCCTGGGCAAAAAATTTGTTCCGTTTGCGGAAATTGCGATAATTTGACATTTTCGCGTTCCGCGGAGAGCGCGAAAATGTCAAAATTTCCGCTTTCCGCAGCTTGGCGATAATTTGTTTCTTGCTCGCGCTGTAAAGTAATACATTCTCGCACACACGCGATCGCCTTACCTGAATCCCTGCGTTCGCCGACAAGTTTTCTTGATCCGGTCCCGTTCTCCATGAGATGTTGGATTGTTTTTAGCCATTTGCGCTGTCTCGCGACAGTTTGAGCCCGCAGTGTCGTCATGCGTCGCACGATCACGTCTTTCTTCTCGCGATCATGCACCGCGAGACAACTCAAAACAAGATGGCCGCGCCCGCGAGCAACCACATGGGTAAGTTGGCGACCCGCAACCATGCAGAAAATCTCGCGAACATGCGGGAAAAAAAATTCCGCATCTTCGCGCTATTTCCGCTTGTTTGCGATAATTGTAAACATTTTCGCGATAATTTGCAAATTCCGCCCACCCCTACTATGGAGGGCAGTGGAAAGGGGGGCAGGGGCAACAAACCAACAATACAGGACTGGCAAGAGAGGCTTTGGCAATATAATAGACCATTGTGGGCAGAAGGAAGAGGCAGCGGTAGTACAACCATACATGCCAACAGACCCGTTTCAGCCAGGAAACGTTCAATGTTTTTAAGCTCAAATGGGCTTTATTTGATCTGTCTCCTGTCTACAATCTCCTCTTTTTCAATGTAACTCAAAGGGGACAATCAATACCCCAGTTCTTTTTCAAAATCTCCCTTTTACCAAGTTCAAAATGTTCGCAAGTATGGTACATTGGATCATGGTAGGCAGGAAGAATTGGGGTAGGGACATGGACTCGGATAACAGAGGACAGGAGGGACATGGAGAGGTGCACCAAACTGACCCTACAGGGCAGGCATCAGGGTTTGCAGCAGCACAATACACCACACAGGGCATGCGGGATGGGAGTGCAGCACAACAATCCATAGAAAGCAATAGGGAGGGGACAGAACCATGCACATGGACAACAGAGAACAGAGGGGAAAGAGGCAATGGTAGCTAGCTTACCATAATGGACAGACAGGAGAGAAAGCTGCAGCATAACAGACCATAAAGGGCAGGAGGGACGGATCAGGGGCATTACAATGGAACAGACAAGCCAGGAGGGAGGGAATAGGGGTCTGCACAGAGGGTTGGGGCAAGGGGGCAGGGCAGGAGCAGCAAGATGACCATGGAGGTCAGGCAGGATGGGCACTAGAAATAAGACACACCATGGAGAGCAACAGTGAGACTATGATGGCATACACACAGACCATGGAGGGATGGTGGGAGGGGGTCAGGGGCAGCTAGCAGACCACACAGGGAAGGTGGGAGGGGCCATGGCAGCACAGAAGACCATGCATGGCAAGCGGGAGGGTTAGTGGCAGCACAATGGCTATGATGGGCAAGAAGGAGGGTGCAGGGGCATGCACAAAGGACCATGGAGGATAGAAGGGAGGGTCCGGACCTGGGCACAGACAAGAGAGTTCAGGGGAAGGGGCCTCACAACAGACCGTGTGGGGCAGGCAGGAGGAGCAGTTGCAGCACAACAGACCAGGGAGGGTAGAAGGCTGTGGCAGTAAAATGGACCATGAAGGACAGGAGGAAGGGGATAGGGGCATGGCATGTGGGCAGGCAGGGTGGAGGTGGCAGGGACAGGTTACAGTCATCTGACAATGCTAGGCAGGTGGGAGGGGAGTGGCAGCTCAACAGAACACTCAGAGTAGATAGGAGTGGCAGGTCCATGGAACATGGTGGGCAAAAAGGGGCATGCACAAAGACATCGGAGGGCAGGGGGAAGGAGAATAGGGGCAGCAAGCTAAGCACAGAGGCTAAGCAGGACGTCAATGAAGGGCCATAGAATTGGGCAATGGAGGGCAGGAGGAGTGGGTATTAGGAACTTTATTGTTTTTAAAATGTGTGTCTGTGCAAACTACTTAAAATATGAACAAGTATGCAGCATAATCTCACTTGTATTCAGGAAGAAGAGGACGTTTGTGACTGGGACTCCGGGCTCACTTGGCAGAATCACCCCCTGACCCTCCACCCCCATCACAAAATGTAATGCCCGTGAGAAGGGTAGGTGGACGCAGTGTTATATAGAACAGAGTCCTGAGAGCACGATTGTAAATGAAAACTAGATATAGTATATGGTATAAACTATGCACCAAAAAGTGTGATATAAGATGAACCGGGCGTGAAATATAATATGCAATACATTGTGCACAATGACAGATTCATTGGAGAGCGCGAGATAGCACAGGCACTAGCGCGTGCTATGCGATATGCGCCTTGGAGTGTAATATGCACAGGGCAGTGTTGTGTAACCTAACTAGCCTCTAAAGTTGTAATATAAAATATGTGCTGGGGAGTGTAATGTTGCATATGCACTGTGACAAAGATATGGATCCCAGATTGTAATATGTATGGCATAGCGCTGTGCGTTATAACATAGGCATCGAGGAAAGCACGTTAGATGGGGCAATATAACCCGTGCGAAGGCAAGTGTGGCATGTCATATTCACGGGTGGTGTTACAGTGCACATGGACTAGAGATTGTCATAGCATACGCACTAGCTGGTGGAATACAACACAGAGGTGTGTGGCACTCGGCGGGCACTGGTGTGTGTAACACAGCATTGGGCTCAGCCAGGAGCACGCTGTGACTCTCAAGTGAGGTTCTTCTCCTTTCCAGAGAGTAAAATAAAAAGTATTACACATCCGGCGGTGGATGTGTGTTTTATTAACCGTGAGGGGGGTTTCTTGCAATAGTTTGGTTGAATTTTTGTCGAATCCCCTTTGAATGGCTTGGTGTGCATGTGTATTAAATGTGCCCGTCAATAGCTACCCATGTTTGTATAAATAAACAACAAGGGTGTCTACTTGGAGAGTACCCACCGGCGGGGGCGTCGGTATTAGGCACGGTAGGGCGTCAGACACTTCAGAGCTTCACTAGCGGTGTAAATACATTCCACATGGATTCATTGTATGCATAGTCGCCTTTTAATGAATATCACGCAAATCGTCATGGTGATAGGTACATACGGTTTGTCCAGCATGTCCTAGGTGTTTCTATAAATATATATTTTTTAAAAATAATAAAAAACAAAGGCCGACCCTGGGGGATGGGGTCCCTGGGGCCATAAGTGGCCTGAGGAGGGGGGCAACGCAGCCCCCCTCCTAAATATTTTTTTTTAAAAAGGCCATGACCCAGGGGTTGGGGACAGCTCCAGTCCGCTCCTATCCTGAAAATTTCACAGTGATTCGTTAAGCGGGGGCTGAGAAAAAAGGGGGGTCCCAAAACGTGTTTTTCCCATGCAATTTCCCATAGGATCTGTTGTCGCAGCTACAGCCCGAACCGCTGAACGGAATTACACCAAATTTGGCAAAGAGGTAGTCCTCAGTTCAGACTTGTGCCTTTTGCATAAATGGTGTGAATCTGTTCAGTAGTTCCTGAGAAAATTAGAGTTAAAAGTACATATATATCTATGGCCGGGGAGGATCCACCCACCCTACCCGCACCGTAAGCGCACCCTCCTCGAACCGAGCGTGCACCCTCCAGATCGCGCGCTGAATGCTAATTGGCTATCGAGTGTCTGTCTACATTCGAAACCAGGAACTGTTGGCGGCCATTTTCTGCCTCGGTAGAAGCAAGGCTGAAGAAGCAAGGGGAATAAGTGTTCCGGATCCACACGGACCCCAACACCACCCTCAGAGGAACACTCATCTACAGACCCTCCGGACCCCAGGCTCAGTTCAGCGACTCCATCGCCGACCTCGCCAGCACCCACGCACTCGCCTCCACGGACTACATCCTCCTCGGGGACCTGAATTTCCACCTCGAGAACAACATTGACGCCAACTCCACCACTCTGATCGAAAACCTCGCCATACTCGGCCTCAGACATCTCGTCACTGCACCCACCCACGCTGCAGGCCACACGCTGGATGCCGTCTTCTCCAAAAGCACCCAAGTCACCTTCGACCACACCTCCGAACCCCACTGGACCGACCACCGCTGCATCCACTTCACCTTCAAAAAAACAACCACGCACCATCGCACCCAACAGCTGCCGCGCCGCTGCTGGAACAAAGTCACCGAAGACCAGCTGACCACCACCCTCGCCCAGAATCCACCTATCAACCCCACCTGCCCTGACGCCACAGCCCGCAACCTCAGACAGTGGATCGAAAACTGCGCCAACACCCTCGCCCCACTCAAGAGGCCATCCAATAGCCATGCCAGCAAGAGAGCCACCTGGTTCACCGACGAGCTCCTGACCTCCAAATGCACCTGCCGTAAGCTGGAGAAGAAATGACTCCACAAAGGAACGCCAGAAAACCACGCAGCCCACAAGGACGCCACCCGCAGACATCACCACCTCATCAGACTAGCCAAGAGATCCTCCTTCAAAGACCGCCTGGATAACAACGCACACGACAGCAAAGAGCTCTTCCGCATCGTGAAAGAACTCTCCAATCCCAACGCCAGCGCCAACGACATCCCACCCTCACCAGAACTGTGCGACTCACTAGCCGTCTTCTTCTACCGCAAGATCGCTGACATCCACGACAGCTTCAACACCACGTCCGCACCAACGATGCACGGCCCCACCCCCCCCGCGATCACCAACAGCGCCAACCGCCTGACCTCTTGGGCCAACACCAACGACGACAAGACACGCAAGATCACGAACTCTATCCACTCAGGATCTCCGTCAGACCCATGCCCACACCACGTATTCAACTAAGCAGACGCGGCCATCTCGCACCCCAACTACGGAAGGTCATCAACATTTCCAGAAAGCTGGAAGCATGCCGATATCAACGCCCTCCTCAAAGAGCCCAAGGCGGACCCCAAGGACCTCAAGAACTTCTGACCCATCTCCCCGCTCCCATTCCCGGCAAAGGTCATCGAGAAAATCGTCAACATTCAACTGACCCGCCACCTTGAAGACAACAACATCCTGGACTCGTCCCAATCCGGATTCAGACGAAAACCACAGCACCGAGACAGCCCTCATCGCCGCCACAGACTACATCAGACGGCAACTGGACAATGGTGAAACATCAGCCCTCATCCTCCTGGACCTGTCAGCCGCATTCGACACGGTCTGCCACCGCACCCTAAAGACACACCTCCAAGAAGCCGGAATCCAATAGAAGGCCCTTGACTGGACCACGTCCTTCCTCTCCGGCAGAACCCTGAGCGTCCGCCTCCCACCTTTCCGGTCAGAAGCCACCGACATCATCTGCGGCGTCCCCCAGGGATCATACCTCAGCCCGACGCTGTTCAACATCTACATAGCCCCCCTCGCACAAGTTGCCCGCCACCACAACCTCAACATCATCTCCTACGCCGATGACACCCAGCTCATCCTCTCCCTCACCAAGGACCGTCACACCGCCAAAACCAACATTCACGAGGGTATGAAGGCCATCGCCGACTGGATGAGGAGCAGCCGTCTGAAACTGAACTCGGACAAGACGGAGGTCCTCATCCTCGGACCCACCCCCTCAGCCTGGGATGACTCCTGGTGGCCGACCGCGCTGGGGACAGCACGGACACCCAAAGACCACGCACGCAACCTAGGATTCATCCTCGACTCCTCCCTCTCCATGTCCAAGCTGGTCAACGCCGCCTCCTCTTCCTGCTACAACACCCTACGCATGCTCCGCCGGATCTACAAGTGGATCCCGACCAAAACAAGAAGAACAGTGACACAGGCCCTCCTCAGCAGCAGACTGGACTACGGCAATGCACTCTATGCAGGAATCCCAGCCAAACACCAATGGCGGCTACAACGCATCCAAAACGCCTCCGCCCAACTGATCGTCAACGCCCCCCGCCGCAGCCACATCACCCCCCTCCTGAGAGACCTGCACTGGCTCCCCATCGACAAGAGGATCACCTTCAAGCTCCTCACCCACGCACACAAAGCACTCCACAACGCCGGACCAGCCTACCTGAACAGCAGACTCAGCTTCTACACCCCCACCCGCCAGCTCCGCTCCGCAAGCCTCGCCCTCGCAGCTGTCCCCCGCATCCAACGTATGACCGCCGGCAGCAGATCCTTCTCCTACCTCGCCGCCAAGACCTGGAACACCCTCCCAACCCACCTACGACAGACCCAAGACCTACTCGCCTTCAGAAGACTCCTCAAGATCTGGCTCTTCGAGCAGAAGCGGCACCCCCCCCCTCCCCCCTTAGCGCCTTGAGACCCTCATGGGTAAGTAGCATGCTTTACAAGTACCCTGATTGATTGATTGTAAAACATATAAAGGGGGCAGAGTGGAAATACTCTGACCCTCTAGAGGTGCTTAGGGGGTCCCAGAAGGACCCCCTGGGGCCCCCTTAAAAAAAAAAAACGGCAAATTGCGTGCAGGGTGCGCGCATCCTATTGCGATTGGTGCATGGATCCTCGCGCGTTGCGTGCGCGGATCCAAAAACATGAAAAAAATATATATAAAATAAAGTTTTGAATATATAGTTAAAAAAATATTTTGAAAATTATAAAAAAATATGCTTGAAAAACCCATTAAATGTAAATAATATTTTTACATTTTTAAAAGAATTAATTGAAAAAATAATTTTAAAAAATGGTGATAAAAAAGTATTTAAAAAAAACATAATTAATGAAATTGACACACTGAACTGGAAAAATATAGAAATCCAATCAAAATTATTAAACATGATATCTTTAGAGATAAGTTATAGATAGGAATTAGCATTTCAAAACCTTTGAAATTCATAGGTTTAATGTACATTATAGTTAGGAATTGGCATATAAAAAACCTTTGAAATTCACTGAAATAACCAAAGGTTTCAGGGGTGTTATAGTTAGGAATTGGCATTTAAAAAAACCTTAGAAATTCACTGAAAAAACCATAGGTTTCAGGGGCGTTATAGTTAGCTGGACATTTCCCTCGTACAAAACCCTAGAAATTCCCCTGTTATAGTTAGTTCAGTTAACTATAACTCGCGCCCCCGCAATGCACTGCTGATGAAGTCACATATTACATCACTCATGACATGGTCAGTGACATCACTGATGACATCACTGATGACATCTCAAATGACATCACTGATGGCATCACTGATGACATCATCCAGTGAATGTGTGTTTTTCTGAAAATTAAATATGTTTTATATATGTATATCTCAAGGTCGATGGGAGAATAAATGGGTATATAAGTGTCTAAATGGATGATTTGTTTTTGAAAAATTGATTGTATAACTGACTGATTAAGTGTATCTTAGTGAATACATGGCTTAGTGAGTAATGTTTAAATATGTAAATATCTGTATCAGTCTCTGTGGATGCATGGGTTGGTGAGTACCTACATGAGTGTCTATATGGGTTATTACTTGGTTTTTTGAGTATCAATAGGAGTGTCTGAGTATCTGTATGGTTCAGTGGGGGGTATTACTTAGTGTATAGATGCATGAATGAGTGACTCACTGTTTGTATGTATTGAAGACAGCATGTGTGCAGGACTGTATAAGTGGATGAGTGTGTGTATGGGTGTGTTATTGAGTGAATGACTGTCTCAATAGTGTCTTTATGAGTAACTACATATGTTTTAAACTAGTATATGTGAGTATTGGTGTATATAAGTGAGTATATGTGAGAATCAGAGATTGGAAGAGTTCCTGTTCAATTTGTGATTGTTTAAGAGAGTAAGTATGTGTACGTTTCTGTAGAAGTAAGTGTGCTAGTGTGTGTATAACTGTCTATGCAAGTAAATGTATGTTTGATACTTTCTTTGCATGTGTGTCTATGTGTGTGACTAACTCTATGGATGAGTGGCCGTGTGTAACAGGATGTATAGGTGTATGAGTACATATGAAGAGTGAGTACATGTATGAGTGACAGTGGGCAGTGACATCACTGATGACATCACTGATGACATCTCAAATGACATCACTGATGACATCACTGATGACATCATCCCCGTGACAGAGTGGCAGACCTCCTCTCACCCTAATATAACCTTTGATACACATACTCAAAAATAGAAACTAACATTTTCAAAACAATGGACATACCAATACCACTTACAACACACCTATTTCACCTATTTAGTAATTCCAAGATATACACATACATCCACTCATTCACCAACAGTCCCTGTACATAGACAGTTATACACACACTAGCACACTTACTTCTACAGAAATGTACACATACTTACTCTCTTAAACAATCACAAATTGCACAGGAATTCTTCCAATCTCTGACGGTCACAGACTTACATAACCACTCAAAGATTCGTACAGAGGCTCATGTATCCACTCACATACCCACTGAGACACTCATACACTCACTCGCAAACCCAGTCATAAACTTGCCCACCCACTCACAGATCCATTTAGACACTCATGCACCCACTCACAGAGCCACTCAGACACTCATGCACCCATTCAAAAACTCATTCAGAGACTCATGCAAAACTCACCGACCCAATGAGACACTCATACACCCACTCACAAACTCACTCAGAGACACATGCACCCGCTCACAGACCCACTCAGACACTTGTAACAACTCACAGACCCACAAACTCACTCAGAGACACATGCACCCGCTCACAGACCCACTCAGACACTTGTAACAACTCACAGACCCACAAACTCACTCAGAGACTCATGCACCCACTGACTCACAGACTCAAAAACACATTCACATACCCATTCAGACCCATTGAAACACCAGGAATTGAACACTTAACATTTAGAGAGAGAGTGTAAGACCTTAAACAATAGGCCAGAATGACTCTTTACTAGCTTCAATGAAAACGTATGATATTTGAATCGAAAACCCAAGCCTATGTACTGCAGTAGGTTGGTGTACACCTACAGTAACACTGTTTACAATGTGGAATGTGAAAACAGAGAGAGCGAGAGAAAGAGATGATTTTTATTCACTGAGGCAAGATGTACTTCAAAAGAGATATATTAACCCCTTCAGTGCCCATGACGAGCTAGACTCGTCATGGGCCGCGGTGGCGCTGTGCCCATGACGAGTCCAGCTCGTCATAGACCCCGCCCGCTAATACAACGGCCGGCACAGGGCGGGGAAAGGGGCGGGCACTGAAGGGGTTAAAACAAGATAAAAAAGAAAATATGTTTTAGACCTTTATCAAAGAAATTTGCATTGCCTATACCTTTAACTGAGCACACCAAACCATTGGAACACCAGGATCTGAACACTTAACCGATAGAGTGAGAGTGTCAGACCTCAAACACGAGGTCACAGTGACTCTTAACTAACTTGAATTAAAACTTACATATGACATTTGAATCAGCAACCCAAGCCTGTGTGATGCAGTAGTTTAGTGTGCACCTACAGAAACATTGTTTACAGTGTGGAATAGAAGGACAGAGAGAGGGAACGACAGAGAGTAGATTCTTTTTCACTGGGGTAAGACGTTCTTTAAAAGAGATGTATTCAAACAAGGCGAAATGAAAACAATATTTTCCAACCTTTTCAAATAACTGGACATTGCCTACACATTTTACTGAGCACACAGGACAATTGAAACACAAGAGATTTAACCTTCAGAAGAAGAGGCTAATACCTTAGCCACTAGGCCAGAGTGACTCTCTACTGGTTTGAATCAAAACTTATATAAGACATTCAAATCAAAATTCCAAGGTTATGTAGTGTAGTAGGTTAGTGTATACCTACAGAAACATGATTTATAGTGTGTAAAGGAAGGACAGAGAGAGAAGGAGCCAGAGAGAGAGAGTTAAGAGTTTTATTCACTGAGGTAAGACACACTTTTAAAAAGATATATTCAAACAAGGTAAAAAGAAAAATATTTTCTAACATTTATCAAAAAATTGCCATCACCTATATGTTTAACAGAGCACATAGACCCATTAAAACACCACAAACTGAACACTTAACCTTCAGAGTAAGAGTGTAAGACTTCAATCACTAGGTAACAACGACTCATAACAAGCTTGAATCAAAACATATGTTTGGCATTCAGATCAACAACCCATGCCTATATCATGCAGTAGGTTAGTGTATACCTACTGTAAAATTATTTACAGTGTGGAATTGAAGGTCGGAGAGAAGGAAGGATAGAGAGTAGATTTTATTCACTGGGGTAAGACGTTCTTTAAAAGGGATATATTCAAACAGGGTGAAAAGAAAAATGATTGTCAAAAAAGGTTTAGCTGAGCACACAGAACCATTGAAACACCAGGACCTGAACACTTAGCCTTCAGATTAAGATTGTAAAACCTTACCCACTAGGCCACAGTGAGTCTTCAGTAGCTTGAATCAAACTTATTTATGACATTCGAATGAAAAACCCAAGCCTATGTAGTGCAGTATGTTAGTGTATACCTACAGAAACATTCTTTACAGTGTGGAATGGAAGGACAGAAAGAGGGAAAGCTAGAGAGTAGATTTATTTCAGATGGCAAAGATTTTCTTCAAAAGAGGTATATTCAAATAAGGTGAAAATAGAAAATATTTTCCAACCTTATCAAAGAAATTAACATTAACTACCCCTTAATTGAGCATACAGAACCATTGAAACATCAGGGATTGAATAATTAACCTTCAGAGTAAGCGGCTGAAACCTTAACCACTAGCCCAGAGTGAGTCTTTCCAAGTCTGACTCAAAACCTTTTATATGACATTCAGATCGAAAACCCAGGCCGATGTTGGTGTACACCCACAGCAACATTGTTTAAAGTGTGGAATGGGAGCACAGAGAGAGGGAGAGGGAGAGAGAGAGAGAGAGAGAGAGGCAGAGGGGGAGAGACATAGAGAGAGAGAGAGAGAGAGAGAGAGAGAGAGAAGTTGTTTATTCACTGGATAAGATGTACTTTAAAAGAGATACATTCAAACAAGGTGAAAAGAAAACATGTTTTCCAACTTTTAATATAGAAATTTCCATTGCCTAAAGAGTTAACTGAGCACAGAGAACCATTGAAATCAATGAACTGAACACAATTTAATAGTCTCAGACCTTAAGAGAGATAGAGAGAGAGGGAGAAGATTTTTATCCACTGTGGTCAGACATACTTCAAAAGAGGTATATTCAAACGAGGTAAAAAAGTTAATTAAAATGTGCAACCTTATAAAAGAAATTTACATTGCCTACACAAATCATAGAAACACGAGGAATTGAATACTTAATCTTCAGAGTGAGAGCCTAAGACCTTAACAACCTGGCCACATTGACTCTTTACTAGTTGGAATCACAACTTATACATGGCATTCAAATCAAAAACCCACGAATTGTAGTCAGTAGGTTAGTGTACACCTACAGTAACATTGTTTACAGTGTTGAATGGAAGGACAGAGGGAGGGAATGATAGAGAGTAGATTTTTTTTACACTGGTGCAAGATGTTCTTAAATAGAGAGAAAAATTCAAACAAGGTAAAAAGAAAAATTAATTTCCAACCTTTAACAAAGAAATTACCATTGCCTAAACTTATAATTGAGCACACAGAACCATTGAAATATCAGGAACTGAACATTTAACTTCAGAGTAAGAGTCTAAAACCTTAACCACTAGGCAACTTTGATTCTTTACAGGTTCGAATCAACACTTATCTATGATATTCAAATTGAAAACCAAGCCTTTTTAGTGAAGTAGGTTAGAGTATACCTACAGTAATATGCCTAAAAGTGTGGAAAGGAAGTACAGCGAGAGAGGGAGAGAGAGAGAGAGAGAGCAATTCACTGAAAAAAGCAAAGGTTACAGGGAAGTAGTAGTTAGGCTCAGATTTCACTCATACAAATCCTGTGAAATTCAGAATTTATTGTTACCTGAGCAATGCACTGCTTATGACCTCACATATTACATCTCTCATGGCAAGGTCAGTGATGTCACTAATGACATCAGTGATGACATCTCAAATGACATCACTGATGACACATTCCTGCAACCTTTGATTTTATCAGTGATTGATGTTGAAACGTGCAGGCTGACAAGTACGAAAAGTACCGCTAGCAATCTGGTGCACGTTGACACCGCAACCTTGGGCTGTTTAATATATATATATATATATATATATATATATATATATATATATATATATTAACACCCTGATCGTCTTTCCACAAACAGGCACCAACACCGTGAAGAATTATGGCACAGACGGCGATTTATTTCAAATTCAGGTCAGACGCGTTTCGGCGGTGAAACCGCCTTGCTCACTGCATGAAATGTTCTGTCAGTGTCAACCAAACAAATACCTCCACCATTTACCTGTGGTTGCCTAGACAACCAGTACATGTCATAGACATAGAAGTTTTTACACCGTGACTTTGCAAAATAAAATAGTGCGTGAATATATGTAATAACATACATTGGTTATTTAAACAATATATATTCGCATCTTTAGACAAATTTTTTTTCTTAAATAAAGATAGAGTTCAAAAGTCACTCTGAAAATAGAAAAACACAAAGGTGATTAGGAGTGCCGCTCGGATAGAGGCGGAACAGCCCGTCTCAGTGTGTCCCATGTAATGTGCTCTAAACCAATGTGGCGGTATTGGCATACAGAGGAGGGAATATGACATATGAATATCATACAGCCATAAGGGCGAATTTAAACGGCCTGCATAATCTACGTTAGTATGTGCAGTATCAGAATACGAGACCACAAATACATCGTAATGCAAAGTAAAGGAAGTGGGGACTGCCACTTACAGAAATTCCTTACATCCATATGAAGGGAACAGCGTAGATGACAAGTGCCACTACCTGTTAGAGATTAAAAGGAAAAGGGGTGGTTTAAATATCACCGCTAAAGGATTATTCCGCCCAAGTGGGCAAAAAGAATACATACGATTTATATTGGCAGGCCAGAAATGGAAATGAATTACCTATTGCCCTCCTACTATACCTGAACAAAAAATATATATACAGGGATAGAAGCACATATAAAGTGGGGTGGTATTTACAGGTAAAAGTGAAATGTCATAAAAAATGGAAAAGATTTGTAAGGTTTAGAACAGTCATGCTCCGAGAAAAGGGTTCAAACGAAGAGGCCAATCTTCACAAATAACGATTCAGAGATGGACATTAAGCGCTTCATCGGCATTCATCCCATGTGGGATTTTGGAATTGAGGAGAATGATATATTTTGATTCCAATCTCCTCAATGCCAATTGCCTGTTATCTCCCCTAGGATTTTTAGGAACACTATCAATCACAAAATAGGAGAGGTCCTGGGTCTTGCCACCGTGGCACAGATTGATATGGCGTGCCACTGGGTATGATTGGTCATCATTCGCAATTGCTCTCAGGTGTTGCAAAATGCGAACGTGGACTTGGTGGATCGTACTGCCAACATACAGTTTTGGGCATGTGCATTGAAGCACGTACACAGCAAAGTCCGTTTTGCAGTTGAAACTGCCACGGATAACGTATGGTGAATGTCTGAAAGGCATTATAACAGACTTAGTGTTATTGCCGTGTTTGCAGGCTTTGCATCTACTACACCTAACAAAGCCTCTAGGTGATTGTAGCCAAGTTTGACTTTTCGCTACAGAAGGTGCGCTGCGTACCAATTCCTGTCGCATGGATTTAGCTCTTCTGTAACTGATGGCTGGGGTTTTGGGGCATTTTGGTCCCAAAACCGGATCACTACGGACTGTCTGCCAGTGTTTGTGTAGGATTTTTCTCAGTGTAGTATGGTATGCATTAAATCCTGTGATCAATCTCGGGATGCCTGCCTCTTTTCTTGCACTCTGTTCTTGTTTCTTAAACAGAAGATCTTCCCGTGTCTTTGACTCACTTCTGTTTCTGGCTTTCTCTAGGGTTTGTGTTTTGTACCCTCTGCTCTGTAGTCTACTAAACAAATCGTTAGTAGATTTCATAAGACCTTCTGTTGTACTGCAGTTACGTCTCATCCTGAGACATTCTGCATAAGGAATGCCCTCCTTAACGCTGTTATGATGGAAACTATTTGCGTGAAGGATGGCATTCCCTGCGGTGTCTTTCCTATATGTTCTGGTTTGTAGACAATTGTTCTCAATGTATACTTCAATGTCAAGAAATTGGATGCAGGTTTTACTGGTGTGACTAGTGAATGATAAATTCAGACTGTTGTTGTTCAATTCGTTAGCAAAGATTTTTGCACTTTCCTCAGTTCCCTGCCACAGTATGAATATATCATCGATGTAACGTACATAGATGTTCACATTTTCAGTCATGACAGTTTTGTGTCCCTTCATGAGTACTTGCTCCTCCCACCAGCCCATATGCAAATTAGCATAGCTGGGGGCGAAGCAAGTACCCATGGCCGTGCCCTGTAGTTGTTTGTAAAACAGTTTATCAAAAATAAACACATTATTGTCCAGGCACCATTCTGCCATACAGAGTAACATAAGGGAATGTTCTTGCATGTACGTTGGTCTTGTGTTTAGATAATGCTTCAAGGCATTAAGGCCATCCTTATGTCTGATGCTCGTATTTAACGAGTTGACGTCAAGGGTCATCAAAACATAGTCCTCCTTCCAGTTTACATCGAATATCTTGCTTAGGAAATCACCAGTGTCTTTAATGTGGGATGGTAATTCACAGACCAGTGGTTGTAAAAAGAAGTCGATAAAGCGAGAAGTGTTTTCAAATAGGCTCCCAATAGCTGCAATAATTGGTCTGCCAGGTGGATTTATTGCGTTTTTATGGATCTTAGGAATTAGATATAGTTGCGGTGTTACTGGATAGTCTATTTTCAGATAGTCAAATTCCGATTTGGTGATCAAATTCACACTCTTCCATTCGTATAAGGTTTTGTGATATTTTTCCTTAATACCTACTATAACCGTCGGCGCTATCCTACAATAGCAATCCTTATCATTAAGCTGTTTCATTGCCTCCAGGTTATAGTCCTCTAGGGGCCACAGGACGACATTACCCCCTTTGTCTGACCATCTGACTACTATATCTTGATGTTCCTTGATTTTACTCATAACTTTGTTGTAGTTCGTTCTGTTAGTATTGTTTGTCTTGGCAAATTCTTTATCACTTTTAAGTGCCAATGTCTTAAGATCTTTTATCACGTTTTCCGCAAAAATGTCCAAACCATCCTTGGGCATCATCGGTGTAAATACGGATTTAGGTTTGAAAGGTGTGGGGATGGGGTTACGTATTTCTTGAAGGGCAATGATCATATCTGTATCTGTTGTTTCATGATTTTCTTGTTGCATAAGTAGAAGATCCCTTAACAGAGTTTCGTCCGTTATTGATTCTTGCGTGTGGGTTACATCGAAGACCATTTGTTGTGAGTCTTTGTTGCTACTATTCATAAAATATTTTTGCAGCTTTAATTTTCTCACAAACTGAAAAAGGTCTATCCGTGTTTGTGAATAATCAAAATTAGATTTTTCGCAGTATGATAAGCCAAGTGCAAGAGTTTTTTGTTCAATTTCAGTGAGATCCATCGTTGTTAGATTTATAACTGTGTTTTCACTGTCTCTGCTTGCATGATAATTATCTTTGTCCATTACCTGCGCTTGTTTCTTCTGTATTGTTGTTTGTTTGGTTTCTGTTGTGTTTGTGTGCCGCTTGCCCCAGCGCCTGTTTTTTCTCTTTCTACTCTTTGTTGTTCCTGAGATGTTTCTTTTTGTTTGTCCTGGCGTGTGGGCCGCGGGCGCAGGCTTGTCAGTCTTTCTATACGTAAAAACCCAATTCCTGGATTACTGTCGGTGGTTTGCGTCTTGAAGCCATGTCACTCAGTTGTTCCGTTTCTGACTCCACTTCAGAGCTCAATTCAGACACACTCGGGTCTG
The DNA here is from genome assembly GCF_964204655.1 of Triturus cristatus. NCBI lineage: Eukaryota > Metazoa > Chordata > Amphibia > Caudata > Salamandridae > Triturus > Triturus cristatus. Next base: position 1,578,933,211 of record NC_140590.1, read on the forward strand.
TGTGTTGGTGTAGTGTTTCGGCAGTATTAGATAATTGTTGTCTTCGTATGTTTTCAAATTTCTTTGAGAAGGTATACACTCGACCTTGCATATAATCATTCCTGTCTCTTTGGAATTTTATTGCCTTTCTTTCTTTGATCGAATCTTCATGTTTTGTTAGTCTGGTGTTCATTTCCCCCAATTTCTTTTTGATTTCTTCCTGATTTTCACAATTCTCAAGTTCTTTTAACAATGCCTCGATATATATATATATTCACTGAAAAAACCATAGGTTTTAGGCACGTTATAGTTAGGAATTATCATTTTAAAAACCTTAAAAATTCACTGAAAAAACCATAGGTTTCAGGGGTGTTATAGTTAGCTGGACTTTTCAGTCGTACAAAACCATTGAAATTCCCCCGTTATAGTTAGTTCAGCTAACTATAACTCGCGTGCCCACAATGCACTGCTGATGACGTCACATATTACATCACTCATGACATGGTCAGTGACATCACTCATGACATCACTGATGACATCTCAAATGACATCACTGATGACATCATCCTTGTGATAGAGTGGCAGACCTCCTCTCCCCCTAATATAACCTTTGATACACACATTCAAAAATAGAAACTAAAATTTTCAAAACAATGGACATACCAATACCAGTTACAACAACCTATTCAGTAATTCTAAGATCCACATACACATCCACTCATTCACCAACAGTCCTATACAGTCACTCATACATGTACTCACTCATCATATGTACTCATACACCTATACATCCTGTTACACAACGCCACTCATCCATAGAGTTACTCACACACATAGTCCCTCATGCTAATAAAGAATCAAACATCCATTTACTTGCATATACAGTTATACACACACCACCATACATACTTCTACAGAAACTTACACATACTTAGTCTTTAAAACAATCACTTATAGAAACATATACTTATTCATACAGGAACTCTTCCAATCTCTCACTCTCACATAAACTCACTTATATACACCAATAGTCACATATACTAGTTTAAAACATATGTAGTTACTCATAAATACACTATTGAGACAGTCATTCACTCACTAACACACCCATGCACACACTCATCCACCCATACAGTCCTGCACACATGCTGTCTTCAACACATACAAACAGTGAGTCACTTATTCATGCAGCTATGCACTAAGTAATACCCCCACCAAACCATACAGACACTCAGACACTCATACTGATACTCAAAAAAACAACTAATAACCTATATAGACACTCATGTAGCTACTCACCAACCCATGCAGCCACTTATACACAAAGTGAGAGACTGATACAGATATTTACATATTTAAACATTACTCACTAAGCCATGTATTCACTAAGATACACTTAATCAGTCAGTTATACAATCAATTTTTCAAAAACAAATCATCCATTTAGACACTTATATACCCATTTATTCTTCCATCGACCTTGAGATATACATATATAAAACATATGCAATTTTCAGAAAAACACACATTTCCTGGATGATGTCATCAGTGATGTCATCAGTGATGTCATTTGAGATGTCATCAGTGATGTCATGAGTGATGTCACTGACCATGTCATGAGTGATGTAATATATGACGTCATCAGCAGTGCATTGCGGGGGCGCGAGTTATAGTTAGCTGAACTAACTATAACGGGGGAATTTCAATGGTTTTGTACGAGTGAAAAGTCCAGCTAACTATAACGCCCCTGAAACCTATGGTTTTTTCAGTGAATTTCAAATGCTGATTTCTAACTATGCCTACAGAGATAGGACATGTGAAGAAAGAAGAAAAAACGCACAGAAAAAAAAGAAATGCAGAAAGAAGCAACAGAAGTCCTCAAAGACGAAGAAAAGTGCAGGAAGAAGGATAACGTGCAGAAAGAACAAACAGAAGAGAAGAAAGAAGCCTTGTTGCAAAATCATCCTGTACCCTCAACTTTTTCAGACGGATACTGGTGGTAACTGAGTCTGACTAACCAGTCCTAGAGCCAGTGCCATGTTAAAAGACACTCAGAATACAATGAAAACACCTACATACACTAGGGAACACTATGCGTTGGGGTCCCCCTGTGATTAGCATGACCTCCTCTGTAAGCCCCTAGTATTTAATAGGGCAGGGGATTAAAACTACCTCTTAAAACGCGCCACAGAGCGTGTTTGCACACGTCACCTCAGGCCCCGTCCCCTCCCTTCCCTACTGTGTAAACACGCCCTGTGGCCATTTTAAGTTGTGAGATTAAGTCCCCTTGAATCCTGAGGGTCCCTAGGGTCCAACTAGACCACTAGGTACCTCCAGTAAGCGCCACAGAGCTGCGTTGCAGAGAGATGTAAAAAGGCGCAGGGCCTAGACCACCTCTCTGCAACGCAGCTCAGTGGCGCTTACTGGAAGCACCTGGTGGGCTAGTCAGCCCCCAGGGGCCCTCAGGATTGAAGGGGAATTATTTCCCCAACTTAAAATGCGCCACAGGGCGTGTTTGCACACGTTAACTCAGGCCCCATCCCCTCCCTTCACCACTATAAACACGCCCTGTGGCCGTTTTTAGTTGGGAGATTAAGTTAATTTGAATCCTGAGGGTCTCTAGGTTCCAACTAGCCCACTAGATACCTCCAGTAAGCGCCACAGAGCTGTGTTGCAGAGAGGTGTAAAAAGTGGCACGGCCAGGACCACCTCTCTGCTACGCAGCTCAGTGGTGCTTACTGGAAGCACCTGGTGGGCTAGTTAGCCCCCAGGGGCCCTCAGGATTGAAGGGGAATTATTTCCCCAACTTAAAATGCTCCATAGGGCGTGTTTGCACACGTCACCTCAGGCCCCGTCCCCTCCCTTCCCCACTGTGTAAACACGCCCTGTCGCCGTTCTAAGTTGAGAGATTAAGTCCCCTTGAATCCTAAGGATCCCTAGGGTCAAACTAGCCCAATAGGTACCTCCAGTAAGCGCCACAGAGCTGCGTTGCATAGAGGTGTAAAAAGGGGCGTGGCCTCAGAACACCTGTCTGCAACGCAGAACCTTGGCACATACTGGAGATAACTGTTGGGCTAGTTGGCCCTCAGGGACCCTCAGTATTGAAGGGGAATTAATTCCCCAACTTACAACTGGCCAGGGGGCGCGTTTGCAGAGTGCTGCAAGGAGGGGGCGTGGCCTCCGGCACGATGCCGGTCTTTTATTTATTTTATTTGTTTAAGAAGGAGGGCTGCATGGCCCCCTTCTTTTCTAATTTATTGGCCCTGGGGACCCCATCCCCCATGGCCTGCCCCCTACATTTTTTTGTTGAAAAAAATAAATTTGGAAGGGGGCCGCATGTCCCCCCCTCCCAAGGCCTTAATCGGCCCCGGGGACCCCAACCCCTGGGTCATGGCCTTTTTAAAAAAAAATCTTTAGGAGGGGGGCTGCGTTGCCCCCCTCCTCAGGCCACTTACTGACGTGTCTGACGCCGTACCATGCCTAATCCCGGCGCCCCCGCCGTTGGGTACTCTCCAAGTAGACACCCTTGTTGTTTATTTATACAAACTTGGGTAGCTATTGACGGGCACATTTAATACACACGCACACCAAGCCACTCACAGGGGATTCGACAAAAATTCGACCAAACTATGAAAGAAACCCCCCTCACGGTTAATAAAACACACATCCACCGCCGGATGTGTAATACTTTTTATTTTACTCTCTGGAAAGGAGAAGAACCTCACTTGAGAGTCACAGCGTGCTCCTGGCTGAGCCCAATGATGTGTTACACCCACCAGTGCCTGCCGAGTGCCACACACCTCTGTGTTGTATTCCACCAGCTAGTGCGTATGCTATGACACTCTCTAGCCCATGTGCACTGTAACACCACCCCGTGAATATGTCATGCAACACTTGCCTTCGCACGGGTTATATTGCCCCATCTAACGAGCCTTCCTCGATGCCTATGTTATAACGCACAGCGCTATGCCATACATATTACAATCTGGGCTCCATATCTTTGTCACAGTGCATATGCAACGTTACACTCCCGAGCGCATATTTTATATTACAACTTTAGAGACTAGTTAGGTTGCACAACACTGCCCTGTGCATATTACACTCCAAGGCGCATATCACATAGCACTCGCTAGTGCCTGTGCTATCTCGCGCTCTCCAATGAATCTGTCATTGCGCACAATATATTGCATATTATATTTCACGCCCCAGTTCATCTTATATCACACTTTTTGGTGCCTAGTTTATACCATGTACTATATCTAGTTTTCATTTTCAATCGTGCTCTCAGGACTATGTTCTATATAACACTGTGTCCACCTACCCTTTTCACGGGCATTACATTTTGCGATGGGGGGTGGAGGGTCAGGGTTTTTTTCTGCCAAGTGAGCCCGGAGTCACAGTCACAAACGTCCTCTTCTTCCTGAATAAAAGTGAGATTATGCTGCATACTTGTTCATATTTTAAGTAGTTCGCACAGACACACATTTTAAAAACAATAACGTTCCTAATACCCACCTTCTCTGAACAGTTAGCTTGCTGCCCCATCCACCTCCTCCCTATCCTCTGTTGTCTGAATCCATGTACTAGCCTCCTCCCTCCTGCCATGCATGGTCTGATGTGCTGCCACTGCCCTCCATTTAGCATGATGTACCAGTCCACTCCTCCTGCCCTCCATTGCCCAATTCTATGCCCCATCATTGACCTCCTGCTTAGCCTCTGTGCTTAGCTTGCTGTCCCTATTCTCCTCCCCCCTGCCCTCCGATGTCTTTGTGCATGCCCCTGCTCCATCCTTTTTACCCACCATGTCCGATGGACCTGCCACTCCTATCTACTCTGGGTGTTCTGTTGAGCTGCACTCCCCTCCCACCTGCCTAGAATTGTCAGATGACTGTAATCTGGTCCTGCCACCTCCACTCTGCCTGTCCACATGCCATGCCCCTATCCCTTTCCTCCTGTCCTCCATGGTCCATTTTACTGCCACACCCTTCTGCCCACCCTGGTCTGTTGTGCTGCAACTGCTCCTCCTGCCTGCCCCACGTGGTCTGTTGTGAGGCCCCTTCCCCTGAACTCTCTTGTCTGTGCCCAGGTCCTGACACTCCCTTCTATCCTCCATGGTCCTTTGTGCATGCCCCTGCAACCTCCTTCTTGCCCATTATAGCCGTTGTGCTGCCACTAACCCTCCCGCTTGCCATGCGTGGTCTTCTGTGCTGCCATGGCCCCTCCCACCTTCCCTGTGTGGTCAGCTAGCTGCCCCTGACCCACTCCCACCTTCCGTCCATGGTCTGTGTGTATGCCATCATAGTCTCACTGTTGCTCTCCATGGCGTGTCTTGTTTCTAGTGCCCATCCTGCCTGACATCCATGGTCATCTTGCTGCTCCTGCCCTGCCCCCTTGCCCCCAGCCCTCTGTTTCCATGTGCAGACCCTTATTCCCTCCCTCCTGGCTTGTCTGTTCCATTGTAATGCCCCTGATCCGTCCCTCCTGCCCTTTATGGTCTGTTATTCTGCAGCTTTCTCTCCTGTCTGTCCATTATGGTCAGCTAGCTACCATTGCCTTTTCCTCTCTGTTCTCTGTTGTCCATGTGCATGGTCCTGTCCCCTCCCTATTGCTTTCTATGAATTGTTGTGCTGCACTCCCGTCCCGCATGCCCTGTGTGGTGTATTGTGCTGCTGCAAACCCTGATGCCTGCCCTGTAGGGTCAGTTTGGTGCACCTCTCCATGTCCCTCCTGTCCTCTGTTCTCCGAGTCCATGTCCCTACCCCAATTCCTCCTGCCTACCATGATCCAATGTACCATACTTGCGAACATTTTGAACTTGGTAAGAGGGAGATTTTGAAAAAAAAAAAGGGGTATTGATTTTCCCCTTTGAGTTACATTGAAAAAGAGGAGATTGTAGACAGGCGACAGATCAAATAAAGCCCATTTGAGATTAAAAACACTGGACGTTTCCTGGCTGAAACGGGTCTTTTGACATGTATGGTTGTGCTACCACTGCCTCTTCCTTCTGCCCACAATGGTCTATTATATTGCCACAGCCTCTCTTGCCAGTCCTGTATTGTTGGTTTGTTGCCCCTGCCCCTCTTTCCACTGCCCTCCATAGTCTGTTGTGCTGCCAATGCCCTTCCTACCTGTCCAGTGTGGTCAAATTGTTGCCTCTGCACTCTCCTACCTGCCTTCATTTTCAGAGTCCGTGCCCCTGGCCTCTGCCTCTCAACAGTATCCCAATGAACAACTAGATCGCTAACATTCTCATCTTGAGATAATCAAAACTGTAATACCTAGAGCATTTCCTTTAGAAATTACATATATGAGAGGGTCTTATTTGCATGAAATTATGGTTAGTGCTCTAAAAAACTAAAGTGAGGACATGTTTTCTGAGTTTTCAAATAGTGACCACTTGATTAAATGTTGCACTTAGGGGACAGGATGTGGTGTTACTTCCAGAGCTGCAGACTTTGCAACTGGGGAACCAGGTTGGAGTTTCTGCTTCACCTCAACATTCTGTGATTCTGGTCAAATCACTTAATCTCCCCATGTCTACAACCAAAATGAATTTGATCTTGTGTGATGTAACCAATGCCCATGTAAAGCACTCCAATACCTGACAAGTCTGCATTATATAAAACTGCAAATACACAAAAAATAAGTGTTTTGCACACTTCTGTCATTGGGCTACATGTGGGCTACATCTGGGTGATATTTGGGCTACATTTGGGCTCTTTTGTCTCTGGTGGCCATCTTGGGAGATTTATTTGTTATGAAGTTTCCTAATTTCCTCATTTACTGCAGTCTCCTCAGTAGGAAATACTTTCAGTTTTTTACTTTGGTTCCATCAAGAAGGCATTCAGATGTGTCACACATTTGCCATAAATTCTGAATGTTAGCACTCTAGTTGCTCATTAGATCACTGTAGTAAAGTTACTGCTCACCAGGGAAGTCTGCTGCTGGTATGTGCATGTTTCAGTCTGCATGTCAGAATTTTTTTATGAAATAGAAGAGGATTAAAGAAGTCACAATGTGCCCTAATTTTTCTTTCTGCAGCACTAATCATAATTTCTATGACAAAATGAACCCCCTCATTTTGTTCCTTTGTAACTTAAATGTTTTAAGTGTTACCACTTTATTCCAATCAAGATGGCTTCAGGTGTGCCATACTTTTGTCATAAGTAGGACTGTTAGCGCTCTAGTTGTTCTTTAGAACACTCTGGGAAGCTGCAGTAGAACACAAAGGAATCAACTAACTGTCTATGCCCTTGTTGGATGTACATGTGTTACTGAGAATGTCAGACTTCATTCTCACAGGAGTGAGAATGATAATGTGAATTTACAGAAAATATGCTCACAGTTTAGCTTATAGATCACCTTCCAAACCTCTGTGGGAAAAGCATGAGAAAATAGTTTTCTCTCAAACATGATTCATGATATCACAGCAGAAGGCTTTTTCACATGTTAAAATCACCTTAGGACACACCACAATTCCTAAAATGAGTATGGTACCATCAACAAATGATTTATAACGTAACTAAAGTCTTAAAACCTTCTATTAACTGTAATGCTTTTTAATGAGGTGCTATCATGTATATTGGTCCCAAGATGGCTGCCAACACTTCTTGGATGAAGTACTGACAGCCAATCAGATCTCACGATGAGATGTGTGGTTAGGCTCCGCCCAGATATATCTATCTTTTTAACTCTAATTTTCTCAGGAACTACTGAACGGATTTACACCATTTAATCAAAAGGAACGAGTCTGAACTGATTACTACCTCTTTGCCAAATTTGGTGTAATTCCGTTCAGCAGTTTGGGCAGTAGCTGCGTTAACAGGTCCTATGGGAAAATGCATGGGGAAAATGCGTTTTGGGACCCCTCTTTTTTCTCGGCCCCCGCTTGATGAATCACCGTGAAATTTTCAGGATAGGAGCGGACTGGAGCTGGCCAGAAGTTTGGAAAATTTCACAAAGATTTGTTAATCGGCGCCAACATTATTCCAAAGAGAATGTTGCAGATTTCCTATGGAAAAAAGGTCCTAACTATAACTACCTACTGGCGACTGCCAGTAGGTAATATATATATATATATATATATATATATATATATATATATATATATATATATATCACTGAAAAAACCATAGGTTTCACACATGTTATAGTTAGCTGGACATTTCACTCGTAAAAAACCATTGAAATTCCCCCGTTATAGTTAGTGCAGGCAACTATAACTCATGCGACCGCAATCCTCTGCTGATGCTAATACTGTATTTAGACACTTATTTGCCCATGTCTTCTTCCATTAAATTTTAGCTATACATATATTACAAATATTTTTTTTCATAAAGACACATATGTCATCAGCAGAGGATTGCGGTTGCGTGAGTTATAGTTGCCTGCACTAACTATAACAGGGGAATTTCAATGGTTTTTTACGAGTGAAATGTCCAGCTAACTATAACATGTGTGAAACCTATGGTTTTTTCAGTGAATATATATATATATATATATATATATATATATATATATATATATATATATATATATATATATATATATATATATATATTCACTGAAAAAACCATAGGTTTCAGACATGTTATAGTTAGCGGAAATTTTACTGATAAAAAACCAATGAAATTCCCCCGTTATAGTTAGTGCAGGCAACTATAACTCACGCGACCACAATCCTCTGCTGATGCTAATACTGTATTTAGACACTTATTTGCCCATGTCTTCTTCCATAAATTTTTAGCTATACATATATTACAAATATTTTTTTTTCATAAAGACACATATGTCATCAGCAGAAGATTGCGGTCGCGTGAGTTATAGTTGCCTGCACTAACTATAACGGGGGAATTTCATTGGTTTTTTATCAGTAAAATTTCCGCTAACTATAACATGTCTGAAACCTATGGTTTTTTCAGTGAATTTGCAAGGTTTTTTAAATGCTAATTCCTAACTATAACGTGTGTGAAACCTATGGTTTTTTCAGTGAATTTGTACGGTTTTTTAAATGTTATGTTACTTTACGCCATTCGTGGCGTGCACGCCCACTTAACGCAGTTCGTTCCGTGCGCGCACGGTGCGCTTCGCGCACCGTGCACGCACAGTGAGCACGCGGTGCGCTTCGCGCACCGCGCGCCCACTTTACGCAGTTAGTGCTGTACACGCAAGGTGGGCACGCACCGTGCGCACATGGAGGACATATTATGCGCTTCCTTGTGATAGGTAATCTGTTAAATTTAATTTGTAAGTGATGACAATAATATGCCATGCACAGAGAGTGTTTTTTTTTTTTAATTAAAATTTTTAGCGTAAGCGCACCGTACGCGTACGGTAAGCGTAATCGGCGAAATTTTTAAAAAAAAAACAATTCCCGTTTTTGGCCTTGGGGGATCTTTGAGGACTCAACTAACATGGCTATGTGCATGGGCGCTGTCTAAACAGCCCCTTTATATGTTTTTTGCCTTTGTTTACAGCCCCCCCCCCTCAGAGTGCGAGAGAGAAAATGGCGGCCGCCGCTTCCTGGTTTCGACCGATTCGAATGTTTACTTAGATGTAACAGCCAATCAGAATCGCGCTCGCGCACGCCACCGTACGCGTACGGTAAGCTTACGGTAAGCGTACCGTAAGCTGGCTCAGATATATATATTGATTTAAAGGCTATTTTCTCAGAATCAACTGAACAGATTTACACCAAACCTACAAAAGGCACTTCCTTGACCTGAGGACTACCTCTCTGCCAAATTTCTAGTAATTCTGTTCAGCCGTTCGGGCTGTAGCCCTGTCTAAAGGTCCTATGGAAAAATGCATGGGAAAAACGCGTTTTGGGACCCCCCTTTTTTCTCAGCCCCCGCTTGACGAATCCCCCCGAGACTTTCAGGGTAGGAGCGGAGCGTAGCGCCCCACCTATTTTGAGAAATTCGCGAGGATTCGTCGACCGGCGCCAAAGTTATTCGAAATAGAATGTTGCGGATTTCCTATGGAAACAGGGTCCTAACTATAACTACCTACTGGCGACCGCCAGTAGGTATATATATATATATATATATATATATATATATATATATATATATATATCCAACACCTCGCTGCCACTCCACCTCCAAGGAAAACGAGTGCGGATCCAAGTTAGTGCAATTATAGTGTTATTGCCAAAATTAGTCTGCCATGACGCGTTTCTACTGAACTAACGGCCTTGATCACATGACAAAGCTTAGACTGTACAACCGCCTTTTAAAGTGCTAGTGCAAACAATTAAACAATGGACACAGAAGACATATTTTCTGCATAGGCTTCTTACTGTGCTTAAATGCCTGGATAAATTGTGTTAACATATCAGATACCGTATTTGACTATAATAACTGTAAAATACACAGATGTTCAAAACCATATAAATCATTAGTTGGTTTCTTATACAATATAGATATCAATAATGTTTGTTTTCACCCAGACCTGCTTAAATGCTAATTGGATAGTCTCCTTTCTAGTCCATAGTTAAAATAAGTTACTTATAAAAAGTGCCCCTTCCAAGTGTAGTGAAAAAAATAAATTAAAACCAGGTACCTGCCCAGACCGTCACTAAGAATCAAAATTTGGAGCATCAAATTGCTGATGATCCACAATGTGTAAGGCTAAACATAATGGACAAGATCCGTTTACTAACTCTTGTTCCATTCCTTCTGGGTCTATATTTACGACCCTACAATATTTGTGCCCCACATATATCGTAGAAAAAAGTGACAATTTGCTACAGTACTGATTTTGAAAGTGCCAGTATAACTATAAAGTGCTAAATGCTGGGAACCTTTTGGGTTAGAGCTATATCGTATATAAGACAGGATGTGAACCCTATCAATATAATTTGCAATGAATAGCATATATGTGCAAATATAGCAAAAAAGTGCAAGGGAACATAAGGGTCATTCATAAATATATCAATAAATATATCTATCACTAATGTAACAATTCACAGCTGATTCCCAATGAGACACATAAAATGATGACTATATGTCCTGGACCAACTGCTAAAGTACGTAAATATTGATATAAATATTAATAAAACCCCCACAAGATATGTATACCAAATATATATACAAAACATTTTTGGACCAATTCATCATATTTCTCAGATTCTGAATAGGACGATGCAGTAAAAACATTGTGCTTATTCTGATGGCTTAAAATTACTGATATTCAATTTTCCGAATCAAGCCCCTGCATCCTCACAATAGCATACAACTGATAGACATCTCCCATATAGTCATGTTTCAATTCATTTGAACAGATTCACAATGACAGTTTCATACATTTCATAAAACCTCTCCTACAAAATCTATTCATAAAAACGTGTGCAGATCCTCAGTGGTGTTGAGACCACCTGGCTGTTTTGAATCATATTCCAATATGAAACTTGTTTCCAGGGGTCTCAATTTGGCTTCTCGGTCTCCACCCCTTTTCAACAGAGGAATTGCCTCAATGACATAATATTTTAGATGTCTAGGATTACTGTCATGAGTTGCCTTAAAGTGCCTAGCTACTGGGTAACTGGGGTCATTGTTAGATATGGCCCGGATGTGCTGTAAGATTCTTTTATGGACGGCTAGTTTTGTGCTTCCTATATATTTAAGCTTGCAACTGCATTCTAATAGATAAACAGAAAATTCAGTTTTGCAAGTAAGTTGCTGGTTGATCTCCCGTGCCTTAGTAGAGAAAGCGGTTGTATAGGAATTCATATTTATTCCATATTGGTAGGCTTTACATGTGGAACACTTAAAAAAGACTTTTCTAGCCGTAAGCCACATATCCTTACAATGTTCTTCTTGGCTGTTACTTACTAGCATATTACCCATACTTATAGTTTTCCTAAATGTTATAGATGGATTGGATGGTTCTAACCTGCCGATCACCGGGTAATCCTGAATGAGATGCCAGTTGTGCCTAACTATAGCCCTTATTTGCCTTTCTTGTCTGGAGTGTGACAGGATGAGCCTAGTGGGTTGTTGTATTTCAGTTTCCTTGCTGGCATCCCCACTTCCGTTTTTGACCTTGTATATTAATAGGTCTTCACGGGCCCGCTCCCTTGACCTAGTTATTGCTGCGTCAACAATTTCTGTTCTGTACCCTCTAGCCAGAAACCGAGCCCGGCTTTCTGCCTGCTTCGTTTCGGTGTCCTCATTGTTGCTGCAAATGCGTCGAATGCGCAGCATCTCCCCAGAAGAGATACTTTTTATGAGATGGGGAGGATGGGCACTCGACGCATGCAACACCGTATTGCCGGCCGTAGGCGTTCTAAAAAGGGTAGTTGATAGAAAGTTATTTTTGACTTGGACCTGCAAATCTAAAACTGTCACTGTGTCTCTGCTGATAGTAGATGTGAATTTTAAGTTGATGTCATTGTGGTTGATCTGATCAATAAACTCAATGGCGCTTTTTTCACTCCCTCTCCACACTATAAAAAGATCATCAAGGAAGGGCAGCCAGGAAATAATATTTGTGTCATAAATATCTTCAAATTGCCGCATGAGGACCAGCTCCTCCCATCAGCCCATAAACAAACAGGCATAGCTGGGGGATAAGCTGGCCCCCATTGCCACTCCCTGTATCTGATGAAACATCTGACCATTAAACAGGAATAAATTGTTCTCCAAACAGAAGAGCCACATGTCATGTATCTTTTTGGTGTGCTGTGCATATATGATTATATTATAAAGTACTCCACAGCTCTCATGCCATCCTTATTCCTGATACATGTGTAGAAAGAGAATACTTCTAAGGCTATAAGCAAATATTCAGACCTCCAACATATAACACATGTATCCTGCACATAGGACTTCAAATGTTTGACATACATCTGCAGGAAGAAGTCAATATCTGGACATATTCTCCAAAGGCCCATCGCATGCTGCAATGATGGGCCTCCCTGGTGGTCTCTTGATATTCTTGTGTATTTTTGGTATAAAATAGATCACCGGGACCAAGGGATGCCCTTTTTGATAAATTTATATTCCTCCCAACTGAGAAGTCCCAGACTCTTCCATGCTAATAGGTGTTTATAAAAAAGAGTCTGGGTGTTTTAGAATTTTTGAATTTGAGTGGATAATTATTCTTGTAGCACTCCTGATCATTCAATTGACTTTACGCCTCCTTCATATATTCCTCCAATGGCCAGAGGACGATATTACCGCCCTTATCGGAGTTCCTAATCACCACATTTTTTTCTTGGTGATTAATTGATTACATTTTCTTTCCTGGTTACTATATTTTCTAGTTGATCCATTTATAGCAATGTTCAATTTCTTGATCCGAGCTACAACATGCTCACTGAAAACAGCCAAGGCATCTCGAGCCATAATGGAGACAAATTTGGATTTAGTCCGGAAAGGAGTAATCGGTCTTGCATATACTCCTAAGGGGGAAAGGTACTGGTCTCGATTTGTGATCTCAGTTCAACTTTCCAATTCTCGCAAATCCTGGAGCAGACCTGCATCCAAGACCGTTAGACCCGGAGGACCGTCAATACTCTGTGATGGTACAGGGACGTCTATATGGTGAGGGGTCGACCTTTGTTGATGAAATTTTTTGAGCTTCAATTTCCTGATGTTTTTGTAAATGTCTGCTCTCGTCCTTGTATAATTAAAGTTTGATTCGGGGAAATAAAATAGCCCCAGAGATAATAATTGGGTTTCTGCTGCTGTGAGGTCAATATTGGCTAAATTAATAAAGGTATTCACCTCTTGTGTCCCCATATGACTTTGGAGACTGTCGTTGCCCTCTTCTGCTGCATTGGTTACACATCACTGATGACACATCCCTGTAACCTTTGAATTTATCAGTGATGGATGTTGAAACGTGCAGGCGGGACACATACGACAAGCACCGCCAGCAATCTGGTGCACATTGACTAGGGGTGGGCGAGAATTTCCGTTCCGCTCGCGGAAATTGCGACATTTCGACATTTTCGTGTTCCACGCGGAACGTGAAAATTTCGAAACTTCCGCGATCCGCGACCGGAACGGACATATGCAGGTGCAGGACAGGATTCATTCTGGCACGATGCTCCTGTCACAAAAATTAAACCTCAACAGGAAGCACTTACAGATAAATACATAATACAAATTTATACATAAAGCAGGTTCCCGAGTTGGAGCTCAAATTCAGTAACGCATTAATCAGCACAAAACATTCGGGAGTAGCTAGGACGAGGCTGGGCAGGTGTGCTTTTCTCCCCACATCTACCGTCAAAAATTAGCTGTGATCCTCGATGGAGCTCTGTGCATCCATGACTTTCTCGAGCTCAACCCCCGTACTTAGTCTTTTAAACCATCACTTATAGAAACACATACTTATTCATACAGGAGCTCTTCCAATCTCTCACTCTCACATATACTCACTTATATACACCAATAGTCACATATACTAGTTTAAAACATATGTAGTTACTCATAAAGACACTATTGAGACAGTCATTCACTCACTAACACACCCATGCACACACTCATCCACCCATACTGTCCTGCACACATGCTGTCTTCAACACATACAAACAGTGAGTCACTCATTCATGCACCTATGCACTACGTAATACCCCCCACTGAACCATACAGACACTCAGACACTCATACTGATACTCAAAAAACCAACTAATAACCTATATAGACACTCATGTAGCTACTCACCAACCCATGCAGCCACTTATACACAAAGTGAGAGACTGATACAGATATTTACATATTTAAACATTACTCACTAAGCCATGTATTCACTAAGATACACTTAATCAGTCAGTTATACAATCAATTTTTCAAAAACAAATCATCCATTTAGACACTTATATACCCATTTATTCTTCCATCGACCTTGAGATGTACATATATAAAACATATGTAATTTTCAGAAAAACACACATTCAGTGGATGCTGTCATCAGTGATGTCATTTGAGATGTCATCAGTGATGTCATGAGTGATGTCACTGACCATGTCATGAGTGATGTAATATGTGACGTCATCAGCAGTGCATTGCGGGCGCGCGAGTTATAGTTAGCTGAACTAACTATAACGGGGGAATTTCAATGGTTTTGTACGAGTGAAAAGTCCAGCTAACTATAACGCCCCTGAAACCTATGGTTTTTTCAGTGAATTTTTAAGGTTTTTTAAATGCTAATTCCCAACTATAACGTGCCTGAAACCTATGGTATTTTCAGTGAATTTCAAAGATTTTTTAAATGCTAATTTCTAACTATGTCTACAGAGATAGGACATGTGAAGAAAGAAGAAAAAACGCACAGAAAAAAAAAAGAAATGCAGAAAGAAGCAACAGAAGTCCTCAAAGACAAATAAAAGTGCAGGAAGAAGGATAACGTGCAGAAAGAACAAAGACAAGAGCAGAAAGAAGCCTTGTTGCAAAATCATCTTGTACCCTCAACTTTTTCAGACGGATACTGGTGGTAACTGAGTCTGACTAACCAGTCCTAGAGTCAGTGCTATGTTAAAAGACACTCAGAATACAGTGAAAACACCTACATACAATAAGGAACACTATGCGTTGGGGTCCCCCTGTGATTAGCATGACCTCCTCTGTAAGCCACTAGTATACAATAGGGCAGGGGATTAAAACTACCTCTTAAAACGCGCCACAGGGCGTGTTTGCACACGTCACCTCAGGCCCCGTCCCCTCCCTTCCCCACTGTGTAAACACGCCCTGTGGCCGTTTTTAGTTGGGAGATTAAGTCCCCTTGAATCCTGAGGGTCACTAGGGTCCAACTAGACCACTAGCCATCTCCAGTAAGCGCCACAGAGCTGCTTTGTAGAGAGATGTAAATAGGGGCACGGCCCAGACCACCTCTACGCAACGCAGCGCAGTGGCGCTTACTGGAAGCACCTGGTGGAATCGTTGGCCCCCAGAGTCCCTCAGGATAGAAGGGGAATTATTTCCCCAACTTAAAATGTGCCACAGGGCGTGTTTGCACACGTTAACTCAGGCCCCGTCCCATCCCTTCACCACTGTGTAAACACGCCCTGTGGCCGTTTTTAGTTGGGAGATTAAGTTCATTTGAATCCTGAGTGTCCCTAGGGTCCAACTAGCCCACTAGGCACATCCAGTAAGCGCCACAGAGCTGTGTTGCAGAGAGGTGTAAAAAGTGGCATAGCCTGGACCACCTCTCTGCAACGCAGCTTAGTGGCGCTTACTGGAAGCACCTGGTGGGCTAGTTAGCCCCCAGGGGCCCTCAGGACTGAAGGGGAATTATTTCCCAACTTGAAACGTGCCATATGGCGTGTTTGCACACGTCACCTCAGGCCCCGTCCCCTCCCTTCCCCAGTGTGTAAACACGCCCTGTGGCCGTTTTAAGTTGGGAGATTAAGTCCCCTTGAATCCTGAGGGTCCCTAGGGATAAAATAGCCCACTAGGTACGTCCAGTAAGCGCCATTGCAGAGAGGTGTAAAAAGGGGCACGGCCTGCACCACCTCTCTGCAACGCAGAGCAGTGGCGCTTACTGGAAGCACCTGGTGGGCTAGTTGGCCCCCAGGGTCCCTCAGGATTGAAATGGAATTATTTCCCCAACTTAAAATGCGCCACAGGGCGTGTTTGCACATGTCACCTCAGGCCCCGTCTCCTCCCTTCACCACTTTGTAAACGCGCCCTGGGGCCGTTCTAAGTTGAGAGATTAGGTCCCCTTGAATCCTAAGTATCCCTAGGGTCAAACTAGCCCACTAGGTACCTCCAGTAAGCACCACAGAGCTGCGTTCATAGAGGTGTATAAAGGGGCGTGGCCTCAGAACACCTGTCTGCAATGCAACTCCCTGGCGCATACTGGAGATACCTGTTGGGCTAGTTGGCCCTCAGGGACCCTCAGTATTGAAGGGGAATTAATTCCCCAACTTACAACTGGCCAGGGGGCGTGTTTGCAGAGTGCTACAAGGTGGGGGCGTGGCCCCCATTCTTTTTCTAATTCATTGGCCCTGGGGACCCCATCCCCCAGGGCCTGCACCCTAATTTCTTTTGTTGAAACAAATTTATTTGGAAGGGGGCCGCGTGGCGCCCCTCCCAAGGCTCTAATCGGCCCCGGGGACCCCAACCCCCGGGTCATGGCCTTTTTTTTAAAATTCTTTAGGAGGGGGGCTGCGTTGCCCCCCTCCTCAGGCCACTTATGGCCCCGGGGACCCCATCCCCCGGGGCCGGCCTTTGTTTTTTATTATTTTAAAAAATATATATATTTATAGAAACATCTAGGACATGCTGGACAAACCGTATGTACCTATCACTATGACGATTTGTGTGATATTCATTAAAAGGCGAGTATGCATACGATTAATCCACGTGGAATGTATTTACACCGCTAGTGAAGCTCTGACGTGTCTGACGCCCTACCGTACATAATCCCGGCGCCCCCGCCGGTGGGTACTCTCCAAGTAGACACCCTTGTCGTTTATTTATACAAACATGGGTAGCTATTGACGGGCACATTTAATACACACGCACACCAAGCCATTCAAAGGGGATTCAACAAAAATTCAACCAAACTATGCAAGAAACCCCCCTCACGGTTAATAAAACACACATCCATCGCCGGATGTGTAATAATTTTTATTTTACTCTCTGGAAAGAAGATGAACCTCACTTGAGAGTCACAGCGTGCTCCTGGCGGAGCCCAATGCTGTGTTACACCCACCAGTGCCCGCCGAGTGCCACACACCTCTGTGTTGTATTCCACCAGCTAGTGCGTATGCTATGACACTCTCTAGCCCATGTGCACTGTAACACCACCCCGTGAGTATGTCATGCCACACTTGTCTTCGCACAGGTTATATTGCCCCATCTAACGTGCCTTCCTCGATGCCTATGTTATAACGCGCAGCGCTATGCCATACATATTACAATCTGGGATCCATATCTTTGTCACAGTGCATATGCAACGTTACACTCCCCAGCACATATTTTATATTACAAATTTAGAGAATAGTTAGGTTACACAACACTGCCCTGTGCATATTACACTCCAAGGCGCATATCGCATAGCATGCGCTAGTGACTATGCTATCTCGTGCTCTCTAATGAATCTGTCATTGAGCACAATGTTTTGCATATTATATTTCACACCCCGGTTCATCTTACATCACTTTTTGGTGCATAGTTTATACCATATACTATATCTAGTTTTCATTTTCAATCGTGCTCTCAGGACTATGTTCTATATAACACTGCGTCCACCTACCCTCACATCACACAAGAACAAATTCATTTTGGTTGTAGACATGGGGAGACTAAGTGATTTGACCAGAATCACAGACTGTCGAGCTGAAGCAGAAACTCCAACCTGGTTCCCCAGTTGCAAAGTCTGCAGTTCTGGAAGTAACACCACATCCCCTCCCCTAAGTGCAACATTTAATCAAGTGGTCAACTGGATAAAAAAACATAAAGGTAACAAATAATTTAAAAGTGCTTTGTCGCTATTTGAAAACTCAGAAAATATGTCCTTATTTTAGTCTTTTAGAGCACTAACCATAATTTTGATGCCAATAAGACCCTCTCATATATGTAATTTCTAAAGGAACTGCTCTAGGTATTACAGTTTTGATTACATCAAGATGACGTCAGGCGTTCCACACTTTTGTAATAAATATAGAATGTTAGCAATCTAGTTGTTCATTAGGATACTGTTGAGAGGCAGAGGCCAGGGGCACGGACTCTGAAAATTGAAGGCAGGTAGGAGTGTGCAAAGGCAACAATTTAACCACACTGAGCAGGCAGGAAGGGCCGTGGCAGCACAACAGACTATGGAGGGCAGTGGAAAGGGGGGCAGGGGCAACAACCAACAATACAGGACTTGCAAGAGAGGCTGTGGCAATGTAATAGACCATTGTGGGCAGAAGGAAGAGGCAATGGTAGTACAACCATACATGCCAACAGACCCGATTCAGCCAGGAATCGTCCAATGTTTTTAAGCTCAAATGGGCTTTATTTGATCTGTCTCCCGACTACAATCTCCTCTTTTTCAATGTAACTCAAAGGGGAAAATCAATACCCCAGTTTTTTTTCAAAATCTCCCTCTTACCAAGTTAAAAATGTTCGCAAGTATGGTACATTGGATCATGGAAGGAAATGGGGTAGGGACATGGACTTGGATAACAGAGGACAGGAGGGACATGGAGAGGTGCACCAAACTGACCCTGCAGGGCAGGCATCAGGGTTTGCAGCAGCACAATACACCACACAGGGCATGCGGGACGGGAGTGCAGCACAACAATCCATAGAAAGCAAGAGGGAGGGGACAGGACCATGCACATGGACAACAGAGAACAGATGGGCAAGAGGCAATGGTAGCTAGCAGACCATAATGGACAGACAGGAGAGAAAGCTGCAGCATAACTGACCATAAAGGGCAGGAGGGACGGATCAGGGGCATTACAATGGAACATACAAGCCAGGAGGGAGGGAGTAGGGGTCTGCACATGTAAACAGAGGGCTGGGGGCAAGGGGGCAGGGCAGGAGCAGCAAGATAGCCATGGAGGTCAGGCAGGATGGGCACTAGAAGCAAGACACACCATGAAGAGCAGCAGTGAGACTGTGATGGCATACACACAGACCATGGAGGGAAGGTGGGAGGGGTTCAGGGGCAGCTAACTGACCACACAGGGAAGGTGGGAGGGGCCATGGCAGCACAGAAGGCCATGCATGGCAAGTGGGAGGGTTAGTGGCAGCACAATGGCTATGATGGGCAAGAAGGAGGGTGCAGGGGCATGCACAAAGGACGATGGAGGATAGAAGGGAGGGTCAGGGCCTGTGCACAGACAAGAAAGTTCAGGGGAAGGGGCCTCACAACAGACCACACGGGGCAGGCAGGAGGAGCAGTTGCAGCACAACAGACCAGGGAGGGCAGAAGGGTGTGGCAGTACAATGGACCATGTAGGACAGGAGGAAGAGGATAGGGGCATGGCATGTGGACAGGCAGGGTGGAGGTGGCAGGGACAGGTTACAGTCATCTGACAATGCTAGGCAGGTGGGAGGGGAGTGGCAGCTCAACAGAACACTCAGAGTAGATAGGAGTGGCAGGTCTATGGAACATGGTGGGCAAAAAGGATGGACAAGGGGCATGCACAAAGACATCGGAGGGCAGGGGGAAGGAGAATAGGGGCAGCAAGCTAAGCACAGAGTTTAAGCAGGAGGTCAATGATGGGGCATATAATTGAGCAATGGAGGGCAGGAGGAGTGGACTGGTACATCATACTAAATTGAGGGCAGTGGCAGCACATCAGACCATGCATGGCAGGAGGGAGGTGGCTAGTCCATGGATTCACACAACAGAGGATAGGGAGGAGGGAGATGGGGCAGCAAGCTAACTGTTCAGAGAAGGCGGGTATTAGGAACTTTATTGTTTTTAAAACGTGTGTCTGTGCGAACTACTTAAAATATGAACAAGTATGCAGCATAATCTCACTTTTATTCAGGAAGAAGAGGACGTTTGTGACTGTGACTCCGGGCTCACTTGGCAGAAACACCCCCTGACCCTCCACCCCCTATCGCAAAATGTAATGCCCGTGAAAAGGGTAGGTGAACACAGTGTTATATAGAACATAGTCCCGAGAGCACAATTGAAAATGAAAACTAGATATAGTGTATGGTATAAACTATGCACCAAAAAGTGTGATATAAGATGAACCAGGCGTGAAATATAATATGTAATACATTGTGCGCAATGACAGATTCATTGGAGAGCGCGAGATAGCACAGGCACTAGCGCGTGCTATGCGATATGCGCCTTGGAGTGTAATAGGCACAGGGCAGTGTTGTGTAACCTAACTAGTCTCTAAAGTTGTAATATAAAATATGTGCTGGGGAGTGTAACGTTGCATATGCACTGTGACAAAGATATGGATCCCAGATTGTAATATGTATGGCATAGCACTGTGCGTTATAACATAGGCATCGAGGAAGGCACGTTAGATGGGGCAATATAACTCGTGCGAAGACAAGTGTGGCATGACATATTCACGGGGTGGTGTTACAGTGCACATGGGCTAGAGAGTGTCATAGCATATGCACTAGCTAGTGGAATACAACACAGAGGTGTGTGGCACTCAGCAGGCAATGGTGGGTGTAACACAGCATTGGGCTCTGCCAGGAGCGCGCTGTGACTCTCAAGTGATGTTCGTCCCCTTTCCAGAGAGTAAAATAAAAAGTATTACACATCCGGCAGTGGATGTGTGTTTTATTAACCGTGAGGGGGGTTTCTTGCATAGTTTTGGTCGAATTTTTGTCGAATCCCCTTTGAATGGCTTGGTGTGCATGTGTATTAAATGTGCCCGTCAATAGCTACCCATGTTTGTATAAATAAACGACAAGGGTGTCTACCGGGATTAGGCACGGTAGGGCATCAGACGTGTCAGAGCTTCACTAGTGGTGTAAATACATTCCACGTGGATTCATTGTATGCATAGTCGCCTTTTAATGAATATCACGCAAATCGTCATGGTGATAGGTACGTACGGTTTGTCCAGCATGTCCTAGGTGTGTCTATAAATATATATTTTTTTTAAATAATAAAAAACAGTGGCCGGCCCTGGGGATTGGGGTCAAAAAAATATAATTAGTAGACAGGCTCTGGGGGATAAAGTCATCAGGTGCAATAAATTAAAATAAGAAGGGGAACAACACAGCACCCCTTCTTAAAAAATTAAAATAAATAAAAGACTGGCATCGTGCCGGAGGCCACGCTCCCTCCTTGCAGCACTCTGCAAACGCGCCCCCTGGCGAGTTGTAAGTTGGGGAATTAATTCCTCTTCAATACTGAGGGTCCCTGAGGGCCAACTAGCCCAACAGGCATCTCCAGTATGCGCCAGGGAGCTGCGCTGCAGACAGGTGTTCTGAGGCCAAGCCCCTTTTTACACCTCTCTGCAACGCAGCTCTGTGGCGCTTACTGGAGGTACCTAGTGGTCTAGTTTGACCCTACGGACCCTTAGGATTCAAGGGGACTTAATCTCTCAACTTAGAACAGCCACAGGGCGCGTTTACACAGTGGTGAAGGGAGGGGACGGGGCCTGAGGTGACATGTGCAAACACGCACTATGGCACGTTTTAAATTGGGGATATAATTTTCCTTCAATACTGAGGGCCCCTGGGGGCTAACTAGCCCACCAAGTGCTTCCAGTAAGAGCCACTGAGCTGCATTGCAGAGAGGTGGTCCAGGCCGTGCCACTTTTTACACCTCTCTGCAGCGCAGCTCTGTGGCACTTACTGGAGGTACCTAGTGGGCTAGTTGGACCCTAGGGACCCTCAGGATTCAAATGAACTTAATCTCCCAACTAAAAACGGACACAGGGCGTGTTTACACAGTGGTGAAGGGAGGGGACAGGGCCTGAGTTATTGTGTGCAAAAACGCCCTGTGGCCTGTTTTAAGAGGTAGTTTTAATCCCCTGCCCTATTATATACTAGGGGCTTACAGAGGAGGTCATGCTAATCACAGGGGGACCCCAACGCATAATGTTCCCTAGTGTATGTAGGTGTTTTCACTGTATTCTAAGTGTCTTTTAACATAGCACTGGCTCTAGGACTGGTTAGTCAGACTCAGTTACCACCAGTATCCATCTGAAAAAGTTGAGGGTACAGGATGATTTTGCAACAAGGCTTCTTTCTGCTCTTCTTTTTGTTCTTTCTGCACGTTATCCTTCTTCCTGCACTTTTCTTCGTCTTTGAGGACATGTCCTATCTCTGTAGGCATAGTTAGAAATTAGCATTTAAAAAACCTTTGAAATTCACAGAAAAAACCATAGGTTTCAGGCACGTTATAGTTAGGAATTAGCATTTAAAAAACCTCAGAAATTCACTGAAAAAACCATAGGTTTCAGGGGTGTTATAGTTAGCTGGACTTTTCACTTGTACAAAACCATTGAAATTCCCCCGTTATAGTTAGTTCAGCTAACTATAACTCGCGCGCCCGCAATGCACTGCTGATGACATCACATATTACATCACTCATGACATGGTCAGTGACATCACTCATGACATCACTGATGACATCTCAAGTGGACACTTTATCGTGATGTGGAGTGCGGTCTCAAGTCAAGGGAAACCTTTTGGTGAATCTATTTAACGGCAGTTCCCAGGCCGTAAGGGACGACGCACCACCGATAAATGATCGGCCTGCATGAGTGAATTAGTTACTCGTGAGAGGACACTTTAGGAACATAACTGTAGCCATGCAGTCTCAACTCCAAAGCCCAATAGAGGGTGATTAATTGTGTCCCCAATTTTTCGTTCCAGCAGCCACACCCACTGGAGGGTATGAAAATGAAGGCCAAAAACTACGAATCCCAGCGTGCCTTGCAGAACGAGGAGTTCCGTCATGGTGGCACACCGGAAGCCAAGCACTTTTGAGCAGCGCAGGGGATGGTGGTAACTGGCCGATCCTGAAAGGGCTGCAGCAACGGGCCTCTGAAGAGAAGCACAATGCTTTGAAGCGCGTCAGGCCAGGGACGATATATAAGGATGGAAAGCTGCATGGCTTCAAAATAAAGAAAGTTGACACTTTATCCTGATGTGGAGTGCGGTCTCAAGTCAAGGGAAACCTTTTGGTGAATCTATTTAACGGTAGTTCCCAGGCCGTAAGGGACGACACACCACCGATAAATGATCGGCCTGCATGAGTGAATTAGTTACTCGTGAGAGGACACTTTAGGAACATAACTGTAGCCATGCAGTCTCGACTCCAAAGCCCAATAGAGGGTGATTAATTGTGTCCCCAATTTTTCGTTCCAGCAGCCACACCCACTGGAGGGTATGAAAATGAAGGCCAAAAACTACGAATCCCAGCGTGCCTTGCAGAACGAGGAGTTCCGTCATGGTGGCACACCGGAAGCCAAGCACTTTTGAGCAGCGCAGGGGATGGTGGTAACTGGCCGATCCTGAAAGGGCTGCAGCAACGGGCCTCTGAAGAGAAGCACAATGCTTTGAAACGCGTCAGGCCAGGGACGATATATAAGGATGGAAAGCTGCATGGCTTCAAAATAAAAGAAAGTGGACACTTTATCCTTATGTGGAGGGTGGTCTCAAGTCAAGGGAAACCTTTTGGTGAATCTATTTAACGGCAGTTCCCAGGCCGTAAGGGACGACGCACCACCGATAAATGATCGGCCTGCATGAGTGAATTAGTTACTCGTGAGAGGACACTTTAGGAACATAACTGTAGCCATGCAGTCTCGACTCCAAAGCCCAATAGAGGGTGATTAATTGTGTCCCCAATTTTTCGTTCCAGCAGCCACACCCACTGGAGGGTATGAAAATGAAGGACAAAAACTGCGAATCCCAGCGTGCCTTGCAGAACAAGGAGTTCCGTCATGGTGGCACACCGGAAGCCAAGCACTTTTGAGCAGCGCAGGGGATGGTGGTAACTGGCCGATCCTGAAAGGGCTGCAGCAACGGGCCTCTGAAGAGAAGCACAATGCTTTGAAGCGCGTCAGGCCAGGGACGATATATAAGGATGGAAAGCTGCATGGCTTCAAAATAAAGAAAGTTGACACTTTATCCGGATGTGGAGTGCGGTCTCAAGTCAAGGGAAACCTTTTGGTGAATCTATTTACCGGCAGTTCCCAGGCCGCAAGGGACGACGCACCACCGATAAATGATCGGCCTGCATGAGTGAATTAGTTACTCGTGAGAGGACACTTTAGGAACATAACTGTAGCCATGCAGTCTCGACTCCAAAGCCCAATAGAGGGTGATTAATTGTGTCCCCAATTTTTTGTTCCAGCAGCCACACCCACTGGAGGGTATGAAAATGAAGGCCAAAAACTACGAATCCCAGCGTGCCTTGCAGAACGAGGAGTTCCGTCATGGTGGCACACCGGAAGCCAAGCACTTTTGAGCAGCGCAGGGGATGGTGGTAACTGGCCGATCCTGAAAGGGCTGCAGCAACGGGCCTCTGAAGAGAAGCACAATGCTTTGAAACGCGTCAGGCCAGGAACGATATATAAGGATGGAAAGCTGCATGGCTTCAAAATAAAAGAAAGTGGACACTTTATCCTGATGTGGAGTGCGGTCTCAAGTCAAGGGAAACCTTTTGGTGAATCTATTTAATGGCAGTTCCCAGGCCGTAAGGGACGACGCACCACCGATAAATGATCGGCCTGCATGAGTGAATTAGTTACTCGTGAGAGGACACTTTAGGAACATAACTGTAGCCATGCAGTCTCGACTCCAAAGCCCAATAGAGGGTGATTAATTGTGTCCCCAATTTTTCGTTCCAGCAGCCACACCCACTGGAGGGTATGAAAATGAAGGCCAAAAACTTCGAATCCCAGCGTGCCTTGCAGAACGAGGAGTTCCGTCATGGTGGCACACCGGAAGCCAAGCACTTTTGAGCAGCGCAGGGGATGGTGGTAACTGGCCGATCCTGAAAGGGCTGCAGCAACGGGCCTCTGAAGAGAAGCACAATGCTTTGAAGCGCGTCAGGCCAGGGACGATATATAAGGATGGAAAGCTGCATGGCTTCAAAATAAAGAAAGTTGACACTTTATCCTGATGTGGAGTGCGGTCTCAAGTCAAGGGAAACCTTTTGGTGAATCTATTTAACGGCAGTTCCCAGGCCGTAAGGGACGACGCACCACCGATAAATGATCGGCCTGCATGAGTGAATTAGTTACTCGTGAGAGGACACTTTAGGAACATAACTGTAGCCATGCAGTCTCGACTCCAAAGCCCAATAGAGGGTGATTAATTGTGTCCCCAATTTTTCGTTCCAGCAGCCACACCCACTGGAGGGTATGAAAATGAAGGCCAAAAACTACGAATCCCAGCATGCCTTGCAGAACGAGGAGTTCCGTCATGGTGGCACACCGGAAGCCAAGCACTTTTGAGCAGCGCAGGGGATGGTGGTAACTGGCCGATCCTGAAAGGGCTGCAGCAACGGGCCTCTGAAGAGAAGCACAATGCTTTGAAGCGCGTCAGGCCAGGGACGATATATAAGGATGGAAAGCTGCATGGCTTCAAAATAAAGAAAGTTGACACTTTATCCTGATGTGGAGTGCGGTCTCAAGTCAAGGGAAACCTTTTGGTGAATCTATTTAACGGCAGTTCCCAGGCCGTAAGGGACGACGCACCACCGATAAATGATCGGCCTGCATGAGTGAATTAGTTACTCGTGAGAGGACACTTTAGGAACATAACTGTAGCCATGCAGTCTCGACTCCAAAGCCCAATAGAGGGTGATTAATTGTGTCCCCAATTTTTCGTTCCAGCAGCCACACCCACTGGAGGGTATGAAAATGAAGGCCAAAAACTACGAATCCCAGCGTGCCTTGCAGAACGAGGAGTTCCGTCATGGTGGCGCACCGGAAGCCAAGCACTTTTGAGCAGCGCAGGGGATGGTGGTAACTTGCCGATCCTGAAAGGGCTGCAGCAATGGGCCTCTGAAGAGAAGCACAATGCTTTGAAACGCGTCAGGCTAGGGACGATATATAAGGATGGAAAGCTGCGTGGCTTCAAAATAAAAGAAAGTGGACACTTTATCCTGATGTGGAGTGCGGTCTCAAGTCAAGGGAAACCTTTTGGTGAATCTATTTAACGGCAGTTCCCAGGCCGTAAGGGACGACGCACCACCGATAAATGATCGGCCTGCATGAGTGAATTAGTTACTCGTGAGAGGACACTTTAGGAACATAACTGTAGCCATGCAGTCTCGATTCCAAAGCCCAATAGAGGGTGATTAATTGTGTCCCCAATTTTTCGTTCCAGCAGCCACACCCACTGGAGGGTATGAAAATGAAGGCCAAAAACTACGAATCCCAGCGTGCCTTGCAGAACGAGGAGTTCCGTCATTGTGGCACACCGGAAGCCAAGCACTTTTGAGCAGCGCAGGGGATGGTGGTAACTGGCCGATCCTGAAAGGGCTGCAGCAACGGGCCTCTGAAGAGAAGCACAATGCTTTGAAGCGCGTCAGGCCAGGGACGATATATAAGGATGGAAAGCTGCATGGCTTCAAAATAAAGAAAGTTGACACTTTATCCTGATGTGGAGTGCGGTCTCAAGTCAAGGGAATACCTTTTGGTGAATCTATTTAACGGCAGTTCCCAGGCCGTAAGGGACGACGCACCACCGATAAATGATCGGCCTGCATGAGTGAATTAGTTACTCGTGAGAGGACACTTTAGGAACATAACTGTAGCCATGCAGTCTCGACTCCAAAGCCCAATAGAGGGTGATTAATTGTGTCCCCAATTTTTCGTTCCAGCAGCCACACCCACTGGAGGGTATGAAAATGAAGGCCAAAAACTACGAATCCCAGCGTGCCTTGCAGAACGAGGAGTTCCGTCATGGTGGCACACCGGAAGCCAAGCACTTTTGAGCAGCGCAGGGGATGGTGGTAACTGGCCGATCCTGAAAGGGCTGCAGCAACGGGCCTCTGAAGAGAAGCACAATGATTTGAAACGCGTCAGGCCAGGGACGATATATAAGGATGGAAAGCTGCATGGCTTCAAAATAAAAGAAAGTGGACACTTTATCCTGATGTGGAGTGCGGTCTCAAGTCAAGGGAAACCTTTTGGTGAATCTATTTAACGGCAGTTCCCAGGCCGTAAGGGATGACGCACCACCGATAAATGATCGGCCTGCATGAGTGAATTAGTTACTCGTGAGAGGACACTTTAGGAACATAACTGTAGCCATGCAGTCTCGACTCCAAAGCCCAATAGAGGGTGATTAATTGTGTCCCCAATTTTTCGTTCCAGCAGCCACACCCACTGGAGGGTATGAAAATGAAGGCCAAAAACTACGAATCCCAGCGTGCCTTGCAGAACGAGGAGTTCCGTCATGGTGGCACACCGGAAGCCAAGCACTTTTGAGCAGCGCAGGGGATGGTGGTAACTGGCCGATCCTGAAAGGGTTGTGCAGCAACGGGCCTTTGAAGAGAAGCACAATGATTTGAAACGCGTCAGGCCAGGGACGATATATAAGGATGGAAAGCTGCATGGCTTCAAAATAAAAGAAAGTGGACACTTTATCCTGATGTGGAGTGCGGTCTCAAGTCAAGGGAAACCTTTTGGTGAATCTATTTAATGGCAGTTCCCAGGCCGTAAGGGACGACGCACCACCGATAAATGATCGGCCTGCATGACTGAATTAGTTATTCGTGAGAGGACACTTTAGGAACATAACTGTAGCCATGCAGACTCGAACAAAGCCCAATAGAGGGTGATTAATTGTGTCCCCAATTTTTCGTTCCAGCAGCCACACCCACTGGAGGGTATGAAAATGAAGGCCAAAAACTACGAATCCCAGCGTGCCTTGCAGAACGAGGAGTTCCGTCATGGTGGCACACCGGAAGCCAAGCACTTTTGAGCAGCGCAGGGGATGGTGGTAACTGGCC
Source organism: Triturus cristatus (assembly GCF_964204655.1). NCBI lineage: Eukaryota > Metazoa > Chordata > Amphibia > Caudata > Salamandridae > Triturus > Triturus cristatus. The sequence continues at coordinate 1,578,961,543 of NC_140590.1, forward strand.
GATCCTGAAAGGGCTGCAGCAACGGGCCTCTGAAGAGAAGCACAATGATTTGAAACGCGTCAGGCCAGGGACAATATATAAGGATGGAAAGCTGCATGGCTTCAAAATAAAAGAAAGTGGACACTTTATCCTGATGTGGAGTGCGGTCTCAAGTCAAGGGAAACCTTTTGGTGAATATATATATATATATGAAACAAAACTTCTCTCAGGCTTCACCCCGAGTCCAAGGGTTCGTCGCAGCAAAGGAAAAGCACGGCACCACAGAGAGTTCACCGTTAGTATTTATTCAGCATAAATCTTCAAGGACACGCACAAAAGGACGGTCGAAGCGTTTCGGCACTCAGCCTACAACTGGACCATAGAGTCCTATTGTCCAGAGTGTCTCTTTTAAAGCAACATTTTCAAATTAATAGTAGAAACTGAAAACATACTGGACATACATCGCATCGTAGATCAAGATATATTATTTACAAGTAAATGAAAATTTAGATCAATTTGGAAACACAATAGTTCATGCCACCATGGTGGTTGTTTGTTGATACAAATAAAGTTTTAGGAAAATCATTGCAATTGATCTCAGGGAGTTGCGAATTTTTAGATGACAATCAAGGTGAAGTACCATTGAGGTGATTATTTACATCAAGTATGTGAAATCAACGAACAAGGTGCGTATTATTGTCAAAATTCATAACGTTCCCAATCTAGAGTCAAAAAAAGGTTATTCCAGGTTTATGCAAAGTAAATTTCATATGTCTATACCAATAGCAATCAAAGAGTAAGTGGTTTAGAAGAGATGCAGTGAAGATGATGAGCAACTGACAATTGTTGATCAAGCGTGGAAATATATACAAGTGCAAGAAGGCAAAAGAGACTGAAAGGTGCCCATCATAGATTTTCAGTTTAAGAGCCATTAAAGGTGCACATGTAATTCAGCATCCAAGTTATGTCCCAATGGGTTTTCAGTACCCATTAGTAGTATCATTCTTGACTCTGCTCTTCTTAAGGCAAGCATACGATTTCCACCCCTTTCCTTCTGCTTGACAATTTTGATGCCAGAGTATTTGAGCTGACTGTTGTCACATGAGTGGAAGTCATGAAAATGTTTTGCCATAGGGTATGTGAAATCCTTGTTCTTGATCGCACGCAGATGCTGTAGGATGCGAAGTTTGAGTTTGTTAATCGTGCTCCCTATATAATATTTCTGGCAAGGGCATTCCAGTCTGTAGACTACATATTTTGATTCACATGTGATGTGATCTTGAATCATTTCATGATGGCCATTCTGTAGTTGGTAAGAGGTGATGTTTTTACCCTGTTCACATGCCTTGCATTTTGAACATTTCCAAAATCCAGGTGTGGTTAACCAGGACTTGGTGATTGGTGGTTTAACTTCAAAATGGCTTTGTGTTAGAATGTCTCCCAGGGAGGCTGTCTTTCGATAGGTAATTCTTGGTCCGGGAGGCAAAATTTTCTTTAAGGTTTCATCAAGCAGTAGTACTCCCCAATGTTTAGAGATCATTTTTTGTAGTGCGTTGCTTTGGTTATTGAAATCAATGATGAGTCTCGTAATGTTGGCAGTATCTTCTTTGTGCCGACCCACTTGGAGTAATTCTTCTCTATTTTTGTTCTGAACTCTATTTACTGCTGTTAGAATCACATCCAAGGGGTAACCTCGTTGTAGGAAACGTTGACTCATCTTCTCAATTTGTAGGTTGAAGTCTGACACTTCTGAGCAATTCCTTCTGGCTCTTAGCATTTCCCCATAGGGGATGCTCCATTTGAGTTTTGCTGGATGCTGGATATATATATCAAAACGGTTCTCTGCCTCACGACAGAAATTATGAAGCGCACTCAGTTGTGAACAGAAATAGTGGCAGTTTTATTATCAAGGTCTCGTCATGCCCAACGCGTTTCGCCTTCACATAAGGCTTGTTCACGGGATGTTAACAATAAGGAAAGAGGGCATTTTTTTATCTCAATACACACACAGTTACTTCCTGTTTATAATGCAGTGCATTGGGTTAGTGTAGTTCATTTAACTAAACTTGTAACATTCAAGTTTACTTAGTGAAATGATGTGCTCTTTTCTTTGTGATATTCAAACATATTACATTTTGATCTTTTTGTGGGATTACATGCTTATTGTCCTTTATTGTCTACTCAGTTCTTTTGCTCTCTAGTGAGTGCTTCTAATGTTCTTCAGTTTTTTGAGCCATTCTCAGTAATGGATCATTTGTGTTACGTTATTTTCGTCATTTTGTCTCCACATATTTATTCAACAAAGTCTTTTTCTCTCTGGTGAGTATTTAGTTGGGAGATGGTTGATGCTTCTGTTCCTGTATGCTATTTTAGAGATGTACGTAAAGTTCTTCATTTTGATTGAGGCCCCTCGGGTCTAAGGTCCTGAATGAGAGTATGTGTTTCTATTCTCTTTGTCTTAAAATTCTCTTGCGATCTCCACCTCTTTCCGTTAATGTTCTAAAGCCCAGTACTTTAAGGATTCCCATTTGCCATCATGGTGCATTTCCATGTGTTTTGCTATGGCATCTGTGTCATCCTTGTGATTCGTGGCTCTGATATGTTCTAGAATTCTTTTCTTTACCTCAAAGATTGTACTTCCTATGTATCGCAGTTTGCATGGACACTCTACGATATAGATTACAAAATTACTTTTGCATGTAAGATGTTATTTGATTTTCCATTTAGTGCCATCTCTGATTTCAATCTCTTGTGTATGCTTTGCGATTTTACACACCTTGCAATGTTTGCAAGGCCAGAAGCCTTCTCTTTGTAGCCAAATTTTTACTTGTGCTTGTTGGAAGTGACTGTGGACAATTTTGTCTCCTATGGTTCTTGCTCTGCGATATGTTATATTTGGGTGGTTGCCGATTATAGATGTTAAAGTCGCATCCAATTTTAAAATACCCCAATGTTTTTTGATTATTTTTGTTAAACTCTTGTTTTCAGCACTGTATGTAGTGCATAGTCTTATTGCTGTGGAGCCTTTGATTTTTGTTCATTCTTGAGTAATGCCACTCGTTGTTGATTTGAAGCTCTTTGTAGACTTTTTCCTATTACTTTTTGGGGGTATTTTTGTTTTTGGAATCTATTGCTTGTCTCTTTGCTGTGTTTAGTAAATTCTATTTCAGTTGAACAATTCCTCCTTAATCTTAAAAATTCCCAACATGGGATGCTCCATTTGCCACTAGGGTAAGAACAGGATCCTGATTGATCAGTAAACTTTTTTAGCTGGAGGCCCCCCTGTTATAGATAAATTATAAGGAGCAAACAGCCAGTGTGGCTCATTGTAGCCCCAGATGAATCTGCTAACAGCGCCTCAAGATGTTTAAAAAATGTGTCCTGGACATGAAGAGGTATTGAGTGGAAAAGATATAAAAACTTTGGAAGAATATTGATCTTGGCAATGTTGGATCGGCCTTAATACTGATCAGAAGTCGGTTCCAAGACTGCATCTTGGCTATAACTGACTGCAGCAAAGGCTCATAATTAACTTGGGCAATTCGCTGCATATTAGTAGACGCCCTGATCCCAAGATAGGTGGCCACCGGGACAGTCCCTGGAATTGGGCTCTCTGCTTGAAAGTTTAGCAGAACATGAGTTTTGGTAAGATTAAGCTTATAACCAGACACAGTCCCAAACCATGGCCTCATTTTAGACTTGTTCAATAGCTGACATAGGGTCTGAGATATAGATAGCAACATGGTCAGCATAATCACTAACTTTCAGCTCTATCTCATTAGAAGGGACTGGGTGGATCCGTGAGTTGGAGAGAAAAACCTAAGGTAGGGCTCAATGAATAAGGCATACAACAATCAAGACATGGGACATCCCTGACTGGTACCCCTACGAATATTAAACATTTGGTAAAATGTCCATCCAAAACCACCCTAGCCATATGATTCCTATAAAGGATCTGGACACGAGAAATTAATATATGGCCAACACCAAAGGCACCCACAGAAAGTAACACACAACCTGGTCTAGTAGTACCATATCAACCTTTTAGCCTATAGATTCAGCAACGTCAAAAATAGCAGCTGCCTTGTTAGTATGACTAGTGGTATCCTTGACTGGTACAAAGCCATGTTGTTAGAGTGAAACCAAATACTGAGACAGGGGCAATACATTAATCCAGTATTTTGGCATTGGTTTTGGCATCTGCCTTAATCAAAGAGATAGGACGATATGACCCTCTCTTCCCCAGAGCTTTCTCTTTCTTAGATTGCTATATTATGACAGTCTCAGGAGGTGTGAATCTAGCACCCATCGTCAATATGCCTTACCAGTTTCATAAATTCTGGGAGATGTATGTCACTAAAAGTCTTATAAAACCTGATTGGAATAGTATCTCCCCCTGCAGCTTTACCCATTGACAGTGATCTAATGGCTGCCTCCACTTCCAGGCTATCTATTTCACTCTCAAGACCATAGGCCAGATGGAACTCCTGGAGATTTGGTCCTAGGAATTCCACAGAGTGCCAAAAATCTCTGTAAGACTCCATGGAACTCACAAGGCGGCGGAAGTGCCCTACCACCCCTTCATGCAGCTTTTTTACATGCAAGTTGCATGATCTGAGCTTTGCGAAAGATATCAAGCAGTCCTCATGGGCGCAAATATTTTGTTTTACCTGCTTTCTTTTCTCTGCATGTGCTGGGCCTGATTTTGTGTCCCTGAAATATCTTATTAATCCTCCCCATCCCACTCATCCACCCCTCATTTACCTTTATGTTATCAATGTGTCTCTTTGTGTTTATGCATTTTACATTTTTGTCTTTTTTTATGTTACTGTGACTTTTTGTGATTTTTTGTTTTCAATTTCAATTTCCTTTAGTTCTTCCTTTCTGCTTATTTACATTCTTTTCTATTTTTTGACCCCAGTGCCATGTTTGAGGAGCACCACGGAGCAAGTTGGCTGCTATAAGCTGCACACCTTGTCGTTGCTGGTATTGCCAAGGGGTGCAGCCCAGCCCCATTTTCTCTGAGGTGGAGGTGGCCGCAATTATATTTTTTTGTGCAGCACAACCTCCCCTCCATGCCGGCAGCAGGCGTGGGAGTGGGTTTGCCCTGTGGGAGCGATGGCTGCTGTGTGGGAGAGAGCACCGTTGTGTGCGCTGGAACACTGGGGTGCACCACACGGTGCAGCAGCTGACTCACGACTGCTTGGACATCATCAACCACAAACATGACTTGCTTGACCTGCTGGGTGTTGTGGTTGCAGAGCTCGGTGAGCAATTATTTATTGTTTGTTTTCTAAAATGCTTATATATATTTTTTCAAATAGCATGGTGATCCCACTCAGAGGTAAGTTAAATTTACGTAACGTTATGAATATTGTGTGATCCAGCTTGAGCTAACCAGGTGCTCGGCGCTACCTAATCGTACTCATTGGTGCTCACTTGGACTCATTATTTAAGAAGTCATACTTACTCCTCTGTACTATTTACTAACACAATGCATTGAAAAGGGAGACTGAGTTGGCCCATCAAAGGAGGTGAGATGTAAGATCATTCATTGCAGTGCATTAGTAGTTCTAAATGTATGTTTTGTAAAGTAGGAATTGTTCTTAGGTGTAGGTCAACTCAATACTAGTACTACAGGCAATATGATTTAGAAAAGTACAATGTTACTGTGTTTGACTTTCACAGTCAACATATTTTTGGGGAGATTAATTGTACCACCAATCTATTTGTTGTATCTTCTTTATGTCTTATATCAGCATCAAGGGCAAAAAAAGGGTACCATGATAGGCAGTTCAGATTGAAGAGGCTGCTACCACCAGTGCGGCGATGGGTGGTAGTACCACATCCTCCAGCCCAGCAGTTGAGGAGTCTACTGGCCCCAGTAAGTCCTGTCATTGTTATTATTACTATTTCCCTACCTTTTACCTATCCCCCCTAGAATAATGTTGCCTTATTTAATTTTTTATACTGCCTCCTTTTTTTCGCTTCCTCTTCTATCTAATGTTTGTTAAATTATTATCCCTGCAGTATACTTTTTTGTATATTTCAGTAGCTGACTTCCTCCTTTCTGTACTAGTCTGTAGGTTTCTTCTGCTTTGTTAGAAAGCTTTCCCTTATATATCTTATGAACCGATACTGTAAAACCAAGAGAACAAAGTTTAGCTACACTACTGTAAAGATTGCAGGTTTGTTGTTTGTTGATAAGGCTTCCTTTTTTTGCTCATGTGTTTGACAAGAGAGTGGTCATCATCATGGTGGACCTCCCCAATGTTGTGTTGTGTTAACATTCCCTTCATACCAGCAGTTTCCATGACAGTGCAGCATGGCAGGAAAGTAGTATAAGGTTGCCGAACAAGACCATATATCATTCATTGACCAATTTATTCTATCCTTTCATTGCACTTCAATGACTCAGAGTCATCATAGCTCTGTTCCTCCATTACAAAACGTTTATGGTTGGCTTGACTGCATGGCTTTTCTAACATTGTCAGCCAACAAAATGCCACAGTGCTATTTTTGAGAGAAGATACTACTAAGCAAACAAGTGATGCATTGCGGTTGTATATTGTTCAAAAATATAAATAAGGGAGGCATATCTGGTATCTAAAATGTCTAATGTTTTTCTAGCCACACAGACCACTAGTACTGGGCCAGGGGCAGCGTCAGTGTACCAGATGTGGCTGGGGAGGCTGTTGGAGGGGGAGTACCAGCGATGGCACAGAAGGGAGGTGGCAAGTTACATTGCTTGCTTATTGACAAATTATTAGTATACTCACTATATTTTTTAAGCAAGGCAGATATGTATCCCACCCATCATCATTCATCACCTCCCTGCCTATAGCATTCACCATCCATGACCGAACTGCAGCATGGTTCAATTTGGCACTGTAGTGTTGGCTGTGCAATGGACATATGCTTCAGTTAATGCAGCATTTACAAAGTTTTCATTGCATTTGCAAACCAAAAACAAGGTGTGATCCCCTCCCAGTGCCCACTCAGTAACTTCCTAGTACTTGACTCCTTTACTCTTACCTAAGTTCTGTACCAGCATACCAAAAAAGAAATTTAAATCCATTTTTGGCATGTGCCATAATTTTCTGGCCAAGTGATTTATGTGCATAATCATATATTTCATGGCCTCCATAACGGATTTTCACCTGTTCAAAATCTTCCCTTTCAACGTTCATCAACTACAGTGACTGACTAAGCCAAAGCACCCCACTATTCTATAGGAAACCCTCTGTCTACTGGGCCTAATTCCTCTAACTTACCCTGCAGTAGAGTAAGTTAGGTGTCCTTTGCTTACTGCAAAGCAAATGCATTTGTTGAAAATAATTTGTGGTGGAGAGCGAGACCAGGGAGTAAAGTCGTACTAAATGCCTGATTTTGAGTTTTGGGGATTATGGCAGACAGGATATCCGCATTTTATATGTGACATATGTGAAGTAGTATCATTATTATTCACTTGCCTCTTTGGAGTCAGGGTAGAATTGAAAGGCATTTGGGGAAGAGCAGGACCAATGGAAATAAAGTAGGACAAATGTCCATTACAGATGCAGACTTCAGAGAGTAGAAAAATGCTGACGTGTTTGCATGCCTCCATTAATTTAGCACAACAAGAATACTTGTACTGCATAGTGCATAATGCCTTACCCATTTATGAGAGTGCATTTCTTTTTCTTTTTACACACAAAGGGCCTCATTTCAATGTTGGTCGGAAAGCCTCCAACCGACAGTCGGATTCCCCTAGACCGAGCCTTAATCCATCCGCCTGAGTCGGTCGGAATCCAATCCGCCCGACCGATTACAATGCTTGCAGTCGAAAGGGGAACAGTTTGGTCATTCCAAATCGGTCCCGACTGGCAATCAGAGAATCCACGTCGGTTGGAGGCAATTCGTACAGCTGTATGGAGCATTTCCGACCGACTGATTACAATGTCGGATTCTGACAGCCTTTCCGACTTTGTCTGTCCTACACAAAAAGGCTGTCGGAAACCGAACTCAGGGGTCCCTAGCATCCCCCCTTCAACCTGAGTTACCCCCCTGTAAGACCATGCACCGTGTGGCAGGCACCATGGGGTACCCGCTACAGGGTGCAAGGTTTTCCACACACACCCCTTTTCACCATAGGAGCCTGTGCTGTCAGTCAGAACACAGGCTCCCATAGGAGTCAATGGGAGTCCTCCGAACGGTGTTCAGAAGCATCGTAATCGGTCGGGAGGTACCGCTGATCGCGAGTCTGATCTCGAATCCAAGATGGTGACGGGCAGAATATTTCCACCTGACATCGTAAGTGTCTGTTTCGTTTTTTACTAGTAAATCCTAATCACTTTGTTTTTTTAATCTGGTAGTATTCTGTCCTTGAAGCCAGTCAGTGCTTTTATGTGAGACATGTGTAGGTAAAAAATGGCCCGGTGACTCCTAATCACATCAAATTCCAATTGCCCTAGGGTACAAGCAAAGTACTGCTACTGTTCCACTTCACAATTTTAAACAATTGTTTTCACAAAGTATTGTTTAAAATTTGTGTATTTTATTTCTTTCTTGATATAGCTACTCCTGCTGGTCCTACAGCACCACTTACTCAGCAGGAGATAGAAGCCCAGCTTCGGTGGCAAAGGATGGAGTCCATCCTGGGAGAATATATTCAGTTGGTGGCTCTGGGAGAAGAGAAGGCTGAAGCAGCATCTGACACTGCCCCAGGCTCCAGTTCCTACAGCCAGCCACCAGCACATCAATCCTGGCCACAACATTGCCTGCGTTGCTGGCAACTGAGAGCCTCCCGAAACACCACTGCTGCCCCCCTCCACCCCAGACTGTTTTTCCAACACAGAGCACTGAGCGAGCTAGCGCAGTTTAGCCAGCAGATTGCAAGCTTCGAGCAGGAAGTTGGAGGACTCCGGACCCGCATCGATGATGCACTCTACTGAGCTCTTGTTTTATATTTTGTTTTAGTGGGAGGGACCTTTGTTGTGGGGGGAGAGGGTGGGAATTGGGAAAGGACCAGGACTTTTGGATTTGTTTTCTTTGAACTTTCTTGGACATTGTTTGGGGATGGGGGGATTTGTTTGTGGAGAGGGGTGGGCCTGCTGTGGGTACATACAGTGGGTTGTTGAACTTGAAGTAAAGGGAACATTTATTCTTATACTTTACTCCTGAAATAGTTTTTTGTGCTTCACTTTTACTTTGCACTGCTACCTGTTTTTTAATCCACTTATCAAAGTGTTTACCAGCTATTTATAGTTATACCCTTGTCCTACTACCCTCTGTAAATATATTGGCAACTAGGGGGTATGCTGCCATTGCCTATATATTGCCTACAACAACGTAGATAAACAAGCACTCACTTATCTACAGTAGACGTTAGTTGCTTACTAATTGGGCTAGTGCTCTTGCCTGAATAGATGAAGGGATGGCAGCTACCTCTCTCAATCTTCCAAAGCCTTAATGCAGGGTTTCCCAAGGTGCCTTCTCAATGGTTGTGATAGTAGTAACAGGCTAGTGCACTAAGAACAGAAGGCATCATGAGCAAGGTTCCATTCCCACCTAGGAGAACTCCAACTGTTGAATTAAACAAAAGGATTGTCCATCTCAGGTAAGTGTTAGTTAGTGGGATACATTCATACCATAACTTTACAAAGACTGAGACCAGACTATCACCATGGCACAACAAAGAATACCTGATATTGCAGCAAAAGATAGAAATAGTAACTTCTTTTGAGCAATGGGGAGCTAGAATTTATTTAAAGCTAAACTTATAAGATCCTTAAGTCAGGAGAAGTGGACTAAGGCTCAAGAGTGGGCAAGGTTAAGCGTTTACACAACACAAGGCCTAAATGAGGATGTTGATGAATGATGTTATATATCTAAAATATGTATCCCATTTATGTGTGTGGGCAAGTGGGGCTGGTGTGGGCTATTGCTCAGGTAATAGAAGATTCCCCAGCGAGTTGGTGTCGCCTTCACCACATCCGCCCCACTAAGTGTGTGATCCATTTATCGTGTAAATTAAGACACACCTCAATAAATCACACAGCCTGGGGAAGATGGTTAGGAGTTTGATGAATGGATGGGAAAGGGTTAAAGACAAACACAATAAAACAACAATATTCATCAGGGTGATGAGCAGCACATCTTTATCAATCTGTTGTGGAAGGAAATGAACGAATGACACAGTTCAGTTGAATGCATTGCAAACAGTCCTTCAGCCACATAGACCCAAGTAATATCTAAATGTTCTTTCATCTAGGTTTGAAAAATACAAATTATGGAGGAGTGAACCAACATAATTCTAAAAGTTATAATTTTTAAAGAAAAATGATACTGCATCTAAAATGCCAAATTGGTTGGTGCATCTGCATTCTTCTCGGAATATCTATCTTGGGTCCATTTCTGAACTGGTCTGGTAAGGTAGGCATGAGTGTTATGAAGCTTCCACCTTTCATGCGGGAGAAGAGAAGGCATACGGATTGTCAAACAGAAACAATATTGTAGAGTCAAGGAAAAAGACAGAAGGTAAACTTCATGAGGAGTGTATCAATACTCAGAGGCAGAGCAAGAGAATAGGCTGCAGTAATCATTCATTTTATGACTCATGTGTGCTCGATTAACTGAGAAGTAAGAGCAAATTACAACCAGTCATGGACAAGTAGCCTGCATGCACTGGGCTGATCAATCTCACAACTGTCAGCATAACATTTAGCCGAGTGCATGCATCATGTGATGATGTGGCAACACAAGTCTGTCTCCAGTTACAAACAACAGGCTTCCCAATCACAACCACATAACCGGATTTTCACATGTGAAACAGCTCGCACACTCAGCAGCATTTTCCAAATCAACGCACCTCTCTACAATCCACAGAGCTGAGTAGACCTCAGAATCATCATCATGTTGGTTTCCCTTTGAAGTTGATAACTTCCTTCTTCTGGCTGTTGAGGTAGTCCTGACCTGAGACTTCCCATCCTCCTCCTGACTCTGAATAACATATGAGTCCAACTCCGTCCAAACCCAAGCGAGGTAAAGCTGTAGTGCACTGCTGTTGAAGAACAAGTAGAGAAACAGAATTTGTGTACTTTGTGTAGATTTGTGTTTCATAACTGAAGTGGCTGGCCTGGTTTCTGGAGAACTATAAAAAAGGAGTGGACCCTACAAGTAAATCTCACTAAGTGAGAAAGAGCCAATCACCTTCAGGGGAAATAATCACCCATCAGGCCCCCAATATCGCAAATCATCTAAATCAAGTTTACAAATTAGTTGAACACGCTTCCTCACATGAATCATCATCAATCATCACTCACAATCACTCAATAATGTATCACTCAAATGTGCAATAGTTACATGTTCCAATCCAAGCACGGTGGTACACAATTGTATCTCCATTTTGATGCAAGCAAGCAACACATTGGAATTTGTCAGTCTTGTAAATTAAATGATCTTTACTGGGGCAGCCCTGAAAGGGTTAGAAAAAAAGAAGGATATACATGAGATGGAGGCAGGCATTATCTCCAATGTCCTTGAAGGGAATAGGAAGGCTTCCTCATTATCTACTAGTCCTACTACAATTCAGCGAACCATGTGCCTAAAAATGATGAGGCTGCACAAGTTAGACACAAACAAAATAGCTGTATCCATATCCATTTTTTGTTTTTGGGTCAAAGCACCAATCAAAATAATTAAAAGGTTCCATGGTGGCCAACTCAGTCAGGGAAGTAGAATTCATTCTCAGACTCAGATGGTTTACACAGAAGTTGGTCAGCTAATACACTAGAGTCTGAAAAATCACCCTCATCCTCCTCCTGTTTTATTTCAGGAACAGTGTAATTGAGTGCAAGTTGAAGTGTTGGTTAATTTTGATCGTGGTCTATCTCTCTATGTTTTCAGATGATAGACTGAACCTTCTCAAATGGGACAACTGATCCAGCTGCACCAAACACATGCTCAGCAGACACACTGGCTTTCGGACAAGTCAAAAACTTTTTGCTAGCCTGCTGAAATCTGGCCATTGGTGCATCGTCCCATACCAATAGACCAATAGGGTTAGATCAATGCAGACCCCTTTTAGGTCATCCAGATAATCCTGGAACATCCCCTGAATGGTCATTGGTACTACTGCTTTCTTGTCCTCTGTTGCCTTCACCTCTACACTTGACTTACGTCCTGACACTTGAAACCGTGCCAATGCAGAGGTTTGGTCCCATTCTTCAGGTTCTGTAGTTATTGCTTCCAGGGTTCTTGTTGCTGGTGTTGGCTGCTCCGAGACAACATCACCGCCCTCCATGGAAGTTGGACGCTCATAATTTTCAGCTGTCCTTCTTCATGGTCTCTCTCTAGATCAACAATTCATGTCTTGTATGGTGAAACATCCATTTCAGAAAAAGGAATGAAACTGGTCAGTATTGTTTAGTACCGTGGATCAAGTATTGCAGCACAGATTAACTCTTTGGATGACACGATGTCCCTTTGCAGCCTTGGATTAACAGCCAACTGAAAGGTTAAGATCTCAACCAAGTCATGCACTTCTCTATTGCTGTCCACACATGTGAATCTTTGCAACACCTTTTTTTAACTGGTCCTGTGGCAGATGCGATAACGGGATAGCTTTGCTCATCGCACTGTCCTCCTTTCTGTTTTCCCAGATAAAAGCCTCACAAAGAAGTAGCATTTGTGTTTGGCATTTGACTAGGCTCCATATGTCCACCTCAATGGCCATGCTTTTCCCAGATGCATCCCTTCCTCTTTGAATGGCATAGTCATTGATTGGTTTGTACTGCTCAAACAGGTTTTCAAAATGTAATATGCCGAGCGTGTTGGCACCTCCTGTATGAGTGCTTTAACATGTACTCTAGTAGAACATTGAATGATCCACAACTGCTTCGGGCTTTAAAAGAATGGCTGATATGAGTGCAGATTCTTCTGGAGGTGGTCAGTATTTTGCTGACTATGTCTTCTTTTTTGATAAAGTCCTGCACATTGAGGTTGATGTAATGTATCAAACACAGGACCCTGAAATAGCCACCATCTACCATGGGCTTAGCTTTATTACTACCATTGTCTGTGACACCAAATCCAATTCTGAAGCCTCGGGATCACAGCAATTCACACCTTGTTATTTAAGTCTTCCAAGAATTTTGCAGCTGTATGGGATTTCTCTACGGTGAACATGGATACTGTTGCATGCCACCAACCGCCCTTAAAAGTTTCTTCAGTGTTGAAACCTGTAGATAGCTGTTGCCTAACCCCCACAAAAGAGATCCAGTGTGCAGTGATACAAATGTAATCAGTGGGTTGACAACTGGTCCACATGTCTTTCATCAGATGGATAGTGTGAACAGCACTCTGCTGCAAAGCTTGTCTAACCAATTGCAGCACATCGTGATGGAGTGCTGGAACTGCAACTTTGGCAAAATAGGTCCAGCTGGGAAATATCCCTTTTGGGCAGATGGCCGCTACAAATTCAAAAAATTCTACTTCTTCCACAAAAGAACAAGCATTTGGAAAACAATCAGTCTTACATTTGTGAAAGTTAGAACTATTGGTAATGTAAATGATAATGCTTTTTACGTATGTTTATTTATTTATAGTATAGTGTAAATATATTGTTTGTAGTGGTATTATGTGTTTTGTATTGGAATTGCTAGTTGTGGATTTGTGTGGTATTTAGTGTATTTGTGCTGAAAAAGTTTGTGCGAAAGAGTGAAAGATGGGTAGAGAAAATGTTGAAAACTTATAAAGAGGCTGTGTTTGTGTAGTTTGAAAGCACCATAAGCAGAGGATGGTAGTGTGTGTTTTTAGAATTTTTGTATCTATGAAACTGTGACGATATACGTGAAGTGAATGAATCTGAGAAATGATTGATTAGTGTGGGAGAGTGCGAGATATCGATTGAGAGAGAGAGAGAGAGAAGGAGTGATGTAAGTGTTAATTAGAGGTTGGTGGAGGTGAGAGATGCATTAAAAAAATAATTTTAGTATTTATAGGAAGGTGGCATGTGTTAGTAGGTAGTTTGGAGAGTAGAGATGGATCTTGAAGGCATGATGTTAGGGCTTATGGGTGTGTAAGGTGTAGATGTTAGAGGTAATATTAGTAGAGAGAGTAGTAGAGGCTGTGTGTGTGAGAGAGAGAAAGATGGGTAGATAGGTTTCACGGATAAAGAGGTTGTGTTTGTGTAGTTAGAATATACTTTTAGAAAAAGAGGGTATGTATGTTGTTCATTGCTATTGTAAAGATTTTGTAATGTAAAGGTGATACCATTAAGGTAAAAGGGGAATGAAATCCTTGCACTGTGTGTGAGGATTATAGGGAGGGGGTAGAGGGAGCTAGCCACTCTCCTTCGAAAAACTCTACCTAAATCACGATGAAAAGGTTAAAGTTGAGACTAGAAAAACAACAAATTGAAGGTCTTCCAGGCAACAGTCTAGAAGGAAAACCATCAGCTCGAAGACCACTGGCTGCAAAGCCCCTGTGATGTCCAATGGAATGGAAGGCAGGGAATGGGTTTCTGGGTACAGTGTGCTGCACCTAGAATTGGAAAAGCCAACACGTCTCGCCTATGGGACCTTATAGGTGTTTAGCCATGCAGCACATTATCCTCGGTGGTATGCTGCCATTTTTGTTAAAGGGAAATATTTAAAGAAATGTTCAGTTGTATATCTAGGGACGAGGAAGATCCGCGACCCCTACCGATCTCATGCTGGGATCTGATTGGCTGCCAACACTTCAAACCTGGAAGTGTTGGCAGCCATCTTTTGACTCGGATCAACCAAGTCACAGAAAAACTTTAAAAAAAGAAAATGGAGCAGGATAGAAACAACCAGACTCCCTAAGCGTCTTGGGGGGTCCCACATGGATGCCACTCAGGGCCAAAATAGCATTTTTCTTTTTGAATTTTTGTCAAGAGTCGTGATACGCGACTCCCACCGAAATGTTTTATAAAAATGAAGAGTGAACTCCTGTGGTTCGTTAAATATAGTCCCCTGGGTGGGTCAGGTCCCAGGTGCAGTTTTTATAGTTATGCGGGGGGTCCCATGCGGCATCCCCCCACTCTGGGGACCGTCACCTCCCTGAGGATTTTTATTTTCTATATGGGGACCTCACAGACCTCCCGGGCCCCAGGGACCACCACCTCCCCGGGGCCAAAGAGCTTTTTTAACAAATGGGAGGGGGGCCACGTAGCTTCCCTCCCTGACACTTCTCGCCCTATGCACCACCACCTCCCGGGGGTTGGCCCTTAGTCAAGGAAGGAGGGTGGGCCACAAAGTTCCTCCTGGAGCCATACATGGTCCTGAGGACCGCCACCACCACTTCAATGTCTCGAGTTGCCTGCCCAGGGAGGGACATTGCTGTTTGCTATGGCTTGGAAGCAGCACCGCTCCTGCCAAGGCATAAGCAAACAGTGCTGCACTCATTTTAGATGTCATGAGTGATGGCATCAGTGATGCCACTCACCATGTCATGAGTGATGTAATATGTGAGGTCATGAGCAGTGCATTGCGGGGGTATAAGTTATAGTTGGCTCAGGTAACTAAAACTGCAGAATTTCACTGTTTTTTTACAAGCCTAACTATAACGTCCCTGTAACCTTTGGTGTTTTCAGTAAATTTGTGTATATGTATGCTATGTTTGAAGAGACTCTCAGACTTCACCTGCAACATGCTGCGGCTCGATTAGTTCTTAAACTCCCACGAAGATCTTCGGCATCTGCGGCATTAAAAGCCCTTCACTGGCTCCCGGTGCACAAAAGAATTCTTTTAAAAATCCTCCTAATCACCTACAGAGCCAGGCATAAACTGGGACTCAAGTATCTCTCGGCACGGTTCACTCCATATATCAAAACTAAGACTCTTAGGTCCTCATCTGCCAACCTCCTCAAACCACCCACTTTTAAATACAAAACTAAAGGCGGTAGAACAGTGGCTGTTTTGGGAACCAAAGCTTGGAAACTACTACCATCTCATTTGAGATTGCTGAATACAGAAACACAATTCAGGAGGGCCCTGAAAACTTGGGTATTCAGCACCCCAGACGAATTGTGCCTTTCTCTTATTTTGTAGCTTTAGGGCCCCCCCTTACCTCCGACCAGCCAGCGCCAGGATGCTCCTTGCGGAGTGGCAGGATGTGCTTTATAAATACCACCTTACATTACATTACCTGATAATGGGGGCTTTAAAATCACCAGCAATATTAACAACCAAACTGGGAAAGAGACTTTACCAGCAGCGTTCTTGATTGGACGAATAAGCTCCAATAGGATGACAGCAGCCAGTATGTTAAAGCCCCACGTAAATCTAACTGGTAAAACACGAAGCTGGCAATGAAGAAGGCATTCGCCGAAATGCGCCTGCCAGGTGTTTTTAGTGTGAACTTGTACCATTATCTGAGTGGTGTTAATAAAACTTACCTGGAGTAGTCCCGGGCAAGTGTCAGTCCCTTTTCTATGAGAGGCGGGACTGGTTTTCTATATATATATGTGTGTATATATATATGTGTATATATATATATTCACTGAAAAAACCATAGGTTTCAGGGGCGTTATAGCTAGCTGGACTTTTCACTCGTACAAAACCATAGAAATTCCCCCGTTATAGTTAGTTCAGCTAACTATAACTCGCGCGCCCGCAATGCACTGCTGATGACATCACATATTACATCACTCATGACATGGTCAGTGACATCACTCATGATATCACTGATGACATCTCAAATGACATCACTCATGACATCACTGATTACATCACTGATTACATCATCCAGTGAATGTGTGTTTTTCTGAAAATTACATATGTTTTATATATATATATCTCAAGGTCGATGGAAGAATAAATGGGTATATAAGTGTCTAAATGGATGATTTGTTTTTGAAAAATTGATTGTATAACTGACTGATTAAGTCTATCATAGTGAATACATGGCTTAGTGAGTAATGTTTAAATATGTAAATATCTGTATCAGTCTCTCACTTTGTGTATAAGTGGCTGCATGGGTTGGTGAGTAGCTATATGAGTGTCTATATAGGTTATTAGTTGGTTTTTGAGTATCAGTATAAGTGTCTGATGTCTGTATGGTTCGGTGGGGGGTATTACGTAGTGCATAGGTGCATGAATGAGTGACTCACTGTTTGTATGTGTTGAAGACAGCATGTGTGCAGGACTGTATGGGTGGATGAGTGTGTGCATGGGTGTGTTGGTGAGTGAATGACTGTCTCAATAGTGTCTCTATGAGTAAATACATATGTTTTAAACTAGTATATGTGACTATTGGTGTATATAAGTGAGTATATGTGAGAGTGAGAGATTGAAAGAGTTCCTGTATGAATAAGTATGTGTTTCTATAAGTGATTGTTAAAAAGACTAAGTATGTGTAAGTTTCTGTAGAAGTAAGTGTGGTGGTGTGTGTATAACTGTATATGCAGGTAAACGGATGTTTGATTCTTTATTAGCATGAGTGACTATGTGTGTGAGTAACTTTATGGATGAGTGGCGTTGTGTAACAGGATGTATAGGTGTATGAGTACATATGATGAGTGAGTACATGTATGAGTGACTGTATAGGACTGTTGGTGAATGAGTGGATGTGGATGTGGATCTTACAATTACTGAATAGGTTGTTGTAACTGGTATTGGTATGTCCATTGTTTTGAAAATTTTAATTTCTATTTTTGAATGTGTGTATAAAAGGTTATATTAGGGGGAGAGGAGGTCTGCCACTCTATCACAAGGATGATGTCATCAGTGATGTCATGAGTGATGTCACTGACCATGTCATGAGTGATGTAATATGTGACGTCATCAGCAGTGCATTGCGGGCGCGTGAGTTATAGTTAGCTGAACTAACTATAACGGGGGAATTTCTATGGTTTTGTACGAGTGAAAAGTCCAGCTAACTATAACGCCCCTAGTCCAACTAGACCACTAGGTACCTCCAGTAAGCGCCACAGAGCTGCGTTGCAGAGAGGTGTAAAAAGTGGCACGGCCTGCACCACCTCTCTGCAACGCAGAGCAGTGGTGCTTACTGGAAGCACCTGGTGGGCTAGTTGGACCCCAGGGTCCCTCAGGATTGAAAGGGAATTATTTCTCCAACTTAAAAACGTGCCACAGGGCCTGTGGGCGTTCTGAGTTGAGAGATTAAGTCCCCTTGAATCCTAAGAGTCCCTAGGGTCAAACTAGCCCACTAGGTACCTCCAGTAAGCGCCACAGAGCTGCGTTGCATGGAGGTGTAAAAAGGGACGTGGCCTCAGAACACCTGTCTGCAACGCAGCTCCCTGGCGCATACTGGAGATACCTGTTGGGCTAGTTGGCCCTCAGGGACCCTCAGTATTGAAGGGGAATTAATTCCTCAACTTACAACTGGCCAGGGGGCGCATTTGCAGAGTGCTGCAAGGAGGGGGCGTGGCCTCCGGCGCGATGCCGGTCTTTTATTTATTTATTTTTAAGAAGGAGGGCTGTGTGGTCCCCTTTCTTTTTCTAATTTATTAGCCCTGGGGACCCAATCCCCACAGGGCCTGCACCCTAATTTTTTTTGTTGAAAAAAATATTTTGGCCCTTCCAAGGCCTTAATTGGCCCCCGGGGACCCCAACCCCCAGCTCATGGCCTTTTTTTAATTTTTGTATTCTTTAGGAGGGGGGCTGTGTTGCCCCCCTTCTCAGGCCACTTATGGCCCCGGGGACCCCATCCCCCGTGGCAGGCCTTTGTTTTTATTTTTTTTTTTTTTAAATATATTTATAAAAACACCTAGGACATGCTGGACAAACCGTATGTACCTATCACCATGACGATTTGCGTGATATTCATTAAAAGGCGACTATGCATACAATGAATCCACGTAGAATGTATTCACACCGCTAGTGAAGCTCTGACATGTCTGACACCCTACCGTGCCTAATCCCGGTGCCCCCCTGGTGGGTACTCTCCAAGTAGACACCCTTGTCGTTTATTTATACAAACATGGGTAGCTATTGACGGGCACATTTAATACACATGCACACCAAGCCATTCAAAGGGGATTTGACAAAAATTCGACCAAACTATGCAAGAAACCCCCTCACGGTTAATAAAACACACATCCACCGCCGGATGTGTAATACTTTTTATTTTACTCTCTGGAAAGGAGACAAACCTCACTTGAGAGTCACAGCGTGCTCCTGGCTGAGCCCAATGCTGTGTTACACCCACCAGTGCCCGCCGAGTGCCACACACCTCTGTGTTGTATTCCACCAGCTAGTGCGTATGCTATGACACTCTCTAGCCCATGTGCACTGTAACACCACCCCGTGAATATGTCATGCCACACTTTCCTACGCACAGGTTATATTGCCCCATCTAACGTGCCTTCCTCGATGCCTATGTTATAAAGCACAGCGCTATGCCATACATATTACAATCTGGGATCCATATCTTTGTCACAGTGCATATGCAATGTTACACTACCCAGCACATATTTTATATTACAACTTTAGAGACTACTTAGGTTACACAACACTGCCCTGTGCATATTACACTCCAAGGCGCATATCACATAGCAAGCGCTAGTGCCTGTGCTATCTCTCGCTCTCCAATGAATCTGTCATTGCGCACAATGTATTGCATATTATATTTCACGCCCCGGTTCACCTTATATCACACTTTTTGGTGCATAGTTTATACCATATACTATATCTAGTTTTCATTTTCAATCGTGCTCTCAGGACTATGTTCTATATAACACTGCGTCCACCTACCCTTTTCACGGGCATTACATTTTGCGATGGGGGATGGTGGGTCAGGGGATGTTTCTGCCAAGTGAGCCCGGAGTCACAGTCCCAAACATCCTCTTCTTCCTGAATAAAAGTGAGATTATGCTGCATACTTGTTCATATTTTAAGTAGTTCGCACAGACACACATTTTAAAAACAATAAAGTTCCTAATACCCACCTTCTATGAACAGTTAGCTTGCTGCCCCATCCACCTCCTCCCTATCCTCTGTTGTCTCAATCCATGGACTAGCCGCCTCCCTCCTGCCATGCATGGTCTGATGTGCTGCCACTGCCCTGCATTTAGCATGATGTACCAGTCCACTCATCCTGCCCTCCATTGCCCAATTCTATGGCCCATCATTGACCTCCTGCTTGCCTCTGTGCTTTGCTTGCTGCCCCTATTCTCCTTCCCCCTGCCCTCCGATGTCTTTGTGCATGCCTCTGCTCCATCCTTTTTGACCACCATGCTCCATGGACCTGCCACTCCTATCTACTCTGAGTGTTCTGTTGAGCTACCACTACCCTACCACCTGCCTAGCATTGTCAGATGACTGTAACCTGTCCCTGCCACCTCCACCCTGCCTGTCCACATGCCATGCCCCTATCCCCTTCCTCCTGTCCTCCATGGTCCATTTTACTGCCACACCCTTCTGCCCTCCCTGGTCTGTTGTGCTGCAACTGCTCCTCCTGCCTGCCCCACGCGGTCTGTTGTGAGACCCCTTCCCCTGAACTCTCTTGTCTGTGCCCAGGTCCTGACCCTCCCTTCTATCCTCCATGGTCCTTTGTGCATGTCCCTGCACCCTCCTTCTTGCCCATCATAGCCATTGTGCTGCCACTAACCCTCCCGCTTGCCATGCATGGTCTTCTGTGCTGCCATGGCCTCTCCCACCTTCCCTGTGTGGTCAGCTAGCTGCTCCTGACCCCCTCCAACCTTCCCTCCATGATCTGTGTGTATGCCATCATAGTCTCACTGTTGCTCTCCATGGTGTGTCTTGTTTCTAGTGCCCATCCTGCCTGACCTCCATGGTCATCTTGCTGCTCCTGCCCTGCCCCCTTGCCCCCAGCCCTCTGTTCCCATGTGCAGACCCCTATTCCCTCCCTCCTGGCTTGTTGGTTCCATTGTAATGCCCCTGATCCGTCCCTCCTGCCCTTTATGGTCTGTTATGCTGCAGCTTTCTCTCCTGTCTGTCCATTATGGTCAGCTAGCTACCATTGCCTCTTTCCCCTCTGTTGTCTGTTGTCCATGTGCATGGTCCTGTCCCCTCCCTATTGCTTTCTATGGATTGTTGTGCTGCACTCCCGTCCCGCATGCCCTGTGTGGTGTATTGTGCTGCTGCAAACCCTGATGCCTGCCTTGTAGGGTCAGTTTGGTGCACCTCTCAATGTCCCTCCTGTCCTCTGTTATCGGAGTCCATGTCCCTACCCCAATTCCTCCTGCCTACCATGATCCAATGTACCATACTTGCGAACATTTTGAACTTGGTAAGAGGGAGATTTTGAAATAAAACTGGGGTATTGATTTTCCCCTTTGAGTTACATTGAAAAAGAGAAGATTGTAGACAGGAAACAGATCAAGTAAAGCCCATTTGAGCTTAAAAACATTGGACGTTTCCTGGCTGAAACGGGTCTGTTGGCATGTATGGTTGTATGACCACTGCCTCTTCCTTCTGCCCACAATGGTCTATTATATTGCCACAGCCTCTCTTGCCAGTCCTGTATTGTTGGTTTGTTGCCCCTGCCCCCCTTTCCACTGCCCTCCATAGTCTGTTGTGCTACCAGTGCCCTTCCTGCCTGCCTAGTGTGGTCAAATTGTTGCCTCTGCACTCTCCTACCTGCCTTCAATTTTCAGAGTTCGTGCCCCTGGCCTCTGCCTCTCAACAGTATCCCAATGAACAGCTAGATTGCTAACATTCTATATTGATTACAAAAGTGTGGAATGCCTGACGTCATCTTGATGTAATCAAAACTGTAATGCCCAGAGCATTTCCTTTAGAAAATATATATATGAGAGGGTCTTATTTGCATCGAAATTATGGTTAATGCTCTAAAAAACTAAAATGAGGACATATTTTCTGAGTTTTCAAATAGCGACAAAGAACTTTTAAATTATTTGTAATCTTAGTTTTTTTATCCAGTAGACCACTCGAATAAATGTAGCATCCAAGGGGAGAGGGTGTGGTGTTACTTCCAGAGCTGCAGACTTTGCAACTTGGGAACCAGGTTGGAGTTTCTGCTTCAGCTCAACATTCTGTGATTCTGGTCAAGTCACTTAATCTCCCCATGTCTACAACCAAAATGAATTTGGTCTTGTGTGATGTAACCAATGTTCATGTAAAGCACTCCAATACCTGACAAGTCTGCACTATATAAAACTGCAAATACACAAAAAATAAGTGTTTTGCACACTTCTGTCATTGGGCTACATTTGGGCTACATCTGGGGGATATTTGGGCTACATTTGGGCTCTTTTGTCTCTGGTGGCCATTTTAGGAAATTTATTTGTTATGAAGTTTCCTAATTTCCTCATTTACTGCAGTCTCCTCAGTAGGAAATGCTTTCAGTTTTTTACTTTGATTCCATCAAGAAGTTATTCAGATATGTCACACATTTGCCATAAATTCTGAATGTTAGCACTCTAGTTGCTCATTAGACCACTGTAGTAAAGCTACTGCTCACCACAAAAGTCTGCTGCTGGTATTAAAAGTGCATGTTTCAGTCTGCATGTCAGAATGTTTTTATGAAATAAAAGAGGATTTCAGAAGTCAAACTGTGCCCTAGTTTTTCTTTCTGCAGCACTAATCATAATTTATATGGCAAAATGAACCGACTCATTTTGTTCCTTTGTAAATTAAATGTTTTAAGTGTTACCACTTTATTCCAATCAAGATGGCTTCAGGTGTGCCATACTTTTGTCATAAGTAACACTGTTAGCGCTCTAGTTGTTCTTAAGAACGCTCTGGGACATTCTGTCATTGGGCTATACTTGGGCTACATCTGGGTGATATTTGGGCTACATTTGGGCTCTTTTGTCTCTGGTGGCCATCTTGGGAGATTTATTTGTTATGAAGTTTCCTAATTTCCTCATTTACTGGAGTCTCCTCAGTAGGAAATACTTTCAGTTTTTTACTTTGATTCCATTAAGAAGGCATTCAGATGTGTCACACATTTTCCATAAATTCTGAATGTTAGCACTCTAGTTGCTCATTAGATCACTGTAGTAAAGCTACTGCTCACCAGGCAAGTCTGCTGCTGGTATTCAAAGTGCATGTTTCAGTCTGCATGTCAGAATGTTTTTATGAAATAAAAGAGGATTTCAGAAGTCAAATTGTGCCCTAGTTTTTCTTTCTGCAGCTTTAATCATAATTTATATGGCAAAATGAACCCCCTCATTTTGTTCCTTTGTAAATTAAATGTTTTAAGTGTTACCACTTTATTCCAATCAAGATGGCTTCAGGTGTGCCATACTTTTGTCATAAGTAAGACTGTTAGTGCTCTAATTGTTCTTTAGAGAAAGATAATGTGAATTTACAGAAAATATGCTCTCAGTTTAGCTTATAGATCACCTTCCAAACCTCTGTGGGAAAAGTATGAGAAAATAGTTTTCTCTCAAACATGGTTCGTGATATCACAGCAGAAGGCTTTTTCACATGGTAAAATCACCTTAGAACACACCACAATTCCTAAAATGAGTATGGTACCATCAACAAATGATTTATATTGTAACTAAAGTCTTAAAACCTTCTATTAACTGCAATGCTTTTTAATGAGGTGCTATCATGTATATTGGTCCCAAGATGGCTGCCAACACTTCTTGGATGAAGTACTGACAGCCAATCAGATCTCACGATGAGATGTGTGGTTAGGCTCCGCCCAGATATGTATGTGATTTAGTTTTGATTTTCTCAGGAACTACTGAACAGATTGACACCATATATGCAAAAGGCACATGCCTGACCTGAGGACTACCTCTTTGCCAACTTTCAAGTAATTCTGTTCAGCCGTTCGGGCTGTACCTTGGACTAAAGGTCCCTATGGAAAATTGCATGGGGAAAACGAGTTTTGGGACCCCCCTTTTTTCTCAGCCCCCGCTTGACGAATCCACCCGAGACTTTCAGGGTAGGAGTGGAGCGGAGCGCCCCACCTATTTTGAAAATTTCGTGAGGATTCGTCAACCGGCGCCAAAGTTATTCCAAATAGAATGTTGCGGATTTCCTACGGAAACACGGTCCTAACTATAACTATCTACTGGCGACTGCCAGTAGATAATATATATGTGTATATATATATATATATATATATATATATATATATATATACATATATATTCTCTCCAATCCTGGTTTCAACAATTCAAAACAGGCACTGACTCCGTGGGATGCGGTGATTCAAAGAAAATCTTTATTCCATAAGATTAAACCCACTACATCTGGCATCACTCAGGTACGTTTCTTTTTATCATTTATCACTCAGGTACGTTTCTTTTTATCATTTTGCACTCGTGACACAAACCAAAATGGTTGTCATGGCAACCAAAAAAGTGGTGAAGGACACAGAAGAGTTTAAAAAAAGTGCATGTCATGACTCAACATTACGTAAAAAACAAACAAACATCACTGTCCACCTTTAACCAAATACCGAATGTAGTACAATATTTGTTATAAATTCACAAATACGAAACTGAACATACGAAAATTAATAAACTTCACCAAACAATTACAATGCATTCTCTGTAGGTAATAAATTGCGAACCACTGGGATATTGACCCCTTGTGAGAAACCTGTTGTGTCTGTCACTAGTCATTTCTATTCCTAGCTTTTGCCCAATATTAGTAATAGTGGAGTGCTAGTACTATGTGCCTCAGGATAAGATGCTGGTGCGTAAAATAATATAAATATATAAAATCACGGCGGTTCCAGGCTGTGGAGTTCGCACCGCCCGAGAAATATGATGGGTCCATACAAGAGGGTAATCCCTTTCGTGCATGGCGCTGCAGAGGAATTCATTTAAGCAGGCGGAGTCCCATTCGGAAGCTCAATGGAGGGCTGCACAAACGATCCTGAATTGTGTGTGAGTACCCGGACCCACTGGAGGGAGAAAGTATGCACAAATGAACTGCAGGTCCCAGCATACATTAGGAAAAGTATTTCATTGTAAAGGCACACCTGAGGCCAATTTGAATTAATGAAGCACGCAGGGGATGATGCAAAAGCACATATTCGCGGACTACTCACACTGGCCTCTGATGAAGGAGAATGAGGTCTCTGAAACGCGTTAGGCCAAAGGATTACGACGGAATGGGAAGCCGCCTGTTTTACAAATAAAGGGTTTGAAACCTACCTGCGTTGGAGTGCGTTCTCAATTTCTGAACAAACTTTGCAATATATATATATATATAATATATAAAACTGTACCAAGGTTAGATCATTTCTGGGATCTTGTTACCAAAGTGCTAGATAGGAAACTAATTTTCCAGATGCGGGTGGGAGCGTTGCCCTTAAACTCTTTTACAGCCCGGTGGGAGTCCATGAGTAGCAACTCATGTTTTTTCTGCAATTCCCAGGTGGAAACTCTAGCACACATGTTTTTTGTTTGCCCTGCCTATGCGGCCCCGAGGCGTGTATGGTTGAGACCTGTTTGTAAACTAATGGGGACCAGACGGAGTGTTGAAGCAGTAAGACTCCTTCGTACCTGCACTGACCCGGTAATTGTTGTGGCCGTTGCTAAATTCCTGGGGTGGGCATGGGTTATAAGAATCAAGAGTATTAGCTAGCAAAGTGCTAGCGGCCTTGGATGTTACCCACATGATTTTCTTTGTATTATATGCATTTTTAAAAATCTGTAAATATTTTAAATAGTATCAATTTTATATTGTCTCTTTGTTAATTTATTTGTGTACCAGGTACCTGTACCTGTTTTGTATCGCTTTTATGACTTCTGTCGAATAAAGCTGTTTTGGATTGGATTGGATTGGATATATATATATGTCACACCAAGGATTAAACCACACTCCAGGACACAAAGGGTTTAGTGAGGCTTATTTATTTAAGCATTTAATCGCTACCAAACACCACCACCAACGTTTCGAGCAAGAAATGCTCTTTATCACGGTTAAGTGAGTCCCTTTTCTATTTCACCCTTAAATAGTGTTCATTGCCTAACCAGGCATTGTGGGATTTGTAGTTTTCGAAATCAAGGTTTTCTTTTGTTTCAGTTCAAAGATTTGTTGAGAATTTCTTTGCGCAATTCTGAATGGCATTGTTCACATCTCTAGTCTCCAATTTATATACTTTTTGGTGAAGTAGTTGTGAATTTTTATAGGTATAGTACCGATATTCATTGAAATATGGAGACAGATAGATGAATGTTTTGTTGGGTATAGTACCCAGTGTTTTTCATGCCGTTCGAATTAGAGATGTACATGCAATTCTTCATCCCCATTAAGACCAAATGGGGTCTTCGTTCTGAAGCGAATGATGAGGCGCGATTCTAGTTGTCTTAATTTCAGTGTACGATTTCCTCCTCTTTCATTCACAGGCACTGTAGCAATACCAAAATACCGGATATTTTTCCAGTTAGTTTTGTGTTATATATGGAGATGTTTCGAGATTGCATATGTCAAGTCTTTATTATTGATAGCTCTTAAATGCTCCAATATTCTTTTTTTTAATGGACATATCGTGCTTCCAATATATCTCATTACAATACTTAGGGCCTCATGTAGGTAGCCAAATACCGGTCGGGAGTGGCCGAAATTCGGTAAATTTCCCGTTACTGACCGGTATTTAGTCAAGTGAGATGTAGGAGGCCAAAAACCAAAATTCGGTAAATATGAAGCGGTAAATACCGATTCATATTTACCTATTTCTAAAATACCGATTCATATTTACCGAATACATATTTTCCGATTCGGTAAATATGAAGTGGTAAATATGAAGTGGTAAAACGGAAAAAGACATGTAGGTAAATTTGGTAATTTAGAAATCCATGAAATTCAGTAATTAAGAGTCGGTAATTAACACAGATTGAAAGCAGGTGGTAATCATCAACAGTGCATAAAAGAAATCCCAAAATGCATCAGCGTGGACAACATGGCCGCTCTGTATGTCATTGCAAGGCGCCTACGTCTACAGGCAGCAGGTCTGAGGATATGGAGACGGGTGGAACGCATATACAGACAGCGCATCACACTCTTCCAACTGACTGAGGCTGAGATACATGAAAGGTACAGGCTACACCCACAAACCATCATGGACCTGATAAGGGACCTGCACCCACTCCTGGACCAGCCAAAAAGAAGGGCGCATGCCATACCACCACATGTGCAGGTTCTCTGCAGCCTACATCTACTTGCTTCTGGAAGTTACCAGGTGGTGATAGCTGCGGTGGGCGGTGTATCCCAGAGTTGCCTGTCCCGTTTCTTCAGGAAGTTCCTGGATGCCATGATGCAGAGAATGCACCACTACATCAGCTTCCCAAACACACAGGCTGAACTGCAGAAAACTAAAACTGACTTTTATCACATGGCACAGTTCCCCCATGTCATCGGCTGTATTGATGGCACACACATCCCAATCTGCCTACCAGCTGCCACTGAGCACATCTACAGGAACAGAAAGTCCACCCACTCCATCAATGTGCAGGTAATCTGCGATGCAGGGAACATCATCACTGACATTGTTGCGAAGTTTTCTGGGAGCACCCACGACTCCTACATCTTCCAGAACAGTGGGATCTACATACGACTGCTTGCCGGAGAATTTGGAGAAGGATACCTGCTAGGTAAGTCACAGTCACGCTCCCTAATACTTAGTGCAAATCATAGTGTATTGAGGCATGTGACTGATGGTTCCCTTTAACTCACCTAGGCGACAGTGCATATGCTGTGCGGTCATTCATCCTGACTCCCTACCTACACCCATCAACCCAGAGTGAGAGACGATATAATGTGGCACACAAATCTACACGAAATGTGGTGGAGCGCTCGTTCGGACTATTGAAGAGCAGGTTCCGCTGCCTCCATAAAAGCGGAGGTGCACGCCAGTACACACCCATCATCTGTTGCAAGATCATTGCCACTTGTGCAATGCTGCACAACCTTGCCACAAAGAGAGGTACAGAGGTGGAACTAATAGATTTTGAGGACAATGATGATGAATCAGGTCAGCCAGAGGACAACGCTGCTGGAGTGCCAACAGCAACAGATGGGATAGAGAGACGGGCAGAGATCACATGGAACTACTTCTGAGTAAGTAAGGGGACACAGTCAGTTGTTGTCTGTAATGACGTAGTTTAATAATGCGCCACTACGCCACTAAACAAGGATAATGCCATTCTGGCAACATTGCTCATTCACAAGTGTGAAGTCCAGGGTTACGTCACCCAATAGTCTATTGCTACGTGGTGCAGCATCAAAGTTTGCGGCCACGCGCTACATTGTGGGATGGCACGGATTCAGCCTCCTCACTGGTGCCAGCCCCATGCCGCCTGCTGCTCCTGCGTGTTTCTGTGACAGGGGGTGTGATGCTGCTCCTGCTGCTGGTGTCCATGCTTTCAGCAGCATCCCCTGCACCACTTGTGGCCGCCTGACTGGTCAATAGGACCTCCAGGGCACTGGTGACCTGCACCATCCCCCTAGTGACGTCGCTGCTGCAGTGTGTCAGGCCCTCCTGCATGTTCACTGAGCGCCGGCAGAGTAGTGATGTTGCAGTTGCCAGGCGGTTGAGTGCCCTGGTGTGCCTGTCTCCCCTCTGCCGTTCCCGGCGCCTTGCAGCTCTATCTGCGTCCAACTTGCTGCACAACAGCTGCATGGACTGTGACACGTCCCGCAGGCCCGCTGCCATGTCAGTAATCCCCGCCGCCATTGCGCAGATGTTCCTGTCCATGTGTTTGAATGTGGTTCTCAGTCCCCTCACATGCCGCTGTACTGAAATGACTGCCTTTGTTTGCAGGCGCTGTTGTTTTAACATGTTGGCCTCAAGGCCCCCAAAGACCCCATGGCTGTGATCGATTGGTGTTGGACTTTGCTCACGCGACCTGCGGCGCCGTCCTGCACCCGTGTCTTCTCCCTGTGAGGTGGAGGGCACAGTGGTATGTCTCCCATCCTGGGGCATAGTATTTGGCTCCGGGCCCCTGCTGTCATCAGATGATGTGTGTAACACGCGCAGCCTGGCAGCAGCACGCCTCCTCGACCTCACTATTGCAGGCGGTGATGTGGCCGGTGACTCCAGCATGAGTGGTGATGCTGGCTCAGGTACTGGTGATGCTGGCTCAGGTACTGGGGATGCTGGCTCAGGTACTGGGGATGGTGGCTGTGGCAACGCTCTCTGGCCAGAACTTGTGCTGCCCGTAGCTGAACTGGCTTGACGGTGTGCCCCCTCTCCTGTGCCATGTGCAGTCCTGCGCGATGTTACGTCTGTGGACAGAAATGCAACATCAGCTCAGTGTACCTGAAGGCATGCATTGCAAGCTTGACAATAAATTGATGTAACACTCTCACATAGTCCTCTGTCTGCTTTAGGCTAATGTGTGTACCATGCATCATTGTTCTGTGCTATTCTGTTCATGGTGGGGGATCCCTGACTACATCTCCCATAATGCATTGCCTGTCTGCAGTAACACATGGACTGGAGTGGGATACTCATTTCACAATGGGGGATGTGGGATAGGGGTAGGGGGGGCTACATTGCTGTGCATTCCTCTTACCTTGTTGGGTGGCGGCTCTGGCAGAGCTGTCGGCATCCCCAAGGCCCACGACACTCTCGGGCTCGATTGTCGACTGCACCAGCTCCTCCAGTTCGGTGAGGGCAGGTGCCCTGTTACTTCCACCTCCTGTCCGGCTGGCCTCCTTCTGGATGTCCCCCATCTTCCTCTTAGTCACGATGCGCAGGTCGTACCAGCGTTTTTTTAGTACGTCAATGTCCCTGTGGGTCACTCCCACAGCATTTACCTGCGCCTGGATTGCCAGCCAAATAGTGCGCTTCTCACACTCTGCCACTTGCAGGGATTGCCTCCCAAAAAGCTTCTGGTGCTGCTTCACCACCTCCTCCACTAGCACCTGGAGTTCCTTGGGGCTGAATTTCACCTTGCGCCTCCTTTCCCCTCCTGTCCTCTGGCTGGACGTAGTGAAGTTTGATCTCAACAATCAGGCACTGGCTCCCTGCCTCTCCTCTGCGCTCCCAGCCTCTCCTGAGTCTGTTGATTGAGTGCACCTGCCTGGGTGTGGCCAATTCCTACTTGGGTGGGGTTTGGTTGCACAGGATTGGCTGTTTCAAACAGTCATGTGATTTCGTTTTTCCGATTCGGTATTTTCCGAATCGGTATTTACCGAATCGGTAAATACCACCTCGGTATTTACCGATTCGGTAAATACCACCGCGGTATTTACCGAATCGGTAAATTCCGATTCTTGAATACCGAATGTTACCGATTCGGTAAATATTACCGAATTGTTACCTACATATAACTTACCGATTCTTAAATACCGATTCGGTACGGTTCGGTATTTAAGAATCGGTAAATTTTATTTACCTACATGAGGCCCTAAATGTTTACAGCATGAATTGCCGTAGCGTCGATTCCTTGGTAAACTACAAACTATCAAAGGAATAACAGGATAACGTGTGAAGCAAGCATACGCACCAAGAAATTAGCACCACTTAAGTGAACACAGTAGAATTATTATTTGATTTCGAAATCATAATGGAGGCACGAGCAATGAAAAGATCTTTAAAAGCAGAAACCCTATTTAAAAAATGTTGTGAGCAACAAAATCATGATAAAGAAAGTGATGGAAAAGGACCCTCCATCCAAAACGCTAAACAACTATTTTTTCAATTAGAAAAACTTTTGAAAAAGGAAATATCCAAAAGCTGGGAAATATTAACATTGGAAAAATACATTGAACATGACCGTATACCCAGAGGTCTGAGAATCTTTACTTTACCCAATCAAATGCTGAGGTCAAGTAGGATCAGTAAACATGCTTCGTTTTGTTCCAGGATTTTTAGAGCGTCGTCAATTACATGTGTCATGGCAGACTCTGTACTGTGACCTGCTCGGAAGCCTGATTGGAATTGATTAAGCAGTTTGAATTGGTCAATGTGACTGTTTAGCTGCATGTTAACACATTTTCCCAGGAGTTTGGCTAGCATGGGTATGTTAGAGATCGGACGGTAGGTATTTAGATCTGAGGGGTCAGCTGTAGTTTTCTTCAGGATAGGGGATACCTGACCTGTTTTCAGGATGTCTGGAATGGATCCTTGAAGGAGGGAGGTATTTATGATCATGGTCCAGAGGGGTAGAAGCAGAGGAATGAAGTCTTTTAAGTAGTTGGCCGGGAGCAGGTCTGTGAAATGGTTGGAAGGTTTCAGAGTGGTTAGCGTCTTTAATATGGATTCTTCACTGTAAGTGTAGAATTGGGACCATGTTGCATTGTTTTTGAGGTTGAATTTTGGGAGGTCATTTGCCAGGGTACCTGCAAGGGGAGGTGATGGTCTCTTAATCATGTCTGAGAGCGATAAGAGGTCAGTGAGGAGGTCTGATTTAATGGCTTCTGTTTTAGAAGCGAAGAAGGAGGCAAATTCTTCACAATTGGGTATAGGGACTGGGACGGCCGTTGGGAGCATGGGTGCGCTCTTGGTTTGAGCTTTGATAAGATCGAATAGTTTTTTGGGGCGGTTCGTGGCTTGGTCTAGTTGAGTCCTGAAGAAGTCGGTTTTATATTTTCTGATCTTTCTAAAATAGGAGTTTCTGGAGGTTCTTAGTAACTTGAGGTGGTCAGCTGAGGGTGTGGCTCTCCAGCGTCGTTCCATTACTCTAAGAGAGCGTCTGTCTTCATTTAGCCGTCCATCATACCAAGTATTTGAGACTTTTGTGGAGGTTTGTTTCAGTTGAAGAGGGGCTATTTTGTCCAGTAGGTTGTTCATGGAGTTAAAGTAGTAGTTGGTCAGACCCTGGACGTCTGCTAGTTCTTCCGGGGGATATAGTGGGTTTGGGTTAGATGATGCTAGAAGGTCAGAGCCAATGTTTTTCAGGTCTCTCTTCCAAATTTTAGTTCTCAGAGGTTGTGTTGAAAGATTTTTAACCGTTTCTAAGACTTGAAATGTGATAACATGATGGTCAGACCAGTCACAGGGGAGGATCGAGTCAAGTTGTGTGGAGTCCTCCTTGGAGATTACTAGGTCGAGAATTGTTCCTTTGTCGTGAGTTGGGCTGTTGCATATTTGTTTAAGATTAAGGTCAGAGAGGAAAGCTTTGAGGCTGTTTACCAGAACGGTCATCCCAGTGAAGGTTGAAGTCCCCCAGGAATATTTGTTTATTTTGTTGGCTGTCGTTTGAAGCTAGAATATCCATGAGGTGTTCTATGAATGTGAGGTTATCTCCAGGAGGGTGGTAGAAAGTGTGTAACGAACATATTTGTTTGTTATTGCTGGCTATGTTTAAGCAGAGGTATTCACACGAGGATAAGGCGGGGGCCATGGTGTTGGTCACTGTTAGGCTGTTCTGATGTATGCAGGCTATCCCACCGCCTGGCCTGTCCGTTCTGTCTAGTCTGGTGATGCCGTAGTTAGGGGGGAGCAAAATGTCCATGATGGGAGTAGATGCTTCATTTAACCATGTTTCCGTCAGGATTAGGATGTCTGGTTCGTAAGTAAGTAATAGATCAGTTATATCGGCTGCATGTCTAGATGCGGATCTGCAATTTAGGAGAATGCAATTTAGCCGCGACTTATTGGATACTGTAGTAGGTTCGATTGTGAGGGGGATTCTAGTAAGGTTATTTTCTACTATGCCTATGGGGTTTTGTCTAGTGGCTCTGTATGTGTTTACCGGGATAGATTGTATTCGAGAGTCTGTACGTAAGTTAGGCTGCAGAGCTTTATGTGTAGGGTGAGATGGCTCATAAGAACGATAGATAGAGGGTTTCTCATCCTGCTTGGGCGGGAAATGGCATTAGGGAGAGGTACTGTGCTCCAACGTGGGGGTGCCAGATCCTGGGAGCTAGCAAGACGATGTTGGGTGCGACGCGAGTGCTTTGAGTGCGGAAGAGATCTGTATTCCTGTTTAGTGTGAATGAGCTTTGGTTGCTGTAAAATGATATTGTGTAGGGTTTGGATGTCAATTTTGATTTGCTGAAGGGCTGATAGCATCAAGTCAAGTCTGGGGTCAGGCGTGATAGTGTCCTTATTGGATGGTTGGACAGTGGGAGTTGGGGGGGTAGTTGTTTCTTTGGTGTCGTTTAATGGGGGGTCTTGGTCCGGATCAATGTAAGGAACTCTTTCTGTGTGTGTATCAGTGAAAGGGGGGCGTGAGGAGGCGGGAAGGGGGGGATTGAGATTCGGCTATGTCAGGATCAGTGATGGTAAAGGTGAGGAGATGAGGGGCAGTGGGGCAGATGGGCTGATGAGAGAAGGAGGTTATATGTGGCGTTAGAGCTGAGTGCGTAGTGTAGATATTGGGGGAGTGGTAGGAGAAGGGGAGATGAGTGGTGTTAGGAGGATGGTTGATGGCAAGGGGGGAGGGAGGGATGCTCGGGGTAATGGAGCGGGGGAGGGTTGGGGTGGCATGGCAAGGTGAGGGGGAAAATTGAGTGTATTGGTGGTGTTAAGGTGTGAGGTGGTTATTATGAGAGGTGGGATGTTGGCAGGGGTGTCGTTAAGGTTTATAGTGCGTGTAGGAGCAGAAGGGGGCAACTGGGAATCCTGATTTACTGCGAGATCAGGTTGGGAGTTTATAATTTCAGCGCGGTTGGCTGGGGAGGAAGGGTGAGTAATATAGATTCTTTCTTTGATGAGTGACTGGTTCTTTTTGTTGAATAATTTTTATTGAGTTTCTGCAATAGAATATGACTGGTTCAACAATAAGTTTACACATGAGTATTACTGTTGTATGTTATGATGGCCTGCGCTGCATTCACTAGCATGGCTAAGTCTGACTGTCTTCCTTCTTATTTTTTATTGCCTGCAGGTCTACTGAGAAGGAGATACACCTGTGGATTAGGTGTATCCAGATTCAAAATACCTGCTATGTGCTACTGATAACCATTGCGAAGTGAAGAAGAAGACGACACCCAAGAAAGACGCCAGTGAGAAAATGTCTGTCTTCACCTCGGAAAAAAGCACCTTCTTATTTTTTCCACCACCAAAGCAGATGTTTCTCAGTACAACAAGGACTGCAGTCACAATGGAGTCAGTGAGTCTAAAATGGAATTTTTCCAGAAAATCATATCTTCCTAGGAGCAGCACAGGACTTAATTCTTACAGCACAACAGGATGCACAAGACGGGGGGGATGTCGCGGTCACTCCAAAACATCCTAGCAGTCTACCTCCAAAGATGTCATTTGAATTGGGATCATTGTCATTGTAAGCTTCAACTCAAAAAACAAAAGCTAATTAATACCATAATACTGCAACAATAACCAGTATCTGCCCCAATGGGATGGAACACTAGCAGAAATGTTGGCAGTTGACCTACTTCCCTTTTCTTTGGTGGATGGAAAGAGGTTTCTAGAATTTGTAGAAGTCTGATTTCCAAAATGGAAGGCTCAAACCCTGACTAATTTTTTAGCTATCGCTGTGCCAGAGCTGCATCATGTAGTGCTAGAATTTGTCGCTAATATGTAACTAAAAAAGGAGCTTATCCGATAACCCTGGGAATCAGGGTAGCAGTATATAAAGGGAGCAGTGGTCTCTTCAGACACTCCAAGTGTTAAATTCATTAAACACTTGTTGTTTAGTCAATGTGGCGCCTGCGACCTAACCAGCATGTTATAGCTGTAAGGAAATGTCACAAGCAATTCTATTGTCATACTATTAATTAAAATTGGAAACCAAGAAAGGTCAAATGCTGCAAATGGCACAGAGTATTTATGTTGCAATCAATAAATTATTATAACAAGAAAGCAAGTTTGTGATACAAAGGTGTTGCTAGTGTGGAAGTTGAAGTAGCCCAGTGCTGATGTGACTCAAGCATCCAAAAGAATTGTTGAGCACGTGTGAGACATATTTAAACAACAATGGCTGCCATGGTACTGCCAAAGACTCACAGGGAAGTGTATAATTTAGTTTTCCTAGATATTCTGATCAGGTAAAAATTGAGACACTCCACAGTTATGATGATGTTGTTATTTTGACCGCAAGGAGTGAGTCATCATCGGCATGTTATCAATGTCATTTGGCATGTAGCACCTCTAGGGGACTAAAAGAACGTCAAAATTCAGGATGTTTAAAAGCGCAAAAACCCATTGGAAGGAGAAATTACATTCTTGTGACAATGATGTGTGCCAATTAATGCAAAGCTGCTAATTTAAAAGACTCGTAGCTCTGAAAAAGACAGAACTGAATAAACAAAAGAAACAAAAAATAATGGTAAGTTGTCATCCACATTGGGAACAATCCAACTGCAGGATGGGGAGGTACACTAGCCAATCATCAACTTACCAATTAGAGGCACGTAATAAAGATAAAGATGAGTTAATTAGTGGTACAATCTGAAACAAATGACTGAGAAACTAAAGAGTTAATAAGTAACTAGATTTAAAGCCCATTGTGCTAACGATATGGGCCACTCTCTCATTAAACTACATTTTAAATTTAAACATGTACATGTAAAGACAATTATTTCCAGGAATCAGATATTCTCATTTAGAAATTACTCAATCAAGGCTACACCAAGTGGTTGCTGAACAAACATTTCTGATCCTGCTAGTTTGAAACTCCTCTAGGACCTCCTCTGAAAACAAAGTAGTAGATAAACTTTGTCACCCAATTCAATCCATCTAGGGACAAACTGTTGAAAACTGAGGAAGAAACCTTTTCCAGGGTTTACGAAGAAGTGGCTGGTTAGACCAACAGATGTAGCCTTCGTCCTTCGCCTGAATACAAATACCAGGCTGCAATGAGAGATTATGTTCTCCAAAGAATACATCTGTGCCTTTATCTCATCGCGGTACAAACATGGGCTGTTTGCTTTCATTCCTTTTTGAGTGGTGGGTCATTGGATCGTCAAGAACATTACTGAACTCTGAGACAAAAAATTGCAACTTCGAGGACAAAGAAAGACCAAACTGCGGTCTTCAATACGTCATGAAGAGAATAGTGGTGGCTCCACAAGCATGTCACAACTGTAGCACCTGTCACTGGTAAATCAATCAATATTACAGGTCACACCTTCTGCTACAAAACCAACACCAGCTCCATCACTAGAAACATCTGACCCACTGAGTTTAGGTGTGGTTCCTCTGCAATGGTAGAGGAGCATCTGCCCAATGGCTTAGAGCTAGCAGCTGAAAAATATTCTATCATCGTTTTATTTTTCTCCTGCTGGATGAACCAGTGTGTGTAGGGTACGGCAGGGACGGGGACATGGGAAGGGGAAGTGGGACTGGTTGGTGCACTTCTTATGTCTTAGGCCAGTCAAACACACATGCACACTTAGGTTTCTCCAATCCAGCTGTATTGAACAGCCGGGTTGGAGAAATAGCACTGCTTACAACTGTTTGAATTGTGTTAACTCAACTGGAATTTTCCTTCTATGACAGATGTGTAGGCCCATGGAGTATCTGATTGCTGTGTCTTTCTGTCTCTTTCAAATTTTCTCCTACCTATCCATTGATTGAAACCCTCACCCTCTTACCCCTAATTGTGAAATTAATTGTTCTGTAATCCTTTTTGACCATCAACAGATTTTATTCATGGCAAGGAGGATGTGGTCCAAGCAATGCTGTAAAGTTTTATATGAGGGGATTAAATACTACAAATACACCCACACTATTCACCCTAGCCTGTCTAAAGGAGATTTAGATTCTGAAAATAAAAAGTACTCAGTCTTAGATCAGACTGCACAGACTCTTAT
Source organism: Triturus cristatus (assembly GCF_964204655.1). Lineage (NCBI taxonomy): Eukaryota > Metazoa > Chordata > Amphibia > Caudata > Salamandridae > Triturus > Triturus cristatus. The sequence goes on from NC_140590.1 coordinate 1,578,998,109, forward strand.
CTTTGTAAGTCCAAGACAAAACGTCACAGAAGCTATAGAGACCCAACTCCTTATTTCCAACCTCCTTACTTGTGGATGAAGACAGCAGATTGATTGGGACTTTGTGAGAGGGTCTTGTTTTCCTAAGGACTAGAATGTATTCCCTGAGATGCTGCTGTCATACCTTAGATACATAAGAGGAAGCCTTGTAAGCTAAATACATTTCTCAATTTTTTAAATTCGTAACCCAAATGTTTGCTGGGGGAAACAACCTTTTCAACGCAACTTTTACAACGCAATGCTATTACAACGCATTTTTTACAACGCAAAAGCTTTTACAACGCATGCATTTACAACGCATGCTGTTATATGGTAAGTACTTTTACAACGCATATACCATTACAACGCATTTTTTTGTTTGTTTATTTTTAAGAAAAATGTTGTTTGAAAAATATTTAATTAATATTTTATTATTTATATTAAATACTATATTTGATAAATATGAAAGAGTAATTATTGAGTATAAATTATTTAATAATTTAGAAAAATTAAAAAATGTGAGTAGTTTAAGAAACTATTAATACTTGAGTATTAATCAAATATCAAAGAGTATTTTTTAAGTTAAATTTAATAATTAAAATTTTTATAATAAATGATTTGTATTATGAGAAATTAATACTTGAGTATTTTCTTTCTTTCTTATAAAAACATGTAATAAATAATATAAAAGATTTTAAAAAATAAAGTACTGTTGGAGTATATAAAAATTAAGTAAAATTTTATTATTTATATAAAATACTATATTTTTTAAAATATGAAAGATTAAATATTGTGTAAAAATTATTTAATAAATATTTACAAATATTAAATATGAGAAGTATTAAAAAATAATTAAGTAATATTTTATTAATTATATTAAGAACTATATTTTTAAAAATATGAAAGATTATATATTGTGTATAAATTATTTAAAAAATATGTAAAAATATTAAATATGAGAAGTGTTATAAAATATTAATACTAGAGTATTTTTTATAAAAAAAATTAAACATTTATTAAAATATTAGTATTAAGAAAGATTACTACTTGAGTATTTTTAACCTTCTTATTTAAAATGTAATGAATGAAATAAAAAAATGTAAAAAAGAAAGAGTACTTTTGGAGTATTTTAATATAAAAAATGAGAAATGATAAAAAAAAAATTAAAAAACAAATAAAATATTTAAATTATTAATAGAGTAATTAAAAATGTATTTAACATGAAATTATACCAAAAGAAAATAGAGCAAAGAAAATAGAACTTACTTTAAAAAAAATTCCCACGCTTTTGCATTGAAGTCCATGAGCTTATTTGTCCTTCATTTATTTTGGCAGCTTCAGAATATACAACCCGCGGTACAAGAAAAGAAGGAGCAGAAAGAGAAGAAAGAGCAAGTTTGGAAGGAAAAAGAAAATAGAGTCGAGGTAAGGAACACATTTAGTAAATTTACGAAAAAAAAATAACATTTTACATGTTTAAATTACAATTTTAAAAAATAATAACAGTAAACAAATAAGGTTTATTAAATATTTCTTTAATGGTACAAACTTAGAAAAAACTATTAAGTTTTATTGATTTTTTTAACATAATGTACATTTTTTAGAAAACATATACTTAATTTATTTACATTTATAAACATTTATTTACAGATACAGTAAATAAAATAGTCCTTTTTAAACATTGATGCGCGCGATGACGTCATGACGTGAACGTAGACGTAAGGCGCCATTTTGAAGAGCATCGGAGGAGGAAGCAGCAGGAAGCTGATCTGCGTCCAGGTAGGAAACATTTTCACTTTTATTTATAGATTAAACCTTTAATAAAGATACATATATAGTAAGAAAAGAATAAGGAGAGGTTGCGGAATAACTAATTGATGTTGAAAATGTTTTAAATCATGTCCACATTTATGTCATTAATTTATGCCTATGTCGGGTCGCACAAATGTATTGGTTCATTACAAAAATGTAAGTAACTGTAAAATTAATTTAAGTTACTGCTCATAAAGTTTATTTCATAACTTCGGAAACAATAATAATGATTTATATCTTCATTTTTTTGAAAAAAAAAAAGGCGTATTCGTAAATTTTGAAAAAAAGTGATTGTTAATAATTATGGTGTTTATGCAGCAATGTGCATTTTGGATAATGGCTTGACTTCTGAAATTTTGAGTAGTTGGATTTTTGGTGCATTTTTAGGGTGGTAGTTAATAATGAAGTTTTCTGATATTAATCTACTGGCGTTTGGTTTTAGAAAAATTGGTCGAATTCTATGGAACAGTAGATTTGGTCACATTGGTAGTTTAGCAAAAAATGAAGATTTGAAAAAAAAAAAAAATAAGGAGACCCGACTTTTAAGTTTGAAATAATTTTTGGAAAAACATTGTATGCCAATTGTAATTAAATGATATTTAAATTTGAAGCAAAGCAAGAAAGTAAGTACAAAACTAATTTTAGAAAGAAAGAATGTTAGAAAGATTTTCCAGGTAGTCTATAGCCACACACAACGAAAATTGTTGTAATATAGCCAATAGTCTCTCAGACATTTCTTTAGTTTTGACAGTTACTCGTGGGTTTAGACTACCTGCAAGTGTTTGGGCTAGTCTCATTTCTTGAAAACTTTGCTCCTTCTTCAAAGTTTCCAAGAAAGAGTAGAAGTTTGGATGAGGTTTGCCAATTGTGTGGTTGAAGGAGTTATGCCATCCCTCAATGGCATTGTTTGTTTTTGCTTCTCCCTCTAAACAGCTCGTGTAGCAGTTCCACATTGAATCGTGGCTTCCTCCTGCGACCCGATCTGCTTAGGTGCCCAATCCATGTGTCCTCGAAATAATTTAGGATGGGAGCCAATTTCTCTTCATTACTTGTATAATAAGCAGATTCTATAATTGCAGTGTAGTACTCGTCCACACTATCGGGAGGAACAAAACAAAGTGCTGTTAATTTTTTTAGTTCAAACTGTAGTTTGCTATCAGGAGAATATTCTGCAACTAGGGATGTTTTTTGTAATTTACGCCAAAAAGCCTGGGAAAAATGGAAAAAACATCCCTGAATTTGGGTATCTGTGTACGTTTTATTGATCACATTGATCATGCTCAATTCAAAATCAATTATTATTTTCCTAGGACTTTGAGATGTTTTACTTTTAATAACTGATAAAAGTTCAGAGTATGTTGCAGAAGTCTTATCAGGTAGTAAACTATATACTAAGGGAATTACATTATTGTTAATTTTTGCATGTATAGTGTAAATTTGAGTGAAAGGATGGGGTGTACTTTTAAACGTCCCATCCATCATCCAAATTTCACTATTTTCTAACTTTGCAAGGTTACGTGGGGTACTAAAAATGAGAATTCTTTTTTGAGGGTTTTGGTTGTCATGCAAAAGGAAAGGTTCATCAGAAAAAGAAATAGAAAGATCATGTGGAATTCTAATGTCAGAGAAAGAATGTGGTGTAGATAATTGAATGTTACTTGCCTGCTTTTGTCTTTGAATAATTCTTCTCAAATTAGGAATTATAGGCATGTTACTAGCAACATGACTGGGGACATGCTGTGCAACCTCTCTTAAAATGGATCCTGTAGAATCATTGGAGGTGCTTGCAATAGCTTTCATTTCGTTAACTGTTTCTCTTATTTCTACCTCCATTGCAGAGGCAGAGTGGTTATGTTCTGTTGTTTTCACAACTAAATTATCAAGAGTAACCGCTCTGCCACTGCAATGGGTAGTGTAGTATTGCACACACCTCCAATGATTTCTAGGAAAACGTATTCTTTCCTTACTATATATGTATCCTCCATGGTTTAATAAATTTTTCCCTTTCCTGGATTTAATGTATTTCGCAGCTTCAAGACTAGACATTATCTGAAAAGAGAAGAGAAGAAAAACAAATTAGGGTGTAAAAGTAAATACTATACCTCAAATGTTACCCCTACACCATCCAACACTTTCCCTACTGCTGCACCTTCCTGGAGTTAGAATAGTAAATTATACCCCTACACCATCCAACACTTTCCCTACTGCTGCACCTTCCTGGAGTTAGATTAGTAAATTATACCTCTACACCATCCAACACTTTCCCTACTGCTGCACATTCCTGGAGTTAGAATAGTAATTTATACCCCTACACCATCCAACACTTTCCCTACTGCTGCACATTCCTGGAGTTAGAATAGTAAATTGCATCCCTACACCATCCAACACTTTCCCTACTGCTGCACCTACTAGGAGTTTGAATAGTAAATTGTACCCCTACACAATCCAACACTTTCCCTACTGCTGCACCTTCCTGGAGTTAGAATAGTAAATTATACCTTTTCACCAACCAACACTTTCCCTACTGCTGCACCTACCTGGAGTTAGAATAGTCATTTATACCCCTACACCATCCAACACTTTCCCTACTGCTGCACCTACCTGGAGTTAGAATAGTAAATTGCATCCCTACACCATCCAACACTTTCCCTACTGCTGCACCTACTGGGAGTTTGAATAGTAAATTGTACCCCTACACCATCCAACACTTTCCCTACTGCTGCACCTTCCCAGAGTTAGAATAGTAAATTGCACCCCTAAACCATCCAACACTTTCCCTACTGCTGCACCTTCCTGGAGTTTGAACAGTAATTTATACCCCTACACCATCCAACACTTTCCCTACTGCTGCACCTACTAGGAGTTTGAATAGTAAATTGTACCCCTACACCATCCAACACTTTCCCTACTGCTGCACCTTCCTGGAGTTAGAATAGTAAATTAAACCCAAACACCATCCAACACTTTCCCTACTGCTGCACCTACCTGGAGTTAGAATAGTAATTTATACCCCTACACCATCCAACACTTTCCCTACTGCTGCACCTTCCTGGAGTTAGATTACTAATTTATACCCCTACACCATCCAACACTTTCCCTACTGCTGCACCTTCCTGGAGTTAGAATAGTAAATTATACCTCTACACCATCCAACACTTTCCCTACTGCTGCACCTACCTGGAGTTAGAATAGTAATTTATACCCCTACACCATCCAACACTTTCCTTACTGCTGCACCTTCCTGGAGTTAGAATAGTAAATTGTACCCCTACACCATCCAACACTTTCCCTACTGCTGCACCTTCCTGGAGTTAGAATAGTAAATTATACCTCTAGACCATCCAACACTTTCCCTACTGCTGCACCTACCTGGAGTTAGAATAGTAAATTATACCCCTACACCATCCAACACTTTCCTTAGTGCTGCACCTTCCTGGAGTTAGAAAAGTAAATTGTACCCCGACACCATCCAACACTTTCCCTACTGCTGCACCTTCCTGGAGTTAGAATAGTAAATTGTACCCCTACACCATCCAACACTTTCCCTACTGCTGCACCTTCCTGGAGTTAGAATAGTAAATTGCGCCCCTAAACCATCCAACACTTTCCCTACTGCTGCACCTTCCTGGAGTTAGAATAGTAAATTGCACCCCTAAACCATCCAACACTTTCCCTACTGCTGCACCTTCCTGGAGTTTGAACAGTAAATTGTACCCCTACACCATCCAACACTTTCCCTACTGCTGCACCTTCCTGGAGTTAGAAAATAAGTTCTTTCAACTGCAACCCTTATTTTATCTATTTTGGGATTTTATTATCATTAATAAGTAAATGGTTTGGCTAACATATTGATGTTTTTAAAACAATGCTGTTTAAAAATACCTTGTTTTTTTGGGATTCCTTTCCTCGGAGAGGCTTCTGATGTGGTAGTGGCCTGCTGGCTGGAGTTTTCACTTATGTGTTGGACTGAATCGTACAACAAAGTTGAAAACAATTGTCTGGAAAAATGGAAAAAAGAACTTGAAACAACTGAACGTTGGTGACAAATGCAAATTTAGATTAAATTGTTTAAATTAAGACATTCTATTTAACTATTAGTACATAACACTTTCCCTACTGCTGCACCTTCCTGGAGTTAGAATAGTAAATTGTACCCCTACACCATCCAACACTTTCCCTACTGCTGCACCTTCCTGGAGTAAGAATAGTAAATTGAACCCAAACACCATCCAACACTTTCCCTACTGCTGCACCTTCCTGGAGTTAGAATAGTAAATTGTACCCCTACACCATCCAACACTTTCCCTACTGCTGCACCTTTCTGGAGTTATAATAGTAAATTGCACCCCTACACCATTCAACACTTTCCTTACTGCTGCACCTTCCTGGAGTTAGAATAGTAAATTGTACCCCTACACTATCCAACACTTTCCCTACTGCTGCACCTTCCTGGAGTTAGAAAAATAACTTCTTCCAACTGCAACCCTTATTTTATATATTTTGGGATTTTATTAACATTAATAAGTAAATGGTTTGCCTAACATATTGATGGTTTTAAAACAATGTTGTTTTAAAATACCTTTTTTTGGGGATTCCTTTCCTTGGTGAGGCTTCTGAAGTGGTATTGGCCTGCTGGCTGGAGTTTTCACTTATGTGTTGGACTGAATCGTAAAACAAAGTTGAAAACAATTCTCTGGAAAAATGAAAAAATAAAAAATGAAAAAACTGAACGTTGGTGACAAATGCAAATTTTGATTAACTTTTTGAAATTATGACATTGAATTTAACTATTAGTACATAACACTTTTCCTACTGCTGCACCTTCCTGGAGTTAGAATAGTAAATTTTACCCCTACACCATCCAACACTTTCCCTACTGCTGCACCTTCCTGGAGTAAGAATAGTAAATTGAACCCAAACACCATCCAACACTTTCCCTACTTCTGCACTTTCCTGGAGTAACAATAGCAAAAGGTATGACTATTACATTGTGGAATTTATAACAGTGTAAATTTAAAATACCTTTTTCTTTAGCTGATTGTTTTCTTGGTTTCTTGGTAGTGCTGGCTGCAGGATTAAGTTATTTATTTTAGTGATTTAATCCACAAAGTTGCAACCGATTGACTGTGAAAATGAAAAAAAAAATTAATAGTTAATGCAACTTTATCAACGTTGGTTAAAAAAAAAAGAGACCAATTGATTGTAAATCTGATATTTTATTTCACTCTAACTACATCACATATCATACTTTTCATGGTGCTGCATCACACATGAGTATGAGTAATAATTGGTACAGCAAAACATAATACACTTTCAATGCATTATGAAATAAGAGTAATAATGGATACCCCTACACCATCACTCAATTACGCTACTGCTGAACATTCTGGGACTTAGAATACTAATAGTTACCCCAGTACCATGAAACGCTTTCTCAAATGCAGTACCTAACTGCAGTCATATTAGTAATTGTTACCCCTGCACCATCGCATAATTTCGTTTATGATGCAGTGTGAATGGGTAAAAAATTAATATAATCCCCTTTACCATGCAACACTTTTGCTAATGCTTAAAATATATTTTTAAAGTAAAAGAATTACAATTTAAAAATATTTACCTTCACAATAGTAAAGGTGAGTCGATTACGTTGAGGTGATGGAAAATTAGGGACAAGATTTCTTGATTTTGAAATAATAACAAGTTTCTGTTTTTGGAAAAAAAATTAGATGATTTAAGTTGGTATATATTACAGTTTTTTTAGTGATAAAAAATTTGAAACAGTACATTTTATAAGTTAATATAAATTTTTTTTAAACATATTTTGTATGGAAATAAAACATGATTAAGGATAAAACAAGGGGGGGGGGCGTGGCCAACCGGGCAGCGAAATGGCCGCCCAGTGAGCGAGCTCCGCCGGCTGCATTAATTAATCCTTTGAGTAATCCTGCACCGCCCGCACTGGGAGTCCCGATCCACACTCCGGAAGGCGCCGCGAAGCCCAGTGAAGCATCGACTGCAATTTGATGCCTGGCCGAGACCGGGGGACTGAGCTATGCCCCTTGGCGTCCCGCGCGTGAAGATCCTGTGACGCGCGCCCGCTGCTGCGGCTGCCGGGGACGGCTGGGAGCGGCTACTGGAGGCCGAGGCTGCGTGGGCCTGAGGCGAGCGGGAAAGCTGTGGCCCCCACACTGCAGGTCGCGGACGGAGGGAGCAACGTGCCGAGTGGAGCGGATCCGTCCGGGGACCTGGCCGCTGATCTTCAGGTGCTGCTCTGGGTGCTCCGTTGCTGATCCCGGCTGCCGCTGGCGTGGGGAGAGACGACACGAGAGGCGGAGCCGCCATTTTGTGGCCACTGCAGGAGGCGGACACACGGCACTCTCTGGCTGTGGGCTGCTGGATCCGATCCTTGGCGACCCCGAGCCGCCACACACACGCTGCTGTGGAGCCCAGTGACTGCTTGAGGTGAGCTTGAGGGGGCGGCTGGTGCCGTGAAGTCAGGAAACGCGCTACAGCCCGAGGTCGAGGGTGCAAGGGGAGCTGTGCGGGGCTGGCCTGCCTCCTGGTACCGCGGACTGTCCCTGCGCTGTGGAGCGGTCAGGGCTGGACCTGCGGGGAGCCTGGTGGTCGTCGCGCAGGGGATGTCAGTCCAGGCTGGTGAAATTTGACTGCGACCCACAGCGGGCGAGCCGCCGGGGGGGCCCCGGGGCGCTGGTGTCTGGCGGGGGGCCTGCCCTGTGCGAGGACCCTACCTGCCCGGAGGTGATGAGGCGGCGATCCTAGCCCGGCCCTGCGACCGAAGCACTGGTAGAGCGGACGGCCGGGATCCTGAAGCGAAGCTGTGAGGGCACATACAAGGTGCGCACCTGGCCTAATTATAACGGACAGGCCCCTCTAGCGGACTTGGGGCTCTAATCTACTCATCGACGGCTGCATGTAGAACTGTGCGCGCGGCGCCCTGTGGTGGGTAGTCTAGGGCGGCCCGACTGGCGGCCGTGACGGATGAGCTGCGGCGAGGCCTAGAGATCCTGTCCTCTTGTCCCGCTCCGACAGCGCCTGTGGCATTGCCCGTGCCCCTGTGGACTCGAGATCGGTGGAGCGACGGCCTTGGGTGAGGGTGACTGGTCTGCCTGGGTAGCGGCCGAGGCCGTTAGAGCCGTCATCTGGCCGCGAGGCCGCCCCGCTGTTCTCGACTGGCACTGCCCCATAGTCATGGGAGGGAAGAACGAGGCGAAGCAGTCCAGGCTCACGTTTGAGCATAAGCGACAGGCCAAGCAGCAGGCGGCGGACCTGGAGGCGGCGGAGTCCTCCGCGCACGGGGCAGAGCCGGAGGTAGACTACCGAGCGCTGATGCTGGAGGTCCGCTCGAGTCTCAAGAGCATCGATACCAAGCTAGACGCCATGGCTACCCAGTTGGACTCCGTCAAACAACGGGTTGACTCGCACGAAACTAGATTGGACAGCCTGGAGAGTGGGCACGCTGACTGCTGCGAGTTCAGACATGACACCAAGAAACAACTCACGGCCGTGGAAAAAGAACTGGAATTCCTCTGGGCCAAAACGGATGATTTAGAGGCGAGGTCCCGAAGATCCAACATCCGAATCACGGGCATACCAGAGACGACGAACATTGGAAAGATGGAACTGTATGTCTCAGAACTACTCCATGAGCTCTTTGATCCGGCGCTCTCCCCGGTGTTCACAATGGAAAGGGCGCACAGATCGCTCGGTAAGAAGCCACCGGTGGGGGCGGCGCCGCGTCCTATCCTGGCAAAGATCCTGAATTTCCAAGACAGGGACCTCATCTTACGCCTTGCTCGCGAAAAGGGGAAAATTATACACAAAGGGAATAACATCTCCTTTTATCCGGACTTCACTCCCTTGGTACAGGCGGGCCGGAAGGAATTTTTACCTGCTAAGAAGCTGCTACTGCAGGCTGCCGTCCCTTATGCTCTGTTGTACCCAGCGAAACTGAGGGTGACGCACGAGGGTACCACACACTACTTCACAGAGGCGAAGACAGCGCTGAAGTTCGCCAAGCAGCTTGGGGGGGCTGCGTCAAGGTGCAGGCCGCCGCAGGCGGAGGTGGACGAAGGGCGCTTAAGTGACAATGATTGACCCTGGAGGGAGTGGGAGTTATGTATGATCCGTGTGGGGTGTTCTACCTGGCGGGTGGGATGCCAGCCCCGTTCCGTCTATGGTTGCTCCTGGTTTACAGTTTTTGGTTGCTAAGGGGATGAGAGAGGCCTGCAAATGTTAAATGTGCTGCACTTGCTGAATTGCTCCTTCTGGACAAGGTCTCCCGATTAGGTATAAGCTTGGATCCGAGTGGGGCGGGCTCAGCTGGTGTGAAGCGGTGTGTTTCATAGTGCAGCCACCCTGTGCAGACGGGGGAGTACGCTTGGTGCACCACGCCCCATGGGGTGCATCCCAATGTTGGAGAGTTTGAGTTGTAATCACGCTTCGCGTGATCCATGGGGGGATTTGTCACAACCTGATTGGGGGGTTGGTGAGGGTGGGGGGTGGGGGGGGAAGGAGGGTTGGTTTGAGTTATGTTGGTTTTGGTACGATGGATGTGTATGTTCGCAGATCACCATGATGCTACCATATGCATGGCCCTGGTTGAACACTAGGAGAGAGATGCAGTTTGTAGATGGGGGTGGAGGAGACTTAAAAGCAAAATGGCTGGAGTGATAGCAGGCGTTAGGATATTAACGTGGAACATTAGGGGTCTCGGTGACTATAAAAAAGCTCGGCTCATGCAAGGGTACCTCTCCCGACACAAGATAGACATCTGCTTCCTGCAGGAGACGCATGTGCAGTCCACCCCCTCCCCTAGACTGAAGCGCTCACGCTGGGCATGGGTACATTCCACCGCTTATTCTAATTATGCTAGAGGGGTGGCAATCCTCATAAGAGCCGGGCTGGATTGGAAGGAACACCGCACTCATTTGGACGCAGAGGGGCGCTACGTTATTACTCACGATGTGTTGTAGGGGAGGGAGATGGTGCTGGCGGTGGTGTACGGACCCAATGTAGATGACCCTGACTTCTTCCGGGATCTATGGGCGCGGATACTGTTAATGGACTGCTCCACGATTATCCTTGGAGGGGATTTTAATGTACCACTGGTGGATGCGGTGGACCGTAAGGGGGCGGGAGGTCCCACACACGTCAGAGCGAGACAGGCAGTCCTTGACATCATGGAAGAGGGGTTGCTGTCGGATATATGGAGAGTCAGGCATCCGGCTGATATTGTGGGGACATGTATTACGAGCCAACACGCGGCCTGGTCCCGGCTGGACTACTGGCTGGTCTCGCCGGATGTGGCAACCTGGGCAGAGGGGGTGGATATTCAGGCCCGGTCACTTTCTGATCACGCTCCGTGCCTGTTGGTGGTGAGGATGCCTGATGCCCCTGCTCGTGCGTTCTCCTGGAGGCTGCCCCCGTACGTGTTTACCGACTCTGTATTTACGGAGGAAATTAGAGAGGATATTGTGCGCTATTTCGATATCAACGCGGGTACGGTGGAAACGGAGGCGGCCCTTTGGAACGCATTTAAGGCAGTGATCCGGGGCCAGTGCATCTCTAGGAGGGCGGGGGTCCTCGGGGAAATCCGCGGCACATTGAGCAGGTTGGAGGGAGAGTTGCGGGACTTGGATGCAAGTTTCTGTACTGACCCGTCGCCCGCACTGGCGGTTCAGATGAAAGCTAAGCTGTTGAAGTTCGGCGAGGAGGCGCAGCGCGAAGTGAAGTTCCTGGGAAGGCAGGCGGAGGCCCGTCGATATGGGGAAGGTGATAGGCCTAGCAGAACCCTGGCGAGGCTCATCTCCCCGCGTGCGCGATTGGATTTCATAGCGTCCGTAAGAGATGGGTCAGGTGAACTCCGGTTAGGACATGATGCAGTTCTGACTGCTTTCGCTCAGTTTTACTCGGCCCTCTATACGTCCAGGCAAACTACAGCCCCGGAATCACTGGACGCTTTCCTAGACTCCATTGCCATTGTCTGGTTCAATGACCATCACCGTCGCTATATGGATGTCCCGTTCACTGTTCAGGATGTCGCGCAGGTGATTAAGAGCATGCCGGCGCACAAAGCCCCCGGCCCGATGGGTTGACCACTAGTTTTTATAAGACCTATGTTGATGAACTGGCCCCTAGGCTCCTCTCGGTCTTCGCTGAGGCCCAGGAGTCGGGCTCCCTGCCAGACTCGATGCGGGAGGCGCTGATAATCACATTGCTGAAGCCGGACAAAGATAGCCAGCTGCTCGACTCGTACCGTCCACTATCCCTCATCAACGTAGACGTTAAAATCTACGCTAAACTGATTGCGGACAGGCTTCAGCCCCTGTTGCCCATGGTGACATTGCCTGATCAATCGGGGTTTGTCCCCGGCCGCGCCACGTCGCACAGTCTAAGAACGATATTCTCAGTACTGCACTACCTACACCCCTCCATCCGGGCGGCGGTTATTTTTCTCGACGCCACGAAGGCGTTTGACTCGCTGGAATGGCCCTACCTGTTTCGGATCCTAGGCAGAATGGGTTTTAGCCCCCTCTTCATAAACTTAATACGGCCCCTATACGCAGCTCCACGGGCGAGAGTGCGGGTGAACGGGCTGATATCCAAGCCATTTGGCATATCTCGTGGGACTAGCCAGGGGTGCCCCCTGTCCCCGCTGCTATTTGCCATTGCCATGGAGCCTCTGGCGGCTCGGGTCCGTCAGCACCACACTGCCCGGGGTATTGGCTTCAGCTCTCGCAGCCTGTTGATATCCTTGTATGCGGATGATGTAACGTTATATGTTGCTGACCCCGCTGAAAACCTAGATCCACTGCTGAGGGAGTTTGTCAGATTCGAGGGCCTGGCAGGAATAGCTATCAATTGGTCCAAGTCTGTTGCGTTCCCTCTGACGGATGCCACCCCGGAGGTGACTTCGGATTATCCCTTGCGCTGGGAAACGGACTCGGTCAAATACCTGGGGGTCTGGATTAGTCGCAACCTGAGTGATTTGTGGACACTGAACTATGGGAGAGCGGTGGACTGGCTGGAGGGGAAAATCGAGATCTGGAACAAGCTCTCCCTATCTTTAGTTGCGAGGATAGCCCTGGCAAAGATGGTAGTCCTCCCGAAGTTCCTATATCTCTTTGTAAATCTGCCGTTGCCCTTGACTGCGCATTTCCATGCTCGGGTGCGATCACTGCTGTTGACGCTGGTCTGGGCCGGAGGCCAGGCGAGATCGTCCTGGGCGCTGCTCACCCTCCCGTTGAGACAGGGGGGACTGGGGGCTCCAGACATGGCGCTGTACGCGCTATGTGCGCAGGCACAATTCCTACACTTCTGGGTTTTCCCCACCCCCTACCAGCCGCATGTGGCGGTGGAGAGGGCAGTGGCGGCTCCATTGCCCCTTAGCGTGGCTTTATACGTGAGGGCGCCCCGCCCGTCTGGAGACGTTGACACAGTGGCCTTGCTCCGCTGGTCGTGGCGGGAATTGCAGAGGAGGGCACGTCTCCCTCTCCTGTATGCGCCTGCTGTGCCCCTGAGGGGCAACCCATTGATTCCCTGCCTACAGGACAGGGGGGGAGATGTCGTGATTAGAGGAAAAGTTCTGCGCACTTTCGCGGACATTTACCCCGACGGCACCTTTGGGGTTCCTGTAGAGGAGGACACTGAAATACCGGAAACTTTTGCGGATACGTTCGCGCTCCATAAGCTTAAAGAATCCTGTAAGGCGCTCTGGCCTCTGTTCCCGGAGGAGCCCCCGCATTTTCAGGCGCTGCAAAATTTACTGTCAAGGGCTTCCCCCAAAAAACTTGTGTCCCGGTTATATAACTGTATGCAGGAGCAAGCTCCCATTATGGTGCCGCCCTCGCTGCACGCGTGGAACGCGGAATTGGAGTCCCCTCTTTCGGACGAACAGTGGACCTTTTGTTGTGGGCAATTGAAGGAATTGTCGCCTAACTATAGGTTGCGCCTCGTACACTTTAAGTTCCTACACAGATACTACCGTACACCTAGGCTGCTGCACCGTATGGGCCTCAGGGAAGACGACACTTGTTGGAAGTGTGGGGCTGAAAATGCCACTTTTTTACATGTGGCGTGGAGTTGTCCTCGCCTGGAGGAATACTGGTCGAGCATTTTCGTAGCTATTAACCAAATCCTCCATAGAGCCGACACGCCGTCTCCACACCTGGGGCTACTAGGTTATGTCAAAAATACTCTACCAAAATCTAGGAAACTACATGCGCTGTTGCTCCTTTATGCTAAGCGACAGGTGGCGGTACGTTGGGGACGCAGGTACTTGCCTAAATTTGAGGACTGGGTGAAAGACGTTACATATGGCAACACACAACTTGAATGCTATTGGGAATCTATGCCGGTCACTTCCCGACCTAGGGACATCTGGGAGCCCTTTTTGCAATGGGCCCGTGAGAGGGCGGACTCCCCACGAGCCACAGGTTCACTGTCTGGTGAAATATCTGATGATATGGGTTAAGGTTGATCGGAGGTGTGTGGGAGGTCGCATGCGCCGCTGAGCTCTGGATGACACTGTAAACGGTGATGGATGGCCGGGTGTCGGGGTGGTGCAGCTGGGCCTCGCGGTTTGCGGGGTGGAGCGACAGGGTGGATAGCTCCCCGGGTCGGCGGGAGGCGGGAAGGAAGCCCACTTAGGTCCCGTTTTGCTGGGGTGTGTGTCCAAATGTGATTACTTTAGCTGTGTGCTTCTCCGAATGTGCTGTCCCCTCTGCAGGAGTCGTGCATCAATCGATAGTGCGAACTGTTAGGGTGTTGATGCCATCCATCTGTACCATTGTTTGTTTTTGTTATGGTTTATTTGTTGGCGACTTTGGGTGTAAAAAAACACTGATGGGTATCTATATGCTACGTTACAGTGATAAATTGTATCAGTAATTGCCTGCTTTTGCCACGGCTCTGCATATATTTAACTGTAATGTTCTGTATTTGCTGACCTGAATAAACAAAATAAAAAAAAATAAAAAGGATAAAACAAGGTGTTAAAATATATTAGTGACTTACTAGTAGTTGCAAACTAACAATGCTTTTCCAAACGAATGCAGTGCTCTCTCAGTGGAGGTCACAGTGGAGGTGTCAGAGGGTCAGGTTTTTACGTCTGGTCTCTCTGGTAGTTGATAATCAACTGATTGCAAAATGGTGTCTTCCTGGTATTTATAAGTTTTAGTCAGTGTCACTATTAATTTTTTTTAAAACTGCGTTCGTTTTTTAGTATACTTTATTTTTCTGTGGAAAATGATAATTTAAAAAAGCATTAAAAGATGTATTGTTTTCATTTATTTGCTCCGTTTTGGCATCCATTTTGGAACATGTCTTTTACTATTGATTTCATAGAAAGTGTTGTAGGACAAGTTTTAGAAGTGAGATGGATAAAATGGCGCCTATGTGTATGTGTCTTCTGTTTACTTATTTTCCGATATATTCATGATTAAAATGTGTATGAACTGTTGTTAAATTTTTCGTTATTTGTGTTAAACTTGGAAATGTGTGAAAACAGATTTTTGGGGGAAATGGGAGTATTAATTTTAATACTCGAGTATTAATTTTAATACTCGAGTATTAATTTTGTAATGCATTTCAGTCAATTTACGTTCAGTTTTTCTCCATTTTTTAATACACTTCCCCACCCTAAAACCCCTAATTTCCCTGCATCCCTTGCCAGATTTTATTGTACTTTTTATTAAAAAAATATTTTTTTCGCGTTGTAATGGTATGCGTTGTAATGGTTTTCGTTGTAACAGCACTTTTAAGTATTTTAATAAGTTTAGCGTTGTAAAAGTATTCGTTGTAAAGTATAGCGTTGTAGTAGTGTTTGCGTTGTAAAAAATGCGTTGTAACGGTAGGCGTTGTAATAGCATGCGTTGTAACGTCATACATCCGTTTGTTGGTGGTTTTATTACTGTCTATCTGTGCTCTGCTTGCTTTTGGGCAGGCTCACTCTAATTTGGGTAATTGGTTGAGAGAATTGAAAGTCCTAGTCAAGCAACAACCCCAGTCCTTCACAAAGTAAACCACAAATGTCACTAAATTAACCTGTGCTTAACACACTGGTACCTCGACACAAAATCAGTCAGGCTTAGCTAAGAGGCAACGTGTAAATAATGTATGCAGCACACTACAGTAATACATTGAAAACCCAAACACAAGAAAAATACCAAGTCAACTTATAAAAATAGGGTAAATTGTAATAAATAACATGATACTAGAACAACACAAGCATTTGCAATGCAATAGGTCTCGCATTATAAAAGTGTGAGCAGTTGGCATTGCTAATAATAATGCAACACTAGCTATTGGCTTTGTAAATGATAATGGCATTTATTTATATGTTTGTTTTATAAAATAGATTAAAAAAGGCATTGTCATGAACAATGCCAATAGCATAAACTTTTGCAAATGCGAGACCTATTGCATTGCAAATGCTTGTTTTTTTAGCATTGTGGGGGAAGGTAAATCATTTTAAGAGAGTCGTTTTCTCTCTGGATTTCCCTTCTCTTTCTGGAACTCAGGAGCATCAACATTGTCGGGGTGTCACCAGGGCTTTAAGTGGAAGCTTTTTCAATATTATATACAAGCCATAGTTGCTGCTTATTTATCTTATGCAACTAACAACCATTGGCAAAGCCAATATTCCTGACTTCTTGTAGGTATGATGTTACTTGTTATATCATATGTCTGGATGCAATGACAGAAACAGCAAAATATAAGTCTGGCAGCACACTATAATAAGCACAGATTTTACCTTACGTGTTTTAAGCCACGCCCTTAATTACACTGGCCACGCCCCTTTGAGAGCCCCCTAGTGTTTTTTAATCCCATTTAAACCGTGACTAGAGACCATTTCAGACACCAGCACAAAGAATTAGGATCCTTGCATCATGAAGGTGATGTTTGTTTATCAATAAGTGGCGTATATTGTAATACAATTCATAAAACATTAACTCTACGGTAAAGAGTAGAGTAAAATGTGCGAATGTAAAAAAATACGGTGCCTGTACAAATTATCGTTCGTATCACAGATTTTTTTTTTTTTTACAAAATAAATTGTAGCACACTTTCCAAGGAGCTTAGCTGAAAGGTGCAAATTATGTACGGTGTATAGTTTGTTACACCTAAAAGTACACACACAAAAAATACAGTTGTAGGGCTCAAAATGCGCCTCCCTACTAGAGATTGATTGAGCAATGTAGCACGAAGTACTAATGCTGTTCGTCCAACAAAATACAATAGAGAATTGGATACGCACGTGACTACCAACCAACCCCCTTTATCACCATGTGAGAGGGTTAAGGAATGAGCGTGAAATTAGATAAAGCAAAGGAAAGCAAAGGAGAGCACAGGTGCAACGGGGGAGTGTCTGACGTGATATGGAGTGATTTAGAGAGGGGCACAGGCTCCCGTTTAAGGCTGGGGGTCAGATCAGATAACACGAGGAAGAAAGAAAAGGGTGTCCGAGTCCAGCAAATTATTAGGACTCAAACATTAGATATGAGAGTAAGATGGAAAGGAACGCGGGGATAGGCACATGCAGGTAAGGAGTGGAGCACAAGAGATGGTGTGGCCCTCAGAGTGCTCGTACCTGGCCCTTGCTGCGCTGAAGAGCCCTGGGCTGGGCAGCAGTAGAAGTTGCCGCAGGGAGAGCAACACCAGCAGCCAGTGCAGCAGGAGGTACAGCAGTATGGACGGCACCAGGAGGCTCTCTCGCAGCCCCGGGCTCCTGCCGCGGGAGGCGCCACTGCCGTTGCCAGGGGGACTCCTCCGGCGCTTCCTCTCCTCCCCTGTCCCGTTCTGTAACTCCGAGCCCCAGGCCGGGAGCTGCGGGGCTCCCGCACGCACCCTGCGCACCGCTGCCCCCTCCATCTCCAGGCACCTCTTCCGCCTCGCCTGCCTCTCCGGTGCAGGGACTCAAGCCGGGCTGCCGGTCACGTAGCTCGAGCACAGGGGGTCAGATCTCTGCAGTCCCGCCGCCTCCTGACACTGCACCTGCCCGGGGGAGGAGTCGGTGCGTGCGAGGCTGGGGATAGGCTGAGGCTGTCGGCGGGGAGTGTACGGAAGAGCGAGGTGCTGCTGTCAACCGGGGTGCGAGGTGGATACAGGGACCAGGTTAGTCCCGTTGAGAAGTTACCTTTGTAGATCTAGCGTGAAGAAGGCAGGTTGAGCATTACGGATGGTCATTGCTGTAGTGTGTAGATCCAGTTATTGCTGGAGCTTCACTTTAGTAGTCATCACAGGTTGTTGTCACTGTAGTGTGAAGTATAGGTCTTACATTGTCGATCGTCATGGACAGTCTCTATTGGCGCAAAGAGCAGGTCTCACCGGAGATTTCCGTTGGTGGTCATCGTGGGTGGGAAAGATTCAGCACATATGTCTTTGAGGCGCTTCCACTGATGCCAGCCTGGGGTCTAGGACTTAGTGGGAGCCCCTTGGAGATCAGGACTCACTCCAGCAAAGTCGAGAAGAGTGGCTTTGGCAGTTCTGGGCAGGTCCAGTTGCAGCTGGACAGCAGGACATTTGCAGGGAGGCCTCTGAAGCTTGTTGTGTCACTGTAGCTCACAAAGGAAGTCATTCGACTAACCCTTGGAGTCACTCTGGGTAGCGTGGGGTCACAGCAAGCTGGTTCAATCTTTCTTCTTCAGACAGCAAGGCAGTCCTTCAAGCAGTATGGCAATCCCCTGGCAGCAGGGCAGTCTTTCTTCTGAATCTTCTAGAGATCGAGGAGTGTTCTAATTAGTAGCTCTGGAGGTCCAGTAGGTATACCATATATAAGGTGTTAGTCTTTGTGTGGGGAGACTACCTGTCCTATCCCCACAACTGGTTCTGGAAAGTTCTTTCCCTTACCCTGGTCAATGCTCTAAACTGTCTGAGGTGACAAAAGGCAGGACATGCCTGGTGTCAGGTTCCTTTACGTGGGCTGTTGGCAAAGCCCTTTAAAGTGTGGCTGCTACAGACCCTACCCAGCCATCTTGTCAGGATATCCCATCCTGCACACACCTAAACTCCCTTTGTGCCACTGTCCGTAAGTATTACAAAAATCCCAACAGCAGAGGCATTCACAGTCATTTGACCCAGGACACTGGTAGAAAGGCACAGTTCATGGGACATGAAAATGTCAACTTTCTAAAATTGGCATTTTCAAAATTGTAACTTAAGATACAACTTCACCATTAAAGAGGATTTTAAATTACAATTAATTTTAGTATAAACACCATATCTCTATCTGCTCTCAATCTCAAGTCAGCATGCATTAAATGTAATAAGCTAACCCAGTGTTAGTCAACGGGAGAGATAGGCCTTACAAAATGGAAAAAGAATTGAGGAGTTTTTCACTATCAGGCATATCAGGATATGTAACACGTAAGTACATATGTCCACATTTTTTTTAAAATAATGCACCCTGGCCAATGAACATTTAGGGCCTACCTTAAGGGTGACTTATACGATGTAAAAAGAAGATTTAGGGTTGACATAAAGGTTTAATTTGCCACATTCAAATGGCAGTTTAAAACTGTACTACATTGTGAAGTGGCAAGTTTGGGAAGGGTTTTTAAAGTGTTACTGTAGTGGGTTGTGCAATGGGGGCTGCATCCCCACTAGTAGCATGTAATTTACAGGCCCTTGGCACATGTAGTACTATTTACTAGGGACTTACAAGTAAATTAAACATGTCAATTAATTGTTGGCTAATTAAACCATGTTTGAAGGAGAAAGCATAAACACTTTAGCAATGGTTAGCAGTGGTAAAGTACACAGAGTCTTAAAGCCCAAAAAAACAAATTCAGCAAGTGGGAGAGGGGCTGAAAGCAAAATATTTGGGGGAATACCACACCAGGAATGTAAGGTCAAACACGTATGACAAAACAACAATATTACTCATCTTATTAAACACCTCCCTGGTTTTCATCAGCATACACATGCTTAAAGTACTCACTTTTGATTCAGTCTTATTTTGACCAAGATTAAGTTCACCAAGTCGCTCCTTCAAATACCAGTTCCTTATGTTGTTCTCATACTTACTTGGAAATTTCACTGGTTTGGTTCTACTATCTTTTTACTCCTTTTATCTTTAGTGTCCTTAAATAGTGTTATTTCAATTCTCTATAACTATCCCTGAAAGTTTTTAAAGAAGTGCTAGATTATATGCCCAGATAATACTGTTAATTTTAAAGTTCAATACCTTTGGTTGTTTTCGAACTACTTCTAACTCATATCTCTCTCTACAGGTTCTGTGGATTCCTCACAGGTAATGGGTTTCAAGGTGCAAACCATTCTTTCTTCAAGAAGATCTAGATAATTCCAGGTAGCATACAACAGGTAAGTTTTGAGTCTGTCATGGCGATCCTTCTTCGATGGAAGTCTTGAGGCAAAACATTTATTTAGGCTTGGGCATGGTTTCAATACTGGCTGCACCCAAGATGGCCTCTGAGATTTGATGAAATCCCACAATATCTTATCAACTCTTGGTGGATAGCAACAAATCTCCACTGTGAACAAAGACATTAACACAACCAATTCTCAGGGAACACATACAACTAATGTAAAAGGCAAAATACTGTTGGTTTATGTTCAAGCATATATACAGAGATTTGCTCAGGTGGCTGAGATATCTATTATACAGAAATTGGTCAGGGAGCTGAGATACACAAATAGAATAAGAACATTTGGAGTGGCTGAGATATTTTAATACGCTAAATGCACTAAGGCAGCATGACCTTGCGCTACATCAACAGCTTTAGTAGTGGATCTGTGAAGATCCTTTGGGAAATCCTGACATAGGCTATGGCTAGGTGGAGTGTACTTTTCAATGTATATTATAAGCCCTAGACAGAATTTAATTGTAGATTAAACCTTCTGTCATTGAGTGTACAATGATCCATACTTACCCTCTAACTTATATAACTTTCTTATATTTAATATTTTGACTCCTTTTGTATTAAAAAAATATAGGATGCTTCAGTTAGCAAACGACCCTGTCTTAGGAGTACTTTACTGGTTAATCCTAGTCTTGGTTTTGGATTTGCTACTGACTCTGTCTTCTTTCATGTTCCAGAAACCTTAAACTTGTTTGTCTGCTGCGATTGTTTTAAATGTTGTTTTCCCTGTTTGGCCCTCTTAGGTTAGTCATTTAGTCACGTGGGCAAAAGAGAAGTAAAACATCTATCCAAGGTTTCTCACAGGTATTGGATGAATTGACTAACATCCTTGCTCCGGTAACTAGGAGAGAGAGGTTGGGTTTGAGGTGCATTATAATCTAGCATCTATGCGATGCATTCTACTTAGTAGTGACTTCAGAGAAAATGGCAGTACATAGCTATTACTGATGGAAGTGACCAGTCACAGGGGGATTTTAAGCATGGTCAGATTTCTGGCACAGACTGCAACCATGGTGGAGGCCCACATTGGGGGTGGCCTGACACAGCAGTTCACCATAGAAAGAGTTAGAGAGAAGATGGAACTTCTTTGCTACTAGTGATGAGTTTGGACATCTCTTGGCATATAGGTGGACCTTCCTTGGTTTATTCTGTATGCCATTGATTAATGAAAAGATACAGCTACTCTAGTTATTTTCTCCACTTTATTGTGATGTATACCTCATGAATACCTCCCACTCCACCATTCCCATTCCCGAACACCAAATACCACTTAACATTTCTAGTTTTTTACAGTACACTCACAGAGGCATGCAAGATTCCTCTCACATGCAGACATCATATCACATGACCCACACCCGATATACAAACACAATACAGACACAGATATACCCACAACACACGCAACACAGTAAGCAAAGATTCAACATGTGTTCCATCTACACAATAAAGTGCTCATTTCTTCAAAACACTAACAGCACATAGCCAATCTGAAAGAAACAGAACCTCCAAATAAGATAAATCCTCTCAAACTGAACTATAGCTTTTGCCACCTGTGTTGACAGGAGGCATTTACCATAGATTCATCAGTGAGTTTAAAATAATCCATATGTGGTATGGAAGGCCTTTGTGATTGAATTGTAGCAAGTCCCTATTACTGAACAAGAAATTGAGTCCCCAAACTCAGCTGTGTGGCACTTGTAATATGGAGGAAATCAAACATGTGTTTCGTCATACATGCATAAAAATATGTGTAGGTATGCATGTGCATGTATTGTGGGACAATGGAATTTTGACACTCTTCTTCAGTGACAAGAGTTTTACCTGTCTCTAGTCATATGTCTCAACACTGAGACCAGTGTTTGCCTGTTAATTCTTTCACTTATGTCTCTGTAGCTTACACAGGAGGTCTGTAGGTCACACAGGAGGTCAATCAACTAACCCTTGGAGTCACTCTGGTTAGCTTGGGGTCACAGCTTCTTCAGAAAGCAAGGCTGTTTTTCAAGCAGCAGGCCAGCCTTCCTGAAGCAACAGGACATGACTTCTTCCCAATGTTTCCACAGGTCCAGGAGTGTTCTGATGAATGGCTTTGGAGGTCCAGTATTTAAACCTGGTGCCAGCATTTGCGTGGGGGGACTCCCTGTCTTATCCCCACAACTGGTTCTGGACAGTTCTTTCCCTTGACATGGCAGTACATGTTAACACTACATCTCAACACAGCATGTGGAAAACGTCTACCATCTGTGGTCCTACATTTCATTCTGTGCTCCCTGAGGAAGTTGCATTTACAATAATTCACAATTAGAGGTTGTAGTCGGTTCATGTCCTTTACCATTTTTGCAGGTTATATCCCACATTTTGGCCCATGTGCTTGACATTGTCAGCGCTACAAGCTCTCTTAGCAATTATCCATGCTCCTTTACTGCCCAAATACAATAATGTCTAAATATAAAGGATTTACCAATGTATGTGGTCACAGTAAGCTAACAACATAGGGTGCTTTGTATTTGGTTTTTACATTATCCATTCATGCCGATTATGCCTTTATATCACATCGCACAATTGAGAGTGTTTTATGTAAAATTCATACTGCAGGAGCATGGAAAGAACTGAATGTTAGTAGCTGTTGATTCTGTCCTACACAAGGCCACTTTGAATTAGATCCTATAATTTAATTTGGAGTAATAGTGCATAACTGGGCTGTCAGACACTGGCAAAGACTATATGTTTCCTATATTAGGCTCATTACAAGTTCCCAAGTAATACTGATTAAAGAACTATGTGCTTAAAGCTAAATTATATATTTCAATGATTTAGCTTCCCCCCATACGAATTTGCTTTGTCAGACCTAATGAAATTTCCATGTGGAAAAAATATGGAATGTTCTGAGTTTTGCAAATGGGAGAGGGTGAAAACATGTTATTGCAGCATTATATCCTGGCATGCGGTGCAGAATTTACAATGATGAGTAATAGTGCACCAGATAAATACAGCAATCTACAGCCTACATTTCTATTATTTAATGACCAATTTCGATTGTTTCAGCTGACTTTTACATTTCAAATACGTGACATGAGTTAAAGGGTGTGCTTAATAATATTTTCCCACTAACCATTCACACTCAAGTGGTAATTTCGCAGCAATTGATGTAGGGGGTTGAAGGATTAGAACAGGTTTCGAGAATCCATGGATTAAAATATTGCAATAAACAGTGCCACTGGCATTCTTCCTAGGCAAAAGGAGCTCTGGTTATCTTCTTGCTAACAGACATTGGTTTGTTTTTTTGCATGTTCTCACTCTGGATGACTTTCATTTGATTTCAATTCCATATTGGAGCTCTTTTCAACTTGGATTATTTTTGTTCGTGTTTAATGTGTTTATGCTGTCCCAGTTTGAATTTATATTAATTAAATATGAGATTGCTTCCTTGTTTGCTTCTCAAACCATCAGTATTCCACTTCACAAAAAGGTCTCAGAAAATGTACAAGCCAGCACTTGATCAACTTCTGGAGGGCAAAATGTCATCCTTTTTAATAATCCTTGATGTATGCAAATGTGTTGTGTTTCCTTCAAACTTCTTGAAAGATGCTTCCCAGGTAAGCACATTCACTATAACTTCCAATGTATGACCTATTGACTACCACTACCCTTAAAGTGTGTGTGTGGCCTGCAGGCCATGAGTGTGTGCCGTCCTATGGATGAATTTGTCTTTTAGTGTTCTATATTTGTTAAAGACATGCATATTTGATAATTACAACCCTTGTTGCAGTGATATGAAGTAGCAAAATTGTAGTTATAAGCCCTATATTAAAGAAAAAAAACACAAGCTGCCGGTCTTCAGGTCTGCAGCTTTATATTTCTGTTAGTTGTAAAAGGCATTATATAGAAGCAAACTATCCTGTAAAACATTCTCTTTCAGTGCATGTGAAACCTTTTTGATTGATCTTCACATTTTTTGTAATGAAAAAAATGCAGAAACTGATGATGAATAGACTCACTGGGTAAGATGAGAAGGGCAGCCGCGGTCGGTAGTAGGAGTACCTGCAGGGTGGTGACGTGGGGAGAGGGAGGGGCAGGGTGGGGGGTAGTAAACTATGGATTACATATAAATTAATAAAACAAATTTTGTTGCGTGCACTGCATCCCCACATGCGATCCAGTGCACGCAACGAAATTCGTTTTATTAATTTATATGTTAACTTACCTGTAAACCTCCGTAATCCATAGTTTACTACCCCCCTCCCCACGTCACCGCCCTGCAGGTACTCCTACTACCGACCGCGGCTGGAGAAGTGACAAAAGGGGTTCCTCTCGGTGCCAGGATGGATTGTATTACATACAGGTGCAATGGGTGCGTGTGCCAATTTTGTGCACCTCTGGGGCACAGTAGTATTTCAGATGCTTTTTCACTCCTCCTGTAATACTGATGTACTGGCATTATCTTAAGAAGTTGTTCCGTCGTAAGTATGGGGGCAGTTAGTGCACCCCCAAGGGTTCCCTCTAAAAAGGGGGTTGAGGGGCTGTCCTTGGCCGTACCTAGACATCCCCTACAGTTGGGTGCAGGGACATAATGCACCCTCCGGTAGAAGGAGACCTGCCCCAACTTGAAAGTGCAGGCTGGTGCCTCTTGCACTGTGAAAGCTGGACCCGCTGCTTCGATCAGCCAGTCTGTCTTTCCCTAATGTGCCTGGGAGCGTGAGAATTTGTGGCTGACCTGGAGGCAATGCATTACATGTAATAGGGGGCATTGTGCCTGATTGCGTCTGGCACACCTAGTTAAAGGTGTACGCCACCTAGTCCTTGGTAGACATATCCAAGCTGTTCTATCTCCCTGTAGCAGCTGCTGCAAATTTTCCTTAAGATCATGCAGGTTTTTCGATAAAGACGATCAAATTGCCTCTTGACATCAGTGAAGTCCCAATGTGCACCACCCTAGAGGAATACTTAACTTCCCCTCTCTAAATTCGTTGGTTGCAATACCTTTTGAAACAGGCAGGGATCTGTACTTGACAGAGCACCTCCATTTATGACTGCCTAGTTGTGGAGATACAGGTCCTGATTCGCAATCATGACAGAATCTTGAGACATTACGAAGAATCTACCCCAAGTGCAAAGACTCCCCTACGACTGCGGGACCTCCACCATGAGTACGCGGGCCCTTTGTAAATCAGCCCCACAATCTGTATATTAAAGCCAGATCATTTGTCCCAGACCCATCTTTCTGCAGTCAGCTTCCTATATTGATTTGACAAGAACCCAAACATTTTCGTATGAGAAAAAAACTTTTCGCGACTTAAAAAGTTCCACCTAGGTATGTGTAATATTGTCAGAGAAAACTTTTAAGTTGAAAGTTGAGTGATAGTTTGTGCCAGTTTTGGAGCCACATATTGATGATATTTTAGCATCCTCTATATTTCATGACATATAGCTATAGTTTATGACATTATTATACCTATATGTAACTGTTGTCTGAAGTCATGCAACCTTACCCTGCTATCTAAATGGTGGGACTTTTAGAGCTTTTCATTTACCCATCTTGTTCCTTCCAGGTGAATTATCATTCCTATGGTATGACAACAATTTATTTGTGAGGGGTAGGATGAAGCAATGTAAGGAAGGGGTTAGAGCCAAAAGGAGATGCTCTTTACATACTGAAGAGGACAGGAAGTTCCTACATTTTGCTGGAAACGTCCTTTAGGAGGAAGCCAGAATCACATTGTGCATTCACAGCGCCGGCAACAGAACGAACAGTGTTTAGCACGCATTTGTTCTGTGCGCAAGTTGTTACAACAACATGCTTTAGGGGGGGCGCAATGGTGGAGTGATGTTGGAATTAAAGTCCAACACCTGCCCTACTGTTGCGCCGACTGGAGTTGGAATAGTAAATTAAACTGTTCCAATATCCTGCTCCCACTAAGGCAAGTCATTAAAACGACTTGCCTGCAGAACAAATGCATGCTAAGGACGCATTCCTTCAAGTGACGGAGTTCCAACGACATGCGTGAAAAACACATTCGAAATTCCCTCATACATTCGCATTTTGCAGAACTAGATTTTTTCATCAGCTCTTAAATCTATGGCTTTGGAAAATTGTCTTCAACCCTGTGCTATAAAATGTACCTTTTGGTCTTAATGTTTTAAGAACTTTCTTGTAGCAATAAATCTTCAAACAACGTTTTGAAGGTCAAGCTTTTTGGTCGAACTTAAAGTCGTAATAATTCATGCGTTTCTTTTCATTGCTGCCTGTGAAACTATGAATACATTGGTAGTCTTGTTTTTAATTGATCTTCAAAGTGCACCATTTAAAATATAATAAACCTGTGTTTTGAGTAAGAGTCCTGGCTCAAATCTCCCCGCCCACCCGAGAGTGGGTTTGGTCATGCTGTCTTCCCTGGCTCCATGCCATAATTTATTCTGCAGTCAGTCCCTCTGTTATCGTTTTTCGAAGTGCACAAATTAATGTCCATTGAAGGATAAATTGTGTTCAGTTGACAAAGAAATCCTTTAAATATATCTATAAATATTCCATTTAAAAAGAAGCATTTTACCATTAATATTGCTTTGTCAATTCCCGCTTTTGCAGCAGTCACCTGACCTCAAAACAAAATAGCACATAATCAATTACAAGAATAGATTTTTTAGAATGGTAGGGAATATGGCACCAGTCAGTTCCTGTTATACCAAGACTTTTAAATGAAATAGAAAACACTAGAATCATAACAAACTCTCCCATACCTCTTTGAAATCAATTGACTGGGATTAGAAACATTGATTTAAGGCTCAAGAACAGTGGATCTTATTTGATATGATAAACAGCATTTGATCCAGAAGCTTCTCTGAAAAAAACTTCTTTTTATTGAATACCTGAATCAATAGTAATGGAAAGATAGGGTAATTCGAAGATTCTGTGGACTGATCGAGGCAAGTATGCAATTTTCCCTGAAGTTTCTTATTGTTTCCCATTACTTTTTGTGGTCAATTTAATGGGCCTAATTCGCCAACAAAACGTCACAAAAAGTCATATGCATATTTCTGACCTAGATTGGATGCAGGTTTTTGACATTTTAGAATTCACAAAGCAATTCCAGGGCACATCTGGAAACCAAGATTAACACTTTTTAAGGTGTATTTATGGCAAATATTTGTGAATCATCATGGGTGATTATGCAGGAGCACTTATGCAGGCTCTAGTTTTCACATTGTACAATTGCACATGGAGAAATGCTAGTGCACATGTGCAGTAGAACTTTTTCATTTTTTTCTAGAAGGGACATATTTTTCCATGTGTAAAGACTCTTTCCATGCACCCCCTTCAATAATGTGGATCCCCCTGCCTCTTCCCACCCTAGAAAGTCATTTAATCAGGTACTTTACCAGGAGTAAATCACTAAACATTTCCAGGGTAAGAAAAAGCTTTCGAGAATACCCATAAACTCTGGCATTTGTGGCTATTCCTAAAGTTTCCATGGCATTCCCAGCCTATGACGTCCTCTCCATTGGAATTTATTCAGGCAAAATATTAGTCCATCAGAGCCATTTTCCCTTCCTATCTGCCTGTGTTCACCACTCCCGAAAGGCCCTGCTGAGGTGGGACTTCATCTCCCAGCATTCCCCCAAGGTGTGTAGGGCCCAGTGGCATTGGTGAACAAACGGTCTTCATAAGCGCTGCTTGACTGCTGCGGCATGGGACGTGTGCAGAATTTGCCCTAGCCAAGACCGGACCAAAACAAGGCCAAGACCGGGACAAGAGCAGCCCGTCTGCACCCGTCCGTGGCAGACCGAGGCCGGGCAGGGCCCTGTCTCTTGGCCCTACAGATTGAGGAAAACTATTGTAAGTGTTTGACCTTTGCATTCCTTCCTTAGATCACCTGCATAGGGGTATTTCATAATGTGATGGGGAAGAAAAGTCGAATGGGACTTAAGGGGCCTAATGGGGAAGAGAAGGGCACCTGCATAACTCCGTCAATAACTACCTATCTGGCTTTGGCTATGGGGGCAATTTCCACAGAATTCAATCTGGTCAAAACCACTTAGAAGTGGTAAAAAAACAGATATCCGATCCCTCTCTCCTGCTCACTGAGTCTCAGTTGGACGTTGCTGCTGAGGAACTGAATCCAGCTCCAAATGTTACTGAAGCGAGGAAGGACATAATTACTAACAGAAAGTTATGAGGGGAAATAAGAATGAAAGCAAGCAAAATAACCCATGTGTGGCACATGACAGCACTAGTGAAATAATCTTGGAATCATCTAGCTCTACCTCTTCAAAAAGACCACCGCCATCTAGACGGAAGCAGGATGAAGTAAGGAAACCTAACCCACCCCAAAAGGACTGCCCGCTCATGGATTGCCGTCGTAGGGATCCAAATGGATCTTCTTCACCCTCTTGTCTTACACATCAAGCAGCTGATAATTATATATCAATGGATAACATCAATGGCGCTTTTAAAAACTGATCCCAGACCATCATGCGTTCTGTGGAGAGCACGTTAGTATCCTTTAGGGAAGAAATGCTAGGTCAGATAAAACTCCTATCAGAAATAATTCAACACTGGCTGAGGCTCTTCATAGAGATACTTTGTGTAATAAAGGAGAATATCAAGTAGTCCCCTCACACTCCCAAATCATCCAACAGCCAGGAAATAGTGTTCTCAGTGGTCATCTGATCTCCCAGAACACAGCGGCTAAAGAAAAAATTGTTGTAAATCAGGAGAGCTGACATTTTTACCTCATTATGGATAACCATACTCCCAAATATTCCCAAAGATTTCTTTCTTCCAAAGGTCAACAAGACAACCTGCATCTACCTCCAGAAGGTGCCCCCTATTAGGTTGTCTTGGAGGGGGGTTTCACCTTTGATAGAATGAGTAGTTCAATTCAATTCAATTCAATTCAAGTACGTTTTTATTGTGTATGATTATTTAAACTCTTTACAATAAAACCATCCTTTAAAAAGGCCTTATAGTAATGATTATTTTAAAACAAAATCTTTACAGTAAAAACCACTACTTAGGAATTTCATTGTTATGTTATGTTATGTTATGTTATGTTATGTTATGTTATGTTATGTTATGTTATGTTATGTTATGTTATGTTATGTTATGTTATGTAGGCCATGTTCGTATTAAGCAGCAAAAGTCAGACTTATGGTTGAAAGTGCAGTAAAAATTTTTGGAGAAATAATTGGTTTAAAACAAAATCTTTACAATAAAAACAAAACTTAAGTGTATCATTTGGAAGTCAGTTAATAAAACCTGTAGAAAGTGCGGCGAGCAGCGGTTAGTGCGTTTTAATGTAGACCAGGTTTGTACTGAGCAGCAAAAGTCCGTCTTATGGTTGAAAGTGCAGTAGATGGTTAGGAAGTCAAGAGCAAAAGGAAAATAGCCCACTATTTCTAAATTTCTTACGGGATGATCCCAATGGGTAAAAGCCACGAAAATAAAGCCAGAGTGCAAGCGGGGAACAGGTTGCTGGAAAGAGAAATTGTGGGAAATGCCAAGATTAAATATGGCGGCTGTGCCTTGTGTTCTTCTCAGCTCTGGTGTCCTGCATGCTTGAGGGCCTTCTCAACCCCTTGTATAAACTTAACTGTCCTGGTGATTGAGCCTTGATTACATGTGTTGAAGCAGGACAGGATGGCTTCCCTATGGGTATGCACCCCTTTCTGGATCCATAGGGGCCGTAGGTGTTTGTGCCGCATGTCCAGGGTGTTGCTGCAAAGGCACATGGCGTGAACAAGGTTTCTCTTGCCTTCCCACATAGGCTGCACGTTGTCCCCTTTGGTGCCCTTAGCCAGGGCTTGCTATGAGGTAACGTAGGCAGGTCTCCCAGTTGGCAGCATAAAAATGTCCTTTTTGTCCTGAGAATTTGGAGCTTAGCCCAAATATATTTGAGCTTTTGGTGTTATGTAGCTCTTTATATTAAACAAGTCGAGGGAGAAGAGGGCTTGAAAAAATAACAATAAACTTTATCGCTATCAAGGTCCAGCATACATGCCCTAGCAATGGTGAAAACATAAGGTATGCAGTTCCTAGCATTAACGCAAGGTGTGACAGAATAACAAGTGAGTCACACAGTGGTGACAGGAAACTATAGTGAGAAGCAGGAGTAAAGGTTACTCCTTATTTGGAAAAGAAGACCCTCACACACCCAACAAGCGGGTGTCTTGCTTCATCACCGGGTCTTTGCTCCTTATCGGGCCGGCAAGTGCAATGCCCGATCAGGCACCTAATAGGGCCTTCCTAGCGGAGATCTTTTATTCCAACGCCGGTGAGTGATGTGTGTGTGGGGTTGAAGAAACAGTATTAAGATATATGTGAGTGTAGGTGCAAATGGAGTTAAAGTGATTAAAACAGGGGTAGGTGATCCACTAAATAATTTTAATGCAGTGTGGTCACCATCCTGGTTAAAAAATATATACAGTCTGCACATGTGACACCAATAGTTAAGTGAGTGTATGTGCTGACGTGATCAAGAGGTCTAAGAGGAAATAAGAATGAAAGCAAGCAAAATAACCCATGTGTGGCACATGACAGCACTAGTGAAATAATCTTGGAATCATCTAGCTCTACCTCTTCAAAAAGACCACCGCCATCTAGACGGAAGCAGGATGAAGTAAGGAAACCTAACCCACCCCAAAAGGACTGCCCGCTCATGGATTGCCGTCGTAGGGATCCAAATGGATCTTCTTCACCCTCTTGTCTTACACATCAAGCAGCTGATAATTATATATCAATGGATAACATCAATGGCGCTTTTAAAAACTGATCCCAGACCATCATGCGTTCTGTGGAGAGCACGTTAGTATCCTTTAGGGAAGAAATGCTAGGTCAGATAAAACCCCTATCAGAAATAATTCAACACTGGCTGAGGCTCTTCATAGAGATACTTTGTGTAATAAAGGAGAATATCAAGTAGTCCCCTCACACTCCCAAATCATCCAACAGCCAGGAAATAGTGTTCTCAGTGGTCATCTGATCTCCCAGAACACAGCGGCTAAAGAAAGAATTGTTGTAAATCAGGAGAACTGACATTTTTACCTCATTATGGATAACCATACTCCCAAATATTCCCAAAGATTTCTTTCTTCCAAAGGTCAACAAGACAACCTGCATCTACCTCCAGAAGGTGCCCCCTATTAGGTTGTCTTGGAGGGGGGTTTCACCTTTGATAGAATGAGTAGTTCAATTCAATTCAATTCAAGTACGTTTTTATTGTGTATGATTATTTAAACTCTTTACAATAAAACCATCCTTTAAAAAGGCCTTATAGTAATGATTATTTTAAAACAAAATCTTTACAGTAAAAACCACTACTTAGGAATTTCATTGTTATGTTATGTTATGTTATGTTATGTTATGTTATGTTATGTTATGTTATGTTATGTAGGCCATGTTCGTATTAAGCAGCAAAAGTCAGACTTATGGTTGAAAGTGCAGTAAAAATTTTTGGAGAAATAATTGGTTTAAAACAAAATCTTTACAATAAAAACAAAACTTAAGTGTATCATTTGGAAGTCAGTTAATAAAACCTGTAGAAAGTGCGGCGAGCAGCGGTTAGTGCGTTTTAATGTAGACCAGGTTTGTACTGAGCAGCAAAAGTCCGTCTTATGGTTGAAAGTGCAGTAGATGGTTAGGAAGTCAAGAGCAAAAGGAAAATAGCCCGCTATTTCTAAATTTCTTACGGGATGATCCCAATGGGTAAAAGCCACGAAAATAAAGCCAGAGTGCAAGCGGGGAACAGGTTGCTGGAAAGAGAAATTGTGGGAAATGCCAAGATTAAATATGGCGGCTGTGCCTTGTGTTCTTCTCAGCTCTGGTGTCCTGCATGCTTGAGGGCCTTCTCAACCCCTTGTATAAACTTAACTGTCCTGGTGATTGAGCCTTGATTACATGTGTTGAAGCAGGACAGGATGGCTTCCCTATGGGTATGCACCCCTTTCTGGATCCATAGGGGCCGTAGGTGTTTGTGCCGCATGTCCAGGGTGTTGCTGCAAAGGCACATGGCGTGAACAAGGTTTCTCTTGCCTTCCCACATAGGCTGCACGTTGTCCCCTTTGGTGCCCTTAGCCAGGGCTTGCTATGAGGTAACGTAGGCAGGTCTCCCAGTTGGCAGCATAAAAATGTCCTTTTTGTCCTGAGAATTTGGAGCTTAGCCCAAATATATTTGAGCTTTTGGTGTTATGTAGCTCTTTATCACAACCCACCGATGTGACCTTTTGCCTAGAGTAGCCCTGTCTTCGAGTGATGATTAGATTTTTGAGGATTTGGAGGCTATTTTTTTTAATGGATCTTGACTGGCAGTTTTAAACCATAATTCCCAAAATAATAATATGTTGATGGTTTCATTAAGGTATTTGTTGGCTGATAAGCGTGTTCCCTTTGTTATCTCTTCCCATACATAATGGTTCATTCCGTTTCCATCAGAACTTTTCAGTTTGTAACAAACGGTAGTCAAGAACGCCCTTCTTGCGGGTGAATGTTTTGCTAGCCCCAACTCAAGCTTAATTTGTGCTGGGGAGGTACAGCGCAGGAGTTTGAATATTTGCCTATATATTAGATTCACAGCTTTGTCCAATGCTAAGATGTCTTTCCCACGAAGGCCTTCACTGCCATAGGCCAAGGTGGGAACTACCTTGGCTCTGGTGATTTAAAAAATCGGGGTGTGTGAGGGTCTGCTTAAATGGTTTGATATTATTCCAAGGTTGGGTGCGAGGGCAAGACCTTTCTTTTTCTTTTCTTATTTAAACGACCTGAAAAAGCCATCCTTATCAAAAATAAGCCCAAGAAATTTGTAGCTTTTTGTTTCCTCGACCCTGTTCCCCCCTAGTTCCCAGTTGACTTTCCCCTTCAGTGTTTTTGTTGTGTGTATCGTGATTTTGTTTTTTTGCTGTTTATTATCATCCCGTTTGTATCTGCAAATTCCTTGGTTGCCTTCATTAAGCGCTTCATCCCCACTCATGTTCTGCTGAGCAGCACTAGGTCACCTGCATATAATAAATGGGGCAGATAGATGGGCCCTAGTTTGGAGGCGTGCGAGTTGGTTGAGGTGAGTACTGGTGGAAGGTCTGCTAAAAATAAGTGAAAAAGCACCAGTTCCAGCACACACCCCTGTTTTAGTCCTCTTGTTGTGGGTATGGCCCTTGACAGATTTCCTTGTTGCCTAATTTAGTCACACAAAAACTAGACTATGGGGGGTCATTCCCAGTGTGCACTAGAGAGCTAGTCCTTTGCAATGTTATTAACCACTCATTAATACTCCTTGTAAACGTTCTACTTCCCGTGGCCCACCGTCTACCGACCACTATTTTACAAACATTAGCAATAATTTAGCCCTGACCTAGGTATTGCAATATAATGCTTCTATTGCCTTAGAAGGTGAGGAGCAATTTGCCATTTCTGCAGTTTTGCACATAGTTTGTTCCAGTCCATCCGGTTGTAGGCTGCCTGGTAGTCAATGTAGCATAAATAAAGGGGAGCTTTGAGGCTTTTCAGGAGCTAACTATTAACAACATTACATTTGTTATCATACCTGAGCTCCGTATGAATCCTGTTTGGGCGTAGGGGATTATGGATGTTTTTTCTGCCCAGTCCCTTAGATGCTCAAAGAGGACACCTGTGTAATATTTGGCCTTGTTATCAATCAAGGTGATCAGCCTATAGTTACCTGGTACAAGTTTGTCACCCCTTTTATGGATGGGGGAGATGATGGAGCCTCTTCATGATGGTGGAATAGTCCCCTAGGCTAGAGTGCAGTTAAAGAGAGGTGCTAGCAATTTAGCCCACGTTGCTGGGTTTGTTTTGTATAAGGCATGAGGGATGCCATTTGGTCTTGGTGCCCTTGTGGTTCACCCCTTTGATATCTGCCGCTGCGCCTCCTCTGATGTAAGAAAGATTGTGCCAGGCATATCTGTCGACTCCTCTGAATCCTGTTAGGGACTTCCCCACTCCAGATTGTGTCTGGTTGTGTCTGGGCCCTCTTATTGGGTAAAGTGGGCTTGCAGATGGATGACCCAGTTGCCTTACGAGACGTTTGAGCCAGGCCCTCCGGTGGAGGTTGTTTTAGGGTATTCACGGTCTTCCAGAAGGTCCTTAGGTTGTTGTGTTTGATGTCCCAGTTAAATTTTGCCCAGAGAGAATCAGGCATTTCCCTTTCATCCCTCAGCATGATCATGTTTAATTTTTGTAAGAGGTTCCTTCTGAGGGCTCTGAGGGCTTTGTTCACTTTTGGAGTTTTACTGGCTTGTGGCAGTTTAGCTGAGTGGATTGACAAGCCCAGATTGAATACATCCAATTTTTACTTTTGTTGAAAACTGCTTGGTGGTTGTGAATTCTACCCATTTGTCAATTATTGTACTCTGCAACTCCTCGGCCCTTTGCTGGTGCTTAGCTTCCTCCTGTTCCAAGTGCTCAATTGTTTCAGATGATCATTTGTTTCTTTTGAGATCTATTGAATATGTAGTCCCAGCTACTTCTGTAGTTTTTCTGTTTTCTGTTGAGAGCCTGGCCAGGTCCATCTCCTGAGATAGATGGTCACTTTCCATTCTCAGGTGCAGTCTGAACATAGTCACTAGGTCTAGCAGTGGAAGTGATACCAAGGTATGATCTGTTATTGGACTCGCTGATCAAGAATGGAACTAGAGTGCTGGGGGGATGTGCCCTTTGGTTTGGCCAACGAGCGCTCATATCCCCAGGTGCTTCAGTTTCCCGAGCAGGGCCAATCCCTGCTGATCTTTTCTGCCTACGGTAAGTTGGCTTTGCATTGCAATAGCCCACTTCCGTTCCTTGGCCTCTAGTATTTTGCTACTGGTGTTTTGGCCTATCAAGGTCATGTCGAAGTCCCTGTCACTATCAGGGGAGTATTTGGATGATCTCCCTCTAATGTAATCACTTAGCTTTGTAAATAGCTCTCGGCTGTCTTTCTATGTTGGTGCCATGTATAGATTGACCAGGAATAGCCATTGTTCCTTCCCCTTGAGTGATATTGATAGGTGCACTATTTGAATCCAATCTTGGTTTGTGGTTTCTACCTTGCATTTTGTCTTTAATGCTGTTTCCAGCACCAAAACTTAGCCTCTCTTGTGGCTGCTTTGGTGGCATGGGCGAATCCCGTAATTGGGATTGATTCAATTGCCCGTATCTCTTGGAGTGCTATTATAGTGAAAGTATTAAAATAACTCAGTGTATCAGGGTCAATAGATGGAGTACAAGAGGACTATCGAAGTCTCATAAATAAATCAGCACACTGGTGCAAGGGAAGTGCAGGTTGTCATTTTGAAGTAGCTGACAAAATCATCACAGCTCGTAGGGTAAACTGGGTAGGTCCTACAACAAAATCATCAAGGGTGGTTCTTAATTTTAAAGACCAAGATTGTTTTCATTTTTTACTGTCATGTTTGAGCCATCTCCCACCTCAATATTCTAAGAACAGCTATTTTGTTCTCCACCATCCATCAATTCCCCCAACGCATGGAGCCATGTAGGTCGGAAGAAGAATTTGCAAGGAATAGCCCCTGTGGCTCCAAGTGTACGTACCAATCAGATTGATGTTCTATTCAGTCTCTCAGAAAATGACTGAGGCCCTATGGTAGCCACTCCAGTTAGAGAAAATGGCCAGCTGGGTTTCCATCTCTTAAACTTCTGCTGGTCCCCGGCCGGCTATATATCCAAATATAGCCAAGAATCGAGATAAGTGTGGCCAAGAACAGCAGTTTTTATCTTGGAATATTGTGGGATTTTGTCAGAACCTCTCTAATGAGGACTTGCTATCGATTTCTTCAAAACTTTGAAATAATATGCTGTCAGGAGACCTGGACAACAGATCCTATACATATTGATGGCGTTAAATCTTATTGCTCTTCTGCAACCCACTAATCTACAGGAAGGGGAAAGAGGGGCCTTGTGCTCTGTAGCAACTACAAATTTGAAGGTTAAGGTTTTAGGAAACAATCCATGTTATCAAATCTTAATCTCTGTCAGTCGAACTCAACCGATATTTTATTAATTATTTTTTATGTTTATTGTTTTTCAATGCAACCAGTGGGTATCATTGAAGAGATGAGGAAGTTAGTAATGGATTTTACTTATAGCAAGAGTAACCATATATCATTCATATGGGCCGGTGATTTTAATAATGTGAAATGTACCCATAGCGGGAGCCATATCTGTGGGTTTTCAACCCGCCAGGAGGCAGATGCCAGTATGGAGGAGCCTTAAATCAGATAGCTCTTACACAATATTTGTCTTTTTCATCAGACATTTATAGTCAGGGAGATGTAAGTCCTCCCACATTTGTAGGAAGAGGTAAGGGTAGCATTATAGATTTTGTGTTACTATCAACAGACCTGTTTCAAATAGTAGATAGCTAGGAGGTGTGCCCCCCTGCCTCACAGTGACCATGACCCCATTACCTTACATGTTTCTATTTGCTTGCAGTATGCTTTAATGGGTACAATTAAGCCCCCTGTTCAATATTCTGCAAACAAGTGGGTTCGTATGAAATGGGACCATGTTGACCCAAACATGTATTTCGAATAATTGATTACAGTGGCATATTATGATTTTACTTGCTGTCTTTCCACAAATGCTGACCCAAATAAAATCCAGGGAAGTTTTACTGCAATCCGTGGAACTGTTTCATGTATGCTGAATGTAAATAAGCCCTCTCCACTCGTGGTTCACCCCAGACTGCCCTGTCGTGCTTAAAGTTCTTAAAACTGCCACCAATAAAATCATGCGTAATATAGGGGCTGTTAGGGTAACAAGGAATAACTATAAACAGGAACTAGAAACTAGGAAATTAGAAATCAGACACAAGGCCTGGGAGGTTTTGGAGAAAGCGTCCAAATTGAAAGATAATAGAGCTTTCTGGGAAGTTATAAATCATAATTTTTTCACTGATAGCTCAGCCTCTTGTTCGGAGGGCCACATTCCTGAACAGGGCTGGATTTATCACTTTTCCCTTGTTTTTAATCCAGGCAGTCAAACAGGGGAGCACTACCGGGAATCAAGGTAGATCCCCTTTTTTTCTAATGAGCAACGGCAAGGAGATTTTATTAACTTAGCAACTGTCACTAACGTAGTAATGAGAGTAGCAGCTGGGAAGCCCCAGGCCCCGATGGGGTCCCAATAGTCCCGTGTAAGCACAATTCAGAATTTTGGGCACCACTATTCACAAATGTTTTAAGAGCAGTGGTCAAGGAGGCTCCACTTGATTCTTGGAGAGAAGCCATCAGAGTACAAATATATAAGAAGGGTGATAGGAATCTCCCTGTATTCTACCCCCCAATATCATCATTAGACTCTACTGAAAAAATCCTAGAAAAAGTCATTTTGGCCAAACTGGAGGATTTGGCAGAGGCCAACACATTTTTTCCAAGTGTGCTGGGCTTCTGTCCCAGCTTAGGGACTGTGGCACTCTTAAATTTTCCATATTAGTGGGAAAATATGTCAAAGCCAGAAGAGGGGCCTTACACGTGGCCTTTATGGACCTCTCCTGTGCTTTTGACTCAGTTAATAGGGGCAAATTGCGGGAACTTTTGAGCTTGCAGGAGTTGTTCCCCTCATTATTGGATCTGGCTAGGGGCCTACACTGTAATACATCTACAAAAGTATGCACAGCATGGGGATTGCACACATTCTGTAAATGTTGGTCGCAGGTTGAGGCAGGGCTGTATATTGACCAGATTTCTGTTTTTATTTTAAATTAATTCTTTAGATGTTTGTTTAGGCTCCTGCAGAAAAGATGTCCCCAGAGAAGGATCCCGCAAAGTCCCAGTACTTTATATGCGGACGACGCAGTCCTCATAGCACAAACAGCAAATGCTCTCCAGAATGTTTTATGGACTTTTCTTTTTATTTGTCTGCATAATCTTTATTATTTTATTTTTTTTTATTTATTTTTTTTGAAACCGTTTATTACAAAACTCAAAAAATATACAAAGATGGGCCTACAACCTTCCGGCCGGCCGCTAGTAGACAAAAGGAGCATATGATACACATTGTAGAGCGTGTGTTGCGGCTGAGGAAGATGCACAGGAGTTAGCAGCGTCGATAGCCACACCATCCGGACCCCACTGTACGGTTTCATTTTAAACTGAAAAAACAACCAGAAAAACAAACCCACAAGGCAATCCACAATTCGAAATAGCAGCATGTGCTCCCCTGAGAGGGGGACCCTACCAGTCCATAGGAGTATCAAGAAGGGGAAGAGATCAGGAATAGGGCTGGGTAAACTCAATGCCCGGAACAAGGAAGATGGGTCGGCTAAGGGGATGGGGCAGGCGACGGATCGGGCAATAACGGCGGAGCACAAATTCCCCCGCGGTAGGCGTTCCAGGGGCCCCATACTTTCACCCATGTCCCAGGCTTACCTCTCGCCACATACACCACCTTTTCCCGAAAAATGCACCAATCCATATGTTCCTTCCAGGCCAAGACAGTCGGGGACCTCTGGGATCCCCACAGTTGAGCAATATCACGCTTGGCCACCATATATCCCAGAGTCACCCACCACGTCTGTGGCGCCGAGTAGTCGGTAGGTTCCCATCCATTCAACAGGCATCTCCTCGCTTCGGGTAGCAGCACCACATGCGTAACCACACGCAGGACCTCATGCACACCACGCCAGAATCGCTCCACCTCCGGGCATTCCCACAGTATATGTAGAAAGGTCCCCAAAGCGCCACACCCACGCTTACACAACCCGTCCACAGCATAACCCATACGCAGGAGCCTTGGCCCCGTCATGTAGACTCTGTGGAGTATCTTGAGCTGGACGAAGCGAAGGCGGGCCGGTATGGCCACCTCTTTCGGGGAGGCCACCGCGGAGGTCCAGTCCTCGTCGTCCAGCTCCAGTCCATCGGCAACCCAAGCCTCACGAAGGGCAGTCAGCAATCCCGAGCGGTCATTGATCAGTTTTTTGTAGATCAGTGAGATCGTGCTGTCCGGAACGTGTCCATCCAGCACTCTATCCTCCAGGGGGGAATACTCCGGGATGGATGCAACGTCCGGGAAGACGGAGCCCAGTGCATGACGGATCTGCAAATACCGAAAGTACTCCCTGTCATGCAACTGGAATTCCGTCTGCAGCATCTCGAACGTTTTAAATCCTCCCCTCGTCCAGAGATCCCCCACTTTGCTGATGCCTATCATGTCCCACTTCTCGAAGCCCTTCGAGGTCCACAGGGAGCCCAACTGCTCGGACGCGTATAGTGGCGATGCCCGGGTCAGACGGTCCTTCCACCCCATCGCCGCGTGCCACACTCGCACCATGACACGCGTGGGGCCGGTCAGCCGAGCGTCGGGCGCGCTGGAGTAGAGCGCTCGATTATAGTCCCCACCCGGGAGTAGCATCTTATCCATTTCGAATGCCGGGTTTAAGGCGGGCCCGTACAGGCCGTGATTAATCGCAGCCAGCTGGGAGGCCCAATAGTACCGTTTGATATCCGGGAGGGCGATCCCTCCGTCATACCATGGGAGCGTCAGCTTCGCCAGCGCGATACGCGGCCTCCCGTCCCAGAACAGGCGGCGCTGCAAACTCTCCACCTCACGGA
This sequence comes from Triturus cristatus, assembly GCF_964204655.1. NCBI lineage: Eukaryota > Metazoa > Chordata > Amphibia > Caudata > Salamandridae > Triturus > Triturus cristatus. The sequence continues at coordinate 1,579,037,888 of NC_140590.1, forward strand.
AGTAGCGTGCTGGGACGAGGTCCATAGTATTCTGCAAAGCGTACAGGAAACGCGGCAGAGACATCATCTTAAACAATGCCGCCCGGCCGAGCGGCGAAAGCGGCAAGCGCCGCCAGCGCGTGACATCTTCCTTCAGGCGCCGGAGGGGGGGAAGCAAGTTCCGATCATACCGGGCCTCCGGGTCCAGAGTAATGAAGACACCCAGGTACCGAAATCCCTGCGGGGCGATCTGGATCGGACAGCCCTGCGGGAGAATAGGAGCCTCCCCAGAGAGAACATACACACACGATTTAGCCCAGTTGATGACAAGGCCGGAGTTACGACCAAATGAATGCAAAACATCAACCAGTACTATCAGTGATTTACGTGGGGAAGCTAGGTACAAGAGGATGTCATCAGCGTATAGGGATACGCGGTCCTCATACTCGGGGGTCCAACGGAGACCACAGATGGAAGGCTCCCACCGCAGCCACTCCGCCAGGGGCTCCAAGGCATGCGCAAAAAGGAGCGGCGATAAGGGGCAGCCCTGCCGCGTGCCCCGGCCCAGCTCGAACGGAGCCGATACTCTACCGTTCACCACCACCTGCGCCAATGGGCCCGAATACTGCAATTTGACCCAACTGATGAACCCTGCGCCAAAGCCAAACTTCCTAAGCATCGCCCAGATGTATGGCCATTCAAGCGTGTCAAACGCCATAGTGGCGTCCAAGGACGCCAAAATGGCCGGCTCCCGTATGTACTGAACACGTGCGAGCACCCCATGCAAACGCCGCAAGTTAAGGGCCGTGTTACGATGGGGAATAAAGCCGGACTGATCCTGGTGAACCAGTTCGCCCACCACGCCGACCAGCCGATTGGCCAGGACCTTGGCGAGAATTTTGGGCTCCGCGTTCAGTAGCGAAATGGGCCGATAGGATGTAACCCGGTCCCGAGGTCTCCCCTCCTTGTGGATAACCACGATTGTAGCCAGACACTGGTCCAGCGGGAGGGAGCCCACCGAATGAGCCTCCAGGAACATCGATCGGAGATGTGGAGCCAGCGTATCCGGTCGCAACTTGTACAACTCGATGGGGAGACCATTAGGACCCATGGCCTTGCCGGAAGCGACCGAACGTATGGCGAGGGCGATTTCGTCGGAGGTTGGAGCGGCGTCCAACGACACTCTGTCCTCCTCCGAAAGGGAAGGCAGCGCGATATCCCTGAGCAGGGCACGGGAATCCTCTTCAGAGCGGGAAGACACCGGGGAATACACCCCACGGAAATAATCCGCGAAGCAGGAGACAATTTCTTCCGGCTCAGTAACACACACACCGTCCGTTTTCTCAATCAGCGGGACTACACGACTCGCTCTCTCCTTCTTGTCCAGCCACGCAATCAATTTACCAGCCTTATCACCCACATCATACAGTCTCCCCTGTTGCTCTCTACTGAGGCCCCTGGCCGCCTCCGTGACGAGGGCCCTATAGGCCGCTTGCTTGAGTTGGAGGACATGTAATACGGCATCCGTCACCCCACATTCTAGATTACCCTCCAACTCGGCTATCTCAGCTTCCACCCGGGTCACCTCCTCCCGCTCGCGCCTCCGGGTGTGGGAAATGAGGGACAGGGCCTCTCCTCGTAGTACTGTCTTGAATGCCTCCCACAGTGAGACAGCCGACGGCACGGACCCCACATTCTCGTCAAAATAGCGCTGGAGGGATTTAATCAATTCAGCGCGAATGGTGGGGTCGCGCAGGTACCAGGGATTGATCGGGACCACCCTACCCTCACCCCTCGGAAAAAGATCCAGGTGTAACAGGAGCGGGGAATGGTCCGAGATACCCCGTGCCAAATGACGCACCTCTCCCACCCTCCCAACATAGGCCGCCGGGACCAGGACATAATCTAGTCGTGAGAGACTACCATGGGCCCCCGAATGGAAGGTATACTGTAACTGCGTGGGATGTTTTAAACGCCAGCAATCCACCAATCCCAAGGTGTCCAATAGACCAGATAGCCACGCTTGGGCCCGGGGGAGGTCCCTAGGGGGGTGACGATCCACAGTCCCGGAAACCACCGCATTGAAATCCCCCCCCACCACCAGAATCCCCCCCGGTAGGTCAAGGAGGAGGCGCCCCAGGTCCGCAAAGGTAGTCGACTGCAGCCCCGGCGGGACGTATACTGACACAAAAACGACCACTTTGCCCTCCATCCTTCCCACCAAGACCACGTAACGTCCCCTGTCGTCATGGAGCACCTCATCAATCTCCAACGGGAGCGAGTTCTTAACCATGATGCCCACACCCCTTGAGCCCGACGTGAAGCCCGAATGGGCCACTAGGCGATAGCCACGTCGATTCATGGCGCAGAAGGAGTTGCCAATGAGGTGTGTCTCCTGCAGAAAAACTACATCGGGCGAGATTCGCTTCAAGAACTGCAGGACCACACCCCGTTTTATCCTGTCCCCCAGTCCATTCACGTTCCAGGACAACAGAGTTAGTTCCCTACCCCCCATCGTAGACAGAAGCCACCATTTGTCCCCCCGAGAGCACTATAGAGCTAGCACAATAATACTTTTGCCTTGTGGTAAAAACGAACAACACCCCCCCATCCCTGCCCACCCGCCCCAACAAAACTCCCCCCTCCCTGCACCCCTGCATGAGCCCGAACAGCCCCCCCAACGTGCAGTGTGCCTGTCGCCCCATATATATAGTAAAAACTAGCTAAACCCCCTAGAGGAGGAAGGAGAACCCCCAGTAGACCCCACACAACCTCCATAGGAGGGGAAATTATACAGACAGACGCTTAATCGAGAGTGGCATCATTTTTGTCCAGAGTGAAGCCCAATATTACCCCCTCAGTCCCGATCCAGTGTGCCGTCTCCCCCGCCGCCCCCCCCCCCGCCCCCCAGATCACGATCCCCAGACAGAGTGTCCAGCCAGTCTCCAGCCGCTTCGAGACGGTCAAAAAAGTGCATGCGACCCTCTACCTCCACTCGCAGCTTGGCTGGGAAGAGCATAGCGTATTTAAGGTTCAGGTCCCGAAGACGGCGCTTGACGCCTTGGAAGCTCAGTCTCTGCTTCTGGACTGCTGGGGTGAAATCAGGGTAAAAGTTCACCTCCATATTGTCAAGCTTAACCGGCCCATGCAGTCTGGAGGCTTGCAGGATAGCGTCTCTGTCCCGAAAGTTGAAAATCCGGGCAATGAGAGGCCGCGGAGGGGCTCCGACCTTCGGCCTTCCCCCGGGAACCCTGTGGGCCCGCTCCACCGCGAAGAATTTACTCAGCCCCCGTGGCTGGAGATGGGTAGCGATCAGGTCCTCCACAAATAGGTCCGCCGCCGCTTCCTCCCGTCCCTCGGGCACCCCGATGATGCGGATGTTGTTCCTCCGGGCCCGACTCTCGGAGTCCTCCAGGCGCCGATCCATAAGCGCGCTCGCCTGACTAAGCCGGCGCACCTCCGTTTGTAGTGCCGCCACCTCAGTAGTAAGGCCCGATGTGGTGTGGGCCAAAGAATCAACTAGGTCGTTGGTCTTGGAAAGATCGGCCCTCACCAGGCCAACATCCACGAGGACCGAGTCGATCTTCTGTGCCAGTGTGTCGAACCGCTGGCCCACCGAGGCCTTCATCTCGGCAATGGCGCCCATGACATCCCGCAGAGTCAGATCCGTGGGCAGGTCCGGGGCATCAGGAGGGCCCTCAGGGGATTTGTGCGGTCCGCCGGGAGATCCCTTCTGGAGGGTATAGCGGTCCATACTGTTGGCCTGATGGGTGGTGCCACGCCGGGTCGATTTGGTCTTTGCCCGGTCTCCATCTTGTTTCGTGGCCATGGCCACCAGTCCCCCGGTCGCACCAGCCACGTCGTGAAGGGCAGGCAATCAGGGCCACAAGCTCCGGGGGGGGCCACCCCAGATCGGCGGGGTGGGTCACAGCCGGCGGGCAGGCCGAGTCTCCCCGCGAGACCACACAAACACAAAGAGCCCCGCGACCCAACCCTGCAGAGACGGCAAGGGGGTGCGAAAGCGAAAGCGAAAGTGCGGGGTACGCGACTCGCCAGGCCCGGCCCGCCGCTGTTGTTCACTTTGTCACTGGGTCACCCCTCAGCGCAAATCCGGGGTCTGGCGAGGAAAAGGCCGCAGACTTCAATCGGTGCTCACTCCGGTGTCCGAGGTCCGATTTGACAACGGGAAACGGGTGCCACCTCAGCTCAGGCTCACCAACACATTCCCCTCGTCCGAGACAGGATAAATTCAGGATAGTCGTAGGAGGTTGCGGAGGTCCTCGGGAGCCTCGCACCTACGCGGCCATCTTGGTTGCGCGCTAGGCTCCTCCTCCTCCAGAATGTTTTAAATGCCTTTAATGATTTCATGACAAATTTAAACTTAAAGGTAAATCACCAAAAGTTGTGTATTTTAGAGCTGTGGTCCCAAAAACACTAGGGACCTTATTATGATTGTGGTAATCTTCCAATGGGATCCTGCCCTCTGGGTTACAACATGAATCCAGGGCGGGCGGGAAGTGCGGTGGGGGTGTCATGGAGGCAGTCTGTTAGGCTCATAGGAGAGCCTACCAAGCAGACTGTCACTGTGAGAGCACCTACTGCACGTTCCAATTGAATGTTAACTGTTTTCCAATGCATTTGTTTTAACTAATCATGCAAATAAAGATATTACTTACGCACAAAGAATTAAAAACCAGTTACTAGACATTCCTGCACGATGTGGCATGCACCATGTCGTGCATGACATGCAAAGCAGGAACAAAGGTAAGATTCCAGGGGCGACACAACATGCTTCCCCCACATGCACCCCCAGGCCCAGATTCGGCCAGGGTCCCTGTTAGGGCCCCCTTACCTGCATGTCCACCACCCTTTTCACTGTGGGGTCCCTGCCACGAAAATGGTGGTGGATATGCAGGTGGTAATATGCTTGGCGGTGCTGGCATTAGCAACACAAGCATATTCTGGCCATTTGCAGACTGCCAGCGCAGCAGGACCCTTGATGCCGGAGGATGTGGCGGCTGTGTGGCGGTCCCACTGCCACACTCATAATACGGTGGGCGGACCCGCCGTGGTGGTGGTGGTCAGACCGCCACTGTTAGTACACAATCCAATGGTGGCCAGACCGCCACTGTTAGTACACAATCCAAGGACCGCTGTACTCATCATAAGCCACTTGGTATAAAAGTTTTTTTATATGAGAGATCTTGACCCTTAAGGTACTTTTTTTTATTATTTAGGCATCTTGTTTGATGCAAACTTGATGTGGGACAGGTTAATAAACCAGAGAACACAGAAGGTAGAGGCAGCCTGTGAACTGATATTTTGATTTGCTCAAAGATTAGGCCATGGGCCAATAAAAGAGATGACTCAGCTCTATAAAGGTACGTGCCCTTCAGCTGTTGCATATGGAGTAAGAATGTGGGGGTATGCAGCACTTGGGAAATTGCAGGTAGCCAAAAATAAATTCTTGTGCAGGCTTTTAGCCACCCCTAAATCGAACCCAAATTCCATTTCACACTCAGAATTGGGTTTGGGCTTTTTAGGGGACCAAATTAGAATGGCTCCTTTATTATTGTGGTTGAAACTATTGCGGTCTCCAGAGTCTGACTTCTCTTGGAGGGTATGGAAGAATTGTTTGAATGTAAATAATGTAACTGCTATATAATGGCTGCAATACGTTTCAATACTTTGGGTTTGAGTTCTCTTTTCGACTCTCTGGAAAGCATTTGTCCCCAAACTAATGACCTGGTTAAACACAAAATCCAATCCCAAGGAGAGGAGGCAAGGATAGAGAAATCACTTGACATGGCCTCTGTCCTCAGATATATGCCAATATCCATTACTCCAGAAATGGAACTTTATCTGACATGGTTGATAAACTCTGAACATAGATTTTACCTAACCAGGCTAAGATTAAACACAGTGCATTTCTTAGTTGCTTTTCCCACGACAGCTACTTGGTTTGTCCCCATTCCATGTTGCCCATGTGATTCTGTTGCTGCTAAATCTACGGTGCACTTTATGCTTTTTTGGACTTTTTACCTCACTTCCTGAGTCTCTTTTTTTATGCTCAATTTTATTGCGCAACCACTTTGGGGCTGATTATGATGGTGGTGGGACTGCCACCATCAGGCCGTCAGTGGCAGTCCCACTGCCATCAGCCCGTCAGTGGCAGTTCCACCGCCATCAGCCCCTGCAGGTCCTCCTGCCACATTAGGATGCAGCGGGTGGAGGCATCTTTTGGAGAGACCATCTGCTGTGCATCCGACGACCGCCAGAGGAACAGAAATCCCTACAAAATGGGCGGTATCTAGCGGGCCCCCCTTCCCTCCTGGCCCTCCGCTATGGGGTGGGTGCCTGTCACAAGGTGCAGGGATGTTTCAAAAAATGCCTCTTAGCATTGAGGCTTGTGCTGCAGCCTTTTTTTCGGGCCACAGCACAAGCCTCAATGCTAAGATGCATGCTTCCGATTGCCTCCAGGGCAGTTGGATCCTAATTTGTCTGGCGGGACCACCAACTCCCTGTCGGCCGGCAGTGTTCCCAAAAGGATGGTGGTTGGAAGCTCGTTCGACCGCCATCATAATCAGCCCCTTTACCTCTCAACAAAAAGGAATATTTTTCACAAAGTATAGCTTCCCCTGCAACTTGTTTTGCTGTCATAACTACAACATTTGTTCTATAAAGCTAAGAAGGAAGTATGCTTTTCTAAACGCATACTGTGTGTTCTTCCAATCTGTAGCATCTGATTGCTTGTTGTTTTTAATGTATTATCTCTTGTTTTAATTATGTGTATGATTGTTCAAAAATGTATTTTTATCTTGTGCTTTTCTGGTCATGTTTTATCTTTTTGACTTAGTAAAAAAATTTGAACTGAACTACTCCATTGTGCCATGATATTGGATATGGGTAAATGGATTTTCAAAGGCTTTTTTTAATATCTTGCACTTGTTAACAAAGCCATTTGCATGTGTAATTTCACTTTACACTCGCATGATTCTGTGAATTATGCCCAAAATGGTATTTCCTGCTAGATTTTCTAAATAAACACTCTGACTTGTGTGAATTAGGTAGCCTACGCCATGCTTTTGAAACTGAAATTCTTTGTCTATTATTGCTTGTTGTGTCACTAGAATCAATTTCACAAAGCTTTTCCCATGAGTAAACCGGTCAGACTCTCAAAAAGTCAGACATTTTCTCCCAAGGATTTACTGCTATATTTGGATTTCATTTCCAGGATTTTTTGGAACTCACATTTGAGTTCTACTGGAATCACAGTTTCCCATAAGTAGTTCTGGGACTCTTTTCTGAAGTCAAAGCTAGGTGTACATTTATGCAAGAGAAAACACTTTGCAATAAGCCACTTTTACGTTAACTTTTTAATCTCTATAGGGAAGATATGTTTCTCCATGGAGAAACTCCTTCCCGTACTTTCACAAATTTTAGGAGCATTCCCCGCCCCACTCCCATCCCACATATTTACTATTGATCTTGACATAGTTAAATCTCAACAGTCCACATTTTGGAATGTTCCTAACAACAATTTGCAAATGTCCAAAAACGTTGAAATTTGTAGGTGTTCACCTATTTTATAAGGAGTTCCCATCCTTGAACACCCAATCCCCTACCATGTGAGGAGATTCTCTCACAGGTTTTATTTATTTCACCATACTGGCTTAACATTACATATGGGTAAATTTCTTTGTAGATCTCAATTCACATTTGCTGAATACTCAATGTGATTTTAAAATTTTACACTTATAATGCAAGCCGATTGCACAAGTATCTCCAATTTAGGTGTACAAATGCCATCATGAATCAGATCTAGTGTGTCTTATTCATTGAAATTCAGGGGCAATTCACAGAATAGCATGGAGAAAGATGAAAAAGGTGGCAATCACACTACTATCTTATTGTGCGTGTTTTGGAGTACACAATTAGATTGGGCTAATATAGCAGGTGTTTGATTTTGATGAAACATTAGCTGTAGAAATTATATTTTGGAAAAACGTGTGTTTAAATGTTATTGCTTCCCTAGGGACAGTTATCATAAATTGACCAAAATTGGAAAGCAAATGGCTTCCTCAAAACAGATGCTGCCATTTATTCACAAATTCTTAATATAAACAAATGATAAAACACATTCTGCCACATGCATCAAGGAAAAATCAGGTCGGTAAAATACCGAATCGGTAAAAGCAGCCGTTAGCGGGTGTCAAAAAACGATTCCCAATGCATCAACCCTAATCGGGATAAAATAAAGAATCGCTAAATAATTAACCGGAAGAATAACGAATCGCTAATAACCAACATGCAAAAATAATTATTCGCAAAATACCGAACTCGCAATCACCGAAATCACTATTAGCTCCCGGCAAGTGCCAATGGCTAATAACCAATCGCTACTCAATGCATCAAAAATCGCAAATACCGAAAATCCCAAAAAGCGCTATTTAGCATGAGCAGATTAAGGGGAATCAGAACCTGGAGGTAAAGTTACAAAAAAAATAAAAAAATCCTGGAAAAAAAAGAAACATGTGCCACAGATGGTACCAATCAGTAAGCCCTTAAAATTGGCACAGGAGACCCTGTTGTCTTGCACAAAATGGCAGCCCTCTACGTGCTTGCAAGGAGGATGCGAATCAATGCAGCAGGACAGCGCAGGAGAAGGGTCCAGAAGAGAGTCTTCAGAGTGCGCATCACATTGCTAGGACAGAATGAGGATGAGGTGTACGACAAGTATCGACTGAATCGTGCCATGATCATGCGCCTAATTGCAGACATCGAACCACTACTGCAGCACCAGACACATCGGACCAATGCAATTCCTGCGCACGTCTAGGTCCTATGCAGCCTGCACCTACTGGCCTCTGGAAGTTTCCAGGGGGTCATCGCCGTAGCAGGAGGCGTATCGCAAAGCGCACTCTCACGCTTCTTCCACAAATTCATTGATGCCATGCTGACAATGATACACACCCACATCAGCTTCCCCACAACCCCACAGCAGTTGGACCGCAACAAACAGGCATTCTACCAGGTGGCCCATTTCCCCCATGTCATAGGATGCATCGACTGCACGCATGTCCCCATCTGTCCACCCTCTGCCAATGAGTACATATTCCGTAACCAGAAGTCCTACCACTCTATCAACATGCAGGTTGTGTGCGATGCCAAGCACATCATCACGGACCTAGTGGCACAATTTCCGGGGAGCACACACGACTCCTACATATTCAGACACAGTGGCATCCACAGGCGCCTACTCAACGGAGAATTTGGAGAGGGACTCCTGCTTGGTACGTACACATACCTCTTCCAAACATGAGCACCACACATGTATATACATCACGGTTGCTAAACCTTTGCTTCCATCTTGTAGGTGACAGTGCATACGCCCTGCGGGAATATATACTCACCCCCTACATCAATCCAGCAACACCACAGGAGCAACGATACAACGCGGGGCATATAAGCATCAGGAATGTAATAGAGAGGACCTTTGGGATTCTGAAGAGTCACTTTAGAATCTTACATACGACTGGTGGTGCCTTGCAATACAAACCTGACACCTGCTGCAGGATTGTAGCTGTATGTGCCATGCTGCACAACATCGCAACCAGAAGGGGGATACCCATAGAGGTGGACAGGAATGATGACTACCGGGATGACCAACCACCCGCACAACACCGACAGGCACATGTCCCTAACACAGCTGAGGGGCAAAGGAGGCGGACATACATCACGCAACATCATTTCTGACCCAGGTAAGAATTAGCCATGACGATTTTATTGGTGGTGCTACTGTTTAATGCACAGGAGCACTGAGGTATGTGCAGGCACACATGAAAGAAAATAAGAGCTCCCCAAAACAAGTGTAACAAAACATGCCCGTTGTATTCACGGGTGTGCTAGTGTCAAATAGGAGAGGACCCTGGTTACCCCACCATGGTCATGGATGGCTTTCAGTATGTCTAGTGGCGCCTGCCACGGACGCCCAGCCTCCTTTCAGGTGTCTCCTGCACCTCACCATGGCCTGTCCCTGTGGCTGTGAAGCAGCGCGAACTGCGCCTCCTGGTGCTGGCCTTCTCCACGGAAACACTGCTCACACTTGAGGCAGCCTCACTGCCGTCCTCCCCTCCCAATGCGCTACCACTGAACGTACCGCTCTGCAGGTGTTCCACTGCAGCGGTCACCTGGCCTAGGGCCTTCGCAACATCACCGCAATAATGTCCCAGGTCCACCTGCAGTGACACCGAGCGGCGTGACAAAACAGCAGTGCTGTTGCACAGCCTAGTGATGGCGTTCGTAGAGGCAGCGGACCGGAGCAAGTTCTGCCGGTGCCTCCTTCTCTCGCTGTCATGCCCTGCTCTCATGGCACGGGTGAGTTCCTGGATGTCCTTCCTCAGGTTCCCATTACCCTCTGCCACCACAGTGGTCATGTCCCTCACTGCTGCTGTCAGGGTACGCATTTCCTTAGCTAGGCGCGCTATGTGACTGCTGATGGTAGCCATGTGTCTCCCCTGCAGGCGCTGGACACGCAGCATCTGTTCCTCGATGCCACCATTTGGGGAGCTTGCATCTTCGCCTACATTCGGTGTACTGCGCAGAGACCTGTGGCGCAGTGGGACTCGGACACGTGCTGGTGGTGCTGCAGGCGGTGGGATGATTGTTGGACCTCGGCCCGATGGTGTTGCAGGTGTCTGACATGCATCCATCACCTGCATGGGTGGGACTTGTGCCCTGCGTCTCCGCTGTTTTGTTGCAGTTGGCGCAGCAGCAGGTTGTGGTGGTGGTGGTGGTATGGTTGCTGGTGGAGGTGGTGATAGCGTCTCTGCCGGAGTGTCGACGTCAGACTCAGCTGGTGTCTCAGAGATGATTAGCCGGCCGCTGTCATCGGAATCACCAGGAGATGCATCTGTGTGTGAAACAGTGCATGGTTAGTGGGATTGTTACTACTAAGGTATATTTTCTTACATACATGTCCTGCTATGATTCACTAAATATAAGTCTATGTCTAGCTTCTACTGATGTTGTGAAATATTTATTTTTTCCCACCTGTACATGCACACCGGGCTGACAGGACTACAACTCCCATGATGCACTACTGTTATGAGTGAAGAAGTGTGGTGCACTTCTGCATGCACACTGTGATCGTGCTGGGGGGTTGGGAATGGTTGTACGCAATGCTGAGTATGGGCACAGCCATGCATATTACCTTGGGCACTTGTGGCTGCGCCGGAGGTGTCCATCTGTGTGACTCCCACGACGGCTTCTGGCTCGATGGTCCCTTCTACCAGTTCCTCCAGGGCAGTGTTTGCAGGCACTGTTGATGGTCCCCCTCCTGTTCCAGCTGCCTCCCGGAGCCTTTCAGCGATCCTCTCCTTGGCCCTCTTCCTGAGGTCGTTCCACCTTTTTTTAAAATCGTCTATGCTGCGGGGCGTCACTCCCACCGCATTTACCCTCTCTCTGATGCGCAGCCATATGCAACGCTTTTCTGCCTCTGGCACCTTTAGGGACAGCTTCCCGAACAGCCGATCATGTTTGCTGGTCACCCCCTCGATCAGGTGCTCCAGTTCCCGGTCGTAGAACTTGCGCTTTCTCTTCCTCGCAGATTCAGCGCTGGCTGCTGCCTCTTTGTCCATCCTGGTTGGGTAGGGTGGTAGTCCAGTCAGTGGTGAAGCACTGGGCTCAGGCTGTCTCCAGTTCCTCCTCCTGTTAGCTCCTCTGGCGAGTGAATGAGGGTGGGGCTGCAGTACTTCCTGGTAGTGATGTCATAAGACAGTTCCCAGGGCGACCCGTTTTTAGCGATTTCGCTATTACCGATTTCGCTAATACCGATTTCGCTAATACCGAAATCGCTATTAGCTAATTCAGTAATACCGATGTCGCTTTTAGCTATTTGGTGTTTACTATACTCGCTAATGTTGTTTCGGTAAATATTAGCGATTTTTAAGGAATCGCTAACTTTTACCGAATCTGTTGATGCATTCAGGAATGCGATTCCTTAATACCGATTCCTTATTTATCGCTATTAAGGAATCGCTTATTGAAATGTTGATGCATGTGCACCATTGCGAAAATGGTTTCTCCCCCTGCTCAGTAGAGCCAGCATACTTTAAAGTCAACATTTGCAGAAGCAATATTAGAGCTTTGAAACAGAAGGGGAAATTAAAATGATGAACCGAAGTTGATCAATTTTCCACAGTTCAAAATAAGAATTAGTTTGAAATGAACTATTCATTGAGATAACATCCCCTAGTGGCATCCTGGAATGGATGGGAATATAGGATTTCCAGGGTGCAGAAAGGCATATATATAATCTGAAGAGTTAGGGACAAAGAAAGGACAATGTAAATATATATGTTGCCCACAATTATATTATTCTTTGACTTGCAATCCTCACTACACATGAAAATAAATACGCTGTACATGCTATTCCTAAGAATTGAGCGGGACTAACATCTCTAAGGTAAAGAGGAACTGTTAATCAATAGATAAGAGCATCATTTCTAGCTTGTATTTCACAGACAAGGAAGAATTCTATTTTTGCCCCTCCCAGGGCACGTTGCCATGTGTGCTGTCTAAAACATTAATGCTGGTGTTATCCCTTAGAGGAAAATACATGTTGTGCAGTTTAATAGTTCACTGTGTCTTTGGACAGATGACATACTCAACAATGAATAGTACAGGGTTTGTTGATTTAGTGAAAAATAGGATACAGTATTTTTTATATATAGGTCACAAGGAAAGGTTTTGAACATGAAATTCTTTCTTTTGTGAGCTAATCTACACGAGTTCCCTTTTAAAACAAATAGACATGGCCCTGTAATTACAGCCTTTGATCACTAATATCCATAACATGCATCTTTAAGTAAATAGTCAAATTCCACCATGTTAATAATTCATTTTGGGAAAGTTATTGCAGTCTTCTTTATTTAGTATTTAATAGCTTTTTATTGGTTTATGCATTATTACAATATATAAATTTGCAAACAATTGCACTTCCATTGCCGCTAACATGTAGACTTCTCAGTTGTTCTCTTGTTTCCACTGGGCATTATATTGCAATTTAACAGTTTAATCAAACAGACATTTTTCCAACCAAATATATTGGTCTCATATATTCTGAGCTAATTATCTTGCATTGTGGGAATTAATCATATTGGTCCACTAGCAACTGTCCACTTCATTATTGTGCCACATCCTTTTTTATGGTCTGGCTTGACAGCTCAACTGTCACCAGACAATTAAGTAAGAATAACTAGAGATGGGCTTTGGCTCCGCCTACCTGCTAGAAGCCAGGAGTACATGTTTTGATTGGGCAGAAGATGAGTGCATTCACAAAAAAAGTGCTTGCCTTCCACGTAACTGTGATGATTTTGTTTATTTATCCAGCTGCCTGAGGTGGGACTTTCAGGGGCACACACACCATTGTAAGGTTGTGAAAGTGTTTGACATAACTAGATCTTTTCTGGTGTTTGTCATTCTCTGTCAGCAGCATAGATAGGAGGAGGGCAGCAATGAGGAATGTACTACTGTCCCAGCACCCTCCTCTCCCATTATTAACTATAGACGTCAGATGGCATATTTTTGTTTCAGATCAGAATGAGATACAAATGATTACACTAATCTACATGGGTTTTTAGGTCTGGCTTGACAGTGCAAGGCTTCAACTGATTTTATGTGAACAACAAAGAAAAACGTTCAGATACTACTGAGAAAGGGGATTACGCTTCATTTACATGTTGGTTCCCCTGAGAGTGTGCTTTCACTAAAAATACTGTAGGTATCACACTTTTTGGCTTTTGGTACAGGTTATATTCAATATATGACTTCGTAGATTATTGTAGCAAGTCAATGATCATGGCTTAAGACCTCATTTGATTATGAAATGATATGATGACACATTTATTGTGAAAAATATATGTTAAAGTCAATAGGTATTTAAGTGTTGACTGTTACTACTCATTATTAAAGGCTACCATTGTGAATTTTGTTACACAAAATCTCACAGAATACCATAGTAGGCAATTCTTTTAGTGTTGGTTACTCATGTGACAAACCATGTACATAAAAGGCTTGTTCTGTGAGAATCCTTGTGAGGTCATTTTAGGAGAGACAGTGTTTTGTTTAGCCAACTGCAATTTTGAATTGCTGTCTCATTTTATAACTGAGAATCCAATTGGTTCCCTAAGGCCTGAGTTGGTTATGGTGACAACTATACCCCTGATTGGTGCACTGGGAATCGTCATGGCTGATTACATAAGTCTGGTTGCCTTTTATGAACTGTTATGACAAAGGCAGTTGGTCCACCTTATTCTGAAAAGTATTTGTTACAGCCAGAAAGTCTTTAACAGTTAAAGACGTGTATATTGTTACATGTAATGTCATAGATTATCATAGTAAGCAGGGGTTTTGGCGTTGACCTGCCACTTTGACAATCCTTGGTGGTTTTCACTGTGTTGATTTTTGTTAGGGCCTGTTGAGAGGGGATGTATATTGTTTTGTAATCTGTATTTCTACACATTTGTAATTATATAACTGTATTGTTTGATGGGTGCTAGTTTATGTACAATTGAATAGGAAGGTGTCAGGTAGGGTGTAAAGCCAATGGTAAAGGGAAAAGGCTTCATCAATTCATTGGGAAAAGTTATTCCAAATTCCATAGGTTTGATCTGTTTATTATGAAGCTTTATAACAAAGGCAGTTGGCCTGACCTACTTACTTTGAAAAGCGTGTGTTAAAGATAACAGGTTATAAGGATGGATTGTGTATTACACTGTACAAAAGCCTGTAGGCCAGTATTTGGAATATCACAAATTTCCGTACTAGACACAGGTACTGGTGTTTTGTGCTTAACCTGAACAATTCACAAGGATAGAAGATATGCACTACAATAATCCTTTTAAGAAAATCTCTGGAAAGATAGTATTTTGCTTTGATAACTGTAACTTTGTATAGTTGTACATTTATGACTGTGTGCTGGATGGTTGCTTTTAGAAAAGTTTTGCTCAGTACATTAGGTTTGAGTTGGTTATGGTTACATATCAATGAGAAAAACTATAGGTCAAATTGTTTATTTTGAAACTTTGTGATACAGGCAATAGGACTGTTTGTGAAAAGCATATGTTAAAGTCAATAGGCATTTAAACGTGGAATGTTATAACTCTGAATTGAAGCCTACTGATAGGTTATTGCTAAATGAAATCTCACAGTGTCATGGGTCTTTCCTCTTATGCCCAATCGCACTGTTGTCATGCACAATATTCTTCAGCACAATAATAATGTACTACGACAGTTATGTGAGAGCAATCACAGTCAATGTATTACAAAAGGTATGAACATTTATGTAAACATAACAAAAGTGTATGAATTTAAATACAATCACGATTATGTTGTGAACTTTCATAAGGGTTCAGAAAAACTACTAATAGGAGTGGAGTTTGGCCAGCAGTTTTTTATGTGCCGCTCTGGAAAGGAAAAAGCCCATGTGCAGCGCTTCATAGATTAGTACACGCCAGAAGCGTGTTTCTATGCAAATGAAATTAGGCAAACAATGTGTAAGCGTTGCTAGAACAAACGTGCCTGCAGCAATGGTTAGCCACATGCATATTAGGCTATATAAACCCAGCAGGACTGACAATCCTTGCTTAGCCTCATCGATGGGAAAGACACTTACCTGTCTCCAGTGGGTTCTTCCGTCTTCAATCCTGCGGCTTCATTTCTTGGGCTGCTTCTGTGGAGGACGGTCTCCAGCCTTACGTTCTCCTGCGCCTGCATTCCTGTTTGGCAGCTCTTTAAATACCGGTACCCTAGAATAGAAAAGCATCCAGAATTACAGTAAAGACGAACCGTTTTGGATTTCTATTTAAGGAAACAAAAACTTTATTTGGTTAATAAATGAACAGTTTGAAGTCATTATTTGTGTTTTGAAGTCATTATTTGTGTTTTGGAAAGGTATAATTTCCGGGAATCGAGACTTTGTGAAAGTGAAGTTTTATTTGTTGTTGTGTGCAAGATAATATCACAGACTACTTTAGTTTGGCAAGGATTTTTGTATTGGTTATCCCCTCTGACAAACCATGGGTATAGAAAATTTGCACTTTGAGAATAATTATTTTGCCCTGTTAGTAGAGGGAGTATTTCGCTTTGCCGACTGTGATTTTGTATACATCTGCAATTTTAGGACTGTATGGCTGATGGTTGCCTTGTGGGAAAGCTTATGCTTAGTACGGTAGACCTGAGTTGGTTATGGAGACTAGCCAATTAGAACAGCAATAGACTCAATTGATGTGCAGGGAAATGATGTGTCAGGTGACATCACTCTGCCCTGTGTATTATGAAAAGGTATTATAAAAGCATTAGGCCTGGTTTATTTATTATGAAAAGCATATGGTAAATACAATATGCCTCTAACAATAGATTGCTGTCACATTATGTTACAATCCATATAAAGATACTTGGTTACATGTAATCTCACAGATTACCAGAGTAGGCAAGAGCTTTGGTGTTAGTGACTCACTCTGACTAACCCGGAGGGGCAGAATTTCACTGTGCTGATTCTTGTTAGGACCTATTGAGAGGGTCGAATGCTGTTTTGCCAACTGAACATTTTGCACACAGTAGTCATTTTTTAACTATATGTATGATGGTTGCCAGTTTTTGCACACTTAAGTGTTGTATATATTGTCAAGCAAGTGGTAAAGGATAGAGGCCTCATCGGTTCACTGGGAAAAGTTATTTCAGAACTTAAATGTGATCTGTTCATATAGAAAAGTCATGACAGAAAAGGTAGGTAAATATTGTGAAGAGCATGTGTTAAAGGCAATAGGATTTTAAGAGCAAATTGTTATTGGACTGTGCTAAAGCCTGGAGGCAGGTACTCTGGTACATGGCATGTCGCATATTACCTATTACCCAAGGGTTTTGGTATTGGTGAAAATTCTCTAGATCTCAAATTAAAGTAAGAGAAATGAGGCTTGCATTTCTACCAAGACAAGGTTTAAGTAGGTACAGAAACATGGTCAAGTGTAGAACAGGAATTTGGCTAAATAACAGAAAAACAAAACGACCTTCAAGCAAAACACTACAATCTCAATGATGTAGGCTATACTTATAATGTCAATGAATGGCAAGACAATATTTCAAAATGGGTTTTTACACAATTCCAGAGTGGGCTTAATCAGAGACCTACATTCTGAAGAAGAGTCAGGACACAGTTGTTGTCACTTGACACATGACAAGATATCCAATATATTCAGAAGGGTTGCACTAATGGTAAAATATGCCATAGAAGCAAAATCAATGGAGACACAATGTTGTAGGAAGCAAAAGTGAATGATGCTGGACTGGACTCCAAAGGATCTATAGCTTTGAAAGATTCATCACTGTTGTAAAATTGGAGGTGACTTACAATGTGTACCTTTTAGACTCGCCAACTTGATTTGCCTTGAATTTGTTGAGGAGAAGGTACATATTGACATTAATGTTTCAAATGTGGTCAATGGTACTTTTGTTCTTTGGAAGGATTCAGCAATAGGTATTGAGGATTTGCAAAAGAAGGAGCACCGGCTTTAGTGAAGGAAAAGTTAGTGAGGGAGGGAGGGGATGTGGTTGATGGCAAAACCTTCGGACCTGGGCAACAATTTAACTGAACTCCACTGTATCACAAACAATCTCCAAGAATCAAATCTAAACAGCCCCAAACTTTTACTGATTTCCCTTACCCTCTTCCCACATTGATCTGGTTTATGGGGTAACATTTCTGAATTGGTTTCATCAAAACTTCAGAATGGATTTCAACCTTACCTTCTGACCTGCAGAAAGATCAAGGTTAAATAATTCACATACTGGGTGCAGCGGTATACTGCTCATGAGTTGTGAAAATGGTGAGATTAAATAAACACCTAAAAAACATCCATATCAATGATTGGGTGCATTATTGAAACAAATTCCATTGGACAGTCCTAAAATTGAACACATGACCATTTACAGCAAGTGTGACAACCGTATTTATTCCATGCAGTACAAGCAAATATATTCAAGGCGGCAACATTTTGGCCCAAACAATGAGGTATTCATTTAGCTGTTTCTTTATCAGGACAGGAGATAGGGATGTACCCTGTAAGATAAGTAAAAACAATGGCTCCCCATAATTTGAGTGAAAATACTAGTGTCATTTTAAAATCACTGTCAGTATAATGGTAAAAAACAAAGCAGCCTACTTGACAACCTAATGTCCAGTTTTTGAGAGTCTTCAGACTTTCAACTCACTAGAATCAGACATTTTGATATCTAAATTACAGGATCATGACTACTCTGTTGGCTTATGAAGGAGATATGCTAAAGGGGTTGGTACTGCCAAATTGAGGCTCAGCGAATGTTCACTAGTATCAGCATCATTCTAGAATTTTAGTCAGGAAGCACGCTTTTTGAGGTTTGGTATAAATTTGTTCTGTACTTTTAGGGTTTTTAACATTTAAGAAAAGATGCTTTGTGGGCTTGACAGAGTTAACACTGTTACATATCTTGGCTGTTGAAAATCGTGATTTTGAAAATTGTGATTCCTGTTAATCACATTTGAATTTTAAAGGAATGTGAATGGCTTATGAAAGTGATCAGAATTTCTTTCCACCATCCCGAAAAATCATCATTTTGTTTAAAAAGTGCATTTCCATAGCAGAAGAATTGTATGATGTGAGATGCGCATTGAGGGAAATGCTAGCAGACACAAACGTAGTGGAAAATTAGATGAAAAAACAAAAAAATCCACAAGTACATTGTCAATTGTTCTTTTTTTTAAAGTTGAAAAAGAGATTTTATTCATATAGAATGGACACATCTCAATAAAATACATAGATAGAAAATAGAATCTAACTATATAATCTGTTAAGGCAATATGAGGAAAGAGGAGGAGAGAGGGGAGGAGGAGGAAAAAGGCATTCATATATATCTCTTTTTAACATAACTACTTCTATATGAACAAATTCGTAATTACTCGCATACAGAAAGGAAGATGAATGGCAAATAAAGAGCATTGACAGGAAAACAATTACAAATAAATAAACTGAAATCATTGTGGGTTAGGTACTTCTTCAACTCGAGGGTTATAAACTTGTGTTGCATTTGCAGATGCAGCTAGAAAATGAGTAATGGTGACCACAGGAAATCTCTTTTCACTGCAAGGGAGATGGGATGGACGTATGTTCTATCCAATCTGTGGTTATAACAAATCCCATACCACCAAGCGCGGTAGAAAATATTAGTAGCATCTTTCCATGACCTAGTAATCTGCTGAAACGCAACTGCAAGGAGCAAATCAACAATATGAAAAGTGTTTGAGTGTGAAACCCAGTCATCAGATACAGTACCTAGAAATATATTAACAAATGTAAAGGGGATTTGTGTATGAAAAATGTTGTTGATTTGATTACAGACCTGCCTCCAAAAAGTATGAATATGAGTGCACATAAATAACATGTGTTTTAAGTCTGCTGGGGTCGTGTTACAGGACCAACAGGAAGGGGAAAGAGCAGGGTTAATTTTATGTAATGAGATAGGAGTGAGTAATAGAGTGTTATAAATATAAAATAAAGTTTGAGTAGTATTAGCAGCTCTAGAATATTTCCTAATATTAATCCAAACCTTATTCCACGTCGGAATAGAAAATGAACAGTGAAGATCAATTTCCCAGGAGAATTCCACTTCCATTTTATCTCTAGTGATTGGATAAGAAGTTAAATGTTTATATATTTGGGATGCGGATGGAGAGAGAGGAAGGACTGACAGAACATTAGGAGGTGAAAGTGAAGAAGCAGATATGAGCGCCAAATGTTTGTAAATTGACTAGACCAGTAGAATTAAAGAAGCGTATTTGGATGCATAGGAGGGAGGTCAAGAAAAGCGGTTTTGGGCAACCATAATAGATATCCAATCATTATCTTGATAGAGCTGGTAAACCCAATGAAGCCCTTTAGCAAACCAATCTTTCCAAAAGATAATTCTATTATTTAGTCTAAGATGGTTATTATACCATATTCGGGATTGCATAAATTTATCGTTAGGAAAAAAGTAAGTAAAGGTTGGAGTATTTTGCAAGTATTATTAAAAATAGGAATAGATAGTGACAAAGGATGATGTGTAAAAGATAAAAGTTCTTGAAAGGAGAAAGGTTGAAGAAAAGATGTTTCAATAGTAGTCCATAGCGGTAGTAATGAAACATCATCAGTGTCTTGGAGTAAAAGAGAACATTGCCTGAGAGACAATGCGGTGTGATATAATTGGAAATCTGGAAAATTAACGCCTCCCAAATGTTTAGATCTTTTAAGCTTATGTAGAGACATATGAGGTTTTTTATTATTCCCAAAAAAATCGATAATATAGAGTAAAATATCTTAAAATGGGAAGTAGGAATATTAATAAAAATATTAGAAATATAAAAAAGAATTATAGGAACCAGTATAATTTTTATTTTATCAAGACAGCCCCACCATGATAAGAACATAGGGTTCCATCTGGATGTTGTATTTCTCAAGAGACTCTGTAATTCCTTTAAATCTGACAACATAGACTCTTTAATGGAAGATTTAAACCATAGACCTAAATATTTGATTTTATCCAATGTCCAACGAAAAAGTAAAAATATAATTTGCCGAAAAACAGAACTTGTTCAGTGGGAGGACTTCACATTTAATTTATAAGCAGACACCGATGCAAATAAAAATACTTCAGATAAGAAAGCTGGCAAAGAAGTCTGTGGTTGTGATAAAAAAAGTAAAATATCGTCTGCATAGATAGAGAGTTTCAATTGGTTGATTCCATATTTAAAGTCTGTAATCTGAGAATTTGAATGAATGCTAATTAAATAGGGCTCAAGAGCAAGTATAAAGAGAAGCGGAGAAAGGGGACATCCTTGTCTTACTCCATGATATAAAGGAAAAGGTGACGATAAAAGACTACTAGATAAGATGGAGGTAACGGGAGAAGAATATCATAAGGAAATATAATTTATACATTTCTGACCAAAACCAAACCAGGACAGGGTAGAGAAAATAAAAGGCCACCCAATTTTATCAAAAGCTTCCTCAGCATCTATAGAGATGGCTGCTACAGAGTCCTTAGAAGATTTGGCCTTGGTCAGAACATTAAAGAAGATTCTAGAATTATCTGAAAAGTAATAAATCACACTGTTCCCACCCATTTAGTAAAGGTAAAAAAGATTTCAAATGAAGAGCTAGAATCTTTGCAAAAATCTTGTAATCTAAATTAATTAAAGAAATGGGTCTATAGTTTTTGCATAAAGTATGATATTTACCATCCTTGGGAAGAAGGCATATCAAAGCCTCTTGAAAAGAGCCACTAGATGTTTTTGAAGAAATAAAAAAGTGAAATAATTGACGCAGTTTAGGAATAAGAATTCGAGAAATAAAAGGAGTAAAATTCAATCGTGAAGCCATCGGGCCCTTGAGCTTTTTCACGTTTAATATTTTGAATAGCATTAATAATATCTGCATCTATAATATCTTTATCTAATACTGAAAAATCTAGATCAGAAGAGGAAGGTGGGTTAATAGGTGATAAGTGTTGAAGTATGCCCTCCTGAGGAACAGAGGTCTCAGGAGTGTAAAGATATTGAAAAAATTGGGTAAACTCTAATAAGAAATCTTTATTTTTGTAAACCATGTGATTATTGAGAGTAAGAATAGAGCTAATCTTGGTGCGTTTTTTAACTTTAAGATAATTAGCTAAAATTTTCTCTGCTCTATTTTGACCTCCATATTATTTGGCTGACGATTTGAGTAAAAATGAATTAGCATTGTCTGTGGATATTTTATTGAATTCAAACTTGGTTCTGATGAGTTCTTTTAGAAAGATTTAGAATTTGTGCGGAAAAAGGAGTGTTCTAAATGCTTAATATGTGCTGTAAGTGATCGCAATTTATGAAAAGAAGATTTCCTTCAGTGGGATAGAAGGGAAATAATAAAGTCTCTAGAGGCTGCATTAAAGGTATCTTAGACAATCTGTGGTGACATGGATGGGGTTTCATTTTCTAGAAAGAAAGTGGTGGCGAAAACTTCAAACTTCTGGGTAAAGTTGGAATCTAAAAGGAGGGAATTAATAAATCTCCATCTTCTTGTACCTTGCGTAGGTGGAAGAAGATCCAAATTTAGAATAATATTCGAATGAGTGATATGCTGTGTAAGTGCTTTTGAAGTGAACAGATAGTCTATACGAGATTGGGAGGAATGTTCAGGAGAAAAGAAAGTGTATTCTAGAAGCGTGAGATTACATAATCGCCAAGCATCTGTTAGTGACCATTGTTGAATAGTGGATGTGAATTGGGAGTGCATGGGAGAGGGAATGCACTTAGACTTGGAATTACGGTCAATAATAGGGTCCATAACCAAATTACAATCTCCACCGATTAATAAATATTCATCTTGAAAAGACATCAATTTAGATAGTATTGTAGGCCAAAAGGTAACATCGGGGGCAGTAGGAGCATAGAGATTAAATAGAGTTATGGGGATGTTGTTAAGTAACATAAAGACAAAAACCCATCTACCACATCATCAGTATCTTGCGTGAGAATCTGTAAATCAAGACATTTGTGACATAAAATAATTACGCCATTACGATGTCCCGAGCCTGGAGAAGCAAAAACATGGCCTACCCATTGTTGTTTAAGTTTGGCGATTTCCTTATCTAAAACATGGGTCTCCTGTAGTATAGCTATAGCACAGTTTAAATTAGACAAATGAGTTAGTACTCTTTGATGCTTTATAGGGTAACCCAAACCCTTAACATTCCATGAAACAATTTTTAGAGCCATTTATAACAGACAAAGTGAAATATACCTTGTATAACAAACAATAAATAAAAGAATTAGAAATTGATAACATTACATAAATAATAATAATTAAGAGGACTTGGTTCACAACAACCTGAACAGAATTCACTTGCTGTTCAATCTGCATAACCTTATTCTCCATAGTAGACAACTTGTCATCCAAAGCTTGAAGCCGTTTATTCGTTTCCTCCATGTAGGGTCGAAGAGCTTGAATCTCTTCAAGAAGCACATCTATAGCATCTGATGGAGGAGATGTAATAGGTGAGGGAGAATCTTTTTTGACGCGTTTACCAGAAGATAGCGTAGACAAAGTGGTCAATTTAGGAGTAGAAGTACTGGTGGAAGGTGAAATATTCTATGACGTTGCCGGTGGAAGCATATTACCTTCAGGGTTCTTCATATTTGTTTAAAGTACAGAATAAGGGTTGTGGTCTGCCAAATATGAAAATGGTAAAGGAGATTTAACAATGCACAGTGCGGATTTTGTTCTCCCCATAAAATTCTGGATAGGATGTAATGCTAGTGGAAATACCACGACAGGAGATTATGAAATATAATGCAAAGGCGTAGTTTCCGTGTAAGGACACAAACATTTATAGAAATTTGTTGTACAGCAACATAAAGTCATACTGTCCATAATGACCAGATGTTAAGCTTTGTGAGGGAAAAAAGTGTAGTCCTAGCAAACTGTTGCAATCTAAACTACCAAATCTATGATTCCTGGTTTATCGCAGACACTATGTTACAACATGTTGTCTCATGTCGCATTTATTCCAGACTTGCGTGTAATTGAAAATATGCTGGTATGTCTAAAACTTTCCTTTTGTAAAGTATTTCATTATCAATGCCTCCCACAATGACAGATAGAATTCATTACAGGCTGATGAAATTAAAATCCCTTGAGATATTCCTCAAAAAACGACATTCTTCAGCACCTAACGACAATAGGGAGCAGCCTGGAGATACAAAATGGCGGGCGCGAGTCCCGTGAGGAGAAACGAGCAGGCCACAATTAACGTGAATGAAATGCTCACTGGCACAGAAAAAGGACTGAAAATGCTGCTCAACTTGCTCCCATCACAGAAAAGTTCATCGGCATGCGGGGACGTGCTCGGGGTCCGCAGGAAAAACTGACACTACAACTAAGCCGCCGCAGAGCTCACTCTGCAAGCTGCCATCTTCTAACGGCCTAAATTTCAAGCCACGCCCCACATTTTCAATTGTTCTTAAAAACACAATTATGCAGCTGCTATTTTCTATTAAAAAACGGGGATCAAAAATCATGATTTCGCGTTAAAAAAAATCAAAAAAAAAAATCAGGGCTATGTTTGAATGAAGGCCCCAGCAGGGTACATGTATGGGTATCAGTAGGGCTTGGCTGCAGGCATACCCTGCGGCCAGTCAACACTGGCATGAACGAAGACTGTGGGCACCACTGTGCGAGTGCATGAAGGATGAATGCAGTAAATAATTTTAAAAAAACTGAAATTGACACAAAACCACACATGAAATTCATCAATTCTGATAAACAACGCTCAAAACACACTATAACTCAGGCTCACCATCAAGCTCGGTACACCACCTTGCCATTAGCATGTGAAAAAAAGTGTCTATTAAGAGCAAAACACGGCAGGAATCGTGCTTTATAGTGTGAAGTGAGCGTTGCTTACCATAACTGATGAATTTCAGTGTATTATTCCCATTCTAAACTGAAAATTAGAAAAAATAAATGTTACTATGAAATTAATGATTTAATAAAAGATTTAAAATTAAAACAGATAATAAATATAAAATTAATTGATGACATTTTATAATTAAAAATCTAATCAACGAATAAATGGTTAAATAAAAAAACAAAAAATTCTAAAAATTAACTTAACCAATTATATAGGGGCCGATTCCAATCCTGGAAAAAGGCTGTACAAATCGTTGTATGGAGCGTTTTTCCCATACAACTCGTACCCGGTAAACTTTTCTTACAACCTAGGAAGTACGATTCGTACAGAAAGCCTCTTTCCATACAAATCGTACAGAAGACCATACAAATAAAATAAACTAACGATTCTGATCCGGAACAGCTTGCACGCAACGTCTGTATGTATTTAAGCAGCGGTTTCCAGCCCAGCAAGTACGATTCGTCCCTACGGCACTCCGTACGGCTCTTTTCTTACGGGAGCCAAAAACATCACGTATGTACTGTGCGTACCCCCAACATTGCGTACCCCAACATTGCGTATGTACGCACCGTACATACACGATGTTGGGGTACGCGATGTTGGGGTATGCGATTTTGGCATACACGATGTTGGGGGTACGCACAGTACATACGGGATGTTGGTGGTATGCACAGTACATACGCGATGTTGGGGTACGCACCGTACATACACAACGCACGGGGGTATATGCCTGTACGACTCGTACCCCTGTACGACTCGTACCCCGGGACCAACTTTTCCCGGGGTACGAGTCGTACAAAGTTCGCTTTGTAGCGGGTAATGGCATTCCCCGTGTACGGGCCGATCCGTACAAATCGGATCGGGAAAAGTTGTATTTTCCCATACGAATCGTACTTCACGGGTCGGACGGGACTTGAACGATTTGTATGGAAAAATTTACCGATACGAGTCGGACCGGAAAAAAAAATACAGGATCGGAATCGGCCCCATAATGTCCATATTTAATAATTAATTTAGAATGTATTTGCAATAACATTTAATTAAAAATGAAAAAGCATAATTTACATTTAACATACATTTACATACTAATCTACAAACCCAGCAATCCACTTCTAGTTATCTTTTTAAAATATGTAAATTTCACATTAAAAAAGACACATTTTTGTCTAAAAATATAAAATACAAATATATTATAATACTAATACTTTATAATGACACCATAGCTAATATATATTAAATTAATTAAAAACTATATTTTATAAAAGTATAGTAAATGAAACAATATTAAACACAGCAGTATTTTAAAAAAATATATTAGATACCCTGAAAACTGATATTCTTTTCTTCTATGTTCTGTTGTATGATATTTAAATATTTAGATAGTTGAAGATCACATATATTTGCAGGTGTGCATGAACACACTAATCTAGCAAATCTTCATGTCTTGTCTCACGATCATTTTCTGCTGCTTGAAACTAAATTTTGATTTACCAGCCTACTAAATAGACCTATTTTGATCGTCTATTCCACAGACAATATTATAACTTGCTAGTTTATCTAATTTTCAAATGAAATTTATCTTTTTGAGAGTCGGGCTGGCAGATGATGTCAGAATACAAAGGGAACTAGTCAGGTCATTGAGAGTTTGTAGGTGTAAGAGTACTCCCTTACAACAATGCTGTCAAACTGCCAAATTTGTTGTTAAATCACCTAATTTAGAGGTGGGGGAACCACAGTGGCTCCCTGTCATTATAAAGTTTCGATCTGGAGGACAACTGCCACAGGGCGGTCAGGTTATAGTGAGTGCCACCCTACCCTATTTAGGGCACAGCAATCGTCACTAGGGTTTCTGAAAGGAAATTCATCTATGAGTCCAATGTACACAGTGAAATCTCCCAGCGCATCAGGGCCATCATTTTGTTTTTAAGAAACAAGCTAGTGCTTGGGGAGTTTTTTCTGAAAAGCAAAAAAACATGTGCTCAGCAGGTGCATGGAACGTGGCACCCTACAGCAAAGTTCAGTGCCTTTAAAGAAGAAGCTGTACCAGCTTTGGAGTGGTCCTTCAGAAGGGTAGAAGAGGCCTGTTGGCCTCCCTCTAGGGTCTTTCTGACCTGTGGACATGTTTACTCCCCTCCCAGCCTGTCTTCTTGAGAGTATCACCATAAGACATTGGCCAATGTAATTATTGTCATTACCTCCTGATAGGTGAAGGAGAAGAGAACTTCCAGCCACAGTTCTCCAAAAGGGCAACACATGTCAGTGACCTATTTAACAGGTCAGGATTCTCTATGATCTCATTCCTATTTAACAATGTATGACTTACCCGGCTATCAATCGAACTGCTACTTGAAAACTGGACATTTACTTAACTATCAAAGAAACAAATTCTAATGTAATCACTTGCTTCGCTTTTGTTCTGTTTGTTTAGTATCTTAATTAAATTAGATAATAAAAAGTAAACCAAGCCGGTCAGTGGGTGTGCTCTGGTTTCCATTGTGAGATTTCTTAAGAAGCAAACAGAACTAGATATTGATTACAAAGCACTCTTGTCATGTCATATATGTAAGGTTATATGTACGTTTTCCAATCATTCACCTGTAATTCTTCACAAACAACATTCAGGAATACCTCTGTGTGCTATCTAAAAACCAGTTTATAATTGCATCTTGAGGACTGTGAAGAACCCTTCATCAAAATCAGAATGAAAAAGAAAATACAGACTACTATTTTGTTGATCTACCAAAAGACACAGATCAAGCTATCCACAGAAAGAGACTGGCAAAATCTAGCTTATGTATTCACTAGATTTGCCTTTTTTAGTATGGCCAACTGGCCAACCCTACGTTTTATCCCTGTAAGAGGTGCTATCCTATACAATAAAACAAGAAAGAATAGAGATAAACAACTTCAACCTCAGACAGGCAGCCCTCATCAGATGTGGATACTTCCACTTGGAAAGTAAAGTCCCAGGCTACATGAAAAGTATGTTTTAAAACATTTTGGCAATGTTTCCCCCTTTGTAATTTTCAAACAAAAGCTACCGACAGTGGTTTAAGACTAGTATTATAAGATTTCTATCCTTAAGTTTTGTGTTTCCAAAATTGCCATAGAGTGAAATGAACTCTAGGCACTGCCTTGAACCTCCAAAGCTGGTGTGAAGTAAAACTCAAGCTCTGCCCTTTCTCAGGGGGAGCTCACTTGGCACTGTGGATTTCCCCTACTGCCTGATAAGGTCTTGCTCTTAGACACTCTCTCTACTGGTGTGACGTGTATAAAACAAGAGTCTACACCTCGAAAGTTGAATAAAATGTAACAAAGTTCCTGGGCCAGATGTATCAAGCCTTTTCCCGGTCACCGTTCGCAAAATAGGGAATCACAATTTTTGCGATTACCTATTTTGCGAATGCATGTAGGGAATCACATTTTGTGATTCCCTAAATGCCAGGCCAAAATTCATTGGGAACAAGAGATGTGGGAGGACCTAGTAGCTGCAGTTAAGGCAGGGGATGTTAAAGCTTTCTGGGGAACTGTGGCCCATGGCAGGTGGAATGCAACTACCTGTGTCGATTAATATTTACAGCCGCAGATGTAGGTGGTCCATTTCCAAAAAATGTACGTAGATAAGCCCAACCCAGACTGTGCCTATACAAGAAAAGTTTCAGGTCTGCCCCTAGATGAAGGTCTCCATTTATCTTTCCATCTTAAGGATGTAATGGCGGCAATATTGTCACTCCCAGTACATAAAGCTCTCGGCCCGATTCCCTCACCGGGGACCTCTTCAGGTCACAACCTTTGATTTGGGACACATACGTACAGGCACTGTTCCATTCTATACTTGCAGACGGGCTGATCCCCAGTTCCTGGCTGACTGATGAGATTGTCTCTATTTACAAAAAAGGGTACAAATAAGACCCTGGGAATATGGGCCTGTTAGCCTTAGCCACACCTCACAGAAACTATTTTGCTGCCTCATATTGGACAAACTGCTTAATTGGGCAAACAACAACTCTGTTTTTTCAGAGCTCCAGGCGGGTTTCAGAAACAGGATAAGTACTGTGGATAAAATACTCTGTTTCTGTGCCCTATATTGGAAAACAGTCTCACTAGATAAGGGCCAACTTTATGTAGTCTTTGTTGACCTGAAGACAGTTTTCGATTCGATACCCAGGTCCAAGCTGTGGGAAGTTCTGCAAAAAGATGGGGGTTTCTCAAAACATTCTTTCTGTCCTTATCAGGTTGCATGCACTCAATACTGCCAGAGTCTGGTAAGGCAACTGCAGTGAGCTCAAAGACTCTTTTAAGATTGAAACTGGTGTTCGGCAGGGAGGTGTGCTGGCCCCGACTTTAGTCACTCTTTATATTATTTACTTGATTTCCCCAGAATTGATGCACCCAAACTTGGCCATCATAAAATTGCGATGCTACTTTTTTCACAGATGACACTCTTAATTTCCAAAACCCTGCATGGTCTGCAGGTACTACTCGTAGTGAGCAACTAAACTAAATGTCAACAAAATGACATTTATGGCTTTTAACCCACATAAATCTGTTAGAGCAAGTATTTTGGGTGTAGGGCGTTGCTCTACAAAAAGTGCAGTAGTTTGTATATTTGGTTTGCTTGAATCATAAAATGAGTTGGTCCTCTCATATCAAGAGATGTTCACTAAAATGTCAACAAGAAGCTGGCGCTGTAGTCAAACTGCGCAAACGGGCCCATGAATAATCTCTAGAGCCAGCGGTGGACATCTACGGCATCAAAGCAAAAAAGCTCAGCCATTTATGGTGTAGAATTATGGGGACATATCAAAAGGAATGATCTCAATAAAACCGAGTAAAGGTTTGTGAGGAGCATTCTCAACCTTCCTCAGAGTGCTCCCCACCTCCCCCAATTGCTGGACCTGGGAATTGTTCCTATCAACCAACTAATCAAGTATTGCCCTATGTTGTACTAGCAGAGACTGTGGTCCATTGACGAACTAGAATCCTATTGAACTGCGATTAGGGCTCTCCTCAAATCTCCTGGTTGTGAGAGGATTGCTTGGTTTGCATATATTAAGACCACACTGATGATATAGGCTTGCCTCTACTGTGGGATACCCCTGCCATGGCAAAACAAGTCCCTCACTCCCTGGTGAAAGAACGACTGAAAGAGTTTTTGTGGTTGAGGGTTCTGAATGGTCCAAAAGCAGGTAGGCTCACTGACTCTTTTTTAGACATCAAGCTCTCTCCTGCATATGAATCTATTTTGGATATTATCCCAGGTTCCATTCCTCAGCACCTCCACTTAAAATGGAGGTATGGGGTCCTGCAGTTAAACAGCTTCTGCATAAACTGGGGTGCACAGTACTGTAGCTCTAATGTGTGTTCCATATGCAAGTCGGAAGAAACTCTGCATCACTTTGCATTTTTCTGCCCATCGTATGATAGACTGTGGAAACAATGGCTGAGGCCGTTGTGTAAGCTTTTGGGCTTTCGCCATTATGTCCACACGCTATGCCCTTTAAGCTCAGACACGAGAGAGGTCAAAATATCTGTACGCTGCCTGGATTACTCGCAGTCGCATTGTCAAGTCGCCAAGCAATGATTCCTAATAGTGAACCTTATGACATTACTTATACTGTAGATGCAGGTCCCTCTCGTTTGAAATCACCCCTTTATACACTATTGCACTTCTTATTTATTTTTTCTCTTCCCTGATCTTATTGTGGAACGAGGTTTTATGAGATCAGTGTTTTATGAAATGTTGAATATACTGATGTTATTTATTTGTTTATCTTGTTACTTGCTGTACTGTGTTTCATGGATATTTGCATCCAAAATAAACATTTTAAACAGATAAAAGCAATATATTGTGCTTGTAAGGACTCAATGTTTATACATTTATGATGTTTCGATCTTTTGTGCCAGTGTAAGTCAATTTGGTTTTCAAACAGGGTACTAATGCATTATTAATACACAAAAGGGAAATTAATATTTTTCTAGTTTTTATCTACCCTGTCCCTTTTGTCAGGTAAGGGTGACACTCCTTCTTTTTGGTGGATTTCTCTAGTGTCCAACACCTTCCCCAGTATGGTAAGATTGGAGTGGGAATTGTAAAGGTAACCCCTTTATTGTCCAAAACTTCCATTAAATAGGTTTACTCTCACAACTCATAATAGTCACGTACAAACGACTAACATATAATGAAGAAACCATGATGACACTCTAATAAATCCCATGTTACCATCTAATACTCACCTAAAGAATTAAACACAGCCTCATTCCATATTTTCCTTATAATGATCATTCAAAGAAAAGCCATAATAAAGACATCTAAAATCAATCTAAATAAACATGACAGTGAGATACAATGTACCAATGTCCAACATTCTAAAACTTAAAAGTAAAAAGATTCCTTTCTTCCATACAACACTGATTACTCATTGAAAGTTATAACTACGCATCCACAACTCTAACCCTTACCTCTAAATGTGATCCTCTATATTTAATATTGATAGTTAACTAGTCCTTCAACCCCATTATGAAGATCTGAAATCATCAGTGAGAAAAACAGATATATTTCTTCAACCTAAATGTTTGGATATAGGCACATGTTCTGAAAAAACGAAGTTTTCGTCTCCAACCCCATTGCAAATCAGAATTTCAAACCTCACATACATCGACACAATGCATTGAATCAATATTCATACATCTACATTCATCCTAAATAGTAATCCAGGTTCGCAAAATCTTCTTCCCTACCTTCTTGCTATTGATCTCAGCCTGTTCAAATATTTGAGGCTCATCAATACATATGGATACTGTACTCAAAATCCTTAAGTCCCTCAACCTAATTCACTTCACTAACACAGAATGTATTCCCTTTTTCCCACCCAATTAAACTTTTGTTACACTTTTTTACTTACCTAAAATTCTTTAACATATATCCAACTTCAGTGTAATATTCCCCATAATTTGGGAATCTAAAAATATTCATAGAATATTCCTCACTAACATTGTATACGATATCTACATCATCATACAAACAAAATTATCTCAGTGCCCAAAGTGTCCTCCATGAACGAAAGACAAAAGCTGAGCTCAACACTGCTCATCTCCCGGATTGGTCCAGACAGGCACCCAAGAGTGATGGACATTCTTGAGGAGAATGCAGATGCACCACCCAATTTGGCAATGCATTATCATTTTTCTTTCAACAATCATATTTTAAGAAATGGATGGGTTCAATTCACCCCTCCTTAATTTGATTTTCTCAAACCTAGAAGACAGAAGATTTACATATCTGATAACTCTCTGGGGCAGAAGGATTTTTTGCAAATGCATTTAATTGCACTGTGTCATATTCATACATTCGCTTCCTTGTACAACAGATTGATGATGATGATGTGCTGCTCATCACCCTCATGACTATTGTTCTTTTGTTGTGTTTGTCTTTGTCATACCTTTCCCCAACTTTCCTTTCCATCTATTCATTCAACCCCCTAACTCTATTCCCCGGGCTTTGTGATTTTTAGGAGATGTGTCTTAATATACACCAAAAAGATTAGACACTCGATGGGGCATATGTGGCTAAATGCTACACCATCTCACTGTGGGATCTTCTACTACTTAAGGCTTAGCAGTAGCCCACAACGGCCCAACTTACCCAACCACAAATAACATCATTCCTCAACATTAACATTTCAAGCCTTTGTTATGCATAAATAAAATGCTGAAACTTGTTGACTACAGAGTACAGACTTTGAGTACATTTTCCCTGACTTGAGGATTTAATAACTTTGGTTTTCAAATCCCATGCTCAACATTGCTCAGAATAATTTACTAATGCTAGTTCATGTTATTATATGTGACATTCTTTTCTTTGATATGGCATGATGGTAGTAGTCTTTCTTCAGTCTTTCTAAAGCTGTAATATAAATGTATTTGTATAACCTACTAAATCTCTGTTTTTCTTTCAATTTAGTTGCCTGTGATTCTTTTGATTAATGCTGAATTTGGAAATCACCTAGGTGGGAGTAGAACCACATTGTGATGACTTCACTGTTAGCGCACTGCCACTACCATAAAGAAGGCACCTTGGAAAACCTTTCAGGTGTTGGGAGAGTGACAAAGGGAACAGTCACCAGCCATCACTTTATCTATTCCAGTAAGAGAAATATGGGATAAAGTGAACTACTTTACTCAGTACGTAACTAACTTGTACTGCAGATGAGATAACTTAATTGTTTATCTATGTTTCTGTCGGCAATATAGGGAATGTCAGCATACCCTTTGAACTGGTATACACTTTAAGAAATAGTATAGACAGGCTGCGTGAAAAGGCATCAGTGCAAAGCTGAAGTAAAACACATGAAAAAACTTCAGACATAAATTGGATTACAAAAGATTTCCCCCTTTTTCTAACAGATATATATAATAAAACCCACCCTCTCCACCCCCAATTGGCCCACCCCTCTCCCAGATTTGTTCCTCATCCTGAACGAATGTCCAAAATAAATACAAATCAGGTCCAAATTGCCTAAAAATGCCCAGCCCAAATTCCCACGCTCTCCACCCACAGCAAGTCCCTCCCTCCAAAACATTTTTTTTTTTAAAAGCGCTAGAAGAGAGCATTCTACCAGAAAGGCTCTAGATGTTAGTTTCAGGCCTCGAGGCATGCCATTTGATGGCCCAAGTGCACCAGCTTTCACAGCACTCATTGATGGTGGAGCCAGCCTGAAAGGGGGGAGGTACGGTGATGGGCAGCTCCAAGCTTCTGGTGAAGTTGGTGTGGCCTGGAGCTGGAGACGCAGGCTGTTGGCCGGTGGAACTGGACCCAGGAGCAATAGCAGGGGCATGTGCTGGGCCCTTCTTGTCCACCAACTGGTGGTAGTGCTCCCTGGTGGCCTGCAGTCTCTGCCGCCGGGTTGGTGTGGAACAGCAGGAGTAGCTATATTAAGAAAGAAAAATAATAAAACAGACAAATTGTAAAAAAAGCTTTGCAAACACCTGTTTTTTAAATTATATAGTGGCACAGTATATTTGCTGGTCCCTTAGGGCCATTGGACTTTTTGATGTGATTAGGAAACTCAGTCACAGGGACATGCCTCACATAAAAGCACTGAGTGGCTGAAAGGAGGCAGCATATGATTAAAACAAAAGAGTGATTTCTTTTCTTGTTAAGGATTTCCTGAAAAAGTAAACCACAAAGACATCTTGTGTGGAAAGAAATAATATAAATAACTCTGGTTAATGAGTAAGGCATCATCCACTATGGAGTACAAGTATTCTTTTCTTGTTGTGCTAAATGACTGAAAGCATGTTAGCTAGTGCACCAAGTACAAATTTGCTATTCTCTGCAGTCTACAGCTGGGGCAGCTGAGGTTCTGTAGCAATCCAAACCCGTGTATTCGGTATCGTAGTACTGACACGATTTTGGTACCAATAAACCGCAAATGATCCATTATATACATGACAGGGTTTTCGCTGCGCAACTAACATGAATTCACTGAGAAATAGGGCATTCTGTTGTTAAGTCATGGCATCCATTTTAGATACAGCATCCATTTTGTTTCTTGCCCTCACATAGTCAATGAACGGGCGATGACCCCGGCAGAATCACCTTGTTAAGGACACGTAAGCTCGAGCCCCGAGAAAGGCTGACGCTGCATGACTAGGCAGAATCAAGCCGCCTCCCTTGCCTGAGGCCAGTCCTGCTATACTGGTTCTCGTGACCATTGTCCTGACTGAGAGGCCGAAGACGGTAGCCATGCCCGTTTATGATCCATAAACACCTCTTATCCTACTTTTCAATCCTTTGCACCTGGCTCTACTCCTCTCCTTCTGGGCTTTTACAATGGGGAGGTTACGATTTTTATGATGGGGAGGATCGGGCAAAGAATGGAAAACTGACAAGGGGACCTGATCGAATACCGAAAACCTACGACTAATTATTGTTTGATGTATATTTATTGTCTGTTTGGGATACCGGGTTGGGCATGAGAAATATTCGTGTAATGTTGCCTAAAGACATATTTCGTGTATTTAAGGCGCAACCCACTTAATGCAATTTGAACAGTCTCGTAGATTCTGCCTCTGTGTGGTTCCTATGACTTCTGTGTCCCTGCAGTAAATAAACCTTGGTCTTTGACGCCACCATATAGAAACCCGCGTCTCTGTTTATTTTGTGCACCGAGACAGGAAGGAACTCAGGGGTCTTCGGGTGTTGTTTCCCTGACACCTCTGGACTCTTAAAAGTCCAGAACCTCAAATTGGCGCCCAACGTTGGGCGACGTCATCCGGTACCGGTCCAAAGCCTGAAAAGTTCGAGGAGCTTCGTGTGAAGATTCCGGAGGGAGGTACCCCGCTTCATCGATCCCTGCATGTCGTAAAAGTGGCCCGACGATCTCTTCCACGAGGGTTCCTGCTCCCAGACGGCTACAGAGGACCGCTGCCCTGACTGTCGCCCTGTCTTGGACCCGAGGTGCAGACCTTAGTACGGCGAGACGTAGACGGGTTCTCCTTGGCGACGTCTTCCACATTTCAGTTAAGTATTAAGTGGGTCGCGCTCAGTTGTTGTCTAGATACGTTTGTTTTTGAATTCGTAGATCATTGGTTGCTCTTGTTAAGATAATCTTTGTTTTGGTATTGGTTCATTTTGGTAGGCCTAAGTTCTCTGCGCATTTTGGTTGGAATTTGGTTTCGTTTGTCATGACTAACAGTAGTAATTGTTTCTTGTCCTGGTTACGTTGTAACGGGGATTCCCGGTTGGAGGATTCGTGTACGGTTCC
Organism: Triturus cristatus; assembly: GCF_964204655.1. Taxonomy (NCBI): domain Eukaryota; kingdom Metazoa; phylum Chordata; class Amphibia; order Caudata; family Salamandridae; genus Triturus; species Triturus cristatus. The sequence continues at coordinate 1,579,073,158 of NC_140590.1, forward strand.
TCCGATTGGAACTCCTACATATGAGCTCTATTGTAAACATGGTGTAGGTCCTATTGCTTATAATGAAGTATGGGTCCGTTATACCAGAAAAGATGGTGTCCTTAGTTGGCCACCGCATGGTAGCTTCGAAAGCGAAATTCTAGACAATCTAGAAATGAAGTTGTTTAAAAGGAAAGCCCGGCCGGCAATGTTTGATTCTTTTCGCGTATGGCGTAAAGAAGCCAAACAGAGAGAAATTAGGAAGACGAAGAAAGAACAGAAAGAGAAAGGGTTGACTTTAATGGAGTCTGCTAGGCAGCTACATGTCAACGAGACTGAGAAAACAATGGAGATAGCGAATAGAAAATATAATTTGGCAATTGATAAATGTTACCCTGTATTGCCATCTTGTCCTGCTAAGCCGATAGAGGACCACGAAAAAGATCCTCTGTTGTCTTACCTGTTGAGATCACCTCCACCGTATGCACAGGGTATTACTACAGCACCACAGTTACTACCTGTTGTACAACCAGCTGCTGGTCTGCCTGGAATAGTTGCTCCACTTCCTATGATTCCAGCTCCTGTCCTTCCCATGGTTAATGTTCCTTCGGCACCCCCTCTTCCTGGATCGCCTGTTCCGCCTTTACCTGTTGTTTCGCAAACTGCTTTACCTGCTACACCCACCCTTACTATTTCTTCTGCTCCAGTTGCCTTGTTCCCGAACCCTGTAAACATTCTGACTCCGCTTTCTGTTCGTCGGAAAATAACCGACTCTGTAACTAATATCTTAACTCCTCTCTATAGCTCTTTAATTGGGACCCCCGTTTCTGACTCTACACAGAGACGTAGCCAGCTTCCTGGTCCCCAGGAATGAGAAATGTTAGATTCGACAGCTCTTAGGTGGATGTCGAAAGCTGCGAAGTATGATGCACGAAGAGTGTTAGATACCTTTATGCAGTGGAATGAACCAACTCAACGTTATGTTTTTGACGTGATGTGTTCTCTTGTGCTTGAGTAATGGGATAATGATGACTTAGATTCAGTCCCCTCTGATCTGATAAATGTTCAGCAGAAATTGGTGTTAGAATGGTGATAGGTTCAGAAGTAAGGGAAGCGATAGAACTGATTTTAGCTTATAGGGATGATTCCCCTCTTCGAGTGCCAAGGGACCCTGATGGTTCACCGATTACTAGGAAAAGACGAGGTCAATATCCGATGAGGGAAGTTCCGCCCATATGGCGCGAAGCAGTTGCCGCTGATGCGGTTAATGGTATTGCAGCTGCTCCGGCACATTTCCATAGAGTGTGGATACACATCCCTTGGAAGCGGGCCGAAGTATTAGCAGTAAAACAAGCGTTGCCGGATCCGCGTAAAAATCCTGCTGGTTATTATAAAGAATTAACGCAGACGGTTCAAGCGTGTGTCATGAATTTGGCAGATATTGAAATGCTATTTGGCAATGTAGTGCCACAGCCTATATGGGCCAAGATCCGGCAAGAGAACCACCCAGTCGCCCTAGGAGGTGATTGGCCAGCTATTATAGCGGCAGATGCGCAACAAGTTGGCGGTGCTAAACCTGAACCTCTGATTGCTGCCTTACCTGGCAGAATAATTAATCTGATGAAAACGCTGATGCCGGCGTTACGGGTAAATTGGGATAAACTATCAGCATGCAAACAGAAGAAGGACGAAAGCGTCTCTGACTTCTTCACTAGATTTGAAGAGACCTTCGTAGACCACAGTGGGCAAGATATGAGTACTGAGGGAGATCAGAGGTTGTTTGTCGACAAGTTCGTGTTTAATTTACTGCCTGAGCTTAGTAACAAGTTAAAAGATTCTGAGAGTGCATGGGCAGTGTCGACGACAGCACAGATACTTGCAACTGCTCAGTATTACGAGAATAGAGAGAAAGAAGAGAAAGAAAAGTCAGAAAAGAAGACAAAAGATTTAAAGACTAAAGTACTATTGCAACAGGCATATCCGCCTCGCTCGAATCAGTCAGATTCACAGCAGCGACCCCAGTTTCAGCAACAGCCACAATTCCAGCAAGGGACGTCCCAAAGATTTAATTATGGTTTTCCTCGACAACAGTTAGCATGGAATCAGTGTGCCTATTGTAAAAAGGAGGGCCATTATAAGAACGAGTGTCCAGTACTGCACGCACAGACCAGTGGTGTCCCAGCTCAGAGAGGTAATGGCGGGTTTATGCAAGCTCCTAGAGGTAGAGGACGTGGTACTATGACACCACAGGCCGATCGCCCCTCAAATTATTTCGATCAGCGAAATTTACAATCTGCGCAACCAGGTAGATCTTCACAGTATCATGTTGAGGATTACTATGATCATAATGAAGAGATTCAGAGAAGCGAGTACTAGGACAGCCACAGGCAAAGAGAGGGAGTAGTATCAGTTCCAGTTGATCAGAGTGGACCTTATGTCGCAGTAGTTACATCAGGCGTGGTCGAACCGTTTCTGTTGGATACTGGTGCGGCAAAAAGTTCAATTATGCATGCGAAACTCCCTGGCGCACCTTTGTCTGGCTTAACGAACACTTCAGTAGGTTTCTCAGGCGCCCCTGTTCACAATCCTGTCTCTAGTCCTTTGTCAATCTCTGTTGGGCCATGCGAACTAGAAGCACCCCTTATCCTAACAACCGGTTGTAATGAGAATCTGCTTGGTTTAGATCTGTTGAAACGCCTGCATGCGACACTGTACTGTTCTCCTTCGGGAGTGCAGCTCACACTGGGCAAGAGAGTCATTTCTCCAATGTACATGTCGATGGATAAGCTCCCACCGGAGCTGCGTTCTCTCCCTGATACTCTTTGGGCAACTGGTCCTAACGATGGAGGCCTTTTGGAAATTCCCCCTTATGTGGTAAGTCTGAAAGCGAATGTTAGATTCCCACGAATCCCACAGTATCGAATTTCAAATGAAGGTGAACGTGCACTTTTACTAATCGTGAAAGATTTAATACAGAAAGATGTGATAGAGGAAACTAGAGGAAATGTCTGCAATAGCCCTGTTCTGCCGATTTTGAAACGCACTGACCCTTCCAAACCTCCAATCTACAGATTTGTGATTGACCTCAGAGAGGTTAACAAAATAGTGATTCCGCAATTTCCTGTGGTACCAGATATCACTGCATTATTGACGTTGATTCCTGCCTCAGCCTCATGGTTTACAGTGATCGATTTGAAAAATGCATTTTTTAGCATCCCGATAGCCGAGGAAAGTAGAGACATTTTTGGTTTTTCCTTAGGAGGTCGCAGTTTCAGGTTCAAGCGCGCTCCACAAGGCTATTGTGAGAGCCCTTCAATTTACAGCCAAGCATTGAAAAGTCAATTGGATGCTCTTGTACTTCCTCCTGGTGTTGCTCTGATCCAATATGTAGATGATCTTTTACTGGCTGCTGATGACAAGGAAACTTGCAAGACAGCTACAATTTCCTTATTACGTCACTTGTCAGATTTGCATCACAAGGTTTCACCTTCTAAATTTCAATATTGTTGCCAAGAAGTGACCTACTTAGGTCATCTTTTGTCAAAGGAGGGAAGAAGGTTGACCCCAGAGAGAATCAAAGCAATTTCGCAGATGACTGTACCAAGCACACAGAGAGAAGTGCGTGCGTTTTTGGGTATTACGTCATAGTGCAGGCAATGGATCCCAAATTTTTCTCTCATGGCAAAACCATTGGTAGCTCGGACTGGAAAAGGTCTTCCGAGCCCTTTGCCATGGTCTGATGAATGTCAACAGAGTTTCTCCAACTTACGTGATGCGCTGTGTTCAGCTCCTGTGTTGGGTACTCCTGACTACAGTAAGCCGTTTACACTATATGTCCATGAAAGAGAAGGTTGTGCATTGAGTGTTTTAACGCAACAATTTGGTGACAAACAGCGGCCTTGTGCGTATTTCTCATCCACATTAGACCCGGTAGCCAGAGCGTTGCCAAGTTGTTTGAGAGCCACAGCAGCAGCTGCAGTGTCTATTCGACAGTCTGCTGGACTAGTCATGAACAACATGTTAGTAGTCATGGTTCCACATGCTGTGGATACACTCATGAATCGGACGAAAACTCAGCACCTCACCAGTGCTAGGCTATCGGGCTATGAGCTGACGCTTATGGCAAGTCACATTCAGATCAAGCGATGCAACATACTGAATCCAGCAACGCTGTTGCCGACTACTCAAGAGTCGAGTGATTCAGAGCCTCATGACTGTTGTTTTAGAACTGAGGAAGAGACAAAAGGTCGGATTGATTTAAAAGACACTCCGTTATTTGATCCTGATGGCACTTTATATGTCGATGGGTCATGTTTTAAACTACAGAATGGTGATGTGACGGCCGCGTATGCAGTTACGACTTTGAGTACAATTGTGGAGACCGCAAGAGTGAGTCAGAATTCTGCCCAGGCTGCAGAATTAATTGCACTAACAAGAGCGTGTGTTTTAGCTGAGGGAAAGAGAGTGAATGTGTTTACTGATAGCCAATACGCCTTCGGCGTAGCACATGTTTTGGACGCCTGTGGAAAGAAAGAGGTTTTCTCACGTCCCACGGGACTAAGATCCAACATGGACAGTTAGTCAGCGATCTATTGGAATCCCTGACCCTACCGAATGAAGTTGCGATTGTGAAGTGCAGTGCACATCGAAAGATTACGGATGATGTTGGCCGTGGGAATGCGTTTGCTGATGAGGTCGCCAAAGAGACGGCCAAGACCATGACGAGCCGAATGTACGTTGCAACGTCTGCAAGATGGATTGCTGAATCAGGGATGTGTGAGAATACGACTGAAAGTGTGAAGGCAATCCAGAATGAAGCAACTGAAAATGAGAAAAATGAATGGAAGAAGAAAACGGGTAAAATGGATTCAAGTGGATGTTGGGTTGATTTGCCTGAACAGCAGCGTTGGATGTTACCTGATGCGTATGTGCTCGCAGTAGTCACGATGGCGCATGGAACGGCGCACATCAGTTCGAAAGGGATCTGTAAAATGTTAGCTCCAGTATGGAAGAATGATGGAATTACTAAGTGTGCGGAAAGAGTGGTGAAAAACTGCATGATATGCCTGATGCATAATCCTGGCAAGGGAACCCCAACCCCAACTGGTCATTTTGCCCCCCCTTCTTGTCCCTTTGAAGTGATTCAGTTGGATTTTATCCACATGGACAGGTGTAAGTCCATGTGGATAAAATCCACATGGTAGTCTGTGCCTTTTCAAGATGGATTGAGGCATATCCATTAAAGGATAACACTGCTATGTCCACTGCCAAAATCCTCCTCAAAGAGTACTTCCCTAGGTATGGTATGCCACGGATTGTTTGGTCGGACAATGGAAGTGAGTTTGTAGGGAAAGTTATGAAGAGTGTGTACACGGGTCTGGGTATCACCCAGAAGTTCCACAGTGCGAATCACCCACAGTCGGCAGGTTTAGTTGAAGGGTACAATGGTACCTTGAAGCTGAAACTTGCTAAAATTCAAGCTTCCACTGGTCTATCTTGGCCAGATGCACTGCCTTTAGCGCTACTGTCCACCAGAGCGACTGTACACTCTCGAGTAGGGCTTAGCCCATATGAAATTGTGTTCGGTCGCCCTGCTAATGTTTGGGGAGTCCCTAGGCCAAAGGAATTCAAACAGATCGAATATCCAATGTTGATTGATTATCTATATGACCTGACTGCTAAACTAAGCTTTATTCGTCAACAGGTATTCGAATCCTTGCCTAAACTGCCAGAGAGTCCAGGCCACACGTTGAAACCCGGCGACCAAGTGGTGGTCCGGAATTTCGGACGAACCCGGAACCTTCAGCCAAGATTCGTAGGCCCGTTTCAAGTACTCCTAACAACGAGAACTGCTGTACGCCTAGCTGGAAGAAAGAATTGGGTGCACGCCAGCCATACGAAGCGTGTCCCTCTCCCACTCCCCTACGACAACTGGGTTAGACGGGGATTTGGTGTATCGGAGACAGAACCTGTTCCTAGGCTCATCCCATTCAGTGACGCAGAGTACATAACGGACAAACGAACTGAAACACAGAACTTTGACACCTCAGCAGGAACCGCTCTTTCGAACCCAGAACAGAGTATTGTACAAAGTGAACATTTATCACCTGTGGAGTCGAACATTTCTACACCTGTAGACCAGCTATTTCAAAATCAAACAAGACCTGGAAAGTACAGATATAATCTACGTTCTCATGCTATGAACTAATGACATTGCATAATTACCTTTTTGTTTGAAAACTGTTTTTGATCTTCTCGCATTCCATTCAGTCAGGAAGTTTGCTTTAAAAATTTTTTTACCTTGCCGTCTGGGTTACCGTAGGGTCGTAACGTGTGCCTTGTTTTAATTTGCAGGGAACCAGACACAAGGTCGGTTTCTTCTGTTTACTTTGGGAACCCCCAGGGTGGACAGAGGCAATTTTTTAACAGGTACAAACCATCCGTTGCGAACGGTTGTAGAAGATGGAGCTTCCTGAACTGCGACGGGCTTACGTCATAAATGTGCACAAGACAAAACTATATGACATATTGTATAGCAAATGTTTCTTAATGCAATATGCTCTGACACTTCTGATTGTTTTAATAACTTTGGTAGGCGGAATTATTTTTGGTATTTGCACCTGTTACGTCTACAGTATCTCCCCATGTTTCTGTTTCTCCGACTGTTGTTTCTATTCATTCTTTCCATCCTTTTCCTGCACACGAGCAAGCTCGACGCTCCGAGTTTATAAATAACACTTTCATTCAGCTCTTGCACCAACATCAACTAGTGATTAACACAACGAACTGCTGGGTGTGTGGCTTGATACCATATACCATGGATAAGGGCATCCCTTATCTGGTTCTGCCCTTTAGTTATAATGGATCATTCTGGGCATTTCAGACCATGTTCGCCTGTGCCCTAGAGACCTATCCCCCACGACCTCCGCGTTCCACTAGATATAATTCCGCTAATAGAGCCTTGGTAAAGGGAATTACTGACATGGTTAGAGATGTCAATAACACTCCGTTTATTCCCAAGGATGAATTGCGAGTTTACATGGGTTGGAACGTTACGGAATATGGCATTACTATGGGTGAGAACAAACGTAAAAGCTCGACTCCGATTTGGGTCGTACCCCACCAAGGTCAAGTCTGTTTGCAAGGAAATGGGAGGAATCCGAAAGCTCGACTTGGGAAGAGTGACTGTATCGAAACATACGTTTTCCCGTCACAGTCTTCCCCTGCATTCTTAGCTGCTAAGGGCACTTATTTTGTTTGTCAAGACAGAGCATACACATGGCTGCCCGCTGACTTCTCAGGCTCATGTTATATCGCTCAACTGTTACCTCCGACATACACTGCTGCACCGGACTATCACAAAACTAGAGTTGTGAGAGGTGTTTTCAGTAAAGAAGATACTGCTGGCCAAGAAGCAGGAGACTTCTTCAAAGGTTTCCTCCCATTCTGGGGGCCTATGGCCAACAGTAGAAACTTACGTCAACTAACACGGGTAGTTGAATCCACTATTACCGAAACTGCGGGTGCCCTTAGTAACCTGACAGCTGAACTTCAAGCGGATCGCCTCATGATGCTACAGAACCGTATGGTCCTTGATGTGTTACTTGCAGATCGAGGTGGGGTATGTAAGATGATCCAATCAAGTTGCTGTGTTTTTATCCCAGATAATGCGCCAACAGTATACAAAGCCATCTCTAAGTTACACAAAATCTCGGACTCCATTCATGTAGAGGAAGGTGACTGGTCATTAATGGGATGGTTCTGGAGCCTGTTATCTACGTGGGGATGGAAGGTTCTGATAGTCACTGGTGTTGCGTTGGTATTTTTATTTTCGTGCTGTCTCATTTTTCAGTGTGGTCCTGCCTTATGTAGCGTTTATGTTTCGTCATGCGTAAGAAGACCACCTGTTTTCAGAGATACGCCACGGGATAGAGTAATGCTTCAACAACACATCAGTGACCTGATGAACATAGAAATAGACTCTGACATAAAGTAAGTTATTGCCTATGTAAGGGCAAAAGGACGGTCTGAGGTGCTGTAGCAATCCAAACCCGTGTATTCGGTATCGTAGTACTGACACGATTTTGGTACCAATAAACCGCAAATGATCCATTATATACATGACAGTGTTTTCGCTGCGCAACTAACATGAATTCACTGAGAAATAGGGCATTCTGTTGTTAAGTCATGGCATCCATTTTAGAAACGGCATCCATTTTGTTTCTTGCCCTCACATAGTCAATGAACGGGCGATGACCCCGGCAGAATCACCTTGTTAAGGACACGTAAGCTCGAGCCCCGAGAAAGGCTGACGCTGCATGACTAGGCAGAATCAAGCCGCCTCCCTTGCCTGAGGCCAGTCCTGCTATACTGGTTCTCGTGACCATTGTCCTGACTGAGAGGCCGAAGACGGTAGCCATGCCCGTTTATGATCCATAAACACCTCTTATCCTACTTTTCAATCCTTTGCACCTGGCTCTACTCCTCTCCTTCTGGGCTTTTACAATGGGGAGGTTACGATTTTTATGATGGGGAGGATCGGGCAAAGAATGGAAAACTGACAAGGGGACCTGATCGAATACCGAAAACCTACGACTAATTATTGTTTGATGTATATTTATTGTCTGTTTGGTATACCGGGTTGGGCATGAGAAATATTCGTGTAATGTTGCCTAAAGACATATTTCGTGTATTTAAGGCGCAACCCACTTAATGCAATTTGAACAGTCTCGTAGATTCTGCCTCTGTGTGGTTCCTATGACTTCTGTGTCCCTGCAGTAAATAAACCTTGGTCTTTGACGCCCCCATCGAGAAACCCGCGTCTCTGTTTATTTTGTGCACCGAGACAGGAAGGAACTCAGGGGTCTTCGGGTGTTGTTTCCCTGACACCTCTGGACTCTTAAAAGTCCAGAACCTCACAGCTGCAATGGGCAAAAAATTATCTTTGATACCAATGGCCCTGATCTTCTCCAAATGCTTTTCAATTCTACCCTGACTCCAAAGAGGCAGATGATTGACAATATGTCACACACTTCATCTGTAACATGTGGGTAATTGATATCCTGTCTGACATAAGTGGATGGTGGGAAAAAGGATGCACTGCAGTACAGGGAAAGGAACAGGATATATAGATTTTATTGGGCACGTGCCACATTCTTCAGAGTATCCTATCAGCAAAACATGATATCACAGACACTTAATCCCATCCTGCAGCACACATAGAAAGAGCAGAATGTAATTAATGATTGTTTATATGCTGGAAGGTGTCCCTTCCTGCCATAAACAATCATTAAATAATGACGATTTGCTACTTCAATGTGTGCTGCAGAGTGCAGTACACATAGAAGTAACAACTCGCCATTATGAATTGTTTATGTTTGGGTAGGGACACCTTCCTACATACAAACAATCATTCACTGCAATGCAGGCACCCTTGCACTATGGTGCAAAGGTGACTGTGTTGGCGCTAGGCAGCTAATTTTAGCACTAGCACTAGGGAAAAAACAGGGGTGTGTTGTATTGGTATAAAAACGGTGCATCCCTGTGTTTTGAAAATGTCAAAGCGCAGCTCTGCCAAATTTGGCGCCCCTCCTTGCTCCAACATTTCTTTGTAAATACCCCCCTTAGTGTCTTAGTCTTACAGTACCAGTCCACATGGTATAAAGTGAGGGGAGAGGGACAGCATAACGAAGCAGAAGAAAGCTTAAGCTACAGATCAGTACACCCACAGCAGGATATCAGCTTCAGAAACAAGAAATATAGAAAAAAGGATAATGCAGGGAGGGATAAGTAACAAGAATAAACACTAAGGGGTCGTTTCCGATCCGGATCGAACAGCTCTCGGAGATCTGTTCGTAGCCTTACCTTGCGACCGACACGTTCCGGGAGCCGGTCCGTCCGGGCAATGAAGTACGATGCGCATAACTGACACAATTGCGACCGACACGTAGGCTGCGATTCTAGCAGCATTTCCCGTATGAGCCGTACCTCCGATCGCCAATCTGAGTCACCCGGAAGCAGTTCCCACAGCAGTTTCCGGCCAGACAAGTACGATACGCAAATCGCCACGTACAGCACGTCACAGCATCCTGGAAAGCAGCATATCAGGTACGATTCGCGCCAGAACACAATCCACGACTATGAGACGGACCAGCTAGCAATGGGTACGAGATGGAGCAACAAGCAGTGACTACGAGACGAACACATCCTGAATCCCATCGCGCAGGTCATACCAGTACTGTACATCTATGACTGGATCAGGAAAAGACGCGGACGGCGCAGACGGTAAGTCAGACAGCCACCACACAAACAAACGACACGTACCTGCCAAATGTCACACACATGGGGCGCTAGACAGCGCATGGCAAAATGGCCGCGCTTCTGTGAGGCTCTGCCACACCGAGCTGTCATCCGCCAATTATCTGCTGCATGCACTGGCCTGTATGTCTGCCCGAGGACGGAGGGGCTTTTCCCCTGTTTGCTGCTTCTGCCCATGGTGCTCGCGGGCCTGATGAGGCTTCATAGTGGGTCGAAAATACACCGACCTCGCTCTGCTGTCGGCTGGAGAAAGATGGCGGCTGTGGAGGTCAGAGAGCGGCGGCTGCTGAACGTCTCCCCCTCGCCGTCGGGGGCTTGGTGCCTGGGGCGATTCCTGCTGGCGTGTGGCTGCGTCGGAGGGGGTGCGGCTGGATGCCCCCATGCGGCCACCATCCAACTGAAGCAGAGCGAGGAGCGGTGCCGGCTGAGAGGCGGTTACGGAGGCCCTTCTCGGGGGCAGCGGAGCATTGCTGGTTGACTGTGCGCCCGTCGGCACCGGTTGCGGTGAGTGGGTTCGGGGCCTGGCGGAGGTCTGTGCTGCGGAGGTGGGACCGGGCCTGCAGCCGGGCCGCGGACTGTGAACTGCGGTTGGTACCCATCACTACTACCACCTCCACTCATAGGGGACTTGTTGCCTATCATTACTGCCACCCCACTCATATGGGACTTGTTGCCCATCACTATAGCCACCTCCACTCATAGGGGGTATGTTGCCTATCACTACTGCCACCCCCTCTCATAGGGGACCTGTTGCCCATCACTACTGCCACCTCCACTCATAGGGGACTTGTTGCCTATCACTACTGCCACCCCCACTCATAGGGGACCTGTTGCCCATCACTACTGCCACCTCCACTTATAGGGGACTTGTTGCCTATCACTACTGCCACCCCCACTCATAGGGGACTTGTTTCCCATCACTACAGCCACCTCCACTCATAGGGAACTTATTGCCTATCACTACTGCCACCCCCACTCATAGGGGACTTGTTGCCCATCACTTCTTCTGCCACCCCCACTCATAGGGTGCTATGTGAATATCAATATCAATAACCCACACCCATAGGATGGGTGATGTGCCACACATCCATCATACACCAACATTAGGCATGTCTGCAAAATACATCCCCCCTAACATCATGACAAGAGTGTGTAGTCTGGGACAAATGCCCACAACAATGAATATGACTTTGAACATACAATGTAACTCCCATCACACGTGTGACCAAAAACTGAGAGTGGCCTACACAAGTCAAGCATCATAATAGCACTGTGTCAATGTGCATTAACCCCCCTCACTGTGTATAACAAAAGTTAAGTGTGGGGTTCCAAACTGCAGCAAATGTTGAGCATTGTGGTAATGGGGTCTAAACCCCCCATCCTCACAGTGACCAAAAGGTAAGTGTCATCATGGTAAAAGCTACAAATGCCAAACAGCATGTATTATTCCTGGTCCCAACACATGAAACACTTTTGTGGCAAAGTAGTGGTTGTGTCCCATACCCACAGATATGTGGTGAGGCTAACAGTGCTGTGAAAATAAAACATACTCTTGGCCATGTGCAGACAAGCACCACCCTTGGGGGTTGACATTGCATACAGTGTACAATGACATAAAAGCAGAAGTGACCATCATAATGCATACACACATCTCGAAAATAGACACACAAATCCATGGCAGCAATGGGACCTAACAACCAGGATGAATGTGCAGAATGATGAGATATGACGCACGGGGACAGCAGGGAATATCACCCAAACAACATCCAGCCAATGGCCCACAACAGCAATAGCAATGCACTGGTGCAGATGCACAAACACAAACAGGCAACCTCACATAGCACATCTGACACAACATGTGTGTGTGTGTCTCAGTATCCCCAGGCAACTACACAACACATGAGGGGGGCTGAACCACAATGACACAGATGTGGACACAGTGCCATACAAAAGTAATCCATGAATTAGGCACCCCTTAGTGGGCAATCAGGCATTGTAAGATGAGAGGGAACCCAACAGACACATGTGACACAAACTGGAATGAACAGCAACTAAAACAGCAAGAGACAGACCCACAACAGCACTACCCCCAGGGACCATACATTGGGGTGACACAAGCCTGCATGATACGTCCACTGTGATGACAAAGGTAGATGTTGTTCAAACTGTGAAACTCAGACATGTGTCCTCTGCCACAAACGTACATCACACCTACACAAACACAAATCACTTAGCATGGCCCGTCATCCAGGGACAAAAGGGAGGCAGGGGCCGAGCCATGCAAACATTCACATCTGTCCACTCTCAACACCACACACTCTGAACTGCACCAATATGCATCAGTGAAGCCCACATGGACATGTGACATTGCACATGCACCCATGACAAACACAGTAATGTTGGGAGGATCTAAGGTGCACAGACTCATCACACAAGGACAGTCTACAACCCTGGTGAATGACAGACATACTGCACAGTATGCGGTACATGGCCATGACGTCAAAGCCCCCGTAACCTTCAGAATCCCTGCCACAGTCCCAGGACAATGCAGAAGCCAAGGAGAACCACAAGGCACACATGCTGACACCTGCCAACATTGCACCTCTGAACCTGACGAGTGGGAGCGGTCACACACACATACACATGTCTCAATCACTGAAAGGTACCACCTAGGGACAACTACCTGATATTGCGAACAAACAAGTGCCATGGAGACCCCTGAATGTGTCCCATCTGCATCTGACCACTTCATCACCACTCAGAACTGACAAATCCCAATGATGACACACCGATGAACAGTAGTGTGTCATGCATCCACATATCTGGTAGCCCAGGACAAAGATGTGGGATGAACACAAGACAACTCAGCAAGCATCACCAACAGGAACATATCAAGGGAACACAGCCTGTGTAGAAAAAGGGATGTGGACACACACACACATGCTCACACAACACACACCATGGGCCCAGGCAATGTCACGGAACAACACACTTACTTGAGGGGACTCAACTCCTGTGGAAGCTCAGCTGTGCCAAACATAGTCGCAGCAGGTCTCAGTCAAGTCAGCAGAACACTTGGTCAGTCAGCCATCAGTTATCACCCAAAGAAGGATCTGGTCACATCAGCCTCGGTACGGGAGTGTCCCTTAAGTCGTCTGCACATACTCAATACATATGTCTAGCAAGTTGCACAGAGGACACAGTTGCTCCTACACCAATGATGCCCACACCTGCATGCCCAGTGGAGATGGGCCCACAGTCAGGGAAATAGACAAATTGGACAATGGGAAGCACATCATATGTGCATGGGTGCAAGCCACAGATGTGACCATGAAAATGAAATGTTTACATCTATGTGCAAAAATTGTTAATCATGACACACCCAGTTTGCTGCAAAGGATGACATGGATACCGACCAGATTAGGATACATATCTCATGGACCACATCGAGTACATCACATCAACACCTCAGTATTCAACATTGAAAATTCAGCATTATAACAGCAAGGTCATGGTAAACATCATCAACATAATGTACAGCTAAATCAAATTCACAAGGATAAATACAAATGCTTTATTCAGCAAATTTGACATTCAAATGCAAAGTCCATGAAAAACAAAGGCCAATGGCCAGTCCATATCTAAAGTCCAAATAGGGTGTGAGTGACAACTGTCACACGTTGCTTGCCTGCACTGCTAAGGACAGGGGACATCCACTCGGAAGGGCATACATGGGGCAGGCTAGGCACCACAAGGACAGGATCAGGGCTCAGCAGAAGGAGGCAGTGAAGGGGTGGTGGGTGCAAGAGAGTCACTGATAACTGCAGTGGAGGTGTCTGACATAGTGTGTGCAGTCACAACTGTGGGGCACAAGTCAGATGGGGTGGGTGCCGGCACAACTGCAGTGGGCAGGTCAGATGGAGTGGACTGGGTTCCCACTGCAGTGCCCAAGTCAGACGGGGTGGCCGTGGACTCCACTGCAGTGCCTAACTCCATGGGAGTGGAATGGGGCTCAGGTGAGGTCGGCAGGACAGAGGGGGGCCACGGTTCCCTCACCAGTGGCACAAACAGGCTGACCAGGGGGTGGGGGTGGAAGAGCAAGTGTTAGGGGGGGAGGGCCTGAGCATTTTGGGGATGGTGGGCCTGTGGGTGGGGGAACCTGGGGCAGGGTGTGGCGGGGGATACTGTGGAGTGGTGGCCTGGGGGATGGAGGATGGAGACTGTGTCTTGGAGCTGCAGGGCAGGGGTGGGGTCTTGCTCTTCTGGGTCCGGGGGGACTTGCGGGTGGGGGCCTCAGTCTGCCTGCACCGGGGGGAGGGTGTCCGGGTGTGAGGGGACTTCCTCTTCCCCTTGTATGCTGGATCTGCTGGATCAGTGGGGAAGAGGCCAAGGGCACAGAGGAAGAGCTTCTTGGAAGATGGGGTTGCAGGTGAGGCAAGGGAAGTGGTCTTGGAGGGAGAGGTATCGGAGGACTGCGGAGTGATTGTGGATGCCTGTGTGTGTGTTTGCAAACCATCCCCTATGAGTGTGGTATCAGTCTCCTGAGGTTGCTTGCGTGCACGTCTAGACATTGGTTTGGGTGTTTGTGTGCTGCCCGTGTCTGTGGGTTTGGGTGAATGTGCTGGTGTGTGTGCTTGGGACAGGTAGGGTGCTAGGAATTGCGGATGGGGCAGGGGTAGGAGAGGTGAGGGACTGTTGTAGGAGAGACACTGCTGCCGTCAGGGAGGAGGCCATGGACTGATTGGTCCTCTGTAGAGCAGACATACCCGATGACATGCCCTCCATGAATGACACCAGTTGTGTTAACAGACTGGTGTGTGCATGGATGACACTCAGCATTGATGTCTGCCCTACATGGATCTGTTGAACCAAGTCCACATACTCCACACTAAGGGCAGCAGGGGACACAGGGGCAGTTGGTGCAGTGCCTGGCACAAAGGAGACATGCTCCTGAACACGGGAGCCTCCACGGACCTCTGGGATGGGAGTGGATGGGAGGGTGGTGATGGTGGTGGTGTTGGTGGTGGCAAGTACAGCCTCACTAGCTGGGGTTTGTTGGCTGCTGACACCCGCCTCCACAAGGGAGTCATCCTCCGAGCTGTTGTGGTTCTCAGCTGGGGTGGATGGTGCTGAGGACTCCTCGGTGTGACTCTACTCGCCCTCCGTGCCACTGGATCCCTCCAACTCCTCGCTTGCTGTCCCAGTCTGTCTTTGCGGCTCCTCCTGGTCCGTGGCGCTGTCCCCTCCTGTAGCTGTGGATATATCTGGATAGAATTAGGAAAACCAGACCAACATCAGTCACCTGGACTGACCGCACACACCACAGTGAGTACTGCACATCACAGGGCAAGCCCTGGCATCATCATCTAAACACTGCTCAAAGTGCTCACACTGTTTTGAATAAGCCAATTGTCAGTCTGACCATAAACCATGGCACTCACATCCCTCCTGGACTTGCACCCATATGTCTGTTGCATGTTGGATGCTAATACCCCAATGTGCAGATGTGCACCACCTACACAGTTGTTGGACATGCAAGTGAACATGTAGAGGTTAGTCACTATACACACATCACATCTCTTGCCACTGACTCAGTACAGGTGTCAGGAAGAAGGGATGGCCAGAGTCTCATTTCACATGCTTGTGATGCATATCAGCACCACACACAATGATAACCTCATGTCCTGATAGTCAATGCCACAATGGGGTGCATGGAGCACATTTGACTCCAATGCAGGATCCCTCATAGCAAGTTAATACCATGGCACAGGCATACCTGGAAAGTCAGTCATCACTGTCTCCTGTCACACGGGCAGAGCATCCAGACACCGTCTGCACTGTGTCACAATCATAGGTCATGGGTAAAGCAAACTCTGCAGCTGACAGGTGCACTTATCCATCCCCTGCAAACAACATATTCCGGATTCTGATGACCCCACATCATACAAATCAGACATATGAGTGACTGCGAACTCAACTCCCTGAACATGAGCACCTCACAGTCTGCTGTGCATGAAACACAGCTGCCTGAACTTCACAGTTGCATACACCATTGTGCACTGTCAAGTGATCACACACCTATATGTTACACAGGTCTCATCTCTTATAGTCACATCTCAGATGTCCTGCTGACCCTCAAACTCATGAACACCCCAGTTGTCCTGAAAAGGAAGCCACACCACAATGACACAGAGGCAGACACCTGAAGGCACATGTCACTAAGCACAATCTGTAAGTTGATACACGGGAGTGGGAGTACAGAGTGTTTTTAAATGCCCTGGAGTAGGCATTACTGCCCAGGTCTACGTGAAACAGTGTATAGCCCTGGACAGTAGGCAGGTGGCTAAGCAAGTGTGACACACTTGATATACATACTCCTGAGGCCCCAAATTTGGAGTCACCTGCTGCATGGGTGTGTTTGAAATACCCCAGGCACATGTGGTGAGTCAGGCCCGCAATTGGAACACATATCAAAGGCACACACAGATCACATGTCAGATCTCAGGCATTGTGTAAACAATTGACCCACCCACGAAGCACACAACAGAGTCCCGGTAACAGATGCTGTCTGGAACCTTAAGCATAGCTGACTGCAGGGACACAGTGCCCTAGTGAAACAAGTCACAGACAGTAGGGGCCACACCTGTGGATTAGATGAGGAGGGTGCATTACACAATTGAGGGACATGAGTCCTGGACTACAAGACCGACGTAATGTGGAAGTGTAACCAGACCAAAAGACTGCAAATAGTATGTCAGACATAGTTCACATATTAGGCATGGACTTACCCCCTCCTTGCTGCTGTCTGGCCTTCAGCTGCCCATCCAGGTCCGGGAAGACCACCGCCAGAATCTAAGCATGTGGGGGGTCAGGGTCCGGTGTCTGCCCCTCCTGCGAGGAGATGACAGCTTCAGCTGGACGCTTGCGATCCTCCAGGTCCAGCCCCGAAGGTCCTGCCACCTCTTCTGGCAGTTGCGGATCCGGCGCTTGTAGACCCCCACTGATCTAACTGCCCAGGCGATGGTCAGCCAGATCCCGTGCTTCTGGTGGGCATCAACCTGTGAGGATGACAAAGTGAAAAGGCCATTACCACACATGCCACATATTTGTGGTGCACACAGTTGGATATACATGTAGTCATCACAAAAGTAAATGAGGTACACAGGTAGTGCATCCATGGAAATGGACAATTGCCCTGCATGTCTGACATGTTAACATTGCCTGGGAAGTTAAAGCTTGCACAAATGCACTTTTTCTGCAGAACACCTGTTCATCACATGTACCTACACACTTTGGGGGGTGAAAGTACAATAAGTGAGTACGCTTGCCACCGGTGTACACACTGCTAGTACAGCTAGTCAGACAACATGCACAATTAGAAAGGCAGTGGACTGCACACTCACCTGCTCCCCTGGTTTCCCATTCAGCTTGCAGCACTGTGGAAGGAGCCCGTCCAGCAGGGCCTGGTTCTCCTCCTCTGTGAAGCCTGGGGCTCTCTCCAGAGTACATGCCATAGCAGTAGCCAGAGGATGCAGAGACAGAAGCAGTGGTAGCAGAGATGTGGTCCAGTAGAATGTAGTGCAGGCAAGTGAGCTCCCTGGGGACCAGCCAGCCTTATATATGTGCTGCAGAGGCAGAAACTGTGCCATGTGTCCTAAGTGATAGGTCCAACACAGTTGCACCCTATGAATCTGGCCAATCCATGCAATTGTACAACTCGTACAAGTCTTCGCATCGTTCAAAATTTCACCTTCATGACACCCTAGGAACTGCAACATTGTTGTAGGCAGCCAACTGAATTTCCAGCGCACGACTCGTACAAGTTTTGAATCTGCGTCCGTCTCCATGACAGTCCATAGCCAAGGAGTGCGCATGGCTCGGTCAACTAACTGTACAACACGTAGTTTGAAAATCCATATGCACCCGTCTCCATATGATTCAATGAGCTATGCGTGCGCACGGCTCGGTCCATGCCTGCACGACGCGTATGCATAAAAGTCACCCGTGTCGGTTCACATTGCAGTCACTGGCCAAGGCGTGCACACGGCTCGGTCCATGCCTGCACGATGCGTATGCATAAAAGTCACCTGCGTCGGTTCACATTGCAGTCACTGGCCAAGACGTGCGCACGGCTCGGTCCATGCCTGCACGACGCGTATGCATAAAAGTCTCCCGCGTCGGTTCACATTACAGTCACTGGCCAAGGTGTGCGCATGGCTCGGTCCACAACTGTGTGATGCGTCTCTGTAGAAGTCACCCGCGTCGGTTCACATTGGTGTGACTTGTTAACGGATTCCACACACAATTACTTGCCAGGGACACAGGTGCACACCTACTACGCCACAGCATATGCCACACTGCATCTCATGGCATGTAAGGCTGCATTACCTGTGTGTGTAGGGGGGCAACATTTGGTTTGTTGTGTGGCACTTTGGTGCAGCCACTCCCAGGCTGTGCATGGGTTCATGGGGACAGAGTCCTTCGTGTGTTGTGCACATTACCACTGTGATGTGCAACTGTACAGTTATGGGCATGAGTCATGGACACAGTTGCAGGTTGGATATGTTTATGACACATAAACCCTGAGTCCTGGGTGGGATGGTATGTACGTCACAGTGAGAGACCCATAGCCACAATTCTGATGTACACCCACAGTCTGTGTGCATGTTGTGTCTCAGATGTGTCTGATCCCATGTGCCGCCCAATGAGAGCCAGTCTCCACATCCATGTGGTTTGTGCATCAACATTGATGTTGTGTGTGTGTGTCTCAGAGACATCCATGTATGGCCTTCAGAGACAACAGGGGCCACTCCCTGTGGGACTCATTGTTGTTTTGAGGCGTATACATGATACGCCATGTCATGCCAGTGTCCATGTGGCAATATAGGGACCCTGGGTATCTGCCTGTCAAAGAGCTGTGATGCCTGGGAGACATTAGTCCTCACTTGTCACTGTGGTGTGTGTTTGGAACGTGACAGCAGTACATAGGTACTGTGACACAGCCTAATGATTTGCCATTGCACTACATGGAACTTATGTAGACATGTGGACTTGAGATGTGAGATGATGGGCATGTAGGTGACCTATGGGTCCATACCCAACAGCACACACCTCAGTACATTGTGTATTGTCATGATGTATCATGTGATATTTTGCTTGGTCATAGCCACATGGGTGGATGAATCGACAATCTTCCTTTGTTCATCTCTGTACTGCAGGGCACTAGCTTTCCATAGACCGTTCTCAGACCTTGAAACCATGCTGGAACGCGACTGCATCCAACGGTACCGCTTTACCAGGCCACTGATTGAGGAGTTGGCGGAGCAGTTGGCGCCACATCTGCTACCTGGCCGGACATACCCTACAGCACTGACCCCAGAGGTGAAGGTGATGGCAGCCCTGCACTTCTTTGCTACCGGTACCTTCCAGTACACTGTGGCTACTGCTGGTCGTAAACTATGTTCAGTCGTGTGCTACCCGATGTCTTGGACGGGATGTTGCATTTCATTGCTCTGTACATCAAGTTTCCTAGCCCATGTCAACTCACTGACATAAAGGCTGCTTTTCATACACTGGGGAGGATGCCGAACGTCATTGGATCTATTGATGGTACACATGTGGCCCTGGTACCACCACGGGCACATGAGCAAACCATACCGGAACAGGAAACATTTCCACTCCATCAATGCTCTGGTGGTATGTCTAGCGAACATGTGTATCACACATGTGTGTGCACGTTTCCCCGGTTCTGCGCACGATGCCTGTAGGAGAGTAGGATCTGCTTCACATGGGTACCCCCACTTTTTACTGGTGTTTCACTGTTTTTCGACCTTAGTCTGGCTGTGGCCCTGCTAATCAGGACCACAGACTAGCTGCTTCCTCTCTAAAATGGTTTGCATGTACATTAGGTACATATCTAATTGGATTCTGGAGTGCCTTATAAACCCCTGGTATATGGTATACCATGTCCCTAGGGCATAGGTACCTCAGAGGCCTACCAGGGGCTGAAGCATGTATTATGCCACCCCTGGGAAGCACTCCAAAATGGCACCACAGGTATGCTACTGCAGCCTGGGTAAGGGTGTGCTTGCACCCCTTACAGTGGTATAGGCTACCTATATCCACCTATAAACAGCCACATATAAACCTATAAGTCACTCCTATGGCAGGCCTTGACAATCCTGAAGGCAGAGTGCTTGGTTTCGTGTGAGAGGGTGCCCAAGCAGGAGCTGAGCCCCTCTGCAGCTTTCGGGAAATACTTCGTTATGGCTGTTCTGTGATACAGCCATAACATATACTCTTAAGTGCATTATAACCTCGCGGTAAATGCTAACTTTGGAATGGCTGCATCAAAACATGTCGTGTTTGGTGTCAAACACTTTGGAATACCCCCCCCCCCGCCAGTTCTGGTGGAGGGGGTCGCATGCCACCCTTGTAGAGGGAAAGACATGTTCATACTGGTCAAACCCGGTAGGACTTTCCTGAGCCCTGTCATCACAAAATGGATGCCTCTGCCACAGACACGGGTCTGGCCTACTGCTGCTGACCGAAACTCTGGCAGGGGAGGCCTGGACAATAGGTTTCCTGTCGAAGGGAGGTGTAACCACCTCCCCAGACAGGCAGATGTGTATTGGGGCTAGGCGGGAGCACTCTCTGGTGCTTTGAAGTCCTGCACTGGGGGCACACTTGATGTCCCTGTGCATAGTCCAGTTCAAACCGGTTGCAGGGGCTACCTGCCCCTGCTCTGGCACGAAACTGGACAAAGGAAATGGGTGTAACCACCCCTCTTTCAAACCCTCCCATAGGTGGGTCCCTAAAGTATGTCCAACCCCCAAACTTAGGATAAGTATGGGAACCCAGTCCTTGCGGCTTTAGATTACCCTGGACGAAACTCTGCAACGCACATCCTGGACCTTCAACATTCTATCCTGACTAGAAGACTGAAGAAATCTCCCTTGGGGTCAAGGAGTGACTCCCCTGCTTGGCAGGAACCAAAGAAGCAACTTACCGGTCTGCATCACTGAAGCTCCCGCCGGACGCCGAAGGCTTTGCATCACCAGAGGTGAATTTCCAGACTTCCCTGAGGCTACCCTGAGTCCACAGCAAAGCTGAGGCCCGTGGCTATCGTGGGTGATGTGGAACTGTGACCCCTGGACACCGTGAACTTTTGCAGCAACACTATCTTCCTGGTCCTCCTTGAAGTTGTGCTTTGGGCTCAGAGTAGCCCCAGCCTTGAGCACCTCCTGCACTGAAGATTGTTGGCTCCCACTCCACGAGTGACCCGTGGGCCAGTTTCAAGTGTGACCGCTCGAGGCTCCTTTGCGATCACTAGCCCGTTGGCTAGCAGGTCCCCACAAAGGCAACTCCTCTTCTGCTTGGGCTTTCCTGGTTGCTCCAGACGTGCCCTGACTTACCTTTGCTAGGTGAGTCCCTCAGACCATGCCGGTCTGCACTGCAGGCTTTTCTCTGAATTCCTGTGACTTGCCGTTGCCAAGGCTTGTTGGGTCCATTCTGGTCGCGGACACCGCAGCACTCAACAGACTTTGTGGGACAGCCCGAATCCGGCTAATGGACTTTGTCGACTCCTCCTAGACCTCGTGGCTGAAGAGTCAATACACCCATCCACTCACCTAAAGCACCCGACATCTGTGGGCATTGGTCCATCCTGCCCTCGGTCACTGGCAAGTGACCCAGACTCTGTCCCCTCTGCTTTCAGGTTCCTTCCTGCCTAGATCCGGGCTTGGATCTCTGCGGACACTTCTCCTCTTCACGGCAGCAGCAGTTCTTTGCAGGCTTCCATTGAAATCGACGACGCAACCAGACACCAATAGACATCTATGCACCCAGCTTCCCTGGGTGAGGTAACTTGAGTACACCGGTGCTCCCATGGCTGCTAGCCCTAGAACTTCTTAAATCCAAAATTGTTTGGTCCTGACTCGATTAGAAGTGTCCCTAATCTTTAAATTTCCAACCGTGACATTGCCCATAGAAGATAACGGGAACCCGCGGTTGTGTTTACACACTGTATACAGTCCCCGTGGGTCCCCTGTGTCACTACCTTGGGTGGTTCCTTGGGGTCCCAGCGATTCTACAGGCTTTAGGCCTAGTCTCTATTCCAGTCGTGGTTCTTATACCACTTTTTTGGTATATGGTTTGGTACGCCCCTAGGGCCCAAACATGTATTTGTGCTATTACTGATGCTTGCTCACTTGTAAATTAAGTACTTCAAACTCCAGTCTCATAAAGAGACTATAGGGTTGTGTTTTAACCTAAATACATATATTTTAAATATATACCTGGCGTGGTTGTCCTTTCATTTGATCATTCAGGAGATTATAGACTGGTAAAACAAGCTGCTTTACTTTCCTTCAAGACTTAGCCTGAAGGCTGCTCTCCATAGCTACCACTAGGATAGCTTTCAATAAAGGTTGTCTTTAACCTATCACCATGAGGGGTTGTTTGGACTGATACAAGGTGCCCACTAGAACTAGTGGACAGCATATATCAGGCCACCTTCTCACAATGCCTACATCATGAGGAGTAGTCGCATTGCAACGATGATATCACAGATGCCAGACCAGCATGCCTGGCTTGTCGGTGTGTACTGACTGTTTAGCATTGTGTGTGTTTGGCAATGTTGTATTCCACCCTCTTTGAAAATTCAGCTAATTGTGCAATCGTTTGTATGTAGGTGACTCCGGATAACCCAACATGCCGTGGTTGCTGACACCGCTCAGGAACCCTGTGACATCAGCCGAGATGTGCTACAATGAGGCACATGGTCGGACCAGGAGGGTGATTGAGCGGACATTTGGTCTCCTAAAAAGCCGCTTCCGCTGCCAGGACAAGACCGAAGGGGCCCTCCCATATGACCCTGCAAAAGTGTGCAAAATTATCATTGTATGCTGCATGCTACACAACATGGCAGTGCGGAAGAAGTTGCCTCTCATCCAGGATGACGATGACCTACATCCCCCACCTGTGGAGGGTCCAGGCCTGGGCCACGATGCCAGTGATGATGATGATGATGAGGGTGACGTACGCACACAGCTCATCAACAACTTCTTCACCTGAATGTGAGTTTACAGGGTTGTTATGTCAATGTATTGAGTTATCCTGAAATGTGTTGGTGCTGCTCTGTTGCTGTTTGAGTGTGTCTGTGTGCTACTTGACTGGATGCGTGCAGTGATGTGTCCTTTCAGGTAGTGTGTACTCCACAATAGTGTCGACATGCTAACTTGTTTCAGTGTAGGTTTCTTGTGACATGTTTTGTGCATGTGTATTGCATTTCTAACCTGTTCTTCTGTGCTTTTGACTGTGTCTTATGTTTGTCCTTCCTAGGGTACTTTGCCTGTTGTTTGGTCAACTCTGACCCCCAACACCCAGAATCCAATCCCAGGGTGGAAGTTGTCAATTCCCATCAAGTGATGTACCACACACCCCTGGACTTCAATACTTCGACACTGTCACATAGAATTACCTTGCAACTGTTGTGGAATAAACATGTTGCTGATGTGTAATGAACCTGTGCTACACTTTGTTATGTAAGTTGTCTGTCTTCCCACATCTGACTGACATTTGCTTACTTCACCTGTGGGCTTGTTACCACTGACTGTGGATAGGTGTGGTGTCTGTGCATTCCGCTGTATTTCTGGTCAGCATCATTGTAGGCGATGAGTTACATGGCCATGGTGAGTATGTGTTGTGGTGCCCTAGTGGTGTGTCTCCCTCACATGTATCACATCACCGTGACTCACAAAACGGTGATCACATTGCTGTAGTAGTTAGCATGCACTGTGTTCTTTAGCAGATCATCATCTCCGTGACACATACCAAGTTGGAATCACAACAGAGGCAAGTATAGTGTAATAGTGAGTTTACTTACAAACATGTGTGAGGATAGTGCACAGGATGGTGGGTGCTGTACATTGGGTTTTGAATCCAAAGTTCACAGATGAGTTGGAAGTGTCGGTAGCTGAAATGTCCAGAGTAAAGTCCACAGTCATCTGCTACATTAGACCAACATAAACCCTCCATGTCATGTTGGCGAGTTGGGTCATATACAACCAGGTGAACGGTTTGCACATGAAGAACATTTTCCAGAATAGGTTTTGTGTCCCTGGGGGATGTGCATGGCCATCTGCGTCTCACTTGTCCTTCTTCGGATGACCCCTCTTCTTCTAGGGGGGATCCTCAGGTGCAGGCGTCTGCGGTGCAGAGGGCTCTCCACCAGAGTCATCCTCCCTCCCCGTGGCATTAGCAGATCTAGCGGCAACAGATGTTGTGGGCACACAGAGAGGTGTGGACATGTTGGTGCTTATCTGGCATAGGCATGTCAGTATGTCCCTATGCACTGCAGTAAGTGCATCCCACTTGGACTCCATGCGAGCATGATGGCCAGCCTGCTACTGTTGAATGTCCTTGAGGATCCCCACTACCTGACCGAATCCTCCGGTGCTATCCTGGTGCGCATCTATGATGTGTGATAGTTGGGGGTCATCATGCAGTCCAGAACCCTCTGCAAGCCGAGACCTCTGCCTACCACCCCTCCCACCACCCCTAGCCACACGGGCAGGACCTGCGGTGGAATGGACATGTGACCCTGGGCCCCCTTGGGTGTTGTTACTGGTGGTGCTGTCCGTAGCTTCCTGGGTGGCCTGTGTCCCTGTGCTGTCGGAATTCTGTGTCCTTGGTCTGTCCGTGTTGGCGGGGGTGCTCTGTCTGTTGCCAGATGTTGGAGGCATGGGTGCAGGGAGTGCAGATGTTTGTACTGCTGGTGCTGCATGATGACTCACACCGGAGATGCCAGGTTGTTCTTCGTCATCTGAAGAGGACAGAGACTGATCCACACCAGAGAGCTGAGGGTCCACTGAAGTCTGGGACAGGGACTCCTCTTTGTTTGCTGCTGTGTCCCCAGCACCACCTGTGTTTGGAAGAGACGCACAATGTAAGTTATGTTTCTATAGGCATCAATGGTTCACATACATGACATTTGCAACTGTACGTCAGGATGCGTGCCCGTACACTGCATTGTCCAAAGTTGTCATGGACATAAATTGATATTGTTGTAGCACATTGTCCGGTACACAAGGGGGTGGTGATGGACGGAGCATCAGAACCAATCAAACACTCACACCCAGTCAACAGATCTGGGTTTGATCCATCACCGTTCTTTAGCCCACTCTGCCACCCCAGTTCAGACATGGCCATATGCAAATCAGCCTGACCCTGTGCCTCATGGGAACAGTCCAGCCCGAACTGCCAAGCCATGCCTTCCCTGGACCGGAAACAAGCTTCCTAGGACCGGTTTCTGGCATTTCAGCCGTCTTCAGCCAGGCATGACACAGTTACAAGTCACTATGAGCTGGCAGGTATTGTGTTTGTCTGACTAGCATACACATCTTGGGATGATTATCTATTGGTTACTGTGGCTTTGCTAACGGTGCATGGTTTCACTGTCTCCTTGACAGTGATGTGTGTGTATTGCCACACAATATTGAGTATATTGGTTGTGTACTCACCATGTTTTCTGTGACACTTTGGATTCTTCTTTGGGGGCATGGTGATGGGTGGTGGTGGTGAGTGATGTGTGTGTGACGGCACAAGTGAGGGTGGGTGAGTGTCAGTTTTGCTAGGTGTATGTGTGAGTGCTTTTGGAGAAGTGCTCATGGTGTGAAGGTTGTGTGATGGGTGAGTTGTGAGTGTGTCGGTTGTTGCTGTCTGATGGTGTTCTCTGCTGGCTGTTCTCTTGAATTTGCAAAGGATCATGGTAGTGATTTGTGGCCTTTATATAGGTAGAGTTGTGGGTGTGTCTTTGTTCCAAGTTTAAAAAAAAAAAATTATTGAGTTTGTCATTGCTTGCTTGGTTCTTTTATTTGTATTTTTTCCTTTGGGTTTTTTAGGCATGACGGAGACGTTCGTCTGACCGAGACGGACGCTGATGTTAGCTCGTGCAGGTTTCTTCAGGTCTTTCACGCTGACCTTCTTCTGTGTTTCATACGCGTCAGTCGCGGAGATCTCTATTGCTTCAGATCCCTGTTTTCTGTGCGTATCGGTCATGCGGCCTGGGCTCAGTGCTAGTCGGTCTGGTTTTACAAGCATTGCATCGTACTGCGTGGGTCGGACATCGCGGGTACGTGTCGGTCGGGTTCATTCATGGTGCGTATTGGTCGGTGTGAATCGCGTCCTGTTTTCGGGCGAATCACCGGTTTCCCTACAGATCAGTCATACAGCTTGTATTCCGTACGTGTCGGTTATAATTCACACACGTTGCATCGTACTGTACGGAATCGGAATCGGCCCCTAAATAGAATGACAAGCATTTAAAAAAGTCACAGTATAACAGGAAGGAGGAAAAACGTCTTGAATGGAGAGAGTTACAATTTTGAGAAATAAATAATATTAACAAGAACTTACTTGGGCCAGCAGAGACATCCGCCGAAGCCATGACATTGGTGGTGGCGGTGGAATTTCCACCTTCCGCAGCACTGGTGGTGGCTCTTTTCTTGCCCTTGGGTGCTGAAGACATAACGAAGATAACAAAAATAGAATAATGGTACAGTTAATCTCCTAAAAAATATTTTCTCAGGCAAATGCAAATGTAGTAACATATTGACATTATACATTTATAAAATAGAATGCCTATATTATCCAGTTGACCTATTCCTAATTTCTGAAATCTTACCTAAGCCCTATTCCGGCTTTACTAAAGTACATTTGGAAATAATTGATCTTTGCTTCACAAATCTTACCCCCTTTGATGGGCCAACTCAGTCAGTTTCCCTTTTCAATGGATAAATTAATATTTTTAATACCACATCACTGGAAGATCGCTTGGGATTGTGCAAGCTACATAAAAAGAAAGACACAGAGAATGCTAACTCACCGATTCCTAAAATTAGCATGGTACCATCAACAAATGATTTTTCCTTTGTGTGCCCCTCAAAACCTGCCTTTCACTACAGTGCATTTCAATGGGGTGCTATCATGTATATTGGTAACAAGATGACTACCACTACTAGCCCTTTCTGGTTGAAGTGCTGACAGCCAATAAGATCCCACCATAAGATCTGTGCTTAGGCTCCACTCAGATAGCCTTTTTTGCTTTCCCTTGAATTTCTATACTGCTACTGAACGGATTTACACTAGATAAGTGACAGGTGATCTGAAAACCATCATCTACCTTCCTGCCAAATTTGGTGTAATTCCGTTCAGCAGTTCAGGCTGTAGTCATTTTCAAAGCTCCTATGGGAATTAACATAGGAAATCATATTTGTTTTTACCTCTGATGGACTGAATTGCACGAAATTTGGCAGAAAGGTAGCTTTTGGAAAGCAGATCATGCTTTTTGTCATTTGGTGTAAATCTGTTCAGTAGGTTCTGAGATGTTAAGCGAGAAACAAATTTGTATGTATCGGGATGCAGATCCTCCTCAGATCCATCTGCGGAGGCAGACAAACCCCTGCATGAACCCCTGCATGAAAGCAAGGTCCTGATTGGCTGGCCACATCTTCCCAGAAAAGTAGTTGACATTTTGTTTGTTGATTTGCCCATAGAGGTTATATAAGGTGCTCTAGAAGATAAATTGAGAGCATATTTTCTGCAAATTCGCACCACGTTTCTCATTCATATGAGACTGAAGTCTGACATTCTCACGACACTTCCAAAAGGAGCCTGCTGTCAGTTCATTCCTTTGTGTTCTTCTGCAGCTTCCCAATGTGTTCCAAAGAACAACAAGGGTGCTAGCAGTCTTAGTAATGACAAAAGTATGGCACACCTAAAGCCATCTCCATTGAATCAAGCTGGTAAGACTTAACTCATTTAATTTAGAAAGAAACACAATGAGGGGGTTCATTTTGTCATATAAATTATGGTTCATGCTGTAGAAAGAAAAATAAGGACCTTTTAGTGAGATCTCAGATATCTTCCTGTTGTACTGTCAGTTGATGCCCTTGTGTACTACTGCAGCCTCCCAGAGTGTTCTAAAGAACAAATAGAACGCTAACAGTCTTACTTATGACAAAAGTATGGCACACCTGAAGCCATCTTGAGTAAATCAAGTTAGTAAAACTTAAAGCATTTAATTTAGAAAGGAATAAAATGAGGTGTTCCATGTTGTC
Organism: Triturus cristatus; assembly: GCF_964204655.1. Classification (NCBI taxonomy): domain Eukaryota; kingdom Metazoa; phylum Chordata; class Amphibia; order Caudata; family Salamandridae; genus Triturus; species Triturus cristatus. Next base: position 1,579,101,573 of record NC_140590.1, read on the forward strand.
ATAGAAATTATGGTTACTGCTCTAGAAGGAAAAATTAGGACACATTTTAAGTGAGTTCTCAAATATCTTCCTCTACTATTTCATTAATTTATTCTGACATGTAGACTAAAACATGTACTATCAACGCTAGCAGCAGACTGCCATTTAACTCCCTGGTGATCAGCAGTTTACTACAGTGTTCTGATGAGCAAATAGAGTTCTAACATTCTGAATTCATACCTTCATACCAAAAGGGTGTCACATCTGACCACCATCTAGATGGAGTCAAAGTGGAAAACTGAGCGCATTTTCTATAGAGAATACTGCAGTAAATAAGATTAGGGAGCTTCATAACAAATAAGTCTCCTAAGATGGCCATAAGAGAGCACAAATATCCCCCAAATGTAGCCCAAGTATAGCTCAATGCCAGAAATGTGCAAATTACCCACACATATCGGGCTTCTTTAAGAAAGTGCATGAAAGGGTGAACACTTATTAAGCACTCAGGAATGGAGTGACAAAAATAAAAGATGTTTTTTATTTACTGCCTTTCACATATCAGAGGGTGCAAAATTGAAAAAGCTACCATTAATGGTTGCTTTGTGTGAGAGTGGTATTGTCATTCTTATGCTTAGTTTTTACATTTCCTGACAGTATTGTAGCTATTTGATAGGACTAAAAAATAATATTTGATCAACAATCAAAAATGATTGAAAAGGTATATGTGTATGTGAGAATGTTCTAAGAGAGAATCAAATATTTTTGAGGAAATATTGGAACTATATGAGGTTATGTATGAGTGGTTTTGTGAGTGGCTTATGTTTAATAACAGGTGAGAAAGACTCTTTATGAGTGCACAAGAATGTGACAATGTGACAGTTTGTCTGATTTCCAGGCTAGGTAGTTGATTCACAATCTGTTGCTTTGAATTAGTATGTTGTACATTTGTTGCTTACTACATGGTGTAATTGGTTGTAAAAAAAACTGTAGAATAAGGGTTAAACTTTTAGTTAGCAAGGAATTAGAAGATGTGGAAATATATATATGATGTGCTGTACTCGAAGAGTGTTTTTCTTTGAATTCTGGGCGTTGTAGTTCTGTTAAACTGATTTGTCAGACAGCTACAGCAGCACATATACATTCATTCAGTCACTTACCCAGAAACTACTAGAGCATGCAACAGATTCAAACATAGTTGTAGTTACTTCCATATTGCTCTCTTTTCTGTAACACAGGCACTGATATGTTTGTTTATAGCCACTTACATAGATATTTATGGAGTCATTGAGATACTAAAATGGACAGTCACATACCAGCACATTTGTTTAAACGCTTCATGGCGCTGCTATCTTTGTACTTCTACACTTTCTCAGATATGTTGGCAAGTACTGACACAAACTTCTCATTCATATATGGAAATACTCTTTCAAACGTGGATGATGCTTGGTAGTACAGGTCCTGTGTGTGACACTTTCACCTGTAGCTTGATTTACCATGTAAAAGTCTTAAATCCAAGTTTCAGTATGCACAAGTCACATGTGAGAGATGCTGTTAGTGCACTATAAAGCATGATGATTTGTGCTTAAAAGACTAGGGATGTTCTTTTCACTTCACTAAGGGCCAGATGTACGACCATTGGATTTAGTGCCTCGCAATTTGCAACAAATTGCGTGTCGCAAATTGAGAGGTGCTAAATCCAATGTACAGCAGTGTCTCAGACACTGTTTGCAATTCCCAATAGGGTTGAAAATTGCGAGGCTCATGAATATTAATGAGCCACTCGCAATTTGCGAGCCCATTGGGAATAACTGGCCCTCCCAGGGATGATGGCCTGCTGGGCTCAGCAGACCACCATGTCTGGGAATACTTTTCAATAAAGCAAGTTTTCTTTTTAAAATGCAGTCCGTTTTCCTTAAAGGAAAACGGGATGCATTTTTAAAAAAATGAAACATTTTCATTTCATTTTTTAAGGGCAGATAGTGGTCCCTGGGACCACTGCCTGCCCTTAAAAAATATTTTTACAGCTAGTCACAATTTGTGACTCCATTACCACCCTCTTGAAGAGGGTGGTAATTTGCGATTGTTTAGTGACCGCAATTGTGGTCACAAAACATTCATACATGGCTAGGGACTCGCTGTTAGGAAGGGAACACCCCTTCCCAATAGTGAGTCGCAAAACACTATTTTGCAAGCCGCAATGTTTTGTGAGTCGCATAATAGTGTTTGTACATTGACCATTAGGTTTTTACATGCGCAAACAGGTCGCAAACCTGTTTGCGCATGCAAAAACTGGTCGTACATCTGGCCCTAGGTTACTTGTGCACTTGCATGCCCCCATGCCAAGTACTAAATAGAGTATTCCATCCCTAAAACAACTAACATACATGCTCAGAATATATAGAGCCTCTGTTTCAGCTATTGAGACAGCTATAGAAGCGACTTACATGCATTCACTCACCAGAAACTATTTATGCATGCAGCAGATTTAATAATAGTTACAGTGACACCTACACAGCTCTCTATGCCCAACACAGGCACTGAAGTATTTGTGCAGCCACTTACATACACATTTAGGCAGCCACAGAGGTATTATAGCAAGCAGTTTTTAAACATTTACTTAAACATCTCATGGCACTGATAGAGGTGTACTCCTATACTCTCTGAGCCATGTAGGCAAGTACTGACACTTTCAGAATCAACTCAGGTACAAGGTTTAAATCGTACCTGAACACTGCCAGGATATTTTCGTAACTGAATCAGCAGGGCCAGCAGTTAACCAAACTTCCGTATGAGGATTAATACAGAAGTGAAGGAATTGAAACTACCCTTCCCATCAGCATGCGGGAGCCGGCGGGCACCACACATGGGTTAGAGGTTGACAGTGCGTACAATAGTGGTTCAGCATTCTAATACGCTGTCAAATATTCTTGTTATGGCAGGGACTGTGTGAATTAGATTGTGAAGTCGTAGTCTGGTAAGGGTTTGGTTTGCACCACTGTTTTTGTGCATCATTTTGGTATTGGCTCACAGGCCTTCAAAGTTTAATATTGGAGTACTTGTTTGGTCTGGACTCATTCTTGGAGGAGGACATGCTTTTTGCAGTACCTCTGTTGAGGAGGCTGGTCATTACTTGCCAACTCAAGCAGGGAGGTTTTGATTGCCCAGCTCTGGTGGATGCGGTTTTGTTCCTCTCGCACAATCCCATACAGCGGGACTATAAAGAGAGGGTGTTTCGTGTTTTGGTCTGTTTGTTTTACATTGCACTCATTCTGGATTCCACAGGATATATATATATATGAACAAGGCTCGTCCGAGCCGAAACACATATCGTCGACATATGGAACAATAAATACTACAAGCACTTACTTCGGGTCTGTGTCCATCCTTTGGTTCTCTTGCAATTGGAGCCTTGCTGGAAAAAAGTGATATATATATATATATATATATATTAACATCCCCACGCAGCACTTACCTGTAGCAGAAGTATTCGGGCACTCGCAGTTCCGATGAACTACGGGTGGCGAGCGGACATTTGGTTGGGGTTGTCCACTTGGATCGATCACATCACATCCCCACCCTTCTCTCACCTGATACTGATGCATTTTGGGACTCGTATGTCCGACAGACTACGAGTGGTGAGCGACCACTCGGTTGGGGGCGGAGCGAGTTCCCGCCATTGGGAAAGAGGCAGGACTGTTCAAATTACAGGTGCGACAAGCCTCCTGAACATTCAAGGCATCTGACGAAGGCTAACCAAGCCGAAATGCATTATGCCGTTCATCTAATAAAGAAGTTTCCCTTTACCTACCGAGGCCTCTGCTCTTTCTTCGGAGGAGTTCCTGTTGATTTTGCACGCGTCAGCCGGAGACGCGATTCAGAGGCACCCGTTCCTTAAGCTGGCTCGGACATCACTGGCTCCTGCTTTTGCAGTTTTCTTTTCATGTCCAGGGTTCTGGAAGGGCCCGAGCCCGCCTCCGACTCCATAGGCGAAGCAAGGACGACTGCATTGCGGTATGTGACTTCACTGAGGGCAGGGTGCATTGTCTCTCCTGTCCGTGTCCTGCGAAGTCCTGGACCGGGTGGCTGGAACGGTGTGGGACCAGTGGAAACTTCAAGATGTTACAACAGCAGGATATTGGTTCTTGTCGTCATCGTTAACTATCCTGCACCTCGCCTGACCACATGGTTTAACATCCCCACGCAGCACTTACCTGTAGCAGAAGTATTCGGGCACTCGCAGTTCCGATGAACTACGGGTGGCGAGCGGACATTTGGTTGGGGTTGTCCACTTGGATCGATCACATCACATCCCCACCCTTCTCTCACCTGATACTGATGCATTTTGGGACTCGTATGTCCGACAGACTACGAGTGGTGAGCGACCACTCGGTTGGGGGTGGAGCGAGTTCCCGCCATTGGGAAAGAGGCAGGACTGTTCAAATTACAGGTGCGACAAGCCTCCTGAACATTCAAGGCATCTGACGAAGGCTAACCAAGCCAAAATGCATTATGCCGTTCATCTAATAAAGAAGTTTCCCTTTACCTACCGAGGCCTCTGCTCTTTCTTCGGAGGAGTTCCTGTTGATATATATATATATATATATATATATATATAACCTACTGGCGGTCGTCAGTAGGTAGTTATAGTTAGGACCTATTATCCATAGGAAAATCGTAGCATTCTATTTCCAATAACTTTGGTGCCGGTTGATAAATCTTCGTGAAAGTTTCAAAACTAATGGCCCGTTCTGGTCAGCTCCTATCCTGAAAGCTTGCCGGTGATTCGTCAAGCGGGGACCGAGAAAAAAGGGTGTCCCAAAATGCGTTTTCCCTTTGGTATTTCCCATAGGAAATTTAAGACACGGCTACAGCCCGAACTGCTGAACGGAATTACACCAAACTTTGCTGCCCCCCTTCCCCAAAATAATTTATTATTTTTTTTTTTAAAAACACGCAAAGGCCGGTTCCGGGGGATGGGGTCCCCAGGGCCATAAATGGCCTTAGGAGGGGGGCCACGCAGCCCCTTCCAAAAAATACTTTTAAAAGTGGCCATGCCCTGGGGGATGGGGTCCCCGGGGCCCGGAATTGGCCATGGGAGGGGGCCCACGTGGCCCCCTTCCCGTTAATATATTTTTTTTTAATTGGGGGTCAGGACCTGGGGGATGGAGTCCCCAGGGCCCCAAAAAAGTAAAAAGAAGGGGGGCTACACAGCCTCCCTTCCAAAAAAAGAAAAAAAAAACGAGATCGTGCCTAGGCCCCGCCCCCTCATGGAAACACTCCAGTATGTGCCAGGGAGCTGCGTTGCAGAGAGGTGTTCAGAGGTCACGCCCCTTTTTACACCTCTCTGCAACGTAGCTCTGTGGTGCTTACTGGAGGTACCTGGTGGGCTAGTTGGACCCCAGGGACCCTCAGGATTCAAGGGTATTTAATCCCCCAACTTACAACACGTCGCGGGGTGCGTTTTAAGTTGGGGAATTCAATCCTGTTCAATCCAGAGGGTCCCCTGGGGCCAACTAGCCCACCAGGTGCTTCCGGTAAGCGCCACTGCGCTGCATTGCAGAAAGGTGGTCCAGGCCGTGCCCCTTTTTACACCTCTCTGCAACGCATGTCTTCAGTGATGTCATTTGAGATGTCATCAGTGATGTCATCAGTGATGTCACTGACCATGTCATGAGTGATGCAATATGTGATGTCATTAGCAGTGCATTGCGGGGGCACAATGTATAGTTAGATGAACTAACTATAACAGTGGAATTTCTCTGGTTTTGTATGAGTGAAATGTCCAACTAACTATAACGCCCCTGAAACCTATGTTTTTTTCAGTGAATTTCTAAGGTTTTTTAAATGCTAATTTCTAACTATAACATGCCTGAAACCTACGTTTTTTTCAGTGATTTTCAAAGGTTTTTTAAATGCTAATTTCTAACTATAACATAGCTGAAACCTGTGTTTTTTTCAGTGAATTTCAAAGGTTTTTTAAATGCTAATTTCTAACTATGCCTACAGAGGTAGGACATGTGCTGAAAGAGGAAGAAGTTAAAACTACCTCTAATATGTATATTAATATTTATGAAACAATATTTAATACTTTTCTGAAAATTGCAATACTTTAAAAAAAATTTTTATAAAGTGTTATGTATAATTATATATTTTTAAATTTATTTTAATTTAATTATATACTCTACTTTTTTCAAAATTATATATATTTTTGTAAATTTTTTTGGGGAGTTACGCACCCAAAGAGCACCTTACACTGTGGGTGTGCATATTTTAGCCGCCATTTTTGAAAAGTCGTGAAGGATCCGCGTACGGTGTGCAAAGGGTGCGTGGCTTCCAGTTACGTCACATACGTATAATATCACGTGATATGCGCGATAGGTATGCGACTGATGCGCGACTCCTTTTCCCGCGTATTCGTGACACATGCGCTTTAAGGTATGCGATGCTTTTGCGGTGGTTGGCTCCACGTGACGTCATATACGTGCTGGGGCGCGCTGGGTGCGCGACTCCCGTAAAAGTTTTCATATTCTAAAATAATATGTGTGTCTTTAATGTACATATTAGGGCAAGAGATTATCTAAGGTATTCATAAAAATAATATATTTGTACCTGTAATAAACTTATTGTTTAATATATTTTTGCGAAGTCGCGTCGCATGCGTTTATCGTGAGTACAGGGTGCGCGAATCCCATGTGACCTAAAAGAAAGGGATTTGATTGGTTTATAACATTTCCCATTGCAACAGTTGAAGGACCCCACCCATTTTAGTCATTCTGTTTGGAGCAATTGATGAGAGACATCTCTTCTCCATCAAGAGCTGGTTTTGCAATTTTTGGGGTGTTTTTTCAAATATTCCATTTGAACAATGGCATCTGGTTCACAATCTCCTCATCATTCTTCAGATGAAGTTATCTTGGAAGAAGATCCACACAAGCAGAGGCCTGAGTCAGTGCTCTGGAAATTTTTTACCTTTCCAGCTGGACAAAAAAAGATAAATGCTACAAAAGTCACATGCTCCGCTGTGTGACAGGGTCCTGTCGCGAGGCAGTGAAAAAAATACTCATGTGGAACTGCGAGTATGTACAAGCATTTACGTACCATTCACCCCTGGAATCTGGCGCGAGAAGAGATGAGACGTGCAGCAAAAAATCCACCACCAGGCATTGCTAGCACCTCCGGAGCGTCCACATCAACAGCTCCGATAAACATTCGTCCGGAATTTGCATTTATCCAGCAGCACTGCACTAAGGGCAAAACCATCATCTGCTACGTTTAACAGTAGATGCTGTTTGCGCAGCACAGTGCAACCATAAATGCAAATTTTTTTTGTGAATGATGTTTAATTTCAAAACCTACCTGTTTACTTTGTTCCATTTTTTGTTTACTTTTTAGAAAAACACCAATAAAACTACAAAATTCTTCAAAAACTACAAAAAAAATACAAAACAAAAAAAGAAGAAGAAAAGTTCTTGTCAGAACTATCTTATCTGGTTTAAAAAAGAACTATAATTGTATGGTAATGGCTGAAAGTTTGGTTGAATATATGTGTAGAGCATGATTGACTGAAAGAATGCATTAGTAGTGTATGGTGAATTTATTGGGGCAGATCTATGAGGAAGTGCTGCAGCGTGGCACTGCAAGCCCTTTGGCTGTACTGCGTAAATCCGAAGCACAGGGATGCGATATATTTTCATGAATATGTTGCATCTCTGTGCTTCCCTCTGCAGTGGCGCACAAACTGTAGCCATGCGCTGGCACCCTTGCACCATGGTGCAAGGATGCCTGCGTTGTGCTGAGATTGTTTTTGTGCAGGAAGGGACAGAAACAATCACTAAAGGCATTTTCCTCCTTCAATGCATGCTGTGGAATGCAGCACGCATTGAAAGAGGAAAAAATGAGGAGAAATTAAAACATTTCTCCTCGTTGCGAGTACTACTTGAGTACTACTTTAGTATTTACTGGAGTGTACCAATAGTATGTATGTGCTTAGATGTTTGTAGGGATTGTGTACATAATATTGTAGGTGTAGTTGTGTTAGTGCATAGACCATTCCATAAGAACATCACTAGTAATTGCAATTATCACAGTGCTGCAAATTGAGTGCATGGTCAAATTATAAGTGCTTAGGTATTGGCAGAGTGATAGGATAAGTAGATAGTGCTGGATGGGTGGTTGAGGAAAGGCATGGGAGTGACAGGAGGAATCCTACGTTGCATGGGTAGTACCTTAGTATTTAGAAGAGTGTACCAATAGTATGTATCTGGTTACAGGTCTGCATGAATTGTGCAGAGAATATTGCAAGTGTACTTGTGCTAGTGTCTATGCCACTCCATAAGTACATGAGTAGTAATTGGAATGATCACAGTGCTGTAAAGAGAGTGCCTGGTCAATTTATAAGTGCTTACCTACTGGTGGATTGATAGGATAAGAAGATAGTGCTGAATGGGTGACTGAGGAAGTGCATCGGAGTAACAGGAGGATTGCTAGGCTGCATGGGTGGTAAGTGGGAATTTGCATGAGTGTATGAATAGTATATACCTGGTCTGAGGTCTGCATGCATACTGTACAGAATATTGGAGGTATACTTGTGTAAGTGGCTAGACCAGTAATTAGAATGATTACAGTGCTGCAAATACAGTACATGGTCAATTTATGAATGCTTATGTTTTGGCGGAGTGATAGGATAAGAAGATAGTGCTGGTATTCGCAAACTAATAGGATAAGTAGATAGTGGTTGATAAGTGATTGGAGAAGTGCATGGGATAGACAGGAGGATACCTAGACTGCATAGTTAGAGTGGTGGTAGTTGACAGTGGGGTGAGATTATAAGTGCTTGTGTTTCAGCACAGAGATTAGATAAGGACATGGTTCTGTCAGGATGATTGCAAAAGTAGACAGAGAGTGACAGTGTGATTGGGGCACTGCATAAGTACTACCTAGATTATTACAGGAATGAATCAGTAGTCTACAGGGGGTTAGGGGCCTGTATAGATTGTGCACATTTGACTGTAGCATAGTGTCTCTTCATTCCTGATCATTCTACAAGTGCATGGACAGTGACTGGGTCGGTAGAGTGCTGGTAGTTGACAGCAGGGTGAGTTTATAAGTGCTTGTGTTTCAGCACAGAGTTTAGATAAGGACATGGTTCTGTCAGGATGATTGCAAGAGTGGTGAGAGAGTGATAGCGTGATTGGGTCACTGCATGAGTACTACTTAGATTATTCCAGGAGTGAATCAGTAGTCTATAGGGGGTTAGGGGCTTGCATAGATTGTGCACATTTGACTGTAGCACTGTGTCTCTTCACGCCTGAATCATTGTACAAGTGCATAGACAGTGACTGAGTAGGTAGAGTGCTGGTAGTTGACAGCAGGGTGAGTTTATAAGTGCTTGTGTTTTGGTACAGTGATTAGATAAGGACATAGTTCTACTGAATGATTAGAGTATTGCAAGGAGATCGTCTGAGAAAATGCATAACTGCTTGGGTACTGACAGAGGTAATTAATTAGTACATGCTAGTAGTAAATGACTTCAAAACTACATTTCCAGTAACATAGTGATTGGTGGACTGTATGGTTAGTACCTGAGGTATTGTAGACATTAATAAGCAGTGAGTAGGTATTTAAAGGTGTGTATGAATAGTGCCTGGATGAATGTAGTAGTGGATGGATATTGTTGGATTACTTAACCTTACCTTTACAGTAGTAGATATCAAAATATTGTAAACATTTTTTGCAGTTGTTTGTTATATTTTGAAGTTTAAAAACTTTTTAACTTTAGAATTAGGATCTGTAAAAGAGAAGAAAAAATACAGTTATAATATATAATATCATCATTTTATAAATACAACATAATTTAAGCATAATTAAAAAAAATTTGTTTGCCTTTTTTGCTGTTCTCAGAATATATTGAATTTCACTATAAATAGTGATTTCAATGTTACTCATCACATAACAGCGGGAAAAAAAAAACAATCAAGAAGATTGTTTAAAAAAAAACAAATCTGTGGCAAAAATATTTTCAACATAGTGAACTATCTATGCACATTGCGTAAAAATAACATCCTTAATAACATAGCATATAATACAAATCACACATATATAAAATGCTTCTTTGCAAGAGAATATTGTTACTACAATAAGAAAGAACTAAATATTAATTCAATCAACAATTCTTTATAATTTCCTTATACTCTAAATGATGTTCTTTATCGTATATGTTGCCAGAATATCCCCGAAAAAGTGCTTAGTTCATATTAATATCTTTCCTCTAACCCAAATGATATTCCTGAAATCCTTTCTACTGAAATTGTCCAATGTAATCATATTAATACACTTTAACATATTCCCAATAGGCCGAATTATGTTCTTAGAACTTTGGCTTTAAAAATATTAGGTATGAATTTGGTTATTCGCTCGGCAAACGATATCTAAAAACTAAATGAGCATCATTACAATATGTCGATCCTTTATTGCATTTTAAATAGACAGTGTAATGTCCAGATGTTGTAGAAGGTCCATCGTGGAAAACAATTACTACTGCTATAAAAGTTCTTCCTGATATTGATAGTTGACTTGCTACAAAAATTTTAAAAAAAGTTTCCAATTTTCTTTCATCAACTGTACAACGTTGTATCATTAAAATTATATATTGTCCACATTTTTGTATAAATAGTGTTGGTAACATTTCTGATTTGCATTGGCTACACTCCATGTTTAGATTTGCTGCTTTAACTAATTTGTTGAAAGACACTGTTTTACAGTCTGGTATTGTTAAATATATAAATCCCTCAATGTCTATGTTAGTGGTAGAAGTAAACGTACAATTTTCACATCCATGTTCCCATTTATAACAAAGTCCAAATAGATTTTCAGTTTGTATTCCTTCTTCTTCTAATACTGCAAGCATATACATTAGAAATTCCTGAGTATCTTGTTGCACATTCTGTGTAAATTGCGTAGAACCAGAACATATATCCAAAAGCTTCCTAATATCAGAAACAGTTTGGATTTTACTTTTATCAGTTATCAATCTTTCAAAATTAGAATACAACAAGGAACAAAACCTTTTTTCTCGATTTTCTATAATTTGCTGTAGCAGACTTTTGAGAAAAAATACAACATTTACCACTACATTAGCATAGCAGTTGATACCTGAACTATTTTCTAACCGATATCCGACATTGTCCTGTTTTTTTTTCATCTCTTTAACTTCACTACAAATATTCTCATATCTTCTTTTTCGACCTACTACACGCTTTTCATATACTGGATATTCACCTAAATTGGGAGCGTACAGTCTCCTTAACCGATTATACTCTCTTACACAATTTACATCTGCACTAATCTTTCTCTCATCAAAATCAATCAAATGCAATCCTGATAAAGGTCTGACTCGGGACAAAGCAACATATGCCATACCCTTTATATATGGTACTTCCAATATTTACCAAAGCACTGTCTACATTTAAACCTTGAGATTTATGAATAGTCACCGCAAATGCCAAAGACAGAGGAAACTGTTTTCTACGAACATACAAATCTTTAACAAGCAAAAAACGACCAGTACAACAAGCAATTTGTTTTACTTCTTCAATCTGATCAATTTTGATTTTCAAATATTCAATTCCATCTTTTTTTTATAAAAAAAAAAGATGGAATTGAATTAATATAATCAACAACTTTTCCCATTGCTCCATTACTAAACCTTTTTCTACATCCAAATTATGCCGTAAAATAACCCGACAGTTTACACATACATATACATTCTTTTCTAAACCTGCAGTTTTAGATATAGATTTTTCCAAAGAATCCAATTTTGTTTTCAGTTTTTCTGTCAAAATAATAGTAATTCCTTCATGCTCTATTTTATCAATGGCTTCCATTTTTATTATTTGTTCATTTTCCAGCTGTAAAATTCTTCATTAAAGGTACAACACCCTCGCAGTGTTGGCATGAGGCATATTATAGATTTATTTTCTGCAATTGTTTTGTATATTTTTGCAGGATCTATATTTTCGTTTGGAAACACGTAGGTAAGTATCTGACTTTGCAAAACTTCTTTGCCATGTTCTGTCAATACTCCAATTCTTATATTTTGAAGAATGGTGCATAAACTTCATTATTTGCTTGTCACATATTTTTAATGAGTTCTTGGTACTCAAAATATGACCAAATGTTAATGTTTCCAACACTTCCCAAAGACTTTCTGGTATCTTCGTGCACAAGTGTTTTAAATACTGGTTGCCCTTTTACAGGAGTAAGTTGCAGTAGATCACCAAAACTATCACATATTTTCCTCCAAATAAGACATCGTATTCTGTTTTTAAAATCTGATGCATTCTTAAATGCACAAAGGCAAGCATTAAGTTTGAGACCATGCTCACCTCATCAATAATCAGAAGTTTCATTTTCTTTAGCACTCTTGAAACTTCGTAACAAGCTTCTCCAGATAGCTTGTGATATTCCAATTTATTTTCATGTTCCACAGGTAGCATAAGTAAACAATGTAATCTAATTCCTTTAATGTTGTGTGCTGCCAATCCAGTTGGAGCAGTTACAACACAAGACAAATGTGAGTCAGTTATTTTCCGTAGATAAGTGGTCAAAACTTTAATCAAGAAACTTTTTCCTTTCTCCCAAAAAATCAATAACTTCTCCAAGAGGAGGATTCTTTTTATTGCAGATAAAAGATTTCATAGCTTCAAACTTGAAATGGTTGAAATATCTGCATACATTTACAGGATCCAAAGAGCACAATTCTCCAGGTGTCTTGTGTTCAATATTTTTAATATTTAAATTTGCCTCTTGAAGAAATTCAAGTAAATCATCCCAAGCGAATTCAGTACAGCTTAGGGTAACGAACCACGTAGGAGTTCCTAAGTTCCTTAGCATGCATTTAAGTTCTCCATGACGACGATACCAATACTCATTAGTACCGCGCTGACATGCCATCAAATTAATCAGTTGAGATTCTAAATGATCGTCTCTCTGATGTACTTTATCCATGAATTCCTTTGCAGAAACATTTTTAAGATGTACTCCTGTTTTTAAGATGTGGTTGACTGCATATGAAAGTCCAGACAAGTCACTCTCAAACAAAAGATGACATATATATGGGATACATTGTCGAAATCTTGGATCTTCTGCATACAATCTTGTTGTCCGATATTCTGATGCAGGAATCTGTACTGATCGTTCGTCATAGCGTCCACCTTTTCCAGTTGGGAACAGCTGGGGAAAACAACAAACTTTTTTCCCATACACTCATGGGAGTCCCCTTCGCTTTCTTCATTTGGAATAATTCAATACTATTCCCCATCACTTCTTTTGAATGCAGTGGATGTACACTATAATGTTCATAAATTTCTTCACTTTTGGACATGTCAACTTTTTCAATGTGACCACTTGACGTTTCACTATCATCTCCTAAAACTATTTCTTCTTCTTCTACATAAGCATTTTTGTAGTAATCATTGCTTTTATAAGATATAATGTTGCCTTTAGCACTTTCCTAACATCAACTAATTCCTCCCAAATTTTCTTACTCTTAGTAGGAACACCATTAACTAGAATAACTAGTGGTTCACTTTCTACATTTTCTGCACCAATAGTTTCAATATTTTTCTTTAAATATAGAGGTAAATATACAACTCTACCTTTAAATCCTCACTGTAAATCTGTAGGAGGCAATTTACCTGTTTTAGGCTCCATGCGAACAATAGCCTGAAATGGGTGCACACATTGAATCAGAATAGACTCATACGTGTTTAAATCTATCAGTTCTGGAGGAATAGTTACTAACTCTAGATTATTATGGACAGCTCTAGCAGGCATTTTATTATCGTCTAATTTGTTATTACAATATTTACAAATACGCTGATCAGTGCCCAAATCAAAGCAATCCTCTACCAACAAATAAGTTACAAATTACTTCCATTTATCATTATTTTCTCTTTCGCTTTTTAAATATAGATCAACAGTCCTCGTCTGATTTCTATAGTGAGTTAATCGGCAACAAATACAAGTGTAATTTGGCCTTTTTCTAGAAATTACCTTAAACTTTGTAATTTGTTCTTCAAACTTCTCTGTACTACTATTTTCCACATTGTCTTCAACATCTACTTCTATCAATGTCTCACTTTGCCCACTCTCTTCTTCAGGACCAAAGTAACGATACTCTATTTCATCACAAACTTTTGTAACATCTGATACTGTTCCATGCAAAAGAGCACTGTTTAAGTCATTTAAAATTAGTGCTGGACTTTTAGCATAATACAATCTTCTCACAAACTTCCGCATTTGAGAATGATGTACTGCTAACGTTCTAAAATGATGAAAAACACTTTAACATACTTTTCTTGAATGACAAGCCAGAGAATGACCTTGCAAACCAGTATTTTTTCTTACTCTGCAAGGATCTAGTCCTTGCAACATATTAATCTTTTGTTTAACACTTTTTTTCCACTATAGTCTCGTAGAAAATTGCGTAAAATTTCAATAGATTCCTGTTGTATACTACAAACACTACTACAATCCCAAGTAAACACAGGAGCCTTAGGACGTCTCCCTAGAACTTCATCAGCTACCACTTCTTCTACATCTCTAGGAACCATCTTCTCTTTCTCAATTGGACAACCATTTTTAACCTCATAAGCTTGACCACAGGTATCAACTACAAGCAACAATGAATTGGTTTGAAAATAACCCTCTTCATTAAAAAATGCTCTGAACTTGAACTGTGTTTCCATTCACCCCAAAAAATCTCACAAAAGTTACTATGTTAATAACTTTCTTATTATTATTTTTAGCCTTCATAAAATGTATTGGCATATCAAGGGATCCAATTCTGTTTAAAACTAAGATAAATAATTTACTTTTAATTCAAAAGCCTTGTCAACAATAGTTTCAATCTGTTTCTTCTTTTTATAAAATGCTGATCTTCTTTTATATTTCTTCACATCTTTCAACACATTTAAAACAACTCTATTGTAAAACATTCTCTTTCTAATTTCTTCAAACTGATTCTTTCTCCTTTTACCATACATTGATTCTTCAGAATGGATTTTTCCATTAACTTATTTTTTCTTTTTCTTTTTCTTTGTTGTTGGGGCATTCTTTATATGTTCCATATTGTGCACACTGTTTTTAGCCTTTGAAAGTTTTTTAACAAATTCTTTTGTTCTCTTACAAGAAGACTTTCTTCTTTTTTCCTACATGTTGTAGTGCATCTAATTTTTGCTGTTCTGTTTCCTTCAAATAATACTCCTTTTTTTGTTGTTTCTGCTTTTGTGTTATTCTAGTCATGGTAAGTTTTTTTAATGATGATGAACAATATCTGTAAAAGAAATTTTTTATATATGACATTATTAAAATAAATTTATACAATTTTATTACTAAATAAACACGTTTTAGATAACGTAAATGGCTACTACTTCGGTAATTGCAGAAGTGAATCAGTACTCTGAATGGGGTTAGGGGACTGAATAAATTGTGAAAATGTGACTGTAGCACTGCATGTGTTAATACATTCTACAAGTGCATATACAGTGACTGGGTAGATAGAGTGCTGGTATTTGACAGCAGGGTGAGGTTATAAGTGCTTCTCTTTTGGCAGACAGATGAGATAAGGACATGGATCTGTGAGGATGATTGCAAGACTGGACAGAGAGTGACAGTGTGATTGGGGCAGTGCATGAGTACTATCAGGATTATAGCAGGGCTGAATCAGTAGTCTACAGAGTGATAGGGGCCTGCATAGATTGTGCACATTTGACTGTAGCACTGTGTATGGTAATGCCTGAGTCATTCTATAAGTGCATAGACAGTGACTGGGTAGATAGAGTGCTGATAGTTGACAGTAGGGTGATTTTAGAAGTGCTTGTATTTCGGCACAAAGATTAGATAAGGATATGCTTCTGTAAGGATGATTGCAACAGTGAACAGAGAGTGACAGTGTGATTAGGGCACTGCGTGAGTACTATCTAGATTATCATAGAAGTGAATCAGTAGTCTATAGGGGGTTTGGGGCCTACATAGATTGTGCACATTTAACTGTAGCACTGTATCACTTAATGCCTGACTCAATGATTCTACAAGTGCATGGACAATGACTGGCTAGATAGAGTGCTGTATTTGAGAGCAGGGTGAGTTTAGAAGTGCTTATGTTTCGGCACAGAAATTACATAAGGACATGGTTCTGTCAGGATGATTGCAAGAGTGGACAGAGAGTCACAGTGTGATTGAGGCACTGCATGAGTACTATCTGGAGTATTGCAGGACTGGATCAGTAGTCAGTAGGGGGTTAAGGGACTGCATAGATTGTGCACATTTGACTGAAGCAATGTATCTCTTAATGCCTGAGTCATTCTACAAGAGTGTAGACAGTAACTGGGTAGATAGAGTGCTGGTATTTGAGAGCAGGGTGAGGTTATAAGTGCTTGTGTTTCAGCACAGAGATTAGATAAGGACATGGTTCTGTCAATATGATTACAAGAGTGGACAGAGAGTGACAGTGTGATTGGGGCACTCCATGAGTACTATCAGGATTATAGCAGGACTGAATCAGTAGTCTACAGGGTTTAGGGGCCTGCGCGGATTGTGCACATTTGACTGTAACACTGTATCTCTTAATGCCTAAGTCATTCTACAAGTGCATAGACAGTGACTGGGTAGATAGAGTGCTGGTAGTTGACAGTAGGGGGAGTTTACAAGTGCTTGTGCTTTGCAACAGAGATTAGATAAGGACATGGTTTTGTCAGGATGATTGCAAAAGTGGACAGAGAGTGACAGTGTGATTGGGGCACTCCATGAGTACTACCTAGATTATTACACGAGTGAATCAGTAGTGTATAGGGGGTTAAGGGCCTGCATAGATTGTGCACAATTGACTGTAGCACTGTGTCTCTTAATGCCAGAGTCATTCTACAAGTGCATACACAGTGACTGGGTAGATAGAGTGCTGGTATTTGAGAGCAGGGAGAGGTTATAAGTGCTTCTCTTTTGGCAGACAGATTAGATAAGGACATGGTTTTGTGAGGATGATTGCAAGAGTGGACAGAGAGTGACAGTGTGATTGAGGCACTGCATGAGTACTATCAAGATTATAGCAGGACTGAATCAGTAGTCTACATTGGGTTAGGGGCCTGCATAGATTGTGCACATTTGACTGTAGCACTATATCTCTTAATGTCTGACTCAATGATTCTACAAGAGCATGGACAGTGACTAGCTAGATATTGTGCTGGTACTTGAGAGTGGGATGAGTTTAGAAGTGCTTGTGGTTTGGCACAGAGATTAGATAAGGACATGGTTCTGTCAGGATGATTGCAAGAGTGGTCAGAGAGTGAAAAGTGTGATTGGGCCACTGCATAAGTACTACCTAGATTATTACATGAGTGAATCAGTAGTGTACAAGGGTTAAGGGCCCGCATAGATTCTGCACATTTGACTGTGGCAATGTATCACTTAATGCCTGAGTCATTCTACAAGTACATAGACAGTAACTAGGTAGATAGAGTGCTGATATTTGAGAGCAGGATGAGGTTATAAGTGCTTGTGTTTTGGCAGAGAGATTAGATAAGGACATGGTTCTGTCAGGATGATTTCAAGAGTGGACAGAGAGTGACAGTGTGATTGGGGCACCGCATGAGTACTATCAAGATCATAGCAGGACTGACTCAGTAGTCTATAGGGGGTTTGAGGCCTGCATAGATTGTGCACATTTGACTGTAGCACTGTATCTCTTAATGCCTGACTCATTCTACAAGTGCATAGACAGTGAGTGGGTACATAGAGTGGTGGTATTTGAGAGCAGGGCGAGTTTATAAGTGCTTCTGTTTTGGCACAGAGATTACAAAAGGACATGGTTCTGTCAGTATGATTGTAAGAGTGGACAGAGAGTGACAGTGTGATTGAAGCACTGCATGACTACTACGTGGGGTATTGCAGGACTGAATCAGTAGTCTACAGGGAGTTATGGGCCTGCATAGATTGTGCACATTTGTCTGTAGCACTATATCTCTTAATGCCTAAGTCAATATACAAGTGCATACACAGAGACTGGGTAGATAGAGTGCTGGTAGTTGAAAGCAGGGTGAGTTTATAAGTGCTTGTGTTTTGGCACAGAGATTAGATAAGGACATGGTTTTGTCAGGATGATTTCAAGAGTGGACAGAGAGTGACAGTGTGATTGAGGCACTGCATGAGTACTATCTGTAGTATTGCGGGACTGAATCAGTAGTCTGCAGAGGGTTATGGGCCTGCATAGATTGTGCACATTTGACTGCAGCACTGTATCTCTTAATTTTTTTAAAACATTTTTTTAAATTTTTTGTCCTCGTTGTGTAACCCTGAAAGTAAATGAGATCTCGGGGTCCTTTCTCTTTATCCCACTTTTGCCTTCCTGGCAAAGTCGCTTTTTTTTCTGGAATTTCAGAGAGAATAGGAACCCCTTACTTCCACATACTTTAGAAAAAGGTTTCTTATAGGATGGGGGGGGGGGTGAGCTAGCCATTCTGGCTACTCTTTGAAGCCTTCATCAATATTGTGTTACTCACACATAATCATCGGACTTAGTAGCCAAATTTCAAAATAGGATGCCATACCTTCCAGCAAGGTAGGTGTCAAAGCTTTATCGATTGATAGAGTCAACCCATGTGCAGCTTTTCCCATATCTCCCAAAATGTATGTCTCTTAGAGAATGGTTTCTTTTTTTATCAAAATTGTACACTTTTAAAACTGAGGATAGCCATTCCCTATGCAGTGGAGGGGTAGGACTTAGCCATTTTATACATACCTCTCTCCTGGCCAAGAGTATCAATAAAAAAACCAGATTTTCCTGAGCCTTAGTTACGCTTCCTACCACATTTACGTCCGTCACCCCAAAGATAACTAAATCAGTACTTACAGTTAGCTGTCTTCCCACTGCCTCTTCTAAAGTCTTACCCACATCCGTCCAGAAACCATCGAGATTGGGGAACTGCCGGAACATGTGCAGGTCATCTGCATTCTGCAGTCCACATTTCGGACAACTCTTCACTGCTGCCCCATTAAATTTAGATAACTTCTTCGGCGTCCAATACGCTCTATGTGTGGTAAATAAGTGGTTTCTTTTTAATGCAGCAGAAGTTACAATAGACCAGCATTTGCTCATTGATACTTGCCATAGATTATTCGTATCCAGCGTCGGCAGATCTTTCCCCCATATTCTCTCAGGGATCCGGAAGACTTCCTCCCCAGCTGCGATAAGGGCCCAATACCAATGCGATATTTCTTTCTTAAAGGGATCCTTCTTCAGCATCTTCATTTCTAAAGGAAGGTTCCCCTTTCTGTTTTCTTTTAGTGACTTTGCCCAGCTTAATAGTTGATAGTATTTAAATTTTGATAATGGGATGTTCTTGATTTCAACTAGTATCTCCCAGTCCAGTATTTTATTCCGAAACAACAATTGCCCCCATTCTGTTATTCCTGCTGATTTTAGGGGAAACGCAAGAGTGTCCTTAAGGCATTCTGGTGTACTTGGCGAATCCCAGATCGGGGCTTTGTCACTAAAAAGAGGAATATCTAAAGTAGATCTTACACAATACCACAACTTAGCGGCAGACTTCAAGACCTTCAGTTTTATTTTTTTGAAGTATTTCGGGTGACCGAACTTGTATAAAAAGTGGCTTGTGTTATTTGTCATTATATTATATGTATAAATATTGGGTAATGCGCATATGGGCCTAACAAAGTCCTACAAGATTTAAATCGAAAGGCTCTGCAATACTCCAGGAGGTCAGGACTGGCAAGTTCCCCTTGTTCTTTCCTTCTCCTAATTTTATTCCAGGCGATTCTCGGTCTTTTTGAGGACCAGATAAAGCTCGACAGTTCTCCCTGGATCTTCTTTATAGTTTCCCTTTTAAACTCCAACGGGATAGCACCAAAAATAAAAGTAAACTTCGGAAGGACTGACATTTTAACAATGTTCGATTTACCCAGAATCGTTAATGGAAGACCACTCCATACTTTCAGGAGCTTTTTCACCTCGACCTCTATTCTATGGATGTTAATGTGGGATAATTTAACCAGGTTTTTAACTAAATCGATACCCAAGTATCTGATTTTATCCTTACAGTAAGGACTCGAAAAGGCCTCGTTCCAGGACATGATTTCAGTTTTGGCCTGGTTTACCTGGTATCCCGAAATTTTCCAAAAATTGAGTAGGGTCTCTTCTAATGCACATTGGGCTTCTTTTAAATCTGACGTAAAAATCATAAGATCGTCAGCATAAAGAGCCACTTTTTTATGCCAACAAAACGGAGGGATTAATGGATGGATCCTAAGACTTTCTGCCACCGGCTCGATGTAGAAGTCAAAGAGCAGCGGAGAAAGGGGACACCCCTGGCGAGTTCCTCTCTTTATCTGGATATTCTCAGTGAGTTTACCATTAATTAATATTTTTGCTTTTGGATAATCATAAATATGAGTTACCATATTTAGAATATTATCTCCTAGGTTAAACTTCTTTAATACCTCACTTAAGTATGTCCAGTTCACTCTATCGAACGCTTTAGCTGCGTCAATGGTGATTATTGATAGGGGTAACCTTTCGCTAATTGCAATATCTATTGTTCCGATCAACTCATGCGTCAAATCCTGTAGGTGTCTTCCTGCCAAAAAGCTCTTTTGATTGGAGTTTATCAGCATCCCTGCGATTCTCCCTAGTCTTTTTGCCATGATGTGAGTGAAGATCTTATAATCACAGTTCAAAATAGATATTGGGCGGTATGACTCACACTTTTTGGGGTTTTTTCCTGGTTTTAACAGGATGGAAATCGTTGCAACTTTCCATGACTCTGGAATTTTACCCTTATGCAAAAACATTTTATTAAAGAGTGCCGTTAGGGGGGGGACCAAAATATTTTCCAATTTTATATAGAACTCATTTGGGAGGGTGTCCGGACCTGCCGCCTTGCATCTTTTTAGATTTTTTATAACACCTTCTACCTCATGCCTTGATATTTCTGCATTTAGCTTTTCCTTCTCTTCCAGCGGGAGACTAGGGATGTTTTGCGCGTCTAAAAAGTTTTTTATTTCCCTGGTAGTAGGGTTACAATCTTCCATGTAGAGGTCTGTGAAGAAGGCGGTGAATTCCTGTTTTATTACAGCCTCCTCTGATCCATTCTGAGATGTATTACGTGGGTCTATGCTGTCAATTTTATTTCTCACTCGATCCGTTTTGGTTTTCCAGGCTAGCATTTTTCCACAGCCTTCCCCATATTCATAGTGGGCCAATTTGCTACATTTCAATACCCGTGAGGGATCAGGTGACAATCCTCCTTTGTTGCTTCTTCTATGCTAGTGACCGGATCGCTGTTTCATGAACTGGTCCAGCAGGTTGGAGCACACAGACCCAGATGATAATAACAATTAACCACCTTAAGTGATTGATGGGTCCTGTTTAAGGATTTGCTCTCTTATAGAGCTGTCACATTGAGAATGGGGTTTACCTTGGCCAATTTGTGTACTTTCTTTACTCAGCCCCAGACCCAGGTTGTCTCAGTGTTGTGATTATTGTTCTTTAGGGGAAACACAACCTGCTGGTCTACAATTTTTTGTTAAAATTTTCCCTTAGACCTCCCCCCACATTAATTAGTGATATTTTTGCCAATTTGCTACACTCCCATTTCTCTCTGATTCGGTCTTCCAGTAGTTCAGCTAACATTTCTTTTTGCTTTGATCTTTCAAGCTCTAAATCCTGAGTTGCGGGAGTTAGTCTATCCGCAAATATCTGTTGGTCAAGTGCTTTGATGTTACCCTCCAACTTTTGAATCTCATTCTTGAGCCCCTTGGATTTAAATATAGCTAAGCCAAAGATTTTTCCCCTTATCACCGCCTTATATGCATCCCATATGATTTGAGGTGAGGCGCCCTCACTGTTATTCTCAAAATATAAGTCTGTCTCTTGTTTAAGTTGGTCAGTAATTAGGGGGTCCAGTAAAATTGTACGGTTCATCGTCCATCTAGGTGCTATCATATCATCTTTCAGATATAGGGTGTTCTGAACTGCCGAATGATCCGAGAGATGGGCTGGGAGATGGACCACTATTTGGGTTTTTTCTAATAGCCCTGCATCTATTAGGAAGTAATCAATTCTTGATTGAATTCCTAACTTCTTATTCCTAAAGGTATACTTAAGCTGCTTATCTCCCTTTTCTTTCCAGATGTCAATTAAACTCAGATCCCTTTTATAGATTCCTAACCATTCTCTCATCTTGGGAAGATTATTCAGTCCCCCCCTGGGAAACCGATCCACTTTCGGGTCTAGAATGATATTAAAGTCCCCGCCTACGATCATTGGACTTGTAGCCGTGATCAATTGAGAGTATAGCGATTGGAGTGGGGTGGGATTGTCTACGTTTGGACCATAATAGCCTACCACCGTGAAGAATTCGCTAAGTATACTAATTTTGGCTATTGCCCACCTTCCCTTTGGATCAGTTTCTGTTGTTACTATTCTTGCTTTCAAGGATTTTTTTAATAAGATGGCCACCCCCTTAATAACACACTCTTGATTTGTACATATATAAGAGTCAACCCACTGGAGTGTTTTCATGATTTCTTCCCACTCTTTTCTCAATAGATGGGTTTCCTGTAAGATTATTATTTCGCTGTCGATTGATTTTAGATACTCAAAAATCCTCCTTCGCCTGCTCTTTGTACGTAAGCCATTAACGTTTCATGAAGGTTTTTTTACATATTTTAAATTCTTTTTCATCTCTTCCTACCTTTTTGGGTAATTCCCCAGCCCCTTCGCGTCACCCCGATTTCCCCCTTCCTTTTATAACATACATTTTGCTGAGGACCATTTCTTAATTTTTTTCCCTAACTTGCTCCCAACCCCGGTGCATTCCCCTTTTTCCCTTTTTCTACTCTTCTTTCCAGTGACTAATTTAAACAGCTATTATAAGAAAAAAAGGCCGTTGCCCCCCCCTTGGAGAAGCCTCCCTTTCTTCTTTTGAGCTTTACTACTAGCCCACTTTGAGCTCCGTGCCAGAAAATAAAAAGTTTCTGAGAGTATGCTGGTACTCACTTCCACAAGGTATACTGTTATATACTGTTATTGTACCTGTGTCTGAACCTATGGCTACCACTATTTTCGAGCCTGTTCACTCATTTGATCTAAGAAGATTTCAACCTCTTTGGGGTCTCTGATACTGTACATCTTATTTCTCCACATGATCCTGAGGTAAGCAGGAAATTTCATCTGGACAGTTGCTCCAAGAGACTTCAATTCTGGCATCATCTGTCCTAGCTTCCACTGCCTATCTTGCGTTACCTTTGCAATGTCCGAGCGAAATTTAAAGGATCAGTCATCTTTATTGTATGAGCCCCTTTTCAAAGCCTCACTTAGGATTCTCTCTTTAATAGTGTAGGTCCTGAAATGTATTAAAATCTTCCTTGGGTTTTGCCTCTCCTTTATTTTTCCATAAGGGTCCCTATGCACCCGTTGAATGTCATCTTCCAGTGCAAGTGTCTTACTCCAAGGAAACTGCTCCTCTAGAAGTGAGATTATAAATTTCTTTATTTCTGAACCTTCTCGCCCTTCTGGAACATTGAGAAGTCTGAGGTTGCATCTTCTAGACTGGTTCTCTAACGCTTCCAGTTTTTCGTCAATGCTTTTATCCTTTGCCTTTAGGGTTCTAATTTCCTTTTGTGTTGTTTCCACTTTTTTACTTAAACCTTCAATTTCTGCTTCCACTGAAGAAACTCTCTCACTCAATGCATTTAGCTTGGCGTCGACAACTCACATTTTTCCTGAATCTTATTTTGGTTCCCCTCAGATATTTCAAACCTTGATTTAATTTCGTCCAGCACCTTTTCCAGCAAGACATCAGTGCTGCTTCGAAATTTGTCTTGGGATGCATTTGAATTTTCAAGTGGGCTTTTAGCTGGACTAATAGGTGTAATTATAACCGGACTCTGTACTGGGCTGAGGGCCGGATTTTGGGTCTGAATTAGGATTGGAATTGAGGTTGGAGATTGACTTTGAATCGAGGTCAGGACAGAGTGATCAACTACCTCCCCTGCTAAGCCTTCTGTCAAGCCTTCTGGCACAACCGTAATTGAGGGATTTTCTATTCCTAACCTAGGATTGACCTGGTTTCTCGGGTCTTTATATTTATTTCTCGGTTTTGCCCACGATCTTGAACCCTGAAGTATGACCTTAAAGAGGGAGTAATCTTTACTTTGGGAGCTTTACCTCCCACCCCTAATTCCACATTATCCCCTAGGAGCCCTCTTTTATGACTTGATTTATTTGACTGTAAAATCGGGGCTTTACGGGAGATTCTTTTAGTAATACGTGGAATAACGGGCTGATTTACCACTGAGGGTACGCTTGTATTAAGAAACTGCCGGTTCCTTAAACAGTAAGAGGATCCCCCCTTTCGCCTCACTGCTTGTGCCTGCCCCTCTCTCTGGCAAGGGGGGCTTTCCAACAATACCCTGATCTACTAATTGTACCGCCCCCCCTTCCTTCCGGGAGTAAAGCAAGTCAGAGTGTAACACTTTATTGGGGATAACCAGCCCCTCAACAGCAAGGGGGAGGGTAGTATTCTCGAATTTACTCTCTGCTTTATTTGTACTTATTTTTACCCCCTCCACCTTTGCCGCAAAGAGCCTGCTTACCCGATTCATGTGTTGCTTGCGCCAGAAGTAGGATCTCTCCAATACCTTAACTCTTGTGGTGTTTAACTCCAACTCCTTCAGTGAGTCTACTTCCAGCTCTTGGGTTCGATATACACCGTGGAGAATCTGGGGGGGGGGCAATTTATTTAAATGCTTTTCAGAAACAGGCGAAAATGCAAAACAACCCCTCGAAGAATCTCTTTCCCCTTTCCCCCGAGTAAACACCGAGATCCGGCTCACAGCTCTCCTGCAGTTTCTCTGAGCCAGAGAGGCCGCCTCCCACCAACCGGAGCAAGCCTGGAATGCAGAGCCACGGATGGATGAACACCGCACAGCTGATCGTAATCCGGCCTCAACCTGACCTACCTCCAAGAACACCCAGGCAGAGATAGAGCCCTCGAGATCAGCCACCATGCCTTAACAAGCCCGCACTCCCCCCGCTACCCCCAAGTAAGTAATAGAGAAGGGGAATCGTGGTGCTCGGAGGTGGCCTCAGCAGCGTAGCAAATGCTTCTTTTACCGCACCTCAAAAGTAGGGAGGCAGTAGATCCAGCTCGATCTCAGGCAAAGCGAGATAACAACGTTAGAAACCAGGTGGAGGGGAAGCGAAATACTTCAACAAGCTCCCAGTTACAGCGGTAGCATTCCTCGGATTTAAGAGCAGCACCTTCCCAGGCTTACTTCAGCCGCATGGCTGCATTCTGTCACAGCGGCACAAGTGCATAGACAGTGACTGGGTACATAGAGTGGTGGTATTTGAGAGCAGGGTGAGTTTATAAGTGCTTCTGTTTTGGCACAGAGATTACAAAAGGACATGTTTCTGTCAGGATGATTGTAAGAGTGGACAGAGAGTGACAGTGTGATTGAAGCACTCCATGACTACTACCTGGGGTATTGCAGGACTGAATCAGTAGTCTACAGGGAGTTATGGGCCTGCATAAATTGTGCACATTTGTCTGTAGCACTATATCTCTTAATGCCTAAGTCATTATACAAGTGCATACACAGTGACTGGGTAGATAGAGTGCTGGTAGTTGAAAGCAGGGTGAGTTTATAAGTGCTTGTGTTTTGGCACAGAGATTAGATAAGGACATGGTTCTGTCAGGATGATTCAAGAGTGGACAGAGAGTGACAGTATGATTGAGGCACTGCATGAGTACTATTTGTAGTATTGCGGGACTGAATCAGTAGTCTGCAGAGGGTTAAGGGCCTGCATAGATTGTGCACATTTGACTGTAGCACTGTATCTCTTAATGCCAGAGTCATTCTACAAGTGCATACACAGTGACTGGGTAGATAGAGTGCTGCTAGTTGAAAGCAGGATCAGTTTATCAGTGCTTATGTTTTGGCACAGAGATTAGATAAGGACATGGTTCTGTCAGGATGATTGCAAGAGTGGATAGAGAGTGTCATTGTGAATGGGGCACTGCATGTGTACTATCTGGAGTATTGCAGGACTGCATCAGTAGTCAGCAGGGAGTTAGGGTACTGCATAGATTGTGCACATTTGACTATAACACTATATCTCTTAATGCCAGACTCATTCTACAAGTGCATACACAGTGACTGTGTAGCTAGAGTGCTGGTAGTTGAGAGCAGAGTGTGTTTATAAGTGCTTATGTTTTGGCAGAGAGATTAGATAAGGACATGGTTCTCTCAGAATGATTTCAAGAGTGAACTGAGAGTGACAGTGTAATTGGGGCACTGCATAAGTACTATCTGGATTATTGCAGGACTGAATCAGTAGTCTATAGGGGGTTAGGGGCCTGCATCGATTGTGCACATGTGACTGTAGCACTGTATCTCTTAATGATTAACTCATTCTACAAGTGCATAAAAAGTGACTGGGTAGATAGAGTGCTGGTATTTGAGAGCAGGGTGAGTTTATAAGTGCTTGTGTTTTGGCACAGAGATTACATAAGGACATGGGTCTGTCAGGATTATTTCAAGAGTGGACAGAGAGTGACAGTGTGATTGGGGCACTGCAAGAGTACTATCTGGAGTATTGCAGGACTGAATCAGTAGTCAGCAGGGGGTTAGGGGACTGCATAAATTGTGCACATTTGACTGTAGCACTATATCTCTTAATGCCAGACTCATTGTACAAGTGCATACACAGTGACTGGGTAGATAGAGTGCTAGTAGTTGAAAGCAGAGTGACTTTATAAGTGCCTATGTTTTGGCAGAGAGATTAGATAAGGACATGGTTCTCTCAGAATGATTTCAAGAGTGGACAGAGAGTGACAGTGTGATTGGGGCACGGCATGAGTACTATCTGGATTAATGCAGGACTGAATCGGTAGTCAGCAGGGGTTTAGGGAACTACATTGATTGTGCACATTTGACTGTAGCACAGTGTCTCTTCATCCCTGAGTCATTCTACAAGTGCATACACAGTGACTGAGTAGATAGAGTGCTGGTAGTTGACAGCAGGGTGAGTTAATAAGTGCTTGTGTTATGACACAGATATTAAATAAGGTTTTGCTTATGTCAGGATGATAGCAAGAGTGGACAGATACTCACACTGTGATTACTGAACTACATGGCTACTACTTGGATTTTTGCAGGAGTAAACCAGTAGGCTGCAGGGAGTTATGGGACCGCATAGATTGTGCCCATTTACCTACATACTAACTACGAAACTAGACATTATAAAACCACAACAACACTTCTCATGCACTTATAAAATCACATATTCAATACCTTTGCACTCCTCTAATCTATCAGGTACCTCTCATTAATTCAGGAAATATAGCTACAACTATATAAATGTCATCTAAACAAATACATGACTCATGACATACTATTCTCTTTAAGGAGACAACTGCTACATACCAGAAAGAGTAAAATGTAGTGGTTTCTTTTTAAATACATATTGCCAATTAAATCTAGAAATATGCAACATCATCAAACTGTACCTCTCAACAGACTTAATTAAGAAGAAGAATCAACATCTTTTATATGAGGATTTCTAAAATCACTCAAAATGTACAAACTAATAACAGAATTGTAATCCTTAATACCTTATATGATCATCTTGCAAACAGCACAGTTCTACCTCATTTTACCAAACTATCTATACGTTTGCAATTTTATTAAACTGTACCTTTTTTTACTGAGAAGCAATATGCATACCTAATAAACTGCACCTTATATAAACTTTTTTGATAATACACATTCTTTATCCATATTAAACCAATTATTAATAAATAAGAAGCATCATTCAACTATACCTTTCAAGACACTTAACAACATATATATTAGTGCACATACTATTTTTTAAACAAACTTTAAGTACAATAACATTATCCCAATATATATCTGTACATTTAATACATTTATTTAACCAGCAAAGCTTCATAAAAATGTCAAATTTATATTAAATAAATCTCTTTAAAATATAACTCACCTTTTAAATAAATCTGTTGAATGAAAAATCTCACACACTCACTCAGGATTTTCTAGTAGTCACAGAGAATGTAGATCAGCACACTCTCCAATGTAAAACCAGTAATGGCAAACTTTCCCTCTAATTTTCCATATATATACACATAACCCACAAATGACATTGCTTCCCAGTGTTTTTCAAATTGAAAAACGATTTTCCATTGGTCACAGAGAATATTACTTTTCAACTGACATCTTCACCCCTTGTCCTTAATATCAGTTTCCATAGCAACAGGTCATGCAACATTCAACTTAGCTGCCAGGTCACAAGTTCACCACACAATGTTGCAAATGACAACAGCAGGTGTGGTTGGCTTTGCAAAGCATGCCCTTATCCTTTCTGCTGTACCTTTCAAACACTTCAAAATGACCAATAAGAAACATGCTTTCTAAACAAAGTAAAATGCACCCTATATTAGAATGTAGTGAGTTCTTAAAAAGCCAATCAAATCTCTACTTTCTTAAAAACAGCATCTTGTCCACCATTTTAGATTGATTTCATTCTACCACCTGCCTACCTCAGGTATAGACATCTTCTGATTACCTACAGAGATCCCTTCAAGATGCTTCCAGTGTGGATTGTTGGGCACAGCTATGTTTTCTGGTGCAAAAGATATGCTGAAAGCAGAGGTATTGACAAAGACCTAGCTTTACAAAATGTAGATAATAAATGGATTGGACAGAGAGGATTGAAGTGGCACCAATTGACAAAAATACACAGGTAGTAGTATTCCCTTACAGGGAAATGTCCGCACATTCACTATGCATAAAGTAATCCAACAATGATTTAGCGTGACAAATGAAAGTATTCTATTATATTTCTATACACGGGTGCTAGGTTAGCCCCAAACACCTACTACCCAACGGTGTTGTCAGCACAAATCAATGTGCAACCAATTTAAACACAAAAACTGAGGCTCTTACAGCACACCATTTGTCCTCATTTCATATTGGTTAGGTTTGTCAGACCCTTGGGCATATATAATCCCAAACTACGAACGGAGAAGACACAACAATATTGATCAGAGATAGAAATCCAGAAAGGTCATTCTTCATGCTGTTTAGCAGTCTTTATTCATATTGTAAAAATATTAAAATTCCCAGCACACGATTAGCCGACACGTGTTTCGTCTTTGCTTAGACTTTTTCAAGGCATAAACGCAGGAATCAACAAGCCAAAGTTGAATTTGCACCGCATCTTATCTTGCGTTATAGTGTGTGGATGTGAATCCCCAGTCCGGATACTTATATGCACAATTCAGCTCCCAGTGTCCCACACAGAGCCACAAGCACGATCCTGATATCCATCCTATTTGTCAGGAAAATACTATATGTTTCAGAGCTGGGTGTAAGCAATCATTATTGCTTACACCCAGCACCTTTGTTTCCCTGTTTTAAATAGCTGCCAGCACTTCCTGGTTTGGAATATTGACAGCCAATTAGAATAAAGCTCGTGGTCGGGAGGGTGCGCAAATCCATCGCGTGGCTCTGCTGACCCTCCGCGCCTCTAAATATCGAAACTTTTATTTTTGATTTTCTCAGCAACTACTGAACGGATTTACACCATTTTTAAAAAGGTTGCTTTCTGAGCCAAGCAGTACCTTTTTGCCAAATTTGGGGTAAACCCGTTCAGCAGTTTCAGCTGTATCCTTGCATAAAGTTTCCTATGTAAAATTGATTTTTTTACTCTTATTTTTTAAATTTCTCAGCAACTACTGAACGGATTCATATCATTTAAAAAAAAACGGTCTCTTTCTGAATCAAGGTCTACCTTTTTGCAAAATTTGGTGTAATTCTGTTCAGCAGTTTGAGCTGTAGTCGTGTCTAAAGTTTCCTATGGGAAATAACATGGAGAAAACGCATTTTGGGACCCCCCTTTTTTCTCGGCCCCCGCTTGGCGATTCACCCCGAAACTTTCAGGATAGGAGCTGACCGGAGCGAGACCAACGTTTTGAATATTTCGCGAACATTCGTTAACTGGCGCCAAAGTTATTCGGAAAAGAAAAAACGCTTTTTGAATAGAAACAAGGTCCTGACTATGACTACCTACTGGCGACCGCCAGTAGGTAGTATATATATATATATATATATATATATATATATATATATATATATATATATATATATATATATATATATATATCATTGCTCCGTCTGCACCTCCAAACCAGCGCACTCAGTTGACGGGTGCTTTGAAACGCGAAGGTGCACTCGCGTTTTAAAATGCGCGCTCACTCCCAGTCACTTTCAGGAACTTGGAAAAGCACTCAACGGGACACTCCTGCAATTATTTAGTCATTTATTGCATTTGCGAGCATGAGAAAACATGACGCGTTTCGGCGATGCCTTAATCAAATGTTTTACAAAATTCGCGCCAGAAAACGGCATATTTAAAGAGGCAAAACAAGAGTCACATGGTATTCTTTCTCATGGTCATCAAAATGGGACAACAGAATGAGGCAATCGTCTTTAGAAATCAGCCGCCATATTGGGAGAAACAATTGTCAAAATGTGTGAATACAAATTACAAATTGATAAACATTATACCATGAATAGGTCCCCAATGTTAGTCTCCGTTTTTAAAAAACAATTGCTTGCATAAATATGTGCATTTACTCTACAGTCATTACGCCGTGTATCAGCACGTAAAGTCCCACAAACTAGACCATAATTGAGCCGTATATCGGCTACCGTCATTGCAAGAACAGCGGTGAAACATGAAGAGGAAATATTCCTCCATTGCAGAGGAACAGCTTGCAACTGTAAATCAATTGCCAAGTATATGGAAAAGAAGTTACTAACATGACGCCGTGTATCGGCCTGAACCTCATTGTTATCACTGTTCTTCAAGCAAATATATGACCCCTAAACAAAAGCCTCTATCACAATCATTCTACAGATACTAAAAAGATACGTTAGCAGTCATCATACAGAAACAGTACCACTTAAATAAATGTAACATCTCACAAAATCTTATATCCATGATCCTTGTAACTAGGCCATATTCTTCTATCCTGTTAATGTCCCTATAGTTATTTAGTCACCAAGATGAACCGATAATTCCTCGCCCACATTCATGCCAGCGGGATTCTTTGTTCCCAGATCTATAATGTAACAGGAGTGAGCGCGCATATATATATATATATATATATATATATATATATATATATATATATATATATATATATACACACACACATATATATATATATAGAGAGAGAGAGGGAGCGATATATATAGATATATATATATATTAATATGTGCACACACATAGGTATGTGTATATATATATATATATTCTTTTTATCAAAAGTAGGAGGGGAGGAAGAGGAATACCTAGGTTCACCCTCTTAAATGTATAACTTTAGCAAAACAAGGAACCCAGTAAATTTGGAAAGATATCGATGGGGATACCAGCCACAATGTGAGAAAAACTCAGTTTTTCTTAGAGATCCCTCACCCACCAGGGTTGTCATTTGGTGGCATGCTTCATCATTGGGGTCCTTCCTCATCTGCTGTGGATTGAAGTGTGCTGCGACCAGATGAGATACATAGGAGCACTTCTTGGTGTTGTTTATGATGAAGAAGAAGTTGTGGAAGGGGAGTGGAGTGAAGGTGCTATACAAGTTTAAAAATTCCTGACTAGCAGGTTGCCATATTTTGTTCGTGCCTCTAGTCGGTAACATTAAAAATCAGGGGAAGAAAGAAAAAAGAAAAAGAATTTCAATTAATCTATTCCTTACTGGTGAGCATGTTTTGAGCCCTGCCCCCATTTGCTCTTCCTCAGGACCTAAGGAGCCTACTTCCTATCGGTACCACTCCTCAAAAGTCCCTGTTAGGAACATATTGTGTTGCAAACCATGCAAAATGACACAATCTACATACGATATTAATCTCAGGATAACATCATTGCGTTTATTCTAGACACTGTATTTGTGCGTCATGATCACGGCAGAGACGGAGGGGGTTCCTGTAGTCACACCTTTATCAAGGCTGTCCTTAGCCACTGCAGCTGAATTGGCTAATCCGGGGACCACACTGAGAAGGTGCCCAAACTTGTGGAGCCCTCTTTGACTATATAGTCTGCACCCACCAAGGGGAAACCCTGGTGGGTGCAGGATCTCTTAGAAAAACAGAGTTTTCCTCTCATTGTGGAGAGTATGTCCATCGCTGTTTTTCCAAATTTACTGGGTTCCTTGTTTTGCTATATATATTTTTTCAGGCAATATTTGCAAAATATCATATATAGATTTTTTGTATTTAAATATTTTACACATATGGATTTGATTGGAGTGAGAGCAGTGAATCTAATCCCATCAAAGCCAAACACTTTCTCAAATTTGGTTTAGACTGGATTGGAAATAGTAAATCTCCCTCCTTTAAAGTCTATCATTTTCTCCATTTCCCACATTTTACATTTTTATATTTCTTTACAAACATATACAATCTTCACATGCTTTTAATTTTTGTAATAAATTATTCTTCATACATACAGTCCCTTGTATACATTGATTGTCACATATTTTTAATAAGCTTAAAAAGTACTGTAAGAGAATAGTCTTTTTTAAATTTCTTTGAATTTTTACATAACAATACTAAAAAATAAGAAATATGCCTTCGTTTTGAGCTGCTCTCTATGAAGTTTGAGTCCTTTCTATGTTTATTTAGAGGCCAGTTCTTTTTCTGCTTTGTTAATTTGTTTTCCTAGCTTTCTTATTTTGTTTCTGGTTCCTTTTAGTCACTGTTCCACATCCCTCTTATCCAGGTCAGGTAAGATAATTTTTTTCAATATTTTTTGGGGCTGTAGTGTTTTGGGTTAGCAATATGATTACTTCAGATAAAGTAGAGTCATGGTTTTGACTTTTTATTAGTGTTATATTTGTATTGTAGTTGTGGTAGTCAAGTGTATGCTATTTATAGGTTTATCCGTGTTTTAGTTATGGATTGATTTTATGTTTTTCTTAGAAACTGTACATTCCATTGCAATGTTTATACAGTTTATGTATTGTGTGAGTGGGAGTTTTGTGTTTCTTTTACAGGTTTCTCACCTGAGTCACCAGAAAAGCCAGTTTTTATGCTTTTCAATTAAACAAATGTCCTTTCTTTTTTAAGTGTTATTTTTAATTTCCTTGTTTTTCTAGTTTTCCTAAGGTGTTTTTTGATATTTAAATGTTTCGAGTTCTGAATGGTGACTATAGACTGCTATCACTTCTTAAGAATTTATGTTTGTCTTTGTGCGTTATTTTCAGTTTTATTTATAGATCATTTTTGCCTTTTGGATTGTTATGGAGTTTCATCTCTTGAGCTACAAAAGTGCAAGTAACTTTTATAATTTTTAAAGAGTGGACTATGTTGTTGCATTGTTCTGTTTGACATTTAATTTATTATTAATAATGTTTTTAGGCTATGTATATTTTATACTGCATTTGGTGTTATGTGTTGCAGTTTGGATAGTTGGAATTTGTTTTATTTTTTATATTGCTTTTCTTTAAGACTAAATAGCAAAATATAGCATAACAGTAACAATAATTTTAAAAATTGTTATTGATCGACTATTTTGTGTTTTGGGGTTTTTGGGGTGGATTAGTTTAAAATATGGTTCTTACTACGGAGTCTAGATTTGATAGGCCTTGAGTGCTGGCAAAGGGTTTGACTTTTCTTTCTAACAGTTTTTTGTGACTAGGGTTAAGTAAGGTCAGTGATTGTTCCATTCTTAGGGCCTGATTACGATGACCGCCATCGCCATGGGCAGGTGACCGTCTGACAATGAGTCAGCAGTCCCACCTGCCTCATTATGATAAGATGACCGTGCCCATGGTCGGAAAGTGCCTTTTTCTACTGTGGCTTGCACTGCAGCTCAGGAAAGGGCTGCAGCACAAGCTGCAATAGTAAAAGGCACGCAGTGCACATCCATGGACCGTGTGGCAGGCACCATGTGGTTCCCTGGCACACACTGCATGGATGTGTGGGGGGCAGTATATGTGCCCTCCAGGCCAGTTGGAAGGAGACATCCTAATCCCTATGGCGGCGCCTGCACAGACACCGCCCTTTTGGTAGGCATAGGAGTCTGACCACCACCCCGACGGGATACTTGATTCTGTCAGAGGTGGCAGTCTGTCCCCCAGACCGCTGCGTTCTCACCGTCTGCATCGTAATGCAGCTGTTGGACCAATGGCCTAGATGTCAGTGGGACAGGTACTGACGGTTTGTCAGTGGCAGTCCCACTGACATCCAAATGAGGTCCTTAGTTCCTATCTAGTTTGTTTCAATTTACTAAAATTGGAATAGTGTTCGGAGGCTTCATCCAAGTTTTCTTGGAAGGAATCGTGACACTCTTCCACTGTTTATTGGTTTTTGCCTGTTGTGCCATGTTAATGTTATAAATGTTCCACCATGGTATATGGTATATGATACTTGGGTTGGCATCTGTGTCGAGTGTTCTACACTCATGCCATTTTTTTGCCTGTGTCTCCAGATACTTTGATTCAAGTAGTAGTAACAGCCTTGAATGAGTTAATGTGGATATATTTTCAAATAGTAGAAATCTTTCCCTGCTCAAAGTATTTATTGAAGATTATAATTATTAGCATTTAATTTCCTTTTTGATTATTAGTCCTCAGAATGTTGCACTTCATTTATTTGGTGAAAGTGTGTAGATTTGTGCAAACAATGAAGGGCACAATTTGAATGTACCAGCCAATATCCAAGTGTTGTCCTGGGTAACTTTGTTAACATTGTCATATCAAAGGAAAGCATTATTTTTGTGTGTTAAGCTTAGGTTTTCTGGGATTTTTATATCCTAAATTTATTTTGGGATCAGTAGCTGTTTTTCTCGTTGCTTTCTTAGTTCTGGATGTGAGTCTTTTTTCGGGGGGATTGCATGTAGCTGGCCTGTAGAGTAATCAGTAATACTGGGGATCATATATTTTTTTCTTGTGAGCTGGACTAGCTTCTTGCAGGACATTTTATACTTCAATTTCTGTCATGCTGGTGGAATGATTATGCTCTCTAACAATTTTATTTTTGCTCTCCTGTGGCATGTATTAGAATAACATTTTGAACATTTCCAGTGTGTTCTTGCACTACTTGTATTTTATTTGCTTCATGTGTATAAATGTGCTTTAAGAATAAGTTTCTTTTCTGAGATTTCGTATGTCTGACTCTGCTCTACATTTATCTGTGGGTTATCGGATATGAAATTGTTAATGAATTATTAATAATTGCACTTTTACCAGCGAAATATTTATGCATTTTTAAAACATTTTTGCATATTTATAATTATGAATTACATTTTTTAGCGATGTTTGTAAAACATAACTTTAATTGTTTGTTGAGTTAGTTGGTTTTTGCCAAAGGTTTCTGCGTTTGAAATTTTGGAAACAAATAGCAGTACTAGTGTTATGTGGTAAAAAAAAGTTTAACTTTAATTGTATCTATTGTTTCTTGTCTATGGTTTTTCATTGTTGTTAGTTAATCCTTGTTTGATATTGTTTACATGTTATTTACTTTTTATTGTTCAACTTGGTTTGGATGTGTTTTGAATATAAATGTATTGGATTTATATTTTTAACACATTCATATTTATTATGTACACAATTTTGTTGTTCTCTTTAATTATGGTGTTTAATTTTTTTATTTTTTATTTATATTACGTTTCTTTTTAGTGTATTACATTATATTGTTAGTGGATTGGAATTAATTGTTGATAATATTATGTATTTGCTGTATTTATGTGCTTAGTTTTCTTTATTGTATGGTAGAATTGCGATTCGTTTGTTTTGTATATTTTAGTTAAGGATAGTATCTTCCTATCGTGATTGCGATATTTTGTGTTTCTATATTTTAGTTTATGATATTTGTGTATTTCAGATAGTTTTGATTGATATGTTTTTGTAGCTGGTATTGTTTTGTATTTTTAATTATAGATATTAAGATAACCAATATCTTTTGGGAGATATTTGTGGAATGCTATATTGTTTTCCTCTATATTGTGTCATATAACCATGCAGCCTCTCATCTGTCATAAATAGAACGATTCCTCATTTCCCAAGGTCATCACAACTAACTCTCAATTGCTAATTACAGCTGACCCACCCTTGCCTTAGGCAGATCAGTCTTTCACTTTTTCTGCAGAATAGTATATGCTCAGTGGAGACAGCGAAACTCTCCCTTACCTGTCTACAAATACAGCAAAGCTATCCCTCACATTTTTCAGACAGCAGATCTAACCTAATTCAAACAGCAAAGCTGTGCCTTACTCTGCTGAAATACTCCTCTATAGGTGTGCATTATGTGTCTACCTCTCTACCTACCTGATCTTTCTGCCTGGGAAAAATAGAACTTCAGCAATGACTGGTGCAATGAGGAAAGCAAGGGGACAGGGAGACTCCGGTACAGGGTACCCTTGTCTGGATGAATCCTCAAAGTCACTAAATTAGCCTAAACTCAACCCTCAGGTACATAGGGCACAGAGAAAACATAGTTAACTTAGGGCAATGTGAAAAGCATTTATGCAGTACCAAAACAGTCTAAAAGTCAGAGCACAACACAATAAAAATTCCAATCCCAAATTAAAGAACATATTAATAAATAAATTGACAATAAATCAACAAAAGTCTAATAAGAGCAACAGGGGATATACATTTTTAAAGTTTTAAATAAAAAGAGCACCAAAATGTATTAAGTGCCAACCACTGTCAACTGGTCTAAGTAGACTGGGACCTAGGAACTATTTCAGTTTGACATCGATCTTGGGTTGGATACAGAAACAAGGTTCAACCCACTACCTTGGAACTTAAGTCTCAAAAATTAAAGTTACAAATCCTCAGCAGGGCAATGCAATAGTCTTTATCTTAAGATGACTCACAAAGCGGGATAGCCATGAGATGTGGTCCGGTTGAAGCCGTTGGTTTTTGGTGTGAAAGTTCCGAGCCAGAGAAATTTGCATTTCGTGCAAGTGAAGTTGTCTTGCTATCTGAATACTTTTGGAACGTCGCCCACTTAATATTTCTATGTTCATCACTTTTTTGGAGCTTAGAATCTTTCAGCAGGGTAAGGCCACAGGCTATAGTCGAAGAGAGCTCCACAAGTATGAGCACCTTCTCCATGAGGTCCAGCTGAATCATGTTTACTGCTGTGAAAAAGTTCAAAGCAGGAGAAACCTTGAATCTTCAGCCCAGTGGCAAAGCACCTTGGATGGATCATTTGACAGGTTTGTCCCAGTCATCTGGAGTTCTTGAAGTTGAAAAAGTCTTAGATTTTCAAGGGTCATAGGAAAAGTCCAGTGAGACACAGCCAATGGCTTCGGGACCTCCTCAGGAACAGCACTTGGAGGTTATGGCTCACTCCAACAAAGCTCAGCAGCTGGGTACAGGGCAGGTGCAGATAGAAATGGTCAGATGGGATGCTTCAATAAAAGGCGACTTGTAGCTGTTTGTTTCCCTGAAGCTTAAACAGGAGGCCGGCCTTATGATGACCCATAGAGTCTACTTCATTGTTCTGGGTACAAAAAGGAGCAAGTCCAGCCTTCAGTGCTCCGCTCATGTCACAGACAGCAGGTCAACTCCTCTTCTGATCTTCCTTAGGTCCAGCAAGTTTTCTGAGGAGGGTGCTGGAGGATGCCATATTTATGCCTGGCAGTAGGTAGGGGGTGGGGGAGGCTCCTGGCCTCTCCCTAACCAATGGGATTAAAGTCCCAAGGACAACCACACACACTTTTACAGCAGTTTGTGTCTACCTTACTTCACATAATCCCACAGTGCTCCTCGCTTGAAAAATCCAAAATGGTGGAACCCATCTCACCTTATGCAGAGCCTGAGTGCCCACCCATAGGTGTGGTGGGGTTAATGATTAGCTCGTCTTCTGTGGTTATGCCAAACCAGTTCTAGGGGATAGTTCCCTCCACTGGGTTTGGACCTGCCTGACTGGTATCATACGACATCTGCTTGAGACAGGGTACTCCCTTTTTATACAGGTTATGTGGCTGGACACAGCGCAAAGAGCCATCCTGTCAGATAAATAAAAAGATCTCCTCAGGCCCTGGTCTTGTGTCTGCTCTAAGGCCAGTTTTAACACCTCATTAAGGGTCAAGACTTCAGAGGGCTGCAGCTGGATGTTAATGAAAATTATCCTCCTGATGCTTTAGGCAGGGAGAAGGTGATGTTGTAAAAGGTACTTTCCCATAATACATATTAAAAATCCAACTTCACAATTGAGTTGGGCTTTTAATAAATATTAACAATGATTAGTGAATCCTACTTGTAGCTGTTCCCTACCTGAAGATAGCAAAATCAATATATATTATTGCTTCCTAGTGTTTCTATGTGAGCCAGCGTCCTTCCTACAGTGAAAACAGCTTTGGGCGTTAGTCACTATAAGCTGAAAGTAACATTAATTTTACACATGTCCTACTTTTATATATCATGCACTCTGCCTTATGGGCTGCAAGGCCTACATAGGGTGGAATTATACAGATTTAAAAGAAAGGCTCAGACCTGTCAAAATGATTTATTTTTACAGATCTAAATGCAATGTTTATACTGCACCAGACACGCTAAAATGATAGGCATGAAACCATGGTTGCACTACAGTGGATGGCACAATAGATGCCACAGTCCACTAGTGGCTTTAAACTTCCAGGCCCTGGATACACTTTATCTCATATACTAGGGGCGTATAGGCAAATTAAATATGCAAATTAGGATTTTGGAAATTAAACCATGGTAAAAATGGGAGCACAGGCACTTTACTACTGGTTACCAGGGATAGCAGGGGTAAAGTGCACAGGGATCTACAAGCAGTAAAAACAGATAAAGCAAAAATCTGCCCAGATGAAGAACACCACATATTGCACTATTAAGGCACCACAAAAAGGCTCATACACAACCGCCTACTGCATTTGGAAGAATTCAAGATCCACTGATCCTAAGCAACATCACTGTCATTGCTGACATGGCTTAGACAGAGGAGTGGAAACGAAAGCCCAGTTATGCATACATATATAAAATGCTTGTAGGTGAATAACTTCAGCATTAGGCAAGGGACAATTTGTACAGCAGCATAGACAAATGGAAAGCAGGATATTCCACAAACTGTCTGAAGCCTAATAATGGGAACTTCTCAACAATTTGGAACATAATAAAAACATTGAACAACCCTGACTAAAGATAGGTCTATTCAATCTCAAAAACCCAACATAATAGGTGGAGGGCCAGGATTGATAAATAATAAACCTTCCACAGAAAAGAACAAAATGACCACCAGCAATGCATGATA
This sequence comes from Triturus cristatus, assembly GCF_964204655.1. Classification (NCBI taxonomy): domain Eukaryota; kingdom Metazoa; phylum Chordata; class Amphibia; order Caudata; family Salamandridae; genus Triturus; species Triturus cristatus. The sequence continues at coordinate 1,579,140,942 of NC_140590.1, forward strand.
AGGTAAAGACAAAAGATGACTAAGTGGGTGAAAAAAATATAGCGTTTAGGATGGAAATGAGCACACACAAAATATGTGCGAATTTCTTTTTTATTCATTTTTGTGCACCCTGTCATGTGTAGCTGGGATAGCCTGGGCAATTGGCAAATTTTGCCAGGAACACAATTCCTGTTACAATTTGTGGCAATATTTAGAAGCCCTCCCTTCATCAAAAGATTTACCAGTTTACTTTGCCAATTCTGAGACAATTTGTGAGGATTCATAGCTCCCTTTTAGAAGACGTTTCCTGGGATTACTCCCCACTAACCAATGGCTACTTTGAAACCATCCCTGAAGAAAGGACTTACTGTCTATATTAAACATTTTTCCTTACTTCAGTAGTAATACCTGTGCACAGGTCTTGTCCTGAGCAGTTGGTCACAGTATAAATATATGCAAGTGGTAGTAACTAATGACACTAATAGAAAGATATAAAGTGGCAGGGTAAAATGGAGATAACATCAGACATAACAACACAGTGCATTCACCTAAGGGCAACAGAATCAGTCCAAAACCGGGACAGGCCTGCTCAAAATATGAACCCTCTGTGGCATGTTTCAATTAACCTAGCTCAGTAACAATACATTCCAGATAAAGATCAACAAATATTGCCCTAAAAAGACTGCATTCAACCAGGTCATTTGGAAGGGCTCAAGAAGATCTACTGATCATACTTAACATTACCTTTAATGACATAGGTTAGGCAGAGGTCTCTGAAGTTGAACAGCATTGCGACCATCATGCAAACCACCAGCATGAGGCAAGGCAGTACGCACTCAACAAAATGTTTACCGCAGTTTCTAAAATGAAATTCATGATTCACAGAACCAAGATATAGGAGCTGAAACTGGGGAATTATCTGGTCAGTTTTTTTTGTTTGTATGTACAAACTCAAAATGGGCGTGAGCATGCAAATCTTTTGTAAATCCCAGTAAGTCAGGACTTTGTGGGTTTCATAAAAGTTAAGCAAGTAGTGCTGATTTAATTCATGCACTATGGCTGTGGATCTGCCAAGAGGACAGAGAAAATTACTCTATCCCCATTGTGGACAGAACGTCCATCTAATTTATTAATCACCAATGCATTTCACTGATTGCTAAGGGGCAGCATCAGAAGGACACAGCCCTGTAGCAAACAGTATTCTTTTTTTCTTTTCAAAATGAAAATCCCAAAATGTGATTTTCTTTTCACAAAAGGAAAAAAAGCAATGCTCCCCTCGCCATGGGAGTCTTCTCACTAAGCATGCTAGACTTTACAGGCTTAGGGTGGCCTTCCCCAAATGTTTTGCCTGCCTCCCTCCATTTTTCTGATGTAATTTTTGCTAGTTTTTGGACTCAGTGCTAAAGTGCTTATGCTCTTTCCCATAAACACAGTAACATTGGCTTAACCCCTATTGGCATGTTTAATGTACTTATAAGTCCTTTGTAAAGTGCACAAGATGTGCCCAGGGACCTGTAAACTAAATGCTACTGGTGGGCCTGCAGCACTAATTGTGCCACCCACTTCAGTGGCCCTCTAACCATTGTTCAGGCCTGCCTGTGGAGGGCCTGTATGTGTGGTTATACACTGCCACTTTGACCTGGCAAGATAAAACTCTTAAAGTGGTGTGGGGAATTTCTCCTTTTGTATATAGTGCCCTCACACACCCTTTCGGGTGTCTTGCTTCATCATAGGGCGTTGCTCCTCGTGGGGGTGGCGCTGCAGTCCCCCACGGGCCCCGCAAGAGGGCTCTTTGGCGGAGATCTTTTAATTGGAGACGCCGCAGTTGTGCATGGGTGTGTGTGGGCCTAATGGAAAACAAGTGGGTGGTGCGGTTTAAAAATTGCTGGGTAGAGTTTCAGACCTTTATTCACTGCCCTACCTGGCAAATGATTAAAAATGGTTATCCTGGAGCTACTCTTAATGAAAAAAATATTAAAAGAGGGCAGATCCTGGAAAGTAACTGCTGCTCTCAGGAATGTGAGTGGGGAGCCTACTGGTGAATGGTCAACATGTTTCGCGCTTACGAATGGGTCCTTAAGGGATCCCAGATGCGCTTCGTCAGGACCTATAAAAAATAATTAAATAGTGAGTGAAAGTGTTTGTGAGTGAAATAGAATGACAGGTTTCAGTGAGGTGTGATACTGTAGACCTGTTGAACCTCAATAGTAAGGTTAGTCCAGCGTCTTTGCGCTGAGAGGTTTACCTGTCTTTTCTGGAAACCTCAACCCAACCTGGATTGGTAGGGAAAAAAAGGGGGGGAGAGACAAACACAGGGACAGGGAAGAAAAATATGCAGAGACAAATAACATCAAGGTGAATACTGGTACATTTATCTCACGAATGTCAAACAAGCGACCTAAGATAATAACACTGCACGCCATGCTTCTAAAGTAAACATAACATGCGTATCAGACGGTCGTGATGACTATGATCCCAAAATATCTTGAATCCGTTTCTGTGCAGTGAGAATATCATTGCATCCGTGTGTATTCACTTGGCCAGCTATTCGTGTGAGGCAGTGAAACTTGCCCCGTGAGAACTGTAGCTAGCTATATCGTGGCTGTTTAACGAAAACGAGCAATATCTGTACCGTGGTGTGTTTGTGTGTATCAATAACACAACTAACGTTATCCGTGAAACTAAGGTGAGGATCAAGGATCGGCGACTAGATTAGTCATTAAGGCCTACCCTAAAGTTGTAGGGATAAGGGCCCCATCAGCGTAGTGGAGTTGGCACTAAGGAGAAACTGAAGGACGGGGAGACAGAGAGAGGTTTTTTGAGAATCTGGAAATAAATCAGACTCTAAAGTTGTGCAGCTCGGCTCACCTCTTTCGTAGGGAAATACTCACTCGTGCTCCTTCGCCCGGGACGTGGTAACCTACCCCCTCTCCATCTATCGCTGGAACGGATAGTCAAGGAGCGAACAATTACCGCTTATATCCGATCTTTCCGCTGCACTATTCTGATTGGGGACGTGTCGGTGGGCGCAGACAGATGACGTCACTACGTTGCGTGAATTGGTTACTACGGTAACAAGTAGGACGTTGTTACAGACGCGGTAGCGTCTTTTCGCTGCACTACTCTGATTGGGGACGTGTTGGTGGGCGCAGACCGAAGACGTCACTACATTGCATGACTTGGTTACTACGGTAACAAGTAGGACGTTGTTACAGACGCGGTAGCGTCTGGAAAATGATCGCCAGTCTAGTTGTTTCATAAATAATTGTCATGATAATTCTGGCAATAGATAAAAGTATGAATGATATAATAAAAGGGATCGTTGTACAGAATGCAGTTTATGTTTGTTAAGGTGTGCCCTGCATGAAGGAGGCGTAGCTTCATTTTTCGGGGATCTGTTGCCAATATATCATGTTTAGGTCACCCCCCGCATTGATGAGGAAGTTGTTCGTATGAATAATGTTGTGTCAATAAAGTTACTTGAATGTAAAAACCATTGATCGTAACTAATGGGGATGTGCCGGTTTTCTCTACAGGCACTTAGGAAACTACAGATCAAGACAGCCCTACACGGATTAATGATGACGGAATATCTGAGAGCAAACGTTGCACCTAACGGCCTCCTAGTCACCTTACCCCCCAGAATTTTTTTAGAAGACCTGACGTTCCGGACGGAATGGTCACAAATAGCTTGGAAATGTACACGAGATTGGCTCGTGCTAATTATCAACACGGCTAAACGTCTCTCAGATGAGCTCCTCATCCAGATCACTATAGCAGAAAATGGTTTAAAAACAGGCATCTCTATTTCTTCGTACAAGTCAAGACTAGCGGAAATCAACGAGGAAATGAACGAACATAAAGACTTCCTGACTCAACAAAAAATCACAAAACTTCAAAAAGATCTAAAACGGTTCAATAAAGAAAAGGTATACCCTTACACAAAGGAAGATTATGTTTTTCAGAATCATGACACGTCCTCGGATGAAGGAAGCAGCACCCGGTCTAGTAGGACAGGGTCATTTGGCAGTGATTCTAGTTATGAGGGACAGCGGTACACACAGTACACCAGAGGGGCTCATCAACAAGGACGCCCCCCCTTATTTCAGAACCCTCCACCACCACCTCATTTCACACACCCATCGTTCCAACAACCGAACTATCCGGGACAATGGATGGGCCCTCCACCCATGTGGCACGTACCTCCAACTCATCATCTTCTGCCTACACAATTCCAGCAATTCCAGAACCCACCTTTTCACAACAGAGGGAGGGGCAAAGGAAGAGGCAGAAGAAGAGGAAACTACAAGAAGGTACAGTGGCAAGATCAGGAACCGATGACACTACGGAGCCAAGCGAGAGGCCAGAGACCCTAGTGGTGAACCTGTCCTCCAGACCACTTACAGAAGAAGAGACCATGCTACTTGAAAAGGGTTTAGGATTTGTTCCCACACCGAAAGAGGACTCTTTCAAGTTACATCAAGAACTTCACCAGTTCTTCCGCAAAGTTAGACTTAAGGCTTTCTTCCAAGGGAAACCTGATAATCCTCCTACGGAGACGGGTCTGAAAAAACCGTCAAAATTCACTCCGACCGTGGCTATGACACCCCACGAGGTCCTTACTTACGAACAAGCGGTCTTGAAAGACATAGGGACTCTTGACAGGAGGCAACCATACGACAATTTGTCAAAGGAGGAGAGACACATCCTACGTACCATTACAGATGATCGGGAGATAATACTGAAACCAGCAGACAAGGGTGGTGCCATCGTCATCCAGGATCAAGATTCCTATGACAGAGAATGCACTCGACAACTGAACAACACTACCTACTATGAAGTGATTACAGAAGACCCCACCCAACGTCTTTCCACGAGGATTAAGAGTATGGTCAACGAGGCATCCATTGAAGGCTGGATTTCACAACAAGAAGCCAACTTCCTAACGACAGATGAACCACGGACCCCATACTTTTACACTCTCCCCAAGATCCACAAAGGGGTCACACCCCCTCACCCCCCCTCCCGGCAGACCGATTGTCTCGGGCATTAACTCTGTGTTGGAGCCACTGAGCAAATTTTGTGATTTTTACCTACGCCCTTTGGTGAGTCAGACGCCCACTTACCTGAGAGACACCACAGAAGTCCTAAATCTCATTGATCAATTCCCCGACGCCAACCGTATAGACTTTTTGGTGACCATGGACGTTGAAGCCCTGTATACGAATATCCCGCAGGATGCCACATTGGAAGTCCTAGAAGACACTCTCCGGAAAATCACACCATGGCCCTACATGACACCGATCTCCTTCATTTGCGACTGTGCTTCCCTGGCTCTCAAAGAAAACTTCTTTGCCTTTAAAAACCACCTCTACCATCAGATACAAGGCACGAGCATGGGAAGCACATTCGCGCCGAGTCTGGCCTGCCTTTACATGGCTCATTTTGAAGAGGGGCATATTTTGGGAGACAACAACCCATATAAAGAGCACATTCTGCTATGGCGTCGTTATATAGACGATGTAATTGTATTCTGGCAAGGTACCGAAGACCAATGTACGGAATTCTGCAACTGGGTTAACACCCTGAATCCGTACTTGAAATTTACCAGCACCAGGTCACGTCAATCCATTCCATTTCTGGACCTTCTCATTTCCTTGGACAATGGGTGTCTACATACCACCAATTATAAAAAACCCACGGATAGGAATAATCTCCTTATCTATGATAGTCACCACCCCAGAGCACTTAGAAACAACCTACCGGTTGGCCAATTTCTACGCCTCCGAAGAAACTGTGACACCATAAAAGAATTTGAAACACAGTCAGATCTCCTCAGAGACAATCTGGAGAAACGGCACTATCCGAAGGGCATCATTCGTCAGGCACACAAGAGGGCAAAGAACAGCACTAGGGCTGCACTGCTCGAAACCAAAGACAAACCAGTACTAGACACAATGACCTGTGTCACTACATTCACCCCGAACTCGAATAATGTGCAAAGAGCAATCAGAAAACATTGGTCCATACTAAATTCCGGTTCATTTGAACCAGGACCACCACCCCTGTTCGCTTTTAAACGCACAATGAATCTGAAAGACCACCTAGTACACACCAGGCCCAAACCCCCAACCACACAACAAACGACACTTTGGTCTCTACCACCTGTAGTAGGCCACTACCCTTGCGGCTCCTGCTCGAGCTGTGCAGAGACCACGGTTTCCAAAGAAATCGACCTGGGCCTCAACACACCGTGGCGCCAATTAAGACACACCAACTGCAACACTACCAATTGTGTCTATACCATTATATGCCCATGCAACAAGAGATATGTAGGAATGACTACTAGAGCAGTTAAGGTCCGCATAGGGGAACATAAGAGCACCATCAGACGAGGTAAAACCAATACTAAACTTTTGACACACTTTTCAGAGGAAGGGCACGCCGCTAACAGTTTGAGATGGACCGTCATCGATTCCAATCCACATTGGACTAAACAGTCCCTGTTCAGACAAGAACAAAGATGGGTCCATAGACTGAAAAGCGATACAATAGGTCTGAACGACGAAATTCCATGGGTGGAGCTGACATAAGAACCACATATCCACCCTTACTACGTTATCAGACTATTGTTATTTTGCTCTGCCTCAACAATACTATAAGAATAGCTTCGATATGTTTATCAGCGAAAACAGTAGCCACTCTGTACCAGTCTGATTACAGGCATAGAAACAGACCCCCCATTCATCCAACATTACGTGTGGTATATTTGCACCAATCTTTAGTGAATGGAAAACCAGATCGGTTTTAAGAACCTCAATCTACTCAGGGGATGCTACTGTCACGAGTTTTCTCATAATAAAAAAACCGGCACATCCCCATTAGTTACGATCAATGGTTTTTACATTCAAGTAACTTTATTGACACAACATTATACATACGAACAACTTCCTCATCAATGCGGGGGGTGACCTAAACATGATATATTGGCAACAGATCCCCGAAAAATGAAGCTACGCCTCCTTCATGCAGGGCACACCTTAACAAACATAAACTGCATTCTGTACAACGATCCCTTTTATTATATCATTCATACTTTTATCTATTGCCAGAATTATCATGACAATTATTTATGAAACAACTAGACTGGCGATCATTTTCCAGACGCTACCGCGTCTGTAACAACGTCCTACTTGTTACCGTAGTAACCAAGTCATGCAATGTAGTGACGTCTTCGGTCTGCGCCCACCAACACGTCCCCAATCAGAGTAGTGCAGCGAAAAGACGCTACCGCGTCTGTAACAACGTCCTACTTGTTACCGTAGTAACCAATTCACGCAACGTAGTGACGTCATCTGTCTGCGCCCACCGACACGTCCCCAATCAGAATAGTGCAGCGGAAAGATCGGATATAAGCGGTAATTGTTCGCTCCTTGACTATCCGTTCCAGCGATAGATGGAGAGGGGGTAGGTTACCACGTCCCGGGCGAAGGAGCACGAGTGAGTATTTCCCTACGAAAGAGGTGAGCCGAGCTGCACAACTTTAGAGTCTGATTTATTTCCAGATTCTCAAAAAACCTCTCTCTGTCTCCCCGTCCTTCAGTTTCTCCTTAGTGCCAACTCCACTACGCTGATGGGGCCCTTATCCCTACAACTTTAGGGTAGGCCTTAATGACTAATCTAGTCGCCGATCCTTGATCCTCACCTTAGTTTCACGGATAACGTTAGTTGTGTTATTGATACACACAAACACACCACGGTACAGATATTGCTCGTTTTCGTTAAACAGCCACGATATAGCTAGCTACAGTTCTCACGGGGCAAGTTTCACTGCCTCACACGAATAGCTGGCCAAGTGAATACACACGGATGCAATGATATTCTCACTGCACAGAAACGGATTCAAGATATTTTGGGATCATAGTCATCACGACCGTCTGATACGCATGTTATGTTTACTTTAGAAGCATGGCGTGCAGTGTTATTATCTTAGGTCGCTTGTTTGACATTCGTGAGATAAATGTACCAGTATTCACCTTGATGTTATTTGTCTCTGCATATTTTTCTTCCCTGTCCCTGTGTTTGTCTCTCCCCCCCTTTTTTTCCCTACCAATCCAGGTTGGGTTGAGGTTTCCAGAAAAGACAGGTAAACCTCTCAGCGCAAAGACGCTGGACTAACCTTACTATTGAGGTTCAACAGGTCTACAGTATCACACCTCACTGAAACCTGTCATTCTATTTCACTCACAAACACTTTCACTCACTATTTAATTATTTTTTATAGGTCCTGACGAAGCGCATCTGGGATCCCTTAAGGACCCATTCGTAAGCGCGAAACATGTTGACCATTCACCAGTAGGCTCCCCACTCACATTCCTGAGAGCAGCAGTTACTTTCCAGGATCTGCCCTCTTTTAATATTTTTTTCATTAAGAGTAGCTCCAGGATAACCATTTTTAATCATTTGCCAGGTAGGGCAGTGAATAAAGGTCTGAAACTCTACCCAGCAATTTTTAAACCGCACCACCCACTTGTTTTCCATTAGGCCCACACACACCCATGCACAACTGCGGCGTCTCCAATTAAAAGATCTCCGCCAAAGAGCCCTCTTGCGGGGCCCGTGGGGGACTGCAGCGCCACCCCCACGAGGAGCAACGCCCTATGATGAAGCAAGACACCCGAAAGGGTGTGTGAGGGCACTATATACAAAAGGAGAAATTCCCCACACCACTTTGAGAGAACAAACACAACCATAATTCCTCAGGAACAGTTACCCTCTCGTAATATACTAGTTATTCTGAGGGAGCACGGGTACTGGACCTATTTTCTAACTACGCTCCCGGTCCCCCTCTTTTGTGATATAAGATAAAACTCTTGCCAGGCCTAAGTCTTCCCTTTTTAAACATATATGTCACCCCTAAGGTAGGCCCTGTATGACCCACAGGGTAGGGTGCACTGTATATAAAAGGCAGGACATGTACTTTTAAGTTTTACGTGTCTTGGGTAATGAAAAACTCCCCATTTTGTCTATTCACTGCTGAAAGGCCTTTCTCTTCCATAGAATAACAATGGGATTGCCTTATTACATCTTTTAAGTGTAACACCCAATTGTGGAGGGATGGACTTTTCAAGTTTGGTGTCACTGGACTCACAACTTAAAATCCCAACGTTTGGTGAAGTTGGATTTTAAATTATAGTTCAGCAAATGTCGCTTTTAGAAAGTTGGCGTTTAGGTACTTTAGCCATTTGGTGCCTGCTGCCTGTCCCTGTTCAGTCTGGGTTAGATGACAGCTGGGCTTTTTGTATTCCCTCTAAACAGTCACAAACAAAAGAAGCTGAGGTGTTTCTTGATGGGTCTTCCTGGGAGATGGGAGGGAGGAGCTGGGCACAGTCTCACACTTACACCTGAATGTGATGTGTTCTGTCCACAAACAAAGGGCTGCATACCTCCCTGGAGTGAGTTTAGAGCCAGGGCAAGAAGTGAGGACCACTGTGCACTTCAGAGCTTTTTCTTTGAAGTCTCCCCCACTTCAAAGGCACAACTGGGTATAAGTACTGGACCTCTGACACCATAACTTCAATGCACCTCTGGACTTTAACTATTGTGCCAGGAAGAAGAGTTGCTGTGCTGCCGATATGACTGCCACTCTGCTGAACTGCTGTTTTGCTGGGCTTCTGCCTTGCTGTGCTCATGCATTGTTTAGCTGCCCTGCTGCCTGCTGTTCTCCTTCCACAATGAGAAGGACTGGGGCTGCATCTCTTGAACCCAGAGTGATTCCAAGGGCTTGCTAGCTTGCTTCCTATTCTAAGTCTCAGGGATATCAAAGCCTTCAACTACCCACATCTGCATCTGGACTCTCCAAAATATGAGTCTGCCCTGCCATGTGGTGCCACCCCAGTCCTGGAACCCTGAAAGTGAGGCATAAAGTGCTTCTACATCCAGTATCCAAGCACCATCATTGGAACCAGTGCATCTTCGCTTTTGCGTAAGTCAGATCCAGCACATCCTCATTGTAGCCGACCTGGAGCATTGCCTTGGGAACCAATGCATTGCCTTTGGAATCGACACATCACCTACTGAGCGAGTAGCAGCCGCGCACGGCATTGAGAAAATCAACGCATCTCATCCACTGCGTGGCTTGATACAAACACCTTGTTTCGACGAGTCCATTATCAAGGTACTTTGGTTCTACAGGCCCAAGTGGGTCCCTGTATCCGGCCTGCACTTCATCATGGCCGGCCTGAACTTTTGACTTTACCCCAGTCCAGCACAACCAGATAACGCATTTAAGCACTTATCGCTACTAAATGCTATCTTACATTTATTCTTTAAAAATTCATATCTAGACTTTTACTTATTGGATTGTTGTCATTTTGGTCTTGTGTTATTCATCTAATTAAGCTCTATTTTTCCAACCTGGTGTGGAGTCTTTTTGGGGTGTTTTCACTGTGTTACTGTTAGAAGTGTTGCACAAATCCCTTACACATTGCCTCTTAAGCTAAGCCTGACTGCTCTGTGCCAAGATACCAGAGGGTGAACACAGGATATTTAGGGTGTGTTGTGATGTACCTTGACTAAGATTGTGGGGGCATTATATCAAGCGGCAGCGATAATTATCGCTGGCCGCTCTTAGCGTGAGGATTGTTATCGCCGGCTATCGCTGGAAATTATCACCATGCTAGCGCTGTATTAACAACGCATAGCGCAATGGCGATAATTATTCCAGCAATAGCGGTGTTTTCCATGGAACATCGCTGGTTTTCCAGCGATGTTCCATGGAAAACGGCGATATCCTTGATGATAGGGCCTGTGGTCTTAGCCACACAATCCACCCCCCATGTTAGGTATGCCTTAGTCAAGAATTTAACAGACGTTAAATTCCTGCGTTAAGGCATACTTAACGTGATTTCAAAGATCGCTACCCCTCGTTGATATTATCGCGAAGCTGCCTTCGCGATATTATCCCATGTTGTTTTCACAGCCACGCCTCCTTTGCATCTCATTATCGATGTGAGGCGAGGCCTGTGAAAAACAGGTGCTAAGTCAAGGAATCACGAGCTAGCGTGTCCTTGATGATAATGCGATAAAATTATCGCCGCTTTTCACCCGACAACGGATGCTAAAGCGGCGATAATTTTATTGCGGCCCCTTGATAATATGCCCCGTGGTTCCTGGTTGGACAAGGTGCATTACTCTGCCAACCAGAAACCTAATTTCTGACAGAGCATTGTAATGTTTCTACTGAAACCTGGAGGTAATAAACAGTATACAATGACTACATGCCCATCCATCTAAATTGGGCAGGTGGACATGTAGTTATTTCTCCAGGGCCAGAAGAGACATTTGGCCATGACCGAGACAGAGTAGTCTCCACCGTAGTCAAACTTAAGGTCCACTCGAAATTAAATTTGGAAGGCGGATCACTATACTGTAGTCGCTGCGAAAGAGTATTCTCTATATATAATCAGGCCCTTAGTTTCCTGAACTGAAAACTTGTGTGTGTATACAAACACAAACAAAAGGTTGGTGTAGGTGCTTTTTCAATGACGGAATAGGATGGCATGACAAACAAATTCTTTCGGGGCTTGTGAGTTTTGGAAGTAAGTGTTCCAAAGGAACATTGTATTGCCAGTGGAGAAAAATTAGTAAATGGCATGTTGCAAATCACTGTACCATTTATCCTGAAAACCACAGTCCTACAGGTGTAACTTTTTTGTGATTTCCACAACAAGGAAAAATCTCAGAAAAGATCAATATTAAATCCTGCTTCCTTGGATATTTTTTTGTGTTTGTGAATCAGGCCCTTTGTTTATTTACAAATTAGAATTGTGGGTCAAATTAATATGATTCTGACAAGGGATTAAATACAGTGCTTTGCCACAACATTTCAAGTCTTTCCGTCAGTTTCAAAACATTGTTCAATGTGTTAATGTTATGTCATTTACTTGAACTTTGTCTTTTACTCTACCATTCAAGCATGTTTACTTTTTTCTAATCCGCATTATAGATATTTTGCAATTTCCCATCGGGGTACTGACAAAAACATGCCAGATTAATATATTTTATATTTATGTGAATAAACCTGCATTTTCATGCATTATGATATAAAATACATCATTACCTCCTTGATGAAAGGGGGTTTTACAACCCAGTGATCCTGCTTACCAGTACATTTAGCTTTTAATGTCTTTTGCGACATTATAAAACTATTAAACATGCATTTATAGCTGTAATTTTAACAGAACTGGTCATTAGTGCTGATAATGACATTCTCCTCAGAACATTAGCTGCTCCCTACATTCCATTTGCCTCACCTTCAATGGCATGCTTAGCAATCGCTGACATCTCGGGGTACATTACTAGCAATTACAGTATTGCAACAAAAATTATGTTTCAATGATATACATGCCATTGACTAGAATTTGTGAAAAACAAACAGTAGTGCCACTAAATAATTGTGTACCTATTTGTGTTATGTATTAAAATGTGCTTAAACAGCGCCATTTATTTTCTGGACCTGCCTAATGCTTGAAACGAGAATGGTATTAGAAAATGCAAACAAAGCGCTTCATTTCATTTTCAATTGAAATTCAACCTACAATTCCCCCCCCCTTAGTAGAGCGGGGGACTAGCACCGCGGTAATACGGCGGAACAATGAATTTTTAAAAACCAATCATAAGAAGGAAATTGGTTTGCGAATCCAATCATCGTGCGCTGCTTTTGTGGCATGAATGAACAATAGAAACCAGATAACAATGTGTTGGGCTTTCGAGAAGTTTCTGTCTCTAGGGAAATACATTGTTAGACAAAGCAAGGCTGTGAACAAGTAAGCAGGTGGATGTGTGAGATTGCGATTTATTCGGCAAAACTGCGGGTTGGACTAAGAATCAAGGGGCTATTACTTCCAGGCAAGAACCACAAGTAAAGGAAACTTTCCAAGAAGGTATTTTCAATTCCGAAGTGTTTAAAATCTGTGCACAAAGATAGTTTTCAAAAAGATGGGGAAAAGGAGCCCGAAGTTAAGAATGTGATCTACCTGAAACAAGAGCATAATTTGAAAGAACAATAAATTCAGAGGGGCAATTATTTTCTTAAGAGCCCACAACAGAGCTGTGAACACCAGAGTTGGTGATCAACAATGCTATCTATTTTTAATTCCACCTCATGTTTCAGTTCCCCATGCTTCCTGTCTTTGTATATCATTCTTCCAGGATCATTTTCTTCACTACGTTCCCCCCATTGTCAAAGTTTTCAAACCTTTCTCTTGTTTCTGCCTTTCGCTCTCCTACTATGGATGAAAGCAGGATGAGGAAACATAGCTTTAGGTCTCAAAAAATGAGTGCAGGTCCCCACCACTTTAAACCAGTGGCGGCTTGCACAGGTAAGAGTGGTAAGGCAGGGCGGGGTGGGGGAAGTCAACAGATGACAGGATAAGTCATATTAAATAAATAAAGTAATTAAACCACTTACCTTGCGTTCACCGCATCGCCGAAGCGACAATGTGGTGAGCGCAAAGTAAGTGGTTTTATTTATTTTATATTACTTATCCCGACCTCTGTTGACTTTCACCAGCCCCCCGCCCCTCTCCCACCCCGCCCCTCTGCCACACCGCTCTTACCTGTGCGAGCCGCTACTGCCTTCAACCATTGGGGGAAAAAAGTATTGCCAAACACTTAACAGAATTTGTGAAATGTTTGAGATGCTGTGCCCAGCAGGCAAACGATATTCATGTGTTCGCTTCCTGTCCCATGATTCAAGAAATCTGGGGTAACGTGGGTAAGACTTTGTCCGACGCCTTGGGTATTGAGGTTGAGGTAAGCCCTACTCTTATTTAGTTTGGCACTGTATTGACACCCGAACGGGCGTTAGGCTTCACAGGGACACAGAATAAATTGGTGTTTTATTTAATCCTTTTGGCAAGGAGGGAGATCTGTAAGTTATGGCGTCAGGTGGTACCCCCAACATGGAGAGCCTGGTGGAACTCAATGAGATACTATAGAGACTTGGACCAGAAGGTTAATATATATAGAGAAAGAATAGACATGTGTTATTCTGGAATTTGTTCGATAATGTAGACCCTGATTAGCCTACTTTATAAGGTCCAATGATTATACTTCTTGGTCAGCTCATGATGTGTGCTGCGGATGTCCTGTAAGAACATCAGCTAAGATTAGAGTTTCCAAGTTATAAGCAGCAGGGGTGGATCAGGCTGAGAGGTTGCTATAGCTACGCAGTCATATGAGGATAAAAAAAAGAAAAAAAAGACTTCACAGAATTCAACACCCTAAACAGCAACTGTCTTTAGGATCTCATAATGGAACCCTAACCAGATATGCTCTGGCTTAAGTATTTTATATGTCAAATCTACGGAGAAAATAGGCTCTACCTGCAAACTTTGGATTAAAAAATTTGTCCTCTGGTTTCTAATCCCAGGTTTGGTACTTGTTCAAACATAATGTGATTTGGGATCTGATCACGTCATCTTCTTTCTTCTAAAATTATAACTATACTTAGGGCTTTATTTATAGTTTGGTGGATGGGATACTCCATCCCAAATGTGGCAGGGGGCTTGTTCACTCTATTACAAGTGTATAATAACCTATGGCACTTGTAGTATGGCAGACGGGATCTCCATCACGTTTTGACCACGTATCCTATCCCTCAAACAATAAGTAAGGCTCTTCGTATCATAAGAGCCTGCAATCCCTATATAACATGTTGTGTTTCGATTTAGTTACCTGTATATAGGTTTCCCTGAATCATGTCCTTATATAGGCACAATTCGCATTGCCCTTATTTAGGAATAGAATCCCAGTCCTTATTTAGGCATTAGCCATGCTAACCAAATACAGGCATAATCACCTACATCCGTCCATCTAACGTCGCAACGAATTCTTAGAAACCAGACCCTTAACCCAAATGGGACTTTCCATAGCTAGGATTATTGATTTCTCCAGGAATTCTATTATGCATGAACTACTATTCCTTAGGGGTTCACGTCAATCCTAGCATTCCTAAGCACCTTCCTGGTATAAATATGTCTTCCCTTACCATGGCAAAACACGGCACGACTCGGCATGACTCAGCACGAATTGACTGCACGGTTCGCCACGGCAAGTTCGTTGTCATCCCTGCTCTCAGAGAATTCAGCTTCCAGTGTTCTGACTCCCTTCGCGGTTTGTTAGAGTTTGAGACCTGGATAGAGATTCCCACCTCGCTCATTTTAAAGGTATGGAGCCGACTAGAACCTAGAGGAACTCTTGGCATGCTAAACTTAGTATATACCATACTATAGAAAACAGCACCTACTTTTACATCGCACTACACTTAGGTTAGGTACACTGGGGTAGGACTATTTAGAAGCATCAGACGAGTATTCAAGTTTTAGCCTGTGTTATTTATGTATGTATATATGATTATATGTCATATCTAACAGACAATGCTATTGCAGTATTATTTCTACTTACTGCTTACGCTGTGCGTATTATATCTTGCTTACTGTCTAATGATTGTAACAGCTCATATCTCTTACACGAGAAACAAGACTGTTCAATAAACCCTTTTATTGAAACGCCTGTGTTTCTATTTCTGTGTAACTCTGGAGAGACTAAGCATGAACTTTTGAAACTGTTATCTATTGTTTCCACGATTCTGAGACACGTTCCGATTCTAAGGGAAACAAAGTTGTCATGTTTATGTGCTTGTCAGAAACGAATCCCTTCTTGTTCATTCGAGGAGTTTCTAGTGAACTCTGAGTTAGCTGACACACACAAGTAATTACGTTTAATGTACTTGATAGGAGCATACTGACCTTAGTCCTATGCAAAAGTATTGTGTATATTATTCCAATGCACAGAGCCTATAGGGAAATAGGAACTACACTACATGGCGCCCAAAGGTTTGGTAAGGCACTAATTTAAAGCTAGATACTGAAGTAACTCAGTCGTGCTTTTCTCAGAAACCCCTACTCCTAATACTCCATAAGAGGTCTGGAGTGGGTAAGGATAATATCCGCCATAGCTGAGTAGAACGAAATCCTATGTATTAGCTGTTTGGTTTGTTCAACGTTGAAGCATACAGTGTTCCAAAATATTGTGCACCTTCTCTTTGTTTCCTGTAAACTTGTTCTATATTTTTCATTTAACAAAATGTCTGATACAGAGACTGCGTCTGACCAAGTCATAGCAGCTCTCAATACTACAGGTTTAAATGAAACTGATGAGGGTGTTATAAACATCCATCCAAATTTAAGGAGAGCCATCACTCTAAAACTTATAAAACATGGCCTAACACCAAGAGGTGGTAGAGCAGTTTTTGTGATAGAGGCACATGAATCTTTTCAGACAGAGGTATTCTTTTCATGGATTACATTCCCAGAATCAAATCCAGTAACAAAAATGTTTCACTTCTTGAAAGAAGATGAACCACCTGAGGAATACATTCCCTTCGAGGATTTTGAAATTCCACTCACATACCAGGAGCATCAGCTCTGGTTTAAAGGTGCCCTAAAACATTACAATCACATTACCAGGCTTGGTCCACTAGGTAGACCAGGAGCAACATGGCCGATTTTAGCAGGCTACACACCTCACCCTGATATTGAAACAATGTCAGACGATGAATTACTTACTCAACTCAAAAAGTTGATACAAATTTACAGACAGTTATTACAATATGTCATGCAGACTTTAACAGTCCAACCACCAATAATCCTTCCAAATCAAACCCCTTATCAGGGTAATACACTAAAAATTACTCCACAGACTTTACACACAGTCATGGGTAAAATGCCCACAAAATGTGAACAAATTCCATTCTGGGTAGCTCAAAAAATTACTCAAATCAAAGCAGTATTTCCTAATACTAGCCCTTATGAGTAACACAGAATCCTAAAAATCTGTTTACCAATGGGGATCACACCACATCTGGAAGACTGCACCACTTGGGGCACAGTCTTTGCTGCCATCTATACTAAAACACCTGGTGTTCCGTCTATTGCGATAATATCTGATGGCCTGAAACAAATTCAAAATGAATACGGGTGCAGAGCCTGCTCTGAACTTAGGTATGAAATTACTGAAAAACTTCGACTAGGTCTCAACAATAATATTATCTAATATTAAAGGGGTGGAAGCATCAGTGGTGATCCACCAGAAAATAAGGGATTTTGGTTTAACAGAACGTCAACATAAACTACCCTGAATAATAGAAAAATCCTATGAAGAATTAGGCAGAGACAGTTTAGGGGAAAACCAGTTAAACCACAACTGTCTGAGGGTCCTGAAAAAGACTCTGTTAAACAAAATCCTACATCTTCTAAAAAGAAGTGGAAAAACAAAGAACAACATTCAAAAGAGAAACGTTCTCAATCCCGAGGTAGTTCTCCTCAAAAGGAGCACTCTGACAGGAGGTATAACCTCAGGAATAGGGATAATTTGAAAAAACCTGACATGTATCAAGATACTGATACACGTTCCTCTCATACCTTCCAGACATCTTCACAGACATACGAAAGAAGAGGACGGTCAGATCACAAAGAAGAACGTGTGAAGTCCAGAGTCGATCAACACGTTCAGAAAAACAAACAATTCACCAAGAAAAAGGTAGCAGGTTTGAAGAACAGACATGCCGAAAATCCTGAGGACACAACTCAAGAACGGAGAATGGGCTCAGACAATGCTGGACAGTGCAGTAGAAGTAACAATAGCTCACTAGAACCTGAAGGAACTTCTGGAGACAGTGAACTTGAATGAATGCATAACAGTTGAAACTGTAGACACCAGGGTTAGTTCTCCACAGAAGTTATATGAGATAACACTCTGGATGGAGGGAGACATACCAAGAAAAGTGAAAGCACTCTTTTGGGAGAAGCTTTCAAGGGGTTATGATATACTTTTAGCAGAAAATGATTGGCCACCAGAATTTGTCAGGGAGTACCCACATGGCGAAGATATCGTTATGCCAGCCTTCTCCAACCATGTTCCTATACATTTAAAATATACTTATGCCAGGAAATGTGCAGTAGCCCAGGCCCCAGCATTATACAAAAATCATGAAGGATGGGATGAGGACTCACCTCACCACAAAATCCAGTTACAAAATCATCCTACTGCACAAAGGCAGTACCCAATTAAGCAAGAAGCTAAAAAACAGGTCAGGGTGATCTTAGATCAACTTGAATACCAAGGGGTGATTGAAACATGCACCTCATCAATGAACACTACTTTGTTTCCATTTTCCAAACAAGACATCACATATCATCTAGTTTTGGATTACAGACACCTAAACACTAGTTCTAAAACATTTGCCGTGCAAAATGCACACAGTACAGCATTAATGAATAACATTGTGCGTAAAAAATATAAAACCACATTGGATATTTCGAATGGTTTCTTTTATCAAAACATAGCACCTGAAAGTAGGTATTTGACAGCTTTCTCAATAATGGGAACCCAGCGTCACTTCTGTCGAATCCCGCAAGGGTTCAAGAACAGCCCGGGGTTATTCTCAGCAAGAGTAACAGAGTTACTACAAATTTATGATGACGGGGCATTGTCATATATCAATGAAATCTATCTGACAGACGATGACCTGGATAGGCACTTGAACAGGGTGAACACCATTATACTGGTCTTCGCCTCTGAGGGCTATAAATTCAACTTTAAGAAATCAAGAATTGCCCATCTCAATGTTCTTTTCCTCGGATATGAACTTTCAAGTGAAGGCAAAAGCCTGGCAGCGAACTTTTTAGTAAAGTGTGCGCTGCTCCAACCTCCTAAAATGCTGAAAAACTTACAGTCGATTCTAGGTTTCCTGAATTTTGGAAGAACTTACATTCTGCAGAAAGGGTTAACCCTCTCTACGAACTAATCAAACATGATTTCAAAATCGAAGATTGGACACAGGAACACACAGATAGCCTGCGTTCTCTATAAGCTGACTTGTTAGCAACAAACCACTTACAAACACGCGTAAAGAACACAATTTAGTGATCCGAATAATTTCGGGTCAATGCGGATTCACCTACTTAACTTTTAATGAAGGTGAAAAAGTACCAATTGCATACAAATCACATTTGTATACACAAGCGGAAATGCGTTTCACTTCAACAGAAAAAATTCTGACAGCAGTTCAAACCGCTGTAGCAAAAGAAAGAGCTCTAGCTCAGGGAAAACACATTATTGTCATGACTCAAGTACCAGCCTTAGAGGCAGTTACAAAAGTGAGCATTCCACATGCAAAAGCTTTACATCCAAGATAGATACAATGGGTTAATTCTCTTGCTGCAACAGATGTTGAATATGTTTTGATCCTTATTTGAAAACACAAGCATTCCTGCAAAACGAACACAAATGTCCTCTGCCTATTCAGATTCTCCCTCTTGACCAGTATGAATTTATAATTTATACTGACAGATCAGCACAACCCGCTATGGAAAGTAAGCAAGCTTACAGTGCAGCCTGCGCGATCGTTAAAGGTTGTATGCGCAATGGTAAATTCCGACCGATGGTCACTAAAACACAATCTCTAGGAGATTGTACAACTCAGCGAGCTGAACTACAAGCATTCAAATTGGCACTTGAAAATACGGATCACGAATTCCCCACACTTAAAGAGTGCGATTCTTTTTACTGTTTTCAATCATATAATAAATATTTACAGAATTGGCTGCAAAATGGTTTCAAAGATGCAAAAGGTGGCACAATCAAGCATAAAACACTTTGGGAACAAGTAATTCAGTTGAAAAACGGACTACAAAACACTCACGTGATACACACGCTGAGTCATCGACGTGATGGCGTTCACGTTGCAGGGAATTCATTGGCGGACAAAGCCGCAAAGGGGGCTGTGCAAACGGCTTCCGTAGCTGCGATCACTCGCTCAAAAAGGAAAATAGACAGAGGGATATTGTTGGCTGTCAATGCTTCAAGCAAAGGCAGTGGTGCAGAGTCACCTAAAAAATTTTCACTCAAATACTCGTATATAATTGATGCAAACAAAGTTCTGTTTGCTCGAATCCCTGGAGTGGGGGATAGGGTAATTCCAAACATGCAATGTAGAGCAGCTTTGATTTATGAAGCACATCTGGGAGTGGGTCTGTCACATCAGGGGATCTCTAAAACAATTTTAACATTAAAAGAGATGTACTGGTGGCCTGGAATGAATATACTGATTCACATCTTCATCAATGCCTGCATAGACTGCAATAGAGATCGCATGGCAGAACGCCACCAGATACCAGACTGCTAAGTAGCCTGCCCAGTACAGACACCATTGATAGACAACATTAGACTATCTACGTGCAGGCGTCCTCTGGTACGAATGCAATCCCACAAAATATAAGTCAAGGTTCCTATGGATGTGGCCTCAGCGCTCGGCTGACGCTCGAACTATAAAAGATTTGCGAGTCTTTATCGGCAGATACGCAATAGGCACACTACACTCTTACCAGGGCCCTGCATTTAGCTCTCGGGCTTACAAAGAAGTCATGGCCAGTTTGGGCGTTGCATTGCGGTAATCCTCTCCATTCCATCCTGAGGGAAATTTGGTTGTGGAAAGGAAAAACTGGGACATAAAGATTGGTACGTGACTCATACAAAAGAGCACGATACTACGATCGCCAATGTCTACTGGATAAAAAAACACCGAAACAGCAGGATCAACTCGTAATGATAACGCGACATTCAACTATGAATGATACCATCCGCCAGATCGTCAATGCTAACTGGCATATTCTTAATGCAACGAGAGCTGACTCAAACCATCTAGCAAAACTTATGTTTGCATACCGCAAGAACAAGAACCTTAAAGATCTAATAACAAGATCGCGGATGCAAAAGTGTAAATCTACCTCCATACAGACTACGATTGGAGGATTACCTGTCATAAAAGGGAATTATAAATGTATGTCATGTCTGGCTTGTAATTCTGCATTAGAAGTGAAACAATACTCCATCAATGGAGTCAAAATAGACTTCCAAAGTTTGACCAACTGTAAATCCACCAACATAATTTACGCCGTTTTATGTCCCTGCAATAAAACCTATGTAGGTGAGACATCAAGATCAATGGCAACCCGCTTAACGGAACATAGGTCAGCGATTAGGACAAAGAAACTACAGGCGCCATTGGTCCAACATTTCATTGAGTATAGGCATACTGTAGAAGATATTCGATGGTTGATCCTTGAGAAAATTAATGTCAGTGGACCACAAGGAACTGAAATCCGAAAAAGGAGAGAGGTGTATTGGATATTCTCTCTGGATACATATAAGAGAGGATTAAACAATAAGATTCCGTGGAGTCAAGCCATTCGCTACAATAGTTAATGACTCTTTGACATCACAAACACTAGTACTAATATTCCTCCCCCTAGGAATTATACTCCTGATATTCTCAAACGTCCCTGGAGAAACCTGAACCTAGAGCATTTTCACCATCTTTTGATGAAGTACCATCCTCTTCCTCCGAAAGAAGTCTCTCTTGGTTACGACAGCTTCTGTAAATAGTTGAACCACTCATTGGATATTCTCATACCTGCTAGGTGGAGTAAGACCCGATCTAGCCCCTCTAGTCCTTGGTACAATGAATCCCTTAAGCTGATGAAAACTTCCTGCAAAAAGGCGGAACGCGCATGGCGCAGAACCTATGATGCTGACCTTAAATCAGCATATAGGACCTGCACCAGATTGTACCACCGGGCCATTTGTACAGCTAGGGCTGCCTTCTACTCCCAGGAGATTAAGAACAGCACAAACCCGACTAAGGTTATCTTCAGGGTTTGTAAAGATCTCACTAGCAGAAAAACTGCCACCACTATGCCAGCTTCTATGGCTCATTGTGAGGATTTAGCCTCATTCTTTGTTGGAAAGGTTGATGCCATCTACAGGTCTTTCTCACACCTTTCCTTTGTTGAGAATATCAGAGCTCCATTGACTTCCATGCGGCTACAGGTTATTCCCAGCCCTACCCAAGAGGAGTTCAAAGCCTTGACAATTAAAGTTAAATCTGGGTCTCCCGATGACCCCTTGAGGCCTATTCAGTTCAGGGAATGTGCTGAGTGTTGTTTTCCGGCTATGCATAGCCTTATCAATCTCTCTTTTAGCACTGGCAGTGTTCCCTCGGCTTGGAAGCAGGCGACTGTCTTACCTATTCTCAAAAAACCCTCCCTTGACCCTGCAAAATTAGAACACTACCGTCCCATCTCCCTCCTCCCGTGGATGGCTAAACTAGCTGAGGCTCACGTGAATCGCATTCTCTCCTTGCATTTGCAGGAAGCCAACATACTGGATAAATCTCAGAATGGTTTTCGCGCGGGCCACAGTACTGAGACTGCTCTTCTGGTGGTGGTGGAGCATATTAGGAAACTGCTGGACCGGGGTCAGACGGCGGCACTGATCCTTTTGGATCTCAGTGCCGCCTTTGACACGGTCTCCCACCACATCCTTTTGCAGCGTCTTGGGGAAGCAGGAGTTGGAGAGTTGGCCCTTGAATGGTTTCGCTCCTTTCTTACGGATAGAACCTTCAAGGTTTCCTCTCCGCCCTATGTCTCTGCCCCTCGTCCCATTCCTCAGGGTGTTCCACAGGGTTCGGCGCTCAGCCCTACCTTATTCAATATATATGTTCAGCCACTGGCGGAGGTAGCCCGTAGTTTTGGTCTCACCATGGTGTCATACGCCGATGACACGCAGCTGGCGGTGGCACTTAATGGTGATTCCACTATGGATGCCCCGACCTTTCAGCTAGCTCTTAAGGCAGTGGCTGGCTGGTTGGTGGAAAACAGACTCCAACTCAACGCCTCCAAGACGGAGGTTATCATCTTTGGTGAGGACACTGGGCTTTGGGGAGACAATAGGTGGGCATTGGAGTTGGGTCCTGTCCCCATTCCTGCAGCTGAAGTCAGAAATTTGGGTGTATGGATTGACGATAAACTTTCTTACACCCCCCATACCAAACGTGTAGCTGGCACCTGTTTTGGTGCCTTGCAGTGCCTTCGGCCCATTTTTAAATTTTTCGACGCAGACACCAGACAGATCATTGTACAAGCTCTGGTTCTTACTAGACTGGATTATGCCAGCTCTCTGCTTCTGGGTGTTAATGAGGCAGAACTAGCCCGCCTTCAGCGGGTACAAAATGCTGCGGCCAGAATGCTGGTCGGTCTTCCTAGGTTTGTTTCTGTTCGTCATACCATCCAAGACCTCCATTGGTTACCAGTAGGCCAAAGAATCAGGTTTAAAGCACTCTGTGTAACTTTTAAAATTCTCAAGTTAGCTTCTCCTCCCATTCTCACCCAGACTATTCTCCATTATGTTCCTTCTAGATCCCTCCGATCTGCAGGGTCCAATTTAGCTATCGTTCCGCGTCTTAAGAAAGCGCGCATAGGCGGTCGTTCCTTTACGGTGTTGGCTGCCACCCTGTGGAACTCACTGCCTGCTTCTCTTCGTGCTATTCCGGACCTGCTTCTTTTCAGGAAGTCTTTGAAAACTTTCCTATTCTCTAAAGCCTAGTCTTTGCCGCTCTAGTTATCTCTGTGATGTTGTGTTTTCCATCTCCAAAGCGCCAGGACGCCTCTTTGCTGCGGCAGCTGTGCGCTATACAAATTTAAAAAACATAACATAACATAACATAGTATGTCCCAGATTCAAAGATACCAGTCAGAGAAGTGAGCCAAATAGACAGCTTGGTGCATAGCAAGGGACTCTATATCTTAACGTGGAGTCAAGCCATCCGCTACAATAGTCAATGACTCCTTGACATCACAAACACTAGTCTGTCCAAAATTCAAAGATAGCAGTCACAGAAGTGAGCCAAAATAGACAGCTTGGTGCATAGCAAGGGACTCTATATTTTATCATCTATATGGTCAGATTTTCCAGCATCGTTATCCCAATAAGAATTTGGTTTCATAATAATACCAGTCGCGTGTTATACTTTTTTTATCGATATTGTCTGGTGATTCCCAAAGATGATGGATCCCTATATAGAACATTTTCGGTATGCATATCCCTTTAATGAAATAACTAGTGCCATTGGAGGCTTTGTATCCACGCTGACAGGATTTGACCAATCATCATAGAGTTTAGGGGGTATATAGAACGTCCTGATGCCTAGTCCCGTTTCTACCTCGGTGACTCATTTCGAAAGGGAGGGAAGACTAATGTAACCGGGTAAGTTTAATGGGAGCGCACCGTTCAAGTAACTCCTTGATTTTTGAATGAACCGTAGACTAGACTTTGTTTCGGCACGCTCTATTTCAAAGCGGCATCAAGTGACTGTATGCGCTGGTGTTTAGATTACGTGATTATGCGGCTGCATATCTGAAAAGCGAATACATTACGACACGCCTTAAAAGCGGTTGGAAATAATCAGACGACGGGCACTCGGAACACATGAATGTGACCGGGTAAGTGTGACGGGATCGCGCTATCTTGAGATTCCATTAATTATAAAATGAACCGTAGTAACAAGAAGTTTTGGCTCGCCCTCGTTTAAAAGCAGGACTAATTAACTTTACGCGCTTCTGTTTAGATGACGCATTGACATAGTAAAAAAACAAATACAGTTCTTTCAAGGTGCGTGAGAACAGCTAGAGGACGGGCGTTTGGAATACCGGAACGTTTGCTAGTAAGTGCAATTAGCACTATAAGATTTATGAGCAACTAGAGCGGTTCGCATCGTGATTGCAATCTTCATGCATTGTTCACCTTTTTTTCTTTTGTGTTCATTTGTTGATACTTTAGAGTGTTCATGGCCACTTGTATGGTGACTGCCGGATAGACACGCTGGTGCCTGCCCCATTATAGAAATACCAATATAGAATCTAATATCTATCGAGTAGAGGGAAGCGTGCACTCTTTCCATCTGAAACCGGGGATGTGAGAATAGCCAAGGTAACAATAGTAGCACGTTATTGCATTAATGAATGTAGCAAGGGGATCCAAATTAGTTTCACCCACAGTGTTGATTAAGTTACTTTGTTCCTAAAAGACGGTTGGTTGGTCGCTTTGTTGATAGAAACACCGGGACAATCTTTGACCCATGAGCGAGAATAAGAGGTTAATACTGAGCATTCTGTTCCCAGCACCATACTTTAAACCTCATGAACTCAAAATATGAACACAAGATTAATATAAATAAAGTAGGCAGTCTCTATATCCACCTGCGATACACATGAGCAGCCAGGCTAAATAGAAGGAGAAACATTGTAGTAATGTGAAATGCATGTGTGGAGGCTTTGCTGAACTACGGTGCCCAGGCTCCCTTGCACCAACTTCCGGAGGCGGACACCCTGCATTTCGCGCCCGTAGGCGCTTTAAAAATAACTCTGCCCCCTGCATCGCGGGACCGCGCGCGGGCGGCGCCGGGCTAAGCCCGGGCAAAGGGCGGGCCCTCTGTGGCCCTCAGTAGCCGAAGGAGGCCGGGTCGGGCTCACCCCATTTCCACTTTGATGTTGAGACATTGCTACGCCAGATTTGGTATGTGTGGTTATAACAACTAATTTGGCAGTAACTATCTGGGTGTTGACACAACCTGTATTGTGTCCTGTACTGTTTGCCGGTGAATAGTGATATCCTTACACCATGAATGAGCAGATGAAAAAGGGTACTCTTGATAGCTATTTTAAGAAACCTAACACAGATTTTGCCCGGGAGGCTGCTCTTGCAGACCTTAGGGCTAGACGACGTTGTTCAATAGAACTTATAAAAAATATGCCAACAGCCTCGCCATTTTCTGGGGCTGCATGCATGGACAACGAGGTTTCTTCTTTTCAAGATTCCACGCTACCCCTGGGTATTAATGACTCTATTAGGAGCTCTGTTACGTCTATTGTGCACGAACAAAGTACTGATATGGACTTACCTATTTTTCATTCCCCTATCCCTTCCCCCGATGACTCAAATAATATCTTGGAAGTCCAGCATGAGTTATCGCCCCAAGTTACTGAGTCGTTACCCACCATTGATATCACACTTAGTCAGACCACACTGACCGGTCCATTGCCCAGGAAAAGAAGGAAGATAGTTTCTGAGAAACGCAAAAATAAATGTAATAATGTTCTTAAAAGTAATCCTACTGCTACCTGTTCTGGGAAAAATGCTACCCCCTGCACAGTGAAACAATCTTCCATTAGTAGCACTGCATCTTGCTTGAATCAAGTTGGTACTACTGGGGAGTTACTGGATGAAATTGGCAAATTGATGGAAAAACTTATGCTGCCAATTGTAGAAAGTCTTAAGAATATCGAAAAAAGGTTAGCGAAAGTTGAAACTTTAGTGGGTAATAAGATGGAACAAAACACGACCCCACCTGGCCCTCCACATATACCATCCACCGCCTTGGTTTCTGCTATAGGTTCTCCTAATTCATCCCCAGAAGAGCAAGCGTCTCAAATAACTACATCTACAAGTAAGGGAGGGGTTAGCCATTCAGATAGTACCATCACCTCCAAATCATCTTATTCAACCACGGCTAGGGATAGGACCAGTGCTGTAAATACCCCAATGAATGAGGGTCATTTGTTTGACAAACCGGGGCATAATGCAGATCCCTCGACTAAACCACGAGGTCCGCTATCTATTAACTTACCACCAGAGGCAGTACCCCTGGTAGTTGTGCTCGCAGGGGTTCTTATGATAAAATCTGATGTTGCAGAAGGATATCATCAGCTAAAAAATAAAGTCATCCATTGGTTGGGCCAAAATCGCCCTCTTCCTTCTTATATTAATGGGGAAATTTTACATGTAAGACGCCTGCCTTGGTTGGGTAACACGCCAAAAACTATAAACGGGGATGTCATCCTCATCAACTTTAGGGACCCAAGAGCTGTTGCTCATATTTTGAATTGGCAAACGCTGTATAGGAGATCCTCCATCACAACATGGGAACTTACCTATTTTTTTCCAAGACCAAAATCAGTTGCCACCTCCGTTCTGGGGGATACATCCAATACTCAACATAATCCTATGATCCCCTTGAGAAATAGATTTGAGGTGTTAGAAAGCTTGGAGGACGTTGATTGACTCAACAATCATGAGTCTATGAGAGCATTACCTGAGGCGCCCGAGAAGTATACAAATATACATTATAATGAGTCCAGTACTGTATTATTTGCAGCAGAGGCAGAACATACTCATGAGCATTTGGTCGATCTTGCTCTGCCTGCTCCAGATAAAGATAGGGTTACTACCCAGGAATCATTGGGCAACCTATTTTCATGGAATATTGCTGGGCTGACCTCCAAAATGGAATTAGTAGAGTGGGTGAGCTTTGTCAATAAATTTGACCTTTGCATATTCCAGGAAACTTGGGCCTGTGAAGCATGTTTCATGCAGGGTTATTTGAATTATTTTGTCCCTGCGGTAAAAGGCCCAAGGGGAAGACCTATGGGGGGCCTAGTAGTATGGATTCGTCAAACTTTAAAACTGGGCATTAAAGCTCTTGACACAAGAAACAAGGATATCCAACTAATCAGATTAGACTTAGATAAGCTGGGTAGTGTAGATATTTATAATGTATATGTCCGGAGGAAGAAGAAAGGGAGGTCCGAGGTACTAGAAGATCTTGATAGCCTCATTGACATACACTCGTCGACCAACAATATTATCATTGCGGGTGATTTTAATAGTACATTTGAACCCTTGATAAGCAATGATGATTTGTTTGGAGAGGAGGAGGATCGACTATGGGGCGTGCCTAAATTAGAGTTGCCTCCAACAGTGCGATGGTCTGCTGATACCATTGGTTTAAATGCTTTATGTTATGGAAAAGGGCTAAGAGCACTGAATGGCAGGACTAGTGGAGATAGAACAGGTGCAAGCACATTTGATAATGGTAGATACAATAGCAGAATTGATTATGTGTTATGCAGCCTAAAGTTATGGCCATCAATTTGTGACATGTCTGTGAATGGAAGGTTGGAGAGTGACCATAATCCTCTGTGCCTTTCACATAAGTGGTGGCCACACACTGGCTTGCCTGTGGGACTTCCTGTGCTCGTACCACCCCGGATTGTTCCCACTAATAACATGAGGAGGCTGCGCTGGGAAAAGGTAGCAATCAATCAACAGGCTATTGTTAGTATGAATACCCATGTTGACCAAGCCATATCAGACCTAGAGGACTGTAATATATTGAGCAATGGTCTAGACAGGGTCGAAGGAATTCATAATTCCCTTTTTGATATAATCAAGGGATACTTCCTTAAACCTGTCAAGGACAAAGGTGATAGGGTGCCAAAGCCAGCTAAATGGTACAACGATGAATGCAGGGAGTGCAGACTTGCACTGGGTAATGCTATCAAGGGAGGGCAAACAGCTCTAATCCAAGCTGCCAGGAAAAATTACAAAACTAGTATTGTGAAGGCTAAGCAAGCTTGGGATGACCAACACTGTATTGAGCTAAAGGCAGCTAGCGATAGTAGGGATTCTCGACAGTTCTGGCACATTGTCAGGTGGGGAAAATCAGGTGGTCCTGAACCCCCTCAAAACAATGTCCCCGAAACTGAATGGGTAAAGGTTTTTAAAAACCAATATGCTGTTTTTAACACTGCCGAACGGCATGAGACAATCCGTGTAGACCTCCCAAAAGAAAACCTTTTTTGTCCTAGTGAAATCATGATGGCTTTGGATGCAGTTGCCTGCGGACGAGCCCCTGGCCTTGATGGTGTGCCAGCGGATCTATTTGTTAACGATAAAGAGCGCTGGTGCTCATACATCCACCATCTTATTAATGCCATTGCCTTGGGCGCATCAGTACCAAAATCCTGGCAGGGTGCAGTAATTATCCCCATTTTCAAAAAAGGAGATCGATCATTGCCATGTAATTACCGCCCTATAAGCCTTATAGATACCATCCAAAAGGTAGTGGGGCGTGTGATCGTCAATAGGCTCCTGGATTGGGCGGAAGAGACCAATGCTCTTTCATCCTTCCAGGCTGGCTTTCGACGATCCACAAGTACGGTGGATCAGGTCTTTCGTTTCACCATGATTCAATGGAGGACGGTGGTGCTCGGCAAAGGAAGCTTGTATGCGGCCTTTGTCGATTTACGGGCTGCCTTTGATCTGGTCCCTCGACTAAAGTTATGGTCGGTTTTACAGAAGCAGGGCATCCCAAATGATCTGTTATCCATGATAATGAGACTCCACGAATCAAATTATGCAAGAATACAGTGGGGTGGCTTAGGCTCGGTTACCTCAGACTTCCCAGTAGAGAGGGGCGTTAGACAGGGATGTTCGATGGCCCCAGTCCTCTTTACACTTTATATCAATGATGTTGTAGCACGCATGACTTCCGCCCAAGTGGATGCTCCTTTTTTAGATGGTATTAAAATTCCTATTTTAATGTTCGCGGATGACACGCTCATCCTAGCTAAAACGCCAAGTGGACTGCAGTGTGCTCTGTCAATCTTTGACCAATTTTGCAAAGAGTATGGCCTCGAAGTAAACATTACTAAAACTAAGCTGATGACTTTCAACCCCCATCGTAGTTTTAAGACAAAAATCACCTTAAACAATCGTCCGCTGGAGGTAGTGAACAATTTCACTTACTTGGGTATGCATATATCCAATGCGAAGGCCTGGCGGCACCATATCGAAATTGCAACAATCAAACATAGGCAATTGGCAGGCGCAATCAGCTCAGAGCACAGAAAATCCTTCACTAAACCTGTGGAACCCGTTTTACAGGTTTATGAAGCTAAAGCTCTGGGTTCTGTACTTTATGGTGCTGAGCTGTGGGGGTTTGAAAAAATGCCGGCTCTTCAACTCTCAGAGAATACATTTTTAAGGGCCATTACAGGCGTTCCTAAAAGTACCCCGCTGCTGCCCCTTAAGTATGACTTGGGTAGAAGAGCCATTTTAGATATGGCGCGGCTCCGCCCAATATTGTACTGGCGCAGGTTATGGACAACGCCTGCGCTTTCTCACTATGCAGGGGGCTTTCTAGACATTATAAGAACTGACCTTCACCATAAAATAGGTTGGCTAAAAGCGCTTAGGGCATCCTTGCTTGAGCTTGGTCTGAGCACACTCTGGGAAGATCCTGCAGGTTCAACCTTCCCTTCTAAAAGTATGCTCAAGACCATTTATTGGGAGAGGGTTGCCCAGCGGAACTGGCGTAGCTCCAGTGCCGGCAATATGACCAGAGAGTTCCTAGAGGCCAAGATGTACCCCCATCTTGAGCCTTACTGGGATATCATAACCAAGCCAAGAGATAGGAAGCTTCTTTTCCAACTAAGAGCTGGAGCACTTCCCTTAGATCTTTAACAGCAAAATGGGAAGTGGGAACTAGTGCTGTCTGCCCTGCCTGTGGTACAAAAAAGGAAACTATTGGTCATCTTTTGTTTTCTTGTCAAATCTATGCTGCTCCACGGCGTATATGGCTTACTCCAATGTGCAAAAATTTAGGAACTACTAGTGGCACTGTTGCTTTACGTATTATATGCACCAGCACATTGCCTTGGATTTCAATTGCCACTGCAAGTATCTAGGATGGGCGTGGATGATTAGATTGAGACTGCTAGTCACTTGACTATTCTCTTGAATTGGGGGAGACTGCTAGTCTTTTTACTATTCTCCCCCTTGCTAACTTTCAGCATTTTATCGTATGTAATCTGTTTTAAAATTTTTTAAATTATTTAAATGTTTTTGTTTTAATAATAAGTATCCACTGTAATTATTGCGGAACGCTCAACCCAGGGCTTCAATTATGTCCATCCGCATGTGATTTAAACAACACCGCTGCTAAATGAAATAATGTCTCCCATATGGATGTAACTTAATTAGAATTTGTCAAAAGTATGTAGTATCGAAAAGTACTGAATTTAATAGTTTTTTAATGTATTTAATGAATTGTTATTGTATATTGTACCTTGCTTTTATGAATATTATTCGAATAAAGCATACTTTGACTTGACTTGACTTGAAATGCATAGTGGGTTATGTACTACAATGGACAATCTATTTTGAGTCCTGTTAATGCAATTGGAGATGGCATGTGTTTGTAGTTTGTTGTTTATTTTTTGTAAATAAGATGTATATAAATGTATATATGTATAGGGTCAATGTAGGTCCTTTTTTAATGAAATGTGCACTTGAATAATTAGGTATGTACACATTGTTATAGATTGTTCTTTTTCTCTATTATGTTATAGGAGTTATGAATATCATGGCCGCCTGAGGAAGGCTGAACGCCGAACCTCGCGTAGACTGAATAAAGCCATGTTTAATATTCACTTTTTTTGTTTAAGATAAGCTGTGATGTAATTGTTTGATCGAATATGCAACAATATTGTGTTCTGAAAACCATATGTTGACAAAGGAAGGCTTAGAAGAGATATGTTAGGACACCATATGAGTTTTTGTGTATAAAACTGTTTGAAAAAATGAAGTAATTTTCTAATACAAAGATTCACAATAATAAGTAATAAAGAAAGAAATATAAATTAGTCCATCTCTTTGTAGTCACATTTGATCAATGAAGTTAAATGATTTGTACATTTCCTCACGATTTTAATAATTGTTTCCTATATATTCTTTCACAAACATTTACTTTAAAACCCTGATATAGGAAGCTAAATTAGGGGTACCCTTGTTACATTGCAATATATTTCTCCATGGCCGGTCCATGTGGGGTAGTGTCTTTGTCTAATTGTATATAAGTGCACCTTATTGATACATGTGAGATTGCCATCTCCAATATACTGAGAAGTAACGATTAGTTTTTCATTGGTTTCTTGACTTTGGGCTATATAACCTTATCTTTGCCTTTCTAGGCAAATAAGTTACTACATTCTGTTTTTCCTTAAATTGTCACTTTTTACATAATGGACAAGCTCCAAACATTTGGGTTCACAGATGAAGATCTTGCTTCATTACTGGGTGATTTCGCCTTAGGTGGTCAAACAGTGCATACAACTAGTTCCCTAGGTAATGAAGATTTTAATAAATTAACCTCGTTAAAGAAAAAAGCCAAACGAATTGAAATGCACGGACATTTCATGCTAGAGTACTTAAAAGCAGGAATTTATCCCACAAGGGCTGAGAGTTAAAAACATTCCAGGTCTCTTTGTTAAAATTCGGAAATTCCTCGAACGTTGGTCACATATAGCCAATAGATGCTCCCGGGATCTAATGATCCTCATAGTTGAGACATCGAAGGAGATGATCCAAGCACTAATGGAGGAAATCCAAGAACTAGAAAATAAGATTAAGAGTAATCAAGCAATTGAGGAGGCTAAAAAGAAGCTAGAAGAGGTAGAAATTGAAATGTCATCTTATCATGACTACCTGATGAAACGAAAAACAGAAAAGCTTAAAAAAGATGTGAGGTATACCAGCCAGGAGAGAATGTACCCATATTTGGCGGACAACTTCTACCAACAACAACCAATAGAGGAAGATCAATTCCAACCTATAGCTGATAGATTCACCAAAAAAATAGTTACCTTCTCGGATACGACGGATTCTGAAGGGGAAAGCTATAATCAATATCAAGCAAATAATTCAGGCCGTCATACTCCAGGTAACAGTAGAGGTGAACGCCCTGGTTTTTTAGCCAGGCGAGGGACGCAGAGAACCAGATGGCGGCCCAGATACCAACAACGTCAACGGGGCGGTTACCAACAAGCATACAATTACCCACAAGGACAGAATGTGTACCAGGACGATCCTCAAGTCTTAGTAACGAGGCATGCCCATTATTGGCGCGAGTCAATCAGATACCCATCTTTAATCTCAGTACATATGAGATTGACCATCAGACAGAGTCTATGCTCACGAAAGGCCTTTCCTTCATTCCACACGCAAAAGCTAATAGATTTGAATTATTCCAGGACTTAATTTATTTTTTCCGGAAGATCAGATTACGTGCCTTCTTTGAAGGACGAGATAATCAAGAGCCTCCTACACCAAATAGATCAGGCTTGGCCCCTCCATCTACTTTTGTCCTGACGCTAGACCAGGTAGGACCGGAGATTGCTATCTTTGAACACGTGGTGTTCAATAAAATGATGGCAGCCACCAAATTCATTCCGGCGCCCAAATACAATCTTCCTCAGGAAGAATATCAAGCCTTATCCACCCTTAAGAATAACAAGGATATAACTATTAAGGGTTGTGATAAAGGCGGGGGCATAGTGTTAATGGACACGGACCAATATGTGACGAATATGACCGCTATGCTCTCTAACAAGGATCACTATATCCCTGTGCGTAGTGACCCCACCAAAAGGATATCCAAAATGATTAAAGACCTAACAAATAATGCTTTGGAAGATGGGGTCATTTGCGAAAAAGAGTTAACTTTCCTGAACGTGGTTAAACCTAAGATGGCCTCAATATATGGAATACCTAAAATACATAAAAGTATCACTGACCCGCCCTATAGACCAATTGTAACCACCATTGGGTCAGCCACAGAAGCATTATCTAAATATGTTGATGCCTTGTTGCGCCCGCATGTCCCTAAAATAAGATCTTACATAAGGGACACGACGGACATTATTAATAAAGTTGAACAAATCCACTTCAATCAGGCTACACAACTTTTGGTCACTATGGATATAGAGGCCTTGTATAGTAACATCCCTCAGGCCGCTGCATTGGAAGCCGTGAGGTGGTTCATCGAGACCTATGATATAGATTGCCCGGTCCAATTTATATTGGAATGCCTTGGTATCATACTCCAAGAAAATACCTTTGAGTTTAATGAGTCATTATACCAGCAGACCCAAGGAGTAAGTATGGGGGCTTCATGTGCCCCTACGGTGGCAAACATCTTCATGGCACACTATGAACACAGATATATCTATAATGAGGTGGCCCCGTTTAGTGAATCTACCACTAGTTGGTCTAGATTCATTGACGATGTTTTTTACATCTGGAATGGCTCGGAGGAAGACCTTGCACAATTCGTATCATGGCGCAACCTCTGTGATACGAATATCCGGTTTGTAGCCAAGAGTGACAAGCACAATGTCGAATTTCTCGACGTTGTAATCAAATCCGACGAGCAGCAACTGTCAGTGGATTTGTTCACGAAACCCACAGCACGTAACACTTTGTTACACTTTTCTAGTTATCATCCGAGAATGCAAAAAACAACCATTCCATTTGGACAGTTCCTCCGTCTTCGGAGGAACTGTACCAATATACTGGATTACGACAGGCAGTCGGAGGTTATGAGAGCTAAATTCATAGCTAGAGGCTATCCTAAAAGATTGGTACGTGACTCATACAAAAGAGCACGATACTACGATCGCCAATGTCTACTGGATAAAAAAACACCGAAACAGCAGGATCGACTCGTAATGATAACGCGGCATTCAACTATGAATGATACCATCCGCCAGATCGTCAATGCTAACTGGCATATTCTTAATGCAACGAGAGCTGACTCAAACCATCTAGAAAAACCTATGTTTGCATACCGCAAGAACAAGAACCTTAAAGATCTAATAACAAGATCGCGGATGCAAAAGAGTACATCTACCTCCATACAGACTACGATTGGAGGATTACCTGTCATAAAAGGGAATTATAAATGTATGTCATGTCTGGCTTGTAATTCTGCATTAGAAGTGAAACAATACTCCATCAATGGAGCCAAAATAGACTTCCAAAGTTTGACCAACTGTAAATCCACCAACATAATTTACGCCGTTTTATGTCCCTGCAATAAAACCTATGTAGGTGAGACATCAAGATCAATGGCAACCCGCTTAACGGAACATAGGTCAGCGATTAGGACAAAGAAACTACAGGCGCCATTGGTCCAACATTTCATTGAGTATAGGCATACTGTAGAAGATATTCGATGGTTGATCCTTGAGAAAATTAATGTCAGTGGACCACAAGGAACTGAAATCCGAAAAAGGAGAGAGGTGTATTGGATATTCTCTCTGGATACATATAAGAGAGGATTAAACAATGAGATTCCGTGGAGTCAAGCCATTCACTACAATAGTTAATGACTCTTTGACATCACAAACACTAGTATGTCCCAGATTCAAAGATACCAGTCAGAGAAGTGAGCCACATAGACAGCTTGGTGCATAGCAAGGGACTCTATATCTTAACGTGGAGTCAAGCCATCCGCTACAACAGTCAATGACTCCTTGACATCACAAACACTAGTCTGTCCCAAATTCAAAGATTGCAGTCACAGAAGTGAGCCAAAATAGACAGCTTGGTGCATAGCAAGGGACTCTATATTTTATCATCTATATGGTCAGATTTTCCAGCATCGTTATCCCAATAAGAATTTGGTTTCATAATAATACCAGTCGCTTGTTATACTTTTTTTATCGATATTGTCTGGTGATTCCCAAAGATGATGGATCCCTATATAGAACATTTTCGGTATGCATATCCCTTTAATGAAATAACTAGTGCCATTGGAGGCTTTGTATCCACGCTGACAGGATTTGACCAATCATCATAGAGTTTAGGGGGTATATAGAACGTCCTGATGCCTAGTCCCGTTTCTACCTCGGTGACTCATTTCGAAAGGGAGGGAAGACTAATGTAACCGGGTAAGTTTAATGGGAGCGCACCGTTCAAGTAACTCCTTGATTTTTGAATGAACCGTAGACTAGACTTTGTTTCGGCACGCTCTATTTCAAAGCGGCATCAAGTGACTGTATGCGCTTGTGTTTAGATTACGTGATTATGCGGCTGCATATCTGAAAAGCGAATACATTACGACACGCCTTAAAAGCGGTTGGAAATAATCAGACGACGGGCACTCGGAACACATGAATGTGACCGGGTAAGTGTGACGGGATCGCGCTATCTTGAGATTCCATTAATTATAAAATGAACCGTAGTAACAAGAAGTTTTGGCTCGCCCTCGTTTAAAAGCAGGACTAATTAACTTTACGCGCTTCTGTTTAGATGACGCGGTGACATAGTAAAAAAACAAATACAGTTCTTTCAAGGTGCGTGAGAACAGCTAGAGGACGGGCGTTTGGAATACCGGAACGTTTGCTAGTAAGTGCAATTAGCACTATAAGATTTATGAGCAACTAGAGCGGTTCGCATCGTGATTGCAATCTTCATGCACTGTTCACCTTTTTTTCTTTTGTGTTCATTTGTTGATACTTTAGAGTGTTCATGGCAACTTGTATGGTGACTGCCGGATAGACACGCTGGTGCCTGCCCCATTATAGAAATACCAATATAGAATCTAATATCTATCGAGTAGAGGGAAGCGTGCACTCTTTCCATCTGAAACTGGGGATGTGAGAATAGCCAAGGTAACAATAGTAGCACGTTATTGCATTAATGAATGTAGCAAGGGGATCCAAATTAGTTTCACCCACAGTGTTGATTAAGTTACTTTGTTCCTAAAGACGGTTGGTTGGTCGCTTTGTTGATAGAAACACCGGGACAATCTTTGACCCATGAGCGAGAATAAGAGGTTAATACTGAGCATTCTGTTCCCAGCACCATACTTTAAACCTCATGAACTCAAAATATGAACACAAGATTAATATAAATAAAGTAGGCAGTCTCTATATCCACCTGCGATACACATGAGCAGCCAGGCTAAATAGAAGGAGAAACATTGTAGTAATGTGAAATGCATAGTGGGTTATGTACTACAATGGACAATCTATTTTGAGTCCTGTTAATGCAATTGGAGATGGCATGTGTTTGTAGTTTGTTGTTTATTTTTTGTAAATAAGATGTATATAAATGTATATATGTATAGGGTCAATGTAGGTCCTTTTTAATGAAATGTGCACTTGAATAATTAGGTATGTACAAATTGTTATAGATTGTTCTTTTTCTCTATTATGTTATAGGAGTTATGAATATCATGGCCGCCTGAGGAAGGCTGAACGCCGAAACGCGCGTAGACTGAATAAAGCCATGTTTAATATTCACTTTTTTTGTTTAAGATAAGCTGTGATGTAATTGTTTGATCGAATATGCAACAATATTGTGTTCTGAAAACCATATGTTGACAAAGGAAGGCTTAGAAGAGATATGTTAGGACACCATATGAGTTTTTGTGTATACAACTGTTTGAAAAAATGAAGTAATTTTCTAATACAAAGAGTCACAATAATAAGTAATAAAGAAAGAAATATAAATTAGTCCATCTCTTTGTAGTCATATTTGATCAATGAAGTTAAATGATTTGTACATTTCCTCACGATTTTAATAATTGTTTCCTATATATTCTTTCACAAACATTTACTTTAAAACCCTGATATAGGAAGCTAAATTAGGGGTACCCTTGTTACATTGCAATATACATAAAGCAGTCTATAACAGCTAGGGTATTAGGTTCGGGTGATGGGTGGGTTAAACATCCATATGGGGTCCAACGCTCATTAAAAAATTTGCCAAGAAGTTCTCCAGGAGGGGTCACTCAATATGAGGTCCTGTTTGGGACCAGAATGTGGGTTCCTGATCTCGAATGTAAAGGCACAGTGGTGGAAAATAAACCATTTGATATCAAAGATCGTTTGGCTGTTTTACAGGACTTAAATGAACTAAGATCGAAACAAAGCAACGTGTTCCTGAAGCCAACCACCACTGGGGATAATCCAGCCGTCCCAGTAAGGCCTGTCTGGATCCCAAAGCTTGGGGATCTAGTCAGAGGAAAGATTGCAGACAAGAAGGATTTTGGGCCTTCTTACAGACAACCAGTACCTGTCCTAGCAATCCACGGATCAAGAACAGTACTTCTGCCACCCCTTGCTGGGAAAAAGGAGAAAAGATTTGTGTCCATCGACCTCATCAAACCACACTATGTGGCCGATATTAAGCAGTAGGCCATGTGGACTCCGACCAAGTAGCAGACGCACTCCTCTAGCTACAATCCAAGAGGTTCAAACTGAAAGACTCATCACCATTGAGAATCCAACAGTAAGAAATGAAGGATTAAGCAAGAATGCTATGGAACTCATTCCTCTTGAAACCCAAATAACAGTTCGTCCTGATACACCTGTCTACACCAACGTAGCAAGTGATCCACTGGTTCCAGCAATTTCAACCACTGACAGAACTGCTTCTGGCTATTTCATTAACTTTGATACATTTTCTGTGGATCCCAGCGAGCCTGAAATGACGCCAGCCAAAAGGACTTTCAAAGAACAAGGAAAAGACTTTTTTCAAACACGTGAACAAGACATATCTGGTTTCACCATGGATTGAACTATGTATTATCTCTGGAATATTTTTCTTTCTGCTTTGGCTAGCTTTAGTAATAACTCTGAGCATGTTGACAGATGGAAGATTTATTAACTTAGACACAGGAAGTAAAAATGTGAACTTACTTTTGAAACCACACAAATCATCCCATCGTGAAGCACGAGACTTGTCAGCAGTGAACATCACAGCCGTTCCAAGACAAGATGGTATAGTTTGGGACAAAACGGATTATAATAAATACAGTGTAGGAAAATTATGCCTTGATTGGCTACAGACATCTACACTAGAGGATGTGAAACAACACTTATCTTTACTTAAAGTAGACGCAGAAATTAGGGAATTCTTGCTAGGTCCAAAAAAACACGTCAAAAACGCTTTATATATGCTGGCATCTATGCTGCTGATAATGAAATATGGAAGGTTACCCAAGCAGACGCTGCAGAAAGAATACGAGAAATTGATCGTATTAATTTAGAGAAATCTCTCGCTGTGGTCGACAATGGGTTAACGACTCTGTCATCCACAATATATTCATTGGGCAACATTGTATCCTCTGCTATAGACATTGTGAAACAAGATTTGGTCCTGCTGCGTCAAGGCCAGTCTCAATT
Source organism: Triturus cristatus (assembly GCF_964204655.1). Classification (NCBI taxonomy): domain Eukaryota; kingdom Metazoa; phylum Chordata; class Amphibia; order Caudata; family Salamandridae; genus Triturus; species Triturus cristatus. The sequence continues at coordinate 1,579,179,695 of NC_140590.1, forward strand.
ACGTTTTATTCTGTCATTAAGCTGGACGCTGCAAAACTTGCGTGCAGGCTATTTGCCTTGGCGTTTCATCAACACGTCTTCTCTGTTTTCTTATTAAAATCTCACTGAAAAACAGATTGAGCTGGCACAAAAGGGAGCGAAGTATACAGTGCTGAGCATTGAAAAACTGGAAAAATTGCCATTTACGGTAGCAGAAAAACCAGCTACTGAATGGATCATACATGGCAAAATAACTCTGCCTGTTACAACTTTCTATTTTCAGTATTGCCTTAAACACATGCCAGTAGGCAAATATGAAAGGTTGGGTAAAGAATACATCAGGACATCCTGGGATTTACCTCATGTTGACTGATCAGAGCCGTTGTGGCATGTTGCCAAGTATCCCATATCTAGTAACGGTTACTTCCAAGGTCACTTGCTGTATGCAAGTCTTGTTCCCCCAAATAGACACAGTCAGGGAGTCGCCTTTATGGCCTTCACTGAACATCTGTTCTATACGAACTGATACTTTAAGCAGAATAAAAGCCATTCTTTTACAACAAACCGTGTCTTTGACTTCGGCCAAAGAAACCCATGATCTGCAAGTCGCAAGGACTTCGGCTGAGATACAGGCTCTGTTAAGGAGAAATTGCCCTACACATTTCACAGAAATGTTGGGACGTATCTTAAACATGTCTGATACGAGCGGTATTGTGCATGTATTTAAGACCGTATGTTCGGGACTGTTAACACCTTTTCAAGCAGTCCTCGGAATCATTCCAAACTTCATGCACTCGGTGTTTGGTGGTCTGCTGCTAATTCTAGCACTCATTGCAGGAATCCTGTTTTTATTCCTCTGCTGCGCTATGGCAAGCCAATCCACCAGCGTCACGCCCAGCACCTTCGAGAATGCTCTCCTGGAAAGGAAGTGTCGTGAGCGCATAGTGCAACTATTGGGTTTACCTCGTCTACGAGAACTAAATACCACATGGTTTCTGTCGTTCAGACCAATCTGGCAAGATTGCATCTTACCTGTTCTACGCTTCCTGCTTTGCGGTGAAGAATGCATGCTAGACATCTGTCTAACACTCCCATCGGTCATGCCAACGGATATCGATACTCTGCTGGACCCGTTAACGGCCATTTTCCTTAGGGGTTCATCAATGACGTCTTCCTCTGCCCGACCTCATGTCAATGCTAGCATTCCTAAGCACCTTCTAGGTATAAATATGCCTTCCCTTACCATGGCAAACCAAGCACGACTCAGCACGACTCAGCACGACTTGACTGCACGGTTCGCCGCGGCAAGTTCGGAAGAGACCATATCCTGTCCTGACGCACTGACCAGACGCTGTCAGCCCTGCTCGCAGAGAATCCAGCTTCCAGTGTTCTGACTCTCTTCGCGGGGTGTTGGAGTTTGAGACCCGTATAGAGATTCCCACCTCGCTCATTCTAAAGGTATGGAGCCGACTAGAACCTAGAGGGACTCTTGGCATACTAAACTTAGTATATACCATACTATAGAAAACAGCACCTACTTTTATCTCACACTACACTTAGGTTAGGTACACCGGGGTAGGACTATTTTAGAAGCATCGGACGAGTATTCACATTTTAGCCTGTGTTATTTATGTATGTATATATGATTATATGTCATAGCTAAAAGACAATGCTATTGCAGTATTATTTCTTCTTACTGCTTACGCTGTGCATATTATATCTTGCTTACTGTCTAATGATTGTAACAGCTCACATCTCTTACACGAGAAACAAGACTGTTCAATAAACCTTTTTATTGAAACGCCCGTCTTTCTATTTCTGTGTAACTCTGGAGAGACTAAGCATGCACGATTGACTGAGTGAAACTGTTATCTATTGTTTCCACAATTCTGAGACGCGTTCCGATTCTAAGAGAAACAAAGTTGTCATGTTTATGCGGTTATCAGAAACGAATCCCTTCTTGTTCCTTCGAGAAGTTTATAGTGACCTCTGAGTTAGCTTGCACACACAAGTAATTAAGTTTAATTTACTCGATGGGAGCATACTGACCTTAGTCCTATGCAAACTATACTGTATATTATTCCAATGCGCAGAGCCTATAAGGGAAATAGGAACTACACTACAAACAGGCTATCCCTTTTTGACTTATTACAGTTGAGCTGTGATGTCTCTAGGCACCTGTAACAAGAACATGATGTAGTTGCTCAACTGTAGTAAGTTATTACAGTTGAGTTGTGAAGTGACAACGCCTGCTCCCAGAGTCCTCAGATGAGGTGAAAGGCAAGCCACAAATGATAATTACAACTGCAATTTAAGCAAGAAAAATTAGCCCTGGCTTTTCTGTCTTCTGATCTGTTTTTCTCAAATCAGCATTGGTTAGCAAAAAGAAGATATTTATGGCAACATGTTTATTTTTTCCAATGTATAGAACGCTTGGTGATATTTTCATTGCACCAGCGTAATCCGACATAGTTTCTGGGCTTCTAGCGTTTTTTGTTACACTTGTTGCACGAAATTTCTGAAATTCAGCCATTGTGCCACATCATGTAATTTCATCTCCATTTGGGTAAACATTATATTGCTGCAGCATGGAAGCAACATGTAAGCTGAACGCTAGCAGCTGCAAATTGTGGCACCTGTGTGTACATCCAAAATGTATGCAAAAGTTCATTTTCGGCCAAAAGAAAACACTAAACGCCTGATTTGCATTTCTTAAAATGTCACAAATGTACCCAAAATTAGCACACCAATACTCCATAGGTCATTACAGGAAAAATAAAATCTCTGCATGGACCTACACATTCAGAGCCACAGCATTTTTTAAGATCTGATTTACATTAAACTGTTTTTTTAAAACAAATTACCAACTGCTTTTGATGTGTTTAAATTCACACTATTAATGAAACTTTTTTCTTCATGTCCACAAACATGTTATCTCTTTCTGATGAAGGATCAAGACACCAAAGATTTAATCAGTTTATGGAAAGGTTTATTGTGTGAGTGAGTATTGTAAGGAATAAAATACCCTCTGTAGTAAGGAAAAGGGATTCTGCAAGTCATCTTTGAGCTACATCACCATTTAAAGGAGCTCAACCTTGGGACTTGTACATCTACATTCTCTCAGAACTCTATGGGGACTTGCAAAATCATTATAACATGCAGCATGAGGTACTCTATACTATTTATAATAAAATTGTACAGTGTTGAAATCCAAAGGTATTGTGTTAATTCAAAGTCCCCATTTCTCACTATGCCCCAACTCCAGTCTTGTTTCAAACTATACAGCATGCTGTTCTATGTATGGTCCTTCATGTTTGTGATGCTGCTGCTACAATAACGTTTATTATAATGTGCTGCGGTGTTGGGATTATTTGAGGTGCTGGTATAAACTGCATAGTTTTTTTCTTGTGACTTTCATGTATTTTGTACAAAAGGTCACAGAGTTGTACACAAAGTATGGGAGTGTGCTTGTGGGTGAAAATCAAGATATTTTCAGTAGCTTTACTAGCACATGCACTCCATTTTAACCATTTTACGTAGATCTGATTTGGCGTACCTTTCCCTCCCTCAAGGGTTTGGGCTCACAGGTGAGGAAAAGCCACTCAAAGTATGCACACCTTCATGAATTAGTCCTCTCAAGGGTTGGTAGCTCAGTATCCTTTTGATTCCATTTCCTAATTGTTTTCTTTTTCTCTTCCTTTGGAGCAGATGCCCCCTCCCATCTCTGTGTTTCCTTTCTTTTCTTCTTTCTGTATTTTTTCCCTGTCTTCTTTTTTCCTTTATTTCCTTCCATTTCCCTGTACTGATTGTTCTTATGTTTTAAGCAATACAACTGATATGTGTTTTTTACATGATATAAGTAGCTATTTTTATTGATCCAAATGTCTGGAATTTTTATTATTATTTGATAAACTTGATAACATATACTGCGCCTCACATATGTATTTGCTCACCTTTTTAAATAACGATATGTTTCCAATTCTTTTTATCCCAGTCCATTATCTCTTGTCATTAAATCTTTTCGTTTTACTCTCATAATTCTTAGGTACTAATTTAGTATATATTTGATTCTGATCTGTTGTATTGTCAATGAATTACCAGTGTATTTCTCTTTTAAATATACAATAAAAATATTTGAACACAAAAAATAAAATGCCTGTGAGTTACCAACATCTGGGGCACGTGTGAGGGAAAATTATTAGGCCTGGGCAAAATTTCACTATGTACTCACTACCCTTTTGAAGAGAAATTAGCAACTTTATGAGATTACTCCAGCTTGAGTTTTTAAGAGTAATTTGGGGCAAAGATTCAATCGCAATAGCAATGAACTAAGAGAGTGCGAGGGGCTGGTGGCTACTGCTGTTCGTGCCCCGTAGCACTTATTGCTATATTCTTAGCGCAAAATGCATCCTCAGCCCCATTTTGGATGTTATGGTGCATTTTGCACTGAGTAGCACTAATTGCTGGATTACATTTATCACGTATATGCGCATAATTATGAGTAATTTTGCTGTAATTACACTAGAGAGAATTTTGCCAGTTATGCCCACATCTAAAAATTATGCTCCGAGGTAGATGAAGGGAAAGTGGGAAATTCAAACTATGTAAACCCTAGTACCCCCTCAAAACTTTGTCACTTAATAAAAACATTGCACACCCTTAACCCCTTCGCTGCGGCGCGAATTCCGCCGCAGCGCTGGGGGGGTTTGGGGGCAGCACGGTGGCGCGGTGCTCATGACGGAACCGCGCCGTCATGAGTCACGGGCGAGCTGTGCTCATGACGGCGTGGTTCCGTCACGACTCCGCCCACTCTCTAATTCGCCCGCACAGGCGGGGAATTCGAGCCGCGTGGGAGGAGCGGCCGCTCCATGACGGAACCACGCCGTCATGAGCACACGCCGCCCGTGGCTCATGACGGCGTGGTTCTGTCCATCAACTGTTGTTTTTGCATTTGTCACTTGTCATTTGTGGATAGGTAGGATCTTGTCTTAAGTCTATCTTAAGTCTGTCTTAAGTCTGTCCTACTACTTTTGGTATTCACAGAAGCCATTTAGTAGTAGTAAAGTTAGGATTTTGTCTTAAATTTGACTTAAGACAGATTTAAGACAGACTTAAGACAGACTTAGGACAAACTTAGGACAGACTTAAGACAGACTTAAGAGAATCTTAAGACAAACTTAAGACAGACTTAAGACAAAATTCCAACTTTACTACTACTAAATGCCTTCTGTGAATACCAAAAGTAGTACGTTTAGGATTTTTTCTTAAGTTAGTTCTGTGAATCGGGCCCAAGCTATCCTGGCTGAAGAGGGGTGAAACCCCGAAACCGGTCCTAGGATGCTTGTTTCCAGTCCAGGAAGGACCTGGCTTGGCAGTTCGGGCTGGACTGTTCCCATGAGGCACATGGTCAAGACTGATTTGCATATGGCTGGGTTCAAACTGGAATGGCATGGTGAGCAAAAAAACAATGGATTTAGGCCCAGATTTCTGTACTGGGGTGAATGTATGACATTGTTCTGTATTCTGTCCATCAACTTGTTTTTGCATTTAGCACAACTACAAAGCCACATCTCCGAGGCCCAAGTACATTCATCTGCACCACAATACCCAACACAGGTCTCACAGTTGTAACATCCACTTCATCTGAATCACCCCAAAGGTAGCCAAAATTTACAGGGTTGTTTGTGTCCAGGCAACCAGCACTACAACTTCTACCATGCACCCCTGTCCCACCCCTGAGCAGGATGTAGCACTCCCCACCACCCAGAAGCATGTGGCAGCCATTAGATCACTACAAACAAACTAACAGGTAGGCAGCCATTTACCAAGGTTGTCCTGTCTGTGGGTGGGAGACCTGCACTACTACTCCCACTATGCCTCCTTGTTCCCAAGCTCAGCATGATGGAGCACTCCCTCCCACACAGATGAATGTGGCAGCCATTGCATTGTACACTTCAAACTAACAGGTAGGCATCCATTTACCAAGGTTGTTCTGTTTGGGGGTGGGAGGCCTGCACTACTACTCCCACCATGCCTCCTTGTTCCCAAGCTCAGCAAGGTGGAGCACTCCCTCCCACCCCGATGCATGTGGCAGCCATTGGATTGTACACTTCAAACTAACAGGTAGGCAGCCATTTACCAAGGTTGATCTGTTTGGGTGTGGCAAGCCTGCACTACTACTCCCAACATGCACCCCTGTCCCACACCTGACCAGGATGTAGCACTCCCCCCCACCCAGAAGGATGTGGCAGCCATTAGATCACTACAAACAAACTAACAGGTAGGTAGCCATCTTCCCAGGGAGGGCTGTTTGGGGGTGGGAGGCCTGCACAACAACTCTCACCACGCCCCGCGTCCCACCCCTGAGCAGGATGTAGCACTCACCCCCACCCAGAAGCATGTGGCAGCCATTAGATCACTACAAACAAACTAACAGGTAGGCAGCCATTTACTAAGGTTGTTCTGTCTGTGGGTGGGAGGCCTGCACTACTACTCCCACCATGCCCCCTTCTTCCCAAGCTCAGCAAGATGGAGCACTCCCTCCCAACCAGATGCACGTGGCAGCCATTGCATTGTACACTTCAAACTAACAGGTAGGCAGCCATTTACCAAGGTTGTTCTGCTGTTCTGTCTGTGGGTGGGAGGCCTGCACTACAACTCCCACCAGGCTCCCCGTCCCACCACTGAGCAGGATGGAGCACTCACCCCAGCCAGAAGCATGTGGCAGCCATTAGATCACTACAAACAAAATAACTGGTAGGCAGCCATTTACCAAGGTTGTCCTGTCTGTGGGTGAGAGGCCTGCACTACTACTCCCTCCATGCCTCCTTGTTCCCAAGCTCAGCAAGATGGAGCACTCCCTCTCACCCAGATGCATGTGGCAGCCATTGGATTGTACACTTCAAACTAACAGGTAGGCAGCCATTTACCAAGGTTGATCTGTTTGGGGGTGGGAAGCGTGCACTGCTACTCCCACCATGCACCCCTGTCCCACCCCTGACCAAGATGTAGCACTCCCCCCCACCCAGAAGCATGTGGCAGCCATTAGATCACTACAAACAAACTAACAGGTAGGTAGACATCTTCCCAGGGAGGGCTGTTTGAGGGTGGGAGGCCTGCACAACAACTCCCACCAGGCCCCCATCCCACCCCTGAGCAGGATGTAGCACTCACCCCCACCCAGAATCATGTGGCAGCCATTAGATCACTACAAACAAACAGGTAGGCAGCCATTTACCAAGGTTGTTCTGTCTGTGGGTGGGAGGCCTGCACTAGTATTCCCACCATGCCTCCTTGTTCCCATGCTCAGCAAGATGGAGCCACCCAGATGCATGTGGCAGCCATTGCATTGTACACTTCAAACTAACAGGTAGGCACCCATTTACCAAGGTTGTTCTGTTGTTCTGTCTGTGGGTGGGAGGCCTGCACTACAACTCCCACCAGGCCCCTGTCCCACCCCTGAGCAGGATGTAGCACTCACCCCACCCAGAAGCATGCGGCAGCCATCAGATCACTACACACAAACTAACAGTTAGGCAGCCATTTACCAAGGTTGTCCTGTCTGTGGGTGGGAGGCCTGAACTACTACTCCCACCATGCCTCCTTGTTCCTAAATTCAGCAAGATGGAGCACTCCCTCCCACCCAGATACATGTGGCAGCCATTGCATTGTACACCTCAAACTAACAGGTAGGCAGCCATTTACCAAGGTTGTTCTGTCTGTGGGTGAGAGGCCTACACTACTACTCCCACCATGTCTCCTTGTTCCTAAGGTCAGCAAGATGGAACACTCCCTCCCACCGAGATGCATGTGGCAGCCATTGCATTGTACACTCCAAACTAACAGGTAGGCAGCCATTTACCAAGGTTGTTCTGTCTGTGGGTGAGAGTCCTGCACTACTACTCCCACCATGCCTCCTTGTTCCCAAGCTCAGCAAGATGGAACACTCCCTCTCACCGAGATGCATGTGGCAGCCATTGCATTGTATACTTTAAACTAACATTTACCAAGGTTGTTCTGTCTGTGGGTGGGAGGCCTGCACTACAACTCCCACCATGCCCATCGTCCCACCCCTGAGCAGGATGTAGCACTCCACCCCACCCAGAAGCATGTGGCAACCATTGTATGGTTCCCCCTCAAATAACAGGTAGGTAGCCATCTTCCCAGGGAGCGCTGTTTGGGTTTGGGAGTCTTGCAATACAACTCCCACCATGCACCCATGTCCCACCCCTGAGCAGGATGGAGAACTCCACACCTACCCAGAAGCATATGCCAGAAAGTCCACCACAATGTGACAACAGGACAGGTAAGCAGACAGTGCATGTACCCCCTCATTCCTCAAGAAAAGCATGGAGACATATGACAACACAAGGCCTCACATCACACAAAAATTGACACTGATACAATCTCAATTTACAGTGTGCAGACAGCTTAGCGCATGTAACTGTCACAGAAACAGAAGTGTGACTCACCAAATCCAAGGTTGAAGCAAATCAGGCCACAAACATGCACAGCAACGAATGCTCTCTGTAACTTCCATGGGGGCTGATCATGAAGGACCATAGGAAAAGTAAACAAGCATGGTCTGTTGAACAAAGAATTCAAAGCACAGGACAGGACAAAGGTATGCATGAGATGACAATGGCTAGTTCATGCACAGATGTAACGGCTGCAAAGCAGAATAATCAGCAAAGATGCTTCACATCAAGTTGTATAGCCGCCAGTTGTCAGGTGACAACCTTTCATCGTAATCCTAAAATCTTCACGTAGGGCCTGGTATCCATTGACATGTCACACCATGGAAAAATAATGTATGTACCCCCACATTATGTTATGATGTACATCACTGTGCAGACATACAATGTGTGAAATAGTTAAATGTGTGTTGCATAACCTGTAAATAAGAGACATTAAACATCAAGCTTGAGGTATGCACGTCAATGACCATCTCCCCTCTGTCCCACAGGTGACCAAGAACTGACTGCAGAGGATGACAACATCAACCAGCAGAGCCAGTCTCCTCCCGCGGAACATGGACTCTCTGATGCGGACTCCCTGGATTCGGAGGATTCGGAGCTCGAAGCCGGCCCATCTGGTATGCCAGGGCACAACAGGTCCCAGGACACCACTGCCACCCCCGCCCATTCAGCAACAACAACAACGCTGACTCCTGCTGGAATGACCTGTGCGGCCACCACCACCACCAGTGCTGGCTGCAACACTCACCCTGCCCCAGAGGATGACCACCCCACCCCAACAACTGCGGAGGGCAGGGAGAGTAGGCGTGTGCATACAGTGGTGAGGCAACAGGTTTGTGACAGCATGGCAGGTGGGAGGGCAAGTGTGAGTCAAAGACAACAGGACCATGGGACCGAAGCCCTGGCAAACATCACCAGAGTCCTTGGGGCTTATGAACGGGTCTAGGGACAAACAGGCCAGGCTCAGCAAAATGCCTGTGGGCTCCAACAGCTTCTGAGGTCCATGGACAACTGCATGGGCCAAATCGTTGACCTCTTGGGCCAGGTGGTGGCGGTACTGAGGATCAGTCCAGAGGCACAAACAACACCTCCACCTCCCTCCGGTGTCCCGCAGGATGCCAGTTCCCCATCCTCCTTCTGCGGACATGGAGAGGGGTGACTCCTCAGATCCCACTGGCCCTGCAGCTGTGGCCCCCCCTGCCAAAAAACCAAGGGGCCATCCGAAGTAATTCTTGGGAGTAACCCGTGGCAAAGCGCCTGTAAACGCCATCCAAGGAGCCAGCCATGATGGCACAACTCTTCACCCTGCCATTGACTTTGTTAACTGTCCTTCCCCACACTGCCATGTTAATGGCATATGTCTGTTGGAATGGGTCACCACATCAATGTGGTGAGGAATCAATTGTCTCATCTACCATCACTGACAACTAAACACTCCTTACACACCAATGTTGTTGTGTCTGCTCCATGTTTATCACAGTATGTGCAATGTTAACCATGATTAGATTACAATGTCATAGGAGCACAGATTGTCTGTAGGCAAAGAGAGGCTGAAGGGACCTAGGAAAACCCAACAGAACAATAGTCACTAGTCAGGCGGTGGTATCACAGCCAATTCACAATGCTTGTCATCAAGGTACTCCAATCTGCAAGCATTAAAATGAACAACAATACCAACATAGACATCCTGTAGCTGTGCATAACTACCCTGTTCTCTAAAGATTGGCAGCCAACAACATGCTGCGTCACAAAGCTCACATCGACCTTTTCAACAACAACGACATCAGCAGACAATGGCCCCGTTGTACCTTGTCACTCAACTTCAAGTGAAGTGGCGTTGATGAGCTGTTGACGCAGGCCGACACCTTCCTCCTCTCCACTATCCTCATCACTGGACATGGGTTGGTTTGCAGGCGGGGGCCTCGGCTGCTCATCCCCATCCAGGACCAGTGGGATCTCCTTGCGCAAGACAGGTTGTGGAGCATGCAGCATGCAACAACGATCTGACGCACCTTTTGGGGCGAGTACATCAGGGCACCTCCGGTCTTGTCCAGGCAGCGAAACAGTGACTTGAGGAGACCAAAAGTATGCTCCACCACACGACGGGTCCTCCCATGGGCATCATTGTAGCGGACTTCAGCCAGTGTCTGGGGATTGCGCAGTGGGCTCAGCAACCAAGGACGGTTGGGATATGCAGAGTCACCTAGTTGTGAGATACACAGACCTACTTTGTAATACAACTGTGACAGATGACAGCATGTCACACACACAGCATGCTAATTGACTCAGCATATTCACCCGCAATCCATGCCCGCTCACGAAGCAGATTAGCCATCAGCTGGAGCACAATGCTGTTACGAATGATGTATGAGTCATGGGCCGAGCCTGGAAATTTGGCACACACGTGCGAGATGATCATATCCGCCTGGCACACCACTTGCACGTTGATGGAATGGAAATGTTTCTGATTCCTATAGATGTGCTCACGTACCTGTGGTGGAATCAGCCCAACATGTGTGCAATCAATGGCACCAACAACATGGGGGATGTGCCCAAGGGAATAAAAATCACCCGCCAATTCATGCCTCCTGGGGAAATGGATATATCTGTCCTTTTAGATCATCATAGCGGACAGGACATCCTGTAGCACCATGCTGAACATAGGTTGCGACATCCCACCTGCGCTGGACACCGTGTGCTGGAATGATCCAGTAGCAAACAAAATGCAGGGCCGACATCACCTTCGACGTTGAGGTGAAAGCAGTTGGATATGTTCTGCGAAGCTGCAGGTGGGGCTCCAACATAGCACATAGGTCTTGTAGGGTGTCTCTATACAGTCAGAATTTTCGGATGACCTCCTCATTCTCCATGTCTGCCAGCACTGTGAAGGGACGATGCAGATTTGGTCTCCTCCAAGTTGAGATTAAAGGGGACACATGTCAATGCAATACACCATGATATGTGTACAACATCTTACGTTTTGACTGACACAACACCAACAATGACTGTCATCACAGTTGAGCTTACAGACCACCTTACATGTAGGGACACCTTCAGCTATACTACTCGTACATTTGTCTCCTTCCACACAGCTAGTACCTTAAAAACAATATCTGATTATGAGACTGCACAAAGGGATATGGCCACATCTAACATGAGCAGTCCTGAGAGTATTTCATACAGCATATGTGTGAAACTGCAACACTACTGTCTCATACCTAGCTGCTGTACCTGCCACACCTTCAGGCCTAAGTTCAACAGGGCACACCTCAACAACACAATAAGCACAGTCTGTGCGTAAATAATAAGTGTGTGCAAGAGCCAAGAAAAGTAGACAGTCAAATCTGCACATTGTTCATTAAGACATTCTTCACTGTGATTTTCTCAGCCCTTTCACACATTGACATGTGTACCCATTGGAGAGTCCATCACAACACTGTTCTGTGTACATGGCCATCAATATCACAAGTGACATGTGAGGGAGTACATGCCAATGTTCAAAATCATATACACAAATGTGGCATGTGTAGTCAGCGGTGAGGGGGTAAATGTTACATTGGCATTGTGTGCACAATCATGTGCCATTAATCATGTGGCCACTGTGCACTGTTGAGAAACTGCCCATTGGCCATTGACACAGCATGATGTGTCCATAGGTGCTGTCAAAGTGCTCTGCTACCCAAATTACGGTCATTCATAGCAATGTATGGCACACAAATAGCGGTAGCTACCGCCTGGCTGCAGCGGTGTGCCACTGCCAACGCTATAGCCACACTCGCTGTAGTGATAGTGATATGAGTATTGCCAAATGGGGGTTGGCATGCTCCGCCACCCAAATCACGGTCACTCATAGCAATGTATGGAACACACATCGCAGTAGCTAAAGCCTGGCCCCAGCGGTGTGTCACCGCCAATGCCAACGCCACACTTGCGGTAGTGATAGTGATATGAGTATTGCCAAATGGCGGTTGGCATGCTCCACCACCCAAATCACGGTCCCTCATAGCAATGTATGGCACACAAATTGCGGTAGCGAGGACCCGGCCCCTGCGGTGTGTCATCGCCATGGACCATGTACCTACAGTCAATGGGAACCGCAATCGCGAGAGCCTAATGCAATTTTGAAAATTGCATTAGGAGTGCTCCGCCACCGCAGAGCTGGTCATTGGATGCATTTGAAAAAGGCTGACCTGGAACACCAATTGCAGCAGCTTAGAACCACCGAAACGACCCCAGGGGGCTACGTATGTGTGGGAGAGAGCCTCACATTTCCACAGCTCACAGAGCCTGCTGCCTGCCACCCCCCACCACCAACTGCTGCTGCTGCTGTCTCCTGGCCACAGTGCTGGTGAGTACTGAGAACATCTGGGCCAGTCCCTTCACCACCGATAAGCTGGAGGTCCTGGTGGACGAGGTGCTCACACAGTATCAGAGGCTATATGGTACTCCAAATGTCATGGTAAGTCTTCCAGAGTGAAAGGGAGTGTGCAGGGGGACATGCATGACATTGATCTGCTGCAGTATGTGCCTGAGAGTGTGGGGTTGTGTTATGCACTGCCTAGCATGCTGTCTCCAGGGGAAAGGGGTGTGTAGCCTATTTCATATGTTTCCCTGCCTACACATCAAGATTGGAGGGACATGTATTGTATTGTGTAGCCATGCCGTGAAGCAGCAAGTTATAACTGCAGGAGTCAGGAATTGCTTGTGTGAATGGCTGTGTGGATCCCTGATGTCCTTCACAGGTCCATCTGTGGCCTTACAAGGGTTTTCGTCCAGAGGTTAGTGATGGAATTGTGCCTGACTCAAAATGTGCCTCATCTCCAGTTCAGCACTACTCTCAGGACTTCAATACCCGAGGGTGACACTCTTGGTGGTCATTCACCTATGACGCCACAGATTGCCGCACTATTGTGCGCAGCCCCTTCCATTTCCACCAGCATGTGTACTGACTCGCATGTGTAGGCACTGTTTACGCTCTCAATTTGTCCCTTCATGTGACATTTCTGATGTCCCACGTTGGACCTCAGTGTGACCCCACCTGGCCTGCACAGTCACTGCCCAATCTGACATGGACACATCACTGAATGTACAGAGTGTTACATGTTTGTTTTTTGATGGACTCTCCATCAATGAACCACCTCAGCCCTGTAGATTGCACACGACAGGCCTTGTGGGAAGGGTGTGGGTTTGTCAGATCATGTCCCTCAATGTGACCTCCATGACACAGTGAGTCATTCACAGGGCAAGGAATTTGAGGGCTGCACAGTGTTGGACACAGTGAGTCTTCCCCCGAACATTAATTGAAATGTAATGTATGACATGCTCACCCTCAATTGGACAGTAGATGTGGGCAGCCTACACATAGCTTTCTGTGCTGGCATCCTGCATGTGTATGAGATGGGCAGGTAATGTGTCCACCTTCATACCTGCATGCATTTTCAAATGATCCTCACATGCTGATGTACCATGTGAGATGCATTATTGTCTCTGCTAGACATATCGGTGAAGTTGTGATGAGTTAGTATCATGCTCCTGTACTGAGAGATAGTGGTACATAAGACTGTGTCACTGATTCTTTCACCCTCTTGTCTCCCATGCCTGTAGCTCAAAGTCAAACAGTGTAAGGCCGTGTGGAGGGCCATTGCATGCAAGGTGCGGGCTCTGGGTGTCTCCAACCGACGGCGCACACACTGTGACAAGAGGTGCGATACATGGCATTTATTCTGGCGAAGCGGGAAATCACTAGTAGCTGGAAGAAACCAGGGGGCCCTGATGTCCTCAGATGGAGACGTGAGATGGAGAAGTGGGCGAAGTGGGCAAAGTGGGCGGGTTGTGAGAGCAGGGTCCTGCTCCGGAATGCACGGTGGCAAAATGGCAAGCCGGAGAGAGCCAAGGCATGGGAAGGACTGGTGGCGGACTTAACGAGAATGGGCAGGGACTCGGAGGCTTCCACACCAGAGAGACTCCAATGCATGGAGCACCCCCAGGGGCCAGATTGAGGCGGGATACCCCAGTAGAGAAGCGAGAATGGGAGCGATTCATAGCATCGACACACACGGGTGCGGAAGGGGGTCACAACAGAAGGCTCTGGAGCAGCCTCACTATCCACGCATGGAGTACCAGGCAGCATAATAAACAAACCGATCAATACTCAAGGGGAGACAGCAGTGCGGGGAGGGGGGGGTGGGCATAGTTGTGGTTGACGACTTATTGTGGGGGGCGAGGGAGGGGGTGCATCGAATGTACTTAGGACATAGCTAAGGGGAATACTGTGCTCTTCCAAGTTGTCATGAACAGATGGGGCACGGCGAGGGTATCAAAAGTATCAACATGTCAAATGTATCATATTGCCCACTCCCGGCCAATGTATTCTGCTACCTTAAAGGAGTTTGATATCCGCTACATAAAAGGCTATAACGTTTGTTTAAAAAAAAAACAAGAGGTGGGATGACATCTGCCGGCTGAGCAAGAACGTGGCAGAGATGATGCTGGGGCTGCTCCCTCGGACTGGCAGGTTGGCACGCAGGAGCATGACACCACTAATGGCCCGCATCTTAGCTGTGACAGCCTGAGCTGGATGCACGTCTGAAGGACCATCAGCAGCAAGCTGGGGGTGAGTATTCTGGTAAGGGTGACTTTGGTTGAGAGTGGCTGCATGTGTTCACAGCCTGGGCCAGCGCTGGGCTCCGTGATGTTGGTAGTGTGATGCAGTGGCTTGTAAGTGGTCTCTGTGTTGGGTGCAGCTGTAATGCATTTGCCCTACCTTACTTCCTCATGTCATTGGAGTAATGGGCCTTGACATTACATTCAGAGTCGTGGGCTTCTGGCATCATCTGCATTGGGGTAGTAAGGGACATCACATGGAAGGGAACGGCAGAGTGCATCATCTGAGTGTGCTTTCTTCAATGTGTGCATTGCCTGGCCTCAGATTTGTGAGGACTAGACATTTAACACCAATGTGCAACAGTATTTGTGCACGAAAGTACGACATGGTGGATGGCATGAGTTCATGGCCATTGTGGACTGTAATGTTGTAGCCTGTATCTGTGTTGTCCCCTTCTGCTCCCTCCAGATGTGACAGTGGCAACATGTTGTGAGGTACAGCTTTTACCCCATCAGGGCCCTAGGTGTGCTCAGAGGTATTTTTGTGTCTGGTTAAACGGAGCCACCGGCAGGCAATTTGGCTGTGTAGTCATCACATGGCTCACTCATTCCACGTTTGCTTGATAACACCCAAAATTCCTATTCAGAATTGAGGTTGCACAATGTTACTGCACAGGGTTGTGTGCTACATGGTGATATCATCATCTTGTTTAAAGCTTTGCTTGCATATGGTGGTTGTGTTGATGCCATTGAACTGACCCTATATCTCTCTCTCTCTCATGCAGCATCTCTTGTGGGCACAGAAGGACAGGGGACGGACACCAGTGGTGAGGCATCAAGCACGACTGCTACACACGAGCACAGTGACACTGATGTGACCAGCGCCTCGGAGGGGGACAGGAGTCTGCTTGAGGAATCACAGCCAGAGACACAAACCTCAACGTCACCTGACGCCAGCGGGGACGCATCTATGTTTGTGGACACAGGGAGCGAGAACTCTGCCTCCTCTTCCACCACACAGCATCCAGTGCCCACCCTCCCAGCTACTTCCACTAGTGCTCCCTGTGTTCGCACCAGCTGAGAGGTAAAAAATACTATTACCACTCCAGAGAGTGCAACATTAGGGAAAGTGTTGGACAGCGGACAGACAAAAATTACTATTCACACTCAACCAGGTAAAAAAACAATAAAAAATATTATAAATTGGAAAAAAATCATTAAAAAAATAAACAATATTTAAAAAATTAAATATCAAATATAATAAATATGCAAAAAGAAACATCTTATATTATTAATTAGATATAACAAAAGCCTACAAATAATATAGGAAATTAAATTATAAATACATTTATTTAAAAAAATTATTTTAAACTAGTAAATGTTTACAAATAAATACATTATTTACTACATAACTGTGTTTGTTTGTTTTTTTACCCTATAACACCACACCAATAACAAAACATTTCAACATTATTAATTAAATGTTCTTGCATAAGTAACATAATTCATAATTAATTATAAAAACTGTTAATAATAACAAAACAAATAAACATTAATTGACTACATACACTTTAACACTATATTATCCAAAATACACACCAAAATTAAACTATAAAATAATAAACACAACTAAGACTTATTTTTAAATTAAAAACTATTACTATAAACAACTAATAATAAAGTAATTAAAATGTATTTAATACCCAACCTTTACACCTTTAAAAGTAAAAAGAACACAAGAAAAATTAAACAATTACCCAAAATAAATATCAAATAATTAACATTAATTAACAACTATATATTAATTAATTAAATACAAATTACTTCCCACCCTTTACTCCTATAAACACCACAACACACACCTAAAACTAATTACACAATTACCATAAATAATTAGCAATTAATTCATTAAAATCAATTAACAACCAATTATTATTCAATTAATAATATGTTACTTTACACATTTCAAATTATAAAATCTCAATTAAACAAATAGTAATAAATAAAAAAATATCCAATTAATTTAATATAATTAAATTACTTCGCACCCTATTCCCCTATAAACCCCTATAAACCCACTTCCCGCTACGGAACTAAAAACACAAACTTCAAAGAAACAAAAAATGTATAACTACTAAAAATGTAACAAATATATTTAAAATACAAACAATTCGTATGCAAAAAAATACAACACATACATATAAAATATATCCTAAAATACATAACATTAATAAAAAAAATGATATTTCTAACAACTATACTTTTGCAAACTACATTAAACAGTTCAATATTTTTAAAATCGATATTACTTACCTTAAGTCGATATTCTTGACCACGATATTCTTGATGTCGATGTTTCTGAACCACGATATTAATGACCTGATATTTGTGCAGCTCAATATTTTTTACTCGATATTCTGTCTCTGCACCCAATAAATGATTATATGCACATAGAAACATAGTGGACTAACCAGTATAAACAGTTAAATAAAAATTGTGAACCTTCCAAAAGCACATACCTACGTATTAATCTGACCTAAAGAGGAAGATGTGTTTTATAACCTGATCTTCTCCTTAGATTTATTTCTACCAGATAATGTAAATCTATAGGTATTCTTTTTAAATACTACTAAGCAGTAACCACAAGTTAGTAAAAATGTCACAAAGTTTGCATTTTGGTGGACATGAGTTTGGAGCAGAAATGAATGACCATTCACAGGAGATACGCAATGGTCACAAAAGGATGTCTGCCTCCTGAAATAGCATAATCCTAAAACAGATTGAAAGTATCTTCAAGTGCTCAGCAGCTGCTTATATCTTGTGCTTTAAGGCATCTTTGAGCATGCATCGATGATTAGTGTTTCACCTTTGCTTCTATTTTGGCTTGAGCCTTTCTGTTGCACTGCCCTGCGTCAAAGGAAAAGGGTAGGAATTCACCGTATCTATGAGATACAGTGCATTCCTCTCTTCTTCCTCAGCGCTGACTTACAAATGGCTGCCATGCGTCAATGCAGGCACCCTTGCACCATGGTGAAAGGAGGTCTACATTGAAATTAGATTGTTTTGGTGCGGAAGGGACACCCTCCTTCACAAAAACAACTGTTATTCCACCCCTGGGGAGGCATAGGCTTTTTTGCCTCATTCCCAGGTTTACAGCATGTTGTAAGTGTGGTAATATGTAAACTGTCATCGGTGTTGAGTGGGAACACCCACTGTAACTCCCATGGAATGCTTCCCCATCACAGTGTGAGGCAACAGAGTGACTTGCCCTGCGTTGCCTCATACCATATCTACAAGGATACGAAAAGTCACTCAGGGTGGCTTTACGTGGCCTTGTAGATATGGGTAATCCCAGTGCGTTCCGGTGGCAGACTGGGCTTGTAAATAAGCTCCTGCTGCTCTGAGCATGTGGTAATCAGTTGTTTCTATTGCATATTTGTTACTGTTGTATTTATTTATGCCTGTAACATGGGAGAGTAAAAGTTCAATAGAAA
Organism: Triturus cristatus; assembly: GCF_964204655.1. NCBI lineage: Eukaryota > Metazoa > Chordata > Amphibia > Caudata > Salamandridae > Triturus > Triturus cristatus. The sequence goes on from NC_140590.1 coordinate 1,579,198,248, forward strand.
TGTGGTGTCTGTGAATATGAAGTAGCTCATGCCTTAAGCTGTATGAGTCCACTTATTGCCAGTCTTCTTTGCATCTGATTAATAGCAGTAGTTAATTAGTAGAGGATACACACTTATCACAAAAGGATGTCTTGAGAAATGGATAAATAAATAGGTGAGTGGTTAGGTGAGTGAGCAGAGTTCAGTAGTGAATAATAGCCTCTAGCCACCAACTTGATTGTAGCTGCTCATATGCTCACCTTCTGTCTTATATTGCCTTATGCATTCATCCAACCATACACAAATCTATTAATTCAGCCATTTGTCTTTGTATTCAATCTCCCACTTATCTATCTATGCAATCACACGTTCAAATATGCACTCAATAACATAACATAACATAACATAACATAACATAACATAACATAACATGTGTATTTGTAAAGCACACGTTCACCACTACGGGTATCTTGGCGCTGAATAACAGATGTTTGTGGTTACCCAACTCAATGGTACTCATTTTATCGACCTCAGATGGATAAAAAGCTGAGTGGACCTGCCGGGCTTTAAACCTGTGGCCATGAGGTCGAACACAGGCCCCTGCAGTAGTCTCATTAGTCCACTGAGCCACCAGACCAGATCAAATAAAATCACCTAATAAAGAAGCATTTTCAGTCTAGGACCCTTGGTTTTGAAAATGCTTGTACATTTTGAGCAGCTACTACATTGTAAGAGCTAGTAGTAGCTAGTAGTCCAGCCAAAGGACCAACATTCCATTATTACTCAGGTTCTGATGTCCTATAGCACTTATTTACCTATTACTGGAGAGCAGGGACCAAGAGAATGTAATCCCTGCTTGCAACTTATCCATCATTTGGCCTAGTGATGGTGTTTATCTATTTTGTTCAACTGTCCAATTAGAGGTGAAATAGAGGGTGTGAACCATTTGGGAGTTCTTGGGGTTTTAAGTTGACCATGACTTTGGGCTGTTCTTATGATGCTTATTTATGACTTTCCTTATTTCTCCCAACCTCTTTTCCCATCATTTACACCTCTCATCACAATTCTGATCCTGATTTAAATCTTGGTGGAGATGGGTCTCCATCGCAACAGCAGCAAATTTCCTGCCCAGCCAAGACTTTGCTCCACCCACTCGATTTAAATCCAGGTGGACCATAGTTTTGCGACAGTGGAGACTAATCGGTCATTGCCATGGCCAAACTCCTATTTCAGCCCAACAGGTCAATCAGAGGTTTGCCTATATGTCTGCCTGTACAATTTAGATTGGGGGGGCCCGATTCACAGAACTAACTTAAGACAAAATCCTAAACTTACTACTTTTGGTATTCACAGAAGGCATTTAGTAGTAGTAAAGTTAGAACTTTACTTCTACTAAATGCCTTCTGTGAATACCAAAAGTAGTAAGTTTAGGATTTTGTCTTAAGTTAGTTCTGTGAATCGGCCCCGGAGACTTTTGACCATTTATCAATGCCGGTCACCACCAGGAAAAGCCTGACGGTAGGGTACACTGAAAAGTGCTCAATGCCCTCCTGGCTATGGGAGGAAACTTTCACGGAGGAATTCACTCTGTCGTCCTGGCAGAGGACAGACTGTACACCAATTTAGAAATCAGGCCCTTTGTGTTTTTTAGACCACAATAGAATACGAACATGATCTACAGTGATCTAGTCGCCCGCTCAGTCCCTGTTTATCTCTTGCCTCATGGATATCATTGCTTCATTCTTCCTTCCCAGCTTGTCTTGTTACCGCCTCCAAGCACATATCCAGGCTGAGCGGGTGGCCATCTCCATACATTCAACAGCTTCTTTCCTCTCTAAAATTGCTATTCATTTAGATTTGTAATTATTCAAATAGTGTTATCGTTCTGTGCATTTTCAATTTATTTCTGATCCTGAGAGTATTTTCTCTTGGTTCTTATTATGCATGTGATTTTAAACTGCAACACATGTTACATTCACTTTAATAGGGAAGTGAAAAAATCGGATGTTAAAAATGTGTCTTTTCAGCAAAACGCAGCCATGTATTGTTGATTGCTGATTACATTGGCATGTGGACATGCAGTGATAAAGCCAGTGATTTCTAGGCCAGCTTCACAGCGAAAACATCTTCCTGTTCGTTGTTTTCTATTAATAACACTTTCAATTAAACATTATTGATCTTATTAAATAATGTTTGCCAGCTTAAGTAAACGTTTCTTGCTAAACATAATCATCTGTATTCTTCAAAGCAGTGTGGATGTAAAGGGTTTATTGTGGTGTTTTCTTCAAGTGGAAACCTATATATCTCAAAGGTTCCCGACAAAGGGGTGGTGCTGTCTAGGTATTGAAAGCATCCTGTCCATCATTGCAGATTCTTCTCGACACACCATCTGCTTCTCCTCCCATCAGATTCAAAATCCCTAATGAGTGATTCTTTAGAACAGTGGCTTCCAATCCCAGTCTTATGGGGCCTTGGTATGAAAAAACAAAGGGACACTTTTTCTGAAACCACAATATATGCAAATGTAGGCACTCTTATTTTGCATATCCTTTGTGCATGTGTTTTTGTGTTTAAAATGTTTTATTGAGGTTCTTGCAATTCACAAATAGCTTTCGATTTACATCACAGTTTAGCCCGAGTTGACATTTAACATGAATATAGTCGTTTGTAATGCTATCTGGCAGAAAGTGTTTCATTATTTTGCTTCATGCTTATACACATCTGAAGATGCAATGATGTAGTGATGATCAATACTTATACTTATGGGCAGTATTTGTGGTTTCTTAAGATATTTATGTTGCCATTTTTTGCTTTCCTAAAACGTAGCTTTGTGTCAGACATCTGCTGTTTGTATTCAGGTGTCTTTGCTTTTATTTCGTCTTGTTTCTTTTTCCCAGAAGTATGTGTGTTTGTGTTCTGCTACCTTTCTACACTCAAAGAGAGTGCTTCTCCCCATAGATGAAATATGCAAATTATACCCATGGGTACCACTAGAGCCCAGGTCAAGACACCCCGAACCGGGTATCGTGAGGCGCCTTCAGGAACATTTTGGAAACAGTATCAGCACCAGGAGACTCCAAGCCATTTTTGTTTTTGTACTGCCATTAACTCAGTCTTTAATTTTGCAAAAGAGTGGACTGATGTACCAACAAAGTCACCATTTGCCATTACGTTTACCCCCAACTTATCATGGATTTGCCTCTCAGGCCCATCCCTTTCTTGAAAAACATCATGACCCTGCTTACCAAATGTGCACCACAGGATCAAAATACAATTAGTAGAACCAGAGATATTAATTTTCAAGGTTTAGGAGAAAATAGCACCAGGAATCATAAAGCACTACTCGTGGTTATCTGTTCGTGCAGGACCAGGGCAGGTCACAAGTTGAGACCGATCATGATGGAGTGTGGGTTGGATACAGGGACCAGGTTAGTCCTGTTGAGGAGTTACTTTCACAAGTCTGGTGTGAAGGAAGCTGTTGGCAGTGGCAGAGGTCGTGATGAGTAGGCTTTTGGTGCAAGTACTAGATCAAGCATCGCAGATGGTCATTGCTATGGTGAGAAGTGACAGTGATCACAGGAGCTTCGTGTTGGTTGGTCATTGCAAAGGGTCACTATCAGTGCGAAGTGTGGGTCTCACGTTGATGGTCATCGCAGACGTTTGCAGTCAGTGCAAAGTGCACGTCCCGCTAGAGCTGAGCTTTAGCAGTCATCGGAAGTGGTTGATTCTTGGCGTGAAGAAGTCATGTCGCGGTCGCACCTCTTCTGCATTAGATCTCACTCACTCCAGCAGAGGATAGCACAGGGCTCAGGCAGGTCCAGGCAGGTCCACTTGGCACTGGACAGCTGGGTAATTGCAGGGAGGCCTCTGGAAACTTAATTTGTCCCTGTAGCTCACACGTGTCAGCCAACTGACCCTTGGAGTCAATCTGAATAGCCTGGGTTCACGGCAAGCTGTCCAATCGTGCTTGTTTGGTCAGCAGGATAGTCCCTCTTCCATTTACGCCAGGGTAGTCCTTCTTCTGAATCTTCCACAGGTCCAGGAGTGTTCTGATGATAGATTCTGAAGGTCCTATTTTTGTACCTGATTTTGTGTGTGGAGATTCCCCGACCCACCCCCAAAACAGGTTTAGGTCAGTTCTTCCCCATCCACTGGCTCCAAATTGCCTAGGGAGGGAAAGGCAAGGGCAAGCTTGGTGTCAGGTTCCTTTGTGTGTGCTGCAGTGTAATCAGGGCAGGGTACAGCTCTTCCCCAGCTAACCTGTCAGTAAGACCTGCCCCCCTCAGAACTAGACTTTCTTTGCCTGTCTCACTGTCTGGAAGCAATACACAACCTACAACAGCAGAGCCATTCACAGTCACATTCAATAAATGGAATACTTAGGCCTATAGCAAGTGGGCTAATTTGCCAGGTTGAAATGGCAGTTTAAAACTTCACTACAGGCTGCAGTGGCATGCCTGAGACATGTTTTACAGTGATATAATGAGTGCTGCTCTATGGCCCTTGGTACAGGTAGCACCATTTACTAGGGGCTTACCAGTAACTAAAATGTGCCAATTGGGTATTGGCTAATTTTACCATGCTTCAATGAGAGAGCACAAGCATTTAACAATGGTTATCAGGAGTAAAGTGCACAGAGTCCTCATGCCTATAAAAACGAGTTTAGCAAAGTAAGCGAGTGAAAGCAAAAAGTTTAGAGAAATACCACAACAAGGATGCCAGGTCTAACAAAATAATTATAAATGACAGAATGAAAGTAGTTCAAAGACAATTAATGTGATCCTCCATACTACATTAAAATGTAGCAGAGCTTCGAGTGGTGCTTCATCTGTGCTCCACCTTCAGGGTTCTACATTTACCTGTACAGGGTGGCAAGCCAAGCAAGGCTTGATTGTGACGTGCTGAATATCTGCTTTTGGCTCAGCCCTTGTCCTGTGAGTGCTGGAGAGCCAAAAAAGAGGTAAACCCAGCAGTCCAGGCACTGCCATTTCCATTCCTAACAACAACACACAAACAAGGGGCTCGAAATGTCTGAGTGCAACTAAACTAAAGCCAAGCTAAACTAACAAAGTCCTATAAAAGAGGACATAATCCCATCACCCACCGTGGTGGCATGCTTCATCATATGGGATCTCCTCTCAACCAAACCTGGTTTGGCTGAGGAGCTACTACTCCCAGTGTGAAACTACGGGAGGAGCTCGCGGATGTTTTAATCTACGCTGATGGAAGATGATCTCCTAAAGATCGATGAAGCTGTCCTAAGTGAGGTGAATATAGGCAGTGCAGTGTAAAGCAAGTGAGTTAAAATTGACTACAGGAACCCAAATGACTTTAATAATGACTATCCCTGTGTCAACGTTAAAAACAAGGTAATAGCGCGGACTGGCACAATGACCAAACGCACTAACAAAACCAAAAGACGGTCTACATGTTTCAGCCTGTACAGATCAGAGCATATAAGATCTAGGCTTTCATCAGGACCATTACAACACAAACTACTGCACCTACACCGAAGTGCATGAAGCTACAGTTGGTGCTAGTACTTGGAAAAAGATAGGCCGATACACCAACCTTATACCGCAGACCTCCTTCAACATCTACAACCATCGTTCATGTGATGTGTTATTTGTTAAGTTGGTTTGTGTTCGCTACACTATATGCTGTTTTTTATTTATTGTTTTCACAGAGCGGTGTCTCACGCCCTGAGTTGTTACCAGGAGCGGTAGGCGTAGTCCCGATTTCATTACGGGTAAGACTGAGACTTTACTGTCCGATAGTCTGAGTCCATTCGGGCTTGTGGTTTGTCTGCTCTTCTTACACTGCCGAGCCATGTTTTGATTTGATTGTTTTGTTTTATTTACACAGGTACTTACCACTGTGACTGACAGGATACTTTAGACTAAGATATCTGATCCTGCGGTATAAGGTTGGTGTATCGGCCTATCTTTTTCCAAGTACTAGCACCAACTGTAGCTTCATGCACTTCGGTGTAGGTGCAGTAGTTTGTGTTGTAATGGTCCTGATGAAAGCCTAGATCTTAAATGCTCTGATCTGTACAGGCTGAAACATGTAGACCGTCTTTTGGTTTTGTTAGTGCGTTTGGTCATTGTGCCAGTCCGCGCTATTACCTTGTTTTTAACGTTGACACAGGGCTAGTCATTATTAAAGTCATTTGGGTTCCTGTAGTCAATTTTAACTCACTTGCTTTACACTGCACTGCCTATATTCACCTCACTTTGGACAGCTTCATCGATCTTTAGGAGATCATCTTTCATCAGCGTAGATTAAAACATCCGCGAGCTCCTCCCGTAGTTTCACACTGGGAGTAGTAGCTCCTCAGCCAAACCAGGTTTGGCTGAGAGGAGATCCCATATGATGAAGCATGCCACCACGGTGGGTGATGGGATTATGTCCTCTTTTATAGGACTTTGTTAGTTTAGCTTGGCTTTAGTTTAGTTGCACTCAGACATTTTGAGCCCCTTGTTTGTGTGTTGTTGTTGTGTTTTCTTTACCTCTGGACTCTATTGTTGAGACATTGTCAGTAGGGGGACTTGTCCAGACTGGTTGTGTGATCCCTCAGACCCTCTCATTAACCTGTTTTCCCGATTTCCATTCCTAGTCAACATTTTTAAAATATCGCAACTACTATACACAGGACAGCTGAGTGCATGAATTACGAAAAGGTGCTTTTGTCTTGTGTGCCTAGAGCCGAGCTAAGCTGCAATTCATAACCACTGAAGTAAAAGAGGCTGGGACCACCTGCTCGATTCAGCCCAATGTCGGATCTCAGGTGGTTATTTTTAGCAGCATGAGTGCATAGAGGGAAGAAATGGTCAACAGTCACTTGAAATACAGAGTAACACAAATGGCTACGCAAAAATCTAGATGGACACACTATTTAGTCTGGTTAGTCAGTTTTATTACAAATTTAAAAATAGTGGACATACACAAATTTTTGCATGAGTTTATAGAAATACAAGGGAAATAAAATAATGCTGTGTTGCAGGGATTCTGCTCATACACCGAACTATGCGCAGGAAAATGGGACCTTGGTGGATAGGGGCTTTGCCTTCCTACCGCCTTAGTACCAAAGAGCCCAGGACCTACTAGTTATAGTATCTCGCTCACTCTTCTACCCAAACATGGAGAAGCAAATGATTCGACAACCCAAAACACAACACTCCCTGATCTCTCAGGAATCGTGGTGACAAGACACACCTTTTCGCTCACACTCTCGTACCTGTTCACAATGAGATTTGACCGAGACACGACTATAGTTTAAAATGTCTATTTTAACTAACGTGCTGTAACATGCAGTATATGGGCCACAACGAGCAGAACAATGCATAACAGTAATACAGTTAGTACAGCCAGTCCATAAATTATGAAGGGAGATTTCATATTATAAAGACAATGGAGAAAGAACTATAGTGCCTAACCTCCCTCCCCTTTGATAGAGATTGTATTATTATATAATAGAAGATGGTTTTGTTAGCAGATCCCATACCTAAGAGCATAGATGGTACTTCTACATTGAAGGTGGCTATTGCTCTTCTCCCTGGAAATGTCCTTTTCCAAGTGTGTTTTTCCTAAACATGTAGCCCCATAATATCAAAGCATAAGTCTCCAGCCGCAGCGGCAGTGGTATGTTTTTTCTAGGTGCTAGGGCCTGACCAGAACAGTATAACAAGGGGCATTGTTTATCGACCTTGCTCACAATGTTCAGACTAAACTCCAGGCACAGGCAAAGAATGAACACAGCAGACAGTTCTCATTTGAAAGGCATAAACAGAGTCTTGCAAAAAATATAGTTATGTAGTAATGTGCGCAAAAGCAGCATCATGGCTGCACGAACCATGCTAACTTAGTGATGTTGACAGTGTCCCTATCACCCACGTGACAGCTGAACCTAGTGAAAAGGTTCACTCGATGGAGCATGAAAAGAACAAGAAATTCAATTACGATTATGCATGAGATGAGAAAACAAAAGTCTCCTTGCTCTTCCACTTCTTCTAGAGGTAGCATTTGATTCTAACTATCCCTACACTAATTCTAAAGTGTCATGCCTACGTTAAGGCACAAGCAGAGGACGCTAGGGAGGGAAGAATGTGTCAGTGGGCAAAGCCTTCCTAAGAAGTCACTCAATCATAAGATGGGTCGAAAGCATGAAGCCACAAGCAAAAGAGATAAAAACATCAGCGTGCAGATACTCTCTGTGAGGAAGTCAAGCAGGAATGGGCTAACTGTCCCTCTCTGCAAGGCATCATATACATCAAATGTCCCATAATGTTTTTCTTCCCATAGCTGCACAATGGGCCCAGCCACAAACTTTTCCATGAAGTCAACTCCCTTCACTTCCTTCTTCGCACACACACCCCTCTGTAACAGCTCGTCCTTGGCCTTCTCACCATCTCCCTTGTGAAAATATCTCCTTCCACCTTATCACCTGTAACCAAGCTAACTGTAACTCATTTATTCTGCAACCTTGCCTAATGAAACAATACCCCTACCCTTCTCTAGTAAACGTTGTCCACCGGCAATGCAAACGTACGACAGAAAGTAATGCGTACCCACAGAAGAGTTTGAACAGTACTGTCAGAAGTGAAGACACTCCATGTGTATTACAAATCCTGGCCTATGAGTCAAGCTAAGTTAATACATCCACCATACAATGCATGCTAGCAAATACATCAGCTGACTACATTAATGCACGTCTCTGTACTTAAATCATTAACTTAAGAAAGCATTAATCGTCATTAATACATCATTGAATCACATTTACTAATGAGACCTTTTTCCATAGGATGAAAGGATGAAAGCATGTTTTCCCACTCTTTTGATTGAATGTAGGAGAGGTCCTTTGTAAAAAAAAAAAGCCCCCCCATGTTTCCCTGGTGACCGCCACCTCCCTGGGGCTTTGTTCATTATGGGCGGGGGCCTCACGGGCCCCCCCAAGCCCCGGGGACCGCCACCTCCCCTGGGCTTAAATTAAAATGATAAAGCGTGAGGGGGGTCTCCTGCCCCCCACACTGCCCCGGGGACCACCACCTCCCGGGGCACTAATTATTTAAATATGGGGGTCAGTTGCGGCCCCCTGGGCCCTGGGTTCACCTTGGGGGCCAACTATCCCTCCTGTTACCTCCAGTAAGTCCCACACAGTGGGATTGCTGAGAGGTCTTCGGAGGCCATGCTTACCTTTCTCCCCCACTATGCAAATGCGCTTCCTGACACAGTACTGGTTGGGGATGAAGTCCACTTTACTCCTGAGGGACTTTGGGGGCCAAGAAGCCCTCCTGGTACCTCCTGTAAGTACTACGCAGCAGAATTCCTGAGCACTGGTTGGAGGCACAGCCCCCTTTCTCCACCACTCTGCAAACGTGACTACCAGTTAAAGAAGTATTTGTAATGTAAGAGGTCTTGTATTTGCAAGAGTTAGAGCTATTGGCGTTGTAAATCTAAAAGTTTTTGACTGATGTTTTTTGAAGTAGAGTTGATGTGCATTGTGTGCAGTGGAATTATTTGGTATGTTGTGCAGTGAAATTATGTGGATAGAAAGTATGTGGTATTTTGTGTGTAGGAATTATGTAGAGTGGAATTATGTGTTATGGAGAATAATCATGTGGTATGGTAGTCTGTTGTGGAGTGGTAACCTCAGGTTTAGTCTTCATCGTTTCCAGAGAAGATAAATTATGAACTCAATGAGACAAAAGAAAGAAGGAATTACTGAGGAGCACTTCAGGACCCAGTCAGAGGTATGAGCCGGGCCACTGGAATTATGCAACTGTTTGGCTGCACCGACTTTCGCACAATTATAAATTTTCCACATTAGCCACATAATCCATCATCTGCTGCCTAATTTGCAGATTTGAACAAAAAAAGCCTTGCTTCTAGCTCTCTCGGCTCAAATGTTACCAAAAATGCAGCGACAAGTGTTATAGCATGTGAGAGGCCCTTTGCAAACCTAGAATAGTCACCTGTTACTTATTGCTAAATATGGGTGTTAAATTGATACTAATGGTATGCAAACCACTCCTGCTTCTTTCTGCGCCTCTCTTGCCTCTTTCTGCATTTCTGTTGCTTCTTTCAGCAACTTTCTTTTTTTCTGCACTTCTATTGCCTCTTTCTGCTCATCTCTTCTACTTTCTGTACCTCTCTTGCCTCTTTCTGCACCTCTCTTGTCTCCTAATGTACCTCACTTGCTTCTTCCTGTATCCCAATTGCCTCTTTCTGCACCCCGTTCCCTCTTTCTGCATCTCTCCTGCCTGTTTCTGTACCTCTCTTGCCTCTTTTTACACTTCTCTTGCCTCTTTCTGCACCTCTGTTGTTTCTTTCGACACTTCTGTTGCCTCTTTTTGCACCCCTCGTGCCTCTTTCTGCACCTATGTTGCTTCCTTCTGCACTTATCTTGCTTGTTTCTGCACCTCTTTTGCTTCTTTCTGCACCCCTCTTGCCTCTTTCTGCACCTCTCTTGCCTCTTTCTGCACCTCGCTTGCCTCTTTCTGCACCTCACTTGCTTCTTTCTGCACCCCTTTTGCCTGTTTCTGCACCCCTCTTCCCTCTTTGTGCAACTCTCTTGCCTCATTCTACACCTCTCTTCCCAATTTCTGCACCACTCTTGCCTCTTTCTGTACCTCTGTTGCATCTTTCTGCACCTCTCTTGTCTCTTTCTGCACCCTTCGTGCCTCTTTTAGCACCTCTGTTGCTTCTTTCTGCAGTTCTCTTCCTTCTTTCTGTACCCCTCCTGCCTCTTTCCGTACCCCTATTGCCCCTTTGTGCACCTCTCCTAACCCTTTCTGCACCCCTCTTGCTTCTTTTTGCACCTCTGTTGCTTCTTTCTGCACCTCTTTTGCTTCGTTCTGCACTTCACTTGCCTCTTTCTGTGCCCCTCATACCTCTTTCTGCACCTCTCCTAACCCTTTCTGCAATGCTCCTGCTTCTTTCTGCACCTCTGTTCCAAATCTCAGCATCCCTCTTGCTTTTTTCGGCACCCCTCTTCCCTCTTTCTGCACCTCTCTTGCCTCAGTCTGCCCACCTGTTCCTTCTTTCAGCACCTCTTTTGCCTGTTTCTGTAACTCTCTTGCCTCTTTCTGCAGTTCTCTTGCCTCCTTCTGCACCTCACTTGCCTCTTTTTGCACCTCTGTTGGTTCTTTTGCACTGCTCTTGCTTCTTTCTGCACCTCTCTTGCAAATTTCTGCACCCTTCTTGCCTCTTTCTGCACCCCTCTTACCTATTTTTGCACCTCTCTTGCCTCTGTCTGCACCCCTGTTCCCTCTTTCTGTACCTCTTTTGCCGATCTATGCAACTCTCTCGCCTCATTCTGCAGTTCTCTTGCCTCCTTCTGCACCTCTATTGCTTCTTTCTGCACTTCTCTTGCCTCTTTCTGCACCCCTGTTGCTTCATTCTGCACTCGGATGCTTCTTTCTGCACCCCTGTTGTCTCTTTCTGCACTGGTCTTCCCTCTTTCTGCACCTCTTTTGCCTCTTTCTTCACTTCTCTTACTTCTTTCTACACCCCTGTTGCTTCTTTCAGCAATTCTCTTGCCTCTTTCGGCACCCCTCTTCTCTCTTGCGGCACCCCTGTTTCCTCTTTTTGCACATCTTTTGCCTGTTTCTGCACCTCTGCTGCCTCTTTATGAACTTCTCTTGCCTCTTTCTACACCTCATTTGCTTCTTTCTGCACTGCTCTTGCTTCTCTCTGCACCATGGTTTTTTACTTTCTTTGCTTCTCTTGCTTCTTTCTACACCTCTCTTGCTTCTTTCTGCACCCCACTTGCCTCTTTCTGCACCCTTCTTCCCTCTATGTGCACCTATCTTGCCTCTTTCTGTACTTCTCTTGCCTCTTTCTGTACCCCTCTAGCTTCTTTCCGCAACTCTTTGGCTTGTTTCTTGCCTCCTTCTGCAACTCTGTTGTTTTTTACTGCACTGCTCTTGCTTCTTTCTGCACCTCTCTTGCAAATTTCTACACCCCTCTTGGTTCTTTTGGCACTTCTCTTCTCTCTTTCTCCACCCATTTTCCCTCTTTCTGCACCTCTTCTGCCTGTTTCTGCACGTCTGCTGCCATGTTTTTCATGTTAGGAATGTTATTCAAATAGAAGGTAAATTTTGCTAAGTGGTGTAATGTCATATTTTCAGAAATCTTGCTGTAACAAGCATTAGGCAAATTGACAGAACCTCTGCAAGGTTATAGATTGTGATAGAACATAATATCCTGCAGTGCCTTAGCAACATTTTCTGAATACTGCAAAAATAGCACAACATTTTAAGTTTAGGGCCACAAATTTTGCTTTTTTGGCACAATTTGGCAACCGAAGCACCAAAATCCTGGGGGGCTGTCTGAGTATGTTATATTTGAATCAAATGCATGCCATAGTTATTGCAAGTAATAATAAAAAGTCTGTGATTGAACTGACAAATTATACACATCTCACAACATAGTATTTAATTCAGTCACATGCTTCCCTTCAGAGTTTCTCAAAGAAAAGAGTACAGTCCCATTAAACAAGGGCTTGCTTTCTTCCACAATAGTGCAACCTTTATTTCTTTCTTGCATAAGGTTACCACTGTAGTTCTTAAATGTAATCCAAGTAATTTGAATCCATTAAGGGCCGCTTCCAATAACTTTCTCAGACAACTAGTTTAATGCATTTCAATATTTCTCTCTAATCTCAGCTCCACTGGAAAATGGCTTCCGGTTATTTCAAGTTCTACTGTTCTGCAAAATTAACATTTTGAAATTCACACTTTGCTTCGCTCTCTTGAACCAGGTAAATTAAGTTTAAATAGGTGTTTAAAATCCTGCTGATTCTCTCGCTGCGTTAAAAGGGCGGTGATCAATACTGATGGTGCTCTACTAAATGTTGTGTTCTTATGGATATAGCTTGTTATGCTTACCATAGTAATATCTTCGGTTCCGTGTTCTCCCTTGAAAACTTAGTAAATAAAACATTAGTAGAAATGTGCCATTTCTTTAGGATGTTAAATCTGCTGCTTTAATCAAACTGTAACTTTTCCAGTTTGATGTGAAACCCATTCAGTGCAACTGCTATATATTTTTTAATGTATAGTCTGTGCAATTTCAGAATGTCATGGATATCTTTAGAATGTCACCCTCCTCCATGCATCAAATACTAAGATTTTTTGTTTACTTGCTATACCATACGATAGCAATTTAATTCAAATTAAATTCAGACAAAAAGCACAAGAGCACATGTAAATGTAATAAACCCCTGGCCATGTGCAGGGAATCAGAAACCGGGGAGAAGGTTTTAGCCTCAATTTGTGTAGCTTTTCTATCAATGGGTGAGATACATCTTAACTACTCTTGCTGGGTTGGGTTGTGTGGATCGTGTCTTTCTATTATGAATTTTCTGATGTTATTGTGCTTGCACGTGAAAATGGTGGCTGGCTGGTCATTTCTCTAGGGCAATGAAACTCAGCGGTATTCAGGCAATGCTTTGAGAAGACCTGTCTGCTGTCCCTGAATCCACAGAACCAAATACTACTGCAAGCTCACTGATTTGCCAACTACCTGATTTCTAAGTGTTGACTTGGGAGGTAGTTTGTACAGTTAAGGCTTACTCTTGGTGAGTGGTTTGGGCTGGAGTCTCAGATTTATTGGACAGATAAATACTACACAATAAATGTATTTTCCAGTCAGTTGTACTACTTGGTAAACTTATCAGACTTTTATTCTCCTTAGGTTCAATATCATAATAAAAGCAATAGAATGGAAATTGTTAAAAATATTTCTAGTTAAAGATAGCGGTCATTCTCATTCTCTACCAGAGGTGACTGTCCTACTCAGTGCACATTTACAAAGGAAGATCAGCATTTTCAGATTACCTCAATCCTAGGTGTTGCATATCGGATTCATTTTAGGACGTTCAGTGTGTTTGGACGTGTTACTTTGTGCTTGCAAAGCCCTAGTGGTAATTTAGGAGGATTTGCTGGCCAGTATAGGATCTTACATTAGTGAACAGGGCCTTTCTCAGGCACAGTCACGTACCAGCTGTCTCTTTTACTGTGATGTAATCATCATGGGAAGGTTCTCAAGCAGGAGTTAAACACAGTCTTTGGTATGGCCAGATCAGTACAAGTTGCACTGGCACAGGAATGGAGGAGAGCTGTAATGGTGGAGGAAGAGGTCTTCAGAAAAACCTGATGAACGAGAGTGGTTCCCTCTCAAGTGTTTATGCAGTTTTCCCCTCCTGACCTGGTTGCAATGCACTCTTTCCTTCTCTCTAAGTGATATGGAGCAGAGTTTGATGAAGGTGCTTGTTGGTGCAATCCAGTCATTGTTCTTGAGCTCTGCAGAGACAGTGATTCTACATTCTCAGGGAGCTTTGTCTCACACAGTGTTCTCTCTTCTCTGGACAACTCCCACACCAGCTTGGGCTATAGTTCTGCGATTGAATTGAGAATGTTTTAAGCATGACAGGTAGTCATTCTACTTCTGCTTCCAATGTGGGGACAACCAAGCTACCTCTCTATGGTTCAGACCTTTCCTTTGTGCTGGCGCACGGAGACTCTTGAAATCAAACGGTGAACATTGATACCTGACTCACAAGGATGCTTTACGTTAGAAACAGTAGTAGTTGGCCACAGGCCAACTCACCATGAGATTAAAAGGTACAATTGAGTAACTCTTGATGTTGTTGGCTACTGCCACAACACCTTTGTTGACCTCTGAGTGAATGACTCAGCAGGTGAATATGGCTACAGGAGCTACACTGCACTTTGGCATAGTATGTCCCTCTTCTAACACATTTGCAGATAAGTTCTATAAGGCTGAGCCACCAATCTATTGGCAGAAAACAGTAAAAACAAAGCACTAATGCGATTCTCATCTGCATTTGGCAATTGTCTACTTAGGTTTGGTAAGCATTAAGACAGTTTCTAAAGGAATATATGCTTGTTGGTGTCATATTTAATTGCTATAAATATTTCCATATTCCTTAGCATTGACACATACCCCAGCTTATTCTTGTCACCTATCCTGAATATGTTTGCTGTTCATGATCAGAACCCAATCATAGAATTATATATGCTAAAGATATAAAACACTTTAAAGATAAACTGATAAACAATAATTCAAATTAAATGCATGCTTCATGTCATTTTGACCTGCAGATGGAAGAATACACAACCTCTACCATGCAATGACATACGAGATACTTCATCAGTTCCAGATCTGTGGCCTTCCCATTTTATCTGTGCAATTGAACAGCTCCACTCCCTGACAGGGACTCAGAATCCTATGTCAGATTCCCTGAACCAGCATATTTGTCAGTGAATAGAAGCCCACCTCCTCTCCATGACTGTATTTAATCTTCTTCCAGATTTTAAACTGGTTTGGTTGATTTGGTAACTCTAGGGTGGCTCTTCTCACATCAGCAGAGAACGCTCTTCTCTCCTGCTTTTTCCATCTGCTTTCCTCACCGAATGTGGAGAGGTATCTTCCATGACTTTGAGATCTGCTGCATGTATTTCCTTCATTCCCTTTTTAACCATAGTTTTCACAAGATTCGGGTTGACCATGCAGAAGTTGCACTGGGAGCATGTTCCAGATCTCATGCCATTGGTAACCTCGTCCACTGCAGCTCTCACCTGAGCCACACCAGCTATTTCTAGAATTTCCCAACTTCTTTGGGCCTCTCTTCATCCAGAAATTTCTCTCACCCATCCCTGCCAGAGGGTTTGGAGCTTGTCAAGGCAGGTTATCAAGACCAGGATGCTCCAAAGAGGCAGCTCTGTGTATTCAGCCTCCATGCCATCTGGAATGCTACAGGTTTATGCTTGCTATTGGCATACTTTTGAAGGGCATATGCTTCTGAGGTTACAGGTAGCTTCTTGCTGCCTAATATTGTGTTAGATTTCCTTTCAGAAGGACTTCTCAGATATTTGACTATGTCTTTATTATGGAGTCAATGGCTGTACGAAAGTGGGTTTCTGTTGCAGTAACCCGCCCACTTTTTGCCAAACTACTGATGCACTTTTTCTCAGTGTGCCCTGGGTCCCTGCCAATCAGGTTCCCAGGACCTGTGTTCTTTCCCCAAAATGAACCCAATTGGCATCTCTGGCCACAGGTCAGCCCCTGGTAGATGGTACCATAGGTACCCAGGGCACTTTGACCAGGGAAGACCTCTAAGGGCTGCAGCACTTATTGTGCCACCCTTAGAGCTCTGTACAGTGTACAGTGTCTAAGCCAACTCTTAGGCATTGTAAGTGCAGTGCTGCTATTAAGATTATATGGTGCTGGGAGCTTGTCATTACAAACTCCACAGCACCATAATGGCTACACTGAAAACTGAGAAGTTTGGTATCAAACTTCTCAGCTCATTAAACCCACACTGATGCCAGTGTGGGATTTAATGACAAATGCACACAGAGGGCATCTCAGAGATGCCCCCTGAAAAACAACCAGCCTTTGGTGGGTTCCCTGACTGGTACACACCAGCCTGCCACCACAAGACATGTTTCTGGATCCCTAGGGTGGGAGCCTACGCTCCCTGAGCCCAGAAACAAAGCCTTTCCTGGGCGGAGGTGGCAGGGGAGCTTCAAAGGCCTGGCAACCTTTGTAATGCGAACCCCAGCCTCTCCTGCTAGCAGGAGCAGGCCCTCTTCCTGTCTCCCCTCCCGTTCGATGGGAAGACGGGCGGGAAACACTAGCCAGCCCAGGAGGTGTGCCCACCTCTGCCAACTCCACCCCTCAGGTGGGGGAGGCGAGGTGAAACCCACTCTCCAGTGCTCGCCCTCTTGCAGATGGCAGGCACTCCCCAATCAGGACTAGGGATTGTGCTCACTCCCCCACGTGGGATGAGCACACCAAGGTGTAGTCACCCTAAGGCCAGTAGCCTGTTGGTTACTGACCTCAAGACCCCTAAAACGTCCCCTAAATTCAGTATTTAGTGGGCAGCCCTGAACCAAGAAGACAGATTCCCGCAACCTACAAAGAAAAAGGACGAAAGAAGACGCCCAGCAGAGAAGACTGCAGAGAACAACTGACTTGGCCCAGCCCTACCGGCCCGTCTGCATTTTTCAGAGATCCTGCACCAAAAGTCGCCTTGTCCTGCAGTCAGCAACCTCCAGAACCCCTGGGAGGACTGACTGCCTTCAACAAAGACCGGATCTCCCGTGAACAGCAGCTCTGTTCAGAAGAAACACCAAAGAAAGACTCAGAGCCTACTGAGGACAAAGAAACTTGACACCTGGATACACCACTGCACCCGTCGCCTACGGCCCGAATTCGTGTGGCCCACTGGTTCCAGCAAGGTCCCCCAGCGCTCCAGAGTCTGAGTCCACCGTGGGTTGACCTCTCCAGGACTCCCCAGCATCGCCTGCAGCCTCTGCACGGAGACCCCCCCAACCGCGAGTGGCCCTGTAAGGTGAAATCCGACCTCAAAAGACACCCCTGCATCCAGCCGCCCTGCGCCCTACAGAAAAGAACCCGAGGTGCACCTACATCCCCGAGCCCTCCAACTTACCTGCCCAGCTGTTGGTTCCTCCCGGAAGTCTTCCTGGACCGAGCCTACAGCTGAAAAACAAAACTGAAAATCCCCATTGAAAACAACAGGGCACCCGACTGTATCAGGCTTGCTTGGTTCTAATAAAATAACAGTATATTTTTTTATACTGCCCTACTGCTCGACCAAGCTACCACTTTGGAGAGTAAGGTTCTATCTAACTTTAACCTCTGCCTACCTCTGGAGACCCTTGGACTCTATACACACTGTACCCCACTTTAGTGCAGTATATATAGAGCCAGTTTCTTACAATGGCCAGTCATTAACGCTTTAGCAGTTCAGAAATTCAATGAACGTCATAATTGGCTTCTTGTCTCCTTTGAAGTTTTTTTCTGTATTGATCTACAACATATTTTCAGTTACCCCTTGGGATATATCTTTAGTACTCCCATTATTTCATAATCAGCGACAGGCTCTTTTTGAGCCACTGGATTCAGTGGATTTAAAGCTTTTTCCGATAAAGATTTTGTTTTTAGTTGCTGTTTGTACAGAGAGTTGTATCAGAGAACTTGGAGACCTGCTATATGCATTGCTCCTTTTTTGTGCTTTTTTCCTGACAAAGTATTCCTTTAATCAGGGCCTTTTTTTAGGTGCGGGCGTAATTCACGGGTGGCATAATCACACAGAATGACCTAAAAATGCATCAAGATCATCTGATTATTGGTAATTCTACATCAAAGAGTAATGTAGAATATCCAAAAATACTCTGATTCCTCCGGCGTAATCATAATTTCTCCCAGGCCTTCTTTTTTCTCCATAAAGCTCCTTCTAAGTTCCTTACTTCACAGGATTTGGATTGTCCCATTTGTTCCTCCACTTTTTTCATTGCTGAGGAAGACTGCTTCTATAAATTAGTTGCTCACAGAACTGTTTTCATTTAGTTGACCAGAATAGCTCCTTTCTGCAATGTTATTTCCCTTTTGGATATCATTATATGGCACAAGGACATGACCCTTCCAGAGGAAACCTGAGTCCTTGGCTTTTCTTATCCATCGCTGTTGCTTATAATTCAGGATGGGTTTATATATCAGCTCCAGTCCAGGGTCCTTCTACCTGGAAGGAATCTACTTCCTGTTCAGCCCATGTGACTTCTTATTATACTTTCATGATGCAATCATTATCAATTGCAAGAAGGTAATTGTTCATTAGATTTTGGTTTACTTGTAATTACATCTATACATTCAGAAGCTGCAAAAATATTATGTTAATTGTTTTCCACTATTGAAAAGTCACTGAACGTTTCAGTATTCAATTACGTTAAGGTTTACGTAAAATTAAAATCTTGCGCCGATGCAGTTTTATATTGTTGATACTGGGATGAGAAAGAAGGAAGATGGATGAGGAGGTACTGGCCCTGTTACTTACCAGTAATCTTGATTACACTAAGTCCTGGTCTTCATCATCTCAGTCCTGTGCTAGCACCCTTCTAGACCAAAGGAAGAAGGCACCCGCAGGGCCTGGGTACGAATGTCCACTGTCAGTAAGTAAGAGTGAGCGGTTCCTACTTTTGAGTAACTATAAAAGGGTGGAGCCTATGTTAGAGACTGTTACAGTGTTCTTTTACATATTGTGTCTGTCAGAATAGGTGAACCATGTCTGTGTAAGTAGGCAGAACCTCATTGTTGTGACTGTGATGAGGAAGATCAGGACTTGGGGTAATGAAGATTACTTAAGTAACCAGGACAGTTGTTGCCACTTACTTATTTACATATCCGTATGTAGTGTCCATATCAGGCTCAGCAAGCTTCGGCAAGCCACAAAACATTCATTTGTTTCCAACCGTTTTGGAAACTTACATACACGTCTGTAGCCAAAAATGCTGGGCAGCATTGCCTGACAGGGAGGGAGCAGGAGAGTGTCATATCTATAGAGATATAGCTCTCTCCATAGCTCTGGCTCTGAATTTAGCTACTGCATGCCAGGCACAAACCTTAGTGCCATAGTGCTAATGTTTGCCTGAGTCTACCATAGGTTTTGTACTGTAAGGGTTCCTTGCAGTACAAAATACTATATGTAGACACACTTTAAAACATTTTCTACTTTGTATGTGTGCTGCACAGTGTAGCACACATGCAAAGTCGGAAAAGAAAGGAGAAATAAAACAAATTCTCCTCTTAACGCCTCCTTTCAAATGGTGTTAATTGTCTACTATTGTTTGCAGATAGGGTTTTGCATCAAAAGGCATGGGTGGTAGCATAGGAACGTTCATGTACTGCTGGAGCAGGGTTTTCTATTTAAACCCGAACATCAGCTTATATTTTTATATGTCTTAATTAAAATTACTAATAATTAATTACTAGATATTAAGTTTTGTCGAGTGTTTTAATTAATCAACCTTACTAATGAAAGAACTATACGTGGGAATGCAATTGCATGGCTTAATGAATAAGTGAACTAAGTTGGTGAGCAAATTAATTAAATAAGTGTGGCTATAGTGCTATTTGTTATGTGTTTGCGTGTTTGCGCTTTAAATTAATATGCTTTAATGCTTCTTTATGTCGCAAAAGGCTAGATAAATACATACACATAAGTGTATTAGTGGGAATTAACACTGTATAATCAATACGATGTAGTAATCTTGTTTTGTGTTTCTTTTTAATTAAGTTGTCCATTTTGGCCTGTTGAGAAATGGCCGACATCTACAGCCTGCATTTGAGTAGATGAAATATGAAGAGAGGCCTCGCTGAATATGGTTGAACGTGACCTCGGCCTCTGTCTGAGCTAAAAGTTATGAAAGGACGACAACTCTGGGATCGTCGCCAGATATCCTTGGAGGAGAACATTTGTCACAAATGAACATTTTTGATAAACTTGCGGTGGCTTCACTGCGAGTGAAATAATTCCGGAGAAGAGCATCCATGGATGTTGCAGATTTAGTTGTGACTTCCTTTTTCCGTGTTTTTATTTTTGAGATATCCGAGAGTGAAGATTTTTTCTAATGTTGCAAGCTAACACCCTTTCCTGCTCGCTCTGCTCAACGGACGTTTAGAGCTTGTTTGTAACTTTTAATATGTAAGTTTTAGTATAAATATAACTAGACTAGAGAGGGTTTTAGGCCACTTCTTCCTGAACTTATGCTCAAGAGGATCGATGCTGACTGAAAGGACGGTGACTCGAGAGACTTTGATTCTTTACTGAGAGACTGACCTGTCCTAACTTAACATTTAGCCAGAATAGGTAAATATGAGAATAATGATTTTGCAATTGATTAACTTTCTTATGAATTAATTTAGATAAAGTAATTTCTTGTTTGAATTTCAGTGTCGGGTGGTTATTTCTTTGTCATTTAATTGAGATCTCAAATGTGTTCTTATTGTTTAAATCATGACTCGAGACAATTCAATTAGGTTGCATTGACCTCAAATTAGATGCAGATTGGTTTAGGAGTTCTCTCGTATATTCAGTGTGGATAGAGTAATAGAATGAATGTTGGTGTGATGGGCCCTAGCGTATGGTGAGTGTATGTGCGTATGACTGTGAAATTACTCTGTCCGTGGAAGTAGGGAGAATTTATAAGCTCTGATCTGCAGCAGTTTCTTGTAATTACCCATGTAATGCCCCCTTGGTGCTAAGTAACGCAAAGCAGTCATTCACACTGCTTTGCGTTTCTTTTATGGTACTACCCAGCACAAAACAAGTTTAGCACTGGAAAGTAAATGAGGAAAAAAGAATTTTGTGCTGGTTAGCATCACTTTTGTGACGCTAACCCAGAGCAAAATGTCACTAAATCTACCCCTTAATGTTTACACACAAAGCACAACGAACATTCATAGGCTCAAATTTGCAAGATGTATCAGCTAAAAAATAGCAAAAAGAGTAGCATGTTCGTACTTGTTATACCAGTGCTCCTGAAGTTCATGTTCAAGTAAATGATGTCATTTAAATTTAATTTCCAAGCCCCTTTATTTGATTGACACTCTGTAGGCTTTGAGACAAGGACTCATACCTATGTTTGCAGAAAACCTAATTAACATAGCCTAAACCAATGATTACCGGAACATCAAGTGGAAATGCCTCAATTACACGATAATTTTAATTACATAGTTTCGGCGTGGTGTCATTAGCAGATATATTTTGGACTGTATGTATGACAACAAGATACATTTTCATTAAAAAGGATTTCATTTAAAATGCAGCAATCACTTTAAATACTTATTGCATCACCTCACATTCGAGATTAGAATGAAGACTTGAGGATAAGTAGTGTTTGAGCCATGCAACCATTACAAATCTCCAGTTAATCTTTTGATGGTACATAGCTGGAGCTACTCTTGCCCATGCATGCGTCCCTGGTGATTCTGTTCTCTTCTGTGCTGTGTTTTTTTGTATTCCAAGGCTATAGCTAAGCTGTTACTTTTCTCACCAGTAACCACTTTAAATTCATCAACCTCGCCTGTGCCATCGGCCGGGACATCACAGCCAATGATGGACACAGACAAGAGTATCACCTGTTAGGACCCAGAAAAGCCAAAGACAGAATCCCTACGAATGGCACAATAAACCTGACACTGTGTGTCAGGACTCACCATGTGCTTCCAGTCCGACTCTCACACTAGCATACCCACCTTCTCACACACCTACAAGCACCTCACACTTTGCAATAGCCTTGCTTTAACAATCATACAATCGCATCCACACCCTCCTCATCAACAAGCATGGTAAATACAGAACAAGCCCTAAAAGTGATGCTTGTTGTTGCTCACTATGCAGTGCTACATGCAGCAGACATCATTGATTTGAACACAATGCAATCAATACAGTCTCATGTAAAGCCCTCTCAGTAGAAATTATACTCCTTTGCCAACTACTTTCTACAACAGTCTGCATAAAGACAGGCCAATTTTAGCTGACACATGGGACCCTCACAGATGTCAATGTCCAACTTCACACCTTCAAGAGACAACTCGAAACCACCATAAAAACCCATTTACTCTTAAAGACCTGTTATCAAACGCCAATCTCTCAGACCCTTGGTACATCACTTAAATCATAAACAGCAAACAAACTATGTACAGGCAGGTGTCCAAAAGTCAACGAATACAGCCCTTGATGATCTGGTGGCCAAGAAAACCCTGCACATATTGCTTACACAGAAGACTGACACAGAAGCCAGCAAAACACACAGAAGACCTAGGGCCCGATTTGGATCTTGGCAGAACTCACATCGTCCCTACGCAGCGGAGTGTGCAAATACTCCCCCAAGCTGACAGAATCTCACCCACCGTATTTGTGTGTGCTGGCTGAATCTCCATCCATGTGGACAGAGCATCTTCCGTCGTGTAAACGGTTTACCACTGTCGATGTGGCAGACTCCTTTGCTGGCTAACATTACTCCATCGCCATCAGAGTGGCGGGATTGCGCTGAACGGATTTAGATATCACAGTTGTGCTAGCGGCGGATTGCCGACGGAGTGATTCCATTGTGGGACACGTTCAACATCCTATTACTCCTGTAGCTTATGGATGGATGCCAGCACCACACACCTGATGTGTTTTGGCAAATTGATTTCACCTGCATAACATGTATGTATTTTGTATTTATAAAGCGCACTGTGACCAAAATGGTATCCTGGCACTAGCACTAGAAGGCATCAACTGGGATAAGTGTAAGGAATTTAGTCTGACTGTTAGTGAGGGAAAAGCAAGGTTTTTAAAGCTTTTCTGAACTTCAGTATGTCAATTTGATATCTTAGTGGGCTGGCAGTTTGTTCCATATCTGAGCTGCTTTTGCGGTGATGGCACGTCCTCCTTGTCAGACTATTTTTAATCTGTATTCTTGGACATAGTTACATGTAGCTGATAAGGGGTCTGCCAGGGGTGTATTTTCTTAGTCTGGCTTGTAAATGTTTTGTTCCTTTATTGTGTAGTTCCTTATACACAATACAGAGTGATTTGAATATAATCCTCTGTTTAATAGGCAGCCAATGAAGATCTCTAAGGGTATTCGTAGCGGAAGAGTGTCAGGTCTGTTTAGTGTTAGTTTTGCTATGACTATCTTGATGTGTTCCAGTTTTTTTAGTAAAAAGCTGGGAGCTCCTAATAACAGGGTGTCACAGTAGTCCACCCTACTTATTTGACACCTCTAAAAATAAGAGATCTAGCTGGGAGATCAAGCAGTGGGTATAGTTTCCTGAGGGTGCAAATCAGTGCGAAGCAGGGGATCGCTAGGTGGCGCACTAGCGAATGGCAGCCCTTGTGTAGGGCTCCCGCAGTCCGGCGACAAATATCCGGCTAAACATCCTTATTCGGCAACTTTTGGTGCTGTAGCTGCACTAGGGGATTCACTGTGGGTCCCGACATCAGCTGGACAAAGTTGAGCGACAGTGGTGAGCTGCGTCGGAAACGAGGAGATCCGGAAGTTTCGACGGACTGGTGGGCTGGAGGACGCGAGGCGATAGGATCGGCTGCTGCTCCTAAGCGCGGCAACGGCGGTAGTCAAGGTCGTGGGCCTCCGGATCGCGGGAGGGGAGAGCTGCGTCCTGAGGTGCCCCGCCGGTTGGAGGTTCGTGGCTTCGGTGCACTGAGAAGTGCATTACTGAGAGTGGTGGCGGTGAGGCTTCCCCCCCCCTCTTTGGAGTGCTAGCTGGGATAGTCGTGAAGTGGGCTGCTGTGGAGAGTATCGAGGCTGCCCGGGGGTTTTGCAGGGCCCCAACTTTCGGCTGGTGGAGGCGCAACCACTCTGGAGAGCAGATTCCCGGTCGGAAGGATCGGTGTAGTGAGGCTACGATCTCCCCCTCCCTTGCCGGGGACGCTGGTGCGCTGCGGTGGTCCCCCGGGAGGGAGCAGTGCAGTGTTGGGAGCTACAGCGGGATTGTGCGCAGGAGCAGAGCTGGTGATCAGGAGCCAGGGATGAGGGCTTCAGCCGCGAATAGACTGTGGCACACTGTGCTCCCTTTGGAGGGGTTGTCGCGGCCAGTGCTGGCGCCCTCGGGGACACGGGGGTTGTGTGTGGGACTGCGCTGGTGAGGGTGCACTTGGACTTGGTCCCCGGAACAGTCAGATGGGATTGCGGCTGCGGAGCAGTAACGTGTGCTGGGACTCCTTATAAACGCCTGAGGTGCTGTGAGAGCTGTACGGGGCTCCATCGCCGTTCACCACTTGCATTGGCTGGCTGGAATCGGCTGGCAGGGCTGGGAGGCTGAGTGAAAGTTTCGGCACCATTTTGGATCAGGAGGTGGATGCATCCCTTAGGACTCACTGTTTGCATTGGACGAGAGCTCTTTCTGCTGGGTCGACGCTGCTGATTGCGCTGTGAAAGGCCACATGGTCTGACCTGAAGGTCTGCAACCTGAGATTGGGAACCGCACTGACAGCCTCACATACCTGGTTGTTGGAGGGTCCCCTCCCTCCCCTGCTACATCCTCCTGCTTGTATCATATCGGACCTGCGAGCTGGGGCCTTGAGGTGGGCTCATCCTCCAGGAGCGATATATTGTACGGGCTGACGTTCAGGATGGGACGGATGGACCTGAGACAGCCCAAGCTCACGTTTGACTCGACCAAGAAGACATCCAGGCCAGGGGAGGTTCTTCATTGCCCGCTGGGCCGAGTGGAGCGGCGGAGGATTCGCCGGACGCGGCGACTAGCTTACAGGAAGTTTTGCGCGAGATGCGCCAAGGGTTTGCGACGATTGTGGACAAAGTCGACAGGATGTCGTCGCGCATGGATGCAGTGGTGCATAAACTGGATGCTCACGAGGAACGTCTAAAGGGAGCGGAACAGCGGATATCGGACTCGGAAGACACGCTGGCCCACCACACATCGCAGTTATCCAGGATGGACAACCTACTACGTGTTATTGCGGCTAAGAACGAGGATTTAGAGGCGAGAAGTAGACGTAATAATGTCCGCATAGTGGGTATTCCGGAGACGACCAATGTGGGCAAAATGGAGGAGTACGTCGAGAAGATGTTCCTGGCGGCGATTGGTGCTGATGTTTTTTCTACTCAATTTATAGTGGAAAGGGCGCATCGTGCCCTGGGCCCCAGACCAAAACCGGGTACGGACCCTAGACCGATCATTGCCCGGCTGCTGAACTATCGGGACCGGTATGCGGCTCTGCGAGCGGAGCGCGGCACGCGTTCACTATCATATGAGGGAAATTCCTTTACTTTGTTCCCTGACTTCACTCCGATGGTCCAAGAGGAGCGTAGGAAATTTCTAGCTGTAAAAGCTAAATTGCGCAGCTTGCAACTGGATTATGCGTTGCTCTACCCGGCTCGGTTGAGAGTCACGTATCAGGGGAGACAGAAATTTTTCACGAATCCTCAGCAAGTAGAGGATTTTCTCAAACATTACAAGCGTACTCACCAGCCTGCTGATGGAGCGGAAGAAGAGCCGTAAACACTGCATGGGGAGATGGCGGATTGTGAACAGTGAGTGGGGTGCGCCTTGATCGCATACTGTATATATGGCTTATATGAGAATGGGGCACGAGAGATGTGCATGGGGATTTTGGCTGCGAAAGACATTCTACTGGACTCAGCATTCTGATTGTTCCTTAAATTGTTGTGAATAATGGGGTGGCGGGTGGAGGGGGGGGATTCTTTGATTGTACTGTGGGTTGTTTCTTCTCCATTGCCAGTTGATAGAACTGTATGCTACGGAGGTACCACAGTTGCCTAAGGTTATAGCGCCGGACACCCCTCTGGGTCATCAGGCCAGACTACGAGTCACATTGTGAGTTTGGCGATAATGAGGGGAATTAGTGGTGCCACCTAGACATAATTCCCAAAGGGAAATACCCTAGAGTAAATTTGTTATGTGGGGAGTTCTTTGCCCTAGTTTTTGGGGCAATTGTGGGAGGGACGGGGAGGGGACACGGCTGGCAGGTTGGGGTTTGCTTCAGTGGGAGCGGGGAGGGTCTATGGGGCTCGATTTGGGGTAGGTTGTTTGGAGTTCATGTACTGGGGAGGGTGATTCAGGACAAATGTGGGGGTTTTTGCCTACAGAGATGGGTGCTGGGAGAAGTTGATTGTAATGCTGCTTTGTTGGGAAATGAAAATTCAATGCTGTGGTTGCTGTTGTTACTCTTGGTATGCATACGGGTCAGGGGATGGGGGGCCGTCCTTTACGACATGTGGCTATTCGGATTATGGGACTTGGATGCATCATGGCTGATATTGCAAGGCTGGCGAAAATCACAGTTTTATCATGGAATGTGCGAGGCTTAAATGATGCAAGGAAGTGCAGGAGGGTAGTGGCCTATTTAGAGCAGCATCAGGTACAAGTCGCTTTATTGCAGGAAACACATCTTAGCCCTCGTGCTACTTATGCCTTGGCTAGCAAATGGGCGACGGTGCGTAGTTTCTCTTCGTATTCAGGGTATGCCAGGGGAACGGCGATTTTAATTAAGAAAACGGTGCCGTTTGTGCGATTGGGTGAGCATACGGATGAAGAGGGTAGATTTTGCTTGTTGTGGGGTAGGATTGGTACTGACACAGTCACAATAGTAAACTGTTATGGTCCTAACGTAGATTCGCCCACTTTTTTCACGCAGTTGTGGGGAAAGATACTGAGCGCGGGATCACTGCATATTATATGGAGAGGAGACTTTAATGTTGCGATGGTCCCAGGATTAGACAGGTCTGATGGCAGCCCTATATACAACAAGGGTGCAAGGGATGCTCTAGTGGGTATACTGGAGGAAGGGGAACTGATAGATAGTTGGAGGTTCGTGCATGCTGGGCTTCGTGAGGGTACGCACTTTACTGCATACGCTAACACATGGGCCAGACTTGATTACTGTTTTTTGTCTCGCGGATTGGTGGTTGATTTAGGTACAGTTATGCATTTGCCGAGGTCCTACTCGGATCATTGTCCGGTTCTGGTTCAGGTGGCAGTTCCGGGCTATGGTAGGGCTGCACCATTGTGGCGTATGCAACCCACGGCATTTTTGGATCCCCTGTTTAAAACAGAGTTGGGAGAGGAGATAGCAGAGTTTTTCCCTCGCAACAAAGGATCGGTAAATAGTGTTGATACCATTTGGGAGGCATTTAAGGCGACGGTCCGAGGATACTACATGTCAAAGAGCTTTGGGGTCCTGAGAGACATACAAGGTGCACTTACGAAACTAGAGACAGAACTTAAGGGACTGGAATCTAGGATGGCCCGTGAGCCGATGGGCCTCATTCATAAGGAATTTAGAGAACGGCTCAGGCAATATGAAAAGGAAGCAGATAGAGAGGCCAGATTCAGAGGTAAGCATTGGCAGGCTCGGAGATACTGCGAGGGAGAGAGACCGAGTCGATTTCTAGCGGAGATTGCTCGGCATCCGCGTTGCAATACACACGTATTGGAGGTACGTACGTCGGCAGGTGTCATGCATCAGGATACGAAGGGTATCTTAGGCCTATTCACTTCACATTATGAGGAGTTATATGCTGCACAGCCCGCTGGGGAGGTCATATTGGGTGAGTTCCTGGATGATGTGGTATTGTGCTGGTTGAGTGACGACCATACGCAGTTCCTTGGAGCCCCGTTCGAGCTTGATGAAATACGAGAAGCTATTCTGTCTCTTAATAATGGTAAAGCGACGGGCTCCGATGGGCTGCCGGCGGAATTTTATAAATGGTACATTGATATAATGGCCCCGGTGCTCAAGGAGGTCTACGAGGAGTCACTGGAGGTCGGTATCTTGCCAGGCTCAATGAGGGAGGTGG
Organism: Triturus cristatus; assembly: GCF_964204655.1. Classification (NCBI taxonomy): domain Eukaryota; kingdom Metazoa; phylum Chordata; class Amphibia; order Caudata; family Salamandridae; genus Triturus; species Triturus cristatus. Next base: position 1,579,226,408 of record NC_140590.1, read on the forward strand.
TGATTACATCGTTGCTAAAACCAGGTAAAGACCCTGCTGACTGCGATGCGTATAGGCCGCTCTCTTTGATAAATTGTGATGCTAAGATATTGGCGAAAGTGCTCGCCACTAGGCTCTCTTTGCTAATGACTAAGATAGTCCTTCCGGATCAGGCTGGTTTTATCCCTGGGAGATCTACGGCCAGTAATTTGCGGACTCTGTTCTCTCTGCTTCACACAGTGGCGCTGGAACTACCTGTAGCTGCCATATTCCTTGATGCTACCAAAGCATTCGATTCGGTTGAGTGGAACTACCTGTTTGCTATTTTGTATAGGATGGGGTTTCCAAAAATATTCGTGGCATGGATAAAGTTGCTTTACACTGACCCATCGGCGAGAGTATTAATTAATGGGGAGCTGTCGGATCCGATTTCATTAACCAGAGGTACCAGACAGGGGTGCCCTTTGTCCCCATTATTGTTCGCGATAGCGATTGAACCCTTGGCATGCCGGATACGACAATTGCACAAGCAAAGTGCTTTTAAGTGTTTCCAACGTCAGATAGATGTGTCACTTTATGCGGATGATTTAACGTTGTATGTTGTGGATCCGCAGACTAACCTCAACCCGATGCTCAGAGAATTTTGGTGTTCTGTAGATTGTCTGGTATACAAATCAATTGGAAGAAATCACAGTTTTTTCCCCTGACTCCTGCGGTGGCCCGATTTTCATTGGACTATCCGCTTGAATGGTGTGACTCAGACCTTCGTTATTTAGGGATACAGGTGTCGAGGCTGAGGGAAGAGACGCTACGATTGAATTATGGTACTGCCATCACTAAACTAGCTGCAGATATACCAGGAACTTAGGCGCGGCTCCTTACGGATTTACTGTATTGATGAGTCAGGCTGGTGGGGAAGGTGGTACAATGTTGAGATCTTCTATTTGCAGGCGGCAATGTGGATTTGGTGACGCTGAGGATGAGAGGGCGGAGGGTGGACTGCTGGCAGGGCACGGAGTTTGACACGGGAGGTGAGGGGGGCTGAGGACCTAGTATAAATATCTTATTATTTGCTATAGCAGATAGCCCACAGGGCTGGGAGGAGTATTATGAGCTGTATGGTTGACTGTCTCCATGATGTGTAGTCCTTTATTGCTGCTTATTCTCATGAAGTCAGGGTCAGGGGTTATTCAGGTGCGAGGAGCCTATCTGGCTTCATTGGCGGTACCGTGAGTGACTACAGCTGTATGCCCGGTAGGACGAAGGCAATTACGACGTTATGGTTAGGATTGGGATTCTCAACACCCGTACCCCAGGTTCACCTTCACTGCTGTTCTACAGTGTAGGAGTTACAAAGGGACACTAAAATTATTTCATGGACCTTGGAGAGAAGTGTATCTGGCAGGGATGGTATGCAGGATGGGTTGCAGAACTTTGCCGCCGGACCTTCGGGATGTCGGGCCGATGGCTGTGTATATATGCGAGTGGAACAGGAAAGATTTCTTAACTGTAGCCGGCCCGTGAGGTTGTAGGCGTGGAGCTGTAATACTGTGTACTGATGTAATAAAGGTCTTTGAAATTAAATAAATAAATAAATAAATAAATCAGGGCGAAGCAGGTCCCAGCAATTCCATTCACTTGCTTTTCCATAGAGAGGCCCTCATCTATAACTACCACCTGGTTACATACCGCAGTTGAATTGCCCAACGGGGTTCCGTGGGCAATGTCCAGAAATTAGAGGGTAAGGATGTAGGAATCTTGCTAGAAGGACAGCAAAGGAGCTCCTTTTTTTCTTCCGTTCATCTTGAGTGAGTTTGTGTTCATCCAATTAACCATATCCAGGATACAGGCCTGAAAATTGCAATGAATGTCAGCCTGACCTTCGTTTAATGATAGAATCAGCTGGGTGTCATCTGCATAGTTGATAAGCTTCATCTTGTGGGACTTAATAAGGTAGATTAAAGGTCTGATATAAATATTGAAAGAAATGGGGCTAAGAGAGGAGCCGTGGGGGACACCACTTAGAGTTGTTCTGAAATTAGAAAGAAGTGGGGGCACAGATACAGCCTGACAGCGGGCAGTCAGATAGGTCTTTAGCCAGTTTAACATCGGGTCACCGACACCCACTGATGTAAGTCTGGACAGAAGAGTGCGGTGGTTAACCGTGTGAAACGTGGCAGACAAATCGAGGAGGACCAGTACCACTGGTTGTCTACTATCCTACGTTTTTCATCAGTAGCGCAGATCAGTGCAGTCTCGGTTCCATGACAGGGACAAAAGCCAAAGTGCTCTTCTCCCAGCCAGTAGTATTCCACTAGGTATTGCGACAAGATTGTACTGACATAACGCTCTAAAATCTTTATTGGGAAAGGTTGTAGGGAGATTGGTCTAAAATTAACTAGGTCTGATTGGTCTGTCGAGGCTTTTTTCAACAGCGTCTTCACTAGAGCCTTTTTTCAACTGTCAGGCACTGTCTCAGTTTCAAGGGAGTGATTACAGAGTTGTAAGAGGGGGCCTGACAGTTCATCTTCCCATTTTGTCCATTGATTTGGTGGGAGGGGCCAAGAGGTGATCCTGACTTAATGGATCTATACAGTATTTTGAATGCCTCGACAGAGGTATGGTCCAGGCTGATCAGAGTCACTGAAGAGAGATCCAAAAGGTGTGGCATGACAAATTGAGGGGGTCTATTGATGTTAAGGGTAAAGGTATTTGATTCACTGGGTTTGTCAATGCCTTCTAAAATTGCGTAAAATTGCGTTCTAGAAGGTCGTCACATAGTTTCTGCGACGGTGTAATTTCTTGCTTAAAACAGGAGGGATTAGTGAGTTCCTTGAGTATTTCAAAAGTCTTTTTTTCTTTATTGGAGGCCGCGGTGATCAGCTCACAGTAATAGTTGGCTTTAGCTTTTCTTAACTTATTTTTGTAGTCATTTAGTGCAGATTTTAGATAGATCTTGTCTTCATTTAGGTAGTGGCACCTCCATCTCCTTTCTAATTGTCTGCAATTTAGTTTGGCTTCTTTCAGAGTAACATCGTACCAAGGGGCTGATACATTTTTACAGGGTTTCTGAATAGTCAGAGGTATCATTTCATCCAGTGTTTTTAGGATCTCTTTATATAAAAGAAAACACCCTCCATTTTAGACCATTATCCTTTGCCATTCCACTGCAGCACAACATTGTCAAGCAGAACCTTTGTCAGTGAAGTCAGGTTTTTTTGCTTTCTCTGTTTCCTTTTCCCTTTTCCAGCTTTCATTTTTTTCTTGTGGGTTAGTAAAGTATTTTTTTTTATAATGGCAGGGAGGGGAAATCCCCATTTTACAGAGGAGAATTTTCAGTCATGGTGCATGAACTTATTAGAGTACAACCATACTTTTTTGGAACCCAAGGTCAAAGTACTATCAAAGCTCAGAAAAGGACAATGTGGGCCAGAATAGTTAACAGAGTGAATACTGTAGCAAACAACCTGCGCATATAGGAGGAAATCAAGAAGAGGTGGAATGACCTGTGGTGGAGAGTGCATTCCCTGGCCTCCAAGCATCACCTAAAGGTTCAGAGGACTGGTGGTGGTTCTCCCAGCACCCCTCTTACAACTTTTTTCCCTGGGAGGAGAAGGTGTTGAAGATCCTACATCCTGAAGGCTTGACAGGAATCCCCAGTGGAGTGGAGACTGGTAAGTTATACTTTTGATTGTGTCACAAAACCTAAATGGATTTTTTGAGTTTCATTTATCTGTTGCTAATATGTTTTGCACCTTTTGGAAACATAGAAACCCATATATATTTGTATCATGTTTGGTCTTGTTTGTTTGTTTGAATGTATTTTGTTGCATTTAAGATTACAGGTTTCAATATCCATTACATTTCACAAGACGTAATTGTGCTTGTAAGTGTTTTTACACCAAATAACATTTTTAATAAATGTGTTTTATATTGTAAATGTCTGTTCTTTTTTCTGCAAATTTTCACAAGGAATGTTTAACTTACAATTAAAAAGTGTTTTTAATGTTTAATTGTAATGACTACAACTACAATCGTGCCTTGTTTTTGTTTTGTGAAAATACTATTGCACATCATTTTACTCATTCTTTCTTAATTTTCACATATGTTAAAGTGTTATGTATTTATCAATCTCTGTTTCATGCTATGTTTTGAGATGTTTTTGTGTTTAATTTTGTATATTAACTCTGCAATGTCAATATGATGACTAATGCAATATCTAACTGTGAGATCTTTAGCCTGCTAGTGCTTGGAATGGTTTCTGTCACATTTCTCCTGTCTACAGTGTTGTGTTGAATCTGTGATATATTCTAGTGTAGACTATCTCATAAATCTTTTTTATTTCAGTACATCTTTTTACCTGCTTTTTGAAAGTTTTGTTTGTAATTTAAACTGTTTGTGTAATTATTACAATACCACCCAAGGGTGCAATCCTTGTAGTAATCACCCTTTTCCTTGTAGGTTGCTTCATTTGTAGCTTCAAACTCATGTGATGCATAATCCTGACTTTAAGAATATTTATATTTTAGAATTCATAATAGGTCCAACACCCAGAGTATGTGGACAACCATCTGCCCCTGGGGATACCTCCACTCCAGGACAGAAACAAGCCTTCAGTGAGGACTCCACACCTGACGAGGAGCTGCCTGGTACCTCTGATCTGCCTGGGCAGACCACTCCAGTGAGTCTCACGTGGCCTACACCTACATCTCCTACCCCAGCTGTTATTATACCTCAGAATATGGATACCTCTACTTTGTGTGCTCAAACATACATCTCTCCAGTCTTGGGCCCCCCAGTCCTGGCTGCTGTTGATCCAACACCTACACCACTGACAGTTCAGCCAGGACCCAGTGGGATGGGGCACATTCGGTCAAGGCCACAGGGTAGTGAGGGTAGCGGTCATGGGGGGGAATGTGTGGGTCAGCAAAGTGAGGCCACTGGGCGCACTGTCACCCAGGCCATCATCAACTAAGTCTTGGGATCCCTCCATCAGTCTCAAGACATCAGGGACCAGGTCCTGACAGAGCTCCAGATATTAATCATTTGCAGAGGGAACACAATGTACAGATAGAGAATCTGAACTCCAATTTGGGCTTCCCGACTGGGATGCTGCTTTATCTTTTTACCCATATGTGCAGGGCTTTTCCAGCAACATCTACCCCTTTCTGTGATTCAATATCATCTTTCCCAACTACATATGACTCAGCCACACAAATCGGATTTCAAACAATTTTGGCTCTTCAGCAATAGATTAACTCACCATAATTGACTTTATATATTTTATGTTTGTTTTTCTGTTGTCATCCTGCTTTAGTTGATTTGGTTTTGTTGAATAAAATCAAAAATAACAAAGTCAGAGACTGGTGTTGTATTTCTTTTCTCAATTTGTTACATTTTTAACTTCCATCACACATTTTAAAATATTTAATTTAAAAAGATTGTTTATTCATAAATAAATTCCATGTAGGAAATGGTTTTTCACAGTTTTTTAAAAGCTGACATAAAGATTTAAAAAGCATAAAAACCTCTGTTAACATTTGCAAAATCCTTATTCCAATGAAACTGTATGAAGCTGTTTATACATCTCATCATAGTAGAAAGAACTTCATGTAGCACAGCACCAGATACTGCCACAGTGTGTTGGAATGATCCTCTGGCCACAAAATGAAGTACAGCGATGATTTTGACTATTGGTGTGATTGATATGGGATTCCTATTGTGAGGCAGAAGATCTGGCTCCAGCTGATGACATAAACGCAAAATAGTTTGCCTATTTAATCGGAATCTTTTGATAATATTCTGTTCTTCCACTGTGGCAAGCTCTGGAAATGGCTGTTGTCTCCTCACTGGGTTCATATGTCTGCACTGAAATGATAAAAAATGTTTTAAATTTTTGCAAACATATTTTTAAAGCCAAACACACATTTAATCTAGTTTACAAAATAAATACCTTTTTATTGAACATAATTATTCACAACATTAAATCTTTTAATATTTTATTTTAATGTACATTTTTTACATGTGTATTTTATTTCAATTAAAAATGTGTTAATAACAAATTCAAATGCATTATTTACACATTCTTATTTTGGTTTTAATTTTTATCATTGCAAAGTCCATCAACTGAAGTATAATCAAAACAGTGCAAACATTGCATTTAAGCACAGTAACGCACTACATAACACTTTTTTTGTGTGAAAACAAATTAATAACATTAACATTTTGTATATGTAAACAAAGAAGCCACCATTTTGAGTGATGGTGACGCACTTAACATTCACAAGCACACTATTTTACAACCTAAAATGGTGACTGCCTGACCTCACTGTCAGGACATTCGCAATGACACAGCTGTTGGCGGGTAGTGGGTGGGAAAATCGGTTACAGGCACTGCCATAGGCTAACATGTGTGAAATCAACATATGAAAGGCAATGGATGTGTCTGCCTCCATTGACGATTGTACACGTTGTGTAGCTGTATGCAGCATTTCCATAACATTTCACTTGCCTCTAACACTGCAGCCAACAACACCTCCTCAACTTTTGCTGCTGTTTCCAACCTCTGGGAGCCATGATGCCTAGAAAAACAGTTGACAGGTCTGCAATCCTCTTGCCAGAGGAGCTGGAGTTGCTGACTATGGAGGTCCTGTCTCTGTACAGCCAGCTGTATGACTCACCATGAAAATGTAATTCTAACTAACTTGTTTTTTTTTACTTAAACACAGGCTAGAATGCCCCTTTTAGTTCCTGAGTGAAGTGTAGTGATTTAAGTGAAGTTTCAGTTCTTCTCAAATTACATAAAATCTTTCACAGTAGATCACAGCCTTCAGTTAATTTTTATATAAGCACAAGGCTATTTGCTCCTTTTAAAGTTAAGGGAAGGTTGTGTTAATTTTACATTATTATAATCAGGCTGTAGATAGCAGGGCCTGATAAGGAGCAGTGCTCAGTCAGATTAATGAAGCACTAAAGTAGTTAAGTCTTACATAAATGTCCTTGCCAGCTATATATTGGAGCTGTGACCAAAATGATGTTTCTGAATGCTTTTAAATGAAAGGAAATTGAAATGGAAAGTTACCTCAATCATTAAGGTAACTCTTAATTTCAATGTTCTCCCATTTTAAAGTGATGCATTTATAAACAGCAGACCCCTTCTCCCAGTGGCCAGTAGACACTGTGCCATAAGCATAACGGAAAAATAAAGCCATGGTTTTAAATCAGAGAAATTTAAAGTGCAGACAAGTGAACTAAAAAAACAAATTAGATGTTTGTGTTATAATGTAACGGTGCCACAAACGGCGAAGGGTAGGTGCTGTGGTGTATGTACATATGACACAGGCTCTCAGTTACCCTTACAAATATATACCATTCATACTTCATAAACACACGTTCATACATCCCCCAAAAACTGTGCTCTCATTAACACACATGGCAGCTGTTTCATAGTGCTCTTAGTCGTATTTTGTTCAAACCATAGTCTCTGGCTCTATGGACATTAGGCTTAAAGTCAATGACGCTAGGCTTGGGGGTGTCTGGTAACAATACGCAAGTTGTTTAGCTTTCAGTGGCTCATATTAAAATTAAAATATATATGCTGTTGTAACTTATTTAAAACTGCTAGGGATTGAATTCTCAAAATTGTGTTACATCAACACAAACAAGCAAAAAGTCACAAACACTTTTTGTCTTTCTCTTCTTTGTATCAATATAGGTCAATGCCCATCAAAAGAGGGCCATCTGGAAGGCCATTGCGAAGAAGGCATGGACTCTGGGGGTCTACAAGCGGTGCAGCCCCCACTGCAGAAAGAGATGGGAAGATTATGACACTGAGCCAAAAAGTCAGCTGAAGTCCAGCTCGGCCAGTCCTCCCAACATGTGAATCATGTGCGCCACACCCGACCCCCCTAATGGAATGCATTCTTGCGTTGGCCTGTCCCCAGCTTGATGGGCAGTTGAGAGCCCAACAGCAGCATCAAGGGGTAAGTTCTTTCTGGAGTTTGTCTAGTTAAATAAAAAAAATTGTTACGGCAACACATTATGGCATCAACATAAAGGTTGATACATGTCCATTGCACAAGGAGAGTTCTTGAAGGTGTAAGTTTTGCAGAGGGTGTATGATGATGTGTTTTGTATATTAATTTGTGGAAAATGACACCACTATATTTCTGATCACTACCAAATTACTGTTTTTGAGCAGACACATTTTTGCCTTAAAAACAAATATACATGAGTTAGTTTGATGTTATAAAGGGCTATTGCACAAAACAGGCCACAATTTATCATTTATAATTGTGTCAGTTGTGATGCTCCGTCACAGTTGTGAAGGATGTTAAGTTAGCCCTATTACAGGTGACATAGCATAAAACACATTTATGATGCAGTGGATGTTCCAAACATCACATTGCTGAGTTGGTATTATAAACAGACAATAGTGAGCATGTGAGCCAAAATTACTAGAAACATAAGACTAAGAGGTCGATTCCGATCCGGTAAAAAGACCCTACGAATCGTTGTACGGAGCGTTTTATCCGTACGACTCGTACCCGGTAAACTGTCCGTACAACCCAGGAAGTACGATTCGTACAGAAAGCCGATTTCTGTACGAATTGTACAAAAGACCGTACGGGTAAAAAAAATGTACGAATCATCTCTGGAACAGCCTTTACGCACCGTCCGTACGGATGTAAGCAGCGTTTTACGGCCCAGCTAGTACGATCCGTCCCTTCGGCACTCCGTACGGCTCTTTATTTACGGGAGCCAAAAAACAGCCGTAAAAGCTGATTCCCCAGGGGTACGAGTCGTACAGGCCCCCTCGTATGTACGCACCGTACTCCCACCCCCGTATGTACGCACCGTACCCCCACCCCGTATGTACGCACCGTACTCCCACCCCTGTATGTACGCACTGTACCCCCACCCCCGTATGTACGCACCGTACCTCCACCCTCCCTGTATGTACGCACCGTACTCCCACCCCCATATGTACGCACCGTACTCCCACCCCGTATGTACGCACCGTTCTCCCACCCCCGTATGTATGCACCGTACCCCCACCCCCCGTATGTACCCACCGTACCCCCACCCCCATATGTATGCACCGTACTCCCACCCCCGTATGTACGCACCGTACTCCCACCCCCGTATGTATGCACCGTACCCCCACCCCCGTATGTACGCACCGTACCCCCACCCCTATGTATGCACCATACCCCCACTCTATTTATGTATGCACCATACTCCCACCTCCGTATGTACGCACCGTACCCCCAGCGCTGGGGGTATGGTGCGTACATACGGGGGTGGGAGTACGGTGCATACATACGGGGTGTGGGGGTACGGTGCATACATATGGGGTGGGAGTACTGTGCGTATATACGGGGGTGGGGGTACGGTGCGTACATACAGGGGTGGGAGCACGGTAAACTACCAATAAGGCACAATAAATGACTCATTAGGAGATTTTAGAAATCTATCAAAGTTAACCATTTTTCATATTGTGATTAACATTTTTTTATTTTATTTTAAAAACTGTATATGAATTAGTGTGTTTAAAATTCAGTGTAATGTTGTACCAATTTCTGCCTAAAATGAAAGCCAGAATATTTTCAAATATTTTTCACAATGGTGGAGCAAATTGAAAATGATGTTTTGGAGTCAAATGTAAAAACATGTTTGCTCTATACTAAAGGCGATTAGAAATGTTTCATGCCCTATGCATTTACACATGCTGTATAACTCACTTGAAAATACCCCAAAAGTTGTTTTTTATTTTTTTTGCAACTCATAAGCAAATACTTTCGATGTGATACATTTATAAGCAACTGCAGTACTGAAGCCATAAAAATGTTTTTCACATTTGAAAATTAGTTAAGTTACTTGAAGTGTTACCATTGAAATGCCCAAACAAAAAAAAACAGGCTTTTAGTTTATACAAATAATAGTACATTTCAGTAAATATTAATGCACATTGAGCCATAATTATTTTTTTTTAAATAATAATGAATCAGCTTTTTTTGCTTAGCACACACAATGCACAAATGTTTTTTTGTATTATATTGATTTTTGTGACATAAGTTCACTATTCAAAACAACCAATCAGAACCATTCAGAGGTGTTAAACAGTTCCTGGAGAGATTTTAGAATTATTCTGAGAAATGACACAAATAAGATAGGAACAATAATGGGATCTTACAAAACTGTGACCAAATGAGTTTGTAGATGTCCCCTACATGCATGAGATAATGATAAAACTTAAACCAAACTTTGGAAGTCTTGAAGCAGGTGAAATATGAAAAATTGGAAAATGTTTTGAGAGGAGACTTCATGATCAGTTCTATTTGCACAGATACAATCAAACTATTGTAGATGTCTTTATAGCATCTTCAGGAGCAGGTGAAGGAGACTTTGGCTATATAGTTAGCGAATCAATTGGCCACTGGGTTTTGGGTGGTGAGACCTCGGACACTGATGGACACAGTGGCATGGAGGGTGAGGGGACAAGAATGGAGGGCACCTGCTCATCATCATCTTTCGAGATCTCCACAAGTGACCAGTCCCTAGTGGAGGTGCCAAATGAAACAAATGGCTGCACTTCTGGATGCCATTCATAATTGAATGTCTGGCATGCAGAGATTGCTTGCAAAAATAGCCTCCTTATTGACTGCAGCCTCCCAATCAGCCCAACCTTGTGCGCCAACTAAGGTCCCTTCCTCATCCGAGATCCCAAGTTACAGCCCTATTGCAAGCCCACTCACTTCTTTGCAGGCACCCACTCCAACAGACATATATAAACACAAACACACAAACAAACACAAACAAACAACTAAACAAAATACACTCACTATTGACACTACACCCACAGCCACCAACTGACCCACAAGGACCACAACCACCACCACATCCACAACCACCACTACATCCACAATTACCACCGCAACCACTACCACAACCACCACAACCACCACCACAGCCACCAGCATACCCACAAGCACCACAACCACGACAAAACTCACAACCACCAATACACCCACAAGCACTACAACCACCACCCCAACCACCAGCACAACCTCAATCACAACAACTGCACTGACCACCTCAAACACACACTCATCCAAACCAACCCACTCACATAAAAGCACACCTACATGCAAAAAATACCCACCAAACCCAAAACCACACACTCACCAGAATACAAAACACCAGGCAAGCCACACACATCAAAACATACACAACATACACCAGACCCACATATGGCTGCAAAACATACAGACACAGGCACTGTAACTACACCAACCACCTCAACACCACACTCATCCAAACAATACACTGACACACAAGCACACCTACATGCAAAACAACACCCACCAAACAAAATGCACATAGTCACCCAAACATCAAACACCTGCCAAAAACACACATCAAAACATACACAACCTGCACAAGACCCACATGTAACTGCAAAATAAACACACACACGTTACCCTCTCCAGCTCCCTCTACTTCCCAAAGCCAATCCTTAACCACCCCTCCTTCCCACACATCTTCTCCCGATTTCACTTCTTACCTGTCCCTAACGCCTGTCAAACCTAAACACACCCCTCATAGGAAGGATCATTGAGGTGCCTACTTTATGACAACTAGATGCCCCCTCCTGATTAGGTTACCTTTTGGCAGTCTGTATAGGAAGCAAGTTCTGGGCAACAATCCCACAGGTCGCTGCTGTGCAGTGTGTTTGCCCTCCTATATATATTTTTATAATTAAATATTTGGGAGTAGTATCTTATTTATTAATGAAAGTATTTCATTTTCACAAAATTTGTCCTGACATTCATATACAAGTCAATGATTATTAACAATGTTCATGATGAAGATATGAGATACATATTCTTACTTACATTTATGACTCTAAAGACAAAAGCTTTTGTAAATAACATATTTGCACAGTGCAAACATTAGTGACAAAAATTGTAAAAGTATTCATCATGATAATGGATACTTACACCCCAAAAAAAAAAGAAATGTGACACTAATAAATATATAAGATGTTTTAAGTTTAAAACTAACATTGTTTTACATTTATTGAAAAGCAAACGTTTGGCCTTCTCTAGTGCAAATTCTACATTATATTAATTTTAAATTATTCGAATAATATGGAATGCATATCTATATTATTTGATCGTTTTTGAAAAATGATTACACACCTGTATGGACACATTTTGACATTTGGATTAATGTACATTTTTGTGTTATTGTCCATTTTTATGAAGGCAGCTTGCACCAAATTTGGAAATAAGATAAAATTATACATGTGTTTCTTTACATTTCTTAAATGACCATATTACACATATATGCATTACACATTAGTAACATATTGCTTGCAAGAGTTATCTTTGAATGCATGAGTCCTGAGCTTTTGTAAACAGAGAATTCAAGAGGTAGCAATGTAAAAATAAGCCTACCTTTGATTCTAGCGACGACGGAGTTGATTTGCTTCGTGATCAAGTAGCAGCAGATCGATCGGGTCCATGATGGAAAAGGAAGTGGAAAAAAGTAAAAAGTTGCCGGGTGTGCTGTAAGAATTGGACTGGAATTACATGTGTTGTGCATATTTTGCACATTTGGGGATGTGTGCATGGGATGGGAATCAGGGCAGATATATTTTGCATGCATCTTACCTTGGCTGCTAGATGCAGGGTCGGAGCTGTCAATGTCAGCCACACCACCGACGCTCTCAGGCAGGAGGGTGGACTCCACAAGCTCCTCGTGGGGTGTTGGCTCTGCTGATGTGGATCGTCCGCCCAGGTCTTGTTTGCCTCCTTGAGTTTGGCTGCCACCCTCTCCTTAGACCTTTGCCGCATTTCGTACCATCGCTTGCGCAATTCTACGACAGTGCGATGAGTAACACCCACAGCATTAACTTTCTCCTGTATGTCCAGCCAGATCTTTCTTTTTCTTGATTCTGGGACTCTCAGTGCCTTTTTGCCAAAGAGGAGCTCATGGCTGCAAACCATCTCCTCTATGAGGACCTCCTGCTCCTTGTCAGAGAATTTGTGTTTTCTCTTCCTCTTCTCACCCTCCTTGCCCTCATGTTGCTTCTGGGACTCCATTGGGGTTTGTTCTCTCCCGGGCTGGCCCCTCACACTCTCCAAACAGCCTCTGAGTGTGGCTCAGGTAAGCAGGTGCAGCAAATCACTCCCACTTCCTGGTTTTGATGTCATCAGGCTGCACCTGTATAGCAGATTCCCGCTTTTGCGATTTCTTAATTTGCGAATTTCGCAATTAAGGAATCGCAAAGCATGTTTCTGAGAATTGTTAGCGAATTTTAAGTAATCGCTAAACATTAGCGATTTTTTAAATACATCCCGATTTGCGAATCTCAAACTGCAAATCGCAAAATATCGCAATTTGAGATTCCCAAAACGGGAGTTTCATACATATGCCCCTTACTCCCTTATATGTTCTGGTGGTATTTGGTAGATAATTTAAAAGTTTCTTCTAACACCATTTCACTTTTAACAATTGACAAGTTTCCTTTGGGTCACAGTAATTCCAATCATCTCTTCTCTAGAGGCATTATAATTGTTGCTTCAAATTTGTAGCGGATGCATTGGAAATACATTTACTTGTATTTACTTGTAGCATGCCGCATACTTAATCACTTCTAAATGCAGTTCAGTGAAAGATATCATACACAACAGCCAAGATTTGGTGTTGAGCCTGTTATAACCTCAGTCCTTTTTGGAAACATACGTTGAATGACTGCAATTTATTATTAAGTGTTGGATAAATATGCTACTGCACTCTTAATTTAGGCATTAAAAAAAGAGACATGGTATTGGACCTGATTCACAAAGAGCGTTTGTTACAATGCAAAGTAGTACTACTATTGATTACAAAATGGAATTCAAATTCTTATGCCTAGAACACTCTATCTCTCCTAACTCATCTGTGGGGAGGTACTCACACATGTAATTTTACTACTTAGGGCCCGATTCTGATGTGGTTTGGAAAGCTTCTGGACCGAATGGGTTTGGGAATGGTTTCAGACCGAATCGGATCGGGAGAGTCCAACTGATCAAGTACGATGCATCCGGATGCTTCCAGATGTGATTTGGTTGGACTCCCATTGACTTCAATGGGAGCCTTTGTTGCAACCGAATGCAAAGGCTCCCATTGAAGAAAGCGGTGGCTGGGGAAATTGCGAACCCTGCGATGGGCCGCCCCTGGCGCCTGCCACACTGTGCATGGCTGGTAAGGGTGGCACCATGGGTACCCCCCTGGGCCCGATTGGGAAGTCTTGGTGCACGGGGGCCCACTACTGGCCTCCAAAGTCTGATTCCGACTGCCGATTCGAAACACAATTCAAAAAGGCTGTCCAAATCCAGCATCGTACTCAGTCCTTCGGAAACTCGTCCCGTAGAGACGTACAATTCTGCTTTGTACGGGTTGGTTATTCAAATGTCGTCTGTTTCGGTTTGGGATATTCTTAACGTCTAACTTGCATCATAGTCGGTCAGTCAGAAACCTTTCTGAGACGGTCGTAAAGCACGTTCCTGATCCGACTTGGACAGAGCAAATGCCATTACGAGGCCTTCCTAACGGCATCAGAATCAGGCCCTCACTAGTAAATGTAGAAGGGATGATGCGGAGATGCTGAAAATATGGGGAATATTATTGACTAAATGGAAAGGTTTTAGGAAGGAGTAAAGAACAGTTAAGTGGGGGCTAGGGAGGGATTTAGATAGGGGCAGACACCAGCACACAAAAGAGTAAATCCATTGTTATTCACAAACTGCACTTCTAAAGTTGTGGTGCAACACCCTTTAAACGAAAAAATGGATGGAAGGACTTAAACAGAACCCATATACAAAAATCTGAAAATGAATTGATATATTTTGACATGTTAAATATATATATATATCCGCTGGACTTAAGAATAGCACTCCACAAAGGTAATTTCAACAGAACCTTTTATTTACGGAGCCGGCATTAACATCCCGATCAATCATTATCCCTGATGCGTTTTGGTGCAGCTGCATCTTAATCATAGGGAGGGAGAGCTGGCAAACCTGGAACACACTGCAACATGTTTTCCCCTTCTTGGCATTCACTCTCCAGTGAGTGGCATGCCGGGAGTTGCATTACCGCTTCTTCCCCATCGGTGGGGTCCATATGTTTTACCAATTATAGAACACCCCAATTCTTTATTAATGTTTCGGACTCTCCGGTGGGCCTCAGGTCTGCTAGTCCGATTCCCAGTCTCAAATCCTTTGTGCTGCTTGTAAGCTGTAATACAATTCACAGTCATGAAAGCCTGTAAACCAGTGTGTCAGGCGGTGCAATCATTCACGGCCGGAGCCGCCGTGTGTCAACATCTTCAAGCAAAATGTCCCCGAGCTTAAGGATGCACTCCACAAAGGTAAGTTCAAAAGAACCTTTTATTTACAGAGCCTGCATTAACATTCCCGATCAATCATTGAGGTCTGGCAACCCTAGCGGGACAATGCAGTTGCATTTACTAACTGCACTCATTTTAATTGCGAAGACTTATCAAACATGTTATATTTACTGCAAAATTAAATAATGTTTTCTTTCTTCAAAGAGTAATTTTTATTGTCTTGGCATTCATCAGTTTCATACAGAATTTATGGATGTATTTTTTTTTTTAGTCTTCATAGCTTTTAAGCTTTATTTTTACCTTTTAGCTGAGACTTGAGGACCTCCTTCATTAAAAGCTAACTAATGGATAGCTGAAAGTTGCTGAGTATTACAACTACATCAGCTACGAGAGCACTCCCACTCGGCCTATGTCTGATTCACTAGTGGCTTAAGGAAGCTCACTGGGCTCCCTTTTGCTGCATTATCACAGTTATTACAACAATTTTGTGTTCAAATCCATTCTTGTTTATTAAATTCATTTTATCAAAAGTTAAAAAAGATTTTTAGGTACAAGAAACATTTCTTTTTTATAATTTTGGTCTTCTGTGTGCTGTATTACTATATAAAATTGATCATTTCAACATTTCCAATTGGTATACATTATGTACCTAGTTTACATAGAATAACCCCATACTGTGATCCACCTTGCACCATAACTGCCTCACATCACATCACAACCGTACCTAACATACTCATACATACACACCTCACACACATCCTTCGTCCAGCTATAAAGGCATACAGTTGTTTTTTTAATCATGGATGAAAGTCCTTCATTGATTATTTATGATTATTTTGACAACTGAGTATCCATAATGTCGACGTACGTTTCGGTGGGTAAGTAAATTCACAACCACCTTCTTTACGACCTCTCCTTGACAATTTAATTTCTAACGGTGGGTGCTCGGGTATCCAGAACGGAGTGATTGTAATCACAATCACTGATTGGAGTCTGATGCGCAATTGGGGAAACTTTTCCACAAAATTGAGTTTTTTGTAATCTCTTCTGTAGCTATGTTGTTTGTCTGTCTCTGTGACTTTTTTAGTATAAGTTATTTTGGTCCAACCTTGTCATAAGGAAGATCAATGAGGTTTAATTTGCTTTACCCCATTTTGCCTCATGGGGGTGTAGGCGAAATTTATGTTGAGTTTCAATGTTTATCCATTAGCCTTTCTCCAATCAGTGTCATTATTCTGATATCTTTCTGACCATCTGTGTTGCCGATCGTTTTCGTCCCGCTATGAGTAAAGGAATTGCTGAGTATTAAACAGTTAGCCAGCACTCCAATACATACATTTAAATGCACAATGAACTTTGTTACATCTTCATGTATGGATCTTTTAAGATCCACATCACATTAGTTATTTTTACCAGTCCACCAATGAAAACTGCAGATGCAAATATGAAATGTGCACAGGCTAAACTCTTGTACTGAAACATGGCAGTTGCTTTCCTCTATCACTAAGTCAATTCTAAACCCAGAAATTCCATATTCCCCTAATTATATACCCAACAGGTTCTGCATATGAATATTGCAAGTGCCCTTCCTAAAGCCAAACCCGCTACGAATTTGCAAAGCTAATACACCTGGCTATATTATAAGTAAAAGTACTACTGTTGAGTTTTTGTGTTTGTCTGTTCATGTAGATTAGTGAGTTGGTGAATATGAGAGTGTCAACGGCTCGAAGGCTCAGTGGGTGAACAGATTGATGAATAAATGAGTCACAGAGAGTATGGATAATTAATATGTGATTAAGTGCATAAATGGTTGAAGGTGTGAGTACATGGATGAATGTTTGAATAAGTAAGGGTATCGATGGATGGTTAGATGAATGTGTGAATGCGTGAAATTATAAATGTTTGTGAGAGTGATTGGATGAGTAATGACACGTTACACCATTCGTACAGTCTGAGGTCTCATACAGCATTAGTGATATAAAATTAGAATAATTATCAATATAATACAAGGGATTTTTTTAATCTCTGTATAAACGCCAGAATCTAATTTCATTATAATCGGCGATGTGTGATGCGCCCAGTCACTGATTATAAAGAAAAGACTTCAGAAATTGACTATTAAAAGCTATTACAATAAATTTGTGACATCACAATGTCTTCTGCCAGAGCTAGCAGCTGCGATGTAAGGCAGGTCAGGTAATGGGGCATAATTGAAGCAGCTGCTTCAATCAACAAAAACTGAACTTTGTTTTTCTTTCTTCTGTTCTATTTTTGACTCATGATGACAAGTAGAGAGAACATGTTCATTGTTTCACTTCTTTGATAGAGAAAAGCTATAATCTTTCGGCATGTTTCTACACATTTGAGCTAGTGCAGCTTTTTTGTTTAAATGACTTCAATTGAACTATTTCTAAAACTGTTTGCAACAAATATCTAACAGGTTTTTGATGTTTAACTTTGCACTGGATGTTTTATTTTCATTCTTCATGTTTGCAAGCATTGTTGCTCTTTCAAATGAAAAAACTGTGCACCACTTTTTTTACGTGGTTTGTTTCAAAGGTGATGGTGTGACCATGTATTATATCGGATAAAGTACCCCCTGGCATACATGATAAGGATAGTGCAAGTTACCTCGGAGTTCCATAACCTTCAAAAGGAGCTCTGCAATCGGCCTTGTTCCGCTCTATGGTTATGGAACTCCTTTGTGACTTGCAACATCCATATAATGAACAGCAGGGGGCACTTTAGCCCTTATATTGTGCCAGTTGACGGATTAGACCAGCCTAGACACTACTGTGCCAAAACTACCCATTGTGTAAAGAATTACCCTCATTATTGTAGTTTGATCACCACACAAGCATGCGATCCGCAATGCCAAGAATGCCCACAATATTTCAAGATTTGGCCCCATTATGCATGTTCAGTTTTGCCCTATAACTAAGTAATGCTTAGTGTACGTTCAGATGTACGCCGTCACTCACCAATCCTTAGTGCCTATAGAAATTTGTATCATTATTCATAATCACAGAGTGTATTCAGGTCTCAGCATTCATTAATATGTTTTCAGATTTGCACAATTAGTCAATCGTCATCTGCTCGTTCCCAGATTGTATCATCACTCCTTAGTGAATGTTTACATTTGACTCATCACTAGTAATCCTTATTGCTTGTACAGATTGCACCATCACTCACTATTTTTCAAAGCATGGTCAAAATTGCCTTAAGAAATCTTAAAGTCTTGTCTGAATGACTACAATTGCACCACTTCACACCATAACCTAGTAATCCTGTATGTGTTCATATTTGCTCCATCACTCGGTAATCATCAGTGCATGTTCAGATTTGCACCATGGCCCACTAATCATCATTACCTTATTACATTTTATAAGTGTCATTTCCAATTGGGAACAGATAAACCCTTCGAGTCTGGTGTCTCTGGAACACAATTTAAAATCCAAACTTATGGTGAAGTCAAATTTTAAAAAGCGATTCTGAAAATGCCACTTTTAGAAATTTGGTATTTTATTGCTTTAGCCATTTGGTGCTTGTAGCCTGTCTCTAATTATATGACTGAGTGTAGTTTGCAGTGGGCTTTATCTATCCTCTTAGTCAGGCACACACAATGGGAGCTTAGGTGTGTCTCAATGGGCCATCTCTGACAGGATGGGAGGTGGAGCTGTGCCCAGGGAGGAGCTGGGCACAGCTTCACTTACACCTAAATAGGCTGTGTCTGGGCCACACACAAAGGGGTGCATATCCCCATGTAGTGAGCCTAGAGCCAGGGCAGGGAGGGTGAACATCTGTGCACTTCAAAGGCATGTCTTTGAAGCCTTCCCTACTTCAAAGGCACCACTGGGTATAAGTTATGGACCTCACACACCACCACTTCAGTACACTTTGTGACCTGTGGATACTCTCTGCCAGGAAGAATCTGTGCTGCTGAAGGACTGCCACTCTGTTGGACTGCACTATAGTGGGCCCCTGCTGTGCTGATCTGCTGCCTGCTGCCCTCTTACCTGGCTGAGAAGGAATGGATCTGCATCTCTTGACCCTAGACTCCAGAATGACTCCAAGGGCTCGTTTGCAGGCCTTCTGATCTGAAACCTCAGGGACATAACAGTCTTCCAACCCCTTCACCTGACTCTGCCATCTGTAAGTCTACCCTGCCAAGGGTACTGATTGATACACATTTTCTGTGCCCACCCGTGACAATGCAGCCGCTTTTCCTTGAGCCTGTCCGATAATTTATAACAAAATCAAAATCGGTGAAATACAAGGACCCTCAAAGCTGTCTTGGGAGTCAACATTCTTGCTGATTTTAAAAACTTCAAGTTGCGATGATCAGTGTACAAGATTACAGAATGTCTAGCTCCCATAAGGTAATGTCTCTATTCTTTAAAGGCGTCTTTAATTGACAGCAATTCCTTCTCTGTGATTGTATAGTTAACCTATGGTGGCGTTAACTTCTTTGATTGATAAGCTACTGTCCCATCACCTTGTGCTTTTGTGACAGAACTCCACCGAAGGCCAAGTCAGACGCGTCGGGTTCCACAAAAAATGATTCAGATGGGTCGGCATGGAGCAAGATTGGTGCAGAGGTGGAATCCTTTTTCGAAGAAGAGTAGGCCCTTTCAGCATCATCTGACCACTCAAATGGAATTCCTTTCTTCAAAAGGCGTGTGAGAGGGATCAATTTTTTTGAAAAATCCTGAATAAATCTTTGATAGAAGTTGGCCAAACCGATGAAACTCTGGATTTCCTTCACCGTTCTGGGAGACTTCCATTCGGAGACTACATTGATTTTCTTTTTATCCATGATTACTCCTTCTGGAGAAAGGATAAAGCCTAGAAATTCCACTGATTTCACATTGAAAGCACACTTCTCTAGTTTCATAAACAAACTGTTCTCTCGCAATTTTTGCAGTATTCCTCTCACATGTCCTTAGTGTTCCTTTCCCAAGTTTGAATATATCAAGATGTCATCAATGTATACTATTGCGCATTGACCAATTAATTATTTTATCACATCATTATTAAAATTCTGGAAGGCCGCTGGGGCATTGCATAGACCATAAGGCATGACCAGATATTCAAAGAGCCTGTATTTTGTCCAGAAGGCCGTTTTCTACTCGTCACCTTCCTTTAAGGTCTGGGCAGTGAACTTCGCTTCGTTTGCGAAGTTTGCTGCACTCCGTGGAGCTCACGGAGTGCAGAAAAGTCCGCTTCGCGATGTGCAGCTGAGTTTTTCCATGCTCGCGATCGCGAACGGTAAGTTTGCGATCGCGAATGGTAAGTTCGCGAGCGCAAGCTGCCGCTCGGGTAGAATTTCTACCTGAGCAGCAGGAATACCAGCACAAACTGCAGTTCGCACTGCACTCCGCCACTCGCGGAACTTTGCAGTATATTTTTGTAACTTCGCAGAGTTCCGTGTAGCAAAACTACGCGAACTACGCCCAGGGTTACTTCCTTTATTCTAATTTGGTGATAGGCTCCTCTCAAATCCAGTTCCTAATACACTTTAATTGTGATCCGGTTGATTGCTCTGTAATCAATACAAGTCCTAAGCTCGCCTTCCTTCTAAGGGACAAAAAATAGAGGGGATGAAACTAGAGATTGTGAAAGACGGATGAATCCATTTTCCATATACTTCCGAATATATTCTTTTAACTGTTGATCTTTTTTGGTTAAAGCGTAAATTCTACTACAGGGTAAATTGGAGCCAGGTTCCAACTCAATTTTGCAATCAAAGCTTCTGTGGGGAGGTCATTTTTCCGCTTCTACTTCGTTGAAAACATCTTGGAAATCAGCATACTCCAGAGGGATTTCAGTGATTTGAATCACGCATACTGTTACAAAGCCAGGTTGCTGGAGTTGTTTCATGACTGAATTCTTTTTTTCTAAAGTAATGCTCTTTGCAATATTCCAAATACTTTGCGATTGATCTCGTACTCCAGTCTATCGTTGGATTATGCTCAGTGAGCCAAGGCAGACCTAGTATCAATTGAAATTGAGGGGCATCTATTAGGTTGAACTGTATGGTCTCATGATGTCCTTCTGAAGACGTTAGCTCTATTGGTTCTGTATGGCTTACTATGGGACCTGATGACATATTGGTTCTGTCCACAGCTCGAACTGGTTCACTCTTGTTCTTCTGAATTGCCCTCAAACCCATTTTTTCAGCAAATTTTAAACCACTAAAAATTCCCGTCACTCCAGAGTCTACCATCACAGCGACATCTTTCAATTCTGTTTGTCTGAAGTTTAGAGTCATGGAAAAGGTCAAGTGTGGAGAAGAGGACTGTCATTTTTTTGGCTAGTTGATGAACTATGGGAGTTGTGTTCGAATCTGCATCCATCAGTCCAACTCCTCATACTGATGGTGATGCAAATTTTCCTTCACTGACAATTTAGGTTACTTTGGACATTTCCACACACAATGTCCACCAGGCCACATTAGAGACATTACTCATTTTATCTTCTTTTCTCTTTCTCTTCTTTGGACAATGGTCTTCTCACCGATCCTATTTGTATCAGTTGTACTCCATGATGACATCCTTCCGCAGTTCTTGTATTCTCAGCCTTGGCAAGTTTAAATCTGGGCACACTAGGATGGAATTCTCGCCTTCTTTCTCCTTTCCTTTAGTTTTGACGAAAATGGATTTCCAACACCAAATCAATCAAAGCTGATATTTCGGTAGGTCTATTTGGTACTTGAGCTAGGGCATCCTTCAATTCATCCTTCAGACCTCAGTAGAAAACTGCAGCTCTCTTATTCTCAGGCCATTCAGTTTCAACAACTAATCTGCTGAACTGAGCTCGATATGCCACGAGGTCTTGATTTCCCTGTTTGATTTACAACAGATCATTGTGGGTAGCTTGAGATACTCTTTGACAGTCAAAAATACTGAGAAACTCCTTCTTGAATTCATCGAAATCATATAGAACCGGATCATTTCTTGTTACTAGAGGCATTGACTAAGAGGGGGCATCAGCACTAAGATAGGACAATATGAAGGCCACTCGAGACTGTACATTGTGGAAAATTGCCGGGCGACACATGAAATGCAGGGTACACTGAGTTAGAAAGATTTGTGTCTTTTGAGGGTCACTGTTAAATTGCTCCTGGCAGGCTAGAGGAATTACAGGGGATAAAGAGTGCATCACCTGTGTTGTGACCTTGGGTATAGGACCTGAAGTGGATTGTGGACCTACATCCCCAGTCGATAAAAAAGTTAGGCCTGCACTTACTTCTAAATTACTCACTTTAATTGCTAGACCCGAGGTTTCTCTTCTAGAGGTAACAATCTCCTGAGTAAAATTTGTATTTTCCACTCTAACTGCCATTATAAATGACCTCCAATTCCTCTCCTAATTTCTTAAGGTCCAAATCCTGTGCTATACTGCTCGGGTGCCAGAAATACTGAGCACTTCACTCTATCAGGAATGCTTTCACCTAACTTGTCACAGAAGCAGTATGACGTTAGTCCCAATGCCCCTCTCGGAACCATCCCCCAGCCAAATAACTCTCTCAACTGTCATATCGGCTCCAAAGGGGTAAAGGGGAAGGGAAGTGAGAAGAGACAGCCAAGTCTGGTTGGATTCCTCTCTGAACTCGCCTCAGTCTTCTTCCTTCTGTGATCTTTTGGTTCAGCTTTTACTCAGGAGGAAATCTATACAAGATAATATTTCACAACTACTTACTCCTACTTTCTCCTACTCTAGTGGTCGACATGTTTCCTGCCCTAATGGCATTTCGTCAGGACCTGTGTGTGTTTCTATCTACAGTGTACAGAGGGTGATAATATAACTATCTGGGTCTGGCACCACTAAGGTGTGCCAATCGTCGCAATGGAGCAACCTACCAGTCACCGCCAGTGCTTTTTTCCAGCACTGGCAGTGACTGGTAGGTTACGAACCACCTCAGGCAACATGAAACTATAGCTAATGGGCTAGCCTGTGATACCGCCACAAGCTGATTGAAGCACTAATACCTGTCGCTCTAGGTTGCTCCATTGCGACGATTGGCACACCTTAGTGGTGCCAGACCCAGATAGTGATATTATCACCCTCTGTACACTGTAGATGGAAACACACACAGGTCCTGACGAAATGCCATGAGGGCATGAAACATGTCGACCACTAGAGTAGGAGACAGTTAGAGACAAATACAAGTTACACTAACTGTCCATCTTCCTCTAACTTTTTAATGAGGTGGACAGCTGTCCGGAATAAACACAATTAACAGACTATCCAACCTTTTTTAACTCACTCCACTCATCTACATTCCTTCAGGCCCCTCACACCTACGCACTAAACGGCAAGGAACAAAAGATCTCCACCAAAGAGCCCCTTCACGGGTACCCATCGGGCATTGCACCACCAGCCTGACAAGGAGCAGGCCCAGATGATGAAGCATGACACCTAGCTTGCTGGGTGTGTGACGGCATTAGTTCCTAATATGGGAACTCCCCTTCCCTACCTATAGGTTCATTGAGTCCAGTCATTATTGACGGATTTGAGAATTGACCTCACAAACAAACCATCCTCCTTAGGAACTGCATACCCTTTCTAAATATACTCTACCCGGGGTATGTATGCTGGACCTCACGTAAAAGCCCTTCTGTCCTCCCACTGTTGTTAATAGATTCCTGGCAGAAACACAACACTTTTTGAGAAAAAGACCCATAAAGTATGTACAACATAATGCACTGATACTCAGTATGATGGAATGGTGTTTATGTAAAAACATGTTTATGTTTGATGAAGACATTTTCCAATAGCTAAGAGGGACAGACATGGGTACCTGCTTCACCCCCAGTTGTGCAAATTCGCGTATGCCCTGGTGGGAGGAGCAGGTACTCGGATGAAGTGATATGGAGCAATGGACTGACCATATCATCTTATGAGTCAGATTCATAGATGATCTATTTGTTTTTATGGAAGGGCATTAAGACTGGAGCTAGTCAATTTTCAGAAATAAATGGAAATGCTCTGAATTTATATTTCACCAGTAAAATCGGCAATACAGAAAGCAGGCAACACATTGATAACTATATTATACAGAAAGCCTACTAGCGGCAACATTATTCTGCATACAGAATGCTTCCACCCTGGGCCTCTTGTAAAAAATATCCAGTTTGGTGAATTCTACAGAATAAAAAAAGTGTAAAGTACAGAAGATGACTACACAGAAATAGAAAATCAAATAATATCTCATTTCAAACAAAGAAGATATTCTGATAACATCCCAAAGGCAGCCTCTAATAGAGCCAGGACATGCAAGAGGGAAATTGCACTTTTCAACCATAGGAAACCCAAAACTGGGAGGTCCAGTCTCAGATGTTTTACCATCTACAATACAGCACATCAAAAGTAGAGGTATGCCTTTCAACAACTTTGGTACATCATTCGGAGTGATCTGGTTATAGGGGAGAAAATGACCAGCCACCCCCAAATCACATTTAGAAGAACAAAATCACTGCAGGATCATCTAGTGAAAAGTACACTGACCGCTAAATCCCAGAATAGCACATGGTTAAACCCCAAGAAGGGATTTAACAAATGCTCCAGATGTAAAGCGTATACCGATTGAGAAATATTACACACAGTATGACTCATTTAATGTCAAAATCAAAGTAAGGGGTTGACTTACATGCAAAAGCACATTTATTGTATAGGCACTTCCATGTCCCAAACTATATATAGGTAGTACAACCTTACCAGTCCGCAAACAAATACTCCAGAACATTAGGACAGTAACAAACCAAGATCGCATCAATCCTGCTGTGAGACACTTAAAAAAATTCCATGGGAGCAACATATAAATGCTCAGGTATAGCTGTCTAGCCCAAATTCCCAAGGACATAAGAGGAGGAGATAGAGAAAGGAAACTTAGAAAGTTATGAACCAAATATATTCTTGAGATGGACGGCAAGGAGCTGCAGGGCCTTAATGTAGATGAGGAATTATACGCATGTTTAGAGTTGAGGCTTGTTATCCTTTTCACAAGAAACAGATATTGATGACTTTATTTCTATTTTATTTGCGTTTTCATGATAATGATTTTCTCGTCACACTATTTTATCTAGTATATTGACATGTTGAAATATAATGACACTGACTAGCACTGGGTTACAATATGCATGAGCTACACTATGTCTATAATATCATGGTGCCGTCCCATAAGGGGGTTATTAGAGCTTACTAGCACAAAAAATATGTCATATGGAATAAATTTAACATATGCATTGATTCGCCCGATTATGCCCACTGGGGCAGTATCACCACAGTAATCTATTGTGTAGTGCCCACTGGGGCTTGATTGTTGAATATTACAATGCCCACTGGAGCAAAAATGTATACAAATATGATTGTGTGATAATTACCTCTACATAACCTTTGCTATAAGTCTTGAAATGGTGATAGAAAAACAGATGAATATGATTTATAGCATTGGAGACCTGTTGGTTCCCCGTGATGAGGTATTATATGTGTTACATCATAAGTGCTTGAAAACTTGTTTCAGGATATTGTATTGCATTTGTGAAGGTTAATCTAACAAACCTGTGTAACCAGAATACAATGAAATTCGTTTATTGTTTAAAAATGTTTTTATGGTTTTTACTTTCCATAATGAAATACTTGAATAACAATGTTATAAATTGGCGAATGCACAAACACAAGGGGTTTAGTTCTTTTACTATTTTATGACATTGTGAGATGTCATAGTATTTCAATGTGATTGAATCCAAAATGGCATGTAAAGTCGTGAACAAGGTTTTAGGGATGCAACCGAAATGCTTTGACTCTCATTTCTAAAGTAGATTTCTTTGGTCAAATCGATGCCTAGAGGGCTGTGTCCATTCTTGGAAGGTGGGCAGAGCTTTTGTGTGTGTGTGTGTGTGCGTGTGTATGTATCTATATATACACACACATATATATATATATATATATATATATATATATATATATATATATATATATATATATATATATATATATATATATATATATATATATATATATTCACTGAAAAAACCATAGGTTTCACACATGTTATAGTTAGCTGGACATTTTACTGATAAAAAACCAATGAAATTCCCCCGTTATAGTTACTGTAGGCAACTATAACTCACGCGACCGTAATCCTCTGCTGATGCTAATACTGTATTTAGACACTTATTTGCCCATGTCTTCTTCCATTAAATTTTAGCTATACATATATTACAAATATTTTTTTTTCATAAAGACACATATGTCATCAGCAGAGGATTACGGTCGCGTGAGTTATAGTTGCCTACAGTAACTATAACGGGGGAATTTCATTGGTTTTTTATCAGTAAAATGTCCAGCTAACTATAACATGTGTGAAACCTATGGTTTTTTCAGTGAATTTGCAAGGTTTTTTAAATGCTAATTCCTAACTATAACGTGTGTGAAACCTATGTTTTTTTCAGTGAATTTGTACGGTTTTTTAAATGCTAAGTTACTTTACGCCATTTGTGGCGTGCGCGCCCACTTAACGCAGTTCGTTCCGTGCGCGCACGGTGCGCTTCGCGCACCGTGCGCGCACAGTGAGCACGCGGTGCGCTTCACGCACCGCGTGCCCACGTTACGCTAGATGGGCCATGAACGCACGATGCGCTTCGCGCACCGTGCGCACATGGAGGACATATGATGAGCATCGTTGTGACAGGTAAAATATATGTTTTGTTCATATGGAATAAGCCATGCACAAATGGTGCCCTTCGGGCACCATTTAAACACGGGGTGGTAAGAATGTAGATAATTTTTTTTTTATTATTATTTATTACCGTACGCGTACGGTAAGCGTAATCGGCGAAATTTTCGAAAATATTAAAATTGCCTTTTTTCACTTGGGGGATCGTTGGGGACTCCCTCGACATGGCTAGGTGCTTGGGAGCTGTCTAAACAGCCCCTTTACATGTTTTTGCACTTTGTTTTTCAACCCCCTGTCAGAGTGCGAGAGAGAAAATGGCGGCCGCCGCTTCCTGCTTTCGACCGATTCGAATGTTTACTAAGATCTAACGGCCAATCAGAATCGCGCTCGCGCACGTCACCGTACGCGTACGGTAAGCGCACCGTAAGTGCACCGTAAGCTGGCTCAGATATGTATATTGATTTAAAGGCTATTTTCTCAGTATCTACTGAACAGATTTACACCAAACCTACAAAAGGCACTTCCTTGACCTGAGGACTACCTCTCTGCCAAATTTCATTAAAGTCTGTTCAGCCGTTCGGGCTGTAGCTCTGTCTAAAGGTCCTATGGAAAAATGCATGATAAAAACGCGTTTTGGGACCCCCCTTTTATCTCAGCCCCCGCTTGACGAATCCCCCCGAGACTTTCAGGGTAGGAGCGGAGCTCAACGCCCCACCTATTTTGAAACTTTCGCGAGGATTCGTCGACCGGCGCCAAAGTTATTCAAAATAGAATGTTGCGGATTTCCTATGGAAACAGGGTCCTAACTATAACTATCTACTGGCGACCGCCAGTAGATAATATATATATATATATATATAAATATATATATATATATATATATATATATATATATGTGTATATATATATATATATATATATATATATATATATATATATATATATATATATATATATATATATATATATTACCTACTGGCGGTCGCCAGTAGGTAGTTATAGTTAGGACCCCTTTTCCATAGGAAATCCACAACATTCTATTTTGAATAACTTTGGCGCCGGTCGATGAATCCTCGCGAATTTCTCAAAATAGGTGGGGCGCTACGCTCCGCTCCTACCCTGAAAGTCTCGGGGGGATTCGTCAAGCGGGGGCTGAGATAAAAGGGGGGTCCCAAAACGCGTTTTTCCCATGCATTTTTCCATAGGACCTTTAGAACGAGCTACAGCCCGAACGGCTGAACAGAATTACTAGAAATTTGGCAGAGAGGTAGTCCGTAGGTCAAGGAAGTGCCTTTTGTAGGTTTGGTGTAAATCTGTTCAGTAGATTCTGAGAAAATAGCCTTTAAATCAATATATATATCTGAGCCCGCTTACGGTACGCTTACGGTACGCTTACCGTACGCGTACGGTGGCGTGCGCGAGCGCGATCCTGATTGGCTGTTAGATCTTAGTAAACATTCGAATCGGCCGAAACCAGGAAGCGGCGGCCGCCATTTTGTGTGTTTCACTCAGAAAAAAAAAGAGTGAAAACAAGAAAAGGCGGCAATGAGGAGAGTTACAGACCCCCTTACATTTGTGAGGGGGTCAAAGAAGGACTGTAAAGTACAAAGAAAACATTTATTGATTTTTAAAAAAATCACGGGGTACGCGTACGGTAAGCTTACGGTAAGCGTACGGAAGAAAAAATAAATTAAAAAAGAAATGAAATGCAGATTTAAGAGTTTAGATATTAGTGAGCTCTAAAAAGAGCTGTTGTGTTTATGAAGTCATTTTGTTAGTGGTACCTACAAGTAAGTACCGATGCAGAGTCTAAGGTTCAAGAGGAAGACTCTGTTCCCTTCATCATTGAAGTGCACACCATCTCCTCTATAAATGTCTTGCATGTCATAACGCAAGTTGTTGTGGTAAATGGCACCCATACCATAGTCACGGAGGAAAGCAGAAACAGATTTGTTGATGTGCTTTCTTGCTTTGTCAATCTGCGGACAGAAATGATTGGACCAGTTCCATTTTTGCCTTTGGCATATGTTGGAAAACACAAAGGCAGTTTTAGGGAAAAGTGAAAACAGTTGTGCAAAGGTGTCCTTCATAAGCATTTCCAGACCTACCCCAGTCAAAGTGCCTAGGTCATTGCCACCACAGTGCACTATTATGAGGTCAGGGTGTTGGATTTGCATGAAGGATTTCACCAATGGCATCAATTGGTGCCACTTTAACCCTCTCTGACCAATCCATTTAATGTCTACATTTGGCAAAGCAAGGTCTCTCACCATATCTGTTGTCTCTGCAAACTTTTCACTCCAGAAGACATAGCTGTGCCCTACAATCCACACTGTGAACATCTTCAAAGGAGAACTGGATGCACTCAGGAGGTGTCTTTCAGTAGAATGGCAATATGAAAAGAAAGACAGTTTGGAAATGGAGGCATACATATTTTTTTCAAAACAAAAAGAACTGATTGGCTGTTTCATACCATTCTAGAATAAAAACTAGGCTGTATGTGTAAATTAATAGAAGCATGTTTTGTATTGGTACAAAAAAATGTGTTACCAAAGAACAGTACTATGGATTTGCTGTTAGGTTTGAAAAGTCAAGCACTCTTGCTCTGTGGAATTGAAACATTGTGTGGCGAACTTCTGACCTAACTCCACACAGCAGTGTTCCATGAGCTGTTGCTATGGTAGCAGGCAGAAGTCAAGTTGGGGGAAGGGTACTAGGCAGAAGACAAGTTGGGGGCAGGGTACTTTTGGAAAAGGGTTGGTTTTCAACCAATAGAAATGTGTGATTACATTTGAAAAAAAGGGGGAAGGACTGAGATTTGAAACTTACATGTATATGTGTGGAAAAATAGAGGGAAAGTTTGCCATTATCTGGTTCTGCTGAGAGGAGAGAGGTGAACAGAACAGAGATCCTGGCTCTGATAATCTGCTGTTTGAGTGCCACATTTCTTTCACAACTAACTAATTTTAAAGGTGAGGTTAGAGTTTGAGAGGAGATGTATATGGTAAATTAAGAAATGAATAATAGAAATGGAAATTCTTTTTGTTGAAGTTGCGTTTATCATTTTCTGTTTTGGGAGAAATTTAAATGTGAGGAACATGTAAAATAATATGGACTATGTTTTCACGATAAATTAAGGTGTACTGGAAAAAAAAAGAATAGTTTAAGGGTTTGAGGTTGGACTCAGTAATGCAAGTACATTCAGCATCACTAAGGCTGGTTGCCCTTGCTGGAATGTAGGCAGCCACCCTGGTTACACATGGTGGTGGTCTGAAAAAGCAGTTTGGACATGTGCATTTAAAAAAATCAAAAAAGTGGTTTCATAATGTGTCAGTCTGTAAAAGTGATTTTCACTTGCCAAAAAAAAAGAGCAGTAAGTGTGCATTCAAATTGGCAAAGAAATTTCGTTTTGGGACTAATGTGAAAACATGACTCTGTGTGGAAATAGGAATTACAGGCAGAGATTTATTGCGTTTTTTTCTGGTGATTTCACAGTTGCATTAGTAGGAAAAAGGGGGAGCGATTTTTTGGGGGAAGAAGCAGACTCTTAGCACACACCCATCTGCTTGCCATGTATAATCATGCACAGTATTTACAAGCGAGTGGGGTTTTCAGGTTTTAGTCTGTAATGCAAATACATTCAGCATCACTAAGGCTGGTTGCCCTTGCTGGAATGTAGGCAGCCACCCAGGTTACACATGGTGGTGGTCTGAAAAAGCTTTTTGGACATGTGCATTTAAAAAAATCAAAAAAGTGGTTTCATAATGTGTCAGTCTGTAAAAGTGATTTTCACTTGCCAAAAAAAAAAGAGCAGTAAGTGTGCATTCAAATTGGCAAAGAAATTTCGTTTTGGGACTAATGTGAAAACATGACTCTGTGTGGAAATAGGAATTACAGGCAGAGATTTATTGCGTTTTTTTCTGGTGATTTCACAGTTGCATTAGTAGGAAAAAGGGGGAGCGATTTTTTGGGGGAAGAAGCAGACTCTTAGCACACACCCATCTGCTTGCCATGTATAATCATGCACAGTATTTACAAGCGAGTGGGGTTTTCAGGTTTTAGTCTGTAATGCAAATACATTCAGCATCACTAAGGCTGGTTGCCCTTGCTGGAATGTAGGCAGCCACCCAGGTTACACATGGTGGTGGTCTGAAAAAGCAGTTTGGACATGTGCATTTAAAAAAATCAAAAAAGTGGTTTCATAATGTGTCAGTCTGTAAAAGTGATTTTCACTTGCCAAAAAAAAAGAGCAGTAAGTGTGCATTCAAATTGGCAAAGAAATTTCGTTTTGGGACTAATGTGAAAACATGACTCTGTGTGGAAATAGGAATTACAGGCAGAGATTTATTGCGTTTTTTTCTGGTGATTTCACAGTTGCATTAGTAGGAAAAAGGGGGAGCGATTTTTTGGGGGAAGAAGCAGACTCTTAGCACACACCCATCTGCTTGCCATGTATAATCATGCACAGTATTTACAAGCGAGTGGGGTTTTCAGGTTTTAGTCTGTAATGCAAATACATTCAGCATCACTAAGGCTGGTTGCCCTTGCTGGAATGTAGGCAGCCACCCAGGTTACACATGGTGGTGGTCTGAAAAAGCAGTTTGGACATGTGCATTTAAAAAAATCAAAAAGTGGTTTCATAATGTGTCAGTCTGTAAAAGTGATTTTCACTTGCCAAAAAAAAAGAGCAGTAAGTGTGCATTCAAATTGGCAAAGAAATTTCGTTTTGGGACTAATGTGAAAACATGACTCTGTGTGGAAATAGGAATTACAGGCAGAGATTTATTGCGTTTTTTTCTGGTGATTTCACAGTTGCATTAGTAGGAAAAAGGGGGAGCGATTTTTTGGGGGAAGAAGCAGACTCTTAGCACACACCCATCTGCTTGCCATGTATAATCATGCACAGTATTTACAAGCGAGTGGGGTTTTCAGGTTTTAGTCTGTAATGCAAATACATTCAGCATCACTAAGGCTGGTTGCCCTTGCTGGAATGTAGGCAGCCACCCAGGTTACACATGGTGGTGGTCTGAAAAAGCAGTTTGGACATGTGCATTTAAAAAAATCAAAAAAGTGGTTTCATAATGTGTCAGTCTGTAAAAGTGATTTTCACTTGCCAAAAAAAAAGAGCAGTAAGTGTGCATTCAAATTGGCAAAGAAATTTCGTTTTGGGACTAATGTGAAAACATGACTCTGTGTGGAAATAGGAATTACAGGCAGAGATTTATTGCGTTTTTTTCTGGTGATTTCACAGTTGCATTAGTAGGAAAAAGGGGGAGCGATTTTTTGGGGGAAGAAGCAGACTCTTAGCACACACCCATCTGCTTGCCATGTATAATCATGCACAGTATTTACAAGCGAGTGGGGTTTTCAGGTTTTAGTCTGTAATGCAAATACATTCAGCATCACTAAGGCTGGTTGCCCTTGCTGGAATGTAGGCAGCCACCCAGGTTACACATGGTGGTGGTCTGAAAAAGCAGTTTGGACATGGGCTTTTTAAAAAAACTGAAAAGTGGTTTCATAATGTGTCAGTCTGTAAAAGTGATTTTCACTTGCCAAAAAAAAAGAGCAGTAAGTGTGCATTCAAATTGGCAAAGAAATTTCGTTTTGGGACTAATGTGAAAACATGACTCTGTGTGGAAATAGGAATTACAGGCAGAGATTTATTGCGTTTTTTTCTGGTGATTTCACAGTTGCATTAGTAGGAAAAAGGGGGAGCGATTTTTTGGGGGAAGAAGCAGACTCTTAGCACACACCCATCTGCTTGCCATGTATAATCATGCACAGTATTTACAAGCGAGTGGGGTTTTCAGGTTTTAGTCTGTAATGCAAATACATTCAGCATCACTAAGGCTGGTTGCCCTTGCTGGAATGTAGGCAGCCACCCAGGTTACACATGGTGGTGGTCTGAAAAAGCAGTTTGGACATGTGCATTTAAAAAAATCAAAAAAGTGGTTTCATAATGTGTCAGTCTGTAAAAGTGATTTTCACTTGCCAAAAAAAAAGAGCAGTAAGTGTGCATTCAAATTGGCAAAGAAATTTCGTTTTGGGACTAATGTGAAAACATGACTCTGTGTGGAAATAGGAATTACAGGCAGAGATTTATTGCGTTTTTTTCTGGTGATTTCACAGTTGCATTAGTAGGAAAAAGGGGGAGCGATTTTTTGGGGGAAGAAGCAGACTCTTAGCACACACCCATCTGCTTGCCATGTATAATCATGCACAGTATTTACAAGCGAGTGGGGTTTTCAGGTTTTAGTCTGTAATGCAAATACATTCAGCATCACTAAGGCTGGTTGCCCTTGCTGGAATGTAGGCAGCCACCCAGGTTACACATGGCGGTGGTCTGAAAAAGCAGTTTGGACATGTGCATTTAAAAAAATCAAAAAAGTGGTTTCATAATGTGTCAGTCTGTAAAAGTGATTTTCACTTGCCAAAAAAAAAGAGCAGTAAGTGTGCATTCAAATTGGCAAAGAAATTTCGTTTTGGGACTAATGTGAAAACATGACTCTGTGTGGAAATAGGAATTACAGGCAGAGATTTATTGCGTTTTTTTCTGGTGATTTCACAGTTGCATTAGTAGGAAAAAGGGGGAGCGATTTTTTGGGGGAAGAAGCAGACTCTTAGCACACACCCATCTGCTTGCCATGTATAATCATGCACAGTATTTACAAGCGAGTGGGGTTTTCAGGTTTTAGTCTGTAATGCAAATACATTCAGCATCACTAAGGCTGGTTGCCCTTGCTGGAATGTAGGCAGCCACCCAGGTTACACATGGTGGTGGTCTGAAAAAGCAGTTTGGACATGTGCATTTAAAAAAATCAAAAAAGTGGTTTCATAATGTGTCAGTCTGTAAAAGTGATTTTCACTTGCCAAAAAAAAAGAGCAGTAAGTGTGCATTCAAATTGGCAAAGAAATTTCGTTTTGGGACTAATGTGAAAACATGACTCTGTGTGGAAATAGGAATTACAGGCAGAGATTTATTGCGTTTTTTTCTGGTGATTTCACAGTTGCATTAGTAGGAAAAAGGGGGAGCGATTTTTTGGGGGAAGAAGCAGACTCTTAGCACACACCCATCTGCTTGCCATGTATAATCATGCACAGTATTTACAAGCGAGTGGGGTTTTCAGGTTTTAGTCTGTAATGCAAATACATTCAGCATCACTAAGGCTGGTTGCCCTTGCTGGAAGGTAGGCAGCCACCCAGGTTACACATGGTGGTGGTCTGAAAAAGCAGTTTGGACATGGGCTTTTTAAAAAAACTGAAAAGTGGTTTCATAATGTGTCAGTCTGTAAAAGTGATTTTAACTTGCCAAAAAAAAGAGCAGTAAGTGTGCATTCAAATTGGCAAAGAAATTTCGTTTTGGGACTAATGTGAAAACATGACTCTGTGTGGAAATAGGAATTACAGGCAGAGATTTATTGCGTTTTGCTCTGGTGATTTCACAGTTGCATTAGTAGGAAAAAGGGGGAGCGATTTTTTGGGGGAAGAAGCAGACTCTTAGCAAACACACCCAGCTGCTTGCCATGTATAATCATGCACAGTATTTACAAGCGAGTGGGGTTTTCAGGTTTCAGTCTGTAATGCAAATACATTCAGCATCACTAAGGCTGGTTGCCCTTGCTGGAATGTAGGCAGCCACCCAGGTTACACATGGTGGTGGTCTGAAAAAGCAGTTTGGACATGTGCATTTAAAAAAATCTGAAAAGTGGTTTCATAATGTGTCAGTCTGTAAAAGTGATTTTCACTTGCCAAAAAAAAAGAGCAGTAAGTGTGCATTCAAATTGGCAAAGAAATTTCGTTTTGGGACTAATGTGAAAACATGACTCTGTGTGGAAATAGGAATTACAGGCAGAGATTTATTGCGTTTTTTTCTGGTGATTTCACAGTTGCATTAGTAGGAAAAAGGGGGAGCGATTTTTTGGGGGAAGAAGCAGACTCTTAGCACACACCCATCTGCTTGCCATGTATAATCATGCACAGTATTTACAAGCGAGTGGGGTTTTCAGGTTTTAGTCTGTAATGCAAATACATTCAGCATCACTAAGGCTGGTTGCCCTTGCTGGAATGTAGGCAGCCACCCAGGTTACACATGGTGGTGGTCTGAAAAAGCAGTTTGGACATGTGCATTTAAAAAAATCAAAAAAGTGGTTTCATAATGTGTCAGTCTGTAAAAGTGATTTTCACTTGCCAAAAAAAAAGAGCAGTAAGTGTGCATTCAAATTGGCAAAGAAATTTCGTTTTGGGACTAATGTGAAAACATGACTCTGTGTGGAAATAGGAATTACAGGCAGAGATTTATTGCGTTTTTTTCTGGTGATTTCACAGTTGCATTAGTAGGAAAAAGGGGGAGCGATTTTTTGGGGGAAGAAGCAGACTCTTAACACACACCCATCTGCTTGCCATGTATAATCATGCACAGTATTTACAAGCGAGTGGGGTTTTCAGGTTTTAGTCTGTAATGCAAATACATTCAGCATCACTAAGGCTGGTTGCCCTTGCTGGAATGTAGGCAGCCAGTCCACCCAGGTTACACATGGTGGTGGTCTGAAAAAGCAGTTTGGACATGGGCTTTTTAAAAAAACTGAAAAGTGGTTTCATAATGTGTCAGTCTGTAAAAGTGATTTTAACTTGCCAAAAAAAAAGAGCAGTAAGTGTGCATTCAAATTGGCAAAGAAATTTCGTTTTGGGACTAATGTGAAAACATGACTCTGTGTGGAAATAGGAATTACAGGCAGAGATTTAATGCGTTTTGCTCTGGTGATTTCACAGTTGCATTAGTAGGAAAAAGGGGGAGCGATTTTTTGGGGGAAGAAGCAGACTCTTAGCAAACACACCCAGCTGCTTGCCATGTATAATCATGCACAGTATTTACAAGCGAGTGGGGTTTTCAGGTTTCAGTCTGTAATGCAAACACATTCAGCATCACTAAGGCTGGTTGCCCTTGCTGGAATGTAGGCAGCCACCCAGGTTACACATGGTGGTGGTCTGAAAAAGCAGTTTGGACATGTGCATTTAAAAAAATCTGAAAAGTGGATTCATAATGTGTCAGTCTGTAAAAGTGATTTTCACTTGCCAAAAAAAAAGAGCAGTAAGTGTGCTTTCAAATTGGCAAAGAAATTTCGTTTTGGGACTAATGTGAAAATATGACTCTGTGTGGAAATAGGAATTACAGGCAGAGATTTATTGCGTATTGCTCTGGTGATTTCACAGTTGCATTAGTAGGAAAAAGGGGGAGCGATTTTTTGGTGCAGAAGCAGACTCTTAGCACACACCCAGCTGCTTGCCATGTATAATCATGCACAGTATTTACAAGCGAGTGGGGTTTTCAGGTTTCAGTCTGTAATGCAAATACATTCAGCATCACTAAGGCTGGTTGCCCTTGCTGGAATGTAGGCAGCCACCCAGGTTACACATGGTGGTGGTCTGAAAAAGCAGTCTGGACATGGGCTTTTTAAAAAAACTGAAAAGTGGTTTCATAATGTGTCAGTCTGTAAAAGTGATTTTAACTTGCGAAAAAAAAAGAGCAGTAAGTGTGCATTCAAATTGGCAAAGAAATTTCGTTTTGGGACTAATGTGAAAACATGACTCTGTGTGGAAATAGGAATTACAGGCAGAGATTTATTGCGTTTTGCTCTGGTGATTTCACAGTTGCATTAGTAGGAAAAAGGGGGAGCGATTTTTTGGGGGAAGAAGCAGACTCTTAGCAAACACACCCAGCTGCTTGCCATGTATAATCATGCACAGTATTTACAAGCGAGTGGGGTTTTCAGGTTTCAGTCTGTAATGCAAATACATTCAGCATCACTAAGGCTGGTTGCCCTTGCTGGAGTGTAGGTAGTCACCGAGGATACACATGGTGGTGGTCTGAAAAAGCAGTCTGGACATGGGCTTTTTAAAAAAACTGAAAAGTGGTTTCATAATGTGTCAGTCTGTAAAAGTGATTTTCACTTGCCAAAAAAAAAGAGTAGTAAGTGTGCATTCAAATTTTCAAAGAAATGTCGTTTTGGGACTAATGTGAAAACATGACTCTGTGTGCAAATAGGAATTACAGGCAGAGATTTATTGCGTATTGCTCTGGTGATTTCACAGTTGCATTAGTAGGAAAAAGGGGGAGCGATTTTTTGGGGGAAGAAGCAGACTCTTAGCAAACACACCCAGCTGCTTGCCATGTATAATCATGCACAGTATTTACAAGCGAGTGGGGTTTTGAGGTTTCAGTCTGTAATGCAAATACATTCAGCATCACTAAGGCTGGTTGCCCTTGCTGGAGTGTAGCAGTCTGGACATGGGCTTTTTAAAAAATCTGAAAAGTGGTTTCATAATGTGTCAGTCTGTAAAAGTGATTTTCACTTGCCAAAAAAAAAGAGCAGTAAGTGTGCATTCAAATTGGCAAAGAAATTTCGTTTTGTGACTATTGTGAAAAGAAATGTAGTAATATATTTAAATAAAATAAAGGAATTTTTTTTTTAGTTTTTTTCAGGTATTGCTGAAGAGCAGTGAACAAAATTTAAGATGCCTACAAAATCCAGAGTTCAAAAAACGCTAAAAAAAAACCTATATTTGAAGACAACTAGAGGACCAAAGTTAGTAGAAGATGCTGATGTTGGGAAAAAGAAAAAATCTTCTGGTAAGCACAAAAAACAATTTCTTAAAAATATATTCAAAAGAATGAAAAATGTACAAAATGTCTGTACTCGAAAGGATGTTTTTAAAAAAAAAGGAGAGGAAAAAATTGACAATTTAGTTAATGCAAATATACCTTCAGCAACTGAAAAGATTTATATAAATAGAAAAACAGCGTTTAAAGAGATACGTAGAAAAATGTTTCAGAGAAGAGTTATGTCTAATTTGATGAAGGATGTGAAGAAATATAAGAAAAAGACAAAGTTTTATAAAAGAAAAAAAGAAATAGAAGCCATTGCAGCAAAGGCATTAGAATTAAAAAGGAAACTATTCATATTAATTTTGAATAGGATGCGTACATTAGACAAAATGGTTAATGTACTGAAATCACATAGCAAAAGGAAAAGAGTAGTGAACAGAACAAACTTTTGTAAAGTGTTTTTAGGCAAGTGGATGCATAGTTCAAGTAGTGAACCTTTTTTTAATGAAGAAAGC
Organism: Triturus cristatus; assembly: GCF_964204655.1. Lineage (NCBI taxonomy): Eukaryota > Metazoa > Chordata > Amphibia > Caudata > Salamandridae > Triturus > Triturus cristatus. The sequence goes on from NC_140590.1 coordinate 1,579,264,585, forward strand.
TATTTTCAAAGTAATAGTTTGCTGCATGCAGTTGACACCAGAGGTCGTTCATACGAAGTAAAAAATGGTTGCATAATGGAGAAGGAGATAATGGTTCCAAGAGATGAGGTACAAGTGATGGCAGATGAGGCAATGGGGAGACATCCTAAAGCCCCAGTGTACACTTGGAATTGTAGTAGTATTTGCACTGTGCGTCAGGAATCTATTGACAAATTTCGAGAGTTTCTAAGAGAATATAGTAAAAAAAGTATAAAACAGAAGATTAAGGTGCTTCAAAGTCTGGATCCATGCAGAGTGAGAGAGAATACTGGTTTGCAGGGTCATTCTCTGGCTTGTCTATCTAGAAAAGTGTGCAATAGTGTTTTCCATCATTTTAGGATGCTGGCTGTTCATCATACTGAAATGAGAAAGTTTGTGAGACGGTTGTATTTTGCTAAAAGTCCAGCAATAAAGTTAAATGAATTGAATAGGGCTCTGTTCCGAGGAATGGTATAAGATGTAGAGAAGGTTGTTGATGAAATTCAGTTTTGTTACTTTGGTCCTGAACAAAACAGTGCAGGAGAAGGACACACTAAATGAGGAAGAAGTGGAAGAGAATGTACAACCATTTGTAAGTAAGACATTTAATGATCACATAACAAAATTTGAAAAAATCTCTAATGAAAGACCAAATATTACTTGTATTTGTTGCCGCAGAACTCATTATAGAAAACAAACCAGGTATGTTGATCTGTACAGAAAGAGTGAAAATGAAGATAATTATAAGTGGAAGGATTTTGCCACATATATATTTCTTGAAAATTGTTTTGAATTGGGTGAAGTTCAGCGTATTTGTAAATACTGTTACAACAAGTTAGAGGAAAATAGAATGCCGACCAGAGCTGTACATAATAATTTAGAATTGGATGCTATTCCTGCTGAACTTTCTGAATTAAATACTTATGAGTCTATACTCATTCAATGTGTTCATCCGTTCCAGACCATAGTACGTATGGAGCCCAAAACTGGTAAATTACCTCCTTCTGATTTACTGAGAGGTTTAAAAGGTAGAGTGGTGTATTTGCCCTTGGATTTGAAAAAAAATATGGAAACTATTGATGCGGATACTTTGGAAACTGAACCATTAGTTATTCTGGTTAATGGTGTACCTACAAAGAATAAGAAGATTTGGCAGGAGCTGGTAGATGTACGGAAAGTACAAAGAGCAAATTTGTATTTGAAAAGGAATAACAAATGGTATGAATCAATTTATATAGAAGAAGAAGAAGAAGAAGATTTACAAGAAGACACAGAAACACCAACTGGACAAATTGAAAAAGTGGACAAGTCAAAGGAAGAAGAAATTTATGAACATTTTAGCATACATCCTCTTCATTCAAAAGAAGTTATGGGAGACAATATTGATCTCTTTCAGATGAAGAAAGCAAAAGGGACTCCCGTGAGTGTATGGGAGGAGAGCTTGGAAGCTCGATGTTTTCCCCAGCTGTTTCCTAAAGGAAAAGGAGGACGATACGATGAACGTCCAGAACAGATTCCAGCTTCTGAGTATCGGACTACAAGACTATATGCTGAAGATCCCAGATTTCGACAAAGTATTCCTTATTTGTTCCATCTTTTATTTGAAAGCGACTTGTCTGCACTGTCTTATGCAGTAAATCACATTTTAAAAAGTGGAGTACATTTACAAAATGTGTCTGCTAAGGATTTTATGGAGAAAGTGCAGCACCGAGATGATCATTTGGAAACACAACTGATCAATCTGATGGCTTGTCAGCGTGGGACAAATGAATATTGGTACCGACGCCATGGTGAATTAAAATGCATGTTACGGAATTTAGGAACTCCAACATGGTTCCTTACCCTAAGCTGTGCCGAGTACGCTTGGGATGATTTACTGGATTTTCTACGAGAGGCAAATTCAAACATTAAAAACATTGAATACAAGACAGCAGGAGAACTGTGCTCATTGGATCCGGTTAATGTTTGCAGATATTTCAATCATAGATTTGAGGCTATGATGTCCTTCACCTGCAATAAAAAAAATCCACCTCTTGGAGAAGTAGTGGATTTCTTTTGGAGAAAAGAGTACCAGGCAAGAGGTGCTCCTCATATTCATATGCTGTTGTGGATCAAGGATGCCCCAAAGTTTGGAACAGATACTGATGAAGCAGTGTTATCTTACATTGAAGAATATGCAACATGTGCTATACCAAAAAGCACAGAAGAGAAAAAGTTAAAGGAGAAAGTTTTACGTTTCCAAAGTCATCGGTGTGGAAAATACTGTCGACGGAAATACAAGAGCAAAGAAAAATACTACACTAAATGTCGATTTGGATTTCCTAGACCTGTTCTTTCAAATGGAAGAGTTAACAGTTTTATGTCAGCTGTGAGACATACTATCACAAGAAAATCACCTAAGAATACCTACAACCTTAAAAGAAAAGAAGAATCAAAAAATATAAATGACTACAACCCAGTCATTTTATCCATGTGGAACGCTAACATGGATTTACAGTATGTAGCTGACAATTCCATTGCTGTTGCTCGATATGTAACGTCTTACATTACGAAATCAGAAAAAACAGAATTGAAGGAAATGTGGGAAGAGATTTCTCACGAGAAGACTGTCAGTAAGAAGCTGTACAGTTTCAGTTTGAAGATGTTATCGCATCGAGAAATTGGATCCTACGAATGTTCAGATAGGTTATCTTCTGCAAGTCTCTACTCGAAGTCAAGAAGAATATTTTGGGCAAGTTTAGGCCTTGCAGCAATGAGAAATCGGGTACTGAAATCTGTAGGAGAAATTGAATATTTGGCCGAGAATGACCCAGAAAGTACAGATATTTTGAAATCAAACATGTTGGACACTTATTATCCCAAGAGAAGTCATCATCTGGAGAACATGTGTCTCTATGAAGTGCTGCAGAACTACATTTATTCACGGAAAGCTGCAGAAGACATCAACAATGGAAAATATAAAGTCGTTGGTGAAGAAGGATGTTTGGTGACGCAAACAAAAGGAAGTTTGATAAATCACCGGAAGCTGAGTTGTGACACTACTGACAAGAAGGAATTTTACTACTTGGCTCTTTTACAGTTGTTTAAACCATGGCGTGCAGAGGATGAACTACTGGGAGAATTTCAAAGCTATGAAGATTCTTTTAATGCTTGCAAAGACAGCATACAATGCAGTACATTCTCAACTTATCTGCAAATGTTAAATGAAGAAATTGAACAGGAAACTACAATTGCAGCAGAAATAGCTAGAGACAGTTCTCAGGACAGCCAAAGTTCAGGAACACTCAGTCAAGATCCCCTAGGACAACCAATCGTTGAAAATGAAGCATCAATAGCCATGAATGAAGTGGAAACGGCTATGAATCAAGCTCAAGAAGAATTTATAGACTTAGAAAATTTGGAAAGACAACTGAATCAAGAGCAGCAACAAATTTATGAAGAGATCAAAAACAAAATTGATCACGGATTTCTACATGAAAAAAAAGAGTGCTCATGCACATCATTTCATCCAATCAGGATGTATGTAAGCGGACAAGCTGGAACTGGAAAAAGTTTCCTAATAAAAGTCATCAGAAGCTACCTACAGCAAAAAACGGATTCTACTTTGTCTTGTGTGGTTACTGCTCCAACTGGGTTAGCAGCATATAACATAAAAGGAATCACTTTACATCGTTTGGTAATGTTACCAGTGGAGCATGAGAACAAAATACAATACAACAAGCTAACTGGAGAAGCATCCTTGGAAGTTTCAAGAGTATTGAAGAAGATGCAAGTTCTCATTATTGATGAGGTGAGCATGGTATCAAACTTAATGCTTGCCTTTGTGCATTTAAGAATGCAGCAAATTTTGAAGACAGACTATGACATGTTATTTGGTGGAAAACACGTCATAGTTTTTGGAGATCTTCTGCAGCTTACTCCAGTTAAAGGACAACCAGTATTTAATACTGTCACACATGAAGACACAAAGAAGTCATTGGGAAGCATCGGAAATACAAATATTTGGTCCTTCTTTGAGTACAAGGAACTTACTACTAATATGAGGCAAGCAAGCGATGAAGAATATGGAAGTATTCTGAAAGATATCAGAATTGGACTACTCACAGAAGTTGGCAAAAAAGCATTATAGAGTCGGCTGCTACATAATTTATTTCCAAAGGAAGAAATAGTTGCAGAGAAAATATACAAGAATATTGCAGAAAACAAAAGTGTCATCTGCTTAATGCCACGTGAATGCTCAATATTTAATGAGGAGCTTTTGAAATTGGAAAAGGAAGAGATCAGGAAATTGGAAGCAGTGGACAAAATTGAGGATGGAAGAATTACTGTCACAGTAACAGGCAAACTGAAAAATAAATTGGACTCACTAGAGAAGAACATCTCCAAAACAGCTGGATTAGAAAAAAATCTATATGTTTGCAGGAACTGTAGAGTATTTTTAAGAAGAAATTTGGATGTTGAAAAAGGTTTAGTTAATGGAGCTATGGGAAGAGTTGTGGGTTTTATTAATTATCAGAAAAAAGAAGGAATTGAATGTTTAAAAATAAAATTTGATCAGATAGAAGAAGTTAAAGATATTTGTCGTTGTACAGTTCGTTTCATGCTTGTGAAAGACTTATATGTACGTAGGAAGCAGTTTCCGTTTTCTCTAGCATATGCTGTAACTATTCACAAGTCTCAAGGATTGACTGTAGATTGTGCTTTTGTGAACATTGGTTCAACTGTGTTCAAAGAAGGTATGGCATATGTTGCTTTGTCACGAGTGAAAACATTATCAGGTTTATTCATGATAGACTTTGATGATTCAAAAGTTAGTGCTGATACAAACTGTGTAAAGGAGTATAATAGATTAAGAAGAAGCTATGCTCCTCATTTAGGTCAGTATCCTGTGTTGGAGAAACGTGTAGTTTCTCGTAAAAGAAAAAATGAGAATATCTGTAATGAAGATGTAGAGAAGAGGAAAAAAAAGAGGAGTGATGTAATTGCAAGCAAAAAGAAAAAGGAAAATGAAGAACAGGTTGTAGGATGTCATTTTGAAAATAGCTCTGGTGTCAACTGCTACGCAAATGTAGTGCTGAATGTTGCATTTTATCTGGAAAGTTTGCAAGAGCAGATAATAGTAAATCAGGGAAAAAGATTCTGTTCAGAGCTGAGTCTCCTTTTTCAAAAGCTGAGTAAAGATAAAACTCAAATAGAAAGTGCTACTGAAATTAGAAAACTTTTAGATATATGTTCAGGACGAACACAGTTTTCTCAAAATGAACAGCAAGATGCACACGAATTTTTGATGTATTTTCTTCAGGTAGTGGAAGAAGAAGGAGTTCCCATTGAAATTTTTTTTGGTCTCTCTTATAAATGGGAACATAGTTGTGAAAATTGTTATAATATATGTGGCTCTAATGGTGATAATGAAAGGTTTATTTATTTGACATTGCCAGAGAGTAAAACAGTCACTTTTGCAAAATTAGTTAAAGATGCTAATCATAGCATGAAATGTGGTGAGTGTAAATCTGACATGTTTTCAACATTAATTTTAAAGGAATACGGACAGTATGTAATTTTAATGATGCAACGATGTAGAGCTGATGGTTCAAAATTGGATACTTTAATAAAGAAGTTTACAGGACAGCAATTATCAATTTCAGGAAAAACTTTTGTAACTGTTGCAATAATTTTCCATGATGGACCTACTGTTACTTCTGGACATTACACAGTTTATCTTAAATGTGAAAAAGGCTGGACACTGTGTAATGATTCCCAATTGATTTTCAAACAACGTTTGCCTTTTGATTTAGCAAATTCCTATCTAATCTTCCTGAAACCTAAATTTTAGAGAGATTTGGCAAGATCTGGACAAAATAATTTTACCATTTTACTGGATTACCATTGCAATTTTGTAAAAAAAAGATTTTTTAAATTATCATTTGGCCTAATGGAAAGATAACCAATTGTAATGTGGACTTTTTTAATTTTTAATGAAACTTTCAAAAACCAATAATTTAGAGATAATCGGTAACATCTGCACAATTTAAATTTTGGAATGTTATTGGACTGCCATTGGAAATTTTTTCAAAAATGATTTAAAAAATTACTATTTGGCCATGTGGAAAAGTAACCAATTCTATTGTGGACTTAATAAATTATTCAAAAAATTTTCGTGAACCAAAATGTTACAGAGAATCGGTGAGATCTGGACAAATTAAACTTTAGAATTTTATTGGATTACCGTTGGAAATTTATTCCCAAAAAATTTTTAAAATTACTATTTGGCCTAAAGGAAATGGAATCAGATGTATTGTGGAGTTATTTGAGATATAATATTGTGATTATACTTCTGAAACAAACATATCAGACGGTATTTTAAAGAAATAAGTATTGGTATTAGATGATATTTTTTTAGAATATTATGCATTTCTATAATGTTAAGTTTAAGTAAAAAGAGATTCTGGGCTTTTTTAATACAATCTTTGTGATTGTTATTTTTTTTTGCCCGCTGTAAAATGATGAATGCAATTGCTTTCACAATTTATAGTGAAATGCAATATATTCTGAAAACAGCAAAAATAAGGCAAAAATATTTTTTGAAAAATATGTAAATATGTGTACTGTATTATAAAATGTTTTAAAAATATTAATACTTTTTTCTTTTTTTTCAGATTGATATAGAAAAATTTCGAAAACTAGAACCATTTTTAAAGCTATTTTTTTAAAAAACAAATGAATAAATATTTTTTTGAGTGGGTATGGTAAGTCAATAATAATAATTGTAGTCTCTCAAGGACCTTGTAATGTGATAATTGATTTTTAGTGTTTTTAAAAAAAAAAAAAAAAAAAAGTACGCGCACTGTACGCGTACGGTAAAAAAAAAAAAAAAAAAAGTTTTTAAAAACATATGTAAAAAAAAGATGAAAGATAAGGTTGGCTCTTAAAAGAACCGTTGTGTTCATGCAGGGACAGAGGAAAGAAAGAATGGGAAAATTATTCAAAGCGACAAGTGTGCTGATCTATTTTGTTCACTAGGGAAACACTGGTCTCCCTATGGCAAATTAGATCTTGACAAAAGGCGCATCGAATATCAACCCTCCGAAATCGAGGGTTCATTTCCAGAGGGCCAGCAAAAGGAGATGCTCCCCCCACAGATGAAGGGCTCACCTGACCTGCAGAAGAAGGAGTCAGCTCTGCAGATGATGGTCCAGGCTGAGCTGCTGTGGATGTACTTGCTTGTCTTTCTGAAGAGTTACCTCCAAAAAGATGACCATGTGTCCTTCTGTGTACATCCTTGAGGTGTCTCTTCATGGTATGATTCCCAAAGGAATACTTCCTGTCAGGATTACCTCTTGAAAGTACACGCTGACACAGCTTGCAAGTTACTAAGGGTGCATTCACCTTTTGCTGGCCTTCAGGAAAAGTAAAATAATCCCATACATAAGAGGGCTTTTGTTTCCTCGCTCTCTGCCTCAAAACAGTGCTGCTAGTGCTAGCCTCACTCTCAGAAGAGCTCTGCTGTTCTGCCATCGTATCACAAAGACAACCCAGCTCCTTCTCCTAAGGGATCACAAGCAGAAATGAGAGGAATGGGTGTGGTGTAGGAGAGTTCTAGAACTGAAAGTAGTTTCAACCAATCAAAAGTTGTGTTTCATGATCACATGACCTACCGTATGTGGAAATGTGGATTTTCCTGATCAGTTATGTCCCCTATCTTGGACCCCAACGGTTCTATGTGCATGTCACAAGTACATGTATGTTCCCTCCAGTTCCAGTTTCCAAGACGCAAACATATGTGCGTCCACCGTCAACATGTTCTCTGTCAGATCCGCCATCAATGGGCTGGATATTCGATTCCTAAGTATGAAAGGCCACCGACTTTATATGGCTAAGTTACTCCATTTTTACAGTTCAGGCAAGTAGGCCCGATTCTGTCCTCAAAGCCTTTTCCCTGCTCTCTTCTTCTGACAGCTTCAGCTTGAGCTCGCATCTGTATCCATGAACTTTGTCCTACTCCCTGTGCAGCTAACGGTGCCTGCCTCGGCCAGTTTCGCCTGCCTGCCAAGAAGCTGTATTTCACCTTCGAATTATCTACTTTGCTCTTCAGCCGATGCATTCCTGTCTAGTGATTTAGGTAAACATCTCCTTTAGCTCACAAGCAAAGGACTCGGCCTTTCCGTCCTCCTGCAAGTAATTCATAGCCCTGTTGCCATGGAAAGTTTTCTGCCCCTCGCATCTCATATAGGCACTTAGACGTTTGTACATGCACACACAGTCAGTATAGAATAGATTCTGCCCGAGAGTCCTTCCTTGTGGATAACATAGTTCTCTAAACATAGGATGTTAGATATGATTTGGGATTAGGTTGACTTGACCCCCCAGACTTCTCGTCTCCACATGTAGAGCTAAATGTCAAGTCCCCTTCACCCCCTAGTTGCACGTCAATCACACGTCATGCTGCTGCGCGCGCATCTATGTTAAGTATTATCTTATAGATCCACCTATGTATGATAATCAGAGCCAATCATGTTTCTTTTTGCTCCTTATTACGCCTAGTTTCGATTACATACTTACTATGTCATTTCTCTTATCAATTGTTACGCCTTCTACATTCGTTTCATTGTAATGTATGACCTATAAAAGTTACTTCTTGTCAATAAAGTATTGTACTTCACTTCCTGAACCCTCGTGGTGACGGAACCTGAAGGCCGCCACTCGAGTCGGCCATTTTGGAATAAAGCCCATTCAGAAAACCTCTTATACCACGGATTCTGCCTCTTATTATTCTGAGCTATTTTACTTTATTTTAGATTCCGTATGAAATTCAGTCTAGGTAAAAGAATATTTACCACATAATGGCGCCCGAATAGGGACACTTTCTCATCTCACGCGCCGGCGGTGCGTTGCAGGCCCGGTCTCCTGCCACAGCTGGACGGACCATAAACGCGTACCAGCAGGATTTCCTGTAGCTCCCTCCGGTCAAGCGGGGGCGACTGAGGCTGCGATCAACCCAGACGAGGCGGTGAGAAGTGCGAAGTATCCCGACCAGAGCCTAGCTGAGAGAGCAAGATCCGAGGTATACAGAGGCCCACCAGGTTTTCGAAGTCCCGATGTCCAGAGGGTCCACTATCCGCAGTCATCAAGTCCCGTCCATTCTCTGAGGCCTTCCGTTTCAAGGAGCTACTCGGTGAGTACCATCGCCGGGGAGGCGTGTTGACGCGCACATAGGTTGTGCCGGTCAAGACGGATTTGGGTACACAAATCCGGTCTGCACTATTTAGCAGTATATCAAGTATTCCGAAGTATTCAGTTATTGTCAAGAATTCAGCTTGGTGATTAGTTATACAGACTGTCATCATTGTCGGTCATTTTTTTTAAAATGGTTAATGTTTAAATGTTTAAAGTGTTCAAATGTCTTGCATATTGTGGTATGAATGATTGTTCATTGTTCACTGTTCATTATTGTGTTTTTTCGTATTAAGTGAGTTCAAGAGTAAGTATCAGATCAGTTGTCAATATGCCGCTCCTCTCGAAGTTAAGACAGATTACTACCAGAAAAGGGGTGCTTGAAGAAGCAGTTCCTATTCCTCCTAGGGACACTCCAGGGCATTTTATGTATCACAAGCATGGCTTAGATGCCATATTATTTCTTGATTTATGGGTAGATTATACCAAGGGATTGCCAGAAAGTCAAAGGTGGCCCGCAGCGGGAACCTGGGATGCAGAGTGCATCATGAAAGTGGAGGAAGAGTTATGGAAAAGAAAAGTCAGACAGTCACAGAAAGACGCTGTTGAGTTATGGCGTAAAGAATCTCATAGACGTACAGAAAAAGCACGTAGACAAGAAGAGAGGAGTAAAGAAAGTTCAAAGAAAGTTCAAGAAAATCTATTAATTGAGGAAGGTATCCGAGTGAAATCAGAACAAATAGATAGACAAAGAAATGCTCTTATGAACGGTATGTATCCCCTTCTAGCCGAAGGACTACCTAAGGCTGTTCCAGAGATGCCAAAAGACTTGCCACCCCCATTATTCCCAATTAAGGTACATCCTAAAGGGCATCCCAGAACCGCAGAAGATGTTTTTCTTTCCTCATATCTAGATGACACAGCTCCCGAGTATGCTAACCCCGCACCACATAGACCGTCTGGCGGAGGGGTTCAACGTCAGGATCAGGTATCTGTCCCCGTGCAACAGCAAGTCCCGACACAAGCTCCGGCAAGCACATCTGTTTCATCTGTCCCCGCAATCGATTCTACAGTGGTATCGACACCTATAGTTGCTGTGTCACGTTCGACGAATCCATTCACACCCGACGCCCCAGATGGGGCCACGGGAGGTGCTAGCAACACTTTTACGCCACCTAGAATAAATAAACGTGTTTTTCAAGAGTCAGCGCATTCACGTACACCTAAATTCGTAAGTGAACGTGCGCTTAAGGAACTCCTTATAGATTGTAGATATGACCCGGTGGTCGGTAAAGAGGACGAAATGGTCCTGGCATCGTTACGTATTAGACGAGCCGCAGAGTATTTAGCGAGGTTACCAGGAATGACTACGCATCTAGATAAAATATATCATTTTGTTCAAACAGGGCGAGATCCAGAATGTATTAACAGAGCTATGGAATTCCAGAAAGTAGAGATACAGGGGGAACTGTTACGTTTCCTCATAAACTGTGTGATCAGAAATCAAGACCGTCCGGGGGTAGACCCGAATGCAATGCTTATTCTTACAAGATGGAGCCAGAATATATCAGAAGGGAGACATGATAAGAAAAACTGTATAATAGCCATGTGCCGAAAAATCCGTAGAGAAATAGAACGTATTCATGAAGAAAGATTGGAAACAGACGAGTTCGAGCAAGATGAAGTGTCCGAATCAGGGAATTCCGCAAGACAGTCAGAGACCATAGCCTACGTAGGCAGAGGAAGATCCTGTAATAATACTAGATGTTTTTCTGATCCCATACACTCTGTATGTCCAGATAATAGCAGAACGTATCCGACGCCTGTAATAAATCTGAAGTCTCCTGAACATTTGTTTCAAGCCGCAGATAAAATACTACGAGAACGAAGGGGTTACCACCTCCTCGACTCCATGGATGAGCAAGAATTAGCCAGATCAGCCGTTCACTGGATTGACAGTCCTGAAAAATACGGTGATGAGACCGTAGCACACACGTTTTTTAACCTCAGTGCAGATGAACAACGTTTAGCTGGAATCTATATGATTCAGCAACTCCTTATATTATATAAGAGCCAACATGCTGACCCTGGTCCTTTACCTGATATATTAACGGAACTACTCGCGAACAGATGGAGAGGTTCTAGTAACAAGTTAATTAAAGAAATATTAGTGTCACGTAAACAGTATGTCCTTTTTGTAAGTCCAGATTCTTTCTCGCTGCCCCGCAAAGAAAGAACGCCGTATTATATGGATAGACAAAACCCCTTACGAGAAGTGCACCCAATAAAAGGCGAAGACAATCAGTTTCACCGTGTATTTGTATACACACCCATATCAAAAATTGAATTGTTAGAAATGAAGAAAGTAGTACCCAGTCATGACAAAGACCCAGCGGGTTTCCACCGAGAAATTAAGGACATGTTACTGATGGGAGAGTATACCTATCCTGATATTATGACGATATTAAAGGTGCTCTTGCCTGCTGGCATTTATGAAAAACTGAAAGAAAAAGAGTGGGAAGTGGGAGACCAAAAGATAGATTGGACAGCATTAGAAACGGAAGAAAAGGCCCGAACTGCAGGTTCAGGGCTCGGGGATAAAGTCAAAGCATTACCAGGTTTATTAGTACAAGTACTGCCACGTTTATTAACTACGAAAAAGGAAGATTGGGGTGCAATCACGGCCTGTAAACAAAAGCATGATGAAGACACAAGTGATTATTATGTCCGATTTGAAAAATGTTTTGGAATAAATAGTGGTATAAAAACAAGTAGTGAGTCGTATCCACATTTATTTGTGACAAAATTAGTAGAAAATGCATTACCTCCAGTAAAGAATAGAATATTGAAATTCGAGAGTACCTGGCAAAGTAACACTCCGTCACAAATGCTACAAATGTTACAGTATCATCACAATAGAATTAGAGATGAACAAGAGCACGAACAAAGACGCATGAAAGATACAAAAATGAAAATGCTAGTGTCTCAGACAGTACCAGCTGAAGGACATAAAAAGGGTATGACACATTCCGATTCAGTAGGACCGGTAAAAGGGACATGCAATTATTGCAAAAAGCCAGGTCATTACGTACACGATTGTCCAGTTTTAAAACATAATATCGCCATAGGTAAAACACAAGAAAGATCACGGCCACTCAGACAAGATCAGAATGAACAAGGAGCTATGCCACATTCCCAGGCCATGCCAGCCGCACAACAGCCAATACAGTTTGTGCCAGCTGCACCACCGTTGCCTGCTGCTGCCACACAGACCACAACACGACAAATGTATCAGACTGCACAGTATGAATATCCTGAGTATCAGCGTTACGCATGAACCAGCCTAGAGAGGGAAGTTGACTTACCCCTTATCGAGATTCCTGTAGATCAAGAAGGACCTTATGTACATAGTGAATTATTAGGTCAAGATAGAAAATTCTTACTCGACACAGGGGCAAGTCGAACAACTATAAAACGTAGTGAAGTTCCAGGGGCACCCCTCTCAGGCTCTCAGAATATCTCCCTTGGTTTTTCATGAAAACCTATTGTTAATGAAGTATCACAGCCCCTTCCACTTACGATAGGACCTTTGACCCGAACTACAGATTTATTGCTTACTAAATCATGTCCAGAAAACCTGTTAGGAATAAAAACACTGAAAGCTCTAGGAGCTATAATATGTTGTTCTCCGGAAGGAGTAAGGTTGTTTTTACGTGATTTTAAAGGTCACTATGTGTCTAGAGACATGGATCCCCGACTACAGACTTTACCAGCGCATCTATGGGCACAAGGCCCTACTGATGTTGGTTGCATGAACATTACACCATACCGAGTCACATTGAAAGCAGGAGTGGTACTACCACGAATGCGACAATACAAGTTACCGCAAGATGCTGTAGTGGTTTTGCTGAAAATCATTGATGAGCTAATTGTCCAAGGAGTAGTTGTAGAAACAGACTCCAATGTATGTAATTCACCGATAATTCCGATTCTTAAACGAACTGATCCTACTGCTCCGCCAGTATACCGATTGGTTATTGATTTGCGTGAACTAAACAAGTGCATTGTGCCACAATTTCCTGTGGTCCCCGATATATCATCATTATTGACAGCAATTGATTCCGAAGCAACATTCTTTACTGTAATTGATCTCAAGAATGCCTTTTTCAGCGTCCCAATAGATCCGGAAAGCCAATATTTGTTCGGATTCAGTTTAAATGGGCGCAGCTTTAAATTCTCACGCGCTCCCCAAGGATTCACAGAAAGCCCCAGCATCTACAGCCAAGCACTGAAACGAGAACTTGACAGTATCCACATGCCAGTCAATACTGCACTGCTTCAATATGTCGATGATCTGCTGATCACCGCGAGAAGCGAACGCGAATGTGAAAAGGCTTCTCTGACAGTTTTACATTTTCTAGCCGACAAGGGGCACAAGGTGTCTCCTTCTAAGCTGCAATTCTGTGTCCAGCGAGTTATTTATCTTGGTCACTCACTGTCCAAGGAGGGAAGGCAGCTTACACCAGATCGCATCCAGTTAATTACTAACATGTCAATACCCCAGACACAAAAGGAGGTGCGGGCTTTCATAGGCCTCACTTCATATTGTAGGCAGTGGATCCCTCAGTACGCATTTCTAGCAAAACCACTCATTCAGTTAACCACACAGGAGGCAGCCACATCGACTGTCCTCCCTTGGACTCAGGAACATACACAAGCTTTTGAAAGCTTAAAGAAAGCTTTATGTCAAGCACCTGTTTTAGCAACACCATGTTATAGCAAACATTTTACACTCTTTGTTACAGAACGCGAAGGTACTGCCTTGTCAGTACTCACTCAGGAACAAGCAGGATCACGCAAGCCATGTGCTTATTTTTCCAGTACATTAGATCCCGTAGCTCAGGCTTTGCCCGCGTGCCTGAAATCAGTGGCAGCAACAGCTTTAGCAATCAGACAAAGCGATGCCATAGTGTTAGGACATCCATTGACAGTACAAGTACCACATGCAGTAGAAGTTCTTGTGAACCGAACGCAAACACAACACTTGACCATAGCAAGACTTACCGGTTATGAACTGACATTGTTTCAGCCACACATAGAGATCCGACGTTGTAATACATTGAATCCTGCTACATTGTTACCTGTAATTGGAACAGACCCACTAGCTCATGATTGTGTTGAAATTATTGAAATAAAGACGAAACCTAGACAAGACTTAACAGACGTTCCATTGTTAGATCCAGACCTGACGTTGTATGTAGATGGATCGTGCATGAGAACAAGTACAGGAGAATTAGTAGCCGCGTATGCAGTCACAACAGACACTGAAGTTATTGAGACAAACTGTATAGATACTTTGTCAGCCCAAGCAGCAGAACTTATTGCTCTAACACAAGCCTGTATTCAAGCCACAAATAAGAAAGTTAATGTATACACTGACTCACGTTATGCATTCGGAGTTGTACACGACTTCGGCGTGCTGTGGCGAGAGAGAGGTTATTTAACCTCCCATGGTGCCCACATTCAGCACGGATCCCTCATTCATGCCTTATTAGATGCAATACATCTACCCACTGCTATATCGATTATGAAATGTAAAGCACACACGAAGGTTACTGATATCATTTCTCAAGGCAATGATTTAGCTGACAGAACAGCTAAACAGACTGCTCAGACTCGCACATTAGACATGACAAAGCCAATAGTTCAGACACCAACACAGTGTATGACAATTAAGGATCCCGCACTTGACGTAATTGACATACAGACACATGCTACTGCAGAAGAATTAAAGAAATGGGCTGAACTAGGAGGGATCCAGACAGATCAGGGATGGATGACGAAGGAGAAATCTGTATGGTTTCTTCCTGACTCTATGGTCCAAGCCATTATAGCTACAATTCACAGTCCGGCGCATTTAGGGGAGAAAGCTATGCTAGATAGCATTCAACACATTTGGTTCAATAAACATTTACGAGCAGCAGCTAAACAAAAAGTCCGTACCTGTATGATATGTTGTCAGTTCAACCCAGGAAAAAGTGTTCCCGTAGAACAGGGTGGATTTCAGACTCCTGATCATCCTTTTGAAGTGCTCCAAATGGATTATATCCAGATGGAACGATGTCGAGGATTCAAATATGTTCTTGTAGTTGTCTGCGCTCTCTCCCGATGGACTGAGGCGTACCCAGTATCAGATTACACGGCCCCGACTACTGCCAAACAGTTAGTTCGAGAATTCTTCCCACGGTACGGTTTACCACGTGTTGTATATTCAGATAACGGCCAGCCTTTCTCATCCGAATTAATGAAACATGTCTCACTTTTGTTGGGATATCAGTGGAAATTCCACTGTGTCCGACACCCCGAGGCAGCAGGTCTCGTGGAACGACATAATCAAATTTTGAAAATCAGATTGTCTAAAATATGTAAGGAGAAAGGTGTTGACTGGATAGTAGCCTTACCAGTTGCACTATTTTACATAAGAATGGTAGCACACTCTCGAACAGGGCTATCCCCGTATGAGGTGATCTTCGGAAGACCACCAAATATGTGGGGGACGCCTATACCACGTAAAATAACTGATGTTAATTGTAATATGCTGACAGATTACTTGGCTTCCTTGATGTCTGCACTACAATCTTGTCGTTCACAGGTAGCTGCAGCCTTTCCTGACAACACTGAGGTGAAACCCCATGACGTTGCTCCGGGTGATCTGGTGTTTGTGAGGAATTTCGATCGAAAGACCCAGTTGGAGCCCAGGTGGAAAGCACCGAAGCTAGTCCTGCTGACCACAAGAACAGCCGTGAAAGTTGAGGGCCGCAAGGGCTGGATACATTCCAGCCACATCAAGAAATTTCATGGACTATCCTCGGATATAGACACTGTGCCCTGCACTCCCTCACAGACTGATTCAAAACTTCCCTTTGTTGAGCAGAACGACTCTCAGAACTATAAATTAAAGCTTAGGCCCAAACAGTCGAGCAATTTGATTGTTTAAGTCCTCTCCAAGGTGAAGCGGTTGAATTGTCTCTGACATGTATCCCTTGGACCTGAGTAGAGAAAATACCCGAGAAATGTTGAAACGACAGGCGTATTGTAAATCACTGCGTAGCTACTGTATGAGGACATTATTAATTCTGTTTTTATTGAGTCTTTTAATAATTATTACGAGTGTGATTTTGCACATATATCATCCTATTTCTAGACATGTTTATAATGTTGCTGCTGAACATTCTTTTAGTGACCTACCGCCACATGAATTATCTTATAGACTTGCGCTGCGCAATAACACTTTCATTAGTATGTTACATCATTCCCATCAGACTAGTAATGCCACCAATTGTTGGGTGTGTGGCCGACTCCCTCCCTATCAGAATAACAAAGGAGTTCTGCCTTTCTTTCCACATCCGTTCACACACAATGGCTCCTGTGGAGCATGGTTTAGTTTACTAAATTCCATAGACCCAGACACAGCAGTTTATCAACAACATTGGATATGGGGAAATCTGAATCTAGTTTTATTCAAAGTCTGTCACCCTAATAAGGAGGGTCACCCCAGTAGAACAGGAACTGATCTAGAAAATGAAGTGTATAAATTAGGCAATTTTACACCTAATCTTATGATTCTGAAAGTCAAATCCGAAGTTGAACTAATTCTGCCCACTATGTCAGTATTTCCAGTTAAAGGTGAATTATGCGTAAGAAAAGTTGGTTCCATACATATGGGCCATAGCAAATGCGTTACTACAGTAGAATATAGTGATCAAGGTAAATCTTCATTTAGAGCTTCTCGCCATTCTTACTTTATATGTGGTCAGACGGCATATATGCGTCTGCCTCTAGATTGGGATGGTACCTGTTACATAGCATTCCTTTTGCCACCTGTTTTCCTAGCTCCTCCTGATTATTATCGAAATGTTCATTTAGTACACAATAGAGAGCGAAGAGATCTCCCAGTTGTCGATTATACTGAGACGGCATGGGACAAGTATGTAGATTTCAATAAAGGTATCTTTCCCTATATAGGTACAATATCAAATAGTAAGCTGATACGTAGACTAACCAAGACTCTTGAAGCTGTAGTAAACGAGACTATAGCCGCCCTAGGCAATCTGACAGAGGAACAATCAGTGATGAGAATTGTTGTTCTCCAGAATCGTCTTGTCCTTGACGTCATCCTGGCCGATAGGGGCGGAGCTTGCAGGGTCATCGGATCCAGCTGCTGCATATTCATACCAGAAAATTCGCCATCTGTATATAAAGCTATAACACGCCTTCATAAGATTGTGAGCCAGATACACGAGAATCCAGGCACTTGGACGTGGTCCGGGTGGTTTTGGAGTGTGATATCAGCCTGGGGATGGAGAGTTCTATCCTTCCTAGGTATTGGCCTTCTTATGCTCTTCAGTTGTTGTTTATGCCTGCAATGTGGACCAGCGATTTGTGGTCTGTGTGCCACATCGTGCATTCCATATCAAGGTTCTCGTTCAAAATGCCGGAAGAAGAAGGAAGAAGAAATGATGCTCCATGAGCAAATCGATGGAATAATGAAGATTGATATTTCTTGAAGGGCAAGTAGGGGACAAGGAGGGAATGTGGAAATGTGGATTTTCCTGATCAGTTATGTCCCCTATCTTGGACCCCAACGGTTCTATGTGCATGTCACAAGTACATGTATGTTCCCTCCAGTTCCAGTTTCCAAGACGCAAACATATGTGCGTCCACCGTCAACATGTTCTCTGTCAGATCCGCCATCAATGGGCTGGATATTCGATTCCTAAGTATGAAAGGCCACCGACTTTATATGGCTAAGTTACTCCATTTTTACAGTTCAGGCAAGTAGGCCCGATTCTGTCCTCAAAGCCTTTTCCCTGCTCTCTTCTTCTGACAGCTTCAGCTTGAGCTCGCATCTGTATCCATGAACTTTGTCCTACTCCCTGTGCAGCTAACGGTGCCTGCCTCGGCCAGTTTCGCCTGCCTGCCAAGAAGCTGTATTTCACCTTCGAATTATCTACTTTGCTCTTCAGCCGATGCATTCCTGTCTAGTGATTTAGGTAAACATCTCCTTTAGCTCACAAGCAAAGGACTCGGCCTTTCCGTCCTCCTGCAAGTAATTCATAGCCCTGTTGCCATGGAAAGTTTTCTGCCCCTCGCATCTCATATAGGCACTTAGACGTTTGTACATGCACACACAGTCAGTATAGAATAGATTCTGCCCGAGAGTCCTTCCTTGTGGATAACATAGTTCTCTAAACATAGGATGTTAGATATGATTTGGGATTAGGTTGACTTGACCCCCCAGACTTCTCGTCTCCACATGTAGAGCTAAATGTCAAGTCCCCTTCACCCCCTAGTTGCACGTCAATCACACGTCATGCTGCTGCGCGCGCATCTATGTTAAGTATTATCTTATAGATCCACCTATGTATGATAATCAGAGCCAATCATGTTTCTTTTTGCTCCTTATTACGCCTAGTTTCGATTACATACTTACTATGTCATTTCTCTTATCAATTGTTACGCCTTCTACATTCGTTTCATTGTAATGTATGACCTATAAAAGTTACTTCTTGTCAATAAAGTATTGTACTTCACTTCCTGAACCCTCGTGGTGACGGAACCTGAAGGCCGCCACTCGAGTCGGCCATTTTGGAATAAAGCCCATTCAGAAAACCTCTTATACCACGGATTCTGCCTCTTATTATTCTGAGCTATTTTACTTTATTTTAGATTCCGTATGAAATTCAGTCTAGGTAAAAGAATATTTACCACAGTACGCTTACGGTACGCTTACGGTACGCTTACGGCAAAAGTGCGCATGCGCGTAAAAAAGACACGCGCTTGCGCGCATGCGCATAACAGTCACTACCCGACACTTCCGCGTAACGTGCGCGTGTAGCGTACGCGTGCACGCGTCCCACGCGGAGTACGCGCGGCTACGCAAATTGCGTAACTATACGCAAGCAGCGTAGAAAAATTACGGGCGTTGCGTAAACCGTACACTTACCGTAAGCTTACGGTACGCGTACTAAAAAAATAATAAAAAAAAAAAAAAATGTACTGCAAATAAATTTTACATGCTTATTTTAAAAAATATATTAAAAAAAAACATATTAAAGAATTTTAAAAATTTAACCATAGTCTTTATAAAAGGTAAGAAAATTAAAATAAAAATATGTTAAAAAAAATAGAAGAAAAAAAAACAATTAGCATTTAAAAAACCTTGCAAATTCACTGAAAAAACCATGGGTTTCACACATGTTATAGTTAGGAATTAGCATTTAAAAAACCTTAGAAATTCAGTGAAAAAACCATAGGTTTCACACACGTTATAGTTAGGAATTAGCATTTAAAAAACCTTAGAAATTCAATGAAAAAACCAAAGGTTTCACACATGTTATAGTTAGCTGGACATTTCACTCGTAAAAAACCAATGAAATTCCCCCGTTATAGTTAGTTCAGCTAACTATAACTCGCGCGCCCGCAATGCACTGCTGATGACGTCACATATTACATCACTCATGACATGGTCAGTGACATCACTCATGACATCACTGATGACATCTCAAATGACATCACTGATGACATCACTGATGACATCATCCTTGCGATAGAGAGGCAGACCTCCTCTCTCCCTAATATAACCTTTGATACACACATTCAAAAATAGAGACTAAAATTTTCAAAACAATGGACATACCAATACCAGTTACAACAACCTCTTCAGTAATTCTAAGATCCACATACACATCCACTCATTCACCAACAGTCCTATACAGTCACTCATACATGTACTCACTCATCATATGTACTCATACACCTATACATCCTGTTACACAATGCCACTCATCCATAGAGCTACTCACACACATAGTCACTCATGCTAATAAAGAATCAAACATACATTTACTTGCATATACAGTTATACACACACCACCACACTTACTTCTACGGAAACTTACACATACTTAGTCTTTTAAACAATCACTTATAGAAACACATACTTATTCATACAGGAACTCTTTCAATCTCTCACTCTCACATATACTCGCTTATATACACCAATAGTCACATATACTAGTTTAAAACATATGTAGTTACTCATAAAGACACTATTGAGACAGTCATTCACTCACTAACACACCCATACACTCACTCATCCACCCATAGAGTCCTGCACATATGCTGTCTTCAACACATACAAAGAGTGAGTCACTCATTCATGCACCTATGCACTACGTAATACCCCCACCGAACCATGCAGACACTCAGACTGATACTCATAAAACCAACTAATAACCTATATAGACACTCATGTAGCTACTCACCAACCCATGCAGCCACTTATACAGAAAGTGAGAGACTTATACAGATATTTACATATTAAAACATTACTCACTAAGCTATGTATTCACTATGATACACTAAATCAGTCAATTACACAATCATTTTTTCAAAAACAAATCATCCATTTAGACACTTATATACCCATTTATTCTTCCATCGACCTTGAGATATATATATTTATAACATATTTAATTTTCAGAAAAACACACATTCACTGGATGATGTCATCAGTGATGTCATCAGTGATGTCATTTGAGATGTCATCAGTGATGTCATGAGTGATGTCACTGACCATGTCATGAGTGATGTAATATGTGACGTCATCAGCAGTGCATTGCGGGCGCGCGAATTATAGTTAGCTGAACTAACTATAACGGGGGAATTTCATTGGTTTTTTACGAGTGAAATGTCCAGCTAACTATAACATGTGTGAAACCTTTGGTTTTTTCATTGAATATATATATATATATGTATATTACCTACTGGCAGTCGCCAGTAGGTAGTCATAGTTACAACCTAGTTTCCATAGGGAAGGCATTTTTTGATTTGCTAATAACTTTGGCGTCGTTTGACGAATGTTCGAGAAATTCTCCAAAAAAAAGGTCTATCCAGATCAGCTCCTATCCTGAAAGTTTGGGGGTGATTTGTCAAGCGGGGGCTGAGAAAAAAGGGGGTTCCCAAAAAGTGTTTTCTCCATGTTAATAGGAAATTTTATTACAGGCTACAGCCCGAACTGCTTAACGGAATTACACCAAATTTGGCAAAAAGGTCGAGCTTGGTTCAGAAAGCGATCTTTTTTTCAAATGGTGTAAATCCGTTCAGTAGTTGCTGAGAAATTCAAAAAATAAAAGCCAAAAAATCAATTTCCCATAGGAAACGTTAGCCAAGGCTACAGCCCAAACTGCTGAACGGAATTACACCAAATTTGGCAAAAAGGTAGTGCTTGATTCAGAAAGTGACTTTTTTTTAAATGGTGTAAATCCGTTCAGTAGTAGCTGAGAAATTCAAAAAATAAAAGTTTCGATATCTGGGGCAGCGGTGGGTTCCCGCACCCTCCCGACCACGTGCTTCACTGTGATTGGCTGCCAGGACCATGAGCTTCACTGTAATTGGCTGCCAACACTCCAAACTAGGAAGTGTTGGCAGCCATCTTGTGACTCGGTAGAACCGAGTCACAAGAAAACAGTCGAAAAAGATTAAAAAAGAAAAGGGGGCAGGGTAGAAATACCCTGACCCCCTAGGCCTGCTCAGGGGGTCCCACAAAGACATTTTAAAGGTTTTAATGCGCGCTGTGTGCACAAATCCAGACAATTGTTGTTTTTTTTTTTAATGAGGTGGGGGCTCCCCCACTTCATTTAAATGAACCCCCGGGTGGGCCAGGTTCTGGGGACAATCCTATAATTATATAGCTGGATTGCTTTTGGGCAAGGGGAGCTGTATGTTAGCAGCTCCTCTTGCCCAAAAGCAATGCCGGCTCCCGCTGGGACCATGGGGGCATTGGGGCTCCCACCACGTTCCCCAACGAAGAGGCCAGGCCCCGGGGGATAGGGTCCCGGAGCCAGAAGAGGCAAGGGAAGGGGGACCATGCAGCCTAATGATTAATAAATACATTCAAGAATTGGGCAGGCCCCTCGGGATGGGGCCCTCGGGTGGGTATAAATTAATGGAAGTGGACTGTTTTTTTTTAGAAAAGTTTGAAGTGGCGATCCTAGCGTAACTCTCAGCATGGCCCCCTAGTGTGAATGCGCTGGGTGCACGGCTCTCAGCGCGACCCCCTAGTGTGAACGCGCTTGGTGTGCGGCTCTCAGCGCGGGCCCCTAGTGTGAACAGGCTGTGTGCGCAGCTCTCAGCGCGGCACCCGAGTAATTCACAGGTCTTTAAAAGACCATTTACCTGTAAATGAGGCTTTGTGGTGATTTTACCTCTTCTTAGAGCCCCTGCATCTCCACTCTGCCTATGACTGGAAGAATTAGTCCCCCCCCCCGAAATTTTTATCAGCCTCCCCCAAAATATGGCTCCAGTTGCGCCCCTGACTGGCGTACGCCGGCTCTGCCCACTCCGCTTACGCTTACACTTACAGAATTCCCTAGATTCTATCCGCCGTATGTCAATGATCCAGCTGTGGGGCTGGGAATATCTTGCAGACAGGAATCTGGGCCTTTCCTGAGGCTTGGTTTGCAATCCTGACGCTCTGCCGGGGTTGCCACTGGTTGGCAGCCAATTAGAGCCAAGCTCGTGCTCGGGGGTTAGGCTCTGCCAACATATGTACTTATCCAATCACTCCGCCAATCCCCAAGCACTTATAAATTCACTATACACTCTCCTTGCAGTACTCTAATCATCCAGTCTCTACCCATGCACTCATAGAATGACCCAGACAAAGTTACATAACCAAGGTCTTCCCACTGCCAGAGGTAACATGGTTGCGTGCGCAGACAACAGCACAATGTAATGTGGTAGGGACCAGAGCCATCATGTATACATAATGAACACGTGGACACAGTTAGATAGATAGTGGAACTGGATACAGCACGTGCGCTCGGCCCCTTTTTATTACCAGGGTCCAGTGACGTCTGTGCTGAATGCGTGTGGGGTGAGTGCAAGCCAGCCCTCAGGGAATGGTTGGTGCTGGCAACAACTACAACAGTGATAATTGGATCACACACAGAGATTCAATCTTTAAGGGTCCATGACTTGTGGGGCACTAAGGTAGGGTACCAAATCTTAAATCACACAGAAAAGATTGTATCATAAAGGGTCCATGACTTGTGGTGCACTGAGGTAGGGGCACCAAAGATGAGCGTGCTGATGTGAAGAAATTGTTAATGTCCCTTCGGGATATTTCTGCTGCATGAGGTGACATTGTTGCGTCCGGTGTCTACAGCACGAAAGTCAATCATAAAGGGTCCATGAGTTGGGATGCACAGAGTTAGTGGCACCTGAAGAGCTCAGCATGTGAGCAGCCAGTGATGATGGCGTGTCCTTGCAGGACTGGATTGGATATGTGTGAGACCTGCTGACCGCAGTGTAGGCCGAAGGCAGCAGTCAGCAAGGGCCTACAACCACATGATATTGACTTGTGGTGCACTGAGTTAGTGGCAACAGTGGCGGTCAGCGTATGCGCAGCCAGCAATGATACGTAGTTCAGGTGGGTCACACTGAGAGCAATGTCTTTTGCCTAATAAATTCTGCGTCAATAAGGCCATGTGGCGGTAACTTGTGGTGCACGGAGTTAGTGGCATCAGAAGCATTCAGCGTGTGCGCAGCCTGCGACGATGCGTAGTCCGGGCAGGCTTCACTCGTAGCAATGTCTTTTGCCTAATTAATTCTGCCTTAATAAGGCTACAGCACAGAGAAAGTTGGTCCCAGTACACAATACTATGGACGAAAAAACATTAAACAAATACTTATAATATATAAAAAAGAAAATCCATACAATAGATGACTGAGAGATGTTGCGTGGCGGGTCGCACTGGGAGCAATGTCTGTTGCCTAAGGGACTGAGTCATCTGCAATCGCGACTCGATCTGAATTGTGAGCCCTGCTGTCCGCAGTGTAGATGGAAGGCAGTAATCAGCACAGATATCGAGGTATGCTTTTTGTCACTTACTCTTGACAAAATCCGAGAACATAGAGTACAAATCTTTCTGCAATTAATAAATCAAGAATGAATTCAAATTGTGAGCCCTGCTGACCGCAGTGTAGGTGTATGGAACAAAGGATGAAATATGTATGGAATACATTGTCGAAATGTGTAGGTTTCAGGGATGTTATAGTTAGTTGCCTACTGGACTCTGAAATTCATGAATCAAGACTGAATTTGAATTGTGAGCCCTGCTGACCGCAGTGTAGGCTGGAGGCAGCGGTCAGTAAGGGCCCACAGGCACGAGGCATAGAGTTGCACATGAAGCACTCAGCGTGTGCACAGCCAGAGATGATGCGTAGTCCGGCCGGGCCGCACTGGTAGCAATGTCTTTTGTTTAATTAATTCTGCCTTAACACAACTACATGGCGATGACTTATGGTGCACTGAGTTAGTGGCACCTGAAGCATTCAGAGTGTGCGCAGCCTGCGACGATGCGTAGTCCGGGCAGGCTTCACTCATAGCAATGTCTTTTGCCTAATGAATTCTGCCTTAATAAGGCTGCATTACAGAGAAAGTTGGTCCCAGTACACAATACTATGGACGAAAAAACATTAAACAAATACTTATAATATATAAAAAAGAAAATCCATACAATAAATGACTGAGAGATGTTATTTAATCACACCCTCATCTTAGCAAACATATGAGAAAGACTTTTCAATTTATATTGACAATGTGCCCAGAAATAAGAAAGTGGGGTGAAAGTAAAGTGCATGATTTTTGTGAAGGATAAAGTGATATAGACAGGGAAGATCATTAGTGCAATCAAATAATTTACATTTGGCGTCCAATATATTTAATTATTTCGCCACTTGTGACGGAGGGGAAATATTGGGGGCACCTAAAATAAGAAAAATTAATTTAAAAAAAAAGGGGAATAAAATTAATTCTAAATAAGGATTCTTGCAAACAAATTACTATAGGCCAAAGCTCACAATAATTACCACAAACAGCCCTATGTGGAGGGCTGAAGCATTACAGAATCAGGCACACGGGCTCCGAAAGGAAGAGAGCTTGATAACTGCACCTGCAAGAGTAAGGTGTAGTTTGAGTGACCCATTCTTAAATAAGGGACTGGGTATCAGCATCTGATCTAAACCCAAAACATAAACAGCGGTGAGTGCAGGGACACCTACATATAACGGAAGGAATCCGGATTACTTCATAGAGAGCCGCCGTGTAAATCAGCTTATGGCCACTAGATAAAAAAATCTGGACAAAAGGAGGAGTAGTAGTTGTAAATTAACCAAAACGAAATAGAGAATATACAGCTGGTAAAGAGTAATGGGGATATTTAATACGCGCTCAAAAAGTATTCAAATTACCTGCTCAACTCCTCGAAATATAAAACACGAGGGTACTCGATCTAGGGAAAAAGGGGAGACGATATAAGGACATAACTCATAGTCCTTAAAAGCAAAGTATAGAATTGAGCGGGTACGGCAGATTTGTCAAGCAAAAGAACTCACTATTCCTCGGTGGTCCCGTCTCGTTAGACTGAGGACATCGTACAAAAATCTGCAGTTGAAAAATGGGGGGGGTGAAAAAGCGAGGGGGCACGATTAAAACATGGCCACCACCTACCACTCAAGAGTAATAAATAATTAAATGGACCGAAGTGGTAGATTCCGCTTACCGCGATTAAGTTGTCAACCGTCTTTGAAAAGATCGAGGGAACCGACCCGGACACCCTGGTTTGTTTATAAGACGTGTGCGTGTAACTCGTCATGGACTCTACATATTTCTTGCAGATGCTAGATGCTGCTGAAGCAGCTGCCTCGTTACCGTCCCATAAATAAAACGGGACAAAAGACTCGCTAATCTAATCGAAATATTAAACCTAAAGTTTATTAGGTATGGAAACTCAAATCGTCTAAACCATGTATTAAGAATTGGAACTTGCTTAATGCGTGTATTTTAAAATATATAGTTTATAATAAAGAAAAGGACAAGGGGTGCGATGGAAAACACTTTGTATGCTTGGATGTGAATGCTTGGAGTATGTAATAAAAAACATTGCGTATTAGCGAATGTTTAGGGTACAGGAAACGATACACACACATTTAGGTGCCGATTACGATCCTGGAAAAACCGGGTACGAACCGTCGGTTGGAGCGTTTTCTCCGTCCGTCTCGTACCTGGTTGTAAAACTTTACAAACATGGAAGTACGATTCGCATGGAAACAACATTTCCGTACGAATCGTAAAAAACACCGTCTGACGAAACTATACATACGAATGTGATCCGGGAATGCTCCGACGTGACGTCGGGATGCTTTCAGGCAGCGTTTCACGACCCAGGAAGTACGATTTGACCCGACAGCAGTCCGGACGGCAATATTTTCACGGCTCTCAAAAAGAGCCGGAAAAGCGAAGTACGCCGCGAAACGACCAGAATAGGGGGCCCAGTACGTGCGGTACCCCCCCAGCCCCCGTGAGTACGTGCCTAACCACCCCCCCAGCCCCCGTGAGTACGCGCCTAACCACCCCCCCAGCCCCCATGAGTACGCGCCGAACCCCCCGTGTATGTACACCCGTGTACGTGTCGAACCCCCCCTTTTATGTACACCCGTGTACGTGTCAAACCCCCCCGTGTATGTACACCCGTGTACGTTTGAGTCGTACCCCCACCCGTGTATGTACACCCGTGTACGTGTCGAACCCCCCTTGTATGTACACCCGTGTACGTGTCGAACCCCCCGTGTATGTACACCCGTGTACGTTCGAGTCGTACCCCCACCCGTGTATGTACACCCGTGTACGTGTCGAACCCCCCTTGTATGTACACCCGTGTACGTGTCGAACCCCCCGTGTATGTACACCCGTGTACGTTCGAGTCGTACCCCCACCCGTGTATGTACGGTGACTCGAACGTACACGGGTGTACATACACGGGGGGTTCGACACGTACACGGGTGTACATACACGGGGGTTCGACACGTACATGGGTGTACATACACGGGGGGTTCGGTGTGTACTCACGGGGGCTGGGGGGGTGGTTAGGCGCGTACGTACGGGGGCTGGGGGGGTGGTTAGGCACGTATGCGGGCACATGTCTCCATGGTTGCAATGGGAGTTCGGTGCGGACGATGTTTTTTCCATACGGTTGTGACATCGGACGCACGGGATGAATCGTACTTGCGCGGTCGGACTTCACTTTTCACGTTTGTACAGTAAATCGTCCGGGGAAGTGTCGGACACATTTTCCAACCCGAGGACGTGTGGGGAATTATTCCCAATGCGACTCGTATGGAGTTTTTCCCATGCGAATCGTACTTGCCAGTTTGTACGGCACTTGTACGATTCGTACGGTAAAAAGACCGGATACGAGTCGTACGGGGAACATTTTTCCAGGATCCTAATCGGCACCTTAGTCGTTAATGGGCATTATAAGTACAGAAGGTCTCCAACAGATGGTTTAAAAAATTCAGAATCACATATTTAAGCATACATCAATACCGCTCATTGCCCATAAAAATGTGACAAATATTCTTACATAAGTAGGGGACCATTGACAAATGTCGATATTCCAAGGCATTTTGCAATGGGGCATATTACAATGGGCATTATAAATACAGATAGTCTGAACACTCATGGTCACAAGTTTTAACACAAATCAATGAAGCTCATTACAGAATATTCATACATACATAAGACAATACACACAATGGCAATTGTCGATATTACGAGACACAATACATTGGTTATATAGAGCCCTGATTGATTGGGTACTGCTGGAATCACATTGCTTCACATCAAGTTTAAGGTACATAGTTGTTAAGACCATAGCCATTCCCAACCCAGGTTGTAGTGGAATAGAGATAAAGCAACATCTCAGTATGAATATTAGTTCAGTCTAATGGTTCATATAGGGTCACAGCAAATGTCATATTGAAAGGCAAGCAAGTTGAGCATAACTTGCATCTTGTTTGTTTAGTCCATCATTGATAGAGTTAAACCATGTCATCCATTTGCCTTCCCTAAGATTTAGAATATTCCCTATAGTACCTCCTCTTGGGCCAAGGGTCACCTTTTCAAGCACAATCCATTGGAGTTCCTCAGGTCCATGTCTTGCACTTTTAAAATGCTCGACAAGTGGTGCTCCCTGAACATCACACCTGATTCTGCTACAGTGTTGCAGAATCCTTGCTTTAATCTTTTGCTGGGTTTGTCCCACATAAATGAGACCACAGGGGCATGTGATGCAATAGATCACGTTATTGGTGTTACAGTTTGTAAATGACTTCAAAACGATAGTATGTTGTTTTTATGTGAAATATTTGGTCTGTATAGTCATCTTGCAAGCCTTGCACTGTCCACATCTGAAGTGGCCTATCGCCGGTAAGTTCCAGAGAGTTTGTATAGATGGTGTTTCAGGGCTTTCAAGGAAAGAGCGCACCACATGGTCCCTGATACTCTTGGCTTTCTTGAACGAGTGCATGGGTGGGGTTGGTTGCTCAATATCTTCAGATATCAAATCCCAATATTTGTTTATTATCTTCCTAATGGCATTACTCTGGATGGAGTATGTTGTCACGCATATCATCCTCTGGGCGCTGTTGTCATTCCTATCTTGCGTAGTGAGCAAGACTTCACGAGGACTGTACCAAGCCCTCTTCTGAGCGTTCTTGATTAATCGCTTAGGATAGCCTCTCTCCAGTAACCTTGCGCTCAAGTTGTCAGACTCAGTCATATAGTCTTCTTTTCTTGTGCAATTCCTACGAATACGTAAGAATTGTCCCTCAGCCCACGTGGGTGGTGGCTGTTGTATCGTAAGAGTGAATTTCACTCCGGCGATGACTTGTGGTGCACTGAGGTAGTGGCACCTGAAGCACTCTGTGTGTGCGCAGCCATCGAAGATGCGTGGTCCGGGTGGGCCGCACTGGTAACAATGTCTTTTGTCTAATGAATTCTGCCTTAATAAGGCTGCATGGCGGTGACTTGTGGTGCACTGATTTAGTGGCACCTGAAGCACTCAGCGTGTGTGCAGCCTGAGATGATGCGTGGTCCGGGCGGGCCACACTGGGAGCAATGTCTCTTGCCTACTGGACTGCGTCATCTGCAATCGCGACTCGATCTGAGTTGTGAGCCCTGCTGTCCACAGTGTGCATCGAAGGCAGTAGTTTGTACAGACATAACTTGGTGGTGCTGTGCCGCTGGATTCGCAGGGGGCCTGTGTCGAGGAGGCCGGCAGTCATGGGGGCGGCCTCGTGGCAGGGTGAGGGCCGCCGCTCTGGCAGACTTATTGGCCTTCCCAGAAGTGAACCACACCCATAGCCCCGGCCTATTTATTCACACTTCTACGTTGGAGTGGCGTAGGTTGGACCAGCCCACTCAGCTTCCGGTTCTGCTTACAGGTGGGACGACACAGCTACATGACCAAGATCTTCCCCACTGCCTGAGGTAACATGGTTGCGTCCACTGTCCACAACAGTACAAGCACCAGCAGTATATGTGCACATGGAGACGTCTGTGCTCTGCATAGTGAGGTCTGTCCAGCACATTACTGCTACACTTGGCATTGTGTGCATTGTTATTGATGGGTGACTTGCCTCCTTCAGACATACTTGGTCCCCACGTCTCCCAACATTCAGCTATTGTGTGACTGAGGGGCCATGCTGTTTTGGGAAGGTCCGCTGTTCTGTTCTGCGCTGCCTCTGTGGTAGTAGGTGGGTGGGTGGTCCGAGGGGGAGGTCCTGGGGGTGGTGGCAGTGGGTGTTGTGGCCTTCTTGGGTGTCGGAGCTGCATGGTCAGTAGCTCTATGACATGTGTTGGTCTTCAGATGTGGTTCTGGGCTGGGCTCCCTTTCATACTGTAGGTAATCATCCTGCTTTACACCAGTAAAAGGCAGATGTTAAATTCCTACTGCTAAAGCGAGTTATCATCTGTTTTTGGATCACATCGCAGATTTCGCTGGTTGTTGAAAATATTGGGAAGTGGTGTTTTCATGAGTTTTTTTTGCATGAGAATGCCTATTCTGCATATCATTAGCGTTTGTTGTCGCTCTCATTGGTGGCGATGTTTATTTGAGGAAGCCATTGCTGGAAAATCGGCGATATGTGCAGTTTTCAACAGGTTGAGAATGGGATGATAATTCTTTTGCTGCGATAAAGTGCCGATAACTCAGCGATAAGTTCTTGAGAATACAACCCATAGTTTTTTTTTTTCTGTCCGGATTCGTGCACCCAGCCGCTTTAAAAAAAAAAACAATTAATCATTTTTGGGCCCTGGGGCTTTTTGTGGGATCCCCTGAGCAGGCCTAGGGGGTCAGGGTGTTTGTACCCTGTCCACTTTACTTGTTTTTTCGCATGTAGCTACAACAAAGTCCTAATAAACACAAGGGCTCCTTTTAGAGTCACCCTATAACCCAACAGTTGGAAGTATATGAGCTCTTCACAACTGTAAGCGGGCATCTTGGTGCCAAAAACCTGTCTCTCACACAACCCTCCAACACGAAGTTCTGTGAGCCCGAACCTTCACGCTACTGCATCCATCGCTCGCGGAGAGCGCCATTGCAAAGCAACGGCCCGACCGTTTGCGACGACAATAGGCTCTTCACGTGACAGCAATGCCCATACGCAACACCAGGCCTGCTCTTCGTGCTACATTGACAACTGTCCGCAACGCTTCCTTGCTCCTCGTGGCCTCCTCAACCACGATCAGGACTCTTCACTCTGGACTGAGAATCTAACTTTTCTGTATCCAAGCTGTACTCCAACATTGTCGGCATGAACTTGTGACTTTCTCCCGGTCTCCATGATAGCCAGGAGTGGCAATTTTAGGCTTTTGGCACTATTTTCTCTTGAATCTTTAAAACTGTGTATTTCTGGACCTAATATTTGGATTTTTGTTGTTTTGGCCTTATTTTATGTATTAAAATCTAATCAATTTTTTTAATCTAGTGTGGGATCCTTTTGTAGTGTGTTTTCACTGTGTTACTTATTGAAGTAGAAAACATACTTTGCACATTGCCTCTAAGTTAAGCCTGACTGCTCTGTGTCGAGCTACCAGAGGGATGGGCACAGGTTCATTTGGGGTTTGCTTGTGAACTTACCCTGACAAGGATCGTGGTTGCTGCTTGATCCGGCTTCACCTCCCTCAACCAGTAACCCAATTGCTTACACTAGGTATAATCAGAAGTCAAGTTTTAGAAGCTTTTGCTGCTCATATTCCGATTTAAAAGAATCAGTGGAAACTGCTAGGGGCATTTTCCTCTTCACCTTTACACCTTCACACTCACAAATGGACCTATATGAACCTCTGTGAAGTCCCTTCCAATTTGGACTGCCATGACTATTCTTTTTTGCTGTTTGAAGATATTAGTTCCCTTCAGAGAGCCACACATTAACCATGGTGGGTTTTTCAGTGTTGTTATGCAACCACGAGCACAGGCAATGGTGATTTACTTATTTTAATATTCATGGTCTGTTCTAATGCTTGTGTGCCATTGATTATAGTCTAATCCCAATCATCTTTGCACAAGTAGTGGTCCTTGACAATTAACATAATTGGCTAAGCACTGCATTCATTTCTAAAACATCTTTGAGTGTTATTCAGAAAAACCATTAAACCCAGGTAATATCCAAGATGTGCCTTGGTGTACCTTTTTACACTTAAAAACACATTAATGCAGACATTTCTCAATTAGAAACCTGGCCCATTTATTCTGGGTTTTAGGCACTGCTCAATGTATTTAATATGCAGCAATATTCCTTGAAGTGTTCGATGATTAAGCAAAGGGCTTTAAAAGGGACCCAGTGACATATTATGAGCCAGTGCAGGGCCAAACATGCAGGGGTAATGTGATCTCTGGGTTTAAGATGTAGGAGTAACATAGCTGCTGAATAAGCTCCTTTAAATAATCCAGGGAACAGAGCACAAGAGTGTCTGTAGCTTGAATTGTGTGGGGGAAACCGAGGTAAGGGAAAATTATTTCACTATAGAATCAATTTGATGTTCCAGAGTTAAGTCTCTGGGGCCTTTTTAGTGTATTAGAAGAAGAAGGCAAATGCCTGTCATAGACTTTACAATGAATGTACGAGGTAGTGGTGGTCAAAGCAGTAGCACATCAATCCTATAGATATTCAATATGGTGAAAGTTAACAATACTTGATTCACAGTCAAGGTGCCCCTCAAGGTAACAAATAAAACACCCCACTACCCATGATGTCACCTAACGAGAGTTCATCCGAACTCCCAAATTCAACTGATTAATGCAAAAGATTGTACCTCGGCACTCTCCAAATTCAAATTACCATTTGTTTATGGCTGTAAGCCTAAAGGATACATAGAAAACTAAATGTGACAACTCACAGGAAACACTAGTCAAGAAACATAAATTCAAAAGAGATAATATTAAATACCCTTAGATGAGCCGTGCTCCACTAGAAACCTACAGTCATGTCTAGGACACCAATATCTAAAAAGTAATACAAATAAGGCTAATACAGTCCTGTTGATTATTGTTACACAGCAGAAGTATGGTTGATGTTACGAGGTACTGTTCTTAAAGCCTCCTGGTTAGTGGCAGATGATGGCAGCTGACACGTGTTTTGTTACTTTCTGTAACTTTCCAAGGCTTAAGCTAAGAGAGCAATACTCCAAGTTTAGGAAATCAGTCCACGATGAGCGGACTAGAAACCTTTCGGCGAGAAAATCAGGAGACCTTATGATAAAAAGGTACCAAAATCCAAAAGCTCCTTGTTCGCAGTAACCATCTGTCAGTAAGGGTCCTTGAGAAGGTAAATCCAACCTCCAATCTTTAGTCCGGTTAAGAGATTTGTTATATGGAATTACTAATTATGCTCCACCTTGATAAGTCATTGGCATGTAGTCCTCTGTCGAGTATCGTCCCGACATAATTCCCTGAGTGAGTTGTAACATTTAGTTTTCTATGTATCCTTTAGGCTTACAGCCATAATTAAATGGTAATTTGAATTTGGAGAGTGATGAGGTACAATCTTTTACATTAGCCAGTCATAGACTTGACAGCTAGACTGGTATCTCGTATGTTGGTAGCCATTATCACACTAGAGGATTTTTCTTTTGTCCAGGTTGATTTAATGGGAATGGGCAGTCATCCAATATTTTCTGGTGAGCAACCCATGACTCAGACTTGAGGGCATGATGATCTTGATTGATTTTATATCATCTGCAAAACTGAAAAAATCTAGGCATAGGGATAGATAAATGTTCAAAAGAGTGGGTAAATGGTAAAACCTGAGGAAGAATGGTATCAAGGTGATAAGGTTTGGAGGTGTGGGTGGTACAGTGTAGGGCTATACATAGTAGCCTGCTGTTTTCTTTGGGGAAATGAAACTATATTTCATTAACGTTATGTGAGAAATAATTAAAGAATGAAGCAAAATAGGATTGTTCTCATGTCGAATGAACTTTTCAAGGGACATTCCTTGGTTGAAATAGGCATGTAGGATACTGACAGTAGACTTGCATACAAAATGTCTCTCCTCAAAACATTTTATATTCAAATCTCTCTACCTTGAGCAATAAACTTATACACTATTGCAAAATGCACAATGTTGTAGTGCAAACTTCACAATTGTTTGCAGTTTAGAAGTGTAAATAAATTTACTTCGCAGGCCTACTAGAGAGAAAATGTGGTAAATTTAATATCCATGGAAGCTATTCAATCCAAGCGTTTTACCTTAATAGCCACCTTTTGGAGTCTTTGAGACTAGTGTTATTTTATCGTCAACACTAAGGGGCCCATTAGCATGTCGGGCGGATGCCAATTCCCCCCACCATATTACTATGGTGGGGGGACCCCGGCGGATGGAAAGACCGTCCGCCAGTTTTCCACCGGTAGGCAATCCGCCCGATTGCCTACTGGGTGGAAAAGCAGTTAATGTGGTGGCGGTGTCTGGTAGACACCGCCATCCATATTATGAAGCATGCGGGGTGTTGCCTTTCCGCGGCGTTGCCGCCACGGAAAGGCAGGTCGTTCTCGCCATTGGGGGCTGTAGCGGGCCCCCAGGGATTCTGGGGGGTGCACATGGGGGGTACCCATAGGATCCCCCTGCAGTTCCATGCACAACATGGCAGACACCGCGCTGTACCTGCCACGTTGTGCATGGAACTGCACGACATGCCTTTTTGGCATTGCGGCGGGCGGTGATGAGAGCACCGCCCGGCGCAATGTCAAGAATGCAGGATGCGCCCGCCAGTGTGGCGGGTGCATCCTAATGTCACCCACGGGACCCCCGCACCTATGGCGGGCGGTCCCATTCTACGAAAGGATGGAGAGCGGACAAAGTCTGCTCGCCATCCTAATGATGCCCTAAATGTCACAGAGACGTATACAAGAATCAAAGTAGCTTCCCCCTTAGAACCATCCTCAGGTCATCTATTTCTGGGCTGTGTCTGGCCTATGCATTGTAGATTCTTTTTTTATTAATTCCTGCATCTGACTACCTTTTATGCCAGTTTGACCAAGAAACATCTCTTTTAATCACTTGCCTTGTAGAAGTTTAACATCTTAGCTCATTAGGCATAATGACGAAGGTAATTAATACAGTATAAATGGAGGTGCTACCTAGGATTACTTTGGAACTTACTATCAGAACCAGGCAGCGTGTAGCTATGGCTGACATTAAGGAAATTCAAGATAATCAGGGCAACTTAGTCACTGATCCCGACCTTGTTAGGGAAGTGTTTCAGAAATTTTATGCTAAACTCTACACTCGGGATGAGGGGAGTACTTCATTAGAGATGGAAGTGGATCGGTACCTTAGGGACATTACAGCTCCCTTCTTGTCGTCTCAGGACAGAGCGGGGCTGGATGCTCCCTTTCATCTAGATGAATTTAAGGGATCTTTGGGTGGTCTGCCTTCGGGAAAAGCTGCTGGGCCAGACCAAATCCCGGTCGAATTCTACAAACTGTTCCAGGATATCATAGCGGTAGATATGCTCAACGTCATGCTACATACGCAGCGGGGGGGGCCTCCTCCAGAGTCCTGGGGAATGGCAGATATTATAGTTATTCCTAAAAAGGGTAAACCCCCAACACTTCCCGGATCATATAGACCCATTACCCTTATGAATTCTGACATAAAAATGTACTCAAAAATGCTTGCTATGAGGCTTGGAGCAGCTCGTTAGTCCTTCACAGCATGGTTTTATACCAGGCAAGGGAACCACTCAGCATGTCAGGACGGTCATTACAATGTTTGATGCCGCAGAGTCCCTGGGAGACCCAATCGCTGCACTGTTTCTAGATGCTGAAAAGGCCTTCGATAGGGTCGCCTGGGGGTTTCTTTGGGCAGTTCTGAGATGGTGCGGTATTGGAGAAGGCTTTATAACTGCTATCCAAGCTCTATACGCAGGACCATCAGCCAGAATCAGAGTAAACAGAGGTCACTCAGATATAGTGGCAATCTTTAGGGGAACGAGACAGGGCTGTCCCGCATCTCCCCTGCTTTTTGCACTGTTTCTTGAGCCTTTTTTACGTAGGTTGGAGAGAACCAATGAAATCTCCCCAATGGTCTTAAATGGCCGCGTAATTAAAATCTTGGCGTACGCAGACGACGTCGCCATACTAACCCCGAATCCGGATTTAGCTATCGGGGAGGTTGAAAGGGAGGCTAGCATATTTGGGCAATTTTCGGGCTATAGATTGAACAGGTCTAAGACCCAGATAGTAAAGAATAAACATAGTTCGTGTACGGACACTAGGGTCGCCCTCTCCGCTATATATCTTGGTATAGTAATAGCTGCAAATTTGGACACTCTCGTTGAGGTAAATATAATCCCTCTGGTTGATAAAGTAAAAATAGACTTAGAGAGAATTAATAACCTACATCTCTCGCTAGTTGGATGTACCAACGTACTAAAAAGGAGCATTCTACCAAAGTTTCTCTATCTATTCAGAGCAATTCCGTAAATTTTTGAAGCCAAGTGGTTTAATATCTTGGAAAGCATCTTTAATAAATTTATATGGGCCCACGGGAAAACTCGTAGGGCTTATAGATTTATGACTCTACCGAGAGACAGAGGTGGATGGGGAGCCCCGGATTTCAGACTATATTATTTAGCATCTGCTCTTCAATATATGCAGGGTTTAATCGGAGGAGGGGGACAGCTTCAGAAAATCACTTCCTCATCTACAGATGTCTACGCAATTCTACTAGGTCAGGAGACAGAAAATTGTTTTTTATATTATACTGACCTTGGGCATTTAAGAGGGAAGCAGTCTAGGACCCTTAACGCGGCCATACATATCTGGAAGGCTTTTCAGAAGCGGATGGGACTTGGCCGATTTAATAGATATGTCAGACTATATAATAATAAGCGGTTTCTCTCTGAAATTTTTTCAGACTTAGTTATGGCCGCATGGAATCAAAAAGGAATTACACAAATTGGGGATTTAAGAGACTCTGAGGGGATGGTACAGTTTGATGCTCTTGTAAATAAGTATGACTTAACTAGAAAAGATTTTTTTAAATACCTACAGGTCAGAAGCTTTCTTGGGGATAAGCGTGGCGGCACAGCAGGATATAAGATTAATGACTTTATGGAGACTTTAATTAACGGTGGTCTATATACTATTAGGACAGCGAATGCATTATTAGCTAAAACTAAAGTAGATGACTTGGACAAACACAGACATAAGTGGGCTGAGAAACTTGGAGGAGTAACTGAGGATTTTCAGGAGTCGCTTGAATTGGGTTGTAACATCTTACGGTCTGCTCCTTTACAATCCCAACATTATAAAACCTTATTTTCGCTATATCATACACCTGCTAGAATCGCCAAATGGGGGGGTAGAGCAGGGATAAACTGCCCTCGTTGTAACACACCTGAGGCTGATATAGTACATATGTTTGCCACTTGCCCTCAACTACACACTCTTCTCAGGGATATAGAGGAATTTTTGGGCAGAGCTCTGGGGATACAGATATCCCTCTCCCCCTCTTGGATTTTGCTTGGAATAGGTCATGATGGAATTAGTAATGATGTTAAGGAGTTTGTCTTTATGACAATGGCGGTATTCAGATTAATCATAGCTAGGGCTTGGTTAGACAAAACTCCTCCGTCAATGCAAGTATGGTTAGCAAATCTCATTGCGACATTTAATCTGGAAAAACCTATATACGCAAAAAAGGGTAGAGTAGGGAGGGCTCTGGGTAAAAGAATTTGGGAGCCGTTAGCGAGATGGAGAGAGGGGATAGGGTAAGTCGGTAGTATTTAAAAGTTTTACCCGGTTTGATTTGTTCAGATGGATTATATTTTGTATAAAATGTATAAAAAGTATAAAAGGTTTATGCTGTACTAATGTTTAATTGCATGTAATAAATGTGCACTGTTAACTGAGAAAATAATAAAAAGAATTAAAAAAAAAAAAAAAGGAACTTACTAGGGGAAATGGGTCAGCTTGCCACCAAAGACAGTACTGCCTTCTACACTGCTTGCAATCTTTAACAAGTTGTGGCCAGTGCAAAAATGATACTAAACACGCTGTAGAAATCTTGCAATCCGTGTGGCGAGCAAACATAATCCTAGCTAGGAAAATCAACGGCCTCAGTGGTTAGAAGGTAGTTGGACTAGGAATCTTGGCTTTGTGTGCCAGTTTCGGTTTATGATTTTCTGCTCAGTGAAAATTGGATACCTTGTGACCCAAAGATCAGTAGTGTTATCTGATGGACAGCACATAATGATGCAGAGATGTCTAGAAGAATCAATTCAGCTCCCCCATTATAGTCATCCTGAGTTACAATTTCATCTATGCTAGAGATTTAGATAGATGTTGTCCCTTTGCATGGGTGGAAATTGTCCTATGAATAATAAAAGGTATTCTTTTCAAACTAATTCCTACATATGACCGTATGTTGACTTTTCTAATAGTTTCGCAAAAAAGCTGTTTGTTATCTCTAATTACCTGTCTTTTGTAGAAGAGACTTAACAAATACATACTTTAGCTAATTTGGCATAGCACCAGTAGTGAAGGGAGCACTGATTATCAATGGTGAAGCTTCAGTGATGGATTTCATATCTACAACTGCTTTGAAAATTGCTGGGGGACATGAGTGAGAAATGGATCCAGATTTTTGTATGTGTAATATTGGCTATTTAACAGATTCTTCTGGCATGGAAGATAAGTCCTTTAGAGTGTGTCTTTAAGGTGTCAATAATTGCAGATCTTTGTTAGTTTGCTAGTTTCTCAATAGTGTTGTTGAGAATATAAGAGTAGGTTTCTGGACTTTTCAAGGGAATGTAGTATAGGGAGTGCATCATCAGCGACCCATGTTTTTAGTTAAAATAATCACTTAGTTGTCTCTTATTAGGTAACTTATATAAGGCATTGTTTTTGGTATAGATATGTTATTGAAAAGCATGCATTATTCTCCCTTTGTTAACGGAGAGAGTGGCCAGAGTATACCTGACTGCTGGTTACTTGCTGGGTATGCATTTCTTTTGTTTGAAAACTTCTCCTAATATTATCGTTGGTTGTGAAACATTCTTCTTCAAAATTGTATTTATGTTACTGTTTGATACCAACCTGGGTAGTTGACTGGCATGTTAGTTGTGTTTTGAGGATTTTGTTAGTGTTTTCTATGTAAGGACAGACATCAGACTATCAGACTATTTTCTTGACAACAAACAAGAGTTTGTCACATGGGGACCCCACCACCGAGGCACAGCCTTAACTCAATGGGGGAGGGGAACCATGCGGTCCTCCTCCCTGGGCCGATTTTGGCCCCGGTGACCCTATCACCCAGATCCCAGGCCATGCCTCCTGGGTGCCCCCCCCCCCCGGGCACCCGGTGTACAGTATGGGTAGTGCGGGGGGCCTCAAGGCAGGATCTGGCATTGCTTTCACAGACAGAGAGCTGCCATACATGCATCTCCCTGTCTGTGAAAGCAATCCTTTCATCTGTTTCCCTGCCCACTTAACAGCAGGCAGGGAAACAGATGAAAACTCCACTATCAGCAAATGGGAGCGGTTTCACAGCTCTCTGTTGCTGAGAGTAGAGTTTGTGATTGCTCTGACTTGACATGGGTGGGCACACCGTGATATAGCAGGAGCTGGCCCTGGGGGGTGGTGGTCACCAAGGCCACCTATGGGTCCAGGAGGGGGGCTGTGCAGCCCACCTCCTTCAGTTTGCACAGGAGGTGGTTGGTGGTCCCTGGGGCCGTATATATGCCGCAGAAGGCAGGCTGCAAGGCCCTCCTCCCAGTATTATTTATTGTGTATGACCCAGGGATTTGGTGGTCCCAGAGGCATGAGTGATCGGTGTACC
Organism: Triturus cristatus; assembly: GCF_964204655.1. NCBI lineage: Eukaryota > Metazoa > Chordata > Amphibia > Caudata > Salamandridae > Triturus > Triturus cristatus. The sequence continues at coordinate 1,579,304,023 of NC_140590.1, forward strand.
CCCACAACTACCTGTTTTTTTGGCCCCGGGAGGTGATGGTCCCTGGGGATTGCAATAAGCCCAGGAGGGGGTAAGTGCAGCCCCCCTCCATGAATAAAATGAACACCCCCAGGGAGGTGGTGGTCCCTGAGGCTTCTAGCAAACCCAGGAGGGGGATCCATGTGGCCTCCCTCTATTATGAGAATAAGGCCCTGGATAGATGGTGGGCCCTGGAGCTCTAAGAGCATTAGGAGGGGGGGCCCATGCGCCCCTCTCTCTCCTCTCTCTTTTGAAAAAAATGCCCCCTGGGACCTTGCCCACTCTGGAGCTCAAAAAGCGCGTGAGGACGTGGTTGTTTTTTGGGTTTTTTCACTGGAGTCACGGATCCTCTGCGATTTGTGGCAAAAACTAAAAACAAAAATGTTTTTTTGCCCAGTAAGGGCTCCTCTGGGACCCCAAACTCAGAGCTAAGGCGTCAAGGTATTCCTACGCTGCCACCTTTTCTTTTCTTTTTATAATTTGTTCAGGGACTCAGCTGAAACGCTGGACGGAATTACACTAAATTTGGCAGAAAGGTAGCTCTTGGTCCAGAAAGAACCCTTTTTGTTATTTGCAAATCCATTCAGTAGTTTGGAACATATTAAATAAAAAACTAATTTGTTATTCTAGGCATGTGAAGGCTCTGCAAACCCTTCCAATCTTGTGCTGAGAACTGATTTGCTAAGGACAGTTAAACCTTTGGCAATTTTGGGACTCAAAAAGGTAAAAAAAGAACCTTGAACCCTTAGGCCCAGTGCTGGGTCCCCCAGGGACCCTGGCAGGGCCAAAAAGCATTTAAAAATAATTTTGCAGAAAAAAACAAAGAGATTTGTGACTCCTTGTGAATTTTTTAAAAATAACAAGCATGGTCTCCTGTGCTTCTTTGTATTAGAGACCCCAAGTGGGTCAGGTCCTGGGGGCCTATTTCTATAAATATTATGGTTAGGAGCACATATGCGCCCCCTGTACATTGCCGATATAGATCCCGGTGACCGCCACCTACCCGGGGCCAAGCGATTAAGAAAACATGAGGAAGGGTACCCCTCCATAGGTCATCTATGGCCCCGAGGACCACAACCTCTCTGGGGATTTATTGTAAATGATAGGGAGGGTGTGCAGACCCCCCTCCTCAGTTTTAAAATGCCCCGGGGACCACCACCTACCCTGTGCCAGTGAAATTCATGAAAAGGGAGGAGGGGCCGGGCAGCCTCCCTCCTGTGGTATATTCATCCCTAGGGAACACCACCTCCCTGGAGCGTGGCTACATTTAACCTGGAAGGAGGGACTAACACCTCCCCAATGCACACCCTAGAACAGGGGTACTCATAGTACGGACCGCGGGCCGCCAGCGGCCCGGCAAGCCTTCCCTGGCGGACCGCGGACCTTGCAGACATCGTACCTGTGCAAGCACCGCCGGTTGCAGCAGCGCAGACTGGGCGGGCGATTCTTTTAAAAGCCAAGTCACTTGTTAATGAGGCTTTGTTGTATTTCACCTCTTCTTAGCGCCCCTGCATCTCCCCTCTGAATGAGTGGAGATGCAGGGGCGCTAAGAAGGGATGAAATACAACAAAGCCTCATTAACAAGTGACTTGGCCTTTAAAAGACCTGTGAAGTACTTGGATGCGGCGGCTGTTTGTGTTCCAGGGAAGCTGACTCAGCGCCAGGTGAGGTGACGGACAGGGGGGGGTGGGGGCAGCAGCTAGTGAGTGCAGCCGGTGAGTTTAAAGCAGGAGGAAGACAGAGTGCGACAGAGGGAGGGAGAGAGGGAGAGGGGGAAGACAGAGCAGGAGACAGGGAGGGAGAGACAGCGAGAGAGAGACAGACAAGTTGGGAGAGGGAGGGAGACAGAGGGAGGGAGGGGGACAGAGGAAGAACAGATGGAGAGGGAGGGAGACCGAGAGGGACGGAGACAGAGAGAAAGGGAGACAAACTGATTGAGAGAGAGGGAGAGAGATAGAGGGAGAGTGATAGAGGGAGGGAGGGAGACAGTGATAGATAGATAGATAGATAGATAGATAGATAGATAGATAGATAGATAGATAGATAGATAGATAGATAGATAGATAGATAGATAGATAGATAGATAGATAGATAGATAGATAGATAGATAGATAGATAGATAGATAGATAGATAGATAGATAGATAGATAGATAGATATGTGTGAATGCCGGGTCTGGTGGCTCAGTGGACGAAGGCGTCTGCTGCCGGGTCCTGTGTTCAACCTCATGGTCACAGTTTTTTTTTTTGCTCTAGCCCCGCCCCCTCCCCCACTGCCCCCGCCCCCCCCCCCGGTGCAGCCCTCGGACACAAACCACACTGTAAATTTGGCCCCCGAGAGAAAGTTTGTGAGTACCCCTGCCCTAGAAGATCAAAGGAGGGGGGATGCATGACCCTCCTCATGGTGCCATTAATGTTCTATCCAAACCCCTCCATGTGTGATTACTCCTGTGGTTGCATCCCAAGAAGTAATGGTGGTATCTGATGCTGTCCAGAATCTGTCCTCTCGGGTCTTACAGGAGATTTGCGATTAACTTTGTATGTTCCGAGAAGCACATTCCAGAGAAATGGTCAACATTAATGCATCCATCACTTCTTTGGGTGCAGCCATATGGTCTGCATTGACCTAGCATCCCACCCTGACCACTGTGGTTGTGTCTCCCAGTCTTTGTCTGTTGAATAGCAACAGGGCACTGCAACCAACACAAAAAAAATCCAGCTCAAAATGACACTAGTAGAATACTCAATACAAGTACCTGTATAAAACATTATTGCTTAATGAAAAGTGAGAAATAAAACATTTCTCTAGAACTCTATAGAAATATTAAATAAAGGTTATTAAAAAGTGTTAGACAATGTATGAAAAAATTGTAAAATGTTTTTAAAATGGTAAATAATATATTTAAAAAATGCAAATGTATATGTACATTTTAAATTTGAGGATACTATAAAAAATATAATTCTGTATTAAATAGTACTAATTAATGTATACTAAAAAATTATAAAAATTTAAAATCACAATGTACTATTGATAAAACTAAATGTATGAAAAAATAATTATAAGCCATTTGTGTGTAATTGTTTAAAATATTCATGTCTTAAAAGTGTTGTAAAAAGTTAAATATGGATGATACTATACCAAAAAGTACATATAAATGATATACAACTGTATCATGTGAAAATGATGTGTTTTTTACTTTACAAAGAAAATGTATCAAACATTAAGGGGTCGATTCCGATCCTGGATTTTTTTTTCCCGTACGACTCGTATCTGTATTTTTTTACGTACGAATCGTACAAGTCCCGTACAAACGGCGAAGTACGACTCGTACGTGAAAAACACATATGAATCGCCTCGGGAAAAGTCTATGTGACGTCCCCGGACAGTTTTACTTACAACTCGTAAAACTGAAGTCCGAGAGCGCAAGTACGATCCATACCGCCCGTCCAAAAATGCAAGCGCATGGAAAAGCCCCTGTACAGAGCGAACTTTGTACGACCCGAGTACACTTGTGCCTGGGGTCACCCCTCCCGCGTACGTCCACACCATACCCCCCACCCCCCGTATGTACGGACCGTTCCCCCCACCCGCGTATGTCCGCACAGTACCCCAGGCATACCCCCCACCCGCGTATGTCCGCACCGTACCCCAGGCATACTCAATCCTCACGTATGTATGGACCGTACATACGCGAGGATTGGGGTACGCCTGGGGTACGGTGCGGACATACGCGGGAGGTACGCCTGGGGTACGGAGTGGACATACCCGGGTGGGGGGTACGGTCCATACATAGGGGGGTGGGGGGTACGGTCCGTACATACGGGGGGTGGGGTGTACGGTCCATACGTGGGGGGTGGGGGGTACGGTCCGTACATACAGGGGGGGTGGGGGTTACGGTCCGTACATACGGTGGGGGTGGGGGGTACGCACCGTACATGATGACACGTACGATGTGGGTGATGGCGTGTACGTCGCGTAGCGGGCCCCCTTTTCCTCGTGCATCGCAGCGTACTTAGCCTTTCCGGAACTTTTTGGCTCTTGTAAAAATATAGCCGTACAAAGTCCTGTAGGTAACAATCGTATTTGCTGGCCCGTAAAACGCTGCCTGACTCCGTGCAGACGTCGCGTACGTGCTGTCTAGGATCAGAATTTTATGTATTTTTTAGCCGAACTGTGTTTTTTACGATTCGTACGGAAATGGTATTTCAGTACGAATCGCACTTGCTGGTTTGTACGGTGGAATTCCCGGGTACGAGTCGTACGGAGAAAACGCTCCGTACGACCATTCTTACCCGGGTTTTACAGGATCGGAATCTGCACCTAAATGTAAAACTGTACATTAAGTAAAATGCATAAATAAAAGAAAAATTCGAAACCATGACATGTATAATTTATTATTCTAATAAAATCACAGATTATACAGAAGTACAAACTACAAACTATTTTGAGTAAGGTGACCAACACTGAAAGGGAAAATGTTACTATTCGTACTCTGATGTAAACCATATTCAGGATGGTGTTGGACACTAAGGGGGTAACTTTTACTATTCCCACTCCAATCTAATTCACTTGGGGAAGGTTTTGGATGTAAAAGGTTAGATTTACTATTCCCACTCCATCAAATCAAATGTGGGGGAAGTGTTAGGCACTAAAAGGTTAAACTATACTATTCCCACTCTAATATGAACCATTTTGGTGGAAGTGCTGGTCACTGAAGGGGTAGAATGTACTATCCCCACTCCAATGTACACCATTTTGGGGAACTTTTAGGACTCTAAAGCAGTAAGATTTGCTATTACCATCATAATCTAAACTATTTTGGGGAAATAGTTGAACACTAAAGGGGTAGGGTTTAGAGTTCCCACTCCAAACTAATTCATTTTGGGGAGCTTGTAGGACTCAAAAATGTAAAATTTAGTATTCCCATTAAAATTTAAACCTTGTTGGGGGCGATGTTGGTCATTAAAGGATTAGGACTTGGTATTCTCACTGTATTCTAAACCATTTTGGGGAAAGTGTTGGACACTGAAGGGGTAAGATATGCTATTCCTACCATACAATACATAAATGTACCATTTCAAAGCAAGCAATGCAAATAAAATATATGTTATTTACAATAGATTTTTACAGTTTAAATAAATACATAAAAATAAAAAATAATCCAATATACAACAAAAATAAAACAAACTATCAACATTTAAAAAGAAATAAGATAAACATTTAAAAACTTATAAATAATTGAAAGTATAAAAATATGCATAATACTATAAGAAAACAAATTTTCATAAAGGATAACATTTTAATTATCTGAAGCAACTTCATTATCAAGGTAAATATTATAAAATAAGAAACTAATGTAAAGTTTGTTTTTTAAATCTTTATTATAAATTGCAATAAGAAAATTCAATATATAAATTCATAAAATAAAAAAGATTAAAAAAATTAAAACAATGAGCCTTATTTACAATGAGGCTGCACCACTGGAGCATAACTTTTTGCGACACTCCGGTGGCGCAGGGGTCTGCTCCATATTTACCAGGCAGCACTAAGCAACTTTGCATCGCTTAATGCAGCCTTATAATTATTGTTCCCTTTAACACAGTTTTCTGCATTGAAGGGGCATGAAATGTGTATTCCTTTGGTTTTTGCTTTGCTGTGGGCATTCCCAGCAACATCCATGGCTTTTTGTGTCTGCCCCAGATTTACGAGGAATTATAACTCTGAAGAAGCGTCAAAAATGTATGCCTCCCCAGGGGACGAACAAGGGAGGCATAACGAGGAGAAATACTTTTATTTCTCATTGGTTTTCCTTTTTCTATGTGTGCTGCTTCTGCAGCACACACAGAAATAGGTAAAAGCCACTTGTGATTGTTTTTGTGCAGGAAAGTGTCCCTTCCTGCACAAAAACAATCATCCATGCAACGCAGACACCCTTGCATCATGGCGCAAAGGTGCCTGAGTTCGTACATGGCAGCCCATTGTGCGCCAGTGCAGACGAATAGGACAAGAATCCGCCATATCTGATAGATACGATGGCTTCCTGCCCTTTTATCTGCTATAGGGTAGCTCAGGATGAAGGTCCGCAGTGCTGCCCTACAGCAGAATCTTAAAAATAAGGCCCCAGATATGTACTAGAAATATACACAATAATAAAATACATTTTAAATATATAAAATATTCAACATTGTTGCAAATAATAAACAATATTTAGTCATTTATGTAAAATTATAATTAAAAATGTAGTCATTATGAAATATAAAAACAATTCTATATAATCAAGTATTTAAATTCTAAACATAACATTTTCAAAGACAAAATTAAATAATACAATACCTAAACTGTAAAACATTAAGGGGCCGATTACGATATGGCTCGTAAAAGCCCCGGACGATGGTCGGAGCCTTCTAGGCCGCAACGTAATCAACCGCTCGGTTTACTTTCTGACTGCCACATTACAATGCTGGCATTTGGAAACTAACTCTAGGAGCCCGTCAGCCAGTCTGAACCGGCTTGTAATCCCACAGGGCGAGCCATTCCCCCCCCCCCCTTCGGATTATGATGCATGGCTTCTGGCGTGGTTTCCATGCTGGCCTGTTGGACATAGACACCATGTCAGAAAGCATGTTTCGGGGCCCCCTTAGGTGTGCGACCTCCGGTTGGGGCCCGAGGGGGCACCGTAGGTGCCACCTGTTGATTCCTGCACCCCATGGTAGACACTTTGACGTGCTTGCCACAGGCTGCAGGGATGAACAACACCTCCCTATTCCCTATGTGAGCATGTATTATGGCCAGTTTAGGGCCGTAATGCATGCTCCCATACAGAAATGCAGGAATGCGACCGAACAGTGTTCGGTCATATCCTAATGAGGTGATTGGGACTACCAACCACAGGTCCATTTATCCCAGGACCGAGATGGTGTCGCCCAACATCGTAATTAGCCCCTAAATAATGTATAAATATAAAAAAAAATACTTCACAAATGTCCCCATCTAATTCTCCTATAACACCAACTGACTAATAAAAATGTGATTATTAATTCTTTTAAATTTATAAACAATCAGGAAATAAATTACATAAAATTAAATTTGATCCTAAAAGTATAATACGTACACATTTTTAATTGTAAAACAAATTCAAAAATGTAATTAAAATTTATAAAAAGTACAAATAAAAATTAAAATAGCTTTAAATTAATTGATAAAATTATAGAAACGCTAAATAAATATATATTGATATTTATTTTAAAATGCTTACACTTAATTTGATGTTAACACAATGATACAGAAAATAACAATACAATTGTAAAATTAAATTAATAAAAAACTACATTTAGAAATTGTTTAAAAATAAAATGTAAACGTAAACTTAAATTAAACACATATTAAAAAGTAAACACATAGGTGCCGATTCCGATCCGGCAAAATAAATTTGCGTACGACTCGTATCCGTATATTTTCACGTACGAATCGTACAAGTACCGTACAAACTGCGAAGTACGATTCGTACGTGAAAAATACATACGAATTGCATCGGGAAAAGGGTACGAGAGGGAGCCGGAAATGTTTACGTCCGAATAGCGATGGTAAAAGTGTACGATAGGGATCCGGACATTTTTACGTGCAAATCGTAAAACAGAAGTCCGAGCGCGCAAGTACGATCCGTACCGCCCGTCCGAATACACAACCGCATGTAAAAGGCCCCGTACGGAGCAAACAGTGTAGCACACATGTACACGGGTAAACTTGTGCCCGGATATGAGTCGTACAGCCCCCCCTCCCCCGCATATGTCAGCACCGTACCCCCGTATGTCAGCACCGTACCCCCCTTCCGCACCGTACCCCAGGACCGTACCCCAGCCCCGCACCTGTACGCGCCGCACCCCAGGCCCGTCTCCCAGCCCCGTACCTGTACACACCGTACCCCAACACCGTAGCCCAGCCCCGCACCTGTACGCACCATACCCCAACCCCGTCTCCCAGCCCCGCACCTGTACGCACCGTACCCCAGGCCCGTACCCCAGCACCCCACCTGTACGCACCGCACCCCAGGCGCGTACCCCAGCCCCGTGCCTGTATGCACCGTACCCCAGGACCGTACCCAAGCCCCGCACCTGTATGCGCCGCAACCCAGGCCCGTCTCCCAACCCCGTACCTGTACGCACCGTACCCCAACACTGTAGTCCTGCCCCACACCTGTATGCACCATACCCCAACACCGTACCCCAGCCCCCACCTGTACGCGGCGCACCCCAGGCCCGTACCCCAGCCCCGTACCTGTACGCACCATACCCCAGGCCCGTACCCCAGCCCCGCACCTGTACGCACCATACCCCAACACTGTACCCCAGCCCCCACCTGTACGCACCGCACCTCAGGCCCGTACCCCAGCCCCATACCTGTACGCACCGTACCCCAGGCCCGTACCCCAGCCCCGCACCGGTACGCATCGTACCCCAGCCCCCCACCTGTACGCACCGCAGCCCAGGCCCGTACCCCAGCCCCGTACCTGTAGGCACCGTACACCAACACCGTACCCCAGCCCCGCACCTGTACGCACCGTACCCCAACACCGTACCCTAGCCCAGTGCCTGTACGCACTGTACCCCAACACTGTACTCCAGCCCCCCACATGTACGCGCCGCACCCCAGGCCCGTACCCCATCCCCGTACCTGTACGCACCGTACCCCAACACTGTAGCCCAGCCCCGCACCTGTACGCACCGTACCCCAACACCGTACCCCAGCCCCCCACCTGTATGCGCCGCACCCCAGGCCCGTACCCCAGCCCTGTACCTGTACGCACCGTACCCCAACACCATACCCCAGCACCCTGACCCAGCATTGCGTATGTACGGACCTTACCTACACGAAAAAGACTCGTACAGAACCAGGACACTGTAAAACAGCACAATGAGGGTCAATTCGACTCGCACAACACCACAAAACACGTCTACATGACAAAATACATCTCAATGACTGACCTGGCACATCCAAACAGGCAAACAGAGGCCCTAAATCACAACCACCTCTTATAACACACCCACCAAAATTTCAAACACAGCCACACCCACAAATGGACCAATAAAAAGGGCCCACACACACAACCCATGAGCCTTTGCAACAGACCCACTGCTGACAGACCCCACAGACAAACAACTGCACCTTACTTATACCTTAACTACACCTTAACTTACACACCTTCACACAACCTCCTTCACAAACACCCCCTCTTCACATTCACACACACACCGTCACATTCACACCCACACACCCACAACCATCCACACCCACACCCCACACCATGCCCACAGACAAGAATCCAAAGTTCACAAGGGCGGAGCTGGACCTCCTTGTCAACAAAGTCATCAGAGTCGAGCCACAGCTGTTTGGAACATTGGTCAGACAGACCAGCATAGCCCAAAATACTAGCCTGTGGCAGAGGATCGTCGATAAGGTGAATGCTGTTGCGCCCATCCGAAGGACCAGGCATGAATGCCAAGCCAGGTGGTGCGATCTGCGCAGGGCAGTCAAGAGGAAAATGAACGAGGAATACGCCCAGAGTAACATCACTGGAGGTGGGCTGCCCCGCAGACCCGTACATTACCATCCCTGGGAGGAGAAGGTGATGGCCATGCTTCCGCCGGTGGGAGTACACGGAGTCGAAGGAGTCGCAGAGCCTGGTGAGTACACAAACAACTCACGTAACATGGGGGGAAGGGCATCCACACCACAAATACACCAAATGCACGCAACTTGCCCCAAGCCCTCACCGCACACAACCACACTCAAAAACCACGCTCATGCCACTAACCTCTCCATGCCCCATTCACAAATAAAGGCAATGCCATGTCCCAGGCCACACCAACCACAAACCCAAGACTGGATGTCCGGGATGCTGGGAGGGTGGGGCTCACACAACACATTGTGCAACTCAGAGGCAGACACCAATGCCCTCAGCCCATATGGCCTAGGTACATACCCATGCACCATGCCCAATGCACATGGACTGGCAAAGTACTGACAAGGTAGCTGACACTTGGCCCTGCTGTATGCAGCACAAGGCCCTCCTGTGACCACTGTACACTCAAACACCAACTCCAGAAGCTCAGATATCTAGCACAGGAACTCACACTCACAGTCATGCCAGCATGGACAGACACTTCACCAGGGAGACCGAATGACAAATCACACTACACCGAACAGCAGGCCCGGTCACACACCCCCCTCACACAAGCACACACCCCCGGGGCAGGCAACGGATTTACCCACTCTCACAATGGACATGTGACACAACAAGACCAATCCATAGCCAAATAAGCATCCTAGCCAAAATTCTACTGGTCAAACACTCAGGAGAACATATCAATCTGTCCCCCGCAACATACCCTTCCCCAAGTGTACATTGAGAGGAATGCTAGGCACATCCAACTACCTGGAGGAACTGTGACAACTAGAATATGTATGAAACATGGATGTGGCATGAAACAGCATTAACATTGTCTCTCTCTCACATACAGGGCAACGTCATGGACCTCCCCCCAACAATGGGGGGGAACAATCACAGTCCCAGGCTCAGCGTGAAGATGATCCCACCGGCAGCGATGACTCTCACCACTCCGTGGATGACCCCAACCAACCTGGCCCCTCTGATACAAGCCCCTGCAGCACCTGCGTCAGGTACATCTGTGCCAACCCCCACCCCCATTCCTGCCACATCCCAGGAGACACCCAGGAGCCCTGCTCGCACTGAACAACACAGCCAGTCTGACCAGGAGGGACAAGGTTCTCCGGGCACCCAGGAGGAGGCAGAACCCCGCAAATGCCATCCCTCAGGGGTCCCGTAGACCCGATGTGCCCACAACGACAGGCCAGGCTCCTGTGGGCAGGGGTGGTTGGAGTGGAGGCAGGCGGAGGCGAGAACCTGACCAGCCAGCTGAGGGAACCGGTATGTCACACATACGCCACATCGTGGACACATACCGGCATGACACCAGGGGCATCAGCCAGGTAGTGTCGAGCCTCACAGAGATGAAGGAGACCCTCGACGAGATGAAGAACCTGCAGGCCGAGCAACATGCCAGTCAACAACAACACCAAGGACGGATGGAGGCAAGACTGGCTGAGCTCCTGGCGGTGCAAACGGACATGAGCCGTTCACTCCGTCGGATCGCCGACAACATAGGCAACCCTCCCTGTGCCACCAGGCGAAGACCACCACCAGCCACAGGGAGGGAGGAGGAGGAGGATTCGTCCAGTGGAGCATCACTGACATCGTCAAGGCCTGCATCTGAGGGTCCCCCCATGAAGGTGGGTCGTCCACGGAAAAGACCGTGAGAGGCAGCGGACCATCCACATCTCCCAGGTCACCTGGCCTGGCACCTGGCCCTCTGGCGCAACAGCAGCACCTCATCCAATGACATTCTCTGCCACATGGACTTGCTGGTCACAGTCTGACCAATAATGACCAACACTGTGGTCTGGACTCTGATGACTTCCAAAGCAAAGGATACCATCTCCCCCTGTGAACTTTGGATTCTATGCACCCGGTAGAGCACCTTAGTTCATCTACCAAAAGAATTACCCCACCATAAATAAAAACTTTATTTTGTCATAAGATGTTGCTGTCATTTTGCATTAGTCCACAACATATGTGTGTGTAAATGTCAAAATATGCCTGAGAGTTGAACTAACTCCACCCATCCATACCCTGGGATCTGAGTCTGGTACAGGACACACATGGGTCACAATCTATCATTCAATGCAAACATGGAGCACAATACTCACCTGTGATGGCCTCAAGCTGCTGAGGGGGGGCTTGCAATTCTGTGCGGACAGACCTATTTGTAAGAGTATCATTAAGGCGGGGAGGTCATGCCTCATTCGGAGGTTCCCGGGGAGGGAGTTCCAGGTATGTGTTCCCAGGTGGTAGAACTATGTCCTGCATGCTGGAGTACGGTGGATCTGAAGAATGGTGGCCAGGTCAAGGTTGGATGCACGGAGATGGCACTACGGGGTCTCGGATGACAGTGGTACAAGGTTGGTTTTGGGTCGGGGTTGTGGCCTGCCTCCTGAGTGTGGGTGGGGAATCTGAAGGTCATCCTGCAGCCCGCAGTGATCCATTGCAGCTATCTCTGCTGGACGGTGATGTGGCTGGGGCGAGGGATGTTGCAGCTGAGGTGTGCAGATGCAGCCTGGATGTGGACAAGTTTCCCGGGAGTTTGGATGTGGCTGCTCCATAGAGGGCAGGGCAGTATTTGACACGGATGTTGTCGTGGACCTGGGGGATGGTCTGTCTTTCCTTGGAGTGGATCTATCTGGGGATCATGTGCATAATTTAGAGGGTGTTGCCGTCTGAGGCACAGATGCTGGTTATTACCATGGCAAATGTGAGCAAGCAATCCATGATGCACACCATCTTGTGTGCGTGGACACTGGGTGCTTGTGCAGGGCTTTTGCGGGTGGGACACAAGCAGTTGACCCAGCTGTAAGGGGACAATCCTCAGATGTTGACCTCAGTGCCATGTGCCTGACGACGACACCATACTACATGCAGAAGCCTTGAGTCCCACTCCCATGGCCTTGCTGGGGTACAGAGCCGGTGGGGAGTAGGAGGGACATGACCTGGTTGGTGTGACAGGACCTGGAAGGCGTGGCAGCGTTGTGTAGGCAGTCGGAGTTGCACACTCATCATGCAAAGGTGTTGTGTGTGCGCTTAGTGTATGCCTGAGAGCAGGCGGGAGATTTGTGGATGGACATTGCTTGGAGGGTGTCTGCAACATCACACTGTAGTGTGATGTGGGTCATGCAAGGACCTGAGGGTCGTGCAATGTGCACATTGCATGTGCAGACGGTTCAGCCTTTGGCACCGCGTGGCCGCAACTGTGGCACAGACAAGCTGATGACAGCCAAAAGAATGGGTTGAGGGAGGAAGGGAGGAGCATCTTTGATGTATGTGTGTTGCCAAATCCGGAAACTTCGTGTGCCCTTGCTGCAGGATCAGCAACAGCAGGCGGCATGTCCTGGAAACTATGCCACAAGTTCCACCCAAAGACTAGGATGTCAGAAAGGACCACTGCAACAGGTGTATGTAAAGGAAGGAGTGTCCGGTTTTCCATGGCACACCCAGAGACAAAGATGACTGACACCGGATCATGAAATTGAAGGGCGAGCTGCGCACAGGCAACACACCCTCAGCAGGTGTTGACGGCCCATTGTGGGGACCAACATGCCAAAACACATACACAGCCATGGAGTCCATGCACAATAGAGAATCAAATACATGAAGAACAGCATGCAGGTTGCTAATCTACACATAGACTCATATGCACAATATTTGACAACCATGCCAGAGATGCCGCATGCACAGTGGCAAGAGACCTGCATTGACAGAGATGAGGCACCTTGGAGGGTGAGGAACACCTTTATTACTCAGCCTCACACCTATGGAAATGCATCAATATGAACAGACACACAGGTCTTTTGGATGAACATGTGGGACCTACACTGGACACCCCCTTCGCACCACAGATGCTGTAAATCCATTGGACTGGCACACAAGTGAAGGGGGTGAGCCAAACATCCCCTGCTGCACACGGAGAGGCTGCAATTCCCCATTGAGCCTCTTATGGAGATGTCCCACACTATGTCCACCCGTAGCATCTCGTGTGTTTCATAGGGAAGTTTTACACACATTGATGCCTTCATCACAATCCACAATCCCATTACAGATGGCTGTCAATTCATGTGAGTCATGCTACATGTCATGTGCCCCATGGTGAGTCGACATGTATGCATAGTGACAAAACCTGCACAGGAGCAGTGCCCACACATTCCAAACAACTACCACACCCAAAATGGCTTGCTGCAATCCTTACCCAAAGGAGACATCTCACCATGTCCGTGCATGTAACGCTGATTCAGCACACGTTGCAATACTCATGAGGAATAGCAGGAGCACAATGATGCCACGAGCAGACAGCATGCGCAACTACCTGGGGATGACAGACACACAAGAAGTCAGGAAAAAGATAGTCATCCGCATGCATGGTCATGTACTCGACGGGCCCGATTCACAGAACTAACTTAAGACAAAATCCTAAACTTACTACTTTTGGTATTCACAGAAGGCATTTAGTAGTAGTAAAGTTAGGATGTTATCTTAAGTCTGTCTTAAGTCTGTCCTAAGTTTGTCTTAAGTCTGTCTTAAGTCTGTCTTAAGTCAAACTTAAGACAAACTCCTAACATTACTACTACTAAATGCCTTCTGTGAATACCACAAGTAGTAGGACAGACTTAAGACAGACTTAAGACAGACTTAAGACAGACTTAAGACAAACTTAGGACAGACTTAAGACAGACTTAAGACAAACTTAAGACAAACTTAAGACAGACTTAAGACAGACTTAAGAGAAACTTACTACAGACTTAAGACAGACTTAAGACAAAATCCTAACTTTACTACTACTAAATGCCTTCTGTGAATACCAAAAGTTGTAAGTTTAGGATTTTGTCTTAAGATAGTTCTGTGAATCGGGCCCAATATGAATAAGGTTGACACCATGCTAGTTGAAAACTGAGTGTGTCAGCTAAAATGTGTGGAATGGCATCATCACTCGAGTGACACATCAGAACACACCTCTAAGTCACTTAGCATACAGTCAGCTGGACACACACATTGCAACACGTGCCACACAAGGCTCCAAGCGTGCACACTCAGACCCAGGGACTCACCATTATGAGAAGAAGTTGCGTATGAGCTGACTCCGGATCTCCTCCTCCTCCTCCTCCTCCTCACTTGCCTCGTGACCAAGGCCTTCATCCTCCACGGGTGGATGTTCCTGCTCATCGGGATCCAGGATGAGTGGCACAGCTTTCTCCACTGCCATGTTGTGCAGAATGCAGCACACGAGGAAGATTTTGCTGACCTTCACCGGTGCATATGGGAGGGACCCGCATGTCTTGTGGAGGCACCGGAATCGGCTCTTCAGGAGGCCAAACGTCCTCTCAATCACTCGCCTGGTCTGCCCATGGGCGTTGTTGTAACGGTGATCTGCAGCTGTTCTGGGGTTGCGGAGAGGTGTCACCAGCCATGGCATGTTGGGATAGCCAGAGTCCCCTACATGGAAACATCATGTAAAGAAGTGGGTCAGGAGATGCCGTAACATACATATAATAAAAAATACTTCACAAATGTCCTCATCTAATTCTCCTATAACACCAACTGACTAATAAAAATATGATTATTAATTCTTTTTAATTTATAAACAATCAGGAAATAAATTACATAAAATTAAATTTGATCCTAAAAGTATAATACTTACACATTTTTAATTGTAAAACAAATTCAAAAATGTAATTAAAATTTATAAAAAGTACAAATAAAAATTAAAATAGCTTTAAATTAATTGATAAAATTATAGAAACGCTAAATAAATATATATTGATATTTATTTTAAAATGCTTACACTTAATTTGATGTTAACACAATGATACAGAAAATAACAATACAAATGTAAAATTAAATTAATAAAAAACTACATTTAGAAATTGTTTAAAAATAAAATGTAAAGCATGCATTCATAACTTAAATTAAACACATATTAAAAATAAACACATAGGTGCCGATTCCGATCCGGCAAAATAAATTTGCGTACGACTCGTATCCGTATATTTTCACATACGAATCGTACAAGTACCGTACAAACTGCGAAGTACGATTCGTACGTGAAAAATACATACCAATTGCGTCGGGAAAAGGGTACGAGAGGGAGCCGGAAATTTTTACGTCCGAATAGCGTCGGTAAAAGTGTACGATAGGGAGCCAGACATTTTTACGTGCAAATCGTAAAACAGAAGTCCGAGCGCGCAAGTACGATCCGTACCGCCTGTCCGAATACACAACCGCATGTAAAAGGCCCCGTACGGAGTGAACACTGTAGCACACATGTATACACGGGTAAACTTGTGCCCGGATACGAGTCGTACAGCCCCTCCTCCCCCGCATATGTCAGCACCGTACCCCCGTATGCCAGCACCATACCCCCCCTCCGCACCGTACCCCAGGACCATACCCTAGCCCCACACCTGTATGCGCCGCACCCCAGGCCCGTCTCCCAGCCCCGTACTTGTACGCACCGTACCCCAACACCGTAGCCCAGCCCCGCACCTGTACGCACCGTACCCCAACACCGTACCCCAGCCCCCCACCTGTACGCGCCGCACCCCAGGCCTGTCTCCCAGCCCCGCACCTGTACGCACCGTACCCCAGGCCCGTACCCCAGCACCCCACCTGTACGCGCCGACACCCCAGGCACGTACCCCAGCCCCGTACCTGTACGTACCGTACCCAAGGACCGTACACCAGCCCCGCACCTGTATGCGCCGCACCCCAGGCCCGTCTCCCAGCCCCGTACCTGTACGCACCGTACCCCAACACCGTACCCCAGCCCCCCACCTGTACGCGCCGCACCCCAGGCCCATACACCAGCCCCGTACCTGTACGCACCGTACCCCAGGCCCATACCGCAGCCCCGCACCTGTACGCACCGTACCCCAGCCCCCACCTGTACGTGCCGCAGCCCAGGCCCGTACCCCAGCCCCGTACCTGTACGCACCGTACCCCAGCCCTGCACCTGTACGCACCGTACCCCAACACCGTACCCTAGCCCAGTACCTGTATGCACCGTACCCCAACACCGTACTCCAGCCCCCCACATGTACGCGCCGCACCCCAGGCCCGTACCCTAGCCCCGTACCTGTACGCACCATACCCCAACACCGTAGCCCAGCCCCGCACCTGTACGCACCGTACCCCAACACCGTACCCCAGCCCCCCACCTGTACACGCCGCACCCCAGGCCTGTACCCCAGCCCTGTACCTGTACGCACCGTACCCCAACACCATACCCCAGCACCCTCACCCAGCATCGCGTATGTACGGACCTTACCTACGCGAAAAAGACTCGTACAGAACCAGGACACTGTAAAACAGCACAATGAGGGTCAATTCGACTCGCACAACACCACAAAACACGTCTACATGACAAAATACATCTCAATGACTGACCTGGCACATCCAAACAGGCAAACAGAGGCCCTGCATCACATCCACCTCTTATAACACACCCACCAAAATTTCAAACACAGCCACACCCACAAATGGACCAATAAAAAGGGCCCACACACACAACCTATGAGCCTTTGCAACAGACCCACTGCTGACAGACCCCACAGACAAACAACTGCACCTTACTTACACCTTAACTACACCTTAACTTACACACCTTCACACAACCTCCTTCACAAACACCCCCTTTTTACATTCACACACACACCCTCACATTCACACCCACACACCCACAACCATCCACACCCACACCCCACACCATGCCCACAGACAAGAATCTAAAGTTCACAAGGGCGGAGCTGGACCTCCTTGTCAACTAAGTCATCAGAGTCGAGCCACAGCTGTTTGGAACATTGCTCAGACAGACCAGCATAGCCCAAAAAACTAGCCTGTGGAAGAGGATCGTCGATAAGGTGAATGCTGTTGCACCCATCCGAAGGACCAGGCATGAATGCCAAGCCAGGTGGTATGATCTGCGCAGGGCAGTCAAGAGGAAAATGAACGAGGAATATGCCCAGAGTAACATCACTGGAGGTGGGCTGCCCCGCAGACCCGTACATTACCATCCCTGGGAGGAGAAGGTGATGGCCATGCTTCCGCCGGTGGGAGTACACAGAGTCGAAGGAGTCGCAGAGCCTGGTGAGTACACAAACAACTCACGTAACATGGGGGGGATGGCATCCACACCACAAATACACCAAATGCACGCAACTTCCCCCAAGCCCTCACCGCACACAACCACACTAAAAAACCACGCTCATGCCACTAACGTCTCCATGCCCCATTCACAAATAAAGGCAATGCAATGTCCCAGGCCACACCAACCACAAACCCAAGACTGGATGTCCGGGATGCTGGGAGGGTGGGGCTCACACAACACATTGTGCAACTCAGAAGCAGACACCAATGCCCTCAGCCCATATGGCCTAGGTACATACCCATGCACCATGCCCAATGCACATGGACTGGCAAAGTACTGACAAGGTAGCTGACACTTGGCCCTGCTGTATGCAGCACAAGGCCCTCCTGTGACCACTGTACACTCAAACACCAACTCCAGAAGCTCAGATATCTAGCACAGGAACTCACACTCACAGTCATGCCAGCATGGACAGACACTTCACCAGGGAGACCGAATGACAAATCACACTACACCGAACAGCAGGCCCGGTCACACACCCCCCTCACACAAGCACACACCCCCGGGGCACGCAACAGATTTACCCACTCTCACAATGGACATGTGACACAACAAGACCAATACATAGCCAAATAAGCATCCTAGCCAAAATTCTACTGGTCAAACACTCAGGAGAACATATCAATCTGTCCCCCGCAACATACCCATCCCCAAGTGTACACTGAGAGGAATGCTAGGCACATCCAACTACCTGGGAGGAACTGTGACAACTACAATATGTATGAAACATGGATGTGGCATGAAACAACATTAACATTGTCTCTCTCTCACACACAGGGCAACGTCATCGACCTCCCCCCAACAATGGGGGGGGAACAATCACAGTCCCAGGCTCAGCGTGAAGATGATCCCACCGGCAGCGACGACTCTCACCACTCCGTGGATGACCCCGACCAACCTGGCCCCTCTGGTGCCCAAGCCCCTGCAGCACCTGCATCAGGTACATCTGTGCCAACCCCCACCCCCATTCCTGCCACATCCCAGGAGACACCCAGGAGCCCTGCTCGCACTGAACAACACAGCCAGTCTGACCAGGAGGGACAAGGTTCTCCGGGCACCCAGGAGGAGGCAGAAAACCCCGCAAATGCCATACCTCAGGGGTCCCGTAGACCCGATGTGCCCACAACGGCAGGCCAGGCTCGTGTGGGCAGGGGTGGTGGGAGTGGAGGCAGGCGGAAGGCGAGAACCTGACCAGCCAGCTGAGGGAACCGGTATGTCACACATACGCCACATCCTGGACACATACTGGCGTGAAACCAGGGGCATCAGCCAGGTAGTGTCAAGCCTCACAGAGATGAAGGGGACCCTCGACGAGATGAAGAACCTGCAGGCCAAGCAACATGCCAGTCAACAACAACACCAAGGACGGATGGAGGCAAGACTGGCTGAGCTCCTGGCGGTGCAAACGGACATGAGCCGTTCATTCCGTCGGATCGCCGACAACATGGGCAACCCTCCCTGTGCCACCAGGCGAAGACCACCACCAGCCACAGGGAGGGAGGAGGACGAGGATTCGTCCAGCGGAGCATCACAGACATCGTCAAGGCCTGCATCTGAGGGTCCCCCCAGGAAGGTGGGTCGTCCACGGAAAAGACCGTGAGAGGCAGCAGACCATCCACATCTCCCAGGTCACCTGACCTGGCACCTGGCCCTCTGGCGCAACAGCAGCACCTCATCCAATGACATTCTCTGCCACATGGACTTGCTGGTCACAGTCTGACCAATGATGACCAACACTGTGGTCTGGACTCTGATGACTTCCAAAGCAAAGGATACCATCTCCCCCTGTGAACTTTGGATTCTATGCACCCGGTAGAGCACCTTAGTTCATCTACCAAAAGAATTACCCCACCATAAATAAACACTTTATTTTGTCATGAGATGTTGCTGTCATTTTGCATTAGTCCACAACATATGTGTGTGTAAATGTCAAACTATGCCTGAGAGTTGAACTAACTCCACCCATCCATACCCTGGCATCTGAGTCTGGTACAGGACACACATGGGTCACAATCTATCATTCAATGCAGACATGGAGCACAATACTCACCTGTGATGGCCTCAAGCTGCTGAGGGGGGGCTTGCAATACTGTGCGGCCAGACCTATTTGTTAGAGTATCATTAAGGCGTAGAGGTCATGCCTCATTTGGAGGTTCCCGGGGAGGGAGTTCCAGGTATGTGTTCCCAGGTGGTAGAACTATGTCCTGCATGCTGGAGTACGGTGGATCTGAAGAATGGTAGCCAGGTCAAGGTTGGATGCACGGAGATGGCACTACGGGGTCTCGGATGACAATGGTACAAGGTTGGTTTTGGGTCGGGTTGTGGCCTGCCTCCTGAGTGTGGGTGGGGAGTCTGAAGGTCATCCTGCAGCCCGCAGTGATCCATTTCAGCTATCTCTGCTGGACAGTGATGTGGCTGGGGCGCGGGATGTTGCAGCTGAGGTGTGCAGATGCAGCCTGGATGTGGACAAGTTTCCCGGGAGTTTGGATGTGGCTGCTCCATAGAGGGCAGGGCAGTATTTGACACGGATGTTATAGTGGACCTGGGGGATGGTCTGTCTTTCCTTGGAGTGGATCTATCTGGGGATCATGTGCATAATTTAGAGGGTGTTGCAGTCTGAGGCACAGATGCTGGTTATTACCATGGCAAATGTGAGCAAGCAATCCATGATGCACACCAACTTGTGTGCGTGGACACTGGGTGCTTGTGCAGGGCTTTTGCGGGTGGGACACAAGCAGTTGACCCAGCTGTAAGGGGACAATCCTCAGATGTTGACCTCAGTCCTGTACAAGTCCTGCCTCAGGTGGCTGATGTTCTGCCATTCATCAATGGATCTCATGCAATCTAGAATATTGGAGCTGGCAATGTCTGCGTCCTTGGTGAGGAGCACCTGGCTGTCAATGGCATACGAGTTGATGATGAGGTTGTGTGCGCATGTGATGGTGGAGAGGGGGGTCCTGGACACATTGTAGATTGACACGCTGAGGGATGATACCTGTGCCATGTGCCTGACGATGACACCATACTACATGCAGAAACCTTGAGTCCCACTCCCATGGCCTTGCTGGGGTACAGAGCCGGTGGGGAGTAGGAGGGACATGACCTGGTTGGTGTGACAGGGCCTGGAAGGCGTGGCAGCGCTGTGTAGGCAGTCGGAGTTGCACACTCATCATGCAAAGGTGTTGTGTGTGCGCTTAGTGTATGCCTGAGAGCAGGCGGGAGATTTGTGGATGGACATTGCTTGGAGGGTGTCTGCAACATCACACTGTAGTGTGATGTGGGTCATGCAAGGACCTGAGGGTCGTGCAATGTGCACATTGCATGTGCAGACGGTCCAGCCTTTGGCACTGCGTGGCCGCAACTGTGGCATAGACAAGCTGATGACAGCCAAAAGAATGGGTTGAGGGAGGAAGGGAGGAACATCTTTGATGTGTGTGTGTTGCCAAACCCGGAAACTTTGTGTGCAATTGCTGCAGGATCAGCAACAGCAGGCGGCATGTCCTGGAAACTATGCCACAAGTTCCACCCAAAGACTAGGATGTCAGAAAGGACCACTGCAACTGGTGTATGTAAAGGAAGGAGTGTCCGGTTTTCCATGGCACACCCAGAGACAAAGATGACTGACACCGGATCATGAAACTGAAGGGCCAGCTGCGCACAGGCAACACACCCTCAGCAGGTGTTGACCGTCCGTTGTCGGGACCAACATGCCAAAACACATACACAGCCATGGAGTCCATGCACAATAGAGAATCAAATACATGAAGAACAGCATGCAGGTTGCTAATCTACACATAGACTCATATGCACAATCTTTGACAACCATGCCAGAGGTGCCGCATGCACAGTGGCAAGAGACCTGCATTGACAGAGATGAGGCAGCTTGGAAGGTGAGGAACACCTTTATTACTCAGCCTCACACCTATGGAAATGCATCAATATGAACAGACACACAGGTCTTTTGGATGAACATGTGGGACCTACACTGGACACCCCCTTCGCATCACAGATGCTGTAAATCCATTGGACTGGCACACAAGTGAAGGGGGTGAGCCAAACATCCCCTGCTGCACACGGAGAGGCTGCAATTCCCCATTGAGCCTCTTATGGGGATGTCCCACACTATGTCCACCCGTAGCATCTCGTATGTTTCATAGGGAAGTTTTACACACATTGATGCCTTCATCACAATCCACAATCCCATTACAGATGGCTGTCAATTCATGTGAGTCATGCTACATGTCATGTGCCCCATGGTGAGTCGACATGTATGCATAGTGACAAAACCTGCACAGGAGCAGTGCCCACACATTCCAAACAACTACCACACCCAAAATGGCTTGCTGCAATCCTTACCCAAAGGAGACATCTCACCATGTCCGTGCATGTAACGCTGATTCAGCACACGTTGCAATACTCATGAGGAATAGCAGGAGCACAACGATGCCACGAGCAGACAGCATGCGCAACTACCTGGGGATGACAGACACACAAGAAGTCAGGAAAAAGATAGTCATCCGCATGCATGGTCATGTACTCGACGGGCCCGATTCACAGAACTAACTTAAGACAAAATCCTAAACTTACTACTTTTGGTATTCACAGAAGTCTGTCTTAAGTCTGTCTTAAGTCTGTCCTAAGTTTGTCTTAAGTCTGTCTTAAGTCTGTCTTAAGTCAAACTTAAGACAAACTCCTAACATTACTACTACTAAATGCCTTCTGTGAATACCACAAGTAGTAGGACTTAAGACAGACTTAAGACAGACTTAAGACAGACTTAAGACAAACTTAGGACAGACTTAAGACAGACTTAAGACAAACTTAAGACAAACTTAAGATAGACTTAAGACAGACTTAAGACAGACTTAGGAGAAACTTAGGAGAGACTTAAGACAGACTTAAGACAAAATCCTAACTTTACTACTACTAAATGCCTTCTGTGAATACCAAAAGTTGTAAGTTTAGGATTTTGTCTTAAGTTAGTTCTGTGAATCGGGCCCAATATGAATAAGGTTGACACCATGCTAGTTGAAAACTGAGTGTGTCAGCTAAAATGTGTGGAATGACATCATCACTCGAGTGACACATCAGAACACACCTCTAAGTCACTTAGCATACAGTCAGCTGGACACACACATTGCAACACATGCCACACAAGGCTCCAAGCGTGCACACTCAGACCCAGGGACTCACCATTATGAGAAGAAGTTGCGTATGAGCTGACTCCGGATGTCCTCCTCCTCCTCCTCCTCCTCACTTGCCTCGTGACCAAGGCCTTCATCCTCCACGGGTGGATGTTCCTGCTCATCGGGATCCAGGGTGAGTGGCACAGCTTTCTCCACTGCCATGTTGTGCAGCATGCAGCAAACGAGGAAGATTTTGCAGACCTTCACCGGTACATATGGGAGGGACCCGCCTGTCTTGTGGAGGCACCGGAATCGGCTCTTCAGGAGGCCAAACGTCCTCTCAATCACTCGCCTGGTCCGCCCATGGGCGTTGTTGTAACGGTGATCTGCAGCTTTTCTGGGGTTGCGGAGAGGCGTCACCAGCCATGGCATGTTGGGATAGCCAGAGTCCCCTACATGGAAACATCATGCAAAGAAGTGGGTCAGGAGATGCCGTAACATACAAAGATACCGCTAAATACAGGACAAACAGAGTATACCCACCAACAAGACATGCTCGTTCGTTGTGCAGCCGCAGCATAATTTCTGGCACCCTGCTATGCCTCATGATGTAGGCATCGTGTGCTGACCCTGGAACACGTGCACAGACATGGGAAATCAGCATGTTAGCAAGACACACCACAAGAGCATTGAAGGAGTGATAATGTTTTCGGTTTCGATAGGCTACCTCCTGTGCCTGTGGTGGTACCAAAGCCACATGTGTCCCATCAATGGACCTAATTACATGGGGCATCCCTCCCAGGGCATAGAACTCACCCTTGATACCTGTCAACTGCTCAGGAGTTGGAAAATGGATGAAATCATCCAGGTGCTCCAACATGGCTTCTAAAACATCATGCATGACACGGCTGAACATGGTCTGTGACATGCCACCCACATCAGCTATGGTGAATTGAAAGGTACCGGTGGCAAAAAAATGTAGGGCTGCCATCACCTTCATCTTGGGTGTCAGCGCAGTAGGATACCTGTGTCGCGGTTGGAGGTGTTGTTCAAGCTTTGCGGTCAAGTCCTCAATCAACTGTTGCGAAAAGCGGTAACGTCTTAGGCAGTCATGTTCCCTCATGGCAGCCAAGTCTGGCATTGGTCGGGGGAGAGGCGGTGCCCTGCAGATAATTGGAAGGAAGAACAAAGAGTGAGTACCTAACAACATCAATGTCAATGAACTGAGCACATGCTCAACTGCTAATACACATCAGCGAAATACGGAGTCAGGTCTGTGCTACACATCCAGGACACGTATGGCAGCCAGGTGATACTCCTACGACAAGCCAGCTACACCCGTTGATAGTCACGTTCTACATGACATGGCCCAGAACTAGCTGTGGGCCAGTGTAAGTGAACAGCCAGAGACATCACAGGAGTGACATACATCCACAAATCGGCATTGGAAGGATGTCATCTCATACAGACTGCTGGCGGCAAGCTAGACACACAGGTCACATGTCATTGGAAATGCACAGATCACACACATAGCAATGAAGGGGTACACGTGAAACACGAAAACACAGACATGGATACGGCACAGATATGTCCTCATGTCATAAAATCATCTTTGAAGCATCCAGACACACGTAACATGTGAATCCACATGTGGCATGGTGTGCGTATATGTGTGCCATGCCCATCTACACACATACACATGTTGGATGCAGCAACAACAGATGCATTTGACGGAACAACACCAGCAAGCTGATGGGAACACATGACACACACAGGACATGTTCACATCGGGGCACGCTGTTACTTAGATGTCAGGTGTTAGTGTCCCTGTCCCTGGCATCAGGGGACATTTGCGGGTGTTGGTGACTGTGCCATACCAGTGATGCAGTGCGTGCCACATTTGTACTACATGCACACATGCGCATTGTGGGAAGGGGAAGTGTGCCACCATACTGCCCCATCACACATGACATGTGTACACAGGTCATCACACATCTATTGTGCTAAAACATGAGGTGACATGTGCCACATCACTGCCTGACACACCTAGGCCCTGCACATGTAGGACTGGAATGACTACGACTTGATGTACAGCCGTGCACGAGTCTGACACCTCCATTCCATTTGTGTGCGCCTCCTATCACCTGTGTAAGCTGTGAAGCGCACCGTACACAGGCTCTGAGGTCGTGTGAATGGTCCGTATCATCACACTGTTGTTCCCGCTGGAGTACGGGTGTGTGTACGGACCGTACACACGTACGTGTACGACCAGTGTGCACATGTACGTTTACGCCCTGGTAGTCCACGTACGTGTACACACTGGTAGTCCACGTACGTGATCACACTGTTCGTGCACGTACGTGTACACCCTGGTAGTCCATGTACGTGTTCACACTGTTCGTACACGTACGTGTATGCCCTGGTAGTCCACGTACGTGTACACACTGGTAGTCCACGTACGTGTACACACTGGTCATACACGTACGTGTACGCCCTGGTAGTCCACGTACGTGTACACACTGGTCGTACACGTACATGTTCACACTGTTTGTACACGTACGTGTACGCCCTGGTAGTCCACGTCCGTGTACACACTGGTAGTCCACATACGTGTAAACACTGGTCGTACATGTATGTGTACGCCCTGGTAGTCCACGCACGTGTACACACTGGCCGTACACGTACGTGTTCACACTGTTCGTACACATTCATGTACGCCCTGGTAGTCCACGTACGTGTACACACTGGTAGTCCACGTACGTGTACACACTGGTCGTACATGTACGTGGACTACCAGGGCGTCCACGTACGTGTACGACCAGTGTTTACATGTACGTGGACTACCAGGGCGTACACGTACATGTACAACCAGTGTGAACACGTACGTGGACTACCAGTGTGTACACGTACACGGACTACCAGGGCGTACACGTACGTGTATGAACAGTGTGAACCAGTACGTGGACTACCAGTGTGTACACGTACGTGGACTACCAGGGCGTACGTGTACGTGTACAAACAGTGTGAACACACGTACGTGGACTACCAGTGTGTACACATACGTGGACTACCAGGGCGTACACGTACGTGTACGACCAGTGTGAACATGTACGTGGACTACCAGTGTGTACACATACGTGGACTACCAGTGTGTACTCCTACGTGGACGCCCTGGTAGTCCACGTACGTGTACGACCAGTGTGTACAAGTACGTGGACTACCAGTGTGTACATGTACGTGGACTACCAGTGTGTACTCCTACGTGGACGCCCTGGTAGTCCACATACGTGTACGACCAGTGTGTACACGTACATGGACTACCAGGGCGTACACGTACGAGTACACACTAGTAGTCCACGTACGTGTACACACTGGTCGTACACGTATGTGGACTACCAGGGCGTCCACGTACGTGTACACACTGGTAGTCCACGTACATGTACACACTGGTCGTACACGTATGTGGACTACCAGGGCGTCCACGTACGTGTCCACACTGGTAGTCCACGTACGTGTACACACTGGTCATACACATACGTGGCTAACGCAATGTGCAACTGGTGTGGTAGGAGTACGTGTGAAACGCACCGTACCTGTGTGTGGATAGCTAAATTACGTAGGGACACATGAGGGACAAGTATTGGGGCCTAAATGCATGCTGGTTGTCATGGATAACGATTTTCAAGTTCAAATTTTCGATCATGTGGCCTGGAATAGGCAGTTGGCAACTAAATACAATGTTGCAAAGTGGCTGTTGACTTCACATCACGCTCAAATTTTGAACCATGCAAAGGCCCTCACTGGGGTATGTTTAAAGGGATTGGAGGAAACGTAGGATGCAAATGAGACTGACCAATCACTCTGTACTCCTGTAAATGAAACAGCCCAGCAAGGCAGATATAAGTCAGCCAGAACCCATGAGAGGGCACTTGCCTGCACTACCTTACACTCGACACCACTGCTGCTGCTTGTGATTCCTCTGGGAACATGTCAGGGACTGTGGAGAGGGCCCAGTCTTTCAGCCATGAGGAGAATGTAGCATTGCTGGATGTCATCCTCCCACAGTACACCAGCCTGTATGGGAGACCAGGGGAGCAGGTGAGTGCTGACTACACTAGCTTTGACAGTGCCCCTTTTTTGTGACTGTCACTTCTGGCATTGTGTCCAGGTGTGACAGACATGCAATGGTTTTTAGCGTGAGTCCCAGGGGGGGAATGGCTTATGTCTCCCATGCAGAGCATGATGTAGTTCCTGTGTGCACTCCTCACTTGCATTGTGCTTACTGTGACATTCACTGCATAGTGCATGGCACATTCAGCCTACCCAATCCTTATGCCGAATTTTGTCCAATTGTCCTGAGCTGATTCCCTGGCCCCCCCGGTGTGACAGGTGACTGTACCCACAGATGTGTGTGAGTTGAGTGGAGCTGTGCCGAGTGTCCAAATGATGTGTACGCCCCCTGGACATTGATGTGTGTGAATGTTCCTTGTCATGTGGGTGAGTGTCTATGTGGAGTGTTGCACCCCAGCTGCATGGAGGAGGCAACAGCTCCACCCATCTGAGGGGTTTAAGTATGCCGTGTAGAGTGTCTGACTTGCTGAGCTAGCACCACACCTGTGACACCCCACAGGCAAGTGGCAAATGTGCAGAGTGAGGTTTGTATCCACTGTTGCCAATGGCAGGTGATTGATCTGTGCCTGTGTGTGTCTGTGTACTCTGCTGAGGTTGTGTCAGTGCCCTGCAGCATGTGACTGCTTGGAGGTGCTGTCCATCAGCCTGGTGTTGCATGTGATGCACAGCGTGTGCCATGATCATGGAATGTGTTGCACCCCTCATGCCACCTGTGTACTTTCAATGCCATGTCCTGTTTTGGGGCTTCCACATAGGCTAATGTCCCTATGAGAAAGGTGCAATTGGTTGCCAGCATAATATGCCCTGTTCTAAAGATCAAAGATGTTCAAATGTGTGTCTCTGTGACATGGAGCAGGTGTAGTGATGTTGTCTCACTTTGTCATCCTCACAGGTAACCGCCTACGCCAAGGGGGAGATATGGAAGCAGGCCGTCAGGGCCGTGAGATCTGTGGAGGGTCGCAGTCGGCACCTCGCCCAGGTGAGGAAACGCTGGCAGGACATCTGGTGCTGGACCCGGAGGATCGCCCGCTGGCAGCTCAAGGACTCACCTCCACACAAGCACGGCGGGGGCCGACGACTGACCCAACAGATGAAGCGTGTCCTGGTGGTGGTCTTCCCTGAGTTGGATAGGCGGTTACAGGAGTTGCAGCAGCAGGAAGGGGGTAGGTACATGTGTGTTTGTTGTGTGTCACCAGCTTTTGGAAGTGCTCAGTTGCCTGGATACACAGCGAGGGTTAATTTGTGCAGTGCATATCATGTTCCCCAAAGTCAAACGGGGCTGTTCCTCCTCCCTTCCCCTAAATTACATGTGTTCCCTGGTCTGTGTGTAATCACGATTGCACATGGTCATCTAGGCTGCCAGTTAATCCAAGTGCACATTGCTTTCTGCATCATGTGGGGGGGGGGGGTCTGAGACATGTGTTGTTACCTTGCCTGAGCCCTGTCCTGTACAGTCATTTGGGTGTCCATGTTAGTTGGCACTGATGCTGAGTCTCAACATAGGAGTGTGAGTTTTCAAATGAACAGACTTGCAGCATGCATTAACAATGTTGTGGCCTCAGACATGATGTGCATGAGTGGGAGATATGCATAGTGCAGGGACGGTAGCTCAGGTTACAGTCAGATAATTCCAGGCCAATGGAGCTGTGTTCCCACTACAGTCCCTTAAGACACCCTTGCCTCTGAATCATGTGTGTCATCCAACACTGTACCCATTCTCTGTGTGTTCAGCATTTATAGTTTGGTCTCTGTGGCATAGTTCCCTGCCCTCATTTGTATTTCTCTGAAGTGTGCTACATGTGCCCATTGTACATGCTGACCCCATTTAGCTTGTGCATCCTCACACTGGGCAGTGCCTGTGTGTCTATGTACAACTATCTTTTGATGGTTGTTGGTCACAAATATGTGTTGGCAGCCTCACAAGGTGATGTGGAGTACATTTAGGAATTCGTGATGCACATTGGAGTAAACCCAGATTAAGAGGTGTCACTTCTTGATCTGTCTCAATCACATTGTCTCAGGTATGGGGGTTTGTGCGGGCAAGGCATACATGTCCAAACCTTATGTCTCCTTGCCGTGTCTGACCTGTGTGTGATAATCGTATGGACAGACACTCAACATGCAGTGACCCAGTCAGGTTTTGCTGGGTTTAATGTTTGTGATTTGCAGCATGTGTCAAAAATGGAAATACATGGCTCATGCTCATCCACTTTTGCCACCAGTGTGTGGTCGAGATGCTATGTAGTTTGGTCTGTGTGTGCTACCATCTGTGTGGACATTCTTGCTTGCCATGAGGGTATCTCCTCAGTGCAGGTGCTCCTTATCCAGACACATTGCAGGCCCATTAGCTAATGCATTGTCCTGTGTTTGGACATGTGTGCCACTCCACATGACAGGCAGTGGGTCAGATGTGTTGCCAACTGTGTCATCATGGTACGGATGGCCATGTGACAGGTGGCATGATTCAAGTGTTCAGTCAATAAGTATTGTACCTTGGCACTGACTACACTTGTCAACATGTCTGCAATTTTCCTATGCTTCTTTTTGCTAGTTGGTTGTGAAGGACAATATTGTGCCTGCATGACAGATGTCTCCCAGGGAAGTGCAAAAGAAAGTACTTTTACACTTTCCGTGGACACGCAGGCACATTTCACTGGAAGGCACAGTTTGATTACCACTTGTCTTCTGAATATACATATCCATGTTCACACAGTGTGTTTGAATGTGTGTAAGTCCTTGGTTGTTGCTGATACGAACTTACGAGTGTCAAGTCATCCAGACCACCGTGGTGCCATGTATATGTACTTACTTCTACACCATTTATTATTTATAGTGGCTTTTTAGAAGTCGGCAGCCAGCTCATACAATGACTGTGTAAAAGTATTTTTGTGTGCACATCATTGTGTGACCTCTGTCATGCAGGCAGATGTGTCTTCTGTTCACAAAGTGGCACATTCACACATTCTAAACATGTACATTGTGTAAAGTGTTGTGAGTCCCAAGGGTTTGCAATGTTTTTGGCTATGGTTTCCTAAGTACTCACAGGTCTCAGAGTGTGGGGACACCTTCAGTATTGAGGTGTGTTATTTGGCCTTGGGTGCACCAATACTGTTTCGTTCACAGTGAACAAGAGGTGGCATGGATTAATATTCTTGCTGTGCTCAACTGTCCCCAGACACTAGCTTCTCAGTATAACTCGATATCAAGTTATTTGCTGTTGTGTCATGATCTCCATTGTTTCCAAGTGTCATGGTGGGTCAACCAACTGGGGAGTGCAGGGTTACATATGTGCGGACTATTCTAGATGTTACTCATGATGCATTTCCTGATATGCACTGTGACATTTTAATTGTGACTCATGTGTCTGTTGTATACAGGTGACTGATTATTTTCTGTCTCTTCACCTTGCCCACAGCATCATCGGAGGACACCGAGGGAGACACCTGCACGGACGTGGAGGAGGGATCCAGCACCGCTGCCACCACTGCTGCGGGGTCTGCGGGAGCAAGTGGCACGGAGGGCGAGGGGAGTCAGGCGGAGGACCTGTTTTGTGACTACACTGACTACGACGCAGACGGGTCCGATGCTGAACTCCTCGAGGGGGCGGAGGCTGCTACGACACCTGGCAGCAGCACTACATCTGTCACCGCCCCCTCCATTCCCATCACCGCCCTCCCAGTTGCTCCGGTCCCTTCTGTCCATGCTAGGCAACACCGTGTCTCCTTCGTGCCAGGCACCGCACCCCCTGCCCCTGTCCCCCCTGCTGCCCTCACTGCAGAGTCTGTGGACATTCTGCGACAGTTGCAGGTTGGACAGACATCGCTGCTGAATGTCCTCCATGGCCAGAGCCGAATGATGATGCAGATGGTGTCGTACATGGAGGGCATGTCATCAGCGATGTCTGACCAATGGATGTTGCTGAGGTCCATGGACTCTTCACTGATGGCAGCAGTGAGTCTCCTGCAGCGCTTCGTCCCCCCTACCCCTGCACCATCCACACTTCCCACTCCCATACCTGTCCCAAGCACACACAGACATTCACAAGCACGCACCCCACCAGACACAGCCAGCACACCACCACGTAAGGGCAAGCGCACTCCTCCTGGCACGCACACTCAGGGGGATGAGGGCACACCCACTGGGTCTGGGGCACACAGGCATACATGCAGCCACAGTCCAAGGCCGCATGGCGCACTAACCAGTCCCTCCAAAGGCACTCCCCTTGGCTCCCCTACCACACCTCCAGAGAAAGAGGCCTACTTGGCTGTGCTGGGCCTCAGCCCCTCTGTCTCTCCAGCCCGCAAACGGGAACGGCACTCCACAAGTAGGGGAGTTGAGCCCCCCACCCTGTCCCCCCCCTCCCCCAGTAGCGCTGCACCCCATCACTCTGACCCCCCCTCCTTTGAGGCTGTGTTGTCTTCGGGTGAAGGGGAGATGCTTGACGACCTGGCAGTGTGCAGCGCCGAGCTGACCTCCACCTTTGGCGCTGCCCCACCCCCTGTGGTGGAGGCGTCCGTCCCTGCACCCACCACACCTACCCTTCCACCTCCTGTCCCTGCGGTGCCTGGCCTTCCCCACATGATGCCCCCCCAGTTGAGGAACCTGCGGGTTCTAATGTGCAGGCAAGGTAGGGGAGACGCGTGGCCATGTGTCCCCCCAAGGACTTCATATCTGGACTGGCCATGTGCCTTTGTTAATAGTGTTGTTAACTACTTTTTATTTCGTTGCTGAATAAAGCATTTTATTTTCCGTTTGAACACATTTGCATTTCAGGTATTGATGTGGGTGCTGTTGGTCCCGGAGTTGGGGTGGTGGTAATGTGTTATGTGTCAGGAGAAAGTTGTCGTCTGATGCTAATGGGGTGGACCATGGTATCTGCCTGCCATCACAATGTCTCTGCAAGGTATATTTGGTCGTGTGTGCTATTTGTGTTTGGAGACATTGTCCCAAGGACTGTTCCTTCCTCTATGGCACCTGACATCTACCCTGCAGGGAGTAGCACTTTTGTAGTGCTGACCTATGTCTAAATTTCCTTTGTTGGTGACGGATCCCTTCAACTATGGCCATGCCTACTCAGCAATGTCTCCAGCTGCATCCTCTGTGCCATCCTTGCTAGTCACTGTACTTGTGTATTGAGTATGTTGTCATGCCTTAATGGCGACAATCAGCATTTTCCACACTATGCATGTGTGTTATCCCAGCCTAGCACACGTTTGGTACTTGTTCTGCAGGGTATTTGAGCACCTGACTGACAATTGTGGGCATTGTATCAGTGGAAAGTCCACCCTATTCCTTCCATGAGAGGCAACATCTTGGTGGCTGTCCCGGCACCTGTACATTCCTATCAGTCCTGGGATGTGCGTGACAGTGTGTGTTCCCTTTGGCTCTCTTACTGTAGTGGGCATTGACATGAGTATACAGTCTTGTGGCATGATCTCTGTGTGTGTATTGTGCTGCATCCGCCAGGGGTGGGTATGCATGTGTCATTTGTCCTCACACCCACATGTGTGGTGTCATGCAGTGAGGGAAGGACATCCATCCTCATGATAGTGGGACACTGCTGTCAGTGATGTGTTGTGATGAAACTATCAACATAGTTGAACATTAGGGATGCGTACATACACCCATGGAGTTGTGCTCATCTGATCATGATGTACACCCACCTATGACTCTGTCCACTGCTGGGAGTCCTCTGCACCCACCCCTCACATGTCTCTGTCCACTGCTGGGAGTGATATGCACCCACCCCTCATATGTCTGTCCACTGCTGGGAGTCCTCTGCACCGACCCCTCACATGTCTCTGTCCACTGCTGGGAGTGATATGCACCCACCCCTCATATGTCTGTCCACTGCTGGTAGTGATATACACCCACCCCTCATATGTCTGTCCACTGCTGGTAGTGATAGGCACCCACCCCTCATATGTCTGTCCACTGCTGGTAGTGATATGCACCCACCCCTCACATGTCTCTGTCCACTGTGGGGAGTCCTCTGCACCCACCCCTCATATGTCTGTCTACTGCTGGGAGTGATATGCACCCACCCCTCATATGTCTGTCCACTGCTGGGAGTCCTCTGCACCCACCCCTCACATGTCTCTGTCCACTGTGGGGAGTCCTCTGCACCCACCCCTCATATGTCTGTCTACTGCTGGGAGTCCTCTGCACCCACCCCTCACATGTCTCTGTCCACTGCTGGGAGTCCTCTGCACCCACCCCTCATATGTCTGTCCACTGCTGGGAGTCCTCTGCACCCACCCCTCACATGTCTCTGTCCACTGCTGGGAGTGATATGCACCCACCCCTCATATGTCTCTGTCCACTGCTGGGAGTGATATGCACCCACCCCTCATATGTCTGTCCACTGCTGGTAGTGATATGCACCCACCCCTCATATGTTTGGGCACTGCTGGGAGTCCTCTGCACCCACCCCTCATATGTCTGTCCACTGCTGGTAGTGATATGCACCCACCCCTCATATGTCTGTCCACTGCTGGTAGTGATATACACCCACCCCTCATATGTCTGTCCACTGCTGGTAGTGATATGCACCCACCCCTCATATGTCTGGGCACTGCTGGGAGTCCTCTGCACCCAACTCTCATATGTCTGTCCACTGCTGGTAGTGATATGCACCCACCCCTCATATGTCTGTCCACTGCTGGTAGTGATATGCACCCACCCTTCATATGTCTGTCCACTGCTAGGAGTCCCCTGCACCCACCCTTCATATGTCTTTCCACGGCTGGGAGTCCTCTGCACCCACCCCTCATATGTCTGTCCA
The DNA here is from genome assembly GCF_964204655.1 of Triturus cristatus. Taxonomy (NCBI): domain Eukaryota; kingdom Metazoa; phylum Chordata; class Amphibia; order Caudata; family Salamandridae; genus Triturus; species Triturus cristatus. The sequence goes on from NC_140590.1 coordinate 1,579,337,906, forward strand.
CTGCTGGGAGTGATATGCACCCACCCCTCATATGTCTGTCCACTGCTGGGAGTCCTCTGCACCCACCCCTCACATGCCTTGTATCACTAATGTACTGGTGCCCTAGAGGTTCGGGTGATGCGGTCCGTACCCACGCCCTCAGAGCGTGGGTACGGCCCGTACCACCATTGGAGTGGTGATGTAGGGGTACGCGCCGTACCACCATTGGAGTGGTGAAGTAGGTGTACACGTGATACGGGCCGTACCCACACCCTCAGAGCGTGGGTACGGCCCGTACCACGCTTACCCCTACTTCACCACTCCAATGGTGGTACGGGCTGTACCCATGCTCTGAGGGCGTGGGTACGGCACGTACCACCATTGGAGTGGCGATGTAGGGGTACGTTCCGTACCCACACCCTCAGAGCGTACCACCATTGGAGTGGTGAAGTAGGTGTAGGGTGTGGGTATGGCCCGTACCACCATTGGAGTGGTGAAGTAGGTGTACGCGTGGTATGGGCCGCACCCACGCTCTGAGGGCGCGGGTACGGCGCGTACCTCTACATCACCACTCCAATGGTGGTACGGCCCGTACCCACACTCTGAGGGCGTGGGTACGGCGCGTACCACGCGTACCCCTACATCGCACTCCAATGGTGGTACGGGCCGTACCCACGCTCTGAGGACGTGGTTACGGGCCATACCACCATTGTAGTGGTGACGGGTACGCGTACGCGGGGATTGGTGGACACGCCCCCCGAAGTGACCAGACCCTGGAGGTAATGTTAGGACAGTATATGGTATTTGAAAAATTTGGTGGAGGTTATGTTTCCTGCCCCTCGCCCCCCCTTTGCCCCTGGGTGTTGTGCTGACCTTCTGCGGCGTCTGCGACGGTTTCTGTGCACCAGGTCGTAGGCTAGGAGGGCAGGGATGACACGTAGGATGGGGTCCATGGCTCCTTCTTCGCTTTGTCCTCACTTTCCCGGGAGTTTTTAGCTGCCGTAAAAAATTATCCGTGCGGAGTGACGTAGGCACGAATCGTACTTGCTGGTCCGTAGAACGCTGCCTGACTCCGCCCGGACGTCACGTACACGATGTCCCGGATCGGAATTGTGGGTATTTTTTAGCCGGTCGGTGTTTTGTACGACTCGTACGGAAATGGTATTTCTGTACGAATCGTACTTGCGGGTTTGTAAGGTGGTTTTCCCGGGTACGAGTCGGACGGAGAATTCGCTCCGTACGACCATTCGTACCCGGGTTTTACAGGATCGGAATCGGCACCATAATGAAAAACACAAACACAATTTTAAACTTTCCATATAAATAAGCAAAATATTGAATTGCTAATTTAAAAATGTAAATTAAATTAAAAAAATATTTACACAAACATACTTTAAAAATCTCCCCACCCTTTTGACCCTAAACCCAACATCCTGCTACTAATTTTTGAAACATATATTTTAATTAAAAACTCAATAAATGCATTATAGAATGAAATACAATAAAAATCACAGTTACATTTCAAAATGAATATACAAAACATCAAACTACTAGATAACATTTATTTCAAAACTAACAAATATTTAACAAAAATATTGTAAAAAATGACATTATATACAATGATATTTAAGTAAATGATATACTTAACAGAGATAATATTATCAAGATTAAAAATGATATACTTAACTTTGACATGTATGTCCACGATATTTTTAACACAATCGTTCGCTAATAATATTTTTGTAACACGTATTTGTTTTAAATATTCTGTCCAGACACCCCTTGTACTTGCCTGAACCTACTGGGACAGTGCTACCATGAATTCCATACAAAAGAGCATGACAAGGAAATTGGACACTTGCATAGTTGCTCAATGTACTCATCGTATGATATGGAAGACATAGGGAATATTAAGATGGATGGTTGAAGTATAACTGTTGATAATGACATTTCACTAGCCCCAATTAAAATGAACAACATCCAGTGCTTATAAATAAGTGAGTAAAAAGGCTCATGTTGGACACAGAGCAGGTAAATATCCTGGTCTTGGCACCTTCTGCTGTGGCTTTTGGTGTATATGTAGTACCTTACCATTCGGAGGGGCCCAGTCTATATGCCCTCAAACCAGTGCCTACAGGAAAAGAAAGCCTTTACACCACAGAGCTCCTATCACCTTCATTGCAGAGGGGCTTGTGGGTGCCATTTCACCACACCCCTTGCGACTGCATGTCGGTGGTGTGTCCTGCCTGACTGGCTGGGGAATGGGGAGACTTTGCTCAAAGGGGAGGGTGCCCAAGGGGAAACCGGGTCTTTTGGGAATCAGTTTCCACCCCAGCAACCCAAAGTTAGAGGCCGGTAACTCATCAATGGCTTTCAATTGCAGCTTCAGTCACAAACCATTGTTGCATTTCTTTCAAAATAATAACTAGGAGGAGGTGGCCCTTTTTACCCCCCTCATATTTCCCATTGGACAAGTAGCCCAATAGCCATTTAATGAGTTGGAAGAATTTTGTGACTCATAAAAGAGTGTTTGTACATTAAGGAAAGCACTCTTTGTTGTCATAAACCTTTTGATTTTGAGAATCACAGCATTTTCAAACAACAAAGGGCCTATACAGCAGGCTCTTTGTTTACAAATGTATCTGCATTTTCACTCACTTTTACTACCAGATAAAAGCCAACAGTAAAACAAGCACAAAACGCAAGCGCTCATGTGATGGGTGCTTTAGCTTTTGCTAGTTCGAATAAATCTGATTTGCTGTCTGATATTAAAAGAATCATTGTAAAAGTTGAACAGAGTATTTAACCCCTTCCCCGCTCATGACGGAACCGTTCCGTCATGAGCCACGGTTGCCGTGTGCTCATGACGGAACGGTTCCGTCATGACACGCCCGTTGGCGGCCGCTCCGCCTACGCGGCGCTGTTTCCCCGCCTGTGCGGGGGGACAACGCAAATGGGCGGAGTCATGACGGAACCGTTCCGTCATGAGCACAGGTCAACCGTGGCTCATGACGGAGCGGCTCCGTCATGAGCACAGGCCCGCCGCGCTGCCCCCCTGCCCCCCCCCAGCGCTGCAGCGGAATGTCCGCAGCAGCGAAGGAGTTAAGGAACAAATAACGAAGGTATACAAAAACACATCACAGGGGTCAATTATTATGTTATGTTATTTCCTGTGATACCACTGAAAGTCACGAGTGACCTAAATCACTTCTGCCTTGCCTAGCACTGCGAGAAAACTCTATCTACAGTTTAGATATGGTACACTCCCACTCAGGGTTCTTTCTTATAAATGGTCGACAGATAAGTCCGTAGTATGTCCGGCCTGTAGGGCCAAGGAAGAGTCTGTAGCTCATGTTTTTTTTCTGTATGGGGTACAAATCTATACGACAACGATGGCTTGTTCTACTTTGTAGAAACCTTGGGTTCACCAACTACAAAGAGGCGCTCAGAATATTCCAATCTAATACTTCCACCCCATTAGTTTTTTCTGTCTGGCGCTTTATTAATGCTATGTGGCGCAGGAGAAGATCTTTTTTATAACTATTTTGACCTATACCTCCCCTCTGATGCCAATCAATCTAGAACTGACAACTTGCGCTTTTTAACTTTTTTATATTTTTTATCTTTTAATTGTAAATAATCCCCATAATATGATAATTGCTCTGTGTTTTTTTATTCTAAATGCTCGAACTACTTGATATGTTATTGTCTGTTAGTATGTATCTTTTAGGGTCTATGACTGAAATAAAGATTATTTGACTGACTGACTGACTGACTGACTGACTGACTGACTTCTGCTGTGCTCATCATTTGGGAAAAGGCAAACCACTGAGAGCAAAATGATGTTTAATTTTGTTTTGTTTTGTTTTTTATCAAAAATGCAAAAAACAAGGAAACATCATTGAAGTGCTTAAACCTGAGTTTATTGAATTAGTTGTGCACCTTTTTAGCTACATAAAATTTAGCTACTATCATTAAAACTGCTCTTTAATGTAAATTGGCGAAATGAACAACTTTATCTCTGTTAATAGACTTCACAATCACAAATTCAGGGCAATCCATGCCCCCAAGAAAAGGGTTCCCCATCACCAGCTCAATGTTAATTTCATGAAATGAAAAGCAATCTTTAAAGTACATTAGTGCATGTCAGTCATGTAAAAGGCAGCTGAGCAATATGCAAATTAAGGCACTGGGGAGGGAGAGGCCATAAAAATTCATACCATCATTTACATTCGTCCATCAAAATAACTACCACATATTCCATGCAATAAAATACGGGTACTTACGGATTTATTAAGATTTGCATTATCAGACATATTCCTACATTTAATTTACATTTATTACTTCAATAAAAAATTAAATCCAGAGAAATCAAACTCAACCATCCTTATCGTGTTTTTGATTTAAATTGCAGCTCATTCCTGTGCTATATTTCCCCTAAGTGGTCTAAATTGACATTAATCTGTGTGATGTACACTTTGCTTTAGCCTTCTCACGTGTTACTCCCAAGCATTTTAAGTGATGTTTGCCGAGGGAATTGAGCGCCCTCGTGTTCTCTGTTGATGGCCCACCATTAATTGTTACTTCGGTGAATGTCAAAATTTAAATGACATGCTGTTTCTAATTTCCAATCCATTTTTAACGTGCTAACAAACAGGTACAATATAAGGCCACCGCTTTACACGTAAACAGCTAAAATTCTGGACTTTGCTCTGACTAAAACAGACTCAGGCACAGCGTATCAAGCTTAAATACATGGCACTAAAAGGGCAAATACAGTGCAGAGAGCAGCAGTACAAACAAGCAGCACAAACTACAACAGCTTGCAGAAAGGTATTATTACACTACAATCATTTTGATTGCTGTAACATAAAGGTAATAAACGAATGAGGTTGATTCCCCATGTATTACATACAATTACTCTGATTACTTATCTTGATGTTACAGTAGAGAAGCATAATTTACCCTGTATTGCACTCTTTTTACTTTACAGTAACCGATTACTTCACCCTGCATTGTATCAAAGAATTTTGGGGCATATTATCATGCACAGCGTTAAAATTATTTCCCCTTTAGCGGCAGAAAACTACCGCTAAAGCGGCGATAATGGTCTTGATAATATGCCGCAGAGAATTCCCATAGAAGCCCATGTTGACACCAGAACATGGGCTTCTATGGGAATTCTCTGCGGCATATTATCAAGCCCATTATCGCCGCTTTAGCGGCAGTTTTCTGCCGCTAAAGTGGCGATAATTTTAACGCCGTTTCTTGATAATATGCCCCTTTATTTCTGGGAGTAATCCACTCTGTTGTAGATCACAGGTGAATACTATAATCAACTTGCTCTGCATCAAGTTACAGAAGGTAATTACTCTGATTGCTTTATTCTCTATTGAATTACAGAGTTATATTACTCTGAAGTAGTTAGCTCTGTTTTCTTCACCCTGTGGTATGTTGCACAAGAACATTGCTAGAATGCCTTGCCTCTCAATAGGTTATAGATAATTACGTGTCTCATTTTACCTTGTATAAACCTGCATTAATTTGAAATGTATTATTCTCATCACCTTATGCTACATTAGATTATCAATGAGGTGATAGAATTATTTTTCCCTTGTTGCTTTACAGTAAGTCAGAACTTTCAGTGTAATTATTCTGCATTATGCTAAATAGAACATAATTTGATTACCTTGATTACTGTAAGTTAATCAATTATTGTGCTGTTTACAGAATTCCAGGCAACCTCTTTGACTAAATTACGCAGAATTATTTTACTGAAAGATATTGCACATATTACCCCATGTCAGAGCACCAACGATTACACTAATTACTTCAGCCTCAATGAGATATATGGCATAGCATACCACCTTTTATACATTATGAAGAAATTGCAAATCACTGAGGAGTTCTGTGACCATACAGAGACTCAAGGCCGCAGGCCAACAGCGTTTGTTAGTTACAGAGCTTTGAGAAACAGGGAACTTTGGCCCTTATAATAAGTGCCTCTTGCCCCCTCCTTCACAAAATAAATTGCACAGCTGGTACAAGGCAAACACAAGGAAATAACGGAGGGAGCGCTGAAACTTTTCAGACACTCACCCCCAGTCACAGATCTGGGTGGAATCCATCATCGTTCTTTAGCTCACTTTGCCACCCCAGTTCACCCCAGAAAAGTTTCAGTATTCAATCCATTATCTCCTTGTGTTTGCTTTGTTCGCCCTAATTTGGCAGGGTGTGCCCAGACGTGGGTCGCTTGCTCACTTTGCCACTGGATTCAAGCTATCCTGGCTGATGAGGGGTGTTACCCCGAAACCGGTCCCAGGATGCTTGTTTCCGGTCCGGGGAAGACCTGGCTTGGCAGTTCAGGCCGGACTGTTCCCATGAGGCACAGGGTCAAGACTGATTTGCATATGCCTGGATCTGAACTGGGGTGGCGAAGTGAGCTAAAGAAGATGATGGATTAAACCCAGATCTGTTACTGTAGGTGAGTGTCTGAAAAGTTTCAGCGCTCCGTCCATTATCTCCTTGTGTTTGCTAATGAGGTAAGTTGACAGTTTATTTTTACAAACTTCTAATGGGACACAAAACTGGCTCATGTGCACTTTCTTTTGTGCCGTGGGTAGATATTCATACATCCTGGAACTGTCATGTCACAAGTTGCAGTTGTGTGTAATCACTTATAACAAGTGACTGATTGTGTCATTTTCTTATTACCGGCACCATCTGAAGCCAGAACGTGTCTGTAATAAGAGAATAAAATGCAATTCATTATGGGGACATTACGGTTTCCCAAATATAAAGTGACTGGTTTACAAACTGCACAGGTAAATGAATGACCGCAGCAGCACATCCTTCTGTTTGCCTCCTTTTCTCCCAGTCACTCACTCACTCTCTCATTTTTTCTTATTCATAAACACACACCCCAGAGGCGACATAAAATTCAGTTCAACTCACACAAAGCACAGGACATAGTAGCAGCAGAGCCTATCAAACAGCACAGGTAGTAGCACTGCAGCTTTCTATTGCATACAGCACAGATTCAGCATAGGCAATACATAAGCAAACGTCCCTCATGCACACACACTGCAGATCCATTCCTGGGAGAACCACAGAAAAGGAATAACGTGTCTTGTAACTCAGCACATGTAAAGAGGCTGTGTGGCACACAATGGTTAATAAGCTTGCACACAGCCTGAAGCTTCACGGATTTAAATGTGACAGGCACTTAGAGAAATACCAAGATAGTCTGATAGTTGAAGCATAAATCGGCCGCGAAGGAGCACGACTTCAGTGCAGAATGACTTTCAGGAATACAGAAAGGCGATCAGAAATATACTTGCCAGCCTCAAGCACCCTTGAAGACCTCAGACAGTCACAGGTTTCCACTCTTGGAAATATGTTAGAACTTCATGTTATCATGACATACATGTTTGCTCATATGAAAATCGGCTAAGCAAGTGCAACTGAATTTGCTAACTATTTTTTCTTCATGAGGAGAATACCCCTTCACTACTCTCCCACAAGTTTGGTGATGTTGGATTGCCTTTCACACCTTGCAAAGAGAGTGACCCATGCCCTTATCAGAAATAGATTTCCAGTTCTTTCCAGAGTATGAAGGGGTCTGGGATGAGTTTGTGAATATCCACAAACAGTGTGCTGGTGTGCATGAACACACAAGGCATTCAAGCTCTTTGAATCACTCTACTCACACACATTTATATGTGAGTATATACTTTATGAGTGCAAAACCAACTTTTTGAGTTCAAAAAGTGAGTTAACACTATTAAACATTCATTTATGTTCATGAGCAGAAATCTCACAAACAAAAACACAAAATTAGTCATGCAAGTTGTGATCGCAGGTTCTCACTTACTCCACAACTGTTTTTCAAAATCTCACTTTCTTTGCTAAACACATGCGGAGTATTCAACACTTCTGTGTGAACTGTGAATTACAGATATGGCCACATTAGTGACTATGGGGCCGATTACGATGCAGTCAGAAAACTTGAAACGTGAAACTTTGAATGCCATTCAGTTGCCATGTTGTAAATTGGTAAGATAACTTTAGTGGAACAACGCAGTAGGAACGCTTTTAAGCCATAACGTTTTGGTCTTTAATTTAAAACATTGTTTCCCTTTTTTCTTTCTCCTTTTTCCACATTTGTTTTGGTCCTGATGAGAACCCCAGAGACATGAGGGTTCGAAACGGCTAGACCACCTGCTACTTGCCAAACAATTGTACATAGATATAGTTTTTTTAAAAAAAAGTGCTAGTAAAATTGTGCATTTTTTAATACTGCCTAATTGATTCATTAGATTTGATTTCATGGTATGCACAACCAAGTTGGATTTTGAACTTTTTTGCTTTGTTTGGTCTTTGACCTTTGTTGTATAAATTTGAAGAAAAACTATCTTCTGCTTTACCAAGGGTGTGGAATGTGACTTTGTGGATTATGCAAGTTGTTGGTGAATGGGGAATATTGTATGGTAGATGAGATATTAATGTGAATGGAAGACAAGCCAAATTGTGGCAGGTCATTGTATGATTGGTCCACAACCTTTTTCTAAATTATTTTTCTCTATATAATCTTTTGTGGTGTTTTGTACAAAAAGTGTTGTTGTCTATAAAAGAAAAAAATGAACTAAAATAAGGTTCGATGAATAAATACTATTGAATAGTGACGGTGTACATTGACTTGGAGCTTTTCCGCCGTGTTTAAATCTCATAGGAATCTATCATCAGTAGTGGCACTTGTTGTTTTTTCCGACATAGAGGACCAGCAGTACCTACAGGGTAAGTCTGCACATGTTACGTGTCAAATGTGACAAATTGCTATTACGCCTTAGGACAAATATTGGGCGCATAGACTATAATTTAATGCAACACAAGTAGGACTTGTAAATTAGTAATTGACCTGTGCCTAACCCTCTGTTAGCATGACACAAAGCAGTCAGGCTTGACTTAGAAGTAAGGTGTAAAGTATTTGCAGTACTTCAAACTGTAATTGAGTGATGGTGATTAAGTAAACAGTAATTACGTGATAACACAACGCAATGACAGTACTACGCCAATTTAGATAAATGGAATTAAGTTAAACAATTAATTGAGATCAAAAGTAGTAAAAAAACTGCCTGTAGACACAGAGATATTCAATGTTTATGTTTTAAGTGAAAATAGTGGTAAAAAGCACAATACACCTATCATGGTTATCTTGTTGTGCTGGATTGTAACAAAGCCACAAATATAGGACAACTGAAATGGAGCAAGGGCCCAACACAGGTACAAAATTAGGTCTTGACAGAAAAAGATTTTTGGGTAAATCCTGGGTTGCCAAGCTTAGGGAGTTCTTGTGTTGGGTATGTGTTGCACTGCAATGGTTCAGATGTGGATGTGAGGAGATGTTTAGAGATGCATTTGTTCTGCTGCACAGGGCCGGAGCTGGGCTGGCAGAGCACCTACAGTCCCACTCCCCAAAGTCCAGTACAGTGATGGCACCACTTGGGTGGTAGGGCTCACAGCAGACACTGTCCAGGTGCTGGGGTTAACATGTTTGCAGCCTTTTCTATCCCTGAGGCTCTGATCAAGAGGCCAGCCAACTAGCCATTGAAGTCACTCTGGCAGTCATGGGTTGAAGAACCACATCCACTACTTACAATCAGACAGCAGGGCAACAGAGTAGCACTTCTTCTTGTACAACACCACAGCATGCTTCTGAGTCTTCCAGAAGTTTACTGAAGAGTTGGGTATGAGGGACTTGCCCTCTTTAAATTAGGATGAGATTCTGGAGGTTTCACCCTCAGACATGTTGTGAATATGCTACCTGCCTGACATAGCCCTAGCTTGACTTGGGTGACAAAAGTCTGTTGCCAAACCATTTGTGACCCAGCTCAGGCAGAGTTTATGTGATGCACAAGTGTGTTAGGTGAGAGCTTCTCCCCCGTATCAAGTCATAGATGGCCCATCCTGTCAACATATATTGCCCTTTGCCTCACTCTCTGAGAACAAAACACAAGGGTCAACAACGTACTATACCCAGTCATGTGACCCAGGATACAGGCATTTGTCAAAAATGGTCAGAGCATCATAATGTTACTTTTCAAACAGTGGCATTTACAAAATTGTCACACAAAACCCAACGTTACTCCTACATAGGGTTTTTATCATACAATTCCGTAAACACCACACCCAAATCCACTTTCCTACTTGGTACTAGTTTATTAAATGTTATAAGGTAAGCTCCCTTGTGAAATGTTATAAGGTATTACGATGTTACCCTATGTGAGATGTAAACTTCACAGTGTTGGGGGCGAAGCTTGCCTGGCCTAAAGATGGCCCCTCCTTAAGCTAGCTCTGCGCACCGCCAGCACAATCCGACAAGAATGTGCTGCCAGGGAGAGAAGCACTCACGACTGGAGAGCTGAACGAGCGTAGCCCTTTGCCTGGTGCCCCCATCGTTGAAGGAGCGGGTGAAAAAGCTGCATTGAATCTGTAGCTATGGACTCCGATGTCGCCTTCCCCAGCGCCAGCCTGAGAAGCGGCCAATGCTGAGCGCACCACCTGTGGGACCGCGCAGATGCCTGCACCTGGGTTCAAGGGCCTCGTATGGTGAAGGGTGTTCGGCTCCCTAAACAGCCCGGCTAGCCTGGCGGTGGATGCGGCGAATGCCGGAGCCTCCATGTCATCTGGCAGATGGAGGGCGAAGCTCCATGCGGACTACCACACCTGACTATTGTACCCCCCCCGGGGTATGGGCGAGAACTCGGAGCCTGAGGCCTGCACTGGGTGGTAAGTCTCAATCTGTTGTGGGCCCCCCTCTGCACTATCAAGTCCCTGCTGGTGAGACCCGTCGCTCCTGCACCTCCTGAATCCCTCCACAGGAGAAACCAGCAAAGCCTGTGCCTGTACTGTTGGCTGCCCTATGTATAGATTTTAAAGCTCCTTGTGACTGGGTAAGCAGACATCAGGCAACCCCCCCTCCGGTGATTAACGGCGAGGCAGGACCCCCACTACAGTACCCTGAGCTGCACGGTCCCCTACTTGTTGCTCCACTTTTGCGTTGATCTGGGCTGGATTGCTCTCCTGGTTGCGCACGCCTGGGACATGCGGCCTGAGCTGGAGGCATAATTGCTGTGGTGGTGGCCGAGGTGACTGGACCTGTTGCCCCGGCGAGACCGATACAAACGCAAAGAGGGGCTGCGATGGGGAAGACAGAGAAATCGCTACCAAAGTTGAACTTTGAACAGCAAAAGTCTAGACATCGGGAAGATGTTGCGGAATCTGGTATGTTGGAGTCAGAGGCTGGGACTGACGACCCGGTTGGTGACATCAAATCAATCATAGCCTCCATGCAGAAGGGTTTATCCACTATAGGTGTGGGTGGAATTTGCGTAGTCGCGCTACGCAAAGCTCTGCGAAACTGTAAAAAATCTCTGCGAGCACGCAAAAATTCTGCACACGCGCGGAATTGCTTGTTCGTGATGCTTTTTTCCTGTTTGCGAACGCTGTTTGCGTGCTCGGGGGGAAATATCTTGCAAACACACATTTTGAAAGCTCGAACAAGCAAACAATTCCGCGAAGCCGCGGATCGTGGAATTTTTGGCAATTTTGCGTTCTCCGCAGAATGCGAAATTACCCAAATTCCACGCGGCACGGAATTTACCGCCTAGGCCTAATCCACTATAGATGCAAAAATTGACACCCTGGCCTATAGGATGGATCGAATGTCCGAGAGGGTAGACAAGCATGCGGAATGTTTAGCCATGGCCGAGCGACGAATCACTGAAACCGAAGAGGCCAAGATTGACTCCAACAATTCCCAGAAACAGATGGAGAGGACCTTGGTGGCCTTGCAAGACAGAGCCGAGGACTTGGAAGAAAGATCGCGGTGTAGTAGTCTTTGCATCACAGGCCTTCCTCAATCTACCGCAATGGGCAACATGGAGTCCTTTATAGAGAAGTTACTCACCACGTTGCTGGGTGCTGATACCTTTTCTCATATGTTTGTCGTGTAGCGTGCGCACCGGTCGTGCCCCTCCTCTTCCTATTATTGCCAAACTGTCGAACTACAGGGACAGAGATGCAGCTCTTCTACGGGCGAGAGAACTGGGTAACTTGACATACGAAGGATCTTCTCTCTCTTTGTTCCCAGATTTTACTCTCAGGGTACAGGAAGCCAGGAGACAGTTTGTGCCGCTGAAATGCAAGCTGAGAGGTCAGGGCATTGAATACGCAATGCTATATCCAGCAAGACTGAGAGTGATCCTCAATGGGAAGGCCAAGATTTTTACTGATCCTCAGCCCCTCCAGAAAGCCCTCAAAGACCAAGACAAACTTGACAAATGCAAGAGGGGCTCGGCGGAGGGCGACCGGGCGGATGGTGCTAGCGGCAGCCTGGATGATAATTATTGAAGAGTATTTCTTGACTCTGCACCTCGATGGGTATTCACCCCCATGTGTTGAATATATTGTTAGTATCTGGAGAATGGAGAGTGGGCATTTTAGTGCGTGCATCACTAACAGACTACACTGTCTCACGATCCAATTGTTAGTTTGTGTTTTGCATTTTCCACAGTAATCCTCATTCTGCTCAGTCAGGTGGGGCGGGGCGGGGTTGCTGTACTCTATGTAGGCGGGAGTTTCAACAATACTGGAATTGTTCAGGTATTATCGTTGGAAACCATTTTTCTCCCAATGGTAGCTGCATTTCAGGAGCTTAGTGGCGGGGTGGGACGATGGTATAGAACTGTTCAGGCGGGCAACATCCGCCCCAATGCGTTTCATGCCAGTTTATTGTGTGTTAATCAATGTCAATTGTTGCATTATCATAGTTCTTCTTCTATGCACATCAGGGTCTTTTGGTAGAGATGGAGAGAGATTGCTGATGCCCAGTTGGGGATGGCACGGTGTAGGTGGGGGAGGGGAGGTTTTTCTTATGTTTTTAATGATCACATGCATTTCAGGGTCATCAAAGCACAGGGTAAGACACTTCACAATGCAGTAGGGGTACACTAAATCCAGGATTACAGGCAATGTCACAACATGACCCAAGACTAGGTCATAGAAGGCGCTTGCGCCTTGTGACTTGGAATGTGAGAGGTCTTAATGACCACAGAAAGGTGCGTAAAATTCTGGCATATCTTAAGAGACAGGAGGTTGACATCGCCCTGCTCCAAGAGACGCATTTCGCTTCTAATTGTGCGTTGCTCACAGGCGTAATCTTTTAAGCTCGACTCATGCTGCTCAGTTTACCTCGCACTCCAGGGGCGTGTGAACATGGGTGAACCCTAGATCGGGTCTTCAGCTGGAGAGTCGTGCAACAGACCCGGCTGGAAGATTTGTAGTATCAAGATGCTCTGGGGGGGCGTTGAGTTCCTAATTGTCAATTCGTACGGGCCGAATTATGATGATCCCCAGTTTTATTACTCTATATTCTCACTTATCAGAGACAGTACTGCACTGCGGTTGCTCTGGGTAGGGGACTTCAACTGCGTTATGGAGCCGGCACTTTATCGCTCGAAGGGCCCGCCTCGTCCCCCGTCGGCTGCTGCTAGAGCTGTGGCGGATATAGCTTTACAGATGCACCTAATGGACATGTGGAGAGCTAGGTCCTCTGTTAGGGGTGGGTTTACACACTATTCAGCCTTTCATGATATTCATACTCGCATTGACTATTGCTTCATTTCAGGGGCGTTAATGACCAGGGTGCAGGACTACGCAGTATTGGCTCACTCTTTCTCAGATCATTATCCTGTGTTGTTGATGCTTAAGGTTTCCCCCAAGGGCCCTCCCCCTTTTCAGTTGTGATTTCCGCCATACTCCCTGCTAGATACGGTCTTTAAAGATGACTTAGCTGCTGCCATTGAGGAATTTTTCGCAATTGATGTTGGGTCAGTTGACTCCTTTGTCACAGTGTGGGAGACCTTTAAGGTCTTCATTCCTGGGGTCGCTATCAGTAAGCATGCTGGGGTGCTCCGCCCCATTAGAAGTAGACTCGCCCTGCTCGAAGGCTTATTGGGGGAGCTAGAGGCTGCTTTGGTTAATAATAATGATTCACAGATTCTAGAACAACTTAAAACCACACTAGATGAGTACCACGAGGAGGCGGATAGCAAAATCAAACATATGGGGAAATACGCTCGGGCCCGAACCTACGGAGAAGGGGAGAGACCGGGCTCGGTACTTGCGATGCTGGCACTCCGTAGATTTTAATCTGGGGTCATTACTGAGATCCTTGGTGAGAATGGCTCCCTCTTAAAAGAACAAAGGGACATAGCTAGTCTGTTTTGTAGGTACTACCAGGATTTATACAGCTCTAAAATTGCCCCAGGGGATGACAATATATTGAATATATCAAGCTGCCATGGCTGACTGATAGTCACCAGGAATACCTGATGCGACCCCTTGACACTGCTGAGATTCGTATTGTGTTGAGCTCCATGCGGGATGGGAGTGCCCTGGGACAGGACGGGCTCACGGTGCCCTTTTATAAGGCTTTTAGCGACATGCTAATTCCTCACCTGAGCACACTGTTTAAGGAGATGGGTGAAACTGGTATCATGCATCCTTCCATGCGTGAGGCGCTGATAGTAACACTTTTCAAACCCCGCAAAAGGTTCCTCAAGAGTGTTCATCCTATAGACCCCTGACGCTCATAAACGTCGACACTAAACGTTTTGCCAAGATACTGGCTAATCGCTTATCCCCTCTTTTACCCCTGCTGGTTGGCCCGGAGCAAGCTGGTTTTTATTCCAGGCCGCTCATTATCTAGGAATCTGAGAACAGTCTTTGGTGCTCTTCAGCATGTGTGACCAGAGGTTAAGGCGGATGCGGTGTTTTTGGGTGCCGAGAAAGCCTTTGATTCGATCGAATGGAAATACATACTGTTGGTTCTGCAACGCCTGGGCATTGGTGAGGTTTTTCTTCAACTGGTATCGGTGCTATACAATTCTCCGTCGGCACAAGTGCGCATTGGAGATATGGTCTCCTCACCTATCCAGATATCCAGGGACACCAGACAAGGGTACCCCTGTCCCCACTACTTTACGCAGTTGCTGTTGAAACTTTGTTGAGGGCTCTGAGCGAGTATCGCTGCCACAGGGGTCTCCGTTTTCACAGTTACAACCTAATTGTCTTAACATACGCGGATGACATTCTCCTATACACTCGGAACCCGGACTCTAATCTCTCCCCAATAATTTGTGAGGTGCTGCGATTCGGCGGCCTTTCAGGCCTCAAAATCAATTGGGACAAGTCAATAATTTTACCACTCACTCTGACTACAGTACCGACCCCATTAGACTATCCTCTTCAGTGGACATCCGATCTGGTTAGATACTTGGGAACCCAAGTCCACTCGGATGTGAAGCAAGTGCTCAGGGCAAATTACGGCAAGGCCATTGCCAAGCTGGCAGAAGATATAGATAGGTGGATTTGGCTTCCCCTCTCGCTGGTTGGGCAGGTCTCCTTGATGAAAATGATTGTACTCCCCTGTTTCCTCTTTCTCTTTGTCAATATACCTATAGTGGTACCCCAACACATGTTTAGAGTGCTGCGGACATTGATGTGCAAACTGGTCTGTGCAGGCAAAACTCTGCGTGTTAAGCTGGACATACTCACTCTGCCCTACACTGCTGGTGGACTAGGCGCGCCTGATTTAGAATTATATAACAGGGTGGCACAAGGTTCGCATGCTTATGGGGGGGCGCTAGGCGGCACGCACGCAAGATGGCCGCACCAGCGTGAGGCTCTGCCAGCCCAATGCAATAATCCTAAAAATTATCCTGCATTTTTGGCCTCCTCACTGCCTGGAAATGGCAGTCCCTGCTGTGTGAACCCTGGTGGCTGACCAGTTGAGCTGCGGAGCCGCGTTTATCCGACCTGCGGGCTGCTGTGGCCTCCTGAAGTTTTGTCCGAGAGGGCCTGAGGAGCAGAGTGGTGGGGCAGAGCGGCAGCGGCCACTACGACATCCTGCGGCTGCCCACGAAGTTACAAGGCCCGGAGGTTCGGTCGGCGACGGTGAGGACGCAGGGGGCACTCCGTATGTTGGCGGCGATCAGCACGGCGGCCCGAGGGATGGTGGCAGACCCTACTTTGTGCAGCATCGGCGGGGGTGACTTCGACCCGCGCTGCACATAGGAGTGACAAGCGACGGCTCCGATGCGGGGAGGTTTGCAGGATCCTTGTTGCGGCGAGGCGGACAGATAGAACAGCGGAGGTGTGCGCGACCTGGGGGCAGGCGTAATAGAGCAAGCCGAGGCATATGAGGTGAGCCCGAGGCCATTTCCATCCCGGTGGGAGGAGATTGCAGATCGGCGCGGGCGGACCGCTGATTGAGGCGGAATTGTGCACTGGTGTGGAGCACTTTGCCCGCCCTAGCAATTAGAGGCGGTGCGCTGCCTGCATTGCCCGGCTCCGACTGGGATAATTGCCGCGCTGAACCTCGCACCCCAGGCCGATGAAGGCTGCTTCCTGTTCTTTGCCAAATTACCAGGCACTTCACTGATTAACTCCCGCCATTGTCATGCAGGGCATGGGCCCTTGTTTTAATAGCACTTCCGGCCCTCAGCTCACTCACTACAGATGCCCTTTCAAGAAAGAAGTTGGCAGATAAGCATCCACTTCCAATTAATTGCGCGAGTGAGGTGAAGCACCTACGCTTTGGACTGCATCCTAGAATTGATACTTGAATTTACTTGCTACCACGGCGTTGAGATTTGGAGGTAATGCACGGAGTGGCTAGGGGGGTAGGAGCCTCAGTGGTAGATGTAGCTGCCACTTTCCTCCCCGCAACACATTGGCTAGTGTCTCCAGGGGACTAGGAGTAGCTCCGGCACTGCACAGAGCAGGTTGCAAGATCTGACTGCCGTGCAGGAGAAATTGTTGCTGGGGGCTGGTGGTGGGGGCGACCCCGTTGGTGTGATTGGGCTCCCGCCCCGGCACAGGGTGGGGCGAGAGGGAGGACACCGGCAGGGACATTGATATACCCCTCAGCATGGAGATCGGGGGAGATAAACAACTAGGAGGTACTCTCCGGAATTCCTGTTAGCGACAGCCATGGGCAAATCAGACGGCAGGCAGCCTAAGCTGAACTTTGAGTCCATGAAAAAAGGTCCCCGCAGCTTGCCAGCAGATCGGACTGGAGACGGTGGAGCGGAAGCATCGGGAGGGTCAATGTCGCAAGATACTGATGTGCAAAGTATCCTGCAGGAGATCAGACTGGGTTTCGCCACGATTGTGCATAAGGTGGACAGAATGTTGACGCGAATGGACGCCATTGCCCATAAGCTGGAGGGGCATGATGACAGGCTGAAGGAAGCAGAGAGACGTGTCTCAGACACCGAAGACGTGACCTCCAGACATACGACGCAGATAGCCCACATGGATAAGCTGCTCAAGCTCATTGCCGCTAAAAATTAGGACTTAGAAGCGCTCAGTAGGCGCAACAATATTTGCGTAATTGGCATTCCCGAGTCGACCAACACTGGGAAAATGGAAGAGTATGTTGAGAAGATGCTGCTGTCTGCGATTGGGGCCGAGTCCTTCTCCAGTCAGTTTATCGTAGAGCGGGCCCACAGATCACTTGGACCGCGCCCGCCACCTGGCAGCACCCCGAGACCCATCATAGCGAGGCTTCTGAATTATCGAGACCGTGATGTGGAGCTGCGGGTGGCAAGAGGCAAACAGACTCTAACTTTTGACGGGAACACGTTCTCCATCTAGCCGGACTTCACACCGATGGTCCAGGAAGAGCGGCGTAAATTAATTGACGTTAAGACTAAGTTGCGAAAAGCTCAAATTGACCATGCGTTATTATACCCTGCAAGGCTCAGGGTGACCCACCAGGCCAAACAGCATTTTTTCACAAAGCCTCAACAAGTGGAAGAATTCCTTAAGAGGATCAGGTGTGCGAACCGCGCTGATGGCAACATAGAGGCATCGCAGAGGTCCGCATCGATGGAAGAGGAGGATGAATCGTAGTGTTCTTAGACTCCTTGGCACTGTTGTGCACAAAACAGTGTGTGCTGAACTGATCGCTCAGAGATAATACTCACGGCGTAAATAGTATAAGGGTTTAAGAGGAGGACCCAATATGAGCACTATAGCATAAACATTGGGCACTCTTTACCTGCACGAGCCCAGGGCGGTCATCTGAGGTGGGCTCAGCGGGTGAGAGGTTACTGTGTTGCCACCTATCAATGTCCCCCAATGGGCATTCCCCCGGGAAAGTTCCCTGCACACTCAGTGCAAGGGAGTTAATGGGGTTGTTGTTTCTGTTGGAAGTTGGGAAGGGTGGGTGGGTGAATATTTCTGGCAGGTTGGGGTTGCTGCAGTGGGTGGGGGAGGGAGGCGGGGGGGCTGTTTTCTTTTTACGTATGACAATCATCCCGCAAGAGATTAAGGATTTCTTTGTACGTAACAAGTGCTCGGTGGATAGTGTGGAAACTATCTGGGAGGCGTTTAAAGTCACTCTCCGGGGGATTTGTATCGCAAAAGGGGCGGGGGTGCTAAAAGATATACTTAATACACTGCGCAGATTGGAAGGGGAGCTCAAATCACTGGATGCACAACTAGCTGCGAGCCCAAATAGCACCACCCAGCTCAAATTCAGGGAAACGCTCTCGGAGTATATGGAGACGGCGCAGAGGGTGACTCGTTTCAGGGGGAAATTCTGAGTGGCGCGCTGTTATGGAGAGGGAGACAGACCCGCAAAGGCCTTAGCGCAAATAATAAGGAGGGATCGGCAATCCGGGTATGTAATAGAGGTGGAGGACACCGACGGAATGCTTCATGGTGACACTGTTCATATTCTCCATGCATTCACACGTCACTATACCCAGTTGTACACCACTCAGAGGGAGGACAGCTTGGAATTGGAAGGGTTTCTGGATGATGTGGTGCTGGGCTGGCTGAGCGATAGCCAGAGGGAGTTCTTGTGCACACCATTTGAACTGGATGAGGTCAGGGATGCTATAATGAGTATGCAATCTGGGAAAACAGCGGGAACAGATGGCATCCCCATGGAGTTCTACAAAACATACATAGATCTCATGGCCCCCATCCTACGTGAGGTGTATGAGGAATCCCTCGAGATTGGCTGCCTGCCAGCATCTATGAGAGAGGCTATCATTGTCTCCCATTTGAAACCTGGGAAGTCGCCCCGACAATGTGACTCCTACCGGCCGCTCTCTCTCCTCAACTGCGACGCTAAAACTTTAGCCAAACTTATTGCCACACGCTTGAATTTGCTTATGGAGAACTTGGTTCTCCCAGATCAATCGGGCTTTGTGCCCGGAAGAGCCACCTCTCATAATTTAAGAACTCTATTTGCAGTACTCAATAATGTCTCCTTGGAATTACCGTTAGCCGCTGTATTCCTAGACGCCACCAAGGCGTTCGATTCCATCGAATGGGATTATATTTTCAGAGTTATGATGCGAATGGGTTTCCCACCACTTTTTTTATCACTTTTATATCGCTTGCCGGTTGCTAAAGTGCTAAATAACGGCATACGTCACAGGCTTTCCCCATAACCAGAGGCACAAAGCAGGGGTGCCCACTGTCCCTCTTGCTCTTTGCCCTTGCAATAGAGCCACTGGCAGCCAGATTGCGACAACGGCATAACGACAAGGCTTTGCGGTGTAATATGCGGCAGATACTAATCTCACTCTATGCCGACGATATCACTCTCTATATATACGAGACCCGCAACAAAATCTGAACCCGATATTATGAGAACTTATTCTATTTGGGGCGCTATCGGGGATTCAAATCAATTGGGGGAAATCTTGCATCTTCCCGCTGATGGCGACCACGAGACGGTTCCCGTTAGATTACCCCTTGGAGTGGTGCGAGGAAGAGCTGCGATACCTGGGTATTCGGGTTACTAAGGATAAGGAGGAACTTATGCGTTTGAATTATGGCACTACAATGACTCGCATAACTGAAAATATCAGTCGATGGATAACCCTTCCCCTCTCTATGGCGGGGCGGGCTTCCCTTATTAAAATGGTGATCCTTCCCCAACTACTTTATTCATTTTTAAATAGCCCGTACTACCCAGGGGCTTTTTTTTTTTCAAGACTCTCTGATCCGAATTGACGCGCCTAGTATGGGGAGGGAAGCAGCCGAGGCTGCAATGGGAGGTGCTTGTCAGACCATATGCACAGGGAGGGTTCGGAATACCGAATTTTGAACTTTACTACCTTACTGCACAGGCTCACTATGCGTGGTTTTGGGTGAAGCAGACCACGGTACATGCCGCAAGTGGCGGCTGAACATTTGCTTGCACACCCCACTCCATTAGAGGGGGCGCTATATGACCTGAGCACGCCCAGGGATCGTAAGCCGACCACCCTCACATGCACCACAACGGCCTGGCAGCATATAGGGCACAGGCTGAATGTTCCTCTGCTCTATTCCCCATTGTTGCCTCTTAGCTATCACCTGAGCATGCCCCTGCTGCAGGAGAAATTATTTCACCATTTCAGGGAGCAAACTCGAATCACCACCTGGGGGGACCTATATCATAAGGGGCGCTTTCGCACTATTGAACATATCTTCCAGGGCCTACGACAGACCCCGATGAATGTCTTTGTATATATCCGTCTTAGACATGGACTCCGGTCTTTAACCCCGGACTTTCCTGCGGAGCCGCAGCCTTTAGCTCCACTTCAGAGTATACTTAAAAACACCACGAGCAAATGGCTGGTCTCCCTAATATATCGAGCGGTACATACGCAGAGTCCGGCTCCGGACACAACTTCCCGTGGACGATGGAGTGCAGAGCTGGGCTTCGCCTTGACGGATGACCAATGGGAATATTGTAGTTTGCAAACTGAGAAGGTCTCGGCCAGCAGCAGGCTCCGTATACTCCATTATAAGTTCTTGCACAGATTATATTACACTCCAGTAAAGGTGCATAGATTCAATCTGCGTGACTCGGACAGATGTGATAGGTGTCGGGCTTCAGGGGCAGATTTTGTACATCTGGCTTGGGATTGCCCCAGGGTGCACGATCTCTGGGGGCAAGTCTTTGAAGCTTTAACTCTGATGACGAATGCACAGATTGAACACACGCCATTGATGGCTCTACTGGGGTATGTTAAGTTAGTTCCGGCAGTAAATCGTAAATATGTTGCTCTTGCCCTACTTATGGCCAAGGGTGGCTTGTCGCTGGGGCAGGGGGAGGGCGCCTAAGTTTAAGGAATGGATTGATGATTTAGTGACTTGCCAAGAAAGACTCACCACGTATGCCGAGATGCTTCCTGTTGCCTCTAGGCCCAGGGATATCTAGGCCCCCCTGACATGCTACTTACTATCACATTCTCACAGTCCTGGCTCCTCTGACACTGCTGTGGCTACGCAATGAAGCTTATTCCTGACTTGGCGATAGCCGGGAAGCTCCTTTACGTGATACTTACCTCCCGCCTGGCTCGAAGACATATAGGCGTATAGGGGTGGTTGGGGGCATAGCTTTTGACCTAGAGCGGTGAGGACACACCTGACGCATTGTAGGGAGGGGTGGGCTGTCCTTGTGAGGAGAAGGGGACGCCAATATCACATAACACTTAGCACGTGGTCCCCGGCCTACAACAACAGAAAAAGCCCGTGGGTCCCCAGCAAGACTACGTTCAACTGGGGTGGGCAGCTACCCGCATACATGGATATATGGTAATAATGCAGTGTACAATGGGCATGTAGGCGAGACGAGAGGATGACGTTGACGTAGCTATTACTCAGTTCAAATGCATAATTGATACAATGTGCGGCTCTATGCTAAAGATGACAAATGATCTGCTGTAGATGCAATGTTAGCCTCATCAGGATGAATGATGTATTATTAACCGCCTGTAATATTACTCTGGATGATTGTATGTTTTGTTCTAGTTGAAAACAATAAAAAGAATTTCAAAAAAAAAAAAAGGTTTGCACTCTCATAGCTGGGTTCACAGGCCGCAAGATCTCCCGCATCTTCAGATAGAACGGGTTGCCGCTAGCCCTGACCCTCTCCCACGTTTGTTGACCAAGGCACCAGTCAGACGCTGCGGAGTTCTTGACTCTGTTAACTCTATAGTCCCTGCTTGGCATGTGTTGCTGAAAAAGTAGGTAGGGGCTCAGTTATATTCTCCTCTTTTGCTAGTAAACTGGTGTCAATGGTTCTCCCTCAGCTCGAAATATGGTGCACTTCGCTCATTGAACACCCTACGTCTGAATGTAATGGGTGATTTCTTTCAGGAAGTGAGGGTAAGCACGTGAGAGGTGGTGCTGGCAGGTTTATCTAACCATTAGACTTGAACAGAATTACATTTTTTTAGAGCTCGCCACACACTGAGGGCTCTGCTTGGTGATGATCTCCAAAAACCCTCGGAGCTTCCTGCCTTCTCCATTCTCTTGCGCTCAGAGTCCCCGGTTAAACTAATTTCGAAACTCTACACCTCATCACAAACAACGAATAGCACACATTATTCTAAAGCACGACTCGAGTAGCAGCACGACCTTGGTACACCCCTAGCCGCCGATATATGGTCCTACTGTTGCACCATTACACAAATGGTTTCACTCAATGGCAGGTATAGATTCACGCACTTCAAGTTTTTAAATAGAGTCCACTACACACCACTGAGGCTGTTTCGCTATGGGCTAAGGGACACACATTGCTGTGAGAGGTGCGGGATGGATGAGGCAGATTTTATACATGCTGCATGGGTGTGCCCTCCAGTGGCGGCCTTTTGGAAACACATTTTTCAAGCATTGAATGATATAGTTGGTCTGTCCCTCACTCCTGATCCCCTCCTAGTGCTTCTAGGTTACACGAAGGCCCTCAGCAAGAGTGTTCAAAAACTGGTATCTATACGTTTACTATTGGCTACGATGGATGAGGGGGCCTGTCTCAAATATTGCTGAGTGGGAGCGCGACATGATATATTGTAATACTCAATCTGATGTTTATAATGAGTTGCTGGCCCCTCGCAGTCAACCTAAAAGCTTTTGGGGACTGTTTGCGCAATACCTAGTGACGAAGCAGGGGAGTGATACTGATAATGCATGATCATAAGCTGTCCTGTGTCGATCCGGTATATATGTGTAGAGGGGGACAAGTATTGTTTCAGGGACTGCGGACCACCTATAACTTTCATAAGTCGATTGGTCTGGCAGTTATGGTTTGATTAGATCGTACTATGATTGATTGACAATGCATCAATCTGCTGCTTGTTCCTTTCTAGAAGTACCTACTGTCAGTGTGTTCCACATTAACGATTTGTCATTTACTGCTTGATTACCCATGTGATCCTATATCTGTGATGTATTCGATAATGTGATCTGTATCTTTTGCTTTTCTTTCCTGTTACTAAACCGAATAAAAAAAATAAAAAAAACTCCCAGTGTTTAAAAGCTGCATTCAGGAGTTTATCACTACAGGGCATATCACATTTCAGTACATGGTAAACCTTTGAAATACACTGATCCATGCCTTCTGGCCTCATTTGGTCCTACATCAGAGGGGACTTATATGTATTACAGCATGAGGTTTGGGCCTGCAAAGAGGTTTATAATGCCAAGTCCAAATGACTGTGTAAATCTGCATACACGGGCAGCACTGGCTGTTCATAGTCATGTGTGAAGGTCTATAAAACGGTTTGACCTAATGAGTGCTGCATGGCCACTTGTAGCATGTAATTAACAGGCCCTGGGTAGATCTAGTACTACTTTACTAGTGACGTACATGTTATTAAAAAAACTAATTTGGGTTTAAGCCAATGTTACCATGTGCAAAGGAGATAGCACAACCACTTTATCACTGGTTAGCATTAGTAAAGTGTGCAGACTCCTAAGGGCATCATACAGAAGTCCACAAAAACAGGAGTTTGGAAGGGAAAATGTTTGTCCCAAAGCACACCAAGGACATCAGGTCTAACAATCAACATTGCAGAATGTGTAATTGATGGTGGGATGAGAGTCCACCTGAGTATACTGAAATCTATTTCAGACACACACTTTGGACATATTGATATACTTTGACATATGTCTGAAAAAATGACTGTCTAAGAGAAACTGTTATTTAAGCATGTTGTAATTACTGTCTGTTCTTTGAAATGTAAATCTGTCAATGAATAATGGTAACATCTCATTATCTTACAGAGGAAATTATGTTAGCTGCTATACAGCAGCCTGTCAATGAAGATTAACTTGGCCTTGACTCCACCTCGCCCCCCATGGATGAAGACACCTTCAACCAACTTCTGGACACTCCGCACACTCCTCCTACAATCTTGGCAAGGGAAAAAGACGTTTTTGGGCCTCCAAATGAACTAACCCACACAGTGTAACATCCATCTGTTCGCCATACTGGCAGCATGGACTTTAATGGCCCCCAATTCATGTTTTAAAGGAGGGTGATAGGGGTCCAGCTTTGTAGGATGCAAGTACAATTCTGGACCTGTGGACTCTTCCAGAAATAAGTACTGCTGTGCTGCTGAAAGGACTGCCACTCTGCTGGACTGCTGCTCTGATGGACTGCTCCCTGCTGGACTGCCCTGCTGCCCTGCTGCCCTGTTGCCCTGCAGCCCTACTGCCTGGATGAGAAAGACTGCACCAGCATATTTAAACTCAGGACACCAAAATTACTCCAAGGGCTAGTTGGCTGGTCTCCGGATCGGAAGCCACAGGGACATAACAGGCTTCTCATAACCTTGAACTTAGCACCTGGACTCTGCCATCTGTGAGTCCTACCCTCCCAAGTGGTGCCAACCCAATTCTGGACCCTTGGAAGCGGGCCTGAAGGTGTTCTGCCAGCTCATCTGTGGATCCAGCAGAACCAACGCATCTCCTCTGCTGCACGTCGCAATCCTGAGCACAACCTATGCAGTGTGGACTTTCCCGGCGCAAGGACTTCGCAACACCTCTGTAGCCCACAGCCTCATCTAAACGTCTGCTGCATGACGCATCCCCAATGCCGGCCCTCACATTGCAAGCTTCTCATCAACAAAAGCCTTGACGATGATACAGGACTCCACATCGCAAGCCCCATAGCTTCTTCAGAAGTAGCCAGTGTGCGATGCATCCTCGACGTAGGACATTGTTTTGCAAGCCCCTTGTCAATAGCCTCCTTGACGATGATATGGAACCCCGCATCACAGCCTCACAGCTCTTCCGAACTGACGCCATGCAACGCCTCTCCAACTAAGACCTTGCATCGCCTCAGCTGCTTGTTTCATCCTCGACACAGGGGTCTGCAACCGTTTGCAACCAGGGATTTAAGGTACTCTTGTTTACCTGGCATAACTGTGTCCCTGTAGCCAGTCTGCACTCCATTGGGGTCAGTCTGAACTTGTGACTTTGTCCTGGTCTAGCTCGTCCCGATAGCCACAGTTGGTGTGGTGTGCTTTTTGGCACTGTTTTCACTTACAATCAATCAATAAAACAATCAATCAGAAACCTTTTTAAAAATTCATGTCTCCAGTAACCCTTTTTGGAATTTTGTTGTTTTATTAAATTATTGTCTATATTTACTAATTGACGTGGAATTTTTGTTGTGTTGTGTTTTTAACTTTTTGACTGTTTTGGTACTTCTAAATGCTTTACACATTTTCTTAAGCCTGTGTGCGCTGTGTGATAGCTATCATTGGTTTAGCTCAGGTTTAAATTACTGAAACCTTTACTGGTCCTAACAATGATAGTGTAGTAGTTACTTTTGGTGAGTTTTAGAAATTGGGTCTCTAGTTGGAAGAGATGTGCATCCTGTCCAAATAGGGACTACCATCCTAGTCAAGGTAGGTCAGATGCACATCCTAAATTAGCTTGTACTCACCCTATCGGAGTTTGGCACTGAGCAGTCAGGCTTACCTTAATAAGCAATGTGTAGAGTATTTGTGCAACAGTTAATACAGTAAAACAGAGAAAACTCTACACAAAAATAACCCACACCAAGTTAGAAACATAGAGTGTAATTTAGTGAACAAAATAAGATCATGACAACAAAAGTAGAATAAGTAGGACCGGAGTTATGCATTTTTGAAGACTATCTTGAAATATAGCGCTTAGAGTCATAAAGCTCCAACCCGGGCTATCTGGTTGCTCTGGACCGGGTCAAATCTGAAAAGTCAAGGTGACCGTAATGGAGTGCGGGTCGAATACAGAACAGTACCTTTTCGGAGAATGCGTAGACATCAAGGAGCAACTGTGTCATTTTTGAGTCAGGCAGTAAAGTAGATGCATTGTAGTTGGGCCTTGCAGAAGGGTCCTGTGTCATTGTGGAACCCCTTTGTGAAAGAGGCAATGCATCATTGTCGAGCCGCACAGTCGGATCCCGTTTCGTCGACAAACCCCCTATGATGAAGGTGATGGGTCGTCGAACCTTGTAGTAGGGTCCAGTACCGTCATGAAACCACACAGGGATGTCCTCGAAGTGGCGCTGCATTGATGTTGAAGGCAAATGCACTGGTTCCGATGCGTGGCATTTTGAAGAACACAGTTGCAGAACCACCTTTCAAGGAATAGGCACCTCTAGGCAGGGCAGGACTCACAGTTGGTAGAGTCCAGAAGCTGAAGCAGAGTTAAAGGAAGTGTTTGATGTCCCTGAGATTTCAGAATAGAAGGCAAGCCATCAAGCCCTTGGAGTTACTTGGCTCTGGGGCTGTAAAGATCCAGGTCCAGTCTGTCTCACCACCAGGTAAGGGGCAGTAGGCAGCAGGGCAGGCACAGAAGAGCAGGAGTCCAGAAAATCCAGCAGAGTATCAGTTGTTTCAACAGGACAGCAGTCCTTCTCCCTGGCAGAGTGTCCTCAGGTCCAGAGTGTACTGGGTTGGTAGTGACAGGGGTCCAGTAGTTGCACCCAGTTATGCCTTTGAAGGGGGGAGACTTCAAAGAGAGGTCTTTGAAGTCCACATGGTCCCTGCCCTTCCTGCCCTAGCTCCAGACTCACTAAAGGGGGCATGCAGCTCTTGTGTGGGGGCAGGCACAGCCCTATTCAGGTGCAAGTGTCAGCTCCACCCTCCCATCTAGCTCAGGAAGACCCATCAGCCTGGTGGTGGGTATCAGTATGTGAATGTCACACCCCAGCTCCCTTTGTGTGTGACTGTCTAGAGGAAATGCACAAGGCCCAGCTGCCCACCACGTTAGATGTGTATTCAGAGACAGGCAAAGTAACAAAATGGTATAAGTAAGAAAATGCCAGCTTTCCAAAAGTGGCATTTTCAGGCATATAATTTAAAATCCGACGTCATCATTTTTTTAAATTGTGTGTCCAGAGACTTCAGTTTTCTATCTTGTCCCTATTGGAAATTACACTTGTAAGATGCAATAAGGCAATCCCAATGTTATCCTATGGGCAGGATAGACCTTGCAGTAGTGAGAAACTCATTTTAGAGTTTTTTACTACCTGGACATGTAAAACTTAAAGGTACATGTCCAGCATTTTAATTATACTGCACCATGCCCATGGGGCTGTTCAGGGCCTACCTTAGGGATGACTTATACATATTAATAAGAAAGGGTTGGGTCTGGCAAGTGGGATACTTTGCCAGGTCCACATGGCAGTTTAAAACTGCAGACACAGTCTCTTAAGTGACACTGCTGTGGGTTGAACAATCAGTCCTGCAGGCACACTAGTACCATTTAATTTAAAGGCCATGGGCACCTGTAGTGCACTTTACTAGGGACTTATAAATTAATAAAATGTGACAATTGTGGATAAGCCAATGTAACCTTGTTTTAGGGAAAGAGCGCCTGCACTTTAGCACTGGTCAGCAGGTGTAACGTGCTCTGAATCCTGAAGCCAGCAACAATTAAGTCAGCAAAACTGGACGCTGTAAGCAGCGCCGCCGCCACAGGACTTCAATTCCCAGTTGCCTCAGCGGCGGCTCGCTCTATCCACGCCGCACCAGCGCCAGGAGGCGCATTTAAGCAACGCAGAGCCCGGCGGAGTGGGGGAATTTACCGGAGAAAAGCTTACCTCACCGGATAACGCCGCCACTGTCAGAAGTCATTGGACGCTGTAAGCAGCGCCACCGCCACGGGACTTCAATTCTCGGTTGCCTCAGCGGCGGCGCACTCTATCCACGCCGCGCTAGCGCCAGGAGGCGCATTTAAGCAACGCAGAGCCTGGCGGAGTGGGGGAATTTACCGGAGAAAAGCTTACCTCACCGGATAACGCCGTCACTGTCAGGAGTCCTTGGACGCTGTAAGCAGCGCCGCCGCCACGGGACTTCAATTCCTGGTTGCCTGAGCGGCGGTGCGCTCTATCCACGCCGCGCCAGCGCCAGGAGGCGCATTTAAGCAACACAGAGCCCCGCTTTGCGGGACGAGCCGGGCGAAGCCCGGGCCAAGGGCGGGCCCGTTTTAGCCCGTTCTAGTCCGGTAAAGGCCGGGTCAGGCCACCCCTCCTGCATCAATTTCACACATTCAAGGTTAGTGAGTAGCTGCTTATACTCCTTTGTGATAATCATTACCTTTACCAGTCTGTTGCTTTTACCCGGACATTATGACTGCCTCTCCATTGACTGGAAGGGACACTAGAAAATTAACGGGAGGAGCGATAATGGGCACTGTGGATATTTTTTTAGTTAGAGTGTCCTCAGCTTTAGCAAAGGACATTGAGTTAACAGAAAAAAGACTGTCCTTGGACATTGCCTTGGATAAAAGATCTTCTATGGGTGGGCTAGCCGAAGCCCGGACTCCAGACTTACAACGGATCAATACCTATGCCTCAATGATATCTCCGGAGGGGGGAGGGAGGAGTCGGTCACCAGAAATAGCTGGATTATTGATTAATCAGCCACCCTGTGCTCTCATTACATCGGACAAGAGTTTGGATATAAATACTTTCACTCTGACAGGGGTCACACATTCACCTAATATTAAAACCCGGTCAGCTAGTAGTGCCAAGGTGGGGTTGGCCCAATGTGTACAGGGTTTGTCAGTAAAATGGAACCATAATGGCGCTAAAGTACAGATTCCTAGGAATAAGTCAAAACCTGGAAAAGCTTTGTTGCCTAACAAGCCCTTAACCCAAGGTCCCTCTCAAATCTCTGAAGGCTCACAGCCTGTAAGTGACGGAAGGATCCCTCATCCTCGGGATGAAGATAAAGGCCTGAACGAGATGGGACCACCATTTTGGACAAAGCTGGAATGCCTTCTCAAGAAGGCTTGTGTCCCATTAAGAGACAGGTTGGACTTAATTGAAACCAGATTAGTGTGCCTTGAACTGTCGCTTGCCTCATCTCGGGTTAGGGAGGGAAAGCAAGTCAATGGGCCAATCAGTAATCAAGCAGGCGACGTGGGGTCAAATGTAATCAATGTATCTGTAGTAGATATTCCCCCTAAAGTACCGAGTAAAGAGAGCGACAGTAGTATCCTGGCAGACCCCCGGGTACATTGCCCTGCATCGGCCCTCAATCACCTGTTAATTGCCGAGCGACCTAGAGAAACGAATAGGTCACAGCAAAGAGAGACCAGCAGGCCTGCAACCTACCAGCAAGCTATGCATAAAAAGACTACTGCTCATAGCGAAGCTACCCTACCGAATATTCAGCTCCCCCCAGAGTCTTCTCCTTACGTGGGGGTTCTGGTGGGGGTTCCTTCACTAAGTCAGGGTAAGAAGGAATCATACTTGGAGTTAAAGAACAAATGTATTTTCTGGCTTAACAAGAACCGCCCATTGCCTTCCCATGTATCTGCAGAAATCCTTTTCGCTAGAAGAGTGGGATGGGTGGGAAATAAACCAAAGTCTGTGGAGGGGGACTGCATAGGTATTAATTTCAGGAACAGGAGGGCGGTGGAATACATTTGCGAATGGTACCAAAGAGACTCAGTATCAGCAATTCATTCTTTTCCCCTGTCCTATTTCTACGCAATTGAGTATCCATGGCGGGGGGAAAAACGTCTAATTGGGGGGCAAAAGGATTGTAGTGTTCCAGGGAATATAACGTTTTCTAACAGGTTTGACGGGCTATCTGGTTTGGAAGATTGCGATTGACTGCAAGATGATAATTGCGTTCGGAGGGCTAGTAATGTAGACCATAACGAGGGTGATGACGTCAAGAGCATAAATGAAACAGAAAGCTCTGACACAAACATTGATCCCCAAGTGCCTACATGTACAATTCTGAGCTGGAACATAGCTGGGTTGAGAAGCAAGTGCAGGGATAGGATTTGGCTGGACGAGATAAAGTCATATGATATAATAGCATTCCAAGAAACTTGGGACATAAACAATAATTTCACTATAGATGGGTATTCGCATTTTTTCATTCCTGCTAAACAGGCCCAGTCTGGAAGAGCGAAGGGAGCTTTAGCAATATTTTTCTCCCTGAAATTAAATGGCTCATTAAAACAGCTTGTTGCGGCCTGCAATAATTGTTTGATAGTGGAGCTATCACTGCCACAATCCGAGAAACTGTTACTGGTTAACTTTTATAATTCTCCTGAGAGTGAGTGTCTAAATCAATTTTTAACCTGCTTAGAGGATTTCCTAGTAACATATAAAGCTAAATATCCGAGCTCTGAGGTTATCCTCATGGGTGATTTTAATATTCATCCATGTGCTCAAGCGTGTGTTTTTGATAATCTTGAAGGTCCCCCACACTCAGTTCACACGCATTTTGAACACACTAAGCAAGGGGAGGCACTTGAGAACCTCTTGGCCACCACGAACCTGTACGAATCTGGGTGTGCCGTGGGAGGTCCAAGGGCACCTACTTATAAAGGTACGGACCCAGGCACAGTTATAGATTATATATTTGTGACAGCGCTAGTTTTGACTAGAGTGTTAATATACAAGGTGGGGACCTCTGCTTTTAGTGATCATAATCCCGTGACTTTAGAAGTGGCCTCGGGGGCCCATTTAAGTTTTATTAAAACAGGGTTCACGGGTACTAGGCGTGAGATGATACCAACTGACAAGGGTAGGAGATTAAAATGGACAAAAGTAATCCCAGATACCTTTATGGGGGAAGTCCTGTCCAAAGTAGCGAGAGAGGTTACCATTTGCCTGGACACTGCTGCATCAAGTACAATGATTGTGGGGGCTTTTGACGCTATCTGTAACCAAATTAACAGCAATTTGACTATGAAAATTCATCCTACAATTAATAAAGGAAGAAGATGGTTTGATAACTCCTGTTCTAGGGCAAACTCAGCTCTTCTTAAAGCATTGAAAGAGTGCCCTAGAAACAGGGAGCTAGTCAAGGAGTTAAGGAAGTCCTATAAACAGGCCATCAGGGTTAGGAAAAACCAGATCAAAGAAGAGGCATGGGATAATCTTTTGTCCCCGGAGATTCTGAGGGATAGTGGGAAATTCTGGTTAACCATTAATGAGCCCTTTTTTTCGGGAGAAGATAATTCCCCACTTGATTGCAACATTCCTGATGACCAGTGGATAGCCCACTTTGAGAAGATTTATGAGAGTCAGATGGCAGAGAGTTCGCAAGATACGATCCTTAATTTAGAATCAGCCCAAGCAGTGGTTTTTCAGGAGACTGAAGTGGCAAGAGCAATTGAGGAGACTAGGAAAAACAAGGCGCCAGGACCGGACGGGGTCCCAGCGGACCTATTTAAAAGTTTTCCTAGATTCTGGGCCAGGATACTGACAAATGTCTTTAATGCTTCGGGTTCGAATTCATCTCCCGCTTCTTGGTCCAACTCTATTATTATTCCGGTTTTTAAAAAGGGCCAAAGAGATGATCCATCATGCTATAGGCCTATCTCCTTGATAGACTCCGCGGTGAAAATATTAGGCAGAGTTATTCTGGAGAGGCTGTCAGACTGCCTTGAGAGGAGAGGGATCTTTTCTAATGCTCAGTACGGTTTCAGAACCAAAAGGAGCACGTTAAACCAATGTTTCAACCTACAGCTCCTTATCAGTAAATATACCATAGCTAAAAAGGGTTCCCTTTATATGGGGTTCATGGACCTCTCAACGGCATTCGACCTAGTAAATAGGTCGAAGCTGTGGCAAATTTTACTGAATATTGGTATTGACCATGCTTTAGTTAAATTCCTGGCTGACCTTCATTGTGGCTTATTAGCCACTATTCGAGTCACCCAGGAAGGGAGATGTACAAGGTATTTTAATTCAGAAAGAGGGGTCAGGCAGGGGTGCATACTGGCACCCCTACTTTTCACGCTTTATATAAATGCATTAGAACCTGCCTTGAAGGGAGTAACATTAGACCGTCCTCTACGCGGATGACGTGGTTTTACTGGCACGCACTGGTGTTGGACTAAATAAATTGCTGGATAAGTTTGGCACATTCATGGAGTCATTAGATCTGAAAATAAAAGATAAAAAATCTCATGTAATGATAGTGGGGGAACAAAGTAGAAAGAAAAGAATGATGTCTTTTTTCTGTGGGGGAGATGAGGTTAAAAGGGTCCCTGTTTTTACCTATTTAGGGCTACTATTTGATGAAATAGGGTCCTGAGGTCCCCAACTGAAACATAAAAGAAATGTATTTGCTAGATCTACTTCAGCCCTTATGGGCTTTTCAAAACGTCTTGGGGCTAGACCCATGGAAGCTATTTTGAAGGTGTACAAGTCCAAGTGCCTTGCAATAGCTACATATGGCTCAGAGATTTGGGGGTATAGCTCACAAGATCATCAAATCCAAGTGGTAGAAAATATATTTCTAAGAACCTTATTATCTGTACCACAGACAACCCCTACTTTTTCGATCCATGCAGAGATGGGGCTGGGTTATGTTTCCGATGTCTCACATCGCATCCTTCTACATCGTCTTGAGGAGATAGGTATTGGGGGGTTAGCCCTTCAGTGGTTTCGGTCCTTTCTCGACGACCGGTCCTTATGCGTTGCCATGCCACCATATCAGTCCAAATTCCATCATCTGGTCCTCGGGGTGCCTCAGGGATCCTCGCTGAGCCCCACGTTATTCAATCTTTACGTGAAACCGCTGGCTGATGTCGTCAAGCAGTGGGGCATGAATATGGTCTCATATGCGGACGACACTCAGTTGGCGGTGACCATCAGCGGGGATGCTGGTGTGGATGCCCCCAGGTTCCAGAATGGACTGAGGGCAGTGGCGAGCTGGATGAGTGCCAACTGTCTCCAGCTCAACGCTAAGAAGACCGAGGTCATGGTTGTCGGGAAGGGTAAGGAACTCTGGGGGGACAGATGGTGGCCTTCAGAACTAGGACCATCTCCATCGCCGGTCTCGGTAGTGAGAAACCTAGGAGTATGGTTGGACTCTACCTTGAGTTTCGTTGGGCACACCAAGAAAACTGCAGCTTGCTGTTTTGGGGTCCTTCGGGGCTTAAGATCTGTCCTGAAGTTTTTTGACCCTCCCACCAGGCAGCTGGTGGTTCAGGCAACTGTAATATCCCGTCTGGACTATGCCAGCTCTCTCCTGGTAGGGACAAATCAGGCAGAGATCATCCGCCTCCAACGTGTCCAAAATGCCGCTGCAAGAGCTATAGTTGGCTTGCCTAGGTCTTGCTCGGTTTCAAGTACTTTACGATCTTTACATTGGTTACCGATCAAGTCGAGAATTCACTTTAAAGTACTATGCTTGGCTTTTAAGATCTTGAAAGGAGTAGCTCCTCAGATCCTTTCGAATCTCCTATCTAGCTATGTTCCGACTCGCCCTTTACGATCACTGGGCCAGGCACTAGCTGTAGTGCCGAGGTTTAAGCTCAGCCGAATA
The DNA here is from genome assembly GCF_964204655.1 of Triturus cristatus. NCBI lineage: Eukaryota > Metazoa > Chordata > Amphibia > Caudata > Salamandridae > Triturus > Triturus cristatus. The sequence continues at coordinate 1,579,371,541 of NC_140590.1, forward strand.
GGTGGTCGGTCTTTTCGGGTGAAAGCAGCAGCACTTTGGAACTCGCTGCCGCTCGAGATTCGTGTGATGGACGATCTTTTTCTTTTCCGTAAAGCCTTAAAAACTTTTTTGTTTTAATTTTCGCTATTTAGCTGTTCCCTCTCTTGGATTTTCTTTTTCAGTGTTTGTTGTGTTTTTACTGGTCATGCGCCAGGACGCCCCTTAGCTGGGGCAGCTGTGCGCAATATAAATAATCATAACATAACATAACATAACATATTGAAAATAGCCCCGCTAATATGCTGGCTTAAGACCTGGCTTAACCAGGAGATCACATTGAATCATATGATTCTAAAAGACTGTCTAGCTCTAGACAAGGCTGGTAAAATTCCATGGATACCATATATCAAATCCACCTTTAAAAAACTTGGACGTCCTGGGCTCTTTTCGGCCCCGGAAACTATTAAGAAAGTAGATGTGGATTTGATAAAAACCGCCATGGCAAACCTTCTATCTCTTGAAAGGGAGGAAAGAGAGCTGAAAAAACCTATGGTAAGACTGAACTTTGGCCTAGTGAGCTCACCAGGATTGGAGCCTTACCTGAAGTTAGTTATACGCCCTTTCCATCGGTACCTGCTAACCAGATTTCGATTTAACATAATGCACCTCACTCTGGGAGATTTCCCTAGATGGGGAATACCGGACAATGCTGAGCCTTGTAAGTGTGACAAATTTTCATTACAAGATACTCTGCATTTTGTCATGTTCTGCGAGTATTATGCAGACATTAGGAAGAAGTATTTGATTCCAGTGTTAAGGGGAGCAGGGTTTGTTCAGGTTAGGCCGGCACTTATTTATTTGCAACTGTTGAGTAGTGCCCAGATTATTTTCCATGTTGCAAACTTCCTAGCGGCAGCCGTGCGGATCAATAATACGAAGAAAAGAGTAGACCCTATGGATGCTGTAGTTTGTCCATGAATGTTGATGTGGTTTATTTTAGTCTATTGTATATGGAACTGTTTGCTATTTTTATGCGCAGTATTTAGAATGGATTTTTAAGGAAATTTTAATGTACAATTTTAATTTTGGATTTGCACAAATGTGATAAATATTGGATCTGTGTCTTTTTATGATCTTAAATTATCGAATAAAAGTATGTGACTGACTGACTGACTGACTAAGTCAGCAAAACTGGAGGTCAGAAAGGGAAAAAGTCAGGGGAAACCATGCCAAGAATGCAAGGTCTAACTGTGAGCTACTATCTTCCCCAACTAATAATCCACTTTCTTTACATTCAAAAATGGTAATTAAAGTTTGCGTTTATACTACATTAAATTCCTGGCCTAGTCTTAAAATAGAGATTATATATCCAGTCCAAATGTCTGTTATACATAAGGAGTTCCAACTAGATCATGGGGGTGTAGGTCATAACTCATTCATTACTTCTTTCAATGTATGAATATGTTCATGCCACCTTTTGCCTTATAGGTAATCTCCTTAAAGGAAGTGCCACTCTTTCTGCCTCAGCCCATCTGATTGTAATAATTTTCCAGCATTTTAGTCTGGAGGATGATGAGGTGTTACTGCTGCTAAATCTATAATTGTTGCTACCTCTGTTGCTTCCTTTGGACATTTGAAAAGGCACAATATACAGCTTTCTAGACAGGTTCCCTCAGCTGTCATCTTATACTGCCACTGCTTTGTGTAGAAAACTTGTGACCAGAACTCAAGTAAGTTTCACAATGCCCATATCATAAGTAGAAGGCTGGTATAGGAGGCATGACATCTGGGACAATGATCGTCGGATTCTGGAAAAATCCAATTGATCTTACTCAGGGTGACATAGGCTCTGTATAAAATGTTGACATGTATGCACTGGAATTTAGCATTAAGGGAAACCTTTCTCTGATAATTTACAATATTTTCCCATTCTTTGCCATACCCGTTTCAGTGTTGGTCTCCTACAGGTCCCTAGTCTTATACATAGATATTTTAGTATGAAAAAGTATGACCTTTTTGATCCAGCACATAAAGTATCTTCCAGAACCGTTATTATGTAATGTTTGGATGACTGTGTGAGTTTGTGGTCCTTCATCCACTGTACACCATATTTTATGGCTTGAGTCACTGATCTTTCTATAGGTTATAAATTGGCTGACCTCTATATCCATTTGATGAACTAACGAGTCAAGGATAAGAGAGATTCCTTTTGGAATCAATCTCCCAGTGTGATAATACTTACCTCTACTGAGGGAGTAACTCCCTTCATGTTTAAATACTGCTGCCCTAGGGAGTAACTCCCTTTGTGTTTAATTATCTTTCCCTTTAGGAATTTGCACTGGAGGAATTAACAGAACATATGTGGTTTTCTCTTTAATCAGAATAAATATTCTTTTGTAACATTTCAACATTGTACGTATGAGATGGGAATAGATGTGGCACATCCAAATAGGGGTATAAAGGAGTTCATGTCACCTATCCAGTCTGTGATGATCTTGAGTGTTTTCCTAATTCAATTCCCCTGCAAGTAATTTTCAGATCCACTGCAGTTGTGCCACCAATTTGTATTGGTCAAAATTCAGGGCTCCAAATCCATCCTTGTTTAGTCAGCAATTGCAGGTTAGCCTAGGATACCTTTTTCCTACCTGCCTTTACATCAGACCTCTCAATAATATGTCTAAGTTATAAAACAAAACTGTTTTGAGAAACAATGGAAAAGTTGTAAAGTGCAATAACCCTGGAAGCATAACTATCTTTGCCAGTGCTCTCCTAGCAGGAAGTGGTGGATGGGCCTTCCAAAATTCGACTTGGGATATTAAAGCAACTCTAGTAAAATTCCCATCTAGGAGTTCTTGTGTGGTATAATATATTTGGATGCCCAAGTATCAATATGACCTGCTTTCCCATGGAATCATTCCATTACCCATATCTAGCGCTTGTGAGACTGCACCCTGATAAATAGGAACGAGACAAACCTTTGACCAATTTACACGCCCTCTCTGTAATCCTCTTCATATTTTGGAGTAATTGGACAACCTCAGCAGTACTCTCCCTGATGTCCTTTCTGTAAGTGAGCACATCATCAGCATAGAAACATATATTATGTATAGTGACTCTCAGCGGAATGCCCCAGTCTACCCAAGACAGTGGCAGATTAGCTGCAATGGGTTCCATAGTCAATGCAAAGAGCAAGGGAGGTCATGGGCAACCTTGCAGAGTCCTGCAAGATGTCTTCATAGAATCAGATAAATGTTTTCCAACCTTCACTCTGACAATTAGATTAGCATAAAACTATGGGGGGCATGGCTTAGCGCCTGAGGGCTGAGGCTCTCCGGTGAGACGCGGTGGTTTCACTCTACCAGATTGCCTTCCGCGACATTGATGCACGTCGAGGGTCGCTGAAGGTCTTCTCCCAACAATGCAAGCCCTGATGTTGCCGAGCGCGGCAGCGGAGCAGCATATTTCTACAAAGTGAGTCTCTGCTTATGACGGTGCGTTACGCGGCCGCCATTTTATGATCTCCCCTGCCTCACGGAGCTTCCCCGGCTGACAGAGTTTCAACATGCGGCTGTTTATCTTTCAATTAGTTTACATGAAGCTCTTTTAACACGCTGCATTCTTTCTGGGACCCTGGAGGTTGGTCCATGAACTTCGTTTTTCATGCAGTATTTTTGTGAAGAGTTTCGAGAGAAATATATACAGCAGCCATTTTGTGGAGTTCCTCACTTTGACTTTTGATAAATTTCCGCTAAGTTTCTCAATAATTTGGCGGTGTTTTGCATGACTCTGGACCTGCCAATGTTTTTGCTCAGGTTTATGCAACTGTGACCTCTTGTTTCACTCTTTTTGGACATATTGGTGCAGTATGCAACCCTGGGGTTACTGTGGTGCTACTGTCTCTAACCCAAACGTGGATGTTGTTCCCTGAGAGTCTCTTGCTGTACTACTTATTTCCTATGTGAGATTTGTTTGTCGCAATTTCCATGTGACTTACATTTCAATTTTGATAAAGCTGTCTTGCGTCCATTTTATTATTGGGAGTTGTGTTTACCCTGTGATTTATGGGCAGATTGAAGAAGTCCCCATCTACACACTCAATACCAAGGCATATTTTCATTAAAAACGCAAAAAAAAAAATTCTGCATTTTCAAGATTAGAGGATTCTCTGGGTCTCCAGTCTCAGAACTCTACAACAATTGATCCCACTATTCATTAGCCAGGGAAGTCAGTTATTAAATGTCAAAAAAACAGAACTCCCTCTTCGCCTAAATCAACCTCGCCTGTTTCTATGGAGCTCCTACTGGAGGAAATCAGAGTCCTGCGACCCTTTGTGGAGGAAACTAATGCAAAAATACAAGTCCTTACTGAGAATTGGTCTCAACTTGACACAAGACTCACTGCAGTTGAACATAGCATGTCCTCCTTTGGAGAAACCAGTGCCAGCGTTTCTCACCTCAAATCTCAAGTTACTGGGCTTCAGCGACAGGTCGAGGACCTTGAAAACCGCAACAGGTGGAATAACCTCCGTATTTATGGTCTGGTGGAAGGGACGGAAGGGACTGATCCTCTTACTTTCTTCAAATCTTTCATCCCTAAGCTGCTCCACATGTCTGAAGATACTACACTTAACATCCAACTTGCGCATAGACTGGGTCGCCTTCCTTCAAGTGCCTCATCCTCACAACACCCAAGAGGAGTCATCTTATACTTCCTTGAGTACACAGACTTGCTAAAAGTTCTGTCAGCGGCTAAGTCCCCTCAACGCATCACTTGGTCAGGTTCACCCTTATTTTTCGCGCAGGATTATGCTAAGGCCACTGCCAACAGACGTAAGGTATTCCTCAACATGAGACCTGATCTTCGCTCGATGGGAGCACATTATGGTCTCTTTCATCCATGTCTTTTTAAGGTCACGCACAACAACAGAACAACAACTTATGAGGATCCGCTGCACCTACAAAGTTTTATAAATTCATGCAAGATGGATGCTATGGACTTTTCAGGGCCTTCGTCCTCGAATAATGCTTAATCTTTTTGTATTTTTCCCACAGGTTATTATTGTTTTCTTTATTTTATTATAGTACTGTTTATTAAATGATTGTTGATCTTTGGACTCAATGTTTAGTTACCATTTACGTATGTTTGGTTACTTTTGTTCACTTTATAGATCTCTTTTTCATTGTATGTTCTAGAATTTGTCTTAATATTTGTTATCTCTCGACTTCACAGTTGTTCAACCCTAATGGCGTGTTTACCCCCTGTTCCTCCATGTGATCTCACCTGCCTGTACCGTCTGGTCCATGTGGTTGCACCTCCCCCCGTTCTCTTGAACCATATTTGTGTAGGTATGTTAATCATCTACATTTGTTTTTTATTTTTACTTCTTCTTTTTCTTCTGCTTTGTAACTTTACTCCTATTTTCTTGTTAGGTGTCGTTCATACTCTTCTCTTTTACCTTCTTGTTCTTTTCTTGTACATTCTTTCTTCTCTTTATTACAGGTTTTTACTTGGATTTTTGTTTCTATCACTTTTACTGCTGGATTTTATCATCTCTTCTTTCTCTTTTCTTGTGTTCTATGGTAAGCTGGATCACTTGCTTATGTTTTTATCCTTCTCTTCACTTATGCTTTTCTATTGAATTGGATTGTCATTTGATTTTCTATCTTTCTTTTCTTTTTATCACCTTATGACGCTGAAAATAATATCCTGGAATCTTAGGGGATTAAATTTGCCCATTAAGAGGCAGGGAGTTTTTAGTTATCTTGCTTAATTAGAAGCGGACATAGTGTTTCTACAGGAATCCCATCTTACAGCTGATGAGTCACTAAAACTTAAGAGGGGTTGGGTGGGGGATGTTTTCTTTCCTCCAGGTGATGGGAAACGTAATGGGGTCATGCTACTTTGTCGTAAATCGTTTCCTTTCAAACTCATTTCACAAGATGCGGATGTAAATGGCCGCTGGCTAAATGTTAAATTGTTGTTGGGAGATGCTCCGGTCTCTTTTCTTATTGTTTACGCCCCTACTGGTGGTGACTCTTCATTTTGGTCCTCACTAGCTCAACAAATTCCTCTTTGTATTGAAGATAGTTTTATATTAGCTGGTGTTTGTAATCAGGTTTTTGACCCATTTTTGGATCGAAACTCAAAGGTCTCCTTCTGCCCTAATAAGCCCCACAAATCCTTTGTCCGCACTATAACTCAACACAAACTTTTAGATGCTTGCCATCCTGTTGCTCGAGAATATACTTTTTATTCCCCGGTCCACCACACCCAATCTAGAATCAATTATATTTTTGTGTCTCATAATGTGTCCCAGGCCCTTATGAATGCAGAGATTGGCTCCATCTTACTGTCAGATCATGCCCCTGTTTCAATTCATCTTGATATCTTACCAAAGATTAATGTTCCTAGAAGGTGGCGTTTTAACAATGCTCTCCTTTTGGACCCCACATTTACCTCTTCCTTCACTGCCTTTTTTGCTGAATATTTTTATTGAACCAAAATGAGTCTATACCATTTTCGACCATTTGGGATGCTTTCAAAGCTTCTGCTAGAGATTTTATTATTGGATTTGTTTCCAAAAATGCAAGAAATCTCGCCAAAGTACCAATAACCTTTTACATGAGATAAAGAGACTGGATCAATCCTATTATTCATCCAACTCGCAAGAATGTTTATCTGCCTTCATAAAAGCTAAGCTTCAATTTAATAAGGAATCTACTGATAATGCCTCATTATATCTACTGAAGTCCAGTGCAAAATTTTATGGAGGTCAAAATAAGGCAGGGAAAATTTTGGCCAATTACTTGAAAATTAAACATAATAAGCTCAATATTGACTCTATCTATGACGAGCACTCTGTTTTAAAACTTGAGGACACGGACATATTAACTGAATTCTCACTTTTCTACAAATCTTTGTACACTGAAGAGGCGCACCCCACTGAATCTCAATTGTCCTAATTTTTATCCACTATTCAAAAACCTTCACATTACTCTCCAGATCTATCCTCTTTAGAATTAGATCTAACACAGCAGGAACTACTTGATGCTCTCCAACCTTTTAAAAAAGATCAAGCACCAGGACCTGATGGTTTTATGCTCAAAATTTTTCTTTTTTTCTCTAAACGACTGCTTCCCAAATTGCACTTTTTGGTACATTCTTTCTGTTCCTCAAAAGGTGCTACCGGCTCTTTTTCTAAGGTGCATATTTGTCTGATCCCTAAGGAGGGCAAGGACCCAAAATACTGTAAAAACTACAGACCTATCTCCTTAGTTAACATTTATTACAAAAAAATTTCCAAAGCTTTGGCTCTCCGGTTAGAGTCTTTCTACCAAATTTACTAGGTAAGGAGCAATCTGGTTTTGTTAAAGGTAGACTCTTAACAGACAACACGTGACTTTTTTAACGTTTTATCTAAAGCCTGACATTTCAAAGACTCCCTTGCAGCAATAGCGTTAGACGCAGAAAAAGCATTCGACAGAGTTGAATGGTCATATCTTTTTATGCCATTAGATAGTTTGGTTTTGGTCCCAATTTTTTCTCCTTAATTTCTCTTCTTTATGCAAACCCTTGTGCTGCTGTATGCGCCAATGGTCTTATTTCTTCTTTTTTTGATTTAGGGAGAGGTGTGCGCCAAGGTTGCCCTCTATCCCAATTCCTTTTTAATTTTGCTTTGGAGCCCTTCCTCTCAAGAAATCAGTCAACATAAAAATATCCATGGATTTGAGGTCAAAACTTCTCACATTAAACTTGCAGCCTATGCTGATGATATCCTGCTTTCTATTTCACAGCCACTGATGTCTATTTCTGCTTTTAATGGAAGTGCAATCCTTTTCCTCTATTTCTGGATATAAATTAAACACTGATAAATGCGAGATCCTACCCCTCACCAAGTACACCTTTAAGATTGATTTTGCATCTTCCCAATTTACATGGAGTCTGAATTATATCAAATACTTAGGACTACATTTTACTTCCTCAATTTCTGGCATGGTATCCTTATGTATGAATAAATGTATCCAGAAGATTTCTGACATAGCTACTAAATGGCATGCTCTTTACTTGTCCTGGTGGGGCAGCCTAGATACGATAAAGATGATGCTTTCTCCTATAGTGTTATTTACTATTTCCAACATACCAGTTCCTATACCTGTAAACATGTTAATTAATTTCATCCTTTCCTCCTGTCACTAGCCAAATTAACTCGTCCTAAATCAGAGGGAGAAGTTAATTTTCCCAACTTCTCCATGTATCACAAGTCTTTCCTTTTACGCCAATCTGCATATTGGCTAAGTGATTCCATAGATGAATGCCCTTTATGGACTTTAGTCGAGAGCTTATTTTTATCTCCATTTACCTTTCAAGAATATCTCTCCTTTACTCTCAAGCCACAATCTCTTTCTACTCCCATAATTAAACTCACCTCTCTACTTCTAGGTTACAAATCCCCTTCACTTAATATTGATTCTTTCCTTGACTCAACAATCTGGCATAATAAATCCCTGCTAGTTCATAATAAACCCTTCTACTGGAAGACTTGGAGGCAGAAGGGTTTAATTTGGGTTTGTCAGTTGTTTTCTCACTCAGAAATTATCCCCTTTTCTCAACTCAGTCAATTATTTGGCTTGCCCATCTCTTTTCTCCCTGAATGCAATCTTCTCAGGAGGGTTGTGTTGGACACCTACAATCAACTTGACAACGCACCTGACACTGCCCAAACTTCTGCTTCACTTGATAAGCTTCACACCATACTTCGCACCAAGCCTAAAGCTTCCACTCTTTATACACATTTGAGCTGCCCTCAAGACATTAGACAAAAATCTAAAATTGAGAGTGCATGGGAACAAGATTTAAAATCCTCTTGGCCAGTATCTTTTGGGGGAAAAGTTTGGACCAAGATACGTAAATCCTCAAGAGCTGCTAATACAACCCAAACATTGTTTTTTGTTTATAATAGGCTTTTATACTGCCTAAATACTTTTAATAAGCGGTATTCATTGGCATTGGACTCTTGTTGGACCTGCTCATCCCCGAATGCTGATTTATTTCATATGCATGTTCAGTTGTTCACAGTTTTTGGAAACGTGTATGGTCTCAAGTTAATTCAATTTTTGGCACAAATTTTTCTTTTTCATTCACTCATGTGTTTTTGGGGAGTCTTTCCCCCATCTGGATGGATTACCCGTCTAATGTCAAAATTATTGATTTATTATTGGCAGTCTCATTCCAACAAATTACTAAAAACTGGAAAGATTTTACTAAAATCTCTTACAAAGCTTGGTGGTATGCAGTCTGCCACAACCACAGAATGGATACTTCTTTTGTTACTGTACCCTGTATCTATGGTGGTAAAACTTTTGAACTTATGGTCACCTGTTGTGCTATATATTGATGCCAGTGCCAAGCGCTTTCGTTTGCTAACACCATTTCAACAGGAAGTTCTTAAGCTACCATGATTCCCGAGAGCATTCCATTGTTTTACTTTATAATTAATTGTATCTCTTTTTCACCTTTTTATTTTTATTTTTATCTTTATTACCAGTGTATATTACTCCAATTCATTTCGTTTAGGTCTTTTTTGTACTTTGATGATCCGTGCTTGATCTTATGCATTGTATGTTGACACCTTTATTTTCTCAATAAAAATTCTTTTTGAGCTGAAAAGATTAGTGTAAAACTATTTTATCTAACCTAAAACTGTGTCTCCACATCAAACTTAGCTACGGCCTGACATATGTAGTACTAACTCAGGGAATAAGATGCTTAATATCTAAAATCTAACAGAAAGCGTACCAACCATCTAGCGTTTGGGGAAGTGCTTCTGCTCAACACAAATCCAATTTGGTCCTCACGAATAACGTCAGGCAGCACGTTTAGTATTTGTTTACACAGGATTTTACTCAGGATTTTATAACCCATCTTCAAGATTACCAGAGGTCAAATGTATTTACCAATTTGAAATGTCAATTCGTGGTTGTATGTTTTTCATGGTGTGCAGAAGTCTCAAAATATACTTAAGGTTCAGGGACATCTTAGAAGTAATTCAAGGCTCTCCTAGGTCTGATGTAATTTCAAGCTATCTTAGAGGTAGTGCACAGAGTTTTACAAATAATAAATGGCTTTGAAACACATGACAGCGACCTGACCCATAAACCTTATGTGTGATGAAGTAGAAACAATAATAAAAACTTGGGTTTTATAGAGTGCATGCCGGGGAAACTGCTCTCATTCCCTTGCACTGCAAATTACAGTTTTTATTATTGTGCATATAAGTTATTGAATCCAAAAGGATGAAAGGCTGAGTGCGCCCTCTGGGACTCAAGTCATTTGAAGCACAAAGAACCAAGCCAGTCTAAAAACAAATCTTTTTACGGAGGGTCTTGGATGTTTATGACCTGTCTCTCTTCAAAGGGACTGCAAACTTCCAACTTCCATGTGCAGAATCTGTAGTGTTTTATTTTTGTGATCTGCAGCTGCACCTTTTCCAACGGCAGTCGGAAAGTCTAATTTTACTATTGCAGCTTTGGCTGCGGGCTGCAGCACAAGCCACAATAGGAAAATTACACTTTTTAAACATACATGCACCGTGTGGCAGACACCATGTGGTGCCTGCCACACAATGCATGGATGTTTGGGGGGCACCACAGGTGATCCTCAGGCCTCATAGTGGAGGCCGCGGGGAGACAGGGGCCCTGCTAGGAGCCTCCAAAGTCTGTTTCCGACAGCCTTTCCATTGCGGTCGGACTGCAATAGAAAGGCCGTCAGAAACGTTCATTGTAATCCCCACAGTGGTGCCGGTGCAGGCACCACCTCCGTTTTGGGGATTATGATCTGCCCGACGGGCTCCTTGAGCCTGTTGGAGGGGGAGCAGTTTACCCCTCAGGCATTGGTCAGACCGCCTGTATCCTAACACGGCAGTCGGACTAATGCCTCAGATGTCGGGCAGACCGCCACCGATGAGTTGTCAGTGGATGGCCTTCTGCCCGACATCGTAATGGGGCCCTATGTGTCTTAACCCCTTGAATGCCCATGACGAGCTGGACTCATCATGGCACACAGTTTTCGTGTGCCCATGACGAGTCCAGCTTTCCCTTTTAACCAAAATAGCCTCCCGAGGTCCCCCCCCCCCCACCCCCCAGTTTCCATGAAATGGCAATTGCGCTGACGTCATTTCAGTGAAACCGAAACTGTTTCCCTTTCTACGTGCTCAGGGGCTATTTCAGCCCCCTGAGCACGTAGAAAGATGGGAGAGGTATCGTTGGAAAGGGGAGAACCTTTCCAATGGTGCCCCTCCCCAGTGGATCCCTGCTTGGGGATTGCCACAGGAGGGCGATCCCCAAGCAGGGATCCACCCACTAGACACTAGGGAGGGGGGAGCGGCCCCTTGGGCAAGGGCCTTTGCTCCCCCCCAGAATATTTTGGTAATATTTAGTCTTTTTGCCCCCCAATCTGCCCCCCCGGGGAGCGCAAAAAGCCCACTAGACACCAGGGAATTCTTTTTAAAGTAAAAATAGGGGTGGGGGCTGCCCAAAACGGGCAAGCCAATGCCCCCACCCACCCGCCATCAGTACAGCCCTTCTGCCCCCCCGGGGTTGCAGATGGGGCATTGGCCCCTAATCTGCCCCTTCAGGGGGGCGGAAAGCCCACTAGACACCAGGGATTTTTTTAGAAACTAAAAATAAGGGTGTGGGCTGCCCAAAACGGGCATGCCCATTCCCCCACCCCCTTAATTATTACAGTAATTCTGCCTCCCCGGGGGCAGAGGGAGCATTGGCCCCTAATCTGCCCCTTCGGGGGGCAGAAAGCCAACTAAACACCAGGGATTTGTTTTTAGTTTTTTTTTAGGGTGGGGGGTGCCCAAAACGGGCATGCCAATGCCCCCACCAACCCACCATCATTACAGCCTTTCTACCCCCCCCTGGGGGGCAGATGAGGCATTGGCCACTAATCTGCCCCTTCAGGGGGGGCGGAAAGCCCACTTGAAGCCAGGGATTTTTTTTGCGCAATTTTATTTAGGGTGGTGGATTTTATTTAGGGTGGTGGATTTTATTTAGGGTGGTGGCTGCCCGAAACGGGCTTGCCAATGCCCCCACCCCCGCCACCATTTCAGACTTTCTGCCCCGCCTGGGTGGCAGATGGGGCAGTAGCCCCCAAGCTGCCCCTCCCCGGGGGGGGAAGAAAACCCACTAAATGCCAGGGATTTTATTTTGCAAAATTTATTTTAGGGTGGGGGCTGCCCAAAATGGGCATGCCAATGCTGCCAACCCACCGCCACCATTACAGCCTTTCTGCCCCCCCGGGGGGCAGATGGAGACAGTAGCACCCACTCTGCTCCCGGGGAAGGGCAGAAATCCCACTTGACGGGAGGGAATTTTTTTTGCGCATTTTTTCTTAGGGTGGGGATTGTCCAAAATGGGCACCCAAATGCCCCCACCCCCTGCCACCATTACAGCCTTTCTGCCCCAGAAAGCCCACTATCCACCAGGGATTTTTTTTGGGCAATTGCTTTTAGGCTGTGGGCTGCCCAAAACGGGCACGCCAATGCCCCCACCCTCCCCCCACAAACATGACAGTCTTTATGCCCCCCAGGAGGCAGATGGGAGCTGTAGCCCCCAATCTGGCCCCCCGGGGGGCGCAGAAAGCCCACTAGGCACCATGGATTTTTTTGTTTTATTAGTGTAGGGGTAGGGGCTCCCCAAAATGGGCATGACAATACCCCCACCCCACCCCCAGATAAATTCCAGTCTTTCTGCCCCCCCGGGAGTTCAGATGGTGGCAGTGGCCCCTGATATGCCCCCTGGGGGGCAGAAAGCCCACTAGGCGCCAGCGAGTACGCAGGCTTTTTTTATGCGTGGGGGTGGGGGCTGCCAAAAATGGTCATACCAATGCCCCCACCCCCGCAAAAAATAGCCACAGTCTTTCTGTCCCTTTAGGGGCATTTCGTGATGAAACCCCCTTCCCCGATTCCCCCCCAGGGCGGCAGAAAGCCCGGATTTTTTTTTAGCAATGTGCCTACCTGTGGATTTTGGGACCTTTTTTATCGGGAGACCCGGTGGAACGCGGGGTGGTAGGAAATTTGTGTCAGCCCGGTGATGCCACATCTTTCCCACACAAAAATATGTGAAAGAAGTGATTTTTCAGCTAAATTTGAGGTTTGCAGGGCCTTCTGGGTAAGGAAACGTTGGGGGAGCCACGCAAGCCATACCTCCCTGGAATCCCCTGGGTATCTAGTTTTCAGAAATGTGTGGGTTTGGTAGATTTCCCTAGGTGGCCGCTGAGCACCGGGCCAAAAACCCAGGTGACCCCCCTTGCAAAACCAGGTCGTTTTGAGGTAGGCAATTTTCATGTCGCCTCAATACGTTTTGGGCCCTTGCCTGTTGCGGGTACTTGGGCCTCCCACACGAGTGAGGCACCATTTTTATCGGGAGACCTGGGGAACGCTGGGTGGTAGGAAATTTGTGTCAGCCCGGTGATACCACAACTTTCCCACACAAAAATGTGTGAAAAAGGTGATTTTTTTCAGCTAACTTTGAGGTTTGCAGGGCATTCTGGGTAAGGAAGCGTTGGGAGATCCATGCAAGCCATACCTCCCTTGAATCCCCCAGGTGTCTAGTTTTCAGAAATGTGTGGGTTTGGTAGGTTTCCCTAGGTGCCGGCAGAGCTAGGGCTAAAAAACTACAGCTAGGCACTTTGCCAAAAAAGGTTCATTTTTCACAGCAAAATTGAGGTGTGTCCACGATGCGTTTTGCGCCGTTTCCTGTCGTGGGCACTAGGCCGACCCACACAAGTGAGGTACCATTTTTCTCGGAAGACTTTGGGGAACACGGGGTGGGTGGAAATTTGTGGATCCACGCAGATTCCAGAACTTTCCACGACAGAAATGTGGGGAAAATGTGTTTTTTGGGGTACTTTTTTTAGGTTTGCAAGGGATTCTGGATAACAGAACCTGGTGGGAGGCAGTCAAGTCACCCCATCCTGGATGCCCCTGGGTGTCTAGTTTTCAAAAATGTATAGGTTTGCTAGGTTTCCCTAGGTGCCGGCAGAGCTATGGTTCAAAAACTACAGCTAGGCACTTTGCCTAAAAAGGATCATTTTTCACAGCAAAATTGAGGTGTGTCCACGTTACGTTTTGTGGCGTTTCCTATCGCGGGCACTAGGCTGACCCACACAAGTGAGGTACCATTTTTCTTGGACGAATTTGGGGAACGCGGGGTGGGTTGAAATTTGTGGATCCACGCAGATTCCGGAACTTTCCACCACAGAAATGCGGGGAAAATGTGTTTTTTTTGTCAATTTTTTAGGTTTGCAAGGGATTCTGGGTAACAGACCCTGGTGGGAGGCAGACAAGTCACCCCATCCTGGATTCCCCTGGGTGTCTAGTTTTCAAAAATGTATAGGTTTTCTAGGTTTCCCAAGGTGCCCGCAGAGCTAGGGTTCAAAAACTACAGCTAGACATTTTGCCAAAAAAAGGTCATTTTTCACTGCGAAATTGAGGTGTGACCACGTTGCGTTTTGCGCCGTTTCCTGTCGCGGGCACTAGGCCGACCCACACAAGTGAGATACCATTTTTCTCGTAATACTTTGGGGAACTGCCAGCCTATTATTGATGGAGCCACCATTGGCTCCATCTTGAGGAGGATCCTCCAGCAGCCTGAGTAGAGGCCATTATAAGAAGTGTGTTACACTATTCTCTCTATTTTGAATGCATGGTGTCACGTTCTTTTGTCTTGGTCCATTAACGCTAGATAAAACTCGGCACAGATAGCCAACATCCACTACACATAACGTTGGCAGTGCACAGCTGTGATTGGCAGCAAAGAGGTCAGGCCAGTATCCATGAATCTCTTTGGCCACACTGGGACCTGCACTTCCAGCTACAGGACACATAAATCCTGCAACAAAATTAATATTGTTTTATAATTTAAACACAGGGGTTTGCCTTGGTCCCCTGTACATGGGCCAGGGCATAAGGGTTTACTCACCCTGCCCCATTATGTGCCGTATGAATTCATTTTTTTAAAGACGCAGGAACCAGGTCCCCACATCTTGTAATAGCAGCACAAATTGTTTTGTGGAGTCGTGGTAAGTTAATTTGATAGATTGGTTTTGTGGAACTTGCTTCAGGTCTGTAAACCTAAAATTGGCTTATGGGAGCCAAAGCTTCATTCTCTAATCAAATTTTAATATTTATTGAATTATTCGTTTACCAGAGGTCTGGTTGACATAACTCTGTGGATTAATCGTCCAGTTCTGAAATAGAACCTTTCGATGACCAGGCTCCAATACGTTTTGAACATGAATTTCTTGAAAACTAATAAATGCATAAACACCAGACTAAGCATAAACACTTCCTTGAGTAATTCACTACTTTCATGCCAAGTTTGATGTATTCTGATCAGCTGTTTTTTCTGTACCAAGGAACAACAAGTCCCTTGGGGTTAAAAAGGAAAATGTCACTTTTAGGATTCTCCTGTTTTTTTATACCTCACTTAATGGAGCTGCACAAAATTTGTCATCAGCAAACCAAATTGAATGCACTTTTTCATTATGCTTGGTGCAGATTCATTAAATGGACCCAAACTTATTAGCAAAACAAAAAATGCCTTTTTAATGAAAAGCCTGCCAGAAAAAAATATATATATTTATATATATACTATTGATACATTTGAAGAAGCAGTAAAGAAAGATTTGTTACAAATAAGGACAACTAAATTCGCTAAATTGAAAGGATTACAGGTAAACCTTACCACTGAACAAAGACAAGCCCTAGAGAATATACGGGCAGACCCCAGTATAATCTGTAAACCTTCAGATAAAGGAGGGAACATTGTGCTCATGACACAGGACTTCTACTGCACCAAGGCTTTAAGGCAGTTGTCAGATACCTCTTGTTATAGTAAAATCACCAAGGAGGACTATAACAGAAGTGTTCTTGAGTATCATGACATGATTGAAAAATGGCTGTACAATGGAATGATTGACGCAAATGAATTCAAATGTCTGAACTGTCAACATCCAGTAACTCCAACATTTTACCATCTACCCAAAATTCATAAGAACTCAACAACACCGCCGGGTAGAACGATAATCTCATCCAAAGGCAGCCTGACAGAAGCCATGTCCCAGTATCTGGATTTCTTTTTGATTGATTTTGTAAAAATGCTACCGTCATACATCCGTGTCACAACAGATTTTATCCGGATAATTTCTAAAATCACCTGGGAACCAGATATGTATATCATTGTTTTAGACGTAACTAGTCTATACACATGTATATCTCATGAGGATGTCATAGATGCAGTGAAATACTTTCTTAAAGGAAGGTCCCTGAAATTCATGGAACACAGTGCAATGCTGTTTGAATTTTTAACGTTTTGCCTGACTAACAACATCTTTCTTTTTAAACGACAGCATTTCAGACAGATTAAAGGCACGGCGATGAGCACCTGCTTCGCCCCAGCTATGCGAACTTGTTCGTAGGCTGTTGGGAGAAGCAGGTGGCCTGGGCCAAAGACAACAACTAATGGATAACATCGGTCATTGGATGGTATCGATACATCGATGACCTTTTTATCTTTTGGAAGGGTATAAAAACTGAGGCGGAATTGTACATATAGCAGCTCAACACTAACACAGTAAACCTACACTTCAGTGGACAGATTAGCAACACAGAGGTTAATTTTCTGGCCAAATCTGCACATCCCTATTTAGAAAAGAAACAGCAGGGAATTAGGTCCTTGAAGCCAGCAGTAGTCACCCAAACCTCTAAAAAATAGCATCCCATTCGGGTAATTGCTGCGTCTTAAAAGAAACTATTCCAGAAACGATGACTTTTTGGAAGCAGCTCATGATGCCATTGAGAGATTTAAGAAACGGGGATATTCAAACCAGCTACTCCAGAAGAATCTTGATAAGGTGAATAAAATTCCAAGACACTGTCTTTTAACAGACAGACCACAACGAGGTGATGAACAAATTAACAGGTTTACAAGAGACTCTGAAAGGCTGCAACATGTGTTGACACGTACCTGGCACATTCTGAAATCCGACTCTGTGATCAGGCATAATATTCCTGATCATCCGAAAACGACAGATAGACGATGTCGCTCTCTTAAGGATTTTTTAGTTCAGATTCATTTGGATTCAATCCCTTACAACCCCAGGATGAGTAATGTGACTGGATTCTTTCCAGGCACAAAGTGCAAAGCCAGTAGGAACAGTGTCAAGACTGCAACATATCAAATACCGGGGATGGTGGGCCCTAAAAAGATCACCAAATTTCTAACTTGCACTACACTTTTCTGTGTGTATAGTTTGGTTTGCCTGTGCAACCTACAATATATAGGTAGCACGATACACCCTACCTAATGTAGGATTCTAGATCATTCCAGGGCCATTGAAAGAAATGACTCAACTTACCCCGTAGCAAGGCATTTTGCCCGTTTCCATCAAAGCAACAGAAATCTGCTAAAATTCTACTGTCTCGACCACGTTCCAGTACATGAACGTGGAAGAAACAGGGAACTTAGACTACGTAGACTACAATCCAGGTTCATAGTGGATCTACAGACAAGGGTTACATTAGGCCTCAATACTGAAGAAGAGTTAGCCATTCATCTAGGCTAGAGGCTCTAGGGTTACTGTATTTGGTGTATGGACAATGTTTTTCAACAGTTATCAGTTCTTTTTAAATTTATCTTTGCAACACAGTAAATATAGCACTAGTCTGATTATCGGCATGACAAATAGAAGTTTATCTCTATATAACAATTTGTGATGGACTATATATCATGATGCTATACAAGCCTTCATTTAGGAAAATTAATTTATTTTGAACTTATGAATGGGAGGTTAAAGATTCTATCAGGGTGTGGAGTGTTAGATGTATTATGAATGCTAAATAAGATCGTCACTTGAAAAAATAATTGTTTGCTTCAACAAAGGACGCATTTTTGCCTAAATCATTGAATGATTTGTTTGATATAAATATGCAACTTAATGTGAATCAGATACCAACGAAGCCTAGCTAAAAATAACTATAGAACTTCAATGCCCATCCAGGGCGAGATATTTATTGATATATGGAATCTGGCTCAATGCTGAATGAATTACTTGATTCACAGAGATAAATGAATATGAATTCATGTTGCTCCGAAATGGCCAGAAATGATTGGTATTTTTTCTTTGATATTTATATATAATTTGCAACTGTGATCGAATGCTCATTCAGGGCGAGATATTTATAGCTAAAATAGAAATGATTTCCATCTCATGCATTGATTTTGATTCAATTGTAGAATGTACAATACAGTTACATATCATGCTTGAATGTCAATAACACACCATTCAAAGATGGCCACCATAGTCTGTATTGTTTGTCCATCTTCAATTTTGCTTATGCAATTTACCCCGAAAGTACTCCCTTCGTTATCTTGTAAAAGAATGGCAGAGCCCCTGTCTTTGTTATCAGTTAGAAGAGGGCGCGAAGCCGAAACGCGTCCTGTTTATTTTTACCCGGCGAAATAAAATATCGAGTATTCACCTTCATTTGAGTGCGGTCTCTTCAATTGGTTGACGAGTGGGGTTTTGAGCTACATATATGTGTATATGTATATATATATCGCGTCAGGCTGAACAACAAAGACATGAGCGCCGGAGAGAGTTCTCGGTGTACAGGGATGTGCTGTACCCGCCATGACTGCTGCTCGAGTGATGCCTTGCCGAGGGGGCAACAGGTAGCTTTGATTTTCACGCGGCAAGCCCAGCCGCGAAGGCAAGCACCACCCCAAAGAAAATGGGGGTCACGAGCTCGGAATCATGCCGAGCTCTCTATGTGAAGGAGCAGTTGAGGGATGAAGGCACACCACGCACCCCGAGGCCCATCCAAGGGCCACATAATTACAACAGCTGTGAGCATTTGTGCCAATCCATGGGAAAAGACACAAACTATGAATTCCATCAGGCAGTGCGGGTCACACCCGAATCGCCCATTGGAGGGCCATCAATTTGCCAAGTAGGAGTGTCCTAATGCTCACCTCAAGTCGAGCCTCTGATGAGAGCGAAGGCTCAGAAACGCGTCAGGCTGAACAACAAAGACATGAGCGCCGGAGAGAGTTCTCGGTGTGCAGGGATGTGCTGTACCCGCCATGACTGCTGCTCGAGTGATGCCTTGCCGAGGGGGCAACAGGTAGCTTTGATTTTCACGCGGCAAGCCCAGCCGCGAAGGCAAGCACCACCCCAAAGAAAATGGGGGTCACGAGCTCGGAATCATGCCGAGCTCTCTATGTGAAGGAGCAGTTGAGGGATGAAGGCATACCACGCACACCGAGGCCCATCCAAGGGCCACATAATTACAACAGCTGTGAGCATTTGTGCCAATCCATGGGAAAAGACACAAACTACGAATTCCATCAGGCAGTGCGGGTCACACCCGAATCGCCCATTGGAGGGCCATCAATTTGCCAAGTAGGAGTGTCCTAATGCTCACCTCAAGTTGAGCCTCTGATGAGAGCGAAGGCTCAGAAACGCGTCAGGCTGAACAACAAAGACATGAGCGCCGGAGAGAGTTCTCGTGTGCAGGGATGTGCTGTACCCGCCATGACTGCTGCTCGAGTGATGCCTTGCCGAGGGGGCAACAGGTAGCTTTGATTTTCACGCGGCAAGCCCAGCCGCGAAGGCAAGCACCACCCCAAAGAAAATGGGGGTCACGAGCTCGGAATCATGCCGAGCTCTCTATGTGAAGGAGCAGTTGAGGGATGAAGGCACACCACGCACCCTGAGGCCCATCCAAGGGCCACATAATTACAACAGCTGTGAGCATTTGTGCCAATCCATGGGAAAAGACACAAACTACGAATTCCATCAGGCAGTGCGGGTCACACCCGAATCGCCCATTGGAGGGCCATCAATTTGCCAAGTAGGAGTGTCCTAATGCTCACCTCAAGTCGAGCCTCTGATGAGAGCGAAGGCTCAGAAACGCGTCAGGCTGAACAACAAAGACATGAGCGCCGGAGAGAGTTCTCGGTGTGCAGGGATGTGCTGTACCCGCCATGACTGCTGCTCGAGTGATGCCTTGCCGAGGGGGCAACAGGTAGCTTTGATTTTCACGCGGCAAGCCCAGCCGCGAAGGCAAGCACCACCCCAAAGAAAATGGGGGTCACGAGCTCGGAATCATGCCGAGCTCTCTATGTGAAGGAGCAGTTGAGGGATGAAGGCACACCACGCTCCCCGAGGCCCATCCAAGGGCCACATAATTACAACAGCTGTGAGCATTTGTGCCAATCAATGGGAAGAGACACAAACTACGAATTCCATCAGGCAGTGCGGGTCACACCCGAATCGCCCATTGGAGGGCCATCAATTTGCCAAGTAGGAGTGTCCTAATGCTCACCTCAAGTCGAGCCTCTGATGAGAGCGAAGGCTCAGAAACGCGTCAGGCTGAATAACAAAGACATGAGCGCCGGAGAGAGTTCTCGGTGTGCAGGGATGTGCTGTACCCACCATGACTGCTGCTCGAGTGATGCCTTGCCGAGGGGGCAACAGGTAGCTTTGATTTTCACGCGGCAAGCCCAGCCGCGAAGGCAAGCACCACCCCAAAGAAAATGGGGGTCACGAGCTCGGAATCATGCCGAGCTCTCTATGTGAAGGAGCAGTTGAGGGATGAAGGCACACCACGCACCCCGAGGCCCATCCAAGGGCCACATAATTACAACAGCTGTGAGCATTTGTGCCAATCCATGGGAAAAGACACAAACTACGAATTCCATCAGGCAGTGCGGGTCACACCCGAATCGCCCATTGGAGGGCCATCAATTTGCCAAGTAGTAGTGTCCTAATGCTCACCTCAAGTCGAGCCTCTGATGAGAGCGAAGGCTCAGAAACGCGTCAGGCTGAACAACAAAGACATGAGCGCCGGAGAGAGTTCTCGGTGTGCAGGGATATGCTGTACCCGCCATGACTGCTGCTCGAGTGATGCCTTGCCGAGGGGGCAACAGGTAGCTTTGATTTTCACGCGGCAAGCCCAGCCGCGAAGGCAAGCACCACCCCAAAGAAAATGGGGATCACGAGCTCGGAATCATGCCGAGCTCTCTATGTGAAGGAGCAGTTGAGGGATGAAGGCATACCACGCACCCCGAGGCCCATCCAAGGGCCACATAATTACAACAGCTGTGAGCATTTGTGCCAATCCATGGGAAAAGACACAAACTACGAATTCCATCAGGCAGTGCGGGTCACACCCGAATCGCCCATTGGAGGGCCATCAATTTGCCAAGTAGGAGTGTCCTAATGCTCACCTCAAGTTGAGCCTCTGATGAGAGCGAAGGCTCAGAAACGCGTCAGGCTGAACAACAAAGACATGAGCGCCGGAGAGAGTTCTCGTGTGCAGGGATGTGCTGTACCCGCCATGACTGCTGCTCGAGTGATGCCTTGCCGAGGGGGCAACAGGTAGCTTTGATTTTCACGCGGCAAGCCCAGCCGCGAAGGCAAGCACCACCCCAAACAAAATGGGGGTCACGAGCTCGGAATCATGCCGAGCTCTCTATGTGAAGGAGCAGTTGAGGGATGAAGGCACACCACGCACCCTGAGGCCCATCCAAGGGCCACATAATTACAACAGCTGTGAGCATTTGTGCCAATCCATGGGAAAAGACACAAACTACGAATTCCATCAGGCAGTGCGGGTCACACCCGAATCGCCCATTGGAGGGCCATCAATTTGCCAAGTAGGAGTGTCCTAATGCTCACCTCAAGTCGAGCCTCTGATGAGAGCGAAGGCTCAGAAACGCGTCAGGCTGAACAACAAAGACATGAGCGCCGGAGAGAGTTCTCGGTGTGCAGGGATGTGCTGTACCCGCCATGACTGCTGCTCGAGTGATGCCTTGCCGAGGGGGCAACAGGTAGCTTTGATTTTCACGCGGCAAGCCCAGCCGCGAAGGCAAGCACCACCCCAAAGAAAATGGGGGTCACGAGCTCGGAATCATGCCGAGCTCTCTATGTGAAGGAGCAGTTGAGGGATGAAGGCACACCACGCACCCCGAGGCCCATCCAAGGGCCACATAATTACAACAGCTGTGAGCATTTGTGCCAATCCATGGGAAAAGACACAAACTACGAATTCCATCAGGCAGTGCGGGTCACACCCGAATCGCCCATTGGAGGGCCATCAATTTGCCAAGTAGGAGTGTCCTAATGCTCACCTCAAGTCGAGCCTCTGATGAGAGCGAAGGCTCAGAAACGCGTCAGGCTGAACAACAAAGACATGAGCGCCGGAGAGAGTTCTCGGTGTGCAGGGATGTGCTGTACCCGCCATGACTGCTGCTCGAGTGATGCCTTGCCGAGGGGGCAACAGGTAGCTTTGATTTTCACGCGGCAAGCCCAGCCGCGACGGCAAGCACCACCCCAAAGAAAATGGGGGTCACGAGCTTGGAATCATGCCGAGCTCTCTATGTGAAGGAGCAGTTGAGGGATGAAGGCACACCACGCACCCCGAGGCCCATCCAAGGGCCACATAATTACAACAGCTGTGAGCATTTGTGCCAATCCATGGGAAAAGACACAAACTACGAATTCCATCAGGCAGTGCGGGTCACACCCGAATCGCCCATTGGAGGGCCATCAATTTGCCAAGTAGGAGTGTCCTAATGCTCACCTCAAGTCGAGCCTCTGATGAGAGCGAAGGCTCAGAAACGCGTCAGGCTGAACAACAAAGACATGAGCGCCGGAGAGAGTTCTCGGTGTGCAGGGATGTGCTGTACCCGCCATGACTGCTGCTCGAGTGATGCCTTGCCGAGGGGGCAACAGGTAGCTTTGATTTTCACGCAGCAAGCCCAGCCGCGAAGGCAAGCACCACCCCAAAGAAAATGGGGGTCACGAGCTCGGAATCATGCCGAGCTCTCTATGTGAAGGAGCAGTTGAGGGATGAAGGCACACCACGCACCCCGAGGCCCATCCAAGGGCCACATAATTACAACAGCTGTGAGCATTTGTGCCAATCCATGGGAAAAGACACAAACTACGAATTCCATCAGGCAGTGCGGGTCACACCCGAATCGCCCATTGGAGGGCCATCAATTTGCCAAGTAGGAGTGTCCTAATGCTCACCTCAAGTCGAGCCTCTGATGAGAGCGAAGGCTCAGAAACGCGTCAGGCTGAACAACAAAGACATGAGCGCCGGAGAGAGTTCTCGGTGTGCAGGGATGTGCTGTACCCGCCATGACTGCTGCTCGAGTGATGCCTTGCCGAGGGGGCAACAGGTAGCTTTGATTTTCACGCAGCAAGCCCAGCCGCGAAGGCAAGCACCACCCCAAAGAAAATGGGGGTCACGAGCTCGGAATCATGCCGAGCTCTCTATGTGAAGGAGCAGTTGAGGGATGAAGGCACACCACGCACCCCGAGGCCCATCCAAGGGCCACATAATTACAACAGCTGTGAGCATTTGTGCCAATCCATGGGAAAAGACACAAACTACGAATTCCATCAGGCAGTGCGGGTCACACCCGAATCGCCCATTGGAGGGCCATCAATTTGCCAAGTAGGAGTGTCCTAATGCTCACCTCAAGTCGAGCCTCTGATGAGAGCGAAGGCTCAGAAACGCGTCAGGCTGAACAACAAAGACATGAGCGCCGGAGAGAGTTCTCGGTGTGCAGGGATGTGCTGTACCCGCCATGACTGCTGCTCGAGTGATGCCTTGCCGAGGGGGCAACAGGTAGCTTTGATTTTCACGCGGCAAGCCCAGCCGCGAAGGCAAGCACCACCCCAAAGAAAATGGGGGTCACGAGCTCGGAATCATGCCGAGCTCTCTATGTGAAGGAGCAGTTGAGGGATGAAGGCACACCACGCACCCCGAGGCCCATCCAAGGGCCACATAATTACAACAGCTGTGAGCATTTGTGCCAATCCATGGGAAAAGACACAAACTACGAATTCCATCAGGCAGTGCGGGTCACACCCGAATCGCCCATTGGAGGGCCATCAATTTGCCAAGTAGGAGTGTCCTAATGCTCACCTCAAGTCGAGCCTCTGATGAGAGCGAAGGCTCAGAAACGCGTCAGGCTGAACAACAAAGACATGAGCGCCGGACAGAGTTCTCGGTGTGCAGGGATATGCTGTACCCGCCATGACTGCTGCTCGAGTGATGCCTTGCCGAGGGGGCAACAGGTAGCTTTGATTTTCACGCGGCAAGCCCAGCCGCGAAGGCAAGCACCACCCCAAAGAAAATGGGGATCACGAGCTCGGAATCATGCCGAGCTCTCTATGTGAAGGAGCAGTTGAGGGATGAAGGCACACCATGCACCCCGAGGCCCATCCAAGGGCCACATAATTACAACAGCTGTGAGCATTTGTGCCAATCCATGGGAAAAGACACAAACTACGAATTCCATCAAGCAGTGCGGGTCACACCCGAATCGCCCATTGGAGGGCCATCAATTTGCCAAGTAGGAGTGTCCTAATGCTCACCTCAAGTCGAGCCTCTGATGAGAGCGAAGGCTCAGAAATGCGTCAGGCTGAACAACAAAGACATGAGCGCCGGAGAGAGTTCTCGGTGTGCAGGGATGTGCTGTACCCGCCATGACTGCTGCTCGAGTGATGCCTTGCCGAGGGGGCAACAGGTAGCTTTGATTTTCACGCGGCAAGCCCAGCCGCGAAGGCAAGCACCACCCCAAAGAAAATGGGGGTCACGAGCTCGGAATCATGCCGAGCTCTCTATGTGAAGGAGCAGTTGAGGGATGAAGGCACACCACGCACCCCGAGGCCCATCCAAGGGCCACATAATTACAACAGCTGTGAGCATTTGTGCCAATCCATGGGAAAAGACACAAATTACGAATTCCATCAGGCAGTGCGGGTCACACCCGAATCGCCCATTGGAGGGCCATCAATTTGCCAAGTAGGAGTGTCCTAATGCTCACCTCAAGTTGAGCCTCTGATGAGAGCGAAGGCTCAGAAACGCGTCAGGTTGAACAACAAAGACATGAGCGCCGGAGAGAGTTCTCGGTGTGCAGGGATGTGCTGTACCCGCCATGACTGCTGCTCGAGTGATGCCTTGCCGAGGGGGCAACAGGTAGCTTTGATTTTCACGCGGCAAGCCCAGCCGCGAAGGCAAGCACCACCCCAAAGAAAATGGGGGTCACGAGCTCGGAATCATGCCGAGCTCTCTATGTGAAGGAGCAGCTGAGGGATGAAGGCACACCACGCACCCCGAGGCCCATCCAAGGGCCACATAATTACAACAGCTGTGAGCATTTGTGCCAATCCATGGGAAAAGACACAAACTACGAATTCCATCAGGCAGTGCGGGTCACACCCGAATCGCCCATTGGAGGGCCATCAATTTGCCAAGTAGGAGTGTCCTAATGCTCACCTCAAGTCGAGCCTCTGATGAGAGCGAAGGCTCAGAAACGCGTCAGGCTGAACAACAAAGACATGAGCGCCGGAGAGAGTTCTCGGTGTGCAGGGATGTGCTGTACCCGCCATGACTGCTGCTCGAGTGATGCCTTGCCGAGGGGGCAACAGGTAGCTTTGATTTTCACGCGGCAAGCCCAGCCGCGAAGGCAAGCACCACCCCAAAGAAAATGGGGGTCACGAGCTCGGAATCATGCCGAGCTCTCTATGTGAAGGAGCAGTTGAGGGATGAAGGCACACCACGCACCCCGAGGCCCATCCAAGGGCCACATAATTACAACAGCTGTGAGCATTTGTGCCAATCCATGGGAAAAGACACAAACTACGAATTCCATCAGGCAGTGCGGGTCACACCCGAATCGCCCATTGGAGGGCCATCAATTTGCCAAGTAGGAGTGTCCTAATGCTCACCTCAAGTCGAGCCTCTGATGAGAGCGAAGGCTCAGAAACGCGTCAGGCTGAACAACAAAGACATGAGCGCCGGAGAGAGTTCTCGGTGTGCAGGGATGTGCTGTACCCGCCATGACTGCTGCTCGAGTGATGCCTTGCCGAGGGGGCAACAGGTAGCTTTGATTTTCACGCGGCAAGCCCAGCCGTGAAGGCAAGCACCACCCCAAAGAAAATGGGGGTCACGAGCTCGGAATCATGCCGAGCTCTCTATGTGAAGGAGCAGTTGAGGGATGAAGGCACACCACGCACCCCGAGGCCCATCCAAGGGCCACATAATTACAACAGCTGTGAGCATTTGTGCCAATCCATGGGAAAAGACACAAACTACGAATTCCATCAGGCAGTGAGGGTCACACCCGAATCGCCCATTGGAGGGCCATCAATTTGCCAAGTAGGAGTGTCCTAATGCTCACCTCAAGTCGAGCCTCTGATGAGAGCGAAGGCTCAGAAATGCGTCAGGCTGAACAACAAAGACATGAGCGCCGGAGAGAGTTCTCGGTGTGCAGGGATGTGCTGTACCCGCCATGACTGCTGCTCGAGTGATGCCTTGCCGAGGGGGCAACAGGTAGCTTTGATTTTCACGCGGCAAGCCCAGCCGCGAAGGCAAGCACCACCCCAAAGAAAATGGGGGTCACGAGCTCGGAATCATGCCGAGCTCTCTATGTGAAGGAGCAGTTGAGGGATGAAGGCACACCACGCACCCCGAGGCCCATCCAAGGGCCACATAATTACAACAGCTGTGAGCATTTGTGCCAATCCATGGGAAAAGACACAAACTACGAATTCCATCAGGCAGTGCGGGTCACACCCGAATCGCCCATTGGAGGGCCATCAATTTGCCAAGTAGGAGTGTCCTAATGCTCACCTCAAGTCGAGCCTCTGATGAGAGCGAAGGCTCAGAAACGCGTCAGGCTGAACAACAAAGACATGAGCGCCGGAGAGAGTTCTCGGTGTGCAGGGATGTGCTGTACCCGCCATGACTGCTGCTCGAGTGATGCCTTGCCGAGGGGGCAACAGGTAGCTTTGATTTTCACGCGGCAAGCCCAGCCGCGAAGGCAAGCACCACCCCAAAGAAAATGGGGGTCACGAGCTCGGAATCATGCCGAGCTCTCTATGTGAAGGAGCAGTTGAGGGATGAAGGCACACCACGCACCCCGAGGCCCATCCAAGGGCCACATAATTACAACAGCTGTGAGCATTTGTGCCAATCCATGGGAAAAGACACAAACTACGAATTCCATCAGGCAGTGCGGGTCACACCCGAATCGCCCATTGGAGGGCCATCAATTTGCCAAGTAGGAGTGTCCTAATGCTCACCTCAAGTCGAGCCTCTGATGAGAGCGAAGGCTCAGAAACGCGTCAGGCTGAACAACAAAGACATGAGCGCCGGAGAGACTTCTCGGTGTGCAGGGATATGCTGTACCCGCCATGACTGCTGCTCGAGTGATGCCTTGCCGAGGGGGCAACAGGTAGCTTTGATTTTCACGCGGCAAGCCCAGCCGCGAAGGCAAGCACCACCCCAAAGAAAATGGGGATCACGAGCTCGGAATCATGCCGAGCTCTCTATGTGAAGGAGCAGTTGAGGGATGAAGGCACACCATGCACCCCGAGGCCCATCCAAGGGCCACATAATTACAACAGCTGTGAGCATTTGTGCCAATCCATGGGAAAAGACACAAACTACGAATTCCATCAAGCAGTGCGGGTCACACCCGAATCGCCCATTGGAGGGCCATCAATTTGCCAAGTAGGAGTGTCCTAATGCTCACCTCAAGTCGAGCCTCTGATGAGAGCGAAGGCTCAGAAATGCGTCAGGCTGAACAACAAAGACATGAGCGCCGGAGAGAGTTCTCGGTGTGCAGGGATGTGCTGTACCCGCCATGACTGCTGCTCGAGTGATGCCTTGCCGAGGGGGCAACAGGTAGCTTTGATTTTCACGCGGCAAGCCCAGCCGCGAAGGCAAGCACCACCCCAAAGAAAATGGGGGTCACGAGCTCGGAATCATGCCGAGCTCTCTATGTGAAGGAGCAGTTGAGGGATGAAGGCACACCACGCACCCCGAGGCCCATCCAAGGGCCACATAATTACAACAGCTGTGAGCATTTGTGCCAATCCATGGGAAAAGACACAAACTACGAATTCCATCAGGCAGTGCGGGTCACACCCGAATCGCCCATTGGAGGGCCATCAATTTGCCAAGTAGGAGTGTCCTAATGCTCACCTCAAGTCGAGCCTCTGATGAGAGCGAAGGCTCAGAAACGCGTCAGGCTGAACAACAAAGACATGAGCGCCGGAGAGAGTTCTCGGTGTGCAGGGATGTGCTGTACCCGCCATGACTGCTGCTCGAGTGATGCCTTGCCGAGGGGGCAACAGGTAGCTTTGATTTTCACGCGGCAAGCCCAGCCGCGAAGGCAAGCACCACCCCAAAGAAAATGGGGGTCACGAGCTCGGAATCATGCCGAGCTCTCTATGTGAAGGAGCAGTTGAGGGATGAAGGCATACCACGCACCCCGAGGCCCATCCAAGGGCCACATAATTACAACAGCTGTGAGCATTTGTGCCAATCCATGGGAAAAGACACAAACTACGAATTCCATCAGGCAGTGCGGGTCACACCCGAATCGCCCATTGGAGGGCCATCAATTTGCCAAGTAGGAGTGTCCTAATGCTCACCTCAAGTTGAGCCTCTGATGAGAGCGAAGGCTCAGAAACGCGTCAGGCTGAACAACAAAGACATGAGCGCCGGAGAGAGTTCTCGGTGTGCAGGGATGTGCTGTACCCGCCATGACTGCTGCTCGAGTGATGCCTTGCCGAGGGGGCAACAGGTAGCTTTGATTTTCACGCGGCAAGCCCAGCCGCGAAGGCAAGCACCACCCCAAAGAAAATGGGGGTCACGAGCTCGGAATCATGCCGAGCTCTCTATGTGAAGGAGCAGTTGAGGGATGAAGGCATACCACGCACCCCGAGGCCCATCCAAGGGCCACATAATTACAACAGCTGTGAGCATTTGTGCCAATCCATGGGAAAAGACACAAACTACGAATTCCATCAGGCAGTGCGGGTCTCACCCGAATCGCCCATTGGAGGGCCATCAATTTGCCAAGTAGGAGTGTCCTAATGCTCACCTCAAGTTGAGCCTCTGATGAGAGCGAAGGCTCAGAAACGCGTCAGGCTGAACAACAAAGACATGAGCGCCGGAGAGAGTTCTCGTGTGCAGGGATGTGCTGTACCCGCCATGACTGCTGCTCGAGTGATGCCTTGCCGAGGGGGCAACAGGTAGCTTTGATTTTCACGCGGCAAGCCCAGCCGCGAAGGCAAGCACCACCCCAAAGAAAATGGGGGTCACGAGCTCGGAATCATGCCGAGCTCTCTATGTGAAGGAGCAGTTGAGGGATGAAGGCACACCACGCACCCTGAGGCCCATCCAAGGGCCACATAATTACAACAGCTGTGAGCATTTGTGCCAATCCATGGGAAAAGACACAAACTACGAATTCCATCAGGCAGTGCGGGTCACACCCGAATCGCCCATTGGAGGGCCATCAATTTGCCAAGTAGGAGTGTCCTAATGCTCACCTCAAGTCGAGCCTCTGATGAGAGCGAAGGCTCAGAAACGCGTCAGGCTGAACAACAAAGACATGAGCGCCGGAGAGAGTTCTCGGTGTGCAGGGATGTGCTGTACCCGCCATGACTGCTGCTCGAGTGATGCCTTGCCGAGGGGGCAACAGGTAGCTTTGATTTTCACGCGGCAAACCCAGCCGCGAAGGCAAGCACCACCCCAAAGAAAATGGGGGTCACGAGCTCGGAATCATGCCGAGCTCTCTATGTGAAGGAGCAGTTGAGGGATGAAGGCACACCACGCACCCCGAGGCCCATCCAAGGGCCACATAATTACAACAGCTGTGAGCATTTGTGCCAATCCATGGGAAGAGACACAAACTACGAATTCCATCAGGCAGTGCGGGTCACACCCGAATCGCCCATTGGAGGGCCATCAATTTGCCAAGTAGGAGTGTCCTAATGCTCACCTCAAGTCGAGCCTCTGATGAGAGCGAAGGCTCAGAAACGCGTCAGGCTGAATAACAAAGACATGAGCGCCGGAGAGAGTTCTCGGTGTGCAGGGATGTGCTGTACCCGCCATGACTGCTGCTCGAGTGATGCCTTGCCGAGGGGGCAACAGGTAGCTTTGATTTTCACGCGGCAAGCCCAGCCGCGAAGGCAAGCACCAACCCAAAGAAAATGGGGGTCACGAGCTCGGAATCATGCCGAGCTCTCTATGTGAAGGAGCAGTTGAGGGATGAAGGCACACCACGCACCCCGAGGCCCATCCAAGGGCCACATAATTACAACAGCTGTGAGCATTTGTGCCAATCCATGGGAAAAGACACAAACTACGAATTCCATCAGGCAGTGCGGGTCACACCCAAATCGCCCATTGGAGGGCCATCAATTTGCCAAGTAGGAGTGTCCTAATGCTCACCTCAAGTCGAGCCTCTGATGAGAGCGAAGGCTCAGAAACGCGTCAGGCTGAACAACAAAGACATGAGCGCCGGAGAGAGTTCTCGGTGTGCAGGGATATGCTGTACCCGCCATGACTGCTGCTCGAGTGATGCCTTGCCGAGGGGGCAACAGGTAGCTTTGATTTTCACGCGGCAAGCCCAGCCGCGAAGGCAAGCACCACCCCAAAGAAAATGGGGATCACGAGCTCGGAATCATGCCGAGCTCTCTATGTGAAGGAGCAGTTGAGGGATGAAGGCATACCACGCACCCCGAGGCCCATCCAAGGGCCACATAATTACAACAGCTGTGAGCATTTGTGCCAATCCATCGGAAAAGACACAAACTACGAATTCCATCAGGCAGTGCGGGTCACACCCGAATCGCCCATTGGAGGGCCATCAATTTGCCAAGTAGGAGTGTCCTAATGCTCACCTCAAGTTGAGCCTCTGATGAGAGCGAAGGCTCAGAAACGCGTCAGGCTGAACAACAAAGACATGAGCGCCGGAGAGAGTTCTCGTGTGCAGGGATGTGCTGTACCCGCCATGACTGCTGCTCGAGTGATGCCTTGCCGAGGGGGCAACAGGTAGCTTTGATTTTCACGCGGCAAGCCCAGCCGCGAAGGCAAGCACCACCCCAAAGAAAATGGGGGTCACGAGCTCGGAATCATGCCGAGCTCTCTATGTGAAGGAGCAGTTGAGGGATGAAGGCACACCACGCACCCTGAGGCCCATCCAAGGGCCACATAATTACAACAGCTGTGAGCATTTGTGCCAATCCATGGGAAAAGACACAAACTACGAATTCCATCAGGCAGTGCGGGTCACACCCGAATCGCCCATTGGAGGGCCATCAATTTGCCAAGTAGGAGTGTCCTAATGCTCACCTCAAGTCGAGCCTCTGATGAGAGCGAAGGCTCAGAAACGCGTCAGGCTGAACAACAAAGACATGAGCGCCGGAGAGAGTTCTCGGTGTGCAGGGATGTGCTGTACCCGCCATGACTGCTGCTCGAGTGATGCCTTGCCGAGGGGGCAACAGGTAGCTTTGATTTTCACGCGGCAAGCCCAGCCGCGAAGGCAAGCACCACCCCAAAGAAAATGGGGGTCACGAGCTCGGAATCATGCCGAGCTCTCTATGTGAAGGAGCAGTTGAGGGATGAAGGCACACCACGCACCCCGAGGCCCATCCAAGGGCCACATAATTACAACAGCTGTGAGCATTTGTGCCAATCCATGGGAAAAGACACAAACTACGAATTCCATCAGGCAGTGCGGGTCACACCCGAATCGCCCATTGGAAGGCCATCAATTTGCCAAGTAGGAGTGTCCTAATGCTCACCTCAAGTCGAGCCTCTGATGAGAGCGAAGGCTCAGAAACGCGTCAGGCTGAACAACAAAGACATGAGCGCCGGAGAGAGTTCTCAGTGTGCAGGGATGTGCTGTACCCGCCATGACTGCTGCTCGAGTGATGCCTTGCCGAGGGGGCAACAGGTAGCTTTGATTTTCACGCGGCAAGCCCAGCCGCGAAGGCAAGCACCACCCCAAAGAAAATGGGGGTCACGAGCTCGGAATCATGCCGAGCTCTCTATGTGAAGGAGCAGTTGAGGGATGAAGGCATACCACGCACCCCGAGGCCCATCCAAGGGCCACATACTTACAACAGCTGTGAGCATTTGTGGCAATCCATGGGAAAAGACACAAACTACGAATTCCATCAGGCAGTGCGGGTCACACCCGAATCGCCCATTGGAGGGCCATCAATTTGCCAAGTAGGAGTGTCCTAATGCTCACCTCAAGTTGAGCCTCTGATGAGAGCGAAGGCTCAGAAACGCGTCAGGCTGAACAACAAAGACATGAGCGCCGGAGAGAGTTCTCGGTGTGCAGGGATGTGCTGTACCCGCCATGACTGCTGCTCGAGTGATGCCTTGCCGAGGGGGCAACAGGTAGCTTTGATTTTCACGCGGCAAGCCCAGCCGCGAAGGCAAGCACCACCCCAAAGAAAATGGGGGTCACGAGCTCGGAATCATGCCGAGCTCTCTATGTGAAGGAGCAGCTGAGGGATGAAGGCACACCACGCACCCCGAGGCCCATCCAAGGGCCACATAATTACAACAGCTGTGAGCATTTGTGCCAATCCATGGGAAAAGACACAAACTACGAATTCCATCAGGCAGTGCGGGTCACACCCGAATCGCCCATTGGAGGGCCATCAATTTGCCAAGTAGGAGTGTCCTAATGCTCACCTCAAGTCGAGCCTCTGATGAGAGCGAAGGCTCAGAAACGCGTCAGGCTGAACAACAAAGACATGAGCGCCGGAGAGAGTTCTCGGTGTGCAGGGATGTGCTGTACCCGCCATGACTGCTGCTCGAGTGATGCCTTGCCGAGGGGGCAACAGGTAGCTTTGATTTTCACGCGGCAAGCCCAGCCGCGAAGGCAAGCACCACCCCAAAGAAAATGGGGGTCACGAGCTCGGAATCATGCCGAGCTCTCTATGTGAAGGAGCAGTTGAGGGATGAAGGCACACCACGCACCCCGAGGCCCATCCAAGGGCCACATAATTACAACAGCTGTGAGCATTTGTGCCAATCCATGGGAAAAGACACAAACTACGAATTCCATCAGGCAGTGCGGGTCACACCCGAATCGCCCATTGGAGGGCCATCAATTTGCCAAGTAGGAGTGTCCTAATGCTCACCTCAAGTCGAGCCTCTGATGAGAGCGAAGGCTCAGAAACGCGTCAGGCTGAACAACAAAGACATGAGCGCCGGAGAGAGTTCTCGGTGTGCAGGGATGTGCTGTACCCGCCATGACTGCTGCTCGAGTGATGCCTTGCCGAGGGGGCAACAGGTAGCTTTGATTTTCACGCGGCAAGCCCAGCCGTGAAGGCAAGCACCACCCCAAAGAAAATGGGGGTCACGAGCTCGGAATCATGCCGAGCTCTCTATGTGAAGGAGCAGTTGAGGGATGAAGGCACACCACGCACCCCGAGGCCCATCCAAGGGCCACATAATTACAACAGCTGTGAGCATTTGTGCCAATCCATGGGAAAAGACACAAACTACGAATTCCATCAGGCAGTGCGGGTCACACCCGAATCGCCCATTGGAGGGCCATCAATTTGCCAAGTAGGAGTGTCCTAATGCTCACCTCAAGTCGAGCCTCTGATGAGAGCGAAGGCTCAGAAACGCGTCAGGCTGAACAACAAAGACATGAGCGCCGGAGAGAGTTCTCGGTGTGCAGGGATGTGCTGTACCCGCCATGACTGCTGCTCGAGTGATGCCTTGCCGAGGGGGCAACAGGTAGCTTTGATTTTCACGCGGCAAGCCCAGCCGCGAAGGCAAGCACCACCCCAAAGAAAATGGGGGTCACGAGCTCGGAATCATGCCGAGCTCTCTATGTGAAGGAGCAGTTGAGGGATGAAGGCACACCACGCACCCCGAGGCCCATCCAAGGGCCACATAATTACAACAGCTGTGAGCATTTGTGCCAATCCATGGGAAAAGACACAAACTACGAATTCCATCAGGCAGTGCGGGTCACACCCGAATCGCCCATTGGAGGGCCATCAATTTGCCAAGTAGGAGTGTCCTAATGCTCACCTCAAGTCGAGCCTCTGATGAGAGCGAAGGCTCAGAAACGCGTCAGGCTGAACAACAAAGACATGAGCGCCGGAGAGAGTTCTCGGTGTGCAGGGATGTGCTGTACCCGCCATGACTGCTGCTCGAGTGATGCCTTGCCGAGGGGGCAACAGGTAGCTTTGATTTTCACGCGGCAAGCCCAGCCGCGAAGGCAAGCACCACCCCAAAGAAAATGGGGGTCACGAGCTCGGAATCATGCCGAGCTCTCTATGTGAAGGAGCAGTTGAGGGATGAAGGCACACCACGCACCCCGAGGCCCATCCAAGGGCCACATAATTACAACAGCTGTGAGCATTTGTGCCAATCCATGGGAAAAGACACAAACTACGAATTCCATCAGGCAGTGCGGGTCACACCCGAATCGCCCATTGGAGGGCCATCAATTTGCCAAGTAGGAGTGTCCTAATGCTCACCTCAAGTCAAGCCTCTGATGAGAGCGAAGGCTCAGAAACGCGTCAGGCTGAACAACAAAGACATGAGCGCCGGAGAGAGTTCTCGGTGTGCAGGGATGTGCTGTACCCGCCATGACTGCTGCTCGAGTGATGCCTTGCCGAGGGGGCAACAGGTAGCTTTGATTTTCACGCGGCAAGCCCAGCCGTGAAGGCAAGCACCACCCCAAAGAAAATGGGGGTCACGAGCTCGGAATCATGCCGAGCTCTCTATGTGAAGGAGCAGTTGAGGGATGAAGGCACACCACGCACCCCGAGGCCCATCCAAGGGCCACATAATTACAACAGCTGTGAGCATTTGTGCCAATCCATGGGAAAAGACACAAA
Source organism: Triturus cristatus (assembly GCF_964204655.1). Classification (NCBI taxonomy): domain Eukaryota; kingdom Metazoa; phylum Chordata; class Amphibia; order Caudata; family Salamandridae; genus Triturus; species Triturus cristatus. The sequence continues at coordinate 1,579,406,284 of NC_140590.1, forward strand.
CTACGAATTCCATCAGGCAGTGCGGGTCACACCCGAATCGCCCATTGGAGGGCCATCAATTTGCCAAGTAGGAGTGTCCTAATGCTCACCTCAAGTCGAGCCTCTGATGAGAGCGAAGGCTCAGAAATGCGTCAGGCTGAACAACAAAGACATGAGCGCCGGAGAGAGTTCTCGGTGTGCAGGGATGTGCTGTACCCGCCATGACTGCTGCTCGAGTGATGCCTTGCCGAGGGGGCAACAGGTAGCTTTGATTTTCACGCGGCAAGCCCAGCCGCGAAGGCAAGCACCACCCCAAAGAAAATGGGGGTCACGAGCTCGGAATCATGCCGAGCTCTCTATGTGAAGGAGCAGTTGAGGGATGAAGGCACACCACGCACCCCGAGGCCCATCCAAGGGCCACATAATTACAACAGCTGTGAGCATTTGTGCCAATCCATGGGAAAAGACACAAACTACGAATTCCATCAGGCAGTGCGGGTCACACCCGAATCGCCCATTGGAGGGCCATCAATTTGCCAAGTAGGAGTGTCCTAATGCTCACCTCAAGTCGAGCCTCTGATGAGAGCGAAGGCTCAGAAACGCGTCAGGCTGAACAACAAAGACATGAGCGCCGGAGAGAGTTCTCGGTGTGCAGGGATGTGCTGTACCCGCCATGACTGCTGCTCGAGTGATGCCTTGCCGAGGGGGCAACAGGTAGCTTTGATTTTCACGCGGCAAGCCCAGCCGCGAAGGCAAGCACCACCCCAAAGAAAATGGGGGTCACGAGCTCGGAATCATGCCGAGCTCTCTATGTGAAGGAGCAGTTGAGGGATGAAGGCACACCACGCACCCCGAGGCCCCTCCAAGGGCCACATAATTACAACAGCTGTGAGCATTTGTGCCAATCCATGGGAAAAGACACAAACTACGAATTCCATCAGGCAGTGCGGGTCACACCCGAATCGCCCATTGGAGGGCCATCAATTTGCCAAGTAGGAGTGTCCTAATGCTCACCTCAAGTCGAGCCTCTGATGAGAGCAAAGGCTCAGAAACGCGTCAGGCTGAACAACAAAGACATGAGCGCCGGAGAGAGTTCTCGGTGTGCAGGGATATGCTGTACCCGCCATGACTGCTGCTCGAGTGATGCCTTGCCGAGGGGGCAACAGGTAGCTTTGATTTTCACGCGGCAAGCCCAGCCACGAAGGCAAGCACCACCCCAAAGAAAATGGGGATCACGAGCTCGGAATCATGCCGAGCTCTCTATGTGAAGGAGCAGTTGAGGGATGAAGGCACACCATGCACCCCGAGGCCCATCCAAGGGCCACATAATTACAACAGCTGTGAGCATTTGTGCCAATCCATGGGAAAAGACACAAACTACGAATTCAATCAAGCAGTGCGGGTCACACCCGAATCGCCCATTGGAGGGCCATCAATTTGCCAAGTAGGAGTGTCCTAATGCTCACCTCAAGTCGAGCCTCTGATGAGAGCGAAGGCTCAGAAATGCGTCAGGCTGAACAACAAAGACATGAGCGCCGGAGAGAGTTCTCGGTGTGCAGGGATGTGCTGTACCCGCCATGACTGCTGCTCGAGTGATGCCTTGCCGAGGGGGCAACAGGTAGCTTTGATTTTCACGCGGCAAGCCCAGCCGCGAAGGCAAGCACCACCCCAAAGAAAATGGGGGTCACGAGCTCGGAATCATGCCGAGCTCTCTATGTGAAGGAGCAGTTGAGGGATGAAGGCACACCACGCACCCCGAGGCCCATCCAAGGGCCACATAATTACAACAGCTGTGAGCATTTGTGCCAATCCATGGGAAAAGACACAAACTACGAATTCCATCAGGCAGTGCGGGTCACACCCGAATCGCCCATTGGAGGGCCATCAATTTGTCAAGTAGGAGTGTCCTAATGCTCACCTCAAGTCGAGCCTCTGATGAGAGCGAAGGCTCAGAAACGCGTCAGGCTGAACAACAAAGACATGAGCGCCGGAGAGAGTTCTCGGTGTGCAGGGATGTGCTGTACCCGCCATGACTGCTGCTCGAGTGATGCCTTGCCGAGGGGGCAACAGGTAGCTTTGATTTTCACGCGGCAAGCCCAGCCGCGAAGGCAAGCACCACCCCAAAGAAAATGGGGGTCACGAGCTCGGAATCATGCCGAGCTCTCTATGTGAAGGAGCAGTTGAGGGATGAAGGCACACCACGCACCCCGAGGCCCATCCAAGGGCCACATAATTACAACAGCTGTGAGCATTTGTGCCAATCCATGGGAAAAGACACAAACTACGAATTCCATCAGGCAGTGCGGGTCACACCCGAATCGCCCATTGGAGGGCCATCAATTTGCCAAGTAGGAGTGTCCTAATGCTCACCTCAAGTCGAGCCTCTGATGAGAGCGAAGGCTCAGAAACGCGTCAGGCTGAACAACAAAGACATGAGCGCCGGAGAGAGTTCTCGGTGTGCAGGGATGTGCTGTACCCGCCATGACTGCTGCTCGAGTGATGCCTTGCCGAGGGGGCAACAGGTAGCTTTGATTTTCACGCGGCAAGCCCAGCCGCGAAGGCAAGCACCACCCCAAAGAAAATGGGGGTCACGAGCTCGGAATCATGCCGAGCTCTCTATGTGAAGGAGCAGTTGAGGGATGAAGGCACACCACGCACCCTGAGGCCCATCCAAGGGCCACATAATTACAACAGCTGTGAGCATTTGTGCCAATCCATGGGAAAAGACACAAACTACGAATTCCATCAGGCAGTGCGGGTCACACCCGAATCGCCCATTGGAGGGCCATCAATTTGCCAAGTAGGAGTGTCCTAATGCTCACCTCAAGTCGAGCCTCTGATGAGAGCGAAGGCTCAGAAACGCGTCAGGCTGAACAACAAAGACATGAGCGCCGGAGAGAGTTCTCGGTGTGCAGGGATGTGCTGTACCCGCCATGACTGCTGCTCGAGTGATGCCTTGCCGAGGGGGCAACAGGTAGCTTTGATTTTCACGCGGCAAGCCCAGCCGCGAAGGCAAGCACCACCCCAAAGAAAATGGGGGTCACGAGCTCGGAATCATGCCGAGCTCTCTATGTGAAGGAGCAGTTGAGGGATGAAGGCACACCACGCACCCCGAGGCCCATCCAAGGGCCACATAATTACAACAGCTGTGAGCATTTGTGCCAATCCATGGGAAAAGACACAAACTACGAATTCCATCAGGCAGTGCGGGTCACACCCGAATCGCCCATTGGAGGGCCATCAATTTGCCAAGTAGGAGTGTCCTAATGCTCACCTCAAGTCGAGCCTCTGATGAGAGCGAAGGCTCAGAAACGCGTCAGGCTGAACAACAAAGACATGAGCGCCGGAGAGAGTTCTCGGTGTGCAGGGATGTGCTGTACCCGCCATGACTGCTGCTCGAGTGATGCCTTGCCGAGGGGGCAACAGGTAGCTTTGATTTTCACGCGGCAAGCCCAGCCGCGAAGGCAAGCACCACCCCAAAGAAAATGGGGGTCACGAGCTCGGAATCATGCCGAGCTCTCTATGTGAAGGAGCAGTTGAGGGATGAAGGCACACCACGCACCCCGAGGCCCATCCAAGGGCCACATAATTACAACAGCTGTGAGCATTTGTGCCAATCCATGGGAAAAGACACAAACTACGAATTCCATCAGGCAGTGCGGGTCACACCCGAATCGCCCATTGGAGGGCCATCAATTTGCCAAGTAGGAGTGTCCTAATGCTCACCTCAAGTCGAGCCTCTGATGAGAGCGAAGGCTCAGAAACGCGTCAGGCTGAACAACAAAGACATGAGCGCCGGAGAGAGTTCTCGTGTGCAGGGATGTGCTGTACCCGCCATGACTGCTGCTCGAGTGATGCCTTGCCGAGGGGGCAACAGGTAGCTTTGATTTTCACGCGGCAAGCCCAGCCGCGAAGGCAAGCACCACCCCAAAGAAAATGGGGGTCACGAGCTCGGAATCATGCCGAGCTCTCTATGTGAAGGAGCAGTTGAGGGATGAAGGCACACCACGCACCCCGAGGCCCATCCAAGGGCCACATAATTACAACAGCTGTGAGCATTTGTGCCAATCCATGGGAAAAGACACAAACTACGAATTCCATCAGGCAGTGCGGGTCACACCCGAATCGCCCATTGGAGGGCCATCAATTTGCCAAGTAGGAGTGTCCTAATGCTCACCTCAAGTCGAGCCTCTGATGAGAGCGAAGGCTCAGAAACGCGTCAGGCTGAACAACAAAGACATGAGCGCCAGAGAGAGTTCTCGGTGTGCAGGGATGTGCTGTACCCGCCATGACTGCTGCTCGAGTGATGCCTTGCCGAGGGGGCAACAGGTAGCTTTGATTTTCACGCGGCAAGCCCAGCCGCGAAGGCAAGCACCACCCCAAAGAAAATGGGGGTCACGAGCTCGGAATCATGCCGAGCTCTCTATGTGAAGGAGCAGTTGAGGGATGAAGGCACACCACGCACCCCGAGGCCCATCCAAGGGCCACATAATTACAACAGCTGTGAGCATTTGTGCCAATCCATGGGAAAAGACACAAACTACGAATTCCATCAGGCAGTGCGGGTCACACCCGAATCGCCCATTGGAGGGCCATCAATTTGCCAAGTAGGAGTGTCCTAATGCTCACCTCAAGTCGAGCCTCTGATGAGAGCGAAGGCTCAGAAACGCGTCAGGCTGAACAACAAAGACATGAGCGCCGGAGAGAGTTCTCGGTGTGCAGGGATGTGCTGTACCCGCCATGACTGCTGCTCGAGTGATGCCTTGCCGAGGGGGCAACAGGTAGCTTTGATTTTCACGCGGCAAGCCCAGCCGCGAAGGCAAGCACCACCCCAAAGAAAATGGGGGTCACGAGCTCGGAATCATGCCGAGCTCTCTATGTGAAGGAGCAGTTGAGGGATGAAGGCACACCACGCACCCCGAGGCCCATCCAAGGGCCACATAATTACAACAGCTGTGAGCATTTGTGCCAATCCATGGGAAAAGACACAAACTACGAATTCCATCAGGCAGTGCGGGTCACACCCGAATCGCCCATTGGAGGGCCATCAATTTGTCAAGTAGGAGTGTCCTAATGCTCACCTCAAGTCGAGCCTCTGATGAGAGCGAAGGCTCAGAAACGCGTCAGGCTGAACAACAAAGACATGAGCGCCGGAGAGAGTTCTCGGTGTGCAGGGATGTGCTGTACCCGCCATGACTGCTGCTCGAGTGATGCCTTGCCGAGGGGGCAACAGGTAGCTTTGATTTTCACGCGGCAAGCCCAGCCGCGAAGGCAAGCACCACCCCAAAGAAAATGGGGGTCACGAGCTCGGAATCATGCCGAGCTCTCTATGTGAAGGAGCAGTTGAGGGATGAAGGCATACCACGCACCCTGAGGCCCATCCAAGGGCCACATAATTACAACAGCTGTGAGCATTTGTGCCAATCCATGGGAAAAGACACAAACTACGAATTCCATCAGGCAGTGCGGGTCACACCCGAATCGCCCATTGGAGGGCCATCAATTTGCCAAGTAGGAGTGTCCTAATGCTCACCTCAAGTCGAGCCTCTGATGAGAGCGAAGGCTCAGAAACGCGTCAGGCTGAACAACAAAGACATGAGCGCCGGAGAGAGTTCTCGGTGTGCAGGGATGTGCTGTACCCGCCATGACTGCTGCTCGAGTGATGCCTTGCCGAGGGGGCAACAGGTAGCTTTGATTTTCACGCGGCAAGCCCAGCCGCGAAGGCAAGCACCACCCCAAAGAAAATGGGGGTCACGAGCTCGGAATCATGCCGAGCTCTCTATGTGAAGGAGCAGTTGAGGGATGAAGGCACACCACGCACCCCGAGGCCCATCCAAGGGCCACATAATTACAACAGCTGTGAGCATTTGTGCCAATCCATGGGAAGAGACACAAACTACGAATTCCATCAGGCAGTGCGGGTCACACCCGAATCGCCCATTGGAGGGCCATCAATTTGCCAAGTAGGAGTGTCCTAATGCTCACCTCAAGTTGAGCCTCTGATGAGAGCGAAGGCTCAGAAACGCGTCAGGCTGAACAACAAAGACATGAGCGCCGGAGAGAGTTCTCGGTGTGCAGGGATGTGCTGTACCCGCCATGACTGCTGCTCGAGTGATGCCTTGCCGAGGGGGCAACAGGTAGCTTTGATTTTCACGCGGCAAGCCCAGCCGCGAAGGCAAGCACCACCCCAAAGAAAATGGGGGTCACGAGCTCGGAATCATGCCGAGCTCTCTATGTGAAGGAGCAGCTGAGGGATGAAGGCACACCACGCACCCCGAGGCCCATCCAAGGGCCACATAATTACAACAGCTGTGAGCATTTGTGCCAATCCATGGGAAAAGACACAAACTACGAATTCCATCAGGCAGTGCGGGTCACACCCGAATCGCCCATTGGAGGGCCATCAATTTGCCAAGTAGGAGTGTCCTAATGCTCACCTCAAGTCGAGCCTCTGATGAGAGCGAAGGCTCAGAAACGCGTCAGGCTGAACAACAAAGACATGAGCGCCGGAGAGAGTTCTCGGTGTGCAGGGATGTGCTGTACCCGCCATGACTGCTGCTCGAGTGATGCCTTGCCGAGGGGGCAACAGGTAGCTTTGATTTTCACGCGGCAAGCCCAGCCGCGAAGGCAAGCACCACCCCAAAGAAAATGGGGGTCACGAGCTCGGAATCATGCCGAGCTCTCTATGTGAAGGAGCAGTTGAGGGATGAAGGCACACCACGCACCCCGAGGCCCATCCAAGGGCCACATAATTACAACAGCTGTGAGCATTTGTGCCAATCCATGGGAAGAGACACAAACTACGAATTCCATCAGGCAGTGCGGGTCACACCCGAATCGCCCATTGGAGGGCCATCAATTTGCCAAGTAGGAGTGTCCTAATGCTCACCTCAAGTCGAGCCTCTGATGAGAGCGAAGGCTCAGAAACGCGTCAGGCTGAACAACAAAGACATGAGCGCCGGAGAGAGTTCTCGGTGTGCAGGGATGTGCTGTACCCGCCATGACTGCTGCTCGAGTGATGCCTTGCCGAGGGGGCAACAGGTAGCTTTGATTTTCACGCGGCAAGCCCAGCCGTGAAGGCAAGCACCACCCCAAAGAAAATGGGGGTCACGAGCTCGGAATCATGCCGAGCTCTCTATGTGAAGGAGCAGTTGAGGGATGAAGGCACACCACGCACCCCGAGGCCCATCCAAGGGCCACATAATTACAACAGCTGTGAGCATTTGTGCCAATCCATGGGAAAAGACACAAACTACGAATTCCATCAGGCAGTGCGGGTCACACCCGAATCGCCCATTGGAGGGCCATCAATTTGCCAAGTAGGAGTGTCCTAATGCTCACCTCAAGTCGAGCCTCTGATGAGAGCGAAGGCTCAGAAACGCGTCAGGCTGAACAACAAAGACATGAGCGCCGGAGAGAGTTCTCGGTGTGCAGGGATGTGCTGTACCCGCCATGACTGCTGCTCGAGTGATGCCTTGCCGAGGGGGCAACAGGTAGCTTTGATTTTCACGCGGCAAGCCCAGCCGCGAAGGCAAGCACCACCCCAAAGAAAATGGGGGTCACGAGCTCGGAATCATGCCGAGCTCTCTATGTGAAGGAGCAGTTGAGGGATGAAGGCACACCACGCACCCCGAGGCCCATCCAAGGGCCACATAATTACAACAGCTGTGAGCATTTGTGCCAATCCATGGGAAAAGACACAAACTACGAATTCCATCAGGCAGTGCGGGTCACACCCGAATCGCCCATTGGAGGGCCATCAATTTGCCAAGTAGGAGTGTCCTAATGCTCACCTCAAGTCGAGCCTCTGATGAGAGCGAAGGCTCAGAAACGCGTCAGGCTGAACAACAAAGACATGAGCGCCGGAGAGAGTTCTCGGTGTGCAGGGATGTGCTGTACCCGCCATGACTGCTGCTCGAGTGATGCCTTGCCGAGGGGGCAACAGGTAGCTTTGATTTTCACGCGGCAAGCCCAGCCGCGAAGGCAAGCACCACCCCAAAGAAAATGGGGGTCACGAGCTCGGAATCATGCCGAGCTCTCTATGTGAAGGAGCAGTTGAGGGATGAAGGCACACCACGCACCCCGAGGCCCATCCAAGGGCCACATAATTACAACAGCTGTGAGCATTTGTGCCAATCCATGGGAAAAGACACAAACTACGAATTCCATCAGGCAGTGCGGGTCACACCCGAATCGCCCATTGGAGGGCCATCAATTTGCCAAGTAGGAGTGTCCTAATGCTCACCTCAAGTCGAGCCTCTGATGAGAGCGAAGGCTCAGAAACGCGTCAGGCTGAACAACAAAGACATGAGCGCCGGAGAGAGTTCTCGGTGTGCAGGGATGTGCTGTACCCGCCATGACTGCTGCTCGAGTGATGCCTTGCCGAGGGGGCAACAGGTAGCTTTGATTTTCACGCGGCAAGCCCAGCCGTGAAGGCAAGCACCACCCCAAAGAAAATGGGGGTCACGAGCTCGGAATCATGCCGAGCTCTCTATGTGAAGGAGCAGTTGAGGGATGAAGGCACACCACGCACCCCGAGGCCCATCCAAGGGCCACATAATTACAACAGCTGTGAGCATTTGTGCCAATCCATGGGAAAAGACACAAACTACGAATTCCATCAGGCAGTGCGGGTCACACCCGAATCGCCCATTGGAGGGCCATCAATTTGCCAAGTAGGAGTGTCCTAATGCTCACCTCAAGTCGAGCCTCTGATGAGAGCGAAGGCTCAGAAATGCGTCAGGCTGAACAACAAAGACATGAGCGCCGGAGAGAGTTCTCGGTGTGCAGGGATGTGCTGTACCCGCCATGACTGCTGCTCGAGTGATGCCTTGCCGAGGGGGCAACAGGTAGCTTTGATTTTCACGCGGCAAGCCCAGCCGCGAAGGCAAGCACCACCCCAAAGAAAATGGGGGTCACGAGCTCGGAATCATGCCGAGCTCTCTATGTGAAGGAGCAGTTGAGGGATGAAGGCACACCACGCACCCCGAGGCCCATCCAAGGGCCACATAATTACAACAGCTGTGAGCATTTGTGCCAATCCATGGGAAAAGACACAAACTACGAATTCCATCAGGCAGTGCGGGTCACACCCGAATCGCCCATTGGAGGGCCATCAATTTGCCAAGTAGGAGTGTCCTAATGCTCACCTCAAGTCGAGCCTCTGATGAGAGCGAAGGCTCAGAAACGCGTCAGGCTGAACAACAAAGACATGAGCGCCGGTGAGAGTTCTCGGTGTGCAGGGATGTGCTGTACCCGCCATGACTGCTGCTCGAGTGATGCCTTGCCGAGGGGGCAACAGGTAGCTTTGATTTTCACGCGGCAAGCCCAGCCGCGAAGGCAAGCACCACCCCAAAGAAAATGGGGGTCACGAGCTCGGAATCATGCCGAGCTCTCTATGTGAAGGAGCAGTTGAGGGATGAAGGCACACCACGCACCCCGAGGCCCATCCAAGGGCCACATAATTACAACAGCTGTGAGCATTTGTGCCAATCCATGGGAAAAGACACAAACTACGAATTCCATCAGGCAGTGCGGGTCACACCCGAATCGCCCATTGGAGGGCCATCAATTTGCCAAGTAGGAGTGTCCTAATGCTCACCTCAAGTCGAGCCTCTGATGAGAGCGAAGGCTCAGAAACGCGTCAGGCTGAACAACAAAGACATGAGCGCCGGAGAGAGTTCTCGGTGTGCAGGGATATGCTGTACCCGCCATGACTGCTGCTCGAGTGATGCCTTGCCGAGGGGGCAACAGGTAGCTTTGATTTTCACGCGGCAAGCCCAGCCGCGAAGGCAAGCACCACCCCAAAGAAAATGGGGATCACGAGCTCGGAATCATGCCGAGCTCTCTATGTGAAGGAGCAGTTGAGGGATGAAGGCACACCATGCACCCCGAGGCCCATCCAAGGGCCACATAATTACAACAGCTGTGAGCATTTGTGCCAATCCATGGGAAAAGACACAAACTACGAATTCCATCAAGCAGTGCGGGTCACACCCGAATCGCCCATTGGAGGGCCATCAATTTGCCAAGTAGGAGTGTCCTAATGCTCACCTCAAGTCGAGCCTCTGATGAGAGCGAAGGCTCAGAAACGCGTCAGGCTGAACAACAAAGACATGAGCGCCGGAGAGAGTTCTCGGTGTGCAGGGATGTGCTGTACCCGCCATGACTGCTGCTCGAGTGATGCCTTGCCGAGGGGGCAACAGGTAGCTTTGATTTTCACGCGGCAAGCCCAGCCGCGAAGGCAAGCACCACCCCAAAGAAAATGGGGGTCACGAGCTCGGAATCATGCCGAGCTCTCTATGTGAAGGAGCAGTTGAGGGATGAAGGCACACCACGCACCCCGAGGCCCATCCAAGGGCCACATAATTACAACAGCTGTGAGCATTTGTGCCAATCCATGGGAAAAGACACAAACTACGAATTCCATCAGGCAGTGCGGGTCACACCCGAATCGCCCATTGGAGGGCCATCAATTTGTCAAGTAGGAGTGTCCTAATGCTCACCTCAAGTCGAGCCTCTGATGAGAGCGAAGGCTCAGAAACGCGTCAGGCTGAACAACAAAGACATGAGCGCCGGAGAGAGTTCTCGGTGTGCAGGGATGTGCTGTACCCGCCATGACTGCTGCTCGAGTGATGCCTTGCCGAGGGGGCAACAGGTAGCTTTGATTTTCACGCGGCAAGCCCAGCCGCGAAGGCAAGCACCACCCCAAAGAAAATGGGGGTCACGAGCTCGGAATCATGCCGAGCTCTCTATGTGAAGGAGCAGTTGAGGGATGAAGGCACACCACGCACCCCGAGGCCCATCCAAGGGCCACATAATTACAACAGCTGTGAGCATTTGTGCCAATCCATGGGAAAAGACACAAACTACGAATTCCATCAGGCAGTGCGGGTCACACCCGAATCGCCCATTGGAGGGCCATCAATTTGCCAAGTAGGAGTGTCCTAATGCTCACCTCAAGTCGAGCCTCTGATGAGAGCAAAGGCTCAGAAACGCGTCAGGCTGAACAACAAAGACATGAGCGCCGGAGAGAGTTCTCGGTGTGCAGGGATATGCTGTACCCGCCATGACTGCTGCTCGAGTGATGCCTTGCCGAGGGGGCAACAGGTAGCTTTGATTTTCACGCGGCAAGCCCAGCCACGAAGGCAAGCACCACCCCAAAGAAAATGGGGATCACGAGCTCGGAATCATGCCGAGCTCTCTATGTGAAGGAGCAGTTGAGGGATGAAGGCACACCACGCACCCCGAGGCCCATCCAAGGGCCACATAATTACAACAGCTGTGAGCATTTGTGCCAATCCATGGGAAAAGACACAAACTACGAATTCCATCAAGCAGTGCGGGTCACACCCGAATCGCCCATTGGAGGGCCATCAATTTGCCAAGTAGGAGTGTCCTAATGCTCACCTCAAGTCGAGCCTCTGATGAGAGCGAAGGCTCAGAAACGCGTCAGGCTGAACAACAAAGACATGAGCGCCGGAGAGAGTTCTCGGTGTGCAGGGATGTGCTGTACCCGCCATGACTGCTGCTCGAGTGATGCCTTGCCGAGGGGGCAACAGGTAGCTTTGATTTTCACGCGGCAAGCCCAGCCGCGAAGGCAAGCACCACCCCAAAGAAAATGGGGGTCACGAGCTCGGAATCATGCCGAGCTCTCTATGTGAAGGAGCAGTTGAGGGATGAAGGCACACCACGCACCCCGAGGCCCATCCAAGGGCCACATAATTACAACAGCTGTGAGCATTTGTGCCAATCCATGGGAAAAGACACAAACTACGAATTCCATCAGGCAGTGCGGGTCACACCCGAATCGCCCATTGGAGGGCCATCAATTTGCCAAGTAGGAGTGTCCTAATGCTCACCTCAAGTTGAGCCTCTGATGAGAGCGAAGGCTCAGAAACGCGTCAGGCTGAACAACAAAGACATGAGCGCCGGAGAGAGTTCTCGTGTGCAGGGATGTGCTGTACCCGCCATGACTGCTGCTCGAGTGATGCCTTGCCGAGGGGGCAACAGGTAGCTTTGATTTTCACGCGGCAAGCCCAGCCGCGAAGGCAAGCACCACCCCAAAGAAAATGGGGGTCACGAGCTCGGAATCATGCCGAGCTCTCTATGTGAAGGAGCAGTTGAGGGATGAAGGCACACCACGCACCCTGAGGCCCATCCAAGGGCCACATAATTACAACAGCTGTGAGCATTTGTGCCAATCCATGGGAAAAGACACAAACTACGAATTCCATCAGGCAGTGCGGGTCACACCCGAATCGCCCATTGGAGGGCCATCAATTTGCCAAGTAGGAGTGTCCTAATGCTCACCTCAAGTCGAGCCTCTGATGAGAGCGAAGGCTCAGAAACGCGTCAGGCTGAACAACAAAGACATGAGCGCCGGAGAGAGTTCTCGGTGTGCAGGGATGTGCTGTACCCGCCATGACTGCTGCTCGAGTGATGCCTTGCCGAGGGGGCAACAGGTAGCTTTGATTTTCACGCGGCAAGCCCAGCCGCGAAGGCAAGCACCACCCCAAAGAAAATGGGGGTCACGAGCTCGGAATCATGCCGAGCTCTCTATGTGAAGGAGCAGTTGAGGGATGAAGGCACACCACGCACCCCGAGGCCCATCCAAGGGCCACATAATTACAACAGCTGTGAGCATTTGTGTCAATCCATGGGAAAAGACACAAACTACGAATTCCATCAGGCAGTGCGGGTCACACCCGAATCGCCCATTGGAGGGCCATCAATTTGCCAAGTAGGAGTGTCCTAATGCTCACCTCAAGTCGAGCCTCTGATGAGAGCGAAGGCTCAGAAACGCGTCAGGCTGAATAACAAAGACATGAGCGCCGGAGAGAGTTCTCGGTGTGCAGGGATGTGCTGTACCCGCCATGACTGCTGCTCGAGTGATGCCTTGCCGAGGGGGCAACAGGTAGCTTTGATTTTCACGCGGCAAGCCCAGCCGCGAAGGCAAGCACCACCCCAAAGAAAATGGGGGTCACGAGCTCGGAATCATGCCGAGCTCTCTATGTGAAGGAGCAGTTGAGGGATGAAGGCACACCACGCACCCCGAGGCCCATCCAAGGGCCACATAATTACAACAGCTGTGAGCATTTGTGCCAATCCATGGGAAAAGACACAAACTACGAATTCCATCAGGCAGTGCGGGTCACACCCGAATCGCCCATTGGAGGGCCATCAATTTGCCAAGTAGGAGTGTCCTAATGCTCACCTCAAGTCGAGCCTCTGATGAGAGCGAAGGCTCAGAAACGCGTCAGGCTGAACAACAAAGACATGAGCGCCGGAGAGAGTTCTCGGTGTGCAGGGATATGCTGTACCCGCCATGACTGCTGCTCGAGTGATGCCTTGCCGAGGGGGCAACAGGTAGCTTTGATTTTCACGCGGCAAGCCCAGCCGCGAAGGCAAGCACCACCCCAAAGAAAATGGGGATCACGAGCTCGGAATCATGCCGAGCTCTCTATGTGAAGGAGCAGTTGAGGGATGAAGGCATACCACGCACCCCGAGGCCCATCCAAGGGCCACATAATTACAACAGCTGTGAGCATTTGTGCCAATCCATGGGAAAAGACACAAACTACGAATTCCATCAGGCAGTGCGGGTCACACCCGAATCGCCCATTGGAGGGCCATCAATTTGCCAAGTAGGAGTGTCCTAATGCTCACCTCAAGTTGAGCCTCTGATGAGAGCGAAGGCTCAGAAACGCGTCAGGCTGAACAACAAAGACATGAGCGCCGGAGAGAGTTCTCGTGTGCAGGGATGTGCTGTACCCGCCATGACTGCTGCTCGAGTGATGCCTTGCCGAGGGGGCAACAGGTAGCTTTGATTTTCACGCGGCAAGCCCAGCCGCGAAGGCAAGCACCACCCCAAAGAAAATGGGGGTCACGAGCTCGGAATCATGCCGAGCTCTCTATGTGAAGGAGCAGTTGAGGGATGAAGGCACACCACGCACCCTGAGGCCCATCCAAGGGCCACATAATTACAACAGCTGTGAGCATTTGTGCCAATCCATGGGAAAAGACACAAACTACGAATTCCATCAGGCAGTGCGGGTCACACCCGAATCGCCCATTGGAGGGCCATCAATTTGCCAAGTAGGAGTGTCCTAATGCTCACCTCAAGTCGAGCCTCTGATGAGAGCGAAGGTTTAGAAACGCGTCAGGCTGAACAACAAAGACATGAGCGCCGGAGAGAGTTCTCGGTGTGCAGGGATGTGCTGTACCCGCCATGACTGCTGCTCGAGTGATGCCTTGCCGAGGGGGCAACAGGTAGCTTTGATTTTCACGCGGCAAGCCCAGCCGCGAAGGCAAGCACCACCCCAAAGAAAATGGGGGTCACGAGCTCGGAATCATGCCGAGCTCTCTATGTGAAGGAGCAGTTGAGGGATGAAGGCACACCACGCACCCCGAGGCCCATCCAAGGGCCACATAATTACAACAGCTGTGAGCATTTGTGCCAATCCATGGGAAAAGACACAAACTACGAATTCCATCAGGCAGTGCGGGTCACACCCGAATCGCCCATTGGAGGGCCATCAATTTGCCAAGTAGGAGTGTCCTAATGCTCACCTCAAGTCGAGCCTCTGATGAGAGCGAAGGCTCAGAAACGCGTCAGGCTGAACAACAAAGACATGAGCGCCGGAGAGAGTTCTCGGTGTGCAGGGATGTGCTGTACCCGCCATGACTGCTGCTCGAGTGATGCCTTGCCGAGGGGGCAACAGGTAGCTTTGATTTTCACGCGGCAAGCCCAGCCGCGAAGGCAAGCACCACCCCAAAGAAAATGGGGGTCACGAGCTCGGAATCATGCCGAGCTCTCTATGTGAAGGAGCAGTTGAGGGATGAAGGCACACCACGCACCCCGAGGCCCATCCAAGGGCCACATAATTACAACAGCTGTGAGCATTTGTGCCAATCCATGGGAAAAGACACAAACTACGAATTCCATCAGGCAGTGCGGGTCACACCCGAATCGCCCATTGGAGGGCCATCAATTTGCCAAGTAGGAGTGTCCTAATGCTCACCTCAAGTCGAGCCTCTGATGAGAGCGAAGGCTCAGAAACGCGTCAGGCTGAACAACAAAGACATGAGCGCCGGAGAGAGTTCTCGGTGTGCAGGGATGTGCTGTACCCGCCATGACTGCTGCTCGAGTGATGCCTTGCCGAGGGGGCAACAGGTAGCTTTGATTTTCACGCGGCAAGCCCAGCCGCGAAGGCAAGCACCACCCCAAAGAAAATGGGGGTCACGAGCTCGGAATCATGCCGAGCTCTCTATGTGAAGGAGCAGTTGAGGGATGAAGGCATACCACGCACCCCGAGGCCCATCCAAGGGCCACATAATTACAACAGCTGTGAGCATTTGTGCCAATCCATGGGAAAAGACACAAACTACGAATTCCATCAGGCAGTGCGGGTCACACCCGAATCGCCCATTGGAGGGCCATCAATTTGCCAAGTAGGAGTGTCCTAATGCTCACCTCAAGTTGAGCCTCTGATGAGAGCGAAGGCTCAGAAACGCGTCAGGCTGAACAACAAAGACATGAGCGCCGGAGAGAGTTCTCGGTGTGCAGGGATGTGCTGTACCCGCCATGACTGCTGCTCGAGTGATGCCTTGCCGAGGGGGCAACAGGTAGCTTTGATTTTCACGCGGCAAGCCCAGCCGCGAAGGCAAGCACCACCCCAAAGAAAATGGGGGTCACAAGCTCGGAATCATGCCGAGCTCTCTATGTGAAGGAGCAGCTGAGGGATGAAGGCACACCACGCACCCCGAGGCCCATCCAAGGGCCACATAATTACAACAGCTGTGAGCATTTGTGCCAATCCATGGGAAAAGACACAAACTACGAATTCCATCAGGCAGTGCGGGTCACACCCGAATCGCCCATTGGAGGGCCATCAATTTGCCAAGTAGGAGTGTCCTAATGCTCACCTCAAGTCGAGCCTCTGATGAGAGCGAAGGCTCAGAAACGCGTCAGGCTGAACAACAAAGACATGAGCGCCGGAGAGAGTTCTCGGTGTGCAGGGATGTGCTGTACCCGCCATGACTGCTGCTCGAGTGATGCCTTGCCGAGGGGGCAACAGGTAGCTTTGATTTTCACGCGGCAAGCCCAGCCGCGAAGGCAAGCACCACCCCAAAGAAAATGGGGGTCACGAGCTCGGAATCATGCCGAGCTCTCTATGTGAAGGAGCAGTTGAGGGATGAAGGCACACCACGCACCCCGAGGCCCATCCAAGGGCCACATAATTACAACAGCTGTGAGCATTTGTGCCAATCCATGGGAAAAGACACAAACTACGAATTCCATCAGGCAGTGCGGGTCACACCCGAATCGCCCATTGGAGGGCCATCAATTTGCCAAGTAGGAGTGTCCTAATGCTCACCTCAAGTCGAGCCTCTGATGAGAGCGAAGGCTCAGAAACGCGTCAGGCTGAACAACAAAGACATGAGCGCCGGAGAGAGTTCTCGGTGTGCAGGGATGTGCTGTACCCGCCATGACTGCTGCTCGAGTGATGCCTTGCCGAGGGGGCAACAGGTAGCTTTGATTTTCACGCGGCAAGCCCAGCCGCGAAGGCAAGCACCACCCCAAAGAAAATGGGGGTCACGAGCTCGGAATCATGCCGAGCTCTCTATGTGAAGGAGCAGCTGAGGGATGAAGGCACACCACGCACCCCGAGGCCCATCCAAGGGCCACATAATTACAACAGCTGTGAGCATTTGTGCCAATCCATGGGAAAAGACACAAACTACGAATTCCATCAGGCAGTGCGGGTCACACCCGAATCGCCCATTGGAGGGCCATCAATTTGCCAAGTAGGAGTGTCCTAATGCTCACCTCAAGTCGAGCCTCTGATGAGAGCGAAGGCTCAGAAACGCGTCAGGCTGAACAACAAAGACATGAGCGCCGGAGAGAGTTCTCGGTGTGCAGGGATGTGCTGTACCCGCCATGACTGCTGCTCGAGTGATGCCTTGCCGAGGGGGCAACAGGTAGCTTTGATTTTCACGCGGCAAGCCCAGCCGCGAAGGCAAGCACCACCCCAAAGAAAATGGGGGTCACGAGCTCGGAATCATGCCGAGCTCTCTATGTGAAGGAGCAGTTGAGGGATGAAGGCACACCACGCACCCCGAGGCCCATCCAAGGGCCACATAATTACAACAGCTGTGAGCATTTGTGCCAATCCATGGGAAAAGACACAAACTACGAATTCCATCAGGCAGTGCGGGTCACACCCGAATCGCCCATTGGAGGGCCATCAATTTGCCAAGTAGGAGTGTCCTAATGCTCACCTCAAGTCGAGCCTCTGATGAGAGCGAAGGCTCAGAAACGCGTCAGGCTGAACAACAAAGACATGAGCGCCGGAGAGAGTTCTCGGTGTGCAGGGATGTGCTGTACCCGCCATGACTGCTGCTCGAGTGATGCCTTGCCGAGGGGGCAACAGGTAGCTTTGATTTTCACGCGGCAAGCCCAGCCGCGAAGGCAAGCACCACCCCAAAGAAAATGGGGGTCACGAGCTCGGAATCATGCCGAGCTCTCTATGTGAAGGAGCAGTTGAGGGATGAAGGCACACCACGCACCCCGAGGCCCATCCAAGGGCCACATAATTACAACAGCTGTGAGCATTTGTGCCAATCCATGGGAAAAGACACAAACTACGAATTCCATCAGGCAGTGCGGGTCACACCCGAATCGCCCATTGGAGGGCCATCAATTTGACAAGTAGGAGTGTCCTAATGCTCACCTCAAGTCGAGCCTCTGATGAGAGCGAAGGCTCAGAAACGTGTCAGGCTGAACAACAAAGACATGAGCGCCGGAGAGAGTTCTCGGTGTGCAGGGATATGCTGTACCCGCCATGACTGCTGCTCGAGTGATGCCTTGCCGAGGGGGCAACAGGTAGCTTTGATTTTCACGCGGCAAGCCCAGCCGCGAAGGCAAGCACCACCCCAAAGAAAATGGGGGTCACGAGCTCGGAATCATGCCGAGCTCTCTATGTGAAGGAGCAGTTGAGGGATGAAGGCACACCACGCACCCCGAGGCCCATCCAAGGGCCACATAATTACAACAGCTGTGAGCATTTGTGCCAATCCATGGGAAAAGACACAAACTACGAATTCCATCAGGCAGTGCGGGTCACACCCGAATCGCCCATTGGAGGGCCATCAATTTGCCAAGTAGGAGTGTCCTAATGCTCACCTCAAGTCGAGCCTCTGATGAGAGCGAAGGCTCAGAAACGCGTCAGGCTGAACAACAAAGACATGAGCGCCGGAGAGAGTTCTCGGTGTGCAGGGATATGCTGTACCCGCCATGACTGCTGCTCGAGTGATGCCTTGCCGAGGGGGCAACAGGTAGCTTTGATTTTCACGCGGCAAGCCCAGCCGCGAAGGCAAGCACCACCCCAAAGAAAATGGGGATCACGAGCTCGGAATCATGCCGAGCTCTCTATGTGAAGGAGCAGTTGAGGGATGAAGGCACACCATGCACCCCGAGGCCCATCCAAGGGCCACATAATTACAACAGCTGTGAGCATTTGTGCCAATCCATGGGAAAAGACACAAACTGCGAATTCCATCAAGCAGTGCGGGTCACACCCGAATCGCCCATTGGAGGGCCATCAATTTGCCAAGTAGGAGTGTCCTAATGCTCACCTCAAGTCGAGCCTCTGATGAGAGCGAAGGCTCAGAAATGCGTCAGGCTGAACAACAAAGACATGAGCGCCGGAGAGAGTTCTCGGTGTGCAGGGATGTGCTGTACCCGCCATGACTGCTGCTCGAGTGATGCCTTGCCGAGGCGGCAACAGGTAGCTTTGATTTTCACGCGGCAAGCCCAGCCGCGAAGGCAAGCACCACCCCAAAGAAAATGGGGGTCACGAGCTCGGAATCATGCCGAGCTCTCTATGTGAAGGAGCAGTTGAGGGATGAAGGCACACCACGCACCCCGAGGCCCATCCAAGGGCCACATAATTACAACAGCTGTGAGCATTTGTGCCAATCCATGGGAAAAGACACAAACTACGAATTCCATCAGGCAGTGCGGGTCACACCCGAATCGCCCATTGGAGGGCCATCAATTTGCCAAGTAGGAGTGTCCTAATGCTCACCTCAAGTTGAGCCTCTGATGAGAGCGAAGGCTCAGAAACGCGTCAGGCTGAACAACAAAGACATGAGCGCCGGAGAGAGTTCTCGGTGTGCAGGGATGTGCTGTACCCGCCATGACTGCTGCTCGAGTGATGCCTTGCCGAGGGGGCAACAGGTAGCTTTGATTTTCACGCGGCAAGCCCAGCCGCGAAGGCAAGCACCACCCCAAAGAAAATGGGGGTCACGAGCTCGGAATCATGCCGAGCTCTCTATGTGAAGGAGCAGCTGAGGGATGAAGGCACACCACGCACCCCGAGGCCCATCCAAGGGCCACATAATTACAACAGCTGTGAGCATTTGTGCCAATCCATGGGAAAAGACACAAACTACGAATTCCATCAGGCAGTGCGGGTCACACCCGAATCGCCCATTGGAGGGCCATCAATTTGCCAAGTAGGAGTGTCCTAATGCTCACCTCAAGTCGAGCCTCTGATGAGAGCGAAGGCTCAGAAACGCGTCAGGCTGAACAACAAAGACATGAGCGCCGGAGAGAGTTCTCGGTGTGCAGGGATGTGCTGTACCCGCCATGACTGCTGCTCGAGTGATGCCTTGCCGAGGGGGCAACAGGTAGCTTTGATTTTCACGCGGCAAGCCCAGCCGCGAAGGCAAGCACCACCCCAAAGAAAATGGGGGTCACGAGCTCGGAATCATGCCGAGCTCTCTATGTGAAGGAGCAGTTGAGGGATGAAGGCACACCACGCACCCCGAGGCCCATCCAAGGGCCACATAATTACAACAGCTGTGAGCATTTGTGCCAATCCATGGGAAAAGACACAAACTACGAATTCCATCAGGCAGTGCGGGTCACACCCGAATCGCCCATTGGAGGGCCATCAATTTGCCAAGTAGGAGTGTCCTAATGCTCACCTCAAGTCGAGCCTCTGATGAGAGCGAAGGCTCAGAAACGCGTCAGGCTGAACAACAAAGACATGAGCGCCGGAGAGAGTTCTCGGTGTGCAGGGATGTGCTGTACCCGCCATGACTGCTGCTCGAGTGATGCCTTGCCGAGGGGGCAACAGGTAGCTTTGATTTTCACGCGGCAAGCCCAGCCGTGAAGGCAAGCACCACCCCAAAGAAAATGGGGGTCACGAGCTCGGAATTATGCCGAGCTCTCTATGTGAAGGAGCAGTTGAGGGATGAAGGCACACCACGCACCCCGAAGCCCATCCAAGGGCCACATAATTACAACAGCTGTGAGCATTTGTGCCAATCCATGGGAAAAGACACAAACTACGAATTCCATCAGGCAGTGCGGGTCACACCCGAATCGCCCATTGGAGGGCCATCAATTTGCCAAGTAGGAGTGTCCTAATGCTCACCTCAAGTCGTGCCTCTGATGAGAGCGAAGGCTCAGAAATGCGTCAGGCTGAACAACAAAGACATGAGCGCCGGAGAGAGTTCTCGGTGTGCAGGGATGTGCTGTACCCGCCATGACTGCTGCTCGAGTGATGCCTTGCCGAGGGGGCAACAGGTAGCTTTGATTTTCACGCGGCAAGCCCAGCCGCGAAGGCAAGCACCACCCCAAAGAAAATGGGGGTCACGAGCTCGGAATCATGCCGAGCTCTCTATGTGAAGGAGCAGTTGAGGGATGAAGGCACACCACGCACCCCGAGGCCCATCCAAGGGCCACATAATTACAACAGCTGTGAGCATTTGTGCCAATCCATGGGAAAAGACACAAACTACGAATTCCATCAGGCAGTGCGGGTCACACCCGAATCGCCCATTGGAGGGCCATCAATTTGCCAAGTAGGAGTGTCCTAATGCTCACCTCAAGTCGAGCCTCTGATGAGAGCGAAGGCTCAGAAACGCGTCAGGCTGAACAACAAAGACATGAGCGCCGGAGAGAGTTCTCGGTGTGCAGGGATGTGCTGTACCCGCCATGACTGCTGCTCGAGTGATGCCTTGCCGAGGGGGCAACAGGTAGCTTTGATTTTCACGCGGCAAGCCCAGCCGCGAAGGCAAGCACCACCCCAAAGAAAATGGGGGTCACGAGCTCGGAATCATGCCGAGCTCTCTATGTGAAGGAGCAGTTGAGGGAATAAGGCACACCACGCACCCCGAGGCCCATCCAAGGGCCACATAATTACAACAGCTGTGAGCATTTGTGCCAATCCATGGGAAAAGACACAAACTACGAATTCCATCAGGCAGTGCGGGTCACACCCGAATCGCCCATTGGAGGGCCATCAATTTGCCAAGTAGGAGTGTCCTAATGCTCACCTCAAGTCGAGCCTCTGATGAGAGCGAAGGCTCAGAAACGCGTCAGGCTGAACAACAAAGACATGAGCGCCGGAGAGATTTCTCGGTGTGCAGGGATATGCTGTACCCGCCATGACTGCTGCTCGAGTGATGCCTTGCCGAGGGGGCAACAGGTAGCTTTGATTTTCACGCGGCAAGCCCAGCCGCGAAGGCAAGCACCACCCCAAAGAAAATGGGGATCACGAGCTCGGAATCATGCCGAGCTCTCTATGTGAAGGAGCAGTTGAGGGATGAAGGCACACCATGCACCCCGAGGCCCATCCAAGGGCCACATAATTACAACAGCTGTGAGCATTTGTGCCAATCCATGGGAAAAGACACAAACTACGAATTCCATCAAGCAGTGCGGGTCACACCCGAATCGCCCATTGGAGGGCCATCAATTTGCCAAGTAGGAGTGTCCTAATGCTCACCTCAAGTCGAGCCTCTGATGAGAGCGAAGGCTCAGAAATGCGTCAGGCTGAACAACAAAGACATGAGCGCCGGAGAGAGTTCTCGGTGTGCAGGGATGTGCTGTACCCGCCATGACTGCTGCTCGAGTGATGCCTTGCCGAGGGGGCAACAGGTAGCTTTGATTTTCACGCGGCAAGCCCAGCCGCGAAGGCAAGCACCACCCCAAAGAAAATGGGGGTCACGAGCTCGGAATCATGCCGAGCTCTCTATGTGAAGGAGCAGTTGAGGGATGAAGGCACACCACGCACCCCGAGGCCCATCCAAGGGCCACATAATTACAACAGCTGTGAGCATTTGTGCCAATCCATGGGAAAAGACACAAACTACGAATTCCATCAGGCAGTGCGGGTCACACCCGAATCGCCCATTGGAGGGCCATCAATTTGTCAAGTAGGAGTGTCCTAATGCTCACCTCAAGTCGAGCCTCTGATGAGAGCGAAGGCTCAGAAACGCGTCAGGCTGAACAACAAAGACATGAGCGCCGGAGAGAGTTCTCGGTGTGCAGGGATGTGCTGTACCCGCCATGACTGCTGCTCGAGTGATGCCTTGCCGAGGGGGCAACAGGTAGCTTTGATTTTCACGCGGCAAGCCCAGCCGCGAAGGCAAGCACCACCCCAAAGAAAATGGGGGTCACGAGCTCGGAATCATGCCGAGCTCTCTATGTGAAGGAGCAGTTGAGGGATGAAGGCACACCACGCACCCCGAGGCCCATCCAAGGGCCACATAATTACAACAGCTGTGAGCATTTGTGCCAATCCATGGGAAAAGACACAAACTACGAATTCCATCAGGCAGTGCGGGTCACACCCGAATCGCCCATTGGAGGGCCATCAATTTGCCAAGTAGGAGTGTCCTAATGCTCACCTCAAGTCGAGCCTCTGATGAGAGCGAAGGCTCAGAAACGCGTCAGGCTGAACAACAAAGACATGAGCGCCGGAGAGAGTTCTCGGTGTGCAGGGATGTGCTGTACCCGCCATGACTGCTGCTCGAGTGATGCCTTGCCGAGGGGGCAACAGGTAGCTTTGATTTTCACGCGGCAAGCCCAGCCGCGAAGGCAAGCACCACCCCAAAGAAAATGGGGGTCACGAGCTCGGAATCATGCCGAGCTCTCTATGTGAAGGAGCAGTTGAGGGATGAAGGCACACCACGCACCCCGAGGCCCATCCAAGGGCCACATAATTACAACAGCTGTGAGCATTTGTGCCAATCCATGGGAAAAGACACAAACTACGAATTCCATCAGGCAGTGCGGGTCACACCCGAATCGCCCATTGGAGGGCCATCAATTTGCCAAGTAGGAGTGTCCTAATGCTCACCTCAAGTCGAGCCTCTGATGAGAGCGAAGGCTCAGAAACGCATCAGGCTGAACAACAAAGACATGAGCGCCGGAGAGAGTTCTCGGTGTGCAGGGATGTGCTGTACCCGCCATGACTGCTGCTCGAGTGATGCCTTGCCGAGGGGGCAACAGGTAGCTTTGATTTTCACGCGGCAAGCCCAGCCGCGAAGGCAAGCACCACCCCAAAGAAAATGGGGGTCACGAGCTCGGAATCATGCCGAGCTCTCTATGTGAAGGAGCAGTTGAGGGATGAAGGCACACCACGCACCCCGAGGCCCATCCAAGGGCCACATAATTACAACAGCTGTGAGCATTTGTGCCAATCCATGGGAAAAGACACAAACTACGAATTCCATCAGGCAGTGCGGGTCACACCCGAATCGCCCATTGGAGGGCCATCAATTTGCCAAGTAGGAGTGTCCTAATGCTCACCTCAAGTCGAGCCTCTGATGAGAGCGAAGGCTCAGAAACGCGTCAGGCTGAACAACAAAGACATGAGCGCCGGAGAGAGTTCTCGGTGTGCAGGGATGTGCTGTACCCGCCATGACTGCTGCTCGAGTGATGCCTTGCCGAGGGGGCAACAGGTAGCTTTGATTTTCACGCGGCAAGCCCAGCCGCGAAGGCAAGCACCACCCCAAAGAAAATGGGGGTCACGAGCTCGGAATCATGCCGAGCTCTCTATGTGAAGGAGCAGTTGAGGGATGAAGGCACACCACGCACCCCGAGGCCCATCCAAGGGCCACATAATTACAACAGCTGTGAGCATTTGTGCCAATCCATGGGAAAAGACACAAACTACGAATTCCATCAGGCAGTGCGGGTCACACCCGAATCGCCCATTGGAGGGCCATCAATTTGCCAAGTAGGAGTGTCCTAATGCTCACCTCAAGTCGAGCCTCTGATGAGAGCGAAGGCTCAGAAACGCGTCAGGCTGAACAACAAAGACATGAGCGCCGGAGAGAGTTCTCGGTGTGCAGGGATATGCTGTACCCGCCATGACTGCTGCTCGAGTGATGCCTTGCCGAGGGGGCAACAGGTAGCTTTGATTTTCACGCGGCAAGCCCAGCCGCGAAGGCAAGCACCACCCCAAAGAAAATGGGGATCACGAGCTCGGAATCATGCCGAGCTCTCTATGTGAAGGAGCAGTTGAGGGATGAAGGCACACCATGCACCCCGAGGCCCATCCAAGGGCCACATAATTACAACAGCTGTGAGCATTTGTGCCAATCCATGGGAAAAGACACAAACTACGAATTCCATCAAGCAGTGCGGGTCACACCCGAATCGCCCATTGGAGGGCCATCAATTTGCCAAGTAGGAGTGTCCTAATGCTCACCTCAAGTCGAGCCTCTGATGAGAGCGAAGGCTCAGAAATGCGTCAGGCTGAACAACAAAGACATGAGCGCCGGAGAGAGTTCTCGGTGTGCAGGGATGTGCTGTACCCGCCATGACTGCTGCTCGAGTGATGCCTTGCCGAGGGGGCAACAGGTAGCTTTGATTTTCACGCGGCAAGCCCAGCCGCGAAGGCAAGCACCAGCCCAAAGAAAATGGGGGTCACGAGCTCGGAATCATGCCGAGCTCTCTATGTGAAGGAGCAGTTGAGGGATGAAGGCACACCACGCACCCCGAGGCCCATCCAAGGGCCACATAATTACAACAGCTGTGAGCATTTGTGCCAATCCATGGGAAAAGACACAAACTACGAATTCCATCAGGCAGTGCGGGTCACACCCGATTCGCCCATTGGAGGGCCATCAATTTGTCAAGTAGGAGTGTCCTAATGCTCACCTCAAGTCGAGCCTCTGATGAGAGCGAAGGCTCAGAAACGCGTCAGGCTGAACAACAAAGACATGAGCGCCGGAGAGAGTTCTCGGTGTGCAGGGATGTGCTGTACCCGCCATGACTGCTGCTCGAGTGATGCCTTGCCGAGGGGGCAACAGGTAGCTTTGATTTTCACGCGGCAAGCCCAGCCGCGAAGGCAAGCACCACCCCAAAGAAAATGGGGGTCACGAGCTCGGAATCATGCCGAGCTCTCTATGTGAAGGAGCAGTTGAGGGATGAAGGCACACCACGCACCCCGAGGCCCATCCAAGGGCCACATAATTACAACAGCTGTGAGCATTTGTGCCAATCCATGGGAAAAGACACAAACTACGAATTCCATCAGGCAGTGCGGGTCACACCCGAATCGCCCATTGGAGGGCCATCAATTTGCCAAGTAGGAGTGTCCTAATGCTCACCTCAAGTCGAGCCTCTGATGAGAGCGAAGGCTCAGAAACGCGTCAGGCTGAACAACAAAGACATGAGCGCCGGAGAGAGTTCTCGGTGTGCAGGGATGTGCTGTACCCGCCATGACTGCTGCTCGAGTGATGCCTTGCCGAGGGGGCAACAGGTAGCTTTGATTTTCACGCGGCAAGCCCAGCCGCGAAGGCAAGCACCACCCCAAAGAAAATGGGGGTCACGAGCTCGGAATCATGCCGAGCTCTCTATGTGAAGGAGCAGTTGAGGGATGAAGGCACACCATGCACCCCGAGGCCCATCCAAGGGCCACATAATTACAACAGCTGTGAGCATTTGTGCCAATCCATGGGAAAAGACACAAACTACGAATTCCATCAGGCAGTGCGGGTCACACCCGAATCGCCCATTGGAGGGCCATCAATTTGCCAAGTAGGAGTGTCCTAATGCTCACCTCAAGTCGAGCCTCTGATGAGAGCGAAGGCTCAGAAACGCGTCAGGCTGAACAACAAAGACATGAGCGCCGGAGAGAGTTCTCGGTGTGCAGGGATATGCTGTACCCGCCATGACTGCTGCTCGAGTGATGCCTTGCCGAGGGGGCAACAGGTAGCTTTGATTTTCACGCGGCAAGCCCAGCCGCGAAGGCAAGCACCACCCCAAAGAAAATGGGGATCACGAGCTCGGAATCATGCCGAGCTCTCTATGTGAAGGAGCAGTTGAGGGATGAAGGCACACCATGCACCCCGAGGCCCATCCAAGGGCCACATAATTACAACAGCTGTGAGCATTTGTGCCAATCCATGGGAAAAGACACAAACTACGAATTCCATCAAGCAGTGCGGGTCACACCCGAATCGCCCATTGGAGGGCCATCAATTTGCCAAGTAGGAGTGTCCTAATGCTCACCTCAAGTCGAGCCTCTGATGAGAGCGAAGGCTCAGAAATGCGTCAGGCTGAACAACAAAGACATGAGCGCCGGAGAGAGTTCTCGGTGTGCAGGGATGTGCTGTACCCGCCATGACTGCTGCTCGAGTGATGCCTTGCCGAGGGGGCAACAGGTAGCTTTGATTTTCACGCGGCAAGCCCAGCCGCGAAGGCAAGCACCAGCCCAAAGAAAATGGGGGTCACGAGCTCGGAATCATGCCGAGCTCTCTATGTGAAGGAGCAGTTGAGGGATGAAGGCACACCACGCACCCCGAGGCCCATCCAAGGGCCACATAATTACAACAGCTGTGAGCATTTGTGCCAATCCATGGGAAAAGACACAAACTACGAATTCCATCAGGCAGTGCGGGTCACACCCGATTCGCCCATTGGAGGGCCATCAATTTGTCAAGTAGGAGTGTCCTAATGCTCACCTCAAGTCGAGCCTCTGATGAGAGCGAAGGCTCAGAAACGCGTCAGGCTGAACAACAAAGACATGAGCGCCGGAGAGAGTTCTCGGTGTGCAGGGATGTGCTGTACCCGCCATGACTGCTGCTCGAGTGATGCCTTGCCGAGGGGGCAACAGGTAGCTTTGATTTTCACGCGGCAAGCCCAGCCGCGAAGGCAAGCACCACCCCAAAGAAAATGGGGGTCACGAGCTCGGAATCATGCCGAGCTCTCTATGTGAAGGAGCAGTTGAGGGATGAAGGCACACCACGCACCCCGAGGCCCATCCAAGGGCCACATAATTACAACAGCTGTGAGCATTTGTGCCAATCCATGGGAAAAGACACAAACTACGAATTCCATCAGGCAGTGCGGGTCACACCCGAATCGCCCATTGGAGGGCCATCAATTTGCCAAGTAGGAGTGTCCTAATGCTCACCTCAAGTCGAGCCTCTGATGAGAGCGAAGGCTCAGAAACGCGTCAGGCTGAACAACAAAGACATGAGCGCCGGAGAGAGTTCTCGGTGTGCAGGGATGTGCTGTACCCGCCATGACTGCTGCTCGAGTGATGCCTTGCCGAGGGGGCAACAGGTAGCTTTGATGTATATATATATATATATATATATATATATATATATATATATATATATACTCCACATCAAGGCTCAAGTTACCAGACCCATGGCGCTTCTCCTCCCGGTGCGCAAATCCTCGGTAGAGCCACGCCGAATCAATATTCACCACAGTTTCCTTGTTCAGGAAAATGAAAACGCACTCACAGGAATCAGCGTTTCTCCCGTTACTTTAATTAATTTTAACACTCAGGTCACAAAAAATACCGACGCGTTTCGTTATCAACTGATAACTTGTTCATGGTTGATAACCGTGAACAAGTTATCAGTTGATAATTAAAGTAACGGGGGAAACGCTGATTCCTGTGAGTGCGTTTTCATTTTCCTGAACAAGGAAACTGTGGTGAATATATATATGTAATAAGAGGCACTAGCCGATTAATACTTAAACATGAACTACCTTGGAAATATGATGAAAGGTTTAAATTTACCAATGTTTGATTTTTCCGCAAAGTTATATGTGATTATTATGTAATTCCATGTAAAGACACTTATGATGAAATAATATGTGTTGATGATATTGAAAAATCTGCGTTAAAGCAGTTTTTCAGAATGGAATTGGAGAAAACAGGCAGAATGTAATGTAATGAAAACCATTACAAAATGGTGCCAGCATTTCCCTACCTTTTACTGTGTTGATGAAAATTTGGTAGTTCCTCATTTATGTTGTTTGTGATAAGTGTTTTTTAAAAAAATTCAGAAACGAATGGTTGCTCACTATCGTGAACAAGGTGGCGAGAGGCCATCGAAACGCGTTGATGTGAAGTAACTCATCAATAAAGGAAGCCGTGAAAGAAAACCCCTTGGAGTGCAGTGTGGTTACTGTAGAGCTGTTCGTAACCCTATGCTGAATGTTTAAAGATGGGGCAGCCATCTCTTTTCTTCACCATCGGCGTTAAGGAAGCACGCCAGAAACCCGTCCAAAGTATATTGTTTAAAGACAGGCGTGCCCCCTGAGTGACCTCGTTGGATATTGCCGGCTTTTGGAGGAGAAAGGAGCCAAGATCGGGAGAGGTTTTTTTGTATCTTCGCGAACGGAGGATTGCAGAAGAAGTCAAAACACCCGACAAGAGGCTCCGGTAAGCATGGCAAAAGTGAGAGGGCTCGGGAGCCGAATACGACACACTGAACTGTTATGAGAGAAATCTTTTGTGATAATAAGCTCAGTGTGAGAAGGCAAGGGGAATATACCAGCATTTAAAATGAGTGATGAGGAATGTGCGGCACGTGAAGAGGAGGCTAAAAAGCTCTTTGAAGAAACGATAATAACACATGAAAAGAGCAGGAATGATCCTAATGTGGGAGGAGCTAATGAATTAATGAAACAGTTACATGACTTTGAAAAATTAAAGAAAAGAGAAATATCTCGGTGGTGGGAGGTGGCCTCCCTAAAGCAGTATTTACAAGTGGGAAGAGTCCCAAGAGGATTGCGAATTATGATCACGCCCACGTATGAGAACCCCCACATTGATATGTTGAGTGAATGGGCGGAAAATAGTGCCAATAGCTCAACGAACATGATGCGCATATTATTAAAATATGCGGAGAGGGAACGTGGAGAAGTAGTGGAAAAAATCAAAGAATTGAATGTTGTCTTTGAGAAACATGCAGAAAAAGAAAAAATAGAAAAGTTTAAAACTGATCTAAAAATACGACTTGAAAAATATGAGAAACGCATCAAGGATAGAAAGGCCACAAAATGTATACGCGACCAGCTCGATTATGAGGCAGGAAGAATATACACCTTCGCCAAAAAATTCGATTCTGTTAGACGTAAGCAAATTCAAAGTGGGGTTGCTATGCAACAAGATGCCTCACATAGCGAGCTAAGCTCCGACACAGGCTCAGAACAGCAGTCAGAATAAAGAAGGAAGGGGCCAAGCGATGTTCGTCTGGCAGTAACAGATGAATTCCGTTTTTTACAAATGGAACTCCAGACCCATCATCGACCTTCGAGAGGTCGCGGAAGGGGAAGAGGTGTAGGAAGAGGATTCAAAGAAGGGGAGGAGAAGGATGTAGGAGGAGCACCAGAATGGCAAGTAAAGCACTCTATGCGCTCGAACACAAAGAAGTCGACAAAGTAATGAGGGTGGACAAGACCATTATAAATTTGAGTACTATTAATCTGACAACAGAGGAGCAATCTGTGTTGGAATTGGGATTATCATACTGTGATGATAATTAATTTAATTATCCCCATAGTCGAATGGACTTGTACCAGTATGTACGGAAACTGAAACTTGCCAAAATATTTGCTAATAAGCAATTTGAAAAAAACCCTATAGATCAGACTCAAATTGTGTCAGTAACAGATTTGAGTGGCCTAAATGCCTTGGATGCTGGAATTTTTGGTGATTTGATGGAACTTTGTAATGAAAATGAATGTGTTTCTATAGACTCTTCGCAGACAAAGACTTCAAACAAAGAGAAAACATTTATGTTATTGAGTAGCGACTATACACCATTTCGACCACGGTCCAAGTATTTACCACAAACAGCGCGAGATAACTTGGACATCTTCTCTGAAAGTGTTACTAAGGATCTGAAATTACTATATAGTAATTTAGCAGAACAAAAGAAGAAAATAGATCCTAAGAAAGTAAGAATACAGCAAACAGTGGAGAAATTAATTAAAGAAGATGGAGTACTGGTGAAACCTTCAGACAAAGGAGGTAACGTTGTGTTATGGGGATGAGAATTGTATAAAAAAGAGGCCCTTACTCAATTAAATAACATTGAATGTTACAAAAGGATTGATATGCGAGAGTTTATTTTGATAAAAGAACAATTTCACGCTAGATTAGATGCATGGAAGGAAGAGGATTTATTAAACTGGGATGAGTATAAATTTATTTAACAAAATAATCCAACTCTCCCGGTTTTTTACATGCTCCCAAAAGTCCACAAAAATGCCATGTCACCCCCAGGGAGACCCATTATTTCTTCATGCAGAAGTCTCTTTGAGAACACTTCAAAGTATATAGATTATTTTTTTAACCGTATAGTGAAGACCTTAACCTCTTATATCAAGGATTCTACTAATTTTTTTAAATGTTTATTTGATATTTGATGGGATGAGAATAGTATGTTTTTATTAACGCTTGATATTACTACTCTCTATACAAGCATACGACACACTGATGGTTTGAAGGCGACTGAATTTTATCTGAATAGAAGATCCTTGAGATTCTTTAAACACAACAAAATGATTTTAGAGATGTTGCGATGGTGTTTAACCAAAAATATGTTTTTGTTTGGAGAGGAAATGTTCCAACAAGAACAGGGAACAGCGATGGGCACCTGCTTCGCCCCCAGTTATGCCAGTTTACATCTTGGCTGGTGGGAGGAGCAGGTGCTCAGGGGCCCGCCATTGGAACATTGGAATGACAACATACTTTTATGGGTACGATTTATTGATGATGTTTTCGTGCTGTGGCAGGGCACGAAAGCATCAATTGAATCTTTCATTAACGAGATAAATTATAATATACTTAATCTGAGATTCACTGGACAATATAGCAAATCCTGTATAGACTTTTTAGATATAAGATTGAAAGCAGTCAATGAAAAACTATAAACAACTGTTTTTAGGAAACCTACCTCAGGGAATATGATCTTACATGCTGGGAGCGCTCATCCTGCCCCTCTAATTAGGAGTTTTCCCTTTGGTGAATTTCACAGAGCTAGGAGGACATGTAGTAACTTTGAAGAATATTTAAAAGTAGAAGAGGAAATGAGCCAAAGATTCTTACAAAGAGTTTACTCACAGGATGTGATAAAGGGGGCAGCCTTAAAAGCAAGAAAACTTGACAGAAAAAAAGTTTTATTCAAACCCTCAAAGTCAGAACAAAGGAAAAAGAAAAACTTCAAACAAGGGCCAGGTGATTGCAGGTTTATTACAACATACAATAAAAACCATAGAGAAGTTAGAACCATTTTAAATAAACATTGGCATTTGGTAAAAAATGATGCTGTACTTGGCCCAAAAATGAAGAAACATCCTGAGATCAGTTTTCGCAAATCTAAATCATTAAAGGATCGTATTGTGAACAGTGAATTCATTGAAAGTAAGAAATCAGGACCACCCACATGGCTGACACGTAAGATGGGTTTTAAAAAGTGTTTTAAATGCAAGGCATGTCAGCATGGAGTGAATCGGACGCATTTTACGACATTTTTTAATAAAACCATCAATATTAGAGTCTTTTTAACGTGTAGATCTAGTTTTGTGGTCTACGCTCTACAATGCCCCTGCCAAAAAAGTACATAGGGAGTACCACCTTACCAGTGTTCAAACGAGTTTTGCAACATAGAAGAGCGATTGTGAATAAGGATAGAACATATCCAATCGCAAGACACTTTGAAACATTCCATCAAAGTGATCCCACAGGTTCACAATACAGTTGTATTGCAGAGATCCCTAAGAAAAGACGGGGAGGGGATAGAGAGAGAGAACTCCGTAAATTAGAAACCTATTCTATTTTGGAGTTTGACTGTAAGGAACCACAAGGCTTGAATGTGGATGAAGACCTACATACTTGTTTGTACTAAGGAATGTTTAGATTGCTAAAGAAATAGAATTTAGAAGTGTAAAAAGTCAAAGTAACTGAAAGAAGTAGGGAAGAGGGAAATAGAAGATAATAATGAATAGCAATCTTCTAATACTTCCCTACAGTGTTGAAATAGAAAGATGTCGTACATCAATGGACTATTTAGATGGGGGCGTGGCTTGGAGCCGCGGATGGCAGCCGTCTAACTCGTGATCCCGCAATTATCCTGCAAAAATGGTGCCCAGAACCCCCTGACCCACTCAGTCGGTGGTTGAAGGGGCTGAGATCACTCAGTACCGGTCTTGAGGGGATTGCTTGCCTACGGACCGAGTTCTGTCGACTGAAAGCCTGGCCGGGGTAGACAGAGACGTATCTCCCAAGGTGGCGGTCTGACGGGAGAATAGGGGCCCGGAGCCGATCGGAACACCAGAGCGCTGGCGCCCTGCTATAGCACTCAGCGGGCGGCAGACTGGAGGATCACAGGTGTCGGGACACGGACATATAGCTCCCAGCGAGGAAGGCGCCTCGCAGCCTCCTTGAGCTGTGGAGTCAAAGGGGACGAGGGGCCCGAGATTGATGGCACTGAAGCGGAAGGGGGAGTGCCGGACAAGCGACTGCAGGTGAGTGCTCCTTTGGGGCACGAACGAGGTGGTTAGCCCATTGAAGGGCCCGAAGCCCGGATAAAATCCTGTCCTGAGAGAGCCCGCAAGCTGGCGAGGCCACACCCGCTGTAGTCCCGGGGTGCATCTGCGGCCCTTGCGTGGCCCGAGGCCTGAGGAACATCGGAGCTCTGTTGAGAGCAGCGGCGGTGGAGAGAATCGCAGCTCTACATGAACCGGGAGCGCCCACATTGCATTACGCCAGATGCCCATGGGGACCCTCCCAGATGAAAGACCTGGACTGAGGGCAGAAGCGCAGTGACGGCGAGACGGTGCACGGCCGTGGTGAGCTGGTGCCTGTTGCAGGAGCTCCTCGGCCTGGTGCGGAAGTGAGTCCTAAACGCAAGCGAAGTGCCCACTGGAGAGCTGGAGGTCCCTGGCGCCCTGTGGGGGGGAGGAACGGATAATTAACTAACAAACCCGGTGCGGCCAGTGGACTGGGGGACCGAGCGACGGACCCCGGGAGGCCTAGAACCAATATAGAGCTGCTAACCATGGCCTGCACCTAACCCCATTGTACAGCACTGCACGAGTAGGGACTGGCAGCTGTATATCGCCCTCCGCCCTTGGCGGTGTGGCGCGAAGCGGAGCCACGCGGGAGCAGACCGGCCCCCTTAGATTCTGGCCTGAGGAGCTGGATGGTACCCCACAAGCCCTGGCCCCACGACATGCTGCCCTGCAGATTGGGAGTGACGGGGACAAACCCGGGAGTGGTGGCTTAGTGGCCCACGGTGATCCGCGCAAGAGAGGCATCAGAAGAGAGCTGTGGGAATTGGCCGAGGCCAGCAACATAGTGGAGGTGAGGCCTGGGGAGCTTAGAGGACGCAATTGTACGGCATAAGATCAAAATTGATTGGGAGTGAGCGGACCACCGGCTTGCCCACTGGGAGGCGTTTGGGCACGGCCCCTCTCAGTGTGTGACCCTAGCAACCCTATAGATCAGACGAGGAGGGAGATTTACCTCTGCGGTGACGCAATATGGGGAAGCCAAGAGGCAAGAAAGATGGGATTCAGCAACAGTCGGACACTGAACTCTCGGGTCATGGCGAACAAGAGGAACAGGACCAACTTCGCGACCCGCAACTGCAACAGCAGCTGGACAAAATCCTGGCGGCGATAGTGGACACCAAAGCAACGCTGCAGCAAGATATAGCGCAGGTGGCGACGGGCCTCGGGCTCCTGCGGGCGGACCATGGCAAGCTTGTGGACAGAGTTACAGAGGTGGAGAATACGCTTCAGACCATGGGCCCAATGCAAACTGCCCTCAAGGCTACTATGTCTGATGTCCTAGATCGAGTAGGGGCACTGGAGAAAAGGGCGGAGGAGGCAGAAGGGCGCAACCGCGGGAACAATGTCCGCATAGTAGGGCGACCTGAGGGAGATGATATGGTGAAGTATTTGGAAGAATGGCTCAAGACTTTGGTGGCTCCGGAGGGCCTATCAACCTTCTATTCGCTGGAAAGAGCTCACAGGGTGCCCGCTAGACCTCCCCAGCAGGGGCGACCCCCACGACCGGTGGTGGCGAGGCTGCTACATTACCGGGACAGAGACCTTCTGCTTCAGAGAGCGCGTATGTATGGGCCCTACCAGGTGGGAAACAGCAAGGTAACCCTGTTCCCGGACTACACATATGAAACCCAATGGCGATGAACCTCCTTCCTAGCTGTTAAGAGAGGACTGCGAGAGGAAGGCCTCCAATACTCGCTGCTATTCCCAGCCAAACTGCGAATCATTGTAGATGGCTCATTGAACTTCTTTGATACGCCGGAGGACGCCTGTACGTGGTTGGAACTATACAGAGCAGGAAAAGATGGTACGGAGCGTAATGCACGAATCCCCGCAGATTTTCTGCAGCAGAAGAGATCACGAAGGCCCCGACGCCGACGCTGACGAGGGAGCATGAGGGGGCCGCTCTCGCAGGAGGCAGAGGCGGAGCGGAGAGATGCGCTTGATGCGGTGATGGCGCTATCAAGCTCCCAGGTTCACTGATCTCCAGGGCGGACAGACTCGGACAAAGGCAAAGATGGCTCAGATGATGAACAGTCTGAAGCAGACAGTACACATCTACCACCAGTCACGCCGGCCATGGCGGACGTAATGCTGGACGAGGGTTAGGGCAGCTGTGAGGCTGTTTCTAGAGAACCACCCTGAACTTACTGGACTCGCCACTGCAGGTTTGGCATGAGAAAGGGGGGTGGAAGGCAGTGGGAGGCAGGTGAGTGCAGGTGGGCTTGGCGACAGACAACCAAACCACGGACCTGGTAATGACATAGGCCACTGAGTATAGCCTGTCAAGAATGTTAGCTCCTACGCTGAGGGGGGGAGGGGGGATAATGGGGGGGCTTGATTATAATGGGCTCAGCTGGACAATGCGGCTTAGAGGAACTGAGGCGGCTGCCCGTTGGTAACCAGTCCCCCCTCGTTGCCCATAAGGCATGCCCACAGTGTCTGCTGTTGGGCCTAACAGTTGTTTGACAGAAGTCATGGTTTGGAAGGGAACTAGATGGGAGTTACTAGGTCCTGTTCTTGGGGGGGGTGGGGGGATTGGGACTGTTGGGGGGATGTTGGGGAGGGATCTTCACCGACGCAGAAGCGGAGAAATGTTATCGATTCCGCAGGATGCTATGGGAGAATGGCTGATTCAACACATTTGAGATGTATAACCTGGAATGTGAGGGGGCTTCACACTATGACGAGACGACATAAGGTTCATGCCTACCTAATCCGCAGGGGGGTACACATTGCACTACTCCAAGAAACACACTTAACAAAGGCAGAAGGGATAGCGCTGCAGCGTAGATGGAGGGGCTGGTATACAACACCACATACTCTGCATTTGCTAGCGGGGCACTGATCTGGATTAGGGCAGGAGTCCCTTTTCAGGTGGCTAGACAAGTGGTTGATCCTGAGGATAGGTACGTAGCTGTTGAGGGGAAGCTAAGAGGCAGGGACATCGCCTTTTGCAGTGTATACGCGCCCAATGTTGATCAATTGGGCTTTCTGGCGAGGATGTCTGGAGCTTTGGCCCATTACTTAGCGAGTCCACTGGTGATGGGGGGGACTTCAACTCCGTTGCAGATGTTTCCCTAGATAGATCTCACCCTCCCCTGGCAGACTCCCCGGTGCATCGCTTGACCAAGGGTAGACTGGATTGGCAGGTGCGCCGGGGGCTGATAGACGCATGCGTGTGCAGCACCCGGGAGACCGAGACTACTCCTATTTTTCTGGCATGTATGAACTACACGTTAGATTAGATGCGATACTATGCTCCCCGACAGTAATGCCAGCTATAGTGCGAACTGAATATCTAACCAGAACGATTTCAGATCATAACCCCCTGTTAATTACCATGGATTGGATGGCTGGGGTCTCGTGCGTTCCTACTTGGAAACTGCGACCCGAAGCGTTAGATGACCCACTGTTCCATGCAGCGCTAGCAGAGGGAATAACACAGTATTTTGCGGAAAACGCGGGCACGACTGCGACGAGGGCAACAGAATGGGATGCCTTCAAAGTGGTCATCAGGGGACTCTGCATAGGGAAACATACGGGTATACGGAAAACACTCCTGGACAATCTGGACAAAGCGGACTTCAGTCTGCGGGAGGCGGAGATGGCAAGGCCTGGCCACCCTGAGCTACAGGAAGCGGTTAGTGCAGCTAAAGAAGCGGTAGCAGTTGAAGTGGAGCGCTTGTGCAGCTTTGACCATAGAGCCTACATGATGAGGGCCCATGCGGAGGGAGATAAGGCGGGGACATTATTGGCTTGGTTAGCCAACCCCACAAAGAGGAGTTCCCCCATCCTGGCTTTAGAGACGGCAGTGGGAGGAATGGTCTACACCCAAAACGAAATTATGCAGTGCTTCAAGCGCTATTATGAGGCACTTTATAAAAGTATATTAGAGGACGGGGACCCTGCCATCGACACTTTCCTGGATGAGCTGGAATTGCCAGGACTAGACCAAGAGCAGGCGAAAGACTTGGGGAAAGACATAGAGCCAGCAGAAATTCGGGGTGCCATTAAGCGCATGGCCCGCAACAAAACACCAGGACTAGATGGATTACCCATAGAATTCTATGGGAAATATGCTGACTTGCTGGTGCCGCGGCTCCAAGAAGGCTATAAAGAAGCCAGAGAATCAGGACAGTTGCCCCAATCAATGCGCGAAGCGCTAGTGATCCCGTTGTTGAAGCCAGGGAGGGAGAGTGAGAACACGGCCTCCTATAGACCACTGTCGATGTTAACCCCCGAATATAAAATACTGAGTAGCATACTGGTGGCTCGCTTGCTGCAATACATGACCACGCTAGTCCATGAAGACCAAGCTGGTTTCATACCAACGCGAAACACGACTGCGAACATCAGGAGGTTGGTGCAACTACTAGACGATGATCACCCAGAAGCACAAAAGCCAATGATCCTATCAGTAGATATCGAGAAAACTTTTGATAGCTTAGAATGGGGATATTTATATAAAGTTTTGCGACAGTTTGGATTAGGAGAGGGTTACCTACAATGGACGAAAGTACTATATACTTCCGCAGTGGCCAGAGTGAGAATGGGATCGTTGATATCACCGAAATACCCGTTAGAACGAGGGACGAGGCAGGGATGCCCACTATCCCCGTTACTGTTCGCCTTGGCGGTGGAGCCCCTCGCGGTTAAGATTCGGACAGATCAACACTACGGGGGCCTGGATAGCAGAGACGGACAACAGCATATATCGCTTTACGCAGACGACTTACTACTATTCCTTCAAGACGCCGATAGGGCAATGGCAGGCGCGGAGAGCTTACTCTCGGACTCTGGGGACATCTTGGGCCTGAGAGTTAATTGGTCCAAGACATGCCTGTTCCCGGTAAGACAAGGAGAGACTAGACCGGACATGAATCGAGCAGTGCACTGGGAACCCACCTGCCTGAAATACCTAGGCGTACACATCTATCACACGACGGCAGATACGCTGAAGGGGAATGTGGGCCACAGTGTGAGAGTGCTGAGAGGTAGTATGGCCTTTTGGGCCACCCTTCCGTTGTCGGTGACAGGCCGCATATCCCTCTTGAAAATGGTGGCACTCCCTCATTTGTCATACTATTTTAGGACACTGCCGGTGTGGATACCCAGCTCCACTTTCAGATTACTGAAATCGATGGTGGTATCTTTTCTCTGGGGTGCGGGCAGGCGTAGAGTTGCGCAGGCGACGCTTATGCGACCCAAGGCCGAAGGAGGACTAGCGGTCCCAGACTTTGAACTATACTATTTAGCAGCTCAATTGCAGATCTTCACACAACAAGTAGCGAGGGTATTCCGAGGACCGGAACACAGGAGGAGAGGGGGAACGCCGCGCCACGTCCTTTCATATATTGCTTTGCAGCAGAAACTAGACCCCAGGGACCTTCTCACAGAGGAGACAACGATTAGACTCTGTTGGAATCGTTCCCAACGCAGGGCGGGAGTGCTACATCCGTATGCGCCCGAGATACCGCTTGGGATGCTGACAGCATTACCGCACGGCGGAGATTGGTCGCAATTACAACTCTGGGAAGAAGCAGGACTGCAAGTGGTAGGGGATCTATATGAAGACGGGGCTCTGCTACCCTACCAAACTCTCCAAGAGAGATTTGATCTCCCAAGGGGAGGTTTCTTACTACACGCAGCGCTTACTAGAGCGATTCAGGCGCACTGGAGGGAGGGGCTGCTGGAGCCTAAGACGTCGATGGCCTGCCAGTACACCATGATGGCGGCAGGGACCTTCAAGGCGGTCACGTGCCTATATTCTAGAATGCTTCATGAAAACCTGCCGCCCCTGGCTGTATTGAAGGGAAAGTGGGAAACTGATCTAGGTAAAGATATCCCTGAGACAGCTTGGGCGCAGATAGTGCGATGAGCCTGGAAGAGCACGAGGAACGCAAGGTTTCAACTAGTGCACTTCTATATCCTCCACAGAGCATATTTGACACCTGGGAAAATCCAGAAATATTTTAAGGTAAAAGAGGCAGCATGTCCCAGATGTACGAGAGCGGGGGTGGAATTGGAACATATGCTGTGGTCTTGCCCAGCGATGGGACTTTACTGGAAGGAGGTGGGGGATACCCTGAATGAGGTGACAGAGAGGCGACTGGAGTTCGATATGGCCATTAGTGTACTACACTGGTTCCCCCGCACGTCCAAGAATAAGATTACGAGTAAGTTCAAGTAAGTTCATAGCTATGGGACTTCTATTAGCAAAACGAGAAATTACGAAATGTTGGAAAGCAACAGTGGGTAACACCAGTAAAAGATGGAAGGGCGAATTTCTCAAATGGGCCACCAGTGAAAGCGTGCTGCGTTATCAGTTGGCGCGCAAGACGGGTACATCGCATAACTCAACACATAGTTACTCCTAGGAATGTATGGTAAAAGAGGACAGAGACGGCTACCTGCGTCGTTGGTGG
Source organism: Triturus cristatus (assembly GCF_964204655.1). Classification (NCBI taxonomy): domain Eukaryota; kingdom Metazoa; phylum Chordata; class Amphibia; order Caudata; family Salamandridae; genus Triturus; species Triturus cristatus. The sequence goes on from NC_140590.1 coordinate 1,579,445,326, forward strand.
GGAATGAGGGAGGGGGGGGGGAACTTACAGTTTTCATAGTGTTTAAGTGTAGGGCCTAAGTTACGAAGGTTTCCGTTTTATCTGATGCACAGCTCGTGAAGGGCTTACATATCCTCATACCATGTACTATATAACTGGTGGGGGGCTTTTGATTAATCCTTAGTGAGTATGTTGATAAATATCGAGTAAGGATTTGTATATGTTTGTACAAAAAAACAATAAACTACGATTTAAAATAAAAATCAATGGACTATTTGTTTAAAGAGGAAATTAAATTGTTTTAAAATGTAAAGAGTGACTCAGACGCTTTTTGGTTTTAGGGTTAGGAGCATATATATATAATTTTTAATTCACAGGTTTAGAGAATATAGCTTTCTCATAAAATAATGATTCAAAGTGATTTTTCATTTGAAAAAATAGAACTTTCTCTTTTTTTAAAAAATAAGTATATATTTTACATAAGTATTTTTAATGTTATGTAGTACTGTATGAAAAAAAATAATATTAATGTGGTAATTGTTCACATTGATTTACTAGAAGCACTAGCAATTTATTGAGAGAAATCTGAACCTGGAGTATATGTTTACATTAATAAGCACTAGCACTTTGTGAACAAATGAATAATCAAAAAAGAAAAAGGTATATATATGCACCTTAATGAAATTGTATGGTTCCTAACCAATAGTAGAAGGATGGGAGAGGAAAAACAAGAAATGTAATAAGAGGCACTAACCGATTAATACTTAAACATGAACTACCTTGTAAATATGATGAAAGGTTTAAATTTACCAATGTTTGATTTTTCCGCAAAGTTATATGTGATTATTATGTAATTCCATGTAAAGACACTTATGAAGTGTTTATGATATTGAAAACTCTGCGTTAAAGCAGTTTTTCAGAATGGCAATGGAGAAAACAGGCAGAATGTAATGTAATGAAAACCATTACAAAATGGTGCCAGCATTTCCCTACCTTTTACTTTGTTGATGAAAATTTGGTAGTCCCTCATTTATGTTGTTTGTGATAAGTGTTTTTAACCCCTTCGCCGCGGCGCCGCTGTGCTCATGATGGAACCACGCCGTCATGAGTCACGGGCAGCTGTGCTCATGACGGAATGGTTCCGTCACGGCGCCGCCCACTTACGTTACACGCCCGCACAGGCGGGGAAAAGGCGCCGCGTGGGCGGAGCAGCCGCCAACGGCCGCAGCATGACGGAACCACTCCGTCATGAGCACAGCGCGACCATGGCTCATGACGGAGTGGTTCCGTCATGAGCAGGGAAGGGGTTAAAAAAAATCAGAAACGAATGGTTGCTCACTATCGTGAACAAGGTGGCGAGAGGCCATCGAAACGTGTTGATGTGAAGTAACTCATCAATAAAGGAAGCCGTGAAAGAAAACCCCTTGGAGTGCAGTGTGGTTACTGTAGAGCTATTCGTAACCCTATGCTGAATATATACATATATATATATCCAGCTCTAGAATCTTCACTCATCGAATGAAGGGGACCGCACACAGCAAGGTTTCTCGGTAATATTTTATTTCATATCGGAGATAGCAGCAGGACGCGTTTCGGCGTTCGCGCCTTTTTCGACTTGTATTACAAGGTGCAGTTGATTCAAGTAATTATATATCCGGATCACTGATTCTAGTTCGAGAGGCTCGACAGTGACCACAATGCTTTAGCTCTGACCCTTAAACCGGGAGAGCTTTGGCCTAAAAAATCCTTCCTCGGATGCAAACAAAGTAACTAGCCCATTGATTTTCACAAATTGTAGAAGGAGGGTCAAATGGCCTCAACTCCTAATGTCTGATAGTAAACTTGCGGAACTATATAAAATTATCATACCATTTCTTGTAGAAATGGGGAGAATTGGCCCTTCGGATAGCTCATCTGATATACACGGCCAACTGGTTATGGCCCTAAAGGATATCTTGTATCCGTCCAAGAAGGTAACCCAGTTTCGGACCAAAACTGTACGGTGGTTTAACATGACTTGTCGCATGGCCAAAAAGGCTCTGTTGCTGGCCATAAAAACCAACGACAGAGAAGTCATTAGAGTAAACCGCTCCCTGTACAAAAAAGCAATTAGTGATGCGAAGAAGGAAAGGGAGGCTGCAGTGTGGGAAGAGCTGGGGCTTGCACTTAGTCACAATGACGCCAAATCATTTTGGTCCATTGTAGCAACTGGAGTTGGTGGGCAACACCTTGCTCCTGCACCTAATATTGCCTCCTCAATCTGGGAAAATCACTTTGGTGATTTATATGGAAAGCCTGATCATGATGGCTTAACCGATGGCTCTCCTGAACCTTTGCCACCTTTTGGATGCTGTGTTCCTTCTGATCTCTTTACTCTGATTGAGGTAGAAAAAGCGATAGGAAAAATGCTCCCTAACAAGGCTCCCGGCCTTGATAAACTGCCCGGAGATTTGTTCAGGGCACAACCAAAGATATGGGCCCCCTATTTGGTTACTTTATTTAACTGCATTTTACAGGGGACAATGTGCCCCCAACTTGGCTTGGAGCCGAAATTGTGCCTATCCTAAAAAAGGGCTGCCCATTGACTCCCTCTAACTATAGGCCTATCAGTCTAATTGATACCTCCCAAAAACTTATGGGGAGGATTCTGTTGGACAGGGTCTTGGGGTGGATTGAAGAGAAAGGAATTTTGTCTATTTCCAGGCAGGCTTTAGGGCTGGTATTTCTACTGTCGACCAGATTTTTAAAAGATCGAGCTATAAACCAGTGTCTCCTGCTTTGGAGATTTTTTGTCGGCAGGCCAGAGCAGCTGTAATTTATGGGGCAGATCTGTGGGGACATAAGCAATTAGAGACCCTCATTAAGGTTGAGCAGTCGTTTTTAAGAATACTCGTGGGGCTCCCCTCTAGCACGCCTTTGATCCCCCTGAGACTTGATTTTGGTTTAGTCTCAATAGAGGAGATTGTAAGTGCCAGACCAATCCTGTATTGGAAAAGGTTGTGGTCGGTTCCTGAACTGGCCTCATACAGAGCTGAATTTGTCGAAATCTGGCCTCTCCTCAAATCTAAAAAGATCCCTTGGCTCCAACATATTAAAGCAGCTAGTGTCTGTCTAGGACTCCCGGAACTTTGGGTAACCCCGGAAACTTTTTGTTCCGGGCTAACCAAGAAAGAACTCTCTTCACTGATATGTACACGGAACTCTCAAATACTTTTGAGCTCTACAGCGGTGGGTAGGTTGACTTCGGAGTTCCTCACAGTTAAATCTGATTCAAAATTTGAGGAATTCATGGATCAAATTGAACCCCCGCCTGCACGAAAATTATACATTCAGTTAAGACACGGTACCCTACCGGTTAGGTCCTTTTCAGCTAAGTGGCAGACGCAGAATCAGGAAACTTGCCCCGCATGTAACTATAAAATGGAAACTGTTTCACACGTGTTGTTCTTCTGCCCTGCCTACTCTGTAATTAGAAAATGTTGGCTGATTCCCATTTGTAGGAACTTGGGATTTCGTCATTTTAATCAGGCTGCTAGGTCTTTAATATATGACACCCACCCCCCTATTGTTTTTTCAGTATCTCGCTACTTGCATGGCATGTGGCGAAGGAGACAAACTATTTTAAATTAATTCTCGTACCTATTCCCCTTTCATGATAACTTGTTGTTTAATTCTTTTTTTAAATTGTTATGCTTATTTATTGTCTTACTGTGTTTGTTGATGTACCTATGTGCACTTTTATGGTCTCACGGCCGAAATAAAGTTATCACTGACTGATTCTAGTTCCGGTTCACTGGCCATGGACAAAGAAAATAGAGAAAAGACTTAACAGTATTTTTCAGTCCGTATAGAATTACAAAAAGACGGTAATCTTATCACCTAATCACATTCAAATTTCATGTTATTTAGTCTAAATAATATTTACATTTCATATTAAATTCATCAGTGAAAATGTAAACAGACAGAATATAATCATGACAAATACGATCATTTCTGAGGCAATAGTATCATTTTGCATGGGTATCCTTATTGAACTTAAAGCAGTCAAAGCAAAGCAACAACAACACAAAATTGAGCCCTATATGGGCATTAGTTACAGTGTAGCAAAATTAAGAATAATTGATGGGTCCCCAATTGTCCAAATATCTGTACGTTACCCTAGATGACATGCCAGTTCTTCCTCTGTGTTAAGACCATAAGAAGTGGTAGTTTGGAGGTCAATAATGAAGCGGGATTCTAATCTTCTCAGTCTAAGTTCCCGATTTCCTATACGGTCACTAGTTACAACGTGGTCCAGACAAAAAAATGCTAGTAAGTTTCTATCACTGTTGTGGTATTGGGCAAAGTGTCTAGCCACGGGATATGAAGGATCTTGTTTTTCGATGGCTCGTGCATGTTCTAGGATGCGTTTTTTAGTGGGGTGAATCGTGCTGCCAACATATTGCTTGGGGCAGGGACATGTAAGGCAGTATACACAGAAGGGTGTGTTGCAAGTAAAAAATGTATTAATGTGTCTGGGTTTCTTCATTCCAGGAACATTGTATGCTAACACTTTTTTACTGTGCCTACACGCCTTGCATTTAAGACAAGGAAAAAAGCCGGTAACATTGCTGATACGTTGAATGAACGGTGTAGGTTCATAATGACTCTGGACCAGTTTATCTTTTAGAGATCTGCTTCTCCTAAATGTTATTTGTGGATAAGCTGGTAGGGAATCACCAATGACTCCATCTGATTTCAGGATATGCCAGTTTCGACATAGAATCTTTCTCAAGGTGTTAGTCTCATTGGAAAAGGTTGTAATGAACCTGCAAGTATCTTGTTCTGTCATATCACTTATATGATGGGTACCCAATAAGGATTGCCTGGGAATTCTGTTAACCTTGCTTAAGGTTTTTGTTAGTAAATTGGGGCAATAACCTCGTGATCTAAATCTTTCAATAGCAGCAGATGCTTCATACTGGAAGTCAATTTCACGAGAACAATTTCTTTTTAGACGCAGTAATTCTCCATAAGGGATACTATTTTTTAATGATTTTTGGTGACTGCTATGTGCTTCCAGTATTGAATTCCCTGCAGTCTCCTTTCTGAAAAGAGTTGTACATATTCTCCCATCCTGGACAAAAACCTTAAGATCTAAAAAGGGAACTTGTTGCGTGCTCAGCTGTCCACTTAGATGGAGATTCAGGGTGTTATTGTTTAGTGCTGCAATATATTCTTCAGCCTCACTTTTAGGACCTTTCCATAGGATAAACAAATCATCTATATATCTATACCATAAGATGATATTTTTAGTCCAGTGATTGTATGTATCAGCCCAGGCCACCTGCCTCTCCCACCAGCCCACGAATAAATTCGCGTAACTGGGGGCGAAGTAGGTGCCCATCGCTGTGCCTTGGATCTGTCGATAATGTTGTCTATTGAATAAAAAGATGTTATTGTTGAGGCAGAACATAATGAATTCAATGAGCATGGTATTGTGTTCGGTGAATTGAAGAGATCTTTCTTTCAAGAAGTATTGCACTGCATGAACACCATGTTCATGTTTTATGTTAGTGTAGAGACTTGTGATGTCAAGGACAATCATGAGCATATCAGGTTCCCATGGTGTATCAGTGATGTTCCTAATGAAATGTGTCGTATCTTTAATGTACGAGGATAGTGTCTGTACAAATTCTCTCAAGAAAAAATCAATGTATTGAGACATGTGTTCTGTCAATGATCCTATAGAAGATACAATTGGACGACCTGGTGGTCTAACTGGGTTTGTATGCAATTTAGGCAAATGATAGAAGGTAGCTGTGATAGGGTATTGGCATGTTAGATACTTAAATTCGTCAAAATTAAGCATATGGCGATCTAGCCATGTTTGAATCAACATATGATATTCATCAATACTTTCTATATACTCCAATTTAGCAATTGGGCAGTAACATGCCCTGTCTGAGAGTAATCTCATAGCTTCCTCCACATAAAATTTCCTAGTCATTAGCACCACATTCCCTCCCTTATCAGAAGGTTTGCAGATTAAATCAGGGTCATCCATTAATTGTGAGAGGGCAGTCCTTTGTCTCCATGTCAGGTTGCTGTGTAGGTTCTTATTTTCTGTAAGTCTCATTTTCATAAGATCTTTCTTGACAGATCCCTCAAAAATGTCTATAGTAGGGGAGGAGCCTAGCGCGCAACCAAGATGGCCGCGTAGGTGCGAGGCTCCCGAGGACCTCCGCGACCTCCTATGACTATCCTGAACATATCCTGTCCTAGATGAGGGGACTGTGTTGGTGAGCCTGAGCTGAGGTGGCACCCGTTTTCCGCTTCCAAATCGGACCTCGGACACCTGCTTTAGCACCGATTGAGGTTTGCGGCCTTCTCCTAGCCGAACCCCGGATTTGCGCTGTGGGGCGATCCAGTGACAAAGTGAACAACAGCGGCGGGCAGGGCTTGGTGGCTCGCGTACCCCGCACTTTCACTTTTGCTTTCGCACCCCCCTTGCTGTCTCTGCGAGGTTGGGTCGCGGGGCTTTGTGTGTTGGTGTGGCCTCGCCGGGGGACCCTGCCTGCCCGCCGGCTGTGATCCGCCCCGCAGATCTGGGGTGGCACCCCCCCGGAGCCCGTGGACCGGCCTGCCTGCCCTTCACGACGTGGCTGGTGCGACCGGGAGACTGGGACCATGGCCACGAAACAAGATGGTGACCGGGCAAAGATAAAATCGACCCGGCGTGGCGCAGCCCATCAGTCCAACAGCATGGACCGATATACCCTCCAGAAGGGATCTCCCGAGGTGCCACGCAGGTCCCCTGAGGGCCCTACTGATGCCCCCGATCTGCCCACGGATCTGACTCTGCGGGATGTCATGGGCGCCATCGCCGAGATGAAGGCCTCGGTGGGCCAGCGTTTTGATACACTGGCGCAGAAGATCGACTCGGTCCTCGTGGATGTTGGCCTGGTAAGGGCCGATCTCTCCAAGACCAACGACCGAGTCGATTCTTTGGCCCACACCGCATCGGGCCTTACGACAGATGTGGCGGCCCTACAAACGGAGGTGCGCCGGCTTGCTCGGGCGAGTGCGCTGATGGATCGCCGCCTGGAGGACTCCGAGAGTCGGGCCCGGAGGAACAACATCCGTATCATCGGGGTGCCTGAGGGACGTGAGGAGGCGGCGGCGGACCTTTTCGTGGAAGACCTGATTGTTACCCATCTCCAGCCACGGGGGCTGGGTAAATTCTTTGCTGTGGAGAGGGCCCACAGGGTTCCCGGGGGAAGGCCTAAGGTCGGAGCCACTCCGAGACCTCTCATTGCCCGGATTTTTAATTTCCGGGACAGAGACGCTATCCTTCAATCCTCCAGACTACAGGGACCGATTAGACTTGACAATATGGACATTAATTTTTATCCTGATTTCACCCCAGCGGTCCAGAAGCAGAGACTGAGCTTCCTCGGTGTCAAACGCCATCTTCGGGACCAAAACCTCAAATACGCCATGCTTTTCCCAGCTAAGCTGCGAGTGGAGGTGGATGGTCGCACGCACTTTTTTGATCGTCCCGAAGCGGCCGGGGACTGGCTGGATACTCTGCCTGGGGATCGGGATCGGGGTGGCGGGGGGGGAGCGGCGGGGGGAGAGGGCTCGCCGGATCAGGACTGAGGGACTAATATTAGGCCTCGCTCGGGACAAAAATGATGCCACTTTTGACCATACGTCTGTTCGCTTAAGTTCCCCTCCTATGGAGGTTGTGTGGGGTCTCTTGGGGGTTCTCCCTCCTCCTCTGGGGGTCTAGTTAGTTTAACTATCTATGGGGTGACAGGCACACTGCACGTTGGGGGGGCTGTCTGGGCTCATGCAGGGGTGCAGGGAGGGGGGAGTTCTGTTGGGGTGGGTGGGCAGGGATGGGGTGTTGTTCGTTATTATCACAAGGCAAACTTTTTTTTGTGTTGGTTCTAATGTGCTCTCGGGGGGACGAATGATGGTTTCTGTGTATGATGGGGGGTAGGGAATTAACTTTGTTGTCTTGGAACGTTAATGGACTGGGGGACAGGATCAAACGAGGTGTGGTCCTGCAGTTTCTGAAGCGACTCTCGCCCGATGTAGTCTTTCTGCAGGAGACACACCTTATTGGCAATTCCTTCTGTGCCATGAATCGGCGTGGCTACCGCCTCGTGGCCCACTCGGGCTTCACGTCAGGTTCAAGGGGTGTGGGTATCATGGTAAAGAACTCGCTCCCGTTAGAAATTGATGAGGTGCTCCACGATGATAGGGGACGTTACACTGTCTTGGTGGGGAGAATGGAGGGCAAAGTGGTTGTCTTTGTGTCAGTGTACGTCCCACCGGGGTTGCAGTCGACCACCTTTGCAGACCTGGGGCGCCTCCTCCTTGGCCTTCCGGGGGGGCTTCTGGTGGTGGGGGGGGATTTCAATGCGGTGGTTTCTGGGACTGTGGATCGTCACCCCCCTAGGGACCTCCCCCGGGCACAGGCGTGGCTATCCGGCCTCTTGGATACACTGGGATTGGTGGACTGCTGGCGCTTAAAACATCCCACGCAGCTGCAGTACACTTTCCACTCGGGGGCCCATGGTAGTCTCTCACGGCTTGATTATGTCCTTGTCCCGGCGGCCTATGTCGGGAGGGTGGGGGAGGTGCGCCATTTGGCACGGGGTATCTCGGACCACTCCCGCTCCTGTTACATTTCGATGTCTTTCCGAGGGGTGAGAGCAGGGTGGTCCCAATCAATTCCTGGTACCTGCGCGACCCCACCATTCGCGCTGACTTGATTAAATCCCTCCAGCGCTATTTTGATGAGAATGTGGGGTCAGTGCCTTCGGCTATCTCCCTGTGGGAGGCCTTCAAAACAGTACTCAGAGGGGAGGCCCTATCCCTTATTTCCCACACCCGGAGGCGCGAGCGGGAGGAGGTGACCCGGATGGAGGCTGAAATAGCTGAGTTGGAGGGTAATCTAGAAGATGGGGTGACGGATGCTGCACTACATGTCCTCCAACTCAAACAAGCGGCTTATAGGGCCCTCGTCACGGAGGCGGCCAGGGGCCTTAGTAGAGAGCAACAGGGGCGACTGTATGATGTGGGTGATAAGGCTGGTAAACTGATAGCGTGGTTGGATAAAAAGGAGAGAGCGAATCGTGTGGTCCCGCTGATTGAGAAAACGAATGGTGTGTGTGTAACTGAGCCAGAAGAAATTGTCTCCTGTTTCGCGGATTATTTCCGCGAGGTGTATTCCCCGGTCTCTTCTTGCTCTGAAGAGGATTCCCGTACCCTGCTCAGGGATATCGCGCTGCCGTCCCTTTCCGGGGAGGACAGGGTGTCGCTGGACGCCGCTCCCACCTCCGACGAAATCGCCCTCGCCATACGCTCGGTCGCTTCTGGCAAGGCCATGGGCCCGAATGGTATCCCTATCGAGTTGTATAAGTTGCGACCGGATACATTGGCGCCCCACCTCCGCGCAATGTTCCTGGCGGCCCACTCGCTGGGCTCCCTCCCGCTTGACCAGCGTCTGGCTACAATCGTGGTGATCCACAAGGAAGGGAGACCTCGGGACCGGGTTACTTCTTATCGGCCTATCTCACTACTGAATGCGGAGCCCAAAATTCTCGCCAAGGTACTGGCCAATCGGCTGGTCGGTGTGGTGGGAGATCTGGTTCATCAGGACCAGTCCGGCTTTATTCCCCATCGCAACACAGCCCTTAACCTGCGGCGTTTGCATGGGGTGCTCGCGCTCGTCCCATTTATACGGGAACCGGCCATTTTGGCGTCCTTGGACGCCACCATGGCGTTTGACACGCTTGAGTGGCCATACATCTGGGCGATGCTTGCGAAGTTTGGATTTGGCCCAGGATTCATCAGTTGGGTCAAATTGTTGTATTCGGGCCCATTGGCGCAGGTGGTGGTGAACGGAAGAGTATCGGCCCCGTTTGAGCTGGGCCGGGGCACGCGACAGGGCTGTCCCTTGTCGCCGCTTCTTTTTGCGCTTGCCTTGGAGCCCCTGGCGGAGTGGCTGCGGTGGGAGCCTTCCATCCGTGGTCTCCGTTGGACCCCCGAGTATGAGGACCGCGTATCCCTATACGCTGATGACATCCTTCTGTACCTAGCCTCCCCACGTAAATCACTTATAGTGCTGGTTGATGTTTTACATTCATTTGGTCGTAACTCCGGTCTCGTCATCAACTGGGCTAAATCGTGCGTGTATGTTCTCTCTGGGGAGGCTCCTATTCTCCCGCGGGGCTGTCCGATCCAGATCGCCCCGCAGGGATTTCGGTACCTGGGTGTCTTCATTACTCTGGACCCGGAGGCCCGGTATGAACGGAACCTGCTTCCCCCCCTCCAGCGCCTGCGGGTAGATGTCGCGCACTGGCGGCGCCTGCCGCTTTCGCCGCTCGGCCGGGCGGCATTGTTCAAGATGATGTCTCTGCCGCGTTTCCTGTACGCTTTGCAGAACACTATGGACTTAGTCCCGGCGCGCTACTTCCGTGAGGTGGAGAGTCTGCAACGCCGCCTGTTCTGGGACGGGAGGCCGCGTATTGCCCTGGCGAAGTTGACGCTCCCATGGTATGACGGGGGGATTGCCCTCCCGGATATTAAACGGTACTATTGGGCCTCCCAGCTCGCTGCAATTAACCATGGATTATACGGGCCCGCCTTAAACCCGGCATTCGAAATGGACAAGATGCTCCTGCCAGGTGGCGACTACAATCGAGCGCTCTATTCTAGCGCGCCCGACGCTCGTCTGACGGGCCCCACGCGTGTCATGGTGCAAGTGTGGCACGCGGCCAATGCAGCTATGGGGTGGAAGGACCGTTTGACCCGGGCGTCACCACTATACGCGTCTGAGCAGTTAGGTTCCCTGTGGACCTCTAAGGGCTTTGAGAAGTGGGACATAATAGGTATCAGTAAAGTGGGGGATCTCTGGACGAGGGGAGGATTTAAAACGTTCGATATGCTGCAGACGGAATTTCAGTTGCAGGGCAGTGAATACTTTCGGTATTTGCAGGTCCGTCATGCGCTGGGCTCCGTCTTCTCGGACGTTGCCTCCATCCCGGAATATTCCCCCCTGGAGGATAGAATGCTGGATGGGCACGTCCCGGACAGCACGATCTCACTGATATACAAAAAGCTGATAAACGACCGCTCGGGCCTGTTGACTGCCCTTCGTGCGGCTTGGGTTGCCGACGGGCTGGAGTTGGACGACGAGGACTGGACCTCCGCGGTGGCCTCCCCGAAGGAGGTGGCCATACCGGCTCGCCTTCGCTTCGTCCAGCTCAAGATACTCCACCGGGTCTACATGACGGGGCCAAAGCTTCTGCGTATGGGCTATGCTGGAGATGGGTTGTGTAAGCGTGGGTGTGGTGCTTTGGGGACCTTTCTGCATATTTTGTGGGAGTGCCCGGAGGTGGAAGGGTTCTGGCGTGGTGTACATGAGGTGCTGCGACTGGTTACGCATGTGGCGCTGTTGCCTGAAGCGAGGAGATGCCTGTTGAATGTGTGGGAACCGACTGATTACTCGGCGCCGCAGACGTGGTGGGTGACTCTGGGATATATGATAGCCAAGCGTGATATTGCTCAACTGTGGGGATCCCAGAGGCCCCCGACGGTCTCGGCCTGGAAAGAACACATGGACTGGTGCATGTTTCGAGAAAAGGTGGTGTATGTGGCGAGGGGTAAGCCTGGGACATGGGTGAAAGTATGGGGCCCCTGGAACGCCTACCGCGGGGGTATCTGTGCACCACCGTTGCTGCCTGATACCTCGCCAGCCCCATCCCCTTAGCCGACTCATTCCCCCGCTGCCGGGCATTGGGTTCCCCCAGTCCTCGCTCTGTTCTCTTCCCCCTCTTTAGACTTCTGTGGATAGCTGGGATCCCCCCTCTAGGGGAGCACGTGCTGCTATTTCCGATTGTGGGTTGCCTTGTGGGTGTGGTTTTCTTGTTGTTCTTAATTTAAAATGAAACCGTATAATGGGGTCTGGATGATGTGGCTTTTGACGTTGTTACCTCCTGAGAAATGCTCCTCCGTAACACCACGTGTTCCATAAATGTATGTCGTATGTTCCTATCATTGCTAGCGGCCGGCCGGAAGGTTGTAGGCCCATACTTGTATACTCTTAAGACTTGTAATAAACGGTTTAAAAAAAAAAAAAATAAATAAATAAATAAATGTCTATAGTATCATAAGTAGACATTGGCACAAAAGTTGATGTTTGTTTGAAATTGGTTCTTGGGGCACGTTGTTCAATGCCAAAACGTTGAATGCAAGAGACGTCATGGACAGCATCAGATCCAATTAACTGCTGACTGGATAGGATGCATAATGTATCCAGATCTTCCACTGTAAGTGCTGTTGATGACTCAGGTGTAGAGATCTGATTGGATACATCACTAATGTTATCCTGTACACCTTTCAGTTTGAAGAATTTTTTCAATTTTAGCTTTCTGGAAAAAAGGTATAAATCAATCCGAGTCTGTGTGTATTCACATCTTTTAGCTGGGCAGAAAGTTAGTCCTTTTTTGAGTACTGCTTGTTGATCTTCCGTGAGTACGTTTGGAGTCAAATTGACAATGGTTAGGTCATCCATTGTTCCTACTTTTTGGACCCCATTCTGCTGCGAGTTTGCCATGCGATCCCTCGACCTAGGTTTTGACTTTGTGCGGCCACCCCGTCTTGGTTTCCGGCCGCGTTTCTTCTCCTTGTCGTTTGGAATCTGCCGCGCCCCCCTCTTTGTCGCGAATTTCGCATCAGGTGGAACTCCTCTAATAAACGGCTTTGTGTGGTGGAAGGCATGGGAGTTTTGCCAGCATCATATCCTGATTGTTCTGCATCAGTACTCACATTGGATTCTGAGGTGTCACGAATTTCTTGATCTTGAAAAGCAGTGCTCTGTAGTACTTTTCTCGCTCCATCAAATCTGCGTGCAAAAGTGAGTATCCTTCCTTGTGCATAGTCCCTTGCATCTCTATTGAATTTGCTATGCTTACGTGTCTTGATTTTTTCCTGGTAGCTAATTAAGCGTTCCTTCATGGCTTGTCTTAATTCATCTTTAGTTTTTGTGTCTAAGTTGGTTGCAATAATGGCCTCTAGCTCCTCGATTTCTTTGAGACATTTATCACGATCGCTCCACACAAATTTAATCAGGATTTTCAGCATGCCAACTGAGGACTCTGTCGTATGTGCTGCCCATTCCTCCAAGAGCGCTGGGTCAGGGTTCTCATACGAGGGGATTTTGTAAATCCGTAAACCTCGAGGTATGCGTTGAACGTCAATGTAGTTTTGGAGGGAAGTAGCTTCCCACCATTTGCGCGTCTCGCGTTCCAGTAATCTTTCTAGTTTCGCGAATTGATTAGCGAGGGAGCTAGGCAAGTTATTTTCACGATCCCTTACACCATTCTGTATTGGGGCGCATCTGAAGACTTGTGATGCCTCTGCCTGTCTTGATTCATTTGAGAACATTGTGATCTCTGTAACTCTGTAAACTGCACAGTTCAAATGCAATCCTTGCTAAGTCACTCGTGCTGTCGTAATTAAGTTCAACAATGGACCAGTTTGTTAACGAAAATGTCGGTTGGGATCAACTCACCGACCGGGTCCAACAGGCAGCGGTGCTCGTAGCGGTAATGATACGCTCAGTAATCCACCAAGAATCCGCTTTTTTCGGCACTCCGGAGTGGGTTCAGGTCCCAATCGCGGCGGTGGCTCCACGTAAATATCCAGCTCTAGAATCTTCACTCATCGAATGAAAGGGACCGCACACAGCAAGGTTTCTCGGTAATATTTTATTTCATATCCGAGATAGCAATATATATATATTATCTACTGGCGGTCGCCAGTAGATAGTTATAGTTAGGACCGTGTTTCAATGGGAAATCTCAAAATTCTATTTTGAATAACTTTGGCGCCGGTTGACGAATCTTCGCGAAATTATCAAAACTAATGGGGCGCTCCGCTCAGCTCCTACCCTGAAAGTCTTGGGGGGATTCGTCAAGCGGGGGCAGAGAAAAAAGGGGGGTCCCAAAATACGTTTTCCCCATGCATTTTCCCATAGGAACTTTAGTCGAAGGTACAGCCCGAACAGCTGAACAGAATTACTTGAAATTTGGCAGAGAGGTAGTCCTCAGGTCAGGGATGTGCCTTTTGCATATATGGAGTCAATCTGTTCAGTAGTTCCAGAGAAAATTGCATTAAAAAGCACATACATATCTATAGCCGCGCACCGTGCGCGCACCCTAACTTGCGTAATTCTGATTGGTTGTTACATGTCAGTCAACGTTCGAATCGGTCGAAATCAGGAAGTGTCGGCCGCCATTTTGTTTGTTTTCAGTGCGAGAGTGGAAAAGGAAGGTCGCGAACGTGAAAAGGGGGCAGGGTAGAGAGTTCCTGACTCCCTAGCCTTGGTCAGGGGGTCCCTGAAGGACCCCGAAGGCAGAAAAAAACATTTAATTTTTTTTTTTTTAAATCGCGGGGTTGCGCGCACCATGCGCGCACGGTGAAAAACCATTACAATTTTTTTTTTAAAAATGTAATACGTAGTTTATTGAAAAATAAATATATAAAAAAATAATAATACATACATAACTTAGCATTTAAAAAAACATACAAATTCACTGAAAAGACCATAGGTTTCACACACGTTATAGTTAGGAATTAGCATTTAAAAAACCTTGCAAATTCACTTAAAAAACCATAGGTTTCACACATGTTATAGTTAGGTGGATATTTCACTCGTAAAAAACCAATGAAATTCCCCCGTTATAGTTAGTTGAGATAACTATAACTCGCGTGACCGCCACTCTATCACAAGAATGATGTCATCAGTGATGTCATGAGTGATGCCACTGACCATGTCATGAATGATGTAATATGTGACGTCATGAGCAGAGGATTGCGGGCGCGCGAGTTATAGTTATCTCAACTAACTATAACGGGGGAATTTCATTGGTTTTTTACGAGTGAAATATCCACCTAACTATAACATGTGTGAAACCTATGTTTTTTTAAGTGAATTTGCAAGGTTTTTTAAATGCGAATTCCTAACTATAACGTGTGTGAAACCTATGGTTTTTTCAGTGAATATATATATATATATATATATATATATTATATATATGTATATTTTCTCCAAATAAATCAAATTACAACGCGCTCTAATAGATAAGGAGCAGTGTAGCGTTTAGTCGTCAGTAGTTACACGTTTCGACCAAAGTCTTGATCACACACTGTGTGACAAGCAAAAAGTGCTTTGCATAGTGCATTGCGTGGACATAAACATAAACAATAGACTCGCAAACCATAATAAGTATTACCTGTCCATACATCACTAGTGGAGAAGTGTGGCTCAATGATTAGAGCGGCAGACCCTGATGCAGAGATCTAGCCCGGGACCAGGGTTCAATTCCCCGCCTCGGCGGGTCTTGGGCTCAAAAATTCCACGGGCCTGATAATTCTCGCCTCGGTGCCATTCCAATCATGGAGTCCCACTCTGCAACTCTGGGCAATAGCTTGCTTAATCTCCACAACGGCCCCCACAACGCTAAGGATGCCTGGCCTCCACCTTGGGGGTGCCCAGGAGTGGACGCCTCACAGGGAAAGCCAGGATGGGTTCCACAGCGGTATTCGTACAAGCGCCTTGAGACCCTTGCAGGTGAGTAGTGCGCTATACAAGTATCAATTTACATTCACTAGTATATTCTCCTCCCAAAACGGCCGCCATCTTAGAGCTATACATTTCTAATGAAAATATAAGTCTCACACTATTATTCCTAGTGTTAGTTCACAGACCAGGAGATGCGGACGTATTAATTACTATGCAGGAGTTAGAATCCACACTGACAGATGAAACGGAAGGTAATGCATCCAACAACAGAGGGGTATTGGAAATAACCACTGATATGGCACCTGCTACTGTTATATGGGTTAGCCACTCCCTATTTACAACACTAAGTTAGCATAACCGAGTCAACTGTTAGAAAGCCAGCTTGCCGTTTCTGCTGCTTTGCACGCGACACTGTTGTATTATGTTATTCATTTTAGAAATGCTTACTCGACTTTGCCTTACAGGATAACGGTTTATTGTTTAACATTCTTAATATAGTGTGCTGCGACCTTCGTCTGTACATCATGTAAAGAACAAGGCTAGGACACTAGACGGTGCAGAGTGTTGTGTTCAGATTGATCGTACCACTTTTTAGACATATCATAGATGCAGCTGCCAACAGCTGAAGGACAAGTGCCTTTAATATTACAGTACAGAATGTTTTAGTATTCATTTGAACAGAAGAGCTGATGCATGAGAGAGCTAGCTGATCCTTTGATGTGATTCTACTAAGCTGATCTATACGGTATTGGTCCCCCCTGTTAGCCTATGAGACCTTCTATTAGTCTAATAATAATTTATTAGTTGCTAGAGAAAGGAGTGTGGCTGCATACCACTGTTATTATTATTATGATTGCTCCTTTTATTCTGTATGGTATTGTAACAATGCTGATGGTTTTGATCTTAACCATTTGTCTGCTAGTGTTAGCCAAAGTACTGCATCTTAGGACGCGAGGTTTATAAAATAAACTCTTTAAACTTTACCGTGTCTGTATTATTCTGTTGTGGACTGTTAAATAAGTACAAACCGGTATTTCGGATGCACACCACTCCTGAGAAATATCTAAGTCGCATGTTCTGGGTTGTTTATACATTGGGACCGCCTAGCTAGATCTAGGCTAACGAATGGGACACTAAGCTTGTCGGATATGGGGTTCTTGGTTCTGAGGGGAGTGTCTGGTACACCACAATTCTCTGAGGTCCTGGTTTCCTGCGCATAGTTCTGTGCATACGCAGAATCCCTGCAACATAGCGCCCAACGTGGTTAAGTTCTGATACGCCTTAGTAGTGCTTTTTATTAGTCCACAAACGCCCTCACTCTGGTTTCCGGATAACGGGAGTGACGGCTTAATCTACCTGAGTTTTGACTAAAGGTTCGTTCAAGCTTGACAATTAAAAAGATTAGTTTTTACTGAACCCAAGTGCTACTGTAGAACTTGTCGTTATTCTTTAGTGTGTCCTAATGGCGGTCAATATAGCCGCACATAGTCGGACTCCTCTACGTCAGTATTTGCAGACGTATGGGGTGCCCGATGACGGGCTGGCTGTGGTCTTTGTGGTAGCTGCTGACGCAGCACACCCTTATGAGTTGTTCTACTCTTGGGTGACTTTTCCAGAAGTGGATGAAGATGATACTTTCCACGAGTATACTGCCACACAGTACCTGCAGCTTATGCTCCGTATAGGACACTAGAAATACCTATTTCTGCCTGGCAGCATACTATTTGGTTTAATGGCGCCCTTCCCCATAAGGTAGCACCCCCGAGACTTGGCCCTTTGTCAATTCCAGGGGCTGATTGGCCGGTGCTGGCCAGTTTTACACCCCATCCCAACTACATGACGGTTGGGGTGGCAGACTTACGAGTACTGCACACTGCCCTGATTACGGTCCATAGGGCTTTAGTGCAGTACGTGTCTCGCAACGTACAGGTGGGGGCACCTGCTGTTGCGGGTCACACGACTGACCACCGAGCTGTGGTCATTAGTCCCGTAATGGTTAATGCGGTTGTAGGCAAGCGCCCCCAAAATAAGGATGAATTTCCTTACTGGCTTGCTGAAAAGTTTGATCAACTAGAAGCCGTGTTTCCAAACACTTCTCCTGTGGATAAACACAGGATACTCACCATTACTTTGCCGAAGGATCTGGTACCTGATATTGTCGATTGTAACAATTGGGGCACGGTCTTTGCTGCGACCTATTCGAAGTGCTATGGCACTCCGTCTATGTCTGTACTACCCTCTGTCATCAAGAAAGTTCAGGAAAATCATGGTGCAGAGGCGGCCATTGAATTGGGAATGAGGCTTGTCGACAGCTTCGATGTGTTTTCTTCCATGGTGATGGGGAACCTAAAAGGAGATGCTCTGCAGTTCCAAGTAGGTAATATGATGGCACTTGTGGCTCCTGCCGACAAGCCCAGGGAATTTGCAAAAATTATTGCAAAAGCCTACAGAATGGTGGGACGTAGCGCCCTAGGCATGAAACCCACCGTTAAAATTCCTGATGTGGTACAGCAGACTAAGGTGAGTTCGTCTACGAAAGACGAGAAGCCCAAGTTTCCAAAGGAAAGTTGGCGAGCCAAAAAACAGGGAAAACAGCAACAGAAACGTAGGTCGCGTTCTGCCTCGCCAGTTCCGTCGTCTACTGAACGCAAATATGATTTGCGCGATCGTTCTAATATTAAGTCACCTGACAGATTTCAGGTTTCTGAATGCTCTCCTCGTTCTTCACAGGAAACATCGGCTTCACAATCCGGTGGCGGAGACCGTGGAAGAGGAAGGGGTGCTCAAGGTCGTGAGCAACCCCGACAGACTGAAGTTAAAGGCAAGCAAGACGACGCTGCGCGTCAAAGACCTCCGTTTCAGAAAAAGAAGGTTGCTGCTCTAACTGCGAGATATGCCTCAGATGGTACGGACACTGCTTCAGAACCGGACATGGGCTCTAACGGTGTTAGACAGCGCGGCGGAAGTTACAGTAGTGCGGTAAGCACTGCGTCCGTATCTGGAGGTGACAGCAACTGATACATATGTGAGTGTTGAAACTACTGATACTCACGAAAAACCCCCTGAAAGGATGTTTGACATAATCCTTAAAATAGAGGGTGACATACATCGTAGAATTAGAGTAGTTTTTTGGGATAATTTGTCCTCCACTTATGACATTCTGTTAGCGGAAGAGGATTGGCGTCCGGCTTTCATTTTAGATGCTCCTAGAGGGGAGGTGGTAATCCTCCCCTCCTTTGGGCACACAGTGCCTAAGGAACATGCTGACAGGTTGGCCGGGGAGTGGGCGCAGGTGCAAGCGCCGCGTTGTATCGCAATCAAGTGGGCTGGGATAAAATTTCTCCCGACCATACGATTCCGTTGCGGTACGATCCCCAGCCTCAACCTCAATATCCCATGCATCGCGAGGCTAGAGCTCACGACTATCCTTGAACGATTGGAATATCAGGGAGTAATTGAAACTTGTGTGTCACCTATGAATAAACCTTTATTCACTGTGACAAAGCCTGACGGGTCGTACCGCCTAGTTTTGGATTACCGGCATTTAAACTCGCACTGCCAGACGTGCGCGGTACAGAATACTCACAGTTCGGCTCTCGTCGATAGTCTTGTGAGAAAACGGTTTAAAACCACACTTGACATTTCCAATGGCTTTTACAGCCATAACCTGTCCCCTCAGAGTAGTGAGTGGATGGCTTTTACCTCGGGCGGTAAACAAAGAAAGTTCAAAAGACTACCTATGGGCTATAAGAACAGCCCTGGGGTCTTTGCTGCTCGAGTGGTCTCGCTCCTAGAGTATATGGACCCGGATGCGTACTCGTATGTCGATGATATCTATCTAACAGACGACGAGTTGCTCCCACACCTTGCTCGCGTGGATGGCATAATTACGACGTTTGCTGACTTTGGATACAAATTCAATTTTGCGAAGTGCCACATCGCCGAGTTCACAGTGTTGTTCTTGGGGTCCGAACTCAATAGTGAGGGTCGCGGCTTGGCTCTGCACTTCCTTGAGAAGTGCGCACGCCTTTTTACTCCTATACTCCTACAACGCTGAAAAAATTGCAATCCTTGCTGGGTTTTCTCATCTCATCTCATCTGTACACATCAGCTGAGCTGCGCTTTTCCGCTGTCGAAAAAGTACTGACAGCAGTTCAGATGGCGATCCTGAAAGAACGAGCGCTATCACAGGGAAAGCACATGCTGGTGGTAACACCGTACCCAGTCCTTGAGGCAGTCACTGAAGCTAGTGTACCAAATTCTACGGCTTTGCATCCAAGGTGGATACAATGGGCAACTTCCTTGGCTTCGCAAGACGTCACATATATCTTTGACGCGGCGTTGCAGTCTCAGGAGTTCTTGGATTATGAATCCGTTCATCCGACTCCTTCGACATTGCACCCACTTGAGGAGTACCGTTGTGTCATTTACACTGATGGGTCTGCGCAACCCGCTACTGGATCGAAGCACGCCTATTCAGCTGCCTGCGCAATTGTTGTGGGTACCTTCATGAATGGAGAGTTCCAATCTGAAGCTGTGCATACACAGACATTGGGTGATTGTACAGCGCAGTTGGCTAAAGTTCGTGCTTTGGTGCTTGCGCTGGAGTACGCTGATCTTCGAATCCCCACTCTTGTGGTGTGTGATTCGTTCTATTGTGTTCAATCTTACAATGACAATCTACATTTTTGGATTCAGAATGATTTTCATGATTCCAAAGGTAGCACAATAAAGCATAAAATGCTTTGGGTTCGAGTGGCAGCACTTAAAGAACTGCTACCACTCGTGAATGTAATTCACACTCTTGGTCACCAACGAGTTGGTGTCCATGCTGTCGGTAACAGTTTGGCTGACGAGGCTGCAAAAACAGCAGTGGCAACATATCTAGTAGCAGCAGTTACAAGATCCAAAAGTAAGATCGATGATGACATCTTGGCAGCTATTGCTGCTTCCGAGACCTGGACAACTTTTCCGAAAGGTATCCCTTCTCGATACCATTATCGCTTAAGTCCTGATAACGTCCCATTAGTGAGGTTTAACGACGTTGGTGACAGGGTGATTCCCAACGCGGACCGTAGATGGTCTTTGATATCAGCAGCTCACGAAGGTGTTGCGTCTGCGCATGCTAGAGTGTCGGCTACTATATCTCTGTTGCAACAACGTTACTGGTGGTACCGTTTGTACAAACAAGCGCGGGCATATGTTCTTACTTGTGAAATTTGCCAGCAGATTAAACCTTCCACTGCAGCGCGTCCACCACAAACACAGTTGCATATATCTAATCAACCACTAGCGTGCGTTTATTTAGATCACTGCGGTCCTTTTACCTCTGATACTGCGTACAAATACATCCTTTTTGCCGCTTCCTGTGGGTATGGCCACAAAGGAGTGCTGATGCCAGAACTGTCATCAAGGATTTGCGTGTCTTTGTAGGGAGTTTTGCATGTGGTACCCTTCATTCTGATCAGGGTCCTGCGTTCGCCTCACGGGCGTACAAGGAGGCCATGAGAAATTTGGGGGTCCAAGTCAAATTTTCGTCTCCATACCGGCCTGAGGGCAACAGTGTTGTGGAGCGGATGAACCATGACCTAAAGCAATCTTTGACAGCGAGGGTATTAGGTACAGGCCGGAACTGGCTCTCCCACTTGTATGACGTACAACGTGCACTTAATAATCTCCCTAGAAGGTCTCTGGGTGGGAGGACCCCGTACATGATGCTCTTTGGAGTAAGAATGTTTGTCCCGGACCTTGATGGTCTAGACATGGCGGCAGCAGCCGCCCCTTTTGACCTAGATGACCACTGTGCTGTATTGCAGAATCTACAAGAAGCCAGAGACACTCTAGCGAAAGGACACGTACCCTCTACATCAGAAGCTGCGCTCCAGATTCCGGTAGTCGGCTGGCTACCTCGAGTTGGTGACCTGGTCCGTGAGAAGGTGGAGAACAAGAAGGAGTTTGGCCCCTCTTATCATGCACCAGTCCCGGTGCTTGGAGTCCTGGGTACGCGCACAGTTGTTTTACCTCCACTACCTGGTCGCAAGGATAACAGGTACATCTCGATTGACAATGTCAAGCTACAGCGGGTGGCCGATTCTCCATAGTATGACACCTTCAGTTTCTTGCCCTTCAATGCTGAGAAACTCTGTTGTGGTGCCACCCTCTAACATCTTGCCTGAAGTTTCCATTGAGCTTGCAGTTACTGGTCCTTCTGTGCCATCTAATGCTGGTGGTCTACCTGATGATCCTGAGTATGCTTATCCAACAGAAGTACCTTTGCCTCTATTACATTCAACAACAATTGCCCAGTCACACTCTTCCTTTGAAACTGAATCATTGACTTCCACTGCCCCTTCCAAAATTTCTAAATTTTTTGCCTGGTTCAAGAGACATTTTTTGGTTGCACCTTGGACTTACATCTGGCTGGTGCTATTAAGTATTTTTTTGTTCATGTCCATTGGCTTTGTGGTAGTGTTTTTTAAATTGATAAATGGACACTACCTGAATGAACGATCTACAATTCGATTAATTGATGGAACTTTGGCCCCCCATTCCTCATCACACATCATGAAAAGGGACCAGACTTTTGTGAACATCACCGCCTGGCCTGTACGTGATGGAATTGCGTGGGATGCTGTGAACTTTCAAATTCATGGTCCCACCGAAGTGATTAATGTGCCAACTGTTTTTCGTGTTTCTATGGGTGATGTAGTTAAACAAAACATCCGATCGGATGATTGGGATGTGCAAGCGATAGAAACACTGTTTTCTGATTTGAAATATTATGCTGCATTTGATGCTGAGAATTTGTATTTAAATACTGCAAATTGCGATTAACAATTTTGCTATCAACCTTATGGCACACATTTCCTACACAGGGCAAATACCTTTCGGAATTTTGTTAATTTCACTCAGTGGGAACATTGTCTTGTCCCTATGAGTGGCAGTTCTGCCACTTTAGTGAAAAAATTCACTTACTTTTCGGATTTTAGTGTGTCTGACCCTAATTCTTTTTATTTTAAGGTGGCGGTACAACCAGCTTCTAAGGTTAGACTGACACACACCAAATTATTATATTCCAAATCCTTTATGGATGAATTGGCTATTGGAGGTTATGATCTCTGGAAAGCTACTATCGATCTTAAATCGGTTTGGGGAACTAAACCGTGGCAGGTACAGGGAACAGAAGCGCATCGTGCCTGTCTTATCCCAAATCATATGTTATTTTTGAATTCAACTATTTTTCATACCACCTGTTTTGGATTGGCTATATCTAAAAAATTGAACTCCCCCACAATCCCGGATCTGGGTGCTTATCCTAATTGGACGAATCACATAGATCTGTCCCTTACTATGTTGCAGTCCCTCGTCTCCAACACCACCTTCAATACTTCAGCAATTGATCCTGAGGGATGGTTGGTGTGGCAGACGGGTTCAGATTCCTGTCAACGTCGGTTTCTGAATTTGACACCAGGGTATACACAATTGAGAGTAGACCCTCGTTTTCAATCAACACACACGGTAACTAACTACTCGGTAGGTAAGTTATGCCAGTCATGGTTGCAACATTCCACATTGGCTTCAGTTAAGCTACATTTATCAAGATTAAATGACAAAATAGATTTGAATGATTTTGTTAAGGGTCCTGCGAGTGGCAGATCCAAGAGATGGGTTTATGCTATTTACAATGAAGTTTGGAAATTATCGCAAATTGAAGCAGCTTCCAGACTACGTGCTATTGACCAGGCCAATATGGAGAAAGTATTGGCTGTTATAGATAATAGTATTAACACCTTGTCTTCTAGAATTTATACATTAGATAATATTGTTTCATCTGTCGTAGACATTGTGCAAGATGAAGTGTCTGTGTTATATCATGGTCAAAATCAGTTGCGTTCAATTATGCAGTTTGCATGGACCTTGCAAACGTTAAAGGCAGGGAAAGTCCCTTGGGATTACATGAATACTTCTTCGTTATTCCTTCCTTTTAATTTGACCGATAAACAGCAGTTCATGTCCATGAAAGACGCAACTTACGCATTACTGCACATTGAAAAACTAGAACCATTACCTTTTTCTGTTGCTGAGTTGAATTCAGCTGTGTGGCTTGTACACGGATTGATCACGTTGCCTTTCAGTAGGTTTAAGTTCAGTTCGTGCATGCAGCATTACGCCATAGGCAGATATGAACAGCTTGGTAATGCCTTCTTGCACGAAGTATGGACACTTCCTTTCACATATAGATGCGTGAGAGATGGCAAGGAAGTTTATTTGAAAGGTGAAGAATGTACTTCAGCTCCTGATCATTCTGTGGTTTGTAGACATATACAATTATATGGCGCTTGCAATATACACGCTCCTAATTTAGCTTGTGTCCTAAAAGGTATTCCGGTGCCAGTTATAACGTCTTCTTTTAAGCTGCCTGCCAACGGTAGTTATTTGCTTTTAAATAATGAAGCTTGCTGTGGGATGCTCGTGGGTATTCCTTACATAGTCACCGTTTCACAAAGGGTGGTTTGCTGTAGTAACGTCCTTTTCCCACCCCTGCACGGCAGGCTCAATATATCCATCTGGCCGGCGATTCCAACCTTGAACGCAGAGTTCAATAGGATGAGTAGAATAAGAGCTCTTTTGTCTCAAAGAGAAGTTTCTTTGACTTCGTCCCGTGAAACATTTCTTCTTCACATAGCAAACACAGGCACTGAAGTACAAGCTCTTTTAAATACTGACCTCCCCCTACATTTTGGAACGTTGATACAGACTATCTTTAATGCTTCGTCTACGACTGGCCTTGTTCATTTTTTTTAAATTGTCAGCTTAGGCCTCGTGACTTCTTTCCAAACTATTTTTGGTGTGATCCCCGCGTTTTTACATTCTATTTTTTCGAGCATCTTCGGAGGGTTTTCCTTGCTACTAGCTCTTGGGGCCGGGATCCTCTTGTTGATCTGCGCTTTTCGTTATGGCTGCACGCCTGGGGTTACAAGACGGAATGCTCTGCCTGCTACATCTTCGTAGCCAGATGCTTGATTACTATGGCACTTTACCACTGGCGACCTTAAGCGTCAAGTATGGATTGTCATTCCGGTTTGCTTATTTTACCTGTGTGCAGCCTGTCTTTTATTGCCTAGATTGTCCCTTCCAATGGGCTCTGGACTTGTGTCTGTCAAACTTGGTGTCACCTGACCCGGATTTTGATGAACTGATGTGTCCATTACTGGATCATGAGTTTGCTTGTTCTGGAATTGGGTTCATGGCTTTGGGTGCTACACAAGGAGTCCTTGGGAACTGGGATATCGGAGAGGCCGCTATTGAATTCCTTGAACGAAGTTATCTCGAGGATGCTGACAGCTGTCCTGTTATGGTACTGGATGCTCCGATAATTGAGGAACACGTGTGTTCTGTTCCACTACTGAATTGGATGGCAGATACTTTTGCTGGAACGCTCCAATGATTTCCTCTTGGAAGCTGTTGCAACTTATGGTGCATATACCTTGATGGATTGACTGTTTTACATAGTAACGACAGGATGCATCGATAGATGTCAATTTTTTTAATAAAAAAAAAAAATTGTATGTTTTTTTTCTCTGGGACATCGTTTCTATTTTTTTACACAATTTTTTTCTCGAACTTTACACTTACCTGATATGGACTTATAGTTCATGCTCTTGGTTCTGTTCTATATCACTTGAACTCTGCGTTCTTGCTAAGTGCGCCCCTAGTGGTTAGTGATTCGATCAAGGGGGGGTGTTATATGGGTTAGCCACTCCCTATTTACAACACTAAGTTAGCATTACCGAGTCAACTGTTAGAAAGCCAGCTTGCCGTTTCTGCTGCTTTGCACGAGACACTGTTGTTATATGTTATTCATTTTAGAAATGCTTACTCGACTTTGCCTTACAGGATAACAGTTTATTGTTTAACATTCTTAATATAGTGTGCTGCGACCTTCGTCTGTACATCATGTAAAGAACAAGGCTAGGACACTAGACGGTGCAGATTGTTGTGTTCAGATTGATTGTACCACTTTTTAGACATATCATAGATGCAGCTGCCAACATCTGAAGGACAAGTGCCTTTAATATTACAGTACAGAATGTTTTAGTATTCATTCGAACAGAAGAGCTGATGCATGAGAGAGCTAGCTGATCCTTTGATGTGATTCTACTAAGCTGATCTATACGGTATGGGGTACCCCCTGTTAGCCTATGAGACCTTCTATTAGTCTAATAATAATTTATTAGTTGCTAGAGAAAGGAGTGTGGCTGCATACCACTGTCATTATTATTATGATTGCTCCTTTTATTCTGTATGGTATTGTAACAATGCTGATGGTTTTGATCTTAACCATTTGTCTGCTAGTGTTAGCCAAAGTACTACATCTTAGGACGCGAGGTTTATAAAATAAACTCTTTAAACTTTACCGAGTCTGTATTATTCTGTTGTGGACTGTTAAATAAGTACAAACCGGTATTTCGGATGCACACCACTCCTGAGAAATATCTAAGTCACATGTTCTGGGTTGTCTATACATTGGGACCGCCTAGCTAGATCTAGGCTAACGAATGGGACACAAAGCTAGTCGGATATGGGGTTCTTGGTTCTGAGGGGAGTTTCTGGTACACCACAATTCTCTGAGGTCCTGGTTTCCTGCGCATAGTTCTGTGCATACGCAGAATCCCTGCAACACTACCACCTTCAAACCTAGATCAGTGTTTTATCCAAACCTCCCACATGATAACATAGACACATTTCATGAGGTGGTCACAAAAGCGTTACAATAATACAAACACAAAAGGAGTTTGAAAGGGTCTATGGCATTTAACTTTTCATTGAAACAAAAAGAAATTCTTTTATCATTGGCTAATGATGATAAAGACATTGTGGTGCGCCCTGCTGACAAAAGGGGTAACATCGTGTTGCTGAGTAGGGAAATGTATATATCGGAGGCACAGAGACAACTGAACAACAGTGTATTTTAGAGCAGGTGTAGCACCGGAACCTACAATGACAGCGTTGTGTACACATGGGGTAAACTGTCTGCATGGCAACAGCAAGGCATCATTGAATGGGAGGAATATCTGTTTCTCAAAAGAGACTATCTGAAACTACCTGTAATGTATTTTCTCCCTAAAGTGCACAAGGATGCTAGGGTCCCTCCTGGGAGGCCTATTGTATCTTCCAATGGAAGCGTATTCGAAAATATCTCAAAATACGTACACCATTTCTTGAGAGATTATGTAACTAAATTGCCATCACATGTTAGAGATATGAAGGATTTTTTGTGTAAAATAGAAGGTATCGTGTGGGAAGATACGTACATGTTTACTACTATAGATGTAAACTCCCTTTACACAATAATTGACCATGACCAGGGAATCAGGGCATGTACTCATTTCTTGAAGGAGAGACACATCAATTATCTAGCTCATACCAACATGCTAGTTGAAATGATGTACTTGTGCTTACTCAATAACATCTTCATGTTTAATGGCGATCTATACCAACAGATCCTGGGAACAGCCATGGGCACATGTTTTGCCCCCAGTTTCGCCAACCTGTTCCGCGGTCTGTGGGAGGAAGAAATGAGAGAAGACGCAAACCTTACGCCATACTTGGAAAGTGTTGTAGTGTGGCTCCATTTCATAGACGACCTTTTCTTAATATGGAAGGGGAGTACAGAGGAAGCACTTGAGTTTATTGATGTATTGAACAAAAATCCCTACAATATTACACTTACACATACTATGAGCAAGAAACAGATAGATTTTTTAGATGTCAATGTTTCAGTACAACAAGGTTCCATTGAAACTAGTCTATTAACCACAGTGTTAAACCATGAGGCAAGGTGGAAGCAGAGGTTTTACCGGTGATTAAGCCTCTTATGGAGGAGAAACACGTTGGGTTTTTGGACCTGTGCAAGCTTTCTACATGGAATTAAAGCATCTTTTGGAACCTGCAGCAAGGTGTCAGTGTTCCTTACTTGAAAGGCAAGTCTGGAGTTGTTGGAATTATAAATATATATATATATAAACTCTGTAGCTTGCACGGTATTAATATTTTTACCTTGTTTTCTTGCTCAGATTATAGTGATATATTTCGCCATGTCACGTTATCACAATGGTCACCTATTGATACTCGTTAATATTCTGTCATCTTAAGATGGCCGCCCGGTTCTTTGTGTCGCTGATTTTTACTCATATCCTTCGCCAGGTATTGCATACTATGGAGCGGGAGATTTAAAGAAGTTATTGCTTGAGTATTCAACTTATCTACGACTGCGACCAGAATTAAGCTAGAGATATTATTTTATTTGGGTGAGTGCATTTAGGACACAATATTTTTCTTTTCTAAATTGATATGTTGTTGCTTCTTGTTATTATAAAGAATGGTCTGGTGTTCTACTCCCCATGAGCATATATCTTTAAGAGCATTGATTTATAGTACTTGATTCTATGAGTGTCACTTGGTCTGTGCGAAATATCTTTGATTATTTTGGCTGTCAGATTAATTTATTAGTTTTGAAATTCGAATATTATGCTTATGTCTCACCTATGCAGGGCAGCCTTTCCCCTTTTGTTAAATAAACACGTTGCACATTATTTATGCAACACTTGAGAACATCTGTTGTTTTTCATAATTGAATATTCATTTATGATACTGACCTCTTATCCTTCTCCAATAGATATTTTTTGCTCGTTATATACAATATTTAATCAATTTTTAATTAAAACACTTGCTTTTATAAATTTTTCGATAGGTATTGAATATTATTGAATGAAGGTCTACATATACCCTCACCCAGATATAAGGCTTTGTTCCTTAACTGAGGAAACTCCATGAAATAGGTCATTTGTTTGGTAAGTCTTATATGGCCAACAATATTCCTTTTTAATGCACATTTAAGTTATTGATATGCATCTATTATAAACTAGGTTCTTGCGCATCATGCTTGCTTCGGAAGCAATAAGTTACTAATAAATAATTTGTTTGATGCTCGGTGTTTGTGACGCTGAAAGTATCTGTGAATCATATGAGTAATATGGTTTGTAAAAATGATCTCAGGGACTAGTAATAATGTTTTAATCCAATAAAGTGTATAAATGTATTAACAATTAATCAGGCAAAAATTTGAATGAGCTGTATTTTCTGAAATGTATTTTATAATATGCTGGTCTATAGGTTCTGCTCTCTCTTCTTGTAAAAATTTCTTTATACTTTTGGTACTGTGATTTATGTGGCAATGACCACATTCACATAAACTGATATTGGTTTTGGGATCTTTTATGTTTTATGATACGACATGAATTATCAATGAGATACTATGACCATATTATGAGCTCTTTTGAACATTGCATTCATTATATACATGGTAATGAAATTGTAGAGTGATAGGCACTTAAACTTCATATAACAGTGAATATATATTTTTTGTTATATAGGCCCTTCTTCTTTTAGTGTGAACTTATTATTGACATTTTATTATTAGACATGCCGTACATTTGGTAATATTTTCTGTAAAAATTCAACTTTGTAAAATGGTTTGTCTTTGCATGTACATATATATGTTGGTGTTTTGGGTATTAGCATTTAAAAAACCTTGCAAATTCACTTAAAAAACCATAGGTTTCACACATGTTATAGTTAGCTGGACATTTCACTCATGAAAAACCATTGAAATTCACCCGTTATAGTTAGTGCAGGCAACTATAACTCACGCGACCGCAATCCTCTGCTGATGACGTCAGATATTACATCACTGATGACATATGTGTCTTTCTAAAAAAAAAAAATTTGCAATATATGTATAGCTAAAAATTAATGGAAGTAGACATGAGTAAATAAGTGTCTAAATACAGTGATGTAATATCTGACGTCATCAGCAGAGGATTGCGGTCGCGTGAGTTATAGTTGCCTGCACTAACTATAACGGGGGAATTTCAATGGTTTTTCACGAGTGAAATGTCCAGCTAACTATAACATGTGTGAAACCTATGGTTTTTTAAGTGAATATATATATATATATATATGTGTGTAAAATGTGGTGTTACTGGTTGGGGGTGAAACCCTACTCAAGCAGCAACCACAACTGATTTCATGGTAAAGTCAGGGCAGGGCGGCAGAGCAGCAATCCAGGAAGGTAGCAGTCCAGCAAGGCAGTTGTCCAGAAGGGCAGCAGTCCAGCAGAACAGCAGTCATTTCAGCAGCACAGCAGTCCTTCTTCCCAGCAGGGACTTCATTGGACCAGAAGTGTACTGAAAACTTGGTGTCTGAGGTCTAATAGTTATACCTGGCTCTTCCTTTGAAGTGTGAGAAGTTTTGGGAGGTTTCCCTTTGAAGCCAACAGGCTTTGTGCCTTACCTGCCTCGGCTCCAGACTAACTACAGGGGATATGCAGCCCTTTATGTGGAGGTAGGACACAGCCTATTCAAGTGCAAGCAGGGCTGTGCCCAGCTCCACCCTCCCATCCTGCCAGTGATGGCCATATAGGCACACCTTAGCTGTAAATTGTGTGTGGCGGTCTAGGAGGAATACACAAAGCCCAACTGTCAGCTTCGCCTAGGCACATGACCCAGAGAAAGGTTACAGGCACCAAATGGCTAAGGCAGGAAAATGTCAACTTTCTAAAGGGGGCATTTTCTAAATTTAATTCAAAATCCATTTTTACCGTAAGATAGGAATTTTCATTACAATTTCAAAGACACCAAACACAAACTGTTTACCTGTTCCCTCTGGGAAATTATAGCATATTAAATGTAATAAGGTACCCCAATTGAATCCTATGAGAGAGGCAGGCCTTGCAGTAGTGAAAAAACAAATGTAAGAGTTTTTAGCTGCAAGGAGTTGTAAAACTTAAAGGTACATGTCCAACTTTTAAATAAACTGCACCCTGCCCTCAGTGCTGTCCAGGGCCTTCCCCAGTGGTTACTTATATGTATTAAAAAGGAAGGTTAAGGCCTTGGAAAAGGTTTATTTTGCCAGGTTGAAATCACAGTTTAAAACTGTACACATAGGCTACACTGGCAGTCTTGGGACATGTTTAGAGGGCGACTTAAGTGTTATGTTATTTGTATTTCTAACGTGCACAGATACTCCAAGAGTGTCCCGGCGCGAACCTTGAGAGATGGAAAGGGCCAGATTAAATAAAAAGGAATGTTTTCAAGTTTTTTTTTTTTAAATGAATGGGGCCTGAATACTACAGAGAGCAAGAGGCAGCGAGTTCCATGCTAGAGCAGCTTTCAGAGCAAGGGAACTGCCACCCGTCCTTTGCAAACGTAAACAGCCAAAAGGTGAGCTGTAGAGCGCAGTTGTTTTGAAGGAGTATAAAAGGAGAAGCGCTTTTGAAGATAGATTGGTCCTAGGGCATGAAGAGCGTGATGAGCTATGACTAGGGATTTAAATGTAACCCGTTCTGCTACGGGCAGCCAGTGAAGAGCACGTAGATGTTGTCTCACGCTGCTTCTGGCTGCTGCGTTCTGAACTACTTGTAGTTTACTAATCAGATATCCCGGGGTGCCAACATACAGAGCATTGGCATAGTCTATTCAAGATAGAATAAGGGCTCGGGTAACCCTTTCCGGCCCGGAAGAAGACGAAGAAATCTTCTGAGAATTTGTAGTAACTCGAAGCAACTTCTTGATCTGGGTCGAGAATGTAAGGTTCTCCTCAAACCAAACCCCCAGATTCATAACGGGTTGCCCTGTTGAGGCTGGCAGAGCAGAATCAGACGGCCAGAGTGTTTCTCTAAACTGAGGGGGAAACTTTCCAAAGAGGAGGATTTCCGATTTCTCATCCTTGCATTTAAGTTGTGCAGAGGCCAGCCATTGAAAAACTGTGGTCAGACAATGTTTTGCGGCAGATGTGGAGCCCTCATTTTTCCCCATGTAAAGATGAGCTGGGTGTCATCAGCGTAAGTAATGATTTTTTCCCCCAAGTCCTCTGCCAGTTGAACCAGGGGGGTAACATAAATATTAAAGAGGAGAGGACTTAGGGAATATACCTTACTCAGTATTCATATTCAGTTGCACCCCTGTAGACCC
Organism: Triturus cristatus; assembly: GCF_964204655.1. Taxonomy (NCBI): domain Eukaryota; kingdom Metazoa; phylum Chordata; class Amphibia; order Caudata; family Salamandridae; genus Triturus; species Triturus cristatus. The sequence continues at coordinate 1,579,476,922 of NC_140590.1, forward strand.
CTGTAGACACTCTCTGTGGTGAGGTGTTGCGTCCGGTCCTCCAGAAAAGATTTAAGCCAGCCCCAAAGCGTGCCAGATATGCCAATTTCAGCAAGTCGGGTAAGCAGCAATGAGTGGGGAACCGTGTCGAATGCCGCCGAGAGGTCAAGCAGAATCAGGGCTGCCCTCCTGCTGGCATCCAAACAATCTCGGATGGCCTCCGAGACTTCAACCAGAGCTGATTCAGTGCTATAGGAGGCCCTGAACCCTGATTGAGCTGGATGTAAGAGGCCTGAGCTTTCGCTGAACTCGGTCAGCTGTCTGGTAACCACTTTTTCACATACTTTAGCCACACTAGGCAAAAGGGAGATAGGACGATAGCTCACCGGGCACAGAGGGTCAAGTGATGGCTTTTTTAATAAAGGTAGAATCTTGGCCTGCTTCCAGGCTGCCAGGACAAGAGCCTCCTGAAGGGACATATTACTGAGTCTGTTAACTTCCGGGTTAACAGTTTCCGCGACAGCGGCCAAAAGTCTGGCAGCACAGGGGTCCGATGGGGAGCCTGATTAAGAATTCTAAGTGAGCTGGGCAGGTCAATGGGGACGAAGGCAGCTAAAGATTGGGGGGGAGGAACAGGTGGAACCCCTGAGCCCAAGGGGGCACCTGTGTCCCTATTACATGAAGTAAAAGACACCTGTATAGTGTGAATTTTCTCCATGAAAAAGCTGGAGAGATTTTCACACCAGGAGTTTGAGGATGGGGCATGCTCAATTGTGCTTTGGGTGCCAGGAAACTATGGACAATGAAAAAAATGTCCTTGGAGTTATTCCTGACTGAATCAATTCGAGTTGCGTAGTAAAGGCTTTTAGCATGTGCTATGGCAGTGTAGTAAATGTTTTGTTTATTCCTCAGCATAAGTTTAGTCCCAGGGCAATAATCCTTACGCCAGACTCGTTCCAGTTTTTTGCACTCCTGTTTTAATTCCCTCAAAGCGGACGTAAACCATGGTTTAGAGGGAGAATCCCTGGAATGCCTATGAAGGGTGGTTGGGATATGAGATCCATGGTATTTGAGATTGGGTCTGAAGGCCGCCAAGACCTGGCTGAACTCATGCGGGTCAATTCTTGCAAAAGCCGGCTCATGAGACGGGGAGTTGACATCTGCCGTTACACAGGAAAAGTAAGTCAGGAAATGATCGGACCAAGGTACCGCGATGGGAGCTTCGACCAAGATGGGAAAGTTAGAGCAGATAGGGTCAAGGATATGACCCCCTAAATGCGTCAGGAGGCTGACCCATTGGGTAAGCTGGGCAAGGTTCAGTGTATCTAAAAACTCTAGGGTATCCCCCGCATCTGCCTGGTCAAGGTGAATATTCAGATCCCCAAGAACAATGTAGTGGGAGAAGCGGAGTGCCCAGGGAATAATAACATCCCCCAGTGCTTTAAGAAAGGCATCTGCCGGACCCGGGGGTCTATAGATCAAGGAGCCTCCCAATCTAAAGTGTGCCAAAATGCTGATACTAAAATCCAGTGTTTCGCAATCCCCCCACGATGTGGCTTCGACCCGTTGGAGGACCCACTTGTCGCTATATTTAATGGCCACCCCTCCCCCTCTCCCTTTGTGCAGTCGAGTCTAGAAATCCTGTAGCCATCATGGATGGCCAACGTAACTGTGGGCTTAGAGAGCTCATCCAGCCAAGTCTCCATGATAAACACGAGGTCAACTGGCTTGTCCACAAGAAGATCAAAGACATCCTAATGGTGCTTCTTGAATGAACACATATTAATTAGGGCAGAATGAATTAGTGGCTCCTGCTTGCCCCTACTAGTAGAACTGAGACGTGCAGTGCAAGTAGAGCCAACACCCAGATTGAAGCCACAGTTAGGACAGATGAAGTAATTGCACTCTAGCACATCCCACCTACTAGTGTGAGGGCAGGGAAGAGGGTGGAGTGTCTGTAGTTGCTCACCACTATAACACCACCGGTCTCCAGGATGGGGAGCATGGCCGGCAGCATGGCTGGCGCTGACCGCTTCTGGGATGCTGAAGGGCGTAGACAGGATTGCCTTAGGCACAATGAGTGCTTCAGGCCCACCAGTAGCATTTAATTTAAAGGCTCTGGGTAGACGTAGTACCACTTTGCTAGGGACTTATAAGTAACCTAAATATGCCACTGGAGATAAACTAACGTTGCCATGTTTTACGGAGTGAGCACATGCATTTTAGCACTAATTAGCAGGGGTAAAGGTTGCAGGGTCCTAAGGCCAGCAAACAAACGAGCTCATCAAAACTGGAGGACGAATGCAAAACATTTTGTGGTAGACCATGATGGAGCGGGTAGTGCAAAAGTTTGTATACCTCCTCTATTCTGCATGAAAATACTAATTAAATAATCTATTAACTATAATATTATTAAACGAGTTTGCATGTTTATTAACCAACATTATTAACATTCGAATTACACGTGGGATTTGCATGGCTAAAATAACCTTTATGACTAAAATCTGTACGCATATTAACAGTAGTATATGTGGTAATTAGAATACTGCATGATGTATGTTGCTTTTGTAATGTTGCCCAAGAGGAGGACCGAAAAGGTGAAAATAATGGCTTTAAATGTTGCTATACGCTAGATAAATACAAGCACATAGAGGGATTAGTAAGGGGTAAACATTAGTTTCATTATTTCTATGTACTAATTACTCTTTTGTATTTGTTTCGCTTAAGTTAGCATTTGGGCCTAAGTCCAAGATGGCTGCTGACACCACACGACGAAACGGCCACTCTTCGACGGAGTGAGCTGCGCAGGCGCAAAGAAATCTCCCAAACCTTGTAGCGACCTTTGTACCGAATGTCTCCGGTCAAGGATGTAGCACGGGACGTCTGCCAAAACCAGAGAACAATCAACCTTACAATAAACCGGAACAAGCCGACTTTTGGACAAACTCATGACCTCACCCCTCGAACTGAACTGAAAACTTAAAACCTACATCGGACGATCTCAACCAGCCAATCACGACTGTCCTAAAATATTAAATTTTATCACCTTTATTTCATTGTATTATAAAAAGGATAGTAGAATAGAGAGGGCACCCACGTTGTCGCATCACCTTTGCTTCCTATTTTGCGCTAAGTTACGTTGCGTTTTCCTGAATCTTTGAGGGTCCAGATGCTTCCCGCTCATCTGATGACTGCAAACTTTTCCTAAATCTACGGGCAATGATAGATGCTTGCAGGTTTCTGGTCTTTTGCTGATCTTTGGGACTGTAACGTGCCGAGCAAAGAACTTTGAGCTTTGGCTTGCTTTCGGACGATTTACGACAAAATTATGCAGAGCCAATGAATTAGAGGACTCCAAATAGCCAGATTAGGTAAATATGATATTCTGCAATTTACTCAAAATTTGATATAACCTTTCTAAATTTTGACGAGACAAATGCAAATTCAAATCATTATGAAATTTTAGATAAACAATTATTGATTAACGAGAATTCATGAGTTGTGAGTTTCATTTAAAAGATAGATTCTGAAGTCTTAAAATGTGCTTTAGCTGGTTCTAAATCACCATCAACCAATCCAACTAATTTGGTCCATTGACTGAAGTGGGAGGAGTGCCTTGATGTTTTAGGATTAAGGATCTGTAGGCGAAAGGGCGTTAATGTATATTTTGTAAATGACTTTTCCTTCCCTATAGGTTATAAGGTGTTCCCATCACATGTCCGGCGCTTGAATCACTCATCCCTCCTGTGCGTGCAGACCAGTGTGGAAGTAACGTATGAGTGTTGGTGTTATGGGCCCCACCAATGACTGCATGTGTGAATGAGTTAGTGTGACGTCGGGTCTGTGACGCAGGGAGGATACCGGTACGGGCTGTTTCCCCGTTGCTAGGGTTTTTGCGCTGGATCAGTTTTTCTGGTAGGAAGATGATGGTTTTTATTGATTTGGTTTGGTGATTATTGCTTGTAAATTGCTTATTGATTATTGATTGTGGGAAAGTATTGGTTTATGTATTAACACTCTATGTTGCGTCGCGTCGGGTTGTATGTTGTTTGACGGCTTCTGGGATGTAGGAAGTCGGAAGTTTGCAACGGTTCTGTAGTAGAGCAGAGGTAAGCGCTGCTCTCGGGAAAGACAGAATTGTTGTTGCCCTGTAGGTACACTGGGAAAACGTGTAACGATTGGAGTTGCACGACGCATTGTCTGGGTTCGATTCGGTAACATCGTCGTGTGTTGCTATTAGGGACATTTTCTGTATGTAAGAGGTGTATGGGTAGCGAAAGTCACCTGTGAAATTTTGGTCTTAGGTACCAGGAGTCCAAAAGGCACTCTGATTACGCTTATCACTGGAAAGGTAATAGGTGTTCCCTAAGCTTGTTAGAAGGATAAAGTAGAGGGAAGTGCTACTTTATTAACAAGTGTAATAATTCTGTAGTAGGACAGACTGTCCGCTGTTCTCGGGAAAGACAGAATTCTGTGTGAATGAACTACATTTTCCGTATGAAAGTGCGTGAATGAAATAGCATTCAGGTTAATTGTGAAACTCTGGTTTTATTTCTCAGGAGCAGAGCGTCTCCAACTAGGTGTCTTAATTCTGGAGAAACGGTTAGCTAATGCTTGCAAGAAGGGTGAAGTAGAGGGATGTGCTACTTTATCAACGGAATTAACGATTCCGTAGTAGGGCAGAGGTAAGCGCTGCTCTCGGGAAAGACGGAATTCTTGTAAGAAAGGTCATTAACTATTCCTTTGTTAGCAAAACAGATAATGGTGGCATTTTTATGTCGTTACTAACAGATTTGTAAGTTAAAAGAACGTAAGGAGTTTACCGAGAATTTTTTTTGTAAAGGAGGGGTCAGCAGAAGCAGGAGTAGCGAGAAAAGCTGACATCAGAAAGACCGCGCTGGGATTGGTTAGTCAGTAAGAAACATAGATGCTCCTGATTGTTGCGTTAGTGTATGCCGCGCTAGGAGTGGAGAATTACAGGGTGACCTAGACGCTCCGGATTGGTGCGTTAGTGTGAGTCGCGCTGGGATTGGAGAATTACAGAAGTGACATATACGCTCCGGATTGGTGCGTTAGTGTGAGTCGCGCTACGATTGGTTAAGAACAACAGAATAGTCGTAGGGAAAATCTAGCGATACACGGAAGACAAAATGATGTATTACGATCCACCAGAAAAAGAGAAAAAGTCCTGGTTTGGATAGATCAAGAGTTTATTCAAAAAGAACAAACCGATTGGGACTAGAGAGGGACAATTGCTTCCTCCACCGAAATCGCCCGCATCCTTCATGGTTGTGAAATACGGATATCATACTTGTATTTGGTTAGACAATTGGGCAAAGTATACAAAAGATGATGGAGTTTTGGCATTTCCAGAACATGGTTCATTTAATTTAGCGGTTTTGAGGAACTTGAGAGTAAGAATGATGAATCTAGAACCGAGACCTAGACCAACAAAGTTCGAAGCATTGACTGAATGGGAAGACGAGATGCATGCGAGAGAAAGACAGAGGAGTAGCGGAAGGTATAGGTACATGTTTGGTAGATCACATGGACAGGAGAATCATTATGACAGAATGAGGAGATGGCGAAGTGCAAATATGACTGATGGTTTGTTTCCTGTGAGACATGCTGAAGACGTTAGTGGAAGGAAATGTACAGAAATGAGACATAATATAGAATCGGGAGGGTATGGAATGCATGAATCGGAGGATGATGTTCTTGACGACATGTTTTATAAAAAATCAACCAGATTCTGACATGTTGACACCAAGTGCCCCAATGAGAGAGACTTTGAGAAACATAAAAGTTGAATCAGTAACCCAAGAGATAGGGAGAAATAATTCTTCCAGAGAAATAGAGAGAAAACAGAATGGTAAAATGAGTAATGAAAATTCGGCAGAACTAGCGAAAACCACTTTAAAGTTAACTGAAAAGATTAGGGAATTGACTAAAAACTTAGAAGCTGTGACTGTTCCTGTAACTATAGGTCCTGTAATGCCTATTTTTGATAAACAAAAAGATAATGAGCATTGTCTAATGGTCCCTTATAACAGTAATAAACCGATTGAGAAGGAAAAATTCAGACGAGAACCCATGGAGACAAACAGTAAGTACGTCAGAACAGAGTACGCCTAAATATTTGACAGTAAATCCAGGTTTAGTGGAAAGACTGATAATGACTACAGAATCTGTATCCGAAACTCCAAGAGACCCAGAACGAGATAATGAGGAACAACCAGTAGGTCCTACTTCAGAAGAATTAAGCGTATGGTTAAGAAGTTTACAGAGAAAAGAAAAATGAAATGGGTATAGATATGGAAAGAGTGACAGGCTTACAGAAACCCTACAGAGTAGATTTTTCTGAAAAAGATATTGAAAATATGAACACCACAGGAAGAATAACTCAGATTAAAGACATAATCATTTTGTTGAGAAAATGGGGAGATGTAGATATATGGAAAAGTAGATGGTTTAGAAAACGAGATGATGCTTCAGATAAAACATTCGCAGCTTTCCCCGTAAGAGAAAAAGAAAAAGTAGTGACAAAATGTCCTATGGGAGAAATTCCAGGAGGAGGATATGTACATGTTGCTTGGACTAGGCGATATTTTTCATTTACCAATGATTTCCCTCGGCTACGTGAAAAGCCAGTCGAGTGGTATAGGCAAGTGTATAGGTTTGTAAAATTATCAAAAGTTTTGTGGATTGATCTAAATAGTCTATTTGACATAATAGTACCAGCAGATCTATGGACAGAGTGTAAATTAATGATAAATTGGCCTACACAAGAATACCCTAGGGATCCAAAAACGGGAGCCCCTGACCCGGAAGTCATGAAAAAAAATGAACAAGTAAATGTTTTCCTGAAAAACAAAGTACCTCCCAAAGAGACTGATTAGGTAAAAATAGACAGAACTCATCAATAAACTAAGGAGTCAGTACACGCATACTATGAGAGGTTAATCCTTGGCTTTAAGCAGTTTAGTGGTGATGAAAATTTAAGTGAGAAAGATTTAAGTCATTTTGTATACAGATTTGTATATGGTCTACATCCAGAAATTAGTGAAATGATTAAACAGCATACAGTGGATTGGCAAAATAAGAAAATAGATGAAGTACTAAGACATGCAAAATATTTTAGTGATGAAATTGAAGCTAAGCAGCGTAAATTCAAAGAAAAGGCTATGTGGGCACAGGTAAAAGTGGCAGAAAGACAGGAAGCTCAGCTGAATGAACAAGCAAATAGTGCAGGACCAAAACCTAAATTTAATGCTGGAAAAGGAAAGGGACAATTCAATATAGAAGAAGCCAAAAAGAAATGGCCATGTCACAATTGCGGAAGAATAGGGCACTGGAAATCTGAGTGTAAATTTCCCCCGAATACTAATAGCGATAATGCATCATTGAATCCGCAGGTGCAGAAAGAGGTGAGTTGTCAACCGCAGAGACAGCAGCAGGTTGTTACCCAACAGAATCAGGCGCCAAAGCCGCCTTTTCCACCGAGCGTAAATTCACAGAAATACAGTAATGAGACAGGATTCTACAACGCAGAACAGGTAAGTAAGCTGCCGCGCGCTAGCGCTGTTTCGCAGTATTGGCTACAACGCGATGAGAGTGAGTCAGAAGAAGGTTATTGATGGTGCCGAAGGGAGGAAGAAGAGTGAGTACTTGGCGCAACTCTAGAAGTAGACCAGACTTGCCCTTTTGTGGACAGAAAGGTAAATTATGAAAATATTACTTTCCTAGTAGATACTGGTGCTACTCGATCAACTGTTCGGTCAGCTGATGTTAAGAACCTTCCTCTCTCGGACGAAACAATCCAAGTGGTTGGAGTATCCAACAGACAAATTAAAACGTACCTCACAGAACCAGTAAAAGTCAATATAGGGAAATTTTCCGAAATGCACCGCTTTGTCGTGTGCGATTCAAGTCCTGTAAATTTGTTAGGAAGAGACTTACTGTGCAAGATGAATTGCACCATATTTTGTACCCCTGATGGTATAGCATTTGAGACCCCTGATGAAGACATACTGTATAAAATGACAATGGCTAATACGGAAACTGAGATTACTGAAGCCTTTGCTGTATTCAACCCTTTCAAACTACCAAAAGAATTGAAACAGACAGTAAAAGCAGAAATCTGGGATTTCACAGGAGAAGATGTAGGATTAATGAAAAATGTGGATCCCGTAAAAATAACAGTGAAAGAAGGAATAAGCTACCCAAATGTTCCACAATATAAATTGACACCCGAGATAATTGAAGGAGTTACTCCATAATCGAGAAAATGTTTAAACAAGGTATTTTGAGAGAAATAATGAGTAGTCCATGTAATTCACCAATTATGGGACTGAAAAAGCCTAATGGAAAGTTCAGAATAGTGCAAGATTTGAGAAAGATAAACAAAATTGTTGTGTCATGTTGTCCTATTGTACCAAATCCATCTGTGATTTTGTATCAGATTCCACATGATGCAGAATGGTACACGGTGATTGATCTGTGTCATGCTTTCTTTTCCATCCCGTTGCATCATGATAGCCAGCAAATGTTTGCATTCCGTTTTAGCGAACGTATTTTGGCATGGTGCCGAATCCCACAGGGGTATACAGAAAGCCCCTCAATATTTAATCAGATATTGAAAAAGTCCTTAGAAGACCTAGAAATGCCTGAGAATTCAGTGCTAGTTCAATATATTGACGACCTACTTGTGGCGTCGAGAAGCTTGTGTAATGGACACCATAGCATTGCTAAATCATTTGGCAGATGGAGGATTTAAAGTATCCCCATCCAAATTGCAATTTTGTCAGAAAGAAGTACAATATTTAGGCCACAAAATTGAAAAAGGACTGAGGAAAATACCTACAGACAAAATCAAGATAATAAAAGGAATGAGAGCTCCAATGACACAAAGAGAAGTGAGAATGTTTCTTGGAATGGTTGGATATTGTCGTCAGTGGATAAGTAACTTTTCCTTGATTGCAAAACCTTTGGTACGCCTGACGAGAAGTGATGTGAAAGACCCCATTGACTTAAACAGGGAAGAATTAGCAGTTTTTAAACAATTGAGAGACAGTTTGTGTGAAGCGCCAGCATTAGGAATGCCTGATTACGATAAGGAGTTTGAATTGTACTGCAGTGAAAGGAATGGATGTGCACTCTCTGTACTAATACAGAAACATAGAAAATTGAGAAGACCAATTGCATATTTTTCAGCTATGCTAGACCCTGTAGCTGTAGCGCTGCCAGGTTGTTTGAAAGCAGTAGCTGCTACTTGTAAGAGTCTGGAACAGAGTGAAGGAATTGTGATGGGATATCCTGTGTGAGTGTTTGTACCTCATGATGTGGCAATCCTTTTAACAAGGAGTCACACTCAGTTCATGACACATAGTCGGCTGACTAAATATGAGAAGGTCATATTAGGTGCAACGAATGTGAGCATAGTGAGATGCTTGAATGTGAATCCTTCAACGTTACTGCCTGATGCTGAGAATGTAGAAGTCAGAGACGAAGTGGATCATGATTGTTTGGATGTACTTGATTTCTATACCAAACCACGTCCTGATATAAAGGATGTACCTTTGTCAGAAAGTGACTTTGTTATGTTTGTGGACGGGTCATGCTTGAGAACAGATGAAGGAATTCTAAGTGCAGCATATGCAGTATGCACAGTTGCAGCGGTAATGGAAGCATCTTACCTGAAGGGAGTAAAATCAGCTCAGGTTGCTGAACTTGTAGCCTTAACTAGAGCATGCAAATTGGGAAAGAATGTGAGAGTGACTGTGATAACTGATAGTCAGTATGGCTTCAGTGTTGTGCATGATTTAGGTCAGATATGGCTGCAGAGAGGATTTCTGACTTCAAGTGGAACTCCTATAAAGAATGCTGAGGTGGTTGGGAAGTTGCTTGAGGCGATACAGCTGCCTAGGCAATTGGCCGTTGTGAAATGTGCTGCTCACGCTCAGACGGGAGACTATGTCGCAGTTGGTAATAAGTACACCAACGATATGGCTCAATATTGTGCTCGTAATCAGAATTCGATCAACAGGGCGAAAGAAAGGGAAATTAATTCTTGTCCCCTATTGTTTACTAACATTGTGAGTACCTGGGAAGAAGTGAGGCAACTGCAGGAAGAAGCAGGAGATGAATAAATGAGACAATGGGTAACAGCAGGATGTGTACCAAGAGAAACAGATCATGTGTGGGTCTATCGAGATGGAAGACCAGTCATACCTGATAGCATGGTGTCTGTCATGGCACGGATGTATCATGGACAAGCACACATAGAGAGAGATGCCATGGTTAGGTCGTTTAAGCAAACATGGTACAATGCAAAATTCAGACTTGTAGCTGAGAGCCTTTGTCAAAGATGCCTTATATGTCAGCAGTTCAATCCTGGAAGGAAAACAGTGGTAAGTCTAGGAACAATAGGTCGAGAAGGAGGGCCTTTCACCATTATGCAGATTGATTTCATTGAAATGCCTCCCTGTAACAGGTTGAGATATGTTCTAGTGATGGTCTGTTTGTTTTCTAGATGGGTAGAGGCATATCCCACAAGAAGAAGTGATGGAATCACAGTAGCAAAATTGCTTTTGAGGGAATTCATCCCTAGATTCGGGTTCCCAGTCACAATTGAGTCAGATAGAGGAAAGCATTTCCATAATGAGATCATGAAGTTGATTTGTGAAGCATTGAATGTACAACAGAAACTACATTGTGCCTATCGCCCGAGGCTTCTGGTGTGGTGGAACAAATGAATGGCACCATTGAAACCGATTGGGAAAAATGTGTTTAGCCACAGGTTTGAAATGGCCTGATGTCTTGCCTCTAGTACTCATGACTATTAGATCTATTCCAGATAGGAACACAGGGCTGAGTCCCCATGAAATTGTCATGGAAAGAGCAATGCGACACGTTTTCATACCAGTCAACAAGCTGTTGCCTATAACTGATGACTTGGTGTTGGATTACTGTAAGGGGCTGGCTGACGCAGTTCATTCTGTGTTTCAAAGGTTGGATCGGAAGCTACCACCCTTGAAAAGAAGCAAGCTCATGATCTGAGCCCAGGAGACTGGGTGAGAATTAAAGTACACAGAAGAAGGAACTGTCTGGTCCCACGTTGGGGAAAACCACGACAAGTGATTTTGACCATAACAACAGCGGTGAAGTGTGCTGGAATAAAGAACTAGATTCATGCTAGTCACACATTGAGAATTCCAAATCCAGTGGATAACAAAGAAGGAGAATATTTTGAAGAGTCAGAGACTAGTTCTGAATCGGATGCTGAAGAAGCAAGAACAAGAGAAAATCCTGAAAGGGGGGTGTCAGAACCAAATTTGACCGTTGCCCCAAAAAATATTCCCTTGAGAAGAAATTTATAAATTTCTGATACCAGCTCAGACTCCGAGGCTGAACAAGCACAGGTACATTGGAGAAAAGAGCAAAGCAGTAAAGAGACAATCAAAGAGATTGTTGATAAGGAAGTTCCTGATGGAAAGCTGAGTGAAATTCCACCTGAAATAATCAAAGTAGATGAACAGGTGCCAGATACAGAAAGTGAGGGAAAGATTCTTGCGGAAGACCCCCGAGGAGTTGTAGGGAATTCGAACATCCAGTTAGAAGAAGGCATAGTTAGTCAGCAGGACGATTGTGTGCAAGAACCACGAGGAGGGACAGAAGTAGGGAAAATAAAAGAAGTGGTGGAAAGAAGAACAGCTGAAAGCAAAAAGCAAGTTGAAACAGAATCAGATGATAGTGATGAAGAAGTACCAGAAGGTCGAGTCCTGAGAAAGAAAGCATGGAGAGCTGAGAAGAATGATAAAGGAAATAAATCAAAAAGACCAGCAAGAGATGAAATTTGGCCAAACAAAATAAAGAGATTGAGATACCGACTGACACAAGCGAATTCACCAAGAGCAGAACAAGTGAATGAAGTTTCTAGTCAAGAAAAACCGAAACATGAGAAAATAACTACAGCAGAGGAAAACAAAAGAACGAGAAAACCTAACCAGAAGTATAAGTCGCCGGAATAGACATATTTGGCCTTGCCTGAAATAAAAGAAGAGGCGGATAGCCAAGAAAATCCAGAGGTGACTGTACCAGAAGTGGTTGAGGAAGATGAAGAATCGGAAATCCTGAGAGTCATCTTGTCTGATATTGGAGAAGAAACGGATGTTCAGGAAGTTCTGTATCAAGATATGAGAGAAAAGTGAAAGACGATCAAACGCCAAACTGAATAAGACAAAAGTGCTGCTAATGGAAAGACAATAAAATCCGGAAAAAGACATAACTGATAGAACCAAGTAGGTGCTTAGAGCCTTGGGTTAGACAAAACTAGTTGTGAAGTCAAAAGACACTGATCATTTTTCCGAAAATTGCAAACACAGAAAGTAGAAAAGCAAAATGTACGCTTCTTAGAAGGTGGTTCAAAATGTGTTGTTGTTGTACAGGATTACTAATGCTTCTGTGGAGTGTATTAGCTTTGATGATATCATTTAAAGTTACGCTAGAAACAATAGAAGGACATAGTGAAAATAAAACTAATATAGAGAAGATTCAGAAAGTATTACCGACTAAAATAGATTGAAATTATTTGCATAAAGACAGGTCTATAAATGATTTCTCTAATAATATATTTTCAAAACTACTGTATGAATATGTAAAGACAATGGATGTGAGGGATTGTTACGTCTGTATGCAGTTACCTGCATCTGTATCGGAGGGAGTGACCTACCATCACATTCCAGTAACCTATGAAATAATTTGTAGTGTAATAGCTAGTTTGTTTTACATAATAGGGAAATTAGAATATTATTTTTCAGATGTAGATAACATATTTTCACAAGTACCTGCAGTTAGCAAATTGAATAAAGTAAAGCCTGCAAAGGTGTTAGGTGATTTTTTCTTAGAAACTAAAGAACTAACATTAGAATATATATTTAGAAATAATTTGACTTGCAGTTTAAAGAGAGAGGAACATACTTTTTTAGATATGGTTGAAGAAAGGAGATTGAAAATGCAAAAGAAAGTATCTGAGGGAAGAGAGGAAAAGACAGTCTGGGATGTTGAAATGGAAAAACACTGGCCTCAGAAAGGAAAGTTGTGTATTAGAAAGAATCAAACTGCATATGATAATTATTTTGTAGGTAACAGTGAATGCCATGATACATACCGAATCATGGGTGGATGGAGATTTAAAGAAGAAAATGATCCAGTTTTTCCTGGGTTATGTTTTATCTGCGGGAACAGGGCATATTATCGGTTGCCAGATCATTGGTATGGCACATGTTATGTAGGTCTGGTTTTCCCAAAGATATTCCACATGGGAAGAGGAGAAGATTGTGTACATAAGTTAGGTAGTCTATTAACACGTAGAAAAAGAGAATCTTGGTCAGAAATTGTAGGAGACATTTTTGGAGCATTGATACCAGCAGTGGGAATATCTCTGAATGCACACAAAATTAGAAAGCTATCAACAGTAATGGCTCGCTTGTCAACAAGCACCGCTGGAGGATTCTCATTGGTAAATACTGAAATGGTTGCCATGCATGCCATGATAATGCAAAATCGACTTGCCCTTGATATAATATTGGCAAAAGAGGGCGGAGTCTGTGGAATGCTGAAAGTTCAACATTGTTGTACTTACATTCCGGACGAAAGTAAAGATCTAAAGATATACATTCCAAATATAACTGAATTGCATGAGGAAATTGCACCACTGGAGGTTGAAAGTGTTTGGGAAAAGATTGGAAAGAAACGTTCTTCCATTAAAGATTTCTTATTAAACTTAGGTGGTACATTTATAGGTAGGATCCTATTTCCATTAACATGTGCGATTTTTCTAGTATTAATTTTAAGTCTAGGATGTTTATGTTAGAAAAGAAAGAAAATACAGAAAAAGTTAAAAAGAGAAAATTGGAAAAGAAGACAGAATAAGAGACAAGAGAGGGAATTTGAAGAAGTAGAATTAGAAGAGATGAAAGATAATATGTATAAAACAGCAAGAAGAGAAGAAATTGGGGAAACAGAAATGTGAATTAAACTAAAGAATTCATTTTGCTTTTTTATGACAAATTGATACAAAATTTTAATGGTGTGGTGATAAAATCACCAAAGGGGGGATTAATGGAGCGGGTAGTGCAAAATTTGCATATCTCCTCTATTCTGCATGAAAATACTAATTAAATAATCCATTAACTATAATATTATTAAACGAGTTTGCATGTTTATTAACCAACATTATTAACATTCGAACTACACGTGGGATTTGCATGTGCATGGCTAAAATAACCTTTATGACTAAAATCTGTACGCATATTAACAGTAGTATATGTGGTAATTAGAATACTGCATGATGTATGTTGCTTTTGTAATGTTGCCCAAGAGGAGGACCGAAAAGTTGAAAATAATGGCTTTAAATGTTGCTATACGCTAGATAAATACAAGTACATAGAGGGATTAGTAAGGGGTTAACATTAGATTCATTATTTCTATATATTAATAACTCTTTTGTGTTTGTTTCGCTTAAGTTAGCATTTGGGCCTAAATCCAAGCTGGCCGCTGACACCACACGACGAAATGGCCACTGTTCCACGAGGCGCGGAGTGAGCTGCGCAGGGGCAAAGAAATCTCCTAAACCTCGTAGCGACCTCTGTACCGAATGTCCCCGGTCAAGGATGTAGCACGGGACGTCTGCCAAAACCAGAGACCAATCAACCTTACAATAAACCGGAACAAGCCGACTTTTGGACTAACTCATGGCCTCACCCCTCGAACTGAACTGAAAACTTAAAACCTACATCAGACGATCTCAACCAGGCAATCACGACGGTCTTAAAATATTAAATTGTATCATCTTTACTTCATTGTATTATAAAAAGATTAGTAGAATAGAGAGGGCACCCACGTTGTCGCATCGCCTTTGCTTCCTATTTTGCGCTACGTTACGTTGCGTTTTCCTGAATCTTTGAGGGTCCGGATGCTTCCCGATCATCTGATGACTGTGAACTTTTCCTAAATCTACGGGCAATGATAGATGCTTGCACGTCTCTGGTCGTTTGCCGATCTTTGGGGCTTTAACATGCCGAGCAAAGAACTTTGAGCTTTGGCTTGCTTTCGGACAATTTACGACAAAATTATGCAGAGCCAATCGATTAGAGGACTCCAAATAGCCAGATTAGGTAAATATGATGTTCTGCCATTTACTCAAAATTTGATATAAACTTTCTAGACTTTGACAAGACAAATGCAAATTCAAATCATTATGAAATTTTAGATAAACAATTATTGATTGACGAGAATTCATGAGTTGTGAGTTTCATTTAAGAGATAGATTCTGAAGTCTTAAACTGCGTTTTAGCTGGTTTTAAATTACCATCAACCAATCCAACTAATTTGATCCATTGACCGAAGTGGGAGGAGTGCCTTGATGTTTTAGGATTAAGGATCTGTAGGCGAAAGGGCGTTAATGTATATTTTGTAAATGACTTTTCCTTCCCTATAGGTTAGAAGGTGTTCCCCTCACATGTCCGGCGCTTGAATCACTCATCCCTCCTGTGCGTGCAGACCGGTGTGGAAGTAACGTGTGAGTGTTGGTGTTATGGGCCCCACCAATGACTGCATGTGTGAATGAGTTAGTGTGACATCGGGTCTGTGACGCAGGGAGGATACCGGTACGGGTTGTTTCCCTGTTGCTAGGGTTTTTGCGCTGGATCAACCATCTTAAGCCTGACAAGTTTCAAGTTTAACTATATATATATATATAGCTACATGTTGGTGTCACAAACTGGTTACAGGACTATCCCAGCCGTCCCAAGTGCGCCAGGGTGAATAAAGTTCTAAGCAGTCCAGGTCCACAGCGTCAATGTTTCTTGTGGTCCCTTTAGTGTTGAAGTGTAATCAGTGCTGTAAACTATTCACACTACTGTTTCATTGTACTGAACCATTCAAAATGTCAAAGAGTGGTTTAGGGTGAACATGACCTGTGATTGGTGTCGGTGGATAAATGCCCCAGTAACTGGCTCAGAAAAGGGATCCCCATCTCTCCTAATATGCAGGAACTTGTAAATATATTGATAAGGGCTGGAGTCGCAGGAGGAGATCTAGAAATATCGTGGCCAGTCACCCAACAAGGGGTGCAGATTTTGTGATATTCATGCTGGCAGTACGCCCTCCAAACTATAAATAAGATATTAATCTTCAAACTAAAAATCTATCTTCCCCTCTATTATTCATTGCCATAGACAGTACTCCAGTGTTTAGACTAGGGTCATGGAATACAAATACTATACCTGCCAGAAAAAATGCCTACATAAATCTGTGCATGTGGGGACTGAGTATTTGAGTCCGTGATATTTGTTCTCATTTTTGTCTTATTAGGCAGCCTGCGGGGATGTTGGCTGTGACATTCCTTCCATGCAAAGGTCCTTAGGAAAATAAGGCAGGCCAGGATGCTAATAGGGATGGTGATTTGATTTTTCCTGGGCCGGTGTTCTGTTTTCCGGGGGGGCTCCTCCGTTGGAGTGGAGGAGCGTCTCCCCACTTAAATTCCCACCTAAATCCTCCAAGATGAAAAACAAAATGGTAATTCATTACCATTTTATTTTTCAGCCCTCTTCCCGAACAGAGCATTTAGACTGGGTGGGGGCCAATGCTAAATGAAAGCAGCAGGGAGGAGGGTGAGCAGTCTAAGCACTTTATAAAGTGTGCATGTCCCTTTCGCCGGCCGTCTTGAGCTGGCCAGTTAGACATGCACAATTTGAAACCTCTAACCCAGCTGTTTTAAGACAGCTGGGTTAGATTAAGTGCAAGCCTCCAAGGCACTGTGGCGTGCTGAGTGAGGCTGCTCCTTCCAATCAGGGCACTGCTCTCCCAGCATGAGAGCAGTGCCAGGATTGGTTAAGGGAGTTTCAGCATCCAGTTCCTGTTGGCATAGGTGAAAGAAGAACTCGGGGTCGAGGATGTCATTCAGTAAGTCTTTTTAATGTAATTTTGCATGCGCATCCGCCCGCTCTCCCCCTCCTGGTCCCCCTCCTGGTAGATGCCAGCAGTCACTGCTGTTTTCTCAAGAGTGTTGCAGTAAAGAAGAGCTGTAATCCAATCAGCTAACCATGTGCTACTTACTGTGGAAGCACTTCAATTTTTGAAAGGTAGAGGCATGAATCCATATGTCTAACTGAAGAGAATTTTTATATATTTTTTCCGCTGGTCCTTTATGATTACTTAATTTGGTTGTCAATGTTTTCTCAAAACAATTGGTGAACTGAGATTGAGATTATGTGCGTTTTTGAGGGAATCATTTTCTAAAAATGATTAGCTACTATGTAATTTCTATTATGGCAGTGGTAAAGCAGTGTAGCCCTCTCTAATCACCTTGCTAAAGGGGTAACCACTGTTCTAAAGACGACACATAATAATTATAATGAGACAAATTATGTTAAATCACCTCACAGGAGATACCACCAGTGCTAAATTTGAGCCAGTGGTTTCTTGAGCTGGCACTGGCACCGTATTGTCAACACTGGCTCTTTTTTATTACGGCATGCCACATGGTGGCGCTGTTTGTCTTATTTTTGAGGAGTGCAACAGCTGCACTTAAATAACTAAATACACATTAAAATCCCTAGTACCTGCCACCCAAAGCTATAAGAAGAGCCAGAGCAACATGTATTAGTAATTTTAATGTATATGTAAAGTCTGAATCGTCACACTTGTATGAGTGTGAGGTAGTGTGACCAGAATTTCAAAGCCAAAAAACAAGGACATTTCCCACAAATAGAAGAAGACCTACAATTTACTTCAATCCAGCGCACAGAATGACAGCGCTCCTCAGCAGAGAATTACAGAAGAGGCAGTAAGAACATACATACAATGCCATTTTTAAAGCCAGTAGCATGCCTGTTAATTAAATTGCTTTCTTATAGCAGCTGCTTACTATCCCTGCTTTGCAAAAAATAAAAACATACCTCCCACCGTTTCAGCCGACCCTCTCTAAAAGCCGGGACATGAGCTTAATATCCTGGAATCTACTGGGACAGCTGGCGGAAAACCGGGACTGCCCGGGCAAATCCGGGACGCCTAGTCACCCTAGTGTGAGGGCTAGTAGCAATAGTACTATCACTGGCACCACTAGTTGGAGCAATGGGTGGTACAAACTGCAGTGGCCTCGTGACAAAGGCCCTGGCGCTTTTTCTTTTTTAAAAGTAGGTACTTGGGGCATATCAGCAAGGGCCGGCCATAATTATCGCTCAGCGCTCTTAGCGTGAGGATAATTATCGCCGGCTAGCGTGAATTTTTATCACTGAGATAGCGTGCTATTAGCAACGCTTATCTCAAAAGCAATAAAAATCCTAGCGCTAACTGCCTAACGTGAGATTATCGCTGGAAACCCAGCGATAATCTCACGAAATGTGGCGTTAGCTTGTTGATAGGGACTCACAAACTTAGCCATGATATCCACCTTCTGTAGGATATCATGGCCATGTCAGTCCTGAAGCAGGCGTAAGGAAAGTAGCGAAAACAGGGGTTATCGCTACTTTTCCTGCCACTATGCTTCATAGCGTGAGGCTTGATGATAGGAGAAATGTCGCTTAGCGACATTTCTCCTGTCAGGTCAGGAACGCCCACTTTGCATCTCATTAGAGATGCAAAGCTGGGCGTTAAGAATAGGTGCGCTAATGCAAGGTTTCACGTGTTAGCGTGACCTTGCCAATTAGGCGATAAAATTATCGCCGCCTTGTAAATATGCCCCTTGATTCCTCCAGGACATTCTTTCAAGCAGGACACATGTACTACACGAACCATTCATGCGTAGTTGAATATAATGCAAAATCTAAACACATTTTATTGCTATCGCAAGTGAATTTTGCATCCGCAATTAAAATTCAGCACTGGAATAATTAGGCTCCAATAGGCATCATGGAGACATATTTTTCTTGCTCATTTACATATTCCTATTTCACCACCAATGACGGTTGAGGTGATTTAAATTACGAAACAAGACAATTCCCATGTAGTATTTTTTGTGTAACCACGGTTGATTGGGAAATAAACCGGCAATATTATGTGTAATGCAGATATTCATAATCTGCCCCACCATATCAAAAAATAGCTTAATATTCTTTCAAAGTTTGTCTCTTCCAAGCGAGTTTTAGTTTTTAAACATTGAGTTTCTAAAAAAATTGACCTTTCGACTGTCTAGTAGACGTCATTCATTGTCTTCAAAACGCCTATCATACCTCCCACCAGCAGAAATTTACAGGGAAATTTTTCAATCATGTGCAACACCCCCATTCAAGACAGAAGCCTGGTAAAATAATGCAGTGAAACACCTCACAAGAGCCTTCACGATGCATGAAATTCACTACAATTCTGTGGTCCCTCTAAGTAAATATACTCCTAAACTTAGCTCCCATAATCAGCCGATTTGGTAGATTGTGCAATATTCTGACATAAAAGTCTCCCATCTTGTTTGTCTCTCCCAGCAGAGGGAAAAAGATGCTCTGCAAGTACTATCAGGAAATTGCACACTTATGTAAGGAACCTTTCCATGCGCTCTCTCAATCTCCCTGGGAGGCAATTATGTAGCACTTTAATGGAAAACTGACATACAAGAAATTACATAGTAGCCAAATTGCTATCATCTAACAGTCTAATAATAACTTGCTTGCTCCTACTTCCCTGTACTTTTTACAGATGAATAGATTAAACATAGCTTTAAAGCAATTATTACAAAGTCAGTTTTCTCATTTAAACATCGAGTTATCCATTAAATTCATAATTGACATAAACCGTTCTGATACTTTATTTTAAAGTTATTTATTATTGTTTACTTACAAATGTATTTCGAGACCACGGAAGTGTAGTGAATACAGTTGTTCATTAGACATAGGACCAAATCTCCCAAGGTAATACATTCTACACAAATATATGTGTAATTCGTAATGTAAAGAAAAAAATCCCCACCTGCCTGTGCAGATGCACCATCCACACTGCATGTCTTCTTCTGTCCCTGGAAGGTATGCTTTTTAGCTCAGTTTGAAGGGTCCCCAATCACAAGTGACTCTTAAATTGCAAATCTAATGATTCCTGGAACGCACGCTTGTTGTTAAGATAAGGGAGACCCTAAACTAGCCACACGACCCTGAGGTTTTGAGAGATCCTTACACTGAGGCCATAGTTGATGTCAACATTGGTGTAGCTTTGGGGTCCAGCAGCTCAAATGCAAGGTGGTGCTTACCGGTACCCCCGGATAAATTAAGCATAGTGATCGCTGGTCAATGGGGCTTCCTTTGTTTGCAAACATGGAATGAGTGCAGATGGAAGGCAAATCCTAATGCTCTTCCCTGCAAGCATCTTTTTGCATGATCGGTGGATGTAAAGTGAAGGTTGGCTGCTCGCAGAATAGAAACATCTGTCTCATACCATACCCCATTTGGTCTTTGTCCCTCTTGATCCCTTGATCCCAAGACATACAGACATGACATACCTGCTTGACATCAAGTAGACCCTAGGACATACCTGAAATATTTGCTTGAAGTGAAATAGGTGCCACCCCCGGATCATTTTGGGAGAGGGACAAGGCCTTATTCTACCCAGGATCATCTCTGCAGAGGACGCTTCCCCCACCAGAAGGGTTGGTTTTCAGAGCTACTTTGAGGATAAACCTCATGTGTCCAGCAGTTTGCTGCTGCCCAACTACTAAAGATTTGCCGGATTAACTAGAGCCCACCACCAGCAAAATGAATAAGTACATCAATGCAGACCTGCATGGACACTTCCGCAGTGCTAGATGAATGTGGAGCTGCATGCTGTGTTTGTCTGTCTTATGCTCTTCTGAATCTCTGGTGCGCCGCCATGCCCGGTCCTGCCGCTGCTGCAGAACTTGCCTTATTGAAAGTTAACAGCCAATTTAAAAAGTCCAGAGACAAGGGCAGGTGATGAGAGGGGAGATTCTGCCTGGTGAGCGCACTCCTTCTCCGTGCACCAGGCCATCACCACCCTCAACATTTTGATTGTTGTAAGAAGTACCCCAGAACCACTCATGACGGTCACTTGACCCTGCATGGCAGTACCCTTTGGCTTGCACACTAGGCAGACAGAGAAGCTTGAAAATGTTCTGCATAGCCATTGTGTGTGCACTAAAGATTAGACCCTTGTATGATCACTCCATTACACGATCTTTGCCCTGCAGACATGAAGCCACAAACCAAGTGCCACTAACACCTAAAGTTCATGAGATAGCCATGTGACACGTTTTGACACACCATGAACCTAAGACAGAAAATGAAGCAAAGTTCTACAGAGCTATAACCCTTTACCACAAACACTTATACATTTAAGTTTACTAAGCTGGAATCTCAGTATGTAATTTAATGTTTATTACAACTGCCATACTGATCACGAAGAGCGCATAAATAAGTATAGCTCTGTTTTGTGGATCAGGATCCTCCATGATCTTAAAATAATTACAAACAGCACAGTGTCTGAGATCAATTAGTCACAACAAACCATATATTGTGTGTCATGGGTAGGGCTGCAATTTGACTTCCTGTGTGATATTTTGTTGCGTTATTGGTTATGTTGGCAGCAACAAACAACAAAATTAAGGAATGCTTGAATTCATCTCATACACTGGAAAACACTCAAGCAAAATTCGTTCCTTGCCATCACTTTACACCCACTGTGCCACTTAGGACAGAGACCAATCATATGCAAATCAGTCTTAGTCTCAAGTGCCAAGAGCTGAAAAGCTAGTTCGCAATTTCGTTGCTTAAAAAGCAATTGTGCTCATGATCTATAGCCCTATTTCCACTTCCTCTGCTTGCTCTGCAGGTAAGCCCTGTGGCGTCATTTTATACATACCGTGTATCTGATCCTAACCTCCACTTCCCTTTATCTGATTACAATTTCCTCCTTGTAAGTAAGCCATGTCTGATGTTCTCATTAGCAGTCTGTCAATAGGCAAAAATGTCACTGTGTAAAATGACTGCAGGTTTTTTATTTACAAAACATTTGCAGGAATATTCCTGAAAGAATCTCCTTTTATAAAATAATTGCCCAGCCGAATTTAGCTGAAGAATCTAATTTTTTTCATGGTTTCCCTCATTGAGAAGTTCAGTTAGTTGCAGTCCTAAATGAGAAGAATATGTTGCTATTTTTAGTTAGGCATATGATTTGAAAGATAAACAAAGCCAATTAGTCTCACTACTTTCTGCAATCTCCAGGCTTAGTGAGCCAGACACAAGCTTTTGCTGTACCAGACTGCATTGACCTGAATCATTGCTAAAGATCCCTTGAGTTACACACAACTTCTTGCGGTACCAGTCTGCACTGCCTTAGGCCTTTACTAGATGCCTCCCACAGGCTCCCACCACTGCCCCTCAATCTCAGAGGAATACATTTTTAATGTCTCCTTTTGGTGAAAGTGATCATGGCAAAAAATCTTGACTATGGATTTTAGAAGGCATATCATAGAGAGGGTGTATGTCAGTGGTGGCTCCTTCCTCCGCTAAGGCAGAGGAGCATCGCCCCACTGCTCTTGGAGCAGTGTAAAAGAAAAAAGAAAACCATAAGAACAGAAGTTATTTCTGTTATTATCATTTTATTTCTAGTGTCAGCCAGGTTGGGGGGGGGGGCAGGACTGGGCTCCCATGACATCCGGGAGGAGGAGTGGTTGCTGCACTCAAAAGTGTGCATGACGGTCAAACAGTCATGCTCACCGTGCATGCTCCCCATCAGGCTTAATTATATGACAGTTAGACCAATTAAAATGCAGCATTGCAGCGTTGTGATTGGCTTAGGGGAGGGAGCCTGTGTGCTTCCTGGTTCCGGCCGGAGAGACGACGAGGGATGACTGAGGAGAGAAATGCGGTGACGAGGTAAGTGGGGTTTTTTTGTTTGTATTTTGTACCCGCCGCCTCTCCACTTTCGTTCCCTGCCAGCTGCTATTGGGTTCAATGTATGCATTTTCTTATTGTGTTTTGCAGGTATAATGATTTTTGACTTCTGTGACCTAAAAACATATTCCAATGCGCCCTTATGATGGTGGGGAATCTGTGTGCTTGTCATATAAGTGACACAAATAACTAGTATGTATAAAATAAATGTACCTTTGTTATGGAACAGCTTATAAGCGCCCTCTTCCAATTTGTATGACAGAAGCCACCAGTGTACAGGAAGCCTATGGTGCAGGGTAGGTGAGGTCCATGAAGTGAGGTGAGACAAGCGAGTGGTGGGAAAGGAAGGATACAGAACAGGGCATAGAAGGGAAGTGGGAGCAGTGTGGGAGGGAGGAGAGTAGTGGTGATGGGAAGACAAAGTGGGGGGCAGAGTGCAGTGATGATTGAGGGTGAGTGAAGCTAAAGAAGTTAACATACTGGGAAAAGAGGGAAATGGGAGGGGGCAACCAGATGCGGAAATATGAGCAGAAAGATGGCCGTGCACACCCAATGTACTAAAAACAAGTACTATGGAAAAAGGTAAAAGCAAATAAAATGCCCTGACATCATCAGTTCAAACATAAAGCACAGCCAATAAAAATTGATGGTGAATCTAAAATACTTCAGTGGAAGAACATACGCAAGAATATGAAGATAATCTAACGAATCAGGGTTATGGGGCAGAAATTGACAAGAAAGCTGTTAAATCATGAGCCCTGGGTTGACTCAAAGCTCCTCTCAGATCCTCATTATGAGTGGCCGGATGTAGGAGGAGTTATTTATCGGCAGAGATAAAAATACTACCACTGGGAAATGATACTCCAGGTATAGGTAGTTATTAGGTCTGGTAAATAACTGCTATCACATTTTACCCCATTGGAATGTGACATGGCGTAGATTTAGGTGCTTTCTGCACTAACAGCCCCATATACTGATACTCGGTATATTACCTAAGAAAAATTATGGCAGGTTTGCAGGGGATACAGTAACTACCCCTTCACTCGTGATTCCGATCCCTGCACAAACATGGATCAGAATAAAACGGGCCAATCATCATGAGGGCCCGACCATATGTATTAAGGTATCGGTGACAATAGGTCTTTCAACTGACATCTAAAGCTGTCTGTAGAGAGATCTAAAACATCTTTGTAACCACTTGTCAAATTATTTTAAAAGTTTCTAGAATTAAAAATGCAAATGGACTCATTTAAAACAGTAACATGTTTGTCCATCCAAGGATAGACATCTCCAGGTGAGCGAGTGAGTGAGTGAGTGAGTGAGTTATTTAATGCAATTTGTAACATAGTGCACACTGGAGTGATATCAGGAGCCCTAATTGTGCAGTCTTATTTTGGGTGAAATAGTTTTATTTACAATTATATTACTTTCCAAGTGTTTGTGCCGAAAGGTATTTACCTAATGTGATAACTGAGCAAATAAGACGGGGTGTTAGTTCTGATGTGAAACATCTGTCCACGTGACTTCAAATGATTTAAGACTCCACTGCCTTGGCAGGGCCCAACAGTTCCTCTTAGGTCTTTTTGGGACACTCTCATGTGGCTCAGTGACCATATTAGATGATGCACATAAATGTTCCAGGACAAAAGTATTTGAATTCTCTATTCATTTTTTCACCACATACTGTGGAGTGCAAAGTTTACCTATGGGAACAAAGGCAGCACGCCTATTTTGCACACACTTCTTTGACATTGCTAATTTAAACAGCGGCCTGGCAATTTTGGCGTCCAATTCCTAAAATATTGCCCAAATTTCAGCGCAGGTAAATTTTGTACACCCTTGCAATGTGATGCAGTCAAATGTCCACAAAGGGCAAACGCTTGGGCATAGCACATTACTCTAAACAGATGTGGTTTACATATGACTGATTGTACTGTAAGCCAGAAGGACTTATTAGACCATGGTTAGCATGACAGTCTTCTTTAGATGGATCTAGGACATGTATTGCAACTGCTTCTTTAAAAAAAAACAACAAGCGTTAGCAAAACCAATAGGTTTGACATTTATATGGCACTCAGATCGGACCTGCGCACATCCTACAAACATCACGTCTAATGTACTAAATCACAGACAATAGCATGCTAATACTGCAGAAAATAAAGCAATGCTTTTGTTTTAGGGAGGCAGCCATTTTTTCGGATGTAAAATAGTCCCTCTGGCATTCCACTGCTGGCAGAGGGACACAGGCAAACAGCTAACAGTGCGTGTTGAGAATAGGGGCCAGATATATGACCAGCAAAATTGCGCCTCACAAATTGCGACTCATTTGCGAGTGGCAATTTGCAAGGTGCGATTTGCCATGGACAACAGTGTGTTTAACACTGTTTGCGATTCCCAATGGGGTCGCAAATTGCGAGGCTCATTAATATTAATGAGCCTCTCCCAATTTGCGACCCCATTGGGAATGACAGGCCCTCCCAGGCATGGTGGCCTGCCAGGCTGAGCAACCACCATGTCTGGGACTGTTTTTAAATAAAAGAGATTTTTTTTTTTTTTTTGCAGCCCATTTTCCTTAAAGGAAAACGGGATGCATTTAAAAAAAAAAAAAAAAAAAGTTTTTGTTGCATTTTGTAAGGGCAGGCATTGGTCCCCGGGACCACTGCCTGCCCTTAAAAAATATTTTTAGGGATAGTCACAAAGTGGAAGGGGTCCCCTGGTGATCCCTTCCAAATTGCGACTGCATTACAACCCTCTTGAAGAGGGTGGTAATTTGCAAGAGTTTTGCAACTGCAGTTGCAGTCACAAAACATTCATACTTTGATTTGCGGGTGCAATTAGGAGGGGAACGCCCCTTCCTAATTGCAACTCGCAATTCCTAAATAGCTAGCCGCAAATAAATTGCGACTCGCTATTTAGGAATTGTACATTTTGCATGCACAAACGGGTCACAAACCCGTTTGCGCATGCAATTTAGGGTCATAGACCTGGCCCTAAAATTCTTGAGTGGGCTTATACAAGAAATGATTGGCAATGTCTCAAGCCACTGGTATAAGGTGCCGGGCCAAATGAAGCTAATGGCTGAAAGAGGCTGACACAAATCCTAAAAGTCAGTATACAATACAATATGGTCGGCATTCATTGAACATGTACAATAGTTTCCTAATATGTGACTATATTTCTTTCTTTGTTCCTGTGGGTTACTGACACTAAAACTACGGCTCTCCTACAGGTGGTCTGTTCCTCAGCAAGCTCTCTACCAAACTTACATCAAAAGGCATCATGCATTATGACTACAAAAGGACCAGTAAGGGGGTGTAAATCATGTCAGGTAAGGAAAACAGAGACAAGACAAATTGACGTCCACTATGCGTCCACTTCTTGATTCCCAGAAAATCCCCATATTCTGCAATCCCTTGGAAAGTGTGAATGGAATATATAGCACGTGTGTGGTAATGCTGGCAACTCAAACCAACAAGTGTATTGCTTTTGGAACATGCTGCGAGATATTAAGTGAAGTGTGTTTGCATAAAAACACGTTTTCAAAAGGTGCAAAATTTACCTTACCATTAGCCTCAGTGGCGTCTAATATTTACCCTGGCTCGCGACCTTCATGTAAGCCTTTTCACGTGTGGCTGTGAATCTGTCCATTCCTGTGCCCTACACTTACAATGAGGCTCTCTGGTGCCAGGGCATCTCATCAAAGAGAGAAAATGTTGAACTAGCGCAAAGAAAGTAAACAAAGGGTGCAGGAGCCAAATACGAAAATCCGTTCCTGGTGTCCCATGTAGGAAACGTGTGCTAGAAAAAATGGTTCAGTGCGTCGAGAATGAAACTGTGTGGTCTGTGGAGGGCAGCCAATGAAAATGGGCCTTGCAGTCTAGACTGATAATTACTATTATTATTGGGGAGCAGACTAAGCAGTCACGCCATGGGTTCATTATTGCGCCTGTCTCATCTTTGAATACGATTGAGCCCTTGGCATTAATAAGACAAGTATAGTTTATTAATGAGTGGAGAAATACGTTGGGTTTATATAGCACAAAAATTCCCAGTGATTCTGCTTTGCCATCTGTCAATAATAGCAATGGTTATGTTCTACATGCTCCTTGAAAGCATAACATTGTTCACTGCAGCAAAAGTGCTTGAACGTATCTCTCACATGAAATAACATAGTCAACCTGAATTCCCAGGGTGCTTGAAGAGTATTTGAAATAATTAAAGTAGTGGCGAATAATCCATATATTCAGGCTTGCAAAAAACAAATCCAGTCACAGGCCCTTAAAAATGTTTAAAGTCGAATGTGCGGTGGGCAGATTATTTTTAAATTTATGACGCTTTTTATAAAACTGCACATACAAAAATATAATACAGAAGCAAGCAAATGCATAATTTTCAAACGCTGCTTGCTACCTGAACCGTTTGGAACTTTTGGAATCTAGGTAATATTTATGAGATGTATGTGTGTAAGTATTAATGTAGATACGATAGACCAGAATCAGGTAATGTCCTCATTACACAGTTAAGCACTTTGACTTTGTCTCACTGAAAGCCAGAGAAGTCTTTCAGCTGTTCTTCTCCCTGAAATCTGGGATTGCCCTTTGACCAGAGACTTGTTTTTTTCTCTTTTAAGTGGTTTAAGTGGTTTCTGGTTTTTATGGGATGCTAAGGTACATTGGAGTGCCCATGTTGTAATATTGTTTAGCCCTTATAAAGGTGGAGGCTTTTCTGGTTTGTTGAGGGGAGATATTGTGAAGGGAGACTGGAGGGTACTGTGAATCCTTGATGTTATGGACTTTGACAATTACCCTTAAAGAAGCCTCGAAGAGCTTTGGATTGCATTTGGAATGTGACACTGATGCTAACACATTTGAATTGGACTAGAGGCCAGTGCTATTTTTAACAAAGTAGTTAGTGGAAATGAATATCAGGTGTTTTAGAGTGTGAGAAACTAGGACTTTTTGTAGTGTCCCCACACTTTCTGCCCCCATTTTGACGACTAGATGCTGGTTTTCTGACTCTGTTTGTGTCCTGGGATCAGCTAACCAGACCCAGGCCCTGTGCTCTGTATGGAAGGTACACGGTAATTAGGTATAATTACAATTGGTACTTGCAACCTACCTGCAAGTCCCTAGTATGTGGTAGGGTATGGGAGTTTAGAGTCCCAATTGATTTAGTGCACTAAAGTGTGCACTGCTGTGGTGCCTGCTGTCATTTTAAAAGCCGCCCCTGCCTTTGAGGCTGCTTTTAAAATAAAACTATGTCAACATTTGACGTTGGAATTAAAGGTACTTCCAAAGTCTTAAACTACCTTATGTTTACACATAAGTCACCCCTAATGCTTTCCCTAGGTGCCGCAAGGGTACAATGTCATATTAAAATAAGCAGGGGCATTATAAAATATGACTATTTAGTTTTTCACCTTTTTAGTGCATTAGCTCCATAGGCTAACATGGGATGGCTTTATTTAATTTCAATAATGTCTAAAGTTTGACTGGAGTGAGCTAAAATAATATTTTAAAGTGTCAAATTAATAGTTGTAATAAATCAAGCAACTTGCCAAGGTTGGATTTATTATAACTATGACAGAAAAGAAGTTATAGAATTTGCTTTTCTGATGTGCCTGAATCCAGCTCCGGAGCAGCCTCTCCTAACTGGCCAGCCTTGGACTGGCTGAGCCAACCTGCCTTAATGAGGTGTGAAGTGCCTGTGCTGAGACAAGGAGACATCTGGTGGGAGGAGATCTGCCGCCTGCAGATGCCAGGACAGGAAGTGGGGTTGGGTAGCCACACTGGTCTTCAAAGGGTGAGAGACTGTAATGACAGGAACCAGGCCCACCCCCACTTCCTGCACACCCAGCCATACCGGAGCCCCTGGAAGTGAATTAGGAGAGGGGCTGGAAGGGGAGTGTGGCGGAAACTTAGCCACACCTGTGGGTGGGATTAGCCAGACCTGAAGCTATAGGAGAGATTTTCTCATTTTTGAGGAATAGTGCTTTCCCAGACAAGAATATGACACACTTCGGGGGAAGCGGTCAACAAGGAGGGTGGCACCCTGCACCCCATTGGCCAGGGTTACAACCCTTCTTGCCCACCCAAAAACATGGATACATATGGGTGAGCTGCCCAGCAACTCAGATCTCTGCCTGAAAGAAACAAGAAGAAGAAAGACGGCCCTGCTGAAAACCTTGTCTGCTCCAAGAGGACTGCACTCTGAAGGACTGCACCTGGGCTTCATCAAAAGAAGGACTTTGCCTTACTTTGAAAGTTTAAGGAGTGGACTCCCTAAAAGCAACAGGTTAAAAGAGCTCCATTTGCATCATCTTGGCCAAGAAGAACCCAGCTGACCAGCTTCACCTGGACTTTGAAGGATTTGGCCAGGTGCATTGTGGGTCTTATAGTCCCAACTTCCCAAGGAGCAACTCAGATATTCTGGAATCTTAGATTGGTGTTGTGGACACCAAAAGGACTTTCTGGAAGAAGATTGAGAAGTTTGGAATCATTTGGAGAATCTTTGTGAAAAAGCTCCATAAGTTGTCGAGAGTCAAGCCATCGACGTCGAACCGCGACTTTGCCTTAAATTTAGGTTTGTCCAGCTGAAAGCTCTGGAGCTCCAAGACCTCCAGGACTCCACTAAGGCCTCACACTGAAGCTAGCCGGCCAGACGAGGTGTCTTGTGCGACGTCAAGAGAAAAGGGTTCATAAAAGTGACTATGTCAGAAGGTAAAAGCTTGACCAGGCCATACCGCTCATCGTATCTGACCCATGCTCCATTGCGGTCGGCCTGAAACTTTGACTTAGTCCCAGTCAAGCATGACCAGATGTCCCAAAGTGGCACTTTTGGCTTTTAGGCATTAGAAAGCATTTATTCTTTAAAAATTCTTATCTCCAGGTCCTTACTTTGGGGTTTTGTCATTGTGGTGTCATTTTAATCATAAAAATGTTTCCTATTTTTATAA
Organism: Triturus cristatus; assembly: GCF_964204655.1. Taxonomy (NCBI): domain Eukaryota; kingdom Metazoa; phylum Chordata; class Amphibia; order Caudata; family Salamandridae; genus Triturus; species Triturus cristatus. The sequence continues at coordinate 1,579,506,748 of NC_140590.1, forward strand.
ATTGGTGTTGGAATTTAATTGTGTGTTGTGTCCTACTTATTAACTGTTATTTGTGTTTTTAAATGCTTTACACAGCTGTTTCCTAAGTTAAGACTGACTGCTTGTGAGCCAAGCTACAAAGGGTCGAGCAAGCATTCCTTTATTTAGACATGGCTGGTCCTTATTTGTGACTTTGCTGTTATTACTAACTGTAGGTACCTACCTGGACCTAATAATAATCCACCTTCCAACACAGGGATATTGAGGTTTATCCAGTTCAGATATTTATTGATCTTTTAGAGGATTTGAACAGGTGACCAAACCTCTCTTTTTCTTATCCGAAGGAGACTGATTGCATGGGCTAGAATGATGCCCAAATGGTGAAAGTACCACTTAGGTCTTGTGCTTTAAGAAGCTAGAGACAGGCATCAGTGGGTCACTATGGTGCTCATGGAGCTAGCAGTGAAGGGAAAGTGCTTAGAAAACCAGGGAATCTTAGGATTTCATACCAGTGTGTGGTACCCTGGTTCACAGAGTTTCAAATCGTGTTTGCCATCTGTCGTCACAAGGGAATTACAGAGTGCTGCAGGTACACATGGATTTCGGAATAAAGCACAAGGTCACCATTGACCTGAACTGGTACTAGATGGCAGCTCTCCCATTAAGAAACATGTGCACTGCTCTACTCAGATATATAACAGCTCCTCTTATTGGTCAGAATGGGTTATCTTGGAGCACGTGAATCCAAAGAGAATATATAATTGGCTTGTGGCACTACAATGCTTCTGGTTGGTCTCATGGCCATTGTGTTCATTGCTATCGTGCCCCAATGTCTGTTGCCCATTGACTACCCCGCCTGCTGCCCATCTCTAGTGACATCTTCTGGTCCTGAACCCCTTTTCTGAGCTGCTGTCTAAAGCGCCTATCTGTGACTCCTATTGATTAATTTACCTCTTGCTTCAGTAGAAACATAACTGCCTTATGTTTTTCTCCCTTGATAACATTGTCTAGAAGGCATCTTTCTAATACCTGTGGTTGATATCAGGTCAGAAATATGCTACATGAGGGGATCACCTCTGTACTTCTTCAAGCAGCAGAACATTACAACTCTGTGACCAATTCTCAAAGGAATTTCTACAATTAAATTGAATTTAGGAAGTTAAATGGCCAATTTTACAAGTGTAAATCCACTTTTAGGACTCACAAAATCTGGATTTCTACTTGTAGATTGTTAATCGCTCATGCTTGTACATGTGAGAAAATCTGTTGCAATGGGCTGATTCATTAATGTCCTTGAGTTGCAATTTGGGCTAGACTCCTCCTACTGGGGCAGGACAAAGGCTGATTTATACATGGCTTGGTCTAACTGGTATAGTGAGCAAAAGACGATAGACTGAGTGTGGCCTGAGTAAAAACCATTAAGTGAGTTTAATTCAGGCATTCCATCCATCACTCTTTTAAATTCTTCATGGGCAGGGAATGAGCATGTCATGTCAGGAAAACAATGGTGAGTGGGTAATCACTCACATATATTGTGTATGTCTGTAATCAAATTTTTCAAAAAGAAAAGATGATGGCCAGAATGATGAATAAATCCAACTTTCACCCCCAGTCACAGACCTGGTTTACATCCATCCTTTCTTTGTTTGTAGCACCACTCAAGTTTTGACCCAGTCATATGCAAATCAGCCTTGACCCTGATCCTCATGGGAACAGTCCAGCCGAAACTGCCAGTACAGGTCCTCCTTGGATCAGAAAGCAAGCATTCTAGGACCGGTTCCGGGGTATCACCTCCTTATCGGCCAGGCTAGCTGGAATCTGGTGGCTGATAGCCAGAAACCGGTCCTAGGATGCTTGATTCCGGTCCAGGGAAGACATGGCTTGGCAGTTCGGGCTGGACTGTTCCCATGAGGCACAGGGTCAAGACTGATTTGCATATGGCCATGTCTAAACTGGGGTGGCGTAGTGGGCAAAAGAACGATGGATTTAACCCAGATCTCTTGACTGGGGGAGAATGTCTGCATTGTCAGCATTCCGTCCATCATGTGTTTGTTGTAACGCTTTTCGCCCTAAGTGGGATGCGTATTCCCAGACTTGGGACCCGTGCTCACTACGCCACTGGAGTCAAGCTATCCTGGCTGATAACGGCTGATAGCCAGAAACCGGTCCTAGGATGCTTGATTCCGGTCCAGGGAAGACATGGCTTGGCAGTTCGGGCTGGACTGTTCCCATGAGGCACAGGGTCAAGACTGATTTGCATATGGCCATGTCTAAACTGGGGTGGCGTAGTGGGCAAAAGAACGATGGATTTAACCCAGATCTCTTGACTGGGGGAGAATGTCTGCATTGTCAGCATTCCGTCCATCATGTGTTTGTTGTAACGCTTTTCGCCCTAAGTGGGATGGGTATTCCCAGACGTGGGACCCGTGCTCACTACGCCACTGGAGTCAAGCTATCCTGGCTGATGACGGCTGATAGCCAGAAACCGGTCCTAGGATGCTTGATTCCGGTCCAGGGAAGACATGGCTTGGCAGTTCGGGCTGGACTGTTCCCATGAGGCACAGGGTCAAGACTGATTTGCATATGGCCATGTCTAAACTGGGGTGGCGTAGTGGGCAAAAGAACGATGGATTTAACCCAGATCTCTTGACTGGGGGAGAATGTCTGCATTGTCAGCATTCCGTCCATCATGTGTTTGTTGTAACGCTTTTCGCCCTAAGTGGGATGGGTATTCCCAGACGTGGGACCCGTGCTCACTACGCCACTGGAGTCAAGCTATCCTGGCTGATGACGGCTGATAGCCAGAAACCGGTCCTAGGATGCTTGATTCCGGTCCAGGGAAGACATGGCTTGGCAGTTCGGGCTGGACTGTTCCCATGAGGCACAGGGTCAAGACTGATTTGCATATGGCCATGTCTAAACTGGGGTGGCGTAGTGGGCAAAAGAACGATGGATTTAACCCAGATCTCTTGACTGGGGGAGAATGTCTGCATTGTCAGCATTCCGTCCATCATGTGTTTGTTGTAACGCGAGCATCCATGGCATAGGGAGCACGGGACTCACGTCTGGGCATACCCTTGCCACTTAGGGTGACAAGAGCAAAAAGAAGAGAAGATGGACGGAATGCTGAACAAATGAAGCTTTCACCTCAAGTCACAGATCTGGGTTAAATCCACGTTTTAGTTTCTCGCCACACCATTCCAGTTTAGACCCAGTCATATGCAAGTCAGTCTTGACCCTGCTCCCCAAGGGAACAGTCCAGCGAGAACTGCCAGTACAGGTCCACCCTGGACCAGAAACAAACATCTGTGGGACCGGTTTCAGAGTATCACCCTCCTTATAGGCCAGGATAGCTTGAATCCAGTGGCATAGCAAGCACAGGACCAATGTCTGGGCATACCCTTTCCACTTAGGGCAACAAATGCAAAAAGAACAGATGAAGGACGGAATGCTGAACAAATCAAACATTCATCCCCAGTCAGAGATCTGGGTTAAATCCTTTGTTTTTTTGCTCACCACGTCATTCCAGTTTGGACCCTGCCATATGCAAATCAGACTTGACCCTGCTCCCCATGGGAACAGTCCAGCCCGAACTGTCAGGCCCGGTCCTCCCTGGATCGGTAACATGCATCCTGGGACTGATTTTGGAGTATCATCCCTCATCAGCCAGGATAGCTTGAATCCGGTGGCATAGCAAGGTAATCACATTTTGTTCACATCTCAAAAATATTTTCCCATTGGGGAAAATAATATGACACATTGTCAGACTCTGTTAAGGGGGCCATAAGGCACACCAGCTACTGGGCCCCACCGTGGTGGTTGAGGTCATTTGCCATTGGTGTCCTGGGGCCAATCCTACTACAGCTCCACAAAATGTTCTAAGTACAACCTTTCCCAAGCTTTACTCTTAGGGTAGTGAGGGAGAGCAGTAACAGGCTTCTTAGGGAGCTAGCGTGGGATGCATGAACTAAAAATTCAACACTTTGCCAATGGATTCAATTGCTAATGTAAAATCCACTGCTTATCTTTTAACTAAAATGAAAGTACTTTAATCACACAATAGAACTAAATACTACACAATTCAATGACATGCCAATCAGGGTAGTAAACTAAGTTTCGATAGGGAGTTAGGTGTCATATCCCCTGTTTCCTGCTATGATTGGTATTCCTCTTCCTCTCACTATGGCTGAGACCCCATATCTATTTTTCCCAACACAATACAGATCTTAAACAAGAATTAGGCACAGGTGAGATGCTTAATTTCTCTCGCAGGAAAATTGTGAAACTTCATTTCAATGTCTCTTTACCCCTACCTTTCCAAACAGCTTAAGTGAGCACATCAGACTCATCAGCATATGTTTAGTCTCTAGTTTGTTTTTCAGACTAGGCACCATTGCTTACTTACTGGCTTCTGTAGCAGTTTGGGTGGCAGGAGAGGACTGGCTACCGGCCTCATGCCAGAAGCTCTTCTAAGATGTAGGCTGCACCTACAGCTCACTCAGATTCACTAAGGTTGTCAAGGTAGTCAGTTAGGCTGGCCTGTGCAGCGACACAAATCATCAGCAGTGGAAGTCCTCCTGACTAGCTACAGCAAGCATTTGGATTGGTAGTAGAGGCCTCAAGGCCGGATTGTTTATGATGGTGCCTACTGGCATTGTGGCTCCAGGCAGGTGGGCTTCTCATTAAGGTTTATATTTGGTTCTTCCTACTGCCTTGGAAGTGGCAGAACCATTCTCACAGCCCATGTCAATCTACTTGGTCAAGTAGAGTCTTTTACATGGAAACTGTGTAGAGCAAGTGCAGAGACTCCTTCTGACATGGTTCTCTTGGTGTTTAGACAAAATATTGCGTTTAAAATATCAGGAGACATAATTATTCGAAGTTAAATATTGTGATACACAAATATCGTGATGCACAATATGGTTTTTTAAGGTAATATTGTTTGAAAGAATATCAACATTTTTAATATTGTTTTCAGTAATATACTTGTCAAAATATTGTTTGTTTAATTATTTGCATGTTGTTTATTTGATATACGCATTTTATGTGTTACTATTGTGTATATAAATGATATTAATTAAAAAAATATAGATTGTAATTTTAAGTGATTTAGAATATTTCTTTAATTATTAAGAGTATTTTATAGTGTTGTAGTGGGTTGTTGGGATTGTAGGGGGAAAGGGTGGGAAGGTAATTAAGTAGCAATTAATTATGATTTTTAAAATAAATCTTATTTAAATATATCATTGATATTTATTCTGTAACTTATGTAACACTGACTTATTTTCTTTATATGTTATTTGTGGGCTGTTGGGATTGTAGTGGAATAGGGTGGGAAGTTAATGAAGTAGTAATTAATTAACAATTATTTTGTCATTGTTTAGTGCACAATTGCTTTTTAATTTTTAATGTATGAAATATTGATTTATTTTTGCTTATATTTTAGTTGTGGGATGCTGGGTTTGTAGAGCTCGAGGGTGGGAAGTTAATTAAGTAATTCGTAATTAAAAATGAACTATTAAGTGTTAATTGAATTCTCTAATTGATTTAAAATATGCAAATTATGGAATACTTTTTTTTGTTATAATTTAGATGCTGGCTGTTAGGTTTGTAGGGGTATATGATTATATAAATTAATTGGAAAAGTGTGGCTCAATGATTAGAGCGGCAGACCCTGATGCAGAGATCTAGCCCGGGACCAGGGTTCAATTCCCCGCCTCGGCGGGTCTTGGGCTCAAAAATTCCACGGACCTGATAATTCTCGCCTCAGTGCCTATTCCAATCATGGAGTCCCACTCTGCAACTCTGGGCAATAGCTTGCTTAATCTCCACAACGCTAAGGATTCCTGGCCTCCACCTTGGGGGTGCCCAGGAGTGGACGCCTCACAGGGAAAGCCAGGATGGGTTCCACAGCGGTATTCGTACAAGCGTCTTGAGACCCTTGCGGGTGAGTAGTGCGCTATACAAGTATCAAAATTTAATAATAACAATTATTTCTTAATTGATCATTAATTATTTTATTGAATAGAATCATGGAAATTGAATTGTTTTTAGTGTTTTAATATATATATAAAAAAGTCATGTTAATTTATAATTTTTATATTGAGTTTAATATTTGTTCTACTTTTATAGGATACTCATATATGCAATGTGTTTGAAGTAAAGTACTTTCTCTACTCTTGCTCAGACTGCAGTAGGAATAGTAAAATTCACCCTTTCCCTACTGCTGTCATATGTGGAGTGAAAATAGTAAATCTAACCCCACCAAAGTCCAACACTTTCCCTACTGTTATGTTGTTTGGAGTGAGACTAGTAAATGTAACCCCTCCGAAGTCCAATGCTTTTTATACTGTTGCACAGATTGGAGTGGGAATAGTAAATGTTACCCCTCTGAAGTCCAACACTTTTCCTACTGCTTTACTGTCTGGAGTGGGAATAGTAAACTTAGGGCCAGATGTACGACCATTTTTGCATGCGCAAACAGGTTTGCGAACCCATATGCGGATGCAAAAACAGCATGGGCCATATACAAAGCCTATTTAGTGAGCCGCAATTTATTTGTGACTCGCTAAATAGGTTTTGTGACTTGCTATTAGGAAAGGGCATTCCATTCCTTATAGCGAGTATAAGCCCATGTATGAATGTTTTGTGTCCACAATTGCGGTCGCAAAACACTCGCAAATTACCACCCTCTTCAAGAGGGTGGTAATGCACTCGCAAATGGGTAGGGGTCCCCAGGGGACCCCTTCGCAAATGCAGGAGAAAATATTTTTTAAGGGCAAACAGTGGTCCCAGGGACCACTACCTGCCCTTAAAAAATGATACGAAAACGTTTCATTTTTTTTTTACATGCATCCCGATTTCCTTTAAGGAACATGGGCTGCATTAAAAAAAGCTTCTTTTTTTAAAAGCAGTCCCAGACATGGTGGTCTGTTGAGCCCAGCAGGCCACCATACCTGGAAGGGCCTGCCATTGCCAATGGGGTCACAAATTGTGAGAGGCTCATTAATATTCATGAGCCTCTCAATTTGCGACCCCATTGGGAATCGCAAACAGTGTGATACACACTGTTGTACATCCAAATAACGCCTGGCAGATTGCGAGTCGCAAAAAACTCGCAATTTGCAAGGCGCTCTTTTGCGCATCGTACATCTGACCTATTACCTCTCCGAAGTCCAACACTTTCCCTACTGTTGCACAGTCTAGAGTGGGAATAGTAAATATTACACTACTAAGTCCAACACTTAACTGCTGCTGGGCTGTTCGGAGTGGGAATAGTAAATGTAACCCCTCCGCAATACAACACTTTCTCTCCTGTTGCACAGACCGGTATGGGAGTAGCAAATTTTACCCCTTTGAAATCCAACATTTACTCTACTGTTGTTTAGACTGAGTAGGAATAGTAAGATTTACACCTCCAAAGTCCAACAATTTCCATATTGTTACTTAGACTGGAGTGGGAATGGTAAATTTAAGCCCTTCAAAGGCCAAAGCTTTCTCTACTGCTGCAATTGTTTTAGTAGGAATAGTACATCTAACACCTTTGAAGTCCAACACTTTTCCTACTGTTGCATAGACTAGAGCGTGAATAGTATTATTATTTTTCTTATAAAAGTCATAGTATTGCTTAAGTAGATTTTAAATGTTTAATGTTTAATTTTTTCTAAAATTAATTAATATATTTTTGTACTGTTTATATTTGATATGCTTTTATTGTGTATTATATATAGGTATATGTATGTGTGTATATGTATGTGTGCGTGTGTGTATATGTCTATATATATATATATATCAAAACCAGTCCAAACTTGCATATAAAGAAGGCGCTGACTCCGTGGATTAGTTACCAAGGCAAGATAGATTTATTCCAAAATGACCCAGACGTGTTTCGGCGGCGGACCGCCTTGCTCACAACATCTGGTTCCTCAGATGTCATCGTGTATATACATTTCAGGATTGACAGGTATACACTGGTTGGTTGTCACAGGAACTGTGTGAAGGCAACAAACAAAGAAGAGTTTCTGCATGAGCATGATGGTGCAAAAAACCGGTGAGGGTGCTGAAAATTAAATCAAATGCTGTGTGTTTGTGTGCTTAGTCATAATTGTTAAAAAATGCACAATTATTATGCCACGGTATCTGAGAAAACCTCACGTACTGATTATGTATTTAGTCGAAATTTACAACAAAAAATAACTGAATGTATAAATTTTAAACTGTGACAGTGTTTACCAACCCAGAACAGTGGGGGAACCTATACCAATTTGGTTTACTGTCTCGAGTACTGAAGTGAAATCACAAACAGGTATACACTCATAGTTGCATTATATTGTTACGAGTTTCTCTCCTGTCTGAGCCCGCTGTATTTAGGAGTACCAGGTGTGTTACATTGTGCTCAGGGAAGTCCTCAGTTAAAGTAGATACATCATACACTTAATAACCTGTGTTATAAAATTGGTAAATGCAGGTGCACTAAAGTACGGTGTATTAAGGCGGGATGTATGAATTTAAGGGTTTGTCGGTGTCATTCATGGAGAGTAACAAAGAGTGCTGCCCAAGTGGGCTGAAGTGTAAAGTATTTTGCCTATGGCTCTGCGTTGGGTGTCTGATTTAGACTAGGACAGACTCGGTTCTGCATTGCGGGTTGTGTGTAAAAAACCAAAGGTTGAAAATGTGTCAACTGAAACTTATAAAACTATCAAGTAGTGAGGACCTGATGTTACGGACAGGGTTTAGGATGCGGGACAAGCGACTAGGATATTAGAGATGTACATTCAGGGCCTCGTCAGCATTCATCCCATTCGGGATATTGGAATCAAGCAGAATAATATATTTAGATTCAAGCCTTCTCAGTGATAATTGTCTATTGCCACCCCTTATGTTTTTGGGGATGCTGTCGATTACATAGAAGGAAAGGTCTTGTGCTTTTCGAGCATGGGTTGTGTTAATGTGCCTAGCTACGGGATATGTCGGGTCATCATGGATGATGGCTCTGAGGTGTTGCAGTATCCTTACGTGAACTGGGTGTATTGTGCTGCCTACGTAATGCTTGCCACACGTGCATTGGAGTACGTAAACCGCAAAGTCTGTCTTGCAGGAGGAGTTTCCTCTGATTATAAATGGTGTGTTCTCAGTGGTAGGAGGACGGTAGTGGTGTTGACACCGTGTTTACATGCCTTGCACTTTGAGCACCTATGGAATCCACTTACGGGCTTGAGCCAAGTCGCTCCTTTGTTGGTGGATGGGGCGTTTACCACTGGTTTGCTATGCATGGATTTTGCCTTTCTGAATGTTATTTGCAGTGTTTTACTGCACGTCGGACCCAGGATGGGGTCACAACTCATTAAATGCCAATGTTTGTTGAGTATTTTGCGCAGGTTGGAATGGTATGTATTGTATCCCGTGATTAGTCTAGGGGTATTCCCTTAGGGTGCTTTGTCATTAGTTGATGGAATATTTTTGGATGAGAATAGGAGAGCTCTCCTATTGGTAGTTGTGCATTTCTGCTCTGCATTGGCAAGCGTCTTGTTACTATAGCCTCTATTCCTGAGTCTCATAAAGAGACACTCTTTGGATTGCTTAAGTCCCTCTGGTGTGCTGCAATTACGTGTCATTCTGAGGCACTCAGCGTAAGGTATGCTTTCCTTGAGTTTAGTGGGATGAAAGCTATTGGCATGCAATATAGCGTTCCCTGACGTGGGCTTTCTATATGTCCTGGTTTGGATCTTATCGTTCTCGACATATAGTTCGAGATCTAGGAATTTGATAGATGATTTGCTTGTAGTACACGTGAATTCTAAGTTAAGATTGTTGTTGTTGATTTCTGTAGCAAATTGTTTTGCACTTTCTTCTGTACCCTGCCACAGTACAAAGATGTCATCTATGTATCTGGTGTAGATTACTACATTTTCTGTCATGGCCCTGTATTGAGTGGTCATGAGTACTTGCTCCTCCCACCAGCCCATATGCAAATTCGCATAGCTGGGGGCGAAGCAAGTACCCATGGCGGTTCCCTGTACCTGCTTGTAATGTAATCTGTCAAAGATGAAGATGTTGTTATCAAGGCACCATTCTGCCATCTGCAGTAGCATCATAGTATATATATGTATATATATATATATATAAATATATACATACACACTAATATGAATACATTTACACTACAAAAAAAATATATTATGTAAAAAAATATTTATTAATTTTTTTACACTAGTATGTATGTATATGAATACAAACACATATACATACATATATATGTATGAAAGCAGTTTGGCAGTACACTAATAGTTCGCCTCTGACGAAGGAGCTGCTAAGCCCAGAAACGCGTAAGGAATAGAAGTATTACTGGACTGGGAACTTCGGCGTGTCTTTGCCTCAATTTTGTTGGGATATATATATATATATATATATATATATATATATATATATATATATATATATTTCAAAAAGACGATGACGACGCCATGTGCGATTTCAATTTTTATTCTCTGCCGCTACCAAACGCGTTTCGACTGCCAAGCAGTCTTGCTCACTGGTAAACGAAGTATAACACTGCGGCCATTTTTAAAGTGCAAAACGTGCAATAATGTTACTACAAACGTAACTGATATGAAAAACAGACTCGTAGTTTTACCAAATATTCACAAAACATTACTTTTGAGACATTTGTCTCTAGTTGATAACAGTTTCTAATATACAATTAATAGTGTCTCATTGCACGATAATCATGTTTAAGCAATTTGCATCATTTTTCTTTTCATATAAGCAAATAAGTCGCTAGTACTACACTCGATGCTGCACTCGATATTCAAGCTCATCATTGACATTTTAGCTCAAGTGAGCTTATAATTACTACGTGCATTTATAATCTAAACTCAACAGAGTAGATTTATTACAATTTCATATTAGCCATGAATCACGCCCTAATGGGCTCAAATCACATAACTGTTACCACCCCATACATTTTGTTCGTATCTGATAATTACAATAGGTCTGTCTTTCAATCTGTGTCTTTTCTTTATTTAAAACAACTTAATCATGGGCGACGCTTTACTATTTCATACTTATAAATGGGTGTGTAAGTCCTCCTCTACATTTAAGCCTTCCGGTTGTTTGGAATTTAACTCTATAATATATCGAGACTCTAATCTCCTTAATTTCTTCACTCTGTTGCCTTCTCTCACATTTATTTTTACAGAGTCAATCACATAGTAAGTTAGACCTTTGGTATCTTTATTGTGGACTTTCTCAAAGTGCCGGGCTACTGGTTATGACCTATCGCCATCCTTGATCGCCCTTAGATGCTGCAAGACACGCTTGTGGACCTCCAGAATTGTGCTCCCCACGCGCCGCAGGCCACAAGGGCACTGCAGTACGTAGATTGCATGATCTGTTTTGCACGTGTATCGGCCTTTGATCTTTCTCATTATGTTCGTTAGGCCTAGTTTATATTGGTCTGTGTTTGTTCCATGAACGCATGCCAGCATTTTGAGCACTTGATAAATCCTTGTTTCTTATTCAGCCATGTTGTTTTCACTGGTCCCTTTCTGATGGTACTACTTACTAGTGCTTGTTTGAAGGACTTAACCTTCGAAAAGTGATCTGTGGTCTCTTTGCAACTTTTTTACAGAGCAGTGGATCATTTCTTATTATGTGCCAATGTTTATTCAAAATGTTTCTCAATTCATCATGTTGCCTGCTAAAAGTAGTGATGAACCTACATTGATTTTCATTGTTTTTGCTAGTTTTCTTATTAGCATCAAACAAAATCTCCTCTCTTTTCTTCTTCATTGATTTACTGATCCCATTGTCTATCCAGGTATCTGGATAACCTCTGCTTCTGAATCTCCTAGTCAAAGTGTCCAACTCTTTCTTGATCTCTTCTGGTGCACTACAATTGCGCCTAACTCTCAGGCTTTCTCCGTAAGGAATGCTCCTTTTTAAATTAGCCGGATGAAAGCTCTGAGCGTGCAGCAGAGTATTGCCAGAGGTCGGTTTTCTAAACAATTTAGTTTCGACTCTTCCATTCTCTATGTATACTGTCAGATCTAGGAAATTGACACTTACACTACTGATTTCACTTGTGAAGTTGAGATTTAAATCATTGTTTTGAATTCTAGCAATGAACGATTTAACTTCTACTTCTCTACCCTTCCACACCAGAAATAAGTCGTCTATAAACCGACTCCAATGCATTATATGGTTGTCCCATTCCTTGTGGTACTGCACTCGGATCACCTGCTCCTCCCACCAGCCCATATGCAAATTTGCATAGCTGGGGCGAAGCAGGTGCCCATCGCAGTACCACAGGTCTGGTGGAAAAGTTGGCCATCAAAAAGAAAGAAGTTACTGTTCAAACACTTCTCAACCATCCTAATTATCATCTGGGTATGCGCCCAGAATTTAATGGATCTGGTGTCTAAAAAGTGCCCCACTGCTCTCAGGCCGTCTGTGTGCCTAATGCTCGTATAGAGTGTTGACACATCAATGGTTACAAGTAAGTAATCATCTTCCCAAGGAAGATCATAGATTCTCCTCAGAAAGTCTCCCGTATCCTGTATATACGAGGGAAGTGTTTTGACTAAGGGATTCAGAAACGAGTCTACAAATTTAGATGTATTCTCTATTGCACTGCCCATAGCTGAAATTATTGGGCGGCCAGGAGGGTTCTTCAAATCCTTATGCACTTTAGGGATTAGATAAAATATCGGAGTGACCAGTTGATCAATTTTTAAAAACAAATACTCATCATGGTTCAAGAGGGTTTGGTCATACCAATTCTTTAGCTCATCATTAAATTGGCTATTGCTAACTAGCATTGCTTTTTCCTCAACTTTTGAATAACAATTCTTATTATTCAATTGTTTGTATGCCTCAATTAGATTTTTCTGTTTGTCCCACAAGACAATATTCCCCCCTTTGTCTGCATTGCGCACAATACAATTATCACATGTAGATAATTTCTTAATCAAAGCATGATAAGTTTTCTGTTTTTTACTGCTTGGTTTATTAAAGTTCTGGTATGAATATTTTCCCAATTTTTTCAATTCATTCAGAACCAAGTCATTGTACACATCAGTCACATCTCTTGTTGTCATTGGAGTAAATTTAGAACTCCTTCTAAATCCTGCCGGTGCATCCTGATATATATCAATGTTTTCTTCCTGAGCAATCTCTGCTGCACTTATGGTTTCCTCAGCACAACTCTCCATCTCCATAGCTCTCATTTCCATCATTAAATTCATATCACCCACTGCTAAATTTTCTTTGCGGTCTGTTGTTGCCCCCACTGCCATGTATCTCAATGATGGATTGGATAGAAAATGCTTTTTTAGCTTTTAAATTCTGATGAATTTGAATAAGTCAATACGCGTTTGCACATAATCCAAATCTGCTTCTGGGCAAAATGATAGTCCTAGTTTCAGGATTTCCTGTTCTTCATTAGTGAGTATGATGTTTGTCAAAATAATTATTGTTGTTTCTTTGTTATCTTCATGGCTAATATGAAATTGTAATATAACTACTCTGTTGAGTTTAGATTATATATGCACGTAGAAATTATAAGCTCACTTGAGCTAAAATGTCAATGATTGATGTCATGTAACAGTGTCAATAAAGCTCACTTGAGATTGAATATCGAGTGCAGCATCATTGAGATACACGGCAGTGGGGGCAACAACAGACCGCGAAGAAAATTTAGCAGTGGGTGATATGAATTTAAAGATGGAAATGAGAGCTATGGAGTTGGAGAGTTGTGCTGAGGAAACCATAAGTGCAGCAGAGATTGCTCAGGAAGAAAACATTGATATATATCAGGATGCACCGACAGGATTTAGAAGGAGTTCTAAATTTACTCCGATGACAACAAGAGATGTGACTGATGTGTACAATGACTTGGTTCTGAATGAATTGAAAAAATTGGGAAAATATTCATACCAGAACTTTAATAAACCAGGCAGTAAAAAACAGAAAACTTATCATGCTTTGATTAAGAAATTATCTACATGTGATAATTGTATTGTGCGCAATGCAGACAAAGGGGGGAATATTGTCTTGTGGGACACACAGAAATATCTAATTGAGGCATACAAATAATTGAATAATAAGAATTGTTATTCAAAAGTTGAGGAAAAAGCAATCCTAGTTAGCAATAGCCAATTTAATGATGAGCTAAAGAATTGGTATGACCAAACCCTCTTGAACCATGATGAGTATTTGTTTTTAAAAATTGATCAACCGGTCACTCCGATATTTTATCTAATCCCTAAAGTGCATAAGGATTTGAAGAACCCTCCCGGCCGCCCAATAATTTCAGCTATGGGCAGTGCATTAGAGAATACTTCTAAATTTGTAGACTCGTTTCTGAATCCCTTAGTCAAAACACTTCCCTCGTATATACAGGATACGGGAGACTTTCTGGGGAGAATCTATGATCTTCCTTGGGAAGATGATTACTTACTTGTAACCATTGATGTGTCAACACTCTATAAGAGCATTAGGCACACAGACGGCCTGAGAGCAGTGGGGCACTTTTTAGACACCAGATCCATTAAATTCTGGGCGCATACCCAGATGATAATTAGGATGGTTGAGAAGTGTTTGAACAGTAACTTCTTTCTTTTTGATGGCCAACTTTTCCACCAGACCTGTGGTACTGCGAAGGGCACCTGCTTCGCCCCCAGCTATGCGAATTTGCATATGGGCTGGTGGGAGGAGCAGGTGATCCGAGTGCAGTACCACAAGGAATGGGACAACCATATAATGCATTGGAGTCGGTTTATAGACGACTTATTTCTGGTGTGGAAGGGTAGAGAAGTAGAAGTTAAATCGTTCATTGCTAGAATTCAAAACAATGATTTAAATCTCAACTTCACAAGTGAAATCAGTAGTGTAAGTGTCAATTTCCTAGATCTGACAGTATACATAGAGAATGGAAGAGTCAAAACTAAATTGTTTAGAAAACCGACCTCTGGCAATACTCTGCTGCACACTCAGAGCTTTCATCCGGCTAATTTAAAAAGGAGCATTCCTTACGGAGAAAGCCTGAGAGTTAGGCGCAATTGTAGTGCATCAGAAGAGAGCAAGAAAGAGTTGGACACTTTGACTAGGAGATTCAGAAGCAGAGGTTATCCAGATACCTGGATAGACAATGGGATCAGTAAATCAATGAAGAAGAAAAGAGAGGAGATTTTGTTTGATGCTAATAAGAAAACTAGCAAAAACAATGAAAATCAATGTAGGTTCATCACTACTTTTAGCAGGCAACATAATGAATTGAGAACATTTTTGAATAAACATTGACACATAATAAGAAATGATCCACTGCTCTGTAAAAAAGTTGCAAAGAGACTACAGATCACTTTTCGTAAGGTTAAGTCCTTCAAACAAGCACTAGTAAGTAGTACCATCAGAAAGGGACCAGTGAAAACAACATGGCTGAATAAGAAACAAGGATTTATCAAGTGCTCAAAATGCAAAGCATGCGTTCATGGAACGAACACAGACCAATATAAACTAGGCCTAACGAACATAATGAGAAAGATCAAAGGCCGATACACGTGCAAAACAGATCATGCAATCCACGTACTGCAGTGCCCTTGTGGCCTGCGGTACGTGGGGAGCACAATTCTGGAGGTCCACAAGAGTGTCTTGCAGCATCTAAGGGCGATCAAGAATGGAGATAGGTCATACCCAGTAGCCCGGCACTTTGAGAAATTCCACAATAAAGATACCAAAGGTCTAACTTACTATGTGATTGACTCTGTAAAAATAAAGGTGAGAGGAGGCAACAGAGTGAAGAAATTAAGGAGATTAGAGTCTCAATATATTATAGAGTTAAATTCCAAACAACCGGAAGGCTTAAATGTAGAGGAGGACTTACACACCCATTTATAAGTATGAAATAGTAAAGCGTCGCCCATGATTAAGTTGTTTTAAATAAAGAAAAGACACAGATTGAAAGACAGACCTATTGTAATTATCAGATACGAACAAAATGTATGGGGTGGTAACAGTTATGTGATTTGAGCCCACTAGGGCGTGATTCATGGCTAATATGAAATTGTAATATAACTACTCTGTTGAGTTTAGATTATAAATGCACGTAGTAATTATAAGCTCACTTGAGCTAAAATGTCAATGATTGATGTCATGTAACAGTGTCAATAAAGCTCACTTGAGCTTGAATATCGAGTGCAGCATCGAGTGTAGTACTAGCGACTGATTTGCTTATATGAAAAGAAAAATGATGCAAATTGCTTAAACATGATTATCGTGCAATGAGACACTATTAATTGTATATTAGAAACTGTTATCAACTAGAGACAAATGGCTCAAAAGTAATGTTTTGTGAATATTTGGTAAAACTACAAGTCTGTTTTTCATATCAGTTACGTTTGTAGTAACATTATTGCACGTTTTGCACTTTAAAAATGGCCGCATTGTTATATGTCGTTTACCAGTGAGCAAGACTGCTTGGCAGTCGTAACGCGTTTGGTAGCGGCAGAGAATAAAAATTGAAATCGCACATGGCGTCGTCATCGTCTTTTTGAAATATTTATGCGACTTATCCCGAGGAGTCCAAATCGACAATGCAACTCTCGTTTTGGAGTGGCAAGGAATACTCGAGAATCACGAGGGAAATATATATATATATATATATATATATATATATATATATATATATATATATATATATTTAAACACAGTTACATCGCACTCAGGATTTGCAGGTCAGATTCTTTTATTCATATCACCATCGGGACCCTTATCTGTGAGTCACACCAACGCGTTTCAGCCACAACGGCCTTGCTCACGGTTGGAGGACTTTACCCATAATGCCCTTTTTGTACTAATCCCGTCATAGCCCATAATGAGGCCGTCTGGGAATTGTAGTTCCAATCTTATGTTCTACATCCTCAATACCACAGATGATAATTATTTTTTTGTATTTTGTTTTCTAGGGATACTGCAACATAATAATGTACCAATGCAAAATAAAAGGTCAATTCACTTATTGTATCCTGTACAGCGACAGTATATATCAAACAGTAAAATGTACAAAAACTGCCATTTTAAACATTATAATTAACTCTATTAATACCTAATGCTAAGCAGTGTCTTAGCACCAGGATGACCAAGTCTGTTCGAACCTGCATGTCTGAGGGTGTCTGAGTGACTCTTAGTATTACAATAACACGAGTAGTCTCATACATACCCAGTGTATCAGTATTTCTACTTGTAATCTGAACATAACAGACAACCCACTATGCACATTTTAAATAAAATGGATGTATAACTCTAACACAGACTTGGTCAAATTTACAGATTTCAATGGCAAGTGACCTTGGCTTATCACATTGGTATAATACACAGGAAGCATAACCGAATGCCAAAACGTGATTCTGATTAGAAACATGGAATCCCTCTCAAGGATCTTACTCTTCCAACAACCCAGCTAAGTTAAAAACCAATTGAAGGGTTACAAATGTACAAGGAGTTCTTCGTCATTGTTAATACCTCTCGGGGTCTTGATTCCTAACTTGATGATATATCTGGACTCTAGTTGTCTGAGTTTTTTACTTTCTATCCCCTGCCCTTTCACTCGGTGGGAAAGCGTCCAGTCCAAAGAACTCCATGCTTCTCCAATCACTATTTTGGCACGTCGCCATATGTCAGGCTGTGGCATAGTTCAGATCCTTATTTTTAATAGCGCGTATATGTTCCAGGATCCGTTCCTTAAGCATGCAGACAGTTGACCCTATGTACCTCATTCCATAGACGCACTGGATGACATAGACCACAAACTGTGTGGTACAGGTGATTTTATGCTTGATTTAGATGGTTTTGCCTTCATAATCTTCAAACTCTGTTCTGTTAACTCCAACTTTGCATGCCTTACATTTGTTGTATTTCTTATAGCCAAGATGTTTATCATCCAGCCAAAATGTTGTGGCTTTGGTTTGATAGTGGCTTTGGACTAGTGTGTCTTGTAATGAAGGTACCTTCCTATATGTCACCTGTGGTCTGTCACCAATCACGTTTCCAATCTCCTGGTCATTGCTCAGGAGATGCCAGTATTTTTGCACAATCTGGATAATTCGTGGGCTCTCCTTGCTGTAAGTCAGGATGAGTCTTGGCACCCCACTGCTTGATGTAAGAGGCTCTTTCTGTTTTTGTTCTTTTGGGTGAGGGTGTCTGTTCTGGTCACTTTTGTAATTTTTTGTAAACTCTTATTTAGATCTCTGGTCTGTATCCCCTGTTCTGCAATCTATGTGCACTTTCCAGAATTTTGGTATTAGCCTCTTCATCTTTTGAACAATTTCTTCTTATCCGTACAAACTCTCCATATGGAATGCTGTCTCTGAGAGACTACGGATGAAAACTGATGCCGTGCAGGATACTGTTGGTTGCCATTTGTTTCCTGAATAACGTAGTTTGAATTTGTCCCTGGTCTATATAGACGTTGTATCCAGGAAATTTACTGTAGTTCTGCTGATTGAACAGGTAAAGGCCAGGCCAACATCATTTTGCTTCACTCATTTCACGGCAATGTTTGACATTATCATTTTGTAAAAGTTGACCATACAATTTATTATACATCTTGTGTCCTTCCCAGTCCTGAAGAGTCACGGGTTACTACTCAGGTGCCGAAACACGTGTCGGCTGGTGCATTCTTTTGACAAACTCTAAGTTTGCATAAACATCATCCATCACAAGAAACTACCTGTGTCAACATCTGTAATTTCTCGTTAATCAAGCACTATTTAGTGCACTTGACTTTATGAATAAAGTTATCCTTGTACGTGTGCCCAGGACTTGTTTCTAATTAGATATGTGGGTCCCACACTCCCATAATATGCAGGGGTTTTTCGGGTCTTCCCCTGACCTGGTTGCACCGTAAGTACTTGTTCTTTTTTCTTTTACACTCTACCACTAACCAGCCTGAGCGCCACTATCCTGCCTATCCAGAACCCTTCACAGAATTTGTAACATTTTGATTCAGTTTCTTGAAATCAGGACAAAAATTCCTCTTTCTCACCATTCCAAGTAATAAATAAATCATCGATGTAGCGTAGCCACAATATAACCTTTTCCAGCTCATATTGATTTTACGGTCCCCAGGCAGTCTCCTTCTCCCACCACCCCATGGTGAGATTGGTGTAGTTCGGTGAGAAGGAAAAGCCCATGGCAGTTCTGCAAGGTTGCTCGTATAGTTCATGATCAAACAGGAACATGCTATTATTAAGACATAACTCGATCATCGTAAGGAGCATGACTGAATGTTGTAAGTCCTTTATGTTACGTTGTTTAAGAAAATACGCACATGTCTGCAGTCAGATCTTATGTTGAATAGATATATACAAAGATACATCGATTGTGGCCGTAATGTAATTGGCATTCCAAATAGTATTGTCCAGAATCCGAAGGAAATCGCCAGTATCTTTCAAGTACGAACTGAGATTTTGGACCTTCGGTGCCAGGTAGTAGTCCACATATATGGACACATTCTCATATAGTGAGTCACATGTGGACACCATATGGCATCCTGAAGGGTTGACTAAGGTTTTGTGAATCTTGGGAAGGAAATAGATTGTTGGTATGGTGGGATGTTCCTTACGTAAGAATTGAAATTCTGTTTCTCTTAACAGACCCACATCTCTCCAGATTACAAGACTCTTTTCCAATTCCATCATCATCCCATTAATCGGATTGTCTTTTAATTTGTGGTATGTGGTAGTGTCTCTTAACTGTTTGTGAGCTTCTTGAACATAATCAGATCGATTTTGTATGACTATGTTGCTCGCCTTTGTCGGCGGGTTAATAATTATCTCACTATTATCCATCAGCGTTTTTATTACTGTGCGTTCTTTTGTGGACACATTTTCTTATTTGCCATTATTGCATGTTTTTTGTAGATTGTCCAGTTCATTCATTACTGCCTCTGAGAATTGATCTATTTTGTTGCCCGGTGAAAACTGTGGGCAGTATTTTGATTTGATCTTAAAGACACTTGGTGTGCGTCCTGTTGTCTCAATGCCTAGTTTGTTTAGCACTTGCTCTTCAGTAGTTGTGTTATCATCTAGATCGTACATCAAATCAAAGAGATTTTTGAGGCCTGGAATTTGTTCGATGGTTAATAGACTTGAGGCCTCTGGATTTCCATGGTTTGCACCTATTTCGTGAGTTTCTGTG
The DNA here is from genome assembly GCF_964204655.1 of Triturus cristatus. Taxonomy (NCBI): domain Eukaryota; kingdom Metazoa; phylum Chordata; class Amphibia; order Caudata; family Salamandridae; genus Triturus; species Triturus cristatus. Next base: position 1,579,526,920 of record NC_140590.1, read on the forward strand.
AGGCAATTGATGTGAGTTTTAGTTAGTTTAAATTTTCTCACATACTTGTACATCAAAATGTCTTTCTGGACAAAACGTCATTCCTTTGTTTAGGAGTAGTTGTTCTTCTTGAGTCAAAATATGATTGGACAAGATGATGATAAGATTTGCATCCTCCATTTGCGTGGTTTCAGGTTGCATAAGGGGTACTGCTTTCTTTCGCCGGGAGAGTGAGGTTTTTCTTGTGCTCTGGAAGATTTTGAATCTCCCCTTCCATGCCCTCTGCCTCTCCCTCGTCCTCTGGCTAGTGTTTGGTCCAGATGCATGAGGCGCATCTCTTCTAAAAAAGAAATTGCTTTAGGTGGATTTGAGCCGCCGGCTGCTTCATTCTCACTAACATCTAATTCACTGGTAGTCTCCACAGTGTTTGGTTTAGTATTTTTGCCATAGTTTAATTTGTGAGTATCAAATCTTTTTCCAAAGGTGAGGATTCTCCCTTCCTGGTAATCTATTTCATCCCTGATGTATTTTCTATGTTTCCTTAGTTGAATCTCATCTTCATATTTTTCCAGTCGTGTTTCCATTTCCTTTCTATATTTTATTGCCTCATCCTTATTTTCAAGGAGGATTTTGTCCTCTAAATCTTTAATCAGTTTATGTGTTCCATCCAAATCCATATTTGCGTATTTTATGAGGATCTTCATAATGTTTTTTGAGCATCCCATATTGTTAGCCCCCCACTCCTTCAACATTTCAGGTTGTGTTTCCGGTTGTGTGGGCATTGTGAAAATCCTCAGCCCCCTTGGTACTCTATCAATGTCCAAGTATTTCTGCAGTGCAATAATTTCCCAGCATATATATATATGAGTTTGTGTGTTTATATGAATATATATTTATATATGGTATAACATTTCAGGGGAATCTATTTAATTTACATTAAAGTATTCAACATTTACTACTGTAAACTCTATTTATATCAGAAAATTGATATTTTTGAGAATTTGGAATGCATATTGACAAGTTCTTATCAGCATTCACCGTAGAGTTAAGTAACTCCACACAAACAACAATTTATTTTAATCCTGCACACTTCTCAAAGGAACCTATTTTTTAAGCATGAAGTACAAGAGAATAAATACCTCAATATTTTGTAAACCCATAAACTGCTAAAATTACTTATGGCAGTAAAATTTGTACTATAGTTGCTCCCATCTTCAGCTCAGCATTATATTAAATCAAATATTCCTTCTTACAGGGGCTGGCAGAAATGCCCCTCACAAGTTAAAACAAGTTAACAAGTTAAAACCAGAGACTTCAGAAATTGGACCTACCAAAAGAAATATCAACAGAAACTAAACTCCCAGAAAAAATGGTAAAACATTACGGCCATATAGCAACAAGGTATGAGTTGCAGTTACTTTATCAATGATGTCATGGAACATGTCATGAGTGGTGTAACATGTGAGGTAATTAACAGTACCCACCCTGGGCACCCACACATTTTTATATTTTTATAAGTTGGGAGCTGTGGGAAGAGACCCAAGACTCCCATGGGCCCTGCTGTCTTCCCACAAGCACTCATACCGGGATTCAGAAACAGCAAACCTTTTTCTTTAAAAGTGGGTGCCTCTGTGCCCTACTGGGGCACCCACAACTATGTAATTTACTGGAGGCCCCTAGGGAAGGCCCAAAGGCCCCACAAACCCCGGCGGCTTCACAGCTAGCACCCTTCTTGGGGGCATCCTGGAGCCCTCTTCTTTCACTTTGCTTTCACTTTGCTCCCACCCTGGACGGGCCACACGCCCCCTCCCTTTAAATGAACAATTCAGCCAAGGGGGATGGAGTCCCAGAGGCCTCTGCAAGGCTCAGGGAGGGGGCCACCCCCCCTCCCCAAACAATAAACTACTGCTAGATTCCTGGGCCATGGCACACCCTGGAGTGCTAATTTTTAAAAGGGTGAAATCCCTCCATTTGTGTTACTGTTGCCGATGATCCCACTAATAAAAACAATTACTGTTGGCTCCTCCTGGAACCACTCCACAACGCTTGTGAGGGCAGGGTATCCCTACCCTGGCTCCCTATGTTTTTTAATACTTTTTTTGTAGGACAGAAGACTGAGTCCCGAGTTCTAAAATGGCTGCACCATTATTTTTTGTTAATGTGCTGGCAGACAGTCAGATCTTATCTTAAAATGTGCCATAACATTTTAAACTCTGAATACCACTTAAATTCACCAGTTAAAGTAATAGTTATCTCAAATAGCAATAACTCGAGCCCTAAGGTAACTATAACTTGCGCCCTTGATAAGCACTGCTATTTACCCTACATATTGCATCGCTCATGACATCTTCTTTGACTTTATTGATAATATTACTGTGCATGGTGAGAGCGTGATTAATGGTTACCTTAGGGCACTATAACTATAACTGTTGAATTAATGTGGTATTTAGAGTTTAAAACGTTACATTGTTACTAAACATTTCACCTAACTAGAACATTATTTTTTCAGTAAATAAATATAGATACATAGATCGATGTTATAGTTGGGTGTTGAAATTAGATGAAAACTAACGTTTAAAAACAAAAAAAACACTGAAATTCGCCAGTTATAGTTTACTGAGCTAACTTTAACTTGTACCACCGCCATGCTGACCTCACATATTACATTACTCATTAAATGTTAAATGACATGATTGTCTTTGCAAACCCCAACTTGGCAATGTCTCATTAAACACTCAAACATACATTTACAGTCAATGCAACAAACTGAAACTAATGCAATCTCCTTTATTTTTTAACCACGTATATCCATTGCATTTTCCTTTCATAGTCACATAAATGCACCCAGATTATGCATCATGACAAAGGAAGGCCTGTCTCAGTTATATTGCAACTAAATGAGGAAGAGACCTGCTTGGTATAGAAAATTAGCAACCAAAAACGAGAGGAAGCTGATTAAAAGTATAAATTTCGCAAGGCTGTAGTCTTCAGCCATCTCATAATTTACAACTGTACCATATGCTTTGTGGTTTCCGGTGCTGGAGGAGGGGTTCTCTGTATTATTGTTAGCTGGACCTGCCAGTCATAAAGAGCAGTTCATGTCTGTAAGAATATAGTAATCTCCAAAGCAAGCCTCTGTGCTTTGTCCTGAATGGGAATTATGCAGAGGTAGACACTCGGCTGCTGTCTATTTTTATTTAAACTCATGACGATTGCAGAAGTATCAGACGTGAAGAAATTATAAAATATATCTCCAAAGTTTTGATGAAGCTGCTGCTGAGTGTTGGCATCCTTACCAGTTTAGAAACCATGTGTTTAACATCCCACAATGCTTTGAAATGCTACGAAAATAATGAGTTCCATGTTGGCATGCAGCTCTGGTGCCAACAAAATAACAGTAGTTGCTTAAGACAGTCTGATTCTAGCCATTTGTGAGGCAGAGCAGGGGTGTGCATATCTTATGTAATTTGCTTGCAATGAAAAGAACCGGCTCTGATTCAAGCACAGCTTGACACAGAAACTGGGGCGAGAAGTAGTAACATTTCTTTTACAAAAAGCAGTTTTAAATTGCTCACCGATTTTTAAGAATTAAATCAGAATTTGCAACCTGTGTACTAATAGGTTGTTTCTCATACATATTAATGATGTATGCCGCATATTGTAGCTTACTCTAATTGGTTGCTATCCCAGGAATGATAGTCTGCTGGGGTCAGCAGAGCACCATGTCTGTGATCGCATTTGAAATAAAGTATATATATTTTTTTTAAATACAGTCCATTTTCTTTAAGGGAAACGTGGATGGATGCGATTGAGAAAAAGAGACTTTAAAAAAAAAGTTTCTTTACGAGTTGGCAGTAGAGCCCTGGACTCGCACACAACCTTTTTATAGTATGCGCACAACGTGACATTCCCTCCTCCCCGAATTCCGTCACCTTACCCCCACTACGCCCAAGAACTCTCTGAGTCAAGGTATGTTGTCCACGGTGTAGCTTTTTATTCACATCAATCCAAGGAATCAACCACAGACCATCCCCAAGGAAAGTATCCTTCTTGGTTATATAAGAATTCACAATGTACTATTAAGGATGGCCGTGTGTGGTTGGAAGAAATATGTACACAGCAGCAAGAAAGTGGTGCCCTACGCTTCGACTCTCCCGTTTTGGGCTCCACCTCTCTACAGAAACTTGCAGAAGGCTCACCAAACAGGGAGATGGATGAGGGCTGGGCTCACGCAATGGGGGTATGTGGTAGATAATGGGAGACTAAATACATCTTAAGAGTTGGTGACCAAAAGTGACTTAGACTCTGGACAATTCCTTTTATATTTAACCCTTCATGGGGTCTCAGCCTGAGTTACCACAGGCTGCATGTCAGCTAAAGATGGTATTTGATGTGAACAGGACAAGAGAGGTGATCACAGGACTAAATGGGGCATTACAGCAGGGCTCCGCTATCCCGGGAAGTACGGGCTCTCAAGGGGTGGTACGAAGACCGACTGGCGGTAGAAACACCGGAGGCTGCATTGGAGCGATGTTTGAGGTTGATCAAGACGATATCTTGGAATGCTCACTTTCGCTTTACCCAAGATTATGTACACCAGGGGTATCTTTCCCCAGACAGGGTAGGGAAAATATATGTGAATCCCAGGGCCTTCTGTCCTAGAAGCCAGGTAGAGAACGCACATTTTATACATATGCGTGGACATGCCCGGTAATTTTCACATTCTGGAGGGTGATAGCACAGTGTATCTTGGAAGTGACTGCCTGTATTTTACAGCAGGATCTGCTTCGATGCGTTCTTAACACTGGGGCAGTACCAAGAAAATTAGGCAATTGCCTGGCTTTCAGACTTTGGCCTTGGTACTCACTAAACATTGCATAGCCATGTCATAGAAGGCAGCTAAGGCTCGCTTACACACCTGTGGTGGAAAGATGTGGTGAGATGGGCATCAGCAGAGCTTGCAGTGCATGCAGGCACTAGGGCGAGGTACAGGAGGTGCCACCCCATGGAGAAGATGTAAGTTTATCTTGAAAGACGAGACCGATTACCCACTGCATAACCTCCCCCTTCCACATCACTCCAGTTCATTCTACAACAAACTGGAGTGATGCGGAAGGGTGTTTTGGGATGCCTCCCCAAGATACAGATCACTCAGGGAGGTTTGTGGGTGATGGAGTGCAGTGGGCTAGGAGGTGGCCATGTGCCGGGCTTGTTGCACACATCTTGTTGTGTACTGAGCGTGGAAATGAGGATGATGCCGGAGATCATACACTCTTCATATGTCAGGTATGCGGTTAGGAGGGGGTGGGCAGCAGGTGTTCAAGTTATTGTGTTGTTTAGTTACTATTTTATGATTACCTGATTTCTCCTCAATGGGTGGTCTTGTACACAGGTAAGTTGAGGAGCTCCTGTGTCTGTATCGTGCCCAGCTATGTAGTGTTTTGTGCCACCTTTTTGATATGTACCAAAGCTTCTGCTGATATATGCACATGCTGTGCTGTGATAAAACAATAAAGATATATTTTTTTAAATATAGCGAAGTGGTGGTGAATTCACAAAAGCATTTATGAGTATGGGATGTAGTGTTACTGAAGTACTCTTCTGTGTACTTGTGTATATCTTGGTGCCATCAACTTCTTATTTGTAAAAGTGGAAAGAGGACACTGTGCTCTCTGTGTTTACTAAAAACTTATGAACACTTCCATTCTATTTTCATTTTAGCTGTTTCAGGGCTAATTCACAAAGACATTTAAGAATATCTAAAAGATAGCTACAGGAGAACTATTTACATACTCCAAAATTATATGCCTAAGAGTGTGCACAATGCATTTAATGGAAACTACACAAATATCTATGAGAGATAAAGCGGATTTTCTTTTACCTTGTTTCAGAGTAGAGTCTATAATTTTTTTTAAGCTGCCCTACTTTACAAAAGGAGAACCATCAAGCTGAAAAGATGCAATCCAAGCCAGAGAAATCATCTGAGCTAAAAATAGAAGAGATCCCAGGTGGCTAATAGTTTGACCTCAAACTTTCCTTCCCCTCGCAATGCATTCATTTCTATTATGCAATTCTAAGCAATGTCATTGCCATACAGTAGCAGTCAGTGTGAATTTAGATGCTGAGAGCCCTGACTCATGGTAACAAACGATCAGTTTATAAGTGGTCCTTGGGGAAGGGGAGATGTTGTTTCTTCTCCATAAATGTGAATCATGGGGGAACATAATGCTTTCCTAATACATGGTAAGAGCTAATGTGCAAGTTTGAAATCTTGAGCAATTCCTGAATTTATAATGCAAATTATGCTGCTTCATTCTTTACCCAAATAGTGTGAAATCCAAAGGAAAAAAGGTCATTGCACTGTGAGTGGCCTTTGCTAGTTTCAGAATTCTTATTTAAATCATTTTACATCAGGCTGTAAACCCTTTCTTACATTATTGCTGGAAATGTGCCTGGTGAACTGAGCTGATCACTGCCAGTCATCTTGTGTACGATGGCCACTAATGTCAGTCATCTTGTCTGTTATGGTCAATATTACAACACTAGCATTAGCAATATTAGTAGCTCATGATGGTTTTTGTTGACTATAAGTAGCTCACAATACGGAAAAGGTTGGAGACCCCCTGCTTTAAATGATGAACTGCTTCGACAGTATTTTTATAGCCGGGTTCAGATTAGTATCAATGTGAAAACACTAGGCCTGATTCACAAAGGTATGCTGACACTTATGCGTAAGTTTACATTTTTTGCCATTCACAAACACATTTTAGGAATAGCATTTTTACGAAATACGGAGTCTCCGCACTTAAAATAATAATAACTAGCCAGGTGTCAAGTGCCAGGCCCAGTTTAGATGGAATTGACAGTACTTTTTTTCCAATACGTTTGAAAATACCTTGACCATGTTGGTTGATCTATGCATATATGGATGTCATATTGAATAAATAACGTTTTGATATCTAATGTTAGCAAAGAGCTGTTTTTAAAAGAAAAAATTAAAGAAATACATATATGTGCATACTTGAATTTTTTTAGCTTTCTGTACTTTATTCAGCCATAGGCCATGAAAATAGGATAAAACAATAAAAAGAATATATATATATATATATATATATATATATATATATATATATAGATAGATATATATATTATCTACTGGCGGTCGCCAGTAGATAGTTATAGTTAGGACCGTGTTTCCATAGGAAATCAGAAAATTCTATTTTGAATAACTTTGGCGCCTGTTGACGAATCCTCCCGAAATTTTCAAAACTAATGGGGCACTCCGCTCAACTCCTACCCTGAAAGTCTCGGGGCGATTCGTCAAGTGGGGGCCGAGAAAAAAGGGGGGTCCCAAAACGCGTTTTCCCCATGCATTTTCCCATAGGACCTTTAGTCGAAGGTACAGCCCGAACGGCTGAACAGAATTAGTTTAAATTTGGCAGAGAGGTAGTCCTCAGGTCAGGAAAGTGCCTTTTGCAGGTCTGGTGTCAATCTGTTCAGTAGTTCCTGAGAAAATAGCATTTAAAAGCATATAAATATCTATAAGTGCGCATCGTGCGCGCACTGTGCGCGCTCCGTGCGAGCACCCTAACGTGCGCGAGCTTAATTCTGATTGGTGGTTACATGTTAGTCAACGGTAGAATCGGTCGAAATCAGGAAGTGTCGGCCGCCATTTTGTTTGTTTTCAGTGCGAGAGTGAAAAAGGAAGGTGGCGAACGTGAAAAGGGGGCAGGGTACAGATTTCCTGACCCCTAGCCTTTGTCAGGGGGTCCCTGAAGGACCCCGAAGGCAGAAAAAAAGTGTTTAATTATTTTTTTTTAAATCGCGGGGGTGCGCGCACCGTGCGCGCACGGTGTAAAACCAAAAATATATATATATAATTTAATACGTAGTTCATTGTAAAATAAATATATAAAAAAAATAATAATACATACAGTCAGTCAGTCAGTCAAAATACACTTTATTCGATTTTTAAAATCATAAAAGCCATAAAACAACAATATATACATTTTAAAAATAAATAGCTCATGATTTAACAGGTCAAGACACAATCATCATATACAAAAATATACTGAGATACGAGTGCAAAGATGCAAATGGAAAGTGCAGGGCAAGGCAAAATTATAGGGTCGCACTTCCCAGTTTTCCCAGTTCATACCACCTCAATAGCGGGCAAAACCCTATTTTTTTTAATTCTCTGCGCTGCTACCAAAAAACTAGCCACAGAAAATATAGTGCGAGTACTACCAAGAAACTGCAGAAAAACTAGCGCTGGCCTAACTTGAACAAACCCAGCTTCTTTTAAAATAGGCAACAGGTATTTGTTCCTGGGGACCCTGTAAAAACTACAGAACATCATAAAGTGCATAGTGTCCTGAGTGGAAAAATCGTCACATTTACATGGCGGACCCCTTTCCGGTTTGCTCCACGTCTGATAACAGCCTATGTAATAATACATACATAACTTAGCATTTAAAAAACCGTACAAATTCACTGAAAAAACCATAGGTTTCATACACGTTATAGTTAGGAATTAGCATTTAAAAAACCTTGCAAATTCACTTAAAAAACCATAGGTTTCACACATGTTATAGTTAGGTGGATATTTCACTCGTAAAAAACCAATAAAATTCCCCCGTTATAGTTAGTTCAGATAACTATAACTCGCGCGACCGCCACTCTATCACAAGGATGATGTCATCAGTGATGTCATGAGTGATGTCACTGACCATGTCATGAGTGATGTAATATGTGACGTCATCAGCAGTGCATTGCGGGCGCGCGAGTTATAGTTATCTGAACTAACTATAACGGGGGGAATTTCATTGGTTTTTTACGAGTGAAATATCCACCTAACTATAACATGTGTGAAACCTATGGTTTTTTAAGTGAATATATATATATATATATATATACAATACATTATTTTAGAGCAATACAGTGAGCATACATTGATTTGCACAAGTACACCTCAAAGTCCAATTGCACAAAGTTAGCATGAATACACTACCAGAGACAAAAACCTGGGATGGCCCGGTCCACTATGCCTGAGGATGAAATTCATACGTAACAATTGGCTAAAATTTGAATGAGATAATATTACAAGTCATATTGCAATCGAACAAGACCACATAGATTATAACAGTTAAACTTGGAACCTTCACCATAAATATTTATGCATCAGTTATCAGGTTAAAACTGTGTCTTGAATTGTATATAATATATTCGATAAAAACAGCAAGAATAAAAACGTTAAAAAAATTAAAACAAGTGGGCGCCCAATTGACAGCTTTGCAATTAAGAGATGCACCACTTGAGAAGTTTTGGAGAGAAATCTTATATGCAGAACGGAATTCATTTTGCTCCAGTAGCCAGCATTTCACAATCGCAAAATTTGGTTCTAGTAGGAACAGCCGACACAGCCTAGGGTAAAAACTTTTGTCAAGTAATCCAAAAGGAGAATAGAAAGCGACTAACTGCAAAAACTATTGGCCCAGAGGTGTCTGTTTTTAGAATCCTATAGGCAACCTGATGTTGCCTGACTCCAATGTTTAGACAGATCAGTCGTATCCACCTCCTGTGGATCAGTTGGTATTTAATGCTGAAAAAGAGTATGTGTTCTTCGGTCTCTTGAGCTCTAGCACAGGCAGGGCATGGTTCTAGTAATAGCCCAGCAGCCTGGTTGCTAGGGAACCTTAGTAAGAGGTTGCATATCTGAATCTAACCTAACATATAGGCTTTTGGCAAGCGGGGATGTGATTTGATCCAGGAAAGGTTCGAAACTGGGGCCTGGCTTGGCCCTTAAAAATGGTGTTGTTAGTTGGCTATTTGCTAATCTGGTGACATAGTGCTCTCTCACAACCATTCAATACCCAGTCTTAACCCTCATTAGGTCTTCTCTGGTAGCTCTCTCTGGATATTCCCATAGTTCCGTCATACCAAGTGTTTTATACCAACTTTCAACATGTTTAGACAGGGTAAACTTTTAGTACCACTGATTGTCAAAAACTCCCTCAGGTAATTGCAATTGTCAGAGAGCTGTGGTGTTGTCCATAAGCTTAGCCAGTGCATTAGGGGTTTCAATGAGGCCATATCACCTATTCTTTTTATCCCTAGGTCAACAAACAATGGGATCAGCGGGTAGTGATAGGTACAGAGATAAGGGATCTAACAAAGGTGTTTTCAGATGTCGTCAGCTTTTTTGTATTAGTATACCCCCATATCTCTGCTCCATATAACGCTCCACTCTGGGATTTTGCTCGATACACTTCTAGTGCTGGCGTCAGCGATCAGCTATAAGACTGCCTGTGGTATCACAGTATTGACATTGACCTGTGACAAAGGATAAGGTAACTCTTATCTAATTGTTGTTCCCAGCCGAGTGTGTCGCCTAGTCTTATCCCAAGGTAGTCTGAGTTTTTCACCTACTCCAGTGGTTCATAGACAATCCTAATCTCACATGATTTCCTCTTTCCTTTCCCAAACACCATAAATTTGGATTTTGCAACGTTGAGCTCCAAACTCCTGTCTTTGCAGAAATCTAAAAACTTATCCACTAGCATTTGTAGGCCCATTGGAGTTGTGGAAATATGTGCATACTTATTTACAAAGCGAGGTATTTAGCCAGCCATCTTCATCCTTTTTTTGTTGTAGCGTAATTCACATTTTGCTTCTACACACCCCAGCACACAGTAAGGCGCTATGGATTAGACCACGTCATCCATTGGCGGCTCTTCAATATGAATGACAGCATTTTGTATGTACACAAAAACACATACACTTGGAAAAAAAATTCCTTCTGTCACTGGGCTGGTGGGTGAATTTGTAATTTACTTTTTCATTAAACTGTATTTTTTTAGATGTGCCTATGCAATTAATATTCTTGCTTTTTCTAGGCCCCTGCAGCTCCTCAATCACTGCTAATGTACCTTTTTACATTGCTTGCAGTGCACCACATCCCCCCAGGGCACTGCTCAGGAGCCCAGCTTAGAATGCGTTTTCTCATTCTCTATTTTGAAGAAAGTATTACAAAACGTTTAAAAGATGATCCTTGCTGCCATATTTGAATGTTTTTATTTTATTTATTTAAACTTTATTACAAATACTATTTCAAGATGCCTGCCTGTGCATGCTTTTGTTGTGCATGTGCAGGGGTGCGGTTGTACGGCTGGCCGTTTTGGAATTCATTTTGTTGTACCTTATGACAAAAAGCATTCTGAGATGGTTGCTGTTGCATGAGCTTGGGTACACAGGTGTGCATGGGCAGAAAATGACCTAGAAAGTTTCTTCTCTAAACTGTTTCAAATGGGCATCCTAGCTCCCCCGTGCATGCACACGCACAGCGGTCAGCTTAGAATGCTGTTGCCATACTTCATAATTCTTTCCAAAGCCATGATAGCTGACATGTTGCTTTCAAATGCATCAGCCTTCTTGGAACATTAAAGTTACAATAAACGATAGCAAAGGAAATAAGCACTAGTTAAGCCTGCAGTGCTGCAACCAGCATAATATGATATGGCTTTACCAATACTCATAAAAATTGTTATTAGCTATGCTTCCAATAAAAAAAGGCTTAAATGACGTGGACGACTCTAAGTACAAAGATCTCTGCACTGTGCAGTCAATAGCAATATCCAGAACGTTACAGACCTAGTACCAGCCGCGGCCCGTGGAGGGAGTTCCGTGGGGCGGTAAGGCGGGGTGGGGGAGGGGCAGGGTGGGGGGTTCTAAAAACCGGAATATGGATAATTACAGGTAAGTAAACAATTAAATAAAGAAAACGAATTTCGTAGCGCACGTTGCATCGCAAAATGCGATGCAGCGATGCAGCGATGCAGCGATGCAGCGATGCAGCGATGCAGCGATGCAGCGATGCAGCGATGCAGCGATGCAGCGTGCGCTACGAAATTCGTTTTATTTTTTTAATTGTTTACTTACCTGCAATTATCCATATTCCGGTTTTTAGAACCCCCCCACCCTGCCCCTCCCCCGCCCCGCCTTACCGCCCCACGGAACTCCCTCCACGGGCCGCGGCTGCCTAGTTCAGCATGTAGATATTTGCCAGAGCTTTGTATCTACCGACCACTGGACACTAGGCTATGTAATTCTATTGCTCCCAAGCAAAGATCAGGATCTGCTGGTCATGGGGAAGACCAAAAGAGTGCTCCACCTCTTCACTAGCCTGTGCGTTCTCCGAAGCTGGTGGAAGGAGTTCCTAGTATTGCAAAATATTTTTACTGCAAAACAGGAAGACATGGCCCATTTTTCCCTCGCTGTATGTGGGTCGCTGAGGGTTGTGTGGGACATTAGTTGTGTGCATTCTTAGAAGAGTCTTTCAATATATGTATATTCTGCGGCAGCAGTGTTTTGTTCTCCAAGGTATTGGATCAACCTCAGCCCGCCTCTACGAGTGAGATTTGCAAGGGCTTCTGTGTTTACAGCTCGTGACTCCACGAGGAGCAGGTCACATTGTTTTCCTGTTCAAGGCCCGGCGGAAACTTATTTTGCGAGGCTTGGATGTTATGGGGACTCAAGGAATCGGTTTATTGCCATCAAGGACAATTTTAAAATCGGACCCTCTGTGTGCAGTCCTGCACAGCAAGCATCTATCTGGACTGTTATCTTCGAGTCCATCCCCACACATCATCCGTCCCAGTAAGGTGAATTCTAGGAGTTGTAGTATTTGCAGCACTCCCGCTGATGGCTGGTCATGTGATGGGGGATTGCCAATGCTTCCGCCAATGGGAGGGTGCGGGACTATTTGAGGACACAGGTGGGGCAGCACCTTGATCTTCAGCGGCATCCGACGAAGGCTGAAGGCAGCCGAAATGCATCATGCCACATGCTGTTTCATTAAAACGATTCCAAAGAAATCCCCTGTGTGGCCTCTACCTTTCGTGATTGGAGGGGTTTGGTGCATGTTTTCACGCCGGCCAGAGGCGTGTTTAGAGGCCCCATCCTGCAAGTTGGGTGAGGTTTTACTGGCTTCTGCGGCAGCAGTGTTTTGTTCTCCAAGGTATTGGATCAACCTCAGCCCACCTCTACGAGTGAGATTTGCAAGGGCTTCTGTGTTTACAGCTCGTGACTCCACGAGGAGCAGGTCACAATGTTTTCCTGTTCAAGGCCCGGCGGAAACCTATTTTGCGAGGCTTGGATGTTATGGGGACTCAAGGAATCGGTTTATTGCCATCAAGGACAATTTTAAAATCGGACCCTCTGTGTGCTGTCCTGCACAGCAAGCATCTATCTGGACTGTTATCTTCAAGTCCATCCCCACAAATCATCCGTCCAAGTAAGGTGAATTCTGGGAGTTGTAGAATTTGCAGCACTGCCGCTGATGGCTGGTCACGTGATGGGGGATTGCCAATGCTCCCACCAATGGGAGGGTGCGGGACTATTTGAGGACACAGGTGGGGCAGCACCTTGATCTTCAGCGGCATCTGACGAAGGCTGACAGCAGCCGAAATGCATCGTGCCACATGCTGTTTCATTAAAACGATTCCAAAGAAATCCCCTGGGTGGCCTCTACCTTTCGTGATTGGAGGGGTTTGGTGCATATATATATATACATATATATATATATATATATATATATATATATATATATATATATAATCTACTGGCGGTCGCCAGTAGATAGTTATAGTTAGGACCGAGTTCCCATAGGAAATCTGAAAATTCTATTTTGAATAACTTTGGCGCTGGTTGACTTATCTTCATGAAATTTTCAAAACTGATGGGGCGCTCCGCTCAGCTCCTACCCTGAAAGTCTCGGGGTGATTCGTCAAGCGGGGGCTGAGAAAAAAGGGGGGTCCCAAAACGCCTTTTCCCCATGCATTTTCCCATAGGACCTTTAGTCGAAGGTACAGCCCGAACGGCTGAACAGAATTACATGAAATTTGGCAAAGAGGTAGTCCTCAGGTCAGGCATGTGCCTTTTGCATATATGGTGTCAATCTGTTCAGTAGTTCCTGAGAAAATTGCAGTTAAAAGTACATAAATATCTATATGCGAGCACCATGCGCGCACGGTGCGCACACCAAATGTCCGCGAGCGTAATTCTGATTGGTGGTTAGATGTCAGTCAACATTCCAATCGGTCGAAATCAGGAAGTGTCGGACGCCATTTTGTGTGTGACAGTGAAAAAGAAAGGTGGAGAACGTGAAAAGGGGGCAGGGTAGAGAGTTCCTGACCCCCTAGCCTTTGTCAGGGGGTCCCTGAAGGACCCCGAAGGGTGAAAAAAACATTTTAGTTTTTTTTCAAAAAATCGCGGGGTGCGCGCACGGAGCGCGCACTGTGCTCGCACCGTGAAAAACCCTTAAAGAAAACAAAAAAACATTTTAAACTCTTTATAAGTTTATAGAATATATTAACTATGCTGTTCAACTTTATCCAAATTCAAAATAAAAGAGCTGAGCCATTCCATATTAAAGGATACGGTCAATCTATAACTATATACATAGGTAGTTTATTGTAAAATAAATATATAAAAAATATAATAATACATACATAAATTAGCATTTAAAAAACCTTACAAATTCAGTAAAAAAACATAGCTTTCACACACGTTATAGTTAGGAATTAGCATTTAAAAAACCTTGCAAATTCACTGAAAAAACCATAGGTTTCACACATGTTATAGTTAGCTGGACATTTCACTCGTAAAAAACCATTGAAATTCCCCCGTTATAGTTAGTTCAGCTAACTATAACTCACGCGACCGCAATCCACTGCTGATGACATCACATATTACATCACTGATGACGTCATCCAGTGAGTGTGTTTCTGTAAAGTTTAAATATGTATAATATATATAGGGAAAGGCCTGTGGAAGAATGAGTGGCTGTACAAGTGTGTGAATGGATGATTTTCTAGGTGCATAACTGACTCTATAAGTGAGTCATTTGAGATGTCATCAGTGATGTCATGAGTGATGTCACTGACCATGTCATGAGTGATGTAATATGTGACGTCATCAGCAGTGGATTGCGGTCGCGCGTGTTATAGTTAGCTGAACTAACTATAACAGGGGAATTTCAATGGTTTTTTACGAGTGAAATGTCCAGCTAACTATAACATGTGTGAAACCTATGGTTTTTTCAGTGAATTTGCAAGGTTTTTTAAATGCTAATTCCTAACTATAACGTGTGAGAAACTTATGTTTTTTTAGTGAATATATATATATATATATATATATATATATATATATTATTCACTGAAAAAACCATAGGTTTCAGGGGCGTTATAGTTAGCTGGACTTTTCACTCGTACAAAACCATTGAAATTCCCCCGTTATAGTTAGTTCAGCTAACTATAACTCGCGCGCCCGCAATGCACTGCTGATGACATCACATATTACATCACTCATGACATGGTCAGTATTATTAAAGAAGCTTGTAAAGCGCATGGTGACGCCATCTCGGCGTGTCCCCGCGCTGTGGAGAAAGGTCAGAGCCAAGAAGAGTAGTTTAGGAAGAAAACAGATAGGTTTTTAAAAGTTTCCTAAATAAGGGCTCTGAATCCGCTTGCCTGATACTCATGGGAAGAGAGTTCCACTCTTTGGCAGCCATAACGCGAAAGGAACATCCGCCCATTCTGGCTTTCTTGACGCGGGGAATTTTAAGCAGACCAGTTCCCCCCGAGCGGAGAATTCTAGTAGGCTCGTATGGAATAGCCAGATCTGTCATATAAGAGGGAGCTTTGTGTGAGATAATCCTATAGCAGGTTAGAAGCGCTTTAAATAGGACTCTCTTTTTTATTGGTAGCCAGTGCAGAGTGGCTAGGGCTGGAATAGAGGCTGACCTTTTCGGAAGTCTAAGGACTAGGCGTGCTGCTGTATTTTGGAGTACTTGAAGTCTCCTAAAATTTTTTTGTGAGGTTCCAAGCAAGAGCACATTGCCGTAGTCTATCCTCGAGGTCACCAAAGCATGGGTCATAATGCGCCTGGCTTCAAGGGGGAGAAGATCTAGGGTGCGGTTCAGGGTCTTCATTATCCCAAAGCATTTCCCAACCACTTTATGTACGTGGTTGTCATAAGAAAGTCTGGGATCAACCCAGATACCCAGATTCTTAGCTGCTTTGCAGGGAGTAGGCAGCGGTCCCAGGCATGATGGCCACCACTCCTTGGACCAGCTCGCCTCCCTTCCCCCAATTACCAGCACCTCCGTTTTGGAACCATTAAGCTTTAGGCAGTGCTGGGTCATCCAGCCTGCCAGAGCCTGCATGCAGGTTTTAAAATTGTTAGCATCAGTGGAGGGTGATTGAGACAGGGAGAGCAGGAGTTGGGTATCGTCGGCATATGAAACTAGTTCAATGCCGTACGATTCAACCACTTCCGCCAGCGGGGCCATATAGAGATTGAACAGGGTGGGGCTCAGGGCAGAGCCCTGAGGTACCCCCTGTTCTAGTGTTATACTATTGGAGCGATGTATGCCTCTCTGAACCTGGAAGCATCGGTTGGTGAGAAAGGCTTTAAGCCAGCCCAGCGCTTCCTGGGTGACCCCGGCTTTGTTCAGACACTGCAGCAAGATGGAATGTGCCACAGTGTCGAACGCGGCGCTAAGGTCAAGCATAATCAAGGCCATAGTCTGGCCCGCGTCCGCACCTGCACGTAAAGTTTCGGTCGCTCTCAGAAGGGCGGTTTCTGTGGAAAAACCTGCCCTGAACCCAGATTGAGAGCTGTGGAAGGCCTTATTCGACTCTAGATGGGCCATGAGTTGGCTGTTAGCTATTTTTTCGGCCACCTTCGCCAGATACGGTAGCAGCGAGATAGGCCGTAAGTTTTCAAGGGTATCCTGCCTTAAGTTGGGTTTCTTCTTTATAGGAAGCACAATGGCTTGCTTCCACTCCATTGGGAGGAAAGCCGTAGAAAAGGAGAGTTGGAGAATATATCTAAAATGTTGTTCCAGGACTTTTAGGCTAGCTGCTAAGATCTTAGGAGGCGCAGGATCACGAGGGGACCCTGACTTAATGCTTGTACAGATGTTAATTAAGGTTTTAGTGCAAGGAACAGTAAAGCGATCGAGGCATGCCATACCCTGCGTGATCTCCAGATTCTCAGTGAACGCAGAGCCCGAGGGCAGATCCTTTGAAAAATTAGCATAGATGTTAGTAATTTTGCTAGCAAAGTATCTCGCAATATCGTTACATGCTTCAACAGAGTCATTCTGGGTATTACTCTCACCAGATACTACCGAGATCTCCCTAAAGATTTTAAAGAGCTCCTTTGAGGAGTTCTCAGCCTCTCCAATGCGGGTCTTATAATATCGTGCTTTAGATGAACGAATGAGTTTGTAATATCCTGCTTGCGCTATTTTATATTGAGATTTGGCTTTGGGGCAGAAGTTAATGCGCCATTCTCGTTCCAGTTTTTTGCAGGCGGATTTTGCCACCTGAAGTTCCGAAGTAAACCACGGGGAAGGTTTTCTAGTTCGCTCGTTGATTCGTAAACTGCGGATAGGTGCAGTCTTATCTAGTGCAGTTATGACTCACTCATGACATCACTGATGACATCTCAAATGATATCACTGATGACATCATCCAGTGAATGTGTGTTTTTCTGAAAATTACATTTGTTTTATATATGTATATCTCAAGGTCGATGGAAGAATAAATGGGTATATAAGTGTCTAAATGGATGATTTGTTTTTGAAAAATTGATTGTATAACTGACTGATTAAGTGTATCTTAGTGAATACATGGCTTAGTGAGTAATGTTTAAATGTGTAAATATCTGTATCAGTCTGTCACTTGGTGTATAAGTGGCTGCATGGGTTGGTGAGTAGCTACATGAGTGTCTATATAGGTTATTAGTTGGTTTTTTGAGTATCAGTATGAGTGTCTGAGTGTCTGTATGGTTCGGTGGGGGGGTATAACGTAGTGCATAGGTGCATGAATGAGTGACTCACTGTTTGTATGTGTTGAAAACAGCATGTGTGCAGGACTGTATGGGTGGATGAGTGTGTGCATGGGTGTGTTAGTGAGTGATAAACTGTCTCAATAGTGTCTTTATGAGTAACTACATATGTTTTAACAAAAACTAGTATATGTGACTATTGGTGTATATAAGTGAGTATATGTGAGAGTGAGAGAATGAAAGAGTTCCTGTATGAATAAGTATGTGTTTCTATAAGTGATTGTTTAAAAGACTAAGTATGTGTAAGTTTCTGTAGAAGTAAGTGTGGTGGTGTGTGTATAACTGTATATGCAAGTAAATGGATGTTTGATTCTTTATTAGCACGAGTGACTATGTATGTGAGTAACTCTATGGATAAGTGGCGTTGTGTAACAGGATGTATAGGTGTGTGAGTACATATGATGAGTGAGTACATGTATGAGTGACTGTATAGGACTGTTGGTGAATGAGTGGATGTGTATGTGGATCTTAGAATTACTGAATAGGTTGTTGTAACTGGTATTGGTATGTCTATTGTTTTGAACATTGTAGTTTCTATTTTTGAATGTTTGGATCAAAGGTTATATTAGGGGAAGAGGAGGTCTGCCACTCTATCACAAGGATGATGTCATCAGTGATATCATTAGTGATGTCATTTGAGCTGTCATCAGTGATGTCATGAGTGATGTCACTGACCATGTCATGAGTGATGTAATATGTGACGTCATCAGCAGTGCATTGCGGGAGCGCGAGTTATAGTTAGCTGAACTAACTATAACGGGGGAATTTCAATGGTTTTGTACGAGTGAAAAGTCCAGCTAACTATAACGCCCCTGAAACCTATGGTTTTTTCAGTGAATTTCTAAGGTTTTTTTAAATGCTAATTCCTAACTATAACGTGCCTGAAACCTATGGTTTTTTCAGTGAAATTCAAAGGTTTTTTAAATGCTAATTTCTAACTATGCCTACAGAGATAGGACATGTGAAGAAAGAAGAAAAAACGCACAGAAAGAAAAAAAAGAAATGCAGAAAGAAGCAACAGAAGTCCTCAAAGGCTAAGAAAAGTGCAGGAAGAAGGATAACGTGCAGAAAGAACAAACAGAAGAGCAGAAAGAAGCCTTGTTGCAAAATCATCCTGTACCCTCAACTTTTTCAGACGGATACTGGTGGTAACTGAGTCTGACTAACCAGTCCTAGAGCCAGTGCTATGTTAAAAGACACTCAGAATACAGTGAAAACACCTACATACACTAGGGAACACTATGCGTTGGGGTTCCCCTGTGATCAGCATGACCTCCTCTGTAAGCCCCTAGTATATAATAGGGCAGGGGATTAAAACTACCTCTTAAAACGCGCCACAGGGCGTGTTTGCACACGTCACCTCAGGCCCCGTCCCCTCACTTCCCCACTGTGTAAACACGCCCTGTGGCCATTTTAAATTGGGAGATTAAGTCCCCTTGAATCCTGAGGGTCCCTAGGGTCCAACTAGACCACTAGGTACCTCCAGTAAGCGCCACAGAGCTGCGTTGCAGAGAGATGTAAAAAGGGGCACGGCCTAGACCACCTCTCTGCAACGCAGCGGAGTGGTGCCTTACTGGAAGGAAGCACCTGGTGGGCTAGTTGGCCCCCAGGGTCCCTCAGGATTGAAGGGGAATTATTTCCCCAACTTAAAACGCGCCACAGAGCTTGTTTGCACACGTTAACTCAGGCCCCGTCCCCTCCCTTCACCACTGTGTAAACACGCCCTGTGGCCGTTTTTAGTTGGGAGATTAAGTTCATTTGAATCCTGAGGGTCCCTAGGGCCCAACTAGCCCACTAGGTCCCTCCAGTATGCGCCACAGAGCTGCGTTGCAGAGATGTGTAAAAAGTGGCACGGCCTGGACCACCTCTCTGCAACGCAGCTCAGTGGCGTTTACTGGAAGCACCTGGTGGGCTAGTTAGCCCCCAGGGGCCCTCAGGATTGAAGGGGAATTATTTCCCCAACTTAAAACACGCCACAGGGCTTGTTTGCACACGTTAACTCAGGCCCCGTCCCCTCCCTTCACCACTGTGTAAACAAGCCCTGTGGCCGTTTTTAGTTTTGGAGATTAAGTTAATTTGAATAATGAAGGGTCTCTAGGGTCCAACTAGCCCACTAGGTACCTCCAGTATGCGCCACAGAGCTGCGTTGCAGAGAGGTGTAAAAAGTGGCACGGCCTGGACCACCTCTCTGCAACGCAGCTCAGTGGCGCTTACTGAAAGCACCTGGTGGGTTAGTTAGCCCCCAGAGGCCCTCAGGATTGAAGGGGAATTATTTCCCCAACTTAAAACGCGCCATAGGGCGTGTTTGCACACGTCACCTCAGGCCCCGTCCCCTTCCTTCCCCACTGTGTAAACATGCCCTGTGGCCGTTTTTTAAGTTGGGAGATTAAGTCCCCTTGAATCCTGAGGATCCCTAGGGGCAAAATAGCCCACTAGGTACGTCCAGTAAGCGCCATTGCAGAGAGGTGTAAAAAGGGGCACGGCCTGCACCACCTCTCTGCAACGCAGAGCAGTTGCACTTACTGGAAGCACCTGGTGGGCTAGTTGTCCCCCAGGGTCCCTCAGGATTGAAAGGAAATTATTTCCCCAACTTAAAACGCGCCACAGGGCGTGTTTGCACACGTCACCTCAGGCCCCGTCCCCTCCCTTCATTTACCCTTGACCCCAGGGTAGGTCGCTCCCCCACCTCCGCAGCGCCACCAGTGCCTGTCTGCCTCCTCTCACCACCTCTCAGCTCCGCTCCAGCTGCCGTCTTGCCCGCTGGTGTCCTCCTTCGCCCGAGTGCTTGGCCCCGTGCGACTGGCTTGAGTGATTGATCTCTCCCTGTTTTCTTCCTTGTAACCCGAGTGCTTGGCCCCGTGTGACTGGCTTGAGTGATTGATTTCTCCCCGTTTTCTCCCATGTAACCCGAGTGCCTGACCCCCCGTGTGTGCCCGGTCCCCCTGCCACGTTTCTCTCTCCCCCGTTGTTTCTCTCCGGCCCCCTCGTCGTTCTCTGGCCCTCGCCTCGCTTTTTGCCTCTTTTCTCCACAGCTTTTGTCCACTTTTGGCCCCCTCGCCGTTCTCCGGCCTCGCCGATTTTTCCTGCCGTTTTTCGCTTTTCCCCGCCTACCCTCCCGCCGCCCACCTCCCAGCTGACCCCTCCTCCCCACAGCTACCTCATATATGGCGGCCGCTGCGAGGCCGCGCAGTGGGCGTGCCGCTGGCATGCCGAAGGCGCGCCTAAGGCAAGCCCGTCTGTGCCCGTCCGTGCCCGGACCGCGCCCAGCGCCCGAACCCCTGGCCCCCGCAACCCCTGCCTGACCTACGACTCCGCCACCCTCGCCAACCTCAACCCCGGCCGCATGCCGGGCTGCTACCGCGCCACCCCGAAACGAACCCACGGACCCTTCACCTGCAGCAACTGCCGCTTCACCTGCCAACGGACTCACACCACTCCCGTCAAGAACAACTCCCCCGGAAGCAATCTCCACTGCATCCTGGTCAACACCCGATCCGTCCACAGGCACGCCATCGAACTGTGGAACCTCATCAACTCAATGAACCCTGACATCGCCTTCCTCACCGAGACCTGGATGAACCCCTCCTCGGCACCCGACATCACCATAGCCATCCCCGACGGCTACAAAATCATCCGGAAAGACCGCACCAACCGCACCGGAGGAGGCATCGCCATCGCACACAAAAGCTCCATCCGCATCGCGACCCACACCGACGACTCACTCCTCGACGCCGAACATCTCCACTTCACGATCCACAGCGACCCCAAGACCACCCTCAGAGGCACCCTCATGTACAGACCACCAGGACCTCGCACCAAGTTCAGCAAAGACATCGCAGACCTCGTCAACCCTCACGCACTCTCATCCACCGACTACATCCTCCTAGGAGACCTCAACTTTCACCTGGAGAACCTCACCGACAACAACTCCACCGCCCTACTGGACAACCTCGCCAACCTGGGACTGAAACAGCTAGTCAACACCCCCACCCACTACGCCGGACACACGCTCGACCCCATCTTCTCCTCCAGCAAACACATCACCTTTAGCCACACCACCGAACTCACCTGGTCGGACCACAGCTGTGTCCACTTCAGCTTCAAGAAGACCACCATGCACCACCACACCCAGCAACCACCAAGAAGACACTGGAATCGTATCACCACTGAACAGCTCGCATCAACCCTCTCCCAGAACCAACCCACCAACACCACCGACCCCAACAAAGCCGCCAACAACCTCACAAGCTGGATCTCCGACTGCGCCAACCTCCTGGCCCCCCTGAAGACTCAAGCCAACACCAACAACCACAAGAAAAACTCCTGGTTCACCCCCGACCTCAAGGACTCCAAGAAAGAATGCCGTGCCCGCGAGAAGAAGTGGCGCCTCAACCAGACCGAGGAGAACATGTCAGCTCTCAAGGACGCCACCCGCCAACACCACCAACACCTCCGCACCGCACAAGAAACAGCCTACCGGAACAGACTTGACAACAACGCCCACAACAGCAAGGAACCATTTGGCATCGTCAAAGAGCTCTCCAACCCGGACTCAGAAAACAACCCCATCCCTCCCTCACAAGACCTCTGCGACTCCCTCGCAACCTTCTTCCACCACAAGATCACCGATATATACAACAGCTTCATGACCACCAATGCGAACCCCCCCCACGGAACCCGCCACCGACATCACCACCATCCTCACCTGGAGCCCAACCACCACCGAGGAGACCACCCGTGTCATGAACTCGATTCACTCCGGATCCCCATCGGACCCCTGCCCGCACCCCATCTACAACAAGGCCGACAACATCATCGCACCGCACCTCCGAGACGTCATCAACGCCTCCCTCACCACCGCCACCTTCCCGGAGAGCTGGAAACACGCAGAGCTCAACGCCCTCTTGAAGAAACCCACAGCAGACCCCACCGAACTCAAAAACTTCCATCCCATCTCTCTCCTACCGTTCCCCGCCAAAGTGATTGAGAAAATCGTCAACGCTCAACTCACCAGCGCCCTGGACACCAACGACTCCCTCGACCCCACACAGTTCGGTTTCAGGGCCAACCACAGCACCGAAACCGCCCTCATCGCAGCCACGGACGACATCAGAGCCCTGACCGACAAGGGAGAAACCATGGCCCTCATACTCCTGGACCTCTCTGCAGCCTTCGACACGGTCTGCCACCGCACCCTGATACGCCGCCTCAGCAACGCCGGCATCAGAGGCAAGGCCCTGAAATGGATCGTCTCCTTCCTCTCCGGAAGGACTCAGAGAGTCCGCCTGCCCCCCTTCAGATCCACAGCCACGGAGATCATCTGCGGCGTACCTCAAGGATCCTCCCTCAGCCCCACTCTCTTCAACGTCTACATGACCCCCCTGGCGAACATCGCACGCAAACACGGACTCGACCTCATATCCTACGCCGACGACACCCAGCTCATCTTATCCCTCACCGACAACCCCACCTCAGCAAGGACCAGACTACATGACGGCATGAAGGAAGTAGCAAACTGGATGACAGACAGCCGGCTGAAACTGAACACAGATAAGACCGAGGTCCTCACCCTCGGCCCTACTCCCACCACATGGGACGACTCCTGGTGGCCCCCCGCCCTAGGCAGCACTCCCCAACCCACCGACCACGCACGCAACCTCGGCTTCATCCTGGACTCATCCCTCTCCATGACCAGACAGGTTAACTCGGTGACCTCGGCATGCTTCAACACCCTCCGCATGCTCTGCAAAATCTTCCGCTGGATCCCCACCGACACCAGGAAGACCGTCACCCACGCCCTCGTCACCAGCCGCTTGGACTACGGGAACACTCTGTACGCCGGCATCACCACCAAGCTGCAGAGGAAACTTCAGCGGATCCAGAACGCTGCCGCACGACTCATCCTGGACATACCCCGCAACCACCACATCTCCGGACACCTGAAGAGACTCCATTGGCTCCCAGTCAACAAGAGGATCACCTTCAGACTCCTCACCCACGCACACAAAGCCCTTCACAACCTCGGACCCAAACTCATCAACAACCGCGTCTCCTTCTACACTCCTCCGCGCACTCTACGCTCTACCGGACAGGCCCTGGCAGCCGTACCCCGCATCCGCAAAGCCACCGCCGGAGGAAGATCCTTCTCTTTCCTGGCAGCGAAGACCTGGAACTCTCTGCCCAGCCACCTTCGCGCCATACCTTATCACCTCTCCTTCAGAAGACAGCTCAAGACCTGGCTCTTCGAGCACTGACCCCCCCCCACCAGCGCCTTGAGACCCTTTATGGGTGAGTAGCACGCTTTATAAATGCGAATGATTGATTGATTGATTGTGTAAACGCGCCCTGTGGCCGTTCTATGTTGAGAGATTAAGTCCCCTTGAATCCTAAGGGTCCCTAGGGTCAAACTAGCCCACTAGGTACCTCCAGTAAGCGCCACAGAGCTGCGTTGCATAGAGGTGTAAAAAGGGGCGTGGCCTCAGAACACTTTTCTGCAACGCAGCTCCCTGGCGCACACTGGAGATACCTGTTGGGCTAGTTGGCCCTCAGTATTGAAGGGGAATTAATTCCCCAACTTACAACTGGCCAGGGGGCGCGTTTGCAGAGTGCTGCAAGGAGGGGGCGTGGCCTCCAGCGCGATGCCGGTCATTTATTTATTTTATTTTTTTAAGAAGGAGGGCTGTGTGGCCCCCCTTCTTTTTCTAATTTACTGGCCCTGGGGACCCCATCCCCCAGGGCCTGCACCCTAATTTTTTTTGTTGAAAAAAATTAATTTGGCCCTCCCAAGGCCTTAATCGGCCCCGGGGACCCCAACCCCCGGGTCATGGCCTTTTGTTTATTTAAATTCTTTAGGAGGGGGCTGCGTTGCCCCCCTCCTCAGGCCACTTATGGCTCCGGTGACTGTAATACCACCCCGTGAATATGTCATGCCACACTTGTCTTCGCACGGGTTATATTGCCCCATCGAACGTGCCTTCCTCGATGCCTATGTTATAACGCACAGCGCTATGCCATACATATTACAATCTGGGATCCATATCTTTGTCACAGTGCATATGCAACGTTACACTCCCCAGCACATATTTTATATTACAACTTTAGAGACTAGTTATGTTACACAACACTGCCCTGTGCATATTACACTCCAAGGCGCATATCGCATAGCACGCGCTAGTGCCTGTGCTATCTCGCGCTCTCCAATTAATCTGTCATTGCGCACAATGTATTGCATATTATATTTCACGCCCCGGTTCATCTTATATCACACTTTTTGGTGCATAGTTTATACCATACACTACATCTAGTTTTCATTTTCAATCGTGCTCTCAGGTCTATGTTCTATATAGCACTGCGTCCACCTACCCTTTTCACGGGCATTACATTTTGCGATGGGGGTGGATGGTCAGGGGGTGTTTCTGCCAAGTGAGCCCGGAGTCACAGTCTCAAACGTCCTCTTCTTCCTGAATAAAAGTGAGATTATGCTGCATACTTGTTCATATTTTAAGTAGTTCGCACAGACACACATTTTAAAAACAATAAAGTTCCTAATACCCACCTTCTTTGAACAGTTAGCTTGCTGCCCCATCCACCTCCTCCCTATCCTCTGTTGTCTGAATCCTTGGACTAGCCTCCTCCCTCCTGCCATGCATGGCCTGATGTGCTGCCACTGCCCTCCATTTAGCATGATGTACCAGTCCACTCCTCCTGCCCTCCATTGCCCAATTCTATGGCCCATCATTGACCTCCTGCTTAGCCTCTGTGCTTAGCTTGCTGCCCCTATTCTCCTTCCCCCTGCCCTCCGATGTTTTTGTGCATGCCCCTGCTCCATCCTTTTTGCCCACTATGTTCCATGGACCTGCCACTCCTATCTACTCTGAGTGTTCTGTTGAGCTGCCACTCCCCTCCCACCTGCCTAGCATTGTCAGATGACTGTAATCTGTCCCTGCCACCTCCACCCTCCCTGTCCACATGCCATGCCCCTATACCCTTCCTCCTGTCCTCCATGGTCCATTTTACTGCCACACCCTTCTGCCCTCCCTGATCTGTTGTGCTGCAACTGCTCCTTCTGCCTGCCCCGCACGGTCTGTTGTGAGGCCCCTTCCCCTGAACTCTCTTGTCTGTGCCCAGGTCCTGACCCTTCCTTCTATCCTCCATGGTCCTTTGTGCATGCCCCTGCACCCTCCTTCGTGCCCATCATAGCCATTGTGCTGCCACTAACCCTCCCGCTTGCCATGCATGGTCTGCTGTGCTGCCATGGCCCCTCCCACCTTCCCTGTGTGGTCAGCTAGCTGCCCCTGACCCTCTCCCACCTTCCCTCCATGGTCTGTGTGTATGCCACCATAGTCTCATTGTTGCTCTCCATGGTGTGTCTTGTTTCTAGTGCCCATCGTGCCTGACCTCCATGGTCATCTTGCTGCTCCTGCCCTGCCACCTTGCCCCCAGCCCTCTGTTTCCATGTGCAGACCCCCTATTCCCTCCCTCCTGGCTTGTCTGTTCCAT
Source organism: Triturus cristatus (assembly GCF_964204655.1). Classification (NCBI taxonomy): domain Eukaryota; kingdom Metazoa; phylum Chordata; class Amphibia; order Caudata; family Salamandridae; genus Triturus; species Triturus cristatus. The sequence goes on from NC_140590.1 coordinate 1,579,553,311, forward strand.
TGTAATGCCCCTGATCCGTCCCTCCTGCCCTTTATGGTGTGTTATGCTGCAGCTTTCTCTCCTGTCTGTCCATTATGGTCAGCTAGCTACCATTGCCTCGTTCCCATCTGTTGTCTGTTGTCCATGTGCATGGTCCTGTCCCCTCCCTATTGCTTTCTATGGATTGTTGTGCTGCACTGCACTCCCGTCCTGCATGCGCTGTGTGGTGTATTGTGCTGCTGCAAACCCTGATGCCTGCCCTGTCGGGTCAGTTTGGTGCATCTCTCCATGTCCCTCCTGTCCTCTGTTATCTGAGTCCATGTCCCTACCCCAATTCCTCCTGCCTACCATGATTCAATGTACCATACTTGCGAACATTTTGAACTTGGTAAGAGGGAGATTTTGAAAAAAAACTGGGGTGTTGATTTTCCCCTTTGAGTTACATTGAAAAAGAGGAGATTGTAGACAGGAGACAGATCAAATAAAGCCCATTTGAGCTTAAAAACATTGGACGTTTCCTGGCTGAAACGGGTCTGTTGGCATGTATGGTTGTACTACCACTGCCTCTTCCTTCTGCCCACAATGATCTATTATAATGCCACAGACTCTCTTGCCAGGCCTGTATTGTTGGTTTGTTGCTCCTGCCCCCCTTTCCACTGCCCTCCACAGTCTGTTGTGCTGCCACTGCCCTTCCTGCCTGCCCAGTGTGGTCAAATTGTTGCCTCTGCACTCTCCTACCTGCCTTTAATTTTCAGAGTCCGTGCCCCTGGCCTCTGCCTCTCAACAGTATCCCAATGAACAACTAGATTGCTAACATTCTATATTTATTACAAAAGTGTGGAACGCCTGACGTCATCTTGATGTAATCAAAACTGTAATACCTAGAGTATTTCCTTTAGAAATTACATATATGAGAGGGTCTTATTTGCATCAAAATTATGGTTAGTGCTCTAAAAAACTAAAATGAGGACATATTTTCTGAGTTTTCAAATAGCGACAAAGAACTTTTAAATTATTTGTAATCTTTATGTTTTTTTATCCAGTTGACCACTTGATTAAATGTTGCACCTTGGCGAGAGGATGTGGTGTTACTTCCAGAGCTGCAGACTTTGCAACTGGGGAACCAGGTTGGAGTTTCTGTGATTGTGGTCAAATCACTTAATCTCCCCATGTCCACAACCAAAATGAATTTGATCTTGTGTGATGTAACCAATGCTGATGTAAAGCATTCCAATACCTGACAAGTCTGCACTATATAAAACTGCAAATACACAAAAAATAAGTGTTTTGCACACTTCTGTCATTGGGCTACATGTGGGCTACATCTTGGGAGATTTATTTGTTATAAAGTTTCCTAATTTCCTCATTTACTGCAGTCTCCTCAGTAGGAAATGCTTTCAGTTTTTTACTTTGATTCCATCAAGAAGGTATTCAGATATGTCACACATTTGCCATAAATTCTGAATGTTAGCACTCTAGTTGCTCATTAGATCACTGTAGTAAAACTACTGCTCACCAGGGAAGTCTGCTGCTGGTATTCAAAGTGCATGTTTCAGTCTGCATGTCAGAATTTGTTTATGAAATAGAAGAGGATTTGAGAAGTCAAAATGTGCCCTAATTTTTCTTTCTGCAGAACTAATCATAATTTCTATGGCAAAATGAACCCCCTCATTTTGTTCCTTTGTAAATTAAATGTTTTAAGTGTTACCACTTTATTCCAATCAAGATAGCTTCAGGTGTGCCATACTTTTGTCATAAGTAAGACTGTTAGCGCTCTAGTTGTTCATTAGAACACTCTGGGTCATTCTGTCATTGAGCTATACTTGGGCTACATCTGGGTGATATTTGGGCTACATTTGGGCTCTTTTGTCTCTGGTGACCATCTTGGGAGATTTATTTGTTATGAAGTTTCCTAATTTCCTCATTTACTGCAGTCTCCTCAGTAGGAAATACTTTCAGTTTTTTACTTGGTTCCATCAAGAAGGCATTCAGATGTGTCACACATTTGCCATAAATTCTGAATGTTAGCACTCTAGTTGCTCATTAGATCACTGTAGTAAAGCTACTGCTCACCAGGGAAGTCTGCTGCTGGTATTCAAAGTGCATGTTTCAGTCTGCATGTCAGAATATTTTTATGACATAGAAGAGGATTTGAGAAGTCAAAATGTGCTCTAATTTTTCTTTCTGCTGCACTAATCATAATTTCTATGGCAAAATGAATCCCCTCATTGTGTTCCTTTGTAAATTAAATGTTTTAAGTGTTACCACTTTATTCCATTCAAGATGGCTTCAGGTGTGCCATACTTTTGTCATAAGTAAGACTGTTAGCGCTCTAGTGATTCGTTAGAACACTCTGGGACATTCTGTCATTGGGCTATACTTGGGCTACATCTGGGTGATATTTGGGCTACATTTGGGCTCTTTTGTCTCTGGTTGCCATTTTGGGAGACTTATTTGTTATGATGTTTCCTAATTTCCTCAGTTACTACAGTCTCCTCAGTAGGAAATACTTTCAGTTTTGTACTTTGACTCCATCAAGAAGGCATTCAGATGTGTCAAAAATTTGCCATAAATTCAGAATGTTAGCACTCTAGTTGCTTATTAGATCACTGTAGTAAAGCTACTGATCACCAGGGAAGTCTGCTGCTGGTATTGAAAGTGCATGTTTCAGTCCGCATGTCAGAATTTTTTAATGAAATAGAAGAGGATTTGGGAAGTCACTCAAAATGTGCCCTAATTTTTCTTTCTGCAGCACTAATCATACTTTCTATGGCAAAATGAACCCCCTCATTTTGTTCCTTTTTAAATTAAATGTTTTAAGAATTACCACTTTATTCCAACCAAGATGGCTTCAGGTGTGCCATACGTTTGTCATAAGTAGGAGTGTTAGCGCTCTAGTTGTTCTTTAGAACACTCTGGGAAGCTGCAGTAGAACACAAAGGAATCAACTGACAGTCTCTGCCCTTGTTGGATGTACATGTTTTACTGAGAATGTCAGACTTCATTCTCACATGACTGAGAAAGATAATGTGAATTTACAGAAAATATGCTCTCAGTTAGCTTATAGATCACCTGCCAAACCTCTGTGGGAAAAGCATGAGAAATCAGTTTTCTCTCTAACATGATTCATGATATCACAGCAGAAGGCTTTTTCACATGGTAAAATCACCTTAGAACACACCACAGTTCCTAAAATGAGTATGGTACCATCAACAAACGATTTATAATGTAACTAAAGTCTTAAAACCTTCTATTAACTGCACTGCTTTTTAATGAGGTGCTATCATGTATATTGGTCCCAAGATGGCTGCCAACACTTCTTGGATGAAGTGCTGACAGCCAATCAGATCTCACGATGAGATGTGTGGTTAGGCTCCGCCCAGATATATATGTGATTTTACTTTTGATTTTCTCAGGAACTACTGAACGGATTTACACCATTTAAGCAAAAGGCACATGCCTGACCTGAGGACTATCTCTTTGCTAAATTTCAAGTAATTCTGTTCAGCCGTTCGGGCTGTACCTTCGACTAAAGGTCCTATGGGAAAATGCATGGGGAAAACGCGTTTTGGGACCCCCCTTTTTTCTCAGCCCCCGCTTGATGAATCACCCCGAGACTTTCAGGGCAGGAGCTGAGCGGAGCGCCCCATTAGTTTTGAAAATTTCATGAAGATAAGTCAACCGGCGCCAAAGTTATTCAAAATAGAATTTTCAGATTTCCTATGGGAACTCTGTCCTAACTATAACTATCTACTGGCGACCGCCAATAGATAATATATATATATATATAGATATATATCTATATATATATCTATATATATATATATATATATATATATATATATTCAGAAAAGACACTGTCAGCTCCTCCTGGGATTTCGCCCGTTGTTGGGTGGTGCGCTACGCCGGTAGAGCCACTGCCGGCAAAATTGTATACTGGTTGTCTGCTAATAAGCACAACGCACTCTCAGTCGCTTACAGGTAACTTTAATTCGCACTGTAACGCGTTTCGGGAGACACGCTCCCTTGGTCACACAGTGTGGAATCGGATCACACGCTACCATTAGTACAAGGTGAAATCAACATAGTCAAGGGACTGCCAGTAAACAGTGCAAATCAATACGTAATCATGGCGGCCATCTTAAAGAGGTGTCGTAATATACAGCCTGATAGGCATTAATAAACCATATACAGAAATATACAGAACAGAATGGCCTGATAATCATTTTGACAGTTATGTGTTACACCCAATTCAATACTCATCGTCATAGTGACTTGTTAACGATTGTAGTTATGGTCACATATACTGTCGGCTGTAACTGTAAAATAATCTGAGCGGCCATCTTGTAGATGTGTAAAAGTAAAACCAAGTGGTTAGAAAAATTAAATTAAGGCCTCATTACTCTATATGCAGTGCGTTCTTTCATCATAACATGTCGATGCAACTCGTCATAGTGACTGAATGATGAAAGATGGAAGGAGCTATCTAATTCACAAGCACATAATGATTGCTTCAATCAAATGAAAATATGGAAACTCCGATTCCGGAAGTTAAAGAATAAGAAAGCATATATATGAACTGAACCGGCTGATAAATCCAAGTGTACTCTAAAGTGTACTATGGTGCAAGTGTGATCCTTACAATCTAATACAATAAACGTGAACACTAGAAGAAGAGAAGAAAAAATATATGTGAAACAAATTTCGTGAAAGAAGAGAATAAATAAAGTCCAAATATAAAAGAAGTGTTTTCATATCTACTTTTTGCAGATTTCATTCCCATGGAACTGAAGAAAAGGGTAGGAGCCCGTGAAGTGCTCGTGAAGATATAAAGGGCCCCTTCCTTTCCTCCTGAAACGATAAACAGAGAAAGGAAAAAATATTGGTTAAAATGTTGCCATTATCATGATATCATAAACATTTACACAGACTGTAAAAATTGCACATGCACAATACGATGAAAACTGCAGCACAACAGGGCTAATCCTCAATCAAATGCGTTGCCAATTCCTCATCTTGATTATGGCCTTTTGGAAATTTCGTTTCGAGGTCCATAATCCACATAGATTCACGTTTCCTCAAGGATAATTCTCTATTACCTCCCCTCCTCCCCACTCTCACTTGTTCTACAACAAAATAACTGAGTAAATTGCTATTAGAAAGGTGAAATTCAGCAAAATGCCGTGCAATGGGGTAATGTGGATCCTTATTGTTCACTGCTCTCAAGTGTTCGAGAACTCTCTTCTTGGCCATGTGAGTGGTGCTCCCTACATATCTTTTAGCACAAGGACATTCAAGTACATATACAACATATGTCGTGCTACAAGTGAGGAATTGTGTAATACTTTTAGTACCAACTCTGCCAGGTATACTCAATTCTTTGACCATCTTACTATTTCTGCATGCCTTGCAATGTCCGCAAGGATGGAAGCCTTTTAGATTGTAGTGAAATGGGTCTTTGTTAATTGTGATGTCACCATGTACTAATATATCTCGCAAACTTTTACTTTTGCGGTACGTTATTTTGGGTCTAATGCTGATTTTAGGGCCTATGATGGAATCGTTCTGAAGGATATTCCAATTATCCGCAAGAATTTTTTGAATCTTACTGGAATCTCTGTTGAAAGTTAAGATCACCCTTGTCTCATTGTTTTCCATCGTGTTTTCACTTGTCTTTATTTCTAATGTTTCGTCTCTAGTTGTTTTTTCGATTTTCGAAACAGCCCTGTTAAGTACCCAGTCCGGGTAACCACGTTCCCTGAATCTTTTGAGCATTGTCTGTTCTTCCTTGTGGTATCCCTCATTGTCACTACAATTTCGTCTTGCCCTAAGCAGTTCCCCATAAGGTATGCTCCATTTAAGGGTATCCGGGTGGCTGCTGTGGGCATGAAGAAGGCTGTTGCCGGCTGTTTCTTTCCGGTAAAGAGTGGTTTCTAAGGCATTGCCTTTAACTGAGATTTTGATGTCAAGGAATTCTATTTCCTCTTTTTGTAAGTTATGAGTTAGAACAATATTGTAGGGGTTGTCATTAAGGAGGTTGACAAATTCTGTGGCTTCCTGTTCACTACCTTTCCAAATAAGGAACAGGTCATCTATGTATCTTAACCAGGTTACAACCTGGTTAAGATGAGTGGCAAATTTGACATCTTTGCGAACTTCTTCTTCCCACAGACCCAGAAACAAATTCGCGAAACTAGGCGCGAAACATGTCCCCATTGATGTACCTGTAATCTGTTTGTAAAGGTCACCGTTAAACAGAAATATATTATTGCGAAGACACATATTCATCATCTCTGTAAGCATCTTAGTGTGGTCAAGATACATTATGTCCCTCTCATTTAGGTAGTGTATGCATGCTCTAATACCCTGACTGTGTTCAATAATAGTATACAAAGAGCATACATCAAGGGTTAGAAACATGTAGTTTTGATGCCATACAATACTATCGATTTTACGTAGGAAGTCTTTGGTGTCTTTAACATGTGTGGGTAATTTGAACACATAATCCTGTAAAAAGTGATCGACATACTTTGATATGTTTTCAAATACACTCCCAATCGAAGAGACAATTGGTCTTCCAGGGGGTACAAGTGGGTCTTTGTGGACTTTGGGAAGAAAATAAATAATGGGGAGTTTGGGATAATCTCTTTTGAGGAATAAGAATTCCTCCCATGAAATAAGACCCTGTTGCTGCCATATGGACAAGTTTTCCCATGTTGTAGTTATGCTTTCATTGTATTCTCTTGAGCTGCTCTTGGAATAAAATTTATCATTATCCAGTTGCCTGTACGCTTCTTTGAGATACATTTCTTTTTCTTGCAATACTACATTCCCCCCTTTGTCGGCTGGGCGAATGACGAGGTTAGGGTCATTACCCAATGTAGTGATGATTGATCTCTGTTTTACGGTAAGGTTAAAGGAATTGTTCTTTCCTTTATATCGTCTATGCTTGCAATCCTGAAGTGATTTGGTGACTATGTCATGAAACGTATCAATATTGTCATGTGGAAGCATAGGATAGAATATTGATTTTGGCTTAAAGCCCGTCATGGCTGCTTTGTCGGTGACAATATTGTTTATCTCCGCAAATGTGTTTTCACTGCCATCATCTGTGTCAATCTCATACGCAAGATTCTGCATGGTTCGTACCATGTTGGCATCCCCTACAGTGAGGCTTGGTCGGTCATCAGGGTTCAAAGGTAAGTAGCTAGGATCAGATGTGCTACTTTTGAGGGTGTGCCATTTTGTAAGTTTCAGCTTACGGATAAACTTGAACATATCTACTCTTGTGTTAGAGTAGTTAAAGACTTCTGTGGGGCAGAAAGAAAGACCCAGACAAAGTGTTTTCCTTTCGAGGTTAGACAGGTGTCGGTTAGTGAGGTTTATAATGGTTTTATTTACCATAGTGTTATCATCCATCATTGGTTCTTCCTGTAGCCTCCCCGTCTGGTTCCCATTGGCTCTGCGGTTCTTCCTCTTGATTGTTCTGTGCTTTCTCCTTGTTCTCCTTTGTTTGCTGCGCCCCTGCCTCTTCCTCGTCCTCTTCCCCTCCCACGGTTTCCTCTTCCTCTTCCTCTCGGTGTATGTTCCTGTGGAGGGGTTGGTCTCCCCGACTGCCGCCCCTTCTTCAGCACTCGGAATTCGTCCAAAAAAGTGGCCGGTCTGGTTATTACTTCAACCTCAGATGATGTGCTGGTTGTTCTTTCCGAGAAATCTGTATCCGAGTCATCAATTGTAGGGGTTGTTTGGGCCGTGGTTTCCGTGATAATAGTTGTATCCTTGTCTATTTTGGATGGTTGGATGTCATACATGTGATCGTATTTCCTGCTGTAAGTTAATATACGACCTGATTCGTAATCTATGCAATCTCGGTGCAGCTTTCTTTGTTTCCTTATTTTTATGTCCTCTTCATGCTGCATGAGTTTTGTTTTCAATTCTTCTTTGAATTTCTTGATTGTAGCTTGTTCGTTGTGTGTTTTAAGTTCTTCTTCTATTTCTAGTATTTCTTTCATTATGCTCTCACGATCTTCCCATGCATATTTGACGAGAATGCAGAGCATAGTTCTTGAACTTTTCGTCGAGTTCTCGGACCATTCTTCCAACATACGTGGGTTAGGGGACTCATATGATGGTGTGGTATAGATTCTTAATCCGCGTGGTACCATCCCTTTGTCTATATAGTCTTGGAGGGAGATCGCCTCCCACCATTTTGATGTTTCAGATTTTTTTAATTTCTCATATTTTCTAAGTTTCATTGTGAGGGTAGTGTCAATGTTCGGTCTTATCATCCCCTGTTGAGTTTTACCTGGTGCTCTTGCTAAGAGCGTTTGTGCTGCCAGCCGCCTTTGCGAGTCGTCATCCATATCCATGGGCAATAAACAGTTTGTGAACAATGTAAGTTAGCTAATTCTTACACTTCAGTATTGGAAAGTTTGTCAATAATCAGTAATTACGAAGCCTCGTATTTACTAAATAATATGGCAGTGAAAACACATTTGCGGAGGTAAACAATATTGTCACCGACAAAGCAGCCATGACGGGCTTTAAGCCAAAATCAATATTCTATCCTATGCTTCCACATGACAATATTGATACGTTTCATGACATAGTCACCAAATCACTTCAGGATTGCAAGCATAGACGATATAAAGGAAAGAACAATTCCTTTAACCTTACCGTAAAACAGAGATCAATCATCACTACATTGGGTAATGACCCTAACCTCGTCATTCGCCCAGCCGACAAAGGGGGGAATGTAGTATTGCAAGAAAAAGAAATGTATCTCAAAGAAGCGTACAGGCAACTGGATAATGATAAATTTTATTCCAAGAGCAGCTCAAGAGAATACAATGAAAGCATAACTACAACATGGGAAAACTTGTCCATATGGCAGCAACAGGGTCTTATTTCATGGGAGGAATTCTTATTCCTCAAAAGAGATTATCCCAAACTCCCCATTATTTATTTTCTTCCCAAAGTCCACAAAGACCCACTTGTACCCCCTGGAAGACCAATTGTCTCTTCGATTGGGAGTGTATTTGAAAACATATCAAAGTATGTCGATCACTTTTTACAGGATTATGTGTTCAAATTACCCACACATGTTAAAGACACCAAAGACTTCCTACGTAAAATCGATAGTATTGTATGGCATCAAAACTACATGTTTCTAACCCTTGATGTATGCTCTTTGTATACTATTATTGAACACAGTCAGGGTATTAGAGCATGCATACACTACCTAAATGAGAGGGACATAATGTATCTTGACCACACTAAGATGCTTACAGAGATGATGAATATGTGTCTTCGCAATAATATATTTCTGTTTAACGGTGACCTTTACAAACAGATTACAGGTACATCAATGGGGACATGTTTCGCGCCTAGTTTCGCGAATTTGTTTCTGGGTCTGTGGGAAGAAGAAGTTCGCAAAGATGTCAAATTTGCCACTCATCTTAACCAGGTTGTAACCTGGTTAAGATACATAGATGACCTGTTCCTTATTTGGAAAGGTAGTGAACAGGAAGCCACAGAATTTGTCAACCTCCTTAATGACAACCCCTACAATATTGTTCTAACTCATAACTTACAAAAAGAGGAAATAGAATTCCTTGACATCAAAATCTCAGTTAAAGGCAATGCCTTAGAAACCACTCTTTACCGGAAAGAAACAGCCGGCAACAGCCTTCTTCATGCCCACAGCAGCCACCCGGATACCCTTAAATGGAGCATACCTTATGGGGAACTGCTTAGGGCAAGACGAAATTGTAGTGACAATGAGGGATACCACAAGGAAGAACAGACAATGCTCAAAAGATTCAGGGAACGTGGTTACCCGGACTGGGTACTTAACAGGGCTGTTTCGAAAATCGAAAAAACAAATAGAGACGAAACATTAGAAATAAAGACAAGTGAAAACACGATGGAAAACAATGAGACAAGGGTGATCTTAACTTTCAACAGAGATTCCAGTAAGATTCAAAAAATTCTTGCGGATAATTGGAATATCCTTCAGAACGATTCCATCATAGGCCCTAAAATCAGCATTAGACCCAAAATAACGTACCGCAAAAGTAAAAGTTTGCGAGATATATTAGTACATGGTGACATCACAATTAACAAAGACCCATTTCACTACAATCTAAAAGGCTTCCATCCTTGCGGACATTGCAAGGCATGCAGAAATAGTAAGATGGTCAAAGAATTGAGTATACCTGGCAGAGTTGGTACTAAAAGTATTACACAATTCCTCACTTGTAGCACGACATATGTTGTATATGTACTTGAATGTCCTTGTGCTAAAAGATATGTAGGGAGCACCACTCACATGGCCAAGAAGAGAGTTCTCGAACACTTGAGAGCAGTGAACAATAAGGATCCACATTACCCCATTGCACGGCATTTTGCTGAATTTCACCTTTCTAATAGCAATTTACTCAGTTATTTTGTTGTAGAACAAGTGAGAGTGGGGAGGAGGGGAGGTAATAGAGAATTATCCTTGAGGAAACGTGAATCTATGTGGATTATGGACCTCGAAACGAAATTTCCAAAAGGCCATAATCAAGATGAGGAATTGGCAACGCATTTGATTGAGGATTAGCCCTGTTGTGCTGCAGTTTTCATCGTATTGTGCATGTGCAATTTTTACAGTCTGTGTAAATGTTTATGATATCATGATAATGGCAACATTTTAACCAATATTTTTTCCTTTCTCTGTTTATCGTTTCAGGAGGAAAGGAAGGGGCCCTTTATATCTTCACGAGCACTTCACGGGCTCCTACCCTTTTCTTCAGTTCCATGGGAATGAAATCTGCAAAAAGTAGATATGAAAACACTTCTTTTATATTTGGACTTTATTTATTCTCTTCTTTCACGAAATTTGTTTCACATATATTTTTTCTTCTCTTCTTCTAGTGTTCACGTTTATTGTATTAGATTGTAAGGATCACACTTGCACCATAGTACACTTTAGAGTACACTTGGATTTATCAGCCGGTTCAGTTCATATATATGCTTTCTTATTCTTTAACTTACGGAATCGGAGTTTCCATATTTTCATTTGATTGAAGCAATCATTATGTGCTTGTGAATTAGATAGCTCCTTCCATCTTTCATCATTCAGTCACTATGACGAGTTGCATCGACATGTTATGATGAAAGAACGCACTGCATATAGAGTAATGAGGCCTTAATTTAATTTTTCTAACCACTTGGTTTTACTTTTACACATCTACAAGATGGCCGCTCAGATTATTTTACAGTTACAGCCGACAGTATATGTGACCATAACTACAATCGTTAACAAGTCACTATGACGATGAGTATTGAATTGGGTGTAACACATAACTGTCAAAATGATTATCAGGCCATTCTGTTCTGTATATTTCTGTATATGGTTTATTAATGCCTATCAGGCTGTATATTACGACACCTCTTTAAGATGGCCGCCATGATTACGTATTGATTTGCACTGTTTACTGGCAGTCCCTTGACTATGTTGATTTCACCTTGTACTAATGGTAGCGTGTGATCCGATTCCACACTGTGTGACCAAGGGAGCGTGTCTCCCGAAACGCGTTACAGTGCGAATTAAAGTTACCTGTAAGCGACTGAGAGTGCGTTGTGCTTATTAGCAGACAACCAGTATATATATATATATATACATATATATGCCACAATACTTCCCAATAAACATCCACTTCCCTTGGATAAATGGGCACAGACTCCAACAGAATATGTGCGTGATTTCTTCTTTATTGCTTGCACCAACTCAATACGTGTTTCGGTTACCACACGTGACATTGATCACATGCATAAATAATCACGTATAAATTCGCGTACTTCCTTCAAAAAGCAGAACGGACCCTCACGGGGTCATTCAAGCTATTTATTCGACATAATAAGCAGACGCGTTTCGGCACCTTTCGCCTTTCTCAATGCTCATGTCGGAAACCATACCATCATCACAGTTCATTTAAATTCATAAAACTGTGCTCTCATTGGAGAATGTAATGGAGACAACGAAAAAGGACTGAGCATCCAAACATACTCATTGTTACTATAGTCCCATATTGGCATTGTTACTTATTCCCTTGTGCAGTCCTTAATCCTACAATAATTGCCCTATATGGGCTGCCTCACACTCCCCAAGAGCTGATCTCACTTGTAAGCCTGGGGTATCTACAATCCTGTATGCCATTATAGCAATTGGTATGTCCCAACTCATTATATAGTATGAGTCTTGCAGATGCCCATCGCCTGCCACTGATGTCTTTGTTCTGTAAGTGCTTGCCCTCTCACACAGGAATTCAGTCCTATTACTATTTTTCCTTGGATTCAATAATCCCCGATCTTTGATCGGTAAATATAGGGCCAAATCGCTACGAACAGCGCCAGTTATAGCAGCACCATTAGCATCCGTTTCCAAGGTAGGTAGCATTCTACTAATTGATCTTTGATAGATCTTGTTTTCTTAAATGTTAGGGAGGGGTGTGGTCGTAAATCTCGTCCTATCACTGGATCTGATTTGAGTATCCACCAGTTTTTTTGCATAATTCCACTCACATGTCTTACTGCACTCGAGAAATTTGTAATAAGACGGAAGTTACGCCTATTGTTCTTTTTCTCAGCCTCAGCCTAAGGCTGAGAAAAAGAACACAAGGAGTAACTTCCGTGATGGGACGAAATTTACCGCCGCACCCCTCCCTAATGTTTAAGAAAACAAGATCTATCAAAGATCAATTAGGGGAAAGCTACCTACCTCCTGCGAGATTAAAGACAAGCCTACAGCAACTACTGGGTTTTCACCTGTGTGGCAGGTGTAAGGCCTGTGCCAAAAGTATAAAAGACACGTCTTACGAGATTAGGAGTCAGCGGGATCTAATCAAAATAGGGAATTTCATGAATTGCAATACATTGTATGCAGTGTATTGTTTAATCTTCCCATGAAATCTGAAGTATGTGGGGAGCACCATTCATCCCGTTAAACTCCATATCCTAGAACACCAGAGAGTAATTGGCAAGAAGTATCCTGTGGCGAGACATTTTGAGAGCCATCCCCACAGTAATAGAAATTTGCTCAAATATTTTTGTGTGGATCACATACCACGAGACATAAGGGGTGGTGATAGGGAAAAGAAAATACTCAGACTAGAGTGGAGATACATAGTGGATATGCTAACCAGGGTGCCTCTAGGGCTGAATAGTGGGGAGGAGCTGGTGGTGCACCTCTAAAAAAAAAGCACAGATCAGAAAGGATAAATATGTGTGAAACATTTGAGGTCAGAACCAGAGGATGGGTAATACCAGAGAACAACACAAAAGAAAGCAAATAAGAATAGTGGGAGTAATGAGGCCATTCAGGGCAAAAATCTGTCAGTCAGGATTACTCCAGTACAAACTGGAATTAATGAATTGTAGAGGAAATTGAGTAGGTTCCTGTTGGAGCCAGTGTAAAATACATGCACAAACTCTGGGAACAATGTGGTTGAATTGCGAAGACCATAAAAGTGTCTAAAAATAGAGATAGACAAACAGTAGAACCGTAACGATATGAAATTCAATAAGTAGTGACCATCACATAATAACGGGATGTAATGAAATGCTTATATAAGTAAAAGGAAATGTGGAAAATAAAATTGACTTAGAAATATGTTGCCTTGAATTTTCGAAGTATAAAATTGAATGCAACAATGTAAAGAATACCGCTAAAAAATAGCGCGGCCATTTTCAATGGTCCTCGTAGGAAATGCTATGTTTGTAATGGAAATAAAATAGGCCCAAACGTGGATTTTGCTGAAACTGATGAAGGCAAACTGCTGAAATGTGTTTTTGAAGAAGACCACGAATAAATCCCTATTGGATATGACTCTCTCGTTCGTGAGCGCAGGTCATTATTTTGTGTGTGCAGCAGTATATATATATATATATATATTATCGGTCGCCAGTAGATAGTTATAGTTAGAACCGTGTTTCCATAGGAAATCCGCAACATTCTATTTGGAATAACTTTGGCGCCGGTTGACGAATCCTCGCAAAATTTTCAAAATAGGTGGGGCGCTCCGCTCCGCTCCTACCCTGAAAGTCTTGGGGGGATTCGTCAAGCGGGGGCTGAGAAAAAAGGGGGGTCCCAAAACGCATTTTCCCCATGCAATTTTCCATAGGGACCTTTAGTCCAAGGTACAGCCCGAACGGCTGAACAGAATTACTTGAAATTTGGCAGAGAGGTAGTCCTCAGCTCAGGGATGTGCCTTTTGCATATATGGAGTCAATCTGTTCCGCAGTTCCTGAGAAAATTGCAGTTAAAAGCACATACATATCTATAGCCGCGCACCGTGCGCGCACCGTGCGAGCACCGTGTGCGCACCGTGCGAGCACCCTGACGTGCGCGAGCGTAATTCTGATTGGTGGTTACATGTTAGTCAACGTTCGAATTGGTCGAAATCAGGAAGTGTCGGCCGTCATTTTGTTTGTTTTCAGTGCGAGAGTGAAAAAGGAAGGTGGCGAACATGAAAAGGGGGCAGGGTAGAGAGTTCCTGACCCCCTAGCCTTTGTCAGGGGGTCCCTGAAGGACCCCGAAGGCAGAAAAAAACATTTAAAAAAACATTGTAAAATAAATATATAAAAAAAATAATAATACATACATAACTTAGCATTTAAAAAAACGTACAAATTCACTGAAAAAACCATAGGTTTCACACACGTTATAGTTAGGAATTAGCATTTAAAAAACCAATGAAATTCCCCCGTTATAGTTAGTTCAGATAACAATAACTCGCGCGACCGCCACTCTATCACAAGGATGATGTCATCAGTGATGTCATGAGTGATGCCACTGACCATGTCATGAGTGATGTAATATGTGACGTCATGAGCAGGATTGCGGGCATGCGAGTTATAGTTATCTGAACTAACTATAACGGGGGAATTTCATTGGTTTTTTAAATGCTAATTCCTAACTATAACGTGTGTGAAACCTATGTTTTTTTCAGTGAATATATATATTACCTACTGGCGGTCGCCAGTAGGTAGTTATAGTTAGGACCGTGTTTCCATAGGAAATCTCAAAATTCTATTTTGAATAACTTTGGCGCCGGTTGACAAATCCTCGTGAAATTTTCAAAACTAATGGGGTGCTCCGCTCAGCTCCTACCCTGAAAGTTACGGGGTGATTTGTCAAGCGTGGGCCGAGAAAAAGGGGGGGTCCCAAAACGTGTTTTCCCCATGGATTTTTCCATAGGGACTTTAGTCGCAGCTACAGCCCGAACGGCTGAACAGAATTATGTGAAATTTGGCAGAGAGGTAGCCATAAGGTCCATGAAGTGCCTTTTGCAGGTTTGGTGTAAATCTGTTCAGTATTTCCTGAGAAATTAGCATTTAAATCAATATATATATCTGTAAGCGCGCAGCGTGCGCGCACTGAGCAAGTCCTGTGCGCGCACCCTGCCGTGCGCGAGCGCACTTCTGATTGGTTGTTAGATGTCAGTAAACATTCGAATCGGTGGAAATCAGGAAGCGGCGGCCGACATTTTGTCTCTCGCATAAAGAGACGGTGATAAACAAAGGGGGAGAACGTGAAAAGGGGGCAGAGTGTGGAGATATTGACCCACTAGGCATTGTAAGGGGGTCACAGTAGGACCTTGTAGGGCAAAAAAAAAGATTTATATTTTGAAAAAAAATATCGCCGAGTGCGGGCACCCGAAATTTTTTTTATAACAAAAAAAGAATAAAAAATCGCATTTAAGTGATTAGATATAAGGTGGCTCTAAAAAGAGCCCTTGTGTTTATTGTGTGTTTTTTGGGACCTACAAGTAAGTACCGATGCAGAGTCTAAAGTTCAAGAGGAAGACTCTGTTGCCTTCATCAGTGAAGTGTACACCATCTCCTCTATAAATGTCTTGCATGTTGTAACGCAAGTTGTTGTGGTATATAGAACCCATACCATAGTCTCTGAGGAAAGCAGAAATAGATTTGTTGACGTGCTTCCTTGCTTTGTCAATCTGTGGACAAAATTGGTTGGACCAGTTCCACTTTTGTCTTTGGCATATATTAGAATATACAAAGGCAGTTTGTGGAAAAAGCGACATCAATTGCACAAAGGTGTTCTTAATAAGCATTTCCAGACCTACCCCAGTTAAAGTGCCTAGGTCATTACCACCACAGTGCACAATAAAAAGGTTAGGCTGTGGGAGATGTAGAAAGGTTTTCACCAAAGGCATTAATTGGTGCCACTTTAACCCTCTCTGACCAATCCATTTAATGTCTACATTTGGCAAAGCAAGGTCTCTCACCATACCTCTTTTTTCTGCAAACTTTTCACTCCAGAAGACATAGCTGTGACCTACAATCCACACTGTGAACATCTTCCAAGGAGATCTGGATGCACTCAGGAGGTGTCTTTCAGTAGAAAGGCAATATGAAATGAAAGACAGTTGAAAAATGGAGGCACACATAGTTTTTTTTATAAAAAGAACTTATTGGCTGTTTCAAACCATTCTACACTAAAAACTAGGCTGTATGTTTAAATTTTTAAAAGCATGTTTTGTATTGGTTCAGAAAAATGTGTTACCACAGAACATTACTATGGATTTGCTGTTAGGTTTGAAAAGTCAAGCACTCTTGCTCTTTGGATATGAAACATTGTCTGCTGAACTTCTGACCTCTCTCCTCACAGCAGTGTTCCATGACCTGTTGCTATGGTAGCAGGCAGAAGTCAAGTTGGGGGAAGGGTACATTTGGAAAGGGGTTGAAGTTTTCAACCAATAGAAATGTGTGATTTCATTTGAAAAAAAGTGGGAAGCACTGAGATTTGAAATTAACATGTATATGTGTGAAAAAAGAGAGGGAAACATTGCCATTTACTGGTTCTGGAGAGAGGAGAGAGGTGTGGAGCTCTGATATTCTGACTCTGATAGTCTGCTGTTTGAGTGGCACATTTCTTTCTCAACTAACTATTTTAAAAGGTGAGTTATGAGTTTGAGAGGGGATGTATGTGGTGATTTTTGAGATAAATATTAGAATTGTGAATCTTCTTCAAAAGTTATGTTTTACATTTTGAGGTTTGCGAGATATTTCACTGTTTTGAACTTGTAAGATATTATGGAGTATGTTTTCACAATAAGTTAATGTGTACTGGTAAAAATGAGGAATACTGTTTTATGCCTACCATCAAACCATGAGTCTGTGTGCAGAGAAGAATTGTTGACAGAGATTTATTTTGCGTTGCTGTTGAAATGTAAGACTTGCAGTTGAAAGGAAAGGACAGCTTGTTTTTAATTGTGATGGTTAGGATTTAGCAGAAATCACTTTGAAAGAAAAGAGAGGAAAATGGCAGCACATTTGAAATTAGCATTAGTTCTGTAAGAATTGCAGACCCAGGAAAGGAGCAGCCTGTGTTTTGTGCCTACCAACACAGCATGAGTCTGTGTGCATATAGGAATTGTTGTCTGAGATTTAATTTGTGAAGTTGTTGTTCTGTAAGGATTGCAGACCCAGGAAAGGGGCAGCCTGTGTTTTGTGCCTACCAACACAGCATGAGTCTGTGTGCATATAGGAATTGTGGCCAGAGATGTATTTTGTGTTGCAGTTGTTCTGTAAAACATGCACTTGCAGGAAAGGGACAGCTTGTTTTCTTCAAATGTGGTGGTTAGCAGTCAACAGAAATCACTTAATCTGAAATGAGAGGCAAAAGCTAAAACATTTGAAACCAATAGGGTAGATTTTCCATTCAAAATAGCAAAGGCAAAGGTAGTTGCCATATGTTCAAAACTGAAAATAACCCTTAGCACACATGCACTGTTACATACATCCCAGCAGTCTTCATGCAGTGTTGGAAGTCTCTTTGCTCATCTGTCTTGCACCAGACAATACACAGTCTCCAGAAACACACTCTTGGCACACACGCAGCAGTTTCTCCCACACTCCCATGTGTAGTACTCAGGTCTGTGTGGTGTTTCAGATAGCACTGTGTAACGCAAACACATTCAACGTCACCAAGGCTCATTTCCTTTGCTCTAGTGTAGTCACTCACCCAGATTGCACATGCTCATGGTCTCAAGGAGCTGTTAGGACATGTGCTCTTTTCTGCCTCTGTGATCTACAAGGAAAATGTGTCAGGCTGTAACACTAATTATCACTTGCTCTACCATAGTAGTAAATGTGCTTTGGAATTGCAAATCAAATTCTGTTTTCTGCTTAGAAGCACACCATGAGGCTGTGTGCGCAAAGGAATTGTGACCAGAGATGTAATTTGTGTTGCAGTTGTTCTGTAAAACATGCGCTTGCAGGAAAGGGACAGCTTGTTTTCTTCAAATGTGGTGGTTAGCAGTCAACAGAAATCACTAAATCGCAAATGAGAGGCAAAAGCTAAAACATTTGAAACCAACAGGGTAGATTTCCCTTTCTAAATAGCAAAGGCACAGGTAGTTGCCATATGTTCAAAACTGAAACTAACCTTTCGCACACATGCACTGTTACATACATCCCAGCAGTCTTCATGCAGTTTTGAAGTCTCTTTGCTCATCTGTCTTGCACCAGACAATACACAGTCTCCAGAAACACACTCTTGGCACACACGCAGCAGCTTCTCCAACACTCTCATGCGTAGTACTCAGCTCTGTGTGATGTTTCAGATAGCACTGTGTAACGCAAACACATTCAACGTCACCAAGGCCTCATTTTATTTGATCTAGTCTAATCACTCACCCTGTAACACATGGCCATGGTCTCAAGGAGCTGTTAGGACATGTGCTGTTTTCTGCCTCTGTAAATGATAAGGAAAATGTGTCAGGCTGTAACAGTAATTTGGTACTATTCAGGAACACTGTTTTGTTCCAAAAAACACAGCATGAGTCTGTGTGTATACAGGAATTGTGGGCAGAGATTTAATTTGTGAAGTTGTTGTTCTGAAAGAAATGCAGTCCCAGGAAAGGGGCAGCCTGTGTTATGTGCCTAAAATGACGATATGAGTCTCTGTGCACACAAGAATTGTGGGCAGAGATTTAATTTATGAAGTTGTTGTTCAGTAAGAATTGCAGTCCCAGGAAAGGGGCAGCCTGTGTTATGTGCCTAAAATGATGGCATGAGTCTGTGTGCGCACAGGAATTGTGGGCAGAGATTTAATTTGTGAAGTTGTTGTTCAGTAAGAATTGCAGTCCCAGGAAAGGGGCAGCCTGTGTTATGTGCCACACTCCCATGTTTAGTACTCAGGTCTCCCATGTGTAGTACTCAGGTCTGTGTGGTGTTTCAGATAGCACTGTGTAACGCAAACACATTCAACGTCACCAAGGCTCATTTCCTTTGCTCTAGTGTAGTCACTCACCCAGATTGCACATGCTCATGGTCTCAAGGAGCTGTTAGGACATGTGCTCTTTTCTGCCTCTGTGATCTACAAGGAAAATGTGTCAGGCTGTAACACTAATTATATCACTTGCTCTACCATAGTAGTAAATGTGCTTTGAAATTGCAAATCAAATTCTGTTTTCTGCTTAGAAGCACACCATGAGGCTGTGTGCGCAAAGGAATTGTGACCAGAGATGTAATTTGTGTTGCAGTTGTTCTGTAAAACATGCACTTGCAGGAAAGGGACAGCTTGTTTTCTTCAAATGTGGTGGTTAGCAGTCAACAGAAATCACTAAATCGCAAATGAGAGGCAAAAGCTAAAACCTTTGAAACCAACAGGGTAGATTTCCCTTTCTAAATAGCAAAGGCACAGGTAGTTGCCATATGTTCAAAACTGAAACTAACCTTTCACACACATGCACTGTTACATACATCCCAGCAGTCTTCATGCAGTTTTGAAGTTTCTTTGCTCATCTGTCTTGCACCAGACAATACACAGTCTCCAGAAACACACTCTTGGCACACACGCAGCAGCTTCTCCAACACTCTCATGCGTAGTACTCAGCTCTGTGTGATGTTTCAGATAGCACTGTGTAACGCAAACACATTCAACGTCACCAAGGCCTCATTTTCTTTGATCTAGTCTAATCACTCACCCTGTAACACATGGTCATGGTCTCAAGGAGCTGTTAGGACATGTGCTGTTTTCTGCCTCTGTAAATGATAAGGAAAATGTGTCAGGCTGTAACAGTAATTTGGTACTATTCAGGAACACTGTTTTGTTCCAAAAAACACAGCCTGAGTCTCTGTGTATACAGGAATTGTGGGCAGAGATTTAATTTGTGAAGTTGTTGTTCTGAAAGAAATGCAGTCCCAGGAAAGGGGCAGCCTGTGTTATGTGCCTAAAATGATGATATGAGTCTGTGTGCACACAGGAATTGTGGGCAGAGATTTAATTTATGAAGTTGTTGTTCAGTAAGAATTGCAGTCCCAGGAAAGGGGCAGCCTGTGTTATGTGCCTAAAATGATGGCATGAGTCTGTGTGCGCACAGGAATTGTGGGCAGAGATTTAATTTGTGAAGTTGTTGTTCAGTAAGAATTGCAGTCCCAGGAAAGGGGCAGCCTGTGTTATGTGCCTAAAATGATGGCATGAGTCTGTGTGCGCACAGGAATTGTGGGCAGAGATTTAATTTGTGAAGTTGTTGTGCAGTAAGAATTGCAGTCCCAAGAAAGGGGCAGCCTGTTGTCTTTACATAAATTATCCCTTAGCACACATGCACTGTTACATACATCCCTGCAGTCTTCATGCAGTTCTGGAAGTGTCCTTGCTCATCTCTCTTGCAGCTGACAATACATAGTCTCCAGAAACACACTCTTGGCACACATGCAGCAGCTTCTCCAACACTCCCATGCGTAGTACTTAGCTCTGTGTGATGTTTCAGATGGCAGTGTATAACGCAAACACATAAAAACATCATCAAGGCCTCATTTTCTTTGCTCTATTCTAATCACTCACCCAGGTTGCAGATGCTTATGGTATGAAGTAGCTGTTAGGAAATGTGCTCTTTTCTGTCTCTGTAAACTATAAGGAAAATGTGTCAGCCTGTAACAGCAATTATCAGTTGCTCTACCACAGTAGTAAATGTGCATTTAAATTGCCAATCAAATATTGTTTTCTGCCTAGAATCACACCTTGAGGCTGTGTGCACACAGGAATTGTGGGCAGAGATTTAAAGTCTGTTGCAGTTGTTCTGAAAGACTTGCAGTTGCAGGAAAGGGGCAGCTTGTTTTTTTTCAACTGTGGTGGTTAGCACTCTGCACAAATTAGTAAATCACAAATGAGAGGCAAATGGTAAAACATTTTAAATTAATGAAAAGCTTAAAAATATTTTAATGAATTATAATTACAAAAAAGATTTTTTTTAAGTTTCTTGCAGGTATTGCTGAGCAACAGTGTAAAAATTAAAAAATGCCTTTAAGGACAAGAAAGAGGAAAGAAAAGCAACAACAAGTATATCTGGACAAAACTGGGGAAAAAATAGGAGGAGAAGCATGTGATGGAAAAAAGAAAAACTCTACTGGTAAGAAAACTAAAGTTTTCTTTAAAAATATCTTCAAAAAAAAGAAAATGGCAAAAATAAATGTAAAACAAACAGTGTTTTATGTACAAAGCAACAACAGGGTCAACAGCAAAAAACAAAAGCTAATGTACAATCAGAAGTATGTAAAACTGATTTAACACGAAAATTAGATTTTAAAAACATTCGTCGAAAAATGTTTCAGAGAAGAGTGATGTTAAATTTGCTAAAGGATGTGAAAAAATATAAGAAAAAATCAAAATTTATTAAGAAAAAAAAATGTATAGAAAATATTGTAAGTAAGGCTTTGGAAATAAAAAGAAAACTTTTTATTCTAATTTTGAATAGGATGCGTAGATTAGATAAATTAGTCAATGCAATGAAGTCACAAAGCAAAAGGAAAAGAGAAGTGAAAAAAAGTAACTTTTGTAAAGTGTTCTTGGGAGAATGGAAACACAGTTCAAGTACTGAACCATTTTTTAATGAAGAGAGTTATCTTCAAAGTAATAGTTTGTTGCATGCAGTTGACACCAATGGTAGAGCATATGAAGTTAAGGATGGTTGTGTGATGGAAAAAGAGAAAATGGTCCCAAGAAATGAGGAAGAAGTAATGGCTGCTGAGGCTATGGGGAGACGTCCAAAAGCCCCAGTGTACACTTGGAACTGTAGTAGTATTTGTACTGTGCGTCAGGAATCTATTGATAAATTGCGTGACTTTCTAAGAGAATATAGTAAAAAGAGTGTAAAACAGAAGATGAAGGTGCTTCAAACACTAGATCCATGCAGAGTGAGAGAGAATACTGGTTTGCAAGGACATTCTCTGGCTTGTCTATCTAGAAAAGTGTGTAAAAGTGTTTTTCATCATTTTAGGATGCTGGCTGTTCATCATACTGAAATGAGAAAGTTTGTGAGAACATTGTATTTTGCTAAAAGTCCAGCAGTAAAGTTAAATGAGTTAAACAATGCTCTGTTCCGTGGATCTGTATCAGATGTAGTGAAGGTTACCGATGAGATTCAGTTTTGTTACTTCGGACCAGAACAAGAAAGTGCAGAAAAGGACACAGTTAATGAGGAAAATGAGGAACAGAATGTAGAACTCATTATTACTAAAAATTTTGAGGATGAAATGACAAAATTTACTATCATCTCTAATGAAAGACCAAATATTACTTGTATTTGTTGCCGCAGAAGCCATTATAAAATTCAAACAAGGAATGTTGATCTGTATAAAAAAAGTGAAAATGAAGATAATTATAAGTGGAAGGATTTTGCAACATATATATTTCTGGAAAATTGTTTTGAATTGGGTGAAGATCAGCGTATTTGTAAATACTTTTATAACAAGTTAGAAGAAAATAGAATGCCGACCAGAGCTGTACATAATAATTTAGAATTGGATGCTATTCCTGCCAAACTTTCTGATTTAAATACATATGAGTCTATACTCATTCAATGTGTTCATCCGTTCCAGACCATAGTACGTATGGAGCCCAAAACTGGTAAATTACCTCCTTCAGATTTACTGAGAGGTTTAAAAGGAAGAGTGGTGTATTTTCCCTTGGATTTGAAAAACAATATGGAAACTATTGATGCAGATACTTTGGAAACTGAACCATTAGTTATTATGGTTAATGGTGTACCTACAAAGAATAGGAAGATTTGGCAGGAGCTGGTAGATGTACGGAAAGTACAAAGAGCAAATTTATATTTGAAAAGGAATAATAAATGGTATGAATAAATTTATATAGATGAAGAAGAAGAAGATTTACAAGAAGACACAGAAACACCAACTGGACAAATTGAAATAGTGGACAAGTCAAAAGAAGAAGAAATTTATGAACATTTTAGCATACATACTCTTCATTCAAAAGAAGTTATGGGAGACACTATTGATCTGTTTCAGATGAAGAAAGCAAAAGGACCTCCCGTGAGTGTATGGGAGAAGAACTTGGAAGCTCGATGTTTTCCTCAGCTGTTTCCTACAGGAAAAGGTGGACGATACGATGAACGCCCAGAACAGATTCCAGCTTCTGAGTATCGGACTACAAGACTATATGCTGAAGATTCAAGATTTCGTCAAAGTATTCCTTATTTGTTTCATCTTTTATTTGAAAGTGACTTGTCTGCATTATCTTATGCAGTAAATCACATTTTAAAAAGTGGAGTACATCTACATAATGTGTCTGCTAAGGATTTTATGGAGAAAGTGCAGCACCGAGATGATCATTTGGAAACACAACTGATCAATCTGATGGCTTGTCAGCGTGGGACAAATTAATATTGGTACCGACGCCATGGAGAATTAAAATGCATGTTACGGAATTTAGGAACTCCTACATGGTTTGTAACCCTAAGCTGTGCCGAGTACGCTTGGGATGATTTATTGGATTTTCTACGAGAGGCAAATTCAAACATTAAAAACATTGAATACAAGACAGCAGGAGAACTGTGCTCATTGGATCCGGTTAATGTTTGCAGATATTTCAATCATAGATTTGAGGCTATGATGTCCTTCATCTGCAATAAAAAAAATCCACCTCTTGGAGAAGTAGTGGATTACTTTTGGAGAAAAGAGTACCAAGCAAGAGGTGCTCCTCATATTCATATGCTGTTGTGGATCAAGGATGCCCCAAAATTTGGAACAGATGCTGATGAAGCAGTGTTATCTTTCATTGAAGAATATGCAACATGTGCTATACCTAATAGCACAGAAGAGAAAAAGTTAAAAGAACAAGTTTCACGTTTCCAAAGTCATCGGTGTGGAAAATACTGTCGACGGAAGTACAAGACCAAAGATAAATTCTACACAAAGTGTCGATTTGGATTTCCTAGACCTGTTCTTTCAAAAGGAAGAGTCAACAGTTTTATGTCAGCTGTGCGACATACTATAACCAGAAAATCTCCCAAAAATACATACAACCTAAGAAGAAAAGAAGAGTCAAAATTTATAAATGACTACAACCCAGTCATTTTAACAATGTGGAATGCTAACATGGATATACAGTATGTTGCTGACAATTCTATTGCTGTTGCTCGGTATGTCACATCTTACATCACTAAATCTGAGAAAACAGAATTGAAGGAAATGTGGGAAGAGATTTCTCACGAGAAGACTGTCAGTAAGAAGCTGTACAGTTTCAGTTTAACCCCTTCAGCGCGGCGTGGATTTCCATGCCACGCTGAAGGTTCTGAGCGCGGGCGGGGCCATGACGGAACGGTCATAAGCACAGCCCAACCGACGTGCATGACGGAACCGTTCCGTCATGCGCGTCGAAGGGGTTAAAGATGTTATCGCATCGAGAAATTGGATCCTACGAATGCTCAGATAGATTATCATCTGCAAGTCTTTACTCGAAATCCAGAAGAATAATTTGGGTCAGTTTAGGCCTTGCAGGAATGCGAAACCGGGTACTGAAATCTGTTGGAGAAATTGAATATTTGGCCGAGAATGACCCAGAAAGTACAGATATTTTGAAAAAAAACATGTTGGACACATATTACCCAAAAAGAAGTCATCATCTTGAGAACATGTGTCTCTATGAAGTGTTGCAGAACTACATTTTTTCACGGAAAGCCACAGAAGACATCAACAATGGAAAATATAAAGTCATTGGTGAGGAAGGATGTTTGGTGAAGCAAACAAAAGGAAGTTTGATAAATCACAGGAAGCTGAGTTGCGACACTACTGACAAAAAGGAATTTTACTACTTGGCTCTTTTACAGCTGTTTAAACCATGGCGTTCAGAGGACGAACTACTGGGAGAATTTCAAAGCTATGAAGATTCTTTTAATGCTAGCAAAGACAGCATAGAATGCAGTACTTTCACAACTTATGTCCAAATGTTAAATGAAGAAAATGAACAGGAAGCAAAAATTGCAGCTGAAGTAGCTAGAGACAGTTCTCAAGACAGCCAAAGTTCAGGACCACTTAGTCAAGATCCCCTAGGACAACCAATCATAGAAAATGATGCTGCAGTAGCCATGACTGAAGTAGAAACGGCTATGAATCAAGCACAGGAAGATTCAATCGACTTACTAAATCTGGAACAACAACTGAATGAAGAACAAAAACAAATTTATGAAGAAGTCACCAAAAAAATTGATCATGGCTTACTACATGAAAAAAAACAGTGCTCATGCACATCATTTGAACCAATCAGGATGTATGTGAGCGGACAAGCTGGAACTGGTAAAAGTTTTTTAATAAAAGTCATCAGAAGCTACCTACAGCAAAAAACAGCTTCAAATTTGTCTTGTGTGGTAACTGCTCCAACTGGGTTAGCAGCCTATAACATAAAAGGAATTACCTTACATTGCTTGCTAATGTTACCAGTGGAGCATGAGAAAAAAATAGAATACCACAAGCTAACTGGAGAAGCATGCTTCGAAGTTTCAAGAGTGTTGAAGAAGATGCAAGTTCTCATTATTGATGAGGTGAGCATGGTTTCAAACTTAATGCTTGCCTTTGTGCATTTAAGAATGCAACAAATTCTTAAGAGAGACTATGACGTGTTATTTGGAGGTAAACACGTCATAGTTTTTGGAGATCTTTTACAGCTCACTCCAGTTAAAGGACAACCAGTGTTTAATACTGTGACACATGAAGACACGAAGAAGTCATTAGGAAGCATTGGTAATGCGAATATTTGGTCGTTATTTGAGTACAAAGAACTCACTACCAATATGAGACAAGCAAACGATGAAGATTATGCAAGTATTCTGAAAGATATCAGAATTGGACTACTCACAGAAGTTGGCAAAAAAGCATTACAGAGTAGGATGCTACATAATTTATTTCCAAATGAAGAAATAGTTGCAGGGAAAATATACAAGAACATTGCTGAAAAAAATACTGTAATCTGCTTAATGCCAACACTACGTGAGTGCTCAATATTCAATGAGGAACTTTTGAAATTGGAAAAGGAAGAGATTAAGAAAATGGAAGCAGAGGACAAAATTCAGCATGAAAGAATTACTTTTACATTAACAGGCAAACTGAAAAATAAATTGGATTCACTAGAGAAGAACATTTCCAAAACAGCTGGATTAGAAAAAAATCTATATGTTTGCATGAATTGTCGAGTGATTTTAAGGAGAAATTTGGATGTAGAAAAAGGTTTAGTGAATGGAGCTATGGGAAGAGTTGTGGGTTTTATTAATTATCAGAAAAAAGATGGAATTGAATGTTTAAAAATAAAATTTGATCAGATAGAAGAAGTTAAAGACATTTGTCGTTGTTCAGTTCGTTTCATGCTTGTGAAAGACTTATATGTGCGTAGAAAGCAGTTTCCATTTTCTCTAGCATATGCTGTAACTATTCACAAGTCTCAAGGATTGACTGTAGATAGTGCTTTTGTAAACATTGGTTCTACTGTGTTCAAAGAAGGTATGGCATATGTTGCTCTGTCATGAGTAAAAACATTATCTGGTTTATTTATGATAGACTTTGATGACTCAAAACTTAGTGCTGATACAAACTGTGTAAAGGAGTATAATAGATTAAGAAGAACCTATGCTCCTCATTTAGGACAGTATCCTGTGATTGAAAAACATGTTGTTTCTCGGAAAAGGAGATTTGAAAATATCTGTAATGTGGATGAACAGAACAAAAAAAAAAGGACAGTGATGTGATAGCAAGGAAAAAGAAAAAGGACAGTGTTGAAGAGGTTGTTGGTTGCCATTTTGAAAATAGCTCTGGTGTCAACTGCTATGCAAATGTAGTGCTGAATGTTGTATTTTATCTTGAAAAGTTGCAAGAACAGATAATAGTAAATCATGGAAAAAGATTGTGTTCTCTGCTGAGTCTCCTTTATGAGAAGCTGAGTAATGATAAACTAAAATAGAAAGTGCTTCTGATGTTAGAAATCTTTTAGATGTATGTTGTGGATCTACACAGTTTAAAGAAAATGTCCAGCAAGATGCACAGGAATTCTTAATATATATATTGAGCGTACTTGAAGATGAAGGAGTAGAAGTAGAAAACTTATTTGGTGTCTCTTACAAATGGGAACATTGCTGTGAAAACTGTATGAACACATGTAGTAGTAATGTTGATTCAGAAAGGTTCATATTTTTACCATTACCAGAAAGTAAATCAGTGACTTTTAGTAAATTAGTTAAAGATGCCAATCACAACATGGAATGTTCTGAATGTAAATCTGACATGTTTTCCACTTTATTTTTACAGAAATATGGTCAGTATGTAATTTTAATGATGCAACGTTGTAGAGCTGATGGTTCAAAATTGGATACTTTAATAAAGAAGTTTATAGGACAACAATTATCAATTTCTGAAAAAACTTTTGTTACAGTTGCAATAATTTTTCATGAAGGACCTACTGTAACTTCTGGACATTACACAGTTTATCTTAAATGTGAAAAAGGCTGGACACTGTGTAATGATTCCCAATTGATTTTCAAGCAACGTTTGCCTTATGATTTACCGAATTCTTACTTAATTTTTCTGAAACCTAAATTTTGAAAACTAAAAACTGCATCTGAAGAAAGCATTTTTTGTAATTTTAAAGGATTATAATTGAAGATATCACTTAAAAAGGATTTTGAAATTACTATTTGGCCTAAAGGAAAAGTAATAAAAACAATTGTGGACTCCTTTGACAGAAATTATTTTGGCATGTGTGCTTTTGCGACAAGGTTTAAAGACGGTTTATCTAGAAAAATTTTATTCATCTAGAAAAGTACTTGTAATATATATGTAATATTTCTAACAAGGTATATTTTAGTGAGGATAGTTTTGGGGCTTTTTTGAAACAATCTTTTAGATTGTTTTTTTTTTGCCCGCTGTTAAATGATGAATACAATTGTTTTCACTATTTTAAGTGAAAATTAAAAAATTCTGAAAACAGCAAAAAAAGGGCAAAAAATTGCTTTGTAAAATATGTAAACACATGTAATGCTTTTTTGAAATGTATGATTGAATATTAATACTTTTTTTCTTTTTTTGCAGAACTGGAAAGAAAAAATAAAAAACGAAATTCTGTTCCCTTGCAAAATACAAAAAATTTATTTTTTTCAAATAAGTTATTTTTTTAAAAAAATAAGTGGAAAATATTTGTATTTCTCAATCCTCCCTTTTCATGCTTCCATTTCTTCACCTCTCTTTGTACTTTAAATTTTTTTTTTTTTTTTACATTTTTAAAAAACATCGCGCGCACCCCAAAAATAAATAAATAAATAAATAAATCCCCCCAAAATCTTTGGGGGTTTAGTGTTTAAGTGGCTCTTAAAAGAGCCCTTGAGTTAATGGAGGGAAACAGGAAGAGAAAAACGAAAAAAAAGAAAAAACATCTATGGCCTACTGCACTCATGCGCATCAAATTTTATCTGAATGAGATCAAGACTTGTCTCACCCACAGAAATAAGTCGACCGCAATCAGTGCAGCGTGTGGACAACCTCGCCAAACAAGTTGGTCCAAAAAGAGGTGTGGAAGAAGGCAAAGGCACCACTGCAGAAGAAGTGCTCGCCTGAGCTGCCGAAGATGTGCTCGGCTGAGCTGCTGCAGATGTCGTCGGTTGAGCAGGTGGAGGGTTTGCTCCAGAAGCTCGACGAAAAGATACTGGATGCATTGCCTCAACATGCCTCGTTATTGTGTGTATGCTAAAAGAATATTTCTTGTTAGCATTCCCACGTGATAAGACTTTTTGACACAATGTACAAGTAACTTTCAGTGCATTTACCTTTTTTTGTCCCTCTGGGAAAGTAAAAAACTGCCATATAAAGCTGTCTTTCTGCTTCCTGTTCCTCTGCCTCTCAAGAGTGTCCTGCTCAGTGTCTGAAGATGGTTGCTGTTCAGCCATTGTCTCTCAACAACAGAATAGCTCCTTCTCCAAAGGAATCAGAACTAATAATGAGGGGAGTAGGTGTGGTTTGGGAACAATCTGGAACTGAAAGTACTTCAAACCAATCAAAAGTGATGATTCTTGACCACATGACTTGCCATGAGGGGATTGGGTGTGGTGTTGAAACAATCAGAAACTGAAAGTAATGATAACCAATTAGAAGTGTTGTTTTATTATGCATATAACCCGAGGTGCGCGCACTGAGCAAGCTCCGAGCGCGCACCTTGTGTTTACGCATGCGCGAACGCGTAGGAGCGCATGTGCATACGTCATATGCGCATACGTAACGTGCATACGTTGCACACGCGTATACGCGAACGTTAATGCGCGTAATTTAAGCGTATGCGGAAGTGAATCGCGTGGAGCGCGTACGACGCACGCACGCATGCATACGTACGTACGCATACGTACTGGGTGCGCGCTCCCAGCGCGCACTATAACGTATGTATGCGTACGTAAATAACGTACAACGGTATTCATAAAAAACTTACGAAAACGTACTAGGTGCGCGCTCAGAGCGCGCACCCCAAGAATTTATATAAAAAAAAAAAAGTGGACAAAAATTAATTGAAAAAATTAAATAAACTGTTCAACTTTTTCCTAATTGAAAGTAAAAAAAAAAGCAAAAACAAATTAAAGGATGCAGATAATATATAAATGAATACATAGTAATTTTTTTTTATAAAAAAAATATATATATAATTTAATCATTCAAAAATTAGCATTTAAAAAACCGTACAAATTCACTGAAAAAACCATAGGTTTCACACACGTTATAGTTAGGAATTAGCATTTAAAAAACCTTGCAAATTCACTGAAAAAACCATAGGTTTCACACACGTTATAGTTAGCTGGACATTTCTCTCATACAAAACCAATGAAATTCCCCCGTTATAGTTAGTACAGCTAACTATAACTCGCGCGACCGCAATCCACTGCTGATGACGTCACATATTACATCACTCATGACATGGTCAGTGACATCACTCATGACATCACTCATGACATCTCAAATGACATCACTGACGATGTCACTGTTCAAGACATCAATGTGATAAATTACCACATCTTCTCACACCCTTATAAAACCATTCATATACCAACTGAAAATTACACAGTTCCATTCTCAAATCCATAAATAATGCAATACTAATAACTGCATACCTAAAAAAAAACTTTAAGACCTTCATTCACCTCCACACACTCACCTGTACAGTCACTCATAGTTACATTCAGTCCATAAAAAAGAATCATATAAATGTATACATATATCTATATAGACACTCACACACTAACAATCATCCATAGAGGTACTCTCACACCTAGTCATTCATACAATTAATCACACTGCCATTTACTCATTAATGCAGTTATACACACTCAAGTTCACTCACTCACAAAAATAGTATCATATTCTTATGCTCAATTAGAATCATTGACACAAGCACACATTCATCCATAGAGACACTGTCACAATTACACACTCTCACATCCAACCACTTATATACTCTTACACACATATATTATGCCTTTTTCATATTTAGTTAGTCACAAATGTACCACTGAGACATACATTCAAACCATAATACAGCCATACATACACTCACTCAACCATACAGTCCTTCAGAGATGCACTTTTAATAACATCCAGTCATAGAATCACACACTCACTCATCTATGCACACTCACACACACTTTACCCACACAAACACATAGGAACTCATAAAGATACTGAGACAAGCAATCAAAAACCCATATAGACACTTATATAGCTATTCACAAAACCATGCCACGACTTATACATCAACACACAGACACATACAAAACATTTATACAGTTTATGCACTAGTCTAAAGTAAGATGTAGTTAAAGGACTCACTTGTCGAGTCAGTTACACAACACAGAAAATCAACCCTTTACACACTTGTACACCCACTCATTCTTAAACAGGCCTTTCCCTATATTTATAAAAAAATTTGCAAATTAAACATTCACTGGATGAAATCATCAGTGACATCGTCAGTGATGTCATTTGAGATGTCATCAGTGATGTCATGAGTGATGTCACTGACCATGTCATGAGTGATGTAATATGTGACGTCATCAGCAGTGGATTGCGGTCGCGCGAGTTATAGTTAGCTGTTCTAACTATAACGGGGGAATTTCATTGGTTTTGTATGAGAGAAATGTCCAGCTAACTATAACGTGTGTGAAACCTATGGTTTTTTCAGTGAATACATATATATATATATATATATATATATATAGTGCAATGCAACAAGGGTCCCCCTAATGTAGTTTCCTATATCAGGGTTTAAAGCAGTTGTGAACAAAATATATAGGAAACTATTTCCGACAAAATTAGCTAAAATACAAAAGAATAACGAAAAATATATATATATAAAAAAGTGCACTATATTTTCATAGCGACCAAATATAACCCCAACAACAGCTCTATTGTTTCTGTGTTTTTATATGTTGTGTATCAATCTATACATTTCTTTATATATACGCTTAATGTTTCAATTCAACTTTCCCAATGCTCTATGTACAGTCAAATCAAATCAGATTTTATAATCAATTATTTTCTAAGTTATGTGTACAATTACTCTTTAAATCATTCATTCGATTTGTATATTGATTTACACATTAGTAATTGTACCAATCTCAAATACAGGTATATTCGTAGCTTGCATAGGGGAAAAAGACAAAAAGTGTATAAAGCAAGAAAATCTGCCTTGAAATGAACATGTGTTAAGGGTAACATATCATTGCATATAGGTCGACAAAATACTTTACAATTGATATCAAAATTTAAATCAGGCTCTTTTGAATCACATCAATTACTTTCCAATTGATATCAAAATTTATTGCATGGCTCTATTAAATCACACTACGCGTGTTTCGGCGTTCAGCCTTCCTCAGGTAGCCATGATTCCTTAGCTCCTACAACATAATAAGAAAAGACAAACTATGATCGTTTATATACATACAGTGACTCAAGTGCACAAGTACTAAAAAGAAGAAGCAAATCTCCTAATAATACACTATATACAAATGTGTACAATTTAAATGCAGTTCTGTTATCAGATCCATTGTGTCTTATGGGGCATTACAGGTGCCGTCTATTAGGGACACCCCTAAGTATCTTGGTAGATGTGAAATGTGCGAACCTAGAACATGGCAGATGATACCCATATTATTCTAGTGGCTATTCTAGGTATATTCTGAACTGGACCTAAATGTATCCCAGTACCTCTGACTATTTGGATGGCGCTAAGGTTTGGGGACCTGCTACATTTTCTGTGGTTCCCTTATTTGAATTGGTGCAGCTCCAACCATATTCTAAGTAAGGTCTCACTTGCCTTACATGTCCTTAGTAGTGCTAGTTAACTAAAGGTATAACAATAGCTAACAGCGCGAGTACATACCTTCTCAAAATTGATCTCATGTTGTTAGTGTAGAATAATGGGTGAGACGCGAGAGGATCCGCGCAACCCGTCTACTTATGCACGGGTGGCCAGACTCTACCCCAACTTATCTGCAGATGAGGAACAAAAGGTTCAGACTATACAATGCTAGTCCCATATAGACACACAGGCTATATGTCCACTAAGATTGGGACGATATATATATATATAACTAATGGACAATAGCAGAGATGGAACAGCGCTATTTGTGACCTGAATTACCTGTAGCTTAAAATTCTCTAGGAAACTTAGTAGCAATGTAGGTTAATACAATGTTCACACCTCTTATATGAAGCGGCCAGGTGCCCAATGTTCTTAAAGAACTACAAATTTCCGCGGGGAGTTAGGCACTGCTAATTGGATCATATCGGTATATCGGTAGTCATCAAACCATATCTACATGGAAAAAAGAAAAGGAGAGGAAACCAACTAGTGTGGACTTCATTGAAAGAAAGTTAAAAAACTAGTCAAGTGGCTGTCAATCAGTATGAATAGAGGGAATATGGGCGCACACTTACTATGATCCCTCACACGGCTTGAATGTTGTCCAGCTGTGGGGTCCTATGTAACTGATTTTATGAAGCTGCCGCTTCTGATGGGGGGCGCAACACCTTAATCTAAAAAGAAGTGTAGAAATTAATTCCCATTCCAGGACAAAGTAATATCAATTTTTTTTTTTTTTTTTTTTTAAACCTTTATTTATATCAGTCTGGAACACAGCTATTCAGCCCACATCCCGGAGGTTCGGCAGCCAAGTAAGGACAACACATGGAAGTGTCCATAGCTCTGGTGCAGGAAAAGACAAAGGTTCCTTTTTTAGAACAACCTAAAATAAATAACACAAGCAAGGCAGTGTACCCAATAAACACGTGCAAGTTCCCGGTGGGAGCGCAGCCCCATTCTCAAACACAGAACCGAACCACCGATCGGGCGGATGAGGGAGAAGCAGAGGCACTAGCAATCTAACGTAATATCCTCATAGTAATCCCAAGTTGGAAGTAAGGCTAGGGGGAAAGGTGCTCCTCCAACGGTTCAGTGGCCGGGGGCAGACATATATCCCCCCTATACTGGTTCCATCGCCCCCATTTCTTAGGCCGCCCCCGGGCACAGTACGCCGTCTTCTCCCTAAACATGCTCCAGTCCATATTTTCCATCCATGCTTCCACAGCGGGAGGTCTCTGAGAGCCCCACAGTCGCGCAATATCACGCTTCGCCACCATATTTCCCAGGGTCACCCATTGAGTCTGCGCAGCATCATAGTCAGTAGGACCCCAGACATTCAAAAGACAGCGCCGTGCCTCTGGCAACAGTGCAAAGCCCGTGACCTCCTGCATCACTACATGAATTCGCTTCCAGAACTCCGCAATCACACCACATTCCCATATGATATGTAAGAAGGTGCCCACCATCCCGCAGCCCCTCTTACACAAACCATCCTCGGAGAAACCCATATGAATCAGTCGGGGGCCCGTGACATATACTCTATGAAGTATCTTAAGCTGCACTAGCCTTAGCCGTACCGGGATCGCGACCTCCTTAGGAGAGGAAATGGCATACTGCCAGTCCTCATCATCCAGTTCAAGACCGTCCCTAGTCCACTGATCACGCACCCCGAGGAGGAGGTCGGTCGGGACGTTAACAAGCTTCTTATAGATTAAGGAGATTGTACTCTCCGGCATATGGCCATCCAGAATCCGATCCTCCAAAGGAGAGGACTCGGGCACAGCCTCCCCCTCGACGAGGACGGACCGCAGAGCGTGGCGCACCTGTGCGTACCGGAAATATTCCGTAGCCTCCAGATCGTACTCCGTCCGTAGCTCATCAAACGATTTCACTCGTCCCTTAACAAGAAGATCCCCCACTCTGGAAATCCCAATCAGATCCCATTTCTCAAACCCCTTTGTGTGCCAAAGTTTCCCCAACACGTCGGAATCAAACAGCGGAGTGGCGCGGGTAAGCCTATCCTTCCAACCCAGCGAGTTCATAACAGCCTTCCACACGTGTACCGCTGTCTTGGTCGGTCCCGTGAGGGACCCATCCATCGACCTGGAGTAGAGTGCTCTAAAGTAATTACCCCCGTGCAGCAACCATCGGTCCATAGCAAAGCCGGGGCTCAGCGCCGGTCCGTAGACGCCGTGGTTGATAGCACTTAACTGGGTGGCCCAGTAGTATCGCCTGATGTCAGGAAGCGCGATACCCCCATCGTACCACGGAAGGGTCAGCTTTGCGATAGCTATACGCGGTCGGCCCTCCCACAGCAGCGAGCGCTGGAGGCTCTCAACCTCCCGAAAATAGCTGGCCGGGACCAGCTCCAGAGTATTCTGCAGGGCATAAAGAAAGCGGGGAAGAGACATCATTTTGAACAGCGCGGCCCGGCCCAGGAGGGAAAGCGGCAGCCGCCGCCAGCCCGCCACATCCCGCCGCAAGCGCGTCAATGGAGGGAGCAGGTTTCTCTCATACCGAACAATCGGATCGGCGGAGATATAGATCCCTAGATACAAAAAGCCACCCCGGGCGATCTGGATCGAACAATTCCGCGGGAGAACAGGGACGTCTCCATACAGGGCATACAGGTACGACTTACCCCAGTTAATGGTGAGACCCGAATTCCTACCAAAAGAGGCCAAAACGTCACAGACTACTATGAGAGACTTCCTAGGGGAGGTGAGGTATAGCAAAATGTCATCGGCATAAAGAGAGATGCGGTCCTCATGATCTGGTGACCATCGGATCCCCCTTATGTCCGGGTGCCATCTTATCCATGCCGCCAGCGGTTCAAGGGCAAGAGCAAACAACAACGAATATCAAATATTTTTAAACAAAGGTGTTCTCTAGTGGTTGGGATTCTGCTTGGTTAAATACACTGATCTGGCGCTTAAAATCTTACCACCAAAGGTCCCGTCCGTTATCCAACATTAAAGTGCCCGTTCTTGCCGCTTCCGCAAACCGGGTACGAACAGGACTGTTGCATGAGGGTTCCTATATGACCCCTGAACCAGTCGCTGATTGGTTCCTGTCTACAAGCATAATCAGCGTGCACCAAATGACGCATTCCAAAGGATGATGATCATTACTGGCCTGTGGAAGATGAAAAGAGCGACCGCCATCTTAGGCTAGTGCTGTGTCCAATAGTATACGGGAGAAATGGCAAAAATGCAGACGCCATCTTGAAATAGCGCTGCATCAAGCTGCGTATGTGAGAAATGGCTGAACATGGTCAGCGTACTGCACAATTTCCTTAAATCCATACACAAAAATATGGATGTACACCAAACATGCATTCAATTGAACACCAAAAGCATGTACTGATGACCTCTTATTGAAGTGTGTGCTGCATACCCATGACGGGATATGCAGTTCTCCAGTACTGCCACTGCTAAGTTTATAATAAAATCACTATGTCTCTATATCTACAAAAAGCAATCCTCCAAATATGGGGATTGCTTGTTCTTGAATTAGCTAGAATGTTCATTCTACCTAGATTCCAAGTTCCCTTAGTGAGGCAAGCAATGAGAAATGGCAGATGGAGTTATAACGAATATACAACATTCTACGACGAAAGGAACATATAATTTCAGTAGGTTGGAAACATGGACAATGAACCTATCCAGTAGAGGGCCTAAGTAACTTCACCATCTGAGGTTTGGGTATCGTAAAACATCTCTGTTACTATACAGCTTTTCTTGACCATACTGATATAGTGACCAATTAATTTTTAAAGCGAATAGCTTGGCTCCACGGAATATCATTATTAAGGCCCCTTTTATATGTGTCTAGGGAAAATATCCAATATACTTCCCTTCTTTTGTGAACTTCTGTCCCTTGTGATCCATGAGCATTGATTTTTTCAAGAATCAACCATCGTACGTCTTCTGCAGTATGATTGAGATCAATAAAATATTGCACTAGCGGTGCTTGCAGTTTTTTCGTCCTGATTGCAGACCTGTGTTCTGTCAGTCTTGTCGTCATAGACCTCGATGTTTCCCCTACATAGGTTTTGTTACAGGGACACATTACTGCATAGATAATGTTGGTTGTCTTGCAATTAGTCAAGCTTTGTAGGTCACCATTGACCCCATTGATGGAGTATTGTTTCACTTCCAAGGCATATTTACAGGCAATGCATGACATGCATTTGTAATTGCCCTTTAAAACAGGCAATCCATGTAGGGTGGTTTGTGTCAAATTAGGTGGAGTTTGCAGCATACGCGAGTGTGTTATTAAATCCTTCAGATTCTTATTTTTGCGGTATGCAAACATCGGTTTTGATAGATGATTTGATACATCTCTTGTTGCATTTAAGATATGCCAATTGGAATTGACAATCTGACGTATGGTCTCGTTCATTGTCGAGTGACGCGTGATAAATACTAGGCGATCCTGTTGTTTGGCATTTTTCTCCCCAAGTAGATATTGACGGTCATAGTACCGTGCTCTCTTGTAAGAGTCACGGACCAGTCTTCTAGGGTAACCCCTAGCAATGAATTTAGCTTTCATGACACAGGATTGCCTGTCATAATCAGTCAGATTGGTACAGTTCCTACGGAGACGTAGGAACTGTCCAAATGGGATCGTAGTTTTTTGTGCCTTTGGGTGATAACTGGAAAAATGTAACAATGTGTTACGGGCAGTGGGCTTGGTGAATAAGTCAACTAAGAGTTTTTGTTTGTTGGCTTTGATGGTGACATCAAGTAATTCAACACTATGTTTGTCACGCATTGCTACAAACCGGATATTAGTATCACATAGGTTGAGCCAAGAGACAAAATCCGCAAGTTCGTCCTCCGTGCCATTCCAGATGTAAAAGACATCATCAATGAATCTGGACCAGTAGGTGACAGATTCACTGAATGGTGCGATGTCATTGTAGATGTATTTATGCTCATAGTGTGCCATAAAGATATTCGCCACTGTGGGGGCACATGAAGCCCCCATACTGACTCCCTTGGTCTGTTGGAATAGTGACCCATTGAATTCAAAGGTGTTTTCCTGCAACACAATGTTTAAGCAATCCAAAATGAATTGACAGGGACAATCTATATTGAAAGTTTCGATAAACCACCCCACAGCTTCTATCGCAGCTGCCTGGGGGATGTTGCTATACAAAGCCTCTATGTCCATAGTGACCAAGATTTGCGTTGCCTCATAAAAGTGTAGCTGTTCCACTTTATTTATGATGTCTGTGGTGTCCCTTATATAAGATTTTATTTTAGGGACATGTGGTCGTAACATGGAGTCCACGTATTTAGAAAGTGTTTCCGTAACTGACCCGATGGTTGTTACAATTGGCCTGTATGGTGGATTAGTAGTACTTTTGTGGATTTTCGGGATCCCATATATAGATGCCATTCTAGGTTTTACGACATTCAGATATTGCCATTCCTTCACACAGATGAAACCTTCATCCAAGGCTGAGTTGGTCATTTCCATTATCCTCTTAGATATCCTTTTCGTGGGATCTATAGATGTGGGGGTGTAGTGATCTGTATTTGAAGTTGATGGTAATTTGTGATTCCTTAATGCAAAGTCGCATTCTGTGAATGCTTCTTGCATTGCATTTAGGGAATTGCAAATTGTGATTCCTTAACTGCTTTCGCAAAATAGGTAATCGCAAATTTAGCGATTACCTATTTTGTGAATGGCTTTGGGCTTGATGCATCCCAATAGGCTATTTACCGGTCGCAAAGGGGCCGATTCTGTGAATCGGACCCTTTGCGACCGGTAATTAGCTTGATGCATGTGCCCCATAATCGCTTCCCTTTATGTGACCCATGACTAATTACCAACTTTTTTCAATGACATCCTTTCTATAATTCTTATGTTACCTTTTTTGCACTTGAAGATTAATTACAATCTAAAAAAAGAGTTTCCGAAGGATAACGCAAACACAAAACACCAATGACACTCTTTATCATACTTCTAACAAGGTGCACTTTAATGTACCACCTCCTACAAGTTTGTTGCATTTATTTCAGCACAATCGTTTTCCAAAAATGTAATCTTCCAGGCCTGCCTATCAGAAGCAGACAACTTGGCTAAATAATTCTTTTGGGTCTATTATAATGGCAACCATCCCATAACCCGATCCAAGGCAGCTCCAGCTCAATGATAATTCAATGTCCTAATGGTCTTTTTACAAGAAAAGCCCTATCTGTGCTAGGATCTTCATTATCACCAATGCAACCTTTCCTAGGTTCATTCATGTGAGGCCTTCTGCCCCATTTCTTTTCTCGACTACCTAATGATGCAAAGTCTACCTTATCTAAATACATTACCCCATTAAACCTCATTGCTTCACTGAGTGAAATCTGCAATGGCCCATATATTAAGTTCTGCCCACAAATCATCACTCACTTCATCCCACGTTTTATTAATTATTAATGTCTTTAAGAATAGTACTATTATGGTCTCACCTGTCAAAAGATGATAGTCGTTGTGATGCATAAATGAGTGAATGGATGATGATGATTTGTATAGTGAGACTGCTACCCATCTGCAGATTGTCCTGGTGCTTGTTTTGGCACAATGACCTATAGGGCCTAACTGTGTTGTAAGAAGATGTGAAATGACTTCAGAAAGACATGTTAGATAACAGTAAAGTAAAAGCCTGAAGAGTGATGAAGACTGCTCAGACTTGAGGAAATGT
Source organism: Triturus cristatus (assembly GCF_964204655.1). NCBI lineage: Eukaryota > Metazoa > Chordata > Amphibia > Caudata > Salamandridae > Triturus > Triturus cristatus. The sequence continues at coordinate 1,579,592,685 of NC_140590.1, forward strand.
AAGGTTTAGCTGCGAGGTCCTCCACACCAAGTGAGCACGCTTGATATGAGCAACAGCGAGCAGGCTGCTTAAAGCAGATTGGATCTCCCAGCTTACCAGGTACCAGAAACGGCAGGGGCAAATAAAGACTGAAATGGAGTGATTGATGGCCCTAAGAAAAGTAGAAGCACTTCAAAAGAGATAATCTGCCAATAAGCAAACCTTGGAAAGATACCATATGATGTGACGTGACAGTTCCTAAATAGACCATGAAAAATGCCACTCTGCCTTATTCCATGATGTCTGGAGCTGAGTAAGCAGGTTTTAAAGTAATCCCAAATCGAAATCTTTACAATCATCAAAGTAGATAGAAGCCGTTGTCTGGATGACGGATTTGGGAGAAAATGATTTGAGAAGATGGAGTATTTTGTGAATGTGGAGAGGATAAAAAAGCAGGAGGAACTAGCCTTATTGATTGGATTGTATTGTATTATATTGGTATTTGTATAGCGCAAACTGTCACCCTACGGGTATCCTGGCGCTCTGACAAGACGGGTATCACCAGTGCTGAGGGAGAAGGCAGGTCGGGGGCCGTCACGCTGCTGGGAAGAGCCAAGTCTTAAGGCTCTTCCTGAATTCCATTAAGGAGTCCATCTGTCTAATCTGCAATGGGAGCTCGTTCCACATCCGAGCACCCACCACACTAATAGCCCTCCCACCCATCCTTGTCCGTTTGAATCTGGGTTGTGCCACCAAGTTAGCGTTGGAGGAACGCAGCTGTCTCGGGGGAAAATACTGTACAAATCTTTCCTGAAGAGGGACCGGGCCCATCCCGTGTATTGCTTTATAGACTAAACAGAGGGATTTAAAGAGAACCCTTTCTCTGACTGGCAGCCAGTGAAGCTCTCGCAGCACCTGAGTAGAAGAAGAGTTGCGCTTACGATTTGGCGCCAGCTTCGCTGCAGCTGACTGAACTCTCTGTAGCCCCTGCAGAATGTATTGGGGGCTCCTAAATACAAGGAGTTACAGTAATCCACTCTGCTTAGTACCGTGCTCCTTACGATCATACTACGTGTGTCTTCGGGCAAAAGCGGAAGGATTCGGCGTAAAGGCCGTAGTAGCCCAAAATATACGCTGGCTGTCTTATTTGCCTGCGAGTCCAGCTGGAGATTACTATCAAACAGAAAACCGAGGTTACGTATTGTATTAGCTGGGGCCAGTGGAACCTCATCCGGAGCAAGCCTGAGATTCACCGGCGGATGTTGCATCCGCCTGATCAGCGAGTAATACAATAGTTCAGTTTTTTTCTCCATTGAACTGCAGGCAGTTTCTCCGTAGCCAGTCTATAGTCAGACTCATGCAGTTTTGAAATTGTTCTAGGGGAACCGCCTGTTTTCCTTCTAGTGAGAACGCCAATTGCGTATCATCTGCGTAATGGACTAGCTCAACCCCAAACGCCTTGATGATCGAAAAAAGTGGCTGTAGGTATATGTTAAATAGAATGGGGCTGATGCTAGAGCCCTGCGGTACTCCAAAAGCTATGGGGTTTTTTTTCAGAGGAGAATGACCCCAGGGTCACCACTTGATATCTTCCCTCCAAATAGGAGCGGAGCCACTGCAGTGCCCGACCCTTCACCCCATTTTCCTCCAGACGTTCCAGCAAGATTGAATGATTAACTGTGTTGAATGCGGCTGACATATCCAGGAGCACCAAAATGACGGTGCTCCCGTTGTCAGCCCGCATTCGCATGTTGTCCATCATGGTAACCAGGGCTGATTCCGTCCTGTGACCGGGACGGAAGCCAAACTGGTCCCAGTCCAGCAGGTGATGTTCCTCTAAATAATCTGAAAGGGATCTACTCACGGCCTTTTCCAGGATTTTAATAGGAAAAGGAAGGAGAGAAATAGGCCGGAAACTAACCGGGTTAGTTGGATCCAGGGTGAGTCTTTTAATAAGGGGAGAGACCACCGCCTGTTTCCATCCCTCTGGGACTAAACCCTCTTCCAGAGATTGGTTGCAGATCTGACGCAGCCAAGGAAAGGTCAAGTGGCCGTAAGACTTCCACACCTTCTGAGGCAAGGGGTCAAGGGGTGAGCCAGAGGAGATACTATAAGCCATTGTATCAAAAGTCAGATCCGTGAAAATGGGAAAGGTATCTAGGGAACAATGCCGGCCCGACGACTCCCTGGTCGCCTCTTTATCAGAATACAGAGCAGCCACTTCGTTGCCCTTGAAAAGGTCCACGATCTTTGCCACTTTATCTATGAAATGAGCGGCAATCTCGTTACACAGCTTTTGTGAGGCTACTACTTCATTCTCCAGGCAATTCGGAGCCGAGATGGTTCTTACGATTTTAAAAAGTTCCTTAACCCCGTTTGATGCTTGCATAATGGATTTGGCATAAAAGTTAGCCTTACTTTCCAAGATAAGCAGCTTGTACCTGCTCTGTGCTGATTTTAGTGCAAGCTTGTCCCTGTCCAGATATCCCTTCCTCCATTTCCTTTCGGCCCTTCTACAATGTAGTCTTAGCTGTCTCAGGTCTTCATTGTACCAGGGCGCTGAGGTTTTATTCGTAATTTTTATCTTTGTAATCGGGATTAAGTAATCTAAAGCAACAGTGATAAACTCCTGATAGGCGTTGTAATTTGCCTCCACCATGCTAGAGGCCTGAAATAGGCTCACTGTGGGTGGAGTTAAAAGGGCGCCTGTCCTTGCTAGTTTAATCCAGTTTCTACCTTTCCGACACCGTACTGCCGTTTTAGCTTGGACATGAATATCGGCTAATTGTATTTTAAAATGGATAAGGTAGTGGTCTGTCCAGGTTTGGGGTAAAATATTTAAGAGTTCTACCTCAGACTCATTTGCAAAAAGGAGATCAAGTATGTGACCTCCCTGATGAGTCGAGGAGGTGACTAATTGTTGGAGACCGAAGTTTATACATGTATACTTCAGATCCCTTTAGATGATTCTTCGTACTGGCGTTCTCCCACCAGTTAAAATCACCCAGAATGACCATTTTAGAGTGTGATAAAGATAGGTTAGCAATAGTGTTCAGGAGAGGCTGCTGTGGAGTATTACTCCCTGGGGGGCGATAGCAAAGCAGTCCAGTAAAGAGATTACCTCTAGCTTCGTGGAGTGAAAATCCCATCAGTTCAATTCCCTCTAACTCATCCACCTGTAACATGGTGAACTTGAGTTCCTCCCTAAAGATCAGTCCTACCCCTCCTCCTATGCCCCCCTTCCTGGGTTTATGTATAATTTTAAATCCGTCGGGACAGGCAAGGCCAATCTCCACTGCTGATTCTGCTCTGATCCAGGTTTCTGTGAGAAACAGAGCATCGAGCTGCATATCTTCAATCAGTAGCGCAATTTCCGTGTGATGCTTTACTAATGATCTGCTATTTAACAACCCACAGTTAAGATAATTCAGCGTCTTTGTACACCTTTTACCTATGCCCAATCCAGGGTTGATAACATTATCAACCATCTCAGTACAAGCAGTGACAGCAGTATCTGTCCTACTACCAAACTCCAACAGCTGTTTTCTAGAATAAGAGTAACGTACCTTAGTGATATTAAAAGCGCCATGCATCATCCTGGACTCGTCCGGGACGCGGACGGGCGCAGGCGGGCTTGCCTCTGGCACGCCTCTGGCGCGCCAGCGGCGCGCGCGCTGTGCGCTTGCATTTAGCCTGTTTAAATAGTCTGTCGCCTTGTAGTGCTGGCGCCCACACCAATATGGCGCCTGACTATAATCCCAAGACTGTCCCAAAATGGCGCTAGTAAAGCGCGATTGAGGAGGGGATCCCGCTCTAGACAGCAGGTGAGCAAGACTGTTTTTAGAGTGCGAGTATTGATGGGATTTTTGAATAATATATATGAGTTAATTAGGACTTTCAGATTATGCACTGTTTCAGCCGGGTAAGGGTGTTACCCATATCTCTTGCCCACCAGTCTTCAGGCCAAACAGTGGCAGGCCCTCCAGAAATGATAACTGTTGCTTTATCAGAGGTTAGCCTTAGAGGGTTTGGGAAAATTCGGGTTGCCAATGACTGTAAACCATTTTTCTAAACTCCTCTTAGAGCTGTGTGTGTCCCAAACTCATGCAAATTAGGAGCTGAGTATAATGCACCTAAGAAATGAAAATGAGGCCAAAATAGTATATAAGTGAAGCCATAGATGTTGCATGTATACTCATTGAAGATCTGGAATTATTGCAGAGCCCTGACAGACTCCACACAATAAGGACTTAAAGGGATATCTGCAAGGGACAAGGAGTTTACATAAGCGCAAAAAGGTAGACATTATCTTATCCAGTCTATGGCCCAGTGGCTCACTCCAATCCCATACAGTGACAGTTAGGATGAAGTGGCTGACCATGTCAAAGACTACTGAAATGTAAGAAATTATCACAGAAGTCATATCCTTCTTTCCCAGAGAGAGATAGCCAGTACAGAGACCTCCTCCGCCTCGGTGCAGTCATCATCTCAAATGCTGAGTTGGCTTTTGTCCAAGGAGTGAGCATTTCTGATCAAATTAGAGAGTTAGTCATTGGAAAGATATTCTGTTACCTCAGTCAGAAAAGAAAGGGCAGCTATATGATGGAAATTCATGTGAATCATAGACTATACAATAGGTGTTTTCAGAAAGGGGACAACTAAGGTCTTGTAATAATTGGAGAAGTCCCTACATTCAGCAAGAGATTAATCACAGAGTTTTGTGAGCACAGGAGTTAGAGGGTGAAGTCTGTGTATCTATTTGGCCTCAGCACTCCAGACAGGTTAATGGCACAGTACGAATACAATAGCTAGTAGGTCGTGCAGCCTTAGTGGAACAAAGTGGTAAGGGCAATTGAGAGCCAACAAAATCAGGTGCCAAGGAGGAATGATCACAAATTTTTGTTACTTACATTTTATTTAGTAAAATATATAAAAGAAGTAAGATCATACATTAACTTTAAGACCTCTAAGCAGCCCACACAATATATATTGGTAATCCCTAGAAAGGAATTGATATATTGCATCTAATAAATCATCAAGAATAATTAAAAAGTATATTTGATCCCTAAATGTCTTGTAATAGGTAGCCTACCATATAAATTATCAGGGCCCATTCTGGCCACCATCAACCTTTCTCTCCATTCATTATTCCTCTCTCTAAGACTTAGACACCATGTCCAGGTAGTTCTTCAGGAGCCCTGGATCAAACTGTAAAAACCCTTATGAGAGGAAGGAAGAAAGGGAGAACAGGGAGATAAGAGAACAGCAAAGTCATAAAGGGAGTAGGTGATAAGAGGGTGGGAGCATGAGGAGACAAATGCCCCGATTCTGAACACTGTCACGCAATGCAGCACAGCCTCCTAAGAGGCAGCCCTGCATTGTGTGACAGGGAGAAAGCAGGAGAGTTCCATATTCACAGAGAATTGGCAATCTCCTCCCCTCTCCCTAGCACCGGTGCTGATTTCAGCAGCCATGCGCCAGGCACATTCCATAGCGCCATTGGTTTTGTACAGGAAGGATACCCTTCCTGTACAAAATACTATGCCTAGACATGTTCAAAAGCATTTCCTACTTTTTATGTGTGCTGCACAGTGTAGCAAGCATGCAAAGTCTGGAAAGCACTGATAAATGTAAATATTTATCAGTTTAACACCTGTTTTTAACTGAGTTAATTTATGGCTCTAAACACTTTCCACTAATGTTAGTAAATGGGTTTTAAAATCAAAAAGCATGGGTGGTTGGATGGGAACGCCATGTAGCACCCATGTAACACTCTCCTAACACAAAGTAATGCAAAGCAGTGTTTTGCGCTGCTTTGAGTTACTTTACCATACAAGCTGATTCAAATATTTATTTGTGTTCGTTTGTGAATCCCAAAACTAGTTTAGCTTTGTGCTAGCATAAAAATGTAACACTAACCCGATGCTAAACCTTCGAGAATCTGGGCCAAAGAATTCTAAAAAGGGATCTTGCTTAGGTACCAGGGTGGAGGAGGTGCTGGATAGACCAGGTTCTGGTGAGCCAATTTTTATAAAGAATGACACCATGCTTGACCAGTGCTTTCACAGTCCCTGCAAAGCATCAAATGCCACTTTTAAGTGGTGTTTTTTTTTAATTCTTCACAGCACTTCCATTATACCACACTGAGGTGGTCAAATGTTCAAGTGTCTCTAAATTTGATCAATCCCCATCATCATCTATTTCTTTCTATTGACGAGTGATACTGTTAGGGGCAAAGAAAACTGCCTTCCCAAATTGTTTCTGCCAAGCCCTGACTCAGATAAGCATCATTTATCGACCCCACCATATGTCTTTGTCGGGCTAGGCCCTTTTTCTAGGGTCACCCCCAAACTTTCTGCCTTCACACTCCTGTTTTCTAAGCCCATTTGTGTTGGCGGTTAGGATTTTGCCCACTTTACCATTTCTAACAAGTATTAAAGTCTTTGTACTCTCTCTTTTAAACATGGTGAAATTGGCTTATACACAATTGCACATTTAATTTACTTGTAAGTCCCTATTAAAGTGGTACTACATGTACCCAAGGCTTGTAAATTAAATGCTACTAGTGGGCCTGCAGCACTGGTTGTGCAACCCTTCTAAGTAGCCCTTTTCAAAATGTCCCAGGCCTGCCTCTGCTCTACTTAACCCCCCACTGTATCCATGCCATGTTTCCAACTGGTATTCCCTCGGTGCCTGGCTACTGATTTTTTTTACCACATAGTTTGGTCTTGCTCACTTTTGCTCCCTTGCTGGACTATGGACAATTGGAGGGGGCCACAGACAGAGACCGACTTGTGAGCTGCACAATGTGCTTGCAGGGCCTTCATGAACATTTAGCAGCCAGGAAGGTTACAGAAAGGTTTCTGGATTTAACCTTAATTCTTGACTACCGGCAATTGACCGTGAGTTGGAAGTCTCCTTGGAGTCCTGATGCTTATCTTTGGGGGCTTGAGCTGATGAGATGGGCAGATTGTGAGAGGGAGGCATTCCGCATAGAGGAAGCTAGGGGGGTTATAAGGCTGCCAATACTGCCTGCTTGGGATGCGATTTTGTTGGCCTGCCTGCATGCGGACTGTGGGGCAAGATGGTCTGGACTGTGACTGCTTCTGACGTTTTCTTCTCGGACTCAAAGGGTGTCACATCCACTATCACACCAGCTGGATCTGGGTAGTAACTCTCTGCTTTACCTGATCCCCCGGGTCCACCCCCTGTGAGGGATGATTGTTGAGTTGTGGGACTGATGTGTGCCTGATGGGTCTTGACAGTCCCGACTGCGATCGTTGTATGTAGGTGCTTCTATTCCGGGCTATCTTGCCTCCTCTGTCGAGGGTGTAACTTCTTACTGCTAGGAAAGTAACCATTCATGTACCTACTCACTGTGTCATTACTATCATCTAATATGTATTCTGTAACTAACAGAGCTGACCTTCCACTTAGCCTGCCAGTGATAGTTGCTGTATGTTTTAGAGTTGCTGTGTTTTGCTTTAAAACTTAAAATAAAAACTTTTTTTTTAGCTTCTGATTGGGAACAAGTCAGCATTTCATGTTTGGTGTCTGAGAAATTGTATTAAAAATCCTCTTTACTGGTAAAGTGGGTTTTTAATTTACAATTTTGAAAATTACTTTTAGAAAGTTGGTATGTTCCTCCACTATTTGGTGCCTGCACCCTTTTCCTGGTTAACATGACTGGGTGCAGTTGGTCTTTGTGTATTCCTCCCAGACAGACACACAATAGAGGGATTAGGTGTGCCTGGATGAGCCATCAACTGGCAGGATGGGGCGGAGCTGAGCACAGCCCCACATGCAGCTAAATAGGCTGCATCCTGTCTTCACACAAAGGACTTGTCATCACTGCATTTTTCATGCAGCCAGCTTGGGGCCAGGGAAGGGGAGGCAGGGAACTTCAATGATCTCAAAGGGAATTCTCTAAAAATGTCCCCTACTTTAAAGTGGGCACCAGGTATAAATATTGGACCCTTAGACCCTACTCTTCAGTGCACTCCTGGACCTGTGGATACATACTACAGAAGAAGGACTGCTGTGCTGCTCTGTAGCCAGAAGGCTGACTAAACTGCTGCCATGCTATTCTGCTACCCAGCTGCCTGCTGCCCTGCTTGCTGAGAAGGAAGGCTGATCTGCTGCCTGGACCTGCAACTGGACCTGCCTGAGCCATGTTGGCCTCTGCTGGTGTGGGTTACTGACTCCTCCAAGAGGTGCCTCTCAAACCCTGGATGCTTGGTGTGACATCAGTTGAGCTCTATTCCAAAGAAAGGAAGAAATCCTGACATTTTGGGCTCTTCTCGACAATGAATGGATCCATTTGCACCAAGATCTTAACACCCGTGCCACCCACCAATGTGGAGCTCTGAAGAACCCGACTCGTCATGCCACAGTGACCACCAGCGATGCCCAGCAATGTGAGATCTGCTCTTGGTTCTATAGAATAGACAGCTTGTGGAGACCGCCAATGCGAAGCTCCACCAACAGCAGTTTGCGATACCCGAGAGGATCTTTGCGCTACAGCAGCGACCATCGGTCTTGCCCAGCCTTCTCTTTGAGCTGTATCGACAGCCATTAGTGATGCTTTCTCTGCTCTTTGTGGCCCCTTCCACCACAAACAGAACTCTTTGTGCTGGACTTCGAAGGTATCTCTTTCAGCGGGACTAAACTGGTCCCTGTATTGAAGAACCAAGACCTTAGGGGCCTGGCGGCGCAGGGTACCCCTTAATCTCCTGAGTTCACCTGCTTTGTCGAACAGACACGGGACACTCCGTTAGGCGTAGAAGGTAAGGTTTATTAGCTGCAGCTAAGTACAGTTGTCCCAGAAGTACACTCGGTATGTTCTTAGGAGACTGCCACTTTACTTCGTGGCGCACAATCTTTTATAACATACATATTCACAAAGAACACTCCCAATGCATACAGGGTCAACCAATGAGAAGAATGTGAAAACAAGATATTAAGTAACTCAAATAAGCCCCTCTCCCAACAGTGTTTGTCACCCTTCCCCACAAGTTAATCAGTGGTAGTGTTTATATCGACTTGCAGGTGGCAGGACACATTTGCATGGCCTAGAGGTCAGTTGTGAAATGAGAGAATATGAGTAAAGAATAGCGAAGGTAAGAGGATAAGATAAAGTCAGGAAAGAATGGTGCGAACCAACAGATAGTTGAAACAGGGTTCAGTCAGACCAGACGAGGATTAGTGGAGTCGGCCGGACCCTAACACCAGCTATAAACAAAGGCAGGAGGTTATTTGACATGTTGCAGTAGGATGAGGAAAAACAACTCTTCGTTCACCGTGCCGCCTGAGTGAGGGCAACACAAAATGGCAGAAAGACACAAAATGGTGGCTAAATACGAACGAGATCGGAAACTGAATTACCTCAGTATGCGGCCCATGCTCCATTGTGGTCGGCCTCAACTTGTGACTTTCACCTGGTCTTGCACAATCAGATAACAGCGAGTGGCACTATGTGCTTTTAAGCGCTTTACTTACCTGACATCTTTCAAATTGCATATCTCCGATTTTACTGATTGGATTTTTTTTGTTTTTGTGTGAAGTAATTACTTACATTTTACTCTATATTTCTAAATTGGTGTGAGATTTTTCTTGTGTTGTGTTTTCACTTTATTACTGTTTGAACTTCTAAAACACTTTACACATTGCCTCTAAGTTAAGCCTGACTGCTTTGTGCTAAGCTACCAGAGAGTTGAGCACATTTTAAATTTGGTGTTTGCTTGTGACTTCACCCTGACAGAAATTGTGGCTGCTGCTTTAGTAGGTTCACCCCCCTCAACCAGTGACTCAATTTCCACTAACCTTCATACCCATTCAACAACCCATTAAAGAATTCAGATGTGGTGCATGATGCCTATGCCTCTCATCATTAAGGCCCAAGCAGATTACACCCATCCAGCAAATGCCCTTCAGATTTGACCTCTCTCAGGGGCTACAGCCATAAGTGTTGGTCCTGGTGTCCTCTCCAGTCTGTGCTTGATCCTGAAACCCCTGTATCTGCAGAGGTCACACCTCGCCAGTCCTAGGACACAAGTCATAGTCACTCCTCCACTCAGAGCAGCAGATGCTGAGGTCTCAAGGGCACACTCTGTCCACCCCATGCCACCAGTGACCTGTCAGCTGTACTCTCAGCTGTCACTCAATTCACTCCACACTAACTCGCCCAGGGACTGGAGTGAAATGCAGCAAGACAGTAGATAAAAGGGGCCATGCATTGATAGTCCAAAGACTTGAAGTTGGTGAGTCCTCATCTTGACTATAATCCCAGAATCATCATATATGAGCCACGCTGCAGAGGGCAGCACAGCATGCATTAACTATCACATGCACGTGGAAGTTGTACTCATTCAGTCCATATCTTCAACACAAGTCTGTCCAGAATTCTACTTGGCTCTTCTCTTCTTCTCGCCAGGTTGGGGATGTTATGCAGAGTGAAGATTCTCTCATAACACCATGAAGAGTTTGGGAGAGCTAGAATCTCCAAATGTGGCAATCTTGGGTTGGACTGTGCAATGGAAACAGATCTCAATCATGGCAGACGTTTGCATTTCACTGTTTTTTATTGTGGCACAGAGAGGAGCTGAGCCTGGAATTGTGTTCTCAGATAAGGTAGGCTCTCTCCACTCCGGGTCATCCTCCTTCTGGTAACAGCAGCATCAGCTATTTTCCTCAGTTCCGGTATATAGTCTCTACTTCTTCAGCAGACACAGCCCAGTGTCCCACCCTTTATTTGAGCTGATGTGTAGAACATTTTCAAATAGAGAGTAGAACTGACTCAAAGACCTAACATATACATAAACAGTGGCAGTCAGTTGGGCATTCAAAGTTATTCTCGATTATTTATGGTAACCAATCATTACAAGGTGCTTAGCTCTAGGGAAACCAATTGCCAAAAGGCCCATGTCACCTTGGCTTCCTTGAGGATGGTGGGCATCCTTTCTTGTCCACTTGGAAGTGTATTGTATTCAAATAGCTTCAAACCAATCAGGTGTTTTTGGCAGCTTCTGCTTCATCAGCCGACTAGGACAGATTATGTACGGAATGGGCAGACATTTTATCTTATTTGTGAAGTTGTGTTGCAGTGGTTATGCCCCCCCCAACAGATTGTTTTCAGCTGTCCCATCTATCAAGTCACAGGCTGTCCTTCTGTGTCGGACTTGATCCAAGGATGATGGACACAAAGAAACCTTCCTGTTCCATTAGCCATGATAGGGGTTTAGAAAAAGAAGAGCCCAGACTACAACTAAACATAGTAGTCCCCTACAACCACAGTGCAACAGAGATACACTGGGAGGGGTCCTAGAACTAGATAACTGAGTGGACCCACTTATTAAACTTTAAACAGATTTAAAGAGGGGCAACAGGTCGCCATTTGCTTCACTCTATGGGACCCTATGACTATAGATCTGTTGCCACCAACCATTAGCTGTGCCATTTGCTGGTCTTGGGACCGTAGACAATCTAGAACACAGTTGGTGAGCAACATTTAGTCCACTTCTCATGGTACATGAAAGACACGTCCTCTCCAGAGGAAGCAGACAGGTTGACAATAATGATTAAATGAAGAGCAGGTTGGCACACGGGTATCGCAACTGGAACTATATACCCTGCAGGGTGCATTGCAAAATACAGGAACAATATATAGATTTTGGGCTTGGGGCCTTCTTTTAGCTGTAGAGTGAACACAGAAAGTGGCCCCATCTCTCTAAAATAGGAAAACTCCTGCCTTGCTGTGTAATTCAACGCTATTTAATAATTTGTTTCACAAACAAACTAAGGGGGTTGTTTACTAAGGTTGTTCGTGCTTGGTCATTTGACACAACGCATGGCATCAGTTTAGTTACCACTATAACAGCCTGCTTGTGCAGTGTAAAATTCCTCAGTGATGCAGAAGCATTCCTTGCAAGTTTCAGTAAATCGAGACCTTAGTCACAAAGAAGAAAACATAAATAACTGCAGCTCTCAATTGGTAAAGCTGTTATTATCAGGCAAGTGTGAATGCTCATGCAGATTGAAACAATGTTTCCAGCTGAATTTGAAATGATGAGTAATGCGGGGATACCGCATCCTCACAGCTCTCCCAATCCTGACATTTCACCAGTTTAAAGCTGCTGACATCTCTATGTGAGAAGGAGTGGGGAAAATGGGGAATTATCACAGGATCCTGGTGTGATAGCCCCAATCTGCACTGTAGCTCTCCATACCCCCAAGGGATGCAACTTGCAATCCTGCACCGTTGCCATATCCTGATATCCCCAATACTAAAAGTATTGGTAATTTCAAGAGTGGAAATAAATGTTGTGGTATTTCCGCATAACTATTGAGGAAGAGATAAGTATGCTAACTAACACTGGGCGTAATTCGCGAAGTAGCGCTACGCGTAGCTACGCAAAATGCACTTCGCACTATGCGAGCTACGCGTAGCACTTCGCAAACTGCGTAGTACCCTGTTCGAACTGTGCAAGATGCCATTTTCAATGATTGCACAGTGCGGACAAGCATCCGGCACTGTGGAATCATTGAAAACGGCATCTTGCACAGTGCGAGCTGTAGTTTTCAGCCGCTCGAGTAGATTTTTACTCGAGCGGCAGCTTTCTCAACGCAGACTGGTAGTTTCTCATCGCGAGCGGTCACGAGCATACGCGACCACTTGCAATGAGAAACCTGACCTCCCCACGTTGAGAATCTCGCCGGGAGGTTTATTTTCCACGCTCGCGATCGGCAACTTGATGTTGCTGATCGCGAACGAGGAAAAACTCTCGCCGGGATGTCATTTTGCTTGCTCGCGTTCGCCAACTTGACGTTGAGGACCGCGAGCAAGCAAAAAATGACCGCTGCACTACACTACGCTACGCTACGCGTGTTTGCACTGTGCTACGTGCAATTCACGTAGTGCGAAGTAGAGCAAACTACGCGAGCGTAGCGTAGTGCTTTGCCCATGGTTAATGCTAACCCTTCACATGAAATTGTGATAGCATAAAATAGGCCTTTTTTAAAACCCAAATATAAAGAAGCTTACCAAACAAAAACTGCATGGTCCATTAGAGGACCTTACTCAGGATTTAAATTAGTCTTTTTCAATAAGTGAAAGAGACATGCAAGGATACTAGTATACAACTTTCCTTTATTTTGAACAAAGGTTCTATTTGTTTGGCTAGTTCTTACTTGAAAGTTTATACCTCAATCAATAGAGGCACGCATTTTGACCTCAAGGAACACAAGACCAATACCTTTGAAATACAGAACACGGTAATTAGAAAATCAAAAATTGAATTTTGCATCCTGTCTTAGGCAAGGGGGGGGGCAGTGAGTGACACTGATTGACAATTGCGTTGGTTGTGTTTTTCACAGGAAAAAAGGATCACGATAGATAGATAACACATTTGTATTTTCCTTGTATGTGCCATGTCTCCTGGGAGACATATACTCCATAATGATGCCCTCTCATGAAAGTGATGTCAGGTAAGAGTGTGCAGTGGGAGATACAGTTATTGAGTGTTTACCTTCAAATAATTGTGCCTTTTTCTTGTCATCGGCCTGTGGACTCGTGTTGACTAGTTAACCAAATCACCTAGGTATTTTTGGTTTGCACTGAAATCTTTTTCATCCAAGGTTTTACTGCTTTTTCCTGTTTTGTTGTATACATGCAATCATTTGTGCATTAGCATGCAAAGTAGCCTATGTGTGTGAGTGTTTGCACGAGGGGTGATGGAAAAATCTATTAAACCAATTAAATAGCACAACGTGCTGCAAAATAGAGAGTTCGAAGGCTCAATCCTGTGAGAAAATGTAATCTATTTTAAGCAGGGTTAATTATTGAGAGATCACGTCACACAGAAGTGATTCGATCCCTTTATTCACGTTTGACAGTACATTTATTTATTTTTTCACATGTTGCCCGAGGGTGGATCTCTGTCAAACTGTAATATTAAAAAAGGTAAAGAAAATTAAAGAATGAGGAAATCAAAAGCATTGCTCACTCCTCTTCGTTCAATTTGTAAAGGAGTTTTTCACCTCTTACCCTCTTTTTCCTCTTTGACCGTGTACTCTGTCTCCCTAAATGTTACTTCACAATTATTTAATGTGCTATTCCACATGCCATACATTAGCCTCCCTTTTTATTTAGACACAGCTTATAGCGATAGCATCTGAACCCTTTATCATCTTAACAATGTTCTGTATTGCAATTATTTTTCAGTTTTTTTGCACTATTATTTCCTATAAAAATTGTAATTTAGGATATGATTCTAAATATCTCAATTTCTTCGTTTTTCTTCCTTTAATTTTATTGTCTTTTTTTTTATTAAATCCCAGTCCCACAGGGGTTGCAGAATTCGCACCCTCTTCTTCATGAAGCATGTTTTATTAAAAATTCCCATCAAGCATTAAAATGCACTATGGCATCTATTGGACTGATCTATGGAATCATACGCGGAGACCAATGCTACCAGGTTTCAGAAAATGACTATCAAAAACACTAATCAAAAATCGCTTTTCTCATCTTGGATTTAATGTCCAGATCTTACCTTAAGCGTATGTTTCCAGTTCAAGACTGCGACACAAAATCTTTCCAAACGTAATTTTGTTCACAAACAAAAGCCATAATCACATTTTAGAGCGCTTTCTAACAACATTTCAATACTGATTTTTAAATAGCAATGTAACCAGCAATATTGTTTTCATAAACAGGGCTGATCGACATAGACAAGCAGACTATTAACACACATTGTTTTAACAGGATAGTACTTTATTTGTGTCGTGAAATGCAGGGTTACAAGCACTCCTTTAATAAATATTGTTTAGTTACTATTTCCAACTTCAGCCAGTGAGCTTTACCTTTTACTTTCTGATCACTTTTCACACATACATTACATTGTAGATAGTGTTATGCTTCTGTCTAAGGGATGAGGGGATGAATCAATCAACTAGCAGTGAGTAGTCATTATTACTATTAGTCTGCCAATGACAAGCAAAAGTCACTTTATTGCTGGTACCCCAAAAATAAAGGTCTGTGCCTCCAATAGTAATATTATGATGTTTTGATGCCACCCTGGACCAACTTCATTGGTTACTACTTCCAGTGCAGTCTCTTTGGAATATAGGTATTTGTCCCACAGTCATTTTTCCCGCATGGAATCACAACGCGGTGGTTACAACAACAGCGTTGTGATTCCGCATACCATTACTCTACAAGTCGGAACAACGACTTGCGGAGGGGGATGGGGTGCTGGATATTGGAATAGTATAATTTTCTATTTCAACTCCAGTCTGTGCGGACACTAGGGAAGGTGTTGGATTTTAAATCCAACACCTCCCCCCTCCTCCGCAAGTCGTTGTTCCGACTTGCGGAGTAATGGTATGCGGAATCACAACACGGTCATTGTAACGACCGCGTTGTGATTCCATGCGGGAAAAAAGTTTTGTCATAAACGTTGTTTACCGTTTCTTTGCCATACCCTTGATAATGTTCTAGGAAGACAATGGTGTATAAGGTAAAAAATAATACTAACTTATGCTACCTTTTTTAAACAAACATTATGCGAGGAAAGGTATAACTGGCATACTTCCAATTACTGATGAACCCAAAATCAAATGAAAATGTTTTAATGTAAGTAAGGTGGGTGCTTCTGGGCAGAACTACTGCAAATTATTTTAAAAGCAGAAACATGATGCAACCAGAGATGGTGCAAAATTATGAACTAACATCATCAGTATATAAAAGTGCACAAAGCAAGACTCCACACATTGGCCAACAGCAATGAAGATTATTATCCTGCAACACACAGTCTGCAACTACATCAACATGCTGAAAGAAGACAGTGACTGAACCAGATCTTCAGGCAGAAGTCGCACTTCTTTATCAGAGAGATGAAGACATTATACAGACCTAACAGAGGCATGATCAAGGCTCTTTTGTACGAAATTGGACCCACTTTTGGAGCCCAACACTGCTCATTCACTTGCCATACCACCTCATGGGAAACTCTTGATTATACTACGTCTACATGGCTCTGGGCCATTTCAGACAGGAAACAGCTTCTACAGTGCAGGCATTGCCATGCAATGTGTTACCACACATATTTCCCATGCATTGACTTTACAACACAATGCCTGTACCACTCAAGCCTTTACCATGCATATACCTTTACCATGCATGCCTTTACAATGCAATATAAGTGTATTAAAGGCAAGTGTGTGTGTGTGTGTGTGTGTGTGTGTGTATATATATATATTTTTTTTTTCCACTGAAAAACCAAAGGTTACAGGGATGTTATAATGAGGCTCAGATTTCACTCGTTCAAAACCAGTGAAATTCGGCAGTTATAGTTACCTGAGCTAACTATAACTTACACCCCGGCAATGCACTGCTTATGACCTCACATAATACATCGCTCATGACATGGTCAGTGACATCACAGATGACATCTCAAATTACATCACTGATGACACCATCCAGTGAGTAGGGGTGGGTGGAGTTTGCAGAGTTGCACTACATGGAATTCTGCGGAGCTGCATAAAAACTCAGCAGAATTCTGCAGAGTTCTGCATCACAGTAGGCCGGATGACTGAGGTGAACTGGCCTCTCTCTCAGCACTATATAGCGCTGGGACGTCATCTGTCTCCTCGCCCTCCTTTCTACCCCAGGGCTTCCCTTTAGCAGCTGCCTGGTAATACACTCCCAAGGCCTCTTTTAAATTTAAATTGCCTGCCCCCTATTGACACAGAGCTCCTGTAACAAGAGGCCTGACTGACACCTCAGGTGCAAGGAGACACACTGTCCAGTCAGCAGGTGGCCTACATTCAGCCGTCCTTTGTTCATGAGCTCAAGACAGTGGAAGCGTGTGGCCCTTCTGTTATTAAAGACAACTCACAAGGCCCCAAGCACCTCTGTGTTCATGCCTTTGCCTCCCAGGGCTCTAAGCGTCCCCGGTGGCCCCAGCTCCCTTGCGACCCCCATGGCTTCAGGGCCCCAGGCACCCCTAGCCTAATCGACCCCTGCTCTCCCCAGGGCTCCAGGCACCCCTAGTGTCTCTGTGCCCCAACCCAATGGACCTTACTCTCACCAGTCCCACTAAAGCCCCAGCGCCCCCTCACCCACATCATGCTGCCAGGGCTCAGCACTGGTCACTTACCTGCTTGTGTGGCCCTGTGGCCAGAAGAAGGACCATCGCCCAGAGAGCAGCTTCCATGGTGCAGGTAGCAGGTTCAGGAGCCCCCTCCAGCAATGGCACCTCAGGGGCTTGGTGCAGGGTTGTAGGGGAGATAGTGAGGGAGGGGAGGTCTGAATGTGAGTAGAGGAGGTATGAGGGTGTGTAGAAGGTGTCTGAGTGTGAAAGAGGAGGTATGAGTGAGGGCAGAGGATCTCCGAGTGAAGGCAGAGAAGATCCGAGTGAAGGCAGAGGAGGTCTGTGTCAGGGCAGAGGAGGGCCGGGTGAGGGCAGCGGAGCTCCGAGTGAGGGAGAGGTTTCAGCAGCAGAGGGCTGGGTGAGGGCAGAGGAGCTTTGACTGAGGACTGAAGCACTCAGAGTGAGGGCAGGGGTGGGCCGGGTGGGGGAGAGGTCTCAGCAACAGAAGATCTCAGAGGGTGGCCCCGCCCAGCTCCGGTTCTCTGGCGCAGCAGCTGTATGTCTTGCCGAGTCGGTGGTGTTGACAGCACTGAGCTCCTCAGGCAGAGCCCCAGCAGCACTTACCTCCTCATGCACAACCCCAGAGGCGAAGAATGCAGGAAGTGACTGAGGAGCTAGTTTGTAAACCAATAAAGTTTCCTTCTGTGCTGCACAGTAAGTGCTGCACTTGCTTTGCCTGTAGTGAAACTCAAGGGTTCCCAAAGCCTGGCTTATGAAGTTAGCCTAGCAGGTTTGTCAGCAAGCAGGTCCCAGGCATGTGGGCCTGATTTAAGGTTACAGGGAAAAAACGCACTCCAAAAAACATTAAGTGGGGAGAAAAGGCCCTGGGCTACAAAAGGCCTCTGAAGGCACCACCCTCGGCTGAATGTCACCTCGGGGCTACTGTAGATGGGTTCTTCTCTCTTTAATGACAGGAACAAGAAAGAGGTGAGCGCCATTTCCAGGCACGTGTTTCTCTTCTTCTGACTTAGCAGGCTGTCCTCCTCCCCCACCCAGGATCCATTGAAAGATACAATAAGTGTGTAAACTGAAGGCCAGCTGTGCTGTTTGCAGCAGCTATTTCTGTACAAGGGCGTCGGAACTCTGCTCCCTATATTTTCACTGTAAAAAGGAAAGCAATGTGCAATGCTAAATCGGCTTTTTTCGTTTTTTTTAAAGGCATGTATATGCACACATACAAACATGCATGAATGGGCCTTATCTACAGCACTGTCTACCAGACTGCCAATTCTGTCACAGTGCTTTCTCTTAATTTACGTTGTTCACCTGTACGTGTAGAGAGTATTTGCCAGGCTGACAATCTCTCAGCTCTGAGGCATGTGAGGTCATCAGCTCGCCAAAGACCTAGCATCAAGGGCCTGTGTCCACCCCCTGATGACGTTGAGGTAAAGTTAGCCCTGGGCGTTAGAGACACAAGCCCAGTAGTGCTAAGCTTCCACTTCAATCAGGTAGAGGAAAGAGCATTCTCACTCCACCTTTCCCAACTCATCACACAACCCACCCTGTGATGAGTTGGGAAATGGTGTGGTAAAGGCTGTAGGTGGGACTTTAAGATACTGCACATATCCGACTTGAGGAGTCTGCTTCCGGCCGCCTGAGTTAATCCTGGATGTCATTTTCACTCCGGGCCCAGCATGTGTCTGTTCAGAGACACTCATGAATTACTGCCAGGGCCAGGTCACTGAGGCCAGCTAGACTCGTGCTGGTGGTGACGGTCAGTGGGGGAGCAAAGGACGAGGTGTTGCTTGTGCACTGCATGCCAGGTTTGTGTCGTGTGCATGAAGGAAACCTTGCAGATGTGCTGTTCGTAGTATGAGGTAAGGTGCTAGCACTTGCCGATCTAAGAAGCCTGTTCAGGGAAGTGCTCGATGGTGCAACTTGGGATCCTGTCAGAGTTTTATTGCTGTTCGATAAAAAAGAGCTTGTGTTTGTAGTAGACCCCGTGGGTGTTTGTCATGGGCGGAGGGACAAAAGGAACAGAGGACTTGGGTGAGGTGTTCAATTACCCTGGTTCCTTTGGTGTTTTATTCCCTGTTGTTAACACTGATCTGGTCTTTTCACAACACAACACCACACAGGATCTCAGAGCTGAATAAAGAAAAATTGACAAGGCCACCCTTAATTTTTAGTGTTGTCATGTACGTTTATGAGCAGAAACCTAACTTCGATTTACAGAGAGGGTTGTACAAAGAGAGAGGTCCGTGCCACAAACAATGCCGTAGTATGAAAGGGCGAAGTTTAGATAAAGCAAAGACATTTCAATGCATAGACCATATCTGGGATCTGGGCCTGTGAATGATGGTTTATTTACTTAAAAAAACAGAGGCTTCGGAGTCACCTCACCTGGCTTGAAGGCAACTTCCCTCCAGTTCAGCAGCCAGATGAGGTAAAAAAAAATGCCAGCTGTGCCTTGCCCATTTAATTAGTTCATTGCAGTTTGTGCCGTTAGGAATCCCAACCATTAATCTTGTTTCATTGCTTTGTTTGATTGTAATGGTTTGGAAAAGGGAAGTCCAATAAATATTTTCTATAGCGTGTACCTTTGGTCTCCTGACAGGACAAGAATTCTGATCTCTGTCATTGCATTTCTACTTGTAAACTCAAGGGATACAGACAGAGTGAATAAATCAGACTGGGCCTGAAAAGACCACATCAGAGGGAAGCAGTTTACCAGAGAGCGTGCTGTATTGTTCCTCGCCTGCGTTGCAACTTCTATACAAAACTGCTGCTTTCGTGCCAAACAGGAATGATTCTTAGATAGATCAAAACGAAGAAAGAAATTGATCTGTTTTTGCAGTCCTGGTTTCCATTCTAACTACAAAGCCTCTGAGTTTGGCATTGGAAAAATAATTAATTTCCATACAAAGCTACCAAATAAAATACATCCTACTTAACTGACAGAAGCAGTGCAGAGACAAATGTGGTGTTCAATATTCAATTGTCTGTCACAAAATTGATTCCTGAGTGGAAACAGGCACTACAGCAAAAGACAGAAAAGTCATTTCTAACTTTTGCGTTTTCCTGACTCTCCGAGAGGGCGTTATTAATTCCCCTGGGGGAGGGAGGCACTCTGTACATCTTGAAAAGACAGGTCACTGAGTGCGCTGTGGTCTACCAAATCTGAGGACTGGGTGAGCCTGCTTCATCAAGTGGTTGAGGTGAGCCATTCTCATCAAGCGGGATTATGGAGCATTGGAGCCAACTGCCCTGAGAGGGCTCCCCTTGTGTGGAAATGCAACTTTAAAATACTGTGTTTCTAGGGCTGCACACTGACTGCTCCTATGGCCTGCAGCTAGTGTCTGACTGTTTCGATCATACTATACCTGACAGCAAGTTAAACACTTGCTGCTGACATTTGTGTGTACCCTGATGCTAGTCACTAAGGCTCGAAAGCAGTCAGGACTATCCATGTATGACACAAGAACTTTCAGCGTGACTCATTAAAAAGCATTTTGCTTTCTGGAGGGGCTCTCATATGCTGGAAAATATACACCTTCCAGGCCTTTCGTACTAGTTTGGTACCACCACTAAGTGGCATCATGAGATTTTACCTTGCCATAAGGAAACGTTAGGTTGTGGGACCAACATAACGTGCCTCCTGCTCCACCCCTGAACAAACCAAGCCTCACCACTCACAAACACTACCAGCCGCCACAGGCTGTCTGAACCCGTAACAACTGTGTAAGAACAAACTCGTTGTACTATGGGTCTATTCCGGTGGATAGCTCTTCTGCCTGAACCTTCATTAACTGCAAATGAGGAGGAGTAGCTTTTCTTTATTGATCCTATAAAACGCTTGTACTCTGACAAATATCTGGACCTTGTTAGCACAGGGTTAGCTCTGCTCTCTGAGGGTTTACACTGCGGGATAGCTCTGGTGTGCCCTATAAGAGCCGCGTAAGCTGAGGGATTGATACGCTGCGTGAGCAGTGCACTGCAGACAGGGGAATAGCCCTGCTGTGTGTGCATGTAAGAGCACAGAATAGTTATAAACTGATTGTAACTCTGCAGCGTTCGCATGTAAGCACTGTGCAGGCTTCAGGCTAGACTGGCTATTATGCCATGCTTCCCTTTCCCCCATTCTCTCTTCTGCTCAGATAACACTATTTTCCCAGCACTTCCTCATGACCTGTGCACCGTTCAGTGCAGGTAAACACGATTAGGGGTGGGCGGTGGGGGGCATACTCCGCCATGCATCAGAATCAGAGTTTTATACTGAACTCTGTGCTACCAGCGGAGCACGGAGTTGGCAAAACTTCGCAAACTTCACTGGTGGAGTAGAGTTCACTTCCCACCTCTACCACTGAGTGTAAGTATTGTGTAATAGTTTATGATTGTTAAACATATATACTAAGGTACTACAAAAGTTAAAGTAGTACACTAGGTGTACTGCTAATGAGTGATACTACTTTAATATATATCATGTGAGTGGCTATGTGACTGTATGTGTCCATGTGTGTATGGGTGTATGAGTGGCTGTATGGGTGTATAAGTGGGTTTGTAAGTAGCTGTGTGGGTGAGAGACCATATTGGTGAGTGAGTGTGTGTGTCAGTGGGTGTATGGTTGGGTGAGTGGCAGTAGGAGTTGATCTATGGGTGGGTAAGTGGGTATTTAGTGACTCCATGGGTCAGTGAGTTGGTGTCTGAATGGCTGTATGGGTTGGTGACTGGGTGAGTAAGTGGCTGTATGAGTGAGTGAGTGGCTGTTTGAGTGGGTGTTTCATTAAGTGAGTTGGTGTGTGAGTGGCTATATTGGAGAGTGAGTATCTTGGCAAAAGGTTTTATGGTTGAGTACGGTGATGTATGAGTGCTTGTATGGATCTGTGAATGGGTGTATATAAGTGGTTGTGTGAGTGAGTGTGTGAGGGCTTGCATGTGTGAGTGAGTGACTGTGTGAGTAGCTGTATGGGTGAGTGTGTGGGTATCTGACTCTATGTATGGGTCAGTAACTATTTGTATGAGTGGCTGTATGGGTGAGGGAATGGTTATGTGAGTGGCTGTAAGAGTGAATACGGGTATAGCTCTCTGAATGTGTATGTCAGTTGTGTGGGTGAGTGAGTAGACACACTAGAGGTTGTGAGTAGGTTTGTGAGTGGTTCTGTGGATGATATCATCAGTGATATAATCAGTGATGCCACTGACCATGTCATGAGTGATCTAATAAGTGAGGTCATAAGTAGTGCATTGCAGGCATAAGTTAGAGTTAACTCAGGTAACTATAACTGCTGAATTTCACTGATTTTGTGTTAGTGAAATCTGAGACCAACTATAATGTCCCTGTAACCTTTGTTTTTTTCTGTGAATTTGTAAGGTATATTAATGTTCTATTTCCTAACTATAACGCCCCTTTGATTTTCTTTTTTCTGTGAATCTCTAAGGTTTTTTTTACTTCTATTTCCCAACTATACGGTCTCTGTAACCTTTATTTTTTCAGTGAATTTCTAAGGTTTTTTTAAAATTCTATTTCCTAACTATACGGTCTCTAACCTTTATTTTTTCAGTGAATTTCTAAGGTTTTTTTAAAATTCTATTTCCTAATCGTAACCTGTAACCTTTGAGTCTGGGTGTGTGAGTGGCAATATAGATCTGTGAGTGGGTGTGTGAGTGGTTTTGTGGGTGTGAGTGGCTGTACAGATCTGTGAGTGTGTGTGTGAGTGACTGTATGGGTCTGTGAATGGATGTATGAGTGGCTGAATGGGTTAGTGATTGGCTGTGTAAGTGCTGTATGCATGTGTGAGTTGGCTTGTGAGTGGTGTTGTGGTTGTGTGAGTGGGTATGTGAGTAGCTGTATGGGTGTATGACTTACAGATTATTAAGGTGGATGGGGCAGGGCCAAATGGCTGATACCTCCAGGTAATTCTGCACTTTTGCATATTTGTAGTAATTTGAAGGGAGAACAATATACTCTGATCTCACCAGGAGAGGCCAAGAAAACGAATTCGACAAAGTCATTACAGATTACACTCTGATAGATCAACGATGCATTTGCCTTTGCCAAGGATTTGAGATTGTTTTTCAATGTGGAATTGCTGAGAAAACACATTGCTTTGCCTTCGCCAAGCACAGAAAGTTAGGATCTTTGTCCTTGACAGAAGTGGAGTTTCAACTGACACACCTGCTATATTTATATTTGTAAGAGCTTCCCGTTGATGTATAATTTCTATGAAAGGAGTATCAGGGCTAGAAAGATATGTCAGCTGCCCGTTTATCCAACAAGAGTCCACAGTTTTGCACAAAATATCTACCCAGCAGGAGTAGTTTATACAGGCTAATTTGTAAGTGCTGTCTTATTTAGTAACTGACAGGAGTGCATTCTATACTATAACTGCAAAATAGATCACAAGGAAATGTCTCCAGCGTCCTTCTGTGTATTTTCTCAATGTGATTTTTTTCACTTGTGTCTTTACCCAGAAATCTGTGATAACATGAATCTCCTATAGAGGAGACAACAACACTACAAAGAGGTAAATCTAGACCAAACCAGGGTACTTCCTCTTAACTATATAAAGCAATGGTTTCTTTGTTTGGTGGAGATGTCCTTATTTTCTTGGGTATCAAGGACGCAGCATCTTTTTCTTCTGCATCAAGAAACAGATGTATCCAGAATTTTCTTTTTTTTATATTCGCAAATTAGTTGCAAGAGTGGCTGTCTGAGTTAGTACTGATATAGGTCTCTGAATGGGTCTGTCAGTTGTTGTGTGGGTGTGTGAGTAGGCACACTAGAGGTTGTGAGTAGGTTTGTGAGTGGTTCTGTGGATGATATCATCAGTGATATAATCAGTGATGCCACTGACCATGTCATGAGTGATCTAATAAGTGAGGTCATAAGCAGTGCATTGCAGGCATAAGTTAGAGTTAACTCAGGTAACTATAACTGCTGAATTTCACTGATTTTGTGTTAGTGAAATCTGAGACCAACTATAATGTCCCTGTAACCTTTGTTTTTTTCTGTGAATTTGTAAGGTATTTTAATGTTCTATTTCCTAACTATAACGTCCCTTTGATTTTCTTTTTTCTGTGAATCTCTAAGGTTTTTTTACTTCTATTTCCCAACTATACGGTCTCTGTAACCTTTGTTTTTTCAGTGAATTTCTAAGGTTTTTTTAAAATTCTATTTCCTAACTATACGGTCTCTGTAACCTTTATTTTTTCAGTGAATTTCTAAGGTTTTTAAAAAATTCTATTTCCTAATCGTAACCTGTAACCTTTGAGTCTGGGTGTGTGAGTGGCTATATAGATCTGTGAGTGGGCGTGTGAGTGGTTTTGTGGGTGTGAGCGGTTATACAGGTCTGTGAGTGTGTGTGTGAGTGACTGTATGGGTCTGTGAATGGATGTATGAGTGGCTGCATGGGTTGGTGATTGGCTGTGTAAGTGCTGTATGCATGTGTGAGTTGGCTTGTGAGTGGTGTTGTGGTTGTGTGAGTGGGTATGTGAGTAGCTGTATGGGTGTATGACTTGCAGACTATTAAGGTGGATGGGGCAGGGCCAAATGGGTGATACCTCCAGGTAATCCTGCACTTTTGCATATTTGTAGTAATTTAAAGGGAGAACAATAGACTCTGATCACACCAGGAGAGGCCAAGAAAACCAATTCGACAAAGTCACTACAGATTACACTCTGATAGATCAACGATGCATTTGCCTTTGCCAAGGATTTGAGATTGTTTTTCAATGTGGAATTGCTGAGAAAACACATTGCTTTGCCTTCGCCAAGCACAGAAAGTTAGGATCATTTGTCCTTGACAGAAGTGGAGTTTCAACTGGCACACCTGCTATATTTATATTTGTAAGAGCTTCCCGTTGAGGTATAATTTCTATGAAATGAGTATCAGGGCTAGAAAGATATGTCAGCTGCCCGTTTATCCAACAAGAGTCCCCATTTGGCAGAAAATGTCTACCCAGCAGGAGTAGTTTATACTGGCTAATTAGTGAGTGCTGTCTTCTTTAGTAATTGACAGGAGCACATTCTATACTATAACTGCAAAATAGATCACAACGAAATGTCTCCAGCGTCCTTCTGTGTATTTATCGCATTGTGATTTTTTTCTCTTGTGTCTTCACCCAGAAATCTGTGATAACATGAATCTCCTATAGAGAAGACAACAACTCTACAAAGAGGTAAATCTAGACCAAACCAGGGTACTTCCTCTTAACTATATAAAGCAATGGTTTATTTGTTTGGTGGAGATGTCCTTATTTTCTTGGGTATCAAGAACGCAGCATCATTTTCTTCTGCATCCAAAATTTTCATTTTTTATATTCGCAAATTAGTTACGAGAGCGGCTGTAAGAGTGACTACTGGTATAGGTCTCTGAATGGGTATGTCAGTTGTTGTGCGGGTGTGTGAGTAGTTGTACAAGAGGTTCTGAGTAGGTTTGTGAGTGGTTCTCTGGATGATATCATCAGTGATATAATCAGTGATGCCACTGACCATGTCATGAGTGATCTAATAAGTGAGGTCATAAGCAGTGCTTTTTTCGGGAATAAGTTATAGTTAGCTCACATAACTATAACTGCTGAATTTCACTGATTTTGTACGAGTGAAATCTGAGACTAACTATAATGTCCATGTAACCTTTGTTTTTTTCAGTATATTTGTAAGGTATATTAATGTTCTATTTCCTAACAATAACGTCCCCGTGATCTTTTTTTGAGTGAATTTCTAAGGTTTTTTTTAATTCTATTTCCTAATTGTAACCTGTATCCTTTGAGACTGGGTGTGTGAGTGGCTATATAGATCTGTGAGTGGGTGTGTGAGTGGTTTTGTGGGTGTGAGTGGCTGTACAGGTCTGTGAGTGTGTGTGAGTGACCGTATTGGTCTGTGAATGGGTGTATGAGTGGCTGAATGGGTTGGTGATTGGCTGTGTAAGTGCTGTATGAATGTTTGAGTGGGCGTGTGAGTGGTGTTGTGGTTGTGTGAGTGAGTATGTGAGTAGCTGTATGGGTGTATGACTTGCAGACTATTAAGGTGAATGGGGCAGGGCCAAAGGGTAATACCTTCAGGTAATTCTGCACTTTTGTGCCACTAGCTGTATTGGTGACTGGATGGCTGGGTAAGTAGCTATATTGGTGACTAACTGGGTGTATGAGTGACTGTTTGGGTGAGTGACTGGATGTGTCAGTGATTGCATCGGAGACTTGGTGTGTTAGTGATTATATGGATGATGGATGACTGAGTGGGTATATGAGTGGTTGTATGGGGGAGTGAATTCATGTGTTAGTAGCTGTATGAGCAAGTGAGTGGGTGTGTGAGTATCTGTATGGGTGAGTCAGTAAAAGTGGTAGAACCTGTATTGGTAAGTGAATCAGTGTGTCACTGACTGTGGGTGAGTTAGTGGGTATGTGAGTGGCTGTGTGGGTGAGTGACTAGGTATATGAGTGGCTGTATGACAGTCTCTCTTGGTGTATAGTTTCACTCCAATAGATGGTGTGGTTCATCTGTTTCAAAACAAGAAGAAGATAGATATAAGTATTTCTTCCTACAAAAATCTACAATAATCTTTAAGTTTCTGCAATTTCAAAACTTCATAGTATAAACAAGCAAGTCAACTTATTTTGTGCTGTAGTAGTATTTCACACAATATAAAACAATTTCCCTTTTTTACAATTCTCAGCTTTCGTACTTGTACACCCTAATCAATGTTCTGTATAAAGATTTATCCTTGAACAGTGGGTAAAAAGCAATCATAAAGGTTGTAAAAAAAATCCTTCTTGTCAATTCAGCACCTGCTCCTTTGTTGTTCTAAATTCAATTTTGGTGCTTTTTTACTTCATTTCCAAATAAAATGGCATCTAGTGGCAGAGAGGATCAGTTGCCACACCCTATTGAACAACGTTATTTAGAGGAGGAAAGCGGCAATCAATTGATGGGAGTATTTTACCATCCCCTCCAGGAAAAAGAAAGTGGTTGCAAAGCATGTCAAGTGCTCTCTATGTGTCAAGACCATCTCCAGGGGTGCATCAAAGGAATATTCATGTGACACTACAAGTAATTTGACACATCTAAAGACATATAACTCTAACCACTGTTGAAAAACAAAAAGAACATACATATAATTTAGAATTATATTCACAAAATATCAGAAACAAAAACTGTACACATTTCTTATGCTGTAACAGTATATCACATTATAATGAAACATTTCATTTACCTTTTTTTTTTACTGTTTTCAGCTTTCATACTTGTACATCATAATGTACTATATAAAGATTAATCCTTGAACAGTGGGGAAAAAAACATTACATGGATTGTAGAGAAAACCTCAAACTGCACAGTATATCACTACTAATTAGTGACACCATGCATTGCACTCACTACAATTATTTCATTAATTGGTTTACCTACAGTTACTGAACTAATCTAAACAAAACATATGTGAAAAATAACTATTTTATTATTATAACTGGCACAATACTACTAATAGTTATAAAAATAAAGTGGAATTTTGGAGATTCTTTTGAAAACATCACCACTGGTAGGCCGAAACACTGATGATCCACATAGCAGAAATACCGTACATCACTTTTTAAAATCGCTAGTCATTCTTAGAACTTTGGTTGAAGAAACAAGATGTAAGAAGTTGCAAGTTTGAAAGGCAGTTTTTGTTTGAATTTAAGAATGCTGTCATTACATTTTGTCCACCCAGTTTCACTCTTTAAAATACGGTATAGTGTACAGATGTTACATTAAGTCCTTCATGAAAGATGACAGCCATAGTAGAATAAGTTCTTCCAGAAATTAATATTTGTGCTGCTTTGAAGTTAGTAATTTCAGTTTCCAATTTAGCTCCATCTGCTCTGCATCGTTGTAGCAATAATATAAGGTATTTCCCACTTCTCTCTATATGCAATGTAGACATAACATCTGATCTACAATTTCGGCAGGTCATATTTGGTTAGCTGTTTTGATCAGTCTGTCAAAAGACTGAGGGGCATATTTACAAGCCCCTATTGCCACCATAACGTCACTTTTTTTGATGTTGTGGTGGTGATACAGGCTATGTCTTATTTACAAGGCACCTTTAAGCTACTTAACGTGGCTTAACGCTGCCTTGTAAATAAGGCACCCTTTCAGGCTTTACTTAGCGTGAAAGGGGTGGGCAATGGCTGTTGCGGTGGGCCTTCTGCCACAACACCCATTGATTTTGATGCTGCCCCATATTTACAAGCGTGGCAAAAATATAGGGCAGCGCCAAAATTAAGAATAGAGAAAACCTGCACTTAACAGGGCGCAATGAGTAGAAATGCTTTATTTCTCCTTGTTTTTGCTTTTGTTATGCGTTTTGGGCAGCAGTTAATTGCAACTACTTTGAGAAAATCAATAGCCCTCACATTGACACTATGATTCGCCCGAGCTTTGGGTATCTTCTTGTGCAAAGCTCTATGAGGGTCCTGCCATGGTGCCTTCAGACCTTTCTATTAGCGATCTAGCTGGGCCACCCATAGGCTCCCCTGCACATTCTCTGTCTCTGGTGCCACCCTCAGCTTCCCCTGAGAGAGAACTGAGTGAGGTTCTCCTGGAAATAGCTAGTTGCCCAGCCAGACATGCACCATGCCCAGATCAGATAACTTTCAGACATGTTTGAAGCTAACACCTTTGACCAATGTCCTTAATGTAGCCTTAGTGGCTGGCCCGCCCAAAGGAGGTCCCATGCTATCATTGTTCCAATATTTAAAAAGGGCTTAGAAGGTGACTCGCAATACTATCACCCCATATCTTTTTTAAAATAGATATGTTTATTGAGCAGTTTGTAGGAGCAGTAAACATACATACTCCACCAACAAGGTGGACAGAACAATTCTACTGAGCCAATATATCGTATACAAGCCATTTATTTTCCCATGTAAAAAAACAAACCATCCTTTATAAACAACCCCTCATCCCCCCAACCTCCCCCCCACCTCGGCACTAGTAGATACAGTTGTGGCTTCTGTCATTAGTATAGTATGGCGTCTCATAGTCCCATGGAACAGTCCCACTCTTCCCGACCCTTATACAGCGTTCACACTTACAGGAGACTATATCAAATCTGAATTTGCAAGGAGATACACAAAGAGGGGAGCCCAAAAGTCCTTCGGACGGGATGCTTCAGGCATCTCTTCTGCGTATATTTCCAATTGGACCCGACAATAAAGTAAATCATGGATCCATCTCTTGACCGTTGGTACAGCCTTTGCCCCCCAGCATTGTGCCCCCACTCTCCTAGCAAACAGGGTGGCTTTTACTACTAGGCGCCTATTACAGGGTTTAATCTTCTGCACCCAGCCCAACAGACATACTTCAGGTACACATCCCATAGGTTCCGCAGTGATCTCAGTTAATACTCGCGTACCACGTACCCAGAATTTAGAGATGCCAGCACAAGACCAAGCTAAATGCACAAAATCCACATCCGCCTGGCCACAACGCACACAGCACGTACTTTCACGCAAGCCAAACTTAAATAGTTGAGTCGGTGTGTAGTAGAGCTGGTGTAAATATTTGAAATGGACGATGCAGAGGTTGCAGTTTGCTGTCAGGCGACCCATTAATGCACAGCAAGACCTCCATGCTTCCAATGTCAGCTCAGAGGACAGGAGGCCATTCCATTTATTATATTATTATTATTATTATTAGATTTGTAATGTGCATGGCTGCCACAGCAACGAGGCGTCCTAGCGCAGCAGCAAAGAACCCGAAACGAGAGCCAGGACAAGTCATCGTGGTTAAATGGTAGAAAGGGGGAAAAGCCACGTCTTCAGGGCTTTGCGAAAAGCCAGATGGCTAGGAATAGTTCTAACTGAAGTCGGGAGAGAATTCCACAATTTTGCTGGCAGGTGACGAAATGAGCGCCCCCCCCCTGCTTTGGCCCTCCACACTCGAGGGACACAGACCAGGGCCTATTCAGCGGATCGCAGAGAGCGCTCTGGTACATATGCCTCCAATAGATCCAGGAGGCCCGGCGGGGCCTGCTTTGCTAGAATTTTGTGTGAGATACACAATACTTTAAATTGGATCCGCTTACAGACTGGCAACCAGTGAAGTTTAGGAAGCACCTGGGCGACCGAGCAATACTTAGGTAGTGACACCAGGACTCGTGCTGCTGCATTCTGGACCCTCTGGAGGCGGTTTACACTGGCCCTTGTAGCTCCCAAATAGAGGCAATTCCCATAGTCTAATCTAGCAAGAACAGACGCTTGGATAATGGTCTGCCGCACCGAGGGGGGGAAAAACCCAAGCAGTGGCTTAAGACTCCGCAGGAGACCAAAACAGACCCCAGCAAAGGCCTTGGTCTGTATTTCAAAGGTCAGACCTCGGTCAAACCAAATACCAAGGTTTTTTACAGAGTCCGTGGGGACTAGGGCAGGCTTCAGACGTTCCGGCCAATGAAGATCCGTCCATAGCTCCCTATCTTTTCCAAATAGCAGAATTTCGGATTTCCCGGAGTTCAGCTGAAGACAGTTTGCTGCCTTCCAGTCGGAGATAGCCAACAAATCAGCCCTGAAGTTGTTTAGGTCTGTGGTGCTTTTCTTAGAGAAGCTAATCATTAATTGAGTGTCATCGGCGTATGATACCAATGACAACCCCCTTCTCTTGGCCAGCACCGCCAACGGGCTGACATAAAGATTAAATAGTAATGGGCTTAGTATAGAGCCCTGTGGTACTCCCTGGTGTAGTGCACACTTTTGTGAGGAGAAGGGAGGTGCCCGGACCTGGAAGGATCTCTCGGAAAAAAATTATGTAATCCAGGCCAAGGCCATGTCCCTAACCCCAATGTCCTGCAGGCGTCTCAAAAGTATTTTGTGAGATACTGTGTCAAATGCGGCACTTAGATCCAATAGGATCAAGGCCGCAGAGTCGCCCGCGTCTAGATGACTTTTAATAGTTTCTGACACCACCAGAAGCGCAGATTCTGTGCTGTGTCGAGGTCGAAAACCGTGTTGAGTGGGGTCGCATAGAGTGTGTTGCTCAACAAAGCCTGCCAGGATGGAGTTCACATGCGCCTCCGTCACTTTGGCCAGAAAAGGCAATTGCGAAATAGGACGGAAATTACCTGGATCAGACGCGGCTAGGAAGGGTTTTTTTCAACAGGGGGACGACTTTGGCATGTTTCCAGGCTTGAGGGACTGATGCCGTAAACAGTGACCGATTAACCACGTCAAGGCATAGTTCAGAGATAGAGGAATACAGTTGACGGAAACGAGTGGGGGTCACTGGGTCCGCTGGAGAGCCCGATTTAATTTTTGAGCATAGAGACACGACCTCCAGGGACGTGATGAGAGGAAATACCCCCAGACTACAGTCATTCATGGTCTCGCCCTCAGGTGGGTCCACCTCTACAGACAGGGGGGATGCTTGTGGGAGTCCCTGATAAATCAGTTCCACTTTATTGACAAAATATGTGGCTAGCGCACTACAAAGGTTTTTAGAGGTGATAGGAGAGACCCCATTTCCACCGGAATTCTTCATATTACCCAATAAGGAGAAAATAGTCTTAGTTGGGTTGGAGCTCCCCAAAATTCTGCGAGCCACAAAGTTGGCCCGTGCTCTACAGATCTCTTTATGGTATGACTTAAGGGCTAATTGATATTCCAATTTGGCAGTCACATCATATGTGCGCCTCCAAGCACGCTCCAATCTTTTACAACCCTTTTTGGCTAAGGGAAGGGCATCGTTAAACCATGGGTTGGATGGCCTGCGTCCTTTCCTTCCCCATTTCGCAGGGATATAGGTGTCCAGGCCCGCCGTCAGCCGGTCCTGGTAGCACTGATTCGCTGCATCAGCGCATGCAGGTAGCTGTGGTTGATCTTGCTAGCAAGACGGCCCACTTTATTTAGTAGGTCATTCTTAAAGCTAGTTGCTTGTCCGGGGGGCCTATAGATCAGGAGACCAGCCAGTGAAAGGTTGGGTGTTAGCCCGATTTTAAACGAAGCGCATTCCCAACCCGCTATGGGTTCACTCTCCAAATTGACTCTATACGCTTCTTTGACTATCATTGCCACCCCACCCCCTCTTCCCACCTCCCTGTTCACAGATTTCAGTATATAGCCTGGCGGGAGGGCCAGCCAGGGTATTGCTACGGCATCCTGATTGAGCCAAGTTCCTGTAAGAAAGAGAGCATCTGGGGACTCATCAGTTAAAAGGTCAAAGATCTCAACGTGATGTTTTGTCAAAGAGCGGCAGTTCAGGCTTAGGAATTTGAATTGCTTAAACCTGGAAGGGCACGGAGGCCACTGTACCGGAGACAGTTCAAACGGGCATAGTAACACCCACAGAACCTGCGCCCTGCAACGGCCCGGCGCGGACTGGCGCAGACGGGCTTGCCTTTGGCTGCGCGGTCGCAGCAATGCGTTCATTTATATGCGAGTGGGAGTGTCCAGCCGGGCAACTGTACCGCCAACTTCCCCCCTATCCAAGATGGCAGAGCCAGTCCGACCGTCTCGGGGAAGTCAGCACAGGAGCCCGGTCTCTCCCATCGCCCAAGGAACAACCAAGCTGATGCAGGTAGGTTAAAAACTAAAGGGGTTTACTAAAAACCCTGCGCCTCAGTTAAAAAAATATGAGGGAGATGCAGTTATTTCTTGTTCCCGGAGAGACGCATTATACAATTTGGTGATCAGACCACTTCGGTTCCCCCCCCCACAGCACCGCCCGTGAGGCTTGTAGTGTTTGCAGTTCATTAGGGAACTCAGGGTAAATGTCCCGAATCACCTGCCGCCCACGCACATAGGTAAACCCTTGCATGAATCCAGTGTCTTGACCCGCCTGCAGGTCAGACAAAGTCCGGAGTCGACCCTGTTTATATAAGTCGCCAATATAAGAAATCCCCACCGCACTCAGTGTCTGCAGGGCCATCGGTTCCCTAGCAGCCGATATACCAGGGTGAGCAGCAAGCGGTCATTTTGGGGCATACAAATAATCCAGCTGTGCTCTGCTCGCAAGGGTTTTCCTCACCCAGGCCGTACAGTGAACTGGGCTAATTTCAGAACGCGGGCCTCCTCCCCCACCCATCAACGCAGCAGCTTTCAGGGGCATCGGCAGTAAAAAGCGCTTTGTTCAGGCGGATAGGAATGTTAACAAATAAATAAAGGAGTTTAGGCAAAAAAGATATTTTAATGACTGCAATGCGGTCCGCAAGTGAAAGAGGAAGTTTAGCCCAACGCGCAGCTTGATCTGTAATCTTATCACCACCTCAGGGTCCCTGTGTAACCAAATACCAAGATATTTCACTGGGTCAATCGACCACGTCAAGGGATATTCTAAATCAATCTTCGTAGTGCCTGCCGTTAACGGTAACACGGTGGACTTAGCCCAGTTAATGATCAATCCCAAGGATCTTTCAAATTTGACATATTCACGTAGGATCGCAGATAAGTATGTGGCGGATTCTCGGAGATATAGCAGCATGTCGTCTGCATATAACGACACCGCCAAGAGTCTCTGTCGAAAACCACAGCGCCGCCTGAGCATGCAGTTGACGCAGCTTGCATGCCAGAGGCTCTAGTGCCAGTGCAAAGAACATGGGTGACAGGGGACAACCCTGCCGCGTGCCCCGTTTGATAGAAAAGGGTTTAGAGACCCACCCGTTCACTCGAATCCGAGCAACTGGTGCAGGGTACAGGAGGTGTATCCATTTTAAGAAGAATGGTGGCAGGCCCATCCGCAGTAGGATGGTAAACATGAACTCTCACTGAAGAGAATCAAAGGCTTTAGCCGCATCCAGGAGCATGGCCACCGCTTGGAAGTCCTGCTCAAAATAATGGGTGGGTAGATAAAAGTGTGCGGAGATTGTGCATTGTAGATCTTGAGGGCACAAATACAGACTGGTCCGGTAGGAGCAGTTTGGGGACTAGTGGCTGGCGTATGGTCGCAATCATCTTGGCTAATATCTTGGCATCAATGTTTATAATAGAGAGGGGTTGGTAGGAGTCGCAGACATTTGCCACCTTATCCGGTTTCAGAAGCATTACCAGTATAGCCTCCTTAAGCGAGGGAGGTAGATCTCCCGAGTCATACGCCTTAACACCTCTAGCAGGTGTGGCGTGAGAACATCGGCGTAAGCCTTATAAAATTCACTAGGGAGCCCGTCCAGCCCCGCTGCCTTGCAGGTCGGGAGAGACATGATGGCCCGCTTAACATCTTCCTCATCGAAGGGTTGTGTGAGGTATTCCCAGAAGTGCTGTAGTGGTTAGTCTATGCCGCGCTGCCCCTACTTCTGACCTATCAGTGTTAACATCCAAACAAGTGTTAAAGTCTCCCCCCCAGATAATCTCAGCAGTGGGAAAAGCAGAAATACGGCACCACACATCCGCAAAAAATGGGTGATCATCCATATTTGGACCGTATGGTCAGTCAGTCAGTCAGTCAAAATTCCTTTATTCGATAAATTAATATCATAAAAGACACATACAATCCTAACAAACACAATTAAAAAACTTTGAATAAAACACACAATTCATACCATGAATCCCGGTCATAATATGACCTATTTCATATTCAAATATAAATAATGTAAAAACTACAGTTATAAAATTTGTACGTAAAATGTTAAAAATGATCTAATTTAAAACCTGCAATGGGAAAACAATTTTTTTTCGAATGCGCATAGCAGCGACCAAGAAGCTTGCGACGTGAAACATAATTCGTGGAGTACTTAGTTGCAATAAATATACAAGTGCTGGCCTGACCTGTCTAAAACCCAGCTCCCTCAATATCGGCAGCAAAAACTTCCTCCTGCAATCCTTATATAGACTACAGAACATTAAAAAATGTAGAGTGTCCTGTCTCGAACTATTATCACATTTGCAGGGTTCTGCACGATCCACAGTGCACCAGGTTTTAAAAAAGCCCAGAGAGAAGTGCACCAAGTTAAACCTAAATCTGATTAGGAGGAACCGATGGTATGAGGCGTTCACAACAATCAGATATGGTTCAGGACCAGGGGAACTGATCAGGGCATAATTGGCTCTAACTGTTGGCTTTGTCATTTCTAGCTCCTCACGTTCTAAGGAAAATAAGGTCTCAAGGGCAGTTTTGGTCATTGCAAGATCCTTCTTCGTGATAGTTTCTGGCGATCGGAAGAGGGCCTCGCGACCTATGTTTTGGAACCCAGATTTTATGTATGCTAACCATGATATTTTATTTACATTATCCAGTTTTAAACAATTATTTAATATTGCATGGTTTAAAGTAATTTCTTTGTTCAGCCAAATCTTGAGCCAGTAAAGGAGAGGAGCCATTCTAATCAGATCTGTCACAAAACCAATCCCCACTTCCGTGTGTGTAGAGAAAGTCGGAGTGGACTGTGGGACAGAAAGGGTGTCTCGTAAGAACTTATTTTCAATAAGCTGTATTTTATTATGGTTGGTGTAGCCCCATATCTGGCAACCATACGTTGCGACAGCTAAACATTTTGCCTCATAAACTTTTAGTAGGGCTACAACTGGTCTGGCCCCTAGTCTTTTAACGAAGCCTCTAACTCCCGAAACTGTCCTAGCAAATGCCACACTCCTGCTATTAATTTGAGGGTTCCATGTGCCCTTTTCATCAAAAACAACCCCTAAATAGGGGAATGTTGAGACCCTGTTTACCACATCTCCACAACAAAAGAAAGTTTTAACCCTGGATTTCTGCCTTCCCTTCCCCGCAATCAGGACTTGAGATTTTTTCGCATTTATTTTAAGGTCCAGTTTTTGCATAAAATCTCCGAAGGCATCCAGCAACTTTTGCAGCCCTACTCCAGTGCGGGCCAGAAGCACTGCGTCATCCGCATATAGGAGAACCGGGACAACCTGGTCTCCTATACGCGGGATGTCTAAAGATACCTCTCCCAATTGAGAATCGAGAGCGTTTATATATAGGGTGAACAGCAAGGGTGCCAGGATACATCCCTGTCTGACACCTCTATCTGACCTAAAGAGCCTCGTGCATTGCCCATTTGAGTTGACTCTAATTTTGGCTGATAAATCCGAGTGAAGATCGGCCAAAAAATATACAAGGGAAGGTTGGAGGCCCATGGTCAATAGGATATTCCAAAGTTTGGATCTATTGACAAGATCGAATGCAGATTAAAGGTCCATAAAGCCCATGTATAAAAACCCCTCCTTGGCCACAGTGTATTTATTTATTAAAAGGTGCAAGTTTAAGCACTGGTCAATGGTGCTCCGTTTGGGTCTAAAACCATATTGTGCATCCGACAGGATCCCACTCCCCTTCAGCCATTCACTTAATCTGTTCAAGACCACTCTACCCAGTATTTTGACAGATGAATCTATCAAGGAGATTGGTCTGTAACAGGAGGGGTCCTGTCGGTCTCCTTTTTTAAAAATTGGAATAATGATTGAGGTTGCCCAGGTAGCGGGAAAACTATTATTATTATTTAGCCCAGTCCTGTTGAATACATTGGTTAAAATATTTGCCCAGATATGTGGATCAGCTCTAAACAAATCCGCAGGGACCCCATCAGGTCCCGGGGCCTTGTTTTGCGACATTTCTTCTATGGCCCTTTCTACTTCAGGAACCTGAAAATCCAGGGAAAAAGAATTGCTTTGTGGCAAGCTTGATGAGGCATGTTTACCATCTACAGACAAGCTGTATATTTTTTCGAAATGGGTTAGCCATGCCTCGTCAGGAATATTACAATCAGATTCGTGACTTTTATCATCATTAGAGAACAAGGGCTGATTTATGGTTGCCCAAAATTTCCCACTATCTTTCAGGGTGTCAGTAGACAGAAGATTTGTCCAAGCTTCCTCCCTTAGTTCCTGTTTTCTTTGGGCTAAGGCCTGTTTGTATACTAGCCTTTTAGAAACTACGAGATCCCTATCTCTAGGGATTTTTTTCAAGGCTTTGAGAAGGTCAGCATGGGATTGAGAACAATTTTTATTAAACCATCTTTTTTCCAGCTGAGGTTTTTGCTTCCCTTTAAACAATAGATTCTGATTTATTTGTTTACAAATGATGTTAAAGGCATTTATAACCTCTGGGCCTTGAGACTGAGGATCTAGGCAAATATTAAACTCCGTTTCGGTTTGAGACCGAACTTCGGACAAAAAAGTAGTTGGAACCACTTTAGTCCACCGGAGTTTCCTACCCTGATCAGTTAGGATAACTTCTTTCACCAAGTTTTGTGACGGATGCCTAAACGCTAATGTTCGGCCACCTGGGATTATCTCCAAAATCACCGGGTTGTGATCGCTAAAAATAGAAACCTCTGTAAAATAACGTACAACTTGGACTAACATTAAAGAACTCAAGAAAATATAATCGATGATTGTGCCTTTGTCTTTCCCTTTAAAGGTTGGGATCCTATTTTCTCCCTCCCCACAAGCTGATTCATAAAGGTTCCATTCTGCGAGGAGATATTCTAATCTTTCCCCCTGTTTAGAATGTTCAAAATGTGAGGCGGCCGAGAATTGCGGATCCTCATGATCATCACCTCGACACAATTTATCGCAAGGGTGGATATTTAGATCCCCCATCAGAAAGATCTCAAAGGAATTCGACCTTGAACTATAAGATAAAAGAAACTGCTCTAAAAGGTCCAGATTATTGTCGGCATCCATTGAGTTATATAGATTGATAAATAAAACTTTATTTACACCGGGAGCCGAAAGTTCCACAATTAAACAGTTTGGACAACCTGCATCAAGCTGCCTAAGTGAGCCCTTTATCTCAAGGGAGAACAGCGTGATCAAGCCACCCTTTGCTCTCCCTGCTACACTTTGTTTGGCTGGAATGTGGAAATGGCAATAGCCATCCAACGAAAAACTATTTTGTGTGTCCCAAGTCTCTTGTAGGGATATTATATGGAATGAGCATAGGAATTCCTGCCAATTAGAGTCATTCATTTTAGCCCTAATACCCGCCACGTTCCAACTCATAATCTTACAAGGAGGGACTAAAGGGCTTTCCGGGTATTTTATCTCCCTGATGTCATGTTCCAAGGATGTGAAAGTCTCCTGAGCTGATGCCACCAAGATGGCAGGAGGGGCAGGCACTGGGTTAGGTGAAAGAGAAGGGTCAGAATGATCCTGTGAGTATACAAGAGGAACGGCAAAACTTACACCAGTATTACAATCCTCTATCAAAGATGGGGCAACCAATGTAGGACAATCACCTCCAAACTCTATTGGACCACCCGGCAGTTGGACATCGGGATTTATTCTCTTTGTAGCGGCTCTATCCTGATCTATTATATCAGTAAGATCAAGAACTGTATTGTTAAGGTTCAGTCAATCCACACCTTCCGTATCATTGAGGGGACCAAAACGGTTATGCAATGGGAGGTTAAAATCTGGAATAGGTGGTCTAGGGTTACCCCTGTTTACCCTTACCCATTGTGCTGACCGAGTAAAGTAGATAGACGGATAAAAATACCGTAAATCAAGGGTGAGGATGCCTACAGGATTTTGGGTATTAGGATGGTAACAAATGTGCCTAACTACTATAGGATCTCTAAAGTTTACAATAATGCAATCACCCTCTACATCCTTAATTTTAGAGCCCACCCAGCTCACCCTTCGCACAAACAAAATTTCGGCTTGCAGGTTGGATGGAAGAGCCCTATTTCCATTAAGCCAATGTATAACCTTGTTTTTTAAATCTCTAAATGATTCTGTCTTGTCGTGTGAAATCTTAGGGACGCCCGCCAGAATAACCGTATAAGGAAGTGACTCTTGAGGTAGATTTATACATGGTAATATAGAGATCGGGCCAGTATTCAACGGGGCGGGGGTAGCACTAGCAAGCTGGTCTTTATTTGAGTCTACGTTCACTAGCTTGGTTTTACTTATTCTATTTACAGTATTGGAACGTTCTTTGTCAGGCACATCTGCAGAACCAGTTTCCGTCGCCATGGGTGCAGAATCTGAACTACAATGCGGTTTTTTAGTATGCGAAATTGACACGCTAATAATATCTGAGGTGTCCTTATGTGGTAACACGTTCTTAACCGGGAATAAACACCCATGGCCTGGCTGCAGTTCTAAAACTTTTTCCATCACGGCCGTATTTGTCGACAATAAATTTTCAGGGTTCTCTACTTTGGCGCTCAATGGTTTTACTCTCTCTAAGATGGGAGCCAACAATGATCTTAATAATTGCTCAAATGTGTCCATATTACCAGTAGAAGATGGGTTCGCACGTGGCTTGCCAGATGTAATTTTAGTGGCTGTAGAACCAGAAATATCTAAAAGTGAATTACAGTCTGATTGAATATTAGTATTGGTTGTAGATAACTGTTTTTTTGCCACTTTAGCTCGTTTACCCTTGCTCACCCCGCCTGGACATTTCCTTTTACAAGATTTGGGCAAACTCATGTGCCCTTTGCCCTTGACTTTATCAGCTTCTGATGGTATCTCTGGGTTAGGGAATAAAGGAATAGTATTATACACTCCCAAACAAGAACTGTTTTCCAAAATAGAAATGCTGTCTGTGCTGCGGCTGCTGTTTGGACTTATGTTCGTTTCATCTGAACCAGGAGCCTCAATACTGGGTGCCACATTTTGGACTGTGTCAGTAGCCACGTGAACAGGGGACTGTGCCAACCTTATGTTCCCCAGAGAGGATCTCTTAGCTGCTAGCTCTACGGACAGTCTCTTCTCTGTGAGAAAAATCTCATGTTCGAGAACACGAG
Organism: Triturus cristatus; assembly: GCF_964204655.1. Classification (NCBI taxonomy): domain Eukaryota; kingdom Metazoa; phylum Chordata; class Amphibia; order Caudata; family Salamandridae; genus Triturus; species Triturus cristatus. The sequence continues at coordinate 1,579,632,427 of NC_140590.1, forward strand.
TAGCTCTGGAAATAAAGCCATCCAAGGAGCCTGATATTGATCCCCCTGGACAGTCTTGGCCGTGTTTCCGACCAGATCTTAGAGAGGTTGCCATAATTTTAGGTATGTAGTAAACGATCCAGGAGCAAACAGGAACAGTACTTTCTGCCTTGAGACAAAGGGGAGCCAATAGATCAAACTATTACTATACTCGGCGTAAATCGTTGCAGGGATAGCAGCCAGTACCTGAGACGAGTGACAAAGAGATATGGCCCAGCCCGGCCTCCGTCGACCCCGGTCGGCCACAGACGGCCCGCCCTCTGCCCGGGCTCAGCCCGGCGCCTCCCGCGCGCGTCCCGCGACGCGGAGGGAGCCTGCCCTTTTGAAGCGCCTCCGGGCGCGCTGGTGGGCGGAAGTGGTCAGGTGACGCTGAGCCTCACGGGAGCTGTAGTCTCCCCCGACTGCGGTGATGCTGTAATGTGGCGGCAGGGGAGACTAACAGCGTTGCCAGCCCGTTTCAGATGCGCTGTGGTGGTCCTTGGAGCTGTTCGTAGCGTCTAGCCCCTTCCAAAGCACTGGCGGTGAGTAGCGAAAGAAATATCCCCCGCTCCACCGAGGGAGCCTGCCCTTTTGAAGCGCCTCCGGGCGCGCTGGTGGGCGGAAGTAGTCAGGTGACGCTGAGCCTCACGGGAGCTGTAGTCTCCCCCGACTGCGGCCGATGCTGTAATGTGGCGGCAGGGGAGACTAACAGCGTTGCCAGCCCGTTTCAGATGTGCTGTGGTGGTCCTTGGAGCTGTTCGTAGCGTCTAGCCCCTTCCAAAGCACTGGCGGTGAGTAGCGAAAGAAATATCCCCCGTATACATTCACTAAGAGCACACTCGCACCTCCAAGCATTCCATGCACAATGGCCAGTCGGCCCTGATCATCTATCTCTGAACCATGAACCTGAAATGGGACTGCCTTCCTAACAAGTATCATCACCCCCTGGGAATGCGAAGAGTAGGATGATAAAATCAAAACCCCCGCCCACCGGGATCCCACAGTCCGTTCTGAGAGAGTAGTGGGATGGGTCGCCTGTAGCATGGCCATGTGAATGTTTAGCCTGTCAAGGCTCGCTATCACAGTGCGTATCTTTTTAGGTATGTTAAGGCCACGTACATGCCATGTTAAAAATATAAAGGTATCACTTACATGTCAAGAGTGAGCCATAGAAGCATACATATGCCTAACACATTGTTGGGAGCATTATACCAGGGGTCAACAGAGCATTTTGTCGCAGGATTGTGAGGGCCACACGCTTTCCAGGATTGAAATATAAATGTTCCACACTTGAGTCTTGATAGTTTAGAGATGCACAGATAAACACAAGCATTATTCAAAACTTTGTGCCAGAAGCCAGGCATAAGTCAATCAGAAAGTACCAACTGCTCCCAACCCGCCTCCCCCCAAAGACCCCCCCACCCACTTTAGCCTCCCCAATTTGCCAAAGCCATCCCACTGTTGAGAAAGCAACTCCTACCAAAAACCATCGTCCCAACTCAATTCTAACCAGTCCAACCAACAAAAAAAAAACACCAGGCACAGATGGGGCACTCCCATGTGGGGGGGGTCGGATCGCATCTAACTTCCCAACTGGTAGGAGGTGGCTGAGCCATTATGGTAGCTATGCCTTTCACACAATCGCACAGTGTCCCCCAACCCCCGGTCGGAGATAAGCATTTAGTGGTGTGTTTCTGTCCCAAATATAACAACCTGAGGTGAAGAGAAATGGTTAAAGGCAACAATGCTATATCATACAGAGACTGTCGACCAGTCGGAGCATACATGACAGGTCGTTGGCTCCCTACTGTTCTTCAGTATCAGAGGGCACCTGGGACTCCCACCATGCCCATTTCAAATGCTTACCGTATTCGAGGGCAGCTTTAGGATTAGTGAAGATTTTGAATTCTCCCTCAGGACCAATGCACAGGAGGGCAGGATATAACATTGCATAAGCGACCCCTTCCGAGTGCAGAAACTTTTTAACAGCCCCAAACTCCCTCTTGGCTGCCTGCACCACCACTGTAAAATCAGGAAAAAGGGAGAGAGAGTTGCCCTGGTGTACAATATTCCCCTTGTCGCGGGCCATCCACAAAATCAATTCCCGATCCCTGTAATTTAACAGTCGAGCTATAATTGGGCAGAGTGGAGCACCCGGAACAAGTCGTGTCACGAGGGATCTATGTGCCCATTCGACTACAAACACGGGGTACAGCTGATTGGTGCCAAAGATTTCTTTTACCAAGTTCTCGATAAACAGTTCCATCTTTCCTACATTTGTTGATTCTGGGAGGCCCGTTATGCGGATGTTATTGTGTCGGGAACATGCCTCCAAATCCTCGTTCTTAGCCTGGATTAGGGGGAGAGCACATTCTCCATGTTCAATGCCCTCCTGGTGACATCAGTTCGTCCGTCTTCCGTCAGCGACACATGCTGCTCCACTTCACCCATGCGAGTACTGAATTTTTCAAGTTGCGCCGACATATGGTCCAAGCGATGGTTCACCGCATCCATTGTTCCCTCTATAGACTGTAAACTGCGCTGCATGGCCTGCAGTGTCGATTCAAGGGTGGGGGGGTCAGCAGCAGGAGCGTCCACCTCTGAGTCTGAGGCTGCCCTCTGAGAAACCTTCAAAGTTTTGCGTGCCTCAAAGGTGAGGCGAGGTTGTGTTTTATCTGTACACCCCATAGCAAAGTGCAGTACTGGCCCACCAGTCCAGTGAGATCTATTATAGCAGTGCACACATACAGGGGACCCAGGGATAGGTCGGCCACAGCAAGTGCACTCCCTGTGCCACAAACAAAATGCACAATGTGAACCACTACTGCGATGGGGAGACCACAAGTCTGCTGGGGCACAGCAGGCGTGAGATGTGGAGAGTCCCTCACTGTGGATCTACTCGCCCCCTTGGAGATAGCAGCGCGGTGCAGACCTCGGTTGAAGCCCAGGGGCGGAGAGGCGCACAGTCATCATAGTAGCAGTCACAAGCCAGTCAACGAGGAGTCAGGGGAAGGCCTCCACCTCACGCATGTGCCGCCATCACATATAGCGCCCAGTAATCACCCACGGTGCCTCAGCAGAACTTTAGCGTTATCACACCCCGGGCATCTGCCCCAGCTCGAGACCAAGGCAATGTGGGCACTATGCTCAGTCACAGTCTTCCAATTTTCACCGCAATCCGCCGCGTTTCTATCAGCACAATCCACCTCACCCCCGCAGCCCGAGCGCCCGCCCCCACCTCACAGGCCGCATCTCAGCCCCCCACTGGCGCTGCCTCCACAGCCTCCGGCAGAGGGTAGGCTGCTCCCCACTCACCACAGCCGGCGCCGGGCACACCAGGAGCCACAGCGTCTCCTCACAGCTACAGGCGGCAAAGGCAAGGTTCGCGGGCCACAGGGATTCAGCTCCACTCGCACCACCGGCGTCAGCGGCAAGTTCACAGCTCAGGACAGCGGTACAATTTGCCAGACGTCAGGAAGCGCTATGTGCGCACAGACCTCAGGGCCAGTTTCAAAGGCAGCTACAGGGATCCACCATAGGTGACGGGAGCTGCAGGGTAACTCGCAGCTCGCCAACCTCAGGGCCGGCATTTTAGATGTTGATCGCCGAGAACAGCGTCTCTTCATCAGTGAGTACAGCGGTGATTCTTAGCGGCGATTCCAGCTCCAACCTGGGCAGGACACTCCAGTGAGTAGAAGCGCTCTTGTTTCTGCGCTAAAATGCAGTATGGAAGGTGGATGTTAGACGGATTGCAGGCTCAGCCGGGCAGAGCCTCTCTAGTGAGCGGCCATCTTGCTGCGCGCTCAAGCCACACCCCTATCACCCCATATCTTTGATGGGACGTATTTTACTGGATCGCCTTCAAACTTGGGCCGATGATCATAATATGATTTCAGAGTTCCAATTCAGCTTCCACCCAGGTCTAAGCACTGTGGAGCAGTCTCTCAATTTATACCTGTTTGTAAGTAAGTACACGGTGGCTAAGAAGGATAAGTTGTACCTGGCCTTTATGGACCTGAGTATTGCTTTTGACTCTGTTACAAGGTCCATGCTCTGGAGCATGTTGACTAATATGGGGGTCAACCAGTACATAGTCAATTTCCTCAGAAAGCCTCACAATGAGATTACTGCTAGCATGAGGTTTGGCCCGGCTTGTGAGACTACTTCAGCTGTTCTTCTGGCAAAAGGTGTATGTCAGGCTTGTGTGTTGGCCCGTTCCTATTCTGACGACTGTATATAAATGACCTGGAGGAGAATCTGCTCTGGAACTTATGGCCAAATGCCCCGCAGAGGTGACCACAGTGTTCCCACAATAATTTATGCCGATGCTACTGTCCTAATGGCTGGGACAGCAATCGGCTTGCAAAAGTTCCTGGTCCATTTTTGTAAGTTTATGACCAGTCTAGATCTGAGGGCCAATCAGGTTAGGATGCATGTTAAGATCTTTGGTGCAAAGAAAAAGGATAGCACTGCCTTTGTAGTCAATAGTTCCAAGGTTAGCACTGTGCCTTCATTCTCAAACCTAAGTATTCCTTTTAACACGCGTTTGACCCCCTGTAGACCAGTAGAGCCACTGCTTTCTCTAAAAATGTTGAGGCTCTTCTTAACTTTGCCTGCAGATTAGGCCATAAGCCAATCAAGGAACTGATGGCCAATTACAAAGCCAAATGTTGTGCCGTTACCTCCTATGGGGCCAGGCTATCGGGCTTTAATGATCAGCGGAGACTAGAAGCAATTGAAAATGGTTTTACTAAAATTATTATCTGTCCCCAGAAGCACCATCTTTGTTATCTGCCACTCTGAGGTTGGGATTGGGTATATAAATGATTTTAGAAGGTTGTAACCACTCCTCCTGTGGCTCTAAATATGGTCCAGGAGCCAGATCTCCTTTAACAGAGCTGTGCTTACTGATTGACTGAACCTGAAATGAGGCCTGACCATCCCCGGGATAAGCTATAGTCGTAACACTTGCCTTAGTCTGGGACTCAAAAACATGTTCACTTCTCCTAGCAGTGGGGCAGGTGTCTCCCACACTTCTCTTAAGAACACTTTTTGAGCTACGCAAATGGATGAGAGAATTCGGAGTGTGGTTGATATGCCTACTGTCCAGGCATATATGCAAATCTGCGTAAACTAGTGTTGAACCTTACCTCACATGGGTGTATAATAAGTACCACAAATGTTTGTTAGTCAGATTCAGGCTGTGCACCTTGCACTTTCTGTCTGCCTTTGCTTGCCAGGGCTCTTATTTCTGTTGCCTACCTACAATCTCTGTGACGATCACTCAGCAGAAAGCACAATTCCCTTTAGGTTTTTGGAAATTGTATTCATTGCTGAGAAAGAGCTGTTTGATACCTTTTTTTCAAATAAGCAAACATTTGATACTGTTAAGCAGCTTGTAATTACTTACAGACTCTTACTTCTGTGAAAAATTGTTTTTAAACAGCCACTTTTATTCAATGTGCGATAAAGCAGAGGGTGAAACTGATTTTGTAGTAATTGATGTATTTTCTTTTATTTGTTTGTGCCTGTTTGGGCATCTTATATCTTATGATCATTTGTTGTTAATGGTCTTTCATTGTAATTTAATTGTAATCCGCCTGCTTTGTGACTTTATTGCGGTCTGAATTTATTCATATGGATTTATTGTTTTTATACTTTTATGGTCTAGCTAGACCGAACAAAGTTGCGTATGAGTCTGAGTGTAAATTTACTACGAACTATATGCTTATATGTCTCCACGTTCTAAAACCAGGCTAACGTGTGAGTGTGAAGTTAATACTGATAACTTTTCACAGGTAGAAGGGGATCTCCACCACTGGGGTGGAGAGCTCCCTATGGTAAAATATGGTGAAAAGTTTAAATGTTGATTAAAATTTCTTAAAATATGTATGACCATATTTAATAACATTATTAACTAAATCCTGAATTAATAGTTTAATAATGTTGATTATATTCAAATAAATGAAAATTTTGTTTTCATAAGCTACACACAAAAAGTCCCCATAAAGTATAAAATGTACATTTATTTATCATATAGTAAAAATTAATTAAAGTTGTAAATTAATTTTAAATAATTTAAATATTTTTAACAAAAAATAGTTACCATGAAATTTAAATTGCATATTTCGGAATGAACTTATTTGTATGTGTTATTTATATAGAATTTCCTAACCTCTAATTACATGTATTTATATTTTAAAAGGTAAAATAATTTAATTTAATTTAACATTAGTTCCTATAGGATTTTCTTTTAAGTACCTCCCTCTATTACTTTCTACGAGAGGGAGTTGCAATACCAGTGGTTGTCCATGTGTCGTGCTGGACTTACTCCAGGTCGTAGGTGAAGTACATTTACTACTGTGCTGGGGCATTTTTGGCCGTAGTAACTACAAAAGTCCAGTTGTCAATAGCAATGGGCTTACTCTTTTGTGGGCAGTTGCATGCCCCTACCTAAACTCCACCCACCTTAACCCTCCCCAATTCCTGTTTTACTGCTCCTATATACCCTCCCATTTAGTAGTAAGCATTCCCCATTTTCAGCCACTCCCACGCGTCCTGCCCATAAATACTACTAACTTATAGCTAAGTGTGCAGAGATATCCCAAGTCAGAGCAGAGATCTTTGCACATAAAAGATAGGTGAGGTGGAGTGAATTCCACATGTAGGTTCACAAGTAGAATTTTGAGGTAGTTAAAGGACTATTGTTGTACTACTGAACATACTGTACAATGTACGTTGTAAATAGCACCTTATATGTTGAATCAACATATCTTGCATTTTAAATAAAAAATAGTAAACAACTGTGATTTTTATGATTTGGGTTGAGTTAATTTTATTTTTGAGGTGTAATTATATATGCTGTTTTACATACAAACAATTGCATTTCTTGTTTTCTCAAATATTTAATTTAAAACATCTGATCATAAAATAAGACTCAATAGTATATTTTATGACAATAAAAGTAAACATAAACAATGATTTTGTCAGAAATAGACACTGTAATTTTGGAAGATTTTATATACCAATTACTATTTTCTAGATCTTTAGCAATTTCCTTTAAAAATGTATTGTCCATTCTATCTTACTCAATACAAAATTGTTAAAAAGTTAGCTACTAAGTTTATACACATAAAAAGAAAAATCCCAAAAACGTATAAGTATTATCACACTTTGGTTAATGAAGTAATTCAGTGGATGATCTTTTTATTTTCACACATTTGGTGAACGGTCATATAGGAAATATTGAATTTCTGGCAACATACACCAAAAATTCAAGTTCAACATAATTTGCCTCATTTAATGTTATAACATAATACTGAACAAATTTCTCCTGATCAAATAGTGTTGAGTATCACTTAAATGTTTACGTTTTTAAGAATTTACATTTTATGCTGTTTCTACTTCAATGTGTGTTTGATATTTAATTAAACTAAACAAACTAAATAAAAGGCCAAAGGATGTCAAACATGAGGCCTAGGCTTGTGTACCCATTCTTCAGAAATAGCAGCGGACCATCTGCATATGGTGCAAAAACATAAAAGGAATCCAACTTTCAAATCCCCATATTTACTTCCACATGACTAATTACGCTGTTAAATTATTCCATTACTGTAGAAAACAATATTGGTGCAGCAGGTATCCCTTGCTCTTCCTAAAGGACACCTCCACTGTGGCAGTCACTATCCTGCCCGTTTTCGCTTTGCCAGGTTATTAGGTGTAAGAAAGAGACATCCATAGGAGCATCTCTACTCCAAAATACAAATGCCTAAGTAAAAGTTAGGTTAAATATTAACTCTCTCAATCTGGGGTGTATATATCGCCACACATGTGTTCAGATGTGGCGCCACGGCCAGGGCGACTGATTCCGGAATCTGGGGATCACGGTTTGATCCCCGGCACCAGCGGCAAATTAGCCCAGCACCATGTGACTCTGGGCAATAACTTGCTTAATCTTCCCGACGGCCCCCAGCGCCTAGAGACCCTTACGGGTGATTGTTCGCGCTTTACAAATATGGATTATTTATTTATTTATAAACCCCAGTTTGTTAATCAAGAAAATAGGCTTTCAATGTGCCCTCTCTACTGGTGTCCCAGATACAGGTGAGTACGAAAGAGATAAGCCAATGTTCTATATGCAACAGTAGTCTTCTCCCATCACCAGGGTTATTCCTGGGCAACATACCATGCATTCTGACATGGCTTCTTAAACTGCTACCTCAAAAGCATTGGTGTGAAAACATTGTTATCCAGAATGGTGTCTGCCCTGACCAGTTTTTAAAGGTCAATATGGGACTAGATTATCCCACCTTCAATTTCTCTGAAGATGGTTGTAATCAGTATAATAATCAGCTTGCATGAAGATATCTTTTCCACCATGTAATGTAGGCATGTTTTCCATTTGAGCAGTAAAGGCAGGAAGTGCAATTGAAACACATACTATACCTTTCAATATTGTTCTACTTCCAATGCAGCTGCATGTATGTGTCTGCAGTGGGAACAGATAGTTTGCTGTGATACGATACATTGTCATGCCGTATGACTGTGACACATACTTAATTGTGTGTTGGCGTACCCACTGTTGCAGTGTCTTTTACACATAATTTGCTCCTTCAGGGTCATGTAGGAATTAGACAACTATAGCTGAAATACACCTCCCTAGATAACCAAAATGTGTAGTGTTTAAATAGGAAATCATAATATTTTGGGGGGAATATATTTAATGATATATTTTTTTTTAAGTTGAAAACAGTTTTTGAAGAAAGTTATTATAACTATCAATAGAAGTAGAAAATGTAGCTGATTTATCTGAAATAAAATTTTGCTTGTCCACCATAAAAACAAAAGAATGATGTGTTGTACTATGGCGGGCGTGGCCGACTGCCGAGGAAGATGGCCATACACTAACGCGCCTCCGGCACACCACACCCAGCATCGTATAAAATCCGTACACTGATCTGGGAAAAAGAGCTGAATTCAATGTCCACAGCCTCAGGCAAGTACCTCAACTGCACACCGCAGAGACCGGGTGCCCAGGAACAGAGTTACGAACCAACTCGTCTGCAAGGTGAGGCCTAGGAGTAACACTTGCTGCATCCGGGGAGGAGTGGCCCTGACTGAGGGGCAGCAACGACTACAGCTGTTGTCTGCCACAGAGAAGTGATAGCGTGTTTCCTGTCGAGTGGCGAGTCTCCCTGAAGTGAGTGGCCGATCAGAAGAGGCGGACACGATTTGGCCCTATTAGGCGACGGGCAGCTCGTGTGACTGCTGGAGGACCCGGCGCACCTCATACGGGATCAATTCTGGCTGAAACTCTGTCTTCATAATTTGAGGGGCAACAGGCCTCTCCGCACTGACGGTGGAGAGACTGGAGATAGTGAGACGAGCGTGAGAACCACACACCAGGTACGGCAGTGAGGGGGACCGCAGCGAATCAGGTATATTGTTCAAGGCCTCAGAGGTGGTGGGCTACGGGCCGCAGGACAGTGTCTAAACTAAATCTGTGTAGCTCACATGGCAGTGCTGAACAGTGTTAGTTAAGAGCAGGGCGAGTGGGCTTGGTCCACCTCGGCCCTGAAACAGCAGCAGTGGGGTTCAGGATTACGGTGACAGAGGGAGAAGAGCAACTGAGCTCCCTGTGCTGGGGGCAGACCGGGACGGAGAACCTGGAGGAAACCCCGATTGTACACCAATAGAAGGGGAGCACACCATATCCTCAATAGCGGAAAGGAGGTACATGGCGTAAGAGACCAAGCCAAATAGAGACTTGGCTGGTGAAACTTGACAGGCTGGACAGGGCCCTCAGCCGCAGGGCAGGCGGTGGAGAGTAGCCAGCTGCTTCTGACTACTCATATTATCACGTACACACCCTCTGAGGTACGTGGAGAGCAGCAATGATGGGAGGGAAAAGTGGACGAACCTCACTGTCGGTGAAACTAGATAAATATGCGTGGCAAAGGGGGACTGACCCACAAAAATAAGGGACAGACAATGCATCTGGATTCTAGTGAGGTGCAATAGGCTGAAGGACCATCAGACCTGACCCTACAGGACATAATATCAACCATCACTACTGTGCGCACCTCACTAGAATCTAGGATGGACTCTGTCCCTACTGTAGACTCCCTGATCAGTACAGAAATCCACAACAGGAATGCCAGTATCAAAGAAGTAGAGACCACTACCAACTCACTGGTCATGGATACTTCACTTCTCCAAAAACTGAACAAAAATCCTCAAGTCTGTTATGAGAGGATAGAAAACCAATTGGATGACTACGACGGGAGGGTGCTGCGAAATAATGTCCGAATTTTAGGTGCGCCAGAGCGAGCCGAGAGTCGAGCGGCAGACCTTTTCATAGAAGATCTCGTTGTGAAATACCTACAACCCTGAGGTTTTTCCAACTATTTCTCGATCAAAAGAGTGCACAGAGTGCCGGGGGGAGAGACAAAAGCCTGGAGTACCTCCTAGGCCCATACTGACATGGGTATTCCATTTTTGAGAAAGAAATGTAATACTACAAACAGCCTGCACTGGACTACCTCTCAGTTTTGAAAGTAGAAAGATACAAATTTTACCAGCCTTCACACTCAATGTGCAAAGACAGCGCCACAGCTTCTTAGAAGTTAAAAGGGCCCTACAAGAAAAAGCTTAAGTACACCATGTTATTCCCTGCCAAACTGAGAGTAGAGTCAGAAGGAAAGGTGTGCTTCCTCAATAGCCCAGAGGAAACATGGGACTGGCTTGATGGATGGTGCACAGTTGGGAAACGCACTTAGATGGACAAACGAGAGTGAGACACTCGGACCCGACAAGAGCACGATGCAGAGAATATGGCGAACACTAACCCAACAACAGAGTCATTGAACTTGGACAAGAACGAATAACAGAGTAGCAGTAACTGTTCCACTGGGGGCAGAAATGAGAATAACACAAGCTGAACACCCGTAAATTTGAGCAAGACATAACTCTAATTTATTATGACCTGCTGGTAACAAATAGCACACAATATTAGTGGAAGATCTGTTGAGCAGGACAGCTGATGTACAATGACAGGATGGGAAATTAGTTCCCCTCTAGATAAAAAGTATGCTCTGAAATGGTTGTTTTTTGTATGCCGGGGTTGGGATCGGACCTCACACCACATACATTCTAGGGGTTGGCGATAGGCACTCTGCAAAGTTGGAAAGGCGGGGGTTCCTTTCCCTGTCATGCAGGGAGGCAGGGTGGAGGATAGTAATGTTCAAACTGAAGGGGAAGTTAAGTTATGTTGTAGCTCAGTCTTTGTGGCAGGGAGGGAGGAGATCTAACTCCCATGTGTTCACAAGTGGAATACGGCAGATAGCTCATTGTCCCGGGTCCAATATAGAGTAGAGAACATGCAAGCAGCTCATTACACTGGCGATCGCTTAATCCACATAGACCATGACAGACAATAGAAAGAGGTACCTCTCTGATTCCTCACTTGGAATGTTAACGAGCTTGGACATAAACTAAAATGAGGGATTATGCTTCAACACCTAAAAAAACAGGTGCCTGATATAGCCCTACTGCAGGAGACACACTTGGTTGGCAACACCTGCAAAGCACTTGACAGATGGGAATATAGATTGGAAGACCATGCAAGGTTCAACTCCGGCTCTACAGGAACCGGTATTCTTATTCATAAAAGCTGCCCATACATAATACACAAAACATGAGTGGGCACACTGGGCAGATTCGCCGCCGTGGCCGGAATGTGGGAGGGGAAACCAGTTAACATACTATCTGTATATATCCCCCCAGCTATGTAAAAGACGACACTAGCGGAGCTCAGCAAATTCATGCTGGACCTCTCTGCCCGGACTTTATTGATGACAGGTCACGCATGACAGATCGCAACTGGCAGACTTCCTCTCTGCCTTTGGCCTCGTAGACATATGGAGACATTTCAATCTACAAACGCGCCAATACACATTCCACTCAGGAACCCATGACAGTCAATCTCGTATAGACTATCTAGTGACACACGTAGAAGATGTCCATAACTTTACAGAGGCAAGGTGTTTGGTGAGGGATATCTCCGATCACTCACCAGTACTCACCCAAATTGTAGTGGACTCCCCGACTAGACGTATAACCCACACCATCAATCCGTGGTATCTGAAAATCCCACATGTAAAAACAGAACTAATGAAAGACACAGACCTGTACTTTAGCAAAAACGTTGGTACAGTAAATTCGTCACAAACCCTGTGGGGAGCATTTGGGCTATGATTAAAGGCACAAACTTGCGCTAATGGTACGACACAAGAAAGAACTGAGGGCATGCATAGAAACGTTGGAAAAGGAAATCTTGGTCGAGGAAGCAAAGGTAGCACACAGATGATGACTCAGCCAGACATGACCTCAATACGAAATGGCTAGACTATATGCAGCTTTTAATGGAGGCAACCAGATCCACACAAAAGGCTGCACAACACAAAGTATATGAACTTGGTTACAGGGCAGGCAAAGTGTTGGCCTAGTTGGAAAGGTGATATCAAGCCCATAGCTTGGTGTCCCTCCTAAAGGGGGCCCAAGGGGAGGATTTGAGGACCCACAGGAGATCACAGAGGCATTTGCTGCCTACTTTGCCCAAATATATACATCCTCTACCGCAACTACAGTCCTTGATTCCGGAGACTTATTTGGTAACATCTCAGTTGCCTCCCTGACCCCCGAGGAGCGGGAACCCCTGTAGGGAGACTTCACAGAAGCAGAATTACTAGAAGCAATACAAGGCATACAGTCTGGGAAGGCCATGAGACCCAAAGGGCTCCCAATAGAATTTTTTAAGCTGACGGCCTCCAAAATAACACCCTTCCTCTGCAACATATATCTAGAAAGCTGTCAGAAAGGTTCCCTCTCAAGGGATCTAAGATTAGCATCGATTGTCGTGATACAAAAGCGAGGTAAGCCGGTGAAGGAATACAGTTCCTACCGTCCCATTTCGCTGCTCAATGCAGAAGCTAAAATTCTGGCCATAGCACTGGCCAACCGGCTGGTTCCCATCATCAACAAAATAGTACATCTGGATCAGTCAGGCTTAATGCCTGGGCAAAGCACAGCCCTCATTCTCCGTCGTCTACAAGGGGTGTTGGGTAGGACAGGCACAGTCCATGAAGACGCGGCCCTATTGTCACTCAAAGTAAGAATGGCATTCTACACAATTGAGTGGCCCTACTTATTCACTGTTCTAGAATGTATGGGCTTCGGCCCTACCTACATGAAGTGGATCAAACTTTTCTAAGCTGACTCGAAAGCACAAATAGTTGTCAACTGCCACACATCCCGGCAATTCCTACTGGGAAGGGGAACCCGGCAGGGCTGCACCCTCTTGCCTCTAATATTCACTTTGATGCTTGAACCATTAGCGATGTGGATGAGGAGGGACCCCCGATCAGGAGGTTAAAATGGACAGAACACCAGAAAGACAAAATTTCCCTGTATGCGGGTGCCATATTGCTATACGTTGCAGCCTCGACAGCTTCGATCCATAGGATCCTCCACATATTCTCAATCTTCGGTAAACACTCAGGCTACACTATAAATTGGTCTAAATCCACATTATATATGATCCACGGCCCAAAGCCAAGAATACCGACCAATTGTGAAGTAACTATAGTGACAGGGGGATTCCGTTACTTGGGAATCTACATAATGCCTGACCCACTTCTCTTTTATAACACCAATCTCCAGGGCGTGCTGACACATCTGCACAACGATGTGCGACTTATTCAAAATATTTGCATTGCCCTGCTTCCTATATGTGTTACAGAACACCCTTTTCAGGGTCCCAGACACATACTTAATCAATATAGAGAGGCCGGTGAGAAACCTATTGTCGGATGGAAAGACCCCTCACATTGAATGCATAAATTGATGAAAGGATGGTACTACAGGGAGATGTCCCTGCCCGACCTTAAACAATACTACTGGGCATCCTAACCAGGGTTAATTCATCAATGGGTCCACGGCCAACAAGCCGAGCTGGGCTACAAAATGGATAAATGGCTCATGAGCCGGGTGGATACCAAAGAGCTCTTTGCACAAACCCTAAGCACCAACATCTCTCCGGCCCCTCTGCCCATACCACAGCAATTTGGCACAGAGTAACCAAGAAACTGGGCTGGCACAAGAAAATAACACTACCAATGCTGCTGTGGGAATCAGAACAATTAGGCAGACTTTGTAACTGCCCGGGTTTCAATAGGTGGGACACAATCGGCATCTCATCAGTGGGCGATCTTTGGAAAAGGGATGGGATGATCCCATTCACTAAGCTACAGGCGGAGTACCAACTGCCAAACTCTGAAGCTTTTAAGTACTTACAAATAAGCCATGCCCTAAAGTCAGTTGCCCCCAGTAGGGAGGCTCTCCCTGAGGCACCCCCCCGGAGGACAGACTGGGGATAGAACCCATGACCCATAAAGCAATATCCTTGACTTATCGGAAACTGTTGAATACCCTACCGGACCCACTCATACATCTTAGATAATGATGGGAGGCAGACGTTGAGAACTTAGAGGATGAGGATTGGCAGGATGCCCTGGCTTCCCCATGTGAAGTGACTGTTCCAATACGACTGAGGCTGATCCAACTCAAAATCCTGCATAGATCATATCTCTCAGCGGGGACCGTGTTCAAAATGGGGAAGAGAATAGAAGCAAAATGCCCCAGGTACTGTATAACCCTTGGTGTAGTTCGCGTAGTCACGCTACGCTACGCGAAGTGCACTTTGCACTAAGGCACGCTACGCGTAGCTACGCAAATAGCGTAGTGCGGGAGGGATATGCTGTTCGCAATGATTGCACAGTGCCGGATGCTTGTCCGCACTGTGCAATCATTGCGAATGGCATCATGCACAGTGCAAGCGGTCATTTTCTGCCACTCGAGTAGATTTGTACTCCAGCGGCAGCTTTCTCAGCGCAGACTGGTAGTTTCTCATCGCGAGCAGTCGGGAGCATACGCGACCACTCGCAATGAGAAACCTGACATCCCCACGTTGAGAATTTCCCCGGGAGGTTTATTTTCCAAGTTCGCGATCGGCAACTTGATGTTGCCGATCGCGAACGAGGAAAAAGTCTCGCCGGAATGTTGATTTTGCTCGCTCGCGGTCACCAACTTGACGTTGAGGATCGCGAGCGAGCAAAAAATTCCCACTATGCTACGTGTTTTTGCACTGTGCTACGTGCGATTCGCGTAGTGCATAGTTGCGCTCGCTACACACACTCCGCAAGCATAGCGTCGTTTTCTGCCCAGGGTTAGTACTGTACCCAAGAGGTGTTGTTCTTCCACACGCTCTGGGAGTGCCCCAAAATCCAATCCTACTGGGAGGGAATCACATCCAAGTTGAAAGATATCTGTGGGAAAGGGATTACCAACTCCAGATAGCTCTGCTTATTCAATATATGGGAGGCTTCTGACTTAACTCACACTGAACAATCCTGGGTCTCCTTGGGGGTCGGTCCTTGCCAAAAGGAACATTGCCCAAAAAAGAGATATACCATCTTTGGGGGGATGGGAGAAAGACATGGATAGATCCATGATTGCAGAGAAAGAGGTATTTAAGAACAGAGGATGCCCGAAGAAATGGGATCGAAATTGGGCTAAATGGAATACGTATAGGGATGGAATCTGTACATCTCCCACAGACGAACTGCAAAGGGGGAGGGACAGGGTCACCCAACCGCAGTTGTGATGTGTGATGTGCTCATGTGATGAGTTGTAACCCAGGACCTAATGATACAAAATGTAATGTGCATTACCGATTGAACTTGAGATCTACCTTGCAGTCTGTTGTAACAATAAGCTTTCTTTCAAATAAAAAAGAGTTTTCCCCCCAAAAAAATTGTACTATGACACATTCTAAAAATACTAATGGGTGTAAATTATATGTCCAGAAAAACATCCAGCCACTTACAATTTTTATAATGAATAATTGTGTTTAAAAAATGTTAGCAGAATATTATTGCTTAAAAAAAAAGATGTTATAAATAAATAAATATATATTGTAAAGTACTAATTATACTTACATTTGCAAATATCAAAGACAGTAGGAAATGTTGCTGATTTATTCGAAGTAAATGTTGCTTGTCCACAATAAAAACAAGAAAACAAAAATGTGTTAACTATGAGCACATACTAACAATATGAATGAGTGTAAATTATATTTTCAGAGAAACATCCAGTCACTTACAATGTTTAAAATCAATAATTGTTTTTTAAATATGTTAGCAGTACATTACTTTTTTTAAAAAGATTTTTTAAATAAATATATATTGTAAAGTCCCCATTATACTTAGTATTTTTTAAATTTAAAATAAGCATAATAACACAAAATTGCATAGATCAACATATTTAATTGATTCACTGTTGTCTTGATGTATAAGCTTCATTGCTGTTCTTTATCAACCTCCCCTTCCTGATCTACAATGGTATTGGTGGAGTTAGGGACAGGAAAGGAGACTGTGTTGATGACAGGCTTGAAGATAAAGGACTAGCTTATGTGCCCTGAAAAACATCAGATAAACAAACTTTGGGAAGGCAATGTTGGGACAGTATGGTCTGTGTCATGTTGTCATTGATGGAATTATCTGCATGTTATGTAGAGTTCTTTATTACATTTTCTATTCTCTTCATCCTTTCAAGGGCATCTGGATGGCCAGCAATGTTCCCAAGAGAGTCTTCCGTACCAAGGGGCTAAAGTGCATTTTATTTGGACTTGTTGATTGTTTAGTTAGAGTAATTGCCTTATTACGAGTTTGCCTGTCTTCGTCTGGGACTGCTGCTGTGGTGGTCCCAGGAAGACCGACAAGTCTGTGGCGAACCCGCCATCCGGATTCCAGCTGAACCCAGGGTGGGCGGGCGGGCGGCGACGGTGTCATGGTGGCAGGTATGTTAGGCTCATAGGAGAGTGTTGGACTTGGCCCTTTTTTCAGGGTCATCCCTAAACTTTTTACCTTCCTCCTGTATTTTTTCTGACCTGCTGTTGGCTGTTTTATGACTCTGGGCACTTTACCACTGCTGATCAGTGCTAAAGTGCATATTCTCTCCCTATGGTAAAATGATGTATGGATTAGTGACTCCATGATTGGCTGGTTTGGTTTATTTGTCAGACCCTAGTACAGTGCACTGGGTGTGCCCAGAGCTTGTGTAAATCAAATGCTGCTGGTGGGCTTGCAGCACTGGTTGTACCACCCACAGAAGCAGTCTGTAAAAGTGTGTCTCAGGTCTGCCATTGCAGAGCCTGTGTGCAGTCTGGTACTGCCATGTTGACTGGGCAAGTGCACCCACTTGCCAGTCCCTAAAACTTCCCTTTTCTTCATATCAGACACCCCTATGATAGGCCCATGGGCAGGGTGCATTGGAATTATAAGGTAGGACATGCCCTGGTGTGTGTGGCATGTCCTAATAGTGAATTACAGCCATTTTTGTTTTTCACTATTGCAAGGCTATCTGTTCCCCATAGGCCAGAATGGCCAGTTTGATTATTACATCCTATAATCCTAACTGACTCAGAGAACATGGTAGAAATTCAAGTTTAGTTTGCCTGAACTCAGAATGATTAAATACATCTTTTAGTGAAGTTGGTTTTAACATTCTGTGTTTGAAAATACCACTTTTAGAAAGTAGGTATTTTCTTGTCTAACCATCCAAACCTGTCTCTGCTAGGTTGTGTATTCCTTGTCTGGAGTTTGAGTGGCAGGGTCTGGGGAATTCCAGGAGACAGGGTGAGTCAGCACAGGGCTGAATAGAGAGATCTGCATCTAGATGGGTGGCAGGAGTTGCACATGGGACCTGAATAGGGCTGTGCCTTCCCTCCACAATGCTGGCTCTAACTCCTGTGGTGCGTCTGATGTCTCTGCCCTGCACTCTGAAAGGAAAGAAGGAGTCTTGTCAACAAAGTGCTCCAGGACTGATCAGAACTGGTTTGGACTAGGCAAAGGCCACTCTGCCTTCAGAGAACAAAGATAAACTGTGTATAAAAAGGGGGACCCAGACCCCAGAACTTTAGATCACTTTGGGAAACAAGAAGAAACTTTTGCGGAGGAGTGGAACCAGAGAGACTGAGGAGAGACTATCTCTAAGCTTGAGGGATTGGCCTGCAGTGGTTGCCTGACTGCCAAAGAGAGGAGAGAAGGAACTTTGTGTACTTTATTCAACTTGTGAAGGATCTCCAAGGGCTTGAAAAAAGAGCTTGCCTCCTGCTGAATTCTCAGGGACGACAGACTTCACCCACCAGCTCCCCAAGAGTTCTTTGGAAGTGCCTGCTGTTTTGAGAGGCTTTCCTAGGGATTGCGTTTCGCAAGGAGCAGGAAGCGCGACAAACGATCAAGAAGCATGTCACCGCACTGCCGCTGTCGCTTCACAACGAGAAAGTGCCTCGCATCGCCCGAGAAGAGGATCGACGTCGCATCAGATGCCCCTGCATCACTGGGAAGCCTGTCGCAGGGCCTGTTTCCTTGCACTGGATCTGCATCGCATCACGGCGTTGCATGCCGCATTGCCACGGAAGCGCAGTAAGAAATCGACGCATCACCTCCCCTCGCAGAGAAGAACAGACGCATCCCCTACGCAGCAGTAGAGACCCGACACATCACCGTTCTTGCGTGTAAGGAACCGACGCATCACCTTCCCTGCAACACTTTTGTTGTATTGCGTTACGCATCTTAAGGTACATTGAACTCAAAGTGTCGCAGTTTAACATCTAAAGAGAACTAAGCTAATTCTACCATTTTAAGTACAGTATTGTGGATTTTTGTCGTTTGTGGTCTTGTGATAAGTCTATATAAAGAATACTTATTTGTGATGTAAAACTTGTGTGGTGTCCATCTGTAGTGTTGTCACTTGATTACTGTATGTGTTCACAAATGCTTTACACACTGCCTCTGAGATAAGCCTGTCTGCTCGTGCCAAGCTACCAGGGGGGTGAACAGGGGTTATTTTAGGAGTGTACCCCCTTACCCTGACTAGACGCAAGGGTCTCTATTTGTCAAAGGTACTTACCTCTGCCAACTAGAGACCCCTAACTCTAACAGAGAGACTAAACAACCTACCGCAGCCATGACAGTACCTACAGCACATTTCTGCAAGGTGTGGAATGCACCATATCGTGCATGCCTCACCATGCACAAATAAAGGTGTGATTCCTCGTCGCACAAGATTTGGCCCCGTCAAGCACGCACCCCATGGCCAGATTTGTTTAGGGGTCCCAACGTCCCTGTTAGGGCCCCTTACCTGTATTTCCGCCACCCTTTTCATGGCGTGGATCCAGTCATGAAATAGGCAGTGGAAATGCAACTCGTAATATGCTCTGTGGAGCTGGCATCGGCACCACCAGTATATTCAGCCCCTTTGCAGACCACTGTTGCATCGGGTTCCTGGATCCCGGTACACAGCGATCTTTTGGCAGTCCCACCTCCACCATCGCGAAACGGCAGTTGGACCGCCACCATGAATACAGCAGTCCCAGGATCACCGTATGAGTAATAAGGCCCTTATAGGCACATGCATCAATGTAGGCTTTTGGGATTCCTTAATTGCGATTATTAAGGAATCGCAATTAAGGTATTTGCAAAAGCCTATGCATGTAGGAATTGCTATAAAATTAGCGATTCCCAAACATTCCTTAATTGTGACTCACAAATTGTGAGTCGCAATTAAGGAATGCCTTCCCATTTATTCCTATGGGCCTACAGGCCTATAGGAATGAATGGGAGATTGCATGCGCAATTTGCGAGTACCAATAGGTACTCGCATATTGCGCATGCAATTTCAAGGGTGCAAGGGTGTCAAAAGGACACCCTATGGCACCCCTGAAATTGAATTGTGCACACATGTTGTGCAAACACATGCCCCAAGGGCATGTGTGTGTGTAACCTACAACTTTGAAAAATGCACTTTAGTGCATTTTTCAAAGTTTTAGCAAATTACCATCAAGTTCAAATTTATGGTAATTTGCGCACCCTATTAGCAAAATCGCTATTTGCGATTTCATCATGCATTTCATTTAAGGAATCGCAATTTGTGATTCCTTAAATGCAATTGCAATTTAAGAAATCGCAATAAATTGCGATTTCTTAAATTATGAGAACCGTACAATTTCATGCATTGCAGAGGCCCTTTTTGCGGGTGGAAATGGACGATTTTTGCAAATCGCACCGTTTGCGCTCGCAAAAAAGGTTGATGCATGTGCCTGTTTGTAATCTCTACATTCCATATACTCTCTCAGATAGTGTGTTCATGGATTTGTAAAGTTCTTCTCATATGCTTACTGTGTCCTGTGAATGCGAGATTCACACATTTCAGTCTGTACTTCAGTATTCTGAAGAAGACTAAATCGCCTTTGAACCCTAGAAGAGTGAGGTTGTGCATTGTCTGAGGAGTGTCTCAATGTACAGGCACTGTCTATATTTCCAAACGCGCCTTCTAAATTTTCCCTTAACCTGGAACATTATTTCATCATCCTTGGATTTTAACGATGACTCTACGGAGTTTAATGTGACATCTGGGCTGCATACTGTTTGCCTATGCTGGACAGACATAATATAAAAAAAGGACATTTTTCAATAATAACATTTTGATAAAAGGGATTTAATGAAGTAAGATTCAAATCTAGAACTTATTAAATATAATGCATGAAAGAATTTTTTTGCTTGGCAATATATTTATTATGTTCCATTTTCACAGGACTGGGGCTGCGTTAAGAATTAGAAGTGGTAATAGGTGTACACCTTATTTGCTTTATTTCTACCCAGCACACTCAAAAATCCTGCATGGCTACTCATTCAGAAAATATAAGTTAGGCTCAGGGCTTTTCGAAGAATGCGCCACATATACCTTCTACCTCACACATGGGCCACATACATTAAGCTATGACAGCAGCATACAATTTTTCTAATTATTAGAGGTAAGCAAGCCATTTTAATATTAAGTTCAGTGTGGTATCTATTGGGTCTACTTGAGTACAATTATCTAGATTATTTAGAGGTAAACTATATATGTGAATGTATATTTTAAGAATTGTGTTGGTTGAAGGACTCTATGGGCCTCATTTACAATATTTTGCCATAGGGCAGTGCAGCAAGCCTTTCTGCTGCTCTGCGGCAAAAGATAAGGGCAGGAAGGAAGTGTATCTATCAAATGCAGCATATTCTTGTCCCCTTACCCTGTGTTGGCACTCAATTGGCTGCCATGCCCCAACGTAGGCACCCGTGCACCATAGTGCAAAGGTTTTTGAGCTGTGGTAAGGATTGTTTTTGTGCAGGAAGGTGCCCCTTTCTGCACAAAAACAATCAATGGAGGCGATTTCCTCCTTCTGTGAGTACTGCTGAATGCAGCATACATAGAAAGAGGAATAGACAAGGAGAAATAAAGCTATTTCTCCTAGTTGTGCCTCCCCTAAGCCTCCCCTGGGGAGGAGCAGGCTTTTGACGCATTCCCAGGTTTACAGATTGTTGTAAATCTGGGAATTTTCAAATGCCATGGGTGTTACGTGGGGACACCCACTGTAACGCCTTTCCATCACAGTGTGAGGCAATGCAGAGACTTGTGCTGCGTTGCCTCACACCATATCTACAAGGCCATGAAAAGCTATGCAGGGTGGCTTTACTTGGCCTTGTAGATATGGCACTGCAATAGGCGCTTCCAGAGTATCATTAAAAGTGACATTCCAAGGTGCAGGGGCCTTGTAAATGAGGCCCTATGACTGCAATGCAAGATGAAATTTATAAAGCGTAAAAGTACATTTTGATTTTCATCAGCTAAAACTATTTAAAACTTTATTGTTGAGATCTGGCTCGGTGTACTTAAAAGTGTATTGCATGCGTTCCTGAGCTTGTGGGAGAAGTGCTGAAGCATGGAAATATGGCTGATTTAGAAAATAAACAGTGAACCTTTGTAAATGGAGTGACAGAATGTCACTGCCAGAATCAATACCATTTGTGAGGGAAAGTACAGTGCTTAATTTGAGGTGAAGTTTGTAAGTGGGGCCCACTGCCACTCATTTTTGGGGACTGGCACTTATTTTTTCTCATTGCTCTTTGACTCGAGAGAGAAAAAGAAAACAGGCAGACAGAAGGAGGGAGAAACAAATGAAAGAAAGAAAGCAAGGGTGAAAAAGAATTGGAAAGAGGGTGATAAAAGGACCAAGAGTGTCTGGTGATGGGTGAAAATGACATGAGGTGGTTCAAGATGGTGCAGCCATGGTATTCAGCATTCCTGACATTTGATAGTGGCGTCCACGGGCTTTTGAGCAAAACTTTGGGCACCGACACTTATTGTTTCACAAATTAAGCAATAGGATAGGGGATAGGTCTGCAGAATAAGTAGAATCGCTTTTGTAACACTTCAGGCAGGACAAGGCCATTTTGTCTATCACAGATGTGCAACTGTAAAAAGATTGTGTTAGCTAGGTGCAAAGTAACTTTTTTGTCAGTGCTGCGAGTCTTGGTTTCTTTACTTAAAGGCAACCCTCTTCGCTACCTGTTTTGAGGAGCAATTACCATGATTAATACTTTGGGCCTATTTCTGATGTTACAGAATCGGGACCAACCGACCGCTGATCGGCAGTTCCAACGGCAGTGTTAGGATGCAACCTCACATGGTGTGGTCGCACACTCCAATTTCTCTATGAGAGTTTTGTGCTGTGGTCAGAAACCAGCCGCAATGTTAAATATAGCAGATGAGACCGCCGTGGTGGCGCTCGCATCGTGATTGCATGTGTGGGACCGCTGCCTTATAGGTGGGCGGTCCCATCCCCGAGACGATAGTGTAAGGACAGAAGTCCGTCCGCCATTGTAATGACCCCCATAGTGCCTATTGTATGCAAATACATTACAGAGCCACAAACATCCCACACTACCTCATTGAAATCTCTTTGACTGATCACCCTTACTACCCTGAAAGTCAAATGTAGATACGGTGACCATTATCAAATTCCAAATTAGGTCAAACCATGGAGCTGCAGTGGCAAAAGGCCTGAACAACCAAGATTATTTACAAGTAACCTCTACATGCCCCTGGCCAAACCTTTTCTATGACATTGTGCAATTCTCATTCTGAAATGTTTTTTCATGTTGCTGTTGTGTACAGGAGCCATTGATAGGTAGATAAGTAGTCTGCATGCACTTTGTGCCTCTACCATGTCATATACATTAGTTGCATTTTAAAGTACATACTACTTATAAATTCATAGTTTAATGCTATTAATTGGCATTATGATATCTTGATTTCTACTGAATACTCTGCACTTCAGATCACAGCCTTGAGTTTACTTATAATGCCCTACTAGTTTTACAGTAAATGCATTCCTGTTATTACGGAAATCAGTACATAGCTTATTATCATCCATTTAAAAATATATAGCAAATAACAAAGACAGAATAAATGACATTTTTGGGACTAAACATGGATAGAATAAAATAAATCTTCTGGGTTCTCAAGTCTCACATGCATCTCTTTACACACAAGCTGGACGGTGTACATTTAGGGTCCGATTCACAAAGGTAAACTTACACTTTTGTGGAAGTTTACTACTATTCGGTATTCAAAAAGGTAAACTCAGACCAAAAGTCTAACTTTACTCCTTTTCTGAATTCGCAAAGGTAAACTTAGACCCAAAGTCTAACTTTACTACTTTTTGATAGTCACAAACGTAAGTTACTACTAGTAAAGTTGTACTTTTGGATTAAGTTTACCTTTGTGAATACTGGGAAGTAGTAAAGTTAGACTTTTGGTCTAAATTTACCTTTTTGAGTAACGAAAAGTAGTAAAGTGAGACTTTTGGTTAAAGTTTACCTTAGTGAATACCAAAAAGTAGTAAACTTACACAAAAGTGCGTTTACCTTTGCAAATCGGGTCCATAGTGCTTGATGACATGGCACAAGCGTTAGCTTTCAATAAATAAAATGTTAGAAAAATTAGTTAACATTTAGCTAACTACTTACTTGGAGGAGCATATCTTACTGAATCACACTTAGGGGCCGATTATGAACGATGTTGGTCGGTAAGCCTCTGCCAGCTAGTCAGAAGTTTTCTGACTGCAGTCGGAGGCTTTGCAATCGACAGGGTCGGTTTGCAATCCGAGCTCCAAATTACACTGTGGCAGTCGGATCGTAAACAGTCTGGTCATTCTGACGCAGTTCCGATTGGCTCTCAGAGTCTTTTTGCCAGTGGGACCCACACCATAATCCCCTATGGAAGGCGTTTCCGCTGTCGGGATTTCGATGTCTGTTTCCCACAGCCTTCCCAGGCTGGCCTTTCTGACAAAGAAAGACAGTCGGAAAGCAACTTTGGGGGCACCTATCCGGGCTCCCTTGCCTCCGCAGCTTATCGTTGGTGGCCGAGGGGTCATCTAGGGTGCCCCTCTGTAGACACCTGCACAATGTAACAGGCACCATGGGGTGCCTGCCACAGGGTGCAGAGTTTTACACAACCCCATTTCTCTATGGGATCCTGAATTTTGGCCGGTTTACGGACATAACACAAGCTTCCGTAGAGAAATGGGAGTATGCGGCCGAACAGTGTTCGGTCACACCGTAATCAGGTTGTCGAACTACCGACCGGTGCTCAGTCAGTCCCGACACCGCAACGGTGTGGGTCGGAGGCAACTCCGACCCACATCGTAATAAGCCCCTTAGTCTGGCTTTTGCCCACAGCAAAGTAGCAATATAGTTTTAATTGAGGTGAGGGAAGTAGTTAAGTGGAGCCTCCACATGGGTAAAAATGTTGTATTGTTTGTGTTGGACTTGTTAGCAGCTTTTGACACCGTCTCCCAAACCATCTTCCCCAGCATTTGTCTGAACTGAACCAATCATTGAAGGCCAGATCCTGTCTGTTCAGGATTATGTTTTTCTTCACACCTTGAAAACGTTCCTGGATTTCCTTCCTGGGATTGCTTGTTAGACAGTCGTTCATGCCTTGATAACAACATCATTATGCCAACATTATCTAACTCGGCCTCCAGAAGAGATGAATTAAGACACTTTAATGGTTCAGAACACTGCTGCCTTTTAATTTTTAGCATTCCCATGAGTGTGGTATGTCACTTCTATTATGAGAAAAATTGATCAGAATAGAATGTTAAATGTCCTACATAGAATGGTGTTCTTTGAAGGTGGGTTAGGAGTTGTATAGAACAGCTTTGTGGTTAGGGTACAAAATGTTGATAGAAGAGGGATTGGGACTTGGAGAGAGCAGCTCTATGGGTGAGGTGTTTATAATAAATAGCTCCTGCCTCAAACATTTGAAGCTGTTCTTATTCTTACATGACAGGAGGCTGTATCTCAACATCTGCACACTCTCCATTGGCTTCCTATCAAAAAGTGATCTATTTTTAACGTTTTTAAGATTATGCTGAGAGCTTTTTAGGAGAGGGTCCTGAAATACTTTGGGTCTGACTTTGATCTCGGCGGATGGGCTACTCCGTCACGATACCAGTGACGGATATCTCGTCTGCCGAAATATAAATCCCACAGGATATAAAGGAATTTATATTTTGCCATACGGGATATCTCTCACTATTGTGATGGAGTAACCCAGCTGCCGAGATCTAAATCAGACCCTTAAACAATAGAACCGCGCAATATTTTCCATCTATCTCTTCGATATTTATTGGGCTTGGAGGTTAAGGTTCCACCTTTTAGATTAGGTTAGGACAGGAGGGAGCTCCTTTTGCATTTTGTCAAGTAAAGAGTGGAATTTTTACCTCTCTGGCCATTGCACTGAAATCCGCTTTTAGGAAAGCTCTTAAAACCTATCTCTTTGCTTCCCGTTAGGAGGAGATCCACTGCAGACTTAGCTCCGGGAAACTCTGTGGAGTAGTTGTGTGCTCTATAAACTGTTCCTTCATGCATTCATAAACGTGATTTGTTGTACACAAATCATGTAATTGCAATGCAGCTGCAGTGAGCACTTCATTCAAGGACATTATGGACACTATTTCTAGTACTGAAATTTTGTGTCATGGTCAAATGCATTATGAGTGCTGTAATCTTGCTTTACCGCAATTTAACTAATTCAAATAATAAAACGGAAAGAAAATATTTAAATTTTATGATTATTTTTTGTTTGCAATAATTCTTTATTGAACATTTTGGTCATTGCTTTACCATTTCACAGTGATCTCTCCAAAACAAGATGTTAAAGAAAATAAATCATACAGAAGGAACAAAACCAAAAACAATTGCAACAGGTTTTGTAAAGTATCTAATGTTTAAGGTAATAATCCGTAAAGGTAGTCCTTGGTACCGATAATATAGTACTCCATGAGTCCATATTATATATAGCATACAACATAATTAAAGCAGACGGATACATTTAAGACATGAGAAACATGGAAATCATAACGTTGATCACCTCTCCCTACATGCCCCTTGGCAGAGATCTCTTGTGTTGATTTTGTTCTCCCTCTATTCATCACCTTGCCCACCCAGTTCTGTTTTAGTTTCAGGCCACAGATCCCCACAACCCCACTTGCTGAGTATTCTCATAAGTCTCACATCTCCTGCAATTCCAATATATCCCATGAACTACTCATATCCAGATAGGTTTCAAACATGTGTTTCATTGTGAGTAGCCCTGGCATGACCCCTAGCAAGATACTATCCCATGGTAATCTACTAAACAGTGGTAATGGTATAACATATTGTTGTGGTAGAAATTAATTGTATCTCATTGATTATATCTTCCATTTTATGCATCATTCTCTCTTGGGAGGTGAGCCGCTTCTGCTGTCATGTATCTTTTCTCTGTTCAAAATCCAAAAATGGACTCTATAATGTACCAAGTTGTTCATTGGCTGTATATACAATCCTCTCACATGAGGATATCCTGCACATTTCTGTAATCTATTCCTCTAGTTTCAGTATAGAAGCAACCCACCTGTGTCATATGAGACATATCCTAGCTGTTTCAAGTGCTGTCGCATGCCACCTAATATTATGGTTGTTCAGGCCTATGATATCCATTAAGCCATGTAAGACTGATAGAAGTATTGATGGTAGAATATGTAAGTTTAATGTGGTGTCTAACTAGCACCAGAAATCTGTCCAGTAAGCCTGTATGGTAATACAGTGTCAAAATATGTGTAGATTATTGCATCCCTGTTGTTTGCATCTGCAAGATTCACTGTGTGTTAATAGTCCTGCCCTGTGAAAAGTTTGGGGAGACCAATGCCAGTAATTGAAAATTTTGAAGTATAAAAAGATTAACCTAACTTCTTTGACAAACTTGTCATGAGTAGTCAATAAATCTAACCAGTCTACTGTAGAGTATTGTTTTCCCAGTGAGTTTTGCCAGCCATTATGTGTTTTTTTAATGTGGAAGAGGAAAAGACATGGATAGTTAGTAGGCCTTATGGGCCAGATATCCCGCCTTTAAAATTCCCCCATGCTATAAGATATATTCTGATGGGCAAAGTCTGTAATTTAACTGGGCTTAGTGGAATGATTCATGCCCTCCGGGGAACTGGAAGAATTTGGTGGCTCCACATTACTTTTGTAACGTGGAGTGCTGGCCAAATTCCGTCAATCGTCCAGTGGCAGTATTTTTTACCTTTGAGGCTCCAGAAATGTGAGCTCCTATTCTTTTTTTTCAATGGATTGGTTATCCACCCATGTAATATTGGCGGTGTCAAGAGCTAAGCATTTTTATGTAGTCTAGGATCAATGCCCAAATGCATGGATCCAATTTACAAGTGTGCCAGTGGTAACAGGGTCAAGTAATTTAGGTGGCAGGCGAGCGGTGTGGCGGGGTCTTGCTGCGGTGTGTCTTTGAAAGGCAGCAGTGCCTTTGACAGATGCACTGCAATGGGAATGCCACACAGTGTTCCTGCATGGCATCGACTTGGAAGTCAATGCTGTGCAGGAACCTGGGTGCGAGCAAACAGGGGGGCACATGTTGTGCTTCCTTGCATGCATCACTAGGCTGAGGGGGCACAAGGGGCCCTGTAGGGCTCCCTTTGATACAGCCCCTCCAACCTTTTCCTGGAGGAAAGACTTCCATAAAACCACTGGTGATCCTTAAACTTGTAAAATGCATGGCGATGCCACAGCAGCATCACCTGCATATTACATAGCCCCTGACTGAAGAAGCCACCACCAGGGAACGGCGATTCCCTGGTGGAATGGCAGTCCAATTATGGTCTGACCGCCCAAGTCATTATAGGGCGGTCGGACCAACGGTGCGGTGATGTCGGGACCACCACCGATGAGCCACCATAGGTCTGGTGGTCCGAGGACCACCAGACGTGTAATTAGACCCTAAATGTCTCTTTAACACAAATCAAACCAACATGCATATCAGACAGGGTAACATTCCAAACACATATTTATATCGTGGGGGCCATAGTCATTTTAGTCAGCTGTTTCAAAACCCCAGAGAGATAAATTAAGGTGTCTCCAGCATGTCTTCTCACTTTTTGTAAAGAGTATCAGGGGGTCCAAATTGCTGCTTATCATATTTTCTAGTCCTCAATTAAGTATGGTACCTAGATAATTTATTCCATTTGACATCCACCTCAGTGCATTACCACATAAGCCGCCCCTGGTTATATAAAGCCAGTAACTCACACTTGTACTAGTTGATCTTATACCAAGAGAGCAGGGAAATCATCTGTATTAGTGACATCAGTGTTGGAAGAGACATGCTTGTACTAATAAATGTCAACAGAATGTCGCCAGCAAATAACATGGTCTTTCCATGCCCTATTTGTGTGTATGTGTTACCACTGGTCGCCTAGATGTTCATATCACCACTGACTGAGAATCTAGCACTAGCAAGAAAAGGAAGGGAGAAATTGGACATCCTTGCCCTTTCCTGTCTGAATTGCAAACTCTCTGAAAAAGGAGGTTGCCACAGTTTATATAGTCTAGAGGCTGTTTGTAAAGCCATTTCATTTTAAGTTTAAAGTCTTCCTCAAGGCCTGCTATATGTAGAGTTCTAAACATGTACCACCCCTCAATGCGGTCAAACACTTAATTTGCATCTAGCGATACTGCTATGGCATCTTTGGGGGAGTCTCGTGAAAACCTTAGTAGGTGGATTAGGATTAATGTTTGCATGTGATTCCGTGAGGATCAACAAGAAGCAAAGCCCACATGTGTGTTGTGTGTCATGGAAGGGATTTTTCACAGCCTAGTAGCCAATATTTAAACTACATTTTAAATGTCAAGATTAATTAGGGATATCAACTGGCAGCTGCCACAGTCTCATAGGACTTTTCCTTCCTTAGGAATTAAAGAAATGATCGCTTTATTGGTGGCACATCCCAATTAACCTGTTACTTCAACTTCTTTGCAGACAGCATATAATGTTTATAATGTTGGGGTTAACAATGGTGAGCCCCCTGTCTAAAATTCAGCCAGGAATTCATCTTATCACAGTGATTCACAAGTAGGACTTCTGAATTTCTTCTAAAATTATTTCTCCCGCAAGGAGGAATCTTCCCTCCAGTGAGAGTTACTCCATTTTCAGAGAGCTTAAAAAATTGTCCTCTGCAGTTTCTGTATCTTTCACCTTTGGGCTGTACACTTTCTCATAAAGAGAATCAAACGCCTTCACTATCACTATCGAAAAAGCTTAGAGTAAAGCCAGTAGAATTGTATATGGTCGGTATGGCCATCGGTGATTCTCTCTGTGTTAATTGATATGTGAGCTATTGCTCAACCTCCTCTCCCCTTTCAAAGTTTGTACCATGTCATTTTCACCACTGCCAATTATGCTTTAGCCCTAAAAGAGTTGTTCACTTCTGTTCTTCCCCTTCCAACTGTTTCCTCAGTTCAAGGGATGATCTAGCACTGAGTATTGCACTGAGAGTTGTTTCTATCAATGGCTCCACTTGACATTGTTCATTTCTGACTTCTCTTGTTGCTGTGGCTAGGTATTCCATGAATAATTCTCTTTGTCTTTACTTTTCTTCCACCCCCACTGTTTGTGCTGCTATATCAGGGGAATCATTTTCTACTTTATGTACTCTCATCAGGATCACAGCTTTTCTTTCTCTGCTAGGCTTTTATATTTAGATGACTGTCATTATTATTCTTGGGGTCAATTGGACCTGTCTTGTCTAGCAATAGATCTATCACCATGTTCCAGTCTCCTTATAAAATTCCTCTAGGTGATTTAAATTCAGTCAATAGTCTTGTTATTTTGGTACAGAAGTCTTGTTTATCAGAGTCTTGGTATATATTGAACCTATTATTAAATTCATACCCATAACTTTGATTTTGATTAACACGTGTTGATTTACTCTTCAGTGCCCAGAGGTGGTAATATGTGATTATCTGTGGCATTGATAAAACTAGCCAGTGTGTGGCCTGTGGTAGTGGTAAACAGAGAGGAGAGTGTGTGAACATTTTACAAGGCAATAATTTGCAATTATTAGTCAATTGTTAGAACCGGCGGTCTCTAGTTGGCAGAGGTATACACTTCTGACAAATAGGGACCTACCAACTCTAGTCAGGGAAAGGGGATTACACACTCAGATAACCCCTGCTACCCCCGTGGTAGCTTGGCAGAGCAGACAGGCTTATCTCAGAGGCAGTGTGTTAAGCATTTATGACCACATACAGTAATAAAGTGAATACACTACAGATGGACACGACACAGAAGTTATTATAAAAATAGTATTTTTTATATAAGGCTTAGCACAAGACCAAATAACGACAAAATATACCACAGACTTAATAAATACTCTTTGGAAGGAAAAATAATAGTTCAAGTAAGGTTTCTTCTTGGCAAATAGTTCTTTAGCAAAGTATTCTTCTGAGCACAGTTCTTTGGCAACAATGTAACCCCCACAGGAGTCACACGACGTCGAGTCTACAAGATTCCCAAGGTTCGGCGTCGACCGCGAGGAGCGCTACGTCAAGCCTGGAGTCGCAACAGACCCCACAAGTACAGTACCTTGAGAAACGAAGAAAACGATGATCCACGGCGTCGAGATGTCGGCGTCGAGGTCGGCGTCGATCGTGCCTCGGAGTCGGGTCAATCCGCAGCGGCGTCGAGGGATGTCGGGCCGGAGCAGCGCTCACGGCGTCGAGAAGGCGTCGAGTCGATGCGATCAGCAGCGGCGTCGGGACGGGATCGCTTGGAGGTAGAGCCGATACTCACTCCTCACTGGCGTCGATACCGGCGTCGAGACGGGGTCACTTGGAGCCGGGGCCGATACCCACTGCTCACTGGCGTTGCTGCTGGCGTCGAGACTGCAGATTTTCCCTTGTGTACTGGAAACAACACTTTCCAGCAATTCAGCAATTCAGTAGATGGTGAAGTCCTTTGGCCCTGTGACTTCAACAGGAGACTGGCACTCTTCCAGTCCTTGGAGATTTTCTAGCAAGTGTTTAGAGAGTACACACCAAGTTCCTCTCTCCTTGTTCCTTGGCAAAAATAAAGAAGCAGCTTTCAGGTTCCTCCACAGCAAAGCAGCACTCTGGCAGAAAGGGGAGGCAAGTCCTTAGATCAGCAGGCTTCTTGTCCTTGGTACAGGTTTCCTTGTCAGAAGTGATCTGAGTTCTTGGTTCAGGGGTCCTTCTCTTATACCCCTTTTTCCCTTTGTTCCCTTTGTCCAAGCAGGGAGATTCCCACCATCTCAGGTTTGTTGTGGGTGTTGCCAGGCAGAGGCACCTGGCCTATTCACGGGGCAGGGCAGAGTCCTCAGCCGCCCAGCAGGAGGCGGAGCCAGTATTGTCACTGGTAGGAGCAGGGCTATCAGTCGCCCAGCAGGAGGCGGGGCCAGTATTGTGTCAGGCAGGGCAGGCTACTCTTCCCTCACTCTACGTGTAAACGCCCCATTCACCCCACACTGACTCACTCAGACCTCTGGAGCCACCCAGCCCCTGACACACACACCAAACCAGCAGAGACCGGTAGATAGTTGGACAAGAAAATAGCCACTTTCTAAAAGTGCTATTTTCAAACATAGAATTTAAAAACCATCCATCCTAAAGGGTGTGTTATTAAATTCTGAGTTCAGGGATACTAAACTCGACTTGCTACCATGCTCCCTGAGTCAGATAGATTATAATGGAGTTAATAATCAGTCTGCCCAGTCTGGCCTATTGGAGGCAGGTAGCCCTTCAATAGTGAAAAACGAAAATGGCTGTAATTCACTATTAGGTCATGCCACACACATCAGGGCATGACCTACCTTTTACCAACAATGCACCCTGCCCTAGGGCCTACCATAGAGGTGTCTGAAATGTGGCAAAGGGAAGGTTTAGAGACTGGTAAGTAGGTTTCCTTACCAATTCGACGTGGCAGTCAGGGACTGCACGCAGGCGCCGCGGTGGCAGGCCTGAGACACATTTTGCACGCTGCTTCTGTGGGTGGCACAACCAGTGCTGCAAGCCCACCCGCAGCAGTTAACTTACACGCCCTTGGCACGCGCAGTGCACTAGACTAGGGTCTGAACAGTAAGTCAACCAAGCCAATCATGGTAACACCAATCAACGTAACAATTTAGCATAGGGAGCACTTGCACTGCGGCACTGATCAGCAGTGGCACAGTGCCCAAAGCAATAATCCAGCAAAAACATCGTAAACAGAGGAGGCAACAGAAAAAAATGGAGGAGAGACTCATGCCAATGATGCCAGGTCTAACACGTGTCCCCTCCAGCTGAAATGTGGGGAGAACTACCCTTCACCCAGGGAGTCCTCATCACTAAGGCGGAAAAATCTGGACAGACCATCAGCATTGGCGTGATCTGTACCAGGGCGGTGTTCCACCGTAAAGTCCATCCCCTGTAGGGAAATGGACCACCTCAACAGCTTTGGGTTCTCACCCCTCATCTGCATTAACCATCTGAGGGGCCTGTGGTCCGTCTGAACCCGGAAGTGAGACCCAAACAAGTAGGGTCTTAGCTTCTTCAGCGCCCAGACCACAGCAAATGCCTCACGCTCTATCGCACTCCACCTTTGTTCCCTGGGAAGTAACCTCCGGCTGATGAAGGCTACAGGTAAGTCTCGGCCCTCCTCATTCATCTGTGCTAGAACAGCCCCCACACCATGCTCTGAAGCGTCCGTCTGGACAATGAATTCTTTTGAAAAGTCGGGTGCCTGGAGGACCGGTGCTGTACACATTGCAGTTTTCAGGGTGTCAAAGGCTTTCTGACAGGCGTCAGTCCAGATCACAAGTCTCGGCTGCTTCCGGGAAGTCAGCGAGGTCAAGGGGTGCACGATGTTGCCATACCCCTTGACAAACCTCCTGTAGTAACCCGTGAGACCCAAGAAGGCTCTCACCTGAGTCTGGGTTTTGGGCGGTTCCCAAGCCAGGATGGTATCTATCTTGGGTTGCAGGGGGGCCACCTTGCCACTCCCTACTTGGTGCCCCAAGTACACCACTGAACCCTGCCCAATCTGGCACTTACTAGCCTTGATTGTGAGGCCTGCTCTGCGCAGGGCCAACAACACTTCCTGGAGGTGGCGCAAGTGTTCCTCCCAGCTGGCGCTGAACACTGCTATATCGTCCAGGTAGGCGGCGCTGAAATCTTCCAGCCCGGCCAATACCTGGTTAACCAACCTCTGGAATGTGGCAGGGGCATTCTTCATCCCAAAGGGCATCACCCGGAACTGGTAGTGCCCATCTGGTGTGGAGAATGCAGACCTCTCTTTTGCCCCATCAGTCAAGGCGATCTGCCAGTACCCAGACGTTAGATCAAACGTACTAAGGTACCGGGCAGCCCCCAACCGATCGATGAGCTCATCAGCTCTGGGGATGGGGTGCGCGTCAGTCTTGGTGACCGAATTGAGTCCTCGGTAATCCA
Organism: Triturus cristatus; assembly: GCF_964204655.1. Taxonomy (NCBI): domain Eukaryota; kingdom Metazoa; phylum Chordata; class Amphibia; order Caudata; family Salamandridae; genus Triturus; species Triturus cristatus. Next base: position 1,579,666,230 of record NC_140590.1, read on the forward strand.
CACAGAACCGAAGTTCTGGTGAAGCACCAGGCGCTGCAGCCTTTGGGACCAAGACCACTGGGCTGGCCCAAGGACTGCTAGAGGACTCAACCACCCCTAAGGCAAACATCTTGGAGACCTCCTCCTTGATGTATGCTCTGACCTTGTCAGTCACCCTGTAGGCCTTGTGCCTCACAGGAGGGCTGTCCCCAGTGTCCACATCATGGACACACCACTGAGTGACACCAGGGATCAAGGAGAACAGATCAGGGAATTGTACCAACAGATGGCGACAATCTTGCTGCTGCTCAGGGGTCAGTGTGTCAGAGAGGACAACACCATCCACTGACCCATCTTTTTCTTTCGCACACAGGAGGTCAGGAAGAGGCTCACTCTCCTCCTCCATCCCAGCATCTGTGGCAAGGAGCATGCCCACTTCGGACCTGTCTAAGTGGGGCTTTAACCGGTTGACATGCAGGACCCTTAAGGGGTTCCTGGGAGACTTCAAGTCCACCAAGTAGGTGACATCGCTCTTCTTCTCCACAACCTCAAACGGTCCAGTCCACCTGTCCTTGAGCGCACAAGGTTCCACAGGGGCCATGACCCAAACTTTCTGACCAGGTTGAAGCTCAACCAGAGTGGCATTCTGATCGTACCACCGCTTCATCTCTTCCTGGCTGGCCTCCAGATTTGCCTGAGCAAGATCTCTGAAGCGCCGAGTCTGGTTCCTAAAGGCCAGCATGTAACTATATACATCCTGGGGAGGTTTCCTGGGAGATTGCTCCCAGCCTTCTTTGACCAGACTCAAAGGTCCTCTTACCGGGTGACCATACAAAAGCTCAAAGGGGCTGAACCCTAGAGACTTCTGTGGCACCTCACGGTAAGCAAACAGCAGGCATGGCAAGAGGACGTCCCATTTACGCCTCATTGGTTCTTCAAGACCCATGATCATGCCTTTTAGGGTCCGGTTGAATCTCTCAACCAGCCCATTACCTTGAGGGTGGTAAGGAGTGGTAAACTTGTAGGTTACCCCACACTCCTTCCACAGAGACTTCATATAATTCGAAATGAAGTTGGTGCCCCGGTCTGACACCACCTCTCTGGGGAACCCCATGCGGGAGAAAACACCCATCAGTGCCCGTCCCACCACGGGGGCCGTCACTGTTCGGAGAGGGATGGCTTCCGGGTACCGGGTGGCATGGTCCACCAAGACCAGGATAAACCTGTTGCCCATGGCTGTCTTGGGGTCCAGTGGCCCCACAATGTCAATTCCCACTCGCTCAAAGGGGGTACTGACGACGGGAAAAGGTTGGAGGGGAGCCTTCTGCTTCCGCCCACTTTTCCCACTTGCCTGGCAAGTTTGACATGTCCTACAATGGATATCTGAATCCCTTCTCATCTGGGGCCAATAAAAATGGGTGACAAGCCTGTCATAGGTCTTGTCCTGCCCCAGATGTCCAGCTAACGGAACGTCATGAGCCAACCCCAGTAGGAAGGCTCTGAAGCGCTGGGGTACCACCAGCACACGGGCTGACCCAGGTTCAGCAGCCTTAGGCTCGCTATACAGGAGGTCGTTCTCCCAGTAGACCCAATGTGATCCTGACTGATCACCTGCCGTTTGGGCTGAGGCCTGCTGCCTCATACCCACAAGAGAAGGGCACACTTTCTGTTCAGCACAAAATTCCTCCCTGGAGGGACCACCATCCTGCTGCCAATGGGTCAGCTCGGGCAGGTCTCCCAGTTCGGCCACTTGTTCTCCTGTCGGTTCCAGGGCATCCCCCTCAGGGTCTGCTCCCTCCTGGACCGCGGGAACGATGGGGGACGGTTTCCCGCGCCCCCTGCCTCTTCTCTTCACGGTTGGGACCTGGGCCATACTTCCAGGCTCCGGGCCCCCATCAACACCCTTACTGACTGACATGGACCGGGTGGTCGCACACACCCACTCAGGCAGACCCAACATTTCCAGATGCGCTTTTCTCTCCACCTTAGCCCAAGGGGAGTCCTCCAGATCATTGCCCAAGAGACAATCAACAGGCATGGCGGGCCTCACAGCAACCTGAAGAGTACCTGAGACCCCCCCCACTCAAAAGGAACTTGAGCTACCTCACACTGACTCTGTGAGTTGTCAGCAGCTACAACGGGGTAGAATGCATGCGGGACCACCTGCTCTCTGGACACCAAGTGACACTTGACAGCTGTCACACTCGCTCCGGTGTCTCTGAGAGCTTCCACCCTATGGCCATTAATGGTCACCCACTGCCTATATTTCTTAGTGTTACTAGGCAGAGGGGTTGGAGGGACCATTTCCACGTCTCCTAAAGAGACCAGGGACATTTCTGCGGGACCCCACCCACCGGGGGCACCCATCTCCTCCCCTCCCAGGGCTACACTCGCTACCTGACGAGGGGGTGCACGCGGCGGTGCATTCGAATCCTTCATGGGACACTGGGGATCATAATAACGGTGTCCCACCTGCTTACAGGCATAGCAGGTCATGGGGCCCCTGTGAACAGGTTTACCTGTCGGGGCCTCTGGCTTCTTTACAGGGGGAGGCTGGGAACCCTTCCCTTGGTTCCCTTGGGGACTACTTTGGGGCCCTTTCTGAAACTCCCTCTGTTTACCCCTGTCCCCCCCACTCTTCTGCTGGGGACCCTGCCCACCCTTGGCTGAGTCTCCCACTGGACCCTTGTGGACCCTGGTACTGACCCAGCGGTCCGCCTCCTCAGCAAGTTTTCTAGGGTTAGATAGCTTGCTGTCAACAAGGTGCTGGCGTAGCTCTGGAAAACAGTTATTAGACAAGTGCTCCCAAGCAAACAAATCATAAAGAGCATCATAACTATCAACCTTGCTACCCTTTATCCAACCATCCATGGTTCTGCAGAAAAAAGACACATATTCAACCCACGTAGTACCAGGCAACTTCTTACATTCTCTAAAGGTTTGTCTGTACTTTTCTGGAGTTAAGCCATATCTCAGCATTAAAGCATCTTTCATATGAGTATAAGACATCCTATCCTCAGCAGGAAGGCTCAACAAGGTATCTCTCCCCTCGTTTGTAAAGCGGCTCCACAACCCCGTTCCCCAATCCTTCTCAGGGACCCGGTGGGCCAACAATGCTAACTCATACGCTTTAAACCATTGGCTAATATCTTCATTCTTACTGTAATCTTTGATCACATCCTTAGGAAAATAAAACCTACTTTCTGCAGGCACGGATGGAGTGCTGCCACCAGAGGGATTCAACTCTAAACTCTTAGTTTTAAGCTCCATCTCCCTCACCATCTTCTCACGTTCAAACGCTAATTTTTCTCTCTCAAAATCTAATCTTTTGCTCTCCATTTCAGCTTCTCTCTTGCTTCTCGCATTCTCTAATTCCAACTGCCCTCCTAATTTAAGTTTTGCCATTTCTAACTTGTACCCCCTCTCCTTCTCCCTGTCTTCTAATTCTTCGGGGGAAAGGCTCCTAGAGGACGCACTACTGCCTGGAGATGACACTGGCCCACCTGTGGGCTCTTCCTCTTCCTCTTCTTCTTCCTCTTCCGGTACCACCACCGGATCAGAGGGATTTCTGGCCTCTAACCAGGCCTTCAGCGCTTTGAGGAAGCCCTCTTTCTTTGAGACACCTGCGGTAGGAACTTTAAACTGCTTGCAAAATCCTTTCAGATCTTTTAGCGTGTAGGAATCTATCTTCTCCTTATCGAATTCCCCCACAACATTCTCCACAGGTGTAGCAGCTCCGGCATTCTCCATGGTAAAAACTGGCAGTGTTTAAGAAAATAAGCTCCAGGAAAGCGGAGAACAAAAATAGAATATCCTACCAAACAGACTGTGGCTGCGTTATGGTCTGCTTTCACTATGTAGCGTACACTAATCACTGCACATGAGTCATAAATGCAAAGTTCAATCCTCACCGCTGACCACCAATGTTAGAACCGGCGGTCTCTAGTTGGCAGAGGTATACACTTCTGACAAATAGGGACCTACCAACTCTAGTCAGGGAAAGGGGATTACACACTCAGATAACCCCTGCTACCCCCGTGGTAGCTTGGCAGAGCAGACAGGCTTATCTCAGAGGCAGTGTGTTAAGCATTTATGACCACATACAGTAATAAAGTGAATACACTACAGATGGACACGACACAGAAGTTATTATAAAAATAGTATTTTTTATATAAGGCTTAGCACAAGACCAAATAACGACAAAATATACCACAGACTTAATAAATACTCTTTGGAAGGAAAAATAATAGTTCAAGTAAGGTTTCTTCTTGGCAAATAGTTCTTTAGCAAAGTATTCTTCTGAGCACAGTTCTTTGGCAACAATGTAACCCCCACAGGAGTCACACGACGTCGAGTCTACAAGATTCCCAAGGTTCGGCGTCGACCGCGAGGAGCGCTACGTCAAGCCTGGAGTCGCAACAGACCCCACAAGTACAGTACCTTGAGAAACGAAGAAAACGATGATCCACGGCGTCGAGATGTCGGCGTCGAGGTCGGCGTCGATCGTGCCTCGGAGTCGGGTCAATCCGCAGCGGCGTCGAGGGATGTCGGGCCGGAGCAGCGCTCACGGCGTCGAGAAGGCGTCGAGTCGATGCGATCAGCAGCGGCGTCGGGACGGGATCGCTTGGAGGTAGAGCCGATACTCACTCCTCACTGGCGTCGATACCGGCGTCGAGACGGGGTCACTTGGAGCCGGGGCCGATACCCACTGCTCACTGGCGTTGCTGCTGGCGTCGAGACTGCAGATTTTCCCTTGTGTACTGGAAACAACACTTTCCAGCAATTCAGCAATTCAGTAGATGGTGAAGTCCTTTGGCCCTGTGACTTCAACAGGAGACTGGCACTCTTCCAGTCCTTGGAGATTTTCTAGCAAGTGTTTAGAGAGTACACACCAAGTTCCTCTCTCCTTGTTCCTTGGCAAAAATAAAGAAGCAGCTTTCAGGTTCCTCCACAGCAAAGCAGCACTCTGGCAGAAAGGGGAGGCAAGTCCTTAGATCAGCAGGCTTCTTGTCCTTGGTACAGGTTTCCTTGTCAGAAGTGATCTGAGTTCTTGGTTCAGGGGTCCTTCTCTTATACCCCTTTTTCCCTTTGTTCCCTTTGTCCAAGCAGGGAGATTCCCACCATCTCAGGTTTGTTGTGGGTGTTGCCAGGCAGAGGCACCTGGCCTATTCACGGGGCAGGGCAGAGTCCTCAGCCGCCCAGCAGGAGGCGGAGCCAGTATTGTCACTGGTAGGAGCAGGGCTATCAGTCGCCCAGCAGGAGGCGGGGCCAGTATTGTGTCAGGCAGGGCAGGCTACTCTTCCCTCACTCTACGTGTAAACGCCCCATTCACCCCACACTGACTCACTCAGACCTCTGGAGCCACCCAGCCCCTGACACACACACCAAACCAGCAGAGACCGGTAGATAGTTGGACAAGAAAATAGCCACTTTCTAAAAGTGCTATTTTCAAACATAGAATTTAAAAACCATCCATCCTAAAGGGTGTGTTATTAAATTCTGAGTTCAGGGATACTAAACTCGACTTGCTACCATGCTCCCTGAGTCAGATAGATTATAATGGAGTTAATAATCAGTCTGCCCAGTCCGGCCTATTGGAGGCAGGTAGCCCTTCAATAGTGAAAAACGAAAATGGCTGTAATTCACTATTAGGTCATGCCACACACATCAGGGCATGACCTACCTTTTACCAACAATGCACCCTGCCCTAGGGCCTACCATAGAGGTGTCTGAAATGTGGCAAAGGGAAGGTTTAGAGACTGGTAAGTAGGTTTCCTTACCAATTCGACGTGGCAGTCAGGGACTGCACGCAGGCGCCGCGGTGGCAGGCCTGAGACACATTTTGCACGCTGCTTCTGTGGGTGGCACAACCAGTGCTGCAAGCCCACCCGCAGCAGTTAACTTACACGCCCTTGGCACGCGCAGTGCACTAGACTAGGGTCTGAACAGTAAGTCAACCAAGCCAATCATGGTAACACCAATCAACGTAACAATTTAGCATAGGGAGCACTTGCACTGCGGCACTGATCAGCAGTGGCACAGTGCCCAAAGCAATAATCCAGCAAAAACATCGTAAACAGAGGAGGCAACAGAAAAAAATGGAGGAGAGACTCATGCCAATGATGCCAGGTCTAACATCAATGAATTACATTTTTTATCATGTTTACATGGAACATGTTAGCTACATTTGAAAAAAAGTATATTGAAAATGTAGTGCTATCTGAACTTTAAAAACAACAACCCTTACAACATATTCCAAATGAACACTCACCAGGAGCGTAGCATGGTTTAGGTCACCACATCAAGGAAAAAATAAGAATGAAGGATCAGACAGTGAAAAGATGGAGCTAGATTATTGAAGACAACCTCAGTCAGTGTGTGTGTGTGTGTGTGTTTGCGCGCACATGTGGGTGTGGCACCAGTCTTGTTATAACAACTGTCATGAGACATGAGTGATTAGCAGTGATGTTGTTGTTTGCAGTTGTACTTACCCTAACATCTGGTGTTGTTCACAATATTGACAGTGTCAGTGCCATCGATTCTACCTAACATTTTAAGGCCAATCACTGTTGAAACCTGTTGGGTTTCTGGCTCACCAGCTGTTGCCAAAGCAGCCCACAGATTCGGTGCTCCGTCTCCTTAGTGCTCCGCTTGTAATCAAGCAACCTGTTATTAAATTTCTCCAGAGTCCTGCAAGTGGGTGCAATTAAACTGAATTTGTCAAGGGCTCCTCTTCACGAGGCAGCTGTCCTTGTCCGTGGGAGCTTTGATGTGACACGTTCATCTTCCCCCTGTTCTGGGATCTCAATGATCAAAATTTCCTCCTCCTCTTCCTGGATGAACTTCAGCTTTTTCTTTCTGTTACTCCCCACAATACGCCATCCTCGCTTGTGCAGATATTAATTATGGGCTCTTTGCTTGCCATATTACAATGTTACCAGGATACATTTTGAAATTCCTGTGCAATGTTTATATAATTCATTTACGTGTTTCTTCTATTCACTGCAACACTCTCCTTGTGATGCACTAACAAAGCATAGTAAATATGACACAGTATTTAAAAACATATTTGCAGACATAGTGCTAAAAATGTTTAATGCAAAGAAATGCAGCATCAACTCTTGTAAATCTGGGTATAGATCTTACCTTCACTACATAAAAGAATAAAGTATACAACTCATATTTGAGCAAGCCATAGACAGAAATATAAAGATATATAAACTGAATGTAGACATGACCATGTATCCAGAAATGCAAAACGATAAATATGATTTCTTGCAAACATACATGGTAATATTTTGTGTACTCTCCTTGACATGTCAAGAACTATGCATGACACTAAAGCACCCTCTCTGATGGATCTGCTCCTTCCTATATGGAAGGATATAGTCAGTCAGCCTGACTTCATTCACCTCGGATGCCTGCAACCTCATTTGTGGTGTTTCGCAAGGAACCTTCCTGGGCCAGGTCCTTTTCAGCTCATACATGGTCCCCCTTAGCCAGCATTATCCGCTCCTATGACATCAACATCCTCTCCGTTGCTGATGACCGACAACTAATTCTCTGCCTCACGGACAAGACTCCCTGTAACCGGCACAAGTTAAATGCCTACATGACTGAAATCGATCACTGTATGAAGACCAGCTGTCTAAAGTTGAACACCAACAAGACCCAAATCGTGATCTTCAGGACGATCACTTTAACATGGAACTGCAACAAAGCTAGGACTGACACCCACCCCAACCACCCCAGCCAAGATCAACATCAATAGCAAACTAGACATGACCACCAAAGCCAATGCCAATACTGCCTCATGCTTCCATACCCTGAAGATGCTAAGGAAGATTTTCAAATGGCTCCCAATCACCACCCAGGAAACCATCATGCAGGCCCTCAACACAAGCAAGCTGTACCACAAGAACACTCTAAGCAGTAATCAACATAAAAACTCACCAAAAGGCTGCAGATGATTCAGACGTTAGTGGCCAGAATCACTCTCAACCTCCTACCCCGCACTCACATCACACCACACCATACCTGAAAGAGCTCCACTGGTTCACTATTCACAAACAAGCACAATTTAAACTCCTCACGCACACTTTCAAGGCACTACATAACACTGGCCTAACAAACCTCAATAATTGCACGTGTTATAACAAACTTTCTAGACGCCTTCACTCTTCCATACATTTACTTGAACAAATCCCACATATACAGAAACCAGATCCACAGCTGAGCCTTCTCATACAGCGTTCCTAAAGCATGGAACAAACGGCCACTACTTAGTGCTCAGTGCGAGGTTACTCTCCTGGATGATAGTGCGCTCTACAAATCTGCATAACATAATGTAACATAACATAAAATAACATAACATCCTCCACGTAAGCCTCACTGAGCACTATTCACAAATCTCTTTACAAAAGTATGTTTCTCCAGTTTATATGAAGTTTTATGGTTGATAATGAGAACTAGCAATTCTATGTGAAGCGGAACTGGTGTAATTTGTGACTAAGCAATGAGATTGAGGGCATCTGACATCACAGCAATTAGAGAACCACCAACAGCATTATTTTGTAATTTACCAGGCATAATGTAAACTGGCAAGCCTAAACAGACTCAATGGATATCCATGATTAGTTGTGCACTAAGTGCAATTGGTAGGCTAGCTATCTGCATATGTTATATACTTGTCCAGAAGAACATATGTTCTAGAGAGGTATCACGCAACAGTTCACTAAATATTAAATGGACAATTTGAGAAGAATTCAGAACTAGTAATCCTTGTCCAAAGCCAAGGAAAAATACTTAAAGTTCAGTGCTGCTTACGTTGACCACTAAATAAATGCTAGATAATAAAAACGAACTGAACCAATCCAAAATCAATAGAAATAGAAGTTACAAACTGTTTTTAATGCTAAACAATGTCTCAGCTCTGTGGAGTGCAATAAATGTGTGATATGGAGCAGGTTTGGAGACCACTATTTGTTTCTATCATAAATCACATTTTATATTTTCCAGATACACTGCATGGTATGCTGGACCATGCACCCTTCTCCTGCCTTTAAATTCATTACTATGTAGACTGTGATGTGTTCAATACCCAGCTTCACATTAATGTAACTGTGATATTTTGCAATGTAATTCCAGATGTGTGGCACTTTTTTCCTGTATTTGTCTTCCTTTTTCCATAGACTTGAATTGATTTCCACTGGTGATCTAAACACAAACTTTTACATTATATTTTAATATTATATTTGCTCTCCAAACCCATGCACTACTGTCAAAAATCGTTTCAACCTGGTGAAACAAACAAATAATCATGAACTGAAGGAGAACGGCATTAGCTCCAGGATCGAGCGTTGTTTACTTACAGCACTGGAAACCAAGCTTGGTTTCTCATTGCTGTGCCATAGTTGCAAAGAGTAACATCATTTTGAAGAGGCAGTTCATGATAGTGAATGGGGGTGGGGCCATATAAAACACCCTTTTGTTTACTGTTCATTAAGAAATCATGAAAAGCTGCTGAAGCTGGATTGGTCAAATTCTCTGCATGCCTACATCAAACACCACCATGCAAGCCGTGACCTGGAACCCTCAGGGGAAAGGAAAAAAGGAAGGCCAAGAAACACCTGGGGGCATATTTACAATAGTTTGGCATAGGACAGCGCCGCAAGTCTTCTAGCTGCGCTGCCCTACATCAAAACAAAAGGGCAGGAATGCTTGTATCTACAAGATGCGGTACATTCCTGTCCTTTCTGCCAGCACCTTTGCATAAAGTGCAGCCGAGCGCCAATGCAGGTACCCATGCACCAAGGTGTAAGGGTGTCTGTGTTACTGGCATGATTGTTTTTGTGCAGGAAGGGTGACCTTCCTGAACAAAAAAAATCAAAGGAGGCATTTTCCTCATTCTATGTCTGCTGTAGAATGTAGCACATGTGGAAAGAGGAAGAAACAAGGAGAATCCTCGTTACGCCTGTTTTGGGAAGGCATTTGTTTTGACAGTGCCCAGAGTTGCATGGGAACACCCACAACAACACCCATTGAATGCCCCTTTCACAAAGAGTGAGGCATTGCCTTACTCCATATTTACAAGGTCATGAAAAGCCATGCAGGGTGGTTTTGCGTGGCCTAGTAAATATCGGCCAGCATACTGCATCTCCAGAACGTCACAAAAGTAACACGCCTTGGTGTTGAGCTGCTGCAGGGGCATTGTAAATATGCCCCCTTGTTCCGCGGGCTTGAGGCTGACTGCAAGGAGATGGGTTACACCTGTAGTCAGATTGAAAGAAAAGCCCAGGACGGAGGTGGCTGGAGTGTCCTGGCTGACAGCCTATACCCCAGGACGGGTAGTAGACACAAGCAAGTAGTAGTAGTAGAGTTTATTCGATCATTCTATGACCATTTATATAAAAAGCAAAGCAGCTCAGTTATACCATGAAAACCTAAAAAATAAAAGAAAATATTAGTAAAAACACATCATAAAAACAACATAATTACAAGCTTCGTTACTAAGATGAAACATGGAATATCTAAGAAGTTAAAATTCAGTAAATTCCAAAATCGGAAAGGATTCATATGGATTTCATCATGGGGACACACCAGTTGTATGGGGTCCAATACAGTGCTTTTTACAAATGTTGATAGAGGGTCACTCCTCACAGCGGTCATTGCACATGCTGATTCCTAGATGATAGATAAGAGTCTAATCCTAATACATCAAGCATAAAGCAGATATCTAGTTATCGTGAACATAAGCCATTTAGCTGTGTCAGATCTAAACACACATAAGGCATCTGCAGGTCGTTTGAAGGACAGGAGGCGAAATACGGGGGATATCCACCTTTTTCTGATGTGTGCATAGTAGGACCAAAGAAACATAAAATGTTCAATTGATTCAGAGCTTAAGCTACACAGGGGACACATAAGCAAGTAAGTATGTTTATTTACAATTATCTATGTGCAATATTATGCTAATTATTACCCTTCGCACCCACTTCTCCTGCTCAGAAGAGCAGTGCACGAGTAGGGTAGTCATGGGTGAGCCATGCATAACATGCTGTCTGGCCTGCCAACCCTCTAACCTTGGCCTCTGGTTTCCTGCGACCCACCCCCAGTGCCCTTGACATGACTTACCACTCTCCAGCACAATATAAAAAAATACCTGGGGCCTGATTTATCAAAATGTCATGCAAAGGCACGGGGCCAAGACTGATTTGCATATGGCCAGGTCTAAACTATGGTGGTATGGCGAGCAAAAGAATGATGGATTCAACCCAGATCTCTTGATTGGGGGTGAATGTTTTGATTTGTTCTGCATTCCATCCATCATTTGTGTGTCTCTTGCTTTCTTGCCCTAAGTGCGCCGGGTATGCCCAGACGTGGGTCCCGGGCTCAATGTGCCACTGGAATCAAGCTATCCTGGCTGAAGAGGGGTGAAACCCCAAAACCGGTCCTAGGATGCTTGTTTCCGGTCTAGGGAGGACCTGGCTTGGCAATTCAGGCTGGGCTGTTCCCATAAGGCACAGGGTCAAGCTGGATTTGCATATGGCCAGGTCTAAACTGGGGTGGCATGGTGAGCAAAAGAATGATGGATTCATCTCAGATCTCTTGACTGGGGGTGAATGTTTTGATTTGTTCTGCATTCCGTCCATCAACAGTGTGTCTTTTGGTTTCGCGCTCTAAGTGCGCCGGGTTTGCCCAGATGTGGGTCCCAGGCTCACTGTGCCACTGGAATCAAGGTATCCTGGCTAAAGAGGGGTGAAACCCCGAAACCGGTCCTAGGATGCTTGTTTCTGATCCAGGGAGGACGTGGCTTGGCAGTTCGGGCTGGACTGTTCCCATGAGGCACAGGGTCAAGACTGATTTGCATATGGCCAGGTCTAAACTGGGGTGGCATGGTGAGCAAAAGAATGATGGATTCAACCCAGATCTATTGACTGGGGGTGAATGTTTTGATTTGTTCTGCATTCCATCCATCATTTGTGTGTCTTTTGCTTTCTCGCCCTAAGTGCGCCGGGTATGCCCAGACGTGGGTCCCGGGCTCAATGTGCCACTGGAATCAAGCTATCCTGGCTGAAGAGGGGTGAATCTCCGAAACCGGTCCTAAGATGCTTGTTTCCGATCCAGGGAGGACCTGGCTTGGCAGTTCGGGCTGGACTGTTCCCATGGGCCACAGGGTCAGGACTGATTTCCATATGGCCAGGGCTAAACTGGGGTGGTATGGCGAGCAAAAGAATGATGGATTCAACCCAGATCTCTTGATTGGGGGTGAATGTTTTGATTTGTTCTGCATTCCATCCATCATTTGTGTGTCTCTTGCTTTCTTGCCCTAAGTGAGCCGGGTATGCCCAGACGTGGGTCCCGGGCTCGATGTGCCACTGGAATCAAGCTATCCTGGCTGAAGAGGGGTGAAACCCCAAAACCGGTCCTAGGATGCTTGTTTCCGGTCTAGGGAGGACCTGGCTTGGCAGTTCAGGCTGGACTGTTCCCATAAGGCACAGGGTCAAGCTGGATTTGCATATGGCCAGGTCTAAACTGGGGTGGCATGGTGAGCAAAAGAATGATGGATTCAACTCAGATCTCTTGACTGGGGGTGAATGTTTTGATTTGTTCTGCATTCCATCCATCAGTAGTGTGTCTTTTGCTTTCATGCTCTAAGTGCGCCGGGTATGCCCAGACGTGAGTCCCGGGCTCACTGTGCCACTGGAATCAAGGTATCCTGGCTGAAGAGGGGTAAAACCCCGAAACCGGTCCAAGGATGCTTGTTTCTGGTCCAGGGAGGTCCTTGCTTGGCAGTTCGGGCTGGACTGTTCCCATGAGGCACAGGGTCAAGACGGATTTGCATATGGCCAGGTCTAAACTGGGGTGGCATGGTGAGCAAAAGAATGATAGATTCAACCCAGATCTCTTTACTGGGGGTGAATGTTTTGATTTGTTCTGCATTCCGTCCATCAATTATGTGTCTTTTGCTTTCTCACCCTAAGTGTGCCGGGTATGCCCAGATGTGGGTGCCGGGCTCACTGTGCCACTGGAATCAAGCTATCCTGGCTGAAGAGGGGTGAATCTCCGAAACCGGTCCTAAGATGCTTGTTTCCGATCCAGGGAGGACCTGGCTTGGCAGTTCGGGCTGGACTGTTCCCATGGGCCACAGGGTCAGGACTGATTTCCATATGGCCAGGGCTAAACTGGGGTGGTATGGCGAGCAAAAGAATGATGGATTCAACCCAGATCTCTTGATTGGGGGTGAATGTTTTGATTTGTTCTGCATTCCATCCATCATTTGTGTGTCTCTTGCTTTCTTGCCCTAAGTGAGCCGGGTATGCCCAGACGTGGGTCCCGGGCTCGATGTGCCACTGGAATCAAGCTATCCTGGCTGAAGAGGGGTGAAACCCCAAAACCGGTCCTAGGATGCTTGTTTCCGGTCTAGGGAGGACCTGGCTTGGCAGTTCAGGCTGGACTGTTCCCATAAGGCACAGGGTCAAGCTGGATTTGCATATGGCCAGGTCTAAACTGGGGTGGCATGGTGAGCAAAAGAATGATGGATTCAACTCAGATCTCTTGACTGGGGGTGAATGTTTTGATTTGTTCTGCATTCCATCCATCAGTAGTGTGTCTTTTGCTTTCATGCTCTAAGTGCGCCGGGTATGCCCAGACGTGAGTCCCGGGCTCACTGTGCCACTGGAATCAAGGTATCCTGGCTGAAGAGGGGTAAAACCCCGAAACCGGTCCAAGGATGCTTGTTTCTGGTCCAGGGAGGTCCTTGCTTGGCAGTTCGGGCTGGACTGTTCCCATGAGGCACAGGGTCAAGACGGATTTGCATATGGCCAGGTCTAAACTGGGGTGGCATGGTGAGCAAAAGAATGATAGATTCAACCCAGATCTCTTTACTGGGGGTGAATGTTTTGATTTGTTCTGCATTCCGTCCATCAATTATGTGTCTTTTGCTTTCTCACCCTAAGTGTGCCGGGTATGCCCAGATGTGGGTGCCGGGCTCACTGTGCCACTGGAATCAAGCTATCCTGGCTGAAGAGGGGTGAAATCCCGAAACCGGTCCTAGGATGCTTGTTTCCGGTCCAGGAAGGACCTGGCTTGGCAGTTCGGGCTGGACTGTTCCCATGAGGCACAGGGTCAAGACTGATTTGCATATGGCCAGGTCTAAAGTGGGGTGGCATGGTGAGCAAAAGAATGATGGATTCAACGCTGATCTTTTGACTGGGGGTGAATGTTTTGATTTGTTCTGCATTCCATCCATCAATTGTGTGTCTTATGCAATGCAACGCAGCAAGACAATTACATTGTGCTATGTAACATGGTGAGAGTAGGAATGCAATATATATAGTAAGATAGGATGCATTCCTGCTCTCTTCCTGCACAACACAGGCTCCCTTGGGCCATGGTGCAAGGGTGCCTGACAGGTGCATGCGCTACTGGCAGGATTGTCCCTTCCTGCACAAAAGCAATCCTTAGAGGCATTTTCCCCTTTATATGTGTGCTGCAGAAATAATGAGAAATTAAGAGATTTCTCCTTGTTCAGCCTCTGTTGGTAAGGCATACCATTTTGAGGCAATTCTAGGTTTACTATCCTTAGTAAATCCAGGATTGCATCAGAATCCATGAGTGGATATATGGTAACGCTCATTCTTCACCCATGGAACACAGTCTTAACCCTGAGTAAAGGCCGCGATTTGCACTACTTTGCAAATCTGAATTTCCCAAGCCACGCTAGGAGGCTTTGCCTGATTTAGTAAATAGCATTTTAGCCCTTGCATTGCCTTATGTTGTCTTTAGTGACGCAAGCTCCTGGTGTCCTTCCAAGCTTTCCATCCAATCTTTGTAATACCCTCCCTCACTCTTGTTCTCCATACAGGACACAAGTGGCAAGTGTCCTGCTCTGACTTCCTGAGATCTCCAGAGACCAGAGGCAAGTGGCAGATTTCCTTCAACGAGAACAGAGGCTTTGACATTAGTGACCTGAAAAATCAAAACTCTTTTTTCACTGCTGTGATGTGAGAGCAGAAGGTAATGGGTTTTAAGCCTGTGTTCTCTATAATGGCTTCCTATAGAAGTCTTACATAACATACAGATTTACAGATGAGTAACAGTGATTTAGAGGGATGTTTTTTATCTGGGGTGTTAGACTACGAGAGTGAAGCTCTAATTGTCTATGGTGTCTATCAGAACCTTGTTCAGGAAAAACATCCCCAATATTCAATTTTTTATATCTGTAACTTTATGTTCTTAATGGTCCTCACAAACATGTGCCTTTGCATTTTGCTGCTATGTAGATGCAGAGGAGTAGTGGGAGAGCTACACGTAAAATGACCTTTCCTTCCTGTTCCATATGACAAAAGAAAAATACCTGGCAACCTGCCAGCCATCCCAGCCAACCTCTGTGCACTTCCAACTCCTACCCTTTCAAATGTGTTCTAGAACCAGCACTTCACTGTCAGGCTCCTTGTGAACCCTATCAGAACTTCCTGGAATTCCTTTATGATATAATAACAGTGGGAAATAAGTTTTGTTTCTCACTGCATTAAATAACCAGGTTTAAAATGTTGTATTCAGATAGAACTATACATTATATATAGAATTTTAGATGGGTAACAATGTTTTACAAAGATGTTTTTCGGATATGTGATGTTACAACGCATGCCATTACATCGCATGCCGTTGCAACGCAAAACTTTACCCCGACTTTCTGTTGGGGTGCGCTGGAAGTTGGAATAGTTTGATTTACTATTCCAACTCCAGTGTGTGCAACAGTAGGGAAGGTGTTGGAGTTAAATCCAACACCTTCTACCCCCTCCTACACCCCTTTTGCGTTTCAACGGCATGCAGGGTAAAGGCATGCGTTGTACCGCTTGCCCTGTAACTGCTGTTTCCCGTGTTTTTCATCGAGTCATTTTAAGTGACATCAAATAGACATGGAGAGCAAAGTTTGTGTTATATATGATGTCACTCACAACCCGAAGGTAAAAAACATCCCAATAATTCACTTTTTACCTATCTATAATTTTATGTGTTTTTAATGGTTCTCAAAACCATCAACCCCTGCTTTTAACTGCTACTCATGGTCAGAGGAGTAATAGGTGAGCCATACATAACATGGCATCTATTCCGTGTCCAAAATGAAAAAAAAAATACCAGGCCTCTAGCCACCCATACCCTCCACTCTCTCTGCAGTCTCCATCAGCAGCTGTGCTCCGTTCACCACCCAATATACCTTGCTTGCTTCCATCCACCCTCTGCAAAACCCTCCCACACCCACCTAAGCTGAAAGAAATTGCCTGACCTCCTGACACCCACCCCTGACATCCTCTGTGCCAATCTGCACCTTCTCAACTCAAGCAGGTTGACCGTAGAGTGCCATCACCACCTGAGAGCGACTCTGTGTTTGTCAACAGAGCTTCATTTCTCTCTTGAACAAGTTTTTGCAGAGACAGGCACCTCATCCTAGTCTTTGAAGACCCAGGAGTGGCGAGAGCAGTAGCGGCTGCCTAGGAACAAGGGTGGTAAGCCGGGGTGGGGGGGAGGCATGAAAAAAAAAACGGAAAATAAACGTACCTTCTTCTTCACTGCCGCACGTCTCTTCTCTGTCCTCACCAGCAAGTGAAGCACCCAGGCTCCTGGACTCTTCCAGCCGATCACGACGCTGCAGGAGCAGCGTCGTGATTGATCTGAGCAGCCTGTTTTGCCAATCAGGCAGTACCTGGGAGGCTGGGCACGTTCTTCACATGGGATGTGCAACACAGCTTGGTGGAGAATATGCCAGATGCGCATGCCTGTTTGGCCGGCCCCAGAGGGCCGGCCAAGCCATAATGCGCACTGAGGAAAGGATTGCAAACAACTCCTGCTCCCTCTGATGGCGGGGAGCCCAGCCACGCCCGCCCTGGCTGGAGTCCTGCAAAGAAAAAGAAAATGATAATAACATATTATTATTATGTAATTTTTATTTTCCACCACTCAATGAGCAGTGGGGCGGCGCTCCTCTGCCTTAGCTAAGGAGCCGCCACTGGGCGAGACAAAGGGGCAGATCTATATCGGAGATGCGCCACTTTTACGCAACGTGGCGCAGGGTTTACACCGCCGCTGCGTCACTTTTGTGACGCAGCGACGGTGTAAACCCTGCGCCACGTTGTGCCATATTTACATCGTGACGCATCTATGGAGATGCGTCACGATGTAAAGCCCTGCGCCACGTAAAACCTGCGTCAGGTTTCACGTGGGCGTGTCGACAGAGGGGGGGGCGTTCCGTCGCAGGAACGCCCCTGAAAAGTGACTCAGTCAAATCTATAAGATTTGACTGAGTCACTTTCCCAACACTGATGCGCCAAAACCCTGCGCCTGCTTGAAGCAGGCGTAAGGCTTGACGCACCATGTTAGGGATAGGGTAGGTTGGAACAGTACTGGAGTTGCGTCGCGCTTGCGACGCAACTGAAGCACTGCGCCAACCTTACGCCATCGGATGCGTCACACATCTGTTTATTCCTGCGCCATGATGCGCCGCATTGTAAATGCGGCGCATCATGTGTGGCGCAAGGGTAAACTTGCGTGACGCATCATTCCTGGCGCATCCTTGCTGATTTGCAGGGATGCGCCAGGAAACATAAATCTGCCCCAAAGTGTATGAGAGCCACTAACCGCGAATCCACCACTGAGCTCGAGTCTCTGAATACCTGGGTAAGTGTATATCAAATGGGAATTGATCACCTCCCTTGGGTGACATCACAGCAGCAGTTATCTATATTGGAGTACCACTGTTGAACAACCAGATTTACATCTGGTTGTACAAAATAAAGGCTTCCTTGCGCAACAACCATATACGTCAAAGGGATTCTCGTTTTCCGCTCATCCTACGTACAAATTTGAATATGTACGGCAGAAAATTCGAATGGGTGATTTCGATTAACGTTATTCATTTTGTTTTCTAAAATGTATAAAAGCAGTAACACATTTATCGTTTTTGTAATTTCCTCATTGCGAAAATATCTATTTAGTGCCTCAACCACGCTTTAAAACCCAATATGTAAGATGGAGTGAGGCCGAGATTTATTTTTAAAAAGATTACGTAAAACAATCTCCATGCCAGCTTTAAAAGACTGCATTTGGAAAGCATTAAAACTAACTCCTTCCTGAATTCCTTCCAGACATTCTTTCTTGTTGCGCTCTGAAAGGATTTACCCTGGAAGGCAATGCCAAATGAAGGCTGTTTGCGTGACTACATTTCAAGTATGCCTCTGGGATTCTCGCACCTATAAAAAAAATGTGGGTCTTTGAGGTATAGGCGGATCATAGTAGGACAGGGCTGCCGTCATCAGCTCTGTAATCCTCCAACTCTTTGTGAGAAAGATCCCCTGCCAGGGAGTGACTGATGTGACGCTATGTTGTTTACTGCCCTGCAGACAAAAACAAAAACAAAAAAACGCGTGGGTACAACAGTTTGCACTGCGCTTATAATGGAAGTAACAATGGGTTAATATTATGCAGTCCACTAACTGGGATGGAAAAGTGTGGGGGAGGGGGTTCTCGAAAGGGGTGTGACAATGCAACAGGACTAGGACTTCTTTAAAGGGGCGTGTCCTCTGTAACATAGGGGGTGGCCTAATACAGTGTGCCAGAATCATGTGCTGCACAAATTCATAAATAATAATCACAAAATCATAAGCAACAATATATTTAAATTCATCCAAAAACATTTTTCAGTGTCATTAGGAATAATAAGTCTGAAAAGGATTTTTGTTTGAGGAAATTTGTCATTTTTGAACAACAGACACATTTTATGAGCTAGTTCCTACAGTTTGCCTATTTCCATACTCTGCTTAGGCTAGTTTTATTTATTGGTGAATGGAGCAGAAATTTTGATTTCGATTTGAAGTCAGTATGTAGAGATATTATACCTAATACCTTTCTTACATATTTTATTTATTTTTGAAAGTCTTGCAGCCATGAAAAAGTGAGAACATAATTGTAGTTAATGAAGGGCTACAAAACTCTATGAGTGACAAGCAGCAATGACACTGAGCCGCCAGGAGGAACTCAGGCAGAGACAAAGAACCTGCTTACAAGTTTGGCGGTCCATGGGACCGCCAAACCCATGGTGGCAGTCCCTGGATTGTCAGACTGACGGTCCACCCGCTGTTTTACAAATACGGCGGTGGGACTGCCACAAGCCTGCCACAACCGCCGGGGATCATGGATCCTGTGGCAGTGGCACAGCTGTGATATACCCTGATATGCAGGCGGTGCAACTGTGGCACCGCAGAGCATATTACGAGTTTCCTCACTGCCTGTTTTTATGGCTGTGTGACCGCCATGAAAACTATGGCAGTGAGGAAACATAGGGGGCCCTCCAGACCAGGAGATGCATGGAGGGGGCACATGTTGTGCCCTCATGTCTGCATGCAGCCCCAATTCCTGCACAGCATGGACTTCAAAGTGCATGCATGCAGGAACTAGCTTTGGCGGTCCCATTGTGATGCCTTTTTATGGCTCAGCACCTGGGACCGCCAAAGCACTGTCCGCCAGACCAAGAGAAAACTCCAAATCTTGCAGGAGTATGGTGGGTGGGTTTGGCAGTGTGGGAGCGGAGCACTGGCATTGCGCTCCACTCCCAAACCGCCAACCACATAATCACGCCCTAAGAGCCTAATTACGGGTTTGACGGTCCATTGGTGTGCTGGCATCAGGGTACCGCCGCACCGGTGGTCCAACCACCATATTACAACAGTCGGACCGCAATAGGACTGCTGCAACCATCAGGGATCTACGATCCCTGGCGGTGGCACGGTGGTCGGAGGCTCAAATATGGTTGGCGGTGCTGCTGCAGCACTGCCAAGAATATTTGGATTTTCCTCACAGCCACAGTGAGGCTTCCATAAAAATTGTGGTGGTGAGGAAACAAATGGGGGGCCGAGGGCCTCCTGTTGCTTAAGGGCCTGGGATGCATGGAGAGGGGCACATGTTGTGCCCTCATGTCTGCATGCACCCCCTTTCATGCACTACAACAAACAAATGATGGACGGAATGCTGACAATGCAGACATCCTCCCCCAGTCAAGAGATCTGGGTTAAATCCATCGTTCTTTTGCCCACTACGCCACCCCAGTTCAGACATGGCCATATGCAAATCAGTCTTGACCCTGTGCCTCATGGGAACAGTCCAGCCCGAACTGCCAAGCCATGTCTTCCCTGGACCGGAATCAAGCATCCTAGGACCGGTTTCTGGCTATCAGCCGTCATCAGCCAGGATAGCTTGACTCCAGTGGCGTAGTGAGCACGGGACCCACGTCTGGGCATACCCATCCCACTTAGGGCGAAAAGCGTTACAACAAACAAATGATGGACGGAATGCTGACAATGCAGACATCCTCCCCCAGTCAAGAGATCTGGGTTAAATCCATCGTTCTTTTGCCCACTACGCCACCCCAGTTCAGACATGGCCATATGCAAATCAGTCTTGACCCTGTGCCTCATGGGAACAGTCCAGCCCGAACTGCCAAGCCATGTCTTCCCTGGACCGGAATCAAGCATCCTAGGACCGGTTTCTGGCTATCAGCCGTCATCAGCCAGGATAGCTTGACTCCAGTGGCGTAGTGAGCACGGGACCCACGTCTGGGCATACCCATCCCACTTAGGGCGAAAAGCGTTACAACAAACAAATGATGGACGGAATGCTGACAATGCAGACATCCTCCCCCAGTCAAGAGATCTGGGTTAAATCCATCGTTCTTTTGCCCACTACGCCACCCCAGTTCAGACATGGCCATATGCAAATCAGTCTTGACCCTGTGCCTCATGGGAACAGTCCAGCCCGAACTGCCAAGCCATGTCTTCCCTGGACCGGAATCAAGCATCCTAGGACCGGTTTCTGGCTATCAGCCGTCATCAGCCAGGATAGCTTGACTCCAGTGGCGTAGTGAGCACGGGACCCACGTCTGGGCATACCCATCCCACTTAGGGCGAAAAGCGTTACAACAAACAAATGATGGACGGAATGCTGACAATGCAGACATCCTCCCCCAGTCAAGAGATCTGGGTTAAATCCATCGTTCTTTTGCCCACTACGCCACCCCAGTTCAGACATGGCCATATGCAAATCAGTCTTGACCCTGTGCCTCATGGGAACAGTCCAGCCCGAACTGCCAAGCCATGTCTTCCCTGGACCGGAATCAAGCATCCTAGGACCGGTTTCTGGCTATCAGCCGTCATCAGCCAGGATAGCTTGACTCCAGTGGCGTAGTGAGCACGGGACCCACGTCTGGGCATACCCATCCCACTTAGGGCGAAAAGCGTTACAACAAACAAATGATGGACGGAATGCTGACAATGCAGACATCCTCCCCCAGTCAAGAGATCTGGGTTAAATCCATCGTTCTTTTGCCCACTACGCCACCCCAGTTCAGACATGGCCATATGCAAATCAGTCTTGACCCTGTGCCTCATGGGAACAGTCCAGCCCGAACTGCCAAGCCATGTCTTCCCTGGACCGGAATCAAGCATCCTAGGACCGGTTTCTGGCTATCAGCCGTCATCAGCCAGGATAGCTTGACTCCAGTGGCGTAGTGAGCACGGGACCCACGTCTGGGCATACCCATCCCACTTAGGGCGAAAAGCGTTACAACAAACAAATGATGGACGGAATGCTGACAATGCAGACATCCTCCCCCAGTCAAGAGATCTGGGTTAAATCCATCGTTCTTTTGCCCACTACGCCACCCCAGTTCAGACATGGCCATATGCAAATCAGTCTTGACCCTGTGCCTCATGGGAACAGTCCAGCCCGAACTGCCAAGCCATGTCTTCCCTGGACCGGAATCAAGCATCCTAGGACCGGTTTCTGGCTATCAGCCGTCATCAGCCAGGATAGCTTGACTCCAGTGGCGTAGTGAGCACGGGACCCACGTCTGGGCATACCCATCCCACTTAGGGCGAAAAGCGTTACAACAAACAAATGATGGACGGAATGCTGACAATGCAGACATCCTCCCCCAGTCAAGAGATCTGGGTTAAATCCATCGTTCTTTTGCCCACTACGCCACCCCAGTTCAGACATGGCCATATGCAAATCAGTCTTGACCCTGTGCCTCATGGGAACAGTCCAGCCCGAACTGCCAAGCCATGTCTTCCCTGGACCGGAATCAAGCATCCTAGGACCGGTTTCTGGCTATCAGCCGTCATCAGCCAGGATAGCTTGACTCCAGTGGCGTAGTGAGCACGGGACCCACGTCTGGGCATACCCATCCCACTTAGGGCGAAAAGCGTTACAACAAACAAATGATGGACGGAATGCTGACAATGCAGACATCCTCCCCCAGTCAAGAGATCTGGGTTAAATCCATCGTTCTTTTGCCCACTACGCCACCCCAGTTCAGACATGGCCATATGCAAATCAGTCTTGACCCTGTGCCTCATGGGAACAGTCCAGCCCGAACTGCCAAGCCATGTCTTCCCTGGACCGGAATCAAGCATCCTAGGACCGGTTTCTGGCTATCAGCCGTCATCAGCCAGGATAGCTTGACTCCAGTGGCGTAGTGAGCACGGGACCCACGTCTGGGCATACCCATCCCACTTAGGGCGAAAAGCGTTACAACAAACAAATGATGGACGGAATGCTGACAATGCAGACATCCTCCCCCAGTCAAGAGATCTGGGTTAAATCCATCGTTCTTTTGCCCACTACGCCACCCCAGTTCAGACATGGCCATATGCAAATCAGTCTTGACCCTGTGCCTCATGGGAACAGTCCAGCCCGAACTGCCAAGCCATGTCTTCCCTGGACCGGAATCAAGCATCCTAGGACCGGTTTCTGGCTATCAGCCGTCATCAGCCAGGATAGCTTGACTCCAGTGGCGTAGTGAGCACGGGACCCACGTCTGGGCATACCCATCCCACTTAGGGCGAAAAGCGTTACAACAAACAAATGATGGACGGAATGCTGACAATGCAGACATCCTCCCCCAGTCAAGAGATCTGGGTTAAATCCATCGTTCTTTTGCCCACTACGCCACCCCAGTTCAGACATGGCCATATGCAAATCAGTCTTGACCCTGTGCCTCATGGGAACAGTCCAGCCCGAACTGCCAAGCCATGTCTTCCCTGGACCGGAATCAAGCATCCTAGGACCGGTTTCTGGCTATCAGCCGTCATCAGCCAGGATAGCTTGACTCCAGTGGCGTAGTGAGCACGGGACCCACGTCTGGGCATACCCATCCCACTTAGGGCGAAAAGCGTTACAACAAACAAATGATGGACGGAATGCTGACAATGCAGACATCCTCCCCCAGTCAAGAGATCTGGGTTAAATCCATCGTTCTTTTGCCCACTACGCCACCCCAGTTCAGACATGGCCATATGCAAATCAGTCTTGACCCTGTGCCTCATGGGAACAGTCCAGCCCGAACTGCCAAGCCATGTCTTCCCTGGACCGGAATCAAGCATCCAAGGACCGGTTTCTGGCTATCAGCCGTCATCAGCCAGGATAGCTTGACTCCAGTGGCGTAGTGAGCACGGGACCCACGTCTGGGCATACCCATCCCACTTAGGGCGAAAAGCGTTACAACAAACAAATGATGGACGGAATGCTGACAATGCAGACATCCTCCCCCAGTCAAGAGATCTGGGTTAAATCCATCGTTCTTTTGCCCACTACGCCACCCCAGTTCAGACATGGCCATATGCAAATCAGTCTTGACCCTGTGCCTCATGGGAACAGTCCAGCCCGAACTGCCAAGCCATGTCTTCCCTGGACCGGAATCAAGCATCCTAGGACCGGTTTCTGGCTATCAGCCGTCATCAGCCAGGATAGCTTGACTCCAGTGGCGTAGTGAGCACGGGACCCACGTCTGGGCATACCCATCCCACTTAGGGCGAAAAGCGTTACAACAAACAAATGATGGACGGAATGCTGACAATGCAGACATCCTCCCCCAGTCAAGAGATCTGGGTTAAATCCATCGTTCTTTTGCCCACTACGCCACCCCAGTTCAGACATGGCCATATGCAAATCAGTCTTGACCCTGTGCCTCATGGGAACAGTCCAGCCCGAACTGCCAAGCCATGTCTTCCCTGGACCGGAATCAAGCATCCTAGGACCGGTTTCTGGCTATCAGCCGTCATCAGCCAGGATAGCTTGACTCCAGTGCCTTTCATGCACAGCGTGGACTGCACAGTCCATACTGTGCAGCAACGGGCTTTGGCACTCCCATTGCGGTATCTTTTTAATAGTCACCACCGTGGGAATGCCAAAGGACCGCCCACCAGACCATATGGTAGCTCCTAATTCTGTGGGCGGATTGCGGTGAGGTTTGTCAGGAAGGGGCGAGTAATTAGTTAGGTATAAAGAAGTCAGGAAGGATGGGCCCAGCCTCTTTCTGATTCCTAGGCAACCACCGAGAGGGCGTACACAAAAGAAAGACCACCCTCCCACACCAAATTTTCTTTGGAGTAGTGTGGTTCTCACTCTACATTGCGTTTTCCAAGATAGGACAGGTTGCAGGGCGTAGGCTGTATTTTGGGGGAATAGCCATATGCGGGCGTATCCACTCCTCTGGGGGGATGAAGGGAGCACAGGCAAAAGAAGATGGTGTGCAGAATACACCAATGAGGTCAAATAGTTTCATTGGAGGGGTGTCCGCAGCATGTCTGAAGCCGACAACCAGGCAGTGAGGGCTGCCCTGCACACTCTTGGTGCTGCAGGTAGAGCCAACCTACTCTGGCCTGGTGTTCTCGACCAGGCCTAGGTCAAAATATGGCACCTGATGCACTCTACATCAGGCTGTGTGGCTGCTACCGTGGTGGCATGTTCTCCACCACGGGGGGGTGCTGTAAACAGGAAGGCTGGGGCACGGGAGGATCATGCAGTGATCGGCTGCCAATTAAAAGAAGATGGGGTGGCGACGCAGCCTTTCCGCTACACTTGATCAGCTGGCTGAGATGCTGGCAGGCTTGGGGCATTATGAGGAGATGGGGTCTAGCTGGAACACCGGCGCACATACATGCGATGAGCCAGATTGTGGCCGGCAGGCCCCAGAGGCCCCAGGGAGTGAGGGGCCTCTGGGCCTGTCGGCCAGGCCGTCCCCGGAGGGTTGTGAAACAGTGGTGGCTGGGGGAAGGGGCCAGCCATCAAGCAATCTATGAAGGCAGATAGGGCAGGCACTGGCCCTAGCAGGGGTGGGGGTTTGTTTTACCCAGAGCCACAGGGATGAGCCCACAGTGGGACAGAGGCTGGGGTGCCTGGGCCTGCCCTTGTGTCAAAGTGGCAAGGTGTAGACATTGAAGCACATATCCAGGAGCAGAGCTTGTTGATCCAGGAGACTGCAGAGAGGTGGGATAGCATGTGCAGGGCCAGGGAGGCTGCACTCTGCCAGGGCCCTGCAGGGGTCGCATATCTGGTTTCAGGTGCAGCAGTGCTGGGGCATAGGACTGATGCCCAAGGGGCGGGAGGGCATTTGCTTTGGGTACCAGTACCAGAAGGGCAAGAGATAGATACAATGACACTGAGGCTCGAGGGCCGGTGGTGCGAGGAAGGCTCCAGGTTGGTGCAGCCTGCTGGTGGACAGTGCGTGAAAGACAGTAGGTGAGACTGACAGACAGGTGGTGATGCCAACAGGGCACATGATGGACCCTGGATGTTGGCTGGAAGAGGTGGGAGGGTCCATGGCAGCCCTACTTAAGCTGAGGGCTCGGGCACCCGATGCACAACAGGAGTGGCATACTATGCCGAACTCAGATGTGCCTGCAAAGAAGAGTGGTGGAGTGGTGTGTAGGGCAGTGCGTGAAGTATGTGTGGGGGGGATGAACTGACTTTAGATTATGATGAGGGCAGCGATGAGTGGGAGCAATGTGAGGTGTTTGATGACAAGGATGTTGCGATGCCAGAGACAATGATGAAAGGGAGAGTGGAGGCAACAGAAAGTACAGTTGGTGTCTTGCATAAGTCAAGTGTGGACAAGGAAAGCACCATTTGCAGGTCCACAAGGAAAATTGGCGGGCGTCATAAATAGAGGGGGGACATAGGTACTGTGCTGTCAGGTAAAGGAGATTGATGTACAGTGTGGGATGCAGTGGAGGCAAGAACTAGGGGAAAGGCTTGCAAGTCAGAGGGTGTTTGGTATGGAGTCATTGATGACGTGGGGACAAAGGCTAGGAATGCCGTAAAGGTAAGGTCGGCGCCAAAGGGGCACATGTGCACGTAGGTTTATTCAAACTATTACACAGGGACATACAGACTATAGAGGGGTGTAAGGCGGAACAGTGGGAGCTGAAAAGGTAGCCTAGGGTGCCCACTAGAAAATTGGACTTTGCCATTTTTTATATATGTCAGTATTTATTGTGAGAAACACGCAGACAAGGTGATTGCTTTGCTTAAATACATGGATATTATCAAGGAGGTGCAGATGCAATTTGGGGGCTATGCATGTCTTAGCTACAATGAGGAGTTCCGGGCATGGGTAAGCCTTAACCCTGATAAGCCTTGGGGGGGGGGGGATTCCGAGCTGTGGATCCAGTCAATGTCTTCTACATAATCCATGGCATCTAAGCACATGTGAGCGACATTCCTATCGTATACCGGCCTTTTCAGCCCCATCTCCCTCCACAGGGAGAGGGATATGTGCCAAAGCCAACAGGACTCAAGTTTGGGGCATGTTGGAACTTCAACACAGCGTTTTGCACTAGACATCCATGCAAGTTCAAACATGAATGATCCAAATGTGGGGGAGGCACCCATCACAGTGTTTCATGCAGACCAGCCCTGATGAACAATGTAAAGCCTCCAGAGGACGGGGCCAGCCTGAGCCAAAGGGTTCCTATGCACATTAGGGTGGAGGCCATGATACTTTGGCTTGCTGCCTACCCAGACAGGGTGGCAGTTTTGGGGCTGGAATGGAACTGCAAAGAAGGTTTTTGGGTTGGTTACCAGGGACCTAGGGGTCGCTGGTGGAAATACTATATGAGGTCAGCAAAAGAAATCCCTCAAGTGGTGGCAGAGGGAAGGATCACAGGCCTGTTTTTCAGTTGGCCCCTTAAAGATTGGATCATCTTCCCCCTGAGAGTGGTATCTAAGAAGGGCTTGGGGGAATTCAGACTGATTCACCACTTATCCTGGCTGGAGGGAGCTTTGGTAAATGATTTCATTGCTGCAGCAGACACTAGAGTGTTGTATCCATCAGTGGATGATGCCATTCATTTGGTGAGACATTGTGGACAGGGAGCTGAGCTAGCAAAATGTGACATCAAGTCTGCCTTCCGGCTTCTGACGATACACAATAATGATTTCTCTTTGTTGGGCAAGCAATTTGGATATGCCATTTACATAGGCAGGGTATTGCCTTTGGGTTCTGCCATTTCATGTGCATTGTGTATGACCTTTAGTACTTGCAATGGGTGTCCACTAAGATGATTGGGCATCAGGAGCTGTCTCACTATTTGGAGGATGTTCTGCGTGGGTGCAGAAAGGACTCTGGAAACTGCTTCAGGCTGCTTTTGCACTTTAAGTCTATTGCCAAGGACATGGGGGTGCCATTTGCTCGAGAAAAGACGGAAGGCCCTAGTGAGGTTTTGACATTCATGGGCATTGAACTGGACACAGTGCAGTTCGTGGCAAGGTTGCCTCAGGCGAAGGTGCAGGAGATACAAGGATTCTTGATGGAAGTGATCGGTGAATGGAGAATTGAGTTGACGGCAGTGCAGAAGTTGCTTGTATTTTTGAATTTCGCTTGCAGTGTGCCGAGGGTGGGCAGATGTTTGGGCAAGGCTATGTCAGGGGCAGTGTTGCCACATCATAGGGTATGAAATTCTTTGGCAGTGAGGGCTGAACTTTGCATCTGGGATACCTTCTTGGAGGTTTCCAATGGAGTATCTGTGCTGTTTTTGGAGGAGAACCTAGTTGGCAGGTCCAGATTTGTTCGGATTCAGCAGGGGTCCATGGTATCGAACTGTTTTGGGATGGGAAGTGATGTGCAGAACAATGTTGTCACATCGGTTGAGTCAAGGATGAAGCATTGTCTTTCTTGAGTTCTTCCCATTGTTGGTGGCTTTGACAGTGTGTAGCAGAGTACTTACAAACAGGACAGTGATGTTCAATGTAGACAACATGATGGTGTTGGACCTGGTGAATAGGGGGAGAGATTGGAGAGTATTGCAATTGTTGAGAAGATTCATCCTGGGTTGTTTGCATTTGAACATTGCTTTCAGGGCAAATCATGTACCAGGTGTGAACAATGACATAGCAGACTCATTATCTCATTCGTAGTGGCATTGTTTTTGCAGACTGGCTCCAGGAGCAGACAATGACAAGACACTATTTTCGGCAGACCTTTAGGCCTGAGGACAGTGAGAGTGGTTGGTCTGGTCGAGAGATCTTTGTCCACCAAAAAGAAGCTATCGTTTGACATGGAACAAGTTTGGGGAGTTCAAATGATGTTCGCTAGATGTGATGATGCAGGACCAGAAGGAAATTGAAGGGAGAGAATTGTGTTTTGTTATGTTTCGTATTGACAAAGGTTTATCACCCACAACATTTGTGGGCAAGTTAGTGGGTATTTCTTTCTATGGTAAATTGTACTGGGGTTTTGACCCGGCTAGTGATGAGATCCTGGGCCGAATTTTGAAAGGGTGGGGCAAGGAGAGGAGTGTCCCTGGTTCTGTTTTACAGCAAGCAATTACATTTGAGTTGTTGCATGATCTTCTTGCACTGTTGCCTGTTTGTTGTCTCAATAGGTTTGAAGTGGCTGTTTCCAGGTTATGCATGCTTTGGATGCTTTTTGGTGCCTTTCAAGTGTCTGAGTTATTGAGCTTAGCCCGGGATGTAGTTGTGCTGCATGAGGAGATATGTTGGGACCAAGGGCAAATGGGGATTTGACTACGATGATTCAAGATGGATAGGGATGGGCAAGTGGGTATGGTTGGCCAAAGGAGGCAGTCTTGAGGCTTGTCCGGTGCCGAATGGCATGGGTTTCGAGAGAGGCCCGGGAAACAGCAGCAGGCTGTGTTTTGCCATGAAGGAGGAAGCAAGGTTATGGCGTTCTGTTTGTTGGCAGTGTTTCTCATGGCATTGCGCAGGCTTGGGAACGATCCGGCTGGTCTTGGGACACATTCATTTAGGATCAAGGCAGCAATGGCAGGGGCACACTTTGGGTGAGATTGTGGTCAGATCTGATAGATTGAGAGGTGGTGTTCCAGGTTCTGTGATTGCTATGGACGCAAAGGATTGGGGTTTGCGTGAAGGGTCGAGCTGGGTAGCGTGGCCAGTGCTAATTACTTTTTTTTCTACTGCAGGGTGCGTGAACGGTCCTGGGAACAAGATGATGACTTGGATTGTTGGACATTCTTTTGTACACTGGAGTGTGAACTATCAGAACCAGCAGGTTTATTGATGAAACGTTAGACTGCCCAGCAGCGGGCATGAGGTGCTATGGTGGGTTAAAGGGGGTATGCATTTGGGCAATTTGTTGCCATGGATGACGAAGCTGGTTCCACAGAGGGGCTGCCCAGACACACTCCTGGTTCATTTGGGGGAGAACGATTTGGTTCAATTGTCGGGTTTGATGCTGCTGCAACATATGCAGGAGGACTTAGTGGCGATCAAGAAGAATTTTTCAGGGACATGTCTGGTTTGGACTGAGTTTGTGCGGTGCAGACATTGAAGGGGGCGATGTAACATACAGCAATTGACAAGGCTCGGAGGAAACTCAACAGGGCCATGAGGGTATTTTGCATTGCTAAGTACATTAAAGTGATAACACACAGGGGCATGAAGGAGAAAGAGCACTGTCTTTTCCGGGATGATGTGGTTCACCTTCCTCAGATAGGGAAGGAGTACCACATGATGGAGATGAGGGATGTAGTAAGTTGTGGAATGAAAACATCTGGTGCAGGAGATCATATAGTTGACTTTTGGGAAACATGCCAAGGGGGGCAGTAAAACGCCCTATGAGGTTTTCTAGGATTGCGGTATTCTGATGTGGGCAATCATATGTGGGGGAGGATCGATCAGGTCAGAGTTTCATTGGAGGGTGGTGGGGCAAGTGAAGGAGAGGTTGTGTAACTGGAAGGAGGTCAGTGAGTGAAAGGGGGAAGAATGAAGCAAGGCATGGGGCTTTGGGCAGAAAGTTGGTGTGAGCCGTGAAAGGTTCGGGGAGGAACGGGAATGTTGTTTTTATGATGTTTGACATTATGTTAAATGCTTTTGTTGAATAACTGTTTGCAACCCTGTCCTAATAAATGGCCTGTTTTGCAAAATGGTTGAGCTGTCGTGTGTTTATTGCACGATGTGCCGATATTCAGCGTGCCCTCTCTTCCTCTTCTTGTAGGACAGCACTGCTATTCTTGCCTTGAGCATTTGGTAGATGGCTGTAATGCTCCATTAAATCAAACCTTTGGAAAATATCAACTTTGTATCTCTTGTAATTTGAAAATAGTCTAAAATCTGCTAACAACTGGACGCAGCAGCTTTGTCAGCTAATTGCTGCATACATGTTCTGTTTAAAGACTGTGCTCGTCCCCACCACCCCTCTTGTCCCCCCTTTCAGATCACTATCAGGTGATCAAAGCTCCTGTTCATAGCTGCATACATGACAAAGCAGACTCCTCAATGTTCCATCAAAGGGAAGGGTGGTGCCTCGCTGAGTTCATACATTTTTTCACACTGAGGATGAGGGCAAAAATGGAGAGCGGGAGCCTGATACGGACCCGTCTCAGCACCTGGTTTTAAGAACTGCTGGTGCGCAGCATTGGCAGGACCCTGCCCAGTTAAAGCCCTGACATGATGCGTACAAAAGATGCCACTGATGCACACACTTGAATGTGCGGGGAAAGCACTGAGAATGTTATGGATGCCACCTTCCAGCCTTGCTTGTGAATGGAGGGTACAATGTCCCGGTTGTTTGCATGTATCCTATTGTTTTATTTCCACTAAGGGAATTTCGAGTCTTGTGGGAATCGAGATTCAGTGCACAGTCCTGATTCAAGATGTGTGACAATCACCACACGTCACAGGCTTTCCTCCTTTGCAATGTTCCTCGGGTAAATCCTGGTGCAGGCTGCAAAGTTAAAACCACAGTATTACGGATTTTGCATGGTTGAGCAGGAGAAAAAATGCTGTGTTACCACCTTATCCTCTATCTCGACGTGTGTTGCTAGGAATTATGTTGTAATACCACAGAGGTAACTACTATATGCAAATGCATCAGTAGTATTTAATGGGTGCGTTATTGCCACTGTGGGCAACTCGCATAGCGCCTCTAACAGTAGTAGGTACTTTCACATCTTCCTACATGTTTCCAGATGATTTTGGCCTTATTTTATTACAGAAATGCCTCACTCTGACACCAATCTGCAATACTCCATTTTTGAACAATTCATCATGACTGTCCATGGAAGGCCAGGTCAAGCCAAGGGCAGGGCATGGCCTTGTATATATTGACTCCAGAGTCATCCACTGTGCTTTCTTATCCAGGGCATGACACAGCAATCTCTCTTGTGAATTCTTTCATCTATTGTCCAGCAAAATGTGAGCCCTCGTTCATGAGTGGGTATACATCCGCAAAGGCCGTTTTATTGCTGATTTGTTTCTTGTGGAATATTACCCAACTCTGACAACAAGGATAACCTCAGTGGAAAAACGCAATATAGAATGCACACAAAAGGAAATTTAATCAGAACTTGAACGTTAAGAATGTGACAAAGGCATGAGAGTTTTGCTTCAGATAAAGCATCCGCTCTGAGAAATATCAAGCACAAATGTGTATGAAATTAATTTTTTAACCATAAACACAGGGATAAACAAAGAACGCAAGTGATCATGGTAAACAATGACTATACCTGAAAGGTAGTTTTTCTGCACATTAGGGGGCAGATTTACAAGTCCCTTGCGCCACTTTTGCGTCACTTTTCCCATGTTAAAAGTGACGCAAGAGTGGCGCAAGGGGCTTGTAAGTCTGCCCTTAGATATTTTTCACATCAATAAAGCTATTTTCTCAGACAAAGTTCGGGGCCAGTTTGAACCTGAAATAAATCTGCCATTCAAATAAGCATTTTTTTTCACAAAGTCAGTATGTGTCTGTGAGTAATGTGCTTGGCAGTCTGTGGGGATGGGGGGTGTTCATTTAACCTGAGGTTAGACTTTCACATTGTGTTTTTTATTTTACATTTTTATTGCTATAACAAGAAAGTACCAAGGTTACAATTAGCATGAGGTGATACAATAGCATAATAAAAATACATTATTAAAGAATGTTACAGTAATAGTGTTAACAGAATAATTGTTGAGGAAACGGTGTTCAATGCGGGCCCTATCCACTCTCGAATGTTTATCTTTTATTATGTTTACAAAGATTTACAAGTAGGAATAGCCTGAATGTATATAGAGGGAGGATGCTTAACAAACATGGAGGTTGGTGAAATTAGACAAGCAGACTAAATGTGTCCCAGTACTATATAGATATATTGAACCACAGCTAGCTGAATCTCTGTAAATTCAATTCCACTTTGGCACATTGCCTCTAGCCTCTTCCATCCAATCTAGAGTATTGCTCACAATTCTCTCTGAATATTGTAATTGCTGTTGTGGGACTCAACAATCTCGAAATGGTCTAATTATACGCCCCCTTTGACTGCTCTTTTGATGCATATATTACACAGTGACAGTCTCCACTGTGTAGTTACGGATAGGTCGGAGCGTTTTTTTGTTTAGCTAATAACTGTGATGCTGTTTGACCAATCAGTACAAACATTTCTACAACAAAGTTCACCTACCTTACCGGTTCTATATGTTCAGTATAGTCCTCAGTTTGATATCTTTCATTAAATCAACAATGCACCATAAACAGTGATTCTAACACGGTTAAATGATCTGCACTAGCATAACATAATTGATGGTGTAGACTAAATTCCCTAAGAAAAAGCACATATATTTCTTATTGTCAGAATCCTGATATTTATTTAGGGCAACATTTCTTTGTTTAGTGTTCCAGGAGTTATGTTTGTCAATTTGATAAATGCAACTAAATACTGGGCAAATTTGTTTACATTTTTTTAATATGTTCACATTTTTCATTATAACTTAAGCCTTGTATGGAGCAGAGTTTGCACTTACACAGACCTTAATGTGATGGAAAAGGTACATATAGTTTATACAAATGCAAAAAGAGACCAAAGAGGAAGCTGTGTTTGAATAACTAAATGCCTATCTCATGTTAGTAAAAAGCTCCAGCCCAAATAACCTGGCAGTAAAAGGATTAAAAAGGTGGGTTTTTAGAATTGCAAAATGTTTTTGGAAACTGAGTAATGGCACTGCCCATAAGAGTAACCCTGCCAGTGAAGAGAAATTTCTTGGTATGTCTGTGATATTGTCAGGCAAGTGTCAGAAGATTTCAATTTGTGGACCTTGATTAGAAGGTAAGGTGCTAATAATTTTGTAATCCAATGAGCAGCTATGAAAACCTTTGTGGATGATAAGGAGAATTTTTGTTTCAAATAAAATGTACTGCTGCATGCAGTAGCAAATTGAAAGACGCAATCTGCTCCAAATTATTAGAGTTCACATAGTCCTTTCTGAATGGGACTAGCATTTGAAAACAAGCTTGGATTCAGGTTCAGACATGATGAGATTATTGTTTTTCAGCATTTTCAGATTTTACTGAGTTTATTTAACTTTGCTGTTCATGTGGAGGTCTGGATACACTTTATCATCTACAAGAAAATAGTTGATGTGGTGCCTTTCACTATGGCAGCACAATTTCCTAATGTGGCAAGTGGTGCTAGTCACTGCTGAACAGACAATATGTGGAGCAGATAATGCACAACTTGTAACGTTGTTATGTTTTTCCCTTCAGCTGCATGTGAAGTCCGATTGATATTTACCCAGGAAACTACATTCCATCTGGGACACTACCAGTTAAGTGGTTGTTTAATTCTCCACAATCTTACCTAGGAATGGAAAGGAATATTTAGTCAGTAACACTAAGTCGTTGATTGGTAGAATTGGCAAGTGAGGCGGGTGTCTCCTTGGGTGAAGTGGGATGGGTTTCAGAAGGAGGTAGGCAAAATTTAAGGTGAGATTGAGGGTCTTTCTTTAGAGTTTGGCAGGTGCAGGAAATCTGACAAAAAGTGGGATAACCCATATTACATACTTAGAATATATAGGGCCTCTCTTCACTCTAAATAAGGGGGGGTGGGACTTCTGCAAATGTATGGCTCTAATTAGGACCCTGATTTAGAGTTAAGCAATAGACAGTCCTCCATCAGGTTGGTGGAGGACTTTACTGCCACCATTCTGAGGGACCCCTGCCCACTAAATT
This sequence comes from Triturus cristatus, assembly GCF_964204655.1. Classification (NCBI taxonomy): domain Eukaryota; kingdom Metazoa; phylum Chordata; class Amphibia; order Caudata; family Salamandridae; genus Triturus; species Triturus cristatus. Next base: position 1,579,700,503 of record NC_140590.1, read on the forward strand.
TAAAGCTGTCCACCAGCTCTGTGGACACCATGGTACATTGACAGGAACAGCTCTGTCAATATATGAAAAGTTTGATTGACAGTGTCGTCAGTCATTATGGCCCGCAATCAAACCTTTCTTGTTTTTCAAAAATAAACTCCCTTAGTGGAATTTTATTTTTGAAAAACAAAAAAACTAAGGACCTCACACCCTGGGAGTTTTCTCCCAGAGTGTGGGGTCATTATTGCTTCTTCTGGTCCTTTGCTGTCATGTTTTCCTGGGGGTTGATGGGCGGGGAAAAAGCCTTTACAACGTCCACCCTTAAAACTGTGGACAGTGTAAAGTCCATCCCCTAAAGGTCCTTACTCTTCCATCTCGAGGGACGTCTACCCACCAGATTTAGAGTTGGCTACCACTTCAGCAGACAACTCTGCACACTGAAAGGCTCCTGTGAGAAATTGGGTTGTTGGCTGAGTGAGGTATTAGACCTGCTCAGGCAACAGCCACAATCTCTGCCAGGGTGAACCACAAATGTCACTAAATTAACCTGTGCTTAACTCTCAAATAGCTTAGTACACAAGCAGTCCGGCTTAAAATAGAGGCAATGTGTAAAGCATTAATGTGCATAGGAACAGTAATAAAGGGAAAACACCACACAAGAAAAATCCCACACCAATTTACAAAAATAAACATAAAAACTAGTGTCTAAAAGATTAAAGTGCCAACCATGGACATCTAGTCAAGTGAACCCAAGTCAAAGTCAAAAAATGTGGCCGACCGCCATGAAGTGAGAGTCAAATACATAAAGTGGGTTGGGCCAGGTCAGCGCTTACCTTTGGACTTTGAAGAGATTTCAACAAAATGCCTCTGAGAAGGTAGATGTTCAGCGAGGCCAAGCTACAGGCGGTGTCTAAGGAGGATGTTTCGTCATTGGGGAGCTGCTAGAAGACCTTGAGGTGAGATTTCTTCGTTCCAACTTAGGGCCTGATTTAGATCTTGGCGTATGGGTTTTTCTATCATAACGGTGAGAGATATCCAGTCCCCCGGAATGTAAATTCCATGGGATGTAATGGGATTTATATTTCGACTGACTGGATATCCATCACTGTTGTGACGAATTAACCCGTCTACCAAGATCTAAATCAGGCCGTTATCTTCCTTTTTGAAGGTCGAAAATCTTCAGTGAGATAAGGCTAGAGGCTGTAGCCAATGAGAGTTCCATGAGGCTTGATATGAGAGTTGCCACAAAGTCAAGACGACCAGAGATGAACCTTGGATGGATAGACAAGCAGGTTGGTCTCAGTCTCTTCTTAGTTCTCAGGCCATTTTTTACCCAAAAAGTTTCTCACTCCAACGTTTGGGATTTTAGATATCTGGGTACCTTTAGCACCACCACCAAGAGTCAGGACTAGAAGGGCACCACTTGAGGGATTAGGACTCACACGGGCTGGGTCGAGGTGTGGGTTCAAGTGGGTTGGAGCCTTTTCAGTTCCTGTGGCTCTCATCAGTAGGCCAGCCACTTAGCTTTTGGAGTCACTCTCGTTGTCCCTGGTTCAAACAGTGGAAAAGGGCTGAAGCAGCAGGGCAGGCCTCTAAGGGTTCAAGGCAGCTCTTGGCAGTAAAGCAGCCCTTCCAGGCACAGCATACCAGTCTTGTAGAGTACACAACAGACCACGGCATCAGGCAGTCTTCTGAGAGTCCTTCCACAGGTCTAGAAAGTGAACTGAAGAGTAGGTCTAAGAGCTCTGTTTTTATACCCAGTGCCTTCTTTCAAGTATGAGAAGTTTTTTGAGAATACCCATTGAAGTGTTTGAGGTTTCCTGTTACCCCTGCCCTGGCTCTAAGTTCGCTGGATGAACAATGCAGGCGCAACAAATCCTTTGTGTGGATGCAGAGCACAGCCTAATCAGTTGCAAGTTAGATTGTGCCCATCTTCACCTAGCCCATCATGCCAGTGATAGGCCCAACCAGGCACACCTAATCCCTTTACTATGTGGCTGTCTAACAGGAATAATAAGACCAACTGCCAGCATCACCCAGCCATGTTACCCAGGGCCAGGCTGCAGGCACCAAATGGTTAGCGCATGAAAATAGCAAATTTCTAAAAGCAGCATTTTTCAAAATTGCAACTTAAACTGTGACTTTACCATTGAAAAGGATTCTAAATGAACGTTTCTCAGACACCAAACATGAAATGTTCACATGTTCCCAATCAAAAGTTAGCACTTATGAAATGTAATAAGGCAACCCAATTCTATCCTATGGGAGAGGTAGGCTTCACAGTGGTGAAAAATGAATTTGGAAGTTTTTCACTACCAGGACATGTAAAACTTAAACATACATGTCCAACCTTTTAATTACAATGTACCTTGCCCTACGAGCTACCTAGGGCCTATATTAGTGATGAGATATGCAATAAAAGGGGAATTTAAGGATTGGCGAGGGGGTTATACTTTGACTTTGACCTGGTGCTGGCGTTACCGCAGGGATATCTTATACAACACTTGGATCGAGTGAAGGGAAAGGGAGGAGGGATAGCCATTATCCATAAGGAACATCTTTCATGCAGATTCCGGGACAGCCCTTTACTGAACTGTGAAAACGTTCATTTTAGCATTCAACTGTCCCCCTGTAAATCACTCTCAGGAGCCCTTATTTACCGCCTCCAGGAGCCTTGGGCCAATTTTGTAGCTCCCTTGTGGAATTCTCCACAGCCATGACAAGCACTTTGTCTAACTTACTTGTCCTAGGGGATTTTAATATCCACTTCGATAATGGGGAGGACAACACCGCATCAGAGCTGCTCTTAGACCTTGCCACACATCATCTTCAGCTACAGAACGACCAATCCACGCACAGTCATGGGCATTTACTTGACCCTATTTTCTGTAACATTAATACCCTGAAAACCAACGCCCCGATTCCTCTGCCCTGGTCAGACCACAGGCTCATTCCTTTCAGTTGGGAGATTCCGACCAACGTTCCTCCCACTCTATCTCCCGGTAGACCAGTACGTCCCTGGGCTAAACTAGACCCCAAAGAATGGGAATACATCCTGGACCTCTCCAGGCCCAGCTTTGCCATCGACCCCGTAACAGCGGATGCGGAGTTCTCATCTTGGATAGAAAATTCCCTTAATACCATCCTCCCTTACAAACCATATCGGACAACCCGCAAAAAAACTTCCTCCCCATGGTTTACCCAGGAAACCCGCCTTCTGAAGAAGCAATGCAAAAGGGCTGAAAGAACTTGGCGGAAAGACTTCGACCCCAATAGCAAGAAGGAATACAGGCTGGCCATCCTTAATTATAAAAAAGCCTTGAAAAATGCTCAAACTTCGTTTTTTCAAGAGAAAATTAACGACGCATCTTGCTTGTCGAGGGAGACTTTTCGCATTGTAAAACTACTCCTGAAAACCCCGGAGTCCACTTGTCCGTCTGTCCTCGCAGAGAAAACCACTGTGATAAGTTGGCCATGTATTTCGATCAAAAAATTCAAAATATCCTGCAGCAACTTCCGCCCATCCCCCTGGATCTACCACCTATCTCCCTAATACAAGCCCAGAACCTCAACTCTAGACTTGAGATGTTCATTCCCATAAATAAGGAAACCTTGGCCCCCACCCTCCAATCTCTTAAAAGTGGCTCACCTTCTGACCCTGCACCAGTTAAAATCCTAAAGCAAGTAACACCTACCATCCTCGGACCTATGGTACACCTGATTAATGCCTCATTGGCACTCGGAGTGGTTCCCCCCAGCTGGAAAAAGGCGAAGGTTAGAGCACTACTAAAAAAACCTAATCTAGACCCCCTCAACCTAGGCAACTTCAGGCCCATTTCGCTCCTCCCATGCATCAGTAAAATGACAGAAAAACTCATAAATGTCTAGCTTTCCCACTACCTGGAATCGAATGAATTACTTAAACCATCTCAGATGGGTTTTCGCCCCGGCCAGGGCACGGAAACAGCAATGGTGACGGTGGTCGAGGAGGCCAGGAAGATCATGGATTCAGGAGGATCAGTGGCAGTGATCCTCCTGGATCTGAGCGCGGCCTTCGACACTGTCAACCACCAAATCCTGGTCCAGCGACTCAGTGATCTTGGGATTACAGGTGTCGCCCTGACCTGGATAAAATCCTTTCTTCATGACCGTTCATTCCAGGTGATTGAGGGTGGCTATACATCCAGGGAGACCCCTGTACGTTGCAGAGTACCACAGGGCTCCTCGTTGAGCCCCACACTCTTCAACGTATATATGTCCCCTTTGGAAAAAATGGTCACCCCCCACGGGATTAAACTCCTAACATACGCTGATGACACCCAGCTGGTAGTCTCTCTTTCTCAGCAGGAAAACCCTACCACCAACCTTTATTCCTGTCTGAAAGACATAGTCAGCTGGATGGACAGCTCGCACTTGAAGCTCAACAGCGACAAGACGGAGATACTGGTAATGGGGAATCAGGCTCACTTCCGGCCAGAATCTCTATGGCCCCCATGCATGGGCAAGCCTCCTACCCCTAAAACCGAGATTAAAAGCCTCGGACTATGGCTTGACCAAAATCTCACCATGCATGCTCAAGCTAGGAAAACTGCTGGGGTCTGCTATGGGCTTCTGCGATCTGCCTGAAAAATTCTGCCATTACTCCCTTTTCCATCAAGGAAACTCCTTATCCAAGGCCTCATCCTGTCACGCCTGGATTATGGCAACGCACTGTTTCTGGGTGCCCCGCGGAAAGTCACTACCAAATTGCAGGTGGTGCAGAACGCGGCCGCACGGATCCTCACCAACACCAAGAGCCGGTGCTCGTCCAAGCCAGCTATCAAAGCACTCCACTGGCTATCCGTGGTAGAAAGAGTGCAATTTAAGGCGCTCTGTCTTACGCACAAAATCCTCAACGGCAAGGCCCCTCCCATCTTTAAAGACCTGGTGACTCCTTACACCACTTCTAGACCTCTTCGATCCTCTAATGCTCATTTAACTCTGCCACCCAAGATCAAGAGAGCACGATCAGGAGGTCGGCGTTTCTCCTACAACGCTTCCAAATTATGGAACTCCCTCCCTCCTGACATTCGTGAACAGCCTAATCTGTTGGCCTTCCGAAAATCTCTGAAAACCTGGCTGTTCCCGTGAAACCCCCTTACGACTCCACCTGTACTCATTCAGCGCTGGGACGCTCACGGGCAGCCATGCGCTTTAGAAATCCAGTATCATCATCATCATTAGAAATCCAGTATCATCATATTACCAAGTCAAATTGGCAGTTTAAAACTACATCCAGGCCTCAATGGCAGACCTGAGACATGTTTAAAGTGTCTATTTAAGTGGATGGCACAGTAAGTGCTGCAGGCCCACTGGTAGCATTTAATTTACAGGCTCTGGGTATATGGTATGCCACTCTATAAGAACTTATATATACATGAAATATGCCAATTAGGTGTAAGACAATGTTGCCATGTTTAAAGGAGAGAGCGCAAGCACTTTAGCACTGATTAGCAGTTGTGAAGTGTACAGAGTCCTAGAGCCAACAAAAATTAATTTCTGCAAAAATAGGAGGGTAAAAGGCAAATGGTTTGGGGAAGATCACCCTAAGACTGACTGGTCTAACAGCGCTGCTGTGCCAATGCATGAACATTTTTATGGACTGTATCACTAAAACAACGGTACAGGGGTTTCGAAAAACCTACAAAACCTGAAGGGTGGGGAGATCATTTAAAAAAGGACAGAGGGATACATCCTGCCTATGCAAATGTTCTACTAACACTGGGGTATCCCTCTAAAGCAAGATACACATGCAAGGAAATGTTAAGTGCCACACCTATACGCTACTCCTAAGTAAGTGGGAAAAGGAGAAAAATATATATATTTTTTTTATAACCCTCACCCACTTTAATAGTGGCATGCATAATCATCGGGTTCAGCCTGACTTCTAAATGTCAGGGTGGGCTTAACTATGTTCCAGGCCGCTCTTTGAAGAATGATAGCTTGGGGAAATAACTTTCAATTAAATATTCCTCATCCACTCCAGAGGTTTCCCTTTATTGGTGCGGTGTATGGGAAAGATTAAAACTAAAGTACGATCGTGGTTTTAGGATACAATGGTCCTATGACCCCAAGTTCACCAATTTCACTAACATGTTTCAGTCCTACACTATGGCCTGTATAGGTCCTGGGCTTATGTCAGAGTGGGTCCGTATTTAGCACTCCCCCAGTGATGTATTTTTACATGATTTTGTGTGGCATGCAAACTCACTCAAAGAATGCACAGGCAGTGTAATACTTGTAACACTGGGTTATACCTGTAAATACAAATAACATGGCATAGGATATTGTGCCACCATGTGGCTCCACAAACGTGAGTCATGTGATGTTGTGGAGGTGGCTTAGAACATTTGTGGTCTTTCAGTTGTCCACGATTGGAAGGTAGGTAAGTTGTGGTGATGATTGACTATCATTTCTGGCAGCCAGAAGTTGCATTTATGAAGGAAATCAAGTTGTCCAATTTGGTTAACTTTTATGAGAACATTTTTAGAAGGGAAGTGTGTTTCAAAGTAGTGGTGACCTATAATGGGGCCCAATTTATCTTCAGAGGGGGGAAACTTTTCAGAGGTTTGAAGGAATCTGTCACTATGAAACGGTGCTATATCATCCATATGAGAATGCTCTGGTTGTACATTTTAATAGAGGGCTTGGCTAAAGGGCCTATTACTGGTGGTCTGGCATGGACTGTGAAATTAACAGATATGTTTGGGTTCTATGTCTTGCATGTGCTGTGACAAGTTGTATGTAGTTGTCAATGCAGTGTGGTGTGGACTGGAGACAGTAAAACATATTGTGGAGTTATAGGACAACTGCACATTTTGTGAGGGTAGAAACTCCTTTAGGTTATTGAAAGTAAGAGTACCATGCACTTCTGTTACACCAGCATGGATGGGAAGAAGGGATACCAGTAGGGTGAACAAGGTACAAATAATGAAGAAGGCTAAAAATAAGCAGGATCAGTGTGTTTGATGACCCAATGACAAGATGAGGTTGAAACCTTGTTAAGTTCAATATTGGTGATTATGTGAGAATGTGCTGGGGAACAAGTCTGAGAAAAAGATTGTCCACAGGATCTGGCCTTAAGGAAGTAAGTAGTTAGTGAGAAGGGTGGTTGTGTTGTGTTTGAAATTGGGAAAAGATGGAACATGAGAAGAGTCATAAAATGTGGAGAGTTGGAATGCCAATCATGGCTTGAAGGTCTAAACCATATTTCATATGAAGTAGAAAGAATACCACGAAAGCTGGGTGATTGGATGAAATGCAAACCCAATAAACTGCAAGATTACATTTGAGTCTCCTAAACAGAATTCTTAGAATGATGGCTGTAGAGATGTACAATTCTTGTTCACTAGGTTATAGGTTTAAAATGTTGATTTTTTTTATTGCTGGGGTCCACTTGCTAAGAAACTTGTATTAGTTACTTGAAGTCACTTAGGGCCTCAAGTCAAGGGCAGGAATTCACTGTATTTAAGACGAAAGAGTGCATTCCTGTCCTTTCCCTTGTGCTGGTGACCTTTTGGCAACCTAGCACCATCTCAGGCATCCTTGCACCATTGGTGCAAGGGTGCATGTGTTGCATGCAGGATTGTTTTGTGCAGGAAAGGCTACCTTCCTGCACAATAACAAGCCTGGGAGTCATATTCCACTTCTATGTGTGCTGCAGAATGCTCTACACATAGAAAGAGGAAGAAATGAGGAGAAATAGAGGATATTTCTACTCGTTACACCTCCACTGGGAAGGTGTCCATTTTTGGCACATCGCCAGGTTTACAAATTCTTGTAAATCTGAGGATGCATCTAAATCCATGGGCGTTGCGTGGAACACCCGCACAACGCCCATGGAACGCCTACCCAGGGCAAAGCAACACAACTCAGAGAGTTGCGCTGCATTTGGCAAGTGGCTTTGCGTGGCCTCAAAAATTTGACTTAAATGTTTGGGTCATGCATGTACCACGTTGCATGGTGCAAACGTGATGCAACCCTCTCATACATTTGGGCCTTATTATCCATTGCTTAACAGATTTGTGTTATAAATGGAAAAACAAAATATTCCGCATTTCCATTTGTATCTAATAATCAACCATGTTGCCACTTTTTGGGTAAAAGTGAAGAAAGGGGATATTTTGTAATGTATCTATGTTGCACTTATCTGTGTCCTCCCTGTGCCTAGAGTTTCATTTAAGGGATCCCTGGTCAAGGGTTGGGATATGGAATGAGAGACACAGGAGAGCGGCTGCCAGGGGATGTTAGGACTCTGCTTCTTATCAAATAAAAGAAGAAAATACGGGGTCTATTACGATGTCGGCTGGACGAGTGTCTGACCAATACCGCAGCAGGATGGAATCCGTCTGACTATTAGTCGGTGGTTCCACCCACCAAATTAGGATGCACAAACATCAATTTTTCCTTTGCAGCTTGTGCGGCAGCCGGAAAAGGGCCACAGCACAAGCTACAATAGAAAAATGTATGTTTTAAAACATCCATGCACCTTGTACCAAGCACCATGCGGTGCCTGTCACATAATTCAGGAATGTTTGGGTAGGCAACACAGGTGCCCCCAAGTCCCCATAGCAGAGGACAAGGGGCAAAAGTCACTTTACACCTTCCTTTTCATGGCAGGCGGACCGCCATGAAAGGGCAGGCAGAAAGCGAAATCGTAATCTCGGCGGTAGAGCCGAGGCTGGCTCCGTTGCCATTTGTGGATTACTTTTACGACCACTGCCCTGACGGGTTCCGTGAGTCTGTTGTAAGCAGAGCCGAATCTCCCCGCAGGTTTCCCTCCAACTGTTAGTATCATAATACGGCAGTCAGACGGAAATCTCTGATGTTGGGCAGAAAGCCTCCAACTAGCTGTCAACATCATAATGAGGCCCCTCATTTTTATTAAAAAAAAGAATAAAATATGCATCCTAATTCTGTTCTCCAGTTACAACAATATGTACAAAGCAAAGATGGATCGTTTATGGAATAACAATTTCAGTTGACAAAATATGATATAATTTTCTGCTTCTTATTGAACGATTTGAATGATCAAATTTCTCTAATATACACAGATACTTTACATCTGAACACTCAGACAACAGAGTAACCATTATATTTCGCTACTACTAGCTAACATGATATTTCAGAACATGGCACTAGAAACAGCCTAACTGAAAGGGTTAATGCATTTCTAAAAATTAAGAAACGACATTTTCCCCCTGAACAGTCCACTGAATTCAATTCAGTAGAACTACAAATGCGCTTTAGTTTTGCAATCTAACTATCAATATTTTGACACATTTATAGTGCACAGATGCAGAATATATTTAACTTGAACTGATGCAGTGTACCCATGGGGTGTGCAATTAAATATTTATTCATCTCTAAAGTGCCCATTTATAAGCATTACCACCAGTGGCAGCATGTGAGCGAGTTTTCCGCTGTGATCATGGAGCATGCTGTGCATTTTCCAAGTAACAAATCTGTGACATTCACATAAAAACCCCATTTTGCTGTGTGGATAGGGCAGTCGTCCTATAAAACAAGTCTGTAATAGAAAAGGCACTGTGTGCGCATGGGATAGAAGAAAATACACACTTTATTGAAGTTTGTGCTTGCCAGAAAAGGCAAAATATGCAAAACAAAAACTGCTTCAGCAGAGCTCTTCTAAATGCAATCTATATGCAGAGTCATGCCTGGTTTGTGCACAGAAATGATAATGAAGTTGAATGTGACAGTGCACTGTACTGCTGGATTAAAATAGCACTTACAATACCAAAAGGCGGCATTTGCTTCTTAAATTTGTAGAATAAATGAATGCCTCGTGGAGCCATGACTTAAAGATAATGAGACGTAGGGCAGTTTAGCATGCCATTATATGCTATGAATATTATTACCATAAAATGCTGCTTATGTTTCTCTTTCTCTGCTGATTCCTATGTTGTTGCAATTGACCAACATCAAGTCTCAGTTTTTTTGAGATACAAAAGTCCGAAGAAATAGGGTTCCCCAAGGCTTTCAGTCTTTTTTAAAAGGGAGAGGGAATGCTACACAAAATCATCTGTCTCTGCCTCGCGTGTCTAGGTGGGTGGTGAAATGAGCCCTCATAGAACTGGAAGATCACATTTCCCTCACCACAACACAATACCTTATGAAGGGGCATATTATCAAGAAACGGCGTTAAAATTATCGCCGCTTTAGCGGCAGAAAACTGCTGCAAAAGGGGCGATAATGAGCTTGATAATAAGCCCATGAGAATTCCCATAGAAGCCCATGTTCTGGTGTCAACATGCGCTCTATTGGAATTCTCTGCGGCATATTATCAAGACCATTATCGCCGCTAAAGCGGCGATAATATTAACGCCGTGCTTGATAATATGCCCCTAAAAGAGTCAGTCAGTCAGAAACCTTTATTCGATTCCAGATGAATCATAAAAGTTCACAAGGAAAACATACAATCATAAAATAAGACAATATTTACAAAAGAGCATAAAAAATATCTTCGAAGGCAATTAAGCGAGTCATACAGTACACTGTGATCAAATCCAAACCTGTTCTAGCATTAGATATTCAGTATTATGTTTTTAATACTGAGGCTTTTACCACCAGTTAAAAGATGAATGCGTTTTTAACAAGTGTATATTGCTAGTTCCATTATTATCAGATGCTGAGACACTGGTTCTGTTATCACTTCAATTTGGTTGACATGATATGGTAACACGTCATAGTGAAGTAAATTATTCCAGGTGCAAAAAGGCTGCAGCAGGGCCTGAAAGAGCGGCAATATGTTATTAAAATGTTTTAATTTTCTTTTAAAATACCATTTTGCCATTATTGTTTGCAATATATATTGATCCCCTCATACGTAGACAGGAGATTAACATTACAGTCCGTCTGATGCAGTTTCAGCAGTCGGATTCTAAGACTTTGGCATACGCTGACGATATTGCACTTGTGACCCCTGACCCGATAGCTGCGCTTAAAGCGGTAGAGGATTTGGGAATATTTCAGGATATTCATTGAATAAAGATAAGACATTAATTGTTATTAACGATAAGTTCTTGCTGTCAGATAATCGTTTTGTAAAGAATGCGGTGTATCTAGGAGTAAGTATTTTACCAGACAAAGATGAAATAGTGAAGGGAAATCTTGATCCCTTTGTTGGTAAGGCTAAAAAAGACCTGAGTAGGCTGAATGATTTGCACCTATCTTTAGTAGGCAGATGCAATCTAGTAAAAAAAAATAATCCCCTAGATTGTTTATTATTTTAGGGCCATACCATTGGAGATTGAGAATTAGTGGCTTCAGAAACTAGAGGCTATAAATTCTCGGTTTCTTTGGGCCTATGCTAAACCTAGAAGAGCTTTTACATTTCTCATGCTGCCACGGGAGAGAAGGGGGTGGGCCCTTCCTAACCTCAAAGTGTATTATTGGGCCAACACTTTACCATATAGCCTTATCCTGCTGCAAGAGAGGACTGGTGGGGACGCAGGGGATAGTAGATAGGTGCCTGGGGATGCCTTTGGCGGCAGCTCGAGTTTAGACACTATAAAAGAGTCCGTTTTAAGACTCTTCAAAGAGCCATTAGGCTCAGGTCAGCTACACCCAGGATGATGGGGATGGGTGGATTACATTTTTATACGCCCATTTGGAAGTATAGGAATCTGGCTGATATTTTTGGGGATCGATCTATTTCTGATTGGAAAGGTGTTGGGCTAAACAGACTGGGCACTTCTTTTCCTTTACTGGGATTATATCTTTTGAAGAACTTAGAAATGACTTTAACATTGGTGAAAGAATCTTCTTTAAGTATCTTCAAGTACGGGATTGTTTGAGGGGGATGGGGGGGCAGTGGGCTTTTAGAGAGTTGACCTGTTGGATCAGCTTATTAGTAAACAAGAACGTCCTTTTGGGGTAATTTACAATTTTTTAAATCTTTTTATGAAAGATGATTCAAATAGACATTCTCGGAGGTGGCAGGAAAAATTGGCTGTACCTGAGGTGATTTTTTTTAAATCTCTCTCACTTGCGCAATCAGCCCTACTGTCGGCAAGGCGACAAGCAGTCGCGGCTCGCATGACTCGCGGGTGGGGGACAGGTATGGGGGTCGTGCGATCGTTCGCTTGGCAGGGGGGATTAAAAAAATAAAAATGTATCTTACCAGGTCCCGTGCCACCTCTGCTCCTGGACGGGCCCAGCACCCGCATTTTCCTGCTGCTTATCTGCTCAGGAACAGGAAGCAGGCATCTTCTCTTCCCTCCCCTAAGCCAATCACAACGCTGCAATGGCAGCGTTGTGATTGGTGCGGACGGCGCCCAGCCGGGCACCTGTAGGGAGGCCGTTTTCTCTATGTAGGCTGCATGCAGACTACATAGAGAAAATCCAGAGTGCGCATGACTGGTTTGGTCGGCCCCAGAGGGCTGACCAGTCAGGGACCATAACATTTAGCCTCCTATGCGCTGACAGTGCGTGTGATATCTATCTCCTTTTGCCTCCGTAGGCTTCGACGCATTCATTACTCTCCTCTACATTCTCCTATCTCGCTCAACTGACGGGGAGGCTGTTGTGTTCCGATTTTCTTCCTGACGAGAGAAACCCTCACTCGCCTTAACCTATTGGTGACGAATCATTCTCCGCCCCCGTTTGAATAAGGATTGATCCTCAGACGACTGACGGATATATAAACTATCCAGGCCTTCATCCTTTCCCAGAAGCCAGTCCTCCAGTTGAGAACTACCATATTTGCCGATTTGCGGAGAATCCTCTGACCGCTAGGTGTGCCTGTTCCACCCCACCTGCCCTCCTTTGCCCTGATGAAGGTGCAGCCCCTGTTGGGGCTTGTACACCGAAACGCGCGTTGGCGTTCTTAAGCCTATTTGGCTACTTAAACTGTGCTCATTGGCGCTTTTTAGCCCACTGGGCTGTTGAAACTTTATTCATTGAATTTGAACTGTGGAATTGCTATTCAATTACGTATATGTTTTTATTTCTGTGTACTGATGTGATGTGGTGCATGATGTCGCTGTTGAATGAGTGCTAGTATGATCGTGTTGTTTTGAAGGAGCTATATGGGACTGTTAGCAACTTTATGTATAGGAATTTTGTAATGTTTTGATATCCACTTTTGGTTTTTTGATGTTGACCAATACACGCAAAAAATCACTGTATATATATATATATAAAAAATGATATAATAAAAAATAATTAAAAGATCTATAAATCTATCTGCATCATTACTTAGTTGTTCATTGTCCTGGTTTGCCTATTGGCCGTGGGTATTAATTGCTTGGACCCTGTTTAGGGCCTTGTTCTTTTATCAATCTGTGGCAGGTATTCTCCTTTCTTTTTCATAACATTGGGGAAGCCAATCCTCCCCGACCTGACCGCCAATTCGCCCGTCCCCCAACCAGGCATAACATTCTGCTTTCTCGCAGCGCGAGAAGCAGAAACATAAAATGGTATTGAAAATACCATTTTATGTTTCTGCTTCTCACACTGCGAGAAAGCAGTGGGGCAACGCTCCTTCACCCTAATGGAGGAGCCGCCCCTGGCTACAAGTGCAATATTACAAAACCTATGTTAACCTATAGTATACACCTAGTAGGATTATAAAATAGGGTGATGGTAAAGGGTTTCGCTGTCCTAGGTGTCAGATGTATGGCGCTGATATTGTTCATATGTTTGCTACCTGCAGAATGTTGTCGAATGTGAAAGAGGAGATATTGAGATTTTTTAAATATAATCTGAAGCTAAAGGCATCCTAAACCCCAGCGCCAATTTTATTATGGGTACAAGAAGGGGTGGGGAGTGAGATGGGAAGACCCCTTCTATTTATCTCAATGACCATCTTCCAACTATGTATCGCCTCTGCCTGGTTGGATCCGAATCCACCTGTATTTCCACAATGGTTAGCCAAGCTGCTGGGGTACATAACCTGGAAAAAAGCGGTATATTCGAGAGGTGTACTGTCCCTTAAAAAATAATTTAGAATCTGTGCTCCTCTGACCAATTGGGTTGAGTCGCCGGTAGGTGAGAGGGATTCCCTTAACCAGGAAAGAATGAACCTGATGTCTTAGTATTGAGTTTGATTATGCACTATGCACTTTAGACAGCACTGGCCTTTTTCATCTTTCATGAAATATTTATTGCCTTATAATGAATATCCTAGTTTTATAACTTTTACCTTTATTGACTCACTTGATGCAATGTTTATTGTTGTTATGATATATGATGAAATTATTTGGGAGTGTCACCTAATGTGTAGAGTGGAAGGGTGGTAGTGCGTGGTGTGGATGGCATTGTTGTTTTTATATAATATGGAAATTGCGATAAAAATAATTTTTAAAAAATGCCATTTGCACATCATCCTTACCCCCAACACCCCAGCAAAACTTTCCCACTATTAAACCTCCAACCATATGCCCAACATACTCTAACCAAACATTCCCATCATCCCATCATTCACTTCTGTGCCTTACCAAAAATAATCCCAGAAAACACCCTAACCCCTCTTGAAGACCAGAATATTCCTGTAAAACATTTTCCTAACCACCTTAATCCCATGAGAACCTAGGAAAACATCTCTGTCGTTCTAACCATGCTCTGACACCAAAATTGTAGACCTTTGGTCACAGACACTTGTGGTCCTTAGATTTTTTCGAAATGTGGATATCCTTTAAAGGAGTGATTGGGATGATTGACATTCTAGGCGGTCTCAGACAGATAGATGGATTTGTTGTTTCTGATTAATATGTTACTGTCCACAATTTGGAGTTGTAGTGCTAGATTAGTGCCTGCCAAGGTGACAACAGCATTAAGCACATTTTCAGCAAGCTGTCAGAAGTGCTGTCACTCCACAGCCTGGCCCACATATTTTAGTCTACTCTTCTCCACATGTGGGTGGACAACATTGACACTATGTGCTTGATTACGAGTTTGATGGTCCACGGAGCACCAAACTTAAGGGGCGCGGTGGTGGCGGTCTCCTGGCCGCCCTATTACAATTAGGGTGGTCGGACCACCATTGCCCCACTGCAGCGGCTAGAGAACCGCCATTCTGTGGTGGTGGTCTGGCACTGTAGAGGCAGTAATATGCTTGGCAGGACCACCACGGTCCCTCCAAGCATATTACAAGTTTCCTGTCTGCCACAGTTTTCTTGGCAGTTCCTCCACCATGAAATCCATGTTGGAGAGGAAACAAAGGGGATCTACAGGGCCCCATTCTGCCTCTGTGCCCTGGGGCGCACACAGGGGGGCAGAACATGTGCCCCCATATGTGCATGCACACCAGTTCCTGTACAGCATGGACTTTACAGTACAGGAACTGTTTTTGGCATTCCCATTGTGGTGCCCATTTTTAGGGCACAACCATGGGAACATAAAAAAAAATCCAGTGAGACACAAGAAATACTCATAATCTGGCACGTGGCCTGACCACAGGTTTGGCAGGGCAGTGGTCGGGCGGGCCAGGCACTGCACTGCCAAACTCAAAATCAGGCCCTATATATACTGTTCAGTTACGTTTGAACTGTTCTTGTCAGTTATGATAAGCCTATCCACACATATGAGGTATTGCTTTCTTTGATAAACGTGTGGGAAAATACTGCAGTTCCTCACAATATGGAAACTTCTGTCACATAAATGGAAAAAAATGATTTTTAACCAAAGTTTGACCTGTACCGGAAGCTCTTGGTAAGCTAATGTGGTGGCATCCTCACAAGTCATATCATGCAGGACACTTTGTAAAGTGCATAGGCACTTTTTATTGCCTTTGCACTTTACACAGGAAGTGTCCTGGGTGATAAGACTTGTGAGGATGCCACCACATTTGCTCTGCTCAGACAGATGACCCCAGGCCCAGATGTGTTTTTCTGTGCCCCAGCAAAAATCTGGATGGGAATAGGGATTTTATATAAAGTTAAGAAAGAAGTCCAGACTGCACCCAGACCCCTTTTTGGGGTGCAGGTATGTGCTTTTGTGCTTTATCAATGACGTGGATGCTGTATCGATGTTTTTCTGAGGCTAAGAAAAAATTCTAACCACCTCTAGCTCCTTACTGGAGTGCAGTGTGTCTGGGCACCAGCAAGGAGCCAGGCAATGAGAGGACTTTTCTTAGGATAAGAGAAGATCCAAAAAGCATCCGGCTTCTCGCTGGAGTCAGATGTGTGTTTCTGCATCTCAGCAAGATGTCAGACACTGTTTGGATGTTTTTCCGAAGCTAAGAAAAGATCCAAGCAGAATTTGGATCTGTGCCTGTGCCCTAGGGAAGACCCAGACACTAAATGGAATTTTTCTTAGAATAACTTAAAATTCAAACAAAATGCATCTCCTCTCTGGGGCACAAATGTAAATGCCTGTGCCATAGATAGGAAAGCCAGACAAAGTGTGGAAGTTTTCATTCAATGAAAGGAATCCAAGCAGCATGCTGGCTCCATGCTGAATCAGGAAGGTGGAATTGAAAGGGGTGGAGCTAGGAAAAATCTTAGTCTAATGCTCTCCTAGCAAAAAATTGGCCTAGGTTGGGATTGCCAAGTTTTATACAGTTTCATGCAGGGAAAAAGGTAATGAGAGATCAGAAAAGCTATATTTCCCATTCAAGTTTTCATAAGAAGCAATAGCAAAAAGTGTGGTTGGAGTCATGGATGGTCGAATGCAGACCCTGACTGGAGGCCAGTGTGCAGTGGGGGCTGGATGCACAAGTTGTTGGCTGCAGTGCCTAGCTACAGGCCAGCACTTGTATCCAACTGCCACCATGTAAACAACAAGGGCTGAACAGTTTGTTGGCAGCACTTCATCCTGGCACAAATTTCTGTTTAAAAACAACTGAAAGTTTCTGACACATTTAAAAAAGCTTTTGCTCATTTAGTTTAAACAATGAAAAACAACCACATTTAAAGTGGCATTATGGTTCAACAATAAAAACTCAAATTTGAAGGTGATGGTAGGATGGATGCTGCTGATATAAGCTGCAAATTGTTTCAATAGTCTGCTTCCTACAGTCCATATTGTAAATATGTCATCAATGTATCTTAGCCATACCAGTGGTTTAATGCTAGAAGCAGCAAGTATATAGTCCTCTAGTTTGCCCAAGGAGATATTTGCATAGGATGGAGCCATCCGAGTGCCCATGGAATTCCCTTGAATCTAAAGATAGTGTTGACCATTGAAGGTAAAATAGTGGGATAACTCTTGCAGAGTTGGTAAGCACATTTGTTAATAGTTTTTCCACAATTCTTTAAGAGCTTCCAATAACACTATACGCCCATCCTCATGTGGTATAATGGTGTATAATGATGTAACATCAAATGCAGCCAGAAGAGTGTGAATATAAAATGTGTAGGGTTGGTTTCATTTTTCAATAATCTGAGGGAATTGATTGATATCCTTTACAAATGATGGAAGTTCTTGTACAATGGGCTAAAGGTGCAGATCGACAAATAAAGATAGTTTCTCAGTGGCTGTATTATTGCCAGAGATGATGGGATGGCCACGATTGTTCATTTTGGGAATTTCGGAAAGCATGTAAAATCTCCCAGGACTTGGTTTGGGATGAACAAGTATATCTGCTGTTGTTGCATCAATGAGGTTTAAGCACCTGTACTTTACAACCATGTTCTTAATTTCTTTGTTCAAATCTTCTGTGGGATCAGTTTCTAAAGGTTTGTAAGTGTTGGTATCTATCAGATGTCTCAATCCCTCCTCAATATAAACACTTACTTTCATGGCCACTACTGCACCACTTTTGTCTGCCGGTTTTAAAATGACATCCATTTTCTGTTTAAGGTGGTGGAAAGCTTTTCTTTTTTCTAGGGTAATGTTATCAAAAATCCTTTTAGGTGCTGATTCCTTGATTAGTTTGTTGATGGATAAAATGTATGTATCAAGATCTCTTCCACATTGAGGAGTCCGTGATTTGGGATGGTGGAACTTCCTAAATGGATCTGGAAGGAATCTTGGCACATCAACATTAGAATTATTGTTCAGTATTCTGCAAGTCTGCATCTTCTCTTGAAGGTTTTTAGATCTCTCATCATGTTGGCCGTAATATGGGCCTTTGGTACAGAACAGAAATAGAGGCCTTTGCTCAAGAGTTTCAATTCACCTGGTGATAGAAGCCCTCCAGTTAAGTCAATAACTGTGTCTGATGTCTGGAAGGGTTGTAGCTGGCTGATACAGAATATACACACACACACATGCACACGCACACACACACACACACACACACACATGCAGAATCATGTCACATCTGCCATTAGATGCAGATGTCATCTGACCTTATTTTTCCAAAAACTGTGAAAGGGTCAAGACATCCAATCAATGATGTACATACAACACTTGGTGCAACATTGGTCTGGGTCAAATGTCTACTTTTCATGGTGTCAAGGTTAAATAAGAAACACATACAGACATATAACCAAAATAGAGTAATCTAAATTGATGTCTTTTTTCCTTACATGTTCATAAGGAAACTTCTGGAATGCACACCTTGATGCCCATAATCTATGTCAAACATTCCTAAACGTATGTCAGAAATACCAATTTCTGATAAGATTTAGTATATAAGGACTACCACTTGACCACTTGTCAGGAGAGGTCCTTTGCCCAGATCATCGCCCGATATTCTGCCAGAGATGGTCTCACCTACTGCTAGCACACTTCTAACTTCATAGATGCTACATCTCACCTGAAGCTGATAAAGCCAAGTTCCAGAGGAAGTATGCAATAGGATGTTAGGCTTTATATGACATTTTAAAACATGCTAGACATTTTCATTTAGTTCTTGTTAAGTTCTTGTTATTTATGACATGCTTTCTTGCTGTTTTATATTATTTTGTGTAGTTGTTTTAGATGTACTGAGAAACAGAATTTTCCTGCAGTAATAAATACTTTTAAATTAAAAGTGTTCATTCTTCTTCGTACAGTGTGTGTCATACTGTGACTAATGAAATAAGGGTTGTTGCTTTTTCCATGGTGCCCAAAATCCCTCCATGGGATTGTTTGAAACCCAAAAGCAATGCTTCTATCTCAATTATACATTGAATAGTGTTATGCAGGACTACAATAACCTGTCTTTAACATTCATCGCAGGTGCATTGAACCAAGTTCTCCTCTGTTACCCGTGGGTGGGAAAGCACACCTTGTGGAGTTCTGCCAAAGTCGCAACTTACACAAAATACAGTTGGTTTAAGTAGGACAAGGGAGATTAAGGGCCTGATAATGGGTGAAACCTTGTACCAGAAAACAACGCACATCAATTCAAAGGCATGGTCCTTGGGACAGGGTGTACTCCATGGTGGCTGTGCTCAGCAAGTTTCAGTGGGATGGGATCTTAGATGCTGCCCAGTAGAATAAAAATGGGGTTATAGCAGACTGAACACATACCACGGTCTGATTCTGAGGTGTGAGACAGGAAATAGGCCCTGACACTACGTCCGACCTTTTGCATGGTGACCCAGCAGAGTAGAAGAATAGGAAAGAAGAAACACCGGAATGGCCTTGTGGAGCTCTCAGGAACATAACCCACATTCTGGAGTTCTTGAACTACTATGGCAAGACACAGTGTGTCATTATTAATTTTATTCTCTGCAGATATTGAAAGTAAGATTATTATAGGTGTTATGCCAAATATCTGACAGTACACACAAATATAGGACGTCACCCACAGCTTGAGTAAACACTCCAGTATCACACACAGAGGAGAGAAGCAGATGGTAGAAGCAGGGTTCCAGGAACAGATTCAAACTGGTAGTATATGAATAGCAGAGGTGCAGAAGTTAAGCAGGATCTCAACAACAGGACATGAAAGGAGCAATAAAACAAGAAAGGAGACAGTAAAAGAAATGCCGGGTGCTTACTGGTTCAAAAGCAAAGCATACCCAACAGAATGTACAGCTGCCAGACAAGGTGTTCTCATTTGCACTAAATTAAATATTGTTTCTTCCCCACTTGAACTGAAAGTACTCCTCCACCATCTTGAATTGGAAAATCATTGTACTTTCAAATGGAACAGGTATCCTGAGGACATGGAGAGGACACTAACACTACTGTTTTTTTTAGCATCCGTTATTGGTCTCCACAGTGTTCATGTCTTTTTCGTATGTCTGCAAGTCTGGTCCCAAACAGGGGTGGAATCTCCTTTCGAACCTTGCATAGACACTGCTAGGGTTAAGTACCTAGCAGTAGCCTGCCAGTGAGCTGTAAGCCATGCACAGATGGGTTGGGTAGGTTTGGAGCTGTCTCTGGATCTAGCAGTAGGACGGGTCTTGAGTACAAAGATCACTGCACGCAGCCAAAGGCCATGAACAGCTACTTTGATGGGACAGGGCCAGGGCACAAGTTCAGGATACGTGCCAGGTCCGGTGTCCAGAGCATACAAGTCACACCCTAAGGCTGTGTGCAGCTTGTTTGCATGGGGCAGCAGATGGGGACATGGCCTGTGCATAAGTCACACCTAAGGCTAAACCTGCTATACAGGGCAAAAGGTGGAAGGAGGGTGTGGATTAGCGCAGTGGATAGCCTTAGAGAGGCAGGCGCTAATAATTTTTTGAGTAGGTCTAAAGGCCTTGCACAGATAATTTGCCTGAGATGTACCTGGTTGCAGATGTATCATAAAAAGAAAACAAAAATTCAATGAAAAAACTGTCACAAATAAGTTATAAATAACTTTCCTACAAAACATCTGACGCTCCATGAAAAAAATACAAATAAAGAGACCTCATCAGAGATATCATCAAAATCCTTAGAGATGTCATTAGCAATGTGATTGATATAATCTGAAATGTAATCAGTGATGTTATGTGTGAGGTAATTATGAGCAATACATTGCAGTGGCCTGGGTGATAGTATGAACAACTTAAAATAATTGCAGAATTTCATCATTTTAGTATATTAGTTTTGCATTGTATGTATAAAATGATTGGAGCTGTAGTTTTCCCTGAAATATTTGAGGTTTTAATAAACAAATGCCAATTTATTTTTACCAAATGAAAGTTAACTTTCTTTTAACACATATAAACAATGTCACAGGCCATATTACTTATAGCATTCATAATAACACTACCTTTGAGACAGTAATGAATATACTGGTATTTATGCTGTTGAGTAGGTTTTCATATGTAATTAATGTTGTGTTTTAGGCGTTGTTATTTATTGGTCTAATTTTTATGAGGTTTTGCGAGGTTATGAATGTAAGAGACTGGTATTAGTTGAGGAAGGTAAGTACCTACCTCAAATAATAACCCAAGCCCTTGTCACGGTGAACAATTAAAGTCATATAACCTGAGGTCAACCCACTGGTAGCTATGGCACAGAGCAATCAGGCTTAAAATACAGTACTGAAACAGTATTAAAGTAAAAACACAACACAGAAAAATTACCAAAACAATTTAAAATAAGAGTCAATTTGAATAATTAAATGAAAATAATACCAAAATGACAAAAATCCAATACGTAGAATTGGAGGTATGAATTTCTAAAATCTAAAATCTAAAATAGCATAAAAAAGCGTTCGGCGCCAACCGCTGTCATCTGGTTGAGTTTGACCTGTACCAAGGCACAAGTTAAGGCCGATCACAATGGAGCACGGGCTGGATACAGAAACCAGGTTCAACCCGGTCATAAGTTTTACCTTCAGACTTGGGGTCTGATTTATATCTTGGCGGTAAGGAGACTCTGTTGCAATGTCAACAGAGTATCTTCACTGCCAACATGATGGTCTGCGTTGACAATTTGAATGCGGGCAGAACATAATTTGGACACAGCGGAGACTACTCCAACTCTGAAATAGCTAAACCTCTTAGAGGTTTCCTTTCTTAAAATAAAACAAAATAAGTTTGATGGACCACCCTGTCATGTTGTCAGAGCCAAGCAGCAAACTTAAAAAAGCATTGACAGGAACTGCCGTGATGGTGGTTCATGCCAATGCTTTAAAAAAGACCACCAGCTTGCCAGTCAGTACTAGATTTGACAGGCGGGGACTCCGTCAGGGCAGCGGAGTAATATACTTTATTGCCCTGATAGAGTTAACTCGGTGTGACAATAAATAAATCAGCCCCTAAATCTCCAGGATAGAAGTCAAAAATACTCAGTGGGGCAAGGCAACAAGCTGTAACCGAAGAGGGCTCCACATCATTGAATAGCCTCTGGGCGAGGTCTCAGTTAAGCTGTTGTCTTACAGAAGGAACTCTCAGAGTGGGGCAGATTTAAATTTTGTATCCAGACAAGGTCCCTTGTCAGCCAGATACTATTCACACCTTTACCCAGTGAATATTTCTATCTTCGAATTAAGGAACCTTTTTTAAGCTCAGAGCTGTAGCAGGCAAGGGGTTCACTAGGCCAGAAATATTTTCCTCAATGTCCAGTTGAATCTGATTTGCTGCTGCAGAGAAGAACGTAGCGCGAGCAACCTGGATCTCTAGTCCAGTGACAGCACACCTTCATTGGATTGGCTTGCCAGGTTTATACCAGTACCCGACAGGGTTCCTAGTGCAAAATGTTGGCAAAAAGCCTCTAAGTCCCAAATTTCAGGAGCAAAACACTTTGACACCAGCCAAAGGTACAGGGCCTTGAGAACAGTACCCGGGGACAGGGGTGGGGAGATGGGGGGGGGGGGATCAAGACTCACCCCAGCATAGGTCAGCAGCTGGGTCAAGGACAGGACCATTTGGTACTTCTCAGCTGGAAATGTAGGAAAAAGTTCTCTTAAAACGGTTTATATCCCGGTAGCAAAAACAGAAGGGCAGCCTTATGACCTTTGGAGGCAACTTTTTTGTCCTTGATACAGGAGGGAGAACAGGTCCAGCTTTGGCTCTTCTAAGGTCACTGTCAGTAGGTCAAATCCCCTTCTGGTCTTTGACAGGTCTAGAGGGTGTTCTGAGGAGGGCACCAGGAAAGGCAAATTTATGCCTAAAGCCAGCCTGTTGGTGGGGGGAAACTCCTTGCTGCTGCCTAACCAGCGTTGTAAAGGTTGCCATGGGTGACTCTACCCAGTTTTGCTGTACTTCTGGTGTGTTTTCATTCAATCCCACATTGTCCCTTTCAGCCCAAAATCAACATGACAGAAGCTTTCTTCTCCTTCGTAGAGCTCCTGCACCTATCCTAGAGGTATGGCCATGGATATGAGCAACTCATTCCTTGTGATCAATCTAACCCAGTTCTGGGGGTAGCTCATTTCCCACTGGGCCTGGTGCCTGACTGGCTAGATGGAGAACGGAAGAGGGCAGGCCCAGATGTTGGCTACTGTTAGCCTGTAACAGAGTAGGCCCTTTAAAGTTTATTGAGATCCTAGCAACAGCCCAGATAGTCAGCCTACCAGAGAGACTGAAAACTTCCCTACACCTAAGGCCTATGCCTCAGCTGTCCAAACTAGCTCACACCTTGGCAAAGCTCCTGGGTTACAGTTGGAAGCTCATGCAAATTGACTTCTAGAGGCTTTAGGCAGGTAACTGCTCCAGAATATTGAGATTGTATTAGATGTTTTAGAAAGCCCATGAAATCATTTTGTGACTGTTTCCTAGGCAATAGTATATTTGATATAGAATTCCAATGCTTTCCTGTAGAATAACTAACCTTGCTACAGTAAAATTAGCCTTTTGGGCCTTTTCACTGTAAGTACATGTTTAACATTAAACATTTACATGTGCTACTGTTAAATACTATGCCCCATGCCTTAATTGGCATTAGGGCCTACTTAATGACTGTATTAATATTTAAAAGAAACGTTTGTTTATGCCTGTCAAAAGGAATTACTTGAAAGGTCGAATTTGCAATTAAAATCTGCACCACTGTGCCACATATGGCAGGCTAGCAATCTCTTTTATCCTGTCACTGAATTGGGCAGCACAATGTGTGCTGCAGGCCACTGATGACATTTAGCATACAGGCCCTGTGTACACTTTAAGTACCATATATAGGAACTTATATGTAAGTTAAAGATGACACTTAGGTGCATACACATTTCATCAAGTTGAAAGAGGCTCTGGCTGGCAGGGTTAAAGAGCACAGAGTTCCACAGCCAGCAAAAACTGCGAAGGCAAAAATCTGGGGCCATAACAAGCGAAAGAAGCTCATTTCCAACAATAAGCATTGTGTTTGGTGAGGGAGTAATAAACTGCATAGCTGTTGTATGAGATATGATTGTAGAGCTAACAATAACATGCATTTCACTGTTTTTTTAGGTTTTAATTCAACCATAACTTTACATTCACTGTGTTTTTTAAAATAGATTTCACTTGTTTTGTCATATTTTTAGGTATTATAACTAGAGCTAACCATAACTTCACTTTAACCATGTTTTTTTTCAGTCACTTTCTGTTTTTTATCATGTGCATCACTAAACTGCTGGCCACAGAGTCTTTCGTCCACCTAGCACAGAAACCCAACACATGCTGCTCTCTGCTTTCAGTCATTTGCAGCAGGAGTTGGCCAAAAGGCTGAGCCTTTGGCCAGACCCTGTGCGCAGCTCACAATGGACGGCCAACCCCTGCCACACATGATGCATGAAGGGTGCAGGACAAGATTTTTATTATTAAAAAAACAAATTCATTTCAGGGCTCCACAGACCCTTCCACAGGGTACATGAACAGCTGTAGACTCATGGACCCTTAATGGACATCCTTTGGGGTTCGAGAACTTTGGTCCTCTTCCATGAACCCTGTAGGACGTCCAATGTCTGCTGAGGATTGTAAACCTTTGACCAGGGTTCGCAGACCTAGGAGAACATGCTGAGGTTTCTGAAAAGAACTCTAGGATCTGCAAAGCAAACATCAAAATATTTGTTTTTATTGCTGAACCCAGAGAATTCTCTTTGGAGCCCCTCATCTGAGTAAGGAGATGAGAAGGTTGTGGAAGCTTCCCCAACCCTTTTATGGATCCTTTGCTGTTAATTTTCAGGACATTAGGACCAGGTCTACGAGTCCTGAAATGGCAATTTTGGCCAGCCAACCCGAGAGCTTCAGCATTGTGGACCCAACTTTGGGTCCATAAACCTGAAATGGACAAGGGGAGGGAAAGTTCCATCGCCCAATTAGAGTGGTTTATGATTTAAATTTGGGTCGAGTGAACGTCTGCGAAACTGGGTTTGCAAACCTCCATGGACTTACGATCCAGGGGCCATATGTATCAAGCCTTTTTCCCGTTTGCAAACGGGAAGATTCTCAGAATCTGCCCATTTGCAAATGGTAAAAAGCCTTTTGGGATGTATCATCCCAAAAGGCCATCGCAAAATAGAGAATCGCAAAATTTGCGAATCTCTATTTTGTGAATGCAATTAAGGAATTACAAATTGCGATTCCTTAAATGCAATTCTGGAAGCACTTGAAATTTGCCATTTGGCCTTAAGGAATTGCAAATTACCACCATTGACCATCTAACACATTTCCATAATGGGTTCTAGGAAGGAGCTGGTCAGACTCACGTTATTTTTTCCCCTAGCCTGCTGTAATTATGACCTTTTCAACCTCGCTACCAACAACAAGGGTTCAGTTTACCATGACCCTTTATAAACCACGAATTGAGCATCGTAGACCTTGTCTTTTCGTGTAACCATACTTGTGTCTGATTCCCGCTACTAACCAGAGAGGGAAACACAATCACCATGTTGCTCTACTAATTTGGTATTAAAACATCATTAATCCCTACCACTTGTATGATCCTATGCCATAAATTAAGCGACACTTTCCCAACGAGATCACAATAGCAAACCTCTTGGTGCTTTTATCCGTTATTGTACAATACCCCTTTAGCCACGGAGGTAATTTCTCGTATAAGAGGCCATGGTAGCAGTCTAGCTTTCGCGTGCGCGTCTAACGCACCATGTGACATGCTTGATGATGCTACGCCTTTGGCCACGGAGACATTCCTCGTTTGAGAAGCCTCTGTAACAGTCTAGTTTTTGCTCCTGCGTCTAACGCACTACGTGACATGCGTGATGACGCTACGTTGTTCGCCGGCAAAGTACTTCCTATATCTACACCACTCCCGGGCCGGAGGATAACATCCGAGTCCGTAGGAGGGCTAAGTAGGTTTTCCTGTGGGCTGGTGACTTTGGCGTAGTAAGTAGAGGCTCTGGCTTACCTAATCCCGCTGTTTCACCTCTACCTCGTAAGTCATTTACTTTTACTATTCTTTGTTTAGAGTGTGACTATAAGTCCCGCCCCCCACCCGGACCCATGCAGTGAAGTTGAATTCAACATCACGTAAGCACCTACTACCAAACTTATTGTTCCGTTTGGGTGTTTACGAGTCAGTCTGATAACGCCTCGCACCTCCACCTGTTTTACCAAACTTACTGTTCCGTTTGGGTGTTTACGAATCAGTCTGATAATGCCTCGCACCTCCATCTGTAAATCCAAGCGTTTTACTTCGCCTCCGACAGTCAGTCAGAGTATGCCGCTGATTGATAGTCTGATGGCCATTGATCTGTTTGCTTAGAGTGCACGCCACGTGAAATTTCATGTCTGTCGTAATCACTACCTACTATGGTGCAGCACTCATGGCACAACCCGTTAGTATTACTAAGGATCACTGCAGTTACACCACGATAAACTCACTATACCGGCATGGGCAGATACGAGTGTTTATTCCCATTGGTCCAGGTATTATGGAAATCCACCTTTTGTGATCATGAAGTCCATTCACAAACTGGTTTTTCTCCATGCTTTGTTTTCTGTGAATATACATGTATGTTGTGAATCACTGTTTGTTTTTGTTTTGTCCCTTCACATCTTTTTTGCTTCAACAGAACTGAAAGCTTTTCAGAAATCCTGAAGGGTTAGTTTACCATAACCGTAAGTGTTAGCGGTCTAAGACTCCACAGGTCAGGGTACACCTTAGCTAGTGTATACCGCCGTGGCTGTCTATCATTAGGTCCTGAAGAATGCTTCATGTAATATCGTCTAAAGCAGAAACATGTTGACCACATTGATCACATTGCACTTTGACTAGGACGTAGCTGGTCCAAATACCACCAGAGTTCACACGTCCACCTCACTATTTTTAACTGTGTCCAGTTTACCACCATTAAAATTGTCTATTGGTTAAAACTGCGACACCTTTTTAAACTAGCACTATCACGGATTGCACTGCCTTCACACAAAAAACCAGCTCCGCTGTAAATCAGGCGTCGCAGCACACCGGGGAGACATTCGGTCTCTCCGGTGGGAACCCAATGATGAAGCATGTCACCAACTAGGTTGGTGAGTGAGGGTTCTTTTAAAACACAGTGATTCACTTTTCTTAACCACTTTTGCACTTGTTCAACCTTGACGGACACACTCTTTCTTTGTTTACTTATACCAGCCCTGGGGGACTAAGAGTGGCTCCAAGTAATTTCCCTCTCTCTCTTGTTGTTAACTTATATTTTACAGCTTAGCACAGGCACATATATTTCTTGACTCAAAACCTGATCGATTAAGATAGCCAGACTGGACTATGTCTAAAAAATATAAAGCTTTTTTTAAGCAAGCTCTAACATGTAGTAATGCTTTAATGTTTCCAAACAATCCACACATTGTGATGCACAGCACAATAGAATGCGTGGATTGCTTCTTTATTGGATTTTATACTGGATGGTATGCTTCCACTACAAATTCTATGCTAGACAGCACGCACACACCTCTGTACCATGGTGTAAAGGTTGTGCATGGCACTATGCAGCCTGCTTGTGCACCATTGCAGGGGTAATGAGCAGTAGTGGGACATTTTAGCAGCTACAGATCTGGTTTGCAATAAAAAAGAAAGAAAAAATCTGCCCCTTAGTGTGCTTGGCTGTCCTACCCAGCCTTAACACTTGTACTTCCAGGCACTTGGTGGCAATTACATAAATAATCTTTCTGTGTGCTTCCTCTCTCCTTACTTCACCTCACCTCTTGAACCTTAACTCTTTCCTCTAACCTTATTCTCTCTCTCTCAATATAACCAATATAACTCTCTAAACTTTATCTCCCAATACCGCTCTTTAATGACCTTGCCCCCCTCCCTCTCTCTCTCTATGTGCCTACATCTACATATATCACTCTAGGTGCCCCTTTTCTCCCTTAACTCTTTCTGCCTCAACTCTCACCTCACTCTACCTCACTGCTTATTTTCCATCTGAACTCCCTGTATCCCTCCTCAATCTACTCACTTCTCACGCAACCTCAGCTTTATATTATTCAACCATCTACCTCTCTCTCAGCCCTTTTCTCTGCCTCACCACTTTTCCCCACCTCTTTATCTCATTTCTCTCTCTATCTCACATCCTTCTCACTACCTCACTTCTTTTTCCTCCATTGCTATCTCTCTCCCTACCTAACCTGTTCAACTATCTCACCATTAGTTCATTAACTCACCTTTCCTTCACTTCTCTAAATATTTTACTCCTTGCTGGATGCCTTTATTTCACTACCTCTACCATTTTACTCTATCACCAATCCTACCTCACTCTCCAAACGCAGATCTTTTACTTGAACATCCTTGTCAATTTCAGCACATTCCTTTCACCTACCTATTTCTCTCAATCTCTTTCTTATTAGATCTCAGGGGCCCAACAATATATATTGCCCAGCTCCCTACAAATCTTTCAAATGTCACTGAATTAACATATATTCCTCATCCTTAGCTGCAAAACCTGGAATAATGCACTATTTCCTTACACAAGTTCCATCTGGTTACACCTTTGAAAATGTATACAGGGAAAATGTGTGAAATTTGTTTGCTAATTTTAATTCCAGTTCAGGCATGAGTATCCATTTCCATATCAATTTGGAGGACAGTAGGAGTCAAAATAAGACACCTGCAAATAAACACTCTTCCGTATTTACACTAATCAGGCATGGATCTTTCAGGCACATGCATCAATGGAGGGTTTTGGCATTCCTTAATTGCGATTATTAAGGAATCACAATTAAGGAGTTTCAAAAGCCTATCAGGCACATGCATCAACCATTTTTGCGCGCGCAAACGGTGGGATTCGCAAAAATCGTCCGTTTGCACCCGCAAGAAGGGCTTCTGCGATGTATCAACCTCTCAGCCTCTCGCAATTTAAGAAATCGCAAATTATTGAGAATTCTTAAATTGTGATTGCATTTAAGGAATTACAAATTGCGATTCCTTAAATGCAATGCATGATGGAATCGCAAATTGCGATTTTGCTAATAGGGGGCGCAAATTACCATCAATTTGTTCTTGATGGTAATTTTCAAAAACTTTGAAAAATGAATTAAAGTGCATTTTTCAAAGTTGTAGGTTACACACACATGCTCTTGGGGCATGTGTGTGTGCAACATGTGTGTACAGATCAATTTCAGGGGTGCAAAAGGGTGTCCTTTTGACACCCTTGCACCCTTGAAATTGCATGCGCAATTTGCGAGTACCTATTGGTACTCGCAAATTGCGCATGCAATCGCCCATTCATTCCTATGGGCCTGTAGGCCCATAGGAATGAATGGGAAGGCATTCCTTAATTGCGACTCGCAATTTGTGAGTCGCAATTAAGGAATGTTTGGGAATTGCTAATTTTATAGCGATTCCTACATGCATAGGCTTTTGCAATTCCTTAATTGAGATTCCTTAATAATCGCAATTAGGAATCGCAAAAGCCTACATTGATGCATGTGTCTGTATGCATGTAGGAATAGCTATAAAATTAGCGATTCCCAACCATTCCTTAATTGTGACTCGCAAATTGCGAGTCGCAATTAAGGAATGCCTACCCATTCATTCCTGTGGGCCTACAGGCCCATAGGAATGAATGGGAGATTGCTTGCGCAATTTGCGAGTAACAATGGGTACTCGCAAATTGCACATGCAATTTCAAGGGTGCAAGGGTGTTCAAACGACACCCTGTTGCAACCCTGAAATTGATCTGTGCACACATTTTGTGCACACACATGCCCCAAGGGCATGTGTGTGTGTAACCTACAACTTTGAAAAATGCACTTTAATGCATTTTTCAAAGTTTTTGCAAATTGCCATCAATTACAAATTTATGGTAATTTGCGCCCCCTATTAGCAAAATCGCATTTTGCAATTCTAACATGCATTGCATTTAAGGAATCGCAATTTGCAGCTCCTTAAATGCAATCGCAATTTAAGAAATCTCAATAATTTGCGATTTCTTAAATTGCGAGAGGCTGACAGGTTGATGCATTGCAGAAGCCCTTTTTGCGGGCGCAAACGCTCAATTTTTGCAAATCGTACCATTTGCGCTCGCAAAAATGGTTGATGCATGTGCCTGATAGGGTTTTCAGGGGAGTTGTCTGCGCTGCCGCTCCCTTGAAGGCACTGATCCTTAATGAGCAGGTGTTTTTTTTTGGGAAAATAAACTCCCAAAGCAGATGATTCTTTTCAGAAGGCAAAAAAAACCAATGTCCTTGACATACAGAAGAGTTTCTCCTTATGATGGAGGACCATTATGTGTTTTCCCTAACTTGGACTGCCACTTGGATAAGTACAAAGGATGACAGATACCCTGGCCTCTTTAGGATGAGTAAGCAACACTTTGACCTAGAGTCCCATGCTAGACTGGTGACCATGTCAAGGCGGTATGCCAGTCAGTCAGTCAGTCAGAAAACTTTATTTCGCCAACACAATGTAGGCATAAAAAGTATACTACATATAAAAACTATTCACATCACAACACACATAAAAAGGTCAATACTTTAAAAATACAGATATAAATTCATGTTCATTTCCACAATAGTAAAAGGCGGGATGCAAATGGAGTCAGCTGAGGCTCCACCGATATACATGTAGCAGCACTTCCTCCAACTCTAAATAAAGTAGAGGAAGGGCAAGTTTGGCAAAGTGGGAGCACTGCAGATTTGCTATGGTCTTCCTGTAATACCAACTCTAAGTGACCCCAGGAGTGTTTCAAGTGTATCTTTTTAATCAATGTAGTAGATGTTTATCAAAAAGATGTGAAAGGGATTCATATAGTGTAAGGAAAATTATTCATGCACATTGTTATAGGATATTACATCTCTGTGTAACTGGTTCAGAGTTTAACTCATAGAGAATCTTACTGTATCACATTTGCTTCCAACATTTCATAGTTTTTCATGGCACATGATAAATAGAATTGCACTCTGTTATCTTACTCTTTGCTTCAGCTAAATTGCGTGTGTTACTGTCTAAATTAGCTATTTCAAGGGACCTTAGAATTTCATGCAATGTAATTCACCCAAAAAACATTTTGAATAAAAAAAGGTAGCGCTATAATTTTTTTTAAAGTGTTCAATGACAGCAATCGTAATTAGATTTCTACAGTAAAATGTTTTTACTATTACAAGAAAAGCAATACATAACAGTTGACTCCTTTAAAAACATTGTTATTAGTGTTTTACGACACTTTATGAATACTGTACCGTACACATGGAAATGTCCTCCTGTCGTTCAGAAATAGCAGCACATTTCACATCATTTTTTATGCAGGGGTGGAACAACCGTGAAGAGAAAACCATCGCCAAATGACTCTAAGTACATAGACCACACAGACTGGAGTGGAAAAATTCTACAGTTAGGTTTACATTAGTAAATAATGGGATATTCTTGATGAAGTAGTGCCTTCTAATTTGGTTCAGTACTAAATCTTCTTGACAGCGAATGATTGATAATGCCACTTTCTGTGGGATTACTGAAGTAAAAAATATCAACCTACAAGAATATCCACTGCAGAATGTCTGCTACCAATTTACCATCATGTTAAGTATATATAGATAAGTGTAGATTTACTATTCATTACTCCACATCTGCTTACATTGACCATGTATGTTGCATCACGGTAAAGGCACGTGTGTAGTTAAGAATAGTAAATGTATACTTACCTTGACGAGATATTGATGGTCAATATTCTGGAGTCAATTTCGTTGCAGCTCAATATTTAAAACTTAACATTGTAATGATGAATTTATTGCTATTAAGGCAACTGTTCTAATAGTACAGTGTAGATGCTTATTCTGAGGATTGCGGAAGCATTGATTCAGCCATTATCAGGGAATTAGTGGCTGATTCAGGCTTCCAACACGTGCAGTCAAAAAAACTATTGTGATACTGAACAGGTTTAGTCTTCAAAGGACAACCATTTCAAAATGCCTTATCAATTAACAAATCTCAGCCTATGTGGTCTACTTGCTAAGTCATCAAAGGGGCATGCCCCCACTCACATCCACCTCTGGTTTGGGGCTTTGTACACTGCTCTTTTCACCCATTGCTCAGGGTATTGCCACTCAGAATGTCATCCACTGCAGTGACAGGAGTTATGCCCCCCAGGATTGTGGCAGTCATATGTGTGCTGCCCAGTTGTTACCCCCATTACTGGCACAGTGTATCCTGTTCCCATGCAAGCATCCCACAAGCTGGGAGCATATGGCGCATCTGAGTGGCAGGCTAAAGCGTGATTCACCGATCTTCTCAAGGTCTCGAGGATCCTGGAAGTCAAGGATCTAATGAAAAATTTGAGGTTCCCAGGATTAGAGGATTTAATGTATGATTCAAGGAGCCCACACCCTAATGAAGACAAATCCAGGGAGTGGCTGGTGCTTGACGTGCCTCTGCATTTCAACTGTGTTCCTGGCTCTCCTTTTGTGATTATCTTCATACCGGACATTGAGAACATCTTCCCAGAGTTTTCTGTCTGAGGTGCTTCTTGACATTCCCTCTGCAACATCACATTATAGACTTTGTTTTCATCCTTGGAATTATTCAACATTTACCCATGCAGTCTTCAGAGTGCTTAGGTTAGTTGAAGCTAGGGAGAGTTAGATATTACTGGTTTGCATCGTGGGATTCCTGTTGGGCCACTAACCATATGTACTGGGATTCTGTCATGTCCCAAGGTTGCCCCATAACAACTGCCTCTTGGGCCTTCACAGTGTTATATGTAGATCCTGTGAGAACCGGGGGTTTCTGATCAGTGTGTCAAGCTGTGGAGCATTAACAATGAGAACAAGACCAATCTCATGTTGATTATTTTGGCTTTAACAAAAAAAGTTACTGTGCTATTGATATTTTGTATGTTTACTGTTAGACCTGACATCCTTGGCATGTTTTTCCCCCATTGTTTTGCCTTCCAGCCTTCTGTTTTGATGACTTCGTTTTTTGCTGGCTTTAGGACTCTGTGCACTTTGCCACTTCTGACCAGTGCTAAAGTGCTTGTGCTCTCCTCTTCAAACATGGTGCAGTTGTCTTATACCCAGTTGCCACAAATTAGGGTACTTGTGAGTCCCTAGTACAACGGTACTACATGTGCCAAGGGCCTGTACATTAAATGCTACTAGTGGGCCTGCAGCACTGATTGTGCCATCCACTTAAGAAGCCCTTTAAACACGTCTCTGGCCTGTCATGTGCAGTTTTAAACCTGTCATTTCGACCTGGCAAAATAAACCTTTTTCCAGGCTCAAACCTTCCTTTTAATACATATAAGTCACCACTAGGGTAGGACCTGAACAGCCCAGAGGGAAGGATGCAGTGTGTTTTAAAAAAGTTGGACAAGTACTTTTACGTTTTACTTGTCCTGGCAGTGAAAAACTCCTAAATTAGTTTTTCACGACTGTGAGGCTTACCTTTCTCATAGGATAGCATTGGGTTACCTTATTACTTTTAATAAGTGAGAACTTTCAATTGGGAGAAGGTAGAATATTGAGTTGGGTGTCTAAAGAAATGTAATTGAAAGCCCTCTCTAATCTTAAAGCCAGATTTGTAACCACAATTCTAAAAATGCCACTTTCAGAAAGCTGCCATTTTCTTTCTAACCATTGAGTGCCTACAGCCTGATCCTGGGTCACATGACTAAGTGTAGCTGACAGATGGTCTTTGTGTATTGATCCCAGACAGTGAGACAAAGGGAAGATAGGTGGGGGCAGGATGGGCCACACTGAGTTGACGAGTGGAAGAAGATGTCACCAACCACACTTGCACATCATGAACGCTCCATCTCAGCACTCTCACAAAGGGTTTCAAGCTTGTCTTTTGTGACCCCAGAAAGGCTGGGGCCAGGGCAGGGGGGAAGAGGATGTCAGACACCTCATGGAGGTGGAAACCTCTACAAGTTTCCCTTACTTCAAAGTGGGCACTAGGTATAAATATTGGATCCTTAAACCCAGCTCTTCAGTACACATCTGGACCTGTGGGGAAACTCAGAAGAAGGACTGCTGTGCTGCCCTGCAAGAAGGGCTGCCACTCTACTGCCTGGCCTGCTTCTTCAACCCAGGACCACCAGAGTGACTCCTGGTGCTGGTTGGCTGGCCTCCTGACCAGAGCCCCAGGGACAGAAAACTCCAACCACCTTCACCTCAGCATCTGGACTCTGCATGCTGTGAGTCCTACCCTCCCAAGTGGTGCCCCCCAAGTCTTGGACCTTTGAAAGTGGGCCTGAAGGTGCCCTGCCAGTCCAACTGTAGCCCCAATAGAACTTACGCATCAGAGCCACAGCTCAGTGCCTTGCTGACCAGAGACTCCACATCGGAGCTGCTGCATGACGCATCATCTCACCAGACTCTGCATCGGGACTGCTGCATAGTTTGTCTCTAATGCAGAACTTAGTATCCTAACCCGCAGCTTCATCGGAACTACAGTAACGCAATGCATCCTCGACGCAGGACTTTGCTTTGCAAGCCCCCTCAATGACGGCCTCCTCGATGATGACACAGGATCTCAGATCTCAGCCTCGTAGCCCCTCGGAACTGACGTTGCATGATGCATCTCCGACCATGACCTTGTATCACCTCGGGTGCATAACGTGTCCTCAACGCAAGACCTCGCAACACTCCAGAACCAAGATTTAATGTGCTCTTGCTCAGCGGGCCTACTGAGTCCCTGTATCTGGCCTGTATTCCATCACAGTTTACTTGAACTTGTGACTTTGTCCCACTCCAGTGTGACCAGATAATCACAGTTGCCACTTTGTGCTTCTTTGGCGATATATTCACTTAAAATTAAAAAATGCATCTCCGGTTCTACTGATTAGATTTTTGTTGTCTCTGTCTTAAATTATTTATTACATTTTACTCTATTATTCTAAATTGGTCTGGGATTTTTCATGAGTTGGGTTCCACTTTATTACTGTTGAAAGTACTGCATAAATTCAAGACGGTTGAAAAGGGGTTAATTTAGGGTTTGCTTGGGACTTCACCCTGACAAGGATTGTGGTTGCTACTTAAGTAGTTTCTTACCCCCCTCAAACTGTAACCTAATTTTTTACATTTACCATAATGCATCAATTACTAGAGTAAATCTGTGTAGTCTCATTTCGTGTATAATGCTACCATGGAAATGAAAAAAAACTGCATGCATTTTTAGTTGATGTAAGAGCAGAATGTGACAAAAGTCTTGTGTAGTGTAACATACTGGATGTGGACCAAATAGCTTTTTGTAAAGCCTAGATTTCACAGTGATACAGAATGTTTCTCCCTAGAAAGTGACTTTAATTTCTTTTTCTGTCAGAAATAGAAATACTTAGAAGTCCGCTAGACTTTACCTTTAAGTGCTTGGTATAACAATTAGACTGGAGTGCCTACTTTGTGTCATCAATGTGGGAAGCTTGTCTCTTAGTCTTTGGGAGGAAGAGGCTATGGTTTTAATGTGAGCTATGACTGACTGCCTAAAAAATAATTGCCTCCAAAATAATACCATTTTCATTGAATGCAACCTTGGCTGACCTTAGGTAGCTTGGCCTAAGGCAATAGGCAACCCTCAAATGAGTACATGTAGATGTTTATTGTAACATATCAAGCAGTAGAACAGTATAGGAAGAACTAAAAAAAAGTACATTGGACACCAATGTTAGGTTAACTTGATAAATATAAATATAAAAATGTCACAAGACTGAGGAAAAATAGATTAGTAAATCAAAAGTTGATGCAAAAATAAATAAATTCCATGGGAAATTGTTGGTAAAATCCATTTAATTAAAGTGTGAGGGAAATGTAAAAATAATTCAAATATTTTAAATTCTCATCCCGAGAGTTGTTGGGCCGTAGTCACCCTTTTGACCTACTCAAGAGTGGACATTTTCAAATCCAAACTGGGGTATGCCGAAGTGATGAAATCTACAGTGCCACGTATTAAAAATGATGGTCATCAAAAATATTTTGCAGGACCAATCTGTAGGCTGTATTTAAGGAAGGATCTCAACTGGTCAATGTGTGTTAAGTGAAACTTCCTTTAGGCAATGTCTTCTATTTCCCAAAACCTCCAGAATGGTAAGGTGTCAAACAAGGCCAATCCATGAGTCCACATTGACAGTAGCCCTCCAATAGGATTGATATTTTTATGAAGCTTTAAACACTCCATCTCGATTAAGATGCAAGTGTACCCAATGAAGGTCTCTGTGAGGTTGGCTTGACTTTGCAGGGTGCTCTCCTAACAACCTCCATGAACTTCAAAATCTCTGAGTGTTGCCAAGCCACTGCCAGTGTTAAAGCAGGCATGAAGGTTTCAAGGTTGCATTTAGTCCTACTTTGAAAACTAATTACACTTTAAAATGGTAAAAATAGTAAAACCAGCTCTTCAGGAAACCTTGACAATAGATCACCACAGACCCACCCATCTTAGTTGTTGGGAAGTTTCTTCAGCAGAACCAAGTCCACAAATTCCTTTTAGCAATTTTGGTAACTAACCCTTCTCAGTGGCTTCTCTGTTTGATCATTTTCTTAACTACTTAGTACACTTGGCTCCAGAACTAAAAGTCTACAGCAGGACTCAGCAGCTCACTACTTCCATTACCATTAGTTCTAGTCCCTCCTGCATTAAAGTGTTTTTAGATAACTGGTAATTCTGTGCATACAAGCTGCTCACTATGAGTTCACAGTGACTTAAGGTTGCAGTCCAAAGCAAATGTCAGGTATTACAGTGACGATAAAGGCCAAATGAGAAAAGGTGGCTACACTAGCCCTTCATCAAGTGCTTTTGGGCACTAGCAATATGAGAGATGTGACCCACCCATTCAATGTTCCTTTACATGTAGAAGGCGACAGCACACTCAGGCAAGTATTAATTTTCAACACACTTCAAGTCTTGAAGCATGTGGCGTACCCAGGCAAGTACCTGATAGACACATTCTTGGTTATACTGCACCAGTACCCACAGTTCCCCATTCCTTTTAGTCAGGCAACTTTTACAGAATGAATCCGGGACAAATAAGAATGACAAAATTTCTTATTTCTGGAAAAGAGATCTTGCCCAAATTTGAAGCTCCACACCCTTCACTGACAGAACCCAAACTGCTCTTCGAAATAAAAAATAGATTTCCAATGTCATGGGCAACCAACAGGAATGCCACCCATAGAGCTCTTGAGAAAAGGTTGCTGGTAGTGCATTTCCAATTAACTGAATCCTGAACAAAAGGCAATTCACAGGCTTCTGATTGAAAGGGTAAGACAACTGAGCTGGCTGAGCTTATAACAGGGACATAACCTCAGGCTAATTAAAGTTACTCACAGTCCATGAATCAATTCATACCTGAAAGAAAAATTATGAAATTTTCAGTCTGCCATATAGCAAAAACAAAAACACTAAGGGCCTGATTATAATGGTGGGGAGATCAGCATTCCGACCACCTGGCGGACTGCCCTGCATCCCTAGAATGGCAGCGGTGCCTGTTAGACACCGCCATTGGAATTTCGATATCCCTTTCCACCAGTCGTTCTGCGTGCCCCCCTTACCCCGTGGGGCTGGTACATATTCCTGTACCATGTGGCAGGCACCGCATGGTGCCTGCCACGTAGTGCAGGGATATGTAAACACCCTATTTTTTGTATTGTGGCAGAGGCTGCTGACCGCATCCCTGCAGCTAAACAAAATATAGGCATTGTGACCACCGTGATGGTGGTCGCATTGTGATTCGGAGTGTGGGTTTGCTGCCTCGTGGGCGGTCAGTCCCCATTGCGAGACAATGGCGGACAGACTTAAGTCTGTGCGCCATCGTAATGAGGCCATAAAATCTTGAAAATCACCTTTTCTGATGTCACACATGTAACACTACACTACTGAGTTTAATGACAATCAATTTTTAACAGTACATCCAGTGTAAACACTCATTTACGAGATCCGAGCCACATCGAGCACAGATGGAATGCCCTACAATCTTCTACATATTATTTATGTAACCTGAAATCATGTTAGGGCATCAGAGTGATGCACACTTATGAGATGTTAGACCCGGCATTTTTTGGCATGTTTCCCCTGTCTTTTTGCTTTCTGACCTCTCGGTTTTGACTGGTTTAGCTGGTTTAGTGTTTCTGCGCACTTTTTCACTACTGTTCAATGTTAAAGTGCAAGTGCTCCTAATGTAAATTGTATTATGGATTGGTGTTTTCCTGGTTGGCATATTTGATTTACTAGTAAGTCCCTAGTAAAGTGCACTGAGAGTGCCTGGGCCTGTAAATCAAATGCTGCTAGTGGGCTCGCAGCACTGATTGTGCCACCCACATGAGCAGCCTTGCAAAGGGTTCTCAGACCTGCGACTGCAGTGTCTGCACGCAATGTTTACTGCCATGTCGACTTGGCAAGTGGACTCACTTGCCAGGCACTAACCTTCTCTTTTATTGCATGTGAGACACCCCTAAGGTAGGC
Organism: Triturus cristatus; assembly: GCF_964204655.1. Taxonomy (NCBI): domain Eukaryota; kingdom Metazoa; phylum Chordata; class Amphibia; order Caudata; family Salamandridae; genus Triturus; species Triturus cristatus. The sequence continues at coordinate 1,579,739,047 of NC_140590.1, forward strand.
CCAGGTACTCCTATGGGCAGGGTGCAGTGTATTTGAAAGGTATGACATGTACTGGTGTGTGTGACGTGTCCTGATAGTGAAATACAGTATATTTTGTTTTTCACTATTAAAAGGCTATCTGTCCTATAGGATAGAATGGGAAGTACTGGGTAACATTTTACGAGTATTTCTTCCCATTGGGACAAGATCGAGAAATGGAGTTTCGTATGCCTGAACTCAGAATGTAGAAATGCATCTTTTAGCAAAGATGATTTTTTTGTTCTGTTTGAAAATACCAATTTTAGAAAGTAGGTATTTTTTTGCTTAGCCATCCTGTGTGCCTCTGCTGGGTTGTGGATTTACTGTCTGGCTTTGGAGTGACAGGGGCTGGGGATGTGCATTCTCTTCAGACAGCCACTGGGAGGGTTGAGGTGTGTCCTGCCTTTCCTAGATGAGTTAGGGCTGAGCTGAATAGACCTGGGCTGCATTTAGAGTAGTCTGAGGAGATTTCCTTGCACCTGAGTGGGCCTGGCCTGCCTTGGACAATGCTGTCTCCACCTCCTGCCGGGAAGCTGGACCAGAGAGGACAAAACTGGTTTGGATTAAGCACAGAGACTCTCTGCCACAAGAGAACAAAGGGAAATGTAGTATTAATATTGGGGCCCAGGACCCAGATCTTTAAAAATAGCTTGGATCAAGGAACTTGCCAAGAAGAAGAGTTGGAAGAACTACCAGGAGGAGTACCGCCCCTTTGCTGCGTTGGCCTGCAGTCGCTCTTCTGCCTCGGAAAGTGAAAGGACTGGACTGAACTTTTTCATTTGCCGCAGAGTATCCTTGAGGGCTTGAAATGGAGCTTGCCTCCTGCTCACGAAGTCTCAGGGCCTGCAAAGACTTCACTTACCTCTGGGTACCGCCTCTGGACGCTTAGATTTCAGTTGCCACAGAGGGGTAAAGCAGCCGACACTGTCACCGACACCACTGCTGGCTCCGTGTCCTGAAGGCACTGCAGAAGGCACTGCCGCACTTCGCACCGCAACCTAGGTCTTACCGACGATGATGAGCGCCACCGAGCCTCTGCTTGCACTGCTACCTAAGAGCACCACACTCCGCACTGCCTCACTTCACTCCACCACCCTGGGCTCTCCAACGACGTCACTGCATGCTGACCTTGACACCCGTGACTGCACAGTGGATTGGGGGCACCGCTTGTAAGTCACACAACGCATCGCCCGTCCCACACTGCAGTCTGGGCCAACCAACACCAGCTCCCATCAACCGACACTGCCGCTTGCACTGTGACCTGTCAGCACCGCAACGAGCACAACCCCGCTTTGCACCGCAGCCCTGGTCTTACAGATGCTGCTGGACGAGCCTCACTGAGCCGATGCCTGCACCGCGACTTGAGGGCAAAGCAACGCCGCACTGCTGCACTTCACATCACAACTGCGACGGTTGCCACAACCAGCCCACACCGACGTGGTCGGCCGGAACCAAAGGTACTGTTTACGAGTCTGCTGACTCTGATGCCGGTCTGCACCAACGCGGTCGGCAGGAACTGTTGGAGTCTGTTGTTTTCAGGACTAAGGTAGCCCCAGCCTGAGCTACCGGCTTTAAGGAACTGCATTAAGTCATTCTTGCAAAGTGTATATTTTTGAGTTCTGTATGTTGGTCTTTTATTGTCATGGCCTTGTTTGCACAGGTAAATATTGGTTGTTTTTCTAAAACGGGTGTGGTGTCCTTTTGTAGTGTTTTCACTGTATTACTGTATGTTATGTCCAAACGCTTTACACATTGCCTCTGAAATAAGCCCAACTTCTCATGCCAAGCTACCAAGGGAGTGAGCAAAGGGTAATTTTAGAAGTGTATCTCCCTTATCCTTACTAGAATGAAGGGTCCCTATATGGACAAAGGTGCAAACCATTGCCAACTAGAGACCCCCATTTCTAACAGAAGATAATTGGGAATATCTATATGAACCTAGCACAACCACTGCCATGTTGCCACTATCGACCATCATTGCAACAGTGTAAGTATATATATAAAATCAGTGGTTCTTAACCTGTGGTCCAGGGACTCCTGGGGGTCTGTGAAGCCTACTCAGGGGATCAGCAATTGCTTAGAAAATTAAATAATATTAACAGTTATTAAAGAGTATATAAATAAAGAAGCGAAATGTACAATTGAAAAACATTTTTAAACATTCTGTAAATGTGAAGAAATTGGAAATTTGAGGCTAAAAATTAAGTTAGTATCCTCAGATTGATTCTTGGGAGCTGTGCAAGTCAGTCATCACCTGGCGTTGTACAAGAGATTGGTTAATTTTAATGATCAGTACTGCCAAACGGATCGCAGACGCAATTCTCGTAGAAATGCAGACCTTGGAGTCTCAAATAAAATTGGTCATCTCAGCAACCCTCTATAAAAAACAAGCTGAAGATACAAATAAAATAACAAGGAGTTCAAGTACTCGATTTTAGCCACCAAAATAAATAAATTTAAGAAAGACCTGGCACGGTGACAACTACGTCCCAGTACAGTACAATCAGAAAGGCAAGAGATACAGGTCCAAATATTCCACATCCAGGAGTGAAGACTGGACCAGCGATTCAGACTCGGCCAGCTATGGAGAACCTAAAGGAAGAGGGGCAAACAGAAGGAACAGGAACAACTGGAGAGGAGGTCGATCTGCCCCCCCACCACTATGGTGGCCCCCCACACCTTATGGTTATCCTAATCCACCATTTCAGCCACCAATGTTTCCATACCAACCCCAACCACAGTTCTTCTCCAACCAGCCTTTTCTAAGGTCTGGCCGGGGACGTTCGAGAGGGAGACGAAGGAATCAGCAAGCTCACATTCATTGGAGCCCGCCACTATCCCTAAGAACAACACGGAGCATGACCAACCCAACACTCTGAAGAACCAGAACCTTTTGGGCCTGGCGGCGCAGGGTACGCCCTAGTCTCCGGAGTACTCCTGCTCAGCTACACAGAGACACGGGACACTCTGTCGGCGTTAGAAGATCAGATTTATTTAGCTGCAGCTAGTACAGTTATCCCAGAAGTACACAAAGTAGGTTCTCAGGAGACTGCCACTTCACTCTGTGGCGCAGAGGTTTAAATACTATATAGGGTACATATACATTAACCAAATGCACTCCCAGAACACACAAGAAAGAGCCAATAAGGAAAGTTGGAAAACAGGATAGAACCAATAGGAGGAATTGGAAAACAAAAGTGTCAGATGACTCGAAGAAACCTCTCCTCCAACTTTGTTTGTCACCCCTCCCTCAAGCTAATTCATTAACAGATTCGTAACTAACTTGCAGGTGGTGAGATACGTTTGTGTGTGTTGGAGGACAGTTGTGAAACGAGAGAATGCTAGCAGAAGACAGTGAAGGCCAGATGATAAGATAAAGTCAGGACAGAATAGTGTGAATCAACAGATAGTTGAGACGGGGATTAGGAAAGCCAGACAGGGATTAGTGTACTCGGCCAGTCCTAACACCAGCTTTGCAAATAGAGGCAGAAAGCGTATTTCGACACCAGGCTGCAGAAAAAGCAGAATAGACTTTGTTTGCCGTGCTGCCTGAGTGATGGCAACACAAAATGGCGGTGGAGCACAAAATGGCGGGTCGATTCGATCGCGATCAGAAATCGAAGTTCCTTAACTCAACCAGGGAGCAGTCACAATGCGACCTAGTCGTAAATCTCAGCGACCGCCAGCTTACTGGAGTTGAATTATCAGTCCTAGATAAGAGACTAGGCTATGTACCCTCATAAAAAGATGACACTTTCCAGATCAAAAAGGAACTGGCTCACTTTTTCCGAAAAATCCGTCTCAATTTCTTCTTCAGGGATAAATCAACCATAGATGAAGAAGAAGCATTAACCAACACGGGCTTTAAAAATCGCTCTACTTTCAACCCCCAACGCACTTGGTCCCCCCACAAGTACTAACTTTTGAAAGAGCTGTCACGGATGAAATAACTACCCTATGCAAGCGCAACGAGAGGCAATATCAAAATCTTTCAAGGCGCGAACAATTGGTGATACGGACACTGGCGAATGATGATTCAATCATAATTAAGCCGGCAGACAAAGAGGGCGCGGTCGTCCTTATGAACACATCTGCCTATCGGACCGAATGTTTAAGACAGCTTGAGAACAGATGCTTTTATAAACCACTCAAAATGGATCCCACAAAGAGGTTGACAACAGAGTTCAAGATGTTAGTTGAGGAGGCCAAAGACAATGGGTGGATCACTGTCCAAGGAGCCTCATTTCTCACTACATCTCATCCAGTAACTCCGTACTCCTATGTATTCCCCAAAATACATAAGGAGCAAAGACCACCTCCTGGCTGACCCATAATTTCTGGGATAGGGTCTTTACTTGAACCCCTCTCTATGTTTTTGCATCATTTTCTACGACCACTAGTCATGGAAATGCCTACATATCTCCAGGACACAAAAGACATCCTCAGACTACTTGAAGTGACCCCGTTTGATGCCACCAGAGTATCTTGTCTCCTTAGACGTGTATCCCTCAAGATGAGACGTTGGCAGCGATACAAACCCTACTCAACAACAGAGAGACGGACACAATCTCCCCAGTTCATTTCATTATGACATGTGCTCGTCTTGCAATGAAGGAGAATTTCTTCAAGTTTGAAGATAGATTATTCCTGCAAATATCTGGAACATCCATGGGCAGCGTTTTCACCCCAACCTTGGCAAACCTCTATGTACATCTCTTTGAACAGGAACACATTCTATCAGAGAGGAACCCATACAGGATGCATATCCTGGTATGGAAACGTTATATCGACGACGTGTTTGTCGTATGGCGTGGCACACCAAACACTATTACTAAATTTCATCAATGGCTGAATACCAGGAATTAATTTTTGAATTTTACATACGAATACAGCAACACCAGCCTACCGTTCCTTGACATCCGCATTTTGTGACGGCCTGGATATGGAACCCCATGGCTAGGAATTCATAACTGTCATACAATAGCTACCATTCAAAGTCCCTTCGAGACAATTTGCCTTACAGGCAATTTCTACGGATCAAGAGGAACTGTTTGTCGAGATTAAAATATGAAGAACATGCTAAGAAATTGTCCTCCCAATTGCAAGAGAAACACTATCAGGTCAAACTAATACGTAGATCAAAGAAGAGGGTGGCTAATAACAATAGGGAGGTGCTGATTGAGTTGGTCACACCAAAGGAAGGAACCTCAAGAATCACATGTGTGAAAACCTTCTGCAGTTTCTCCAATAAAATCAAAAGAAGCATTCTAAGAACCTGGACCATCTTAAACATTGGGAATAGGATTATTCCCCAACCATTGTTTGCTTTGAAGAGAAGCATAAACATTAAAGACCAGCTGGTCCACACATGGCCAAAAGACAAGAAACCCCAGAATCAAGTAACTCTCTGGGGCTTACCAGCTATAAAAGGACACTTTCCCTGTGGCTCCTGTGCTGTCTGCCCGCAAACAAAACACACTATCTCTATTGAAATCAGTATCAATAAACGTTGGATACGTTCTCGTCAACAAAAATTGCAATAGTGACAGACTCATCTACTTGATCACTTGCCCCTGTGATTTGCGATATATGGGGATGGCCACGCGCAAGGTTAGGACGCACATTTGTTGCAGAAAACTTTCGAGTAAGCTCACAATCCATTTTCTTGAGAAGTATCATTCACCAGACGACCTTAATTGGACTGTTTTAGAACAACCATATATCCCGACTCATGTGACATATATCTCTAAATATCTATTCAGACGCGAACAGAGATGGGTTCACAGACTACAGAGTGAAACCACAGGTCTGAATGACAACATTCCGTGGGTGGCGCTTTGAGGTTTTGGTTTCTACCTCTGACAGGTTTCATTCTTTAACACACACTAGTGTCTGCAGAACATCTGTTCGCACCCACAATAATACTAAGACTGATGATGATAACAACTGAATTGGGCTTCTGCCTTAGCAGTGTCTCCATGATTGTGTATGGATGATGTCATTGACACAGGTTCCCATCTCCATCTAATTAGTAGTAACATCTTACAGATAACACTAACTGAGCAATTGACTTCTGTTCTACTTAGTGATGGCACTAAACATTACTACACGCCACTTCGATGTGGATGGCTCACAGTTTACGCAGCACTAAACCTAAATATCACCACATAACATGGACACGAGAGTGGCTACACAGGATTAACTTGGTAACCGCTGGGAGAGTGTATGGTTTACTCTTTAACGTGATCTATGGTGCCTTAGACACTGCTTTGCTTCCTAAGAGTTAGCATCAGCATAGATGTCCTCCTACTTCCAAATAACCATTACATCCAACATCTGATACTCGTGATATCAATACGAACAGTAAACGGGTATCCATGGACAGACAGCGCAACAAAGCTTAAAACCTGTTATGCTTCAGTGCTTTTATATCCAATCTGAGACACAAGAGTATTTAATATAACGCACTAGGTGTCAATACTGTCCCGCGGACCATAACGTTTTTTTAAATAAACAAACCGGGATGAACGTCTGTCCTCATTGGGGGCACACTAACACACCTGCACATAATTGAGCGTCCAAGCACAATACTTAAGGAGCCGAGCCACCGTACTCACCTCCGGTTGCAGCTTTGACATAGCCTGGGGTACCGATGGAGAGGTGAGTGTGTGGTTCAGGCTATGCGCGCTTTGGTCCTGTTCGCGGCCTGCACGATTTTCACGTGTTGGTCCCCTCCCCCCCGTTTTCGATATACTGTTGCCTTTGAGATGTGTTCATCCCACTGAGAAAGATGCCAGCTAGGTTACAAGCATTTGGCAGCCCGCAGTAGTTATAGTGGTAGATAGAGGTTGTTGTAAATGATCCCTCTAGTGCCATCTCAGCTAGGCTTATTTTACGATAGCACTTAAGCATTTATTATCGCTTTTGCCTCTGGGGTTCCCCACCGATTCACCCTGGCGATGCGGGCACTAGTCAGCCATGCACTGACTCTTTTACTTTCACTATGCATTTTCAACGCCTTGATATGGGTATGAGTAGCTTTTGTATAAAGTCAGGTCCATGATACCCAGTGTTCTAGATCTGGCAGAATTGGACATGCTATGGACATTGCATATGATTCCATCACAAGGGATGTATACAGACAAACATCTTCAATAACTAAGAAACAACACCTAATGTCTATATGGGATAGTTATAAATAACATGGATGAGGCGTCAGTGCTTTGTCCTTTATCATGTTAGAAGGGTTTCTTCTTGATCAGTTCTTCTAATTATTCCTCCAGGTTTCTAGAAGGTTACAATGCCACTGACACTTGGTGAGATGTGATTGTGATTGTGACATTTGTACATTCACATTTTTTGTAGAGCGGTGCCCCCCTTCCCTGAGCTGTTGCCGGTTAGAGGTGAGGCATCTTATCCGTGCATGACGGGTAAGCAAACTTTAATTCAATTACACATGCTAGATGCATTTGAGTTGTGGTGAGACGAGGATCCCACATTTGTATATAAAGCCTAGTAAACATGCTCAGAGTTACTGATCTTTCTTCTGTATTTGTTTCCAATAGGTACGATCACTAGTCTTTGAACTGAAACAGCTGTACAAGTGGTTTTGTATTTCAGTATCATTGATGTTTATTGTTTGATCGCTATTCACTTGTTTGTTTGTAGCAGCATCTTCTCAGGTTCTGACAAAAGCCTTGACACCATGTGAGTCATTACGGCTGAAACATGTTGACCTTCTGTTTCGTCTGACACATGCAGTTTTAAATCCATACTGCAGGTGCACTGTTTTTAATTCTGACAATGAGAACAAGCCAATAAAGTACATAATTTGTTCTCACTAGTTAGTTTTATTATCACTTCCTACACAGTACATTTCTGTTGCGCTGTGCCCTCACCCAACTTATTCCTCTCATCTGTTGGATTTAGAATATCCTTCATAGAGTAGATACAAAAAACATCCCTGAGCTCCTCCCTCTCAGAGAGGGAGTTGTAGCCCTTGGTGGGACTAGGTTTTTCCACCAAGAGGAGAATCCCAGATGATGAAGCATGCCACCTTTGGTGGGTGAGGGATTACGTCCTGAAAGGGATCATCCCACAGATATTTCTGTGTGATTTTTTCAGTATCTCCGACTGTTTACCTCTTGGCTTCAGACCCAAGGATTTTTTGTGTTGGGTTTGAGCTGTTCAAGTGCACCAAACAGAATATAGTACGGACGATCAGTGGCCTCAATTGAATTTAGAAAAACTTCAACCTTTCCATTAAAATTTAGATTCTCTTATATTTGTTTGTGAATTAAATACAATATTTAATCATTTGTGTATTTGTTTTATGAATGTTTGTTCCTGAATTGTTTTGTGGTTCAAATTATCAAAAATGCTCAGCCTAGGTCCCCAGCTTCCAGAATTACTCAGCTTGTGCCCCCAGATCCCTATAATGGTTCAGTGGGTTCCCCCGGGTTCCGATAATGATTCAGTGGGGGTCAACAGAAGTCAAAAGGTTATGAGTCAGTCCATCAAATTCTTGTCAACCATATTGTAATGAAACAACACCAAGGAAATGCATTTTAAACTTTAACATACATGTACTATAACATATATCCCTGACAAAATGAAGTGTGAGAGTGACCCTATACCAATATATGAAGAAGCGTGACTCCCAACACACCATGTTGTTCTCTATTCTGCTGAGCTCAAAATTAAATCTGAAGGAGTAGGTGATGGTGCATGAAAAACATCTCAATTAAGTAATACAGTTAAAATAAAAAACAATGTAGTTCATTAAAAAAAAGATAAAGAGATACAGAGAACTAGAGAAAAATGTGTTTTATCATTTCCATGGGAACCACAGAATCAACTCTAAATAAACATGATTTATGATTAAAGAATTATATATTAAGATATCCTGATTCCTGACTGAGGAGTGGGGGAATAGCAAAAACTATTTGGTCAGGGATTACCTAAACTACAACAAAAATAAGCTACACAGTAAAAAGCAACATATTCTGAGGTCCACAACGTTCATAGAAAGGGAGAACATGTTTAGCAAACTCGCACAAAACAATAAAGAAATAATGAAATAAAACAGAAAAGTAATTTTAACAATTACCAATGTTAATATGGTATATTCAGGGCCACTGGAATTATGCAGCAGGAGAGGGCCAAATTATGCCTCAGGGTTGAGTAAATTATGCAGCAAGAAAAGGCAAATTATGCAGCATAATGCAGCATATTTTGTAATAGTATTACTTCATTATATGGACATTTTTAAACTTGGTAACACTGCCTGGGATTTGGCCGCACCTCGTTAGTACAAGTTTAACACCCTAATATAACAATAAGCAACAACAAGGTGACCAGGCAACCTTTACAAAGGGTCTTCCACTTCGCAGCAACACGTCACTGCAGTTTTAGTAACTTTTAAACCATTTGACCTAGAAACAATTTTTTTGTGTTGAATTCTGCAGATTATCCAGCAGATGATGGATTACGTGAAAAATTTGCTAAATCTATAGATAGGCAAAAATCACTGGGTTTCATAATCACATAATTCAAGTGGCCCTGGGCACATTATAAAAAAGAAGTGCTACTCTATAGAAAGAGTTAAAAAGTTATAAAGATTAGAAAATGACACCATTCATCTTCTAGCTAGACTTTGGGCAAAGAATGATTTGCAAGTGCAGATTATTGGGCAAGGACTGTACATTTCTTCCATTGCTTGCTCTTGCCATAGGGCTTTGAAATGTTTCTGGATCTCATAAGCCAAGAGCGATCTAGGACTGCATCTAACAAACTCTCTACAAGTACACAGTAATGTGGCCACAGGTAAAGAAGAAAAGAAAGGACAATAAACGGTGCAGTAGAAGATGCCTATCAGTGGCCAGAAATGGATGCAAGGTTTAACAGAAAAAACGAATGCAAGGAAAAGGATTCAGAATTGCCCTCAAGTAATCTAGCTTACAAACACTGGACCCTTAAATGGTTGCATTCATAAGTAGAAACCTATATATATAGATTATCTTCCAAATAAAGTGAAGAGTGTCATGATGCTTGTAAACTAGAGTGATCAAAGTGAATAATATGTAAAGAGGTAAATAGGAAAACAATATGGGGACACGTCACAAAAGCATCATAAGGATGCCTGAGAAAGTTGCCAGATTTGTGATCATCAGTGGGATATCAGCAGAGATGAAAAATATACAGCAGGGAGTCCTCACTCCTACAATCTAATCTACAAACAGTGGTGCAGGACCATCTACATAAATCCCTCACAATTTAAAGTGTCACAATTGAAATTATAAATGGACTGAATGAGGAAGATCTGACAGGTTTTCCAACTTTGAAATAGAACTGGCTGCAATTAATGCACTGCACTGGTTCTACTAAGCAGAACAGCACAAAGGGGCTGCCGTTAGAAATGAGGAATGTAGAGCTAGTGGATCAACATGTCCGCCCCTTGATGAAGAGCTAGTGGATCAACATGTCCGCCCCTTGATGAAGAGCCTCCATTGGCTTCCAGTAGCAAACCGCTGTGCATTTAAACTGGGCTGTGCTATTTTTAAAGCCCTAGCTGGCCTAGGCCCAGCTTTTATCTCATCCCTGATACTTCGCTACACACCTTCACGCGCTCTCCGCTCCTCTCACTTAAATTTGCTCGTCGTCCCTCCCTTCAAGCGGAAAAAACACGGCGGCCTTAGTTTTTCTCTCCTGGCCCCCCAACTCTGGAACTCCCTCCCTACTGAGCTCAGGTTAGTTACCTCTTATTCCCGATTTAGAACCCTTCTTAAAACCCTTTTATTCACACAGGCATATGCGTAAGCCATGACTACTACACTTCTGCTGCATCTCACCCACTATCGCCATGAAACCGTTTGGTGTACGAGCGCTCTATAAAAAATTTTAACATAACATAGTGGATATCATTAGAAAGATAAATGCATTAGAATAGAAAAGTATTAGTTCTTCATCATACCTTTTACTCCAAGCAATGCAACTCATCATCTAGAATGTATTACTTTTGATCTTACATTTCATAGATAGCTTTGTAAAAATGTAACCTGCACCTAGACACTGTTTGGATGTCTTCTACTAATAATTACTATTCCAAGTTTAAGGATTTTAAGGAAATATGTATTTGAAAGCACTCTACTTCTAGACTTAGACTTTCATGTCAATGTCACAAAAATGTCTCAAGAATATTTTCAGAATAACTTAGCGACAACCCACATTTTCCCTAGTAGGGTATTCATTTAAGGCCTCTCACAAAAAAAGTGGCAAATATAAAGCCAGTAAATATAAGCCCAGTTGATGACATTGCCTTCCCAATAGATAATATTTAGGTACTTAATTATAGTAAAAAATGAAAACATGTGGGCTGGATGAATTGCCGGCTGAGATATAAAAGTCACTGTTAAAACAGATACTATGAGCTTTAGTTGGAGTTTGGCGAATTAAAAATAGTCCATCAGGGTGGCAGAGGACATTACAGCTACCACCCTGATTGACTATAGTCTGCCAAATTTACAGATCACCATCTGCTCAGCGCTGATCTATGTACCCTGATAGGAACTGATGTTGTTTCAGTTTCTGTCAAGTTACAAAAAGTATGTTGAGTGGCCATTGTAGTTTTGATCGCTATTCACCAAACATTCCCAATATTTCTGTTGTTCAAAAGAAACTCCCACTTGGCTGGGGTAGCTATTCCCTGGCAAAATTGGAGGGTAATTCTTTGTAATGTTTCTGTCTCTCATCTTCAGGTTTTACCTACACATGCAAGTTTTACCTTGTGGTGAGGGATAGAAAAAAATACATGGCACTGCCTGCCCTAATTAGGGAGTGTGGTGCAACACCCTTCCTCTGACAGCCCTTACTCTATCAGGCCATTAGAGAAATATGGCCTAGCTTATAATTGAATTCTAACAGAAAAATATGTTCCAAGTTATTAGCTGAACATATGCAAGGTTCCCTCAAAAAGTTGATAAATGAGGAGTAGAAGGGTTTCATTAGGGGATGCAGTAGTAAAAAACACTGAACTTGTTGTGTGCATTCATTATACCTGGACCGTGCCCAGCAGCAGGATCCCTAATCCGATCACCCACAAGCGATACTCTGCAGCAATCCTTTGGTCGCTTGACCTGGGACGCCACTCCCTTCGCTGCTCCGGTGGCACACCCCACACCATGTTGAAGCATTCACCTGCATCTTCTGCCTGTTCACCTGCCGCAACCTACCCACGCAACCCATGCAAGCACTAGCAACGTCATCAACTCACCCACCCAACACCACACCCCTGTGTAAACCTGCACCCCAACATTTGCTTACAAGCATGCTACTCAACAAACGTGCAATTCAAATATGGGCCTGCTGAACAGCAATGCGCCAGACTTTCTCTTCCTTACAGAAACCTGGCTCAACCCCAAGTTGGCACCTGACATCGCCACAGTAATCCCAGTGGGCTACAAGATTGCACAACAAGACCGCCTTCACAAGCCAGCAGGATGACTCACAGTCATCTACAAAGACTCCATCAAGTGCTCAACGCCCGCGGTAAGCACCACCCCATTCATGGAACACCCACACTTCCAACAGCAAACCTTCGAAAAACTCCGCCACAAATGGAACTTGCATCTATCGACCACCTGGACAACAAGCTTCCTTCACCAACTTCATCGCCGACTTCATTGACCACCTCACCATCAACTCCAGAGCCTTCATACTCCTCTGCGACCTCAGCTTCCTCCTAAAAGACAGCATTGACCTCCACTCCACGGCACTCCTCAAAAGCCTGTACAATATTGGATTACCCAGCTTGTCACAGAACCAACACACACCTGCAGGACACATACTAGACCCGAACTTCACCACTGACAACCGCATCAAGTACAACTACATGTCACCTCTCACAGACTGACCACTCCATCACCCATCATCCAATTCCAATTAAACACACCGCAAGTCAACAACACATGCAACACCCCCAGTCTACCCACCCACAGATTGGGTAAAATCTCAGACGTAGACTGGTTTAACATCCTCAGCACAGGTCACAGAACATGCAAGTCCCTTCATTCTCAGTGACATTAACATAATCCAAATGATGGCTCACACTAATGGGCCTGTGGGTTCACAACACCCCCAGGATCTTTCACATAGAGATTGTTTTAGGTAGGACTGGGCTGCCATTTCTTGGAGATGGTTAGTGCTTATAATTAAAACTGCCACAAGTCTATCAGAAGCACCAACCATCGAAATACAGGTCATTGAAACTAAACCGAAAGCAACAATACAGATATCAGTCTATAAAAAAATGCCTTGAGGAGATCAATAAAGAGATGTTTGAAATTAAATTCAAATTCAAACATTGGACAAAGACCTCAAACGCTTCTCGCAGGAGAAAGTCCACCCCTATATAAAAGAAGAATACACCCCTCCAGCAGATCAAAGCGATTATGACTCCTCTGGAGGAAGATTCACAGACATCACAGATTGGAGTAGTGAAGAAGAAAACCAGAACCAATGAAGAGGCAGAGCCAGGGGAAGAAGAGAGACCAGGCTTGGCGACCAAAGTGGGATGGACCGAATTTCGAAGAGCAAACACCCCCTTTCTTCCACCCTTTTCAACTGCATTTTGGAGGGTGGATGAACCCGTCTGTCTGGACTTCAACCCACCTTCTTCCCTATGTTTAGGCCCCCTTTTGTTGGGTGAGGCCAGAACCAAACAACCTCGCAGAAGGCAGAAAAAAGGAGTACGATGGGAAGACACAGATCCAGGGGTCTAGACGAGAAGGACCAGGAGAAGCAGGGCACCAGCACAAATGGTCGCTAGCATTTAACCTGGCCTATCCCATCCTAACAGATGCACAACAACAAACAGATCCTTGAAAAAGGTCTAGGATTTGTTGCCACCCCCACCTTGGGTCAGTTTAAACTCCATTGTGAAATAGCAATATTCTGCAAAAAGATCAAGTTAAAAGCTTTCTTTAAGGACAAGGAGACCCCATCATCAGAAGGCAATACCAACCTAAAATTAAAGTCTACTTTCTGGCCACTGACCTCCTTTATACCTGTTTAGATCCTCACATTCAAACAGGCCGTTTTCAAGAAGTGGAGAACCTCAACAACGCAAAGAAGAAAGCAGTCCACAGCACAACTAGAACGGAACAACTTACACTTGCAGAAATATGAAATAACCAAAATTTGGTTTTAAAATCAGCTGATAAGGGCCGCAGAATCGTCCTACTGAAACTGTCTAATTGTCAAAGACAATGCACCATCTTACTTTCAGGTCGCAGATACTATAGGCCACTAACTGAAGACCTGACGCTATGATAATGGAAAACCATCACCATCATGCTAGAAGAATGGAGGTTAGTCATTGGATTTCGAAAAATGAGGCAGACTGTCTTCTGGCCAAGGACCCCAAAATACCATATTTTATTCTTTGCCAAAGATGCATAAAAACAAATCACCTCCACCAATCTGCCCAATCGTGTCTGACAATAATGACCATTGTCTTCCAATTTATGAAGACCCAGTGTTAAAAAAAAAAAACACACCTCCCTCAAGGACACCAGGGATCTCCTCAACCATTTGAAAGGTCTAAGACATGATCAGGGCTCTCACCTGCTTGTTGGCTTAGACATCGAGAGCCTATATACAAGCCTCCCTCAGGATACCACACTACAGACAATCGAAGAGATTCTCTTCAAAGGAGAATGGCATTAACATACATCCATTTTGTCTTGGAATGTGGCTGTCTAGCCCTGATGGAGAACTTATTTGAGTATGAAGGAACCTTATACCTGCAGAGACATGGAACATCGATGGGGAGGACCTTTGCCCCAGTCTGGCAGGACTCTATATCAGCTCCTTTTAGGACAAACACATCTTCAATGTTTCCAATCCCTGCAAAAGGAGGATGCAGTTTTGGAAAAGATATATCGATGATATATTGATAGTCTGACAAGGACCACGAGACACCATACTGGAATTCCACAATTGGCTCAATTTGCGCAATGAATTTCTCAAATTCACATGCACTACACACAAGAATACTCTGGATTTTCTAGACGTCACCATCTTGGCTGATGACATAGAC
The DNA here is from genome assembly GCF_964204655.1 of Triturus cristatus. Taxonomy (NCBI): domain Eukaryota; kingdom Metazoa; phylum Chordata; class Amphibia; order Caudata; family Salamandridae; genus Triturus; species Triturus cristatus. The sequence goes on from NC_140590.1 coordinate 1,579,754,162, forward strand.
CTAAAAGCTAAGATCTTTTACAAACTGACCACCAAGAACAGCCTCTCTACTTTAACAGATTTCATCCACGCCCGCCAAGGGAGATTCTCCCCTACAGCCAGTTCTTGCAAATACGGTGTAACTGTAGCGATGTTGTGTATTATAGAAACCAAGTCCTCGATCTACAGAAAAAACTAAAAGGGAGAGACTATCCAGTCACATCATCAATAAGTGCCAAAAGAGAGCCAGGAATCTAAACCGGGATAACCTCCTGAAGGAATCAGTTAACACAAAAGAGAAGGACATCCTCAATGTGTGACTACCTACTTCACAGTGTCCAACAGTATAAAAAAAGCTGTAAACAAATATTGGAACATTAATACTTCTGGGTCCTTGAAGTGGCCAAAACCAAGATTCACCCATAAAAGGAGTAAAAATATGTGAGACATGTTGATTCACACATGATCCCAAAAAAAGAAAGAGAAAATAGACACTGTGCTAACATATTGGGACCTCCCCACTGTAACAGGGCACTACCCCTCTGGATCATGTGCAGTATGCCAACTAACAAAAGCAACAAAAACAGAATTCGGAATGGACTCTTAAATGTCGAACAAACTGAAGTACCAATCATGTAATACACATGATTACTTGTCCATGTAAATTAAGATACATTGGAATGACCTGCCGCAAAGTCTAGACACGAATTGGAAAAACCCTGCAGTAATATCAGGTGCAAAAAAGCCGTCACAACGATGAGCAATCATTATCTCACCTCTCAACATATAGCAAATTAACTTGAATGGGTGATTCTAGAAACACTCGATGAGGCAGACAGTGATGCCGAACTAATCTTCTTCCAGAAAGAACAGAGATGGGTATATCGTCTCAAAACCTTTGCAACTAGACTTAATGACAAGTCCCATGGTTGGCATTCAGCTAGCAATAATACCCTCAAGACACAGAGATTAGCAAAGTGCAATTAGTAGCCTTGCACTTCACCCAGTGATGGTCCCGGACATAATTAACGTATTCATGCTGTACCTATAACTATATCCTCAACAGGAGTATTACTCAGGAGGCGATATCATTCCAATGCCCCACATCTACATGTCTGTCGGAGGAATGGGTGTTTCCTTGTACTGAGGGCACCTCACATTGAGACACTCTTTGTTCTTCCGCAGGTATTACATACCCCAATCAATGCCAGTTCATAATGTGTTGCATCTCCTCAAATAAAAGAAAACCTCACTACTCACATACCAGATGCAACTTTAACATCATCACATGTCCTCCATGGCCGCGAACCTCAGCCAAAGGATTTATCTTTCAGTATGATACTCTTCGCCCCCTATGAAAAACCCTACACTAGACTATGACCAGTCCCCTGGGTTGCATATAAGTGGTCTTCCTCTTTTGTTTATTTTTTGTTCCTAATTTTTTCTATATACACCTTTCATAAACAGCTACTGGGGCCATCATGCTGCAATTGACTACCCATGAGCTCTAGTGACAAGGGGGCATATCAACAAGGGCTTTATCTCTGCTTTTTTGGCTTTAAAAGCCAAAAAAGCAGAGATAAAACTAGCGCCCTATCAACAACAGGGTGCTAACACGCAAATTTGCATGTTAGCACCCTTTTACTCTACGCTTCCCCTTGCATCTCTAATGAGATGCAAAGGGGGCGTTCCAGAGTAAAATAATAGGAGAAATGTCGCTAAGCGACATTTCTCCTATTATCAAGAATGTCGCTAACCCTGTTAGAGACAAAAAAAGCAGCGCTAACCGCGGTTAACGCTGCTTTTTTACGTCTGCTAATTTTCAGACTTAGCCATGATATCCTATGGAAGGAGGATATCATGGCTAAGTTTGCCTGTCCCTATCAACAAGGTAACGTGTGATTATCGCTGGGTTTCCAGCGATAATCTCACGTTAGCCTGTTAGCGTGTAGATTTTTATCGCTATTGAGATAAGCGTTGCTAATAGCACGCTATCTCAGCGATAAAAATTCACGCTAGCCGGCGATAATTATCCTCACGCTAAGAGCGCTGAGCGATAATTATCGCCGGTTGTTGTTGATATGCCCCTTCGTGTGGTAAAACCAGTGTCATAGTCAATCGTCTATAGGGTTTAGTTTTCCCTACGACTTGAACTAAATTAACACAATTTATATCGGGTGTTTTATGTCGATACAGTGACACTCAATCCCCACCATTTCCGGTGCTCTATCGCTTGCAACATCTAATGGTTTGTTTTTGAGCGAACGCACAGACAATTGACACGCGAATCAGACTTCACTGGCAATTGCACCTTCTTCGTCACATTAGTCTGTTTTTACCTGGCAATTTTGATAACTATGGCAACCGTTATTCCACACTGACATCTCCTACTCCATCCGTTTTCTAAATACACTTCTCAGAAATGTTTGTAACCAAATTCGATTTTAAAACCTTGCTAGGGTTTCTGTTTCTATTTCGAGTGTGACTTTCATTTCTGTTAAAAATGTATTGAATTTCTAAAACTGTCTTCATGACATGCTGCTCTTTTGTGGCCACGCGAGCTCTCGAGCGTTGCCCAAACATTCAATTAAGGTCACTGGGATGGCTATAAATACCTGGTCTCTTCAGAGCATTCCCTGCATTCATTTGGGAAGGTATCTATGCAGGAATTCTGCGGAAGTGATTTCAAGCAAAAGGAAGGGCCTCTGTTAGGACGCCTACAGACTAGTGCATTTTTTTAGAGAGTACCTTGGCCCACAGTTTTCCTCACAAGGCAGTGTCCTTCAGTATCACTTGTTGTTACTCACGCATTTTACTTTAGAGTTAAATTTTTCAGTATTGTAAGAGAGTTTTATGCTTCACTCCACAGTTCTGCAAGCAAGTCAATGCCCTTGTTTTTCTTTGGTTTCACTTACACAGATTCATGCAGTAACCAGCTACATCTCAGTCAATGTTTTTTTAACATGTCACATTGGGTGTTGCTGGAGCGAATGATATTAGTGTTACCAGCTAGTTGTTTTCTATTTTTCTCCCAGGTTTGGGCCTAAGCTACCAAATTCCTTCTTGGGCAAAGTGTGCTTATAGATGAAGATGGGTGAGTGAAGCTATCCACTCTTTTTCCTTTTGGCAAGCCCTAAGAGACTAGGTCTCAAATATTGTTGGTCCTGACAAAGGCCATAGACCCATTAGGGCTGGTTTACACCAAAACATGTTGATCCTACCACCGGGTGCCGTGGATCAGTGACTTGTCCACTCACCACCACCCCTGTTTTTAGATTTATCCCTATCTTTCTTCTTTATTCCTGGAATTAAGATTTACCTACACGATCAGAGATAATTTTAAATCACTCACTACTACTGTCAATCTCCAGACAGACTTCCTCCTGGTGGAGGTTAGGCAGTCACTTAGAGAACACGACACTCAAGTGACAGACCTAATGATGACGTTATCCACCAAACCCCACTAAGCTGAGGTTATATACACTGCGAGCTTTGATCGTTTGGTTGAGGGTCTCCAAAGAAATAATCCTTGAGACTCTGGCATTGACACTGCTGTGGTTCATTCCCTCCCTCCTTTGATTGATAACCAGATCAAGCGAATCCCACAGACAACCTCAACGACAACATCACTAACTTCAAAGATTTGATAAGAAACTGTGCAGAGTTGTTCACACCCATCAGACTCAACAAGCAAAGCAAAGAAGAACCAACAAGTAAGCCGGCTGGTTCACAGAGGACCTTCAAGGCTCCAAATGGCACTACAAACCACTAGAAAGAAAATGGAGAGACAGCCATGAAACTACAGCCAGAACCATCTACAAGGCTGCACTCAAGCACTACCACCAGCAACTGGGATACATCAAGAAAATAACGCTAGCTGAACAGATAGAAGGGAGCACTAACAACTGCAAGCAGTTCTTCTCGATCATCAAGAACTTCACTACACCCCGACCTCCATCAACTGTGTCACCTCTCCCAAGAACTCTGAGGCGACCAATGAAACCTCTTCCAATTCAAATTCACAAGCATCTACAGCAACTTTGCACACCAACCAAGCCACCAATCTCATTGCTAGCCTGCCCATCGCCAACCAAGACAACCACATAACCGAATGTGAAATTCTCACCAGGGGAGGCACTGCCACCATCAAGAAGTAAATCCATTCAGGGGCCCCTGCAGATCACTGCCCCCATCACATATACAACCTGGGAGCAGAACCAATCAGCACTACCCTCACCCACTTCATGAGCATCCCCATCATATCCACCACATTCCTTGAAGACTGGTCAACGCCCTCCTCCAGAAACCATCAGCCGACCAAAACCAACTGAGTAACTTCTGTCTAATCTTCCTGCTCCCCTACTAAGCCAAAGTGATAGTAAAGGCAATCAACAAGCAACTCAAACTACACCACCTGCTGGAAATACCCAATCAGGATTCAGAAAAAAACACAGCGCTGAAACAGCTCTCATAATAGCCATGGATGACATGAGGAGAGACAGCGGCCCTCATCCTGCTCGAACTTTCCGTGGTATTCAACATAGTCTCTCACAACATACTCATCAGAAGACTTCATGAGACCGGCATCCAAGGACCTGCCCTCAAATGGATCTGCTCCTTGCCCACAGGAAGAACCCAAAAAGTCAGACTGCCACCCTTCACATCAGAGTCTAAGAACCTGATTTGCTGAGTACCCCAGGGATGGACCCTCAGCCCTACCCTTTTTAACCTCTTCAGTGCCCATGACGAGATAGTCTCGTCATGGAGCACGGTCACGCTGTGCCCATGATGAGACTATCTCGTCATGAACCCCGCCCACTAATGTAACGCCCGGCACAGGAGGGGGAAAGGGCGTGGCACAGAAGGGGTTAACATCTACATGACAGCACTTGCCAACACTATCCATTCCCAAGGCATCAACATTGTTTCCTACACCAACAACAGCCAGCTCATCATCTCCCTGATGAACAACACTAACACCACCAGAACCAACTTCAGCATCTAGATGAGCACAGAGATGTATTAAGGCATGGGCAAAGTGGGCTCTGATAGAGCCAGGTCTGTTCCACTAAAGTCTTGCCCTGACCACCTTGAACAATTCTTAAACAGATTGTTTTAAATACTGTATTCCTTTAATTTATTTTTAATGTGGGTGATGTCTCAAAGTCTAATTCAGATATTTTGCTGAGAATTTTTGTGTTTATGTTTCAAACAACATCCATAGATAGGTTCGTTTAGATAAAAACAAGACCTCACAAATGACAAACGAGAGGGTGTCATCTAAATTATTTGGAAAATTAGTGAGTTGTTGCTGTGTTACAATATTGAAAACACACATACATTACTATCCCTTCATATTAGACGTAAATACATTTAGAATATGGATGAGTGTGCCTGTGCACTCTCAGTGACTGAGCCAAAGAGGGCATGAAACTCAAAAATTCAAAGCTGTTATGAACATGGGACTCCAAAATCCTTAAAATGTCCCTGCATGAGCATGGTAGCAGAATGGATGAGATCCAACTGCCTTAAATTTAATTCCAACAAGATGGAAGTACTGGTCTTCATAAACAAGACCTTTCCATTTGACGCCACCTGGTTGCCAACCGAGCTAGGACAAACACCAACACCAATCAACCACACCAGAAACCTGGAGATCACCTTGGACAACTAGCTCAACATTAAGGCACAAGTTAGCGCAGTGAGCACTGCCTGCTTCGAAATCCTACACATATTCCTAAAGATCCTCAAATTTCAGCGATAGAACACCAGATGAACCATCACACAGGCACTAGCATACTTGACCACAGCAATGCACTCTGCACTGGAATCTCCAAGCTTCTGACACACGGACTCCACACCATTCAGCACGCCACTGCAAGACTCATGCCTAACCTCTTGTGCTGTACTCACATCTCCTTTACCTCAGATAGCTCCACTGACTCCCCATCCACAAATGTAGCCAAATCAAACTCCTCGCACACACGTACAAAGCTTTGCACAACATCGGACCAGCATACCTGAACAGCCAACTGTACTACTACCAGTCAACCAGACACTCACGCTCAGCCTCATTCTTACTCGCATACACCCCTCGCATTCACAAAAGCACAGCAGGAGGGCACAGATTCTCCTACATCACACCCAAAGCTTGGAATGAACTCCCACAGCAGATCAGAGCCTCCTCCGCTCTTCTTGAGTTCCACAAGAAACTGAAGAATTGGCTATTGGAGTAACCAAGCGGGGGTCTCTCGCCTTCAGATATGTAAATTACAATGTATTTATGACATGCCAAATTAACGTGTTTCTTGTATTAATAAGAGAACTGTATTTTCTGCCTGTTGTATGTATCTGAGCATGGATATATCTGAATATATAGAACAATAACAACTAGAGAGCAATGTAAAGCTACAAATCGGAATTGAGGAGAGGACGGTTTTACATTGTGGGAAAAAGTTACAGGAAAGTTCATCATCATGTACGAGTAGTGAAAGAAAGATGAATGTTCATTCAATAGGATAGTTTGTATTTACTTTTTGAACTTCTGAGCAAGGTACTGAGCCTGGCATGTTAAAAGATATGTTAAAGTTCTCACCTACCCATAAGTACACCTACTCACCTGTCCAACTGCTCACTCATTCACCAATCACCAACATCATACTGTCCCTTCCTGCACCCACCCAGGAATCCATCCTCCTCATTTATAAATATGTCTTCACTATCCGCTCATCTACTCACTCATCTATCCGTACAGTTGCTTTCTTCAATCACTCACTAACATATACACAAATATCCAATATCCCTTCCACCCACATATTCTTTCATGTATTCCACTCATTTATGCAGCCACTCATACATACACACACTGATAACACTATCATCGAATGATCCACCACTTGCAGCCCATCTCTAAATCCACCCATCTTTTTGTTAACTCACTTGCTATCCATCCCTCAACTGATTCCCCTTTCATTTACCCAGTCAACCACTTGTAAATCAAACCAATCACACACACACACATACACACAGACCACGTCCCCCCCCCACACACACACGAGCCCTCACACATCAAAAAAACAAACACTAAATTCCAAGATATACCTATTGTCTTTGGCAGTGCCTAAAGCTGGCACTGTGCATTTGGATGTTATATTGCTATCTTGATCTTCCTGTAAATCCCTAAAGACTCTTCACATTATAAAAATCTATTTTTAACTTGTAAGAAATGGAAACCGTGGTGTGCAACACAATGCACCATTCAACAAAGGTTAGATCAGGGCATTCATTTTTTCGAGTAGGTTTCCCGTTATTATTTTCAACTACTATCTTCCCGGCCGATTTGTACAAATAAACGTCCTTCTAGTTCGTCGCTCGAGTATAAACACTGGAGCAGCACAAATAAAAAATAAGGAATGCGTGTTCTGCTTGAGTCCCGGGTGATATACAGTTACACAGAAGGAACATCCTGTACTTCACAGACTGAGGTGAACTTGACATAAGAAAATTGGTTCCGCGGAATATTAATTATTGAACAACACGGGGCACTGAACATTTACATGCTGTTTTAACAACTGTATTTTTATAACATCCAGCAATTTATTTTATTGGCTAAAAAATGCCAGCAGTCATGCTGAACCAGAGCGATGTGTAATCTAATTAACCGAGTTTGTTTTGAGAGCCGCAATCTATAAAACTTTATTATGTTTATAACTTAGCGTTTCTCCTTTAATTTTAACGACTGTAAAAGACAGATTGATACTATTTCCAGTGCAAATTTTAGTTATTTTCAAAATAAAATAGCAATAAAAAGTCTGCAGATAGTAATCTTCAATATTCTTGTTTAAAAAATCTGCACGTTCTTTGTCCTGTGTTTATTCAAGGAGAGCACTTGATCTGACGCCTTTCTGTATGTTTCCAGCACTTTTTTACAATCTCATATTTGTTGGGGGGGGGGGGGGGGGCTCCAAAGTACAGCCACAGTGGCCTCGGCATTTATTTTTATTTATTTATTTAGAGGTTTATATAGCGCCAGAATCGACTCCAAAGGAGTATCTCTGTGCTTTTGTGGAGGCGTATCAGTTGTATAACGAACGCTATGAGATTGATTCTGTTTATTTTTAACCCTGGGCGCGACACTACGCTTCGCACACGTAGTGTACGTAGCGCTGCCTGCTTCGCAGTTTTCGAAGTAGCGGGTGGTGGGTGGCAGGCAGCTACGCTTCGCCCTCGCGTGTGCGTAGGCGCTGCCTGCTTCGCAGTTTTCGAAGTAGGCGAAGCAGGCAGCGCCTACGCACACACGAGGGCGAAGCGTAGCTGCCTGCCGCCCACCACCCGCCGACCGCCCGCCCTCCTTTTAAAAGATAACATAAATTTATAATAAAGCAAATTAAAAGGCACTTACCTGAAGCACGACATCTCCGGTGCTCCCTCTTCCTGGTTTTCAACTTTTCTGACAAATGCGCATGCGCGGACGCCCGCACATGCGCATTTCTCGCAAGAAATGCGCATGCGCAGGCGTCTGTGCATGGGCATTTGTCAGAAAAGTTGGAAACCAGGAAGAGGGAGCCCCGGAGACGCCGCGCTTCAGGTAAGTGCCTTTTAATTTGCTTTATTATAAATTTATGTTATCTTTTAAAAGGAGGGCGGGCGGGAGGCGGGTGGCGCGTAGTGGGGCTACGCGAAGCGTGTAGTGTGAGTAGATTTGGGCACACTACGTGCTGCTTCACGTAGCCCCACTCCGCCCACTACGCCCACCCTTATTTATTTTATTAAGAGCAAAAAAAATAGTTTTAAGTGATTTCCTGAAAACTAAGTGATTTGAGCATTCTCTTAAAGAAGAGGGAAGTTCATTCCAATATTTTGGTTCAAGGTATGATAAAGATTTCCCTCCTGATCTCGCTCTCCTAATTGTAGGGACTATCAGTAGATGTTTGGTGCTAGAACGCAATGATCTCGGAGGAAGATAGGGGCTGAATTTTTCTGCCAGATAGCCAGGACCAAGATTAAATAATGCTTTGTGAATGGTGCAACAGATCTTAAATTTGATCCGTTGTCGTATTGGGAGCCAGTGGAGTTTTAATAGAAGAGGGCGGGAAGCAGATCTGGTTGGCATATTCAAAACTAATCGCGCCGCCATATTTTGAACCACCTGTAATTTATTGATTGACGCTTCATTTGCATACAGCAACAGACCATTCCAATAGTCTAAACGATTTAGTATAAGAGCCTGAGTCAGCGTCTTTTTTACATAATCTGGAAGTAATGGGAAGACTCGTCGGAGAAGGCCCAAAGTGTAGAAGCATGTACCAGCTGTCTGGCCAACGTGTTCTTTAAAAGTGAGAGCCTGATCTAACCAAACTCCCAAGTTCTTAACGGAAGTTTTGGGAATAGGAGGCTTTCCATGATTAGAGGGCCACCAATTGGGAGACCATAACAATGGGGATTCACCAAAAAGTAAGAGCTCGGTCTTTCCAACGTTACACTGAAAAAAGTTGTTCCTCATCCATTGTGAAATAGCATTCATGCCCAAAGAGAAGGTTTCCTGAATAGACGGAGTTAGTTCACTGAAGGGAAAAAGTAGCTGCGTATCGTCAGTGTAAGATATCGGAACAAACCCATGCTTCCTGAGAACATTAGCCAATGAAGCTACATAGATATTGAATAGAGAGGGGCTCAAACAAGAGCCCTGTGGAACTCCCTTGGTAAGTTCTATGGGTGCTGAACGATACGGGCCTACGTTAACCATATGAGTCCGACCAGAGAGAAAATTAGCCATCCAGAGAAAGGCAGAATCTCTTAGTCCTATCTCCTTCAGCCTTCTGAGTAGTATTTGATGAGAAACAGGGTCGAATGCAGCGGATAGGTCTAATAGCACCAGAATCACAGAATGGCCTTTATCCAGGGTCATTTTGATGTTACCAGTTACCGCTAGTAAGGCTGATTCGGTGCTATATTTAGGCCTAAAACCTGACTGAGAGGGATCTAAATTACCTGATAATTCGTCATAACTAGAGAGGTGCTTATTAACATGTCTCTCTAGTACTTTGCTCAGAAAAGGCAGGAGTGAGATAGGACGAAGATTGGCCAGATCGGTCAGAGGGGCCTTCATCTTCTTACGAATAGGCATTATCTGAGCTACTTTTCATTCTGGTGGAACATAGCCTTCTTCTAATGAGAGATTCAAAAGATGTCCAATTAGTGGGGCAAGTTGAGTAGTAAGAGTGTTAGCTATTTTCGCAGGGATCAGGTCACACAGGGAGCCGGACTTCACTTGGTGCATTAGAACTTCTACATCTATCGTAGTAAGCGGGGGAAAGTTCTCAAACAGCATAGAAGGTGTCAAGCCTATTGCATCTATTGTCGCCGTTTGAGTTTGATGTAAACTCCCTACAGATACAATGTTATCATAAATCAATTTTTTGGGAGAAAAAAGATGCTATGTTATCACAGAGTATTTGTGAAGGTACTTCTACAATCTCGCATGCTTTGGGTTTTGTAAACGACCGAAGGATATTATATAAAACCTTTGGCGCATTACCAGCCAATGTAAGTTGGGTAGAGATGTAATTCTTTCGTGCAAGCTTAATAGTACTATGATAGCTTGATAAGGAGGTTAGAAACTGGATTTTATCACTCTCCTCATGAGTGGTACGCCATTACCTCTCATATTTTCTGCATAGTTTTTTTTTGTGTAAGTAACTGGGGAGTAAACCAAATGGCTTGCTGATGCTTTGGGTGGGTAGAGATACATTTCACTGGTGCAAGATGGTCAATAGTTTCTGTTAATGCAGAATTATATTTAGTGAGCGCTTCTTCTAGATTATCTGAGGGTTTGTTCCAAGGTACTTTTAAGGAGGCTTGAAAATTCTCTGGAGAAACTTTTTGCCATTGTCTGCGTGTCAGCCTAGTGTCACGGCATGGACCTCTATGTTCGACCTTGTGACTCTTAATAACAAATTCAATTAAAGAACGATCAGTCCATGTAAGTTGAACTGGTTGTTCACACTGTATATCAGGTGAATTGGACAAAACAATATCCAGTGTATGGCCTGCCATATGAGTGGGACCTTCATTCAATTTGTTTAGACCTAAAAGTGAGAGATTGTCCAGAAAGGCTAATGATTCCATATTATCACAGCATTCACTGTGGATGTTAAAATCGCCCACTAACAAAAAGTTAGTACTGGCAAGTACATGGGGTGCTATGAGTTCAATAAGTATATTTGAAAAATCTGCTATGGGGCCAGGAGGGCTATAGATCAAAGCCCCTTTCCAACTGACTTGAGCTGATAAATCAACTCGGAAAATGAGAGCTTCCATCTTTGGGCCGCAATATTCATCCAGACATGGACATTCATGAATAATAGCAAGTCCTCCCCCCGTCTTAACTTAGCTTGACAGACAGGCTACTCTGCCCATTTCAGGGTAACGCGTGGTTCAACTGCTTTATTTAGAGTTGGGGGATCCATCATGTTTCCACTGCTGGAGCCTTCGCTGGCTTCTCCAGTGGAAACCATGGCATTGAGCCATAACTGACTGCCATTGAGCTGTCATCCAACTGAAGTTACATGTCCACTCTTGTGGGTGGTGTAAGTTATGGTGTTTGTTGTCTGAAACATTTAAGTAATTTTCTTTGGTTTGTGTTTACACAACCATAACTAACCCTTAGGGCCTCATTACGATGGCGGTCAGACGTGCGTACAACCGCTATTGTTTCAAGGTCGAGACCATTGACAAAGAATGGCCAGTCCCGACAGCCTAATTGCGATACACCCACCGCACAGACAGTCGTAAACCTCCCTTTTTCCATTGCGGCTTGTGCTGGAGCACAAGCAGCAATAGCAAAAGGCATGTTTTTGAACATTCATGCACCGTGTGCCAGGCACCATGTGGGGCCTGGCACACGGTGCATGGATGTTTGGAGGGGAACCACATGTGGCCCCCCAGGCCACATCGCCGAGGCCTACAGGGGACAGAGGCCCTGCTAGGGGCCCCCAAAGTCCCTTTCCATGGCAGTGGGACGCCATGAAAAGGCTGTAAGAAAGGGACATTGTAACCCCTATGAGGGGGGCCTGTGCAGGCCGCGCCCCCATTGTAGAATTACGGTCTGACCGACACCCAGACGGGCTCCTTGAGGCTGTCGGAGGTGTCAGTCTGTCCCTCCGACCGCATCGTAAAGCGGTGGCTGACCGCTATGCTGACTGTCGGGGGACCGCCACGGACTGCCTGTCTGTGGCAGTCTGCCTGACATCTTAATTAGGCCCTTAGTTTTGTTTTATCGATGCGTGAGTTCTGCATAGCTTAATTGGAGCAAGGGTTGCCAGAAGTACTAAACCTGCGGAACATGAAACATACCTAAGGCAGGAGTATGGTTTAATTTTAGGGATTTTGATGTTCACGATCACATGAAGCCTGTATATGGGTGAAAAACAGATCTTTCTAGGATCAAACTGACCCAAACTGGCATGTGCCGTACCAAATTCGCCCCCTTTCAATGACTGCAATGTATTGGCTGGACACAGAGGGAGGTGGTTTCCATGATTCATATAACATGCATAATAAGTTTCCTTCATAGGGTGCAGGTTAAAAATGTCTACCTTTGGATCTGGTAGTGAAGTTGTGGTCCACTCAATGGGTTTCTATCAGCTATTTTTCCCGAGACTTTGATTGACCGGATTCTCAACGTCACGTGGAAATGAGAAGTGTCAAAAGCAGATCACTTTTTTTTGCTTTTTTTTAATGGGCCTTGGTTACCACACCACAGACCGATTTCCATAATCACAAAACCTACAGCGGAGTTGGTAATATGTGAAAAATGTAACCTTTTAGATATGGTAGGAAAGTGTGTGACTTACAATAAAATGCAGCTGCCGAATGGAAATGTGATTAGTAAATTAAAAACAAATGTATGATGCAAAAAGACAATTAACCATGTGTGGCACCTGCAGCTAGCCAGAAGTAGTTCTTTTAGCCCAAAGGAAGGTTACATTTGAAACTTGGGTCTTCTTTAAAGGTTTACAGATGGTATACTCTGTAAAAACATGAAAAAATCCTGTCCATCATATGTACAGGATGATGTACTTGTAATACAGCAAACGGGGCATCCACCACATTTATGATCAAATGTAGGTTAATCATTGACACATTTGGCAGGGCAGAAGGTTTAGGCCCTTTTCTTTGCTGATGACACACTTCTACCCGCCAAAATGAAGGCGGGTCTCCAAAACCTTGTAGATAAGTTCAGTCTGTTTTGCTCTGATTATGGCCTTGAAGTTAACGCCTCTAAGACTAAGCTGATGACCTATTCTAGGAAGAAAAGGGCAAAGAGCATTGTAAAATTTGGAAGTGAATTACTGGAAAGAGTCATAGAATTTGATTAGCTAGGGATCCGCTTGGCTGACTCCATCTCTTGGATACCACAAGTTAATTGAAGCTCGCACATGGTAACCCATGGAGCAGTGGCAATCCTTAGGCTTGCAAGGAAGGCCTCCTGGTTCCCAATTCTGCCTGCAATGTTGACAAGTGAAAGTAAGGAGTGTGGCACTATATGGAGCTGCATTATGGGGCTACCATAATTTGGGTACCTTGGGTACTAAAGAAAATAATTTTATTAGAACCCTCACTGGGGTAGGGAGGGAGACCCCCTTGGTGCCATTTTCATTGGACCTTGACACAGTACTTTATTTATACAATAATAGGTGCCGCTGCTCAGACACCCTCAGCTGGCACAAAAAAAATGTCAGAGCGTGAATAGCAATGGTGCACAGTCCCAAATCTACCACATGCCTCGTTAATTCACAATAGTCACTTCCTGCCACATTATCTCACTCTTAAAGATGTCTGCTTTCTTCCTTGGTGGTGGATTTCCTGTGTTTCTTTCCCTCTGTCTTTTCATTTTGTTTGTTTTTCTCGCTGTTGGCCTCTGGAATTGTCTGGTGTGGCGAAATAAGTGCCAGTCCCCCCACCGGCAACCACAGATTCAAATTAAGCACTGCCTTGACATCAGCCCTGTCACTGACCTAGAGGCCTTGAGACCGCCGCTCTACTGTGTGCATATTTGAGTTACTTGTAAATTACTATATAGTTGGTCTTACTGACATTATTAAACACCAATCCTCAAACAAGATCAAATGGCTGGCTTACATTTAAAAGAAGCTTGGATGGAGTTGGGTCTAGCCAATTTTTGGGAAAAGCCTTCACCCATCTTTGCCAAGCGATAGTATCAGTTAGGACTATAGGCAGTTTTTATTGATGATTGCAGTAATTTTATTTTCCTGTCGGCTATAAGTTGTTATTAGCCTAACGTTAGAGCCTTCAGTCTCTTTTTCTTTAGTGCTTTGTTGTATTACATTCGGCATGCTAATGGTATTAGCCAACAATTTCCCTCTTGGAATAGTGTTGGCTTTGGCTATCACCTGTTTGAGTGTTGTGTTGTTGTAGCCTCTCTTCAGAAATCTTACTCTCATTTCCTGTTGGGATTTTTCTAGATCTGTTTCGGAACTGCACATTCTCCTTAACCGGAAAAATTCGCCGTAGGGAATGCTATTAAATAGGTGCTTTGGGTGGAAGCTGTTAGCATGTAACGTTGAGTTTCCTGCAGTACCTTTGCGATGTAGTATTGTTTCTAGCTTGTGTTCTGCTGTGTACACTTTAACATCAAGTAAGTCAACTGAGTGTTTATCAATGTGTGCGGTAAACTCTAAGTTGTATTGGTTTTTATTGATAGCCTCCACAAAACTCACCACACTTACTTTGGTACCATACCATACGATAAAAATATTGTCGATGAATCCCATCCACTTATTTACACGCCTATCAAACATATCGGAGGGTTCCCTCCTGAGAACCTGCTCTTCCCACCAGTCCACATGAAGATATGCATAGCCGGGGAGAAGCAGGCTCCCATCGCCACTCCTCTCACCTGTCTGAAAATTTCCTTCCCAAACAGAAAGAAATTATGATACAGGCACCACCTGATTAGATCCAATAACATTATGTTGTGTTTCAACATATCAATAGGTCATTTGTTTAAAAAGTAGTGTACTGCATTCAACCCCACTTGATGATCTATACTCGTACAGAGTGATGTTATATCTGTCGTGATCAGGATGTACTCATCATTCCATTGTAATTCCTGCAATTCCTTTAAAAAGTCCCCAGTATCTTTAATGAAGGATGGCAGTTGTTGCACGTATTCCAGCAAGAACAAATCCACATACTGTGATATGCTCTCAAACAGACCAGTTTCAGCAGAGATAATCGCTCTTCCTGGTATCGGGACAGTTCCTTTACGTTTTTTAGGTATGAAGTATATGATCGGAAGTACTGGAGGTTCATTGTACAGAAACACAGATTCCTCCTTAGTGATCGGGTCTTCTCTTTTCCATTGTAGCTAATCTTTCCTTCATTTTTCTTTTGTTGTATGTATTGCAGTGTTTTATGTTCGTACGCTCATAACGTGATATGTTGTCCAACTGTCTGTAAGCCTCTGTTGTGTATTGTTGCTTTGGGCACAACACAATATTTCCGCCTTTATCAGACTTATTAATCACAACATCCTTATTGCCCTTCAATTTTTTCATTAAATTGTCATATTGTTGTTGTCGATATCTTTGTGGTGTAACTAGTTGTTTATTCTTGAAGTACAATTTTTTCAAATCGTCTGTGACTCAGTCGTGGAATATATCTTAGGCGTCTCTTGGCATCATGGGCAGAAAAGTAGAGTTTGGTTTAAATGGACTACTCTCAGCTGCTGGTGTGTTGATGCCTAGATCCTGCAGTCTTACTTGCGGCGAGTTTGTACTTGTCAATATTGTTGGTCTCCTCATTCGCTAATTCATACATTGTCAGTAGAGTATTGGCATCTGATCCATGTAGATTGTCATTGTTGGTGCCCATACTCTGGCATCCTTTGCTTTTCTGTTGAAGTCCTTCTTTAATTGTGAAATATTTAGTGAGCTTCAATTGTCTGATGAATTTAAAAATGTCCACTCTTGTTTGACATAGTTGAAATTGCTTTCAGGGCAAAAGGATAGTCCTAACGAAAGAAGTTGGACCTCTGCTTTGCTTAATATCATGTCGGACAGGTTTATGACCGCATTATCGGTCTCAGTTATTTCTTCCGACATTGTTGCCTTTTGTTATTTGGTTTTGCTGCTTTTCCTCCCTTCTATTCTTCTTGTGTTTGTGGAGGATTCCGCGGCCTTAATGTTTGCCTGTGGTCCAAGTTAAAAAAATTGAGCTCTTCAGCCAACGTTAGTCTCCCCACATCCATGGCTGCATCATTCGGCGCTATTCCTCCGTCCTCTGAGTCAGTCTCACTCACCACGGAACTCAGGTCAGAGGTGAATGCTGTCTCATTTGTCTCTCTCATGTTAATACCTGTCACATTGTGCCCTGTTGGATTTGGTGTGGTCAATCATATATATTAATATATTATATACTGGTGGTCGAAAGTAGGTTGTTCTAGTTAGGATCAAAATTTCCATAGGAAAAGCATTTTTTGTTTTGCCAATAACTTTGCCAACACTTGACGAATCGTCATGAAATTCTCTAAATATGTCCACTGCTTGGTTCAGCTACGGTGTTGAAAATTTCAGGGGGGATCGGTCAAGTGGGGTCCCAAAACAAATTTTCCCCATGTTATGTCTATAGGGTTTCTCATTTTTTAAGGACAACTACATCCCGATCCGCTGAACAGAATTTCACCAAATTTGGCAGAAATCTAGATGTTGGTCAGAAAGCGTGCTTTTTGTGATTTGGTGTAAATCTATTTAGTAGATTATTTTAGATATTTTAGTTAAAAAAATATAGATATCTGGTAGCTTAAAATGCGTCTAAAATTTGATTAGCTGCCAACACTTCAATAAGGAAGTGTTGGCTGCCACCTTGGGACTCGGTTGTACAAAAATTGCACACACAAAAAAAAAAGTTGGAGGGTAGAAACACCTTGAACCCCTAGGCTCTGGGGGTGAGGGGTCCCCCCTAAAACATTTTTTTAAAAATTTCAGCAGGATCCACGGATCCAGCTGAAAATGACAAAATAAAGGCAAAGCACGGGTTCAAGCACTATGTTCATTATCCACCCCTGGGTGGGCCGGGTCCTGGGAACATTTTTTTAATAAAGGAGGGGGTGCACCGGCCCCTCCTACTGGGGGTGAATATTGCCCCAGGGACCACCACCTATACGGGGCTTCTTTAATTATAATTGGGGGGCCTCTTGAACCCCTCAGCCTTGGCGACCACTACCTCCCCTGGGCTTTATGCTAAATGAATGCGGGGAGCCTCATGGACCCCCCTGTAGCCCCGGGGCTACCACCTCCCCGGGGCTTTAATTAGAAATATACGCCTGGGACCACCACTTCCCCAGGGCTTGAAATTTAAATAATGCAGGGGCCGCATGGCCCCCATCCTGGAGCCAATAATGGCCCGAGGTCTGCCAGTTCCTGCAATGTCCCAGGGCGGCCACCCCCTGGATATTGCTGTATGCTATGGTTTGGCAGGAGAACCACTCCCGCCAAGTAATAGCAAACTCTGCTCTGCTTCGTGCATGTAAAATGCCGGTGCTTGCACAAATCGGGCAGAATTTCTTTTGGGTAGAGGGAGCTGTGTGTTTCTCCATGTCTTTGCGCCGGGACGCTCCTTGGCTGGAGTAGCTGTGCGCATAATAAATCAATATAACATAACATAACATAACATAACATAACATAACATAACATAACATAACATAACATAACATAACAGCTGCATATTCAGCAGCTCCCTATGTCCAAAAGTAATGCCAGCTCCTGTAGGATGCGGGGAGCCATCAGGGACTGCAGGTGCCTTCACGCTCCCAGTATAGGGGCCAGGCCCCTGGGATGAGGTCCCGAAAATCACCCGAAAGGGTGGCTGCGCAGCACCCCTCCCTTGTTTTAGAATTTTTTTTTACAAAAATAAATGGCAGGCTACGAGAGATGGGGTCATCTCTTGACCATCGGTGCACCAGAAGGATGTTTGCAGAGTGTTGGAGAAAGGGGGCATGGCCTCCAAAGACCTCTAAGCAATCATGCTGTGTGGGACTTACTGGAGGAGTTGATCTCCAAGGACGTCCTTGTGGGCCAGATACCTCTCCTGTTACCTTCAGTAAGTCCCACACAGTGGGATTGCTGAGAAGTATTTGTGGCCTGCC
This sequence comes from Triturus cristatus, assembly GCF_964204655.1. Classification (NCBI taxonomy): domain Eukaryota; kingdom Metazoa; phylum Chordata; class Amphibia; order Caudata; family Salamandridae; genus Triturus; species Triturus cristatus. The sequence continues at coordinate 1,579,772,309 of NC_140590.1, forward strand.
CCCTTTCTCTGCCACTCTGCAAACATGTCGCATGATGCACTATTAGTTGTGAGATGAAGTCCCCATGGCTGCTGAGTGTCAATGGGGATGAACAACCCCTTCTGTTACCTCCAGTAAGTCCCACATAGAGATATTGCTAAGAGTCCTTTGGAGGCCACACCCCCTTGCTTCATCACTCTGAAAACATGTCTCCTGGTGCACTACTGGTTGGGGAATGAAGTCCTCTTGGATGGTGAGGGACTTTGGGGGCCAAGAAGCCTTTCTGGTATTTTCTGTAAGTCCTACACAGTGGGATTCCTGAGAGCTGGTCAGAGGCCCGCCCCCTTTCTCCACCACTCTGCAAACGTCATTACTACTAAAAAAACACAGGAATTTACTGAAAAAAACAATGGTTACAAAAACGTTATAGTTAGGAAATAGAATTTAAAAAACCTTAGAAATTCACTAAAAAACAAAGGGTACAGGGATGTTATAGTTAGGCTCAAATTTCACTCATACAAAACCTATGAAATTCAGCAGTTATATAACTCCCTCCCCCGCAGTGCACTGCTTATGAACTCACATATTACATCACTCATGACATGGTCAGTGGTATCACTGATGACATCTCAAATGACATCACTCATGACATCATCCACAAAATCACAAATGCACCACTCATACCCCATATAACCTCTCATATACCCACTCCCACACAACCATTCACAAACCCATTCACAGACCCATACCAGTACTTACACACCCACTCACTGATTCATAGATCAAAACACACATCCACTCACTCACCCATACAGCCACTCATACACCTACTTACTCACTAATACAGCTACTGACATATCTACTCATACACCCACAGAGCTACTGACACACATCAGACAGCCACTTACTAACCCATACAGTTACACACACACACACTTACTCATATAGATACTAACATCTACTCACTCACTTATACAATCACTGACACAAGCACACACTCACCCATAGAGCCACTCTCATATTCACTCACTCACTCATACAGTCACTCATATACCCCACCACTCACATATACTGCCTTTCACATACCTAGTTTCTCAACCATATACCACTGACACATCTACTCACCCACACAGATGCACTCACACTCACTAAACCATATAGCCACTGACTCATCTACTCACACATCCATACAGGCAGTCACACCCCCCACACATCCACACAGACACTCTGACAACCATACAGGTACTCATACAGCCAATCAATCACCCATAAAGCCACTCATGTACCCAATCACACACCCATAGAGCAACTTAGACACCAACTGAAGACTGATACAAACATTCAGACAACCAGTCACTCATACATTCACTGAAACACCTAACCGCACTCTTATACACTCAGTCGAGCACCCACTGAATCATCCATACAGGCACTCATACACCCACTGATTCACCAATACACATTGGTATATATATTTAACACTCACTGTCACTGGATGATATCATCAATGATGTAATCAGTGATGTCATTTGAGATGTCATCAGTGATGTCACTGACCATGTCATGAATGATGTATTATGTGAGGTCATCAGCAGAGCATTGCAGGGTCATGAGTTATAGTTAGCTAACTATACCGGCTGAATTTAACTGGTTTTGTACGAGTGAAACCTGAGCCCAACTATAATGTCCCTGGAACCTTTGGATTTTTCAGTTAATTTCTAAGTTTTTAAATTCAATTTCCTAACTTTAATGTGCCTATAAACTTTGTTTTTTGCAGTGAATACCAATTGAAATGTAAGCAAACAGAACCACCAAGCACAATGATGACACAGACTATTTAATTCTGCAAAAAAATGAAAAGTGATTCAGCATCATGAGCCATAGCCTTCAACTGGAAGGTCCAGAATGCAGCATTAGATTTATGTGCAAAACAAAGGTGTGATGCTAACCTACAAATGTCCACCATTACCTCTCCTTTAGTATTACTCCAGAATCAAAAACAGCCCTGGTAGAATGACATAGATCTGGACCGGGAAGTTGACCGTGGAAGCAAGATAATATTTTAGGTACACCCACCCACTTAGGGAAGCTGTCTACTTACCTTGGTTATCTGAAGCAAATGGCACAATGAGAAACAATGAAATCCACCACTGAAATCTGATGACAAAGGTTCCATGCCAGCTACCTCAGAAGCAGTTGTGTCTGACAATGAAAGAAAGGCCACATGAGAGCAGGAGGGACTAATCAGATAATTAATTCCGATCCATGAAGATAAGTCTGGACAGTCACAGTCAAGGGAAACCATCATCACCCACACAGCTTACTCACACCTGATTTGTATCAACATACGTGGGAAACATCTAAGCCAGGGTGTAGTTTGTGAAGTTTTTGCTACGTGGAACTCTGCGAAGTTACAAAAAAACTCTGCGAAGTTCCCCAAGTGGTGGAGTGTAGTGCGAACTGCTGTTTGTGCTGGTCTTCCTGCCGCAGGTGTAGAAATTCTACCCGAGCGGCAGCTTGCCCTCATGAACTTACCGTTCGCAAGTGGGGTAAAAACTCCGCTGCACTATGCAAAGTTGAGTTTTCTGCACTCCGCAAGCTCCGCGGAGCGCGGAGTGCAGAAAACTCTGCAAACTCCGCGAACGAAGTGGAGTTCACCGCCCAGGCCTAGAAACATCCTCAAGTGTGACTCTGGAACAATGAGTTCCAGAGTCACGCAAGCCGAACAATGACTTGCACGAACAACGAGTTAGCCTGAATCAGGCATTTGCGTGGTTCAGGCTAAGACGGTCTAGTGTTTGTGCAGGGCGGAGTTCGGAGGAGCGTCGGACAGGAACAGGTAAGAGGGGTTCGGGTTAGTTTTAAGGGGTGGGGGGTTTGGGTTAGTTTTACGGGGGTGAGGGTTAGTTTTTAGGAGCTTGAAGGGTTCGTCTTAATTTTATGGGGATGGGAGGGGATCGAGTTAGCTTTTGGGGGTGGGGGGATCGAGTTAGTTTTAAGGGGGTGGGGGAATCGAGTTAGTTTCAAGGGATGGGAGGGTTTGTGTTAGTTTTAAGCGGGTGGGAGGGGATCAAGTTAGTTTTTAGGGGTGGAGGGGAGTTGTGTTAGTTTTTTGGGGGAGTTCATGGTTCAGTAAGTCATGGTTCTTTACTTGGTGGTTTAGATTGGGTCATTGTTTAGCCTTCGTGGTTTAGGCACACGTGATTTACGAGGTAGTAGTTTCATCATACAACCACAATCTTGGGGTCATGTTAATGAGTTTCAAGCCATTTTTGAGACAGAGCTTCACACAATCTAACAGATATGTTATCTGCAACTAAAGCCCAGAAAGAGATAGATTGCCCTAGATGTAAATAGGCACAGTTCTGAGCACTGAAACCTCTGACAAATCTGGCTAAACATGTTCATGTTGAGAGAATAATCCACACAGGCCTGGAAATTGTTGCTCAACGGATAATTTTGGATGTCTCCACCCATGAAATGTCTAGAACCATCTGAAATTAGAATCCCTCTACCGACAATTCTAGTTGAAGGGGCTTGGTGTTCAAGGATCAGAACAGAGTACACTCTTAATGACTGACATAAGATCTGATCATTTGAAAATCAGTCTTCACAATTACCCACAGATCTTAAAAACAAAAGGATGAACGATCTGAGGTCATTTTATATAGTAAAAATGTTTCCTCAATTGGATAACTTTGCCAGCTTAATGGGACATCAATAACTCTTAGAAATATGGGGGAATCAGTGGACCGCCCCAAGACTTCCTGCTTACAGCAGTTGTGACTGCAAGCAATAGTTGTCTATTGGTGCCATGCCGTGGGATATATTCTCTGAGAACGTCCACCATTTGAGGTCCAACAAAACTGAAATATTAAATACTCATGCAAATCTGTCTACATAAAGTAACATGTGCCACTGATCAAGTTTACATGTAACAAAGAATAGCAAAGAGTGAGATGCACGACAGCTGCCATGGGTTAACATTCAGAGTGCAAAAATTTTAAAATTGTCCACCCTCTTGTAAACTATAGCCATACATGGGTAGTTGTAAATTACACGTTTCAGTATGCACACCTAAATCATTGTTATTGTGAATCACCTTTTCAACGTTTCTCTCAGTGAAGTAAGTTGTTCAGAGTGGAAAGAAGGTAGAGTGAAGAGAAGAACAGCGTATGGGGACAGGGAAAGGGTGAGAGTGAAAGAAAGGACTGAAACATTACTGACACCTCTAAATGCTGCACTGAAAATTCCCAAACATACAACATAGCTACACAGGCTCTGGCACATTCTAGGTATGGAGAAGATAACTATGCACCTGGCTGGGAGGGGAGCTGAATTTGGGGACTTGTGGAGCCAATATGTGTCATTGATCTCACAGAATTATGGGGAATTAACATGCCCAAGATATCTCCACTTGCTACGCTTATCAGAGTCGACTTCGCCATCAGCAACTTTAGATCATTGAACACAACCAAGACTGTGCAATTCAAATGTTCCTATGTGTGGGTGAGGAGGGTGGGGTCACTGTTGGAGCGGCGGGTACGGTTCTTCTAGCATGTAATCAGCACTCTATGCATGTCTACACCTGAGAATGTTCTCTCTTGAGAGAAGTGAATCTGCTGCTGGCATTGTTCGTTTTATCTTGCTAATAAAAGGTTTGAACCATAAATGCTGTAGTGGTGTAACACAGGCCCCTGCAACCACAGTGCTATAGGCAGCCACCAATCCTTCTGGGGCCCCTCAACCCTCGAGGAGAGGCCACATTCCTCCCAATGCCAATGAATACCTGTGAGATACAAAAAGCTCAGGGGCACCTCTTCCCATTCTGAAGGGGGCCCCATATTTATTGTTATGCCACTTAACATCTGAGCTGTGCAACGCCTTCTGATATGGCAGGAAAGAAGGCATAGAGGTAAACCAAGTAGGGTTGAAGGGGTAATAAATTGTGGCAGGGAAAGAGTACAAGAAGGGCTATCTAATGAAATGACATTGACAATTTCTGCCTCCTCAGATCTACCTCACTACTTATAGGGGGGATACAAAAAATGGCAGGCACAGAGGTATTGGGTAAATAGTAAAGACAAGGTGACAAAGGTTCTTAGAAACAGAGTAGTGCAGAAAGGAGATAGAAAGGTACCTCTTTTCTGGAACTTCTTTGACTTATGTATGTTTACGGGCTGTTGTCCTCTCTTGACGACTAGTGATTCTCTCTGTCAGATTTAATAACACTGTGCGATGTTGGAGTCACAAAAGTGATGCATTGGGGTTTATTTTCCAATGCAAATCCCGCTATGTGCCAATTTGCGTCAAGGGTGCATTCAATGGGTGGGACCTGGGCGTTTCCATGCAACCACTCTTGGGTTCTGACACAAATATGTATCTACTAACATTGGTAGACAGGGATTTACACAAACATTGAGACTCCTTTCGGAAGGTGTAAAGTGTTATCTTTTATAAAATCTTTGCATGTGCTGCACTGCACAGCTCACATAGAAAGTGGGAAAACTGTTAAATTATGTAAATCTATAGTATTGTTTCTGGCAGGCTACCTTTCCAGCACAAAACCTATGCTTTATATCACCCACAAGCCTGCTCCATACATATCCTTGCACTATGGTGCAAGAGTGTATGCATTGGTGCAAGGCAGTGACAAGCAGCACCATCGTAATAGATATGGCTCTGCTCCGCTCTCCCTTTCACGCAAAGCAACACACCAACTTTAGTCGCATGAAAACTTAACAAATGTGGCCCTATGCATTTCAGGTAGGGGGTGATTGATTTTGGGATGTGGGATAATAAACAAGAGAGTACAGAAGAGAGATTAAAACTTTTAGCACTGTAAGGCTTAAGGAGAAAAGGAAAATAAGCCCACGTAAAGGCCTACGCTCCCATGATGCCCAATTTTGCAAAAACGTGTGTTCATTCGGCATTACAAATTAATTTTGAAACGGAAAAAGTGGGCTGTGTAGGCCTCGAAATAGCAACATAGGTGCCTCCTTCAAGGAGGAGCAGCGACTTTCTGTCTGGGATCTGAAGCAATTACAGAAAATATATGTTGGTGGGTGAAATAAGTCCGATAATACCTGTTTCAAGTGACTCTTAAATATCCAGATTGCTGCAACCAAAAAAATAGACAAACACATAGTAATACAATAGAATTTGCAAGTGACCAAGGGCCATATGTATCAAGCAAATGCTGAAAAACGCAGAATTTCAGCGTTTGCGATCGCAATTTAGCAGTGTGCAATGTATCACACAAAACCCCACTTGCAAAATAAGGAATCTGAAAATTAGCTTCAGGTTGGTGGTAACTTGCGATTTTTTTGCATTTTTCAAAGTGCCATGTGGTGCTCATACATGCCCTTAGGGCATGTATGTGCGCCACATCTGCACCCATGCTTATTTCTGGGGTGCAACAGGGTGACCTTTTGATACCCTTGCATCCTTGAAATTTCATTCGCAATTTGAGAGTACCTAATGCGTACTCGCAAATTGCGAATGTCTCACCATTCATTCCTGTGGGTCTCTAGGCCCATAGGAATGAATGGGGAGGTATTCCTTAATTGCGAATCGCAATTTGTGATTCGTAATTAAGGAATATGTAGGCTCGCAAAAGATTTTGCAAATCCTGCATACATCTCGTTTTGCTATTCTCAAATAGCGATTTGCAAAAAAACACTATTTGAGAATCGCAAAACAACATTTTGATACATATGGCCCCAAATAGTTTAAAACTTAGAAGTAAATATAACATTTGTACCCAAAAGTGCATTAAAACAATCACTTCTAAACATTGATAATCAATTATTGTATAAAGTTTAACCGATGGTTTTGCCATGTTTGTCGATGTTTACCTCTTTTGGAGCCAGACTGCACAATATTTGCAACAACAAGTTGCAATTTAAATATTATAGAATATAGTATATTTGCATGTTCAGTCTGGGCATTTTTTCATTCCATCAAGCCTGGAGGAGTTAAATTAAGCTTCTTCAACTTCACAGCTTAGATGAATATCTAGTTTGATTCGTCTCTACCTATGACCACTTAGTTCATCTGTCTACACAGTCGTGCCTGTTTAAATTTTAATATGACATCTTGCTGCACATGACTTGGTAAACTGACAGCCTGTATAAACATACCATTTGTCTCCATGTTCAAAGGGCTGTGCTGTGAATCCCACTTCTACTTGACAAAACCAGTTCCTAGCTGTTTCAAAACGAGAGCTAAATTAAAACAGGAAATAAAGCAGAGTACACTTTTAATTTACAAGGAAAGCCTCTGGCAGGGGTCTTTTTTAGCTTCCAGGATAGGACACCCGCCTTCCTCTGAACAATGTTCGTTTTTTTTATTCATCATGGCTGCTTGTTGCCATCTGTGCTTCAATGCATTATTCATTTTTTGTGCGGTACTGCCAGAGCAGAATTCTCAAAGTGCATTTATTTATTCTATTATTTTGAACAATGGCTCTGCACAGTTATGGATATAACCATCTCTATAGAAACTAAGGGGCTGATTAGGTTGGCGGGTGGATCGCCACCGCCCGTATGGCGGTGGCGATCAGCTCGCTAATTCTCACCGCCCGCCTAGCAATTCCCCCCCCCCACATTACGATGGCGGGGGGACCCCGGCGGACGGAAAGACTGCCTGCCGGTTTTCGCCGGTCGGATAGGCGACCAGATAGAAAGGGGCTCCAATATGGTGGCGGTGTCTGCAAGACACCGCCATCCATATTAGGATGAATACGGAGACGTGCCTTTCCATGGCGGCGTTGACGCCATGGATAGGCATGCGGTTTCTGCCTTAGGGGGGCCGTTGTGGACCCCCAGGGTGTTTGGGGGTGGGGGTGGGGGTGCACTCGGCGGGTACCTATGGTACCCCCTACATTTGCATGCACAAGGTGGCAGGCCTTCAAATGCACAACATGCATTTTTTACCTTGCGGTAATGTAAAAAATGCGGGATGCAGTGTGGCTGGCGCATCCTAATGCCACTGGCAGGACTGCCGCACCTTCGGCGGTCGCTCCCTGGCTCCTTTGCGATGGCGGGCAGACATCGTAATGGGCCCCTAGGACAACTGTACAAGCTGTGTTTCACTTCTCTCTTGGACACCACTTCAACTTTCTGTGTTCATTCATTTATCTAATTAGTTCTGTACAATCTCTAAGCCATTTGAAATACCTTTGCGTTTGATAATTTATTTTTGTACTCTGTAGTAATAACTTTATTGATTGGTTAAAAAAAAAACATTTACAATTTAAAACACGACTAATTCGTACAATAAAAATGACAATGATAAGTTTTACAAAAGGGGGGTTATAAATTACAAAAAATCAGAGAGATCATTGTGAGCTAATGTTCTGCTGAAAGGCCTTACTCTGGTTTTCTGATATTATAGTCTTTAAGTTGATTGTTGAGCCTTTTAACTCGGCCACCATGCTAAGATGAGGAGGGTTTGGTTGCAGTTGTGGCTTCCAGTAGTTTTGATGCTTTGTGGACAAATTTAGTGAGCCCAATGTTCAACTTAGTGTTGTCAGTATTTAGAGCAGCCATTATTGCTTGACGGCAGGATCGAACTCCCAACCTGATCCATTGATCCCGCAATAATGACCGTCTGGCCATGAGCAATGCAGGACATACACAGACGATGTGTTCCATTACTTCAGAGTGATAGTCACACAACCTGCATTCAATACTGCTACCTAGACGGCGCCATTCGGGAAGGTTCTTCAAAAAGGGCCAGTCACCCATCCTCAGGGCTAAAAACTTTTGTTTCCAATAAAGTGCATATGTGCATGGTAGGTGGGGCAGCTGAACACCCAGTTTAAAATTGGAGATTACTGCCCAGGTGTGTTTCCTTTTTGACAGTATTGCCCTGTCTGAGTGAAAGGACCACAGTCTAGCAGTCTTTTTAATGGTGATCTTTAACACTGGGTGGGTGGAATTTGTTTCCCAGAGGTCTTTTACGCCTAATAACTGTAAACTGCGATCCAGGAGTTGCCGATACATTTGGCTGGTCTGGGTTTTCTGTATTTCCTGCCATAGTCGGGCTTCGAGAGAACCCTCCCGAGCATGGCGCAGTCTATAACACAGTTTTATAAACGAGCCGGCCTCTACTCAATGGTGATCTTGTAGTTCCAGTTCAAGTCTAACTTGGGCTGGCGAGGCAGATCTTCACAACCGGAAAGCTTGTTTAAAGATTTTAGTTGTTAGATTGTTTATTAATGTGCTGGTTGTGCCCTTAGTGATCTCGTGCCCGTACGTCAAAGAATTGATTACCTTAGCCTTCATCCCTTTCAGCATGGGAGTTAGGCTCGGGCCAAGTAGCTGTTTTGACAGTTTTGCGGCAGCAGCTTCTAACGACAGGGCTTTGGTTGTTAACGCTTCTTTGTGCTTGATGAATGTACATCTGGTGTCGAGAAAGATGCCCAAATATTTATAACTGGAGGTTGGTTCTAGCTTTGTGTCATTGAAAAACCACTTTTGTGTTGACCTCTGTTGCTTCCCAAAAGATATTGTTTTGGTTTTTGACAAGTTCAGTTCTAAACAATTTCTTGTCGTTTAGGGAAGCAGTTCGTCCAATAACCTCTGGAGACCCATTTTTGTGTGGCTTAACAACACCAAGTCATCGGCGTACAGCAAATTGCTGATGCGGGTTCCATCTAATTGAGGAGGATGGCAATTTACATTGTCGAGTACTGGAGATAGGTCGGATATTAACAAATTAAAAAGAAGTGGGGCCAACACGCAACCTTGTTTAACACCAGTTTCAGTTTGTATATTCCCAGAGACATGGGAGCCTTCACCCAGCTTGATTCTGATCCAAGTTTCCGTATGGAGTTGTACTATTGCATGTAGAAGAGGCAGGGGTATGCCCCACGATATTTATTTCTGCCATAACAGACCCCAGGGCACACGGTCGAAGGCCGCTATAAGCTTACAAAGCAACAGTGCAGCTGGGTTTGTTGGACTATCGCTTTCTCCATCAGGACTGTTAATGTTAACAAATTGGATAATACCAGAGTTAACCATGAAGCCCGTCTGATTAAAAGGAAGGCACGCGGTCGTTTCGGCCCAGGCCTGTAGCTCTTCCAATAGAATGCTTGCATAATACTTAGACTCCACGAGAAGTGCAATCATTCGATAATTTTTAGGCTTGTTTCCCTTCCCACTTTTGTAGATTGGGTAAATGATTGCACCTCGCCAGGAATCTGGAACGGTGTTATTTAGTATACAGTAGAGAAACAAGGGGGTCAGGTATTCTGACCATAGGTTGACATCGGATTTAAACATGGCCTGGGGGAGACCATTTGGTCCTGGGGCTCCTTCAGCTCTGGCTTTCGTTATAAAGCTCAAGATCTTATTTTTTAAGTCGTCTGGTGTGAGCTCGTCTCAGGCTCTCCAGACCCGGAGGCGAGATCATAAAGTTAACCGGACTGGGGGATTTGGTGTAAGCATCTTTTATGTTGAAGTCTCCAAAGTGAAGTGATAAAAACGTACTCCATAAGGCTCCACTGATATTTGCACTACCGTAACCACTTGTACTTTGTGGGCTCCTATTTACGAGGGACCAAAATTGCTTCGAGTTAGGATTTTTACTTTCATAAATGAGCTTCAGCCAGAATTGATCCGAGGCCGCTTGTTTTTCCCTTTGTGTTGAGATCCTAAAAAGCTGCTTGGGCTAGCTTACAGTTTTGAAAGATGTTTTTATTATTGGGGTTCTTCCTTGACAATCGAAGCGCTCGGTTTCTGTCAGTTTTTAATTTCCTTGTGGCTTTTGAAATGCGGAATTGAAAGATTTGTTTTCTCGGGCTCCTCCTAAGTGGCATTTCTTTGATTAGTTGGTTTATAAGGGAAGTCCAGCCACTGACAACATGCGTATGTGACTCTAGGGATCGATGGAATAAGGCTTTACTTTTTTCAATCAAGAAAGGAGCTGTGGTGTCCGGCCACTTTCTCCGCTTTAGGTCCTCTGTGTAGCTGCCTGAGTGTTTATGGGCAAGTTCTTGATAGCACGGGGTGGAGGTGGATAATGTTATTATTAGTGCCCGGTGATCACTCTCACCTTGTGGTGCGATTTGATAACTCTTGATCAGAGGCAATGCTTCTCTACGCCCTAGAGGGAAGTCCAAAAACTAGTAGGTTTGACCGGGTCCATGCAGGCTGAATATCAGTGGGTAGGCACCCATTCAATACGGTACATCCTAAGGTGCTAAACTGCATTACCACGTATTCGCCCAATGTCGAAGGTTTATTTCCTGCAGGAGTCGACTGTGGAGCGAAGTGTGAAGGAATTCTTGGAGGTTTCAGCCCTATGTCTTCAGCAAGATTACAGTAGAGGTTGGTGTTAAAATCTCCTGAAATGATGCTGGTTGTGCTGCCGTACTTGCCAAGTAAGTTACAAATGATATTAATCAAGTTGTCCGTTTTTATTTTTACTTAGTGGTGCAGGGAGAAATATAGACGTTGAGGAGGAACAACTGAGTATCCATAAGTGAACATCCCAGCATAAATACAGAGAGCCAATTCTCCTCAAATTTAATCTGTTTAATGCATTGGGATAATTTTGTTGATGCATATATCGAGAGGCTGCTGCTCGGTCTGTCAAACTTGGACTGTCTTGAAGCGGGTGTCATAAACTCCAGGTAACCTACTATTGGGATGCTTTCTACTGCCCCTGTTTCCTATAAAAGGAGGATGTCATATTCTTTTAAAAAGTCCAGAGTGGCGGCAGATTGTATTCCCTGCCCAAATCCGTTAATGTTCCAGGAGCATATTGTTAGACCGTGGTTAACGGTGGTTCAATCAGTCCGATTTCTGGATAGGGCCCCTGGCAACCATAACCAATCTACACTGTCGAAGTTTCGCTGATTAGTTGTAGACTCTAGGATTACTGTTGGTAAGCTGCTTCTCGCAGACCTCAGTACTGAAAAGGGGGCCGAAGAGGAGCTAGAGATACAGGCCTGATTGTTTTCCAGTATTGAGGGATAGCAAGGAGCGCTTGGTGTTGTGATTGTTATATCCCAGTATTTAAATTGATCTGTTTTTGTCAAAACCAGGTCCCGGGTTGCCGGGGATGCCAGTGTTACTTGCGTTGCTTCACCCGTTTTGGATCCAGTAGTTGGAATAAATTCAATAGCGATTATGTCTCTCGATTGTAGAGGACTTAGGTCTGGAAGTGATTTAAAGAGTCTTAATATATTCCCTCGATTTAGGATGTCATGAGAGCCTCTGGAGGTGTATTCTGGAATGAGCAGCAGTTTGGTACTTTGGCTGTTACTTAAGTGCTCGCAGACCTCATTACTCGTTACCGGCTTTGTTTGCTTTGGTTTTTCTTCGCTGGGCGGTTTCAATGTACATATGGCGAGCGATGGAAGGGACGATTCGCTATGATGAGTGATTAGGAATGGGGCAAAAGGACTTTTGCTTGTGGCCACCAACTGATGACAGCTTGATAAATTCATGGGGTTCTTACGACCAGATTCATTGGGCCCGATTCATAGAAGTAATCTGAGAGAAAATCCTAAACTTACTACTTTTGGTATTCACAATAGGCATTTAGTAGTAGTAGTGAAGTTAGGATTTTGTTTTAAGTCTGACTAACTGAAACTTAAGACAAAATCCTAACTTTACTACTACTAAATGCCTTCTGTGAATACCAAAAGTAGTAAGTTTAGGATTTTGTCTCAGATTAGTTCTGTGAATCGGCCCCTGTGACTATACACTGCATGCGCAATTTTTTGTCCTCAGCAATAGGGAGGCGGGAGGAACTAGCTTCTGAAACTGGCACCTGGGAAGTTATGGGTCCCTGTTGCCCTACTTCGAGTGCTGGACGCATTGTTGGTGATTGGTTAAGGCCAGGTTCTGCTTGAATTGGTGGCTGCAGGGAGTGCCCCAGGACTTGGGGTGGCCCTGGCAGTTGACCGGTCTGATGTAGATTCTGTCTGTGAGACCAGCTGATTCGGTGTTAATTGCAGGCTCGACTGTTCTCTTTTCGCTGGTTATTTTTGTAGTTTCAGCCATGAATTTCTGGTATCCTGGTCTTTTAAAGTTGAAAGGCTTTAAAATCAAGCCTAAAACTGGGGGTGAAAATGGTGAACATTCCACAGAAATGAAATGTACAAAAGATTTATAAACAGCAAACCGATACTCAGTGAAGAGCTCCTAAGCTATATTACTCGATAAGAACCAAACAAACCGAACCTTAATGGAAAAAGGGCACCATTGAGGCAAAGGAAGATCTAGTTGAAAGCCACTTGAAATGCCGGGTTTTGAGATTTTTTAGGAAAAAAGGCCCACATACAACAAATTAAGTGTAGGTGGTGGGCTGTTCCATAATCTAGTACCCATAACTGCCGAGGAGCTTCCACCCCGTCTGACCCGTGGAAACCTGGGTGCAGTGCTTAATGTGAGCCGATGATTTCCAGTGCTCTGTACCATCACTTCATTGCCAGAACCTGCACTTATGACAGCTGTCACATGGTGGCGTTGTTTGTGTACTTTAAAGATGAGAAGAAAAACAGTTGTTTGTTAATTCAATATACATTAAAAACAACTAATATCTGCCACCCAAGCCATTCTTAAAGCTTTGGCAGCCTTGAACAGTCTGAATTGTCAAACTTGTAGCAGTGTGATGGTTAGTAGTGTGTTAGTACAGTGGCAATGTGTGGTGCAAACTGTGGAGGCCTCCTGACGATTTCTTCTTTCTACAAATTAAGCACTGCCTAAGTGGTTGTAAGTTGGAGGCATTAGCTGATCTTAAAGGTCTTGAAGGAGTGTAGAAGGTAAAGATATTACGCAGTTCACATTTGCCCAACTTTATGAACAGCTCTGTGGATATGAGATAATATTTTGAATTGAATACGTCTCGAGACTGGGTGTCAGTGAAGCTCCTTCAGTCCAAGAAAAACCGAGCAGTGTTTGGGAATGTTAAGTAACAATTTGTCTGAAGCGTGTTAGAAATTTGCAGTCTGTCCGTAAGTTTTCTGGAAGTCCCTCAGTATAGGGCATTCAAATAGTCTAGCCTGGAAGTGACTAATGCCTGAACCACAGTTTCCCTGGATGAAAACTGCCGAAGTACCTCGCATCCGCAGTGCCAGAACAGGAGGAAGAGCTTTCTCCTACATCGGAGCCAAGACCTGGAACGAACTCCCCCACATTATTAGATGAAACCCCACATTGCAAGCATTCAGGAAGAGCCTCAAGACCTGGCTCTTCGAATGAGTCAGAGATGCCCGAAACGACCCCCCCAGCGCCTGGGGACCCTCAGGGGTGAGTAGTACGCTTTACAAATCCCTGAATGATTGATTGATTGATTGAAAAAGGTAGAAAAGAAAAAACCTTATGAAGAGTTATTAGTAACCCAAAGAAAGTGTCAGGAAGAGACTGGAGATGCTGATGAAAAGATAATGGAGATTCAAATCTGACTCCCAATTTGTGCACAGATTCATCCGGACACTAAGGGGTTTCCAGCCCTCCTGGGCACCTCTTGTTCGCCAAATTTGAGTATTGGGGCCTAGAAGTAACCCTGGGCGTCGTGGGCGTAGTAGGGCTACGTGGAGGACCACGCAGTTGCGAACAAACTCCGCTCCTCCACCCCCTATAACAAGTAAATCAAAATTAATTAAAAATAAATTTAAAACCACTTACCTCTGTACTGTGGCATCCCCCAGCTGCCCTCTTCCTCTTCCTCGCCGTTTCAGTAATCCTTGAGAAAACTGCGCATGCGTGTGCGCCCGCACATGCACATTTCTTGAGAGAAAGGCACGGGCGCACGCAGAGTTTTCTCAAGGATTACCGAAACGGGCAGAAGAGGAGGGCAGCCCAGGGATGCGGCAGTACAGATGTAAGTGGTTTTACATTTATTTTTAACTAATTTTGCAGAGTGTACGGAGATTTGCCTCTTCCGCGTTCTCGGCAAATCTCTGCACACTCCGCGGGTGGAGCGGATGTCACTGCCCGGGGTTACCCAGAAGTAGTCATTCTGTCTTATCGGAGTTTAATTTTAGATGCTTTTGTAACATCCAAGTTGCAACCGATGTTGTACATTGTTTACATTTACATTTAGTATGATTGATCTCTCTGCAAGTCAAAATTTACCTTTTAAACCGTGAATTGTCTTTTTACTGATCTGTGTCTGCTCTTTACTAACATCCTACAAATATTTCAGATTGCATTTAGATAATGGCCTAATGGGTCTGCAGGCTCCAATGCCCGCATGAGCTGCAGGAGTCTGTGTTATACCTCTGTAATGGATATCTGGCTGCAGAACTTCCATTTTAGCTCAAGCAATAAATCTACCATACTGCCAACGTTGGACTTTCAAATCTAGAAAGGTATTCAGTTCTTCCAGTCATTTTTTTTGCTCCTTAAATTGCTCACCTTCATTGCTGGAGCCATGTTAGGAGAATACATGTGGCAGCATGTCCAACAATGCATGTTGCCATGGAATGGTTGACCTGTTGTCACTCATGAGATACCTGAATACGGAGATCGAACAAAGGTCCGTCTAAAGGACACACTTAACTAATGTACCTATATGCTGGGAGTTTTCATAAAAAATGTTGGGGGCCTTTTCAGAGTTTTTTTGTTCTGTATTACTGTGGTGCACATCTGTCCTAGGCAGAAAAAGACACCCTTGGAAGTCGCGTCAAAAGGGCTGCCATCAATCGGGTAGTCATTGTGATGCAATTTCCTCTGTTGTCATATACACAGAAGAGGTGCTCCAATAGAAGACACGGTACATGAGGGAAGTCAAGGCAGAGGTGTCCAGTCATGAAATCTACGTTTTCCTAGAGGATATCATGTTCCTGTGAATGAGGTCCATAGATGTCTCCCTATTATTTGCTGTTTCAACATTTGAGCAAATAAACCAAGTTTTAAACATAATGTAGCCTCATCTTCAACTCTGAAGCAATAAACATCCACCAATTATTGAATGGCTAACCTAAACCGAAATGCATGGGCGCAAGATTTAAACTAATCCAGTCTATCCCCTTTGGCTAATATG
Source organism: Triturus cristatus (assembly GCF_964204655.1). NCBI lineage: Eukaryota > Metazoa > Chordata > Amphibia > Caudata > Salamandridae > Triturus > Triturus cristatus. The sequence continues at coordinate 1,579,788,296 of NC_140590.1, forward strand.
CTCTTCCTTTCTCCTTTGTTTACCAAGATGCCATGGGAGTTAACTTAAAAGAGTTTTGGCCACTTTATAAATGTATCAGTTAAGGACCTGTGCTTGCCTATATTAAGCTCAAGTGCCCTACCTATGGAATGTGTTTTACAGAGCACTTTGGTGAATGAGTTCCTCACATACTCCTGGAGAAAAGAGACACCTAAATGAAGAAACCTAGGAGAACACTGATAGATACAGTCAGTGCCTCAGGCTTATCAGCATAGGTATGCTCCTCCGAGCTCAAGTATGAGGGGAGCTACAAGTCTTTTGTTTTTTCTGTGAACTAAATTGGATTTCTGGGTAGGCTTTATGGTGCTCTAAATAGTAGTACCCTAGACTATACTACTATAATGCATTGCTTCCCTTCTTGTTGTAGTGCTCCTCTCTAGATAATGACACTAGTCATGTTGCCTCGGACAGCTAATAGATTTGTCTGATCTCAGTGGTCGCAACCACCCTGATGCAGTCCTGTTCCATCAGGCTGCCCTACTTAAATATTTGATGGGACCTGGACTGGCATCCTATCACAATGTATTGAGTACACCACTATGTCTAGAGAAACCCTCGGATGCCCCATGTATTGGCATGCACACGTCTGTCAATCATGAAAGATCTGTAATTTTCCAGGCACTGAGGACATGTGTCCCCATTAACCTAGCATCATGGGAACATTCAGAGGGCACTGCACTACTATTCCATTGGCGAATGAGTATCTTTAGGCCTTGGTGAACAGGTGGAATTCACCAAAGTCTACAGCAAAGTAGGCTTGTGGGAACCCTGGGGAGTCTTTTATTTTTGGAATGTTTGCTCCTACTCATCATAGAGGAATCCAAGGGCTTGTCAATATCCCCTGGGTACATGGGGAATGAGCAACCACATCCCTTTGTTCCAACCCTCAGAAGTGGCTTCCTTCATTGACTGCTTTGCATTCTATCATATACGAAAGCTCGGTTGACTATCAGGTCAAGCTCAAAAAGGCGAACATTTCATAAAAAATCACATGGTTTATTAAGCTGATTTGAAAGAAAAAGTCTATAAAGCTTTAATTGCAGAGAATTGGCCCCTAAATTAAAGACAGTATTTATGCATTAGGCCAAACAATATGGGGTGATGATCCACTTAGCAAGAAAACATGACAGTGACAACTCATACACTTAAAAGCAGATGGTTTCCAAATATATTTCTCAAGCTTCATACTGGAAACCCTCAGCCACAAGCAATTACTTAAAACATTCTGCAGTTTTCCCTGATCAGCTAGTCTTAGTCCTTTAAGATAATGTGTAGGGGCAGAACAAGGAGACCACTAAGGACCCCAAAGCTTGACATCCAGTAAACTCTACTCCATGTTGCTGTCCATTCCCAAATCCCACCAGATCTGCTGGGCTTTTATTTCAAGTTGATGCCAAAAAAGCACCAATTGCTAAAAGGGATAGAATGCCCTTCAAATACCTTGCAACTCAACAATTGCAAGGACCATTACCACAAGAACTGCATTACAAATATCCCACGACTTTCAAAGGATCCAATGTTCATCCTCTCACAAGCCCCACCATAGTCTTCATTACATTTTATTTATTTATTTTTTCAGTGTTATATATATATTTGCCCAGAAATCATCAGAGAACTTTACAACACACATGATACAGGTTTACAGCGGGTTACAGTAATTGTAGTTAAACTCAGACGTTTACATCAATGTAAGTGTACAGGAGTTACCACAAGAGACAGTTACAACAATTGGGCAGAGGATATACACAGTTAAAGTATCGATTTAGATGGTTGGATCATATAGCAAAGGCATACCAGGGTACAGTGGAGGGAGGATTTAAGATTGGTCCAGGGTGAATTAACCAAGATGTCTGTCAAATAGAAGGAGCTTGAGGTCTGTTTTGAAGGTTGCTAGGCAGGTGGTTAGACGGATTGAGGGAGGCAGAGAGTTCCAGATTCTAGTGGCACAACCAGAGAAAGACTGGTTCATGTATCGTTCTCGACTGAAAGTGGGGGGTTCCAGGAGCAGTGAGATATCTCCCATTCTATAATGGTAGGGATGCAACAACTACAGGACCCCGATTCACACAAACAAGTAGTAAATCTGCACTTTTAGAAATACTCGGATGAGCGGATGCAGATTTCCTACATTCTGCAATTTACAAACGTTGCTGATACACCTCGAATCTTACTCCAGTTGCACATTTCCAGGCAAACTACTGGCAGTTTCTTGTGGCATTTTTATACGTTGCTGTTTTCCCCACATGCAAGAAAAGTTTCCCTCCAGAAACAAAAACCTTCTCTACTACTATTGTGGTAGAAGATATAGTTTAATAATTTGAGGGAATCGTGGATGTCAGTGGAATAGTTAATTATATTAGACATACTATTGAATAGACGTTACATGCATTAAATTACTTTACCAAAATTGCAATAAAATATAACAACAAAAAATGGACAGATGTACTCTGAGACTTCGTCAATTAGTTACTACAGGTCTCAGTGGACCACATTATATATAGTTCTACTTCCCCATTATTAATCTCCATCCATCACCACCACTTCGCCATCACTGGAACAGAGGGCCAGCTGCTGCAATGCTGCTAGGGTCCACATTAACCACTTGTCTTCCTACCACGCTTAGATGTCAAGAACGGTCTTGCTTTGCACCCATTGCAGGAAAATCGAGATTTTAATCTTCACTGTAAAGCCACGACTCCCCATGTTTTCCTCATGCAGATTTTGTTAGGAAAAGCCTGGCAAAATTTGTTTGTGGAAAATTGGGAAATAGGGAAATTCCATTTTAATTTGAAAATAATGACATTGAGAAAAGACAAATGTGTTTTTATTCAAACCAAGGAATCAAAAAAGATCAAAATCATATTTTAAACATCCAAAGCTATCAATACAATAAGATGTACAACTTCATTCTCTTGTGCATAAAAATTGAGAGATATAAATCTTAATTCCATGGGTCCTATTTACAAAGGTATCTTCGGCCATAACTGTAAATTTAACCCTTATTTGCACCTGGTGAAAATAACTTATGGCTAATTTACACCTGTCAGAAATTCGTAACGTTCGGAGGTTGACTTTCCAGTCACTTCAGAGGGCTGTAGATGTAGTGGTATAAAAAGGGTGTCATGGACCTTTAAGCAAGCATGGAAAATGGCTCCCCAGTATACCTGATTGGCTACTAAGAGGGTGCTCTTGCTGGGGTATAGTGGACCTCTGACATCCCTGGGACCTGGTACCACTGAACCTGCTGGACAACTGATAGCTGCTCTCTTGGGTTGATTTCTGGCAGACTCTCCTGCAATAGACTTTAGAAGTGATGCACATCCAACTAGATGCAACGTCATCAATGGCATCCCTCAGTTGCTCCCCCTTCTGTTCTCCAGCATTTAGTCAAATGCTTGTTTGAACAACTCATTTTCTGGCATTCCCTGAGTCGTAGCTGATGCAGCACTCCTACTTGCTTAATGGGTGTGCCAATATATGAAGCTTTGGACACCCTGTGTTCTGCCTTCATGATTTTGGCTGCTGTTTTGTGCCGATCCAGGCGGTATGGATAATCGAAGGTTCCTGGTTGGTCCTGTAGTGTCCTACATACACTGGACACGGACACAAGGCTAGATTCACGCTATGCTTTATTTATGCAGCCTTCCTCGTCCCTCGCCTACTCTACTCTGCCCGTTCCCGGGCATTCCCTTGTCTCCTCCCTGATCCCGCCTCCAACCAGCCTCCTTAGCCGAGGAGGTCCTAGCGCCCCACGTCAGTGCACAACATTACATCTACCCCTTTCTTGACAAATTAGTTAGTCCAAATCACTACTGAAGAACCCAAAACAAATTATCACGTAGTTACAGTTCCTCAATCAGGCGACTCGGTTTCTTAATAGTTCGAAGGGGCCGAATATGAATGTCGGGACGGTCAGGTTCTCCTTCATCAGGGGTCACTCTTGACTGCTGGTCACGGGTTTCCGTGGCACTAGACCTAGTCTCTCCAGTGACAGGACCCTTGAGCACCTCTTTAACTTTAGGACGGCACTTCTGGAAAGGCGTCACATTTCGGGTAATTCTTTCCTCATCAGATTCAGCAGTACTCATGGTTCCCTTTTGTCGAGTGACTACTACTGGAACTTTATGATGACAACAGTCAGTTTTCTTTGGTTGTTCTTGTTTTGCTAGTGCTAAGTCGCCTCCGTGATTCGAGGACGGTGCAGCTTTTCTGCGATGATCGGCAGACGTCTTCATTTCCTCTTTCTTGAGGTGATCAGTGACGGTTATGTCATTGGAATCAGAATCATGGGATGCTGTTCGCTCATTCCAGTCAACCATGGGTATTCTAGTGCGCACTGGACGACCCAGCATTACAGTCGCAGGGCACTTACCCATGCTAGAATGAGGCGTGTTTCTATACGCCCGCAGAACTTCATTTAGGACCATTTGAGTGTCGTGTCGCATCACTTCAGCTTGTTGAACTGCTTTCGTTAAGGTAGACATGACTCTCTCATCCATTCCGTTGGCCTGTGGCCACAGCGATGTAATTTTGCGATGCTTGAAATTGAGATCCTTGGCAAAATCCGCAAAGTCTTGACTATTGAACGGAGGCCCATTATCCGTTTTCACTATTTTGGGAATACCCCAGGCGGCGAACACTTCATCTAAGACAGGTATTGTGCTGGACGCTTCGGTTGACGCAATGAATTGGGCTATCGGAAAACGTGAATACTCATCCATGATGACCAGGATATATTGTCCAGATTTAAAGGGTCCAGAAAAGTCTACCACAATCTGCTGCCACACACCTTCCGGCAACGGTGACATTTGCAGTGGCGCGGAAGGATCAGGTCGACTGACCAGTTGACATTGGAGACAGTCCTTTAGGGTGAGCTCTACCATTTGATCCAGCATTGGAAACCATACACGCTCCCTCAGGGCTCTCTTGGTGGCCACGATGCCTCTGTGACCTTCATGGGCCAGATTAATAATGCCTTGCCGTAAATGCTTCGGGATGACAATCGGATTGGCTCGTAAAATCAGGCCATTCGTGGCTACTGACAGTTTCTCCTTCACGTGCTTGAACGCGGCAAGTTCATGTCTGTCAACTACGCTGTTTGAAGTGTCGACATCTGAGTGTCTCCAGTCATTGTTTTGTATGCGACACATCACGTCTTGCAGAGCACTATCTTCACGAGTGGCATCTACGATGGCTTCCAGTGGAACTGCTGGCGATCGAGCCGTCTTTCCCAGGCCAGCAAATAGCTTTGGAGGTCTTTGAGCCACCTCGAGTTCGTCATTCACCTTGTACAAGATGTCCACTAATTTTAGCTGCTCAGCAGTCGGAAGACTCAAAAGGCAGTCAGCCTCTGGCCCTTTAATGACATGGATGTAGGCAGGAATGGTGCGATCTTGGTACGTGAGGTGTGTTAAGAACTTTCCCAAGCAAGTGAGGGGCTTCTTGGACATCCACGTGTAAACTCTCACGTGAGCCGGGCTTAACGGCGGAGGTGACTTCATCCTTTGATATTCCGCCATTGGTATGTAGTTGAGAGAGGCTCCGCTGCCCATCACGAATTTGGCCCAGTGCGTACCAATTTGGATGTTGAGCCTACGATATTTCTTCAATCGGTTGTGGTCAGCGACCATCCACACGTATTCATCACTGTCCTGCGAGATGGAAGACAGTGACCTTGAGTCTGGAGAGGACGTGCGTCGAGATCGATAGCCTCGGTGAGACTGACGGCTAGAGCGAGAGGAACCTGTTGACGAATCTCTGCGATCACGTACTGCTTTGGCCTGATGACGCATGCTTGTGGATCGAGATGACCTTTCCTGATCTTTCTGTTTGCTTTTCTTGTAGTTTCCACAGACGTTTTCAAAATGGTTCTCCCCTCCACACTTCCGGCATGACTGACCCATGGCGGGGCATCCATCCGTGTGGGGAAACTCATAACCACACCGATAGCATTTGAGATGCCGTTCCCTCCATCTGTTGTTTCGACCGGAACTACGACGTCGCCGATGCACTGACTGTTGTTGCCTCTTGGCCCTTGAAGACCTTTGTTTCTCTGGAGAGTATCTGCGTATGTTGTGAGATTGAAGTCTAAAGGCTTGCTCGCGCTTCTCACTTCTCCCATCTTCCATTCTTTTTGCATGCTCTTCAGCTTGATCATGCACCCGCGTCATCTCTTCAATTTCGTCCAGCGAGTAGCTCTTCTTCAGTAGTTTCCGTCTTAAAGATTCGGACAGACACCCTTCAATGACCCTCAGACGAATGGCATCCTCAGTCGAGAAGGAGTCAAACTCGCAATAGCGTGCCAGACATCTGAGGCGAGTGATGAAGGCGCACATGGGCTCGTCTTTATCCTGGGCCGCCAAATTGAACGTGTATCTCTCATAGTCAATGTTTCTTTTGTGCAGAAATTTTCTGTTGAGGGCTACACACACATCCGTGTAAGACGCCGCGTCGGCTGTGGGCAGTTCCTTTATGATTTACCCGACGTCTTTGCCTATTAAATTGAGTAGTGCTATTAGCTGTTGACCGGCATCTGTCACCTGCGACCCTTTCATAAAATCTTCAAAATCCTCGAGCCACTCCTTCCACCGAAGACCCATACCTCCTCCTGTTTCAAGGACCAGCGGTTCGGGTGGGCGCAGAAAAGACACTCCGAGTATCCCCATCTGTCCAGCATTGGCTGACGTTGACCCTGCTCGGCGAGTCGGTGAAGTAGCCATGGTGAGGACCCAGGCCTTTAGTTGAGATTATTAAGTTCTCAACGAGATTTTACTCGAGGTCCGTTGACTCTGTCCGTGCGCGAGTGCCACTCAGGTGTGCAGTTGCGCTAGCCACTCTTTACTGACTCTGAGGCTTTCTCATTTGACTTTACCAATGCTTGATGACTTTCAGGCCGTTCAGTTACATTTACCAATGCTTGATGACCTGGTACGCTTTTTCAGTTGAGTTTGCCAATGCTTGATGAATTTTCCACCAGTCAGTTGCATTTACCAATGCTTGATGACTTTGAGGCTTTTACAGTTGTATTTATCAATGCTTGATGACTTTTAAGTTATCCCGTTGCATTTACTACTGCTTGATGACTTCGAGGCTCTTATGGTTGTTTTCACCAATGCTTGATGACTTTCAAGGTTTTTGGTTGCATGAACCAATGCTTGTTGCCAAATTCCAAATTATTCAGTGACATTTACCAATGCTTGATGTCTTTTAGGCACTTTGCAGTTACATTCACCAATGCTTGATGAATTCCAATGATTCAGTGATATTTGCCAATGCTTGATGCATTCCATATTATTCAGTAACATTTACCAATGCTTGATGTCTTTGAAACACTTCCAGTTGCATTTACCAGGGATTTAAGCTTTTTTAGATATTCGCCTGACTTCAAAATGGCTGCCGGAGCATCCTCGCTGGGGATTGGTGCAGGCGCCTGACCTCAAAATGGCCGTCACGAACTCTTGCGCCCCACGGGATTTGGTCTCTCATACACCGGCAGCAGCTCCTCCAGCAACCGGACCACACTCGGTAACCAAACACGAAGGAAGGCACTCACCAGCAGGTACCAGGGCTTGACAACACGCGACTGGGGTGGGCACCCAGATCGCTTCTGCATGCGGCACGCGTGGGACCTCCACGCTGCTCCAACACCGAGGGGGGCTCACAAGTGTCCTGTACTTCGCCTGCGTTACTTCCCACGTCGGGGGGGGCTCTCCACTACCCTCGGTTCTTCGGCCTCACAGACACGACCGGGGTGGGCACCCGGATCGTATCGCGCCAAGACGAGCGCAATCGGGGCAGTCCTCCGAACCACACCACAGGACTCCTTACACGGCGCTCCCCACGCTCGTACCGTCCATGAGCTCACAGGGCACGCACCCACACCGCATGGGTCATGATCCACTTCTCGTCGCCAGTTGTAGTGTCCTACATACGGACACAAGGCTAGATTCACGCTAGGCTTTATTTATGCAGCCTTCCTCGTCCCTCGCCTACTCTACTCTGCCCGTTCCCGGGCATTCCCTTGTCTCCTCCCTGATCCCGCCTCCAACCAGCCTCCTCAGCCGAGGAGGTCCTAGCGCCCCACGTCAGTGCACAACATTACAGGTCCCTAATGTGCTTCACTTTTCTTCATTTACCCCAGAAGGGCATGAAATCCCTGTACAATTAAAAATAAGAAAATATGGTATTTGTGGGCATAGCTAGCATTGCTGCACCACAGTTTATGACATTCAGTATCGAGGTAGGGGGAGGGGGGCTTCACCCCAGTCACAGTACCCCATACTACTATGGAGCAGTGAGGCCTAGTTGCTCGCTTGCAGTAGGGCCCAGTGCATTCACACAATGCCACTGGGTGAGGGTGAGTGTTGTGTGGGGCACAACTTGTGGACATTGTAATTGCATTAGAACAACAACTACTAATATCTAAACCAGAGTAAGTACATTTTTCAGCAGCCTCGCTGGGAAGGGAGTAGCTGATTGATTGCTCCTTTTTATAGATTCACCGTGTGTTTATCTCTGTTTTACCTGGCTATGCTTCTTAATTATTCCGCCCAGCTTTGTGCTGAAGCCTCTTCAGAACAATTATCCCGCTCCTCACTTTCCCTCACGGAGAGACATTTAAAATGTATTACTGGAGAGTACATTAAAGTCAGTACGAATTTACATGCTGTAATTGATGAGGAGGCCTCTGGTTCATCGTGACCTATTTCTGCCAGCTCTCAGAATGAACAATGTGGAGATGAGAGCGAGAGTTAGGGAAACAGAGAGATGGGCATGTACACTTTTAACTTCTTGGCTGGTACATTGTGTCAAACATACTTTTCTGCAGACTTTATAATCGGATTCCACAGGATTAAAAAAAAGGACGGCAAGTTTACAGTATGGTCTGTCCTCTCTTTAGACTTCCATAAAGTAAGCAGCCTTTTCTGGATGTTTGGCCCCTCCTTCCTAATGGGCAGTTGGAGGGTGCTACATTTATCGCACCCTATGAATTCCGACACCGCAATTTTAGGCCTGCGCGGAATTGTATGCCCGCTCGCGGAATTTTCTATCCCGTCGGCGGAATCGCAGGAATTTCGGTAATTCCGCGTTTCTCTTGTAACGCGGAATTACTGGTAAATTCCACTGGTGGAATTAAAAATGATGCAGTGATTTCTAAAGTTTAGAAACCACTGCATACCAATCGGCGCCCTTACTCTGCAGTGATTAAAAGTTTTAATGACTGTAGAATATGTAAGGGTGATATGCAGTCGTTTCTAAACCTTAGAAACCACTGCATATCACTCTGCGCCCTTGAATACTCAGCAGTGATTTAATCATTGCTGATTATGCAGCACCCTGAGTGGTATTTGGCTGGACTATTTTCTTAGTGCAAAATGCATCCTCGCATCCATTTTTGGAAGTGAGGGTGCATTTTGCAGAATTTTCAAACTCCACAAATTCCGGCCACCCCTAGTTTAGAACATATGAGTGCGGTAAATAGCACTGTCAATGATGCACAGAATACAGATTTTTGTGCTTATCGCCCCAAAATCCAAATAGTCAGGTAGTTATCAGTACTTGTTTTCCCCATTAAATAGCAGTGGGCTAAGGACTTCATTGCACCAGTATTTAGAAGGTGTGATAAACTCTGTTCCACTCATAATTCCAACTCCTGTGCAAACCGGGGTTTGCACATCGGTCAGAATTTTCTGCCTCGCTTGTAATCAGGGCCTGTGCAGGAGTGCAAACCACATCATTGATAAAATCGGTCCAAATGGTTATATATAGTGTATTGAATAGTATTCTTAGTGCTATATATATACATATATTTTTAATGAAATTATTTTTATAGTACAAAGCTAGCCAACGAGCAGCAGGCTACTTACAGTTAACACGTGAACTATGAATATTACAAAAGACACAGGTAAGAGTAAGGAAGAGGTATGAACTGAAGACATCTGTTTTAGGCATTTCCGAGAAGGAAGGTTAGGAATTAGACCTATGTGGTCCGAAATAGAGCTCCACAAGCTTTCAGCATTGAGACTGTTGGTTTTGTAGTTTTAGTTGTTGCTTTTAGGGATTTCAAGAATTAGGAAATTTCTGCTCCTGGTTTTTCGTAGGCTGACCATGAGTATGACTTTATTGTTCAGATGGAGAGGTAGGGCAGTGTGGATGCTGTTGGATGTGGACCTCTCTGCAGATTCACCCCCAAACCTTTTGCCTTCACCCTCCCTTGATATTTCAACCGGTTTTTGTTGGCTTTTAGGAGTCTGAGCACTTTACCACTGCTAACCAGTGCTAAAGACCTTGCCTTTAAACATGGTGAAATAGGCTTACACCCAATTGGCACACTTAATTTACTTATAAGTCCCTACAGAAGTGGTAAGAAATGTACCCAGCACCTGTAAATTAAATACTACTAGTGGATCTGCAGCACTCATTGGGCCACCCACTTAAATAGCCTTTTAAACATGTCTCAGGCCTGCCATTGCAGCCTGTGTGTGCAGTTTTAAACTGATGTTACAATCCCAAAGGTAGGTCCTAAACAGCCCTTAGGGCAGGGTGCAGCATATTTAAGAAGTTGGACACATTGCTTTTAAGTTTTGCATGTCCTGGTAGTGAATGAACACTTGTTTTTCACTACTTCAAGGTATACCTCTCCCATTGGGTTACCTTATTACATTTAATAAGTGATAACATTTGATTGGGAGTATGAGGGAATGCCATATTTGGTGTCTAAGGAATTGTAATTTAAAATGCTCTTTACTGGTAAAGTCGTATTTTTAAGTCACAGCTCTGAAAATGCCACTTTAGAAAGTTTGAGAGAAAAGCAAACAGCTGGTGTGCACTCAGATATTTGTAGTAATACCAAATTTAAAACATTGTTCACAAACTTAAATAAGGCTTAGTGTGCTGACCCTGAGGTGGTTCCACCCACCACCTAAATTCAAAAGCGTAAGGAACTAGAGCAAGATGCACTAGACAGGGACTGCAATATCTGACGTTCCCCCCACTGAGGTGTCTGGAATTACTTGCCTTCCTTCCCTGGCACCTCTGAGTCTGGGGTCACAAAAGGCTAGCGTGAAGTTATTTGTGTGTTGGCTGAGACAGCTACTTTTAAGTGCAAGTGTAGTAGTCATGTGTCCCAGATACAGGCTGCAGGCACCAAATGGTTAGGACAAGAAAATGCCAACTTTCTAAAGTGTAAGGAACTAGAGCAAGATGCACTAGACAGGGACTGCACTACTCTTGAAACTCAAAACTGAGTAGAGAACAAGTTAAACAACATTTATCTATTTAGCAGAGCAGTAAATTGTGTACATCATCAAACCAACAATAATTGTTTGTGAATGAAAGTAACAAGTCATCATTTCTTCTTGTCAAAGTGTTAATTTATTCACACTTCTATCAAGATCAAAACAAGACCGAAAATTCATGTATACAACATCCTATAATACATATAGTGTAGCTTGATCTTCCCAATGCATTTCGGGCGCAGTATTCGCCCTTCTTCAGGAAAAAAAATGAAACATCAATCAGTCATATGCAAAATTATTCTCAGAAAAAAGAGTTATACGGAAGGCAATTCTGGCGTCACACGGGTAAGTGGGAAATTGAAATCACTGAGTTGTTTCAACAACAAGTTGGTGAAGATTCTGATAAGTATAGACAAAGGGGAGGTGTGGTCCCAGCAAGAGAGCAGCATGGATAACAGCGAAAGGATGAAAGACACCATGTGCAAGTAAGAGTAGTCACACGTGAACGCTGTGAGAGCAGAGAGAGCATTAGACCGTCACCAAACCTGAAAAACCAATAAATACCTGAAAAAGCTAAAGTAACTGGAAATTATCCGGAGTTGTAAACATTACAAGGGACAAATCTGAAGGAAATGAGAACTAAATGTTAACAAAGTAGTAAAAATAGATGTGAGACTATTTGAATGAATTGGAGAGCGCTTACCGAAAATTCTATCAGCACTAGCGAACAAAGTCAATGACTGTGTTAACAAACGCGTAGGAACAGCGCTGTGGTGGAGAGGACAGAGACCAGAACTCTAGTACAGTACCACAAAGCCAGCAGGATCCCGAGAGGGCTGAGACTTCCACTAAGACCTATGATGTTTAAAATGAATAAGAAATTCATGGAGAAGTGGTATTCAATACTTAATAAGTGCTCATTAGATTTAATTTTATTGATTGTAGAAGAACTTTCTAAAGTTCTCGCTGACCTTGAGACGGAAATTTCTGAATTACAAGATTCTCTGAAAAAACACATGACTGGAGAAGATTGGTCAAACTCCCTAGAAATGATTAATAATAAGCTGGACGGTTACGCTAAGGAAATTCACGAACGTAAAGTCCGCAAGTTTAGGCGGGACACTATTGACTATAAACTCGATGAAGTTTATTCCTGGGCGGAAGTTTACGCCCAGAAACGCACATTTGCTAAATCAGGAGACGCTTCATCGGAGGAAAGTGTAGCTTCGGTAAGTGACACCCGCTTAAACAGACCTCCAGTACCTCCTGCAAGTGAGTCAGGGACTTCAGCAGTTCCATCAACTTCTAGTACTAAGGTTTCTTTTTTAGAAACAAGCCCAGCAGCCAACAGCCCACCGACGAGTCAATCTTCCCTCGACCCAATTCCACCAAAATCCGCAGAGGTGGCGGAAAGCACAAAAACACAAAGCACAGGCAGGAGACAGAAAAAACATTAGTTGTGAACATCTCTTCCTCCAGTTTGTCAGATTCCCAAATCGCTTTTCTTAATAAGGGAACATCTTTTGTTCCCACTTACCATACCACCTCATTTCAATCGGAGGTTGAATTCTATAAATTCATGAGGAAACTAAGACTGCGATACTTTTTTTCCACCCAAATTGTCTCTGCCCCGATAACTAGTGAGATGGAATACAAGGAGTTTAAACCTAAGAGTACTTTTGTATCTCCTGTTTCGCATAAAGTGCTAGACACTTTTGAATCACTGGTTAAACATGATTTACTACATCTTAGTACACCTTCGAAAAAACATCAGAATCTAACACCACAGGACAAAACAGCATTGAAGAGTTTAAGAAACAATCCCTCCCTCACATTTCAAGCGGCCGACAAAGGTGGCGCATTGGTCATAATGGACACAAGTTTTTACGAATCTGCAATCAGTGAAATGCTGTCTGATGAGTCCACTTACGTCCCATTACAGTCGGACCCTACAGCTGAATTCCAGGACATCTTGACCACTATTCTTAAACACGCTAAAGACATGGAGTGGATTAACACCAAAACATACGATTTCTTGTACAACAAACATCCCCGTAGACCAGTCATCTACGCACTGCCTAAGATACACAAACGTCTTACCAATCCACCGTTGCGACCAATAGTATCAGGGTGTGATTCTATCCACGACCCCATTGGCCGATACTTGGACTACTTCTTGCAACCATTTGTTCAGGCTGGTTCAACATATGTACAAGACACCACACACTTTTTGAAAATACTCAACAATTTCAATCTTCAGAGTTTTGATGACATATGGTTACTCACAGTTGATGTCGTTGCCTTATATACCTCAATCCCACATTCTGAGGGTATTGAGGCGATTGAATGGGCATTGCTCCAAATGGACACTATTCATGCAAACAAAATTTTTCTTTTGGAACTCTTGCATTTTTGTTTGTTTCACAGTTACTTTACATGGAAAAATAAATTTTTTCTCCAAACTCACGGAACATCTATGGGTTTTGCGGGAGCTCCCAGCTACGCAAACATCTATATGATGAAATTTGAACAGGAGAACATCCTTAATGACAGTGAATGGACAGATAATCTCGTCATATATCGCAGATATATTGATGACATTTTTATTATGTGGCAAGGTGACAGACAGGTATTGGAATCAAAACTGGCAGCTCTAAATGATTTCAACCCTAGGATCCAGTTTACACATACATTGGATAAACATTCAATCTCGTACCTTGATGTACACATAGAATTATCATCCAACCATCTGGTTACCTCTTTGTTCAAAAAACCCACAGATCGTAATAACACGCTACTCTACGACAGTTTTCACCCGCATTCATTGAAACGTCATCTTCCTTATTCTCAATTTTTGAGAATTAAACGTATCACCTCTGATGACGCACAATTGCACACCACCCTTGAAGAGACCAAAACTCGTTTCTTGGCACGTGGTTACCCCAAAAAACTCATTGAAACTTCAGTTCAACGCCTGAACCAGGTGTCCCGATCATCACTTCTCGAGAAACGCATCAAACTAGGGAAGTGTACGTGTCTAAGTTCTCGGCCCTCTCTCCTGCTATCAAAAGAACGATCCTCACCAGATGGGATATACTGCAGAGTGAACCAGACTTTGGAAATCTGTTCACAAATCCACCGCTTTTTGCATACAAACGCTCCAATAATCTGAAGGAACTTCTCAAAAAACGAGAACCTAACATCGACGTGACACCTAAAGGGATGACTAGATGTTACAATTGCTCACACTGTAATAATGTTATTACAGGCGTGTCTCTGGCTCACCCCTGGTCGGGTAAGCCAATTAAATTCAATTTCACTGCCAATTGTAACACCTCAAATGTTATATACATCATTCAATGCCCTTGTGGCCTATATTATGTAGGCAAAACTGAGAGATCTTTACGTACTCGCATCACGGAGCACAAAAGCCGTATTCGTACTAGATCCACATCTTCACCGCTGGCTAGTCATTGGTGTGATTCACATCACACGATTCCTCAACTCAAATTCAGTGTCATCAAAGTCATTAAACATTGTAATGATCGCGATATGAGTAAATTCATTGTTCAAAGGGAGTCCTTCTGGATTCGGTATCTTCATACCTTGAGTCCCAAGGGTCTCAATGATAAAATCGAATTTGCATGCTTTCTGTAGACACCTCCGTTTGAACTTTCACTATTAAAAAAAGGGGGGGGGACATAGTAGTCCCTACTTTGCATTAGAGCACTTATATGTTTCTATTTTGCATCAATTCGGAGTTTGGTATGTTCCACCACTCTTTCTTCTCATATATACGTGGGCTTTATGCCACACACAGGACACTTGACTTCTTTAGTCTTTAAATTTTTACATGCACATTCATAATAGTTACGTTACATTCGGAGATTAGTTAATATCACCCCTTCACTCTTTCATAATTCTATCACATCTCAAATGGGCGATGGTGTCATTAGATAGATACACTGTTAGAATCGTCATTTTCATTTAGATTGTAAATAGGCAGGACGCCCATGGAAATGTTTCTATTGTTAGAGATATTGTCAGCATTTCGTGTCGATTCACATTGTTAAATAGGTAGTATGTCCCTCCAGGGAATACTTATTTTTTACGATATTCTTTACGAGATTGTAAATAGGCAGGATGTGTTTATTTTTTCCAATATTTTTCCAACACTTTTGCATGTACTTCTTAACATCGATATTCTAATTCACAGGTGTGTGTTTTCATTTTGTTCTCACATCTCGTCCTCTTTTGTTTGCTTTCCGCCTCGTCTTCTATTGAATTCACTTCCCAATTCAATATGGCCGCCCCCGTTTTCTCCTTTTATAAGCCCCTCTTCACTTCCGTATACTGTTGTTCCCACTCGTGTACCCGTACTCCACCGGATTCCACGTGCGGGACTACTCGCTGCCTTATGAACCTACGGACTATCCTTACAGATTCCTACAGAAACCTACAGGTACCTTAGCTCACTCTTTCAAAAGCTTTCACAACCAATTAATTCTTCCCGGCTTAGCGCACACTTCGTTGTGTTTAACCTCCCGCATTCATCACCCGTAGGTCTCTGTCCTCTCCACCACAGCGCTGTTCCTGCGCGTTTGTTAACACAGTCATTGACTTTGTTCGCTAGGGCTGATAGAATTTTCGGTAAGCGCTCTCGAATTCATTCAAATAGTCTCACATCTATTTTTACTACTTTGTTAACATTTAGTTCTCATTTCCTTCAGATTTGTCCCTTGTAATGTTTACAACTCCGGATAATTTCCAGTTACTTTAGCTTTTTCAGGTATTTATTGGTTTTTCAGGTTTGGTGACGGTCTAATGCTCTCTCTTCTCTCACAGCGTTCACGTGTGACTACTCTTACTTGCACATGGTGTCTTTCATCCTTTCGCTGTTATCCATGCTGCTCTCTTGCTGGGACCACACCTCCCCTTTGTCTATACTTATCAGAATCTTCACCAACTTGTTGTTGAAACAACTCAGTGATTTCAATTTCCCACTTACCCGTGTGACGCCAGAATTGCCTTCCGTATAACTCTTTTTTCTGAGAATAATTTTGCATATGACTGATTGATGTTTCATTTTTAGATACCCCTGAAGAAGGGCGAATACTGCGCCCGAAATGCATTGGGAAGATCAAGCTACACTATATGTATTATAGGATGTTGTATACATGAATTTTCGGTCTTGTTTTGATCTTGATAGAAGTGTGAATAAATTAACACTTTGACAAGAAGAAATGATGACTTGTTACTTTCATTCACAAACAATTATTGTTGGTTTGATGATGTACACAATTTACTGCTCTGCTAAATAGATAAATGTTGTTTAACTTGTTCTCTACTCAGTTTTGAGTTTCAAGAGTAGTGCAGTCCCTGTCTAGTGCATCTTGCTCTAGTTCCTTACACTTTAGAAAGTTGGCATTTTCTTGTCCTAACCATTTGGTGCCTGCAGCCTGTATCTGGGACACATGACTACTACACTTGCACTTAAAAGTAGCTGTCTCAGCCAACACACAAATAACTTCACGCTAGCCTTTTGTGACCCCAGACTCAGAGGTGCCAGGGAAGGAAGGCAAGTAATTCCAGACACCTCAGTGGGGGGAACGTCAGATATTACTTCTACTTCTAAGCAGGCACCAGGTATAAAACTAGGTCTATCAGACCCACTCTTCAGTACACCTCTGGACCTGTGGAATACTCAGAAGAAGGACAGCTCTACTGCCCTGCTGCTGGAAGGACTGCCCTGCTGCACTGCTGCAAGAAGGACTGCCCTGCATCCCTACTGCCTGAAGAAGGATGACTGGAAATTCTCAGTGAACCCAGAGCTCACAGAGCTAGCTGACTCGCCTCCTGCTTTGAGCTTCAGGGACATAACAAGCTCCAGAGACTGGCCCTACATCTACCCAGCTGCTCACACTCAACTGGACCGGTCTGTGCCCTTCTGGTGGCCTCTGCTGGAGTGGATCCTGATACCCAAGAGGTGCCATCCCAGGTTCTAGACTCTTGTTCGGCATTACAGTGTACTCCTCCTGCACAACAGTGGGTTTTCTCAGGACAAACTCAGGGCAAGGCAACCCAATGCTATGGGACACAGGACCTAGAATTGGAGCACCTCACAACCCCTGATTGGTGGCCTCTTCGGAACCGATGCAGTGAAATGCAACTCGATGGAGAACCTCCCATTGCAGCCCTCTTAGTAGCTCATCTGAACTGACACAGGACCTTCCATTGCAGCCCTCACAGCTCCTCATTGGAACCGATGCAGGGTAATGCAACCCAGCGATTGACCTTGAATCACATCCCTTGCTACTTCTTATCAGAACCGGTGCGGTGCAACACTCCGCATCAGGGACATTAAGTCACATTTTCAGTGGGACTAACCTGGTCTCTGTGTTCAGCCTGCACTCCATCTCAGTGGGCCTGAACTTGTGAATTTTTCACAATCCAGGGCAACCAGATAACCACAGTTAGCGCTTTGCGCTTTTTGGTGCTACTTCTATTTAAACTGTTAAAATTCAATATCTCCAGATCTGCTGATTAGATCTTTGTCATTTCGATGTCAAATAATTGATTAAATGTTACTTCATTTTAAAAATTTGGTGTGGGATTTGTCTTGTGTTGTGTTTTTACTTTATAACTGTTTGTTTGCTTCATATATACCGTACACATCACCTCTAAGTTAAGCCTGACTGTTGTTGTGTCAATCTACCAGAGTGCTAAATACATGTTAACCTAGTGACTCTTTATGGTCCACCGTGACAAGGAGTGTGGCTGTTGCTTAGGTAGGTTTGTACATCCCCTCAAATAATAACCTAATTTCTTGCATTGGTGCTCAGTGGTGTGAGTCAGTACTTGTGTTTGTGCAGTAACATACAGTGATTTGTACAACACAAACGTCCTATTATAAATAATTTGATACTAAATGTGGTCTTTGACTTCTCCTTGATTGCCCTTGTTTGGTTTTTCAAAATTCACTTTTATTCTACCTGACTTTCTGCATCTGTGGCCCTACCTGCAAGCTTGTAGTTTGAGCTCAACATCCTGGAGACCTCCACTGTGGCTGAGCTCAGACAATTCTGCAGGGAGAGGAGGCTTCCAGAAAAGAGGAGCTCCAAGAAGCAGGAGCCCCAGAGGGCCCTCAGTGCCAGGTGGGCGGCCCTGCCAACTGTATGTTACAGAGGAGAAGGAGGAGGAGGACATTGAGGAGTAGCAGTAGGAGGAGATGAAGAGAAGAACAGCAACCCCATGTTTGTGGCCCAGAGGAGAGAGAGGCTCTTGCCAGATCCAGGGCCAGCAGCAGCAACTCAACCCACACTCTGTCCTCAGATGAACTGGTGGACATGAAAGCTGAATGGGAGCACTGGTTGCAGCTGGCTAAACTAAAATTAGAGGTAGCCAAAGAGGATGTTGCTGCCAAGATGGCCCTTGGGGAAAGGAAACTGGCCCTGGAGGAGAAGCTGGCAGAGGAAGAGATGGCCTAGAGAGCCTTGAAAGAAAAAAAGATCTTGTTGACCCATGAAGAGAGTCTTGGAGAGTTGGACCTGAAACCCAAGCAAATAACAGGGTCCAGCATCTATGGTGGCAGCGAAACCACAGTGTCCAATGGGGAGAAGAGAGTCCACATTCCTAAATACCTGTTACCTAGCTCTGTGATGGGGGATGACATTGACAAATGATTTTCAGATTATGAGGTAGGCCTGGGGGTACACCTAGCCATGTGTTGGCAGAATGGGCCATCTTGACTTAGTGGGAGAAGCGGAGCTGTTACCTACTACAGTTGCTTCAAAGGAGCTGCCTCAACCCACAGACAAAGAATTTTACACTAGCCTTTTGTGAGCCCAGACCCAATGGAGCCAGGGCAGGGAGGCAGGAAATTCCAGACACCTCAGTGGGGGAAAATACAGATGTTTCTTCCACTTGAAAACAGGCACCAGGTATAAAGCTGGGACTATCAGACCCACTCTTCAGTACACATCTGGACCTGTGGCAGACTCAGAAGAAGGACTGCCCTGCTGCCCTGTTGCTCTGCTGCAAGAAGGACTGAACTGCTGCCCTGATAACTGAATATTGAATCTCTTCCTTGAACCCATATCCACCAGAGTGGCACCAGAGACCTGTCCTGCATCTTCCCAGCTGCCCAGACTCCACTGAACCTACCTGTGCCTAGCAGCCGGTTCGACTGGAGTGAGTACTGTTCCCCAAGATGTGACCCCCACGTCCTATACCCTTGTCTGGCATTAGAGTGTACTCCTCTCGGCTAAAATGTGGGTTTCTTCAGAACTGATGCACTATGATGCAAATCAATACAGCGCGACATAGGACCTTGCTTTGCAGCATCTAGCAGCTCTTGATTGGTGGCATCATCGGAACTGACACAGTGCGACTCAACTCGACGCAGAACCTCACATCACAGCCTTGGCAGTAGCTCATCCGAACTGACACAGCTTGATGCAACTTAGCACAGGTCCTCCCATCACAGCTGTCACAGCTCCTCATAAGAATCGAAGCAGCACGACACAACACTTTGCATCAAGGACATAAGATACAATTCTAAGTGGGAGTAACCTGGCCCTGTATCTGGCCTGCACTCCGTCGCAGTGGGCCTGACCTTTTAATTTCTCCCCGTTTGACGTATCCAGATAACCACAGTAGGTGCTTTGCGCTTTTTGGCGTTACTTCTATCTAAACATTTGCAATTCAATATCTCCAGTTCTATTGATTGGATCTTTGTTTTTTTATGTCAAATAAGTTATTAAATGATGCTCTCTTTTTCTAAAGTGATGTGGGATTTTTCTTGTGCTGTATCTTCACTTTGTTACTGTTTTTGTGCTCCATTAATAACTTACACATTGTCTCTGAATAAAACCTGACTGGTTTTATGCCAAACTACCAGAGGGTTAAGCATAGGTTAATTAAGTGACTTTTTGTAGACCGCCCTGACAAGGATTGTAGCTGCTCCTTGAATAGGTTTCAACCCCCGAACAGCCACAACCTAATGTCTCACAATTGCTATATATGTAATGTACGAAATCTTGAAGTCAACTCTTGAATCGAAGGGTAGCCGGTGAAGATGTTTTATGATATGGTGATATGGTCAGAGAGTCATAGAAACAAGGGCATACCATGATGCCTAGTAGGAACCTGGGTTAAACTATTATGTTATAATCAGTGGCTCACCCAGACTAATTTCCTAGTCTTTTCAACATAATGTTTGGTAGTACACTTTCCAAAACATTCAATGTAGCATCCAGCACAGCTTAGCCTGAAAATAAAGCATTTTTTACAAAGCCTCATGACAAGACAAATCAAGGAGTATGTTAAATGCCCACAAGTGTGCGCACAGTGAAAAGTGATGAGCAAGTGTAAATGTGTTGAAGACAATGGATATTGAGAGAAGATAGACTGAAGCCAAGCTCATTTACTTTAAGTAAAGAGCTAACATCACTGCAGAAAACTGAAGGGGTTCATAAAAATGCCAAGTCCAATAGTAAATGGGAGATGAGTGGCAACAGTGTTTGACTATGGTGCAGGGATTCTCAAGAATAGAACTATGATTGGCACGATAGGACATCAGTATGTAGGGGACTGAGTCACCATACCACATCAGTATCTCTAAGCCTGAGTCCGACTAGCTATAGTGCCTCACTTGCCCTCCTAACCTTTCCAGAGGGACAAGTGATTTGGCACCCCCAAACACAACTCTCCTGACCCTCTCAGGGATCGCGGGAACAGGACACACCCTTTCACACTCTTGCATGTACCTGTCCAAAATAAAATAGAAAAGAGACACAAAGGAAGTTTACAATGTTTATTGAAACTATAGTGCTCTAAAATGCAATAATTGAACCACAATTAGAAGACAAATACATGTCAATAATGTCATCAGCATGGTTAATAAACCATGTCAATAAAAAGCCCTGTCATGTTATCTGACAGATTTCCCTAATACTACTGAAGCTAAGTGGTTATAAAATATAGATTTCTGGGTTCAGCTGCAGACCCTGTACCTTAGCATACATAGGTGGATGTTCTACATCTCAGCTGATGCACCACTTTTCTCTCAGGACTTTCTGTGTGTGTGTGAGTGTGTGTTTTTCCAGAGCACCTGTCCTCAGTTATATGACAAGAAATGTGTATTCAAAAGAGCAGCTTCATTCTTTTATTATGTCTAGGTGCTAGTGTCTGAACAGAGAGAATAACACGGGGCGATGTTGCTTGACCTTGCCTACGCTGTTCAGACTAAATCCCAGGAAAATAATAAAATGCGAAAACTTGTGCTGGTTCTGTGTGAAAACACACTGTGGTACAAAAGCAAGAATTATATTTTGTAACATATGCAAAACAGAAGGGGCCACCTTCAGCTTTTAAGCCTCCACATTTCGTGATGCCCACTAAGGCACCTTTGGAAACCTGGTTTTAAAGGATTATGTCTCAAGTCTCAAGAATTAACAAATGGTAATTCCACCATGCAGAAAGGCAGTTACAAGTCACCCTGAAAGGCTATACGGACATTACATTAAAGACTGCAGAGGGATAATTCCAAATCGGAGACGTACAAGGAGGGGGTTGCGCTGCCATCTCTGACCTCCCAGAACTGCTGGGGCCCTGACGCTGTGGTCGCCCCCGCCGCCGAGCAGTTGACATCGCTCGGCCGCGGAGTGGGGCGGACTACAGCTCCCAGCCTGCCTCGGGACACCGCCCACTTCCTGGTTGCCACGCCTGGAGGCGATTAAAAACAGGCAGCTTCCTCCGCCTTGCGGACGCGCGTGGGAGGCGCCGGGCAGAGGGCGGCCCGTCTGTGGCCGTCTGTGGCCGTCAGTGGACGACGAGGGACGGGACGGGCTCACCCCCTGAGCGCTCCATATTACCATGGGTAAGCGCAAATTGCAAACATCAACCCTCGGGGGGGCGGGGAAAGTTAAAGTTCCCCGTAAATCTTCAACATCAAATAACATCATGTCTTACCTTACCTCTGCCGTGGAGAAACTCAATCATGAGATTGCGGAGAAAGAACGGGAACTAGGGTTGGAAAACACATGGCCAGACACCCCTGTGTCCCCATTGACCAGCAGACAAGTCATACCTCTGGAGCCTGCGATCCAATTCTTCACAGCTAAGGATATGTTATCCCAAGCCCAGTGCACCACAACAGGCCCCGGGGAGCTCAATCCATTATGTACAGACATTGCTCCAAGTCCCACACGAGAGGCTGCTGGCACAGCTACCAAGCATGTTAAAAGGCTGATAAGGAGACCGATAAAGAAGGCCACGCATTATTTCACAAAATCGCGCCCAGCTATAAGTACCTTTGAAACACGCATGAGGGACATGGTGGAAAAAGTACTCACGGATAAGATAGAAACTACCCTTGCCCACATTGCAAACGATATTATTGAGACTTTGAAAGAATGTGTGTCAGAAATACTAGGGAAATGTGATCAGTTAAATAAGTTGGTATCATTAAAAACACTTGATTGCCCGCAATCTAAAACACTCAGGACTATCGCTCACCATGACTCACCCATGGAAGTGACAGGGAACGACACGTCATTAGTCTTAAATCGGCCTTCAGTCCCACTCAACCAAACATGTTCAATACCACCAAAAGCAGTTACTTTAATAGCTAAGAATAATGATCTAACGGAACTGGGCCATGAAGGGGTCAGCTCCAATGCCTGTCCTGTAAAAACTGTTGCAAATAAAGGTGGAGCACTACAGGGGGAAAGGAGGCAGCGTTTGAAGCCCGTGTAAACCTACCGCCTGAGGCAACCCCGTTTGTCGCCGTCCTAGTAAATATCCCACCTTTAAGCCCAGAGGAGGAAGAGCCCCAGGGTACTCTATTAGAGAATGTTAAGTCATGGTGTGATGAAAACTGCACAGGCCCTAAGGACATATCTACTCACATCACGATGGTGAGACGAGTTAATTGGTTGGGCCACACGGTAAAAAAGTTACCTGGAGACTGCATCATAGTAAATTTTAATCGACCTCATGAGGTTGCACGTTTGTTCTGGGACGCCACTGATATTAAGGCAGGAGGGGTTCGTGTGGTACCTTTAGGTTATTTTTATCCCCGGCCAAATTTTCCCAAACCATCTTTGGGTAATGGTGGTCAACAAGGTGCCCCGAGACGCCCAACTGGTTTGTCGCCCTGGGCCCTGCAGACACCAGGTTTCATCCCAAGACATACTGATACCAACAGACCAACTAATAAGGCCACTTTGAATCTAACAAATAGATATACAGCCCTATCACACCTGGATGAAAATGATTGACTGACCTGCTATGCTACCCATAAAAAACAGATATATGGTACCCCTACTGTAGATAGGGGAGCTGGGAAACCAGTCAAATTCATAAGCTGGAATATTGCAGGGCTTCGCTCAAAGAGGGTTGACAGTATATGGCTGGAACAATTAAAGGATTACGATGTAGTGGCACTCCAGGAAACCTGGGATAGGGAATGTAATTTCTGGTTAGATGGGTACTTATCGTATTTCGAAGCTGCCCAAGCATCAAGCTCAGGGAGAGACAGAGGGGGGCTTATGTTCCTAATTTCTGTGAAACATACGAGAACTGCAAAAATCCTAAGCTCCACATCCCCTAACTTTCTAGTCTTGGAATTTACTTTGCCAAATAAGCATAAAATCTTGTATGTTAATTTCTATAATGCCCCATATGGTACGCATTGTAATGAAAACATTAATGCATTAGCAAAGTTTTTAATGAATTAGAAGAAGGGTCAAACCACTTTTGTTTATTTAATCCTCCTTGGGGATTTTAACATACATTTGTGTCAGCTAAATTGCCAGTATAGGCGAAAAATAGATATAGATTACTTGCCCTATTCACATTTTGAACATTCAACAAAGGGGGCTGCTCTAGAAGAACTTTTGTCTGATGTTGATTTAGCCGAGCCGGAGTTTTCTGACACCAATGACCGGGTAGCAAAATATAGTGCTAGGGACAGTAATACTATTATAGATTTTATATTTGTTTCACCAGGCATGCTGCAAAATGTCATTTTTTATAACGCAATACAAGCTACATTTAGTGATCATAATCCAGTAGTATTGGAATTGCGCAATAACAACCCATATTTACTTACTGAAAATATAAATACAGTACCTCCCTTGGAGTTAATCGTCCAGGATCAGGGGAGACGGCTAAAATGGAGTAAAATTTTCCCAGAGGTTTTTCACACCACACTAAGGGCATTATGTAGGTGGCCTGGCATTTACCACTTCATAAATACCGAATCATACCGATTCGGTATTTATGAAGTGGTAAATGCTATGTAGGTATTTATGCGGTAAAAATTACCGATTCGTAGAAATTCGGTAATTACCGAATCGGTATTTACCGATACGGTAATGAGGCATACCTTCCCATTGATGGGAAGGTATGCCTCATTACCGATTCGGTAAATACCGATTCGGTAATGGGGGGAGCACATGCAAGGGTGGCAGGGTGTCACATTGACACCCTGTTGCACCCCTGATTCGGCCATGTGTGAACATGTGGCGCACATACATGCCCTAAGGGCATGTATGTCTGCCACATTGCTCACTTAAACGTGCACAAAAATGCTTTTTCACACCTATTCGTCATTTACCACCAACCTTTAGTTGGTGGTAAATAACGAATCCCCACACCCACCACACACTCCCCCTACATCTCATTTGATGATTCGGTATTTACCGAATCGGTAAAATTACCGATTCGGTAATTTTACCGATTCGGTAAATACCGAATCATGAAATGATCCCCCTACATCTCAAAAGCCTAAATACCGGTCGGTAACGGTATATTTACCGAAAATCGGCCGTTACCGACCGGTATTAGGCTTCCTACATGAGGCCCTAAGTGAGAAGGTGGGCAAGGAAATTAATATCTGTTTAGATCCGCTAGGGCTGGGTGGGGATATTATCTCCTCATTTGATTTAATTTGCCAGCAAGTGGCTGTGGACCTAACATGTAAGACAACACATAAGGAGCAAAAACCACACGGGTGGTTTGATTCAAAGTGCTCCAAAGCCCACAGAGATTTATTGGTGGAACTAAAAAAGATACCCAGAGATAACGAGGAAGTGTCTATCAAAAAAACTACCTGAACGAGTCAGGTAGACAGGAACCTAACTGGGAGAAACAAAAGGTGTAGGAAACAATTTGATCCTTAAAGACACCGTTATCAGAAAGAAAGGGAAGTATTATCTCTTTCTATAGTCCCCTCACTCACCAGGGTTTCCCCACGGTGACATGCTTCATCATAGGGGTCCTCCCAGTCCTCTACGGACTGAGGCGTGCTACGACTTGCGGTGTTACGTAGGAGCACTAGAAATTTTGTAAACTATGTGTAGTGCAAGTGAAGTAGTGGTGGAGTGGGAAAATTAAAATAATCAGCTAGTGGGCTACAAAATAAACTTTATTGGTGCTCTAAGCTGAAAAAATTAAAAACGGGGTAATATGACAAGGGACCACCTCTGTTTCTCTGACGTCCTCCTCTTGATCGTCTGTTCCGATTATTGGGGTTATAGTTTCTGCTAGTATCGGATAGATCCGAACCTGTGTCTGAGCCATCGCTGTCAGTATTATAACCTGGATTGCGATTAGTGGGGACGTAATCATCTCTGGTGTAAGGGTAAACCTTTTCTAGGGAGAAATTCTGCTGATCTCCTTTAGATGTACGAGATCTCCGCATCCCCTCCAGTGACCATGAGGCACAGTGTTGCTTTTTCTTAAGTATGTTACATGTTTTATGTTGTATGTTATTGTGTGTATGTAGTCAGACCTAATAATTTATTTAATTTCAGCACACTTTTTCCATCACCACGCCGGCATGGAGTGAATAATTGCATCTCCTCTGTCTTTCACTTAGCAGCACGTCAGTCATGGAAATGTGCATCCACCTGTGTGTAGTGTGCTCACAACTTTAGCGACAATTACGTATTACACTATGCATATATATATATATTTGTTTTTCCTCGCAATTAACTGTGATTTTGTACTTTACAGATCAGTGTGCTAACGTACATTACGTATGTATATTTTTTTAAAAAACGCATGCCTTACTATTGTGGCATCACACTTATTTCACCCTATTAAGGTTGACTAGGAGTGGCAAGTTTCTCGACACTGGGCTGGTCCCAGTGTAGTCCTGACGAAGAGCTGGGGAGCTCGAAACTAGTTGACTTCAAGATATGCTAGGCACACCTTTCCATTATAGTTAGGGTCCCTTGTCATATTACCCCGTTTTTAATTTTTTCAGCTTAGAGCACCAATAAAGTTTATTTTGTAGCCCACTAGCTGATTATTTTAATTTTCCCACTCCACCACTACTTCACTTGCACTACACATAGTTTACAAAATTTCTAGTGCTCCTACGTAACACCGCAAGTCGTAGCACGCCTCAGTCCGTAGAGGACTGGGAGGACCCCTATGATGAAGCATGTCACCGTGGGGAAACCCTGGTGAGTGAGGGGACTATAGAAAGAGATAATACTTCCCTTTCTTTCTGATAACGGTGTCTTTAAGGATCAAATTGTTTCCTACACCTTTTGTTTCTCCCAGTTAGGTTCCTGTCTACCTGACTCGTTCAGGTAGTTTTTTTGATAGATATATTTTTGGAGGGTGAACCTAACTTTTACCTCTACTTTCCCCTTATTTCTGGATAAATAACGAGGAAGTGACCAGGTTAAGAAAACATTATAAAATGACTGTTGAGTCTCGGAAGAATGATATAAAAAAAAATGCATGGGACTCATTATAGGACAAGGCTACCCTGAGGGACAGTTCCAAATTCTGGGAAATCATCAATTCTCCACTTTTTAATGATAAGGAAAATACCCCGCTAGAACTAAACATATCAGAACGAGAATGGCTAGACCATTTCGAGAAAATTTATGGCAGTAACCTCCCGGTAGATGTTTTTGTTCCTATAGTGAGCGAGCAATTGGACTCTCCATTGAGATTTACAATCAAAGAAGTACAAAAGGCCATAGAGGACACGGTTGGTCATAAGGCCCCTGGCCCAGATGGGGTGCCAGCTGACATGTTTAAAGCACACCCTAAAATATGGTCAATAGTTCTCACTAATGTTTTTAATATGGCCTGTACTGATAATAGCAGATTGCCTATGTCTTGGTCACGGGCTATTATAGTCCCGATTTTTAAGAAGGGCCAGAGGGGGGACCCAAGATGCTATCGGCCTATATCATTACTGGACTCGTCATTTAAAATACTAGGGAAGGTTATTCTGGCTAAGATCTCTCCATGGGCATCTAATAACGACATCTTGTGTAATGCACAGTATGGTTTTAGAACCGGACGAGGCACCGAAGATCAGTGCCTGAATTCACATCTAATAGTTAGCAAATATACTGTCGCAACAAAAGGGGCAATCTACCTGGCTTTTATGGACTTGTCCACAGCTTTTGACCTAGTTAATATGTCAAAGCTGTGGACAATGCTCCTGGAGCTGGGTTTAGATCGGGCCCTGGTGAACTTCCTGGCAGAGCTCCATAGAGATCTGACAGCGGTCATTCGTATGACACAAGACGGGAAGTGTACCGCTGGTCTTAAGTCCGGCAGGGGAGTGCGCCAGGGGTGCATCCTGGCCCCAATGCTATTTTCTCTATACATAAACTCACTAGGTCCTACCTTGGCGGCTGCATCCATTGATGTCCCGCGCATGGGGGGAACCCCAGTGCCTGTTTTATTATACGCTGATGACACGGTGCTGCTGTCAAGGACCCCTGTGGGTTTACAACATCTACTAAATTCCTTTGGGGACTTTATGCAAAATCTGGACCTCGTGACAAATGTAGAGAAATCGCATGTTATGGCCATAGGGAAAGGTAGGAACAACATGAAAACTCTCTCTTGTAATGGCTCAGTAATAACGAGAGTGAAAGTGTTCACCTATCTTGGCGTAGTGTTTGACGACACAGGGTCCTGGGCACCCCAAGTCGCTAATAAAGTAGTAGCCGTGAAAAGATCATCGGCGGCTATATTAGGCTTCGCGAAAAGATTGGGTGGCAAACCAGCTGAGGCCATATTTACGATCTATAGATCAAAAACTCTAGGCATAGCAAGGTATGGGGCAGCAATCTGGGGCTATAAAGATCTAGCCCCGATACAGAGAGAAGAAAATTATTTCGAAGCTGCCCAAGCATCAAGCTCAGGGAGAGACAGAGGGGGGCTTATGTTCCTAATTTCTGTGAAACATACGAGAACTGCAAAAATCCTAAGCTCCACATCCCCTAACTTTCTAGTCTTGGAATTTACTTTGCCAAATAAGCATAAAATCTTGTATGTTAATTTCTATAATGCCCCATATGGTACGCATTGTAATGAAAACATTAATGCATTAGCAAAGTTTTTAATGAATTAGAAGAAGGGTCAAACCACTTTTGTTTATTTAATCCTCCTTGGGGATTTTAACATACATTTGTGTCAGCTAAATTGCCAGTATAGGCGAAAAATAGATATAGATTACTTGCCCTATTCACATTTTGAACATTCAACAAAGGGGGCTGCTCTAGAAGAACTTTTGTCTGATGTTGATTTAGCCGAGCCGGAGTTTTCTGACACCAATGACCGGGTAGCAAAATATAGTGCTAGGGACAGTAATACTATTATAGATTTTATATTTGTTTCACCAGGCATGCTGCAAAATGTCATTTTTTATAACGCAATACAAGCTACATTTAGTGATCATAATCCAGTAGTATTGGAATTGCGCAATAACAACCCATATTTACTTACTGAAAATATAAATACAGTACCTCCCTTGGAGTTAATCGTCCAGGATCAGGGGAGACGGCTAAAATGGAGTAAAATTTTCCCAGAGGTTTTTCACACCACACTAAGGGCATTATGTAGGTGGCCTGGCATTTACCACTTCATAAATACCGAATCATACCGATTCGGTATTTATGAAGTGGTAAATGCTATGTAGGTATTTATGCGGTAAAAATTACCGATTCGTAGAAATTCGGTAATTACCGAATCGGTATTTACCGATACGGTAATGAGGCATACCTTCCCATTGATGGGAAGGTATGCCTCATTACCGATTCGGTAAATACCGATTCGGTAATGGGGGGAGCACATGCAAGGGTGGCAGGGTGTCACATTGACACCCTGTTGCACCCCTGATTCGGCCATGTGTGAACATGTGGCGCACATACATGCCCTAAGGGCATGTATGTCTGCCACATTGCTCACTTAAACGTGCACAAAAATGCTTTTTCACACCTATTCGTCATTTACCACCAACCTTTAGTTGGTGGTAAATAACGAATCCCCACACCCACCACACACTCCCCCTACATCTCATTTGATGATTCGGTATTTACCGAATCGGTAAAATTACCGATTCGGTAATTTTACCGATTCGGTAAATACCGAATCATGAAATGATCCCCCTACATCTCAAAAGCCTAAATACCGGTCGGTAACGGTATATTTACCGAAAATCGGCCGTTACCGACCGGTATTAGGCTTCCTACATGAGGCCCTAAGTGAGAAGGTGGGCAAGGAAATTAATATCTGTTTAGATCCGCTAGGGCTGGGTGGGGATATTATCTCCTCATTTGATTTAATTTGCCAGCAAGTGGCTGTGGACCTAACATGTAAGACAACACATAAGGAGCAAAAACCACACGGGTGGTTTGATTCAAAGTGCTCCAAAGCCCACAGAGATTTATTGGTGGAACTAAAAAAGATACCCAGAGATAACGAGGAAGTGTCTATCAAAAAAACTACCTGAACGAGTCAGGTAGACAGGAACCTAACTGGGAGAAACAAAAGGTGTAGGAAACAATTTGATCCTTAAAGACACCGTTATCAGAAAGAAAGGGAAGTATTATCTCTTTCTATAGTCCCCTCACTCACCAGGGTTTCCCCACGGTGACATGCTTCATCATAGGGGTCCTCCCAGTCCTCTACGGACTGAGGCGTGCTACGACTTGCGGTGTTACGTAGGAGCACTAGAAATTTTGTAAACTATGTGTAGTGCAAGTGAAGTAGTGGTGGAGTGGGAAAATTAAAATAATCAGCTAGTGGGCTACAAAATAAACTTTATTGGTGCTCTAAGCTGAAAAAATTAAAAACGGGGTAATATGACAAGGGACCACCTCTGTTTCTCTGACGTCCTCCTCTTGATCGTCTGTTCCGATTATTGGGGTTATAGTTTCTGCTAGTATCGGATAGATCCGAACCTGTGTCTGAGCCATCGCTGTCAGTATTATAACCTGGATTGCGATTAGTGGGGACGTAATCATCTCTGGTGTAAGGGTAAACCTTTTCTAGGGAGAAATTCTGCTGATCTCCTTTAGATGTACGAGATCTCCGCATCCCCTCCAGTGACCATGAGGCACAGTGTTGCTTTTTCTTAAGTATGTTACATGTTTTATGTTGTATGTTATTGTGTGTATGTAGTCAGACCTAATAATTTATTTAATTTCAGCACACTTTTTCCATCACCACGCCGGCATGGAGTGAATAATTGCATCTCCTCTGTCTTTCACTTAGCGGCACGTCAGTCATGGAAATGTGCATCCACCTGTGTGTAGTGTGCTCACAACTTTAGCGACAATTACGTATTACACTATGCATATATATATATATTTGTTTTTCCTCGCAATTAACTGTGATTTTGTACTTTACAGATCAGTGTGCTAACGTACATTACGTATGTATATTTTTTAAAAAAACGCATGCCTTACTATTGTGGCATCACACTTATTTCACCCTATTAAGGTTGACTAGGAGTGGCAAGTTTCTCGACACTGGGCTGGTCCCAGTGTAGTCCTGACGAAGAGCTGGGGAGCTCGAAACTAGTTGACTTCAAGATATGCTAGGCACACCTTTCCATTATAGTTAGGGTCCCTTGTCATATTACCCCGTTTTTAATTTTTTCAGCTTAGAGCACCAATAAAGTTTATTTTGTAGCCCACTAGCTGATTATTTTAATTTTCCCACTCCACCACTACTTCACTTGCACTACACATAGTTTACAAAATTTCTAGTGCTCCTACGTAACACCGCAAGTCGTAGCACGCCTCAGTCCGTAGAGGACTGGGAGGACCCCTATGATGAAGCATGTCACCGTGGGGAAACCCTGGTGAGTGAGGGGACTATAGAAAGAGATAATACTTCCCTTTCTTTCTGATAACGGTGTCTTTAAGGATCAAATTGTTTCCTACACCTTTTGTTTCTCCCAGTTAGGTTCCTGTCTACCTGACTCGTTCAGGTAGTTTTTTTGATAGATATATTTTTGGAGGGTGAACCTAACTTTTACCTCTACTTTCCCCTTATTTCTGGATAAATAACGAGGAAGTGACCAGGTTAAGAAAACATTATAAAATGACTGTTGAGTCTCGGAAGAATGATATAAAAAAAATGCATGGGACTCATTATAGGACAAGGCTACCCTGAGGGACAGTTCCAAATTCTGGGAAATCATCAATTCTCCACTTTTTAATGATAAGGAAAATACCCCGCTAGAACTAAACATATCAGAACGAGAATGGCTAGACCATTTCGAGAAAATTTATGGCAGTAACTTCCCGGTAGATGTTTTTGTTCCTATAGTGAGCGAGCAATTGGACTCTCCATTGAGATTTACAATCAAAGAAGTACAAAAGGCCATAGAGGACACGGTTGGTCATAAGGCCCCTGGCCCAGATGGGGTGCCAGCTGACATGTTTAAAGCACACCCTAAAATATGGTCAATAGTTCTCACTAATGTTTTTAATATGGCCTGTACTGATAATAGCAGATTGCCTATGTCTTGGTCATGGGCTATTATAGTCCCGATTTTTAAGAAGGGCCAGAGGGGGGACCCAAGATGCTATCGGCCTATATCATTACTGGACTCGTCATTTAAAATACTAGGGAAGGTTATTCTGGCTAAGATCTCTCCATGGGCATCTAATAACGACATCTTGTGTAATGCACAGTATGGTTTTAGAACCGGACGAGGCACCGAAGATCAGTGCCTGAATTTACATCTAATAGTTAGCAAATATACTGTCGCAACAAAAGGGGCTATCTACCTGGCTTTTATGGACTTGTCCACAGCTTTTGACCTAGTTAATATGTCAAAGCTGTGGACAATGCTCCTGGAGCTGGGTTTAGATCGGGCCCTGGTGAACTTCCTGGCAGAGCTCCATAGAGATCTGACAGCGGTCATTCGTATGACACAAGACGGGAAGTGTACCGCTGGTCTTAAGTCCGGCAGGGGAGTGCGCCAGGGGTGCATCCTGGCCCCAATGCTATTTTCTCTATACATAAACTCACTAGGTCCTACCTTGGCGGCTGCATCCATTGATGTCCCGCGCATGGGGGGAACCCCAGTGCCTGTTTTATTATACGCTGATGACACGGTGCTGCTGTCAAGGACCCCTGTGGGTTTACAACATCTACTAAATTCCTTTGGGGACTTTATGCAAAATCTGGACCTCGTGACAAATGTAGAGAAATCGCATGTTATGGCCATAGGGAAAGGTAGGAACAACAAGAAAACTCTCTCTTGTAATGGCTCAGTAATAACGAGAGTGAAAGTGTTCACCTATCTTGGCGTAGTGTTTGACGACACAGGGTCCTGGGCACCCCAAGTCGCTAATAAAGTAGTAGCCGTGAAAAGATCATCGGCGGCTATATTAGGCTTCGCGAAAAGATTGGGTGGCAAACCAGCTGAGGCCATATTTACGATCTATAGATCAAAAACTCTAGGCATAGCAAGGTATGGGGCAGCAATCTGGGGCTATAAAGATCTAGCCCCGATACAGAGAGAAGAAAATTATTTCGAAGCTGCCCAAGCATCAAGCTCAGGGAGAGACAGAGGGGGGCTTATGTTCCTAATTTCTGTGAAACATACGAGAACTGCAAAAATCCTAAGCTCCACATCCCCTAACTTTCTAGTCTTGGAATTTACTTTGCCAAATAAGCATAAAATCTTGTATGTTAATTTCTATAATGCCCCATATGGTACGCATTGTAATGAAAACATTAATGCATTAGCAAAGTTTTTAATGAATTAGAAGAAGGGTCAAACCACTTTTGTTTATTTAATCCTCCTTGGGGATTTTAACATACATTTGTGTCAGCTAAATTGCCAGTATAGGCGAAAAATAGATATAGATTACTTGCCCTATTCACATTTTGAACATTCAACAAAGGGGGCTGCTCTAGAAGAACTTTTGTCTGATGTTGATTTAGCTGAGCCGGAGTTTTCTGACACCAATGACCGGGTAGCAAAATATAGTGCTAGGGACAGTAATACTATTATAGATTTTATATTTGTTTCACCAGGCATGCTGCAAAATGTCATTTTTTATAACGCAATACAAGCTACATTTAGTGATCATAATCCAGTAGTATTGGAATTGCGCAATAACAACCCATATTTACTTACTGAAAATATAAATACAGTACCTCCCTTGGAGTTAATCGTCCAGGATCAGGGGAGACGGCTAAAATGGAGTAAAATTTTCCCAGAGGTTTTTCACACCACACTAAGGGCATTATGTAGGTGGCCTGGCATTTACCACTTCATAAATACCGAATCATACCGATTCGGTATTTATGAAGTGGTAAATGCTATGTAGGTATTTATGCGGTAAAAATTACCGATTCGTAGAAATTCGGTAATTACCGAATCGGTATTTACCGATACGGTAATGAGGCATACCTTCCCATTGATGGGAAGGTATGCCTCATTACCGATTCGGTAAATACCGATTCGGTAATGGGGGAGCACATGCAAGGGTGGCAGGGTGTCACATTGACACCCTGTTGCACCCCTGATTCGGCCATGTGTGAACATGTGGCGCACATACATGCCCTAAGGGCATGTATGTCTGCCACATTGCTCACTTAAACGTGCACAAAAATGCTTTTTCACACCTATTCGTCATTTACCACCAACCTTTAGTTGGTGGTAAATAACGAATCCCCACACCCACCACACACTCCCCCTACATCTCATTTGATGATTCGGTATTTACCGAATCGGTAAAATTACCGATTCGGTAATTTTACCGATTCGGTAAATACCGAATCATGAAATGATCCCCCTACATCTCAAAAGCCTAAATACCGGTCGGTAACGGTATATTTACCGAAAATCGGCCGTTACCGACCGGTATTAGGCTTCCTACATGAGGCCCTAAGTGAGAAGGTGGGCAAGGAAATTAATATCTGTTTAGATCCGCTAGGGCTGGGTGGGGATATTATCTCCTCATTTGATTTAATTTGCCAGCAAGTGGCTGTGGACCTAACATGTAAGACAACACATAAGGAGCAAAAACCACACGGGTGGTTTGATTCAAAGTGCTCCAAAGCCCACAGAGATTTATTGGTGGAACTAAAAAAGATACCCAGAGATAACGAGGAAGTGTCTATCAAAAAAACTACCTGAACGAGTCAGGTAGACAGGAACCTAACTGGGAGAAACAAAAGGTGTAGGAAACAATTTGATCCTTAAAGACACCGTTATCAGAAAGAAAGGGAAGTATTATCTCTTTCTATAGTCCCCTCACTCACCAGGGTTTCCCCACGGTGACATGCTTCATCATAGGGGTCCTCCCAGTCCTCTACGGACTGAGGCGTGCTACGACTTGCGGTGTTACGTAGGAGCACTAGAAATTTTGTAAACTATGTGTAGTGCAAGTGAAGTAGTGGTGGAGTGGGAAAATTAAAATAATCAGCTAGTGGGCTACAAAATAAACTTTATTGGTGCTCTAAGCTGAAAAAATTAAAAACGGGGTAATATGACAAGGGACCACCTCTGTTTCTCTGACGTCCTCCTCTTGATCGTCTGTTCCGATTATTGGGGTTATAGTTTCTGCTAGTATCGGATACATCCGAACCTGTGTCTGAGCCATCGCTGTCAGTATTATAACCTGGATTGCGATTAGTGGGGACGTAATCATCTCTGGTGTAAGGGTAAACCTTTTCTAGGGAGAAATTCTGCTGATCTCCTTTAGATGTACGAGATCTCCGCATCCCCTCCAGTGACCATGAGGCACAGTGTTGCTTTTTCTTAAGTATGTTACATGTTTTATGTTGTATGTTATTGTGTGTATGTAGTCAGACCTAATAATTTATTTAATTTCAGCACACTTTTTCCATCACCACGCCGGCATGGAGTGAATAATTGCATCTCCTCTGTCTTTCACTTAGCGGCACGTCAGTCATGGAAATGTGCATCCACCTGTGTGTAGTGTGCTCACAACTTTAGCGACAATTACGTATTACACTATGCATATATATATATATTTGTTTTTCCTCGCAATTAACTGTGATTTTGTACTTTACAGATCAGTGTGCTAACGTACATTACGTATGTATATTTTTTTAAAAAACGCATGCCTTACTATTGTGGCATCACACTTATTTCACCCTATTAAGGTTGACTAGGAGTGGCAAGTTTCTCGACACTGGGCTGGTCCCAGTGTAGTCCTGACGAAGAGCTGGGGAGCTCGAAACTAGTTGACTTCAAGATATGCTAGGCACACCTTTCCATTATAGTTAGGGTCCCTTGTCATATTACCCCGTTTTTAATTTTTTCAGCTTAGAGCACCAATAAAGTTTATTTTGTAGCCCACTAGCTGATTATTTTAATTTTCCCACTCCACCACTACTTCACTTGCACTACACATAGTTTACAAAATTTCTAGTGCTCCTACGTAACACCGCAAGTCGTAGCACGCCTCAGTCCGTAGAGGACTGGGAGGACCCCTATGATGAAGCATGTCACCGTGGGGAAACCCTGGTGAGTGAGGGGACTATAGAAAGAGATAATACTTCCCTTTCTTTCTGATAACGGTGTCTTTAAGGATCAAATTGTTTCCTACACCTTTTGTTTCTCCCAGTTAGGTTCCTGTCTACCTGACTCGTTCAGGTAGTTTTTTTGATAGATATATTTTTGGAGGGTGAACCTAACTTTTACCTCTACTTTCCCCTTATTTCTGGATAAATAACGAGGAAGTGACCAGGTTAAGAAAACATTATAAAATGACTGTTGAGTCTCGGAAGAATGATATAAAAAAAATGCATGGGACTCATTATAGGACAAGGCTACCCTGAGGGACAGTTCCAAATTCTGGGAAATCATCAATTCTCCACTTTTTAATGATAAGGAAAATACCCCGCTAGAACTAAACATATCAGAACGAGAATGGCTAGACCATTTCGAGAAAATTTATGGCAGTAACTTCCCGGTAGATGTTTTTGTTCCTATAGTGAGCGAGCAATTGGACTCTCCATTGAGATTTACAATCAAAGAAGTACAAAAGGCCATAGAGGACACGGTTGGTCATAAGGCCCCTGGCCCAGATGGGGTGCCAGCTGACATGTTTAAAGCACACCCTAAAATATGGTCAATAGTTCTCACTAATGTTTTTAATATGGCCTGTACTGATAATAGCAGATTGCCTATGTCTTGGTCATGGGCTATTATAGTCCCGATTTTTAAGAAGGGCCAGAGGGGGGACCCAAGATGCTATCGGCCTATATCATTACTGGACTCGTCATTTAAAATACTAGGGAAGGTTATTCTGGCTAAGATCTCTCCATGGGCATCTAATAACGACATCTTGTGTAATGCACAGTATGGTTTTAGAACCGGACGAGGCACCGAAGATCAGTGCCTGAATTTACATCTAATAGTTAGCAAATATACTGTCGCAACAAAAGGGGCT
Source organism: Triturus cristatus (assembly GCF_964204655.1). NCBI lineage: Eukaryota > Metazoa > Chordata > Amphibia > Caudata > Salamandridae > Triturus > Triturus cristatus. The sequence goes on from NC_140590.1 coordinate 1,579,825,290, forward strand.
ATCTACCTGGCTTTTATGGACTTGTCCACAGCTTTTGACCTAGTTAATATGTCAAAGCTGTGGACAATGCTCCTGGAGCTGGGTTTAGATCGGGCCCTGGTGAACTTCCTGGCAGAGCTCCATAGAGATCTGACAGCGGTCATTCGTATGACACAAGACGGGAAGTGTACCGCTGGTCTTAAGTCCGGCAGGGGAGTGCGCCAGGGGTGCATCCTGGCCCCAATGCTATTTTCTCTATACATAAACTCACTAGGTCCTACCTTGGCGGCTGCATCCATTGATGTCCCGCGCATGGGGGGAACCCCAGTGCCTGTTTTATTATACGCTGATGACACGGTGCTGCTGTCAAGGACCCCTGTGGGTTTACAACATCTACTAAATTCCTTTGGGGACTTTATGCAAAATCTGGACCTCGTGACAAATGTAGAGAAATCGCATGTTATGGCCATAGGGAAAGGTAGGAACAACAAGAAAACTCTCTCTTGTAATGGCTCAGTAATAACGAGAGTGAAAGTGTTCACCTATCTTGGCGTAGTGTTTGACGACACAGGGTCCTGGGCACCCCAAGTCGCTAATAAAGTAGTAGCCGTGAAAAGATCATCGGCGGCTATATTAGGCTTCGCGAAAAGATTGGGTGGCAAACCAGCTGAGGCCATATTTACGATCTATAGATCAAAAACTCTAGGCATAGCAAGGTATGGGGCAGCAATCTGGGGCTATAAAGATCTAGCCCCGATACAGAGAGAAGAAAATTATTTCGAAGCTGCCCAAGCATCAAGCTCAGGGAGAGACAGAGGGGGGCTTATGTTCCTAATTTCTGTGAAACATACGAGAACTGCAAAAATCCTAAGCTCCACATCCCCTAACTTTCTAGTCTTGGAATTTACTTTGCCAAATAAGCATAAAATCTTGTATGTTAATTTCTATAATGCCCCATATGGTACGCATTGTAATGAAAACATTAATGCATTAGCAAAGTTTTTAATGAATTAGAAGAAGGGTCAAACCACTTTTGTTTATTTAATCCTCCTTGGGGATTTTAACATACATTTGTGTCAGCTAAATTGCCAGTATAGGCGAAAAATAGATATAGATTACTTGCCCTATTCACATTTTGAACATTCAACAAAGGGGGCTGCTCTAGAAGAACTTTTGTCTGATGTTGATTTAGCTGAGCCGGAGTTTTCTGACACCAATGACCGGGTAGCAAAATATAGTGCTAGGGACAGTAATACTATTATAGATTTTATATTTGTTTCACCAGGCATGCTGCAAAATGTCATTTTTTATAACGCAATACAAGCTACATTTAGTGATCATAATCCAGTAGTATTGGAATTGCGCAATAACAACCCATATTTACTTACTGAAAATATAAATACAGTACCTCCCTTGGAGTTAATCGTCCAGGATCAGGGGAGACGGCTAAAATGGAGTAAAATTTTCCCAGAGGTTTTTCACACCACACTAAGGGCATTATGTAGGTGGCCTGGCATTTACCACTTCATAAATACCGAATCATACCGATTCGGTATTTATGAAGTGGTAAATGCTATGTAGGTATTTATGCGGTAAAAATTACCGATTCGTAGAAATTCGGTAATTACCGAATCGGTATTTACCGATACGGTAATGAGGCATACCTTCCCATTGATGGGAAGGTATGCCTCATTACCGATTCGGTAAATACCGATTCGGTAATGGGGGAGCACATGCAAGGGTGGCAGGGTGTCACATTGACACCCTGTTGCACCCCTGATTCGGCCATGTGTGAACATGTGGCGCACATACATGCCCTAAGGGCATGTATGTCTGCCACATTGCTCACTTAAACGTGCACAAAAATGCTTTTTCACACCTATTCGTCATTTACCACCAACCTTTAGTTGGTGGTAAATAACGAATCCCCACACCCACCACACACTCCCCCTACATCTCATTTGATGATTCGGTATTTACCGAATCGGTAAAATTACCGATTCGGTAATTTTACCGATTCGGTAAATACCGAATCATGAAATGATCCCCCTACATCTCAAAAGCCTAAATACCGGTCGGTAACGGTATATTTACCGAAAATCGGCCGTTACCGACCGGTATTAGGCTTCCTACATGAGGCCCTAAGTGAGAAGGTGGGCAAGGAAATTAATATCTGTTTAGATCCGCTAGGGCTGGGTGGGGATATTATCTCCTCATTTGATTTAATTTGCCAGCAAGTGGCTGTGGACCTAACATGTAAGACAACACATAAGGAGCAAAAACCACACGGGTGGTTTGATTCAAAGTGCTCCAAAGCCCACAGAGATTTATTGGTGGAACTAAAAAAGATACCCAGAGATAACGAGGAAGTGTCTATCAAAAAAACTACCTGAACGAGTCAGGTAGACAGGAACCTAACTGGGAGAAACAAAAGGTGTAGGAAACAATTTGATCCTTAAAGACACCGTTATCAGAAAGAAAGGGAAGTATTATCTCTTTCTATAGTCCCCTCACTCACCAGGGTTTCCCCACGGTGACATGCTTCATCATAGGGGTCCTCCCAGTCCTCTACGGACTGAGGCGTGCTACGACTTGCGGTGTTACGTAGGAGCACTAGAAATTTTGTAAACTATGTGTAGTGCAAGTGAAGTAGTGGTGGAGTGGGAAAATTAAAATAATCAGCTAGTGGGCTACAAAATAAACTTTATTGGTGCTCTAAGCTGAAAAAATTAAAAACGGGGTAATATGACAAGGGACCACCTCTGTTTCTCTGACGTCCTCCTCTTGATCGTCTGTTCCGATTATTGGGGTTATAGTTTCTGCTAGTATCGGATACATCCGAACCTGTGTCTGAGCCATCGCTGTCAGTATTATAACCTGGATTGCGATTAGTGGGGACGTAATCATCTCTGGTGTAAGGGTAAACCTTTTCTAGGGAGAAATTCTGCTGATCTCCTTTAGATGTACGAGATCTCCGCATCCCCTCCAGTGACCATGAGGCACAGTGTTGCTTTTTCTTAAGTATGTTACATGTTTTATGTTGTATGTTATTGTGTGTATGTAGTCAGACCTAATAATTTATTTAATTTCAGCACACTTTTTCCATCACCACGCCGGCATGGAGTGAATAATTGCATCTCCTCTGTCTTTCACTTAGCGGCACGTCAGTCATGGAAATGTGCATCCACCTGTGTGTAGTGTGCTCACAACTTTAGCGACAATTACGTATTACACTATGCATATATATATATATTTGTTTTTCCTCGCAATTAACTGTGATTTTGTACTTTACAGATCAGTGTGCTAACGTACATTACGTATGTATATTTTTTTAAAAAACGCATGCCTTACTATTGTGGCATCACACTTATTTCACCCTATTAAGGTTGACTAGGAGTGGCAAGTTTCTCGACACTGGGCTGGTCCCAGTGTAGTCCTGACGAAGAGCTGGGGAGCTCGAAACTAGTTGACTTCAAGATATGCTAGGCACACCTTTCCATTATAGTTAGGGTCCCTTGTCATATTACCCCGTTTTTAATTTTTTCAGCTTAGAGCACCAATAAAGTTTATTTTGTAGCCCACTAGCTGATTATTTTAATTTTCCCACTCCACCACTACTTCACTTGCACTACACATAGTTTACAAAATTTCTAGTGCTCCTACGTAACACCGCAAGTCGTAGCACGCCTCAGTCCTTAGAGGACTGGGAGGACCCCTATGATGAAGCATGTCACCGTGGGGAAACCCTGGTGAGTGAGGGGACTATAGAAAGAGATAATACTTCCCTTTCTTTCTGATAACGGTGTCTTTAAGGATCAAATTGTTTCCTACACCTTTTGTTTCTCCCAGTTAGGTTCCTGTCTACCTGACTCGTTCAGGTAGTTTTTTTGATAGATATATTTTTGGAGGGTGAACCTAACTTTTACCTCTACTTTCCCCTTATTTCTGGATAAATAACGAGGAAGTGACCATGTTAAGAAAACATTATAAAATGACTGTTGAGTCTCGGAAGAATGATATAAAAAAAAATGCATGGGACTCATTATAGGACAAGGCTACCCTGAGGGACAGTTCCAAATTCTGGGAAATCATCAATTCTCCACTTTTTAATGATAAGGAAAATACCCCGCTAGAACTAAACATATCAGAACGAGAATGGCTAGACCATTTCGAGAAAATTTATGGCAGTAACCTCCCGGTAGATGTTTTTGTTCCTATAGTGAGCGAGCAATTGGACTCTCCATTGAGATTTACAATCAAAGAAGTACAAAAGGCCATAGAGGACACGGTTGGTCATAAGGCCCCTGGCCCAGATGGGGTGCCAGCTGACATGTTTAAAGCACACCCTAAAATATGGTCAATAGTTCTCACTAATGTTTTTAATATGGCCTGTACTGATAATAGCAGATTGCCTATGTCTTGGTCACGGGCTATTATAGTCCCGATTTTTAAGAAGGGCCAGAGGGGGGACCCAAGATGCTATCGGCCTATATCATTACTGGACTCGTCATTTAAAATACTAGGGAAGGTTATTCTGGCTAAGATCTCTCCATGGGCATCTAATAACGACATCTTGTGTAATGCACAGTATGGTTTTAGAACCGGACGAGGCACCGAAGATCAGTGCCTGAATTTACATCTAATAGTTAGCAAATATACTGTCGCAACAAAAGGGGCAATCTACCTGGCTTTTATGGACTTGTCCACAGCTTTTGACCTAGTTAATATGTCAAAGCTGTGGACAATGCTCCTGGAGCTGGGTTTAGATCGGGCCCTGGTGAACTTCCTGGCAGAGCTCCATAGAGATCTGACAGCGGTCATTCGTATGACACAAGACGGGAAGTGTACCGCTGGTCTTAAGTCCGGCAGGGGAGTGCGCCAGGGGTGCATCCTGGCCCCAATGCTATTTTCTCTATACATAAACTCACTAGGTCCTACCTTGGCGGCTGCATCCATTGATGTCCCGCGCATGGGGGGAACCCCAGTGCCTGTTTTATTATACGCTGATGACACGGTGCTGCTGTCAAGGACCCCTGTGGGTTTACAACATCTACTAAATTCCTTTGGGGACTTTATGCAAAATCTGGACCTCGTGACAAATGTAGAGAAATCGCATGTTATGGCCATAGGGAAAGGTAGGAACAACATGAAAACTCTCTCTTGTAATGGCTCAGTAATAACGAGAGTGAAAGTGTTCACCTATCTTGGCGTAGTGTTTGACGACACAGGGTCCTGGGCACCCCAAGTCGCTAATAAAGTAGTAGCCGTGAAAAGATCATCGGCGGCTATATTAGGCTTCGCGAAAAGATTGGGTGGCAAACCAGCTGAGGCCATATTGACGATCTATAGATCAAAAACTCTAGGCATAGCAAGGTATGGGGCAGCAATCTGGGGCTATAAAGATCTAGACTCGATACAGAGAGAAGAATATAAATTTCTGCGATCTCTCCTGGGTCTCCCCCAATCCAGATCATCCTTTGAAGCTCACTTGGAGCTAGGGTTAGGGTACATTACAGACATGTTAAATATGGCGCCGCTTTTATTATGGATCAGAACTTGGCTGAACCCCAATCTTACACTAAACCACAAGATTATTAGTGATTGTATGGGGCGGGACAGAGTGGCGGATATTCAGTGGTTGACATTTATTAAAACATCAGCAGTACATCTGGGTCGCCCTGAACTATATTTGAAACCGGAAAATCTGACCAAGGAAGATATTATTTGGGTAAAAACTCATTTTATAAAATTGCGAGAATTAGAACGAGAAGCAAAGGAAATTATTAAGCCAACAGTAAGGTCACACTATTTGTTGATCTTGTCATTGTCAATTCAACCTTACTTGACTACTGTTACCAGATCCTATCATTGGTGGCTTTTAACAAAATTTAGATTTAATCAGGCACATTTTCTGTTGGGTATTTACGATAAATGGTGCACCCCAAAGGAGAACATGCCATGTGAATGTGACAATTTTTCTTATCAGGATCAGATACATTTTGTGTTTTTCTGTTCTTTCTTTCTGGAAAGCAGGAAAAAGTTCATTAACACTGTTAAGGGAAAAGGGGTTTGTACAGCTTAAACCCGCACTGTATTATCTACAACTAATGGAGACCCCTTTAGTGATGTTTGGTGTAGCCAATTTTTTGATTGCATCAATCCGTGCTAGAGGGAAGCGACTCCGGATGAATGCAGGAGCTGTCACTGCAAATGTTCATTTTAGTTCAAATAATATGACATATTACAACTTCCATGTAATATATGAAATATCACTGTTATGAACCATGAAATATCTGGTACCATAAATTTTTTGTGTATATTTGTGTTGATCCATATGTATATGCCACTGACTTTTTATATACTTAAAAAAAAAAATTATTTGTATGATATGTTCTGGAATTTTTTAACATTATGTATTTGTATAGTATACTTTTATGATTTTTAAATAATCGAATAAAGTGTTTTGACTTGACTTGAAGACTGCAGATAATGAGGAGCATCATTGATTAACACTTTTTATATCAATCCATGATGACTATGGGTCCACCTTGTATGGAAAATGAGTGTCAGACAAGAATGCTAAGACGACTGCAGAATGTTGCACTTAGGATGCTGATGTGAGTCTTTCAATTCAAGTCACAGAGTTCATCTTGTCCAGTCTGTACTGTTCATGTTATTTCCCATGACAGGTGTACATTTTTGGCTTTGAATTTTGGTTGGCTGATTTGCCAGAGGTCTGGAATTTAGAGCTTCAAGTCCTTCTATGCTCTGTGCCTAAACAGATAAAGGGTATTAGAGGCAGCCACGGGTGATCGCACAATGGTGCCGCCAAACTAGAAGTGTAAAGTTTAAGGGCCTGATTAAGATCTTGGTGCACAGATTACTCCATCACAATGGTGACGGATATCCCGTCAGCCAAAATATTTATCCCATTATATCCTTTGGGATTTATATTTAGGCGGATGGGATATTCGTCACCATTGTAATGGAGTAACCCATATTTAGATCAGGCCATAAGTCTTGCCAACTTGGGATGCCCATTGTAGCATGTGAAAAGGTTGCCAGGAAATTATCCAACTATGCACCCAGGATCTGGAATAATATTTCTGCATCCATCAAGAGTGCCCCAACCCTGCTCCAATTTATGAAAGAAATAATGACTCACCTCTTTAAAGATACTACCTCACAACCAATGATCCCTCTAATTATTTTCCTCTATGTGCGACAATAAAGGTGCTAAGTAGCTAAGGCTGTGTTCACTGAAGAAAAGCAGCAACTTAGTTTCTAGCATGAATGGATCAAAAGGTACTAAGACCGTAACTACCTGTATTGCTGCGAAGTGGAAGACCCTTCGCAAAGGTTAAATGGTCACCTTTCTGTTGCTAATTGTTGTATTTGTGTGTTAAATTAGAACTAATGGGGGGCAACATTTACCCAGACAGTGTGTGAAAATGCCAAAAAATTATAGTAATACTATCACAAAATATGCCACAGTACACCGCATAATTTGCATTTTCTTGTCGCATAATTTGGTCCTCCCCAACGCAAAATTCCAGGAGCTCTGACTATGATAAAAAGTACAGGTGGGCGAGTCAACAAATTAACAGGGACAGCTGAGCCAAGGATCTGCTCTAGCTCTTAAGAGCCCCTGCACAATCCGAGTCTTGAAAATATGTAGCATGTCAATCATGCAGCACAGATCATGTAAGAATATGGAAAGGTGTTTTCAAAATTCAAAAATTCAAATGTGGAATCGTTTCACCTTAGTCAGGGCCACCAGAATTATTTGATTCTGTGGCAGTAGCTTTTTTCTCATAATTATGGATTTGCTGTACTTGCCACTTAATCCATTGTCTGCTGCATAATCTGAAGATTTTGACAAAAAAAAAATGTTTCTAGGTCAAAAGGATCAAAAGTTACTAAAAATGTGGCCACATATGTGTGCAGGCAGTGAAAAGTCTTTAGCAATTGTTAACTGGTCATTTTTCAGTTATTTCTGCATTTGGTTGTTAAACTGGTAGTAATGAGGTAAAATCTGTGCATGTGTAAAAATTACAAAACAATGAAGTAATACAATCAAAAAATGTACTGCATTATGGCAGGTGATTTGCCTTTTCTTGCCGCTTAATTTAGTCAACCCTGCAGCATTATTTGGTGCTCCCTTGCAGCATAATTCTACTGGCCCTGACCTCAGTACATCAAATTGTGTGCTGAAGGATTTATTAAAAGTAATTTTTTAAGCTGAACTGAAAAACATCCTGAATTTGTGATTTTTTTGCAGTTTTATGTAGCAAACACAATCAGAAAGTATTGGAGCGCTTTACCTGAGCATCAGACTGCAGCATGTTTTCCCAGTTCCAAAGTCAGCAGCTCTGGAAGTAATTTACATGCTCACCCTCTCTTTGCCATATGAAACACAATCACATGTTTATTTCACACTGCCTGCTGCCTGTCTCATAAAATGCTCAGAACTGAAATGAAAGAAACAGCCCCTTTCGTCACTCATGCATTTCCTGGGCCTCCTGGTGCGCCTGCCACGAAAAGAGAAAAGGGGAGTTTCGCACCTCCCTTTAATCTCTATCAAGTCAATGAATGAAGCGCGCGCTCCTGAGAGAGTCTGAGCGCTCAAGGTAGAAAGCTGTGCGTGCACGCGTGCAGCATACAGGAAACATAGCTCACAACACTGTAACACCTGACTTTCACTCTTACAAACCATCTATCCATCCAATCATGCTTTGGCTATATCTTTTGACACTTTCTTTCAGCTAGGTTTGTTCTGTGTGAATACCAAATACATCCAAGCATTCAAGGACTAATAGTTTCTGAGTATCAAATATGGAGGAGCACTGCTAACAGTGTGGCTGGCAGGAGCAATGTTTCCAACTTTACTATCCTAGTCATTACTGCAATAAATCAACAACCAGTGAGATTTAGATGGGAAGGGTGACATAAGGGATTACTAGATGCTTAAAACTGCACCTAGGGAAAATAAATGACATAGGCAGGTAGCCTTTAGTGTCACACCATCACTTTTATCTATAACTTCCCTCCACCATGCACTTAAACTCCAAACTATCTTGAGTATCACTTGTAGCACCAAGATCAGCATATGGGTGGCCAACTGCAGTAGAAAAGCACAGTGCTCAGGGTCTCAGCGATAGAAGCTGCAAAAACACACTACTAGCAATAAAAAAGCTTATACATTTCTCAACTAACATTAACCTCCAAAGTTTTGCTCTACTGCTACGACTGTAGCCAGAAGTAGAATTACGTGAATATTATGTGGAATGCTTCCTATAAGTGTGGTTCGGATTGTTAATTCCACCATTTTTATTTTTTATGAACCTTCTGGATCAAGTTGTTTTGTTAAAGATACGGGGTACATTTCCCTGATTCCTTCTTGGTGTTTCTGTTTCCTGTTTAAAACTTTTGAGTTAAGCTTGTCAACATTTAGGACACAGTTCCCTGATCCTTTGCCAGGATTGATTGATGGTGATTCTTTTAGCTTTTGCTATGAGTGGAGGTTATAGTTCTCTGAGTCTTTCTCAAGCCTGAGTCTTAGGGCCTGATTTAGACCTTGGCAGACAGGCTACTCCATCACAACGGTGATGGATAGCCCTTCCGTCGAAATATAAATCCCATAGGATATAATAATGATACCCATCACCATTTTGACAGAGTAAATCATCCGCCAAGATATAAATCAGGCCCTTAATCTTTACAATGGGGTATCGCATGTGGCATTGCTAATCTTATGGTTTTTTGTCTTTAAATGTTTGCAGACTGTATATCTGGAGACCGGTGTCACCAAGATAAATTGAAAGGCTGACTGTGCCCCAGGAAAACAAGGTCAGGAGAACAAGCAGTTGAGGATCCATCCTAGAAAGAATTCTTTACTAAGAGAAAGGTTGGGGTCCTTGACGGTGGTTTAAATTGTAAACATGCTGAATGGCCACCTTTTTTTCCTGTGAAATCATACTGTGAATGAGATCATGTGAGAAACCTTTACCACTATCAACACTGGCCTGGAGGATCTGTTCCCAACCAGGAATAGCTTCAACAACATGGGGATGGGAGCTGCATCTGGCAGGTGGTCAAAGGAATATCAGCCTCTAAATGCATGGTGGATCAGGATCAGATTAGAAACTAAAATCAATCCTGACAAAAATGTTCAAGACATCCCCACACTGCAGGAGAACATGACCAGTTATCTACCATGCTTGACAGACAATTGCAATTTATTTTGCACAAACAAATCCCCAAAGTCGATTTCTGCATTAAAAAAAAATGTGATGGCCCTGATGTGCTGGTGTTTCTTTCAGCATGTGAAGGTCATGTCTCTTATTTCTCTTCTGGTCTGTAAATGGAAAATTGCACTGGCCAAGGGCAACTCCAAATAGGGTGGACCTTCTGACATACATTGCATGATGGAGCCATGAGAGATGGGCTGTCAAGTCAAAGTTTCTGCCTTTGGATCCAGCTGAGGTTCCTTCTGCAGAAAACAGACTTCACTCACCTCCAAAAGGAGCAGGCATACTGCAAGTTTAGCAAATGTTCCACATCTGGAAAAATCTCAATGGCCCCCTCTGTAGTTACAGTAAAAATGGATCTCCTGGATCTACTTATCACCAATTACATTTTCAACATGGTTATAACATTTCCACGGTTAATTTGTGGTTCCATTCAACTTATCATAGTTTGCAAAGGATATAGAGTTTAACATAAAAAGATGCTACTTGGAACCATCTCTTGGTTATGACATTTATTTTGGTATTAACATTTGGATTCACATTGAGAGTGCATGCAAGGTAAATGCTGGTGCTGTGCCGACAGTGTACAATGACACAATGGATGGTGGAGAGCAATAAAGAAGGGGTTCACAATGAAAAGAATGGAGGCAAATCATCAAAGCTGACTACAGTTTACATGGAGTAATCTTAGGGAAGAGATTTTCAAATAAGATATTGCAATTCATTCCAACAATTCAGTCCACTGAGCATGTATTCAAACCTTGGAACTCTTGTGCTAGATTCCATGGGTCATAAGCATGACAACATAACAGGCACTGTCATTTCTGCAACCTCTTCATCTCTTGTGTTGCCATCAAATTCATGAGAAATCTTTGCTGTGGAAAACCTCAGCAATTAATGATCTTGTCACTGGGTCTTGTCCCAAAATGCTATACATAAAGAGGCTGGGGGAAAGAACCCTGCACAGGTCATGCCACATGAAAAGGTGAACGTGACATTGATGTTAAATGAATACTGGAGAAACACTGCTGTTGCAATGTAATACCGAATTCTGTATGAGGAATACAAAGTAGCCCTGTCACTCATGGGACTGTTTAAAAGGACAATGTTATTTTGTAAATGTGCTGTAACTGTCACTCTGGTGAGCATAGACTAAATAGGAAGAAGACATGAAGGATACTTTTACCAGCCTACTAATAAAATATAGCATGTGCTTTTAGATTCCATGTTTTTCCTAGTTGCCCCTAGCTCAGGGTGTATCCTTGATGTATATACATGTAATTTAAACATACACCTAGAACTTATGCCATCACAACCAATTAAGTAACTTTGGATCAAAACACACAGTTCAAAGGTAAACCTAAATTCCTTGGACTTAGTTTCAGAAAATGAAATATATTTGGACTGAGCTCAGCTGTCAACTCAAACGAGCATACATATTTCTGTCGGGCATCATAACCCATTATACCTTTTGTTGGTTCTGCCTTCCAGCGAACAGGGTTGCTAGAAAATGCATAGAGACGGTGAATTAGGGATATCTGTGAATGAATAAAGAGGGCAATACCTTCTCCACTCATACAAAAAGGCCCAGCAAATCGAACAGAGCCAGAAACTCTGGGTTGAGTGATCCAAGTGTTGGCAGCTGGAAATGTTCTCTATACAGCAGGGTCTTACCAAAGAGAACCACATTTATACAGGCATCTTATATTGCTCTATAGCTATATAGCTTAATCAGAAATTCATAATTTTGGATTAAGATTTATTGACCTCGCTAATATTTTGATATCACAAAACATGTACCCAGGAAAGTAAGTCCATCACTCTGGAAACCCAGGTTTTGTGTATGTAGTGGATAGACCTTGCCACAAATGTTGGACTGATTTCATCTTTTAAAATATCCTGCATGACCCACAGCAAAATGAGATAATGCTTTCCTGCGTGCTTGCTTTACTTGATTATTGCAGAGTTATGCTCTCAAACTCTCATCTGCATGTTGCTCTAGACTTTTGCTCCAGCTGAACTCTGGCCTAATATGATGCACAGTTTAGCCTGGGAAATGTGCTTGCTCCTGTAGAAACTGGAGGGTGCAGGTGGTCAAACGAAAAAGAAGTTGTTTCCTGCTTGGAAAAATTCCAATAGAGCAGCTGGAATTGGGCATCTCACATGAACCTCAAATTAGAGTTGTGGGCATACTTAGGGGCATATCAGCAACAACCGGTGATAATTAACGCTAAGCGCACTTTGCACTAGGATAATTATTGCCGGCTAACGTGGATTGTTATCGCTGAGATAGCGTGCTATTAGCAACGCTTATCTCAAAAGCGATAAAGATCCTAGCGCTAACTGCCAAACGTGAGATTATCACTGGAAACCCAGCGATAATCTCACGAAGTTTGGCGTTAGCTTGATGATAGGGCCTCACATACTTAGCCATGATATCCACCTTCCATAGGATCTCATGGCTAAGTCAGTCCTGAAGCAGGCGTAAGAAAAGTAACGATAACAGGGGTTATCGCTACTTTTCTTGCATCTATGACTCATAGCGTGGGGCTTGATGATAGGAGAAATGTCGCTCAGCGACATTTCTCCAGTCATGTCAGTAACGCCCACTTTGCATCTCATTAGAGATGCAAAGCTGGGCGTTAAGAATCTGGGCGCTAATGCAAGGTTTCACGAGATTGCGTGACCTTGCTAATTAGGCGATAAAATTATCGCCGCTTTTCGCCCGAAAACGGATGCAAGAGCGGAGATAATTTTATATCGCCTCGTTGCTGATATGCCCCTTTATTTGTAAAGACATTAGTACCAGGGCCTCCGCAAGGAGTCTACTGCGGCTTGCACTACACATTGCCCCTCCCAGCGCTGCTAATGGCACACCTACAAGTGTGACAAATCACCCTAATCCAGGCCCTCAAAGCTAAAAGAATGGATTGGACATCAATAAATGGTCATTTTAATGTATATTGAATCAATAAACAACTGTTCTTGTGCTCATCTTTAAATCAGACAAACAGCGCTACCGTGTAGCAGACTGTTACAAGCACCAGTGTTGACAATTAAGTGCTGGTGCCAAACTGGAAATCACCGGCTCAAATTAAGCACTGGTTGTGGGAACCCTCATGCAACTAGGAAAATGTACTCAAGTCTGAGGAATAAGTCTAGTAGATCTGAGGATTTCTTGTCCCGGTAATTGTGCCACTATAAGTTGAAACATTTTAGAATGTGTAAAATTAATTTATGGAAAACTAGGAAACATTGGCAATTCTATCAGCAAAAGAAATGATCTTGCGGACTTCATGTTTTTGGTTTATCTTGCTCTGAGCTTTTAATGGGGGGAATTGGATACTGCAGCAGGACACAACTGTCAAAAGGTAAAAATATTCAACAAGCCCAAACCACCAGCTTCTAACAATCCATTAACACTCAGTGGTCAACCAAGGACAATCCCTATGTGACAGCTGCATATAAGACACTTAGGGGGTGATTACGATGGCGCAACGATCGCCACCGCCGTGCCGGCGGTGGCAACCATCACGCCATTGTAACCTGATTTACCAACCACCATATTACGATGGCGGTGGGTATCGCGGCCGGTGGAAAGTCCGTCCACAGCTTTTCCGCCGGTCAGCAATCGTTACGATTGGCAGCCGGGCGGAGCGGAGGCCCATATATTGGTGGCGGTGCCTAGCAGGCACCACCATCCATATTATGAAGTTTGGGATTCCATGGCGGGGACTTGCTATGTGGGCCCACTGCGAGCCCCCGGGTGGTGGGAGCACACTTGGGGGATACCTATGGTACCCCCTACATGTCCATACACAAGGTGGCAGGCACTGTGCGGTGCCTGCCACCTTGTGCTTGGAAATGCACAACATGGCATTTTATCATTGCGGCGGGTGCTGCAGCCAGCAGCAACCGCCGCAATGTTAAAATGCTAGATGCGACCGCCACGGCATCATGATCAGAGGTGCAGGACCGCCGCATGGCAGGCGGGCGGTCCCATTCCCGCTAGGTTGGCGGGCGGACTCAGGTCCGCCCATCATCCTAATAGGACCCTTAGACCTTTTGTCATCTTTTTGCATTCACAATGGATAACCTTTAAATCATGGAAAATATTTTAGGGTTGTCTGTGACATGTGAGCTTTCATAACACTGCAAATTGTGCAATAAAACTTGATCCCACACGATTGATACCCTAAAACTCAACAAAAACTCATAAGTACATTGATATATTGCTTGTAAATGGTGTTGATTGATACGTTTGTTTAAATTTAAGTCAGGTCCTATTTTTTGCTGTTGGGGTAGTGGAAGCACTGAGTGTGTATAAAGGGAATGATGAAAAAAAGTGGTAATTTGTTAAATATACCAGTAGCGGCAAGTGTGGTTACAGAGTGGTGAGCGGAGGGTGTGTGGGGGCTACGAACGGGCAAGACATTTATTTTTATTTTATTTTTAAAAACACGTACCTGCCACATAGCCGCATGGCGCCCCTCTCTTCTGCAGGCACAGGGCCCTAGAGTGCACTGCCGCCAATCCTGATGCTTCTTTCATGCTGCTGAAAGCAGCACAAGGATTGGCCGGAACACCGATGATTTGTGCTCTCAGTTAGACTGGAAGCCTGTGCCTGCTCTCTCCAACCCTCTTTTTAAACAACAAGGGGGACCCAAATGAAGTCTGCCTGGGACCTTGGGAATCAGTTATTCTAAGCAACAATGGTCCCTAGGAAAGGGTGAACAAAACTGATAAATACAGACCCAGTCAGTGCTGTATTAGTTAAACGTGTCCAGCCAGACAGAGGTTCAATGGTTAATTTTTCAGCAATTCTTGGAGATATGTACAAGACAATATACTGAGAGTGGGACACAAGCCTGCATTCCACTACAGAAATGTAGAAACATACAAAACAAATAGTCTGGGAAACATTTAAGCAAGGCTCAGGCAACGCCCACGGTTTGTTCTCAGGAGAAAACTTTGCAGTTATAGGTAAACAAATCGCAAGGAACACCTCTACATGACAAATAGTAACATCATAGTGTATGTATGAGGTGTTTTAGGCTGTCAACGGCGTTGCGATGTAAAGTTAGGAATTGAGCGTAAAGCATCAATTGTTGAATCAGAAAAAGAGCCACGGGAGTGTGCTTTGTGGGCGCGATGACCTTTAGCCGTAGGTTACGGCGTGATGTCTCAGGGGATCAATGTCCGTAGATGCGGGGGCTACGGACATTGATGCTTTACGCTAAATTACTAACTTTACATCGCGACCTCTACCTCCGCCACTCCCGTTGAGAACATTCCCGCTATCCTTACTCACCGACGTATAAATCCACGTAATTTAAGGCACCTATAATTCAGGCATGCTTATTTAATGTCCTGAAGATGATCCACACATTTGTCTCCTGGATCGAAACGCCGTCGACACCCTAAAACACCTCATACATACACTATGATGTTACTGTTTGTCATGTAGAGGTGTTCCTTGCGATTTGTTTACCTATAACTGTGAATTTTTCTCCTGAGAACAAACCGTGAGCGTTGCCTGAGCCTTGTTTAAATGTTTCCCAGACTATATGTTTTGTATGTTTCTACATTTCTTTAGTGGAATGCAGGCTTGTGTCCCACTCTCAGTATATTGTCTTGTACATATCTCCAAGAATTGCTGAAAAATTAAACATTGAACCTCTGTCTGGCTGGACATGTTTAACTAGTACAGCACTGACTGGGTCTGTATTTATCAGTTTTGTTCACCCTTTCCTAGGGACCATTGTTGCTTAGAATAACTGCTCTCTCCAACCCGGCAATGCAGCTCGGGTGGAGAGAGCTTCAGTGCGCATGAAGGTTTGGCCAGCGTGAGACGGCCAGCCAGATCGTCCTGCGCACTGCATAGCAATTGCCAACACTCCCCTTCCAGCCTCTCATCACCCTGGCCGCGCCCCAAAGCCTCGTCTCCAAGTCAAAAAAATTAAATTGTATTTTTCATTTTTTGGCTGCTGGCAGGTGGCACAAAGCTGAGCCTCGGCAATTACAGCTCCTGATAGTCCATTTGAGGAAGTGATTTTCTCAGAACATTACACAGCGTGATAGTAAGCACAACCTTGTTTCCTCTCTGAGGTGTTCACAGTATTTATGATGGGCCAAATATTGATTCTAAAGCTATCAAGCAGTGAGAACATTGATGTATCTATTCTATTAATGGTACAGTATCATGTAAACAATGTTTCACCAACGGTTTCACTATTTTCTGCTTGATGACTCACGTGTATTCCCCAGTTGTGTACAAACCGAAGGGCTTGGAAGGCTCTAATGAAACCTTTAACAAAGAGAAGCAGTTGCAATTTTCCCTTACATTTAATGTTGCAAGTGGCAGTGTAATTTATTTTCTAGCACAAAAAGATTGAATCATTTGTTTAAAATTGTTTGCATGCCAATTACTTGTTTGGAAATGGTAAGGTCGCTTTGCTGGAAACGTGATGAAGATGACTTTAATTCAAAATTAATTAGTACAACTGTTCACAATATTGCTTAGTTTGCAATGTCAGATGATTTTTTATGCATTACAATATTTTATACACCACATAATCAGCTTCATTAGCAAAGCCTCCGAAAGACAATGGTTTAAATCATAAATGAGGAGAGTCCCAATAATAATACATCACCAGATCTCAGAATTGCTTTCACTACAACTCACATCTATCATCTGCACTGCAATACGACAAACTTTTAATGATTATTTATTGCTCATTTCTGTCTGACTGTTTTAATCAACATTTTGTTTCAAAAAGTTATAATGCACCGATTGATTAGGTTGGACTGAATTAGCTTTTTACATTCTGCATTCCGGATCCTGCTTAGACTTGCTTCAGGCAGAGGTCAGCTCTGGCAGGAGGAGTGAGCACCCTGCAGATGCTCCTACATTTGATAGGAATGCTGTTAAAAGTGAAAACTTGCACCACAGTCCCTACTTAGGCAGATATTTTTTACTGTGTTGGTAGAATTGCAGTGGTCTTTTGACTGAAATTATGATCAAATAGAGAGGAATACAAAACAGTGATGGGGGGATTGCTTGATTTAATGTCCTTCGCTGGAAATTATAAAATAAATCCAGCCTGGCAGTTCTGACTGAACTGTGCCTATTGGAGCAGCACCCAGACGGATTTCCGTATGGTTGGGTCCTGTCTGAGATGGCATGGTAGAACAAATGATGGACTGGGATGAACTCCTGAGTAATTTTCAGTGTCTGAATAAAATCCAAATATTCCGCCCATCATCTTTTGGTATTCCTTAGCGCAACAGTGTGACGGGTTGATCTCAATGTGGGCCCCGTGCTCACTGTGCCATACAGAGCCGGCTCCTCCACTTGAGCAGAAGAGCGTCGCCCCACAAGCCGTAGAGCCCAAAAATAAAGCATAATAAAAGTTGAATACCGTTTTATTTTTCAGCAACCTGTCCTGAACTAAGTGTCAGGACAGGGTGGGGCCAGCGCTGTAGAGTGGCAGCAGCAGAGAGCTATGCGCTTTAAAATGTGCATGTCTCTTTGGCTGGCCGTCTTGGGCCTGCTAGCCAGAGATGGGCATTTATAAAGTTCTCTAACCCAGTTGTCTTCCACAACTGGGTTGGAGAAAGCACAGGCCTCCGGTGCTCTTAGGAGTGCTGAGAGAGGCCGCTCTATCCAATCCTGGCACTGCTTTCATGCTGTGTAGACAGTGCCAGAATTGGGTAGTGCAGTTTACTGCTTTCGGGGCTGCCTGAAGACACCGCAGGGAGGAGGGCATTGTGTGGCATAGAAAGGAAGGTAAGTTTATCATTATTTTTTGGGGGGTTGTGCCCTCAGCCCCCATACCCTCGGTACATGCCAGCCACCACTGCCATAGAACTCGATAGAATGCAAACTTCACCCTACTGAATAAGCCCATATAGACTAAACTGGTATCAGGGTGATTGGGTTCATACTTAGAAGTGACCTTGCCTAGCATTTCGGGTTAGACTGTTCCTTTTAGCACAGGACTAAGGCTAATTTGCTTGTGGCTGTTTCCCGTCTGAGTAAGTACTAGTGGCTGAGATTAATTTAAGCATCCCACTAATAAATTTTTTGTATTCTGCATCATAGTACAGAGCATTACTACAGATACTGCACTAGGGTTAAATGTCAGTATCATTCATACTGTGACATACATTGACTTGCAAATACACCTGGGAATGACAATAGGTGTTCCCATGAATTGTTCTTGACTGATCTTTTTTCACTCTATGAGAGCCCTTATTTATAAACAGTGTCAAACGTATTCTCTAATAAAAATCTGGTCTTGTTTACTCTTTACAAATTTTCCTTTTTTTCTAATATCCATCAACAGGTATCTATGAATACCCATTCACTATAATTCAGACCTTGCAGTCTACCACCAAATTACATGCTGAACTACTACATTACTCCATCATCATACTTTTGGTATATTTAAGTAGTTTCTTTAGATAACATTCCTACATTCCTTCTACAATGATCTATTCCATTTTCTACATGTGAATTTCTAAAAATACCAGTTTCGTTGACACTCTTTTCACTCTTGGTTTGCGCTGGTTCCTTTCTGGAATGGTGGCCTGTGCAGTCACAGGGAATAGTTTGCCTCTAATTTTTGATATTTTAACAGGAGTCACATTTTCATATGTACTATATGTCAATTCTGTATTTGTTCCAAATTGCTCCTGCCACCTTAATAATGTTTTATGAAACAAAACACGAGACGGCCTCACCCTCTTGTATCAACTGAAATGTTTTTGGAGATGAAATGTATCTCTCTTTGGTCTACCTCACCTGCCGTGTGGCCAAAGTGTGTAAATGAAATCATTAAGCAGCAAGTTTCCTGTACCTTCAGTGGCCAGTGTACCAAGGTGTAGTAGTTCTTGGGTTTTCAGGGAAAGCCAGATAATACTGAATCCTGTATGCACATTTCTAACCTCATTCCATTAACATAACAGAGTGCAGGATCCCACCAAGACCCAAACCAACCAAGACCCAAACACAAACTAATCCCTGCACAGATTGACACTCTAAACATCTTCAGGTATGCTCTTAGCCCTTATCAGATCAGTAATGCACACTGATAATATTTAATGGTGGATGGATGCATGTTTTTGTAATATTTGGGTGTTGACTATTTGAAAGAAGCAACACTATTAACTATGCACAAAGAAATATGAAAGATTAACAGTGTAGTCATATTGAGGCAAAAGTTAATTTTTGTTTAACCCGTTCCTTGCGCATGACGTAATGGTTCCATCATGCGTCAGGGTGCTTCTGTGCCGAGGACAGAACCATTCCATCCTCTGCACATGAGCACTAAAGCACTAAATACCTCTGCTTTCCTTTTTTTTGTCTTGGAAGCTGGAGAAGAGCTTCCTCAACCTCCCAAGGCATTTTTTTCAATGTAATGACGATTGTGCGCATGGTGCACTGACGTCATTACATTGAAAATGAAAGTGAAATGAGTCTACGTGCTTGCAGGGCTATCTCAGCATGCCAAGCATGTAGGCAGACGGGATAGATATCATTGGAAAGGGGAAAATCTCCCCTTTCCTAGCGGATCCCTGCTTGGGGATCACCAAAGGAGGGTGATCCCCAAGTAGTGATCCGCCCACTAGACAACAGGGAGGGGGAGTAGTCCCTTGGGCAAGGGCTTTTGCGCCCCCATATATTTTGCCCATATTCAGTCTTTCTGACCCCCCCCCCCCTCCCCCCGGGGGCAGATGGGACAATAGCCCCAATATGCTCCCCTGAGGGCAGAAAGCATGCTAGACACCAGGAATTCTTTTCTTTTGAATACTAAGGGGTGGGGGCTGCTCTAAATGGGCAATATAATGCCCCCACCCCTCCCAGAAATAGAACAGTCTTTCTGCCCCCTCCTGGGGTGCAGATGGGGACAATAGCCCCCAATCTGTCCCCGGGGGGGCAGAAATCCTACTAGGTACCAAGGATTATTGTTTATTTTTTTTATAAAAGTGGGATGAGGGCTGCCCACAATGGGTATGCCAATGCCCCATCCCCCAACACAAAAGAGACAGTGTTTTTTTGCCTCCCACGACACAGTTGGGAAGAAAGCCCACTAGACACCAGGGATTATTTTCTCTTTCAAAAAGAGGGGTGGGGGCTGCTAAAAAGGGGCATGCCATGCCCCCACCCCCCAAAAAACAAAAAAGACAGTCTTACTGCTCCCCGGGGGATAGATGGGGGTTATTACCCCCGATCTGCCCCCTAGGCCGGACAGAGAGCCTACAAGGCACCAGGGATTATTGGGCCAATGTCCCCCCAGACCCAAATAATAGCAGTCTTTCTCCCCCCCCCCCCCCCCAGAAGAAAAATTTGTTTTTTTTAGCTAAATTTGAGGTTTGCAGAGGAGTCTGCATAGGAAATTGGACTCACCCAAATGTCTAGTTTTAAAAAATGCCGGGATTTGGTTGATTTCCCTAGATGGGCGCTGAAACCGGGACCAAAAACGCAGATGCCACCTTGCAAAACTAGGTCTTTTTATGATAGATCATTCTGATGTCTCCACAAAATGTTTTGGGACCTTCCCAGTCGCAGGTACTTGGTCTACCAACACAAGTGAGGTAGCATTTTTATATGAATGCTTGGGGGAACACTGGGTGGTAGGAATATTTGTGTCGGCCTGGTGATCCCACAACTTTCCCACACAGAAATGTGTGTATAATGTGTCTTTTTAGCTAAATTTGGGGTTTGCAGGGGATTCTGGGTAGGAAAACATTGAGAGATCCATGCAAGCCACACCTTCCTGGACTTCCCGGGTTTCTAGTTTTCAGAAATTTACCTAGATGGACCAAAAATGCATGTGATTCCCTCGCAAAATCAAGACTTTTTTGTGATCGATAATTTTGAAGTCTCTACAGTAAGTTTTGGTTCATTTCCTGTCATGGGAACTAGATGTACCGATACAAGTGAGGTACCATTTATATTGGAGACTTGGGGGAATGCTGGCGAGAGCCACACAAGTCACCTCATCCTGGAATTCGCTGGGTGTCTAGTTTTAAAAAGTGCACATGTTTGCTAGCATTCCCTATGTGTCGGCAGAGCTAGGGTCCAAAATCCACAGCTAGGCACATTGCAAAAAATGAGTCCGTTTTTATTGGAAAAGTGATTTTTGCAGTTTCCAGAACTTTCTATCACAAAAAACGTGTTTTTTTTTTTTTTTTTTACTAAGTTTGAGGTTTGCACAGGATTTGGGGATTTTAGTGTCAGCTACTCAAGTCACCCTATTATGGATTCCCCTGGGTGTCTATTTATTAAACATGAACAGGTTTTCTAGGTTTCCCTATATACAGGCTGAGGTAGAGTCCCAAATCCACAGCTAGGCACATTGCTAAAAAAGGGTCTGTTTTCACTGGAAAAATGGGATGTGTCCACGTCGTGTTTTGGGCCGTTTCCTATTACGGACACTACGTCTACCCACACAAATGAGGTAGTATTTTTATTGGGAGAGTGCTGGGTGGGTGAAAGTTTGTGGCTCCCTGCAGATTCTAGAACTTTCCATCACAGAAATTTGAGGAAAATGTGCTGTTTTTGGCAAAGTTTGAGGTTTGCAAGGGATTCTGGGTAACAGAACCTGGTGTTAGCCACAGAGGTCACCCCATCCTGGATATCCCTGGGTATCTGTTTTTAAAAAATGCACAGGTCTTTTTTAGGATTCCCTAGGTGCCTGCTGAGCTAGAGTCCCAAATCCACAGCTAGCAACATTGCAAAAAAAAGGGTCAGTGATGTATCCAGGTTGTGTTTAGGGCCGTTACCTGTTGCGTGCACTAGGCCTACGCTCACAAGTGAGGAACCATCTTTATAGGGATACTTTGGAGAGTGCGGGTGGGTGGAAGTTTGTGGCTCCCCACAGATTCTAGAACTTTCCATCACAGAAATGTGAGGAAAATGTGCGTTTTTATTTACAAAGTTTGAGGTTTGCAACGGATGATGCTGGATAACAGAGCCTGGTGTTAGCCACACAAGCCACCCCATCCTGTATTTCCCTGGGTGTCTAGCTTTTAAAAATGTACAGGTTTTCTAGGTTTCCTTAGATGCCGACTGAGCTAGTGTCCAAAATCCACAGCTAGGTACATTGCTGAAAAAGGGTCAGTTTTCAGTGGAAAAATGTGATGTGTCCACGCAGTACTTTAGGCTGTTTCCTTTTGCAGGCACTAGGCCTACCCACAGAAGTGAGGTACCATCTGTAGGAGAGTAGGATCTGCTTCATATGGTTACCCCCAATTTTTGCTGCTGTAACATTGTTTTTCGACTTGGCTGGGGCCATGCTATCCAGGACCCCAGCCTAGCTGCTTCCTCTCTAAATTGATTCCATGTACCCTAGGTACATAACAGATTGGAATCTGAGATGCCCTTATAAGTCCCTAGTATATGGTATACTGTGTACCCAGGGCATAGGTACCCCAGAGGCCTACCAGGGGCTGAAGCATGTATTATGCCACCCTTGGAAAGCCCCCCAAAATGACACCACAGGTCTGCTACTGCAGCCTGGGTAAGGTGGTGCATGCACCCCTTACTGAGATATAGGTTCACTATATCTCACCTATTTCTGCACATAGAAACCTATCAGTCACCCCTATGGCAGGCCTTATCAATCCTGAAGGTAGGGTGCTTGGTTTTGAGTGAGAGGGTCCCCCTGCATGAGCAGAGCCCCTCTGCAGCCTTCGGAATCTCTTCTCCGGGGTTGTCTGTGATGCAGCCTGACCATATACTCTTAAGTGCATTATAACCCAACGGTAAATGTTAACTTTGGACAGGCTGCACATAAACATGTCGTGTTTGGTGTCAAACACCTTCAAATCATACCCCCACACCAGTAACTGGTGTGGGAGTATGATCCCACCCTTCTAGAGGGAGAGACATGACAGCACCAGTCTACCCGGTAACAACTTAAAAGTGCCCTGGCATCACGAAATGGATGCTGCAGCCACCGACACAAGTCTGACCTCCTGCTGCTGACCGAAACTCCGGCAGGGGAGGCCTGGACAATAGGTTTCCTGTCCCAGGCACCACCTCCCAGACAGGCTTTTGTGTATTGGGTCTGGGTCTGTGCACTATGAGAGTGCTTTGAAGTCCTGCACTGGGGGCACATTTGGTGTCCCTGTGCATAGTCCAGCTCAAATCGGATCAGGGGCTACCAGCCCCTGCTATGGCGTGAAACTGGACAAAGGAAACGGGTGTAGCCACCCCTCTTTCCAAACCCTCCCATAGGGTCCCCTGAGTTAGTCCAACCCCTTCCTTAGGTATAAAGAAGGAACCCCAGGCAACAGGACTTTAGATATCGCTGGATGAAACTCTGCAACTGAATCCTGGAACTTCGACACTCTACTCAGGACTAGAGGACGGAAGAAATCTCCCTTGAGGTCAAGGAGTGACTCCCCTTCTTAGCAGGCACCAATGAATCAATTGCCGGTCTGCATCTCTGAAGCTCCCGACGGACTCTGAAGTATCTGCAGCCCAGGAAGAGGATTTCTAGACTTCTTAGAGGCCAACCCGAGGCCCCAGCAAAGCTGAGATCCACAGCCCTCGTGAGTGACGTGGAACCGGAACCCATGGACACCGTGCACATTTGCAAGTGCATCAACTTCTCAACATCTCCTGAAGTTGTGCTTTGGGTTACTAATAGCCCAAGCACCGAGCACCTTTTGTGTTGAAGATTGTGGGCCTACACTCCACGAGTGTTCCGTGAGTCCTCTTCTTGCATTTCTGCTTGAGGCTCCTTCGCAATCCCTGGTCCATCAACTAGTGGGTCCCTGTGAAGGCAACTCTGATTTTCCTTGGGCTTCCCTGGTTGCTCCAGATGTGCACTGACTCCCCACTGAGTGGTGGGTCCCTTAGACCTTGCTGGTCTGCACCGAAGCATCTTTTTCCTTTCTGCATGGGTTGCTGTTGCCAAGGCTTGTTGTGTCCAATCTGGGCACCGACACTGCAGCACTCGACATCCTTTGTGGGACAGCTCTAATCCAGCTCCTGGTTGTCCTCAACATCTCCTGTTCCTCGTGGCTGAAGAGTCAAGCTTCACCTTCTTCACCTGAAACACCCGACATCGGTGGGCATTTGTCTATCGTGCCCCTGGTCACTGGCAAGTGACCCAGACACTGTCCCCTCTGCTTTCAGGTTCTTCACATCTTTGATCCAGGCTTGGATCTCTTCGCCAGCTCCCATTGAAAACGACGACGCGACCCGACACCATTTGACACCTGTGCACCTGGCTTCCCTGGGTGAGGTAAATCGAGTACTATGGTGCTCCCGTGGGTGTTGACCCTAGAGCTGCCTAAGTCCAAAAGGGTTTGGTCCTAGTCCACCTCTAAGTGTCCCTAATCTTTAAAAATCTAACCGCGACTTTCCCCATAGAAGCTAACGGGAGCTCGCGGCTGTGTTCTCACACTGCACACAGTCCCCGTGGGTCCCCTGTGTCACAACCTTGGGTGGTTCCTTGGGGTCCCAGCGATCCTACAGGCTCTAGGCCTTGTGTCTAGTTAAGTCGTGGTTCTTATATCACTATTTTAGTATATGGTTTGGCTCGCCCCTAGGGCCTAACGTGTATTTGTGCTACTTACCTGTAATATTTGAAGTGTAGCTTATGTGTTTTGACCTCTAGCCTCATAAAGAGACTAGTTGGGTGTGTTTAGTAATAAATACATATATTTTATATATATACCTGATGTGGTTGCCTTTCATTTAGCCATTCAGGAGATTATAGACTGGTAAAACAAGCTGCTTTACATTCCTTCAAGACTTAGCCTGAAGGCTGCTCTCCATAGCTACCACTAGGATAGCTTTCAAGAAAGGCTGTCTTTAACCTATCATCAATAAGGGGTTGTTTGGACTGGTGCAAGGTGCCCACTATCAGTAGAGGACAGCATATACCAGGCCAACTTCTCACATTGGTGTGCAGCGTGTGGGATTCCAGCTTGCTATTGTTTTACCAGATAATCTCAATTGAGTGACTAACTGAAACCCAATAAAGGTGCCTAAGGTACATATAATACAAGCTTTAGAAAGCAGTAAGTTCTACTGAACTTAGAGTTCTGTGTCAAGGTCTTAGCACACCCTTTCTACAACTCAAGAGAGTTTAGTAGGCCACACTAGAGTAGGTAATGCAATACACCACACCTCATTACTGATGTCTTTTTATGGCCAGGAACCAGTGGGTCCCTACCAGAAGTCACTGGGCTTCTTCCAGCAAGTATGATAATCTTCCATTCTTGGAATTGAGAGCATTATGCAGTACTAGGAGACTGAAGACAGGCAAATGTGCAAACACCCACCGCCTAATAGAGGTACTTCTGTTGGATGATCTCAGAAGACCTATAGGGTCTGAAGGGGTAGGCAGAGTGGGTGGAGCAGCAGATGAGGAAGGGCCTAGAGGTGAGATTCCCCAGACCAGGACTCTGATGTTGACCAGGAAGATGACAATGATCTTGACCTGGAAAACCCAGCTCCCCTGGAAGATTAGGAAGAGAACCAAAATGGTCCTCTCTTTGTCCCTCCTGGGAGAGTTGGTGGTGGGCCTAGAAGGTCTAGATCTCCCTCAGTGGAGTCTAACCATTATGGTTCATCTATAGGGACCTCTATCTCTGCTCATAGGAGGGAAACCTCCCAGGAGAGGAGAGAGAGACTGCTGAAGTATGAGGAAGCTCAGCTTAAAATCAGAAAGCAGCAGCTGGCATTAGACAGGGAATCCCTAGAGCTCCTGAGAGACTAAAGTCCCATGGTAGCAGCAACTTCCCTATTGTTAGGGAGAGGTCTCACGGCCATAGAAACCTAAATAAGATTGTCCCTCCCCACCAGAGTGGGGATGATATCCACACATGGATTACTGTACTGGAAAGGGCCTGTAAAGTTCAGAGGGTCCCCCAGGAGCAGTGGGCATCAATCTTATGGCTCTCCTTTGCAGACAAAGGTAGAGATAAGCTCCTCACTGTTAGAGAAGAGGATGCTGATGATTATATCAGTCTGAAAAGTGCATTGATTGAAGGGTTTGGCCTAACCACTGAACAGTATAGGTTAAAGTTCAGAGACACCCAAAAGGCACAAAATCAAGACTGGGTAGACTTTGTAGATTGTGCTACTAAGGCTCTGGAGGGTTGGTTACTTGGCAGCAAAGTGCATGACTTTCAAGGATTGTACAATTTGATTATGAGGGAGCAGATCCTTAATAATTGTCAAAATCAGCTGTTGCATCAGTACCTGGTGGATTCTGATCTGACCTCCCCCCAAGAATTGGAAAAGAAGGCAGATAAATGGGTCAGAACCAGGGTGAGGCAGAAGGTTCAGAACCAAGGTGGTGACCAGAAGAGGCAAGATTCTAAGAACTCTGACAAGGGTGGGGAGAAGGATAAAGACCAGACGTCTTCACAAGGTCCCCAAAAATCTTCTTCAGGGAGTGAATCCCAATCTAATAAAAGAAAAGTCCAAAAGAAACGCTGGTGCAAGATCTGTAAACAGAAAACTCACTGGACTAGTGATTGCACCAAGTCCAGAGACTCAACTCCAGCCACCATTGCCCCTAAGGAAACTGTTCCCCCTAGTGCAGCTACAATTGGTGGTGGTAATATTCAGAATAAGGGTGTAGTAGGGTTAACCCTGGGTTCTGAGATGAACTCTGGCCTAGTCAGAGTTCCAACTCAGGCTGTCCTGATCTGTGATGGGGGAATGGACATGTCCCCCTTTGTGAGTCCCAGTAACTTGGGCAAATACAGACAGCAGCCTTTGATTAATGGGAAAGAGGCTTTGGCATTCAGGGACACAGGAGCAAGTGTCACAATGGTGACAAAAGATCTTGTGGATCCTGGGCAGATTATACTTGATGAAATGTACCAAGTGACCAATGCTAGCAATGTCAGGACAAACCATTCCTATGCAGTTGTGAATTTCTCCTGGGGAGGTTAACTCGCCTCAAAAAGGTTGCGGTAAGTGCAGACCTCCCTGTTGAATGCTTGCTTGGCAATGATCTGGAAACTTCAGCTTGGGATGAAGTGGAGCTCAGGACACATGCAGAAATGCTAGGTATCCCTGCACATGTATTTGCTGTGACTAGGTCACAGGCCAAAATGTCTAACACTGGAGAGGCCTTGGATTCTGGAAGAATGGACCAGGTGCCTCCCAAGAGGAGGAGCCGTAGGGTTAAGGCAGTGCCTTCCCTCCTGACTCAGAATACAGATCGCCATTGCAAAAATGGGGTAGCCCAGTAAATTAAGGACCTGGGTGTAATCTTGATACAAAAGACAATGGTCCTGAATTAATATTTCATACACAAGAGCAAAAGGCTCTTACTTAGTTAAATGATCTACTTAGTCATGAGCTGAGCAGGAAAAACAGATTTTGAGTAGCTCACAATATTCAATATGACATTTCAATATAAAACGCAACATCCAACTTATGAATCACCAGATATTTACTTCATTTTTGGCAATTTAATTACAAATTTATATAGTATTCAACTCAGGGTTGCTCCAGAGGGAACGTGCATATAGCAGAAGTGCTAAAGGGTGAGTGAGTGAAGAGAAGAGTAGTAGAGCATAGTCGCAATAAAAATTCTTTAAATTCACAAAAGAAGTAGACGGTCGTAATTCACCGTTACAGACAGAACCTGGTCACGTTCACAAATCACAACTATACATGTTATATAGTTGAAGACAAATTAATCATCTGGCACGGAAAAGGGATTGCGTGTCCCAGGTGGTAGAAGGGGCGTCGACATTTCGACCCGTCTAGGGGGCCTTAGGGGAAGTTAGGACCTCGCCCATGCGGGTCTTCATCAGGACCAGAAGGGCAACCTGAGTGACTCCTGGAAGGAGTCTTGTGCCTGAAAATTTTCAGGGGCCCTTATTGTAAGGGGCGCACGAGGTGCTAATTCCAGACGTCCCTCGTAGTGTAGGGGTAGAATGTCTGGGTTCTTCAATCAAAGGATGTAAGTCTCTTGGGATGATCAGTTTCAAGGACAAACAAAAGCCGAGTGAATCGGTTGTGGAAGCCTCTCAACGCGCTGGTTGCTGACTCCGCGCTCAACTGCGAGGACATTCTACCCCTACACTACGAGGGACGTCTGGAATTAGCACCTCCAGGAGTCACTCAGGTTGCCCTTTTGGTCCTGATGAAGACCCGCATGGGCGAGGTCCTAACTTCCCCTAAGGCCCCCTAGACGGGTCAAAACGTCGATGCCCCTTCTACCACCTGGGACACGCAATCCCTTTTCAGTGCCGGACGATTAATTTGTCTTCAACTATATAACATGTATTGTTGTGATTTGTGAACGTGACCAGGTTCTGTCTGTAACGGTGAATTACGACCGTCTACTTCTTTTGTGAATTTAAAGAATTTTTATTGCGACTATGCTCTACTACTCTTCTCTTCACTCACTCACCCTTCTGCTATATGCACGTTCCCTCTGGAGCAACCCTGAGTTGAATACTATATACATTTGTAATTAAATTGCCAAAAATGAAGTAAATATCTGGTGATTTATAAGTTGGATGTTGCGTTTTATATTGAAATGTCATATTGAATATTGTGAGCTACTCAAAATCTTTTTTCCCGCTCAGCTCATGACTAAGTAGATCATTTAACTAAGTAAGAGCCTTTTGCTCTTGTGTATGAAATATTAATTCAGGACCATTGTCTTTTGCATCAGAATACAGATCAGCGTCCTAAGGGAGATGATCTTGAACCTGAAGAAGGAACTGTCCCAGAGGAGCTTGAACCTAACCAGATGGAGTTCTTGGGGACAGGGGACCCTTCCAGGGCAGATCTGAGCCAGAAGCAGAAAACCTGCCCCTCTCTTGAACCACTTAGAAAGCAAGCTGCTGATGAGGCTGCTGGGAATGCTAGTGGCACCCATAACATCTATTGGGATGATGGACTCCTTTATTCAGAGTGTAGAGACCCCAAGCCTGGTGCTTCCAGGAAGTTGGTAATACCTTTGAAGTTTAGGGACTTCCTAGACACTAGTCCATGATATTCCCTTAGCCGGACACTTGGGCCAAAACAAGACTTGGGACAGAATTGTTCCTCACTTTCATTGGCCCCATATGTCTGAAGACACTAAGGAGTTTTGTCACTCCTGTGTGACCTGCCAAGGCAGGTGGAACCACAAAGGCCCCCCTGATACTACTACCGGTGGTGGGGGTTCCATTTGAGAGGGTGGGAATTGACATTGTTGGTCCCATGGATCCTCAGACAGCCTCTGGGCACAGATTTATCCTGGTGGTGGTGGACCATGCCCCTAGTTACCCAGAAGCCATTCCCCTTAGGACCACTACAGCACCTGTGGTGGCAAGGGCCCTCCTGGGAATTTTCTCAAGAGTGGGCTTCCATAAGGAGGTAGCATCTGACAGAGATGCAAACTTTATGTCCAGTTACTGAACTGCAATGTGTAAGGAATGTAGGGTGAATTACAAATTCACCACCCCCTATCACCCACAATGCAATGGTTTAGTTGAAAGATTCAACAAAACCTTAAAGGGCATGATCAAAGGTCTCCCAGAAAAGCTTAGGTGCAGATGGGACATCCTTTTGCCATGCCTTTTATTTGCCCACAGGGAGGTGCCTCAAAAGGGGGTTGGTTACAGCCCTTTTGAACTTTTGTTTGGCCATCCTGTCAGGGGTCCTTTGTGTCTGGTGAAGAAGGGATGGGAGTTACCTCTCAAACCCCCTAAACAGGACATAGTGGACTATGTACTTGGTCTCCGCTCCAGGATGGCTGAGTATATGGAAAAGGCAACTACAAAACCTTGAGGCTAGCCAGGAATTGCAAAAGGCCTGGCATGACCAAAAGGCTGTGCTGACTGTTTACCAGCCAGGGCAGAACGTGTGAGTGTTGGAGCCTGTGGCCCTAGCAGCCCTCCAGGACAAATGGAGTGGCCCCCATAGAATTGTTGAACAGAAAGGGAAGGTTACCTACTTGGTAGACCTTGGAACCCCTAGGAGTCCCCATAGGGTACTTCATGTCAACAGACTAAAACCATATGTTGACAGGGCAGACATGGGCTTGCTCATGGCTACTGATGAGGGACAGGAGGAAGAGAGTGACCCACTCCCTGACCTGCTCTCTCAGAACCCTGATGATGGATCAGTAGATGGTGTAGCCTTGGCAGGCAGCCTCACTGTCCAGCAACACACTGACTGCACAAAACTTCTCAGCCAGTTTAGACATATGTTGTCTCTGACTTCAAGTCAGACCACCTGGTGCACTCATGAAGTGGACACTGGGGACAGTCTGACTTTGAAGAATAAGATCTATAGGCAACCTGATCATGTCAGAGACTGTATAAGGACAGAGGTCCAAAAGATGTTGGATTTGAGAGTCATTGAACCCTTGGGCTAGTTCAGTAGTCCTTGTGCCTAAACCTCACACCTAAGATGGCAAGAGAGAGATGAGGATTTGTGTAGATTACAGGGGTCTCAATGCAGTCACTAGGACTGATGCCCATCCCATCCCAAGGGCAGATGAGCTAATAGATCCGTTGGCCTCAGCCAAGTTTCTAAGCACATTTGACTTGACAGCTGGCTACTGGCAGATCAGACTAGCTGATGATGCAAAGCCAAAGCCAGCATGTTCTACCCCTGCTGGGCTCTATCAATTTGTGGTAATGCCCTTTGGTTTGAAGAATGCACCTCCCACTTTCCAAAGGTTGGTGAATCAAGTCCTTACAGGCCTGGAAGACTATAGTGCAGCATATCTAGATGATATTGCTGTCTTTAGCTCCACCTGGGAGCATCACCAGGTCCACCTGAGGAATGTTTTGGAGGTCCTGCAAAAATCAGGCCTAACTATCAAGGCTACTAAGTGCCAGATAGGGCAGAGTCAGGTGTGTACCTGGACCACCTTGCAGGTGGATGCCAGGTTTAACCGTCGTCCATGGACCCGCCAACATCTAAATAGGGCGGGAGGGCCATCAAGTCAGATGGTGGCGAATTCGTTGAAAAAGT
Organism: Triturus cristatus; assembly: GCF_964204655.1. Classification (NCBI taxonomy): domain Eukaryota; kingdom Metazoa; phylum Chordata; class Amphibia; order Caudata; family Salamandridae; genus Triturus; species Triturus cristatus. The sequence continues at coordinate 1,579,856,487 of NC_140590.1, forward strand.
GATGGTTGGACCTTTACTGCCAAGAGCTAAATAAGGCCCTTATTACCTTAATTTCACTTTAAAATTCCTATAGTCCTTACCCTCTTTTTTGTCTGTCTTCTTTGAGATGGAATGTGTTTCACTTGGGTTTCGCTTATGGCCTTAATCTATCATTAATACATCTAATGATAGTAGCACAAATGGTTTCATAACCCTGCCTAGCATAACATTTAGATTTTAGATTGGTAACAGTGGATTACCAGAATGATTTTCACCGAGGTGTTTGGAGTGATAAAAGACAAAGAGAGCAATGTGAAAAACATCCTTTAATTCCCATTTTACCCATCTATTACTTTGTGTTATGTATAGCCCCCAAAATCATCTGCCTCTGCTTTCAGGAGTAATGGGGGAGTCATACAAGACATGGCCTCTCCTCCCTGTCCCAAATGTAAAAAACAAATCCTTTCCTGCCATCTTTAACCAACCCCCACCACCTTCCTTGCCTTCCTTCTCCCTCCTACAACTATGCTTTTTGCTGTCAGTCAGAGCTGACAAGCAGCGGTGTACTGACAGGCTCTCAGGGCATCATTTCAGCCTGGCTGGAAGGCCTTCATGAAGCAGCAACAGTGGATAACATGTTTTGTTATCAACAGTACAATGTCCTAGCAGTGAGAAACCAGAATTAGAATCTGGTGTAAATGATAAAGGCTTCCAATGGAAGCCATGCAAAACATATAGGGGCATATTCACAAGGACTTATCTCCGATTTATCTCCACCTTAACGCAACAAAAGTGGAGATAGATTTAACACCCCATTCCTCATCACCGGTATTCCTGCGATAACTGCCCCAAAATCTAACACCACGGCGGACACCACCAACTAAATCTAATGAGATGCAGAGTAGGCGTTCCCGTGCAAAAACACACGAAAAAACAACACCACCACTTTCACAACAAACTGACAGAACTGCGAAGCGAACCAAAAACAGGCGATAAGCCACGGTGGCTGCAAGTATTTAACACTTGCCTCAAGCAGGTGTAAAGGCGGACCCTGACATGCAGTAGGCATTGGAGCCCCGAACACAGTCATACCTGAAGAACAAACGATGCCATGGATCTACTCAACATGCAGCTCGGAGCCCCAACAGGGCCACACCACTGCCATCACCCTCAGGACCCGGACTCGCACCCCCCCACCCACTACAGAGGCAGCGTAGAGTAAGACAGCAGACCTACCGAAAACACACCACCCTCACAGACCTAACATCGGCGGAAGTCATTGCCCACTACAGGCTCAAAAGGACAACCATTCTCCGCATCATAACCCACATCGCCCACAGGCTGACCGTCCCAACACAGCGGAGAACCAACATCCCACTTCAGGCAAAGCTGCTGGCTGTGCTGCACCTGTTGGCCTCTGGGACATTCCAACCAACAACTGCCTGAGTCGGAGGAGTCTCACAGCCAGCCCTATCAAAGTTCATCACACCTGTTGTGGATGCCATCCTCAGCTTCATACATTCACTTCCCCAACACTGCGCAGGAACAGTTGGAGACAAAGCAAGGCTTCTACACCATAGCCGGATTCCCGGACGTGTTGGGGGCAATTGACTGCACACATGTACCACTTGTGCCCCCTGTGGATACTGCACGCCACTACCTCAACAGAAAGCACACACATCCCATCAATGTGCAGGCAATAGTGGACCACCGGGGACTCTTCCCCAATGCCGTCGCCAACCACCCAGGCAGTGTGCACGATTCCTTCTTCTTCCGACAGTCCATTATTAACCAGAACTTCCAGGATGGCACATATGGAACGGGACTGCTAGTTGGTAAGTACCAAATCAACACACCACACATCCCACATCCACCAACGCACAAAGCACGTCTGTGGGGATGCACATGTGACCAAGCCACGTTCGACAAGTCGAACTACACGACCACCTACCAGACACGACTACACCACTCCATGGTCATCCTGGGCTACCCCTGCACCCAATAGACATTTCATGGCACCACAGCCACACAACGACTTGACGTGTGGAGATGCGGAATGCAGCCATGACACATGTGAGGCATTGCTCTGCCCTCATGACCCTGCCCCATTCTCCCGCAGGTCAGCGTCCCATGGCGGTGGGCCCGTGTCGGCCGCTGTGCATCCAGGACCACTGGCCCTATGTGACTCGAGTCATCCCCCCTTGTTGTTCTGACATTGCATGTCTGAGTGCCTGATGACTGTTGGAGTTGATGCCAGCACCAGCTACTCCCTGAGGGCTGGCTTACCTTCACCCCACACACAGCCAGCACAGGCGTCACTGAATTGGTGGGCCTGCCATCACATCCTGCCGAACCAAGTATTGACTCTTTTCTCCCTGCACTGTCACAGGTGATCAAGGATATGCACTCTGCCCTTGGATTATGACACCCCTTCGGGACCCAAACACACCCGCCCAGAGGCAGTACAATGCGGCCTACATATGCACCAGGGGCATCGTTGAACGCACATTTGGTGTGTGGAAGTCACGTTTCAGGTGCCTGGATTGCACAGTTGGGAAGCTCCTGTACAGCCCGGACGTCGCATGCAAGATGATCGTTGCATGATGTGTGTTGCACAACATCTGTGTTCGCACCAGGGCTCCATGGATCCCAGTTCCGGAGGTACCGGACGATGATGATGGTGATGGAGCTGCTGGCCCTAATCCCACTGCAGCTGCGGCAGGAATGGCCCGTAGGAACTACATCATTGACACCTACTTCTCATGAGCACGTCACATTGTGTCCGTCCGTGGCAATCATGGGACAGTAGTAGATGTCCAATTGCACTGCATGTGTGAATAAAACATTGGAATTGTGCATTGTCATGTTACGTATCCCTGGGGTTACAGATGTGATTTGCCTGTTTGGGCACATTTGACGATCCAGTTGTGTCCTGTGTTCAGTTATGGAGGGGTTGCTGTTTGTACCGGGATGTTGCCAATGTCGAGGTGCACTTCTGCTTATGTGCGTATGCTGCACGGTGGGTGTGTGGCTCCTGCGGCTCCTGCAGGTTTGTCTGTCACTGGTCTCTTTCATGCGGTGTGCCTGTCTGTTCTGTCCTTCCATGGTGCTTGGATGTTGTGGTCTACATGATGTCCTCTGCAGTTGGCCAGGGTGCATCCGTGGTACTCCGCTGTTGCTGTATTTTTTTCAGGGAAATTATCCGTATGCTGTTCTTGTACTTGTTCCCGCATTGCGCGTGAGTTTGCTGCCCTCAAGCTGCTTATCCTGCTTTCCTCATCGTGGAAGGGCTCCTTGCAGGTTTCTGGTGTTGTGGTTTGTGTTTTTATCTCCTCCGGGGTGGTTGTATCGCGGACATTGTCCGCGTTTTAGGCAGACTATCACATGGTACAGCCGTGTTGTGTATTCCACGTTGACACAGGGTTATTTTCCCGAGATGGGCTGCATTATTGAAAGTTGTGTTAAGCTACTCTTGCGGTAGTTATCACACGTTCTTGTGAATATACCCCATAGAGTAATGGATGTGTAACAGTGAAGTATGAGGATGTTATTCTCTGAGGGGTTCTGAGTGACATGAAATAAACAAGAGTGAAACTCGAGTTGTCTGTGATGCCACTCAGTACCAAGAGGTGAAAAATACCCCTGTAATCAGCTTTTTACCGATCTATAACCTTATGTTAACTGTGCCTCCCCAAAATCATCTGCCACTGCTTTTAACTGCAACGCAGAGGCGGAGTAGTAAAGAGAGAGCCATACCTAACATGGCCTCTCCTCTCTGTGCCAATTTGTTTTAAAAATACCTGACCATCCATCACCCACCCACTCTACTGTCAGTGCTTTCAGTTCCCTCTCCTTCGGAGGCTGTGCTTCTTGCATTCCAGCACTGCTCTGACAGGCTCGCCAGAGAACAGCCAGAGCAGCCTGGAATTCCTTTATGACAAAGCAACAGCGAGCTACAAGATCTGTAACCCACAGTTGCTATGTCACAGCAGTGAATTATTAGATTTGGACTCTGACATTCACGCTAATGGCTCTCAGTGAGAACCATACATTACAATTTTGTTCCCAAGGACACCTCGGGAACAAATGGACACCTGGTGTGACTGATCATAAAAGCTTTAGAGAACTTGATAGAGAGACTAACCTCACTCTCCCCATATGTCAACCGGTGGATGCCTTTTTGGCAATTTAAGGCTCCTGAGAAACAGTGGCAAAAAAGGATCTAAGAGCCTTGAAACCCCTTGTAAAACTGCAAACTTCTACTATATGCATTGCCTGGAGGTGGAATGCAACCTTTTGATGCAAAGAGGCTGATTGCCTAAATAGGTAAAATTATAAATGCTCCTCTGACTTGTGAAGAGACTGACAGTAAGGTGATGGCAGCTAGAGCCAACCCGAGAGAACCCACTTGTAAAAGGCATATATATTGAGAACCTCTCCTAATGTCTTCCCCATTATTTTGGCAGCTCTCTTTTGCCGTCTTAAATTTGATAAGAGAATTGTATGTTTTTATTTCAGCCACCTGCTTTGATGTGCTTGCTCAAAGCATTGCATATGGAGTCCTAATCCCAATCATTCCTCTCCTAATTCCTATTAGCCCCAGAAGGTTAATGATTTCATTGTCAATTGTTCAATCTGTTTATATAAATTAGGTCCTTGAATTAAACAGAAATCCCATTTTAGAGTTAAAATTTGCCTTGATCGCTGAAAATAATGTATTTGCTGAGTTATATATTCTTTGTAATTTTATGTTGAGGCTAGAGGGACTACTACTACTTTGTTGACCATGCATAAAATATAAAAAGAGACACAATTTTGATCATAATTATTATGACAGGAGTGTACGAATAATGAACACACAATTCTTCTGAGGCAAGGGGCTCAAATGAAGCGCTGGATGAAAAAGGAACAGGGTTAGAATTGTTTGAGATGAAAATACTTCTGGTCACACTCAACAGTTCATCTGAGATGGGCCAGTCAGTCCTCAACTTACTCTTGTACCCAGCCTGTAGATGGGCCTTGGTTGCCTGCTCCTACAGAAATGTGTGCCTGGAGATGTTTTGCACTTGGTATTTATGGTCACCAAGATGAACTAATGAGGAAACCATTGCAGTGGATACCTCGGTCCCTTAACAGTCAAAGGGGCAGATTTACAAGCCCCCTGCAACACCAGTACATCACTTTTTGTGGTGCACTTGTGACGTATTTTAGTGCTCCATATTTACAAGGACAGGAAAAGCCACCCTGTGTCCCCCTTAACACACAGCACTTTGCGTGAAAGGGGCGTTCCATTGGTGTTGCTGTGGGTGTTCCCACGCAACACCCATGGAACAAGACACATTTCCAGATTTACGAAGAATCGTGCTGCGGCACAGCCATCCATATTACGAGTTTCAGGACCTCAGGCAGTGTCATGGAGGTTCTTCCTCCATGAAAAGGCTGGAGGTCCTGAAACATAGGGGACCCTACAATGTTGTCCATTTGCATAGGGATGCATGCAGGGGGGCACAACATGTGCCTGTCTGAATGAATGCATCCCAGTTCCTATACGGCATTGACTTTAAGCCCATGCCGTGCAGGAACTCTTTTCGGCATTCCCATTGCGGTGCCCATTTTCAGGAGCACCGCCATAGGACTGCCAAAGAAAAACCACCAGACACAATGAAACTTAAATGTGGGGTGGGCTCATGGGTTTGGGGGTGCAGGAGTAGGATGCCGGCACGGGGGTCCACTCCCGCTCCGCCAAACTCATAATTAGGCCCTAAATCTCCACTGCAGATTTTTTGGGTAAAATATATGATTCCCATTAGTCAACAAAAGTAAAATTGCAAAATGTATGCACAATCATTGATATATCCTAGTTATAACCTCACTATGTAAAGCTGAACAACCCACCTGATGACCTTGCACAGGCCATAAACTCAGGTACAGCTTGCACTTCATGCAGCTCTTTAGATTTATTTCCTCTTTTTCACTGTAATAATCAGAATAGTGCATCCCTTCCCATGGACCCCACTTCAGGTGGAGTTTACGGATCCAAGAAACTAGTGAAAATCAGAAAAGAGACTGACTTGGAGGTGGCAGTAACTGTAATTGTAACACCAGAATTGGTAAATGTGCCCTTGGCATATAGCCTGCTGTTAGAGATTATACTGGTAGAATAAGACTAAATAGCGGATTTGGACATGGCTGGTAACTAGATATTCTGATTTTCAGCAAAATTGATAATAAAGTTGTGTAGATAAAGCAAGCGTATTGGACCTCTGGTTGACCAGGTGTCATTCTATAATAGCAAAGCCGTTTGTAACATGGACGTCTCCCTAGGGCTTGTTACTATCGCATGTCTTATTCCACATCTGTATATGACTTTCCTCGCTCTAATCACATCTTTTGGTTAACCCATTTTTGGATTTAGCAGGCCCCACTTTTTTCCTTGGAACTTAAAGACCACCTAAATTCTGTCAAGCAGTGGATAGACCACAACTACCTCAAACTCAATGCGTACAAAGCCATGCCTTTGCTTCTGGGCAATAAAGTGGCATATAGGGACAGTAGCTTATGACCATCTTGCTGCACAGGCTAAGTACTTAGGATTTCTTTCTGACCAAGAGACATCAGTGAAATTGCAGGTCAAAACTTGGGTTAGTGAATGTTTCCTTACTGCAGTCTACCTAAAAGGGTTTTCTTTCCCCAGTGACAAACGAGGACCTGCAGTTGCTTCTTAAGTACTATTTAGAATTCACTAGTGCAATATATTGTACTTAGGCCTGCCTGCCACTCTCCAATGAGTACAAGACTATATGGTTAAAACTATTAAAAATCTTTACGTTTGTTTCAGAAATCTGTAGAGAACTGCACTGGCTGATGTCAGAGCACTGAATGCAGTTTAAGGGGAGAAATTTGGCCCACAGAGAATTTTATGAAGAATAATCTGAACTGGTCAAAGTATAAATACAATACACATTACCCAGGTCTTTGCTCTCTTCAAATCTGCATCTTTGAAGCATAGCGCTCATCAACAAAGCCCATACAGGAGGCTGCTACTTTGCAGCTACTTTTGACAACTTGCCTATGGGCTCTGAAAATCACTTTTATTGGATCTATCTACAAACACTGGGAAATCACTAGGGGGCATATCAGAAAAGCGGCGATAATTTTATCGCCTAATTAGCAAGCTCACGCTATCGCGTGAAAACTTGCATTAGCGTAGGAATTCCTAACGCCCAGCTTCGCATCTCTAATGATATGCAAATTGGGCGTTCCTAACCTGAGATGACAGGAGAAATGTCGCTAAGCGACATTTCTCCTATCATCAAGCCCCACGCTATGAAGCATAGCGGCAAGAAAAGTAGCGATAACCCCTGTTATCGCTACTTTCCTTATGGCTGCTTCAGGACTGACTTAGCCATGATATCCTATGGAAGGTGGATATCATGGCTAAGTTTGTGAGTCCCTATGATCAAGCTAACGCCATATTGCGTGAGATTATCACTGGGTTTCCAGCGATAACCTCACGTTAGGCATTTAGCGTGAGGATTTTTATCGCTTTTGAGATAAGCGTTGCTAATAGCACGCTATCTCATAAAAATCCACGCTAGCCGGCGATAATTATCCTAGCGCTAAGTGCGCTTAGCGATAATTATCGCCGGTTGTTGCTGATATTCCCCTAGATGCTTTGCAGTGCATTGAAAACCCTCATCGTTTGCTAATTTCCTGCATGTCCTTAAATTTTTTGTACTCAGACCTGCATGGGTAGAAACCCCACACGTCAAAGTTCTGATTAAATTTAATGATCCTTTTCAGAGGACCAGGAACTGACTTTGGAAACAATAATAGAAATTATCTGGTGTAATATCCGAGATTTTAGCCACCATCGCAGTTCTGCAACATGCAATATTGCAGGAATGATCGATTTTGAATCTATGACATGGAGTAGAGATTCATTCAGAGTCCTGTGACTTTAGGAATGAGTATCAAGATGAATTACTCACTTGCAGGTCAGGGTTCTGGATCCAGACTGCAATTATTGTTTATGTTCAATAATTGACTGAAAACTTCACACCATTGAGCTTTATCCCTGAATCGCAAGTAAGAAACAGAATAATATAGCGTGGGTTACCATGTATAGTGAGTGCTGCATGGACATTTTCAGGCTGTGCGCTATGGTCTAGCAGATTTTTGGCATTTTATTACCAGAAAATGTCAGAAGGTTTTGCCAATCCCGGGTGAAATTTCTGTAACATCCTCCTAGCCTCATGTTATTTTGAATTAAAATTGTTGTTCGAAATTCATGAAATTACGTTATTATGCCATGCCGTGAAATAAAAATGCAATTCGGCACAAACATTTAGCTCACTGCATGGGAGCAACGCTAACGACCAGAATGCAAGAGGCTGCAGTGTGCTGTGCTTTTGATTTTGCTACTTTTTTTCAGTGAAAAATGTGCCCTTGCATCCAAAATAGACACAAACAAGGCTGCACCTGGAGCTAAAGTATAGAGCCAGATGCCGAATTAGCATTTCATTTTATTACAGGTAATGTCACGTAATTTTTCAGAAATTTTGCACATTTAAGCAAATGCAAATTATTCCAAATTCATACATCCCTAGACCTAGCAATATATTATGCAATGCAGGGAGACTATTTTAGGAGTCTCAGGGCAATCGGGTCACTGAAAATCTTCAATGTTTCATGCAACTGCTTGATTGACTCATAGATCTGACTGGTGTAGTAACAGGCTTTTCTATTTTAGTTGATTTGTGGCATCACTTTCTGTGTATTTTGTAGCCTATTTTGTCTTTAATCGGGTCAGTTCTGGGCCATTTACATTTCAGATTTCACTGGGTTTCCGCTGGGGAACACTAACCAATTTAGAAAATACATTTTAAGGCATTGCCCAATTGCCCAATTGCCCAGGGTCCCACCTTTCAAGGGGAACCCTGGTAAAGTGAATGGGGCCATCAATGTTCATGCTATAATTGGGTTCATAAAAACCATTCTTCTATTTATGATTTGACAGCCGAGCCGAGTTACCAGAAACATAGGGCCGGATTTACTTAGGGTGTGCATCAGGGCAAAGTCACACAACGTTACTAAAAGCAGTACAAACTCTTTCAATGGTATTTATTTTTCACTGAAAATAGTATTTTGCACTGGAAAGGTGCCCCTTTTCTTAGCACAAACAGCATTTTGCACCATTTTAAGTCAAGGAGAGTTTCTTGGGTGTAACCTGGGCATATTAGCTCAAGCACCCATCCTTGTTGATGCAAATCCTGATCTACTAAGATAGAAAAACTGAGCTTTGCGCAAAATAATAAATAATGCTTCCTTGAAGCAAGCACTAACATGAAGAAATGTTTCAATCTCACCAAACATTCCACACATTGCATGTGTGCTGCCCTGAACAGCAGACATACAATGTGTGGATTGATTAGAAACTGCCTGGGCATGGGATTTTGTACTGGGGGTATGCTGCCAGTACAAAGTCAATGCCAGACAGCATGCACACACACCTCTGCACCATGGTGCTAATGTTTTGTGTCAGACTGTGCAGCCTGTTAGTATGCCAGTGCAGTGACGGTGAGCAGCAATGGGCCGTTTTCATTAAATATAGCTCCACGTTGCACAAAAAATAATATATCTGTCCCTGAATGTGCATGCCTGGTCTACCCAGTCTTAACTCTTGTGCTATCAGAAAGTTGATATCAATTATATTGAAAAATATTATTTCTGTGTCATTTCTCTCCCCTTGCTTCACCTCACCTTTTCTACTCCAACCCTCTCTCTTAACCACTCTCTTTCTCTCTCTCTACTTTTCTATGTACCTACATTCTCTCTGTATATACGTTCTCTCTACTGCACGTCTGTCTCAATTTACCCACTATACCTCACTCAACTCGTCTACCCCTACCTTCCATTCATGACCTTGCCTCTTTCTATATCACTCAATGTGCCTACACCTATATCTATCACTCTTGATCCTATTTCTTTAACTCAACTCTCTCTACCTTATCCCCCTCTCTGTACCTCACTGCTATTTTTCCATCTGCTCTACATGTATCTCTCCTTCATCTACTCACTTCTCACACAATGTCATATTTATCTTTACCGCTCTTCTCTATCTGTCTCTCATGTCTTTATTACCTTCTCTCTATCTCTCCACCTCTCCACTTACCATCCCCTCCCGATTGCATGTATCTCCCTATCTCACATCTCCCTCACTTCATCACCTTTCTCTCTCATCACTATCTCTCGCACTACCTAACCTCTCAATTTATCTCACCAATAGTTCACTACTTCACCACAGCCCTCCTTCTCTTATTCTACTTGTTACCTTTTCTTCAACTCTCTAAATATCTTACTCCTTTCTGGCAACTTTTATTTCTTTAACTCTACCCCTTTCATTCTATTATCATCTCTCTCTCTCTCTGTCTCTCTCTCTCTGTCTGTCTCTCTCTCTCTATATATATATATATGTCTTCCTCTCAGAAATCCATATGTCTCTCTGGACCTCCTTCTCTATTTTAACCAAAACCCTACACCTCACCTATCTCTCTTAGCTTCTTACTTTTAGATCTCTCTACATCTCCAGCTCCTCCTCTCACTGATTACCTCTATATCAACCACGACTCTCTTTCACTGTTTCACACGTCACTCAACTTCCTCTTTTCACTCTAAACCATGTTTCTCTTTCTATCCTTTACCCCTCACTTTGTCAGTTCTTTTATACCTCTTCTCATTTTGCTCTCTCTCCTCTACCTTGAATGTCTTTGTTTTTCCTCAAGTGTCACTATCTACCTGTACCTCTCGCATCACCCTTTGGACTACTATACTCCTCTGCTTTACTCTACATTTCTTTCTCTGTATTTCTATCTCGCTCTATCTATCTACTTCACTATAAAACCTTACTTATTTCTCTACTTGTCATTCTCTATCTACAGTTTTCTCCTTCTACTTATCTTTATCTTTCCTTCTGGCTACCTCACCTTTCTCTTTTTTTCTTTACTTCTCTACATGCCATCATCTCTATCTAGTCCTCCCTCTTCCTCTACTTCACATCTCTCGGAAACCTGTTCTCTTTATGTCTTTGTCTATTCCCTGTATCCTGCCCCTTCCCATTTCTCTTACTCAGCAGGGTCACAGATAACTGTATAGCCAGAGAAGTGCACACTTATACAGAGGGATTGGGCAGGGGAAGACAAATCATGAGAAAGTTATTATATTTTAACCAATGGAATTGTGAAAAACCTGAGATCATCGCTTTGACCTTCACTTTTGCTGCACGAACGCCTGTAGTGAAGGAGGGTACATTGTATCAGTGACGGCTCCTCCGTAAAGGCAGAGGAGCATCACCCCAATGCCTGGGAGCCAGTAAATTCAAGCATGAAAAATAAAATGAGAATAAAACAATGTTATTATCATTTTATTTCTCATCCAGCCGAGCCAATTTAGCATCTTAGCCAGTCTTAGGGAGAGGTGGGCCCAGCCTGAAAGACAGCAGCTGGTGGGTGTTGCAAGTGCGCATGTCGGTTTGGCCGGCTGTCGTAGGACAGCCAAACCAACATGCACACTTAGATTTCTCTAACCAGAGCTGCGTTGCATAGCTGGCTGGAGAACAGCTGTTTCAGGCTCCTAGTCCCTGTGTGAGCACCAAACCAATCCCGGTGCTTCTCTCATGCTCGGTAACAGTTTTATCAGCATGAGAGCAGGATCTGGACTGGCGCAGGGGAGTCTGGGAGCTTGTGCACCCCCATAGACTGACGGGACAGGAGGAGAAGAGCACCAAAGCGGTGGCCGGCAGCAGCCAAGTAATCTGTACTTCTCATTCTCTCCCATGCTGCCTCACCACTTTAATCTGCCAGCAGCCACCACTGATTGTTTTTACAAATTTACAGCAAGTAAAGCTACAATTTCAAGCAGTTGGTTCATATGTCTTATTTAAATATTATGCACTAGTCCTCTAAACATCAAGCAAATCACCCTTTGCATGCTTTCCCTAAAATGGGAGAAGCAAGCGGATTAGAAACTGAAGTCCACATAAATTGTTGTTGTTCAAAGTAAAAAAAAATAGATCGAAACTTAAAAAATAAATGACTTTATCAATGCTTGTTTGTATTTCTCTAGTACTATTTGGCTGGCTGACACCAGACAGCTCTTTTAGTATGTCCCAATTTCTGAAGGCTTTACTTATAATGTAATATTGTTTGGCATCAAAAAGGCTGAAAAAGTGGTAATAATTTTAAAGCTGTTCAAAGCAAATGGCCCCAAACTATGTATTACCCAGGGTCCCACAAATCTTTAAGATGTCACTGAATGCAGTTGTTGGCAGTCCAGTGAACTCCAGTGTCTGGTGTTGTACTGCTTATGCAAAATCCTTAGAGGCCCTCTCCTAGTGATTCTTATAGTCTTATTGGTCATTTGCGGGTAACAACAATCCCGATGGTAATAATAAAAGAACAATCATGTACATCAATTTCAGTTTCAGTAATAAGGCAAGCAAGTGAATGTAAAAATTCTATTTTAATAGAGATATACAATGCTCACTCATATCACTCTAATTTAAAAGTGATCAAAACAGTATCTCGTTCTCAGTTCGTCTGGCTCATCATGTAGATAATATTCTTTTGAAGAGCTGCTCTAATTAAAAGAAAGAAGAAAATAATATCTGCAAGGAAATTTAACGACAAAATGTGAATGGAGTAATATAAAAGATATGTTGGCTTTTTGTGCATTACAAAGTAAAGGAATGTTGATTAAAATCCCTAGAAAGATGATTAAAACCTAATTAGAACATTTCAAAAGCCTATAGTTTCCAGCGTCACAATTTCTTTTTCGAAATGAAGCTGCAGATACTGTAATTTAGTTCACACCGCAGATTCATTATCCACGTACCGATACCTTCTTAAATCAATAGGTCTGGCTACTGTATAAGTGAAAGTGATTCGTCATTGAGGGTGAGTTTGTGTGTGTGGTTGTCTGGATGGGGAAGTGGGTGAATGTGAAAATAGCTAATGTATGTATGAATGAGTGAGTGTAGGAATGGATGAGTGAGTGAGTGCATAGGGAATTATATGGTGAATTTAGAGTTCGTAGAATGATGAATGGTTGAATAATGAGTGCACTGATGAAGGGGTGGATGGATGAATTGCTGATTGCATTAATTAAAAAATACGCGAGTGCACGGATGATACAGACAGTTACACCAATTTCACAGACGCTGCCTCAGACAGCAGTACTAATAATAGTGTTATCAAAAGGCCAATAATTACAAAAATTATTACAGATTAGGTATTACACCAGCGCAGGACACCATCATGATAAATAGACCCGCAGCCTATACAACTATCAAAAATTTGACGTACATCCTCACAATATAAAATGTTTACCAATATTATGCCACTGCAAGTATTTGAGCAAAGGTGGGCAAAATTGTACTAGGAATGCCTATAATATGTCAGTTATGGCCTTATGTCAGTGCATACATTATGCTAGAGTAGGCATCATCATGTAAAGAATGCACACCCAAGGTCAAGAATCACAATAGGTGTGCATGTTCAGGTTTGCCACATCACTGAGTAATCCTTATTAAATGTTCATTTTTCTACGATCACTCATTAATCCTAATTGTATGTTCAGTTTTGCCCCGGCACTATGTAATCAATATTATGCTTTTATATTTACCCCTTACTTAATAATCCTTAGTGCATCTTTAGATTTTATTCACCATGCATTCATTTTGAAGGCTTGTTCATGTTTGCACTCAGATATATTTTGAACCAGATTTGCAACAAATTCTGTCTGCTTCAGCATTTTTGCACCATCAAACCACATTTCTAGATTGGGCTCAGATTTCAGAAGTGCTGCAGTCCTTCATTTGAGTCAGTGGTTGCCGGTGGGAGCCATGGGCACTCATTTTTGGAGGACTGGCACTTATTTTTCCGCATAAGACATTTCTTGAGAGCAAGACAGAGAAAACACACAAAGCATAAAGAGGAGGAAGAGAAAGATGGAAAAACCGTTACAAAGGAAGAAGGCAGGGACCTGCAAGAGTGAGATAAAGGGACATGGAGCGTCGGGTGATGGATTAAGGAATCATTAGGTGAAGTTAAGACTGAGCAGCCTTAGTATTCAGTACCCAATATTAAATGTCACTGTCCGCATCCTTCTCAGCAGAGCTTCGGGCATCAGTACTCATTATTTTACAAATTAGGTGCCTGTTGAGATTTTCCCTGATTCTGTTTTCCTCAGTACATACCCATATTCACACCATCACTCAATAACACTGACATCTTCAATTTTGAAACATATCAACCAAAATACAAATACCATGGGGCATATTCTCAAGGAGCTATCAACGAGTTAACGGCACTTTATCGCAGCCGAAGTTGCGATAAATTTATCACCCCATTCACAAGCCGGTGCTAACAGCCCATAGCACCAGTTTACCCACGATAGCAGCTACAAAAAACATTGCCGCAGATGACCCCGGCAACTATCGCTAATGAGATGCAGAGTAGGCGTTTCCGAGCAAAAAGCCACGACAACATCACTCCACAACATTCTCAACGACCAGTCAGATCGGCGATAACATCCCAAAACAGGCGATAAGGCGCGTTAGCAGCAGGAAACTAACACCTGCTCAGACCTGGTGTAAAGTCGGACGGCAGCCTGCACCACAAAAGGGAGCCCAACCCTGAGCCACACCTGAAAGACAACAGATGCCATGGGGCCACTGAACATGCGGGCCGGACAGCCAAGAGGGCCACAACACCCACCGCCACCACCCCATGACCACCCACCCGGACACCCACTGCCACCCCCCCGGACCAACACTGAGGCAGCGCACACAAAGACAGCGACCCTCTGAAAATGCACCAAACTCACAGACCCAACACCAGAGAATGTCATTGCCCACTACTTGCCCAAAGAGACAACCCTCCGCTGCATCCTGACCACCATTGCCCACAGGCTGATGGTACCAACACAGTGGACAATCAACATCCCACCTCAGACAAAGCTGCTGGCCGTGCTGCAGGTGCTGGCCTCTGGTACCCTCCAACCAACATCCGCCTGAGACGGAGGAGTCACACAGCCAGGGCAATCCAACTCCCTCACAACGGTCATGGATGACACCATCAGCTTGGTATCCCCCTATCTATACTTCCCACACACTGCGCAGGAACAGCCGGAGGCCAAGCAAGGCGTGTATGCCACAGCTGGCTTCCCGCACATCACAGGGGGCAATTGACTGCACATATGTCCTACTAGTGCCCCCTGGCAACACTGCACACAAAAGCGCAACAGAAAGCGCACGTATCTCACCAATGTCCAGGCAATAGTGGACCACCTGGGAATCTCCGCCAATGCTGCCGCAAACCACCCAGGCAGTGTGCATGATTCCGACACCTTCCGACAGTCCATCATCAAGGTGCGCCATCAGGATAGCACCCACGGAAATGCACTGCTTGTTGGCCAATACCAAATGCACACACCACACACCTGAACTCCACAATCATGCAACACACAGCACAGGAAATGCACACGTCACAAGCTCACATACAACATGCACACCCACCAGACACGACAGCACAACTAACTGTGGGACCTGGGCCAGCCATGTACATTAGCCATCAATGACATGGCACCTCGGCCACACAATAGGAGAATGTCAGAAGAGGTGGGGACCAGGCATGTGCGAAAGAGGCAGGTGACCTATGAATGAGACTGTACAGTGTACACAATGCCAAGTGTGGCATGGAAGCAATGGCCAGACTGCAGTATGCAGGCCAAACACATATCCATGTCGACACACACCACTGTTGTTTGGAGTGTAGTGGACAGTGGACGCAACCCTGTCACCCCAGCCAGTGGGGATGATCATGGAAATGTCGCTTGTTACCTCCCCCCGTAAGCGTAGGCGGACCGGGCTGGCCCGGCGTACGCCAGGCCAGCGTAGGGGTGTTAATAAAAGGCACATAACACTGGGCGTGGTCCTCTTCCGGAATGCCCAACATCTCTGCCAGGGCGGCGCCTCTCACCCCGCCACGAGGCCGACGCCGTGAGCGGAGTTACCAGCGATCCTTTGCGCCTGCTGCACCCTGGAACACTGGTCCCTGAACCAGTCCTGCCCACCCATGCGCACCCAGGCCTCAATGCCCACCTGCCCACACCGGCGTGTGTCAAAGAGGGCCCACCACTTGCCTGTGCAAGCTCCAAGCCCGAGGCCCCCGACCTTGGCAGACTCCTCGGACCATCACGGTTTCTGCAACACAGGCCCACAGAACTCCTTTGCCGTTGACGTACTCCACTGGCATACACAGTGGACAAGTAGGACACACATTTGGAACTGAGTCTTGATTACACCATGGCAGAGTACATGATTTAAGGCTGAGTTCATGTCACTATACTCCCTCAGATGTGGTTGCAACCAAGTCTGTGCATAGGACTCCCACCAAACGTGTCTGTGAGCCCTTGCTGACTCCAGCCTTCGGCCTGCACTGTGGTCCTGCAGGCCTCACACCAATCCAATGCAGCCCGTCACAGGCAGGACATAGCCTCCTCGCTGGCTGCACACCCCGCTCAGCTCTGGTACCACTACCTGTCAGCCACAAATCTAATACAAATGCCATTCCAACGTCGTGCGTGAGAGATCCAGGAGGAGATGGCTGGACAGCGGTTGGCCCGCGCTGACCGCTGCCTCCGGACGACACTGCGGCCAACTAGGTCGCACTTTTAGAACTGAGTCTTGATTACACCATGGCAGAGCACATGAATCATGGCTGAGTGTATGTCACTATACATCTTTCGATGGGGTGCCAACAGGTCTTAGTGTTACATCACAGCCGCAAGATTCTGTGGGCCCACGCGGACTACTGCTCTTGGCCTACGCTGCGCTCGAGTAGGTCACAGAATTGGAACTGAACATCGATTATTCAAAGGCAGAATACATATCATTGCACGCAAGGAGAGGCGTAAGAGGATGACGCGTTGCATTTGGGTGGAAAAAAGGATCATCATTACGGAGGTGATCGAACACTACCGACAACTGCCGTGGTGTCACTAACTCTGTGCATTGCAAGCCAACGACACGTGGCTGTGGGTCACTGCTGACCGCTGCCTCCGACCTACACTGTGGTCCAGTAGGTCACAGAGTCTTGATTTAGCAATGGCGGAGTTCATATCAGTGTACCAACATCATCGCAGACTGCATCCCCTCCCAGCCCCGGTGCCACTGAGTCTGTTCCCCGACATTCATGGACACTCTCTGGTCGTACATTGGTGGCATCTGAGTCTATGGACTAGGGGGTAGTTTTCATCCTCATGTGACTGATACCGAATTGGTGGTGGCAACGAGGCTGTCACTTTCCACTCCTCCATTTGCTGCTTCCGGATAACATCAGACCTCTGCATCATGCCCTGGAGTACACCTTCCACTGTCCCCAGCAACCTTCCGCCACATTCACCTCGGACATCGATGAGGACCCGCCCAGTCCGCATGGCCATACCTCAGTGCACCACAAGTCACCGTCCTGTGGCAGGGGGCCTGTGCCTGTCGCTGTGCATCCAGGGCGACTAACTCTGTGCTGGTCACGTCCAAGACCCCTTCTTCTGAAATATTGGATGGCCTCTGAGGCGATGGCCTTGGGGTCATCAACGCCATATGTCTGTGGCCCTGCGTCGTCCGCTGCCTCCAGCCTCAACTGTGGCACACCAGGGCTCACACGTCAAACCGAGTCCTGACCGGCCCAAATGTCGCATCACCGAAGGAGGCACACGCCACCACCTCCAGGACCAACTACAACCGCCAACTGCCATTGCCAAAACGGTCAAACTGGCAGAATTACGGATTTGCCCGCACCTGTCGTGGATGCCGTCTTCTGCCTGATCCCCTGCTCAGCACTCCAGGTGCCACTAACTCAGTGCACCACGAATCATCATCCATTACTCTTTTGGTTATGTGCTGTGGAGAGCTCACGCAGCAATGTCACCTCAGGCAGTGTGGGAGACCAGGGACGACGATGAGGAAGATGATGCAGGTCTGATACCCCCCCACTGCAGCTGCATCAGGAATAACCCGAAGGGACACAATCCTAGACATTTTCTTCACATTAGCGTGCTCATCTCTAGTGCCCCAACGTCAGTTCACTGCAACTCACGGACACTTCTGTTTGTATGTTGGATGACCTCTGTACTTGCTCTGGCTCCCTCCATGTTGCTCAGCAGTTGACTTTGTTATGCAGGTGTTTTCTGTTTCCATTGCACTGGTGTCCACTGTTCAAGTTGTTGCCAGCACCAAGCACTCCGTGCGGTCTGGCTTATACTCAGCCCACACACATCCAGCACAGGCATCATTGTACATGTGGCCCTGCCAATAACGGGGCCGGGCGCACGTGCCTGTAGCCTGTTCGACATGATATATGCGTGTGCCCAGTGGTCTTGTTGTATGTATGAGGGCCTGGGGCCCTATGACATTACATTGTGCTGTGTACAGCTGACACAGACATGTCACCGCAGGCAGCGGGTCAGAGCTTGGACATGTAGCTTTGTCATCACCCACTCAATTCGTAAGGGGAGTGGACTGGGCCATCTTACACAGAGCCAACGTGTGTGTGTGACTGATATGTGCGTGCCCTGGGCGTGGTTCTGCACTGGGAATGTCCATCTGCAAGTGTCTCTGTCACAGTGTGGGTTTCCTTTGTGGGGTGTAGGTGCTCCCTGATGGGACTTAGACACCCACGTATGTGGTCCAGTTTGGCTTCCATGAGATCTGAGCCCACCTGCACCTGTTCGGCCGCTCCTTTTGGCATTCTGGCACCTGGCATTGGAATGGTATGTGTGCCTCGGTGAAGTGTTGGGAGCCAGCCGTGGTGGCGGGTGCTTCCTGCTGTGTGGTCTGTGCAGGGGCTGTGGTCTCCTCTATTTAGCTTGGCTGCCCTGCTCCTGGGGGTGGGTTGCCTGTAGATGTCCATGAGCTGTTGTAGGGTGTCGGTGTCAAAGGTGTGGTGGTCGTCTCCGGCATCACTGATGGGTTGTCTGGTCTGACCTGCAGGAGGTGTTTTTGTCCCTCTGCAATGTGAAGGGGAGATGCATGTTGACATTGTGTTGACATGTATGTTGGTGCATTGTTCCTGTGGACAAGCCGACTGTGTGACAATGTACATTGTGACTGTTTGGGCGGTGCTTGCAATTTGAGGGTTGAGAGTGGACATTTGGACTTCATGACGGATATGAGGTTGTACCCATACATATGCATCTCACAGTTCCCTGCTCTGTCAAATGTGATTGGCCTGTTTCTGCGCATGAGCGGACCCAGTTGTGTTCCCTATTCTGCAGTGTCAGTGATGCACTTGGTGCCACATTGTCATGGGATGTGCTGTGATTGCTATGTGTGTTTGCTGCAGTGTGCCACGGGGATGAGGGACATGATCCTGGGTCATTGTGGGTGTGCAGTGTGCTATACTTCCTTGGGCATGTGTGCCATTGTGCCCATCTCCCCCAACCCCCAGCCCCTGGTCGTTATTCACCCTGTTGTTGTTGTGTCAGGTCCTCTCGAGCTGTGTCCGTACTCCCACCTCCTTGCACTGTCTCCACACTGGTGACTGGCCTCCATTTCCTCCAGCTCCTCCTGTGGCGTAGGACTCCCACCTACTGACGCCGTTGCTGCCTGCCTGTTGGCGGCGACTTGGTGCCTGGTTTAGGTTTTCACGTCATGCCAGCGCCTCTTGGCCTCCTCCATTGGCCTCCTCGACACTCCCGCTGTATTAAGGTAGTTTGATTGTGGGTCAGTTGATGGTTGTGTTCTGTCATCTCCGTGACGCTGGTCTTGTTTTCCTGCGGACTGCACCCCATGTTCCTCTCCCTCTTCTCCCTGGCCTTCCCTGACCCCGTTGTACCTTGCTGGTGGTCTGTGGGGCTTGTGGGGTCCATGTTGGCCTCTGCGCTCGGTCAGGGTGCATACATGTAGCTGCGCACTTTGGATTGTTTATGGTGTGTTTTTCTTGTTCTGCTTTTATAGTGCATTTTCCCACCAGACACGTGGGATTTGCAGGCTTGCCGCTGGTTTTCGCAGCTTTTTGTATCGGGCTTGGCCTCATCGCAGCTTTTTTTGCGTTTGTGTTTCACATTTTTACGGCGTGGCGTTGATTTTAACGCGGCCATTTGACGCGTTATCTGGTGACTATCGCAGGGTACCTCTGTGTTGTGAATACTTGGTTAACACGCCGTAAGTTTCCCACGATAGACTGTGATGTTGGAGGTTGCGTTAAGTAACTTTTGTGATGGTTATCTCGCGTTCTTGAGAATATCCCCCCATGTTTTATATGTAAATGGCATAGTGCCTATGCTGATGACTTTACACCCCTCCTCATCCTTCCTCTGCACATTCCTCTTTTTACTGCCAGTTGCACCAGGGTGCTGACTCATGGGTTGTCACTAGATTCCTCTCTGAGGTCAGCAGAAGAGTGTGGTGCTTCATTTGATTAAAAGTTGTTCCTAAGAAGTCAATAGAATAATTTAATACCATGTTGAGCTAGCATATGCCTTGGGCACTCAGAAGCCTCCCCACCCCACTTTTAAAAGAATAACAATGTACTTTCTTTTTGTCTCCCATGTTGTAAAATTTTAAATAAGCCACGAGAAAAGAAATCAATTTTGCAAGACAATTAGCTGTTTTAACACCTCAATAAAAGTTTTTTTAACAAAGATCAAACAGTAGTTAATTGTTAATTGTTAATTAAATTTGATATATCGCTCAAATCTCCCAAGGTCATCTCGGCGCTGCCAGCGACATCAGGCAAGCATCCACACAAAGAGACGGTGTAGAAAAGGGAGGATTTTAGCAGTTTCCTAAATTGGCATTAGTTCATGCAGGTATGAGTGTGTACAGTGATTCTGTTCCCATAAAAAGCAGCCAGGTAGGAAAAGGCTCTCCCTCCACACCTCGCCAAGCGGATGTGAGGGGGCTTTGTCCTTGGAACTTAAGCTTCTGGTGGGTATGTACCATTTAATTTTCTGTTGGAGATACCTGGGATACCTGGGGCCTTTGCCCATTCACTCCTTTTTCTAACTGGCAACCAGTGCAGAGACTTCAACGAAGGGGCCTACCGGGAGCCAGGCGGATGGTTGAGGACAAGCCTGGCTTCCGTATTTTGTGCTACCTGGAGTAGTACTACAGAAAGGGACCAGCAGAGGACTTAACATAGCCAGAGAGACTGGTCACTGGTAGACGGAACATCAAGAGGTTCCTGTGTCAAGTACACTGAGGAAGTACCTGATGGTCTCACAGATGCTCATAAATGTTTACTCTCACTCCCTTTACAGCAAGCTTCTCCAACCAGCAGCTCCTGAGCTACTGCTAGCTCCCCAGCTAATTGAGAGTAGCTCTCTTGTATGCAGCCCTGCCTACTAAAGTAGAAGCCTTTTCTTGGCTGAATTAATAAATGTACATCAAAATAGAAAAGTGTGTTTTTGAGACAAAGATGTGTGCATTTTAAAAACTCATACTTTCCAAAATATACTTACATCTAATATTTGATTAATGTATTATACAGCATTGGACACTATTTGTTAATAATATGTCCTTGGTGCCAGTGGCTTTGCAGCAATGGCTGTTATGCATTATCCATGTAGAGGCACTTCCAATTGACAAAGCCTTTACATTACTGCTGGCAACCCTGCATTGAGGTGATGACTGCTGCTAATCTTGCATATGTTGAACACTAATTTATTCTAGTCTGATGTAGTCACCATTAACAACACTAATAATACTAGTAGCTCGGGAAGGTTTCCATTGAACATAAGCAGCTCTTGTTCCTTAAAAGGTGGGAGACCCCTACAGTGCATGCATGCTCATGCAAGGAGGCATGTATGTGCCCAAGTGCTCTATAAGACGCGTAGGGCAAAGAACTACAGCCCAGTCACAGAATGCGAAGGCTTACATATGCTAGTGATAGAGATCAGGGTGTATATAATATTCCCACTACCACGGATAGAATAATCTCATAGTTACACGCACATGCATACATCATACGCTAGGGCCCATTTCACTAACATACGCTCAAATACTCTACCAGCAATAAACCTGTGGAAAGAAAACACTCCTAAACACCCTGCATCTATATCGAGGCCGATAAGACCTGGTTTTGTGACTGTCCCTAAGTATAGTCTATACAATATATACAACAATAATCAATAACGCAAACCCAATAATTGACAAAAATGAATATCCAACACCATGTTTAAAATTATATTGCTTTATCTAAAATTAGTCAAAGAAAATCAATAAATCATTTCTCATAGTTACCTATTCTAGCTAAATGTCAGAACGGGTCAGGACAAGTCTCTCGGTAAATGTCTCTCAAGACGAAGTCCCGTCAGCATCAATCCTCAGCAACGCAAGTTCATCACGCAGCAAAGGCAAAATGGTAAGTGGCAAATGGGGTGGCAAGAACCCTCTCTAAGCTAACAGTTTTTATAATAAATTGAACAAAGGAAAGACACATTGGAACATAGGAAAAATCATAATATCCGCCGGACTTGCTGAGCAGAGCGAGAAGGAAAGGATGTAACATTGCTACATTTATGAATCTCCGCTCAGGAAAAATACACATAGCGAAAACTACGGAACAGGAACCAAGAAAATAAAACATGTATCGCATTAATCCGACTTCTCCTCGGCTATCGAGCCACAGTTCAGTGTTTCCCTCTAAGGCTCCTTTGTCTTTCAAGACTGCCAAGGACACTTTCACTTCTCTTGGAGAACTCCCAAAAACTGCTGCTGTCCTCATGGAAAGTTTCTCGACAAGGATCATGGTCAGTTAGCTTCAAAACCATTTCCAGCAGGGGTCTCCCTCGTCTCAGTTTTCACATATTCACTCGAGGCCAGGCTCACAAAATCAGCCATCATGGACTAGGCCTCCATAGGCCACAATAGACCATCTCAATTAAAAGAAATAAAAACAACGTTACTACAGCATAATGATTAAACAGTGTTAACCCCACTAATACCCTTATGTGTATGCATTTATCTAGCTCTCGCAACATAAAAAGCATTAATTCAAAAAGCGTTTTGTGCTCAAAAATAAACAGCACATAGCAACGTTTAAACATGAAAACGCATTTAACACACGCGTTATTATCAGTCAGCACATTTAAGCACATTCACGTGTAACTCTTTCTTGTTAAAACAAACGGATTGATTAATATAAACGCACTTGCACAAGACTAATAATTAATTATTAATTATTATTACTTTAGTACAACGAATAGACATGCCAGAGCTTCAAAAGCCCCAGAATTTTCAAACTGAAAACTCTGCTCCAGCAATCCCCCCTTTGGTGATTTTATCACCAAATAAACCCCCCAAAAAAAAAAATTAGTGAAAATTTAGTCCCTATTTTAGGAGAAATCAGAAATGTCTTTTCCCCTTTACACAACATTAAACACCAGTCACTCTTTCATCATCCCTTTTTGTCTCTAAGTAAACACTCTCCCTCAATTCTTCTAATTCAATTCTGTTGTAGTTCTGGCTAATTGTCTGGCATTCTTATCAAGGTAATGATCACTCCTTACCTCAGGTGTCTCATTTTCTGTCTCACTAACACAAACTGTATCTCTTATCGGAGAAACAACTGGTGTACTTTTGTCCGGTTCTGGTCTATATGGAGGTGGTCTTTTGTAAATCATGTCATTCAAGACCTCATCCTCATACTCATTAACTCCATATCTTCTTATTTCTGACTCAGGAACCCTTTCTGCTCCTCCTTCAACTGTTCTCATCGGATATAATCCCTCTGACATACTAACATCTCGCCACCTTTTCATTCGATCATGATGAGTCTCACGATCATGTCTCCTCCCAAACATGTACCTATAGTACCCCCCAGATCTTTGTTTCTCTCTCTCATGTACTTCTTCTTCCCATTCCACTAAAGCCTCGAACTGTGTAGGTCTCGGCTTCGGGTCAAGACATAACATCTTTTCCCGTAAATTTCTCAACACGGCCAGATTAAATGAACCATGTTCTGGAAATGCTAGAACACCATCTTCTTTAGTATACCTAACCCAATTCTCCAACCATATACAAGTATGAAACCCATGTCTCGCAGCCATGAAGGATGCAGGTGTTTTCGGTGGAGGTAACTACTCGCCCTCTCTTGTTTTAACATCTTTATCCTTGCTAAACCACTTTTTAACTCTACCAAAAAATGTTTTTTTCTTCTTCTCTTCTTGATAATACATTTTATCGTTTACAAAGAACTCTCTACTCTTTCCGTATTATAAATATACAATACGAATTTTCAACCAATTGCAGCACGACTCACACTAACGCACCAATCCTGGAACGTCTACGTCACTAAATAGCTCTTCCAATCCTTGCGCGGCTCACACTAACGCACCAATCCTCGCGAGAGCACTATTCTGATCTACCATCCAATCAGAGCGCGGTCTTTCTGACGTCAACAGTCGCTGCAGTTTGTCTCTGTCTTCTGTCACTCGTCTACCCCTCCTTTACAAAATCTTTTCAGTAGACTTCGTGTCAAAATTTCTACAAAATCTATTAGTTACAACATAAAAACATCTCCATTGTCTGCTTCGCTAACCACAGAATAGTAAAAAAGAGTCTATTTCATAAGAAACCTTTCATTGACACAGTAGCACTTCTACTACTCTGCCCTACTAACATACATTCATTAACTGTTTCCTCTAGGACTTGTCCAAAGAGTCTTACAATCAACTAAATGTACAAACATTCACGCACATTCATACAAAGGAAATATAGTACATACGCACAGAATCCTGCTTCCCGAGAACAGACAATCTGCTCCACTACAGAATTATAACACACATTAACTAAGCAAGCTTTCTTTGCCCAGTTCTTCAAATAAGCTCAGAGAATACCTATTACTCCTCCCGCGATAAGCTTTAACGGAAATCCTTACGGATCCCTGGGACTTAAGACCAGAGTTTCACAGATAACCTTCACTATCATTCACACTCCTTATATACCAGAAATATCTACTAGTAACATACGACAATGTCACTGATTCCGAACCCAGACAATGTGACGCGCAACTTCAATTGTCACACGTTATTCCTTACAATTCCGTCTTTCCCGAGAGCAGCATATACTTCCCTCTGCCCTACTACGGAACTGCTACAGCTTCCAAGTTCCAGAAGCACTACATATAACTCAACATTACGACTCCAACATATAGTATTAGTACATATACCAACATGAACCAATAATCAATAATCAATAAAAACAATCTTATCTAATCAAGACAATCATCAAAACCATCAATCTCTGTCGCCGCTCCTGTTTGCACTGGCCTTGGAACCCCTGGCGGAGTGGCTGCGGTGGCACCCTTCTATCCGTGGTCTCCGTTGGACCCCTGAGTATGAGGACCGCGTGTCCCTCTACGCCGACGACATCCTGTTGTACTTAGCCTCCCCGCGTAAATCACTGATTGTCCTGGTCGATGTTCTGCGCTCCTTCGGCCGTAACTCAGGTCTTGTCATCAACTGGGCTAAATCCTGTGTCTATGTGCTTTCCGGGGAGGCTCCTGTTCTCCCGCGGGGCTGCTCGATCCAGATTGCCTCGCAGGGGTTTCGTTACCTGGGCGTCTATATTACGCTGGACCCGGTGGCCCGCTACGAGCGGAATTTGCTTCCCCCCCTCCAGCGCTTGAAGGAGGACGTCGCGCGCTGGCGGCGCTTGCCGCTTTCGCCGCTCGGCCGGGCGGCATTGTTCAAGATGATGTCATTACCGCGCTTTCTGTACGCTCTCCAGAACTCGATGGACCTGGTCCCGGCGCGCTACTTCCGTGAGGTGGAGAGTTTGCAGCGCCGCCTGTTCTGGGACGGGAGGCCACGTATAGCCCTGGCAAAGTTGACGCTCCCGTGGTATGACGGAGGGATTGCCCTCCCGGATATTAAGCGGTATTACTGGGCCTCCCAATTAGCTGCAATTAATCACGGCCTTTACGGGCCCGCCTTAAACCCGGCATTTGAAATGGACAAGACGCTCCTGCCCGGTGGCGATTACAATCGAGCGCTCTACACTAGCGTGCCCGATTCCCGCCTAACGGGACCCACGCGTGTCATGGTGCGAGTATGGCACGCGGCCAATGCAGCTATGGGATGGAAGGACCGTTTGACCCGGGCGTCACCGTTGTATGCGTCTGAGAGGTTGGGCTCCCTATGGACCTCGAAGGGCTTTGATAGGTGGGACACGATAGGCATTAGTACAGTGGGGGATCTCTGGACGAGGGGAGGATTCAAAACATTTGAGACACTGCAGGCGGAGTTTCAGCTGCAGGGCAGTGAATACTTCCGATACCTGCAGGTCCGTCACGCACTGGGTTCTGTCTTCCCAGACGTGGCCGCCATCCCGGAGTCCTCCCCTCTGGAGGATAGAGTGCTAGATGGCCACGTTCCGGACAGCACGATCTCCCTCATCTACAAGAAGTTGATTAATGACCGCTCGGGCTTACTGACTGGGCTCCGCGAGGCTTGGGTTGCCGATGGGTTGGAGCTGGACGACGAGGACTGGATTTCTGCGGTGGCCTCCCCGAAGGAGGTGGCCATCCCGGCTCGCCTTCGCTTCGTCCAGCTTAAGATACTTCACCGGGTGTACATGACGGGGCCAGGGCTTCTGCGTATGGGCTATGCCGAGGATGGACTGTGTAAGCGTGGGTGCGGTGCATTGGCGACTTTTTTACATATTCTGTGGGAATGTCCGAGGGTGGAGCGATTCTGGCGTGGTGTGCATGAGGTCCTGCGAGCGGTTGCGCATGTCGTGCTGGTGCCTGAAGCGAGGAGATGCCTGCTGAATGTGTGGGAACCGACCGACTACTCGGTTCCGCAGACGCGGTGGGTGACGCTTGGTTATATGATTGCTAAACGTGACATCGCTCAACTGTGGGGATCCCAGAGGCCCCCGGCAGTATCGGCCTGGAAAGAACACATGGATTGGTGCATGTTCCGAGAGAAGGTGGTGTATGTGGCGCGGGGTAAGCCTGGGGCGTGGCTGAAGGTGTGGGGCCCCTGGAACGCCTACCGCGGGGGTATTTGCAAGCCGCCGTTGTTGCCTCCCGCTTCACCAGCTCCGTCCCCCTAGATGACCCCCTCCCTCAATCCCGGGCGCAGTGTTTTCCCAGTCCCGGACCTATTCCCCTTCCCCTCCTTCGATTTTAGTGTATGGTTGGGGTCCCCTCATTTGAGGAGCATATGTTGTCACTTTCGCTCTCGGGTTGCCTTGCGGGTGTGGTTTTATGTTGTTGTGTTTGTATAAAACGAAACCGTATTGTGGGCTCAAAGTCATGTGGCCCACGTTGTTGATACCTCCTGCTTTAGCGTCTCTGTAACGCCAAGTGCCTTATTGTATATATGTCATTTATTTCTGTCACTTTAGCGGCCGGCCGGAAGGTTGTAGGCCCATACCTGTATATATTTGAGATTGTAATAAACGGTTTCAAAAAAAAAAAAAAAAAAAAAAAACATCAATCTCTGCTACCAGGAAATTGATAGAGATCAGGGTGTATATAATATTCCCACTACCACGGATAGAATAATCTCATAGTTACACGCACATGCATACATCATACGCTAGGGCCCATTTCACTAACATACGCTCAAATACTCTACCAGCAATAAACCTGTGGAAAGAAAACACTCCTAAACACCCTGCATCTATATCGAGGCCGATAAGACCTGGTTTTGTGACTGTCCCTAAGTATAGTCTATACAATATATACAACAATAATCAATAACGCAAACCCAATAATTGACAAAAATGAATATCCAACACCATGTTTAAAATTATATTGCTTTATCTAAAATTAGTCAAAGAAAATCAATCAGAGTAAATCATTTCTCATAGGGTCAGGACAAGTCTCTCGGTAAATGTCTCTCAAGACGAAGTCCCGTCAGCATCAATCCTCAGCAACGCAAGTTCATCACGCAGCAAAGGCAAAATGGTAAGTGGCAAATGGGGTGGCAAGAACCCTCTCTAAGCTAACAGTTTTTATAATAAATTGAACAAAGGAAAGACACATTGGAACATAGGAAAAATCATAATATCCGCCGGACTTGCTGAGCAGAGCGAGAAGGAAAGGATGTAACATTGCTACATTTATGAATCTCCGCTCAGGAAAAATACACATAGCGAAAACTACGGAACAGGAACCAAGAAAATAAAACATGTATCACATTAATCCGACTTCTCCTCGGCTATCGAGCCACAGTTCAGAGTTTCCCTCTAAGGCTCCTTTGTCTTTCAAGACTGCCAAGGACACTTTCACTTCTCTTGGAGAACTCCCAAAAACTGCTGCTGTCCTCATGGAAAGTTTCTCGACAAGGACCATGGTCAGTTAGCTTCAAAACCATTTCCAGCAGGGGTCTCCCTCGTCTCAGTTTTCACATATTCACTCGAGGCCAGGCTCACAAAATCAGCCATCATGGACTAGGCCTCCATAGGCCACAATAGACCATCTCAATTAAAAGAAATAAAAACAACGTTACTACAGCATAATGATTAAACAGTGTTAACCCCACTAATACCCTTATGTGTATGCATTTATCTAGCTCTCGCAACATAAAAAGCATTAATTCAAAAAGCGTTTTGTGCTCAAAAATAAACAGCACATAGCAACGTTTAAACATGAAAACGCATTTAACACACGCGTTATTATCAGTCAGCACATTTAAGCACATTCACGTGTAACTCTTTCTTGTTAAAACAAACGGATTGATTAATATAAACGCACTTGCACAAGACTAATAATTAATTATTAATTATTATTACTTTAGTACAACGAATAGACATGCCAGAGCTTCAAAAGCCCCAGAATTTTCAAACTGAAAACTCTGCTCCAGCACTAGTCATTAAGTCATACTTTCTAAAGGATCACGTTTTCAATTGAAACAGACTGTCGGGAACCCTGGCAGTGAACAGAGAGGGGGTGGTAGTTGTGAGCAGGGACAATGGCAGAAATCAACAGACATCTGAACATCCATAATCCTTTGTAAGAAATATGCATACCCAAGATACAGAGTCATAAATCCTTCAGCTTTATTTTATTAAAAAAGAGAAAAACATTGATTGTTTCTTTGAAAACCTGCTCATTATTTAAAACAATTATAGGAAAAGACAATTCAAAATCGTACAGAACAAACATGAATATACACTCAAGCAGGCAGATTTTTCCCATTGCAATGAAGAATGGCATTAATGAATGTGCATTTATTTTTTATTATTATTATTCACTGCAATGCAATAATTCCCCTTGCTTGTCATGTTTTTCTGTACAGTTTTGAATTGTCTTTATGAGCAGGGTTTCGTAAAAACTGATAGCACAATTATTACTTATTGTTCAGAAACAACAGGCAAATGTTCACAACGTCTAAGTAAATAAAAGGTTACAAGGGCTTTACTAATAATTATTTATTTTGTAAATGTGCAACAATATTCAGAAACAATATAAAAAACTAGAACAGAATGTTACAAGATAGAGAGGTGCTCGATTTGCAGGGATTGGAGACTGAGGGTCCTGCAGAGCTATATTCACCTTCACCTACTGGAGGTTACAGAGAAGGCACATTCAGCCTTCACTTGGCTTATCTGTCAGCTTGCAGACACAGATACAGCCGCTGTCCCTCTGCTAAACACAGCTGCTATTTCTCAGGAAATGTAGGCGGAAATGAACCATCTATAAAACTTGAAGGAGGCTTTTTGGTGCAAGTTTAGCATAGTTGGGAGAGAGAAAAGAGGAGTCGTGGATGTTATTGTACATAGGTTTTACAACACCATCATCCCGTTACAATATTTGTTATCATTCAGTATCCTGATAAGCCTCATTAGCGCTATATTTTTCATTTTTATAATAGTTACAATTCATATTTTCTGCACAAGGCAGAATTTCGATTTTAATAGATTTTTAAAATGCATTTCCGGGTTCCTAATTTCCTTGAGTGTGCCTATTCTCCATGAAAGAGGGTTTAGGGTTCCAATAACTATTTGTGTGAGTTCTCACAGAACAGATCAATACCTAGAATGCACCTCACTCAAGTAAAGTTCAGTGGGTTTCAGGGTGCTTGCAGTCCATCAGGATTTCTATCTCGAGTTGGCACTTTGACTAAGTCGTTAGTGGCAGGGGGTCTAGAAAGACAATTTCTGGAATCGTATTCTGGAAAGATATCCTAAAACACACCATGACTGTCAGTGGACCTGCCTTCAGCTGCTTGTGAACCCTTTTGCTGGTGCTTAGTATGTTGAAGCTTCCCCCCAGGATGAATATGTAGATCTTCATTTTGATTCTATAAATAGCCCTTTAAGGAGTGCCGTAGGAAAGCTGCCATGCTGTGCTTCACTTGTATAACCAATGGTGATCTGCGGGATGATTTCAATTGTCATTACCCCCAGGTCCCTCCGTCCTCGACACCGTCATGGACAAGTGAGATCTACTATCTCACTGACAGAAAAAAGAACGAAGGAATGCTGGACCTACCCTCCCCCTCCCACTGGGAGTACTTAAGGAGTACCGTCCCAGCATTCCTCCTGTTCTTTTTTCTGTCATCCTGACAGTGTGAGGACGCGGCAGGAGCGTGGGCGCTCCTGCCTTCTTTCTGGATGTGGCGTTGTGGCTGCTGGGTCTTACCTGGATGCCGGCGGCCCTTCGCTGTTTGCCTCTCCCTCCCTGCTGGGCTTGGGGGGAGTGGCGCGGGCCTCTTCATTCCGGACCTCGCGGCGGTGTAATACCGCGTTGGTTCTCTCCTGGCCCGATGGCCGCCTCTCCCGGCCTGCTGGGCTTGCTGGGGGGCGCGGCCGCGCTGCTCCTCTGGTTGGATGGCGCTGATTCCCCGGCCGGATGTGGTCATGCCTGACTTCCGGTTTTTGAGCGTGGGGACGGAAGTCAGGCGCCTCGTGATTGCCGGCTTTGGGGAAACTCGTTTAAAAACGAGCGTTTGGGGTGAGTACCGCATAGCGGTTGTTATCTCTGGTAATATTGCTGTTGTTGGTGTGTTTTTGTGATGGGAAAACATTCCAGGAAACGTCATCACCGGGAGAGGTCGTCCTCTTCCTCTAGTGCTTCCAGGTCTCCCTCTCCTGCCAGATCCAGGCGCCGTGATACTGGTGCTGATGCGCATATTAAGCGCTTGATCAGGGAGACTTTGACTGAGATGGGTGATGCTGGATCCCGTCGCAGGTGTCCTGCTCCTGTGTCTTCGGACTCTAGTGGCGATGAGTCTGCGGGTTTGGGAGAGGAGGAGTTGAAAGGCAAATATGTGGACAAGGAGACTATGTCCGCAATTGTGCAGCATGTTAAAGAGAACATGGGGTTCCCTGACGGAGACGCGCCTAGTACCTCTAGGGGCCCTTTGTTGCGACAATTTCAGAGTGCTGCCACTGTCGATGTCCCTGTCCATCCCTTCATCCGAGATGTTTTGAAGCGCGAGTGGGCTGATCCGGATCGCATCCTGATTCCGCGCTTCATGACTAAACTCTATCCTCTGCAGGATATGGCTACTGAACTGCCTGATTCGATTCCTATTGACTCGTTTGTGGCTAGTTTGGTGGGGCGTACTTCCCTTGCTGAGGATGCTGTACTGAAGGATCCGGTTGACAAGAAGGCGGATGTGGCGCTCCGTAAAGTGTATTCTGGTTCCCACCTGGCCTTACGAGCAGGCATCTACGGGACTTATGTGTCGCAGTCACTGTTGTCTGACCTGAAGTCCCTCTATCAGTCTATGGATAATGCCACGGACTGTTCTGGTTTGCTGGAGCAGATTGAGCGTCAGGTGGAACTCCTATCTGATGTCTCCTTTGACGTTGTGCGGGCTTCGGCTCTTTCCGGGGGAGCTTGTGTGGCTGCACGGCGCAGTCTTGTCCTTAAGGACTGGAAGACTGACTCTGCGCAGAAAGCATGCGCTTTGAGGTTGCCCTTTCAGGGTACTATGTTGTTTGGGGGGGAGTTGGAGGCAAAGTTACACAAATTGTTTAAGGAAAAGAAACATTCCTCTTCCTTTAAAATCTCTACTACTGCTCCTGTCCCTTCTAAACCCAAATCTTTCTTTCGCCCTGCTTCTCGTAGACAGTTTGTGAGAGGCCAGGGTAGGTTTGCTTCTGGCCGTGGTCGGGACCGTAAGGCTAAATCCCCTCCTCCTGCCAAGCCACGTTCCTGACTCTTTGGCGGTGGTTCCCGGGTTGTTGGTTGGAGGGCGGCTGCGCTTCTTCCTGGCTGCCTGGGTTCAGTCTTGTTCCGACGTCTGGGTGTTGGACATCATTCGCCAGGGTTATGTTCTGGAGTTTACGACTCCGCCTCCGGACTCGGGTGTTCGGCCGACTCCTTGGCCTTCGAGTCGCGTAAAGCGGTCTCATCTTTCTCTCGGGCTTCTGGACCTTCTTCGAAAAGGTGCCATTCAGGAGGTCCCCCCGCTGGAGACGGGGTTGGGTTTCTATTCCCTGGTCTTTCTGGTCCCAAAGAACACGGGGGGTTTCCGCTTAATTTTGGATCTGCGGGTTATGAACAAATGGGTGGCCAGAATTCCTTTCCGCATGGAGACTTTACAAAGGATAATTCCGTTGGTACTGCCGGGGCACTTCATGTGTACCCTCGACCTTCAGGATGCGTACTACCATGTACCGATCCATCCTCGGTCCCGCAGGTTTCTGAGGTTTTGTGTTCAGGGACGTCATTTCCAGTTCATGGTCTTGCCGTTCGGTCTCCAGTCGGCGCCACGGGTGTTTACGAAGGTGGTGGCGCCTTTGGTCGCATGGCTTCATCTCCAAGGGGTGATGGTATACCCCTATTTAGACGACTGGTTGATCCATGCTCCATCTCGGGTCCTGTTACTGGAGGCCAGGGAGGTGGTGTGCTCGGCGTTGCGGGCCCATGGTTTCCTGATCAACTTGCCCAAGTGTCAACTGACTCCGTCTCAGGACATGGTTTTTATTGGGGCCCGATTCCGTTCGGATCTGAACCGTGTGTTCCTCCCCGAACCTCGGGTGACGACGTTGGTGTCCCTTGCTCATCGTTTCTGGTTGGGGGGAGCCTTTCCGGTGCGCCTTTGGTTGCGTCTTATGGGTCTGATGGCGGCGACTGTTTTTACAGTGGCTTGGGCACGGTTTCATCTGCGCCCCCTTTGGGTGTACCTTCTGTCTCTTTGGGATCCCCGGTCCCTCGCTTTGGAGATTCTCATTCCTGTGTCTCCAGTGGTCCTCCCGGTTCTTCTTTGGTGGTCTGTGAGGGATCATCTGTCTTTGGGCCTGCCTCTGCAGTCTTCTCCTTCTCTGGTCTTGACTTCGGATGCCAGCGCCTTGGGTTGGGGGGCGACCTTGGGGTCTCGCTCCCTTCAAGGTCGTTGGTCCCTCCTGGAGAGCCGCCGGTCATCCAACTGGAGAGAGCTCACGGCGGTGTCCCGGGCTGTGATGGGTTTCCGCGCTCTGTTGCTCGATCGGAACGTGTTGGTGCGGTCCGACAATATGGTGACGGTGGCCTATCTGAATCATCAAGGGGGGATTCGTTCGGCGTCTTTGAATGCGGTGGTGGTGCCCCTATTTTGTTGGGCAGAGGGCCATCTGCTGTCTCTGACGGCGGTTCATCTTCGGGGAGTGGACAACTTTGTGGCGGATGCCCTGAGTCGGTGCTTTCCGGTTTCTCTGGAGTTGTCTCTCACCCCGGTTGCGTTTCGGCTTGTGTGCGGGAAGTTTGGGCGTCCCTTTCTGGACCTCTTTGCCTCCCGGCACAATGCTCAGCTCCCTCGTTTTTGCTCCCGGTTTCTGCAGGAGGGTTGCTGGGGGGTGGACGCTCTGTCTCTCCCGTGGCCGTCGCGTCTCCTCTATGCCTTCCCCCCCCTGGCGCTGGTTCCCAGGTTTCTGGCCCGGTTGTGTCAGGAGGATCGGGAGGTGGTGGCGGTGCTACCGTTTTGGCCTCGGAGGTCTTGGTTTCCGACGGTGCGGCTTTTGGCGGTGCAGGGTCCTTGGTTTCTTCCCCTGTCTCCGTCTCCTCTGCGGTCTTCCCCGTGCCTGTCTCTTCTCCGGTTGCGGTTGTCGGTGTGGAGGTTGAAAGGCAGGGTTGGCGACGGCGCGGTTTTCCGGAACATTTTGCGATGGCTCTTCAACGTTCCCGACGACCTTCTACCCTTAAGGCTTATGATCGTCATTGGGGTAATTTTAATCGCTGGTGTTCTGCGTTGGGTGTCTCCCCTTTGTTCTGTTCCGTGCCGGTTGTCCTTCAATTCTTGTGGGAAGGTTTCGAGAAGGGTTTGGCTGTTTCTACGCTGCGTGCCCAGTGGGCCGCTGTTCGGGCTTTTCGTTCCCCGTGGGGGAATCTTTCGGATGTTGAAGAATTGGTTTCTCGTCTTCTTCGCAGTTTTATTGTTTCCCGGCCTGTGCCTCGCCCTTCCTTTCCCCTGTGGGACTTGCCTTTGGTCCTGCGGGTTTTGGTCGGTCCTCCTTTTGAGCCCTTGGAGACGGTGGATTTAAAGTTTCTCACCCTCAAGGTGGTTTTCCTGGTGGCTGTCACCTCTGCTCGACGTCTTGGGGAGTTGGGGGCCTTGATGGCTCGTGCTCCCTTTCTGTCTTTCACGGAGGGTGGGGTTGTTCTCCGCCTGGATTCTTCCTTTGTGCCGAAGGTTTCTTCGCAATTTCACAGGTGCCAGGAGTTGGTGTTGCCCTCCCTGGGCTCTGTCTTGGATTCTCCCGGTGGTCCCCGGTGGTCTTTGTTGGATGTGTGCAGGGCTCTGCGCGTTTATCTTGACCGAACTGCGGAATTTCGCAAGTCGGACTCCCTTTTTGTCTCCTTTGGTGCGGCTTCTCTGGGGTGTAAGGCTTCTTCTGTGTCCATCGGCCGTTGGCTGAAGCAAGCCATTTCCTTGGCCTACTCTCTGTCTGGTTCTCCTCCTCCTTTGGGGGTTCAGGGTCGTTCTACGAGAGGGGTGGCTGCTTCTTGGGCGGAGGTTCGGGGTGTTCCTCTCTCTGAGATTTGCAGGGCTGCCACGTGGGCCTCTTCTAATACCTTCATCAGGCATTATCGTCTCCTCAATCTTTTGGGGGATGATGGAGGTTTTGCATTGGGGGTGTTGAGCTCTGTTCGCTCCTAAATGTTTTTTTTTTTCTGCTTATTTCCAATAAATCTCTGGGTTTGTTTGCTATCCTGGTGGTTTGTTGTGTTTTCTGGTATGAATGCCGGTGTTTGCTTTGGTATTTCTCACTTGTCCATGACGGTGTCGAGGACGGAGGGACCTGGGGGTAATGTCCTATTACTTACCGGTAATCTTCATTACTCCGGGTCCCGTAGTCCTCGACACCGTCATGACTTCCCTCCCTCCCTCCCTGTCTGCCGGCCTTCATTGGTGCTTGGTATTTCAGGAGGAATGCTGGGACGGTACTCCTTAAGTACTCCCAGTGGGAGGGGGAGGGTAGGTCCAGCATTCCTTCGTTCTTTTTTCTGTCAGTGAGATAGTAGATCTCACTTGTCCATGACGGTGTCGAGGACTACGGGACCCGGAGTAATGAAGATTACCGGTAAGTAATAGGACATTTACTCTCACAGATGATTTATTTCAAAGAGTGTGGTTTTGTGTTTTCTTTGCTCTTTGGCAAATAGCCTTCTCATATAAAGGCACCAATCTACAGTATCTTATTTGGAAGATTTCCCTCTTGTTGGCACTGGAGTGAGCAGTTCATTAAGTCAAGTAGGTGCAGATAGCACATTGTGCCAGCCTGATTCTCAGGCTTCTCTAGTCAAGAAGAGTGGCTCATGCGGCTGGTGATGGTGGACACCATGGAACGGATGCCCCTTTATGAAAGGCAAATTGATTCTGTAGGAAATAATGCTGGTCAAGTGTGCATGTCATACCAGCCTATTCTTTTCAGAATGCAGTCAAACTCCATTGCCTTTGGGAACTCAGTTCTTCCACATGGGTAGTCCAAATGAAACAGGCATGGTGCTGTCACCCAACATTATTGACGCTCCAGGTAATGAATGCCTATCCTGCAGGTTGTGCCAAAGTGTGAATGACACTTTCAGAATAGCCTGTGGCCTAAGGGGGCTGATCCACTGCAGCCATGTGTAAGGTGACCTGTGGACTGATCCAAAATGACACTTCAAAAGAGCAATGGCTGAAGGTGGCTGAACAAGGCTTATCTAAAGCATCATTCTATTAGTAGTATCATTATTGCCACAGGGGAGCTTCCATTGGTGCAGCAGGTGCAGTGAACCCGGGCCCAGATGCCTGTGGGGCCCACTGAACCATGATTATTGCTCTATTTATATTTCAATATTTACAGAAAACAAGAGTGACCCATATGTCCTTGCGAACTGGGTGCTGCTAATAAGCAAAAACACAGTGTTCACAAGGAACACATTTCACAACAACAATACAATCTCTGCAGTAAGGTGTAACTTGTTTGAATTATTCAAAGACAAGTATAGGATAAGACCTTAATCAAATTGAGTCAAACAATAGTGTGTAGATTTGGATTAAAAAAGCCCACAAGACAGTATCTCAAGGCCATACTCACTTCAGCCG
The DNA here is from genome assembly GCF_964204655.1 of Triturus cristatus. Taxonomy (NCBI): domain Eukaryota; kingdom Metazoa; phylum Chordata; class Amphibia; order Caudata; family Salamandridae; genus Triturus; species Triturus cristatus. Next base: position 1,579,892,997 of record NC_140590.1, read on the forward strand.
AAATTAGTATAATTTATTTTGCAATCACAATAATCATAAGTACCAAAAACTGTTTTTCAAAAAGTATACTCAGTGTTTACACTATAAACAATTTATACGTGATTTGGTGAACCCCGGTGAAGTAACCATAACCTAACAGTGCAGTGCAAATTACGTGAAAGCAGGGGAGATGGTTATTGGTAGTAACTCTTCACAATTATAATATAGTAAATTGTATTTTGTTTTTCTTAGGCTCTCTCTTTATACTAGTCGACGACGTTTCGACCCTCTCGTGATCCGGGGTCTCTTCAGGACAGGAATTCTGGGGACTTAATTGGAGGGAAAGTGTCAGATAAGGATAAGGAGGTACAGTGTGAGAGTAATGATATGGGCAATGGCGGGCAGTGGCTTACCAAAGTTAGCACAAAAAGTGTGCCAAGCGTGGATGTCAGAAGAGAGAGCCTAAGAAAAACAAAATATAATTTACTATATTAAAATTGTGAACTGTTAGGTTATGGTTACTTCACTGGGGTTCACCAAATTACGTATGAATTGTTTATAGTGTTAATACTTGGTGTACTTTTTGAAAAACTGTTTTTGGTACTTATGATTATTGTGATTGCAAAATAAATTATACTCATTGTGGCTGAAGTGAGTACGTCTTTGAGATACTGTCTTGTGGGCTTTTTGAATCCAAATCTATATAATACTGTTTGACTGAATTTGTTTAAGGTCTTATCCTATATTTGTCTTTGAATAATTCAAGCAAGTTACACCTTCTTGCAGAGATTGTATTGTTTTTGTGAAATGAGTTCCTTGTGAACACTGTTTTTTTGCCTATTAGTATTTATATGTCAAACAGCAGCCAGGGGCTAATTTCCATCCTTGCACTAGGGGCCAATGCACACTGGGTATGTCACTGATTTTTGGGCATTATATTTCGCTATTGCAAGAGGACAGCAAGCACTAAAACTGTCTTTAGGCCAGACCTAATTTTGAACTCCTAAGTACAGGATCCTCCAAAGAAACTATAGGTAAGCAGGCAAATTAGAGAGAGGTTACAAAGCCAAGGTATACATGTTCCATGATGCCCCATTAATAAAGACATCGCCCAATACGAAGTACAGGATAGTTCATTGTTGAAATATTTGTATTAACCTTTTTGTAATAGAAACTCATTGCATTGCAATACATGTAGAATTGGCATCATTTCCTGTGCTATTCGACCTTGGGCATTACAATCATTTCTCTGGGTTGACATCTATCTTACCATTAATACAATCGCTTCAGTAATCAATGTCAACATTGAACTGGGGGGTGAAACTGGAGTAATATTCTTAGGACCTTGGGCATATGAGACAGACGGGGTGCCAGGGCTATTATAATCCTGCTGGCAGGTAAAGTACAGATAAGTTCATATATGTCCCCTGCTGTGAGAGCAATTTATTTTGTCAGCTACAAACAGTGCTCCAAATAAATGTGTCTGCACTTACTAGATCGATACAGTGTAATATCTTCACATAGCACCTATTGTTTTGCCCTGAATCAGAGCTTGCAGAAATATCCTACTCTCACAGCATTATAAATCATGCAGGGGGCGATGGCCATGAAAATCTGTAAATGATCAAGTTCTGTATAGGGTCAGTGAAAAGCCTCCGCCGGGGGAATTCGAATTTGTTTTCTAGAGTATTAGTAAATAACAAACGAAGCTGGGAAAATGCAACTGTAATTGGAGCCACTTACCCCCGAATAGTCAGCTTTGTGTACTAAATTGTGAAATTGATGAAAATGTTTTGGATCAGCTCTCTTCAATGCAGCTTGCCCGCATCCACAGTCCAGTTGTAATCCATATTTGGGCGCAAACACGAATAACTGACTCGTGTTGCAAATAAAAGTGGATGCTTGGTTTCTGATACAACGTGTTATGCTTTATTCCAAAGTGCAGCACTTCTTTTGCTAGTCAGTAATGCAGTGCTTAATTTAAGCCAGTGGTTGCCGGTGGGGGCCACTCACACTAATTTTTAGGCAAAGGCACTTATTTTTCTGCATCAGACATTTATAAGAGCAAGAGAGGGAAAAACTCATGCAGCGGAAAGAAAGAGGAAGAGAAAGACGGAAGAAACGTGACAACGGGAGAAAGTGGGAACCTGCAAGAGTGAGATAAAGGGCAGGGGGTGTCTGGTAGTGGATTAAAGAGGCCTGAGGTGGATTTTGAATGTTTGCTGCCCAGTACAAAGTGGAAAAAGTATGGAAGCATTTTTTTGTGTACTGGAAGGGTCCCTTCCAGTACACATCTATGCTTGTCCCTTTGCAGTATGGAACAATGGTGTGTGCACTGGCACATGGCAGTCTAAAGTGCACCAGCACAGAGTGAGATGAAAACAGCACCATACGTGGCAGTTATGGCGCTGTTCAGCTCTTTCGCTCTCATGAAATGCATTACAGCAATTATGGTTGCTCTTCTACTTTATGTGCCTACTCCAGCCTTTTTGGTTTACCTTTTCTTCTGTGGCTTTGTTAAACACTATCTGCATTCTTCTCTTAGACCCTCTGTTACTATTTGCTCTGTTTCGGCCTGTCTCTATGGGTGTTCACATTTCCTCAATCCACCAATGAGAGTGCCTCAGATATCTCTGTATCTAGGGGTGTGTCCTTCATGTCTGTCGACAATTGATACACTTTTACCCTGACACCTAACCTTGCCTTTATGAACCCCATTCACTTGCACCTTACAATGATTTATGATGGACCTTCCACGACTCTCTCGATTTATATTCAATTTCCCTCCCCATTTTTCTTCCCCTCTTTATTCTTTCCTGGCTTTTTTTTGATTATTCACACACCTCCTTTTACTTTTTTCCATCACCAGCTATTGTAACTTCAAACATAACCCGCTCCTGCTATCTCTACTGGCTGTCACCGACGTGTATCTGTAAAGAGTCTCAATTCTCCCTGCTTCTACAGACTTTTGGGGGCATATCATCAAGGGCTTTATCTCCGCTTTTCTGGCTTTAAAAGCCAGAAAAGCGGAGATAAAACCAACACTCTATCAGCAAGAGAGTGCTAGCATGCGTATTCACATGTTAGCACCCTTTTACACTACGCCTACCTTTGTATCTCTAATGAGATGCAAAGTGGGCGTTCCTGACATACACTACATGTCAGAAGAGCAATAACGCATCTTTGCGCTATCAGCAAGGATGCCCTTGCATTTTAGCAGACGTTCGTTTTTGAAGAAAACTGCTCTTTTCTCCAAAAACTAACGTCTGCGAAAATCCTGACTAAGCCACCCCTAACATGGGGGGTGGATTATGCTGATACGATCACAGGGTCGTATCAGCAAGGTTATCGCCCTTTTGCAGGGAACATCGCTGGGAAACCAGCGATGTTCCCTGTAAAACGGCGATAACATCGCTATCTCTGGAATTTTTATCGCCCTGGAGCAGCGCGTTGATGATAACGCGCTACCAGGGCGATAAAAAGCAGAGATAGCCAGCGATAAGAAAGTTATCGCTAAGCACGGCCAGTTGCTGATATGGCCCTTAGTTCTTCTCTTGTTTCACCAGTGCTCACATTTCTTTACATTATTATTGGTGTTTTTATGATGGAGTTGCCTTACTTCATTGTTTATTTAGTAGATTTCCGCTACATTCGACTGTGGATGTTTTTATGTTTTTCCTTTGACTCCATTCTTAATGAGCTCCCTGTTCCTTCTAACCCAGGTAGCACTGTGTTTTTCCAGGTACTGTCTGTCTTCTTTCTCTGATTTGTTTCAATTATCTCTTTCCCAGGTCATGTTCCCCCCTACAGGCATTTCTTTTGGAACTGATCATATATTTCATTTTAGTTCGCTCTTGCCTCCTATATTATAGCAGAGTTTGGACTCAATTTGATTCAGTCTGCATTATTAGCTGAAGCATGGATTTTCTTGTTTCAACATGAGTGGTTCAAGTGTTTATTGACTGTGCTCATTTACCTCTGGAGTGTTTTGATTATTTGAATGATTGATGATGTACTTTGTCTGATGGTTTAATATTACTTTGTATGCGTCTGGTCTGCCAAACAGGACTTCATATCCCTGTATCACCCGGCGAAATAGAATTGCAAAATGCCTTCGACGTTGTTCTTCAGGAATGGATTTGGAGACAGTAAACGTTTACTGAAGTTAAAATTACGTTGACTATATGATTCCTTTAAAAAGACTATCTTCCTGACCACTAAGATGGCCTCAAATATAGAATTTTGTAAAGAATATTTCACCACACTTCTAAACTTGGAACCTCGTCAGCTCTCCAGGGGACAAGCGACACTAAAAATCACATGTATTGCTTTTACTGCTAAAAGACGAGTTAGGATTAAACTAGTTATTAATTGGGAAAAAAAATGATTAAATTAGTTATTGCCGGGTTCTGATTTTATGACAGATGGCATAATGTCAATACGTCCTGATTTGCCCTCAAAAGGTGGATACGTTTTGTGAACATCGGTGACTGAATAACTAAAGTACTTTTCACCAGCCAGCTTTTAAACAGCCCATCTGCTGCCTTCAGATCGTATAAAATGCCCTGCTGAAAGTTGTGCACAAATTATAAAGCAGGCGCCTTGCCAAAAATGGCAGTGTCCAGCGCCCACCACATTACAACATACCTTTTGTGCAATATAATCTGTGCAAACCGTTGCACAAATTAAAAGTCAAGCCCCTTTCCAAAAACAAGGCTGTGTCCATTGCCCACAACATTACTACTTGCTGTGTGTGCAATATAACATTGTGCAATCCTCAAATGTTTGCAGAAATTGAAATGGCAGGCTCTTTTCCAAAACAAGGCAATGCCCAATTGCCACAACATGACAACCAATAGTAAAACCTATTCTACTTGTGTTAATTTCAAGTATGCAAATGTGTATATCTTTGGTATTTATTCAGTACACAAACATCCAATGGCAGTGGAACATTTGATAGTGTCAAAGTCAATGATACATTTAACAAGCGATGTGAAAAATCTCTGGTTTTTGGACTGCTACTTCCACATAATGTAGTGTTCTCTAAAGAGGTGCATCCCCAACTCTTTCCTGAATTATATCTGACTTGTCCTGATGGAATCAGAGATGTTGTTTGAGATCCTGAGTGCACAGATGGAGAAAGCCCTTTGCATTGTTTTTTTTTCTATTTTCACACTTTGTCTCTAAGCTAATAGTGTCCAGGCTGTGGTTGTGCCGAGATGGTGAGCTTATCAGCCAGGTAGATGGAGACAGGTTGTGATGGCATAAACAAGTCTTGAAGGTTTGCATGAATTTAAATAAGACTCATAGGCTACAGAGTGCAAACTTGGTCAACAACCACACATGCACAGAAGCTTGGTGGTTTTTGTGCCTGTGAGGGCAGAATTATCACCAGTTTGATGGATAGAATGTTGAGAATGAATTGTATGAGAAATAGTGGCCTTTGTAAGATCTAGGGGGCATATTAACAAGGGCTGGCGATAAATTTATCTCCGCTTTAGCGTCCGTTTTCGGGCAAAAAGCGGCAATAACTTTATCGCTTCATCAGCAAGGACACGCTAGCACGTGTTTTGCATACTTAGCGCCCGTTCCCAGCACGCCTAACTTTGCATCGCTAATGAGATGCAAAGTAGGCGTGCCTCAAATAAGCTCCATGGATAAATATCGCAAAGGCAGCGTCGCAATATTTACAACAATGGCCCGGCCGGCGTAGCAATGTGCAAAATCAAGCTAGCTGGCCATTATCGCTGGATTTGAACGTCTGGTAAAACCCAGATTTATGTATCCATAACGTTGGGGGTGGAGTATGGTGATACAACCACAGGGTCGTATCACCAAGGCTATCGCCGTTTTGAGTGCAACATCGCTGGCTTTCCAGCGATGTTGGCCCATTTCCCTGGATGTCGCTGGAATATTATCGCCCTGGAGTAACGCGTTGTTAATAACGTGCTAACCGGGCGATAAATTCCAGCGATAGACGGCGATAAATATAAAAGTGCTAAGCACGCTTTGCGATATTTATCGCCGTCTGTTGCAGATAGGCCCCTAAATCTGATACAGCCTAAGAAGAGAATATGAGTAAAAGGGTTTTACAGAATTTTTCATCTTCATCTCACGTCAGCACTCCTAGATGAGCAAAGAATTGTCAGAGTTTTCTTGGTTAAAGCTTTTTCTCCAAGGCTCCACGTAACCATTTTAAGGAAATGAACCTAAATCCAAACATAGTATTCCTGCTAGTCTCAATACAAGTTTGTTTCAAGGGACATACACCAGGTCAAATCACCACATGAAAGAGGGAGGAAAATGGGCCAGCCATGAAGTTGGTTACTGTTTGTGCCCAATCAGGACCTTTGGGAGCTGCATACTGCACCCCTCAAGTTGTGGTGTAACCCCTCTTATAACTGGGCTGCGGTTTATTTGTGCTTAGTAGGCCCATCTGATAACTAAGCCAGTGGGTTCTTGAGCACCTAGATAGCAATGCACAGCCAGAGTTACCAAGTATGACTCTGCACAAGGGACATCTGCCCTACCATTAGAGAAGAAGGCTGTCTGTCACTCAATTGTGGTGGGAGCAAGGGGCTATATCAATGATCATTGGTGCCGTCAGGACCCCCTAAAATAATGGCACCACCCCTGGATTCCACAAGCAACTGGCGAGTAAGATCCCTGAACGTGCTCGACGTGCTCTGCTGTGCCAGCACAAGAGTGCATGTGATAATTGTGAACTCGTTGCACTTTTCAGGTGTGTGTGTTCAATTAGGGCTTTGAGATCTAGGGGCCAGATGTAGAACCATTACATTTTGAAAGTCGCAAATTGCGATGCTTTGCAACTCACAAATTACGATTTGCCAAATGGAAATGTACAACAGTGTCTCAGACACTTTTTGCGATTCCTAATAGAGTCGCTAAAGACCCATTTTATTAATATTAATGAGGTAGGGCGCAATTTGTGACCCCTTATGAATCTCATATATCACAGGGATCATGGCCTGCTGGGGACAGCAGATCACTATGTCTGTGTTTGCTTTTTTAAATAAAGCGACTTTTTTTTAAAATGCAGCCTGTCTACCTTAAAGGAAAATGGGATGCGTTTAAAAGAAAAAAATTAAAAGTTTTCTTTTAATTTTTTAAGGGCATGCAGTGGTCCGTGGAACCACTACATTGCCTTAAAAAACTATTTTTTCATACATTCACAATGGGGAAGGGGTCCCATCAGGACCCCTTCTCATTTCTGACTGGCTTACCACCTACTTGAAGTAAGTGGTAACCATGATTGTTTTGCAACCGCATTTGCGGTAGCAAAACAATCGTACATACCAGTGCAACCGCTATTAGGAAAGGACGCCCTCGGCATGCCCCTTCCTGATAGAGACTTGCAAACCTTGTTTTGCGAGTCAGTATTAGGTTACCGACTTGCAAAATAGGGTTTGTACATGCTATAATCCTTTTTAGGAATTGCAAACGGGCCGATTCCCCGTATGCGACTGCCAAAAAAACTCATACATGTGGCCCTAGATGTTCTTACGCATGTATTTTTGCAAACATTAATTCCCTAAATGCTCTCAAGGGAATAATTAAGTACTACATATGTTTTAAGTGTCATACAGAAATAAACTTTTCAGAATTTGAACTTATTACACAGAAGCACAGTTTAACCCCTTCCCTGCTCATGACGGAACCGTTCCGTCATGAGCCACGGTTGGCGTGTGCTCATGACGGAACGGTTCCGTCATGACAATCCTGTTGGCGGCCGCTCCGCCTGCGCGGCGCTGTTTCCCCGCCTGTGCGGGGGGACAACGCAAATGGGCGGAGTCATGACGGAACCGTTCCGTCATGAGCACAGCTCAACTGTGGCTCATGACGGAGCGGCTCCGTCATGAGCACAGGCCCACCGCGCTGCCCCCCTGCCCCCCCCAGCGCTGCAGCGGAATGTCCGCAGCAGCGAAGGGGTTAAATATGTGAATATTGATGTAGTAGTATTATACATTCCATTTATCCTCAGAGGACAGATAAGAATGCAGATGGCACATCACGTTTACTCTGGAAAACATGGCCAAAGTCAGTAGAAATCCCTAGATACAATTTTAAATGAAAACATCTCCTGGAAATGAAGCCACTGTGAAATGTAAACCCACAAAAAAACCTTCAATCACAAGAAAAGCAGGAGTCTATCTCCAAGGTTTCACAAGTGCATGCAGCGGTAAATCATAGAGTGTGTTGTTGAATGTTGATAAGATTGAAACGCCCTTCAGGGTGATTTATGAAAGGCAGGCATGATCCAAGCAGAGTGGAGTGTGAGGCCTGCAGGTAGCACTTGATTTATTACTGCTTGAGGAAGCAGGAGATATGTTTAAAATGCACTGGAAAAAATCCATACTTATTTACAACAATATGTAGATATATAGGTTGTGTGGGATCTGTTAAGTTCTGTATTAAGCTTTGCAACAATCAATTTGGAATGTTAAAGGCAATCGATTAGGTTGCCGCAGCATCCTCGATTATATTTTTTGCCACAGCATCTTGCTGAAGATGAAAACATGATTTAAAGGCCCGTGTTCTAGGAAATGTTCAGAATTATCAGTAAGCATCAGCATTAGACGTCATTATTGATTCTGGTCTGCTCTTGGTAAGTCCTACCGAGTTTTTCCTTTGAAGGGTCCCTAGGGACATAGACTAAAATAAAACTAACCCAAGACACCTAAAGCACCAAATGTACAGGGAGGGAAAAATATGAGCAGAACTTAATATTCATTCAGTATTCTGCTGCGATCAGTAAAAAATGATGACACGCTTCAAGAGGCACTCACTCTCAAAAGCCCTGGATTGGAAACCACTTGAAATGTGATAAAAACACATCATTTAGCACACAATATCCATTAAAAAAACTATTTCGGATTTTAAAAAATCACTTGTAATTGTAATTGATTTTTATATAGCGCTAATCACCGGCGGGTCTCTAAGCGCTTTCAGAGGAATAGCCGAGGTCATGGGCAGATGAAAGCTCCATAGTGTGGTGAGTTTAGACAGTGTCCACTACTTCCCTAAACAGGAGCGTTTTGAGTTGTTTCCTGAATGGGAGAAGAGCCGGTTCTTTCCGCAGGTGGTCGGCCAGCTTGCACTTTCATGTCCATTGTCGGGCCTGGACCGTCCATTCAGCCAATCAGGCATCACATCATGATTGGGCGGCACTGGCTCAGTGCAGAGCCGATCACCCGTGTTTAGGCGATGCCAGGGTGTAAAGTGAGTTCCCTTAACCTGATATTTCTCTGAGTTAGAGCTAGATTTTCAGTAAGTGCATCTTGGAACTAGTGAGCAGGGTATGCCTCTTTCTGTTTCTGAGCTGTGCTGGCTACAATAAAGCTCCACGTCTCTGATTATGAGTTGGTGGGAATTTTCCGACCTCAGCCTAAAATCCTGTTTGTGCAGGGATCGGATTTTCGAGTTCGTTGTTAATACCTCACCCTTCCTTAAATTTCTGCTGATCAACCCAGTTGGAATTAAACAGTGGAAAAAATTATGGTACTTACCATATACCCTGCAGATTTATGCTGAGAGCCAAACTCAGCATGTTATTCCCCATAAACGTAGAATAGGCGCAATTTATTGCACCCAATAAATACCGTACCCCAGGGGATCTTTATTTATCAGGTGCAATAAAAAGCACCTATTGTTCTGAATAATTCAGAACAAAAGTCTATGTTTTAACACGTTGGGTTAAAATAATGAACTTCATGCGGATCGAGCACATAAAAACAGGCGCCCTGTTCTGTGGTGAGCCAGCGCATCCCAGTCCGGAGAGAGCCCTGATTGTTTTCCAGTAGACTGCTAGCTCGTGAGGCTAGTTTCAGAGCAGGAGGTGCTGCCATTATCCAGCAATGCCCCAATGGCCCATTTTATTGGTGGCAATCTGTAATTTGGGATTGATTTGAAAAAAAAATCAAGGGCTAATCTATATTTCCAGTTTGGCCTTACCTATTGTCAGGGCCACTGGAATTATGCAGCAGGGGAGGGCCAAATTATGTGGCAGGGTTGGGTAAATTATGCAGCACATTTTATAATAATATTACGTCATTACTTTGTCATGTTTACACTTGTTAACACTGTGCGGGCATTGGTTGTTCCTCATTAGTACCATTTTAATATCCAAATACAGCAATAAGCAACAGAAAGGTGACCAGTCAACTGTTGCAAAGGGATTTCCACTGCGCACAAACACATGTCGCTGCGATTTTAGTAACTTTTGAACCATGGGAGCTAGAAATGTTTTTTGTTAAAATCTGCAGATTATGCAGCAGATGATGGATTATGTGGCAAATGCGGCATGTCCATAATTATGCAGAAAACACTGTGGCCGCACAATCGTATAATTCTAGTGGCACTGCCTATTGTCTCCTGTAGTATTAAGAGCAGCTTGATTGGGTATGACTGGCATTTAATATTTGGATCAATCCTGGTTCAAAAGGATGCTTAAATGTGGTTGGCGAGCGGCCTCACACTGATGATTTTTGAGGATTGAATAGGAAAACGACTCCCGCATGTGTAAAGACCATACATGCAGGTGCTCTAGAAACAAGCCAGCTGGCACCCCTTTTATGTTGATCATTTTCTATTTTTACTGTATTTTGTATGTCTATTCTGCGTGTCAACTGTTCTAACAGCAAACTTACATGATGTACCTCTGCCCGAGAAGAAGCTCAACAGAGGTATTCTTGGTACTTCCAAGGTCACCAGGTCAATTGTCTGATATGCCTGGTCATATCCCAGTCAGTATGTAAATATACTCACACTCCCCAACCTGAAGCCATATATCTGACAAGAACACAGATTCATCTGGACCACATACTGCTGGCTGAATGGACATCCACATCTCTTGGATATGGAAAGAACAAACTGAGACAATTTTTGCAGATTTGCTGTATTTACAAATAGGGTTGCAGTTCCTTTTCCACAAAGCCTGGAAAGGGAGCTAAATGCCTAAGGAGGTTGGGGAGTATTAGGGGGTTGCCCTTCACATGTATCTAAAGCTTCTGTTTGTGCACAGTGGGGGAGATCTTTAATGCTTGCTGTACAGCAGTGATGCCTCCATTAAACCTGATCAGGATACTTTGAACCTCTGAGAGTGCATTTGGGAAGCTGTGCCTACTGTGCTGCGGATTATTGTAAGGCGCTGACTACAGCCAAGTGGGACCTTTGTAACAGCTAAACTCACTCCTCAACCTGATGGATTCAGATTTTCAAGTACACCTCGCAGGGAATACAGACAAAACCACACAATAGATCAGGATTAATACTACTGTTGAGAAGATCAACGTGCTGTGTGTGTTTGGGAATGTGAGCATCATTCTATTTTATTCTATTCTAATCTATTCTATTCTATTGCCAATGCATTTGCTAAGCTCAGTGGTTGAAGTGGGCAGGATCGAAGGGGCACAACATGCCCATACTTTTTTAATTGAAGGAAAACCATTCCCCTACTTTCTGTGAAAAGATAACGGTACCGGGACCTTTAATTCTGAGAGCCGAAATGCTTCAGCTGAAGTGTAAGGTAGGGAGTGTCATGTGCTGTGAAACCGAAGACGAACAGACAGGTAAACAATCCTTCTTGTCAGGGTGTCTGCTTGCGTGAAACAAGTGTAAATGTGCAGAACACGTCAAACTGCAAATGTGAAGGGAACTCGGAAGCCGGTATTGGCATTAATTAATGGAATCACTTGATGCTTCCTGATGAGACAGATTTATGCTTTTTGAGTGGTATTGGAAAGGAGTTACCAGCTGATCTGTGAAGTGTGTGCTTTTTAAATGGGCATAACACGGGGCCCTGTGCCGGAGGGACTGCAGGGGCCTGTGTTATGCTCCTAACTATTCTCCACTGCTCCAATCAGGAATCAATTCCGTGGCTCTCTCGTTATAGGCACAGACCTCTGCAGTGCATTAACTAATGGAGGTTTCATAAAGTATGATAGTGCATTTCCCACTGATTAACTTGACTTGCACTTGTTTTACATTTAAACTGTGTTATTTGATATGTGCATACCTAAAGGAAAAAGACCCAAAAAAGTTTCAGAATATTTAGTTTTTTTAGACACGCTTTTGACACTGCCCCCATTGTGCAGAGCATCACAGTTCCCATACTTTTGTTAATGCTCGTCAACTGCTGGATAAGCTGACCACCCCTTTTGAAACTGCAAACCTGTTTCTCTCTCATAAAAAGCTCTTTTTAAGTCTTGGGCAAATTACAGATCGCCATGAAACTGTACCGTTTTCAATCCTTGGTCAGGAATTGCATTTGTTTGAGTATAGTGTATTTGGTGATTCATGTGGACTTGTGACTAGGTTAACAGCTATGAAGGAAGTAAAAGTAATGTAAACGTGACAAGCCAGCATAGTGGAATATCAAAAAGAAAACTGACAAAATTAGAGAAAATTAACTGTTAAAATACTGCTGTAAAAATATATGAAAATGTTATAAAAAGGAGTGCTTCTGGGTGAGAAACAGATTTGCAATTTAAAGCTGATATTATGCTGAACTACAGCCCTGAGGAAGCAGGAAAGACAAAACTCATTGAAACACGTATTGGCTGTTGGTTATGTAAGATAATATCTGCTTAGGATACGTTTTTAAGATGCTATGTATTATATTTTGTAATAAAAAATGATTTTATAATACTATGTAGTGTGGATATGCTCTTTGACTCTCCTGCAATAGTAACCTCTCTTTAGGGTGTTACAGTGGAAATCAGCCTTATGGAAACATCTGCAATTTATAAATGTTAGTGCTTCTTCATGCATCAGCCTTCTATGTTTTCCCTATATTTCTAAAATCATTTCTTTAACATATTTCTAGAAAGTTATTTTCTTTGCCAACATTCTTCTCTTGTTCCAATTAAACATTCTGGTCCTTAAAGTGCTACTTCACTGGTTTTGCTTTTTTCCCAGATAACTTGTTGCTTGTCTCATGACACTGGCCCACATTGAATCTGTTAGGTTTTCATCCTTGTTGTTGTACCTCTTTGCTTCTAAGAGCTAGAGATGGCTAACACAATTCTCCCTTTTTTTCGACTATCTTAGATTTTGATAACGAGTTGAGTCTCTTTGATAGCGGGTAGTGCCAATGAATATTGCCCTGTATTGGCCTGATTATTTTGCAGATTGCTTTTAGGTCATTTCTTTTCAATAGCTTACAGACCTATTGAATATTGTCTGCAAGTCTTCAATCATCAGCATACGTGAGAATTGGAATCTTTGTTCTTTTATGTTTTGGATGTTTTCTATTGCCATATTAGGCATTAGGGATTTCATTTCTGAAGCGATAATAGAAACAGAAGTCAAACATTGGTTGAAAACCCTATTTTACACCGCGTTTCAACCTGTTTGTTCCTCTGCCATTGCCTGTTAATCTTGACATGGAGATTAGTATCCTTATAAAGGTTCACAATGGTTGTTATAGGGCCCTATATTCTGTATTTAAACCCTATGTGCAACTCCAGAAGACTAAATATAATGTAATATTTTTGTGTGAAAAAGTAAGCAATTGTGTGTTGCACAAATACGTGGTCCTCTGTATGCAGTTCCTTGTGGAATATGCCATAAACTATATTTAGGATATCTTTTTTTCACAAGCAGTGTTTGGCCTTTCCACAATATATTTTTCATGAAAATACCTGGATCGATGCCATTTAGATATATTGGTCAAAATATCATTAGGTATTTTTAGTTTTATACCAAGACTTTCAGGACATTTGAACGTGAATCTTGCAAAGTCTGTTTTTCTGTGAACTTTTTAGAGCTGCCTTGAAATAACCTTCCAGGACTGTTTCATATAAATTTGATTGCAATCAACAGTTTTTGACATTTACATTTTACATTAAATTATTTGCCTCTGTTTTCAAGACCCACTGTCTTGTAAGTCAAGTAAGCAATAAAATGCTATTTTAATTATTTCCATCTGTCAATGGGAATTTAAGAACAACTATGTGTTTGTCATGTCTCCGTATCAAATCAATAGTTACACTGGAATATTAGCAAAGTAGTATAATAAGTAAGGGTGGGTAGAGCAGGTGTAGTACCTCGATGCGAAGTTCCACGGAGTTGGAAAACAACTCTGTGGAACTTTGCTCCGCTACTCACCCTTCCCCCTCCTAAATTATTTATAATGTTTTTTTTAAAAAGGCACTTATCTGCCGTGGCTGCCTCTTCCTCGTCATGGCCGCTCTCAGTTCCTCGTCCTAGCCATCCTTCTTCTTAGATAACCCCTACGCTGTACGTCTTACGCATGCTCATGCGCACACGTGAGACTTACAATGTGTGGTTTATCTGAAAAGAAGGACGGCGAGGACGTGTAAGGAGAGCGGCCATGGCAAGGAGGAGGCAGCCATGGTAGGTAAGTGCCTTTTTAACCATTATAATTAATTTGGGAGGGTGGGGGGGCCGGCTAACTCCGCCTCGCCACGTAGTTGGAGTTTTGCCTAAGCTGCGCGTTCGCAACGGAACAAGGAGTAGTCAAAACTCCGGAAGCTTCTCTGGCGGAGTGGAGTTACCCGCCTGGGTTTAATAATAAGAACAGAAGCGTCACAATCTTGGTCAGCTCCTCCCTCCCTATTACTGACAACTGCAATGTCTTCCAGAATGCCACACTGTCCCATGAAGCAGAGAACACTGCTCTAACATCACAGACAACTGAATGTGGCCTTGTGTGGTAGACTTTGACTCACAGTTATTTCATTTTTGGTAAACACAAGTAAGTCTCATACAGGTATAGAGGTAATGCATACACCGTGTGTCTCCTTCCTGTCTCAAAAGATGGGCATATCACTCCACCATTCCAAACCAAGCTTTGGATTCAATATATAGTAGGAAGATCCATCTTATTATCTCCTGTCCAAAACACATTTGCCTGCAAAGTGCAAATAAGTATTGCCAGCTGCGCATATCAAGTACTTTCTACAGGCCGACAGACACCACTATTGCAAGATGTTATGAGTCGAGTGTCTTCCATCACCTTAAAAGTCTAAGTCTTCCAATATTCATGGATGTGTCCTGGAATGATGTAAGAGGATCAGACTTAAGGAATACTTGACCTGCATGCCTTGAACCCAAGCTCCCCGGAAATGACACCAAGGGTGATTGTATTGTAATCAACTTTAGGGAACCTAGATGCGCCAAGGTTGTCCTCATGGGGAGGTACGTCATGCCCAATCTGAATATCACATGTCACTCCTGCCCTTGGTTTTTTCTGCAGGCACCTACCGCCCTCTGTACCTAATATGACCAGACTAGGCCCATTAGCTAACCATCCTGTCTGAGTAGATGCCCCACCCCAATCTCTGGTGGTTTCCAACAGATACCAGGTACTGAGCGCCCTCTAGGACAATGATTGACATGAGAGGAGGATGTTTGCCAATCAACCGAAACATATAATGAAGGTGCCCCTACCCCACGAAGGGCAGGAAGATGATATACATTTGGCCCCCAAGGACTATTGTGACACCGCTGTTACACTATCTGTTGCCCCCGTCTTTTTGTGACAGTGTAGCGGATCCTACATATATAGTAACTGCCCTACCCAATTTAACCCCACCCAGTAGTTGTGGTCAAGGGACTGCAGATGGGTATAGAATTGTGACCTGGAATGTAGGGGGTTTAGTTAAGAAACAGGGCACTCAATGAGGACAAAAAAAAAAAAAAAAGAAACAGGGCACTCTATGATGGATGGAGTTTATATGTGACTTGGATATATTATGTAGTGACTTGGATATATTATGTATCCAAGAAACTTGGTGTACCGAGCCTGTTTATTTTGAGGGCTTTATGACACATTGGTTGGAGGCTGAGCCATTGGCAGCAGGGAGAGCCAAAGGGGGACCTACGGTCTTAATTTCAAACAAACTCCCGGTAAGCTTAAAGAGGGAAATATCTACTGGCCCCCATTCATTGATTTTGTTGTTAACATTTAGGGGAGGTCGGGATTTGCTCATCGTTAATTTTAATAATACCCGGGGGAGGGTGGTTCTAGCTCTCGAAGGAGATTTGGGGACCTTAGTTCAGTCCATTACAAATAGTTTCATACTATTATGGGCCAGAGATTTTAATACTCACACATGCCCTCACTCTGCTGTTCGGGTATGTGGGATGACCGATGATGTTGGGCTTGGTTACTCACATTTTCCCCATAATGAACATGGTAATTTATTAAATTCTATGATTATTAAGTTCGATCTAAAATTACTAGAAAGTGCACAGGATAGCAGTGGGAACCACATCCCAACCTTTATAGGGATAAATTTCACCTCCATTATCGACCACATTTTAATTTCTTCTAATGTATGTGATTGGGGTGCCTCACCACGGGTAGTTTGCCCGGGTATGAGTGACCACAATTGTATTATCTTGACAGTTTTCCTTTGGGGCAGACCCACTGCCAATACCCCTAGTTGTGTTACAGACATCAGAACAGATTGAGAATAGAATTAAATGGAGCAAATTGATTAAAAAAGCACATATTGCCTCATTTATTTGAAGTAGTATTGGGACCACAACCATAACATATCAGAAGCACTATTCATCATCAACATCTGAAGTACCAACCCCTATTAAAGATTTGGGAATGATTGAAGCACCCAATGGCAGAGACTGGACAGCATTATTGCTTCCAAAATACGGTAAGATGCTATAGGGTAATAGTGCTGTTACATGCAAGCAGTGCATTCCTACCCACTTTCACTGACAAAAGGCTCTTGTGAGCCACCCCCAAGCTGCCGAGCTTTGAAACGCCCTCATGTTAAGAGTGGGATTATACCTGAGATAATTGGCAGCATGTCCAGCAACCCATAAATATTCTCTGCTGATAAGGGAGGCATCTTGAAACACTGGTGTCTCGAGATACAATTTCAAAATAAGGCATTAGCTGAAAAATAATATGAACTTTGTGTGAAAAACTGAACTACAACTATCAAGCCGCTGTGGGGTAATGGCGGTGTTAAATGCAAGCAGTGCGTTCCTACCCACTTTCACAGGTATTCAACAGATAACTGCACACATGTCCCTGGTTTGCTGGGAGAAAACTTCCAGCATGTCAGGGACATGTAACAAGGGTACTGTAAATATATCCCCACTTTGTGAGTACGTTTCCAGCACCCACATATGCAGGCAGCAGTTCCAACATGCTGCAGTGGTGCGGTGCAGTTGCCAAAACTGATTTCTCTCCAATCCCCTCCTCATGACTTTATTTTTTTGTAGAGTTTTATATAGAGCGAACTAGACCCTAGACATCGGGTATCAGAGCGCTTTGCATAAGCACCAGTTTCATTACAGATGGTCACATTAATTTTTGTTGGGCACGGGGAGATTAAGTGATTTGCCCAGAATCACAGGATGTTGAGCGTTGTTGCCGAGACTCAAACCCGGTTCCTCCAGCTTCACGTTCGACCGCTCTAGCCGCAAGGCTACATCCTCCCCTCACATCCCCCTGAGGATGCTCCCATAGGCAACAATAAGCTCATGTGGCAGTGTGGTGAAAGAGGACACACCTCCAGAAAAAAAACACTAGTGGCAAAGTTTACACATGAGAGATGTGGCGCAGCGGCCAGAGCAGCTGACTCCTGCACGCCAGGCTCACGGTTCGATCGCTGGCGCCACCTCAGCTCAGCACCATTAGACTTTGGGCAATAACTCACTTAATCTCCCTGAGAGACTTAAGCGCCTTGAGGCCCTCAGGAGTGATTAGTTTCCGCTTTACATATATTTATTTCTTTTTAGGTTGAACATTTCCCGAACCCAGGCAATGAAAGTCTGCTCTGCCACCCTGCAGGCTGAAACATCTGCCTTGGAAACTTAAATCAGTCAAATAGATTATTCTCTCTGGTGACTGCTGCTTTCACAAGGCTTAGCATGGGTGCTACTCACTCCTGTGTCAATTTATTTTTACAACTATTACTTTATCCTTCCATGTGTCGGAAATAAGAAACCATCTCCCTAGGTGAGCAAAGCATGGCTTATCTGAAAGTCCTTTTTGTTATTTATTGAATTGGGGCTCACCCTGTGCACAGACCACTTTAAAAACAACTCAATATTGTTCGGCAGTTAAATTATTTATGGAAACATTAGCTGGCAGAGTGCCAGTCAATCGAGGTGCAGCTTCACAGGCTGCTAAATATGTGTTTTTCAGTTTACATCATTATTTAAAGCGAACCGAAATGGGCTGCATTTTACAGTAATGTTCACATTACATCTCGGATGTCTGATATATCCTTAGATAACGCAAACATGCACAGCCAGGAATGGCCTTTCTCTCGGGGCTCAGTGGTTCACCGTGGCACGTCACTGAAGTGGATGCTGCCTTGACTTTAATTAAATGGCCCCTCTGAAGGATTTCTCAGAAGTGGAAGGATGTGAACATCACACCAGCCAATTACATGTTTATCCAACACCTGAGCTTTAAAAAGGTTTCCAGGAATACCTACAGCAAGCTTAAATGCACATTTTGTTTTGCTGGCACTACTTGTAAAGCCAGATCTTTATTGTGCATCTTATGACACCAAATGAAGGATGGATACTGAGATAATAAGTAAGATATTGTTTTTGTTTTAATAAAACATGAAGCTACACAAGTTGAACCACTATTTCCTCTTTTACTGTAATTTCCATTGCATACATTTTACTATTCTTAGCTTTTATGGAAATTTTACTGCCAGAGCCAACAAACAGAATAAGTCAAAACTGAATAGCAAAATATTATCAGTATATATCTACCCCGATTGAAATATAACACAGTTTCAAAGGCGAGATTAATTTAAATTCCGATTTACAATTACATCACATTGAAAATAGATAATGGTTTATTTAGAGAAAATTCTATAAAGGCAGCACATACTAATTCCCACTAGACACATTTTAAATATGCATAAGCAATCTGCGCCGCTATGAACAGGTTAGTCAAAGGAACGCTTTTGATCACACACGCACCCCCTTCCCCCCTCCCCCCCCCCAACACACACTTCACTTCATCCGAGGCTTGGAATTTTCTCTAAGGTGTGCAATGGAGGGCTGCTGAAAAGCTTGAAGGTCACATTACTATGAAGGTAAGTATGTACAGGTAACTATAGATTTACTATTCATAACTCAACGAATGCGCTCCCTGAGCATATAGGTAAAGCTATGTACATGTTCAATTAAGTATAATAAACGTATACTTTCCCTACATATACTCACAATACTTTTTTAGTTGCCATTCTGGCTACAATAATTGTGTACAATGCTATTCTGGTAGTCTACTGGCTGCTGGACGTTCTTTAATGTGATTGAAAGATTACACACATTTCTATGTAAAGTGTTGAGTGGTGAGAGTCATTCATACCTCATTGCAGAAAATGCTTGACTTGCTTGCCAGCGATCCCCATTACTCCTAAAGCTACTTTTGCTCTTCACTAGTTGCTAAGAGTCTCTAGTTTACTGAATAGTAAACCTCCTGTGCATCACACACAGCCACACGCGTGGGCCTTTCTGCTATGTCTGCACCTTTTCCCTACACCTTTACCTCTTCTTTTTAGCCTTATTTTCCCATTTGTTTGTGTGTTTTAGATTATCGATGTATAAGTGTGTACATGTGATAGTGTGTGTATGTGTAGGGTGGAGGTATTATGTGTATTTCTGTGTGTGTGTGGCCATGCATATATGTGTGTGTGTGTTTTTGTGGGTGTGCGTGTGTTGGTGTGTATATGTGCGCACGTGTGGGTGTGTGTGTGGGTTATATATATGTCATGATATCAAGGAGAAAAATATCAACCGCCACATCTACATACATGAACAAATAAATATATATATTTATATATTGTGAAGGAACATGTATGAGGAGTTACACAGAGTAAACCAGTCTATAGACTTACCCTCAGGATATTCTCATAGTCCAGATTTTGGGATATTGATATCTTATTTTTTTGCTAATAAACTGTATTGATGCTTCAGTAAGTGAACATGTTCATAGTCAACCCTTACATAAATGGCTTTGTTCTCCACCTTCTCTGCAGCTTTGTTCATTCTGTAAGTTGAGTCTTCGTTTCCTATGTGCTTGTGATATCCCTTTCTCACCACGCCTATTGTATTTCACGCTTTCCTACCTTTGATCACCTTGTCTGCTATGCCTCTGATAAGCCACTCTCCATGCCTCTTATCTCCCTGTAGTCTTTGCCCCTCATCATATTTCTTCTGCTCCTTGCCCACTCATTTCCCTTCTGTTGTTTCTGACCCCTGTCCCTCTGACATCACTCTTCCCTTTGACTCGCATCTGTCAGTTCCTGTGACTCGGTCTCTGATATCATATCCCTCCGGTAGCCATCTTCACTTTACAACTCATGTCTTCCTGTTTTGCTCATTCTCCCTTTGGATTGATTTGTGATTTTCCAAGACTGTCCTTCATCCCCTGCCTCCCAGCCATTCCATTACAAGCCCTCTAGCATTTCATCCTCAAAACCATAACCCTGAGGATCAGCAGTTGGGGCTGAAAAGGAGGGACCTGAAAGAAGTCATTACTCCCCTCCTTTGTCTCCTCCATTTTTGTGATCCTGAACATAGGGCCTAGGAGGGGATAGGAAATGGGTTTGTAGGTACAGTCATTCAGTACATCATCACCCAGCGCATTAGTTCCATACAACTGAGCCAGATTGTGTGTAGGGTGCCTAGATCTAACCCTAGATGCCAGATCAGCCACCAGGCACTGCGCTTTCCAGATCACAGACATGAGGCAGTATTATTAAGTTATGATGGCCCTGAAATATATCTATCATATGTTAAGGGCTATTGATCAGGTGTATATTCTGCTAGCCATAATGGATACTTCTAACGCCCATAAAAAGATTCCTCTATAGGTACAATACTCTGGCAAATCCAGCCTGCACACATGATTTTGCATCTAGTAGATAGACACAAGTTAGAATTATGAGAATTACTGCTCCATTTTCAAATTGTAGACAAATGGTCTTCTTTAAGTTCTTAAATCACAACTCAAGATATTCTGTTTTTACTTTATCTTTAAGCCTTTAATGACAAGTCTTTTGAACAATTATATTCTAATGCGGATAAGGTAAAAGGTATTAATTTGTATCAGGATGACTGCTCTGCTTAGATGAATACCACAGCCTCTCTAATTCTTTAAATGCCACAAAAGAGTAGAGTTAGAACAAATTAAAAATAAATGACTACAAATTTAAGATAATGTTATTGTGCCAGAGTGAATGAACTGTGTAAAAGGAGCTCTGAAATTAGGCAGAAAACCTTATCAAATCCACTTCTTTATAGCAAATACAGAAATTCCTGTGGAGAACTGACTTTAGGTAGGTGATCATAACTGAAAGAGCTGAGTGGTGAAGTAGGAAGACCTATTTGCCATATTTCTAAACTTTGGGGACTGATAATAATGTGAGAAGTGTTTCCAGGCCTGAGGTGAAACTCTGGCAATAGCAGTTCTATATTGATCAAACTACTCCAAAAGCCACCTTCTAATCTGTTCTTCCCCTGTGACAATATTTATTTATTAGTTTATTTATTTTTCCACTCATTTACTTATTTATGTTGGGATTTGTAAAGTGCTACCAACCACCAAGAGGTAGTCTCAGGGCGCCAGGCAGGAGACAAGAAAGCTAAAACCATATTCAGTGCTTTAAAACACTAGAACAGTACAGGCCATAATATGTCTATGTTTTTGGTAAAGTTAACAAATTGTGAATCATTTGACTCATGAACCTCCCTGAATGGCTCCCTAGACAAACAAAGTGAATATATGGAGAAGGTAATGAAATAATAATTATGAGATATTCCCAGTAAAAAAGATTTATGACCTTTAAAACATGAAGGTGCCCTACCACATCAATAACTCCAAAGGAAGAAAAATATAACTGCTCTGAACTGAAATCATGTAGCACGCATAACAATTAACAAGCACGTCCGACTTTTGTGTCACATGATTTACTTCATCTGACTTTTACTTCCCTACCTTTACTTTATCATCAGCCTTGGCACCATAACCAGTGCTTAATTTGAGCCGATGGTTTTCGGTGATCCGCACTGGCACTTTATTATCAACATGGTGGCACTGTTTGTCTTATTTTTTGAGGAGCACAACAGCTGTTGTTTAATAATTAAATATGCATACAAATAACTAATACCTGCCACTTGGGTGGCATGAATTAGTCATTTTAATATATATTAAAGGTTCGAATTGTCACACTTGTGTGAGTGTGATGGCTAGTAGTGATAGTGTTGTCATTGGCAGAACTAGTGGGAGTAATGAGCGGTGCAAGGTGCAGTGTCCTGCTTGTCCTTGGCACTTCTTTTTATTTACAAATTAAGTACTGACCATAACTTTACCCAAGTGTAAGGAAAGCATTTTTTTATGGAAGAGTTAGTATTACTGCAGTTGTTTGAAAAATAATTAAATTAAAATTAATTTCAGATAAAGGCTAGTGGGAGAAAGAATAACATTAGTATTGTTTTAACTACATTAAAACTTAAAAATAATTATCATTAACAGTTATGCTCAAAAAGCCTCAAGACTTAACGTTTTCCCATAAAGAGAATTAAAAACTAGACACCAAATATGAAACGGAACTCACAGAATACAGAGGGGCTTATTTACAAGCCCCTTGTGCTGCTGGTACATCACTTTTTCCCATATTAAACATGACGTGCCAGTGGCGCAAAGGACTTGAAAATAACCCCAGAATTCCCCTGTAGCCCCCTAACTAATGACAGGAAGTGACCACTGACTGGGAAAACCAAGGTAAAAACATGGGCCTGTCATCTAAATCAATCACCTTGGTGAAATCCCTTGATTTCCTACTTGGAAAACTACATTACCTTGATCTTATCACAAAGAGACTGCCCAATATGCCCCAAAAACCAGATTACAAGATAAACTTATTTTGGTCCAGAGCCAAAATAAGACATTCATTTATCAGTCCACATCTAATTCATCTCAAGCACAGACTCTGAAAAGGTGCACCTGACAATCTCATCTAGCTCCCCTCTATGTGACCTTTTACCTTTGATATCGAACACACAAAGATATGAGTTCATAACACATGCCTTACACACAGCTGGCCTGATTTAGAGTTTGGAAAGCTAGTTACTCCACCACAAACGTGACAGATATCCTGCATTCCTCCATCTAAAGTTTATTCACTAAAGTTGCTCATATAAGTGGAATGAATCAATTGGATTGGCTATCAAGACATGGTTATTTAAGGCTACTGGAATGAATGCCCTTTATATGTTTGTACATTTACAGATATACCCTTGAGTTTCTGGTTAGCACTTTAGGTCTAAGTGCTTTTATTTATCCCACCTGATGGAAGCATCCAAGTAAACAGACTCCATGGATATGCCCATGTTGATTACCCTAGCTGCCACAGCTAATTGCAATCGTTTCCATCTTGGGTGATGCTTCTTTGAGGAATAGACAGGACGCCACTGCAATAATGCTCTCTAAATATTGCATTACCTATTAAGTACATTTAGTTTTACATTGGATTAAGATCTATTTTCCCAAATGCATAATATAGTTTAAAACAATTAGCCTAAGTAATACATTACACAGGGAAGAAGTGGCATTTTTCATGAGCCCTGGTGCTCTCTGTTCTAACCATGTAGTCTAAATTTATGAGAATTGGCTTCATTCAAGTTTAAAAGGAAAATATTGTGACTGTAATTGTATTTAAATGTTGTTCTCACTCAGCCCCTTGTAATATAGTTGTTGATGACATCTATTAGTTTCTTAGCTCAGGTATATAAAAAGACTATTATATTTTAATTCATATTTACATATATGTAAAACATCTAGGGCCAAATTAACTAACTTTTTGCGGCAAGGGAGTGAAGAAAACCAAAGTTTTTGCACTCCGTTGCATGAAAGGGAGACATCAGAACAGCTCCATATCTACAAAGGCACTGCTTTCCTCCCCCCTGCGCTGGCTCACTTTTGGCTGCCCTACTGCAATATGCACACTCTTGCACTAAAGAGCAAGGGTGGGTACATGATGTCAAGCATATGGTTTGTACTGAAACCTTGTACTTCTAGTGCAAAAATAATGCTTTGATATAGTTTACCACTTTAGTGCAGGAGTCGTCCAATGAAGAATTCCTTTTATTTAAAGATGGGAGACAAAGTGGAATCACTTCTGCTTAATGCTCCCACCTTCCCCCTGAACACCTGTGTTGCCTATGTGCCTTATGGCACAACTGGAAAGTGAAACCAGTGAGTGCCATTAGTGCCCACTGGTTTCACTTCCTGATCGCTGCTCGGGAGCAAAACTCTGTCTTCCCCTGCACTGATCAGTGTGGACAGGTGTCCTCTTTCCAACGCTGTCTCTCCTTAGTGGATCCATGCTTCAGGATTGCACTAAAAGGGCAATTTCCAAGCAGAGATCCACGTCACTAGACACTCTTTTGGGTGTGACAGACCTAGGCAGGATGTAATGATTGGAAGACACCAATCCTGTCATAGAGTCATATTCCCACCTCAGAAATACTGTGTTTCTGCTCCCCCTAGGAGGCAGGTTGGATGGTTCCCCCAATTTGGTCCCCAGCGGGGGTAGAAAGCTTACTGGAGAGAAATGTTCATTATTTAAAATGGTGGTGTGGCCCACCCTGGCATAGGGTCATTGCCCAAACCCTAACGAAGCAATACAGTCTTTCTGCACCGCTGGTAGGCAGACTGGGGATGTCACCTCAATCTGCCCCCTTGGACAAGTAGGAATTCCACTAGTCACCGAGGATCATAGTGAAAAAATATTTAGAAGGGGTTGAGTGGGCCATTCTGGCATATGCCATGCCCCCACCCTCCAAGCAGCAATACATTCTTTCTGCCCAGCCCAGAGGCAGGTTGGGGGTTTGCCCTCAATCTGCCCCCAAAGTGGGTAGAAAGCTCACAAGGCACCGGCGAAATGCTTTCCTAAATAAATGGGTGGTGGTGGTCCATCCTAGCATAAGGCTATGCCATATCTCAAAGTGGGTAATAAAGTATGTCTGCCTCTTCCCAGAAGGCAGATTGGGGGTTTAATGATGAAATGGAATTTTGACTAACCATGTTGGGAAAAGTACTTGTATTTCTAGAAAGGAACTGGGTTATTAGTTAAGGGGGTGATGCACCACCTCAAGTAATAAACACAATCTTTGTCAGGGTGTACCATAAAGTCACTAATTTAACGTGAGCTCACCTCCTGGTTGGTATCACACAGAGCAAGCAGGCTTAATTTAGAGGCAATGTGTAAAGTTAAGCATTTATGCAATACCAAAACAGTAAGAACGTCAAAACACAACGCAAGGAACATCCCAAATCAATTTAGATAAATAGAGTAAGTTGTACTAAGTAAAATGACACCAAACAACAGAATTCCAATAAGAGTACATGATATATGAATTGTTTTAGTTTTAAATAAAATTAGCAACAAAAAGGCTTTAATTGCCTCGTCGTGGAAGATTAAGACTTAGGTGCGATTTGAGGTTGACCACGATGGAGCACTGGCCAGGTTACAGAAACCAGTTTTGATCCTGTTAGAAGGTTTACCTTGGAACTTAGTCTCAAAAATAGAAGTAAAAAACTTCAGCTGGGCAAGTCAGGAAATTTTAGCCGCAGAGGGCTTCAAGAGGTCAGATACACATCAGACGCAGTCCCCATAAAGCCACTGGTTTTTGTCAGGAAAGCTCAGAGCAGGAGAAATTCTAATTTCGTGCCCAAGAAAGGTGTTTTGCCAGCTTCAGGCAGCTTCGCACAGTCAAAGTTTCTTCATTCACACTTTCATCAAGCCTAAGAGGGCTCCACGAGGTCAGTTAACTTCTCAACAAGGTCCAAATGAATTGTATTTGCTGTTTCTGAAATACTTGGAGTGGGAGAAATTTTAAGCATCAGTCCACTGGCAACAGAACCCAATTGGATCAGCTTGGCAGGTTTGGACCAGTCCTCTAAAGTTCTGTGGACCCAAAAAGGTTTGTCAGTCCCAGATTTTTCAGGGGTGGTTAGAGAAGACCAGAGAGCTAAGGGTTCCAGGACCTCAGGGAAAGCCCTTAGACTCACACCAGCAGAGGCCAACAGCAGGGTACAGTGAAGATCCAGCTGAAACTAGTCAGGAGGGTGTTTTCAGGTGAGCCCTATATTAACTTGTTGTGTCCCCGTAGCTGAAACAGGAGGTAAGACATATGACCCTTGGAATGTATTTCTTTGTCCTAGGTACAAGACAGGTCAAGTTCAATCCTTCCGGGGCCTTCTCTAGTCACAGATAGCAGTTTCAGTCCTTTTCTGTTCTTCTTCAGGTCCAGTATTGTTCTGAAGTGGGTGTTGTGGATGCAACATTTATGCCTGGCACAACTTTGTTGGTTTGGGGGACTGCTGGCTCCTCCCTAACCAATAGGGTAAACATTCCCTGGGGTAACTCTACCCACTTTTGCAGCATTTCCTGAGGGACATACTACCAACAATCCCACAGTGTCCCTCTCTGCTGAAATCCAAGATAGTCAAAACTTTCTCCACTTGTGCAGAGCCCGTGTGCTCACCACAGTGTTGTGGCCAGAGAAATGATAAACTAACCCTCTGGGATCACTTCAAACCAGTTCCAGAAGCAGATCGCTCCACACTGGAATTGGAGCCTGGCTGACTGTTAAGTAAAGGAAGGGGCCTGTCCAGGTGTCTTCTAGCATCTACCTGTGTCAGGGGAGGTCCATATGAAGTAAATTATGTTTGCTGGCATGGCCCAAATTATCATCCTGCCAGAGAGACTAGAACACCTCCCCACACCCTGGCCTTTGCCACTGCCCTGTAAGCAGGTTTTTATACCTCATTCAGGGCTTGAACATTCAGAGGGCTGCAGCAGAAGGCTAATGGAAATCATACTCCAGAGCATTTAGGTAGGGTAATGGTAACTTTCTCAAAATAAATGTCCCTTAATATTTATTAAAAGTCCGACTTCACTAGTGAATTGTGCCTTTAAAAATGTTACAAAGTGTACAAGAATTATATTTCCCAGTGTTTCCAAGCCGAAGATAGCATTATTACATTTAATATTGTGTCTCTCTATGAAGCAGCCAGCCTTATTACAGTAAAAATAGCTTTTGGGTGGTAGTCACCATAAGGACATGTTTAACACTACATTTCTAGATGTCTTACTTTTAAATACCTTGGAGTCTGCCTTATGGGCTATAAGGCCTACTTACGGATGCCTTCTTAATATGGGTTAGACCTGTCAAAATGATTCATTTTGACAGGTTGAATTGCAGTTTTTGACCTTCTGCCTTCCAGCAACAATGGCAGGGCTGTAGTCATGTTTACACTGCCACTGTAGTTAATGGTGCCAATAGGTGCTGCTGTCCACTAGTGGCATTTACAGGCCCATGGTACACCCTGCACCGTATGTATAAAAGGCACTTATAGGTAAGTTGAATATGCTAATTAGGGTTATGCCATATCAATCATGTTAAAAGGGGTGCACAGGCATTTTACCAATGGTTAGCAGGGGTAAAATGCACAGAGTGCAACAGCCAGCAAAAAATGGGTTCTGCAAAAAGGCACAAAAAATAGGATGAGCAGGCAGAATAGGTGGATTTCTTACAGTGACATAATGTTCCCTCGTACTGAAAATGCCAGGTGGAAAATGGGCACAGATTTGTTTGCCAGCTACCTTTATTGTGTTTTAAAAAAAAAAAAAACATGTTTAATTATTATTTAAAATATTACAACCAGTTGCTCTTCTAGAATAAACAACCATCCCCCAGCCTACCAACATTAAGAAGTAAAATGCAATAAGTGGCCATGCCAGCCTCCTCCATCTAGGCCATGACGTGCCCACTATTTGTGCCAAACCTTCTCATATTTACAGGGGCAGCCCTTTGCAGTGTAAATGGTCTCTTCCATCTTGGCACACCAGTATATGTCATTTATTCAGGCCACAATGAACAGAGCAACAGTGGATTTCCACTGCTTGGCTACATCTCTCTTAGCCTCCAACGTACCCAACCCCACCAGTGTCCTATCTCCACTGGGAACCTCATGTCCTCCAGGATACCCAGTAGTTTGAGCCTAGTGTATGCCTCGATGTGTAGTCCCACCATCTGGGCTAGGATAGAGATAACATTTGTCCAATAGGTCTGAATAACAAGGCAGAACCCCATGTGATAGAAGTCCCCAGTAGGATTCTGGCATCTATTACGAGTGGGGTAGGTGCGGGTCTGGATCTTCTAAAGACAAAAGGATGTGAGGTAGGCCTGATGGAGGTATTTAAAATGTCTGAGCCTGAGCCTTGCTTAGATTGTCAACATGCGGGGGCCATGCATGCATCCCTCCAGTCTGCCTCATCCAGGGGCCCCACCCACTCCTCACATATTGCCCACAGGGGTCCCTTCAGATCCAGGGATTGTGTTGGCAGGTTTTTGTAGATTTCTGAGACCCCATCTCACCCTTCCAGTGGACTGTATTCTGGGACATCTTCCAGCTCCTTTCAGTGTTCGGAAAAGGCATGCCAGAGCTGTAAACCCAAAAAACTGGGACTTGTGCATCTGGAAGTCAGTGTGGAAATCCTGAAAGGATTTGATATGGTTCTTGTCCCAGACATCCCAAGTGATATCCCAATGTGGTTGCACCCTCGGTAGCCTTCGAGGTTCTCTACATGTTCCAACCAGTGGCCCTTCCATAGGGGAGTCTCAAGCATGAGCCGGTGGGCCCATCCAGTTCAATGCAGCAGCACCCTCCACACCCAAAACCCCACTTTAGTTAACTCTGGAAGGGATGGTGGGATTGGTGACCTGTATGTCATGCCTGGTATGCTATTTAGGTCAAGCGGGACAATTCTTCCCGATATACCAGGTCCTCTCAGCCCCCATGCAACCAAACGTTTATGGTCATAATATAGGCTAACCAGTAATACAGTCGAAAAACTGCCATGGCAAGCCTCCTGTCGTAAACGGCACAAGCACATTTATCAAAGGCAACTCTTTGGCTTATTTTCCCAGATAAACCGTCACCACCATCACTGCCAGTGAGTTAAACCAGGACTGGGCAACATGGAGTAGCCTCAGGAGGATCATCATCTTCTAGAGGGCTATTCTACCCATAAGATTCAGGGGCAGTTTTTTCCATAGGTGCGTGTCCTCCTGGACCGTCCCCACAGGGGGGTGAAGGTTAAGGCTCCAGGTAAGTTCCGGCTCCCAGGAGATGTGCACTCCCACGTTCAAAAAGCTGAGACAGCCTATGAGGATCGCCAGGTACCAGGCCTTATCGTGTTGATCACCTAGAATGGGGACCAGGAAGGATTTTTCCCAGTTAATCTGATAGCTAGAGTCTTCACTGAATGTGCGCTGAATGTGAATCAGGCAAGGCTCGGTCTCCGCTGGCAGACAAAATAACAGCAGAACATCATCTGCCTATAAAGCTATTCTGTCTTCCATCACTAATACCCAGTCAAATCCCCACACCTGCATGGTACAGCACACCCTGATGGCCAGGAGGCCTATGGCAAGGATAAAGAGGAGGGGTAGAGGGGGCGGCTCTTTCTGGTGCCTCATCTCGCCTAAAGGAAAACCTAGGGGACAAGACTCCATTCATTCATACTTGTGCTCGTGGGGGTACATAAAGGACCTTGCTGTATGCCCAATAATTTGATTCAAACCCTGTCTAGGCAAGAATTTTGTCTAGAAATGACCAGAGTGTTAAATGACTTTTCGAAATCAATCAGCAAACGTGCCTCAGAGTCTCCCACGGACCGAATATGGGCCAATCCAAGTGAACCCTCCTGATGCAATGTTGTGGGCTAGGGTGAGGGATGCAGCGCACTGATCCGGGTAGACCAGGTGGTGTATCACCTGCAAGAGACAGTTAGTGAGCAACTTGGCATAGAGCTTAACCTCCGCACTAATGGGGGAAATGGGGTGCTATAAGGCACCGCGGTTCGCGGATGACGAGATTTGTGTACGACAACTAGTCGCTAAGTCTACCTCCGGCGGAAGCAGACTTTGGTGATTGTACCCGGGAATAAGTCCAAGATTGGGGATAAGATCTCTGGATTGAGTTTTCAATAGTATCCCACTAGGGAGCTATCCAGGCCCCGGGTTGCCCTAGAGTTAAGATCTGTGAGTGCTTCACCCACCTCCTCGAATGTAGGCGATTGCTTCAGGTTGTCTCTGTCCACTGCGGACAGCCGAGACAATGGAAGGTCTGTGACCATTGGGGTTTTGGACTCACAATCCGGACGGGTCATGTTAGGTCTGGCATATGATTTCCTCTGACATTTTGCCTTCAGGCCTCCTGTTTTTACTATTTTTGCTGGCTTTAGGGAGCTGGGCACTTTACCCCTGCTAATCAGTGCTACAGTGCATATGCTCTATATTTAAAATTTGGTATCATTGACTTATACACAATTGGCATATTTAGTTTGCTTATACATCTCTAATAAAGTGAAATACATGTGCCCAGGGCCTGTAAATTAAATGCTACTAATGGACCTGCAGCATTGATTTTGCCACAAACTCAAGTAGACCTGTAAACCTGTCAGACCTGCCACTGTAGGGCCTGTGTGTGCAGTTTTAAACTGCCCTGTCAACCTCGCAAGTTAACTCACTTGACACGTTCAAACCATCCTTTTCATTACATATGTCACCCCTAAGGTAGGCCCTGGACAGCCCATGGACAGGGTAGAGTGTATTTAAAAATTAGAGCATGGACTTTATACATTTTGCATATTCTGATAGTGAAATATTCTAAAATTCGTTTTTCACTACTTCGTGGCCATTCTCTCCCATAGGATAACAATGGAATTGCCTTGTTACATTTTACAGTGTAATTTCCAATTAGGAAGAGATGGGACCTCCAAATTTGGTGTCCCTGGAATCACAATTTAAAAACACAACTTATAGTGAAATTGGATTTTAAATTGCAATTCTGAAATGCCACTTTTAGAAAGTTGCCATTTTCTTATTGTAACCATTTGGTGCCTTTCATTTCTGCTTGTCTCTGAATGCACACCTGGAATGGGTGACAACTGGCTTTGTGCATTCCCTCTAGACAGCCACACATAAAGGGAGCTCAGGTGTGACTGATCAGCCATCCACACCCTGATGGGTCATCCTGGATAGGCGGGAAGGAAGTATCTGACATTTACACCTGAAAGGTTTGTGTCCTGTCCCTACACAAAGGGCTGCATACCCACCTGTAGTAAGTCTGGAGCCAGGGCAGGAAAGCCAGGGACTTGTGCACTTCAAAGGTATCTGTTCGAAGCCTTCCCTAATTCAAAGTCCCTACTGGGTTTAAAGTACTGGACCTCTGACACCACCAACTCAGAACACTTCTGATACTGAGAACATTCTGCCAGGAAAAAGGACTGCCATGCTGCCAAAGGGAGTGCCACTCTGCTAGACTGCTTAGTTGTGCTGGCCTGCTGCCTGCTGCCCTCTTGCCTGGGAGTGAGAAGAACTGGCCTGCATCTCTATATTCCAGAACCTAAGTATCTTCAAGAGCTTGTGGACTTGCCTCATGTTCAGAAGTCTCTTCAACTCACAAACAGCAAGCTTGTACGTTTGCTTGCTGCAAGTCTTGCTCTGCCAAGTGGTCCTGGGCCCTTGGACGTAAGTATATAGTGCTGCATCTGCCAGAACCCATGTACCGACACTGTTGCGAGAACCAGATCGACGAATTGCACTTGGAAACACAGCATCGCCTCGCAAACTCCGCTTTGATCTGCTGCATCAGCACTACTGCATGGTGAAGAACCACCGCACCTCAGAACCACTGCGCCGCTCATGAACTGACGCATCACTGCTGTTGTGTGGATAGATCTGGCACATTACCCCAACTGCATGGGGATCACTGACACATCACTTGGCTGCACCCTGAATCTCGTGGTTTGCGACCAGGATCAAGGTACTTTTGCTCAGCGGGCCCTGCAAGTGTTCTGAATCGGGCCTGCACTCCATCTTGGTCAGCCTGAACTCTTGACTTTGTCCAAGTCCATCATGGCCAATTAAATCTTTAAGTGCTTACTGCTTCTAAGTGCTATTTTTGCATTAAAAAAAATCATATCTCAACTTAACCTGATTGTTTTTTTCATTTTTGTCTTGTTTTATTTATAACACTATTCTCTATTTTTCTAAACTGGTGTGGAGTCTTTTTGTTGTTTTTTCACTGTGTTACTGTTTGATGCATTGCACAAATACCTTACACATTGCCTCTTGAGTTAAGCCTGACTGCTCTGTGCCAAGCTACCAGAGGGTGAGCACAGGTTAAATTATGGTGTGATTGCTACCTACCCTGACTAGGATTGTGGTTCCTGCTTGGACAGGATGCATACCTCTGCCAACCAGAAACCCAATTTCTAACAGGTGTGTTGTGGAAATATGGATTTTTCTGGTCAGTTATGTCCCCTATCTTGGACCCCAACGGTTCTATGTGCATGTTACAAGTACATGTATGTTCCCTCCAGTTCCAGTTATGAAGACGCAAACACATGTGCGTCCACCGTCAACATGTCCTCTGTCAGATCCGCCATGAATAGGCCGGATATTCCATTCCTAAGTATGAAAGGCTACCGGCTTTATATGGTTCACTTATGCCATTTTACAGTCCAGGCAAGTAGGCCCTGATTCTGTCATCAAACTCTTCTTGCCTTCTGCCTCTGAAAGCTCCAGTCTGAGCCTGCATCCGTGACCATGAACTTTGTCTCATTCTCTGCGCGGCTCACGAAGCCTGACATCAGCCTATTCTCTGCCAAGAACTGTATTTCACCTTCGAGTTATCTGCTTCGCCCCTCAGCCGATGCATTCCTGTCTAGTAGTTTAAGTAAACATTCCTCCAGCTACCGAGCAAAGGCTCGGCTTCTCTGTCTTTATGCAAGTAATTCATAGTCCTGTTACCATGGAATATTCCTACCCCCTCGCATTTAGTGTAGACACTTAGACGCTTGTACACGCACGCACAGTCAGTATAGAATAGATTCTGTCCGAGAGTCCTTCTTTTGTGGATAACATAGTTCTTTAAACATAGGATGTTAGATATGATTTGGGATTAGGTTGACTGGACCCCCCAGACTTTTCGTCTCCACATGTAGAGCTAAATGTCAAGTCCCCTTCACCCCCTAGTTGCACGTCAATCACACGTCATGCTGCTGCGCGCGCATCTATGCCAAGTATTATCTTATAGATCCACCTATATATGACATCATAACCAATTATGTTCCTTTTTACTCCTTATTACACCCATTTTCGGTTACGCATATGAATCGTCATTTTCCTTATCAATTGTTACGCCTACTGCCTTCGCTTCATTGTAATGTATGTTCTATAAAAATCATTTCTTGTCAATAAAGTATGTACTTCACTTCCTGAACCTCCGTGGTGATGGAACTTGGAGCAACCGATTATAATCGATCATTGGAATAAATCCCAATCCGAACCTCTAATACCACGGATTCTGCCTCTTATTTTACTGAGCTATTTTATTATGTTTCTGTATCAAATTAAGTCCCGGTAATGAATTTTATTTACCACATGAATGGCGCCCGAACAGGGACACTTTCTCATCTCACGCGCCGGCGGTGAGTTGCAGGCCCGGTCTCCTGCCACAGCTGGACGGACAATAACGCGTACCAGCAGGATTTCCTGTATCTCCCTCCGGTCAAGCGGGGGCGACTGAGGCTGCGATCAACACCCAGACGAGGCGGTGAGAAGTGCGAAGTATCCCGACCAGAGCCTAGCTGAGAGAGCAAGATCCGAGGTATACAGAGGCCCACCAGTTCCCGAAATTCGAAGTCGAGTCCAGTTTCCGACGAAGTCGAGTCGAGTCCAGTTCGGTTCAAGTTCAGTTCAGTCTCCGAGGAATTCCGTTTCCGAAGCTACCCGGTGAGTACCATTACTGGGGAGGCATTTCTGACGTGCACATAGGTTGTGCCGGTCAAGACGGGTTTGGGTACACAAATCCGGTCTGCACTGTTTTAGCAGTGTATATGTACTGTTTAGCAGTATATCAAGTATTCCGAAGTATCTAGTTATTGTCAAAGAATTATGCTTGGTGATTAGTTATGCAGACGATCATCATTGTTGGTTATTTTAAAGGTTAAAAAAAAAAAATGTTTAATGTTTAATGTTTAATGTGTTAAACGTCCTGCATATTGTGGTATGAGTGGTTGTTCATTATTGTGCTTTTGTACTAAGTGTGTTCAAAAATCAAGTATCAGATCAGTTCTCAATATGCCGCTCTTTTCGAAACTAAGACAGATCACTACAAGAAAAGGGGTACTCGAAGAAGCCGTTCCTATTCCTCCTAGGGACACTCCAGGGTACTTCATGTATCATAAACATGGCTTAGACGCTATATTATTTCTTGATTTATGGGTAGACTACACCAAGGAATTACCAGAAAGTCAGAGGTGGCCCACAGCGGGAACCTGGGATGCAGAGTGCATCATGAAAGTAGAAGAAGAGTTATGGAAAAGGAAAGTCAGACAGTCACAGAAAGACGCCGTTGAGTTATGGCGTAAAGAATCTCATAGACGCACAGTAAAAGCACTCCGACAGGAAGAAAAGAATAAAGAGAGTTCAAATAAAGTTCGAGAAAATTTATTAATTGAAGAAGGTATCCGAGTGAAATCAGAACAAGTAGACAGACAAAGAAATGCCCTTATGAATGGTATGTATCCCCTTCTAGCCGAAGGATTACCTAAGGCTACTCCAGAGATACCGAAAGACTTGCCGCCCCCATTATTCCCAATAAAGGTACACCCTAAGGGGCATCCTAGAACCGCAGAAGATGTTTTTCTTTCCTCATATTTAGATGACGCAGCTCCCGAATATGCTAATTCCGCCCCACATAGACCGCATACCAGGGAGGTTCAACGCCAAGATCCAGTACCCGTATCCCTACAGCAACAGATCGTGTCACAAGTTCTGGCAAGCGCATCTGTTTCTACATCCGTTCCTACAGCTACTTCTATAGCTGTGTCCACACCTATAGTTGCTGTGTCACGTTCAACGAATCCTTTCACACCTGACACCCCAGATGGGGCTACGGGAGGTGCTACCAATATTTTTTCTACGCCACCCAGAATAAACAAACTTACTTTTCAAGAGTCAGCACATTCACGTACCCCCAAACTCATAAATGCCCGTACGCTTAAGGAACTTCTTATAGATTGTAGATATGACCCTGTGCCCGGCAAAGAGGACGAAATGATCATGGCATCATTGCGTATCAGGCGAGCCGCAGTGTATTTAGGGAAGTTACCAGGAATGACTGCGCATCTAGATAAAATATATCATTTTGTCCAAACAGGGCGAGATTCAGAATGTATTAACAGAGCTATGGAATACCAGAAAGTGGAGATACAGGGGGAACTGTTACGTTTCCTCATAAATTGTGTGATCAGAAATGAAGACCGACCGGGGGTAGACCCGGAAGCAATGCAAATTCTTACCAGATGGAGCCAGAATATATCAGAAGGTAGACATGATAAACAAAATTGTATAATAGCCATGGGCCGAAAGATCCGTAAAGAAATAGAACGCCTACACGAAGAAAGATTAGCGGTAGACGAGTTCGAACAAAGCGAGGAGGAAGGGTCAGGACTGCCCGCAGGACAGTCAGACACCATAGCCTATGTAGGTAGAGGAAGATCTTGTAATAGTAATAGATGTCCTATTGACCCGATACGTCCGATATGTCCAGATAATAACAGGAATTTCCAAATACCTATAATTAACATCAGGTCTAACGAGCATTCGTTCCAAGCCGCCAACAAACTACTCCGAGAACGAAGGGGTTATCATTTCCTCGATTCTATGGATGAACAAGATTTAGCTAGGGCAGCTGTCCATTGGGTGGACAGTCACGGAAAATATAGTGATGATACAGTAGCACGTACGTTTTTGAATCTCACCCCAGATGAACAGCGGTTAGCTGGGATTTATATGATTCAACAACTCATTATACTATATCAGAGTCAGCATTCGGACCCTGGTCCCTTACCTGACATATTGACTGAATTGCTTATGAATAGATGGAGAGGTTCAGGTACTAAATTAATTAAAGAAATTCTAGAATCAAGAAAGCAGTATATTCTTTTTGTATGTTCAGACCGTGTCTCATTGCCCATCAAGGAAAGAACCACGTATTACATGGATAGACAGAATCCCTTACGAGAAGTGCACCCAATAAAGGGCGAGGACAACGAGTTTAAGCGCGTATTTGTATATACGCCCATATCGAAAATAGAATTGTTAGAAATGAAGAAAGTGGTACCCAGTCATGACAAAGATCCAGCGGGTTTTCACCGAGAAATTAAAGACATGTTACTCATGGGAGAGTATACCTATCCCGACATTATGACAATATTAAAGGTATTGATGCCTGCTGGCATTTATGAGAAACTCAGGGAAAAGGAGTGGGAGGTAGGAGACCAAAAGATAGAATGGTCAGTATTAGAAGCGGAAGAAAAGGCCCGAACTGCAGGAGCAGGACTTGGGGATAAAACTAAAGCACTACCAGGTTTATTAGTACAGGTACTGCCACGCTTATTAACTACGAAAAAGGAAGATTGGGGTACAATTTCAGCCTGTAAGCAGAAGCAAGATGAAGACACTAGTGATTACTATGCCCGATTTGAAAAATGTTTTGGTATAAATAGTGGCCTAAAAGCAAGTAGCGAATCATACCCACATCTGTTTGTAACAAAATTAGTAGAAAATGCTCTGCCCCAAGTAAAGAATAGAGTATTAAAATTCGAGAGTACCTGGCAAGGTAACACTCCATCACAAATGTTACAAATGTTACAGTACCATCACAATAGAATTAGAGAGGAACAAGAACATGAACACAGACGCATGAAAGACACGAAAATGAAAATGCTAGTTTCTCAGACAGTTCCAGCTGAAGGACATAAAAAGGGTATGACACATTCCGGTGATTCAGCAGGACCTGTAAAAGGGACATGCAATTATTGTAAGAAACCAGGTCATTACGTACACGATTGTCCAGTTTTGAAACATAATATCACCATAGGTAAAACACAAGAAAGACCACGGCCACCTAGACAGGACCAGAATGAACAAGGAGCTCCGCAGCATGCACAGTCCATGCCAGCTTCACAACAGTCTATACAGTTTGTGCCAGCTGCACCAGCGCTGCCTGTTGCTGCCACACAAACCACGACACGACAACTGTACCAGACCGCACAGTACGACTATCCTGATTATCAACGATACGCATGAACAAGCCTAGAGAGGGAAGTTGACTTACCCCTTATCGAGATCCCTGTAGATCAAGAAGGACCTTATGTACATAGTGAATTATTAGGCCAAGATAGAAAATTTTTACTCGATACAGGGGCAAGTCGAACAACAATAAAACG
The DNA here is from genome assembly GCF_964204655.1 of Triturus cristatus. NCBI lineage: Eukaryota > Metazoa > Chordata > Amphibia > Caudata > Salamandridae > Triturus > Triturus cristatus. Next base: position 1,579,930,337 of record NC_140590.1, read on the forward strand.
TAGTGAAGTTCCAGGGGCACCCCTCTCAGGCTCACAGAATATTTCCCTTGGTTTTTCAGGAAAACCTATTGTTAATGAAGTGTCACAGCCTCTTCCACTTACGATAGGACCTTTGACCCGAACTACAGATTTATTGCTTACTAAATCATGTCCAGAAAATCTGTTAGGAATAAAAACACTGAAAGCTCTAGGAGCTATAATATGTTGTTCTCCGGAAGGAGTAAGGTTGTTTTTACGTGATTTTAAAGGTCACTATGTGTCTAGAGACATGGATCCCCGACTGCAGACTTTACCTACACATCTATGGGCACAAGGCCCTACTGATGTTGGATGCATGAATATTACACCATATCGAGTCACATTAAAAGCAGGAGTGGTGCTACCACGAATGCGACAATACAAGTTACCACCAGATGCTGTAGTGGCTTTACTACAAATCATTGACGAGCTCATTACCCAAGGAGTAGTTGTAGAAACAGACTCCAATGTATGTAATTCACCGATAATTCCGATTCTTAAACGAACAGATCCAAAGGCCCCGCCAGTATATCGATTGGTTATTGATCTGCGCGAATTAAACAAATGCATTGTGCCACAATTTCCTGTGGTCCCAGATATCTCGTCATTACTGACAGCTATTGATTCTGAAGCGACATTCTTTACTGTAATCGATCTCAAGAATGCCTTTTTCAGCGTCCCAATAGATCCGGAAAGCCAATATTTGTTCGGATTTAGTTTAAATGGGCGTAGCTTTAAATTCTCACGCGCACCTCAAGGATTTACAGAAAGCCCCAGCATCTATAGCCAAGCACTGAAACGAGAACTCGACAGTATCGACATACCAGTTAACACTGCTCTGCTTCAATACGTCGATGATCTGCTGATCACCGCGAGAAGCGAACCGGTATGTGAAAAAGCATCACTGACAGTTTTACAATTTCTAGCCGAAAAGGGGCACAAGGTGTCCCCTTCTAAGCTGCAATTCTGTGTCCAGCGAGTTATTTATCTTGGACACTCGCTGTCCAAGGAGGGAAGGCAGCTTACACCCGATCGCATTCAGTTAATAGCTAACATGCCAATACCCAAGACACAAAAGGAGGTGCGGGCTTTCATAGGCCTCACGTCATATTGCAGGCAGTGGATCCCTCAGTACGCATTTCTAGCAAAACCACTCATTCAGTTGACAACACAGGAGGCAGCCACATCGACTGTTCTCCCTTGGACTCAGGAACATACACAAGCTTTTGAAAGCCTAAAGAAAGCTTTATGTCAAGCACCTGTTTTAGCAACGCCATGTTACAGAAAACAGTTTACACTCTTTGTTACAGAACGCGAAGGTACTGCCTTGTCAGTACTCACACAGGAACAAGCAGGAGCACACAAACCATGTGCTTATTTTTCTAGTACATTAGATCCTGTAGCTCAGGCTTTGCCTGCATGCCTAAAATCAGTAGCAGCGACAGCTTTAGCAATAAGACAGAGCGACGCCATAGTGTTAGGACATCCATTGACAGTTCAAGTACCACATGCAGTAGAGGTTCTTGTAAATAGAACGCAAACACAACACTTGACTATAGCGCGACTTACAGGGTACGAACTTACATTGTTTCAGCCACATATAGAAATCAGACGCTGTAACACATTGAATCCTGCCACACTTTTGCCAGTAACCGGAACAGACCCACTAGCCCATGACTGTATTGAAGTTATTACAATAACGACGAAACCTAGACAAGACTTAACCGATGTCCCATTGTCAGACTCAGACCTGACATTGTATGTAGATGGTTCATGTATGAGAACAAATACAGGAGAGTTGGTGGCTGCTTACGCAGTCACAACAGACACTGAAATAATTGAAACTGATCGCATAAATATCTTGTCAGCTCAAGCCGCAGAGCTTATCGCTCTGACACAAGCCTGTATTCAAGCCACAAATAAAAAAGTCAACATATACACTGATTCACGTTATGCATTCGGAGTTGTACATGACTTCGGCGTGCTATGGCGAGAGAGAGGTTATTTAACTTCCCACGGTGCCCACATTCAGCACGGACCCCTCATTCATGCCTTATTAGATGCAATACATCTACCCACTGCAATATCAATCATGAAATGTAAGGCTCATACGAAGATTACTGATATCATTTCTCAAGGCAATGATCTAGCCGACAGAACAGCTAAACAGACTGCTCAAACTCAAACCTCCGACATGACAAAGACAATAGTCCCGATGCCGACACATTGTATGACAGTTAAAGATCCTACTCTTGACGTAATTGACATCCAGACACATGCCACACCAGATGAAATAAAGAAATGGACCGAATTAGGAGGGATCCAAACGGACCAAGGATGGATGATGAAGGAAAAGTCTGTGTGGTTCCTTCCTGATTCAATGGTCCAAGTTATAATTAACACTATACATAGTCCAGCACATCTAGGAGAAAAAGCTATGCTAGACAGCATTCAACGCATTTGGTTCAATAAACATTTGCGAGCAGCAGCCAAACAAAAGGTCCGTACCTGTATGATCTGTTGCCAGTTCACCCCAGGAAAAAGCGTTCCCGTAGAACAGGGTGGATTTCATCCTCCTAATCACCCTTTTGAAGTACTCCAGATGGATTATATCCAGATGGAACGATGTCGAGGATTCAAATATGTTCTCGTAGTTGTCTGCGCTCTGTCCCGTTGGACGGAGGCATACCCGGTTTCAGATTACACTGCCCCGACTACTGCCAAACAGTTAGTTCGAGAATTCTTCCCACGATACGGTTTACCACGTGTTGTTCACTCAGATAACGGCCAGCCGTTCTCATCCGAATTAATGAAACATGTTTCACTTCTGTTAGGTTATCAGTGGAAATTCCACTGTGTCCGACACCCCGAAGCAGCAGGTCTCGTAGAAAGACATAATCAGATACTGAAAATCAGATTGTCCAAAATATGCAGAGAGAAAGGTGTCGACTGGGTAGTAGCGTTACCAGTTGCACTCTTTTACATGAGAATGGTAGCACACTCTCGAACAGGGCTATCCCCGTATGAGGTGATCTTCGGCAGACCACCAAATATGTGGGGGACGCCTATACCACGCAAAATAACTGATATTGACTGTAATATGCTGACAGATTACTTGGCTTCCTTGATGTCTGCACTACAATCTTGTCGTTCACAGGTAGCTGCAGCCTTTCCCGACAACACTGAGGTGAAACCCCATGACGTAGTTCCGGGGGACCTTGTGCTTGTGAGAAATTTCGACCGAAAGCTGGAGCCCAGGTGGAAGACACCCCAGTCGGTCCTGCTGACCACAAGGACAGCCGTGAAGATTGAAGGCAGAAAAGGATGGATTCATTCAAGTCATATCAAGAAATTTCATGGACTTCCTGCAGATGTAAATAGCCCACCTCGTGTGTCTTCACCAATTGACTCAAAATTACCTCTGGCTGAGGCCGACAGTAAGGAACTCTATAAACTAAAATTAAGGCCTAGACCGTCGGACGATTTGATTGTTTAAGTCCTCTCCTAGGTGAAGCGGTTGAATCTGTCTCCGACATGTATCGCCTAGACCTGAATCATGGACAGTCGCGAAAAATGATGAAACGACAGGCGTATTGTAAATCACTGCGTAGCCATTGCATAGTGACATTATTAATCTTGTTTTTCTTAAGTCTTTTAATAATTACTGCAAGTATATTGTTGCACATATATTACCCTATTGCCAGAAACGTTTACAATGTTACTGCCGAACATTCTTTTAGTGACTTACCCCCGCATGAATTGTCTTATAGACTTGCGCTGCGCAATAACACTTTCATTAGTATGTTACATCATTCCCACCAGACTAGTAATGCTACTAATTGTTGGGTGTGTGGCCGACTCCCTCCCTATCAGAATTATGAAGGAGTCCTGCCTTTCTTTCCACATCCGTTTACACATAATGGCTCCTGTGGAGCGTGGTTTAGTTTAATCAATTCCATAGACTCAGATACAGCCGTTTACCAAGACCATTGGGTATGGGGAAATCTGAACCTAGTTTTATTCAAAGTCTGTTACCCTGACAAGGAGGGTCGCCCCAAAGGAACAGGAACTGATCTAGAAAATGAAGTATATGGATTAGGTAACTTTACACCTAATCTCATGATTCTAAATGTCGAATCCGAAGTTGAACTAGTTTTACCAACCATGTCAGTATTCCCAGCGAAGGGTGAATTATGTGTAAGAAAGGTTGGTTCCATACATATGGGCCATAGTAAATGCACTACTACAGTAGAATTCAGTGATCAAGGCAAATCTTCATTTAGAGCTTATCGCCACTCCTACTTTATATGTGGTCAGACTGCATATATGCGTCTACCTCTAGACTGGGATGGTACCTGCTACATTGCATTTCTTTTGCCACCTGTTTTCCTGGCTCCTCCTGATTATTATAGAAATATTCATTTAGTACACAACAGAGAGCGGAGAGATCTCCCAATTGTCGATTATACTGAGACGGCATGGGACAAGTATGTAGATTTTAATAAAGGCATCTTCCCCTATATAGGTACTATTACTAATAGTAAGCTGATACGTAGATTAACTAGAACCCTTGAAGCAGTAGTGAATGAAACTATTTCCGCCTTAGGCAATTTAACAGAAGAGCAGTCTGCTATGCGGATTGTTGTGCTTCAAAATCGTCTTGTCCTTGACGTCATCCTGGCTGATAGGGGCGGAGCTTGTAGGGTCATCGGATCTAGCTGCTGCGTATTCATACCAGAAAATTCGCCATCTGTATATAAAGCTATAACTCGCCTTCATAAGATTGTAAGCCAGATACACCAGAACCCAGGCACTTGGACTTGGTCCGGTTGGTTTTGGAGTGTGATATCCGCCTGGGGATGGAGAGTTCTATCCTTCCTAGGTATTGGCCTTCTCATACTATTCAGTTGCTGTCTATGTCTACAATGTGGACCAGCGATCTGTGGCCTGTGTGCCACATCGTGTATTCCACCACCAAGATCTCATTCGTCATGGAAGAAGAAAGAAGAACAAATGATGTTATATGAACAGATCAATGGATTGATGAAGATTGATATCTCTTAACGGGCAAGTAGGGGACAAGGAGGGAATGTGGAAATATGGATTTTTCTGGTCAGTTATGTCCCCTATCTTGGACCCCAACGGTTCTATGTGCATGTTACAAGTACATGTATGTTCCCTCCAGTTCCAGTTATGAAGACGCAAACACATGTGCGTCCACCGTCAACATGTCCTCTGTCAGATCCGCCATGAATAGGCCGGATATTCCATTCCTAAGTATGAAAGGCTACCGGCTTTATATGGTTCACTTATGCCATTTTACAGTCCAGGCAAGTAGGCCCTGATTCTGTCATCAAACTCTTCTTGCCTTCTGCCTCTGAAAGCTCCAGTCTGAGCCTGCATCCGTGACCATGAACTTTGTCTCATTCTCTGCGCGGCTCACGAAGCCTGACATCAGCCTATTCTCTGCCAAGAACTGTATTTCACCTTCGAGTTATCTGCTTCGCCCCTCAGCCGATGCATTCCTGTCTAGTAGTTTAAGTAAACATTCCTCCAGCTACCGAGCAAAGGCTCGGCTTCTCTGTCTTTATGCAAGTAATTCATAGTCCTGTTACCATGGAATATTCCTACCCCCTCGCATTTAGTGTAGACACTTAGACGCTTGTACACGCACGCACAGTCAGTATAGAATAGATTCTGTCCGAGAGTCCTTCTTTTGTGGATAACATAGTTCTTTAAACATAGGATGTTAGATATGATTTGGGATTAGGTTGACTGGACCCCCCAGACTTTTCGTCTCCACATGTAGAGCTAAATGTCAAGTCCCCTTCACCCCCTAGTTGCACGTCAATCACACGTCATGCTGCTGCGCGCGCATCTATGCCAAGTATGATCTTATAGATCCACCTATATATGACATCATAACCAATTATGTTCCTTTTTACTCCTTATTACACCCATTTTCGGTTACGCATATGAATCGTCATTTTCCTTATCAATTGTTACGCCTACTGCCTTCGCTTCATTGTAATGTATGTTCTATAAAAATCATTTCTTGTCAATAAAGTATGTACTTCACTTCCTGAACCTCCGTGGTGATGGAACTTGGAGCAACCGATTATAATCGATCATTGGAATAAAGCCCATTCCGAACCTCTAATACCACGGATTCTGCCTCTTATTTTACTGAGCTATTTTATTATGTTTCTGTATCAAATTAAGTCCCGGTAATGAATTTTATTTACCACAGTGTTCTGCATAGAAGCCCTCATAGTAATGTGCAAAGACAGACACGATCGCCTCAAAGTCCTCTACCTTCAGCTGGCTTCCATCTAGTATTCTGGGCACCACTCTAGACTCCGAGTTCTTCATGGTAAACCAGTGCAGGAGCTTGCCAGACTTGTACCCCCATTCATAGACTTCTGTGTGAAGGCCATTCAGCAGTTGCTGGCTTCCTCTAAGCATAGCTGATGCAGTAAGGCCCTGTCAACTACCAGTCAGCGCTGCATCTGGGCCATCTGGCTCTGTACATTCTTTTTTTTTTTTTTTTTTTATTGTATTTATTAGCATTTTACAGGACTTACCACGTCCAGAACAGTTGACAACATACAGACTGTAGGACTACCACATTCTTCATCCAGTACATTACAAATACACAGTGACACCTTAAAAATACGATCAATTACAATTTACAGTGTGATGCACAATTAAACAGTTTGATTCACTCGTAAATACTCAACCAGATATTTCCAATAGTCTCTAGGCTTGGATCCAGTGGGCAGCTTCTCCTCATACGTTTGTAGAGCATCCTGACAGTAGGCCATATCTTCAAGCCAATGTTTGGTGGCTGGGGCTTTCTTACTACCCCAACATAATGAAATTCTACGTTTGGCTAAAAGTAAGGTTATGACACAGAATTTACGCTTAGTAGCGCGAACACCCTGGATGAGACCCAACAGACAGGAACGGATCGTGCATTCAATGTTGACACCCACCATCCTTCCCAGCATCTCCACAACTTGTACCCAATATACATTGATTGGCCTGCAATACCATGCCAGGTGCATAAAATTGGCCTCACCCTCACCACATCTCTGGCATCGGGCATCCGAGCGTAAGCCATATTTACAAAGTCTGGAGGGAGTGTGATAGGTTTGATGTAAGTATTTATAATGTAAAATGCGTAGATTGCCATTTGGTGTGAGCATGCTCGTTAGAGCGCAGCAATTTGACCATTCCTCCTCCATGATAGGGTCATCAAGTTTATCATTCCATCTAATTAAAGCCTTATGCGTATTGTCATCTATGTCCTCCTGTAATTTAGTGTATAGTTTCGACACCATATGTGTGCAACGTGTGTCAGTGATCAGCAATTGAAGCGTTTTTAATTGCGGCGGTTCAGCGGGGTAAGATGGATATAGCTTCTTGATGGCTCCTTGCAACCTATAATACGTGAATCTAAAGAGTAAAGGTGCCATCATTGTACAAATCCCCCAACTTATCAATACCCACTTGCTTGAGTAGTCTTATTCCTACGTCTTCCCGAGTGACTAATATTTCCGGATGATGATGCAGAGGCATCGCAGGGGCATATAGCGGCAGTTTACATGCCAACCTACCCATCTTTCGCCATGCTGCATTAGTGGCATCAATTGTATTATTGTCTCGGGAGTGCAGTGGGGGCCGCTTATAGGGCAAAATAGCTGTCAGTGGAGTTGGATGCGCATCACCCTCTTCTATTGCCACGTGTGTTAGGTAGGGGACACTGTGATACCAATAGTGTGCATATTGCGCTTGCGCACATAAGTAATAAAGAAGGAAATCCGGAACCTTGAACCCCGCCACTGGAGTAGGGTAGAGCCAGGGAGCGTAGTTCAATTCGGGCCTGTTTACCTGCCCATATCAGTCGTGTTACCATGGCATTCAATCTTGTAAATACCATAGCCGGAGGCGTGATAGGAATGTTATTAAAAAGGTACAGTAATTTGGGCAATACGACCATCTTAACAATGGCCAGTAGATCCGCCAATGTTAGTGGGAGCTGTATCCAGTGCCTTATTTTGTCCTCCAGTGCATCTATTACTCTCCCGTAATTTGTGCGAATCACAATTTCTGGTTCTCGGTGGTACCAGATGCCGAGGTATCTGACAGGGTCTGTCTGCCATTCAAGTGGGAACTCTGTGGGATGTGGCTGTGTAGTGTCTGTTAGGGGTATAATGAGAGATTTGGTCCAGTTAATTTGGAGACCAGAGTGATGGCCGAATTTGATATACTCTCTCAGCAAAGGGGCCAGATACACATCAGGGTCCCGCACATAGTACCGTGTCGTCTACGTATAAAGAGATATGTAACGGCCTTTGTGGGAATTGAAGTGCTGAGTAATGATGACCCTGCCGTATTTTGCACGCCAACGGTTCAAGTGCTATTGCAAAAAGCAATGGGGACAACGGGCACCACTGCCTGGTGCCGCGTGCAATTGGTATGGCATCTGACACATACTTGTTAACCCTGATTCGCGCTGTAGGTGCTGTGTACAGTATTTGAATCCACCGTAGGTAGATTGGTGGAAACCCCATTCGCTGCAATACAGTGTGAAGATACGGCCATTCTATTGAATCAAAGGCTTTTGCGGCATCCAAAAGGACTGCAGCAGCTTTCGTGGTCGGGGTCAGGTAGTGTGACAACGCAAATAGCGTTCTTGTGTTATGAGATGTTGACCTACTTGGTATAAATCCTGACTGATCCGGGAGTACAAGATTCGTCATTAGGGGTTGTAGACGCTTTGCAAGAAGTTTGGCTAGTATTTTAGTATCCACGTTTCTTAATGACAAAGGCCTATAGGAATCACATTGTTCCGGATCTTTGTTCGGTTTCAAGAGGGCAATAATCATGGCTTCTCTGAATGTGGGGGGGTAATATATGTTTGTCATGGGCGTCTCCGTACATTTCTACAAGGTGGGGTGCCAGCTGGTCTGCAAATGCCTTATAAAATTCGGAGGTAAAGCCATCCGGGCCTGGCACTTTGCCATTTGGGAGGGACCTAATTACTTCAGTTACCTCCTCTACTGTTACCGGCAGGGTAAGATATTCTCTCTGCGTGTCCGATAGCCATGCACTCGCCACATCTTCCATATAGGTCATAATTTCCGAGGGTGGAGCACTATTTTGCGATGCATATAGCTCACTATGGGCCATATGTAGATAGCTAAATACCGGTCGGTAACGGACGAAAATCGGTAATTTAACCGTTACCGACCGGTATTTAGCCCTTTCTAATGTAGGAGGCAGGTTTTAAGGATTCGGTAATTTACGGAATCGGTATTTTAAGAAATCGGTAAAATACCGAATCGGTAAATTACCGAATCCTTAAATCCTATGTAGGGAGCACTCAAGTGAGTGCATTTTTGGTTTAAAGATTCGTTATTTACCACCAACTACAAGTTGATGGTAAATACCGAATACCTTTTCAAAAGCAATTTTGTGCTTTTTTAAAAGTGCCATGTGGCAGACATACATGCCCTTAGGGCATGTATGTGTGCCACATGTGCACACATGCACGATTCAGGGGTTCAACAGGGTGTCAATGTGACACCCTGCCACCCTTGAATATGCTACCCCTATTACCGATTCGGTATTTACCGAATCGGTAGGAGTGAATGGCTTCCAATTCGGTATTTAGGAATCGGTAAATAGAAATTACCTACATATGGCCCTATATGTTCCCATGAATGCCTGTAGTATATTCTGTGGATCGTATTGGAGCTCGCCTTTGTTATCTGTAACGGCCAGGACCATTTGTGGTGTGTGGCCCGAACAAATTTTGTTCGCTAATACTCGACCTGGTCTTCTCCCTTCACCGTATGAGCGTGCAATTTGGCGTTTCGCTAAGTACTTAAGTTCGTCATCTGCAAATGATTGATATTCCGTCATGACATTTCTAATATCACCCAATGTCTTTGCACTATGCGTGCATGCATATTCCCATTCCAGCGCTTCTAGTGTGGCCTCCTGCTTGCTAAGTTGCTCGCGTATATCTTTTAATATTCCCGCGCTGGTGCTAATACATATGCCTCTTATGGTGGCTTTAAAGGCTTCCCACAGTAAACTAGGGTCTTCAGTGGATGGCTGATTTAACATGAAATAGTCAGTGATAGCCTGGCTAATTGTTTCAGTGTATACAGAATCTAGCAAAGCCTTTGCGTTGAATCTCCAGATATACGGCGGGGGTGTGGAATGTGGAATGTCTATAGTCAGAAGCACAGAATTGTGATCAGAGAGGGTTTTAGGCAGATGGCGTATATGTCGTGTCCAGGACGCTAGTTCCTCTGTTCCTAGCCAGTAATCAATGCGGGACCAGCTGTTATGTATTACTGAGATATGAGTGGCCTCCCTACCCCTAGGGTTCCGAGTTTTCCAGAGATCAATCAAGTGCGCGTCAGACATAAGATCCTGCAACATTCCTACAGCTCGTCTGTGTGGCTCATTTGAACCGTCCGATCTATTCAATTCGTCATTTTAAGCTAGATTTAAGTCTCCACCCCAAAGCAGTGACATTTTGGGCAGTTCATTAATTTTCCACCAGATTAATTTAAAAAAAATTGGGGTCATCCACATTTGGACCATATGTGTTTATTAAAGCCAGCCGCTGCCGCCTGATACGTCCTGTTATAATGACATATCGGCCTAGTTCATCTATGATAGTGCTGTCTATAGCAAACTGCATCCCTTTCCTTACCAAAATCATTAGTCCCCTAGAGTATGTAGAGTATGCCGAACTGTGAACCGTTTCCGCCCATTTTTTCCCAATATTACTCTTGTGCATGGTGGGGAGATGAGTTTCTTGGAGAAGGGCAATGTCAATATGAAGCCTGTCAAAATAAGCAAACATCTGGCGTATCTTTTTTGGGTTGTGAAGACCCCTAACATTCCATGTCACCATTTTTATGTGTGTTGGTTGTAATCTACCTATACCCGGTGTTAGGAGCTACCGTATAAAATATAGCTTTCTAGTACTCGCCAAGTGTGCATCCATTGGTATTATTAGCATCTTGATGTCTATAAACATATTAGCAGTAATCTGGATATCCGCAATGTGTCTCAAGCACCACAGTCTGCAGAACAGTCCCCATCCCCATCCCACCCAATACCCTCCCACTTTGGCAGCCCAACTACGCCAAAGCCACACCCCAAACTGCAACAACAACATACCAAACATTTGGTGGGGAGCACCCGCCTGGGGGGATCCGCCAAGAGTACACAGCTTAGTGGATGTGGTCGGGGGTTACAATAATAGTGCAGATATAATGTCTTCCTTAATCCTGACAGCTATTGTAGGAGGTACCTCCGATAGTCAGATCTGACTGACATATGGGGTAATACACCCTATAGTACCCTCAATCATTACACATCTATTTACTGTTTGCCATCTAGTAAGGAAGCACGATCTATAATATACCAATCCGCGAGGGTCCCTCCCTGTGATCATAATTGTGGACCGCATGCAAACCTATAACATTAGTGTGATTTACAATTGTTGTAGTCTTTGGTTTTTCATACTGAATAGGCCAAGCTGTCCTCATACCTAACGTACGTTATTCCTACCTGGAATATGTTAATGCATGCACAGTTCATACATTACCACCAGCAGAGGTCAGTGCAGAATGTCTTTACAGCGGCTGGGTCGCAAGTCTTACATCAATCATCAGTAGCTATGATGTAGCGGAGTCTCACATCTGTCGCCCAGACCACAGCAACAGAGCATAGTCTGCCGATTGGCCCAACCTGCTGTCCATCTTGTACTCCATAGTAGGTGTCGCATGCCATATGACAGCTCCTGCAATCAACTCCAGTCTCTTCAGACATCTGTGGCAACGTTTAGTTGAGGAGAGTGTCCCGGTTTACCATGAATTATTCACCATCCTGATCCTGTTCAGTGCGTTTCTGCTCCTTACGCTTAGTCATCACTTTTTTAAGGAAGTCCTGTGCTGCTTTTGGAGTCTGAAGAATAGTGGTCCGCCCATCCTGCGTCACCCTCAGCCTAGCCGGGTATGACATTGCATACTCAATACCCAGCTCACGAAGTTTCTTTTTTGAAGGGTTGAAGTCCTTGCGTGCCGCTTGCACCATCATAGTGAAATCAGGATAAAAGGCTAGGGTGTTGCCCTGATAAGTGATTTTCTGCTTTTCCCTTGCCCGCCTCAGAATTGCATCCCGGTCTCTGTAGTTGAGAACCCGTGCAATGATGGGACGAGGTGGAGCACCCGGCGGCGGTTTCGGGGCTAAGCCTCTGTGTGCCCGCTCTATGAGCAGCATCGCTGAGAAGCTCTAGGCACCAAAGATGTCTCGCAACATTGCTTCCACATATGTTTCCATTTTCCCCGTATTTGTGGTCTCGGGGACACCCGCAATTCGTACGTTATTGCGACGCGATCTCGCTTCTAAATCCTCAGCTTTATTTTTAATCACCTCCAGAATCCTCTCCATTTCTGTACATTTGCGGGTCGTAGTGTGCGATTCATCCTCCACCGCTGTTATGCGATCTTCGGCCGCATCTAGGCGTTCACCCTGTTTGTCCAGCTTTGTGGATATGTTATCTACCCTGTGAGTGAGCAAATCCAATTTTCCATTGATGTCTTGCAGACTTTGCTGTTTTGCCTGGAGAACACTTTCCATGGCCTTACTCGACGTGCCTTCTGCCTCCAGTTCCATATCTGAATGCGCCGTCGCCCCCTTAGTATTACGTTTAGTTTCAAAAGTTAGTTTCGACTGCTGTCTATCTGGCTTACTCATTGCACCCAAAAGTCAGCCCCGCTGGCAGTCACAGCAGACGATGTTTATATATCACCACTACTGCAGTCCTGTGAGACCTCCGGTTAGGCGCGGTGTACACAACGCCAGTGGTGTGATATGCAATCAAAGGTTATATCATCCAGTAGTCATATGTTGATAGCGCAATAGCGCAATATGAAGCTACAGCAGCAATTTCTGGCTAGGCATAAATGGGCTTCCTGTAATGCTAACTGCTCCCAACAGTACTGGCAATACCGAAGTCTGTGTGGTTCCCTTCAGTGAGCTGGAGAAAATCACTAACACACACTGCTGTCATTCCCCAGGCATAGCAGCTCTGGCAATAATGTCAGATGCTCCTTAACCACAATAATGAGACGCTAGCAGGGTGTTCCATCGCGAGGCTCCCATGCAGGCAGACACATGATATAGCGCCTGATAGACGTCAGCACCGCTTATCTTTATTATACAGTAGGATCTGGGGCGCACTTCCTGCAGTCTATTGTCCGCACCATCACCTTTCACCGCCTGGATGATCCACCTCCTCCCCTCTGTATTGGGTGGCTGCAAATGAATAGGCTCCTCAGGCAATCAGCATATTCTTCACATAGACGCCTCATGAGTTACCGGCAATTCCCCTGTTATGGCCCTTCTCACTCAGCATGCGCAGCAAGGGGAGATGTCGTGTATTGAGATCACACACACAGAGTAAATCACAAATGAAACACAGGCACTAGCACGCGGGGCAAACCGTAATTATGCACGCTTTCCCGCACCTCCACAGCTGCTCGCCGAAGCCATGCGAACAGACCGCCAGCTCCTTCACCGATGTACGGGCCCGCCATTTTGTAAAGCCCGATGTGCGCCTCTTAGCATGCAGTCAACGAAGCCTTTTACACAATCTCAGCCGCTCAACCGGTCCCGTCTGCTGTCTCATCGAGATTCGCCTAGCGCCAGCAGCGCGAGCCAGCATGAGAAGCGATGCCAGACATTCGATCCGTCCTCGTCTCGGGTTTTAGCCACCCGAGCCGTTAACTCCCTGGGCGCTGCCATTTTGAAAATAACTGACTTTATCCTCACGCTAATTTTGAGTCACAATTTACTCATCGTCTGGGCATTTTCCGCTCCTCCCAAAGCAGTGCTCCCACTGCTGGGTGATTCCAACGCCTCACGGTTTGTTTTGTTGTTAATTTAGCATCCGCATCACGCTCTTTTTTCGCCGATAAGGATCCCGACCGGCGGAGCTGTCTTAAGAGGCAGCCATCCCGCAGTGCGCCCTCTAGCGCCCCCTGGCTCTGTACATTCTTGAGACAATATATATGTCTCTAATTCGGTGATCCTGGCGAGCCATTTATGGTCTTTGCCCCTGGTATTAGAGTGGGCAATACCCCTCATAGAGGCCTTACAGGCCACCCATAGTATCCCAGTGGCGTCTACAGTGCCCTTATTTAAGTCGAGAAACACCTTCAACCCTACAATCAAGTAGGTGGGGAAATGCTCATAGATGAAAAGCCAAGCATTAAGTTGCCACACATGCTGTACTCCAGTTATTGGAGCTCTGAAATGCACTGATACTGGGGTTTGCTCAGAGATCCCTTTTGGAAGGATATGGGATCCCATGGTGTGTAGGAGGATGGAGGCCGGGAGCAATAGGTAGTTAATGTGAGACAGAGAACCATGCTCTACCGATGCATGTGTGCATTCGCTTCTACCCAGGTTCCATAAGCTCCAGCCTGTTCAACCAATTCGCCAACCCCCGACACTGGAGGCTATCCCCGAGCCTATACCAGTCTTGTTCTTTGATTATGTTTTTAATATCTCCTCCCACGATCGTCACCCCACGAGGTACGGTGCTTAATGGCTCCCTGAGATTAGTCAGTGTAGATCAATGCATGGCGTGGGGAACATACACACTGACCAGATTGCAGGGATCCCTGAGTCACCTTAGAGACCATCAGGGGTAGGGTTTTGTACAGAAGTTTGGCCACCCCCTTGATCCCCAGGAGCAGCCCACATGAAACACTCTATCATATACCCTGCGGGCCAAAAACGGGCAGTTAGTTCCCTGTAGTTGAATATCCTGGAGCATCAAGATTGCTAGGTTGTGTCAGTGGGTAAATTGCATTACTGCCCCCCTTAATCCTGTCTAGAAGACTGTTAAAGTTCTATGCCATTATCGAAAGGGCCCGCATAGTATTGATAGAGACATGGGCTGACGTGCCTTAGTGTAGGCGGCCCCTTAGTGTGAAGACAGTAATGAATGCTGGAGAGGGGACCCCGCGGAAAGTCGCAGGGGCATGGGAGGCAATTCCCCCCAACTCCTCCTCCCTATACTTCCCACCCTGAAAATACAACTGTCGCCCGAACCCAACAATAACCCAGGATTAACTTGGGATTGATGTACTCAGATGGTATGGATGGATAACCCATCTACAGCCCCATCTGAGGAATATTTTCAGTGAACAAGTAGGATACAGTGCTGCTGGCATGCAAACATGGAGATATACAGTGAGACAACAGCAGGGCACTAATAACGTATAGAGACACAGGTCAGGGTGATGGCCCCTGCTTCTCTGCGGCCCTCGTCTGGGTTCCCTCTCGGCCCAGAGGCCCCTCAGCCACGTCCCATCCCCAGCGTTCTCCCTCTGACTCTGTGGAGGCATCAGCATCCCATGGGCCCCATCTCTGCCGTCAGGAAGGTTTCCACTGCCGTGTCTCCCTCACCCCCCCTAGTCTTTGCCCCCCAGTTTTCAAAGGGATGGCCGACTGCCAACTTGGCGGCTGTTGTGTGGTCAAGGGTTGCTGTTCAGTAAGCCAGGTACAGGTCTCCTCTAGGGTATTCCTCTCAGGTATCAAAGAAGGACTTGGAGTCATGAAGCACTTGTAGCCGAGCAGAGGAAAGAAACATAAAAGAGAAATTCATTGTATGCAACTTCTGAATCACTTGGTTGCAGGATTTGCTCCTTGTCTGGAGCTGGTCAGTGTAAGCAGGGAATACCAGGATGCGCTGGATTGGTACATCAGGTGCCCCATTGCCAATGCACCCCTTAAAACAGTATCTCTGTTTCAATAGTTCAAAAATCTCGCTATCCTCAGTCAAGTGGGCTTTTGGGGGAGGCTTCTGGACCAAGGACCTGCGGGCCCTTTCAAGGATAAAACAGGGAGACAAATCACCCTTGTAATTCAGGAGTGGATCTATTGCTCCATGAATATTTCTGGGACTGAGCCCTCCAGGAAACCAATAAACCAGAGATTGCTGCATGAGGCACTATTTTCAGCATCCTCCGCCTGGTCCTGTAGAGTCTTGGTAGTGTGTGAGAGGTGGGCCACTGCCGAAGAGATGGCCCACAAAGTGTCCTCCAGTTTGGATATCCTACTTTCCTCCTCAGTCACTCAGTTCACTGTCTGGTGAAGTTCTTGACACAACAGGGCCACGTCTACTCCAACCTCCCCTATCCAGTGTGCAGTCCCCAGTGTGGACTTGCAGCCTTGAATGGCCTGCAAAATGACTGATGTGTGTCTCCGCTGCATGAGGGAGCAGAGCCCACCTGGTGCCCCTTTTTCACCCCCAACTGGGGCCATGTCCTTATCCATTTTGGTCTAGGCCTGCTGGCCTTTAACACAACCCACGCTGCCCGCGATTAGAAGCTCCAACTGTCACTGATAAGTGCAGGTTCAAGAGAGTGCACTGGCCAACTCCTCAACCACAGTTGAGCGGGTCAGACCCCCAACGAGCCAATCCTCGTTGGGGGTCTGATCCGCCTTCCCCGGTTGGAACTTGTGTAGCAGCATATACCGTCGGGAACGCGGTAGGTGGGCTCAGGTGTCTACCCTCTCTGGATCTCCAGGTGGATACTTCGGGGTGGGAGGGGTAGCAGGCCAACCTCCCAGGCATATGTAGGATTAAATAGTGTCCTTTCATGTGCCTATAAGTAGGAGACAGATTGTGGGCACAAAATCACAATCAAGCTAAGGGAAAATGCCTTTCAAATAACATATCATGTCTCCCTCTATGATAGATTTTGAGGTATTCATTACAACATATTGCACAGAAGATATAGTTCACACCGACTATAATACATGTACTACATCGCACTAAAGATACTAGCTGTCCAAAATGTAAGCAGATTGTCACAAAAGTGTTCCGCCTGACTCAGGACTGCCCAGTTATACTAGATCATTGGTATACATTGAAGAATATATTACAAGGATATCATTGGACTGAAATAGAGATTCGACCACAAACATGTCTACTTGGGATTGATATTAGTCAATCCAAAAGTAAAATGAAAAACACATTTCTCTGCCTTGTATTTCTGGTGGCGAGGAGGTGAATTGTTATACATTTAATGGCCCTAAATGTCCCCAAAATAAAAGAATGGATAAAAGATGTAGAAGAATGGGCATTAGTTGCAGACATAAAAATGAGACTAACAAGAACTGATGATAAATTACCCGAAAACCTTAAAATATGGCCCAATCTTTCTAAAACTTGGTATATTCTTTTGACACAAAACCTCGCTGATAGATAAAACAGTTAAATATGGAATGTGCAACATACATTTGAATGGACAAAAAGACGTAATGTACAAAGGGCAGGATTGTGAAAACACCATGATAAATTGCATTGTTTCTTGTCCTTAACCTTAAGAGCCTTGCCTCTGAAGTCATTATCTGGGGTTCTATTTTTATAGGAATATAAAAAACTGCCGAAAGTTGAGATTACAGAATGTTCTCAAATTCAAAGTAATCACACCCATATCCAGACAGTGTACATAAAATCGAGCCAACTGAACACATGTTGCCAATTACACAATCATCTTTTGTGAACAATGTATTTATTGACATCTTTACATTTCGCTCTTTTTCTTCACAGATAACATTTAAGGCAGGGACTACATTTCCATTGCCTGTGTTATAATATCCTCCACACTTGACATGAGACATGCTCTGTAGAGTTAGTTTCTCCTCTCTCACTTTTGAGTATTTTCTTTCACTGGCCGTCTTTTAAACCAGAAATTATTTCCTTGACAGCCCATTATTAATGCTAGTCCTTCACTGCAGCACTATCTTCCTCGGCCATACACTAAACAACTAGCAAAGAATGCCCTTAATAATAGAAAACCCAGTTAAGTTCTACAACTCCCACCCCATTTCAATCCTGTACCTAGGACTGTTAGTCCTGCTGTGTGTAGGTTTGCAATTGTAAATTTCTTACGGAGTAAAATTCGTAGATGTGGTGTATGTTATTATGTTGCTCTCTGTTTTTGTTTAAAATTTTTATTTCTGGTTAGGTCTCCCTGGGGTACTTTTTTATGACTATATTCATATCTTGCTTTCAAGTGGTGTCTGGTGCTTTTTTTCCAGGCGTTACTTTTTGTGACTCACCAGCAGTGTAAAATATGCGCCACACTGCAACATATTTACAAAGTGATGGATCTAAGCAGATGCGTCACTTTGTAAAACCCCGCGATACATTATAGCTGTGTCAGGTATAATGTGTGCAGGGTGGGCGTTCCCCCACAAAAAAGGTTGTAGAAGTGGCACAGAGAAATCTATCAGATTTCACTATGCCACTTCTAGGACGCCACTGCGTCAAATCCTTGCACCTGCCCCACAGCAGGCCTTTTCATATGGGGCTTGCCCCATGTGAAAGGACACATTGCTGGAGTTTCGTCTGTTTTGCAACGCACTCCAGCAATGCGTCATTACTGCGCCAACAGATTTGTCAGGAATCTGAAGTATCTGTTGACTCCTTGCGACATGGAGCAACGTACAGTAAATATGGCACATCCATGGTGTCGCAGGAGGGTTGCACTGAACTGGTCCCTTCCATATAAACATTCCTACCCATATGTATCAATGGTTTAAGACTGAAATAGTGGTTGTAAACCATTGAAAAGTTGGAGCCTCCCAAGTTGGGGTGGTAAACAGTTTACAAAATTGAAGGGATCCCATGGGGACCCTTCCCCTTTGTGATCACTGCAAACCTCAAACAAACAAAAAAAAGATGAAACTTTTCTTTGTAAATGCATCAGATCTCCTTCAAGGAAAACCAGTTGCATGTGTAAAAAAAGTTTGTCTTATTGAAAGGCAATCACAGACATGTTGGTCTGCTGATCCTAGCAGGCCACAATCACTATGAAGCCTCAAATCGGAGTAGTACATATGTCATTTTTAAAAATTCTTTACTGATTTAAAAAAATACTGGTTGCATATTGTGGCCAGTATTTTTCGACCAGTAAATAGTACATCTGACTCCAGATCCGGAAGTGGCAGCAATTGATGTGATTTTCCTCAATTGGACGGGGGCATTACATTTTTGCTTCCTTTATGATGTTTCAAGGGGCATTGTTGCATGTTTGAGACTTATTACAAATCTCCATGCATCGAAATTGACAACAATCTGCCAGTTGATAGTCATGATTTATGTGAAGGCTCAACTCAGTGTGTGGTCACCCCATTATTAATGGACCCCTAAACTGCACCCTCTCAGGGAATAAACATGTTGTAACCCTTAACTCTAGACTTAACCTTCTACATTAGAGAAATGTATCTTCTCAGATATGTGAGATAGGATTAGAAAGTTCTTAAAACCTCGAATGTGTGTGTCGGAATTTTGGCACTGTCACCAATAGCATTTTTTGAGGGGCAGAAATGTAGTTTCACTTTTCTAGTGTTAAATAAGACAGAAAAATGTTCTGTGAAGAGGCTATGACACCATTTTGAAGGAATAGGGGAATTCTCAGTAGCACAAAGAGAATACTGCACATGCCCTTAATCAATTCAACATGCTCAAATGCAGTAAGTACAGTAATTATGCAGGTGTTCTCCATTTGATGGAAATAAATTGCATCAGGATATTTTGTGCAGCACCAACTTCCTAGAAGTTGTTTGTAGCAGCAGAACGACGTTTACAGTTTGTCGTTAAGAAAACGTCCACATATCATTTTACATTTTTTTGTGGAAATAACACTTCACACGAATCTAACACTGGAAAACTCCCTTATCCAGCCTATGGGTTGTTTGTGTTTGCTATGACAAAATAAAATGCACTTCAGAACGAAAATTAAACGTAGAACATTTTAGCCTTCTGTTATAACCAAGTGGTTTGAAGTAGGTCAGTCCTGAAATTACCGGTAGCCTGGGGACTGATATCTCTGAGACGCAGTATTAAGGCAGGAATACATGTAATCCCAAGTAGACCCACATATGGCATGGGTACAAACATGCAGAAATAATTATCTTATCAATTTCACCATGTTATCCTGTATTTACTGAACGTTTTGCAAGGCCTGATTATACACTGAAGCACATTTTAATGCCATGTGTTAATATCGGTATTTGCAATTCGGGTGGAAATTGCTGTTTTCACCAAAATTGGTATTTAGATATGGGGTGGGTGATAAATTCCTCTCCATTGGCAGAGTTGGTGGAGTTTTAGCCTCTCTGCGTTACGCTTCTAACGTGGAGTTCAGGACAAACTCCACCAACCGCCACATGGTGGATGTTTTTCTCACACACGGCTCACCAACAGTAAGTTGGTGAGTGAGAATTGGCATCCCCTAGGATGATTTTCAGGCAGTTGGAGGACACACAGCGAGATATTCCCAACGGGGGCAGTTGTGTGCGGTCGCGATTACTCACAGTGAGAAAATTGCGGCTCAAGTAGAAAATATACTCGAGAGGAGCAAAATCAACTCCAGCAGCAGCAACCTCTGTCGTGCTGCGTGATGCCGCACGCACTGATTGATCTTTCAGCGCAAAAAGAGCTCCTGAAGCTAAAAATCAGCACAAACAGCGCGACGTGCCCAATTGTGAAACTCCGGGGAATCACAAGGAACTTTCATGTGGCTCTTTGGAATTCCACCGAGCTAAACTCCGCAAGTTCCTCCCACCCCTTTTTTAAGAAGCTGTTCATAATAGGGGCCTCAGTGTCACTGTTGTTTCAAATTGCATAATGACTGACAGACTGTGGTGCCGATCACGATCCTGTAAAAACCGGGTACGAACCGTCGGACGGAGCATATTCTCCGTCCGACGCGTACCCGGTCGTCAAAATATACCAACATGGAATTACGATTCGCACGGAAACACCATTTCCGTACGAATCGTACAAAACCCCGACCGACGAAAATAAACCTACAAATGCGATCCGGGAAAGCGCCGACGTGACGTCGGGACGCACGCAGCCTGCCATTCACGAACCAGGAATTACGATTCGCACCGACGTCATCCCGCACGGTGAATATTTTCCGGCTGCCAAAAACTGCCGGGAAATCAGGACGACGCGAACAAGGAGTACCTGTACGCGACGGACAGACATGGACCCGAACCTACGTGTCATCCCGGCCCTCATAGCAGTCGACCTCCTCTACAGGTTCCGACGCAGACGCCGCAGAAGGTCAGAACAACAAAGGGAAGGGGGAAAGGGGGGGGAGGGCAGGACCAGGGCAGGCCACAAAACCCCCACCAAAGTCACACAGCACACATGCCCTGGACATACCTGACCCTCAGGCCCTGGTCACTACGAGGGGGTGGGGGCGTGTCCAGCTAAGCCAGCGACCGCCACAACGGAAGTTCTTGACGACGCGAACCGGCAACACAACCAGACAGGTACGTCCCGTACCCCCGCTTAAGAGCGTGGGTACGAGTCGTACCACGCCCACACCTACGTCACCCCAACAATGGCGGGACGGCTCGTACCCACGTGGCAAAGGCCTGGGTACGGGCCGCACAAGCATCACATAGCGTGGGGACGGATATGTACGGACCGTACCCCCACCCCATATGCATGGAGCGTACCCCCAACCCCAACAGTGTAAGTACGACACGTACCCCCACCCGCGTATGCAAGGAGCGTACCCCCCACCCCAACAGTGTAAGTACGACACGTACCCCCACCTGCGTATGCAAGGAGCATACCCCCATGCCAACAGTGTAACTACGACACGTACCCCCACCCGCGTACGTATGGAGCGTACCCCCCACCCCAACAGTGTAAGTATGACCCGTACCCTCACCCGCGTGCGTATGGAGCGTACCCCCACCCCAACAGTGTATGTACGGACCGTACCCCCACCCCAACCGTGTATGTACGACCCGTACCCTCACCCGCGTACGTATGGAGCGTACCCCACACCCCAACAGTGTAAGTAAGACACGTACCCCCACCCGCGTATGCAAGGAGCGTACCCCCATGCCAACATTGTACGTACGACACGTCCCCCCAACCGCGTATGCATGGAGCGTACCCCCCACCCCAACAGTGTAAGTACGACCCGTACCCTCACCCGCATACGTATGGAGCGTACCCCCACCCCAACAGTGTAAGTATGACCCGTACCCTCACCCGCGTACGTATGGAGTGTACCCCCCACCCCAACAGTGTAAGTACTACACGTACCCCCACCCGCGTATGCAAGGAGCGTACCCCCATGCCAATATTGTACGTACGACACGTCCCCCCACCCGCGTATGCATGGAGCATACCCCCCACCCCAACAGTGTAAGTACGACCCGTACCCTCACCCGCGGATGTATGGAGCGTACCCCCCACCCCAACAGTGTAAGTACGACCTGTACCCCCATGGAGCGAACCCACACACGTGTATGGACAAAGCGTACATATTGTTAAATAGGAGGGGTGTGTGCCAATCACTCCCAGCAGTGCCCAGAGTCAGGAGGGGTGTGTGCAGAGGCCTCCCAGCAGTGCCCAGAGTCAGGAGGGGTGTGTGCAGAGTCCTCCCAGCAGTGCCCAGAGACAGGAGGGGTGTGTGCAGAGTCCTCCCAGCAGTGCCCAGAGTCAGGAGGGGTGTGTGTAGAGGCCTCCCAGCAGTGCCCAGAGTCAGGAGGGGTGTGTGCAGAGTCCTCCCAGCAGTGCCCAGAGACAGGAGGGGTGTGTGCCTATCACTCCCAGCAGTGCCCAGAGGCAGGAGGGGTGTGTGCCTATCACTCCCAGCAGTGCCCAGAGTCAGGAGGGGTGTGTGCAGAGTCCTCCCAGCAGTGCCCAGAGACAGGAGGGTTGTGTGCAGAGTCCTCCCAGCAGTGCCCAGAGTCAGGAGGGGTGTGTGCAGAGTCCTCAAAGCAGTGCCCAGAGTCAGGAGGGGTGTGTGCAGAGTCCTCCCAGCAGTGCCCAGAGACAGGAGGGGTGTGTGCCTATCACTCCCAGCAGTGCCCAGAGGCAGGAGGGGTGTGTGCAGAGGCCGCCCAGCAGTGCCCAGAGTCAGGAGGGGTGTGTGCAGAGTCCTCCCAGCAGTGCCCAGAGACAGGAGGGGTGTGTGCCTATCACTCCCAGCAGTGCCCAGAGTCAGGAGGGGTGTGTGCAGAGTCCTCCCAGCAGTGCCCAGAGACAGGAGGGGTGTGTGCCTATCACTCCCAACAGTGCCCAGAGACAGGAGGGGTGTGTGCCTATCACTCCCAGCAGTGCCCAGAGTCAGGAGGGGTGTGTGCAGAGGCCTCCCAGCAGTGCCCAGAGTCAGGAGGGGTGTGTGCAGAGTCCTCCCAGCAGTGCCCAGAGACAGGAGGGGTGTGTGCAGAGTCCTCCCAGCAGTGCCCAGAGACAGGAGGGGTGTGTGCAGAGTCCTCCCAGCAGTGCCCAGAGTCAGGAGGGGTGTGTGCAGAGTCCTCCCAGCAGTGCCCAGAGACAGGAGGGGTGTGTGCAGAGTCCTCCCAGCAGTGCCCAGAGTCAGGAGGGGTGTGTGCAGAGTCCTCCCAGCAGTGCCCAGAGACAGGAGGGGTGTGTGCCTATCACTCCCAGCAGTGCCCAGAGTCAGGAGGGGTGTGTACAGAGGCCTCCCAGCAGCGCCCAGAGTCAAGAGGGGTGTGTGCCGAACACTCACAGCAGTGCCCATAAAACGCAAAGTGTGGAGTAGCCACAGATACCATGCCCACAAATTTCAGTCAGGTGCACAAAGACCCTGCAGTACATGTACCACATGTGTGCGAGGCTGGGAGTATACGCATGCATAGCGCAGAAAAGAAAACATGTACACATGAAGTCATGTCAATAGTCCACATACACAAGTACAATGACTACCAAGAATGCCACGAATGATGCAGGTGGAGACATCGCTCAGCATGCATGTGCAAAGTAGAAGGAGTCCGTCACACACCCAGCTAATGTACACACAGCTCTGCGCTAAATATTGGGAACACCCTGCAGGGAAGATGTCAGGGTACACAGAGGAAGGAATACACCTTTGGACAATTTCACCATGCAGCAACTGCTTACATGAACACAGAAACCTAGCTAACACCGTGTGATGGCACACAGATCCCAGGGTCCCCCCTATGACCAGCACACTACTACATTTCCCACACAACCAACACATGATCACCACCCAAAATCATGTAGCAGCCCCACCAACACCAATATCAGAAAAGCAGTAGTGTTCAAAGGAAACAAAAATGGCTTTAATCAGCAAGATCAAAAATTGTATGTTCGTTGAAAGTTCAATATTTACAAAGCCCATAGGGCAGTCCAGAAGTCATAGCTGGATGGGGGACATAGTGGGATGCGTGTCCCCTAGCTTGCCTGCACAGTTACATTCCGTTGTCTTCCACAGGGGTGAGGGCATCATGTGGGGGGGAAGAAACAGGCACCGCAGGGACAGGAGGGTGAAGGGTATGCGTCGTGGGTGCAGGGATGGAGGACTCCACCACAGGGGGTGGGGCAGGGCCAAAGGTGGAGGCCAGGAGCTCGCTGCACACCTCAGCCAGGTCCGCCAGGGAATCCCCTCCACCCGAACGAACCACAGGCCCCAAGGAGGGGGGGGTCAGAGGGATGGGTCGCAGCGCCACTGGGGGAGGGTGTAGACAGGGGGGGGGGAATCAACCACCCTGACCGAGGACTTCCTTGACCGCTTGCGTGGTGGCGTCACTGTGGGGCTCAGGGACAGAGCGGCCATGAAGGAGTCTTTGGGGGAGATGTGGCCCGGAGAGCTGAGGGGAGGGGATTTGGAGGGAGTGGATTGGGTGGAATGCGGACTCCCACTCTGGCTGCGTGTCACATGTTTGCCCCCGACCCAGTGGGTGTGCCTACTTCACCCTGTGTGTGCGTGTCAGGAGGTGTGCGGTGGACCTTCCCTGCTGGTGTGGTGCCTGTGTGTGTTGTGGTGGGCGCATGCTGACGTCCGGGTGTACGTGGGACAGGCATGGGAGTGGGAAGTGTGGATGGGGCAGGGGTAGGGGGTGGGACGTAGCGCTGCAGGAGACCCACTGCTGCAGTCAGTGTCGAGTCTATCGACCTCAGCAAGCTGCGTTGGTCAGCCTGCGATGAATGAATGCCCTCCAAGTATGCCTCCATGTTGTTGAGGACCTGGCTGTGGCCATGGAGGACATTAAGGATCGCAGCCTGACCAACCTGCAACTGCCGCTGGATGTCCACAGACTCGGCATTGGCGGCAGCAGTGGAGACAGGGGCAGGGGGTGCGGTGCCTGGCAGGAAGGAGACATGTGGTGACCGGGCACGTTGGGAAGGGACACGAGCAAGTGGGAGGCGGCTGATGGCAATGGAGGGGGTGGGGCGAGATGTAGTGCCGCTGTCAGCTGCTGGTGCAGCTGCCGCCCACTCGGAGAGATCATCCTCGGACCCGTCAGCTTCATACTCTGTTGTGCCAGTCGACAGGTCCCCGGCTTCACTCTCCTCCGCCTCAGTCCCACTTGATGTGCCAGCCCCGATGTCACCGCTGGCACTGGTGCTCGGTCCCTCTGCTCCGTCAGTGCCCATGTCTCCCTCCGTGTCCCCCGACGATGCTGTGGGCAGGGTGAAGAGACAGAAATTAATCATACACCTGTATACATATGTCACATGAGTCCAATCTACATAGGTCACAGTGCATAGCCTGAAACAAAAGAAGAGTTACATCTACAAAACAAGGTACATATGTAGGGCATGCAAGACACAGTTGTTTGACCCACCATGCCACCGAAACACTATGGAGAGCATGACACAATAGCAAATGAGATGGAATGGAATTTTGACTGAGGAGCAAGGCCCTGGGGACAACCCAGCACTGCATCTGCACCACACAGCGTGGCAGGAAATAGGGATGAGCAGGAACCATATCCAGGAACAAGAGGCACATGCAGCATAGGTTATACTGAAAACATGCCCCCCATGACTGGCCCACTGCACCTTTAGTGCATGTCCAGACAAACATCACACACTGGCCAGTCCTAGCAAGGAGATATCAGGTTGTGACATGAAGGCCATGCCCGCACCACCCACCCCCTACATGAGACCATTATTTGGAGACACAGGAAGCACTTACATCCCTTAGTCTGTGTGAAATACACATGGGATGCAACAATTCAAGGTTGCACACAAAATACCCAAGGTGCGCCTGTCCAAATATTCATGTACAAATGGGCATCATCAGATGATTCTAACAAGACACACAGGCAATGTCCACCGTGAGTATGAACAAGGAAAATCAGGTCAGTCTGTACAGTGGACACTTGTACTACATTTCACGTCAAAATACATTTGGCCAGGGGACAATGGCACAGAGCACAACCTATGCTGTAGACACAGAGATTGTCAACATATTCGGATTACACACATGATACCAAGGAAAATATGCCCCTGGGGACAGTAGTGGCCACACAACTCCATGCTCCTGAATGGGAATGACTGCAACACACGCTACCATCCCCGCACTATGCGTACCGCACACTCATGCACATCATGTCACAGGCCACCACATAGGACATGCGTGCTGTAAGGCCTAACACTTGAGAGACTAACTCCCATGTCTGGACTCAGCATTAGTGCCAACTGACATGGAACCCACAAGACCAGAACTGGACAGGGCACAGGCAAGGTCCCAAAACCTGTTACACACCACCCCCACACATGATGCTGCAGGCATTGTACACGTGGAGAAGGTGCCAGGCTACATAACCTTGTGACGGAGTGACTCCACACAGACCAGGGAACACATTGCAAGGAGGGGAAGGGAGGCAGGAGAGCACTGCAATACTGTGGGTAACAGGATCTGCACAGCACCATTAAACCCTGGCAGTGCATCCATGGAACAGTGCACCTACAAATGCTGGTGAAACACAACAAACACACATGTACCTACCCCCTTCCTGCTGCTGCATCTCCTGTAAGCGCCTGTCCAAGTCTGGAAAGACCACCGCCAGCACACGCTTGTGGATGTGGGAGAGACGGCGGCGCCCGCGGTTCTTATGGCTCTCAGGTGAGTCCCCAGCAGGACCCGTGCGATCCTCCGTGTCCAGCACCGGATATCCTGCCAGCGTTTCCTCACCTGGGACAGGCGCCGCTTCCGACCATCCGCACTCCTCACGGCACTGATGGCGGTCAGCCAGATCTGCTCCTTGGCAGAGGCGCCTACCTGTGAGGATGAACAAGTGACACTACATCAATACACCTGCAACATGTCACAGAGACACATATGAGAACAAATTAGCTGGTTACAACAAGGCATAGTATGCATCCAATGCATTGCACCTTTGCCATAGGGACATACTCCTCTGGGGAAGGGCAAAAGCAGTACGTGCCAGTGAAAGTACACAGGTGGAATGAGGGCAAAGACACAATCAATCATCAAGGCTCACACTGTGCATCACACCCACCCCTCCTGTCTCTGGGCACCGCTGGGAGGACTCTGCACACACCCCTCCTGTCTCTGGGCACTGCTGGGAGTGATAGGCACCCACCCCTCCTGTCTCTGGGCACTGCTGGGAGTGATAGGCACCCACCCCTCCTGTCTCTGGGCACTGCTGGGAGGACTCTGCACACACCCCTCCTGTCTCTGGGCACTGCTGGGAGTGATAGGCACCCACCCCTCCTGTCTCTGGGCACTGCTGGGAGGACTCTGCACACACCCCTCCTGTTTCTGGGCACTGCTGGGAGTGATAGGCACCCACCCCTCCTGTCTCTGGGAACTGCTGGGAGGACTCTGCACACACCGCTCCTGTCTCTGGGCACTGCTGGGAGGAATCTGCACCCACCCCTCCTGTCTCTGGGCACTGCTGGGAGGACTCTGCACCCACCCCTCCTGTCTCTGGGCACTGCTGGGAGACATCAGGCATTCCCCCCCCGGGACCCCCCCTACAGTACATGGCATGTGTGTCACACCTGGACACAATGGCAGAAGTCACAGTGACCAAAAAAGGGATACAGTCTGTGCTAGTAGCTCTGCACTCACCTGATACCCTGCTCGCCCATACAGCAGGGGGTACTGTGGGAGGATCACATCCAGCAATGCCAGGTTCTCCTCCAGGGTGAATGGCTGTGACCTCTCCACAGACCTTGACATGGTTCCAGAGAATCACGAGCAGCAGCAGTGTGGTAGATTGGAAATATGTGCAGGCAAGTGCTCCCTCATGGGACCTGGCTGCCTTATATCTGCCTTGCTGTCCTGTTTCATGCACAGGAGTACAGAGTGATTGGTCACTCACATTTGCATCCTATGTTTCCTCCAATCCCTTCAAACCTAGCACAGTCAGTGGTTTCTTATTGTGTTTTTTTCTTCAGCATGATGTCAACCCCACAGACACATTGCAACAAAGTAGATTCATTCCAACTGACTTCTGCTGTGCACCTTCCAGAACAAATTCAAACTTAAAACTTGGTCTCCATGACAACCAGCATGCATGTAGGCCTTAATACTTGTCCCTCATGTGTCCCCTATGTAAAATTGAGCTTCACCCACAGGTACGGTGCGTTCCGGGCCCCTAGGGCACCCCAAATGCATAGCAACGGCCCGTACACGCGTGCGTACGTTCACTATCACCATGGGTGTCCTCGCGTATGCGTACTCGTACTGGTACGGCCCGTACACACGCCTGTACGCTCACTATCACAACGAGTACGCATACGCGAGGACACCCATAGTGATAGTGAACGTACAGGCGTGTGTACGGGCCGTACCAGTACGAGTACGCATACGCGAGGACACCCATAGTGGTACGGCCCGTACACACGCCTGTACGTACGTGCACTATCACCATGGGTGTCCTCGCGTATGCGTACTCGTAGTGATAGTGAGCGTACAGGCGTGTGTACGGTCAGTAAGTACGCATACGCGAGAACATCCATAGTGGTACGGCCCGTACACACGCCTGTACGTTCACTATCACTACGAGTACGCATACGCGAGGACACCCATAGTGATAGTGAACGTACAGGCGTGTGTACGGGCCGTACCACTATGGGTGTTCTCGCGTATGCGTACTCACTGACCGTACACATGCCTGTACGCTCACCATCACTATGGGTACACATACGGCAGCACTCCCATAGTGATATGGGAACGTACACAGGCCCTCTTAGCAGCAGTACGGCGGTTTTCACACATCACAGTGGTGACAGGCAGCACACAGGAAGGAATAGGGCGGACATACTTGTCCATGGATGGACATCAAGGCATTGTCTTGGCAGTACTACATGTGTGGGGCACAGGTGTGACAGGCTGTGATGTGGCACATTACTCCAGAGTCGAGAAGGCACCAGATGTATGATGAGATGTGTACAGATGTAATGTGTGATGGTGCAATGTGTGCCAGGCATGCCCTTGACTCCTTCGACATGTGTGCATGTCGTACTGCACACTTGGGATGACCGACACTGGCATGGCACGGACACCAACACATGGAAGTGTCCCCTGATGCCCGGTACAGGGGTTACCACACCTGACTTGTCACTACCCACGGTGCACGATGTGACTATGTCATGTATGTGTGGGGGTTTCCCATTAGGCTGATGTTGGAGCACCCTCAAAAGCTGCAGCTGTTGCAGCAACCAACATGTGTCTGTGTGTAGATTGACATTGCACACTGTTCCGCACACCATGCCACATGTGGTATCGGATGTGAGGTGCGTATGTATGCATGGGACACGGAGTAGCGTAACAAGGACATGTCTGCATCCTCTCTATGAATGTGTGGTGAGTCATGACATGTGCACCTTCATGGCAAGGTGTGTGGGCTGTCCTAGTGTAATGTCATGTGACCTGTGGCTCTAGTGTTCCGCTACCAGTCTCTGCAATGGACATCCTACTTCTGCTGATGTGTGGGTGTATGTCACTCCTGTCTTGCGTCTGGCTGTTCACTTGCACTGGGACACAGCTAATCCCATGCCATGGCATGTGGAGGTTCTCAATCTCCGTGTGTAGCTGGGTCTTGGTAGGAGTGTCACCTGCCAGCCATACGTGTCCAAGGCATGTGGCACATACCTGACTCCGTATGTAGCATATGTGTATAGACAGATTAACATGTGCTCAGTACAAATTATTTGTTGTTGTGGTGCACTCACTCTTCCTTGTCACTTCCAAATTACTGCAGAGCGCCGCCTCTTCCCCGAGCAATTCCAGACTTGGCTGCCATGCGGGAGAATGATCGTATCCGGTGCTACCGCTTCCCCCAACGGTTGATTCTGGAGTTGACGGCGAGACTGGCACCACACCTGCAACCGCTGCACAGGTATCCTACGGCACTGACACCCAAGCTGAAGGTAATGGCAGCCCTACATTTTCTAGCCACGGGTACCTTTCAAAATACCATAGCTCATGTTGGTGGCATGTCCCAGAGCATGTTCTGCCGTGTGCTGCATGATTTCTTAGAGGCCATGTTGATTCACCTGGATGACTTCATACATTTTCCTACCCCAGAAATGTTGACTGGGGTCAAGCGTGGATTCTATGCCCTGGGAGGGATGCCCCATGTCATTGGGTCCATAGATGGGACACATGTTGCTTTGGTACCACCACAGGCACAGGAGGTAGCGTACCGGAATCGCAAGCACTACCACTCCATCAATGCCCTTGTGGTGTGTCTGTCCAATATGGTGATTTCACATGTCTGTGCTCGTTTTCCAGGATCAGCACACGATGCCTACATCATGAGGAGTAGCAGGGTGCCTGAAATGATGACGCAGCTGCGCAACAAATGAGCATGTGTTGTTGGTGGGTACAGTCTGTCTGTCCTGTATTTTGCGTAGACTACCAGCACGACCGCTTCTCCTGTTCTAACGATGTCCATGTGCTTCCCATGTAGGGGACGCTGGCTATCCCAACATGCCATGGCTGATCACACCTCTCCGCAACCCCATCACGCCGGCCCAGCTCCGCTACAACACCGCCCATGGCCGGACAAGGCGAGTGATAGAGAGGACGTTTGGCCTGCTGAAGAGCCGATTCAGGTGCCTACACAAGACCGGCGGCGCGCTCCCATATGCCCCGGCGAAGGTCTGCAAAATCTTCATGGTCTGCTGCATGCTGCACAACATGGCAGTTGAGAAAGCTGTGCCACTCATCCTGGATCAAGATGACGAGGACCATCCACCCGTGGAGGACGAAGGGCTTGGCAATGGGGCTAGTGATGTGGAGGATGTGGAGCCGCCAGAGGACATCCGGACTCGGCTCATACGCGACTTCTTTTCTTAGTGGTGAGTACCAGTGTCTGAGTGTGCACGCATTGGTCCCCGTGTGGCATGTGTTGTGATGTGTGTCTCCACCTGCATGTATGGCACGTGAGTCAGAGGTGTGTGTGGGAGTGTCACTGGAGTGATGGTGCCAGTGATGGTTGTATTTCCCCAGTCATAATTGTGACCTAGCATGTTGTCATCCATACATGTGTCGAGTGAATGCACATGCAAGTGGCTGTGCTTTTTGTGGCTGACTTCTTGTGTGTCTCTCTTCCCCAGGTACTTGCGCATGCCGTCTGCTGCTTGCATTGTTGTGGCACTGCTATTCCTCATGGACACGTCATCGTGTGCTGACTCAGCGTTACAGGCACGGACACGTTTGGAAGTCTCCTTGGGGTAAGGGATGCATCAGGGGTGTATTGGGTGTGGCAGTTGTTCATGATGTATGCACACTGCCCCTGTCGATGTTTGGTTCCTCTGCAGCCATGTTGCATCGCCATGGTACACATGACATGCAGCTGTGTACACCTGAATAGATGGTCAGACTTGTTGACAGTCATCAGTGATGGGATAGTGGATTGTGATGATGGCATCAATGTGTGTAACACTGCCCTCGGACACATACGGTTTGCATTGGCTTGACATGGTGTGGGACTTCCACATCAGCGGATCAATGGTGTATGGCAGTCTCTCCGTGAGCAGCTGAGGGTGTTTAGCTGTTAGCCGACACTTGTGTGCCACTTCCATGGCTATCACGCATTTGTGCTGCAGAAGGGGGGTGCCAGTGTTGGACCCACATGTTACTCCACATGAAGTGTTCATGTGTACTTCAAGTTGCCTCTGCAATCCCGAAAACATGACTAATAAAGGTGTCCCTATGCCTCCAAGGTGCCTCTTCTCAGTCAATGCTGGTGTGTTGCCACGGTGCATCCAGCATGTCTGGCATGGTTTTCCCTGATAGTGGCTATGTGTCTATGTGTCGAGTAGCAAGATGCAAGCTGTGTGTGTGGGATGAGAGTGTGTATTGTGCATGATGTCCATGACTGTGTGGGTATTGTGACATGTGCCATCCCCATGCATCCAACGTTGGCCAGGCCCCCATTATCTGCATCCACCGGACTCAAGCTTGCAGGACATGGTTCTGCCACCTGTCTACACATACCTGGGTGCCCCCCAGGACACTGGACAGGATCCCTGACCTCTGCGCATGACTGTTGCTGTACTCAATATGTCTGTCAGCACGGTTGTGCGGCCACCCCCTCAGCTGGTTGGGCCCATCACGGGTGTGTATGGTGCTCCATGTCTGTCTTGCCTAATACACTGTGACCCGTGTGTCCTGTGCCAGACTCAGGCCCCAGGGTGTGGATGGTTGAAGTCAAAAGAGAGCTCAGGCATGTTTAGACTTTACAACACACATGTAAGGTAATAATGCAACCAGCAGGCATCTTCTCTTCATGGTGTGAATTTTTATTTGGGGGGGGGGGATAAAGTGAGGGGCTTTCCGGGTGTTTGGAATCCAAAGTTCAGTAGGGGAGTTGGTGTCCTTGCCATTGGAAATCCTCAGAGTCCATGCCACAGTCTTTGTCAACATTGGTCAGACAGTGACCAGCAAGGCCATGTGGCAGAGAATGTCTTTTGATGCTGTGCTGCTGTTGCTCCAGTGGGCCAGGTGCCAGGCCAGGTCTCCTGGGAGATGGTGCTGTAGCGCCAACCCTCACGGTCCTTTCCGTGGACGACCCGGCCTCCTGCGGGGACCCTCAGAAGCAGGCCGTGACAATGTTTGGGATGCTCCATCGGATGTTTCCTCCTCCTGATCCCTCCCTGTGGGTGGTGATGTTCTACGCCTTCTGGCACAGGGAGGGTTGCCCATGTTGTCGGCCATCCGACGGAGTGTATTGTGAATTCCCGTGTACACCGTCTCGAGCTCAGCCTGTCCTACCTCCATCCTCCGTTGGTGTTGCAGTAGACAGGCATGTAGCTCTGCATGTTGCTGGGCCTGCTGGGTCTTGATCCCCTCGAGGACGGACACAACCTGGGCCATGCCCGTGGTGTCCTGCCGGTATGTGTCCAGGATGTTTCGGACATGGGAATATACCGGATCCCCAGCCAACTGGTCAGGCTGGCGCCTCCACCGTCCTCCACTCCCACCACCCCTGCCCACTTGCACCTGGCCTGCCCTTGTGGGCACATCGGGTCTCCGGGACCCCTGAGGGGTGGCATTGGCGTTGTCGCCTGCCTCCTCCTGGGTGCCCGGGACACCGTGTCCCTCCTGGCCAGCCTGGCTGCTTTGTGGTGGTGGGGCAGGGATCCTGGGTGTCTCCTGGGATGTGGCAGGAGTGGGGGTGGTGGTTGGCCCCGTTGTACCTGACGCAGGTGCTGCAGGTCGTTGGACACCAGAGGGGCCAGGTTGGTCGGGGTCGTCCACAGAGTGGTGAGAGTCGTCGCTGCCGGTGGGATCGGCCTCCCGCAGAGCCGGGTCCTGTGAGTCTTCCCCCCCAGTGTTGGGGGGTGAACCACGAGGTTGACCTGTGTGTGAGAGAGACAATGTTAATTTTGGTCCATGCAACATCCATGTTTCATCAGTTTCAAAGTTGGAACATTTCCTCTGGGAATTAGGATCTGTCTTGCATTCCACTCACAGTGCACTTGTGCATGGGTGTGTCCCTTGGGCACCACTTTGGCGCCTTTAACTATGTGTGGCACAGTCTTACTTGCTGCGTCAAGTGTGACTGCAGTCAGCAGTGGAGTGGGCAGGTGTGGCGAGCCATGCATTGGCGCCTTCCGTGTTGCACTGTACGTGGGCACATGGAGTGGTTCCACACACTTAGATAATGCAGGTAGCTGTCGTTGTGTTCGTGCACAGGTTGTGACATGGCCCTGTGTTTTGCCATGGAGGAGAGGGGGGGTGCTGGCACTGGCCACCCTTGTCTACATGCACGCAGTCCACCTGCTGACGAGCAGACATTCCCACACACCACAAGGCTGATTTGCTCTCCCTGTGTCTCCCTCCCTCTTTGTCCCCCTCTCCCTCCCTCTGTGTCCCCCTCTCCCTCCCTCTGTGTGTCAGCCTCCTCCCTCTGTCCGTCTCCCTGTGTCTCCCTCCCTCTGTGTCCCCCTCTCCCTCCCTCTGTGTCCCCCTCTCCCTCCCTCTGTGTGTCAGCCTCCTCCCTCTGTCCGTCTTCCTGTGTCTCCCTCCCTCTGTGTCCCCCTCTCCCTCCCTCTGTGTGTCAGCCTCCTCCCTCTGTCCGTCTTCCTGTGTCTCCCTCCCTCTGTGTCCCCCTCTCCCTCCCTCTCTGTCCCCCTCTCCCTCCCTCTGTGTGTCAGCCTCCTCCCTCTGTCCGTCTCCCTGTGTCTCCCTCCCTCTGTGTCCCCCTCTCTCTCCCTCTGTGTCCCCCTCTCCCTCCCTCTGTGTCCCCCTCTCCCTCCCTCTGTGTGTCAGCCTCCTCCCTCTGTCCGTCTCCCTGTGTCTCCCTCCCTCTGTGTCCCCCTCTCCCTCCCTCTGTGTCCCCCTCTCCCTCCCTCTGTGTCCCCCTCTCCCTCCCTCTGTGTCAGCCTCCTCCCTCTGTCTGTCTCCCTGTGTCTCCCTCCCTCTGTGTCCCCCTCTCCCTCCCTCTGTGTGTCAGCCTCCTCCCTCTGTCCATCTCCCTGTGTCTCCCTCCCTCTGTGTCCCCCTCTCCCTCCCTCTGTGTCCCCCTCTCCCTCCCTCTGTGTGTCAGCCTCCTCCCTCTGTCCGTCTTCCTGTGTCTCCCTCCCTCTGTGTCCCCCTCTCCCTCCCTCTCTGTCCCCCTCTCCCTCCCTCTGTGTGTCAGCCTCCTCCCTCTGTCCGTCTTCCTGTGTCTCCCTCCCTCTCTGTCCCCCTCTCCCTCCCTCTGTGTGTCGGCCTCCTCCCTCTGTCCGTCTTCCTGTGTCTCCCTCCCTCTCTGTCCCCCTCTCCCTCCCTCTGTGTGTCGGCCTCCTCCCTCTGTCCGTCTTCCTGTGTCTCCCTCCCTCTCTGTCCCCCTCTCCCTTCCCTCTGTGTGTCGGCCTCCTCCCTCTGTTCGTCTCCCTGTGTCTCCCTCCCTCTCTGTCCCCCTCTCCCTCCCTCTGTGTGTCACCCTCTGTCACCTCAGCCCAGCTTCCTGGGCACACACTGTTAGCAGTTCTTTGAATGGCCCTTGGATTGTTGCTGTGAGTTTGTTTCTGATCTCCAGGCACCCATTGGGTGCAGTGTCTGTGTCTGCGCTGCTGCTGTGGTGGTGTGTGCTGCCACTCTTTCACAGTGTTGGCTGTTCATTAGCTGCTGTCATGTGCAAAAACGTGCCTTCACCCCCATGTGTTAATGCAAGGCGTCCACCATTTGCTGGCAAGTCTTTCCTGTGTGGGGACACAGTGTTTGTCTGGCTGTGACCTAGGCCATATGGGCAGAGGGCATTGTTGTCTGCTTCTGAGTTGTACTATGTGATTTTTGGGGCCCACCCTCCCGCCATCCGGGTTACCATGTCATGTGTTGGTGTCTTCTGTGGCCTGTGACTTGACATTGTCCAGCTGGGTGCATGGGGCATGGTGGCGCCAGTGGCATGTGCGTGTTCATGGAGTGTGGTTGAGTCATGCGATAGCTTGGGGTGGTTGCGTGCCTGTTTGTGAGTTTGGTTGTGGATGACGTTCCCCCCATGTGAGGTGCGTTGTTTGTGTACTCACCCGGGTCTCGGAGTCCTCCTAATCCCTCCACTGTCTCCACCGGCAGTATGGCCATCACCCTCTCCTCCCAGGGATGGTAGTGTACGGGTCTGCGGGACGGCCCTCCTCCAGTGACGTTGGCCTGGTTGTGTTCATCCGTCATCTTGGCTCGGACCCTCCTCCGCAGATCGTACCACCTGGCTTGGCATTCCTGCTTGTTCCTTCTGGTGTCCGCAACAGCATTCACAGCATCGACGATGGTCTGCCACATGGCTGTTTTTTCTGACATGCTGGTCTGTCTGACCAATGTTCCAAAGGGGTGTGGCTCGACTCTGAGGATTTCATCGACAAGGACCTCCAACTCTCGGTTACTGAACTTTGGATTCTTGTTAGAGGGCATGGTGAGAGGTGTGGGTGTGGATGGTGGGGGGGGTGTGGATGGTTGTGGGTGTGTGGGTGTGGTTGTGCAGGTGTGTGTGTGAATGTGATGAGGGGGTGTTTGTGAAGGTGGTTGTGTGAAGGTGTGCAAGTGTAAGGTGTGGTAAAGCTTCTAGTTTGGTGCTGTAGGTTGTCTGTGGGGTCTGGCAGCAGTGAGTCTGTTTCAAAGGCTCATGGTTTGTGTGTGTGGGCCCTTTTTATTGGTCCATTGGTGGGTGTGGCTGTGTTTGAAGTTTGGGTGGGTGTGTTATAAGGAGTGGTGGTATTTGGGCCCTCTGTTTGTTTTTGGCAGTTGCAGGTCAGTGAATGTGTTGTTTTAGTGGTTGTTGGACATGTTTAGTGGCTTTGTGCCATTCGAATGGTGTATTCTTGTGTTGTTTTGTTTTGTCCTGGTTGTGTACGTGCGTTTTTAGCGTGTGTACGGGGTGTACATGGGCCATTTGGTTGTACAGTGCTGTCCTTGTGTGTGGCTTGGTACGACTCGTACATGCGGTTGTGATGTTGGGGCCTGGGGTGAGCTCCGTACTTAGGAGGTTGTGGTGGGGGTGCGACTCTGACGTACACGGGTGTACATACACGGGTGGGGGTACGACTCTAATGTACACGGGTGCACATACACGGGTGGGGGTACGACACGTACAGGGGTGTACATACACGGGGGTACGACACGTACAAGGGTGTACATACACGGGGGGTACGACACGTACAGGGGTGTACATACACGGGGGTATAACACGTACAGGGTTGTACATACACAGGGGGTACGACACGTACAGGGGTGTACATACAGGGGGGGTACGACAAATACACGGGTGTACATACACGAGGGGGTACGACACGTACACGGGTGTACATACACGGGGGTACAACACGTACAAGGGTGTACATACACGGGGGGTACGACACGTACAGGGGTGTACATACACGGGGGGTACGACACGTACAGGGGTGTACATACACGGGGGGTACGACACGTACAGGGGTGAACATACACGGGGGTATAACACGTACAGGGTTGTACATACACAGGGGGTACGACACGTACAGGGGTGTACATACAGGGGGGGTACGACAAATACACGGGTGTACATACACGAGGGGGTACGACACGTACACGGGTGTACATACAGGGGGGGTACGACACGTACAGGGGTGCACATACACGGGTGGGGGTACGACACGTACAGGGGTGTACATACACGGGGGTACGACACGTACACGGGTGTACATACAGGGGGGGTACGGCACGTACAGGGGTGTACATACACGGGGGTACGACACGTACATGGGTGTACATACACGGGGGTACGACACGTACAGGGGTGTACATACACGGGGGTATGACACGTACAGGGTGTACATACACGGGGGGTAGGACACGTACACAGGTGTACATACACGAGGGGGTACGACACGTACACGGGTGTACATACAGGGGGGGTACGACACGTACAGGGGTGCACCTACACGGGTGGGGGTACGACACGTACAGGGGTGTACATACACGGGGGGTAGGACACGTACACGGTTGTACATACACGAGGGGGTACGACACGTACACGGGTGTACATACAGGGGGGTACGACACGCACAGGGGTGCACATACACGGGTGGGGGTACGACACGTACAGGGGTGTACATACACAGGGGGTACGACACGTACACGGGTGTACATACAGGGGGGGGTACGACACGTACACGGGTGTACATACACGGGTGGGGGTGTACATACACGGGGGGTACGTCTCGAACGTTAGGGGGCTGGGGGGAGTGTTGGGCGCGTATGCGGGCACATGTCTCCATGGTTGCTATGGGTGTTCGGTGCGGACTGTGTTTTTTTCCATACGGTTGTAACATCGGACGCACGGGATGAATCGTGATTCCTCGGTCGGACTTCACTTTTCACATTTGTACGGTAAATCGTCCGAGGACGTGTCGGACACATTTTCCGACCCGAGGACGTGTGGGGAATAATTCCCAATGCGATTCGTATGGTCTTTTTCCCATGCGAATCGTAATTGGCAGTTTGTACGGCAAAAAGACCGGATACGAGTCGTACGGGGAATGTTTTTACCGGATCGTGATCGGCACCTGTGTCTACTAAACAAGTTCTGAGTTGTGGAAAATTTACTGATGCATATTTGATTGTGATAAAAAAAAGTCACTGTTGTTTAGTGCTCAAACATTTGTCACGGAGTTCAATCTGGCCTCATGTGTTTTAGCATTAGTGAATGATACAGGGGCAGCTTCTTAATAAGATTTGTTAATAAAATCAAATAGATACACATATAAATAAATTCTCAAAGTTTTTCATACATTTGAAACTTCGAATGAAGAATAATCATGTCACATTATTTGCAGTGCTTTTTGTGGATCTTAAATATATGTTAAAATGTGGTGCAGATTTTTTTTTTGAGTACTTAGGGAGAGATTTAGAATTTGTTGGATGTATTCATGAGAGTGGTACAGGACATTATCTATGCCATCCTAATGGACTGCCACCCATCAAATTTAGAACTTATCATCAGTTCAGTGGTACCTCTGCAGGTGGAAAAGGCCCACCTCACTGGGGCTTCTTTCAATGTTCAATAAGTTTGGTGGGCGCCCGCTGTCGGTTTTGACAACTGTTCACCAAACTTTTCCAAAGTTTTGTTTTTCAGAAACAAAACAAACTCCGAAAGCTGGAGTTTGTTTCTGAGAAACCACAAAATGATGACACCAACACTCTGTGAGCTTTCTCATAGAAAGGTCAGCATTGTTTTTTTTTATTTCCCTCACCGCAGGTTATTCCTGGTGGTGACCAACAGAAAAACAAGACATTACACCATCCACCCTATATACGGTGGCATGTAATGTCCTTCCTCAAACAGCCTGTACTCCTGCTGGCCATCAGAGGATTTTTTTTTGTTGATGGAACCAACAGAGCCAACTTAGGGTCCAATTCACAAAGGTAAACTCACACTTTTGTCTAAGTCTATGACTTTGGATATTCACCAAGCACATTTGCGAATAGTATCTTTATGTCCGCACTCTGGATGGCGATTCCACACTCGGGCTGGAGTAAGTGTAATTACATACACCAGCAGACTATCAACACCACCTGCATACCAAAATCACCTGCAATCCCAAAAGCAGGGGGGAAACATGGCAGCAGGCTGACGCCGGTCGCGGAAGCTCCTGACCGAGGTGAGAAAAAACGACCTGGAAAAACAGCCAAGGGCCATAAGATAAGTTGTGCAATGCAATAAAAGTATATCTAGGGGTTTGCTAATAAAGGGAGACTTACTGTTGTCAGGACCGCATGGGGCTCGTGGCTACGCCGCTGCGGGGGATCTGGTGGCTTGCAGCGGGTCTGTTGCAGAGGACCGCGTGGCAACGGTGGTTGCAGTCTTCCAGGTTGGCCTGGGCAGAGGCAGAACAAGTTGGCAGTATTGTATGGAGCGATGCGGATGCGGAAGTGAAACAGCTGGAAGAGACTGTGAATGCACAGGTTAAGGGGCACAGTACCGAGGGGCACATTCGCCGGGGATGCCTGGTTTCACCTTGGAGATACCCAGGA
This sequence comes from Triturus cristatus, assembly GCF_964204655.1. NCBI lineage: Eukaryota > Metazoa > Chordata > Amphibia > Caudata > Salamandridae > Triturus > Triturus cristatus. The sequence goes on from NC_140590.1 coordinate 1,579,970,191, forward strand.
GGGACCATCTCACAGGGATAGCCAGGATGGGTTCCCCAGCGGTCTACAGCGCCACGACGCCTCGGCAGCAGTGCGCTTTACAAAAAAAACACATACACATACATACATACAGGGTGAGACTTTGAGGGTAAACAAGTTGTGGGTACAGGGAGTTCAACATGCACTCGGAAAGCTGATGGAAAAGGGGTCTCTATCTGAAGCATCTCCTCCCCTTAGAGTTTATGAAGGTGGCGGGCATCAGCGATACTGAAAGTATTGGTGTAGGTACAAACGTACCCAGCGGTCTGAGTGTATCAGGTCCAGGAGGGGATACCCACGTCAGCATACCTCCAGTCAAAGGACCGCGAGTTGTGAGTCATTATCATGTCAGTCCCGGAGGAGAAAGGCAGGAGTGCGAGGGACCAGGGAGTTCGGTAGGTCACAGTGGTATCACCTAAGAAGAAGGCGGTAAAGTCAGGAGGGAAACCTAAGCGTTGTGGTACCAGAGTGCGACTGCTTGCAAAACCCTCACCGTCCCACAGTTCCTATTTCAAGATAATAGAACAAGTTGTGGTAGTACGAGGGGGCAAACCCCCAACTCAGCGGGGACACTTCCATTGAAAAATCGTTCTTCTGTGTTGGCAGGGGATTTGCAAAAAGGTGGATAAAGTGTGAGGTTGAGTACAGATGTAAATCCTAGCTTAAATATAAGCGTTAGGCAGCCACAAGATAGAGACGCCCTATCTGGTGCCAATTATTTAATTCAGAAAGACAACTGCGCTCAGGTTGCTGCTGGATCTACAGGTAAGGTGGAAAAGATGTTTTTGAGCCTGAGGCCAGATATTTTAACGAAATTTGAGATATCCGAAAATAACCAGGAAAGTATTCAAGAAAAGTATGGAGTCCTGGAGGAGAAGTTGAACGATATTGCGTAGCATACTAGTTTCCTGGAAGGAGATGTGAAAGCCTTGCCTGGGGTGGTGTCTGAAAATTCCAGAGATATAGAGGCCCTGAAGTTACAGAATAAATCCTTGCAGGAGAATCTAGAGAGGCTAGAAACACAATTGAGGCACAATAATGTGAGGGTCCTTAATGTTCCAGAAGGCGTTGAGAAAGGGGATATAAAGAGCTTGATTTGTAACCTACTGAAAGAAGGAATATTGCAAGACAGGCAGGATCTGGATCTTGAAAAAGAAATTCAGAGAGTCCATAGGGACCCATTCAAGTTGAATGCTGCGAGGAAGATGCCCAGGAAGATTCTGAATAACTTTCTTACTTATGCCGTGAAAGAGTTGGTGCTGGGTCGTGCCTTGATGGAAGGTTCCCTGAAACACAGTGACTTTAACTATCAAATAAGATCAGACTTAGGTAAAAGGTTGTGGGGCGCATATGGAAAAAAGAAAAAAACTAGCCCTCTTTTTGCTACTTCTTTTATTACTCTAGAAATTGGCTAAGGGTATATATGAGCTCTATCAGGCCAGGCTGTTCAAATTAGGATCTTTGTTGAAGCAGAGGAAGAAGGCAAATGAAATTAGAGTTGGGGGTTTTGATCATGGCCACAGATAGGTTGAATTTAATTAACTTTCTAACATGGAATATGAATGGTTTGCAATCTAGGAAGGAGGTAGACCGGGTGACAGAATACCTTAAGAAGAGTGAGGCACAAATTATTCTGTGGCATAAGACCCATCTAGAACGGAGTGAATGTCGGTCATGTTTCAATAAACTGCGGTGGGTTCAGAAGATAGTGTGTTCTGACCAGAGACGGAGTACTAGAGGAGTGGCTATTATTATTAGAAGTAACTCAGGAATAAGGCTAGTGAAATATGAAACAGATATCTCTGGTAGATGGTTAGTAGCAAAGTTGTTGATCCACAGTAGGCCAGTAGGGTGTGCAGTATATTATGGTCTAAATAACGATAATCCGGAAGCTTTAATAAATTTAGAATCCTGCTTGTTGGAGACAACAGCACTGATTCTACTTGGAAGAGATTTTAACTTAGTCTTGAATAAGGAGTTAGATCAAACTTCGAAGGCTAAATATATTAGTTCACCTAAAACGTTTACAAGATTGATGAGTATAATGATGGGATTTAACCTGATTGACATTTGGCGTAACAAGATGGGGGAGGGGAGAGATTGTACCTTTTACAGCAAGAAGTATCAGCACCACTCTCGTATAGAGTATTTTTTGGTTGATCAGGAGTTATATGCAGATGTGGAGGCGGTAAATCATGTTGCGGCGATCTTGTCAGATCATTCCTTGGTGGCCTTATCTTTGAAGCTAAATCAGAAAGTGGGGCTGAGAAGATGGTCCTTAGATAAGATGATTTTATTTGATGAGGAGGTAGTACTCAATGTAAGAGAAAGCATTGATGTTTTTTTCTGCTTAACAAGGGTGCTACAAAGGGGCAAATAGTATGGGATGCATTTAAAGCATACCTATGGGGAATTTTAAGCCCTATAATGGCAGGGAGAAGGCGTCTGCTGAAGCAGGAGTATGAGGAACGAATTAGGGAGATCAAAGTTAGGGAACACGACCTTCAGAAGGCTTCAATGGAAGGTTCGGCTAGAGTATCTATGCTGAGTAGTGAGCTGCAGGGGCTACAAGCAGAATTTCAGGCATGGCTAGATAAGAGGATAAATGATAAATGGAAAGCAAGTAAGCTTCAACACTTTGCTTACGGAGAAAATTGTAGTTCATTGCTTGCCTGGAAAGCTAAAACAGATAAGGCCAGAAACTTGATACAGAACTTAATCAGTAGAGAGTCAGGGAAGTTGTTATACTCAAACGTAGAAATATGTGGAGAGGCCCGAAGCTATATGAGTAGCCTCTACAGTGATGACATACATCCTAGGCAAGAATGCATTGAGGCATGGCTAAAAAAGACAGAGCTGCCGCAATTAACAAATAAACAGAGGATGGTTCTGGAAGGTGAGATCACTGAAGAGGAGATCAGAGCACAATGTAGAAGAATGACAGGTGGGAAGGCAGCTGGACCAGATGGGCTCCATGCCCAGCTTTATACCCATATGATAGATAAAGTGGCCTCAATCCTAAAATACCTATTTAATGCTATATATATGGATGGCGAAATGATTCCCAGGTCTTGGTCAGAGGCCACAGTAACCTTAATATTAAAACCCAATAAAGATCCGAAGAGAGTGGATTCCTATAGGCCAATATCACTCTTAAATACAGATTATAAGATCTTCTCTGGGATAGTAGCATCAAGAGTGGTGAAGGTTATAAAGGGAGTTATCCACCAAGACCAAAAAGGTTTTATACCAGGGAGGCAGTTGAACGAACTCACATTTCTGATGTTGGGGGTCATAGACATGGCGGAGGCCTAGAATCTCCTTTTTTGACCATAGTAGCAGTGGATGCAGCTAAGCCCTTCGACCAAGTGCACTGGATGTATTTCTGGGAGACCCTGAGTAGCTTTGGGTTTCCGCTGAACTTAGTGAAGGTCGTTCAAAATGTATACTATCTCCCTAGGGTGAAGGTGTTGGTCAATGGAGAATTATCAGATTGGTTTAACATCTCGAGGGGCACGAGACAAGGTTGCCCCCTTTCCCTGCTCTTTTGCTAATTTGATTAGAGCAGACCCCACTATTTTCCCATTTAAGTCTTCTGGGTTTGAGGCAAAATTGGCTCTATACGCTGACGATCTGATTCTTTATACTACTAACCCGCAGGAGGCAATCCCTAACTTGATGGTGAAGGCAGAGAACTTTGGTTCAATTTCAGGGTATAAGGTAAATGCTGAGAAAACTGAAATAATGGAATGGAATCAGAATATACAATGTCAGAGGGTTATATCCCAAATGCGCTATTTAGGAATATTGATTACACAGAAGCTAGAAGATGTCCCTAAAATTAACTGGAAGAAGATTTCTCAGGAAGTAGCAAATCTGTTGCTAAAATGGACCTACTTACCTTGAAATATCTATGGTCGGGTAAACCTTATTAGAATGGTTGTCCTCCCAAACATTAAATTTCTTTCAAATTCCATTCCCTTAACCTTTCGAAAGAAGGATATCGCTAAGCTCCAGGGGAAAATTGGGAGTGCTGCTGAAAATTTGGAGGTCTGCCCTAAGAACTTGGTTATATATGCGGAAAAGGTTGCGAGTCCCATATTATCCGGCATGGGCTCTGATATGGGACTCCCCGGGTACTCTGGATTGTCTTACAGACCAACTTAGTCAACCTCTAAAATCCGTGGGGTTTCATTACTGGGCAGGTCTGAAAATGGGCTCGACTTTAGCGAGTTGGGAAGTGCTAAGTAACTGTACCCAAGGGCAACTGACAAGATTTAAGTATTATCAACTTGGTTCTTTGTGGGCAGTGCAAGATTGGGAAGGAGAGGAAGAGGATGCGAAGTTCGATCAGGTGATGAGAGTCGACCGATGGGTAAAGGAAGCTTCATTCTGGTATCGGGCCTTAATGGAGGCGGACGAGAAGATCGAGGTTGAAATTTCTAACCTATGGGCTAAAGAGTTTGGGGATGTAAATTTAAAGCAAATGTGGCTGGACTCCTTTTGTATTCTACAAAATGTGATAAAACCTGCCTCGCTCAAACATAATCATTTGTTTACCACTTATAGGGTTTATTGGTCCCCAGCGAAGCTATCAAAGGTAACCGGTAACATCTATAACTGCCCAAGGTGTATGTCTTCATTAGCAGACGACCTGTATCTGTTTATGTTGTGTCAGAAGATTGCGTCCTATTGAACCTTGGTATGTGATTTTCTTGGGGAAGTAACTGGTACACGGATTAAGGTAAGTCCTTGTCTTGTTTTTTTTGGGCTCAACCAAGAGGAAGCAAGATGGCGGCCGGTTATTCGGCCGAGTGAGCTGACCACCTAATCTCTCCTGTCGAGACCTGCTTTGATGGTGACTTTGAACACTACATCATTCTAAGTAGCCAGTTTTCAGGGAAAAGAAAACTGCCCGATACTACGCACCTATTCGTAACCAGCGAAAATCCCATAGCCGGATCAGACGCTGCGGATGCTCTGGAAAACGCGAAGGAGGTTGTGGAGAGTTCTACTTCCCTGTCGGTTGGCGTCCCGAGCGCTTTGCTGCTCAACTGCTGCCTGGTCTTTTTTTCTCGATTACAAGGAGGAAGCTGCAAGGATTCCACCAAAGACAAGCAGCAAGGGAGTAAGAGGACGTGGCTCAGTCACGAGCTCCGATAACACTGGGAAACCTGCTCTTGCTGGTTCTACAGTCAGAGGAGGCTCTATCAATACGAGCCTCAGACCTGGAGCAGAGACAACAAGCTCAGGCGAGCAGCAGAAAATTTCAAAGAATGGAGCCGTTACACGTGGTAAGCAAACTGTACCTGCGTTGTTTAAGGCTTAGTCAGCAAAAAGCAAAACCATAGCTAATTCTGCCAATTCTGCCACTGGTAGTGCTGGAATATCCCCTTCGGGGAAAATTAAAGCCACGGACTCTTAGTTACAGGGGGAGAAGGTTGTGAAAGTTTCCCAGACTCAGGTCAACAATACAGATGGAGTGGGGGGTGTAACCGGCGAAGTCTCGCTCCGGGGGGGGCAGAGCTGGGGGCAGCTGATCTCATTGCTTCTGAATTGATGAACTCCACTACCAATTTTGCTGAAACTTGTGTCATGGAAAAAACATCACCAATGGTAATAACGGATGATCCAACTCTACCATTAACACTGCAATCCCAATTCATCTTGGGAAATGAAGTTCAGTTAATCGATGGATTGGGAACTTGTAGGGAGGACGCAGTTTTGCATAATAATACGGCCATCCAGAGAGAATACAACGATCCTAATTGTAGAGAGGAGGATGTTGTTGATAAGTTTATCTCTCTTTCTGATCATTCCAAATCTTCAGAAGATGAAAGTCAGGGCAAAGACCGGGCTGGTGAAGGGAGTGACACGAGTAGTCTACACTGGAGTCGGATAGATCTTTGTCTAATCCAGGAACGATTAAAAAATTCCCTACCTTGCCTACACCGGTTAGCAAGGCCGAGGGGGCCACTGGTAGCATGATATGGGATTACTCCTACTCACCAAACTTAGGAGAGAAACAAGCTGATGAAGGGAAAGGAGAGATACCGGCAGAGCCTGGTAGTACAATGCAATGCACTGAAGAAATTACATTGACTACGATATACCAAGTGATTATGGCCCATCGGGAGGAAACTAGGGCTGAGAGCTCTCGGACACAAGGTGCCTGTAGAAAATTGCAAAATTCTATCTGAAGAATCGCAAAGACTTGTGCAGACTTTGTAACTAGAATCGGCGAGGCAGAAGCCAGGATTTCCCAATTGGAGGATGAGCTAAAGACGCAGAAAAAGAAGACCGAGTCAATGCAAACGTTAAGAGATGATACGCTGATGAAACTGACTGATTTAGAAAATCGCGCCAGACTAACTAACTTGCGAATTTTGGGCATCCCCAAGGGAAAAGAAGGGTCTGATATTCGCCAGTTTGTGATAGACCTTTTTGAAGAGGCCTTCCCGGATTTGCTGCAATGGGACTGGAAGATGCAAATACAAAGGGCACACCGCTTCCCTTTTAACCAACGGAGAGCAGCAGGGCAATCTGACAATCACCCACGTGCCATTATGATTTCTCTAAACAATTTTCTAGCCAGGGAATCTCTATATGATCTTGCTAGACCTGACCGTAAAAGGGCAGGGAAGGGGTGTGATTTTTTTGTTCGTCCTGACTTCTGTCAAAAGACAGTTGAAAAGCACTGGTTTCTTCGGCAACTAATATCAGAATTCCAGGCAAAAGGGGCTCAGGCTTTTCTTATTAATCCAGCAAAATTGAAGGTGGTTTTTCAGGGGCGCACAAAGTATTTTCAGTCAGAAATCCAGACTAAAGAGTTCTTACTGTCACTGAATATGTCTTAAAATTCTGCCTGAACAAATTGCTGTGTGCTTAGATGTGAAAAGTTTTCTTTGAGCCCCGAATTCCAAGACCTCATTTGTTTTCTCTTTTGTATGTTTTTTCCTGTTTCTCACTCTATATACAATTGTTTTCTATTCTTTGGGTGTTCAAACCGTTCATTTTACTAATGAAAGGTACACAGACTAGGATTAAAGGTCTCGCTGTCCGGAGGGATGGGTTGGGATAGCTCAGCATCACCAGAAACAGGTGGTCTCTATGCCTCGTGTGGTGGGGGGTGGGAGGGGGTGGGGAGAGGTCTGAGTGGGAGGGACTCAACTGGGGGGGCTGGGGTGGAGCAGAAGGGGGAGAGGGTGGGGGCACTCTAGCATTTGTTCAATTCTACAGTTACGACAAATATAGTAACTTTGACAAGATTCAATATTTCGTTAAGTTCTCTTTTTTTTGTAGAAAAGTTGGCGGCAAAGTCCTTGTGTTTTTTAGACTTTAGAAGGAATTTTTAGGTATGGATGATAGGAATAAATATATCAGAATTTGTTCTTTAAAGAGGGGTATATTAGCAAAACATATTAGATATATGAGGATCGACGTATTATGTCTCCAGTAGACTCATATCTACTGGAACAATCGAATGTGGTTAAAAGATTTGGGTCTTGATCTCCTTGCTTGTACCCGCCAAGCTATCAACACTCGAGGAGATGCTATAATGGCAAGGCATTGGCTTTTAACTTGTAATCGAGTTAAGGAAGATAACTTAGGTAGATGGGCAATCGTAGAAGTAGTTATCAGGGGGACATTATACACTATATGTTCTCTCTATGGTTCCAACTTAGATTACCCCACTAGTCTCGGCCACTATTGAACTAGCTCTGTGGTCTCCCTTGATAGTTTTCTGTGGGGATTTTAACATTAATTTGAATGCCAGCTTTAATCTTCAAAGTAATGACTCTTATACTGGACGGAAGGTCAAGACTTTTAAGGCTTTACAGGGGCTATGCCAGGAACATGGATTAGCAGATATTTGGCAAAGCCAGCGTCAAACGGATTTAGGGTATACGTTCATTTCTGCCCCCCATAAAAAATGTGTACGCTTAGACTATTTTTTTGTGACTAACACAATAGCGGGGAGGATTACCTGTGAGCTTTTTCCAAGATTTATATCCGATCATAACCCTTTAGTGATCCAACTCCCAGTTGGAAATGTTGTACAAGCAATGACAACCTGGACTTTTGACAGAAAGTTACTACTCGATCTAGAATACTGCCTATATATTTCAAATTGTATTGTGGAATTTGTCGAGAGGAATAGGGAGACTGCATCTGAGCTAATAGTCTGGGATGCCTTTAAGGCGCAAGGTGAGGGGGGAAACTCTTAGTTTTTCTCTGTATCAACAGAGGAAGACAAAAGAGAAGGTTAATGGCTGGGTAGATCTGCTCAGGGAGGCTGAGGAAGAGCTTATCCGGGTAATTGGGGATCAGTAGAAGAGAGAGGAATGCCAAAAAAAGATAGCAACATCAAGAACTAAAAAACATCAACATTATGGGGAGGATTTAGCCATAAAATTCAAGCAGCACAGGGCTGATATATACGAATATGGAGTGAATACCGGCATACTACTAGCCAAGCGTATACAGCAAAGAGCAGTTTCGAATAGAATATGTTGTTTAAAAAATCTAGGGGGACAGATTCAGGATCTCCCGACTAAAGTCCTGGAGGTTTTTCAGGAGTTTTATCAGGGGCTTTATTCCACTGAGAAGGATGGATCAGTAACTTCAGGCGAAGACTTTCTGTTTGATTATGTTACCTCTCAGATTACTCCTGAACAGAGGGATATGCTTTCTGCCCCGATCTCAAGAGAAGAAATTGAATCTGCTATAATCTCGTTGGCAGCAGGCAAGGCTGCAGGCCCTGACGCATTGCCCCTGTAATTTTATCGCACTTTTAGACAAATTCTCATTGGGGAACTAGAATCCTTATGCTTAAGAGCTCAGAAGGGCCAGACTCCTGACTCATGGCACAGAACAACTATTGCAGTTTTTAAAAAGAAGGATAAGCCGGAACATGGTCCCTCTTCATATCGCCCTATTTCTTTATTATGTGCAGATAGCAAGATCTACTCGAAAATAGTAGCATTGAGGCTTGGAAGGGTCATTGCTCCCCTGGTTTCTGTCCGTCAACACAGCTTCATCCCTAGCTGTGACACATCTGACCATGTCATGCAGGCAATAGCCTTGTTTGATTGGGCCCAGGCCTCGAAGGTACCCCTGGGGATAATCCTGTTGGATGTAGAGAAAGCATTTGACAGGGTCTCCTGGGGGTTTCTTTGGCTGATGCTGAAGACTAAAGGGTTCCCGCAGGAATTTGTTGCAGCTATACAGGCTTTGTACATTTCACCTAAGGCCCGTGTTTGGATTTCCAGTCAAGAATCCAATGTACTATCTATCAGTAGAGGAACACTACCTGTTCACCATTATTATTCACCCTATACATTGATCCGTTACTTAGTAAGCTGGATGCTGATCAACGGATTGAAACGGCTAAGGTAAATGGGATCTCGTACAAAACACTAGCATATGCTGACGACGTAGCTATCTTTACAACGAATATAAGATCCGCCTTGCCGGCGGTGTATGACATCGCGAAACAATTTGGCTCTGTTTCAGGCTGCAAATTAAACGCCGATAAAACCCAGGTTATACATTGCGATACTTTAAGACCTCAGGAGATCCCAACAGTTACCAGCAGCAACTTATTTGGGTATAAAGCTTACGGCCGCAGTCGAGCAGATTCCTGAGATGAATATACTACTTATTATAAAAAGTACTGACCAGACACTTGCAAGATTAGACCATTTTCATTTCTCACTGCACGGGCGCTGCAATGTTATGAAATGATCATTTTCCCACATTTTTTATATTTGTTTCAGACAATACGTCCAGAATTTCCAGCTTCTTGTATTTCCATAGCAGAAGGAGTTTGTATCAGATTTTTATGGAGTTACCATAAAGCTAGAAGAGCAGCTAAATAGTTAATCCTTCCGAGATTAAGGGGGGGTTGGGGACTTCCGTCTCTAAGGCTTTATCATTGGGCAGCATTACTGCAGCACATGGGGACACTGTTGGGCGGCAGTAAGAACCAGTCAAACCTATTATATATGAGCTCTTATTAGGGGAGGAAGCGCCAAATTGTCTAACCAGAATTAGTGAACCTAGTTGTTACAAGAAAACAAAGTTCAAAATAATTAAATCTGCATTTTCTATCTGGAAAAAAATGAGGCGTCAGTTAGGGGTATCGAACGTAAACGCGTATACCCCTTTGTTTTCATATGGGCTGTTACTGCCAATTTTCCAGGATCAAATAACCAGAAGCTGGGGAGCCATTGGAATTAATGTTTTGGGTGATTTTTTTAGTACTGGTCAAATTATCTCTTTTTCTGAATTACAAGAAAAATATGGGCTCTCCACAAGACACTTCTTTAAGTTTTTACAAATTAGAAGTTTCTTGATTAAAACTATTGCACTGGGGAGGGTCAATTACGCTAAGATACCATTGGTGGACATTATAGCATCTAAGTCCAGGCTTAGGAAAATGTATCAAACTCTATTATCCACTCTCTCTGATGATAAAGCCACTCAGAGTGACAGATGGGATAGGAAACTCGTACTGGAGGGTACGGATTTGGAAGCTTCTATGGAATTGGCTAATCAGATCTTAATAACTGGCAGTCTGAGAGCACAACATTACATGTCCATCTTTGATTTATATTACACTCCGGGGAAAATTGCTAAATGGTCTGGGTCACGGGGGGATGTATGTAGCAGGTGTGGGCTCCTGGCTGCTGACACGATTCATATGTTTTTTAGTTGCCCCCAGTTATAAATACCTACAAGACATCGAGTTTTTCTTGGCCCAAATCCTTGGCAAGACGCTTTCAATAACAGCTGGTCTAGCGATTCTGGGGATTGATCAGACTCAGAATTTGATGGGATGCACTAGATCGGATATAGCCCTAGATTTAATCGCAATGACTATTCTAAGAGCTAATATCACATCTCAATGGATCAGCCCCGATCCTCCCACGTTTATAAATTGAAGAGCTAGGTTACTTGCCATATATAGTATGGAGCTAGCAGTTTATAGACTTAAAGGTTGTAGGAGACAGGATATGGGTAAAAAGTTGTGGGCACCAGTAACCAAATGGATTGGAGAATAATGTTGTCCTTTTCTTTACATTTTCTGCCAGCAATCTGACTTTGTTTAGCTAACTAGTGACATTTGTATCGCTTATAAGTTCCATTTTCTTTTGCCTAGATTTGCTTGTCAAGTAAATTAAATAATGTTGTTGTATGATTTGTAATAACTATTGTCATTGTCAAAAGAAATAATTAATGAATAAAAAAAAAGAAAAAGAGGAGGAGGTGCAACGAAACTCCCCAATATCGAAGTTCATCTTCTATGTGGTTTTGTTAGCAAGGCGGGAGATATGTAGGCTCTGGAAGTCTGAAGGCCCTCCATCTTTAGCTGAGTGCCTTAAAAGTGTCATCTATACGAGCCAGTCTGACATGGCATGTGACCAAACGAGTCAAGATAAGATCTGGACTATGTTGATAGATTGGCGAGAGAAGACTAGTGGGTCCAATGATTAAGCTAAACATGCTGTTGTTCCTGGTCTCTCCGTTATAGTAGTCCCCGTTGCGCAAAAGAGATGGAAGTGGAAACAGCAGTATTCTTGTGTAGAGGTTTCTTACTCCTCCCTCCGGGCATGTGTGGTGTAAGATCAACCCTAACAAGAGAGTTGGAAAGACGAGGACAAAAAAAAAACACCTGCAATCCCAGCACAATAAACCACATAGAAGCAGCACAAAATCAAGGCTCTGGTTTGCCACACAGACGTTTTGCCTGCCTGCCTGCCTGCCTGCTTTGCACCTTGCCTCGACCTTGCTACCTCTGAGGAGGAAGAAGAATTATACCGAGGAGGAGAGCACCATGATAATCAAATTCAAAGTGAGGCACCACAAACGGCTGCATGGCCTTCCCCTCTACAGCAGCACTGCTCACAGAAGGCAGCCCTATGGCAGCATTTTGCTACTGCAGTCACTGTATTGGGGAAGATGCCCATACTGTCACAGACATCAAAAAGAAGTGACAGGGTCAGAAGAGGCAGGTGGAGGCAACAGCAGGATAGAGGTGGCCTGAGCTCTCTCTGGAGAACAAACTAGACCTCATCTCCATCTCATCCACTCAAGCCGGATGTCGTCTCCACCGTGCACCCCCATCTGCTCGATGGGCTGCCTGTGAGTGAGGACCTCAACGTGGCACTAGATAATATGTGATAATTCTAAAAATTACACTAAATGATAAATGTCTGTGATACGCTACAAATGTGACTATGGATGTTGACCCAAGTATGTTCAAATCACATTTTGAGTCATCCCCTCATATGTCTCATTTCATCCATTGCACTACAAGTCCCAGAATCCTTTGTGATAGAAATGACAACCTCCAATTTCTCTGACCCAAACAGTGGCCCATTACTGCTGGTGCATTCATCTAACAATGGTAAATGGCAATGGATAATGTGCCTCAATCACTTATCATTACGGTTGGCACATGGATGCATATGTGACAAGTTGCACATATTCAACATTTCTTGATTACATCTGGTGACTTTTCCATTTTATTGCCACATACAACCAGAGTACAGTCAGCCACTGGAGCAGAGGTCCCTGTACCTGCAGGGAGGTAATGTAATGGGGCACATCAACCCATAACACCAGCTCAAATTGGTATGTAAATGTGGCCAGGAGAGGGTCCAAACTCCTACATGGTCATCAGACAACCCATAGATTTTTTACATAGAATCCATCAACAGTCCCAAACCTATAAACTGAACTAGGAAATGTTGTGCATCACATGTATCGGCTAGAATGTAAACGGAAAACATTCATATCATTGTAGGCCCTGTGATGTTGTCCAGAAAGCCCACAGTGATCTCTGATACACATACGGGTGTGACATCTGTTCATGCACAACACACTGGGTGGATGCGGGACCATGGTAAGTATGCCTAGAATGGCTTTACCAAATGCTCATGCTCCTAAAAAGTGTATTAAATGTCAGCAGTATGTGGTGTTTATCTAATATGTCACTCATCTCCATATGCTCACATATGTCTCATAACAGTATACCACTTCATACCATGTTGGCTAATGAAAGGATGACTCAAATTGTATTGTAAGTGAGTACGGTATCTACCTCATTGCTTATAGTGTCTCTTATGAAGAGGAGTAGCTAGAACTGGGTTGAAAGTTCATGACATGGATACTCGCTAACAAAATCCAGGGCCCAAAATGTATGGTTATTGATGTGGATCAGGGCTGCACTGATGCCAGCAGGGTTGCAATCGGGGAGGGGGGTTGGGGCTGGTGAGGTGGGTGTAGGTGAAGTAAAGCAAATACATATGGTGGCTGACCTGCACAACATGAAACCAGTAAAGTTGGGGATCATCCCAGCTTCTCCACTTGTGCGATGCTAGCCAAATGTTAATTTTCACTGTGCTTCCTTTTCCTCCATAATTGCATATAAGCAACCCTTGGTTCTCCAGTGTTTGGTAAAATAGACTATGATGTTGTTCATGTATAATGAGAACACAGGCCACCCAAAGAGTGCACAACACAAATGTTTGGCCCCCTAGTCTGCAATGGACATTGTTGTCCGGGAGGCAGTGGGGGAAGAAAGAATGTTACCAAAATCTTGGTTGATAATTATGCATATCAATCAGGTGTTTGTTAAGCGTGACTACTCACCCATCAAGGGTGTCAAGGGGCTGGGGGGGAGGGGGGGGGTCGCAGGTTCCAGTCCATCAAGGAGGGGTCTGTCGAAGAGCCAGATTTTGAGGTTTCCTGTGATGATGGGGAGCGATATTGTCTGTCTGAGGTGGAGTGGAAGGCCGTTCCAGGCTCTGGCCATGAGGAAGGAGAAGGAGCGGCCTCCCAATCTGGTCTTTCTGGTGCGGGGGACCACGGCGTAGGAGAGCTGGGCTGATTGTAAGGTCTTTTGGGGTATGTGGAATTTGAATCGGCTATTCAGGTATGCTGGTCCGGTGTCATGGAGTGGGTGAGCATCTTGAAGGTGACTCTAGCTTTGATGGGGAGCCAGTGGAGTGTGCGCAGGTGCTGGGAGATGTTGCAGTGTTGAGGACCAGTCTTGCGGCTGCGTTTTGGATGTTCTGTAGTTTGTGGGTGAGGTTTTTGCTTATTCTGGCATAAAGTACGCAGCTGTAGTCGAGTCTGCTGGTGACCAGGGTGTGAGTGACGGTCTTTCTGTGTTCAAGGGGGATCCATTTTAAGGTCTTACGTAGGAGGCGGAGGGTGTGGAAGCTGGAGGACGAGACGGAGTTGATCTGGCGGTCCATTTTGAGCTCTGAGTCCAGGATGATTCCCAGGTTGCATGCGTGGTCCGTGCGGGTGGGCGGGCGGAAGGCCACCAGGTATCGTTCCAGGCGTCGGGGTTTGCGCCCATGATGAGTACTTCTGTTTTGTTGGTGTTTAGTTGTAGGCAGCTGTTTTTCATCCATTTGGCGACGGCTTCCATGCCTTCTTGAAAGTTGTGTCTGGCAGTGTTGGGTTCGTTGGATAGGGAGAGGATGAGTTGGGTGTCGTCTGCATATGACACAATGTTGAGTCCGTAGGTTCTGACAATGGGGGCGAGATGAGCCATGTAGACGTTTAAGAGCGCAGGGCTGAGGGAGGACCCCTGGGGGACTCTGCAGGTGGTAGGTGTAGGGCCCGAGAGGAAAGGGGTGAGTCTGACCAGCTGCGTTCTGCCAGAGAAGAAGGAGCGGATCCAGTCGAGGGCCTTGTCTTGGATCCCTGCGTCGTGGAGTCTGCGTATTAGGGTGCGGTGAGAGACTGTGTCGAACGCTGCTGAGAGGTCGAGGAGGATGAGGGCTGCTGTTTCTCCTTTGTCCAGTAGGGTGCAGATGTCGTCTGTTGCAGCGAGGAGCGCGGTTTCCGTAATGTGGTTTTTTTAAGCCGGATTGGGAGGAGTCGAGGATGTTGTGCCCTTCGATGAATGTGGCGCGTTGGCTGTTGATGACTTTTGCTGGAAATGGGAGTAGGGAGATTGGTCTGTAGTTTTTGAGGTTGGTGGGTCCGCCGAGGGTTTCTTCAGGAGGGGGTTGATCTCGGCGTGTTTCCAGTCATCGGGGCACGAGGCGGTTGATGGTGTGGCCGAGCATGGGTGCGATGGTGTTGGCGGCTCTGTTGAAAATGTGGTGGGGGCAGGGGTCCGTGGGGGCCCCGGAGTGGATTGACTTCATCGTCTTCAGTGTATCTTTGGTGGTAAGGGCTGTCCAGTTGTCACTCGCTGGCTTCAGGTCGTCAGGGGTGGTTGGTGAGGGTTCAGCGTGTTGGTTGTCTTCGTCGAAGTTGTTGTAGATGCTCTTGATTTTGTGGTGGAAAAAGGTGCTGAGTTTGTCGCAGAGGTCTTGTGAGGGAGGGGTGTCGGTGGACTCGCTAGTGGATTGGGCGAACTCCTTGATGATGTTGAAGAGTTCTTTGCTGTTGTGTGCATGAGTGGAGATTCTGTCTTCAATCGCTTTTTTCATCGGTTTTCTGATGAGTTGGTGGAGGGCGTTGGTGGCGGCTCAGAAGTTGTTGTTGGATTCTGTGGATTTGGTGTTCCTCCAGGCCTTTTTGAGGTGGCAGCAAGCACGTCTGGACTCTCATAGTTTGGTGGTAAACAATCTAGCTTTCTTGGCGTGGGTGTTGTTGTTTTTCTTGAGGGGGGCTATGGTGTTGGAACTGTCGGAGATCCACCTGTGCAGGGTTGGGGCTGCAGTGTTGGGGTTGTCGTTTTCCACGATGGTTGGGGTGGAGTTGCTGAGTGATGAAGTTAGCTGGTCGTCGGTGATTCTGGTCCAGTTTCTTCGTGGGAGCAGGTGCTGGTGTCTGTGGATGGTGGGTGTTCTGAAGGTGAAGTGGACGCATCGATGGTCAGTCCGTGGGAGTACGGTGGTGTGACTGAAGGTGATGGAGTTTCCTGTTGTGAAGAGGGGGTCAAGGGTGTGTCCTGCTGAGTGCATGGGTTCAGTCACGATCTGGCGGAGTCCAATGTCGTGGAGATTTTCCAGGAGGGATGTGGTGCTAGGGTCCAGTTGGTTGTTGAGGTGGAAGTTGAGGTCTCCCAGTAGGGTGTAGTTGGTGGGCACGATGGCATGCGGGGAGATGATGTCCGTGATGGAGTTGGCGAAAAGTCTGCGGGGTCCAGAGGGTTGGTAGATGAGGGTTCCTTGGAAGGTAGAGGTAGGGCTGGCCAGTATTTTGAAGTGAAGGTGCTCCATCAGGTCAGTAGGCTCATCGGGGAGTGTGCTCAGGCAGAGGGTGGATTTGTGGATGATGGTGATTCCTCCTCCCGGGCTGGTGGGGCGGTCCTTTCTGGAGATCTTGTATCCTTGGGAAATGGCGATTGCGATGTCGGGTCCCGAGGTGGTGTTGGTCTAGTTTTGGGTAAAGAATCACAATTTTACTCTGCAATTCACTGACATGAACTGTTGTGCAAAAGTGAAACAGGTCTGCATGCTGAGGAACACTCCTTTAGATTTTTGAAGAGACCACATTAGATTTTTTAAGAGACACATCATACTTATGATGCATGATGCCCCTAAAAATGAAGGTGTATTCAAAGGTAGGCAATACAGGACACCGTACTTTCTTCCTTCCTTTAACTATCAGTAACCTTCAATCACATGTCTGCCTGTTAATGTGAAGTCTGGTTGATGTAAGTGCTCTGTAGAGTTAACTGCTGCCCAGTGCTGCTGTTGAGCAGGGGGCTGCATGTAAAGGTCACATGCAGCCCACCGCCCATAAATTGCATATCACTGGTCTATACCTATCTAGAAGATCTGGCGCTGCTTGCAGAGGATGATGAGTCTGATTCCCTGGCCACTACTGTTGACCCACTGGGCAAAACATCTGAGCCCACACCGGCTCCGGCCAGCATAGTACCTCCCACTCCACTCTCGAGGATTGCCCATTTCCAGCAGTGAGCCAACCAGCCATAGCATTCACCTACCCTAACACATCCATCAACCCCTCACAGCCCTCATGCCCAAGTCAGATGTGTTGGTTCCCCTTCACACTCCTTCCATGACAGTGTACTCCAGGCCTTCTCTCTACCATCTGAGGGACCTACAACCCCTGGTGAGAAACTGGTATCCCCTAGGCAACAATCTCCTCCCCACAGCCTCCCACCTGCCAACCCCCTCACCCCGCACCTGAACCTGAGAGTCATATCCGAGGCCTTCCCATGCAGAGGGAGCTGGCAGATGGTCATGGAGGCCAGTGGAAGGATGATGTTTCTAACAGCAGGCTGATGTGAGGCAGGACATTCATGCCATAGGGGATACTCTGTCTGACATGTCAAACTCACTAAAGGAGATGCACCAATTCCCACAGATGGTCTACAGGCTCACCCATGTCTTGGACAGGATGGATAAATCTTGGCAAGACATGTTAAAGAAGATAAATGACATCATAGCCATCCATAGGGAAGAGATGCAAGACATCATGCCTTGGCCATGAAGATGATGGAGGGCATGCTGGAACTGATCCAAAGTCTTCCTTCAAGGTCAACACATGGAGGAGACCCAACACATCTACCTGTACCACATCTCACCCAACCACCTGTACCGCAACCTGCACAGGCACCCCCCCAACCTCCACAGGCACCACCCCGTTGCACATGCCCTCCACTGCACAGTCATGTCCCCCTCCTGCCCAGTACATCACCCACTTGTACAGCCATCATCACCCCGTGTCCTGCCCCCCCACCAGTACAGGCAGTCACACCCCCTGTCCAGGGAGCTCCCCTACCTATATATGCACACTAATCCCCTGTCCAGGTACCTCCCTCATGGGTACAGGCAGAAGCACCTCACCCACCAACACCTTGGCACCAACACAGTAAATTCACTTACTCACAGTGATCCTCACCACCACAATTGTGAAGTCGAAAGTGAATCACTGTAAAATATGTTACCCAAAATATATGCCAATTAAAAGTTATTCCTCACATATCAATACCGAGTAGTGTATTATGTGATGATGGTTAATTGGTTACCCTGGTGGTAGGCCATAGATGTGACGATAAATGTGTCCTAGTGAGACTTGCACATTTGTAGGGACATCTGTGTAAAAAGGTATCATTTGGAAAGCATAGCTAAGAGGATGACCTAGGTGTCATCGGCGTAGGAGATGATGTTGAGCCTGTGATTTCTGACAATGGTTGTGAGCGGGGCTATGTAGACAGAAGAGTGTGGGGCTGAGGGAGGATCCTTGGGGTACTCTGCACCTGGTATCTGTTGGTTCTGAGAGGAAGGGTGGGAGTCTTATTCTCTGTGTTCTGTCTGAGAGGAATGATCCAAACCAGTCTAGGGCCTGATGTATACTTCCATACTTTGAATCCAGCATATACCATAAACTACACAAGACAGAGGTGTTGTTCCCAAAAATACTTTATATAATATATTGTAAAAATAAATGTTATTAAATAACAGTCCACTGGAAAAGGAGGAAGGAAATCAAATAATGGTATTCATACAGAATGGGCAAGGGGACTTGGACGGGGTTGGGCAAAATGAATAAAACACGTCAGGAAGCGTCAAGGGAGCCAGTCCACATGCAAGGTGTACACAAATTGTCCACAGTCCAAACATGGTCCAGTCACTGGTTATCCTTGTCATTCTCCTTTTCCACAATCTATGTGGAGTTCGTCTGCCTCTGCGGCCTCCTCCTGGCTGTCCAGAGCAGGACCAGACACCCCACGGGAGTGGGAAACATAAAGGGTATGAGGTGAAACAGTGTGGGTAGATGTGCAGGGTGATACATGGAGGTTTTTTTGGGAGGGATACTGTGCCAAGGCAGACACCACGGCTGCACCCAAGGAATTGATGGAGGCATTCAGGAATGCCATGGCTCTTGTATGTTCCTTTCAGAACCCACCCAGTTCATCACAAATCTGCAGTATGGTCCGAGAGGACATATCTGGTTCCCCATCAGATGCCACCATCCCTTCCTGGGATACAGCCACAGGATTGACAATACAGGGAGGGTTTTGGGTCACACATGAGGGGTGTTGAGGGCAGAGCTTTCCCTCAGTTTCTCTGGGCAGCCACTTGGAGGGACAGGGAGTGCAGCTGAAGGCTCCAATGGAATGGGGGCCTCAAGAGGCAGGGAGGGGGTCAGTGGCTTCCCCAGGTGGTGATAAGGCCTGCTTTGGGGACATCTCAGGTATGCACAGTTCTTGTGTGTAGTGGAAGAGTCAGATTCCTCCACTCCCTGGCTCGAGGTGTCCTGATTGGTACCCACTGCTACAGTGTCTTCAGCCTCCACCCGGTCTTTTGCAGTTGTTGTAAGCTTTGTCCGGGTGGATGCACTGCCCCTGCCTGCTGATGATTCGGGTCCCTACTCCTCGTCCTCTTCACTGGAGGAAAGAGGCTGTGGCCACCAATGCCCCAAGGATGCCCCGCTCTGCCCCTGTACCTGTTATTGGGGTTCCTGGCCAACCGGGTCCACTGAAATAGAAGGCAAAGCATTATGTAGTTGGTGTACAAGTCATAACAAAGCATGTAACTACCTGAAGCAAGTGCAGACTTCATTCTTCTTTGATTTCACTAACCAATTAAATGTGTCTTAGAGCCAAAAGTATTTGCACCATCACTGTGATGTCCTAATTTTACTCACACATTAACATATTTTACCAATTTGGAAAATATACACTTTGTACTGACTAACGCTCATCTTCAGCATCATTGCAATCAGTGTTTCCTGACATTGCAACATAGTCAACTTGCAATGTTAGACTACAATGATTATCCTGCAATGTGCAGTCTCAACAGTCTTACACTTACTATCCAATGCCATTGGTTGTGTAGCATTGTCTAACACAACACAAATGCTAATTTCTAAATCCTAAAGCAATGTTCGGTCCAGAGTCCAAACTCTACCTGTCGTCCTACTCTCCAGATCTAAATTGTGGTACACTCCTGAGTGATCAGATAAGTGGGGCGTCAAATACCCAACTTCCTGTTTCCTCCTCAAACTGAAACTGATCAGGGCAAATGAATCCTAGATTTGTGACCATACTTCCAGTTGTAATAGGAAGCACCAAATTGTGTGCCCGATCTCTCTCTCCAGACATCACTGAGACCCATCTGCTACATCGTTGAACGTAAGTAAGTGTGGGATTTAGACGTTACAACAGCCCTGCTATTTGGTGATTTATCTAATTTAGAGTCTAGGACAATATTGTAATCACCAGCCAATATCACGGGATCAGAAAAGTCCGACAAATTAGTGAAGATTGTTTTTAAGGGGTCAGGATCATCATGGTTCGGGCCATAGTACTGTACCAAAGTTATGAGATTACCCATTATCGTTACTTTTGAGATAACCCACCTACCACAAGTATCAACTAGCAACTGTATTACACAGGCCTTAAGTTGTCTTTTTTAACTAAAATGGTAACCCCTCTGACATTGGCACTTTGATCAGTGCACAGCATGTGTTCAACCAATTTGGGGTTCTTAAAGATAGTGGCAGATTCATTTTTTGTAAGGTGGGTTTCTTGCAAGATTATGACTTGTGCTGGAGAGTCTCTGATATATTGCAGGAACTTTGTCCTTCTTTGTTTAACACGCAGATCATTCACATTCGCGATAATAACTGAATCATCCTTTAAGTAAAATACGTTTGGATTTGGGATGGATTTGAGGCAAAGTTGAAAAAAGAGAAAAGCCAGACCACTGCATTCCCAACTGAGATAAATACCTTAACTGGAGTGAATGAGGAACTTTTTTGTTTTTCCCCCACATGCCCACCACCCAGTGAACCCTTCCCACCTTTCTACCCTGGATTTAGAGGATATGGGTCACCTGAGCCTCAAAACTAAGGATTTTTTAGCCTTGCCCTCTATAATGTATGATTGTTTAAAGGCCTTCCTGAAGGAGAAGATTACTAGGAGACTGTGTTTCAGAAATGGGCAGTACAGGGATGAGATTGCTCAAACAGAAACAAATATGAAGACCATCGAAGCAAGCATGAGTAGTGCTGTGGAAGTAGAGGAAAGGCAGGAAAGCAAGGTCAAAATGGAGACATTAAAAGAACAGTTGGATGCAACTCTTCAGATGAGGGTCCAAAAGCGATGGGAAGCGAGTAAGTTGGCCCATTTTGAGTATGGGGAGGGGCCAGGGAGACTACTGGCCTGGAAAGCTAAGTCAGACACAACTCGGAACCTGATAAGAGTAATCGAAGATGGGGGTAAAACTAGGTTGACCACCGATGAGGAAATAGAGGGGGCTTTCAATTATATTATTAAATCTGGAAGCTAGCCTGGTTAATAAATCTGAAGCCGAAGAATAGTTGAATGAGATGACGCTCATTCCTCTGGATATACTACAACAACAGCTCCTAGAGCAGGAAATTACGCAGGAAGAAGTTAGGAGAGTAATCTCTTTAGGCAAAGGAGGTAAGGCGGTGGGCCCAGATGGTCCACCCACAGAGCTTTATAAAAGCTTGGGGGAGGACCTAGTTCCAGCAATGACCCAGCTTTTTGACGACATCTTAAGGGATAGTAAAAAATGCCTGATTCCTGGGGTGAGGCGATGATTACCTTAATACTAAAACCAGAAAAAATCCCACAAGCTGTGAGTTTTATAGGCCTATATCGCTGCTAAATGCAGATTATAATATCTTTGCCAAGGTCCTAGCTCATAGGTTAAGCAAAGTGGCAGGCGATATATTACATCCCGATTAAAAGGGTTTTGTTAAGGGAATACATCTTTATGAACTTACATACGATTTAATTGGCGCAATAGATCTAGCCACAACACATTTTCTTTCCTTTGCCGCTATGATCCTCGATGCTACAAAGGCCTTAGATAGAGTTAACTGGGTGTACTTGGAGGCCGTAATGGAGAGGTATAATATCGGCAAGAAATTTTGCAGAGCCGTTAAGTTGATATATCTGAGCCCATCTGCAAGTTTGTTGGTCAATGGTAACTTAACCAGGCCTTTCAAGATTACCAGAGGCACTAGGCAGGGCTGTCCCTTATCCCTCCTTCTCTTCAATCTGTACATTGAGCCTTTTGCTCAGAAACTTAGAGACGAGGCAGAAATCTTACCATTTAAGCATGAAGGATGGGAGAGAAAAGTTGCCCTTTATGCTGATGATATACCTCAGATCTTTTAACAGCCCAGCCTGCAGTGATAAAACATGCTGAGGATTTTGGCAGGATATCGGGATATGAGATCAACATTAGAAAAACAGACGTCATGTCTTGGAATCTGAATGGGAGCCAACACCAGACCATAAGAGAAATTAGGTATTTAGAGGTAAAAATAGTACAGGATATTGATAAAATCACAGGGGCCAACATGTCAAACTCGCTAGGGAATGCACATGGCTCATGAAGAGCTGGCCCCCGCCTCCCCCTAGCAATCTTTGGAAGGACAAAACTGGTTAAAATTATTGTATTGCCAAAAATAACATTCCTTTTTAAGGCCATTCCACTGCATTTCTGTAAATTGTCCATCGATAAACTTCAACAGGCTATAAACTCTTTATTTGGGCCTATAAGAGAACCAGAATTGCCTGGAAGACGCTGAGACGCAGAAGAGAGAAGGGTGGTTTATGTCTTCCAGACTTACAGTATTATGCCTGGGCCTTCCAACTGTCCCATTCAAGGATTTGTTAAAATCTCCTGATTGTTCCGGGGTTGGGGCCATGCTCGCAGCAATGTTGAGGGGAGTTAATCTAACTCAGGAGGGCTTCATGTTTCAGTACAAAGACTCAAAATTCTTTAAAAAGATAAGGTTAAAAGTGTTGCAGGCAATAGCCAGAATATGGGCTAACATCAGATGGCTGTCTGGACTTAACTATTTTTCCATCCTTGCCCCTCTCTGGGATTCCCCGGGAACCCCGGACTGCTTAAAGGACAAACTAGTGCAGCCACTAAGGGAGGCTCTACTTTGTGTATGGGGGGGATTTAGCTCAGGAGGGCACACTTTTACCCTGGTCAATGTTACATGCTCTGCTGTAGGGGAATATCTCCAAATTCAAATATGTACAAATTAAGAGCTGGGCTCAAAATCAGAAATTCCTTATTGATGCAGGAAACCTATTGGAGGAATATTTGGTGGAAAACCAGCAGGGAAAAAAGAAATCTCCTTCTAGTACTGGAAAATCGAAGAAGCAGTAGATGGGGAGTTTAAACTTCCAGAAGATCTGTGGGGTCTTTGTCTACCAGGAGAGCCATGCAACAACTCTGGCAAGAATCACTGGGCACCCTCTTCAGCACAGTTACACTGGCATGGTTAAGGAGGAATCATTTCTTCTCAAATCACAGTGCCTACCTGACTCCACAAAGACTTTCAAAGATAATGAACGGACCTCCTGTAAGATGCAAAATATGCGGTTTGGAGAGAGCATCAGACATACACATGTTTCAAGAATCTCCTTCTATCCTTGATTTTTGGTTAAAGGTTGGTAAAACCAGGGGTTTCTGATGATGTTTCAGGACCAGCTAGAGCATTTCTTTTTTATGCAATAATGTTGGCCAGGCAGGAAATTTGTCGGAGATGGGTGGAATGTTTGTTGCCTCAACATTCTGACTGGTTATCCTCCGTTATTTCGACATCTAAGTTAGATCTGAGAAGATCTCAATCAAAGAGGAGGAAAGCTATCTGGAAGTTTTTGCTAAAATGGCAAAATATAGAGGTGGGTGGAGACAGTTCGAGCCTATGCTACTTGATGAACATCTTGCCCTATGATTATACCTCTCTGGATCTCTCTGGACTGTGATGGGCCCTTCCCACTGCCGTATGGCCATGTAAGCAGTTATTTGTAAATACCGGACCAAATAAGAGAGTTGACCTTACCGGTTGGGGTCGGTACCTTTCCTCGGCATAGCTGTGCTTGCAGGGGAGAAGAAAGTCCATACTTGCTTGCCAAATACACCATTGAGCACAGGTGGTTGGTCAGGTTACCGTGGTCAGAGGTGAATAAGGACAATGATAAAAAATGCTGATTTGGGTGTACATATACAAACAGCTTACAAAGGCGGGGGAATTGTACTACAAACTAAACCTGCATACAGAACAGAATGTCAAACATTAGTGAATGATGGACATAACTACACAATTATTTTGGCCCATGATCCCACACAAACTCTAAAAATAGAACTTTACACCTTAATTGAAGAAGCAGAATGTGAAGACTGGATTAGCAAACATTAAGGGGACTTCCTCAGAAATTCAAAGCCTGGAACTCCATATTTTTACACACTGCCCAAAATTCACCGAAATCGAGACCCACCACCAGGCCAACTAATAGTTTCAGGGATGGAACCATTGTCACAATTCTGTGACTTTTTTCAAAAACCCATTCTTCATAAAACTGATCCCTACATAAAAGACACCAAAGATCTACAAATTCAAATCAAAGACCTAGAATACAATGAACAGGACAACCTATTGGTGAGTTTGGATGTGGAAAGCCTCTAAACTAGCTGCCCCAAAGTGACACACTAGCGATATTAAGAGATATTTTAGAAAGGGACTATTGGAACTACACCACGCCCAGAGAATTCATTTTGGAATGTGCAAGATTAACACTAACAATTTTCTGTATTTTATTTAAGGGAACTCTGTTCCTCCAAACATGTGGAACTTCAATGGGGAGCACTTTTGCTCCTAGTTAAGCAGGACTGTGTATACATAATCTAGAGAAGGACTGCTTACTACATGACACTAACCCTATCGTACACAGATCTCTGTATGGAAACGGTACATAGACGATATCTTTTTAATCTGGAAAGGATTAGCCTTTGTCACCTGGCTCAATTACCATGACAGGAATTTAAAATTCACACACAATTGACAAATACATACTAACATTTCTGGATGCCACAACTTGCCACAACTTACCACAAAGAGCAAAGCCTCCAGACAGAAACTTTCCACAAACCCACCGCCAAAAACAGCCAGTTACGTTTTGATAGTTTTCGTCCTCAAGCATTACGAGCAAATCTCCCATATGGCCAGTTCCTACACTTACGCAGAAACTGTAGTCAAACTAAAGACTTCAAACATCATGCCAATTTGCTGACAGAAATACTCAGAGCTTGCAAATATTCAGAAAACATAATACAAAGGACAAAGAAAAGAGCAAGGAATCAGAATAGTAAGGTACGTTTAGAGCACCGAATAGCGTGTCATGTGATCAAGATCCCCTTGAGGATCGAAACGCGTCATGCGAGTGATGTGTTGTAAGGGAGCGGAATAAAACTTTATTGCACTTATCCGTGGTCCGTCCTCCGTTGTTTGAAAACGCCGGGTGAAGATACGGTGCATGGAGTGTTGCTCATATATATATATACATATAAATATAGATAAAAACACATCCAAAATATGTGGTGTGGGCACAAATTTATCTTGGTGCCATCCGCACACTCGTGATATTCGAACAATTATCACGCACCACCATACAATATTTGCTATAGAAGACCAATTAGGTGTATCCTCCCGTTTTGTGATTTAGCATATATCAACAAGGCCTTGGATGTGACCTCTGCTAAGATGTGCATCTAAGTATTCAAATATCTCTTGATAGCATCAGGCATTCTACAATGCAAGTGCCACATTTATCATAGTAAGACTTCTTTGTTGATGCTCTACACTGGTTAGCACATGTGCATAGTTAGTACAGATACCTAAACATTACAAATGACATATGACCACTGTTGGGAAAATATGCGTATTTCGTCCCCCTTGGAAATGTTGGTATCGTTTTGAGTGAGACATGCATTACAAAGTCAGCCTTTACTTCATGGCACATTATAATATATTTTCGCAGAAAAAACACACACAAACAACATGTATGATACAGCATGCGACACCCAAAGGCCTCTCGTCTCCAAAATGCTACTGTGAGAGTAATATCCCCAGTTGTGTTCAGAACATTACAAGTCCCAGAATGCAATCTGGTTAGTGCATTCAATGTGCTCCAATGAGGCATTGGCCTTATAATTACTGCAGAAATTGCTCAGATTATGTGAACAGTGACATACGAAACATTATGATACAGCTGTCATCACTCACTTCATAGTACCAGACACATAATGCAATCCATGCATTTACCAGGTCTCCACTGCACATACTCCTCCAGCTGAACATGGAGGATCGTCCAGGCTGCCCTCATGACCCTCCTTTACAGTGACATAAAGTGGGACTGTGCATGTGGGGCTGGAAGGACAGGCCCAATAATTCCTGGGCCTGGATTGGGGCCCAGCGTTTCAGGTCCTCCCAGCACATGCAGCATGTTCGGCCCACCGGTGGTACACACCCACTACCCTGCAGTGCTCAACAATGTTGACCCAGATTCTTGCTTATGCTGCATTGCTCAGCTGGTCCTCTGGACCCCCATAAAGCTGAGGGTACTGATCAAGCACCCCCTCAGCTAATATACTCAATTCGCCTTCACTGAAAGGGCTGCCTTATCATCAAATCTCTCAGCCATGTTAGGGGTAGTTTGGATAAACAGAGCACCAGGATGGCATCGGATCTTATTTGGAGTTTAGGATGAATCAGAATGACCATAAAATGGCTCCCTTCAACTAACTGTCATGAATTTCCTGCCTTGTATTTCTTATTTGTAATTTCCTGTATTAAAACATTGGGTTCCGGCCTGTTTTAGGAGTCTCTGGTCCGATTTTTGAGTTTCCTCATCTGGGGCGGACCCTCTGCACTCGGGGTGGAGACTCCTCACTTGGGCCGGACAACAAGGTTTTTTTAAACAGAAATTGAGAAGTGTGAAAGAAAGGCAGGAAGTTCATTTGAGAAAGGGAAGAGGGGTTGGGTACACTCTGCATTGCACCCCAGCACAGTTTGCCCCATCGCTTTATGGTACATGTGGTCCACATTTTATACTAACATCAAAGTGGCCTGTAATATTTCACCAAAGTTGGGGCAGGTAGTGCCGTTTATCCCTAGACACATAGGACCTGAATCACAAAGGGGCTCCACACTCGTGGCGTAGCCCCCTCCGTCATGGGAGAGTCTTTGCACTTAGGCAGAATCTTCAAAATGAGAATTCCAAGTGCAGGGACCCTTTGTGAATCAGGTCCATACATGTGTTTCTGGATTTCATTCAATACAGGGAGGTTCAGGCAGCCATTGTATGGTCATTTTAAGTCATACTCTCCATCCTGCTGCACTGTTTAACCCACTACCCCGAACATGGCTGAGGGAGGTGAGAACAAGGCACCCACACATTCTGTGATACTGATATGACCATACTAACTGAGAAAGTGCTTGATAGGTAACCTCCACATTATATGGGGCCAGAGAAACAGAGTGCTGCAGCGCAGAGACCTAGAGTAAATTCACTGCATGCTGCAGGGTAGTCGAGTCTTGGTACCGGCGATGAGCCTAGAAATGCCATAAGAGCAGGGAGAGAGTAAGTGATAGTACACCATTACCAGCTCAGACAGCAGCAGCCAGTTCATGTTGTATATCTCGCAAGGTGCCTGTTAAGTTAACATGATACAGTGACATATCATCATAGGGGTACATTAGACCTGTGTGTGATGCATTCTACATTACACACAATATAAAGTGCCTTGCCATTTTTGAATGGGGCCAGTAGGTGTTAGTTGGATTCATGAGGGAGACAGTTTCAAATCACACAGCCCAGCCAAGTTTCCCAGGTCCATTCATGATGTGCTAATCTAGCCCAGATGATCGCATTGAAGTCTGGGACTTGTAGTATTTTTTATTCCATAGTGAAACAGGAAAACAAGGCCCAGTTTCCAGACAAATTACCTCCAGGCCTGGAGTGGAACATCACACATGGAGCTGCCAAACATGGCAGCTATGAGCATGGACTTTCCATGTCATTACACAGGTCTACTTGAACCATGGTGTACATATGACAGACATATGGCCATACTACCACATGAGTTGCAGCACACACACATACAAGGGGCCTTATTCTCAAAGGGCCTCTGCACTCGTGGTGGAGGCCCCCAGTTGTGGGGGAGTCTCTGCACCTGAGGCAGGGTCTCTACACTGAGAAATCTCATTGCAATGATTTTGTCCTGAGTACAGAGACTTTCCCACAACTGCGGCAACTACACCCCAAGGGTGGAGGGCCTTTGTGAATCAGGCCCATATTGTCGAACTGTCCAGGGAGGTCTCACACATGCACTGACATTTAATCCCCTGAGGCAATGGAGTCCTTAGAAACATTGTCCACACTAATCACTGACATGGGCACATAATGAATTGCATAGCCAATCTTTTGACACTTGTCAGCGGCTCTTGTTCACAGCCATTATGTATATGCTTACAAAGTATACTCAGGATGGAATTTATGGAAAGATTGTTAAATGTCCAAATATCATTATTAACAAGTGACTGCAAACCACATGAAGGCCGTAACATAACAGGTTGCTCAGGACAAAAAAGTGTCAACCAGCTGGTCACACACCTGCATACACGACCCTCTGTTTTGTACAATGGCACAGTTGCCAGGATTCAGACCTAGCTGAGGATCCAGAGCTTTCTCTACGCCATGATTTAATGCTATGTTGTGCAACACAAAACAGGCTACTATTATCTTCCACGTAATGTCAGAGGGGTACCTCAGCACCACCACGTACAGTCAAAACATCTGAATTGCAACTTCAGGAGACCAAACGTGTGCTCTATGCTGGCTCGTGTACGTATGTGTGCCCTATTGTACCTCTACTGAGGTACAGTAGTTGCACATCTGTATGGTGTGAGGATATCAGGGGAGAGTGCGTATGCAGCAACACCTGAGGAGAAAAAGTAGGGAATATTTTTACCTGTCCCTCTTGCATCTGTAGAGTACATGATGTTTTGAATGGGACATGATGTGTCTGTTGGGGACATGTATGTGGCATGAGGAAAAGTGCTGTAAGATGATTGTGTATATTTAAAAAACTCATACATATCACACGTGTTTGGTATTCTTCTGCTGCCATACGCCGGGAAAGAGGTGACCTGTGGAATACATAGCTGTCATGGGTTCTGCCTGGGAACACTGAATGCACATCAGTGAAGCTACCACTGGCATCACTGACACCCTGCATGTTAATAGAGTGCCAACTGTGTCTGTTGCAGAAGATATGTGGATTGTGGCAAGGTGGCTGAAGAGCCACATGAGTGCAATCAATTGCACCTAGCACACGTGGGAAGTGGGAAAAGAGGTCGAATCCCTAGCTGCCCTTTGTCCTGTGTATGGGATATTTATATGTGGAGATGGGCTCTTCTATTGATGCAGCTCATTACCTGATGCAAGCATCAGGACTGGCTTGCCTGAGAGAAGCCTACAAGGTCACCGGAGGCCCTTTGGAATGATCCTGTAGCAATGAAATAGAGAGCTGCTAGGATCTTGACATAGGGTGGGACGGCGTGGGAATGGCAGGGCACAGAGTCAAAAGCCTGCTCCCACTGACAAACCATCTCCAATATGACATTGGAGGAAAATGGTATTTGGCCCTGATATCTTGGCTAGATATCCCAAAGATGTTTATCCTCTGTCTAAAAATCCTTTCTACTCTCCTCCTCCTTCTCAAATCTTCCTGTAGCATACCAAGAGGTCAACAAATAAACACATTTAGCAATATGTTGAAACATCTGAAAGGGTTTGTTTGTGGCAGATCTACTTTTGTGTTTGCAGTTAGGCTGGGATTGGCTGTTGGGCTAAGGAGCTTTTCCTGGAGCTGGTTAGGGGACAGTAGGCACAGACCCAGTGTTGTCAGGATGAAAGCAAACTTTCTCTGCCCGAGTGTGTAAATTCTGCCCCCGGTGCAGATATTCTGGCCGAGTGCAGAAACTCCACCGCGAGTGTGGAGATTTTGCTCGTGTGTGGACCTAAAGATACTACTTGTAAATGCCCTTTCTGAATACTGAAACTCGTAAACCTAGACTGTGTGTCTAAGTTTACCTTTATGAATACCTAAAACTAGTAAACGTACACAAAAGTAATTCAGGTCCTTAAGGTCTGCCCTTCTCTGGATGAGGTGGATGAACGGAGAGCTTAATGAACAGAGTACTGTTTTGTGTTTGTGACGGAGAATAACTGTCTGCCAAACTATAATTCAGACCCTTAATTCTTTCACTGCAGAAATTGCTCATGGAGAGCAGTTTTGACATTTATACTCTTCCCGCAGCTGTTTTAACTGCTGCCAACACTTCCATGTTACATCAGAAAAACATTAAAAATGTTTTATTTTGGTTACATGTGCACAGTTTTTGGCTCAAAGTAGATTGGGTTTGGCTGCATTATTTTCTCTGAAACACTAGAATAATGTTCAATTATGTTATTACCAAATTCTTATCCACTTGCAATGTTGTTGGATGTCAGGGGAAGCTCGGTATTGGAGTATGACTATGGAACCAGAAATGGAAGAAAGAATACACATTGGATGTCTTGATGTGCCAACATCCACTCAATGTGTGAGTGTATTCATAAATCACAGTTGGCACACATATGATGTTCTAGCAGATGCCAATCAAAATGTATTAGGAACAAACTGTCCATGTTAGAAAATCACCTCTAAAACGATTATCACTGTTTATTTTCATTTTATGTTCATATCAGACACTTCAACTTCCAAACATGACCTTTTATTTTCGATACTATAAACAAAAATAATTTAACTACATTACAAATGTATCAATTATAGTAAGACCACACATTTAAAATTTGTAGAACTCCTTCACATTATTATAATTAATGCAACTCCATATAGACTGTTTTCTACACAGTAACCAAATAACTATAACTCGCGCATTTACTACAAAATAATTATACTCTGTCGTATTACATCACATATACCATGTAAAAACATAGCATTTAAAAGAACGGTCATAAAATGTGAAATCACATAATTTTTGGGAAGACAGCTTATAGTACAGTGGCAGTTATAGTTATGTGGTTACTGAGTAGAAAATAGCATGTACGGAGTTGCGTTGGTTATAATGTGAAGGAGTTCTATAAATTGTAAATATGTGGCATATCTGAAACTGATTAATTTCAAATGTTTGCATAGCTAATTATTGTTAATAGTATTGCAATTGTAATTGCATTTATATAGCACCTACCTCACTTGACTAGGCATTGAAGCGCTTTTCGGAAAGTAGCACGCTACTCAAGAAGCCAAAGGATTAGTTGTGGTTTAGACTAAGGAAATATAAGTTGTAAATTTGAGTGGTAGATGTGTGAGTCGGTTAGTTTGATTGAATAGGATAAGGAGGGATGGAGGAGGGAAGAGTGTAGATAGTGTTACTTGTGAGATCAATTTAGTTAGATGGCGTTTGGGATGAGTCAAAAAACTTAAAGAGGGAAGAGTCTGGAAAGGATTATCAGGGAGATCATAGTAGTAAAATGAGGTTTGAGGTGAGGCAAGGAGGGGTAAAGGAGGGAAGAGTAAAGAAGGGTTTTAGGGAGATCATAGTAGCAGAATGCGGTTTGGATGAGTCAGATAGCAGTGGTAGAGGATATATTGCAAGAGGTATAGGATAAGACATAGAGTAGTACACTGGAGGAAGTTGAAAAGCTTTTTTTCTTTCTTTCTACAATAGAAGTAAATTAATGAATATATAGATACATATCTACATAGAAAAAGTATACATGTATAAGGAAAAATAATAAAGAGATATACAATTGTTTAAAGTTCCATATGTGCAAGGATTGAGAGATAGTTAGAAATGTAGACTCTCACGTGTTGCTGTATATAAAAACTACTTTATTTGTGTATTTTTACGTTGTTTTAATGTTTTCCTCAATAGTTCAATAGAGAAACACTTATAAATACAATTGTTATGATCATATTTAGATAGATAAAATAAACAGAGATCCATAGGCATCTAATCAAATAACTTATATGAAAACTATGGGTGACCTATATACACCTCAAGCATAAAATAAGGTATATATTTATATTTATATATATTTTTACATGAAAAATTAAAGCAAAAGTTTGTTTGTTTTTTATGTATAAAGCATAAAATAATGTATTATATGTTAAAATACTGATAATGATTCATATCTTAAAGCTACACTTGAACCTTGACCCCTGGTCTTTTGCGCCACTCCCCCTGGCCGTTGCTTAGCTCCGCAAGCTTGAGGACGAAGCCTTGGTTCCTGCCCTAAAGGACCCCTCAGTTCAATTGCACTGGCCACAGGCTCATTTTTCCTGGTTATTCTTGGTTAATATTAATTTTGTTGTTTGCTGCTTGACCCCTGGTCTTGAGCGCTGCTCCACCTGGCCCCTGCCTAGCTTTGCAAGCTCGAGGACGATGCGTCAGGTCCTTCCCCAGGGGACCTTCCGCTTCGGTCCCTACTGCCACGGGCTAATTTTTCCTGATTATTCTTGGTAAAGATTAATTTTATTGATTGTTTTTGGGGTGCATTTGAGGTGCATTTCTAGTGCGTTTTAGTGCTTTTACTTATTTTATCTATTTTTGTTGTGGCTCAGACCACCTTGGTCCATACTGTGCAGGTTTTTGGACCCCACACACTCCCGCCATTTTTTTCCTGCTCCCGCTTCCCACGGGTTCCGGCCCTTCCACCTCCAAGGACTACATATGGAGGCTGCTGTGCGGCCTCCCTGCTGGCATGCCGTTTCATGGCTGCACCACTGGCACACCAAAGGCAAGCCTGTCTGTGCTCCTTCACACCTGGACCGGGCCCAGTGCCAGGACCCATCATCCACCGCTACACTGCAGAGGAGCTCCTGGCCTGGACCCCGGACACCGAAAGAACAGCTGCTACATGTCCTCCCTGCAAATGACCAAAGGACCCTTCACATGCCTACAGTTCAGTTTTTCCTGCAACTCGGGACCACCAGCCTGCATTGTTTCCCACGCCACTTCCGCCCAGAAGACAACGGACAATGCAGAATAACTCAAATGCATTCTGCTCAATGCCTGCTCCCTCTGCAAATATGCCACAGAAATCTAGAAAGTCATCACCACCATGACTCCAGACATTGCCTTCATCATCAAAACTTGGCTCAACCCCCTCCTTGAACCCTGACATCACCATCGCCACTACTGATAGTTACAAGAGGATACACTGAGACCACACTAACAAACAAGGTGGGGGCATTACCATCATCTTCAAGGAAACCATCCGATGCACCATCACTAACAACGACCTAATGACTCTCATGAAACACCTCAACTTCCGACTACAGATCGACGCTAAGGCCATGATAAGATATCCCCAAGACCCAGACCAGCTTTCTGCAGTGCCATCTCTAACCTCATCGCCCCACTAGCCATCGACTCCCACCACTACGTCCTAATCAGAGATCTCAATTCCCAAATCGACAACTTTAACAATGCCAACTTTATCACCCTCCTGCAAAACAACATTTGCCTCACCAAACTGGTCACCGAACTCACACAGAAAGCCAGATACAGACTTGACTACATATTTACCTCCCGCAACACAATCAACTTCAGCCACATCACAAAACTCACCTGGACCGACAACACCATCATTCACTTTAACATCTCTGTTGCTCAGCACTCTATGACCAAGCATCACACCTCCCCTCCACAACTCCCCACACAGCAGCCGGGCAAAGTAATCGAGACACAGTGGACACAGGCCCTCAGCACCACCCACCTGCAGCTTCATTAGATTTTTTACCAGGCTGTTCAGAACTTGGATCACCAAATGCATCAACAGTGTTGTGCGGCTGAAACCAGAAAAAGGCAACAACACCTCAAAACAAGCTAGCAGGTACACTCCAGAGCTCAGAACCATCAAGTGCAACTGCTAAAGACTCAACAAGCGATGGCCCATCACTAAGAATGCCTCCAACAGAGCTGCTTACAAAGCAGCCCTCAGCAACTACCACCTGCACATTAAGAAAGCCAAGAAAGCAGCCATTTCTGCCCACATTGACACTGGGGCTAACCACATAAGGGAACTCTTTAAAATAGTCAAGAAATTCTCCAACCCGGCAGCCACAGAGAACACAATCCACCCCTTCCAAGAATTCTGCAACTCCCTCTTAGACTACTTCCACAGTAAGATTGCCACCATCTACAACAACTTTGACCCCCAACCCACCACTCTAAGACTTAACAACCTCAACCAACTCTCAAACACCAGCCGAATGATCATCACCTGTTTTCCGCTCACCACTCTGACCACCACACCCATCATATTGTCCATCCATTCCGGGGCGCCCACCGACCCCTGCTCCGACCGTCTCTTCAACCTCAGAATCAACCCAATCAGTATGGAACTCACCAGCATCCTCGACTCCTCCATCTCTACAGCCATCTTCCCTGACAGATGCAAATGTGCAGTGATCAGACCCCTCCTAAACAAACCCTATGCTGAACCCAGCAATCTCAAAAATGACTGACTGATCTCCCTGCTCCTCTACCCAGCCAAAGTACTCAAGAAAGCCATCAACCAACAGCTCACCAAATATCTGGAACAAAACCACCTACTTGCCTCACAATCAGGATTCTGGGCCAACCACAGGACTGAGACCACACTGATTGCCACCACAGATGACATCAGAACTCTCCTCAACCATGGAGAAACTGTGACCCTGACCCTCCTTGACCTCTCTGCTGCATTCGACACCATCTCCCATCACACCCTCATCAAAAAACTCTACAACATCGGCATACAGCAAAACGCATCATCCTTGACAGCCAAATGACCATGAAACGCCAAGTCAACGCAGTCACCTCCTCCTGCTCCACATCCTTCATATGCTTTGCAAAATCTTCAGATGGATCCCAATTAACACCAGAAAGAACGCCACGCAACCCCTCATCATTATCCGCCTTGACTACAGCAATGCTCTCTATGCCAGGATTTCCACCCAATTTCTCAGAAGACTCCCGACCATACAGAACACTGCAGCCAGATTCATCATGGACCTACCCAAATGGACCCACATCTCCCCACACCTCAGAAACCTACCCTGGCTCCCTATCCTGAAGAGATGCCAGTTCAAACCCTCACATATGCCTGCAAAGCCCTACACAATCAAGGACCGTCTTACATCAACCATCAACTGAACTTCCACTTGCCTACAGGACATCTGCACTTCTCTTCAATCACCCTGCATCCATAGCAGCAGGGGTTGCTCCTCCTCCATCACTGCCAACGTGTATAGCGCACGTTCACCCATAGGCATCTTGGCACTGAATAACAAATGCTTATTTTTGTTGACCTCAGATAGATGAAAGGCTGAGTGGAGCCAGCAGGATTTGAACCTGCGACCATAAGACCGAACACAGACCCCTTACAGTGGATGTATTAGTCCACTGAGCCACCAGACCTGGCTTGAAGACCTGGTAGGACCTGTCCTTCCTCCTCCAAACAGCACCCTCCCTTGCGGACTTCAGAAATCAACTCAAGACCTGGCTTTTTGACAGAGACTCAGCACCCTCAGCACCACGATACCCCTAGAGGTTACAGTGCTACGCTCTATAAATGCTGACTGATTGTCACTGTAATATGTGCACATATATACATATATTTGTTGAGGTAGTTAATAATACTTATTAATTGACTTTATTCTAAATTAGAGGTTACATTATAACATTTTCCATCTGTCAGCACAATGTGTATGGTTTGTTCTGTAACCTGGTAGTATTGCACTGTGCTGATAGCCCATTTATATGGACTTTCAACCATAATGTAGTCTCTATGGTTGGTGTTAATTGTTGTCTATTTTGGGCTATATTTTGGGCTATCTTTGTAGCTCACAGGTAACTTTGCTTTCACTTTAATAGTTATACTAAAGTATGTAAATACAGTGAAAACACATATTCATTGTGTGTAGTCTTGTTATAATATGTTTGTGAAATATTGAAGGCAAAAAATATATTGTTCTATTTTGCCGGTACTGCTGTAATTTCTAGAAACTATTGCAGTGGTACCACAGAGCTTTGCAAACGTAAAAAGGAATTTGATAGGCTAGAAACACTGCTAACCATAGGAAATAGGAATTTCCACTGATCATTTTCACTGAGTTTCTTTAAGGGGAAGTGATGTTGTGTTCTGTGCTGCAACATTGTCAGTACCTGCTTGATTTGCTCTTCAGAATGGCTGACCAAGGTCATACTGGCCACCATGAAGAAGGAGGAGGAGGAACAGTAGGAGGCGGAAGTCCCGTTTCAGGAGGTGCAAGAGGACAACAAGAGAAGGAGGCTCAAAGAATTGGTGTTACGGCAATTTTTCTCACTGCCACCTGGGAAGAAGAACGTTAACACTCCACTGGTAACATGCAACCTGTGCCAAAATGTAATCTCTCATGGCACATGTCAGCAATTTTCTTTTAGGACCTTTGAGATGAGGAAACATCTCCTGTCCATCCAATCCCGCAGATTGGCATGGGTGGAAAGGAAGTAGAATCAGAAGTTAGAGGAGTTGATCTCAGCCACATAATCAGTGCCCACAGCTTCTGACTCTTCCATCTCACGATCCTCAGCTGCACCTCCACCACCAGTAACTCCATCAGTTGGCCCCTCTACCTGCTCCTGTGGTGCCTGTGCAGATGCTCAGGCAAGAACGGACATTGTGGACCAGTATGGAAGTGCAGCCACCTACTGCCTGCTGTGTCACACAGTAATAGTTGCTGGCAAGAGGAACATCAACAGTCAACGTCAGTTAATTATCACTCACCAAAGTATACCCTGCTCCTATATCCACTTTACCTTGTATATTTTTGTTGATCCTGTTGACCAAATATGAAAAAAAACATTAAAAATTACAGAAAATATAAAATAAATTAGACCAAGAAAAAAGATGGTTCTTTTCAGAACTACCCAATTATTTCCAATAACAAAGAGCTTGTGTTTATATTAACCATAGTTTTTACAGGCAACAGCAGATCATAATTCCACAGTATATAATAAGCAAAGGTAAGTGTATGGTAAGTTAGACATGTGTGGTTTACTTTAATGGTGTGCCGTACAGTAGGGTATAGCATTATAGTGATAACAGTTCTTAAGTTGAGTGATGTTTAATTGTGGATCCTTCAGAAGAAATGTGTGGGAGAGTACAGAGGTTAATATGCAAGTCTTTTGTTGCTTTTTTCAACAGAGATTACAAGAAATAGAAACATGCAACGGCAACAATATTAATGTTTATAACACAGTACTACAATGGTTGGATTGGAACTGGGCGGATTAGAGGGTGCTAGGGTCCACACCAAAGAGTCAGGACCCAAATTACGTTTTTGGTTGGCAGACTTCTCCCAGATGGCTACACCCATGAGCCACCAAAATTGAAATACGGAAATAGGTTTGGGAGGAAGAATATGCCAAATATTCAGTGGTATTCAGGAGAATAATTCTGAAAGTCCAAGTTTCTTTTAGAGCATGGTGTGCCGTTTTAATTCAGTGATGCAATTCAAAAGACCAGAAAACACAGCCGACACTTGCGGGACTGCAGAGACGCCTTCATCCTGATGATACAGATCGATTGACTGCAGAATCTATTTTGATTATTTGACTGCTAAAGCTCTCTTGCCTTGAAAGAACCCTCGGCCAATGAGCCACTGTGTGAAACAAGTATCAGATGCGTTTAAAACGGCATACCATGCCCTAAAAGAAGCTTGGACTTTCAGAATTATTCTCCTGAATACCACTGAATATTTGGCATATTCTTCCTCCCAAACCTATTACAGTACTACAGTGATTTGTGGACAAATGTGATAAATAGAAGTACAGGTCAATCCATATTTCCTTTTCTGTTTTATGTGTTTTTCAGATATAAGTAACATTAGTGTTACAAAAGTACATCATAATTATGAACCTTCACAAATCAAGATGATTACATTGTTATATCATCATGAAGCACTGGGGAAAAACACATCAATTGGATTGTGAAAAACCCATAGATGCTATGCATGTCCAAATGTTTGCATATCTATCAAACGTGTCTGATGTATGTGGAAGTATCAAATACAAAAATACAGTACATTTCTCCAAATGTCATCAACCATGCAATGCCACATAATGACAAAACTACTGAATTATATAACTTTTAAACTAAAGGATATTTGTAGCTTAGTTTAAATGTAACGTTATGACTCAGAATTTAGGGTGTACAATTAACAGGTAATTGTAAATTTGTGGCTATACAATGCGTAGAATTAAGAGTGTTATGATCACATTCTACTTAGCTGTGTTGTTTTTTAAGTAGATGGTATGGTGTCCTTATGCCGCAGTCTGTTCATGATGGAAAATAATAGCAGTACAATTAAAAGTCTGCCCTGAAATAGAAATTTGGGAAGCAGTAAAGTTAGAAATACACATAGTGATTTTTCTGTTATCCACAGTGTATCTTTCAACCATCAAAGTTATATATTTTGTCACCATTATTAAACAAAAGGTTGACACAAATTCTGGTTTATAGTTTGCACAGATGTTTTGTTGCACAGCATTACATATCACATTTTTTAATGGAATTGATTTCTAGTCAGGTATTGGTATATACCAATATATATAACTCGGGTAAGTTTCGTAAGCGATTATTTGTAAAACAGCCATACAGTATTCCTAAACATCTTGCTGCTGATTGATAGGAAATGGAACAGCACCTCCACACACATCTACCATATCTCTAATGCCACTTGTACAGTGGCATATGTGACTATGAGACACAATTAGTTTTTTTTTTTTAAATAATTTTTATTACATTCTCTTCAATTTTCCAACCATCAATCACCCATCCCCCCAAACCTCCCCACAGCTGGTGACATACCAAGAATACATAATAAAATTCAATCACAATTTCAAAAATGTATTAATTACAATGTATAATAATTTTATTATTTTAGCCAAGAGGAGCCAACCAGCCCCACGCCTCCTAATGTGCCTAGTGCAGAGTAAACCATATGTGAATAACTGTCTATCTAAAATTAATTAGCCCTCATGCCTACCGAGATCTATCAACCCACCCAGATACAGAGGCCCAGTTTCTCAAGCCTTTCCATAGTGTACAATCACCTTTCCGCAGATATATGGCTTTTTATAGATTATAAACTGCTAAAAACCTAGCCAGCAATTGTTGGAATCCCGGTGGACTAGGAATTAAGACAGCCATAGATTTCCCCAATTCAGATTGCTCTTGCCCCCAGTATTTTTTCCTTCTTTTTGCAGCAAAAAATCTCACACTTGTAGGTATTTAAAAAAATCCTTCCACCCAAAATTAAATTCACTTTTCAACTCATCAAAGGAGCGTAACCCTGAAGATGAAGAAAAAAAACCACCTGAAACACCCCTCCAAGCACCATATTCTTCATAAGTGAATCTCTAAAAATCTCTGGTACATTTAAATTATTAGCCAGGGGTGTATAAAAAGAATCTTCCAATCCCTAAAATTCTATGCACTGCCTAAATACACCATGGAGGGTCTTAAAACGCACTTTTTAAAATAATATCTGTCATTTCATTGCCGCTATGGGCAGCTTCATGCCTCTTTTCCCATCATGAGTTCATACTGAGAGGGTACTTGCTCTATTTTTCCACTATCAGAATTTTCTAACAACAACACTCGACTAACAACAACACTCGACTATGTATCAGTGTAGTAGCTCAATAATATAATTTCAGATTAGGAAGTGCCCATCCTCTTTTCTCTCTGGGTAGTCTCAGAAATTCAAATGCCTGTCTGGGTCTGGAGTATACCCAGATAAACCGGGTGAATACATTTTCCATTGTTTTAAACT
This sequence comes from Triturus cristatus, assembly GCF_964204655.1. Taxonomy (NCBI): domain Eukaryota; kingdom Metazoa; phylum Chordata; class Amphibia; order Caudata; family Salamandridae; genus Triturus; species Triturus cristatus. Next base: position 1,580,009,868 of record NC_140590.1, read on the forward strand.
ACTGCGATGTAAATTCTGGGGAAAGAGCCCGAAAAAAGTATAGGATTTTAGGGGAAAAAAGCATCTTAACCACATTACACCAACCCCCTAAGGATAAATGTAGATAAATGTAGTCTGCCAAGGTCTTGCCTAATCTTACACAAAAGCGGTTCCATATTATCCCTAACAACATTATTCAATCTAGCAGACAAACTAACTCCCAGATAAATAGCCTTCTCCACAAATCGACTATCAATCATCTTAAATTCTTCATTACAATTATCCAGGTTTCATTTTTATTCAAGGCATACCCAGAGAGTCTCCCAAATTGTCCGGCTTCCTCTTCCACTGCTTTGATAGTCATTATCAGGTCAGCAGTTACAAGGGAAATGCCAGTGACATGAGCATGGGTTTTGTTTCCCAGCCTTGAGTCTGAATTGCTGGTACTAAAACATTGCTCTCCAATCTGCAGATAAAGGGGTCAATATAAATAACAAACAACAATGGGGAGCAAGGACAACTTTGCCTAGTCCCCTGTGAAATTGCGAATAAATCAGATAATACCCTGTTCACAGCGACCCTAGCTGTTTTTTTTTTCTTTTTATAATTTTTTATTGAAAATCTTGTGTCAAAAATACAATTAATACAACCATAAGTTGGCACACAAAGAAAAAATATAAATAAATTGGCAAGCAGAAAGAAAAAAATACAGAATTACATGAAGAAAATAATTTACACAATACGGAAATCAACCATTACACAAAGTAAAGATTCCAAATTCTATCAAACTTCATAATCCCGCCTATTCGCTGTGCATATCGCATTTCAGACTTTCTAACATTCCTAATTTTTTGCAACCAGGCAGTAAAGAGAGGGACATGAACTGACTTCCAGTTCTGCAGGATTAATGACCTTGCAACTGCCATTGCAATAAATAATAGTTTAACCCACTGTTCTGTCAAACCAAGATCGGAATCGTAGCCATACAATATTAATTTAACATTATAAGTAATCCGAATCCCACAATACTTTTGCATATATTCGAATATCTCATTCCAAAACGGGATTATTTTAACACAGTTAGCTATAGTGTGGGACCAGTTTGCAGGAGTATATTGCTGGCATCTAAAACAAGTGGCAGTAGTATTGGGAAACATTTTAGCAATGGCAGCAGGGGTACGGTACAGAAGCCATTTACTGAAAAACAGCATTCTTCTCCAATTAGATCCTCGAAGAACACTGAAATTCAGTTTATTTATCATTTTCCAAGTATTAATAGTGAGTACATGATTCTCCTGTTCTTGCCATTTTTACATTGCTTTTTGACTAAGATCATCCGCAGTATATTCTGCAAGAACACGTTTCCATACCCCTGGCTTCCTCGTCCTACAAATCGTGAACAAATCGTCCCATAGTTGATTGGAGGAACCAATGCTGACTGGTTCAACTTGTACCAACGTTTTAAAAATAAAAGCATACGAACCAAGTAACATAAAGTTCCCAGGAATTAGAAGCTGCATCTCTCCAGGTAACAACCATGTCCCTTCCCTCAAGAAATCTAACAAAGAGTGAAATCCCAAAAGTGCCCATTGTAGTACAGTATCAACTCCAATTTTTGTTCCTAAATAAAGAAGAGCATTCCTTAAGGGAGTTCTAAGATTAAATTGCGGGAGAGAATATCTTTTAAGAAAGACATCCTGACGCTTAAAAAACCAAAGCATCGTCTTATAACGAGTAAGTTTCGGTAATTTAGGAATATGTAACGGAGAAGGAATCTGAACCTCATGACAAATTCTATTAATAAAGAAATTAATAAACAGAGTTGGGGTCTGCGTTCCGGATTTAAACCGCTCTAAATATTGGGCAAAATATGCGCTATAGTAATCTTTAATATTGGGTACAGCTAAACCTCCCAATTCTGTATCGGCGTAAAGGATCCGCATTGCGATCCTGGGACTTTTTTTTGCCCATATAAACCCTGTGAATAGTGATTGTACTTTTGAAAAAAAACTACTGGGCAAAAAACAGGGAATGGCAGAAAATAAAAAGTTAAATAGCGGCAGAATAGACATTTTTATAAGTGCCACTCGCCCTAGGATGAAAAATGGCAACGATTCCCATCTATTAAATAAAGATTGAACCTTGCATAGAAGAGGATCAAAGTTTAACATAACTAACTCGGAAACCAAAACCGAATACATAACTCCTAGATACCTCTTCGGTCTAGGATTAATACAGCCGGATAAATCAGTATGTAGCTCAACCTCACCCCCCCCACAGACTAGTATTTCAGTTTTTTTTTAATTAATGCGATAACCACCCAGATGTTCGAATTCCTCAAAAAGTTGAAGAGCGGCAGTTTGAGATTGAATATCCGACTTAATCAGTAATAAAATATCGTCGGCATATAGTTTGATTTTTGCCATAGAGGAAATAGGAGGAGAGATATTTACGGATTCCCTAATAGCGGTGGCTAATGGTTCAATAAAAAAAGCAAACAGAATAGGGGACAAGGGGCAACCTTGCCTGGTGCCCCGCTGAACCGATACTTTACCAACCATAACTGAGTTAATGATTATATTTGCTTTGGCACCCGTGTACAAATTTTGAATTAAGCTAATAATCTGTGGAGGAATTCCAAAGTGATTTAAAATAACAAATAAAGTTGTCCATACCACTAAGTCAAAAGCTTTTTCCGCGTCCAATAATAAAATTAAAGCGGAAATTTTATTGGTCTGAAAATAATCTAAAGCCTCAACGAGAAAATGTGTATTTGTGGCTAATTGTCGACCTGCCACAAAGCCATTCTGATCCGGGTGAATAAGATCCTTAGCAATATGATTGAAACGTATTGATAATAATTTGGTAAGGATCTTATAATCAGTGTTAAGTAATGTAATAGGCCTATATGAATTGGGATCTTTGGGATCTTTACCTTTTTTAGGAAAACTCACAACTGTGCCCTCCCCAAAAGAATCTGGAACTTGCCCACCCATTAACATATAATTAACTAATTGTAGTAGCAAATCCGAAAAGGCGCAGAAGAAAACCTTAAAAAAATTCAGCGGGGAGGCCATCCGGGCCGCAGGCCTTACCGATTGGGAGGTTCTTTACCACTAATTCCAGCTCTGACTTTGAAAATAAACTCATCATTGCTCCACTATCTGCCTGAGATAAAGAAGGCATATCATATCTTGCTAAGAATTTTAAAAGCCTAGAATGGTCTATTTCCTGATGATGGCTATATATCTGTTTATAGTGAGAAAGCATTATAGTACCAATAAGATCAAGCTGTGATGTGTCTAACAGAGTGATAGGAGACTTCAAAGTACGAATTGAATTTGCAGCGGCTTGCTCCTTAGCCTGCCAAGCAAGGAGTTTGCCAGAAAAATTACTCTCCTCATAACTCCTTTGAGATTGTATAAGAAATTGCTGTTCACTCTGTGTAGCAAAAAGCGTACTTAATTCACGTTTGGCCTCGTTTAATTTTTTTTGCGCAATACTAGAGAAATTTGATTGTCGAAGCTGAGTCAGAGAACAGATTCTTTGATAGAGTAAGGTCCTAGTCTGTTTAATAGTACGCCATTCTTCTGCGTCTTTGGCGATAATAATACCACGAACAAAGGCTTTTAGTGAGTCCCAGATAATATGTAATGGGGCCGTGTGTGAATTACGAGCAATAAAGTCAGCAATTTCGGATTTTAAAAAGGATACCCAAATGCTATCTTGTAGGTACATTTTATTAAATATCCATCTCTTAGGGGACTTAATTTCTTCCCCTACTTTAAACTCAATTACCAACATTGCGTGGTCTGAAAAGCCATTATGCAAAAATTTCTGATATGAAAATTCTAATGAATTAGAGGCCAAAAAAAAATCAATACGAGAGGAGGATCTATGTCTTCCCGACCAATAAGTAAATTCTTGTTTATGAGGAAATTTCAATCGCCATGGGTCACACAGATCAAGTAATACGGAGTACTTCATAATGGACCTTAATGACTTTGGTTTAGATTGTTTCTTCAAAAGACCCGTGGAATCAAGTTTTATGTCAATAAGGGCATTAAAATCCCCGCCTATAACTATATCTCCTCTAACCAGTAGTAATGATTGAAATAACTCCTCATAAATGGCGGCACTATCTTCCACAGGGGCATAATAACTAACAAAGGTAATTGGCCTATTCCTGTTTTTAATTACACAAGTAGCCCAACACCACCGCCCAGCTCCTCCATCTTCAAACTGAATAATTTCTGCATCTAAATTACGATTAATAAACAGCGCAACTCCCCTTTGAGATTGTTGAGCACATGAAAACCCACGATATAAAGACCAATTTTTAAACATTGAAAAAGAGTTAATTTTCTCCACAGAAATATGGGTTTCTTGCAGCATCACAACTGCTGGGCGCTCTGTTTTAATCCAGAGCTCAATAGTACGCATTTTTTTTTTATTATTCAATCCATTGACATTGAAAGAAACAACTCTAACCCCTCCAATAGACATTAATTATTAAGAAAAACTTCTTGCCAACAAAATTTTGCATCGTGAACCACAAGAATTTCATTTTTTTTCATTTTTACCCCGCATCCCCCTCCACCCAAGTGCGCTTCCCTCTACCCAAGTGCTCCCCCCCCTAACCCTAACCCTGGTCCCGTGGCCCTGTACTCCCTCTGTATCTCCCTCCCACGCTGGCCACACGGCACCAACCCCTCTCATAAGAGTGCCTTGGAAGTGCGCCCCGAATCCCATGACCCCCGAGTTCCCACCTGCACCCCCTACCCCCTAACTAAAATATGCGAATACCCATCTAGACAAATCAAACCATATTCCAACCTTAGCCTAACCTTGAGCCAGCTTATCAAGCATCTCCCGAGCCTCATCAACATCTGTAAACAAATAGAATTTACCCTTGATCAAAACTTTTAACTTTGATTGCTGTGCAATCGATGCTTGAGCTACTTTGTCCTTAAATAACTGAAGAATCTTTACAAAGTCCTTTCTCCGTCTAGCAGCAGCAGCCGACATATCGGAAAAAATCCGACACTTAGTGGTGGGATTAACCTGAAATTGTCTTTGCTTAAAGGCCTGAGATAGGATTATTTCTTTAACCCGAACATCAGCAAAGTTAACAATGATAGTCCGAGGAAACGGAGAATTAGGGAATGGACGAGCTGGTACTCGATGCGCCCTGGTAATTGTTAAGTCTCCCTTAAACTCAGGGATGACCTCTTGAGAGAAAAAGGAAGTGATCCATTTTGTCATGTCCGATCCCTCGATATTTTCAGGTACACCTACTATTCGAAGGTTTGACCTTCTATTATAATTCTCTAACTCATCCAGTTTGGATTCGAAGGCCTTTGAAAATTTAGAACCAGTGATGATCTCTTTCTGTGCGGTGATAAGATTGTCCTCCACCCTAGAAATTCTAGTCTCAGACTCTTGCAGACGATTAGAAAATGAAGCCATAGAGTCTTCAATTTTGTCCAGACGCTTACAAATCACCTCCGTTTCCATCTTTTGCATTTGCTTCATCTCTCTAATTTCTTGCAGGATTAGATTCAGCATATCCTTAACTGAGATCTGAAAGTCCCCAGCAGTTTCAGTATCCATCCCCATAATCGGACTCTGAGACAAAGTCACCTCACTGGGATTAGTCGAAAAAGTACTGGATCCTGCCGCTGAAGCATGACTTTCAATGGGAGGGATAACTATTGAAGAAGAAAGGTTTGAAGAAGTTGGAACACCTGAAGATACTGCCCCAGTACCAGCTGTATTATTAAGGTCGTATCTTGCTGCTTTTCGCTCAAACAGCGGGAATTGTTTAGAAGCCTTGGAAGCCTTGGAAGCAGAGAGTAATGTGGCCTCTTTAGATGATGACTGTGAATCGAGTGAGGCCACAGGATTAAGGTTCTGATTTATCTCAGGTAATTTAGCTTCTGAACCTAATAGAGCCACGGCTATTCCCGCCACTGGTGACTCAATTATCTCCTTTGCCGCGCTAACAGTAGATTTGCAAGGACTCTGATGAATAACCTGGGTCGGGCTGCCGCCTGAGAGACCATCCTCACCTTCTCCAGAGCTCTCAGAATTTTCAAGAGAGGAGATTTCTCTCTCCGCGGCTGACCCAGCCCGCTTGGCTCTTACGGAATTCTCTTTTAATTGTTGGCGTCGTATTTTGGCCTTGGCCTTGGCCGTCAATTGCTTACCCATTATTAAGACTGGTAGTTGTGAAATAACTTTACACCGGTGAGTATGAGTAACAGCGGTAGCAGCGGTAGCAGCAGTGCGACAGTTGTATTAGAGGTGAAATTCAGCCCATCAAAAAATACTGAGACCGAGAATCTAGCCCACACAGCGGCTGCAGTACAAAATATAGAAGTGCAGCAGCGGGGCAGACAACTCTAGCAGCGTGGACTAACACCTCACTCTGTTCAACTGTATAGAGAGTCAGTAGTCGACCAATTGAATTACTGCTGCAACAAACTCCACATTTACATTGCCAAATCCATCAAAAAAAAATGAAAACTGGAACTGGAGCTTGCGATTTTGACATACCTCGCACACTTTAACTGCTGTCAATGGCTATCAGCGGGAAGAAAAAAAAAAAAAAAAAAAAGTTTACACCAGTCTTTCCCAAACAAAAATACAATGTAGCCAAGGACCGGCCGCAGCAGCGGAGGCAGCAGAAGTCTCTTACCGAGGTAATGAAGAATTACTGCAACAGTAGCTTAACTCCAAGCAATGTGGACCTCGGCGTTTATTAATGAAGACAGCTCACCGTGCTGACGTGAGGATAAACTGTGAAGCTTCACGAGAAATCACCGCGGATACGACCTGCAGCCGTGTGATGAAAAACTCAGCCCAGCGACTCAGCCCAGCACATAGCACCGCTGCGGATCACGTCTCTCCCAGAGAATTCAGGTGATTCAGTCAGACAGCTTGCCCCGATCCAGTTATCGCTGTCCCGGTCCCGGTATCCCGCTGTTCCGCTGCTGTTCCGCTGCTAATCTCTGCAATCTCTGCAATCGGACGCCAAAAGGGGGGCAATGACATGGCAAAGAAAGAACAGCATACTTGCGGCGCAGAGCAGCAAACGCTGAGCAGCCGCCATCGACCACGAGCTCACGGAGGGGGAGGGGCGACAGCGGGGCTCTCAGGTGCTACGTGGAGGCGTGGAACTCCACCGTAGCGGCCGGCTATCGAGCCAAGAAAAGCACCAGCGACCCTAGCTGTTGAGCTAACATATAGCGTGATAACCGCCTGAATAAAACCCAGACCAAGCCCAAGAGATGCAATTTGTTGCTGAAGATTTGTTAAGCTATTGCACAAAGGTTGCACTACGTGTTGTTGTATTGCTTCTTTGACTGAGTATAAAAGTCACTTGACAATGACATTGCTATAACACAGTTAATGCCATTGAGAGATTTTTTAAACGGATGTCTTGTGATTTCTGTGCATTTTTTTTATTTTTAGGTTGCTCCAAATCTTCTTTGTAATTGTAGTCTGATGTAATTTTTCTTTTGAAAGACTGCTTAGAGTTTCCTCAAAATGGGATATTTGCCAATATGAGGAGTGTATATCTTTTGCAAACAAGTGTGTTCCCTCACGCAGCTACTGTCTGCATGAATTCTTGTATCAAAATTAATATTCTTTAGTCCAGTTCTTTTTACGCACAAAAAAGCAACATATGCCATTTTCTCTTTGAAAACTATTGAACCAATTTTATTTATTGTAGAATCTAAACTTAGTCCTTGTGATTTGTGTATTGTAACCACATAAGCCAAATATAGAGGAAACTGTTCTCTTTGAATATATAAATCTTTGATATGTAAGAATCTTGCTGCACACTGAGAGACCTTTTTTGGGTGTGGAATGTTGTTACATTTTACCAGTATAAATTCGATATCTTTAATGTTTGCTGATGTCAGAAAGTCCACTTCAAATCCCATGGCTTCATTTACGAGCCCTTCTATATCTAAGTTGCAGCGTAAAATAACACAACAATTTTTATACAGATGTAAATCTTTCTCCAATCCAGCAATATGTGACACAGATTTTTCCATATTTTGTAGCTACACTTTTTCTAATAGGTGTAGTCAGTCCATAACTCTCTGCCTTATCTTTACAAGGGATATGTACAATTTCTTCTTTTTCACAGATGTAGCATTTCCTTATTTATTTGTGCACATTTTGGAAGAGTTGGTGATAAACAAACCACAGGTGTGATTGTTAAAGAAGATGATGTATTACTTTATCCAAAGAGTGAACGTTAGAAACAATATATTTGTATTCCGTTCCCTTAGAATTATCTTTCCTTCTTTTGTTATTATGGCAATCCAAATATCTTGTAAAATGTTTTGCATATTTTTCTTCATTTTCCTTGAAGATATATTTAAAATGCAACCAAATGTTGACATTTGCTATATTTCCCAAAGGTTTCTTTGTTTCCTCCAGCACAGGTTTTTAGAAAATGTGTTCATCTTTTACAGATGTTACTTGTAATAAGTCTCCAAAAACAATTCCATGTTTCCCTCCAAGAAAGACTTCATAAGATGTTCTGAGTACTTTTTCCAGCCACTAATTTACAAATGCCAACATTATGTTTGCAACCATGCTGCCTTCATCTATGATAAAACGTTCCAATTTGTTACTGTGCATTACAGGCAGAAACAGTTGACAATATAAAGTAATTCCTTTGATGTTATGTGCTGCTAATCCAGTTGGAGCAGTAACTGCACAAGATAATTTTGAAATTGTAGCTTTATGCACATAAGCAGTTATTGATTTAATAAGAAAGCTTTTTCCAATTCCAGCTTACCCACTCACATATAGTAGTGTAGGTTCAAAAGTAGTACATTGATATAATCCATTTTCATGTAGAAGCAATGACTGCTTGACATTTAGGTATATCTGTAGTTGTTCTGAATTTAATTGTGAGACTAAGGAATCCAAAATGTGAACATCTTTTTTTACATCCATTGCTTGCTTAACCTCTTCTATGGCCATTATTGCCTCTTTATCCATCATTGGTTGTCCAAGTAGGTCAGCAATCATGGTAGTGGAAGTCTTATTAGTTGATGCGGAATTGTTTTGACTTTCTTCATTAATCGTATTTTCTTCTGCTATTGTTAGCATTTCTAAGTATGTCTGATATTGAGGAACTACAATGTCTTTTTTATCAACACTAAAAGCATCTTCACAGGAATTAAATGGGGCTATAATCTCTTCTTCTTTGCGCCATGGTTTAAATAGTTGAAGAAGTGCTAGATAATAGAATGCTCCTGTGTGACAGCTAAGTTTGCAATGATTAACACGAGTAGAGTTAGAATGACATATTAAGCATCCATTGGTCCCTTGAACTCGAAATTTCCCAGGCTTTGAATCTTCTGCCATATTATTTCGATACGTGTATGTAAAAAATTGAATTATTGGTGGATGGGGGTGAAACCCTACACAAGCAGCAACCACAATCTCTGTCAGGGTGAAACACAAGCAAACCCTAAACTAACCTATGCCTAACCGTCTGGTAGCTTGTCACAAAACAGTCAGGATTAAATTAAAGGCAATGAATGTGTAAAGTATTTATATTTATGCAGCGCTTCAAACAGTAATACAGTGAAAACACAATTAAAGACAAATCCCACGCCAATTTAGACCAATATAGAAAAATTAAGTACATTATTTGAGACCAAAACAACAAACGTCCAATCAGTAGAACCAAAGATGTGCAATTTAAAAATTGTAGGTAAAAATAATGCTTAGAAGAACAAAGTGCCAACTGTGGTTCTCTGGTCCACCAGACCGGAACAAAGTCACAAGTTCAGTCTGACTATGATGGAGCATGTGGTGGATACAGGGACCAAGTTAAGCCCGCTGAACAAAGTACCATAATCCTGGTTTGCAAGGTGTTGCCAGATCTTACATTGAGATTCCACCGGGCAGCAACGGTTCCTTGGAGCTTCAAGGCTACGTTGAGGAGTCCTGGGTCATCACTGAAGATTCTGTAGATGAGGGGCTTGCAATGCAAAGCCTTGCGTCGAGGATGTGTTGTGAACCAACTGTTCTGAAGACTCTGCGAGACTGCAATGAGTCCTACATCGTCATTGAGGATGCCATTAATGAGGGGCTTGCAATGTGAAGGCTTACATCAGGTATGCATCACGCAGTGGTGGCTCAGAGGAGACTGTAAGCTGCAATGCTAGGTTCAGAATTTGAATTGCAGTGCACAGTGGCGATCCCAATGCGGCTTCAAAGAGATGTGTCACGCTTCATCGGTTCTGCTCCCAAGACCACAGCTGGGCTGACAGAGCACCTTCAGGCCCACTCCCAAGAGTCCAGAAATGGGGTGATAGTGTGGCACCACTTGGTGGTTGGAGCCTTTTCTGTCCCTGAGTTTCTGGCAGTAGGTCAGCCAACTAGCCCTTGGAGTCACTCTGGTGGTCCTAGATTCAAGATGCATGTCCACTCCTTCACTCAGGCAGCAGGGCAGCAGGCAGCACAGTAGCAGGGCAGCATGGCAACAGAGTTGCAGTCCTTCTTGCAGAGTAGCACAACAGTCTTCTGAGTCTTCCACGGATCCAGAGGTGTGCTGAAGAGTGGGTCTGAGGGGCCTATTTTTATACCTGGTGTCTTCTTAGACGTAGGAAACGTTTCTAGAGAATTCCCATTGAAGTTCATTAAGTTTCCTGCCACCCATGCCCTGACTTCAAGCTGACTGCATGAACAATGCAGTGGTGACAAGTCATTTGTGTGAAGGCAGGACTCAAAATATTCAGTTGCAAGTGGGGCTGTGCCCAGGTCCGACCCCTTCCTGCCAATTGATGGCCCATCCTGGAACACCTAATCCCTTCTTTGTATGTCTGTCTGGGAGGAATATACAAATTCCAACTGCCAACTACACCCAGTCATAAGACCCAGGCACCAGATAGCTAAGACAGAATAATGTCAACTTTCTAAACGAAACCGGTCCTAGGATGCTTGTGTCCAATCTGGGGAGGACCTGGCCTGGCAGTTCAGGCTGGACTGTTCCCATTGGGCACAGGGTCAAGACTAAATTGCATATGGCTGGGTTCAAACTGGAATGGCACGGGGGCAAAAAAAACAATGGATTTAGGCCCAGATCTCTGTACTGGGGTGAATGTATGACATTGTTCTGCATTCTGTCTATCAATTGTTCTTTTTTAACTTTCTAAACGAGCCATTTTCAAAAATGTAATTTTTACTTATTACCTAAATATAATAAGTTAAACCAATGTCCTATGGGAGAGGCAGGCCTTGCAGTAGTGAAAATGAGTGTAATCGTTTTTCACTACAAGGACTTGTAAAATAGGTGTGTGCTGTAAGCTTTGTTACGCCGGCGGAGTTTTTGGGATTTTGCCACTCCTTTTGGAGTGTGCAGTTCGAAAAAATCTCCACCAACAACCGTGTGGTGGAGTTTACTGTTGTCCACCCCTGGCCTATACATAATACAGAGCAGTAGTCCTTGGTGCACATTGGTATCGCAAGTGTTCTAATGGGGTTGTCTGGAAGTGCTGGCACAAATGTACATGGTACTGCACTTCAGAAGTTCTCCTCTGTCTGGGCTTGGCAATGCACAGTCTGTTTTAAGTATGGTCAGTCAGTAACAGTGTTTACGAGTGTTTGAGCGATGTGGCGCAGCTGACACTCAAGGACGTGTGCTGATTTTTGAGTCACTTACCAGCCATCTTGAGTTGGGGAGCTGTCTGACGAAAAATGCTTTTTCATGGACTCCATATACTCTAGAGAGAAGGCAAATGACATAATTCCTAGTAAAGAGCAACCCACTCACTCCTACTATATTGTGACTGGCAGCCAAACTTCTTTTGCACATCTTCATAAATGGCAAACCCAAGAAAGCATCTAGGAGTGAGGCGCAAGTGAGGCTTCACGTCAACAAAGGAGGTGCCGGCGACTTTGGGTTTGTTGAGCTGGCACGGAGGATTCCTTGAGTGGCCTAAAGTGGTGGAGGGTTATGGCAAGCGATTGAAGAAGGTACGCAGGAGGTAAGACACCCAGTAAGGAAAGTGAGGTGACCAGTTGCGTTTAAGTTACATGCGTTAGGTTTTATCATGTTTTTTAAATTACCTTATTATCCTCAGTGACTCGTGCATAGCACTTTGTCTTCAAGACTGTATATATTTATATTCATAAAAATGAACACATTTAGAAATGTTGCTTTTCAGCGCACTTGAAATGACCCCCTCCCCCCAGAAATATAATCTTTTTCACTTTTGTACCCAAACAACAGTGTTGCCCCCAAATTAATTGTTGTAAATTGTATTGCAGTGCTTATAAATGTGATCCCTGGACCAAGAAGAGTTTGTGCGGTCATCAAAGTTATAAGGATGTATGTTTACAACACGTTTGGCATCAATAGTTGCAGTGTAGCATTCTTCAGCTGGTGGCGGTGCCGCAGCACTTCAGACAGGGTGCTTCAGGCTATTTATAGACGCTGACATCTTTGCAATTTACCAATCATGCACAGTCTCTCTTCCATGGTCTGTTTTTAATTCCAATGATTACATGATTCTCTTAGGTTGATATTTTTAATGGGCCTTCTCTGCAAAACTTGGAGTATGTTTGACAGCACATTTCATTCAGGCACAAGTCCTCAGTTATTGTGGGAGAACGGAGGCTCTAGTTGAAAACAAGCAGGAACAAATGGGGTGCAAATAAAAGTCTGTGACAACTCCCATAATCCTTGAAAAATTAAGCCTCTCCATGCTGGCCTTTAACATTCTCCCATGCCCGCTGCTTCCTAAGTTTTAAACTTAGCGGCTGCTTGTTAATTAATATGGACACGCTTATTGTTTGTTTTAAATGCACCACTGTACAGCAAACAGACAAGTCCATTTGTTTGTAATGTTGACAGCAGATTATTTTCCACAGCAGATGACAGGTGCCCGTTGGATTAATTCGGGGTGGACAGAACTCCACGGAATCTCGCTGAGTTTTTATATAACTCCACAGAATTCCGCAGCGTACAACTCTACGAGTTCCGTCCACCCCTAATGTAAAACTTAAAAGTGCACGTCAAAGTTTTTAAATACCCCTTACCCTGTCCTATGACTGTTTCAGGCCTACTCTAGGGGTGACTTTTATGTCTTAAAAACGAAGTATAAGGCCTTGCAAAAGATTTATTTTGCCAGGTCAAAATGGCAGCTTAAAACTGCACACATAGGCTGCAACAGCAGGTGTGAGACATGTTTAAATGGCTATTTAATTGGGTGGCACAATTAGTGCTGCAGGCACACTAGTAGGATTTAATATACAGGCGCTGGGTACATGTAGTACCACTTTACTAGGTATTCAAAGGTCAATTAAATATGCCAATTGGGTGTGAGCCAATGTTACCATGTTTAAAGGAGAGAGCGCAAGCACTTTAGCACCAGTTAGCAACTAGTGCCAACAAAAATGAAATTCATAAAACAAGAGGGGTGAAGGCAAACCTTTTGGGAAAAATTCACACCAAGGATGGCAGGGCTAACATTTAACAACCAGCCCCTAACAATATAATGGGCCTATGAGTCATGAGGAGATAATTTTTGTCATTCTTGGAGAAGGGGCATTATATGTCTGCTTAGCTTTGACTGGGAGGCAGAGGAGTAGAAAGCTTACTTGATTCAGCTCCTGAAGAAACACGAAGGATGGCATCTCTATCCATTACGCCAATGGTGATGCTCTTCTACGCTGTCCAAGAAACTGTGATTGTGTGCAATGCCAGAACTGCCTCCACATCATGGCTGCATTCGAAGAAGCTACCAGAGCTAGGCAGTCCTCTTCTGCTGGTGTAGCACCCTTGCATGTAAGAGGCAGAGACCTAAAATATTTTTTGCAAGAAGATGCATGAAGAACCCTTATTAAAGGAGATGAAGCTTGAGATAAAACTTGGACATTTTATTTAGGAACTGAGCCCAGAGGTAAGGCTACAATCCATGCCAAGCTGAGTAGATGGAGTCATATCAGAAATGCTACTTTCCATTGACAGAAAGATAGGTTATGGCCGTCAGTAGTAAACGTGGAAGAAGAAATACCCACAAAATACACAGTTGTCTGTGCCCAGTCCCCAAATAAATAGATATGATGTGTATCCAGGGGCAGAAGAAGCTCACTCCAACTTATCCAGGAACCTTACCAGGGGGGCAGGTACTTCTAGAAAATGATATTGGCAGCATTTCACTGAACAATCAGTTCACTGCTGGACTCTTCACATGACATCAGGAGAAAAGGGACCAGGTTAGGGTTAATCTCTAGGATAAATATGTATGAAGAGCTCCTAGATACATATGCAAATTAATTGCATATTAGAAATGTCATGGGCCTAATGGTTAGTTGTGTGCCCCACTTGGTAGTAAACGATAGCTTTAAATGGGATGCAGTGGACTCTCTTCTCTAAATTCTTACCCAGGATCCTATACTCTCCCATAATCCTGGTTCCATCAATATTCTAGTCCCATGAGTCAAATTAGTAATAAAAGAATCAAATGCTACATTATAATCAGGTATGGAAGAATAACACCTCTTTGCCTTGATCACTTCTATCTAAGGAAAGATGGTTGTGCCTGACCATTGCTCTAATTACTACCATGGCTTAATTTACCAATGTAAAAGACACTGCCGTATTTATAACAAGTTCATCTTCTACTGTAGACAATCAGCTCATTTCCACATTATTTATGGCTACTCCCATTTGAGGAATATCTGCTCCTAAGACTTGTCTAAAACTACCTTTTACTCTCTCATGCCATGCTCTTCACCCAACTCTTCCATATGATAAATTCTAGGAGAAACTAAAGCCAAATATTATGAACCCACCCAAGTTCTTGGCAGATTGAAATAAGCAGTCCTTCCACAATCATAGAAGATTCCTCTCATAAAGTCATATTAGGTTCTCCTGCAAGCAAAAGATCTCCATTAACCTCTTAAGTTATGTCACACACACACTTTCACCTACTATTTTTTTTTTTCCCTATGACTACACCTTACCATACACATCTCACATTTTCTTTACTGATCCACGATCAACCTAGCATGCACATTTAATAATCTAAATTCCTCCTCTTCTTTTATTTCTTCTAAAGCAAACTTCTGATCTTCTAAGTTTTTCACTATTTTCACTCCTCTTTTGTTATATTCTCTAATAAAGTCATGCTCTTCATTACTCAATTAACACAAATATTCTTTATTCAAATTAGTATTATCTCTGATTGTGCAATCACTCTCAAATACTCACCATATTTAATTCATTTATCATTCTCATTAATTGATAAATTCTCTTAAGACGCAAGGAAAATAATTTTTTCATGATTGAAAATGGCTTTATATAACCTGAAACATATCCCAGAGGAATCAGTACACACAATACAGACCAACTAATACTAATATTGTTATAATTAGTAATGTAATCCCAACAATTATACAATATCTGTTCTTTCCTCCCTTCATCTCCTTCATTTAAGACCAAGAAAAAATATTTTTGTGACAAAAATCAAACATTTAACCAAAACGTACTTTCTACAATAATATTTTCTCTTCTTTTCTTCTTATTTCTTTAAAAACAATAATAAAACAAGGAAAGGGGAAAAAAACAACAACCAGCTTTTCAATCTTAGTCATAGTTCATGTTTCAAAATAATTCAAAACAATTCTGTGGAAGGTCTGCTAGACTTCAGGAGTTATTTCAACTACTTAGGCAAAGGTCTTTATGAATATATTCATGCTTTTGATTAAAGCTGGTTAGTAAAGTCTCTATTTCATATTTTGGAATAGCTCTTCTTCACTGTCAAAATAATACTGACTCTTGTTCATTTGGAAATAATCCCCCTTATAGTCATCCACTTCTTACTCCTCTGCTACTGTAGCTAAGAACACCAACTCTGGTGAGGCATATTTTCGGTATGTAAATCTGCCTCTGGTTGAACTTTTAGCTACTGATAATTAACTTTCAATAATTTCTGTATTCAACTGTTCCCAAAAATCTCTTAGTAGTTTACAGTGCTTCTGTTTTGTTTACAAGTTCTCTTTCTTTGAATGTCTTCACCCTTTTCTTTTTCAACAACAATCTTTTGATTTTCATCTTCTACTTTGACTTGAGCCCAATCCTGAGCTGTGGCTCAAACTCGAACTTGCACTTTGATCAAATCTGTCTCTGACAGTTAATCTCTTCCTTGCAAGAAGGATCTCTTTTTGAATTGTATCTTCAATTGCACCATGTCACTGCTTTGATCAGAGGCTGATTCTTCTTGCTGCCACTCATGCTTTTCTCTCTTACATAGAAGTAGCTTTCACTCTGATTGATAAGTAACTGGGCTGCAGCAATTACAGGTTCTTCATCTGAACTTTTACTAACCTGGAATATTTGCTCATGTCTTTGCACTTTATATTAATCTTCATCAGTTCCAAAAAAATCCTCACTCCCCTCTAGATTCACGCTGCGAACCTTGACTTGGTTCTGAGCTTGATGATCATAATTTGATCATGTACCTCACCCATTGTTTCAGCCACCCTTATTATTTTTGTGTGAGTGGTGTGGTTGCCCTGAGGCACACCTGCACATTTGATAGCACTATTTGATGTTAATGTGATCTGGAAAGGGCAACTCCATCTTTCTTTGAGACAGTCTTTACGGGCATGTTATCAGATAACCACCCAATTCCCTCCATTCAGTCCATGGCAGCATTGTAGCCCATTGTGTCGGGGCGTGTGCATGCTGTTGGCTGCGAGGGACATTCAGGTGTGCATGAAGTATTGCACTTATCATGTGGAGATGTCTGTGAAAAGGATCGCCGATGCGCACAGCTTCGTCGTTATGTTTGAGATCTAACAAGGTCAACAGAGCTATGTTTGCGCATCTTGATATTCCCACTACTGCACACCGCTAATGTATATTACTGACTTGCACAATTCTTCATCTGCTATACTTGTGTGTACGGGTTAGGAGATTGTGCTGAACAGAAGCTCCTGCATTTGTGCACAGCATATTGAAACATCACTGATGCGCACAGTGTTTGGGCAGAAGCACCTGTGTTGTAGACAAAACTTCCTGGGGGAAGGGGTTGTATATGACAATAGATACAGTACCTTGTACAGTTGGTGCAAATAGTTTTACGTGAATACTTTGCATTTAGCGTTCGTAATGTACAAAAATTGCATGGTATTAAAGGCAATTAGGGTGAAAATCTGTACATCATGATGTTCCAATCAATATCGGCCCCACCAGTCTTTCTGCTGGAAACTGGTAAACCTAATATGGTGTGGGAAGACTGGAGAGATGTGTTTGAAACCTATTTGGAAGCCACTATGGGTGATGGGTATGTAGCAAACATGAAATTTGAGATACTTAAACATTGCTTTGACAGTGACGGTCGATTTTGTTTTTTAAATCTGCCCATTTGACAACAGGTAATGGTGATATTGATGAGGGATCTGATGAAGATGATGAGGATGCATATGAAGAAGTGATGAAAGCATTAGAGGACCATTTTGGGAAGAAAATAAGTATTGTGGTTGAGAGGCATACGTTTTATTCCCAAGCACAAAACCATTGATCAATATGTTGCAGCACTAAGGTGATTATCCGTGACATGCAAATTTAAAAGACCTTAGGAACGAGATTATCAGAGACCAACTGATCAATAGGATCCAGAATGTCAAAGTGCAAGAAAGGTTTTTAGGTTTAAAGGATCCCACTTTAGAGACAACTATAGGGGTACCATAATGTATGGAGGACATATTGCGCTATGTTAAGGAGTTGGGAGTGCTACATACAAGGGTAATATAGAGGCAGAATTATTTAATCAGGTACATACTATAAAGATTGGTGAGAGCAGGACCAATGAGAGTGATAAACACAAAACTAAGTTTCCAGTTTCGGAGAAAACGAAAACTTGTTTCAGGTGTGGGAGCATACAACACACAACCGAAGCAAACAATTGTCCAACCATCAAAAGCAATTGTGTGTAGGCCATTTTTCTAGAGTATTCAAATTGCCGGCTACTAGAGCATTCAGTAAAATCAGTGAATTTGTTGGAAGAGCGAGGTGATGGTGAGTTGAGTGGAAGTGTGGAAGACGTCGATGTCTTAATGGTCTGTGGGGTTGAACCATCTGAAGTGGTGCTGAATGTTCTGTAACAATGGAGGAGGTGAAATATCACACTCCCAAATGCGTAGTTGGTATGAATTGAAAGGAGGTACAGGTTCGGGTGGACTCATGTTGACATTCACACTCATCGATAAGGAGGTGTGGAAAATGAATGAAATTATGAATGAAATTACATTTGTATAGCGCTTAGCTACCCTGAGGCCTCCTAGCGCTTGCGGAGCGGAGAGCCCTAAGGAGGGCACATCGCACTATGGTGCTGAGAGAAAGAGGTGTGTTTTAAGCATTTTCCGAGCTTAAGGCTTGGGCGACTGTGAATTGAATACTCCTGATGTTCAACTTTAAGATTATTGTGGGGGCAAATACCCATGTTGGAGTATTTCTGCATAACTCTGCAATTCCAGAGCAGGAAAGCGTGCAACAAAGTATATGTGGTGGAGAAAGGAAAATTGTTACTGGGATGCTTTATGAATGTTTCTCAATCCTAACCACCCCAAACAATTTTTGTTAACAGAAGCGCAGGGTAGTGAGGAATGGGTTGCCAAATTTCCTAAGCTATTATGGAAAGAATTAGAGTCTTTGGAAGGGTTTGCCCACTGCATAATTCTCATGGAAGGGGTTTCCCCTAAAGTGCACCTTCAGTATTAAGAGGTCCATTGAAAGAAGAGCTGCAGAGACTATGTGATGAGAAAGTAATTGAGCCTATAGAGGCTTTGGAATGTATAAGTCCTATAGTGATTGCGAGGAACCCCTTAGGAAAAATCTAAATGTGTGTGAACCTTAGAGATGTGAATAGCTGCATTTTGATTTACTGGCACCCCTTACCTTGTATCAGAGGGAGGCAAATATTTCACTATGTTAGATCTATCAAATACATACCACCAGGTGCCATTGCATAAAGAGTCTTGCCCTGTGATGACATTCATCACACTAGAAGGGGTGTTTCAATTCATTCTCATGCCCTTCAGGTTGGCCTCTGCCGTCTTCCAGTGGGTAATGCAAGGAGTGTTGAGGAACATGACGAATAACCTGGTGTTTCAGGATGATGTGCTGGTTTGGGGGGAGAGTCATCAAGTGCATGATACAATTTTGATGGAAGTGTTGAAGAGAATGCCGAATGTGGGGCTAACCATTGGGCTGGAGAAATTTAATTTTGGTGTGAGGAAGGTGGAATATCCAGGCCACATTTTGGATCATAAGGGCACCAAACCAAAGTTTAGTTTGGTTGAGGCCATTGAAAAAGTTCCCTTTCCACAAGACAAGGAACAGGTAAGATCTTTCCTAGCTTTGCAGAGTATTATGCCAAATTTGTGGAATATTTTGCAAAGAAAGTACATGTGCTGCGTGGGTTGATGAAAAATGGGGTGAAATTTCTTTGGTCAGAGGAGTGTCAGAAGGCATTTGACATGGTGAAGGAGGTAAAAGCTAAAGTGGTTACCCTAAAACCATTTGATCCGGAAGACCAGACGATTGTTGTGACTGAAGCAAGCAGCTATGGTCTTGAGACGATGCTGAAACAGGAGTATGAAAGCAGAGAAAGGGTTGTGGCATTGGTGTCATGCACATTGAAGGGTCAGAGGGCACTTACTCCACTGTGGAAAAGGAGGCTAAATTGGCATGCCTGAGGGGAGTGCAACATTTAAGGATTTTTGTGTGAGGAATTAACTCTGAACTCCACAAAGATCACGGACCCTTGAAACAGTTGTTCTCTGTGGCTGGTGCTGGTAGGGCTACACCTCATTTAGCGAAATGACTCGCCTCCAAGAGTTTCAATTCACAGTGAAATATGTTCCTGGAGTGAAAAATGTCAATGTGGATTTCATGCCTAGATAACCACTGCAGGAGGTGGCAGAGGATGTAGATTGAGCAGTGGCCGAAGTGTCAGATGTGTGTAAAGCCATTGGGAGGATCGAGTGGGAGGAGGCTGTTTTTCATGATCCTTTGCTGACTAAGTTGAAGCATGTGTTGCTTCATGCACAGCGATGGTAGAAGATCTGGAAATATTCAAGAATATCTGGAGTGAGATATCAGTTGTTGATGGGATTGTGAGAAGGGGAGATAGGTTGGTGGTACCTGGGAGTTTGCAAATTAAATTGTTGGAGTTATTGCACGAAGGACACCCTGGCGTGGCTGCCATGAAGAGAAGAGCACAAGTGGATTTCTGGTGGCCTGGAATGGACAGGAAATTCTGAAGGGTTTGTCAGGGTGTGCATTCCATGCACATGTAGCAACAAATCCCTTTGAGTGCAGGTATCACCGATATGTCCAGTGCCACTGTCCAAGTGGGCATGCGATAAGGTGGCGATTGACAACTGTGGTCCATTCATGTCTTTGGCTGCTAATGCAAGGTTTGTTGATGTATTGATTGACTATTTTTCAAAGTGGCCGGAAGTGGCATTTATGAGGGAGGTGAGGACCAGTAGTATCATTGCTTTTTGTGAGGATGTATTTCGTACATAGAGAATGGTGACCTGCAGAAGTTGGTAGCGAAAATGGACCCCAATTTATATCAGGAGCTTTTCAAAGTTTACTGGAAAAGTGGTAAAACACTTTAGGACCCACTTAATCATCCCAGGAGTAATGGTTTAGTGGAGTGCTTCAACAGTGTGTTGGGTAACACTATTCCGTTATCCTGGTCCAGCAATTTATACTGGAGAGTGCAAGTCATGGACATGTTGTGGAGGTTCAGAACCACTCCACATACTGCATCTGGGGGATCTCCATTAGTCTGATGAAAGGTAAAGTACCTTGCACTGTGGTCGGTCCAGCATGGATGTTGAGATCAGTTCATCCTAAAATGGATTATGATGACATTAAGAAGAGAATGCAGAAATATGAGACCCGCCATTAAAGTAGACACAATGACATGGTAAGGAAAAGTGGTAGGAAGTTTGAGAAGGGCAACATTAGGGGCATCAGACACATGGTGCACGGCATTAGACATTAGGCATTATCACATGTATAAATCCCCTCATGTAGTACATTGGGCCTAATCATATTAGGATAGGGCACATTCACCTGCAATGTAAGCATTAGGGCCTTCCAATAGGCATCAAACTCTGAGCATGGGGCAGAATCCTCTCAGCATAGGGCATAACATTAGGCATTAGGTCAGAACACCTGCAATGCAAACATCATGGCATGACATTAGGCAAAATTAGCATGAGGCATCTCAATAGGCATAAAGGTACGAAATATGCACCTTAGGCCTACCCATATGCATTAGGCATCCTTGAGGGCGAAAACATTTCATTATGCATAACCTCTGGCATACCAGCTTGGCAGGAATCATTAGGCCTGACATCCACATAGCAACCCTGAGGGGAAAACACTAGGTAACATTATGGGCATACAGACATTATCTGGAGGGCCCTCAGCAGACCTCTCCCCTTGTAGCGCCCTCCTTGCTATGCAAACAAATGTGCCCCACGTTGCCACTCCCCACTGTCCGTCGGGGCAGTGGCGTAAAATAGTCAGTTCTGGGCACGTTGGAGTCCCCACCCTGGGACTCTGGAAATCAACAAGGAATGATGTGGCCCACAGAAGAATACTGGCCCTGGGGGCGGGCACCGGCAATGTGCCCCGACACACCCCCCAACTCCTCAATGGGCCCCACTCACCAGGACTATTGTACGTGTCCTCCTGCAGGTCCCGCTTTGCTTCTGCACGGCTTACTTCTGCACGCGGGGCTCTCCACGTTCCTCCGGGAGCCGCGCCAACCCCAGCAGCACATCTCCGCTTCCTGGCTTCACCCGGGCCCCCTCCTGGGACCCAGGACTTTAATGGGACGTCCACGACTTGGGGGAGGCGGGTTGGGCGCCCGACTGGCGCCTCTGCATACGCGGCTTCCTCAATGCGGGGTAGGCTCCCGCCGGCAAGTCAGTCTCCTCTGGGTGCCAGACGGCGGGGTTGGCTCCCGCCTGATGGTTGCTGCGCCGGCGTCTCCCCTACCAGTGCGGGGTTCCCACTGCTCACGGGAGCCCCGCTCGGGCTCACTACCACTTCCTGCCTTGACTCCGCCCACACCAGGCAGCTTGCAGGTCTTCCAGGTCGCCGCGGGCAGAGCGGCGGCTCTCCTCTTCTCCTGGCCCCAGGCAGCGGCGGTGATTTATTTCTTGGCGGCAATAGGCGAGGGTGGGCACCCGCTTAATTTATAAGCACGCACAGCGCTGCCATTACGCGGGGTGGGCACCCACTGTAAAAATCAAGCACACCGGCAGAAGAGACACGGGGTAGGCTCCCGCTGTGTCAATTAGGCATCAAAACCTTGGGGTGGGCACCCGCGGTTCAAGTCAGCACACCAAAAACGCCGCAAAACACGGGGTGGGCACCCGTGATAAAAACAAGCACATCTGCGGCGGAAATGCGGTACACACGTGGGGTGGACTGCCGCGTGGAGGCGGACGATGCAGGGTGGGTGCCCGCTCTTTTTAAATAAGCAGTTCTCCCAGACAGCTCTCAACTTCTTAGCGCTACACAGCGCCTTCAGGTCCAGGGCAGCTTCTAGATGTAGCGCTCCCAGGGCGCTAGGTCCCACCAGGAGCTTAAGGGACAGCGGATAGCGCACCTCTGCTGGTAATCACGCAAATAGTCCCACTAAGCGCTAAAGTGCAGGTAGAGCAGCACAGGCACTTCAACTAGGGAAATATAGCGCTCCCGCAGCCCAGCAGGTGTCAGCTCCTCACCTCCTGGGCAGTAAGATAAAGCGCTCTTCTTCTCCAGGCGCTAACCAGTAGGAAGGGCACAGTCGCAGCGCTCACGAGGCGCTGGGTAGTAGAGCAGCAGGCACTACTGGGCAAGGTCAGCAGTCAGTGAGCACTCATCAGGACAGGGCTGTAGGCCCTGTGAACCATCATCCTCTGTAACGTGGCACTCCTCCTGATACAGCAGCCTTCACTCCAGCAGGGGGCTCTCCCTAGCCCTGTGGACAGTAGAGGGGTTACAGTTGGGCACAGGGGCAGGCACACAGGCCCAGGTGGCGGTACCTCCTGGAAGCAGGTCCCCTCTCTCGCAGGTCCACGCTCTGACTGAGCACATGGCAGCCCAGCTCCGCCTACCAGACAGTGCCAGAAGCTTCTAGAAGCGTCTGGGGAAACTGGTTCTAACTGGCCTAGTGGGAGGTGTCCAGCACCCTGGGTTCCAGGCTTCCCTCCAAAAGCTGGGGTTGCTGGGAAATAATAACTAGACTAGTAACCTAGCTCAGTCAGGCGGCACAACCACACAGCCATGGCATCCATTTTAAAAGTAGCATGTTAAAATAGGGAAACTCAGTCTGCGCCCGCCATTGCGCAGTATGCATTATGGCATCACACACCACACATGGCCTATACATTTCTCTACCATGGGGGAGATAAAGGTGCGTACACCATTGCACAGCATTTAACATTGGCATTTAACATGCATTCACATAACATGTGGTTTCTCATAAAAGCAAAAAAATTCAGGGAAAAGGGCCAAGTCCAACACTGTCAGATGGCAAATGGTGGCATTCCAGTAGAGTGTCAGTATGTGGTGCTGCCGAATTGCAAGAATGGTTGAGGTCAGGAACATCTGAGAATGTTGATCATGGGGTTCTGGGTGACAGAGCTTCCATTACTAGGTAACCAAGTACACGTGTGAGTGTAAAGCCCATGTGGATGAAAAATTATGTTCTTCAAAACTCATATTGCACTTAGGTTTTGTTTTTCTACATAGGTGTGCATTTTTTTATTATTTAAAATATTAAGTAAGGTGGATGTGTTATATTTTGATGTACTGGTGCATTTTGCCAGCTGATGTTCCTAGGCAACTGGGCTTCCACTTCTAGGGCCTTATTCATGAGGCCCTTACCCCACCGTTGTGTCACTTTTTGTGACACTGCTGCGGTGTAAAAAATGAGCCACACTGCACCATATTTACAAAGTGAAACAACTAGGCATATGCATCACTTTGTAAACCCCTGCGCTACATTATACATTTCAACAGGAATAATGTATGCAGGGTGGGTGTTCCGTCACAAAACAGACACATAGAAGTGGCGCAGTAAAATCTATGAGATTTCACTGCGATACTTCTACTGCATCAGTGCATCAAATCCTTGCACCTGCTTGAAGCAGACGTAAGGGGTGACGCAGTGCCTTTCACATGGGGCTTGCCCCATGTGACGTGACACCTTGCTGGTGTTGCATCCATTTTGAGATACACTATAGCATTGAGCCATTTTTGCAGCTACAGATACGTCTCTGTAAATCCTTGCGACATGCAGCACTGTACAGTAAATACGGTGCATCCATGGTGTGCAAGGATGGCACTATGGAAAGTGTTGCATTGCTGTTTGCCCGCAGCGATGCAACACTTTTCATAAATGAGGCTCGTAGAATCCAGCATACGGAGTCTTAGAAGCTGGGGCTTGTAGGGGTTGTTGAAGGAGTACCAGCTGGCCAGGGGTCAATCCTTTTATAGTGAGTTGTTAATTAATGCTTTGATCTCATTGGTTATCAGCTTTTCTTTTGAATGTGATTGGTCATTTTACATTTTTTGGCAGTTACCCGGTATGGAAATGATAATTAATGTGCATGGGTGTTTTTTACTGATGATATATTTCTCGATATTTTAATTGTCTGTATTTTGGTGTGTTTTCATTACAGAGATAGTGGTTTTGACATTATGAGCTTCTAATTTTTTTCTATCAATATTATGTTACTATCAACATTCAAATAAACCGTTTTATTGTATTCAATATTTTTTTGTATCCATGGGCCCAATTTAAATTCAATAATGTGGCTCTCGATATTTTGTATTCAATATTTTTCTACCACAATATTATTTTATTCAGTATTAAGGATTACACTCATATTTTTGTAACCAGAGAGGCCAGCCATGGTGTAGTGACATGCAACCTCTTCCTAGCAATGCATTGGGTTTCACATGACCTGATAAGTTCCCTTAAATCAACATGTACCACAGATTTCTAGGGCTGAAGCAATTGTATTAAGGCTATTCCTGGTACCATTTTGTTACACTTGCAATATTTTGCAAACAAGTTAATGCATTTTGCTAAGGCATTTTTGTGTGGACTAAATTACATTCACTTCACTTAACAAAGAGATCACGACCGAAACGCTGAACTTAATATTCGCTTGGAGCCTAAAATGCAGTTAAAACAGAAAATGTAATTATAAATTTGTTCGGATGAAAATGCAAGAGGGAATTTTGCCAACAGCAAAGCTGATTACCTAATTTTCATTTGTTTTGCAAAGGAACATCCACAAATGAACAGAGCTACTTATGGGATTTGCATTTCATAAACAAAGAACTCTACAAAGCATGATATACTTAATGTGTCCTCAATTCGTATTTTAAAGTAATTCTGGTGTCACATTGTTCTTTACCAACATAAGCATCCTGGATTTTTTCACTGGCTTCTCTATTTCAAGGACACAGAAAGGACAACATCCCCCGGATTGGCTCAGCTAATATTTTAGCAACTTTAACAAATTGTTAATGAGCTTGTAGGTTTGACAGATTTAATGGCCTGGGATTGTAGAACTGAAATAATCAGTGTATTCAGAAACACGATATATGTAATATATAGTTTAAGTATTTTTTTTAACAAAATGTAGTGGCAGGAACTGATTTTCAAAAAACGATAAACTGATTAGTCGGACATATATGTGGTGTACAATGAGTGGTAAAAATTGAATAGTGGAACAATGTCAGACCCTTTTTGGTGGGGCAGAGAACAGACAGGTGCTATTAGGCCTCAACCGTGGTGGTTGGGGTAGTTTGTCACTGGTGTCCTGAGGTCCATCCTGTATGTCTCAGCAAACTGGGCCAAGTACAACCCTTTCTGCACTTGGCTCTAGGGGATGTCAGGGCGAGCAATCGCAGGCTTCTCAGGTGGGTAATATGGACCGCAAGAGCTTAGGACTTAAAAAAAGACACTATAACTTTAACATTCTGTCCAGTGCTTGTGTTATGGAAAAAGAAAGTACTTTTTCATTACACAGCAGTACTCAGTACTACACAATTCAATCCAATATAAATGGTGGTACTCCTGATCCTAAATATCTGGTTGGTGCTACAGCCTTTATCCCGTGCTCTCTCCCACCCAGGTGACCCTAGATGAATTTGTCTCCCGGAAAAATTGTGGTAGAAGCTGGCCTGATCTATGAGCATGGCTGCTCTGGATGGCACTTCTGTTTAGACTCTCATCACAGGGTTTTCGTGCTGATCGAGGAGGCGCGAGGAGGGCGCGAGGAGGACACCGGCTGCTTTCAGTGATTCCTGATTCCAGTCCCAGCGCTCTGTTCCCTGTTTACGGCACCCCCCATATTTTACACACAGCGGGGTGTAGGAGCAGGGGTGCCCATTGACCCACCATTGACCCGCCGCCGCTCTTCGGATCTGCAGAAGGCAGGCGGGGTCACCCCTCCTGCGTGGAGGATGGAGGACGTGCATAGTGTGTGGAACCTGTGTGGAGCCTGTATGGAGCCTGTAGGTAGAATCATATCGGGGGCATTTGTAGGCTACCACCAGGAGCCAGGGGGCTGGAGCAAGTCCCCCAGCAGGCAGGCAGGCACTGCTGTGGCAGGCGATCCCACATGGAAGAAGGAGGAGGAAGAAGGCAGTCGTGGTTCACAAGAGAGTCGTAAACTTAGATTATAAGGTTTGGAAAAACCAGTGAACACACCAGCTGAGCTGTTCCTTGCTCCGCATTCAATGCCAATCTCTCAAGAAAAGGAATAACTAACCTGACGTATGGAACGTGTGGAACTGCTTGTGTACATGTTCATTTTCAAAAACCAATGTTGATATATTGATACCTTGATTCCTGTGTCCGGGCTGATATCTGGGGGATCCCTGCAAGCTTCCTGGTGGGACCGAAGTCCCAGGTAGCCCTGACAGTTGCCCTGGCAGTTGTCACCCGCATTTTTTTATTTTTTTCATTTTGAGCACTTCGCCCTGGTGGGACTACAAGTCCCAGGGTGCACCAGTCACTTTCTCTCAGCTGCCGCCGCCACCGCTCACGAGGGGGAGGCATCATCCCGCACTTAAAGCGCTGCCTTGCTCCTCCAGGGCGGGTTGTCGAGACTGTTCGAGGCTGGGCCATACTACTATCATCTATAATCTATCATCTATTTCCATCCGCGGACTGTGGACAGCGGACTCTCAGCGGACTCTCAGTTTTTGAAAGGTATCAAGCCAATAAATTTTTTTTTTTAAATCAGTATCATAGCTTGAAAGGTCTGGCTAGCATGAGTAGGTCCAGGCCTGGAAATGGTCAGGGGGTTGTGGGGGACATTGGCCGCTTTTTTATTAAGGACTGAGTCAGTATTGATGCAACGCATTGAATTAACCGAGAGGAGACTTTCCCTTGAGCCTGCACTAAATACTGACAACAGATCTGACATCACGGGCTTAGCCTCTATTGTTTCTGCCCCCACCTCATGTCTTGCCCTAGAAGCACCTGTAACCCAAAACAACAGTTTAGTCATAATAGATCAAGGCACTGAGAATACAGAAAGCCAAAAAACACGGGACAATGATGATATCTCCAGCCTTCCAACTAAGTCTAAGTCTAATGTGGTTACTCGGGGTCAAAAATCCAATTCTAAAACCAACCATGTGAATAGCTTTGCACCACCTTTAAGGAAAAGAAAGGGTCAAGCTGCGGGTAAACAAAGCCACTGCCACCCAAGCTTCGGAGGAATAAATCCACTGACAAGGAGCTTATCCATGAGTTAAATATATCCAACGCTGAGGCTGTTCCCGGGGTTGCCATTCCCTATAGAGGCTGACTACTGGAAAAAGCTTGAAACTATGGTAACGGTACTTCTAGACCCATTGATTCAAAAGCTGTCGGCTATTGAAATTAGATTGTCGGACCTTGAAAGAACTATGACAAACAGCAACATGATCACAACTATTTGTAATAGGGGGAAGACTAATGTTATTAATAGAAATATGGATAAAAACATAACTGTTAATACTGTTAATAATCAGAACAGTTTGTCATGCACAGGGGAGGAAGGGCTGTCACAGCATAGAGTGGAGGACACTTCATATGAAAGGAATTTAGCCCTCACTCATGCTCGGGTAGTAAATACCCCAAATGGTAACCAGTTAGGGAGTAATCGACTCCATATCCCAAGCCCAATAGGAGGAAAGCAAAAATCTCTTGAGGGTGCACCTACAAACCTCCATCTACCCCCTGAAGCCACCCCCTTTACGGTAATATTAGCCAATGTTCCTCCACTGTTACCAGGTGCTTTTGAGCACTGGTCTTTATTGAGGAATAAATCACTTCATTTCTTGAGGGAGAAGACGGGGATGGATGACTCACTGTTTACAGATTTTGAAATAGTTCGTCGGATTGGGTGGGTTGGGCAATCTACCAAGAAATTTCAGGGAGACTGTGTTGTTCTATCCTTCAGATCCCCAGGATTAGTTAAAACTATATTAGAAAGGTCTAACACCTGGTCCTTGTATCCTAGGGGAATCTCCATCTTACCACTGGGTTTCTTCTATCTGCCACTGAGAGACCTGGGGTCTGTCATAGAAAGAGTGAGATAAAGACAAATTGACCAACATCCTATGTACCCCACATGGTATCATTCAAATCGATATGAGCCATTGAGTGACCTTGGAGATGTAGACTGACTCGCTTCTACCATTAGCGGCCCGCAGAAACTGGAAATGATAAATAGTAACCCTGGGATAGCTTCCGATCTCCTTAATGACCTGATGGATTGTTTACATGTAACCAATCAGGTAGATAATTCTGAACATTCCTTACCTGTAGTTTGTGAGAAGCACAATGTGGAAATGAGTACCTTGTCATTAGAACATCCCGATGTTGACGCTGGTGTGGGTGAAATGGTCATACCCACCCAAAATGCACTGGTTCTAAGAGTGGCTTCATGGAACATTGCGGGTCTTAGATCAAGAATATCAGATGAGGCTTGGCTATCATATGTTAAGATGTTTGACATCATCTGCCTCCAAGAAACTTGGAGTAGGGATGAGGTGGTTATTGATGGTTTCTGCTCAACTGGTGTCCAGGCAATTCCATCTGCGGCAGGGAGGGCAGAGGGTGGTATAGCTATCCTAATCTCTGTAAAATATGGAACGATAAAGATTGAGAATATCATGGACTCCCCTTGGTTTCAGATCATCCTGGTCTCAAACCTAACCGATGTCCCAATTTTACTAATTAATTGGTATCATAACAGTTTTTATCACAATGATAGTGGGGTCAATATTAATTTAAAAGAGTAGATAAATAAGGCCGCAGTAAAATGTTTTCCTGTTTGTATAATTTGGCTGGGGGATTTCAATTGCACCTTATGTCAGTATAGCTCGCACATGGTTTGTGGGGTGCTAGACATTATAAACCAACCACTGCCACATTTTAAACACACTGTCCAGCGTGAGGCTCTAAATGATATCATCGTAACTGACGAATTATGCTTCATTGATACTCTGGTTTGTACTCCACTTAATCAGTATCCAACATTCCAGGGAGGAGGTAGGGCAAGTACTATAGACTTTATATTGATTTCTAGGAAAGTTTCCGAATAAAGGTAGCAAAGGGTAATAGTGATGATCTCCCCTTAAATTATAACTCTAACCAAGGGGTGATATTAAAATGGAGTAAAATAAACCCTGTTGAACTCGAAGAGAACATCGTGCGATCTAATATTGATACGGTTATGATATATCTATCCGATGTCCTTAGTTCGGAGGAGGTCATACAGAGATTTGAAGAAATTTGTAGAGACGTGGCTAGTAATTTGACAAGGTCCATAAAGAGAAAAGAACCACAAATTATAAAATGGTTTAATGCCGCGAGCTCTAAGGCCCAAAAAGATCTCAAAAAAGCCTTGCACATGGTCCCCCGCGATGGGGATTTAATTAGGAAAGCAAGACAAAAACCTATAAATTCGTAATTGGGAAAAGAAAAGAAGAGTTAAGAAGCCTTGCTTGGGATGACCTGGAGAGAGCTGGTGCCCTCAAGGACTCCAGAGGCATCTGGGAGGTCATAAACTGCCCACTCTTTACAGACGAGGTGAGGAACATGGAATCATTAATAACTGAAGATGCATGGGTAGTCCATTTCTCTAATTTTTTTAATCCCAAGGGTGTATCATTGCAAAACCAAAAAGAAGACTTAGCCGTTAATTTTGCAACTGCAAACCAATTGAGTCTTTCCATTACGGTTGGGGGGGTTGAAGCTGCATTGCTGAAGGGCATTTCTGCAAAAGCCCCAGGGCCAGACGGTGTCCCTCTAGATATGTTTAAAGGTAATCCCCTAATATGGGCACCGTTGCTGGCAAATGTTTTTAGATCGGTAATAGTGGGCCGCATCCCTGATTCTTGGAAAGAAGCCGTGGTGGTCCCAATATACAAGAAAGGCAGTAGGAATGATCCCACTTGTTACAGGCCTATCTCCCTAATTGACGCAACATGTAAAGTCTTGGGGAGGGTAATTCTTGCCCATCTTGAGCTGTGGGTGAATGAGTCTGGCCTGATATCCCATTCACAATACGGTTTCCGAAAGGGGATGGGTACGAATGAACAATGCTTCAATTTGACCTTAGTTATGGGTAAGTACATGAAGGCCAAGCGAGGATCAATCCACTTGGCCTTCATAGACTTATCCAGTGCATTTGACACAGTTAATAGGGGGAAGCTGTGGTTACTCATGGAAAAGATGGGCTTTGAAGAGGCACTTTTTACCCTCCTACGTAGGATGCATTCATCTACCTCTGTTTCCATACGTTATGGACCAGGAGGAGAAAATCTAGGTCCATCGCATCCACAGAGGGCGTACGTCAGGGATGCATTTTGACCCCCTTTTTAATTCTTTTATACACAAATGGGGTGGAGAAATTCCTAATAGAGCAGCACTTGGATTACCCGGCTGTAGGAGGAAATCCGGTTCCCCTGTTAGCATACGCGGATGGCACCGTATTGATGACCTTGATGGCCAATAGTCTACAAAAAGCCCTGATTGCTTTTATTGATTTTATGACGGAGTTGGATCTTAAGGTCAATTTTAATAATTCTTTTATTATGGTCTGTGGCCCGAAAAACACAAAAACGAGGAAATTTGTGGTAAACAGTAGAAACATTGAAAAGGTCCCTTCTTTCACATATTTAGGGAATGTTTATAACAACAAATTAAACTGGGACAATTCAATTGCGACTAGGGCCCAACAGACCAACAGAATCATAGAGGGCCTGTTTCGCTTTGCGTCAAAATTGGGTCATAGGCCAGTGGCAGAAATTCTTACCTTATATAAATCAAAGTGCCGGTCAGTCACAACCTATGGGGCAGGAGTATGGGGAAGTCAAAAAACGAGTCAATTGCAAATTTTGAAAAATAAATTCATAAAAAGATTGCTGATGGTTCTCACCAGCTCTGCTACAAAATGTTGCCATTCAGAGCTGGGATTGGATTTTGTTGAAGATAGAGTCAAAATCGCGCCCTGATTTTATGGAGGAAAGTGTGGTCATCGGAAGAGTTATCATTTACCAGAGCGATCATAAGGGATTGTCAAAGTTTAGAAAATGTTTAGTCTATTCCCTGGCTCTGTTATGTCAAAAATGTTTTAACTAAGATTGGCTTAGGAAATATTTTTGAAAATCCGGATGGCACACCATCTAATATAAAATTAATGATTAAAAATGCCTATTATAATGAGTTAGTTATACCTAACCTGGATGATGAGACCCCATTCTATGGGTCGCTAAAAATCCAACAATTATATTTATCTTTTAGTACCCATACACACTCCCGCTTCCTTCTGACGAGGTTTCGTCTCTGCACATTGCACTTTCTAGCGGATTTTCCTATCCAGGCGAGTTGGTGTGAGAGACTGACTCCCTGTCCATGCAATAATTCAGCCGAACAAAGCACAATGCACTTTATGCTGTTTTGCACTTTATATAAAGATGTAGGCCCATTCTGAGGGAAATTGCCCCTTGTTCATACTTGGACGGTTTTAATCATTTACGATCTCTGTCCAATTCAGTCATTTGTTGCGCTGTGTAATTTTAATTAGAACTGCTTTGTGAATCAGGAAAAGATATGAATTGTGATAGGGAAATCGGGGAATAGGGCTTTAAGTAATTTTAAGCTATTTATTTATTCAGAAATTGGCAGCCTACAGAAAACCTTGTTTTGAAACTATATTTGCTGTTTGGTTACATTAAGTTCTTGTAACATGTAATATGGAATAATTTTTATGCATTGTATATATTTTATTACTGTAATCAGGTGCTTTTATGATTCGTAAGAATCGAATAAAGTTTTTCGAATGAATGAATGACTCTCATCACAGAAGTTGTGGCCCGACTCAAGCAGACGACACGTTGAGGTGGATGCAGCCCACCTCCGACTGATATGCAGATCTTGGTAGACTTTCACAGTTCTCACAGGGAACCACAGAGAGGCTAGGAGACCCTTTGCAGCATTGTTGGCTCCTGACTCTGATCTCTCAAGCACTATGCTTTGTGTGGTTGTTCCTCAGGCCACAAACCCACTAGGCTTCTCCTCCTGGGCAGTCCTTCCTTTTGCATGGGCAGGTAGGTGCTTCCCACTCTCAGCAGGCAGCTATCTACAAACTAGACATTCCCTCAGCGCCTCCTGCAGAAAGTGCAGACTTCAAGTTTGTCCCCTCACCTCTGGGAGACTGGAAGTCCAGCAAATGCCAGCTCTGGTTGCTTCATCCTCAGATTCCTCCTCATTGGGATACTACCATTGGCACATGATGGGCTCCCATGGGGCTGCTTGAGAGGTATGTGGTTTATGTGTGCTATGTGAATCACCACCAAAGAGTTAATAGGTAACTCAGCAGATTTGTCAGAATATGTTAACATACCTCCCATAGGGTGGAAGTCTAATGAGAAGAGACCATAATATACACATGTGTAAGGGATGGTAATTTCCTATCAAAATTGTGATCCTAACTTCCCTTTGTCAAGCAGCCCCAGCATATCCTCTCAAACAGAAATATGTTCAGTGTGTTAAGTGCAACCTAACACAGCCAGACACTGTATTGTGTTGCTGTGCATATACAGCTCCTTGCATCTGGACCTGGCCAATTGTAAGTCACGTCAGGTAGACCAGTCCAAATAGCAAGTTAAGGAGGAATGTCCTTACTTTTCTTTCCCTTCACCACATTTTTGACAACTGTTATGAGAGAGAGAGTGGGACTGATATGTGCAGGTACTATTCCTGATAAATGTCCCTTGCTGTTCAAAGCCTCGAACGGTTACACTATTTTGTCACCCTAAATTTCATAGGTACAAGAAAGAATGAACCCAGAGATGTTTCTACTGTTTTCACGCACGCCCATAACACAGGTTATAGACCCCTAGGCTATGGAGTTTCTGAGCCTTTGTTTTTCTGGGTTGCTTATGGTTACTAGGAACCCTGGTTTATTATAACTAGAAATCAGACTTCCATTAAATGATAAGTGTTTGCTATTTCAAAAATGAAAAAAAACAATTGAAATGACAAGGTAATAATGAAAGTCAGGGAAAATGTATGTTTTGCTACCATCTTGCTTCAAGGACTTGTATTGTTTGTGCCACTTGATTGTATAGTGATACTCTTGACAAAACCAGTATACCTGACTTTCCATGAATTTAAAACAAGTTTGTAAGGTGCATGTTGTGATATTGTCTTTTTAGCGGTTAGGATCTGCTTGTACACAAATTGGTAATGGTGTCTCTGTCTTAGGAAGTCTACTCTGTAATTGCGGAGTTATGAGGTAACTTGTTGTACACTTTCTGTAGTTGGGGAGGTCCTTTAGAGGGTTCCATAGGCATTCCCACCTTCTAATCTGTGCATATTTGTAATTTTGTTTATAATATTTTTGTGCGATGAAGTGTATTTCCTTTTTAAATGAAAAACTCTGAATGGACAACAATGTATTAAGTGTTGTTGGTTGTATTGCTGAGAGGAGTTGTTTGTTGTGTTGCTGAGAGGAGTTGCTAAAAGGAGAATTTTGTTCACCGTTTGGGGGTCTTCAGTGAGTGGTCACCAGTACACTTCTGACCTAGATTTTACATAGGTGAGCAGTATATAAGTAATCATATTAAGTCCAGTGTGCTTTGGAGTTACTAGAACAGCCTGGTTCCTTAATCAGACACCAGGTGAATGTTCTGATCACTCTAGCAAGCATAAGAAAATGATCATGTTATCCTTGTGGGGGTATATCGCCACCTGGAGGGTTTAAGAGTTTAACACCTACCCTCAGGACAATTTCTTTTATATACATGAGTCCTTTAAGTCTTCACCTCCAGTGCACCATTAACATATGACACCATTCAGAGTCCCTGAGAACCTGTGAGATTATTTCTTCAATGGTGATATATTTATCCTCACTACCACTATACATGAGGACAAACCTTTTCTAAATGTAGGCATCCAAGATTCCTCTTGAACCTATAAAGTGGTACTCCAGCCCCTCTTCCGCTTGAGAAACTCTCATCCATCACATTGTCACAATCTGACATTCTGTCTACCTGCTGTTATTCAGTTCTCACCTCAGCACCATGGAGACGTAAAAGTTGGCTCTATCAGATCAGATCATGAGCCCAGGGGTAGGGGGATCTCACTCAGGCTAACCATCAAAAGGGTCCAGGGTAGTGTTATGAGGCAAGTGCTATCCTGGCATTTACATCAAAGAAGGTGCTCCATAATTTGGCCCCTCTGAGCCTTAACTGTCACACAATCATGTGCACTCAGACACATTTGCGCACACAAAGGCACACAATCATGCATGCATGCACAATCTCAGTGGTGTAGCAAAGGGGAGACGGGGGGCGCTTTGCCCCAGACGGCACAAGTTTTAGTGTTAGCGGCCTCCCCCCCACTCTTGCCTGCAGCCGTCGTGGGGGGAAAGAACAGGAATCGCCAGCAAACCACCCGCTCTTAAATGCAGGCAGAAAACTCAGCTTGCTACGCCACTGCATACGCTGACACACAGGTACACACTCAAGCATACACACACACTTCTAACTTTGTGTCAGACACAGACTTCCAAGGTGATTTCACAGCCATTACCCTGCACAGACTACAGCCCTCATTTATGAGAACTGATGCATTGCTGTGTTAAGACAGCGATGCGTAAGAAAAACTTGCACTGCGATACCCCATTTTCCAACACCTTGTATTTACAGTATGGTGCACCATGTCTTAAGGTCCAAAAGTTCCTAAAAAAAATGGGATGGCTTCCGCAGATAAAACTGAAGCATGTGCAGCAAAAGGGATGCTATGCTGTTTTATGGCACATAAACCAATGCAAATCACCCTAGCGTCACATTGAAGTTTGTCATGTGTCAGAAATCACTGAAAAAGTGACACATTTGAAGAAAAAACATTTCCTCATACCTCAAAAGGGAGAGTTGGAGCAGGCAGCTGCAGCCAGGGCAACAACCCCAACAACCCCAGCACCAGCCGTGTTGTCGAGACAGACCGCCAGGGGCAGAAGAAGAGTAATTTTAGTGATGAGGAGAATCAGATTCTGATAACAGAGATGACAAAGTATGATCATCAACTCTTGTCATCTCCAAATTAGCATTAGGGAAGAAAGAGGCTATTTGGCAGTCCATAGTGGACAAGATAAACAGTGTTGGGCAAGCTAAAAGGACAGTGCCAGAGTGCAAGAAGACCTGGAATGATTATAAGCGTAGGACAAAAGAGAAATTGGTCAACAATCTGAAGGCAGCAATGAAGACCCGAGGAGGAGGACCTGAGGTCCAGTAGGAGCTGATGTCCTTGGAGGAGCAGGTGGCAGTAGTGATCCCAGCAGAGTTGGCAGCAAGAGTTCCTGGACAGGACAGTGCTGGCAATGAGAACCAACAGGACCAAGGTTAGTGGCAGCAGGGGACAATAGGACCAAAGATGTCATGCTCTGCAGCGCAGCAAGCTACGTTCCTAAGCTGCACTGCACTGAGTGTGAGGGAAATGGAAGGAATTGCTCACATGACCAGTCATACATCCTAGAAATGTAAGTCAAACTGCCCAGTCACATGTTGGACAGCCCAGTCCAGTTCCATTAAGTGTGTCCAGTCCATGTGTGATGTGCAGCACCAGTCCAGGTTCACCTTTGTTTCCTGGGACTTGTAGTGTAATGTTTAATATTAGTGACCAGGACAGCAAGTCCCACAATACAAACTAAAAAACTGAGACTGGAAACCCCACATCAATCCTGGACACTGGAATCCTGCCCACCCTGACATTGACAATGCATGCCCCCTAGCACCATGAGGCTAGTGTGTCTGCAATGGAATGAAAGGGGTTGTCAGAAGATGAACTCCTCACCTGAGAGGGGGGTCAGGTGTGGGGCATGTGAATTATCACCACAAAGGAACATGCGAAGAGCCACGTATATAGTCACTAGCATGAAACTACATTGCACGCAGCAGTCCCAATGTGCTGGGTGAGAGCCCACAGGTGTTGCCTGCCATGGTAGAGACCACCCTAACTCCTGTCAAGTACAAATTCATGCTGGGGGTGGAGGTAAATGCACGGGATGCACATCAGAGAAGAATGCTTGTTTGATCAGAGAATAGATGGTGTGTGAGGCCAGTGGGCCCCTCGTAATGAAGTGCAATGTAGGTGTAGCTGAGCACATTGAACTGGCACTGTGTCTGAATGGGGAGACATTGCATAGCAAGGAGGTGAGAAGTGATGTGTGTAGTGCAATGTAGCCAGAGAAATACACATGCACTGCTGTGTCTGATAGTATCACTACAAATCTGCATAGGAAAAGCCCAGCGGGCAACACAGTACTTCATACTAACAGCAACCACCCCAAATCCCTCATACAGAGCATCCCTCATGGAGAGCTATTATGTGCTAGACATAATTGCAGTACTGAGGATGGATTTCTGTAAAAAAGTCCTATCATGCTCCAAAGATTCAGAGAGAGTGAGGTTACTCAGAACACAAACTGCAAAGCAGTATAATAAATATATTTAAAAAACATACAATAACAACTGCACGCAACGCAAAAATAAAAAAACTTAGTAAAATGTACAAATCTCCCTCCAATAAATATAATAGTTGGGAAAATATTTATTTATAGATAGGTTTTATTTACTACAGCCATTTGAGCGACTACATCTGAAGGGAAACTGTTGCAGTACAGAAGGGTAAAATGTATTACTCCCGCCCCGACCAAAACAACAGTAGGGAAAGTGTTGGATTGCGGAACAGGAAAATGTACTATTCCCACTCTACTGAGGGGCCGATTCCTATTCGGGTCGGAAAGCTCTCCAACCGAGCTGGATCCCTCGGGCGTCCTGCAGTCCGACCGAGGGAGTACGATGCGGCCATATGCTGCTGGACTCAGTTCGGTCGGACTCCCATAGAAGTCAATGGGAGCCGGTCGTACGATCCGTACATGGGCTCCCATTGACTGAATGGGTACGTCTCGCGCAAGGGCACCCCCTACAGTGGGTACGCGTCAGTGCCATCCTCACCGTACATGCCTGTGTTGGGGGGACCCTTGGGTCTCCCCCTGTGTCTGAGTCGTAGGGCCGCGGGTGACAGGGGGTCCGACGCGGACCCCCGAAGGCGCGCACAGGCTGTCTGACGCGTGCATCGTACTGGCTCGGTCATAAACCGCATCCATTGCACGCCACGGTTAGCTTACGACCGAGACGTACGGAGCGGTTCGGACCTAGAAACGACTCGGTCGGTGAATTTCATGTAGCTCACATCGTACTTGCTCACTTGTACAGAAGTATGAGTCGGGCGGAAAACACGTGTACGGTTCGTAGTTTTTCCGGCCGGATCGCGTTCAGTGCCCTTCCGACCCAGATCGGAATCGGCTCCTGGGTACCACAGTTGGGGAAGGTTTGGATAGCGGAGTGGTAAAATTTACCATTCTCACTCCAGACACTACAACAGTAGGGAAAGTGTTGGATTATAGAGGGGTTACATTTACTATTTCCAGTCCAGCTAGTACAACAGTAGCAACGTGTTGGATAGCGGAGGGGTAACATTTACTATTCACACTCCAGTCAGTACAACAGTAGGGAAAGTGTTGGATATTGAAGGGATAACATTTACTATTCCCACTCCAGCAAGTACAATAGTAGAGAAAGTGTTGGATTGCGGAGTTGTAAAATTAACTATTCCCACTCCAATTAGAACAACAACAAAAAGCAACTAAAATATCTTAAACAAATTAAAATTACTTAAAAAGAAATTAAATTAAAAAACGATTAATATATTGAAAAAAATACAAATGTATTTAATTAAAAAAGGTTTTTTAATTGAAAACATAATTCTGTGTTAAATACAGAACACAAATGTCTACACGTTCTTATAAATAAAATTCATAAATAACTTTCATACACAAAGTTTTTATTTTAATTTAAATTTAACTTACTTACTTACCACCATATAACCGCACAAAATTCTCAACCTACACCAAAAAACCTACTTTGGTACACATTTTTGATACACTATTAATACAAATATTTAACAAAAAATAATTATCATTAATTAAATATTAATTATTAATGTATTATGATTGATGTACTTGCCACAATATACCCTCACAAAACACATAACACACTCATAAAATGTATTAAAAATTATTTACACAATTACCAGATTTATTATCAAATTATTAGCTAATAATACAAAAAATAATATTCATTACTTTATATTAATTTACTTCCCAACCCATACCCCTACAAAATTCACAACCTACATATGCAATCTAAAACAATTAATTTAATACAATTAACATAATAAATGATCAATTAAATGGATATTATTTATTAAAAACTGAATATAATTTCATTAAAATTAAATAACTTCCCTACCTTAACCCCTATTAACCCCAGAACCCACAACAAAAATCAAACAAAAAAATGTATTACATAATTAAAACTATTAATTGCCAATTAAATAATTTATAGTATTTAACAACTAATTATTGATTAATTTTCACCCCACCCTTTACCCCATAAACCCCACAACCCACACCTATAAAAATTAATTAAACAATGAAAGATAATTATCAATTAATTGTAATGACTAAATAATTATTAATTAATAAGGAATAAATTACTTCCTATCCTTTTACCCGTATAACCCCACAACCCACACCCCAAAAAATTACACAATTAAGATATATATTTTTTAATTAATTAATTCATAGTACTCAACAATCAAATAATAATTAATAAAAAAATTAATTACTTACCACCCGTCACCTCTATAAACCCTACAACCCGCACATACAATTTACTGTACAAAATATAATACCACAGTTAGCATAATTAAAGATCAATTAATAAATCATTTTAAATAAAAAATAATCATACATTTGTTATAATTAAATTACTTCCCACCCTATGGTCCTATAAAACCCAACAACCCGCTACGGAACTAATCAACACAAAATGTAATTAAACTAAATATAATACCTAATAAAAACTCAACAAATATATTAAAAAACAGAAACAATAATTATAGAAAAAATTACATCATCTATATATTTAAAATACAATATTAATCAATATCACTTAACTTCAAATCGATATCCTTGACATCGATAATCTTGATATTGATATTTCCATGGCACAATATTTATACCCGATATTCTTGTACATCGATATTTTCAACTCAATATTTTGTCTGAATACCCAATACGGCTGCAGGCAGGGGAGAAGGAAGCTGGACCACTGTATTAACCTGCATCTGATTATGGGTAAATACACAATCGGCAAGGGTTTTTTTATGGTTTTTATGGATCTTACCTCGGCCTTCGACCGGGTAAACAAATTCCATCTTTGACCCCTTCTCATAGATCTGGGCATAGAGGCTGAGTTAGTGACCTTCCTATATAGGGGCCGATTCCGATCCGGGTCGGAAAGCTCTCAGAACGAGCCGGATCCGGAGTGTTTTCCAACCGAGCCGGAGTCCTGCAGTCCGACCGAGCGAGTACGATGCGGCCGTATGCTGCTGGACTCTGTTCCGTCGGACTCTCATAGAAGTCAATGGGAGGCGGTCGTACGACGCGTACATGGGCTCCCATTGACTGAATGGGTACGTCTCGCACAAGGGTGCCCCCTACAGTGAGTATGCATCGGTGCCATCCGCACCGTACATACCTTGGGTCTCCCCCTGTGTCTGAGTCGTAGAGCTGCGGGTGACAGGGGTCCGACGCGGACCCCAAAGGCAACTTCCCGGATGATTTGTGAGCCGGACACTGTCTGACGCGTACATCGTACTGGCTCGGTCGTAAATCGCATCCATTGCACGCCACGGTTAGCTTACGGCCGAGACGTACGGAGCGGTTCGGACCCGGAAACGACTCGGTCGGTGAATTTCACGTAGCTCGCATCGTACTTGCTCGCTCGTACAGCTGTACAAGTCAGGCGAAAAACTCGCGTACGGCTCGTAGTTTTTCCGGCCGGATTGCGTTCGGTGCCCTTCGGACCCGGATCGGAATCGCCCCCATAGTCTCCATTCCAACGTCTCTGCCTCTGTGAGTTACGATGAGGACAGTAGCGAGTCTGCATCTTGGGAGGGCCAAAGGGGGGTAAGACTGGGGTGCATTTTTGCACCCCTGTAATTTATTTTAAATTTGGGTTTCTCTGTGCTTTTACGTTCAAACTATCATACTTTTTACGGTTTTGATGCGTTTATGTGTAGGTTTAGCATTGTATTTAGATAGCTTTGTTTTTAGTCATCTTCCATCCAAGGAGTGGGTGTCACGTGGATATACAAGGGCCAGTTAAGA
The DNA here is from genome assembly GCF_964204655.1 of Triturus cristatus. Classification (NCBI taxonomy): domain Eukaryota; kingdom Metazoa; phylum Chordata; class Amphibia; order Caudata; family Salamandridae; genus Triturus; species Triturus cristatus. The sequence goes on from NC_140590.1 coordinate 1,580,050,731, forward strand.
TTCTACATGCTCACGCTCTTAAGTCGACGTCGCTCCTTGAATACGATGACATTTGACACACATTCATCTGCGCGCTCATACAGGATATAATTCCATGTACTTATTTTTGCTTCTATTTCCACTTCATAGGTACTCTATTGAAATACCTTTGAACATTCTGTAAAAAGTTCATCATGCAAGATGTTATTCGTTTTGGGCACTTGGCAACAGAGCTATCACAATAGAATAAAGAAATTGTGGCCTGACTTGGGCTTCGGCATGGTAATATTATATATACAACATCAATCCTTTGTTTAGACAGAGGAGCATTTTTCTGGTACTGAGAGGTCAACCCATGATGGAATTCCAGCCCAGCTGATCCCTGTTTACCTCATGTGAGGGATGCCAACCAAGAAGGACAGCTTGATGACACTTACCCACGGGTAACGGGGAGTTAGATCACCCTACTGGGATTTGGCAGATTTACCCACACTATACATGTTGCATTAGGAAGCGCTAAGTAGGAGTACAATATATTACAGTACTTATATGGCAGCATATAAGTTCTGTTATCCCAAAATGGATGAACTGTTTATCTTTTTCATCATTCTCGTAATACTAATCACACTCCTCTGTATCCTTCTATTCATTATTGCAAAACACTTATTTTACTCAAGAATCACAGTGCATCAATAAATATTGAAAAGCTTTACTGTGCGTTTACCCTGTATCTCGTTGGGTATGCATAAGTAACTAAACAAAAGGGTTCCAGATCTTTACCATGATTTCCTTGGGGAGTCAGGGATGTCATGTTCTGAGGTTGCACATCAATTTTTTCCCCTGTAAGGTTAGAGGTAGAAATGGGGCACTGTGAGCAAGCAGGACTTAGGCCAACATATCCTGACGGTGTGCGTGGTGTCAGTCTTGCAAAGTTCTGTTAGTAATGTTGCCCAACAAACGCACAGTTTTACTTGGGGAAGTATAAGTTGTAAGACAGGCCTTTGTCAATGAAACATGTCACTCATTATCTCTGATTGAATCAGCTCCAACATTACTTATAGCCAATTACTGACAAGCTGCTTGATAACACATTGTTGAGACACACTATAATGTGTTGCTATTCTCAGGTATTTTAATTGGTAATTAGTGTGGTACACTCTGCTACTGCACAAGAAATCAAGAGGGGTAGATGTGCAGCTCAGCACTGCTCAAGTGCAAGGGGAGAGTAATGATCATTTTGGAATAGCAAATGTGTTATGCCTTGCCTGTACCTTTGATGCGGGACGCTGCCTCACATTGGATTTCGGTATATGTGCAATTTATAGGTGAGAAGCATGGCCCCATGTTCCTCAACAGGTCTGATGACATGATTATTACAATTTGAGGACTACATCTATTTGACAAGATGAGGGTGTATTTTTGCTTACTGGGACTGTGACACAAAAGCCATCACAAATTATGGCTTTAAACATTTATTTCCATGTTCAACCTCCTATTATGTTCAAGAATTCTGCCCATCAAAGTATATGTACTTTAAGAGCAGAAATTCTCCACAATGTGGGTGTGTCGCCATTTCCAGCCGCTGTATTTTGGATCTCTCCTCCATCCTCATCCTCCTCCATTGGGTCCTGCTCATCTTGATCCACATCCCACGGTATATTTGTCTGTATACAGATGTTGTGAAGAATGCCACATACTAGGATGATCATGCAGACCATAGGGGGTGAGTGTAGCAACCTTCCTCCTGAATTGATCAGACATCTGAACTATGACTTAAGCACACCAAATGTTCTCTCCACAATGACCAGTGCCTGGCTGTAGGGTCAGTCTGAGTCAGTGTTGGGGCGCATTGGCTGCAGACAATATCCTTGATCAGCTGCAAGTTAAACAGAATTTACAACTGTCAACGCTTTCGATCACTTTAACAGCTATATTCCTGCCCATGTGTGTAATGTGTACTGATTGACTCATACACATTTCTGATGGTATTTCAAAACATGTTTTACTTATACAGTTGGCCACAGGTTTACACGTCTCTTCCAGTTCTCTGTGTAATAGCAAATGATGAGCAAGGCATGATACATTGTACACTTCTACATTCTGACTTTCATGTTTATCCAGTTGCTTACTGTGAATTATATTTAAAGATATTCCTCCTCACTCTATATTAAGTGCCCTCACTACATGTTTTAAGTGACAGATTATTGATCAGATGTGTGTTTAGGTGGGCCTCCCTAGGAAGGTTGTGAGATAGCCTCCATATTTGACACTTACATATACACATGTCCATGTTTACCCACAGATTTTGTTTGTGGCCTTCATGACATTAGCACTGCCATTTTATAGTTCACTTCCTTTAACATGGGATTTTGGTGCATACACTTGGTGCAGTTCAAACATGTCACATGGATTGGTACGTGACTTCTTGTCAGCGATCAAATATTGTTTTGACAAATAAGTTGTCATGCTGCACATGGACTGACACATTATGTATAGCAATGTGGGCCATCTTTATGTCGCACACTCTGATGTTGCTACAAGGAGCTGTCGGCTCACATTTTAGACAAAAGACATTGGTTTGTCACATGTATGTCAATTAATTCTACGCCTTTATATTTTTACTCATTACTGTTGCTAATGTATATTGAGATTGTTAACCCGAGCACACTGTGGTGACTTGTCCATGTTGGAATGTAGTATATGTTGATGACTGATGTATGACGTGCTTGGGTGCATTGAGTTTGCCTTAGTCAGTTTGACTTTGCTGGATTTATATGCTTTTCCTTTGAGCTACTTAGTACGCAGAACAGGTGAACCATCACATTGGTTATGTCAGTCAATGCAACCATCAACCTTTGTGTATGTGTGCGCATAGACTGTCTGTATTGCTGAGACATATGTCTGTTTTGTACTGTTGGTGTTGCAATGTTATCCATCTTTGTCACTTACACAGGTATGGGGCCTACAGTGACATGGGAATGCCACACATTGCCTTTCCTCATACTTAATCCTATGTTGGCCCAAGAATTTCTTTTTACATAGATTTATACTACCATTTGTGACACACTTGCTCATGTCCACATAACTTGTTTTCACACCACTAACCTTGTTGACCTTTGACTGATACCAAGAGTAGGTACACCATTGAGGAGACACTATTTTCAGACTTGTCTCTTGTATTGCCTTTGTACTCATGTTCGCTTGTCTGTCATGCCATATAGTTTCATTGTTAATTGGTTTCCCAGTGCATTTGCAGTAGTTCCATCCATCCACACAGAGTGAAATTAAGAATTGCTAATCACTGATGTGCTGTTGCTACTGCCATTGAGAAATTATTGCCTGCATGAGAAATTGGGACAGCATTGTGTACACGTTGCAGTACATTGCTACCATTATGTGCGCATGACACAGTGGCCAAGATATTTGGCTCAGTGGCACTGTGCAGTGCAGCAAGTGACCTGTCTGCACTACACTGCGTCATTGAGAAGGGGCTGTAGTGCACAGTATTTAGGCCGTACTTTGCTTTCCTCATATTTCAGCCTACACTGGCACTCAAAATGCACCTAGCTCAAACACAGGCATGTGCGCAGCATGGGCCAGGTGCCTGCATTGCATATGGATTTTTTTTTTTGCAGGAGGGGTCACATACCTGCACATGATTTGGCCTCAGAGTCCTGTTTGTCTATGTATGTGTGCCACAGAATGCAGAACACATTGGAAGCGGGAGTGACGTGTATGACTTCAATTGTTTTTCCTTGTTACACAACACCTAGGGAGACCAATTGATTTGACACATTTCTATGTTTACCTGGTGTGGGATACATGACATACCTCATGAGCTACTGGAGTTGCATGGAGACACCCCCACACCACCCATGGTATACCTCTCTTGCACACAGTGATGGTATACTGCAATTTGCCCAGTGTTGCATTGTTCTGTACCTTTACACCATTCAAAGGGACACAAAGTGGCTTAACGTGTGCAACTTGGGGTTTTCATTACATGTGTACCATGATGCATTGTGTATGTATGAGACACACTCCTCATACATATGGCCCTATCTCTATCAACAGACACAGAGATGACTATTATCTCATCCATTACTTACTGTTAGTAGGTCTGTAATGTACTTCAGATTTGCTTACCAACAAGTAGTCCTAATCCATATCGGCCATTCTGGAAGCGGTCATTGATGATGGAGTGCCTGAAGATGTAGGCATCATGGGCACTCACTCTGTATTTTGTCAGCATATTTGTAAACATCCTCAATGGTCCACGATGGCCTGGATGTTGATGGAGTACATGTGCTTCCAGTTCCTGTGCAGATGTAATGTTGCTGCAAGGGGGACCACTTGCACATGTGACAATCCATGGCACCCAGCACATGTGGAAATCCGGCAATTGCATAGAAGCCTTGCTTGGTGTCCAGCTGCTGTTGTTGTGTGTTGGGGTAGAGGAGATACTGGGGTGTGAGACAGATGACAACATCCAGGACAGAGGGTAGGAATGCAAAAACAGATGGCTTAGATATTCCTGCCACTCTAGCTGTTGTGATCTGGAATGAATCTGGAAATCCAGCATGTGGAGGGCAGACATCAGCTTGACCTGCGGTGGGATGTTGGTAGCCCTGACAGTTGGTGGCTGGAGCCTTGGCGCTATCTAGTTCAGCAGTTCTGTTATGGAATCCCTCCTGACTCGGTTGCATGTGATGATCTCATCCTCCTTGAGGTCAATGACTGTAGTCCAATGGTGAAAAATGTGCTCATTTTTCTGCTCTGCCTACGAACTGGGGGTGGTGTTGGTGGGCCCCTCGAAACTCCTAACTGCAAAATGATCACCTCCATGGCGTAGTTGAGCTTGCAAAAGTGTTTTGTGTGGTTTATGCATCAATTCCTACACCTGGGTTGCCGAGGTGCAAGAATTTTGATGCAGTTCAGGCTCTGCACGCTGCTTGCCGATAATGTGTCACATATTGTCAAAACCATAAATATCACTGCGTCGGTTTTACACTTGATTTCATGAGGGAACACCTACCTTGAATATATTATTCTCTGTGCTACAGTTCGGGCGCTGGTCATTTATGGTGCATGTCTGCCACAACAGACACATTTGGCTACATGCATGAATTTGTAAATATGGAGTACTGCCTGTGCCACTGTCGTGTCAAAATTAGTAACGCAACAGTGGCGCAGGCCTTTCACTAATAAGCCCCTAGTGCTGTAAATTTCACTTACATAAAACGTACAGTAACCTGATTCAAAAACCATATCCAAGCAAAGAGAAAATAAAGTCACAATCCAAAGCAACCTAACCTTGACTTGTCAGGCGGTGTCTAAATAGAGAAATCCTGAATAAACAACTGTGGGTTACAAATCACCTCCTCTTCAGCTCCTCTGTAAGCACTTTCAACAGCTGGTAATTATTATGGGGGTGAAATAAGAAACCCTGCTGCAAAACTGCTTTTGGGCATAAATATAAATTTCTTTTGCTGTTCTTCCTCTGTTTTTTTTTTAAGTAATGGATTGAAAGGCTCATCCTGTGCAGAACTAGGGAAATCAAATGAAAGAATAACACTTTCTTAAAAAAACACCCTGAAATTTCTTTAAATGAATGGCAACCACACAAACCTTCACAATAAAATCACACAATATGTGGTATTTAAAGAAAAAATTATCTACAACTCCAGTGTATCAGGGAGCATCTGCTAGTTCAGAAATGTACGACATCAGGCAGTACTCAAGCATTACCCGCCTTCCCCTTAATGCCAAAGAGTTCGCAATTGATGGTACAACCTGGTATTCTTTAGTCACAGAAACCTTATACCCTATGTATATAGTCTGTTGTAGTTTTACCCAATATAAATCAATGGTGCATCTTGTTTTCAATAAATGATGGATAATTAAAAAAAAGCTCATGCTTTGGCTGAACCCAGACCTTCGCGTTCATTTTCTCTCATTACTTATTACTGGCATTTGAGATCTAAGCAGCAGTGTAAACAAGATCACAGCCAAATGCCTATTGCTGATTCCCAGAAACCACAACAAGCAAAACATCTCTTGTGCCAGCAGAATTATCTTAAATGTACAAGATTCGTTTGCTCTTAAAAGGAAAACAGCTCAACAATGTTCGATGTGTTTTGATGGCGTTTTATTGACAGAGTATTGGCTCTTGTTAGAGCACACAGTAAAAGCACAAGGTCACACAATAAAATAGAATATGGTTCTGCATATATTTTCATAATGGCCTAATCAGCTCTTCAGGGGGCCTTTAGCTATTGATATATTAGATGGAACCATTAGCAGGAATCTGTCATATATCTGGTGCAGCCGTGAAACATGTAGGTTAGAGTGGTGGGGCGTGGGTATGGGTTGGGGGGATTTTGACAGACAACGATGAGGGAAAATCCGTTATTTATTTATTTTCCCCTCGTCATCTACTGCCAAAATACCCTCCAACCTGGCCTCACTGCCCCACCGCTCTTACCTGCACGGGCAACGGCTGATCTGGTGACACCTGGATCAGCGGCTATGATTCACACTGACCCAGGCCAGGTAAGCTACAGCGTGCTTGAGTGACTGGATCCACCTCCAATTAAAATGTTGATTCAATGAGTATATGAGAAAACTTCACTTGCATCTTCATTACCTAATTGCTGCATTTCTAAAGCACTTGCATTTAGCTTCAGAAGTCGAAAAAAGCTATTAGCAAGTGAAGAGAACCTAAATGTCCCTCCCTTCTTGCAGCAACAGCATGGTTGGGTTCGATTTAAGAAGAAAAAATTGAATAACGGGAGGCTAAATGCCCATGACCTGAGGGACGAGACAGTTGCCCAAGAACTCCAAGTGGACTCTGAGCTATATTTTAAGGAAAAAGAAAGCTCGGCGAGCTTGGCATACACGGTCTGGGAGGCCTATAAGGCAGTATTATGTGACAGGGCGCAGAACATCTTTGCCCATAAAAAAAAGAGAGTAAAATGAGACATTACTTCCCTAGAACACCGCCGCCTGGCACTGGGTGCTTCCTCTGAGGAAGCCACTGACTCTGTTGGGGATAGGGAAGGGCACCTACTGGTGTGACTGGGGAGGAAGGAGAGAGAGGCACGATGGTTACATGAAATAGTAAACAGCCGGAATGAGTCTTTCAACAAGGCCCAAGACATAGCCCGAGAATTCGCCCAGTACTATACACAATTTTATAAATCCTGCGCCTTGACTGACGCAGTCCAAATACGCACCCATCTAGAAGATATTAGTATCCCTACACTCACAGTAGAGGACAAGGCGCTACTATAGGAAGACTTCGCATTAGACAAGATTCAGGGAGCAATAGGCAGACTGGATACTGGGAAAACCCCACGACCGATTTGTCTACCAGCAGAGTTCTTCAATAGAAATACCAGCCTTCTTGGCCCTCATTTATTGAAAATGTATAAAGCAGACAGAAAGGAAGGGTCTCTTCTGCCAGATCTCAGATGGTCCATCATAGTGGTAATCTACAAACCTGGGAAACCACCTAATACATGTAATTCATATCACCTGATATCGCTCCTAAACATGGAGACGAAGATTCTGGCTTCTATATTGGCAATGAGACTTGTACAAGTTATCTCCTCCCTGATTAATAGAGATCAGTCTGGCTTTATTTCTAAAAGATCGACAAGGTATAACCTTTGTCGACTCCACAATTGGTTAGAAACAGCCAAGATGTGAACAGACCCACACATTTTTCTATCACTTGATCCTGAGAAAGCATTTGACGTGGTACACTGGCCCTATATGATACAAGGCACACACTGGGCACAAGAGCGACTGAGACTAGTCCTGTATAAAGTCTGCAACGGGCCCAAGAAGGCTTTTAATACCTGGGCATATATATAACACAAAACACTGACAACAATCTGAATCGCAACATCCGTAGAGATGCGGGACACTGGAAGGGACTGTTCCTCACTCTGCTAGGAAGAGCAGCCATGTAGAAAATGATAATGCTACCTAAGTTGTTACACTCCCTGATGAGTTATTTGTTAAAATAGATACACAAGTCCGAACCTTACTATGGGATGTGGGACACCCCAGGATAGCACTAAAACCACGCCAAAAGAATCAATATGACAGAGGAATCGATCTCCCTGATGCGCGAGCTTACTACTGGGCAGCTCATCTGGTGGTGGTCAATGACTGGTATCATGCATGAGGGGATCATCCCACCTACGCACTGGAGCGGTCACAATTTCAAACCCACTCTTATCTACACTGCCTCTCTGGAGGATGAGGAGGGTGAAATCTATTACCTGCCACACAGATCACAGTAGAAGCTTGGAGATGAGCAGGGAACTACATGGGATGGGACAAAAAAGTAACCCAGGAGACCCCGCTCTGGGAGGGAGCACTCTTGAAGGAAATAGTGAAGTTAAAAGGCTACACTGCATGGGACATGATAGGTATATCCAAGGTGGGAAACGTCTTTGTAATGGTCCCTAATCTCATTCGTCCAGCTAAGGAGGGAATACCAACTGCATAAAATGCAGTACTTTCAATATATACAATTTAGGCATGCTTGGCAGCCAGAAAGCTTAGAAAGCGGGGACATACCAGAATGCACCCCTCTGGAGGAAATGTTGCTTCAGGGGGAACTGGAAAAAAGGCCATCTCCTGGACCTACAAAATGATTAACATCAGTATGCCCAATACGCTACAGAACCTCCAAGACAGATTGGTAGGGGGAAGTGGGAGAAATGGACGACACAGACTGGAATGACACACTTATGCAGCCCAGAGAAACTGCAATAAAGTCCCAGTTCTGACTGATACAATATAAGATCCACCATAGGGTGTACTATGATAGGGCCCGTCTACACAGAATGGGTAGGGCAGAGGACCCCCATTGTCTCTGCAGTCAAACAGAAAGGGGAACATACATACATACGCTATGGGAGTTTTCAAAAATACAGGAATATTTGAGAGACGTAAGCTTGTGAACATATTAAAGAACACTATACCATTAGATCCCAAATATGTTCTCTTGGGTGTACTGACTGAGTAGACCTTCCCATGACCAAACTCCGCTTTCTCAATCCATGATTGACCGTAGCCAAGAGGGATGTGGCTAGGAGGTGGGGGGCACAGGAATTGCCTATCCTTAAAGAATGGATAAAGGCAATGGATCTTTATTTGGCAGCAGAAAAAGTCACACACAAGGTACAAGGTCGTACAAGAAAGTGCCGTAACATATGGGCCTCATGGATGGAATACTATGAAAGGCTTGCGGGAAGATGCATCCAATATATAAAAACATGTACCACTGCCTGAGATCCTCACTGACTACTGGGGTATAGAATGGAATGGAAGTCATAGACTATTTTAAGGTTTTATATATGATTACAGCTCTGTTGAATCTGCCCTCCCGGCCGGACAAACCCCTTGATGCTTTGTAATACCAGATGTGAACAAAGTTCTATATGCTGTGTTATACATTCCCGAAAAATTAATAAAGATAAATAAAAAAAAGAAGAAATAATGGAATGTCTTCGTTGAATCCACAAGCATCCTAAGAGGCTATACCAATATTAACTGAAATTTTGGGAGAATTGCGATTGTCCAATTAACTTGATTTCATTGAAGACAACAGAGGCTAACATTATGCAATACCCTTTTATTTCTACCCTCAACATGCAGCTGTTTAAGAACATTACATTACATCACAAAGCATTAAATCCATTTTAGAACATTCAAACAGTGTGCATGTTCAAGCCACACAATCATATTCCTCTTTTATGCAGCAATAAAACAAGATATTTCCTTCATCTTCAACAAAAAACTCCTATTGGGATCCATCTACAAGACAAACATGGGAACATTTCAAAAAATAGATTTGCCATTCCAAATCTCTAGAGTATCTAACCACCATTCTAGATCCTCCTGAGCATCCACTGATAATGAAATTGGGTCTGCATACCACAAACCTTTCCTCAATCCCAAAGCCTTTAGTCTCTGAAGAGCTCTGTAATGCAATGGACCTGGGGAAAGGGCTTGAATGGACGATGACAGATGTCTGAGAACTCCTGCTAAGTCTCTCAAGGTAACCAGTTTCTTTTCCAAAACAACTTCTATCGCCTTTCTTATCTATTTTATCTTTTTCTGAAGAAGAATTTACTGACAGATTTGAGTATTCACCTGGAAACCATAAAATTCTAGGTTCTCTGTAGAGACTATAAAAGACTTTTCCACATTTATTAGAATTCTTTCACGCTCAAAAAGGTCCCTTGTCCCTGCAAGGTGTTTTAGAAATTCTCTCCTATTCTGGAACATTAGCAATATATCGTCTAAGGAGATTATCAATCGGACACCTCTTTCTCTCAGTAAGGCCACCACTGTGCACATCACATTTGTATAGCACCAATGAGCTGAGGACAACCCAAAAGGACAAATAAATTGATATAGGACACCTCTCCACCTGAACTGTGACTTTTTCCATAGGTATTGTAAAATATGTGTCCTTTAAATCCAATTTCACCAACCAGCCTTGTTCCTGCAATATACCCCTCAATAGATGGACACCCTCCATCTTGAAGTGTCTGACTGCCAGAAATGTATTTGAATCTTTCACATCTATTACAGGACACCAACCATTGTCCTTCTTCTTTATGAGAAAAACCAGCCTCACAAAACCTTTTCCTATTTCTAATTGTTCTGCTTGTATTATTGCCTTTTTCTCAAACATTTGGAAAACTTCTGAGTCTATCAGTTCCATCTTTTCCAAATCCAAAACCAACTTTCATGGTTGTCTGTTTTGCACAGATGTTCCCCAAAACTCTATTCTGAAACCACCTACAGTCTTCACCACCTAATTTTCTCTTGTAATCTTTTACCAGTTGTGAATAAAAAATCTTAGTCTTCCCACAACTTTTAAATGGAAAGAACCAACTGGAATATTCGGACACACCTTGAGTTCCTGAACCTTGAGATCTTGACCTTCCTCCATGATATCTCAATTTTCTTCCTCTTTAGGGATAGAAACTTGTGTTGGAACGATAATTCCTTCAATAATTTACATAGTTTTTGGGCTCTTATGGCTGACATACAGTCCCATTCTGACAGCCCTTCCAAAAACCCTTGTACCAAAAACATGCCTCATGTTATTCTGGGATTTGCTAAAGGCAGCTAATGAGTAGAAATATTTCCCCAATGATTTTATGAAACTATTTCCAAACAGAAGAACATTTGGGTCCCCTGTATCTTCGTTGTTAGATAAGTCTGCCAACTTGGAGTTCATCCAGATAAGGACAGGCATCCTTCTTTTCATTATTAAGCCTGCATTTGCATTTCCTACTGTGCATAGAGCATGTTGGGATCATCCTCTCAGGAGTTCCACGTCAAACCCTGCATTGCTTCTGGCTTCTTCAGCCATATAGAGGTTAGGAGAAAAGGTTCCAAACATGTCCAGAACTTTATCTTGACATTGTTTCAAGCACCTTTCTACCCCTTTTATGGGATCTTTACCAAACTTAAATAAGAATGTTATAAATTCTAGGTCAAGATTAGGTGTTATGCAGGTCTTATACCCAACGGATGGCCATTGGCACTCTGTGCTCAACAAGTTGCTGGTGTCCTTGTCAAAGGATTTTCTCAACCAGAATGTTAAAAATGTTGCAACATGATCCATGGGCCAAAAATACTGAAATCCGAGGATGCTTAATCGTATTAGGGTAAGACATGTCACCCCCAAAAGGATATTTTAATCCCTTTGATGTCGATGCGCTAACCAATTCCTTATCAAGGTTATCAGTGAGATCTGAGCTCCCTTGTAGATCAAACACATACTCATCAAACTCCAAATCCTTAGACTCATAAGCCTCCTCTGCAATGCTAGAGGAGCCCTGATCATCTTTTGTATCATCAAGGTCACTCCTTCTTATCATGCCACTATGGATAATCTTTCCAAATGCCCCGTTAAGGTGCAATCATTTCTCAAAAGAAAATGGAGGACATTTTCCAAGTCCTCTCCCTGTTAATATTATGTTCTGCCCCCAGAGGCATCAACCGGAATCACCCAAAGCTGCATTAGTAATAATACTGTTGTGATCGTGGAGCAGTCCGCTCGCGCAACATCCCTTATTTAAATTAAATATGTTTACAATCTCAGAGAAGCCTCTTTATGCGTTAATCTCGATTTGTGTTTTGTCAAAAATGCAGTGATCGCAGCGCAGTCCACTAACGTGATTGTATCGATTCCCTGTTGCTGCTCCCAGCAACAAGCCGAATAATGTGGCCCCAGGTGCTCTCCCGAGTTTGGGCGCACTCTTCTCAACGGCCCCACTCTGACATGCAGGATTCCCCCCTGTAGTCAGAACAATACCAGTTGAGCAAATAAAACCATAGGGACATGCGGGACACTCGCCACAACCATAAAAAAGGTATTTTTACAAATGCACACACTACTTAACCATATGTATCCAAGCCAAAAAGTGATAAACGTATAAATATATAAAAAAATAATAATTGAGACCAATCCATAAATTGGAAAGGTTGATTGCTGAGAAAAAAAACAATGCAGTATTTAAGTACAATACAGTAAAGACATTGCTTAGTTTGTATGGAAAGCATGTGTGTAGTTATCTATTAGAAGCAGCTAATAAAAGAAGAATATGATTGTGTGGCTTGAACATATATACTGTTTGAACATTCTTAAATGGTTTTAATGCTTTGTGATGTATTGTAATTTTCTTTAAATGGCTGTATATCGTGGGCAGCAATTAAAGGTTATTGCATAATGGTAGCCTCCGGTCTTGTAATGAAATTAGTTATAGCAGGTGGATAATGTTTTTTAACACTGTGTTCATGCGATCACCAGGACAGCTGGTTTATGCACCTCTCTAAGGTCCCATTAGGGCAGTTAATATGTTGGAGCTAAAACATTTACCTCAAGGATTGTTTCAGATGTGACCTCTTGAATTAAGCTCAATCAGTGCCACCTGTTCTCTGTGTCAGTCTCACCCCTTGGTCCGCTTCTCACTTTTCGACAAAAAACTATTAGCCCCTGTAGTCTCTTGAGGACAACAAGAATCAGGAAGCTGTCCTCACTCCACAAAATCACCTGTAAGTGGTACCAGGGGATTAGCTTCCATTGGTGTAACAGATGCATAACAAACTACTTAAAAACATGTTTTTTTTTAATTCAGTCCCCCTTTTTTACGGAAAACAGGATGTATGTTAAAAAAATACTTTCTTTAAATGCAATGAAAGGCATGGTAATCTGCTACCCCAGCAGGCCACCAACCCTGTAATGGCATCCAATACGAGTGAGTCATGATTTGCGACCTATCTCAAGAACAGTAATAAAGTGGGCGGAAATGCAGCCCACTCCAAAACCAGAATTGATTTGCTAAAACTCTGTGTGCAATTTGCAACCACTTTTTGTGATCTAATTATTAGTACATATGTCCAACTGTTCCTACCTTAGCATCAGGACTTTCAGCACCATAAGTGGAGGCAGAACACGGCTTGTGACTTATGGCATGCCATGTCTCTCCATGGTCTCTGGCATTTGTTTATTTATTGATTTACTGGTTTTAAAAAGAGTGAATAAAACCAGAGCTCTTTACATAAGGGCAGTTTCATTCTGCAATAAAGCAGTTTGCAAGGGACCAGTGATGCAATTAGGTTTCACATTAGAACAATTACATACTGACCAACAGCAGTTTACATAAGAAACAGTTTGACAGAAATAATAGAGGATGAGGAGGGTGAAATCTATTACCTGCCACACAGATCACAGTAGAAGCTTGGAGATGAGCAGGGAACTACATGGGATGGGACAAAAAAGTAACCCAGGAGACCCCGCTCTGGGAGGGAGCACTCTTGAAGGAAATAGTCAAGTTAAAAGGCTACACTGCATGGGACATGATAGGTATATCCAAGGTGGGAAACGTCTTTGTAAGGGTCCCTAATCTCATTCGTCCAGCTAAGGAGGGAATACCAACTGCATAAAATGCAGTACTTTCAATATATACAATTTAGGCATGCTTGGCAGCCAGAAAGCTTAGAAAGCGGGGACATACCAGAATGCACCCCTCTGGAGGAAATGTTGCTTCAGGGGGAACTGGAAAAAAGGCCATCTCCTGGACCTACAAAATGATTAACATCAGTATGCCAAATACGCTACAGAACCTCCAAGACAGATTGGTAGGGGGAAGTGGGAGAAATGGACGACACAGACTGGAATGACACACTTATGCAGCCCAGAGAAACTGCAATAAAGTCCCAGTTCTGACTGATACAATATAAGATCCACCATAGGGTGTACTAAGATAGGGCCCGTCTACACAGAATGGGTAGGGCAGAGGACCCCCATTGTCTCTGCAGTCAAACAGAAAGGGGAACATACATACATACGCTATGGGAGTTTTCAAAAATACAGGAATATTTGAGAGACGTAAGCTTGTGAACATATTAAAGAACACTATACCATTAGATCCCAAATATGTTCTCTTGGGTGTACTGACTGAGTAGACCTTCCCATGACCAAACTCCGCTTTCTCAATCCATGATTGACCGTAGCCAAGAGGGATGTGGCTAGGAGGTGGGGGGCACAGGAATTGCCTATCCTTAAAGAATGGATAAAGGCAATGGATCTTTATTTGGCAGCAGAAAAAGTCACACACAAGGTACAAGGTCGTACAAGAAAGTGCCGTAACATATGGGCCTCATGGATGGAATACTATGAAAGGCTTGCGGGAAGATGCATCCAATATATAAAAACATGTACCACTGCCTGAGATCCTCACTGACTACTGGGGTATAGAATGGAATGGAAGTCATAGACTATTTTAAGGTTTTATATATGATTACAGCTCTGTTGAATCTGCCCTCCCGGCCGGACAAACCCCTTGATGCTTTGTAATACCAGATGTGAACAAAGTTCTATATGCTGTGTTATACATTCCCGAAAAATTAATAAAGATAAATAAAAAAAAGAAGAAATAATGGAATGTCTTCGTTGAATCCACAAGCATCCTAAGAGGCTATACCGATATTAACTGAAAACAATATTTTTGGAGAATTGCGATTGTCCAATTAACTTGATTTCATTGAAGACAACAGAGGCTAACATTATGCAATACCCTTTTATTTCTACCCTCAACATGCAGCTGTTTAAGAACATTACATTACATCACAAAGCATTAAATCCATTTTAGAACATTCAAACAGTGTGCATGTTCAAGCCACACAATCATATTCCTCTTTTATGCAGCAATAAAACAAGATATTTCCTTCATCTTCAACAAAAAACTCCTATTGTGAATTATCTGTAAATAAAAAATGTATATTAATTAACAAATGTCTTCATACACAACAAGACATGTCTTAACATATGTTAACCATTCACTTTATCTGCATCACAAATTCAAATTAAACATTTGATTTATTTCCTCATGGGGAGAGGAGGGAGGGAGA
Organism: Triturus cristatus; assembly: GCF_964204655.1. Classification (NCBI taxonomy): domain Eukaryota; kingdom Metazoa; phylum Chordata; class Amphibia; order Caudata; family Salamandridae; genus Triturus; species Triturus cristatus. The sequence goes on from NC_140590.1 coordinate 1,580,066,163, forward strand.
ATGTTAGCCTCCATTGTCTTTAATGAAATCAAGGTTTTCTTTGCATGTTAATTGGAGAATCCCCATTTCATTGCAAGACTGGAGGCTACCATTATGCATGTCTAAAGCCATCCAGTGCCAGACTGCTCACATGCTCTGGAGGTTTGACTAGAATTTTGAAAAAGTGTTTGCATTTGACCAGACTGCCCACTTCAAAATCTCTGTAAGAGAACCAACTGCCCCGAAGAATTTGCTAGCCATTGCACTGCTAGAGGAGTGAGCTCCAAACCTTGAAAGATCTACTCCTGCTTCTTCCATAACTGTTCTTACCCATCTAGACAATGTAGTTGTTGAAATTGCTCCATAAGGCTTCACATATGAAAGTAATGACTCCACCTCTCCATCTGCTGTAAATTCTAACAATTTGTTTCCGTATGTCTTCATACAATTTACTACACATAACTTGACACATTCATGAAAAAAGGGGTAAACAATAATTTCAGACATGGTCTTAGTTATTTTCCAAACATCAAAGAGTACCCCCTCTGGAGAATAATACTTATTAGAAATCTCCAAGGCCTTAACATCTGAAACCCTTCTAAAGGATATTAAGCAAAGTAAAGTTGCTAGCCTCAGAGTTATCTGTCTCAGGAATGATAATTATTGCTTGGTCATGAGGTTAACAATCTAAATACTAATCCAACATCCCATAACGTATCATAACAAGCTTTAGGGGGTCTCCTAAGCCTAATTCTTTTCATCACTCTCCTTATCAAAGGATCACTTTCTAACACAAAATTGTTAACTAGAGCATGTCCTGCTGACACAGCTGATCTATGACTGTTAATTGCCCTGCAAGAAAGACCTAAGTTGAACTAATCTGCCAGATAATTTGTTACTTCAGCTACAAGAGCCTCCACAGGATCCAAACCCCTTTCCATGCAACAAAGACACCGGGGCAGATTTACAATCCCCTTGCGCCAATTTTGCGTTACTTTTCCCATGTTAAAAGTGAAGCAAAAGTGGCGCAAGGGGCTTGTAAATCTGCCCCACCATTTCTTCCAAACTGCCTTGTATCTTTTTCTGGTGTCTGGAGCCCAGGACTAATCCAATAAGCCTTTAGCTTTTCCAGAATGGTCTGAATATCTACTGGTACCAGTGAAATCTTCTAAACAAGAAGGTTAATTCTCCCTTATAAAACAAAAAGGGTGTTCCTCTCCCTCTGAATCTACCGGAAGCCCCAAAGTAACCAGAACTAGAAGCGGTATCTCCCTGAGGCCTCTGGAATTCCAATCAGATATCACTTTCTCCTGCCCTGGAATATACTCCGCTTATAAAAGGATTTTGTGCTTGTACCATTTCCCCCCTGTTTCTAACTTGTTCAATTGTGCTCCCCAACCCAAATTGCTGGGATCCATCTACAAGACAAACATGGGAACATTTCAAAAAATAGATTTGCCATTCCAAATCTCTAGAGTATCTAACCACCATTCTAGTTCCTCCTGAGCATCCACTGATAATGAAATTGGGTCTGCATACCACAAACCTTTCCTCAATCCCAAAGCCTTTAGTCTCTGAAGAGCTCTGTAATGCAATGGACCTGGGGAAAGGGCTTGAATGGACGATGACAGATGTCTGAGAACTCCTGCTAAGTCTCTCAAGGTAACCAGTTTCTTTTCCAAAACAACTTCTATCGCCTTTCTTATCTATTTTATCTTTTTCTGAAGAAGAATTTACTGACAGATTTGAGTATTCACCTGGAAACCATAAAATTCTAGGTTCTCTGTAGAGACTATAAAAGACTTTTCCACATTTATTAGAATTCTTTCACGCTCAAAAAGGTCCCTTGTCCCTGCAAGGTGTTTTAGAAATTCTCTCCTATTCTGGAACATTAGCAATATATCGTCTAAGGAGATTATCAATCGGACACCTCTTTCTCTCAGTAAGGCCACCACTGTGCACATCACATTTGTATAGCACCAATGAGCTGAGGACAACCCAAAAGGACAAATAAATTGATATAGGACACCTCTCCACCTGAACTGTGACTTTTTCCATAGGTATTGTAAAATATGTGTCCTTTAAATCCAATTTCACCAACCAGCCTTGTTCCTGCAATATACCCCTCAATAGATGGACACCCTCCATCTTGAAGTGTCTGACTGCCAGAAATGTATTTGAATCTTTCACATCTATTACAGGACACCAACCATTGTCCTTCTTCTTTATGAGAAAAACCAGCCTCACAAAACCTTTTCCTATTTCTAATTGTTCTGCTTGTATTATTGCCTTTTTCTCAAACATTTGGAAAACTTCTGAGTCTATCAGTTCCATCTTTTCCAAATCCAAAACCAACTTTCATGGTTGTCTGTTTTGCACAGATGTTCCCCAAAACTCTATTCTGAAACCACCTACAGTCTTCACCACCTAATTTTCTCTTGTAATCTTTTACCAGTTGTGAATAAAAAATCTTAGTCTTCCCACAACTTTTAAATGGAAAGAACCAACTGGAATATTCGGACACACCTTGAGTTCCTGAACCTTGAGATCTTGACCTTCCTCCATGATATCTCAATTTTCTTCCTCTTTAGGGATAGAAACTTGTGTTGGAACGATAATTCCTTCAATAATTTACATAGTTTTTGGGCTCTTATGGCTGACATACAGTCCCATTCTGACAGCCCTTCCAAAAACCCTTGTACCAAAAACATGCCTCATGTTATTCTGGGATTTGCTAAAGGCAGCTAATGAGTAGAAATATTTCCCCAATGATTTTATGAAACTATTTCCAAACAGAAGAACATTTGGGTCCCCTGTATCTTCGTTGTTAGATAAGTCTGCCAACTTGGAGTTCATCCAGATAAGGACAGGCATCCTTCTTTTCATTATTAAGCCTGCATTTGCATTTCCTACTGTGCATAGAGCATGTTGGGATCATCCTCTCAGGAGTTCCACGTCAAACCCTGCATTGCTTCTGGCTTCTTCAGCCATATAGAGGTTAGGAGAAAAGGTTCCAAACATGTCCAGAACTTTATCTTGACATTGTTTCAAGCACCTTTCTACCCCTTTTATGGGATCTTTACCAAACTTAAATAAGAATGTTATAAATTCTAGGTCAAGATTAGGTGTTATGCAGGTCTTATACCCAACGGATGGCCATTGGCACTCTGTGCTCAACAAGTTGCTGGTGTCCTTGTCAAAGGATTTTCTCAACCAGAATGTTAAAAATGTTGCAACATGATCCATGGGCCAAAAATACTGAAATCCGAGGATGCTTAATCGTATTAGGGTAAGACATGTCACCCCCAAAAGGATATTTTAATCCCTTTGATGTCGATGCGCTAACCAATTCCTTATCAAGGTTATCAGTGAGATCTGAGCTCCCTTGTAGATCAAACACATACTCATCAAACTCCAAATCCTTAGACTCATAAGCCTCCTCTGCAATGCTAGAGGAGCCCTGATCATCTTTTGTATCATCAAGGTCACTCCTTCTTATCATGCCACTATGGATAATCTTTCCAAATGCCCCGTTAAGGTGCAATCATTTCTCAAAAGAAAATGGAGGACATTTTCCAAGTCCTCTCCCTGTTAATATTATGTTCTGCCCCCAGAGGCATCAACCGGAATCACCCAAAGCTGCATTAGTAATAATACTGTTGTGATCGTGGAGCAGTCCGCTCGCGCAACATCCCTTATTTAAATTAAATATGTTTACAATCTCAGAGAAGCCTCTTTATGCGTTAATCTCGATTTGTGTTTTGTCAAAAATGCAGTGATCGCAGCGCAGTCCACTAACGTGATTGTATCGATTCCCTGTTGCTGCTCCCAGCAACAAGCCGAATAATGTGGCCCCAGGTGCTCTCCCGAGTTTGGGCGCACTCTTCTCAACGGCCCCACTCTGACATGCAGGATTCCCCCCTGTAGTCAGAACAATACCAGTTGAGCAAATAAAACCATAGGGACATGCGGGACACTCGCCACAACCATAAAAAAGGTATTTTTACAAATGCACACACTACTTAACCATATGTATCCAAGCCAAAAAGTGATAAACGTATAAATATATAAAAAAATAATAATTGAGACCAATCCATAAATTGGAAAGGTTGATTGCTGAGAAAAAAAACAATGCAGTATTTAAGTACAATACAGTAAAGACATTGCTTAGTTTGTATGGAAAGCATGTGTGTAGTTATCTATTAGAAGCAGCTAATAAAAGAAGAATATGATTGTGTGGCTTGAACATATATACTGTTTGAACATTCTTAAATGGTTTTAATGCTTTGTGATGTATTGTAATTTTCTTTAAATGGCTGTATATCGTGGGCAGCAATTAAAGGTTATTGCATAATGGTAGCCTCCGGTCTTGTAATGAAATTAGTTATAGCAGGTGGATAATGTTTTTTAACACTGTGTTCATGCGATCACCAGGACAGCTGGTTTATGCACCTCTCTAAGGTCCCATTAGGGCAGTTAATATGTTGGAGCTAAAACATTTACCTCAAGGATTGTTTCAGATGTGACCTCTTGAATTAGGCTCAATCAGTGCCACCTGTTCTCTGTGTCAGTCTCACCCCTTGGTCCGCTTCTCACTTTTCGACAAAAAACTATTAGCCCCTGTAGTCTCTTGAGGACAACAAGAATCAGGAAGCTGTCCTCACTCCACAAAATCACCTGTAAGTGGTACCAGGGGATTAGCTTCCATTGGTGTAACAGATGCATAACAAACTACTTAAAAACATGTTTTTTTTAATTCAGTCCCCCTTTTTTACGGAAAACAGGATGTATGTTAAAAAAATACTTTCTTTAAATGCAATGAAAGGCATGGTAATCTGCTACCCCAGCAGGCCACCAACCCTGTAATGGCATCCAATACGAGTGAGTCATGATTTGCGACCTATCTCAAGAACAGTAATAAAGTGGGCGGAAATGCAACCCACTCCAAAACCAGAATTGATTTGCTAAAACTCTTTGTGCAATTTGCAACCACTTTTTGTGATCTAATTATTAGTACATATGTCCAACTGTTCCTACCTTAGCATCAGGACTTTCAGCACCATAAGTGGAGGCAGAACACGGCTTGTGACTTATGGCATGCCATGTCTCTCCAAGGTCTCTGGCATTTGTTTATTTATTGATTTACTGGTTTTAAAAAGAGTGAATAAAACCAGAGCTCTTTACATAAGGGCAGTTTCATTCTGCAATAAAGCAGTTTGCAAGGGACCAGTGATGCAATTAGGTTTCACATTAGAACAATTACATACTGACCAACAGCAGTTTACATAAGAAACAGTTTGACAGAAATAATAGAGGATGAGGAGGGTGAAATCTATTACCTGCCACACAGATCACAGTAGAAGCTTGGAGATGAGCAGGGAACTACATGGGATGGGACAAAAAAGTAACCCAGGAGACCCCGCTCTGGGAGGGAGCACCCTTGAAGGAAAGAGTCAAGTTAAAAGGCTACACTGCATGGGACATGATAGGTATATCCAAGGTGGGAAACGTCTTTGTAAGGGTCCCTAATCTCATTCGTCCAGCTAAGGAGGGAATACCAACTGCATAAAATGCAGTACTTTCAATATATACAATTTAGGCATGCTTGGCAGCCAGAAAGCTTAGAAAGCGGGGACATACCAGAATGCACCCCTCTGGAGGAAATGTTGCTTCAGGGGGAACTGGAAAAAAGGCCATCTCCTGGACCTACAAAATGATTAACATCAGTATGCCCAATACGCTACAGAACCTCCAAGACAGATTGGTAGGGGGAAGTGGGAGAAATGGACGCCACAGACTGGAATGACACACTTATGCAGCCCAGAGAAACTGCAATAAAGTCCCAGTTCTGACTGATACAATATAAGATCCACCATAGGGTGTACTAAGATAGGGCCCGTCTACACAGAATGGGTAGGGCAGAGGACCCCCATTGTCTCTGCAGTCAAACAGAAAGGGGAACATACATACATACGCTATGGGAGTTTTCAAAAATACAGGAATATTTGAGAGACGTAAGCTTGTGAACATATTAAAGAACACTATACCATTAGATCCCAAATATGTTCTCTTGGGTGTACTGACTGAGTAGACCTTCCCATGACCAAACTCCGCTTTCTCAATCCATGATTGACCGTAGCCAAGAGGGATGTGGCTAGGAGGTGGGGGGCACAGGAATTGCCTATCCTTAAAGAATGGATAAAGGCAATGGATCTTTATTTGGCAGCAGAAAAAGTCACACACAAGGTACAAGGTCGTACAAGAAAGTGCCGTAACATATGGGCCTCATGGATGGAATACTATGAAAGGCTTGCGGGAAGATGCATCCAATATATAAAAACATGTACCACTGCCTGAGATCCTCACTGACTACTGGGGTATAGAATGGAATGGAAGTCATAGACTATTTTAAGGTTTTATATATGATTACAGCTCTGTTGAATCTGCCCTCCCGGCCGGACAAACCCCTTGATGCTTTGTAATACCAGATGTGAACAAAGTTCTATATGCTGTGTTATACATTCCCGAAAAATTAATAAAGATAAATAAAAAAAAGAAGAAATAATGGAATGTCTTCGTTGAATCCACAAGCATCCTAAGAGGCTATACCGATATTAACTGAAAACAATATTTTGGGAGAATTGCGATTGTCCAATTAACTTGATTTCATTGAAGACAACAGAGGCTAACATTATGCAATACCCTTTTATTTCTACCCTCAACATGCAGCTGTTTAAGAACATTACATTACATCACAAAGCATTAAATCCATTTTAGAACATTCAAACAGTGTGCATGTTCAAGCCACACAATCATATTCCTCTTTTATGCAGCAATTAAACAAGATATTTCCTTCATCTTCAACAAAAAACTTCTATTGTGAATTATCTGTAAATAAAAAATGTATATTAATTAACAAATGTCTTCATACACAACAAGACATGTCTTAACATATGTTAACCATTCACTTTATCTGCATCACAAATTCAAATTAAACATTTGATTTATTTCCTCATGGGGAGAGGAGGGAGGGAGAATGTTAGCCTCCGTTGTCTTTAATGAAATCAAGGTTTTCTTTGCATGTTAATTGGAGAATCCCCATTTCATTGCAAGACTGGAGGCTACCATTATGCATGTCTAAAGCCATCCAGTGCCAGACTGCTCACATGCTCTGGAGGTTTGACTAGAATTTTGAAAAAGTGTTTGCATTTGACCAGACTGCCCACTTCAAAATCTCTGTAAGAGAACCAACTGCCCCGAAGAATTTGCTAGCCATTGCACTGCTAGAGGAGTGAGCTCCAAACCTTGAAAGATCTACTCCTGCTTCTTCCATAACTGTTCTTACCCATCTAGACAATGTAGTTGTTGAAATTGCGCCATAAGGCTTCACATATGAAAGTAATGACTCCACCTCTCCATCTGCTGTAAATTCTAACAATTTGTTTCCGTATGTCTTCATACAATTTACTACACATAACTTGACACATTCATGAAAAAAGGGGTAAACAATAATTTCAGACATGGTCTTAGTTATTTTCCAAACATCAAAGAGTACCCCCTCTGGAGAATAATACTTATTAGAAATCTCCAAGGCCTTAACATCTGAAACCCTTCTAAAGGATATTAAGCAAAGTAAAGTTGCTAGCCTCAGAGTTATCTGTCTCAGGAATGATAATTATTGCTTGGTCATGAGGTTAACAATCTAAATACTAATCCAACATCCCATAACGTATCATAACAAGCTTTAGGGGGTCTCCTAAGCCTAATTCTTTTCATCACTCTCCTTATCAAAGGATCACTTTCTAACACAAAATTGTTAACTAGAGCATGTCCTGCTGACACAGCTGATCTATGACTGTTAATTGCCCTGCAAGAAAGACCTAAGTTGAACTAATCTGCCAGATAATTTGTTACTTCAGCTACAAGAGCCTCCACAGGATCCAAACCCCTTTCCATGCAACAAAGACACCGGGGCAGATTTACAATCCCCTTGCGCCAATTTTGCGTTACTTTTCCCATGTTAAAAGTGAAGCAAAAGTGGCGCAAGGGGCTTGTAAATCTGCCCCACCATTTCTTCCAAACTGCCTTGTATCTTTTTCTGGTGTCTGGAGCCCAGGACTAATCCAATAAGCCTTTAGCTTTTCCAGAATGGTCTGAATATCTACTGGTACCAGTGAAATCTTCTAAACAAGAAGGTTAATTCTCCCTTATAAAACAAAAAGGGTGTTCCTCTCCCTCTGAATCTACCGGAAGCCCCAAAGTAACCAGAACTAGAAGCGGTATCTCCCTGAGGCCTCTGGAATTCCAATCAGATATCACTTTCTCCTGCCCTGGAATATACTCCGCTTATAAAAGGATTTTGTGCTTGTACCATTTCCCCCCTGTTTCTAACTTGTTCAATTGTGCTCCCCAACCCAAATTGCTGGGATCCATCTACAAGACAAACATGGGAACATTTCAAAAAATAGATTTGCCATTCCAAATCTCTAGAGTATCTAACCACCATTCTAGTTCCTCCTGAGCATCCACTGATAATGAAATTGGGTCTGCATACCACAAACCTTTCCTCAATCCTAAAGCCTTTAGTCTCTGAAGAGCTCTGTAATGCAATGGACCTGGGGAAAGGGCTTGAATGGACGATGACAGATGTCTGAGAACTCCTGCTAAGTCTCTCAAGGTAACCAGTTTCTTTTCCAAAACAACTTCTATCGCCTTTCTTATCTATTTTATCTTTTTCTGAAGAAGAATTTACTGACAGATTTGAGTATTCACCTGGAAACCATAAAATTCTAGGTTCTCTGTAGAGACTATAAAAGACTTTTCCACATTTATTAGAATTCTTTCACGCTCAAAAAGGTCCCTTGTCCCTGCAAGGTGTTTTAGAAATTCTCTCCTATTCTGGAACATTAGCAATATATCGTCTAAGGAGATTATCAATCGGACACCTCTTTCTCTCAGTAAGGCCACCACTGTGCACATCACATTTGTATAGCACCAATGAGCTGAGGACAACCCAAAAGGACAAATAAATTGATATAGGACACCTCTCCACCTGAACTGTGACTTTTTCCATAGGTATTGTAAAATATGTGTCCTTTAAATCCAATTTCACCAACCAGCCTTGTTCCTGCAATATACCCCTCAATAGATGGACACCCTCCATCTTGAAGTGTCTGACTGCCAGAAATGTATTTGAATCTTTCACATCTATTACAGGACACCAACCATTGTCCTTCTTCTTTATGAGAAAAACCAGCCTCACAAAACCTTTTCCTATTTCTAATTGTTCTGCTTGTATTATTGCCTTTTTCTCAAACATTTGGAAAACTTCTGAGTCTATCAGTTCCATCTTTTCCAAATCCAAAACCAACTTTCATGGTTGTCTGTTTTGCACAGATGTTCCCCAAAACTCTATTCTGAAACCACCTACAGTCTTCACCACCTAATTTTCTCTTGTAATCTTTTACCAGTTGTGAATACAAAATCTTAGTCTTCCCACAACTTTTAAATGGAAAGAACCAACAGGAATATTCGGACACACCTTGAGTTCCTGAACCTTGAGATCTTGACCTTCCTCCATGATATCTCAATTTTCTTCCTCTTTAGGGATAGAAACTTGTGTTGGAACGATAATTCCTTCAATAATTTACATAGTTTTTGGGCTCTTATGGCTGACATACAGTCCCATTCTGACAGCCCTTCCAAAAACCCTTGTACCAAAAACATGCCTCATGTTATTCTGGGATTTGCTAAAGGCAGCTAATGAGTAGAAATATTTCCCCAATGATTTTATGAAACTATTTCCAAACAGAAGAACATTTGGGTCCCCTGTATCTTCGTTGTTAGATAAGTCTGCCAACTTGGAGTTCATCCAGATAAGGACAGGCATCCTTCTTTTCATTATTAAGCCTGCATTTGCATTTCCTACTGTGCATAGAGCATGTTGGGATCATCCTCTCAGGAGTTCCACGTCAAACCCTGCATTGCTTCTGGCTTCTTCAGCCATATAGAGGTTAGGAGAAAAGGTTCCAAACATGTCCAGAACTTTATCTTGACATTGTTTCAAGCACCTTTCTACCCCTTTTATGGGATCTTTACCAAACTTAAATAAGAATGTTATAAATTCTAGGTCAAGATTAGGTGTTATGCAGGTCTTATACCCAACGGATGGCCATTGGCACTCTGTGCTCAATAAGTTGCTGGTGTCCTTGTCAAAGGATTTTCTCAACCAGAATGTTAAAAATGTTGCAACATGATCCATGGGCCAAAAATACTGAAATCCGAGGATGCTTAATCGTATTAGGGTCAGACATGTCACCCCCAAAAGGATATTTTAATCCCTTTGATGTCGATGCGCTAACCAATTCCTTATCAAGGTTATCAGTGAGATCTGAGCTCCCTTGTAGATCAAACACATACTCATCAAACTCCAAATCCTTAGACTCATAAGCCTCCTCTGCAATGCTAGAGGAGCCCTGATCATCTTTTGTATCATCAAGGTCACTCCTTCTTATCATGCCACTATGGATAATCTTTCCAAATGCCCCGTTAAGGTGCAATCATTTCTCAAAAGAAAATGGAGGACATTTTCCAAGTCCTCTCCCTGTTAATATTATGTTCTGCCCCCAGAGGCATCAACCGGAATCACCCAAAGCTGCATTAGTAATAAGACTGTTGTGATCGTGGAGCAGTCCGCTCGCGCAACATCCCTTATTTAAATTAAATATGTTTACAATCTCAGAGAAGCCTCTTTATGCGTTAATCTCGATTTGTGTTTTGTCAAAAATGCAGTGATCGCAGCGCAGTCCACTAACGTGATTGTATCGATTCCCTGTTGCTGCTCCCAGCAACAAGCCGAATAATGTGGCCCCAGGTGCTCTCCCGAGTTTGGGCGCACTCTTCTCAACGGCCCCACTCTGACATGCAGGATTCCCCCCTGTAGTCAGAACAATACCAGTTGAGCAAATAAAACCATAGGGACATGCGGGACACTCGCCACAACCATAAAAAAGGTATTTTTACAAATGCACACACTACTTAACCATATGTATCCAAGCCAAAAAGTGATAAACGTATAAATATATAAAAAAATAATAATTGAGACCAATCCATAAATTGGAAAGGTTGATTGCTGAGAAAAAAAACAATGCAGTATTTAAGTACAATACAGTAAAGACATTGCTTAGTTTGTATGGAAAGCATGTGTGTAGTTATCTATTAGAAGCAGCTAATAAAAGAAGAATATGATTGTGTGGCTTGAACATATATACTGTTTGAACATTCTTAAATGGTTTTAATGCTTTGTGATGTATTGTAATTTTCTTTAAATGGCTGTATATCGTGGGCAGCAATTAAAGGTTATTGCATAATGGTAGCCTCCGGTCTTGTAATGAAATTAGTTATAGCAGGTGGATAATGTTTTTTAACACTGTGTTCATGCTATCACCAGGACAGCTGGTTTATGCACCTCTCTAAGGTCCCATTAGGGCAGTTAATATGTTGGAGCTAAAACATTTACCTCAAGGATTGTTTCAGATGTGACCTCTTGAATTAGGCTCAATCAGTGCCACCTGTTCTCTGTGTCAGTCTCACCCCTTGGTCCGCTTCTCACTATTCGCGGAAAAAATATTAGCCCCTGTAGTCTCTTGAGGACAACAAGAATCAGGAAGCTGTCCTCACTCCACAAAATCACCTGTAAGTGGTACCAGGGGATTAGCTTCCATTGGTGTAACAGATGCATAACAAACTACTTAAAAACATGTTTTTTTTAATTCAGTCCCCCTTTTTTACGGAAAACAGGATTTATGTTAAAAAAATACTTTCTTTAAATGCAATGAAAGGCATGGTAATCTGCTACCCCAGCAGGCCACCAACCCTGTAATGGCATCCAATACGAGTGAGTCATGATTTGCGACCTATCTCAAGAACAGTAATAAAGTGGGCGGAAATGCAACCCACTCCAAAACCAGAATTGATTTGCTAAAACTCTGTGTGCAATTTGCAACCACTTTTTGTGATCTAATTATTAGTACATATGTCCAACTGTTCCTACCTTAGCATCAGGACTTTCAGCACCATAAGTGGAGGCAGAACACGGCTTGTGACTTATGGCATGCCATGTCTCTCCATGGTCTCTGGCATTTGTTTATTTATTGATTTACTGGTTTTAACAAGAGTGAATAAAACCAGAGCTCTTTACATAAGGGCAGTTTCATTCTGCAATAAAGCAGTTTGCAAGGGACCAGTGATGCAATTAGGTTTCACATTAGAACAATTACATACTGACCAACAGCAGTTTACATAAGAAACAGTTTGACAGAAATAATAGAGGATGAGGAGGGTGAAATCTATTACCTGCCACACAGATCACAGTAGAAGCTTGGAGATGAGCAGGGAACTACATGGGATGGGACAAAAAAGTAACCCAGGAGACCCCGCTCTGGGAGGGAGCACTCTTGAAGGAAATAGTGAAGTTAAAAGGCTACACTGCATGGGACATGATAGGTATATCCAAGGTGGGAAACGTCTTTGTAAGGGTCCCTAATCTCATTCGTCCAGCTAAGGAGGGAATACCAACTGCATAAAATGCAGTACTTTCAATATATACAATTTAGGCATGCTTGGCAGCCAGAAAGCTTAGAAAGCGGGGACATACCAGAATGCACCCCTCTGGAGGAAATGTTGCTTCAGGGGGAACTGGAAAAAAGGCCATCTCCTGGACCTACAAAATGATTAACATCAGTATGCCCAATACGCTACAGAACCTCCAAGACAGATTGGTAGGGGGAAGTGGGAGAAATGGACGACACAGACTGGAATGACACAATTATGCAGCCCAGAGAAACTGCAATAAAGTCCCAGTTCTGACTGATACAATATAAGATCCACCATAGGGTGTACTATGATAGGGCCCGTCTACACAGAATGGGTAGGGCAGAGGACCCCCATTGTCTCTGCAGTCAAACAGAAAGGGGAACATACATACATACGCTATGGGAGTTTTCAAAAATACAGGAATATTTGAGAGACGTAAGCTTGTGAACATATTAAAGAACACTATACCATTAGATCCCAAATATGTTCTCTTGGGTGTACTGACTGAGTAGACCTTCCCATGACCAAACTCCGCTTTCTCAATCCATGATTGACCGTAGCCAAGAGGGATGTGGCTAGGAGGTGGGGGGCACAGGAATTGCCTATCCTTAAAGAATGGATAAAGGCAATGGATCTTTATTTGGCAGCAGAAAAAGTCACACACAAGGTACAAGGTCGTACAAGAAAGTGCCGTAACATATGGGCCTCATGGATGGAATACTATGAAAGGCTTGCGGGAAGATGCATCCAATATATAAAAACATGTACCACTGCCTGAGATCCTCACTGACTACTGGGGTATAGAATGGAATGGAAGTCATAGACTATTTTAAGGTTTTATATATGATTACAGCTCTGTTGAATCTGCCCTCCCGGCCGGACAAACCCCTTGATGCTTTGTAATACCAGATGTGAACAAAGTTCTATATGCTGTGTTATACATTCCCGAAAAATTAATAAAGATAAATAAAAAAAAGAAGAAATAATGGAATGTCTTCGTTGAATCCACAAGCATCCTAGGAGGCTATACCGATATTAACTGAAAACAATATTTTGGGAGAATTGCGATTGTCCAATTAACTTGATTTCATTGAAGACAACAGAGGCTAACATTATGCAATACCCTTTTATTTCTACCCTCAACATGCAGCTGTTTAAGAACATTACATTACATCACAAAGCATTAAATCCATTTTAGAACATTCAAACAGTGTGCATGTTCAAGCCACACAATCATATTCCTCTTTTATGCAGCAATAAAACAAGATATTTCCTTCATCTTCAACAAAAAACTCCTATTGTGAATTATCTGTAAATAAAAAATGTATATTAATTAACAAATGTCTTCATACACAACAAGACATGTCTTAACATATGTTAACCATTCACTTTATCTGCATCACAAATTCAAATTAAACATTTGATTTATTTCCTCATGGGGAGAGGAGGGAGGGAGAATGTTAGCCTCCATTGTCTTTAATGAAATCAAGGTTTTCTTTGCATGTTAATTGGAGAATCCCCATTTCATTGCAAGACTGGAGGCTACCATTATGCATGTCTAAAGCCATCCAGTGCCAGACTGCTCACATGCTCTGGAGGTTTGACTAGAATTTTGAAAAAGTGTTTGCATTTGACCAGACTGCCCACTTCAAAATCTCTGTAAGAGAACCAACTGCCCCGAAGAATTTGCTAGCCATTGCACTGCTAGAGGAGTGAGCTCCAAACCTTGAAAGATCTACTCCTGCTTCTTCCATAACTGTTCTTATCCATCTAGACAATGTAGTTGTTGAAATTGCTCCATAAGGCTTCACATATGAAAGTAATGACTCCACCTCTCCATCTGCTGTAAATTCTAACAATTTGTTTCCGTATGTCTTCATACAATTTACTACACATAACTTGACACATTCATGAAAAAAGGGGTAAACAATAATTTCAGACATGGTCTTAGTTATTTTCCAAACATCAAAGAGTACCCCCTCTGGAGAATAATACTTATTAGAAATCTCCAAGGCCTTAACATCTGAAACCCTTCTAAAGGATATTAAGCAAAGTAAAGTTGCTAGCCTCAGAGTTATCTGTCTCAGGAATGATAATTATTGCTTGGTCATGAGGTTAACAATCTAAATACTAATCCAACATCCCATAACGTATCATAACAAGCTTTAGGGGGTCTCCTAAGCCTAATTCTTTTCATCACTCTCCTTATCAAAGGATCACTTTCTAACACAAAATTGTTAACTAGAGCATGTCCTGCTGACACAGCTGATCTATGACTGTTAATTGCCCTGCAAGAAAGACCTAAGTTGAACTAATCTGCCAGATAATTTGTTACTTCAGCTACAAGAGCCTCCACAGGATCCAAACCCCTTTCCATGCAACAAAGACACCGGGGCAGATTTACAATCCCCTTGCGCCAATTTTGCGTTACTTTTCCCATGTTAAAAGTGAAGCAAAAGTGGCGCAAGGGGCTTGTAAATCTGCCCCACCATTTCTTCCAAACTGCCTTGTATCTTTTTCTGGTGTCTGGAGCCCAGGACTAATCCAATAAGCCTTTAGCTTTTCCAGAATGGTCTGAATATCTACTGGTACCAGTGAAATCTTCTAAACAAGAAGGTTAATTCTCCCTTATAAAACAAAAAGGGTGTTCCTCTCCCTCTGAATCTACCGGAAGCCCCAAAGTAACCAGAACTAGAAGCGGTATCTCCCTGAGGCCTCTGGAATTCCAATCAGATATCACTTTCTCCTGCCCTGGAATATACTCCGCTTATAAAAGGATTTTGTGCTTGTACCATTTCCCCCCTGTTTCTAACTTGTTCAATTGTGCTCCCCAACCCAAATTGCTGGGATCCATCTACAAGACAAACATGGGAACATTTCAAAAAATAGATTTGCCATTCCAAATCTCTAGAGTATCTAACCACCATTCTAGTTCCTCCTGAGCATCCACTGATAATGAAATTGGGTCTGCATACCACAAACCTTTCCTCAATCCCAAAGCCTTTAGTCTCTGAAGAGCTCTGTAATGCAATGGACCTGGGGAAAGGGCTTGAATGGACGATGACAGATGTCTGAGAACTCCTGCTAAGTCTCTCAAGGTAACCAGTTTCTTTTCCAAAACAACTTCTATCGCCTTTCTTATCTATTTTATCTTTTTCTGAAGAAGAATTTACTGACAGATTTGAGTATTCACCTGGAAACCATAAAATTCTAGGTTCTCTGTAGAGACTATAAAAGACTTTTCCACATTTATTAGAATTCTTTCACGCTCAAAAAGGTCCCTTGTCCCTGCAAGGTGTTTTAGAAATTCTCTCCTATTCTGGAACATTAGCAATATATCGTCTAAGGAGATTATCAATCGGACACCTCTTTCTCTCAGTAAGGCCACCACTGTGCACATCACATTTGTATAGCACCAATGAGCTGAGGACAACCCAAAAGGACAAATAAATTGATATAGGACACCTCTCCACCTGAACTGTGACTTTTTCCATAGGTATTGTAAAATATGTGTCCTTTAAATCCAATTTCACCAACCAGCCTTGTTCCTGCAATATACCCCTCAATAGATGGACACCCTCCATCTTGAAGTGTCTGACTGCCAGAAATGTATTTGAATCTTTCACATCTATTACAGGACACCAACCATTGTCCTTCTTCTTTATGAGAAAAACCAGCCTCACAAAACCTTTTCCTATTTCTAATTGTTCTGCTTGTATTATTGCCTTTTTCTCAAACATTTGGAAAACTTCTGAGTCTATCAGTTCCATCTTTTCCAAATCCAAAACCAACTTTCATGGTTGTCTGTTTTGCACAGATGTTCCCCAAAACTCTATTCTGAAACCACCTACAGTCTTCACCACCTAATTTTCTCTTGTAATCTTTTACCAGTTGTGAATAAAAAATCTTAGTCTTCCCACAACTTTAAAATGGAAAGAACCAACTGGAATATTCGGACACACCTTGAGTTCCTGAACCTTGAGATCTTGACCTTCCTCCATGATATCTCAATTTTCTTCCTCTTTAGGGATAGAAACTTGTGTTGGAACGATAATTCCTTCAATAATTTACATAGTTTTTGGGCTCTTATGGCTGACATACAGTCCCATTCTGACAGCCCTTCCAAAAACCCTTGTACCAAAAACATGCCTCATGTTATTCTGGGATTTGCTAAAGGCAGCTAATGAGTAGAAATATTTCCCCAATGATTTTATGAAACTATTTCCAAACAGAAGAACATTTGGGTCCCCTGTATCTTCGTTGTTAGATAAGTCTGCCAACTTGGAGTTCATCCAGATAAGGACAGGCATCCTTCTTTTCATTATTAAGCCTGCATTTGCATTTCCTACTGTGCATAGAGCATGTTGGGATCATCCTCTCAGGAGTTCCACGTCAAACCCTGCATTGCTTCTGGCTTCTTCAGCCATATAGAGGTTAGGAGAAAAGGTTCCAAACATGTCCAGAACTTTATCTTGACATTGTTTCAAGCACCTTTCTACCCCTTTTATGGGATCTTTACCAAACTTAAATAAGAATGTTATAAATTCTAGGTCAAGATTAGGTGTTATGCAGGTCTTATACCCAACGGATGGCCATTGGCACTCTGTGCTCAACAAGTTGCTGGTGTCCTTGTCAAAGGATTTTCTCAACCAGAATGTTAAAAATGTTGCAACATGATCCATGGGCCAAAAATACTGAAATCCGAGGATGCTTAATCGTATTAGGGTCAGACATGTCACCCCCAAAAGGATATTTTAATCCCTTTGATGTCGATGCGCTAACCAATTCCTTATCAAGGTTATCAGTGAGATCTCAGCTCCCTTGTAGATCAAACACATACTCATCAAACTCCAAATCCTTAGACTCATAAGCCTCCTCTGCAATGCTAGAGGAGCCCTGATCATCTTTTGTATCATCAAGGTCACTCCTTCTTATCATGCCACTATGGATAATCTTTCCAAATGCCCCGTTAAGGTGCAATCATTTCTCAAAAGAAAATGGAGGACATTTTCCAAGTCCTCTCCCTGTTAATATTATGTTCTGCCCCCAGAGGCATCAACCGGAATCACCCAAAGCTGCATTAGTAATAATACTGTTGTGATCGTGGAGCAGTCCGCTCGCGCAACATCCCTTATTTAAATTAAATATGTTTACAATCTCAGAGAAGCCTCTTTATGCGTTAATCTCGATTTGTGTTTTGTCAAAAATGCAGTGATCGCAGCGCAGTCCACTAACGTGATTGTATCGATTCCCTGTTGCTGCTCCCAGCAACAAGCCGAATAATGTGGCCCCAGGTGCTCTCCCGAGTTTGGGCGCACTCTTCTCAACGGCCCCACTCTGACATGCAGGATTCCCCCCTGTAGTCAGAACAATACCAGTTGAGCAAATAAAACCATAGGGACATGCGGGACACTCGCCACAACCATAAAAAAGGTATTTTTACAAATGCACACACTACTTAACCATATGTATCCAAGCCAAAAAGTGATAAACGTATAAATATATAAAAAAATAATAATTGAGACCAATCCATAAATTGGAAAGGTTGATTGCTGAGAAAAAAAACAATGCAGTATTTAAGTACAATACAGTAAAGACATTGCTTAGTTTGTATGGAAAGCATGTGTGTAGTTATCTATTAGAAGCAGCTAATAAAAGAAGAATATGATTGTGTGGCTTGAACATATATACTGTTTGAACATTCTTAAATGGTTTTAATGCTTTGTGATGTATTGTAATTTTCTTTAAATGGCTGTATATCGTGGGCAGCAATTAAAGGTTATTGCATAATGGTAGCCTCCGGTCTTGTAATGAAATTAGTTATAGCAGGTGGATAATGTTTTTTAACACTGTGTTCATGCTATCACCAGGACAGCTGGTTTATGCACCTCTCTAAGGTCCCATTAGGGCAGTTAATATGTTGGAGCTAAAACATTTACCTCAAGGATTGTTTCAGATGTGACCTCTTGAATTAGGCTCAATCAGTGCCACCTGTTCTCTGTGTCAGTCTCACCCCTTGGTCCGCTTCTCACTATTCGACAAAAAACTATTAGCCCCTGTAGTCTCTTGAGGACAACAAGAATCAGGAAGCTGTCCTCACTCCACAAAATCACCTGTAAGTGGTACCAGGGGATTAGCTTCCATTGGTGTAACAGATGCATAACAAACTACTTAAAAACATGTTTTTTTTAATTCAGTCCCCCTTTTTTACGGAAAACAGGATGTATGTTAAAAAAATACTTTCTTTAAATGCAATGAAAGGCATGGTAATCTGCTACCCCAGCAGGCCACCAACCCTGTAATGGCATCCAATACGAGTGAGTCATGATTTGCGACCTATCTCAAGAACAGTAATAAAGTGGGCGGAAATGCAACCCACTCCAAAACCAGAATTGATTTGCTAAAACTCTGTGTGCAATTTGCAACCACTTTTTGTGATCTAATTATTAGTACATATGTCCAACTGTTCCTACCTTAGCATCAGGACTTTCAGCACCATAAGTGGAGGCAGAACACGGCTTGTGACTTATGGCATGCCATGTCTCTCCATGGTCTCTGGCATTTGTTTATTTATTGATTTACTGGTTTTAACAAGAGTGAATAAAACCAGAGCTCTTTACATAAGGGCAGTTTCATTCTGCAATAAAGCAGTTTGCAAGGGACCAGTGATGCAATTAGGTTTCACATTAGAACAATTACATACTGACCAACAGCAGTTTACATAAGAAACAGTTTGACAGAAATAATAGAGGATGAGGAGGGTGAAATCTATTACCTGCCACACAGATCACAGTAGAAGCTTGGAGATGAGCAGGGAACTACATGGGATGGGACAAAAAAGTAACCCAGGAGACCCCGCTCTGGGAGGGAGCACTCTTGAAGGAAATAGTGAAGTTAAAAGGCTACACTGCATGGGACATGATAGGTATATCCAAGGTGGGAAACGTCTTTGTAAGGGTCCCTAATCTCATTCGTCCAGCTAAGGAGGGAATACCAACTGCATAAAATGCAGTACTTTCAATATATACAATTTAGGCATGCTTGGCAGCCAGAAAGCTTAGAAAGCGGGGACATACCAGAATGCACCCCTCTGGAGGAAATGTTGCTTCAGGGGGAACTGGAAAAAAGGCCATCTCCTGGACCTACAAAATGATTACCATCAGTATGCCCAATACGCTACAGAACCTCCAAGACAGATTGGTAGGGGGAAGTGGGAGAAATGGACGACACAGACTGGAATGACACACTTATGCAGCCCAGAGAAACTGCAATAAAGTCCCAGTTCTGACTGATACAATATAAGATCCACCATAGGGTGTACTAAGATAGGGCCCGTCTACACAGAATGGGTAGGGCAGAGGACCCCCATTGTCTCTGCAGTCAAACAGAAAGGGGAACATACATACATACGCTATGGGAGTTTTCAAAAATACAGGAATATTTGAGAGACGTAAGCTTGTGAACATATTAAAGAACACTATACCATTAGATCCCAAATATGTTCTCTTGGGTGTACTGACTGAGTAGACCTTCCCATGACCAAACTCCGCTTTCTCAATCCATGATTGACCGTAGCCAAGAGGGATGTGGCTAGGAGGTGGGGGGCACAGGAATTGCCTATCCTTAAAGAATGGATAAAGGCAATGGATCTTTATTTGGCAGCAGAAAAAGTCACACACAAGGTACAAGGTCGTACAAGAAAGTGCCGTAACATATGGGCCTCATGGATGGAATACTATGAAAGGCTTGCGGGAAGATGCATCCAATATATAAAAACATGTACCACTGCCTGAGATCCTCACTGACTACTGGGGTATAGAATGGAATGGAAGTCATAGACTATTTTAAGGTTTTATATATGATTACAGCTCTGTTGAATCTGCCCTCCCGGCCGGACAAACCCCTTGATGCTTTGTAATACCAGATGTGAACAAAGTTCTATATGCTGTGTTATACATTCCCGAAAAATTAATAAAGATAAATAAAAAAAAGAAGAAATAATGGAATGTCTTCGTTGAATCCACAAGCATCCTAAGAGGCTATACCGATATTAACTGAAAACAATATTTTGGGAGAATTGCGATTGTCCAATTAACTTGATTTCATTGAAGACAACAGAGGCTAACATTATGCAATACCCTTTTATTTCTACCCTCAACATGCAGCTGTTTAAGAACATTACATTACATCACAAAGCATTAAATCCATTTTAGAACATTCAAACAGTGTGCATGTTCAAGCCACACAATCATATTCCTCTTTTATGCAGCAATAAAACAAGATATTTCCTTCATCTTCAACAAAAAACTCCTATTGTGAATTATCTGTAAATAAAAAATGTATATTAATTAACAAATGTCTTCATACACAACAAGACATGTCTTAACATATGTTAACCATTCACTTTATCTGCATCACAAATTCAAATTAAACATTTGATTTATTTCCTCATGGGGAGAGGAGGGAGGGAGAATGTTAGCCTCCATTGTCTTTAATGAAATCAAGGTTTTCTTTGCATGTTAATTGGAGAATCCCCATTTCATTGCAAGACTGGAGGCTACCATTATGCATGTCTAAAGCCATCCAGTGCCAGACTGCTCACATGCTCTGGAGGTTTGACTAGAATTTTGAAAAAGTGTTTGCATTTGACCAGACTGCCCACTTCAAAATCTCTGTAAGAGAACCAACTGCCCCGAAGAATTTGCTAGCCATTGCACTGCTAGAGGAGTGAGCTCCAAACCTTGAAAGATCTACTCCTGCTTCTTCCATAACTGTTCTTACCCATCTAGACAATGTAGTTGTTGAAATTGCTCCATAAGGCTTCACATATGAAAGTAATGACTCCACCTCTCCATCTGCTGTAAATTCTAACAATTTGTTTCCGTATGTCTTCATACAATTTACTACACATAACTTGACACATTCATGAAAAAAGGGGTAAACAATAATTTCAGATATGGTCTTAGTTATTTTCCAAACATCAAAGAGTACCCCCTCTGGAGAATAATACTTATTAGAAATCTCCAAGGCCTTAACATCTGAAACCCTTCTAAAGGATATTAAGCAAAGTAAAGTTGCTAGCCTCAGAGTTATCTGTCTCAGGAATGATAATTATTGCTTGGTCATGAGGTTAACAATCTAAATACTAATCCAACATCCCATAACGTATCATAACAAGCTTTAGGGGGTCTCCTAAGCCTAATTCTTTTCATCACTCTCCTTATCAAAGGATCACTTTCTAACACAAAATTGTTAACTAGAGCATGTCCTGCTGACACAGCTGATCTATGACTGTTAATTGCCCTGCAAGAAAGACCTAAGTTGAACTAATCTGCCAGATAATTTGTTACTTCAGCTACAAGAGCCTCCACAGGATCCAAACCCCTTTCCATGCAACAAAGACACCGGGGCAGATTTACAATCCCCTTGCGCCAATTTTGCGTTACTTTTCCCATGTTAAAAGTGAAGCAAAAGTGGCGCAAGGGGCTTGTAAATCTGCCCCACCATTTCTTCCAAACTGCCTTGTATCTTTTTCTGGTGTCTGGAGCCCAGGACTAATCCAATAAGCCTTTAGCTTTTCCAGAATGGTCTGAATATCTACTGGTACCAGTGAAATCTTCTAAACAAGAAGGTTAATTCTCCCTTATAAAACAAAAAGGGTGTTCCTCTCCCTCTGAATCTACCGGAAGCCCCAAAGTAACCAGAACTAGAAGCGGTATCTCCCTGAGGCCTCTGGAATTCCAATCAGATATCACTTTCTCCTGCCCTGGAATATACTCCACTTATAAAAGGATTTTGTGCTTGTACCATTTCCCCCCTGTTTATAACTTGTTCAATTGTGCTCCCCAACCCAAATTGCTGGGATCCATCTACAAGACAAACATGGGAACATTTCAAAAAATAGATTTGCCATTCCAAATCTCTAGAGTATCTAACCACCATTCTAGTTCCTCCTGAGCATCCACTGATAATGAAATTGGGTCTGCATACCACAAACCTTTCCTCAATCCCAAAGCCTTTAGTCTCTGAAGAGCTCTGTAATGCAATGGACCTGGGGAAAGGGCTTGAATGGACGATGACAGATGTCTGAGAACTCCTGCTAAGTCTCTCAAGGTAACCAGTTTCTTTTCCAAAACAACTTCTATCGCCTTTCTTATCTATTTTATCTTTTTCTGAAGAAGAATTTACTGACAGATTTGAGTATTCACCTGGAAACCATAAAATTCTAGGTTCTCTGTAGAGACTATAAAAGACTTTTCCACATTTATTAGAATTCTTTCACGCTCAAAAAGGTCCCTTGTCCCTGCAAGGTGTTTTAGAAATTCTCTCCTATTCTGGAACATTAGCAATATATCGTCTAAGGAGATTATCAATCGGACACCTCTTTCTCTCAGTAAGGCCACCACTGTGCACATCACATTTGTATAGCACCAATGAGCTGAGGACAACCCAAAAGGACAAATAAATTGATATAGGACACCTCTCCACCTGAACTGTGACTTTTTCCATAGGTATTGTAAAATATGTGTCCTTTAAATCCAATTTCACCAACCAGCCTTGTTCCTGCAATATACCCCTCAATAGATGGACACCCTCCATCTTGAAGTGTCTGACTGCCAGAAATGTATTTGAATCTTTCACATCTATTACAGGACACCAACCATTGTCCTTCTTCTTTATGAGAAAAACCAGCCTCACAAAACCTTTTCCTATTTCTAATTGTTCTGCTTGTATTATTGCCTTTTTCTCAAACATTTGGAAAACTTCTGAGTCTATCAGTTCCATCTTTTCCAAATCCAAAACCAACTTTCATGGTTGTCTGTTTTGTACAGATGTTCCCCAAAACTCTATTCTGAAACCACCTACAGTCTTCACCACCTAATTTTCTCTTGTAATCTTTTACCAGTTGTGAATAAAAAATCTTAGTCTTCCCACAACTTTTAAATGGAAAGAACCAACTGGAATATTCGGACACACCTTGAGTTCCTGAACCTTGAGATCTTGACCTTCCTCCATGATATCTCAATTTTCTTCCTCTTTAGGGATAGAAACTTGTGTTGGAACGATAATTCCTTCAATAATTTACATAGTTTTTGGGCTCTTATGGCTGACATACAGTCCCATTCTGACAGCCCTTCCAAAAACCCTTGTACCAAAAACATGCCTCATGTTATTCTGGGATTTGCTAAAGGCAGCTAATGAGTAGAAATATTTCCCCAATGATTTTATGAAACTATTTCCAAACAGAAGAACATTTGGGTCCCCTGTATCTTCGTTGTTAGATAAGTCTGCCAACTTGGAGTTCATCCAGATAAGGACAGGCATCCTTCTTTTCATTATTAAGCCTGCATTTGCATTTCCTACTGTGCATAGAGCATGTTGGGATCATCCTCTCAGGAGTTCCACGTCAAACCCTGCATTGCTTCTGGCTTCTTCAGCCATATAGAGGTTAGGAGAAAAGGTTCCAAACATGTCCAGAACTTTATCTTGACATTGTTTCAAGCACCTTTCTACCCCTTTTATGGGATCTTTACCAAACTTAAATAAGAATGTTATAAATTCTAGGTCAAGATTAGGTGTTATGCAGGTCTTATACCCAACGGATGGCCATTGGCACTCTGTGCTCAACAAGTTGCTGGTGTCCTTGTCAAAGGATTTTCTCAACCAGAATGTTAAAAATGTTGCAACATGATCCATGGGCCAAAAATACTGAAATCCGAGGATGCTTAATCGTATTAGGGTCAGACATGTCACCCCCAAAAGGATATTTTAATCCCTTTGATGTCGATGCGCTAACCAATTCCTTATCAAGGTTATCAGTGAGATCTGAGCTCCCTTGTAGATCAAACACATACTCATCAAACTCCAAATCCTTAGACTCATAAGCCTCCTCTGCAATGCTAGAGGAGCCCTGATCATCTTTTGTATCATCAAGGTCACTCCTTCTTATCATGCCACTATGGATAATCTTTCCAAATGCCCCGTTAAGGTGCAATCATTTCTCAAAAGAAAATGGAGGACATTTTCCAAGTCCTCTCCCTGTTAATATTATGTTCTGCCCCCAGAGGCATCAACCGGAATCACCCAAAGCTGCATTAGTAATAATACTGTTGTGATCGTGGAGCAGTCCGCTCGCGCAACATCCCTTATTTAAATTAAATATGTTTACAATCTCAGAGAAGCCTCTTTATGCGTTAATCTCGATTTGTGTTTTGTCAAAAATGCAGTGATCGCAGCGCAGTCCACTAACGTGATTGTATCGATTCCCTGTTGCTGCTCCCAGCAACAAGCCGAATAATGTGGCCCCAGGTGCTCTCCCGAGTTTGGGCGCACTCTTCTCAACGGCCCCACTCTGACATGCAGGATTCCCCCCTGTAGTCAGAACAATACCAGTTGAGCAAATAAAACCATAGGGACATGCGGGACACTCGCCACAACCATAAAAAAGGTATTTTTACAAATGCACACACTACTTAACCATATGTATCCAAGCCAAAAAGTGATAAACGTATAAATATATAAAAAAATAATAATTGAGACCAATCCATAAATTGGAAAGGTTGATTGCTGAGAAAAAAAACAATGCAGTATTTAAGTACAATACAGTAAAGACATTGCTTAGTTTGTATGGAAAGCATGTGTGTAGTTATCTATTAGAAGCAGCTAATAAAAGAAGAATATGATTGTGTGGCTTGAACATATATACTGTTTGAACATTCTTAAATGGTTTTAATGCTTTGTGATGTATTGTAATTTTCTTTAAATGGCTGTATATCGTGGGCAGCAATTAAAGGTTATTGCATAATGGTAGCCTCCGGTCTTGTAATGAAATTAGTTATAGCAGGTGGATAATGTTTTTTAACACTGTGTTCATGCTATCACCAGGACAGCTGGTTTATGCACCTCTCTAAGGTCCCATTAGGGCAGTTAATATGTTGGAGCTAAAACATTTACCTCAAGGATTGTTTCAGATGTGACCTCTTGAATTAGGCTCAATCAGTGCCACCTGTTCTCTGTGTCAGTCTCACCCCTTGGTCCGCTTCTCACTATTCGACAAAAAACTATTAGCCCCTGTAGTCTCTTGAGGACAACAAGAATCAGGAAGCTGTCCTCACTCCACAAAATCACCTGTAAGTGGTACCAGGGGATTAGCTTCCATTGGTGTAACAGATGCATAACAAACTACTTAAAAACATGTTTTTTTTAATTCAGTCCCCCTTTTTTACGGAAAACAGGATGTATGTTAAAAAAATACTTTCTTTAAATGCAATGAAAGGCATGGTAATCTGCTACCCCAGCAAGCCACCAACCCTGTAATGGCATCCAATACGAGTGAGTCATGATTTGCGACCTATCTCAAGAACAGTAATAAAGTGGGCGGAAATGCAACCCACTCCAAAACCAGAATTGATTTGCTAAAACTCTGTGTGCAATTTGCAACCACTTTTTGTGATCTAATTATTAGTACATATGTCCAACTGTTCCTACCTTAGCATCAGGACTTTCAGCACCATAAGTGGAGGCAGAACACGGCTTGTGACTTATGGCATGCCATGTCTCTCCATGGTCTCTGGCATTTGTTTATTTATTGATTTACTGGTTTTAACAAGAGTGAATAAAACCAGAGCTCTTTACATAAGGGCAGTTTCATTCTGCAATAAAGCAGTTTGCAAGGGACCAGTGATGCAATTAGGTTTCACATTAGAACAATTACATACTGACCAACAGCAGTTTACATAAGAAACAGTTTGACAGAAATAATAGAGGATGAGGAGGGTGAAATCTATTACCTGCCACACAGATCACAGTAGAAGCTTGGAGATGAGCAGGGAACTACATGGGATGGGACAAAAAAGTAACCCAGGAGACCCCGCTCTGGGAGGGAGCACTCTTGAAGGAAATAGTGAAGTTAAAAGGCTACACTGCATGGGACATGATAGGTATATCCAAGGTGGGAAACGTCTTTGTAAGGGTCCCTAATCTCATTCGTCCAGCTAAGGAGGGAATACCAACTGCATAAAATGCAGTACTTTCAATATATACAATTTAGGCATGCTTGGCAGCCAGAAAGCTTAGAAAGCGGGGACATACCAGAATGCACCCCTCTGGAGGAAATGTTGCTTCAGGGGGAACAGGAAAAAAGGCCATCTCCTGGACCTACAAAATGATTAACATCAGTATGCCCAATACGCTACAGAACCTCCAAGACAGATTGGTAGGGGGAAGTGGGAGAAATGGACGACACAGACTGGAATGACACACTTATGCAGCCCAGAGAAACTGCAATAAAGTCCCAGTTCTGACTGATACAATATAAGATCCACCATAGGGTGTACTATGATAGGGCCCGTCTACACAGAATGGGTAGGGCAGAGGACCCCCATTGTCTCTGCAGTCAAACAGAAAGGGGAACATACATACATACGCTATGGGAGTTTTCAAAAATACAGGAATATTTGAGAGACGTAAGCTTGTGAACATATTAAAGAACACTATACCATTAGATCCCAAATATGTTCTCTTGGGTGTACTGACTGAGTAGACCTTCCCATGACCAAACTCCGCTTTCTCAATCCATGATTGACCGTAGCCAAGAGGGATGTAGCTAGGAGGTGGGGGGCACAGGAATTGCCTATCCTTAAAGAATGGATAAAGGCAATGGATCTTTATTTGGCAGCAGAAAAAGTCACACACAAGGTACAAGGTCGTACAAGAAAGTGCCGTAACATATGGGCCTCATGGATGGAATACTATGAAAGGCTTGCGGGAAGATGCATCCAATATATAAAAACATGTACCACTGCCTGAGATCCTCACTGACTACTGGGGTATAGAATGGAATGGAAGTCATAGACTATTTTAAGGTTTTATATATGATTACAGCTCTGTTGAATCTGCCCTCCCGGCCGGACAAACCCCTTGATGCTTTGTAATACCAGATGTGAACAAAGTTCTATATGCTGTGTTATACATTCCCGAAAAATTAATAAAGATAAATAAAAAAAAGAAGAAATAATGGAATGTCTTCGTTGAATCCACAAGCATCCTAAGAGGCTATACCGATATTAACTGAAAACAATATTTTGGGAGAATTGCGATTGTCCAATTAACTTGATTTCATTGAAGACAACAGAGGCTAACATTATGCAATACCCTTTTATTTCTACCCTCAACATGCAGCTGTTTAAGAACATTACATTA
This sequence comes from Triturus cristatus, assembly GCF_964204655.1. Classification (NCBI taxonomy): domain Eukaryota; kingdom Metazoa; phylum Chordata; class Amphibia; order Caudata; family Salamandridae; genus Triturus; species Triturus cristatus. Next base: position 1,580,093,937 of record NC_140590.1, read on the forward strand.
CATCACAAAGCATTAAATCCATTTTAGAACATTCAAACAGTGTGCATGTTCAAGCCACACAATCATATTCCTCTTTTATGCAGCAATAAAACAAGATATTTCCTTCATCTTCAACAAAAAACTCCTATTGTGAATTATCTGTAAATAAAAAATGTATATTAATTAACAAATGTCTTCATACACAACAAGACATGTCTTAACATATGTTAACCATTCACTTTATCTGCATCACAAATTCAAATTAAACATTTGATTTATTTCCTCATGGGGAGAGGAGGGAGGGAGAATGTTAGCCTCCATTGTCTTTAATGAAATCAAGGTTTTCTTTGCATGTTAATTGGAGAATCCCCATTTCATTGCAAGACTGGAGGCTACCATTATGCATGTCTAAAGCCATCCAGTGCCAGACTGCTCACATGCTCTGGAGGTTTGACTAGAATTTTGAAAAAGTGTTTGCATTTGACCAGACTGCCCACTTCAAAATCTCTGTAAGAGAACCAACTGCCCCGAAGAATTTGCTAGCCATTGCACTGCTAGAGGAGTGAGCTCCAAACCTTGAAAGATCTACTCCTGCTTCTTCCATAACTGTTCTTACCCATCTAGACAATGTAGTTGTTGAAATTGCTCCATAAGGCTTCACATATGAAAGTAATGACTCCACCTCTCCATCTGCTGTAAATTCTAACAATTTGTTTCCGTATGTCTTCATACAATTTACTACACATAACTTGACACATTCATGAAAAAAGGGGTAAACAATAATTTCAGATATGGTCTTAGTTATTTTCCAAACATCAAAGAGTACCCCCTCTGGAGAATAATACTTATTAGAAATCTCCAAGGCCTTAACATCTGAAACCCTTCTAAAGGATATTAAGCAAAGTAAAGTTGCTAGCCTCAGAGTTATCTGTCTCAGGAATGATAATTATTGCTTGGTCATGAGGTTAACAATCTAAATACTAATCCAACATCCCATAACGTATCATAACAAGCTTTAGGGGGTCTCCTAAGCCTAATTCTTTTCATCACTCTCCTTATCAAAGGATCACTTTCTAACACAAAATTGTTAACTAGAGCATGTCCTGCTGACACAGCTGATCTATGACTGTTAATTGCCCTGCAAGAAAGACCTAAGTTGAACTAATCTGCCAGATAATTTGTTACTTCAGCTACAAGAGCCTCCACAGGATCCAAACCCCTTTCCATGCAACAAAGACACCGGGGCAGATTTACAATCCCCTTGCGCCACTTTTGCGTTTCTTTTCCCATGTTAAAAGTGAAGCAAAAGTGGCGCAAGGGGCTTGTAAATCTGCCCCACCATTTCTTCCAAACTGCCTTGTATCTTTTTCTGGTGTCTGGAGCCCAGGACTAATCCAAAAAGCCTTTAGCTTTTCCAGAATGGTCTGAATATCTACTGGTACCAGTGAAATCTTCTAAACAAGAAGGTTAATTCTCCCTTATAAAACAAAAAGGGTGTTCCTCTCCCTCTGAATCTACCGGAAGCCCCAAAGTAACCAGAACTAGAAGCGGTATCTCCCTGAGGCCTCTGGAATTCCAATCAGATATCACTTTCTCCTGCCCTGGAATATACTCCGCTTATAAAAGGATTTTGTGCTTGTACCATTTCCCCCCTGTTTCTAACTTGTTCAATTGTGCTCCCCAACCCAAATTGCTGGGATCCATCTACAAGACAAACATGGGAACATTTCAAAAAATAGATTTGCCATTCCAAATCTCTAGAGTATCTAACCACCATTCTAGATCCTCCTGAGCATCCACTGATAATGAAATTGGGTCTGCATACCACAAACCTTTCCTCAATCCCAAAGCCTTTAGTCTCTGAAGAGCTCTGTAATGCAATGGACCTGGGGAAAGGGCTTGAATGGACGATGACAGATGTCTGAGAACTCCTGCTAAGTCTCTCAAGGTAACCAGTTTCTTTTCCAAAACAACTTCTATCGCCTTTCTTATCTATTTTATCTTTTTCTGAAGAAGAATTTACTGACAGATTTGAGTATTCACCTGGAAACCATAAAATTCTAGGTTCTCTGTAGAGACTATAAAAGACTTTTCCACATTTATTAGAATTCTTTCACGCTCAAAAAGGTCCCTTGTCCCTGCAAGGTGTTTTAGAAATTCTATCCTATTCTGGAACATTAGCAATATATCGTCCAAGGAGATTATCAATCGGACACCTCTTTCTCTCAGTAAGGCCACCACTGTGCACATCACATTTGTATAGCACCAATGAGCTGAGGACAACCCAAAAGGACAAATAAATTGATATAGGACACCTCTCCACCTGAACTGTGACTTTTTCCATAGGTATTGTAAAATATGTGTCCTTTAAATCCAATTTCACCAACCAGCCTTGTTCCTGCAATATACCCCTCAATAGATGGACACCCTCCATCTTGAAGTGTCTGACTGCCAGAAATGTATTTGAATCTTTCACATTTATTACAGGACACCAACCATTGTCCTTCTTCTTTATGAGAAAAACCAGCCTCACAAAACCTTTTCCTATTTCTAATTGTTCTGCTTGTATTATTGCCTTTTTCGCAAACATTTGGAAAACTTCTGAGTCTATCAGTTCCATCTTTTCCAAATCCAAAACCAACTTTCATGGTTGTCTGTTTTGCACAGATGTTCCCCAAAACTCTATTCTGAAACCACCTACAGTCTTCACCACCTAATTTTCTCTTGTAATCTTTTACCAGTTGTGAATAAAAAATCTTAGTCTTCCCACAACTTTAAAATGGAAAGAACCAACTGGAATATTCGGACACACCTTGAGTTCCTGAACCTTGAGATCTTGACCTTCCTCCATGATATCTCAATTTTCTTCCTCTTTAGGGATAGAAACTTGTGTTGGAACGATAATTCCTTCAATAATTTACATAGTTTTTGGGCTCTTATGGCTGACATACAGTCCCATTCTGACAGCCCTTCCAAAAACCCTTGTACCAAAAACATGCCTCATGTTATTCTGGGATTTGCTAAAGGCAGCTAATGAGTAGAAATATTTCCCCAATGATTTTATGAAACTATTTCCAAACAGAAGAACATTTGGGTCCCCTGTATCTTCGTTGTTAGATAAGTCTGCCAACTTGGAGTTCATCCAGATAAGGACAGGCATCCTTCTTTTCATTATTAAGCCTGCATTTGCATTTCCTACTGTGCATAGAGCATGTTGGGATCATCCTCTCAGGAGTTCCACGTCAAACCCTGCATTGCTTCTGGCTTCTTCAGCCATATAGAGGTTAGGAGAAAAGGTTCCAAACATGTCCAGAACTTTATCTTGACATTGTTTCAAGCACCTTTCTACCCCTTTTATGGGATCTTTACCAAACTTAAATAAGAATGTTATAAATTCTAGGTCAAGATTAGGTGTTATGCAGGTCTTATACCCAACGGATGGCCATTGGCACTCTGTGCTCAACAAGTTGCTGGTGTCCTTGTCAAAGGATTTTCTCAACCAGAATGTTAAAAATGTTGCAACATGATCCATGGGCCAAAAATACTGAAATCCGAGGATGCTTAATCGTATTAGGGTCAGACATGTCACCCCCAAAAGGATATTTTAATCCCTTTGATGTCGATGCGCTAACCAATTCCTTATCAAGGTTATCAGTGAGATCTGAGCTCCCTTGTAGATCAAACACATACTCATCAAACTCCAAATCCTTAGACTCATAAGCCTCCTCTGCAATGCTAGAGGAGCCCTGATCATCTTTTGTATCATCAAGGTCACTCCTTCTTATCATGCCACTATGGATAATCTTTCCAAATGCCCCGTTAAGGTGCAATCATTTCTCAAAAGAAAATGGAGGACATTTTCCAAGTCCTCTCCTTGTTAATATTATGTTCTGCCCCCAGAGGCATCAACCGGAATCACCCAAAGCTGCATTAGTAATAATACTTTTGTGATCGTGGAGCAGTCCGCTCGCGCAACATCCCTTATTTAAATTAAATATGTTTACAATCTCAGAGAAGCCTCTTTATGCGTTAATCTCGATTTGTGTTTTGTCAAAAATGCAGTGATCGCAGCGCAGTCCACTAACGTGATTGTATCGATTCCCTGTTGCTGCTCCCAGCAACAAGCCGAATAATGTGGCCCCAGGTGCTCTCCCGAGTTTGGGCGCACTCTTCTCAATGGCCCCACTCTGACATGCAGGATTCCCCCCTGTAGTCAGAACAATACCAGTTGAGCAAATAAAACCATAGGGACATGCGGGACACTCGCCACAACCATAAAAAAGGTATTTTTACAAATGCACACACTACTTAACCATATGTATCCAAGCCAAAAAGTGATAAACGTATAAATATATAAAAAAAATAATAATTGAGACCAATCCATAAATTGGAAAGGTTGATTGCTGAGAAAAAAAACAATGCAGTATTTAAGTACAATACAGTAAAGACATTGCTTAGTTTGTATGGAAAGCATGTGTGTAGTTATCTATTAGAAGCAGCTAATAAAAGAAGAATATGATTGTGTGGCTTGAACATATATACTGTTTGAACATTCTTAAATGGTTTTAATGCTTTGTGATGTATTGTAATTTTCTTTAAATGGCTGTATATCGTGGGCAGCAATTAAAGGTTATTGCATAATGGTAGCCTCCGGTCTTGTAATGAAATTAGTTATAGCAGGTGGATAATGTTTTTAAACACTGTGTTCATGCTATCACCAGGACAGCTGGTTTATGCACCTCTCTAAGGTCCCATTAGGGCAGTTAATATGTTGGAGCTAAAACATTTACCTCAAGGATTGTTTCAGATGTGACCTCTTGAATTAGGCTCAATCAGTGCCACCTGTTCTCTGTGTCAGTCTCACCCCTTGGTCCGCTTCTCACTATTCGACAAAAAACTATTAGCCCCTGTAGTCTCTTGAGGACAACAAGAATCAGGAAGCTGTCCTCACTCCACAAAATCACCTGTAAGTGGTACCAGGGGATTAGCTTCCATTGGTGTAACAGATGCATAACAAACTACTTAAAAACATGTTTTTTTTAATTCAGTCCCCCTTTTTTACGGAAAACAGGATGTATGTTAAAAAAATACTTTCTTTAAATGCAATGAAAGGCATGGTAATCTGCTACCCCAGCAGGCCACCAACCCTGTAATGGCATCCAATACGAGTGAGTCATGATTTGCGACCTATCTCAAGAACAGTAATAAAGTGGGCGGAAATGCAACCCACTCCAAAACCAGAATTGATTTGCTAAAACTCTGTGTGCAATTTGCAACCACTTTTTGTGATCTAATTATTAGTACATATGTCCAACTGTTCCTACCTTAGCATCAGGACTTTCAGCACCATAAGTGGAGGCAGAACACGGCTTGTGACTTATGGCATGCCATGTCTCTCCATGGTCTCTGGCATTTGTTTATTTATTGATTTACTGTTTTTAACAAGAGTGAATAAAACCAGAGCTCTTTACATAAGGGCAGTTTCATTCTGCAATAAAGCAGTTTGCAAGGGACCAGTGATGCAATTAGGTTTCACATTAGAACAATTACATACTGACCAACAGCAGTTTACATAAGAAACAGTTTGACAGAAATAATAGAGGATGAGGAGGGTGAAATCTATTACCTGCCACACAGATCACAGTAGAAGCTTGGAGATGAGCAGGGAACTACATGGGATGGGACAAAAAAGTAACCCAGGAGACCCCGCTCTGGGAGGGAGCACTCTTGAAGGAAATAGTGAAGTTAAAAGGCTACACTGCATGGGACATGATAGGTATATCCAAGGTGGGAAACGTCTTTGTAAGGGTCCCTAATCTCATTCGTCCAGCTAAGGAGGGAATACCAACTGCATAAAATGCAGTACTTTCAATATATACAATTTAGGCATGCTTGGCAGCCAGAAAGCTTAGAAAGCGGGGACATACCAGAATGCACCCCTCTGGAGGAAATGTTGCTTCAGGGGGAACTGGAAAAAAGGCCATCTCCTGGACCTACAAAATGATTAACATCAGTATGCCCAATACGCTACAGAACCTCCAAGACAGATTGGTAGGGGGAAGTGGGAGAAATGGACGACACAGACTGGAATGACACACTTATGCAGCCCAGAGAAACTGCAATAAAGTCCCAGTTCTGACTGATACAATATAAGATCCACCATAGGGTGTACTATGATAGGGCCCGTCTACACAGAATGGGTAGGGCAGAGGACCCCCATTGTCTCTGCAGTCAAACAGAAAGGGGAACATACATACATACGCTATGGGAGTTTTCAAAAATACAGGAATATTTGAGAGACGTAAGCTTGTGAACATATTAAAGAACACTATACCATTAGATCCCAAATATGTTCTCTTGGGTGTACTGACTGAGTAGACCTTCCCATGACCAAACTCCGCTTTCTCAATCCATGATTGACCGTAGCCAAGAGGGATGTGGCTAGGAGGTGGGGGGCACAGGAATTGCCTATCCTTAAAGAATGGATAAAGGCAATGGATCTTTATTTGGCAGCAGAAAAAGTCACACACAAGGTACAAGGTCGTACAAGAAAGTGCCGTAACATATGGGCCTCATGGATGGAATACTATGAAAGGCTTGCGGGAAGATGCATCCAATATATAAAAACATGTACCACTGCCTGAGATCCTCACTGACTACTGGGGTATAGAATGGAATGGAAGTCATAGACTATTTTAAGGTTTTATATATGATTACAGCTCTGTTGAATCTGCCCTCCCGGCCGGACAAACCCCTTGATGCTTTGTAATACCAGATGTGAACAAAGTTCTATATGCTGTGTTATACATTCCCGAAAAATTAATAAAGATAAATAAAAAAAAGAAGAAATAATGGAATGTCTTCGTTGAATCCACAAGCATCCTAAGAGGCTATACCGATATTAACTGAAAACAATATTTTGGGAGAATTGCGATTGTCCAATTAACTTGATTTCATTGAAGACAACAGAGGCTAACATTATGCAATACCCTTTTATTTCTACCCTCAACATGCAGCTGTTTAAGAACATTACATTACATCACAAAGCATTAAATCCATTTTAGAACATTCAAACAGTGTGCATGTTCAAGCCACACAATCATATTCCTCTTTTATGCAGCAATAAAACAAGATATTTCCTTCATCTTCAACAAAAAACTCCTATTGTGAATTATCTGTAAATAAAAAATGTATATTAATTAACAAATGTCTTCATACACAACAAGACATGTCTTAACATATGTTAACCATTCACTTTATCTGCATCACAAATTCAAATTAAACATTTGATTTATTTCCTCATGGGGAGAGGAGGGAGGGAGAATGTTAGCCTCCATTGTCTTTAATGAAATCAAGGTTTTCTTTGCATGTTAATTGGAGAATCCCCATTTCATTGCAAGACTGGAGGCTACCATTATGCATGTCTAAAGCCATCCAGTGCCAGACTGCTCACATGCTCTGGAGGTTTGACTAGAATTTTGAAAAAGTGTTTGCATTTGACCAGACTGCCCACTTCAAAATCTCTGTAAGAGAACCAACTGCCCCGAAGAATTTGCTAGCCATTGCACTGCTAGAGGAGTGAGCTCCAAACCTTGAAAGATCTACTCCTGCTTCTTCCATAACTGTTCTTACCCATCTAGACAATGTAGTTGTTGAAATTGCTCCATAAGGCTTCACATATGAAAGTAATGACTCCACCTCTCCATCTGCTGTAAATTCTAACAATTTGTTTCCGTATGTCTTCATACAATTTACTACACATAACTTGACACATTCATGAAAAAAGGGGTAAACAATAATTTCAGATATGGTCTTAGTTATTTTCCAAACATCAAAGAGTACCCCCTCTGGAGAATAATACTTATTAGAAATCTCCAAGGCCTTAACATCTGAAACCCTTCTAAAGGATATTAAGCAAAGTAAAGTTGCTAGCCTCAGAGTTATCTGTCTCAGGAATGATAATTATTGCTTGGTCATGAGGTTAACAATCTAAATACTAATCCAACATCCCATAACGTATCATAACAAGCTTTAGGGGGTCTCCTAAGCCTAATTCTTTTCATCACTCTCCTTATCAAAGGATCACTTTCTAACACAAAATTGTTAACTAGAGCATGTCCTGCTGACACAGCTGATCTATGACTGTTAATTGCCCTGCAAGAAAGACCTAAGTTGAACTAATCTGCCAGATAATTTGTTACTTCAGCTACAAGAGCCTCCACAGGATCCAAACCCCTTTCCATGCAACAAAGACACCGGGGCAGATTTACAATCCCCTTGCGCCACTTTTGCGTTACTTTTCCCATGTTAAAAGTGAAGCAAAAGTGGCGCAAGGGGCTTGTAAATCTGCCCCACCATTTCTTCCAAACTGCCTTGTATCTTTTTCTGGTGTCTGGAGCCCAGGACTAATCCAATAAGCCTTTAGCTTTTCCAGAATGGTCTGAATATCTACTGGTACCAGTGAAATCTTCTAAACAAGAAGGTTAATTCTCCCTTATAAAACAAAAAGGGTGTTCCTCTCCCTCTGAATCTACCGGAAGCCCCAAAGTAACCAGAACTAGAAGCGGTATCTCCCTGAGGCCTCTGGAATTCCAATCAGATATCACTTTCTCCTGCCCTGGAATATACTCCGCTTATAAAAGGATTTTGTGCTTGTACCATTTCCCCCCTGTTTCTAACTTGTTCAATTGTGCTCCCCAACCCAAATTGCTGGGATCCATCTACAAGACAAACATGGGAACATTTCAAAAAATAGATTTGCCATTCCAAATCTCTAGAGTATCTAACCACCATTCTAGATCCTCCTGAGCATCCACTGATAATGAAATTGGGTCTGCATACCACAAACCTTTCCTCAATCCCAAAGCCTTTAGTCTCTGAAGAGCTCTGTAATGCAATGGACCTGGGGAAAGGGCTTGAATGGACGATGACAGATGTCTGAGAACTCCTGCTAAGTCTCTCAAGGTAACCAGTTTCTTTTCCAAAACAACTTCTATCGCCTTTCTTATCTATTTTATCTTTTTCTGAAGAAGAATTTACTGACAGATTTGAGTATTCACCTGGAAACCATAAAATTCTAGGTTCTCTGTAGAGACTATAAAAGACTTTTCCACATTTATTAGAATTCGTTCACGCTCAAAAAGGTCCCTTGTCCCTGCAAGGTGTTTTAGAAATTCTATCCTATTCTGGAACATTAGCAATATATCGTCCAAGGAGATTATCAATCGGACACCTCTTTCTCTCAGTAAGGCCACCACTGTGCACATCACATTTGTATAGCACCAATGAGCTGAGGACAACCCAAAAGGACAAATAAATTGATATAGGACACCTCTCCACCTGAACTGTGACTTTTTCCATAGGTATTGTAAAATATGTGTCCTTTAAATCCAATTTCACCAACCAGCCTTGTTCCTGCAATATACCCCTCAATAGATGGACACCCTCCATCTTGAAGTGTCTGACTGCCAGAAATGTATTTGAATCTTTCACATTTATTACAGGACACCAACCATTGTCCTTCTTCTTTATGAGAAAAACCAGCCTCACAAAACCTTTTCCTATTTCTAATTGTTCTGCTTGTATTATTGCCTTTTTCTCAAACATTTGGAAAACTTCTGAGTCTATCAGTTCCATCTTTTCCAAATCCAAAACCAACTTTCATGGTTGTCTGTTTTGCACAGATGTTCCCCAAAACTCTATTCTGAAACCACCTACAGTCTTCACCACCTAATTTTCTCTTGTAATCTTTTACCAGTTGTGAATAAAAAATCTTAGTCTTCCCACAACTTTTAAATGGAAAGAACCAACTGGAATATTCGGACACACCTTGAGTTCCTGAACCTTGAGATCTTGACCTTCCTCCATGATATCTCAATTTTCTTCCTCTTTAGGGATAGAAACTTGTGTTGGAACGATAATTCCTTCAATAATTTACATAGTTTTTGGGCTCTTATGGCTGACATACAGTCCCATTCTGACAGCCCTTCCAAAAACCCTTGTACCAAAAACATGCCTCATGTTATTCTGGGATTTGCTAAAGGCAGCTAATGAGTAGAAATATTTCCCCAATGATTTTATGAAACTATTTCCAAACAGAAGAACATTTGGGTCCCCTGTATCTTCGTTGTTAGATAAGTCTGCCAACTTGGAGTTCATCCAGATAAGGACAGGCATCCTTCTTTTCATTATTAAGCCTGCATTTGCATTTCCTACTGTGCATAGAGCATGTTGGGATCATCCTCTCAGGAGTTCCACGTCAAACCCTGCATTGCTTCTGGCTTCTTCAGCCATATAGAGGTTAGGAGAAAAGGTTCCAAACATGTCCAGAACTTTATCTTGACATTGTTTCAAGCACCTTTCTACCCCTTTTATGGGATCTTTACCAAACTTAAATAAGAATGTTATAAATTCTAGGTCAAGATTAGGTGTTATGCAGGTCTTATTCCCAACGGATGGCCATTGGCACTCTGTGCTCAGCAAGTTGCTGGTGTCCTTGTCAAAGGATTTTCTCAACCAGAATGTTAAAAATGTTGCAACATGATCCATGGGCCAAAAATACTGAAATCCGAGGATGCTTAATCGTATTAGGGTCAGACATGTCACCCCCAAAAGGATATTTTAATCCCTTTGATGTCGATGCGCTAACCAATTCCTTATCAAGGTTATCAGTGAGATCTGAGCTCCCTTGTAGATCAAACACATACTCATCAAACTCCAAATCCTTAGACTCATAAGCCTCCTCTGCAATGCTAGAGGAGCCCTGATCATCTTTTGTATCATCAAGGTCACTCCTTCTTATCATGCCACTATGGATAATCTTTCCAAATGCCCCGTTAAGGTGCAATCATTTCTCAAAAGAAAATGGAGGACATTTTCCAAGTCCTCTCCCTGTTAATATTATGTTCTGCCCCCAGAGGCATCAACCGGAATCACCCAAAGCTGCATTAGTAATAATACTGATGTGATCGTGGAGCAGTCCGCTCGCGCAACATCCCTTATTTAAATTAAATATGTTTACAATCTCAGAGAAGCCTCTTTATGCGTTAATCTCGATTTGTGTTTTGTCAAAAATGCAGTGATCGCAGCGCAGTCCACTAACGTGATTGTATCGATGCCCTGTTGCTGCTCCCAGCAACAAGCCGAATAATGTGGCCCCAGGTGCTCTCCCGAGTTTGGGCGCACTCTTCTCAACGGCCCCACTCTGACATGCAGGATTCCCCCCTGTAGTCAGAACAATACCAGTTGAGCAAATAAAACCATAGGGACATGCGGGACACTCGCCACAACCATAAAAAAGGTATTTTTACAAATGCACACACTACTTAACCATATGTATCCAAGCCAAAAAGTGATAAACGTATAAATATATAAAAAAATAATAATTGAGACCAATCCATAAATTGGAAAGGTTGATTGCTGAGAAAAAAACCAATGCAGTATTTAAGTACAATACAGTAAAGACATTGCTTAGTTTGTATGGAAAGCATGTGTGTAGTTATCTATTAGAAGCAGCTAATAAAAGAAGAATATGATTGTGTGGCTTGAACATATATACTGTTTGAACATTCTTAAATGGTTTTAATGCTTTGTGATGTATTGTAATTTTCTTTAAATGGCTGTATATCGTGGGCAGCAATTAAAGGTTATTGCATAATGGTAGCCTCCGGTCTTGTAATGAAATTAGTTATAGCAGGTGGATAATGTTTTTTAACACTGTGTTCATGCTATCACCAGGACAGCTGGTTTATGCACCTCTCTAAGGTCCCATTAGGGCAGTTAATGTGTTGGAGCTAAAACATTTACCTCAAGGATTGTTTCAGATGTGACCTCTTGAATTAGGCTCAATCAGTGCCACCTGTTCTCTGTGTCAGTCTCACCCCTTGGTCCGCTTCTCACTATTCGACAAAAAACTATTAGCCCCTGTAGTCTCTTGAGGACAACAAGAATCAGGAAGCTGTCCTCACTCCACAAAATCACCTGTAAGTGGTACCAGGGGATTAGCTTCCATTGGTGTAACAGATGCATAACAAACTACTTAAAAACATGTTTTTTTTAATTCAGTCCCCCTTTTTTACGGAAAACAGGATGTATGTTAAAAAAATACTTTCTTTAAATGCAATGAAAGGCATGGTAATCTGCTACCCCAGCAGGCCACCAACCCTGTAATGGCATCCAATACGAGTGAGTCATGATTTGCGACCTATCTCAAGAACAGTAATAAAGTGGGCGGAAATGCAACCCACTCCAAAACCAGAATTGATTTGCTAAAACTCTGTGTGCAATTTGCAACCACTTTTTGTGATCTAATTATTAGTACATATGTCCAACTGTTCCTACCTTAGCATCAGGACTTTCAGCACCATAAGTGGAGGCAGAACACGGCTTGTGACTTATGGCATGCCATGTTTCTCCATGGTCTCTGACATTTGTTTATTTATTGATTTACTGGTTTTAACAAGAGTGAATAAAACCAGAGCTCTTTACATAAGGGCAGTTTCATTCTGCAATAAAGCAGTTTGCAAGGGACCAGTGATGCAATTAGGTTTCACATTAGAACAATTACATACTGACCAACAGCAGTTTACATAAGAAACAGTTTGACAGAAATAATTGTACAAAATAATAGTTTGACCTTGCATAATGCTAGTTTCACTAGAGGTTTCATCAAAACAAACAGTTCATCAAAATCCATTTAGAAGACTGAGAGCCTCGTGTGTAAAGGGGTATTGCATTCACAAACCCTCTGACTCAATAAATCAGAGGGTTTGTGAGTGTTAAAACCATTTTTGAAATATAGTGATCCCATTTAAAGATTCAGGTAAGTTTTTCTGAAACTTTAAGTGGGTTTAGGAAACCATAATGAATCAGTATTTGGAAGGCTTGTGTTAAGGGCATTCACTCCAAATATTGATTTTTTATGGTATACATTGATGTTTTGCAACCAACATCTAGTCACAAAAGATTAATACTTTATCACCACCACCTAAAAGGAGGTAGTAACCAATTCACAAAGCGAAAGGCATCCACAATGGATCCCTTTCCCTTTTGTGAATGTTAACAAAAACCTTTTTTAAGAAGCAGGTAGTAGTGGACGGGACTACTGCGTACTCCTAAAAATGTTTCTTAAACTTTTCATTTTCATTTTTTAATGCATACTATTTTCCATTTATGATAACTAGCTGCATTAAAAAAAAAATCTTTCACAGACATGATGATATGCTAACCCCAGAATCCCTGTGATTGTAGCCAATCGTAGTGGGTTGCAATTTGCAACCTGGCTTATTAATATTGATGAGGAACATCCACTTGTGACCCACTACGGTTCTGAATTTCATAAACCTACCTTTTAGTATATAGAACAATTTACAAAATACAAATTCATTCAGTAAAAGTCAGTACGCAAATTGCAAGCACTTTCACCAAAGGTATTTTTATTACGAGGCCGAATGTGTTACAAGAAATAGTGATACAAGGGCATCCTTCTGCACCAAAGATATAAATCCAAAGCTCTTGCACAGTTTCATGTGGAGGAATGGTGGTGATATTCATTTTGATTGCAGTTTGTGGTCTAGTCGTTTTACAGATGACTTATAGCTTCCTGTTGTTTCTGCATTCACATCTCCTATTTACGGTGAAAACCCATTGGCTTACTCTCCCAAATGCCTACAAATTAGCCATGAGCCATACGTTAGTTTTAGGTGACTGGGGAGACCTAACTGTTCCTGTCCTCCATCCCTACAAGAGCCTATTATTGCCACTCCTTAAAGGTAAGAGGAGTCAAAGCCTGGGGAATAGTTAAAATGTAGCAATCCCCTGACAAATCATGGCAGTATCTTGGAAAATGATGGCAACACTTTAGCAAATGCTGACAGCCCATCTGCACATTTTAGCTTTTCCTAAATATATATTGCAGTACCTGGGAATGGCACAGCATGGTCAATAGGAGGCAGTTGTGGTCCTATAATGGTCGTATCTCAACATATAATCACAGTACCTGGTACATGAAGCAGTATGGTGTTAAATGATGAAAGTGTTGGAATTCCCAACTGTGTAGTATGTCAGACTTTTCATAGGAGCAACATTTTTAGGTCTCGCCTTGCTATCGCGTAAGCGATTGCAAAGTGAGACTATAGAATACGGGTTTCAAAAGTGCTCTCAAAAAGCGGATTGCCTTGCTAGCACGCGCACAATCACGCGCATCATGCCGCCATGCAATCCGCCTTTTGGGAGCACTTCAAAGGGTCCGCTCCCCCGCCCCCAAGCGCGCACGCGCCACGCTCCGCCGGGCTTGTCTTTTTTTTTTTAAAAACTTTAAGCGCGAGTAGCACGTGCGGCCAATGCTTGTCCTCTGAGACTGCAGTGCTACAGCTGCACGTTGCTTCGTTATTTAAATCCAATCGGTTGGATATCTTCTTCATCCGAAGGCTGTCTACGGTAAGGGGGGGGCGATGGAATCTACCGAGCATGCAGGGGAGCTTTGGGGCAGGTCAGGTCATGACCGACCGTGCTCGTCGGCTGCCGCAAGCACCTTGTTTTATTTAAACTTAAAGCGCGAGGCGCGCGTGCGGCCAATGCTTGTATTCATGTGTGAAAACTTTCGGGTAAAACAATTTTCACCCCTGGTCTCTTGTGTTGAACAACTAAATCAGGAAGAGAAACAAACCGGAGGATTTCTCCACAAAATGCGAGACGCCCTCGTGAATGCTAAAGCGTTCAGCAATCGCGCCCCAAAGCCGCAGTTTGATGTGTAATTACCACGGCATCCTCCGCGTGCCGCATAGACCGGAAGATCGGCAGACAAACACCCGCCTAATTGACAACAGCGTTGCATCTTTCCTCCACAAATAAATGTCAGATGTGCAGAAAAGTAATCACAAACGAGCTTGCGCAGGTAATTATGTTATCAATGCCACTTCAGAGCACTGCGAGAATATTTTTGAAAAAGGGAATTAATTACCTGACTGCAGCATGCATTTCATATCCGCTCAGGAGATCATCACGGCGTTCCCTCATCCCAAAACAGGTGCGGGCGGTGAGCAAGCCGGAAGCGTTGTGCCTGGGCGGGCGGGACTCCTGTCACACTCACGGCCGCGGCCCTCCGAGTATTCGTTTGGTTGCTCTCTGTCTGTGAAATGCTGCTCGGAGCGGCTTGGCCCTCGGGAGCTCTCACTGTAATTATTCCATATGGCACTGGCAGCCGGTTCGTCCATTGCTGTCCATGTCCAATGAGGCATATGTGTGTGTTATCGGTGCCCGAAAAGAGACAAAGGCCTAGGCACACAGCGGCCACAAATGGAAAAGTGTTACGAGTGGTCGCCTTCAGACAGGTCTGTCTTTTTAGCCAATAGAATGTTGCATTCTGGGACTTGTAGTTTCATTCTGAAGTCAGCAGGGGTGAAATACACCACCTTGCTAAAGGTTACAAGTTATCAAATCAAGACATGTTGTCGATGTCATTAATAACAGAGGCCAGTGGGCAGATATGAAAGTCGCTTACAATTACAGCACCTTAACTGCAAAACTATATTTATAAAGGGTTTAAGGCACGCAGGATTTAATTTAAACCGTGCATGGTAGACAAACGGTTAACAACTTTCATTCTTAGGTTTGCCTCAGCTACACACAAAGTGATCCCATGAGCCACTGCGTGGCATCTTCCGCTCCTCTTTGTGTTTTAGACAACACAACCGTGCTTTCTAAAAGTGGCATTGTGACCGCTGGAAAGAAATCACGTTATTTTAGCACCTGCCATGATTCTTATTTCGACTTTACTGTTGCAAGTAGTATGGGCTAAAAGAAATCCCTGGATGCAAAGTGCTGACTGTTAAAAAACTAAAACTGGCTGACGACGTGTACATAGTCAAGTTTCAAGGCCAGGTTTTTTTTTTAGCATTCTGGTACCTGTATCCCTACTCATTCCATTAAAAAAACAGGAATGCAGCTTGCAAAATATGAATAATTTCTTTGCCCATTAGGGCTTGTTTCTTTTTTTCTTAATCTCCCACCCCACCACCCTGTCTGGTAGTTGCTGCTACTGCCGTCTTCTAAATCAGGCCACCTTAAAGGATAAAACTCTAGCTTATTGAATGTGATGACTAGTTTTACTCTATTTGAGTTCTAATCCCTTTACCACCATTATTGCAACGGCTGAGGACCAAGTTAAACAAGCATTTGCAATGCAATAGGTCTCGGATTTACCTGAGTTTAAGCTATTGGCATTCTAAACGACAATGCCTTTTATTTATTTTTTAAAATCAAAAATAATAAAAGGCATTGTCATTTATAATGTTAATAGCTCAAACTCGCGTAAATGCGAGACCTGTTGCATTGCAAATGCTTGTTTAATATGCTAATAACTTTGGCACTGTTTGAGTAATGTTCACAGAGTTTATCCACCTGAGCTCATTCCTGGAAAGTTTTGAGGTGATCCATCAAGTGAGAGCTGAGAAAAAAAAGGGGGGGGGGGCGTCACAAAACGCAATTTCCCTATGCAATTTCCAAAGGTGATTTTAGACAGTGCTACAGATGGTCAAGGCATTATATATTTAGAACATTGCAGTCATCATTTTTTAAATAGAATTAAGTGTTGATATCTATGCTTATGTATTTTTGTTGCAGCCCTGAAGAAGGAGATTACACCAGTGAAACACGTGTTAGATGTAGAGGCTCTAGTGAATTTTAACAATGTGTATACACTGATGATTATGTTAAGAAAATCAACATCTTTGATATATAAATTCTGTATCAGCAGTGTTTACTGAATTAATCATATATGGTGTCGATTCCGATCCTGGAAAACCCGGGTACGAATGGTCGGACGGAGCGTTACAAACTCGCAAGTACGATTCGCACAGAAATACCATTACCGCACAAGTCGTAAAAAACACCGACCGGCAAAAAAATACATACAAATCTGTTTCTGGACGGCGCACACGCGACGTCCGGACGAAGTCAGGCAGCGTTCTACGGACCAGCAAGTACGATTCGTGCCGACGTCACTCCGCATGCAGCAGTTTTTACGGGAGCCAAAAACTGACGGGAAATTGAGGACGACGCGAACAAGGAGCCCCGGTACGCCACGGACAGCGATGGACCCCAACCTACGCGTCATCCCGGCCCTCATAGCCTACTACCTCGTGTACAGAAACTGACGCAGATGCCGCAGAAGGTCAGAACAACCCCCAGGGGCAAAGGGGTGTGTGTGTGTGTGCAAGGGTCAGGAAACATAACCCACACCCCACAAATTACTAAAACATCCTGCACAGTAATTACCTCCATGGACTGGTCACTTCGGGGGGCGTGTCCACCAATCCCACGTCCCACCACAACGGAAGTGGACGTGGACGCATACCTGTCACCACCACAATGGTGGTATGGGACGTACCCACGCCCCCCAGAGCATGGGTACGGACCGTACCACGCCTACCCCTATGTCACACCAACAATGGCAGTACGGCATGTACCCACGTCCCAAAGGCATGGGTACGGGCCGCACCCCAAAAGTTGGGCTGCCTTAGGGTTACGGGCCCTACCCAGGCCAACAGCGCGTGGGTACGGCACATACCATGCCCACCCCTACGTCACACCAACAATGGCGGTACGGCCTGTACCCACGTCCCAAAGGCATGGGTACGGGCCGCACCCCCAAAGTTGGGGTGCCCTAGGGGTACGGGCCCTACCCAGGCCATCAGCACGTGGGTATGGCTCGTACCACGACAGTGGACAGATACATAGGGGTGTGTGCCTATCACTCCCAGCAGTGCCCAGACATATGAGGAGTGGGTGCCCATCACTCCCAGCAGTGCCCAGACATATGAGGGGTGGGTGCCTATCACTCCCAGCAGTGCCCAGACATATGAGGGGTGGGTGCCCATCACTCCCAGCAGTGCCCAGACATATGAGGGGTGGGTGCCCATCACTCCCAGCAGTGCCCAGACATATGAGGGGTGGGTGCCCATCACTCCCAGGAGTTCCCAGACAAATGAGGGGTGGGTGTAGAGGACCCCCAGCAGTGGACAGACACATGGGGGTGGGTGCAGAGGACCCCCAGCAGTGGACAGAGACATGGGGGTGTGTACATCACCCTCCGATGAGCAAAACTCCATGGGTGCATGAAGGCATCCACAATGTGCGACAATGTTGAGAGTGCCATGACAACACATCACTGACAGCAGTGTCCCACTCCCATGAGGATGGACGTGCTTCCCCCACTGCATGACACACCACATGTGGATGTGATGACAAATTACACATGCATACCCACCCCTGGCGGAGGCAGCACAATACACACACTGAGATCATGCAACAAGACTGCATCCTCATGTCAAACACCACTAAACTAAGAGAGCCAAAGGGAACACACACTGTCACCCACATTCCAGGAATGATAGGAGTGTACAGGTGCCGGGGCAGCCAACAAGTCGTTGCCTCCCATGGAAGTAAAAGGGTGGAGTACACACAGATACAATGCCCACAATTGTCAGGCAGGTGCCCAAATACCCTGCAGAACACGTAACACATGTGTGAGGCAGGGAGTACACACATGCATAGTGCGGAAAAGGGAAAATGTCCACATGAAGTCATGTCAATATACTCCATACACAAGCACAGTGTCCACCAAGGATGCCACAAACGATGCAGGTGGAGACATTGCAGAGCATGCATGGCCTAAGTCAAAGGGATGTGTCACACACCGAGGAAATGTTGACACAGCTCAGCATAACAATTGGGAAACACCCTGCAGGGAAGATGTCAGGTGCCACAGTGGAAGGAACACACCTTGGGACAATGTCACCATGCAGTAAGAGCTAACATGACCTACGAATATATGCAGACACCTTGTGAAGGCATGCAGATACCAGGGTCCCACCCCATGAGCAGGACACAACAACATTTCCCAGACACCCAACACATTATCACCACCCCAACTCAGGGAGCAGCAGCACCAACAGCAATACCAGAAAAGCAATAGTGTGCAAACGAAAAAATAAAAACCACATTCAGCATCTCGAAGAAAAGTAGCTACAGTACACCATTCAACAAGCCCATAGGCCACGCCAGATGCGAAGTCCTGGGGGGGGACACGTTGGGACGCGTCTCCCCTAGCTTGCCTGCACAGTTCACTGTACCATATCATCCACAGAAGGGGGGGCATCATGTGGGGGGGAAGAACCAGGCACCGCAGGGACAGGAGGGGCATGGGTAGGTGTCGTGGGTGCAGGGACGGAGGACTCCACCACAGGGGGTGGGGCAGTGCCAAAGGAGGAGGGCAGTATGGCACTGCACACGGCCGCAAGCTCTTTCAGTGTCTCCCCCGCACCCGAAGGCACCACAGGCCCCAAGGAGGGGGGGGGTCGGAGGGATGGGTCGCAGCGCAACTGGGGGAGGGTGTGGACAGGGGGGGACTCAACTACCCTGCCTGGGGAATCCCTCAAACGCTTGCGGGGTGGTGTCACACTGGGGCTGAGGGACGGACTGGCCATGAAGGACTCTCTGTCCGACTGTTGGGCAAGAGAGCCAAGGGGAGTGATATTGGAGGTAGTGGGTCGTGAGGAATGTGGACTCCTACTGTGATAGCGTGGCTGCTGTTTGCCCCCCGACCCAGTGCCTGTGCCTTCTCCCCCCTGTGTGTGCGTGACAGGAGGTGTGCGCTTGGCCTTCCCTGGTTGTGTGCTGCCTGTGTCCGGTGGGGTGCTTGCATGGGGACGTCTGGGTGTGCATGGGACAGACATGGTAGTGGGAAGTGCGGATGGTGCCGGGGTAGGGGGGGACGGAGCGCTGCATGAGACCCACCGCTGCCGTCAGTGACGAGTCCATGGACCTCAGCAACATCCGGTGGTCAGACATCGCTGATGACATGCCCTCCATGTACGACACCATCCGTTTCAGCAGTCTGGTGTGGCCATGGAGGACACGCAGCAGCAATGTCTGACCACCCTGCAACTGGTGCTGAATGTCCACAGACTCTGCATTGACGGCAGCAGGGGAGACAGGGGCAGGGGGTGCGGTGCCTGGCACGAAGGAGACATGTTTGGCGTACCACAAACTCCCCTCAGAACCCAGAACCCCTCATCCAACTAGCTAAGTGTCCCATTTGTTAGCCGAGGTTGAGCTCGGCGGTCCCAATGTATAGACAACCCAGAACAAGCAACTTACAACATTCTCAGGAATGGTGGGAATCAGACATACCTGTTCGTCATTATTCTCAGATCAGTCCACAACAGAATAGACACAGACAAGGTAAAGTTGAAAGAGTTCATTCAATGAACCTCGCGTCCTAAGATGCAGGACTGTGGCTAACATAAGCAGACAAATGGTTAAGTTCAGAAGCATCAGCATTGTTGCAATATCATAGACAATGAAAGGAGCAATCATAAGAAAATGACAGCGGAAACAGCAACCTTCCTGTCGCCAGTAAACTAATAGTAGTATCATTCGACTAATAGAAGGTCTCTAAGCTTCAACGGGGGACCCCCCACCGTACAGATCAGCTCTGTGGAATCACATCACAGGATCATCTAGTCCCATCTCCTGCTAAAGTCCTCCATCACAATGAAACTAAAACGTGCTGCACTGCAATATGGCAAGCACTCGTCTATCAGGTATCTGCAGCTGCGTGCATGTAATGGCTAAATAGTGGGACGATCAACCTGCACACAACAACATGCAGTCACGCAGACTGTTTGTGTACACAATGTACAGTACAAGCTCACTGTGAAGGATGTCAATCAACAGACAGTCCTCATGTGAAGCAAACTCGAGTAGGCATTTCAAAAGTAATAACACGCAACTACAGTGTCGCGTGCAAAACCAGCAAAATTGGCAAGATGGCTTACTAACAACTAGCGCGGCGGTGCCAACTTAGCATTGTACATAGGGAGATAGGAATCATCACTACACCCCCCCCCCCCCTTGTTCGTACCACTAACCACTAGGGGCTCAAATTCGAGAACGCAGAGTTCAAGTTTGATAGAACGGAACCAAGGGCATGAACTGGAAGTCCATAGAAGGGAAGCGAAAAAGTCAGAAAAGAAATGTCAATTATGAACGATGTTGAAGGGCAATTAACCATGTAAAAGGGGAAAAAATATCACATCAACGGATGCACCATGAAATTAGCAGGGCTAAAGTCAATCCATCAAGGTATAAGCACAATAATTTGCAACAGCTTCCAAGAGGAAATCATTTGAATGTTCCGCAAAATTGTCTGCCATCCAGTTCAGCAGGGGGATAGAACACACGTGTTCCTCAACAATCGGGGCATCCAGCACAATTTGTGGACAACAGGTGGGGACATCAAGATAACTTCTGGATAAGAATTCATTTGCAGCCGTTCCGATGTCCCAATTGCCTAGGACTCCATGTGCAGCAGCACAGGCTATGATCCTGATGCCAGAACAGTCCAACTCATGAGCCACTAAGGGGCTCATCAGTCGATCATAATCCGGGTCAGGAGACACCGAGTTACACAGGCACAAATCCAGAGCCCATTCGAATGGACAATCTAGGCAATGAAATACAGGTTGCACGCAGGTAAAGAAGGGAAACCGGAAGGACAATCCATAGGCACTGCTTAAGGTCCCCAGCGGCAGAGTGCCGTAGAATTCAAGCATCTTTTTCCGAAGATGGAGCAGCCGGTGCATGCTGTCTTGTAACGCAAGTTGTGAAGCCACAGTGTAGTACGCAGATCAATTATGGCAACCCAGCTACGAGGGCGAGAAGCAAAGGGACACCTCCGAAGACGCTAGAAAAAATCGAATGATGAAATGCGGGTATCACACCAAACAGAGTTTGGAAGGAGGTCACGAGTCCTGAGGCCACAATTTAGAAAAAAACAGCCAGGCCACTTGTTGACGAGGCATGAAAGATAGTCTGAATCCGAGTCCAAAATATGTAGTGGGAGATAAGTGTTAAAAAGCGCTTGCACCTCTGTGCGCGTGTGAGCTACGTGAAGGACAAATGTTTCTCGGGATGAAGTCAACACGACTTGTTTTTGAGACAATAGAGCCCTTATTCTGCTCATCTTGTTGAACTCTGCTTTCAAGGTTGGAATGGAAGGCCAGATGGATACATCCAGCCGGCCATGCGGGGGTGGGAAAAGGACGTAATGACAGAAAAACATACAGTCACGATGTCAGGAATTCCCGGAAGCATCCCACAGCAAGCTTCATCATTGAATAGCACATAATTACCGTTAGCAAGCAGCGTACAAGACGGGGTCATAACTGGCACACGAATCCCTTTCAGAATACAAGCTAAATCATGAGCGTGCATGTGACAAGCACCATGCAATTGAATGTGCCTACACACCACAGAATGATCCGGAGTGGAAGTGCACCCTTCACCTCTTAAATACACCTCCTTGCCATCTCTCACGCACCTGTTGTCACCTAGCACGGACACAAGGGACCCGAGCAACTGGGAGGGCGGTGATGAGAATGGAGGGTGCGGCGAGAGATGGAGTGCTGCTTTCAGCTCTGGGAGCAGCCTCTGCCCCCTCTGGGAGCTCAGCCTCGGACCCGTCAGCATCATAGTCGGTGTTGGGACTGGACAGGTCCTCCACCTGACTCCCCTCGGCCTCCGTGCCACTTGCTGCGCCAGACTCCCCAGCACTGGTGGTCCCGGTGCTGGATACCTCCCCCACAACCGTGCCAGTGTCTCCCTCGGTTTCCCCCGACGATGCTGTGGCCAAGGTGAAGAGACAGGAAATGATCAGACACCTGTATACATATGACACATGAGTCCAAACTACATAGGACACAGCGCATAGCATGAACAGCAACATGAGTGACATCTACAATACTACAAACATATGTAGGCCCTGCACCACACAGTTGGTTTACCCACCATGCCACTGGGAAACAATGGGGAGCATGACACAACAGCAAATTACTTGATTTCAATAGATACAGAGGAGCTACTCTCTGGGGACAGTCGAGCACTGCATCACTGGCATGGCACAGTCACCTACACCCGCAACTGTCCCCCGATGCCAGGGACACGGATAATGACACCTGACATGTAACTACCGGCGTTGCACGATGTGACTATGTCATGTGTGTGTCATGTGTTCCTATGAGCTTGCTGTAGTTGTTCCGTGACATGCATCTGCAGTTGCTGCATCCAACATGTGTGTGCGTGTCGATGGGCATGGCACACTATTACGCACACCAGGCCACATGTGGAATCAGACGTAACGGGTGTATGTATGCATCGCACATGGACTTGCGAGACAAGGACATATCTGCGTAGTCTCAATGTATGTGTGATCATTCCTGACATGTACCCCTTCATGGCAAGGTGTGTGGACTGTCCTATTTCAAGGACATGTGACCTGTGCCTCTAGTGTCCCGCAACCGGTCTGTGTGATAATACATCCTTCTTATGCACATATGTGGATGTCTGTCACTCCTGTAAAGCATCAGCCTCTTCACTTACACTGGCCCACAGCTAATTCCATGGCATGTCATGTTGACCTTGAGCACCCACATGTTTAGCTGACTGTTGGTAGGGGTGTTACCTGGCTGGCATACATGTCCTGGATGCATTGCACAGTACAGACTCTGTATGTAGCATATGTGTAGTAGCTGTTGAACATGTGCTCAGTCCATTGACAGTGGTGTAGTGCTGTACTCAATCTTCGTTATTCCTTCCAGATTTCTGCAGGGCACCGCCTCTCCCCCGACCAATGCCAGACTTGGCTGCCATGAGGGAACGTGACTGTATACGCCGCTACCGCTTCTCCCAACCGTTGATTGATAACTTGACCACAAGGCTCGAGCCACATCTCCAGCCGCTACACAGGCATCCTACTGCACTGACCCCCAAGATGAAGGTGATAGCAGCCCTACATTTCTTTGTCACGGGTACGTTTCAATTGACCATAGCTGATGTAGGTGGCATGTCCCAGACCATGTTCAGCCGTGTCCTGCATGATGTGTTAGAGGCCATGTTGTTACACCTGGATGAATTCATAACTTTTCCAACTCGTGAGCAGTTGACAGGTGTCAAGGGTGAGTTCTATGCCCTGGGAGGGATGCCCCATGTCATTGGGGCCATTGATGGGACACATGTGGCTTTGGTGCCACCACACGCACAGGAGGTAGCCTTCCGTAACCGCAAGCATTTCCACTCCATCAATGCCCTTGTGGTATGTCTTGCTAACATGATGATATCCCATGTCTGTGCCCGTTTTCCAGGATCAGCACACGATGCCTACATCATGAGGCGTAGCAGGGTGCCTGAAATGATGCTGCAGCTGCGCAACGAACGTGCATGTCTTGTTGGTGGGTATACTCTGTTAGTCCTGTATTTAGCGGTTTCTTCATATCTTACTGCTTCTCCTGACCCACTTCTATCCATGATGTTTCCATGTAGGGGACGCTGGCTATCCCAACATGCCATGGCTGATGACGCCTCTTCGCAACCACAGAACAGCCGCAGAACACCGGTACAACGACACCCATGGGCAGACGAGGCGCGTGATTGAGAGGACGTTTGGACTCCTGAAGAGCAGATTCCGGTGCCTCCACAAGACCGGCGGCGACCTCCCATATGCCCCGGTGAAGGTCTGCAAAATCTTCCTTGTGTGCTGCATGCTGCACAACATGGCAGTGGAGAAGGCCGTGCCACTCATCCTGGATCCTGATGAGCAAGATCATCCACCCGTGGAGGATGAAGGGCTTGGGCACGGGGCAAGTGACGATGAGGATGAGGATGAGGACATCCGGAGTCAGCATATCCGCAACTTATTCTCATGATGGTGAGTCCCTGTGTCTGAGTGTGCACGCTTAGAGCCTTGTGTGGCATGTGTTGCAATGTGTGTGTCGAGCTGACTGTGTGCCAAGTGACTTGGAGGTGTGTTCTGATGTGTCATACAAGTGATAATGTCATTCCCCATATTTTTGCAGGAACACAAAATTCATTATTACCATGGTGACAACATCAATCCTGTAGAGTGCATGTACATGTCTGCGGATTAGAAAATGAGAAATGGGGGTGCACGAATAAGAAAGTCCGAAAAGTTCTTTAAACTAAGTGTCCACTTTAATTTTCATTTAAATTTTGTAGGTAAAAAGATTGGTCAGCCAACGCGTTTCATTCCCTCAAGGGGAACTTCATCAGGGCTGTAACATGATAAAACAACATAAATATTACCAATAAATCATAAAACACAGGACATCAGGTTTTATGAGCATCAAAAAAAAAAAAAAAGTCAGAAAATATTTATGAATAATGAAAATAAATATACATTTTTAAAATATAGAAAGAAAACAGAGAAATGAAAGAAAAAAGATAAAAGATAAATATAAAGTATCGTGAATGTTTGAAAAAAGAAGAAGAAGAGCAGTCCAATCCAAAGAGGTGAGCATACCTTAAATCAGTATGTATTTTCCTGTGAAAGGACAAGTCTTATAATTTCCACGAAGTCAAGTACTTCAAGTTTCTGTAAAGAAGCATAATGACCCAATTTTTGATAACTGGTGGTCCATAACAGAGTGAAAATGCTAATGTAACTATAATTTGCAACACGGCGAAATTTGACTCAGACATAGTATTGATGATGATTAGCAATGAGGGCGCCTCACATGTTTCTCGAGTGTGCAACTGGTTGTTTGGGGCGAGCCCTGTTTACTCTTGCGCCTACTGGATTGAATTGTTCTCATCGCTGTTGTGCGCACTTCATACATTTTTTCGCTGTTAACCGGTTCATATGCTTTGTAATTACTGTTTGACATACTTTTACGTTGTTATACGGACGCCATATAGTGAATGCACTTAAAGAGATTTTATGTAGATAATTTAGAGGGATTATATGTAGTTAAATTATAGTTACATTAGCATTTTCACTCTGTTATGGACCACCAGTTATCAAAAATTGGGTCATTATGCTTCTTTACAGAAACTTGAAGTACTTGACTTCGTGGAAATTATAAGACTTGTCCTTTCACAGGAAAATACATACTGATTTAAGGTATGCTCACCTCTTTGGATTGGACTGCTCTTCTTCTTCTTTTTTCAAACATTCACGATACTTTATATTTATCTTTTATCTTTTTTCTTTCATTTCTCTGTTTTCTTTCTATATTTTAAAAATTTATATTTATTTTCATTATTCATAAATATTTTCTGACTTTTTTTTTTTTGATGCTCATAAAACCTGATGAGGTTCAATTATTTGGTGTTTAGGAAAACCTAACAGGCTGATAATTCTCTAATAGCCTAAAAAAAAACAATTAATTCTCGTTTCCCAAAAAACTTTGTTTGTATAAATGTTTTTATCGTGATGTAAATGTGTCCAATGTCGATTGGTGCGATTCCATGGGCACTTTTTAATGTTGTTGAAAATCTGTCTTGTCTGTATGATTTTCATACTATATGGTCATTTGTTCATGTTGTAAGTCCTGTGTTTTATGATTTATTGGTAATATTTATGTTGTTTTATCATGTTACAGCCCTGATGAAGTTCCCCTTGAGGGAATGAAACGCGTTGGCTGACCAATCTTTTTACCTACAAAATTTAAATGAAAATTAAAGTGGACACTTAGTTTAAAGAACTTTTCGGACTTTCTTATTCGTGCACCCCCATTTCTCATTTTCTATTGACGTTTGATCTGGAGCACAGTAGCGCCATTCAGCGGCTGGCGTTTGGGGTAGATTGCACGACAACTATTACATTTATCTCAAGAACTGGTGTGAGGTGCGGCAAGAAGGGCCCGCCGTTGTTCCAGTTGGAATATATGTCTGCGGATTACTAGCTCCTCGCTGACTTGTTGTGTGTCTGTCCTCCCCAGGTTCCTGCGGCTGTCGTCTGCTCATGTCATCATTGCACTCCTGCTATTCTTCATGAGTATTGCAACATGTGCTGGATCAGAGTTACATGCACAGACATGGTGAAAAGTCATTTTGGGTAAGGAGTGCAGCAAGGCGTTTTGTGGGTGGTACTTGTTTGTGATATGTGGGTACTGCTCCTGTGCATGTTGTGTTACCATGCATACATGTTGACTCACCATGGGCCACGTGACGTGTTGCATGGCTCCCATGAATTGATAGTCACCCTTCCTGACAGTCATCTGTCATGGATTGTGGATTCTGATGAAGGCATCAATGTGTGTATAACGTCCCTCAGGAACATACGGGATGGTCATGGTGGACATGGTGTGGGACATCCCCATATGAGGCTCAATGTGGAATTGTAGACTCTCCGTGTGCAGCAAGGGGTGTGAGGCTCAACCCCTTCACTTGTGTGCCAGCTCAGTAGGATTTACCACATCTGTGTGTTGCAGGGGGTGTCCAGTGTAGGTCACACATGTTCAGCCGAATGACCTGTGATTCTGTTCCAATGGATGCAATTCCATTAGTGTGAGGATGAGTAATAAAGGTGTTCGTCACACTCCAAGGTGCCTCATCTCTGTCAATGCAGGTCTCTTGCCACTTGGCATGCGGCATCTCTGGCATACTTGCTGTAGATAATGCATAGGAGTCCATGTGTAGTTTAGCGACATGCATGCTGTTGTTCATGGATTAGGCTCCCTATTGGGCATGTACTACATGGTCGTGTATGTTTTTTGGCAAGGTCGACCACACAATGGGCCATCACCAGTTGCTGAGGGTGTGTCTCCTGTGCGCAGGTCGACCTTCAGTTTCCTGATCCGGTGTAATGGTTCTTTGGTGATTGTGCATGCATTGTCTCTGGGTGTGCCATGTGACACTGGACACTCCTCACATTACACATGCGCCTGTTGCAGTTGTCCTTCTGACATCCTAGTCTTTGTGTGCAAAATGGGCCATTTGGCAGGGAGATGGCACCTGCTGCTGCAGGCCCTGCACAAGCACCCAGTGGCCGCACACACAAGATGGTGTGCATCATGTTTGGCTCGCTCACATATGCCATGCTAGTCCACTGCATCTGTACCTCATGCTGCAGCGCCCTCTGCATTATGCACATGATCCACAGATAGATCCACTCCAAGTTACGACAGACCATCCCCCAGGTCCATGACAACATCCATCTCATATACTGCCCTGCCCTCTACGGAGCAAGTACATCCAAACTCCAAGGAAACTGGTCCACTTCCAGGGGGCATCTGCACACCTCAGCTTCTACACCCTGCACCCCAGCCACCTCACTGTCCACCATAGATAGCTGCAATGGATCACTGTCTGCTGCAGGATGTCCTCCACACACCCCACCCACACTCAGGAGGCAGTCCACAAACCCGACCCCACACCAACCTTGTACGTCTGTCATCCTAGATCCCGTTGGTCCATCTCCGTGCATCCAACCTTGCCCTGGCCACCGTTCTTCACATCCACCGTACTCCAGCATACAGGACATGGTTCTCCCACCTGGCCACAAATACCTGGGACTCCCTCCCCGGGTACCTCCACATGGGCCATGACTTCTACGCCTTGATGATGATCTCCCAAATAGGTCTGTCTGCACAGTTAAGCAAGCACCCCCTCAGCAGCCAGAGGCCATCACAGGTGAGTGTTGTGCTCCATGCCTACATTGAATGATACCTTGTGACCCATGTGTGTCCTGTACCAGACTCTGTTCCAAGGGGATGGATGGCTGGAGTTGGTTCAAAACTCACGCATAGTTAGACATTTCCACACACATATGTCGTAGAATAATGCAAAATGACAGCAACATCTCATGTGCAGAACAATGTGAATTTATTTTTGGTGGGGTGAGTCTTTTGGTAGATGTGCTAAGGTGCTCTACCGGGGGAATAGAATCCAAAGTTCACTGGGGGAGATGGCATCCTTGGCATTGGAAGTCATCAGAGTCCAGACCACAGTGTTGGTCATCATTGGTCTGACTGTGACCAGCAAGTCCATGTGGCAGAGAATGTCATTGGGTGAGGTGCTGCTGTTGCGCCAGAGGGCCAGGTGCCAGGCCAGGTGACCTGGGAGATGGGGATGGTCCGCTGACTCTCATGGTCTTTTACGTGGACGACCCACCTTCCTCCGGGGACCCTCAGATGCAGGCCTTGACGATGCTGGGGACGCTCCGTCAGATGAATCCTCCTCCTCCTCCCTCCCTGTGTCTGGTGCTGGTCTATGCCTGGTGGCACAGGGACGGTTTGCCAGACTTTGGGCGATCTGACGGAGTGATTGGCTCACGTCCCTGTGCACCGCCAGGAGCTCAGCCAGTCTTGCCTCCATCCGTCCTTGGTGTTGTTGATGACTGGCATGATGCTCGACCTGCAGGTTCTTTATCTCATCGAGGGTCCCCTGCATCCCGGAAAGTCTGGACACGACCTGGTCCATGCCTCTGGTGTCACGCCGGTATGAGTCCAGGATGTTGCGTATGTGTGACATACCGGGGTCCTGAGCTGGCTGGTCAGGTTCGCGCCTCCACCTGCCTCCACTCCCACCACCCCTGCCCACACAAGCCTGGCCTGCTGTTGTGGGCACATCGGGTCTACGGGACCCCTGAGGGATGGCATTGGCAAGGTTGTCTGCCTCCTCCTGGGTGCCCGCAGAACCTTGTCCCTCCTGGTCAGACTGGCTGTGTTATTCAGTGCGAGCAGGGATCCTGGGTGTGTCCTGGGATGTGGCGGGAATGGGGGTGGTGGTTGGTACAGATGTACCTGACGCAGGTGCTGCAGGTGCTTGTACACCAGAGGGGCCAGGTTGGTCGGGGTCATCCACGGAGTGGTGAGAGTCATCGCTGCCGGTGGGATCGTCTTCACGCGGTGCCTGGGACTGTGATTCTTCCCCCCCAGTGTTGGGGGGAGATCGTCGACGTTGCCCTGTGTGTGAGAGAGAGACAATGTTAATGCTGTTTCATGCCACATCCGTGTTTCATACATATTCAAGTTGACACAGTTCCCCCAGGTAGTTGGATGTCCCTAACATTCCTCTCAGTGTCCAATTGGGGATGGGTTTGTTGCGGGGGACAGATTGGGATGAGTGTGTGACCTGTAGATAGTTGGCTCTGATGCTTACTTGGCTCTGGTTTGGTCTTGTTGTGTCACATGTCCATTGTGGGAGTGTGTGTATCCGTTGCCTGCCCCGGGGGTGTGTGCTTGTGTTAGGGGGGGGGTGTGTGTGTGACCGGGCATGCTGTTGTGTGTAGTGTGAGTTGTAATTGGGTCTCCCAGGTGATGTGTGTGTCCCCTCATGGTGTATGCATGACAGTGTGTGTGAGTTCCTGTGCTAGATACCTGTGCTTGTGGAGTTGGTGTTTGAGTGTACAGTGGTCCCAGGATGGCCTCGTGCTGCATACAGCAGGGCTCAGTGTCAGCGACCTTGTTAGTAGTTTGCCAGTCCCTGTGCATTGTGCATGGGTATGTACCTATGCCATATGGGCTGAGGACATTGTTGTCTGCGTCTCATTTTCACAATGGGCCCGATTCACAGAACAAACTTAAGACTAAATCCTAAACTTAGTACCATTCTGGTATTCACAGAATGCACCTAGTACTTCTGGTATTCACAGAATGAACTTACAACTTTTGCTATTCACAGAATGAACTTAGGACTTTTGCTATTCACAGAATAGATTTACGACTACTAAACTTACGTCCGCACCCGTTGCGGAATTTCCGCACTCGGGCCGGAAATTCCGCACCCGGGCCGGAATCTCCGCGCACGGAGCGGAATCTCTGCGCCCGGAGCGGGAAGTCCGCCTATGGGCCGGGAAGTCCGCTCACGGGCCGGAAGTCCCGCATACGGGCCGGAAAGTCCGCCTACAGGCCGGAAAGTTCCGATTGCGGAGCGGAATGTCCGATTTGGTGGCCATTGATCATGTGAGCCAAGGGTGAACACCTGTCCAAGTCCCTACCATCCCCCACCATGCATCAGCTGACACACTCCAGCCAATCCTAGCTCGGCAGCATGTATAACTGCAGAGCAGACACACACAAACCCTTTCAACATTTCACTGAATGTGTTTATTGCACTGCCCCTTGCCATGCGGCAAAACGACTTGAGGAGGAGGAGGAGGAGAGCCAGAGCAGAGAGGATCTTCAGACAGAGGATCAACTTATTTGGAATGTCCAGTCAAGATGTAAGGGACAGGTACCGTTTCCCTCCAGAAATCATCTTGAATATGGTATGTGAGTGGGAGCAGTAACTTGACTCCGTGACCTGCTGCTCACATGCAATACCAGCATACCTAAAGATCCTATCTGCGCTCCATTTCTTTGCCACTGGCTCATTCCAAAGGGTCTCCAGTGACCATGTGGGCATATCCCAGGCGAGCCAGTCGCGGTGCCTGCATCAGGTACTGCGATGCATCACTGCAAGATCCCACCACCACATACATATGCCACCGACACTGGCCCTGAGACAAAGGGCAGCACGAGATTTCTTTCTCATTGCACAATTTCCACATGTGCTGGGTGCAATTGACTGTACCCATGTGGCCCTTCAGCCACCCCGCCACATTGCACACATCTTCTGCAACAGACACCGATGGCATTCCATCAACGTACAAGCTGTCTGTGATGCCAGAGGGAGGTTCATTGATGTGCATGCGGTGTTCCCCGGCAGTACCCATGACAGCTTCATATTCCGCATGTCACCTCTTGCCCGGCGGATGGCTGCGGGAGAATTTAGCAACATGTGGCTACTGGGTAAGTACCAAGCGTTAGAAAGGAGGAATATGTGTTTTTGAAATGTCTGAATGCCCCCCAACATTAACCATTGTACTATAAGAATCATAAAGCTAGATACAGGGCCCAACTGACAATGCATGTAATACAGTATAGATCATGTCCTGTGCAATTCAAAGAGGTAAATGTAACCAACTGCCCTTTCCCCTCTACTCAGGTGACGCTGGGTATGCACTCACCCCACATCTCCTCACCCCTTACAGGCGTGCAGACACTGTACCACGGCGTAGGTACAATAGGGCACACATACAGACTCGAGCCATCATAGAGCGCACTTTTGGTCTGTTGAAGTCGCGATTCAGATGTCTCGACCGTACAGGGGGGGTGCTGCAGTACTCCCCAGAAGTAGTGTGCAAGATCATTTTAGCCTATTGTGTCTTGCACAACATTGCCTTAACGCATGGCTTACAGATACCGCTGGAACCTTGGCTAGCTATGAATCTGGGAAACCGAGCCATGGCACATTTCCGAGGTCAGGGCATGCAAGTCCGTGAGCAGCTCGTTGCCACATTTTTCACATGAGCAACCTGTAGTGGAATGGACTAAATGTGGATTGCTGTCTGTTGCCAATGATGAAACTTGGATATACACGACTGTGTCAACAAATTCCTTCCTGAGGCAACTTTGCAAGCCACACTAACTGCATGTTAATCACAGCTCTTGACAGTAGTCAAAAGGTTGAGCCTGCTTCAGCACATGTGCCCATGTCAGCGATCAGTGTAGTGGATGTCCCTAAAGAATCTATTGCCGCAGATGGAAGATGATACATGTACTGAGAGACCTTGCGGGACCTCATGAGGATGGGTCACTTAATCAGAAAAGGCAATAACCATAGCATTGTCGGCCCTGTGCCATCAACAGATGTGACTCCCCCCAATTGATGTGCCCACGATGTGAGTGATGCAATGGGTCAATCAGACACCATGGGGCAGGTCAATGTGGGACTTGCGCCCCTTTCACGCCGCCGTTGCGTCACTTTTGAGATGCAGCGGCGGTGCAAAGCCAGCGCCATGCTGCGGGGTATGTACTATATGACGCATCTGGGAGATGCGTCACGTTGTAAAGGCCTGCGCCACATGTAGGCGTTCTGGCGCAGGGGGGGGGGCCTTCCGGCGCAGGGACGCCTCCTAAAAGTGCTGGGTGAAATCTACAATATTTCACTCAGTCACTTTTAAGGCCATGCTGCGTCAAAACCCTGCGCCTGCTTGAAGCAGACGTAAGGATTGATGCAGCATCATAGGGATAGGGCACCCCGAGCCTTGCTGGAGCTGCGTTGCGCTTGCGACGCAACTCCAGCAATGCGCCGCCTTTCCAACGGGGGATGCGTCACGCATCTGCACATCCGAGCACCACGGTGCACCGCATTGTCAATGCGGCGCATCTGTGTTGGCGCACGGGTGGGCAGATGCATCGCAACTCTTCTGACGCATCTCTGCTGATTAGCAGAGATGCGCCAGAAGTCGTAAATCTGCCCCCTTGTGTCTGTGATATATCCACACTTCTCCAACCCAATGTTCCGTAACACATCACACAACTCTGCAAATGAGCACCTAATATGGACTACATGTACCATAATGCAAAGCAGGAGAAACTGAAACTGAAACTGCAGATATGACTTGAAATTGTCTCTTCCACGTCTTTTCACATTTTAATAATTCTCACATGCACTGTCTTTTCTTTTTTATCCACAACAGAACAGCAGGATGGCAGTAGATTTGATTCCTGATTGTGGATGGATCTGGATGAATACAAAATGGCTGCCAACTATTTCCTGTGATGTATTTCCTGCCTCCCACTCCCTGTCAAACATTTCCTGTATGGAATTATATGTTCCGGGTCATTTTCGGAGTTTACGGCCAAAAAGCGGAAGTTCCGATTACGGAGCGTACGGCCCGTGTGCGGAACCCCCGCTCCGGAACCGGAAACTGCGCTTACGGGCCGTAAACTCCGAAAATGACCCGGAACACATAATTTCATTCAGGAAATGTTTTACAGGAAGTGGGAGGCAGGAAATACATCACAGGAAATAGTTGGCAGCCATTTTGTGTTCATTCTGAGTCATCCTCTATCACAGACAGATCCTCTGACATCCTGCTGCTCTCATCCTTCTTATTATCCCCATAATGGCTGAGGGTTACGAAGAGAAGGCACCCCCTTTCACTGAAAGTGAGTTGAACATCTTGGCTGAGGGGGTGCTGGCCAAATTTCCTCAGCTATATGGGGACCCTGAACACCAGCTGAGCAATGCAGCCCGGGCCAGGCTGTGGGCCAACATCGCCCAGCGCTGCAGTGCAGTGGGAGTCCACACCAGGAGTGCGAGGGCATGCCGCAAGCGCTGGGAGGACCTAAAACGGTGGGCCCGGCACAAGGCTGAGGAGCTGGTGGGCCAGTCTTACCAGCGCCATGTGCATCGTCCTCGCCTATCCCCACTGTACAGGAGGGTCCTGCGATCAGCTTGGCCGACCCTCCATGCTCAGCTGGAGGAGCATGAGGAGCAGGGACATGGTAAGTGCATCATATGCTAAATGTGTCTGGGAGTATGATGTGAGTGAAACAGTGCTGTACCATTGTGTGTCCGATGCCTCCATTCACAGATTCCGTGTCCATGCAGCAGTCACCAAGCTTAAAAAGGCACACTGTGGCATATGGACTGTACAGGGCAGAGTGCATTTTGGGAGTTGGAGTTTCGTCGTGACAACTGGCTAAATGAGCCATAATTGTGCATTTATACTGAAATCTGCTCCTCCCGCACCACTACAATTGGCACTAGGAAATCATGTGTGCATTGGATGAGCAATGGTACAGACACTGTCCAGTGTGCGCATGGCAGGCCAAAGGGTATCGGATGCTATGACTTGCATTGCATTTTTAGAGTTTGGGTTCCAATTGTGACAAAACATCATGTGCCATGGAGTCAAGACAGCTTTGACATCCTTGCATCACTCTTAAGCGCTTCTAAATTTGCAAGGGGTGTCCACTGACAGACGTCTCAGCCTCAGTGGCCTGTTTCACATTTCACATGTACAGGTAGCTGTCACTAAATTCCCCCAGTGTTCAGCGGTGTACTGCATTACCATATCAGTCACCAAAGCCAATATGTGCCACTGGATTCTCAGAACATGTGTGGGGACAGCCAAAGGCTAGACTCACAATTTAGCTACAGAAATAGGCCAGAGCCTCAGTGCATGTGTGACCCACATTCGCCACATGTCGTGTCCCATACAATGCTACAAAGCAGATGACACTTGTCCAGACCTTAAATAGCTGCGACTCCCTATGAATGGCCATAATCTGAGATTCTGGACTTCATGTTCTCCATTGGTGGACTGCTTTTGGAACCTGCACATGTAGCTGTGGCAGGACACACAGATCACCAGATTGCCAGGTTGAGGGTTGGCCAATACAGTTGTGTAAGCCACACACATCCACGTGAGATGGCCATGTCAGACTCAATCCAGTAAATGACGGTGTACATACACGTAATGTCAGCTCATAGACACTGACAACTATTGAGTGTGATCAGAGGAAAATAAGTCTGACCTTGGCTCCTCTATGACTGTGTCTCGTCCTGCATGACACAAACATAACATTTGGATTTTGCTTACATTTCAGCAGGCACAGCTGGCGAAACAGAAGGACAGCAGGACCAGGTCCGGAGTGCGAGGCCACCAGTGCGGCGGCGGCTACACCCTCTTTCCACCAGCGAGGAAGAGGAGGATGAGGAGGGACCCTCAACATCACGAGGCAAGGGGATTGCGCCCACCCGGACTGACAAGGGACACCCTGATGCTGGTGCCACATCCCGGGTGGAGGCTGCAGACATTGAATTGGGGGGGGTGAACACGACACCTCGGACTATGAGGTGTTGGAGAGCTACTCTCCTCAGGACTCTACACCTGTGGTCCCTGAAGAGGTGTCCTCGGGGCAGGCCAACAAACAATCTGGGCCTGCCATCATCCCCTCCCTACCTCTAGAGTCCCCCATGCCATCGGGGGCTCCAGCTGAATCCCCTGCAACAAGTCCCCCTCATCGTCGCCGCCAGCCCCACAACATCATTGGCTCCGGACCTCAGGCACCACATCCCTCCTGTCCCCCCCAGGCCCCTCCCGGTGTTGTTCCTCCTGTGGCTGTGCCAGTGGACTTGATGTGGATGTGTGAGGGTCAGCCAGACATGTCCGCTCGCATCCAGCTACAAGTGTGCATGGAGGTACGCATGATGCGAGAGGACATGCTCCGATGTATGGCCACCCTCGCCACCAGCATCAATTCACTGACCACAGCCATGTCGTCTGTTGTCTCCCCAATCCCTTCCCATACCACCGTCAATGTCTCCCCCTGTCCGTTGCCCCACACTGTTTCCCCCCGTACTCCTCGTGTGGCACGAACCCAAGTGGTGCCTGTTCCTGCACCCGCCAGACGTGTGCCTGCATCGGACTCTGAGGATCTGGACATTGTGGTCCTAGAGGATGACCAGAAGGACACTTGACTTTTGACGTGAACAATTATTTCATTTTCCCCTTGTAAATAGACTGTTTTCCCTGACGCTCCCTGACGTGTTATATTTTTGTTGCCCCACCCCAATCCAGGTTCCCATCTCCCTCTGCATTAAGATCATCATTTGTTTTCCTTTCTCCCTTCCAAACGGACGGTTGTTCTTTTGTACCTTCTTAAAATACAATTAGGAATACTAATAACTTCCACTTGTTTGACTTCATTCTGAATGTCTGGTTCTGAAAATGGACACATATTTGGTGAGTCATCTGCTATGCACATAACGGCTTGTTGCAATGATGGGTTACACTTGTAACTGTGTCACGCACACACATACCTTCTCACATCTCGAGGCCACCTACATCGTTACACAGGACATGATACACAACAGAATTTTATTTTTGGTAGGTGTTTATTTGGTGCACACACAATCATGTGATCACATTGTCCTGGGTTCCTGTCACTGGTGAGTGTGACGCCGCAATTTGGGGGGGATGACCGCTCGGAGTGCTCAGGTCTGGCTCGCCGCCTACGTGGAGGTGGGTACTGTCCAAGGGACTGTCCAGGGTCATCCACATGTGCTGGGGCAGATGGTGTATGCACACTTGATGGTTGTGCATGTGGTGGGAGTGCCTGTACAGGTGGTGGTGGTGCTGGTTGGGCAGGTGGCGGGAGTGCCTGTACAGGGGTTGCTGGTAGTTGTGCACGTGGTGGGAGTGGCTGTACAGGTGGTGGTGGTGGTTGTGCAGGTGGCGGGAGTGACTGTACAGGTGGTGGTGGTTGGGCAGGTGGCAGGAGTGACTGTACAGGTGGTGGTGGTTGTGCAGGTGGCGGGAGTGCCTGTACAGGGGTTGTTGGTGGTTGTGCAGGTGGTGGGAGTGCCTGTACAGGGGTTGTTGGTGGTTGTGCAGGTGGGGGCAGTGCCTGTACAGGGGTTGATGGTGGTTGTGCAGGTGGTGGGAGTGCCTCTACAGGGGTTGGTGGTGGTTGTGCAGGTGGTGGGAGTGCCTGTACAGAGGGTGGTGTTGGGAGTGCCAGTTCAGGCCGCTGGTGTGGATGTCTCCCTTTGCTGTGTTGGTGTGCAGTTGGTACAGGTGTGGGGATGTGCTATCCTGTGGGAAGATATGATGGCTCCCCTCCCTGCGTTGACCGTGAAGGGAAAGGTTGGCTCACTCTCAATATGCCCTCCAACATCTTCATGGCCAAGGCATGGTGTCTTGCACTCTCTTCCCTCTGGATGGATAGCATGTCTCGCATATTTCTGGACATGTCCTGCCAAGTCCTATCCATCCTATCCAACACTTGGCTCAGCCTCTCCACCGCCTGAGGGAAGTGGACCATGTCCTGCAGGGAGTCCGATATGTCGGACAGGGTAGCCCCTATGGCACTAATGTCCTGCCTCACATCGCTCTGCTGTTGGAAGAAGTCCTGCTCCCACTGGTCATCACAGCCAGGTGCAGGCCCTCTCTGCAGCTGTCTGCCATGGATGGGATGAGCAGGTCCTACGGCAGGGGGTGGGGTGGGAGGTGGGTGCTTGTGGGCAGGTGAATGGTGCCCAGGGGATTCCGGCAGCACAACAGGGCTGGTACTACCCCCAGATGGTGGAGAGGATGGCAGGGATACACTGTCTAGGGAAGAGTGGGTAGGGGAACCACCATGTTGCTCCTGGACGTGAGGACTGTGAGGGAGTGATGTCTTTGTTGTGATGCGTGTGTGCTGTGGCTGGTTTGCTCGAGTCTGGGGACAGGCCATAGTATGCCTGGGAGGAGGCTGAGGGACGTTGCTTGGCAGAGGAGTTGATGCCCTGACCGATTTAGCCAATCTGGCACGATATCGCGCATTGGCAAGTAGAGGTCCTCAGGAAATTCTTCCTCCTCCTCCTGTGCAGTGCTTGCAGCCGACATCACAGCTTGGAGGATCAGGGGATTCTCCCCTCTGATTCCACGTCGGCCCGCACTGGTCATAGGCCTGTCATCCTCGTCATCAGCATCCCCTGGAACAGAGGTTGCAACCGTATTAGGGATTGACCTGGTATGACATGTGGTGCAACACAAGGGTTTGTATCAACTGTACTTTGCATCAACAGATGAGGATCATGTGACCTGTGTAGGGTACCACCACAAATGACAGCTCACACCATAGCACTGAGGTGTTACACAGATACAGGCAAACTCACCAGCTCCAGCCACAACTCTCTGTCCCTTGGTGTTCCCCCCTAGTGTCACCTGCTGGACCTGTCTCCTCAAGGGCCTAGCTGTCCCTGAACCAGCAGCTGTAGAGGGAAGTGACAACATTCTCAATTATCTGCATCACCAATTGTCAGACAGGCACATGACACTCCTGATTTGTATTTCACTTTGTACACAACAACTGCTGATTACATGCAGAGGGGAAGCAGGATCTCTGTCATGGCTTTGGAGTCGAAGCCAGTGACACACCTCATGCCAGAATTACCTGAAGGACGGGTGCGCGAGGGTTGAACTGCAGCAGCCAGAATGTCATTCAGTCCCCGGGATGGTGCACGCCGCTGGGGTGTAATCCGGTCAGCAGCTGTGATAAGACATACAGGTCTATATTTTGCAACAACAGATGGTAGCTCTGAGCCAACATGTCATTCTCAATGACCATTTTTGGGTAATCCAGAACCATGTGCAGCATGTTTAGCTCCTGAACTTTACATTTTGGCACCTGCTCACATGCAGCAGTTGCCAGCCGTTCCCTCCACACAGCAGTGACATCAATAAGATGACACATCAACAGACATCTCATGCTAAAATTACCTGAAGGACGGCTGCGCGACGGTTGGATGTCATTCAGTCCCCGGGATGGTGCACGCTGCTGGGGTGTAATCCGGTCAGCAGCTGTGATAAGACATACAGGTCTATATTTTGCAACAACAGATGGTAGCTCTGAGCCAACATGTCATTCTCAATGACCATTTGTGGGTAATCCAGAACCATGTGCAGCATGTTTAGCTCCTGAACTTTACATTTGGGCACCTGCTCACATGCAGCAGTTGCCAGCCGTTCCCTCCACACAGCAGTGACATCAATAAGATGACACATCAACAGACACACATGTATGAGAAGATTACTGATAGGAAGGGATAAATGACCCGGATTCCTCCCCATTAAACTGCTATCACCTTTGCCATTCAGACTTACATATTTCCAGAGTCTCATGTTGTTTGTTGTCAAGTAAGAAAGGGTTTCATGTGTGAGATTTGCAATAGTCAGGGACATGATGTTGCTCATTTGTGCTTCCCCACGCATGAAGTCACACATATTTGTATGAGAGAACACAGATGTCTTATATCCATCCTTTGAGTGTCCTCTCTTTGCGTACTCTATTTCCCAGATCATGGTACTACTTAGCTGACGACGATTGGTGTCTTTTAGAGCAGACATCCAAACCTCATATGTCAAACACTCACCTATACATGTGAATACAGTAGGAGAGGAGGCAAGCGGAATGTAACATTTGGTTTATACTCACACATTGCGGATAGGCTGAGAGGCTTTGATGCCTTCTGCCTGCACTGGATTAGCGTGTTGCTCTTCTGCCTAGTCATTTAGCAGGTGTAACTGCATGAAGATTCACCTTAGCAGCCCCTACATTCATCTCAAAGGTACACTACTGGCATCAGTGTTGGCCTCAGCCATGCTATTTTCCTATCCATGGTGTTTCCTATCATTGAATTGCAAGCCGGTTGTGTTTTGGTCACTTCATATGACTCATGGTCCTATTGAATGTCCATTCTGCACTCACTTGGCATACATTTTGTGTCATCCTTTCATTAGCCACCAGGGTCTGATCTTGCATGGGTTCAAATGCCATATGTGAGCATATTGTGATACAGAACAACAGTGTTGTAATACACATGCAACATACGGGGCGGACGTGAAAGGCACATTTCATGAGCAGTCAGCCTGATATATTTTTGGGTTCCCCTCCCTTGGCCCAGCACGGGAACAGTGTGTGGGCCCTGAACAGATGTCACAGCCAACCTTGTAGCAGAAGTCAGTGTGTGTCTTTGATTCTGGGAGGACCTCGTTGTGCCTACTATGATAAGTGTGTTTTGCTACTTAACATTCCTGCAGCCACATGTGATGCATTAGATTTCTGGCACAAATGATGAGCACAAGCAGTTGTGGGCACCAGCATCGCTGAAGTGTGTTATACGTAATTTCATGATTGCTCCCACATGACTTCGAATGGGCCCACTACCTGGATGCAACCAATATCACAATGACATGTCTACGGATCCTGATGTGAGGTCCACTATCGTGTTTTGTTGATGGGCAACACAAACGCCAGCCAATGTAAGTGGTACATGACCAGCTGTGTGGACTGGGAATTTGATCGATATTGGAAACATTCAAAGTTGGACAGTGTATGCATTGTCAATACTAATGACCCTGGGATCTCACTTGTTCATCATTGCCATATTTCAGTCAATTACTTTGATTGATTACGTCTACAGACACCATTACAACATAGTGGGGGCACCCTTTTGAGTAGTTGTGGCACTCGATAACAGGATTGGATTCCCAGGTCTGGGGCTGTTGCTGTAAAACATGTCATGTTCCGCAATTACGAAGGTTTGATGAGCCAAGACATGTAATATATTGTCTTCAGCTGTTCACAATTATAATTAGCTAAAGGTGGATGCCCATTGACTACTCCAATAGTAATGCAGCTATTTGTTCATCTCTGGTTGACTTTCATATGTGGGCGCTATATGTCCCTCGGTCACTCCTGACAATGTATGCATTTTGACCATCTCCTGGCCACTTTGACTTACCAGTCGGTGAGGGTGTACGGTGGCGATTCCTCCCAGTCGATGCAGGGACCTCTGCTGCGGCAGTTGTCTGTGCTCTGGCTGAATGTGTCAATGGGTGAGAAGAGAGAAAACTAAACATCTGGAATATGTGCTTGTGGAACATTTCTGTGATTTCCCCATTTCTTCTGCATGCTAACAGTGTTATGCAGTACTGCCGCTGACTGGGCAGGTAGGAGCAGTGGTGCATTGGGGTCGTAATGACGTGGCAGGGTGGGAAATGTACAACAGAATAGGTGTCTGACCTTTGGATCAGATGATTCTCTCACCTTCTGCTTTGTGCTTTAAGCTTGCACGGGGTGATTTACTTCCTTGATATTTAGTGGCAGGTTTCCACGTCCCTTGTAATACATTTACACCGCAGTTGCGTCACTTCTGTGACACAGCGATGGGGTGATACAGGTGACACATTTAGACTTATTCCGAATGTTATGCATCTATGGGGATGCCTCACGGTGTGCGGTCCTGCGCAACATTAAACATGCATCAGCTGTGATGTAGGCAGGGTGTGTGTTTATTTGGTTATGCCTCATACAAGTGATGCATTGTAATCGACGGCATTTCACGTAGTCACTTTTCATAGGGTGGTGCCATGCTAACTTAAACCAGCTTGAGGCACATGTAATGAGTTGCCCTGAACGTTAGGTGTAGGCGGTCCATGGACATTGTTGGAGTTGCGTCACACTTGCGACACTACTCCAGCAGAGCATCCCCCTAATGCCATCAGTTGCGACACCCATCTGTCTATCCCAGCGCCACAGTGCACCACATTGTAAATGTGACGCATCCGCGGTTGCACAAGAGTTGGATTGCGTGTGGCATTGTTACTGGCGCATCTCTGCTGATATTTGTAATTGCTACTCAGCGGGCTGGTGTATTACTACAACTGGACAGTGGCCATGTTTTCTGAAGTGGGGGAGGGATTTGCCATTTCCATTGCTAAGGATTGTGGGACTTGTAGTGCTACATACAGAGGGTGACACAGGAGTCTCTGACTGACGGATTAATTTATACACTTTGGACTACTTCCTTATTCACACTGACAGTGCAACACAGACATTCTATTCATGCACTTTATCTTTTCATCCCACTTACCTGGTACCACGTAGTGGACGTCACTGACAGGCAGCCCATGGACCAAGTGGGGGTGTATGGTTGTCAGGATATCCTCCTCCAGTGGGGTGAGGCGGATGCGTGGTCCAGAGTGTGCGGCTGGGAGGATCCGTTGTAATTCCATCCTGGAGTATTTCTCCTTTACCCTCAGCCGCTCATCCTGCCATTTTGTTTTTAGGTCCTGGACAGTGCGCCTCTCCTCCCCCAATGCTGTGACAGCAGTGGATAATTGCTGCCACAGGGCTGCCTTCTGTGTGCCACTGGTGCAGTAGGGTGGGAGTCCATAGAGGCGTTTGTGGTGCCTGACAATGAACTCCACAAGCATGGTGGTCTCCTCTGCTGTGTAGTTCCTCTTTCTCTTCAGGAGCTCCATTTTTCTTAGCCGGCCTCTGCTTGCAAATGCAAACTGTGTGTGGCCAAACCTGTTCCTTCACTGTGTGCTGCTTTTAAATGTTTTTTGCTGCTGGTCAATGAGTATTAATTGGCTTCAGCTGGATCATGGTGGGGAATGGTAGGCACTAGCAACATGATGGCTAACTGGAGCAGTTGGCTGGGATTGGCTGGAGTGCGTCAGCTGATGCATGGTGGGGGATGGTAGGGACTTGAACAGGTGTTTACCCTTGGCTCAAATGATCAATGGCCACAGTTAATGTAGTCTGGTCCCAAATCTGATTTTCCGGCCTGGGAGCGGGATTTCCGGCCCGAGAGCGGAATTTCCGGCCCGGGAGCGGAATTTCCGCCTCCGGACCAGACTTTCCGGCCTGTGAGCAGACTTTCCGCTCCGGGCCCGGAAACTCCGCTCCGGGGGCGGAAATTCCGGCCCGGGTGCCGACGTAAGTTTAGTAGTCGTAAATCCATTCTGTGAATAGCAAAAGTCCTAAGTTCATTCTGTGAATAGCAAAAGTTGTATGTTCATTCTGTGAATACCAGAAGTACTAGGTGCATTCTGTGAATACCAGAATGGTACTAAGTTTAGGATTTAGTCTTAAGTTTGTTCTGTGAATCGGGCCCCTAGTGTTGTGTGGTGCCCACCCTCCCAGCCTCCCGGATATCCAGTCTTGTGTTTGTGGTTGTTGTAGCCTTGGACATGGCCTTGCCTTGATTTGTGAAGGGTGAATGGTGACGTTCGTGGCATGGGCGTGTTTTTTGAGTGTGGTTGTGTGTGGTTAGTGCTTGGGGGTAGGTGCGTGCATTTGTTGTGGTTGGGGTGTGGATGCCATTCCCCCATGTTACGTGAGTTGTTTGTGTACTCACCAGGCTCTGCGACTCCTTCCACTCCGTGTAGTCCCACCGGCGGTAGCATGGCCATCACCTTCTCCTCCCAGGGATGGTAGAGTACGGGTCTGCGGGGCGGCCCACCTCCAGCGATGTTGGTCTGGGCATGTTCTTCATTCATCTTCCTCTTGACCGCCCTGCACAGATCGTACCACCTGGCTTGGCATTCATGCCTGGTCCTTCGGACGGGCGCAACAGCATTCACCTTATCGACGATCCTCTGCCACATGGCAGATTTTTCAGCT
Organism: Triturus cristatus; assembly: GCF_964204655.1. Classification (NCBI taxonomy): domain Eukaryota; kingdom Metazoa; phylum Chordata; class Amphibia; order Caudata; family Salamandridae; genus Triturus; species Triturus cristatus. The sequence goes on from NC_140590.1 coordinate 1,580,137,508, forward strand.
ATGCTGGTCTGTCTGACCATTGTTCCAAACAGCTGTGGCTCGACTCTGATGACTTCGTTGACAAGGAGCTCCAGCTCCGCCATAGTGAACTTTGGATTCTTGTCTGTGGGCATGGTGTGGGGTGTGGGTGTGGCTGGTTGTGGGTGTGTGGGTGTGAATGTGTGTGTGTGTGTGAATGTGAAGAGCGGGATGTTTGTGGAGGAGGTTGTGTGAAGGTGTGTGAGTGGAGGTGTAGCGAAGGTATGAGTTATGTGGGGTGGTTTGTGTGTGGGCTCTGTCAGCAGTAGGTCTGTTGCAAAGGCTCATGGTTTGTGTGTGTGGACCCTTTTTATTGGTCAATTTTTGGGTGTGGCTGTGTTTGAATTTTGGTGGGTGTGTTATAAGAGGTGGTTGTGTTTGGAGCCTCTGTTGGCCAGTTTGGATGTGGCAGGTCAGTCATTAAGTTGTATTTTGTCGTGTAGACGTGTTTTGTGTTGTTGTGCAAGTCGCTTTGACCCTCCTTGTGCTGTTTTACAGTGTCCTGGTTCTGTATGAGTCTTTTTCGCGTAGGTACGATCCATACATACGCGATGCTGGGTGAGGGTGCTGGGGTACGGTGTTGGTGTGTGGCGCGTACATGCGGTGGGGGAGCTGGGGTACGGTGCGTGAATGCGGTGGGGGGCTAGGGGTACAGTGCGTACATGCGGTGTTGGTGTGCAGTGCGTAAATGCGGTGGGGGGGCTGGCGGTACAGTGCATACATGCGGTGCTGGGGTATGGTGCGTAAATGCGGTGGGGGGCTGGGGGTACAGTGCGTACATGCGGTGCTGGGGTATGGTGCGTACATGCGGTGGGGGGCTGGGGGTACAGTGCGTACATGCGGTGCTGGGGTACGGTGCGTACATGCGGCCCTGGGGAACGGTGCGTACATGAGGGGGTACTGCGCGTACATGGGGGGGTACGGCGCATACGGTTGCGGTCCTGGGGTGCAGTGCGGACAGGGTGGTGTACGGTGCTGACATATTTGGGGGTTGGGGGGCTGTACGGCTCGTACACAGGCATGAGTTTACCCGTGTACATGTGCTCCTGCGTTGGCTCCGTACGGGCCTTTTTATGTGCGGTTGTGTATTCGGACGGACGGTCGGGATCGTACTTGCGCGCTCGGACTTGTGTTTTACGATTTGTACGTGAGACTGTCCGGCTCACTTTCGTACACTTTTCCCGACGATATTCGGACGTGAAAACTTTCCGACGCACTCTCGTAGACTTTTCCCGACGCTATTCGTAGATATTTTTCACGAACGAATCGTAGTTGGCCGTTTGTACGGTGCTTCTACGACTCGTACGTAAAAAAATACGGATACGGGTCGTACTTAAATTATTTTTAACAGATCAGAATCGGCACCATATGTGTTTAATGTTGAATGTTTTTCTGAATAATAAATAGAGATCTTTTTTCTAACAACTATTATGAAATATAAAAAATGATGAGTGCCAAGAGTCCATCCACTCAAAACAATTATATTGATTGAATCTATTGATCCTCAATGTATGTATTTGTTTTGTTTTGTAGGTTTAATAACTGAGAGGGTGATAGCAAGCGCAGGGCCACTGTCATCAAAGAGCACAATGTAAAGAGAATTTGTGGTGTCGGCTCTCCCTGAAGAGTTGTTTGCTGGGCTAAGGCTGTGCACAGTAGAACCTTCACCACCTAACAGGCTTTGTGAGTGTATAGGTAGTGGGCTCTCTGTCAAAGGTAGTGCGAACAGCAACAGCTTTGTGTAGTAGGAGCTTGGTGACATAATGGGGCTTGGTTGTCTGGAGAGACTGAGTTCGCTGTTAAGAGCTGTACACAGGGCAAAAGGTAGGCAGGGTAGAGGTTTGGCCACCTAATAGTACTTGGATGCCTGGAGGAAGTGTGATCTCCATGAAGATCTCTGCTCAGGGTTGTATGCTGTACAAAAAAGGAGTTTAACCACCTATTGCGGCTTGGTGTCTGGTGGAAGTGGGCTCTCCATCAAAAGGCTGCGTATGCCCAGTGTTATTATCAGTGATTTCATTTGAGATGTCATCAATGATGTAATTGAACATGTCATGAGTAGTGCAGTCCGTATGGTCATAAGGAGAGCAGAGTGGGGGCACATTTTCTAGGTAGCTCAATTAACTATAATTAGTGAGTTTCCACATTTTTTTGTTTAAACCGATACATTTTAACTGACATTTCACCCGAACTATATCTCTTTAACCTTTGGGGGGTTTATTATGTTTGATTTTTTTAAATGCAAAGTAAGATGTAATTTCCATACCTAACTCTCATGTCACTTTAACATTTCTGTTTTTTTCTGTGAATATATATAAAACGAATAACCAAGATACTCCACTGGTGGTATATCTTAATGGATCACAGAAATCATTGATGTGGAATGATATCACAGTACAATGAAACATTGCCATTGTGTATCCTGATTTACAGAAGTACAATGCAGCTCACTTTCCAAGACAGCTATTAGTAAGAGGCCGATTACGATGCCGGACGGAAAGCCTCCTCCAGACAGTCGAAATCTTCTTGACTGCGTCGGAGCATTTCCGACAGACTCGGTCGGTCTTCATTCCAACCGCTTGATCACGATGTTCGCAATCGGAACGTAAACCATGCAGTCATTCCGAATCTGTTCCGACCGACTCGCGAAGAATTTGTGTCTGTCTGAACCGCTTCATATAACCCGATGGATTACGATGTCGATTTCCAACAATCTTTTCAACTTTGGCCTGTTCAACACGGAAAGGCTGTCGGAAATTGACTTTGAGAACCCCATGACAGGGCCTCCTAGCCCCGCGGCCTACAGTTGATGGCATAGGGGGTACCTAAATGCCCCCCCTGTAAAACCCTCCACTATGTAGCAGGCACCATGGGGCACCTGCGACAGGGTGCAGGGTTTTCCACACACCCCCAATTTCCCCATAGAAACTTGCGTTACAAATAGTTGTCGGGTGTAACACGAGCTCCCATAGGAAAAAATGGGAATCCAACCAAACAGTGTTCGGTCGCGTAGTAATCAGGTGGTCGGAACCACTGACGCAAGTCGGTCGGTCCAGATTCCGAGACGGTGTCGGGCGGAGGCTGTCCACCCAAAATTGTAATTGGACTCTAAATGTTTAGACAATTCCATTGGTAGCTTCATTAAATGATATAATAATATTTCACATCAATATTTATGAACCATTATATATTTAATCATTTTACACAGAAGAATTTGTTAGCCATTATGTACATGCCTAATATAAAACTTTTGACCCTGAAGACATCGATTTAATTTTTTCAAGCTTTATTTTTATCCCACATTCATAGATTAGCAAGTTGAATGTCACTTCCCTCATAATTGAGTGTGTGATATGCTTGATTGACACCTAGAAATGAACTTGAGCACTAGCATATTTTCAGTTCAGTGTGTAGTTACACAGACTTATATTGCGAGCTCTTCAAGGAGCTAGAAAGGCTACTAAGGGCCTCATTAGTAATGACCCCGTAATTATTGTGACAGTTATCGTACCTGATAGAATTAAACTCCCCCGATTTGGAATTTATTGGCTACAGTAGCTATCAACCAATTACAAGTTTTTAGAGAATATTGTGCAAATTTGGTGCTTATCGCACCAAATTCGACATGTTCCAGTAAATACTGAGCATTTGTACCCTGATAAATATTGGCAGGTTTAACCTAGCCATTTATTGTGAATCTGATAATTGGAATATGTGTGATCACAGGATTTATTGCATATATCACAATTAACTGGACTGTTTATAATGAGGGACTTAGTACCATGTGACTTCTAGAATATATAACATTTTTGATGCATGCCTAACTTAAAAAAGAACTGCTTACTTATAGTAAATTCACTTCTTATCCTGCAACTGTGGAGCCACCTTGAACAGTTTCTTCAGAAATGATCAATTAAAAGAATGAGACAATTTACAATATTGTTTGCCAAATAATATTCAAGAAAAGGTCAATAGGGCGAATATGTTGTTAGTTTTGCATTGGTGAACATATACATCTTTTGGAGATTTTCAGTTTATACATTCAGAAATACCAGGATCCACTTCTATTTTGTTTTCATTTGGATCATGGAAAAGCCTCTATTAAACTGGTGAAACCTGGAAACAGATATCATACTCTATGACACGCAACGTTTTCTAAGTAGCTACTATTGTATCTGATGGGGCATGCCCACTTTTGTGCCAAAGTATTTTACTTTAATGATTCTCATAGAGAAGTGAGATCAGAACCTGAAAACATGTTGCTTTTTTCTCTCGAATATCAGTTACACAAAAACAGTGACTATGAAGGTCTAATGTTTTGGATGACAAGTGGGGTTTGGGGGTCAGGCACCAAAATAGTTGTGTGAGACTCATCATTAAAAATGCTATCATTGATAAGGTTCATTTGTTTAATTAAAATAACCCACATCCTGGTCAGAATCAAAGATGTAAATAATACAGATGGGAAAGGTATTTGGGATTGGTGGCATAATAAACATACCACCTATAAATGCATCTCTAACACAATTCTCAAAATATCTGTGAATAAATTCTCAAAGCCAATTCCCCTGGTTATCCAAGAAGATCAGAATGTCCTGATGAGATTTACCAAATACTAAACATAAAGAATAAATTGTCTCTGTAGTAGCCATCAACAATGAAGCATCTTTTAATGATACATTCATTCAACGTAACAGAAATCTTTGCAGCCACAGAAGTGATGGAGAGACATGAAGACCATTTAAAAATCAAAGTGAAAACAGATAAGCGTGTACTCTTTGATCATTATTAATTATGATGTCAGAGCATGCGCACATTGCTTAAAATAAAATATTACAGTCTCTCAAGTGTGTATGGCTAATGATTAAAAATGGGAGATCATGCAATGACTTTATAGTACTTGAGAGCCTACAATCCCTGAATAAAAAGCCCTTCTCTCATTTCCTTATTATAGAAGTCTTGTGATGCATAAAGTAGCATGAAATAAATAAATGATACAGGAAAAAAGAAATTAGGTAGCTGATCAGTTGTTTTAACTTATTACAGTTGAGTTCTAACATGACAATGCCTGTTTCCAGAGCCAGCAGCCAAGGGAAAGGTTGGTCACAGAGCAAAATAAAAGATACCATTTCAAAAACGAAAAAATTGAAACTCCGCTTTTCGATTTTCTGCTCTACTTTCCTAGATGAAAGCAGATATTTTTGGCAACATGATTATTTTTACTTGTTTCATGTAATTACAGTAACGATGAATCTGTCTGCATGATTCTACGTATTATGAGCTATGGCATTTTTTAAAAGACTAACTTGTATTAAACTGATTCTAATATCTTTTTTTCAACACATATCTAACTGCCTTTTGGTTTGTGTAGTTTTTTACTTGAGAATCCCTAATTCTAATTTTCATGTCTACAAACATCTTACCTCTTTCACATGAAAGAGTAACACACCAAGGATTTAAGTATTTTGTTGGAAGTAGGACTGTTTGAGCATGTATTATAAGTAATAAAGTACCCCCTGCTGTACATTCTAAGGATATTGCAAGTGACCTTGGTGTTGATGTCTTTATAATGGACTCAGCCTTTGGCCTCATTCCACTATATGGCCACAGAACTCCTCAGTGACTTGCAATAAATACCCTTACAATGTATGGTGGGAGAACCTTAGCCCATAATCTACAAATGAAAACTAGGGCTCGATTGTTAAATAAAGTCATACATATCTGGCTAAAGGGCTATAAGTTTGCCTGGATGCCAACATCCACCTTTCAGGAGCTGAAAAAAGGTTTGCAGAAGTATGTCAGGCAGCCTTTAACATTCATAGGTTTCCTAAAGTTCTCCTGGACAAGACATGTAATCTCTGTCTTCACATGAGCATATCTATGTGTGCATATTTGTATCTTGTAAAAGCTACCAACTTTCTTTTCTACATGGGGAAATATTTGGATAAACCATTACTATCTAAAGCAAGGTCTTCTAATGAGCAGACCTGTTTTATGTTGTCGCTATTTTAAGATCCTCATGTCCATGACTGATGAGTTCCGTCCAGTGACCCATATAGATTTTGTATCCCTGAACCAGAAGATTACCATGTTGATAGGGTAGAGTGGGGGCAGTAGTAGGGTAGTGACATGGCACTGAGGAATTGTCTGAGATACTTTTACAAAAATCAGCAAGGCCTGAAGCACTGCGTTTGTTGTGCCTACTCTATTTACTTTAACAACTCACTTTGGGTTTTTGTCATTTACTATTTTGAGACCCCACATGAATGATCAAAGTGCCGCTTCCTGTGACCCAGATTGATTGGGTCTGCCTGCACTAGACACTTAACTTGGTTGCTGGGCAGATAGTGGGAGAGTGGCATGACATTGAGGGATTGACCAGAATGTTTAATCATTCCATTGTTTGTTTAGTATGAGATGTGTGCAAAGCACTTGGGGGCTAAAGAGGTTGACGGGCGGACTCACATCTGCCCGTCACCCTATCAGGAATCGGGACCACCCAACAGGCATTATGATGCAACCGCCACCATGGCGGTCCCAATGCCTATACTTTGCATTGCGGTGGGTGTTGCCGGCTGCAGCACCTGCTGCAATGCAAAATAGGGACACCTGACATATCCCAGCACTACATAGCAGGCAACAGGCGGTCACACCATGATCATAATTTGCCCTTTAGTATTGGCTTTATTTTGCAGGAAATTATTTTACAATTTAAGGTAATTTTATTTTTTGCCAATATACGTCTGTGAACTTGTTGTTAGATGCACTACAGTATTATAATGGTCATGTAAGGACGAAGGCTAACTTAACCCTGACAAGTATTAAAATATATTTTGGCATTGATCAAACATGCACTTCTGGAACTGGTTCTGGAGCAGTAGAATGTTGACTTGTGGAGCTGGAATTCACATTCTAGTCGAGGGGTTTCCAACATTTTCTTTAGTATGAGCTTTCATGTTCAAGAACAATTATCCTGAGCTACTAATAAATATTAGTAGTGTAATAATAGTGACTACATCAGGCACAATTAGTGGCCATCCCAAGATTACCAGCAGTGATCACCTCATTGCATTAGGCAGGACTGCCAGTAGTAATGTAAATCAGCTTCATCAATTGTGAATGCCTCTGTATGGGTAATACACACTTCCCTGACACGAAGGTAATCGTATTAGCAATAAGTCTTTCCCACACCATGTGATTTATCACTGAAATATCAGCATTAAATACATTTTCCTCTCCAAACATCAGGTTATGAGTTCTGGAAAAGCACAAATTGTTTACTCCAAAACCCACTTGTCAATTTTGATATACATATATTAAATCAGCCAAGCAGAAGCTTCCAATTTAGTATGCTGGGCTGCACATAAGAGAGCTACTTAGAGGCAGCAGGAGAGCCACCAGTAGCTTAAGAGCTACTTGTTGGAGAAGCCTGATCTAGTCCAATAGATTTCTTTTTGATTATTTATGGAACACTGAGGGGAGAAACTGGGAATCCATTTAGAGAATTTGACTGACTTTTAATTATAATAGGGTATTTCAGAGCATGGAGATATTAGAATAAGTGGATGCTATATATTTGACTGCTTTAGTGTTTCTTAGTAATATGGTTGCGTCTAAGAGGAGTGTGAAATTCATAACTATGAAGGATATTAGTATGGTTGAATCCTATCACCCTGTGTTTGCCAGCAATGGAAACCGTTTCTAAAACTCTTACTTTAATGTCAAATTCACTGTTAAACTTAAGGAACTCCAGACTATTTATAGCTACATAAAGATATTGAATCAGATGGCATCTCAAGTAGCGGATAGCTATAAATTAATGGATGAAATGATAAATAAGGGTATTTTGATCTCTGCAGGAGATGACTTAATAGATCAATTTAAACTAGTACCAGACAGGATAGGCAGGGCAATTTTAGTAAAATTGAATACTTGTACAACTTTAATTACTACTAGTACAAAACATGTGGTGGTAAAAGGATGTCTATAATCGGCGTATTCTATTAGGCCCATAATATCTGCAGTTTTGCTCGGTAAGGAAAGAAAGATGTAGATTTACAACCATTAGATAACACCGATATTCAATGGGACCCATATGTAGGTTTTAATACATATTATAGCAAACAAAGTTACACATTTGAGTTAGTTGAATTGAATTAATGTCCAAAGTAAGACAAAACCTAACAAACATGGAGGGCAGATTTACAAGAAAGTGATGCATCTGTAGAGATGCATCACTTTCCCTGCACCACCCTGAGAAACCCTTGCGCCACCATGGATGCGCCATATTTACAATACAGTGCACCATGGCACAAGGATTGATAGATGCGCCCGAAATTCTGACACATCTGTTGGCGCAAATGTCACGCATTGCTGGAGTTGTGTCGCAAGCACGATGCAACTCCAGCAATGCATGGGAGGCCTATCCTCATTGTGCTGCGTCACTCCTTACGCCTGCTCCAAGCAGGCTTAAGGTTTTGATGAGGTGGCGTCCTAGAAGTGGCGCAGTGAAATCATGTAGATTTCACTGCATCACTTCTACGAAGCTTTTTTGCTTGAGAACGCCCACCTTGCATACATTATACCTGCTGCAGGTATAATGTGACGCAGGGCTTTACAACGTGACGCATCTCCCTAGATGCGTCATGTTGTAAATGGGCAGCTTTTTTATGCCACTGCTGCGTCACAAAAAGTGACACAACGGTGGTGCAAAAATGACTCAAGAGGCTTGTAAATCTGCCCCCAGATTGTCTCAGGATAAGAGTAGACCAGTGATCGTCTGGCAAACCAGATAAAAAAGAACACCAGTACTATAAATGAAAAGTTATCCTAAAACATAGGGAAATATAACAACAAAGGAAATTATCGAGTTGTTGGCAAATCAAATCAGGGTATAGTAGAGAGCCCAAATGAATAAATGGTGCAGAACCTACTTGTGACTGCTTCAGAGGAATGGAATTAGATACAGCCTCTCATGGGTAAAAATTAAACAGCACTCACCTAGTGGAATCTTGTTTGAACTGATGTGAGATATTCTGGATTTACTTTGATTGCAAACAAATCATTTGACTTGTAGTGGGGGTGCTTTACTAGCCAACGTGGGGGCTGGATCATGGACTATGAAAGATGTAAACAATATGAATAGGTTAATTTTAAGTAATCAAGGGGCACGGCTAGGAGAGAAAAAGTTGATGATGTTACCTCTGTACTAGGAACTTACAAGAGGAAGCAGCGTGCTGGATGAGTAGCTATGTTCAGTGTGTCATGGGGCAGCGTGTCTGCTCCTCATACTCAGTGCACCAGAAGATGCCTCTCCATTCTCTGCTCAGGCCATGCCAGCATTTCTGAGGCTGTGGTTGCCCACAGGAGTTTCTATTGTTCACATGGGCAGAGGGATGTCAAATGTGAGATTCTTCTCATACCTGAAAGATGCCATATCTCTGAAGATGTAGATGTGGCTGGCCATATATATTGCCAAGAAGTAAGGTTGCCTGAGATCCCTTATCCAAGATTACATCTATTTCCTGTGATGTATTTTCCTTTTTAGACTGTATATAGTGTTGTCATTTTAAAAGTAATGCACCGTGCACTTTATTTGCACTATGTATACAGGGTCTTATTTTGGATTTTAGTGTGTGTTGAGTTATTTATAACTTTCATCAAAAATTGTACATGTGTATCTGTTTCTATGTGCTGTATGCTTTTATGGTTGTTTTATCAACTGAATAAAGTTATTCTGATTCTGATTTCAGGGAGGTACTGGTGAGAGATGGGTGCTCTGCAATGAATTAATTCCCTTATTGATAAGGTACTCAATTGAGGTAATGCCATTAGGCTATTGAAGAGTGTCCATGATCATTGCTCCTTGGGGTCAAAAGATATAGAAGTGAATCCCTTTAAAGAAAACCTTGAAACTGGAAAATATATGACTAGATCAGATTGTGTTAATTCTGAGGTTATCAAAGTTATTTGGAGTTTGTAAAATGAGTTAGATAAACTGGGTATAATTGTTAAGAGAATTGATAACATTAAATTCTATTCTATTTCTATGGAAGCCACCAACGAGGAGGAAGTCCTTCAGGGGTAACAGCAACTCCCATACCACAAGAGATTGTGAAGTTGTTCAAAATGCTTAGGATAATTAATTATTTAGCTCCGGCAGTATTAGTAGCGTTTCATCCGAATGTCTACATGTCAGCAAAATTGATAATTAATATTTTTATATAAATAATGGTAATAGCTTAGTTACACAAAGGACTTACACAGGCTCGTTTTTATCTTTTGAGAGAATCTAGTGATCAGAATATGTGACTTTAATTTTAGATTAGATTTTTTTGGTACAGATCTTGTGCTTGATGAGGGATTGGAAGTTGCATATGTACTAAAAGATAATTGTAATAATTATGAAATTACAACTAAGATAAAATTTCTGTTTAATTTGCTAAGTGAATATCAGTAGTTTTCCTCCAATGGTCATTTTCTGGATGATCTGCAGGCTAAAAAAATATTTAAGAACTGTAATTTTGAATACCTAATAAAATTCAGTTTTGGTTCTATTTACATATTTAAATATTGCTTGATATGTTGAGGAGAGAATTGAGAGCGCTCACTCTACATTGATGGCCAGTTTTAGTTTGCAGTCCAAAGGGTCTTTCCTAGAATGGATGGGATATGAAATTTCCTATCCATAGAGATTGAAAACAAGTCACTGTCAGAAATCAAGTGATTGTATCTTGGAATGGCAAAACGAGTATGTAGCCCGGAGTTTAAGGAAAACTGCTAATTAGAGTAATTAAATTGAATGCATCAAGAAGTTCCTAACTGTGAAAATAGACATTATAATGGCAATGACTCAAATTGCTCCAAGTTCAGGTGCACATAAAAATGCACAATTAGTATAAATAAGGTAATTCAGTGTAACAGAGCTGGCTATTTTGAACATTTTCAAGAAATGCAGCTCCCCTCTATAATAGGGCAAGGGTTTTTAACAACCATAATAATCTGAGGCAGAATGTCATTAATGCTACTGGAATACTCCATCAACTCATCAAAATCAAAAAAGGGAGATCTGGAAAGACAAACGTTGGAATGTTGGAGAAGAAGGACCAGACATTTTTGGACCTTAGCCTCTGCATTGTCTTCAATGGAGCTCTCAACATGCCAGTGTTCTAATTAAAATTCTGAATTTAAGAAGGGCCGTAGGACTGGCCAATATTCTGGCCTGTATACTTGGTTTAAATACTGACTGGTAACCAAACCAATTGTGTCTATTATTTATTCTCATGTTTGGTTGCATACATGATTCAAGGAAGAGCACATTTATAAGTCCTACATATAACAAGGGTTCAAAGTTCAATCTACTAAGTTACAGATGTATTTCCCTTAGGGATTGTACAGATATATGGTAAATACAATACATGGGATTGGGATACCTTTAGGAATATAGCCTTATAGTCTGCCTTAGCAGGCTATACCGGCCATTAAAGGCCCGCTCCAGCGTTAAAGGCTTGAGCTTGAAGGTGAGGGCCTTTAATAAGCGAGCAGGACTTTCATCGCCCGTATAGCCCGCCTGCGCAGGGCTATAAGGCAATTAGAACATTCTGACACTAGAGGGCAGAATGTTCCAACAAATGAAACAAAGGCCTCACTGAGCCCGAGGGGATTTAAATCCCCTTGGGCTCAGAGAGGCCTTTGTTCACAGCAGCAGCTGTTAATGAAAAAATAAATTCGAATATTGCTCAGCGGGCTTCTACCGGCCCGTAGAAGCCCGGAGCACTCCATTGTCTGCTATGGAGTGCTCAATATTCTAATGTTCTAATATAGGGTAATGTCCCAATTTGGTTTGATAACAGAAATACCTTTTAAGGAAACAAGTACTTCATTTATGAATAGGTCTTGATACTACTCCACCTAATGCCAATTCAAGCAATCAGATGTGAACTCGTGCTATGCTATCATTTTAATATGACCCTTAGGACCTCTGTAAGACTTTTCTAAGGAGTACAAATTATAGGTTTTTCAAAGTTGTCAGTAATTGCTTTTAAATATGTTCTCCAATCTAAGGTTCGAAGTTGTGATCCCAAAAAGAGTAAGGTGGAGAAACATTTATCAAAGGTGAAATTCAATGTGGGGTGACACATTTGGTGGGGAAGAGTATTTCAAGAATTATTTTATGAAAAAGAGTGTTGAGAATGCCAAACATTTATTAAAAATAAGTAATCTCTAGAAATAACAGAAGGTTATCTGGGGAGCCAGGAATGAATAGATTATTAGGATAAGTGTTCAAATGTAAAGGTGTGATTTTTAGATGCTGCATGGGTTCACTCTGTGGTATGTGCAGGTGTTAAAGATTGTAAATGTCAACGGAAGGTTAAATAACATTAAGCAAACATGTTAACTGATTGAACTATTTTTAAAACAACAACAATTGCCCTTGAGAAAAAAATTGTAAGACGTTTAATTTAGAATCATGGACTAGTTTAATATTTTATGGGTTTAATGATAGTGTTGCATTTTGGGTGGATTGAACATTTGCTTTTGCAAAGTTTGTAAACTAATGCAATACAGCAAACAATGTGGTTTGATGAGAAATACCCTCAGGAAAATGCAGCACCTTACACACGTTATGCATACCACACAAAATTCAGAAGGGGGGAGAGGTACTGATAGCATTCGATGTAAAGAAATAAATTGATATCATGGACTAGGGTTACATGCTGGTGATTATGCGCAAAATGCATTTTGGTCCAAGTTCTTGAGCTGAATTTCACTGCTTTAACCAAGCCCTACAGGCAGGGTCCACTCAGCAGGTTATATCTCCAGTGGAATGGAGTTGGAAAGGGGGAACCAACAGGTTGGTCGCCCATCTTCTCTCCTGTGTGCTCACAGAATAACACCACCTGATATTCATTTAAGAGCAATATTATGTCAATGGGACATAGAGGTAGGTGACACTACACATACTGTGTTATATGCTGATATATGTACAGCAGCCACAGGCCTCAATCCTTAGACTATTCTAAAATGTAAACATATTTGGTGCACCATCAAGCTTGCACATTAACATGGCTAGATTAATGGTGTTAATTGGCCAGCCTGGTTGATTGCAGCTCAGAAGAACTCCCAACTTGGAACCGGGTTGGGAACTAGGTAATTTCACGTACCTTAGAACTCAGGTAGCACATACAGTAAAGGAACAATATGCATGTAGCATGGGTAGAATTTGTTGGGACTGAAAATCTCCATACATTTCTGGAACATGCTCCCATTGACGGTAATCAGTACAACAGGTTTGATTCTTAGCTAGTACGGTAGTCATTCTAGCCTGTTGTTTGCCACTTGGGTGCGAAAGTATCAGCTTTGAGGTGCTGGTAACACCAGAAAAGATACAGAGGATTTTAGTTAGTACGTTTTCTTAGGACACTATTGTGATGGTCGGTTGAAAGAAGGCATGGTGACGTATCGCCAACAGTACTCTGTATGCATCCAATATACTGAGGAAAGTCCCTCTGTGGGGCTTTCTTAATGAATCACAATGTAAGCCTTTTTCCTTGCTTAGCTTTGTGGAAGTCCTTTGGTTGTGTGTATACAACAGAATGTTCTATACACTCTCAGAGCAGCAGTCTCACCCACCACTCTGGATAGCTTACAGGGAGGTCTCTCGGCTTTGAGATGGAGCGTATAGATCCCAACAAGGGTGAATGTAGTGCCTGACTGCACCCAACTTTGGCCCAGATTTACAAAAGTTTTGCATTACTTTTTTAACGCAGACCCAAGGCAAAATCATTTTTGGAATTTACAAACCAACGCAAATTGCATTTGCGATGGTCTGTAAGAAAAAGTCATGCGAACCAGTGCAGAGCACTGGTTTAAATTACTCTGCCCCAAGTGGGCATCTCATGGGTGGTACATGGGCATTCCGGTGCAACCTCTCATGGTTTTTAATGCGAAACCCTATCTACTAGCAAAGGTAGACAAAAAAATAATGGCACTTGAAAGCAGGCATTAAATTAGAAATACGTTTAACTTCTCCCTTCTTTTACAACTTTACATTCTGCTGAACTGTACAGCACATACAAAGTTAAAAAAGTTTTAACTTTAGGATAGGAATAGTCTCTTTTATTGGAAGGGTACCCTTCCAGTACAAAACCTATGCTAGACTCATGCAAACCCCCTTGCACCAAAATGCAAATGTGTGTGAGTGGCAACCAGATGCCTGCTTGTGAGCCGGCACTAGGTTGAGGGGAGGAAGAGTGCCCTATCTCTGTATTTATGGCGCTCTCCTGCTCTTTCATTGTCATGCAATGCAGCACAGCAGCTTTAGATGGGATGCTGCGCTGAGTTGCATGGCATCATCGTAAATCTGGCCCTAGATGCGCTCCCCAAGGTCCTCATGTACTGTATTTAAGGATTTTCAATGAGTAGAGACATGCTGTGTAGACTTCGAGGCACTTCCTGGCTGCTTGACAGTGTTTTCCCATTCGCTTTGTTAGAGGGACTAAGCTTAATATGCCTTAGCATTCATAGCTGTTAAGGTTAGAGGACAGAGTCTTCATACAAGGGACTGGAGCTACTTACATAGGAGGTATGGCCCATATGTACGAAAATCCAAAATTGCGATACCCAAATAGCGAATCTGTAGACGTCACTTTTTGAGAATCGCAAATTGAAATGCATTTAACCTGTGATTTCCTAATAGTGATTCCTACGGCTTCACATTTGCTATAAGTAAATTGCTAATTAGGAAATAGCAAAATTGCAATTTCCTAATAGGAAATCGTAATTTGGGAAATTGTACTTCCTGGTGCAGAATGATGATGTCAGACAGGATGTCTATATATAAAGGGTGTGTCCACAACACAGAGGCTTAGGCTAAAGTAAGAAGAGCTCCTGCATTGCCAATGAAAAACACCATCCAGGAAAAAAAATCAATGCCACAGACAATTGGAGCAAGGACTCAGGGTCTAGAAAGCAGAAAGTTACGTTTATTGAGAAGCAGCTGGAGCTTCTGATAGAGGAATGTGTGGCCCATATGGACCAACTGTTTGGAAAGGCCTCCTTCTCTGTGCCAGAGAGTCATAAGCCACAGATCTGGACCAGCATCCAGGAGAAGGTGAACTCCCTAGGAGTCACCCAGAGGACCATTCTGCAAAAGGTGGTATGACCTGAGGTCTTGTACGAAGGAGGAGGTGTCCAGCAGGTGTAGGACCCCCCCCCCCCCAAAAAAAATCTCTGGCTCCCATGGAGAAACTCAGAGGAGACCCTGGCACAAGAGAGTGTGTGGTGGGAGTAGCTGACATCGATACATCCAGGGTAAGTCGTCTACCATTTATTTATCTAACACAATTTTGTTTAGCAATTCCATATATTATACATCACAGCATGAATAACTCCATTGAGAGATGCTTGTCCCACCCTGGCAATGCATCATGGGAGTTGTAGTACACATTAGCTTGCTTAACTGTACGCTGATGACTACACCAAACATATCAATACAATATTAACATGTCACAACACATGAAACAGAGTCACAACAATATTGTGGCCAAACCTTAACCATTTATTTATACTAACTATTTGCATACATTTATACAGATCACAGCCTGGATATGGCAGGAAGCATTGCAGCTGAATAGCCTACTGACACTGATGTGGTCATTCAGGACACAACAACACCAACCCCTCCACCCATCACCTCAACTCCAACTGGCAGCAGAGCAACCATCTCACTGCTGCCAGAGTTTGTGGACAGTGATGAAGTTCAATCAAAGTGCAGGTACCCTACAACATCGGAGGTCAAAACACAAAGACAGAGCAGAGGTCAAAGAGCAGCAGTCCGTACTGGGAACATGTCAGATGACATGTCGGATAGTGTTCCTGTGTATGGTGGGTTAGAGAAGTCCATCATCTCTGTACAGCTCCTGCAGACAAAACATATATGGACTGTGAGGAGGCCAGCGCAACGTATACCTAAGTCACTGCAGAACATGGAGAAAAGGCAGGACCTGTAGCTAGTGGCAATGGAGAGGGACCACCGTGTGCACAAATAGAGGCACAGGCAGTACCTGGCAAGGTTTGATTCCTTCGTCTGGTCCATCAACCGCCTGGCAGTACCCACAACAATGCTAGCAAGGTGATCTGTGAACTTTCAGACTGACATGGGGTGTTCTAATCAGGACGTTGCACATGGGCTTGTGCAACTGACCACAGCCCTAGAGAGCATTGAGACCCACAAAATCTGTGTCCCCAACATCCTGCCCCCACCTGAGAGCGAAGTTGGCTCTAGTCTCCATGCCACATCCATTCAGGAGGCATGCAGTACCACGCATTCACACTTCTGGCACTGACATGTCACCAGTCCCACAGCTTAATGTCGCTGACAAAGTACCCAACCCCAGAGGCTGAAAGAAGTGAAGTACTGTACACTCGGAGGTATGAGTCACCTTTGTTTTGTTTGGCATTCGTTACTTTGTTGTTACTTTTCTGACAATGTTACCTCCCCAAGGATACAGTTTATCCTTGAGTGTAACGATGTTGTTGCTACCTGAATAAATGGTGATGTCTCAGTTATGCACCAAGCATCACCATCAATTGTGATGTCTCATTATATGCTGTACTCATTTCTCAGTAATAGTTGCTGGTGATCTCTGTGCTTCATGCATGTCCCTCTGCTGCACATGTGCCCTCCTGCTTCACCTGTAGAGGTGGTAACTCATCATCAGAGTTGGAGTTTGGCTCTATGGGAATGCCGTGCAGACCCTTCCTCATTGCAATATTGTGCAGTATGGCACAATTCGGGACGATCTTGAAGCATGTATCCTGGGTGTATAGTAGTGCCCCGCTGGCCTTGTGGAGTGAACAAAAGCGAGACTTCAGGATCCTAAAGGTCCACTTAATGAATAATGATGGAGAGCATTGTCCTGTGTGCCAAGTTGTATTGCCTTTCGCTTCTTGACCTCTGAGTCAGGTATGGTGTGAATAGACAGGGACGTAAGGGATATGTACTGTCACCTTAAGAGCATGAGAAGTAACACCATTAGGTCACATTGCACACACCGTTCTGGCTCATTGAGTCTGCGTTTCTCTTACCAAGTAGGAAATCATGGCCAAATTCACCCTATGCCAGTCGATTGCGTACTCCACTATGGCAGAACATGAATGAGCTGTGGTTGCTACCTAAAGATTTGGCCACATGGTCTGTTATGATTAGGCCTGGGCTAAAATTCCGTTCCACTCGCGGAAATTGCGATAATTTGACATTTTCGTGTTCCGCGGAGAGTGCGAAAATGTCAAAATTTCCGCAATCCGCATTTTACTGGAATTTTTTTGCTTGCTCGCGCTGTATAATAATACATTCACGCGTGCGCGCGATCGCCTTACCTGAATCCCCGCGTTCGCTGACAAGTTTTCCCGATCCGGTCACGTTCTCCATGAGATGTTGGATTGTTGGTAGCCATTTGCGCTGTCTCGCGACAGTTCGCGCCCGCAGTAACGTCATTCGTCGCGCGATCACATATTTCTTCTCGCGATCATGCAGTGAGAGACAAGTGAAAACAATATGGCCGCGCCCGCGAGCAATCGCATGGGTAAGTTGGCGAGCCGCGACCACGCAGAAAATACCGCGAACGGGTGGGAAAAAAACTTCCGCATCGTCGCGATATTTCCGCGTGTTTGCGGAGATTTTCAAAATGTTCGCGATAATTTGCGAAAGTGAATTTCACAATGTCCGCCCACCCCTAGTTATGATACAAGAGTCATCACACACTACCTGCACATTGAGCGAGTGTGTGCTTTTCCTGTTTCTGTATATGTATTCAATAGGCAAGGGGGGACATATGGCAATATATGTGCCATCTGCACAGCCAATTACATTGGGGAACTGTGCTATCCTGTAGAACATGACTTTG
This sequence comes from Triturus cristatus, assembly GCF_964204655.1. Taxonomy (NCBI): domain Eukaryota; kingdom Metazoa; phylum Chordata; class Amphibia; order Caudata; family Salamandridae; genus Triturus; species Triturus cristatus. The sequence goes on from NC_140590.1 coordinate 1,580,155,432, forward strand.
ATTTACTGCAATGATTGGGGTGGGGGTGTATTGGGGAATGAGATATAGTGGTTGACCTTGCTCACCATGAATTCAAGGAACCAGTGAAAGATCCTGGAAAAAGCACTATGTTACACCGCCCCTGCCACATCTATGACGCCCTGGTAACTGCCCGATGCTAAGAGATGTAGGCAACACACTAACTTCACATGTTGTGGTATTACGTTGCTTCTGAGTGTTGGGGCCTGTAGCTGAGTTCCTAACTTAGCTATTAAATCAAGTTTTACCAGGCTACTCGATCTGTACCTATCAATAATCTCCTCCTCTGTATGTTCAAACAGGATGACCCTCACCCTAAATATCCTCTCCTGTCTCATACTCCTTTTCTGCCTCACTGCCAAAATCATTATCTTCCTTGCTAAAACATACTGGGCCGCCATTCTGAGAGAGCCTGATACATTTTGGGTGCATTTTATAATTTGCACCTGGTTACCACCTGATCCGATTCAGTGGTAACTGCATTTCCTAAATGCCCATTTTGCAACTAGTCGCAATTAGGATATGCGTTCTACATGCGGTTATTGATTAGCAATTAGGAAATCCCTATTTGCAATTTTCTATTTTGCGAGTCGCAAAATGCGATTTCTACTGGGTAGAAATCGCATTTTGCGACACTGCTTATGCCTTTCATACATATTAAAAGACAGTTTTCCTTTTCTTAACAGCCCGAAATTGCGATTCGGACTAATAAGAAATGCAAAATCCATTCATACATATGGGCCATAGTTGTTTATTTCATATTAGGCTCTTAGGCTACAGCAACAACATTTAAGTCCCATCAGGACTGCATCCTCTTTCCAACTGTACCCATGTCCTAGCTCCTGCCCCAGTGGTGACTGGTGAACTTTGAAAATGCCGTGGTGTAAATACCTACCTTGTACAGAACTAAACAAGTGAGCTAGAGTCCTTCTAAAGAGGACTGAGGGTAAACTCATGGAAAGGTGGCAGATTGTAGAGCAATATATTTACAATACATACATTGGCTAAAATCCAGAGGATCCAGAGAACCAATTCCAATAATTTTGTGGGGTGCCAGCAGATTGTTACAATCTACAGGAGTGTTGGGCTTGCTCTCCCCATTATTAATAAATGGAAGAGGCAGGTTGGACCATTATCAGGTATACAAATCTCACAATATTAGCCAAAAGACAGCAGGGCTACAAAAAGCCTATAACCGCGTACAGAAATACAGCTGAATTACACAGAGTTTAGAGGACGAGGCAGGTCACAGCACCTGTATATGCTTGGGCCTCAGACAACAATGATGATAATCAAGAAAACTTTGTTTCTCTCTAGTAAGAGGGGATAAATTCAGTGTTCTGTGACAGTTATTCTAAGATTTGCCCTCATGCTCATGTTGATCTTGCACCTAGGGCATAAGAAGGTGGTTATCATGGAGATGGAATTTTGACAGTGATCATCCAAGTGGTAAGATCCTGGCAAAATGCACTGCTGGGGCCATAGGGGACAGCAGCCAGGGTGAGTAAGCAGCTCTTCAGGGCTGATAGTTGTAGAGCCTTGTTAATGATTATCCTAGTCTGCATCTGTGACTGGTGTCCACCCTCCCTAGAACATGTCTACAACATGACTACTTCTTTATCTGTATCACCTGTAATTGCTCAGATCATCAGTGAACTACAATGCCTGTTCGCCACTGGCATTATGCTGTTTCATTCTGTTTGACTTACAGATGCTGCCTGACTTTTCCGAGTCGGTGACATGTAGGAATTGTAGGTAATTTTTCCATAGGCACTTGTATCTCAGTCTCTGATATAAAATTGCCTTAATCTGCATAATAAAATCTTGATGCCCTTTTAAACAAAAGCTGCGTGACATGTGCATAGAATCAAGTAAAATTAATAGAAAAGAATATAAATTCTTATAGCCATTATAAAATACAATGTAATTAAAAGTATGCTGTACTGATGAATTCTTTATGTGTCCCTATGATGTTAGGAAAAAATATTGGGAAAGAAATATTGTGATACACTAATATCATGTCAAGAATATCGGAATATCAAATTATATCTTCAACAGTTATATTGAACCTCAAGATATAATTTTTACTGATGTTTTTAATATTGTTTTAAAAATATCGATGTGCAAAATATCATTGTATGTAATATTGTTTGTAAGTGTTAATTAGTATGTGTTTTATTGAAGTGTGTTTGATTGTATTTATGTGTAATTTTTCATATTTTTGTTTTTAGTGAGATAATTTATGAGTTATGAAATTGTTAAAATGTTTGTTTTGTTATCTGTATTAATGTATATAATGAATTGTCAAATGAACAACACCATTAATATGTGTAGTGTGCTGAAAGCCCTAGATTCTATTTTGTGTGCATGCAGCAATCTTTGTATGTATATGTTTAATGTACTTGTGATACATTGACAACTCACTTCATGGAAACTAGAATACACATTATATACTCATTACAAATGAGCATAAATATGTATTCTTTACTAACAAAGGGCCAGATGTACGTTGAGAATTAGCATGCGCAAATGGGTTTGCAACCCGTTTGCACATGCTAATTCCGAAAGGGCCACGTCCAAACACTATTTGGTGAGGCGCAAATAATATGCGACTCGCAAAATAGTGTTTTGCGACTCGCTATTAGGACGGGGCGTTCCCTTCCTAATAGCAAGTGGCAAGCCATGTATCAATGTTTTGTGAGCACAATTGCAGTCGCAAAACATTCGCAAATTACCACCCTCTTCATGAGAGTGGTAATGCAGTCGCAAATGGGAAGGGGTCCCCAGTGGACTCCTTCCTCTTTGTGACTGGCTCTGAAATATTTTTTATGGGCAGGCAGTGGTCCAATGGACCACTACCTGCCCTTAAAAAATGAAACAGCACTGTTTCATATATATATTTTTTTTTAAATGCATCTCGTTTTCTTTTAAGCAAAATGGTCTGTATTTAAACAACATACTGCTTTGTTGACAAGCAGTCCCAGACATGTAAGTCTGCTGAGCCCAGCAGGCCACAATCCCTAGGAGGGCTAGCCATTTCCAATGGCGTCGCAATTTGCGAGTGGCTCATTAATATTCATGAGCCTCGCATTTTGCGACCCCATTGGGAATCGCAATCAGTGTCTCTAACACTGTAGTACATTGTAAATTGCACCTCGCAATTTGAGACTCGCAATCAAGTGCAATTTACAATGGTCGTACATCTGGCCCTAAATGAAAATGATGTTAGCTATGTGTATGATCCCAGAAATCACTCAGCCTAGATCAGGGCTCTCCAAACTGTTGTTTCAGAGCTACCAGTAGTTCCCAGACCCCTTCAGAGTAGCATACAGCCTTGAGGTCACTTACTGGATGGGCACAAGGTTACTCTTTTAATGTAAAAGTTAAGGAAAGGCGGTGATCATGTGACATCATAATCAGTCGACTGTAGCTAGCAAGGCCTGACAATGAGCAGTGCTCAGTCAGCATCATGGGCCAGACTGGGGCTCAGTCACAGGGTCAAACAACTGAAGCACTGAGGTACAACTGTCCAAAACATATATTCTCAACAGCCCACATTGTGAGGTGTGTTTAAAATATGCCCCTGGATGCTTTCAAATGGACAACAGCTTAAAGGGAGAGTTTCCTAACTTCTTGAGCTAACACTTCATTTTATTGAACTCACTTTTTAAAGTATGTAATGTCCAAACTGCAGGCCCCTTGCACACATTGGCCACTATTCACTGTGCCATAAGTATTAGTGCTTAGCTTTCAGTAGTTCGCAATCTTTTGCACTGACCAGTAATAGGTCACATCACAGAATATGTAGGAGCCCCCTGTCCTAGATGATGTCACAGGCCTTGATTTGTGAGTTTAGGCCATTACATGGGATGAGGATAGGCAACATGTCACTACAAAAGTATGTATGAGGATCTTGGATTAGGTCAGCATGTGACAATGCACATGTTTTATGCTAATTTATGAGTTATGCTAGGGACAGATGTCGACAAATTTTGTTAAAGCAATACAGACAAACAAAAAGTCACAGTACCATTTTTTTTCTTTCATTTCCTGTATCCACACAGGTCAGTGCAATTCAGAAGCATGACATATATAAGGCCTTCCCCAGGAAGGAGCAGATCCTGAGGGTCTACAAGTGGTGCAGCGTCCACTGCCGCAAGAGGTGGGAAGATCTACGATGCTGGACCCGAATGTCATCTGAAGTCCAGCCCAGGCAATCTTTCCAATGTGTGAGGAGCGTGCGCCGCACCCTGACCACCCTAATAGCCCCCACACTTTCAGTGGCCTATCCGGTGCTCGATGACAGTTGTGGGACCAACAGCAGCAACAAGAGGGAAGTTCTTAAAGTTTCACATGTTACATGACTCGTTTTTGGTTACAACCAGGATTTTTCCCATCTACATTAAGAGTGATGAATTTCCAACGCACAAGAAGAGCTCTTGAGGTCTCAAAGTTTTGCACAAAGTGTATGATGATGTGCTTTGTCTATTAATTTCTTGGAAAGGATCCACCTGATTCCTTTTCACAAACAATGGACTATTCTGAGCAGACACTTGGCTGCCTAAACGCCACATATACATCATGTTATTTGATGTCAAGAGGGACAGTTGTACCAGACAGGCTAATAGTGTTTACTGTGTCAGGTGTGATGCTCCTTCACTTATGTGGATGATGTAATGGTATCCCTATTACATTTTTTTTTTTTTTTTTTTGTCCTCATGTGCCGCATCCACCCATTCTTTCCTTAAAGCGCCCTAGGGTGTAAATCATCTCATATCTGAGGAAACAATGCTCACTAGAAAGCAGAAGGGAAAGGATATGACCCTTTCACCTAAACTCTCCAAAGCAACAGCCCCAAGAGATTACCAGCGACTTAATCATAGGACCACATTTTCCAACATAAAACAAAATTCTTCGAAGTCCTAATCCATCCCCTCACCCATAATATTCATAAAATAACAACCAAAATCTATGCTTCTTTTTCAGGGGTACTGTCATGTCGAGTTTACCAGTAGCTCTCATAGCTCTAACCCACATCAAGTCAGTAGGGGGATCGGGAGAGACCTATAATTTACAAATTTCCCTACGGGCCAACAGTATAGCATAAAACACCAATTTGGTTCTGTCATCTAAGCCCTTACCTGGTAGATCCAGTCTACCTGTAATAATACTTTCAGGGTTTACCTCAATCTTCTGTTTTAGAATAACTGACAGACAGTTGCTTACAGCGTCCCAATAGATCTTGATCGCCAGACACGTTACAATCATGTGTATGTCGTCCTCATTTAAGCTGTTACATTTAAGGCATCTTACATTACCACCATCTTTAAATTTTGCCAGCCGCTTTGGAGTCCAATATGCCCTGTGGAGAGTGAACAGGTGATTTCTTCTTAGGTTTGCTGGTTTCACCACCTTGTAAAGCATCAACATAGTTACTTGCCATTGATCTTCTGTCGCGATCCTCGGCAAGCTCTCTCCCCAAAGAATTTCCGGAAGTCGAAACGGGCCATCTTCCAACTCGATGATAGCCCAGTACCACGTTGCCACCTCTTTTTTAAAACAAACTTCCAAAGCTAGTTTTTCCTCAAAATCGTTATAGCGACCAATAAGATGGTTTTTCCCCACAGCCCAGCTTTGAATCTGATAATATTTAAATTTGGAGAACTTTGAACCCCAACATTGATTACATTCAGACCATGGTAACAGGATGCCATTCATGAATAATTCCCCCCATTTCTGGGGACCTTCTGCCTTTAAAGACTTTGCCAATAAGTCCTCTGTCCAGCTTGGGGCGCCCGGTGTTTCCCAAATTGGTGCGTTTGCACTAAAGTAAGGAATTTTTGTAGTCCTTCTGACCCGATACCAGAGCATAGCCAGGTCTCTTAAGATCTTCAATCTTACTTTTTTGAAAAATTTTGGGTCTGAAAATTTGTACATAAACCCGACATGTTTGACCCCTTCAATATTTAACAAAATAGATAGTAGTTCCCCAGTCGCTGATTTCCCTGGACTCCCCAAGAGAATTCTAAAATTTTTAAGCAAAAAAGCCCAGGAGTATATTTGAAAATCCGGGGCTGCCAGACCTCCCTTAATATGTTTCCTCCTTATCTTTTTCCATGATAGTCTAGACCCCTTAGAAGACCATATAAAGGACCCTATCTCACTTTGCAGCTTAGCCAACCCCTTTTTCTCAAACATGAGAGGGATAGAGTCGAACAAAAAAGTTAACTTTGGCAACACAATCATCTTAATCAAGTTAACTCGACCAAAAATTGTAAGAGGAAGATGACTCCAGCCCTTCATTAAACTAGAAATATCCTTCCTAGTTTTAGCCAGGTTGGTTGTAGCAATTTGTGAGATGTCCTGAGTTATTTGTACCCCGAGATATCTAATCTGTCTTTTTGAAATTACATTCTCAGTTGCTTGATTCCAAGTCATAATTTCCATTTTATCTGCATTCAAACAATATCCTGAAACTAATCCAAAGTTGTTCGTAATTGTTCCTATTGCAATCAAAGCTTGGTTCAAATCTGATGTTAAAATAACTATATCGTCAGCATAGAGGCCGATCTTTCTGCTCCAACCCTGAAATCTAAAGGGGGGGATGTTATCAAGCTCCCTAATTCTACAAGCTAAAGGTTCAATATATAAATCAAACAAAAGAGGGGATAGAGGACAGCCCTGCCTCGTACCCCTCATTACCTTTATACTTTTAGTTAAGACCCCATTAACTAGCACTCTTGAGGTAGGAGCTTGATAGAGAGATATTAAAGATTGGCCAAAGTTTTTCCCCAGTCGAAGATGGCTAATCACAGCCTTCAAATAAATCCAATTAACACGATCAAAAGCCTTAGCGGCATCTAGAGCAATAATCACCAAGGGGAGCTTCTTATCAATAGCAATATAAATGCTTGTAATTAAAGAAAATGTTAATTCTTTAAGATATCTGCCCTTGATAAACCCCTTTTGATCTTCATGAACTATTCCGGGAATAACCCTGGCCAACCTGTCTGCCAAAATCTTCGCATATAATTTATAATCACTATTCAGAAGTGAAATTGGTCTGTATGAATCCATATATCTTGGCGATTTCCCAGGTTTGGAGATAACAATTATATTGGCCTAATTCCAGGAAGCGGGAAGCTTTACATTGCCTGAGAGAACCCCATTAAATACTTTTAATAATAATGGTGACAAACTGCCAGATAGAATCTTATACACCTCCACGGGTAGACCCTCTGGGCCAGGTGCCTTACCCTTTTTAGCTTGTTTGAGAACCAAATCTCTTGATCCAGCATATTTTGTAAGTCATCAGACAAGGGTTTTAGAGCAATTAACCAGTCTTCTATCAACTTCATATCAGGGATCAGATCTTCCCTATATAGCTCTGCAAAGTAGTTGAAAAAGGCATCCACAATATCCTTAGTATCCGTGACTATAAGGCCTGATCGTTCTATTTTGACTTCTTTAATTATATTTCTAACCCTGTCAATCCTGGCTTTCCAGGCTAATAATTTACTAGTACCCTCCCCGTATTCAAAATGAGCTAATCTGCTAGCCTCCCATTTCTCTTTTACCCGCCTATTAAAAACGGAAATTAATTTCTCTTTCAAATCCACCAAGTTTTGAATAATCTCATCCTTTTGTGCAGTTTCACAGTTTACAATAGCTTCTTCACCCTGCCTAATTGCCATTTCCAAATTTTCAACCTCAGAAAAATATTTTCTTCTTCTGATAGCCCCAATAGCACCTAATCTGCCTCGCAAAAAAGCTTTAGTTGTTTCCCATACAATATCCAAACTTGTCGTGCCCAAATTTTGTTCTATAAACGTGTCAAGTTCCTGCTGAAGAGACTGTATAGCTTCCTGATCACATAACACTGTACGAACCAACCTCCACACAGACTCAAAATCGCAGGTTCCAGTCACAAGCTCCAAAATAACTGCCGAATGGTCGGATAGATGCGCCCCCACATGCATACTTTTTTTTACTTTCCCCAATAATCTTACATCAATTAAGAAGTAATCGATTCTAGATTTATGGCAATATTTTTTATTAAAAAAAGTATACCCAGCATTCTGACCTGCCCTCAATCGCCATACGTCACACAAACCAAATTGCTCCATCAAACCTCTTAATTTAGTTGCCATTTTACTATTTACAAGGGCTCTACTACTCTCCGATCGATCCAACTTAGAATCTAATACTGTGTTAAAATCTCCAGCAAAAACTACAAAACCCGTAAAACTCAGCATCTCTGTAGCTAACTCATCTAATGGGCTAACATCATCTTGATTTGGGCCATAATACCCAATTACATGGTATAATAGGCCAGCAATCCCAATATTTACTATAAGCCACCTACCCTTGATGTCTGCTTTCCTATCTTCAATTTGGCAATCTAGTCCCTTCCTGACCAACAATAAGATACCTCTTGTTACAAATGTCTGTGGCGTGTAAAACACATAATCTAACCACCGAAGTGCACCAATAAATTTTTTACTCTCACCCTCAGTTAAGTGAGACTCTTGGAGAATAATAATATTTGCTGGGGAATCTTTCAAATAACTCAAAATCCTATCTCTCCTAGATCTAACCCTTAGGCCGTTTACATTCCATGACATCCAATTAATTTGATCTGTCCTACCCATAGTTATTTTCACCCGTGTTTGCTATCACCACCACCACCACCCGAATGCATACGCAGCACATTTTAATTTTTAATGCCCTCTCCCAACCCCCCGCTACCCCTAACCCCAACCCTAACCCTCCCAGCTTCCTGCCCCACAACCCCAGACCCCCCACCCGGGAAAACCCAACTAATATCCTTAGGCCCAACCTAGGCCTGCTGAGTGTCAGATCAAGTGGTCGTGATAGGAACATTCACCTTGTTTCAATAACCTTCAAATAATCTGTGACGGCGCTGATATTTGTAGACCTCCGGACTAATCGCCAGCCTGACAATGTTCCAAAAAACTATCCACATCTTCCACTGCTCTAAATATGTGCATCTTGTTGTTCCACATGACTTTCAGAAACGCCGGAAATTTTAACTGAACCGTGGCTCCCAATTTTCTCAAGGCTTCAATCCTTTTGCCTAACTCCCATTGTCTATTCGCAGTTACCACCGAAAGATCTGACCTGACTTCAATCCTAGCTTCACCGACAGTTATAAGACCCTTCTTTAGCGCGGTTGCCAAAATTTTTTCTTTTAGCCCATACGTTAGAAAATTAACCAAGATCTTCCTAGGTTTCAAACGAGACGGGTTCAATCTAAAAGGGTCACGATGTATCCTCTGTATATTTTGAGAGATTTCATCCTCCGTTTCCTGCAATTGCAGCTCCGTTTTTAATAAGTGGACAATAAAGCCCTTTAGATCATCCCCTTCCTTTCCTTCTGGAAGCCTCAAAATGTTTTCCAACCTTTCTAGGCTCTCCTCGTAGGCTTTTTCTCTAATTTTAACCTGCGCCAGTTCCTCGCAATTTTCATCAAGTCTACCATGCATCACCATTACCTCCTTTTCAAGAGAAACTGTACGGAGATTCAAATCGTCAAATTTGGCTTCCAACAGACCGACTGCCTCCCTAATTCCATTCTGTTTTGCCTTGGACTCTTCAAAACCCTTATGCATATCTAGATCAAGCTTCTTTAATAAAGCAATTACAACCGTGTCTGTATGGGCCTCAGCCAGCATGCCATCAGATTTCAAAGTATTGTCCTGTAATCCACATTTATCCACCACAACCGGGGGGTCAGACTGTCCCAAACTCTCAACTGGGGCATCCAAATTACCTACTAGTCCCGTAGCCTGATTTTCCGTTTCCATCTCTAAAAGTTTATACCGATTAGGAGACAGATATTCGGCCCAATCCTCTGAACTACTTTTGGATTCCACTAGGTCAATTTCACCCCTGAATTTTCCAGTGGCGGCAGAATCCACCAAGCTCCTACCCCCAGAAAGTACAAGTGTCTTAGGAACCGGCTTAAAATATGTATTCAGGGAAGGATTGATAGTGATTTTCTTTCCTAGCGTCCCTAATTTATAAGATTGCCTGATATGTTTCTTAGCTGTGCTGGAAATTTTACTGGCTAACTGTGTAAGCCTGCCTTCCCCTACCTCTACCTTACCTACACTCCTAAGCGCATAACCTTTATTTATTTTCTGGGAAGCTTTCGTTTTCAATTTGGGGCGAGTGCCTATCTCCCTTCCCTCAGTTTCTAAACTACCAGTGAGAGACTTGGAAGTCTTCGCTGTTTGTATATCGCCATTGCCATTGCCATTGTAAACAGTAATCGGGGGAGAAAACCAAGCTTGCTCACTAGCAGCTCCCCTTCCGCGTGCCCCTCCCGCAGAAAACTGAATTCTGGAAACCGCCCGCCTCCCTCTACCTCGCTCGACCACAGCGCGGCTCCAGCGCCCGGTCGCTGTTCCAGCTAGTCCGTCACCGCTTGCTGCAGTCCTCGATTCCCCCGTCGAGCTCTCAGGGAGAGGCTTCTCAACGAGCCCCGCCTCAGCTACCTCCGGGGCCGGCTCCTCAGGTGAGATTTGCTCAACAACAGCGTTCGCCATACAGCGATGTTTATTTAGCTTTGGCTATATTCGGATACTGAAAAAAAAAACGCTGGAAGGCACTACAATTAAATCACCGCCGTTCATGGTTCAATCGCTCGTTCCGCACGCCACTCTCCGCACTCCCGACCAGTCTCCCTAGCTGGCCGCCATGTTTTCCACCCGATGGTATCCCTATTACATGTGACATAGCATACTAGGCACCTAGTGGTAAGTTGGGATTCTACACACAAACAAGAGTGGGAATGTGATCCAAAATGACTAGTGACATCATTATTAATGACTACATTTAGGAATTAAAACATATCCAAAATGAGTTTTGCATCGGAAATACTGAATACTGCCCTAAAGCATTTTTTCAGTGTTTTTTTGCTATGTTCAGACGATGAAGTAATGATGGAGATAAATGGCAAACTTAAGGGGATTTTGCAAGATGGAAAGTTCCATCACATATATGTAGGAGTAGCCCATCAAGAAAACTCAAAATCAGGTCAAACCCATGTCTCATTAGGCAACTGTTGAAATGCATCAAGCTGTAATATGTTGCCTACTGTGATTTATATGTGAGTGTTTGAAGTAAGTATTATCTTGGAATTAGAGTAAGTAAAAACTACTCTGTACAAATGTTTGCACTACAGTGAAAGCCAGCATATTTAGTGAAATAATTTCACTTACATACAACACATTTCAAATAACTATAGGTATTTAGGAGTGAAATGTGTAAATATTTTTGCTCTGTACTAAAATGTATTAGAAATGTTTCAATGGCTATGTATTTACTTATGCTGTAGAAGTCATTTGTCAATCCATCCAAATGTTTGTTTCTGACTGTCTTCAACAGCCTAAGTATCTACATAGTGTGTGATACATTGCTAAACTACTGCAGTACAGAATGTAATATTTTTGGCAATTGACATATACCTTAGTAACTTTGAGTAAGTGTTATCATTGTGAAATGCCCAAACAAAGGTTATCTACTTTCAGTTTATGCTAATAATGGTACAACATTGCAGTATTTGTTACATGCATTTATTCATATTGAACTTTTTGACAATTAACAATATGCATATTTTAGGGCCTTGTCAAGACACTATACAAATGTAATTTTGGTTGATATCCTGACATCAGCTCACTATTCTAAACTACTAAGGGCAACAGGTACGAAACAGTTCCTGGAGGTATATAACAATGGATAAGAGACAAGATCATACATGATATAGGAGCTATTATACAGAATGACATAAATGTAAAAATGTTGCATGCATGTATGAGCTTATGTTAATGTTGAAGCAAAGTTTGAGAGCCTTGAAGCTGGTGAAATCTGAAAACGTAGAAACTGTTTTGTGATCAAAGGTTATGATCACTTCTATTTACACAGATCATCCGGGGCAGGCATAAGAGAAGGTGCCAACATCCATGGGGAAGCAGCTGGCCACAGTGTTACTGGAGTGACACCACCGACACTGAAGGACCAGTGGCCCTGAGTGTGATGGGAGGTCAATGGACGATGCCAGCTCCTCAACATCTTCTTCGAAAGGTATCCTCCAGCGAGCACGCTGTAGTGTTGGCGGACCTAACAGGAAGTCTACCAACTGCATCCTTGCCTGCCACCCCCAGTACCATCTCCACCCTCCTTGTTGCTCCCCCAGTTGCCCAAACCTGCCACCCTAAAAGGGGTGGCATCTCCTTCGCTCCATTCACATCACCATCTGTCCCTGTCCCCATGGCTGTGCTCAGTGAGGAGACTATTGACAACCTCAGGAACATCTCTGTAGGCCAGACTGTACTCCTGGATGCAATCCAGGGACTTGGCTGCTAATTGCAAGACATGGTAGCCTACCTAGAACGCATTCATAGTGCTATGTCTGATCTAAAGAGGTCTTTTCAAGGTCTATCCTCCTCACTGACCATAGCCTTCCAACCATCCCAACCTTGTGCCTCACCACCTGCCTTGTCCCCTTCCAAAGTCCCTATTCCCAGATCTGTCCCAAACACACTCACACCTTTGCAAGCACCCACTCACACAGACACAATCAGCATGCCTACTCACAAACACAAACAACACATAAACCACAGGCGTGCATCCGCCCCTACCCCAACACAACCACAGAAACTGCACCCACCACCACAGACACATCCACCAGCACACACCCAGGCACAGCACTCATCAACACAGACACATCCACATGACCACACCCAGCACCTCCACAGCACAAACACACACACAAAACAGAAATACCCACATTCACCCATACAACACACACCAACAAAGCAGAACACACCCAAAGGATCATGACATGCACCAGACCCACAGACATCTGCACCTTCAACAGATATGCACAACAGACACTTCCACTCCCTCTCCTCCCAACCCCAACTCCCTCCTGACCACCCTACCAATTTTCCCCATGAGAGTCTTCTGTTTGCACTTGTTCTGGCCCCTGACGCACCCATACCCAACCATCCCAAACGCAAGACCACCCTCCCAAAACCATACAACTCATCCCAAGACCACCCCACCCAAAACCACACACTCCCCTCCCAAACCCAAGTTCAACCCTCCCAAACTCATACACCTCCCTCTCAAGTAACATCTTTAAGATGCCTGCTCTGTCCACTAGATGCCCCTTCCCAGAGAGGTTCCTCTGGTAGTGCAATTGGAGGCAAGTTGAATGCCACAGAACACCTGTGAACAGGACTTTGTGGACACCATTTGGACTGGTAATTGTCTTGTTTAAAATAAGTTGAGAGACTTATCTCATTGTGAAAAATCACAATTTTACTTTTCACTAAGTTTGTCCTGGCATAAATTTCCTTTGCAATTGCTTGATTCGTAGCAATGTTTCAGTGTAAAATGTGTAGTGCATATTTTTCTTTAGCATGATGGCAGGAATTACTGCTACATACTTTTTAAATGTCAACTATGTTACGTGCACAAACAGGTTCACATGGTATGTGATGGTCATTTGAATTTAAGTGCAGCCATTCAACATAGTAGTGGACACTTGCACCAACAAATAGATGTTGGCTCACTATTTAAGGATATTTTGCTACAGGTGTGTTTGTTTCACGTCATTACTGATAAATATGTACACAAATGCATTGCACCTTGTAATATACTGTTCAAACTGAACTTGCATACAATACAGGACTTTCACTAGCCAAGGGGAAATGTTAAATGGATGATAATGTACAATACTTCAAATTTGGGACTGTCATTGCTTTTCTGTGAGGTGTGGGTTACAGCCTGTCTAGTGCAATTTCTACATGATGTTACATTGCACTTATCCCAATGATGTGTGATGCATATGTTTTTATTGAAACAATTTTTTTGCTTTCTTTAAACACTCTTCTATAGTGAGTTTTTGATTTTTTATTTCATTTTTTTTGTGCAAGTTTCTCTTTTTTTGGAAGGTGGCAGGAACCAAATTTATGAACACAACGTGTTTATATATGTGTGTTATTTAAAATGTCTTAAACGTCAACTTTAGAGACATGCATTGCACATTGGTAGGCTATTGCTTGTGTGAGTCATTTAAAAATGCATGAGTCCTGAGCAAATGTGAACAGCCAAGTGAAAAAGTCATAGGTAATGGGGAGGTTACCTTCGGTTCCCACAACAATGGTATTGATTTGCATTGTGATCAGCCATCAGCAGCAGAGGCAGAAGGTCATGGACGTTTCCCCCCACACTTGCGTCTGCAGAAAGGCACATCATGATTGGCCTGGCAGACAAAGTGGCTGTACCGACTCCAACAGCCACCTTCACCTATCCCGCCATCAATGCAGTCAAGATTTTGTGGTGGCGACGGCAGGACCACGGTGGTCTTTCATCTATGCAATAGCCAACATCTAAATAGGGCGTGCGAACCTCCAAGCCGGTGGGCGGGAAGACCGCTGAAAAAACCATGGTGAGACCTAATCCGCCAAGATATAAATCAGGCCCTATGTTTTCCTCCTTTTTGTTGTTGAAAGGGCTTTCTATTAGTAAGTTGTAGTGGTTGGCTAATATTGTGACAGGGACATAGGCTAGTACTATCATTTTATTAATTTCAATGACAAATTTGCTGTTTGTAGCATATTTAACACATTTTTGGAGGTGTCTCCATATACTTTGATTGACTTGCATGGCTGTGTGTTGGGGTAAATTGTTAGAATGGTTTGAATCATGGATTGTTCAAAGTCTATGATTATTTTGGGGGGGTAGTAGTTATTTGTATTATGTTTTATTTGGCGTAAGAGGTCATAGTAAATGATGCTTCGTTTATTTGGTAATAGGACATATATAAAAGGGATCTTTGTGTTTTGCTATTCACCATGTATATTGTATATCTGAGTGAATGGTTTGAGGCACATTTTGAAGGTTCCATCTATCATCCATGTTTGACATTGGGGAAGTTTTATTAAGTTGTCTGCTGGAAAGAATATTAGGATTTGTTTCTCAAAATGTAGGTTGTCATGTAAAAGGAAAGGTTCCTCACTATGTGTTATTGTTAAATGTTCAGGTATATTGTAGTCAATATTGTTTGAATCAATATTTTTGATATATTATATGTTTATTTAAAGGTATCAATATTTTTGTTTACGATATTTTTGTCATCGATATAGGTAAAAATCTATATTTTTGACAACAATGTTTGTGTTGTTGATATTTCTGCTTTGTATAGTTAAGTATAAGAAGTCGATGTTGATATTTAATGTCTGATATTTGTGTGTTTTGATATTATTACATCGGTATTATGTCAGTGATTCCACCCTTTACTGCTAGTCAAAGTGTTCTACTTTACCCTCTTGTGCCTTAAATGCAGCGCCATTTGCTTCTGGATATGGGCACTGCACAGAAAAAGAAGGTGGATACGAAATCGCAAAGCCAGGTGTGAAGATTTCTGCTAGAATCCCTGAGAATATTGGTATGAACACAAGCAAGTAATGTGCTGGTTAAGTTCCCATATATCTGTGCACTCCGCAATAAGGCTTTCCCCTAGCAAGTGGAAAGTGTGCAGCAAATCTCGCACATATTTGATTAAGAGTCTGGAGATGCTCAAGTAGGAGGTAAGTTCTTTATTACATCCTCCCTCCAACTGTCCCTATCTCCTAACATCCACTCTTCACCAAACAAACTATTCTATTACATCATTAACTCTCAGTATTCCAGACACAACGCTCAGACATGCAAGGAGTGGGGAGACACAGAATACTGCAATTGTTAATCCCTCTACCAATAGAGTGCACCTCAAAGATCCACTGGTCCCTTGTTGGCCATGTCCACATCTCTTAGAGTGGGTGCAAACTGTAGCTGATGTGAATATCAGTTCACACTATTCCCTTCTAGCCTGTGTAAAGTTTCTTAAGTGGGAAGTACTTTCCTTACTTCAAAGGGTCTTCTGCTCTTTTAAAATACAGAAAGGCACTGGAAGGGCAAAAGATGAAATCAACCACCATCTGTTTTTGTAATATATTTTTTTAACTTATATAGGTCAAGCAAAGTTGTGCCATTCCCCAACTGATCATTATGCTTAGGATGAATCTTGACCTTTCCCCCTTCCAGTGGTGGATTCTCTTTCACATGCTTTGTGAAGCCCTAGAAGTGGGATCTTTTTCCATTCATCCTCTACATTTCTGTACTGGACGCAGATTGATTTATCTGGTGGTTTCAAGGAGACATGTCAGAAAGAAATCTTACATTGAAGAAAACAATTACATTTATTTAACTGTCATCTGCAGCAGGAAGGAATCTTGCATATAAGAAAACAAGTACGTTTATTTAACTGTCCCCTGCAGCAGGGATGGAATGGGAACCTAAAACAGCCTTGGCAAAAATGACCAAACCAGCCACCTACTCTCTATGCCTCTTGCTTTCTTTCTCTCTCTGTGATCGCTACATGGTCTCTCTCTCTTCCCTTTCTCTTTCTTTCATTTATCGCTATCTTTCCTTCCCTGCTCTCTTTTTCTCTCTCTCTCTCTCTCTCTCTCTCTCTCTCTCCCTCTTTCTGCTTATGTCCCCCAGTACCTGCTGCATTAAACCGTAGGGAAGTTATAGAGAGTTGCAGAAGAGCTGTCGGTAATTCTGGTCCTTCAAATACCAGATTCCAATTGCTCCAGCAACCTGGGTAAATGCCCTATGAGCAAAACGGCCAGTCAGCCCTGGTCTTCAATATTCATTTTTTGCCAGTGTTTGCAGGTGGTGGGCCCTGGCACTCATTTCTGGTGACTAGTATGTTTTTACATCATCAGAGTATTACCAAGAGGAAGAAAGGCTGAAGAAGAAAGAGAAGGAGGAAGGGAAATTGTGTCATTAGGAGAAAAAAGGAATGAAAAAGATCCTGTAAGTATGACGTAAGGAGACAGGAAGTGTAGGGTGGTGGAAAAAAGAGCCATGAGGTGGAATCAAGAATAGGAAGCCTTCGTATTCCGTAACCCTGACATTTGCCAGCATTGGTGGCTTCTTAACAAAAAAAACTTTGGGCCCCAGTATTTTTTTTTCCTTCAAATTAAGCACTAAGGGCTCACCTAAGCTATCCTTTATGCACTTGTTGCTAAAGATAAAGGGCCCTATACACAAAGGTGAATTTACATGTGTAGATGTATTTATGTCTAGATGTACTCTTGCACCTAGATGTATGTTTGCACTTTTTCACTATTTACCATTTCCAAATTTAGATTTATATGTCTTCAACCTGTCAGGGGGTGGAGATTTCTAACACTGAATTTATAAGTGTCAAGTTACTAATAGTAATGTTTCACACTCTGGTGTAAATATCCACCACCATGGTGGAGATCTAAGTATAGAAAATGAATAAAGTTTATTCATATAAAAAATATATTACAAATATTTTAAGGTAAAAAACAAATGCTAAATTAATGACAATTATTATTTATACCCTAGAACTATGACCTTCAAATTAACATTACTTCATATTTAGTAAATTAAAATCTGATTATGTGTTTAATTAATATAAATTTATGATTGATTTCTGATAAAAGTTTAAAAATATAATTTTGTTTAAAAAAAGTTTTTTTAACTATTTATTGTGTATACATTTTAAGGGTGTTTTAGATAACTTAAAAGTTAAAAACATAATTTTATATTAACATTATTATCTACAAGGTGTTACAATAGGTCCCTACCTCCATTATTTTTCAAAAGGAGTATGTTGCAGGACCTGTGAGTGGCCATATGTGTTGCTTGGCTTCCTCCAAGGAGGAGATGAAGTACATTTATGACTGTTTGAAATCTTTAGGGCTGTAGTATATTTGGAAGTATAATTTACAAATACCAATAGTTTTACTCTTTTGTGGGTCAGGGCAGTGTTTCATTTGTAAACAAATAAGCTGGGAGGCCCACAATTTTACTTTGAAGCCTGCTGCCAAATCAGCTGAATGTTGAGGTTATCATGGTTGTCTAGTTTTGATTTCTCCCCATGCCTCTTCATCCACCAAAATGCACTCCCCTACTTTATGTCACATCTGAAGTTTCCCTTTAATCTCTACCTTCTCCCTTTGTCACTGTTTTCCTGTGTTTCTCTTCAACCTTGTTTTCCCATTTTCTGCCTTTTAACAGTGGCCCCACCTGGAGCCACGGACTCAAATTATGGGTGTTTGTATTGGCGTGTTTCTCACAAAACCCTTCTTTACTACTCCACAAACCCCTCCTTAAATTTCCTTAAACCCCTCCCATTGTCTAGCCTCTCCCCCTGGTCCCTCCTACATGTACTACAAAACAGAACAGAACCCTCTCATATTTTTGTGCAGATCTCCACACAGAAAAGATAGGGCAGGTAGGGGTGGAGGTCTACGTGCATACGTTTGTGAATAGCATTTTGTATTACTTGAGTAGGGCTACTGTAGGGCTTCTTTACATACTGCAAAATACAGTTTGTCAATAGGCTCCAAAGTTACTATCTTGTATAGATTGCTCAGATTTTGCATCTGTAGATGCTTCTTGGCTGCTGTTGAATTCAGGAGCGGCCAGTGCAGGTAAGCACGGTGGGCCGTGTGGGGGAGTCAACAGGCGACAAGGGAAAATAACATAAAAAAGAAAACCACTTACCTTGCGCTTGGCGCATTGCCGACAGCACATGGTAAGTGGTTTTCTTTTTTAATGTTATTTTACTTACCAGCACACGCCGCTCCTAGTTGAATTGCACTCAGAATTGGTAGTGACATCGCTGAAGCCTCACTTTGCCCTGCTCGGCATGATAACAAGGTGGACTAAAATTAATTACTGCTTCCAACGGAATTGTGCCGGATATACGCAGAATTAATAAGAAGAGTGTGAAACTCATATCCCTCTAAATATGGTCTCAGGATCAATAACACATTTCATTTCCCATTAGAAAATAATGATCCTCACCAGTCTGTTTTTATTATCGCTGCATCACATTTGATGAACTCGCATTGACAGACGAGATTTCCATCCCTTATTTCAAATTGAATTTGTCACTGACAGACAGTGTGGTCTCTCCCAAGGGACAGAAATCAGAACCTGTTTCCTATCAGTAATGAAACTGGAAATCATTCCCAATGCTGGGAAAATAACACAATTGTATTTGCATTTGCGTAAATTAATCTCAGGAAAATTATTTTATTAAAAGGCTTGGAAGTGGAGGGAGAGGTGTAATTAGGCAACAATGTATTAAGCAGTTTATTAAACTGTAAATAAAAATAGCATGTTCACGTGATGCTAAATGCATGGGATAGCAAAACGTTATTTACAGAAGAACTACAGCAAATGTGTGTTATTACTGTTAAATCCATTACCTCCAATTGGAAATCATCTGAAGCAATATCAATCCAGGCCTGGTGGTCATATGTCACTCTTATTAGGTCGGGTGCTCATCTCTCCTTTAAGGGACCATTAAAATACACTATCATTTCAACAGTTATGGAAACCGATTGAGGATTATATTAATATTTATTTATGACTTACTCAGTGTTGCTATTTGTTTTTATTAATTCTAGGACTGATGTTTTTGAGGAGTAGCCTTGTTTGTACGTTTTTACCAATCTTTATAATTTCCTATGTTAAAGACGATGTTAAGTTTTTGGTATATTGATATTGTCATACTACTATTCTTTATGCCTGCCTTATTTCATTCTCTGTAACAACATTCTATCATTTTTTGTTTGTCTTGTTACCATAAAACCTAATAAAATATCTTGAACACAAAAAACACAGATTAGTGATTTTGGCCCTGGTTAGTTAGGATTGAGTCGGATTAAGGTGCAGGGGCACATTGTGGCCAGAAATAACATGTCGAACCAGTATCACCATACCTAAATTTACTTTTCCAAGTTAATCCATATGAAATGGGTAACAACATGTGGACCCAGTTTTATTAAGTAACAATCCGCATGTGTATCCCCCTTCTGGCTGAAATAGTAAGCCGTCT
The DNA here is from genome assembly GCF_964204655.1 of Triturus cristatus. Lineage (NCBI taxonomy): Eukaryota > Metazoa > Chordata > Amphibia > Caudata > Salamandridae > Triturus > Triturus cristatus. Next base: position 1,580,175,413 of record NC_140590.1, read on the forward strand.
TCTGCTCCCATTGTAACCAGGAGGTGGACATTTTGAGTGGGAGAATCACTGAGTCAGCAGATGGCTTCCCAATTCAGATCCTTGTGAGAATTTAATGGCCTGATTTTTAGACTGGTAAAATTGGCCTGGTGTTCATACATGTGGAAAATCTGGGTACTACACACCAAACCAGTTGTGATTAGATGGAGCAGTACCTGCTCTGGTGATAACCAAAGCCTTTCTACGGAATCAGCCCTTGGTTGAAATCCATCCCTCAGACAGAGAGAAATCAAAAAGTTCCAGGGATACAGATTTAAATACAAGGGCCCTCATTTATGGACTTTTTGCCATAGGGCAGCGCAGCAGGCCTTGCTCCTGCGCTGCCCTACGTCAAAAGAAAAGGGCAGGTATGTGCCATATCTACTAGATATGGCACATTTCTGTCCTTTTTCCCTGCGCCGGCGCACAATGGGCTGCTGTGCGCCAACGCAGGCACCTTTGCACCATGGTGCAAGGGTGCCTGCATTTCGGGGATGGTTATTTTTGTGAAGAAAGGCAAACCTTCCTGCACAAAAACAATCGCAAGAGGCTTTTTCTTCTTTCTGTGTGCTGCAGAATGCAGCATATATAAAAAGAGGAAAAATTAAGAGAAATAAAGATATTTCTCCTCATTGTGCCTCCCTTACGCCTCCCCTGAGGAGGCATACGTTTTTGGCACTACCTCAGACTTATGATTTTTTGTAAATCTGGGGTAGTGCCAAAAAGCCATGGATGTTACTGTGAACGCCCCCACCAACACCCATAGAACAATCCTTTCACTCAGTTTTCTGCGTGAAAGGGGCACATATTTTTATGGCCATGAAAAGCCACGTAATGTGGCTTTACGTGGCCTTATAAATATGCCAGTAGCACATTGGGCGGTCAGAAAATCAAAAAGGTGACGTTCCGCCGGCGTAAAAGTGCCGGTAGGGCCTCATAGGCCCTAGGTTCTCTATTGGGCCAATCGGTTTGGAGAACTTTACTTAGTCCGTCTGAAACTACGAAAGCATGTATCCAGTTTCTTTCCTAAGAGAGCACTAAATGAAGAAGCATAAAGTGAACATAAACTAAATCACATGTATTGCTTGAGAAAGCATGAGGTAGGATAATGAAAGATAACTTAACAGAACCCAGCAGCCCAAAACATCACATACCAAGCACAACATAGCATTTAAGACACAGGCAATGTAATGTGTAAAATTCACTCTGGGGGTTAATGCACTGAGTCCACTGCATAATTAATACCTCTGGAGGATTAACCTGCAGAGCGATGGGAGAAGGCATGCTTTTCCACATCGCCTGAGCCACCGCCTTGTGTAATCCATAAAAACAGTACCAGCTTGAAATTCAGAGGGCTCCTCTAACCTTTATGGGCATCCTGCATATAGAGTACCTTTGTCTGTGCACCAAGGTGCGCCTGTGAGTCCTTGACAAGGATCCTTGAGCCTTGGAGTGCACCCTGGAGAGGTGTTTCTCTACCGTTTCAGAGTTGTTGTTAAGATGATCCTCGCACGAGCACAGATGAACCATCAACCTTCCATGGTAGAACAGTGATTCCAACTATTACAATTTTTTGTCCGCGTGAAACTTGGTAAAATCAAAATACAACATAAGAAAAGAAATGGATAAAAATATCTTCTATAAGTTTTTTTTTTATTTCTCTTCCCCCTCTTCCTTTGTCTTACTAATAGTTACTATATTACTGCAACTTTTTTATTCTTTGTTCCTCTCTGTATGATTGTATTTAGCAATAAAAATAACTACAAACAGTGTGTTGCAAGGGATTTTACTGTGGCTTATTTTTGTATCTTGCCCAGTTTTTGACAAAAACGTTAATCGGAAATGAACCAACATCTGTGGGCATGATATACCAAATAAATAATTATCTTATAAAAGTGGGAGTGACAAAGAAGCCTCCTGCAAACTTCCAATTTCCTTTTTTTTTTGTTGTTTTTTTTAGAGTTTTGTGAAATTGAACAGAGAACAGGCATACATAAATCAGTGTAGGACCTGCCCCTCTTGGATCAGTACCTCCTGAACCTCCAGGACAGGACCCCTTATGAACCTCATTTGGGAGTAGTCAGGGGTCGCGGTTGTGACCTCTTGCTTGCTCCCTGCTACTCCTGGCCCTTCCTTTGCGACCCCTGGCCTCAGAGGAGGCAAAGGCTTTGCTCACTGTCTACTCCCAATTGATGTCCATGAGTGGATCCCCTCCAAGAAACCCCAGCCTGATAATACATCACTGGCAAAGAGTTAAATCTTTGGCTGGCCTTTAATACTCAGCAACCTTCTGTTGAGCATCGAAGGCTCTAGAAATATTACAAAAATAAGAGAGGAAAAGAGGAGCTCCCTATCTCATGCCTCTCTATGTTAATTTCACTCTCTACTTCCTGAATTATTATCAGTTTAGTGCTGGTTTTTTTTTCAACCTAGTAACTAATCTGAGGAAAGGGGAATGGATTACTACAGGCCCTGATTAATTCTCAGTTCTCCAGGGTGATTTTCTTTTTTGTCAAGCTATTGAAGAAAAGCCAGTAGCATTCAGTATGTGGTTATAATCCTATGGCCCAGATTTACTAAAGATTTGTGCCATTGTAAGAGAGAAGCTAAGATATGCAAAGCAACACATTCGTAATTATGTTCCTATGCAATAGGTGGTTTGTGATAGGATTGTAAAAGACAAATAATAGTATGCACTCCTTCCCTTATTAGAATTCTTGCTCGTAAATCATTTTGGGGCATATCATCAAGGACCGGCGATAATTATCGCTAAGCGCACTTAGCGCTGGGATAATTATCGCCGGGTAACATGGAATTTTATCGCTGAGATAGCGTGCTATTAGCAACGCTTATCTCAAAAGCGATAAAATTCCAAGCGCTAACTGCCAAATCTGAGATTATCGCTGGAAATCCAGCGATAATCTCACAAAGTTTGGCGATAGCTTGTTGATAGGGCGGGGCAGACTTAGCCATGATATCCACCTTACATTGGCTATAATGGCTCAGTCAAACTAAAAGCAGGCGTAAGGAAAGTAGCAATAACCAAGGTTAGCGCTACTTTTCTTATCGCTATGGCTGTTAGCGTGCCCATTGATAATTGAAGATATGTCGGTTAGCGACATTTCTCCACCTATTTTGGGACGGAACGCCCACTTTGCATCTCATTAGAGAAGCAAAGGTGGGAGTTACGGGAAAGGGAGCTAATGCAAGGATTCACGCGATAGCGTGACCTTGCTGATAAGACGATAAAATTATTGCCGGTTTTCATCTAAAAACGGACGCAAAAGCGGCGATAATTTTATATCGCTTCCATGATGATATGCCCCTTTGTCCTTAAGAGCGTGCGATCAGATGCTGTGCACCGCCCAGCACACAGCTCATAGAAAATGTATACCTAAGGGAACATTGTTGTGCTCTATCTGTCACACTGCGAAGTGGGAAAAACATCCCTCTCTTTTAACCACTTGATCCAATTTTATGCATAGTCATCAATGTAATCAATAACCATACTATTCCTTCTCACGTCATTTTTCAAAGCTTATTAAATCACTGCGGAGACAGCGTCATTCCACCTTCTTTCTGTCAATTCCTTCAAATGACTACTGAGCGCCCATCAAGGCTTTTTTCACAGCATCATGTACAACCAGAAGGTGAAACATGCGACAGAGCAAACTCTTCACTTTATGCCCAATGCATTCCAAGGCCCTTCATCAGGGGTTTCTGCAACAGATGAAAAAACACGACTCAACTGACTGTTCACTGCTGACCTCCATGATGGTTATTAATGCTGTTGGAAAAACACTCCCACTCTGAAAGGGTGGTGGTGGTCTTCCGGACACACTGTGGTAGCTTGGCTCGAGTGGTCAGGAATCAGGCTCCGTGCTAAGCATACGACATACCCAAACAATAACCATGCGTGCATCCGTTCCAAAAACGACTCTACACCGTAAAAATTATGAAAATATCTTTCTTTATCTTCTTTTTCTCTTAGTTGCTGATTGGATAAAATAAATAACAATCACAATATACAAACTTTTTAGATAGTGCAGGTCAAATAAATACTGGCTTACTGATTCAATAAATAGGGGTGATCATAAATACTGAAGGCATAAATAAAAGTGAAATACATACAAGCAATTAAATATTCTGAGGCAACAAATACTGTAAACCAATAAATATTGTACATCAATAAATACTGTGGACCAATAAATACAGTGAAGCAATAAATAGGTTAAATACAATAAATACAGTGCCCCTAATAAATACTTAAAAGCTGACAGTGACACTCATAGAATCAGATCACTTTTGAATTCCTAAGGGCTGATTTGGCCCAGGCACAGCTTGTGGGGATGTGGAAGGCTTGGGGGTGTCTACTCCCTGGCTTGGACAAGGCTGAGGCCTAAACTGAGGTAGATCAAGGGGGGAATACCAGAGACCTGGCTCTCTCCCTCCACACAACTTCTCTAGATTAGTCCCAGCTCACCCCTGGCACAGTCAGGTTGGTTCCAGCACCTCCCTAGCCCCTTAGAGCAGTCTCTCAGGTATCCACAGGGCCTTAGGCGCCCTCTACTCCACTTACTGCCCTTTTTCTGATGCTCCGACGCCGCTGGAGTCGTGTCGACGCCGTGAGGCGGTTCCGGTTCGATGTCGGCGGCCTCGGCACAATGTCAGTTCTTGACGACGCCGGTAGGCGGTTCCGGTTTCGATGTCGGCGGCCTCGGTTCGATCTCGACCTCCGATTCGATGGCGTCGGGCAGTCTTTACTCGATGTCGACTTCGGGCGGCTCCGGTCCGATGGCGACCTCAACTTCGATGACGTCGGCCGGCCTTGACTCGATGTCGACTTCCGGTGGCTCCGGAGTGCGATCCTCACTCCCGACCTCCGGTGCTCCTCTCCTTAGGTTTCCGGCGACTCCGGAGTGCGACCTCCACTCCCGACCTCCGGCACGATTCTCACAGGTTCCGGCGACTCCGGAGTGCGATCCTCACTCCCGACCTCCGGTACACCTCACCTCGGTCTCTGACGACTCCGGAGGGCGGATTTCACTCCGATGACGCCGCTCACTCGACCTCGGGTGACTTCCTCCTCGACCTCTGGTACTCCTCACGACCTCTGACGGCGCCCTCTCTCGACCTCTGGCGGCTCCGGGTACGACGTCTGCTTTTCCAGTCAGCGCCGCTTCTCCACCTCGGGCTCCAGGTCTCAGGCTACTCGACGTCGGACTCCAGGGAAACCAGTTTCCAGGTCAGGATCTTGCTGTTCTCTGTTTCTAAGGCCTGTTCCTGCTGTCCAGGTCCTTAGGATGGTGTTTCTGACTTCTTCCCACACAGGGCTCCAGGCTGGGCTCAGTCAGTAGGGACTAGTATCGAGGGTGGGTTTATGGACCCCACTCCAGGCACAAGTTTCCACCCCTGCTGCTTCACTCCTTCCTCCTTCAAGTTTCTGCTGCTCACTCTTCACCAGTCAGGTGCCAACTGCCAGCTCCAACTGCCAACTCTCTGTCTTAGCTTCCCAACATTCTAAACCACCTCCAACTGTCACAGGGTTCTGGAATGTTCTGGAAGGTGCTAGCAGGTTCCAGTGGATGCTGGTGATGTCACAGGTGGCCACCATTTTGTGCTTCAGGCCCTCAGACAGAAGTTTCAGGGGTAGCTAAAATGGCTCCCTGAATCTGCAGCAACACGAAAAAGTCTGGTGGTTCCCAAAAAGGAAAAATTCAAACAGGGTTTGAGGCAAAAGTGGGACAAAATAAATAATGATGAGGAGGGACCACCCAAAGGGCTGACAGGTCTAACACGTGTCCCCCCCAGCTGAAAGTGGGGAGAGCTACCCAACCCCTTGGGAGTTCTCATCACTAAGGCGGAAATACCTTGAGAGACCGTCTGCATTGGCGTGGTCTACTCCAGGCCGATGTTCCACCTGAAAGTCCATTCCCTGTAGGGCAATAGACCACCTCAACAACTTGGGATTCTCCCCCTTCATTTGCATCAGCCAACGAAGGGGTCTGTGGTCGGTCTGAACCAGGAAGTGCGAGCCAAACAGGTATGGCCGCAACTTCTTCAGAGCCCATACCACTGCAAAGGCTTCACGCTCTATTGCACTCCACTTCTGTTCCCTGGGAAGTAGTCTCAGGGATAGGAAGACCACGGGTTGATCCAGACCCTCTTCATTGAGTTGCGATAACACTGCCCCAATGCCATGTTCTGATGCATCTGTCTGGACAATGAACTCCTTGGAAAAGTCTGGGGCCCTTAAGACCGGGGCCTCGCACATGGCTTTCTTCAATTTCTCAAAGGCTTGCTGACAAGCCTCCGTCCAGACTACCCGTCGAGGTTGTTTCTTGGACGTGAGCTCCGTGAGGGGGGCTACGATGGTTCCGTACCCCTTCACGAAGCGGCGGTAGTATCCCGTGAGACCCAAAAATGCTCGGACCTCAGTCTGTGTCTTGGGGGGTTCCCAGGCCATGATGGCCTCGATCTTCGCCTGGAGGGGTTGCACCGCTCCCCTACCCACCAAGTGTCCAAGGTACACTACCGACCCCTGCCCGATCTGGCACTTGCTGGCCTTGATCGTCAATCCAGCTTGTCTCAGGGCCTGGAGAACAGCTTGCAGGTGACGCAAGTGATCCTCCCAGCTGTTACTGAAGACGGCTATGTCATCCAGATAAGCAGCAGAGAAACTCTCCATTCCGGTGAGGATCTGGTTTACCAGGCGCTGAAACGTGGCAGGTGCGTTCTTGAGCCCAAAGGGCATCACACAGAACTGGTAGTGGCCATTGGGCGTGGAGAAGGCTGACCTTTCCCTTGCTCCATCAGTCAAAGAGATCTGCCAGTACCCAGAATTAAGGTCAAAGGTACTTAGATATTGGGCAGCTCCCAGCCGGTCAATCAATTCATCCGCCCTAGGGATCGGATGAGCATCAGTTTTGGTCACTGAATTCAGTCCCCGATAGTCCACACAGAACCTCAGTTCTGGTTGGGCACCCGGTGGTGCAGCTTTTGGTACTAACACCACCGGACTGGACCAGGGGCTGCTAGAAGGTTCGATCACTCCTAGCTCCAGCATCTTAGTGACTTCACTATGAATGCTGGCCTTCACCTTGTCTGACATCCGGTAGATCTTGGACTTCACAGGTGGGCTGTCTCCTGTGTCCACGTCATGGACGCACAGGTGAGTCCTACCCGGGACAAGGGAGAACAACGAGGAGTACTGCCCCAGGACCTGGCGACAGTCCTCCTGCTGTTCAGGAGTTAGAGATGGGGAGAGAATCACTCCCTCCACCGACCCATCCTTCTCTTGAGACGCAAACAGATCAGGGAGAGGCTCGCTTTCCACGTCCTCTCCTCCGTCAGTCACCATCATCAAGATGACTTCGGGCCTCTCGTGGTGGGGTTTGAGGCGGTTGGCATGCAGCACCCGCAGGGGCTGACGAGGGGTCTTCAGGTCCACCAAGTAGGTAGCCTTACCCTTCTTCTCCAACACCTCAAAGGGTCCTGACCAGCGATCCTGGAGGGCACTAAGCTCTCCTGGTTCGATCACCCACACCTTCTGGCCAGGCTCCAACTCCACCGGGTGAGCGTTGTGGTCATACCACGCCTTCATCACTGCTTGGCTGGCTTCCAAGTTGTCAGAAGCTTGCTTCCACAACTTAGCCATTTGGCTCCGGAAGGCCAGCATGTAGCTCACCACATCCTGGGGAAGCTTTCTGGGAGTTCTTTCCCATCCGTCTCTCACCAGGTTGAGAGGTCCACGTACAGGGTGCCCATACAGAAGCTCGAAGGGGCTGAAGCCCACTCCCTTCTGTGGCACTTCCCTGTAGGAAAAAAGTAAACAGGGTAGGAGGACGTCCCATTTCCTCCGCAGGCTTTCAGGCAGACTTCTGATCATGCCCTTCAAGGTTTTGTTAAACCTCTCCACCAGACCATTGGTCTGGGGGTGGTAAGGAGTGGTGAACCGGTATGTCACTCCACACTCCTTCCACATCGCCCGCATATACGCTGACAAGAAGTTGGTCCCCCTGTCGGACACAACTTCCTTGGGAAAACCCACTCGGGTAAAGATTCCCATCAGGGCCCTAGCCACAACAGGTGCTGTTATGGTCCTCAGAGGTGTTGCCTCTGGGTACCGTGTGGCATGATCCACCAGAACCAGGATAAACCTGTGACCAGCTGTAGTCGGCGGATCTAATGGACCCACAATGTCGATGCCCACCCTTTCAAAGGGGGTGCTAACGACAGGAAGGGGTTCCAGGGGAGCTTTCAGCTTCACCCCTGTTTTCCCACTGGCTTGGCAAGACACACATGTCCGGCAGTAGGTATCGGACGACACTTTCATCTGAGGCCAATAAAAGTGTGGGACAAGACGGGCGAAGGTCTTGTCTTGCTCCAGGTGTCCTGCCAATGGTATCTCGTGAGCCAACTCCAGAAGGAAGGCTCGATAACGTTGAGGGACTACCAAGGCTCGTGACGATCCGTGTAGGGGTGCCTTGGGTTCACTGTAGAGGAGGCCATCCTCCCAGTAAACACTGTAGTTCCCTTCAACATTCCCTGCTGCCTGGGCTTCGGCCTGTCGCCTCAGCCCCTCAAGGGTAGGGCACTCCCTCTGGCCCTGGCAGAATTCCTCCCTGGACGGGCCTCCCTCCACGTGCCACTCGGCCGGGATGGGTAGGTCCTCCAGGTTGGTAACGTCCCCCACCGCAGACTCCTGGTCCACCACCTCCGGTGGCCTATCCGTCCTACGGGGTGGGGACGCCGAGGCAGGCTCCTCCTGTCCTCGGTTCTTCCCTTGACTGGCAGCTGGCTGGGCCTTTGTTCCAGGCTCCAGCCGAAACGAACTCCCTCTTCGGGTAGTCGCGGACCTTGTGCTAACACAGGCCCAGTCAGGTGTACCCAGCATCTCGGTGTGAGTCCGGTATTCCACCTCCTTCCAAGCGTTGTGCTCCATGTCATTCCCCAGCAGACAATCGACTGGCACGGCAGGGCTTACGGCAACTCGAAGTGAACCTGCAACCCCCCCCCATTCAAAGGGAACCTCGGCCACTGGATAGTGGCCTGTTCTGCCGTCAGCCATCGCGGCTGGGTGGAGTACATCGGGAATTACCTGCTCTGGAGACACCAGTTGGCTACACACCATAGTCATACTGGCTCCTGTGTCTCTCAGAGCCTCCCCTCTTTGGCCGTTGATGGTGACCCACTGCCCATACTTTGCGGTATTTGCGGGCACCTGGATCTTGGGAACCATCTCCCGTTCTCCCAGGGACACTAAAGTGACACCCGCCCACTCCCTTCCCTTAGTTAAGGGCATCTCCTCCCCGAGCACTACACTAGCTACTCCGGGGGTCTTTCCTCCAATGGGAGGGGGTGGTCGTTTCAGGCACTTCGGATCTCCTTTATAGTGTCCAACGCCACCGCACTCGTAGCAATGGACAACCCTTGGCTGCTGACTCTGGCCAGGATTAGGGTTTCTGGGTGGGTTAGCCCTAGGGGTGAATCCTGTTCCCTTCCCTTGGAAGTTATTTTGGGGGCCTTTGGAGAACTCCTTTTTCTTTTCCCCTCCCTCTTTCTTCTGGGGGGCGCCCTGTCCGGCCTTTTGAGTATCCCCTCCAGTCCCCCTTGTGGACACCTGTGTACTAGCCCAAATGTCCGCCTCCTCAGCAAGCTTCCGGGGACTGGTCAGCTTGCTATCCACCAGGTGCTGCCGCAGTTCAGGGAAACATTTCTCGAGCAGGTGTTCCTTCAGTACTAGGTCAAACAGCCCCTCGTAGTTCCTTACTTCACTGCCCTGAATCCAACCCTCCAGTGCCTTCTTTGCATAGTCCAGGAAGTCCACCCAATTCTGTGTGCCCAGTTTGTGACTACCCCTGAACTTCTGTCTGTACTTTTCGGGTGTTAGTCCAAACTTCCTTATGAGCGCCAGTTTCATGGTGGGGTAGTGGGTCTGCTCATCCTCTTCGAGGGCCAATAAAGCATCCCTACCAGCTGGAGGCATGTACTTGTACAATCCCCCTCCCCAGTACTTCTCTGGAACCCCATGGGCCCTCAATGAGACCTCATAGGCCGCTAGCCACTTGGCGATATCATCACCCACCCCATAGCTAGCTACTATGTCCTTTGGCAGGTAGGGTTTAGGTTCCCTGGTGATCTCTTGGGTTTGGCTGCCACCATTAGGAACAGGTTGTGCCCCGATTCTCAGGATCTGAAGATCTATTTCTTTCAGTCGTAATTCATGGGCCATCCTCTGCTCCTCCTTCTCCTTCTCCAGCCTTGCTAAGTCCCATGTGAGCTGTCTTTTCTCCCTCCGGTCTGTTAACTCCACTTCAGACAAGCCACCGCTAGAGGCACTGCTGCCCTTCCTGGAAATGGTTCTGGGCCCCGCTGACAGGTTCCCCACCTCAGGTTGGTACATCTCAGCCCCCTCGGGGTCAGGCTCTCTATCCCTGTCCTCCTCCTCAGCCTTGCTTTCTCGGCGTGCCTCCCCCCAAGCCCTTAAGCTGGTTTGGAGTGCACCCTTCTTTGCTCCTGGGGGACAATACACCCCCTCCCGCTGGCAAAACTCCCTGAGTTGGGCCACAGTGTACGTTTCTAAATTCTCCAGTACAAACTCCATCTTGCCCACTCAGGTCAGAGGACAGTTATTTGCAGTAACAATGCAGGGGGGTACCTTATATAATACCTCCTCCCACCACCAGAGTAAATTTGGAAAAAAACAAAAACCCACAATTAGGAAGGCCGCTTTGAGAAAACTCCCGGTGTAGGCCTATGGACTACCCACAGTTATTGTTGAGTATACGTAGGCACAGCTCTATCCCACCACTGAACACCAATTTATGTTGGAAAAACACTCCCACTCTGAAAGGGTGGTGGTGGTCTTCCGGACACACTGTGGTAGCTTGGCTCGAGTGGTCAGGAATCAGGCTCCGTGCTAAGCATACGACATACCCAAACAATAACCATGCGTGCATCCGTTCCAAAAACGACTCTACACCGTAAAAATTATGAAAATATCTTTCTTTATCTTCTTTTTCTCTTAGTTGCTGATTGGATAAAATAAATAACAATCACAATATACAAACTTTTTAGATAGTGCAGGTCAAATAAATACTGGCTTAATGATTCAATAAATAGGGGTGATCATAAATACTGAAGGCATAAATAAAAGTGAAATACATACAAGCAATTAAATATTCTGAGGCAACAAATACTGTAAACCAATAAATATTGTACATCAATAAATACTGTGGACCAATAAATACAGTGAAGCAATAAATAGGTTAAATACAATAAATACAGTGCCCCTAATAAATACTTAAAAGCTGACAGTGACACTCATAGAATCAGATCACTTTTGAATTCCTAAGGGCTGATTTGGCCCAGGCACAGCTTGTGGGGATGTGGAAGGCTTGGGGGTGTCTACTCCCTGGCTTGGACAAGGCTGAGGCCTAAACTGAGGTAGATCAAGGGGGGAATACCAGAGACCTGGCTCTCTCCCTCCACACAACTTCTCTAGATTAGTCCCAGCTCACCCCTGGCACAGTCAGGTTGGTTCCAGCACCTCCCTAGCCCCTTAGAGCAGTCTCTCAGGTCTCCACAGGGCCTTAGGCGCCCTCTACTCCACTTACTGCCCTTTTTCTGATGCTCCGACGCCGCTGGAGTCGTGTCGACGCCGTGAGGCGGTTCCGGTTCGATGTCGGCGGCCTCGGCACAATGTCAGTTCTTGACGACGCCGGTAGGCGGTTCCGGTTTCGATGTCGGCGGCCTCGGTTCGATCTCGACCTCCGATTCGATGGCGTCGGGCAGTCTTTACTCGATGTCGACTTCGGGCGGCTCCGGTCCGATGGCGACCTCAACTTCGATGACGTCGGCCGGCCTTGACTCGATGTCGACTTCCGGCGGCTCCGGAGTGCGATCCTCACTCCCGACCTCCGGTGCTCCTCTCCTTAGGTTTCCGGCGACTCCGGAGTGCGACCTCCACTCCCGACCTCCGGCACGATTCTCACAGGTTCCGGCGACTCCGGAGTGCGATCCTCACTCCCGACCTCCGGTACACCTCACCTCGGTCTCTGACGACTCCGGAGGGCGGACTTCACTCCTCCGATGACGCCGCTCACTCGACCTCGGGTGACTTCCTCCTCGACCTCTGGTACTCCTCACGACCTCTGACGGCGCCCTCTCTCGACCTCTGGCGGCTCCGGGTACGACGTCTGCTTTTCCAGTCAGCGCCGCTTCTCCACCTCGGGCTCCAGGTCTCAGGCTACTCGACGTCGGACTCCAGGGAAACCAGTTTCCAGGTCAGGATCTTGCTGTTCTCTGTTTCTAAGGCCTGTTCCTGCTGTCCAGGTCCTTAGGATGGTGTTTCTGACTTCTTCCCACACAGGGCTCCAGGCTGGGCTCAGTCAGTAGGGACTAGTATCGAGGGTGGGTTTATGGACCCCACTCCAGGCACAAGTTTCCACCCCTGCTGCTTCACTCCTTCCTCCTTCAAGTTTCTGCTGCTCACTCTTCACCAGTCAGGTGCCAACTGCCAGCTCCAACTGCCAACTCTCTGTCTTAGCTTCCCAACATTCTAAACCGCCTCCAACTGTCACAGGGTTCTGGAATGTTCTGGAAGGTGCTAGCAGGTTCCAGTGGATGCTGGTGATGTCACAGGTGGCCACCATTTTGTGCTTCAGGCCCTCAGACAGAAGTTTCAGGGGTAGCTAAAATGGCTCCCTGAATCTGCAGCAACACGAAAAAGTCTGGTGGTTCCCAAAAAGGAAAAATTCAAACAGGGTTTGAGGCAAAAGTGGGACAAAATAAATAATGATGAGGAGGGACCACCCAAAGGGCTGACAGGTCTAACACGCGTCCCCCCCAGCTGAAAGTGGGGAGAGCTACCCAACCCCTTGGGAGTTCTCATCACTAAGGCGGAAATACCTTGAGAGACCGTCTGCATTGGCGTGGTCTACTCCAGGCCGATGTTCCACCTGAAAGTCCATTCCCTGTAGGGCAATAGACCACCTCAACAACTTGGGATTCTCCCCCTTCATTTGCATCAGCCAACGAAGGGGTCTGTGGTCGGTCTGAACCAGGAAGTGCGAGCCAAACAGGTATGGCCGCAACTTCTTCAGAGCCCATACCACTGCAAAGGCTTCACGCTCTATTGCACTCCACTTCTGTTCCCTGGGAAGTAGTCTCCGGGATAGGAAGACCACGGGTTGATCCAGACCCTCTTCGTTGAGTTGCGATAACACTGCCCCAATGCCATGTTCTGATGCATCTGTCTGGACAATGAACTCCTTGGAAAAGTCTGGGGCCCTTAAGACCGGGGCCTCGCACATGGCTTTCTTCAATTTCTCAAAGGCTTGCTGACAAGCCTCCGTCCAGACTACCCGTCGAGGTTGTTTCTTGGACGTGAGCTCCGTGAGGGGGGCTACGATGGTTCCGTACCCCTTCACGAAGCGGCGGTAGTATCCCGTGAGACCCAAAAATGCTCGGACCTCAGTCTGTGTCTTGGGGGGTTCCCAGGCCATGATGGCCTCGATCTTCGCCTGGAGGGGTTGCACCGCTCCCCTACCCACCAAGTGTCCAAGGTACACTACCGACCCCTGCCCGATCTGGCACTTGCTGGCCTTGATCGTCAATCCAGCTTGTCTCAGGGCCTGGAGAACAGCTTGCAGGTGACGCAAGTGATCCTCCCAGCTGTTACTGAAGACGGCTATGTCATCCAGATAAGCAGCAGAGAAACTCTCCATTCCGGTGAGGATCTGGTTTACCAGGCGCTGAAACGTGGCAGGTGCGTTCTTGAGCCCAAAGGGCATCACACAGAACTGGTAGTGGCCATTGGGCGTGGAGAAGGCTGACCTTTCCCTTGCTCCATCAGTCAAAGAGATCTGCCAGTACCCAGAAGTAAGGTCAAAGGTACTTAGATATTGGGCAGCTCCCAGCCGGTCAATCAATTCATCCGCCCTAGGGATCGGATGAGCATCAGTTTTGGTCACTGAATTCAGTCCCTGATAGTCCACACAGAACCTCAGTTCTGGTTGGGCACCCGGTGGTGCAGCTTTTGGTACTAACACCACCGGACTGGACCAGGGGCTGCTAGAAGGTTCGATCACTCCTAGCTCCAGCATCTTAGTGACTTCACTATGAATGCTGGCCTTCACCTTGTCTGACATCCGGTAGATCTTGGACTTCACAGGTGGGCTGTCTCCTGTGTCCACGTCATGGACGCACAGGTGAGTCCTACCCGGGACAAGGGAGAACAACGAGGAGTACTGCCCCAGGACCTGGCGACAGTCCTCCTGCTGTTCAGGAGTTAGAGATGGGGAGAGAATCACTCCCTCCACCGACCCATCCTTCTCTTGAGACGCAAACAGATCAGGGAGAGGCTCGCTTTCCACGTCCTCTCCTCCGTCAGTCACCATCATCAAGATGACTTCGGGCCTCTCGTGGTGGGGTTTGAGGCGGTTGGCATGCAGCACCCGCAGGGGCTGACGAGGGGTCTTCAGGTCCACCAAGTAGGTAGCCTTACCCTTCTTCTCCAACACCTCAAAGGGTCCTGACCAGCGATCCTGGAGGGCACTAAGCTCTCCTGGTTCGATCACCCACACCTTCTGGCCAGGCTCCAACTCCACCGGGTGAGCGTTGTGGTCATACCACGCCTTCATCACTGCTTGGCTGGCTTCCAAGTTGTCAGAAGCTTGCTTCCACAACTTAGCCATTTGGCTCCGGAAGGCCAGCATGTAGCTCACCACATCCTGGGGAAGCTTTCTGGGAGTTCTTTCCCATCCGTCTCTCACCAGGTTGAGAGGTCCACGTACAGGGTGCCCATACAGAAGCTCGAAGGGGCTGAAGCCCACTCCCTTCTGTGGCACTTCCCTGTAGGAAAAAAGTAAACAGGGTAGGAGGACGTCCCATTTCCTCCGCAGGCTTTCAGGCAGACTTCTGATCATGCCCTTCAAGGTTTTGTTAAACCTCTCCACCAGACCATTGGTCTGGGGGTGGTAAGGAGTGGTGAACCGGTATGTCACTCCACACTCCTTCCACATCGCCCGCATATACGCTGACATGAAGTTGGTCCCCCTGTCGGACACAACTTCCTTGGGAAAACCCACTCGGGTAAAGATTCCCATCAGGGCCCTAGCCACAACAGGTGCTGTTATGGTCCTCAGAGGTATTGCCTCTGGGTACCGTGTGGCATGATCCACCAGAACCAGGATAAACCTGTGACCAGCTGTAGTCGGCGGATCTAATGGACCCACAATGTCGATGCCCACCCTTTCAAAGGGGGTGCTAACGACAGGAAGGGGTTCCAGGGGAGCTTTCAGCTTCACCCCTGTTTTCCCACTGGCTTGGCAAGACACACATGTCCGGCAGTAGGTATCGGACGACACTTTCATCTGAGGCCAATAAAAGTGTGGGACAAGACGGGCGAAGGTCTTGTCTTGCCCCAGGTGTCCTGCCAATGGTATCTCGTGAGCCAACTCCAGAAGGAAGGCTCGATAACGTTGAGGGACTACCAAGGCTCGTGACGATCCGTGTAGGGGTGCCTTGGGTTCACTGTAGAGGAGGCCATCCTCCCAGTAAACACTGTAGTTCCCTTCAACGTTCCCTGCTGCCTGGGCTTCGGCCTGTCGCCTCAGCCCCTCAAGGGTAGGGCACTCCCTCTGGCCCTGGCAGAATTCCTCCCTGGACGGGCCTCCCTCCACGTGCCACTCGGCCGGGATGGGTAGGTCCTCCAGGTTGGTAACGTCCCCCACCGCAGACTCCTGGTCCACCACCTCCGGTGGCCTATCCGTCCTACGGGGTGGGGACGCCGAGGCAGGCTCCTCCTGTCCTCGGTTCTTCCCTTGACTGGCAGCTGGCTGGGCCTTTGTTCCAGGCTCCAGCCGAAACGAACTCCCTCTTCGGGTAGTCGCGGACCTTGTGCTAACACAGGCCCAGTCAGGTGTACCCAGCATCTCGGTGTGAGTCCGGTATTCCACCTCCTTCCAAGCGTTGTGCTCCATGTCATTCCCCAGCAGACAATCGACTGGCACGGCAGGGCTTACGGCAACTCGAAGTGAACCTGCAACCCCCCCCATTCAAAGGGAACCTCGGCCACTGGATAGTGGCCTGTTCTGCCGTCAGCCATCGCGGCTGGGTGGAGTACATCGGGAATTACCTGCTCTGGAGACACCAGTTGGCTACGCACCATAGTCATACTGGCTCCTGTGTCTCTCAGAGCCTCCCCTCTTTGGCCGTTGATGGTGACCCACTGCCCATACTTTGCGGTATTTGCGGGCACCTGGATCTTGGGAACCATCTCCCGTTCTCCCAGGGACACTAAAGTGACACCCGCCCACTCCCTTCCCTTAGTTAAGGGCATCTCCTCCCCGAGCACTACACTAGCTACTCCGGGGGTCTTTCCTCCAATGGGAGGGGGTGGTCGTTTCAGGCACTTCGGATCTCCTTTATTGTGTCCAACGCCACCGCACTCGTAGCAATGGACAACCCTTGGCTGCTGACTCTGGCCAGGATTAGGGTTTCTGGGTGGGTTAGCCCTAGGGGTGAATCCTGTTCCCTTCCCTTGGAAGTTATTTTGGGGGCCTTTGGAGAACTCCTTTTTCTTTTCCCCTCCCTCTTTCTTCTGGGGGGCGCCCTGTCCGGCCTTTTGAGTATCCCCTCCAGTCCCCCTTGTGGACACCCGTGTACTAGCCCAAATGTCCGCCTCCTCAGCAAGCTTCCGGGGACTGGTCAGCTTGCTATCCACCAGGTGCTGCCGCAGTTCAGGGAAACATTTCTCGAGCAGGTGTTCCTTCAGTACTAGGTCAAACAGCCCCTCGTAGTTCCTTACTTCACTGCCCTGAATCCAACCCTCCAGTGCCTTCTTTGCATAGTCCAGGAAGTCCACCCAATTCTGTGTGCCCAGTTTGTGACTACCCCTGAACTTCTGTCTGTACTTTTCGGGTGTTAGTCCAAACTTCCTTATGAGCGCCAGTTTCATGGTGGGGTAGTGGGTCTGCTCATCCTCTTCGAGGGCCAATAAAGCATCCCTACCAGCTGGAGGCATGTACTTGTACAATCCCCCTCCCAGTACTTCTCTGGAACCCCATGGGCCCTCAACGAGACCTCATAGGCCGCTAGCCACTTGGCGATATCATCACCCACCCCATAGCTAGCTACTATGTCCTTTGGCAGGTAGGGTTTAGGTTCCCTGGTGATCTCTTGGGTTTGGCTGCCACCATTAGGAACAGGTTGTGCCCCGATTCTCAGGATCTGAAGATCTATTTCTTTCAGTCGTAATTCATGGGCCATCCTCTGCTCCTCCTTCTCCTTCTCCAGCCTTGCTAAGTCCCATGTGAGCTGTCTTTTCTCCCTCCGGTCTGTTAACTCCACTTCAGACAAGCCACCGCTAGAGGCACTGCTGCCCTTCCTGGAAATGGTTCTGGGCCCCGCTGACAGGTTCCCCACCTCAGGTTGGTACATCTCAGCCCCCTCGGGGTCAGGCTCTCTATCCCTGTCCTCCTCCTCAGCCTTGCTTTCTCGGCGTGCGTCCCCCCAAGCCCTTAAGCTGGTTTGGAGTGCACCCTTCTTTGCTCCTGGGGGACAATACACCCCCTCCCGCTGGCAAAACTCCCTGAGTTGGGCCACAGTGTACGTTTCTAAATTCTCCAGTACAAACTCCATCTTGCCCACTCAGGTCAGAGGACAGTTATTTGCAGTAACAATGCAGGGGGGTACCTTATATAATACCTCCTCCCACCACCAGAGTAAATTTGGAAAAAAACAAAAACCCACAATTAGGAAGGCCGCTTTGAGAAAACTCCCGGTGTAGGCCTATGGACTACCCACAGTTATTGTTGAGTATACGTAGGCACAGCTCTATCCCACCACTGAACACCAATTTATGTTGGAAAAACACTCCCACTCTGAAAGGGTGGTGGTGGTCTTCCGGACACACTGTGGTAGCTTGGCTCGAGTGGTCAGGAATCAGGCTCCGTGCTAAGCATACGACATACCCAAACAATAACCATGCGTGCATCCGTTCCAAAAACGACTCTACACCGTAAAAATTATGAAAATATCTTTCTTTATCTTCTTTTTCTCTTAGTTGCTGATTGGATAAAATAAATAACAATCACAATATACAAACTTTTTAGATAGTGCAGGTCAAATAAATACTGGCTTAATGATTCAATAAATAGGGGTGATCATAAATACTGAAGGCATAAATAAAAGTGAAATACATACAAGCAATTAAATATTCTGAGGCAACAAATACTGTAAACCAATAAATATTGTACATCAATAAATACTGTGGACCAATAAATACAGTGAAGCAATAAATAGGTTAAATACAATAAATACAGTGCCCCTAATAAATACTTAAAAGCTGACAGTGACACTCATAGAATCAGATCACTTTTGAATTCCTAAGGGCTGATTTGGCCCAGGCACAGCTTGTGGGGATGTGGAAGGCTTGGGGGTGTCTACTCCCTGGCTTGGACAAGGCTGAGGCCTAAACTGAGGTAGATCAAGGGGGGAATACCAGAGACCTGGCTCTCTCCCTCCACACAACTTCTCTAGATTAGTCCCAGCTCACCCCTGGCACAGTCAGGTTGGTTCCAGCACCTCCCTAGCCCCTTAGAGCAGTCTCTCAGGTCTCCACAGGGCCTTAGGCGCCCTCTACTCCACTTACTGCCCTTTTTCTGATGCTCCGACGCCGCTGGAGTCGTGTCGACGCCGTGAGGCGGTTCCGGTTCGATGTCGGCGGCCTCGGCACAATGTCAGTTCTTGACGACGCCGGTAGGCGGTTCCGGTTTCGATGTCGGCGGCCTCGGTTCGATCTCGACCTCCGATTCGATGGCGTCGGGCAGTCTTTACTCGATGTCGACTTCGGGCGGCTCCGGTCCGATGGCGACCTCAACTTCGATGACGTCGGCCGGCCTTGACTCGATGTCGACTTCCGGCGGCTCCGGAGTGCGATCCTCACTCCCGACCTCCGGTGCTCCTCTCCTTAGGTTTCCGGCGACTCCGGAGTGCGACCTCCACTCCCGACCTCCGGCACGATTCTCACAGGTTCCGGCGACTCCGGAGTGCGATCCTCACTCCCGACCTCCGGTACACCTCACCTCGGTCTCTGACGACTCCGGAGGGCGGACTTCACTCCTCCGATGACGCCGCTCACTCGACCTCGGGTGACTTCCTCCTCGACCTCTGGTACTCCTCACGACCTCTGACGGCGCCATCTCTCGACCTCTGGCGGCTCCGGGTACGACGTCTGCTTTTCCAGTCAGCGCCGCTTCTCCACCTCGGGCTCCAGGTCTCAGGCTACTCGACGTCGGACTCCAGGGAAACCAGTTTCCAGGTCAGGATCTTGCTGTTCTCTGTTTCTAAGGCCTGTTCCTGCTGTCCAGGTCCTTAGGATGGTGTTTCTGACTTCTTCCCACACAGGGCTCCAGGCTGGGCTCAGTCAGTAGGGACTAGTATCGAGGGTGGGTTTATGGACCCCACTCCAGGCACAAGTTTCCACCCCTGCTGCTTCACTCCTTCCTCCTTCAAGTTTCTGCTGCTCACTCTTCACCAGTCAGGTGCCAACTGCCAGCTCCAACTGCCAACTCTCTGTCTTAGCTTCCCAACATTCTAAACCGCCTCCAACTGTCACAGGGTTCTGGAATGTTCTGAAAGGTGCTAGCAGGTTCCAGTGGATGCTGGTGATGTCACAGGTGGCCACCATTTTGTGCTTCAGGCCCTCAGACAGAAGTTTCAGGGGTAGCTAAAATGGCTCCCTGAATCTGCAGCAACACGAAAAAGTCTGGTGGTTCCCAAAAAGGAAAAATTCAAACAGGGTTTGAGGCAAAAGTGGGACAAAATAAATAATGATGAGGAGGGACCACCCAAAGGGCTGACAGGTCTAACAAATGCTAAACAGTGTACCCACATTCACCCACACTCGCCTCCCCCACAACTCCCATGTATATCTGATTAAATAACCCATCTCTTCAAACAACAAGCAGGTAGGTCCCCTTCCCCTCCCAACACTCAACCCCCCCCTTCTCCTCTGCATACAAACATTTACCGAGCGCGCTGCAAAAACCAAATACAAAACGTGACCCATCCCCAAACAGCTAAATTTAAATCCAAACGGCTACTCAAATCCTCCCCGTAAAACTCTGAAATGTGTGCTGGTAAACCCAACTTCCCTGTGCCCCCACCTTTAGAAATACCTTGCTGCAAACGGACAATGCGCCCTTAGGTATACATTGTGATAGGATTGTGCCATTTCTCAGAACAAAAAGGGTGTTACACCGCTTTGCATTGCTATGGGATGGGACTTTACAAGGGTGTTATTTTGGAAGATCAGCACAAACATGCAAAGGTTTTGACGCAAAGCCCAATCTACTAATGTAATCAGACCTGGTTTTGCATTAAAAAAATGCCTCCTTGAAGTATTTTTATTTTTCCAAAACACTCAAGCATTACATGTGTGCTAAAGTGCATAGCCCACATCCAATATGTGGGATCCTTCTGAAGCATGTCTTGTCATAGGAATTTATACTGGAAATGTATGCTTCAAGTGCAATATCTTGCATTGCATTACACACTCCGGGGCAGATTTACAAGCCCCTTGCGCCACTTTTGCGTCACTTTTAACATGTGAAAAGTGACGCAAAAGTGCTTGTAAATCTGCCCCTCACTTCGCAAGGTTGTGAGTGATGCGAGACAGACTGATTAGAGCACCAGTGCAGGGGATGACAGCAGCACCAGAACAATATTAGTTGCTACAGTTCTGCATTGCGTTTGCCCACAACACAGCACAGAAAATACGGTTGCTATTTTGCGCTCCATAAAAAGTGAGTAGATGTGCCCCACAAATGTTTTATCACATCAACTGTGTATACCAGTAGCAGCTGACTATGAAAGAATTTTGCATGGTCTGGGCCAACACGTGCAGGGAGCCTATAATGGAAGTGCAAAAATGTACATTTAGGTCTTTCTATAATTGTGGTGCAAGGTATGCTAAATCACAACACTGTTTTGTTTGGGAAATATCATCAATATTCCTATACTGTGAGATTTCTGAATCCCACCCAATAAGCTCCAGAATCTAATAAACTGGAGTAGCTAACCACAACATTTAGGCAAACTTTAAAAAATGATTTCCAACAATTCTTCTTTTGGATTTGGGAGATAATGAAGCACTGTTCTGAACTATTCTGTGTTTTTCTTATTTCCTATCATCCTCCAACTGCTTCAGGAAGACTGGATAATTCCATTCTTGTAAGTAGAATGAAGCAGCCTGATTCATAAAGGTAAACTTAGACCTGAAGGCACTGGTTCCCCACCCAATCTAGCATGAGAGCAGCATCAGGATTGGTCTGAGCAGCCTGGTTTGCTGCTCAGACAGTGCCTGGGAGCCTGGGTTGGAGAAACATAAGTGCGCATGTCTGTTTGGCCAGGCTAAGATGGCCCGACCGAACTTACATGCGCACTTGTAAGTCCACAGTACTGCTCCCTGCCATGGCCCAGCACCGCCCCTCCCACTCCATCTGCATCTGATGTAAGCAGCTCAGACAGAGATAAATAAAATGATAATAGCAATGTTTTATCATTTTTTTATTTATCATCTGCTGGAAGTAGGGCGATGCTCCTCCGCCATTACAGAGGTGCCGCCCCTGTTATGTCTGCACTCGGGAAGAGGTCCGGCCGAGTGAGGACATACGGATAGTACTCGCAAAAGCCCTTTGTGAATTCCCTAAGTTGTAAACTTAGGCGTTTGGTCCACATTTAGACGAAACGTCTAAGTTTACCTTTGTGTATCTGGTCCCCTGTCTCCAAAGACTTCGGTGCTCCACTAGTGGTCCACCTTGACATCAGTGACATCACCCCATCCCAACTGAAGATGCTACTGCTCACTTCACTCAGCTTCCGTTCCACGCCACTGGAAAAGGGCTATATTTACCCCTATCCTTAAGAAAGAATGCACTGGTTCATTTATTTTGGCCAAGGTTCACGCAATGTATCTTCCTTTCCTGGCAAATAGAACCACAGCCTCTCCCCATGAAGTTTTCGAAAATGGTAATCTTTTTTTTTTAAACAGGATTGTTCCTTTACTTTTTTTGTGTGTGCCCCAGCGATTTCATATTTTGTGAACTGCCCTATTAGTCGAAGGTCTATTTGCCAAATGCTACTCCATTTTCCAAAAGTCCACCACTTCAGAAACGCAGGGCTAGTGCTAATTGCAGCTGCCTAGCGCCAACACAGGCACTTAAGCACCATTGTGCAAGGTTGCCTGCGTTGCAGGCAAACATTGTTTATGTGCAGGAAGGTTTCCCTTCCTGCACATAAACAATCACCAATGGTAATTTTTGTAACTTCCATGTGTGCTGCAGAAAGTAGCACACATAGAAGTTGCAACGTGTCATTTTTTCAAAGAGATTGATTATGTGCAGAAGGGACACCTTCCAGCACTTAAACAATCAATGACGTTTTGCTGTTTCTATGTGTGCTGCACAATGCAGCACGCATAGAAACAGCAAAAACGAGGAGAAATGAAGCATTTCTCTTTGTTTCACCAGGGTAAGACCAGGTTTATTGTTGGTCTTAAATTTGGCGCTGCCCCATATTTATGCCACTCTTGTAAATATCGGGCAGCGATTCCTGCACATAAACAATCTTTTCAAAAATATTATACACTGCAACTTCTATGTTTACTGCATTCTCCAGGACACATAGAAGTTACAAAACGCCATTGGTGATTGTTTATGTGCAGGACAATGTGCAGGAAGGAACACCTTCCTGCACATAAACAATATTTCCCTGCAACGCAGACACCCTTGCACAATGGTGCAAGAGTGCCTGCGTTGGCTCTAGGCAGCTGCAATTAGTGACAAAGCAGGTTGAAACGCTGGACTGCACCATATTCTTGTAAACATGGTGCAGCCCTGCCTTTCTGAAGTGACGGAGCACGGCGTTAAGCCAAAAAGGCTAACGCCATGCTCCGTCACTTCACTGTTAATATACCCCTTTAAGTTTCTATTACTTCGGGTCCTGCAAAGGCCTACATCAATCTTTACACTGGTATGGCTATGTTGGCTCCCACACCCTTAAAAACATGGCAGGCTTGCGTCAAAATAGGTATATACATTTTGCTGCAGAAATGCAAAGGGCTAAAAAGCATGGAGCCTGGAGATTAAAGCCTCACCTACTTCCCTTCTGATAGCCCGACACCAGAAATAGCAACAACTAAGCCATGGGTCCCAAATGGCAAACTAAGAGTAGCACTTTCTATACAAAAGTACCTATAATTCATCTATGGCTATGCATTGATGTAGCTGCTACTAGCCAGCAATATAGCAGTCTCATATCAAGTTACCTTGAAAGAAACTGTCCCTTTTAGTTTCACTTGCACAGCGCTTGCGCTGTCCTTGTGAACTCTATTGCCTTTAATATAAACGTCAAAAGTGGCTTACATCCTGCTCTCACTTTTTATTGGTTAGTATGCTTGACACTTACTTTTCCTCCTTTTCTATTGGCTGTAGCATACTATTGCCTGTTTTTCCTCTTGTGTTTTTCTCTTATCAGTGTCCCATTGCTCAAGGATTGTTTTCATCCGCTTTTGTGGAACTCTTTTTTTTTTTTTTAGGTTTTGTCTCCACAGCACTTTCACTGTGCTTGTTTTTCAAGTGCTGGCATTTCTGTAAGGAGGCTTAATTAGTTAGTCAAAAGTTTTTTTTCAGTGTCTTATGTATTTCATGTATTTCTCTTCTTTCTGTTACACTCTGTGTTGTAACTTTCATTTCTTCCACAAGGCTTGGAACGCATCATTCTCCAAGCCTCGCTTTCAGCCTTGAGTCCTGCCCCTGGGTTTTGCTTGTGGCGCCACCGCCATTGAGTTGTCCATCATTGATTTATTTCACCTTATTTTAGGCTCATCCCGGTTTCCTATCTGGCTGGTTGTGTATAAGTAGAGTAATTCTTTGATGCTGTGCAGAAGACAATTTCTCCATGTAGGTCCCCCTACCTATCCACCACCATCTTTTAATAACAGGGAATTAATGTGCCATGCAGAATTTTATTTCGAATAAATGTACCTTTTATTTCCATTATGGGTTAAGGTAATTGTTTGACATTCAGATTGAAGCTTCTTTATTACTAAATTAATCTTGCTCAAAGATCAAATAGTGTCAGCACAAACCGGGTACTGCAACAAAAAATGTAATAATATAACTGCATTAGGGACAGGTGAGCTGCGGCGGCAGATCCTGCTTCCCTGGGGCTGAGTGCAGAAGTGTGTCAGTCACAGCAGTGGTTCAGGCTGGTTTGGGGATGCAATCGCTAACGAGTGACTTCATTGTTCAAACCGGTAGCATGTCTGGCATGATCCATATCGTTATCAAGGGCACCGGACCATGTGGCTTCAGGGTCTTCGGTGGGAAGGACTTTAATCAGCTTCTCACCATTGTCAGGGTAAGTGCACAATACACCCATTGTGCCCAGCCTCGGACTCCGTCTTGTTGGAAGTTTTCTTTTGCTCATCGGCAGTAAGTAAATCACATACCTGTAAATATAGAAACTGACCACTGCAGCTCAACGATTTTCTTGTCGTTTTTTTCAGTTTCAAAATTATTTAAAAAATGTTAATTTACGGTCAATGTAAATACTTGCGTTCTGGACTGTTAAGTGTGTATGTTTGGGAGAAATGGCACAGCTGCTTATCAGGCTCTCACTGCTGCTCTGCGTGTGCCTCATTTCATTGTATACATGCTGGAAATCTGGAGCTGTTTTGAAAACCACTTTTCCCATTCCAGGGTGACATAGGCCTGAACTGGTAGTAGTATCTCGATCTCAATCATTGTTAGGGTCTCCCGGCTGCCATGTCTCTGTTTTTCCTCATCTGGGTTCCTAGGTTGTCTGTTGAGCTCTCCAAAGACGGCAGCAAATACTCTCCCCCTCCCCTTGGTCCCTTGCTTTCATTTCATTTGAGGCTGATCTCTGCTCATGGTGGATTGTCAATGGTCTCTCACAAGTATCTTTCGCATTTTCATGCAGCCCTTCGCGGAGCCACACTCCCAACCCCTGAAATAGGTTTGGTTGGAGATGCGTCCCTCATTCCCTCTTGAGCCAGATAACCGATTCTGACTTCAAGGTTCCCCTCTCGACATCTACAACCACGTTTCTAGTTATCCTCATTTAAGAAACTATCAAGAAGGCCGTAGCGATTCACAAATCCATTCGTTCATTTATTCATTTGCATAAGACCATGGAATTCATTATGATGGGGACTGCCGCCTTGCACAGCCCTACCTGTAAAGTTTAGGCAATGTTGTGTGGGTGTTCTACCAGCAGGGCCAGCCTGGCTGTAGCGGGCACTGAGTGTTTCCCCTGTGTGCTGCCAGGGTGGCGGCTGGTCATGGACCTCTGGGAGGGACGTTTTTGTTACCGGGGCCAGTATTTTTCAGCCGTCTGTAACAAAAACAGCTGCAGTGTTTTCCACACCCCCCGCGACCCGTCCGCAGTGGCGTCTCCTCCGCAATGGCAGAGGAGTGTTGCCCCACAGCCTGGCGCAGAGCCAGCAAACAAAAGATGAAAAGATGCTTCAGCATTGTTTTATGTTTCATTTCCCAGATTGTGCATTGAGGGGCATGGGCAGGTGGAGAAGGAGTGCTTGTACACTCCGTAAGTGCTCATAGGTGTGTGGCCAGCCATCTAAGGCCGACCAAAACACACATGCGCACTTTGGTTACTCCAGCCCGGCTGCTTTTAGCAGCCAGGCTGGAGAAACCCCCAAAGACTCCCTGGTCTGGGCAGGGTGTCTTTTCAGCCAACTCAGACAAATCCCTGCGCAACTCAGCTGCCAGGGCCAGTTTGTGTTCCTAGTCCGGCCCTGTCTGTCAGAGCTGTGCATTTTCATGTTTACATCTTGGCACAATAGTATAGGGAAACCATGTTCTGTGAAAAGAACACATAAGTGGAGGCGCTATCAATGTATATCTGCAGTCTCGTGTGTGAGTCTAACTGCTGTAAAAGTGGGGGCTTCTGTTGACTAAGTTGTATCAACACTAACAGTGCTTGTTTTTTAGTAAAGGGTGTCCTGTTCCCCCATTTACGCCTACTAGTCTCCATTGGATGATGAGAGGGAGGTGTGTTTTTTTCACAGTGATTTTTCATTTTTTGCCATAGTGGGCGTACTATGTGCGATTCGCCCCAGCAAGATTCTGCCAGCCTCCACCCCCTTCCCCTTTGCCCCACAAAACACATCAGGCAAAGAGTTGGTCTTCACTGCGTAGTCTTTATTGAACCTTCAGATACTGCAATCTTTAATTGTTGACTAACTGTCAACATTTGACCAAACTTTTATGACAAAACTAAAACCAACACACATTGTTATAAAAGAAGTAGGCTTATGAAGTATACATTTCAGCCACAGGTTGAGATTGTAGTTACAATTCAGGATCTCCAGTCTAGAGACACACTTGATGCGGGTTGTGCCAGCAGGCCACAACCAATTTGTACTACCCCCATCCCCCAGTCGTCCATCTCCTAGACGCTCCCACAAGGGCACTGCTTAACGCCTTGCCGCCCACAGGGGTTCCTGCATACCAGATAACCTCTCCAAAGTTGCTTACTACACACACCAGCATCTCGGGTAGGGCAGGAGAGTCCAGGACCACCAGCAGGTCAGGCCCTCTCCCGCCAGCCCGGAACCCCACATTGACTGCCCGCTCTGTTCCTGTACCAGACAGTCCCTGCCAAAAAGGAGTCCCCGCCATTTCTCTTGCCCGGGACCCCGCCACAGAACGAGGAGCTTACTGGTGCTCTTGCCCTCCCCCCACAAATGCTTGACCATCCAGTTCTAATGTAATGGCTCATAAGATGTTCTGAATGAACAGCTCCAGCCCTGTTTTGGACAGATGTACTCTATCCACCAGGTACAATTCCATCTTTGAGACCTGTATCAGCAGGTACAATTCCATCTTTGAGACCTGTATCAGGTTATGCCTGATGGTACATATGGGTGAGCCCGCCAATAATTTCGCCACTGCTTGATATAATTTCTTCACCAACCTGTTCATCACTATTGAGGGAGCGTTATTAGCCCAAACCTGGTGTGGAATAACCTCCAACCAGAATATAGTTGTGTCCCGTAGTGTCCTCCTCACCCATGAGAGCATAGAGAATAGTGCTTCCTTAACCCCCCTTCGGCCCACCGGGATCATGTCGTTGCCCCCTGAATGAATCACCAGCACTTCCAGGATGGGCATGCCGTTGCCCAATACACTCCGTAACTGATAAGCGAGATGCTTCAACCGCTGCCCTCCAATCCCTATGCAGTGGTGGTTGATTTCCCCTTGCCCTCTGCGATCTCTCCACCCTGGACTTGCCAAAGAACTGCCCTGCTCTGCGTATAAAAGAATGGCCCCACCAGCATACCTGCGTCCGTTGCCTCTTGACCACTGCATGGAAGTGAAAATTTTGAGAGGGAGAAAAACTTCCTCAGGCCAGAGATACCGCGCGCCACTGTGACCCAGAAGCTGTCTAAGCTAACTGTGGTGTCACATACTGCTCAAAACAGGATGAATTCCATCTGCCTACTCTTCTGATGGTTTCAGCTGGGAGGCCTAATGCAGCAGCTGTTGTGGTCGCCCCAATGCGAAATGAATGAGATGTGAAATGGGCCGTCTCTTCCCCCAGCAAAATCAGGGAGCGCTTGCATACGCGCGTGAACTGAAATCTTGTCAGGGGAGTACCATCTGCATGTAACAACAGCCTAGCATCTCCACCCCCAGGGCGCATTTGACTGAAGGTCTGCATCAAAGTCACGGCACTGTAAGCGGCCCCGTGAACTGCCCATAGCTGCACCCATGCTCCTATCCCTAACGGGTCTGTCTTGGATCGTCTTACTCTGACTTGCAGCATGTCTTCTGATACTATCGTATCCTCTAGGCTAAGTCCTCCTTCTCTATCCGCCTTTAAGGCCGGTATGAGTTCGTAAATTTGGAACACCCCTAAGAATGCCAGGAAATATGCTAGCCTCAGCAGCTGCGTCTCATAAGTGGATATGCAAACTTGAGGTAATATCCCCAATATCCTTGCTAGTCTACTGGCGTCTATAGGTCTCTTCCCATCTTTTACCCCCCGGGGCAAAGCGTTCCCAGCCCTTCAAAGCCCGTCGCACCCTCAGGTCCTTGGTAGGGTCTGACACCCCCTCCAACCCTGCAAAAGGCAATTCCTGACATCTGTCTCCTAATAAAGGATAATGACTTCCCGTTCTCCTTCTGTTGGACTATGAAGACAGCACCTCCTGTGGTGTGAATTTCTCTGTCCTCCCTGCTCTTTTCATGACCTCTAAGTATACCCGCCATGCACTCGCATACAAACTCTTTTACTTGGGAGCAAGGGAAGCCGCTATTAGATCGGGGGCAATGGGGCACCAAGCTTCCATAGTTCCTCCTGAAAGATCGCCATCTGGTTGTCCGCCTGTGGCCATGAAGCTCTGAATTCTGTTAACTTAGAACGAGACAAGGCATCAGCTACTGCATTGTCCACCCCTGGCACATGCTTGGTGATAAAATACACATTACACTTGAGGCATTCTCGAATAAGTTCCTTAAGCAATCAAAGTACCCATGGGCATTTTGCCCTCTGATTGTTCACCGACAACACAGCAGACATACTGTCAGACCAGAACATGATGCGCTTATTTTTTAGGAGGGTGCCCCAGAGCTGTATTGCTACAATGATAGGAAACAGCTCTAGAAATGTTATATTGCGGGTCAATCCTGTCTTGACCCACTCCGCCGTCCAGTGCCTCATGCACCACCTCGAGCCTAGCACTGCCCCGAACCCTACGCTGCCTGTTGCATCCGTGAAAGCTCTAACCTAGCATTCGCTTGCTCCGGTTGCTGCCAAAGCACAGAGACATTGAACCCCACCAAAAACTCCTTCTACATGCCCAAGTCGTCCTTCACCTCTGCGGAAAGCCTGGTGTGGTGATGTTTTGTCCACAAGCCGGACATTGCTCTGACATTGCTCCTTGAAAATGCCCTGCCCATGGGTATCACCCGGAGGGCGAAATTCAATTGTCAAATGTCAAATTATCGCAATTTCCGCGAGCAGAACGGAATTTTAGCCCAGGCCTAGAGCAAACTAAGTCCTGTCTTGGCGCTTGCTGAAAAGGGACAGCCACCCTTCCCAGTGCAACTTCCTTCATGATTTTTTCCCTTAGCCACTTCCGGGTTGCGCAAGACTGAGAGCTGATTGCGTGGGGGAACTGTGGAAGGCAGAGGGTTAGATGGAAATTGAAAGCCAAATTTGAAACCCTGATATAACAGATTGCCGCTTTTTGTATCTATTGAGGAGGTGGGCCAGGACATGCAGGTGTATGGGAGTGGGTAGGTTCTCTTGATGGCTGGGGGTTGCGGCCCCTGTTCTGTGTATAGGAGGGGGTATGCTGTTCTTTAGATTTTCCCACCTTCTTGAAGCACTTGCTCTCTGGAAGACCTTGGATTCCACATAAGGAACATACATGCTTGAATTTGCATGTAGATCCCCTACTGCATTCATTTTTATTAAACTGCCAGCAAGCTTGTTTCTTGTCCCCTACCCCTCTGTCCCCACAAAAGGAGTGAACTGTTTTGTTAACTGGGCGGCACCGAGTAGAATTCAGCATGCCATATGTTGATCTCTTTCTGATCCCATGCCATCTCTGGCCTTACTGCATTCATTTGCCTAAATTTGTTGTCATATTGCATCCAGGTCATGCCTGGGAATTCTGACGCTGCGCCGTGAATCATTGCCATGTAGCTAATATCTGGGCCGCCACTGCTGGAAACTTCTCTACCATGATTGCTGCGTAAATAGCAAATCCTGTAACCCAATTCTTGATAGACCATCCACCCACACTTTCTTCTGCTTGAATTCACCCTCCTTACCAGCCCTGTTCTTCCCTGGCACCACACCTGCATTAATTAGGTCGAAAACATCAATAAATTCCCCCGAAAGTTTTTCCTCTGGTTTCTGCTGGTACGTGCCATGTTATACCTGCAGATGGGGCTAATGCGGGTGACGCAGAACCATAGAGCACCGGGCTCTGTGACAGAGGGGCCTGCACCGATACCACCGCCACCGGAGGTGCTGTTGGGAGTATTCCCGGCCCACAACAACAAAGAGAGGAAGAGGGAGAGAATCACTCTTGTACCCCCTAGTATACTTGTATAAACAACGAAAGAGTGAATTAGGACTAAGAAAAGGCTAATGTAAAACAACAGCGTGGGAAAAACCAAAAGGATTTTATAGAAGAACCCTCACTCACCAACCTAGTTGGTGACATGCTTCATCATCGGGTTCCCACCAAGGAGGCCGAGTGCCTCCCTGGTGTGCTGCGACGCCTGAGTTACAGCGGAGCTGGTTTTTGATGGATAGGTGGTGATGGACGTGAATTTAAGAGGTAGATGGTTTTAACCGATAACAATTTTTATTCAAGGTAAACCAAAGACCGTTAAAAATCAAGTGAGACGGACAAGAATTGGTTGGTTAGGATAACCACAGGTTGTCCGGTTAAGGTCAGTGCAAAAAAATGGTTCTTCTATAAAATCCTTTTGGTTTTTCCCACGCTGTTGTTTTACATTAGCCTTTTCTTAGTCCTAATTCAGTATTCCCGGCCCTGCAACACCTGGATTATTGGTTGGCCCTTGCGACCACCACGGGATATTGTGTCACCCCCCCGATTGCACCCATACTTGTGCTACCCCGCTGTCTTGATGCGCTCCTAAAGGCGCGGGAGCTTGGTGATAAGTGGAGCTGCTGCAGCTACCCCCCTTCATTGCTGGGGCTTGGAGTGCACTTACTGCTACTGGAATTGGTGTTATAGGGAGAGCAGCGTTCAGTGAGGCCACGCTCGCTGTATTGGGTGTATTATTTTTCGGATGTCCTCCTATTGGGAGCGGCTCTACGTTCTGCGCCAGAAGCCTGATTATTGTCTATGGTCAACAGGGGCTGGCCCGCCGCCACCGCCTCACCTGTGGTGCTTGCTTGCACTTCGGCGACCTGTTTGATCATTTCCTGCTGTCCTCCCCTGTAACCTTCCGGAGTTCGTCTTGTGCGTTTGGGTAATGGGGCCTCCTGCTGTGGCCCACTAGATGCCTCCTTTCTTTGTGACCTCCCACAGTGCCAACAGCGATCGAAATTCCTCCGCGGTAGCTGGGGCCTCCTTGCTTCCTCACGCATGTTTTGGTGGCATCTTGCTTAACTAACACACAACGAAGCCCACCTCAGCACCAATTCACTAAAGAAAGCAAAAAGGAGTTAAATGCTTGCCCACAATAGTCTTCAATTACCCGGGGCACCGGAAATACTCACTATCCCCGTGCCTCATCTGGCTTGGTACCCCCTGGCAGCCCGCAAAATCATGCATTACATCCCCCCCCCGAGGCGCTCAGCCTACTCACTAGCCAAGCGCCCCAGGTTGCCATGCCTTTTTAAAAGTACTGCCTTCGTCCCCAGTCCGTGCACCACCATTCAGGCCCACTCCTCCTATTATGTGCGACTCATGCAATCTTGCCTCCATGCATGACCCCATGCTCTGTTGGCTTGTTATTACCCACACTGCCACTTGCGTGCTGATTGCAGCCTCCTGCGCAGGGATACATACCTCCGCTTTCATTGTGCCCCCATGTATTATTTATTTCATGCCTTACCAAGATTACAATTGCGATTTGGAAGGAAAGTGTCATTGCCTATGATTTTAAATTCCTAGACTACAACCATTGAAAACACCCGGAATTGAACTCATAACCCTCATAGCAAGAGTCGGGGACCTTCACCCCTAGGCCGCAGTGACTTGTAATCAACACGCATCGGCAAGGCATTGGTAATTGACCCAGGAATTCCTAGCGCCGGGTAGTTCACCCCACCCACCTTCAACCGCTGCTGCCTTTCTCATCGCAGCTGACGCCTCTCATTGTTCACACCGCTCCTGCTACCCTGGGCATTCGAGCATACTCATTCTTTCCTCCGGAGCCCCCGGCCCCCTGTGCCTGTTCCCCTATTGCTGAAGGCAAGAAAAACACACCCCCTTTAGCCCTGCGAATCGACGCGGTCAGCCTTAAACCCCAACTGGAACATAACCGCCAAACACGATTAATACGCTGTAGTTTACACTGCGTGATGACATTAAATATTAAACCCCGTCGCTAGGTGGATCGAAATCGCTGTCTCTGCAGCTCTATTTTACTGGGTATATATACCGCGCGCATACGGAAGCAGGCTTCGCCTCCAACTACATTCCACACACGGTCACCGTACCTAACTTACTTTGAGTTGTAAGCCTATCTAACTACACTGTGAGGCCCTCAGCCCGAATGATGCCGGGTGCCAGCTAGTTAACACGTTGCTGGTCCAATCCGTTGGTATCCCCTGGCAAGGACAAAAGAGGGCTTCCCCAGACTGTGTGTCTTGTTTTCGCCTGTCAGATTCCATATTACAGTGGTGAGATTTTGGATACCGAGGCGATAGCCTCATTACTCCACATTCATTTTGAGTTTTTTTAGTCGCTGTTTAGATTGTCTTATTGATGTGTGACGCTTTGTCACAGTTGAGGTTGGATCACAAGGTCAGCGCTGTGATAGGCCGCAGGTTTCGGTCAATTTGGTTTGCGGAAGTGTCGGCAAGTTTTATCGCCGAGTCTTGTATTCGTCTGCCAAATGTCTTCTGGTGGTGATGAGCTTTTGATGGCTGCCGCGGCGGTTGCCTTCTGACAGTGATGAGTTTTGGGTACCTGCCGGGGCGATTTGTCCTCAGGCAGTGATTAGTGATTAGGTCGTCCAACATCTCAACGCCTAGGTCTCTGTGGAGGTCTGCTGTTCTTGTGAAGTTTGGAGCACCTGCTGCAATCCGTAAGGCCCTGCTCTGTAGTATCTGCAGTTCTTTCCGATGCTGCAGGCGGCAGCCACACCAAACTGGTGAAGCGTACGTCATGGTTGGTCGAATTATTGCGGTGATTACTCGCACCTTGCTCTGCAGGGGCATCGACTTGGTCTTCAGGAGTGGATATAATGCAGACAGTTTTGTTGCTGCTTTCTGGCAGGCCTTCTCTATGTGGTGTCTCCATGTGAGTTTAGAGTCCAGAGTCACCCCCAGGTAGGAGCTGCTGTTTTCCCATTTGATCTCATCCCCATTGAGGAGGATCGCTGGGTGTTTTCTGTTCAGCTTCCTGGTGAATAACGTTGCTGTGGTTTTGCTTGTGTTCAGGGAGATCTGCCAGTCGCTGTACCATTCAGAGAGTCTGCTGAGTGATGCCTCAAGGTTCTTAGCCACTTCCTTTTCGCTGAAGGATTGGGAGATGACTGCAGCATCATCGGCATAAAGAGCCAGTTCAGTCTTCTTTAGGTCCGTGGGGATGTCGTTTGTGAATATATTAAAGAGGAATGGTCCTAGGATTGATCCCTGGGGCACTCCAGCAAGGATTGGGTGTGACGTTGAGCAATCGTCTCGTACCGCCACGTGGAATGTCCGTTTTGACAAGTAGCTAGACAGCAGTTTAATCAGGAAGCTTGGAAAATCGAGTTTGATAAGTTTGTAAAGCAGTCCCTCATGCCATACTCGGTCGAATGCTTTGGCTACATCCAGAAAGACTACTCCAGTAGACTTGTTGATGTTGAAACCATGGCTGATGATGTCCACAACTCTGAGCAGTTGGTGATTGGTTGAGTGGTCTTTCCGGAACCCAAATTGTTCTTTGGCGAGGAGGTTTTCGCTTGTCGCAAAGTCCACCAGACGGGCAAGGATAGCTTTTTCAAAGAGCTTTGATAGGCCAGATAGCAGACTTATAGGGCGGTAATTTGCCGGGTCTCGTAGTGGTTTCCCAGCCTTGGGGAATACGATGACTCTTGCTTCTTTCCAGGCATTAGGGAAATACTGGTGCTGCATACACGCGTTGAATATCTCAGCAAGGTGATCCACTGTGGCATCTGGGAGCATCTTGATGGCTTGGTTGACTATTCTGTCCTTTCCTGGTGCCTTGCCGTTTTTTAGTGTCTTTACCAGGGCCGATAACTCACCTGTGGAGCATTCCTCAATGTTTGCAGCTTCTGTTTCTGGTGGGTGCTCCCGGTGGTGCTTAGCGACCTCTTGCTCAACTTCTGCTGCCAGTTTGCTTGCCTGGTTAGGCCTGAAGGATGCCTCCAGCGTGTCAGTGAAGACCTCAGCCTTGTCCCTGTTGCTGCATGCCAAGTGAGTCTTTCCTTGTATCGGTGGGTTTGGTTCCTTCTTCCCAGTCAAGCGTCGGGTCATTCTCCAGAGAGAGTTGTCCGAGTCCTTTAAGTGAGCCGTAGCTGCTACCCACTTTTCACCTCTGTGCTGGCTTATTTGCATCTTCAGCTGTCTTGTCAGCTCGTTGTACTTCTTCAGCAGGTCGGGGGTGCGATTCCTTTGCAACTCTCTGCGGGCTATGTTCTTGTCAGCAATCGACTGCTTGATGCCCTTCGGGAGGTCGTAGATAGAGCAGCGTTGGAGTTTCTGCTCGGGAACGCTGTGCTCGATGGCAGTGTGGACTGCAGTTGTGAAGTGGTGAACCGCCTGGTCAATGTCTTCAGTGCAGTGTAGGGGACCAGGGACCAGTGTCTCCTCCAGGCTTCTCTTGTATAGGCTCCAATCTGCCTTCTTGTAGTTGTGTCTGGTGCCCTGTTGCTGGTCTTCAAGCACGTCGCCAACTGTGATCAGAACTGGGTTGTGGTGGGACGTCAGTGCCGTTAAGGTTTCCAGCTCCATAGACTGGGAGAGATTCTTCATGACGATGATTTCCAGGACGTCCGGTTTATGCAGTGCAGAGCCTGGATAGTGTGTTGGTTGAGTTGGGCCAGCCACTACAAAGTCCTCCTTCTTTGAGTGGGCAAGTAGAGCATAACCTTTGCTGTTTACCGAGCGAGAGTTCCAGCACTGGTGCTTGGCATTTAGGTCTCCGCCAATTAATGTTGGGATGCGAGGGTCCAATAAAGCATCCAAGTCCTTCGGGCTTAGCTTGCCTGGGGGTGAGTAGGCGGCAATCAGCCGTAGGGGGCCTGCAGATGTCTGGATCTGTATGCCAGTTGCTTCAATGCTCCCCACTGGTGGTAGTGAGATCTCGTGGTGCTTCACTTTTGTGCTGATAGTCACCACTGTTCCTCCGCCCTTGGCTCCGGTGGTGCGATCTGTGCGGTACACCCTGTGGTTTGCTAAGTTGAGCTTCTGGTTTCCTTGGAGATGGGTCTCAGAGATAAGCGCTATACTCACGTCCATGGTTTCCATCAGGTGCAGGAGTTCAGCAGTTTTCTTCTGAATGCCGTTAGCATTCCACATCAAGAAGAGGGAGTTTCCTTTAGATTTTGCTGCCATTGCGGGTGTTTTCTTCGTGGAAAAGTCCGGCCATGAGATTCGCCACCATTGTCACCAAAGGGTGGATGTTCATGTCTGCGACTGTTTTCGCAATCTTCGTGATGAGTTTCTGCCAGTTGATGGCTGATCCAATTTCACAGAATGGTGCTGGGGAATGTGGTGGTGGTGGTGGTGGTGGTGTTGTTGGTGGTGGTGGGTTGTTCTGTTTGGGTCCTGTTACTTCTGCGTATGTTCTTCCATCCACAAGCGCGTTGCTATGGCTGTTGGTTGGATTACCGGTTGGGATCCTGTGTGCCAATGCAGGTTTGTAAATCTTCCTTTGTCCCTGGCCGGTTGCAGTTGAGTGTGGGGAAGTCTTTTGTGGTTGGGGTGGTTTGCGCGGTCCGTCCTTCTTTGCCTTCTGCAGGTAGGGACAGCCGCGATAGCTTGCTGGGTGGGGTCCTGTGCAGTTAGCACATATTGCTGGTTCAGTTTCTCTGTTCCTGGTGCATTGGTTAGAGGTGTGCTCACCTCCACAGCGTACGCACCTTGGCTTCTGGTGGCAGAAAGCAGAGGTGTGCCCCAAGCGCTGGCAGTTGTAGCACATGACCCTTCCTCGTTTCCCTCTAGGTGCTTCCGTGGTGACGGTGCAACTGCAGAGCCGTGTAACTGCAGAGAGGTTGCTGGAGCAGGTATAATACTTTTTATTGAAATACCTATTCCATTTTCGTATGTCTACATTAAAAGTACTACTGAATAATTATAATTATTAACTATTTGGTATGTTTTGGACTCAACCAACCTTATTAACAGAAAGAATACACGTGGGAATGCATTTGCATGGCTAAAATAATAAGTGAACTAAGTTGGTATGCATATTAATAAAATAAACGTTGCTTATGTGATGTTATTGTGTTTTGCGCTTAAAATAAACATGCACTAATGGCTTTAGATGTTGCATATGGCTAGATAAATGCACACACATATGGGTATTAGCAGGGGAATTACACTGTTTTAATTATTTCCATGTATTAATTACGATTTTGTGTTTCTTTGCTTAAGTTGACCATTGTGGCCTGTCGCAAAATGGCCGCTGATTAAAGACTAGCAGTGCTGAATAAATCTCTTGAAAAATACAATGGAGAAAGGCGTTTACACGGACACCAGCTGTGTCCCCAAGATGACCCTAGACGCCATGTCCATGACTACTTTCCGGGAAGGGAGCCAGATGCCCCTGAACGTGAAGAAAATGAACCATTATCAAACCTTAAAGATGATGAACCAGACCTGTACAGGACGAATTAGAAACATTTATCAGGGTCATGTCCTGTTGCAACAAACTTGTTACTATGAACTTCGCTGTACAGAAATTTGCAATTCGAAGATGTATGAGAACTTTTGCGAATGTTGCTGTGAGATCCGGACTTAAATTTTAAATCCACCAATCAGATGCACGAGAATAAAGGAATGCAACAATGTACAAGTAATAATTGGTAAAAATATTGGTAGACTAGAGAGGTATGAGCGCCACTTCCTGAACTGATGATCAGAGGTCCCGATGCTGACGGAGAGAACGGTGACTCTACATGACGGCACAGAAAACTCTGACAAAATTCCTGAGGACCAGTTCTGACTTAGAAAACGACTTTTAGCCAGGATAGGTAAATATGACAAAGATGATATTGCATTTACTAGGCTTTTACTTGCATTTGATTTAGATAAAAGAAACTATTGTTTGAATTACTGTGTCGGGTGATTATTTCATTGAAATGTTCTACGCATATTTTAGAGTGTTAAGGCTTCATTAAATCACACAGACAACTAAATGATTCGATCGACCTATTTGATGGGAGGATTGTTAGGGTGATTCAGGGAAAGTGGTTCTTCCATCAAAGTAAAGCAGATTGGTTCAGAACAGATGGTTTTCCTCTTTACAAGGCACGGATAGAGTGATAGAATGAATGTAGGTGTGCATGTGACTGTGAAATCATTCCGTCCGTGGAAGTACAGGGGAATTGAAGAACCCGATCTGCACCAGTTTCTTGGTAGCAGAATGATGGTTATTTATTGTCTTGGTTTGATGATTTGGTGCGCATATTGATTATTGATTATTGATTTGTATTGATATATGTACTAACAATATATGTTGAAGTAGTAAAGAGTTTTATGTAGTGCGTACGGCTTCTGGGACGTAGGAAGTCGGTGACAGTTCCGTAGTAGGGCAGAGGCAAGCGCTGCTCTCGGGAAAGGCGGAGATGTTGGCCCTGTATGTGTGCAGGGGAAACGTGTAACAATTGAAGTTGGGCGTCGCATTGTCTGGGTTCGATTCGGTAGCATCGCCGTGTGTTGCCATTAGAGACATATTTTCTGTGTGAGAGAAGTGTGTATGATAGCGAAGGTTATCTGTGAAGTTGTGGTCTTAGGTACCAGGGATCCTATTGGCATTCTGATAACGCTTATCACTAGAAAGGTAATAGGTACTCTCTGAGCTTGTTAGAAGGACAGGGCAGAGGTAAGCGCTGCTTTGTTAACGTGTGTTATAATTCTGTAGTAGGACAGACTGTTCGCTGTTCTCGGGAAAGACAGGATTCTGTGTGAATGTGCTACATTTTCTGGTGTGAAAGTGCGCGAATGAAAAAGGCATTCTGGTTAATTGCGAAACTCTTAGGAGCATTCCGGAGGAAACAGTTAATTGATGCTTGATAGAAGGGTAGAGTAGAGGGATGTGCTACTTTATCAAAGGAAGTCATGATTCCGTAGTGGGGCAGAGGTAAGTGCTGCTCCCGAGAAAGTCGGGATTCTCGTGAGAAAGGTCTTTGCTATTCTGTGGTTAGCGGAGCAGACAATGGAGATGTTTATATGTTGTAACTAACAGAATCGTAGGAATTGAAACAAGTCTACCAAGTAGTTTGTAAAGGAGGGGTAGACGAGAGACAGGAGACAGGAGCAGGTGCTGCTGCAGCGACTGCTGACGTCAGGAAGACCGCACTGGGATTGGACAGTGGGTTGGAACAGTGGAAGCGCTCTGATTGGTGCGTTAGTGTGTGCCGCGCAAGGATTGGAAGAAGTACAGGGTGACGTAGACGCTCCAGGATTGGTGCGTTGGTGTGGGTCGCGCTGGGATCTGTGGATTGAGACAGTGACGTAGATGCTCCAGATTGGTGCGTTAGTGTGAGTCACGCTGCAATTGGATAAGAGATCGTACCGTTGTAGAGAGGACTAGGGATTTACGGAAGACAGAAAAATGTATTACCACGCTGTAGAAAAGAAGAAGAAGTCATTGTTCAATAAAGTTAAAAACTGGTTTGAGAAAGACAAAGAGATTGTGACTAGGGAAGGACAGTTACTGCCTCCGACGAGAACCCCCGCATCCTTCATGGTTGCGAAATATGGGTATCATACTTGTATTTGGTTGGACAATTGGGTGAAGTACACGAAGGAGGTCGGAGTTTTAGCGTTCCCAGAACATGGCTCATTTAATCTGGCCATATTAAGAAATTTGCAGGAGCGAATGATGGGTCTAGAGCCCCGGCCTAGGCCGACGCAGTTCGAGGCGTTGACTGAATGGGAAGATGAAATGCATGAACGGGAAAAACAGAGAAGCGGTGGTAGATATAGGTATATGTTTGGACGACAGTATGATCGAGAAACTCATCATGATCGAATGAGAAGGTGGCGAGATGCTAGCATGACTGAAGGACTGTTTCCTGTAAGAACTGCAGGGGAGACTGAAGAGAAAAAGTGTGCAGAGAAAAACATCATGTAGAAACTAGAAGGTACGGTGCGAATGAGTCTGAGGACGAGGTCTTAGATGACATGTTCTTCAAGAGTCCACCTCCGTATAGACGAGAACCAGAGGTAGGAACGCCAGTTACCCCAATGAGAGACACTTTGCGAATCATCAAAACAGAGGTCACGACCCCTGAGGTGAAGAGAAGCAATTCCCTTAGGGAAAGAGAGAAAGAAATGGAAAACAAGGCTGAGAGTGAAAACTCAAAGGAATTAGCAAAAACCACACTAGAACTGACAGAGAAAATAAGGGAATTGACCAAAAATCTTGAAGCAGTTACGGTGCCTGTAACAATAGGTCCCGTTATGCCTATTTTTGAGAAGCCGAGAGAAAGTGAACATGGTCTAACAGTTCTGTATGTGAGCAATAGGCAGGTTGTTCAGCCAGAGCAAACTCCAATGAGGAGAGAGAATCCGTGGAGACATACAATGTGTGAAGGTGAATTGAATGTGCAGACTAACCCATTTTGAGCTCCGATTGTATGGAAAGGAACAGAATGACCAGAGGATCAATACTAGAACCCCAAAGAGTAACAGAACCAGTGAGTGTAGAGAAATCCACCGGAATAACTACAGATGAATTGAGTGAATGGCTGAAAGGTTTGCAGGGAAAGGAATCCCAAACAATTGATGTTGCTAAATTACGCATGGTATTAGAAGAGCCAATAGTAGGAACGATCCCCACAGAAAAGCTGAAAAATTACCAGGATGAGGAGTTGCTATTCCTGTGCAAAAGCGTCACATGGAGAGCAAAGAACACACATGACAGGCTGGAAGAAATAGCAAGTGAAATGGGAATTGACATGGACAGGGTAAAGGCTTTACAACAGCCTTACCGGGTGGATTTCACGGATAAAGACATTGAGAACATGAACACCACAGGCCGAATAGGGCAGATTAAGGACATAATCACTTTGCTGAGAAAATGGGGAGATGTGGAGAAATGGAAAAGTAGATGGTATAGAAAACGAGAGGATGCATCAGACAGAACTTTTCCAGCATTTCCTGTGAGAGAAAAGGAGAAGGTAGTGACAGAATTACCCATGAGAGGGATTCCAGGAGGCGGATATGTGCATGTCCCATGGACCAGACAGGATATTTTGTCATTTACAAATGACTTCCCTCGATTGAGAGAAAAGCCCGTCGAGTGGTACCGGCAGGTAGACAGATTTGTGAAACTGTCAAAAGTGCTGTGGACTGACCTGAATAGTCTGTTTGATATAATAGTACCAGCAGACTTGTGGGCAGAATGCAAAATAGTAATAGATTGGCCAACAAAAGAATACCCCAGAGATCCCAAAACAGGAGCACCAGACCCCGAGGTAATGAAAAAACATGAGCAGGTTATGGCTTTCCTGAAAAACAAGGTACCTCCTAAAGAAACAGACTGGGTTAAAATAGACCAAACACATCAGGAAGTGAAAGAATCAGTCCATGCTTACTATGAAAGACTAATACTGGCTTTCAAGCAGTTTAGTGGAGATGAACATCTGGGTGAGAAGGACCTGAGCCATTTTGTATATAGATTTGTGAATGGCTTACGACCTGAAATTAGTGAGATGATCAGGCAGCACACTGTAGATTGGCAGAGCAAAAAGATTGACGAGATCCTGAGACATGCTAAATACTTTAGTGACGAGATTGAGGCAAAGCAAAGAAAGCTGAAAGAAAAGGCCATGTGGGCACAAGTGAAGGTTGCAGAAAGACAGGAAGCTCAGTTAGTCGAACAAGCAAATAACCCAGGAAATAGACCAAGATTTGGCCCAGGAAAAGGGAAAGGCAATTTAAAAGAAGCCAAGAAGAAATTCCCGTGCCACAATTGCGGAAAGTTAGGGCATTGGAAATCCGAGTGTAAGAATCCTCCGTGTGCTAATCATGAAAATCCATCATTGAATCCACAGGTGCAGAGTGAGGGGTGTGGCCAGCAGCAGCAACAGCAGAAGGCTGTTAAGCAGCAGAATCAGGTGCCAAAACCGCCCTTGCCACACAGCAGAGGCACACAGAAGTATAGCCAGGATTCGGGATTCTACAACGAAGAACAGGTAAACAAACCGCAACGCGCGAGCGCTGTGTCACAATATTGGATGAGGAATGAGGAAAGTGATTCTGAGGAAGGATTCTGATGGTGCCGAGGGGAGGAAGAAGAGTGCGTGCTTGGCGCAACTCTAGAAATAGACCAGACAGGACCTTTTGTAGATGGGAAGATTAATGATGAAAACATTACCTTTCTAGTCGACACTGGTGCTACCCGATCAACTGTCAGGTCAGCTGATATAAAGAATCTTCCTCTCTCGGATGAAACAATCCAAGTAGTAGGTGTGTCCAACACAGATCAAGACTTATCTTACTGAACTAGTAAGGGTTAGAATAGGGAAATTTTCAGACATGCACCAATTTGTGGTGTGTGACACCAGTCCTGTGAATTTGTTATGTAGGGATTTGCTGTGTAAGATGAACTGCACCATTTTCTGTACTCCAGATGGAATAGCTTTTGAGACACCAGATGAGGATGCTCTGTATAAAATGACCATAGCTAATGGAGAGAATGATGTTGCTGGAACATATGCCGTATTCAATCCTGATGAATTACCCCCAGAATTAAAACAGACCGTAAAAGCAGCAGTCTGGGATTTCACTGGAGAAGTGTAGGCCTGATGAGAAATGTAGATCCAGTAAAAATCTCTGTAAAAGAAGGGGTAAGTTACCCAAACATCCCGCAATACAGACTGACACCTGAAATAATTGAAGGAGTAACACCTATAATTGAAAAATTGATCCAGCAGGGAGTATTGAGAGAAATACTGAGCAGTCCATGTAATTCACCTATAATGGGACTGAAGAAACCTAATGGGAAGTTCAGGATAGTGCAGGATTTGAGAAAGATAAACAAAATTGTTGTATCCTGCTGTCCCATTGTGCCAAATACTTCAGTGATTTTGTATCAAATTCTCCATGATGCAGAATGGTACACAGTAATTGATTTGTGCCATGCTTTCTTTTCAATCCCATTGCACCACGACAGCCAGACGATTTTTGCATTTCGGTTTGGAGAGCGTATTTGGCATGGTGCCAAATCCCACAGGGGTATACAGAGAGCCCCTCAATATTTAATCAGTTGCTGAAGAAATCTCTGGAAAGTCTAACAATGCCTGAAAATTCTGTTTTGGTCCAGTACATTGATGACCTGCTTGTGGCATCGAAAACACGTGAAGCCTGTGAAGTAGACACCATTGCGTTGTTGAATCACTTGGCAGATGGAGGACTAAAGGTATCTCCAGCCAAATTGCAATTCTGCAAGAAAGAAGTCCAATACCTAGGACATAATTTTGAGAAAGGCCTGAGAAAAGTGACCATAGACAGAATCAAAATCATTAGAGGAATGAGAGCCCCAATGACACAAAGAGAAGTGAGAATGTTCCTGGGAATGGTTGGCTATTGTCGTCAGTGTATAAGTAATTTTTCCCTGATTGCCAAGCCATTGATAAAATTGACAAAAAGTGAGGTAAAGGACCCTCTTGAGTTAAACAAAGAAGAATTAGCAGCATTCAGAGAACTAAAGAACAGACTTTGTGAAGCACCTGCCCTGGGTATGCCAGACTATGAGAAGGAATTCGAGTTGTACTGCAGTGAGAGGAATGGATGTGCACTCTCAGTATTAATTCAGAAACATGGAAGATTGAGAAGACCAGTTGCGTACTTCTCATCAACACTTGACCCAGTAGCTGTGGGTTTACCAGGATGTCTGAAAGCAGTAGCTGCTACATGTCGAAGTCTGGAGCAAAGTGAGGGGATTGTAATGGGATATCCCTTAAGAGTATTTGTACCTCATGATGTGGCAATCCTTTTAACAAGGAGCCGAACACAGTTTATGTCCCATAGTCGGCTGACTAAGTATGAGAAAGTCATTCTAGGTGCATCAAATGTGAGTCTTGAGAGATGCGTGAATGTGAATCCAGCAACGCTGTTGCCAGATGCTGAAAGTGTGGAGGTAAGAGACGAAATTGATCATGATTGCCTGGATGTGCTTGATTATTGTACAAAACCCAGACCAGACATAAGAGATCTGCCACTGCCTGAGAGTGATCATGTGTTTTTTGTGGATGGATCTTGTCTGAGTACGGATGAAGGAGTGTTGAGTGCAGCATATGCAATTTGCACAGTTTCAGGAGTTGTAGAAGCATCACCCTTGAAAGGAGTTAAATCAGCTCAAGTGGCAGAATTGGTGGCAATAACAAAGGCCTGCAAGATTGGAAGGAATGTGAGAGTGACTGTGATGACTGACAGCCAGTATGGCTTCGGAGTTGTCCACGACTTTGGCCAATTATGGCTACAGAGAGGTTTCCTGACCTCAAGTGGAACTACCCTAAAGAATGCAGAAGTGGTTGGAAAATTACTTGAGGCGATACAGCTGCCCAAAGAACTGGCTGTTGTAAAATGTGCTGCTCCTAGTCAAGGTAGTGATTTCATCACTACCGGTAACCGATTTGCTAATGACATGGCACAGTATTGTGCTAGAAACAATTATTCAATTAATCGGTCAAAAGAAAAGGAAATGTCTTCTTGCTCCTTAATGTTTACTAACGTTGTGGGAACATGGGAAGAAGTGAAGCAGTTGCAGGATGAAGCAGGAGATGAGGAAATGAGGGAATGGGTAAAAGCAGGTTGTGCACCA
The DNA here is from genome assembly GCF_964204655.1 of Triturus cristatus. Taxonomy (NCBI): domain Eukaryota; kingdom Metazoa; phylum Chordata; class Amphibia; order Caudata; family Salamandridae; genus Triturus; species Triturus cristatus. The sequence continues at coordinate 1,580,219,202 of NC_140590.1, forward strand.
AGGGAGAAAGATCACGTGTGGGTCTATAGGGATGGATGACCAGTTATGCCAAACAGCATGATGTCAACCATGGCACGGATGTATCATGGCCAGGGACACCTGGGAAGGGATGCCACGATAAGAGCTTTAAGCAGACCTGGTACAATGCGAAATTCAGGTTGATAGCAGAGAGTCTTTGTCAAAGATGCCTGATATGTCAGCAATACAACCCTGGAAGAAAAACAGTAGTGAGTCTAGGTACGATAGGCAGGGAGGGAGGACCCTTCACCAGAATGCAGATAGATTTCATTGAAATGCCCCAAGTCATCAGATTGAGGTATGTCCTGGTGATAGTCTGTTTGTTCTCCAGGTGGGTGGAAGCTTTCCCGACAAGAAGAATAACAGTAGGTAAGCTATTGTTAAGAGAGTTCCCCGTGACCATTGAATCAGACAGAGGAGGACACTTTTATAATGAAATCATGGGTTTGATCTGTGAAGCATTGAGTGTACAACAGAAACTGCATTGTGCCTACCGACCAGAGGCTTCTGGTGTGGTTGAACAAATGAATGGTACCATCAAAAACAGAATTGGCAAAATGTGTTTAGCCACAGGAATGAAATGGCCTGATGTCTTGCCTCTAGTCTTGATGACGATTATGTCTACTCCAGACAGAACAACAGGTTTAAGTCCCCATGAAATCATCATGGGACGTGCCATGAGACATGCATTTGTACCCGTCAACAAGCTGATGACTATAACTGATGACATGATTTTGGATTACTGTAAAGGCCTGGCTGACGCAGTCCATTCTGTGTTTCACCAGGTTGGAGAAGATGCCACCACACTTGAAAGGAAACCAGCCCATGATTTGAGCCCAGGGGACTGGGTAAGAATAAAGGTTCACAGAAGAAGAAATTGCCTGGTTCCAAGGTGGGGAAGGCCAAGACAAGTCATCCTGACCACAACAACTGCTGTAAAGTGTGCTGGAGTGAAAAACTGGATACATGCAAGTCACACTCTGAGAGTTCCAAATCCAGGTGACGGCATTGGGAAAGAATACTTTGATGAATCAGAATCAAGTGACGATTCAGACAAAGAGACTGCAAAGAGAAAAAGAAATCCTGAAATGGGGGGAGAGTGGGCCAAGAGCGGCTTTAATCCCACAAAAAGGAATTCTGAAAAGAACATTGCAGATTCCAGAGACAAGTCCAGATTCTGGAAAGGTGCCTGAAATCCCAACTACCAGTAATGAACACAAAAAGAAAGAAAGAAAAGAAAAGAACATCCCAACAGAAGTGACACTTGAACCAAATGAGAAAGTTGGAGAAGTTCCACCTGAGATAATCATTGTAGAAGAAGGGACAGAAGTAGAAAGAGAGGGACAGATTTCTACGGAAAACCCCCGAGGAGGTGTAGGGATCACCAACATTGAGCTAGGTGAAGGGACAAGTAGACAGCAAGAAGATTGCGTGTCGGAGACCCGAGGAGGGATAGAAGAAGGGCAATCACAACAGGTGGAAAAGGAAACTGTTGGAGAAAAGGAAACTGTTGGAGAAAAGGAAGCTGTTGGTGAAAAAGAGGCAACTGAGACAGAATCTGATGAAAGTGAGAACGAGATACATGAAGGTCGAGTTCTGAGAAAGAGAACTTGGATCGATGAGAAAAACAATAAAGAAAGAAAATAAAAGAGAAATGCTAAAGGAGATCTTTGGCCCAACAAGATAAAGAGACTGAGATATCGACTGACACGAGTTAACACAACAAAAGCTGAACAGGTGAACGAAGTGTCAAGTCAGAACCAAGCCAAAGAAGGAGAAACAGAGATATCTGAAGAAAACAAAAGAATAAGAAAACCAAACCAGAAGTATAAGTCGCCAGAATGGACGTATGTGGCACTGCCTGAACAAGGAGAAGAGGCAGACAGTCAAGGAAATCCAGAGGAGACTTTACTAAGAGTAGTTGAAGAAGAAGAAACAGTAGGAACCCTGAGAGTTATCTTGTCCGATATTGGAGAAGAAGCAGATATTCAGGACTTTCTGCATTTCAATGACGATGAGGAAGTGAAAAGTGATGAGAGGCCAGACTGAGTAATTCCAAAGAAGTCATTTGGAGAAGAAAGTGAAAAGAGTAAAATAGAAACTAACAGACTGTAATAACCTGTTGGGTACTCGCTGCCCTAGAAAGTACAGTAGTGGAGTAGAAGAGGCTAAGCCAAAAGACACGGTCAATTTAACAAGATGGCTAACACAGAAGATAACAAAAGTAGATGTACCTTCATGAAAAGATGGTGCAAGATGTGCTGCTGTTGTACAGGATTATTAATGCTTCTTTGGAGCGTGCTTGCTCTACTGATCTCTTTCAAAGTAACAATAGACACATTAGGAGGGCATACTGAGAACATGACTAACATAGGGAAAAGTTCACAGAAGGTAGTTCCAACTAGAACCAGCAATGTACATATACATAAGGATAGGTCTATTAATGATTTTTCTAGCAATGTGTTTTCAAAATTGTTGTATAAATACGTAAAGACAATGGATGTAAGGGATTGCTACATCTGCATGCAATTACCTGCCTCTGTTTCAGAAGGAGTGACTTATCATCACCTTCCAGCTACGTATGGAATTACATGTAGTGTGTTAATTAGTATATTTTATCAATTAGAAAAATTTGATTATAATATGTCAAATATAGATAACATTCTTGGGCAATTGCCTATGAATAAAGAATTGAATCCTGCTAAAGAAGCTAACGTTTTAGGTGAGATTTTTTTAGAAACTAAAGAATTAACATTAGAATATGTATTTAGAAACAATTTAACATGCAGTTTGAAGAGAAAACATTCCTAGACATGGTTGAGAGAAGAAGGTTGAACATGCGCAAGAAAGCAGAAGGACATAAAATGAATGAAATAATGTGGGACATTGAGAAAGAAAGGGAGCTGAGGAATGGAGCCAGTCCAACAATGGCTATAGATGCACCACAGAAAGGCAAACTATACATTACGAGAAAGAAATCCCAGTATGATTATTATTTCATAGGGACTAGTGAGTGCCATGATACATACTTGATTGCAACCGGATGGGGATTTAGAGGTGGAGAAGATCCAGTCTTTCCTGGAGTGTATTATATTTGTGGGAACAAGACTTACTATAGGTTGCCAGATCATTGGTATGGCTCATGTTACGTTGGCCTGGTCTTTCCAAAAATCTTTCACATGGATAGAGTAGAAAACACTGGACAAACTAACCCACTAATACGCAGTAGAAGAGAACCTTGGGCAGAAATTGTAGGTGATATCTTTGGGGCTTTGATACCAGCAGTGGGAATATCATTGAATGCATATGGCATTCGGAAGCTGTCAACAGTAGTGGATCGCTTGTCAACAAGCACCGCTGGAGGCTTTATTTTGGTAAATACTGAAATAGTTGCCCTGCGTGCTATGGCAATGCAAAATCGACTTGCCCTTGATATCTTATGGGCAAAAGAGGGTGGAGTCTGTGGAATGCTGAAAGTTCAACATTGGTGCACTTACATTACTGACAAAAGCAAAGATCTAAAAGTCTATATCAGAAATATTACTGATTTACATGATGAAATAGTACCACTGGAAGCTGAAAGTATCTGGACTAAAATGGCTAATAAAATGATTGCTATTAAGAATTTCATAGCTAAAATAGGTAGTACCATTTTTGGTAAAATGTTATTTCCACTAACGTGTGTAATTTTTGCATTATTAATTCTTATATTAGGATGTATGTGTTGTAGATATAGAAGAAATAAAAAGAAAATCAGACGAGAAAATATTAAAAAGAGAGAAAAGAAACCAGAAAGAGATCCACAAGAAATAGAATTAGAAGAATGGAGGGAAAGTATGTATATAGAAGCAAAAAGAGAAGATGAAGAAGAAACAAGATTATAAAATCTGAGCAAAAAGACATTTTGAATTTCTGTAAAAGGGGAAAAATTGAAATTTTTGGGTTTTGATTTTTGTGGTGATAAAATCACCAAAGGGGGGATTGCTGGAGCAGGTATAATACTTTTTATTGAAATACCTATTCCATTTTCGTATGTCTACATTAAAAGTACTACTGAATATTTATAATTATTAACTATTTGGTATGTTTTGGAATTAACCAACCTTATTAACAGAAAGAATACACGTGGGAATGCATTTGCATGGCTAAAATAATAAGTGAACTAAGTTGGTATGCATATTAATAAAATAAACATTGCTTATGTGATGTTATTGTGTTTTGCGCTTAAAATAAACATGCACTAATGGCTTTAGATGTTGCATATGGCTAGATAAATGCACACACATATGTGTATTAGCAGGGGAATTGATTGATTGATTGATGTGAAACTTTTATAGCGCGGCTATCGCCCTACGGGCATCTTGGCGCTTTAGACTGAAGGACATCATCAAATGGTGACAGAGGGAGAGTCAGAGAGAGAAACCTACTAAAGTTAAACTGTAGGATATAGCCAGGTCTTAAGTCCTTTGCGAAATTCAAGTAGAGAGTTACACTGTCGCAGGTTCGCGGGGAGCTTGTTCCACAGGCCGGATGCTACTATACTGAAAGATCTTCCGCCTACCCTAGTACGCTTGAATCTCGGGATCGCCAAGAGACCAGCTGAAGAGGAGCGGAGCTGCCTAGTTGGTAAATAGCGAGCAAACCTGTCCCGAAGAGGGACTGGGCCAAGCCCATGTATTGCTCTAAAAGTTATGCACAAAGACTTAAAGACAACCCTTTCCCTCACAGGCAGCCAGTGTAAGTCCTTTAGTGCTGTGGCCGACGAAGAACGACGACACCTATCAAGCACTAGCTTAGCTGCGGCTGACTGAATCCTCAGCAAACCTTGGAGGATATACTGCGGAGCGCCCAGATAGAGGGAGTTGCAGTAATCAAGTCTGCTCAAAACCGTGCTGCGGACCACCGTAGCTCGCGACTCCCTGGGGAGCAGAGGAAGAATACTCCGAAGTACCCGCAGCAAGGCAAAGCAGACGTTGGCAGTCTTACTAGCCTGGGATACCATCTGAAGATCGTCGTCGAAGATCACCCCAAGGTTGCGAACCTTCTTGACTGGTGTGAGAGGTCCTTCCTCCGGTGTAAGACAAAAATCAGGAGGGAGGTGTTTGGGGATCCTGAATGGCGAACAGAAGACCACCTCAGTTTTGCCGCTATTAAACTGAAGAGAATTCCTTCTGAGCCAATTCGTGGTCTGGTTCATGCACTGATGGAAGCAGTCCATGGATATTGCATCGGCCCCTTCCAAAGAGAAGGCCAGTTGCGTATCGTCAGCGTAGTTCACCACGCTGACTCCGAAAGATTTAATTAACGGGAACAGGGGCCGCAGGTAGATGTTAAAAAGAATGGGACTGATAGCGGACCCCTGCGGCACCCCGTACGCAACTGGAGACCTTCTGGAGGAGAACGGTGGTAGGGTAACAACCTGCTGTCTGTCTTCTAGATAGGAATGAATCCATTGTAGTGCTCTACCCTTTACGCCTAGCTGTCTCAGCCTCTCTAACAGGACTGGATGGCTCACCATATCGAATGCTGCCGACATATCAAGAAGCACCAAAATCATGGCATTCCCGTTGTCGGCACGCATTCGGAGGTGGTCCAGCATGGTGGTTAGTGCTGTTTCAGTTCCGTGGCCAGGGCGGAAACCAAACTGATCCTTATCTAGCAAGGAATTCTCCTCCAAAAATTGAGACAAAGTCTTACTTACAGACTTTTCCAGTACTTTCACCGGATAAGGCAGGAGAGAAATGGGCCTGAAGTTAGCTGGCACCAGAGGGTCCAGGTTTGGCTTTTTTATCAGAGGGGTTACTACTGCAAGCTTCCAGCAGACAGGAACGGATCCGGCCAGCAGGGATTGGTTACAGATCATCCTTAACCAGGGAAAAGTGTTACGTCCATACAGCTTCCATATTTTATGAGGAAGAGGATCTAAAGGAGAACCAGACGACACGCTTTTAGTCAGGATGTCGAAGTCTTCAAGAGAAAGAGGTTGAAAACTGTCTAGGACAGCAGTTGGTTCTTGATCTCCATCAGCCAGGCTGGTTATATCCTCCGGACTGTTCTGAGTGTTGTCCTGCAATTTGTTCACAATATTAGAAATCTTTTCCTGGTTGCGAGGGGGCGACTCTGTTGTTCATGCAGTCTGGGTTGGAGAGGTCCCTAACGATCTTAAAGAGGGCCTTAGATCCATTAGAAGCCTGAGTGATGGAGTTGGCATAGAAGTCTGCCTTAGATCTCAGAATAAGAGCTTTATATTGCAATTGTATTAGTCTAAGATCTTTTTTATCTTCTTCCGAATAATTTCTTCTCCACTTCCTCTCTGCTTGTCTGCGAGAGAGTCTAAGATGATGTAATTTCTCATTGTACCAGGGCGCTGATCTTTTCCTTGCCCTCTTTAAAGGTTTTATAGGGATACAATGGTCTAAAAGCTTAGTGATATTTCCGTGAAGGACCTATAATTATCCTCCACGGACTTATCGGGGGAGAAGAGATTAACATCAAAAGATGTAGTTATATAATCAGCCCTTGCCAATTTGTCCCATTCTCTGTCCATCCTGTGGAAATTTCGCTGGCTAGGCAGATTCCTGTGGCTGGGCAGCACCATACTTAGGAGGACAAGATAATGATCAGTCCAGTTCAGGGGCATTATATTAAAGACTTTTGTGGTGACTGGATTGGCAAAAACCAAGTCCAGAATGCGTCCCTTCTGATGGGTAGGGCTGGACACCAATTGACAGAGGTTCAGAGTGGAGCACGTGTACAGGAGGTCTCTCAGCTGACTGCAGTGGCCTCCGTCTTCACTGAGATTGAAGTCCCCGAGAATGACCATGTTGGTATGAGTGAGTTTTAAGTTAGTGATAGTTTCGGCGAAAAGATGGAATTCAGTGGTTGCGCCCGGTGGTCTGTAGCAGAGCATCCCCGTGAGTAGATTTCCGCTAGGGGCCAGAAGTGAAAAGCCCAGGATTTCAATGCCACCAACCTCGTCAATCTGACATGGTCTAAAGTCCAAAGTATCCCTGAAGATCAGACCCACTCCTCCCCCCCTGCCCGAATTGCGAAGCTTGTGAAGGATTTTACATCCACTAGGACAAGCCTCACTCAGGCCAACGGCAGACTCCGCGGTGGCCCAGGTTTCTGTTACAAAGAGAGCGTCCAGTTCCATATCTTCCAACAAGCTGAACACTTCAGTAGAGTGCTTAACAAGCGAGCGACTGTTAATTAGACCACAAGAGAGGTCAGCACTAACTGACTTGTGACCCTTTAAAGGATTTAGAAGTAAAAGTTGTGCTCTGCTGTATGTCACTCTTTCTGGTTGGCGAATAGTAGTGCTGGCGCTGGGAGCGTCCGGGGCGCGGACGGGCGCAGACGGGCTTGCCTCTGGCGCGCCTCCGGCGCGCCAACGGCGCGCCCGCTGCGCGCGCGCGCTGCGCGCTTGCATCAGGTGGGTTTAAGTAGGTGCTCCCAACTGCTAGAATTACACTGTTTTAATTATTTTTATGTATTAATTACGATTTTGTGTTTCTTTGCTTAAGTTGACCATTGTGGCCTGTCGCAAAATGGCCGCTGATTGAAGCCTAGCAGTGCTGAATAAATCTCTTGAAAAATATAATGGAGAAAGGCGTTTACACGGACACCAGCTGTGTCCCCAAGATGACCCGAGACGCCATGTCCATGACGACTTTCCGGGAAGGGAGCCAGATGCCCCTGAACGTGAAGAAAATGAACCATTATCAAACCTTAAAGATGATGAACCGGACCTGTACAGGACAAATTAGACACATTTATCAGTGTCTTGTCCTGTTGCAACAAACTTGTTACTATGAACTTCGCTATACAGAAATTTGCAATTCGAAGATGTATGAGAACTTTTGCGAATGTTGCTGTGAGATCCGGACTTCAATTTTAAATCCACCAATCAGATGCACGAGAATAAAGGAATGCAACAATGTACAAGTAATAATTGGTATAAATATTGGTAGACTAGAGAGGTATGAGCACCACTTCCTGAACTGATGATCAGAGGTCCCGATGCTGACGGAGAGGACGGTGACTCTACATGACGGCACAGAAAACTCTGACAAAATTCCTGAGGACCAGTTCTGACTTAGAAAACGACTTTTAGCCAGAATAGGTAAATATGACAAAGATGATATTGCATTTACTAGGCTTTTACTTGCATTTGATTTAGATAAAAGAAACTATTGTTTGAATTACTGTGTCGGGTGATTATTTCATTGAAATGTTCTACGCATATTTTAGAGTGTTAAGGCTTCATTAAATCACACAGACAACTAAATGATTCGATCGACCTATTTGATGGGAGGATTGTTAGGGTGATTCAGGGAAAGTGGTTTTTCCATCAAAGTAAAGCAGATTGGTTAGGAACAGATGGTTTTCCTCTTTACAAGGCACGGATAGAGTGATAGAATGAATGTTGGTGTTATGGGCCCCACCAGCGTATGATGTGTGTGTGTGCGTGTGACTGTGAAATCATTCCGTCCGTGGAAGTACAGGGGAATTGAAGAACCCGATCTGCACCAAGGTCTGCTGGCTTCCCGTCCTTGCTTGCCGACAGGGTTACCACAAAGAGGGGAAACTTCTTGTTCTTGTCCGCTGGAGAGGCAATCTGCGTTATATTTTTGACTGGAAGTCCAAGTTCTGATAAGTCCTCAGTGATGTGCCCAAGGGATGCGTTTGCTGGGAGCCCACGTTTTACAAAGCGCTGGGCTTTTGCAGCGGTCAGTGAAAAGGTGTGGTACTCCATTTTCTGCTCTGTGAGCATGGTGGTCACGCTCCTGTAGTCCTCCGGTGTGGTGAGCAAGATCTTGGCGTGGACCTGCCGGGGCTTGATTGTGAAGGGGCGGTGCAGTGTTCCTCCAGTAGCTCCACGAGGTACTTGTGGGTGGCTAAGTTCTTCAGGATGATGGGAGGGATCCGTAGTCGCTTTGTGGGACCTGCTGAGGTCCCGGGTTCAGATGCCGTGTTGTCCTGGGGGTGGGCATCATTGTCCTGGGTACTCTGGAGAACCAGGTAGCGGTTTGAGGTTGGATTCACGTTGTTTGCGGGGGATGCGCGGTGAAGCTTTGCTGATTTTTCTGATGAGTTTGGGCATGACTCACGTCCTCTCTTTGCCTTGGTCTTCCATTCCATGTCATCTTCTTCGGTGTTGGCGGATTGAGCCGTGACGTCTGACTCCATGGTTGGTGCTGCTTGGTGGGGGTGCAGTGGAGCGCCTTGGGTGGCCGGGCGAGCCAGAGGGCGAAGGCCGAGCTTTGGGGTTCAGCCGGACAGGGTATGGACTCTCAGTCCCTCTCCACTGCGGTGTGCAGCCTGGTCCCGGTCAAGCCAGGGAGGCGCAGGCCCAGCACCCCAGAGGAGTGGGAGAGATGGCGGAGCGAAGCGCGAGTCTTCCCCCCGAAAATCGGAGCGCAAAAGAATCAAGCAGGGTGCGTAAATGATGAATCTCAGTGCAAAATTAATTTGTCAAACATAGCGCATAGATGATAAAATACACTCTGAAATAAAAATCAATCAAGCAGAGCGCATAGATGATAAATTGCAATCTGGGTGTAAGATCAATCAAGCAGAGCACTCAAATGATAAAATGCAATCTGAATGTAAAATCAACCAAGCGGAGCGCATATATGATGGATCTCAGTACAAAATTAATTAATCAAGCAGAGCACATAATGATAAAATGCAATCTGAATGTAAAATCAATCAGGCAGAGCGCATCAAACAGAGCAAGTTTAAGCTAGCAATCAAGCAAAAATCGGCATAAAAGGTAAGGAAAGCAGGGAAGCAGGGCCCATCTATAACAAAGGATAGAAAATGGCGCTTACCAGGTCGACTTGCTGGCAGGGATCGTGGGGCTCAGTCCTCAGGCCTTCTCTGCTGCTGGGAAGAAGCCACGAGCGTCGCTAATGCAGGGATCGCCACCGGAGGCACCGTTGATGCAGGAGGATCCGATCCGCCGATGCAGGAAGGTCCGATCGTCTCGGTGCTGGCGCTGGATCAAAATGGCCTCCCAGGAACGTCGGGTCATCGTCACACACAGCACCGCAAGGAACTGTCCGATCATGGTCATCGCAGGTCAAAAAGTCCACCAAGGGCTTCCCCCTCTCGTCCTCCTACTTTCATCACTTTTTGGGGAGGGTCGCTTGCCGCACACCTTGATGACGTGCCTTGAATGCCCCATATGCTTCCGGTGACAACCCCTCCCCCTTTCTTAACCGGAAGACTTATACCAGCTCGCTTACAGGGATGCCACTAATAGACCACGCCCCTAGGTGCGGGTGGCGCCTATCAACACTCTGACAAGCTCTAAAAGCTGTAGTTTTTTATCTTCACCAGACTGGTTTTTCTGTGACATGGCTGCTATGCATATATCCATATATATTTTTTCTCCTCTCAACTCCGTCAGATCTAGGCAATTTGAGTCCCCACTAAGCCTCTCAGTATTCCGGGTCCTCAGAGAATTGCATAACATGCTACTCACTAAACAAGTGAGTACTACTCACTTGTTTAATATCGGTCTCCATGAGCCATGCTGTGAATAGCCTTAAAAAACAGTAACGACGGATTCGTGAGGCAAAGTACGATCGTACAAGCACCAATGTTTAGTTGCAGGGTTTATTTGCCCATTACCAGCCATTCCCTGCCTTTCCACATCGATTCTCACCCTCCTACCTGCAGGGAATTTGAAAGTGAAAACTACAAATACCAGAATGCACATCGGTATCCGAGTTCTTGAATGGTAAGGCAAGAAAAACGGAGTAGCAGAATTCTTAACCTTCAAAACAAACAAAACAATGAATTTATTAGGCCAGTTCAGGTTTAAACTTCTTTTTAAAAGGCTCGTTCCATAAATGTGTTTTTAGGTCTCGCCTGACCCAGCGCATGCGCTGGTCTGGCGAGACTTATTGAGAGGGCTCCAAAAAGTGCTACCAGGCCAGCCTAGAGCTACAGTGCATGTGCGCGCACGCGCGTGCCGCGCTTGACCGAGATTACTTTCACTTTCGCGGCCGCACGGCCGCTTTGATGTTTGATCGTGATCGCGGTCACTTTCGCGGCCGCTTAGCATAGCCAATACGTCTCGCTTTTGGGACCTTATAAGTAAACACTTGTAAGGTCCCAAAGGCGAGACCTATTGGCTATGCCAATGCTTGTTTTCTTTGCCGCACTACATACCAGTGCATGTGATTACAATACTTCGGCCACATTCTTGCTTGCCCGATTCCCCTTCCCACCCTCCTCCCCTCCTCCTGCTGTCACTAATGGTGTGTTTGTTATTCAGACAGCAGTGACACCCATAAGTGATGCCAGGAATGATAGCAGGCAGCCCTGGGAGGAGTCATAAAGAGCAGGGACAAAACACACATGCTCTTCACTTGGGAATGAATGCAGTAAGTTGAATAAGAGCGGTCGAGTTCTGGAGCAGACTTATAAGATAAACTTAAAGGAGATGCTGCTTGGTGTATTCCATGTGGCTTAGAAGTATTGTGGGCAGGTTTTCCATCAGTCTGTGGCTCCTCGAGTGTTGGTATGTGGAATGAGTATGTCGTCCACATGTGTGCTCCAGTGGTGTAACAGAGGCCCCCGCAGTGCAGGAGGCCCCCTCAGCATAGTACCCTGGCCTGAGAGCTCCTGAATGAGTCTGGAGGGGCAGTGGCGTAGCTAGATACGTTGCCTTTGTGGTGGCCGCATGAAAGAGCGGGGGCGGTGCTGGCGATGTCCCCTGCATTTGCCGCCCTGCAGCAGCCGCATGCGCTCCTCACTCACCGCATCGAGTCACTCAAGCTACACCTTCCTACACTTAATTGGAGGGCTACTTGTCTCCTGATGCACAGGGCACTTGACCTGGCAATATTTCTCTACATGGCCATTATTACTAACCCTGGGCGTAGTTTAAGAAGTAGCAGGAGGTGTGCGCGGTGTACAGCCAGGAACCAGGCGTCATCCTTCCAATCCAACTTTTCGCTGCTGTACTGTCCCTCGGCTAAATATGTGCACAATCGGCCGCCTGTGTGTGCCCACAAGGGCGCCACCCATTGTTTGCCCACATTATTTTTTTCTCTCTATCCGACAATCCCTCCAAGCCAGCCAAGCCAGCCTGCCACACTACCTCATTCCCCCGCTCCAAAGTCGGCGGCTCTGAGCCCAGGACTCCTTCCCTTTCCCCTCATACCCCACCATCCACTGCTATTGTCCCACCCAAAAACCCTTCGCTCCTGCGTCCAACCACCAATACCTACCTCCCAAGCCAAGACTCCCTCAGCAGCCCCCCCCTCGCTGCTCCCACTCGCGCGTCCTTGTCGACCCCTCAACCCAACTTAGCATCGAAACCCTCCTCCCGATCCTCCGTGCGTCACCCCGGGCCAAACACCCAGTCTGGGGCACTCCAAGAAGACCAAATCATCTGCGCAGGATCACAATACTTACCAAACTAATACAATACCAATAGCTCAAACTCGTCTAAATGCAATGCAATAGGTCTGGCATTTACAAAAGTTTAAGCTGTTGGCATTGTAAATGACAATGCCTTTTATTTATGTTTTACAAAAAAATAATTGTCATTTACAATGTCAATAGCTCAAAATAATGTAAATGCGAGACCTATTACATTTCAAATGCTTGTTGTTTTATATTCGGCTGCATTTTTTGGTCTACCCGCTGCTTTTAATTTAATCTCCTTGTGTCAGCATGCATTTCAAGCGTGCTTGTGAGCTGTATGATTTTCTTTCTCCGACGTCATTTAACTCATCTTCTCGTAGTTGCTACGATGCACCTTTCCACCCCCTAATTCACAACCATACTAAAGCATGTTTCTCGCATTTTCATTTGGAGAATGTTGTGGGCTGCAATTCATTTTAGCTAAACCCTCCGCCTTTCACCTAATATCCCAGCTTTATATTACCACCAGTTACTGCACAATATATTGCCTTACTCATTAAGCAAGTCCTAACACTTTTACACCGTTTCAGTAACTTATATTGCACAACTGTTCACCAAGCTAAAACTTACAACAAAAAATAACTTATTATGAATCACATAGGAGAACCTATTGCATTTTCCAATGCTTGTTCCTTTACTAAATACTTTGAGTGATAGGCTCATAAGGTGCAAAAAATATGAATTACCTATGTACATAACTGGAGAGTAAAGTCTTGCAGCAAAGGGTGCGAAGGGAAAGATATTACTATTTGATCATAAAGTAACTTGGCATGATACAGTTGTGTGTTGTGTACATAGTAGTTGTCCACATTTCTAGGGACATTAGGTGTCCAACTATGTTAGACACAGCACCTCAAGAAATTAAGCATTTTGACAAGCTTATACAGTACTGGTTGAGCTGATAAAATGTAAATAGAAAATTTAGATGGCAATTGTGACATTTTCTGAGTGGACCAAACAAATTAGAAATATATAAACGAAGATTACCTCTGAGTGTTTAGGAAGTGTTTAGTCATTTTTCCTTCATAGTTTGTGAAATGCATTTTATTATTCCCCGTCTGCTAGTCAGTGTATTAAATGTTTATTACATGAGCATTGAGTGACCTTAAGTTGACTTTGAGTCATTGTTCAAGAACATCGGTTCATCAAGGGATCAATTAAATGGACCAGCCACACAAGCAAGCCCCTCACGTCTGAAGTGCCCAGAGGGATGGAAACATTGTGTAAGGTCACACATATAGATTATTTGCTTCCGCTGTGCACTGCATTCCATGTGGTTTGTGGACTACTAATCAGAGAGCTGTGTGTTCTGCTAGGATCGAAAAAGCTAGGGTTAAATTCTTATTTAAAGGCGTCAAAGTGATGAAAGAGTAAATATATTTAGTAGTAGTAGTAGAAGGCTTTATTCGAGTTATAAACTCATAAAAGCACAACATGCATATTATAAAAACATCACACTTAATCAGGGCATTTCATTCAATACATTAAAACAGTTGCGCAAGCTTAATCATTGTAAAACAAAACATTATACAAATAAAACATAATCAAGAAACATTAGGAGAAACAGAAAGGGCTCTCCGTCTAATGGACCAAGCCCACCCCAGGTACTTTGCTATTCCCATAACAATAGGCTCCTCAGAAGTAGTGCAAATAATTCTCTGTGCCTCAACCGCACTGGATGTCCCAAGGTTCTTGCAGATAGGGGTTAACCAGACCCTTCTTGGGGAGGCATAAGCCTTACAAGCAAATAGGAAGTGTCCCACACTTTCCTTAGTTGCGCCGCATGCTGGGCAGCACTGGGTGTTCAAACTCTTCCACCTGCCTGTTAGATCTCTCAACGGGAGGGAACCAGATCTTAATTGGAAAAACAACTTTCTGTCCATAGGAACAGTTATACTGTCCCAGTAATTTTCTAAAGCAGGACACATTTTACTTTCCAAAAAGCGACCTCCCATTGAGTCAGATTTAACCCTTCTCCAAAGCCTCTCATCTATCCATTCCCAATATAGTGCTTTAAGTATATTTTTGCTTGGGAACACTTCCCCCGACGGATTGTCCCAAAGGTTGGAAAGACCTAGTTCACCTAGCAATACCCTTAGGTTTTTTAGCCATGATATTTTATGGAATGTATCACTCTTGATTATTGCCAGGAAGCCTTCCCCATAATGCCTAATTTCAGGGGTGGACCAAAGTCGCCTCCAGTATAAAATGGGACGCAGTCTGGCTCGGTCGGTTACCGATCTTCTTCCCAGGTCAAGACTAAGGGGGATTAATGGTGTACTCTGGGGCAATCCCGTAATGCCCCTAAGAAACCAGTTCTCAGCTATCTGTAATGAGGTTAAGTTGTCAAAGCCAAACAGCTCCGCCCCATATAAGGCCGATCCTATTGCCTTAGCATCGTATACAGCGAGGACAGGTTTTATGGGTTTTGTTTTGGATCTATTGTGCTCCACCCGTAAGGCCCCCGATATTTGCTGATGTTTCAGGACCGCCTTTTCTATGTGGTGGGACCAACCATAATTACTTGCGATTTGTACCCCTAAGTAGGTGAACTCCCTTACGACCTCAAGCCCGATATTATTCAAGTGTATCCTAGGGCGAGGCTTCTGTCCTTGGGAGAAAGCCATCAGCTTGGTCTTGCCTATGTTTACTTCCAGGCCATGCTCCTGGCAAAAGTCATCAAAAACATTCAGGGCCCGTTGCAATCCAGCTGGGGTTTTGGATATTATCAAAGTGTCGTCAGCGAACATCAGGATCGGAACCCTGATGCCCGCCAACGAAGGCGCATCCACACTAGCGTCCTGCATCCTGCTGACTATCCCATTGATATATAATGTGAATAGCAAGGGCGCCATTGCACAACCTTGGCGCACCCCACGCTCCACAGGGAAGTCAGTAGAGGATTGGCCATTTGACCCCCACTGTACTTTGGCAAAATTGCATTCGTGCAACCTCATAACCAAAGTAAGCAATTCTGCGGGAATGCCTATCTTACTTAACACTGCCCAGAGCTTACCCCTTGGGACTAGGTCGAAGGCAGCCCGCAGGTCGACAAAAGCGACATACAGGCTGCCCCCACCAAGAAGAACCGTCCCCCACCGTAGCATAGTGAAGCGAAACACCTGGTCGATGGTACTGGTAGCCCTTCGAAAGCCTGCCTGAAAAGGGGAAAGAGAATCATTTTCGTCCACCCAGTCCATAAGTTTGTTTACCACCATCTTCCCAATTACTTTTTGGACGGTGGCAATCAAACTTATGGGCCTGTAGTTAGCTGGAAGGGATCGATCTCCTTTTTTGTGGACGGGTATAATGATGGCTCCCCTCCACTGTTCCGGGACTTGCGCACCCTTTGCAATTGCGTTCCCCAATAGGAGCACATATCTGCCCCACCTATCTTTATCATTTTTAAAAACGTCCGAGGGTATCCCGTCTAATCCCGGGGCCCTACCCCCTTGAACGGAGCTAATTACAAATTCAACTTCCTTGGAGGAAAACAGATCATCCTTAGGAAATACAGCCAAGATTACATCCCCACCACCCCACTCCTTTGTTTCAGCATATTGGGGCCTAAAGTAATTCACCCAATCGGATTCAGCAACATTATTATCCGGTTTGTTTGGGGTACCGCCTCTGCCCCACTTTACTATCTTCCAGAAAAGCCTGGAATCCTTTGCTCCAGAAGCCTCCTTCAGTTCCTCCCAATGCTTCTCATCCCAGTCTTTTTTGGCCAAGAAAATGCTAGTATTGTATTGCTTCCTGGCAGTTTTGATTGCTACACTGTCCCTGCTTCTAATAGCATTACCCAGTGTTAATCTGGCTGCCCTGCACTGTTTGTTAAACCACCCTGCTGGTTTAGAGGAAGCTGTGCGATTACCCTTACATGTTCTCATAAAGTATGGTTTTAGGGTGGCGAAAAGATTGTTATGGATTTCAGTGATCGCCCTAGATCCTGGCAGTGTTGCACTAGCTAATTCCATGGAAACAATTGCTTTGTCCACTTCAGACCCAATAAAATCCATGGAGGCTGCATTCGCCAATACCGAGGGCCATTTCAATCTACGCATATTATTCGCCATGTCTGGGAGCAACCCATTACTAGCATGTAGATAAGGCTGAGTGTGCTTCCACCAAGTGTGGGTCACACAGAGGGGGTTGTGATCACTTTCTATCCTGCCCTTAACTTCCATGTCACAAACCCCCTGCCAAAGATTAAGACTACAAATAACGTAGTCTATCCTGCTTCTATTATGACCATTATCATATGTGCACATACCTTCCTTATCTCCCTTTGTTCTACCATTGAGGGCACGCATCCCATATTCTAAACACATAGCATTTAAGGAAAGAATATCTTTTGACCAACGTTTGACAGGGGCAAGATTCAGGGAGGGAACACCCCATAGATTGTCCTCTTCCTGTCCTAATGGGTTTTCGGTACTGTCCAGAGGCTCAAAAGTCCTATTTAAATCCCCAGCTATTACTATTCTGTTTCCAAGGGACTTTGATTGCAGAAAATTAAATAGAGCCTCTAAAGTGGGGGAACTCCCTTTATTACAACCTCTGGCATAGACATTATATAAATCTATCACACCCCACTCTACTGAGGAAATTCGTAGCATTTGAATATCTCTGCAGCCCAAGTCCCACATTTTCACAGTAAGTCCGGAACTCTGTCTAATCCAAACTGTGAGGCCTCCTTTGGGTCTACCCCTAGGACCTCGACATGCCGGGATTGAAAAATTTAAATAGCCTTGGAGGTAAATAGGATCACAGGCCCAAGTCTCCTGGAAGAAACACAGTTCAAACCCGTTAATAAAGTCGGCCCATGATTGTAACATCAACTTACTCCCCAATCCTGCAACGTTCCAAGATACAAAGCTTTCCATAGCAGGGCTATCACTACCCATTATATCAGAAATGGGCAATCCCATGGGACTCAATTGTCCATCATCCTCATCTCCCAAATTGTGAGCATTGTCCACAGTATTCTGTTCCATTAACACCTCACCACTCATGTTTTGCATTAAATCCCCGGTAATTTCCTCTACAGATGCAACATTTTCATCGCCTTCTATTACCTTCAACACAGCATCAGTAGTCATTTCCGGGGTTTCGGGGACCCAAATTGGCTTCTGGTGTGGAAGGCATCCCCTTATATTAAGCTTTGGTCAATATCCCCAGTTCAAACATTCAGTGCCTTCCAGATTATTATAATTTGAACCAATATTTTGGGGTTGCCATTGCAGTAGGGTAGAGGGTGAGGGTGCAATCATTACCAACGGAGGATTGGTGGAACTATTTAGATTCATGGGCCCACCTTTTAATAAGCATGTTTGTCTTGGGTAGAAAAAAGAAAGATCCACGATACCAATTCCACCACTACTTATACCCCAGCCCTGCCTTGTAATCCAACCAGCCACCCTGGGGTCTTGAAAATTGATGATAATACAGTCACCCCCCAAGTTTTTACTGGTGTACCCAATCCAGTCGATCCTCCTTGCCCCTATTATCAACCCGTCCAGCCCCCCCGGGAGTGGTCTATTTTCCTTCAACCAGTGCATTACTTTATTTTTGAGCATCTGGAAGTTTTCTCCTTGACCGACTAAAAGAGGTGGAACATTAGTGAGAACCGCCACGAAAGGGTGGGAATCCGGGGTAAGATTCACAGGAGGAATCTTTCGGGGTTGTTTCTCCAAATAAGTCGGTGGTGGTCTATTAACCGGGGCACTAGGACAAGGGTTAGGGATATTTGATTTTTGCTGAGGGTTTGTGGATAAAGCTTTAGTTGTCCTGGGGCCATTAAGGCCCTCTGCTCCAATATTTATGTCGGGATTGGAAATACTTGGCATTGGCCGATGGTTACTTGCAACAGTGTTGCTGTTTTGTAGGCCCGTCTTATTCTTGTCCTTTACCATAGGGTGTTGGACCTTAGATGCTTTTTCCCTTGCACTAGTGCTCGGACAGACCTGCTCTGGTGAAATAAGCGGTTGACTTGGTCCCTTTGCCTGGGTCTTACTTATAGTGCAGCCTGCTTGGGGGAGTGTTACAACAACAGGCAGATTTTGTGCTTTTTCCGAAATTTCCTCAGCCCTACTAGACTCAGTTATCATGGGCTGTAATTTAATTAGTGACTTAGTATGGAAAAAATTATCCAAGGTGGCCTGCTCAAAGTGGTCTAATCGATCCATTAGCTTATTTACTTTGGCCTCAATGGGTGTCAGAAGCAACCTTAGTAATTTCTCCAGCTCAGGTATCAATGAGTCTATTGGAGGAATGTTCGCAGCCAACCCGTTCCCCTGGGGATCACTAAATAGTGGATTAGAACTCTCTATAACTACATTGTCCCCCTCATTTAATAAGTCGCCACTTCCACTTACCCCACTGTGTGCCTTTTGTGTAAATAAAGGGTTTTTTACCACTTTTCTTACCTTGTTAGGGGGTTTGGAAGGATGGAGTTTCCTTGGGGCAGTAATCCTTTTCCTTTTTACACATGGTTTTAGGCCTGACATACTAGTTTTAATTATGGTTTTCACTGTAGATGAATGAACAATGGGGTCTAAAGGTAAAGAAGTGGACAGAGTGGCATTGTCCAATCTTTGTAGTGGGCCGTCCTCAATCTCCAAAGTAGAGGGAGAAGTGTTTTGTATTTCAATCACCCCAGGCAAAGTTATAGAGGACAGAGGGGTTACCAATGCCGGATAGGCTTGCGGCAACCTTTTTTCCATAGAGCTTTTAAGAAGCTCAATGGACAGCCTACGGTCTGCACGTTTCTCCGCCAGTGAGATCTCTTTGTCTATATCTTGATTGGAACGATTGGAAAAGAATTTGTCCAAGGGGCCTAGAATGGTCGTACCACCCTCAGAATGGGGAGGTGGTAAGCTGGTAGTATTTAACATGTGAGACATTATTGGTAGGTTTTGCGAGTACATAAACACAGTGGGGCACACAATATAATGGATCAATGGAGTCCCGAGAACAACGAATTACAAGAAACAGATCTCGAGTCCTACTCGTCAGTGGGGTGGCCCAGCCCGGCCTCCTTTGGCCCCTGACGGCCACAGACGGTCCCGCCCTTGTCCCGGGCTTCTCCCGGCGCCCTCCCGCGCGCTCCCGCGCAGCGGAAGAGCAGAGCCCGTAATATATGCACGAATAGGTGAGAAGGGGGGAGGGGTCGGGGAGAGCGGCCCAGGTGTAGCAAGTCAGGCAGGCAGGCGGGCGCTCCTGGGATATGTAGTCCCAGTGCAGCGCGCGCGCTCGCTCGCAGCCCCTACCAATATCCTTCCCTCAGCATCCCCCTGTAAACAATGGCAGGCAGCACTCCAAGCGCAGCGGGACCCGCGGAGCGGGTTCCGCAAGAAGTGGGTTGATGGCTGATGGCAAACTCCAAGCTCCCAACTCCAACCAGGTCACAGCAAAAATGCAGAAAGGCGTCCCACTTGCCAGATCCAAAGAACAGCTGATAAATGCTCGGTGAGAGGGGGGAGGGGTCGGGGAGAGCGGCCCAGGTGTAGCAAGTCAGGCAGGCAGGCGGGCGCTCCTGGGATATGTAGTCCCAGTGCAGCGCGCGCGCTCGCTCGCAGCCCCTACCAATATCCTTCCCTCAGCATCCCCCTGTAAACAATGGCAGGCAGCACTCCAAGCGCAGCGGGACCCGCGGAGCGGGTTCCGCAAGAAGTGGGTTGATGGCTGATGGCAAACTCCAAGCTCCCAACTCCAACCAGGTCACAGCAAAAATGCAGAAAGGCGTCCCACTTGCCAGATCCAAAGAACAGCTGATAAATGCTCGGTGAGAGGGGGGAGGGGTCGGGGAGAGCGGCCCAGGTGTAGCAAGTCAGGCAGGCAGGCGGGCGCTCCTGGGATATGTAGTCCCAGTGCAGCGCGCGCGCTCGCTCGCAGCCCCTACCAATATCCTTCCCTCAGCATCCCCCTGTAAACAATGGCAGGCAGCACTCCAAGCGCAGCGGGACCCGCGGAGCGGGTTCCGCAAGAAGTGGGTTGATGGCTGATGGCAAACTCCAAGCTCCCAACTCCAACCAGGTCACAGCAAAAATGCAGAAAGGCGTCCCACTTGCCAGATCCAAAGAACAGCTGATAAATGCTCGGTGAGAGGGGGGAGGGGTCGGGGAGAGCGGCCCAGGTGTAGCAAGTCAGGCAGGCAGGCGGGCGCTCCTGGGATATGTAGTCCCAGTGCAGCGCGCGCGCTCGCTCGCAGCCCCTACCAATATCCTTCCCTCAGCATCCCCCTGTAAACAATGGCAGGCAGCACTCCAAGCGCAGCGGGACCCGCGGAGCGGGTTCCGCAAGAAGTGGGTTGATGGCTGATGGCAAACTCCAAGCTCCCAACTCCAACCAGGTCACAGCAAAAATGCAGAAAGGCGTTACTCATTAATCGTTGAGTTTGGAATAGACGCAATGGTCCAGTTTTAGCTTTGAAAAGCAGAGGTCAGTGGAAATTCATTTGAGGTTAATTAATCTTTCACGTCTTGCTTTTTTATCTTTTATGTAGCTAAAATTTTTCCAGTCTCAACAGTTCTTAGAGGTGTTATGTCTTTACATCCTGCTTCAAAAAAGCGTTCTAATTTTAATAAAATAATGCAAATACGGTATTCAATATTGTGGACCATTAACAGCATATGTAGAATAACATTCCAAGATGGCCGCCATGTTTCTAAACAGTGTGCAAGTGTTGTTGCAGTACTCAGGACCTAGCACTGACAAAAGCATTTGAAAAGAAATGATGTCCCAGAACCCATAATTTAAAAGGGACACAAATGTCTCCCATTGGTGAAAAAATCCACCGATTTATATATTCTAGCAAATCTGCCAAATATAAATCAGAAAAAAATGCTGTAAATACTATGATATCAATCATATTCCACAATCTTAAAGGATATGACTAAAACTGTTACTGTGCACAGACAAGGATGATTTTGTAACAAGACGGTACATTCTTCCTAAAAAAGTTCCCTCAATTTAGTTCTAATCACCTAAAATGAATTGAAGTAGACGATGAAATGCAGTTAATCCATACATAAAACCAGACCTATTCAGGCAGGAGACTCCAGACTTTTTAAACCAAAAATGGATTTAATTTATCTTTTCCCCATCTAAAATTGCTCACACTTCCATGCAAATCAATAGGGAAATAATACATCTGATTTTTTTTAAATGTTCCTCTTTATGCTGTCCAAATGTTGGCATGTATGTTGATCAAAGAGGAGTTCAGAAGTCAATTGGAGATGCGCAAATGTCCTCATATGAATTAAATATCCTGCTCAATAAATATAAAGACATTAAACAAAACAAAGTTAACGATCCTGCTAAAGAACTTGCACTGCACACTGTTGAGGAAGAGGGGAGCAGCACAGCCCACTGACACCATGTTTGTGTGAAAAAGGCTGCTTTATTGAAACAGGTGCACATCACAAATACAAACTTGCCTTTGCCTTACAAAACTACCAACCTCATTATACAAAGTTATACACTTATTTTAAGCTACTCACCATCGCTAAAATATCTCTCACCCCCACAGCTTAATTCAGCAATACTGCTTCAGAGCTGGTCAACTGCAACTGAGACCTCAACAATCCCTTTCCTTTTTCCTACATCTTTTAACCTATTAATCCATTAAAATTCCTACCTAACCATAAACTTCCTGGCTCGTCTTGGTGTTCTGTCCACTCCCTTTCAGTCTGAACTGCAGCTGACAACAACATTAAACTTCGGTAAGCCCTGTCAACTTCTCTGCACACCTCCCCTAGAAAAGGGGGGACCACTAGTGTGCCACATCTTTTCTGCCTCCCACCTCCCTCCTCCCTTCCCAGCGCTTGAGCTATAGCAGAAGCCCAACCAGCTGATAGGAAGCACATTGGCCGGCACCAATTTCATATGCAACAAATACAACTCCATGCCCATGAACGACAAATTAACCCCGTTCCCTCTAAAACAAATTCGACATCCTCATAATGAAGATCTGAATGCCCGACTCTGCTCAGGCAGATGACCCTACAGAAAGAGCACATTTCTTTGTTCAGCTTCATCCTTTCTCTGTCAATGACTGCTGGCCTGACAGTTCCATGCCAAACCCGCTCTGAATAAATTCAGTCCAAAGAACATTGCAAGCAGCCCACAACCTATGAATCTACCTCAAGTCCTCTTTCATGGATTTTTTTAAATGCTAAACCTTTTTTAAGCACTAAATCAATCTCACCTAAGTGTATCAGGAGTATATTAGGGCAGATACCGCGCACCATACGTCTGTTCAAACAGGGCAGGAGTTTCTTCCATCTCATCCCACTACTCCCAAACTAACTGGTGAATAGATAGCATTATTGAAACCCAAATTCATCCTGTGACTGCTGGACCTTGTGTGACGCTTGCCCACTTAACGAAGGAGTGGCCCACAATCCATATCTTGAGACCAGCAGCATGAGGCTCGAGAACAGAACCTGTAACAGAGATAAAAGTTGACAACTTAAGGTTACTGAGTGATCCCCTCCACCAACATATCTCTGGAAACAATTGGACGACCATCTCCCCAACTCCATTATGCTCCCTAGACTCTAGCCTCGCATGCTCACATCTGTAGCCACGCCTATTCTGCAGGAGTGAGTCCCAAAACTGCACCTGTCCAAACCAATCAGAGTCTGTGCTCTGTCCATTATGGTCAACAGTTGAAAAGATGTCACTAGCTTCCCATTCTTGTGCTGAAACACCCTCTTCTCACTGAAGACTAACCGAGGATGAAGGGCGGCACCCTAATGCACCAGACAAAACCGGGCTATCGGATATACGCAAAGAGTAGCACGCCGGCCCTCATTCCTTTGATCCATTTTAGATCTGTACAGCCATACCTTCAAGCCTTCCTTATATTGGCTAACCTCCTCTCAAATTATACCCTAAACCCCTTACCTTCCAACAACTCTGACACCTGGAAAGCACAGAAGAACATCAATGACATAAGGGCAGAGAATAACACTGCCTCACCTTTTCCCGGCAGACCTTCGGGGTAGCTTTGAGTTTGTCACTGAAATTCACAATGATCCATTTCCCTGGAGCAGCCCCCCAAAATTCTCCTTCCAAGTTCACCTGAAGAGGGGGCTTAGCCCCACAAAAGCTTGCCCATGAAGGCACTGCCCACCAGCTTACCAGTCACCCTTGACTAGACTCTATCTATGAGGGACATGATAAATTACACTACATCTTCCACCCTACCGTTCCTCTGACCTCTTCTTGTTCCCCCTGCTAAAAACTCAGACCAGGTCCCTCGTAGAGACTGCCAAAGAACCAGCTACCAGCGGAAGCGTCCTCTACCCACTACTGACCAAGGCTTCAGTGCCATACGCATCATCGAGAATGCCATCAACGCCCAACTCCTGAATTCATCTAAAGTAACCACGTCCTGGACATCTCCCAATATGGCTTTTTATTAATTTTTATTAGCATATGATGTCAAACATGATTTTCAAGCATCTTCATTTGAAACACCAATAGGTTAGATATCTTAGGCAGGGGACTACAAGCAAATACCCTTGAAATGTTCAGGATAGCAAATAACAAGCATTTTAAATTTACAAAAAAGAGAAATATATTACGGGCACATATAATGAAATTATACAAGCAAATTTATAAAAATTAAAAAAAGATATACAAATCATATCAGCATACCTATCCCAACTAAACCTAGTCCTTATGAATTCAAATTTCGTGATAGACCACGTTTCCCTAGTCTTAGCTGTGCAAATTCCCTCTTGTAGGTTTGCCTCACTGTGCTGTACTCGGAGGCAACGGAAAAATCTTTGCCCTAACTATACACAGCCTGGCTGATACAATCCACATGAGGGCCAGATGTACGACCATTCCAAATTTCGACTCGCAATTTGGAATGTACAACAGTGTCAGAGACGCTGATTGCGATTCCCAATGGAGTTGCAAAATGCGAGGCTCATGAATATTAACGAGCCACTCACAATTTGCGACCCCATTGGGAACGGCTGGCCCTCCTGGGGATGGTGGCCTGCTGAGCTCAGCAGATCTCCATGTCTGAGACTGCTTGTCAATAAAGAGTGTTTTTTTTTTTAAATGGCGTTGCAGCGAGTGCAAGGTAAATAGTTGTATTTATTGAATTACTTCCCTTACTCCTGTCCGTCGTATGTCCGAGTCCACTACCCCCCACTGTGCCCACCCCCCCTCCACCCCACAGCACTCCCTTGGCAAGCCGCCCCGGATAAAAACAGCCTGCTATCTGGCCCAAGAGCAAAACGATAATAATAAGTATTAAAATCTAGATCATCTACTGTCAATAAATTGTGAAGGCATCCAGCAAATGCAGCCCAACACTACAGCTTGAAATCAGGAAGCTGTAACCTTTCAAATTATGTGGAAAATGCATAAACTTTACTGCGCACCGTGCCCGCCGATAGCCTTATATAAAACTACCAAAGGTACCCTCTAATTGTTTAAAAAAGGAATTTGGAATCCGTAGTGGTATTGCGCGAAAAAGATATAGGAATGTTGGTAGTCTTTTCAACTTGATAATATATCACCTCCCCACAATACTAATAGGTAACTTGTGACAATCCTTTAATTTCTTTATAATGGACTGCAATAGGGGCTCATAATTTAACTCCACTAATTGCCCCACCTGTGAAGAAATCGGAACCCCTAAGTATGCAGCTGACAAACAGGCACCGGGAACTGATCCTACTGGCTGGAAATTAAGAAGAATACGTGTTTTACTAATGTTCAACTTATATCCCGAAAAAGCACCACATTTGTTCGCTTCGACTTGGATCGACTCTAACGCAGCTAAAGTGTTTGAGGAGAAAACTGCCACATCATCAGCATAAGCAGTCATTTTTAATTTGCATACCCCTGATATAACAGGCTGAATATGTGCATTTAAGTATAATAAGTGCAGATAGGGCTCAATATATAATGCAAATAATAAAGGGGAGAGTGGGCACTCATGCCAGCTGCATCGAAATATCTGAAGGAGTAGATATTAGCCCTGCATTAGCCAACTGAGCACTAGGGGTTTATATAGAGCCCGCATCCATTTGCAGAATCGGCCACTTAAACCAATAGCATTTAATGTTGTCCAGAGGCATTCCAATACGACACGATAGAACGCCTTTTAGGTGTCTAAAAAAATCATACCCAAGTTAAGCCCAGATTTCTTTGCAACATCACATGCAACTATTGCGGTATTGATGCTCAAATTGAAGCTCAAATTGAATCTCAAATTGGACAAGACTGAATTGAGTATATGGATCCACAGGCACTCATATGGATTTACCAAATACGATGCTAAAATATCAGATTCAATATTATAGCGGTGCCTTCAGAATGGGGAGATACACCCTACTTCCCCAAACCATCAATGCAAGATTGAAACAAGCAATTTACAAAATTTGAAGCACACGCTCTTCAAGTCAAATTATAGTATGGTACACTGTACAAAAAATATATCACAGCACAGCAGGCTTCCGTATCTTCTCATATGCTTTTTATTTCATCCACTTCTTTTAGCCAACGCATTTCTTCACAATAGGGCAATACTCCTACGACTTTCTCAGGGCTAAAAGTAATACAAATACCAATGCTGTAATGCACACACAGCATACTGTATGAGTACATGAAGTTTGCAATCCCTGTGCAACATTATAAGAATCAAGTGTTGATTGTAACCAGTGAAGTGGTAGACACCTTTACAAAACTCTTGAAATAATTATTTACAATTGAAGGCATATAATTCATGCACTTATTCAGGTAAACAAAAATCAACTGACCACATTATCAAACCAGCTGGTGACAAGCCCCGTGACACACCTAGAAATTCTAGATAAACCAAAGATAAATGATCTATATGTGTTTATAATGTATCGCCGCTCTTCAGAAGTGATTCCTTAAATTAAAACCAATCGTGTGAACGATGCAGTATTCTATCTATGTAGCATTAAATATACACCTCCTTATAAATAGTAAAACAAGGAGGCATGCTGCACCTTAAGTTTCAATAAAATCTAGCACTTTATACCTGTGAGAGCCAGAAAGGACATATGACATATAATAAAGACCACATTTTGGTCAGGATTTGCAATAATGAGAAATATATGTATATCATCATCAATCCACTTTAATCGATTATTTAAAATCATAAAAGTACAAGACAACATTTACATTCATATACAAATACAAATAGAATAAATAACAATATTAAACTCATCGTAAAACCATTCATAAAAATTATTTCATTGCTCTCAAAGCTAAAGTGCATAGAAAAACATGGGCACAGAGGGAGTACCAGGCCATAAAAATCCGTCATTCTATCATATATTGTCAAACGAAAAGTTTCTATTGGCTATGGTTCTACCCCTCAACCTAACTGCGGCCACTAAAAAAGACGCTATGCAAAAAGTTTCCCAGGTATTGGTTAACATTTGTAAATAGAGTAAGGCAGGTTTGACCTGAAGAAAGCCCCTCTTACAAAGTAAGGGAACCAAAAACTTCTTCCGAATCGTGGAGTAATGATTGCAAAACAGTACAAAATGTAGAGTATCTTGAATAGAGTGATTATCACAGGAGCATAATCCTGCATCCTCAGGTTTAGACCAAATCACATAGTCCCCCAGGATCAAATGTATTAAATTAAATCGAAATCTAGTCAGGAGCCAGCGATGAAATGGTTTAGTAACTGTAAGCAGGTAGGGTTCTATTATCAAAGTTGTTTTTATTAGAGAATGAGCCCTTACTAATGGTTTTTGTAACTCATTCGCTTCCCTTTCCATCATCATCATTTTTGTAAAATTACTTTTCACCCATTTCAGATCATCCTTCCTAATGTTTTCTGGGTGATCGTATAGCTCCTGGCGACCCAGTTTAGAGAGCATAGATTTGACATAAACCAACCACTTAATATTACTCACATTATCCAATTTAGCACAATCCCGAAGTATCTCTTGATTGAGGGTTAAATCTGGATTGAGCCACACTCTGAGCCAGCAAAGTAACGGCGCCAAACTCAGAGTGTCCGATAGAAATCCCAATCCCAATTCCTGATGCAAAGAAAAATTAGGGGTAGATTGCGGTACTGAGAGAAGTTTCCGCAGAAAACTATTTTCCGCTACCTGTAATTCTAATTGGGGTTTATATCCCCAAATAGCGGAACCGTATCCTGCTATGGCCAAGCACTTAGAAGAGTATATTTTAATAATGGCCTCCATTGGTCTTGTCCCCAAACGTTTAGCAAAACCTAATACAGCAGAGGTTGATCTAATTACTGCGTTCTTTTTTAATTTTTGCTGTGGGGCCCAAGTACTCTTTTCATCGAAAACTACCCCTAAGTAAGTAAAAGAGGGAACAGAAGACACTAAACCTCCATTACAGTAAAAAGTTCTTGATTTTGTAGCTCTACGGCCTGTCGACAGAACGTGCAATTTACCAATATTTACAATCAGATCCAAGGACAGCATGAACTCTCCAAATGCATCTAAAAGACGCTGTAAACCTACTGCCGTTCTAGCCAGTAGTACAGCGTCATCTGCGTATAGGAGAACTGGAACTAAAGTATCTCCTACTCTCGGAATATCCAAAGTCGCTTTAACCAGGGTTTTGTCCAGGGCATTAATGTATAGGGTGAAAAGCAGGGGTGCCATAATGCACCCCTGTCGAACCCCTCTCCTGGATTTAAAAGGTTTGGAGCACCTACCATCCAGGGACAACCTAATCGAAGCGGTAAGATCGCGATGGAGATCTACTAAAAAATAAACCAAAGGCGGATCCAGACCCATTTCTAACAAAATAGACCATAGTTTCGACCTGTTAACCAGGTCGAAAGCTGAGGTCAGGTCCATAAATGCCAACTTCAGCGTGCCCTCCTTAGCCATAGTATATTTTCCTATTAGCATAAAGAGGTTCAAGCATTGATCCATGGTACCTCGGCCTTTACGGAAACCATATTGTAAATTACTTATAATTTTATTATCGTCAGCCCAATCTGTGATCTTACCTAGTATAACTTTGCCTAGTACTTTAACAACCGAATCAATCAAGGATATGGGTCTGTAGCACCTTGGTTCACTCTGTTGACCCTTTTTAAAGACCGGAATAATTGCTGAATGACACCAAGATGGAGGAGGGCCAATCAAGGCCACAGCGTTAAAGACATTAACCAAAATTTTTGCCCAAAAACTGGGGTTATGCTTATAAATATCTGCTGGGACATGATCTGGGCCTGGTGCTTTATTACTTGATGTATCTTTTATGGCCTTTTCTATATCCTTGACATCAAAAGTAAGAGGAGATAAACCTTGCTGCGAGAAGTCATTAGACACTAGATCACAGGGATCGTTAGAACCATAGATCCCTTCAAAATGGTTCAACCATTGGGCTTCTGTAACATTATTGTCCTGGCAGTTATGATCTACACCTGTGAAAAGGGGAGTATTAACAATGGACCAAAACTTGGCACTATCTTTTAAAATATTAACAGATAAGAGGGCTTCCCAAGTTTCAGCTTTAATTTCTGATTTTCACCTATGGATCGCGAGCTTATAGAGTTTCCTTCGACTCGCTATCAAGGGCCTATCTTGTGGAGAAGTTTTCAATGCTAGAATTAAAGCACGATGTGCTTGCGAGCAAGTTTCATCAAACCATTTTTCTTTCAATTGCACATACCCTTTGGATTTAGTAATCAGATCAGCAGCAATCTGAGAACAGATACCCACAAAAGCTCCCAATGTAACGACCTCCGAATTTAAGGGGTCATTACATAATGTTATGAGATCCCTGGTGTTCGTACATAAGTCATTAAAACATAGAGTAGGTAACACTTTGGTTCACTTAGGCCTCCTGTCTTGATCGCGAGTTACCATGTTGTTAGGACCAAGTGTTTCCCCTCCCATTTCTAATAGCCCACAATTGCAAGCCAATTCCAATACAACAGGATTGTGATCGCTAAAAGGGGAAGATATGGCATTGTAATAAATTACCTTATCAAGCAATTTATGAGACAAAAAAATATAATCAATAATTGTCTCGCTTTTCTTAAATGTATGATAACGATCAGTGAAATTAGCAAAAGAGGGTTCAAAAAGATCTATTTCAGTCAAAAAACTCTCCAGGGCAACACCTCGAGGGGAGTGCTCAAAATGCGGAGTGTCTGAGTTGCTATAAACCAAGTTATCAGATATATGACAAAAATGGTCACATAAATGTGTGTTAAAATCCCCTAAAAGTAATATATGACAAATAGTGGATTGATCTCTCTTATATTCAACTAAAAAGTGATTCAATTTAGTCAAGTGCTGATTAGTTACATTACTATCACTTGAATTATAGAAATTAATCAGTAACAATTTAAGATTATTTGGACGGCTTACTTCTAATACCAATAAGTTGGCCGAATCGACCTCTACTCTTTATAGTGAACCTTTAAGGTTATGGGACAAAAGAAACATCAATCCGCCCTTCGCTCTACCAGCCTTAGATGGACATGCCGGTAGGGAGAAAGATCTATACCCATCTATCCAAAAACCGTCCCCCTTATCCCATGTTTCCTGTAGGGCAATTATATTATATTGTTTTATGGTGTTTAGCCATAGAGGATCGTCTTTCTTTGAATTGAGGCCAGCGATATTCCAGGTAATAATTTTAAAGTTTCGACTGAAATCTTCGCTGCTCTCAACTGGATCTTGGACCATAGGGATCAAGTCTACTCTGGGCACCCCTGACCCCAGTGGTCAATCATACTGATCCATCTGGGTAAGGGGAAGAAAACTATTAGAAATCAACAGCCCTTTAACCCTGGGAATGGGCAATAAAGATGGTTGTTGTACTGGTAATGTTACTGCCTTACTATCCCTACCATTTAATAATCTACTGACACCATCATGGGGGACAAGCCTACCCATTTGGGAACGGTTGATAAGGTCATACGTTCTCCTAGGGGGGGGGATAAAAAAAACCCCAAAGGCACAGCTCTGATATCCCCACTAAAATGATCCGTTACGTTCCAGAGCAATCTGCCGGGTATTTTATAATTATTGAAATTAACTATAATACAGTCCCCAGGAACACATTTGGGGCCATTACCCACCCATCCGTCTCGTCTAGCCATGATGATATTAGCAGAGATCCCAGCAGGGCCAGAAGAATGACCCTCACACCAATGCTTGGTCTTTCGCAGTAGGGCAGCTGTAGGTTCGACATCGTCAGCTGTTAGAGGAGGAACCCCAACCAAAACTACAACCAGAGGAGTAGCCTCTGGTGGTAGATTAATTGTGCATGTATTAGGAGCCAATGTTTTCACCGGCTGCACTACACTCTTTTTACATAAAACATTCCTGCTACCCACAGTACAATCAATACAGTTCTTATCACCAGTCAAAAGAAGGCCATCATCAACTTCTCGGGCATTATGATCTAAATGGCTAACTGCCGTCTCTAGATTTGGATTAACCAGAGATAAAGGGCGATTCCTTTGTGGGGGCGTATCAACAAGATCAACCTTAGGACAGGGATTCAACTCTAAATTTAACCGTCCGCTATTCTGTAGAAGACGTTTTGCATCAGATTTAAATGAGTCAATCATAGAATCCAGGCGATCACATTTTCTCCTCAAGTCCGCGACACATGTGTTCATAGTGTCAATGACATCCTTAGCGACGTTAGTCAATATGGCCTCAAGCCGAGACGAGAAAATCTCCTCCACCAAATTCCGTAGTGCCAATTGTATGTTATCATCCAACCCAGAGACAGTCTTTGCAAGACTTACTTTGGGGCCCCTTTGTTTTTTACTAGTTTTTTTAGCTGAAGCCCGTGTCCCCTGTGACTTATCAACCTGGCATTTGGGCATATTTACCCCCTCAATAGCAGGGACTTCCAATAGTAGATCCCGTTCCCCCATACCAGTTCCAACAATCTCCGGGAGTACAGAGGCACTATTTGGGACATTGATTACAATCACATCAGGATCGAGGGGTATAGAAGGCACTTGAACAGGTAACCGATCTTCAACCTCTCTAGAAGTCATACCCAGTTTCCTTTCGGCAACCTCAATCTCATTTTTCAAAACTCCCACAGCTGTAGTCAAATAGGAGATAATAGAAGTGGATTTGTGGGGTACTTTAGCGTTAGAACCCTCCTGTACCTGATTTCCGGCCAACTTCCTCTTACCCATTTTGCAGATGATAGGGACGTGGCCCAGCCCAGCCTCCTTCTGGCTCCGACGGGCGCAGATGTATATAAATGAATAGAACCCTGTGTGAGGCTTACCTCCTAAAACCGCGCTTGATTTTGGAGGGCAATTCCAAGGTCTTTTCATATAAAAATATAGTAGGATGGCCTCATCATATCCATGCGCTTCCAAGCGTTATACCTAAGTGTAAAGTATAAAGTTAACGCCAATATTTCTAAGCGTTCATGGTGTTCTTAAAAAAAGGCCATAAATGAAAAGGCAATTAGACGCCTACCCAAGGTATAGGGTTATAAGTCTTGTTAAGTATGTTTAAAGTACTCAAGCCGCGTTGTTCTATATTTAGGTCCCAGAAAGGGGTTAGCTATGGATATGAAAATTAGTACTATCATTAGTAAAAACGGAATGTCTATGCCCGTACGTACTAGTGTACAGATCCCAAATAGACTTTGCAGCAGCCTTACCTGATTCGAAGCGGCCGCTATCGAGCTGGTTGCTACGTTACCTGATTACAGGTAAAGCAAATGGCAGCTCACTTTAACAAGAAATAAACAAAAGCAAGAAAGGACTACCCAATCGTGTGTTTTAGATCAGCACCATCTTAAAGGGATCAACCGCTCATAGGTAATGTTCAATGCAATCACAAAATGATATTTATTATTAACCCCTTCGATGCTGCGCAGATTCCGCCGCTGTGCTGACGGAATCTTGCGCGGGCGTGGTCATGACGGAATGGTTCCGTCATGAGCACAGCTCAACCGTGGGTCATGACGGAACCATTCCGTCATGAGCACCGAAGGGGTTAATATAATATGCCAACATAGATAACTACAAATACATTGCACTGTAACCCGATTACACGTAAAACAAATACCGGCTCTTGGTTCATTTAAACTGGGTGTTTCCTGGTGGAAAGGGAGGTGTGAATTTTAGGTAACGTATACAAGCAAGGATATCTTGGCCGGTCCACCTTGAGATACATATACTCGCCATCAAATCAGAGCAATCCCCTATGGGGAAATGGTGAGAGCCAGATAAAATTGCAGTGAGGAGTCTCACTTTTTAACCTGTAAACATGATATGGAGAGACGTTTTGCCCAAAGGGAGTAACCCAGATATGATGTACGGAAGGCCAAAGGAAGAGCTTTGCAAATCAAACGTATAACTACATTAAAACCTACTACTGATGAACAACAATCCCCTAATTCTATCAGAATGATTACAGACTACACACATTTATGCACTGCCTTGCACAAGAGCCTTAATAAACACTGGCATATCCTGCAAGCAGATAGGACACTGAAGGGGTTTATTACTAATAAGCTGCAAGTTACCTACAACAGGGGTAAAATGTTGGGCTCTGTTTTAAGTCCTAGTTATCCAGTTGAAGTACAGCAAGAGCAATGGTTAACACAATTGTCTAAAGGGTTTTCTAAATGTGGCCACTGCGGGATGTGCAGGTGGGCACAGGATAAAACAAAACAATTTGGCACTGTTTCAAAAAAGATGTATGCGATCCTTACTAATATCAATTGCAACACCAAATTTGTTATCTATGTTATTGCATGTAAATGTGAGAAGATTTACGTGGGTAGCACGATAAGGTCATTAAGTGTTCATATCAGTAAGCACATGAGGGCCATTAAACAAAATGGTGTTAGGTATCCGATTGCTGAGCATGTATATAACTGTGAAAAACAAGGATCTAACAAAACCTTTGCATTTTATGGTATTAAACAAGTTCTGAGAGACCCATGTGGAGGTAACAGAGAGCTCAAACTATGCAGACATGAAGTAAAATGGATTATGCACCTTAAGGCAGTGGAAAACGGCCTTAATTTTGATCATGAGTTGCAATACTTTTTGGGTGACTGATTCGGGATATCCATTAGACTACTACTTTTCTGATTG
Source organism: Triturus cristatus (assembly GCF_964204655.1). NCBI lineage: Eukaryota > Metazoa > Chordata > Amphibia > Caudata > Salamandridae > Triturus > Triturus cristatus. The sequence goes on from NC_140590.1 coordinate 1,580,252,773, forward strand.
GGACAATACTGTGATTTTTTTGATGACTTGGATCAAGATTTTCACACAATATGACCTTCATGCTATTAGGATTCAGGGTTTTTTCTGATATCTGTGGACTTTCTGATTAGAAGGTAATTACTGGACGACACTATCAGGGAAAATTAGATTTTTGATTTTTTGATTATTTTTTTTCTGGTTTATGTTCCCCCTTATTTGATGGATTTATATTGAATTATATCATTAGAGGTCTTCACCAGGTTGACCTTCATTTATTCATTTCCGAATGCAACAGGTTTTACGATGGTGGGCATTTGGAATAACAGCACATCAATGATGGTACTTTTTTCTTGATGTGTACTTTTCCAAGATGGTTCCCTTACACATTAAGCCCTACCTTGGTTTTGGTAACTGCTGCTATAATGTTATGGTAGTATTACACCTCTGTTAATTTATACTGATTATGCGATCATGAATAGTTGTATACTAGGCTTCCTTTGGGTTTTGTCATGATGCTAATGAGGAGGGCATAAAAATGATTATGCATAATATTTTTTTTAAAAGCATACCACTCTTAAAAGATGGCGCTACTAGTAATAATATTCGTGACGAGTTTTATCTCGCCTTTGACTATCTGTGCTACCAGTTTGCCCCGTGTATTTATGAGGGCATATTATATTACTATGAATAATGGTTTCTTGATAACATTAATCATGAGCGATTTACCTCCTTAAGATGGCGCTCACTCTGATCATATGTGTGGCGAGTCCTATCTCGCTCAGGTCATCACTCTGTTTAAATTAACCGAGAGGCGGTATTCGCTTTACTTGTAATCGTGTTATAGTGCAAAGTATTAGTAGTTATCTATGTTGGCATATTATATCAATAATAAATAATAGTTTGTGATCGCATTGAACATTACCTATGAGCGGTTAACCCCTTTCAGGTGGCGCTCATCTAAAACACACGATTGGGTAGTCCTTTCTCGCTTTTGTTTATTTCTTGTTAAAGCGAGCTGAGAGGTGGCGTTCGCATTACCTGTAATCGGGTAACGGAACAACGTGTTCGATAGCAGTCGCTTTGAATCAGGTAAGGCTGCTGTAAAGTCGATTCGGGATCTGTACACTAGTACGGGCATAGGCATTCCGCTTTACTTATGATAGTACTCGATTTCATATCCATAGGTAACCCCTTTCTGGCACCTAAATATAGAACAAAGCGGCTTGAGTACTTTAAACTTAACAAGACTTACAACCCTATACCTTGGGTAAGTGTCTAAATGCCTTTTCTTTTATAGCCTTTTTTTAAAATACACCATGAACTCTTAGATATATTGGCGTTAACTTTATACTTTACACTTGAGTATAACGCTTGGAAGCCCATGGATAAATGAGGACACCCCACTATATTTTTTATATAAAAAGACCTTAGAATTGACCTCCAAAATCGAGCACGATTTTAGGAGGTAAGCCCACACAGGGTTCTATTCATTTATATACATATATTTCTCATTATTGCAAATCCTGACCAAAATGTGGTCCTTGTTATATTTCATATGCCCTTTCTGGCTCTCACAGGTACAAAGTGCTGGATTATATTGAAACTTAAGGTACAGCATGCCTCCCTGTTTTACCGTTTATAAGGAGGTGTATATTGAATGCTACATAGATAGAATACTGCATCGTTCACAAGATTGGTTTTAATTTAAAGAATCACTTCTGAATAGGGGCGACACATTATAGACACATATAGATAATTTATCTTTGGTTTAGCTAGAATTTCTAGGTGTGTCACGAGGCTCGTCACGTCACCAGCTGCTTTGATAATATGGTGAGTTGTTTTTTGTTTACCTGAATAAGTGCATGCATAATAGGCATTTGATTGTAAAAAAATATTTCAAGAGTTTTGTAAAGGTGTCTACCACATCACTGGTTACTATCAACACTTGATTCTTTTAATGTTGCACAGGGATTGCAAACTTCATGTACTCAAACTGTATACCGTGTGTGCATTACAACATTGGTATTTGTATTACTTTTAGCCCTGGGGAAGTCATAGGGGTATTGCCCCATTGCGACGAAACGTGTTGGTTAAAAGAAGTGGATGGAATAAAAAGCATATGAGAAGATGCAGAAGGCTTCTGTGCTGTGATATATTTTTTTGTACAGTGTATCATACTATAATTTGACTTGAGGAGCGTGTGCTTTGAATTTTGTAAACTCAACTCGGACAAGATCGAAGTACTGATCCTGGGACCCAACACCTCAGCTTGGGATGACTCCCGGTGGCCCGTCGCACTGGGAACCCCCCACTCCACCACGGACCATGCACGTAACCTTGGCTTCATACTGGATGTCTCGCTCACAGTGAACCGCCAGATCAGTGCCGTAGCCTCATCTTGCTTCCTCACACTATACCTGCTTTGAAAGACATTCAGATGGATCCCCACAGATTCCAAAATCACCAATGCACTCATCACCAGCAGCTTCGACTTCGACAATGCACTCTATGCCGGCATCACCCAGAAACTCCTCAGGAAATTATAGAACGTTCAAAACGCAGCAGCCAGACTGGTTCTCAACACCCTCCATCACAGCCACATCACCAAACACCTTTAAGAACTCCACTGGCTTCCATTCAACAAAAGAATCACCTTCAAGCTCCTTACATATGCCTATAAAGCCCTCCACGATGCAGGACCAGCATATCTGACCCACCGCCTCTCATTCCAAGTACCCGCCAGACACCATTGCTCCACCCAACTGACCGTGGCCACCGTCCCACGGATCCACATGACCGAAACTGGAAGAGGAGCCTTCTCCTACCTCGCTGCCAAGACCCTGCCTCTCCACCTCAGGCAATCCCCATCGCTAACCAAATTCAGGAAGGCTCTCAAGACCTGTCTCTTTGACTTAACCCCAGTGCCCAGATTGATCAGCAGCCCCCCCCCTCATTAGCGCCTTCAGACCCTTACAGGAGAGTAGCCGCACTATACAAATCCCTGATTGATTCTTTGATTGATTTAACCTCTCACATCAGGTACTTTGAATGCGTCAGTAGGTATACCGCAAGACAATTCTAGTAATTTATTTGTTGGATGCAGCTATGCTTTTTACAATGACATGTATTGGGGCATTATTGTTTTGACCTAAACTATCTGATGACAGTTATAGTGCAAGATATTCATTCAGTATGAAAATAATTCTGAATGGGAACTTGCCCCGTGCTTTAAAAATGAGAAGACCACTCAGATAAGTTTGCCCTCTGTCCCTAGTACTTTTTAATCTCTGTATTAAACTCTTGGCCCAACAATTAGGATGGTGAAGGTAGTTATGCATTTGTTGTAAGGGATACCAAGTAAAAACTTTTCAGTATGGAGATGATCTCAGATCCAAATAGGCTAATCGTATGGTTGAAAGGGATCTAGATGAAGTTGGTGAACTGTCATATAAGCTGTTCATAAATCTAAGCCAGAGTTTATGACATTGGACTACACATTCATATCCATTTACTTTCCAAAGGAGATGAGTTATCTAGGAACAGTCATTAAAACAGGCCTTTCAAAACCTCTGTATGATAATCTTGATAATCTTGATAAATTTAATAGGAAAGTCAATATTCTTTCAAAAACATGACAGAATCCTCGATCTAGAAGGTAAATATGTTGATTCCTTTGAGTTTTTCTAATATTTATTTTGTGTTTCTCTACTGCTGCCTGGGATGAGGGTAAAAGTCTACTCAACTACAAATAAACCCTGGAGATAAGAGTACCTTTGGCAAGATTGTCTGACTCGTAATACTCTAAGGAGCACATGTATCAAATTCCCCATTTGCAATTACCAAATAGCGATTTTTAAGGAATAGTTATTTGGTAATCGCAAATGCCTATGCAGGTAGGAATCGCAATAAATTTGGCGATTCCTTAACATTAGGTAATAGCGATTCGGTAATTGCAAATTGCTATCAGCTAATGTGACTCCATTAATTCCTATGAGCCTGCAGGCCCATAGGAATGAATGGTAATGCATTCACAACTTGCGATTACCAAATTGGTAATCGCAAATTGCGAGTACAAATCCAAGGGTTCCCGCACCTCCCGAAAAAAGTATGTTTGCTCATGTGTAGCATACACGCTAAATGGCACTTTTAAAAATGCATTTTTTGTGGATTTTTCAAAGCATGCACAAATTACCATCAACTTGAAGTTTCCTAAATTCACATTCCCATCTAGGAAAGGCTACATGCATCACCTTTTGGGAATTTTTCCCTGAATGCATTTGCAATTTAGGGAATCACAATAAATTTCAATTCCCTAAATTGCAAATGGAAAAAGGCACATGCATCAGAAAAAGGCCTTTTTCCATTCGCAAACAAGCCGATTCTGCAAAGCTTGATGAATGTACCCCTAAATCTATATGAGCCTAGCTCTCTAAAGAGATTAGTGAGAGACACCTACCTCTTTTCCTTGATGTCCATTTTTTTTATAGGCAAGGGGTGGGGACTGCCCAGAATGGACATGCAAATGCCCCCACCCTACCCCCCAAAGAAGGCAAAAGACTTACTGCCCCCCAGGAGGCAGATGGGGGCAATACCCCCTTATCTACCCACCCCAGGGGGGCAGAAAGCCCACTAGGCACCAGGGATTTTTTTCTTCAAAGTTTGGGGTGGGGGCTGCCCAGAATGGGCATCACAATGCTTCCACCACCCCCCAAAAAAATGCCACAGTCTTTATGCCCCCCCCGGGAGGCCGATGGAGGCAGTAGCCCACAAGGCTCCAGGGATTTTTTATATATACATAGGGTGGGGGTCGCCCAAAATGGACATGCTAATGCCCCCACCCCAAAAAAGATTGATAGAGGCAAAAGCCCCAACCTGCCTCCCAGGGGGGCAGAAAGCCCAATAGGCATCAGGGATTTTTTTTTCAATTCCGGGGTGTGGGCTGCCCAAAATGGGCATGCCAATGCCCCCACCACCTGAAACAAATGCCTCAGTCTGTCTACCCCCCAGGAGACAGATGGGGTCAGTAGCCCCTGATCTGCGCCCACTAGGTGCTAGCGATTATGCTGGCTTTTTTAAGGCGTGGGGGCTGCCCAGAATGAGCATACCAATGCCCCCATCCCCAATCAAATAGTCACAGTCTTTCTGCCCCCCTTAGGGGCATATCGGGGAAACCACCCACCCCCCAATACCTCCCAGGGCGGCAGAAAGCCCACTAGGCACGGACTTGTTTTTAGGCACTTTTTGTAAGCTAAATTTGAGGTTTGAAGGGGATTATGGGTTGGGAAACGTTGGGGGATCCACACAAGCCATACCTCACTAGACTCCCCAGGGTATCTAGTTTTCAGGAATGTGTGGGTTTGGTAGGTTTCCCTAGAGGGCCACAAGCCCGGGACCAAAAACCCAGGTGCCCCCCTGCAAAACCAGGTCGTTTTATGATAGGTAATTTTCAAGTCTCCACAATACGTTTTGGACTTTTGCCTGTCACGGGTACTTGACCCACCCACACGAGTAAGGTACCATTTTTATCGGGAGAACTGGGGAAATGCTGGGTAGTAGGGAATTTGTGTCAGCCCGGTGATTCTACAAATTTCCTACACAAAAATTTGAGACAAATTTGATTTTTTCATCAAAATTTGAGGTTCGTAGTGGATTCTGGGGAGGGAAACATTGGGGGATCCATGCAAGCCATACCTCCCTGGACTCCTCGAGTCACTAGTTTTCAGAAATGTGTGGGTTTGGTAGGTTCCCCTTGATGGACGCCAAGCCCGGGGCCAAAAACTCATGTGATTCTCCATGCAAAACCTGGTTGTTTGTGATAGGTAATTTTGATGTCTCATCAATATGTTTTGGGCCCTTGCCTGTCGTGGATACTTGACCCACCCACATAAGTGTGATATCATTTTTATCGGGAGACCTGGGGAAAGGCTGGCTGGTAAGAAATTTGTGTCAGCCCGGTGATCCTACAACTTTCCCACACAGAAATTTGAGAAAAATTAGATTGTTTCACCAGAATTTGAGGTTGCAGGGAAACGTTGGGGGATCCACGCAAGCCATACCTCCATGGACTTCCCTGGGTCTTTAGTTTTCAAAAATGTGTGGGTTTGGTAGGTTTCCCTAGATGCCCACCAAGCCCGGGGCCAAAAACTCATGTGACCCCCCCTTGCAAAAACAGATCATCTTATGATAGGTAATTTTCAAGTCTCAACAATGTGTTTTGGGTCATTGCCTGTCGCAGGTACTTGACCCACCCACACGAGTGAGGTACAATGTTTATCGGAAGACCTGGGGGAATACTGAGTGGTAGGAAATTTGTGTCAGCCCGCTAATCCCACAACTTTCCCACAAAGAAATTTGAGAAAAATCTTTTTTTTTCAGCAAAATTTGAAGTTTGCAGAGGCGTCTGGGTTGGGAAACATTGGGGGATCCATGCAAGCCATACCTCCCTGGACTCCCCGAGTCACTAGTTTTCAGAAATGTGTGGGTTTGGTAGGTTTCCCTAAATGGCCGCCAAGCCCGGGGTCAGACTCCCCTTGCAAAACCAGGTTGTTTTGTGATGGGTAATTTTGATGTCTCCGCAATAGGTTTTGGCCCTTGCCTGCTGTGGGTACTTGACCGACCCACATGAGTGAGGTACCAATTTTATCAAGAGACCTGGGGGAACACCGGGTGGTAGGAAATTTGTGTCAGCCCAGTGATCCTACAACTTTCCCACACAGAAATTTGAGAAAAATTTGATTTTTTCATCAAAATTTGAGGTTTGCAGGGGATCCTGGTTAGGGAAACATTAGGGATCCCACGCAAGCCATACCTCGCTGGACTCCCTCAGTTGTCTAGTTTTCAGAAATGTGTGGGTTTGGTAGGTTTCCCAAGATGGCCGCCGAGCCCGGGGCCAGAAACCCTGGTGTCCCTCCTTGCAAAGCCGGGTTGTTTTGTGATAGGTCATTTTGATGTCTCCTCAATACGTTTTGGGCCCTTGCCTGTCGCGGGTACTTGACCCACCCACACGAGTGAGGTACCATTTTTATCAGGAACCTCGTGGAACGCTGGGTGGTAGGAAATTTGTTTCAGCCCGGTGATCCCACAACTTTCCCACACAGAAATTTGAGAAAAAAGTAATTTTTTCAGCTAAATTTGAGGTTTGCAGGGGATTCTGGGTAGGAAAGGTTTAGGGGCCCCATGCAAGCCATACCTCGCTGGACTTCCCTGGGTGTTTAGGCTTCAGAACTGTGTGGGTTTGGTAGATTTCCCAAGATGGCCACCGAGCCCGGGGCCAAAAACCCAGGTGACCCCCCTTGCAAAACAAGGTTGTTTTGTGATAGGTAATTTTTATGTCTCCGCAATAAGTTTTGGCCCTTGCCTGCTGTGGGTACTTGACCGACCCACATGAGTGAGGTACCATTTTTATCGAGAGACCTGGGGGAACACTGAGTGGTAGGAAATTTTTGTCAGCCTGGTGATCCTACTACTTTCCCACACAGAAATTTGAGAAAAATTAGATTTTTTCATCAACATTTGAGGTGTGCAGGGGTTTCTGGGTAGGGAAACATTGGGGTATCCATGCAAGCCATACCTCCCTGGACTCCCCGAGTCACTAGTTTTCATAAATGTGTGGCTTTGGTAGGTTTCCCTAAATGGCCGCCAAGCCCGGGGCTAAAAACGAATGTGACTCCCCTTGCAAAACCAGGTTGTTTTGTGATAGGTAATTTTGATGTCTCCTCAATATGTTTTGGGCCCTTGCCTGTCCCGCATACTTGACCCACCCATGCGAGTGAGGTACCATTTTTATCAGGAGACCTGGGGGAACGCTGAATGTATTCCATAACTTTCCCACACAGAAATTTGAGAAAAAAGTGATTTTTTTTCAGCTAAATTTGAGGTTTGCAGGGAACTCTGGGTAGGAAAACTTTGGGGATCCCACGCAAGCCATACTTCGCTGGACTCCCTCAGTTGTCTAGTTTTCAGAAATGTGTGGGTTTGGTAGGTTTCTCAAGATGGCCGCCGAGCCCAGGGCCAAAAACCCTGGTGTCACTCCTTGCAAAACCGGGTTGTTTTGTGATAGGTCATTTTGATGTCTCCTCAATACGTTTTGGGCCCTTGCCTGTCGCGAGTACTTGACCCACCCACACGAGTGAGGTGCCATTTTTATCAGGAGACCTCGTGGAATGCTGGGTGGTAGGAAATTTGTTTCAGCCCGGTGATCCCACAACTTTCCCACACAGAAATTTGAGAAAAAAGTACTATTTTCAGCTAAATTTGAGGTTTGCAGGGGATTCTGGGTAGGAAAAGTTTAGGGGCCCCACGCACGCCATACCTCGCTGGACTTCCCTGGGTGTTTAGTCTTCAGAACTGTGTGGGTGTGGTAGATTTCCCAAGATGGCTGCCGAGCCCGAGGCCATAAACCCAGGTGACCCCCCTTGCAAAACAAGGTTGTTTTGTGATAGGTAATTTTGATGTCTCTGCAATAAGTTTTGGCCCTTGCTTGCTGTGGGTACTTGACCGACCCACATGAGTGAGGTACCATTTTTATCGAGAGACCTCGTGGAATGCTGGGTGGTAGGAAATTTGTTTCAGCCCGGTGATCCCACAACTTTCCCACACAGAAATTTGAGAAAAAAGTATTTTTTTCAGCTAAATTTGAGGTTTGCAGGGGATTCTGGGTAGGAAAAGTTTAGGGGCCCCATGCAAGCCATACCTCGCTGGACTTCCCTGGGTGTTTAGTCTTCAGAACTGTGTGGGTTTGGTTAATTTCCCAAGATGGCTGCCGAGCCCGGGGCCATAAACCCAGGTGACCCGCCCTTGCAAAACAAGGTTGTTTTGTGATAGGTAATTTTGATGTCTCTTCAATATGTTTTGGGCCCTTGCCTTTCGCGGGTACTTGACCAACACACGTGACTGAGGTACCATTTTTATCGGGAGACCTGGGGAAACGCTGGGTGGTAGGAAATTTGTGGATCTACGCAGTTTCCAGTACTTCCATCACAGAAATGCGTTTTATTTTTACAAAGTTTGAGGTTTGCATGGGATTTTGGGTAACAGAACCTAAAGAGAGCTAGACAAGTCACCCCATCCTGGATTCCCCTGGGTGTCTAGTTTTCAAAAATGTATAGGTTTGCGAGGTTTCCCTAGGTGCCGGCAGAGCTAGGGTTCCAAATCTACAGCTAGGCTCTTTGCAAAAAAAAAGGGTCAGTTTTCACTGTTGTAATGAATGTGCTTTTCACTAAAAGGACACACCCAAACCCTGCACTCCCACTTTGAAGGCAAATATATCACTGCACCTTTAAATAATATACATTTTGAGCAGCACCCCCTAAAGATGAGGAAAAGGACTTGGCACTCCCTTTAGGCGAGGCAAGAAAACAAATTCAGGTGCATTTAACACAAGTTTATTACTGCAATGTTTAAAACGGTAGGCCAAATATATTAGTAAATGCAGACTCCCAAGTGCCAATTAACTACAATAAACAATTAGAATAAAATGCAGTATATGTACAAATAGCAAAGAGTAGGAAATATATACATATAAATGGTTAAGAACACCTCAACGACTGAAGTTGCATCATCCTTGCCAACTCAAGCTGGGGAAGTCCTTCAACAGCCCAGGAAGAAGTTCAGTCAGGACTCAAATTCCGTCGCCTCCACAGCAATACGTCTATTCTGTGGTGAACTTCCATCTGGCCCCCGCAGGTGACCAGCTTTAATACTATTACTCAACATGAGGCGGGGCTTCTAGAAAACCTCGCCCCCTTCTCATTAGAAAAAAACGAGCTGGCTGTACCCATCTGCGTCAAGGCCAAGACGGAGGCTGGCCAAGCTCCCGTGTTTTGATTCAGAGGCAGAGTTGTACATTCAACAGACACTTCCCACAACATATTCATGTTCATTGTGGTCAGTGAAGTGAAGAGCAGAAACCTGCCCTCCCCACTTTGCAGCTACGTGCGAGCAGCAAGGCAAAGCCAGACATGAGGCCATGTCAAAGCCAATAGTCAAAGTCAGAAAACATGATGACATGAGGCCATGTCAAAGCCAATAGTTAAAGTCAGAAAACAAGATGACATGAGGCCATGTCAAAGCCAATAGTAAGAGCTCATAATTCTCACCAATGTACAACACAATGCACATGTGTGCATTACTGCCCACAACACTGCACTTCGAAACCAAAGAGTACATTCCACAACTCTCTCTCCCTCTCACGCTTTCAAATGCACATCCCACACCTTCTATTCGTGGCAAGACTACTCTACTCTGTGACAGCTCCCATTGAAAGACAGCAAGATTACAAGAAAGAAGAGAAGCAGACATATGCAGGACCGCCTCGTATCCAGGCTAGGGTAAAATAACACACTAAAGTCAGGTAAAATGATGGTAGTTGGAGGTCATTATAGGGTGCCAAACGAAAAGAGCGCCTCTTTCAATACAACTGTGAAAATATGGTATGTCCACGTTGTGTTTCTGGCCGTTTCCTGCTGTGGGCACTAGGCCTACCCACACACGTGAGGTACCATTTTTCTTGGAAGACTTTGGGGAATACGGGGTGGGTGAAATCGCGTGGATCTACGCAGATTCAAGAACTTTCCACCACAGAAATGTGAGGGAAATGTGGTTTTTTTACAAAGTTTGCAAGGGATTCTGGGTAACAGAACCTGGTGAGAGCCAGAGAAGTCACCCCATCCTGTATTCCCTGGGTGTCTACATTAAAATTTTTTATAGGTTTGCTAGGTTTCCCTAGGTGCCAGCCGAGGTAGGTTTCAAAATCTTCAGCCTGCCACTTTGCAAAAAAAGGGTCCATTTTCACTGTGAAAATGTAGTGTGTCCTTGTTGTGTTTTGGGCCATTTCCTGTTGCGGGCACTACTCCTACCCACACAAGGAAGGTACCATTTTTCTTGGAAGACTTTGGGGAATACGGGGTGGGTGAAATCTTGTGGATCCACGTAGATTCAAGAACTTTCTACCACAGAAATGTGAGGAAAATTAATTTATTTTACAATGTTTGCAAGGGCTTCTGGGTAATAGGACCTGGTGAGACCAGACAAGTCACCCCATCCTGGATTCCCCTGGGTTACTAGCTTTAAAAAATGTATAGGTTTGCTAGGTTTCACTGGGTGTCGGCAGAGATAGGCTTCAAAATCTACAGCTCGGCACTTTGCAAAAAAAAGGTCAGTTTTCACTGTGAAAATGTGGTGCGGCCACATTGCGTTTTGGGCCATTTCCTGTCCCGGTCTCTAGGCCTACCCACACAAGTGAGGTACAATTTTTCTCAGAAGACTTTGGGAAATGTGTGGAGGGTGGAATTTTGTGGATCCACGCAGATTACCGAACATTCCACCACAGAAATGTGAGGAAAATGTGGTTTTTTTACTAAGCTTGAGGATTGCAAGGGATTCTGGGTAACAGAACCTAGTGAAAGCCAGACAAGTCACCGCATCCTGTATTTCCTGGGTGTCTACTTTTCAAAAATGTATAGGTTTGCTAGGTTTCTCTTGGTGCCGGCCAAGCTAGGGTTCAAAAGCTACAACTAGGCAGTTTGCAAAAAAAAGGGTCAGTTTTCACTGTGAAAATGTGGTGTGTCCATGTTGTGTTTGGGCCGTTTCCTGTTGCGGGCACTAGGCCTACCCACACAAGTGAGGTACCATTGATCTTGGAAGACTTTGGGGAATGCGGGGGGGGTGAAATCTTGTGGATCCATGCAGATTCTAGAACTTTCCACCACAGAAATGTGAGGAAAATGTGTATTTTTATACAAAGTTTGAGGTTTGCAAGGGATTCTGGGCAACTGAACCTGGTGAGAGCCAGACAAGTCACCCCACCCTGTGTTCCCTGGGTGTCTACTTTTCAAAAATGTATAGGTTTGTTAGGTTTACCTTGGTGTCGGCAGAGCTAGGGTTCAAAATCTACAGCTAGGCACTTTGCAGAAAAAGGGTCTGTTTTCACGTGAAAATGTGGTGTGTCCTTGTTGTGTTTTGGGCCTTTTCCTGTCGCAGGCACCAGGCCTACCCACACAAGTAAGGTACCATATTTCTTGGAAGACTTTGGGGAATGTGTGGAGGGTGGAATTTTGTGGATCCACGCAGATTACCGAACATTCCACCACAGAAATGTGAGGAAAATGTGTGTTTTTAACTAAGTTTGAGGTTTGCAAGGGATTCTGGGTAACAGAACCTGGTGAGCGCCAGACAAGTCACCCCATCCTGGATTCCTTTGGGTGTCTAGTTTTCAAAAATCTATAGGTTTGCTAGGTTTCCCTAAGTGCCGGGAGAGCTAGGGTTCAAAATCTACACCTAGGCACTTTTGCAAAACAAAGGTTCTTTTTCACTGTTAAAATGTGGTGTGTCCCCTTTGCGTTTTGGCCCGTTTCGTGTCGTGGGCACTAGGCCTACCCACACAACTGAGGTACCATTCTTCTTGGAAGCCTTTAGGGAATGCGGGATGGTTGGAATTTAGTGGATCTATTCTGATTCCAGAACTTTGCACCACAGAAATGTGAGGAAAACTTAGTTTTATGACAAAGTTTGAGGTTTGCAAGGGGTTCTGGGTAACAGAACCTGATGAGAGCTAGACAAGTCACCCTATCCTGGATCCCCCTGGGTGTCTAGTTTTCAGAAATGTATAGGTTTGCTAGGTTTACCTTGATGCCAGCAGAGCTAGGGTTCAAAACCTACAGCTAGGCACTTTGCAAAAAAAGGATCAGTTTGACCTATTGCATTTCTGCCTTCCAAATGTAAGACAATGTGTAAAAAATAAGTCACTTTGAAAAATGTCCTATAATTCACATGCTGGTATGGGTACCCACAATTTTTACAGATGTGCAAATAGCTACTGTTTCTAAACTCTATATTTTGTTCCCATTTCAGAAATCCATAGGTGTCTTTCATACCGATTTTTCCCTGTTTATATTTTCCCAAATGAATTGCAACGTTGGCAAAATTGGCTGTTTTTTTATTCAGTGTCAATTTTTCTATTTTTAACTGTTAGTTTCTATAAGAAAACCTTGAAGGATCAACACAAATGAATCCTTGCTGAATTTAGAATGTTGTCTACCTTTCAGAAATGTATAGATTTCCAGGATCCATCATTGCTTTCATACCCATTTTTACCATTAACTGGAAGGAGGTTGAAAGCACAAGAAATAGCAAAAATAGGCTATTTCCCAGGTAAATGGCAAAACTGTGCAAAAATGTTGGTTTTCTGACAAAAGTCTGTCAGTCCCTGAAAGCTGGGAAGATGGTGATCTCAGCACCACAAACCCTTTGTTGATACTATTTCCAGTGATAAAACTCAGACGCTTTCATCTGCAGCCCTTTTTTCCCATTTTTCCCTCCCCCAAAAATGTTTTGCTGTATTTTGGCTAATTTCTGGGTCCCCTCCAAGGGAATCAACAAACCCTGGGTACCTTTAAAATTCCCATGGTGTTGGAAGGAAAGGACGCAAATTTGGCATGGATACCTTATGTTACAGAGGCCTAAACGCAAACTACCCCAAATAGCCGAAAAAAGGCTTAGCACGGGTGGGGGGGAAGCCTAGCAGCGAAGGGGTTAAAATGTCTCACAAAGAGTCACTATAAGCCAGATGTAAAAAGATGTTTAGCAGTAGCTTACCCTCCGGTTCAGTAAAAAAAATAGGGGTTGCAGGTGGAAAAGCTACATAAGTACAAAATCCATTTTGCTATTTGGAAAAGGTTTTCTAAATGACAAAATGGGTTTAGAAGTCATTACCAGACAGCAATTTGGAATGGCATGTATGGGGCGTCCCTTCCAAATTGTGATTTGGTAAGCTATGTAAGGTTTGCAAATGTAATTCTGGTTCAGTTTCCCAAGTTGGGTTGGTAGCAGAGGGGGTGGATCGCCCTTGTGGGCCCCTCAGGTGATCAGGGTGGCCACTGCCAATTCTCACTAACGTTTTCAAAATGTAAGAAACTTTTTTTTAAACCAGCCCCATTGCTTTTAATGAAATTGGAATTCTTTAAAAAACGTTTTTGCATTTTGAAATGCAATAACAGAGATGGTGGTCTGCTGTCCCTTGCAGGCCACTAGCCTTGTCATTGCAGCTAATCACAGGGGCCTGAAAACTGCAACCTACCTAATGAATATCAATGAGGCAGGTCGTTCTGTGACCCCCTCCCCCATGATTCCTTATTTTATGAACTGATCCATTGGTACATATGATAGTTCACAAAATATAATACTGGTCATAAAAGTTGTTGTGCAATCTGTAAAGGCTTTTTTGCAACTGCGATGTAAGAAATCTGGCAAAATCTGCCTATGTACATGTCTCTATTTTATCTTTTATCATATGTGATTCACATTATAGTTTCTAATGAGGTATGACTACCAAAACACGTCTCTGCTGTGTCAAAGGTTTGCTGTCTGCTTTCAAATACCCTGTATTGAATCTTGAGTGTCCCACATCTTATTCCAGAAATTAGTTTCTTTCCCACTTAAGAGAAATTCACATTAGGAGATATATAACTTATACAGTGGAAGAATTAACTGTCTAAGCAAAAAAGTGAACTTCTCCCTGACCCTTAGCACCAAAAGGATTATTATGAGTAAGTTTGACTCATACTTACAAAAAGTGTTACCCACTTTCAACACACAGGCTTTCCAGGGTGGCTATTATACCTGCTGCTCAGCTAGTATGAGTTGACTGTGTGGAATGTTGGTGTGGATGGTGATGTGGTGGAATGTTGGGGTGCCTGGTTGGTGCTGGAGTGTCAGCTGGAGTAAGGCCTGACCTGTAGGGAGTCTGCTCCTGGTGGAGTTTACAACAGGGCTTACAAAAATGCTTATCACAAAAGCTATCCTGAGATCTAAGCTAAAAACATATGAACTGGAGGAGGAGCCTAGCGCGCAACCAAGATGGCCGCGTAGGCTTGCGGCTCCCGAGGGCCTCCGCAACCTCCCACGTCTATCCTGTCATAATCCTGTTTTTTTAGACGGGCTTTTGTCTATGATCTTGCGCTAAGGTGCCACTCGTTTTCCAAATCGAAATTGGACTCCGGGAACCGGACTGGTGGCGATCTGAAGTTTGCGGCCTTCTCCGGCCTTGGTCCCGAACTCGAGTTGGTGAGGTGCCCGGGTGCGAAGTGAACAACAGCAGCATGCCAGTCTGGGCCTGCCCCGGACCCCGTGCTTTCACTTTCGGTTTTGAGTTGATCTGCGGAAAGTGACGTCGGGACTTTGAGTGAGCAGTGCCGAGGACGGAGTGCAGAGCCTGACTCTCGAACTGTAAACGGGCCTATTTCAGTTGGTGGCCCAGATCTCCTGCACTTGTCGCCTGCCTTCCTCCGGGTGCTGGAGGGTGCTGACCGTGGTGGTCGCTGATGATGGCGGCGAGAGTGGACGGCGACAAGCTGAAACCCAAGTCTACCCGGAGGGGAGCTTATTCCCAGGCCAACAACATGGACCGCTATGCGCAGCCAAAGGGATCCCCTAGTGGATCACATAAATCACCTGAGCCGCCCAAGGAGGCCTCGGGCGCATCATCCGAATTGACTCTGCTGGATGTCATGGGGGCATTGAGGAGATGAAGGCGAATGTGAACCAGCAATTTGATACCTTGGCTAATAAATTGGACTCGGTGTTGATTGATGTGACTTTGGTCAGAGCGGACCTGTCCAAAACAATTGACCGGGTCGACTCATTGACTCAAGCGGCGTCAAGCCTAACTGTGGATGTGGCCGCTTTGCAGACGGAGGTGCGGAGGTTGCAGCTCGCCAGTGCCCTGACTGATCGTTGCTTTGAGGATTCCGAAAGCAGGGCCAGGCGGAATAATGTCCGTATTATCGGGGTGCCCGAACGATCGGAGGAGTCTGCTGCAGATCTTTTTGTGGAGGATCTAGTGGTGACTCATCTAGCACCCAAGGGGCTGAGCAAGTTCTTCGCTGTGGAACGGGCCCACAGGATTCCAGGTGGTGCGCCCAAGGTGGGTGATCCCCCGCGGCCTATCATTGCCCGACTTTTTAACTTTCGGGATAGAGATGCTATCCTTCAGGCATCGAGGGTGGCTGGGCCATTAAAGTTTGAGAACTCTACTGTTAGCTTTTACCCAGACTTCACGCAAGCGGTTCAAAAGCAACAGTTGGGATTTTTGGCCATCAAACGGCGCTTGAGGGACATGGATCTGAAATATGCGATGCTATTCCCGGCTAGGCTGCGGGTTGAGTTAGAGGGTCGCTCACATTTCTTCGACCGGCCGGAGGCGGTGGGAGAGTGGCTGGATGCCCTACCTAGGGGTCGAGGTCGGGAAGGTCGGATGGCGGAGAGCGGAGAGTGTTCGACGGAGTAGGAATGGAACTGGGATCCTGGCTATGGACTGGACTGGTATCATTTTGCACCTGTGGCTGCACTGGACTCCAGTTTGTAACACTTTGCCCTTTGGTATTTGGAGGTTGCGGGGGGCTTGCTGGGGCCCTTTCCTCCTTCTGGGGTTTTTCTTGTCCTTTTTGTAGTGAGTTTCGTATTGGGGCGACAGGCACACTGCACGTTGGGGGGGCTGTTTGGGCTCATGCAGGGGTGCAGGGAGGGGGGAGTTTTGTTGGGGTTGATGGGGTGGAGTTGGGGTTTGTTTGTTTGCATCACAAGGCGGGGTAATGTTTTCTGTTGTGCTATTATGATTGTGCTCTCCGGGAGGGGGATGGTTTGTGCTGGGAGGGATGGGGGGTAAGGGGTTGAGACTTCTTTCATGGAATGTGAATGGGCTGGGGGACAGGATAAAGCGGGGGGTGGTCCTGCAGTTCTTGAAACGTATTTCGCCTGACATTGTGTTTCTGCAGGAGACGCACCTCATAGGGAACTCTTTCCATGCCATGAACAGGCGAGGATATCGCCTTCTGGCCCATTCTGGTTTCACCTCTGGCTCGAGGGGAGTGGGCATTTTAGTTAGGACCTTTCTCCCGTTGGAGGTGGATGAGGTGCTCCACGACGACAGAGGGCGCTACACTGCGCTGGTGGGGAGATGGGAGGGTAAGTTGATTTCGCTGGTTACTGTCTACGTTCCGCCGGGCCTGCAGACGGCCACCTTTGCCGATTTGGGGCGCCTGCTACTTGGGCTCCCGGGGGGGTTTTGGTCTTGGGGGGGATTTTGACGCAGTGGTTTCCGGAGTTGAGGATCGACACCCCCCTAGGGACCTCCCTCGGGCCCAGAACTGGCTGGGGGACTTTCTGGATACCCTGGGACTGATAGATTGCTGGCGGTTGAAACACCCTCGACAAGCGCAATATACCTTCCACTCCGGGGCCCACGGTAGTCTTTCGAGGCTTGACTATATGCTAGTGCCTGCGGCCCAAGCTGGGATGATTGGGGAGGTGCGACACTTGGCCCGCGGTATATCTGATCACTCCCCTCTTTTGCTACACTTAGATATCGCCTTGGGGGCAGAGGGGAGGGTGGCGCCGATCAACCCCTGGTACCTACGAAACCCCACGATCCGTGCAGACCTGGTTAAGTCCCTGGACCACTATTTTAACGACAACGTGGGGTCGGTGTCTTCCGCCGTCTCCCTTTGGGAGGCCTTTAAGACGGTGCTCAGGGGCTAGGCTCTATCTCTCATCTCCCATACCAAAAAATGTGAGGCGAAAGAGGTGGTTCGACTAGAAAATGAGATCACCGAGTTGGAGCTTGATTTGGAGCAAGGTGTTACGGATGACAGACTGCATGTGCTGGGGCTTAAGCAGGCCGAATACAAGGCGCTGGTTACTGAATCTGCTAAGAGTATGAGCAGGGAGCAACAGGGGCGTTTGTACGATATGGGTGATAAGGCGGGGAAGTTGATTGCCTGGTTGGATAAGAAGGAGAGAGCGAGTCGAGTGGTGCCGGTTGTTGAGAGGGTGGATGGTGTGTGTGTGACGGACCCCGGTGATATTGTTGATTGCTTTGCGGAGTATTTTCACGGGGTTTACTCTCCTGTCTCTGAGCGATCGGAGGAAGACTCTCGACTGCTGCTTAAAGACATTGCTCTGCCATCTCTATCTGACGAGGATAAATTATTGATGGATGCGGCCCCGTCGCCGGATGAGATTGCTTTGGCCATTCTCTCTATTGCTTCTGGCAAGGCCATGGGTCCTAATGGCCTTCCCATCGAATTATATAAGTTGCGCCCAGATAAGATTGCGCCGAATCTCCGGGACATGTTCCTTGAGGCACAGGTGGCGGGCTCCCTCCCCCCTGACCAACGTCTTGCTACTATTGTTGTTATCCATAAGGAAGGGAAGCCGCGGGATCGGTGTACTTCTTACAGGCCTATTTCTTTGTTGAATGCGGAGCCCAAAATCCTTGCCAAGGTACTGGCCAATCGCCTGATCCGGGTCGTGGGCGACCTGATTCATCAGGATCAATCCGGTTTTATACCCCATCGCAATACCGCTTTGAACCTGCGGCGACTACATGGCGTCCTCGCTAGAGCGCCATTCATCCGTGAGCCGGCCATTTTGGCGTCCCTGGACGCTACCATGGCGTTTGACACCTTGGAATGGCCGTATATTTGGGCAGCATTGGCGAAGTTTGGGTTTGGCCCGGGGTTTATCGGTTGGGTGAAATTGCTTTATGATAACCCACTGGCACAGGTGGTGGTCAACGGACGGGTGTCGGCCCCTTTGTTTTGGGTAGGGGCACGCGACAGGTGAAGAATACAGGCCCCAGCTAGGCCCGCAGCATACAAAGGGTTCGCTCTCCTGTAATGGAAGTTACAAGGAAGTTGGCACGGAAACTGCAAAGTACAAAGACAAAGTTTATTAACCCTTAAGGGAGGTCCTACAACCTATACAACACTCTTCAGTATTGCATAGAGTAGCACAAAGAACTTGCGTACACGGTCCCCTTTTATACACAACAGAGGGGCTCATAAGTGGGTGGATACAACATGAGGCAAAGAACATTACCTTTTATGGACATTTTCGATACAGAATCGATATGTGGGCGGAGTAACTAATTTCCTGAGCCCGCGAAAACATGGTCAAGCAAAGACTAACTGATATCAGATGTGGTCAAGTCTGGGCATGCGCCAGACGGACAAAGGAGCTATTTATAGACTGTTACTAGGCAGATTATAAGAGCAACTAACACGAAGATAGGACTCTTCTCGTGCAGAGCACGTGGAAACACGACAATACAAAATGGAGTCCGGACATTAGACAACTTAAGGAGAGAAACTAGCTCTAGGAAAGGGGAATTTCATGTCTTTAGTGAATGCTTAATCACATCGCTGTTTCAATTTTCAACAGACGACCCTTTCAGCATTTACTGAAGACATCCGGTTTATTAGAATAATCATCATATATGTCAATTCTCATCATTCCTTCTACTTCCTTAGTTAAATGTTTCTGATAGGTGACATTGGCAATAGCTTTCTTATCAGGAATACAGAATGACACATATAGGGAACAGAGTAAAGGACCACATTGGATACAAATGCAACAAGAAAACAGAATTGCCACAATAATACAGAGACCAGTTAAAACCTTCCACCCCCATGTGGTGATCAATGCCCAAATCCATCCAGAAAAGGTCCAAGTGCCATTTTCTGTATGGATTTCAGCTGCAATTTTATGTAATTTATTGATAGCATTATAGACTGATGGCGTGTGGTCAGGGATGAACACACAGCAACTACTTCCAATAATTTTACATGCTCCACCTCGGTCAGCTAACATAACATCTAGTACCATACGATTCTGTAAGGCAACAATTCTAGTAATTTGCAATTCTTCGGTAAGATTCCCAAGTGCAGCAGCGGTCTGATTTGTCACAGCCTCTACAACTCTTGTTAATCTTCGAACTTTCCTACTATTTAGGGCAGCTCCAACAAAAAAAAACAATCCCAAGTTGAAATCAATATACTGCTACAGGCTAGTATCAGTTTGATCGACGTCATCAATAGATAGAGTACGTTTATACCTATTTACAGTCACATTATTCAATAACTTCAAATCTTTATGATAAGATGCAGGTGCTAAGAATACAGGAGGTAATAAGAATGCTACATAACATACTCCGGACCAACCGGCCGATAAGCGATAATAACCCTTATTCCCACACACGAAGTATGTATTATGGGAGGCTAAAAAAGTACTGTTATTTAGCCCGTCTATATTTAGCACGATGATACAATCACTAACACCGACAGGAATATGAGCCACACTTTGGACACACAGGTCCGCTTGAGCTTGTGCCACCTGAATCACAAAGCGCTCTTGTCCTGTAGTGTCTCTGGTGTTCGTGAAGATGTAGGGAATTGATTCATTGTCCGGTCGATACTCTTCCCATTCCCATATTGTCCCATTCGCTTGTGGATAGCCATCCTTATCTTGATGACACTCCCTATTAAGTCTGAAAAGTAATCGTCCCACTGTAGGTTTCCGTGTGGCAAACAGCAGAGTGTACCATGCTCTACAGGAGCCATTATGAGAAAAAGGAAGAGGTATGAATGGCGTTCCTCCTTTCTTCTGATGAGCTGGCATCATACCGCATATCCAACAGTTCGTAGCATTCGTGGCAACGTGGGTATGGTGCAACATCTGGATGAAAGTGTTATTCAAATAAGACTGACGATGCTTCAGTTCTTGATACGGAAGTGTATAAAAGTAGTGCTCCTCAGGCACTGGAGTAGTCAAAACAAGCAACTCCCGGGCAGGAGTCACATCCTCTACAAACCATGTGGTTATCCCAACAATAGCTACTGTAATAATAAAACCTGTTGCGCAAAGAATCTTCTTCTTCTCCATCTTAGAGTAAAAAGTCAATATCTTCCTGAAACTAAAAGGTTGTCAGAACTCTTCCCCTTAGGCAGCGGTTGATTTCTTCACCAGCGGGCCAAGACGGGTGTCGCTACACTAATGCAGGGCTGATCCCCCCCCCCTTGCCACATTGGCTCTCCGTTTCACTAACCTAAGGGCCGTTCTGACAATTTGTCCCGATACTGAAGAATTCACTTCCTTGGTCTGAGATGATATCGCCTTACTTCTGGAATCGTTTGGTCCGAGAAGAGCTCCTCGCTGTCGTTCGGTTCCACAACACGGCCTTTCTGGGTAGTCAGGATCTCTCGATGGTCGGTCAACACCGCAGGCTCCACCAAACCTGGCGGCACTTTCCGACAGTGCGTGGAATGAATCCAGTTCTTCCGATTGGAGACTCGCACCGCTGTTCTTGTCGCCAACAACACCTGCTCGGGACCCGACCACCTCGGCTCCAGACTGTTCGTCCTCTCGAACGCTTTGATTAGGACATAATCTCCAGGTCGAAGAGAATGGCCTTCACCAGTGGATCTGTCAGGGAGCGCTTCTCGAACCTGTTGATGAATAGAAACCAAATTATCAGTCAATTGTGCCAAGTAATCGCTCATCATTATACAAGGTAGGTCATACACTAATTTTGGGTTTGGTGTACCCCAAATATTCATTGGGCGTCCGAACACGATCTCATATGGCGTGAGACCGGTTCGAGAATGCGGTATCGATCTAATTGGCAGTAATGCCAGTGGTAAAGCATCTGGCCAAGTCAAAGAAGTCGAAGCTTGGATCTTCGCGATCTTAAGCTTCAAAGTGCCATTGTACTTCTCAACTAATCCCGCAGACTGAGGGTGAAACACTGCATGAAATTTCTGGGAAACTCCCAGTCCTTTCAGTACATACTTAATAACATCTGCTATGAAATGGGGTCCGTTATCACTCCACAACAGTCTGCAAACGCCATATCGGGGGAAGAACTCCTTCAATAGCATCTTGGCCGTAGTCATTGCAGTATTGTCTTTCGTAGGGTAGGCCTCAACCCATTTGCTGAAGGCACAAACCACTACTAGAACATACTTCAGATTATTACAGCGTTCAAGCTGAATGTTATCCATCTGCAATACCTCAAAAGGTGCAGTGGGTGTTACAAACCCTCCTGCTGGAGTTCGTGTCCCTTTTCCAGGGTTGTACTTCAGACAAATCATACAAGTCTGTACCACCCTCTTTGCCGTACTAGCAATCTCTGGATGCTCCCAGACTTGAGTAAGCAATTTTACAATTGCCGAAGCTCCAACATGTGCTAGCCCATGCGCCATCTGAACCATAGGTTGTACAAAAGCTGTGGGTAACTTCCATCTATCCATCTGTTTATTTCTCCAACAACCTTCATCATCCAATTCTCCATCATTAGACCATTGCTCCCGTTCCCTATCGGAAGCGGTCCTCTGTATTTCCAGCACTTCTCTCCTTGCATCGTGCCATCTTTCTGCCTGCGACTTCACAACGTACATTGCAGTAGCACCAGGCTGCATCGCAGTCTCTCGTGCCACCCGATCTGCCAAAGCATTCCCTTCTCCAACTTTATCAACCACTTTCTTATGGGCACTACATTTAATTATAGCAATCTTCTTCGGATATGTTAATGCAGTCAAAAGGTTGTGAACTAACTCTCCATGCATTATCTGTGCTCCATGTGACGTTAGAAACCCTCTCTCCTTCCAGAGTAGGCCGAAATCGTGCGCTACTCCGAAGGCATAGCGGCTATCTGTATAAACATTCACACACAATCCTGCACTGAGCTCACATGCTCGTGTTAATGCTATCAGTTCCGCTGCTTGAGCTGATTTCTGTGGTATGCCGGCTGTCTCCACTATTGTTTGCAGTGTGGTAATTGCATACGCTGCTGAAGTCGTACCATCTGGTAGCTTCAGGCATGATCTGTCCACCCACAGTTCTCCATCTACATCTGAAAAGGGCGTATCCTGGAGATCAATACGACCCTTTGTCTGTTCCTCAGTCACAAGAATACAGTCGTGTGCTTTTTGTGCTTCAGACTGATTTTCCGGGAACGGCAACAATGTGGCCGGATTTAACGTTACACACCTCTTTAACGTAATATGAGGAGCCAAAAGCGTCAACTCATATCCCGTTAAACGGGCACTGGTCAAATGCTGCGTCTTTGTCTGATTAAGCAGGGCATCAACAGCATGGGGGACTAATACCAACAGTTTGTGAGATAACACAATTCCCTCACTTTGACGTATTGACACAGCTGTTGCCGCAACCGAGCGAAAACAACCAGGCAATGCTCGGGCAACAGGGTCAAGTACAGCCGAAAAATATGCACAAGGGCGCTGCTTGTCGCCGTGCATCTGCACTAAAACTGATAATGCACATCCATCTTTCTCATGCACATACAGTGAAAAGGGCTTCATATAATCAGGGGTCCCTAACACTGGTGCTGAACAAAGGGCCTGTCGCAATTGCTGGAAGGCAATTTCACACTCATTTGACCAGGGAAGAGGAATTGGTGTGTCTTTTGTCAAAAGGGCTAACAATGGCTTAGCTATGTGTGAAAACCCTAATATCCATTGCCTACAAAAAGAAACAAGACCCAAAAATGCACGCACGTCCTTCTGCGTGGAAGGCACTGGCGTGTCCAAAATTGCTTGAATACGATCTGGTGTGAGTGCACGCCCCTCCTGAGACAAAAGGTGACCCAAATAAGTCACCTTTGGTCTACAGAATTGCAATTTCTTCTTCGACACTTTGTGATTCTGAGATGCCAAAAAAGAAAGCAAGGATAACGTACTCTTCTCACACAACTCAGGAGTGTCAGCCGCCAACAAGATGTCATCGACATATTGTATAAGGGCGACACCCTCGGGCAGAACAAAGGAATCCAATTGCCTTTTCAATGCTTGACCGTAAATGCTAGGGCTTTCTGTGTAGCCCTGAGGGACTCTACAAAATCAATAAGACCTATTATTCAAAGTAAAACCAAAGAGGTATCGGCTATCAGGATGAATAGGGATCGAAAAGAAGGCATTTTTCAAATCAATAACTGAAAACGTGGTCGCCGTTGGCGGGACCAAAGTGAGCAACGTCGTGATATCAGAAACCACTGGATACTGAGGTATCACGATCTTGTTCACTTCCCTTAAATCAATGATAAACCGATAAACTTTAGCATCCGTATCTTTCTTCAAGATGGGTAAAATAGGACTGTTGCAAACATTATAGGGAACTTCTTCCACTACCCCCACCTTAATCAAATCCTGTACAATCTGAATAAGTGCCTCCTCCCCCTCCTGGGAAATGCGATACTGAGGGAGGCGCGGTAACACCGCACCCTCCTGGACACTAATATGGACAGGTGGAATCACCATCTGTCCCACATCGGTATCTGAAGTAGCCCACAAAGAATGAGGGAGGGAAGCTAACACAGAATCCTCCACGACCACACACATCCGGTCTGTCATCGGGTGATTATCATTTAATATCACACGAACTCCAGCGGGGGAACAGCGGATCGTAGCTCTGAAGTGTTTGAGCATATCAAGACCCATAATGTTGTCAGGCGTGTTCGGGGCAAGTAGAAACGGACAGGGTGCAGAAATCGGATCAACATGGAACGCAAGGGGTCGAGAAAGAGGGCTTCGAGAGAGTGTACCATCAAACCCTACCGATGTAACCATTAAGCCAGATGGGGGAGCCCTCGGAACCAATTGTTTGGACAGCGCACTGCGGGTGGCTCCTGTATCAACTAGGAACCGATCAGTAGAACCCAAAACCTTTGCTGAAACATAAGGACCCTTCTGATCAACAGGCACTTCAACTGATTCCAACCCCCATCCAATGCATTCCTATGCATACCGCGAATCATGGTACCCAGCGCTGTCAGTCCCTGACATTTGATACTGGCGCTGTCGATCAAATACATTGGGTCTATCTCGCTGCTGCGCGTTAGGTTCAAAGCGAGCACGATCAGTAGAACTCCCTCTGAAATTCGAAAAGCCCCCTCTACCTCTCGGTGGACCTTGACCACGTCCCTGACGAGATGCATACAACGCTGGACAATCTCTGGCCCAATGACCCAACTGTTTACAATACGCACATTGATTCCTATTTACATCTGACCGACCCGAAGGGGGACCATAAAATCCTCCCCTACCTCTGTCGACACCCCGACGAGGCGGACCATATACTTGCGCTAACATCACCTTTGTTTTTAAATCTTTCGATTTCTTCTCCTCCTGCCCCTTCGCTTCTTGTTCCTGACGCTCATAATACTGAGCCATAGTCAGGAGGGATGCCGGAGACGAAGTAGACCAGGAACTTTCACTCGCTTTTAAACGAGCTGCTATTCCCGGTAATAAATTCGCCACATATTTATCCACAAAAAGATGTCTACCCGTGTCATCCGTAAGTGACTGCCCACTAAAATCATGGAATGTCTCCTCAAAGCGCGTAAAGAAATCTGAGACGGATTCATCAACCTTCTGTTTACATGATGCTAACATATTCCAGTCAATCTTTTTAGGGGGAATAATCGTTTTCAACTTAGTCAAAATAGCAGCGGGAAGATCTAAAATAATCTGAGGCGGCTTTTGCGTGGGTTTCCTCTCCCTATCCTCATCCTCAATCTCAGACCACTTGGCCCTAAAAGCGGCTTGATCATCCACCTTCCGCACAGATCGCCACATATCCGGTGGTAAGATAAGCCCAAAGAACAAATCTATATCTGCTAAGGTCATAGTACAAGAATTCAAGGCCCCTTCGACTTCTTCGTAAAAGGCCGCTGGATTCTTGCGGGGGTCAGGCAATGCATTCTTTAATGCCATAACATCAGCCCTATGCCAGGGAGTATAAACCCAATTATACACAAAATATCCCTTAGCATCGGCGGAAGTAATATCCGAACTAGTTCCCGCTCCTTTAGGAGGAACATACAAAGGCGCTGCCTCTCGCATCGGTTTAGCATGCACTAGTTCACTCTTATCTGAGTGGGAGGTAGATGACTGGTCATCGCCGACACGTGGATTCGACTGCTCCTGTTCCCCTGCCTGTTGGCGCGCTCTCTCCTTAAGGTCACTCGCCGTGTCCCGTAATGCAAACAGCCGTCGAACCGCATCAGGTGCCTTAGAGGGAGAAAAAACACCGTTACACAATGCTTTAGCATCTAATACTACATCATCAGGCTCAAAAACTTCTGAATAATTCCGAAAGGCAGAAATCACTTCATCAGAAAAGTGTCCCAAAAAATACAACTTCTCTCTATCCTGCCACTTTTCCCAAGAGTCCAACAAGTCAGTAAGGGATAACTTGCCCTTAAGTGCACGAAAAGAAACTTTCCGAAGCTCACCCATTCGGTCAACCGATAACATGGACCGCGTGTCTACCTTATCCGAACCCGATCCAGAATCCTGTGACCTCGGGGCAGACACGCCAACATAAGGGGGTGGAGAGCGATCTAATAAATAAAAATCATCTTCAAGATTAGTAAGGACAGGATAAAGTGGCTGGCGGACAGAATATTGACCCGAGACTTGCAACTACGCTCTTTCTCTTGTCTCTCCGCCAGTTCTCTTTCCTCCCGACGCTTCGCTTCCTGTGCTCGCACATGGTCATTCTTCCGTTGCTCTTTATCAAACAGCGCTTTCTCACGTTTCTCTCGCTCACGCACTTCCTTCACCCATAACCGTACACATTCAAACATGTCTTGCCAAGCACGCCGTTTACACATACACTGTTCCACATACTCAATCTTACGCATATCAAATGAGCCATACAGAGGCCAGCGCAACTCAGGATCCTTTTTGGTGTATTTCCTCCATACTGTGCTGTACATTATAGAAGAAAGACCATGTTTCACATACATATCCCTATTAGGAGTCCCCTCTGGGGGAGCTGGAGCAGATTCCTCGAGGTTTAACCGGTTTCCAAAGCAGCAGCACCACTTACGGAGTGCGCTAAAAGCAGGCATGCTCAAAAATAAAGCAAAATATGCAGTATTATCAAAAAATGGCACTTAAACTTTGCGCTGTTCAGATTTACACAGCTCCGGAGAAATATCTCCACATTACCTGCCTATATGTGTTGCAACGCATATATTCTCACAGTAATCAATACAAAGCATGACCGGTCATCAAAAATCAAACTCAAATGGCCAACCCAGGCGTCAAAAACTCGGAGCAGGTACCGTACAACGGTTCTTACCAATCAAGAGTGTCCAGATTCCAACTGCCAAGTTCCAAAATTCGCCCAAACGGCTGTCACGGCAAAACCGACAGAAGAGGTCTCAGTCGGGGACCGGCGCCACCCAGAAGGTCAGTTCGGAAGGGGAGGAAGAAAACCTCGGGATGCCAGGACTAAAATGCCTCTGGCAGTGATCACATCCCCGGCCAGATTCCTCACCTTCGTCACGACCAGTCCTTCGAGCATCCGAGTCGCCGATGAGCCCCACGTGACGGGCGCCAATTGAAGAATACAGGCCCCAGCTAGGCCCGCAGCATACAAAGGGTTCGCTCTCCTGTAATGGAAGTTACAAGGAAGTTGGCACGGAAACTGCAAAGTACAAAGACAAAGTTTATTAACCCTTAAGGGTGGTCCTACAACCTATACAACACTCTTCAGTATTGCATAGAGTAGCACAAAGAACTTGCGTACACGGTCCCCTTTTATACACAACAGAGGGGCTCATAAGTGGGTGGATACAACATGAGGCAAAGAACATTACCTTTTATGGACATTTTCGATACAGAATCGATATGTGGGCGGAGTAACTAATTTCCTGAGCCCGCGAAAACATGGTCAAGCAAAGACTAACTGATAACAGATGTGGTCAAGTCTGGGCATGCGCCAGACGGACAGAGGAGCTATTTATAGACTGTTACTAGGCAGATTACAAGAGCAACTAACACGAAGATAGGACTCTTCTCGTGCAGAGCACGTGGAAACACGACAATACAAAATGGAGTCCGGACATTAGACAACTTAAGGAGAGAAACTAGCTCTAGGAAAGGGGAATTTCATGTCTTTAGTGAATGCTTAATCACATCGCTGTTTCAATTTTCAACACAGGGATGTCCGTTGTCGCCTCTTCTCTTTGCGCTTTGTTTGGAGCCCCTTGCGGAGTGGCTGCAGTGGCACCCTTCGATGCGTGGCCTTAGATGGACGCCGGAGTACGAGGATCGTGTCTCCCTATATGCGGACGATATCCTCTTGTATCTTGCATCTCCGCGCAAATTGCTCATTGTATTGGTGGATGTGTTGAGCTCCTTTGGTCGCAACTCCGGATTGGTCATTAACTGGGCTAAGTCTTGTGTGTACGTTCTCTCCGGGGAGGTCCCCCCCTTCCGCGGGGGTGCCCCATCCAGGTGGCGCAGTCGGGGTTCAAGTATTTGGGAATCTTTATAACCCTGGACCCGGTGGCCCGGTATGAGCGGAATCTTCTCCCCCCCTTCAGCGCCTAAGGGTGGATGTGGCGGGTTGGCGGCAGCTGCCGCTCTCGCCGCTCGGCCGGGCGGCGTTGTTCAAAATGATGTCGCTGCCACGCTTTTTGTACGCCCTACAGAACACTGTGGACGTAGTGCCGGCCCGCTATTTTCGGGAGGTGGAGTGTCTTCAGCGTCGATTGTTTTGGGATGGGCGGCCGCGGATTGCTCTTGCCAAGCTAACTCTGCCGTGGTATGATGGGGGGGTCGCTCTCCCTGATATTAAACGATATTATTGGGCCTCCCAGTTGGCTGCTGTCAATCACGGGATGTATGGGCCTGCTTTGAACCCGGCTTTTGAGATGGACAAATTGTTATTGCCAAGCGGGGATTATAATCGAGCACTGTACTCGGGGTCCCTTGATGCGCGATTGACAGGCCCGACGCGGGTCGCAGTGCAGGTGTGGCATGCAGCAAATGCGGCGATGGGGTGGAGGGATCGCTTGACTCGGGCAACGCCATTGTACGCCTCCCAGCGTTTGGGTTATCTGTGTACTACGAAAGGCTTTGAGAAATGGGATATGATTGGTATCAGCAAGGTAGGGGATCTCTGGACGAAAGGGAAATTTAAGACGTTCGACATGTTGAAAACTGAATATCAGTTGAACGATAGGGAATACTTTCGGTATGCTCAGGTTCATCATGCCTTGTGTTCCGTGTTCCCGGACGTGGCGGCTATTCCAGAGTCCTCCCCGTTGGAAGACAGAGTATTGGACGGCTATGTGCCGGACAGCACCATTTCGCTGATTTATAAGAAGCTTATCAATGATCGAATGGGTTTGCTGACCTCATTGCGGGAGACATGGATTGCCGATGGTTTGGAACTTGACGACGAGGATTGGGTGTCAGCGGTGGCCTCCCCGAAAGAGGTGGCTATCCCGGCCCGCTTGCGTTTCGTCCAGCTTAAGATACTTCATAGAGTGTACGTCACGGGGCCCGGTTTGATGCGTATGGGGTATTCGGTGGATGGTCTGTGTAAGCGAGGCTGTGGACTACTGGGGACTTTCCTCCATATCCTGTGGGAGTGTCCGGAGGTGACTCGGTTTTGGTGTAGAGTGCATGCGGTGTTAGAAGAGGTCACGCATGTTGCCTTGTTGCCGGAGGCACGGAGATGTTTGCTGAATGTCTGGGAGCCGACTGATTACAATGTGATGCAGACGCAGTGGGTGACTCTGGGCTATATGGTAGCGAAGTGTGACATTGCACAACTGTGGGGCTCTCAGAGGCCACCAACGGTCTCAGCGTGGAAGGAACACATGGACTGGTGTATGTTCAGAGAGAAAACGGTGTATGTGGCGAGAGGCAAGCCTGGGAAGTGGATTAAGGTGTGGGGTCCCTGGAACTCCTATCGTGGAGGTATGTGCGCCCCGCCCCAGACGCGTGAGATGGAGGCTGCTCTGTCTCCCTAGCCCGCGCATTCCTCTATGCTCCTGCGACATGCGCATTTGGTTTCTTCTGCCTGCCCCCCCCCCTCTTTCTCCCTGGGTTTGTTTACTCCTTCGATACGGGGAGCACATGTTACTGCTATTAACCTCCTCTGCCTTATGTGTGTGATGTTTTTCGTTTTCTTCAAAAATATGAAACCTTTCTTTGCTTGTCTATGGACTGCGGCTGCGGCCGGCTGAGTTGATTAGCACTCCAGTAGCTCTCTTGTTGCTTCATCGATGTGTTTGTTAAGCTGTGTCTAGGCTTATAGTGTGCATTAGCGGCCGGCCTGTTGGTTGTAGGCCCATATTTGTATGTCTCTGAAACTGTAATAAAAGTTTTTAAAAAAAAAAAAACATATGAACTAACTTACTTGCAACTAAGATAAATAAACCACCTTATGGAACATACACCTCGGCCTTCAGATTTTGTTTGTTTATGACATTTTTGTTGACGATTTTAAAGAAGATATGTAAGCTGAATTAACCTGTTGACCGTGGTGCGAATTCTGCCGCTGTGCGGGCGAAATAATGAGTGGGCGGAGTTCGACGGCCCCCGGCCGTCCTCCGCACATGCCCACTGTGACGTCCCGACACATGCAACGGGTTAAAGAAGATCATTCACAGAGAGATTTGGAGCACTGGAAGAATTTTGTTGTTGCTGGAAACCCACAATTTCGACTTCTTTCCTCTTTCCAAGGAACTGTGCAGAGGGACAATATGTTGGGTGCTACTGATTTTCATCAAGGTTGTGCTGTAAAAAATGTACTTACTTGTACGTCTGCTGGACGACTTCTTTCCATTCTGCTAAATAACTTTGTACTTTGGGATGATGGTAAGACCTAACTAGTTTTGTTTTGTTTCTATTTGAGTGAGATTTCGCTCTTTGGAGACATATCTGCATATTGTTTGCTACTCATGTTGGCGGTTGTAGTCGTTTTCTCGTCATTATGAATCTACCTGTATATTCTGTTTTTTTAAAGGTCCTATGCTATACTATTTGGTTATGCTAACTAATTGTTTTACCTTTGCTTCTGGCATATTTGTAGAGTGCTTAGTATTAGTCTGATGGTGAGAGAATGTTTTATTACTGGTTTGGAAATATTCTAAGTTCCACCTTCTATATTTCATTGTGAAATGACTGTGCATGGGTAAGTCACCCATTTCTGCTGCAGATGTTTATGTGAATGCAGTTTGGTGAGATTAGTCTTACCCATAAGTTGATGTTGTTGGGATGACTGTGTGTGGATAAGTCACCTGTTTCTGCTCCAGAGGTTTTGTGTGGGATGACTGTGAAGGGTAAGTCACTTGTTTCTGCTCCAGAGGTTTTGTGTGGTTGCAGTTTGGTGAGATTAGTCTTACCAATGAGTTGTTGTTGTTGGGATGACTGTCCGTTGATGAGTCACCCGTGTCTTCTCCAGAGGTTTCATGTGGAATGACTGTGAGGGGTTAAGTCACCCGTTGCTTACAGTATACTAGTTGCCTGTTCTATTAGGGATGAAGTGTGGGTTGGAGTTCACCCATTCTTTGCTTCTCTACACTGGATGTTTTCGTTGGCATAACAGTGCGGGCTAAGTCACCAGTTTCTGCTGCAGAGGCTTTGTGTGGGATGACTGTGAGTAGTGAAGTCACCTGTTGTTTGCTGTACTTTGGTGTTTATTTCGTGTGGGATGACTGATGGCAATTAAATCCACCCTCTGCTTACTGTACTTCTTATGTTCATTTGTTGGGTTATCTGTGAGGGTGCTAGTCCACCGGGGTTTTATGTATTAGTGTGAGAGCTTTTTTATTTGGTGGTTGTTTGAATTCAGTACTGCTTTTGTTGATGTGTAGGCTCATGTTATGTTTATGTTATGCTCTGTGTTGTTGTCTGCTGTGCCATTTATGTGTTGATTTTCTCTGTGTGCTGCCTTTCATGTTAGTCTGGCCAACTGGTGTGTTTCGTGCATTGTAGGGTTCAGTATAAGATGTGAGGCAACGTAGAGTGCGTGATTTTCTTTTTCTGTTTTGAAAAGGGAGATGATGTGGGTTAGGTTGTTTATTTATTTATTTATTTATTTTTATTGCTTTTACATGCATGGTCTCATATGTTTATGCAATACCATATCGCCTTTACATTTAATTTGTTTTCATGTATTTTTCTTGAGTGTTTTATGATGGTCTCATATGTTTATGCAATACCATATCGCCTTTACATTTAATTTGTTTTCATGTATTTTTCTTGAGTGTTTTATGAAATTATGATATGTTCGTCTGGCATTCTCTTTATTGTTATTCTGTTCCGTAAAAGAGGGAGATGTATTACACCTGCTGCTCAGCCAGTATGAGTGTACTGTGCTGAATGTTGGGGTGCCTGGTTGGTGCAGGAGTGTCAGTTGGAGATGGACTGAGCAGCAGGGAAGCTGCTTCTGGTGGGGCTTGGATCAGGGCTTACAATAAAGCTTATCACAGAAGCTATCCTGAGATTTCAGCTAAGAACTTATGAACTTACCTGCAACTAAGATAAATAAACCATTTTATGGAACTTACACCTCTGCCTTCAGACCTTTTTTATGACAGTGGCTTGTGTATCAATCCATACAAAAGGCATGGTTTATGTCACAAAAAATATATTTTGGCACCTAGAACGTGACCTCAGATAGATTAATTAAAGATTTTTAAGCTTAATCAATCAGATTTCTTCTCATGTCATGGGAATGGCACTGAGACAAAAAAGATGTTTGTGGCAATCTCTTAAAGGTAGTGGATGATGGGCACTTAGGTGCACTAAATGTTCTTGAACTCTCTTTTGCCTTTCATGCAGTCAGTTACCCAAACTTAATCCACCAGTTAGAACAGCTGAGAGGCATCTCTGGGAATAGTTATTCTCTTCTCTGAAAACCATCAAACAGTCAAGCTGTGCCTTTACATCTAAAGAATCATCCCCGTATCACTGCAGTTTTAATATATGTATACCACTGTAAAGTATCCTTACAAAGAACAAACTGGGTTTGAATCTTATGCAGATAACACCCAAACCTTCCAGAAACTCAAGGGAATCAATATGATAACTCGATGGGGGTGCAGGGCTCGTACTTAAGAATGGATAAAGGACACATGGCTGTTTTTATACATTGCTAAGACTGCCATTAATTTCTTTGGTACTTCAAACAGACTAGCGTAACCATTAACTTGTTCCCAAATATTTCAGACAGGTTGTTGTGATGACCAACAAGGTTAAAAATGTAGAGTCATATATTATTGGAATATGTCCAAGACCTTTCAGATCAACTGCAGGGTCTCAAACATCTTCTACCTTCTATCACCATTCCGGAAACTTGATAATGTGGTGCCTCAGGAGCCACGTCTGTAATCTGTACTGTCATAACAGTGTGTATGTAGGGATGTCTGCAAAGTACTTTAAGAAACTACAAAAAGCGCAGAATGCACATAGGGACCAGTTTGGAGTCTTTGCATTTCAAGACCAACAGAGTCTGCTGAGGCTCCCAGTGGGATTGAGGGTAATAGTCAAGTATGTTCATGTTATCTTCAAATGTAAATAAAGATAATTGACTGTTGTTGACAAGAATTCATGCCTGCCTCTTGGAGGAAAATATCCGTTCTAACCTTTGGCCTGAATCATTGTGCTAAGGACTTCCTTCAAGTAGCGTTGAAGTCTGTTTCCTGATTGACCCACTATACAGATGGGCCTGAGCCTGATGTGGACATCCTACATGCCTGCTGGGACATGTGCTTCCTGAAGCAACTGTGTCTGTGACTCTTTAAATTTGGCACATCCAATTTTAATGCCACCTTGAGAACCATTACATTGGGGGTTGACTCACTGAAGCAACCGCAACATCTACAATGTTGAAGCTGGAGAATAGATTGATTGGAGGCTCTACACATATCCTTGGACCTCATAATAAGCTTCAGCTATAGGAAAGCATCTTCTCCCAGCTGCAGTGTTTAATCCATTGACATGTTGTCGGGAAGCACTAACCTTGTACTTTGGTTCCAGCAGGAGTGTTTGGCTCTTCCATCTTTCACCACCGCAAACAATAAAGATATATACTACAAGATCATGAGGCGCAGTATGAAAAACAGAGAAAGAGGAATGAGAGAACAGAGAAAGTAGAGACACCAGAACTCACAACTGACTTTTCACTTCTGCTGGACACTGATGTCTGCAGCTCGAAGTGGACAGGGAAAAAGAAATAGGTTATATCAAAGTAAACCGATATTGAAGTCCTGCATCTTACTACAACAATAGAAGGATATATCTGAGCTGTATCTCTGGATAACTAACTCTCTGTGAACTTGATATGAAATTTGCCATTTCTGAAACCAAAGAGTGCAAGTATCTCATATAAATATAAATATTCATCAACATTTCCCCCCTTTTAGAGTGACAACTACCTCAAGCTTCGTCCCTACACGCTCTCTGCTAAAGATAAGCTCAATTAATGCATGACTTTTACTGAAAATAGTTAATAGGACATATTATTCTGTGGTTCCAATCATCGGCACTTCATATATCAATAATTAAGAACTCTTAATATCATATGCATACTAATATAAATATGTGAGGCCTATGCACAAACTGCATTTTCTCGACTGTTAGTAGTACTATAATAGTACTACCAACATACTCCAAAATGCAATTCACATACCTAATTGCAGAGGCCTATGCCCCTGCCTCTCCTATCTTTTCTGTGAGATCCCTCCCTCTACACCGAGATCTCCGAACAAGAATAAAATGTACTAGTAAATGTGGGGAGACTGGGAGAAGTGGCTGAAAAATGTGGAATACTATTACGACATGGAAGGGTAAGGAGGCGTAAGGAAGCTTTTAGGGAGGGGTTTAGGGAGGAACGTGCACCACCTAAAAGAGAGTGAGCCCATTGCATTTCTCAAACTATCCTTCTCTAGTTACAACAGCCAAAATAGACCCAAAACAGTTGAAATGTTCTCAGCTCAGATCTCAAGTAGGTCCAGCCATACACATGGTCAATTGCTAGTATTGTAAATTCAATTATAGAAAATAATGGAGGTAGTGACTTAAAAGAAACTTCATGGAAGTAAAATATTTAAACAATTTAAAAATATAAAGACACTTTATTCAATATTAACAAATGTACCTATAAATTAAAGGCATTTATTAATGTATGCAAAAATGTTACCTTCCTTCTTAAAATTAAAAATTGTATGTAAAATTAATATTTATTTAAAATAATTCCATTACTTTTCATTATTTCTGTACACCATGTCAAATAATTTTAATTACATAATAAAAACAGATATTTTGTAATTCATGTGGCAATTGTATTTCTTAATTTAAAATTCAGTGAACTAATTTTAATTTAATATAATATATTCTAAATATTTGAACTATTCATTTAAAATGTAATATTTAATTTACATTTCAGATAAATACACAAAATTAATTAACATAAAAATATTTTTTATTATCTTTTTAAAAGAACAATTTTTTTTTACACGATTGCCAATACTTTTTCAGTCAGATATCTCAACCCCGATTGAGGAAGCATCCGCCAAGCATGTGGAACATCAAATATCATCGTAAAGTCACTAACAGTAGTGACTTCACTGTTATATTTGACATAACTTAATCCACCAAGAATGTCCTGGTTTTAGTCACATTGTATCAGTAATCCCAAGCAAGGAAGCTGTGAAATACTTAGAAGCAAGATGGCCACAGCTGTCTGCAAACATCCTGAGAGGTCAAGGACTGCTGGGAAATGTAGTTTGTTGTCGAGT
Source organism: Triturus cristatus (assembly GCF_964204655.1). Lineage (NCBI taxonomy): Eukaryota > Metazoa > Chordata > Amphibia > Caudata > Salamandridae > Triturus > Triturus cristatus. The sequence continues at coordinate 1,580,288,150 of NC_140590.1, forward strand.
GCAGTCACATAACATATTCTCCACACAAACAGGGCCTCACACTGGGCAGAACTGATACTCTGTAAAGACCACCAGCCTCTGAAATGGTCTCAGAGAAGTGGACTTGTAGTATTGCACCCCTACAGCTCCCAAGCCAGAAGCAGTAAGCCAATCGTCCTTACACGTCTCCTAAAACACGTCTGGTGTAACAAGCCCTCAAATTGCCCATATGCGGCTATGATTTGTCCATCACTTCCTGATTCAACTTCCTAGGATTGATTCAAGAAGGAACTTCAAATAAGATAAAGGTAAAATTCTCTAATTACACTAACTCCTCCTCCGAGGTATCTACATGCACTAGCAGATGACCCTGCCTTAGGCCAAGAGTTTCTTTTGTAATTTGTTGATGTTTTTCTGACTTTCCCATTCATTATATTAGACAGCAATTTATCGGTTATCCATTTTTGCAGCCTCATTACAGCCACTTTAGCTGACGTTTGCAGACAGCATATTAACCAATACTTTAAAATACTCTTAGTGTTGGAGTTTGGACTATCCTGTGCTCATGACTGTATGGCTCTCTTGACTATTTCTATTCACTGTTCCTTATTTAGTGGCTTTCCTCCATATGAATTTGTTTGTACCACCCCTGAAGGATTTAGGTTTCACCTTACTTTCCGATTGTTTGTATTTATCCACTTCTGACATCAGAACTATTTTTATTTTGGCTTTTTTTCTTTATTTCACATTTAGCACACAATGGGATTGTATGTCCTGCTTCTCTCTCTCCCACTCTCCCCCCTCTATTGAACATACTTTCTTTCCTTTCATGTCACTTTTTTTCCAACTGAACACCTGGTGATTCTTTCCCCCACCACCGTCTCCTGAGGCATGCTTGATAGTTACCTCAGTTGAAACTCACAATATTTCTGCAACCAACAAGCACCTCATCCATGTTGTTTTCCCTTACATCAAGTACTGATTCACTTTGGTGTCTCTCTTGCTCCCCTCCCCCACTTCACTCCACCTATCAACTTTCACCTTCGCTGATATTGACAAAGCCAATAGCAGTGACGAGCCATTTTGGAAACTTACTTTCCATACTTCCAAGATCGTCGTCACATAGTAGCCATTGTGGAAGTATAGTAAATATTGCTACAAGACGGCCGACACCCTTGGCTAATGCATTTACCATTTTACAAGCATTAGCAACGCAAAACTATGCCCAGAAGCCTTGATTTGTTATTTTCTTTACTTCCAAAATGATGGCCATCTTGGAAGTATAGAAAATAAAAATATAAGATGGCCGCCGAGTGTTATTGGCTTTGCCAACGCGTGTGCTGCATTAGCAAAGCCAATAATAAACATGACGGCTTTTTTTATTTTTCTCATAGTTCAGGCTTCAGGTCATCACTGACACTGCCTGCAGTCCTGAACATTTCACCTATAAATCGCTGATTTCAAGTTTGCTAGTCTAATTACTTCAGGTGGCATTAAATGAGACTACAACACACAGGAAAGCATTAGGCTAGCAAATGAAAGGTCAGAACTGGAAGCAGTAGGGCATATTTACAAGGAACTTGCACTGCCGCTGTGTCATTTATTTACACATTTGCAAAGTGACACATCTAGGCAGATGTGTCACTTTTTGTCGGATGCATAAGTTTTTTTCTTTGTCGGATTCATTGGTGTGTTGCATTAGAATTAATACATGCATTGTAGGCGTTCCATCGTGTAATCCCCCGTCAAACTGACGAAATGGTATTTATGACTTTTCCCAAAAGTCACGCATCATCTGGAAGTGGGACCCTGCGCTTGAGATGCAGCAAAGTTCCTATGCCTCTAAAACCCTGGTGAAGGAATGACACATTGGCTCTTGGAGAGGAATTTGACCAGCTGAAGTGACTTGAAACTGTGTAATCTGCAATCAAGTCACATCCCCTCAACAGGTAAGTGCACACATAAGGTAGGTAACACAGAAAGTCACTGTTAGAAATGGGGTTTCTGGTTGGCTAGGGTATACACCTAATTCAGCAGAACCCACCACTCTAGTCAAGGTAAGGGAGTTACACACCCAAGACAACCCCTGCTCACCCCTTGGTAGCTTGGCAGAGCAGTCAGGCTTATCCCAAAGGCAATGTGTAAAGCGGTTGCACAACAGACACTCACACCAGTGACACACTAGGCACACCACAAAAGAGACTCCACACAAGGTTATATAAAATATCCTTTGTATTTATATATGAAAAACATAACACACAGTAGACCATAAATCATTGCGTAGCATGTAAAGCACATTAGACCACATCACATAAATCACTGTGTCACTAGGCGCTTGTCATGACATCAGATAGTTTATACATTATTTGGTAGTATGCAAACCAAGGATGCCCTGTGCTTCGACAGCTGCGCAACGCCTACTATAGGACTATAATTTACCTAATGTGCACTACGGATACCAGAATCCTTTAGGAACTTACACACCTGAACCCACTGGAGGGTTATAAAGTTGTGTTTCAAAAAACGAGTGCACCATGGGTCTTTGTCTGCAAAAGCTGTTAAACTGCATTTGAGAAAGGAGCTGGGGGCTCTGAAACGCGTCAGGCGAGAAAAGAATTCAGGAAGCATTTTGCCGGTTCCCCTGCATGAAAAGATTTGGTAGAATCAGCCTGCCTTGGAATGCGTCCCCGAAGCACAGGGCATCCTTGGTTTGCATTATTTGGTAGTATGTAAATCACTGTGCCACTAGGCACTTGTCATCAAGATGCACATAACATGAACGCCTTGGTGAGATCACTATGCAGAACACCATTACTGTGCATATGGGCCATCCAGGGAAACAAAATTACATCTGGGAATCTGAAGGAGCAGTTTGGTCAGGGAGGGAAAACACCTTCCTCCCACCGTTGGTGGGGAGACTTCCTTCAGTCCCCTCCAACTGGGCAATGGCGGAGGCAGCACTGTAGACATGCGGGGCAGCTGCCAAATTCAGAAGGGTAAAGTAAGAAAATGCCCACTTTTCTAAAAGTGGCATTTTCAAACACAGGATTTAAAAACCACCTTCACCAAAAGTTCAGAGAGCATAAACATAATTTTCCTTTTTTGTCCCTATTACAAGTTACACATGTAAAAATGTTGCAGTGCAACTCCAATGACAAGCCTATGGGACAGATAGCCTTTCAACAGTGAAAAATGAATTACACAGTATTTCACTGTCAGGACATGTCACACACACTAGTACATGTCCTCCCTTTTACATACACTGCACCCTGCCCATGGGGTTACCTTTGAGCCTACCTTAGGGGTGCCTTACATGTAAGGAAAGGGAAGGTTCGGGCCTGGCAAGTGGGTGCACTTGTCAGGACAACATGGCAGTTTACAACTGTGCATGCAGACACTACACTGGTAGGTCTGAGATACATTTACAGGGCTACTCATGTGGGTGGCACATTCAGTACTGCAAGCCCACTAGTAACATTTGATTTACAGGCCCTAGCACACACTTTAGTAGGGACATACCAGTAAATCAAATATGCCAATAATGGATAACCAATCATTGTCACAATTTATACAGAGAACATATGCACTTTAGCACTGGTCAGCAGTGGTAAAGTGCCCAGAATCTATAGCCAATGAACACATGGTCAGAAAAATAGGAGGCAAAAGGCAAAAAGTTTGGAGATGAACCTGGTAAAAGGGCCAGGTCTAACAATCACACATTACACATCATTAATGACTTATGTCACGTATACATAGGCATAGTGGTACACATAAGTACACAATGCCCACTTGTATGCATGACATCCAGGAACAATGTAATAGAGTGCAAGGTAGTTGTGCATCTTTTGACACTCTATTATGTCGTGTAGTTCCTATATACCCTATACAGGATCTGCGCGTTTGGATAACATAAATTGCAGGATTGGTGGCTGACTGATTCTGTGCACCCCCACCGGATATGTTAGCCTGTCTGTATCAGCTAGCTCACAGGGCTGCTAGAATCTCATCTTATCGAGGAGAGATAGTTCTTAGCAACCTCAGAACATGACAACCCTGATCCCTCAGGATCGTGGAAACAATGTACTACTTTTCCCTCAGTCACTCGTGCTCACTTAGTATGTCTCAGAGTAATACACAGAATAAACAGGCTGGGCGTTTCAATAAGGATTTATTGAACAGTTATTATTCTAGTGTAGAATAGATGAGCTGCAACAACCATTAGACAGTAGCAGAGATATATGATTAGAAGCTCTAAGAAAGTAAATGGATGGTATAGCTCTACCATCTTGCAATAATCATGAATACATACAAGTATATAAAACACATGATAAAAAGTGCGTACTACTACGATGCCTCCCTAACTAGATGTACCTAAATGTACCTAGCATCTATGTAGGTGTTATGCCAAGAATCCCTCTAGGATCTAGTCCACCCCATTACCTGAGACCCCGTCCTGGTCTCGCGTTGGACACCCCGCGAGGGATGTTAGACCATTGATAGCTGGAGCGTCTGCATGCAAAAACCTCAGCATCTCTGATCAGTGTGTCAGCCAGGAAGTCAGTCTCCTCCATCTCTCTAAGCAAGACATGATGTATATATACCCATAGGTCTCCCCACCTTGCTGTGTGACTGTGTCGGCCTAAAGGATGACTTCGGTCCTCAACTTTATACAGATATATTATACAGGAGATGTCAGTCCTGCTGTTAGTCCTGCTGTGCTTCCAAGAAGCCTCATGCATAACATATGAGATTCGAACTAGGGAAAAACCCACGTTCTGAATGCAGTGTCGTATCTAGGTAACAGGTCAGTGCCTAAGAACCGTTATGTATGTAATGTAGGGAAGAATATAGGTGAAAGGTTGTGATGTTAGCTGCGCCTATATAGGGTACCTATATGGACTATAACACCCACTCCTCTTTCGACTGGATGACATAAGGAACTAAGTACCATATCACTTATCAAACTAGATATTGATATGCAAGAAAGTATTAAAAACATTGGTTTAGCTAAAATGTTAAAAACTTCCAAAACATTTCTAAAAAAAACTATTAAAATGGTAAACAATAATGCAAGCCCTAGCTTTGAAATGTTCGTGTTTATAGTCCGAAGCACTATAAGCATTAGAAAGCCATGTATGCCCAATAATGAAAGGAATGTCAATTTTGTTTAGAGTTTCAAATTTGAGATTGTTTAAGAAAGGGCAAATTTCTTCCCAAGACACGACGAGCCAAATGAGTCAAATGTTTATGTGGCCTGGCTGGTAGATACAACAGTTCCGTTGCTTGCTTCCGCAGTAGATGGCCCCTGTAGCACCTCTCAGAGAAAGTCGATTTAGCACAGATGATGTTCTGCGCTGTCCGTAGCCGGTGCTGGGGCAGCCTGTGCGCCATCCAAAGCCTGGGTGTCGGTGGAGGAACCGGTGTCCATACCAACAGGTGCAGTTACTATCTGTGGTGGCTCAAGGAATGCCGCCATCAACAGTGGAATACGCTCAGGACATTGCAGAACAGGGGCTGTTATTGGGTTCAGTAATGCATTCAGGTCCGGTTGCTCAATGATGGGAGTGTCAAACAAAGGTCTAACACGTATTCTTCTCGGCAAAACCGGCATCGGAGAACAGGTAATATGCAGTCCATCCAGACTGATTGAAATGACAAGAACCGAGATGCACTTAGTTCTCTCAGGCGAGGCATGCCTAGATGTTGTAACATGTGATCACGGTATTTACGCTCCAGGAGTGCTTTTTCCATCTCCTTGGTGACTGGAATGCCCATTGTGTAGCAGGTAGAAAACAACCAGGATCCCTGCTATTAGATACAAGATCAGCGGAAGTCTTCCAAAGATGCTTCTGAATACGGAGTCTATGAAGTTTGGTATAACTCCAAGTACCGTCTGAAAGGTGCTTATCAGTCCATAGCCTATGGTCTTAAATAAGTGAACAATGCCACTAGTATCAGACATGTTAAAGATACGATTTACCATTTCTGCAAAATGGAAAGGGCAGTTGTATGAATAAGCGCCTATATCTCTGCTGTAGACCTTGCGATCTGGAGATCAAAAGTCTCTCGAGCGGAAGGGCACAGACTTCTGTAAAAGCATGGCTTTCATTCTACTTAGAGTATCAAAACGTATTAAAGAAACATTCAGTGAAGACCATAACGGTGCCTCCCTGACTGTATGTGTCGATGGAAACAATACTTGCATACAACAAGTAACCCTGGAACTCAGTTACCAGATATGCGAGCATTCCACAGCAGCCTTGACTGTTCAGCATCAAGTAACTCCCATTTGAAAGTAGCCTGAATGCTGGAGTAATCACAGCAGCTGGGCCACCCCTCAGATGACAGGACAGGTTCGCTACAGAACCATTACAAGCCCCGTGCAGCATTATATCTTGACATATGAGTGATCCACTAAAAGCATTCTCACTGTTGGTACCGCTTAGAAACACTTCTCAATCCCCACTCCGACATTGAAATCTGTATGGTAATTCCCATGATTCCTTAATTTATTCCTTATCCATTTTTTCATATCTGCCTGCCTGCTTTTGGTCAAGGCAACACTGAAACTGAAAAGTAGTGACCGGTAGAGTCTGCCACTGTAAATGGTAACCTATTCAGTTTTTCAATATGCAGCATTGTATATTTTGCTCCCCTTTGTGCCATTTCTATTTGTTTATCTGTTAGATTGTATTCAGAAAACAGAGACGTGCTGTTGATATAACGCCAAGGCACATAGCCTGCACGCAAAGATTGCAGCGTCCAGCTCAATAATATAATAGAACGTAATTGAGATTGCCCATGTTGTAATATTACTAAATGTTTTTCCGGTATGTCTATTGCAGAAGATACAATTTTGCCTAAAGAATATATCCTGGAGGTCAATGTAGTTAACCCCTTGTCTACCACTGCTAGATATTTTGCTAGATTAATATGGTCTATCTCCCGTAGTCTCTCCGCGGCCTCTTGTTGGGATATTTTCCATATTTCATTGTAGGCAGCATAACTGCCAGCATATGCAAAACGTTTTTGACATGGTTTCCCTAAGATCCATATCCCGTGTGAGTAAGGATAAGTGTTGTTTCACCTGTGTGAGTGTTGAGGTTTTTAGCCAATCGAGGCACAACTTCTCAACACTGTATGATGTTACTACCCCTGGATGTTGGCTTTGTACATAACGTGGATCTGGCCTATGGATACTAAACCCTTCGGTTTTACCCATGAATCTTTCCTGACAACTATTGGTGTCTGTGGGCCAAATCAACCATTTCTTCCAATCGGTGTCTGATCTATTGTATTGTATGATGTCATCTAATGTAATCCCTGTTTGTGATGTTTCGTTTCTCTCAGTCAGTGATGGTATCGGTATTCGAGGTGTGTTCAAGTCCTTGTTCTTGGCTAGTCCAAGGCAAGACGTCTGTTGCACTGTCTCGTTCGAAAACATGATCTGTTGGGGGATGAGGCATGCTCTAAATAAAGCTTCTGCCCCCTGCACCTGCCATTCTCTAGTACCCCAGATTGATTTTAAGTCTATGGTGTCTTTCCATAAGTCGATACCTTGTTCAGACAACTGGGAAATTAAGGATGCAGAGTAAATTTGCTTGGTGTTTGTTAGCATATTTTTCTGTGCTGATGTTGGTGCAACCTTATAATAATATGAGGCTGGGTCTGACAAAATAAACCCTGAAAAAAATTGAAATTTCTGTGTAAATGTTTTCGAACTGCCCTTCGGCGGTGTTGGACAATGTTCCCACTGGGGTATGTAAACACATTTCTAGAACTAGCAGATTTATGCAATAAGTGATGACCATAATCTTGATAACAATACATACTTTCATAATCGGGCGTGCCTTCCAATATTTCACTATTAGAAAATGTAGCAGATTTTTCTAAATCAGACAACATGTTTATTTACAGTTTCAAAATCCCAATCATCAGGAAATGTACTTGAGGTAATGATATCACGTAATGATATTTTAAATAAATGTGGAATCTTTAAAAGTTTGGTTAGACCAAATATATTGAAATCAATATTGTACCAAACTATACCATCAGTTATAGGAACTGCTGTAATGTTCACTGATGACAAGTCTCTTTGTTCTTGATGAGATGAATGGTGTGGTTTTAGAATTAAGTTCTCCTTTTAGGCTGCAGAGTTTTGCCGAATGTATTGCCCATTAATAAGCATGTTAAAAACTATCACTAAGCCTAGCCAGAAAAGAAAGAAAAGTACCCCGATAAGTATCGATAGTTCTACCTATGGTGATACCAGGTACGTCTTTTTAAGAAAGTTCAGAAAGTCTTTACCTTTCTGCTTGCGTGATTTGTGGGCTGGCGTCGTTTCCGGTTCACATGGATCCAAAGAAAACGTATAAAAGTTTATGAAGTAGCCAGAAGCAGTTTGATCAATTGTTGGAATTGCATCAGGATTTGTTGAAATCGTACTTTGCTCTTGTTGAGGCACATTGACGTAGACATCTGTATTTGGTCTTATAGCTATTTGCTTGTTATTTTGAGTTTGATTTTGAAGTTGAACTTCAGGCTCAAGAGGAACGAGTTCCATAGCATTGTTGCATAGTCATTCATTCCGTACAGGTGGATCTTCGAAAGTGATGAGTCTTTCCATTTGAACTTCTTGGATTGTAGCAAGAAGAGGGTGTCTGCTACTTTGGAGACCACATGGCCTACTGCTTAGTATTGGCCACATAGTGTGGTTTGATTAGGTCAATTGAGACACATCTTTTCTCCTTTTTTCCGGCAAGAGGCGGTAGAAGTACAGTTTTTGTTCCTTTGACTGCTAGGACCTGTACAGGCTTTCTGTAGGATGGTCCAAATTCTTTCTTGCCCGCTATTTTCTCACTGACCAGATCCCCGACTTTTGGGATCCAGACAGGTCTTTCTGTGACTGATTTGACTTTCCCAGTGGCGGTCTGCTTCAGGTGGACATTACTTTGTTGTGTCCTGGATTCATTTAGATGCTGTAAAACAGCCAAACGATTGTGGATGTCAAAAGGCTTTTCATCCGCCACTGAGCCTTCACAATCAAGATCAGGTACCCACATTCTTGTCCCAAAAAGTACCTCATAAGGAGTGACACCCCCTAGAGAACGTCTTGGCATATTGTTAAGAGCCCGTTGGACTGCATACAGATGTTTTACCCAGCTCTCACCCGAGCCTAATACTCTAGCTGTCAAAGATTGCTTTAAGTCTCGTTTTTTTTTCTCCCCACAACAGAATTTCCCTCTGGATGGTACGGAGATGAGTACCGCAGTGCTACCAAACTTCCCATGGCTTCCTTGTAAGCCCCAGAGCTAAACGTGGGGCCCTGGTCAGAATGTAATGTGCCAATTGCGTATGTCCCTATAAAGACTCGCAAATCATTTATGACAGTTCGAGTGCCGGCCGAGCACTGAGGCCACACCCGAGCAGGAATCCACTGCAACCATGATATACCTGTAAGCCCCATCTCTTTTCAAGGGGCTGCAGTGGTCCAAAATTAACAATGGTGTCTGCGCTGGATGTGTTACGGTGAAACCTTTCATCTGCTGGCAGATGTCGCATTTCAAGACAGTCTTTAGTCTGCTTTGTTAAACCAGGCCACCAATAGCGTTGTTTCAACAAAGAGACAGTCGCCGTAACTCCTGCATGTGCAGAACCTATTCCTTCGTGTGCCGCTAGGATTAAACCTAACCTACGATCCATGTTTGGAATTACTCTATCCCCTACTCCAGGAATCTGAACTTGTAGGAGTATTTGAGTAGAAACTTTTTGGGTAGTGCTTTGCTGTTTTTGCGTGAAGCAATGACAGCTACCATAATCTCACCGTCTATTTTAGATTTAGAATGAGTGATTTCAGCTATGGAAGCCGTGCGTACAGCCCCGTTTGCGGCATAATCAGCCAATGAATTCCCTTCAACGTGAACGCCATCACGCTGATGACTCAGTGTATGAATCATGTGAGCCCTTGGTAGTTCGGATGTAAACTTAACCACCTGTTCCCATAGCATTTTATGCTTTAATTTTGCCACTTTTGCATCTTTGTGTCATGTTTCTCCTCATTACCCATTACTAAACGTGGATATTCCGCCTTAAAAGATTGTTAAACACTGAGTGTACATTCAGGGCTCTGAATTATGCACGTTATAATTCCCACTCAAAAACCCACCCCTGTCCTGTGCATCCTGCACACCATGGTGTATTGTGTAATTATGTATTGAATTATACTTGTATACTGAATATTGGATTTGGGAGTTTTAATAAGCATGGACTCGTATGTCATACAATTGTTATTAACAGAATGTTTGGGGACTCGTATGTCATACAATTGTTATTAACAGAATGTTTATAATGAATAGAATTTAGAAGGTGGAGGAAAAGACCATCATTGCCAAATATAACCGCACTCTATTACACCCGACATCAAGCCGAACTGCCCAAGGTAAAAGACGCACGTTGCGTATGGTGCGTAAAATAACTGCAGTTTCCATGGGTGTGGCAAGCCTATAAATAGCCACACCCATCTTCTAGAAACCGCCTCCTGAATCCTGAAACTGAAAGACCTGCTTACCTGCTCCGCAATTTGGGATCTCGTCATTCCTAGAAGGTCCGTCTTTTGAAAAGCAGCCCCTCTGCCACTTCTCAGCATCTTCGAGGCTCCACATCCACGAGGCTGCAAAGTCTTCTGAACAGCTTCACTTCTGCCGCTCTTCAGAATACACGAAGTTCCGCATTCACGAGGCTGCAAAAGAAAAAGAAGATTAAAGCTAAGTGAATAATTTTCTATGTTAATGTTCTGGCGCCCAACGCAAGAGAATAAAAAGTAATTTCCACAGTACTTTCCTTAAGATTTCCTGGAACACTTTTCACTGAAGTCAAGCTGAAAGGAAAAAGACAACATTTGGTTATTTCAAACATTGAGAATTTTGAAGAACTTGGCAAAGACATTTACTTGCGCATTTGGTTCTTATGCTTAAGAATTTTTATAGAGAATTTGCTTTTATTTGTATATAGAATTTCTTTAATTTTTCATACAGGTTGTGAAGAATAATAGGGTTGGACATAATAGCAAGTAAGTTATATGTTAAACAAGAGTAGAAGTTATTTGATTGTGAAGAACTGAAACTAGAAAATTAGTAACTTATTCAATGTATCCTTTTTAAACAAAACAGGCATATTAACCTTCTGCTAACAGACCAACTCCCAACTTGCAAATGACAAAACAGACCAACTCCCAACTTGCAAAAGACGAAACGCATCTTCACGACGACTACAAGGACGTGATGTTTAATACTTCTAGATCGCAGGTAGGACATTTAGAGTTACATTAAAAGAAGCACTCAGTTAGAATAATTTATATGTTACATCAAATCGAATTTAAAGGATACTTAGTTATAATTTTCCTATTTGCCTCGCAGGTCGACAATTAGGAGCAGGAGCAACTAGCGTCCCCGATCCAGCCCTCCTCCCTGAATCCCAACTGAATAGCCTAGTGTCCAAAGTAGAAACATAGGTTATAAGTTAGGGTACTGGGAAGTTGGTCCATAACGTCTCTGCGAAATCAACAGACAAGCAAGAAAAAGGTAAGATTGCTTGTGATTCTGACACTTTGAACCCATTTTGAACCCAGTGCTGCAAATATTCATTGTAAGACTGCACACAGTAAAAGAAATCGCACACAATTAGTGTGGGGAATTCTCGATCCATATTTACTAGTCCCAGTATCAGCGCTTTTAATTCTGCCAACGGTGCCGTGCAGTCTCCTAGAGATTGCGTTTTTGTGCAACTTGGGTGGAACTTTCCATCCCGCATGCGACCTTTAACGATAGCACATGCTGCGCTATATTGTTGCTTACTTCCTATGGCCGGTTGAGCAGATCCGTCAGTGTAAATAATATATTCATACTGATCCTGAGGCATTATTTCATTTGGTAGAGGATATTCTTGTTCATATTGCAGGAATGCTTGTGTCTTTAAATTTGGGTTGTACCAATATTCTACATCTGTTGCAGTGAGAGAATTAGCCCATTGTATCCATCTCGGATATAAGGCTTTAGCGTTAGGAACGCTTGCCTATGTCGCAGCCTCTAAGGCTGGAACTGTAGTGACGACTATTACACGTTTCCCCTGGTCCAGTGCTTTTTCTCTCACTACTGCAGTCTGTACTGCTGTTAGAATCTTTGCTGTAGATGCAAAGTACATGTCAGCATTTGTGTACAAATGTAATTTGTATGCAATTGGTACTGTTTCACCTTCATTATATGTTAGATAGGTGTACCCTGATTGACCCACAATTATCCGGATCACCAGTTTGCATATGTTTACGCGCGTCTGTAAGTGTTTGGAAGCTATCAAGTCAGCTTCTAAGGAACGAAGTGTCTCTGTGTGTTCCTGTGTCCATTGTTTTACTGAAAAATCAGGTTTTATTAGGTCGTAGAAAGGTTTTACTCTTTCTGCGTAATCTAAAATGTATGTTCTACCAAAATTTAGGAATCCCAGGATTGAATGTACATTTTTCAATGATTTTGGAGGTTGGAGCAGCGCACATTTTTCTAAAAAAATTGTCTGTCAGGCTTTTCCCTTCACTTAAAAGCTCATATCCTAAAAACAGGACACTGAGGAGGGCAATTTTTGATTTTTTAAAGTTGAATTTGTAGCCCTCAGATGCAAATCCCAAAATGATGGTATTCACTCTGTTCAAGTGTTCCTCTAGGTCATCGTCCGTCAGATAAATATCATCCACATAGGACAATGCCTCTTTATCTAATTTTTGAAGTAACTCAGTTACTCTGGCCGAAAACAACCCCGGGCTGTTCTTATACCCTTGGGGGAGTTGACGAAATTGTTCTAGTGACCCTAGCGCTGAGTAGGCTGTTAGATACCTGCTTTCAGGCACTAGATTTTGGCAAAAGAATCCATTTGAAATATCAAGTGTTGTTTTGTATTTTTCCCGCACAATGTTATTGATTAATGCGGCAATCTGTTCATTTTGAACTGCAAATGTCGTAGTACAAGTGTTTAAATGTCTGTAAACAAAAACTAGACGATATGAATTGTCAGGTTTCATGACTGGAAACAAAGGATTGTTCATTTGAGAGGTGCAAGTTTCAATCACCCCTTGGTATTCAAGTTGATCTAAGATCTCCCTGACCTGTTTTTTAGCTTCTTGCTTTATTGTGTACTGCCTCTGTGCAGTTGGAGTATTTTTTAAAGGAATTATGTGGTGGGTGGAATCCTTATCTCATCCAACATGGTTCTTGTATGATGCTAGAGCCTGAGCTACTGCCCACTCATGCGCCTATTCTCGTTTAGAGCAATCCATGACGAATGCTGGTGGCTAATCCTGTACAGCTAACAAAATTTCATAGCCAAACGTAAGGTTCTCCCAAAAGAGGCCTCTCACCATCCTACTTTTGTCCCCCTCCATTTGGAGCGTTATTTCATATACTTTATGTGGGACACTGATTCTAGTATCATGTGTTTTCACCGTGATATAATCATTCAAGTCCGCTGTCACCAGAAATTCCATCAGGTTCTGGCAAGCTATTGTTACTTCTGCCGCAGTGTCTAGCATCGTCAGAGCCCATTCCCCGTTCAGTAGTCGAGTCCTCAGAATTCTGGGCACGTCTAATCTTTAGACCTGCAACTTTCTTCTTTTTGACCTGTGGCTTTTGCTTTGGCTTTTCTTCTTTTTTGGAAGTGTAATCTTGAGCGTACTGCTTGTCTCTGGACTTTATACGCTCTTCTTGTCTTTCTGACCGTCCTTCCCTCTCGGAGATTTTCGATGAACCCTTAAAGGAGCGAGAGGAATGTGTATCAGTATCCTGATATCTGTCAGGTTTCCTAACGTTATCCCTATTACTAGGGTTGTACCTCTAATCAGAGGGCTCCGGTGGAGGAGATCTACCTCGGAATTGAGATCTGTGCCCTTTAAATTTTTGTTGTTATTTATTGTCCCACTTCTTTTTAGAAGAAGCAGGTGTCTGCTTTGAAGTGTCCTTTTTAGGACTGCCCATCATTTGTGGTTTTAAAGCTTTCCCACCCAAACTATCTCTGCCTAATTCTGCAGATGCAGTTTCAATTATTTTGAGTATTTTATGTTGTTGTTCTAAAGGACTGAACTCCCTTAGGCGTTGGCGGATAGCCACCGAAGCTGGTTCCCCCTTAATATTAGCTAGTATTATGGCTGATCCCTTAGTTCAGAGCAGGCTCTGCTCCGTACTCATTTTATATTTGTCTTAATACGTCTGGTACCACCGCTAATGAAGGAATACCATGAGTCTTGGTATAAATTGCAGCTAAGACTGTACCCCAAGTGGTACAATCCTCTACTTGCGGTGCTATCCCCATGGTCAAGCAGATTGATAGCATTCTATGTTTTTCATATGGGGTAGTATTCGGGAATACGGCCTCGAGCGGAGTTATTTTCGGAGCTAACCAGAATGGCATTTGTTCACGTTTAGAGGGCATTTTGCCCATCACTGCGTGTAATGTTTGTGGTGTGATTTTAGTTGCTGTACCCTGAGATTGAGTTCCATTTGTTGCAACTATTGCTGGTTGGACTGTAAATGTCCTCATGATGAATTGCGTCAAGTTTCTATAGATGTTAATTAAATCTTTGTGTTATATAAGTAAGTCACCTGGTGGCATTGTTTCAATGTCAGGATGTGGTGTGTAGGCCGCTAATATTGGCCATGTTGCCCCTTCTCCTCCAAGCAGGCTTAATCTTACTCTTCCTCTTATGTGGGGTACGGCGCATTTAAACCAGTATAAATGTTCCTGGTACGTGAGCGGGACTTCAATGTCCTCAAACGGACAATATTCCACTGGTGCATCTCCTTCTGTGTAGGAGTGAAATGTCTTTGTTCTTGCATTTGCTGCTGGGAATGTAACCCACAAATAAAATACCTCTGGTTTGTTCAATTCGTGTTCCTCAATCACGAAAACTACTAAGCCACCCCTAGCTGATAAACCATTTTCTAACAGTTTCATGGTGACTGTAGGTCTGAATTTTTCTGCAATCGGAATTACATCTGCATCTTCTTCTCAGGTTGAGAGGTGCAGATCTACCCTTTCGTTATCTCTGACCCCAGTCATTTTGTAAAGAAGAAGTTTGTTTCGAGGGAACTAAGTTAAGGTTTTAATGAACAATTTAAGGAACACTGTGTCCTTCAAGCTTAACCAACAGCTAATAAATAGGATTGCTTAGCCTACTTAGCTGTGGTGGAGTTTGTGCCCACCCACTCCAGATGTCTCTGGTGTTTTTTGAGTAGGGGTCTCTGAGAATAGCACAACTGAACTACTCAGATTCTACTGTTAAATAAGTATCCAACCAACCTTGTCGGCGCCATGTTGTGTAGTTCCTATATACCCTAAACAGGATCTGCGTGTTTGGATAACATAAACTGTGGAATTGGTGGTAGACTGATTCTGTGAACCCCCACCGGATACGTTAGCCTGTCTGTATCAGCTAGCTCACAGTGCCACTAGAATCTCCTCTTATCAGGGTGAGAATAGTTCTTGGCAACCTCAGAACATGACAACTTGGATCATTCAGGATCATCGAAACAATGTACTACTTTTCGCTCAGTCACTTGTGCTCACTTTGTCTCAGAGAGATACACAGAATAAACAGGCTGGGCGTTTCAATAAGGATTTATTGAAAAGTTGTTATTCTAGTGTAGAATAGATGAGCTGCAACAACCATTAGACAGTAGCAGAGATATATGTTTAGAAGCACTAAGAAAGTAAATGGATGGTATAGCTCAACCATCTTGCAATAATCATGAATACATACAAGTATATAAAACACATGATAAAAAGTGCGTACTCCTACGATGCCTCCCTAACTAGATGTACCTAAATGTACCTAGCATCTATGTAGGTGTTATGCCAAGAATCCCTCTAGGATCTAGTCCACCCCATTACCTGAGAATTAGAGAATGTGGGACCCCGTCCTGGTCTCGCGTTGGACACCCCGCGAGGGATGTTAGACCATTGATAGCTGGAGCGTCTGCATGCAAAAACCTCAGCATCTCTGGTCAGTGTGTCAGCCGGGAAGTCAGGGTCTCCTCTGTCTCTCATCTAATTTTTGAAGTAACTCCGTAAGCAAGTCATGATGCATATGGGAGACAGCCTTTACAACAAAACTGTTACAACGCATGCCTTTAGATCGCATGTCGTTGCAATGCAAAAGGTGTGCAGCAATGGGTAGAAGGTGTTGGATTTAACTCCAACACCTTCCCTACTGTTGCACACACTGGAGTTGGAATAGAAAATTAATCTATTCCAACTTCCAGTGCCCCCCGACAGAAAGTCGGAGTAAAGGTTTGCGTTGCAACGGCATGCGATGTAATAGCATGCGTTGTACCGTCACCTATTCGATGGGTATATGTACCCATAGGTCTCCCCTGTGGTCCTACCTTGCTGTGTTACTGTGTCGGCCTTAAGGATGACGTCGGCCCTGAGCTTAATATAGAGATATTATACAGGAGATGTCAGTCCTGCTGTCAGTCCTGCTGTGCTTCCAAGGAGCCTCATGAATAATGTGTGAGGTTCGAACAAGAGAAAAACCCGCGTTCTGAGTGCAGTGTCGTATCTAGGTAGAACCGTTATGTATGTAATGTAGGGAAGAATATAGGTGAAAGGTTGTGATGTTACCTGAGCCTATATAGAGTACCTATATGGAATATAAAAATTAATGTGGTCCCCATACAGTAGGCTACTGCGTCAGTCAAAACTGACGAATCGTCTCTTTTTTTTGCATTGCTCTAGTTGTGTCAGTTTAAGGACCAACTACAGCAATACACCACTTTTGGGCCAGATGCCTTGCGGCTTCCTCGTGGATATGTCAGAATTTCTGATGTTTCTTTGGGACCTTGCACCATAGAGCCCCATATTGTAAATACAGTGCATCCATGGCGTTGTGAGTATTTTTCACACAGGCGCAAGAAATTTTGATGCAACGCTGCCTTGGTGCAGCGATGCGTCATTTCTTGTAAATATGCTCTAGTGTGTGTGATGTGGTCACTGCTGAAACTGAACTACCAAATGGGAGCTGAGGTGACCCATAAAGAAACTTTTTTGTGTTTTATATAGCACGAACTAGACCTTAGGCATCAGGTATCAGAGCGCTTTACATGAGCACTAGTTTTGTACAGATGAACACATTCATATTTTTGTTTGGCACAGGGAGATTAAGTTGATTTGCCTAGAATCACAGGATGTTGAGCGTCGTTGCCGAGACTCGAACCTGGTTCCCTAGGTCCGAGGTCGACCGCTCTAGCCATAAGGCTACATCTTCTTACCTAAAAAGACATTGGAAGGTCCTTTCCTTTCCAAATTGTAGAAGGCTAGTCACAGCGCCAATAAAGCATGCGGCCTGTCTCCATAAGTGTTGGAATCTCTACCTGTCCATGTTAAGTGTTTTTTTCGCATTCTTGTACAGGAAGCCTCAATTTTGTCAAATAATGATTTGCTATGGCGCCAAAGCCTTTGTAATTCAGTTATGAGAATGCCTTACCCATCCCTACCCAAGCTTCCATAAAAAGCCTAACTGTAACCATCACATAAATATCACAAGCACATGGCTTTTAAGCTCCTTTCATGAAAAAGTAACGCAATAAATGTATACGGCTTTAATAAACCTGGCCGAAAACGCAGCAGCGAGCATAAAACAATGTCTCATTTAGTCGACGTTTAAACATTCACTTTTGCAAAGTTATCAATCTTAGCTCCTAAAGTATTGAATACAGTCGTAATATTTTCAGCAATGGTTCCAAGCTGCAAAATGTAAGAATTTGCCTTCGTAGCCTTACTAAAAATTTAGACATTTGGTCCAGGAAAAATATCACATAAAGCGTGGCCGTTTCTATAAAAATACTTTCTTTTAGTTGAGTTTTGCTGTGTGCAGGAATAGAACTAATTTTAATTTCACCCCTCAGTGCGAGGATGGATTTAAGTGTTTTGCTTGTGCGGTCTACGGCGCTTTGGAGGGAATTATACGATTACTCACACTAGAAGAAGGTTTTTTTTTGCAATTTGATTAAAATCATACGATTGGTTTATGTAGAACTGCACATGCCAACTGATGATGTAATTTATTTTTGTCCAAATCTCTAAAGTAGCTACATTCATTTATTGAACTGACATGTACAGTTATAAAGGGTTAGGCCTTGGCATGGGCAATATTTGTAGTTACATGAAGTAGGCTCTCTATTAGTTCCACACCCTGCATGAATACTGTGCCATTTATTTCTAGTGCACACAATTTTCCCATAAGGAGAAACTGGGCTGCTGTATACTTGTTGAAGGATAAGTTGGGCAATTAAAATGTCTAAAAAGTGATTGATGTAAAGTATACTGACGATAATTGAGGTATTGTGCTTATGATGGTTACAGCATTGCATTTATGCTTTCCCGAAAAAGTCTGACAAGTTGGACCCAGATCCAACTGATTCATTTTAAGCTTTCCTTAGTCACCAGTGTTGCAGCAGTAACTTGTCTCTTTCAAACTGGCCTTAAAGTACTATGTGTCAGTGGCATTTTCGCACGCACAGTACCGCAAATATTAATTAATGAAATTGTTACAATGCCCCAGTCAAGAAGCAAATTCTACGTGGATGTTAGAAATGAGGTTTCTGGTTGGCTAGGGTATGCACCTAAGCCAGGCAGAACCCACTACTCTAGTCAGGGCAAGCCAGTTACACACCAAAGATAGCCTGTGCTCACTCTCTAATAGCTTGGGGAAGAGCAGGCAGGTTTATCATCAGAAGCAATGTGTAAATTGTTTGCGCAGCACACTCACATAGCAACACAATGAATGCACTATAAAAGAGACTCCACACAGGATTATATAAAAATATATAGTATATTGTACATAAAACCAGACCAAAACAACATGAATCCTAAATACTGTTCATACTATGCAATTACTCAGATAGTACTTGTTATCCTGAACAAGGCAAGAATAAAAATGACATATATCAGAAGTACTTGCATGTAATGCAGGTTAGGCATCAGAAAAGCATTTGCATTATCATTTATCACCATAAACACAGGGCTCAGCGTCCCTGCACTCCTACAAAACTTTATATGGTAATCTGGTATAAACACTTGGAGTGTAGGAGTACCTGCGCGCCTACACCCTATAATACAGTAATCCGCAGGTTTCCTGAATGAAGCAAGTTTCTAGTGGTAATTGGGGCCTCAGTTGAGTTTTCACCTCGGAACGATACCACAGATCCATTTCCCCCAAGGTACATCCCAACAGAGAGGGGAGGACACTGTAGAGTTCAGCAGGAAGACCTTGTTTGGTCACCCATGTGCAGAGTAGCTAAGTGTAGCTGCCTGTGAGTGTGCAGTGCTGATGAAGAAAACCCAGTACTGCCCACAGTATCTGATGGTAGCGCAGCCGCAGGCATCTCCGGTGGACCCTGCCGTGTAGAGTGTTCTAAGCAGGGGCCGCTGATGGTAGAATCAGAGCCGTGGACTCCCCTCTCCTTAGGACCGGGGCAGGGCAGCCTACCCAGCCCCGATGGGACACTCGCTCTTCTGAGCTGAGCAGGGGGAGGCTGGTCAAGCACTGCTCTCACCAGGATTCAAGCGCTGAACATGTGCTTCTCCTCCACGGGGACAAAAGCACTCCCTCTGCGCTGTATACAGATCCCTGCAGTGAGGAGCAGACTGCCACAGCTCCTCGAGTAGCTCGCTGCTGCCCGAGTCCCAAGAGGTAGAGTCCCAAGCAATCTTTTTTTGCCCTGAGATTGCAAGAACAGGGGTCAAGCCAACAAGTCTTTGGAGAACACTAAATCCCGTGCAGTCTCAAAAAACATGGGGGCAGATCCCCAGTACTTATACTCAAAAATGTCTTTGATGATGGAATGACTTCAAAGGAACACTTAGAAGTATGCAACAATCCCTTTCAACCCAGCCCTGGCTCTAGACAATCAGTAGGGGGTAAATCAGCCCTTTGTGTGAGGGCAGGACACATCCTCCACAAATTTAAAGTGTGAATCACCTCTCGCTCTCCCAGCCCAGGAACACTATCAGTATGCAGATTAATGCAGATCTAACCCCTGTCACACCCAGCCCTTTCTGCGTGGTGGCTTTCCGGAGAGTATGCACAAAGTGTAGCTGTCACCCAGCCCAGACCTGTATTGGAGCCAGGCTGCAAAGCACAAAGTGTAATAAGTGCAGAGAAATGCCCACTTTCTAAAAATGGCATTTCTAAATTAGTGATGTAAAATCCAACTACACCAATAAGTAGGATTTAGCACCACTATTATAAACATATCAATCATAGCAATGCCACTCCTTTCTGATCAGGAATTGCCACTTATAAGTATATAAGGTGATTCCCAAAGCTAGACCATGAGAGGAGTAGGGCACAAAGTAGGCTGTTTGTCACTACCAGGACATGTAACATATAAAGGCATTTGTCCTACCTTTTATTAACACTGCACCCTGCCCATACTGCTACCAAGGGCCTATCTTAGGGGTGTCCTGTGTGTAATAAAAGATGCATTTAAGGCTTGGCAAGTAGTCTTAAATGTCAAGTCAATGTGGCCCTGTGGTGGCTGGCCTGAGACAGATTTGAAAGGTTACTTCTGTGGATGGCACAAGCAGTGCTGCAGGCCCAATAGTAGCAATTAATTTACAGGCCCTGGATATTTGGGATACCACTTTACAAAGGACTTACAAGTAAATCAAATATGCCAAATAAGTGTAAACCAATCATACCTTGTTTAGAGGAGAGAGCACATGCACTTTAGCACTGATTAGCAGTGTAAAGTGCCAGAATCCTAACACCAACAAAAGAAGGTCAGATAAACTAGGCAGAGGACGTCAAAATGCTTGGAGATAACCCTGCAGAAAGGGTCAGGTCCAACAGTGGATTTTACAGAAAATGGGTTTGTGGTTAGTATCTCACAAATATGGATACATAATAACCTGCACTAGGCATAGTAATTGTGTGTCTGTATGTAAAGATATGAAGTTATTACACAAACCTAGCTAAAAATCAACAGAGCGCAATAATGATGGGTATGCAGTTCTTTAAAAAAAAATCCCCATAGAAAGGTCGATGGGAGAGCACAGCAAGGGATAGAGGGATATGCCACAGGTTTAGCTATGTGAGGGCTGTGGATTGAGTGGTTGAAGGTGTAGGGAGGTGTATAGTTTTAACTTTCTGCCAAACTTGGTGAACTCCATTCAGCTGGGAGAGCAAAGTTTCCTAGGGGAATTAATATGAAAAATAATGCTTTGGGACCCCACCCTTGCCTCTGCCTCTGCTTGATGAATTGGTGCAAAACTTTCAGAGAAGTTGCTGAGGTTGGCGTACTTTTGTTTTGGAAAGTTTGATGCAGATTCATCAAACAGCAGCTAAGTTAGTAGCAAAACCATAAACTTTCTTCCTATGGAAACTGTATCCTAACTATACCTTTACATTATTGGTGATACATATAGAAAATGTAGGTGTCTGTGGATATGTATGTAGATATAGTTTATATATATATATATATATATATATATATATATATATATATATATATATATACATATATATATATATATATATATATATACACTGAAAAAACCATAGGTTTCACACATGTTATAGTTAGCGGAAATTTTACTGATAAAAAACCAATGAAATTCCCCCGTTATAGTTAGTGCAGGCAACTATAACTCACGCGACTGCAATCCTCTGCTGATGCTAATACTGTATTTAGACACTTATTTGCCCATGTCTTCTTCCATAAATTATTAGCTATACATATATTACAAATATTTTGTTTTCATAAAGACACATATGTCATCAGCAGAAGATTGCGGTCGCGTGAGTTATAGTTGCCTGCACTAACTATAACGGGGGAATTTCATTGGTTTTTTATCAGTAAAATTTCCGCTAACTATAACATGTGTGAAACCTATGGTTTTTTCAGTGAATTTGCAAGGTTTTTTAAATGCTAATTCCTAACTATAACGTGTGTGAAACCTATGGTTTTTTCAGTGAATTTGTACGTTTTTTTAAATGCTAAGTTACTTTACGCCATTCGTGGCGTGCGCGCCCACTTAACGCAGTTCGTTCCGTGCGCGCACGGTGCGCTTCGCGCACCGTGCGCGCACAGTGAGCACGCGGTGCGCTTCGCGCACTGCGCGCCCACTTTACGCAGTTAGTGCCGTGCACGCACGGTGGGCACGCGGTGCGCTACGCGCACCGCGTGCCCACGTTACGCTAGATGGCCCATGTACGCACAATGCGCTTCGCGCACCGTGCGCACATGGAGGACATATGATCGACTTCTTTTTGAAAGGTAATATTTTACTTTTTCGCTGCTGTTATAAGCCATGCACAAGTGGGGAGAGTGTGGATTATTTTTTTTTTTCAATATTTTTTTACCGTACGCGTACGGTAAGCGTAATCGGCGAAATTAGCGAAAAAAAAAAAATTCCGTTTTTGCCCTTGGGGGATCTTTGGGGACTCCCTCAACATGGCTAGGTGCTTTGGAGCTGTCCAAACAGCCCCTTTACATGTTTTTGTCCTTTGTTTTCTAATCCACACTCTCAGTGCGAGAGAGAAAATGGCGGCCGCCGCTTCCTGGTTTCGGCCGATTCGAATGTTTACTAAGATCTAAGAGCCAATCAGAATCGCGCTCGCGCACGTCACCGTACGCGTACGGTAAGCGTACCGTAAGCGCACCGTAAGCTGGCTCAGATATATATATTGATTTAAAGGCTATTTTCTCAGAATCTACTGAACAGATTTACACCAAACCTACAAAACCTACAAAAGGCACTTCTGCCAAATTTCAAGTAATTCTGTTCAGCCGTTCGGGCTGTAGCTGTGTCTAAAGGTCCTATGGAAAAATGCATGGGAAAAACGCGTTTTGGGACCCCCCTTTTATCTCAGCCCCCGCTTGACGAACCCCCCCGAGACTTTCAGGGTAGAAGCGGAGCATAGCGCCCCACCTATTTTGAAAAATTCGCGAGGATTCGTCGACCGGCGCAAAAGTTATTCAAAATAGAATGTTGCGGATTTCCTATGGAAACGTGGTCCTAACTATAACTACCTACTGGCGACCGCCAGTAGGTAATATATATGTATATCTATGTATATATATATATATATATATATATATATCAAACAAGGGTTGCCGTTTCCGTGAGTCGCACTCGCAGGGTGAAAGGCATAGTTCCACTGAGAGGCATCTCGTGAGTTAGCGTGTGCCTCCGGCTCCAGCCGACGCGAATATATATATTCACTGAAAAAACCATAGGTTTCACACATGTTATAGTTAGCGGAAATTTTACTGATAAAAAACCAATGAAATTCCCCCGTTATAGTTAGTGCAGGCAACTATAACTCACGCGACCGCAATCCTCTGCTGATGCTAATACTGTATTTAGACACTTATTTGCCCATGTCTTCTTCCATACATTTTTAGCTATACATATATTACAAATATTTTTTTTTCATAAAGACACATATGTCATCAGCAGAAGATTGCGGTCGCGTGAGTTATAGTTTCCTGCACTAACTATAACGGGGGAATTTCATTGGTTTTTTATCAGTAAAATTTCCGCTAACTTTAACATGTGTGAAACCTATGGTTTTTTCAGTGAATTTGCAAGGTTTTTTAAATGCTAATTCCTAACTATAACGTGTGTGAAACCTATGGTTTTTTCAGTGAATTTGTACGGTTTTTTAAATGCTAAGTTACTTTACGCCATTCGTGGCGTGCGCGCCCACTTAACGCAGTTCGTTCCGTGCGCGCACGGTGCGCTTTGCGCACCGCGCGCCCACTTTACGCAGTTAGTGCCATGCACGCACGGTGGGCACGCGGTGCGCTACGCGCACCGCGTGCCCGCGTTACGCTAGATGGGCCATGTACGCACGATGCGCTTCGCGCACCGTGCACACATGGAGGACATATTATGCGCTTCCTTGTGATAGGTAATCTGTTGAAATTTTTTTGGGAAATGCTGTGCTTGGATAAGGCATGCACAAATGGTGGCCTTCGGCCACCATTTGCACACGGGGTGGAGAGAGTGTGGATTTTTTTTTTTATAATTTTTTACCGTACGCGTACGGTAAGCGTACCGTAAGCGTAATCGGCGAAATTTTCGATACATTAAAAATTACCATTTTTTGCCTTGGGGGATCTTAGAAGACTCAACTAACATGGTTATGTGCATGGGCGCTGTCTAAACAGCCCCTTTATATGTTTTTGCCATTTGTTTATCAGCTCCCCCCTCAGAGTGCGAGAGAGAAAATGGCGGCCGCCGCTTCCTGGTTTCGACCGATTCGAATGTTTACTAAGATCTAAGGGCCAATCAGAATCGCGCTCGCGCACGCCACCGTACGCGTACGGTAAGCGTACCGTAAGCGCACCGTAAGCTGGCTCAGATATATATATTGATTTAAAGGCTATTTTCTCAGAATCTACTGAACAGATTTACACCAAACCTACAAAAGGCACTTCCTTGACCTGAGGACTACCTCTCTGCCAAATTTCTAGTAATTCTGTTCAGCCGTTCGGGCTGTAGCCCTGTCTAAAGGTCCTATGGAAAAATGCATGGGAAAAACGCGTTTTGGGACCCCCCTTTTATCTCAGCCCCCGCTTGACGAATCCCCCCGAGACTTTCAGGGTAGGAGCGGAGCGTAGCGCCCCACCTATTTTGAAAAATTCGCGAGGATTCGTCGACCGGCGCCAAAGTTATTCAAAATAGAATGTTGAGGTTTTCCTATGGAAACGTGGTCCTAACTATAACTACCTACTGGCGACCGCCAGTAGGTAATATATATATATATATATATATATATATATATATATATATATATATATATAATAATAATCAATCAGGGGTTTGTAAAGTGTGGCTACTCACCCATTCGGGGTTCTCAAGGTGCTGAGAGGGGGGCTGCTGCTCTGTCTGGTTGTGGAGATTCAGTGGAAGAGCCAGTTCTTGTGGTCATTCCTGAACTGGGTCAATGGCGCGGATTGCCAGAGGTGGAGGGGCAGGTTTTTCCAGGTCTTGGTGGCGAGATAGGCAAAGGATCTTCCTCTGGTTCTGGTTTTGCGGATCTGTGGGACACAGGCCAGGGTGAGATGGGCAGAGCAGAGTTGTTTGGTGGGTGTGTGGAAAGCGAGGCAGCAGTTCAGATATTCTAGTCCTGTGTAGCAGTGGCCCTTGTAGATGTGAGTGAGGAGCTTGAAGGTGATTCTCTTGGTGATAGGGAGCCCGTGGAGTTGTTGGAGGTGATGTGTCATGTGGCTTGACAAGGACAAGTCTGGTGCAGCGTTTTAGACATTCTGAAGCTTCCTGAGCTGTTTCTGGGAGATACCGGTTTAGAGTGCATACCAATAGTCAAGTCTGCTGGTGATGAGTGCGTGGGTGACCATCTTTCTGGATTCTGTGGGGAGCGATCTGACTGTCTTTTGAAGCAGGTTGAGAGTGTGGAAACAAGACGAGGAAACGGCAATGATTTGATGGTTCATTGAGAGCGAGGAGTCCAGTATGATGCTGCGGTTGTGTGTGTGGTCTGTAGGGGTGGGAGGGGTTCTTAGTAGGCTTTGCCATCAGGAGTCATCCCAGGCTGAGAGGGTGGGTCCCAGGATTAGTACTTTGGTCTAGTCAGATTTGAGCTTGAGGCAGCTGTCCTGCATTCAGGTAGCAATTGTCTTCATTCCATTATGAAAATTGATCCTGGCGGCTGTGGGTTCATTGGTGAGGGAGATGATCAGCGGGGATTCGTCGGCACAGGAGATGATGTTGAGTCTGTGGCTTCTGATGATGGCTGCCAGGGGAGCCATGTAAATTTTGAAGAGGGTGCAGCTCAAGGAGGAGCCCTGGGGCACTCCGCAGCTGATCTCTGTGGGTACTGAGAGGAACAGGGGTAATTGGACTTGTTGTGTTTGGCCGGTCAGAAAGGGGTGGATCCAATCCAGTGCCTTGTCGCAGATGCCGCCGTCATGGAGTCTCATGATTATGGTGTGATGGGGAACGGTGTTGTAGGTGGCTGAGAGGTCCAGTAGTATGAAAGCTGTGGTTTCGCCCCGGTTAAGAAGGGTGCGGATGTTGTCGGTGGCACCAAGGAGTGAGGTCTTGGTGCTGTGGTTGCTTCAGAAGCCGGATTGGGAGGTGTCTAGAAAGTGGTTCTCTTTAATGAACTTGGATAGTTGGACATTGATGGCCTACTCAATGGCCTTGGCTAGGAAGGGGAGGAGGGAGACGGGTCTGAAGTTCTTGAGGTCTGTCAGGCCGGTGGACGGTTTCTTCAGCAGGAGGTTGATCTCAGCAGGTTTCCAGTTGGCGGGGAAGGTGGAGGTTTCAATGGAGCATTTGATGGTGCTGCGAAGCTGGGAGGCAATGAAGGCATCTGCTTTATGGAGGATTTGGTACGGTCAAGAATCCGGTGGAGCTTCTGAGTGACTGCTCTTCATGGTCTTGACTGTCTCGACTGTGGTAAGCGCAGTTCAGTTGAGCACAATCTGATGCAGTGTGGCATGATTGCGTGCGGTGGTGGTGGGCATAGGGGCGGGGTCTTAGGTGTTGAACTGTCATAGATCTGCCTGATCTTGTGGTGAAGAAGGTGCCAAGTTTGTTGCATAGGTCTTGGGAGGGAATGACGTCTGTGGTCTCGCTGTTGGTCCTCGCAAACTCCTTAACGATGGTGAAGAGTTCTTTACTGTTGTGTGCGTTGGCGTTTCTTCTGTCCTGGAGGGCCGTTTTCTTTGTGATTTTGAGGGTAAGGTGGTGTGTGTTGATGGCAGATTTTAAGGTTGCGTGGGTTTCTGGGGTTTTGTTGTTCCTCCATCTCTTCCAGAGTCGTCGGTCGGTTGATCTGGACTTGTGGAGGGCAGGAGTGAAACAGCTGGCTTGCTTGGAGTGTCTCATTTCTTGGAGTGTTGCTATATATATATATATATATATATACAACGTAATCTATAATCTGATTGCATATATAATTGTTGAAGTGGTATAGGCACTTGCATTTTTTACATAAGCCACTTGGCCAATATTATTGGCATGAAGATTAGGAAAAAGGAAAAATATTGCACTTGCAATTTGTATTCTGTTCTGCTTGTTCAGCATGTAGTTTTGCACATGACTTCAATTTTGGGGAAAAAAGGAGTGAAAGTACTCAGAGATGTAATACATACTTGAGAAATGCTATCAGTAGGGACTTTAACATTAAAAAAAATTCCAATTTGCATCTGCATTTTATGTTGTCGAATAACCAAAGTCCTCATCAAAATTGAAAATAATCGAAGTATAAATATTTGAGGAGATACTTAATTTCTTTATAATTCATAATTGTAAATTTTGTCTTTATGTAATTAAGATGCATGTATTTTGTGCTATTTCTCCGTATTGGGATGTTTTGATGAACTGTAAAAAAAACACTCATAGGAATAACAAGCAGTAGTCTGTTTTCAGTTGTGATTGTTACTGTGAATCATGTGAACGGAGGTTCCGGGGTTTTAAAAAAAAAAAAGATCAAATAATGCTCCGGGTGTAACTAAGGCAGTAATACCTAAAAGTGTTACAGCGGATCAATAAAAGCGCAATAAGAAAATACATTTGAGTCCTACTTTGGTGGTGGAATCCGATCTCTATCTAGTGAATTGGAACTGAAAAGACGCCTGTCTACATATGGGCTGGTGGGAGGAGCTGGTCCTATCAAAAGAACACGAGTCAATTATCAAGTGCAATGTAAAAGCCTGGTGAAGGTATATTGATGACCTCTTTTTAATATGGAATGAGTCGACCAGTGAAGCAGAGAAATTTGTACAGGTATTAAATAACAATTCTCTTAACCTACATTTTACTGCCTGCATCAGTGCGACCAGTGTTAACTTTTTAGATGTAGAGGTCTGTGTTGCAGAAGATAAGCTTATAACCAAACTTCGCAGAAAGCCAACAGCAGGCAACGCAGTATTACACGCTGACAGCTCACATCCTAAGCATCTCATCCGAAGCATCCCTTATGGTGAGATGCTCAGGCTGAGACGTATCTGCATTAGCGAAAACGATCTAATTAGAGAACAAGAAAACAGCAAACAGCGTTTTATGGAAAGGGGATACACCAAACATTGTATTGATTTGGCCATCTATAAGAGCAGAGCTCTTCCCAGACAGACCCTTTTGAGAAAAGACAGCGAGACATCCCGGTCTAACACAACAGAAACGACCTAATGTACTGTGGATGACACTTTTAGATTCATCATACAGTACAACAAACAATAAAGACAAATTAAAAAACTATTGACCAAAAACTGGCCTTTGGTCCTTAGTGATCCCATGATTGGACATCTACTCCCCAAGAAACCGGCTATCACGTATAGCAGAGCGATATCCATGAAGGATATTCTGGTTCAAAATGATCTTATAGAGGCCAGTAAGAGTTCTTGGCTGACACACAGGAAGGGTTTTTTTAAATGTCGGGTCTGTAAAGCTGGCCAGTACGGCAGTAATCAGACCACGTACAAAACTCCTTTCAGCAACAATGTGAATGAGATAGCCAAGTCACTCAATTGTAAGACTGACCATGCAGTTTACGTGCTGGAGTGCCGTTGTGGGCTTCGATACATTGGTAGCACCATTCTGCAAGCCCACAAAAGGGTTCTCCAGCACATACGGGCAATAAAAAACCAAGATTTGACCTATCCAGTTGCATGGCATTTTTGTGAAGTACACCAAGCAGACCCCAGTAGTCTAAGATACTTTCTTATAGACACGGTCGCTCCTAATAAAAGAGGAGGAGACAGAGAAAAAGCTCTCAGACTACTCGAGGCACATTACATCATCAACCTCAATACTAAATTCCCCAAAGGTCTGAATGCTACTAAAGAAATTGTATCTGCAAGCTAATAGACTTTTATTTTTGGAGTTTCAAAGTAGTCCAGTGATTACCATTGAAACTCATGAATTGTAAGACCTTATTCAGTATTCTGATGAGTAATCAAAAACATTTTAACCACCGCCTCCCATATAAGTTTGTACACATAGGGTGAGTTAGTAGAAAGTTTTTTTAGCAATAAATTAATTTTTAAGGGTTTTCTTACTTTAGAGGTTAGAATTTTAACTATGCCTTTTTGCACAGCATTTGCACTTTTTCGGAACACGGAATGTTTTCATATAGTGACAGGAGATTTGCACAATATCTGCTAAATTTGCACAATAAATCAGGGAAAGGACTACTATAAAGTTAGGTATTTATACAGAAAGGTCCAAATTTTACATGATTTTTGATATATTTAAATTCAAGTTCCCTTTTCATATTTATTATAACGGATTTTAATGTAATAATTAATTGATGGACTACAGACACAGTTTATTTCTGTTTTATAACAACTAAGGAGATTGCTGCTATGGTATTTTACCGTAAAGCAAGCATGAGGGTAATTACAATGTTTACTCTATGCACTTTCCTATGTCTTTTGTGCTATGGTATTTTCCTTCTGTGTCTACAACTTTCGCAATGCACGTGTCACTTTAGAACACTGGTTGAGTAAAGATACTAAATAAAGTTAGTGTGAAAAAATGAGAAAAAAAGACAAAAAGAAAAAAAGAGAAAGAGAAAAAAATGCTTATAAAAAAACGCCTCACCTGACAGAGTGTGTCATGTGATCAAGGCCCAAGGTGGGCTGAAACGCGTCATGGCTGTAGAGGTCCTGGAGCAATAAACAACAATTTTTCTGCACAACGCTGTGGTCCATGCCAATTTTTCCAAGAAGGAGTGTGTAAAACGGAGTAAAACGAATATATATATATATATATATATACATATATATATATATATATATATATATATATAATTCACTGAAAAAACCATAGGTTTCACACATGTTATAGTTAGGAATTAGCATTTAAAAAACCTTGCAAATTCACTTAAAAAACCATAGGTTTCACACATGTTATAGTTAGCTGGGCATTTCACTCGTGAAAAACCAATGAAATTCCCCCGTTATAGTTAGGTCAGATAACTATAACTCGCACGACCGCCACTCTATCACAAGGATGATGTCACCGGTGATGTCATGAGTAATGCCACTGACCATGTCATGAGTGATGTAATATGTGACGTCATGAGCACTGGATTGCGGGCGCGCGAGTTATAGTTATCTGACCTAACTATAACGGGGGAATTTCATTGGTTTTTCACGAGTGAAATGCCCAGCTAACTATAACATGTGTGAAACCTATGGTTTTTTAAGTGAATTTGCAAGGTTTTTTAAATGCTAATTCCTAACTATAACGTGTGTGAAACCTATGGTTTTTTCAGTGAATTTGTACGGTTTTTTAAATGCTAATTTATGTATTTATTTATTTATTTAAAGTTTTTTCACCGTGCGCGTACCGTGCGTGCGTTGTGGGCGCGCGGTGCGCTTTGCGCACCCTCGCGCCCACGTTACGTAGTTCGGGGAATTTTTCCGTTTCTACTGTGCACGTACGCTACGCACACTCCGCGATTTTTCGTAAATAAATTAAAATACATTTTTGCCCTTGGGGGTCCTTCTGGGACCCCCTGACCAAGGCTAGGGGGTCAGGAACTGTCCAGCCTGCCCCCTTTTCACATTATCCACCTTTGTTTTTCACCTCCTCAGACTGCGAGAGACAAAATGGCGGCCGACACTTCCTGGTTTCGACGATTCGAATGTTTACTAAGATCTAACAACCAATCAGAATCGCGCTCGCGCACTGCAGCGTGCGCGTACAGTAAGCTTACGGTACGCGCTCGGAGCGCGCCTATAGATATATATATTGATTTAAATGCTATTTTCTCAGGAAATACTGAACAGATTTACACCAGACCTGCAAAAGGCACATCCCTGACCTGAGGACTACCTCTCTGCCAAATTTCAAGTAATTCTGTTCGGGCTGCAGCTTGGACTAAATGTCCTATGGAAAAATGCATGGGGAAAACGTGTTTTGGGACCCCCCCTTTTTCTCAGCCCCCGCTTGACGAATCCCCCCGAGACTTTCAGGGAAGGAGCGGAGCGGAGCGCCCCACCTATTTTGAAAATTTCGCGAGGATTCGTCAATCGGCGCCAAAGTTATTCAAAATAGAATGTTGCGGATTTCCTATAGAAACACGGTCCTAACTATAACTATCTACTGGCGACCGCCAGTAGATAATATATATATATATTATTCAATACTCCTTTTCCTTGTTATTTTTTCAGAAGAAAAACGGAACGGACTCCACTTGATCAGTGCTTCTTTATTTTATTTCGTGCTTTTTTGCCGCCATATATATATCTCAATCAGAGATACGCTCTCAAATGCCCCATCTATCCTCCTTGCCGAGAACAGGACTCCAAAGAGACAAGAGGCACAGCTCTGGTAATGTAGTGTATTTTATTTTACTTTCTTACAACGGATCATACAGGATAAAAACTGATTGACGCATTTCGGCCGTAGCCTTCCACAGGGTCATAAAGTTTGTGTGTACAGACTGTCCTTTTTAAGGGACCACCACTATTTTCACACATGCAGTTTTAAAAACAAATGGACAACTGGGCCGCTAACTTTGCTTTCCAATGTCAGTCTTCAATGTTCTCACCCACCAACCTAGTTGGTGGCATGCTTCATCATCGGGCCCCACCCGAAGCACAGAGTGTGCCTCAGGTGTGCTTCAACGCCTGATAACAGCGGAGCAGGTTTTGTTAAGTGAGTGTGCAGTGAAGGTGTTTTGGGTGGGGTTTTAAAATGCTGTCCTAGAGGTCCCAAAAGATGACTTTATTAGTGGGCCCTGGGCAGGGTTAAAAACAAGGCTTTTGGACGTGGTTGGAGAGACTTATGGTCTCCCACGTCCAGTGTGGTCAACTAGTTTCAGCCAGGCCTTTTTTGTTAAACTGGCTTTCGTCAGGACCTATGTGTGAGGGGGTGGATCAAGGGACTCACGTGTTGTCAGTGCCTTTATGTGAAGCACACGCAAAGGTGCTCTAATTGTAAGAGGAGGTTTTCCTCTCAGTTTGTACCTGAAAAGAAAAAAGGACGGGACAAACACATAGACATATAAAATTTGTAACACGTTGATTTAGAGGCACACAATGAGTGATGGCAAGGCCTTGTGCCTAATACGTGCGCGAGTCAATCGACAGTGAATTACGGAAGTGTTGGTTTGTGTGGCAAAGGCCGGATAGTAATATTATGCGTTAGAGGTGCTAGTACCTGTAGGCGAGGAAAGCAAAATGCTGTGGTGACCAATGTAAAAGGCATTTCCTATTAAAAATAGAGAGCTTACTTCCTAACTTCAGAGGACAAACTCCATGAGTCTCTGGCGGGGATCCGGGACTCCTATGCACTCTGGGGGTATAGAGGGAGAGGGGATTAAGGAGAGAAAAGCTCGCTGCCAGCTGTAAGGAATGCACACTCAGGAGTAGCCGATGGCTGTGTCCTGGTGGCGGTACCGTGAGCGAGCTTAGACTTCCCCACTTACTTGGCGCTGTCTCTGGATCCTCTGAATCACCTGTTGTGTCCGGCCAGGAGCTCCCTGGATGCGGAATCCGTGTGCCGGCGTGGTTTAAGTACACAGTGAAACACCGCAGCTGGTGATCGTTTTGGCGGGGTGTGGCGCCCGTGTGAGTAGCGTCAAAGAGTAGTGTCTGTGGAAATGCCCAGGGCCCACTAATAAAGTAATCTTTTGGGACCTCTAGGAAAGCATTTTAAAACCCCACCCAAAACACCTTCACTGCACACTCACTTAACACAACCTGCTCCGCTGTAACCAGGCGTCGAAGCACACCTGAGGCACACTCGATGCCTCGGGTGGGGCCCGATGATGAAGCATGCCACCAACTAGGTTGGTGGGTGAGGGCCTTCATAAAAACCAATCGGTTTTCCCAAACAGACACATATAACACGTACATAATCAAAGTAGCTAGCTCCTTTTGATCATTACATATCCCTCGGGGAAGCGAACTAGCTACTCTAGTTCCTCACTCTCCTTGTGATTCCAAACAGTCTTCAATGTTAACCATATTCCCTTCAAATCTTTCAAAATAAGATTCAATGACTGTAAAGTGTTATATGTCAACTATACAGCATTTGACTGCTTTCTCATCAAGTTATGGGGCGAGACAAGGAATCATAACCTCTTAAAGTCAAAAATGCTACTGTACATTGTGAATGTGGATTTGTACGGCAGAACAATCTATTATCATTGAGATATTTTCAACAAGGAACAAACACTGTACCCATTTCCATTAATTCCACAATCTCTGATATCATATTACAATCGTCCCATTAGGCAAACTTTCAATGTCACTGTGCAAACTGCCATATATTTATGTGCAAGGAAGCAATTGTGCAAATCGCAATACCTGAATATGCATATTGCACTAATCCCTATACATATACACTCAATATCAGTGTGCACAGGTTGCAAATTCTGTGTGCAAAGAGTAAAGATGTCCAAATTGCACATTTTATAAGCTCTATATATCAAAATAACTGGTTACACAGATTCACGCACCCCATGTATGACTTCCTTTTCTAGTAAAGTCACAGACACCCACCTGGAATTGTTTTGTTTGTTCACCTGTGAGCTATCAGGGTGCTTATCAGTTGCATTACCTACCAGTGGTGGTCACCACAAGGTAGTTATAGTCAGGTCTGCTTTTCCACAGACGGAGCATTTTTTGGTTTGCTAATACCTTTGGCTCCATTTGGCAAATCTTCACAAAACTTTCCAAAAAAAGCTTACCTACCTGAGTTCCTTTCTGGAAAGTTGTTGGATGAGCAGTAAAGTGGGGGGTCGAGAAAGAAAGGGGTGCCAAAACGCAAAATCCCTATGCATTTTGCATAGACTTCTTTAGACAAGGCAACGTTAAAAATTGCTGAACAAAACTACACCAAATTTGTCAGGAAGCTTGATCTTGTTTCACAGATTGTGCTTTTTGTGATTTGGTGAAAATCTGTTCAGTAGTTTTTGAGATATTAATGGCCAAATAAATACAGATATTTGGTGTCAGGTTCCTCCGTTCCGATGTCCCCAGGGTTGTGCCGATGCTCTAAAGGGGCCCACCTCTGGACAAACCCAAGTCCGGCATATAAGTGAACACGGACTGTTGGGGTAATCGAGCGGGGGAAGGAAAGGGTAGGGACTGCGGGGAGGGAGATCTGAAAAGCAAAGAAAAGACAAACACCATATGAGCTCTGTGTCTGCAATAACTCTGTATGAACTGTTTACACGAAAACCATCATTACATACACTGTCTCGCCCAGCTCACCTGAAAAGCAAAGAAGGTGCGGCCTAACTTATAGGGGAGAGCAAGAGGCAGTGGCAAGGATGCTTCAGGCAATTGTGTATGAAGTACTATTCTCATGCCCAGCGGGGATGGCACCACCCCTTCTTGTTGAGGCTCTCTCCTATATCTAATAGACGAAACACAAAAAAAGAAACAAAATTGAGGACTGGCTGCTGGTACATGACTTGCTACACCCCCTGACTTCTGCCAGTTACTGGGTTATGCCAGTATCAACTCTGCATCATCAATGCCACACGAGATAATTCACGCACACTGGCAGTATGTCTTTACTGCCCCGAAATGCAGTCTATGAACGATATGACTGTTGCCAATAGTGTTTGTTTGGTAGTGTGATCTCTAGCCACTCAGGGAAAGTCAGGGCTAAGAATCACTCACACTCTTCCCCCCCCCCTCCTTGCTTGAGCTCCGGAACGAACCTCGTTCAAACGGAGTGATCATGAGGCCCTTCTGGAGGGGTGAGGAGCTACAATACCAGAAACGCGCCTCTGCATGAGACCCTCTAGTTATGGTCTCCTCCAACAGAGGGGCGATCTGGCTCGAGGGTATTGAAAATCCAAACGCTCCTCTCCGTGAGACCCACTGTTTCCGGGTCTCGGTCCTCGGAGGAGCGAAGGTAGGAAATAGCTACCACACGCCTACCTCGTTAGTCGGGTTGTCGAAGAGAGGGTGCGCAGTCCTCTCACTGTCCGGTTCTTCAGAACCACGGTGCTTCTCTCCAGTACAGTGGTGCTTCTCTCCATGCGTCTAGCCCGGAAGAATTATCGGCTCCGAAGGAGTCGACCGTTGCCCTTTTGACGTCCGCGACGGGCGTTGCGCGAGTCACGTGAAACGTCTCTCGCAAAGCCCGCCGGGACGGGTAGTCTCGGGCAGACGCGTTCTGAGACGCCGCATTTAGATTTCACGGCAGTTGGTGCGCCGCCGATCGAGATCCTGACAGCAAATCCCCCTTCCGAGGATCACCGACTGCTGGATGGCTTGTTTGGGTGTAAACGAAGGAACCTAGCAACCAGCTTGGGCGCATGGACCGCCGAAGCCGGTTCCCACGAATCTTCCTCCGGCCCGTACCCCTTCCAAGAAATCAAGTACCACAATCTACCCCGCACCCTCTTTGCGTCTAAGACA
This sequence comes from Triturus cristatus, assembly GCF_964204655.1. Taxonomy (NCBI): domain Eukaryota; kingdom Metazoa; phylum Chordata; class Amphibia; order Caudata; family Salamandridae; genus Triturus; species Triturus cristatus. Next base: position 1,580,323,531 of record NC_140590.1, read on the forward strand.
CCCTTTACCTCGTATTCCTGCTCTTGCTGAACCCAGATAGGTGCCGGATGCTGCTTCATTGGTTGTCGCGAGGGTTTCAGAAGGGAGACATGAAAAACCGGATGTATCCGGAAATGCACGGGTAACTGCAGTTTCACTGCAACGGGATTTATGTGCTTTATGACCCGATAGGGGCCAATATATTTAGGGTTAAACACGCTGTGTTTCATAAATCTGATATGCCTGGTGGACAACCACACCCGATCCCCATGCTTGAATACGGGGCCTGGTCGGCGATGCTTGTCAGCTTGTGTCTTATATTTGTCTTTCGCCTGCAGCAAATTGGCCCTAGCCTGGACCAAGATTTTACGCATAAGCACTAGTCTTTCCCGTAATTCCGGGAGTCAGGTGTCTGTGTTAGGCAGGATCAAAGGGGTAAACCTAGGGTGAAACCCGTAAGTACAGAAGAATGGAGTGTGTGGCGTTGATGAGTGTGTGGCGTTGTTGTAGGCTATTTCAGCGGCCCACAACCACTCCACCCAAGCATCAGTAGCGGTATTCACATAACACCTAAGGTATTGCTTTAGGGTTTGGTTCAACCTCTCGGACTGGCCATCAGTTTGGGGATGGAAGCTCGTGGAGAGGGAAGAGGTGACGTGGAGCTTGGAACACCAGGCCTTCCAAAAGCCTGCTGTGAACTGGGCCCCCCTGTCTGACACAATAACCTGTGGAAGTCCATGAAGGCGGACTACATGGTTGAGTAATAACAGGGCCAACTGTCCTGCCGTGGGAGCCTGTTTACATGCTACAAAGTGGCCCATTTTGGTTAAGTAATCTATCACCACCATGATGGCCGTCTTTCCTTGCTCCGGGTAGCCCAACTACGAAATTCACCAAAACCCTTTCCCAGGGTCTCTCGGGAGTGGGCATGATCTGCAGCAATCCCTGAGCCGGTTGGTGATCTACCTTCATTTGGGCGCAGGTGGAACACTCCTGAACCCATGTACGGATGTCCGGGCGGATGGTGGGCCACCAGAATTGCCTTAACACCTTTTCTAAGGTTTTTTTACTGCCGGCATGTCCTGCACAAGGGAGGTCGTGACACCACGCAAATGGCAATTTTCTCAGTGTTTTGGTAGGGACCAGCACTTGTCGGCCTTTCATGGGAAGGCCTTGACGCAACCGCCATTCAGGATGGATCCGGAGCCATGTTCTCCACTCCAACGTCCGTACTCCTCGTCTAACGCCTTTCACAAAGCAGTCGGTGGTCACTACCCCCACTACTCGGCTAGGCTCGATGATAGCTCTTTCTGTAACCGTGTCCTTGGGCTGAGAGCTTTCCTGTCGAGTGAGGGCGTCAGCCTTCCTGTTGTTAACGCCTAGGCGAAAGGTTACTATGAAATTAAACTTAGCAAAGAAAAGCATCCAACGGAGTTGCCTAAGCGTGAGGTGTCGAGCTGCTCGCAAAAACTGGAGGTTGCGATGATCGGTAAACACCGTGATTTGATGCGCTGCCCCATAAGCCAATGCCTCCATTCCATGAATGTGTCATTTATAGCCAGGAGTTCCTTTTCGGAAATGGTATAGTTTTGTTCCGCCGGGTTCAATTTCCGTGACATGAAGGCTATGGGGTGGAGGTACCCCGTGGTTTCGTGTCTCTGTGACAGCACTGCTCCCACCGCTACTTCGGATGCGTCTGCTTCGACAACAAAAGGCAACTCCGGGTTTGCATGAACGAGAACTGGAGCGGTAGTAAAAGCCTCCTTCAGGCTATCGAACGCCTCTTGGGTTTCTGTGGACCATATGAACGGTACCTTCAGTCTGGTCAACTTGGTCAGGGGTGCTACTGTGTTGGAGAAGTTTTTTATGAACCTCCTGTAGAAGTTCGCGAACCCCAGTAGGCTTTGGATATCTTTGACGTTATTAGGATGGGGCCACTCTACGATGGCCTTCACCTTCCTCTCTGCCATGACCTCTCCAGAGGGGGTAAGCATGACTCCGAGGAATTCCACAGTGTTCACATGGAACTCGCATTTCGTGAGTTTACAAAACAGCTGGTTTCTTTGTAAGGCCTGTAACACTTGACGCACATGGAAGATGTGTTCCTCTTCTGTTGCTGAATATACGAGGATATCGTCGATATACACGACTACGAAGATATCCAAAAACTCTCGTAACACCTCATTGAGGGAGAATTGAAACGTGGCAGGGGCATTACAGAGCCCAAAGGGCATCACCAGATACTCAAAGAGCCCATACCACGTTTTGAAGGCTGCCTTCCATTCATCGCCTTCGCGCATCCTCACTAGGTGGTACGCCCCTCTCAGATCTAGCTTGGTATAGATGTTCGCAGCTCTCACCTGCTCCAGGAGAACGGGGATTAACGAGAGCGGGTATCGGTTTTTTACCGTGATGGCGTTTAACGCCCGAAAGTCAATGCAGCACCTCAGTTCTCCGTTGGCCTTCGGAAGAAAAAAAAGAGGGGAGGCTGCAGGAGACCGCGAAGGACGAATGAACCCCAATCCCAGGTATTTGTCCAGGTAGGTTCGCAGGTGTTGGTTTTCCGGTAGGGTCAGGGCATATATTCGCCCGCAGGGCACCACTGCCCCTGGGATCAAGTCGATGCGACAATCGAACTCCCGATGAGGAGGGAGCTATTCCGCCTTGGTATCGCTGAACACCTCCGTGAAGGAGCGGTAACAGTCAGGTAACACCACCTCTTTCTCGGCTGCGGTCGCTCTATGGTGCCAGGTGGCCAAAACCTCCGACGGGCGGGTCGGCTCCAAGTTACAATGCATCTGGCAGTAGGCCGACTGCAACCGTAAGGTCTTCGTGGCCCAGTGGATGCTGGGCTCATGTTTCTGTAGACAAGTGAGCCCTAATATCACCCCATACTGAGGGGCTTGGGTGATGTTAAAAGACACCCATTCTCTGTGATATCCCTCATAAGTAAGTTCATACTCAGGGGTGTTGTGATGTATGGGTCCTGATTCCAATTCTTTGCCATCCACTGCGTATACCAATTCTGGGGTGGGTTTGCGGAGGAGCTGTACTCCTAACCGGGCGGCCTCTTCTCTGTCCATAAAACAACCGGTAGCACCAGAGTCGACCATGGCTCTGACAGATCTTCTTACTTGGTTTATGGTGATGTGCATTGTGATGATGAAATGTTCTGCCTCCCTGAAGACGGCAAAATCCACGGAAGGGATGATACGTCTGCCTGAGAGCCTCCCTTCAACCGTTCTCAAGCGCGGTAGTTTTCCTCCCCCTTTTCCGTTGTCACCGTCGCCATCTGGCCGGGACGAGAACAACCATATGCGGGTTTTACCGGGCATTCCCATATGAAGTGCCCTTTCTTGCCGCAATATAAACATAGTCCCTGTTTGCGTTTCTGGTCTCTCTCGCTCAAGGTTAACGATGCCCTCACTGCTCCGATTTCCATAGGCTCGTGCTTGGCTGGGGTTTTCTCTGAGAGCCCTGTTCGATCACTCCATGGACCGGACCTCTCCTTTCTCAAATGCTCCCCTTTCCGTTCTTTCAGCCGATGGTCCAACCTTAATGTCAAGTCAATGAGGGCAGCACAGGTACTAGGCTGTGGCTCGATTTGGGCCAGGACGTCCTTCAGCTCTACTGTGAGGCCGTGGTAAAAGACGACTGACTGTTTGGTTTCTGGCCAATTGGTTTCAGCGACCAGTCTTCTGAAGTTGTTTAGGTAACTGACTAAATCCAGGGACCCTTGTCGAAGCTCAAGTAGGTCCTTGTCCGCCGAGAACGTTTCTGCTCGCCGGTCAAACGTCTTCTCAAAAGCCGCTCTAAATTCATCCCAGTCGTATAGCAGGGGGTCATCATTCCTGACTATAGGGACTGCCCACTGGGCGGCTTACCCTCCCAAATACGAGATTGGAAAGGCAACTCTGGCTTGGTTTGTAGCAAACATCTTGGGCTTACAGGTGAAGTGAAGCAATACCTGGGTCATAAATACTTGGACTTTCTTTCTATCCCCATGGAACTTCTCGGGTGGGGCCAATGGTACTGAGGACGGTACTTCTACCACCACTGATGTTGGGTGTGAGGGGCCTCCTGCGCTAAACGGGTTTCTCTGCAGAAAATCTACACGGGAATGTAAGGCAGCTGTTTCCTGTAGGGATGCAGCCAGCTCCGCTTGCACTAGCGCTAATGCAGCCATTACGTCCTCTAAGGTAGCCATCCTTAGCCTTCAATACAACCAGGAGGAAAAGAGAATTCTTGGGCCGATAATTCTGTCAGGTTCCTCCGTTCCGATGTCCCCAGGGTTGTGCCGATGCTCTAAAGGGGCCCACCTCTGGACAACCCCAAGTCTGGCATATAAGTGAACACGGACTGTTGGGGTAATCGAGTGGGGGAAGGAAAGGGTAGGGACTGCGGGGAGGGAGATCTGAAAAGCAAAGAAAAGACAAACACCATATGAGCTCTGTGTCTGCAATAACTCTGTATGAACTGTTTACACGAAAACCATCATTACATACACTGTCTCGCCCAGCTCACCTGAAAAGCAAAGAAGGTGCGGCCTAACTTATAGGGGAGAGCAAGAGGCAGTGGAAAGGATGCTTCAGGCAACTGTGTATGAAGCACTATTCTCATGCCCTGCGGGGATGGCACCACCCCTTCTTGTTGAGGCTCTCTCCTATATCTAATAGACGAAAGACAAGAAAAGAAACAAAAATGAGGACTGGCTGCTGGTACATAACTTGCTACACGCCCTGGCTTCTGCCAGTTACTGGGTTATGCCAGTATCAACTCTGCATCACCAATGCCACACGAGATAATTCACGCACACTGGCAGTATGTCTTTACTGCCCCGAAATGCAGTCTATGAACGATATGACTGTTGCCAATAGTGTTTGTTTGGTAGTGTGATCTCTAGCCACTCAGGGAAAGTCAGGGCTAAGAATCACTCATGCTCTTCCCCACTCTCCTTGCTTGAGCTCCGGAACGAACCTCCTTCAAACAGAGTGATCATGAGGCCCTTCTGGAGGGGTGAGGAGCTACAATACCAGAAACGCTCCTCTGCATGAGACCCTCTAGTTATGGGCGATCTGGCTCGAGGGTATTGAAAATCCAAACGCTCCTCTCTGTGAGACCCACTGTTTCCGGGTCTCGGTTCTCGGAGGAGCGAAGGTAGGAAATAGCTACAACACGCCTACCTCGTTAGTTGGGTTGTCGAAGAGAGGGTGCGCAGCCCTCTTGCTGCCTGGTTCTTCAGAACCACAGTGCTTCTCTCCAGTACAGCGGTGCTTCTCTCCATGTGTCTAGCCCGGAAGAATTATCGGCTCCGAAGGAGTCGACCTTTGCCCTTTTGACTTCCGCGACGGGCGTTGTGCGAGTCACGTGAAACATCTCTCGCAACGCCCGCCGGGACGGGTAGTCTCGGGACAGACGCGTTCTGAGCCGCCGCGTTTGGATTTCATGGCAGTTGGTGCGCCGCCGATCGAGATCCTGACATTTGGACAGATGGGCTTTCAAGAGTCTCCAAGACTCTTGTAGGAGCACCAATTTGAAAATAAAGCGTTCTGAGTGGCCCAGGGAACTTAATTTCCCATGGGCCATCCTGCTCCCACAGGAGTCAGACTCCTGAAAGAGTGATTGCTCTGATTGTCTGCAGGGTTGGATTGGGATTAAAAATCGTCCGGGGAATGCTAAAGAAAAGTGGCCCACATTTGCGTATTGCCTTTCCGCAACACACTGCTTCAACTAAGTTTTAAAAAAAGAAGGGGGGAGGGTCTCTGACAGGCATATTTTCTTCACTTTACTTAGAAAACAAAATGCATGGATTAGTTTGCACTGGTGAAACACACCTGAAAACAAGTGAGGCCACTTCTGCTCAGGCCGCCTGCCCCCGCTCAATACACATACATTAATGGGCCGGCTCAGTGAGAGAAAGAAAGTGACACCTCTGCCCGTTGATAAAAGGGAGGTAATGGACGCCCATCTTCCCGCAGAAAGGCCACTCAGGCCCCCACTGGGCAGCTGACGGCATACGAACAACACAGACACCTCCCAGATCGGCCATCCAGGCTGCCCAAAAAAGCAACCCACAGCTGGAACTCCGATGCAGGCCCCTCGGCTATTGCCCGAGTGCTTGTTTTACCAATCCGACCTTGATTGTCTTTCCAGCAACATGAGAAAAATGGTACTGGAGCCATTACAGAACTCGGGAATTAGCCCCCTGTCCTGAAGTTCTAAAAAAGAAGATGTATGGGGGCAGGGTAGTGATACCCTGGCCTCCTATGCCCGATTAGGGGGACCCAGAGGGAACGCCCCCGGCTAAAAAAGTAAAAAATAAGATAGAAAATGCAGCAAGCCCGCAAGAGTCTCATGGGATTGAAAATAAAAAAGTGTCATTCAGCCTGTATTTACTTATTATGAACCCCAGGGAGCCTACCACCAGGGCTGTGCTTATAAAGGTGAGGGGACTGCATTGCCCTACTCCCTGAGCCCTTAGAGGTCCTGGGGAGCCCACCCCTGGGGACAATCTAAATATTTATGAGGAGTGGGGTCACGTGGCCCCTTTCCCGAGCCTGAATAGACACAGGGGAGCATACCCTTGAGGCCAAAATTGTTGAAAATGGGGAGGGGGACGTGCAGGAGTTCCAAACAGTGGGTTTTCTGTAGAGGGATACACCAATTCTCCTTTCTGCTAAGTACACTCTTAAATCAAGAAATGGCAGAGATTCTGCACTAATCTCATTCGTAAACTTCAGGTTCCTTTTGTGAAGAACTTTTTTCGGGTATGCAGACACCAGAGACTTCCTGCAACGTATTGAAAATATCAGTTGGGAAGAAGACTTTTTAATGATTACCATGGATATCCTTAGTGTTTATACTAGTATAGGCCATGAAGATGGTCTAATAGCTATTGAATATTTCTTACATAGCAGATCTTTTAAGTATCATGATCACAATAGGATGTCGCTTAAGCTTGTTTTGGTTTTTGTTTCACCAACAACATTTTTATCTTTTCAGGTCACTACTATAGGCCTTTACACGGAATGGCAATGGGTACCTGCTTAGCTCCCAGCTATGCAAACGTGTTTGTGGGCTGGTGGGAGAAGTGGATAGCCTGGTACGAGAATAACCCCTTGGTTGGACTTCTCATCATATGGGCCTCTTGAGTATTTGGAGAGGAAGCAGAGAATCGGCACAAGAAAACATCTCAATTTTGAATAGCAACAGTGTGAACCTGAAATTTATGAGTGAGATTAGTGCAGAATCTGAGATATTTCTTCATTTAAGTGTGTTCGTAGCAGAAAGGAGAATCTAGAGAAAGCCCACTTTAGAAAACTCCCTGCGACATACAAGGAGCAACTACCCGAGGAAATTGAAGTGGTGCATCCCCTATGGGGAATTTCTCCACACCAAAAGAAACAGTACTCGAGAGAAATAATTCAACTCAGCAGCCAGGGATGTCATTAAGAGGTTCAAAGCCTGTGGATATCCCAACAAATAAACCACAGGCAGAAGGAGGTCCTAAATTCAGACTAATGTAACCTTCAGTAGGTTTCTGTCGCTATTCTGACAGTCCTCAAAATGCCTTGCTAGGGGATAGGAGGTATCACTGTTAGTGATGGCTCACATGTGTTTTAACACGTGTTTTTTGGTGGGATGTTCCATGCTCCCAATGAATTTCTTTTTACAGGGACACAACAGAGAGTAGATGGTATAATCTGTGTTGTAATTCATTAAGAATCTGATCTTTTAGGGTGATTTCTGCCCTGGTACTTGGTATGTGAGAGTTTTTGAACTATTTTTGCAGGCCACTAACAGTGATCCCTCCTATCCCATAGCAAGGCATTTTGAAGACTATCATAATCGCCAATTTTTTCAGAGTATCCAATACATTTTAGGATTATCCTATATGAAATCAGTAATTAGTCTGAATTTAGGACCTCCTGCTCCAAACAAATTTGCATGTTCTACGGGCAGATAAAATATTGGGCCCTGAATTACCAGATTATCCTCCGGTACCCTACAGGAGAAGCAGATCTTTCAAAGACCTTCTAGTACATAGTCATTCATTAAAGTGAACAAGAGATTGACTCTCAGTTAGATAACTGGCTTCTTTCCCTGCAGAAAGTGCAAAGCCTGCAAAATTAGTTCAAAAACTCTCACATACCAAGAACCAGGGCAGAAATCATCCTAAGAGATCAGATTCTTAATGAATAGACTCTTTCAGGGGCAATATGTATGTATATTTCACTGTACAAATTATAAACATGATGCCTTCTCTTAAGTTTTTATATATTGATGATACTTTGGGAATCATACCCCCGAAATGCATGCTAAGATATGTAACATTATGAAATATTTTTGACTCTGATGGCATGCGAATGATGAACAACTGTGGCACCAAGACACTATAAAGATTAAATAGTGTTAAGATAGCCACTTTTTGATTCATGGAAGAGACACAATGTACACATAAGTCCATCTTTGAATAGTGCTATGGAGACCACCAGCCAATAAAATGATGCATGTCGTTTGTATAAGGTAATGCCTTAGGCTGAAAACGTTGACGTTGACAGAGGTGCACAGTCGAAACGCGTCTGTTTTTCTGTTCTTGTATAAAGAACTTTTTTTTATACCCCGTGAGTGTTAGGCCTTTCCTTTGAAGCATTTGATATACATAAATATAAATATATATAACTTGGGGAACATATGAAAATACCATCACAAAATATCATAAGATGTTACACAACTGGTGGCAAGTGGGCTTAATTGAGGACGACAAACTGAAATTTCTAAGGAGTGATAATCTTCGACTTCCTTGTCTTTACCTCCTGTCGAAAGTGCATACGCATGCCACCAAACCACCAGGGAGGCCTATTGTTTCCTCAAATGGAGGACTTTTGGAAAACACCTCTATTTTTTGGGATTATTTATTGCCTCCTTTTGTTAAAGATTTAAGATCTTACTGTCAAGATAGTTCGGATTTCTTGAGGAGGATTCATGATGTTAAATGGGAAAGGGTCTCTTGTTAATCTCTTTGGATGTTTGCTCACTCTACACCTGTATCAATCAGGAGAAGGGTGTGGAAGCTTGATTATATTATTCACAAAGGAGAACAATTTATCTATATGAACACACTGTGATGTTGAAACTTATGATGTTATATTGCTTACAGGAAAATATCTTTCTTTTTGATAAAACTTCATACCGTCAAAAGTCTGGTACTGCCATGGGCACCTGCTTCACCCCCAGCCTGGCGAACTTGTTCCTGGGCTGGTGGGAGGAGCAGGTGGTGTGGACCGATACAAATGAGAACTTCACCAACCAAGTGACATTATGGCTGAAGTATATCGATGATCTTTTTATCATCTGGAATGGCGATACGGAGTAAGCCATAAGATTTATCGATTACTTATCATGCAATGGTTTGAATCTAAGTTTCACGTACAAGATCAGCAAACCAGAATGTGATTTCTTGGATGTGCATGTAGCCGATCAGGGCAACAAACTGGTTACTAATATTTTTTTATAAGGAAACAGCAGGTAACAGTACCCTGCACGCACGCAGTCATCATCCAACATCTCTCCTTAATAGTATCCCCTATGGGGAACTACTGTGCCCGCAGAAATTGTTGCACTGACAATAGCTATAAAAAGTAAGAGGATAACATAGTACAAAGGTTCAAAGCGAGGGGATACTCTGACAAAATTCTATCATAGGCATCTTCCAAACTGAAAGACACAAAACATATAGATGTTTTATTCAAATCCGATATTATGTCGGGTGAGCAATCCACCTCCAATGTCCCCAGAATGATCACCACATACAATGCTAGAGCCAATAAGCTCAAATCCATCATGAGAAAGCATTGGGGTCTCATACAAGCGGATCCCGTCATTGGGCAAACTGTAGGCAATTCACCAACCATAACCTACAAGAGACCAATTTCCCTCAGGGATAAATTAGTCAAGAGCTATTATAGGACTGAACCAACATCTACATGGCTAGAGAGCAGTAAAGAGTTTCACAAATGTAAGGCCTGTAAGGCTTGCATGAATAGCCAAAGCAGTAGGACTTTTAGAACAGCACATGGCAAGGAAATTCATCACCTGTACAACTGATTTTGTCATTTACTCCTTGGAATGCCCATGTGGACTCTGTTACATAGGCAGTACGAAACTGCCCGTTAAAAAACGGATCATAGAGCACTTAAGGGCAATAATCAATCTGGATTTTATTTATCCAGTGTCCAGACATTTCTATAATGTCCATGACAGTAACAACAAACTTCTCAAACATGTGGGTCTTGACATAGTATTAAAACACATTAGAGGAGGGGACCGGGAAAAACAATTACGTATCCTGGAGTCCCGTTACATTATTGACCTGAACACCGGATTAAATAAGGAAGAGAAATTGGCTACACATATAGGGGTTTAACTATATATACATCTGTTATCATCGTACACATTTGAAAAAGTTCTCTGTGCAATTCTCTCCTCTCTTTCCCTTTTAGTAATCATTTATGTTTTCTTATGTTTTTATGCTTGTGAAAATTGTTATCTTCTTTTCGGGAGCACGTATTTCTTTGAGGTCAGACCGTATGCCAATTGCTGGCATTGAGGCACGTGCCCTGCATGTATCTTACCATTGTATGTGTATTTTGATACATACTATTTATCAATCTAATCAATATGTTCCACATTATGGTCATTGTTGAGGCTGTTAGGTATGCTCGTTTGGTCTTTCCTCATAATGGATTCATATTTATGAACACTCTGGTTTTTTCACTTCCTTTCTCCTTGCACTTATCTCACCTAATCTTTAAATTAACTGTCTATGCTCACAGCTTCTGGCTTTACACTCATTGAGGATTTTTGAATTATAGATCATTTGCTGTAGGGTATGTGATTCTCATATCTTGGTCATCCCGATATGCATATACGATTTTTCATTGTGCTGCTCATTTGGTGCTGTGATGATTTAGATTACAACATGCAATGCGATGCAGGGCTTGTTGTGGTAAATATGCCATGAATTTCCAACTCTTGGCGTATAAATGAATTTGTGTGGGGATTCTTACCCCCTCTTATGTGATTATTACTTTTTGCATTTTGCTATCTTTAATTATCACAGGTAGCGCATGCACATATGTCCCTTCATTATGCAGTCCAATTGGAAATAGAACATTTGGCCTAAGATGTGTCATATTCCCCGTGTTTCTGCTGTGGTTATTATGCCATGAATTCTTATTTTTCATGGACGTATTAATTTCCGTAGGGAAAATCGATAATTTAATATTGTATTGTGATTACTTTATTGATTGCTAGAATTGTACGCTGTACTCACGGGAATCTTTCTACCATGTCTATTCAGTCACATGGTAAACTACACGATTGCATAGCCGATTGCTTTACTTTTGTTTTCAATTCACATGATTATGCTTTTGAAGGATAATTGTGCATGTTAAATTCTTCACATTGTGCATGATGATATTAGTTGAATTCAGATGTATATATACATATAATTTTAAACACACCATTTTCCAAACACCCATTAGGATGTTTTCTATTATCATAATGACGTGATATATAACGGAACTATGAGCAAAAATGTATTAACTTGACAAAGGCCACCACGCCGAAATGTGTTGTTTATTGCACATTTAAAACCATTGTGGACTGTAACAGTGTGCTGCCTCCCTTTCACTGTATAAGGATTTCTGACTGTTTTCGTGGGTTTTTGCTACCACGGCTGGCACCGACACCGAAGGGCAGGCGTACGACGTTGGGCAAAACTGTTTGGATTACATATATATATCTATATCTATATATATATATATATATATATTCACTGAAAAAACCATAGGTTTCACACATGTTATAGTTAGCTGGACATTTTACTGATAAAAAACCAATGAAATTCCCCCGTTATAGTTACTGCAGGCAACTATAACTCACGCGACCGCAATCCTCTGCTGATGCTAATACTGTATTTAGACACTTATTTGCCCATGTCTTCTTCCATGAAATTTTAGCTTTACATATATTACAAATATTTTTTTTTCATAAAGACACATATGTCATCAGCAGAAGATTGCGGTCGCGTGAGTTATAGTTGCCTGCAGTAACTATAACGGGGGAATTTCATTGGTTTTTTATCAGTAAAATGTCCAGCTAACTATAACATGTGTGAAACCTATGGTTTTTTCAGTGAATTTGCAAGGTTTTTTAAATGCTAAGTTACTTTACGCCATTCGTGGCGTGCGCGCCCAGTTACCGCAGTTCGTTCCGTGCGCACACGGTGCGCTTCGCGCACCGCGCGCCCACTTTACGCAGTTAGTGCCGTGCACGCACAGTGGTCACGCGGTGCGCTGCGCGCACCGCGTGCCCACGTTAAGCGGGATGGGCCATGTACGCACGATGCGCTTCGCGCTCCGTGCGCACATGGGGGACATATTTTGCGCATCTTTGTGAAATGTATTCTTTATTAACTTCTTAGCTCTACTATGCATTGCACAAATGGTGCCCTTCGGGCACCATTTGCACACGGGGTGGGGAGAATGTGGATAATTTTTTTTTTTTTATAATTTTTTACCGTGCCCGTACGGTAAGCGTAATCAGCGATTTTCCGAAAAAAAAACATTTTTTTTTTTTTTGGGCTTGGGGGTGGTTTGGGGACCCCTGTATCAATGCTGGGTGGTTAGGATCTCATGAAACTGCTTCTTTATACATTTTTGGGGTTCGTTTTTGCTGCCCAACTCAGGAAGCGAGAGAGAAAATGGCGGCCGCCGCTTCCTGGTTTCGAACGATTCGAATGTTTACTAAGATCTAAGAGCCAATCAGAATCGCGCTCGCGCACGCCACCGTACGCGTACGGTAAGCTTACGGTAAGCTTACGGTAAGTGCACCGTAAGCTGCCACAGATATATATATTGATTTAAAGGCTATTTTCTCAGAATCTACTGAACAGATTTACACCAAACCTACAAAAGGCACTTCCTTGACCTGGGGACTACCTCTCTGCCAAATTTCATTAAATTCTGTTCAGCCGTTCGGGCTGTAGCCCTGTCTAAAGGTCCTATGGAAAAATGCATGGGAAAAACGCGTTTTGGGACCCCCATTTTATCTCAGCCCCCGCTTGACGAATCCCCCCGAGACTTTCAGGGTAGGAGCGGAGCGTAGCGCCCCACCTATTTTGAAAAATTCGCGAGGATTCGTCGACCGGCGCCAAAGTTATTCAAAATAGAATGTTGCGGATTTCCTATGGAAACGTGGTCCTAACTATAACTACCTACTGGCGACCGCCAGTAGGTAATATATAGATATATATATATATATATATATACATCATCCACAATTTGCCACGTAGGGAGCCCACGACCTTAGCAGGGTGGCCAGTGCTGCTGGTGCGAGGCTTACCAGCATATATATCCACACAATAACTCCTAGACAATCCAAAAGAGGTGCACCGACTCTGGTTGTGTTGCATTCAAATCCGTTTAATTCATGAAATATGAACAGAGGCAGGAGGCTCACAATCCCAACGTTTCAGCTCCGTAAAGCCTTGATCACGGAAGGAAGTCTCTTTGCATTTTGAATTGCCCACGTGATTCTCTTAAAGCGCAGGCCATATTCTTTTGCAAAGTGCGCCGGGAAAAAGTTACAACTTTTAAAAGGAACGTGAACAGCGCGATTAAGTCCATGACATTAAAGTATTACTGCGCTGGAAACCTTCTTCTTTCTTTCATGTTTTCCCCTTGCACAGAAACTAAGGTAAGCTTCAACTGCACATTCTGTTATGACATTTTCACTTACTTCTTGACAGCAACAACAGCCCGCAATGCCGGAATTCCTTCCTTTTGCTTCCCTTACTCTCCACACTCAGAGAATCCTATCTTTTCTCCGAGGGCAAGCAGGTCAGGCTCCAATAATTACCACCATCCACAAATCCGTTTAATTTATGAAAGATGAACAGAGGCAGGATATGTGACATCATCAGCAGTGCATTGCAGGCATGTGAGTTATAGTTAGCAGAACTAACTATAACAGAGGAATTTCTATGGTTTTGTACGAGTGAAATGTCCAGCTAACTATAACTTTCCCTAAAACCTATGGTTTTTTCAGTGAATTTCTAAGGTTTTTTAAATGCTAATTCCTAACTATAACGTGTCTGAAACCTATGGTTTTTTCTAACCCCGGGCATAGTACTCCGCTTCGCCCACGGAGTGTACATAGCGTTGCCTGCTTCGCGCCGCCCGCCTCCCGCCCGCCCTCCTTTTAAAATAAGGTAAACTATGATAAAAAAATAAAATAAAATGCCTTACCTGCAGCGCGGCGTCCCGGGGTTCCCTCTTCCTCGTTGACAACAACTTCTTTTCACAAATGCTCATGCGCGCATGCCCGCGCTTGCGCATTTCTCGCAAGAAATTTGTGAAAAGAAGTTGTCAACGAGGAAGAGGGAGCCCCGGGACGCCGCGCTACAGGTAAGGCATTTTATTTTATTTTTTTATCCTAGTTTAACTTATTTTAAAAGGAGGGCGGGCGGGAGGCGGGCGGCGCGTAGTGGGGCTATGCGGAGCGCGCGAGTTTGCGTAGATTTGGCCACACTACGCAATGCTCCACGTAGCCCCACTACGCCCACTACGCCCAGGGTTAGTTTTTTCTGTGAATGTCAAAGGTTTTTTAAATGCTAATTTTTAAGTGTAATACTAATTACACCTATGTTTTTGTACTGAATTTCTGGAGGTTTTTTTTAACTGTTTTCTTTTAAATATATTATTTATTAAACAATATTATATACTTTTCTGAAATTTGCAATTTTTAAAAATAAAAATAAAAGTAAAACATAGTATAATTATTTTGTTTTATTTTTTTATTTTAATATATTTTTATTATTTTCTTTTTTTTAAGTCGCGCACCGAAGCGTACCCAGCATGGCAGGTGTGCGTACCAGGCTTGGAGGATCCACGTACGGTGTGCGATGGGTGCGTGTTTTGCAGTTCCATTATACACGTATAATGTTACGTGGTGTGCGCGCTTGGTATGCAACTGGTCCACGAGTCCTGCTCCCACGCATTCACGACACATGCGCATTACAATACGCAACGCTTGCGCGGTGGTGGGCCTTACATGATGTCATATGCGTACTAGACGCGCTGGGTGCGCGACTCCCACAAAAAAAATGATGTTCTAAAATGATATGTATGTGTCTTTAATATACATATTAGGGCTAGAGATCATCTAAGGTATTCATAAAAATAATATATTTCTACTTGTAATAAAGTTATATCACTTTTAAATATATTTTTGCGAAGTTGCGTCATGTGCGTGCTATGTAAGCGCAGGGTGCGCGGATCCCATGTGACCTCCAAAGAAAAGATTTGATAGGTTTATAAAATTTCCCTCTGTAACTATTGAAGGACCCCACCCATTTTAATCATTCTTCTTGGACCATCTTCAGAGAAGCATCTCTTCTCCAACTTCAACCTTCTTGGGTTTTGTTGGTGTTTTTCTTTCAACTCTGAAGAAAAATGGCATCTGGAGAACACCAGGAAGTGGAAGAATCTTCAGATGAAAAATTCTTGCAGGAGGCACCAAGAAAACAGAGACCAGAATCTGTAGTGTGGAAGTTCTTCACCTTTCCACCTGGACAGAAAAAAGTAAATGCCACAAAGGTGACATGCAAAATTTGTGAAAGAGTGCTTTTAAGAGGTAGTGAAAAAAAGTACTCATGTGGCACTGCCAGCATGTACAAACACCTCCGGACAATCCATCCTCTGAATCTTGCTCGGGAGGAGATGAGGAGAGCTGCATTAAATCCACCAGCAGCTGGAGCAACTACTTCAGGAGCATCAGCATCTCAAGCTCCAATGGATATAAGGTCTGAATTTGCCTTTTTATAGCCGAGCTGCATCAAGTGCAAAAAACTAGTTTGCTACGGAGAGCAGTCGGTGGATGCTATTTGTGCCACTCAACGCAACCACCAATGATAATTTTTTTTTTGTTTTTTTTGTTTTTGGAATAATCTTTAATTCCAAAAGTTACCTGTTTATTTTATTGTTCAGTTTTGAGAAAAACATCAAAAGAAACCAAAATCGTTGAAAAAATTCAAAAGAAGAAAAAAAAAGTTCTTATCAGAACTACCGTATCTGGTTAAAAAAAAAAACTATTATTGCATGGTAATGTCTGAAAGTTTGATTGAATATATGTGTAGAGCATGATTGACTGAAAGAATGCATTAGTAGTGTATGGTTAATATATAGAGGCAGATCTATGAGGAAGTGCTGCAACGTGGCATCTCAAGCCCTTTGGCTGCACCGCGCTGCGACACTTCCGAAGCACAGGGATGCAACATATTTACATGAATATGTTGCATCTCTGTGCTTCCCTCTGCATTAGCGCACAAACTGTAGCCGTGCGCTGGCACAGGCACCCTTGCACCATGGTGCAGAGATGCCTGCGTCGTGGGGAGATTGTTTTTATGCAGGATGGGACACCTTCCTGTACAAAAACAATCACTAAAGGCATTTTCCTCCTTCAATGCGTGCTGTGTAATGCAGCAAGCATTGAAGGAGGACAAAATTAGGAGAAATGAAAACATTTCTCCCCGTTGTGCCTTGCTACGCCACGTCTAAGGTGGTGCAGCATTCACACGCATCTCCAGATTTACGATTTCTTGGAAATCTTGAGATGTGTCTTGTTCCATGGGTGTTGTGTGGGAACATACACAGCAACACCCATGGAACGCCCCTTCAACACAAAGTGCTGCGTGTGAAGGGGCCGTATATACAAGGAGAGGAAAAGCTATAAGTGCTTGTATTTTGGCACAGAGCTTAGATAAGATCATGGTTTTGTCAGGATGATTGCAGGGGTGGACAAACAGTGACACTGTGATTACTGATCGGCATGGGTACTACCTGGATTTTTGCAAGAGTGAATAAGTAGTCTGCATGGGGTTAGGGGACTGCATATATTTTGTACATTTAACTGTTGCGCTACGTATCTTAATGCATGAGGCATTGTACAGGTGTATGGACTGTGACTGGATAGTGAGAGTGCTGGTAGTTGACAAGAGGGTGAGTTTATAAGTGCTTGTGTTTTGGCACAAAGATTAGATAAGGTGCAAGGATGTCTGTGTCGTGGGGAGGACACCTTCCTGCACAAAAATAATCACTAAAGGCATTTTTGTCCTTCAATGTGTGCTGTGGAATGTACCATGCATTGAAAGACGAAAAAACGAGGTGTACTTGTATTAGTAGCTAAGCCACTCAATAAATACATTACTAGTAATTGGAATGATTACAGTGCTGCAAGTAGAATACATGGTCAATTTATGAGTACTGAGGTATTGGCGGAGTGATAGGATAAGAAGATACTGCTGGTATTGGCAGAGTAAAAGGATATGTATAGAGGTTGATAAGTAGATGGAATAGACATAAGGATACCTAGACTGTATGGTTAGAGTGCTGGTAGTTAACAGTAGGGTAAGTTTATAAATGCTTGTGTGTTGGCACAGAGATTAGAGAAAGATATGGTTCTGTCAGGATGATTGCAGGAGTGGACAGAGAGTAATAGTTTGATTGTGGCACTGCATGAATACTACCTGGCTTATTGCAAGGATGAATCAGTACTGTGCTGGAGGTTGCGGGCCTCTATACATGGTGCACATTAGACTGTAGCACTGCTTGTCTTAATGCTTGAATCGCTGTACTACTGCATGGATAGTGACTGGATACTCACACTGCTGGTACTTCACTGCAGAGAGACTTTATAAGTGCTTGTGTGTTGGCACAGAGATTAGATAAGGACATGCTTCTGACAGTATGATTGCAGGAGTGGACAGAGACTGACAGTCTGATTGGGGCACCAAATTAATACTACCTGCCTTATAGCAAGGGTAAATCAGTACCCTGCTGGGGGTTAGAGGCCTGCATAGATTGTGCACATTTGATTGTAGCACTGCGTGTCTTAATACCTGAGTCATTCTACAAGTGCATGTATGTTATGTTATGTTATGTTAAGATAGCTTGTATAACGGCAACGGGGCGTCCCGGCGCTAAGCAAAATAGGACCTAAACAGCGAGTATCCCTCCTGAGAAAAGACTGGAAGGGCCAGGGAAGGGCCAGGGAAGACAGGTGGATCAAAGGCGGGAAACTTAGTGCGGGAACAAATGGGTCTTTAACACTTTTCGGAAAGTCAAATAGTTGTCCATGCTCCGGATATGAGACGAAAGATCACATACTTACACTGCTGGTAGTTGACTGCAGAGAAAGTTTATAATTGCTCGTCTGTTGGCACAAAGTTTAGATAAGGACATGGTTCTGTCAGTATGATAGCAGGTGTGGATAGAGACTGACAGTCTTATTGGGGCACTACTTGAAGACTACCTGGCTTATTCCAAGGGTGAATCAGTACTCTGCTGGGGGTTAGGGGCCTGCATACATTATGCACATTTCACTGTAGCACTATGTGTCTTAATTTGTGATGCATTCTACAGGTGTATGGACACTGACTAGATAGTGAGAGTGCTGGTTGTTGGCAGGAGGGTGAGTTTTTAAGTGCTTGTGTGTTGGCACAGCGATTACATAAGGACATGCTTCTGTCAGGATAATTGTAGGAGTGGACAGAGACTGATAGGCTGATTGGGGCAGACTGTGTAGTGTCCAGATGTTGTAGAAGGTCCATCGTGGAAAATAATTGCTACTGCTACAAAAGTTCTTCCTGATATTGATAGTTGACTTGCTACAACATTTTTAATTAAAGTTTCCAATTTTCTTCCATCTGCTGTACAATGTTGTATCATTAAAATTATATATTCTCCAAATCTTTCTATAAATAATGTTGATAACTTTTCTGATTTGCATTGGCTACACTCCATATTTTGATTTGCTGCTAACTAATTTGTTGAAAGACACTGTTTTACACTCTGGTATTGTCAAATATATGAATCTCTCAGTGTCTATGTTAGTGCTAGATGCAAATCTACAATTTTCACATTCATGTTGCCATTTATAATGAAGTCCAAATAGATTTTCAATTTCTATTCCTTCATCTTCCAATACTGCAAGCATCTACATTAGAAATTCCTAAGCATCTTGTTGGACATTCTGTGTAAATTGTATAGAACTACTACATATATCCAGCAGATTCCGAATATCAGAAACACTTTGAATTTTACTTTTATCAGTTTTCAATTTTTCTAATATAGAATGCAACAAAGAACAAAACCGTTTTTCTCGATGTTCCATAATTTGCTGTTGCAGATATTCTAAAGAAAATACAACATTTACCACTACGTTTGCATAGCAGTTGATACCTGAAGTATTTTCTAATTGATATCCAACAATCTCTTCAATAGTCTCCTTGTGCTTTTTGCTTGGAATCTCAATATTATCTTGATTTTTTTTCTTCTCTTTAACTTCACTACAGATATTCTCACATCTCCGTTTTTGACCAACTACACGCTTTTCATATACAGGATATTCACCTTAATTGGGAGCATATAGTCTTCTTAACCGATTATACTCTCTTACACAATTTGAATCTGCACAAATCTTTCTCTCATCAAAATCAATCAAATACAATCCAGATAAAGATCTGACTCGGGACAAAGCAACATATGCCATACCTTCTTTAAATACGGTACTCCCAATTTTTACCAAAGCACTGTCTACACTTAAACCTTGAGATTTATGAATAGTCACCGCATATGCCAAAGAAAGAGGAAACTGTTTCCTACGAACATACAAATCTTTAACTAGCAAAAAACAAGCAGAACAACGACCAATTTGCTTCACTTCTTCAATCTGATCAAATTTGATTTTCAAAGATTCAATCCCATCTCTTTTTTGATAATTGACAAATTCAACCACTTTTCCCATTGCTCCATTTACTAAACCTTTTTCCACATTCCAATTACGGCGTAAAATGACCCGACAGTTTACACATACATATAAAAAAAATTCTAAACCAGCAGTTTTAGATATCGATTTTTCCAAATTATTAAATTTTGTTTGTAATTTTTCTGTTAAAATAATAGTAACTCCTTCATGCTCTATTTTATCAATCGCTTCAATTTTTATTATTTGTTCATTTTCAAGCTTTAAAAGTTCTTCATTGAATGTAGAACACTCTCGCAGTGTTGGCATTAGGCAGATTACAGATTTTTTTTCTGCAATTTTCTTGTATATTTTATCAGGAACTATATTTTCATCTGCAAACAAGGTAGTAAGTAGCCGACTTTCCAAAGCGTGTTTGCCATGTTCTGTCAATACTCCAATTCTTATATCTTGAAGAATAGTTCCATAATCTATATCATTTGCCTGTCGCATATTTTTAATAAGTTCTTTGTATTCAAAATATGACCAAATGTTAACGTTTCCAATGCTTCCCAAAGACTTTCTGGTGTCTTCATGCAGAAGTGTTTTAAATACTGGTTGTCCTTTTACAGGAGTAAGTTGAAGTAGATCACCAAAAACTATGACATGTTTTCCTCCAAATAACACATCGTATTCTGTTTATAAAATGTGCTGCTCTCTTAAATGCACAAAGGCAAGCATTAGGTTTGAAACCACGCTCACCTCATCAATAATTAGAAGTTTCATTTTCTTTAGCACTCTTGAAACATCATAACAAGCTTCTCCAGATTGCTTGTGATATTCCAATTTATTTTCATGCTCTACAGGCAGCATTAGTAAACGATGCAATGTAATTCCCTTAATGTTGTGTTCTGCCAACCCAGTTACAACACAAGACAAATCTGAGTCTGTTGTTTTCTGTAGATAACCGGTCAAAACTTTAATTAAGAAACTTTTTCCTGTACCAGCTTGACCAATGACATACATTCGGATAGGTTGAAATGATGTGCATGTGCATTCTTTCTTTTCATGAAGAAAACCATGGTCGATCTGTTGTTACACTTGCTGGTATATTTCTTTCTGTTCAATATTTAGTTGTTCTTCCAAGATTCCCAAGTCCATCATATCTTCTTGAGCTTGATGCATTGATGTTTCCACTTCACTCATGGCGATGGCTGCTTCATTTTCAAGAACTGGTTCTCCTAGAGGATCCTGACTCAGTGGAGCAGAACTTTGACTATCTTTAGAACTATCTCTAGCAATCTCAGCTGCAATAGTAGCTTCTTGATCGATTTCTTCATTCAACATTTTAAGATAATTTGTAAAAACTGTGCATTCAATGCTATCTTTACATGCATTGAAAGAATCTTCATAGCACTCAAAATCTCCAAGTAATTCCAGTTCCGAACGCCAAGGTTTGAAGAGTTGTAAAAGTGCTAAATAGTAAAATTCTCTTTTATCAGGAGTATCACAGCTCAGTTTTCTATGATTAATGAGATTTCCTTTAGTATGTTTCACCAAACATCCTTCTGAACCAATCACTGCATATTTTCCTTCATTTATATTCTCTGTAGTATTTCTCTTAAAACTGTAATATTGCAGTACTTCATAGAGACATATGTTCTCAAGATGAGGACTTCTATTTGGATAGTATGTATCCAACATGTTTGTTTTGACTATATCTGTGTTTTCCAGTTCATTTAATGCCAAATAATTCCTCTTGACTTTGAATATAAACTTGCAGACGATAACTGATCCGAACATTCGTAAGATCCAATTTCTCGATGGGACAGCATCTTCAAACTAAAGCTGTACAATTTCTTACTGAGAGTCTTCTCGTGGGAAATTTCTTCCCACATTTCTTTCAACTCCGTCTTTTCTGATTTTGTTATGTATGATGGTACATACCGAGCCACAGCAATGGAATTATCCGCAACATACTGGACATTCCAAATTGACAGAATAACTGGCTTATAATCATTTATATACTTCGATTCTTCACTTCTTCTCAAATTGTACGTATTTTTGGGAGATTGTCTAGTGATGGTATGTCTCACCGCTGACACGAAACTGTTCACTCTTCCTTTGGATATTACTGGACGTGGAAATCCAAAACGATATTTGGTATAAACCTTTTCCTTCAACTTGTATTTCCGTCGACTGTATTTCCCACATCGATGACTTTGGAATCGTAACACTTGTTGCCTTAAGGTATTTTCTTCTGTTCTATTAGGTATAGCACATGTAACATAATCTTCAATAAAAGATAAAACAGTGTCATCCGAATTAGTTCCAAATTTGGGTGCATCCTTGATCCAGAAGCATATGTATGCTTGATACTCCTTTCTCCAAAAGAAATCAATACATTTCTCCAAGAGGAGGATTCTTTTTGTTGCAGATAAAATACATCATTGCTTCAAACCTATGGTTGAAATATCTGCATACATTTACAGGATCCAAAGATCACAATTCTCCAGGAGTCTTGAATTGAATGTTTTTAATATTTGAATTTGCTTTTAGAAGAAATTGAAGTAAATCATCCCATTCATATTCAGCACAACTTAGTGTAACAAACCACGTTGGAGTTCCTAAATTCCTTAGCATGCATTTAAGTTCTCCATGACGATGATACCAATACTCAGTAGTACCACGCTGACATGCCATCAAATTAATCAGTTGAGATTCCAAATGATCATCTCTCTGATGTACTTTTTCCAAAAATTCCTTTGTAGAAACATTTCGAAGATGTACTCCTGTTTGACTGCCTATGAAAGTCCAGAAAAGTCACTCTCAAACAAAAGATGAAATATATATGGGATACATTGTCGAAATCTAGGATCTTCTGCATACAATCTTGTTGTCCGATGTTCTGATGCAGGAATCTGTATTGACCGTTCGTCATATCGTCCACCTCTTCCAGTTGGGAACAGCTGGGGAAAACAATGAGCTTCCAAACTCTTTTCCCAAACACTCAAGGGATTCCCCTTCACTTTCTTCGTTTGGAATAATTCAATAGTATGCCCCAACACTTCTTTAGAATGTAAAGGATGTACACTATAATGTTCATAAATTTCTTCACTTTTGGATATGTCCACTTTCTCAATTTGACCACTTGACATTTCACTATCATCCCCTAAAAGTATTTCTTCTTCTTCCACAAACACATTTTTGTAGTATTTATTATTGTTTATAAGATACAATGTTGCCTTTTGCACTTTCCTGACATCCACTAATTCCTGGCAGATTTTCTTACAATTAGTAGGAACACCATTCACAAGAATAATTAAGGGTTCACTTTCTTCTTTATCTACACCAATAATTTCAATATTTTTCTTTAAATCTAGAGGTAAATATACAACTCTTCCTTTTAATCCTCTCTGTAAATCTGTGGGAGGCAATTTACCTGTTTTAGGCTCCATACGAACAATAGCCTGAAACGGGTGCACAGATTGAATTAGAATACACTCATATGTGTTTAAAACCATCAGTTCTTGAGGAATATGTACCAACTCCAGATCATTATGCACAGCTCTTCCTGGCATTTTATTATCCTCTAATTTGTTATAACGATATTTAAAAATACGTTGATTAGTACCCAAATCAAAGCAATCCTCTACCAACAAATAAGTTGCAAATTCCTTCCACTTATCATTATTTTCTTTTTCACTTTTTAAATACAGATCAACAGTCCTAGTCTGATTCTTATAGTAATTTCGTCGACAACAAATACAAGTATAATTTGGCCTTTCACATGAAATTACCTTAAATTTTGTAATTTCTTCTTCAAATTTCTCTGTACTAATCTTTTCCACGTTTTCTTCAATGCCTATTTCTATCAATGTCTCACTTTGTCTACTCTCTTCTTCAGGACCAAAGTAACGAAGCTCTATTTCATCACAAACTTTTTTTACATCTGATACTGACCCATGCACAAGTGCACTGTTTAATTAATTTAAAAATATTGCTGGACTTTTTGCGTAATACAATCTACTGACTAACTTCCGCATTTGAGAATGATGTACTACTAACATTCTAAGATGATGAAAAACACTTTGACATATTTTTCTACAAAGACAAGCCAGGGAATGACCTTGCAAACAAGTATTTTTTCTCACTCTGCAAGGATCTAGTCCTTGCAACATCTTAATTTTTTGTTTAAGACTTTTTTTACTGTACTCTCATAAGAAATTCCCAAAAATATAAATAGATTCCTGATGTAAACTGCATATACTACTACAATCCCAAGAAAACACTGGGGCTTTAGTTCGCCTCCCTAGAACTTCATCAGCTACCTCTTCTTTTTTTTTTTTTTTATTGAAGTTGAATGGTGTCATACATATACTAAATATAAAATACGAAATATATACAATGAAAACAGAAATGAAGCACAAAAAAAAAAATCTTCACAAAGAAAATATCCTGCTTTCAGCAATAAATATAGACAGATAATGAATTTACAATTAACCAGAGTGAAGAGACAGACACAGTATTTGAAAAAATTAATCAAAGAAGGTCCCCCAAATTTTATCGAATTTCCTCCCCCCCCCAGTCCTCAGAGCGTAACTTCACTCACACCTCTTTACTCTTCGCATTTTAGAAAGCCATTCATATATGGATGGAATTTGATTTGTACGCCAATTTTGAAGTAGCAGAGATCTAGCAACGGCCATACAAATATAGACTAATTGGACCAATGATACAGATAGATTGAGGTGCGGATCAAAACCATAAAGCATCAAATTGACATTTAGGGATATCTGAATATAACAATTAGAACTTAAGAAAACAAAAATTTCATCCCAAAATGTTTTAACCAAGCTACAATCAATGATTACATGAGTCCAGTTTGCAGGGGCGAAGTTTAAACATCGAAAACAATTTGGAGAATAACTACTATACATTTTGGCGATTCCCGCAGGAGTACGATACAAAAGCCATTTTCCAAAAAATAACATCCTACGCCAATTGGCTCCCCTTTATGTAGAAAAATTCAGCTTATTAATAGTTCGCCATGTAGACACTGTCAGAACGTGATTTTCTTGCTCCCACCATTTTTTTACAGCTTTGGCACCCAGATCCCTTTGTCTTCATTGAGCAAGACAGCGTTTCCACTCTCCAGGTTTCCTTACAAGGTTATAATTAAAAAAGAGATCGTTATTTAAGGGAGAGATCTGAGTAAATAATGTGGGGGCATATCGCTGCAAGAGTTGATAAATGTGAATATAGGAGTCAATTAACAAAACATTTCTTGGAATGAGTAATCTCATCTCCATCGGAGATATCCATCTTGTATTTTGTAAAAAATCACCCACTGTACTAAATCCAGCTTTTGTCCAGTGACCCATTAAATCAGAACCAAGCGCCTGTCCATCAAATGACAGTAGATTAATCAACGGAGACAAGGAATGAAACAAGGATAAAGAATATCTTTTTAACATGGCCGTGCGTTTCCCAAAAAAACCAAGCAATTATTTTGTACCTGACCAATTTAGGGGATTTAGTAACCTGGAGAGGGGGGGAAATTTGACTTTCCGAGAAAATCAAATCAACAAAAAAGCTAATAAAAACGTTGGAGTTTGACCTTGGAGATTTAAATCGGGTCAAGTACAGAGCAAAATAAGCATCATAATAATCTCTAATACTGGGTTATGCGAGACCGCCATTATCCAAATCCTCATAAAGAGTATTCAATGCAATGCGAGGCGTTTTGTGTGCCCATAAAAAGCGCGAAAATATCGATTCAACTTTAGAAAAAAAACTACCCGAAAGAAAACAGGGGATAGTTGAAAACAGAAAATTAAACAACGGTAGGATTGACATTTTAATCAAAGTGACGCGGCCCAAGATTGACAATGGTAATTTATTCCAACGAGTGAGCATTGAGCCAACTTTCTGAAGAAGGGGTTCAAAATTAAGACTGAAAAGGTCTTTAACAGAGGCTGTAAAGAAAACCCCTAGATATCTTTTAGGCTTATTATTAATGCAGCTCCTTAGGTCCGGATATAATTCAGGTTTATGGTTACCACAGATCAATATTTCTGTCTTTTTTTTATTGATACGATATCCCCCGAGAGTCTCAAATTCCTCAAAAAGCTGAAATACAGAAACTTGAGACTGCAAATCAGATTTAATAAGAAGCATAATATCGTCAGCGTAAAGTTTTATTTTTGACAATAATGGAATCGGAGGTAAAATCTCAGCGCATTGCCGAATTGCAATTGCGAGGGGTTCAATAAAAAAGGCGTAAAGAATAGGTGATAGAGGGCAACCCTGACGTGTACCCCTATTAACTGACACGGATCCCACTGTCGATGAATTAATAATAATATTGGCTTTAGCACCCGTGTAAAGATTGCGAATAAAATTAATAATAATTAATGGGATGTGAAAATATTGCAAAATAATAAAAAGAGTTTCCCAGACCACCAAATCAAAAGCTTTTTCCGCATCAAATAACATAATTAGAGCTGGAATCGCCTGTGTCTGAAAATAATCCAAGGCTTCCGAAAGGAAATGAGTATTAGTCATCAATTGTCTGCCAGCGATAAACCCATTTTTATCTTCATGGATCAAATCCGGGGCAATATGGTTGAACCGGATGGCTAGTAATTTAGTAAGAATCTTATAGTCCGAATTTAAAAGAGTAATGGGGCGATATGAATTAGGGTCCTTAGCGTCCTTCCCCTTCTTCAGAAAGCTGACCACCGTGCCCTCGCGAAACGAATCTGGAATGGAGGCTCCAGCGAGCATCGAGTTGATGAGTTGTATAAAAAGATCGGAGAAGGCGGGAAAAAAAACTTTAAAAAATTCGGCAGGTAGTCCATCTGGGCCGGGGGCTTTTCCTGATGGGAGTTCTTTCACTACCGATTGTACTTCTAGTAGGGAAAATTCACTGACCATATTAAATTGCTCAGATTCGGAAAGAGAGGGGATCACCTCCCTTCCCAAAAATGCTTTTAACTTAAGGTGATCGATTTCATGCTGATGACTATATATTTTTTGATAATGAGAATGCATTATCTTACCTATCCCCTCGGAATCAGTCACATATTGATCAGTGACGGGACAGATTAAACCAGAAATTAAATTGGAGGCGGCTTGTTCTTTAGCCTGCCAGGCCAGAAATCTCCCCGTGAAGTTACTTTCTTCATAGATTTTCTGATATTGGCGACAAAAAAACGCCTCTCCTTGCTCAAATAAGTATGAGCGGAATTCGCGTTTAGCTTCATCTAGTTGATCTTTAATATTTCTAGAAGAATTTTGTTGGCGTAGCTCGCTTAGAACCTGAATACGTTGTTCAAAGGCATTTTTTGTAGCCCTAGCGGCAATAGACGTGGCAGCATCTTTTGTAATTATAAGTCCGCGAATAAACGCTTTTAGACCATCCCAGATAATACTGAGAGGGGCGGTGCCGGTATTACGAACTATAAATTCTGTAATCATATCTTTAAGTTCGGAGACCCATATCTCATCAGTGAGATATAATTTATTAAAAACCCATCTTTTGGAAGACCTTACAGTATCCCCTAAAATAAATTCCCTAATGAGCATAACGTGGTCTGAGAATACATTATGAACCGTGCTGGAATAGCCTAGCCTAAGATTACGTGAGGCTAGAACAAAATCAATGCGAGAAGAGGACTTAAATCTACTCGACCAGCAAGTATATTCTTTTTTAGAGGGATTATCTAGACGCCAATGATCAGAGAGATCCAGAAGTCTTTTATAATTAGAGATGGTCTGAAAATTTTTAGGTTTAAGTTGTTTTTTTTGTTGAGATGATGAATCCAGATTGGGATTCATTAAGACGTTGAAATCGCCAGCGATCACAATATCCCCTGACACAGTCAATAAAGATTGAAACATCTCTTCAAAAACATTGAAATCATCATTTAATGGGCCGTAGCAACTGAGAAAAATAAAAGGTCGCGGTCTATTTTTAACTCTACAAGAGACCCAACACCAACGCCCTGAGCCCCCAGTTTCTGAGTGAATAATTTCCGCATGTACATTCTTGTTTATAAATATTGCGACCCCCCGTTTAGATTCATTACATGATGCAAAGCACCGATATGAAGCCCATGATTTAAACATAGAAAACTGATCTATCTTAAAAGAGGAAATATGGGTCTCCTGAAATAAAACTACCGATGGATTTTTTGCCTTAATCCAAATTTCAACCGCTCGTCTTTTCTTAATGTTATTTAACCCATTGACATTAAGAGAAAAGAATCTCAGACTGTCCTTATTTGACATCTTAAATTATCTAAATATAGGGAATCGTCTGCAGGCCTCATCTTGCCCATGCCTACTAACACAAAAAAACCTGACATCATCAACTTCATTTTTTATTATAACACCACAACCCTCCCACCAAACTGCGTGACCACCCTCACCATCCTCACCCCCCTGAACCCCCCCACCCTCCACACCAATGGCCGAACTTTCCCTTCCCACGCTGACCATCGGATCCTACCCCTCACCATCAGGGTGACCTGTCTCACCCCCTGGGCCCCCTGCATTCCATGCTCCACCTTGCTCAATTGACCCCTCCCCCCCCCACTCAATCCCTCCAAAGAGAAAATAAAATAAAAAGAAGGCTATCAGAACTTAATGCTGCTATCAGCATCTATAAAAAAAAAAAAGAGAGAAGCACAAAGAAAAAAAGCTCCATATAATTTCCTCTAAATTTTGACCTCATGAAGAATTCGAAATTTCCCTGAGCAAGTCCTGTGCTGCTGCAATGTCAGATAGCATAAAGAATTTGCCTTTAATTAAAACTTTAAGCTTGGATTGTTGCGCTATTGTGGCTTGAGCTCCTTTAGCTTTAAATAATTGTAGCATCTGGACAAACTCTTTTCTTCTCCGAGCAGCAGAAGCAGACATGTCTGAAAAAATGCGGCACTTCACAGTTTCATTAACAAAAAAATTGTCTTTTCTGAATTGCCGTAGAGAGGATCGTCTCCTTAATCCGTGTGTCAGAGAAATTTAATAGAATTGTCCGAGGAAGAGAAGAATTGGGGAAAGGTTGAGCAGGAACGCGATGCGCTCGCGTAATGGTCAAGTCGCCCTCGTAATTAGGAATCACTTGAGATTTTAAAAAGGAGGTAACCCACTGCAACGTGCTAGGGCCTTCAAGACCCTCGGGAACCCCCACTATACGAAGGTTGGATCGACGATTATAATTCTCTAAGTCGTCCAATTTAGATTCAAGTGTACGTGAAGCGAGAGAGAGCTGGTTTGCATCCTCTTTGACCTTAATCATTTGATCTTCCAAATTGGAGATACGAGTTTCGGCTTCTTGGAGTCGAGCGGGGAATGTAGAGAAGAGATCTTCCATTTTGTCCAAGCGCTGATGGATTGAAGCAAGCTCGGATTTCTGAAATCTCTTCAGCTCACGGACCTCGTCGAGGATTAAATTTAACATATCCTTGACTGACATCCGAATCTCCCCAACGGTCTCAGTATCTAAATCTAACAAAGGACTGAAATGACTCACATTAGAGGCAGACTTCGCTGGGGAAATTAAAGACTTATCAGTGGTAGACTCCACTATACCTGGGCGTCCCAGAGTCAGTCCGTCGTCCGTAATTGTCGGAGAATGTAGAGAAGGTATAGAAGATGCCGCAATGTTGGAGTTATGCAGAAAATTGGGAGGTTGAATAATTAAGGAAGGACGGGCAGGGCAAGCTTGGGCGGAAGTGTTTTGAGAGGTAACGGCGCTTTTCTTATCGAAAAGAGGAAAGGATTTAGTACTCTTAAGCGCTTCCATTAAGCTGACCTGCGTAGGCGAGAAATCCTGAGTGAGTGAGGAATGTGCCGTTTCTGTAGAATAAGAAGCCTTTAAGTCTGGAACTTTTAAATCTGGAGACTGAGTTTCGCCGATAGATTCTTCTAGCTCCTCCGAGCTTCCTGCGCTGTAACTTTTCTCCTTCGTCTTCCCATTGTCAATGGCATCTTTATGTAGTAGTTTAGCCGCGTTCCGTGCTTCTTTAGCCTGAATACGCGAAGCCTTTGCCTTACGAGTATTCAATAATTTCCCCATCTTTAGAAGTAGTCGATAATAATAATAATAATACTGACTCCTTTATAATTTCAGTCCCAATTAAGGCACAATATCACAAGATCTCGTCCGGTGAAACTAGCAAGCCTCAGTCCTCGTCGTAAGGTATTATTCATCCGTTTTTAGGCAAACTCAGACTGCCAATAAAACTGAATAGAAAAACTAATCCACTACGAGGAAGAAAGGCAATTCAAGTAGGCAAATTCAAATACCTCAAAACACTTCGGTACACCCCCGCCAGTCACAGCCTGCGTTGCTCCTTCCACTTCGGCCTTTACCTTCTCTACTTCTCTACTTCATCCGTAGAGCAGAGCTCGAGGCTCGAGGCTCAAAGCAGCAACATGAAGTGCGGAAATGCCGAGGAGACCCCAGAAGATCAACGATGAAGGTAACGAAGCCGCTTCGCTTCCAGCATGCTCCGACGTAAGCAAAGACCGGACAAATCCACTTGACGAAGAGAACGCCAACCGCCGCCAGCCGCCATCAACCGCGGCCGAAACTGCACTGCCTCGAAGAAGGGGAGGAGTCAGGAGCCGGGAATCCTCAGGTGCGCGTGGAGGCGTGGATCTCCATCGCGCCCGGGCCTCACTCAGGCGAGTCTGCTGTTCCTCAGCTACCTCTTCTTCAACATTTCTAGGATCCATTTTTTCTTTTTCAATTGGACAACCGTTTTTAACCTCATAAGCACGACCAGAGGTATCAACTGCATGCAATAAACTATTGGTTTGAAAATAGCTTCCTTCATTAAGGAAAAAGGCTCTGAACTTGAACTGTTTTTCTATTCACCCAAAAAAATATCAAAAAAGTTAGTACTGTTAATTATTCTCTTTTTTTTACTTTTAGCGTTCATAAAACGTATTGTTTTTTCCAGTATTCAAATCCTGTTTAATACCAAAATGAATAATTTCCTTTTTAATTCAAAAGCCTTTTGAACAATAGTTTCAATCTGTTTCTTCTTTTTATAAAATGCTGGTCTTCTTTTATATTTCTTCACATCTTTCAAGAAATTAAAGATAACTCTATTGTAAAACATTCTCTTTCTAATTTCTTCATACTGATTCTTTCTTCTTTCACCATACATTGATTTATCTGAACATATTTTCCCATTAATTTCTCCTTTTTCTTTTTATTCTTGTTAGTTATTGAGGCATTCTTTCTACTTTTCACATTATGCACACTGTTTCCAGCCTTTGAAAGTTTTTAATAAATTCTTTGGTTCTCTTACCGGAAGACTTTTTCTTTTTTTCCACATGTTGTAGTTCCTCTATTTTTTCTGTTGTGTTTCCTTCAAATAATATTCCTCTCTTTGTTGTTTCTTCTTTTGTGTTATTCTAGTCATAGTACGTTTTTTTTATTGAAGATGAGCAATATCTGTTTAAAAATATATATATATAATTTTATTAAAATACATTTATAAAACATACTATTGTATTACTAAACAAAGACATTGTATCTAAAAATCATTTAATTGTTTTCTTTTAAAATCACTATCCATTTATTGCATGACACAGGTACTAACTGGGTAATTGCAGAACTGAATAACTACTATTTACGTGTTTAGAGGAGTGGATCAATACTGTATAGATGATTGTAATACTACATGTATTAATTTCTGGGTCATTATATGAGTACATAGGTACTGACTGGATCATTTGAGTTCTGCAATGAAAGAGAATGGTGAATTTTTTAATCTTTGTGTTTCTGCACGGTGATTAGTTAAGGACATGATTCTGTGTGGATGACTGCAGGAGTGGACACAAAGTGACAGTCTGATTGAGGCACTAAAATAAATACTACCTGGCTTATTGTAAGGGTGAATCAGTAGTCTGCTGGGGGTTAGAGGCCTGCATACTTTGTGCACATTTGACTGTACCACCGCTTGTCTTAATGCCAGAGTCATTCTACAAATACATGGATAGTGACTGGATATTTACACTGCTGGTAGTTGACAGCAGAGAGACTTTCTAAGTGCTTGTGTGTTGGCACAGACATTAGATAAGGACATGCTTCTGTCAGGATAATTGCAGGAGTGGACAGAGACTGATAGGCTGATTGGGGCACTGCATGAATACTACATGGCATATTACAAGAGTGAATCAGTAGACTGCTGGAGGTTACAGGCCTGCATACATTGCACACATTTCACTGTAGCACTCTGTGTCTTAATGCCTGAGGCGTTCTACAGGTGTATGGACAGAGACTAGATAGTGAGAGTGCTGGTAGTTGACAGGAGGGTGAGTTTTTAAGTGCTTGTGTGTTGGCACATAAATTAGATAAGGACATGCTTGTGTCAAGATGATTACAGGAGTGGACAGAGAGTGACAGTCTGATTGGGGCACTGCATGAATACTACCTTGCTTATTCCAATGGTGAATCAGTAGTCTGCTGGTGGTTAGAGGCCTGCATAGATTGCACACATTTGACTGAAGCACTGCTTGTCTTAATTCCTGAGTCGCTCTACAAGTGCATGGATAGTGACTGAAAAGTTACACTGCTTGTCATTGACTGCTGGGAGAGTTTATAAGTGCTTGCATGTTGGCACAGACATTAGATAAGGATATGGTTCTGTCAGCATGATTGCAGGAGTGGACAAAGAGTGACAGCCTGATTGGGGCACTACATAAATACTACCTGGCTTATTGCAAGGGTAAATCAGTCGTCTGCAGGGGGTTAGGAGCCTGCATACACTGCACACATTTCACTGTAGCACTATGTATCTTAATGCCTGAGGCATTCTACAGGTATATGGACAGTGACTAGATAGTGAGAGTGCTGGTAGTAGACAGGAGGGTGAGTTTTTAAGTGCTTGTGTGTTGGCACAGCGATTAGATAAGGACATGCTTCTGTCAGGATAATTGCAGGAGTGGACAGAGACTGATAGGCTGATAGGGGCACTACATGAATACTACCTGGCTTATTGCAAGGGTGAATCAGTAGTCTGCTGGGGGTTACAGACCTGCATA
The DNA here is from genome assembly GCF_964204655.1 of Triturus cristatus. Classification (NCBI taxonomy): domain Eukaryota; kingdom Metazoa; phylum Chordata; class Amphibia; order Caudata; family Salamandridae; genus Triturus; species Triturus cristatus. Next base: position 1,580,356,381 of record NC_140590.1, read on the forward strand.
CATGGCACACATTTCACAGTACCACTCTGTGTCTGAATGCCTGGGGCATTCTATAGGTGTATGCACAGTGACTAGATAGTGAGAGTGCTGGTAGTTGACAGGAGGGTGAGTTTTTAAATGCTTGTGTGGTGGCACAAAAATTAGATAAGGACATGCTTCTGTCAAGATGATTGCAGGAGTGGGCAGAGAGTGACAGTCTGATTGGGGCACAGCATGAATACTTCCTGGCTGATTCAAAGTGTGAATCAGTAGTCTGCTGGGGGTTAGAGGCCTGCATATATTGTGCACATTTCACTGTACCACTGTTTGTCTTAATGCCTGAGTCGTTCTACACGTGCATGAATACAGAGAGGATAGTTAAAGGGGTGGTAGTTGACAGCAGGAAGAGTTTATAAGTGCTTGTGTGTTGGCACAGCGATTAGATAAGGACATGCTTCTGTCAGGATAATTGCAGGAGTCGACAGAGTCTGATAGGCTGATTGGGGCACAGCATGAATACTACCTGGCTTATTGCAAGGGTGAATCAGTAGTCTGCTGGGGGTTAGAGGCCTGCATAGATTGTGCACATTTCACTGTACCACTGCTTGTCTTAATGCCTGAGTCGTTCTACAAGTGCATGAATACGGAGAGGATAGTTAAAGTGGTTAGTTGACAGCAGGGACAGTTTATAATTGCTTGTGTGTTGGCACAGCGGTTAGATAAGGACATGCTTCTGTCAGGATAATTGCAAGAGTGGACAGAGTCTGATAAGCTGATTGGAGCACTGCATGAATACTACCTGGCTTATAGCAAGGGTGAATCAGTAGTCTGCTGGGGGTTACAAGCCTGCATACATTGCGCATATTTCACTGTACACTATGTGTCTTAATGCCTTAAGCATTCTATAGGTGTATGTACAGTAACTAGATAGTAAGAGTTGTGGTAGTTGACAGAAGGGTGAGTATTTAAGTGCTTGTGTTTCAGCACAGAGAGTAGATACAGACATGGTGCTGTCAGAATGATAGGAGGATTGGACAGGAATGACAGTGTGATTGCTTATCTGCATGGCCACTGTATGGATTTTTGCAGGAGTAAATCAGTAGTGTGCAGGGGGTTAAAGCACCGCATAGATTGTGCACATTTACTTATATACTAACTACGAAATTACACATTATAGAACCACAAAATCACTTCTCATACACTTATAAAAGCACATTTTCACCACCTTTGCAGTCCTCTAATATATTAGATACCTACCATTAATTCATACAAATATAAATATAATGTAAATAAAAACATGACTCATGACATACTAACTACTACATACCAGAAAGAATAAAATGTACTGACCTTCTTTGCTGCTACATATTGTCCTTTAAATCCACAAATATGCAACTTCATCAAACTGTACCTCTCAACAGACTTAATGAAGAACAGTAATAAAGAACACTTTTTTTATAAGGATTTTTAAAACTGCGGAAACTGTACCATGTAATAACAGATTCATAATTATTAACACCTTATATGATCATCTTGCAAACAGCACAATTGTACCTCATTTTAACACACTATCTATAATAATGCAATATTTTTAAACTATACCTTTTTACACAGAAGAAATAATCATGCCTAATAAACTACACCTTATATGAATATTTTAGGAAATACACCTTCTTAGTACATATTTAACCAATTAATAGTAAATAAAAGCCTTCATTCAACTTTCTCTTCCAACACACTTAAATAAATATATTACTGTACATACTGCTGTTTAAGCAAACTTCAAGTACAATAAAAATAATCCCAAAATACATCTGTGCATTTTATAATATATTTCAAACAACAGTTTCATAAAAATGTCAATTTGTTTTTTATATTAACCTCAAAAATATGTAACTCACCTTTAAATAAATCTGTTGAATGAAAAATCTCACACACTCACTCAGAAGTTTCTTTTTCACAGAGAGAATGTAGATCAACACACTCTGTAAGGCTGAACCAGTATTGGCAAATTGTCCCTCTATTTTTCCATACATATAGACATAAACAACAAATGGGATTGCTTCCCAGTGTCTTTTAAATTGAAAAACGAATTTCCATTGGTCATAGAGAATAATGCTTTTCAACTGACATCTTCACCCCTTGTACTTATTGTCAGTTTCCATAGCAACAGGTCATGCAACATTCAAGTTAGCTGCCAGCCCTTAAGTTCACCACACAATGTTACAAATGACAACAGCAGGTATGGTTGGCTTTGCAATGCTTGCCCTTATCCTCTCTGCTGTACTTTTCCAACATTTGTTAATAACTAATAAGAAACATGCTTTCTAAACAAAGTAAAATGCACCCTATTTTTTAATGTAGAGTTTTGTTAAACAGCCAATCAAATATCTACTTTCTTAAAAACAGCATCTTGTTCACCATTTTAGCTGCAGACATTTTCTGATTACCTACAGACATCCCTTCAAGATGCTTTCTGTGTGGATTATTGGACACAGCTATACTTTCTGGTGCAAAAGGTATGCTGAAAGCAGAGGTATTGGCAAAGACCTAGCTTTGCAAAATTTAGACATTAAATGGATTGGACAGATAGGATTAAAAGTGGCACCAATTGATGCCATTGGTTAAATCCTTTTTGCATCTCCAACCACCTGACCTCATGATTGTGCACTGTGGTGGCAATGACCTAGGCACATTGACTGGATTAGCTCTGGAAATGCTAATGAAGGACACCTTTGCAGAATTTATGTTGCTTTTTCCCCAAACTGCCTTTGTGTACTCTAACATATGCCAAAGACAGAAATGGAACAGGTCCAATCAATTTTGTCCACAGATTGAGAAAGCTAGAAAAAATGTCAATAAAGCTGTTTCTGCTTATCTCAGAGACCATAGTATGGGGTCTATATACAGCAACAATCTGCGTTTTAATATGGATGGCATCTACAGGACTGATGGTGTACATTTCACAGATAAGGGAAACAGAGTCCTTCTCAACAACTTAAGACTCTGCATTGGCACTTACATGAAGCTACAAAAATCTTCCATTAAACCCGAGGGCTCTTTTTAGAGCCACCCAATATCCTAACATATAACCTAGGTTTTTATTAAATAATGTTTTAATATTTTAGCTTGGAGTCGCGCACCCAGCGCGAATTGGAGTCGCGTAACCTTCGCGTGCACACTAGGGGCAGCACTGAGTGCCGCGCTAGGTACGCGACTCCTTATTTTTCGGTAAAAAATCAAAACGGCTCCAACCATTAATTACTATTCGCCCCGGGAACCCCTTCCCCTGGGGCCAATCTGATACGTTGGGGACCGTGGGGGGAGCCCCAGTGCCCCCACGGTCCCGCCGGCTCCCCGCGACCTTCGGGAGCCAGCATAGCTTTTCGCGCTCGGAGTCGCGTACCCCTCACGTTCACACTAGGGGCCGCACTGAGTGCCGCGCTAGGTACGCGACTCCTTATTTTTTCGTAAAAAATAAAAACGGCTCCTACCATTAATTGCTATTCGCCCCAGGGACCCCATCCCTTGGGGCCTATCTGATACGTTGGGGACCGTAGGGGGAGCCCCAATGCCCCCACGGTCCCTGCCGGCTCCCCGCATCCTACGGAAGCCGGCATTGCTTTTCCACATGGGGAGCTGCTAATATGCAGCTCCCCATGAGGATAAGCAATCTGCTTATGGTGAAGGTCCCTGGGGCTGCGGGGGTCCCCCTGGGCCCCGCAATTTTTTTTTTGCAGTGCCTCCGGGACTTGGCCACCCGGGGGCTAATTATTTTTTCAGTTCAAGAAATTTTATTCAAGAGATAAAGGATGTCTGTATATGATACAAAGTATTAACACAATAATAATACACCGCAAATCTAATACAATAAAAGTATGTAAAACGGACTTTCAATAAGAGAGAAAAAATCAAACAAACGAAATAAAATATGAATGGTGATAAAATAAATACAATATAGGAACATATCAGGGAAATCAAGGTGGTTTCAAAACTTCCTGCTGGAATGGCTTAAGCGTGAAGGCTTTTTTGGCACAAGCATCAATGTACAGTGTAACTGGTGACCAGAAATCCAAACGTTTCATTGCCATACATGGAGGATAAACAAAAGTGGTATCCAATCTGTGATTATGGCAGACCGCATACCACCAAGCCTTATAGGTGATTTTTCAGTGTCTTTCCAATTACTTGTGATTTGCTGGAAAGCAATTGCCAACAGCAAATCAATGACCCTGGGATTGAATGAAGTGTTCTCCCAAATAGGAGAAAGACTGCCTAATAAAACGTGAGTAAAGGAAAAAGAGAACTTAGTGTCAAAAATTAAATTAATTTGAGACCATACACGGCGCCATAAAGCATGGACATGTGGACAGGAAAACAACATGTGCAAGAGATCAGCTTCGGGCTCCAAACACGTCCAACACGTATCCGGAGTACTGGGAAATCTTTTATTTAAAACAGCCGGTGATAGTAGAAGCCGATTATAAACAAAGAATAGTGTTTGCGTTGTGGAGGCTGCTCTTGATGACTGGCGTATTTTAATTCATATTCTTTTCCATAGGGATAGTGGCCATTCAATCAAAAAGTCACGTTCCCAGCTCTCCTCTACTTTGGATTTTTGTCTGTCTATAACTGAATCTTTTAGATATCTATATAAGATAGAGGCTTTAGGTGATGTTTGTAACAAAGTGTGTAGGCGTGAAGGGGGGTCTTGAAGGGCAGGAGTATCATGTGTAGTGGGGAGTGTAGAGAATACATCCGTAATCGTTAACTTAAGTAAGTTATATTTGTGAGTGTATGAAGAGGGTAAACCAAAGGAATGGCTGAGTATGCGGAAGGATATGAAAATCGAATCTGAAAATAGCTGGTGGATCCATATTAATCCTCTTTGTCTCCATGACTTCCAATAGAAAGGCTTACCTCGGATAGTTAAGTGTCTGTTGTGCCAAATTGGGGATGCAAGGAAAGAATCTTTAGTAAGGGGAGTAGAGGAGGTTGTGAAGTGAAGAAGTTTGGAGGTATGTTTTATTATAGGGGTAGAAAGAGATTGAGGCTTATGTGAGAAGGAAAGGTATTCATGAAAGGAAAAGGGAGATAAAAAGAGGTGTTCAAGAGAGGTCCATAAAGGACAGTTGTCCGTAGAGTCTAGTAACCACATGGAAGATTGACGTAGAAGGAAAGCCTTCTGGTAAGCTTGAAAATCAGGATAGTTGACTCCACCTTCTATCTTGGGACGTGATAACTTAAAAAGAGACATTCGAGGTTTCTTATTACTCCATAAAAAAGAGGAAAGGATAGAGTTAACTCTCTTGAACAGTTTAGCCGTAACAGGCACTGGAATATTGGAGATCGTGTATAGAACTATGGGTGTTAACATCATATTTATAGTGTCTAAACGGCCCCACCAGGAAAGGTATAAGGGATGCCATTTAGCAGTTAACTCTGAGAGTTTCTGAGTACATTTTTGCATACATAGTGATATTGTATTTGTTACTGAAGAAGTAAAATGTAAACCTACATACTTAATATGATGAGAACTCCATGTAAACCTAGAAGCACTAAACTCCGCTTTAATAGTATATTTGGTCAGGGGTAAAATTTTACATTTATCGTTGTTCAACTTATAACCAGATATGAGGGAGTATGACTGTGTTTCTGCTAAAAAAGCAGGAATTGATACCTCTGGTTGTGATATGAAAAGGAGAATATCATCAGCATAAGCAGCAAGCTTAATATGGGCTGTTGAAGTGTTAAAACCATGTATGTTAGTATTCTGACGTAATTTGGATAAAAAAGGTTCTAATGCCAAATTGAATAAAAAAGGAGAGAGGGTGCATCCTTGGCGCACACCTATACCTAGTTTAAAAAATGGAGAGATCAAGCCATTAGCACGGACTGCTGCACAGTGGTTAGAGTACAGGAGAGACACTAAATTTATAAAATTCTGGCCAAAACCAAACCATCTAAGAGTATAAAATAAGTATTTCCATTCAACTCTGTCAAAAGCTTTTTCTGCATCTAAAGCAATAGCTGCTAGCGAGTGTTTTACAAAAGGAGACTTAGATAGGATGTTGAAAAACAAACGAGTGTTATCTGTTATAACCCATCCTTTAACAAAACCGGACTGTTCTTTCCCTAGCAAGGAGGGTAAAATGGTATCTAAGCGTACGGCTAATGCTTTAGAAAATATTTTATAGTCAATGTTCACCAGGGAAATGGGTCTATAATTTTTGCAATATTTGAGGTCTTTACCATCCTTAGGAATAAGGCAAATGTGAGCCTCTGAAAAAGAACCTATAGAACTGTTTTTGGAATGAAAAAACTGGAGAAGGGTAAATAATTTGGGCAAAAGAAGTGTAGAAAATTGGAGATAAAACTCAACAGTAAAGCCATCCGGGCCAGGTGCTTTCTCTTTCTTAAGGGTTTGGAGGGCATTTAAAAGTTCTTGCTGTGTTAACTCAACCTCTAGGGAAGACAAATCTAGTGAATCACGTTGAGGATAATGAATAGTTGAGAAAAACTGTAACAGTGAGTTATCCGATGGCTGCATTTTGGAGGTGTATAATGATTTATAAAAGAGAGAGAATTTATGTAAAATCTCAGTGTCCTTAAATTTTAAAACAGATTGATTGTCATAAACAGACTCAATATTTAACTTGTTTTGTCGAACTTTTAAATAATTAGCTAATATTTCCCCAGCCTTATTTTTGCCACCATAAAATTTTGCACTAGACTTTAGAAGATATAAAGAGGCATCGTCAGTTGATCTTTTGTTAAATTGGAATTTAGCCTTTATGAGAGCCATTAGATTTTCTTGTGTTTGTGAAACATAGTAAGAGTGCTCCAGTTTCTAGAATTGACGCGCAATTCTCCGCTTCTTTGCAACATAACCAATAATAAAGTCCCTAGCAGAAGCATTAAAAGCATCTCAAATAATAGAAAAAGACAAGGACTCATCTTGGATCACCGAAAAATATTCGTTACAAGATGCGGTAAAGGAGGCTGTCAATTTTGGATCTAAAAGGAGGCTGTTATTAAATCGCCATCTTCTGGGGGTATTAGCTTTGGGCAGTATCTCCAAACCAATTGAGACAGGGGCATGATCAGAAATAAGGATGGGACCTATATCAGCATACGAAAGGGATTGTGAAATATTATGGGAGACAAATATATAGTCAATCCTTGACTGAGTCTGATGGGCTGGGGAATAAAAAGTATATTCTCTGGTGACTGGATTGCAAAGGCGCCAAGCATCAATAAGTTTATGTTGGGTAATAGTGTGGACAAAGGATTTATGGGATCTATTGGGAACATGAGACACTTTGGAATTTCTGTCTAAAAAAGGGTCAAGCACTTGATTACAGTCACCTGCTAAAATAAAATTATCCTCAATGCAATGAGAAATCTGCTTAGCTAAAGCAGGCCAAAAGGACGCTTCTCCTCCAGTAGGGGCATAGACATTGAGAAAAGAAACTGGAACACCCTTCAATAACAATTTGACAATTAACCATCTGCCTTCCGTATCTGAATTCTGTGATATAAATGTAACTGGAATGGACTTACGACATAAAATCGCAATTCCATTTCGTTTACCATCTCCTTGAGAAAAGAAAACATCCCCAACCCAACCTTTTTTTAATTTCAAGGATTCATCTTCCTTAAGATTGGTTTCTTGAAGGAAAGCAATATCAGAGTTTAGTTTGGCAAGATGAGATATAACCCTTTGCCTCTTAATTGGAGAGTTTAACCCCTTAACGTTCCAAGAAATTAATTTTAGTGACATAAAAATTGAGCTACGTAATGACACATGGCATCATATTGAAAGCCCAATGCAAAACAAACAAATATGGTAATGCATGAATAAAATACAGAACGGTAATGAGAGAGATAGGACTCAAGCCACAAAATAATAAAAGGTGTACGTAATGAAGACCAGAAACAGGGTTGATGCAAAACATTAAAAAAAATAAACAAAGTTGACAATTATATAGTAAGAACGTGCTGATGAAAAGAAGATCAGAAATATGCAAATAAAAAAGAATTGTTAAGAGAAGAGGAACAGCAAGAATGAAGGAAATACAGACAACCAAAGCTTTAAATAAAAAGAGAAGCTGCAAAGTAAAACAAAAAACTAAAGACAGAACGAACAACATACCTACTCTAAGGGAAGAAGAAGGTAGTGGTAGGTGTAACCACATGAAGCAGACGAGACGACCAATGAGAACCGGACCAAACCGAAGAGGAAACACGCCAAAAATAAACGCAACTGTGGAAGCAAATGAGAGAGAAGATGTGAGAAATAAATTATATGATAAGACAAAACATGAAAAAGATAAAATTATGTAGCATCAAGTAACATCATCAAGGCAAAACTAGAATGCATAACCAGTAAAAATACATAACAGCAAAAATCCTGCAATCAGTGAGAAAATAACAACTTGAATTAGAGTTATAGGTCAATCAGGTAACATGTGAAGAGGATGGTCTAGAAAAATCCATAAGATCTGTCTTGTTCGCATTGATGAAGCTTTGCAAGCTCACTGGATCCTCATAGGAAATAGTTTTATTGTTATAGGTGACTTTGAAAAGGCATGGATGAAAAAGTCCATATCTGGCACCCATAGAACGAAGGGCTGGTCTCATGTCGAGAAAGGCTTTACGCCTTGAAGCAGTAGCTCTTGAGTAATCTTGCACAAAAAATAGAGCGGCACCAGACCAAGACATTTTTTGAAGAGCCCGAGCAGCTGTCAAAACTTTTAGTAGATCGGTATACTCCAAGAAATACAAGATGACGCCTCTCGGTCTCTGTGAAGATGTGGAATTAGTGGAGATACGACCCAGCCTGTGAGCACGCTGTATATTCAATGAAGAGCCTTCTAGTAGATGAAGAATCTTGGGGAGAAAGGATTTGAAGAAAGCGATGGGATCCGTACCTTCAATTCCCTCTGCTAGATTAAAAATGCGTAGGTTATTCCTCCTATTCCGATTTTCAAGGTCCTCAACTTGTTTTTGTAGCGTTGAAACTTGAGAATTTAAGGAGGTAACGCATTTGGTAGTATCCTGAAAAGATAAAACATTCTGCTCCACTGTCGTAAGTCTGGTATCCAGCTGCGTCCAATTATCTGAGAGGAACTGCAATTTAGCGTTTGTTTCTTCTACAACAGGTCTTAGGGCTCTTATTTCCTGAAGTAAAATCTCCATCGAGACTGGGGGAGCTGATTTAGGCTGTGAAGGGGGGTCTTTTTTCAGGTGCTTAACATTGGATTTCCCTGTAGGTAACTGTGCAGGCTCCATAGCAGTGGTTTAATATTCTGTATGGAGATCACCCAAACATTCCAAACGAGACAACTCAGAAAAAACCTTTGAGTTCTTAATAAAAATACGCTTTGGTTTCAGGCGCACAGAAAAATTACCTTTCGTTCTGCCCATCAACCTGCAACAACTAAAGTCCTGAAGGCATAAATGATACTGATGTGTAGGACAACCAGCTAGGAGGACCAAAGAATAAACTGTGTAACTGAATAAAACAGCTGCTTCAAAAAGAATGTTGAGAAGAAAAAAAAAGGAAAAAAAGAAACAATTCAAGAGTTGTCGGGAATTTTGGAGAAGATGTAGCCAATGTATGCCTCTTCACAAAAAAGGGTAGAGCGTGCTATCTAAGCCCTTAATTAAAAATGTAGAAACAGTAAGCGCCAAACATAAATATTTGCAGGACTTCCTAGTGCTGTAGAAATAAAATTAGCATGCCTCTTGGTGATGTTGAGAAGAAAAACAATCCTCCGTAAGCTGAAGACAAAATGGCGGCAGAAACCACAGTACCTCAACAATACCTCAATGGCAATGATAAAAAGAAAATAAGAGGAAACTGAGTCACCCCATATCAACAGATTGCTGCTGATGGAGATGGCTGTGTTTTTTGAGCAGGAGGGAAGCGAAGAAGAGAAGTGATGCAGAAAAAAGTTGCCGCTTCTGAGAGGAATAAAAGCACTCGCGTCGCAGTAAAAACAAAATGGCGGCCGTCAGCGCTACCCTCCAGACACGATTAAATTGAGGAAAGAACAGAATAGGTTACCGCACAAGTGTCTGGGAGGGCGCCATGAAGGGAGACAGCATTCCGACGTTGATTCCGCTACAACCAGCTTTGCGCGCGAGTCATTTTGTGCGCGTTTCATCCGCCTCGGTTCAGGTGCCTCAGCGGATCGCCGCCATGCCTGCCGGGCTCCAAGCCACGCCCCGGGGCTAATTATTAACAAAGCGTGGAAGCCCGTGTCTAAACTTTCATATGGGAAATTGGGTTTTTTTACCTCTATTTTTTTACTCTCTCAGGAACTACTGAACAGATTTACACCATTTAAAAAAAAGGTCTCTTTCGGAGCCAAGGGCTACCATTTTGCAAAATGTGGTGTTATTCCGTTCAGCAGTTCGGGTAGTAGCCTGTTCCAAAATTTCCTATGGGAAATAACATGGAGAAAACACGTTTTGGGACCCTCCTTTTTTCTTGGCCCCAGCTTGACAAATCACCCCCAAACTTTTAGGATAGGAGCTGACTGGAGTGCCCCACCAGTTTTGAAAATTTCACGAAGATTCGTCATCCGGTGCCAAGGTTATTGGGAAAAGAATGTTACGAATTTCCTATGGATAATATGTCCTAACTAGAACAACCTACTGGTGGCTGCCAGTAGGTTATATATATATATATAATATATAATGCATCTTGTCCCACTGGTTCAATAAACGGCTCCCTTAGTTTCCCAGAGTTGCCTCATCTCCATTTTTCATCGGAAGGGGTGTTTTGTTGTGGATTCATTTTGCACACTAGCCAGAGATGTGCTGGAGGCCCCGTTCCACTAAGCGGCGGCATGAGAGATGCTGGCACCAGCTGACGAAGCTTTGCTTTTTCTTTCTGAGGAATCGGAACAACTTCTGCCCGCCTCAAGCATATGTTTAGCCAGGAACTACTGCCAGGTGCAGCTCGTGTCTGCACGAGGATTTGTTGTCACTGTACTTTCGCCTCATGACCCGGCTGGACTTAATACTGGGGGCTGGAACGTATAGGGGAGCTGAGGGAGCCCGTAGATTTCATTTTTCACCGCCTAACTCCACTTCATTACCGCGTCTCTACCCTGAACATAAATGTTCCTTCTCCATGTTACACTTACCGGGGAGCGCTGCTTTCTGGGAGGTGTAGTTGTATCTGGGCCACATCGAGAGAACAATCATGTGACGTGGGGTCGGAACTCACTTACCTTCCAATGAGGGCATTACAGGACACATAAAAGGCGTGGATGGAGCTACATCGCGGATGCAGTGGCAACTGAAGAAGGCTACAACGCCGTAATGCATCTTGTCCCACTGGTTCAATAAACGGCTCCCATAGTTTCCCCGAGTGGCCTCTTCTCCTTTTTCATTGGAAGGGGTGTTTCGTTGTGGATCTGTACATATATATATATATATATCCCTATGGGGGGGGGAATAAAGAATGTGGAAAAAGTTTCTGTAGACCTAAGTAAGATTTCACTGCTGATGTAGCTGTTTCAGATTTGAAAATGCAATCTTGGAAACTTTTTTGACCCTCTGAAATTCACAAATCTACATTCAAGCCTAGGTGTCAACCTACAAGTGCAGTTTCCACATTTCTTTGAGATTCAGGCCCTGTAATTTTACCTCGCCTACCCGTACAGAAAATATGTTTTACACCCTTATCTCATTGGGTACGATATGGAAGAACTGGAATGCACTTGATTATAGAATTAACCTAAAGGAGGTTCATTATGGAAGACAGGCACTTCATACCATGGCCTTAAAAGTAAAGTTGGCCTGACTAGTAAACTGGCCCCTTGAATCTTACATCTAAGCCAAAGAAAGGAAGAAAAACTGTTGGTGTATGAACTAAATTGGCCTCCTTGTGCTGGTTAGTAACAAAATAAGCAGAAAAGTCTGGCCAGTACATACTAGTAACTAGGAACCAACTGAACATTGCAAGATACTTGCATTGACTGAATCCAACTTGAGTGACAAAGCTGTCCACCAATATAGGTTGAACCAACTCTAGAATTAGGCCAGCTATGGTAGAAGAAGTTGTCACCAAACACATCATGTGCCCATGGAATTGTGATAATACTGCTACCTATGATACCATTGAACATTGTGCACCCTTCAGCACCTAAGAAAAGGTCCACATTAGGCAATAGACAGTCCTTCGGCAGAAGGAAGTTACCAGGGTCACTATAGCAGTGCATGGAGTCTCAGAGCTAAGTGGTCGCTTTTGTGCGAAGAGTATGGAAGAAAAGCATCTTACAACTTAGCTGTCTTTAGCCCTACACATCAAACTTATTTTTTTCTCTCAAGCCTAATGTGCCATAGATATGAGCTACAGACATGCTTTAAACAGTTCTCTTTTATTCGTTTAAGGCTCTTAATTGGTTTTAACTCACAGGTTGTACTTAAACAGGACTTCTAAATTCTATGTATTAGTTTAGAACACTGTGATCATGAAAATTATAGTAGCATGTTGATATCAATACCAAAGCACCTTGGGGTGACATTCTGCATTTTTCCATGCCATAGGGTAACATACCAGGCATTGGCCTCATCACAAAACTGATTTTATCTTCCACATTTTACATGAGTAAATGAAATTGAAGCATGCCTTTCCAATAAAAGTTTTCCCCTCAGGAGAAACTCCTTCCTTGTATGGGGATCATTCTTTCACTTCCACTCTGGAAAGGCTTTTCACAAGGGTACGTTTGAGTGTTTTCTCCCAAAGAGTAAACCTTCTCCAACTTGATTGTGAGGATCTGCCAATCTTTGAGCAGATGGCTGTTTGATTCAGTTTGCAATGTTGTCCTTGGGACATCCTGCCACAACCCTAACCTTGTAAATGCAGCAAAATCACCATGTTGGTGGACCTTCACAGTGCTAACTGCATTTTGCAAACATAAAATTCCAGCATTCCTGCTTCTGTGTATTGACTTTATATTTGCTAATTTCTTTCATAACAAATTTAAATGCAGTGGCTCCATCATCAAATGTGAACTGACCTGTTGCCTGACTACACAAATCTGGTGCACTCTGCACAGAACATTACCATGCATCATATTACAAAAAAAACATGCACTTCTCAGCTCAGATACAAATTCTTGAGTTGCCTCCTGCTCAAAGGTGTGCACAGAGGTTGAGAGACTGAGGCGGGGTTTCAAATTGTAATTGTGTTTTTTCCCTGGTAGAGAACCTTGCTGCATTTCAAGTAATGGATCATTATCTCATACAGATGGCCCCAGTGGGTGACTGGTATGCTTTAGGGTTCTGATGGACCACTGCCTGCCCATAAGGGTGCCCTTGGGGTTCACAGATCTTGCACCGCCTAATGTGGGGTGTACTACCAGTGTGCCACCTGCTTGGCTTGGATGCGTTTTCACCAGCGTCATTAATACAGCATTTGTGCGCGGGGCAAAGACGTTCTCCTTTCTGAATGGGCCATATCCCCTGTAACTGAGGGCATGGCCGTCTTTAGGGCAGTGCGACCGGTGAGGTCGCACTGGGTGCTGACCTGTGTAAGGGGCGCCGACCTCAGGGGGGGGGCGCTGTTTTTAGTAATAATTTATGATTGGAGCTATGGGGGGCACTTTGCCTGGTGGTAGTAATAGAATCCGAGGAGGCGGTCATGGTGTGTGGGGGTGGCAAAAATGTTTTTTTGCACCTGGTGCCACCAGTGCCAAAGATGGCCCTAACTGAGGGGATGCTAATTGGGACCAAATAGAATGCATGCCCAAGCAATCTATGCTACGTAAGGGATGTGCATGCATCTGCAGCACCTTCTGTAATACAAAATTGCCTGTGAATGCAAAAAATGGGTGTAGACACATGTCGTGCCCCCAAGGTTGTTTGTGCAATACATTAGCTAGAAATAATTTTGCTATTAGTTACCATTCATATTTAAAAGAGGTTCACCATGTAAAATATTCAGTATTTATATTTCGGGTCACATAAGAACATAATAACATTTTATTGTGCAGGCGACAGAAAATAAATACATATTGCATTGGTGTGACCGACCCTTCACACTAGCAGATTTAATAAATAAAGGATATTGCAGAGGCCCAGGTGTGTACCTATGAAGCTTTCATTTCCTGGGATTAATGCATTTTTCATACAAGGCTCCATGGTGTTGTTGAATAAACCTGTTTCTTTATTCCAAACTGTAAACATTATTTCTGAAATATATTTCTGTGTACAATATCTGCATCCCGCGGGTTTGGGATAGACGTATTAAAGTACCCATTACATTCCCACAGAGCATAGAGTGATAGTCTAAGAATTTCATGGCATGGTTGGAAGTCAAGAAAACAGAAAGAATAAATGTAACTATCTGCTGACAGGCTCAACAAATTAACTACCAGCCGAGATTTCATGAATCAAATTCACAGAAGGCCAGCAAGTATGTGCCTATTCCAGAAATAAAAAATCCGAAGTCCAACATTTTTTTTTTTAAATGGAGCATAAAACTAATATATAACTCTATTTGTAGCGTTGTAAAATCATCATCTCATCTCCTTTGTGTTTATTTTAAACTGGTTAGAGCAAACACTAACATTTTGCTATGGCATATCATAAATGACTTATTGTGCCATTATATTTCTAGTTAAATGTACCACTCACAGTCAATATGTTATTACAAGATTACAGCGCTACTTCTACTAAGTTTTGCAATCAGTCAGGAGAAAAGGCAGTCAGGCTCGACTCACAACCTGCATTTTATAGTAAATGTAGTATCAGCACAATACTATCAGTCACATAACTCAAAATACAACTCACAAACCTAAATGTGGAGACCTCCAGCATTCGTATATTTTATTTTGTGGAGATCTTTGCTATGTGTGTATGTTTTGTTAGTAACCCTGTGAGGAACCAGAGATAGTGGCTGGAAAAAAAGAAATATTTATGACTAAAGGGGAGGTGCTTTGAGAGGGGTAAGGAGTTGTTTAAGGAGGGACATTAAAAATTACAAACACCCACCCACAAAAGAGGAAGCCCATTGCTGTTGACAAGCTAAACTTATAAAGTTATACAGGTAAAAAGTCACCAAAACAATAGTATATGTACTCCAGCTCAGCACTGGAGTAGGTCTAGCACCAAAGATGGCCATTCACAGGTATTGCAACTCAGTCCCATATAAAATATTGGAGGCAGAGACATAATCTAACACTACATAGGAAATAATATTAAAGATATCAAAATGGGGAAGTTGGAATTTTAATAAGCATCTAGAAAAAGGAACTATTAGTAAGTTGCCTTTTCTCTGCCTCAAGCTCCTTGAGGCTAATTTGCATCAGCTTTTAGAAGCTGCGCATCAATTGCTTGATCTTAATGAGCTGCGATGCTCCCAGAGAAAATGGCCTGGCTGTGAGGCTGTGTTTTTCTTTCCCAGGCAAGAAGACCACTTAGGGTGGGCCCAGGAACTTCATTAACTTCAAAGTGGCCTGCCTGTTACAAGTAAATGTAAGTTACAAGCAAGAGACAGCAAACCTTCAAATTACAAACACTCACCCACAAAAAGGAAGCCCATTGCTATTGAGGAACTACACTTGGGGGTCAGACTCCTTCTGGGCCATGGGAAGTTTTCAGGTGGGTTTCTTGTCCCATTGCCATTCCATGTGAGTACGGGAAACCTGGCTATTGTTCCAGATTCCAGGCTCCCATGACTTCCCTGATGAGCTGTTTAGGCCTGTGTGGCCACACACCCCTATTAAGGCACACCTAACTTCTCAGTATTGGTTCTTTGTTGGAAATGATCATCATTTGCGTGGTGTATCCCCAGATTGTTCCTTTGACTGTTTTTGCTAGCTGTGGAACTCAGTACACCTTACCCTTGCAAAACAGTGGCAAAGTGCCTGTGTTCCCCCTTTGAACAAGATAAAATTGGTCTACCTTAATTTACATATTTAACATACCTATTTGTCCCTAGTATATGGTACCTAAAGTGTACCCATAGCCAGCAAGTTAAATGTCACCAGTAGCCTGCAGCACACATTGTGCCACCCACTACTGTGAGAGGGAAACCCTCACTGCAGGCCTACCATGTATAAAACATTGGTGCAGGTTTCCACTGCCAATTCCACTAGCCAAAATAAACCACTTTACACAGGCTTAACCCTACTTTTGAATATTTATACGTCACCCCTAAGCAGGTCTTACCGCCTCTTAAGACAGGGAGCATAGTATTTAGGAATAAGACATGTTATAGTTTAATGTTAAACATGTCCTTTCAGTGAGAGTATTCAAAAGGAGTTAGTTGTTCCATAGGAATTCATTGGGATACAGAATTGCATTTAATATTTCTATTTATGCTTACATAACAGCTACACAGTTCATGCGTAGATTTTTAAAAATATTTATTACAAACCCAATTCATTGGTAAAGTCAGATTTGTAATAAACATTTCAGAACAGGTACTTTTAAAATGTTGGCTATTACCTCTCTAGGGGCCTTATGTAGGTGGGCTGGCATTTACCACTTCATAAATACCGAATCATACCGATTCGGTATTTATGAAGTGGTAAATGCAATGTAGGTAATGAGTCGGTAAATATTACCGATTCGGAAAAATTCGGTAATTACCGAATCGGTATTTACCGATTCGGTAATGAGGCATACCTTCCCATTGATGGGAAGGTAGGCCTCATTACCGAATCGGTAAATACCGATTCGGTAATGGGGGAGCACATGCAAGGGTGGCAGGGTGTCACATTGACACCCTGTTGCACCCCTGATTCGGCCATGTGTGCACATGTGGCGCACATACATGCCCTAAGGGCATGTATGTCTGCCACATTGCACACTTAAACGTGCACAAAAATGCTTTTTTTCACCTAATCGTCATTTACCACCAACCTTTAGTTGGTGGTAAATAACGAATCCCCACACCCACCACACACTCCCCCTACATCTCATTTCATGATTCGGTATTTACCGAATCGGTAATATTACCGATTCGGTAATTTTACCGATTCGGTAAATACCGAATCATGAAATTCTCCCCCTACATCTCAAAAGCCAAAATACCGGTCGGTAACGGTATAATTACCGAAAATCGGCCGTAACCGACCGGTATTTGGCTTCCTACATGAGGCCCAAAATCCTCTAGAATTCCATTTGAATGCACTTCCAACTGTCACCTAGGAACTGAACGGCCTCCTTATTGAGGCGGGAATTTGCTCCCAGAGCTGAGACAAAGGCCTTGGGTGTGGGGAGGTGCTCTGTTTCTCTGTCAGGCTGACCATCTGAACAATGCCCAAGAAAGTCATTAACTTCAAAGGAGTCTACCATGTCATAGGCAAATGTAGATAAAACCTGGGCCTGCCCTGTTCACCAGTCAGAGTTTGAGTGACTACATAGAATGGATTGCTCATTGTCCTGGCTACACTTCTAGTGTGGGCATAGGAGCTCTTCACAGGGTAAGAAAGATTCTACCATGTTGGTTTTGGACAGTGAGGGGCACTGCAGGATTGTTTGCAGTAAAACACACAGGAAGTGCTGCAAAAGGAGGTAGGGTCACCAATGGGAACTTTTACCCAATTTGTTATTGGTGCTTTTTTACCTAAATGTTCTAAAATACATAGCTCTAGTTCCCCTTATTGGATTTCTGTCATTTTGAGGTAAACAAATAACTTTTTTGCCTTGGTATATGGATTTCCTGCAGTGTCAGCCACAGACTCTTATAGTATCTGACAACTTGTGCTTCATTTTCATGGATTGTGTAAGAGGAAATGTACATTCCTGGTAACAATGTTAAGGTTATAAATATTATTTCTTAACATTCATTATACTCTCTTAGCAAAAGGCATGGTTCCTGAAGACTCATGCCACAGTCCTGTTCCAAATGCCAATACAGTTTCTTTGAAGATTTTGTTTTTAGTTCTCACCAACAGGTCAGCAAATCTGGCTGGCTGTAAAAGATCCATTGTTGGATTACCAAGAATGTATATTGGGTTTACAGACCACTATTAGCTTACCATTGGCTGGCTGTATTGTCATTTTCATTTGTTTGCTTCTTATTTGATGTTTTTCCTTTTCCATCTTGTTCCATGGTGTGTTTGTCTCTCCTCTGGAGCACAGCTTCTTTACCATACTTTTGATGGGCTCACATGTATCCTTCCATTGCTCACTTTCAGGGAACTACTTTGTAGCTTAAGAATTCCATGACAGTGTATGTGATTTCCAGCTCCCTCGCTAGTGTGTTTTCCCCATGCTCCATGTTGCTATCTGCCTCAGTTACAAGCTCTCTCTTAAGTGTTTCTCTCTCACTAAACTTTCCCTTACCCCACTCTCCATGTTGCTTTTTTGCTTGTGAGTTTCTCCTCCCCCCATGTCATGCTCTCACTCAGGGACTGATTTTCCCATCCCTTGCAGACTCCCGCTGCTTCCCCCCACCTAGTCCTCTGCAGCCCCCGCCTGGCTTTTTTTTCAAATATTGTCTTTTCAGACTTTTTTTTTCAGAAGGACCAGGCAACAGAAAATTGCGAGGTGATGAAAATGTGAAACACGGTCCCGGAGTCAACAGGGACAGGGCGTACTCGCCACAGCTTTTCCAACTGCGGTTGGCGCCTCGTTACTTTTATCTTGCCTAATGAGGTGTGCTGGCATTTAACTTTGAAGGATATAAATTCGGCATACACAGCCAAGAATGTGACTCATTGACAGAAGTTGAATATTAATACCTTACTTAAGAGATTGACAGAAGTACTAAAAGAGGAGAACGTACGCATTGAAGTGAATGTTATGACCCACTGGGTCGGAAGTATCACCAGTGGGAAGGTCCACAGACGTGCTATACGTGAGCCCTGAAGAAGTCAAGGGTAATACACCCGATGACAAAACACGTGTTGGCTGGCCTGTGAAGTAACACACCATTAAAATCTACACTTCAAGAATTAAAATTTTGTCATCATTCTTAAATAACGATTACCTATATTGTTGTATTTACTCATATGCATGTGCACGGGACTTGCTGTTATAAACAGAAAATTGCTGCTGGCCCCTTCATCTTCTTATTTACTGATTCATCTCAAATCGGTAAAAAAACCTAAAAAAGAAGGCACCTGCGTAATTTTGTTAGAACGCACAGGCATAACGACCACGTGTGTTCACACATCATCTTGCATGTGTATGCCTGTAAAATGATGTGGTCATTGCATCCTCAACATCCTGTCTCATTTTTTACTTTTTGTTTCTTCCAGCCATGCTACTTTGCTGCACTGCATCTTGTGAATGAGGTACATCATCGCCAAAAGGCATTTGCAAAGCCAACAGTTCCCAAATGTGAGACCTTAATTAGTGACCTTCACAAACTGCCTGCCTACCCACCTGTTCACCCAAATAATTCCTAGGGTGTTCCACATAACTCTATGTGCTCTAGCGTTTGGGCCCCATACCTGCCAAGTAGCAATGTCGGCTGCAACTCCTGCCAGTGCGCTACTTTTTTTGATCATATTTCTATTATATTGTAGTCTTTAGTGTATTCAAATGGTACCTTGCTAATCATTTCCATCTTATATTTTTCTTGTTTTTCATGCTTCTGAACATTTATGATGCCCTTTCTCCTACGCCATATCCATGTTCCCTACTTAGCTTACATAGCATGTAAGATTCTACAACTCCTCCAGATGAGCCAATCAGTTTCTCCACCTCACCCCCCAAATTGTTTTATTTAGAGGTGCCTTTTATCAAGACTTTATATTTGCACAGGTACTGTAGGTATACCTTGAATCAATTGTTTCTGAACTTCTCAACAATTATGCAGTAGATCCCACCTCCTCTAGTCAGAGAACCGTGATACTTCAGGTTGAACCAAATTCTCATTGGACTTCCAAGGGCAAAGGTTTTTTAAATAGCTACTATTTTTTGTTAAAATACACTGTATTGTTAAAAGTTCAAAAGGATTTTGAGGGAACCTGGCCCATATTTATCAATATTTCATGCAACGTAGCAAGCCACCTTTATTCTTTCCTCTGCATGAAAGGCAGAGGGCAGGCATGCACTGTATTTAACATTATACAACACATCCCTACTCTCTGCCTGTGCTGGTTCACAAACTGCTGCCTAGTGCACAACACTGGCACCCTTACAGTGTGGTGCATTGTAGGCAGATTGTTTTTGTGCAGAAAGGGGCACCTTGCTGCAAAAAAACAATCCCCAGAGGCATTTTTCACTTTCTAAGTGTGCTGCTGTGTGCTGCACAATGCAGCACACTTAGAAAGAGGAAACAATTAGGAAAAATAAACATATTCTCCGTGTTGCACCTCTGGAGGGGAGGCGCACAATTCTGACGGATTCACAGACCTACCAGTGTTATTAAATCTGGGAATGTGTCCGAATGCATGAGTGGATGTGTGATAACACCCACGCAGAGCAATGCAATGCAGTGATTTGCGTTACCTTGCGTTACTCTAAATTTATCAAGCCACACAGGGCCACGCAAGGTGACTTTGCTTTGCTTGATAAATCTCATTTAGTTTTTTTCTGCCCTTGCTTCCCCTTGCCCGTTGCAACGGCAATGCAAAACCTTGATAAATGAGGGCCAATGTCTTTTCAAAGAAGTGTGTGTGTGATGATGGTGAACATGAATTCCTGCCCCTCTAAATCAACACAATAGAGGGATTTAGTGTTGAAGGACAGTAGTGAAATGACAATGGCTATTAAGTTTATATCTGCTTCAGGCTTTTTAGGAATCACAATAATTGCAACTTATTTTGGCTAGTGTGCTTTTTCCGGTGTTCCAAAGTGTAATCAACAACTTCCTTCCTCTTCTGGAGAATATAGATTTAGTGGGCAAATCTTGCACTTATTCAGCTACATCTGTAACTTGATGTGCTACATTCTATGTCATATCTTGAATAGTTAACCTATTCTAATCTTGTTGTTGGAGTAGTTTATGCCTTGCTACAAGCTGTGACTACATTTTATTTTGTTGCTTCATCATCTTTGCAGGAGTTTAGTTCAACAGCTTCACAAATCTGTGTAATAGCTAGCATAATGACCCCCATAATGACCCCCAAAATGGCCTCATCCTTCTCGCTGTCCTGTTCCTTCCCAATCCCTTTTATGGGGCCTTTTCTTTGTCCCAACTTTAGGGTTAGTTATTAAAGATCCTTTCACAAGGTTAGATGGTTGAATACCCCATTTATCTTATGGGGTTCTCATCTTGCTTTACTTCATCATACCAATCAACTACTACTACTCTTGGAATTGATCAAGCAAACAGTTCCAACACTGGCTCCTGCACCTGATAATATTCTAACTCCTACTTCTCCTTAACATAATTTTCCTCATCTGTTTCTACCTCCTCCTCTATCCCGTGGAGAGATGACACTGTTAGAACCATTTGTTCATTTTCTACCATCTCGTCAATCTCATTTCCCAAAGTCAGAGTGATTAAACCAATAGCTGGGTCTAAATCTGTGAAGGGTAAGTTAGGGTTCAGCAAATGGGGTTCCGAAGTATTATCATTTAAAAGTTTTAGTGAGTTCCATAATTATTTTGAGGAGTCACTAGGAGACGAGGGAAATATATAATTGCATGAAGGATTTTGACAGAGCAGGTTTACTATCTATATGCTCAATAATCTCATCAGTTGATGGGGTTCTGGTTTTGTAACATCATTGATCTTTTGGTCTCCCCTATCTCTGCCGTCAGACTCATCTGCTGTAACTTATGTCAGTGGTCTAAATCTATAACTTCCTTATCTCTTAATGGCCATACATAAACAAAGTTTGCCATTATTTTCAACTTCTGGAGTTTTGCCCATATTATCTAATCTAGGACTAGATATAGTAGGGTGGCGTGGGCGGGGATTCTCAGACCCAAGCCCCTATCCATTTTAATAAGAACCTTATAGAATTATTCATGAGGCCCGAGCATGTTGTACCACTGGCAGGTGCAGGCAACTGTACCGCTTCTTGGTGGCTTAGGACACAAAAGGCTAGACTATGACTCCTTTCCCTGGGATACCAGCATTGATAACTTTGAGGCCTGGCATAAATCCACGCGAGGCAACCTCAATCATTGCTTTTCATGCAGTTCACCATGACAAAGAAGAAGAGGACATCCTGGTTGACTAGATCTCAGATGGCCAGAAAGCCCTTCTCAGTTCCATGGCAAGTTGGCTAACCAGGTCTGTCTTGATCTGGAAGCGGTGAGACCCGAGTTCTCTGAAGGATGGCTGAGTTAAAGAATGGGAGAAAGTAGGATGACAACAAGAAATACAGGTTGAGCAACTTTTGTTCAAAAAGAGTCTCTTTCTGAATGTTGTATATGTAGAAAACAAGCTGGCAGCAATAGTTGTTGTACCATACCTGGAGAAAGGATCTCTAATGCAGGCTATCTCAGCACATCATCATCCTGACACTATGTGTCAGCTATGCATTTGTGGTTTAGAGTCAATAATGTTAGTTTATGGATATGTGTCATTTTAACCACCCTGAATTGGGGCTGGTCTTCTTTTGATGGTTTTTGCTTTGTAGTGCCGTTTTGCCAAGGATAGTTGGTTCTAATGCCCTGCTATAGCATGTTTGAGCTGTGTAGCTGCTCACCCACTGTGGAGTTGTGTGAGAGAGGGCTGCAGAAAAATAACCATCAAATATACTCCTGTAAACAGTAAAAGGGTTCTGAACCCAACGTCTTTTCTTGTTGATGTTGTGACAGATCTCCCCAAGTCACATATGCTCGACACCTAACGTTTGGTCCTACACAAAATATTTCAGATATTTATCTAGCTCTGAATTGGTTATTTTCACCTTCCCATCAGTTTGTGGGTTCCATGTCCAACGTTAAGCTGAATCTGCCCAAATCTTTGCAATGAATTGTGGTGTATGGTTTGAGACAATACCAGAAGGTGGGCCACAGGATCAAGCCACATGTTTTAGATAGATTTCATTAGTTTGTGTGCTGATGGTGTTCTGTTTATTGCTACAAAATAACTCTTTGGGTGGGGATACATCCATTATGATTGAGTATTAATCATTGTAGGTGGGTTGCTCCACAATAAAATCAAAGAAAGAGTGAGCCATTGCTTTGATGATGTGGAGCGGGTTGGGAGCAATCACAAAAGCTTAGCTTTTTTTCTGTTTTATTGCAAACATTAATTTTCATTTGATCCCACTAGAAGTGTTAGTGGGTAACCAATGAATCAGGTTCAGCTCTCCCATGCTGCTTCCTTCTCTCTTGCTTTTGCCTCGTTTTACTGCTTTGTCCCTCCTTTCCCTCTGTTTTTCTAAGTGCTTCCTCCTGCTTTCTGCCTTGTTTTTTCACTGCTTTTCCATTTGGCCATTTTCCTGCCTTCCGCCTAGCCCCCCCCCCACTGCCTCACAATGTCCGTCCTTCCTCCCAGGACCTATTTAAAAGGGGCCGCAGAGTGACCCCATTGAGAAAGCCCCAGGCATACCTCTCCCATACTGCTGAACCACCCTGCTTCCTCTCCATTTTTCTGAGTGCTTTTTCCTGTTTTTGCCTCGTTTTTCACTGCTTTCTTTGTGAAGCAGCTAGCAGCTCCAGGACCTTGAGACCCTCACGGGGGTTTTCCGTGCTTTATAAATCCTGATTGATTGAACCAATGCAGTGTAAAGGCAAAGGCTGTATGCAGTATGGTTAAGACAATCCGTGCTGCACACCGAGAAAGGTTGAGTATAATGACTTATTGCTGGCAGTAGTGGGTTTGAGGCAGATATGAGCACTGTGAACAGGCTCTGTGGCAAACCACTTCTGCACACCACCATTGGTTGTGCGCAGCAAGGGTTGGACACCTGCAGGGAAATGGGTGCTGCACCTGGCCACAGTTAAGGCCCTGTGAACAAACCTCACCGGATAAATTGAATGAAATGCACAGGGGGGTTTGGGTAAAAAAGAAAAACTACAGTAATTCAAGAAAAAACTAGATAAATACAGGGTTTTGGTCTTGCCTCAAACTTAAAAAAAACACTGAAATTCATCAGTTATGGTAAGCATCTAACACAATGCACACCACAATTCATATTACTCATCGAGCTTAACAGGATAATTTGCCCACAGAAGAGAAAAGAAAGGCGCGGTGGGTGGTGCCAGTTATTTGTATTGTTTACCATAACTGGTAAATTTCAGTGATTTTACACATTTGAGCCAGACCATATTTCCTCTATGTCCATCGTCCTCAACCAAGTCATTACACGTGATGTAATATTCACTGACAGGAAACGCTTGCTAACTCCACCCACCCTCCTGCCAGGGGTTATAACACAATAGCTAGAACAAAGCACTTTCTGTTTTGTTTCCTGTTGGTGAACGAGACGGGGGATGCTGAGGTAACTGTCGGGCTTTTACCTCCACTGTGTTGTCTTCTGGCTTCTCGTTCTGATGGGCTCGGGGAGTGCCTGGGGACCGTCAAGGGAGCTGCTGGATGTTAGGACGTGTTCTGTGGCCTTCTGGACTCCGTAAGTATGGTGTGCTGCCAGGAGCCCTGCTTGCTGGGCTTGGTTGGGCTCCCAGTCACCTTTCTGTGGATCTCCACAGTGCTGCGTGTGCTCGTTGCCACCGTGGCTAATTCCCGGCTGCCTAGTGTCCAATGTTTGTATTGTGGACTCCCGGTGCTTGCAGGGGCCATGTTGCAGGATGGCAATGCCCGCTTGGACCACTACGGTATTCAGCTTGGCTGGAGCCCCTCGCCTAGATGTCGGTCTTCTTGTGTGGCCATAGGGAAGAAAGCATTGTAAATACAACAGAGCAGGCCTTACTTGTGCAAAGTGACAGGTCCTTACCAACAGAAGGATAAAAAATATTCCTCAGGATACTGTAAAACTCGCAGAAAAATATAAAGTGCATCGTGTCCTGCTCTGAAAAATTGCCACAAGGACAGGGCTTTAAGGCACCTGACTTTGAGAATCCTTTAGGGACCGCTAACAACCAGTGTATAAAATGAAATAAAGAAACAATGATAAACATTATTAACAAGCGAAAAATAGGGCTGCCCTTGCGGGCTTGAGCTCAACAATATGTAAATTCTCACAGTGGGCTTAGCAAGTTCTGTGTCTTTGTTTTTTCCCCCGACCACATAGACAAGAACATGTTTTTGATGTCCTTCATATCACTGGGGCGTAGTGGTCTTGGGTTCATTAACAGCTTAGGGCGGCCTATCTTCCTCAGCGGCTCCATGACATAGCCTAGCCAGGGGATGTGCAATGCCCCCTCAAGTCCAATGCAATCTTCTAAAACATGTTGATGTAAAATAGGAACGGGACCAAATTCTCAGCCAATGCATTAGTGGTGCAACTGCAATAAGGTCAGAAATATAACCCAGACCGAGCTATTCATGCATCATGAAGGAAGGGGTGCAGGTGGAAACAGCAAGAAGTCTATGCAAAAATGTATTCTCAACCACCTGCAGTTCTCTTACATCTTTATACCCCCACACAACGCATCTGTAGGTGGCCATTGGGATACATTTTTCTCTGTAGAACGTTATTAGGGCGGGTACCGTTTTAGTCCCCAATCTCTTAGCAAAGTCCATGGTAGCACCCACTGCTCTTGCCAGGATGTTCTTTTTAAGTACTCTTTGGGCAACCCACGACACCCACAAATAAGGGAAAGCAGAAACTTTAGTCAGCTCTACCCCCCTATAGAAAAACATGCGGCCGATAGACTTCAGACTGCCAATCGTCATGGTGTGCGATATTGTAAAATTGGTGGAAAGGTCTAAGGAATCCATAAAATCAATAGAAGAATTTAAAAGACCTTGGAGACCCACGGCAGTCTGGGCAAGCATCATCTGCATATAATAAAGCAGGAATACGTTGTGTGCCAGCCCTGGGAATGTCTCTACAGGCTGCTAACAGTACGGCTCCTAGCTTGTTAATGTAGAGGGTAAACACCGAGGCTCTGAGGTTTGAATGAGAGGTATGTAGAAAAGCCACCAAGTCTGCATCCATACCCAGTTCCAGTAGGGTGGGCCAGAGCTTCGATCTGTTGATGCGGTTGAACGCTGAGGTTAGTTGCATAAAAGCCATGTGCAGGCTGGAGAGAGACCAGAGTTTTGTCTAGTGGCAGTTTTGACTTATCATAAAGTAGCGCAGAGGGTTAATACACCTGCTGCAAAGATGTTTACCATGCTGATCACATAACCGTATTTTATGTGGATAGCTCAGTGGGCTACTTACTGCTGTTGTCACAGAGATCCTTTTGTTACCTACAGTTCACAAGTTGCAATCCTAATATAGCCCAGTGACCTATGAACTCTCATCTAACAGCTGCATGCAAAAGGATAGGACATTATTTTTTCCCAAGTCTTTTATTAAACTAATGTTGCTAATAAAGAGTTCATTTGTGTAAAAATACATTCTTTTTAGTAAAGCCTACCCCAACCACTGTAGTACATTTTAAATCCTGATTATCTTTGTGTACAGACCAAACAATCCTAAAATATACTGCCTACTAATATGGATGACATGTGACTACACCTTGTGATCCTCATTGGTGTGTAGCATTTCTTACACGATGATTAGCACACATATTATATTAGTAGTTGAAATAATGATAAACATTTGCTGCAAATTCTGTAATCTTAATTCACATAAAAACTAAATTTACCTAAGACATTGTGCATGTTCAGTCTTATCACTTTTCACCTAAACATCATCTAATTCCCTTAAAGATAAATGCAGCAGTAGAAGTAATTGCCTTCCATTTACATAACCTGTTTAAAAATCCACATTTCCATTTTAAAAGGAATCATCAACTGCAGCACCTTTCCATAAGTCCCAAGCCCTGAGTGTAATCAGATAAATGAGGCTGTTTGAGGGCTGACTATTGGAGAACTGCATCACTGATTAAGGGCTAAATTGACATCATATCAATCACTGCTGCTTCTGATTAAGTACCACACTAATCTTAGTCACCGTGTAATGACTATTCTGGCAAACAGAGTCTGATTGCTTTGGGCAATTCACCTGCATTAATCAACTACAGCGAGAAAGGTAGTGCTGCACTTCACTTTGTATGACATAACGGTAGATGGCTAGTCCCCAGTGTAATAGAACATCGAGTACTTCTCAAGGAATCGCGCGGTAGACATGGCAGCTAAAGAAGGAAGAAGAAGGGTGGACACGTGGGCAACAGCTTCTGTGGGGCACTGGGGCTCAGGCCATACAAATATTTCAACTGAGGGGTCTCCGCTGTTGCATGGGAAACACTAGAAAATATCACATGCAGGACGTGCTTCGTCATGTTGACCGAGGCAGCTCCTCCGTAATGGCGAAACGCCTTCTCCTGCTAAAATATGGAAAATAAAATGAGAAGAAAATTGTTTTATTATCATTTTATTTTTGGCTGTCTGACAGACGACGACGCGAGCCTTCAGCAGGGCGGGTCCAGGGAATCTTGTATGAGAGACATGGCAGGGGGGGAGTGGTGGGCACTTTTCAGTGCGCATGTCAGTTTGGCCGGCCGTCTTAGGCAAAACAGACATGCGCACTTAAGTTTCTCCAACCCAGCAGTGTTGCACAGCCGGTTTGGAGAAACACCACAATCTCCCAGGCACTGTTTGAGTGGAAAAATAGGCTGCTTAGACCAATCCCAGTGCTTCTCTCATGCTGGGAATAGTATTCGCAGAATAAGAGAAGTGCCTGGATTGGCTTCTGGGAGCCTGCGCAGTGTGCAGCCGGAGTCGAGGATGGGGAGAAAGGAGCAAGGTGGTAGCCGTCGGAGTGGCAGGCAAGTGCAAGTGTAATCATTTTCATTATGTCTTCCATTTTGATTGTTTTCCTCCCCACACCCACAACTAAGAAATACAAGCAGCCGCCACTGCTTGTAGAAATGCTACACACAAACCACCTGAAAGCAAGTGGATGTTTCTTCTCTCTTTGGATAAGTTCAGCTCCTGTTGTTTTGCTGTCGTGACTAAGGGTGGGCGTAGTGGGCGTAGTGGGGCTAAGTGAAGCAGCACGTAGTGTGCCCAAATCTACGCACACTACGCGCTTCGCGTAGCCCCACTACGTGCCACCCACCTCCCGCCCACCCTTCTTTTAAATAATATCAGCAATATAAAATAAATTAAAGTAAAGCGACTTACCGTAAGCGCGGCGTCTCCGGGGCTCCCTCTTCTTCGTTTCTAATTTCTTCTGACAAATGCGCATGCGCGGACGCCCGCGCATGCGCATTTCTCGCGAGAAATGCGCATGCGCGGGTGTCCGCGCATGCGCATTTGCCAGAAGAAATTAGAAACAGAAAGAGGGAGCCCCGGAGACGCCGCGCTTACGGTAAGTCGACTTACTTTAATTTATTTTTCATTGCTTATATTATTAAAAGGAGGGCAGGCGGGAGGTGGGTGGCGGGTGGCAAGCAGCTACGCTTCGCCCTCGGCGTGTGCGTAGCGCTGCCCTGCTTCGCCTACTTCGGAAAGTGCGAAGCAGGCAGTGCTACGTACACTACGTGGGCGAAGCGTAGTGCTACGCCCGGGGTTAGTCGTGACCACAGGAGGGATGGGGGTGTCTGGTGGTGCACACCCCAGGAGGATTTCACTGGGATAGGCAGTGAGGTACATTTTTAGAGCAGTGTGGATGTTAACCTACCACTAATGGGATTCACGCAGAGGTCCCCACCTTTCGTGCATATAGCAGTGTCTCTCATTAATCCAATTTGTTAACATCCTGCACTAACAGCAGGGATACTGAAATTATGCGGTTGTGCGCTTGCGGTGTTTTGGGATAATTATCGATTTGCCACATTAATCTGCAGATTTTAACAAAACTCATTCTTTCTAGCTCAAATGGTTCAACGGTTACTATAAACACAGCAACACCTGTTTCCATGCTGTGGAAGGCCCTTTGCAAAGGTTGCCTGCTCGCCTTACTGTTGCTTATTGCTATATTTGGGTATTAAACTGGTACTAATGAGGTGCAACAAATGCCCAGACAGTGGTAACAAGTGTAAAAATGAGAAAATAATGAAAGGCATACTATCACAAAATGTGCCACTTTATGCAGCAGAATTTGCCTTTTCTTGTGGCATAATTTGTCAACCCTGCCACACAATGTGGCCCTCTTCTGCCACATAATTTCAGTGGCCCTGACTAACTGTAGCTTCCATTGGTGCAGCATTATGCAGTGGCACCAGGGCCCAGAGCTATGAGGGACCAAGAGAACCCTGGTTATTGTCGTATTTCACAGTTTAAACAGAGGCTAAACTGTGAAATTTCCTTCCTTTCACTAGGTCCATGACTCACTGACTACCCCACTGCTAACTGTGTGCAGCATAATGATGAAATCTGTACAACATATCTTTTTAAGGTTCACTGAGTGATTACTGGGTCTTGGCAGTTAGTTAAAACCAACTGATTACGTTCAAACATTTTTAATATGTCAAGTGTAATTAATTTACCAGTGGATTTCTAGCTCATTTGTCATATTTTATTTGGATGACTAATTGCTCAAGTCATAATACTAATGGAGGTTCAAGCACAAAATTACACAAAACATAAATATAAATAGAGTTGAAAACAATACAAATAAGAAAATTATACTAATGAATCATGAAAACTATATCACATAGAACAAATTGTGCATAATTATAAAATGATACCCATACAAAATTAAGCAATATATGCAACTATTACTAAGACAATAATGTAGAAAGACAATACAATCATAAACCAATGGTGCTCACACAGTTACACAACAAACATTTCAAAGTCAACGGTTGAACCAAAGGTTAATCTTTCTCAGCTCTCATCGCTCAGCTACCCTGGCCTAAATAATTGCTGTGTCCGCCTTGATTGACTATCTGCGCTACGCACAATTGTGCACTCTATTTTAGTTTATTCTTTACAATAGGCAGTCCAAGCTGCACACCAAATATAAATTATATATATATATATAGATATATATATATATATATATATATATTACCTACTGGCGGTCGCCAGTAGGTAGTTATAGTTAGGACCACGTTTCCATAGGAAAACCTCAACATTCTATTTTGAATAACTTTGGCGCCGGTCGACGAATCCTCGCGAATTTCTCAAAATAGGTGGGGCGCTACGCTCCGCTCCTACCCTGAAAGTCTCGGGGGGATTCGTCAAGCGGGGGCTGAGATAAAAGGGGGGTCCCAAAACGCGTTTTTCCCATGCATTTTTCCATAGGACCTTTAGAACGAGCTACAGCCCGAACGGCTGAACAGAATTACTAGAAATTTGGCAGAGAGGTAGTCCCTAGGTCAAGGAAGTGCCTTTTGTAGGTTTGGTGTAAATCTGTTCAGTAGATTCTGAGAAAATAGCCTTTAAATCAATATATATATCTGAGCCCGCTTACGGTACGCTTACCGTACGCTTACCGTACGCTTAACGTAAGCTTACGGTGGCGTGCGCGAGCGCGATTCTGATTGGCTCTTAGATCTTAGTAAACATTCGAATCGGCCGAAACCAGGAAGCGGCGTCCGCCATTTTGTCTCTCGCACTGAGTGTTGTTTATCAAACATGATGGCCAAAAACATGTTACGGGGCTGTTTTGACAACTCCCTCCCACATAGTCATGTTGAGGGAGTCCCCAAACATCCCCCAAGAGCAAAAACGGTTTTATTTTTTTTTCGGCAATTTCGCGGGGTACGCTTACCGTACGCTTACCGTACGCTTACCGTAAGCTTACCGTACGCTTACGGTAAAAAAATAAAAATAAAAAAAACACTATCCACACTTACCCCACCCCCTGTGCTTTTGGTGGCCGCAGGCCACCAAATGTGCTCTTGCTTATTAATAGAGAAAAAAAACGTAATTTTGGCAACATGAAATTATAAAATCGAAATAAAAAAAACACTATCCACATTGACCTCACCCCCTGTGCTTTTGGTGGCCGAAGGCCACCAAATGTACAGGGCTTATTAAAGTTGATAAAAACCGTGCACGGAACGAACTGCGTTAAGTGGGCGCGCACGCCACAAATGGCGTAAAGTAACTTAGCATTTAAAAAACCGTACAAATTCACTGAAAAAACCATAGGTTTCACACACGTTATAGTTAGGAAATAGCATTTAAAAAACCTTGCTAATTCACTGAAAAAACCATAGGTTTCACACATGTTATAGTTAGCTGGACATTTTACTGATAAAAAACCAATGAAATTCCCCCGTTATAGTTACTGTAGGCAACTATAACTCACGCGACCGTAATCCTCTGCTGATGACATATGTGTCTTTATGAAAAAAAAATATTTGTAATATATGTATAGCTAAAATTTAATGGAAGAAGATATGGGCAAATAAGTGTCTAAATACAGTATTAGCATCAGCAGAGGATTACGGTCGCGTGAGTTATAGTTGCCTACAGTAACTATAACGGGGGAATTTCATTGGTTTTTTATCAGTAAAATGTCCAGCTAACTATAACGTGTGAAACCTATGGTTTTTTCAGTGAATTAGCAAGGTTTTTTAAATGCTATTTCCTAACTATAACGTGTGTGAAACCTATGGTTTTTTCAGTGAATATATATATATATATATTCTTTTTTGTTTTAAAAGGTGTCCTCCTATCTATAATTTCTATTGTATTGTTTTGGAAAGTAGAGTCCATCTTCAAACTCAGGGAGGTCATCCAGGGGACAATCACTGGCCAAACTTGAGATGGCAAATTGATAGCCCTCGTCATCTTCGGTTGTTTCAGAAACACTATAATGCTTTGGAATTAAGTTTTTGTTGATTTTAATCAACACCAATCTCTCCACATTTTCTAGTGGTCCTTCAGACTATGATAACTGTGCAAGTGCACTGAAAATATGCTCTGAAGAAACACTGGGTACAAGACATGCATGAGAGTTTATTGCAAGTCTGCTGAGCTGTGGCCACGGTGCCCTCTTCCCATTCCAATAGATCAATGGACCTTGAGCTAGGTACATTTTTGTAGGGTCATACAGATAGTCTTGGGCCATCTGCTGAACTGTCATTGGGGCTGCCACTTGTTGTGCCTGCGCCTCTGAACTTGACTTAAGTCCTGCTAAATGAAACCATCCCATTGCAGAGGCTGGCTGTGAACTTGAAAAAGGTGTTTCTGTGGGTGCTGGAGTAGCTGGTGAAACTGCTAACTACTGCTGCAGAAACTGTGAGCCAACAGCACCGACCTGGGTAGAGGTTGAAGACTGCACTCCAGAACTTCTGCCCCAGTCTCAAATTCCCAGTTGTTCTTCTCCTTGATTACTTGCTTTACAGACAATTCAAATCTTGTAAACTAAGACATCCTACTCCTTGCTAAGCATACCCTAAATATAGTATGCAATTTTTCATGTGGTACTACTGCGACAAGCGACCTATGGGTACCAGCGGCAAGCAGGCTGCCTGGGTGCTTTGGAGTGGAAGTTGCTGTATCATGCAGTGACTTATGCCACGCAGAGGTTGCTGTAGGTAAGGATTGTTTACTATACGGGAGACTTACAGGGCTGCTTTGTGTGAAGCTGCTGTTTACATCCTCTTCTTCCCCCTGACTGCCTTCTTTTATCCCTTTATCAGTCGTACTCGGCTGGGGTCCTATCCATCTCCAGATCATCAGAAGGGGGTGTAGAAAAGATGGAGAAGTGCTCTTTGTTTTCCTTGCTGGAGAACCTGTAGACAATGGGGAAACAGCAGTCTTAACATCAGTTTGCTCAGCAGGAAGCGCAACATCCTGTTTCACTCCTACTTACAGAAGATCTGTTGCTGACTGCGGCTTCTGCTGTCACCTTTTCGTTGATGATTTGTGTTAGACCTGGCACCATTGGCGTGGGTCTCCATTCCATTTTTTGATGATTGCCTCATGTAATTTTGCTGGTTATAGATGCTTTGGGCACTGTGCCACTGCTGTTCAGTGCCACTGTGCAAGTGCTCCCTATGGTAAATTGATGTACGGATTAGTGACTCCATGATTGGCTTGATTGGTTTACTTGTCAGACCCTAGTACAGTGCACTGCGTGTGCCCAGGGCTTGTAACCAATGCTGCTGGTGGGCTTGCAGCACTGATTGTGCCACCCACCGGAACAGCTTGTAAAGTGCGTCTCAGGTCTGCCATTGCAGAGCATGTGTGTAGTCTGGTACTGTCATGCTGACTGGGCAAGTGCACCCACTTGCCAGTCCCTAAACCTTCCATTTTATACATATTAGTGACCCCTATGGTAGGCCCAAGGACAGGGTGCATTGTAGGTAAAAGGTAGGACATGCCCTGATGTGTGTGGCATGTCCTAATAGTGCATTAAAGCCATTTTCGTTTTTCACTATCGAAAGGCTACCTGTTTTCCATAGGCCAGAATGGGCAGTTTGATTATTACATTTTATAATCTCAACTGACTCAGGGAACATGGTAGAAATTCGAGTTTAGTATGCCTGAACTCAGAATGATAAAATATATCTTTTAGTGAAGTTGGTTTTAACATTCTGTGTTTGAAAATACCACTTTTAGAAAGTAGGTATTTTCTTGTCTAACCATCCAAACCTGCCTCTGCTAGGCTGTGTATTCCTTGTCTGGAGTTTGAGTGACAGGGGCTGAGGGATTCCAGGAGACAGGGTGAGTCAGCACAAGGCTGAATAGAGAGATCTGCATCTAGATGGGTGGGAGGGGTTTCACCTGGGACCTGAATAGGGCTGAGCCTTACCTCCACAATGCTGGCTCCACCTCCTGTGGTGTGCCTGATGTCCCTGCCCTGCACTGTGAAAGGAAAGTAGGAGACATGTCAACAAAGTGCTCCAGGCCTTACCAGAACTGGTTTGGACTAGGCAAAGGCCTCTCTGCCTTCAGAGAACAAAGAGAAAAGTAGTATAAATATTGGGACCCAGACCCAAGAACTTTAGATCCCTTCTGGGAATCAAGATGAACCTTTGCTGAGGAAAAGAACCAGGAAGCTGAAGGAGGAGACTACCCCTGTGCTGTGTGTTTGGGGGTTGGCCTGCAGTGGTTGCTTCATTGCCAAAGAGAGGAGAAAAGGACTGAGTGTGCTTTCCGTCAACTTGAAGAAGAATCTCCAAGGGCTTGAACTAGAGCTTGCTTCCTGCCTGAAGTCTC
Source organism: Triturus cristatus (assembly GCF_964204655.1). NCBI lineage: Eukaryota > Metazoa > Chordata > Amphibia > Caudata > Salamandridae > Triturus > Triturus cristatus. Next base: position 1,580,390,387 of record NC_140590.1, read on the forward strand.
AGGGAGACAAGACTTCACCAACCTGCTCCCCCCTGAATTCCCTTGCTGGGAAATGAAGTGTCAGCTGTTGTGCTGGGTTTTCTGAGAGACTGCGTGTCTCTGGGAGCTGGAAGTGCAACGCAACAACGAGAAGCGTGTCGCCACCGCAGCCGCTGTCATCGCATCGCCAAGGAAGCGAGCCGCCGCTGCCGCTGTCATCAGCACATCGCCGAAGCACAGCGCATCGCTGGAGAAGCAGGACGTTGCCACAGAGGTCAAGTCACCGCACGGCCGTTGGGCGTGCACAAATCACACCAACGTTGTCGCATCGCAACCCGTACGCCATTTTGTCGCATCGCACCGGAGAAGAGTATCACATCAAGGTGCCAGCATGTCGCATCACACCGGAGAGCAGTAAGAAACCGACGCATCAACTCCCCACACAGTAAGGAAGCGAACATCAACTCCCCTGCGGAGCAGTAAGGAACTGAAGCATTCACTCCCCTGCGTGTAAGGAACCGACGCATCACCTTCCCTGCGACCCTTTTGTTTTCTTTGCGTTGCGCATCTAAGGTACATTGAGAGTAAAGTGTCGCATTTACAACTTGAGAGAACTGAGCTATTTTATAACATTTGAGAGACTATTTTTGAGTACAGTATTGTGTATTTTTGTCGTATGGTCTTGTGTTTAGTCTATACAAAAATACAACCTGTGTGGTGTCAATTTGTAGTGTTGTCACTGTATTACTGTATGTGTTCACAAATGCTTTACACACTGCCTCTGAGATAAGCCTGCCTGCTCGTGCCAAGCTACCAAGGGGGTGAGCAGGGGTTATTTTAGGAGTGTAGCCCCTTACCCTGACTAGACGCAAGTGTCCCTATTTGTCACAGGTACCTACCTATGCCAACTAGAGACCCCCAAATCTAACAATTTGGTTTATGGCTGTTGAAATTCTATTACAGATTCATAGCTCTCCATGACTGCAGTCACAGCAGTGCTGAGAGATGGGGCCTTAGGGTTTGGTGTTAGTGATGTCATTGATGTCTTAATGGAAAACAAGATGCATTTAAAAAGAAAAAATGAGAGTTACACTGTTTGACCTGACACCCTTGGGTGGTGATCCCCAAACATTTTGCCTTCATCCCTTCTGTTCTGTTGAATTCTTTTCTTTGGCTTTAGGACTCTATGCCCTTTACCGCGGCGGACCAGGGCTAAAGTTCTTGTGCATTCTCCCTAAAACATGTTACAAATAGCTTACACCTCATTGTAACCTTTAATTTGCTTGTAAGTGCCTAGTAACTGGTACTACATGTACCCAGGGCCTATAAATTGAATTATTCTAGTGGGCCTGCAGCAGTGATTATTTCATCCACTAAAGTAGCCATTTAAAACCTGTCTCAGGCCTGCCACCGCAGCCTATAGCTGACATGTCCACCAGGCAAAATAAACCTTTTGCCGGGCCTAAAGCTTCCATTTCAATACATATAAGTTAACCCCCAGGGTAGGCATTAAATGGCCAATTAGACAGGGTGCATTGTATTTAAAAAGTAGGACATCTGTATTTAGGGTTTACATATCCTGGTAGGGAAAAACTGCTAAATTCGCCTTTCACTACTACAAGGCCTATTTCTCCCTTTGGTTAATATTAGGTTACCTTATTACATTTAATCAGCGATAACATTTGATTGGGAGCAGATAGGAATATCATGATAACACTCCAAGAAAGAAATTGTAATTTAAAATCCTCTTTAATGGTAAAGTCGGATTTTAAGTTTTTAGTCACATTTTTGAAAAAGAAAAAAAAGTTGGCATTTTCTTGTCCTGCTCACTTAGTGGCTGCAGCCTGTGTTCTAGGACACATGACTGGGTATATTAGGCACTTCTGGAACTGTGGAAGACTCAAAAGAAGGCCTGCTCTGCTGCCCCGCATCTGAAATAACTGCCCTGCTGCGCTGCTGCTGTAAGGGCTGTCCTGCTGCCTGAGGAAGGTAGACTGGACCCGCTCTGTGAACCCAGGACCACCAGAGGGACAACAAGGGTTAGTTAGCTGGCCTCCTGTTCTGAGCAACACCTGTAGCTCAGAATAGGAGGCCAGCTAACTAGCCCTTGTTTTCCTACACAACAAGTTCCAGAGGTCCCCCTGCTCCTGTCCAGCTGACCTGCTGCAACTGGACCAGCCTGGATCTGCAACTTGACCTGCCTGACTCTTTGCGCTACAGCTACCACCTGTTGCAGCAGGAAATGCGAGATCTTCATTTCTTGCTACAGTCACAACAGCCCACACCGACTGCCAACATGAAGCTCCAGTGAACCTTACACTTCGCGCTACATTGATCAACAGCGATGACCGGCGATGGAAGATCTGCACTTCACACTACAGCAATGACAGCCTGCGGTGACCGCCAACACTATGCTCCAGCAACAGCTATCTGCAACACAAGACCAGATCTTTGTCCAACAGCAACATCTGTCATAGACTCCAGGCCTGCTCCTCGGGTTACAGTGACAACCACACACGTGACATTCCCTTTGTGGACTCTACCACCTAAAACTGGACTTTTCACATCGGACTTTCAGAAAGTAACTTTTTCAGCTGGACTAACCTAGTCCCTGTATCCGGCCCCCACTCCATCAGGATCAGCTTGAACTTGTGACTTCCCCCGATCTAGCACAACCAGATGATAATGAGTGGCAAGTGGGACTTTGTGCTTTTAGGCGCTATACTTACCTAAAACTTTGAAATTGTATCTCTCCAGATCTCCTGATTGGATTTTTATTGTTCTGGTATCATTTTATTTATTAAAAGTCACTGTGTTCTTCTAAAGTGGTGTATGATTTTTCTTGTGCTGTGTTTTCACTTTGCTACTGTTTGAGAGCTTCATAAATACTTTATAGATTGCCTACAAGTTAAGCCTGACTGCTTTTGCGCCAAGCTACCAGAGGGTTAACTGCTTTTGCACCAAGCTACCAGAGGGTTAAGCACATGTTAAATTACTGACTTTTTGCGGTTTACCCTGACAAGGATTGTGGTTGTTGCTTGAGAATGGTTCCCACCTCCCCTCAACCAATAATTCAATTTCTCACATACACAAACCTTTTTCTGAATAATTAGTGGCTCGATGGCCTACTCCTAAAAAAACTTCTTTGTCGACATTCACAGTGAGGAAGGGGTCCTTTGGAATGGGTGCAAGTTGGTTACTACCTTCTTTTGGTTGGTGTTAAAATGCTAATGTTTTGAGTCCACATTTTAGTTGCAAAACATGAATGCATAGCAGAAAGAATCAGCATTTGGAAGGGATGCTAAAACATGACCCCTCCAAATACCGATTCCTTTTTGTTTCCTTAACTCATTCAACAATTTGAAATTCCTTTTCCAAGTGATTAAATGGGTTTCGTACAAAGACAGTTTTAGTATCTACAAACCCTTACATTCACAGAATCTGAAGGATTGTGACAATTAAAACACTAGGGGCCTCATGTAGGTAGCCAAATACCGGTCGGTAACGGCCGATTTTCGGTAAATATGCCGTTACCGACCGGTATTCAGACAAGTGAGATGTAGGAGTCCAAAAACCACTTTTCGGTAAATATGAGGCGGTAAATACCGATTCATAGTTACCGAATTCTAAAATACCGATTCATATTTACCGAATACATTATTAACGAATCGGTAAATATGAAGTGGTAAATATGAAGTGGTAAAAATTTAAAATGACATGTAGGAGCAGTCGGTAATTAAGAAATCCAGGAAAATCGGTAAATAAGAGTCGGTAATTAACACGGATGGAAAGCAGGTGGTAACCATCAACAATGCACATAAGCAATCCCAAAATGCAACAGCGTGGACAACATGGCCGCCATGTACGTCATTGCAAGGCGCCTACGTCTACAGGCAGCAGGACTGAGGGTGTGGCGACGGGAGGAACAAATCTACAGACAGCGCATCACACTATTACAGCTGACTGATGCAGAGATACATAAGAGGTACAGGCTACACCCCGAAACCATCATGGACTTAATCAGGGACCTTCACCCACTCCTGGACCAGCCAATAAGAAGGGCGCACGCCATACCCCCACATGTGCAGGTGCTCTGCAGCCTACATCTGTTGGCATCCGGCAGTTATCAGGTGGTGATAGCTGCGGTGGGTGGGGTATCCCAGAGTTGCCTGTCACGTTTCTTCAGGAAGTTCCTGGATGCCATGATGCAGAGAATGCACCACTACATAAGCTTCCCAAACACACAGGCTGCACTGCAGAAAACAAAAACAGACTTTTATCACATGGCACAGTTCCCCCATGTCATCGGCTGTATTGATGGTACACACATCCCAATCTGTCCACCAGCTGAGACAGAGCACATCTACAGGAACAGGAAGTCCACCCACTCCATCAATGTGCAGGTGATCTGTGATGCAGGGAACATCATCACAGATATTGTTGCAAAGTTTCCTGGGAGCACCCACGACTCTTACATCTTCCAGAATAGTGGGATCTACACACGACTGAGAGCCGGCGAATTCGGAGAGGGATACCTGCTGGGTAAGTAACAGTGACGCCCCTTGAAAACTGCAAATCAGAGTGTATAGAGGCATGTAACTGATGGTTCCCTTTTACTCATCCAGGCGACAGTGCATATGCATGCCGTTCATTCATCCTCACTCCCTACCTACACCCAGCAACCCAGAGTGAGAGACGATACAACGTGGCCCACAAATCTACACGCAATGTGGTGGAGCGCACGTTTGGACTGCTGAAGAGCAGGTTCCGCTGCCTCCACAAGAGCGGAGGCGCACGCCAGTACAAACCCATCACCTGCTGCAAGATAATTGCCACTTGTGCAATGCTGCACAACCTTGCCACGAAAAAAAGTACAGATGTGGAACTAACATATTTTGAGGACAACGAGGATGAGTCAGGCCAGCCAGAGGGCAGCGCAGCTAGAGTGCCAACTGCAATCGATGGGAGAGAGAGACGGGCAGAGATCACATGCAACTATTTCTGAGTAAGTGAGGGGACACAGCGAGTCGTGAGAAGTCATGACGTAGTTTAATGTGGCACCACGCCATGAACACATGAACAGGCCAATCTGGCAATATGCCATCTATACAATGAGTATGTCCAGGGTTACGTCACCCAATGGCAAGTGGATAAGCAGGGCCACATCAATATTTGCGCATACGCGCTGCAGTGGTGGATTGCACGGCCTGTGCATCCTCACTAGAGCCAACCCCAAGCCGCCTGCTGCTCCTGCGTGCTTCTGGGACGGGGGGTGTGATGCTGCTGCTGGTGTCGATGCTCTCCGCAGCATCCCCTGCAGCAGTTGTCGACGCCTGACTAGTCAATAGCACCCCTAGTGCACTTGTCACCTGCACCATCCCCCGAGACAGGTCGCTGCAGCACTGTGTTAGGCCCTCCTGCATCGTCACAGAGCGCCGGCAAAGTAGGGAAGTCGCAGTTGCCAGACGGTTGAGTGCCCTGCTGGTAGTGTCCCTTCTCTGGCGTTCCCGGCGCCGTGCTTCGATGTCAGCATCTAATTTGCTGCACAACTGCTGGATTGACTGGGACATGTCCCGAATGCCCGCAGCCATGCCGCCAATGTTTGTGTCCATGTTGACTAAGCTTGTCCTCATCACCCGCATGTGCCTCTGGACTGACATTACTGCCTTTGACTGCAGGCGCTGTTGCTTCAACATTTGGCCCTCGAGCCCCAAGAAGACACCATGGCCGTCAGTGGGTGCTGGTGGACTCTGGACACGCGACCTGCGGCGCCCTCTTGCTCCCGTCTGTGCTGCCTGTGAGGTGTGGGGCACAGTGGGATGGCTCCCTTCCTGGGGCCCGGTGCGGTCTTCTGGGCCCATGCTGTCGTCTGACGAGGTGTCGAAGGCTCGTAGCCTGGCTGCTGGACGCCTCCTCATTCTCACACCTGCAAGCGGAGATGTGGCCGGTGAATCGAACATGAGTGGCGATGCTGGCTCTGGTGGTGGTGATGCTGGCTCTCGGTGAGGTGATGCTGGCTCTGTGTGCGGCGAGGCTGGCTGCGTAGGTGGTGCGGCTGCAAGTGGGCCTGCTCCCTGCTCTGAACTCGTGCTGGCTAGAGGTGATTTTTGTGGCCGGTGTGCCGTCTCCCCTGCAGCATGCCCTGTACTGCATGATGTCACATCTGTGGACAGAAAAACAACATTGGCTCAGTGTCCCCGAAGGGCTGCATTGCAAGCGTCACAATAAATCATTTCACATTCCAATCTGTCCTCTGTCTCCTTGTGCCTCGAGTGCGTGACATGCCTTGTTGCCCTGTGACATTTACGTCATGGTTAGTGTTGCCCTGACTACATCTCCCGGAATGCATTGCCTGTCTGCACTGACACGTGTGGACTGCAGTGTGATTCTCGTTTCACAATGGGGGATGTGGGATAGGGGTAGGGGCGGCTACATTGCTGTGCTTTCGTCTTACCTTGCTGTGTTGCGGCTCTGGCAGAGCTGTCGGCGTCCCCAAGACCCACGACGCTCTCTTGCTCGAGTGTGGCCGCCACCAGCTCCTCCAGTTCGGTGAGGGCAGGTGCCCTGTTGGTTCCACCTCCGGTCTGGCTGGCCTCCTTCTGGATGTCGCCCATCTTCCTCTTGGTCACAATCCTCAGGTCATACCAGCGCTTTTTGAGGACCTCAATGTCCCTGTGGGTCACTCCCACAGCATTGACCTGCGCCTGGATGGCCAGCCATATGTTGCGCTTTTCGGCCTCAGGCACTTGCAGGGATTGCCTCCCAAACAGCTTCTGGTGCTGCTTCACCACCTCCTCCACCAGCACCTGGAGTTCCTTGGGGCTGAATTTGAGCTTCCTCCTCCTTTCCCCTCCGTCTTTCTGTGTTCTCTGGCTGGACATGCTGTTCGTTTCCCGCTCGCACATGCAACTGCTCCCTGCCTCTCCTCTGCACTCCGAGCCTCTCCAGGGTCGGCTAATTATGTACACCTGCCTGGGTGTGGCCACTTCGGCTAATTGTGTACACCTGCCTGGGTGTGGGCAGTTCCTGGTTGGGTGGGCTGTCGTTGCACAGGATTAGCTGTTTCGTCAAGTCATGTGATGTTATTTGCAGAATCCGTACGTACCGATTCGGTATTTTCCGATTCGGTAGATACCACCTCGGTATTTTCCGATTCGGTAGATACCACCTCGGTATTTTCTGATTCGGTAATTATCACCTCGGTATTTACCGAATCGGTGAATTCCGATTCGTATTTACCGAATGTTACCGAATCGGTAACTGTTACCGAATTTTTACCTACATATAACTTACCGATTCTAATTTACCGATTCGGTACGGCTCGGTATTTACGAACCGGTAAAATTTATTTACCTACATGAGGCCCTAGGTAAATGAGGTAGGTCCACGGTTTGGTAAAATTATTAAACCTCAGTATGAATGTTTAATAAGATCACTAACCGTAGCATATATCAACATATACCATAGACATCATAAGTTTTCAATTATTTTGAATGGAAGGTCTACAAATGCCATGTGCATGTATGGTAAAGGGGTTTCTTCATTGCAGAATTGAAAAAATTGAGTAACGTGCATCCAGTTTCCTGTAGCTAATGAGCTTCTATTTTTGACAATATCAATACATTACCAAAAAAAGGAATCTATTCTATATCGGAGTTTCTTTCCTCGGATGGATATTGATCCGAAATAGGAAAAAATGAAAATGTCTTTCATTTGTAATAGGTATTGCTAGTAGGCTAATGGTTTCCTTTCAAAAAAGCCCACTACCAATAACAAGAAGCTGGACCTCAGCAGACCGGCAAAGATAAAACAACATGGCAGCTCATCAGCAATACGAGCAGCAGGAATTCGACATCATGGTCATGCAATTTTAGCCAAGGACACATATTGACATTATGTCATATTCTATACCAGTGCCAATCTTTAAATGCCAATCAGATAGATTCTTTTTTGCACACCTTGTTGTTACCATGTAACATGACTAAGCATAGGAAAGAACTGGCAAAAAAGCATATTTTCGCAATGTGATGGACTGTTTTCTTTACAATCTGTGCTACAATTCTAAAATTCTACACTCAACCCATGGAAAATTCACAGCCCATTTAAATTGTAGGCTGGCCTTTCATTTGAAATACTATTTTGACCCTTCCCATTCAGAACTCTGCCAGAGTTGTTAAAAGTTGATCACGCTCAGTGAGACTTTTGTTTTTTTAGATGCCTGACTTAGATGCTAAATTAAACTTAAGAGGTGGGGACCGTTATTTTGATGCATTAGGCATTTTTTGATCATATTTTCCTTAATGAACTGTGCATTATGCAGAGATAGTAGAAATAGAGCTGAGTTCCTACAAGTAACGAATAACGATTTTCTAGTGCTGAGTGAACGTGGCATATTTTTTAGGTCAAAAAGTGCAGTTACTTCCATTAGGAGTCACGAGATTGTGTTGAAAGAGAGGACTCGATAAGCGCTTTGCAGCAGCCATCTCTGGCAATGCTTAATTTAACAAGCTTCGGAAGATGGAAGGCTGAGTCTGCCTTGCTGAGCATGAAACTGAAACTCAAGAGCCTCAAAACATCACTTTGTGAGCAGCAACGCTTTCAGCTCACTGAGCCATCCCACCTATATAATCTTGCCTGCCACCAAGCACAAATGCAAATATCACAAGTCCCAGTTTATGTCTTATTAAAATCAAGAAAGCATTCTTAAAGAAAGTGCGTATCACTTGTTACAAAGAAACATGCAAATACAGGGTCATATTTACAAGGGCATTGTACCACAGGAACAACACTTTTAAAGACGTTCCTGTGGCGCAATGCCCGGCTCTATACTTACAAAGTGGCATTAAGCCACTTTTTGTGACTTAACGCCGCTTTGTAAATATGGTGCCCTTTCACGCAGGTATCTATGTAAAAGGGTCATGCAATGGGTGTTCCTGTGGGCGTTCCACCGCAACACCCATTGCGTTTTTGTTTTTTATCCTTTTTCTGTTTTTCTTTTTCTATATGTTTTTTCTTTTTCTATGAGTGCTGCATTCTACACCACACATAGAAAGAGCAAAACGCCATTAATGATTATTTTTGTTCAGGAATGTGTCCTTTTCTGCACATAAACAATCATTAAATAATGACGATTTGCTACTCTGAGTGATGCATTTTGCAGCACTCATAGAAATAATAAATAACTATTATGGATTGTTTATGTGCAGAAAGGGATGTCTTCTTGCACATAAACAATCATTCCCTGCAACGCAGGCAGCCTTGCACGATGGTGAAAGGGTGCCTGTGTTGGCAAGAGTTTTAGGCCAGCACTAAGGAAATCACAGGGGCGTGCAGTATTTTAGTAAATTCAGCTCATCCCTGTGTTTTTGAAAATGTCGGAGCGCGGCGCTGCCAAGGTCACTGTAAAGACGTTTAGTACAGTAGGTGGTGCTGTTAACTCTAGACTGCTTGTTCCGCGCACACAGGGCCGGCTTTAGCGCTGGTGGCGTCCTGTGCGACAATGTTTGTTGGCGCCCCCCCCAATGACTACCTCCAACACGAATTCTCACTGGCACCCTTTAACAGTGACCAAGTCTCCATAACCACACTCTCGCAGATGCATTAAATTAGTTATATAGCGCCACTCATACCAGTGTAGGGTGTCAGAGCACTTTGCATCACACACACATTACAAAGAGATAATCAATCAGAAGTGTGTAAATCAGTGTAAGGGAAATGTTACATAAGCCAAAGGACTAAGGGGCACATGCATCAAGGTAGGCTTTGCGATTCCTTAATTGCGATTATTAGGGAATCGTAATTAAGGAATCGTAAAAGCCTATGCACGTAGGAATCGCTAAAAAAAATAACGATTCCTAAACATTCCTTAATTGTGACTCGCAAATTGCGACTCGTAATTAAGGAATGGCTTCCCATTCATTCCTAAGGGCCTAAAGGCCCATAGGATTGAATGGGAATTGCATGCGCGACTTGCGAGTACCCAATAATTACTCGTAAATTGCGCATGCAATTTCAAGGGTGCCAAAAGGACACCCTGTTGCACCCCTGAAATTGTAATGTGCACCCATGTTATGCACACAAATGCCCCAAGGGCATGTGTGTGTAACATGTAACTTTGAAAAATGCACTTTAGTGCATTTTTCAAAGTTTTTGCAAATTACCGACCAGTTTTTGTTCCCGTAATTTGTGACCCCTGATATCGAAATCGCTATTTTAAATTGCTTCTAGCATTGCATGTAAGGAATCGCAATTTGCGATTCCTTAAATGCAATCACAATTTGCGAATTTTGCATTTGAGAATCTGCCCGTTTGTGACCGGTTTTTAATTTGATGCATGTGGCCCTAAAAGTGTAGGAGTCACATGCCATCCATACTGGTGGGCAGTATAGTTTAAGAGGGCTTGGTGTGGAGAAGCACAAACTCAGAAACGAGAAAAGAAACAGCATAGTTGGGGGTTTTCTTTAATAATAAGAATCGATTTCTAGCCAAATTAACCCTTTTGCAACATTAATCAATGTTCTAATAATGTATACTTTGCGGTGTGTATTCAGTTCTGTGATGAAAGTTAATAGCTCACTGTTCTATATTAGGACTTTAAGTTATAAATTGCAAGTAACAAAAGGATGTCTCGTTTAAAAGCAGTAACCTGCGCATCCGTTTACATTATATGCACTGTGTAATCTACTTGGTACACGTTCTTTGCAGCAGGCATATTAACCCTCTGCACTAACTTCACATAAGTCAAAACCTCAACTATACAAAACTCTGGTCTCTCTCCAGGAAGAACATCAATCACAGGAGTAAGGCCTGGTAATTGCGGATGAAAGGAACGCTGCAGCAGGTGCTTTAAAAACGTAATTAAATTGCAAACACGGCGCCCACAGGAAGCCAGCATCCGGTGCGGTGGCACCGTTCGCACCGCCCTAGAGCCGGCCCTGCTCGCACGTTATGGTTACAAAGTGAAGAAATTGTTTGCTTAAATTATATGCAGTCTACAATGTAACAGGATAATATGATATTATGTAAGTAAATTAGATGTATTGATTCCACAAATGTTTGTTGAAGATGAGGGCTTGGGTGGTCAGTCATTAGATGATGGAAACTATACTTGTGAGTGTTAAAATGGGCCTCAGAAGTCCTACGTTTTGGCAGTATGTCATTGGAATGGATCACTGACACAATATCATTGTAAACAATATAGTTGACAAAAATATAAGGCCTGATTATGATGTTGGGTGGAAAGCCATTGTCAGAGGCTTTCCGCCCAACATCATAGGTTTTTGTCCGACCCACATATTATAATACTGGTGGCCGGAGGGAAACCCATAGGGGAATTCCACTCTGCTTCCGATTGGCTCACTTAGCCCATCGGAGCAGCCCGACGGTTGGAATAGTAATCCCAAAATGGCAGCAGAGCCAGCCACAGCTTCGCCGTCGGGATTATGATGTTGTTTTCTACCTGCCATGAAAAGGCAGGCAGAAAATGACTTTGGGGCCCTTAGCAGGGCCCCCGTCCCTCCAAGACCTAAACATCCCCTGTACCATGTGGCACATCCTTTTTTCTATTGCGGCTTGTGCGGCGGCCCTTTTCCAGCTGCCACACAAGCTGCAATCGAAAAGTTGATGTTTCCGATCGCCCTCCTAATACGGCGGATGGGACCGTCGACTATTAGTCGGGCGGTTCCATTCTGCTATGGTGTCGGTTGGATGACATCGTCATCAGGCCCTCAGTTAATTTGTGAACTTTTTTTTAAAACCCAAGCGAATCTCCTTCTGAATAGATTTTACATTTTCTTTTGATAGTTGTAAGAATTGTGCAGTCAATATTGGGATTGATTATGAACCGTACTGATTGAAGTAGTGAGATTGTTAACAAGAGATGATACTGAGTTGTTGAAGTGATTTGAGACATGATAAAATGTTGTCTAAATAGATTATTAATTTGATACATTGGGCTCTTAGGGAAATAACCACTGGCTCTAATTACTGTGTGAAGCGCCAGGGTCCTGACATTAGTTCAAAAGGAAGACAAGTGAATTGGAAGGTATGGTCCTCTCATTGGAACTGAAGATACTTCCTCCAGTCTTTGTGTATAAGAATTGTCAGGTGTGCATCTTGTATGTCTAGATATACCATCCAGTCTCCTTGAAGAAGTTCTCTCTCAAATGCAAGACTGTTTCCATTTTGAAGTGAAGGTAGATCAAACAGTTCAATTGATTTGTGAAGTTTATTACAGGACTCATCTTTTTGTTTTTCTTTTGGACTACAAATAAATTGGTAAAGAAACGTGACCGATCTTGAACAGTGGGTTCTTTTGCCCATTTGAGCAGCAAAACTTGAATCTCTTGAGTGACTTAGGGCCTTATTGCAAGTTTAGCAGTCCGACCCTGCCAACAATCTACAACGCTGGTGGTCCAGAGAATGCCGTATTTAGAGTTGACCATGGAACTGGTGGTGTGGAAGCGGGAATCTTGCAGTGGTGCTGAGTACTTTTCTCAAATATATCGATGCCTGTGTATGCATTTCAACTGCAGATTCGTCTTACACTCACATATGCATGATATATGTGGAAAAATACCCTATACCCATTACCAGGGTTCAACTCATATGTGGGCAGTCCTGGCAATGGGTATATGGTACGAAAAGGACTCATCTGTAGATCATGCAAACAGGGTCGTAATCCTTGGCATAAAGATCCTGCTGTGAAGGGGGACCTGGAGTCAGGGAACCACATCGGAATCTGCCTGGAAGATGAAGAAAGGGGTGAGAACACACCCCAAATCCTTTCTCACTGCCACCTTCAATCAATCAATCATGGGTTTGTTGAGCATGACTACTCACCCATAAGGGTCTCAAGGCGCTGGGGGGGGGGGGGGGGGGGGGGGGCACAGGGTCCTGTCCATCAAGGAGGAGGTCCATCGAAACGCCAGGTCTTGAGGTTCCTCGTGAAGTTTGGAGTAATGTCCTCTGTCTGAGGTGGAGCGGTAGGGCGTTGCAGGCTCTGGCCGCAAGGAAGAAGAAGGAGCGGCCTCCCGATCTATACTTCCTGGTGCGAGGGACCACGGCGTGGGAGAGCTGGGCTGATCGTAGGATCCTTTGGGGTGCGTGGAATGTGAGTTGCTATTCAGGTATGCTGGTCCGGTGTTGTGGAGGGCTTTGTGTGCATGGGTGAGGATCTTGAAGGTGAGTCTTGCCTTGAAGGGGAGCCAGTGTAGTGTGCGCAGGTGGGGTGATGTGGCAGTGTCGTGGCAGGTTGAGAATTAGTCTGGCGGTGGCGTTTTGGATGTTTTGAAGTTTGTGGTGAGGTTTTTGTTGATTCCGGCATAGAGTGCGTTGCCGTAGTCAAGTCTGCTGGTGACGAGGGCGTGTGTGACGGTCATTCTGTGTTCGAGGGGATCCATTTGAAGGTCTTGCGTAGGAGGCGGAGGGTGTGGAAGCAGGAGGATGCGATGGAGTTGACCTGGCGGTCCATTTTGAGTTCGGAGTCCAGGATGATTCCGAGGTTGCGTGTGTGGTCCGTGGGGGTGGGCAGGCTTTCGAGGGAAGGAGGCCACCAGGTATCGTTCCAGGCGTCGGGGTGTGGGCCCATGATGAGTACTTCTGTTGTGTCCATGTTGAGTTGTAGACAACTACTCTGCATCCATTTGGCGAGTGCTTCCATGCCTTCTTGAAATTTGTGTTTGGCTGCGTTGGATTTGTTTGATAGGGAGAGGGTGAGTTTGGTGTTGTCTGTTTATGAAACAATGTTGAGTCCGTGGATTCTGGCGATGGGGGTGAGCGGAACCATGTAGATGTTGAACAATGTGGGGCTGAGGGAGGATCCTTGGGGGACTCCGCAGGTGGTCGTTGTGGGGTCCGAGAGGAATGGAGGGAGCCTGACCCGCTGCATTCTGCCGGAGAGAAATGAGAGGATCCAGTCGAGGACCTTGTCCCGGATCCCTGCGTTGTGAAGTCTGCTGCTGAAAGGTTGAGAAGGATGAGGGCTACTGTCTCTCCTCTGTCCAGGAGGGAGCAGATGTCGTCTGTTGTGGCAAGGAGGGCGGTTTCGGTGCTGTGTTTCTTTCTGAAGCCGGATTGGGAGGAGTCAAGGATGTTGTGCTCTTCAATGAAGGTGGCGAGTTGGTTGTTGATGGTTTTCTCGATGACTTTCGCTATGAACGGGAGCAGGGAGATGGGTCTGCAGTTCTTGAGGTCATTGGGATATGCCGAGGGTTTCTTCAGGAGGGGGTTGATCTCAGCATGCTTCCAGTTGGAGGGGAAGAAGGCGTTCATGAGGGAGCGGTTGATGGTTTGGCGAAGGATAGGGGCAATGGTGTTGGCGGCTCTGTTGAAGATGTGGTGTGGGCAGGGGTCCGTGGGAGCCCCAGAGTGGATTGACTTCATTGTCTTTAGTGTGTCTTTGGTGGTGAGGGCAGTCGAGCGTGTCAATCGTTGGCTACAAGGTGTCGGGGTGGTTGGTGAGGGTTCTGTGTGTTGGCTGTCTTCGTTGAAATTGTCATAAATGTTCTTGATTTCGTGGTGGAAGAAGGTGCTGAGTTTGTCGCAGATCTTGTGAGGGAGGGATGTCCGTAGACTCGCTGATGGGTTGGGTGAACTCCTTTGATGATGCTGAAGAGTTCTTCACTGTTGTGCGCATGTGTGGAGATTCTGACTTGGATCGCTTTCTTTCTTGTATTTCTGATGAGTTGGTGGTGAGCGTTGGTGGCGGCTCTGAAGTTGTTGTGGGCTTCTGTAGATTTGGAGTTCCTCCAGGCCTTTTCGAGGCGGCAGCATGTGCGTCTGGACTCTTGGAGTTCGGAGGTGAACCAGCTGCCTTTCCTGGTGTGTGTGTTATTGTTCTTCTTGAGGGGGGCTATGGGGTTGACGCAGTTGAAGATCAATCTGTGCGAGGTTTGGGCTGTGGTGTTGGGGTCATCGTTGTCCGTGATGGTTGGAGTGGAGTTGCCGAGTGAGTTGGTGAGCTGGTCTTCTGTGATTTTAGTCTAATTTCTGCATGGGAGCAGGTGTTGGGTTCTGTGGATGGTGGGTGTTCTAAAGGTGAAATGGATGCAGCGATGGTCTGTCTATGGGAGTTCGGTGGTGTGGGTGAACGTGATGGAGTTTCCTGTGGTGAAGATGGGGTTGAGGGTGTGACCTGCTGAGTGCGTGGGCTCAGTCATGATCTGGCGGAGTCCTATGTTGTGCAGGTTGTCCAGGAGGGATGTGGTGTTGGGGTCTTATTGGTTGTTGAGGTGGAAGTTAAGGTCTCCCAGCAAGGTGTAGTTGGTGGACGCGATGGCCTGTGGGGTGATGCTGTCCGTGATGGAGTTGGTGAATGGTCTGCGGAGCCTGGGGGGTCAGTAGATAAAAGGGGTCCCCGGAGGGTGGTGGTAGGGCTGGCCTGTATCTTCAAGTGTAGGTGTTCATTAGGTCTGTGGGCTCGTCGGAAAGTGTGCTCAGTCAGAGGGTGGATTTCTGGACGATGGCGATTCCCCCCCCGAGCGGGTGGGGCAGTCTTTCCAGGAGATCTTGTATCCTTGGGGAATGGCAATGGCAATGTCAGGTCCCGAGGTGGTGTTAGTCCAGGTTTCTGTGAGGAATGCGACATCCGGGGTAGTGTTGTTGAGGAGGTCCCAGATTTTGGTGGCGTGTTTGTGGAGGGATCGGATGTTGAGAAGGATGCATTGCAGGGTCTTTGGTGTGGTTGTGTTGTTGCGGGCGGGTTGTGCTGGATCCGTGGTCTTGGCGGTGCTGCAGGCGTGGCGTCAGCCGTGACAGCTGAAGGGTCCGTGGGTGTCAGCTGGTGATGCCAGCTTGCAGTTGTTGTTGAGACCTGGATTTAGTGCGTAGAGTGCAGCTGGGTTGTAGCGTTGGCGGTTTGGAGGTCCAAGGTTCCTGGCGCTGGCCACGTACGGGTCGCTGGCGGGCACAGACGGGCTTGCCTTTGGCGCACCTTTGGCGTGCCAATAAGTAGGGGTCAGGGAGAGCTGTACAGCTGGGAGGCAGGAGTAGGGAGAAGAAACTGGCTTGGACTGGTCGGGCTGGGGGGAGGGGCTGCGGGGACAGCAGCAATGGGGAAAAGCAGGAGAGAGGTGCACAGAATAAAGAATAGAGTGAAAACAGACTAAGAGTGAAAATGAGGTTGGAAAGTGATAGAAGAGAGTGACAGTAAAAGGGTGATAAATGAAGTTGAAAGGAAAAGGCAAGCAGAAAAACGGAGCGAGAGAAAGAGTGAGAGGTCCACTGGACCACCAGGGATGAGGCGCAGATATAGCCTGCGGGTGGTGGGGGGGCCTCGAACACCAACACTCGAGAGTACAGGGGTTCAGGAGGACCTCACTTGATGGGGGAGCGGCGAGGGTGGGAGAGCAATTTCACTGACAATAAGTCAGTGGTCTTGCTCGCCTGTCCCTGCAGTGGCTGCCAATAAGTAGGGCTTGGGGAGGGCTGGACAGCTGGGAGGCGGGAGCAAGGAGGGGAAACTGGCTTGGGCTGGTCGCGCTGGGGGAGGGGCCGTGGGGGCAGCAGCGGCAGGAAAAAGAGTGAGAGAGGAGCACAGAATAAATAGTAGAGTGAAAACAGAGTAAAAGTGAAAAGGAGGCTGGAAAGTGATAGAAGAGAGTGACAGTAAAAGGGTGAAAAATAAAGTTTAAAGGAAAGAGGTGAAAGGAAAAGGTAAGCAGAAAAACGGAGCGAGAGAAAGAGTGAGAGGTCCACTGGACCACCGGGGATGAGGTGCAGGTATAGCCTGCGGGTGGAGGAGGGCCACAAACACTAACACTCAAGAGTGCAGGGGCTCAGGAGGGCCTCACTTGATGGTGGAGCTGTGAGGGTGGGAGAGCGATTTCACTGACAATAAGTCAGTGGTCTTGCACCTTGCACCTTGCACTTTGAAGCAGGTCCGCCCATGGAACAGGCAACTCATATTACAGACGGCGGTGCAGCTACCCTGTACCGTGCTCCGGTGGCTGTGTTTCCCCGATTGCAAACACGGGGGTCTGCTCTCGGTCTCGGCGGTCCAGTGGTTGTCTTCCCTAAGGCGATCCACGCAACTCGTAATACTGCGGTCTGACCACTGAGCTCTCCACGCGCAGACCAACACCGCCGATACAGCAGTTCATGGGACCTCCAAACTTGGAAGAAGGCCCTAAGAGTTTTGATCTCTTAAGTTACTAAGAGTTCCAGCTCTTCAGAGGAATGTAGTGTTTTCAGTTGGCAGCGTTGACATGGAGGAGTGAAGAGCTCTATTACATAGCCTTGAACAGTAGATAGACCCCGGAGATCTTTTGTTTTGGACTCCCAAGCATTAAGAAACTTTGACAGATGACTACCCAGTTGAAGATGGCCAGAATGTGCACTTAACTGGTAAATGCAGCTGCCCTTTGACCCCAAGAGATCTGCCTCAGAATCCTCTGCCTCTCTTTGAGTAGAACTGGGGATGGTATTCTTGAATAGAATAGTAGGAACCTCTAAAGGAGCTGAATCTAGAGATGAAACGGCTGGCAGATTGATTCCTGCTTCTACCAGCCCTGGAACAAACACGCTGTACACTTTCCTTAGAGAGGTTTGAACCTTGTCCAATGATGCAAAAGTGGTGGCATATTTACCAAATACCTAGATGAAAGAAGCACAAACATTAGTCCTTTAGCTTGACAGCCAGTTTCCGAGCTAGTCTGACTTTCAGGCAGATCTCTGCCCCCTTTCAAATGTAGGCTGGGTCACTGACTGCCGATTGACAGGTAGACTGGTGGCTTCAAACAGATAGACTTCCTTTCACGAATGTGTTGCCATTAATGGAGGTGCAAGTTTATAGTTCTGCTGGGGTAGACCAGGGCACTGCGCGTTAACTGTTAATTGGATGTTGGTGGCAATCCTCATTTCCTTCTTCCAGTATGAGGATGTCCTAGATAGCATTATCGTGCATTTGGTGTATGATGGGGTTGCTGCAATCTAGTAGACAATGTGTGAATTGAAAAAAGAACAGCCTGGTGGTCAACCCTTAATAGATTCAAAAGTTGATGACAAATATTTTGGAGTGAAGTTTAGGTTTTGGTAGATCAGAAAAGATATGAACAAGGCTAAAGTGCTCCTGCAGGTGAGTAACGTGGTGGATCAGCGAGTTCAGGTCAGTCAAATGCTTCTAAGTTGTTAAAATCAGCTAGAACGGTAAACAACTTCTCCTTCAACACTGATTTCTCTCTCCACTGTGTGGTTCAAAGTCCGACTGAAAATTAACTATCAAGTTGTAGGCTTCCCTGTGGTTGTTGAGTTATTCGAAAGTTCAGAGGTTTTGGGATATTATGTAGGCCTTATGTTGTAGGGTCTTAGTTTCTCAGATGATTTTTTCAAAGAATAACATAATAGTTGAAATTCTGTAGGTCGCAACTGTGACAGATACTGTGGTTTTGATAAGTAGAGTGTGGGTAGGGTAGCGAAACACCTTCATTGGTTCATGCCAGTAGGGGATAATATTGTTTAGGAAGGTGACATATGCTTAGAAATATCATATTCGCAAATTGTCTTTGTTGGACCCAGCCTCGTAGAATGGGCCTCCGTGCCCCCGCACCACCGAAACCTGGTACCTGCAGCCCAAGCACACGGCCCAGCCGAACCTCCCCACCAGGACACACGCACCGACCCAGACATCCCCGTCCATGGCCTCTCTCCTTTCGGCCACCCCGGGCCCGCGTGCCCACTTCATGCACCAAGATGGCCGCCCGGCCCCAGCGCGACCCGGGCCTAGAGGCGCCACTCCGGCTGGAGGACATCACGCTTCCAGGGGATGAGAGAGGGAGGAGCAGTTTCTATCGCACCTCTGAACTCCCCCGGGACGATGGGTTTCGATCGGCCCTCCGGCCTCCCTGAGGGCTGGCTCCGTGCCTGCTGGGTGTCTGGGACTCCTCCCGACCCGGCCCTGAAAGGATCAAAAGACAATAGCAGGAAATCCCGACAAGCGACCCCCAGGTGACAAGACCCCTGCCTGCACAGACTCCGGACATCAAAGAGGGGTCGACCTATAACAAGGGGTGCTCTGGGTCTGTCCGGCAGATTCGACGCTGGAACAACGAGAGCCTGCCGACGTGGTCGCGGCTCCTGGAACTTGGACCCTCCTGAGCCCTGCTGAGTGACTCGCGGCTCCCTGAAGATCGTAAGACCTCCGAACTTGTACCTGAGCCCTGCTGAGTGACTCGCGGCTCCCTGAAGATCGTAAGACCTCCGAACTTGTACCTGAGCCCTGCTGAGTGACTCGCGGCTCCTTGAAACTCGTAAGACCTCCGAACTTGTACCTGAGCCTGCTGAGTGACTCGCGGCTCCTTGAAACTCGTAAGACCTCCGAACCTGTACCTGAGCCCGCTGAGTGACTCGCGGCTCCAACAGACTCTCACGGTCCCGCCGGACCCCGACTACAACATCGTATCCCCCAGCTCGAGGATTGTGAGCTGTGCGCCGGATACGTCCCTGCTTTGAACCTTTACCAGAGACTGTCCCGCTACCCCCTACCCCTTCCGAGACTCTTGATCCCGTGCTCACCTTGTACATATTTGCAGTGATAACCTACTTGATAAAGATTGTTTTCTCAGAATACCCGGTGTGGTCACTCTGTGTCGTGTGGTGCCAGAAGTACGATCCTAGATACGAGATTCCTCCCCCTGGGGAGTCTCCCGCCAGTGCCCGGCTACGATACTTTGAGGGTGGGTCTCAGGGTAGTCAGGACCCCTTCCAGGCTCCTCTGAGGTCGCCGTCTAACAGTCTTAAATGACTCGGGTCATATTTACAAGTCCTATTGTGTTGTCCTTGCGCTACGCAACATGGTGCAAGAGTGATGCAACACAAAATAAAAAATGTATGAAGCCACGCAAGGCCATGCGTTGCCTTACTCTGCTCCAGGGAGGTGTTTCCATGGACCTCGAGTGTGTGTTCCCACGCAACTCCCATGGTTTTTGACACATTTCCAGACTAACCAAACCTGGAAATGTGCCAAAAAGATACTGCTACCCCGGGGAGGTGTATCAAGGAGAAATACCTGCATTCTGCAGCATACAGAGAAAGAGGAATTTGACTCTCAGGGTCAATCCTGCTTGCAATGTAGGCACCCTTCCACCATGGTGCAACGGTGCCTGCATTGCCGTTAGGCAGCCAATAAGGTATCAATGGAGGGACAAGGAGGGGAATGTGTTGTATTCTTTTAAATACAGCACCTTCCTGCCCTTTCCCTGTAACGCAGTGCAGCAAGGTGATTTGCTGTGCTGTGTTGTGTTACTTTGTCATAAATATGGCCCTAAGAGCCTTCGTGACAAATGCTGCAATATTTTCTTTGATAGTGCTGATTTTGCTATGGGAAGAGCTTCAAGTGTGTGCATTGTTCCTTGGAGAAGAAGGGTTTTAATAGCAATAACAACTTGATGTTTGGAAATCTAGAATAGTTCTTTTGTAGACTTTTCTGCATATTTGCTTAATAGTTGAAAATTAAGAGTTTCACCTGCTTTTTGCATGCTTAAAGTCCTATAAAGATATTAAGCAGGTCTCAAACTGTGACTGGGATTTGGCCCATTGTCTTTCAAGAGCTCTTCCGTTCTGATTCATGACACATTGATCCTCGATGAACATCCTGTTCTTCCTTCGATTTTTGCCTTGGTTTTAGGTGGCCTAAAAGTGATCAGTGGGATCAATTCATTTGTGAATGTGCTTCCCAAGTGCAAAAGAGGCACTGTGTTGCCAGTGATAGAAGCTTTTGGTAGATTTCCTTTCAGGTCCCTCGTGGTAAGGGAAGCACATGGATGGGTGCTAAATTGAAACATGTGTAAAGTTCCCTGATACGACTAAAGCACTTTCAGTCCAGCAAAGTTCAATATTCTGAGATTTGGAGCTCACACCTCAAAGGCAACAGAAGATGGACACTGCTGTTTCCGGGTTCTATTACTCACTCAGTCCGCTTGTTGACACCCAGACTCAATATTATTCCCAGCTAAATGTTTCTGCGGAAATTGAGGTCATCCAACATAATATAACAGTTGGATATTATTATTATGCTCATTGCTAAGATGGCCGCCTAGGACAGTATAAAAAATATGTTGAGGGTTGAGTCTGCACTAAGGGCCAAATTACAACTCTGGCAGTCTGAGGACCGCCAAATTCACAGGCTGCGGCGGTGCCGGTCCATCCACTCCTGCACCAGTGGTCCGACCGCCCAATCACAACTTGGGCGGTCAGACCGCCACTGCCGCCAGGGAACCGCCGTTAAATCCTTTGAAAAGCAACATACACAATGGAGTTAAATGAAAAGTCCAAAGCTAGAACAATGCACAACACAATGAAAAGAAATAAAGATTTCAGAACAAAAAGGTTACAAAAAGGTTACAGCGTCACATCAAATCACAAGCATATATTTCAACTTTAATATCCACTCATATTTAGACTATCCTGTTTTCATGGTTTATTTTTTGTAGATTTCAGATGTGTTTTTCCAGTGTTTTCCAGAATTTTTTAAAATTTGTGTTTCAGTGTTTATTCAGCTACCTAACCCACTAAATCGAAAAGAACTGTGGATTTGCAGCATTTATAAAACAAGGTGGTTTTTGCAATGATTTTTTTAAGGCATGGATTTAATTTAAAGGAGACGTATTGCAGGGTATGAAGTGTCTTCTCAATGGCAGTGGGCTTATTACGATTACATTGGCCCTAGGACCGCCGTACTCACGGTGGTGGTTGGATCACCGCCGCCCCTGCAGGTCCATCTGTCATATTGGGA
Source organism: Triturus cristatus (assembly GCF_964204655.1). Classification (NCBI taxonomy): domain Eukaryota; kingdom Metazoa; phylum Chordata; class Amphibia; order Caudata; family Salamandridae; genus Triturus; species Triturus cristatus. The sequence continues at coordinate 1,580,412,093 of NC_140590.1, forward strand.
GTCCTGTGGCGTTTGAGGTGTGTGAAGGGGCAGGAATATGCTGGCAGTGCCAATGTGTCACCTCCAAGTATATTTCAACTTGCATATCTTCCACCCATTTCATGGCAGGGAGCCCACCATGAAAAGGGTGGTGGAGATGCAGCCAATTATGGCCTTGGGGTGCATGCGGGGAGGGGGTTCATATTGTACCCCCACTGGAATTGCACCATTGTTCTTGCACGGTGTGGCATCCACAACATGGTGTATGCCACACTGTGCAGGAACGTGCTGCAGACACTCTCACAGTGGAGGTCTGCAGCTAAGGCTCCCCATGAGCCTAACACAGCAGCCATGGGGAGACCACCACAGCACCACCAGCCGGCCCTGGATTCAACTCAGAATCCAGCGGGTGAGTGCACTATGGGCTTGGCGATCATCCTGGCAGTGCAGCGGTGGCGGTGCTACAGAAGGACCACCAAACTCGTAAAAAGGCCATTAATGTAGTATGTGCAAACTATAGAAGTCTATGTATTGCACTCTCACTGTTACTCACACACACTGACATGCACTCTTTCACATTTCATTACCTCTCACACCTCACTCTTTCTGTGCTCTCTCTGGTTTACATGACTATTAGTAGATTAGGAAAGTAACAAACTGTTAACTACAACTGTTTTAATGCCCAAATTGCATTCCAGGACACAATGTTTGGGGAGGGGGGTAATTTACCTACACTTTATTAAATAATATGACTTTCTAGAGGTGGTCAAGCCGGCCAACAACATGGTACCTCACAGAACCTTTACAGTTTTAAATGACACAATATTAATTTGTAGCACTGTATTGTAAATCATCAGTAAACGGGTGCATTCAGCATGCTGGGCACTATTTTTCTGCAAACTTTACCTGGTTAAGTGAAAATGTAGCAGCTATTGTTGAGTGGAGATTCGTAGCTACCAACCTTGCACTGTGCCACTTGAATATGTTGATGTTAACAGTGCAAACTATGGGCTCAAAAACCCTATCAATAAAGAGCATTTGGCTAAAAAGCCAGATTAGCTGATTGTGTAACACATGACAATGGGACACATTGCAACTATGAATTTTTACTGTAATGCTGCTTTGATAAATGGAAAATCTGAGTAATGCTTCCACCATTGTCCAATACACAGGATGCGTTGAATGTCTAATGTGATGTTAAGCAATTGACCTGCTATCAATACCAACTTGTGAGCAAAGAGGTCTGGTGTATCAAAGCATTTTTCTTTTTCTGTGTCTATTGAAAATGTGGCAATGTATATTGACCAAAATTCCTATAAAGTCACAAAGGAGACGGACAGAGCAGTGGTGTAACGAACCTTGAGGGGGCCCTCCTGCAAATTACATGGAGGGGCCCCCCTCCAGACTCACTCAAGAGCTCTCAGGCAAGGTTACTGTGCTGAGGGGGCTCCCTGTAGCTCGGGGGCCTCCCTGCACTGCAGGGGCTTAGGGGGCCTGTTTTATGCCACTGGTACAGAGGGTGAATATAGGCTCAGCACACACGCCCCCAAAAAGACAGGTACTTTCAAAGGGTATGCAGGGGGAAGGGGGAACAGGTCAGGAGCTCTTGAGAGATCAGGTCGAGGGATCTGATTCATCAGGAGCAAGAGCACTCACCTACCCCAAGGGGTTTCATACTGCATAATCGGGCAACTCCTTGTTGGGCCGGTGCTGCAATGCTCAACGGGCCCCTCTTTGCCGGGGTTCTTTTCGGTTGCCAATGTGAAGAGTGAGTTCCTGTGTGGGTGAGGTAGGGTGAGTAGCTTGCAAAGAAGTGAGTTAAAAATAACAAAGACTAATCAAAGCACAAATTAATATCTGGATTGTTTTGTTATATTAAAAACAGATATCTGCCAGAGATTGATGCAATGGTCCAAGATGGCTCTAAAATTCTATGCGAAGGTCGACATGTTTCTTGCCTTTTGAATGTCACTTTTGATCACGGCAATGCTTCAGGACCAAATATAGGCTAACCTACTCAACAGTGAGGCGGTAAATATCTGTGTTGTTACTATAGCCATACCAACGTCAGTCACACAGAGTATATAGTCTACCTTAATGCTAGGTTAAAAACCAACCTAAAACAAAAGTAGGGGAGGGAAGAGAATCACATGTAAGGCAGTTGTCTAAAATGGCACAAACATTTATGCATGCTGTATATGTACGGTTCCGCATGCAGAAGTGAAAATGAGCCTCTGGGGGAGGCAATCTAGTGTTTAACCCCTTCGATGCTCATGACGGAATGGTTCCGTCATGAGCATCGGTGCCCCTGTGCTCGTCATGACGGAACCATTCCGTCATGAGGCCAGGGGCACAAAATCCCTCTGCTGCAGACAGCAGAGGGATTTCTATTTAATCCCTTTGACCTTGAGAGCTAAGGAAATGCTTCCCAGCTCCCGAGGCCCCCTCCCTGGTTTCTGTGCAATGACGATCAGCGCGCAAGTCGCGCTGTCGTCATTGCACAGAAACCGAAACTGAAATGAGCCTTTAGGTTCATTTCAGTTTAACTTTCTATGTGCTCAGGGGGCTATCTCAGCCCCCCGGGCACGTAGAGAGATGGGAGAGGTATCATTGGAAAAGGGAGAATCTCCCCAGTGGATCCCTGCTTGGGGATTGCCCCAGGAGGGCGATCCCCAAGCAGAGATCCCCCCCACTAGACACCAGGGAGGGGGAGCGGCCCCTTGGGAAAGGGCTTTTGCTCCCCCCAAATGGTTTGGGTGTGATTTAGTCTTTGTGCCCCCCCTGGGGGGCAGATGGGGCTGTAGCCCCCAATCTGCCCCCCAGGGGGAGCAAAAAGCCCACTAGACACCAGGGATATTACCTTTTGGCCGCATAATTTATTAGGGTGGGGGCTGCCCATAAAGGGCATGTCCATGCCCCCACCCTGCAAAATTTACAGCCTTTCTGCCCCCCCGGCAGGCAGTAGCCCCAAATCTGCCCCCCGGGGGGCAGAAAGCCCACTGTACGCCAGGGATTTCTTTTTTTATTATAATTTGTGGTGGGGGCTGCCCATCCCCCACCCACCCACCGCAAAAATGACAGGCTTCCTGCCCCCCTGGGGGGCAGATGGAGGTATTAGCCCCAAATCTGCCCCCCGGGGGGGGGGGGGAAAAGCCCAGTAGACACCAGGGATTTTTTAGGCAAATTTTTTTGCTGTTATCAAAAGTGGTGAAACTCTCCCTTTACATGTGGAGTCTCCCTTTAAAAATTTGGAGGGGTAGGGCCTCATGTTGAACAATATACCCCTCTTGCAACGGCCCTTCAAGTTACTTTGTTTGTGAGCGCTGATCAAAGCGCTCTTGTCAGCAGCCTTTGTTCACTTGTGATTCGGTTGGTTTAGCTCACCTGCTGGGTTCCAGGCAGGCCTGTTCGCGCTCCACCCCCAGCTGCACTTGGAGAGAGCAGTCACTTCTCACTAGGCTCCCTCTCCTGCCTCAGCTCAGGATGAGTCTCTGCCTCCTCTCAGCCGCCCAACCGCTCCGTGGCTGTATTCCTTCCAGAGAGCGGGCGAGGAAGCACCTCGGCGTCTTACTCCCTCGTCAAGAATCAGGATGAAGGAGATTTAACGCCTGCTTGACAGCCTCACACTTGCCTACCTCTGGCGTCTGGCGCACTCCACCCTGTTGCTCAGCTGGCTCGCCCTACTCTGATGCTGCTCCTCACTCCACTGCAACTTGAGTCCACGGGAGGCTGATGCGCAGCGCCGCCGAATGCCTTTGGAGCGCGGAGATCCGATCTGCTGCCACAAGACCCCAGGAGCTTGGGGAGCTGATCCTGGTGGACCCGCACTGCCACACCACCGGAGCCGGTAAGTCTGTAACCCCTTCTGGGTTGTACACAGGAACAAAATTCGCTTTCGTGATCATCATGGCACTGCTCCCCGACATAGAATACATGGATTGTGCTGGCGAAACAGGGCCTTATAACCCCTCCAAGCCCCATCGTTCCGCCGCGGCTTCCCCCATTGGGGGGTTCGAAATACCTGGCCCCACTATTGGCAAGGTTTTTCAGTGACAGCACAGAAGAAAAGCAGGAGATTTGTGCATAAAAACAATCAAGCCCTGAACATTCCTCGAGCAGAGCGTGGATTACCATCAACCTCACTCATAGGATGGAGCATGTAGAGAGAACAAGGTGGCTCTCTTGATCGTTTATATCATCTGGTCATCCAACTTTTGGCAGAGGTATGTCTCTTGATCATGGAGACTGCCTCGCTAGTTTGAAGCTCTATTGCTCATTCGGGCTGATAAATGTTTGACCAAAAGATAAGTGAACAAGACTGTGGTATCTAGAAGAGTAATCCTCTAAAGTGCAGTGTAAAGAAAACAGTGAAATCTAAAAAAGGTTGTGTAGAGATAGAGATCCTCAATATTCAATTAACTCCGCACACCTTGATTAAAAAGTGTAACAAAATTATAGCAGTACTACCTAGTGGCTGCTATATATATAGGTCGACATGTTTCAGCCATCCGGGAATACTACCCACGGCTTTCTTCAGGACCTGTATTTCTTTAAACCATGCTACTGCAATTAATTAGTGCACTTCCAATAATGAAACGTGCCCACACAAATCCAATATATGTGAAAGTAAACAAACAAGGTTGAAATTGATACGACCTCAAAAAAGTCCTAATCCTCTGAATCACAGGGTGCAATCGTCACCTGGAGAGATAGGACAGTTAACACACAAATACCAACATAAAACATAAAATGCACTGTCTTCAAACAGGCTCATCACACAGGTATGCCTGTTCATTACTTAGAAGCATATACAAATTGCTTACCCCACGTGATCCGGGATTGCACCTCACCTACCCTGGAACCTGGCTCAGGTGAAGGAGGCCCCGCTCTAGATCGTGGGTGACAGATGAAAAAAAACAATTTTGAACACATTTTTTTGTTGTTTTCTTCAAACCAAGGAAATCAAATAGTGCATCTTAGTCACTAAATTACGTAAAATTGAGCGTAATGTGCCTTCATTCTCACTGGGACACACTACCCTAAAATAACCTGCCCCTGCCAAACCCTACATCTCATAATGGCACCTCGACATTGTTCGTGTGATGGAAATATAATTGAAGCGAACTTATCAGCGCTTAAATTAGAACCTAACAGATCTACAACAGCGAGCTTATCCCCAAAGTCTCACTTCCAGCGGTATTCATTGCGTCCCTTAAGAAGCTGCCCAAGCATCTTGTAACAACCAAACTTAACTCATCATTAAGCCGGCACTCACCTATCCGTCGTTGCCCCAAGTCTTCCCGAGCAGGGTGGGAGGCAACGGCAGGGCTAGGAGGTCCGACTTAAATACCGGTAACTGACGCAGCTGAGATCAATCAACAATAGACGCGCCAGGCGTTACGTAATCACGCCGTCATATGCGCGCACTGCTTGATTTAGAACTACAAAATGGTGTCAACCCACATGGGAAATGTAGTTCTATTAATATCCCATCAATCGAAACAAGAGTTCGCTAAGTACGCCAGTGTTTACACCACGTCCAGGACACCACCTGCAAAATACCCAAAATAGAGGACGACTATGTGAACTCATGCCCAACTTTTTTACCGATTTTTTGGACAAATACGAGCATTAAAGGGTAAAACTACAGGATGATGTCATAAGGGATAAAATCGTAGTTTCTATACAAGTGATGCTTTGTTTTAGTATTTTTGGTTTTTTGTATTGTATTGTTTTTTTATATTTAGAATTTTCTTATCCTTTTTATATACGTTTATAGTTTCTTTGTTAGTATATGTAAACTACTTCCCATTAATAAAATCCAACCGGTGTTATAATTTCTTTTGTTCGCCCAATCATACGTTTCATTCCATTTGTAGGCAGTACTCTAAATGACAGCCAAGTAGCAACTACCCAATGCCCACATGAACCCCAGTGGGTTGCAACCTCAATTGCCCAAGGGATAGTCTACAGAGAAACACCCTAATTCGAGACAAATGACACACAAGGCTATAAAAGATACATCTCTCTGCGTGGCTAGTCCAAGACAAATGCAGGAATATTTTTCTTATTCCTAGGGCAGCAAAAACTTTAAAACGTGGCCCAGGTGTCGGGGAAAGTTTTAAAATCCCCAACCATTCTACCGTGACAGAATGTTATGTCAACAGCCACCACGTAGTCCAGGGTGGAAACCGCTTCCTCACCACATATATGACTCAGTACCTCTATCTACAGGCTGGTCCAAGGTATGTCATCATTCAGACCCAAAGTATCGCACTGAAGCTTGTGGACCCATTTCTGTTCCTTAATGAACAGATATCTGGAGACATCACTAGTATGGAGGGGTATGGTCGGTTTCTCCAATACTGTCCAATGGAAATCTTCTGCGGTATGATTAGCCTCTACAAAGTGCCTGGTAAGTCTAGTGGTCAACTTCTGGCACCTGAAAGTACTTTTATGTTCCAGCATGCGCGCCCTCACCTTGCGAGTTGTCATTCCCACATACCGGATACGGCAAGGACATGTGAGTAGATAGATTAAATTGCTACTGTTGCAGTTCGTGAAATGGGTCCCACATGCCGTATCCGGTATGCCATTATGAGATGTAGGGTTTGGCAGGGGCAGGTTATTTTAGGGTAGTGTGTCCCAGTGAGAATGAAGGCACATTACGCTCAATTTTACGTAATTTAGTGACTAAGATGCACTATTTGATTTCCTTGGTTTGAAGAAAACAACAAAAAAATGTGTTCAAAATTTTTTTTTTCATCTGTCACCCACGATCTAGAGCGGGGCCTCCTTCACCTGAGCCAGGTTCCAGGGTAGGTGAGGTGCAATCCCGAATCACGTGGGGTAAGCAATTTGTATATGCTTCTAAGTAATGAACAGACATACCTTTGTGATGAGCCTGTTTGAAGACAGTGCATTTTATGTTTTATGTTGGTATTTGTGTGTTAACTGTCCTATCTCTCAAGGTGACGATTGCACCCTGTGATTCAGAGGATTAGGACTTTTTTGAGGTCGTATCAATTTCAACCTTGTTTGTTTACTTTCACATATATTGGATTTGTGTGGGCACGTTTCATTATTGGAAGTGCACTAATTAATTGCAGTAGCATGGTTTAAAGAAATACAGGTCCTGAAGAAAGCCGTGGGTAGTATTCCCGGATGGCTGAAACATGTCGACCTATACATATAGCAGCCACTAGGTAGTACTGCTATAATTTTGTTACACTTTTTAATCAAGATGTGCAGAGTGAATTGAATATTGAGGATCTCTATCTCTACACAACCTTTTTTAGATTTCACTGTTTTCTTTACACTGCACTTTAGAGGATTACTCTTCTTAGATACCACAGTCTTGTTCACTTATCTTTTGGTCAAACATTTATCAGCCCGAATGAGCAATAGAGCTTCAAACTAGCGAGGCAGTCTCCATGATCAAGAGACATACCTCTGCCAAAAGTTGGATGACCAGATGATATAAACGATCAAGAGAGCCACCTTGTTCTCTCTACATGCTCTATCCTATGAGTGAGGTTGATGGTAATCCACGTTCTGCTCGAGGAATGTTGAGGGCTTGATTGTTTTTATGCACGAATCTCCTGCTTTTCTTCTGTGCTGTCAGTTATTAGACCCCCAGTTCTTGTGTGTGTGTTTATAGTCTATGTTAGACTTGGGGGTCTCTGGTTGGCGTAAGGTTGCCCTTGTGTCAAGCAGGAACCCTCTCCTCTATGTCAGGGCGCAGGATAACCCCTTGTGAATGACCCTTGTTCACCCTCTAGGTGCGTGGCGTGAGCAGCCAAGGCGATTCCTCAGGCGTTGTTGGTTAAGCACTTACAATCACACACACAGTAAATACATCAACCCCCCCAGAAACGGACACCAGCCTTGGATATGTAGAAAAATACGCTTCTTTATGTAAAAATAGGTATATATATCTCAGCCGACTTATCACAAGACCAATAACGTTTTCGCTATGCCACCAGGTTGTAAAGCAGGCAAATGTTCTTTGTTCGTAGCTTCAAATAGATACTTTGCAGTCTCTTGCAAATGTCACTTGTGGTTCCAGTACTTACAGGGATCGACTCCTGCGAACGGGGAAATAAGGCGTTGCGGGCCCGAGCCCGATACTGGAACTTCTTCAGGGATGTGGAGAATCGGCACAGGTCGGTGCGACTCTCAGCTTGGGAAGTGGTCTTGGGTCCTCGATCAGCGGGTGTGGGCAGGTAGGCAGGCGCGGCCAGCGACCCTCAGCACGGCGGTGCAGGGGGGGGTCTCCACAGCGGGGGCGGCGCGGCCTGAGGTGTCCGGGGATAGCGAAGCGGGGTCACAGGGCACGGTCGGTGCAGCTGGATGACCCGGCGTAGATCACAGTCGTCGGACGGTTTCCGGCGGGAGGGGTGATAGCGCGTTCAGCGCGCTCCAGTGGCAGGCGGTGACAGGGGTGCAGGCGGCCTAGCCCGGGGACAGAGAGCGGCTCCGGACAGAGCGGGGCTCTCACGGGGTAGCGGCAGGCGAGCTCCTGAGTGTCACGGCCCTAGGAGGGGCGTTGAGGGGCGCAGTCTCTTTCCAGCGGGATGCACACACGGCTCGAATCGGAGGACGAGCAAAAGCAGAGAGAACCCACTGGTCCTGGGGTTCAGTTCAGGGGGCCAGCTCAGATCAAGCCCTTGGAGAATGTTTAAAGCACAAAGCAGCAAAGTCTTTTCAGTAGTCTCTTCCTCTCCTTTCTCAGCAAGGCAAGCAGCAGGCCAGCTCCTCCAGCGTCTTCTTCTCCTTCTAGTCGGGCAGAGGTTCTTTGTGGTAAAACAGGATTCTGATTTCTTAGGAGCCAGGCTCCTACTTTTATACCATGATTCTTTTGTTCTTTAGCGCCAGGGGGCCTAGGCCTGGCTCAGTCCAGTTCTGGAGCACTTTGTTATGGTGACTCTGCTCTTTCCTTTCAGCAGCAGGGCAGAGACATCAGCCGCCCCACAGGGGGCGGCGCCGGCTTTGTGGTGGCAGAGCACAGGTCTATTCAAGAGTCAAGGTGTACTCCTCCCACCCATCCTGGTGTCATCTCCCTACCCACCACCTGGCAGCCACCTGTCTCTGGGGATTCCCCAACCCTGCTCCTTACTGTTGCTAGGCAGAACACACACACACAGCAGAGGCGGACTGAAATGGTCAGGTCAGTAAATACTAACTTTCTAAAAGTAGTATTTACAAACCCAGGATATTAAAATAAACTTGACTACAAGAAGTATTTTATTATTCTGAGTTCAGGCATACTAAACTTGACATTCTACCATGCTCTCTGAGTCCACTGGGGTCACAGCGTGTAGTGACTCCAGCAGCCCATTCTGGCCTATGGAGAGCAGGTAGCCTTCAATAGTGAAGAACGAAAATGACTGTAATTCACTACTAAGACATGCCACACACATCAGGGCATGTCCTGCCTTATGCTTACAATGCACCCTGCCCTTGGGCCTACCAGAGGGGTGGCTAATATGTAGGTAAGGGAAGGTTTAGGGACTGGCAAGTGGGGGCACTTGCGCAGTCAGCGCGACGGTCCCGGACCGCGCACAGGGTCTGCGGTGGCAGACCCTAGACACATTTTACACGGCCGCTTTCTGTGGGTGGCGCAACCAGCGCTGCAAGCCCACCAGCAGCATTGGCATTCACAAACCCTGGCACCCCTGGTGCACTCTACTGGGGACTGACAGTGAATCCAATAAACCAATCATGAACATCAATTTACAGGTACACTTTACCTAGGGAGCACCTGCACTGCGGCACGGATTAGCCGTGGCGCAGTGCCCTGAGCGGACAACACCAGCAAAACAATCGAGGCACACCATCAAAAAGTGGAAGGGAAACTCACGCCAAGGTGCCAGGTCTAACACGTGTCCCCTCCAGCTGAAATGTGGGGAGAACTACCCTTGCCCAGGGGGTTCCTCGTCACTAAGGCGGAAATACCTGGACAGACCGTCAGCGTTGGCGTGATCTGTACCAGGACGGTGTTCCACCGTAAAGTCCATACCCTGTAGGGAGATGGACCACCTCAACAGCTTCGGGTTCTCACCCCTCATTTGCATCAACCATCTGAGGGGCCTGTGGTCCGTCTGAACCCGGAAGTGAGACCCAAACAAGTAGGGTCTTAGCTTCTTCAGCGCCCAGACCACAGCAAATGCTTCTCGCTCAATTGCACTCCACCTACTTTCCCGTGGAAGTAACCTCCTACTGATGAAGGCTACGGGTTGGTCCCAGCCCTCCTCAGTCATCTGTGAGAGAACAGCCCCTACACCATGCTCTGAAGCGTCTGTCTGCACTAGGAATTCCTTGGAGAAGTCAGGGGCCAAGAGCACGGGCGCCGTGCACATGGCAGTCTTCAGGGTGTCGAAAGCTTTCTGACAGGTGTCAGTCCAGATCACGTTCCTGGGCTGCTTCTTGGAAGTCAGCTCTGTCAAGGGGGCAACAATCGTTCCATAGCCCAAGCTCCTGTAGTACCCAGTCAGCCCCAGGAAGGCCCTCACTGCGGTCTGCGTCTTGGGGGGTTCCCAAGCCAGGATGGTCTCAATTTTGGGTTGCAAGGGTGCCACCTTGCCACTCCCCACTTGGTGTCCCAAGTACACCACGGAACCCTGCCCGATCTGGCACTTGCTTGCCTTGATCGTGAGGCCTGCTCGGCGCAGAGCAATCAACACTTCCCAGAGGTGGCGCAGGTGTTCGGGCCAGGTGGCACTGAACACTGCGATGTCATCCAGGTAGGCGGCACTGAACGCATCCAGCCCAACCAGTACCTGGTTGACCAACCTCTGAAAGGTGGCAGGGGCATTCTTCATTCCAAATGGCATGACTCGGAACTGGAAGTGCCCATCTGGTGGAGAGAATGCTGACCTCTCTTTGGCCCCATCGGTCAAGGCGATCTGCCAGTACCCAGACGTTAAATCAAATGTGCTGAGGAACCGGGCAGCCCCCAGCCGATCAATGAGCTCATCAGCTCTGGGGATGGGGTGCGCGTCAGTCATAGTTACTGAATTGAGTCCTCTGTAGTCCACACAGAACCGGAGTTCAGGTGTGGCTCCCGGCGCAGCAGCTTTGGGGACCAAGACCACGGGGCTGGACCAAGGACTGCTGGAGGACTCAACCACCCCTAGCGCAAGCATCTTGGAGACCTCCTCCTTGATGCAAGCTCTGACCCTGTCAGTTACCCTGTAAGCTTTGTGCTTCACAGGTAAGCTGTCTCCTGTGTCCACATCATGGACGCACCAATCTGTGACACCAGGAACTAGGGAGAACCTATCGGAAAACTGCCCCAGCAAGTGGCGGCAATCTTCCTGTTGTTCGGGCATCAGGGTGGGTGAGAGGTTAACTCCATCCACTGACCCATCTTTCTCAGAGGCTACTAAGAGGTCAGGAAGAGGCTCGGTCTCCTCTTCCATTCCATCATCAGTGGCCAGCAGCATGCCCACTTCGGTCCTCTCTAAGTGGGGCTTAAGGCGGTTAACATGTAGGACCCTCAAAGGGTTCCTGGGAGACTGCATGTCCACCAAGTAGGTGATAGGACTTTTGCGCTCCACAACCTCAAATGGACCTGTCCACTTATCCTGAAGTGCACAAGGCTCCACTGGGGCCAAGACCCACACCTTTTGTCCAGGTTGAAGCTCTACCAGAGTGGCATTCCGGTCGTACCACCGCTTCATCTCCTCCTGGCTGGCTTCCAGATTTGCCTCAGCAAGTTGCCTGAAACGCCGAGTCTGGTTTCGGAAGGCCAGCATGTAACTGTATACATTCTGGGGAGGTTTCCTGGGAGATTGCTCCCAGCCTTCTTTTACCAAACTCAGAGGTCCTCTTACCGGGTGACCATACAGAAGCTCAAAGGGGCTGAACCCTAGAGACTTCTGTGGCACCTCTCGGTAAGCGAAGAGCAGGCATGGCAAGAGGACGTCCCACTTACGCCTCATTGGACCGTCTAGGCCCATGATCATGCCTTTGAGGGTTCGGTTGAATCTCTCAACCAACCCATTTCCTTGGGGGTGGTAAGGAGTGGTGAACTTGTAAGTTACCCCACACTCCTTCCACAGGGATTTCATATATGTGGATATGAAATTGGTCCCCCTGTCGCTCACCACCTCTAGAGGGAATCCCACTCGGGAGAAAATTCCCATCAGTGCCCGTCCCACCACGGGGGCCGTCACTGTCCTCAGAGGGATGGCTTCAGGGTACCGGGTGGCATGGTCCACCAAGACCAGGATGAACCTGTTGCCCAGGGCTGTCTTGGGGTCCAGAGGCCCCACAATATCAATACCCACTCGCTGGAATGGCGTACCGACCACAGGGAAAGGTTGCAGAGGAGCCTTGTGCTTCCCTCCGCTCTTACCACTTGCCTGGCAAGTCTGACAGGTTCTGCAGTAGGAATCTGAATTCTTGTGCATTTGGGGCCAGTAAAAGTGGGTGACAAGCCTGTCATAGGTCTTGTCCATCCCCAAATGTCCTGCTAACGGCACATCATGAGCCTGCCCCAGTAGGAAGGTTCTGAACTTCTGGGGTACCACCAGCACATGGGCTGACCCAGGTTCAGCAGCCTTAGGCTCGGAATACAGGAGGTCACTCTCCCAGTACACGTAGTGTGTTTTGGCCTGAACACCATTGGCCTGGTCTGCAGCCTGCTGCCGCATACCCACGAGAGAAGGGCATTCTTTCTGCTCCCTGCAGAATTCCTCCCTGGAGGGACCTCCTTCTTGCTGCCAGTGGGTCAGCTCAGGCAAGTCTCCCAGTTCGGCAATCTGTTCCCCGGTAGGCTCCAGAGCATCCCCCTCAGGGTCTGCTTCCTCCTGGGCCGTGGGAACTTCGGGGGCCGGTTTCCCGCGCCTCCTGCGCCTTCTCCCTAAGGCCGGTTCCTGGACCTCTCCCTCAGGCTCCAGGACCCTCTCAACACCCCTACTGGCTGCCATGGACCGGGTGGTCACGCACGCCCAGTCGGGTAGACCCACCATCCTCCGATTCGTGGTCTTCTCCACCTTTTCCCAAGGGGAGCTCTCCAGGTCGTTCCCTAGCAGACAGTCTACAGGCATGTCAGTTCTCACAGCGACTTGTAGAGTACCAGAGACCTCCCCCCACTCAAAGGGAACTTGAGCCATTGGACAACGACTCTCTATGTTGTCAGCATTGACAACCCTACAGTAGGCATTGGGTACAATCTGCTCTTGAGACACCAGGTGTTGCCTCACCGAGGTCACGCTGGCTCCTGTATCTCTAAGAGCCTCAACCTTCTTTCCATTGATGGTCACTACTTGCCCATATTTCTTAGTGTTAGAGGGTAAGTAGGTTTCAGGGACCATCTCACTGTCTCCTAGCGAGACTAGGGTCATCTGCCCGGGACCCCCACCCTCCTGGACTGCTACCTCCTCCCCAAAGTTAATATTAGCTACTTGCCGGGGTGGAGCACCAGTGGGTGCGGTCTTACCAAACAGGCGACACTTAGGATCAGAACAGGTCTAACAGTCTAGTTATGGGGATTAGAATCTGGGCAGGTCTATAAATACTCTTCCCTTAGACCCTATTTTTCTAGCAGTATTTTTGAAGGTTTTTCAGTGCCCTTTTCTTGGTGCATTGACTGTTGTGGGGGCCTCATACCCTTTGGTCCTGGGCACGCTGCCAAACCAGGCCCCCAGCAGCTGTTATGGCGCCGGCCCATGAGGCGCCCTTCGGGGGGGGCCTCTGCAACATCAGTGCTAACCATCTTCAGACCACACTGCAGCATGGAGACCACCACTTCAGACACAATGCCCTCTTAACCACAAAGGAACATGCCGCCTGCCTCCCTTATTGTAATAGAAATACATACATGCATACATACGTACATGCATACTCTTGGTTACCTCTAATGTATCTTTGCTTGTTATTTTAAACATTTATACAAACTTAGAATCTTCCACCTTAGATGTTTCTGTGACAGGGTTTTTTCTACAAAACTTCAAGGACATCTCCATACAGTGTGAAGTCCCAAATTAAAAAATCCTGCCTGTTTCTCAGATGATTTGCTCTCTAGCACATACATCAGTCATCCAAGATTCTATTCTGAACAGCAGCGTCAAAGATCAGGAAACTGCTGCCTTTCCAAAACGCTTGAATAATAAAAGGTGCAGGTGGAGCATGCCATCCTTTTATAGCCTCTATGGCATACAGGAATTTGTTCCGCTCTCGCAAGAATTTGTGCATCTCAGCACACTCTTGGCCTTAATAGAACGGTAACCATGAAAAGACTAGTTCTGCTTCACTGATCATGTTTTCTTCAGTAACAGAAGAGAAACAGTAACAATTAACAGAAGCCCTCTATTCAGGCAAATGCAGTACTTTCTGATTTGATTACAGAAAGCGTACATGTCACATACCTTTTGGGACAGAGTAGTTTCCTACATTTCCAGTTATGAGCTCTTGGGAAATGTGCGCGGCCACACGGTCTGCTCTTACAGCTAGAGCGGACGAGAAGGACTTCTAATGGAGGACCACTCCTGACAGTGCAAGGCTTGGTGGGGCCCCTCGTCGTTGTCATGCCACTAAATCACTTACGTTTTCCCAGTTTTTTTGTAAATATCAGGAAAGCTGTCCTTCCAATTGGCATTCTTCATTCACACTTTGTTCACTTGCACACTTGTCTTAAGTGTTGTGTCGTGTAAATTACTTTATTTGTTGATTAATAAAAATCGTTACAATCGGAAAAAAAAACATAATAAGTTAAAACATTTTTGCCCATAAAATATGATTACAGCATTACACTGGAAACTTTAGCAGCAGTGAATAAAGTGCATTTGTGCTAATGGCTACAGGGCAATATCCAAACACTATCATTTAAAAAAAAAAAATTTTAAACGCTTTATCTTTAGTCTTAAATTTGATTAACCAATCCTGTAACAGTTTCAAACCTTTAGTAACTATGATGTAAAGTTATATAAAAAAAAACTAATAAGTTAAAACATTTTTGCCCATAAAATATGATTACAGCATTACACTGGAAACTTTAGCAGCAATAGAGGGCAGCAGTGAATAAAGTGTGATTGTGCTAATGGCTAGAGGGCAATATCCAAACACTATCATTCAAACATTTTTTTTTGTTAAACGCTTTATCTTTAGTCTTAAATTTGATTAACCAATCCTGTAACAGTTTCAAACCTTTAGTAACTATGATGTAAAGTTATATACAAAGCTTTTAAAAGTAGAATTTGAAAGCAGATTTTTCATTTTTGCATTCAAGTCAATAACGAATGTTACAGTATTAACGATCGGTATCAGATTTGGTTAATAGGTTTTTTTTTTTCGGCAATAAAAATAAACTTTACAAATCGAGAGATCATGCGGGGCATAGTCTCAGTAAGACATGTAATAATGGCGTTTCGACATGTTCTCACCCCTAATTCATTAAAAATAGGTCTTAACAGGGTCTTCCGCTCTTCTAGCAGTTGGGGGCTTGTAGTTACAATATGTATTAAAGTTTCGTTATAGGAGCCACATAACCTACAAAGTTTAGTGGGCCATTTTTTTCCCATTTAGGTATTCCGTCCTTAGTAGGATATCTCCCAAACCGCAATAGCATAAATTTGTTCTTTAAGAATGATTTTAAGTGGGTCAACAAGTATAATTGAGGTTCTAATTTAACAAATGAGTTGGTAACTGACCAGGAATGATACTTGCCTTAAGTGATTGTCACCCAGGAGAATATCCCCCCCACAATCCAGAAACCATGAACCAACATTTGTCACATCTATGATGCCTCTCCTCTTGTTGCTCTTAAATTGCAGGTATACTGTTATTAAGTTTATATATAGGGCACCCTTCACCTATCTTCACTCTGTTGGATAAAACAACACAACAAACCAAAGATGAGAAAGAGCATGAAGTGAAACTAAAATGTAAAAGCCAAGTTTTTAGCAGGCTCTGGAATTTAATGTAGGGATAATTACGAGTCTACAAATCGTCGGAAGAGATGTGGCGCCGTGGCCAGGGCGACTGACTCCGGAATCTGGGGATCACGGTTCGATCCCCGGCGCCGGCGGCAGATTAGCCCAGCACCATATGACTCTGGGCAATAGCTTGCTTAATCTTCCCGACGGCCCCCAGCGCCTAGAGACCCTTACAGGTGATTGTTTGCACTTTACAAATGTGGATTATTATTATTATTCTTCTTGGGGCACAGTGGCGGTGGTCTACCGACGGTCTTATTGCGATTAGGTATGGTGGTCAGGAGGCATCAATATGCTTGGCGGGACCAACCCGGTCCCCCAAGCATATTAGCAGTTTCCTCTCTGCCATGGTTTTCATTGCCGTTCCTCCTCCATGAAAACCCTGGCAGAGACGAATCAAAGGGGGCCCTGCCTCTGTGTGCATGCATCCCAATTCCTGCATGGCATAGACCTTTCAGTCCATGCCGTGCAGGAACTGTTTTTGCCATTCCCATTGTTGTGCCGTGGGAATTTTTTCAAAAAGCCCGCAAGACAGGAGGAAACGCCTAATCTGCCGGATGGCCCGACCACATGTTTGGCTGTGCAATGGCGGAGCAGACCCAGCGCCACACCGCCAAAGTCATGATCAGGCTCTAAGTCATAACTGGACTGGTAGACCATTACACAGTTTGTCCACAGCATCGGAAATGGTCAGCTTTAAGCTTTGAGCTGCTGCTGCTTCTCTAACCACCTTATTGGGCTCCCATCCAAATGCAATGGCTTTACTTTAGACTTTCTCAAACTCACACCAAATTTTCCCTTTATCAAAGCAGAGGGAGTGCCAGAAACTGCCAGTGTTCTCCCCAAACCCTTCACCATCATTCCACATTAAGGAGACTTCCATTCCCTTCTACATTCAACACAGACCCTCCTATTCTCTCGTTGCTCCTCTTCCATTTTTAAAATATTGATGCTTGTTCTATCAGCTGAACAAGCCTCACACATGGGCAAGATTATGTTTTTTGTTCCACATGTTACCTGAATGAGAAAGTTCAGGACGATTTTTCAAATACCCAGTGTGAATCTTGCTTCAACACCTACATCCTCTTGTCTGACTTTGTGCTTCTTCCTTATTCGTCCCTTTATTGTGCTGTGCACCTAAGATGCAGAGCTCCCCACTGACCCCCCCTTCACTGAAATCGCCTTCAGATGTATGGAACACCATAATCTATGGCCCATCCAACCATGATTATCTCCCATAAGCCCTCATTTTCCAAAGACAGAAGTTTCTTGGGAACTTTCTTGCTACACGTGTTTTCTATTAACTGAAGCCTGATTATTTCATCTTAGAAATCAAGTTCATTGCTTGGCCTAAACTTCCTGACAGCTGTAACATCCCACTGATTTTTCAGAGATTTGTACTCTTTGAAAGATTTTTGTGCCACAGGAAACCACGTTCTTCTTTCGATTAAACCTCTTATCAAACATTGTAATAACACTCATTCCCTCCCCCCCAGCTAGTCTCACAGCAAATGCTTGTGCATATTCATCCCTCCTCTACCCAAGCTGTGTCTATAGAGTAAACTACCGCTTGGAAGTATAAACACCCTTCCTCCCCATTGGGTTCAAAATGACTAGAACGCCAAATGAGTGGCTTGGGCCTATGTAACAACAGAAATTGTATAGGTTGTGGATAGCCTACGGTCTTGAAATGAAATCAGGACAAATGCAGAAATAATGCCACTTCTGCTAACTTTCCACTGCCTGCATGCTGTTCAGTGATTTACTCACCGGTACCAGCTCCACAGTGGTTCACTGTTGCCCCACAGTTGCTGCAAACAGCTGTTGACACATGTTGTTCCATCTTCACTGTATAACTTCAAGAAACTGTTTCAATGCTACTTTTGCAATTCGATCTGGCCATTCTCCAACCTGTGCACCTTTAAGGGTTGCAGTAGCATATGTCCATGCCTCTAATATCCTTGCTCTGCCAATCTATTATGGCCCCTCTATACACAACACACATTCAGTGTAAATGTGAAATATAGTCATGCAAATTGCCTGAACTGAGATCCTTCTGAAATGGAGCACAAAGTAGCCACTAGTCACACTATGTTACATGTACGAATGGAGTAGGACCTCTTGGTATGGTTGCACAATGTGCATGTCTTGCCTGGTCGGCATAAGATGGAGAATGGTTACATCAGGTGAGGTCGGTTAGGATCTAGCAGTTCCACCAAACTTAATCACGTTTGTAAAGTCACCACTAAGGGTCACAGAAGTTCACTATGCTAGGAAAGAGGAAAGCAGGACCATTTACTTTTCTGACACTCACACCTTAAATATGGAGGGCAGACGCTGGCAAGATATATTGCTTTCTGTCCAAATACAGAATCAGGATTCGAAGATAGGCCCGCTAACCAGGATGAGGGCCAGGACCACAAGCCCCAGTGCAGCTCGCAGCAACCGCCGCCCACACCAGTTCTCCTGCACCAGGAGGAGCATACATAGGCTTCTTTGGGCTCCCGCAAGCTGAGTGTGTGTCCTGCCCTCTCTTGTCTGCTCTAAGAGCCTGCATAACCTGCTGCTGGGCCACGATATCCAGTTGATTTAAGTTTATAAGACCTATTGTGAGGTAGTATATACTCACTATATTTTCGTGACTACCTATTCTCTTATTGTAAGCGTATAAGGCCTGCAATCATGGGTGAAAGGAAAATGACTGTTAAGGCAACAGGGGGTGATACCGTAACCACCATAGACTTGTTTTTAATTTGGGCAGCTAAGGTCATTTCAAAGGAGATTGCCCTGACTGAGAGGAGGCTCTCTCTGGAAACCAGGAAAATCACACAGGATTTGATTTCAACGGACAATCATGAGGCTGAAGGGGTAACATCTTGTTTGGTTTCACCGCCTGTAGCAATATCATCTACTGAGGTCCCTAATGCTAAGGATGGACAGTGGCAGAAGATGACACAGTTATGGATGGACCCCCAATTAAAAGGAAGAGGACTGGAGGGAAAAGAGCTCCTCGGACTCTACCGCAGAATAAGGCATCCACTTCAGCTATTTTTGATTCTGAACAACAATCAGACATTCTTTTCCCCAGACTAGAATCTTTGTTTAACATGCTGATAGCCCCCATTCTGCTGTGGTAAAGCTTAATTCCTTCTCCTTTCCAGCACCTGGGACTCACCCCCCTGGCATGGAGCCAGCGGGTGAGGAGACCAGTCATGCAGCTGGGCTCTTACCTATGGGCTTGACCAGAATAGGGGTGCCCCCTGTTGAGATTAGTAGTTTAAAACAGGTGACTCAAATTATTATGCCACTGATGCGGGGGAGAGTACAAGGATCCGGGATTACTCATGCCATCAACAATTTGGACACCACGTTCAGTTGATTGATATGCAAGGGGCACCATCATTAAAGGGCAGTACAACCTACACATCTACCACGAATAGCTCCTCAATGTCTCAATTAGGAACCCTGAGCTCCTTAGAGCTACCACCAGAATCAGCACCGCTAGTCGCAATCCTACTGGGAGTACTACCAACTACACAGAGATCTAAAGAA
Organism: Triturus cristatus; assembly: GCF_964204655.1. Taxonomy (NCBI): domain Eukaryota; kingdom Metazoa; phylum Chordata; class Amphibia; order Caudata; family Salamandridae; genus Triturus; species Triturus cristatus. Next base: position 1,580,431,565 of record NC_140590.1, read on the forward strand.
TCCAAAGTGGATCTCATGCACAAGATCACTCATTTGTGTGACACTAGTGTAGTAAACGGGCATCATCTGTCTCCCCATATCATTATGGCCAGAAGATTGGGTTGGGTGGGTCATAGGGTAAAGAAAAATGTTGAGGGGACTGTGTTGTCGTTAACGTAAGACATTCTACCCATACGAAAACGCATGTAGAATGCCACTTTGTGCGGAGCTCCAAAACATCAATCAAGGTTGTCCCCCTTCAGCATTTCTATCCCACTAACATTTTCTTTTCTGGCCACCACAGACAGCTGGTTTTTAGACCAGCAAGGTCTGCCCAGGATGATATTGGTATGTTTGCACTTCCCCTAGCTAATAGATGAGATGCCTTGCTAAGCCTAGATGGGTTAGATGGCAATGATTCACTAATATCCATTTGGGATGAGTTGCAAGGCATAAGGCCTGCGGATCAGGTGGGCAATGTACCCATCCTACCCCCAAGCCAGCTCCTATTATCCCAGGTCACTCTTGTTTGAAGATTCTGTCTTGGAACATAGCAGGACTAAGGTCCAAAAGAGATGATGTGCTCTGGCAGAGGTCCCTCCTATGTTGTCATCTAATTGCTTTACAGGAAACATGGGACACAACTGAGAGTTTTTTTCTGGATGCTTTAACCTCGTTTTTTTAATCCGCATCTCCATCAACAGTGGGCAGAGCAAAGGGAGGTCTTCTTCTTCTGATTTCACTTAAATTAACCTGCAAATCTAAAATGGTAGATGGTCACTCGTCCCACTTGTTAGCAGTTGAGCTGCTATTTAAGAACCATCCCACGCTGTTGGTTGTAAACTTTTATAATTGTTTTATCAGAAATTGTGACACCGAACGCTTAGCGGCCTTAGAGGGGTTTCTAGAACAATACAGTGAGAGGAAATATTCTTATTACAAGGTTATAATTCTAGGTGATTTCAATACTCATCAATGTCATTTTGAATGTGCTCCTGTATAGGGGCATGTTGATTTTTTACCACTGGCAGCCCATTTTGAGCACTCGGAATTAGGCCACCTCATGGAATAGCTCCCTGTGGTTAACAATCTATCCTGCCTAGAACAAACAGGAATGAATGTTCCTGTTCCAACCTACACAGGCAGGAGTTTTTCCACTACCATTGATTTCATAATGCTCGCCGAACCTTTAGCCCCTGCAGTCCACAAGCTGAGTGTCTCTTGCAGCATTTATAGCGACCACAATCCTCTATTGCTTGAATTGATTTGCATCTTTGACCCACATGACGGGGAGGGTAGGAGCATTCCTAATTCTGCCATCAGCACAAAATATCAAGCACGTAGGCTGAAGTGGGAGAAGGGGATACTGGAGACCTTCTTTGATAATCTCTATGCAGTGTGTGCCGTTGAGATTTCACTCTGTTTAGATATGAGAACACAGGACAGTATTGTTCAAGTGGTTTTTGATAAAATAACCAAACAGATAGCTAATAGTCTAACCATTAAGACAAGGTCCAAAGGAGTTTAGAAGAAAATGTGGTTTGATGGTACCTGTTACATTTAATGTTGGCATTAAAACATATTCCGAGGGATGTGGCTGGGGTTAGGTCTTCTAGGAGGGCCTACAAACTTGCAATCCAACAAAGGAAGAAGTCCATCAGCGAACAGGCTTGAGAGGCCCTCGGTCAGGCAAGCTTACTGTCAGATAGCACAAAGTTCAGGAAAGTGGTTAACAGACCTTTTTTCTCTGATTCAGAAAATTCCAGAACAGATTGTACCATAGCTGCCCAAAGATGGATACACCTCTTTGAAGGGATGTACAATGGCAATGATCTGGGTTGGTCTGATGTCCGATGGGACCTCGGTGCAGCTAGTGTGCCATTGCACTTCAATACAGACGAGGTACACAAAGCTATCCTGGCCACAGCCGGTGTGAAAGTGTCAGGTCTGGATAGGGTTCCTTCGGACCTGTACAAAGCTGACCCACTGGCTTGGGCCAGGATATTGACATGGGTTTTCAATGTGGCTTGTCTGTGTGGTTTTCTCTCTTCCTGGGCAAAAGCCATTATTTTACCTATTTTTAAAATGGGTCCGAGGGACGACCCTGCATATTACCGACCTATTTCTCTTTTAGATTCGGCTGCTAAAATCATGAGGAAAGTGATTTTGGACCGTCTAACCTTGTGGTTAGATAATTTTAATGTCATTTCTGACCTAAAGTATGGTTTTAGGCAAGGCAAAGGGACGCTTGACCAATGTATCAACCTACACTTGGATGTGGGGTAATACACAATAGCGAAGAAGGGATCCTTGCATATGGCATTTACGGACCTAACATTGGTGTTTGACCATGTTAACAGATCCAAACTATGGGTGATTCTTTTGGATCTGGGTTTGCATGCAGACTTGGTGGCTTTTCTACATTCCGCCCATAATAATACCACTGCTGCGAGGAGATATAACAAGGATGGCTGTGTGTCAGCTTCCTGGGAAGTCAAGAGACGGTCCGGCAGGGGTGTATTTTGGCCCCCTTGCTGTTTACGCTTTATATTAACAAGTTAGGAGACCTTCTCTGGGCTACCAGCAAAGACGCCCATTGGGCTAAGTTGCGCGTTACAAATCAATTTTCATTTCATTTCATTTCACATCCCGAGGGCTGTCTCTAAACGTATTCCTGCACTTTTATATGCAGATGGCGTTGTGCAGTTTGCCAGGACTGCTATAGTTCTCCAAAAACTCTTAAATGCTTTTATAGATTTTATGGATTCAATTGATCTTACAACTAATACCATGAGGATTGGTACCCAGAAGTTTAGCTAGGACTAAGGTCGTAACCACCATTTTTTGAAGGTCCAAGGGGATAAAAGGACAGAGCTTTCTAATTATTCTTAAAGTTGAGAATACTGATGAGGTAAGAGCACTGACCTGATCGTCAAAATTAAGTTTATCATCAAAAAAGGATTCCTGAGTTCTTCACTTTCCACACTGGTGTCGGTAGAATACCAATATCCTGCTGCCACCAGCAGGAGCTGTCTTACGGTATGTTAAGGAAATAGCCATATCTGGCAGGTAGTCGTCTAGGAGCCTTTCTTCAAAAGGCGATGAGGCTGGGAGATGAGAGCCTTTAGGAATGGCCTTGGAAAGTGCGCTACGTGCTTATAGGTAACGGAATGTTTCCCCCTCATGGAGTTGGTATTTGGCCTGTAGCTCAGCAAATGGAACCACTGTGCCCTTCGCCCACATGTCTCCAACTTCCGAGAGACCAATCAGGTCCCATTTATCAAAACAGGGCTGATTTGACAACATCCCTAACTGACAGTATTCTAACAATGGAGTAACTCGTGTGATTTTACCCTTCCAACCCAGTGCGGTTGTGGCTGCATGCCAGATTGAAATTATGGTGGAGGTGGGTGGGTACAAAGGTACATGTTTGGGCCTGCCGTATAGTGCCCTCATATAATTACCCACTGCCATATTAAAGCGGTCCTATCTGTATCCTGGGTCTGCAATAGGACGATGGGCCCAGTGATTGAGGACCACCAGTTGAGAGGCCCAGTAATACATTCTAAGTGCAGGAAGTGCAATACCGCCGTCATACCAACTACGTTGGAGAATGTCCAACGCAATCCGGCGAGTGCCGCCATTCCATAACAGGGAGCGGACCTCAGAATCAATAGGTGAAAAATATTGTGGCGAGATTGAATAGGGTGTATTTTGCAGGGCATACAGGAAACGGTGGAGTGCCATCATTTTAAAAAGGGCAGCCCTTCCGCGTAAGGTGAGGGATAGCCCCCTCCAATGCTGCACATCCGCACGGAGGCGATATCAGGTTGAAGAATCTTGTCTGTAAAATATTTAGTTTTTTCTTCTAATAAGTTTTTATCTTCAGCTATAGACTGTTTATAAACCTCTCTATCTTGGGGATCATATTTAGATCTCCAAACTTGCTCAAATTTCCTACACAACTGTTTCCGGGTTCTTAAATGCTCAGAACGCCATGGGTCTGAATGTTTTTTTCTGGCGATTAGTAAATACTTTTTCAGGTGCAAGAATGTCAGTTGCTGTATTAAACCAGACCAAATACTTTTGTATAGTTGTGCCCAGATCTTACATGGGACTGAGATTAGATTCAGGTAAGGTTTCTAATAATTCATATTACAAAAGAGGAGCCCTATGCCCACCTATGCCATCAATAAAAAGTAGGCAATTTAGATTTTATAATTGGTTTCCCCTGGTTGTGGAGACCTTTATACACTGCCGTATTGTGGGCATGGGTCTAGATAGAAAGGGCCCGAAGGAATATGCCATTACCATCCTTACCTTTGCAGGATGTATAATATGAGGTAATATGGATGGCATTGAGATAGCATGTATGCACTAGATGGGCACAATATAGTTCCAATTTTGAGTACTGGTTTAAACACATTATTACAACAACAGTGTAATCCAGTTGTGTAGCACTGTTTTTGTTTTACTATAGTGCGGTTCTGCAGGATCATTTTTCATACAAGTGTTCTAAAAATTCTAGCCCTGTGAGCTTTAACAATGACATTACAATGATAGCCATCAAGGATGTCTAGTGACTTCAAGGCAGAAGTTATTGTATTTGGTAGCTATTACCATGCATTGACTTTCAACACATACTCGCACCATTCTAAGATGGCGGCCTGAAACAGAAAGAAAATTAAATGTTCTGTATGGGCCTGTGCCAGCACGATCCTCTTCCGGGACGCGGGCAGCTGGTGGTTTATTAGCGGGGACAGTTGTTGAGACTAATGTTTACAGAGTAGATGTGGACGCCGGGCCCAGTGGTGAGTTTGACATGTGATAGAGTGTCACATGTTCTGAGATTTGTAGGGGTGCACCATATTCACTGTTAGTCAGCACCCGCATATTAATCAACATAGAGTTAAGATTTGCCATAGAAATGTGATGCTATAATTGTTTAATGTAGAATCATTGTAAATCGTATTAACGTTTATGAGATTTAATGTTGTAGGTTATTGTGAATGTATTTAGCATAATGCAGATGATTAGTTCTGAAGCAATGTAACAGCCTAATGTGTTTCATGTTAACAGTAGAAGAGTAGTTGCCTATTCATAAGATCATAATGTTGAATTAATGCTTAGAATGTGAGTTAGTGGAGTGTCTAGTATTGTAAGGCCTAACTGTATATGCATTTGATGTGAAGGCCTATCCATATTATTAGTTAAGGTTGTAGGCCGAAAATGATTTTCACGGTGTAGACTTTGGGTTGCAACTTGCAGGATGATGGAAAATCACTGAGCAGAGAAAGGTTTTCGTTCTCATGCTTCTGTTGCAGGTGCAAGGACATTTAGCTCGTTAGTTAGAATAAGTCTTTGTTGTAGGAGTTGAGATACGAGGAGTAGACTGGAAGGGAGTGAATTGGAATGTGAAATCGCAACTCCTAATTCGGATGGTGTCTGGGACCCAAGGTCAAGCCAACGGACGGAAGAAGATGGAAGCTTGAATGGAAATTTACAGAAGGAAGACCAAGCTGAAGGAGTGTGCCGAAGGGCGTGTTTGGGGGATTTTTGGGGTTTGTATTAGGGACAGTGCCCCGAGGGTGGAGCAGACGAGACTTATGCTGGACGCTAGAAGGAGCATCTTAGATCGAGCTCTCACTAAGTGAATACTTCTTAGGAAGTTCACTTCTGACACCTTTATATGCTTTTCTCGGTTGGAAGGGAACGCTAAGTAGGGATGCCACTTTAGCATAGAGTAGGGACAGAAATGTTTAGTTAATGAATCCAAAGCTCGATGTCACGATAGCGATTCTTTACCTGATGCTTTTAGAAGCTGTAATTCTCTTTATTTTTAGTCGAATGCGAATTCTTCGTAGGTTAACGTTTTTGTTAGTGCCCATCTATCTTTTGTGCCTTGTATTAAGGTGCCTATATATTCAACTGCTTTTGTTAGTAATAAAAGGTCAAAACCTTAGATTCGGAGTCCTCCATTCATGTACGATGTCTAATCGGGGGACATATGATTTGATAATTGTGTTTTCTCCCTCTACGCTATTAGGCAGGTAAAAAGATCCTGGCGACCAGAGAGGGTTCTTGTAGATAATTGGATAGGCAAGAATCCGGCCCCGTCACATGCAATGGTCTAGACCAGTGGGTGGGATATCCAGATTGAACCTGCAATTTTAACAAATTCGGGTGGCTTGATAATTGGTCTTTTTTAACCGTGAGAGGGAAACGTTATGGCAGTTTTTGCTTGGTCTGTTAAGGGCTCCAGAACGTGTTTTCTATTCATGAGGGTTCTTGAAATAAGAAAACGGATTTGAAGAATGAGCTGATTTAAAAACAGAGGGGGCGACGTTGTTGCATGTTAATAGTTGTGATAATATGGACATATCTATTCGCATCCTTTTTTAAGGGTGTGTTGTGGTTCTGTGTGACTCTTTTACGGTGGCTTGATGGTAGGATTCCACCTGGCAGCTACCTGGTAAATATGACTTACATAAAGTACTATAAAATGTTATCTTTGTTGGTTGAACATAATGTGGTATAAATATTGTCTATGTCTTTGCCTTTTCTTCTTTTTATCTCCTGTTTTAATAAAAATAAATCTACAGGTCCAGTGTAACCTTGAGCTGGAAGTGGGTCCCCGTGCCCTGATGTATTGCCACAAAGCTATTGGCAATGAAACATGTCAAGCGTTCAGGTTAAAATGGTCTAAACATGACACTGTTGTTTTAAATTAGTACAGACACGATCAAAATTAAAGGTAGGTCTGATGTGTTTCTGTAACTCGATTTTAACCTTGCAAGAGTGCATATGTATCCTCCTTTGTACAACGGGCCTCCATGGTTTTTAGTTTTTGATTTGATATTACTTTATTTTGATACACATTTCTCAAACTACACAGAATTGGGAGTTTGGTCACCTCACTTTTAGTCAGGAAAGTGCTGATCATGACACAGTGAGCTAACGTGTGAGTACGTACCAGTAGCTCCTCGGTGTTGCTTACGTGAGGCACTTCCTTGACTAATCTCACTTTTTTAGACATATATAGTTATCAAAGTACTGTGGGCTTCCGGCCTGTTTTGTTTGATTTTATCTATTAAATGACACATATGTGTGGTGTATGACTTGATAGCTAACCATGTCCCACCGAGAAGGAAATAGTGCGACTTTCTCTTACAGATTGGACTTTTATGTGTAATGTGTGACCTGGCCTTTGTATATTGACAAGGCTTCTACTACAACTGAGATAAGATATGAAGAGCTGATCTACTGATATGCCCTACTCTTTTTGGCTTGAGGATTTAAAACCATCTTGGGTTGAGGTTGTGGTAAATTGATGGAAAACATCACCACTTTATGGTCAGGCCACACCAGAGGTAAGACATATATTATCTTCAGTTAATGGTTACTAGGGAAGATACCATCCAGTGTATGTCCTGCAGAATGTGTGGCAGATTTAACTATTTTGATGCAACACTAAACTCCTCATTGTATCAGTCAAAAAAATAGTGTCTTTGTCCTCTGTGTTCTCTAAATGGAAATTAAAGTCTGAAAAATACGCCAGTTAAATACTAGGTTCTATCAGTGAACTTAGGTTTGGTACAAAGGATGCTCTGGGTCCTGGGGGGTGGTAAAGTAGTATTCCTCAAAATGAATAATGTTTAGTTTGTTTTATTTGGAAGGAGACATTTTCACAAATTGGACTATTTACACCTAAAAAATAGTGTGTAACAAGATGATCACTAGTGACAAAGGCCAGCCCTCCCCTCTTTTAGTTTGCCTATCTGCTATAGCCGGCGTGTAACCTGCTGGTATTGCTTGAACCTAGTCTGGGGCAGAAGTCTTGTCTGCCCATGTTTCAGTTACAAAAAAGTATATCCGCCTCCACTCAATTTTGTGTTTAATTGAGACGCTTGCTTTCAATAATGAGCATTTGAAGGCATCATATGGGGTAAGATGAGGGGGCTAAATCAACATTTTTACATTGTGTGTCTCGAGTTACTTCATATGCCAACTAAAATGAAGATAAGGCCAAGGATGTGGCCCAGAGGGTCCCAGAATACAGAAAGAGACCACTACAAAGAAAGAATACATACCAATGAATATAAGTCGGACAATTAACAGAGATTGAGAGCTGAAAGCCCATGGACAAAAGATTACATAGTCGTACACCTCCCAGCCCACAGTCGGGGGAGACATACCTTAATTCACCCTCATCAATGCCTATCTTTGTGAGGGCCAGTAGGTACTCAAACAAAGGGTCACAATACAATGTCAGTCTAAATCAGACGAGCACTAAAAGGAGGAAAATCTTTCTGAGATAGGAATTATATTCCATACGAGACCAAAAGTGGAAGGCTGTCACCAGGTCAGCAGCACTGTTCAGCCAGTCAGAACATGTTCCTCGGGGTCGGGGGGCAATGGAGGGTGCACAAGCAAGATGGCCGCACTTGCGTGAGGCTCTTGATGCTCAGGGAACATAATCATCAATATCCTCCTCATATGCCAGGAATCCGACACCAAAACGCACCATAACACTGTCGGATGACTGCCGCTATGATTTGTGGCCCATGAAACCAGCAAAAACAGCCCAGACACCTCGGAAGACCCACCCGTGCTCGGCCCTGGTGACTTACTAAGATGGCGGATGCGCTCACTATCTAACGACCACTGCCGCTGAGGTGGCGTCTGAAAGCAGTGCCTTGTGTAGAAGATAACCGGACCAGTGCGGATCGGTGGACCTGAGTGGAGAGAAAGGCGCACACGCTCCAGTCCCAGTGGTGAGGTGCAGCGCTCATGGCACTGGAGCGAGGCATCACAGCAACCCGAGCAGACGCTTGCATTACCGACTCCAATCCTGACTTGCAGCGTCTGACGGGGGCTCGCAGCGCGAGACTACCACTGGTGGCACCAGCAGCCTGCACCTCCACCTGCCATCAACACTGAAGCCACTGCATGCGTGGCGTCACAAGTGCGGTAAGAGGAAGCCGCTGCGCGAAGGAGAGCTGAATCGGGAGACGCGGGAGGGATCACTGCCTCCTCCCTTCCCCCCCGAGGCCAACGACTTAAGCCAAGTCCTCAGGTTGAATGGACTTTTCGTTACTAGCCGATCAGAAACCTGGGTGCTGCGGGCCGCAAGGTGATCTACAATAAGTCGGCCGCCCCTCCCCCAACTCCAGACTCCCGCTGCAGATGCAAGTCAAGCGTGTACAGAGTGGCATGAAATAGACACTGCGGGTATCACAGTGGAAGCACCAGATCTGAAGTGCACACCTTCTCTGGTATTGCTGTGGCGCCTGCTCGAGTGACACTGGGCTACAAGAGACCAACCACCCTAAGCAATTTCACTGCACTACTCATATGGTGCTGCTGCCCTGAATGGGTTCTGCCAAAGACCAACCCCCACTCTAGAAGGCCTAGCAAAAGACGAATTACAGGTGGGGGCAATAGAACAACCAGTATTCCATGCTCCAAAGCCCTGCTCACTCGCAGCCAATGCTAATAGACCCCTTGCAGCACATCCTGAGGAAAATCCGGCGAAAGTGAAACGTGCAATGCGTGCACTGTAACACAGCATAACGGACCTACTCCTCGGCGATTGTACTTGGTATTGGATGCTGTCAACCCCCATGTGGAAGGACCTGAGGCTGACACGTCCTCAAGAACTTAAGACCACACGATCCCTAACCTGACGATGCGAACCAAATAGCCAACGACATCTCGCAGGGCTGGCCGCTAGGCGCCCCTTGCATTTTTGAAAACTAGGCAGAGTTACCTTTGCCACTGTCCCATAACAACGACAGACAGGTACCTATTCTTCCAATACGCGGCCTCCCCCCCAAAATAATTTCAATATAAATAGCTAGATAACTCAACGCACAGAGTTCACCATGGGGAAGGCAGACGTGAAACAAACTAAACTACCATTTGAAGCTCGTAAGTCCTCCAGAGCGCAGGTCAACGCAGAAGAGGACACGACAGATGCACCTCCCACAGGCGCGCCTATCTCGACAGAGGATCTGAAGGAACTTTTCCTCACTATGAAATCTAGCCTAACCTCAATAGAGGCCCAAATGGACTCCACGTGTACACGACTAGATAATGTCACACACCAACTTGATCAACATGAAGAGCGCATTAAAGACATGGAACAGCTCATTTCGGAGTTAGAAACCTCCACTGAAAATAAAGAGAAATTACTAAACATGGAAAAAGTCTGGAAAGTGATACCAGCAGAAAACCAAGGCTTGGAATCCCGGTCACGTAGAAATAACCTTAAAATTCTTTATATACCGGAATCCACAAACACGGGTAAAATGGAGGAGTATGTTAAGTGCCTGCTCACCATGCTATTTGGCAGGGAAGCATTCTCCACGATGCTAATACTGGAAAGGGCGCATCGATCAAGGGCCACCCGACCCCCACTGTGAGAATACTGAATTACCGTGAACGAGATGCTGCTCTGCGACTGGCGTGAGAGAAACAGGTGCTATCGTTCCAGGGCATGAAGATAGACATATACCCGGACTCTACCATTGCAGTCCAGGAAGCTCGTGAAAAGTTTCTGTCAAAAAGAAACTCCAACAGGCGAACATTGCTTACGCCAAATTATTTTCAGCATGCTTAAAAGTCACATTTCAAGGCAAGCAGCACTTTTTTACGAACCGCCAACATATCAACGACTTCTTGAAATCCATACCCAAGAAATCCTCCGGACAAGCATCTCCCTTAAGCCCAACTAACGCTGCTGCTGCTCTATCAGATATAGAATGAAGGAAGCATTAAAAGACACTTGCCAAACATCCGTGGGTACGGTCTCGTGCAAATGCCATGGGACACATAAACTTTCACCCTGGTCCCGCACAGAAGAAGGCACCCCGTAGCTATTTATGACTCTATGTTTGGAATCAGCACGCGGAACTTCCCACAGAAAGACGACGGGCCGTCCGGCCATATGGTACATCTTACTCGTTCCTGAGCACCCTCGTACCTTCGAGGAGGTACTGTGTCACCCTTTTGACTCTACCCAGTAGGAAATCCCTAATATGATCTGGATCTTTGTTGTTACAGGTGTTATCACATGTTCCCCTGTTGGGAACTTAGTTATGGGGATGGTTGGGTGGGACGGGTGGTACTTACACCACAGCAGGTTTGGGCTGCTGATGTGAGTTGGGAGGGAATGAGGATATTCCTGCGCCATTAGAAAACAACACGACCACAGTTCGCCAGTCTAACACAATTCGACCACATGACGTGACCATGACGCCCAATGCACAGATTAACTCACACACTCAAGATGAACCGCCCCGGTGCCCCTAGTTACAATATCCTAACATGGAACGTGCGCGGCCTAGGCAACCCCCGCAACCGCAGGCATATTCTAGCATACTTAAATAGGCATAACACACAATGTGCTATGCTACAAGAGACACACCTTGGCCCCGCTGCCCCAATCACGTTTGCAGCCCGTTGGGTGACACATTGCTGCTTCTCCTTGTATTCCACATATGCACGAGGCACTACAATACTAATCAAGCACAGTCTCCCCTACACAGCCTTGGGATCATACACAGATCTACTAGGGCGTTATTGCATCTTATGGGGACGTCTGGCCTCCCAAGCCATAACATTTGTCTGTTACTACGGCCCCAACACTGATAATCCCGAAATCTTCCATATCCTGTGGGGTGAAAATTCTAGACATTGGCTCTACGCATGTGGTTTGGGGGGAGGACTTAACACTACACTGGATCCAACCATGGATCGATCACATCCGCAACTACACTACTACTCAAATGCCCAACGCCATTTAAAAAACATCACCATGGAGCACAGGTTAATTGATGCCTGGCGTAGTCTTCACCCAAACGATGGAGAAGGCACTTGCTATTCTACAGTGCACTCCTCATGGTCACGTATTGATGGGTGACTCCTATCCAGGGGACTGAAATCATAGCTAAACCAAGCAGTGCACTTGCCTCACACCTATTCAGACCACTCACCTGTACTAATAACTCTTACTCCACCTTGAGATGACTCACCATACAGGTATTGGCGCCTGCCTGCACATGCACTGTTAGACCCCGTCTTTAAGTCTGAACTGGAACAAGAGGTAGAGGAATTCTTCCCACGGAATATAAGTTCAGTGACACAATATTCCATGGTGTGGGATGCATTCAAAGTAACCATCTGCGGAATATGTATAGCCAAGGGAGGGGGGATATTAAAAGACATACGGAACACACTTCACAAACTGGAAAAAGACCTAAAACTCCTAGTAGCCCAAATGCAGGAGGCATCTGACCGCAGAGTTACAGGCGGGAATTAGAGAGATGGTGACTGAATACCAAGAAACTGCGGACAGGGGATGTAAATTCAGGGGGAAATATCACCAGGCCCGACAGTACAGAGAGGGAGAAAGACCAGGGAAGGCGCTCACAGCAATGACCTGACCACCTAGATTCTCGACTACTATCCTCAAGGTAACTGATGGGGACGGACAAATGCAAAGAAACACCTCGGACATCTTAGCCACATTTTACAAATTTTATACCACACTATACACATCGTAGACAATGCAGCATGTCAAATTTGTGCCATACTTTGAAGATACAGCGCTAGGATGGTTGAGAGATGCCCAAAGGGAGTTTCTCCTGGCAGACTTTGAAGATGACGAGATAAGAGCTGCGATCATGCAACTACAGTCTGGTCGAGCCCTGGACCCCGGCGGCCTTACAGCTGAATTTTATAAAGCATTCGGCACCACCCTCATCCCAGTTCTTAGGCACATTTATGAAGATGCAAGAGACACAGGTGTCCTTACCCAAACAATGCGCGAAGCGCTCATCATATCCCTCCTAAAAGCTGGCAAGCCAGCAGATCGCTGCGACTCGTACAATCTGCTCTCCCTCATTAACGTCGATGCCCAAATTCTAGCCAAAATAGTAGCGAATCGCATCAGCCCCCTCATGACTGTCCTGGTACATAATGTCTATACTGAACCTCTTCTAATGCTGGGGTGGGAAGTAGATTTCACTTATAAACACAGTTCTTTGTGGCACACATTTCCATAGAGGGCCTATTAGAAGAACGGGGCGAAGGCTTCCATAAAAAAATAAGACATTGGAAGAAGTAAAGAATCCTATAAAATGCATAGACAATGAGCGGATCATACCTGCCTAAATAAGAGCTCCAAAGCAGGATGCAATGTTCCTAAAAAGGCAGCCACTGAATGTGGACTTCCCAAAATGTCATCCCCCGGGAGTGACAAGAACTCCCTAGAAGGGCATCGTCATCAGGGCAAAGTGGCCAACGGAAGATGTGTGGGGACATCCACCCCGTGGCCTGGGACTGATCTGGAAGGCTCCTGGTCTCTTCTTAAAATTTCTGTGACATTTGATGAACACATTTTTTCCCATCCAAACAGTGTGTTATTGTGATAAGGCTTAATCCCAAGAATGGTACCTAATCATCTGCTTCAATTATAATGTCCCTTCCTATTGGACTCCATTTTGTTTTCCTCCATCTGGCGCCATACTTGAACAACAACAAAACTTTGGGGCCGATTCACAGAACTAATCTGAGACAAAATCCTAAACTTACTACTTCTGGTAGTCACAGAAGGCACTTACGTTTTTTGGTACTCACAGAAATCACATACGACTCCTAACTTTACGTCTGCAGTCGGGCCAGAATCTCCGCACCCGGACAGTACTCTCTGCACCCTGACCGTAATCTCCGGGAAGGACCGTACTCTTTGGCTGGGGCCGCACTCTCCGGCTTGAGCCGTAATCTCCGGCTCGGGCCGGATAAAGTGTAATAAATGGGCTGGACTGCAATTTTTACAAAAAGGAACATTAGGAATGTGTGATAAATGGTAGAGGAGGTCATGAAAAATAGTTTGGGCAGGGAAAAGGGTATGACCAGACACCACATCATAACCCAAAAAAGTTTGCTCCTTTGTATCATGGTACAATTTGCTGTGTGAATACCAGAAGTAGTAAGTTTAGGATTTTGTCTCAGATTAGTTCTGTGAATATGCCCCTTTGTTATGATGCTAATACTTTCATTTTCTCTTTCACTCAAGAGGCAGTGGAATGCTTAGGGAAAAGTTGTCTCTAACCCACAATCGACTTTATACTAACAACATGTATTCCAAATTGATTAATGAATGTAAAATCCATAATGTGTTCTTTCTTTACACTCGCATAAAAACGTCTGTGCCTTGTTTTTAATCATTGTAAATAACCAACAGCCATGTGCCTAAGTTTTTTGAAAATAATAAGCACGGAAATGGTTCTTTGTATGCAAATCTGCGTGAATAATTATAGTTTTGATTCATAAAGAGTCATGCTTGTAATTACATTCTTTCTAAAAGAATATGGCAGACTATTTCGAGAGGGCTGATGTTGGTCTGTGGGATTCATTAGCAGATGTGCCCTTCTCTCCCAGCATCATATAAAGCTATGTAGAACATTAATTAAAATATTACATTCAAAATACCTTGAAAAGGCTTCGTGCTTTAAAAGTAAACAGCTCTCCACACTTTGCACCCCTTAAACAGCGCAGGATTATGACAGGTGCTTTCAGATTTTAATATATCCATTTAACCGGGAATCGATGCAGCCTGGCACTGCTAAAACATCACAGACTTTAGACATAAAGATCCATAAAATATCAATTCCTGTTCTGATATTTTTTTGTCGGTTTTCACAAAAAGGCCGAGTTATTTTTCAAAAGAATAGCCCATGTCACTGAGAGTTAAAGGGTCACATTTTTTTTAAGAGTTGATGCAATGAAAAGTAATAAAGAGACCGCTGCTTCTCACCCTACAGCCACATCTGGATGAAGATCCCTACTCTGGAAGTGGTTTCTTACTGCTCAAATAAAGAGTTGTCAGTGTCGTAAATTGCCACAAGAGATCAAAGTCCAAACAAATCGCAAAAGCAAAACAACGTTAGGATTTATCGGTTTCATATTCATTAAAGAGAAATGTTTCAAATAATAATTTCAAACTGAAAGCTCACTGCTTAACAAATTCGTTGTAGACCTAGGGCCTCATATAGTCACCTTGCTGAGCTGCCCTACGTCAAAGTAAAAGGTCAGGAATGCACCGTATGTATCCAATACGGTGTATTCCTGTCCTTTTCCCCTTCACTGTCGCTGTTTCGGCTGCCTAGCGCCAATGCAGTCACCATGGTGCAAAGATGCCTCTGTTATCTGTAGGATTATTTTTGCGCAGGAAAGGGCATCTTCCTGCACAAAAACAATCCTGGGAGGCTTTTTCCTCTTTATATGTGTGCTGCAGAATGCAAAACACATGGTAAGAGAAGAAAACGAGGAGAAATAAAGTTATTTTTCCTCATTGTGCCTCCCCTGTGGAGGTGTAAGGTTTTGGCACATCCCCAGGTTTCCATGGTTTTGTAAATCTGGAGAAGCCTCAAACCCCAGGGGTGTTGCACCCATGGAATGCCTCCCTAGAGCAGAGTTAGGCAACGCAGTAATTTGCGCTGTCTTGCCTTACTCCATAACTATGAGGCCATTCAAAGCCATGCAAAGTTGCTTTGCTTGACCTCATAAATTTGATTTGTGGTCTACACCGCTGGAGCATCACAAAAAGTGATGATCCGGCGCCACAAGGGGCTCATAAGTATGCCCCCAAGTATGATCTGAGAAACAGTGTAAGTTAAGTGTCTGTCTTGATGTGCTTGCAAACATGTGTGTGTGTGTGCGTACGTGCGTGTGTGTGCGCAAGTGCATGCATGTGTGTGTTTGACACCAGGCACCATGTTACCCCAAGTTTGGGTTCGCCAAACATATAGAGCTGTCTGAGTGCTCTACCCTGAATCCTTTCTCCGCCCTCCCTTGGAAGGATCGTTGCTGCAGGCATGGCTATATTCATGAACACACTTCTCTCTCTCCTAATTATTACACTGCCTGAGTCTGGTTCTAGATGCAGCGATCCCTCTGCCCAAAAAGTAGCACTTGAAGTAAATTAAAGATTGCACCCTCAGCTTTTTGGTTGGCTTAAAAACAGCCACACGCATGGACTACTGCCTCTTTGACCTGTTTTGGACAAATACCCCATGAACCCTAGAGTTACAGATTTCTCTTTGGATCATCTATTCCTACGTGGTCTGGTGCCGAGCAAAGGAAATGAACAAAATATGTACTTTTACAAGAGGATCTGCTTCCGAAAACAGGTGATTCACCGACTTTATGTATATATATATATATACATATGTATATATATGTATTGACTACTGGCGGTCACCAGTAGGTAGTTATAGTTAGGACCATGTTTCCATAGCCATGACTTTGTCGTCGAGCGACCAATTTTCATGACATTAAAAAAAAAAGTGGCAAGGTAAGTTTTTTAGGCCCTGGAAAGTGTGGGGCTGGTCTGCGCAGTGAGGGCCGAGAAATAGGGGCACGAAATAGGGGGGCATTTGTAATGTTAATTCCCATAGGAACCTTTAGCCACATCTACAACCCGAACCGCTGACCAGACTTACACCAAATTTGGCAGGAAGGCAGATGTTGGTTCAAGGAAGCGCCTTTTGCTTATTTGGTGTAAATCCATTCAGTAGTTGTGGAGACATTTAAGAAGAAAATTATAGTAATATTTTGGGACGCGTAGACTTTGCGAAAAAAGATGTGCTTGTGCAGGGAAATGCACAGCTCTGATTGGCTGCCAACACTTCAACTAGGAAGTGTTAGCAGCCATCTTGGGACTCGGCTTCACTGAGTCAAAAGAAAAAAAAGTGAAAATAAAGCAAAGAGGGAAGGGTAGGAATACCCCGACCCCCAAACCAT
The DNA here is from genome assembly GCF_964204655.1 of Triturus cristatus. Taxonomy (NCBI): domain Eukaryota; kingdom Metazoa; phylum Chordata; class Amphibia; order Caudata; family Salamandridae; genus Triturus; species Triturus cristatus. The sequence continues at coordinate 1,580,448,353 of NC_140590.1, forward strand.
GGTCTTGGGGTCCCCCTGGGACCTCCCCCCCACTGCATAAATGCATTTTCTTTTTAAATGTTATGGCAAAATCGTGCTATTTGCGGAAAAACTAAATAAAAATCAAGCTCGGACTCCCGTACTTGCTTTTAAATAACCTCTGGGTGGGGCAGGTCCCAGGGGCATATCATAAATAGGAGGGGGGCGCATGGTTTATCAAAGCCCTGGGGACCGCCACCTTCCTGCAGCACTTTTTATTATTATTATTATAATTATTATTATGTATGTGGGCAGGTCCACTGGGGATCGCCGCCACCTCCCAGGGCAAATGTATTAATGTGGGGGCCCACTAGGCCTCCCGTAGCCCCAGGGACCACCACCTCCCCGGGGCTAAATGTAAGATGAATGCAGAGGCTCCACCCCCCCACGCAGCCAGGGGACTGCCACCTTCCTAGGGCTAAATATGAAATTAATGCAGGGGGCACACGACCCCCCACAGCCCCAGGGACCACCACCTCCCCGGGCTGTGTCCTGCAATGGAGGGGGCTGCGCGGTCCTGCACCTGGAGCCATAGATGGCCCTGGAGAATGCTGTTTGCTATGGCTTGGCGGGACTTTTACCGCTCGGCCAAGCCATAGCATATTGTGCTCCGCTTTGAGCTTACTTCCAGTATGTCCCACGGAGCAGGATTGCTGAGATGCTGTTGGAGGCCATGCCCCCTTTCTCCACCACTCTGCAAACGTGACTCATGGTTCACTGCTGTTTAGGGGATGAAGTCTCCTTGGATGCTGAAGGTCCTTGGGGGCCATGTACCCCTTCTGTTACCTCCAATAAGTCCCAGACATAGGGATTGCTGAGAGTTGGTTGGCGGCTCTGCCCCCTTTCTGCACCACTCTGCAACCACAACTACTACTTAAAAAACCATAGAAATTCACTTAACAACGTTACAAGGATGTTCTTGTTAGGAATTAGCATTTAAAGAAACCTCAGAAATTCGCCGAAAAAAACAAAGGTTACAGAAACAGTTTAGTTAGGAAATGGAATTTAAAAAAAACCTTAGAAATTCACTTGAAAAATCAATGGTTACAGGGACATTATAGTTTGACTCAGATTTCACTCGTACAAAACCAGTACAATTCAGTAGTTATAGTTAGCTGAGCTAACTATAACTCGCACCCTCGCAATGCAAGCTTATGACCTATCATAGTACATCACTCATTGCATGGTCAGTGATATCACTGATGACAACTCAAATGACATCACTGATGTCATTCTCAAAGCCTTGGGGAGGGGGTCAGCATGCCCCCTGGATAGAACCTCTTTGAGACTCCGGACACCATCACAAAGGAAATCTAATGTGCGACACCCAATGGGAGCAGAAAGCTGCTCCCACCGGGTAGGAACCCATACGCTTCTCAACATCTACTTAGAAGTCCTTTTGATAAGATCTTGTGAAAAAATCTTTTCCTTGATTATTTTATTTATACATATTTTTCTAGTTGTTATTGTTATTTCTTTTTGGGGGGGGGGGGTGTCTTCCTGGTCCCTTAGTTGACTGGCCTTCTAGGCCACATTGTTCTTGGAGACTCTATTTTTCAGGTAAGACCCCAATTCTGGTTCTCTCCCTTTACATACAAAGGACCTGATCGATAATGGCGTCTATTTCTTTAGCTTCATTCAAATATTGTTTTCTTGCCAAGGAATTCTTCCTTTCTAAATAATAACACACCTTACAACAACAAAATTGTTGTCCTGTTGGTAGTTTTTTCAATAAGAGTCAAACCCCGGTGTTTTTAACTAGAGGTACGTCTTTTATTAAACTAAGCACTGCAGTAGCCACAATTTACTTATGGTGACCGATGAACTGACCATCTGAATAGAATCTGCCCCAAAATGGCAACAGCTTACATGTGTCTCACTATGGGGCCGATTCCGATGGCCGGTCGGACATCTGTCCTTAGCCTTACCCTGCGACCGACACGTATCCGGAGCTGGTCCGTCCTGTAGAGTAAGTACGATGCACATAACTGCCAAAAACACGACCGACACGTAGGCTGCCACCCCCACTCACAGGGGACCTGTTGCTCATCACTACTGCCACCCCCACCCATAGAGACTATGTTGCCCATCACCCCTGCCACCCCCACTCACAGGGCTTATGTTGCCCATCACCCCTGCCACCCCCACTCACAGGGGGCCTGTTGCTCATCACTACTGCCACCCCCACCCATAGGGACAATGTTGCCCATCACCCCTGCCACCCCCACTCACAGGGGACCTGTTGCTCATCACTACTGCCACCCTCACCCATAGGGACTATGTTGCCCATCACCCCTGCAACCCCCACTCACAGGGCTTATGTTGCCCATCACCCCTGCCACCCCCACTCACAGGGCTTATGTTGCCCGTCACCCCTGCCACCCCCACCCATAGTGCTTATGTTGACCATTACCCCTGCCACCCACACCCATAGGGGACCTGTTGCCCATCACTACTGCCACCCCATATCTCAGGGGACCTGTTGCCCATCACCCCTGCCACCCACACCCATAGTGCTTATGTTGCCCATCACCCCTGCCACACCCACTCACAGGGCTTATGTTGCCCATCACCCCTGCCACCCACACCCATAGTGCTTATGTTGCCCATCCCCCTGCCACCCCCACTCACAGAGGGACCTGTTGCCCATCACCCCTGCCACCCCCAGCCATAGGATAGGTGATGCGCAACACATCCAGCATACGCAAACATCAGGTATGTCCGCAAAATACATCCCCCATGACATCATGACAACAGTGTGTAGTCTGTGACAAATGCCCACAACAGTGATTATGGGTACGAGCATACAATGTAAGTAACAGCACATGTGTGACCAACACATGAGTGTGACATACACAAGGCAAGCATCACCATAGCACTGTGGCAATGTAAAAAGAACACCCCCTCACTGTGTAGAGCAGAAGTTAAGTGGGGGCTCACAAAATGCAGCAGATGTGGAGCATTGTGGTGATGGGGACCAAACCCCCCTCATCACAGTGACCAAAAGGTAAGTGTCATCATGGTCAAAGCTGCAAATAACAAACAGCATGTATGATCCCTGCTCCCAACATATCAAACACTTCTGGGGCAAACTAGTGGTTGTGTACCATACACACAGAGATGTGGTTAGGCTAACAGTGCTGTGAAAACATAACACTCTCGGCCATGTGCAGACAAGCACCACACATGGGGGCTGACAATGCACACAGCGTACAATGACACAACAGCATAAGTGAGCATCACCAAGCATGCACACATCTCGAAAATAGACACACCAATCAAAACAACATGTGTAGACTGTAGGTGTCAGCTCACAAACTCACATTCCATGCCAGCAATGGCACCCAACAACCAGGATGAATGTATACAATGATGTGAAATGACTCACAGGGACAGCATGCAAAATCACAGAAACAGAATCCAGATCAAGGCCCACAACAGCAATACCAATGCACTGGTGCAGATGCACAAACAGGCAAACTCACACTGCACATCGGACACAACATGTGTGTTTGTGTGTCACAGTATCCCCAGGCAACTACACAACACATGAGGGGGGCTGAACCACAGTGACACAGATGTGGACCATCATTAGGACACCCTCAGTGGGCAATCAGGCGTTGGGAGTTGAGAGGAAGCACAACAGACACATGTGACACAAGCTGGAATGAACACCAACTAGCACAGCAAGAGACTGACACACAAGGGACCAGACAGTGGGGTGACACAAGCATGCATGACACCTCCACTGTGATGACAAAGGCAGATGTCGTACAAACTGGGAAACCCAGACATGTGTCCTGTGCCACAAACGTACATCACACATACACAAACACAAATCACTCAGCATGGCCCCTCATCCATGGACAAACGGGAGCTAGGGGACCATCCATGCAAACATTCACATCAGTCCACCATCAACACCACACACCTGAACTGCAACAATGTGTATCTGTGAAGTCCACATGGACAGGTGACATTGCACATGCACCCATGACAAACACAGGAATGTTGCCAGTAACAAAGGTGCACACACACATCACACAAGGACTGTTTACAACCCTGGGGAATGACAGACACACTGCACAGTATGCTGTACATGGCCATGACCTCAAAGGTCATGTAACATTCAGAATCCCTGCCACAGTCCCAGGACTATGCAGATGCCAAGGAGGAACACAAGGCACCCATGCTGACACCTGCCAGCATCGCTGCCGTGAACCCGACAAGTGGGAGCAGTCACACACACATACAAATGTCTCAATGACTGAAAACTACCACCTAGGGACAACTACATGATATTGCGAACAAACAAGTGCCTTGAGGAACCCTGACTGTGTCCCATCTGTGTCTGACAACATCATCACCACTCAGAACTGACAAATCCCAATGATGATACACCAATTAACAGTAGTGTGTCATGCACCCACACATCTGGTAGCCCATTGGAAAAGTAGTGGGATGAACCCAGTACCACTCAGCAAGCATCAACAACAGGAACATATCAAGGGAACCCTGTCTGTGTATGAACAGGGATGTGGACACACACACATGCACATACAACACACACCATGGGTCCAGTCCATGTCACTGGACAACACACTAACTTGAGGGGACACAACTCCTGTGGGAGCCCAGCTGTGCCAAACATATTCACCACAAGTCCCACTCATGTCTGCAGAACACTTGGTCAGTCAGCCATCAGTTACCACACAATGAAGGCTCTGGTCACAACAGCCTGGGTACGGGAGTCTCCCCTAAGTCAGCTGCACATACCCAAAACATATGTCTAGCAAGTTGCACAGAGGACCCAGTTGCTCCTATTACAATTATGCCCACACCTGTAGGGCCAGTAGTGATGAGCATGAAGTATGTGGAAGTGACAATTTGGACAATGGTAAGCACATCCTATGTGCAGGGGTGCAAGTCACAGATGTGACCATGCCAATGAAATGCTCACAGAGAGATGTACACAAATAGTTTATCCAGACACACCCAGGTAGCTGCAAAGGATGACATGGATACCCACCAGAATAGGATACATATCTCATGGACCACAGGGAGTACCTCACATCAACACATCAGTATGCAACATTGTAAACCAAGCATTACAGGTGCAAGGGCATGTAAAACAACATCAACATGATGTACGGCTAAATCAAGTTCACAGGGACAAAGAAAAAAGCTTTATTCAGCATATGAAAAGTGAAACGTCTGTTCCAACAAAAGGCCAATGGCCAGTCCATGTCCAAATGGCAAGGAGTGAACTAGAGTGACTAATTCAGTATATGAAATGCTAAACGTCTGTGCAACCAAAATGCCAATGGCTAGTCCATGTCAAAATGCCAAGGAGTGAACTAGAGTGACAACTGTCACACCTTGCTTGCCTGCACTGCTACGGACCGGGGTCATCCCCTCGAAGGGGCATACATGGGGGCAGGCCAGGCACCGCAGAGACAGGATCAGGGCGCAGCAGAAGGAGGCAGTGAAGAGGTGGGGGATGCAGGCGAGACACTTGCAACTGCAGTGGAGATGACTGAGGTGGTGGGTGCTGTCACAACTGTGGGGCACAAGTCAGATGGGGTGAGTGCCAGCGCAACTCCAGTGGGCAGGTCAGATGGAGTGGATTGGCTCACCACTGCAGTGCCCAAGTCAGACGGGGTGGTCGTGGACTCCAAAGCAGTGCCTACATCCATGGGAGCGGAATGGGGGACAGGTGAGGTCGGCAGGGCGGGGGGGACACGGTCCCCACATCAGTGGCACCAACTGTCTGACCAGGTGTGGAGGAGCAAGTGCTAGGGGGGGATGGCCTTAGCATTTTGGGGATGGTGTATCTGTGTGTGGGGGAACCCGGGGCAGGGAGTGGCGGGGGAACCTCTGGAGTGTTGCGGCCTGGGGGATGGAGGATGGAGACTTTGCCTTGGAGCTGCATGGTGGCGGGGGGTCTTGCTCTTCTTGCACCGGGGGGACTTGTGGGTGGGCATCTCGGTCTGACTGCGCCTGGGGGAGGGTGTCCGGGTGTGAGGGGCACTCCCTTCTGTGTGTGGGGACTTCCTCTTCCCCTTGTAATCAGGATCTGCTGGGTCGGTGGGGAAGAGGCCAAGGTCACAGAGGAAGAGCTTCTGGGGGTATGGGGTTGCAGGTGAGGCAAGGGAAGGGGGCTGGGAGGGAGAGGTCTCGGAGGACTGTGGAATGGTTGTGGATGACTGTGTGTGTGTCAGCAAACCAGCCCCTGTGAGTGTGGAATCAGTCCCCTGCGCTTGCTTGTGTGCACATCTAGCCCTTGGTTTGGGGGTTTCGGTGCTTGGGACAGGTAGGGAGCTAGGAATCATGGGTGGTGCAGGGGTAGGAGGGGTGTGGGACTGTTGGCGGAGGGACACGGCTGCTGTCAGGGAGGAGGCCACGGACTGGTTGGTCCTCTGTAGTGCAGACATGCCCGAGGAAATGCCCTCCATGAATGACACCAGTTGTGTCAACAGACCTGTGTGTGCATGGAGGACCTTCAGCATCGACGTCTGCCCTACATGGATCTGTCGAAATAAGTCCACAGACTCCTCACTCAGGGCAGCAGGGGACAAAGGGGCAGGGGGTGCGGTGCCTGGCACAAAGGAGACAGGCTCATGAACACGGGAGCCCACAGGGACCTCTGGGATGGGAGCCAATGGGTGGGGGGTGGCGGTGGCAGAGACAGCCTCACTAGCTGGTGTTTGGTGGCTGCTGACACCCGCCTCCACAGGGGAGTCATCCTCAGAGCTGCTGTGGCCTTCAGCTGGGGGTGGATGGTGCTGACAACTCCATTGTGTGGCTCAACTCGCCCTCCGTGCCACTGGGTCCACCTGGCTCCTCTCCTTCTGTCCCTGTAAGGCTCTGTGGCGCTGTCCCCTCCTGTGGCCGTGGATGTATCTGGATAGGAATAGGAAGTAACAGAACAAAATCAGTCACCTGCACCAACTGCCCACACCACAGTGAGTACATCACATCACAGGGCAAGCCCTGGCATCATCAGCTGAACACAGCTCAAAGTGCCAACACTGTTTAGGATGAGACAAATATCATTCTCAACATCAACCATGGCACACATATCCATCCTTGACTTTCACACATATGTCCGTTGCATGTTGGATGCTAACACACCAATGTGCCAACATGCACCACCCACACATTAGTTGTACATGCAAGTGAACATGTAGGAGTATGTCACTAGACACACAGCACATCTCTTGCGACTGACTCAGGACAGGTGTCCGGATGAAGGGATGGGCAGAGACTCATTTCACATGCTTGGGATGCATTCCAGCAACACACACTATGATGTACTCATGTCCTGATGGGTAAGGCCACAATGGGGTGCATGGTGCACACTTGAACACAACGCAGGCTCACTCATAGCAAGTTCAATGCCATGGCACTGGGATGCCCTGAAAGTCAGTCAACACTGTCTCCTGTCACAGGGGCAGGGCATCCAGACAACAACAATATGCACTGACTCACAATCCTAGCTCAGGGGTAAATCTGACTCTGCAGATGACCGGCGCACTTGCCCATCCCATGCAAACAACATATCCAGGACCCAGAAGACCCCACATCATGAAAATCATTCATATGAGTCTCAGCAAACACAAATCCATGTACATTAACACATCACAGTCTGCCATGCATATAACCCAGCTGCATGAGGGACACAGTTGCATACACCATTGTGCGCTGTCAGATGATCACACACCTATATGTCACACAGATCTTGTCTCCCACAGTCACATTGCAGATGTCATGCTGACCCTCTGAATCATGGACACCCCAGTTGTACGTAGCAACAAGCCACACCCTAATGACACAGAGGCACACACCTGAGGGCACATGTCACTAAGCACAACCTGCAGTTTCATACACAGGAGTGGGATTACAGAGTGTTTCTGAATGCCCTTGAGGGGGCATGACTGGGTAGGACTAAGTGAAACAGTGTTTTGCCCCAGACAGTAGTCAGGTGGCTAAGCAATTGTGACATACTTGATATACATACTCCTGATGCCCAAAAATTGGAGTCCCCTGCTGCATGGTTTTGTTTTGAATACCCCAGAAACATGTTGCGAGTCAGACCAGCAATTGGTACACATCTCGAGGGCACACACAGTTCACATGTCAGATCTCAGGCATTGTGTAAACAATTGAACCACCCATGAAACACACAACAGAGTCACGGGAACTGATGCTGACTGGTACCTGAAACATAGCTGACTGCAGGGACACAGTGCCCTAGTGACACAAGCAACAGACTGTAGGGGCCACACCTGTGGAACAGATGAGGAGGGTGCATCACACAAATGAGGGACCTGATTTTGGGACTACAAGACCTACGTAATGTGGAAGTGTGACCAGGACAAAAGACTGCTATTTGCATGTCAGACATAGTACACAGATCATGCATGGACTTACCCCCTTCCTGCTGCTGCCTGGCCTTCAGCTGCTTATCCAGGTCCGGGAAGACCACTGCCGGTATCCGGAGCATGTGGGGAGTCAGGGTCCGGTGTCTGCCCCTCTTGCGTGGAGGTGACAGCTTCAGCTGGACTCTAGCTATCCTCCGGGTCCAGCCACGAAAGTCCTGCCACCTCTTCTGGCAGTTGCGGATCCAGCGCTTGTAGACCCCCACAGAACGAACAGCCCGGGCGATGGTCAGCCAGATCTCCTGCTTCTGGTGGGCATCAACCTGTGATGATGACAAAGTGAAAAGTACATTAACACACATGGCCCGGATTTGTGCAGCACACAATTGGATATACATATCATCATCACAAAGGGAAATAAATTACACAGGTAGTGCAACCATGGTGAATGAAAGCTCACATGCATGTCTGACATGTTAACAATGCCTGGATAGTTTAAGCTTGCAATAATGCACTTTAGCAGCAGGAAAACTATTCATTACATGTACCTACAAACTTTGGTGGATGAAAGTAGTCAGTGAGAATGCTTGCCACTGGTGTACACACTGCTAGTACTGCTAGTCAGACAACATGCATAATTAGGAAGGCAGTGGATAGCACACTCACCTGCTCCCCTGGTGTCCCATAGAGCTTTCTGTACTCTGGAAGTAGCCCGTCCAGCAGGGCCAGGTTCTCCTCAGTGAAGGCTGGGGCCCTCTCCAGTGTAGGTGCCATAGCAGGAGCCAGAGGATGGATAGACAGCAGCAGTGGTAGCAGGGATGTGGTCCAGTAACATGTAGTACAGGCAAGTGAGCTCCCTGGGGGCCAGCCAGCCTTTTATCTGTGGTGCAGAGGCAGATTCCGTGCCATGTGTCCCAAGTGATAGGTCCAACACGGTTGCATCCTATGAATCTGGCCAATCCATTCAAAAGTACGACTCGTACACGCCTTCTGCATCGTTCAAATCTTCACCTTCATGGAACACTTAAAATTGCAACATTGTTGTAGGCATCCAACTGAATTTCCTGTGCACAACTCGTACAAGTTTTGAATCCGCATCCGTCTCCATGACAGTCCTGAGCCAATGGGTGCGCCCGGCTCGTTCAACTGACTGTACGACGCGTATTTTGAATATACACATGCACCCGTCTCCATACGATTCAATGGCCAAGGCGTACGCCTGTCTCGGACCATGCCTGTCCGACGCGTATGCGTGATAGTCACCCGCGTCGGACCTCATTGGATTTAATGACAAGGCGTACGCACGGCATGGTCATGACCCGTGCAATGCGTATGTATTGTCACCCGAGTCGGACCTCATTGGATTCAATGACTAGGCGTACGCACGGCTAGGTCATGACCCATGCAATGCGTACGCATTGTCACCCGCGTTGGACCTCATTGGATTCAATGACAAGGCGTACGCACGGCTCGGTCATGACCCGTGCAATGCGTATGCATTGTCACCCGCGTCGGACCTCATTGGATTCAATGACAAGGCATACGCACGGCTCAGTCATGACCCGTGCAATGCGTACGCATTGTCACCCACATCGGACCTCATTAGTGTGACTATTAGACGGATGCAACACACATATACTGACCATGGACACCTGCACACACCTGCCACACTATAGCATTGGCCACACAGTGTCCCATGGCATGTGAGGCTGCATTCCCTGGGTGTTTGAGGGGGCCACAGCTGTTTTTTTGTCTGGCACTTTGTGCAGCCACTCCCAGGCTGTAATCATGTACATGGGGGCAGAGTCCTTTGTGTGTTGTGCACATTAGCACTGTGATGTGCAATTGGACAGTAATGGGCATGAGTAAAGGCCACAGTGTCAGGTTGGATATGTTTAAGACATGTCACAAACACCCTGAGTCCTGGAGGTGATGGCATGTACGTCACTGTGAGACCTGTAGCCCCAATACTGATGTGCACCCACAGTCTGTGTGCATGTTGTGTCTCAGATGTGTCGGATCACATGTTACCAATGGGTGACAGTCTCCACATCCATGTGGTATATGCATCAACCTTGATGGGGTGTGTGTCTAAGAGACGTACATGTAGGGCCGGCAGGAACAACAGTGGCCACTACCTGTGGGACTTACGCTTGCCTTATGGTGTGTATGTGCTATGCCATGCCCATTGCTGTATTGATGTGTCAATACAGGGACCCTGGGGTTCTGCATGGCAAAGATCTGTGATGCCTGGGGGACATGAGTCCTCATTTGTCACTGGGGTGGGTTTTTTGAACATTGCAGCAGCACATAGGTTGGGTGACACAGCCAGATGATTAGCCCATTGCACTACATGGCACTCATGTGGACATGTGGAATTGAGATGTGAGGTGGTGGTCTTGTAGGTGACATATGTGTCCATGCCCAACAGCACACACCTCAGTACATTGTGTAATGTCATGAAGTAGCATGTGATAGTGATTGTGGTCATGGCCACATGGGTGGATGTACTGACAATCTTCCTTTGTGCATCTCTGTACTGCAGGGCACCAGCTGTCCATCGGCCGTTCCCAGACCTTGCAACCATGCAGGAACGCAACAGCATCAGACGGTACCGCTTCACCAGGCCACTGATTGAGGAGTTGGCGGAGCAGTTGGCGCCACATCTGCTACCTGGTCGGACATACCCTACAGCACTGACCCCAGAGGTGAAGGTGATGGCAGCCCTGCACTTCTTTGCTACCGGTAGCTTCCAGTACACTGTGGCTACTACTGGTGGTATGTCACAAATGATGTTTAGTCAGGTGCTATGCGATGTCTTGGAGGGGATGTTGCAATTCCTCGACCTGTATATCAAGTTCCCGAGCCAAGATGAACTCCCTGAAATTAAGGATGCCTTTTATACACTGGGGAGGATGCCAAACGTCATTGGAGCCATTGACGGGACACATGTTGCCCTGATACCACCACAGGCACATGAGCAGGCATACCGGAACAGGAAGCACTACCATTCTATCAATGCTCTGGTGGTCTGTCTTGCTGACATGTTGATCACACGTGTGTGCACGGTTCCCTGGTTCGGCGCACGATGCCTACGTTATGAGGAGTAGTCACATTGCAATGCTGATGTCACAGATGCCAGCTCAGCGTGCCTGGCTTGTCGGTGTGTACTGACTGTTTCTCATTGTGTGTGTTTGTCAGTGTTGTATTCCGCACTCCTACAAAACTCAGATACTTGTTCATTTTTGTGTGTGTAGGTGACTCTGGATACCCCAACATGCCGTGGTTGCTGACACCCCTCAGGAACCCTGTGACACCAGCCGAGCTGCGCTACAATGAGGCACATGGTCGAAGCAGGAGGGTGATTGAGCGGACATTCGGCCTCCTGAAAAGCCGCTTTCGCTGCCTGGACAAGACCGGAGGGGCCCTCCCATATGAGCCTGCAAAGGTGTGCAAAATAATACTGGTCTGCTGCATGCTACACAACATGGAGTTGCGGAAGGAGGTGCCTCTCATCCAGGATGACGATGACCACAACCAACGTCCGGCACCTGTGGAGGATCCCGGCCTGGGCCAAGATGCCAGTGATGATGAAGATGATGGTGACGTCCGCTCCCAGCTCATCAACAACTTCTTCACCCGAATGTGAGTTTCCAGTGTTGTTATGTGAATGTATGGAGGTAGCCTGGAATGTGCTGAGCCAGCTCTGTTGCTGTCTGAGTGTGTCTGTGTGCCACTTGACTGGATGCGTGCTGTGATGTGTCCATTCAGGTGGTGTGTACTCCACAATAGGGTAGTACTGCTAACTAGTGTTTGTGTAGGTGTTTTGCAACATGTTTTGTGCATGTGTATTGCATTTCTCTCCTGTTCGTCTGTGCTTTTGACTGTATCTTGTCTGTCCTTCCCAGGGTCCTTTGCCTGTTGTGTGGTCAACACTGACCCCCAACACCCAGAAGCCAACACCAGTGTGGAAGTTGACAATTCCCATCAACTGGTGTACCACACATCCCTGGACTTCCATTCTCCTACACATTGTGAGGGTGTGTCCACTGTTGCGTAGAATTACCGTGCAACTAGTGTGGAATAAACGTGTTGCTGATGTGTAATGAACCTGTGCTACGCTTTGTTATGTGCGTTGTCTGTCTTCCCACATCTGAGTGACATCTGCTTACCTCACCTGTGGACTTGTTACCACTGACTGTGCTTGGTGTTGTGTCTGTGCATGCCAATGTGTTTCAGGTCAACATCATTGTGTGTGATGAGTAACATGGCCATGGTGAGTATGTTATTTGTTGCCATAGTGGTGTGCCTCCCTCACATGTGTCACATCCCCATGACTCACCTTACGTTGGTCACATTGTTGCAGTATTTGGCATGCACTGTGTTGTGTAGCAGATCGACTTCACCCTGAACATGACAATTTGGAATCACAACAGAAGCAGGTATTGTGTACTGGTGAGTTTATTTACAAACATGTGTGAGCGAAGTGCACAGGATGGTGGGTGCTGTACGGTGGTTTGGGAATCCAAAGTTCACATTGGAGTTGGAAGTGCTGGTAGATGAAATGTCCAGAGTAAAGTCCACAGTCGTCTGCTACATTGGCCCAACATGAACCCTCCATGTAATGTGGGTGAATTGTGTGCGATTGGACAAGGTGAACGGGTTGCGCACAAAGAACATTGTCCAGAACAGGTTTGGAGGCCCTGGGGATGTGCTGGGACATCTGCCTTTCACATGTCCTTCTTCGGACAACCCCTCTTCTTCCGGGGGTGGGGATCCTCATGGTGCAGGGGACTCTCCGCCAGAGTCCTCCTCCCTCCCTGTGGCGCTGGGAGATAGTGTTGCGACAGATGTTGTGGGCACACAGGGGGGTAGGGACAGGTTGGTGTTGATCTGGCGGAGGCATGGTAGTATGTCTCGATGCACCGCAGTAAGGGCATCCCACTTTGCCTCCATGCGGGCATGGTGGCGACCTGCTCCTGTTGCATGTCCTTGAGGATCCCCACTACCTGGCCAAATCCTCCGGTGCTATCCTGGTACGCATATAAGATGCGTGCCAGTTGGGGGTCATCATGCAGTCCAGACCCCTCTGCAAGGCATGCCCTGTGCCTCCCACCCCTCCCAGCACCCTTCTCCACATGGGCAGGACCAGCGGCGGTACACACAGGTGACACTGGGACCCCTTGGGTGGTGTTGCTGGTGGTGTTGGCTGTAGCTTCCGGGGGGTCCGGTGCTGTGGGTGTTGATTGTCCTTGGTCTGTCCGTGTTGGCGGGGGTGCCCTGTCGGTGTCCAGATGCTGGAGGCGTGGGTACAGGGGGGGCAGATGTTGCTGCTGCTGGTGCTGCATGATGGCTCACACTGGAGGGGCCAGGTTGGTCGTCGTCATCCGAAGAGGACAGTGAGAGAGTCAGACCAGAGAGCACAGTGTCCACCAGAGTCTGGGACTGGGTATCCGCGTCATTTGGCGCTGGGTGCCCAGCACGACCTGTGTTTGGAAGAGACACAAAATGTGATTTATGTTTCTACATGCATTGTTGGTTCACAAACATGACATGTTCTACTTTTCAAACAGATGCCTGCCTGTACACTGCTTTTTCCCAACTTGTCACAGACAGAGTTTGATCTTGTTGTTGGCCATTTGCCAGCATGGCCTTGTGCTCCCCACAACAGAGCCCAGTGTCAGACATCTTGTCAGTCTCTTCCCACTCCCTGTGGGGCGAGTATGGTTCAGGTTGATCTTGCAGGGCCATGTGGGTGGGTGTAGGTTGTCTGTGACTGCGAGTCCCATCATACTCTTGGCTACACTCCCCTTCCCAGCATACCCATGCTTCCTCCCTCTTGACTCTGCTTCCCTGTGAGGGGGTATGACATCAATGGCAAGATGGCTGACTGTAAAATCCTGGTGTTTGCTTGGCTACAAGTCCCAAGTGAGCCCCTGTGCTTCACACAGCAGCACCCAGTACGGGGTATCTTTTGCTGATATTTCAATGAGGTGTGTGTCAATGCATTGTACCTGGTGAGTTGTGTGGAGTTTGTGTTGGGGGGGTGTCTCCCCCCATGCTGATTAGTATGGTCAGGGCTGTCAGTCCTCCTTCCCATCATGAAACGTGCTTTCATTGTAGGGCGTGCAAGTTGTCTTTCAGGATGTCAGTCAGTGGTGTCCTGCTTCTGATTTACACACAAGCCCTAGCAGGGCCTTGCTCCCCACAGCAGGAGCCAGTGTCAGCCATCTTGTCAGTCATTTTCCACTCTCTGTGATGTGGGCATGTTTCAGAGGGGTCTTGATGGGCCAATCAGGAGGGGGGGCATTATCTGTGACTACAGGCCCCATCATGCTTTTGTCTATACTCACTTCACCTGCATCCCCACTATTCATTTCTGACAGTCAGCTGCACTGTGAGGTGGTGTGTTTGTGGTGGCAAACTGTCTGGCTGTGTGTATTTGGCTTAGTGCCACTGGCTTGCTCTATTTGTTTGTAGGTTGGTGCATGTTAAGACACAGTCCCCAGTCACTATGAGATGGCAGGTGTTGTGTTTGTGTGACTGGCATACACATCTTGGGTTGATTATCTATTGGTTAGTGTAGCTTTGCTTGGGGTGCATGGTTTCACTGTCCCCTTGCCACACAATCTTGGGTATGTTGTTTGTGTAATCACCAGTCTCTGGAATGTCTGTTAGGCCATGGATGCTCTCTGGTGGTAGGATGTCCCGCACCTTCTCCTCCCAGGTCCTGAAGTAGACTGGTTTGGCAGGAGGGCCACCGCCGGTGCGCTGACTCAGGGCGTGATCCTTCTCAATGAGTTTCTTGACCCTCCTGCGCACATCATACCACCGGTTCTGGATATCATCCTTTGTGCGCAACGTTGGTGCTTGTGCATTCACCTTGTCCACAATCCTCGCCCACATCTTGGTTTTCTGTGAGATGGGGGTCCTTTGAACCAATGTACCAAACAAATGTGGCTCTACTCTGATGATCTCGTCTACCAGCACTTCTAACTCACTATCTGTGAACTTTGGATTCTTCTTTGGAGGCATGGTGATGAGTGGTGGTGGTGGGGGATGTGTGTGTGAGGTTGCAAGTGATGTTGGGTTGGTGTTGGTTTTGCTGAGTGTATGTGTGTGTGCTTTTGTATGAGGTGCTGATGGTGTGTGAGTTGTGTGATGGGTGAGTTGTGAGCGTGTCTGTGGTTGCTGTGTACTGGTGTGTGCTGCTGGCTGTGTCTCATGTTTGCAAGGGATGATGGTAGTGATTGTAGTCCTTTATATAATTGGAGTTGTGGGTGTGTCTTTCTCCAATTAATTTTTTTAGGGTATTTATTGGCTTAGTCATTGCTTGATTGGTCCTTTTTGTGTGTTTTTTCCTTTGTGTTTTGTAGGCATGAAGGAGACGTTCATGTGATGGAAACGGACGCTGCTGTTGTCTCGTGCGGGCTTCTTCGCCTTGTTCACGCTGCCTGTCTTCTGTGTTTGGTACGCGTCGTTCGCGGCGGTCTCTATTGCTTGGGTGCCGGGTTGTCTCTGCTTATCGGTCGTGCGGCTTGGTCTCCGTGCGAGTCGGTCTGGTTTTACACGCATTGCATCATACTGCGCTAATTGTACATCGCAGGTACGGGTCGGTCGGGTTCATTCCGGGTTCGTGTCGGTCGGTGATAATCGCGTCGGTTTTCCGGCCGGATCCTATTTTCCCTCCGGCTCGGTCGTACGGCTTGTATTCCGTACGTGTCGGTTCTAATTCACTCGCGTTGCATCGTACTGCACGGGTCGTACGCCGCTGGTCCGTGTCGGTCGGTATTCAGTCCGGGTCCGTGTCGGTCGGTTAGTTTTCCGGTCGGAATCGGCCCCTATGTAATGTATTGACTTATTTTTTCCCTCATAATGTCAAATTTTCCTTCTAGAAATTTTTCCACATATAGGTTTTATAGGAAACCAACTAAAACCGGTGTTTTAGGAAAGAGATCCTCACAACATGCAAGAAGCATAATGCAGTTACCATTTAAAAATAGTGACCTCTCATCTCTGCAAGCACGCATATAGCCTGCTGACGTAGGCGGGTATTCGCCCTGTACCTGGAAGCCTGTTGATAATACGGCTTGTGCCTCCAAACAGTCATCGTACAGGGACTCAGGAAGCATGGCAAGATTTCCACAGCATCTTCTCTAGAGTCAAGTAAGTTCATGTCGGACCTCTGCCCCCTCAAGCCCGACAACTGAAGTTCTGCCTCACTATTTGGCTAACCATTCTCGGTTTCCCATAAAGTTAAGCAAGGAGCTGCCAAGCCAAGTTTTTCCCTAAAATGCCCTTCTAACTGACCAAATCGTCATAATTCAATTGGACTTTGCAATACATTATTACAATGAGCATGTGTGTAAAACACTTTATTCATCCTTTGCACATCCCTTTGTGGTTCATACGTGTGCCACATACAATGTGTTTTTCTGCACAAACTTTATTATTTAGTGTGCAGACACTACTCTATGGATGCATAATCATTTTTATGTTTGTATTGTCTTTTTTCTTTCCTTAAAGGTCTAGTGGGTACCATTAATATTAATAAAAATAATGGCTTTTGAAAGTCAAATATGAATTTTCCTTTTAGGAACTTTACCTATAGAGTAGATTAGGATATATCTATGGTCCTGATGAAATGCCTAGACCCTTTTGGCAATTATGGGCATGAAACATGTTGACCCTACTGCACATATACACGGATTCATTATTTATGCGTGATTGGTTCAATCATGTTTTTTTATCTTTGCATGGACACTCACCAGGAATAAATACTATGGGAGTGCCTGCAGTTAATTTTAACTTTTTAGTTACACACTCTACCACCTTCTCTCCCAATCACCCAATTAGGGTAGTGACCTGAGCTCAGCCAGGGGGTGAGAAATATCTCAGTCAAAGAGCCCCAGTTTCTGGGAGTCTGCTGGGTATGGCAGTGCCCAACCAGGGAGGAGCTAGCCGAACGGTGAAGCATGCCACCTAGGTTGGTGAGGGTTACTGCATCCTCTATACAATAATTTCCCTAGATCTGTGGATATTGTTGAACCAGATGTCAAATTGACCTCCTGGTGGAGTAGAGGAATGGCACACAATCTATGCTTATAACTAACACCCATTGTCTGTCCCCACCATATGCTAAAAGCAATCAAACTGTTCCACTCCCATTTCACAAAAGACTAATTGACTGCTGTAGAACTGCAAAGTTATGATTCTTATTGGATGTGCCTTAATAAAAAAGAATAAATGAAAAAACAATATGCAAAATCTTTAGCCAATTCTCACTAAACTAGAGATCGCTGTTGGTAGAGTTTATGTTCAGCAAACCAGCTATACAGTGTTAGTACACATTTGTTGCATGCAAAAAAGAATTCAGCATCTGAGATACAGTGAGATCAGTTACTCATTTAAATGTTTGAAATTTAATCTAGGGGTGTGTGAAATTAATGTAATGTGCTTTTACATAATGACGGTAAAAGTTTGACAAAATTACAAATAAATACATGTAATGCAACTCTATTATTTAGCACAATATTATAATGCAAAATGTGCCCTTACATCAATTTTTGAAGAGAAGACCCATTTTAAAAAAGCATGAAAAACACAAGTGCTGCGTCCAACAGCCTCTTACGTCCTAGCTGTTTACGCTGTAAACGAGAGCTTGTAGTAAAATGTGACCAAAAGCAGAGCGTAATTACGCGATGTGGCATAATGACTAGGGGTGGGCGGAATTTGCGGAATTAACCTTCGCAAATTATCGCGAGAATGTTTAAAATTATCGCAAACAAGCAGAAATATCGCGAAGATGCGGAAGTTTTTTTCCGGCACGTTCGCGAGATTTTCTGCATGGTTGCGGGTCGCCAACTTACCCATGTGGTTGCTTGCGGGCGCGGCCATCTTGTTTTGAGTTGTTCTCGCGGTGCATGATCGCGAGAAGAAAGACGTGATCGCGCGACGCATGACGTCACTGCGGGCGCGAACTGTCGCGAGACAGCGCAAATGGCTAAAAACAATACAACATCTCATGGAGAACGCGACCGGATCAAGAAAACTTGTCAGCGAACGCAGGGATTCAGGTAAGGCGATCGCGCGCGCGCGAGAATGTATCATTTTACAGCGCGAGCAAGAAACAAATTATCGCCAAGCTGCGGAAACCGGAATTTTTGACATTTTCGCGCTCTCCGCGGAACGCAAAAATGTCAAATTATCGCAATTTCCGCGAACGGAACGAAATTTTTGCCCAGGCCTAATAATGACATAACTTTGGGAATAGGACATAACAAGCGTAATGTAAAATTACGCAAAATACGCAACCACAATTTACATTTCACCCTTGCCTAGTTTATTCCCACATGTTCATTGTCCTGTATGCAGTTTATGAAACCAAACACCCACTGTTGCAGGGGCTGTCACAAGAATATTGTTCAATTAAAATATTGTCTGACAGAAATATCTTGTCCTAAACACCCCTTACTAAAATATCACCCAATTGCAGTGAATAGAAATGTTTCACCAAATGGGACTATCCCTTTGTAAACAATATTTAGGACACGCAATATTTCTGTCACACTATATTTTTGTTAGCGATATTTTCACATAAAATCCTGCTGCAGACCAAAGCAGGAATGTTACTTCTAAATTCTCTTTTTACCCTTGAAATACGACGTGAGGCATTGCAGTTTAATAGATTCCACTAATTTCAAAGATAATGAGGTTTCCCCAAGATGGGTCGTACAAGTACCTTTATAAGGTTCATTGCCCGTAAGTCGACCTTGGAACGACAGAAACCCACTGCACATCATTTACAGAAATGTAATGAAGGCATTTCGAAAGATTATGGGCATGAACTACATGAGCAAAAAAGCAATCAGCTTGCTGGATTTGTAATTTTCATGAGATTGAAGCTCTTTTTTTGTTTTTATCCTTTGGACTTTGAACTTTTGAACCCAAGCATGTTACGCAATAGTTTTATTGCAAGGATGCACAATAAAAACATATATTGGTGCATGATATTTTACAGTGCGCCTCAATTAAATGAAAATGCATTAAATACATATCTTTCATGTAGATTTCCTCAATATTATAAATTTCAATCTTTCACTGGTAAAGACATAATAAATTGAAAGGCTCACGACTTGTCTCCCTTCAGATCCATTAGGTAAGAGAGTAAAGTTCAAAGAGTCATTTTTCTTTAGTTCTGGCTTGACAGTCAGAGATCTAAAAAATGTACATACAGTGGACTTTAGAAGAGTAAGGCCCTTATTACGACTTTGACAGTCCTCCAGCAGCACAGGCACCATGCCGTCCGCTGGAGGACCGACAAGGCCGTGGTGCGCCCACCCGCCTGATTATGATTGTAATTCATGGTGGGCAGGTGGTGCAGCGGTGGTGTGATGGCGGTGGTCTGTTGGGAGAGACTAACATGCAGACTACTGCCATTAGAGAGCCAACTGATTGTTCCTACACTGTATGGCATGCATGCCACACCATGCAGGAACTGGGGGTGCAAATTCAGGGGGGCACAACATGTGCTCCCCTGAATGCACCCCTAGGCCCAGGAGCAGCCCCTTTAGTTACCTCTCCTCCACCCTTTTCATGGCAGGCTGATCACCATGAACGAGGTGGTGGAAAGCCAACTCATAATATGCTCTGTAGTGGCACAGCAAGCATATTGTTGCTGCTGACTGCTGCGCAACCGCTGTGGGATCCTGGATCCCTGGCGGTCCTAGGACCTCTGTACTCGCTTAGGCAGTCTGACCACTACCACATTGTGGGCCCACCTGCAGTATTGCAAGTGTGGCACTCGGACAGCCACAGGACCGCTGCGTCCTGCAGGGGTACAGGATCCCGTGGCATTTGTGCAGCGGTCAGGAACAACAATATGCTGGTGGTGCTGCTGGGGGACCACCGAGGACATTATGAGTTGGCTTTCCACTGCCACTTTCATGGTTGTGAGCCTGCCATGATAAGGGTGGCAGAGAGGCAACGAAGGTGGCCCTAGCAGGGCCCACTGCTGTTTCTGGGCCTTGTGGTGCATGCAGGGAGGCAAATGTTGTGTCCCCTCAATTTGCACCCCCAGGTCCTGCATGACGTGGCCACACCATGCAGGAACATACAGTCGGGATCCTCAAGGCGTCGGTGTGCATGTTAGGCTCTCCCAGGAGACTAACAGACCACAGCCATCAGATTGCCGCTGCACCACCCACCCATCATGAATTACAATTGTAATCCAGTGGGCGCACCATGGCCTTGGCGGTCCTCCAGCGTACGGCGCAGTGGCATCCTCACTGGAGGACCACCAAAGTCGTATTAAGACTTTTAGACTGAACACTGTGCACTTTCTGGCCACCTTCCTTCCATAGGGTTCTTTTTTCCACAACCTACCCCTTTTTGCCCCGGTAATGATCAATCAGCATAAAGCATGCTACACTAAGGGGCTGATTACGATGTGGGTAGGACCGACACCAACGTGCCATCAGTGTCGGTCCAACTGTCATCCATAACCACGGTACAACCTCCGCATTACGATGTGTTCGGTTGGACCGCATTGCCCCAGGGACTGACCGACAGCTTCCGACGGGCTCATAGAGCCCGTCAGGCGGTCGGTCACTTGGATCGCATTCCCCACAATGTAGGCAGTTCTTTCTCAGGCACAGTCGTTGGGATTACGATCCACCTTTCCACCAGTCATTTCACATCGATTCTTCCGATGTGAAGAGGCTGGCAGAAAGGCTTTTTTGGGGCCCCTAGCAGGGCCCCTGACTCCCGGACCCTGCGCTATGTGCCCTGGGGTGCACCTGTGGGGCCCCCTAAATATCCCTGCATCATGTGGCAGGCACTGCATGTGCAGGGATGTCTACAAACATGCCTTTTGTCATTGGGGCTTCTGCTGCAGCCCTTTAATGAAAAAGGCAAAAGGAACAAATGATGGACGGAATTCTGAACAATGCAAACATTCACCCCAAGTCACAGAGGTCTGGGTTTAATCAATTTTTCTTTTGTTCGCCACCCGAGTTGGGACCCAGCCATATACAAATCAGTCTTGACCCTGTGCCTCATGGGAACAGTCCATCCCGAGCTGCCAAGCCAGGTCCTCCCTTTACCAGAAACAAGCATCCTGGGACTGGTTTCAGGGCATCACCCCTCACCAGCCAGGCTAGCTGTTTCCAGTGGCGCAGTGAGCATGGGGTCCACGTCTGGGCATACCCTTCCCACTTAGGGTGGCAAAAGCAAAAGGAACAATTGATGGATGGAATGCTGGACAATGCAAACATTCACCCCCAGTCACAAAGATCTTGGTTTAATCCATTGTTCTTTTGCCCACAACACCACCCCAGTTAGGACCCAGCCATATGCAAATCAGTCATGGCCCAGCTCTTCATGGGAACAATCAAGCCTGAACTCTCATGCCAGGTCCTCCCTGGACCGGAAACAAGCATTCTGGGACTGGTTTCGGGGCATTGTTGCGGTCCCATTCTCGCAGCAATGGCGGTCAGTCGCTCGTCTGACCACATTGTAATCAGCCCCTTTATGTTTGTTTGTAAATCTTATTAGTTGTTGGGAAAACACTATTTGCAACCTTTTTTAAAATAGGCAAATATTCAATATTGCAGAGCTGCTTTTGTTTACTTGCAATCTCTCCCTACTATAAAGGTCTACTTTTTAACTGCTGTTTACATCCAACGCGCCATAACACAGAAGGCTACTGTGATCATGTAACACGTGAAGTGCATCCAGTCTTATTTTTCTGTATGGATTTTTATGTTTTTTAGGACTATATATCTAATGTTTTTTTAAACAATTTTTAAGGTAATGTTGTTTGTTTGTTATGGACTATGGATTAATTGATGCATGTATTAATGTTATTTTATACTTTTATGAACTAGCTAGACTGAATACAATTATTCTAACTGAAGTATGCAAATGATCTATATTATGTGTTTAGAAGGTAATTCTCTGATTCAAAAACACTGTTACATTAAAAAAAATAGAACCTGTCAAATATCACCCAGAATATACTTAATTCTTTTGACAAGCTGTGTCTTTACTGTATTATTTTCTCGCAGTTGAATCAGCCAGTTTCATTTCAAATTGGTGCTTTTTTCTGTTGTGTGTGCCTTAGTGGCCCTTCTATTATGTTACTTACACATGCCATTATAGTCTCTTTCCTTTGTCATTGGCTGCATGCATTATTGTGATGCTTGTATGCAACACTGTGTTTCTTGTTCTGTGTTCATTAATTCTGTGTGCCATTGCACTCCATTTTCCATTTTATTGGTTATATATGCCATGTTGGTGCTTATTCTATGCAGGTGGGGCTGTCTGTCTGTCGAAATATCATGGACAGAAATATCAGCAACAAAAATATCAAAAACACAAATATTGACTTGATGTACTTTGTATGGAAAATTAAAAATATCAACAAAAACTATAGAAGACCACAATATTTTCAAAAAAGGGTAAGTATATTGAAGTTAACTGTTATACACTGTATTAACTTTAGAAAACATATATCAACTTTAAAAATAATACTAAAAAAATAAACACCAAGGTGCCGATTCCGATCCTGGAAAAATTTTCCCCCTACGAATCGTATCCGGATTTTTTTCCGTACGAATCGTACAAGTAGCGTACAAACTGCCAAGTACGATTCGCATGGGAAAAACTCCATACGAATCACATCCGGAACATTTCCCTACACGTCCTCGGGTCGGAAAATGTGTCCGACACATCCCCGGACGATTCACCGTACGAATCAGAAAAATGAAGTCCGACCGCGCAAGTACGATCACTCCCGTTCTTTCGATTTTACAACTGTATGGAGAAAACACCGTACGGACCGAACTCCTATAGCAACCATGGAGACATGTGCCCGCATACGCGCCGAACACCCCACCCCAGACCCCGTATGTACGCGCAGAACACCCCCCCAGCCCTCGTATGTACGCGCCGCCCCCCCTATCCCCCGCATGTACACGCCAAACGCCCTCCGGCCGCGGATGTACGTGCCGAACCCCCACCAGTGTATGTATGGAGCATACCCACACCCCACCAGTGTATGTACGGAGCGTACCCCCACCCGTATATGTACGGACCGCACCCCCACCCGTGTATGAATGGAGCGTACCCACACCCCACCAGTGTATGTACGGAGCGTCCCCCCACCCGTGTATGTACGGAGCGTACCCCCACCAGTGTATGTACAGACCGTACCCCCACCCGTGTATGAATGGAGCGTACCAACACCCCACCAGTGTATGTACGGACCGTACCCCCACCCGTGTATGCATGGAGCGTACCAACTCCCCACCCGTGCATGTACGGACCGTACCCCCACCCATGTATGAATGGAGCGTACCCACACCCCACCAGTGTATGTATGAAGCGTCCCCCCACCCGTGTATGTACGGAGCGTACCCCCACCAGTGTATGTACGGACCGTACCCCCACCCGTATATGAATGGAGCGTACCAACACCCCACCAGTTTATGTACGGACCGTACCCCCACCCGTGTATGAATGGAGCGTACCCACACCCCACCAGTGTATGTACGGAGCGTATCCCCACCCGTGTATGTACAGAGCGTACCCCCACCCGTGTATGTACGGACCGTACCCCCACCCATGTATGAATGGAGCGTACCAACACCCCACCAGTGTATGTATGGACCGTACCCCCACCCGTGTATGAATGGAGCGTACCAACACCCCACCAGTGTATGTACGGACCGTACCCCCACCCGTGTATGCATGGAGCGTACCAACTCCCCACCCGTGCATGTACGGAGCGTACCCCCACCCGTGTATGAATGGAGTGTACCCACACCCCACCAGTGTATGTACGGAGCATCCCCCCACCCGTGTATGTACAGAGCGTACCCCCACCAGTGTATGTACAGACCGTACCCCCACCCGTGTATGAATGGAGCATACCAACACCCCACCAGTGTATGTACGGACCGTACCCCCACCGGTGTATGCACGGCGCATACCAACTCCCCACCCGTGCATGTACGGATCGTACCCCCACCCGTGTATGAATGGAGCGTACCCACACCCCACCAGTGTATGTACGGAGCGTACCCCCACCCATGTATGTACGGACCGTACCCCCACCCGTGTATGAATGGAGCATACCAACACCCCACCAGTGCATGTACGGAGCGTACACCCAGCCCCCCCTGTATGTAAGGTGCGAAACACCACCACCGATGGACGGTGCGGACCAACACCCTGCCCGTGTCTGTACGCACCCTACCCCAGGCCCCTACACCAGCACCCTCACCCAACATCGCGCATGTACGAGTCGTACTAAGCCATAGCAAAGGATAGCACTGTACAACAACATGGCCCATGTACGCACCGTACAGACGCAAAAAACACTCGTACTGAACCAGGACAAACCAAAAAAACACAAGGGGAGTCAATTCGATGCACTCAACACCACAAAACATGTCCAACAAGCCCAAATACATCCTATACACTGACCTGCTACTGACAAACAGCTAAACAGAGGCCCAAAACACAACCACTCCTTATAACACACCCACCCAAAGTTCAAACACAGCCACACCCACAAATGGACCAATAAAAAGGCCCAACACACACGAACCATGATCCTTTGCAACAGATCCACTACTGCCAGACCACAGAGACAACGCACTGCACCATACTACATACATCAATACACCTTACACTTGCACTCCTTCACACAACCACCATCACAAACACACCCTCATCACATTCACACACACACACCTGCACAACCACACTCACACCCCCACAACCATCCACACCCACACCCCCACAACCATCCACACCCACACCCCACACCATGCCCACTAACAAGAATCCAAAGTTCACAAAGGAGGAGCTGGAGGTCCTTGTCGACGAAATCGTCAGAGTCGAGCCACAGCTCTTTGGAACATTGGTCAGACGGACCAGCATAGCTGAAAAATCAGCCATGTGGGAGAGGATAGTCAATTCTGTGAATGCTGTTGGGTCCACCAGAAGGACCAGGCATGAGTGCCAAGCCAGGGTGTACGATCTGCGGAGGACGGTCCGCCGCAAAATGACGGACGATCACAACCAGGGGAACATCACTGGAGGAGGGCCGCCCCGCAGACCGGTACACTACCATCCCTGGGAGGAGAAGGTGATGGCCACGCTGCCGCCGGTGGGAGTAGACGGAGTAGAAGGAGTCCGAGAGCCTGGTGAGTACACAAACAACTCACCTCACATGGGGGGAACGCCATACACAACCAAAATACCAATCATGCACGCAATCCCCCCAAAGCCAGCACCGTACACAACCACACTCCAAAAACACACACATGCCACTAGCGCCTCCATGCCCCATGCCCCAAGCAAGGCCATGCCAAGTCACAGGCCACACAAAACACCAACACAAGACAGGATGTCCCCGATGCCGGGAGGGTGGGCCTCAAAACTAACATAGAGCAACTCTGAAGCACACAACAATGCCCTCAGCCCATATGGCCTAGGGCACAGCCATACAAACAGTGTGTCCCCACACAGTACTGTGTTGCCTGCAAATGGTGGCCGCGTTGCAGGATGACATGGGTATGAAGGCACAATTTGCACATAACAGCAGATAATGAAGACGCATCACTCTGAAAGAGTGTCAGCACACACCGCCACAGCAGCAGCGCAGACTCAGACACCCCGCCCAATGGGTGCCCGGAGATAAGAAACAAACCCACATGAACAAGCCAATGGCCTTTGAAAGACCTGCAAACTGTGTGCGCCCAGGAAGCTGGGCTGAGGTGACAGAGGGTGACACACAGAGGGAGGGAGAGGGGGATAGAGAGGGACGGAGACAGAGGTGGACACAGGGAGACAGACAGAGGGAGGGAGGAGGGTGACAGAGGGAGGGAGAAAGGGAGACAGAGGGAGACGGACAGAGGGAGGAGGTTGACAGAGGGAGACGGACAGAGGGAGGAGGGTGACAGAGGGAGGGAGAAAGGGAGACAGAGGGACACGGACAGAGGGAGGAGGCTGACAGAGGGAGGGAGAAAGGGAGACAGAGGGAGACGGACAGTGGGAGGAGGGTGACAGAGGGAGGGAGAAAGGGAGACGGACAGTGGGAGGAGGCTGACAGAGGGAGGGAGAAAGGGAGACAGAGGGAGACGGACAGTGGGAGGAGGGTGACAGAGGGAGGGAGAAAGGGAGACAGAGGGAGACGGACAGTGGGAGGAGGGTGACAGAGGGAGGGAGAAAGGGAGACGGTCAGTGGGAGGAGGCTGACAGAGGGAGGGAGAAAGGGAGACAGAGGGAGACCAAATCACCCTTGGGTGGTGTGGCCATGTCCGCTCGTCAGCAGGTGGACTGTGTGCATGTAGACAAGGTTTGGCAGTGCGTGAACCCCCCTTTAACCTTTGATAAACACTGGGCCATGTGTCAATCTGTGCACGAGTACATCCGTGCTGCAGGCACAAACCTAACCTTACACCCAGTATACCCACCCACTGTGTTTGTCAGAACCCTGTCACAAATGCTTAAGTTACCTACCTGCATTCTCAAATAGCATGGAAAAAACACCATTTGGCCACATACAGTGCAACACGTAAGGCGGCTCTGCATGGCTTGCTACGCCCGCTCACTACACTGCTGACTGCGTTCCAAAAAGATGCATCAACTAAGATTGTGTCACACATAGGTAAAGTGTCGAAAGCTGTGGCCAAAGGACATACCCATGCACAAGTGCACTGTGAGAGGAATGCAAGCCAAATCCAACCACCCAGAGGAACTGTGCCAACTCAAAAATGAATTAAACATGGATGTCGCATGTAACACAATTAACATTGTCTCTCTCACACACAGGTCAACGTCGTCGAGCTCCCCCCAACACTGGGGGGGAAGACTCACAGGACCAGGCTCTGCGTGAAGAGGACCCCACCGGCAGCGACGACTCTCACCACTCCGTGGCTGACCCACACCAACCTGGCCCCTCTGGTGTCCAACCACCTGCAGCACCTGCGTCAGGTACAACTGTGCCAACCACCACCCCCATTCCTGCCACATCCCAGGAGACACCCAGGAGCCCTGCCCGCACACAACAACACAGCCAGTCTGTCCAGGAGGGACAAGGTTCTCCGGGCACCCAGGAGGAGGCAGGCGACACCGCAAATGCCATCCCTCAGGGGTCCCGGAGACCCGATGTGCCCACAACGGCAGGCCAGGCGCAAGTGGGCAGGGGTGGTGGGAGTGGAGGACGGCGGAGGCGCGAACCTGACCAGTTGGCTCAGGAACCGGTAATGTCACACGTCAGCAACATCCTCGACTCATACCGGCGTGACACCAGGGGCATCAGCCAGGTTGTGTCCACCCTCGAGGAGATGAAGACCCTGCAGGCCGAGCAACATGCCAGTCAACAGCGACACCAAGGACGGATGGAGGCAAGACTGGCTGAGCTCGTGGCGGTGCAAACGGACATGACCCGTGTACTCCATCGGATTGCCGAAAACATGGGCAACCCTCCCTGTGCCACCAGGCGAAGAACATCACCACCCACAGGGAGGGTTCAGGAGGAGGAGGATTCATCCGACGGAGCATCACAAGCATCGTCACGGCCTGCTTCTGAGGGTCCCCGCAGGAGGGTGGGTCGTCCACGCAAAAGACCGTGAGAGTCAGCGGAACATCACCATCTCCCAGGTCACCTGGCCTGGCACCTGGCCCTCTGGCCCAACAGCAGCACATCAGCAAATGACATTCTTTGCCACATGGCCTTGCTGGTCACTGTCTGACCAATGTTGACAAAGACTGTGGCATAGACTCTGATGACTTTCAATGGCAAGGATACCAACTCCCCCTGTAAACTTTGGATTCTACACTCCCGCCAAGCACCTCTTGTCATCCCCCCAAACACGTGCCCCACCACAAATAAGAATCATCACAATCACGAGATGATGCCGTCATTTTGCATTATTCCACCACATGTGTGTGTTGTAAAGTCAAACCATGCCTGATTTCAGAAGTAACTCCAACCATCCATACCCTGGGGTCTGAGTCTGGCACAGGACACACATGGGTCACAATGTATCATCCAATACAGACATGGAGCACCATACACATCCGTGATGGGCCCAACCAGCTGAGGGGGTGCCCGTACAACTGTGCCTACAGACCTATTTAGAAGAGCAACAGTCATGCGCAGAGGTCAGGGATCATGTGGAGTGTCCTGGGGTGCTACTCCCAGGTATGTGTAGACACGTGGCAGAACCATGTCCTGCATGCTTGAGTCAGGTGGATGTGGAGAATGGTGGGCCGGCCAAGGTTGGGTGCATGGAGATGGCACAATGGGGTGTTGGATCACAGTGCCACAAGGTCGTGTTGTGGTTGTGGGCTGCATCCTGAGTGTGTGCGTGGATTGAGAAGGTCATCCTGCAGCTGCCAGTGATCCATTCCCCCCATCTCTGTTGGACGTTGATGTGGCCTGGTCGCCGGATGTAGAAGCAGAGCTGTGCAAATGCACCCTGGATGTGGACAAGTATCATGGGAGTTGTAACGCACATGTCCGTAGAGTGCAGGGTAGGATTAGACACGGATGTCGTAGTTGACCTGGGGGATGGTCTCTCACTTGCCTTGAGGTGGATGGAACTGGGGATCTTGTGCATAATGCAGAGTGTGCTGCAGCATGAGGCACAGATGCTGCTGATCAGCATAGCACATGTCAGCAAGCAATCCATGATGAACACCAGCTCGTTTGCGTGGACACTGTGTGCCCTTGCTGCAGGGCCTGCAGCAGCATGTGCCATGTCAAGAAAACAATGCCACAAGTTGCACACAAAGACAAGGATCTCAGGAAGGAACTATGCAAAAGGTGTATGTCAAGGAATGAATATCTGGTTCAACATGGCACACACACACACAATGGATGCACATGCAGCACAGTGGCCGTCGTGGATACTGACATGCCACAATACCTACACAGCCATGGACATCATGCACAATACAGATTCTAATCCCTGACAAACAGCTTGCATCTTGCTACTCTACACATAGACTCATATGCACCATCTCTGAGAACAATGCCAGACATGCCGCATGCACAGTGGCAACAGACCACCATTGACAGAGATGAGGCACCTTGGAGGCAAAGGGACACCTTTATTAGTCATGTGTGTCGGAATGCTAATGCAACTCTGTCAACACATACACAGGTCATGTGGATGAACACGTGGGACCAACACTGGCACCCCCCTTTGCACCACAGATGCTGGAAATCGATAGAACTGGCACACAAGTGACGGGTTACAGCTAAACACCCCCTGCTGCTCACGGAGAGGCTGCTATACACCATTGAGCCCCTAATGGGGAATTCACACACCATGTCAACCCGGTGCAACCCGTATGTTTCTGAGGGCAGTGTTACACACATTGATGGCTTCATCACAATCCACAATCCCATTACAGATGACTGTCACCATGTCTGACCATCAATTCAGGTGAATTCAGCTCCATGTCATGTGCCCCATGGTGATTCTACATGTATGTAAAGTAACCAAACATGAACAGGAGCAGTGCACACACATTCAAAACAAATACCACACCCAAAAAGTGATGCTGCATCCCTTACCCTAAGGAGATTTTCAAACTTGTCCGTGCATGTAACGCTGATTCTGCACATGTTGCTGTGTTCATGAGGAATAGCAGGAGCACAACAATGCCACCAGCAGACAGCATGCGCAAGTACCTGTGGATGAGAGACACACCAGAAGTCAGCAAAAAGAAGCACATCCGCATGCATGTGCATGTACTCGACACGTATAAGGTTGTCAACATGCTAGGTGACAATGATGACTCTGGAAAAACATTCTTCCATCGCACCATCACTCGAGTGACACATCCAAACACACCTCTGACTCACTTGGCAGACATGCAGATGGACACACACATTGCAACACATGCCACACATGGCCCAATGCGTGCACACTCAGACACTGGAACTCACCACTAAGCAAAGAAGTTGCGTATGAGCCGACTCCGGATGTCCTCTACCGCCTCCTCCTCCTCCACATCACTTGCCTCGTGACCAAGCCCTTCATCCTCCACGGGTGGATGGTCCTGCTCATCCGGATCCAGGATGAGTGGCACAGCTTTCTCCACTGCCATGTTGTGCAGCATGCAGCACACGAGGAAGATCTTGCAGACCTTCACCGGTGCATATGGGAGTGCGCCACCGGTCTTGTGGAGGCAACGGAATTGGCTCTCAGGAGGCCAAACGTCCTCTCTATCACTCGCCTGGTCCGCCCATGGGCGTTGTTGTAGCGGTGATCGGCAGCCGTGCTGGGGTTGCGGAGAGGCGTGATCAGCAATGGCATGTTGGGATAGCCAGCGTCCCCTACATGGAAACATCATGGACAAAAGTGGGTCAGGAGAAGCAGTAAGACAGGAAGATGACGTTAAATACAGTAACAGGACTGCCAGAGTATACCCACCAACAATACATGCTCGTTCGTTGCGCAGCTGCAGCATCATTTCAGGCACCCTGCTACGCCTCATGATGTAGGCATCATGTGCTGATCCTGGAAAACGAGCACAGACATGTGAAATCACCATGTTGGCAAGACACACCACAAGGGCATTAATGGAGTGGTAATGCTTGCGGTTCCTATAGGCTACCTCCTGTGCCTGTGGTGGTACCAAAGCCACATGTGTTCCATCTATAGACCCAATGACATGGAGCATCCCTCCCAGGGCATAGAACTCACGCTTGACACCTGTCAACTGCTCAGGAGTTGGGAATTTTATGAACTCATCCAGGTGATCCAACATGGCCTCTAAAAAATCCTGCAGAACACGGCTGAACATGGATTGGGACATGCCACCAACATGAGCAATGGTATGTTGAAAGGTACCCGTGGCAAAGAAATGTAGGGCTGCCATCACCTTCATCTTGGGTGTCAGTGCAGTAGGATACCTGTGTAGCGGTTGGAGGTGTGGTGCCAGCCGTGTTGTCAAGTCCTCAATCAAATGTTGGGGGAAGCGGTAGCGGCGTATACAGTCATGTTCCCTCAGGTCAGCCAAGTCCGGAATTGGTCGAGGGAGAGGCGGAGCCCTGCAGTGAATTAGAAGGGACAACAAAGAGTGAGTCCAGTACACCACCAATGTCAATGTACTGAGCCCATGTTCAACAGGCAATACACATATGCTCCACACAGTCAGGTCTGTGCAATATGCCCTGGACACGTATGCCAGGCAGGTGACACTCCTACCAAGAGCCAGCTACAAACGTTGATTCTCAACCTCAATATGCCATGCCATGAAACTAGCTGTGGGCCAGTGTAAGTGAACAGGCAGACGCATTACAGGAGTTACAGACATCCACACATGTGCAGAAGAAGAATCTTTATTGTACAGACAGGTTGCGGAACACTAGAGGCACAGGTCACATGTCATAGAAAAAGGACAGACCACACACCTTGCCATGAAGGAGTACATGTCAAGACTGATCACACATACATTGAGAGTATGCAGATATGTCCTTGTTTTGAAACTCCGTGCCGATGCATACATACACACCTTACGTCGGATTACACATGTGGGCTGGTGTGCGTAACAGTGTGCCATGGCCATCTACACACAGACACATGTTGGTTGCAGCAACTGCAGATGCATTTGACCAAACACCTATAGCAAACCTATGGGAACACATGACACACACATGACATAGTTTCAGCGTGCAACGCGGGCATTCACATGTCAGGGATAATATTCCGTGTACCTGGCATCAGGGGACAGTTGCTGGTGTCGGTGACTGTGCCATGCCAGTGACGCATGGCTCAACAAGTCTGTACTACATGCACACATGTCAAAGGAGTGAAGGGGATGTGTGGCACATAGGGCACCATCACACATGACATGTGTACACAGCTCATCATACTTTTATGAGCTTCACACCTCAGGAGTATAGTGCCACATCACAGCCTGACCCACCTGTGCCCGACACATGTAGTACTGCACAGACAATGCCTTGATGTCCAGCCTTGGCCAATTATGACAGCTCAATTCCTTTCTGTGTGCCGCCTGTCACCACTGTCAGGTGTGAAACGCACCGTACATACGCTCTGAGGGCGTGTGTATGGTCCCTATCACTATGGGAGTGCTGGCGTATGCGTACGCCATAGTGATACGGACCGTACATGCGTGTGTAGGGTCCCTATCACTATGGGAGTGCTGGCGTATGCATACGCCACAGTGATACGGACCGTACACACGTGTGTAGGGTCCCTATCACTATGGGAGTGCTGGCGTATGCGTACGCCAGAGTGATACGGACCGTACACGCGTGTGTAGGGTCCCTATCACTATGGGAGTGCTGGCGTATGCGTACGCCACAGTGATACGGACCGTACACGCGTGTGTAGGGTCCCTATCACTATGGGAGTGCTGGCGTATGCGTACGCCATAGTGATACGGACCGACCCTACACACGTGTGTACGGTCCGTATCACTATGGCGTACGCATACGCCAGCACTCCCATAGTGATAGGGACCCTACACACGCGTGTACGGTCCGTATCACTGCATTTGGGCTGCCCTAGGGCCATGGAACGGACTGTACCTGTGTGTAAATATTGAAAAAACATAGGGGACACATGAGGGAAAAGTATAAGGGCCTAAATGCATGCTGGTTGTCATGGAGACCGAGTTTAAAGTTTGAATTATTGCATCAAGTGGCCAGCAGAAGTCGGTTTGAAACAATATACTTTGTTGCAAAGTGATTGTTGACTTGACATCATGCTCAATTTTTAAACCATGCAAAGCCACTCACTGGGGTAGGTTTAAAGGGATTGGAGGAAACGTAGGATGCTAATGAGACTGACCAATCACTCTGTACTCCTGTAAATGAAACAGGCCAGCAAGGCAGATATAAGGCAGCCAGGTCCCATGAGAGAGCACTTGCCTGCACATCCTTTCATTCCACAACACTGCTGCTGCTCGTGATTCCTCTGGCACCATGTCCAGGTCTGTGGAGAGGGCCCAGCCATTCACCATGGAGGAGAATATGGCGTTGGTGGATGTGATCCTCCCACATTACACCATGCTGTATGGTCGACCAGGGGAGCAGGTGAGTGCAGACTCCACTAGCTTAGACTGTGCTCCTTTTTTGTGACTGTGACTTCTGGCATTGTGTCCCTGTGTGACAGACATGCAATTTTCTTTTGAGTGGGTCCAAAGTTGGGGAAGGCCTCATGTCTCCCATGCAGAGCATGCTGTAGTTCCTGTGTCCACTCCTCACTTGCATAGTGCTTACTGTGACAATCAATGCATGGTGCATGCCACATTCTGCATGGCTACTCCTCCTGGGAATGTTGTGGCTACAGTCCCGATGTGATTCTGTGGTCCCACCAGTGTGACAGGTGACATTACCCATAGATGTGTGTTTGTTTAGTGTACCTGTGCTGTGAGTGTCCAAATGATGTGTTCGTCCCCTGGACATTGGTGTGTGTGTAGGTCCCCTGTCATGTGGGTGAGTGCATATGGGGAGTGTTGCACACCAGCTGCATGAGGGATGGATATACCCTGCCCATGTGATGTGAGCAGGGAGCAGTGCTGTGTGACTGCCGTGCTGAGCCAGCCGCACACCTGTGACACCCCCCAGTCTAGTGGCACATGGGCAGAGTGAGGTTTGTAACCACAGTTGGCAATGGCAGGTGATTGTCCTGTGCCTGTGTGTCTGTGTACTCTGCTGAGGTAGCGTCAGTGGGCTGGGGCATGTGACTGCTTTGAGGTGCTGTACATAATCCTTGTGTAGCTTGTGATGCACAGTGTGATCCAGGATCATTGATTGTGTGGCCCCCCTCATGCCACCTGTGTACTTTCAATGCCACGTAGTGCATTTTGCCTTCCACAGTGGATTATGTCCCTATGACAAATGTGCAATGAGTTGCCTGCATACCATGGCCTGTTCAAAGAAGAGAAATTGTTAATATGTGTGTCTCTGTGTCATTGCTAAGGTGAATTAAAGTATTCTCACTTTTGCATCCTCACAGGTAGGCGTCCATGCCAAGGGGGAGATATGGAAGCAAGCCGTCAGTGCCGTGAGGAATATGGAGGGTCGGAAGCGGCAAACGCTGGCAGGATATCCAGTGCTGGACGAGGAGGATTGCACGGGTCCTGCTGGGGGACTCACCTGAGAGCCGGAAGAACCGTGGGCGCCGGTGTCTGACCCCCATCCATAAGCGTGTGCTGGCGGTGGTCTTCCCCGACTTGGATAGGTGCTTACAGGAGAAGCAGCAGCAGGAAGGGGGTAGGTACATGTGTTTGTTGTGTGTCACAAGCTTTTGGAAGTGCGCAGTTGCATGGATACACTGCCAGGGTTTACATGTGCAGTGCATAACCAGTTCCCCAAAGTAAACCGGTGATGTTCTTCCTCCCTTCCCCTCCTTGCCATGTGTTCCCTGGTCTGTGTGTAGTCACTCTTGCACAAGGTAATCTAGGCTGTCAGTTAATCCAAGTGCCCAATGCTTGCAGCATCATGTGTGGGGGTGGAGTGTAACAGGTTTTGGGACCTTGGCTGTGCCCTGGCCAGTTCAGTCATTGTGGGGTCCATGTCAGTTGGCACTGATGCTGAGTCCCAACATAGGAGTGTGTCTTTAAAGTGTACTGCCTTCCAGCATGCATGTCCAATGTTGTGCCCTCTGACATGATGTGCATGATGTGCATGAGTGGGAGTAATGCATAGTGCAGGGACGGTTGCTTCAGTTGCAGTCATATCCATCCAGGACCATGGAGGTGTGTGGCCACTACCGTGCCCTGAGGCACCTTTTCCTAGATATCATGTGTGTCATCCAACAATGTGGACATTCTCTGTGTCTTCGGCATAGGTTGGGCTCTGTGGCATTGTACCCTGGCCTCATCTGTATTGACGTAAACTGTGCTACATGTGTCCACTGTACAGTGTGACCCAATTTTGCTTGTGCATACTCACAGTGGGCAGTGCCTGTGTGTCTTGAAACGACAATCTGATGATGGTTGATTGTCAATGATATATGTGGACAGGCGCACCAGGGGTAGTTTGTGTACAATCAGGATTTAGTGCAGGCCATGTGTTTTTATCACAGAGTAAGAGGTGTAAGTACTTCCTCTGTCTCAATCACATTGTCTCAGGTAGGGGGTGCTTTGTGCGGGCAAGGCCTACATGTCCAAATCTGAAGTCTCCCTGCTAGGTCTGGCCTGTGTGTGATGTTTGTCTGGACATACACTCAAGGTGAAGTGACCCAGTCATGTTGTGCATGTTTTAATGTATTAGCTTTGCGGCAAGTGCAAAAAGATAATAGACATGGTTCCTGCTCATCCCTTTTTTGTCAACGCTGTGTGGTACAGATGCTGTGCACGATTGTCCCCAGAGCCTGGCTCCTCTGTCCTATTTGATATCAAGTAATTTGCTGTTGGGTCATGCTCTCCATTGTTTCTCAGTGGCATGGTGGGTCAACCAGCTGTGTGTTGCAGGGCCTACTTATGTACCTTGTGTTGTAGATGTTACTCATGTTGCTTTTCAGGCTATGCACTGTGACCTATGTAGATTTGACTCATGTGACATATGTATACAGGTGTCTGATTATTTCCTGTCTCTTCACCTTGTCCACAGCATCGTCGGGGGACTCCGAGGGAGACACTGGCACGGACCGTGAGGAGGGAGGAGGCACCAGTGGCAGCAGTGCTTTCTTGTCTGGCACATCAAGTGGCACGGAGGCCGAGGGGAGTGAGGCGGAGGACCTGTCCAGTAACACCACCGACTATGAAGCTGACGGGTCCGAGGCTGATCTCCCAGAGGGGGCGGAGGCTGCTCCCACAGCTGACAGCAGCACTCGATCTCTACCCGCCCCCTCGATTCCCATCACCGGCCGCCCACTTGGTCTGGTCCCTTCCCGCCGTGCTAGGTCACCACGTGTCTCCTTCTTGCCAGGCACTGCACCCCCTGCCCCTGTCTCCACTGCTGCCGCCAATGCCGAGTCTGTGGACATCCTGTGCCAGTTGCAGGTTGGTCAGACTGCGATGCTTAATGTCCTCCATGGCCACACACGAGTGCTCACCCAGATGGAGGCATACATGGAGGGCATCTCAGCTGCGCAGTCTGACCAACGCCAGTTGCTGAGGTCCATTGACTCGACACTGACTGCAGCAGTGGGTCTCCTGCAGCGCTACGTCCCCCCCCACCCCTGCACCATCCACACTTCCCACTCCCATGCCTGTCCAAAGCACACCCAGACGTACCCATGCACGCACCCCACCAGACACAGGCACCACACCACCAGGGAAGGCCAAGCGCACACCTCCTGTCACGCACACACAGGGTGAAGTAGGCACACCCACTGGGTCGGAGGGCAAACGGAAGACACGCAGCCACAGTGGGAGTCCACATTCATCACAACCCACTACCTCCAAATCCACTTTCCTCAGCTCTCCTGGCCAGGATTCCACCAAAGAATCCTTCATGGCCGCTCTGTCCGTGAGCCCCAGTGTGACACCACCCCACAAGCGGTCGAAGGAGTCCCCGGTCAGGGTAGTTGAGTCCCCCCCCCTGTCCACACCCTTCCCCAGTAGCGCTGCGACCCATCCCTCCGACACCCCCCCTCCTTGGGGCCTGTGGTTCCTTCGGGTGCAGGGGAGGCGCTGGAGGACCTTGCAACCGTGTGCAGCGCCATTCTCACCTCCACCTTTGGCGCTGCCCCACCCCCTGTGGTGGAGTCCTCTGTCCCTGCACCCACAACACCTACCCTTGCCCCTCCTGTCCCTGCGGTGCCTGGTCCTTCCCCCCCACATGATGCCCCCCCCGTGGAAGCAAAGGAGGTATGAACTGTGGAGGCAAGCTAGGGGACACGCGTCCCTATGTGTCCCCCACCAGGAATTGGACTATGGACTGCCCTATGGGCCTTGTACATATTCAACTTTTAATAACAATTATTTTTTTAATGCTGAATTGATGGACCCGGCCTCGTAGAATGGCCCTCCGTGCCCCCGCACCACCGAAACCTGGTACCTGCAGCCCAAGCACACGGCCAGCCGACCCTTCCCACCAGGACACCCGCACCAACCCCGGACATTCCCGTCCATGGCCTCTCTTCTTTCGGCCACCCCGGGCCCGCGTGCCCACTCCATGCAACAAGATGGCCGCCCGGCCCCAGCACGACCCGGGCCTCGAGGCGCCACTCCGGCTGGAGGACATCACGCTTCCAGGGGATGAGAGAGGGAGGAGCAGTTTCTATCGCACCTCTAACTCCCCTGGGACGATGGGTTTCGATCGGCCCTCCGGCCTCCCTGCGGGCTGGCTCCGTGCCTGCTGGGTGTCTGGGACTCCTCCCGACCCGGCCCTGAAAGGATCAAAAGACAATAGCAGGAAACCCCGACAAGCGGCCCCCATGTGACAAGACCCCTGCCTGCACAGACTCCGGACATCAAAGAGGGGTCGACCTATAACAAGGGGTGCTCTGAGACTGTCCGGCAGATTCGACGCTGGAACAACGAGAGCCTGCCGACGCGGTCGCGGCTCCTGGAACTTGAACCTACCTGAGCCCTGCTGAGTGACTCGCGGCCCCCTGAAGATCGTAAGACCTCCGAACTTGTACCTGAGCCCTGCTGAGAGACTCGCGGCTCCCTGAAGATCGTAAGACCTCCGAACTTGTACCTGAGCCCTGCTGAGAGACTCGCGGCTCCCTGAAGATCGTAAGACCTCCGAACTTGTACCTGAGCCCTGCTGAGTGACTCGCGGCTCCTTGAAGATCGTAAGACCTCCGAACCTGTACCTAAGCCCGCTGAGTGACTCGCGGCTCCCCCAGACTCTCACGGTCCCGCCGGACCCCGACTCCGACCACGTATCCCCCAGCTCGAGGATTGGGAGCTGTGCGCCGGATACGTCCCTGCTTTGAACCGTTACCAGAGACAGTCCCGCTACCCCCTACCTTTCCGAGACTCTTGAGCCCGTGCTCACCTTGTACATATTTGCAGTGATACCTAGTTGATAAAGCTTGTTTCTGAGAATACCCAGTGTGGTCTCTCTGTGTCGTGTGGTGCCAGAAGTACGATCCTAGTTGCGAGATTCCTCCCCCTGGGGAATCTCCCGCCAGTGCCCGGCTACGATACTACACGGGTGGGACTCAGGGTAGTCAGGACCCCCCCCTTCCGGGCTCCTCTGAGGTCGCCGTCTAACATTGGTGGCAAGCGACGGGATTCGGGCCCATCATCTAGAGATCGTACAGTGAACAACGGACGCACGACCAACAAAGATGGCAGAAGGAAGCGCCATGAGCTCCGCAGAAACCAACGCCAACAGAGCGTTCCAGGTGGAGCATCTAGAAGAATACACACACAAAGAGCTAAAGCAATTTTGCAAAGAACTTAAAATCGCTACCACTGGCCTCAACACTGAGGAAGACTTGCAGAAAGCACTGAAAACTTGGGTGGAGACCGGGGCCTCCCGCCCGGAAGGCACGGGGGAGCGCCCCGACGAAGCCGAACCCCCTCCAAGTGAAAACAGCGACAATCAGGTGCGAGGCATTGTACCAGACGGGGGCCTATCCCCGGAAGAACTCGCGGACAGAGAGAGAAGCCGCAGTCATGAACTCGAGTTAGCCAAACTCAAAATCGAGGGCGAATTGAAGTTAGCGGAAAAAAAGCTAGCGGTAGAGCAAATGCGCGTACAAGGCAAACTGGAAGAAAAGAAGCTCCAACGGGAGCACGAAGGAAGGAAGCTCCAACTGGAGCACGAACGCAGCTTAAAGGAACTCGAGCTCAAGGCCCGAAATGAGGACGGGGGGCCCTCGGGAAACCGAGAGACGGCCCCCCCATCGGAACAAAAGGTCCACATCCCCAAGGATGTGGTCAAGGAATATTACAAAAACGATGACATTCAGCAATGGTTTCGGGCCTACGAGGTCGCCATGACCTCCCATCGGATCCCACAGAAGGACTGGGGGGCGGGGTTGTGGGGGCGGT
Source organism: Triturus cristatus (assembly GCF_964204655.1). Classification (NCBI taxonomy): domain Eukaryota; kingdom Metazoa; phylum Chordata; class Amphibia; order Caudata; family Salamandridae; genus Triturus; species Triturus cristatus. The sequence continues at coordinate 1,580,487,712 of NC_140590.1, forward strand.
TTCTGAGCGAAGGAAGGGACACCCTGCTCGACCTACCCCTCTCCCTGCAGACCTCCTACAGCCACATGAAAGAGGCTCTCCTCACAAGATACGGCCTCACCCCAGAAATGTACCGCCAACGGTTCCGGGACTGCAGGAAGATCCCGGGCACCACCTGGGTGGAGTATGTAAACTTTTTTAGTCGGGCCTTCGATGGGTGGGTCAAGGGCAGCAAAGTCACCACCCTTGCCGAACTCACGGATCTCATGTTATGGGAACATCTGGCTGCGAACTGCTTCATAGAGCTACGTCAACATCTGCTGGATAGCAAGCTCACAGATCCCCGGAAGCTGGCTGTGGAGGCTGACCGCTGGACCAACACCCGGGTCTCCCGGGGCATGGTAGGAGAGTACCCCCGAACCAGTCAGGGACCACCCCGCCAGAGAGTGGGAGGGAACCAGGGAGGGCCGAGAGAGTCCCAGCCTAGCCCCCCGAAGACACCACCTCCACCTTTCCCGGCGCCCCCCCCACCAGTGACAGGGCCCCCTGGGAGACGAGGACACCGGGTGACCGTCACATGTTTCCGTTGCCAGAAACCCGGGCACTACGCCAATGACCCAGAGTGCCCCATGGCCACCCAAGTCACCCCTGCGAGACAGATAGCCAACGTAGCCCTGGGGGAGGAGGTTGAGGAAGCCGAGGGGTGGGAACCCGCCGCTATGGCCCTAGTATCCCTGGGAGATAGGGAAATGATCCCTGGTAGCCTCCTACCGTCCAACACACAGAAATATGGGCAGCTCGTCAAGATCAATGGCCACCAGGTAGAGGCCCTGTGGGACACCGGGGCCAGTATCACCGGTGTCCTCAGGCACCTAGTCCCCGAGGAGCAGATCCTCCCCAATGTCTTTTGCCCCGTAATATCCGCAGGCAATAGGGAAAGTATGTGTCAGGTAGCCCTGGTGCCATTTGAGTGGGGAGGGGTGATAGGTAAACTCAAGGTGGCCGTAAGAACCTCCCAGCCGGTCGACTGCCTCCTAGGGAACGACCTGGAGAGTTCTCCCTGGAAGCACGTAGAGCGCAAGGCCCACCTAGGAATGATGGGACTCCCCGAGTGGGTGTGTGCCACCACCCGATCTATGACAGCCCGACTCACTCCCCGGAGAGAAGTCGAGAGCACCCCGGTCGAAGAAACCCGTACCGTCCCCGCCGAGGGTCCTCCCGTTCCCCCATCGGAAGGGTCCGTCGCCAGCGACGAACCCGCACCATCCGACCCCGCCCCGGTCCCCGAGTTGGGGGATCTACCCGAGTTGGCCCATTGGCGCCACGAGGGCGGGCCCACCCGGGAAGAATTTTGCCGGGAGCAAGCCACCTGTCCTTCCCTGATCGGGCTGCGGCGTCAGGCCGAGGGCCAAGCCGCAGGTGACCAGACCGGAACGCACCGAGTCTATTGGGAGAATAACATCCTGTATAGTGAGCAGAAATCGGTGGAGCTGGGATCCGGACGGGTACTGCTGGTACCCCTCCGCTTCCGAGATTTCCTCCTGGGCTTAGCCCACGACGTCCCCCTCGCCGGCCACCTGGGTCAGGACAAGACCTACAGCCGTCTCGTGACCCATTTTTATTGGCCTAAAATGAAAGCAGCAGTAGAGGCACACTGCAAGTCCTGCCCCACGTGCCAAGCCAGTGGGAAGAGTGGGGGGAAGCGCAAGGCTCCCCTCCGACCCTTCCCGGTCGTCAGTACCCCCTTCGAACGAGTCGGAATCGACATCGTAGGGCCACTGGACCCCCCCACCTCCCAAGGTCACCGTTTCATCTTGGTCCTAGTAGACCACGCCACCCGCTATCCGGAAGCTATTCCCCTACGCACCATTACGGCCCCCGTGGTGGGCCGGGCCCTGATGGGGATCTTTTCCAGGGTGGGTTTCCCCCGTGAGGTCGTGAGCGATCGCGGCACTAATTTTATATCAAGGTATATGACGTCCCTGTGGCAACAATGTGGGGTGTCCTATAAGTTCACCACCCCGTACCATCCCCAAGGGAACGGCCTAGTAGAGAGGTTTAATAGGACTTTGAAAGGGATGATCGCTGGCCTAGAAGAGCCCCTCCGGCGTAAGTGGGACGTCCTGCTCCCCTGCCTCTTGTTCGCTTACCGGGAGGTCCCCCAGAAGTCCTTAGGGTTCAGCCCGTTTGAATTACTCTATGGGCACCCCGTCCGAGGTCCCCTCAGTTTGGTTAAGGAAGGGTGGGAGGCAGCACCCCAGACCACCCCCCGAGATGTGTTCCAATATGTCCTGGCCCTCCGGAACCAGACCAGGAGGTTCCGAGAACTGGCCGAGGCCAACCTGGAGGCGAGTCAAGAAGAAATGAAGCGCTGGTACGACCAGAATGCTACTCTGGTCGAGTTCCAGCCGGGCCAGCAGGTGTGGGTCATCGTCCCCGTGAAGCCTGGCGCCCTCCAGGACCGATGGACTGGGCCCTACAAAGTGGTTGAGAGGAAGAGTCAAGTCACCTACTTGGTGGACGTCCAGTCGCCTCGGGATCCCCTCCGGGTCCTGCACGTGAACCGCCTCAAGCCTCACTTCATGCGGACAGAACTGAGCCTCCTGCTGGCCACCGATGACGGGGCCGAAGATGAGTCGGATCCCCTCCCGGACCTCCTGTGTGTCAAGGAGCAGGATGGCTCCGTGGAGGGAGTGAACCTCTCCCCAGCCCTCACTGCCCAGCAACAAGCGGACTGCCGCCAGCTCCTCAGACAATTTTCCGACCTCTTCTCCCTGACCCCCCGGGTCACCAACTGGTGTGTTCACGATGTGGACACCGGGGACAGCCCGCCGGTGAGACACCGAGCCTACCGGGTTCCTGACCGGGTCCGGTCCTGCATTCAAGCTGAAGTCTCGAAGATGTTGACCCTGGGGGTGATCGAGCCCTCTGACAGTCCCTGGGCCAGCCCCGTGGTCCTGGTTCCGAAGGCAGCAGCCCCCGGTGTCGCCCCCGAGCTCCGGTTCTGCGTGGATTACCGGGGGCTCAATGACATTACCCGAGCCGATGCCCACCCCATTCCACGAGCCGACGAGCTCATTGACCGACTAGGGGCCGCCCGGTTCCTCAGCACTTTCGACCTCACCTGCGGATACTGGCAGATTACGCTCACCGAAGGGGCCAAGGAGCGGTCTGCTTTCTCCACCCCCGATGGGCACTACCGCTTCCGCGTGATGCCCTTCGGGATGAAAAATGCCCCGGCCACTTTCCAGAGACTGGTGAATAGGGTCCTGGCCGGGCTAGAACAGTTCAGCGCGGCCTATCTGGACGACATCGCTGTCTTCAGTTCAGAGTGGAGTGAGCACCTCCAGCACCTCCGGAGAGTGCTAACCGCCCTGCGCCAGGCAGGCCTCACCGTAAAAGCCAGCAAGTGCCAGATCGGGCAAGGATCCGTAGTCTACCTGGGGCACCAAGTCGGGAGTGGCCAGGTCGCCCCTCTACAGCCAAAGATCGACGCCATCCTGGCATGGGAACCACCCATCACCCAAACGGAGGTCCGAGCCTTTCTGGGACTCACGGGCTACTACCGCCGATTCATTCGGGGGTATGGCAGCCTGGTCGGCCCTCTCACTGAACTCACGTCTAAAAAACAGCCAAAGAAGGGCATTCGATGCTCTAAAAAAGGCCATGTGCACTGCCCCCGTCCTCCAGGCTCCCGACTACACCAAGGAGTTCATAGTCCAGACCGATGCCTCCGAGCATGGCATTGGGGCCGTCCTGTCCCAAGTGAATGATCAAGGCCTAGACCAGCCCGTCGCCTTCCTCAGTCGGCGGCTGCTGCCCCGAGAACAGAGGTGGAGCACCATAGAGCGCGAAGCCTTCGCCGTGGTCTGGGCCCTCAAAAAACTACGACCCTACCTGTTCGGCACTCATTTCAGAGTCCAAACTGACCATCGGCCCTTGCGATGGCTCATGCAGATGCGAGGAGAAAACCCCAAGCTACTGCGGTGGTCAATCTCCCTCCAGGGAATGGACTTCACCGTAGAACACCGCCCTGGTACGGACCACGCCAACGCTGACGGCCTCTCCCGGTTCTTCCGCCTCAGCGAAGAGAACCCCCCAAGGTGATGGGCAGTTCTCTCCGGCTTTCAGCTGGGGGGGACGCGTGTTGGACCCGGCCTCGTAGAATGGCCCTCCGTGCCCCCGCACCACCGAAACCTGGTACCTGCAGCCCAAGCACACGGCCAGCCGACCCTTCCCACCAGGACACCCGCACCAACCCCGGACATCCCCGTCCATGGCCTCTCTTCTTTCGGCCACCCCGGGCCCGCGTGCCCACTCCATGCAACAAGATGGCCGCCCGGCCCCAGCGCGACCCGGGCCTCGAGGCGCCACTCCAGCTGGAGGACATCACGCTTCCAGGGGATGAGAGAGGGAGGAGCAGTTTCTATCGCACCTCTAACTCCCCTGGGACGATGGGTTTCGATCGGCCCTCCGGCCTCCCTGCGGGCTGGCTCCGTGCCTGCTGGGTGTCTGGGACTCCTCCCGACCCGGCCCTGAAAGGATCAAAAGACAATAGCAGGAAACCCCGACAAGAGGCCCCCAGGTGACAAGACCCCTGCCTGCACAGACTCCGGACATCAAAGAGGGGTCGACCTATAACAAGGGGTGCTCTGAGACTGTCCGGCAGATTCGACGCTGGAACAACGAGAGCCTGCCGACGCAGTCGCGGCTCCTGGAACTTGAACCTACCTGAGCCCTGCTGAGTGACTCGCGGCCCCCTGAAGATCGTAAGACCTCCGAACTTGTACCTGAGCCCTGCTGAGAGACTCGCGACTCCCTGAAGATCGTAAGACCTCCGAACTTGTACCTGAGCCCTGCTGAGAGACTCGCGGCTCCCTGAAGATCGTAAGACCTCCGAACTTGTACCTGAGCCCTGCTGAGTGACTCGCGGCTCCTTGAAGACCGTAAGACCTCCGAACCTGTACCTGAGCCCGCTGAGTGACTCGCGGCTCCCCCAGACTCTCACGGTCCCGCCGGACCCCGACTCCGACCACGTATCCCCCAGCTCGAGGATTGGGAGCTGTGCGCCGGATACGTCCCTGCTTTGAACCGTTACCGGAGACAGTCCCGCTACCCCCTACCTTTCCGAGACTCTTGAGCCCGTGCTCACCTTGTACATATTTGCAGTGATACCTAGTTGATAAAGCTTGTTTCTGAGAATACCCAGTGTGGTCTCTCTGTGTCGTGTGGTGCCAGAAGTACGATCCTAGTTGCGAGATTCCTCCCCCTGGGGAATCTCCCGCCAGTGCCCGGCTACGATACTACACGGGTGGGACTCAGGGTAGTCAGGACCCCCCCCTTCCGGGCTCCTCTGAGGTCGCCGTCTAACATGAATAAAGCTATGTTTTTTTCCCTTTGCACACTACTGCTTTTCTGGTATTGCTGTTGGTGGTGCTGCTCCATGTCTGGGGTGGGGATAATGTGTTAGGTGTCTGGCAAATGTAGTAGTGTGCTGCTCATGGGATGCACCCTGGTATCTGTGTGCCATCACAAGGTATTTGCGAAATAACTTTGTTCATGTATGCTGTTACTGCATGGTGACATTGTCCCAAGGTGTGTTCCTTCCTCTGTGGACCCTGACATCTTCCCTGCAGGGTGTTTCCTAAATGTTGTGCTGAGCTGTGTCTACATATCCTTGGTGTGTGACTGATCCGTTCTACTTTGGCCATACATGCTGGGCAATGTCTCCACCTGCATCATTTGTGGCATCCTTGGTGGTCACTGTACTTGTGTGTGAGGTATATTGAAGTTACTTCATGTGGACATGTTCCCTTTTACACACTATGCATGTGTGTACTCCCAGCCTCGCACACATGTTACGTGTTCTGCAGGGTCTTTGAGCACCGGACTGACAATTGTGGGCATTGTATCTGTGGGTACTGCACCCTTTTCTTTCCATGGGCACTGCTGGGAGGACTCTGCACCCACCCCTCCTATGTCTGGGCACTGCTGGGAGGACTCTGCACTCACCCCTCCTATGTCTGGGCACTGCTGGGAGGACTCTGCAGCCACCCCTCCTATGTCTGGGCACTGCTGGGAGGACTCTGCACCCACCCCTCCTGTGTCTGGGCACTGCTGGGAGTGATAGGCACCCACCCCTCCTATGTCTGGGCAATGCTGGGAGGACTCTGCACCCACCCCTCCTGTGTCTGGGCACTGCTGGGAGTGATAGGCACCCACCCCTCCTATGTCTGGGCACTGCTGGGAGGACTCTGCACCCACCCCTCCTTTGTCTGGGCACTGCTGGGAGTGATAGGCACCCACCCCTCCTATGTCTGGGCACTGCTGGGAGGACTCTGCACCCACCTCTCCTGTGTCTGGGCACTGCTGGGAGTGATAGGCACCCACCCCTCCTATGTCTGGGCACTGCTGGGAGGACTCTACACCCACCCCTCCTGTGTCTGGGCACTGCTGGGAGTGAAAGGCACCCACCCCTCCTGTGTCTGGGCACTGCTGGGAGGACTCTGCACCCACCCCTCCTGTGTCTGGGCAATGCTGGAAGGACTCTGCACCCACCCCTCCTGTGTCTGGGCACTGCTGGGAGGACTCTGCACCCACTCCTCCTGTGTCTGGGCACTGCTGGGAGGACTCTCACTGCTGGGAGTGATAGGCACCCACCCCTCCTATGTCAGGGCACTGCTGGGAGGACTCTGCACCCACCCCTCCTGTATCTGGGCACTGCTGGGCGGACTCTGCACCCACCCCTCCTGTGTCTGGGCACTGCTGGGAGGACTCTGCACCCACCCCTCCTGTGTCTGGGCACTGCTGGGAGTGATGGGCACCCACCCCTCCTGTGTCTGGGCACTGCTGGGAGGACTCTGCACCCACCCCTCCTATGTCTGGGCACTGCTGGGAGGACTCTGCACCCACCCCTCCTATGTCTGGGCACTGCTGGGAGGACTCTGTACCCACCCCTCCTGTGTCTGGGCACTGCTGGGAGGACTCTGCACCCACCCCTCCTGTGTCTGGGCACTGCTGGGAGGACTGTGCACCCACCCCTCCTGTGTCTGGGCACTGCTGGGAGTGATAGGCACCCACCCCTCCTATGTCTGGGCACTGCTGGGAGGACTCTGCACCCACCCCTCCTATGTCTGGGCACTGCTGTGGGTGATAGGCACCCACCCCTCCTGTGTCTGGGCACTGCTGGGAGGACTCTGCACCCACCCCTCCTATGTCTGGGCACTGCTGGGAGTGATAGGCACCCACCCCTCCTATGTCTGGGCACTGCTGGGAGGACTCTGCACCCACCCCTCCTGTGTCTGGGCGCTGCTGGGAGTGATAGGCACCCATCCCACCTGTGTCTGGGCACTGCTGGGAGGACTCTGCACCCACCCCTCCTGTGTCTGGGCACTGCTGGGAGGACTCTGCACCCACCCCTCCTGTGTCTGGGCACTGCTGGGAGGACTCTGCACCCACCCCTCCTGTGTCTGGGCACTTCTGGGAGGACTCTGCACCCACCCCTCCTGTGTCTTGGCACTGCTGGGAGGACTCTGCACCCACCCCTCCTGTGTCTGGGCACTGCTGGGAGTGATAGGCACCCACCCCTCCTATGTCTGGGCCCTGCTGGGAGGACTCTGCACCCACCCCTCCTATGTCTGGGCACTGCTGGGAGGACTCTGCACCCACCCCTCCTGTGTCTGGGCACTGCTGGGAGGACTCTGCACCCACCCCTCCTGTGTCTGGGCACTGCTGGGAGTGATGGGCACCCACCCCTCCTGTGTCTGGGCACTGCTGGGAGGACTCTGCACCCACCCCTCCTATGTCTGGGCACTGCTGGGAGGACTCTGCACCCACCCCTCCTATGTCTGGGCACTGCTGGGAGGACTCTGTACCCACCCCTCCTGTGTCTGGGCACTGCTGGGAGGACTCTGCACCCACCCCTCCTGTGTCTGGGCACTGCTGGGAGTGATAGGCTCCCACCCCTCCTATGTCTGGGCACTGGTGGGAGGACTCTGCACCCACCCCTCCTATGTCTGGGCACTGCTGGGAGTGATAGGCACCCACCCCTCCTGTGTCTGGGCACTGCTGGGAGGACTCTGCACCCACCCCTCCTATGTCTGGGCACTGCTGGGAGTGATAGGCACCCACCCCTCCTATGTCTGGGCACTGCTGGGAGGACTCTGCACCCACCCCTCCTGTGTCTGGGCACTGCTGGGAGTGATAGGCACCCATCCCACCTGTGTCTGGGCACTGCTGGGAGGACTCTGCACCCACCCCTCCTATGTCTGGGCACTGCTGGGAGGACTCTGCACCCACCCCTCCTGTGTCTGGGCACTGCTGGGAGGACTCTGCACCCACCCCTCCTGTGTCTGGGCACTGCTGGGAGGACTCTGCACCCACCCCTCCTGTGTCTGGGCACTGCTGGGAGGACTCTGCACCCACCCCTCCTGTGTCTCGGCACTGCTGGGAGGACTCTGCACCCACCCCTCCTGTGTCTGGGCACTGCTGGGAGTGATAGGCACCCACCCCTCCTATGTCTGGGCACTGCTGGGAGGACTCTGCACCCACCCCTCCTATGTCTGGGCACTGCTGGGAGGACTCTGCACCCACCCCTCCTGTGTCTGGGCACTGCTGGGAGGACTCTGCACCCACCCCTCCTGTGTCTGGGCACTGCTGGGAGGACTCTGCACCCACCCCTCCTGTGTCTGGGCACTGCTGGGAGTGATAGGCACCCACCCCTCCTATGTCTGGGCACTGCTGGGAGGACTCTGCACCCACCCCTCCTGTGTCCGGGCACTGCTGGGAGGACTTTGCACCCACCCCTCCTGTGTCTGGGCACTGCTGGGAGTGATAGGCACCCACCCCTCCTGTGTCTGGGCACTGCTGGGAGTGATAGGCACCCACCCCTCCTGTGTCTGGGCATGTACGCTCGGGACATACACGGGTGTGGGTACGCTCCATTCATACACGGGTGGGGGTGTGCTCCGTACATACACTGGTGGGGTGTGGGTACGCTCCATTCATACACGGGTGTGGGTATGCTCCATTCATACACGGGTGTGGGTACGCTCCATTCATACACGGGTCGTACCACGCCCACCCCTACGTCACCCCAACAATGGCGGTACGGCCCGTACCCACGTTCTGAAGGCCTGGGTACGGGCCATAGCAGCATTGTTGGGGTGATGTAGGGGTACGCGTGGTACGACCCGTACCCAGGCCTTCAGAGCGTGGGTACGGGTCGTACCACGCGTACCCCTACATCACCCCAACAATGCTGGTACGGCCCGTACCCAGGCCTTCAGAACGTGGGTACGGGCCGTACCGCCATTGTTGGGGTGACGTAGGGGTGGGCGTGGTACGACCCGTACCCACGCTCTTAAGGCGTGGGTGCGGTACGTACCGGTATTGTTGTGTTGCCGGTTCGCGTCAACATCCACTTCCGTTGTGGCGGACGCTTGCGTTGCTGGACACGCCCCCACCCCCTCGAGGTGACCAGGTCCTGCAGGTCAGGTATGTCCAGGGCATGTGTGATTTGTGACTTGGGTGGGGGTTATGTGTCCTGCCCCTGCCCCCCCCTTTGCCCCTGGCTGTTGTTCGGACCTTCTGCGGCATCTGCGTTGGTTCCTGTAGAGCAGGTGGACTGCTATGAGTGCTGGGATGACACGTAGGTTCGGGTCCATGGCTGTCCGTCGCGTACAGGTGCTCCTTGTGCTCGTCGTCCTGATTTCCCGGCAGTTTTTGGCAGCCGGAGAATTTAATCCGTGCGGAGTGACGTCGGTGCGGATCGTAATTCCTGGTTCGTGAAACGCAGCCTGAATGCATCCCGACGTCACGTCGGCGCTGTCTCGGATCACATTGGTATCTATTTTTTCATCGGTCGGTGTTTTGTATGATTCGTACGGAAATGGTGTTTCCGTGCGAATCATACCTGCATTTTTGTAATGTTTTTTTCCCGGGTACGTGTCGGACGGAGAAAACGCTCCGACCGACGGTTCGTACCCGGTTTTTCCAGGATCGGAATCGACCCCCAAATATTTACAAATAAAATAAATATAATCTATACAATAACATAAAGAAATATATTAATGAAAAAATAATAGTAAACAGACAAAAACAAATAATTTACGCTGGACCAAAGTTTAACATTGAAAAATATATTAAAACTCCTCAAATGAATATAATAAAATAATTAGGCTCAGAGAGGTAAAATTATCTCCCCTCACTCCACCCTGAGCAACAGTAAGGAAAAATTTCCAAGTCAAGTTCACTGAAAGTAAGGAAAGTGTACTATAGAGGGTTTAGATGTACTATTCCCATTCGTGTCTAGACAACAGTAGGGAAAGTGTTGAACTTTGGAGGGGACAGATTTACAATCACCTGTCCTAATGTTCTTATTTAGGACATTTAATTATAGACCAAAAACGTTTTTAAAAACAAATAAATAACAAGGGGCTTATTATGATGACCGTCTCGGATACTCACATTTCTGCATGAGAGCTTGTGTTACGTCTGTAAACCTGCCTTAATACAGGCTCCCACAAAGAAATGGGTGTGTGTGTAGAACCCTGCAATGCATGGATTTACAGGGGACACCCTAGGTACCCCTCGACCAACAACCGTAGGCCGCAAAGGCAAAGTCGCTTTCCGACAGTCTTTTCATGTCAGAAAGGCTGCCACGGAAAGGTTGTGGGAAACCGACATCGTAATCCCGACAGCCAAAACGCCATCCATAGGTGATTATGGTGCGGTTCTGACCGGCCGGAAGAATCCAAGAGCCGGTCAGAACTGCCTTGGAATGAATGGCCGATTTACGCTCCGACTGCTGACACCGTAATTCGGCGGTCGGACCGCAAACCACCGTATCTGTCAGAAAGCCTCCGACCGCGGTCAAAAAGCTTCCGACTAGCAGTCGGAGGCTATCCAACCGACATCGTAATCGGCCCCTAAATGTATTAATTAATCAAAAACTAAATACAAGTAAATGCAAAAATTGCACATTTTATATAAAAAACAAAAAAGTTAAATTATTAAAATATTATATTTAGTTTACAATAAAACACTTCCTTTTCTACTACCCTACAAACAACACAGAAAATAAATATATATACTTGAATAACAATAAAGATTAATCATATTAAAATAATTATACAATAAAAGAATTAAAATTAAAACAAATATAAAAGAAGTCAACACAATTTAAAAATCAAATAAACTAATCAGTCAATTGAAACTTAATTAAAATATTAATTACATCTATTAATTATCAATTAAACAATAAATTACATAGAAAATTAATCATACATTAAAAAATATAATTTCCTTTTATTAAACAACTCTCACCCCAATCTCCCAAAACACCCAACAACTTACTACTATATTAACAATGTTAAGTATATTTAAAAAAGTTACATTTGACATAAAAACTTACAAGGTTTAATAAAAAAAAATTGAAAACAAATACTAATATAATACGTATAACTAATAATACTAGAATAACTGATATTCATCAAACTAATTAAAAAGCAATATATTTTACTACTATATTAAAATAAAACAATATCTTATTAAACCATATTAATAAAGAATCAAAAAGACAATATTCTTACCTTATATATTCTGTCCCACAATGGGATTGACGTCACATTATTTTTGATAAAGAATTTCTTATCCACAAACATTTTTACACAATATTTTGTCAGAATACAATGGCTGGCTCTGTCTCAATATGTGTGATAGCAAATAAAAAAGTGACAAAAAATAGAAAGAGGGTTTTGGTGTTGATATTCACAATAGTTCTTATTATCAGCCTGTCCCTACGTTCTACCACTTATGGTGTGCTTTCTTCACAGTGCATAGAATATGAGGTCTGAAATGTGTATATCTAAGTGTTCAGATGTCTGCCATGTTCAGTAGTGGCTCAGTGATGGCTAGAGTTCTACACAATGGAAGTTCATAGTTATACATTATTATTTTAACTGCTAGTTTTGGTGCAGTTAATGCCAGTATCTCTGTGAGGCAGTGGCGTAACGAAACTTGAGGGGGTCCCCCTGCGAAGTGCATGGAGGGGCCCCCCCCGGCCGCCTGGCCCACTACCTACCACTTTGCCTCACCGCCCAAAAATCTGGTATATTTTGATTTGAAACCTCCAACATTTAATAAAATGCCTCTATATTGTCTTGCTCAAAGTTCTAATGAGAAAGTGGGAAACACTCTTAACATATAAAACTACGCCATTTGAAACATTGTCAAGAGCAGATTATTTAACTGAGACAGCAATCAGAACAATGCCAAGGAGCGGTCCTATTGTCTCAGGAACTGCCTATCGCAGAACAAAAAAGAACAACTATCTAGGGTCTGAATTAGAATTTAAATTGATGGACAATAATTTGAAACTGTCACAGCAGCTCTACGGAAACGATTGTCATCATTAATGCCAACTGCTGTGAAAAATACCTGGAGTGTATTTCAAATTTAAGGAAGCCAGGCAGGGTTGTGTTCCATCATTACCACCCACTTGACCTCTGGATACTAAGACACTATGCTGGGCTAACATTATTTACATTCTGTTACTCCCTGCAGGAGTGCCCAAGTTCAGTAAACTTATTTCTCGTGAGTTTTCTGGTAAATAACATAGGAGGAGATGGAAATAATGACCTCCCATGTGAATGATAAATACTTTTTTTTTAAAACATGCATTTGATTATAATTTAGGCCTTGTTACGCTGCTCATCTGGTTGTACCATTCTTGATGTCATGAAGTAAGAATATTTGCTATTTTGACATTAGGCAGTCTACGAAAGAGGAAGTTAGTGCAATCAATAGTGTGTGGTACTTCTGAATACTACCAATTTCTCTTACATGTTAGAGTAGTGTAGTAAATATTGAAATAAATGCCAGACTGCCTACTTCCCATGTCACACACCCACAAACCTCAAGCTCGCATTTGAAAAAGGCTTTGTGGGTTCAACCAACTCTGAATTCTGTGAATTTTTGGCAAATTCAGAATTCATCAACCTTTATTTACTAAGAGATGTGTGGATGAAGTACATCTGTAAATGTAGGGTTTGTTTCTGCATCATGATGCTCTTTCCCTACGGTAATAATTAACATTGAGGGAATGTGATGTGAGCACACTTGTATTACAAAGAGAACTGATGTACAGTGCCTGTAGCATTTCATATAACCTCAAAAACACTTATGCAGAATTTAAACATTCTGTAGCTTTGCTATAATTTGCTTTTTTTGTTGAACTTTGCACACAAAATGTCTTTTCCATGAGCCTTGACATGCCAGCACAATTGGTAATTGAAGCCATCATATTCGCAGATGGCGGCACCAGGGACATCCTATGGATTTTCGGGGCCCTGGGCCAAGCATATCTTGGGGGCACCTGTAAGGAACAGTTTTGAATTTATGATTCTATTTCATCTCTTTCATGCCCTCTTTGGCCAAGTCATTGACAACGCCAAGACCCACTTGTCAAAATTCTAAATGTGTTTACATGTAATATTTAGGTACTGTGATGTGTGTTTTCAATATTGTAACACGGCAGGTGCTTGATAATATTATTGCAAATAATCTTTGTGACACACTCCCATTTCCCATATGTGAGGTCATTATTTGATCGAAAATAAATTATTTTATGGATGTTGCATGAAACATAAACACAACAGTTCTCTACAAAATGTAATAGACACACATTTCACCCACTGTGAAAATAAAGCAAAGAAAAATAGTATTTAAAAATAGTATTTAAAACAATCTATTAAAGAATCATTCAAAGCCATCAAGCAAGCAAGACTCAAAAGAACAGAGCTGGTTCTATCAGGGGGCCCCTGAAATGCTGGGGCCCTGGGCTAGAGACCACTTTCCCCATGCCTTAAAACGTCTCTGGCATCGGCCCTTAATTGGTTTGCAACAATCTCTCATCCAGTAATGGCAACTTAATAAAAGGCAGCAATCGTGACCTGGGGAAATCAAAAGAGGCCCTAGCAAGATGCCGCCTAGACATACTGAGGCGGGGTCCCACTCTGATGTACCTAGTAGCAGCAAGCAACCCCCAAAAAAGCAGCAGTGCCATCACAACCCCCATAGGTACGCCACCTACCCCCTCCCTCCTTTGCAGCGACCGGAGTCACTGGACCATTCATTAAAAAACACATAAATCAATCCAATACCCTCGCATGCCTGCATGCAGGCTAGACTAGGCTGCATGTAAAATGATTGCATAGAAAAGGCCTTGCCTATGAAAGCTTGGTATATCGTAACAAATACAGGCCAGCGGCAAAGGCCGTTGTCACATCTTTAAAAAGCTTTAGAGCAGCAAACATTTTAAATAGGTCAGCCATTTTCATATCTCTAACATTTGTTGTTTATACCCAAGAATGTACATCAAGGGCAAGAAAATGTATTCCTCAACCCAACTGCTGTCATCCTAGTTGGAGAACAGCAATAATGATAAGTCCTTTAAATGGAAAAAAATAAGTGTAAATTAAATTTAGCTGGGGCGTGGCTAGTGGGTGGGGTTAGAGGCGGGGCGAGACATGATGATGCAAAGACATTTCTATGGAGTATTCATTTTGCCCTTGCATTTCCCCTGCTAGTACTTCCCATATATGCAGATTAACAGCTTTTAAATGAATACAGTCAAGCCATCACCAGCACTATCCAGGCTAATAATCAGTGTGCCTCAGAACAAAAGACACTTTGGAATAGCCGCATTAATAATGAGTACTACGCCAGTTGCAGGACATAACAAGACAAGATGTGAGAAAAGTATCAATATAAACAAAACGTGTGAACTCATTACACAAAATAAAGGCATAACACGATTTGTTTAGCAATATTTGCAGCTGCTTACTGTTATACTGTTCCAACTTGGTTGCTTTTGGCACAATACTTACATATACACAGAAACGAGCAGACATACACACACAAAAGCATTCCACGCATTTCTTTAAAACTACCTCCTGAGAGTGTTTCGATTCTATTCCTCACTGAGCTCGCTTTCTCTCTCACACTCAAACATACACAGAGTAGGCAAACACACACTCACAAGCACACAAAAACACACCACAAAAGGTTGATTTTGGATTATTCCTGCGTTACTGCACAGCAAACTACAGTGTGAAAGGGATTGACAGAGTAGGGCCTGAATGGGCCCTACTCTATCAAACAGAGCAGGACCTGAAATTTCCAACACACAGGTATCTCTTGCATAATGAGAATAAGCCGCTGCTGAATGGTTAAGCAGTGACTCAGCTAAGAACTAGAGAGGCTCTTGGCTGTCAGAGTGCCGTACAGATCTGCTCCAAACTGCCTTTAGTTCAGCTGCAATGGCATCAATGAGCTTACCTTCAATGAGTACCGGGACTCTCCTTGGCAGTGGAGAAGTGCCGGTACTCTGATCGGTAAAAATAAGAAGTGCCGGTACTATGTATCTGTGAGTACCGGCCCATTTGAAGCACTGATAATAATAGCTTACTGTATAGCCCGCAGTCACAATGAAAGTGCTGTCAATAAAGCATGGAACATAAGGCTTTGCTGCGCCGGGGAGAGAGAATGCCGCTGCCCGCGTCCCACGCAGAGGGACATCAGCAGGGCAGCCTACTAGTGGCCGCCCGTCGGAGCCTCCCCCCCCCCCTGCTCCGCCTCGCTAGCGAGGCCGCGCCTGGGGAGGGGAGGCCCCCCCAATGGGTTTGCCTTAGGGAGGCGTGCCAACAGGTTGGGCGAGGCTTGACCCCCCTTTTAGGCACCTCACCCCCTCAGTCCTTCCTCTGCTTCCTGCGCCGCTCCTCCTGGCCATGCATCTTATCTGGTGCTCCCAGTTGGTCCGGTGGAACCGGGTTCGAATCTGCGCATGAAATATCGCTTGTGGCGGTACATGTGAAGTACCGGACCGGGCACGGGTGCGCGCGTGTTCGAGGACGTAGCCCTCTTTCTGCGGGGTGGCCTGCGAGCGGGACGCGTGCTTTGAGAGGAAGCGGGTTCCGGCCCGCGTGGTCGCGTCCGCATTCGCGGGTGCCGAGCTAGCGCGATCCGTGACATTTAGCAGGACGGGCATTAGCTCACATGGTAGAGCGATCGCTTAGCATGTGTGAGGTAGCGGGATCGGTGCCCGCATTCTCCAAGCAGCTTTGTTTGGTAGGATTGCATTTGAAATCCTCGGGCCTGGATGTGTAATGTTATGACGGTGCTCAAGATTGGGGACATTTCAGCTGGTAGCAGCGTACTAAGCTCCCCGTGCCTGGATGTGTAATGTAAATGCGGAGCTCACGTAAAGCGCTCCAATACCTACGGGTCGATTTCACTTCCGGGTCGAGTATATAAATGTGCAGGCTGTAATTGCTGGCTGCCTCAATGCGGATACAGGATACATGGGTATGCATGGTTCATAGGTTTTCCCACGTGCCCACAGTCACGCGCATTAGGCGATTCTGGACATTACGACACCCCCCCCCTGCACCTCTAGGCGGCCTACCATTCTAGGCATTCGCGCATCCATGTTGGTTTGGCCTCGCGACTTTTGGCTATATAGCCCCGCAACAGCCATTGATTTTGGGCAACTCACTTAATCTCACCGTGCCTACCGCGAAATGAATGTGCCGTTTTATAACATAACTGGTTTGGGTGTACTCCTCCGCAAGGCGCTACCGCATAATAATTGTGTTGGCGTCCGGCCCGAAACGCTCGGTCGGCGGTAACGCAGATAGGGTGTTAACTTGCAGGGCTCGATTTTCGCTCGTAGGCTGCGACACCGGTAGGGTAGGACACCAAGCCTCGTGCCTCGGAGTCGCGTTCGCGTTATGGTGGGGCCAAAAATTTAAGAGGCTTGCTATACCTGGTGCAGTGGCGGTATTGTGAACGCGTAATAGTTGCAGCGCTCCAATTACCGTCAGGGCGCCCTCGTGCTCAAGAATATCCTTGCGCAGAGCCCTTCTTTACCTGCACCTGACGCTGTAATTTGAACGTGGTCTGGGTAAGCGCTCTAGCAACGAAGCAACATTATCTGTACCGCGCGTTTGAATCTGTGATGGAAACGCGGTGCGGTGCGAAGCGCTCCAACACGCGCTAGATGCGAAGGGATGGGCCTCGGCTGGACTGCTGATTTGGGTGCTGGTAACCAGAGTTCGATCAGTGGGGGTCGCGCCCACATCCGGTGATTCTGGCCAAATCACTTAATCTCCCCGTGCCTGAATGCGTAATTGTAAATACGGTGTTCATGTAAAATCCTCCAATACCTTCCGGTCGAGTTCGCGCTATATAAAGATGCAACATGTAATTGCTGGCTTCCTATAAGCCAGATACATGATGCAAGTACAAGCATTATTCACATCACGCGCTTACGGGCATTACTAAACCCCCCGCACCTCAATGGTTAATCTGGTGCGGTACTCGCGTGATTTGGCACGGGGTTCGCGTTATATGGTACGAATCTCTCACGCTCCCCGTGTCTGCAGGTGTGATGTAAATACGGTGCTCAGGTAAAGCGCTCCAATACCTCTGGTCGATTTCGTATTGGAACATTTAATACGGTACTGAGCTCCCAGTGCCTTGTGATGCTCATGCAAAGCGCTCAATACCTTGGGTCGATTTCGGGCTATATAGTAGGCAACAGGTATGGGTTGGCGGCCTACATGGGCAGATGCGCGATGCAGAGATTGCTTGGCCACAAGAATTTGGCGCCAATTCCTTCGGGCCGTGTTGGCGCCAGATGAATATGCAAGCTACGATTGCTGGAGGCCTATGAGCTCATGTGCAGGCATTATTCGCAGGATCTCGATCGTGCCTATATGCACGCGCATTAGGCGATTCAGGACATTACTCTTTGGCGCGTATTACTGTTTTAAGGAACTTCGTCGTTCCCCGTGCAGGCATGTGTAGCATGTAGCGGGCGTCCAGCGCTCCAGTACATGCACACTCACCTGACCTGAGTTAGGTGGTACGGTGCTCGCGTCCAGGCTCAGTTGCCTTGGCGCACGGAGGCGTTAGCGACAGAGGCTTCGCGTAAACGTCTTGTTTGGCCTCGCGTATATTATTAGGGCCGGTAGATTGACGTTGTGGCCTTTTGCTCCATACGCTGAGCTGGGGGAAGCGCCCCCGCTACTGTCGCGTGATGTAAAGGGGGCAGTTGTGCGAGTCACGAACGAAGCCAATAGTGCTGACTTGTGGTAGGTATGATGTTACGCGTATCACACAGCTAGGAGCAGGTCAGAAACAGCAAAATTACAAGTCGGCCCGCACAGTATGGTGAGCACATAGTTGTGCTTTGGGCCCCCCGCACCTCAAGGGTTAATCTGGTGCGGTGCTCGCGTGACCTGGCACGGGGTTCGTGTTCTATGGTACAAATCCCTCACGCTCCCCGTGCCTGTATGTGTAACGTAATTACGGCGCTCATTTAAAGCGGGGCAATACCTTTGGCGGCGAGTTCGCGCCATACAAACATGCAACATGTATGTGCTGGCTTCCTATGAGGCAGATACTTGATACAAGTGCAGGCATTGTTCACAAGATTTTGCTCCAGTACCCTCGGGTCGAGTTCACGCTAGATAAATATGCAACATGTATGGGCGGGCTTCCTATAATGCAGGCACATGATACAAGTGCATGTATTATTAACAATAATTTGCTCGTGCCCACATTCGCGCGCATTAGGTGAATCTAGGCATTACGACACCCCCTGCACCCGAATAGGTTATTTGGCCGGTGCTTGTGTCCGGCGCTCTAATAATAATTTTGCCAGCATTACGGTTTGAGCTAATAACTAATCCACCGTGCACGAATAGGTATGTATATACGGTGCTCAGCAACGGCGCGCCATTACCTTCGGATCGAGTTCGCGCTGTCGTTGTGACTGGGCAAATCACTGATCACCCCAGGCCCAGATATGCATGCGTGCTGCTGGGCCTGGTCTGCCAGGACCCCTGAGGGTCGCGAATCTTGGCGGCTCATGATCCCACTTCGGTGCCCGAATATGTACCCCTGCTCCGCCTCGCTAGCGAGGCCGCGCCTGGGGAGGGGAGGCCCCCCCAATGGGTTTGCCTTAGGGAGGCGTGCCAACAGGTTGGGCGAGGCTTGACCCCCCTTTTAGGCGCCTCACCCCCTCAGTCCTTCCTCTGCTTCCTGCGCCGCTCCTCCTGGCCACGCGAATTCCCACCCTTTCCGCTTACCCTGTACGGTGGAGGTAGCGCGCTATTGGAATGTTTTAATGTTTTTTCTTGCGTTGCAGGCGGAGTTACAGGGCGATCTGGAGGCAGAAGGGTACAGTAAGGGTACCTCTGCGACAGGCGGTACAGTAAGGGTACCCCTGTCAGGCACAGTAAGGGTGCCCGAGCCAAGGTCCGGGAGCCGAAGGAGGTTCTGGGAAGACCGCGGCGGCGCCCCGTTAGTCCTTCGGGCGGTTGGGGGGCCTGACCAACCGGGGGTGTGCCACAACACGCTCCGCCCCCGTCAAAAGGGGCGGGAGTAGTAAACAGATCACGTGATCCAGTGGATGATCTGAAAATATGTGCCGCACTGCCGGGCATCGACCCACCGTGCGTGCTGGCTCGCCAGGCGGGCGGAGCAGCGAGGGGCTGCTTGCCCTGGATCGCCCGTAAGATAACCCACTTATCGTCATACTTATGTTGTATGAAATAAACCTGCAGCAGTTCTTCACCCACAATGAAAGTGTCAGTGTAATCCTTGGGTGACGTCTGTGCATGCGTGTTGAGTGGAGCGGATGACGGTGTGGTCACTATGGAGCTGCCATCCGCCATTGGAAATGAAAGCACGGCTACAGGATCAAAACTCTCAGAACTCTTTTGGTCCCAAACTTGCGGAACGGCGGCAGCACGCCGGACAGTGGGTCAGACGTAGGTTAAGGGGAGATATGTAAAAAAAATACAAACAATCACCAGTACGTGAGAAGAAGAAGAATAAGGAGGCCATATTTTTTAAGCTCACTAAATACAACAATGCAGAGGTTAAGCTCCCAGTCTCTGCTGTAGGATAAAACATCTGACTCGCTCTACATTCTAATACTCCCAGCCTTTGCTGTCTTGTTAGATTTGGTGAGCTGCACTTTCTGAATTCAGGCCTTATAATGCCCAATGACAACAACCAATACACTTTAAAAGCAAACGTTGTATTGAGAAGAATTTAGATTTGGTCATTTCGCATTCTTTAACTTGCCTATTCGCTGTTGCATACATCAGTTTTGCTTATCTTCTAATGCGGAAGGAAGTACGTTATTAACGTGAACCAATATCCCAATAAGCAGCAGTGCTGGCTTCAGGGCGGTGCCACTGGTGCCACCGCACCGGGGCACCACGTTTGGGAGGGCGCCATTTGCGCTGTTTCTGAAATAAGTGCCTTTGTCTGTCTTTCATTT
The DNA here is from genome assembly GCF_964204655.1 of Triturus cristatus. Taxonomy (NCBI): domain Eukaryota; kingdom Metazoa; phylum Chordata; class Amphibia; order Caudata; family Salamandridae; genus Triturus; species Triturus cristatus. Next base: position 1,580,508,047 of record NC_140590.1, read on the forward strand.
CCATGACGTCGACAGTTCTCGTAATCAAAGACTGACAACGGCGCTCACGTATCATAGGTGGCATCCAGTAGGACGCAAATTGTTTTGTTAGCATCCGGCCATCAAGCTACATTTTATGTGAAGTATGCCCTGAAATGCGTGTTTTGGTGCTACTTGTATCTCTCTCACTCTCCCTCCTTCCTGCGCAAACCTCCTCAAAGCAGAGGGGTTAGCTCCATGCTGCCTACAATTCCCATCTCCTGGCAGCTGGGCTTCGGACCACAGGTGAGCGTGGCACCCAGGACCCACACTGACAGAGAGCACAGCACTGGCAATAGAGCCAGCGAGGCACATGGGTATATATCTCTTCTGTCCTTTGATATTCCCCTGGTAGCATTGATGGCACAAGTGAAACGCGCGAGTGTTTGTAACGTGCCTTACTGAACACAGCACTGGCAGCGCCAATTAGCCAAAGAAACATTAAGCACAGATCCACATGCACAACTCATTCACACAGGGGACTCCTGCATGCACGGTGGTACTTCTTGGGGGCTAGTATGCCACAGGTCAAAGTGGCAACTGAAAAAACAGTTGTCCCGACGTGCATTTTGGTCTTTTGGAATGTTGAAGTTGTGCCACGATGAACATTAAGGGAATTCTGGGCTGACTGCCACTGGCAACTTCATTTGTTTCCAACTCCTCCCCAGCCCACCTGTGAACCACCCCATTTCCCTGCAGGGCAGCAATCTGCGCACTCTGCGCAAGTGTGGGTTTACAGTGCTGCTATCTTCCTGAGTAATATGTGCTGGGAATTATGGTTTATTGAGTGAAAGGAAGTGCCTACTGCGGCCATTGCAGCAGAGTAAGTCCTTGTATGGCTTAGCTGTAGCTCTTGGATTATCTGTTTATTTGTGCAATTAGACAAAGGGAAATCCCTTTCGAAGATGTGTGGTTGAGCGTGTTACCATGTGCCCTCATGTACTCGTATTCCATCTTTCTTTGTGTGTATGTGACTCTATGATTATGCAAATCAGTTTTATATATGTTTGTGAGACCCTTGTCTGTATGTAGGAATTATATCTGAGCGAAAGGTATGCCTTTAAATCAGCATGCACTGCCAGTTTCTTTGTTCAGCAGCTTACAGAACTCATCCTGAGATGATGGTGTTTATGAAACACCATCCTTATTGGGTTTGACAGTATGTAGTGCTTGAATACTCGTTTGGAGGCTTCTGTGCGATACATGCTCATGGTTACGGCTGATGGTGAAGTATATACTGAGTGCCTGGCTGTGTTTAAATACTGTACCAGTGCATCTGAATAGGCCTCTGTGCAGTGCTTAATTTGTCAATAAAAATGAGTGCCAGGGCCCTTCTCGAGAGGCTACTGCAGCCTGCACCCACTATTGTCTCTGTTAGCTCTGCCAATTACAGTAACAACACAACTACTAACCATTCCTACAAGTGTGCCAAGTACTACTTTTACAAGACACCCAAGACTATAAGAATCATGTAAGCAGCAGCTATTGTTCCTTTTTAATGTATATTGACTTATTAAACACTGTTATTGTGCTCATCTCAAAATCCAGCATGTGGTAGAGTCTAGGTAGACTGTCAGTAGAGGCAGCGCTGACATGATCCTGAGCGCCGGAAACCACTGGCTCAAATTAAGCACTGCCTCTCTGTGTGACTGTATGCTTGTATGCGAGTGCATGCCTCTTGGTGAGATTGCTGGTGTGAGTGCTTGCGGAGGCCATTGATTTTAATTGCAGTTTAATGTATGTACACACGTAATTATCCTGTTCAGTGCATACCATTGTGAGTAGAGAACTTTCCCAGATTACCTTCTTTACATTCCTTAATGCAAAATTAATGAGGATGGGGGAAGTGATTTGCCACAGCCCTGGCATTCATTGTTTCTTTATATTATGTGTGTGATGTGATGCTTTGATACTCTACATTGCAGTGAGTAGCGCTAAATGTTTAAGAGGGTCTAGGAAGTGATCAGGGGCACGGGCACCGCTGTGCTGAAGAGCAGCAGTGAGGGGATCCTGGAGGAAAAGGGCATGAGGGCGCCAACACAGATGGTTGCACCGGGCGCCACCAATGCTAAAGCCGGCCCTGATAAGCAGCAAGTAATCTTTAAAGCTGGTGTGACAGATTAATACAACAGACATTTTATCGAATCACGTCTGATGCTCATTACAGCTGTGCCATTTATGAAACGATCCCCATAATTTTAAATAAGGCCTCACTCACCGCCTCAGTGCACAGGACCCACCGGTCTGCCGCCGCATGTGCAGTTTACACTGCGCATGAACATTCCAGTCCAGCCCTGCCCCGCCCCCACCCTGAGGTCGGAGGCCACAAAGCTGTGCGTGTGCTGCGCACGACGCACCCTTTCATTTATTTGAGGAGACTGGACTGGAGCATAACTTTTAAATTAGGTCTCAGCATGGAGCAGAGGGTGGATCCCGCTGAAAATTACTGGACTGTGCACTGAGGGGGCCCACTGGCACTCGGGGGCCCCACGCAATGCGGGGGCTGCGGGGGCCTGTGTTACGCCCCTCCCGTTGAGTATTTTTTTCAAAGTCTTTAGCAGAACTAATGTCAGTTTCTGCTGTTGCGTGCAATGAGGGGCACGCTGGAGTCAAACTTTTTGTTTAATGTCTGCTAGAAGGTTTGCTACAATTGAGAGGGTCGCACTGGTGGTGAACATATAAATCAATTGGAAAAAATTAGGCCTATTCACAAACTGTATTTTGTCGTCCATTTAGTAGTGCTTCAATAGTACCACTCACAGACTGCAAAATGCTATTCACAAACCTACATGTGTGGGTGCCTCTTCTATCTTTTCTGTAGGCCTATACATGCATACACCTACACTTTAGCAGCAAATGTGGGAGTGACAGAGGAAGTGACCAGAAAATGAGGAATACTTCTACTAAATGGGAGGGGTTTAGGGAGGAGAAAAGAGAGGTTAAGTGAGTTCTAAGGAGTGGGTTTGAGAGCTCTAATCACCCTTCGACAAAAATTAGGAACATTGCTGTTCACAAACTGCACAAAAATTACCCAAAACAGTAGTAAATATACTGTAGCCCAGACCTGGAGTAAGTTTTTTTAAATAAGTAAATTCATTTAAATTAAATCTATACATAATTTTTTGTATCTTTTCCTAAAATATTAAATAAAAATAAACAGTTTTCGTTGGGTGTGATATTTTCACATATATTTTTGCAAAATGTAATTTAATTTAATATATTCAAAGTAATCAATATTTAATTTAAAATAAGGTTAATAGTGCTGTTGCATTTTTTTTTGTTCTACACTTAAAACAAATATATAAAATGAATTTAACAAAAAAATATTTGTCTATTATTTTCAAACTTTATTAAACTTCTATGAATTTCCCTATATCCTACCAAAGCAAAATCTTTTACGTGATCTGCCATGAACGCAGACATTAAAATATGGTTGTAAAGTTACTACTAATGTACCTTAACAGTGGTATTTGACTTTTTTTAGACTTCACCTACTGTTTCTTTGTGGGGGAACATTTAAATCTACACTTTGAAGTAACTTTACACTTGGATGAGGCAAATAGCCACAAGTAGTAATGTTACTACAAAGTATAAGAGTAAATGTACACGTATAGATTTACTCACATGCACATTTAACTTTAACTGTGTGAATAGTACCATTATTATTAATGCTTTATGTCACTTTGCTTAAGCTTGCCAATTAACTTGCAGTAACTTGCCGTATGTGGATGCTGCTGATATTGTAAGGTTGTATGTTGTTGATATTGTAGGTTTTTTTTCCACAGCATTGTTTGTGCCACTATTCAGTGTAGACAAGTAGAAGAATGATTGTTTATTTTTACGCTGCCACCCTGTAGCGAGTTAGTTCAGCACCTGTACATTGTACAGGCTCAAGAAGGAAATGGCAGGGGATATATATTTAAAAGGGGCCATATCATTATAAACCACCACTTTGAAAATAAATAGGGCCGCATTTATGAGGCCCCTAGCAGCACTTTTGCACTGCCACTGATTCACTTTTGTGATGCTCCGGTAGCGCAATGTGCCACAGTATATTTACAAGGCCACGCTAAGTCACTTTGCGTGGCTTTTCATTGACTTGCAAATATGTGCCCCTTTCACACAGACTAATACTTGAAAGGGGCGTTCCGGGAGGAGCTTAGCGCGTGATCAAGATGGCCGCGTGAGCCTAGAGCTCCCGAGACCCTCGCTCCCTCCGGCAGCTATCCTGTCTATTATCCTGCTTTTGATGCCCGGAATATTGGAGGGGAACTGTTGCTGAGGCGAGAGTCGCTGTCCGGATCGAAATCGTCCACCGGAGACCGAAGTTGTACTGACTGGAAGTTTGTGGCCTACTCCCCGCACGGTGCCCGGGCCTTGCGTTGGCACAGTGCCCGTGCACTAATTGAACAACAGCGGCCGGGCTGGGGACGGGTCGGCGGAGGGGGGGTGTTTCCACTTTCACTTTCGCTTTCGCCTTCCAGTCTCCACAGCGCCCGGGACGGGGCGTGCGTAGTGCCAGCCACTGGTCGCATGGTTGATTACTCTGTATGGGCAAGGAGAGTGTCTACAAGGCAGATTGCGATGTCGACCAAGTCGGACGCCGACAAACAGAAGCCTAAGAGTACCAGGCGGGGCAGTTACACCCAGACTAACAACATGGACCGGTATGCCCACCAGAAGGGGTCTCCGGGCGGATCGGGCCCGATACTGGACGCCTCGAAGGACGCAACACCTCCCCCCACAGAACTGACCCTGCAAGATATTATGGGGGCCATCGAAGGGATGAAGTCCTCGATTGGGCAACAATTTGAGACCCTGGCACAAAAAGTGGATGCCATATCGATTGACGTCAATCTGGTTCGGGCAGACCTGGGGAAAACTAATGAGCGGGTTCAGTCCTTGGACCTCAAGACTGCCGGCCTCCTGGGCGACGTCTCCGGCCTTCAGCAGGAAGTCCGTACCCTGCGGACGGCAAATGATCACTTCGCCCGACGGTTGGAAGAGTTCGAAGGCCGTGCAAGGCGCAATAACGTGCGCATCATCGGGGTCCCGGAAAATTCGGAGGAGCAGTCGGTGGACCTGTTCGTGGAGGACCTGGTGGTGAACCATCTGGCGCCCAAAGGCCTCAGTAAGTTCTTTGCTGTCGAACGGGCCCACAGAGTCCCTGGCGGGAGGCCCAAGGTAGGGGCCCCTCCGAGGCCGATTGTCGCCAGGATTTTTAACTTCAGGGACCTTGATGCCATTCTGCAAGCATCGCGGGTGGCCGGCCCGCTGCCATTCCAGAACACTACTGTAAGTTTCTATCCGGACTTTACCCAGATGGTGCAGAAGCAACGGCAAGGCTTCCTGGCGGTCAAGAGAAGACTAAGTGAGATGGGACTAAAATATGCCATGCTCTTCCCGGCCAGGTTGCGGGTGGTGTTCGAAGAGCGGACTTTCTTTTTTGAGTCACCTGACATGGTCGGAGACTGGCTGGACACATTGCCCCAAGGACGGACTGGCGTGGAACGCTCCGGTGGCGCAGATGGTGGTGGAGATGAACACTGAGTCAGGACTTAAGTACTAGGACTCCGGTTCCTCCGGGAGGTTGATAATCCGGGGGGTAGCGGGGGCAGTAGGGGAGCCTTTTCCTCCTCTGGGGTTCTTTTCGTAGACTAGTAGTTTTAAGGGGCGACAGGCACACTGCAAGTTGGGGGGCACTTTAGAGCTTACGCAGGGGTGCAGGGTGGGGGGTGGATGTGGGTTGTTGTTGGGGTTGTTGTTGTTTTTTGTTATGCAAGGCGTAAAGATGCAAGCTTCTGTGACTCGGGTCTGGTTCCACGCGGGGGGTGGTGGTCTCCTTACATGTTGGGATGGGGGGTAGGGGCCTAAAAATACTCAGTTGGAATGTAAATGGCTTGGGGGATCGTATAAAGCGTGGGATTGTCCTGCAATTTCTGAAGCGATGTACCCCTGATATTGTCTTATTGCAAGAGACGCACTTGATTGGTAACACGTGCTATGCACTCAATCGTAAAGGCTATAAATTTGTTGCACATTCCGGGTTTTCCTCGGGTTCTAGAGGAGCGGGAATACTTGTCAGGTCCTCTCTGCCATTCGAGGTTGACTCCACTACCGTTGACGATAGGGGACGCTTTGCGGCAGTGGCGGGGCGGTGGGAGGGCAGGACCCTGGTCCTGGTGTCGGTTTATGTCCCCCCTGCATTGCAGCCCTCTACACTAGCGGACTTAGAGAGGACATTGTTGGATCTCCCAGAAGGAATGTTGGTGGTGGGTGGCGACTTCAATGCGGTTGGCTCTGGCCTGCTCGACAGACACCCGCAGAGGAGTTCGGGGGGGGCTCAGAAGTGGCTTCCTGATTTTATAGATACCCTTGGGCTAGTTGACTGTTGGCGATTGTTGCATCCCACACAACGACAATACACTTTCCACTCAGGGGCGCATGGCAGTCTCTCTAGAATTGATTATGTCCTTACCCTAGCTGCACACGCCTCCTTCGTCTCTGAGGCCAGGCACATGGCACGAGGTATTTCTGACCATTCCCCGGTGTGGATCTGTATGGATGTTGGCAGAGGAGTGGGTGGTAGGGTGGCCCCAATTAACCCGTGGTACTTCAGGGACCCTGCGACTCGTAGTGCGGTATTGAAGGCGGTCGACCGTTACTTTCAAGAAAACCTTGGTTCGGTCACGTCGGCGGTGTCCTTGTGGGAAGCGTTCAAAACAGTGATTAGGGGTGAGGCCCTCTCCTTGATAACAGCGGCCAAGCGTCGTAGAGACGCGGAGGTCGCCCAGCTTGAGGCGGAGATCGCGGATCTAGAGTTGGCTCTGGAAGGGGAGGTCACGTCAGAGGCGATGCACAAGTTGAGCCTTAAACAATCGGAGTACAGGGCCCTCGTGACGGATGCGGCCAAAGCCCTGAGTAGGGAACAGCGGGGCCGTCTGTACGACGTCGGGGACAAGGCCGGGAAATTGATCGCGTGGCTAGACAAAAAGGAGCGGGCCAATCGTGTTGTGCCGGACCTTGTGACGGATGATGGCGTTATGGTCACGGAGCCGGACGGCATAGTCCAGTGCTTTGCGGATTACTTCCACACGGTCTATACCTCCGTGTCTGACAGGCCAGTGGAGGATTCATGTGAGCTCCTGCGCGATCTTGCCCTGCCTTGCCTCTCCGACATAGACAGAGACGATCTTGATGGTGACATCACAGTCGACGAGATTGCGGGGGCTATCCGCTCTTTGCGCCCGGGCAAGGCCTCGGGTCCGAATGGCCTGCCAATTGAGCTTTATAAACTCCGACCGGACAAGATCGCTCCGCATTTGCGGGCTATGTTTGTGGAGGCGCGGGAGATGGGCTGCCTCCCACTTGACCAGCGCCTGGCAACGATCGTGGTCATCCATAAAGATGGCAAGCCCAGGAACCGGTGCAGCTCATACAGGCCGATCTCGCTCCTTAATGCTGAGCCGAAGATCCTTGCCAAAATCCTCGCAAACCGGCTGGTCAGGGTGGTCGGGGATCTGATCCACCCTGACCAATCTGGCTTCATCCCGCATCGTAATACCGCGTTGAATCTTAGGCGCATCCATGGAGTGATCGCAAGGGTGGGGACGATGCGGGAGCCGGCCATGGTGGCTGCGCTCGACGCAACGATGGCATTTGACACGGTGGAGTGGGCATACCTGTGGGCTGCGCTTGCGAAATTCGGCTTCGGGCCCGGATTTGTGGGCTGGGTAAGGCTATTATACGAAGAACCTCTCGCCAAAGTCGCAGTTAACGGTAGGGCGTCCCGTCCCTTCGATCTGGGGAGGGGTACCAGGCAGGGTTGTCCTCTATCGCCGCTGTTGTTCGCTCTCGCCCTTGAGCCGCTGGCGGCCTGGATACGATGGCACCCAGACGTGAGGGGGATTCGTTGGTCCCCTGACCACGAAGACCGCATTTCCCTCTATGCCGACGATATTCTGCTCTATCTTACTTCACCCCGGAAGTCCCTTATAGTTGTTTGCGACATATTGACTTCTTTCGGGAGGAACTCGGGGCTAACCATTAATTGGGGTAAGTCATATCTGTATGCCCTGTGTGGGGACGTCCCGGTTCCCCCGCGGAATTGCCCGATCCAGATTGCCCGGGAGGGTTTCCTGTATCTTGGGATTTATATCTCTGCCGACCCAACGGTGCGGTATGAGAGGAACCTGCTCCCTCCGTTGGCGCGCCTGCGGCGGGACGAGGCGGGCTGGCGGCGGTTGCCGCTTTCCCTCCTTGGCCGTGCGGTGCTATTCAAAATGATGTCTCTTCCCCGTTTTCTCTATGTCCTGCAGAACACCCAGGAGCTGGTTCCGGCCAGCTACTTTCGGGAGGTTGAGAGTCTGCAGCGTTCGCTGCTGTGGGACGGCCGCCCGCGTATAGCAATAGCAAAATTAACTCTCCCTTGGTACGACGGGGGTATCGCGCTTCCCGACATCCGGAGATACTATTGGGCCTCCCAACTGAGCGCGATCAATCATGGAGTCTACGGTCCGGCGCTTGGCCCTGGCTTTGCCATGGACCGGTGGTTGCTGCGGGGTGGTGGCTATTATAGAGCACTTTATTCGAAGCCATCGGCTGGGTCCCTCACTGGGCCGACCGGGGTGGCGGTGCACGTGTGGAAGACAGTCACGAACTCCCTGGGATGGAAGGATAGGCTCACCCTCGCCACTCCGTTGTATGACTCGGACATGTTGGGGAACCTCTGGCACTCTAAGGGATTCGACAAATGGGATCTGATCGGCATCTCCAGGGTGGGGGACATGCTGACCAAGGGGCGGATTAAGTCGTTCGATGAGCTGCGGTCGGAATATGCGCTTGAGGGCACGGAATACTTCCGGTATGCGCAGGTGCGCCATGCGCTGCAGTCGGTCCTCGTTCAGGGGGAAAAGGTGCCTGAGTCCTCTCCATTGGAGGACCGGATCCTGGACGGCCATATGCCGGAGAGCACAATCTCCCTAATTTACAAAAAGCTTGTGAACGTTCGGACCGATCTCCTCCTGGGGGTGCGGGACCAGTGGACTAGAGACGGCCTTGAGCTGGACGATGAGGATTGGCAGTACGCGGTCTCCTCTCCTAAGGAGGTCGCAATCCCCGCCAGGTTGCGGCTTGTCCAGCTTAAGATACTCCACAGAGTCTATGTCACTGGGCCCCGATTGGTCCATATGGGTTTTTCCGAGGACGGGCTGTGTAAGAGGGGCTGCGGGATGGTGGGCACCTTTCTGCACATTATATGGGAGTGTGGTGTGATTGCGGAACTATGGAAGCGGATTCACGTTGTTATGCAGGAGGTCACGGGTATTGTATTGCACCCAGAGGCGCGGTGCTGTCTCTTGAATGTGTGGGGTCCTACAGACTACGACGCGGCGCAGACTCAATGGGTGACCCTAGGTAATATGGTGGCTAAGCGAGATATTGCAAGATTGTGGGGATCCCCTAGCCCTCCCACCCTGGATGCTTGGAAGGACAACATGGACTGGTGCATGTTCCGGGAGAAAACGGTGTATAGTGCGCGGGGTAGGCCCAAGAAATGGCATAAGGTATGGGGAGGTTGGAACCAGTATAGGGGGTACATATGTTTGCCTCCTGCCACTGAACCACTAGAGGAGCAACTTTCCCCCTAGCCTCGCGTCCGACTTGGGTATTTCTGATGCACCTCTGCTAGAATGTTAGCGCCTCTGCTTCTCCCCCCTCCTCTCAATCGGTGGCTTGAACTGATGTTGGAAATGGGGCCGCCCCCTCGCTGGGAGCTGACGCGAACTTATGATGTATATTGCCTTGCTTGTTGTGTTCATTTTTAAAAATTGGAACCTTTGTTTTTATCCTGTATGAGAGCTGTAGATGACTGCACGTGTCGATTGAGGAGCTGCCGAACCTCCGGGTTGTCGGCTGAATAGCAGTGTATCTGAATTATACGAATAAAGGTTTTAAAAAAAAAAAAAAAAAAAAAAAAGAAAGGGGCGTTCCATGGGTGTTGCTGTGGGAGTTCCCACTCAACACCAATAGAATCTGAAGCATTCCCAGATTTATGAGGAATTGTAAACCTGGGAATGCGTCAGATTCTAACACCACCCCGGGGCGTGGCATTAGGGAGACCAAATGAGGAGAAATATCATTATTTCTCCTTGCATTCTGCAGCACACAGAGAAAGAGGAAAGCACCTCTCCTGATTGTTTTTGTGCAAGAAGGTCACCCCTACAATGCAGACGCCCTTGCACCATGGCGCGAAGGTGCTTGCATTGGCACACAGCAGCCTATTGAGCGCCAGCGCAGGGAAAAAAGGACAGGAATGTGCCATTTCACATAGATACGGTGCATTCCTGCCCTGTTCTTTTGATGCAGGGCAGCACAGCAAGTTTCCTTGCGGCACTGCCCTGCTCCAAAATCTCGTAAATTAGGCTGGTAAGGGCTTATTTACAAGCCCCTTGCCCCGCTGGTACGTCCTATGTTAAAAGTGACGCAAGGCGCTTGTAAATAAGCCCCATAGTTTGTACATTTTACAATGTGGTGTTCATGTTCTAAAATAATGTGTACAATGCAAATCTCACTGAATGAGTTTGACATCCGCTCAAATATGAATCTTTGCACAGATTCAAGGTGACACAGTAGTGTTCAAAACGCCTACACTTATTGCCTATAAATGAAGTGCACCTGATATTCGCAACAAAAGGTTTTATAATAAAGTCAAATATGCAGGGTCACATTAGTACTGCCACAAAAGGAGCAAACTACCAACTGAGCATTCTGTGGAAACTGAAACCATACCTACCTCATGAAGATCTAAAACAAGAAGTACAAGCACTAGTATTACCCAGATTGGATTACGATAGTGCCACTCTATGTGGCCTACCTAAATACAAACTAGCACCACTAAGAGTCTCTCTCAATGCAGCAGCAAGACTTGTCCTCGGAACTAGAAGAAATGCACACATCTCACGAGCCCTAAAAACCTTAAATTAGCTACCATATGAAGCAAGAATCCAACTGAAAATTGCTTGCATGACGCACAAAGCGCTACACTTCAACATCCCCAGTTACCTGGCCCAAAAGCTAGAAAAATCAGGGGGCAGCAGATCCTCACGAAGTGTGCTCACCTTGTTGCTGAAACCCCAACGAACCCACAAAAAGAAAACTGGGTCTAGAGCATTCTCGGCTGTTGTTCCCAAGATATGGAACTCTTTACCGCCGGACCTTTGCCTAATTTCCTCCACCTACGCCTTCAAAAGAGAAGCTAAATCATATCTACTGACTAAGTTCTTACCCTAAATCAACATATCGATGACATTGAATAGATTCAGATAGCAAACTCTTATGTAGACTATCCTGCCTTGTACTTGCTTCATTCTACTCCAACCACTTTTAGCCTATTCTTAATCGTTGATTTGTTTGTCTCTCACGCATATGTTTGCATGTTGCTCAGACCAAGTGCTAATCGTGTTATCTCCATGTAAAGCGCTCTGATACCCTCGAGGGTCACATTCGCGCTATACAAAACTTTCTAAATAAATAAATAAAATAAATATGGAAACCGCATTGTCAATTCATGATACTGCTGGAGTATGAAAGTTTGCATGGTTGAGTGACACAGGATTGGACAATAATACGCCGGGTTGGTCAAATCTGTCTAGGTCGCAGGTCCAGGCATGTCAGACATTGTATAATAATATCTTGTCCATTGCCCATAATGGTGCTTACAATACTTTAAAAGTATCCTGCTTACACCTTAGCACAAATATGCCTATGATTATTTTATGGCATCAATATGTTGGGGGTGAGTAAGTACTACACACATAAGAAAAACAAAATGGAGAGGCAAATCGAATTTACTTAGCCGGCCACGCATTGGCTTTTTTCCTATTGAGAGTTAAGGTGCTGTTGAGAACGTCACAATTAGTAGGTCTAAAAGAATCCCTTTTTGGCAAAACTGTACAGGTGTGTCAAGGTGTACAGTACCTCTTCTTCAGCCAGTGCTGTAAATATTAAAGTAGGGAAGAGCAAGGGGTGTGCAAGTAAAAGGTGAGTGCCTCATTGTAAACCCGCAGAAGGTATATATTAGGTATGCTTCGGACGGTGTTGGTAATACAGTGAAGGACGCCGCGCTGGTGATATACTTTTAAGAGGCATGGGTCAACATTGACCATATACCATACAAGGAACTTTTCCAATAACACCATCTCGATTAAAGACTTTAGACTGAGGAAGCCAAGAAGAAGGACCATAAGGTATGCTCTACGTGAGGAGAGGGAACACCCATTTGGACTATGAATTAAGATTGATGAGCCCTGAAGAAGTCCTTTAAGAGGATGAAACGCGTTGGCTACTGTAAAGAGAAGAAAATAAAAACTCAAAGAATTATGTGAACTATTTCACCTGGTGGAACTAATTTCTTGCATGTAGTGTGTGTGGATCAAATTATTTTTGTAATTGTCTGTTGTGGGAAGTTTCTCACGACACAGGAAACTAAAAGGATCTTGTTTCCTTTGATCATCGCACCAAAGAGTTACAAAATCGCCCAAAATATAAATAAGTGCGGTTCTATATCCTAGACCCTTTCTGTAAATGATTGTGCTTCAGTCAAAGGCAATGACAGAACCTGTTCACAAAGGGATTATGGAGGGTGTAAAATACAGCTCCTGTAGTACTCGTTTACTTATTCTTAAGTGCCCTTGTGAATTGACCCAAAGCATCTAAAACAGGAGTATTTAGTGAATGCTCATAAATTATTAATACACACACACGTCTGTTCCCTCTTTGCACTTTTACTAATAGAAAGTGTAATGGTTTGGTATGATTCACAAACGCATGGAAGAGTACTTAAAAGAGTGCACTTGTAGCACTTCGTCTGGTAGTGAAAAATGATTTTGTGAAGTGGTCCCTAAGCATCAACAGGCCCCTCAGATCTCTTTGTGACTGGGCAACGTGTCATGGTCCAGCTCGTTTTCAAAGTGGCTCCACGTCATTGTAAAGCACGATTTTGCAAATTAATAGTGTGCTGTAGATACAAAAAAAAATGTATCCAAATAGATGGTTTTTAATAATGTGTAGTACACACAAAGCAATTACGGTATCCAAAGTTACGAGACCCGGCAGAGGTTAAACTAGTGTACATTTTAACGTTGCCATATGCAGTTTCAACGTGATGCTTTACAAAAGTGTATATAAAATTCGCACTGATTAAGTGTGCTATACTTTCCTCATACATCAATTTCAATATATTTACAGTGTAGTGTTCTCAATAAAAAATTCAGCAAATCTTTTCAGTCAATGTTCAATGGTTTAGTTATATCAAAACAGCACAAACGAATAGATAGGCCTATTAGCTTTGCCAATCTTTGGTTGTACCTGCTGGAGTCACTTTTTTCTAAGTTCAAAGGGAACCACATTAATTTTAATACTGCTGTAACAATTCATATTGGGTCCCATGTATCACATGTTCATCCTTGGATGGATTATTTGAGGATGATTATATTAATATTAAATGGTGCGCACCTTATATTCAAATGTGCAAAGTTGAAGTTATAAGGGGCGGCTCCTCCACATGGGCGGAGGAGGGTCGCTCCACTGCTTTCCCGCAGTGCAAGAAGCAGAAACATAAATGGTATTTTAAATACCATTTAATGTTTCTGCTTCTCGCACTGCGAGAAAGCAGAAGGCAGGGTTTAGTTGGGGACAAACGGGTGGGTGTTCTTGTTCCAGGTTGGGGAGGAGTGGCTTGCCCAGTGTTGTGCTATCCCAGCGTTGTGATTGGCTTAGGGGAGGAGAGGAAGGCTACCTGCTTCCTGTAGAAGCAGAGAGAGGAGACATGACGCAACGCAGAACCGGAGAGTGTTGGAGATCTTTTTAGCCAATCTACGAAAACGGGGCACCTTGGGTTTCACCTTATTTAGCCGTAGTTTAAGTGTAGGGGCAAAATTATGATGGCGGTTGGACAAGCATCTGACCGCCATCGCAGCTGGTTGGAAAGCAACCTACATGTAGTCAGCAGTGCCACCCACCCAATTAAGATGCGACCGCCGTGAAGCTGGTTGGAAATATTCCCATTTTCATTCTGGCTTGTGCTGCGGCCTAGAAAAGTGCTGCAGCACAAGCCTCAGTGGAAAATGGGATGTTTTGAGACATCCATGGACCATGTACCAGGCAATATGTCTTGCCTGGCACATGGGCATGCTTAATTTTGTGGGGTACAACAGGTGCCCCCCAGGCCTCATAGCAGAGGCTCATGGGGACCCTGCTAAAGGCTCCTTAAAGTCCCTTTCCGACAGCCTTTCCATGGCGGTCGGACCACCATGGAAAGGCTGTCGGAAAGGGACATCGTAATCCCTACGGCGGTGCCTGCGCAGCCACCGCCCCTATTGTAGGGAATATGATCCGACCGACTGTCCGACAGGCTCTTTGAAACTGTCGGTCAGTCCCACTGACCGCAGCGGTCTGACGGACCGCGTAATAATGCAGCAGTCGGACCGCTATGCTGGATGCCGGTCACACCACCACCGATGGCCTGTAAGTGGTGGTGCGACCAGCATCGTAATCAGGGCCTAGGTTCTCACTCTTAGGCCCTGATTACGATCTTGGCAGATGAAATACACCATCACATATGTGACGGATATCCCGTCCTCTGTGTTACAATTCCATTATATCCTATGTAACTTGTTATACGGCGGACAGGATATCCGTCACATTTGTGATGGAGTATCCCATCTGCCAAGATCATAATCAGGCCCTAAGTTTTGAAAAAGCAATAATACTGTCATGCTAGCCAAAAAGCTGACTCCTTCAATCAGGAGGTGGGGTGAGAACCTGGATGCTCAGATGGTTTGAGGAAGTGATATGGATTTTGCTGAATACGTTGAGGACTGACAAAAATATGTAACAATAGCAAGCAGCAACATGTGGTGTTGACCAGACCAGTGGACAGGACAGGCGGGAACACAAGTAATGGGATGACGAAGGCTTGTACTCGAAGGTTCGAGGATTACTTACAAGTAGCCAGGTTATATGCCCATTTTTAAAATCATAGTCTTTACAGACATGAGGATCTACATGACCCCAGAAGAAAACATGACCAAAAATAGATGATGATAAAATAATAAAAGTAACTTCTATAATGCAACAATGACCTTAGAAGATACACCCTCACTGTAGTGATATGGCAGGGAAATATCAGAAGCATTGGAGGTTAATGGTAGAAGTAAACAGTAAAAGTTGTTAAGGCCATTTGAAAATCAAGGTGAGTGTGGTTAGCACATAAATAGATGGCCATGAAGCCCCAGATTTTAGCAGGGACATAGGACAATGGTCTGCCTCCAGCTCTCACATGGCGAGCATGATGGAAGAGCAGCAGATGGGCATCTCAGGTTAAATGAAGAGCTCTGTGGAATGCACATAGAATCTTAAAGATAATCTATTCATGAATGGGAATCCAGTGTTGTTTTGCCTAGCAGTTGCATTTGCATGCTCCCTGCATGAGAAGTCAAGGACCAATCTTGCTGCTATATTTGAATAAGTTGCCACTAATTGATTATTTTTTCAGGCCAAGATAGACTTTAATTGAGAAGAGAAAGGACACCAACTTGAAATGCAGCCTTTCTAGCTTCAGAGGAAGAATTTTTATAAGAGTCCTAAGGCAGATAATGCAAGATACAGACAATATAGTGCTCTGAGGTTTAAATAAGAGCTTTAGATCAAACATGGTATCAGAAGTTTTGATTTTAGTCACAGGAATCAAAGGCAATTCCATGGAACTGGGCCACTAAGTGTAGAGACAATGGTACGTATCCCTCCCTAGATCCCAAATCTCTGTTATATCTGAGCTCAGATTTAGATAAATGGCTACTATCTTGCTGAACTGAATATGTGTTCCACAGATCTGGACAGCAGATGAGTATCATGAGCATAATAAAATGGACACTGTGGGGTCCATTAGGATGTAGGGCGGTGGCACCACCACGGCGCTGGTGGTGCGGAAAAATGCCTTTTTCCGCCTGCCAGCAGCGGACATCACGCCCGCCATATTAGTATGGACAAACATAGGCCATTTACCGACCGCCGCGGTGCGACACGCACTTCCATCAAAGTGTGCCCGCCACCGCGGCGGTGGGAGCCAATGGAGACTCCCAGTCGTGGGGAATGATATCCGCCCCGCTCCACAAATTAGGATGACTCAAGCAAGCAGACGCACCGCAGCGGAGACACTGCCCAACCAGAGACGGCGGAAGCTTGACAGCGGAGCGCGAAACCAGAGTCCCGGTCATGACCACCATGGACCCAGCTCTACACGTCTTTCCGGTGCTGTACCTGCTACATCACCAGGAACTCATGGACCGCAGACACACAACAACACAAACACAACACACAACACACAGGCTGACACAGGGTCCAAATCCACATCAGACACACTAGGGGGGACAGGGACACATCCACAAGGGCACCCACACATCACCCACCTGCCACAAAGTCACCCCGCTGGATCAGGGACACACAGCTACCGCCACCATGCAGCAATGTCCCAGTCACGTCACCGCAGCGGCGAACACAAGCAAATACATGCGCACAATGCAGAAGGCAGGGCCAATGCCAGGCATGGGGAGGGCACAAAGACCACAGGGCCACATACCCCTCCCACCACACACTAGCACACCCCATGAAGGCACATGCCATGTGCCCCTCCTGTGCACCCCATGCACAACAACAAGCCAGGGCAGTACACATCCTGCACCATACAACAAACAATCATGGAGACACACACTGCAGGAGTGGCTGCACAGGAACACACAACACAAAGCACAGTAGCACAGGGCCAGTGAAACACACACAACACCACACTCAGGGAAATATAAATGAGGACAAGCAACAAATGAACACATACAAGGAATTAACATCTAAATGGACACACAGACTGCACAGTCTCACATACATAACACAGAGTGACACACACACACATACACATCCCACATGCCAACGGCAATGGAGCACAACAAATATGGAAACCAGGGTGGCCTGCACACACATGGAAGGCCATGGAGACACACAACAAGCATGTGTACATCACATCAACAGAAGGAACAGAGCACAACACCCTCACACCATCAAAACACACATGGCTGGCACAGTCAGTGAACTCAAACCACAGACAGCTCAGTGCAACAACACAGGGAGACAGCAAGGCAAACCACGTATAGGCGCAAGGATGAAAGGAAGGCCCTGAAGTCAAACTGTGAACAGCCACACGTCCATGCAACTACTTCACAGGAGTACACCAGCAGCACTACATACAGGGACCATCTACACACCTTAGGACTGACAAACACCAGTAAGAATCTACACACATACCCCCCTCACACCAGCAGCACACAACACCAGTGCCAAACACACTGAAGGCTGGCAATACTTGGCAGTCAATACACACACAAACAACCACACACCCTGGGCTCAGCCACAAACATCATACACACACACACACACACACACACACACACAGGGATGCCACCACAAATGTGAAAACAAATACAACAGACAAATACATAGCCCAACAGAAACACACACAGAGCCACAACAACTACAACAGGCATGCCCTGTGCAGCTAAATTGGGGAAAGGCAATGGGAGCACAGACACAACAGGAGTGCACAACCTCATCACTCAGGAACAATGCACAGACAACATACCACAACACACACAAGAAGTGCCACCATCACTGAACAACACAGCCATAGCAAACAAACAACAGATGCACAGGATGAACAATCACATAGCAAACACAGCAGGACATCAGGGGATGCACACCAGGCAATCACAAGGCAACATACACACACAGCACAGCATGCATAACAAGCTGTGTGTGCACACCAAGCATACCAGACACACACAGGCATCAGTGACAGAACAGCAACCCACAAAACACCATACAGCACAGCACAAAGACAACAGCACACCCAGGAAGTGAAGAAAAAACACAAACAACACACATACATCCAATACAACACCCAATAGATTCACAAGTCTGGGACACAGAGGTGGAAACAACTTGACCACAGGACTGGGCAGCACACACAGTTGAACTGCATAGGAGCAACCATGACTGACAAACAGCACCAGAACATCACACATGACCCATTGGGGAAATGCCCTGAGTGACACATTGACCTTGGCCAAAGAACTGCACCACAAAGCACAG
This sequence comes from Triturus cristatus, assembly GCF_964204655.1. NCBI lineage: Eukaryota > Metazoa > Chordata > Amphibia > Caudata > Salamandridae > Triturus > Triturus cristatus. The sequence continues at coordinate 1,580,526,260 of NC_140590.1, forward strand.
TGGCACAAAGGAAGTCATGGGGAGGCACACACACATACAAACCAAGGGGACAGCTCACACCAAAAGGGAAGTGTACTGCATGTCAGTCGGGGACATGGCAGGAGTGTACCATACCCAAAGATAGGGAGTGCAGACCCACAACGGGTAGGCAGCTGAAGCACAGATAGGGGATGGCATGACAACACACACACAACATGCCACACTGGAGGCAAGAATGCACCATGTGACAGCAAGGCATGAGAAAACCCAACCACAATGGCAGTGTGGAGCAGCAGGTCTGCACAGTCCCCACAAACAGCAACTAGACACATGGATGTGCAACAAAACACAACACTGACTTGCCAGTAACACTCTCTGCATACTCACAAGTGACAAAGACAACAAGTAGGAGTCAGACAGAACTGCAAGGACACACCAACACACTGCACAGTGTACAACATACAACTTACACATGGGCATTCAACCACATCCACAGGGATGAACAATCAAAACAACAGGCACACAACTCCTGGGTGACACATGTGTGTAGTTGACATTGCAGAGGCATGTACACATCAACACTCCCCACAAACTCACCCCTTCACACTGCACACTACCTGGCCATCTAAGAGCACAAATGGAATGTAAGCCATGGGACTAGGAAGACTGGCCATCACAAGATGACCACACACATACACCACTGGGCACACATAAAGGAAGAACACACATACATGATGAACCTGGACAGGCTGCCTGCAATACTGTGTGCAGAAACCCACTCTGTGCTGGCAGTGACCCCCCCCCCCCCTGACATGTGTACAATAGAGCCAACATGAACTAATCAAGTAAATGACTACAGCTAACCAGTCGAAATTGACACCATTGCCACCACAAGTATCTGGGTCAAGCAGAAATGAAGACCCTGTCACCCCTGGAAGAGAGTAATCTGGGTCAAGCAGAAATAAAGACCCTGTCACCCTTGAAAGAGAGTAAGTGAGCCCAAACATTGACCATGTTGAAGTGCCACACAGACCATGTGGCACAGTCAACCATTTACACACAGCAAAATAACTTTATTCAGTAAGGACACTGACAAAATAGACAACAGGAGAAACTGTCTTTATTCACATATTGCACAGTTAGGCACCATGAGAAGAGAAGAGCAAGGCACAAGATGCAGAGCATGTCCATGAGAAGCTGCACAGGCAGGGGGCACACAGCAGTGAATGACAAGGCCAGTGGGCAGGACAAAGTGCAGACTGAGTCCATGAGAATCTGCACAGGGAATAGTTCAATAGAGCAAAGAGCAACAAGGCCAGTGGCCAGTCCAGGGTGCAGACTGAGTCCATGAGAAGCTGCACAGGGAAGAGTTCAACACAGCAAAGAGCAACAAGGCCAGTGGACAGTCCAGGGTGCAGACTGAGTCCATGAGAAGCTGCACAGGGAGAGGGCACACAGCAGTGAACGACAAGGCCAGTGGCCAGTTCAGGGTGCAGAGTATGTCCATGAGAAGCTGCACAGGCAGGGGGCACACAGCAGTGAACGACAAGGCCAGTGGCCAGGACAACGTGCAGACTGAGTCCATGAGAAGCTGCATGGGCAGGTGGCACACAGCAGTGAACAACAAGGCCAGTGGCCAGGACACAGTGGAGATTGAGACCATGAGAAGCTGCACAGGGAAAAGTTTACCACAGCAAAGAGCAACAAGGCCAGTGGCCAGTCCAGGGTGCACACTGAGTCCATGAGAAGCTGCACAGGGAATGTGTGTGACTGTACCTTTCCATGGTCAGCAACACAGTCAGGGGGCAACAATGTGCAGTACATGCCCACCTGTGTGAGAGACAGGTGTGTGAGGGTGACTAACACTCAGACTTGGCTCTCAGGCGGACTGGGAGCTGGCTGTGTCTCGGGGACTGTCGGGGCGCTTGACAGGGGAGAGAGCGGAACAGCTGAGGTAGAGCTATCAGTGGCTTGGCAAGCCAGAGGGCTGCTTGGACCAGGTGGTGTAGTGGCACGTGCAGGTGGAGTCATGCAGATGTGAGACACGGTGTGGCTGGGAGATTGTGGAGGGGTGCCCTTCCATTTCTTGGGGATCCTAAATGGCTTGACTGACTGTGAATCAATGGGAAGTGGTGTGGGCACAACAGGCACACACCAGCACTGCTGCAGCAGGTGCAGGCACTGGCAGCCCCTCTGGTGATGTGCTGGACCCAGCGGAACGCTTTGCCTGGCTTAGCCTCTGCCCCCCCCTTCCCCTGTTTACTAGGAGTTACCCCTACAGTGCCCTCCGGCCGCTGCTTCACTGGGCTTGGAATGGGAGTCGAGGTGGTTGGTGATTCTGCCTTGGAGCCCTTCCTAGGTGTACCCTTGGCATGCACCACCTCCTTGGTGGGCACAGACACTGTATGATTATCTTTGTGCGATGCTTTAGGGGCAGGAGAGTCCTTGGATGGGGATGCCACTGAGGCATGTGTGCCTGAAGTCAGCTGCTTTGCTTTTTGTCCACTGGTGTCGCCTGACGGGCTTTTCTCCCTGCGCTCTGGGGTTGCTTTGGTCTTCTGTGGGGATGGTGTCTGAATACTGGACCGCTTGGGTTGCTGCTGTGTGCTTCGTGTGCTGTATCGTGACTTTGATGCATGTGGACCGTGGTCACTATCGTCAGACGTGGCCACTGCCAGGGGGGTGGACAAAGGGACCAGAGCTGGACTGTGAGTATGTGCCTGTTGCATGGCATACGTCACAGTTGATGACAAAGCCTGGACTGTCCGGTGCAGCCCACCCACGTCGGAATGTATGCCCTCCATGAAAGAAACCACCTGGGCCAATTTCTTGTCATGGTCAATGAATGCATTGAGGAGAGCTGTGTGGCCTACACACAGCTAGTTGCAAAAGGTCCACAGACTCAGCACTGATGGCAGTAGGGGGGACAGAGGCAGGGTCAGCGGTGCCAGGGGTGAAGGACACTCTTCCCCTCTTACTGAGGTGGACACGGGCAGCACCAGAGGAAGTGGCTAGGAGGGTGGGCAATGGCCGCTGTGTGGTGAAAGTCAATGCAGAGTCCCCATTCCCTGTGGCCTCCAACATGGATGCATCCCCGCTGGCATCGGATGATGTGGTGCTTTGCGTCTCAGGCTGGGACTCCTCCAGCAGACTTCTGTCCCCCTCTGAGGTGCTGGTGAGATCTGTGTCACTGGGCTCCTAGGCAGCTGTGGTGCTAGTTTCACCCCCACTGGTGTCCGTCTCCTGTCCCTCTGTAACCACAGGTGATGTTGCATTAGAGAGAGAGATGTAGGGTAAGGCCAGTGGCAGCAACAGAACAAACATATGCAAGCAATGCATGACAAAAGTTGACCAAATCTACATGTTGCACACCACCCTGCTCAATCACATCGTGCCAACTCACTACATAGACTTAAGCGGTGCGTGGAAACTGGAAACTCAGGCATGAGTGAACCATGTGATGACCACACAGCACAACACCCTGCTTGTGGCTCTGTTCAAACAGACACACAACTAGTTCTGAGCACACCTAGGGACATGATGGGGGCACACTACTTGTTGCCAATGACAGAACTGGATGGAACAGGAGGGGAAAACACCGACCCAGACTACAACATGACAGTCCACAATGGACATTAACCCATGCCACCCACCATGTCGTACCTTGGGGACAATATAATGCTGCACATTGCTGTAAGATGTGTAGTCCTCCCCAATACGGGTGCATGCAATGGACGCATTGATGTACACACAGTCAGATCGGGCACACTGCCGTTCCCTCCCATGGGATTCCCAAGACTACACCAATGCAGAAGAAACCTGAAGAGCACAACTCAGAATGTAATGTGAAGGCACAGGATCCAAATCACCTTTGTAAGTACAGGTAGGGCAAATGCATTTCACAGGCACCCAGGCCAGCAGCCACTTACATGCCACAGCCTCACACTACCACATCACATAGGCCAGCTCTGGCACAGGCTCTGTACACATGCAGCCACTCCCAGCCAAACTCAGACTCCCAAAATACTCACCCCTGGCTTGCTGCTGATGCTCCTTCAAACGTGCATCCAGCTCAGGCTGTGTCACCGCCAAGATGCACCCCACTAGTGGTGTCATGCTGCGCCGTGCCAGATGCCCAGTGCGAGGAAGCAGCCCCAAGGTAATCTCCGCCACATTCTTTGCCAGCCGGCTGATGTCGTCCCATCTCTTGTGGCAGTGGGTGCGCCATCAGTTTGAGACCCCCAGAGCTCTCACCTTCGCTGCAATGGCCCTCCACACAGCCTTACGCTGGTGTACCTTGAGCTGCAGGCATGGGAGACAAGAGGAGGAAATGATCAGTGACACAGTGTCATGTACCGACATCTATCAGTATAGCAGCAAGATACAAAATCATCACATATCCAACAAAATGGCAATCAGAGACTATAGTACAGCTCACACGGGACACCTGCATGGGAAAAGCTGATGTTAAAGCATGCAGATGTGAGGGGGAACACAGTCCCTGCACATCCTATGCACATGCAGGATGCCAGCACTGAAACACCCATGCAGCCTGCCCACATCTCCAGTCCATTGTTGGCTTGAGCAACACATACATCACATGTCAACCTGTGTTTGGGGGTGGACTCATTGTGTCCAAGACTGTGCAGCCATCAATGTCCCTGTCCTGTGAATAGATGAATGTGTCATGGTGGTCACATTGAGGGACATGATCACACAAATCCAAAATGTCATTCACAAGGGCAGTTGTGCGCAAAATACAGTGCTGAGATGGCCCATAGCTGGAGTGCAATGTGAAAAGACTGATGCCATACTCTGTAAGTTAAGTGAGGTGTCCTTGTCTTTGTAGGTGGGGACTGTGCAGGCCAGCTGGGCTCACACTGAGATGGATTACAGGGGCACACACAGCCATCCAGCCAAGCAATCACTGTTCTGACTACAGCATGAACAACCTTCTATGTCACTGTATGGCTGACAACACAACACAGGGCACTCATACATATGTGCATGGAGGGAAAGCTGTGGCATTGGGTACACACACCCTCCCACTGGAGACAGCATGCCAGCCAGTGCATCACACTACCCCACACTCCCAGGCACATACTGCATCAGTCCAACTACATGTGTGGCCCCCCTGCCCTACCCCAGCACTGTTGAAGACTTACCACGACATTTGGGGCACCATATAACCTTGGGTACTGTGTGGGCACCTCGTCCACCAGGACCTCCAGCTTCTCGCTCGTGAAGGGACTGGCACGGATCTTCTCTGTCCTTGCCATCACTGTGGACATGAGACAACAGCAGCGGAATTGGGTGGTGAGGGGTCTCAGACAGCAGTCCCTGGAGGCAGCAGCAGGTGAGGGGTCTCAGGCAGCAGTCCCTGGAGGCAGCAGCAGGTGAGGGGTCTCAGGCAGCAGACTCTTGGAGCAATGGAAATGTGAGGCTCACTCCCACACATATATAGCCCCCTGGGGTAGTTTCAAAGGTGCCAAGCTGCAGCCATTAGTGGTCCTGGTCTCTCTCTTTCAAATGCATCCAATGACCACCTCCGCGGTGGCGGAGCACGCCTACCGCGATCTTCAAAATTGAATCATGCCACCGCAATCATGGCTCCCATTGGCTGTAAGGGCCTGCTCCATGGCGGTGACACAATGCTGGGGCCCAGGGTGCGCTACCGCGATGGTGCATCTTTCAAATGCAGCCAATGTCCGCCTCCGCGGTGGTGGAGCACGCCTCCCGCGATCTTCAAAATTACATCATGCCACCACAATCATGGCTCCCATTGGCTGTAAGGGCATGCTCCATGGCGGTGACACAACGCTTGGGCTCGGGGTGCGCTACCGCGATGGTGCATCTTTCAAATGCAGCCAATGTCTGCCTCCGTGGAGGCGGAGCACGCCTACCGCGTTCTTCAAAATTGCATCATGCCACCTCTATCGAGCTTTGCATTGCCTCTAGGGCATGCTCCATGGCAGTGACACACTGCAGGGGCCCGGTGTACGCTACCGCGATTTTAGTGGCAGAGCATGCCAATCGCCATTTCCACATGTCTCCATGCCTATCACTACCACACTTGTGTGAATGGGGGTGCTGGTGACACACCGCCGGGCCAGGCGGTAGCTACCGTGATATGGGTGCCATACATTGACACGAGGCTCCGCCATTCAGGCGGCGGAGCATGCCAACCGCCATTTCAACATGTCTTTATGCCTATCACTACCACACTTGTGTGAATGGGGGTGCTGGTGACACACTGCCGAGGCCAGGCAATAGCTACCGCAATATGGGTGCCATACATTGACACGAGGCTCCGCAATTCAGGTGGCGGAGCATGCCAACCACCATTTCCACATGTCTCCATGCCTATCACTACCGCACTTGTGTGACTTGGGGTATGGTGACACACCACCGGGGTCAGGCGGTAGCTACAGCTATCTGGGTGCCATACATTGACACGAGGCTCCGCCATTCAGGCGGTAGAGCATGCCAAGCACCATTTCCACATGTCTCCATGCCTATCACTACCGCACTTGTGTGAATGGGGTTGCTGGTGACACACCACCGGGGCCAGGCGGTAGCTACCATGATATGAGTACCATACATTGATACGAGGCTCCACCATTCAGGCGGCGGAGCATGCCAACCGCCATTTCCACATGTCCCCATGCCTATCACTACAGCACTTCTGTGAATGGGGGGGCTGGTAACACACCGCCGGGGCCAGGCAGTAGCTACCACGATTTGGGTGTCATACAATCACAATGGCCATCTGTCAAACATCAACAGTACTCAGTGCCAACATGTTCAATGGCACATCATTGTGCACACGATGCCAATGTTCCATTTACTCCACTGATGGCTACACATGCCATGTTTGTGTGTGTGTATCGTAGATTGGCCTGTACCTACTCACATGTCACTTATGGATTTGATGTTGGTGTAGACAGGACAGAGTTGTTCTGGACTGTACAATGTGTACACATGTCAATGTGTTGAGGTCCAGTGACAATCACAGCGATGCTCGTCTCAATGAATGATGATTTATTTTGCATTGCCTCTCATGTCTGCTCATGAACACATTCGTCATTCCAGCGCCGACTGTAGTCATTGTGTGGTGGATGTGTGCCAGGTTGTAATGACGCATTAAGGTGTGACAGGTACATCAGCTAGGTATGAGACAGTGGTTTTGATTAGTTACACATATGCTGAATGCTATACTCTCAGGCGTGCCCATGTGAAATGTGGCCATCTCCCTATGTGCATTCACATTGACCAAGGTGGTGTTTGAGGTACTTGTCTTGTGTAAGTTGACAGGTGTGCCCTTTGTGTAGCTGAAGGTGTCCCTACATGTAAACTGGTCTGTTAGGCAATATTGATGTCAGTCATTGTTGTTGTTGTGTCATCCAGATCGTGATATGCTGTGCACATCTCATGATGTATTGCATTGACATGTGTCCACTATCATCTCAAATAGGAGGAGGCCAAATTTGACTCGTCACTTGACGGTGCTGGAGGACATGGAGGATGTTGCGATCATACGGAAATGCCGCCTGGACAGAGCCACCCTGAAAACCCTTTGTGATCTGTTGGAGCCCCACCTGCAGCCCGCAGGACATATCCAACAGCTTTCACCCCTACTTATAAGGTGATGACAGCCCTGCATTTTTTTGCCACTGAATCGTTCCAAGAGACAGTGGCCAGCACTGGTGGGATGTCACAACCGAAGTTCAGCATGCAGCGGCCTGATGTACTGTCCGCCATGATGCTATACAAGGACAGATACATCCGTTTCCCCAGGGGTGCTGAATTGCCAGCTGCGAAGGGAGACTTCTATTGCCTTGGACACATCCCCAATGTTGTTGGGGCCATTGATTGCACCCATGTCGGTCTTGTGCCACCACAGGCAAGTGAGCACATTTACCACAATCGCAAGCATTACCACTCCATCAATGTGCAGGTGGTGTGCCTGGCAGATCTGACCATCTCGCACGTGTGTGCCAAATTAACAGGCTCAGCCCATGACTCCTACATCCTGCGGAACAGCATAGTGCCCCAGCTGATGGCTAATCTTCTTCCTGAGCGTGCATGGATTGTGGGTGAGTATGCCTAGTTGTGTGGCATGCTGTGTGTGTGACCTGCTGCCCTGAGCCTCTGCAACATTGCAATGTCTATTTGTGTTTGTCATACCTAGGTGACTCTGCATATCAGCTGAGCCCACTGCAGAATCCCAGGTCCCCGGCTTGGGTCTGCTACAATGAGGCCCATTGGAGGACACGTCGTGTAGTGGAGAGCACATTGGTCTGCACAAGTCACGTTTCCGCTGCCTGAACAAGACCAGAGGTGCACTGGCATACTCGCCCAGGAAGGTGTGTCAGATTGTAGTGGCATGCTGCATGCTCCACAACCTAGAAATTCGCAAGGAAATTCCCCTGCTCCTGGATGATGGTGAGGACCCAAGGCCTCAGCATGCAAACCAAGCCATGTCCAGTGATGAGGACAGTGGAGAGGAGGAAGGTGAACCTGCGTGAACAGCTCATCACCCGCTACTTCACTTGACAGTGGGTGTCAATGTGCGAAATACCCATTGTCTGATGATATTGCTGTTGCCGTGAAGGGGCATGTGAGAATTGTAGCATCAGACAGTTGTAGACTCAGTGGTTTTTGGAAATGTTTCTGGGACATGTCATTTGGGAACATCAACAGGACGTGTATGTTGACACTTGGTGGCCATTGTGACATGTGCATGTTGGGTTATCCTGATGGTGAGGGGGTGTGATGTCTGTGATGCCACACCCAGACCAGTGACAGTTGTTTTGTTGTGTTTCCCTAGGTGCCTTCCACTTCTCCTTGCCTGCATACAGTCCATGCTCCTGGTACATTGTGATCATGTTGAAGACTGTACATCCTGCAATAAAGACAGAGCCGACACGACAACATGTGTGTGTGGATATTTTATTTACAATGGTGTGATGCGAGGGGGGGGTGTACATTTCTATTGGGGGGTGGGGTGGAGAAGTGAGTTAACAGTTGTGGTAGATGAGATATTCGAGTAGTCACCACATTGCTGTGATGACCCAATCCACAGACAGATGCCATTCACAAGGCAGTGTGGGGAAGGACAGTCCAAAAGGTCAATGCAGTGGTGAAGAGGGTTGCCATCATGGCTGGCTCTGTGACTGGCATCTGGCAGGTGCTTGGCCTCCAGATACACCCAGGGTCTTCTTGGGACGGCCCCTTTATCGTTTGGCAGGGGGGGCCCTGCTGCAGGGCCAGTGGGTTCGGAGAACTCACCCCTCTCTGTGGGTGCAGGGGAGGATGGTGAACTGTCATTGTGCGGCCCACCAGAAGGAGGTGGAGGTGTTGTCTGTGGCGCATGCCTGTCCCTCAGTACTGCCACAAGAGGTCCACGATTTGTCCCGTGCGGGTGTTGATGGGCCTCATCAGCAGGATGAGCTTGTGCAATAGTTCGTCCGACCGACCCGTTCGTACCTGGGCCTGTTCATATGTGCCCAGGACTCTGGTGATGTATTCCAGGGAGTGGGTCCCAGCCTCCTGGTGTCCATGGGTGACCCTGCTACTCTCACCTGCCCTGCTGCCACGGACCTGTAGCCTCACCACTGTGGGCACCCGCATCCTCTCTTTGCCCTCCTCCATCGGTGGTGTGTGCTGGTCATCCTCTGGGACAGGGAGGGTGTTGCAGGCAGCACTGGTGGTGGTGGTGGTGGTGGTGGTGGTGGTGGTGATGATGGTGGTGGCGGTGGCGGTGGCCGCACAGGCCGTGACAGCAGGGGTCTGCTGTGAAGTTGTTTTTGGCGCAGATGTAGTGGGGGGATGATGGGGTCCTGGGACCTGTTGCTCCCTGGCACACCAGATGGGCCGGACTCAAGCTCATCGTCCATGGAATCCTGGGAGTCAACATCCGAGAGTCCATGTACCGGGGGTGGAGACTGGCTCTGCAGGTTGCTGGTGTTGTCCTCTGCAGTGAGTTCTTGGTCACCTGTGGGTCAGATGTGAAATGGTCATTGCAGTGCACCCAGCAAGCTTTGTGTTAGCTGTGTGTCATTCCCTTTTTGTACACTGCTCAATTGACATATCATCACATTGTTGACTAGGTGCACTACTGTGCTTCCTGACATGATGCAGTGGTACAGGTATTACTTGTCCATGGTGTGAGGTGTCAAGGCATACCATGCGACCCGTGCACAATTAACCCCTTGCCTGCTCATGACGGAACCACTCCGTCATGAGCCACGGGCGCCGTGTGCTCATGACGGAGTGGTTCCGTCATGCTGCGGCCGTTGGCGGCCGCTCCTCCCATGCGGCACTGATTCCCCGCCTGTGCGGGCGAACAATGCAAGTGGGCGGAGTCGTGACGGAACCACTCCGTCATGAGCACAGCGCGCCGCGCTGACCCCGAACCCCCCCCAGCACCGCGGCGGAATTCGTGCCGCGGCGACGGGGTTAAGGTTTACAGGGACTTGTTGCCATCTAGGGCCTGGCACAACATGTTTTTAATTGAGAACTCATTGTTTATTTGTCTGACCTGGCAGACATCACATCTGGCCATGGACTGGCCATTGTCATCTCCTGCATACCTTTGTCCTGTCATATGCATTTCTTGATTTGTGCCACCACACATGCTTTCATAATTTTCTGATGGTTCTTGTTGCACTTGCCCCATGGTGATGCACATGTAACTAGGTGCTGTGCATGATTGTGCCCTGACTTTCTTCTACTTGTGCATTGGTGTGTCACACTTTGGTGAAGATGGCTTCCTACCTGTCTGTTTGTTAGGTGTACTGCAATGGCTTCCAACTGCTCCTGGGTGGGGGAGTGCTCCATCCTGCTCAGGTGTGGGACAGAGGGGATGTTGGGAGTAGTAGTGCAGGCCGGCCTCCCACTCACAAACACCCTCACTGTGAAGATGGCTACCTACCTGTAAGTTTGTTAGGAATACTGCAATGGCTTCCAACTGCCCCTGGGTGGGGGAGTGCTCCATCCTGCTCAGGTGTGGGGCAGAGGGGATGTTGGGAGTAGTGGTGCAGGCCCCCCACCCCCAGACACCATCCCGGGGAAGATGGCTACCTACCTGTAAGTTTGTTGTGGGTTGTGTAATGGCTGACACATGCTTCTGGGTGGGGTGGTGGGAGTGATCCATCTTGCTGGGCTGTGGGACGGGGGGCATGGTGGGAGTAGTGGTGCAGGCCCCCACCCCCAGACACCCTCCCGGGGAAGATGGCTACCTACCTGTGAGTTTGATGTGGGTTGTGTAATGGCTGACACATGCTTCTGGGTGGGGTGGGGGAGGGATCCATCTTGCTGATGCTGTGGGCCAGGGGGCCTGGTGGGAGTTGTAGTGCTGTCTGCCTGTGGCCATGCCCCCCTTGGTAATGTTGGTAGCTACATTTGGGGTAAATGGGAGTGGGTGAATGTTGGATCTGTGAGCCATGTTTTTGCGAGTGTGTGGTGCAGATGGATGGTATGTGTCCTAGGTGGTGTAGCTTTGTAGTTGTGCAAGACAGTACATAGCAGAGTGGCGGTAGACATTTGTTTGTACTTACCAGCCTCCACTCCCCCGGCTACTCCTGTGAGACTCTCAGGATGCAGTATGGCAAGCACCTTCTTCTCACATTGTGTGAATGGTTTTGGTGAAATGGAAGGGCCACCGCCAGTCTTCTGAACCAGCTCACGGTTCTTGCTCCTCCTCTCCTGACCACCCTCTTCAGATCATGCCACCGCTTCATGATCTCCTTGTGTGATCTTGGGGTGGTCCCTACTGCTTTAACCCTTTGAACTATACTTGCCCACATTTGTGTCCTTGTGGCTAATGGTGTCTGTTGGACCAGGCTACCAAAAAGCTGTGGTTCCACTCTGACTATCTCATCTACCATGACCTTCAACTCACTCTCAGTAAATTTGGGAATTTTCTATGTCGCCATGGTGTGTGGTGTGCAAAGTGGTTGTGGGTGCAGGAGTGTGAGTGGTGGTTGTGGTTGTGCTGTGTATGGTGTGTGTTGTGCAGGGGGTTAGTTGTGCTGTGTGTGGTGTGGCTAGTGATGTTGTGTCCTTTGCCTCTCCTGTCAGCTGGGGTATGCGTCCCTTCTCTCCTGGAGTATTGCAAGGGATTGTGGTCAGGGAAGGGGCTGGTTTTATACTCAGCTATGTGGGTGTGTTTAATTGGGGTGTTGCTGACAGGTGGGTTGTCCTGGGATTTGAATTTTCCGTTTTGCCATGTGGTTGTATCATTGGGGTGTGTTTTGTGTATTTGGGGGACATGGCTAGTTTTCTGTGTGCACTTTTTGGCCTTCTTGTGGGTTTTTGGCTTTGTACGCCATATTTATTACGGATCGTCCGCTGCGGTGGCTGTGCTTCAGCTCTTCCGCTGGCTCTTCCATTCATCCCATTGTGCGACCGCGGTGGTCGGAGACAGCGGTACGTTCCGCGGGACCGTCGGGGATATCCTAATTTCCGGTGCAGTGTCTCCACTATACTTGCAGCGGGTTGGTGTTTTTCCGCCGCGAAACTGACCAACGCGGACGGATTTTGGCCATCTCCGCCCACTGCGGGCGGTTTTTCTTGGCCTCGTTCCGCCACGGTGTGATTTTTTGGGCGGTTGATCCTAATTTGGCCGTCGGTTTTCCCACGGTGCCGACGGGCGGTTGTTTTCCACTTCCATGGCGGTCGGGGTGCTTTTCCATCCGCCATCCTAATGGACCTCTGTGTGCTCTGACAAGTTTTGCCAAAAAAGTCATTTATGTAAAAGGGAGTTGAATTTAAGATGATCTCTATGGATCTCCATATGGAAGACCGCAGAAGGAGGAGCAAAAGAGGAGAAGGCAACAGCTTATTCTATATATGCAAAAAAAGAGTTCAACCAACCTAAGGCCCAGACACAAATCCACAACCCATTACGGAGGCTAGCAAAAGCAGGGCAGTAGGCTTGTATCAAATGCGGTGGAGAGATAAAATAAGACTAATGCTTTGAGTCTTCCAGAATCAAGAATAACACAAATATAATCAATAGCATAATAAGCACATATTCCCTCCTATGGGAGGGGGGCAAAATCTCCTTTGGCCAGGTCAAGGAGTGAGTGTTACTCTTGATAGGTTCAGTTCATAGTCACCTGCCAATTCTAAAACATCTCATGAGTAAGTGTGATGCCAAACATTATTGTTATTTTGAATGGATGTTAGGATCTCATGAAGGTTTTTTCATAAGAGATGTGGTTAGGGCTCTTTTCTTAGGGACAGAAACTGTGGCCTCTTCATTAGAGTGATTACAAACCTCAGTATCATAGCGTGTAATGCAGCTTGCAAGATTTATAATTTCCATAGATCAGAGATCCAGAGGTGATCCCAATTTGATGTGTTTCTTTTTTAGAAAGTAAGGTCCAAAGTTAGAGGCTCGAAGGCCATCAAAGAATAATGAGCATGTGATGGGGCTAAGGCAGAGTAATATAGAGTGATGCCCAAATTCAGACTGAGAAAAAGTAAAATGATTGTTGTCAATCTTGGAATAGAAGAAAGTTGACAGATCGTCATGTAGGTATTCAGATGTAGGATTCTTAACCTTATTACAATCAGGTTATTGACTTTACTAATTATTTTTAAACTCTTCTTTGGATATTACAAATTAGGCCATGAAGTCAATCACACCTAGTGACCTTATTAACTACACTACAAATCATATTTGCCTAGAATTATAAACCTGTGCAAACGAAAGTGGTGGACTTGGGTCTTCAGCTGCTAACAGTTTATGAAGAGTGAAAAATGTGTGTGAAAATTTCCATATAACAGCATTCAAATGCCATGGATATAAGCTTCATTCAGTTCTGTCCAACATGTAGCCATTTGTCTTGGAGAATGAACCCAGATGTAACCAGGTAGGGGCAGAGCCATTACTGTCAATAATGGAAATAGCCAAACAATTCCAGTTGATAAGTAAGGAAACAGCAGTATTCTTCCATTCACTAAATGCACCATTGAATAGAAAAAGAGAATCACCTTCTCTGAAGGGCCATTTTAATTTGTTAAGTTGATGTATTTTTTTTTAATTTGCTGTTTTTATATATAATGTGAACTTGGCCCAAGGACATTAACTCACTTAACGTGAGAACCAGATTACATTATGCCATGTTAAAAGTGACGCAAAAGTGGCGCAAGGGGCTTGTAAATCTGCTCCCACAAGTCCAACTTAGCCCGCCAATTCCAAGTTCGGCAGCTCTGGCCTATAGGCCAAATCGCCTCCATATGAATCTCTATCTAAATCCAAAATGTGTAAAGCCAATTTGTAAGTAAATAGCAGGTCAGGAAAGAAAAAGCTTTGGCTAAGCTACACAATCTCAATTTGGCAGTGCTCGCTGTTAACATTGACTTTGCCAATACTCGTATAATTGCATCGCAAGCCATGGCAAAGTCAATAGCAAGGAGCGGATATCTTGGAACTTTGGGGCTTATTTACAAGCCCTTTGCACCGCCGGTGCGTCACTTTTAACATGGGAAAAAGTGGCACGCTGGCGGCGCAAAGGGCCTGTAAATAAGCCCCTTTGTTTTTTATACTTTGAAGATGACCACCACAACATCTAGATATAATCTGGTGGCCATCTTGGAACAGAGTAATAATAATTTTGCAAACTAACATTACAAAATGACAAATTAATATTACTGTGACATAATTCTAAAATTGGGTGGTGGATGATTTAGGGGAGAGAGAGAGAGAGAAAGGCAGGGAGGGGTAAAAGAGAGACACAGAGACCCTCAATTCTAGGTTTCCCAAGAGCTGGAGATGCAGCAGAGGGAGGGGCAGAGAGCGATATGATGAGAGAGGTGCCAAGGATGACTTGGGAGTCAGCAGTGGAGAAAGAGAGGAGAGCTGGAAGTGTACCCTCTTCAAATGACAAAAAAATATTCAAGAATGAAAAATAGCTCAGTCGCATCATGTCTATGTTTACAACTGGAAAGTCACTCATAGTCCTCGATTCGCTTAAAAAGTAGTAAATCTGCACCCATAGAAGTACACCTACATACAGGTCCAAATATACTGCATTTTGCAATTCACTACTAAGTAGTATACCTGGAAATCTGCGCTAGGCAAAGGTTTTGAGGTGTACTACTGGGAATGTAATGCAACATATTCCGTGGGGTCCTGTTCTCTCGTGTGGAATTCACCTGTGCTGAATGGTACATATCTAATAATTGCTCTCTGAGTAAATGAAACCCTTTTGGCAATTATTATATACTTCTGTGGAGAATGCAATTCCCCTACACCCTCAGTAAATCTAAGAGTGATCCATTCCCCTTCCCATGATGGAGGGGGAGTTACTCCAGCCGTGTCTGAAGTAAAATTCCAACCATTTCCTGGGCGCAAAAGGGTCAGATCAGACTCTGGGAATATCTGCAAATGTACAAGTTTGTGGGTGCGCCTAAACTTCCAAGGCAAGCCACATCTTTTAGAATGCCCTTCCCTGACCCTTAAGTGGGATTTACAAATGTGGATTTCCCTGCACTTGTGGCAGATAAATATGCAGTAGAAAACCAATGTATGCCTGCCAGGAATTCCTTTATGCATTCCTGGCAGACGTACATGAGGTATTTTCAGTGGTAAACATAATTTGATGGCTGACAATATATTTGTGAATTCGGCCCTGTGAGAAGTTGGCCTGGCATATACTGGTCACTAGTTATAGTGGCCACCTTGCACCAGTCCAATTCGACTCTTATGGTAGATAGGTTCAAGAAAACCTTTTAAAGAAAGCTATCCTAGTGGTAACTGTGGAGAGCAGCCTTCAGGCTAAGTCTCTGAGGAATGTAAAGCAGCTTGTTTTACCTTATAATCTCCTGAATTACCAAATGAAAGGACACCAGACAGGTATATATATAAAATATATATGTATTTATTTCTAGACACACTCTACTAATCTCTTTACAACAAATTAAGCACTTATATGGCTGGGGCCCTAGGGGCGTACCAGACCATATACTATAAAAGAGGTATAGGAATGTTGACTTGCAAGGGGACAAGGCCTAGGACCTTGAGAATCGCTGGGGCCTCACTAATCCACCCAAGGCAGGTAAGTAAAGGACCCATGGGAGACGCGTGCAGTGTGAGAACACAGCCGCGGGTTTCCCCATTGATTTCAACGGAGCAAGTCGCGGTTGGATTTTTAAAGTTTTAGGGTACTTCGGAAGAGTCTACAAGCAAGCCACTTACAAGGTAAGTACTTCGAGGGCCAACACACACAGGAGCACCGGAGTGCACGAGTTACCTCACCCAGGGAAGCCGGGTGCATAGGTGTCTTTTGGTGTTGGGTCGCGGCGTCATTTTCAATGGAAGCCGAAGAAGATTTGCTGCTTGTGAAGACTGGAGAAGTGTCCGGTGGAATCCAAGGCTGGATTCTGAAGAAGAAAGACCTGAAAGCAGAAGGGACAGTGTTCACAGCCACTTGCCAGTGACCCGGGCCAGGAAGATGGATGCCCACGGTAGTCGGGTGATTTCAGGTGATTCATGGGTGTCTTGACTCTTCAGCCACGAGGTCCAGGAGGCATCAACGACAACCAGGAGCTGGATTCAGAGTGTCCCACAAAGTCTGCAGCTTACTGAGGTGCCGGCAACCGGATTAGAGCGAACAAGCCTTGGCAACAGCAAGTCTTGTGGAATGTGAAGAAAGTCAGCGGTGCAGATCTGCAAGGTCTGAGGGACTCACCCAGTGAGGGTAAGTCAGGGCAGGCCTGGAGCAACCAGAGGAGCTCTTTGGTTTGATGAGAAAGTCTTCAGGGGACCCACAAGCCAATGGGCAAGGGATCGCAAAGATGCTTTATGAGGATTCACTTTACAAGAGCCCACGGTCACTCGGGACGAGGTAGGCCACTGATCTTCTGTGAAAATCCTGCTGGAGGCTTGGACCATACGTGGTGCAATGCACAAGTTCGTAGAACGTCGTGAAGGGGTTACACTTGACAAAAGTGCGTGGTACCCGGGTATTGCTGTTCCTCGCCACTCGTGGGGTCCACTTGCCTCAGGTTTGCAGGGGACTCATAATGGCCATTGAGAAGTCAGGATATCCACTTCCAGGGCTGCATAGAATTCGGACTCCTGCGGGAGCGGGAAAGTTTGCGACCGTTGATTCAAAGTTTTGGTGCCTGCCAGGCAGGGGAGTCACTCCTTGACTCAAAGGGAGATTCTTCAGTGTTCCAAAGGTAGTGGAACGTCGAAGGTCCAGGATTATTCTTGTAGAGAGTTGTCCAAGAATATCTAGTTTGCAATGGCAAGGGTTCCCTACCCTTTACTAAAGGAAAGGGAGGGACTAGCTCTATGACCACTCCTCTGGGAGGGTCAGGGGAGTGGGTGGTTAAACCCACTTCCCTTTGTCCAGTTTCGTGCCAGAGGAGGGGCAGGTAGCCCCTGAACCGGTTTGAGCTGGCATATGCACAGAGGAGCCTACTGCTCACCCAGTGCAGGACATCAAAGCACTCTAGGAGTGCACCCACCCAGCCCCACTACACTAAATCCTGTCTGGAAGGTGGTGGCACCTCCCTGTGACAGGATGCCTATTGTTGGGCCCCCTCCACTGCGAGTTTCAGTCAGCAGCAGGAGGGCAGCCCAGTGTCTGTGCTGGTGGCATCCATTTTGTGATGCCAGGCTCTTTCAGATTTCTACCGTGTTTCCACAGTAAGTACATGTCTATCCCTCTAGAAGGATGGGATCATACTCCCACACCAGTTACTGGTGTGGGGGTATGATTCCAAGGTGTTTGACACCAAACACAACATGTTTTGATGCAGCCATCCCAAAGTTAGCATTTACTGCTAGGTTATAATGCACTTAAGAGTATATGGTTTAACCACATCCACAAACAGCCACAGAGATTAGACTCTGCCAGCTGCAGAGGGGCCCTGCTCAGGCAGGGGCACCCCCTCACATGGAAACCAAGCACCCTGCCCTCAGGATTGATAGGACCTGCCTTGGGGTGACTGATAGGTTTATATGTGTGTGTAAGGTGAGATATAGGTAACCTATACCTCAGTGAGGAGTGCTAACACTACCTCACCCAGGCTGCAGTAGCAGGCCTGTGGTGTCAGATTTAGTCTGCTTCCCAGGGGTGGCATAATACATGCTTAAGCCCCTGGTAGGCCTGTGAAGTACCTATGCCCTTGGTAGCTAAGGTACCATATACTAGGGGCTCATAAGGTACCACAGTATCCAATCACTAGTGCATCTAATATGCACTCCAAGTTGTTTAGAGAGAACAGAGAGACTGGGGCCCTGATTAGCAGGGACCCAGCCAGACTATTGCTAGAAACCAGTGTTAACATCAGAAAAAAAGTGGGGGCAACATAAGTGCAGATCCTACTCTCCTACAGGCCCATAGTTTTCAAGTTTAGTTTTCTCATCACATAAAAGGTACCTGTGTAAGTCACTGTGTTTATCATTTAAAATGTGAAAAAACAAATTCAGTAAACCAATATTTATTAGCAGCTTCAATCCAGTCACCTCAAAAGGTCTGGACACAGACTTACATAATCAAAGGCAATCGTTCAGCCGTGGTCACATGCTGTGTGTGATTTTGATGATGATTGTGACTGTCCCTATTCTGCAATGCAATGTGAGAAGGGGAAGGGAACACACCTCAAAACGAATGATGTTGTACAGAAGGTGTTTTTTCCCGGTGTAGGACAAAAGACAAAAATGTTTGCAAGTGGTATACTTTTTTCACATGTATGTTTTCACAAGCATTTCATAGGATTATGTCTGGACATCCAGGTATCCAGGTGTAACGTCGAAGAGCTTTGGGAGTTCCTTCAGCTAGTAAAACCACATCCATGCGAGGGCATAAACCTTCAAATGCACATGTACTCATTTTACTATGGGCCTTTTTACGAGTTCAAACCCGTGGTGGCGTTCCGACCACTGCCACATTTCGGGCCCGCCCGCAGTATTATGAGTGTGGCAATCGGACTGCCACGAGACTGCCGGTACTGCCGAGATCAAGGATCCCGCTGGGCCAGCAGTCTTTCACTAGCAGGAATATGCTGGCAGTGCCGCAGCCGGCACTGCCGAGCATATTCTGAGTTGCCTTTTCACCTCCCTTTTCATAGCGGAGAGCCCGCCATGAAAAGTGTTCCGGAATGGCAATAAAGGGTGACCTGAAGAATTGGGCATGGGGGTGCATGGGGGGGCACATGTAGTGTACCCCTGTATTTACACCCCCATTTTCTGCAAGGAGTGGCATATGGCATGTATGCTACACCATGCAGGAAGGTGCAGTTGGCGCTCTGGCAGCGGTGGTCTGCATGGGAGGCTGTTCTATGAGTCTCACAGACCGCTGGAATTAGACTGCCACAGGACCACCTACCAGACCAGGATTGAAGTCCTAATATGGCAGGAGGTAGCACCACTGCTTTGGCTGTCTTGCAGCGGATGGTGCGTTGCGCCATCCGCTTTCGAACCGCCAAAGTCTTACTAAGGCCCTAAGAATTATTTCCGTGTCCTTTATCAGAACAGCAAGATGCAAAATTAATGAAATGCCAAGTCTTGAGGATGTATATTTTACCAATGAATATACTTGATTAATTGGATATTGTAAACACAATTAGGGCCCTATTTAGAGTTTGGTAGACAGGTTACCCTGGTTCCCAAACACCCCATTCCCTTTCTCTATTTAGGAATTTCCACATTTCCATCGGTGGAACCTTTTCGACTTTGCTGGTGGAAACCTTTGATATTGGGCGACTGGTCAATGTAACTCAGATAGTCCACCCTTTTTAAGGTGGACTTTTGGGGATTACCAGAGAAAGCAATACCAAAGGGGATGATGGACGGAGCGCTTGAGCAAATCAAACACTCACCCCCAGTCAACTGATCTGAGTTTAATCCATCATCATTCTTTAGCTCACTCCACCACCCCAGTTCAGACAAGGTCATATGCAAATCAGTCTGACCCTGTGCCTCATTGGAAGAGTGCAGCCCAAACTGCCAAAAGTCATGTCTTCCCTGGACCAGAAACAAGCATCCTGGGACCGGTTTCGGGATCATAACCCTCATCAGCCAGGCTATCTTGAATCCAGTGGCAAAGTGAGCAAGGGACCCACGTCTGGGCATGCCCTGCCAACTTAGGGCGAACAAAGCGATACCAGAGAAAGCCAGGTGGTTCCAAAGAGGACTAAAAATAAATGATCCTAGTAGACTGACTGAAAACTTCAAGTGTGTCAAAGTAATTATTTTTTTTGTTGTTCAATAAAAAAAAAACGAGTGCTCTGCAGGCTAGTTTTACATAGTGCCCATTCAGCAATGCTTCATTGCCTTCAGCGGAAGCGCCTCTGTTTCTCTGACTTGGTGTAATCGAGTACAGCCCAACAGACAATAAATAAGGCCCTAAATGATTTAAAAATGCAATAACAACTTATGTTGAAAAACTAACTTTTTGAGAAGGGGAAAAAAGAAAATGTGTTCTCTGATGATCACTGCTTTTACATTGATTTCACAACCTCCACTGCTGTCTTACCAAATTGCTGAAACAACAAAGGAAGAATTAAATGAGAAGTGAAAATGAAAATCAGTAGCTTAAACATGATTTGACTGGAGTCTGTTTTCCACTGTATTGACGTATTCATGGCCTTATAAATATGTGCCCCTTTCATGCACAATACTGTGTGAAAGGGGCTTTCCATGGATGTTTCTGTGGGTGTTCCCACACAAACACCCATGGAACCTGACACATTCTCAGATTTACGAGAAATCGTAAACCTGGAATATGTCAGAACCTAACGCCACCCCAGGGGTGGTGTTAGAGAGGCGCAACGAGGAGAAATGTTTGAATTTTTTCTCGTGCTCGCCTCTTGTGATTGATTTTGTGCAAGAAGGTGTCCCTTCCTGCATAGAATCAATCAGCCCCGCAACGCAGGTGCCCTTGCACCATGGTGCAAGGGTGCCTGCCGTGGCGCACGGCAGCCCATTGTGCGCTGGGGAAAAGGACAGGAATGCGCAGTATCACATAGATACAGCGCATTCCTGCCCTTTTGTTTTGACGTAGGGCAGACATGCAAGATTTCTTGCGGCGTTGCCCTACGTCAAAACCTCATAAATGAGGCCCTGATGGTTAATTACTTAAATGACTTGCAATAACTTTTTTCTTCTACTTTGTGACTGGTGACTAAGGACATAATGCTAACCAGGGACATTGCACGACAAAACTTAATGCCAAAGCATTAGCAGCTTGAAAGCTCAGCTATTCAGTGACCCTACAGTAATAACTTCACAGACTCTGTAATTAAAACGAATATAATGAAGACCTTTATGGGCATGCACAGTTCTCTTTTGCCTGTAGGACATTTTCTTAATCATATTCATTGGGAATACCCAATTCAGAAATGCTAATAGCATTCCTCACTCAGGTTTTTATAATAGTTTTGCCTTTGATGTACTCCACTTATTCTCCATGATACATTTTTCACTGGCTTCCATTTCCTAAAACCTCAAGTAACCTTCTATATAGGGTCCTATTGCATCCTAAGAAAGAATATGTTTGAGTATGATTAATTAATTATATCCACAGAAATAAAAGTATCTCACCATATTTAAAAAGCAGTTGCAAACACAAAAGGTTCCACCTTGTCTGAATGTAATTGTGTGGGGATTTTGAGAGAGGATTGGCTAAACATTCACATAAGCATAACATTATATATGTTCACTTTCTCGTGTCCATCTCTTCTATGATCCTGCTTGAAGTATAGTCAGTGGTACCCAGTAAGGTATGGCGGTGGTTAGGCGGGGGTTGCGGTTGAAAAAAAATATTAAAATCACTAACCAGATCTCGCCACGTCTCTCCATCGCCACGTCTCTCCCATGTCGAGTGAGTCTCTTCCGGGGACCGGGAAGCACCCAGGCTCCCTACAGCCAATCACAACGCTGTAACCCAGAGTTGTAATTGGTAAGCACCCAGGCTCCTTTGAGCCAGTCACAACTCTGCATTGCAGCGTTGTGATTGGTCTAAGCGTCATGGTTCGGCGATCAGCCATGGAATGGGGGCCTGGGCATGTTCTCCATGCAGACTGAAATTCAGCCTGCATGGAGAACGTGCGAAGTGCGCATGAATGTTTGGCCGGCGCAAGAGGGACAGTCAAACATTCATGCGCACTTTACAGAGTGCACAACCACTCCTCCTCTGTCAGGGAAGCCAAGCCCTTCCCTAGCCTAGCCTGACCGTATGAAAAATAAAATGATAGTAACTTCAGTTATTATCCTTTTATTTTTTCATGTACACTGCTCTGTGAGCAGTGGGGTGACGCTCCTCCGGATTAGTGAAGGAGCCGCCACTGAGTTTAATCCATTAAATATAATTTAGATTTGTGCCTTGGCACCATAAATACCACCATTATATAAGGGTCAGCATTCTACCATGAGTTGGTATCATACTATGGATGCACAAAATTTTCCACAAATGATCACCATTGTTGAAAGGGCTGATATTTTACGAGATCTCAGCATTATGCCTTCACCGCCCACAAGTTGCCAAAACTTACCACCATTGTGCCAGGGACACAAATTTAACAGGGCTGGCAGTGGACACAACCCTCACACACACTTATTAAAGTAGACACACACATTCACACACACACAGAGACACATAAACACATATTGACTTACAGATATGCACGCACACACACTCATACATGCACACACACACACATAGCAGTAAATTGTTTTTTACACTTAACTTCTGTGGCTATCCTGACTCTTGTCCCAGCTGTGGGTGTCGTGACTCCTTCTCTGTGCTGCTTCTCTTTTCCTAAACATGGCCACTCTGCTGCTTCTGCTGCAATGTGGCACATCAACAGACACCCAGGCTCCCCTGAGCCAATCACAACTCTGCAATGCAGCGTTTTGTTTGGTCTAAATGTCGTGGTTCGGCGCTCAGCCCTGGAATGGGGGCCTGGGCATGTACTCCATTCAGACTGAAATTCAGCCTGCATGGAGAACATGCGAAGTGCGCATGAATGTTTGGCCGGCCCAAGAGGGCCAGTCAAACATTCTTGCGCACTTTACAGAGTGCCCAACCACTCCTCCTCTCTGACATCAGGGAAGCCAAGCTCAGTCCCACCCTAGCCTGACCATTCAAAAAATCAAATGGTAGTAACTTCAGTTATTATCCTTTTATTTTTTCGTGTACACTGATCTGTGAGCAGTGGGGTGATGCTCCACCGCCTTAGCGGAGGAGCCGCCACTGAGTTTAATCCATTAAATATAATTTAGATTTGTGCCTTGGCACCAAAACTCTTCAATGCCAACAATATGCCAATAATTAACACCATTATGTCAGGGTCAGCATTATGCTTGCCGTTGACACCGTCACAAGATGGATTCCCAAAACATCACAAATTACCACTATTCTTCCAGGACAAGCATGATTTCCAAAAAGTTGCAAATAAATACCACCATTATATAAGGGTCAGCATTCTGCCATGAGTGGGTATCATACCATGGATGCCCGAAATTTGCCACAAAAGATCACCATTGTGCAAAGGGCCGACATTTTACGAGATCTCAGCATATGCCTTCACCGCTCACAAGTTGCCAAAACTTACCACCATTGTGCCAGAGATACCAATTTAACAGGGCTGCTAGTGGACACAACCCTCACACACACTTATAAAAGTAGACACACACATTCACAGAGACACATAAACACATATTGACTTAAAGACATGCACACACACACGCACGCGCGCGCACACACACACACACATAGCAGTCAAAAAATGTTTACACTTAACTTCTGCGGCTATCCTGACTCTTGTCCCAGCTGTGGGTGTTCTGACTCCTTCTCTGGGCTACATCTCTTTTCCAAAACATGGCCCATCTGCTGCTTCTGCTGCAATGTGACACACCAACAGGAGAGATGGATGGTGGGGGAGTTTTGTTTGAGCAGAAGAGCCTTGTGCCACAGGTAAATGGAGAAGATAGGAATGGCCTGAGCAGCTGTGGAGGTGGAGAGAGCCAACTAGTGTGCCCTAGGTAGCCAGAAGGAAGGGGATGATGGGTCTGGCTGGGGTATCTCAGGTGGGTGGGAGCAAGGTGGGGGAATCCCACCAGTTGTCCTCAGGTCGCAAAGGGAAGAGAGGTGAAAGGGTCTGTCTGAGGTATCTTGGGGCACTTGAATGGGAGAGTCTATTAGGGAGCCAGGAAGGGGGCTGATGGCTTTGGTGTCTCTGAGAGCCAGAAGAGGCCAGTGATGGATGGGGCATGGGTTCTCTTAGGGTCTTTAATTCTCAGCAACAGAAGAGTCTCCAGTTCAGCCAGCAGTTTCCTTTATGGCTAAAGGATTTAAACCTCCACCCCCTTTCTGGAAATACTAGCAGCTGCACTCTTTTTTTACCTTTGTTACACAAATGGAAGGTTTCTAACTAGACCCGCAGAGCAACAGATAATTTATGTGTCATGGAAACCTATCATGAGTCCTTTTCTTCTTAAACCAACACCTAGAGCTTCGATTCAAGGCAGTCATGCACAGCATAATTGAGGCAAACCTTAAACAGGACTGCCTCCTTTTCATGAACCCTAAAGGCTGTGGTTGATAGGTCTCACTTTTGGGACCTTATAAGTATTTAGTTATGCAGCACAATATCGTTGGTGCAACAACATCAACTGTTGCATGGCTAAACACTTATAAGGTACAAGGTTTAGCCATGAAACAGCTGATGTTGTTGCACAAAGGATATTGTGCTGCAAAACTAAATACTTATAAGGTCACAAAAGTGAGACCTATTGGCTATGCCAATGCTTGTTGAATACAGCCATTGAAATAAACTTTTCGGTAACTTGTGGCCCTTTACTCTTTTGGACTTTACTCTTCTACCAGCCAAAAGCCAGTACAATTTATTAGACCTGTAGTTTATATTGAATCATGAAATACTTTGAAAACAAAACAAAAAGATCGACCTCTTACATATCCAAGTAAATTGTTGAATTTCTGCTAGACAGTGACATCAGTGACATTATTTTTTTTTAAAAAGTCCTGATAAAGAATGACTAACTGAGATTATGGGTCAAAACATTTAAACTCTTGCTAATTTATACTTCGAGTATGACTATAGAGATAGTAATCCTCTCAAGGGGCCTCATGTAGGTAGCGAAATACCGGTCGGTAACGGCCGATTTTCGGTAAATATGCCGTTACCGACCGGTATTCAGACAAGTGAGATGTAGGAGTCCAAAAACCACTTTTCGGTAAATATGAGGCGGTAAATACCGATTCATAGTTACCGAATTCTAAAATACCGATTCATATTTACCGAATACATAATTAACGAATCGGTAAATATGAAGTGGTAAATATGAAGTGGTAAAAATTTAAAATGACATGTAGGAGCAGTCGGTAATTAAGAAATCCAGGAAAATCGGTAAATAAGAGTCGGTAATTAACACGGATTGAAAGCAGGTGGTAACCATCAACAATGCACATAAGCAATCCCAAAATGCAACAGCGTGGACAACATGGCCGCCATGTACGTCATTGCAAGGCGCCTACGTCTACAGGCAGCAGGACTGAGGGTGTGGCGACGGGAGGAACAAATCTACAGACAGCGCATCACACTATTACAGCTGACTGATGCAGAGATACATGAGAGGTACAGGCTACACCCCGAAACCATCATGGACTTAATCAGGGACCTACACCCACTCCTGGACCAGCCAATAAGAAGGGCGCACGCCATACCCCCACATGTGCAGGTGCTCTGCAGCCTACATCTGTTGGCATCCGGCAGTTATCAGGTGGTGATAGCTGCGGTGGGTGGTGTATCCCAGAGTTGCCTGTCCCGTTTCTTCAGGAAGTTCCTGGATGCCATGATGCAGAGAATGCACCACTACATAAGCTTCCCAAACACACAGGCTGCACTGCAGAAAACAAAAACAGACTTTTATCACATGGCACAGTTCCCCCATGTCATCGGCTGTATTGATGGTACACACATCCCAATCTGTCCACCAGCTGATACAGAGCACATCTACAGGAACAGGAAGTCCACCCACTCCATCAATGTGCAGGTGATCTGTGATGCAGGGAACATCATCACAGATATTGTTGCCAAGTTTCCTGGGAGCACCCACGACTCTTACATCTTCCAGAATAGTGGGATCTACACACGACTGAGTGCCGGCGAATTCGGAGAGGGATACCTGCTGGGTAAGTAACAGTGACGCCCCTTGAAACCTGCAAATCAGAGTGTATAGAGGCATGTAACTGATGGTTCCCTTTTACTCATCCAGGCGACAGTGCATATGCATGCCGTTCATTCATCCTCACTCCCTACCTACACCCAGCAACCCAGAGTGAGAGACGATACAACGTGGCCCACAAAACAACACGCAATGTGGTGGAGCGCACGTTTGGACTACTGAAGAGCAGGTTCCGCTGCCTCCACAAGAGCGGAGGCGCACGCCAGTACAAACCCATCACCTGCTGCAAGATTATTGCCACTTGTGCAATGCTGCACAACCTTGCCACGAAAAAAGGTACAGATGTGGAACTAACATATTTTGAGGACAACGAGGATGAGTCAGGCCAGCCAGAGGGCAGCGCAGCTAGAGTGCCAACTGCAATCGATGGGAGAGAGAGACGGGCAGAGATCACATGCAACTATTTCTGAGTAAGTGAGGGGACACAGCGAGTTGTGAGAAGTCATGACGTAGTTTAATGTGGCACCACGCCATGAACACATGAACAGGCCAATCTGGCAATATACCATCTATACAAGGAGTATGTCCAGGGTTACGTCACCCAATGGGAAGTGGCTAAGCAGGGCCACATCAATGTTTGCGCATACGCGCTGCAGTGGTGGATTGCACGGCCTGTGCATCCTCACTAGAGCCAACCCCAAGCCGCCTGCTGCTCCTGCGTGCTTCGGGGACGGGGGGTGTGATGCTGCTGCTGGTGTCGATGCTCTCCGCAGCATCCCCTGCAGCAGTTGTCGACGCCTGACTAGTCAATAGCACCCCTAGTGCACTTGTCACCTGCACCATCCCCCGAGACAGGTCGCTGCAGCACTGTGTTAGGCCCTCCTGCATCGTCACAGAGCGCCGGCAAAGTAGGGAAGTCGCAGTTGCCAGACGGTTGAGTGCCCTGCTGGTAGTGTCCCTTCTCTGGCGTTCCCGGCGCCGTGCTTCGATGTCAGCATCTAATTTGCTGCACAACTGCTGGATTGACTGGGACATGTCCCGAATGCCCGCAGCCATGCCGCCAATGTTTGTGTCCATGTTGACTAAGCTTGTCTTCATCACCCGGATGTGCCTCTGGACTGACATAACTGCCTTTGATTGCAGGCGCTGTTGCTTCAACATTTGGCCCTCGAGCCCCAAGAAGACACCATGGCCGTCAGTGGGTGCTGGTGGACTCTGGACACGCGACCTGCGGCGCCCTCTTGTTCCCGTCTGTGCTGCCTGTGAGGTGTGGGGCACAGTGGGATGGCTCCCTTCCTGGGGCCCGGTGCGGTCTTCTGGGCCCATGCTGTCGTCTGACGAGGTGTCGAAGGCTCGTAGCCTGGCTGCTGGACGCCTCCTCATTCTCACACCTGCAAGCGGAGATGTGGCCGGTGATTCGAACATGAGTGGCGATGCTGGCTGTGGTTGTGGTGATGCTGGCTCTCGGTGAGGTGATGCTGGCTCTGTGTGCGGCGAGGCTGGCTGTGTTGGTGGTGCGGCTGCCAGTGGGCCTGCTCCCTGGTCTGAACTCGTGCTGGCTAGAGGTGATTTTTGTGGCCGGTGTGCCGTCTCCCCTGCAGCATGCCCTGTACTGCATGATGTCACATCTGTGGACAGAAAAACAACATTGGCTCAGTGTCCCCGAAGGGCTGCATTGCAAGCGTCACAATAAATCATTTCACATTCCAATCTGTCCTCTGTCTCCTTGTGCCTCGAGTGCGTGACATGCCTTGTTGCCCTGTGACATTTACGTCATGGTTAGTGTTGCCCTGACTACATCTCCCGGAATGCATTGCCTGTCTGCACTGACACGTGTGGACTGCAGTGTGATTCTCGTTTCACAATGGGGGATGTGGGATAGGGGTAGGGGAGGCTACATTGCTGTGCTTTCGTCTTACCTTGCTGTGTTGCGGCTCTGGCAGAGCTGTCGGCGTCCCCAAGACCCACGACGCTCTCTTGCTCGATTGTGGCCGCCACCAGCTCCTCCAGTTCGGTGAGGGCAGGTGCCCTGTTGGTTCCACCTCCGGTCTGGCTGGCCTCCTTCTGGATGTCGCCCATCTTCCTCTTGGTCACAATCCTCAGGTCATACCAGCGCTTTTTGAGGACCTCAATGTCCCTGTGGGTCACTCCCACAGCATTGACCTGCGCCTGGATGGCCAGCCATATGTTGCGCTTTTCGGCCTCAGGCACTTGCAGGGATTGCCTCCCAAACAGCTTCTGGTGCTGCTTCACCACCTCCTCCACCAGCACCTGGAGTTCCTTGGGGCTGAATTTGAGCTTCCTCCTCCTTTCCCCTCCGTCTTTCTGTGTTCTCTGGCTGGACATGCTGTTCGTTTCCCGCTCGCACATGCAACTGCTCCCTGCCTCTCCTCTGCACTCCAAGCCTCTCCAGGGTCGGCTAATTATGTACACCTGCCTGGGTGTGGCCACTTCGGCTAATTGTGTACACCTGCCTGGGTGTGGGCAGTTCCTGGTTGGGTGGGCTGTCGTTGCACAGGATTAGCTGTTTCGTCAAGTCATGTGATGTTATTTACCGAATCCGTACATACCGATTCGGTATTTTCCGATTCGGTAGATACCACCTCGGTATTTTCCGATTCGGTAGATACCACCTCGGTATTTTCCGATTCGGTAATTATCACCTCGGTATTTACCGAATCGGTGAATTCCGATTCGTATTTACCGAATGTTACCGAATCGGTAACTGTTACCGAATTTTTACCTACATATAACTTACCGATTCTAATTTACCGATTCGGTACGGCTCGGTATTTAAGAACCGGTAAAATTTATTTACCTACATGAGGCCCAAAGTGAGCTATTTTGTGTTCTGCTGTATAATTTGATTAATATAATATTATTTAATATCAGTGTAGCTTTGGACTCTATATCCTAAACATAGCATCGTTAGCTGGTATTCTGCAATATAAAATGTCTTGATATGCTTGAATCAATTTCTTGCCATTATAAACAACTGAATGTTTTTGATTATTTGGTTTAAGGGTGAATGCCAGGGTGACATTAAGGACCTCTTTAAATGAGGTTAACTTAAACATGGGCGAGATACTTGTCTGAGAGACTAGACTCAAAACTATTTAGCAGCCCACATCGGACCAATGTCATCGGTTAATTATAAGTTACAGCAGGGCTTTAAGTGGTATGTAAAAACTGGGGGTCTCTCGGGCGTGCAGTGCTTAATTTGTGCCGGTGCTCTCCGGTGCTCAGCACCGGCACTTATTTCACCGGGCCGGGTCTATAGGATTTTTCTCCTCCCGCTCTGGCAGATGGTATAGTAATTAATAAAAACCACGCTCTTTTGTTGCTTCCTGGTATGTAATCATAGGAAGGCCTACCCTGGTCCAGGCATATTGAAAGAGCGTGATCATCACATTAGTGATGTCACGTCAGCAGATCGCGCCTGCCTTCCACAAGTTCTCCTGCCACTGGTAGCTGCCCCCCACTCTTTGTTCCCCCTCTTTCTGTCTCGCTCCTCCTCAGTTAATGAAAACCGAGACTTCAAAAAAACGGGTATTACCCTTGCTTTCCTCCCTTTGTTTATTTGCCCCCCTGTGAAATGGATCCAAAAAAGATTATTTTTTTTGCTGTAAACATTGTCTTTTTCTGACATTTTACAAATTCTAAGTGCAGCCTCGGGGTGTAGAGAAATAAAACATTCCAAATGTGAAAAATAACTAATTAACTAATTAAAGCAAGACAGAGTGGTTGTAAGGTGGCCAGATTGATTTATTCACACCTAAACACATTAGCGCCACTTTACAGAGTTTGCTAGTGAAGCGCTACTTTTGTTTTCTCGTCGCTCTTTGATCAGCGTTGTATATATATGTATATGCAATATAATGACTGGGCATTGAAGTGGGTCCCTTCCGGGCCCTGTAGTCATGGCCTTACCTTTTCACGCAAAAGCACTCACTAATTTCTGAATATTGAGTGTAAAAGGAAAAAGGTAACTATGTTGTTCCTGCTTACATTTCACATACTTTACTTAATCTTGCATTCCCTATAAGTGTTTGCTTTTTCTAGGATGTTGTTAATTTTTTTTAGGCAGCATATTGCTCTTGTCTAATGTGTAATTTGAACTGAGTCACATCCAGGTGTTTACAGCGGATCAGTGCAGTGCAGGTTTCTCTAGGTGGGGCAGTATGGTGTTCAGGTGGGGGGGAGAGGATGTGGCGCTATGTTCAGAGCTGCTTAAGTGGAACTGGGGAACCAAGTTCAGCTTTCATCACCAGTCCACCAGACCACTCCCCCTGAGGGAGCACATTCCCATGCTAGACCTTAGAAGGCGCCACAAGATCTTAAAAGCCCTGGTGTCTTAGCACCAGAAGGTGGACCCTAGCGATGGCAAGTGTGGATTAACCTTGAAGGCCTGTCCACCGCAATCCATGAAGTTCACCGCCAGTCTTGAGGACAGACCTATGAAGCAGCACACCATAGAGTGACAGTGACTCTTTCACTGAGGTCACAGGACCCTTGAGCAGGGTGGCTCTAGGGCAGTGCAACTGCACCGGTCCCTAACTTCGGGTGGGGGCGTTGTTTTAGTAAGTATAATATGGTTTTAAAAGCACGTGCTGCATCCTTCCTGGCCGCCAACAATTTAAGGCAACAATAAAAATGTCATGATAACTCCAGTGATTAATGTTCTTAGTAGAGAGAGATGGTGTTTTGTCTAATGGAAGGTTTGACTCATGAAAAGGAATGGCATAGGTTTAATGTGCCTGCTGCTAAGCACATGTGCCATGCAGATCACAAAGTGCACATAATGTATATAGGTCAGTGGGTTACTACTTTTGTCAGAAAGACTCTATTGTTACTTGCAGGTAATACGTAAAAATCCTAACATAGAACAGTGAGCTATTAAAAACTATGCTGCCTACTAGTATGGTTGTCATGTGACTCCTACACCTTGTAGTCCTTTGTTTTATGTAACATTTCCTATACAGTGATTTACACACGTATGAATGATTGTCTCTGTGTAATATGTGGGATGTAAAGTGCTCTGATCCCTACACTGGTATTAGTGGTGCTGTACATTTTCTGATACTTTATTATTTTGAAATTTTTACACATGCTAACAGTCTCTGCAAACAGTTTTCCTTATGAGTACCAGTGGAACACACAACTGCAGCAGTGAGAAAGGTGACCAGTCAACCTTTGCAAAGGGCCCTCCACAGCAGCACAAGTCAAATTTTTAGTGACTTTTGATCTGTTTGTGCTATAAACAATTTATTAGTTAAAATCGTCAGATTATGCAGCAGATGATGTATTATGTGGCAAATATGGCAAAGCCATAGTTATGTGGAAAACATTTGCAAACTAGAATATTTTGCCATTCATGTTTGAACTGCTCTTGTGGAAAAAGGGAGGAGAAGTGCTGATGACCGAAACTCCATGGCTGGGAGACAAATGGCTTACGATTCCGCTTTTAAGGATATTTGGGACATTCTGTTATTGGAAACTTATCCCACTTTGTGAATGCATTTTAATGTCAATAACTCATATTAAACCTTAAATAAACATGTGTATCTATTGGTTAAATTAAATAACGTAATAAGCTATAACCGGTTAGTGAAATGGGAAACAAATACAGAAAATTGGGATATTTTGCTCTTTCTGCCACACCTCTAACTCCGCCCACTGACCCAATCCATTGGTTATTTCCGTCCTCTTATTCTCCACCCACAGTTCCCCTACTTTTTTCCCCCACTTCGACCACTGGGTAAAAGTCATGATTTTTATGCAAGTGTGGCAAAGCAGAAAAAACTATACAACCTTTTTGAAGGTTACCAGATAAAAACTTTGCAGCCTTGCAAAGCCCTAGTGTGTACTGTGCACCCGATGAGAGCGTAAATACCAATTACACTCTGTGGTGACAGACGGGTCAGTCCCTGGCACCACCCATCAAGATTCGCCAATGCCCAAATCTACTTGGCAGAGTGTTCTGCTTCACATATACAACATAGTTTGGATTTACTTGCTTCTTAAAAGCAACAAGAGCTGCACAAAAAATTAATACATATCGGCATTAAGGCACATTACATGAAACTTCTGTCTTTCGTGCTGAGGGCCTGCACTTCAGATTTAGTGCCTTTTAAAATCCGACCAATGGTTTGCCAGAGGCCGCGCTTGAATCACATAGTTTGGGTTTGATAGCAGGATGCTATGAAACCCTCCGTAGATTTATTTTGCTGCCATGCCTTTCTGAAATTAAAAAAAAAGAGTGAGTAGCATCCATTTTTATCACACTGACCAGGAGCTGTCTGTAATTCTGTCCCCCCATAAAAGTGTTCCTTGTTGCACATCTCCCATCTCACCATGCTCCCATTTTACTACCGGTACCACCAGTACTTCAAATAGAAATGCAGAAGTGCAGGTACTCATTGTCTAAGAGTGCATCTTTGCTAATGAAATTGGGTGGCACTCTCCCATCACAAGGATTGCTCCAGAGATGAGAAGTGTTGGTACTGAGTTTGCCTTGAAAATGAGGACTTTGTGCATTTTTGTAGTGTTTTCATTTCTTTGCGACAGATAGTTCGCACTGGCTCAGTTGTAGGATACAAAAAGTCCACATTTGTTAGAAGCAATAGATGAAAGAAATAGCAAACATCTGAAAAGAAGGCAATTCCTAATCTAGAAGTTGCTTTTGACTTTACCAAATTAAAAAGACTGGCTAACGAGGACCCTAACCAAAGAAAGCTTTTACAAATGATACCCATTATCCAGAATCACAAGTGTATGTGATTCGTGATTTAAAATGTAGTTGTCAGTGGGCTTAAACAGGTTAGTTAATAGCAGTAAAGTATTTGTGTGTTTGAATTTCACATACTAACTCATTGTCTCTACAAGTGTCTCCTTTCATTTCATTTCCACTAAACTCAATTACTAGATGGATGAACACAGCAGCTTAAAATGATTGATCCAAACATACATGCCGGTTGATTAAAATGTCCAAAAGTAAAATGAGCAATAGTATGCTGCGGAAACCATATTCCGTCACACAGCACAGTACAAGCACATTCTCTTTAGTTTGCAAAGCTGCCTCAATTCCACTAATGACTTTTCCTAAAGCTGCACTTTAAGAATTACACACATTCTCTAATTTGAGTTCACTTTTATGTTGTTGTCATAGGCCATATGTTACATTATGTTATGATATATTGATGTGTGTATCACACTATTCACCCGAGAGGGTATTCAGGCACTTGGGCAGCTGTGTAGGTGTGAGATCCCGGAGGTGCTTATGTGAAGAGCCAGGTCTTCAGCTTCTTGCGCAACTCAAGATGTGAGGAGATGGCTCTGGTGTTTTAAGGCTTGTGGATGTGGGTGGAAGCAAGAAAGGAAGTGGGTGGAGCCTCTGGAGGAAGTGGGCGGAGCCGCAAAAGTGGGTGCAGCCTCCTAAACAAGTTTGAGCACCTGCACTTAATATTTTACAAATTAAGCACTGCGGGCGTGGCTGATGAATTTAAGGGCGTGGCTTAAAAACACCTAACCTAAATGTCTGTGCTCAGCATAGTGTGCCGCCCGTCTGGTATTTTGCTGCTTCTGTCATTGCATCCATATATATAATACAACAAGTAACATAACACCTTCAACAAGCCAGGACTGTTGGCTTTGGCAACGGTTGTTAGTTGCATTATATAAATAAGCAACAACTTTGACTTTGTTTGTTGTATATATTATTGAAAAATGCTTCAGTGCTGAATTGATGAGACTGTGAAAGAATGGTAACGAGGCTGATACAGTAGACATGTCCATAACGTTACCCCAGAAAGGCAAGCGTTCTGGACTAGCCGATCGGTCTGCACATTAGCACACTGCATGTGGAGTAGTCCTTTACTGCCCGTGATCACTCCATCTCAGCCCTGATTAAGTGTTTACCCCAGACTGCTGTCTTCAATGACCTTTCAAGGACACAAGATGGGCAATCCAAGGGCGGAATATTGAAAAGGTTAGCGGCACGGGCAAATCTGTAATTGACAGATCGTGCAGCTCGTGGAGAGATTAGCGGCAGAAACAACCTTAAGAGCCTCATTAGTGTGGAGAGAGGAAAGGGGGGCAAACGGGAGCAGGGAGAGAAGCAGACTGCATACGGTAGGGCTTGTCCCCAAAGTGGCTTAGGGGGTGCAAACCGGAGCTCAAGTGCTTCTCTCGCCCCCACGCACAAGCACGGGCCCTCATTGAAATGCGACATTTATTAGCTGCTATAAGCAGCTTCCGAGTACACATCAGCACCGGACGATCCTGTATACTAATGTTGCACGCGCAAGAGGCGGGCTGAGAGTACACAGTTTGTGTGTGTGCGTGTGTGCGCGCGCCCGCACTTAATGAGCATGACGAGGAAAGCCATATGGCACCTCTGCTCGTAAGCGCGTGCCCGCGCACATGCACGCAAGCTGTAGGCCGGCCTGGTAGCATTTTTTGAGCCCTCACTAAAAGTCTCGCCAGACTAGCGCATGCGCTGGGTCAGGCGAGACCTAAAAAGTGTAGCAAATGAGATGCAGAGACAAGAAATGTTTTCCCATGACTGCAAAATTTCTAAATGATGTTAATTAGAGCACCAGTACCTTACACACTAGGAAACGCTTATAACCTTTGCTCTGGGTAAACATTTTATTTTGGATTATCCATTGGTTATGAAAAATGCCTTTAGTTGACAAGTGTATTAGTGATGCTGTCATACCTTTACAAAATGCACATTTAACACAGCCTTAATAATACTATAATTTTATTAAAATGAACAATAGGGTGATTGAAGGAATGCTTGAAATACTATGAGCCTCTGGAGATCACTCTGGTAGCATTCCAGTCCATTATTCTCACTCATAATGCTACTCTGATAGGGACCAGCCATATCTAAATCAGTCGGGGACATGCTTCAGTAACAACAGTCCAGTGGAACTGCTAGGCCAGGTCCCCTCCAGAGGGGAATACAAGCTAACCTATACCAGCTTCAGCCCACTTAGGCCTCACCATGAGTTATAGCCTGAGTGCTGTGGCACAATGAGCAGCAAGCCCCAGCCTGGGCACACTCATCACTCTTAAAGCAGGATCAAGGCTTATTTGAATATGCCTGGTTCCCATTTGAAGAGGAATTGTGGGTACGAAAACAAATTATGGACAGGGAAGTGGACTAAGGGCCTGATTACAACTACAGCAGTCCATTGGACCGCGGTAGTCGCAGTGGCGAGGAGTGAACCGCCAGACCGGATGTCCACCCGCCGCATTACGACTTTGGCGGTTGGACCGCCACAGGGCCGCTGCAACCACTGGGGATCCATGATTCAGCAGCAGTGGCTCAATGGTCAGAGGCTGCAATATGATGGTAGCATATTACAAGTTGCTTCGCTGCAATCCTTTTCATGGCGGTAAGATTGCCATGAAAAGGGTGGCAGTGAGGCAATATAGGGGCTCTAATAGGGCCCCCTTGTGCCTCTGTGCATGCAAGAGGTGCCCCCACCTGTATTTTTGCACCCCCCATTTCCTGTACAGGAAGGAATGTACGACATGGTGTATTCCCTCCTGTGCAGGAACGTCTGTGGTGGTCCCACAGTGGTGCCTTTCTGAGGGTCTCCTATGAACCTTGGAGAGGCTGTGGGACCAACGCAGCATGTCCACCCACCAAGGATTACAG
Organism: Triturus cristatus; assembly: GCF_964204655.1. Lineage (NCBI taxonomy): Eukaryota > Metazoa > Chordata > Amphibia > Caudata > Salamandridae > Triturus > Triturus cristatus. Next base: position 1,580,562,082 of record NC_140590.1, read on the forward strand.
TCATTATCCAGCACGCAGAGTGAGGACGGCTTTGGTGGTCCTCCCTCAGAGTCCTGGCATGGCGCTCCACAGGAGGACCGCCAAAGTGATGATTAGACCCTTAGTAATTAATAGTTGCTGAGATTTACTAGTATGCCCTTATGCTCATATGTGGGTCCAGTGCTCACAGTGCCTTGGACTCAAGCTATACCTTACTGATGTGGCTTTACTGGGCCAAAACTGCTCCTTGATTGCTTGTGTTCCTTCAGAGGGGACGTAATATGGCGGTTTGGGATGAACCATCCCTGTTGGAGCAGGACATAGGCTGATTTCAGTAGGGCTGGTTCCTGCCTAAGGTTGCATGGTGGGCTAAAAATTGATGAACTGAGATGCGGCACGAGTAATTAACAGTGTCTCAGCTTAATCCAAGCATTCCACACCTCTCTTTTTCTTCCCTTCATGATTTTACTGAATATACTGTGGTACGTTTATTCATGCCTTTGTTGCTAATGAGAAATGCAAAATTCAATATATGAAATTAGAACACTTTAAAAAGTCTCTTGTCTTTTAATGTATACATAGTGAAGCCCTAGATATTACTTCTTTTGTGGCTAGAAACGAATATATGACGTTACAACGCAAGCAATTACAACGCATGCTTTTACAATGCAGTCTTTACATCGCAACTATCATTACATCACATGATTTTACAACGCATGCCATTACAACGCATTTTTAAAAACTACCATTACAACGCATTCCATTACAACACATACCAATACAATGCATACCATTACAACACATAATACTTTTAGGGCTCTGTAGGGTAAGTGTTGGATAGTGGAGGGGTAAAAATGTGTATTCCCACTTCAGTGAGTGCAACAGTAGGGAAAGTGTTAGATAGTGTAGGGGTAAAAATCACTACTCCCATGTACCCCAAAACCCATAACCACCCTAAAACTAAAAAATCTCCATTACTTACCTTATAATGCGCTGTAATGGCTTGCATTGTAATGGAATGTGTTGTAATGGCATGAGTTGTAGTGATATGCGTTGTAATGGCATGCGTTGTAATGGCATGTGATGTAAAGGCAGTTGTGTTGTAACAGTTGCGTTGTAAAGGTAGGTTGTTGTAATGACTACGTTGAAATGGATTTTTCCCCTGGAAACTCCAAATAACTTGTGAATACTTATTTTCAAAATCATGACCTGTAGATAACAAAATACCTCATGGACGAGCGTTCAGCTCATAGTTTACCTTCTCTGGTACAGATGACTCACTGCTTGGTAAGAGATGGCTCCACGACTCTTATCACAAGTTCCTTATATTTTGATGTAGGGATACTTGAGGCTGGAATTACGAATTTCAGCCAGTAACCAAACACCAAAATACTGAGATTACAACTTATTTTCCACTGAATTGGAATAGCACATGGACCAGGAAATACTGGGGCCAATTCCATGCATTTTTCCATCCTCTAACATACCTTTGTGAATTGGCCCTTAAACGTTCAACTACCTGTTCTTAAAGTGCAAACAAGGCACTGTTCCTTCAACTTGTTCTGATTCTACACGGCTATTCCTATTTTATTACCATTTAAAATGTTTTGGGGTCACTTCACAAAGGTTTGTAAGAGTAAGGACAAGAGTACTACCTTTGGTAATAGGCCCCATAGAGTTTTGATGGGATAGAGCACCTAAACAATGGCAGCACTCCCATCCCACCAAGCTCCCTAGACTAATTTGAAGGAGGAGGAACTTCAGAAATGATGATAGTGCCATCGCAAATGGCCCCACCACCAGACACCTCTGAATGGAGGGCCCATCTGTCACGAGTTCATCAGGTCACAGTTACTGTGTCTCCCGTAGCCTCCCGTCCCTACATCCCAATTAAGCTAGAGATGACAGTCATTCATTTTCAATACGAGGCATGGCAGATCTGGACAGGAAAACAAACAGTGGCTCTGAAGGACTAGCAAAATACTTCTGGCATGTTAGGGCCAATGCTTTTCATTTTTGTGAAACCAGATCCTACTAAATAAAACAAAAAAGTCTGCAGAAAAATGGTGGGTACTGAGCATATTTATATAGCACTGGTGAGTGCTCTGAAGGAAGTGAAGTCCCCGCCAAGGAGGCAGGTAACTTATAATGCCATGAGAGCAGAGGCCAGGGCCTCCACTGACCTAGCAGACCACCCACCATGGTCTAAATGATACTTCAGTCTTCCATTCACAGTGAACAAATTGGTGGTGGTAGTGGCCCGGGTGCTGTGCCCATGGGGAGCGAAGGAACAAGAGACTGTTCTGCTCCCCACACCCCCCTTTTAAGGGGGGGCATGGTCCTGGCCGGTCTAAACCGGTCAGACCCCCACGCTTGTACACCCGTGTGAACCGGAAGCACTAAAGTGCTTCCGGTTCACACCCCGCCGACTTCCGCCTGTTGGACGATCATGGGGGAGGTAGGAGTGCTCCCACCTCTTCCTTTTCCCACCGGGGACAGGTCCGACCGCCATAATGGCGGCACGCGCTATTTTAGCGCTCGGCCTTGCCCATATGGCTTGGTACTCCCTAAATCCCCTTTTTTAGGTCTCGCGCCTAGCGGTGCATTGTGTAGCAGTGCTCGCGCAGCGCAAGACATTTAGTAGGTGAAAAACGGGGATTCGAAGCTGACCTAGGAATCGCACACACTCGTGCGTGTGCAATTCCTTTTGTGCTACGCGATTGGTCTTTGCGTGCGACTTTTTATTAAAGACTGCACGCAATTGGCCAAAGGCGGGCGCATTGCTCCGCCCATGGCCTATTGGTGTCTATTACGCACTTGGTGCGCGTAATAGACACCAATAGACCATGGCTCACAGTGGCGCGCGCACCACTCGTTAAAAGAGTTGTGTCTGTGCACTTTGTGGGCGTTGTAGGAAGGGAGGTGTTTACAAGTGAGTGCACCTTGCAGCTGGGGTAAAGGGGTGGCTTCAATGAGGAGCGGCAGCTACAGGTGAGTGTGCCTTGAAGCCTGGGCACTGGGTTAAGGTATGACGTTGTAGGTGCTTTCAATTGCGTGTACCTTGCAGCCGGGGTAAAGGGGTAGCTACAGGTGAGTGCGCATTGAAGCCTGGGCTTGGGGTATAGGAATAACATCCATGGAGGTGCCGTGCCTGTAGGTGAATGCTCCTCGAAGCCGGGGCTTAGGGTATGAAGGGGTGCTGTCCGAGGATGCCTCTGTATAGTTCACCCTCATGACTCTTCTACCCCCCCTTCTATCTTTGACCACCCTGTCAACTCAGCCGCAGCAGTACCAGACGCACGTGCCATGGATGGGTGGCTGACTAAATGGGCGAGCAGCTGTATTTCTTCTGCGCACCCTGCGCTCTGACAAGGCCTGAACGTTCGTGTGGTCTTCCAAGCACTGTCTTTAGTTTTGGGGCTAGTGACCCTTGGATAGCACTCGGTGCCCATCTCCCCCTTTGGCGCGCATGGCGGGGAACATCTGCCTGCACACATGAACTCCCACCCATCCCAAAACAGACCATATAAAACGGAAAGATGTATGCGGAAGTACCCTTTTTGGAAATGAGTTCGACTATAATTTCTCCACGTTCCTAGAAGCTAACATATGTAGCGCACTTCCAGGCGTAAACTTAGTGATGAGTTTTTGCTCTCCTCTCCCTTAAATAGTATGATACATGTATAATTTTCACAAGGGGGATGCCCCCTGCACGTACTGGCAGCTTTGTGAGGTTGCCGGAGTTTCCCAGAATATAGTGCTGTATTAGAAGAGTTAGTGGCATGCCCACTGGGGCGATTTATACGCACCAATGTGAGTAACTGAGTTCAGAGTAGTGCTTCGAAGCTGTATACACTTTACTTCAACCCTTAGCTATATACAAGTTCTGAACGCGTGGGGTCAGGGGTTCGCCTTGCTCTGCTTGGTATCAACTTTTTAATGTTCGTTTTTCCTGGATGTGTGTGGATGCATCACCCTGGTGTGTGGACGCGTCAACCTGAGGTACACGGATTTAGTACATACTCCGCATTAGGTTTCTGGCCCTCGTGGTGCGTGCGGTGCCCTGCTCGCTAAGAATGGGTTGGCAGGGCGAGTAACCTCCCACTGCGCCCCGCAGGGCTGTGCCGACACTGCTGGCTGCTCGAGCTGAGAACTCTCTGCCTCGGGCGCTAAAGTTCTGCAGACGCTTCCGTATCTAGGAATGGGGCCTGCTGCTGCCCGTTGCCACTCCCCGTCGGGGGAAGCCTAGGCTGATAAACACCTGATTTGATTTGGGGTTCTGTTCCCTTGCTCTCCCCTCTGCCCCCACTCAGCAGGAGCGGATTGGGGAGCGCTGACGCCCTCTCAAGGTGTCAGAGCGCTCCCCTCAGCAGGCCGTATGCTTCCTCTCACCAGGTGCTCTTCATCATGACCCCCCATCGGGGGGGCTGCTCTTGCTATTCCTCACACCCCCTACTTTCGAGATCTCCCTGGTTTGGGGGTGGGGGGGCCAGGTCTTGGCTGAAAGTTCTGACAGGTGATGAAACCTTGAGTTGTCGAGTGTTTTGGCAGTAGCCAATGGGATGAGGACGCCTGCTGGCGGGGAGGCGCCCCTTTTCTACTGAAGCGAGTATGTGCTTCGACATAGCAGGTTTTTATGAGGGGGCGCATTTGTTAGGTCTATTGTAGAGCCCCGGTTGGGGCTCGACTGCATAATCATCCATCTGAACAAGCTATTATTCGGTTTAAGCCCCCATCAGGACCCTGTAGGAAGGGTTGGGGGAGGTGCACACTGATCTTAGGTAAGACTAGAAGACTATCTTAAGAGCACACATCTATCTCTTATTGGCCTTAAATTACTCCTACCCCAACTTTGTGGTACTGCGCCTTGGGTGCATTTTATCGAGCCTGGTCACCATTTCAAACGTCTGTCCCGTGGGGGGGGGGGGAGGGGTAGTCTATGTAACATGCTCACCAGTCAAGCAGCCCAGCCTTTGGCCTGCAGATCAAACTGCTCTCCAACATGCACACTGGGCTATAATGGTGTGAGGATTACAGACTGCATACCGGGCCCTTCATGCGTTCTGTCCAATCTATTTACAAAAGCGTTTTTCCTTCTCTACCCCTTGGCAACAGTTGCGCTCTTATCAGCTTCTGGCTCTGGTGCCCGTGCCCCGCTTCAGACTGCAAAGGATGGGTGACAGGCCCCGCGCTCTGAAAGCCGCCCTGGCTTGGAACGCGCTGCCTCTTGCTCCTAGCAGCGTTCAGGATCCCGCTCTTTAAAAAAAAAGAAATGTTTTCAGATTTTTCTTAAACAGGTTCCCTCTCATGGTTCGCGCCGGGACACTCCTCGGAGTATCTGTGCATGGTGTAAATAAACATAACATAACATATGTGCACCATGCACACTAGGCCACCATTTCACCCTCTGGTGTGAGTATTAAACAGACCTGTGCAACATGCACCCTGGGACAGTATTTCAACCTGTAGCTCGCATGTTACACAGATCTCCACAACATGCACCCTAGGCCAGCATTTCACCCTTTTGGTGTGAGGGTTAAACAGACCTGTGTAACATGAACCCTAGGCCAGCATTTCACCATTTGGTGTGAGGGTTAAACAGATCTCTGCAACATGCACTTCAACCTGTAGCTCGCATGTTACACAGATCTCCACAACATGCACCCTAGGCCAGCATTTCACCGTTTGGTGTGAGGGTTAAGCAGACCTGTGCAACATGCACCCTGGGACAGTATTTCAACCTGTAGCTCGCATGTTACACAGATCTCCACAACATGCACCCTAGGCCAGCATTTCACCCTTTTGGTGTGAGGGTTAAACAGACCTGTGTAACATGCACCCTAGGCCAGCATTTCACCATCTGGTGTGAGGGTTAAACAGATCTCTGCAACATGCACTTCAACCTGTAGCTCGCATGTTACACAGATCTCCACAACATGCACCCTAGGCCAGCATTTCACCGTTTGGTGTGAGGGTTAAACAGATCTGTGCAACATTCACACTGGGCCAGTATTTCAACCTGTAGCTCGCATGTTACACAGATCTTCACAACATGCACCCTAGGCCAGCATTTCACCATTTGGTGTGAGGGTTAAACAGATCTGTGCAACATGCACACTGGGCCAGTATTTTAACCTGTAGCTCGCATGTTACACAGATCTCCACAACATGCACCCTAGGCCAGCATTTCACCATTTGGTGTGAGGGTTAAAAAGATCTGTGCAACATTCACACTGGGCCAGTATTTCAACCCGTGGCTCGCAGGTTACACCGGTCTCCACAGCGTGCACACTAGGCCAACATGTATCCTGTGTAGTCTGCAGTTTACAGACCTGTACCCCATGCACACTCTGCGCCAGTATTTCAACCTTCGGCTTTCAAGGTGAGAAATCCTGTGCTACTTGCACACTGGGGAAACTTGCAACGGTTACGACGAGTTTAAAGTTCAGGAATAATTCTGTAAAACTACGTTATTCAGGGAAAAAGTATTCGCAAAACCCAACTTTTGATAATGAATCACCTGCAGGAAAAACACATGAGCGAAATCCTTCTTTTCTAGCAAAGTTTTCCAGTCTTTCCGGCCGTCACAAAATGCAAACGTTACACTGCAGGTAAAATGTTAATTTTGTCCGCTCCTCAACCCGTATCTTTTCGGAAAACACACAGCGTTGCTCTCTGGTGTACCCGAGGGCCGCACTGATGCCACCAGGCTGGGGGTCTGGGGCAATGAAGCAATAGGGGACGCGAAGCATGTACATCTCATGGCTGAATTGAATTGCCCAATGAGGAACCATAAAAACTCGGGGTCCATTCCTGCTCCCCCCCCCCCCCCCCCCCCCTCCCACTTGACCAAATTGTGTGGTCCTGGGCTAGTGATACTCAAAGCATGGCACGAGGGCCGCATCGGGGCCTTCCTAACCTTTGCATTCGGGAACATAGCCTACTGCAGCACTAGCACTAGGCTGCTTTTTATTAGATTCAGCTCTAACATGAAAAAGAAGTTAAATAGATAGGTAAGAATGTATTTATAGGTTAATTGAAGTTTAAGAAAGGAATTAGCACAGCTTAACTTTAGAAACATCCTAATTTTTAAAGCCATCTTGCAGCAAATGTGTATCAAGCATTTGGAATGCAATCGGTCTCGCCTTTGGGACCTTATGTGTATTTAGCTATGCCACACATTAGCCTCGGTGCTGAAACATCTACTGTTCTTTAACATGGAGGGAAAATAAGCACCAAACTCTGTGACACCAAGAATGGGAACACATGGAGAGAAATATTGCCTATTAGCGGTAAATGGTGAGGTCCAAAGCTTTTTTTTAATATAAAATCAGGGCCTTCGGTGGTCATATCACTGAAAATACAAGATGTGAAAAAAATATTGTCTATGGGTGCTCATGTTAGACAATTACTAGAACTGGAATCTAGAGCATGCTAAAGTGATTCTGGTATTTTACTGACCCCTGCTGGTCGTTTTCTATCAATAAAGTTAAATAGAGGCAGTTACCAGAAAAAAAATTTAAAAGTCCCTATGCAGAAAGCAATTCTGGTATTTTACTGACCTCTTCAGGTCCTTTTCTATCAAGACAGTTAAATAGAGGAAGTTTAACAGGAAAAAAAAGCCCCTAAGCAGAAGCAGACAAGTCCTAGGGTTGATCTCCAGATCCCACAATATACATACACATATAAGTATATACTAAAGTATATACAAGAGGTCTCGAATGCTCGACCTAAAAATGGTCTCTTCAAAATTTAAAAAGTGTATTTCATCAACAAGCAGAACAGTTTCATCTTAGTACATCAGATTATATCAGTGCATTGAGAAGTCTTGGTTTTTAAAGTGGTACGTTTCAAACGTGAAAACTCCTGCTTCCACCTACCTTGACAAAAATGCCAGTAGTGAACTAAGACGCAGCTATGTGCAATCTTTGGGATGACAGGGTTTCTAGTATTACTGAACTAAGTTACGAAATCGATCACAACAAAATGTTTTACAGTGCACAACCTGGAGCCCTATATTTTGATGTCCTCTTGACTGCAATAATGAAGACAAGCATTTGCAATGCAATAGGTCTCGCATTATTAAAGTTTGAGCTATTGGCATTGCTAAATAATGCAACACCAATAGCTCAAACTTTAATAATGCGAGACCTATTGCATTGCAAATGCTTGTTAACTTTTGTACCCACAGCCCTTGTCCGGATGGGGTCTCCTCCCTCCTTCAAGGCAAGTATTAAGACCACACCATTTTCTAGATTAAGTGGTGTAACCCCCCGGCCGTATTTATTACAAAATTAAAATCTATTGATCCTGCATGTTAACCTTCAGTTCCTCCCAGACATCACACTACTGTCTCCAAGGGAATTTTCCCTGATTCTGCGTGTGCTGCTATTGTGCACTCTACTTTATTACAGGTCCAGAAATCACTTGCTTGTCCCTTTTGGCCCACCAATAAAAGAGTACACTAGATGAATGTCAGGTATTGTTCGGATATAAAGTTACCTTAAAAAAATAAAAGGACAAGAGACGTTTGGCAAAACAGGAAGAAGTTGGTTTAATTAAACGCAGAGGTCAGAAGAGTATTGACAGTAGCGTCTGCAGAAGGTCTCTTGTTGTACAGAAGTTTTTTGCCAACTATACTGTTTGTGAGGTACAATAAACCGATCTGCCATTCTTGGCCTAGTCATAAACAAGTACAACCGTCTGATAAGGGAACAAAGGTAGCTCTCAAACTCGGGAGAGCTATTGTGGGCTGGTGTGTATATGTCCAGATGTCCGGCATGGGGAGCTCGTGATCACTACATGTGGTGTGCATGCTGTGTCCTAATTGGCTAAGTGTTCCTAACTGTATGTGGCATCTATCTTTGTGGTATTTTGGGAACGTGCTCCTATGGCCAAACATGTTTTATTGGGGCCAATTTCCTTGGACTCGCTTGTGGTGTAACTGTCTAACTGTGGGATAGATCCAGATTTTTCCTGGGTGCACGTTTGTCTTTGGGCTAAGTGTAACCCCACTTGTGACCTGTCAATCAGTAGGCTCAGGTTTGGGTGCAGGGCATGTCTGACCATGTATCTCTGACTCGGAGTTGATGGGGAGGTCACCTTGGGTGAATCCGACAGCAATGATATGAGTTCATTAAATTGTGTACAATTAACATGGCGGTCATTGATATAATTTTTACTAACATCCTCAGTAATGTGCGTGCAGTTGTCATAGCGTACATCGATATTGTCTTTACTGATAATAACATTGTTAAGCATGCATAGATTATGGCACACATTAACAACGTTACTACTGGGATCAACATTGTCATACATGCATGGATTGTGGCATGCATTGATATTGTTTGTACTGGTATAGACATTGTAATGCGAGCACCTTTAATGACGTGCATCAATATTGCATTTATTGGTATTGCCGTGGTCGGGCCTACATATATCATGATGTATAATTACATCATATTCACGGATATTAACACAGGCAAAACCAACACTTCCCTCTATTGCCACATTCAAGTCAGCATTGCCTTCTCTAGCTAACGGTAAGTGTTCACAGGGTCAGGGGAGTTAACTGGATTCAATCTCCTGTCTTTTCTAAAATTAATGCTTTCTTTCATTAGAGGAATTGCATTGCTCATCGCCCAACGGAATCACAATGCTGCCATAAGCCATAGTGCAAGCATGCTGAATTGTATTCTTATCTTCCAGTATGTTAGTAAAAGTCATCCATACTTGGAACGCTGGGGGAACCTCACATGCCTGGTCCCTGGTGCCATAATGCAGGCATCCAAAATTGCATTCCAGAGCAGTAGTAAAAGACATACATTGTTGGACAGCTGAGGGTCTCTCACAATCCTGAGCTCTGGTGCCACTGCACCTGCTGCATCGCTGATAGCTATCCCCTGTAATAGTCTCATTATGGTGAATGTATGGCTCCAATGGGGATCTTTCTTCTAATTAAGGACTTTTCATGGCTAAGAGCTGGGAAATATTGAGGCCCAATGTTGAGACAGGATTGGGGAATATGTTATATTCATTTTCTTTTTATCAACATTAGCTGTGTGAATGTTGCTGCTGAACTCTATTTGCTATTCATTTGAAACCAAGACAGTGCAGTGAAAAGCAAAGAGAAGGTGGTTAATCGAAGTTTAGAACATGGCTGATACTGAAAATGCAGTAATCCTTAGCCTATTCAAGGCTAAACTAGGCTGCCATGAACTGGAGTTGAGGGCGGGTGGAAGAAGGTAGTTATGATTGGTAGGGGCGTACACTAGCAATACCACTTTAGCAGCAAGAATCAATATAAACCTTTAGGCAAACATTATAGGCCAAACAGATTATTGGAAAGTGGAGCATTAGTAATACTTCTTGCACTTAAGTGGCATGTAAGAAATTGGGTTGTTTGTTGAGTGGGGTGTTAACCCCGCTCAAGCAACATCAATCCCTGTCAGGGTGAACCACAGAAGTCACTAGATTAACCTGTGCTTAACCCTCTGGTAGCTTTGCACAAAAGCAGTCAGGCTTAGCTGAGAGGCAATGTGTAAAGTATGCATGCCGCAGACAAACAGTAATAATGGTAAAACATAACACAAGAAAAATCCCACACCAATTTACAAAAAGAGAGTACATTTTATACATTATTTGACACCACAACAAAAATCCAATCAGTAGAACTGGAGTTATGAATTGTTTAAACCCAAGGTAAAAACTAGTGCCTAAAAGATCAAAGCACCAACAGTGGGCAACTTGTGATGTGAGACTGAGTCAAAGTTAAAAAATATGGCCTACCGCGATGGAGCACAAGTCAGATATAAAAAGTGGATTTAGCCTGGTCGTCACTAAGATTCAGACTTAAAGAAAAATATTCTGAAAAGGTAGAAGTTGAGTGGGGAAAGGCTGCATGCAGAGTCTGAGGAGGAGTAGGCCGCATTGTGGAGCCACTAGATGAAGTTGCGGTCAAGATTTACACGTTCAGACTTAGTCTCATATTTTTGGAAGTCAAAACTCTCCAGTGGGATGAGGCTGGAGGCTGTAGCCAACGAGAGCTCCATAAGGCTAGATACCCCTTCTGGGAAAGACTGTTGAACAGGATTTACTGTTGCAGTTAAGAACGTAGCGTGAGCTGCCCGGAAGTCAGGCTGACTGGCGATGCATCTTGGGCGGGAAGACAAGCAGGTTGATTCTGGTCTCCTCTCGGTTCTCAGAGCAGTTTTTAGCCCAAACAATTCTAAAACCCATGGTTTGGCTTTTAGCTATCTGGGAACCATTAGCACCACCACCAAGGGTCTAGGACTGGAGGGGTACTCACACAGTCTGAGCCCAGATGCAGATTCAAGTTCATTGGAGCCCTTTATGTTTCTGAGATGCTGGTCAGGAGGCCAGCCAACTAGCCCTTGGTGTCACTCTGGTAGTCCTGGGTTCAAGAAGTGGAAAAGGGCTCAAGCAGAATGGCATGCCTCTGAGGGCTCAAAGCAGGCTTCAGGTAGCAAAGCAGTCCTTCCAGGTGCAGCAAAGCAGTCTTTTCAAGTACACATCAGGCCACAGCATCAGGCATTCCCCTGTGAGTCCTTCCGCAGGTCCAGAAAGTGAACTGAAGAGTGGGTCTGAGGGTTCTATTTTTATACCTTGTGCCTTCTTTGAAGAAGGAAGAGTTTCTAGATAATTCCCTTTGAAGTACTTGAAGTTTCCTGCCTCCCCTGCCCTGACTTCAGGCTGGCTGTATGAACAATGAAGTGGTGTTCAGTCCTTTGTGTGAAGGCTGAGCACAGCCTATTGATTTGCAAGTGGGGCTGTGCTCAGCTCCTCCATCCTGCCAGTGACGGCCCATCCAGGCACACCTAATCCCTTTATTGTGCAGCTGTCTGGGTGGATTAAACAAAGTCCAACTACACCCAGTCATGTGACCCAGGAACAGTTTACAGGCACCAAATAGTTAGTGTAAAAAAATCACATCTTTAATAAAATTATATTTTAAAAATAGTAACTTAAAATCTGACTGTACCATTAAAGAGGATTTTAAATTACAATTTCTCAGACACCAAACATGAAATCTTTACCTGTTGCCAATCAAAAGTCAGTCCTTATTAAATGTAATAAGGTAACCCAATGTTATCCTATGGAAGAGGGAGGCCTCACAGTAGTGAAAAAGGAATATAGGGTTTTTTACTACCAGGACATGTAAAGCTTAAAAATACATGTCCAACCTTTTAATTACATTACACCCTGCCCTTTAGGGTACCTAAGGCCTACCTTAGAGGTGACATATGTAATAAAAGGGGAGTTTAAGGCTTGCAAGGGGCTTATTTTGCCAGGTCATATTGGCAGATAAAAACTGTATTCAGACTGCAATGGCAGACCTGGGACATGTTTTAAGGGGCTACTTCAGTAGGTGGCACTTAATTTACAGGCCCTAGGTATATGGTATATCACTTTACTAGGGATGTATGAGTAAATTAAATATGCAAATCAGGTGTAAGCCACTTTTGCATTGTTTTAGTCCGTGAGCACAAGCACTTTAGCACGGGTTAGAAGTGTAAAAGTGCAGAGAGTCCTAAAGCCAATATAAATCAAATACAGCAAAAATAGGAGGGGTAAAGGCAAAATGCTTGGGGGTGACCCTGCAGAGAGGGTCAAGTCCGACATGGTGCAAAGATTTAGTACTCTAGCTATAAAATTGTTTCTTTGTAGTATGACAATCAACATAGGGAATCCGCAGACACCTAAAATAACATGGTCCACATTTCAGCAAACAGGACAATTAGATCTTCAGTAGTCTGTCATAAATGCATAAGTTACCATTTATGAGGAAGGCAACTGGAATTATGTACCAATTTCTGCTTGATTTGCAGATTTCAATATAACATGTTCCTACCTGAAACAGATCAAATATACTAAAAAATTAAATTAAACAACACAAGTGGTGTCACACAGTGGCTCACTGTTGTACAGGTTAACCATTCAGTTGCTGATAGCTGCATTCAGGAATCAAACTGGTGTGGAGGGGAAACTTTGGCCGAGACAGTATTAATGTGTGTTAAATTAACAAAATAATTACATTTTACCTCTACAGATTGGACCTACTTACCCTACATACTTTGCCTTTTCTTGCTGCATAATTTAGGCAATTATGACTGACAATTTGGTTTTCCCTTGCCACGCAGTTCTAGTGACAATGATTTTGAGTTACAATCATTTGTTACCCTGGGGTCAACCAGCCTGTAGGACGACGGGCAGATTTCATGACAGCCAGCACCACTCAAAAGCAAATAGGGCTGTACAGTCTTACACGTGACTGATGGTGTCCTATGTATATCGGCCTTCCAGACTGTTGAGAGCTCCCTAGAGTTTCCTACAGGCTAGTCTTTCTCTTATGTTAACCACAGAAACATTTTATTTGTAAATACATTTTAAATATTGGTTTTTTTTAATGTATACCGCATAACTCGACCCAAAGGTATTGTAGAAATTGGAGCACTTTACACGAGCACCAGTTACATTATACAAGGTCACAGTCATGTTTTTGGTTTTTTTGTCACTTGGAGTTTCAATGTTTTTGTCTAGCATCACAGGATGTTGAGACTGACACCAAGACTCAAACATGGTTCCACAGTTCCAAGGTCGGCAGTGTTGTGTTGAGGCCCACATGCTAATAAACAATTGAAACACACACGGTGAGTGGGGTACTATAACTGGCCACAAGCACGTGCACCAGGGCCCTTTTTATTAACAGGCTCACATCGCTTGTGACGCCTGTGATGGATGCATGTGGGGTGCATGTGTGCCCACTCCCCCAAGGGAGTGGTTAACAACTCTGTGTCTGCTGAGACACTAGAATGTGTCTCTCAGGACACAACATTCCTCCCAAATTTTAATGAAGACCAAACACTCACTACTCCAAACTTTGGGGGTAAACAACAACTAAATATACAGCACAGGGTCCATCAGCTTCTCGGGTCAGGCATCAGGAAGACAGTAGACAAGGACGGGTGACTCTGACTGCAGCAGGAAGATCTCGGTGGGCACTCATAATTTAACCTGGGTGGTCCAGGGCACGAACGCGGGATTGGAGACGTCAGCTACACTCTTGTAACATGCCGGTGGAAACTTGTCCTTAGGTCCGAGGTGGCTCCCCTTCGCTGACGTTGAGGATGGTATGTGGTGGGTAATAACAGTTCATTAAACTGGTTGTGTCAAGAGCATGGTTGGAGTCCAAGTTGAAGATTCACTATGGTGTTGCTTGATCACCTGATGCCGCTGCTAGACTACTTTGCGTTATCCTGTAACCCGTTGGTGGGGCAATATCAAGTCCAACTCTCCCATCTGGGGAGGCCCTTTGTCTGGTTTGCCACAGGACTGCTCGTGAGCTGCGCTGGGGCTGCGTGTGCACCAACTGGGGGCAGCTTCAAGACCACCGGGGAACCAGTACCCAGTCGCTCACACAAACCTCAGGGGTGGATGAGTCTTGGTCAGGACATGCTCTCGCTGCCGCAGTTCAGGTATAAACCAGGTTAGCAGGTAGCCTCTGGGTCTTCTTGTCGGCTGGTTTAACAATGTTGTAGGACTCCAGTCCATTGATACTCTTGAGATGGTATCGTTTGATGCAGTTGACGAGGACTGGCGTGATAGCATTGCCAGCCATGTTATGAATCGGGACCCCAGTTGGTGATGACTTGCCGTGATGGTTGCAGGCCTTCCGTCTTGAGTCGATCACCTGGAGCGTGGGTGGCCAGGTGCCTCCATTTTCTTTTGGGGAAGCAGTTACATCCGTGCATTCTGACTTCTTGGGCTACTAGGACATTGGTGACAGTAGCGTGATGGAGACATGAAAGAACGTGAGGCATGAGACTCTGTTCACGCAGGCTTGCGGCTTACTCTCAGTCTCCCGCTGGGTGGTCGCCACTTCATTCTCTGGTTGTCACCCCCTTCACTTGCTGTTGGTGTGTTGGGATGCATTCCTTTAGCAGCTCGGGTTCTGTTCAGCGTCCAGCCCGGCCACTCACGATTTCCACTCCAAAACTCGGTCGATTGTCCGATTCTTAGTGTAGACCCTCCAGTCCCACTTCCACGTTTCTTGCTGAATGAGGTGTTATGCACATGGCACTGATGAGGTGGTTGCCATGGGACATGGACAACAGGTGGTGACGATCTGCTAGGAGAGGATGCTTCTGGAGGGACTTCGCAGCCATGTGTCTTTGTCTTGCTGAGGCTGTTCCTTCACCTATGGCATCTGCGGTCAGGAGCAGGGATGCCGTCCGACTTAGACTGCCGACTCCCGAGGATGGACGTTCGCACTGGGAAGCATTGGTGAGCAACATGGTTCGTGCTTGCTGCGGCTTACGTTTGGTTCTCCCTTGGGGCTGTCTCCAGGGACGTCGGTCCACCTTGGTGGCTGTCTGGTGTCTCTGGGTGTGCTCTTGGCTTGTGGTGCTACGAGTCCTCATGCTTCTCCTTTTGTTTTCCTTAACGCACCTGTGCTTGTCAAGCTCTTCCAGGTGACAGGACTGTCCCTCTTCTTTTTCCGAATTTTTTTCGGGGTGCAGTCGCATGCACCTTATTACAAAAAGGCCAACAGGGCCTATCAACTTCAATGGCCTCTGGACCATGCGGGCGAGACTTATGTTGCTCTTCTCTGCTGTGTGGCAAGCAGCCACTGGTCTGGGCTGCTCCCTCTTCAGACAGCTTCTTGAAGCTCCTACTCCGGGTGTTCCTTCTTCTGGGAATGACTTCCACGGTCAGTAGGGAGCTGTTGTAGTGGCTGGCCTTGAGACAGTGTGAGGAAGGATACTCTGCTGTGTTTGGCCCACTCAGGGCTCCGTTGCTGCTGTGGAGATGTAGAGGGTCTCCCTCCTGTCTTCAGCAGTGCTTCTTTGCGGGGACATCTGTCTCCCGGGCACTGGCCCTCGCTGTTGCATGCGCTGGTGCGTCTTCCTGCGCACTTCTGACTTTGTGCACTCAGTTTGTATTTTGCGGTGATGTACGTTCACCATGGAGGATATACGCAAGGCCGGACTGGCTAGCCGGGCAAGCGGGCAATTCCCCAGGAGGCTGGAGCCCCAGGAGGCCGGTATTGACACTTGGAGGCCCGTTTTAGCCTCTAGGAATGATCGTGCTCATTACCGATCGCGGCCGCAACTTGAAATAGTTGCTCTTGTTCTAGCGCACATTAGCACATCTGTCCATGCGGGCTGATTTTAAATTTAATTTTCGCCAGGGCTGTTTTAAGTTTCCAGTCCGGCCCTGGATATACTGTGTATTCTTCTCACGCGCAGTGGTATCAGACATGCACTTGGTGGCGTGTGCAGCATAATATTTGCTTGCCGTGGCATCGGTCAGCCACAGGTAGTTGCACGCTCTGCGACCGCTCCTTCTTGGTACTTCAGAGGGTTTGCTGCCTTCTTAGGCCTTGCTGCTCTTGGTATCTTGACGCTTCTCTGTGCTGCGGCAGCTTTAGGCTTCTTGGCACTCTCAGTTCTGTGGGCCACACTGTCATCGGTCTCTCTCTCTCTCTCTCTCTCTCTCTCTCTCTCTCTCCTGAGAATTGGAGCAGGAAGACTTTCACAGTGGTGTTACCTGTCCTTACCACCTCAGTCTCTTTCATGGTGGCAGAGCAGAGGCATTCAGTGACCGCTAGGGTGTGTATCGCATCTACAGTGATGTGTTCAGCCTGGTGGTACATATCCCTTGGTGTCTTTGCCTTAGCCTCCCTGGGTTGTGCAGGGGCTGATCGCTTTTTGCCTTTCCCTTTCTCCGTTGCCAGTACTGCGGTGATGCTGTAGGGCGTGTATGAAAGTTCCTTTGATGCTGGTGAATATCATACCTCACCCGCCGGAGCAGCCGCTGTCACACCTTGTAGGCCGAGTGTAACTTCACCGATGCAGCGTTGCTGCAGACACAGGTCTTGTGTCCTGCATCTATCTGGCTGCACCTCACCTTAGTGGTCTCCCCACTGGCATGGAAGCAGAGTTGAGGCAGGGAGCTACTCAGTCAGTGTTTGGGGAAAATGGCTGTCCAACATTTTCACAACTGTGATTGTGGATTTCTTGGCACGGGCCCTCCTCCTCGCTTTCTTTGTCCAGGCACAGTACCATTCATGGCCACTAGGTGGCAGTGGGGTGGTTTTTCAGTTTATAGGCCCCGGCAGTCCTTTCTCGACCTCCGGGCCTCTGTTGATCCAGGAGATGCCGGTTCTCGGCTGTGTGCTGCTTTGGCATGGTGCCGACACTCAGCTGCTAGGTGGCGCTGCACTGGCTTTGCTGGTTCCTCAGGGCCCAGGCCGGTATTATGCGGAAAAGTGCTGAGGATGTAGGCGCATGGACCCACTTTGTTGGTGCAGTAAGGCGGCTCCTTTTATGTGTTGGCTTTTCACTGTTCTTGTGCATTTACTGGTTCATGTACTTATTCCCTTCTCGGGCTGCCTCTTACGTTGTACACATTGAACTGCGGTGCACTCAGACAACCACTAGGTGGCGCTGCAAGTGATTCCCTTCTCATTCGCTGCAGCAGTTTCTCTTTGGCTCACCAGCCACGCAGGGGGTCTCTGGTATGGCTCACCATGCAGGTGCGGCTTCATTCATACCCTCAACTGGTGGGGCATTGAAAAGTTGCATGTGTGACGCATAACGCTCGGACATGCTATCGTCACTCTTCCCGGCTGGAGCAGCTTGTCAGATACAGCACGGGCTGCAGACACTTGCGCGGCTTCCCTCATCTCAGCTCTCTGGGTCACAGCAGGTGCGGAGGACAGTAGCGGTAGGCTGCGAGCGCTTACACCTAGTGCGCCCTTCCTTGGGGAACGCTGCTCATTGCACCACCCTCGCCACTGGGAGAGTGCCTCATCCCCAGGACAGATGGCGGACGGCCTCACTGCCGACCGGCACCTTCACCTGTGGGGTGGGGCGTACCTCATCTCCTTGTTGGTCTCGTGGACACCAGAGGGGCTGTTGCAGGGCTGTGGTCAGGTACGGCCTTGTGGTCAACAGGGCCAACCAGCGGGAGGCCTCTTGCAGGGCTGCACTTCCTCTTGCTCCTTTCCTACTTCACAGGGGGTTAACAGGCATCGCTCGGCCTGGGATGTCGGTGCCAGCTTCCTTAGCATGATGCGGTCTCACTCCAGTTACGCCATAGGCGTGTAATGTGCCCCAGGGAATGTAACCAGGCCCGTCTCTGCTCCTCATACCTGGGGGCACCTGGGCTAATTGCAGTCTCAGTCTACAGCGTCGAAGTGCCTCTGGCCCCGCGCAGACTGCAACGCTTTACCACCTTTTTATGCGGCTGCAGAGGTTGTAGCGTGCGGGTGCCACAACACCCGTTGGGTGCCCGTCGTCTAGCCCAGTCGTCCCTTTATAGTCTTCACGCGGGCATCAGGTGCGCCTTGAACGTGGGCTGCTCCCCTCCCCATGAGAAAACAGCCAGCCCGCTGCCAGGGGACACGCAGTATCAGACCCGCCTCGTTGCCATTGTTGTGTTGAGGCCCACATGCTAATAAACAATTAACACACACACTGTGAGTGGGGTACTATAACTGGCCACGAGCACGTGTACCCGGGCCCTTTTTATTAACAGGCTCACGTCACTCGTGATGCCTAAGATGGATGCACGTGGGGTGCATGTGTGCCCACTCCCCCAAGGGAGTGGTTAACAACTTTGTGTCTGCTGAGACACTAGAACGTGACACAACAGGCAGCACTGGCCGCAACACCACATCACTCCCTCTGCAATTAAATGATAGTTTAAATATTAGAAAACAGGTAAAACCATTATATTTTAGCACACTTTGGTGGCGTCAGTCTTTCTAAACAAAAAAGTATATGTCTTTTTTTTTTGGTATGCCAAAGGGCAGTAAACTTCGCACTTTAACAACTTTAGCAGAAGAAATTAGGTTTAGTTATTTACTTATCGAAACTACCCTCACAACCCTAACCTTCTCACATCCCTCCAAACTAGGGTTGCCACCATACCCTGAAGAAAATACCAGCCATCTGTTTTACTTTTATCATTCTGCAAAGGCCCAGACATGATTCTCAAATGGAACTTTATATTAAATCGTTTGTAGTAAGTTTCAACATGACCTTTGCATTTTTGTTTATTTTAATTATCAGTCTGGGTTATCAAGGCAGCTAAATAGCACATTTTATAGTGTTTTCTTGAATTGCTCCTTTTCTCTTCTCAATCTACACTCTGCATAACCATGGCAATGACACTACCCGACACCGCATCACCCTCAAATTGCTTTTCCAAATCAGGTGTCAATGCTTTCAAGATTACATACCCATCAAACCTCTCTAAACATTTAAAGAAAAATTTGAAATACAAAATCTTGAGAGACTTCCTTGAATCCCTTTTTGCAGATGAATACTGCTGCATGTGGAAAAGAGACCTCAAAACAGACTTTCTTCTCATTACACACACAACAGCCCGATGGTAGATCTCTTTACAAAATACATTTCGAGCCTCCTCACTGTCAAGCATTCACCTTGGACAAAAAATGAAAATCACCTCCCCCTTTAGCTTACTCTGTAACTAAGCCTGGGCAGAGTTTGCAATGAAGTGCCAGAAAACCTCTGCCGTGCTCTGCGGAGTTCCCCCGATGGCGGAGTCTGTTAAGTCACGCTGATCACACTGATTTTTAGTGCCAGGAGTTTGTCCCGCACTTTAAAATCAGTGCGAACGGCACTACACGTCTTGCCAGAGGACGCTGCTGCTTTCTGCCGCTTGAGTAGACATTCTACTCGAGTGGCAGCTTCCTCAACGCAGATGGCAGATTTCTCAACGCGAGCGGTCACGACCTGCCATGGAGAAGTGTGGCTCAATGATTAGAGCGGCAGACCCTGATGCAGAAGTCTAGCCCGGGATCAGGGTTCAATTCCCCGCCTCTGCGGGTCTTGGGCTCAAAAATTCCACGGACATGATAATTCTCGCCTTGTGCCTATTCCAATCATGGAGTCCCACTCTGCAACTCTGGGCAATAGCTTGCTTAATCTCCACAACAGCCCCCACAACGCTAAGGATGCCTGGCCTCCACCTTGGGGGTGCCCAGGAGTGGACGCCTCACAGGGAAAGCCAGGATGGGTTCCACAGCGGTATTCGTACAAGCGCCTTGAGACCCTTGCGGGTGAGTAGTGCGCTATACAAGTATCAAATTTACATTTGCAAATTTACATTTACACCCGCAATGAGAAATCTCACCCGGAGGAGGTCTAGCGCGTGATTTTTTTCTCGAAAGCACTCGCCAACTTACTGATGGCGAACTGCTCGAAAGATAAAAACTCTGTGCGAAGTGGGCAAAACTCAGTGAATTCTGCCGGCGGAGCAAAAAGTCTTCGCCACTCCTCACCAGTAGCCTCGCAATATTCATCTTCGATAATGGGAAAATCATGTTCCCAGTGAACTCACATTCCAAACCATCTGGTCTCTCACCCTCTTACCCCTTCCTCAACTCCCCCAACATTAAATGCTTCTCACCTGTGACTTCTCCACTCAACACACCTTCATCCAATACCTCACACAATTCCTCTTGCCCTCATACACCCTTCTGCTTCCTGGCCCCACTCTTTTACCTGCCAAACATGCTTGCAGGACCTAGACAACTACCCCTTCTCCCAGGACCATCAAAACAAGTCTGAATAGAATTCAAGCTTGGATGGCAGACAAGCACATCAAACTAAACCTAGCAAAAGCAGAATGTTTTCTTACCTCTCAAAAGAAAACGAACTATTCGATCCAAGAGTGGATGGCACTCCTCCCGACATTGACGGCTGCCCCTCCATCATTCAGAATGGCAAATCACTTGAATTCACCCTCAGCAGATGTCTGAACCCAGAGCCAAATCTCCTCCATGAGTGCCCAGTTCCAGCTAAGATTGCTTTGGAGGATCAAGAACCTCATCTCAGCACAAGACCCCATATCTGTTGTCCAGGTACTCATGCACTTAAGACTCACTCCGGTATTGCACTATTTTCCGGCATTCCCAAAGTCCACCTAGGTCCACTCAGAGCAGTCCTACAATTTTCAGCTCATTTCCTAATAAGACATAAGAAATATGAACACATCACCCCCATTCTACGTTGTCTTCCCATGGAGGCGAAGCTCAATCTAAAACTGCCTGCACCACTCTTAAAGCTCTTCACTCCTATTTACCCTATGACCTCTCAGAGAAACTGAAAATCCCAAGTGCCGACCGAGCTTCACCAAACACTCAATTGCACCTCCTTGAACTCCCTCACCTTCAAGCACGAACAATACATGAACCCATCCTTCTCTGGAAGTGTCACAGGAATCTGGAGCTCCCTCCGGCCGAACCTACGCCTGACCACGTCATGTCACCTTCAAAAAAGACATCAAGGGGCTTATCAACAAGAGTCAGCGTTAATTACCGCTGACCGCGCTTAGCGCGGTTTTTGTTAACGCCGGCTATCGCTGGAATTTATCGCCATGCTTGCGCTGTATTAACAATGCATAGCGCAATGGCGATATAAATTCCAGCGATAGCGAGGAAATCGCCATTTTGCAGGGAACATCGCTGGTTTTTCAGCGATGTTCCCTGCAAAACGGCGATATTCTTGATGATACGACCCTGTGGTCGTGACACAATAATCCACTCCCATGTTACACATACATCGGTCAGGATTTTAGTAGACGTTAGTTTTTGGCGAAAACCACGGTTTTCGCCAAAAACTAACGTCTGCTAAAATGCTGTGGGCCGCCTTGTAAATATCGCAATGTGCACTTAGCGATATTTCACAAGTCCCCCTGTATGAGGGACGCTCAGTGACGCCCACTTTGCGTCTCATTAGAGATGCAGAGCGAGGGTCGGGAAAAAGGCTGCTAACATGCGCTAATGCATGTTAGCATCCCCTTGTAGAAAGGGCGATAATATTATCTCTGCTTTTTTGGCTTTTGAAGCCAAAACAGTGGATATAAGGCCCCTGTTAATATGCCCCCAAAGCTTTTCTCTATGAACAACACCTAGTCTGAACCGCTCCTACCTTCTCACGCTCCCTCCAACCGCACACCAACCACTACCTGCACAAACTGGTGATGAACCTCACCTGATACTGTACCACCTACCATCTACTTTCATTGGGATGTTTTGTTGATTATGAGTGAACAGTTCTGCCTCCTGGGTGACGCTACCCCGGCCATCACTCTACTTTTAATGTACATGTATATCTTCTATTTTTTATTTATAAGTTCTGGCTTTATTGTGAAGCGCTCTGATGCCTCCAGGCCATTTCGGCACTATATAAAATCACAAAAATAAATATACTTTTTGTTCACTGTGAAATGTGCAGACACATTAAAAAAATAATATAACTATATTTACTTTAAATAATTTTAGTACAAGGCACATAAAACATGTATCACTAGCCTAAGGCAGCTAGGTCATATTCACAATAAAAAATAACCTGGGCCATCATGTTCTCTTGCTTAGATTGCATTTTGGTAATACTTGTCACGTTTACGGTCCACATTACTAATCTATTACTGCCCTCTGCTGTCTGAATAGGGAATACAGCTGAGCCAATAATCCTGCATTAGCAAGGACTGCAGATGGTGATTGCATTTTGACTTTCCATTCTCTGTCTGCCCTTGCAGCCCTGTTTAATGCGCAGGCACTGCTAAGAAGATTTGTTGCGAAGCAGTTCCTCACAATTTAATTTTATATAAATAAAAAAGAGATTTACTGCCAAGTGCGCGCTGAGTTCATTTGGCTTTGTGACTAAATGGATAACGAAAAGGTCACGGGTGAAACACTACGTGTTATAAAAAGTGAAAGAAAATAGATAAAAAGGTAATAAAATAAAGGCAATTGCAATTCCTTAAAACATGCCAATATATGCAGTGCTTAATTTGTAAAGGAATGAGAGCTGGTGCCCGAAAATCTATCCATAAGCCTGTCGCGGGTGCAATTAAATGTCTACGCGCCCAGTACCAAGGCTGAATCAACCTCAAGCCTCTTTGTTCCCCTGCCAGAACCCTGCCCTTTTACCTCACTCCTGCAGGTTTCTCCTTTCTCCATTAATGATGGTTTTTCCGTCTTTATCTCCTGCCTCCATTCCACTTGGTTTGTTTTTCTCCTTTCTTGCTCGCGGTTAATGTGTGTTGCAGAAAAACAAGTGCCCGGCCCCAAAAATAAGGGCCAGTGGCCGCGACCGGCTACCACCGGCTCAAATAACCACTCCATATATGTTTTAAGAACACTAACTCACAGCTGTATCAGCAGAATACAAGTGATAGCATAGCAAATCTTTCTAACACGTTTTATTTAAAAAAAAAAATACATTAGTTACACCACATCATAAAAAGATGACCAAAAAATTCGAGTGATGTCATTAGAAATATAATGAAATCTTACATTTCACTTAGTTTAAAAATCTTTTCAGTATATAGTGATTTCTAACCAATGAGCAATTACTTACCCGAAATCTTTTTTAGCCTGCATTGCCACCAACACAAGGAGTGGGAGAGAGAACGCAGTACTGTGACAAGGAAGGCTAAGACCAGGAGTAACAACATTTTAAAAGCCAATGCCAGATGTATTAAGCATTACTATTGGCACAAACTCTGTGCAACTGTAAGTAAGATTTTCAGATATGCTAATCTCATTTTAGGCGTCAGAAAGCTTTCTGACTCCTAAAATGGGATTGCAAATAAATATCGATTTGGCATCTGGATGGGCAAGTTTTGGGTGTCCATTCCAAATATCGTCTCGATGTGCTATGTATCAATGTTTTGCCACCAAAATGTTAAAAAATTACAGAGCCCTCAAACCTGTTCACAAATAGGAAAGGGTGACTAGTCACTAGGGACACACTTCGTATGGAGTTTGACTTGAGTGTTTAGAAATAGAGGGGCTCATTCACAAAAGTCTTCCGCGCTCGTGGCGGAGGCCCTGCAGTCGTGGGGGAGTCTCCGCACTAGAGGCGGAATCTCGACAATAAGAATTTTCATTGCGTTGATTACACCTCGAATGTGTAGACTCCCCCAGACTGCGGGGCCTCCGCCACAAGTGTGGAGGCCCTTGGTGAAACAGGTCCAATGTTGGTAGAATGATTGCACTACTGAATATTGTTCCCCAGAATATTGAGGACAGAATATCGATGGCCAAAATAACGAAAGGTAAGTGCATATAGGGAAGTATAGACTTACCATTCTTAACTCCACATCTACGTACCTTGAACATATATGTACTGCACGAGTGCATGTATGTGGAGCTAGGTATAGAAAATCTAGATTTAATATTTTCTTCTGATATTTTTTACTCTATATTATGTCCCATCGCAATTCAGCGGTTAATATTCAGGCTGCATAGCCGTAGAAAAATATCTTGTTCTGACAAACTGTCGGACCACTTTTTGTGAGAAAGAACTAGTTTTAGAATCAAATTAGCCGGAAAAAATCGAATGAATGGTGCTCTTGGCGAAGTGTTCCTATATCCCCAAACCTTTGGGCTGAGTTAATTGGCTCAAGGAATGATAACTTATAAGTACAAAAGTTTTAATGAAACCAACTCCATTGGTGCAAACAGAACTGCTTGAAGAACAGTCAGAAATCCCTGAAGGTGACCCAGAGGGGACACAATGAAAAGACTCAGGTTTCTGAATTTCAAAACTTTTCAACAATTTTGCTGCTAACATTTCTAATTGGAAAAAAAACCTTTCTCACCAAATATGCTAATATTGGCCCTATGCCCTTCTCAGGGAGAAATGGATAAACCAATAAGGAAACAGCCCTTAGAAAATCTAAGATTCAGAAAGGGTCGCATGACCTAGCCTAAAAACCATTTGAAACATGCCATTCAGAAAAATTATCCCAATGCGTTCTATAGACCTTCAACGTTGCTGGGCATGTAGATATCATTATATCTACTACAACGCATAGGAATTTCACAATTTCCAAGCCTCCAGGCAAAGTTGGAGTAGTACCTTCCCTTATAGGGCCAAAAATATTGGCAGTTTGTTAATGGATCTGCAGAGTCCATGGGAGTTCTACTGTCATTTGTGTGTGAAATGTAAACCATGGGCGACGAGGCCACCATGGTCCAATCAATATTACTTATACTTTCTCATGCCTGAACTTCACCAATACTTTGAGAAGGGGGAAATGCACATAGAAGTCTCTGAGGCAACTGTGAGGTAGGCGAAGAATGCTTGTCTTCTATGGAATGTGCGAGGGAATGTTGATATTTGAGTGAGCAGTGAATGAGGGAAGAGACCATCCTTGTGGGCACCTTGTGATGGTAATGTTTTGAACTTACCAACCATGCCTTGATCTCTTTAACAGCCATGAAAAAGACATTGCATTCCACCTCCAGGCTTTGAGACTCAGTTGAGCTGAGCAAAACATTGGAAGCAGAGCCTCTTCCTGCACAGTCTCTCAAAATGTGCATTCTCCCACACTAGAAGGCAGGGTGATGTAATGACTTCTAAATGTAACTCTTCCCGTATTAAAACCTCCATGACAAGTCTGTTCAAAGATGGCGATTGAGTCCTCTGGTTTATTGATTTGGGCGCTTGCCACCTGATTGTCTGTTCGGAACAACATCTTGCTCCCTTGCCCCAGTGGATGACTAAAATGTAGCAAGCCCCGACAGTCGCTGTCAACTCTCTCCGGCTGGCAGACTGACAAGTCTCTTCCTGAGACCAACCTTCATGTACTATTAATCAGGGCCTGTTTTAGGGTGGTGCGGCCGCACTGTGTGCTGACCTAAACGGCACTGACCTGAATGGGGGGTGAGGGGGGGCAGTGTTTAGCAATAACTAAAGATTGAATAGCACCTGCTGTAGAGTTCCTTGTGCGTCCAGCTTTCAGGCAGCAATAAAAATGCCAAGATAACTCTTGTGATTAAAATTCCTGCTTGAGAAAGGGATCAGAGTTTTGCCTAGTGCCAGTTTTGACTCGCCATGAAGTAGCGCAGAGAGGCTACCTGCTGCAAAGAACAGATCTGTATTTTATGTTGATAGCTGAGTGGATTAGTAAAGCCAGGCTCTACCAGCGCTTTAAAACATATGAAATGTATGTGAGAGAAGGGCTATGGAGAGATGAAGGGCACATTTGTCGGGTGGTAGTGAGGGAATCCGAGGAGGAGGTCATAGACATAGGGGGTGCCAAAAAAAGATTGCCACACTGGGAGACACTAGCCATAAAGCACTACCTTCTTTTGATCTCATGCCAATGCCCTCATCCCCATAGGACTGGCATCTGTTGTCAAAACCGTTTAGGAAGTAGACCTAGAGGGACTTCCTTCATTATGTGCTTTAAGACCAGTCAGTGATTCAGTTTTTGCTTGATGCTGCTTGATACAGGATTTAAACATTCATAGTCCCATGCTTCTGGACACCACCGGACCATAAAATGGGACAGTGAGGGACTCAGATTAATTCTGACCCATGGTACTTCATCTGTTGTTGCCACCACACTTGTATTGAGACCATGATCTGTTTCTGAGGGGGAAGAGCTCTGTCTACTGGGGATAGAACTTGACCCACGTCCATCCTGAAACAAGCTCCTATGACCTGCACATATTTTGCTGGGATCAAAGAGGACTTTTCCCAATTCAACAGGAGGAAACGCCGTCGTAGGGATGTGCATGCCAGCTTCATTTCCTCTTCTACCTTTGAAAAAAGAAGACCAAGATATCTGCTAGTCATCAAAGTCTGAAAAATCCTAGCCCTGAGTTCAAGTACATAGGCTATAAAAGGTGCCAATACCTTGATAAGACTCTGCAAATTTTAAGAACCGCTGTGGCATGACAGAATTAGAAGCTAACAATCTGCATCTTTGAGATCTTGAGCTGTTAGGAAATCTCCTGATTGGGTCAGCATTGGAAGAGACTGTAATGTCAGCATTCTCAAAGGTCTGATTCAGATTAACCTGTTGTCAGGTTGTAAATCAAAAAGCGGTCTGGACTCTCGTATGGTTTCTGGGCCAGATATAACACAGAATTTCCACTTTTAACCTCCTCCCCGGAAACGACTAGTCCCTCAGTCTTTTGGCTATCCATATTCCAGAAAATTCGATTTAATTATCATTTCTTATGGTTTGCAGTACCCAGCCATCCTTTGATTGAATAATGCCATTGATGACAAAATGCTTTTGATGGGCTTCCATCTGCCTCTCCTGATGCTTGGCATACTCATGTCTTTCCAGGACGCTGCGGGGTGGTGAGTAGAGTTGAGTACTGATGCCGGATTGTTATGAGAAGAAGACGCCCAACCTTGAGCTCTCCCGTGAATGGGATGTCATGAATCAGCCAAAGCATGAGGCGGTCCTTTGAGCCCTGCAAAAGAATATCCTCTTCCAAATTTGTGGACAAGATGGAAGAAGTACTTCACCATCTTCGATTGTTATTGCCACCACGTCATCTAGAGAAGTTCTCCAAATCAGTGCCCTGCCAGTGGTCAATCAATCAATCAAATAGTGTGTAAAGCGCTGCTTATCACCCAGGGGGTATCCAGGCACTATGCTAGGGTTCTCAGTCGAAAAGCCAGGTCTTGAGTTCCTTCCTGAAGAGGTTCAGCGAGGGTGTGGTGCGTAGGAGGAGAGAGAGGGTGTTCCTGGCTTTGGTGGCGAGGTGAGAAAACGAGTGATTGGAAGGTGAATTACCTTCTTTTGCTCTGAATTATCTCTCTAACATGAATGTAACCACATTTGATGATGAGCTGTTGCTACAGCTCATGTTACAGAAACCTCTGAACAAATCTTATCAAATGTAAGGTTTAATGATAGCTGGACTTGTTCCATATTTTTCAACATTTGAAGACCATCAAGTGTATTAAATAAACCTCCAACGTCTTGGTCAGTAGGTTGAGACGCATTCAGCACGACCAATGATTGATGCATTGTGTTGCAACGTGTTGACTACCAATGAATCAACTTTAGGTACTGGTAGAAATTCCTATTCAAAATTCTCCTGTGGGTACCACTTAGGCAGAATGCAACGCAATGTAGATTTATCTATTTCTGACCAGTCCTTCAACATAATGTTCCAAATGGCTATGCACACATGCAAAGCTTCAGATTATACTGATTGGTTATTGATCAAACAAAACACCCTCTTGGGCATGAGTAGGTGTTTGAAAATCGAAACTAGTTTTGATTAGTTTTCTTCCATTCGAGCACCCTCAATATATTTTCCCCTAGATAATGTTCAGCCATCTTCTTATCAACTTGATCTTCCTGTAGCTGAACAGGTTAGAAAGTTTGTGCAACAGCTTTATCAATTATTGCTTATAGCTAGGGTCACTGTAATATTGCAATATTGCCACAGAAACCTTTTGCATTTATTTATGAATTTGCCTTGTTTACCACATAATCCATCATCTCCTGCAGAATCCGCAGAATTTAACATGGAACATGTGTTTCCAGCTCATACAGATCAAAAGTTACTATAAATGCAGCAACACGTGTTTCGGCGCAGTTGAAAACCCTTCGCAAAGGTTGACTGGTCACTTTCTGTCCCTTATTGCTGTATTTGGGTGTTGAACTGGTGCTAATGAGGTGAAACCTTGGCCCAGAAAGCGTTAACATGTAAAAATGAGAAAAATAATGAAGTCATACTATCACAAATAGTGCATCATTACACCTTATATTTTGTCTTTTGTAGGCATATACGTTAGTCAACCCTGCCACATAATTTAGCCCTCCTCTGCCACATAATTCTCTGCCACATAATTCCAGTGGCCCTGCCTATAATTGCCTCTCTCGCAGAACAATCTATCTGTCCTGCTCTTCAGATGCCTTCCAAGTTGCAGTTATATAGATATATATGGACACATCCTGCAAAAAGTGTTACTAGGCAACATATAGAATAAGCATTGGCATAGCCAATAGGTCTCGCTTTTGGGACCTTATAAGTATATTTACTTTTGCTATAATCACGGCACCTAAAGCGCTGGTGCCGCGATTATAGCAAAAGTAAATTTTACTTTTGCTATAATCACTGCACCTGCGCTTCACTTTTAATGTTAAAATTGAAGCGCGGGTGCCGCGATTATACCAAAAGTAAAGAAATAGATTTTTTTTTCTATTTCTTTACTTTTGCTATAATCGCGGCACCCGCGCTTTATGTGCCGCGATTACAGCAAAAGTAAACATACTTATAAGGTCCCAAAAGCGAGACCTATTGGCTATGCCAATGCGTGTTTACTTTTGCTATAATCGCACTGGGGAGGGGGCCTGCGAGATTCCCTTGCGGGAACGTGCGACCATATGGCGCCGCGCGCTCCCTCAAGGAAATCGCCAGACGTACACGCGTTGCCACTGCCAGCAATGCAACGCGTGTACGTTTTTGCCCCGAAGCTGTGCTGATGGCATTAGGTCTCTCTCTTAAGCAGCGCATGCGCGCTGCGTAGGCGAGACCTAAAAACGCAAGTTGTGACCCTGCGAGCGCAGAACCACCATGATCGGATCAAGATGCTCAGCACGTGACCTTGTCGACACGCTTCATCCTTCCCATTAAGCGGTAGCGGTGATGCGTTTCTCACAAGATATTGCCCGTTGAAGCAAGGCATCAGGGCTGAGCACGGCTGCGTGGAATCCTTCCACAACTGCACATAAAACGGTAATTACTAATTCACAAATATTGCATCACCTTCATTAGGAACGCGCAGGGTTCGAACCCATCCATCCTCTGGAGACAGGCAAAGCGGCGAGGAACAGGGGAGGGATCATTTAAGCGGGACCGCGCTATGTGGAGTTAAGTCAAACTAATAGAGCACGTATTTGACGATGGTTGGATTTTTTTTTTATCAGAAGAAAGGGGGCAGTTATAGAAACCTGTCTGGGAGAGCAGACACTTTTAAATAATGAGGAATGTGATGAGGAAGGCAGATGAGGAGGTAAAATATTTAACTTTTATTTTTACTTGAGTTGTAAACGCAGAGATGGAATACATTCCGGGGTGAAAAAATTCTAATTAGCGCGTCTTGGCTATTGTTAGCAGATAACATCCTCTCCAGATATTGCCTGCCAAATGCTTGGCAGCAAATAGTGTGGGTTACACAGTTTTATGGCACGACAAGAGGCTAGCATTATGCATAATACTTTTATTTATCACTTCAAAGTGCTAGTTGGAAATCAGGAGCGTAGCTTATAGGGGTTTTGTGGTGTTTAACATCCCTCTAATAAATGCCGAAAGTCGAGTTCTGGGAGCCCTGTCGAATCTGCCAGTGTCCGTCAGCTATCACACGAGTAATACCTATCATATACTGACGAAACATCTGTGGACACTAAAATAAAACATAATGCTTGATCTGTATTTGAAGCACTCCTGAGTGTGTGGCTTGGTGCCTGCCTACACAAACCGAGTTACAGAGGAGCTCAGAGACAGAGGTGATGTAGTGCATGTGCTGACGTTTGGAGCACTCCACTAGGCCCTGCAGACACGGGAAAAGAAGAAACCTTGTGGCATATGTACAAGCCACTATCGCCATGAGAACATCACTTTTTGTGATGTTCCCGAGGCGATAGGGGGCTTGCCTTATGTGCAAGGCAACATTAAGCCACTTAATGTGGCTTAACGCTGCCTTGTACATAAGGCACCCTTTCACGCTATGTTTAGCGTGAAAGGGGAGTGCAGTGGGTGTTGTGGTAGGCGTACCACACCAACACCCATTTTATTTGACGCTGCCCACTATGTACAAGGGTGGCGTACATAAGAAGCAGTGCCAAAATTAACACCAGGAAAAATCTGGTCTTAAGTTGGCAAAACGAGGAGAAATGTATTATTTCTCCTCGTTTTTGCTTTTTCCATGTGTGCTGCCTTGCGCAGCACACATGGAAAAAGCAAACTGCCATGGTTTGTTTATGTACAGGAAGGTGCCCCTTCCTGTACATAAACAAACCTTTTAAAAAAATGCCATTTTGTGCAGCACACATGAAAGCTACAAAATGGCATTTTAGTATTGTTTATGTGCAGGAAGGGACACCTTCCTACACATAACCAATCCTCCCCTGCACACAGACACCCTTGCACTCTGGTGCAAGGGTGCCTGCGTTGGCGCTAAGTTGTTAAACTTAGTGCCATCGCACGGTGGAAACGCAAGGCTGCACCACATTCTTGTAAATATGGTGCAGCCTTGCATTTCCGAAGTGGCGCAGCATGTCGTTAAGCCCAGGAGGCTAACGAGACGCTCCGCCACTTCATTGTACATATCCCCCCTAATATACTGCATGGCCTGTAAAATCTGTGGGAGGGCGGAAGGCAAGGAGTTCAGTATTATGGCCCAGCATGTAGATAAGAACTTTAGTTAAGTAAACTGAGAATTATAGAGATGGATTGTGTACCCGCTAACACTGTGCCACTTTGAAAAGAAATCCTGTTGGAAATTATACTGGACTGACCTATTTTTTTTAAATCTGGCATGATCGTCCACGACATTATGCCACACACAATAGATTTAATATATAATTGAAATTAAAAAAAGAATATGGCAAAGTGTTCTGCAAAGCAGGTGCTAAATTGGTGCTTTGCAACAGAAACCACAAGAAGTTGCAGGATCTGGTGGAGAAACTGACCACTACAGTGAATAAAGTCACAGGATGTAAAACTCTCATAAAATGAATTTTGACCTTGTCAATATTAACGTAGATTGGAATTCTGCAGAGTAGATCCTATCCTACATGGAAACTGTGGACATTTTCATCAACTCCACTGGCTTAAGATATGGAGGCACAGACTAGATACTGGAGCAGAGGTGGACAAAATGGTGAGGGAAAACATCTATTTTGGGCCTAGAACTTCATCAATATCTATTTGCCTTCTGTTATCAAGAATACTGCCATGTTAACAGATTGTTGTGCATTCTATAAATGACATTGAGAGCGTGTTGCATGTCTCTACTTCATGTATATACTCTGTTGAACTCTCTTCCCAAATCTCTTAAGGACAGACCCTCCCTTTGTGCGTTCTGCAAAGGTTTGAAGACATGGCTATTCTAAGTAGATAGTTCACTTGTTCCATCAAACTAAGCGCCGGGAATCCCTTTGGGGTAGTTGTGCGCTTTACAAGACAATAAAATAAATAAATAAATAAATGTATCATATAGAAACAGATTCTTGAGCTGTGCTGTTTCCATTATCCTTTTTCAGGTGGAGGGGTAGATGAAATGATGATAGAGGAGAGTGTGTGGTGGAAAAATCCTCCTATCGTGGGAGAGGTGTTGTGCGTACTTGCAGCTCTCTTCTGCCCCACCCACTCCTTCGTCTGTCTGTGGGAGCTAGAGGCAATCTTCCCTTTAATTTATCTTAAAAGAAAAAAAAGGTTGGTGAGAGCCCACCTGCTCCCACAAAAATAAACCTTTTAAAAAACTATTTTAAAAAAAATTAAGGAAGCATTGACAAGGTCAAAAGACTGTCTGTCAAAGCCAGCCCTATTGGTTTTGCCAATACTTGGTTTTTGTTGGGTACACAACAGTGCTTTATGGGAAATCTAAGACTCACATCCCCTGAATTCTACTGTCTAAGGTATGCCCCTGTGGAAAAAGAGGGGTATTTTCATATTTAGAATAGTGAAATCATTTATTTTTTGCCAGTGATCTTTTAAATACAAGGCATGTTATCATTTCTAGTGCCCTTTCAATGTCAAATATGGAAGGTACTTAACACATAAACAAGTTTTAAATTGCATAAAAGTTTAACCAAACTGTCGTAACTCTTCTCTGTGGTTTGGTAAGTTACTTCATCTGGGATATACTTTTTAATAAAACGGTTTCTGCAGTTCAGTCTTAACCATCCCTTATTCGGGCGCAAACACAGAACGTTGTAACCCTGAGCTTAACTAGATTAATCAGCTGGATTGATTAACTGATTTCCTTCTTGGAGATTGCCTAGTGGGCGCATAGCCTAATAAATACGGTATACATTTGTCCAGGTGATTGGTGTTGGGGTGCTATACAAATGTGTTCTGGATACAATATCAGTAATTTCTTTACACTCTGAGGCTCTCTAGATTGGTGCAAAGCCGGTTAAGGGTCTTTTTCAGAGTTCTGAAAAAGGCCATTCTGGTTGTTAACATTTAGGCAACATTTTAAGTGTATTGCCCACTTAAAAGATGTTAAATGAAGGCATTTAACAGCTTTTAATTTCCCCCAATATGATTGTGGGCCTGAGCTGAAAGAGGCAAGAGATAATGAAGGGGTGGGCAATTAACAGACATTAATGTCTGAGATCAAGCCGCACAAAGGTAACTAGGACCTGTACCTTGAACATCACCCAAATAGAGGCAGAAACAGATGGCACATGTTCTTTTTGCTCTCACTGAACTTAAAATATAGGCAAACAATAGTAGTTAATGGTAGCTTTGCATGCTTCCCTACTCACTGAGCTATGCTCATAATCACATGAAGGTCAATAATCAAATTTTTGGATATGAACAACTTAGGTAACAGACATATAAACATGAGACAACTTTGGCCAGTTGAGGCTCTTGGTCACCTGTAGGCTGGAATGAAGGCGCCTTATAGACTCTCTCATAGGGAGGATCACCAAAGAGACCTAATACTCACTTTGACTTATTTATGCCTTCTGATGCCCTTTGTCTTGTCTAAACTTTTTTTCTTTTGATCCTGCTCTCTTCCAATAGTACTATCTTACTTAGGAGATGCCTCAGGTCCAAAATTACAAATGAGTGTCTGCCATCCTATCCAAATGGAGATAAAAAGTCACTGGACGAAGGAATTCTAATCGGTACCGCCAGCTGCAGGACCTGAGTGACTAGAAAACACCCCCGCTAACATGCCACATTGCACCTGACTGAGTTACCTGCAGCTTAACACAAGTACAAACTTCTTGAGGAGTACTTTAAATGGAAAATATTAAGTGCAGGTGCTCATTAAAATGAGCTAGGGGCGTGGCTAGTGGCCGGGGCTAGAGGCAGGGCAAGACATGATGATACAAGAACATTTCTATTGAGTATTCCTTTTTCCCTTGTGTGTCTAAATATTGATTTCGGAAATCATTCCATAGAACCTAACATACATAAAACATGTCATTCTATAAAATAATCCAACACTAAATACAGCTTTAAAATGTCAACATCTATCGGCAATTCTGCCCTTGCATTTCACTTGACTGTAGTTTCACACTTCCCATATGTGCAGATCAACAGCTGCATATGATGATAAAGAGTGGTGTGAAGACCTGCTGGGAACAGGCCCTAGATCATAATGGAAGGAGATTTTAAATGAATGCAGTCAAGCCATCAACAGCACTATTCAGGCTAATAATCAGTGTGCCTCAGAACACAAGAGACTTCAGAATATTAGCATTAATAATGAGCACCAGGTGCAGGACATACCAAAACATGTGAGAAACGTATCAATATAAACAAAACGTGTTAACTCATTACACAAAATGAAGGCCAAACACGATATGTTAATGTTTCCTTGTTTCGCAATATTTGCAGCTTCTTACTGTCATACTGTTCCTACTTGGTTGCATTTGGCACAATACTTCCATAATCTTGATTGCACACATACACTCAGAAACAAGCAGAAATGCACACACAAAAGCATTCCATGCATTTCTTTGAAACTACCTCTTGAGAGTGTCCAGATTCTCTTCCTCTCTGAGCTCGCTTTTTCTCTCACACTCAAACGTACACACAAGCAGGAAAACACACACACACA
Organism: Triturus cristatus; assembly: GCF_964204655.1. NCBI lineage: Eukaryota > Metazoa > Chordata > Amphibia > Caudata > Salamandridae > Triturus > Triturus cristatus. The sequence continues at coordinate 1,580,596,686 of NC_140590.1, forward strand.
GGCAGACAGATACTCACAAAAGAAGGTTCACTCTGGAATATTCCTGTGTTACTGCACAGCAAGTGACAGTGTGAATGTGATTGACAGAGCAGGGCCTGAGTGGCCAATAATGTATCAAACACAGCAGGACGGTGACATTTCTAACACAGGGACGTCCCTTGCATAATGTAAAGAGCCACTGCTGAATTGATCAGCAGTGACTCAGCTAAGACTTAGAGAGGTGCTTAGGCTGTCAGAGTGCCATACAGATCTGCTTCACTCTGACAGCCGCAAGCTCAGCAGCACTAGCACAAATGAGCTTACCTTTCATGAGTACCGGTACTCTCCATGGCAGTGGAGAAGTATCATACCGATAAAAATAGGAAGTGCCAGTACTCAGTACCTGTGAGTACCGGCCCATTTAAAGCACTGGCACTTTGAGTCCTAGAGCCTCTCTGGCAAGAATCAGTTTTTGGAGACATTTTTTAGGCGATGTACAGGTGATGAACATAGTTCTCCTGACTCAACTAACAAGACATTTACTAGGCAATATACAGAAGTGTAGATGATGAATACAGGGACCCAGGCTCAATTGACTAGGTTTTCTGAACACGTTTTTGTTGGCTTTTAGGATTCTGTTCACTTTGCCACTGCTGCTAATGGGCCTGCAGCACTGATTGTACCACCCACCTAAGTAGCCTTTCAAACATGTCCCAGGCCTGCCAGTGTGCGCAGTTTTAAAATGTCATTTTGACCTGGTTGAATAAACCTTTTGTATGACGACAAAACAGAAAATGTCCCGAAGCACACCCGTATTATTCTTAATTATATTTCATGTTATCTTCCTTTTTGATCGTTTGGCGTGCAGCACCTGTGTGAGTGCGCCGTTCCTTTCGCACTTGAGCATAATTCATTCAGGAATAATGGCCCGCAAGTTAGCGGGTCAAAGCAGGTTGCACAGCCGTATACACATTGGTATTTCAAAGTAATACACATCCACCTGAGTAATCTATTTTTATCCATTTTATTTTCTTCATTTTTCATCATTATTTCTCCACTTATTTATCCATCACGTCAAAAGCTGTGAAATTCGTTGAAAAACTTTAAGCATGTAACTTGTTCTATGTATTGCCCATACAGGCCTATGCATGAACGTGTTCCGAATTTCCTCCATAACATTAAATTCCCATCCTACTCAATGCATTTCGGTGGAAAAACCTTCTTCAGGAGTATCTACAAATTGTAAAAATATGTATGTCAGTCACATTACATTTCTGTCCCACCAGATGTAAAATAATTGTCACCAAAATTTCCCATACCTCTTTGATACCGACTAATTTTTACAAAGGTACCCGTATCCCAATTCCATACCACCGTAACATAACTCCCACCTCACTCACCACCTACAAAGCATTCCATGTGACCCACGAATTAAACCCCTAACGTAAACATTCATCCTAATTTTTAATCTGTGCGCCCTAATAGTTTCCTAACATCAAACTCCTTTAAACCGTAAGCTACCTCTTCTCAACTTAAACAATCCTCCAAAACTACTACATTATTGCCTAGTATTGAGTTTGTCACTTTATCGTACCCCCCCTAAATACCTGATGTGAAATTCGCAGCGCTTCAAATGCCTCTTACGCGCTCCAAGGGTCAACTGACTGCCCTCCTGTTCAAAGCTACATGGACACAGTCTCCAGAGGCCCCTCTGAAACTTCCCAGCTAATCCACTGCAACTGGACTGCCTGAGCCCTGCTGGCCTCTGCTGGAGTGGGTTCCTGATCCCCGAGAGGAGCCTCCCAAGTCCTGAACTCTTGGTGTGGCATCAGTTGACCTCCTCCTTGAAGAAAGGAATAAATTCCTGAGGTTGTGGGCCCTTCACGACCATGAACAGGCCAGTTCACACCAAGATCTTGCCTTCCACAGTGTGCACCAATGTGAAGCTCCTGTCAACCTGACTCTTCACACTACAGCGACTGCTAGCAATGACCGGCAATGCGAGGTCCGCACTTTGTGCTACGGCATCGACAGCTATGGTAACCAGCCAACATAGATCACCAACAATGCCCATCCGCTGCACCCAAAATGATCTTCATGCTACAGTGACCACTGTCCACAATGCCAGGTCTGCTCTTCAAGCTACAGCAAGGACCTTCCCCGACAATCTCCCTGCTCCTCATGGCCTTCTCCACCACAAATGGAACTCCTTGTGATGGACTTAAGAAGGTAACTTTTTCTGAGGGATTAACCTGATCCATGTATCCGGTCCACACACTATCGTGGTAGGCCTGAACTTGTGACTTTTACCTGATCTCACACAACCAGATACGGGTAAGTGCCACTCTATGCCTTTCAGTGCTACCTACCTGAAATCTTTAAAATTGCATATTTCCGGTTCTACTGATTGGATTCTTGTCATTTTGGTGTCAAATAATTTATAAAATGTTACTATATTTGTAAACTGGTGTGGGATTTTTCTTGTGCTGTTTTTTCCCTTTATTACTTTTTGTCTGTTTGTGCGCAGCATAAATACCTTACACATTGCCTCTAAGTTAAGCTTGACTGCTTTTGTGACAAGCTACCAGAGGGTTAAGCACCGGTTAATTTAGTGAGTTTTTTGTTTCACCCTGAAATAGATTGTGGTTTTTGCTTGAGAAGGGCTCACACCCCCCTCATCCAATAATGTAATTTCTCGCAGGGGCCAAGGAGGGGTGGCTGCAATGATTTGCTTAGACCTCTTGGTGGCATTCAATTTTGCCCCCCATTCCATCACATCATGCTCAAGCATTTCTATCAGTTCAGTATTCTATTTTGGGCTTTGGCATGGCAGAAATCCTTATTCCTGGATCACTGCCAGGCCATTCATCTCACTCATTTCTGTTATATCTTTTAAACCTGGATGTAGGGGGTGCCTAATGACACTTTGCTCTGTCCCACTCTTTTCATCGCACTCTTTGCAGTGTCTAATCAGTTTCTTTGCCAAAACGTATTTGCTATTGTGACCACAGACTCTTTCGGCCGTGAAGGCATCCAAATTATCAATAGGCTGTAAAGTAGCAGGGAGCTCGCCTATTTGACGTTGCCTTTCTGCTGTCACAGTCAAGATTAGTGACAATTCTTTGAAGCTCATCATTTTCAAAAAAAGGATTATTATGGTGGTTTGGGGGTCCCTCGAACATCTGGTTCCCTGAATAGTGGCCTTCAGACACCTCCCCAACCTGGCAAGCTCTGTTTGGAATACAGACTTCCTCTTTAATAAGTCTCTCTCTCCCTTTCCTCTGGTCTAGAGTGACTGACACCTGCTTTTTGACATCAAAATGCTCTACAAGTTAACTCCTGAGCTTCCATTGGCCTGGTGGAAAATAGTAACCAGTCTAACATTTCTTTTAGTATAGATTCAAGGAACTCTACTTCTTTGTGTTTCCTGATCTACCTGACCTCCAGACTGTTCAAAATACAGGTGCCAGGCTGACTTTGGGCCTACTTCGCCACACCCTCATTACCTTTCACCTTTCCAATCTCTATTGGCCGCCTACACTAAATGCTCTAGGCTTGATTTTGAGATTGGCGGACAGGCTCCATGGTCACAATCGTGACGGATATCATGTCAGCTTAATTACAAGTGACACAAATTATAATGTACTTGGAATAAGGAGGACAGGATATCCATCACATTTGTGGTGTAGTAACCCGCCCACCAAACTGTAAATCAGGCACTTAGGGGCATATGTACAAGAAAATGCCAGAGCATGGTGTTACGCCAAATTTGGCAATGTCGCACTCCATTTTAATTTCCAAAATTCAGGGATGTGCCAAATTTACAAAAATACAGTGCACCCCTGTGTTTCCCCCAGCACGGGCAGTAAGAAATCTGCCTAGGGTCATCACAGGAACCCTGCTGCCATGTTGAAAGGGTGCCTGCACTTTTGATTATTTATGTGCAGGAAGGTGTCCCTTCTTGCATATACACAATCAATAATGGTGATTTGCTCTTTCTGTGTGTGTTGCAGAATGCAGCACACATAGAAAGAGCAAAAAAGAGCAGAAATTAACAATTTCTCCTCGTAGCACCATTCTAAGACCAGGTATTACCTGGCCTTATTTGTTGGCGCTGCCCCAGCCTTGTAAATCTGGGACAGCATCAAAAAACAATGGGTGTTGTGGTGGAACGCCCACAGCAATACCAAGTGCATGCCCCTTTGTCGTAGCAGACTGCAGCAGAAAGGGGCATATTTACAAGGTGGTGTTAAGCCACGTTAAGTGGCTTAGCGCCACCTTGTATATATGGGGAATGGCACAAGGCCACCAGAGCGTCCAAAAAAGTGTCTCTTTTATGAGCCTTGACTTCTGTCACATGATTATTAGCCAGGGTTCATTCCTTACAGTCCCCCCCCCCCCCACTCTCTTCACTCTTTTTCTGAGAATCGCCACCTTCACCCTAAAATATGCAAAATTCAGTTTGTTGATTAAGCTTCCTGTTTCCACACAGCCATGTTTTTCAAGTGACTCCTTCTCAATTTACATTCTCAGCAAACACATCTGATCCTATAATAAATTACTGAAAACTTGTCTTTTCACTGGCTCAGTGTAGTTCCTTCAAGTTTTAGCTGGTCTATCTAGTGCCAGGACACCCTTTGGCGTAACTCAGCCCTTGTCAGAGCAGAACACCGAACCTCAAATTTTAATGCACTTCAAAATTCAGATCACCCCAAAATTTACCTCTAGAAGTTCCTCTACATCACCCCTGATATTTTGTTAAAGAACATCTTCCTCAACATCAGGCCAAATGTTAATATAGCAGTGTAATAAATAAGTAACTGGGACTACTTAATAACTGAGTTCTAGATCAGAGAAAAAGTAAAGGGTTTTATTATAAAATTACAAATAAATAAGCAGTACAAAGTAAGAATTTAATCTGCCTTGAAGGCTAAAATGCAAATGACATAGCCAAAATCAGAATAATTCTAAGTCAAATAAACAGTAAACTCATAAGAGAAACGGGCAGCCTTCATGGAGGAACAGGAAAGGCTTTTGGCTCCCCTCAAAAACCAAGGGATTGATAACAATTTTTAGGCAAAGCAGAAAATATTTCAGAATTAAATATATATACTAACCCACTTTTAAGAAAGCTTTGAGGAACTTCAGCACTATTGCTGTCCAGAGATGCGCAACACAATATGTAATATTATTTGAGCAATGATCCATACACCAGTGTATTCTACCAGGCCCACATTGGAACCCCAGAGGAAGTGTCCTTGGATATTGGTTGGGATCTCCAGGGCCCTTAAGGCTCAGCGGAGGGGGGCTATGTGGCTCTTCTCTCCATTAATAAAAAAGGGCCTTTAGGGATTGGGTCCCCGGTGCCTTATAAAGCTCAGGGATGGAGGCCATGCAAAAATAAAAAAGGCTCACTTTAAAAAAAATTAAAGCCCTGGGGGGTGGGGTCCCCAGGGTCTAATTAGCTTTTGGGAGGGGGGCACACACCCACCCTCCCCTTTAAAATATATATGGCCCTGGGGGATGGGGTCCCCAGTACTAGGGCATGTGGCCTGCCTCTCACTGTGCAGGGCCAAAGACCGTGCGCATTGTGTGGTTGATGCATATGGGTGGGCGGCCGCAGGCCAGGCATGGCCAACCCCCCTGTCATGCACAACCAAAGGCCCTGCGCAGTGTGGGTTTGGCTGCTTTTACATGGGTTGGCCACAGGCCAGGCCCTGTAGCCAAACCTCTGTTGCACACAGCATTCAGTTGGATTTACGTAATAAAGTGGAAATTGGTAGGGAACAACTATAAAACCTACTACTTACCTCTATCGAAGAACCTAACCAAGAACACAACCAAGGTGTGGTGAAAGCTATATGGCTGCCTTTTACGTTTGTAAACACAGCCATTAGCCAATGATATACTGCCTTGTGATCAGCATGTGACATTGTGTACCATGGCCCAATATACAAAGAAGTGTTTTGTCACTTATAACTTTAAAAGTACCTAACCTATTTAAAGCTAATATCAAACATGACCCTTTCTACACCATAATATAGATATGTTCCTGCCAAATGTCATCTTCATTTGTTCAACCACTTTCACACTACTTCTATTTAAACTACACTCTACAATACCACATGCCACTCTACTCTACCCTACACCACTCCACACTACGCCTGAAGGCCTTTACTCTCTACGCCACTCCACTCCATGCCATTCTACTGTACGCCACTCCACTCTATGCCCCTCCATTTAATGCCACTCCACTCTGCATTATTCCACTCTACGCCAATCTACTCTTTGCCACTCAATGAAACTTAACTCCACTCTACACTTTTCCCATCTATGCCACTCAACTCTATGCCACTCCACTCTATGCAACTCTACTGTATGCCACTCCAGTCTATGCTTCTCCACTCTACGCTATTCCACTGTACACCACTTCATGCCACTCTTTTCTATGCCACTCCACTTTACGCCACTCCACTCTACGCCACTCCACTCAAAGCTATTCCACTCTATGCCACTCCACTCTATGCCACTCCAAGCTACTCTATTCCACTCCAAACTATTCCACTCTATGCCACTGGACTCTACATTACTCTATGCCACTCCACTTCAAGCAATTCCACTCTACCCCACTCCACTCTATGGCACTCAACTCAGTACTATTCCACTCTAAAACACTTGACTGTACACCACTCTACACCACTCCACTCTATGCTATTTCACTCTACACCACTCCAGTCTTCATTATTCTAATTTACGCCACTTCACTCTATGCACACTCAACTCTATGCCACTCCACTCAATGGCACTGCACTCTATACCAATTCACTCAACACTATTCCACTCAACGCCACTCCAACCTATGCCACTCCACTCCAGTCTACGATGCCACTGGAATCTACATTACTCTATGCCACTCCACTTCAAGCAATTCCACTCTACCCCACTCCACTCTATGGCACTCAACTCAGTACTATTCCACTCTAAAACACTTGACTGTACACCACTCTACACCACTCCACTCTATGCTATTTCACTCTACACCACTCCAGTCTTCATTATTCTAATTTACGCCACTTCACTCTATGCACACTCAACTCAATGCCACTCCACTCAATGGCACTGCACTCTATACCAATTCACTCAACACTATTCCACTCAACGCCACTCCAACCTATGCCACTCCACTCCAGTCTACGATGTTCTACTCCATGCCACTTCACTCTATGCCACTTCACTCTACACCACTTCACTCTACATCACTACACTCTATGCCACTGCACTCTTTGCTATTCCACTGTATGCTACTCCACTCTACACTACTCAACTCTATGCTCTTGTACACCACAGCGCTCCACTTAATGCCACTCAACTCTATGCCAATCCACTCTACCTAACTCTACTCTGTCATTACATTCTACGCTATTCCACTTTATGCCACTTGATTCTACGCTACTGTATGACACTACACTGTACAGTATTCCACTTTACGCCATTCCACTGTACTCCACTCCACTCTATGCCATTCCACTCTTTGTCACTCCACTCTACGCCACTCATCTTTATGCTGATCCAGTGTACTTGACACCACGCTATGCTATACTAGTTTATGCCACTGCGCTTTATGCCACTCCACTGTATGCTACTCCACAGTTCACCACTTGACTTTACGCCACTCTGCGGCACTCCAGTCTATGATATTCTACTCTCTCACTCCACTTTATTCCACTCTATTGTTTGCCACTCATCTCTACACAGCTCCTCCCTACACAACTCCACTATATGCTATTCCATTCTACACCACTCAACTTTATGCCACTCCACTCTACAATATCTCACTCTAAGCCACTACACTGTGCACCACTCCACTCTATGCCATTGCACTCTACGCCACTCCACTCAACTTTTCTTCACTCCACTCTATGCCACTGCACTCTACTTTATTCCAGTCTATGCCACTCCTCACTAGGCCACTCCACTCTATGCCACTCTGCTCTGTGCTATTCCACTGTATGACACTTCACTCTACGCTACTCTACTCTATGCTATTCCACTCTACACTTCTCCACTCTACGCTATTCACTGTATGCTACTCAGCTGTATGCCACTCTATGCCACTCCTCTATATGCTGTTCCACTCAACGCCACTCCATGCCACTCCACTCTGTTCTACTGTACGCCACTCCGATCTATGCTACCCTATTCAACACCCCTCCTCTGTACTCTACTCCACAGTATGCCACTACACTCTACATCACTCCCCTCTACATCACTCTACTCTATTTCACTCAATGCTACCTGGCTCTAAGCCACTTTACGCCACTTCACTCTATGGCTATTCTACTCTACATCACTCCTTTTTACATCACTCTGCTGTAAGCCACTCTACTCTACGCAAACTCCACTAGATGCCTCTCCACTGTACGCTATTCCATCTACGTCACTCAACTCAATACCACTCTACTCTATGTTATTCCACTGTACACCACTTGATTCTATGCCACTATAAGCCCCTCTGTTCTATTCACTCTACGCCAATCCACTCTATGCTACTCAACTCTACATCACTCAAAAGTACTCTACTCTACATCACTCCACTCTATGCTATTTCACTCTACGCCACTCCACTCTAATTCACTGCACTCTTGCTACTCTACTCTATGCCACTCCACTCTACGCCACTCCACTCTATGCCACTGAACTCAATGCCACTCCAATCTATGCCAATCCGCTCCACATTTTTCCACTATACATAAGTCTACACTATGCCATTCCCCAGTATGCCATGCCACTCTAAGCCACTCCAGTCTACACTATTCCACTATACGCCACTTCACTCTATGACACTTCACTCTATGCCACTTCACTCATCGCTATTTCACTGTATGCCACTACACTCTACTCTCTTGCATGCTATGATACTCCACTTTATGCCACTCAACTCTATGCCACTCCACTCTACCCAACTCTACTCTGTGTCACTCCATTCTATGCTTTTCCACTCTACGCCACTGTAGAACACTACACTGTATGGTATTACACATTATGCCACTTCATTGTACACCACTCTACTCTTCGTCACTTCACTCTACCCCACTCCACTCTACGCCTCTCAACTTTATGCCGCTCCACTGTACCTGACTCTAGTCTACGCTATAACATTTTATGTCACTGCATTCTACACCACTCCACTGTATACTACTCCAATGTACGCCACTTGACTCCTCGCCACTCTGCACCACTCCACTCTATGCTATTCTACACTGTCACTACACTTTATGCCATTCTACTGTATGCTACTCATCCCTATGCAACTCCTCTCTACACCACTCCACTCCACATTATTCCATTCTACGCCACTGGACTCTCGGCAACTCCACTCTATGATATTTCACTCTCTGCCACTACACTGTACGCCACTCCATTCTACTCCATTGCACTCTATGCCAATCTACTCTATGCCATTCAAACGTTATGCCACTCCACTCTACGCCACTGCACTCTCCTTTATTCCAGTCTACACCACTCCTCTCTTTTTCGACTGAGAGAGGCCGGTCTGCAGGGGGTAGCTCTCGATTGGTTGGTCAGCTTTCTCAATCATCGCACGCAAACCATCAATCTAGGCCCTTTTCGATCCCAAACTGTAAGGCTTTGCAAGGGGGTGCCCCAGGGCTCCTGTCTGAGCCCTACTTTGTTTAACATCTATGTGGCCCCCCTTGCTACAGTCACCCGACTGTACGGCTTTACGACGTTCTCTTACGCTGATGACACACAATTACTCCTGTCCTTTGATAAGGACATGGAGTTTGTCGATCAGCGCTTTGCTAATGGCATGTCTGCCATAGCAGAATGAATGCCTGAACACTTTCTGCAGTTAAATGCGGCCAAAACTGGAATCCTGCTGTTTGGTGCTGCACTAACTTCCTGGTCCCCTGAGTGGTGACCAACAGTGCTAGGCCCCGCCCCTCTACCAACTTCAGTGGCAAAAAAACTAGGGGTCCAGCTGGATGCACAGTTATTGATGAACAATCAAGTTATGACCACTCCTGGGACCTGCGATCTCACCTTGAGCCTGCTCCGCAGACTGTTCATGTGGCTACCCCAAACTGTACGCAGAACCTTAATTCAGGCTTTGATTATAGGTCGCCTGGACTATTGTAATGCTTTATTGGCATCTGCAAACGAGTCTTCTCTTAGCAGACAACAGTTCGTCCAGAATGTGGCTGCACGCCTAGCTCTTAACAAACCACCCCGTACCTCCCCCGGGCCATTATTGAAAACTCTCCATTGGCTTCCAATCCGCCAGAGAATAAAGTTTAAGCTCTGTTGCTTTGTTCACAGAGCTCTTTATGACACTAGCTTGAGTTATATGGCGGACAAGTTCAAACTGTCCTGCCTGAACCAGCATTTCAGATCAGAAGGCAAAAGGTTGTTGGTTGTCCCTCGTTTTAAGAAAAAACGATCCGATCCGGAGGCAAAACTGTTGCCTATCTGGCACCAAGATACTGGAATTCTCTACCAGAGGGTTTACGTAAATGTCCCAGTCTTTTCCACTTCAGAAAATGTCTGAAGACGGAATTATTCAAGGCTTGAGCTATGGGAATCTGTGCCTTACTGACCTGTTTCTATGTTAGCGCGGAGATACCCCTTCGGGGGTGATTCCAGCGCTCTATAAATTCCCTACATACATAGGGCACTCCACTCTACGCCACTCCACTCTATGCTATACCACTGTAAACCACTTTGATCCATGCCTCTTCACTCTATGCTATTCCACTTTACACCGCTCGACTGTACGCCACTCCACTCTACCACATTCCACTGCACGGCACTCCACTGTATGGCACTGTATGGCACTGTAAAGCACTGTACTCTATAACACTCCACTTAAAAACACCCCACTCGAAGAGAGAACTCTCTACAATTTGAAACAATTTTTTATGAAAAAATAAAAATCATTGAAATTCAATGAAAAAAACAAAGGTTAAAATGCAGCTATAGTTTGGAAAACGTATTTCTTTTTTCTATACAAACCAAACTTAAATTACACAAATATTATAAACTCTAAAGTCCAAAGTTATAGTTATACCTTAAATTTATAATTTATGCACATCAAATTACTGTAACTTGTGCACCTCCAAACATCTCTCTCTCTCTCTCTCTCTATATATATATATATATATATATATATATATATATGTGTGTATGTATATATTAGATTTTATATATTACCTACTGGCGGTCGCCAGTAGGTAGTTATAGTTAGGACCACGTTTCCATAGGAAAACCTCAACATTCTATTTTGAATAACTTTGGCGCCGGTCGATGAATCCTCGCGAATTTCTCAAAATAGGTGGGGCGCTACGCTCCGCTCCTACCCTGAAAGTCTCGGGGGGATCCGTCAAGCGGGGGCTGAGATAAAAGGGGGGTCCCAAAACGCGCTTTTCCCATGCATTTTTCCATAGGACCTTTAGAACGAGCTACAGCCCGAACGGCTGAACAGAATTACTCAAAATTTGGCAGAGAGGTAGTCCCTAGGTCAAGGAAGTGCCTTTTGTAGGTTTGGTGTAAATCTGTTCAGTAGATTCTGAGAAAATAGCCTTTAAATCAATATATATATCTGAGCCCGCTTACGGTACGCTTACCGTACGCTTACGGTAAGCGTACGGTGGCGTGCGCGAGCGCGATTCTGATTGGCTCTTAGATCTTAGTAAACATTCGAATCGGTCGAAACCAGGAAGCGGCGGCCGCCATTTTGTGTATTTCACTCTGAAAAAAAAGAGTGAAAACAAGGAAAGGGGGCAATGAGGAGAGTTACAGACCCCCTAACATTTGTAAGGGGGTCAAAGAAGGACAGAAAAGTACAAAAAAAACATTTATTGATTTTAAAAAAAATCACGGGGTACGCGTACGGTAAGCTTACGGTAAGCGTACGGTAAAAAAAATAAAAATAAATAAATGAAAAGCAGATTTAAGAGTTTAGATATTAGGGGGCTCTAAAAAGAGCCGTTGTGTTTATGAAGTGATTTTTTAGTGGTACCTACAAGTAAGTACCGATGCAGAGTCTAAGGTTCAAGAGGAAGACTCTGTTCCCTTCATCATTGAAGTGCACACCATCTCCTCTATAAATGTCTTGCATGTCATAACGCAAGTTGTTGTGGTAAATGGCACCCATACCATAGTCACGGAGGAAAGCAGAAACAGATTTGTTGACGTGCTTTCTTGCTTTGTCAATCTGTGGACAGAAATGATTGGACCAGTTCCATTTTTGCCTTTGGCATATGTTGGAAAACACAAAGGCAGTTTTAGGGAAAAGTGTAAACAGTTGTGCAAAGGTGTCCTTCATAAGCATTTCCAGACCTACCCCAGTCAAAGTGCCTAGGTCATTGCCACCACAGTGCACTATTATGAGGTCAGGGTGTTGGATTTGAATGAAGGATTTCACCAATGGCATCAATTGGTGCCACTTTAACCCTCTCTGACCAATCCATTTAATGTCTACATTTGGCAAAGCAAGGTCTCTCACCATACCTGTTTTCTCTGCAAACTTTTCACTCCAGAAGACATAGCTGTGCCCTACAATCCACACTGTGAACATCTTCAAAGGAGAACTGGATGCACTCAGGAGGTGTCTTTCAGTAGAATGGCAATATGAAAAGAAAGACAGTTTGGAAATGGAGGCATACATATTTTTTTCAAAACAAAAAGAACTGATTGGCTGTTTCATACCATTCTAGAATAAAAACTAGGCTGTATGTGTAAATTAATAGAAGCATGTTTTGTATTGGTAAAAAAAAATGTGTAACCAAAGAACAGTACTATGGATTTGCTGTTAGGTTTGAAAAGTCAAGCACTCTTGCTCTGTGGAATTGAAACATTGTTTGGCGAACTTCTGACCTAACTCAACACAGCAGTGTTCCATGAGCTGTTGCTATGGTAGCAGGCAGAAGTCAAGTTGGGGGAAGGGTACTAGGCAGAAGTCAAGTTGGGGGAAGGGTACTTTTGGAAAAGGGTTGGTTTTCAACCAATAGAAATGTGTGATTACATTTGAAAAAAAGGGGGAAGCACTGAGATTTGAAACTTACAAGTATATGTGTGGAAAAATAGAGGGAAAGTTTGCCATTATCTGGTTCTGCTGAGAGGAGAGAGGTGAACACAACAGAGATCCTGGCTCTGATAATCTGCTGTTTGAGTGTCACATTTCTTTCACAACTAACTAATTTTAAAGGTGAGTTTACAGTTTGAGAGGGGATGTATGTGGTAACTTAAGAAATGAATAATAGAAATGGAAATTGTTTTTGTTGTAGTTACACATGGTGGTTTCATAATGTGTCAGTCTGTAAAAGTGATTTTCACTTGCCCAAAAAAAAGAGCAGTAAGTGTGCTTTCAAATTGGCAAAGAAATTTCGTTTTGGGACTAATGTGAAATCATGACTCTGTGTGCAGAGAGGAATTATAGGCAGAGATTTATTGCGTATTGCTCTGGTGATTTCACAGTTGCATTAGATGGAAAGGGGGAGCAAATTTTTGGGGGAAGAAGCAGAGTCTTAGCACACACCCATGTGCTTGCCATGTATAGTCATGCACAGTATTTACAAGCGAGTGGGGTTTTCAGGTTTCAGTCTGTAATGCAAATACATTCAGCATCACTAAGGCTGGTTGCCCTTGCTGGAGTGTAGGCAGTCACCGAGAATACACATGGTGGTGGTCTGAAAAAACAGTTTGGACATGTGCATTTAAATAAATCAAAAAAAGTGGTTTCATAATGTGTCAGTCTGTAAAAGTGATTTTCACTTGTAAAAAGTGATTTTCACTTGCCCCGAAAAAAAAAAGAGCAGTAAGTGTGCTTTCAAATTGGCAAAGAAATTTAGTTTTGGGACTAATGTGAAAACATGACTCTGTGTGCAGAGAGGAATTATAGGCAGAGATTTATTGCGTATTGCTCTGGTGATTTCACAGTTGCATTAGATGGAAAGGGGGAGCGAATTTTTGGGGGAAGAAGTAGAGTCTTAGCACACACCCATGTGCTTGCCATGTATAGTCATGCACAGTATTTACAAGCGAGTGGGGTTTTCAGGTTTCAGTCTGTAATGCAAATACATTCAGCATCACTAAGGCTGGTTGCCCTTGCTGGAGTGTAGGCAGTCACCGAGAATACACATGGTGGTGGTCTGAAAAAACAGTTTGGACATGTGCATTTAAATAAATCAAAAAAAGTGGTTTCATAATGTGTCAGTCTGTAAAAGTGATTTTCACTTGCGCCGAAAAAAAAAAGAGCAGTAAGTGTGCTTTCAAATTGGCAAAGAAATTTAGTTTTGGGACTAATGTGAAAACATGACTCTGTGTGCAGAGAGGAATTATAGGCAGAGATTTATTGCGTCTTGCTCTGGTGATTTCACAGTTGCATTAGATGGAAAGGGGGAGCGAATTTTTGGGGGAAGAAGCAGAGTCTTAGCACACACCCATGTGCTTGCCATGTATAGTCATGCACAGTATTTACAAGCGAGTGGGGTTTTCAGGTTTCAGTCTGTAATGCAAATACATTCAGCATCACTAAGGCTGGTTGCCCTTGCTGGAGTGTAGGCAGTCACCGAGAATACACATGGTGGTGGTCTGAAAAAACAGTTTGGACATGTGCATTTAAAAAAATCTGAAAAGTGGTTTCATAATGTGACAGTTTGTAAAAGTGATTTTCACTTGCCCAAAAAAAAGAGCAGTTTGTGTGCATTCAAATTGGCAAAGAAATTTCGTTTTGTGACTAATGTGAAAACATGACTCTGTGTGCAGAGAGGAATTATAGGCAGAGATTTATTGCGTATTGCTCTGGTGATTTCACAGTTGCATTAGATGGAAAGGGGGAGCGAATTTTTGGAGGAAGAAGCAGAGTCTTAGCACACACCCATGTGCTTGCCATGTATAGTCATGCACAGTATTTACAAGCGAGTGGGGTTTTCAGGTTTCAGTCTGTAATGCAAATACATTCAGCATCACTAAGGCTGGTTGCCCTTGCTGGAGTGTAGGCAGTCACCGAGAATACACATGGTGGTGGTCTGAAAAAACAGTTTGGACATGTGCATTTAAATACATCAAAAAAAGTGGTTTCATAATGTGTCAGTCTGTAAAAGTGATTTTCACTTGTAAAAAGTGATTTTCACTTGCCCCGAAAAAAAAAAGAGCAGTAAGTGTGCTTTCAAATTGGCAAAGAAATTTCGTTTTGGGACTAATGTGAAAACATGACTCTGTGTGCAGAGAGGAATTATAGGCAGAGATTTATTGCGTCTTGCTCTGGTGATTTCACAGTTGCATTAGATGGAAAGGGGGAGCGAATTTTTGGGGGAAGAAGCAGAGTCTTAGCACACACCCATGTGCTTGCCATGTATAGTCATGCACAGTATTTACAAGCGAGTGGGGTTTTCAGGTTTCAGTCTGTAATGCAAATACATTCAGCATCACTAAGGCTGGTTGCCCTTGCTGGAGTGTAGCACTCTGGACATGGGCTTTTTAAAAAATCTGAAAAGTGGTTTCATAATGTGACAGTTTGTAAAAGTGATTTTCACTTGCCCAAAAAAAAGAGCAGTTTGTGTGCATTCAAATTGGCAAAGAAATTTCGTTTTGTGACTATTGTGAAAAGAAATGTAGTAATATATTTAAATACAATAAAGGATTTTTTTTTTAGTTTTTTTCAGGTATTGCTGAAGAGCAGTGAACAAAATTTAAGATGCCTACAAAATCCAGAGTTCAAAAAACGCTAAAAAAAAAACTATATTTGAAGACAACTGGAGGACCAAAGTTAGTAGAAGATGCTCATGTTGGGAAAAAGAAAAAATCTTCTGGTAAGCAGAAAAAACAATTTCTTAAAAATATATTCAAAACAAAGAAAAATGTACAAAATGTCTGTACTGGAAAGAATGTTACAAAAGGAAGAGAACAGGAAAAAATTGAGAATTTAGTTAATGCAAATATACCTTCTGCAACTGAAAAGATTTACATAAACAGAAAAACAGCGTTTAAAGAGATACGTAGAAAAATGTTTCAGAGAAGAGTTATGTCCAATTTGATAAAGGATGTGAAGGATGCAAAAGGCAAAATATTACAAGAGAAAAAAAGAAATTGAAGCCATTGCAGCAAAGGCATTAGAATTAAAAAGGAAACTATTCATATTAATTTTGAATAGGATGCGTACATTAGATAAAATGGTTAATGTACTGAAATCACAAAGCAAAAGCAAAAGAGTAGTGAACAGAACAAACTTTTGTAAAGTGTTTTTAGGAAAGTGGATGCATAGTTCAAGTAGTGAACCTTTTTTTAATGAAGAGAGCTATTTTCAAAGTAATAGTTTGCTGCATGCAGTTGACACCAGAGGTCGTGCTTACGAAGTGAAAAATGGTTGCATAATGGAGAAGGAGATAATGGTTCCAAGAGATGAGGTACAAGTGATGGCAGATGAGGCAATGGGGAGACGTCCTAAAGCCCCAGTGTACACTTGGAATTGTAGTAGTATTTGCACTGTGCGTCAGGATTCTATTGACAAATTTCGAGAGTTTCTTAGAGAATATAGTAAAAAAAGTGTAAAACAGAAGATTAAGGTGCTTCAAAGTCTGGATCCATGCAGAGTGAGAGAGAATACTGGTTTGCAGGGTCATTCTCTGGCTTGTCTATCTAGAAAAGTGTGCAATAGTGTTTTCCATCATTTTAGGATGCTGGCTGTTCATCATACTGAAATGAGAAAGTTTGTGAGACGGTTGTATTTTGCCAAAAGTCCAGCAATAAAGTTAAATGAATTGAATAGGGCTCTGTTCCGAGGAACGGTATCAGATGTAGAGAAGGTTGTTGATGAAATTCAGTTTTGTTACTTTGGTCCTGAACAAAACAGTGCAGAGAAGGACACAGTAAATGAGGAAGAAGTGGAAGAGAATGTAGAACCTTCTGTAAGTAAGACATTTAATGATCACATAACAAAATTTGCAATAGTCTCTAATGAAAGACCAAATGTTACTTGTATTTGTTGCCGCAGAACTCATTATAGAAAACAAACTAGGAATGTTGATCTCTACAGAAAGAGTGAAAATGAAGATAATTATAAGTGGAAGGATTTTGCCACATATATATTTCTAGAAAATTGTTTTGAATTGGGTGAAGATCAGCGTATTTGTAAATACTGTTACAACAAGTTAGAGGAAAATAGAATGCCGACCAGAGCTGTACATAATAATTTAGAATTGGATGCTATTCCTGCTGAACTTTCTGAATTAAATACATATGAGTCTATACTCATTCAATGTGTTCATCCGTTCCAGACCATAGTACGTATGGAGCCCAAAACTGGTAAATTACCTCCTT
This sequence comes from Triturus cristatus, assembly GCF_964204655.1. Classification (NCBI taxonomy): domain Eukaryota; kingdom Metazoa; phylum Chordata; class Amphibia; order Caudata; family Salamandridae; genus Triturus; species Triturus cristatus. The sequence goes on from NC_140590.1 coordinate 1,580,614,002, forward strand.
CAGATTTACTGAGAGGTTTAAAAGGTAGAGTGGTGTATTTGCCCTTGGATTTGAAAAAAAATATGGAAACTATTGATGCGGATACTTTGGAAACTGAACCATTAATTATTCTGGTTAATGGTGTACCTACAAAGAATAAGAAGATTTGGCAGGAGCTGGTAGATGTGCGGAAAGTACAAAGAGCAAATTTGTATTTGAAAAAAAATAACAAATGGTATGAATCAATTTATATAGAAGAAGAAGAAGAAGAAGAAGATTTTCAAGAAGACACAGAAACACCAACTGGACAAATTGAAAAAGTGGACAAGTCAAAGGAAGAAGAAATTTATGAACATTTTAGCATACATCCTCTTCATTCGAAAGAAGTTATGGGAGACAATATTGATCTCTTTCAGATGAAGAAAGCAAAAGGAACTCCTGTGAGTGTATGGGAGGAGAGCTTGGAAGCTCGATGTTTTCCCCAGCTGTTTCCTAAAGGAAAAGGAGGACGATACGATGAACGTCCAGAACAGATTCCAGCTTCAGAGTATCGGACTACAAGACTATATGCTGAAGATCCCAGATTTCGACAAAGTATTCCTTATTTGTTCCATCTTTTATTTGAAAGCGACTTGTCTGCACTGTCTTATGCAGTAAATCACATTTTAAAAAGTGGAGTACATTTACAAAATGTGTCTGCTAAGGATTTTATGGAGAAAGTGCAGCACCGAGATGATCCTTTGGAAACACAACTGATCAATCTGATGGCTTGTCAGCGTGGGACAAATGAATATTGGTACCGACGCCATGGTGAACTAAAATGCATGTTACGGAATTTAGGAACACCAACATGGTTCCTTACCCTAAGCTGTGCCGAGTACGCTTGGGATGATTTACTGGATTTTCTACGAGAGGCCAATTCAAACATTAAAAACATCGAATACAAGACAGCAGGAGAACTGTGCTCATTGGATCCGGTTAATGTTTGCAGATATTTCAATCATAGATTTGAGGCTATGATGTCCTTCATCTGCAATAAAAAAAATCCACCCCTTGGAGAAGTAGTGGATTTCTTTTGGAGAAAAGAGTACCAGGCAAGAGGTGCTCCTCATATTCATATGCTGTTGTGGATCAAGGATGCCCCAAAGTTTGGAACAGATGCTGATGAAGCAGTGTTATCTTACATTCAAGAATATGCAACATGTGCTATACCAAAAAGCACAGAAGAGAACAAGTTAAAGGAGCAAGTTTTACGTTTCCAAAGTCATCGGTGTGGAAAATACTGTCGACGGAAATACAAGAGCAAAGAAAAATACTACACTAAATGTCGATTTGGATTTCCTAGACCTGTTCTTTCAAATGGAAGAGTAAACAGTTTTATGTCAGCTGTGAGACATACTATCACAAGAAAATCACCTAAGAATACCTACAACCTTAAAAGAAAAGAAGAATCAAAAAATATAAATGACTACAACCCAGTCATTTTATCCATGTGGAACGCTAACATGGATATACAGTATGTAGCTGACAATTCCATTGCTGTTGCACGATATGTAACGTCTTACATTACGAAATCAGAAAAAACAGAATTGAAGGAAATGTGGGAAGAGATTTCTCACGAGAAGACTGTCAGTAAGAAGCTGTACAGTTTCAGTTTGAAGATGTTATCGCATCGAGAAATTGGATCCTACGAATGTTCAGATAGGTTATCTTCTGCAAGTCTCTACTCGAAGTCAAGAAGAATAATTTGGGCAAGTTTAGGCCTTGCAGCAATGAGAAATCGGGTACTGAAATCTGTAGGAGAAATTGAATATTTGGTCGAGAATGACCCAGAAAGTACAGATATATTGAAAACAAACATGTTGGACACATATTATCCCAAGAGAAGTCAACATCTGGAGAATATGTGTCTCTATGAAGTGCTGCAGAACTACATTTATTCAAGGAAAGCCACGGAAGACATCAATAATGGAAAATATAAAGTCGTTGGTGAAGAAGGATGTTTGGTGAAGCAAACAAAAGGAAGTTTGATAAATCACCGGAAGCTGAGTTGCGACACTACTGACAAGAAAGAATTTTACTACTTGGCTCTTTTACAGTTGTTTAAACCATGGCGTACAGAGGAAGAACTACTGGGAGAATTTCAAAGCTATGAAGATTCATTTAATGCTTGCAAAGACAGCATACAATGCAATACATTCACAACTTATCTGCAAATGTTAAATGAAGAAATTGAACAGGAAACTACAATTGCAGCAGAAATAGCTAGAGACAGTTCTCAGGACAGCCAAAGTTCAGGAACACACAGTCAAGATCCCCTAGGACAACCAATCATTGAAAATGAAGCATCAATAGCCATGAATGAAGTGGAAACGGCTATGAATCAAGCTCAAGAAGAATTTATAGACTTAGAAAATTTGGAAAGACAACTGAATCAAGAGCAGCAACGAATTTATGAAGAGATCAAAAACAAAATTGATCACGGATTTCTACATGTAAAAAAAGAGTGCTCATGCACATCATTTCATCCAATCAGGATGTATGTAAGCGGACAAGCTGGAACTGGAAAAAGTTTCCTAATAAAAGTCATCAGAAGCTACCTACAGCAAAAAACGGATTCTACTTTGTCTTGTGTGGTTACTGCTCCAACTGGGTTAGCAGCATATAACATAAAAGGAATCACCTTACATCGTTTGCTAATGTTACCAGTGGAGCATGAGAACAAAATACAATTCAACAAGCTAACTGGAGAAGCATCCTTGGAAGTTTCAAGAGTATTGAAGAAGATGCAAGTTCTCATTATTGATGAGGTGAGCATGGTATCAAACCTAATGCTTGTCTTTGTGCATTTAAGAATGCAGCAAATTTTGAAGACAGACTATGACATGTTATTTGGTGGAAAACACGTCATAGTTTTTGGAGATCTTTTGCAACTTACTCCAGTTAAAGGACAACCAGTGTTTAATACTGTGACACATGAAGACACGAAGAAGTCATTGGGAAGCATCGGAAATACAAATATTTGGTCCTTCTTTGAGTACAAGGAACTTACTACTAATATGAGGCAAGCAAACGATGAAGAATATGGAAGTATTCTGAAAGATATCAGGATTGGACTACTGACAGAAGTTGGCAAAAAAGCATTACAGAGTCGGCTGCTACATAATTTATTTCCAAAGGAAGAAATAGTTGCAGAGAAGATATACAAGAACATTGCAGAAAACAAAAGTGTCATCTGCTTAATGCCAACTCTACGTGAATGCTCAATATTCAATGAGGAGCTTTTGAAATTGGAAAAGGAAGAGATCAGGAAATTGGAAGCAGTGGACAAAATTGAGGATGGAAGAATTACTGTCACAGTAACAGGCAAACTGAAAAATAAATTGGACTCACTAGAGAAGAACATCTCCAAAACAGCTGGATTAGAAAAAAATCTATATGTTTGCATGAACTGTAGAGTGTTTTTAAGGAGAAATTTGGATGTTGAGAAAGGTTTAGTTAATGGAGCGATGGGAAGAGTTGTGGGTTTTATTAATTACCAGAAAAAAGAAGGAGTTGAATGTTTAAAAATAAAATTTGATCAGATAGATGAAGTTAAAGATATTTGTCGTTGTACAGTTCGTTTTATGCTTGTGAAAGACTTATATGTACGTAGGAAGCAGTTTCCGTTTTCTCTAGCATATGCTGTAACTATTCACAAGTCTCAAGGATTGACTGTAGATTGTGCATTTGTGAACATTGGTTCAACTGTGTTCAAAGAAGGTATGGCATATGTTGCTTTGTCACGAGTCAAAACATTATCAGGTTTATTCATGATAGACTTTGATGAGTCAAAAGTTAGTGCTGATACAAACTGTGTAAAGGAGTATAATAGATTAAGAAGAAGCTATGCTCCTCATTTAGGTCAGTATCCTGTGTTGGAGAAACGTGTAGTTTCTCGTAAAAGAAAAAATGAGAATATCTGTAGTGAAGATGTAGAGAAGAGGAAAAAAAAGAGGAGTGATGTAATTGCAAGCAAAAAGAAAAAGGAAAATGAAGAACAGGTTGTAGGATGTCATTTTGAAAATAGCTCTGGTGTCAACTGCTACGCAAATGTAGTGCTGAATGTTGCATTTTATCTGGAAAGTTTGCAAGAGCAGATAATAGTAAATCAGGGAAAAAGATTCTGTTCAGAGCTGAGTCTCCTTTTTCAAAAGCTGAGTAAAGATAAAACTCAAATAGAAAGTGCTACTGACATTAGAAAACTTTTAGATGTATGTTCAGGACGAACACAGTTTTCTCAAAATGAACAGCAAGATGCACATGAATTTTTGATGTATTTTCTTCAGGTAGTGGAAGAAGAAGGAGTTCCCATTGACATTTTTTTTGGTCTCTCTTATAAATGGGAACATAGTTGTGATAATTGTTATAATATATGTGGCTCTATTGTTGATAATGAAAGGTTTATTTATTTGACATTGCCAGAGAGTAAAACAGTCACTTTTGCAAAATTAGTTAAAGATGCTAATCATAGCATGAAATGTGGTGAGTGTAATTCTGACATGTTTTCAACATTAATTTTAAAGGAATACGGACAGTATGTAATTTTAATGATGCAACGATGTAGAGCTGATGGTTCAAAATTGGATACTTTAATAAAGAAGTTTACAGGACAGCAATTATCAATTTCAGGAAAAACTTTTGTAACTGTTGCAATAATTTTCCATGATGGACCTACTGTTACTTCTGGACATTACACAGTTTATCTTAAATGTGAAAAAGGCTGGACACTGTGTAATGATTCCCAATTGATTTTCAAACAACGTTTGCCTTTTGATTTAGCAAATTCCTATCTAATCTTCCTGAAACCTAAATTTTAGAGAGACTTGGCAAGATCTGGACAAAACAATTTTACCATTTTACTGGATTACCATTGCAATTTTGTAAAAAAAAGATTTTTTAAATTATCATTTGGCCTAATGGAAAGATAACCAATTGTAATGTGGACTTTTTTAATTTTTAATGAAACTTTGAAAAACCAATAATTTAGAGATTATCGGTAACTTCTGCACATTTTAAATTTTGGAATGTTATTTGACTGCCATTGGAAATTTTTTCAAAAATGTTTTAAAAAATTACTATTTGGCCATGTGGAAAAGTAACCAATTCTATTGTGGACTTAATAAATTATTCAAAAAATTTTCGTGAACCAAAATGTTACAGAGAATCGGTGAGATCTGGACAAATTAAACTTTAGAATTTTATTGGATTACCGTTGGAAATTTATTCCCAAAAAAAATTTAAAATTACTATTTGGTCTAAAGGAAATGAAATCAGATGTATTTTGGAGTTATTTGAGATATAATATTGTGATTATACTTCTGAAACAAACATATCAGACGGTATTTTAAAGAAATAACTATTGGTATTAGATGATATTTTTTTACAATATTATGCATTTCTATAATGTTAAGTTTAAGTAAAAAAAGAATCAGGGCATTTTTAATACAATCTTTGTGATTGGTATTTTTTTTTGCCCGCTGTAAAATGATGAATGCAATTGCTTTCACAATTTATAGTGAAATGCAATATATTCTGAAAACAGCAAAAATAAGGCAAAAATATTTTTGGGAAAAAAATGTAAATATGTGTACTGTATTATAAAATGTTTTAAAAATATTCATACTTTTTTCTTTTTTTCCAGATAGATATAGAAAATTTTCGAAAACTACAAACATTTTTAAAACTATTTTTTAAAAAAACAAATGAATAAATATTTTTTCAGTGAGTATGGTAAGTCAATAATAATAATTGTAGTCTCTCAAGGACAATGTAATGTGATAAATGATTTTTAGTGTTTTTTAAAAAAAAAAAAAAAAAGTACGCGCACCGTACGCGTACGGTAAAAAAAACAAAAAAAAAAAGTTTTTAAAAACATGTAAAAAAAAGATGAAAGATAAGGTTGGCTCTTAAAAGAACCGTTGTGTTCATGCAGGGACAGAGGAAAGGAAGCATGGGAAAATTATTCAAAGCGACAAATGTGCTGATCTATTTTGTTGTTCACTAGGGAAACACTGGTCTCCCTATGGCAAATTAGATCTTTACAAAATGTGCAATGAATATCAACCTTCCGAAATCGAGGGTTCATTTCCAGAGGGCCAGCAAAAGGAGATTCTCCCCCCACAGATGAAGGGCTCACCTGACCTGCAGAAGAAGGAGTCAGCCCTGCAGATGATGGTCCAGGCTGAGCTACTGTGGATGTACTGGCTCGTCTTTCTGAAGAGTTACCTCCAAAAAGATGACCATGTGTCCTTCTGTGTACATCCTGGAGGTGTCTCTTCATGGTGTGATTCCCAAAGGAATACTTCCTGTTAGGATTACCTCTAGAAAGTACACGCTTACACAGCTTACAAGTCACTAAGGGTGCATTTACCTTTTGCTGGCCTTCAGGAAAAGTAAAATAATCCCATACATAAGAGGGCTTTTGTTTCCTCGATCTCTGCCTCAAGACAGTGCTGCTAGTGCTAGCCTCACTCTCAGAAGAGCTCTGCTGTTCTGCCATCGTATCCCAAAGACAAACCAGCTCCTTCTCCCAAGGGATCACAAGCAGAAATGAGGGGAATGGGTGTGGTGTAGGAGAGTTCTAGAACTGAAAGTAGTTTCAACCAATCAAAAGTTGTGTTTCATGATCACATGACCTACCGTACGCTTACGGTACGCTTACGGTGCGCTTACGGCAAAAGTGCGCATGCGCGTAAAAAAGACACGCGCTTGCGCGCATGCGCATAACAGTCACTACCCGACACTTCCGCGTAACGTGCGCGTGTAGCGTAAGCGCGCACGCGTCCCACGCGCAGTACGCGCGGCTACGCAAAGTGCGTAACTATACGCAAGCAGCGTAGATAGATTACGGACGTTGCGTAAACCGTACGCTTACCGTGAGCTTACGGTACGCGTACTAAAAAAATATTTGTTTTTAAAAAAAAGTACTGCAAATAAATTTTACATGTTTATTTTAAAAAATATATTTAAAAAAACATATTAAAGAATTTTAAAAATTTAATCATAGTCTTTATAAAAGGTAAGATAATTAAATTAAAAATATGTTAGAAAAAAAAAAAAAAAAAAAAAAATTAGCATTTAAAAAACCTTGCAAATTCACTGAAAAAACCATGGGTTTCACACACGTTATAGTTAGGAATTAGCATTTAAAAAACCTTAGAAATTCAGTGAAAAAACCATAGGTTTCACACACGTTATAGTTAGGAATTAGCATTTAAAAAACCTTAGAAATTCAGTGAAAAAACCATAGGTTTCACACATGTTATAGTTAGCTGGACATTTTACCCGTAAAAAACCAATGAAATTGCCCCGTTATAGTTAGTTCAGCTAACTATAACTCGCGCGCCCGCAATGCACTGCTGATGACGTCACATATTACATCACTCATGACATGGTCAGTGACATCACTCATGACATCACTGATGACATCTCAAATGACATCACTGATTACATCACTGATGACATCATCCTTGTGATAGAGTGGCAGACCTCCTCTCACCCTAATATAACCTTTGACACACACATTCAAAAATAGAGACTAAAATTTTCAAAACAATGGACATACCAATACCAGTTACAACAACCTCTTCAGTAATTCTAAGATCCACATACACATCCACTCATTCACCAACAGTCCAATACAGTCACTCATACATGTACTCACTCATCATATGTACTCATACACCTATACATCCTGTTACACAATGCCACTCATCCATAGAGTTACTCACACACATAGTCACTCGTACTAATAAAGAATCAAACATACATTTACTTGCATATACAGTTATACACACACCACCATACTTACTTCTACGGAAACTTACACATACTTAGTCTTTTAAACAATCACTTATAGAAACACATACTTATTCATACAGGAACTCTTCCAATCTCTCACCCTTGCATATACTCACATATATACACCAATAGTCACATATACTAGTTTTAAACATATGTAGTTACTCATAAAGACACTATTGAGACAGTCATTCACTCACTAACACACCCATACACACACTCATCCACCCATGCAGTCCTGCACACATGGTCTGTTCAACACATACAAACAGTGAGTCACTCATTCATGCACCTGTGCACTACGTAATACCCCCCACCGAACCATGCAGACACTCAGACTGATACTCAAAAAACCAACTAATAACCTATATAGACACCCATGTAGCTACTCACCAACCCATGCAGCCACTTATACACAGAGGTGCCGATCACGATCCGGTAAAAAATTCCCCCTTGCGACTCGTATCGGGTCTTTTTACCGTACGAATCGTACAAGTGCCGTACGAACTGGCAATCACGATTCGCATGGTAAAAAGTCCATACGAACCGCACCGGGAATCATTTCCCACACGTCCTCGGGTCGGAAAATGTGTCCGACACGTCCTCGGACGATTTACTTTACAAACGTAAAAATCCAAGTCCGACCGAGGAATCACGATCCATCCCGTGCGTCCGAGCCTACAACCGTATGGAAAAAACACCGTCCGCACCGAACACCAATAGCAACCATGGAGACATGTGCCCGCATACGCGCCCAACACTCCCCCCAGCCCCCGTACGTCCGACACGTACCCCCGTATATGTATACCCCCACCCGTCTATGTACACCCCAGTACGTTCCAGTCGCACCCCCACCCCAGTACGTGTCGTACCACCGTCAATGTACACCCCCCCACCCCTGTACATGTCGTACCACCGTCTATGTACACCCCAGTACGTTCCAGTCGCACCCCCACCCCAGTACGTGTCGTACCCCCCGTGTACCTACACCCCAGTACGTTCGAGCCACACCCCCACCCCAGTACGTGTCACAGCCCCGTCTACCTACACCCCAGTACGTTCCAGTCGTACCCCCACCCCAGTACGTGTCGTACCACCGTCAATGTACACCCCCCCACCCCTGTACGTGTCGTACCACCGTCTATGTACACCCCAGTACGTTCCAGTCGCACCCCCACCCCAGTACGTGTCGTACCCCCCGTGTACCTACACCCCAGTACGTTCGAGCCACACCCCCACCCCAGTACGTGTCACAGCCCCGTCTACCTACACCCCAGTACGTTCCAGTCGTACCCCCACCCCAGTACGTATCGTACCACCGTCAATGTACACCCCCCCACCCCTGTACGTGTCGTACCACCGTCTATGTACACCCCAGTACGTTCCAGTCGCACCCCCACCCCAGTACGTGTCGTACCCCCCGTGTACCTACACCCCAGTACGTTCGAGCCACACCCCCACCCCAGTACGTGTCACAGCCCCGTCTACCTACACCCCAGTACGTTCCAGTCGTACCCCCACCCCAGTACGTGTCGTACCACCGTCAATGTACACCCCCCCACCCCTGTACGTGTCGTACCACCGTCAATGTACACCCCCCCCTGTACGTGTCGTACCCCCGTGTACCCCCACCCCTGTACGTGTCGTACCACCGTCAATGTACACCCCCCCACCCCTGTACGTGTCGTACCACCGTCTATGTACACCCCCCCACCCCTGTACGTGTCGTACCACCGTCTATGTACACCCCCCCACCCCTGTACGTGTCGTACCACCGTCAATGTACACCCCCCCACCCCTGTACGTGTCGTACCACCGTCAATGTACACCCCCCCACCCCTGTACGTGTCGTACCACCGTCAATGTACACCCCCCCCTGTACGTGTCGTACCCCCGTGTACCCCCACCCCTGTACGTGTCGTACCACCGTCTATGTACACCCCCCCACCCCTGTACGTGTCGTACCACCGTCTATGTACACACCCCCACCCCAGTACGTGTCACAGCCCCGTCTACCTACACCCCAGTACGTTCCAGTCGTACCCCCACCCCAGTACGTGTCGTACCACCGTCAATGTACACCCCCCCACCCCTGTACGTGTCGTACCACCGTCAATGTACACCCCCCCCTGTACGTGTCGTACCCCCGTGTACCCCCACCCCTGTACGTGTCGTACCACCGTCAATGTACACCCCCCCACCCCTGTACGTGTCGTACCACCGTCAATGTACACCCCCCCACCCCTGTACGTGTCGTACCACCGTCTATGTACACCCCCCCACCCCTGTACGTGTCGTACCACCGTCTATGTACACCCCCCCACCCCTGTACGTGTCGTACCACCGTCAATGTACACCCCCCCACCCCTGTACGTGTCGTACCACCGTCAATGTACACCCCCCCACCCCTGTACGTGTCGTACCACCGTCAATGTACACCCCCCCACCCCTGTACGTGTCGTACCACCGTCAATGTACACCCCCCCCTGTACGTGTCGTACCCCCGTGTACCCCCACCCCTGTACGTGTCGTACCACCGTCTATGTACACCCCCCCACCCCTGTACGTGTCGTACCACCGTCTATGTACACACCCCCACCCCAGTACGTGTCACAGCCCCGTCTACCTACACCCCAGTACGTTCCAGTCGTACCCCCACCCCAGTACGTGTCGTACCACCGTCAATGTACACCCCCCCACCCCTGTACGTGTCGTACCACCGTCTATGTACACACCCCCACCCCAGTACGTGTCACAGCCCCGTCTACCTACACCCCAGTACGTTCCAGTCGTACCCCCACCCCAGTACGTGTCGTACCCCCCGTGTACCTACACCCCAGTACGTTCGAGCCACACCCCCACCCCAGTACGTGTCATAGCCCCGTCTACCTACACCCCAGTACGTTCCAGTCGTACCCCCACCCCAGTACGTTCCTGGCGCACCCCCAACACAACCTCCTAAGTACGGAGCGCACCCCATGCCCCAACATCACAACCGCATGTACGAGTCGTACAAAGCCACACACAAGGACCAAATCGTACAACCAAATGGCCCATGTACACACCGTACACACGCACAAAACGCACGTACACAACAAGGACAAAACAAAACAACTCAACAATACACCATTCGAAAGGCACACAGCCACTAAACATGGCCAACAACCACTAAAATAACACAATCACTGACCTGCAACTGTCAAAAACAAACAGAGGCCCAATACACCACCACTCCTTATAACACACCCACCCAAAATTCAAACACTGCCACACCCACCCATGGACCAATAAAAAGGGCCCACACACACAAACCATGAGCCTTTGCAACAGACCCACTGCTGCCAGACACCACAGAACCAGACTACAAGCGACACCACATCTTACACTTGCACACCTTCACACGACCACCCTCACAAACACCCTCTCATCACATTCACACACACACACAACCATCCACACCCCCCCCCAACATCCACACACCCCCCACACCCACACCATCCCCACCCACACCCCTCACCATGCCCACTACCAAGAATCCAAAGTTCAGTCACCGAGAGTTGGAGGTCCTTGTTGATCAAATCCTCAGAGTCGAGCCACAGATCTTTGGAACATTGGTCAGAAGCACCAGCCAGGCAGCCAAAACAGCCATGTGGCAGACCATCGTCGATGCTGTGAATGCTGTTGCGGACACCAGGAGGACCAAGCAGGATTGCCAGAACAGGTGGTACGATCTGCGGAGGAGGGTCAGAGCCAAGAGACAGGAGGAACACGACCAGGCCAACGCCACCGGAGGAGGGCCCTCCCGCAGACCCGTACAGTACCATCCCTGGGAGGAGAGGGTGATGGCCATACTGCCGGTGGAGGCAGTTGAAGGAGTAGAAGGACTCCGAGACCCGGGTGAGTACACAAACAACGCACCTCACATGGGGGGAACTGCAACCACAACCAAAATTAATAACAGGCACGCAACCACCACAAGCCATCGCATTACTCAACCACACTCCATGAGCAGGCACATGCCACTGCTGCCACCATGCCCCATGCATCCAGCTGGACAATGTCAAGTCACAGGCCACAGAAGACAACAACACATGACACGGTAACCCGGATGGCGGGAGGCTGGGCACCAAAAATCACATAGTGCGACTCCAAAGCAGACAACAATGCCCTCTGCCCATATGGCCTAGGTCACAGCCAGACAAACACTGTGTCCCAACACAGGAATGACTTGCCAGCAAATGGCGGATGCCTTGCATCAACACATGGGGGTGAAGGCACTGTTTTGCACATGCCAGCAGCTAATGAACAGCCAACAGTGTGAAAGAGTGGCAGCACACACCACCACAGCAGCAGCGCACAGACACACAGCAGACAAAATGGGTGCCTGGAGATCAGAAACAAACTCACATCAACAGGTCAAGGGCCACTCAAAGATCTGCTAACAGTGTGTGCCCAGGAAGCTGGGCCAAGGTGACAGAGGGTGACACACGGAGGGAGGGAGAGGGGGACACAGAGGGAGGGAGAGGGGGACTGAGAGGGAGGGAGACGGACAGAGGGAGGAGGCTGACACACAGAGGGAGGGAGAGGGGGACAGAGAGGGAGGGAGAGGGGGACACAGAGGGAGGGAGAGGGGGACTGAGAGGGAGGGAGAGGGGGACACAGAGGGAGGGAGAGGGGGACTGAGAGGGAGGGAGACGGACATAGGGAGGAGGCTGACACACAGAGGGAGGGAGAGGGGGACAGAGAGGGAGGGAGAGGGGGACAGAGAGGGAGGGAGACACAGGAAGATGGACAGAGGGAGGAGGCTGACACACAGAGGGAGGGAGAGGGGGACACAGAGGGAGGGAGACACAGGAAGATGGACAGAGGGAGGAGGCTGACACACAGAGGGAGGGAGAGGGGGACACAGAGGGAGGGAGAGGGGGACACAGAGGGAGGGAGAGGGGGACACAGAGGGAGGGAGAGGGGGACACAGAGGGAGGGAGAGGGGGACTGAGAGGGAGGGAGACGGACATAGGGAGGAGGCTGACACACAGAGGGAGGGAGAGGGGGACAGAGAGGGAGGGAGAGGGGGACAGAGAGGGAGGGAGACACAGGAAGATGGACAGAGGGAGGAGGCTGACACACAGAGGGAGGGAGAGGGGGACACAGAGGGAGGGAGACACAGGAAGATGGACAGAGGGAGGAGGCTGACACACAGAGGGAGGGAGAGGGGGACACAGAGGGAGGGAGAGGGGGACACAGAGGGAGGGAGAGGGGGACACAGAGGGAGGGAGAGGGGGACACAGAGGGAGGGAGAGGGGGACAGAGAGGGAGGGAGAGGGGGACAGAGAAGGAGGGAGACACAGGGAGAGCAAATCAGTCCTGTGGTGTGTGGGAATGTCTGCTCGTCAGCAGGTGGACTGCGTGCATGTAGACAAGGGTGGCCAGTGCCAGAACCCCCCCTCTTCATCATGGCAAAACGCAGGGCCATGTCACAACCTGTACACGAGCACAAGGACAGCCACCTGCATCATATGAGTGTGTGGATCCACTCCATGTGCACATGTACAGTGCTACAAGGAAGGCGCAAATGCATAGCTCGGCACACATGCACACTCCACTGCTGACTGCAGTCACACTTGACGCAGCAAGTAAGACTGTGCCACACATAGTTAAAGGGGCCAAATTGGTGCCCAAGGGACACACACATGCACAAGTGCACTGTGAGTGGAATGCAAGACAGATCCTAATTCCAAGAGGAAATGTGCCAACTTTGTAACGGATGAAACATGGATGTTGCATGGATCAAAATTAACATTTTCTCTCTCACACACAGGTCAACGTCGTGCTGCACCCCCCAACACTGGGGGGGAACACTCACAGGACCCGGATCTGCAGGAGACCGATCCCACCGGCAGCGACCACTCTCACCACTCTGCGGACGACCCCGAGCGACCTGGCCCCTCTGGTGTCCAACCACCTGCAGCACCTGCGTCAGGTACAACCGTGCCAACCACCACCCCCACTCCTGCCACTTCCCAGGAGACACCCAGGATCCCTGCCCCAACACCACAATGCAGCCAGGCTCGCCAGGAGGGACACGGTGTCCCGGGCACCCAGGAGGAGGCAGGCGACAACGCCAATGCCACCCCTCAGGGGTCCCGGAGACCCGATGTGCCCACAAGTGCAGGCCAGACGCAAGTGGGCAGGGGTGGTGGGAGTGGAGGACGGCGGAGGCGCGAGCCTGACCAGTTGGCTGGGGATCCGGTATTTTCACATGTCCGTAACATCCTGGACTCATACCGGCAGGACACCACGGGCATGGCCCAGGTTGTGTCCGTCCTCGAGGGGATCAAGGTCCAGCAGGCCCAGCAACATGCGGAGCTAATAGCCTGTCTACAGCTACACCAACGGAGGATGGAGGACAGACAGGCTGAGCAAGTGACGGCGTCCCAGGGGATTCACGCTGAACTCCGTCGGATGGCCGACACCATGGCCGACCCTCCCTGTGCCAGAAGGCGGAGAACATCACCACCCACAGGGAGGGATCATGAGGAGGAGGAGGAAACATCCGACGGAGCATCCCAGACGTCGTCACGGCCTGCTGCTGAGGTTCTCCGCAGGAAGCCGGGTCGTCCACGGAAAGGACCGTGAGGGTGGCTGCTACATCACCATCGCCCAGGACACCTGGCCTGGCACCTGGCCCACTGGAGCAACAGCATCACAGCATCAAGAGACATTCTCTGCCACATGGCCCTGCTGGTCACTGGCTGACCAATGTTGACAAAGACTGTGGCATGGACTCTGAGGATTTCCAATGGCAAGGACACCAACTCCCCTACTGAACTTTGGATTCCCTAATCCCGGAAAGCCCCCCACTTTGTCCCCCCCCCCCCTAATAAATCACACTATTAAGAGTAGATGCCTGCTGGTAGCATTATTACCTAACATGTGTCTTGTACAGTCTAAACATGCCTGAGTCATCTGTTCACTTCAACCATCCACACCCTGGGGCCTGAGTCTGGCACAGGACACATGGGTCACAGTTTATTAGGCAAGACAGACATGGAGCACCATACACACCCGTGATGTGCAGAACCAGCTGAGGGGGTGGCAGAACAACCGTGCTGACAGACACATTGAGTACAGCAACAGTCATGCACAGAGGTCAGGGAACCTGGCCCGTGTCCTGGGGGGCACCCAGGTACGTGTAGACAGGTGGCAGAACCATGTCCTGCAAGCTTGAGTCCGGTGGATGCAGAGAATGGGGGCCTGGACAACGTTGGATGCATGGGGATGGCACATGTCACACTACCCACACAGTCATGGACATCATGCCCAATACACAGTCTCAGCACACACACACAGCTTGCATCTTGCCACTCGACACATTGACACATAGCCACAATCTGGGAATACCATGCCAGACATGCAGGATGCACCGTGCCAACACACCAGCATTGACTGAGCAGAGGCACCTTGGAGGCATAGGGACACCTTTAATAGTCATGTTTTTGGGATTGCAGAGGCAACTTGAAGTACACATGAACACATCATGTGGAGTAACATGTGGCTCAAACACTGGCACCCCCCTTCTGCAGCACAAATGCGTGTTAGCCATGGTACTGGCACACAAGCGTCGGCTAACAGCTAAATACCCACAGCTGCACACGGAGAGCCTGCCATACACCATAGATCCGCTGATGTGGAAGTCCCACGCCATGTCAAGCCAATGTCAACCGTATGTGTCCGAGGGCAGTGTCACACACATTGATGCCATCATCACAATCCACCATCCCATCACTGATGACTGACAACCAGGCAGCCCATCTATTCTGGTGTACCCAGCTGCATGTCGTGTCCCATGGGGATGCCACATGACTGCAGAGGAACCAAACCCCGACCTGGGCAGTGTGCACACATCGTGAACAACTGCCACACCCAATACACCCCAGATGCATCCCTTACCCCATGGAGACTTCCAAACGTGTCCGTGCCTGTAACGCTGAGTCAGCCCACGATGCCATGTCCATGAGGAATAGCAGTGCCACAACAATGCAACCAGCAGATGGCATGCGCAGGTACCTGGGGAAGAGAGACACACAAGAAGTCAGCCACAAAAAGCACAGCCACTTGCATGTGCATTGACTCGACACATGTATGGATGACAACATGCTAGGTCACAATTATGACTGGGGAAATACTACCATCACTGCCACCATCACTCCAGTGACACACCCACACACACCTCTGACTCACGTGCCATACATGCAGGTGGACACACACATCACAACACATGCCACACGGGGACCAAGGCGTGCACACTCAGACACTGGTACTCACCACTAAGCAAAGAAGTCGCGTATGAGCCGAGTCCGGATGTCCTCTTGCGGCTCCACATCCTCCACATCACTAGCCCCATTGCCAAGCCCTTCGTCCTCCACGGGTGGATGGTCCTCGTCATGTTGATTCAGGATGAGTGGCACAGCTCTTTCAACTGCCATGTTGTGCAGCATGCAGCAGACCATGAAGATCTTGCAAACCTTTGCCGGGGCATATGGGAGTGCGCCGCCGGTCTTGTGGAGGCACCGGAATCGGCTCTTCAGCATGCCAAACGTCCTCTCTATCACTCGCCTTGTCCGGCCATGGGCGGTGTTGTAGCGGAGCTGGGCCGGCGTGATGGGGTTGCGGAGAGGTGTCAGCAGCCAAGGCATGTTGGGATAGCCAGCGTCCCCTAAATGGAAAGCACATGGATATCGTTAGAACTGGCGAAGCGGTAGTGCTGCTCGGCCAAACAGAATACAGGACAGACAGACTGTACCCACCAACAACACATGCTCGTTCGTTGCGCAGCTGCATCATCATATCAGGCATCCCGCTACGCCTCATGATGTAGGCATCGTGTGCTGATCCTGGGAAACGAGCACAGACATGTGAAATCACCATGTTGGACAGACACACCACAAGGGCATTGATGGAGTGGTAGTGCTTCCGATTGCGGTACGCCACCTCCCGTGCGTGTGGTGGTACCAAACCTACATGTGTCCCATCTATGGACCCAATGACATGGGGCATCCCTCCCAGGGCATAGAAACCACGCTTGACCTCAGTCATCTGTTCAGGGGTTGGGAACTTGATGAAGTCATCCAGGTGAATCAACATGGCCTCCAAGAAATCATGCAGCACACCGCTGAACATGCTCTGGGACATGCCACCAACATGAGCTATGGTATTTTGGAAGGTACCCGTGGCAAGGAAATGTAGGGCAGCCATTACCTTCAGCTGGGGTGTCAGTGCCGTAGGATACCTGTGCTGCGGTTGCAGGTGTGGTGCCAGTCTCGCCGTCAGCTCCAGAATCAACGGTTGGGTGAAGCGGTAGAGCCGGATACTGTCATTCTCCTGCATGGTGGCCAAGTCTGGAATTCTTCGGGCAACAGGAGGCGCTCTGCAGTAATTTGGAAGTGACAAGGAAGAGTGAGTGCACTACGAGAACAACTCATGTCTACTGAGCACATGTAAATCTGGCAATACACACATGCCACATAGGGAGTCAGGCATGTGCTACATGCCCAGGACACGTATGGATGCAAGGTGACACTCCTTCCAAGACCCAGCTACACACGGTGATTGAGAACCTCCCCATGCCACGCCATGGAAATAGCTGTGTCCCAGTGCAAGTGCACTGCCCGACGCAAGACAGGAGTGACATACACCCACACATCAGCAGAAGTGTGATGCCGATTGCAGAGACTGGCAGCGGAACACTTGAGCCACAGGTCACATGACATTACACTAGTCCAGCCCACACACCTTGCCATGAAGGTGCACATGTCATGACTCACCACACATTCCTTGTGAGTTTGCTGACATGGCCTTGTCACGCTACTCCGTGTCCCTTGCATACATGTGCACCTCACATCCGAGAACACATGTGGCATGGTGTTGGGAACAGTGTGCAATGACAATCTACACACAGCCACATGTTGGTTGCTGCAACGGCTGCAGCTTTTGAGGGTGCTACAACATCAACCTGATGTAAATCCCGGACACATATATGGCATAGTCACATTGTGCACTGTGGGTAGTGATAAGTCATGTGTCATGACCCCTGTACCTGGCATCATGGGACACTTCCGTGTGTTGGTGTCGGTGCCATGCCAGTGACGCTCACACCAAGTGCGCAGTCCCACATGCACACATGTCAAAGGAGTCAAGAGCATGCCTGGCACACATTGCACCCTCACACAGTACACATGTACACATCTCATCATACATCTGGTGCCTTCTCCACTCAGGAGGCATGTTCCACATCACAGCCTGTGACACCTGTGCCCCACACATGTGGTAATGCACAGACGATGCCTTGATGTCCATTCCTGGACAAGTATGTCCATCCATGGACAAGTATGTCCGCCCTATTCCTACATGTGTGTCGCCTATCACCACAGTGATGTGTAAAATCCGCCGTACTGCTGCTGAGAGGGCCTGTGCATGTTCCCAAATCACTGTGGGAGTGCTGCCGTATGTGTACCCATCGTGATGGCGAGCGTAGATGCGAGTGTACGGCCCTATCACTATGGGTCTGCACGCGTATGCGTACCCGTAGTGGTACGGACCGTACACTCGCATCTACGCTCACTATCACTATGGGTCTGCACGCGTATGCGTACCCGTAGTGGTACGGACCGTACACTCGCATCTACGCTCACTATCACTATGGGTCTGCACGCGTATGCGTACCCGTAGTGGTACGGACCGTACACTCGCATCTACGTTCACTGTCAGTACGAGTACGCATACGCGTGCAGACCCATATTGATGGAGAGCGTAAATGTGAGTGTACGGTCCGTACCACTACGGGTACGCATACGCGTGCAGACCCATAGTGATAGAGAGCGTAGATGCGAGTGTACGGTCCGTACCACTACGGGTACGCATACGCGTGCAGACCCATAGTGATGGAGAGGGTAGGCATGCATGTACGGGCCGTTGCCATGCATTTGGGGTGCCCTAGGGCCCCCACACGCACCGTACCTGTGTGTGATGCTCCAAATTACATAGTGGACAAGTATTAAGGCCTACATGCATGCTGGTTGTCATGGAGACCAAGTTCAAAATTCGAAATTGTTCTGGAAGGTGCACAGCAGAAGTCAGTTGGAATTTGTCTACTTTGTTGCAATGTGTTTGTGGGGCTGACATCATGCAGGAGAATGAAACCGATAGAGAACACACAGACTGCTAGGTTTGTAGGGATTGGTGGAAACATAGGATGCAAATGTGAGTGACCAATCTCTCTGTACTCCTGTGCATGAGACTGGGCAGAAGGGCACATATAAGGCAGCCAGGTCCCATGAGGGAGCACTTGCCTGCACATCTTTGCATTCGTCGACCCAGCTGCTGCTACTGATTCCCTGGAACCATGTCAAGGGCTGTGGAGAGGACACAGCCATTCACCCTGGAGGAGAACATGGCTCTGCTGGATGTGATCCTCCCACAGTACCCCATGCTGTATGGGCGACCAGGGTATCAGGTGAGTGCATAGGCCACTGCCACAGACTGTCCCTATGTTGTGACTGTGACTTCGGCCATTGCGTCCAGGTGTAACACACATGCCATGTACTGTTGGGGGGGTCCCAGGGGGGGGGTGCCTGATGTCTCCCAGCAGTGCCCTGAGACAGGAGGGGTGGGGGCCTATCACTCACAGCAGTGCCCTGAGACAGGAGGGGTGGGTACAGAGTGCTCCCAGCAGTGCCCTGAGACAGGAGGGGTGGGTACAGTGTGCTCCCAGCAGTGCCCTGAGACAGGAGGGGTGGGTACAGTGTGCTCCCAGCAGTGCCCTGAGACAGGAGGGGTGTGTGCCTATCACTAACAGCAGTGCCCTGAGACAGGAGGGGTGGGTGTGATGCACAGTGTGAGCCTTGATCATTGATTGTGACATTGCCATCATTCCACCTGTGTACCCACTGTGGCACGTAGTGCTTTTTCCCCTCAACAGGGGATGATGTCCCTATGACAAAGGTGCAATGCGTTGGCTGCATGACATGCCTTGTTGTAACCAGCTAATTTGTACCCATATGTCTCTCTGTGACATGTGGCTGGTGTATTGATGTGGTGTCACTTGTTCTACCTCACAGGTGGGCGCCACTGCCAAGGAGCAGATCTGGCTGACCGCCGTCAGTGCCGTGAGGCGTGTGGATGGTCGGAGGCGGAGCCTGCCCCAGGTGAGGAAACGCTGGCAGGATATCCGGTGCTGGACGCGGAGGATTGCACGGCTCCTGCTGGGGGACTCACCTGAGAGCCACAAGAACCGCAACCGCCGCCGTCTGAGCCACCTCCACAGGCGTGTGCTGCCGGTGGTCTTTCCAGACCTGGAGAGGCGCTTACAGGCGATGCAGCAGCCGGAAGGGGGTAGGTACATGTGTGTTTGTTGTGTGTCACCGGCATTTGTAAGGGCACAGTAGCATGAATTCACTGGCAGGGTTTAAAGGTGCTGTGCAGATCCTGTTTGCCCCAGTATAGCGCTGTGCCCCTGCCACCCTTCCCCTCCTTGCAATGTGTTCCCTGGTCTGTGTGTAGTCACTCCTCCACAGGGTAATGTAGGCTGGCGCTTTGTCCACGGGAACAATGTCTGTAGCATCATGTGTGGGGGTGGTGTGTGACAGGTTGTGGGACATTGCCTGTGCACTGTCAAGTTCACTGCATGTGGGTTCCATATCAGTTGGCACTGATGCTGACTCCAGACATGGGAGTTGGTCTCTCATGTGTCATGCCTTACAGCGCGCATGTCCCATGTAGTGGCCTGTGACATGATGTGCATGAGTGTGCGATACACATAGTGCAGGGATGGTGACGTGTGTTGCAGTCATTACCATTCAGTAGCATGTAGTTGCGTGCCCACTACTGTCCCCTGGGGCACCTTTTCCTCAGTGGTGTATGTGTCATCATACACGTGGCCACTGTCAGTGTCTACAGCGTAAGTTGTGCTCTCTGCCATTGTCCCCTGTCACCATGTATATAGACGTGCTATTTTGTACAGGTGTCCACTGTGCAGCCTGACCTGATTGTCCTTCTTCATACTCACAGTTGCCAGTGCCTGTGTGTCTTGCTATACTCATCTGAGGATGGGCACTGGTACCACATTATTTGTACAGGCGCACCTTGGCTGTTTGGCGTTCAATCTCGCTTTTTGCCTGCCCCTGTGTGTATCACCCAGACTATGAGATGTTGGTGCCACCTGTGTCTCAACAATTTGCCTCGTGTAGGGTCTTGTTGGGGCGGGCAATGCCTATGTGTTAAATCCTGATTACCACTTGCTGGGTCTGGGCAGTGTGTGATGTGTCTGGACACACACGCAATGTGCAGTGACAGAGTCATGTTGTGCATGTTTTCAGCATTACCTATGCAGCATGTGTCTCAAGTTCATGGATATGGTCCCTGGTCATCGGTATTTTCGCCAACGCTGTGTGGTGCAGATGCAGTGCTGGATTGTCCCCAGGGCCTGGGTGCTATGTCAGACTCCTTTTCCTGTGTTTAGCTATTGTCTCATGCTCTCCATGGTATTTCAGTGGCATGGTGGCTCAACCAACTGTGTGTTTCATGCCCTACATCGGTACCCTGTTCAGTAGATGTTAGGGATCTTCCTTTTCAGGCCATGCAATGTTACCTATGTGGATTGGACTCATGTGACAGATGTGTACAGATGTCTGATTATTTCTGTCTCTCCACCCTGCCCACAGCATCGTCGGGGGACACAGAGGGAGACATGGACACAGACCAGGCGGAGGGACCGAGCACCAGTGCCAGCCGTGACATCGGGTCTGGCACATCGAGTGGTACAGAGGCGGAGGAGAGTGTGGCCGAGGACCTGTCGACTGGCACATCAGACTACGAAGCTGACAGGTCCGGGGACGATGTCTCCGAGTGGGCGGAGGCTGCACCAGCAGCTGACAGCGGAACAACACCTCGCACCGCCCCCTCAGTTTCCACCAGCCGCCTCCCACTTGCTCGTGTCCCTTCCCAGCGTGCCCGGTCACAGCATGTCTCCTTCCTGCCAGGCACCGCACCCCCTGCCCCTGTCTCCACTGCTGCCGCCAATGCAGAGTCTGTGGACATCCAGCGGCAACTGCAGGTTGGTCAGGCTGCGATCCTTAATGTCCTCCATGCCCACGGCAAAACCCTCACCAACATCGAGGCTTTCTTGGAGGGCATTCATTCATCGCAGGCTGACCAACGCAACTTGCTGAGGTCCATCGACTCCACACTGACTGCAGCAGTGGGTCTCCTGCAGCGCGACCTCCCCCCACCTACCCCTGCCCCATCCACACTTCCCACTCCCATGCCTGTCACACGTACACCCAGACGTCGGCATGCACCCACATCAACAGACACGGGCACCACACCAGCAGGGAAGGTCCACCGCACTCCTCCTGACACGCACACACAGGGTGAGGTAGGCACACCCACTGGGTCGGGGGGCAAACGTGTGACACGCAGCCATAGTGGGAGTCCGCATTCCACCCAGTCCACTCCCTCCAAATCCCCTCCCCTCAGCTCTCCTGGCCACATCTCCCCCAAGGACACCTTCATGGCCGCTCTGTCCCTGAGCCCCACAGTTACACCACCACGCAAGCGGTCAAGGAGGTCCCCGGTCAGGGTGGTTGAGTCTCCCCCCCTGTCTCCACCCTCCCCCGGTGGCGCTGCGACCCATCCCTCTGATCCCCCCCCCTCCTTGGGGCCTGAGGTCCCTTCGGGTGCAGGGGACTCCCTGGAGGACCTTGCAAAGGTGTGTAGTGCCATCCTGGCCTCCGCCTTTGGCACTGACCCACCTCCTGTGGTGGAGTCCTCCATCCCTGCACCCACAACGCCTCCCCTTTGCCCTGATGTCCCTGCGGTGCCTGTTGCTTCCCCCCCCCCTGATGCCCTCACCAGTGTGGAAGACGATGCCATTTGACTGTGCAGGCAATGTAGGGGACACGCATCCCACTGTGTCCCCCATCCAGCTGAGAATCATTGACTGCCCTATGGGCTTTGTGAAGATTGAACTGCCTGCGATCCACGGACATTGTGCTCATGCTGAATAAAGCTTAATTTTGTTTTCATTATCACACTACTGCTATGCTGGTATTGGTGTTGGTGGGGCTGCTACATGGTTTTGGGTGGTGTGTAAGGGTTTGGGTGTGTGGGATATGTAGTAGTGTACTGCTCATTGGTGGGACCCTGTGATCTGTGTGCCATCACAAGGTGTTGGCTAACTTTCTTTGTTCATGTAAGCAGTTACTGCATGGTGCACTTGTCCCAGGGTGTATTCCTTCCTCTGTGTACCCAGCTTTCTTCCCTGCAGGGTGTTCCCAATGTTTAGCGCAGAGCTGTGTCTACATGAGCTGTGTGTGTGACGGAGCCCTTCTACTTTGGCCATGCATGCAGGGCCATGTCTCCACCTGCGACAATCGTGGCATCCTTGGTGATCACTGTACTTGTGTGTGGAGTCTGTTGACATGAGTTCATGGGGACATGTTCCCTTGTAGCCAGTATGCATGTGGATAATTCTGGCCTCACACACATGTGTTACACCCCTCCTGTATCAGGGCACTGCTGGGAGTGATGGGCACCCACCCCTCCTGTCTCAGGGCACTGCTGGGAGGACTCTGCACCCACCCCTCCTGTCTCAGGGCACTGCTGGGAGGACTCCACACCCACCCCTCCTGTCTCAGGGCACTGCTGGGAGGACTCTGCACCCACCCCTCCTGTCTCAGGGCACTGCTGGGAGGACTCCACACCCACCCCTCCTGTCTCTGGGCACTGCTGGGAGGACTCTGCACACACCCCTCCTGGGTCTGGACACTGCTGGGGGGACTCTGCACACACCCCTCCTGGGTCTGGACACTGCTGGGAGGACTCTGCACCCACCCCTCCTGTCTCAGGGCACTGCTGGGAGGACTCTGCACACACCCTCCTGTCTCTGGGCACTGCTGGGAGGACTCTGCACACACACCTCCAATTTCTGGATATGTACGCTTGGGACATACACGGTGTGGGTGCGCTCCATGCATTCGAGGTGAGGGTATGGGTCGTACTTACACTGTTGGGGTGGGGGGTACGCTCCATGCATACGCGGGTGAGGGTTCATGTCGTACTTACACTGTTGGCATGGGGGTACGCTCCATGCATACGCGGGTGGGGGTACGGGTCGTACTTACACTGGTGGGGGTGGGGGTACGGTCCGTACGTCCGCGGGTGAGGGTTCGAGTCGTACTTACACTGTTGGGGTGGGGGTTACGCTCCATGCATACGCGGGTGGGGGTACGGGTCGTACTTACACTGTTGGCATGGGGGTTACGCTCCATGCATACGCGGGTGAGGGTACGGGTCGTACTTACACTGTTGGCATGGGGGTTATGCTCCATGCATACGCGGGTGAGGGTACGGGTCGTACTTACACTGTTGGCATGGGGGGTACGCTCCATGCATACGCGGGTGGGGGTACGGGTCGTACTTACACTGGTGGGGGTGGGGGTACGGTCCGTACGTCCGCGGGTGAGGGTTCGAGTCGTACTTACACTGTTGGGGTGGGGGGTACGCTCCATGCATACGCGGGTGGGGGTACGGGTCGTACTTACACTGTTGGGGTGGGGGGTACGCTCCATGCATACGCGGGTGGGGGTACGGGTCGTACTTACACTGTTGGGGTGGGGGGTACGCTCCATGCATACGCGGGTGGGGGTACGGGTCGTACTTACACTGTTGGCATGGGGGGGACGCTCCATGCATACGCGGGTGGGGGTACGGGTCGTACTTACACTGTTGGCATGGGGGTACGCTCCATGCATACGCGGGTGGGGGTACGGGTCGTACTTACACTGGTGGGGGTGGGGGTACGGTCCGTACGTCCGCGGGTGAGGGTTCGAGTCGTACTTACACTGTTGGGGTGGGGGGTACGCTCCATGCATACGCGGGTGGGGGTAGGGTCCGTACATATCCGTCCCCACGCTATGTGATGCTTGTGCGGGCCGTACCCAGGCCTTTGCCACGTGGGTACGATCCGTCCCGCCATTGTTGGGGTGACGTGTGTGTGGGCGTGGTACGACTCGTACCCACGCTCTTGAGGCGTGGGTACGGGACGTACCTGTCTGGTTGTGTTGCCGGTTCGCGTGGTGACGGACTTCCGTTGTGGCGGTCGCTGGCTTATCAGGACACACCCCCACCCCCTCGTGGTGACCAGGGCATGGGAGTCAGGTATGTCCAGGCCATGTGTGACTTATGTGGTTGTTTTGTGGTCTGCCCTGGTCGTGCCACCCCCACCCCACCCCACTTTCCCCCCTCCCTTAGTTATTCTGACCTTCTGCGGCGTCTGCGTCGGTGCCTGTAGAGCAGGTGGACTGCTATGAGGGCAGGGATGACTCGTAGGTTCGGGTCCATGTCTGTCCGTCGCGTACTGGTACTCCAATCGCGTCGTCCTGTCGCGTACGGGTCCTCCTTGGTGGCGTCGTCCTGTGTGTCCGTCACGTACTGGTCCTCCTTGTTCGCGTCGTCTGTCCGTCGCGTACTGGTGGTCCTTGTTCGCGTCGTCCTGATTTCCCGGCAGTTTTTGGCTGCCGCAAAATATTCACCGTGCGGGGTGACGTCGGTGCGAATCGTGATTCCTGGGCCGTGAATGGCTGGCTGCGAGCGTCCCGACGTCAGGTCGGCACTTTCCCGGATCGCATTGGTAGGTGTTTTTTTGTTCGGTCGGACTTTTTTACGAATCGTACGGTCATGGTGTACCCGTGCGAATCGTAATTCCTTGTTTGTAGAAATTGACGACCGGGTACGCGTCGGACGGAGAATATGCTCCGTCCGACGGTTCGTACCCGGTTTTTACCGGATCGTGATCGGCACCATAGTGAGAGACTGATACAGATATATACATATTTAAACATTACTCACTAAAACATGTATTCACTATGATACACTTAATCAGTCAGTTAAACAATCAATTTTTCAAAAACAAATCATCCATTTAGACACTTATATACCCATTTATTCTTCCATCGACCTTGAGATATACATATATAAAACATATTTAATTTTCAGAAAAACCCACATTCACTGGATGATGTCATCAGTGATGTCATCAGTGATGTCATTTGAGATGTCATCAGTGATGTCATGAGTGATGTCACTGACCATGTCATGAGTGATGTAATATGTGACGTCATCAGCAGTGCATTGCGGGCGCGCGAGTTAAAGTTAGCTGAACTAACTATAACGGGGCAATTTCATTGGTTTTTTACGAGTAAAATGTCCAGCTAACTATAACATGTGTGAAACCTATGGTTTTTTCACTGAATTTCTAAGGTTTTTTAAATGCTAATTCCTAACTATAACGTGTGTGAAACCTATGGTTTTTTCACTGAATTTCTAAGGTTTTTTAAATGCTAATTCCTAACTATAACGTGTGTGAAACCCATGGTTTTTTCAGTGAATTTGCAAGGTTTTTTAAATGCTAATTTTTTTTTTTTTTTTTTTTTTTCTAACATATTTTTAATTTAATTATCTTACCTTTTATAAAGACTATGATTAAATTTTTTAAATTCTTTAATATGTTTTTTTAAATATATTTTTTAAAATAAACATGTAAAATTTATTTGCAGTACTTTTTTTTAAAAACAAATATTTTTTTAGTACGCGTACCGTAAGCTCACGGTAAGCGTACGGTTTACGCAACGTCCGTAATCTATCTACGCTGCTTGCGTATAGTTACGCACTTTGCGTAGCCGCGCGTACTGCGCGTGGGACGCGTGCGCGCTTACGCTACACGCGCACGTTACGCGGAAGTGTCGGGTAGTGACTGTTATGCGCATGCGCGCAAGCGCGTGTCTTTTTTACGCGCATGCGCACTTTTGCCGTAAGCGCACCGTAAGCGTACCGTAAGCGTACGGTAGGTCATGTGATCATGAAACACAACTTTTGATTGGTTGAAACTACTTTCAGTTCTAGAACTCTCCTACACCACACCCATTCCCCTCATTTCTGCTTGTGATCCCTTGGGAGAAGGAGCTGGTTTGTCTTTGGGATACGATGGCAGAACAGCAGAGCTCTTCTGAGAGTGAGGCTAGCACTAGCAGCACTGTCTTGAGGCAGAGATCGAGGAAACAAAAGCCCTCTTATGTATGGGATTATTTTACTTTTCCTGAAGGCCAGCAAAAGGTAAATGCACCCTTAGTGACTTGTAAGCTGTGTAAGCGTGTACTTTCTAGAGGTAATCCTAACAGGAAGTATTCCTTTGGGAATCACACCATGAAGAGACACCTCCAGGATGTACACAGAAGGACACATGGTCATCTTTTTGGAGGTAACTCTTCAGAAAGACGAGCCAGTACATCCACAGTAGCTCAGCCTGGACCATCATCTGCAGGGCTGACTCCTTCTTCTGCAGGTCAGGTGAGCCCTTCATCTGTGGGGGGAGAATCTCCTTTTGCTGGCCCTCTGGAAATGAACCCTCGATTTCGGAAGGTTGATATTCATTGCACATTTTGTAAAGATCTAATTTGCCATAGGGAGACCAGTGTTTCCCTAGTGAACAACAAAATAGATCAGCACATTTGTCGCTTTGAATAATTTTCCCATGCTTCCTTTCCTCTGTCCCTGCATGAACACAACGGTTCTTTTAAGAGCCAACCTTATCTTTCATCTTTTTTTTACATATGTTTTTAAAAACGTTTTTTTATTATTTTTTTTACCGTACGCGTACGGTGCGCGTACTTTTTTTTTTTTTTTTTAAAAAACACTAAAAATCATTTATCACATTACATTGTCCTTGAGAGACTACAATTATTATTATTGACTTACCATACTCACTGAAAAAATATTTATTCATTTGTTTGTTTAAAAAATAGTTTTAAAAATGTTTGTAGTTTTCGAAAATTTTCTATATCTATCTGGAAAAAAAGAAAAAAGTATTAATATTTTTAAAACATTTTATAATACAGTACACATATTTACATTTTTTTCCCAAAAATATTTTTGCCTTATTTTTGCTGTTTTCAGAATATATTGCATTTCACTATAAATTGTGAAAGCAATTGCATTCATCATTTTACAGCGGGCAAAAAAAAATACCAATCACAAAGATTGTATTAAAAATGCCCTGATTCTTTTTTTACTTAAACTTAACATTATAGAAATGCATAATATTGTAAAAAAATATCATCTAATACCAATAGTTATTTCTTTAAAATACCGTCTGATATGTTTGTTTCAGAAGTATAATCACAATATTATATCTCAAATAACTCCAAAATACATCTGATTTCATTTCCTTTAGACCAAATAGTAATTTTAAATTTTTTTTGGGAATAAATTTCCAACGGTAATCCAATAAAATTCTAAAGTTTAATTTGTCCAGATCTCACCGATTCTCTGTAACATTTTGGTTCACGAAAATTTTTTGAATAATTTATTAAGTCCACAATAGAATTGGTTACTTTTCCACATGGCCAAATAGTAATTTTTTAAAACATTTTTGAAAAAATTTCCAATGGCAGTCCAATAACATTCCAAAATTTAAAATGTGCAGAAGTTACCGATAATCTCTAAATTATTGGTTTTTCAAAGTTTCATTAAAAATTAAAAAAGTCCACATTACAATTGGTTATCTTTCCATTAGGCCAAATGATAATTTAAAAAATCTTTTTTTTACAAAATTGCAATGGTAATCCAGTAAAATGGTAAAATTGTTTTGTCCAGATCTTGCCAAGTCTCTCTAAAATTTAGGTTTCAGGAAGATTAGATAGGAATTTGCTAAATCAAAAGGCAAACGTTGTTTGAAAATCAATTGGGAATCATTACACAGTGTCCAGCCTTTTTCACATTTAAGATAAACTGTGTAATGTCCAGAAGTAACAGTAGGTCCATCATGGAAAATTATTGCAACAGTTACAAAAGTTTTTCCTGAAATTGATAATTGCTGTCCTGTAAACTTCTTTATTAAAGTATCCAATTTTGAACCATCAGCTCTACATCGTTGCATCATTAAAATTACATACTGTCCGTATTCCTTTAAAATTAATGTTGAAAACATGTCAGAATTACACTCACCACATTTCATGCTATGATTAGCATCTTTAACTAATTTTGCAAAAGTGACTGTTTTACTCTCTGGCAATGTCAAATAAATAAACCTTTCATTATCAACAATAGAGCCACATATATTATAACAATTATCACAACTATGTTCCCATTTATAAGAGAGACCAAAAAAAATGTCAATGGGAACTCCTTCTTCTTCCACTACCTGAAGAAAATACATCAAAAATTCATGTGCATCTTGCTGTTCATTTTGAGAAAACTGTGTTCGTCCTGAACATACATCTAAAAGTTTTCTAATGTCAGTAGCACTTTCTATTTGAGTTTTATCTTTACTCAGCTTTTGAAAAAGGAGACTCAGCTCTGAACAGAATCTTTTTCCCTGATTTACTATTATCTGCTCTTGCAAACTTTCCAGATAAAATGCAACATTCAGCACTACATTTGCGTAGCAGTTGACACCAGAGCTATTTTCAAAATGACATCCTACAACCTGTTCTTCATTTTCCTTTTTCTTTTTGCTTGCAATTACATCACTCCTCTTTTTTTTCCTCTTCTCTACATCTTCACTACAGATATTCTCATTTTTTCTTTTACGAGAAACTACACGTTTCTCCAACACAGGATACTGACCTAAATGAGGAGCATAGCTTCTTCTTAATCTATTATACTCCTTTACACAGTTTGTATCAGCACTAACTTTTGACTCATCAAAGTCTATCATGAATAAACCTGATAATGTTTTGACTCGTGACAAAGCAACATATGCCATACCTTCTTTGAACACAGTTGAACCAATGTTCACAAATGCACAATCTACAGTCCATCCTTGAGACTTGTGAATAGTTACAGCATATGCTAGAGAAAACGGAAACTGCTTCCTACGTACATATAAGTCTTTCACAAGCATAAAACGAACTGTACAACGACAAATATCTTTAACTTCATCTATCTGATCAAATTTTATTTTTAAACATTCAACTCCTTCTTTTTTCTGGTAATTAATAAAACCCACAACTCTTCCCATCGCTCCATTAACTAAACCTTTCTCAACATCCAAATTTCTCCTTAAAAACACTCTACAGTTCATGCAAACATATAGATTTTTTTCTAATCCAGCTGTTTTGGAGATGTTCTTCTCTAGTGAGTCCAATTTATTTTTCAGTTTGCCTGTTACTGTGACAGTAATTCTTCCATCCTCAATTTTGTCCACTGCTTCCAATTTCCTGATCTCTTCCTTTTCCAATTTCAAAAGCTCCTCATTGAATATTGAGCATTCACGTAGAGTTGGCATTAAGCAGATGACACTTTTGTTTTCTGCAATGTTCTTGTATATCTTCTCTGCAACTATTTCTTCCTTTGGAAATAAATTATGTAGCAGCCGACTCTGTAATGCTTTTTTGCCAACTTCTGTCAGTAGTCCAATCCTGATATCTTTCAGAATACTTCCATATTCTTCATCGTTTGCTTGCCTCATATTAGTAGTAAGTTCCTTGTACTCAAAGAAGGACCAAATATTTGTATTTCCGATGCTTCCCAATGACTTCTTCGTGTCTTCATGTGTCACAGTATTAAACACTGGTTGTCCTTTAACTGGAGTAAGTTGCAAAAGATCTCCAAAAACTATGACGTGTTTTCCACCAAATAACATGTCATAGTCTGTCTTCAAAATTTGCTGCATTCTTAAATGCACAAAGGCAAGCATTAGGTTTGATACCATGCTCACCTCATCAATAATGAGAACTTGCATCTTCTTCAATACTCTTGAAACTTCCAAGGATGCTTCTCCAGTTAGCTTGTTGAATTGTATTTTGTTCTCATGCTCCACTGGTAACATTAGCAAACGATGTAAGGTGATTCCTTTTATGTTATATGCTGCTAACCCAGTTGGAGCAGTAACCACACAAGACAAAGTAGAATCCGTTTTTTGCTGTAGGTAGCTTCTGATGACTTTTATTAGGAAACTTTTTCCAGTTCCAGCTTGTCCGCTTACATACATCCTGATTGGATGAAATGATGTGCATGAGCACTCTTTTTTTACATGTAGAAATCCGTGATCAATTTTGTTTTTGATCTCTTCATAAATTTGTTGCTGCTCTTGATTCAGTTGTCTTTCCAAATTTTCTAAGTCTATAAATTCTTCTTGAGCTTGATTCATAGCCGTTTCCACTTCATTCATGGCTATTGATGCTTCATTTTCAATGATTGGTTGTCCTAGGGGATCTTGACTGTGTGTTCCTGAACTTTGGCTGTCCTGAGAACTGTCTCTAGCTATTTCTGCTGCAATTGTAGTTTCCTGTTCAATTTCTTCATTTAACATTTGCAGATAAGTTGTGAATGTATTGCATTGTATGCTGTCTTTGCAAGCATTAAATGAATCTTCATAGCTTTGAAATTCTCCCAGTAGTTCTTCCTCTGTACGCCATGGTTTAAGCAACTGTAAAAGAGCCAAGTAGTAAAATTCTTTCTTGTCAGTAGTGTCGCAACTCAGCTTCCGGTGATTTATCAAACTTCCTTTTGTTTGCTTCACCAAACATCCTTCTTCACCAACGACTTTATATTTTCCATTATTGATGTCTTCTGTGGCTTTCCTTGAATAAATGTAGTTCTGCAGCACTTCATAGAGACACATATTCTCCAGATGTTGACTTCTCTTGGGATAATATGTGTCCAACATGTTTGTTTTCAATATATCTGTACTTTCTGGGTCATTCTCGACCAAATATTCAATTTCTCCTACAGATTTCAGTACCCGATTTCTCATTGCTGCAAGGCCTAAACTTGCCCAAATTATTCTTCTTGACTTCGAGTAGAGACTTGCAGAAGATAACCTATCTGAACATTCGTAGGATCCAATTTCTCGATGCGATAACATCTTCAAACTGAAACTGTACAGCTTCTTACTGACAGTCTTCTCGTGAGAAATCTCTTCCCACATTTCCTTCAATTCTGTTTTTTCTGATTTCGTAATGTAAGACGTTACATATCGTGCAACAGCAATGGAATTGTCAGCTACATACTGTATATCCATGTTAGCGTTCCACATGGATAAAATGACTGGGTTGTAGTCATTTATATTTTTTGATTCTTCTTTTCTTTTAAGGTTGTAGGTATTCTTAGGTGATTTTCTTGTGATAGTATGTCTCACAGCTGACATAAAACTGTTTACTCTTCCATTTGAAAGAACAGGTCTAGGAAATCCAAATCGACATTTAGTGTAGTATTTTTCTTTGCTCTTGTATTTCCGTCGACAGTATTTTCCACACCGATGACTTTGGAAACGTAAAACTTGCTCCTTTAACTTGTTCTCTTCTGTGCTTTTTGGTATAGCACATGTTGCATATTCTTGAATGTAAGATAACACTGCTTCATCAGCATCTGTTCCAAACTTTGGGGCATCCTTGATCCACAACAGCATATGAATATGAGGAGCACCTCTTGCCTGGTACTCTTTTCTCCAAAAGAAATCCACTACTTCTCCAAGGGGTGGATTTTTTTTATTGCAGATGAAGGACATCATAGCCTCAAATCTATGATTGAAATATCTGCAAACATTAACCGGATCCAATGAGCACAGTTCTCCTGCTGTCTTGTATTCGATGTTTTTAATGTTTGAATTGGCCTCTCGTAGAAAATCCAGTAAATCATCCCAAGCGTACTCGGCACAGCTTAGGGTAAGGAACCATGTTGGTGTTCCTAAATTCCGTAACATGCATTTTAGTTCACCATGGCGTCGGTACCAATATTCATTTGTCCCACGCTGACAAGCCATCAGATTGATCAGTTGTGTTTCCAAAGGATCATCTCGGTGCTGCACTTTCTCCATAAAATCCTTAGCAGACACATTTTGTAAATGTACTCCACTTTTTAAAATGTGATTTACTGCATAAGACAGTGCAGACAAGTCGCTTTCAAATAAAAGATGGAACAAATAAGGAATACTTTGTCGAAATCTGGGATCTTCAGCATATAGTCTTGTAGTCCGATACTCTGAAGCTGGAATCTGTTCTGGACGTTCATCGTATCGTCCTCCTTTTCCTTTAGGAAACAGCTGGGGAAAACATCGAGCTTCCAAGCTCTCCTCCCATACACTCACAGGAGTTCCTTTTGCTTTCTTCATCTGAAAGAGATCAATATTGTCTCCCATAACTTCTTTCGAATGAAGAGGATGTATGCTAAAATGTTCATAAATTTCTTCTTCCTTTGACTTGTCCACTTTTTCAATTTGTCCAGTTGGTGTTTCTGTGTCTTCTTGAAAATCTTCTTCTTCTTCTATATAAATTGATTCATACCATTTGTTATTTTTTTTCAAATACAAATTTGCTCTTTGTACTTTCCGCACATCTACCAGCTCCTGCCAAATCTTCTTATTCTTTGTAGGTACACCATTAACCAGAATAATTAATGGTTCAGTTTCCAAAGTATCCGCATCAATAGTTTCCATATTTTTTTTCAAATCCAAGGGCAAATACACCACTCTACCTTTTAAACCTCTCAGTAAATCTGAAGGAGGTAATTTACCAGTTTTGGGCTCCATACGTACTATGGTCTGGAACGGATGAACACATTGAATGAGTATAGACTCATATGTATTTAATTCAGAAAGTTCAGCAGGAATAGCATCCAATTCTAAATTATTATGTACAGCTCTGGTCGGCATTCTATTTTCCTCTAACTTGTTGTAACAGTATTTACAAATACGCTGATCTTCACCCAATTCAAAACAATTTTCTAGAAATATATATGTGGCAAAATCCTTCCACTTATAATTATCTTCATTTTCACTCTTTCTGTAGAGATCAACATTCCTAGTTTGTTTTCTATAATGAGTTCTGCGGCAACAAATACAAGTAACATTTGGTCTTTCATTAGAGACTATTGCAAATTTTGTTATGTGATCATTAAATGTCTTACTTACAGAAGGTTCTACATTCTCTTCCACTTCTTCCTCATTTACTGTGTCCTTCTCTGCACTGTTTTGTTCAGGACCAAAGTAACAAAACTGAATTTCATCAACAACCTTCTCTACATCTGATACCGTTCCTCGGAACAGAGCCCTATTCAATTCATTTAACTTTATTGCTGGACTTTTGGCAAAATACAACCGTCTCACAAACTTTCTCATTTCAGTATGATGAACAGCCAGCATCCTAAAATGATGGAAAACACTATTGCACACTTTTCTAGATAGACAAGCCAGAGAATGACCCTGCAAACCAGTATTCTCTCTCACTCTGCATGGATCCAGACTTTGAAGCACCTTAATCTTCTGTTTTACACTTTTTTTACTATATTCTCTAAGAAACTCTCGAAATTTGTCAATAGAATCCTGACGCACAGTGCAAATACTACTACAATTCCAAGTGTACACTGGGGCTTTAGGACGTCTCCCCATTGCCTCATCTGCCATCACTTGTACCTCATCTCTTGGAACCATTATCTCCTTCTCCATTATGCAACCATTTTTCACTTCGTAAGCACGACCTCTGGTGTCAACTGCATGCAGCAAACTATTACTTTGAAAATAGCTCTCTTCATTAAAAAAAGGTTCACTACTTGAACTATGCATCCACTTTCCTAAAAACACTTTACAAAAGTTTGTTCTGTTCACTACTCTTTTGCTTTTGCTTTGTGATTTCAGTACATTAACCATTTTATCTAATGTACGCATCCTATTCAAAATTAATATGAATAGTTTCCTTTTTAATTCTAATGCCTTTGCTGCAATGGCTTCAATTTCTTTTTTTCTCTTGTAATATTTTGCCTTTTGCTTATATTTCTTCACATCCTTTATCAAATTGGACATAACTCTTCTCTGAAACATTTTTCTACGTATCTCTTTAAACGCTGTTTTTCTGTTTATGTAAATCTTTTCAGTTGCAGAAGGTATATTTGCATTAACTAAATTCTCAATTTTTTCCTGTTCTCTTCCTTTTGTAACATTCTTTCCAGTACAGACATTTTGTACATTTTTCTTTGTTTTGAATATATTTTTAAGAAATTGTTTTTTCTGCTTACCAGAAGATTTTTTCTTTTTCCCAACATGAGCATCTTCTACTAACTTTGGTCCTCCAGTTGTCTTCAAATATAGTTTTTTTTTTAGCGTTTTTTGAACTCTGGATTTTGTAGGCATCTTAAATTTTGTTCACTGCTCTTCAGCAATACCTGAAAAAAACTAAAAAAAAAATCCTTTATTGTATTTAAATATATTACTACATTTCTTTTCACAATAGTCACAAAACGAAATTTCTTTGCCAATTTGAATGCACACAAACTGCTCTTTTTTTTGGGCAAGTGAAAATCACTTTTACAAACTGTCACATTATGAAACCACTTTTCAGATTTTTTAAAAAGCCCATGTCCAGAGTGCTACACTCCAGCAAGGGCAACCAGCCTTAGTGATGCTGAATGTATTTGCATTACAGACTGAAACCTGAAAACCCCACTCGCTTGTAAATACTGTGCATGACTATACATGGCAAGCACATGGGTGTGTGCTAAGACTCTGCTTCTTCCCCAAAAAATTCGCTCCCCCTTTCCATCTAATGCAACTGTGAAATCACCAGAGCAAGACGCAATAAATCTCTGCCTATAATTCCTCTCTGCACACAGAGTCATGTTTTCACATTAGTCCCAAAACGAAATTTCTTTGCCAATTTGAAAGCACACTTACTGCTCTTTTTTTTTCGGGGCAAGTGAAAAT
Source organism: Triturus cristatus (assembly GCF_964204655.1). Classification (NCBI taxonomy): domain Eukaryota; kingdom Metazoa; phylum Chordata; class Amphibia; order Caudata; family Salamandridae; genus Triturus; species Triturus cristatus. Next base: position 1,580,649,571 of record NC_140590.1, read on the forward strand.
CACTTTTTACAAGTGAAAATCACTTTTACAGACTGACACATTATGAAACCACTTTTTTTGATTTATTTAAATGCACATGTCCAAACTGTTTTTTCAGACCACCACCATGTGTATTCTCGGTGACTGCCTACACTCCAGCAAGGGCAACCAGCCTTAGTGATGCTGAATGTATTTGCATTACAGACTGAAACCTGAAAACCCCACTCGCTTGTAAATACTGTGCATGACTATACATGGCAAGCACATGGGTGTGTGCTAAGACTCTGCTTCTTCCCCCAAAAATTCGCTCCCCCTTTCCATCTAATGTAACTGTGAAATCACCAGAGCAATACGCAATAAATCTCTGCCTATAATTCCTCTCTGCACACAGAGTCATGTTTTCACATTAGTCCCAAAACGAAATTTCTTTGCCAATTTGAAAGCACACTTACTGCTCTTTTTTTTTTCGGGGCAAGTGGAAATCACTTTTTACAAGTGAAAATCACTTTTACAGACTGACACATTATGAAACCACTTTTTTTGATTTATTTAAATGCACATGTCCAAACTGTTTTTTCAGACCACCACCATGTGTATTCTCGGTGACTGCCTACACTCCAGCAAGGGCAACCAGCCTTAGTGATGCTGAATGTATTTGCATTACAGACTGAAACCTGAAAACCCCACTCGCTTGTTAATACTGTGCATGACTATACATGGCAAGCACATGGGTGTGTGCTAAGACTCTGCTTCTTCCTCCAAAAATTCGCTCCCCCTTTCCATCTAATGCAACTGTGAAATCACCAGAGCAATACGCAATAAATCTCTGCCTATAATTCCTCTCTGCACACAGAGTCATGTTTTCACATTAGTCACAAAACGAAATTTCTTTGCCAATTTGAATGCACACAAACTGCTCTTTTTTTTGGGCAAGTGAAAATCACTTTTACAAACTGTCACATTATGAAACCACTTTTCAGATTTTTTTAAATGCACATGTCCAAACTGTTTTTTCAGACCACCACCATGTGTATTCTCGGTGACTGCCTACACTCCAGCAAGGGCAACCAGCCTTAGTGATGCTGAATGTATTTGCATTACAGACTGAAACCTGAAAACCCCACTCGCTTGTTAATACTGTGCATGACTATACATGGCAAGCACATGGGTGTGTGCTAAGACTCTGCTTCTTCCTCCAAAAATTCGCTCCCCCTTTCCATCTAATGCAACTGTGAAATCACCAGAGCAATACGCAATCAATCTCTGCCTATAATTCCTCTCTGCACACAGAGTCATGTTTTCACATTAGTCACAAAACGAAATTTCTTTGCCAATTTGAATGCACACAAACTGCTCTTTTTTTTGGGCAAGTGAAAATCACTTTTACAAACTGTCACATTATGAAACCACTTTTCAGATTTTTTTAAATGCACATGTCCAAACTGTTTTTTCAGACCACCACCATGTGTATTCTCGGTGACTGCCTACACTCCAGCAAGGGCAACCAGCCTTAGTGATGCTGAATGTATTTGCATTACAGACTGAAACCTGAAAACCCCACTCGCTTGTAAATACTGTGCATGACTATACATGGCAAGCACATGGGTGTGTGCTAAGACTCTGCTTCTTCCCCAAAAAATTCGCTCCCCCTTTCCATCTAATGCAACTGTGAAATCACCAGAGCAAGACGCAATAAATCTCTGCCTATAATTCCTCTCTGCACACAGAGTCATGTTTTCACATTAGTCCCAAAACGAAATTTCTTTGCCAATTTGAAAGCACACTTACTGCTCTTTTTTTTTTCGGCGCAAGTGAAAATCACTTTTACAGACTGACACATTATGAAACCACTTTTTTTGATTTATTTAAATGCACATGTCCAAACTGTTTTTTCAGACCACCACCATGTGTATTCTCGGTGACTGCCTACACTCCAGCAAGGGCAACCAGCCTTAGTGATGCTGAATGTATTTGCATTACAGACTGAAACCTGAAAACCCCACTCGCTTGTAAATACTGTGCATGACTATACATGGCAAGCACATGGGTGTGTGCTAAGACTCTGCTTCTTCCCCCAAAAATTCGCTCCCCCTTTCCATCTAATGCAACTGTGAAATCACCAGAGCAATACGCAATAAATCTCTGCCTATAATTCCTCTCTGCACACAGAGTCATGATTTCACATTAGTCCCAAAACGAAATTTCTTTGCCAATTTGAAAGCACACTTACTGCTCTTTTTTTTGGGCAAGTGAAAATCACTTTTACAGACTGACACATTATGAAACCACCATGTGTAACTACAACAAAAACAATTTCCATTTCTATTATTCATTTCTTAAGTTACCACATACATCCCCTCTCAAACTGTAAACTCACCTTTAAAATTAGTTAGTTGTGAAAGAAATGTGACACTCAAACAGCAGATTATCAGAGCCAGGATCTCTGTTGTGTTCACCTCTCTCCTCTCAGCAGAACCAGATAATGGCAAACTTTCCCTCTATTTTTCCACACATATACTTGTAAGTTTCAAATCTCAGTGCTTCCCCCTTTTTTTCAAATGTAATCACACATTTCTATTGGTTGAAAACCAACCCTTTTCCAAAAGTACCCTTCCCCCAACTTGACTTCTGCCTAGTACCCTTCCCCCAACTTGACTTCTGCCTGCTACCATAGCAACAGCTCATGGAACACTGCTGTGTTGAGTTAGGTCAGAAGTTCGCCAAACAATGTTTCAATTCCACAGAGCAAGAGTGCTTGACTTTTCAAACCTAACAGCAAATCCATAGTACTGTTCTTTGGTTACACATTTTTTTTTACCAATACAAACCCATGCTTCTATTAATTTACACATACAGCCTAGTTTTTATTCTAGAATGGTATGAAACAGCCAATCAGTTCTTTTTGTTTTGAAAAAAATATGTATGCCTCCATTTCCAAACTGTCTTTCTTTTCATATTGCCATTCTACTGAAAGACACCTCCTGAGTGCATCCAGTTCTCCTTTGAAGATGTTCACAGTGTGGATTGTAGGGCACAGCTATGTCTTCTGGAGTGAAAAGTTTGCAGAGAAAACAGGTATGGTGAGAGACCTTGCTTTGCCAAATGTAGACATTAAATGGATTGGTCAGAGAGGGTTAAAGTGGCACCAATTGATGCCATTGGTGAAATCCTTCATTCAAATCCAACACCCTGACCTCATAATAGTGCACTGTGGTGGCAATGACCTAGGCACTTTGACTGGGGTAGGTCTGGAAATGCTTATGAAGGACACCTTTGCACAACTGTTTACACTTTTCCCTAAAACTGCCTTTGTGTTTTCCAACATATGCCAAAGGCAAAAATGGAACTGGTCCAATCATTTCTGTCCACAGATTGACAAAGCAAGAAAGCACGTCAACAAATCTGTTTCTGCTTTCCTCCGTGACTATGGTATGGGTGCCATTTACCACAACAACTTGCGTTATGACATGCAAGACATTTATAGAGGAGATGGTGTGCACTTCAATGATGAAGGGAACAGAGTCTTCCTCTTGAACCTTAGACTCTGCATCGGTACTTACTTGTAGGTACCACTAAAAAATCACTTCATAAACACAACGGCTCTTTTTAGAGCCCCCTAATATCTAAACTCTTAAATCTGCTTTTCATTTATTTATTATTATTTTTTTTACCGTACGCTTACCGTAAGCTTACCGTACGCGTACCCCGTGATTTTTTTTAAAATCAATAAATGTTTTTTTTGTACTTTTCTGTCCTTCTTTGACCCCTTTACAAATGTTAGGGGGTCTGTAACTCTCCTCATTGCCCCCTTTCCTTGTTTTCACTCTTTTTTTTCAGAGTGAAATACACAAAATGGCGGCCGCCGCTTCCTGGTTTCGACCGATTCGAATGTTTACTAAGATCTAAGAGCCAATCAGAATCGCGCTCGCGCACGCCACCGTACGCTTACCGTAAGCGTACGGTAAGCGTACCGTAAGCGGGCTCAGATATATATATTGATTTAAAGGCTATTTTCTCAGAATCTACTGAACAGATTTACACCAAACCTACAAAAGGCACTTCCTTGACCTAGGGACTACCTCTCTGCCAAATTTTGAGTAATTCTGTTCAGCCGTTCGGGCTGTAGCTCGTTCTAAAGGTCCTATGGAAAAATGCATGGGAAAAACGCGTTTTGGGACCCCCTTTTATCTCAGCCCCCGCTTGACGGATCCCCCCGAGACTTTCAGGGTAGGAGCGGAGCGTAGCGCCCTACCTATTTTGAGAAATTCGCGAGGATTCATCGACCGGCGCCAAAGTTATTCAAAATAGAATGTTGAGGTTTTCCTATGGAAACGTGGTCCTAACTATAACTACCTACTGGCGACCGCCAGTAGGTAATATATAAAATCTAATATATACATACACATATATATATATATATATATATATATATATATATATATATATAGAGAGAGAGAGAGAGAGAGATGTTTGGAGGTGCACAAGTTACAGTAATTTGATGTGCATAAATTATAAATTTAAGGTATAACTATAACTTTGGACTTTAGAGTTTATAATATTTGTGTAATTTAAGTTTGGTTTGTATAGAAAAAAGAAATACGTTTTCCAAACTATAGCTGCATTTTAACCTTTGTTTTTTTCATTGAATTTCAATGATTTTTATTTTTTCATAAAAAATTGTTTCAAATTGTAGAGAGTTCTCTCTTCGAGTGGGGTGTTTTTAAGTGGAGTGTTATAGAGTACAGTGCTTTACAGTGCCATACAGTGGAGTGCCGTGCAGTGGAATGTGGTAGAGTGGAGTGGCGTACAGTCGAGCGGTGTAAAGTGGAATAGCATAGAGTGAAGAGGCATGGATCAAAGTGGTTTACAGTGGTATAGCATAGAGTGGAGTGGCGTAGAGTGGAGTGCCCTATGTATGTAGGGAATTTATAGAGCGCTGGAATCACCCCCGAAGGGGTATCTCCGCGCTAACATAGAAACAGGTCAGTAAGGCACAGATTCCCATAGCTCAAGCCTTGAATAATTCCGTCTTCAGACATTTTCTGAAGTGGAAAAGACTGGGACATTTACGTAAACCCTCTGGTAGAGATTTCCAGTATCTTGGTGCCAGATAGGCAACAGTTTTGCCTCCGGATCGGATCGTTTTTTCTGAAAACGAGGGACAACCAACAACCTTTTGCCTTCTGATCTGAAATGCTGGTTCAGGCAGGACAGTTTGAACTTGTCCGCCATATAACTCAAGCTAGTGTCATAAAGAGCTCTGTGAACAAAGCAACAGAGCTTAAACTTTATTCTCTGGCGGATTGGAAGCCAATGGAGAGTTTTCAATAATGGCCCGGGGGAGGTACGGGGTGGTTTGTTAAGAGCTAGGCGTGCAGCCACATTCTGGACGAACTGTTGTCTGCTAATTAAACCCCTAACGTAAACATTCATCCTAATTTTTAATCTGTGCGCCCTAATAGTTTCCTAACATCAAACTCCTTTAAACCGTAAGCTACCTCTTCTCAACTTAAACAATCCTCCAAAACTACTACATTATTGCCTAGTATTGAGTTTGTCACTTTATCGTACCCCCCATAAATACCTGATGTGAAATTCGCAGCGCTTCAAACGCCTCTTACACGCTCCAAGGGTCAACTGACTGCCCTCCTGTTCAAAGCTACATGGACACAGTCTCCAGAGGCCCCTCTGAAACTTCCCAGCTAATCCACTGCAACTGGACTGCCTGAGCCCTGCTGGCCTCTGCTGGAGTGGGTTCCTGATCCCCGAGAGGAGCCTCCCAAGTCCTGAACTCTTGGTGTGGCATCAGTTGACCTCCTCCTTGAAGAAAGGAATAAATTCCTGAGGTTGTGGGCCCTTCACGACCATGAACAGGCCAGTTCACACCAAGATCTTGCCTTCCACAGTGTGCACCAATGTGAAGCTCCTGTCAACCTGACTCTTCACACTACAGCGACTGCTAGCAATGACCGGCAATGCGAGGTCCGCACTTTGTGCTACGGCATCGACAGCTATGGTAACCAGCCAACATAGATCACCAACAATGCCCATCCGCTGCACCCAAAATGATCTTCATGCTACAGTGACCACTGTCCACAATGCCAGGTCTGCTCTTCAAGCTACCACCCCGTACCTCCCCCGGGCCATTATTGAAAACTCTCCATTGGCTTCCAATCCGCCAGAGAATAAAGTTTAAGCTCTGTTGCTTTGTTCACAGAGCTCTTTATGACACTAGCTTGAGTTATATGGCGGACAAGTTCAAACTGTCCTGCCTGAACCAGCATTTCAGATCAGAAGGCAAAAGGTTGTTGGTTGTCCCTCGTTTTAAGAAAAAACGATCCGATCCGGAGGCAAAACTGTTGCCTATCTGGCACCAAGATACTGGAATTCTCTACCAGAGGGTTTACGTAAATGTCCCAGTCTTTTCCACTTCAGAAAATGTCTGAAGACGGAATTATTCAACGCTTGAGCTATGGGAATCTGTGCCTTACTGACCTGTTTCTATGTTAGCGCGGAGATACCCCTTCGGGGGTGATTCCAGCGCTCTATAAATTCCCTAAATACATAGGGCACTCCACTCTACGCCACTCCACTCTATGCTATACCACTGTAAACCACTTTGATCCATGCCTCTTCACTCTATGCTATTCCACTTTACACCGCTCGACTGTACGCCACTCCACTCTACCACATTCCACTGCACGGCACTCCACTGTATGGCACTGTAAAGCACTGTACTCTATAACACTCCACTTAAAAACACCCCACTCGAAGAGAGAACTCTCTACAATTTGAAACAATTTTTTATGAAAAAATAAAAATCATTGAAATTCAATGAAAAAAACAAAGGTTAAAATGCAGCTATAGTTTGGAAAACGTATTTCTTTTTTCTATACAAACCAAACTTAAATTACACAAATATTATAAACTCTAAAGTCCAAAGTTATAGTTATACCTTAAATTTATAATTTATGCACATCAAATTACTGTAACTTGTGCACCTCCAAACATCTCTCTCTCTCTCTCTATATATATATATATATATATATATATATATATATATATATATATATATATATATATATATATATATATATATATATGTGTGTATGTATATATTAGATTTTATATATATAATATATATATATACATTTATATATATATATTCACTGAAAAACCAAAGGTTACAAGGACGTTATACTCAGGAAATAGAATTAAAAACACCTTAATTCAATGCAAAAAACAAAATGATTATAAAATAGGAATCCATGCATCCAACAGGGTCAAACAAAGACGAAGAATTGACAGTGCATCTGGGATAAAGTTGAACTGAGGTTTTAGAGTACTTCTGGTTTTTGAGATAATGAAATTTCTGTAAATATTTTTTCCCATGCAAGTCCACAAGAATAAATTGGCTGATTTTAAATATATAAGGTCATGTTTGATCTTACAGTTTTTTTTATATTGAGGTGACATGGAAAGACTGGGGAGAAGAAATGAGTGCAAAAGAGCCAATATACATCCAAGTCAACTCAGGAAAGCTGAGTGCCGAGGTTTTTAAAAGAGTATTCGGTCTAAAGTAAGATTGGCCCACTGGGACAGAATTGATTCAAGACCTCCGATATAAATGTAGGAGGATGTAAATAGCCCACTGGGGCACACTAATGGTGATAAGGTTAAGAATTGGTCATTTGTAATTTCGATATGCTATACAAGAGAATTGACTGTATGTAATTTATCTCTTACAGTAAGGTCAGATGCAGCCTGTTGTTTAATGATTGGAAATGGCGTGTACAGAACATTACATTTCTGTGCAATATATGTATATTTGGCAAGAGAAGTACAACACAATGAAATGTTAGCAGCCAGTAACATGCAGAATAATGTTATAAGATGGCTGTCATCGAAATCTCCCAAAAATTTAAATCCAAGTAGTCCTACTTCGATGGTGGTGGGGAAATCACATGTTTCTATGAAATGCGACAGGCAATGCAACTGACCTGTGAATAAGAAGCAGAGGCTTTGAAATGCATCAGGCGTTAAAATTGCTGCTTTGTAATAACTAAACACGCAGAAAGAGTTATGGTAAGGCTCATATTTTACACACACAAAGACATAGAAATTCAGTTACCTGAGCTATATGACCTCACATATTACATCACTCATGACATGGTGAGTGACATCTCAAATGACTTCACTGATGACATCTCAAATGACATCACTGAAGACATCATCCGCAGAACCATACACACCCTCACTCACAAACCCACAAAATCACTCATACACCCATAAAACCACTCACATACCCACTCACACAACCAAACAACAACTTACACACCCACTCACAGATATATACAACCGCTTACACACCAAGTCACACATCCAAACAACCACTCACACATCCACCTACATACCCATACAACCACTCACACACTCACACAACCACTCACACACCCTCTCACACATATACAAAACCACTCACACAGCTACTCACAGACCCATACAACCACTCACATACCCATACAACCACTCACATACCCATACATCCACTCACATAGCCACTCACACACCCACATAACCACTCACACACTCAAAAAACCATTCACAAACCCATTCACAGACCTATACAGCCACCCACATAGCCACTGACAGATCCATACAGACACTCACACACCCACTCACACCCCCAAACTGTCACTCAGACACCCACTCACACACCCATACAGCCACTCAGATGACATTTGTTACAAATAGTATAACTCATTAGCTGTACAGAAAGAATAGTAATTTAAGTTATTCATTAGCCTAGTATATATACATTTCAGTCTCAGAAACATTTATGAAACACATACTCACTGGATGATGTCAATAATGATGTCATCAGTGATATCATCAGGTATTTCACTGACCATGCCTTGAGTGATGTAATATGTGACGTCATAAGCAGTGCATTGTGGGGGCATGAGTTATAGTTAGCTATAGTTAACTGCTGAATTTCTATGGTTTTGTGCGTGTGAAATCTGAGCCTAACTATAATGCCCCTGTAACCTTGGTTTTTCTTCAGTGAATTTCCATGTTTTTTTAAAATTCATTTTCCTAACTATAATGTCCATGTAACCTTTGTTTTTTCAGTGAATTTCTATGGTTTTTAAAATTTTATTTCATAATTATTACGTACCTTTAACCTTTGTTTTTTGTGGGAATCTCAAAAGTTTTTTAATTTTATTTTGTAACTGTAACCCGTAACCTTTGAGAGAGGGTGTGTGAGTGGCTATATAGGTCTGTGGGTGGGTCTATCAGTGCCTGCATTGGTCTGTGATTAAGGGCTACTTGCCCAGATGGGTTACTTGTGTGTGTGAGTACTTGAGTACATTTCTGAGTGAGGGTATAATTTCCTCTGTGGGCGTCTCATTGGATTTGTAAGTAACTATGTCACTGTGTGACTGGCTTTCTTAGTAACTCTATGGGTCTGTAAATGTGTATGTAAGTGGCTGTATGGATTGCTTACTGGCTGCCTTAGTGTGTGCTGGGCTGTGTAACTGTGTGTGCAACTGGCTCTGTTACGGCTGTATACATAAGTGCTATGTGAGTGTAATTTGTAAGTGCCTCTGTCCCTGTCTGACTGGGTGTGTTAGCGACTCTATGATTTTGATTTTTTTCATAGGTATATGACTCACAGTATGGGTGATAGACTGGATGCATAACTGGGCACATGGATCTGTAAGTGCATGTGTAACTCACTGACACTTCAAAGTGCATGTCTTACCTTTTAAGCACAAAGCACCCTGCCCTACAGGCCAACTACAGCTTACCTTAGAGGTGACTCATGTGTAGAAAAAGGGGAGTTTAAGATTTGACAAGGGGTTTTAGATGCCAAGTCTGCCTGGCATAAAACTGCAGACACAGCTTTTTCAGCAGCAGGCTCGAGACATGGTTAAATGACTACTTGTCTGGATTGGAGTCTAGAAGTGTTAGTACTAAAATGCATATCTGAGTGACTTATCAGACCCTCTGTGGGTGTGTTACTGGATGTGTAAGAAACTATGTTGCTATATGACTGGCACTCTTAGTAACTCTATAGGTATGTAAATATGCATGTAAGTGGCTGTATGGATTGCTTACTGGCTATGTTAGTGAGGGTTGGGGTATGTATAAATTATCTACTATTAAATTATCTACTATAATCAATCACCCACATCTTCTTCCAAACACATTCTTTACCATTACCTTCATAAAATACCTCTACTTTCTCTGTAAACATTTTCCTACCTCCTTTTCTACTCACTATGCTTTTCCTTATCATCATCATCTTCTAACCGCCCTTATATTTTTCATTTTATCGTTGTATACAACCTACTCACTTTCTTTCACCTTATAAACACTCATAACTTACTATATACATATAATATTTTAAATAAACACCCTTATTGACTTCGACTTACTGCGAAATTTCTTCACTGTTCTCCAATGTTTTTTCTCAGTGTCACCTAGAATCGCTTTGTAGTGAAAATCTGAAGCCAGCACTACAAGAATGGTATACCACTCTCTATAGAAGACCCAATAATGGCAACCACCCCCACCCTTCTTCTCAGTGATACTGATGTTAGCAAATCGTAACCTTCCTTTCATATTTTATTTTTCTTATAGCACTTCTGAATGGCCAGTCTTTGTTAACTCTTTATTAGACTCCTGTCAAGAAGCCCAATTTGGTAGTGCTTTTGGTTAGATTTGCAGATCCGCTGCAGTGCTCAGCGTGGTACCAGTGAAAATTCACAAATCCACACTGAAGCCCGTACATGCATTTATTATTGTATTGTTTATGGTTTCCATGTACATTTGACTTTCAAAGAAACTAGTGATTATGAAGGCAAACAGTTCTCAATAAGCAGCCTGTCTACGACACTCTCCTTTTAAGTTTTACGGTATAGTCTTTTTATTTCCCAACCTCCACACCCTTTCAGCTCAGTTTCCATAGTAATCATGTGTAGAATGCTCACTGCTAGCAGCAGGTCAAAAGTTCACAACCCTTTCTGTAAGCACCATACTACCTTCAAATTGAACTGCAGCAGGTATGGTAGACTGTTTGAAATAATAAGCGTATCTCACACAGCATAACTGTTTTTATATTTTTCCGAAGCCAATCACAGAAATAATATTTTTTTCTTAAACTCTCTACCTACTTTTAGCTACCTGCATATTAACAGCATCCAAATCAAATATGTTCATTTTAATTTAGGTGCTGTCTTCTATTTTAACTCCCTTTCATTTCAAGACATTACTTGGCTTGGACAGAGAGAATTAAAAGGGCATCAATTGCCACCTTTGGTTGAAATCATTGTGGATTGCCAACATCCAAACCTCATGATTGTGCACTGTGGTGAAAATGACCTAGGCACAATCACTGGGAAAAACTGGAAATCCTAATCAAGGATACCTTTGGTCAATTAATGGCACTTTTCCCTCACCCTGCCTTGATGTTCTCCAACATTTGCATTCCTTAGAGACCACAGTATGGGCTCCATATATCACAATAATGTACGCTTTGATATGGATGGTATATATAGAAATGATTGAGTTCATTTGACAGAGAAAGGCAACAGTGTGTTCCTCAACATCTTGAAAGACTGTATCCTGTTTCATGTGTAGTTACCATCTACACACCATGAACACAAAGGCCCTTTTTAGAGCTACACTTTTTTCAAAACACTGGGTCTTTGCCTTTATAAAACTTTAAAAAATATATTTATATGCTGATTGCCACTTACTAGTTCACCCACTGTATTGGCTCAACTAGCCTACTGTACGAAGTGGCTGATAATTTGCAACGGGATCCTCACCCCCTACAAATTGTTTTTGTACAGCTGTATACTCTGCTATCTTTAAAACAATTAAAAGGTGCTTGATAAAAAATATTTTCTCGACTCTGCAGATCCTTTGCAGTTCCACAAACCAAAAGCACACATTCAATACAAACCAGCACATTCAGGATTCACTTGTATGGGGTTGTGAGTGATTGTATGACTGTATATCTGGGTTTGTAGGTGTGTGTGTGAGTTTGTCTCTGGGTCTGTGACTGGGTGTGTGAGTGTCTCTGGGGATCTGTGAAAGGGTGTGTGAGTGGCTGTGTGGATATGTGTGTGAGAGTGTCAGTGTGTGTCTGTGAATGGGTGTGTGAGTTTCTAAGTGGGTATGTGAGTGTTTTTGTGGGTCTGTGAGTGGGTATGTGAGTATCTGTGTTGATCTGTGAGTAGCTGTGAAAGGGCTGTGTGGGTATGTGACTGGATGTGTGAGTGTCTCTGTGGGTCTGTGAGTAGGTATGTGAGTGTCTCTCTTGGCCTGTGAGTGGGTGTGACAGTGTCTGTGAGTTGGTGTGACAGTGTATGTGTGGGCCTGTGAGTGGGTGTGAGAGAGTCTCTCTGTGTCTGTGAGTAGGTGTGAGAGAGTGTCTGTGTGGGTCTGTCAGTAGATGTGAGAGTGTCTGAGTGGGTCTGTGAGTGGGTGTATAAGTGTCTGGGTCTATGAATGGCTGTGTGAGTGGGTGTGTGGGTGTGTGACTGAATGTGCAAGTATTTCTGTGGGTCTTTGAATGGGTGGGTGAGTGTCTCTCTGGGCTTGTGAGTGGGTGTGAGAGTGTAAGTGGGTTTGTAACTGGGTGTTTGAGTTTCTATGTGGGTATGTGAGTGGGTGTGTGGATGTTTGTGGGTGTTGAACTGGGTGTGTGAGTGTCTCTGTGGGTCTTGAGTGGGTGTGTGAGTATCTCTCTGGGCCTGTGAGTGGGTGTGACAGTCTCTTAGTGGGTTTCTAAGTGGGTGTGTGAGTTTCTCTGTGGGTCTTTGATTGGCTGTATGAGTTTCTGTGTTGGTCTGTGAGAGGGTGTGTGACATGCTGTGTGGGTCTGTTGCTTTGTGGGTCTGTGACTGCATGTGTGAGTATCTGTGTGGGTCTGTGAGTGGGTGTGTGAGTGTCTGTGTGGGTCTGTGAGTGGTTGTGTGAGTGGCTCCCTAGGCCTATGAGGGTGTGTGTGAGTGTCTGTGTGGGTCTGTGAGTGGGTGTATGAGTGTCTATGTGGGTTCCAGTGGGCCTGTGACTCAGTGTTTGAGGGTCCCAGTGGGTCTGTGAGTGTCTCTGTGAGTGGGTGTGTGAGTATATGTATATTTTCTGTTTCCTATTGTAAAGGACCTCAGTTAATTTAATTTGGACACAACAGATTTTATTCGCCAAATCCAGAGTATTACTTGGGACAATGATCTACTGCTAATTACCCTGGATATAACAAGCTTTCATATGAGTATCATACACTCTCAAGGCTTGGTTGCACTGGAATTTTTTCTAAAAACAAGAGCTTTGAAATTCCAGGAACACAACAAGATGCTATTGCAAATAGTATCATTCTGTCTACATAATAACATCTTCCTTTTTGCAGGGGAATTGTATCTGCAGACACAGGGAACCGTGATGGGCTTGTGCTTCGCCCCAGCTACGCAAATTTATTTGTGGGCTGGTGGGAGAAGCATGTGGTCTGAGCGGAAGACAACAAAATTTGGGTAGAGAAGATAGCCTTGTGGACTAGGTACGTAGACGACCTGTTTATAGTATGGAGGGGCACCCGCACAGAGGCAGGAGACTATTTGTGGATCTTGAATGACAATGAATTTAATTTGAAATTCACGAGCAACATCAGCGAGAGGGAGGTTGCTTTTTTAGATCTTCTAGTCTTCGTTGCAGACAATAAATTGTGCACGAAGCTCTATCATAAACCCACAGCAGGGAACACAGTTTTACATTCTTGGATCCAGCATCCCCATAATTTAATTAACAGCATACCGTACGGGGAGTTGCAGATGACTACCAGGAAGCCGCAAAAGAGTCTCTGAAGAGATTTGCTAACCGGGGTTATGCGAGCAAGGTATTCCAGGTGGCGGTGGAAAAGGTCAGCAGCAAAAATAGACAGGAGCTACTAACATGTAGGCAAGACAGTAACAAAGAAACAGAGGGTGATCAATCAAAAGTGAGATTGATCATGACCTTCTTGGCAGAAGCACGGAAGATCAGAGACCTAATTCAGAAAAACTGGAATATCCTCCAAACGGATGGCGTTATTGGGAATTTTTTTCCAAATAGACCAGATATTACATTCAGAAAGAGCGCCTCCTTGAAGGATATCCTAGTGCAAAGCCATTTTCAGGATAAACCCCGCGTGAAGCCCATGATTACAGGGTTTTTCCCTTGCACAACTTGCTAGGCGTGTAAAAACTGCAAAAAAGTGAAAGATTATGCAGTGCCGGGGAGGAGGGAGAGGAAGCCTATTGATAAGCTGTTGAACTGTAACTCTAACTTCGTGGTGTACTGTTTAACCTGCCCTTGCAGGTTACAGTACATCGGAAGCAAAATACATCCGACGATAAAGCACGTTATTGAACATAAAAGGGAAATCACCAACAAGGATACAACGTATCCTGTGGCGAGCCACTTTTCAAGATTGCATGGCGCCAGGAGTGACAGATTAACGTACTTCTGCATTGATCAAATTCCAGCGGTAGAGAGAGGAGAAGACAGAGTCAAACTCCTCAGGCAACTGGAGGCCAAACTCATAGTTGATCTTCACAATAGGACACCATGGGGGTTAAACCAGGAAGAGGAACTGTGGTCCTTCATTGGATAATAAATAGAAAATAACAGTATGAGATTGGAATGTAGAGTGAACCACCCTGAGAGAATAGTTAGATGGTAAGAGTAGATTCAGGGGCCATAGATTGAATGCCAGAGGAGAGTTCATGACGGTGGGAGTAGGCTCATACAGAGCGTGATTGAGTTTTGCATCTTACGCATGTGTATATATAAAAAAATTAGATGAGGGTAGGGAAAGCCCACACAAAGATAAGTTAAATATTAATTAATTTTATAGTGATTGAAAGGGCTTACATTGATTCATTTATTTATTTGTATATGGCATTAATGAAATTCTTGTTTGACCAACTTTTGTCTCATTGAGATCATGTGTTGATGAACCTGCCTTGATTTTGATTTTGATTTTGATTAACTGGAATATGTATCCAATTTTGGAAAATATAAGAAAGTCAGGAACGGAGCCCCTATAGAGTTAAATTGCAGAATGTTAAAATAGCCAACCCCCCTTCTAAACAAATGATTGAATTTAAAAGTCCCTTTTTTATGGTTATGTTTTACTTCCTGTCGTTAACCAATGAGAACAGTGATGGTTAAATAGAGTGTTTATGCAGGGAATAACTGATATTGACGAAAGCTAGGAGGCTGAAACACGTTTGTCAGTTGATCGTGTTTGCGGAAAATGATGAAATATATTAACTTGAATCATGGCCAGAGTGTGCAGCATCTTTAAACTGTGATATATATATATATATATATATATATATATATATATATATATATATATATATATATATATATATATATATTCACTGAAAAAACCATAGGTTTCACACATGTTATAGTTAGCGGAAATTTTACTGATAAAAAACCAGTGAAATTGCCCCGTTATAGTTAGTGCTGGCAACTATAACTCACGCGACCGCAATCCTCTGCTGATGCTAATACTGTATTTAGACACTTATTTGCCCATGTCTTCTTCCATACATTTTTAGCTATACATATATTACAAATATTTTTTTTTCATAAAGACACATATGTCATCAGCAGAAGATTGCGGTCGCGTGAGTTATAGTTGCCAGCACTAACTATAACGGGGCAATTTCACTGGTTTTTTATCAGTAAAATTTCCGCTAACTATAACATGTGTGAAACCTATGGTTTTTTCAGTGAATTTGCAAGGTTTTTTAAATGCTAATTCCTAACTATAACGTGTGTGAAACCTATGGTTTTTTCAGTGAATTTGTACGGTTTTTTAAATGCTAAGTTACTTTACGCCATTCGAGGCGTGCGCGCCCACTTAACGCAGTTCGTTCCGTGCACGGTTTTTATCAACTTTAATAAGCCCTGTACATTTGGTGGCCTTCGGCCACCAAAAGCACAGGGGGTGGGGTCAATGTGGATAGTGTTTTTTTTATTTCGATTTTATAATTTCATGTTGCCAAAATTTAGTTTTTTTTACCTATTAATAAGCCCTGCACATTTGGTGGCCTACGGCCACCAAAAGCACAGGGGGTGGGGTAAGTGTGGATAGTGTTTTTTTTATTTTTATTTTTTTACCGTACGCTTACGGTAAGCGTACGGTAAGCGTACTCGGCGAAATTGCCGAAAAAAAAATAAAACCGTTTTTGCTCTTGGGGGAAGTTTGGGGACTCCCTCAACATGACTATGTGGGAGGGAGTTGTCAAAACAGCCCCGTAACATGTTTTTGGCCATCTTGTTTGATAAACAACACTCAGTGCGAGAGACAAAATGGCGGCCGCCGCTTCCTGGTTTCGGCCGATTCGAATGTTTACTAAAATCTAAGAGCCAATCAGAATCGCGCTCGCGCACGCCACCGTACGCTTACGGTAAGCATACGGTAAGCGTACCGTAAGCGGGCTCAGATATATATATTGATTTAAAGGCTATTTTCTCAGAATCTACTGAACAGATTTACACCAAACCTACAAAAGGCACTTCCTTGACCTAGGGACTACCTCTCTGCCAAATTTCTAGTAATTCTGTTCAGCCGTTCGGGCTGTAGCTCGTTCTAAAGGTCCTATGGAAAAATGCATGGGAAAAACGCGTTTTGGGACCCCCCTTTTATCTCAGCCCCCGCTTGACGAATCCCCCCGAGACTTTCAGGGTAGGAGCGGAGCGTAGCGCCCCACCTATTTTGAGAAATTCGCGAGGATTCATCGACCGGCGCCAAAGTTATTCAAAATAGAATGTTGAGGTTTTCCTATGGAAAAGGGGTCCTAACTATAACTACCTACTATATATATATATATATATATATATATATATATATATATATATATATATATATATATATATATATATATATATATGATACCAGCCTGACAGCGTCCAAACAAACAGACACCGACTCCGTGAGTAGTTTCAGCAAAGAAAAGGTTTTATTCCAACGTTTAAGGCACAGACGCGTTTCGACGGACACAGCCGCCTTTGTCCTTGCTCAAATCTTTTAGGGCTTTATGTTGTTTAAAAGAAAAATTGCTTTTATCTGAATTGTCCTTTTTGAATTTCTGTTTCCGTCGGAGCTGTGTCAGATCCTTAGTTACAGCTTCCGAGAATACTTCAATTGCGTCTGGCGCCATTTGGGGTAGAAATTGTGAGACCGGTTTATATGTGGTTAGTCCACCCCGTTGTTTTATTCCTGTGACTGCCAATTGTTGGGATTGCCTCAAAGACGTTAAAGCCCCATCTTCCGCTTCTGTTCTTAATTCCTCCAGAACCATGATGGCGTTAAGATCCCCACCTACGAGTTCATCTATTACTGGTGTGACACTAGCTTGCCGTTTGGGTTTCACAGCTTGTGGTTTGATTTTGAAGTACTTATGCAATTTTAATTTACGCGTGAATTTAAAAAGATCAATGCATGTCTGCGTCAATTCCATATTCTTTTGAGGACAAAATGTAAGGCCCAGTTCAAGTACTGACTCCTCAGTTTTAGTCAGTTTTTTGTCAGTTAGATTAATAATAGTGAGATTCATTTCCATCTTCACCGTCTCCTGTTGGTCGCTCTTCTGATGTATGCCGTCTTGCTTCGCGTTGCTGGCGGGGATGGATTGCCTCTTCCGACCCCCTTGTCCTCTCCTGGTCTTCCTCTTCCCATTTGGTCCGGGGGCTTGCCTCTGCCTCCCCTCTGCCACGATTGGCAGATTAGTTTGAATTCCTCCCGAAAAGGAGTACGCGTTAATCCAGATCTTGAAGTTTGTCTATTCTCATCCTCAGAGGATTCATTTTCTGTTACCTCCGATTCTGAGGTCAGAGGTACTTCCACCTCCACCTGTGTTGATCTCTTGGTGTCACTGAGAAGTTCTTTCCTTGGATTGTCGAACTTCCTGGTAAAGGTCAAGACTCTTCCTTGCGCGTAATCGTTCTCGTCACGATCAAATTTACTCTGTTTCCGTAATTTGATTTTCTCTTCGTAGCTTTTCAGGCGCTTCTTCATTTGTTCCCTATATTCATCGATCTTAGTTTGGTCCTCCTCCTTCTTTAATATCTCTTCCAAATTTTCAATGTCCTGCAGTGCCTTATTGCGGTCGCTCCATGCAAATTTAACCAAAATCTGCAGCATCCCTTTGCACGATTCCGCAGTGTGCTCTGCCCACTCATCTAGTAATAGGGGATCCGGGGACTCATAGGCCGGTACGGTGTATATCCTTAGGCCCCTGGGCACTCTATTGACTTCAATGTAGTTCTGTAGTGAGGTCCCTTCCCACCACTTCCAGATCTCTCGCTCGTACAGCCGTTCGAGCGCAATGCATTGTGTCGTAATATTCGGTTTACCCGTGTCCCCTTCCTCTCGTCTCTTGTCCCCTCTCTCCTCCTTTTTTTTAAACATCGTTGAGGCAGCCTCGCGGCGCTCCGATTCACAAAACATTTTCTGGTATAATATGCGTGTCAATACACAGCTTCTTCCGTGTTCCGCTCCCCCTCGCCTTGGTCAAGTTGGGAAATAAGTAAGAAACGCCAGCCAGCGTCTTACCCGGACTTCACCCACTGTTCACTGTTGTGGGCGCGTGCCTCTCCCGCGCCGTTGTCCGTCACTGTAATCCGCAACCAACTCGTCCGGTGCTCCTTGCTGCTAAATTACTGCTCCAACACACCGGTCAGGTACACTCTCAGGCGGGTGCTTCTTAGTGCGGGGGTGTACCCGCATTCTATTACCGCTGCAACTCCCCTTCTCACATCCAACTTTTCGGAGAAAGACAGCACACACGGGGGGCAGTTCCCAAAGTTTATTCACTGGAAACTAACACGATCACAAAACAGACGCGTTTCGGTAACAACCTTCATCCATGTTTACCGAGGCGCCAACTCGCCATGATTTTTAAACGTTCATGCAATCCATAAACAGCGACAAGGGACAAACGTAAATCACGTTGTCCCCGACATTTCCTCCTAATATCAGCGCCATCTTGGAATGTCCTAAGTCCCAGCATAACAAGATGGTAACATGTTTAAACACAGATATGCTCATACATACATTTAAGTTCTATACATATTTGCACGCTATAAAGCCCTGGATGGGCAGAAGCTTGGAGGAAAAGCGCATTTCAAATTAAGAATCATGGCTACGGCTACCAAGTTGTACAGTCACTATATATCTTGCATTTATGATCATTAATTCCCAAACAAATATCGGAGTGGGTAAGCACTCGCTTCCTCAATACCTTATGTAGGAAATTAATTATTCAATAAAATTAGGAGATCAATCAAAAGAAGTTCAGAGAACCAATACAAAAGATCAGATACTTCATAATTCCATCTATACATATATACAAATCTGTGTGCCTAGTATAACTATCATAGGGAATTCATCAGGCTTCAGAAGAATAAGGTGATAAATGCTCTACTCTCCTAGGTGGACAGCCAACTCTTCGCTACTATTGAGACCCCATGGTGTCTTGGTCTGAAGGTTTAAACATGTTACCATCTTGTTATGCTGGGACTTAGGACATTCCAAGATGGCGCTGATATTAGGAGGAAATGTCGGGGACAACGTGATTTACGTTTGTCCCTTGTCGCTTTTTATGGATTGCATGAACGTTTAAAAATCATGGCGAGTTGGCGCCTCGGTAAACATGGATGAAGGTTGTTACCGAAACGCGTCTGTTTTGTGATCGTGCTAGTTTCCAGTGAATAAACTTTGGGAACTGCCCCCCGTGAGTGCTGTCTTTCTCCGAAAAGTTGGATGTGAGAAGGGAAGTTGCAGCGGTAATATATATATATATATATACACTGGTTCTACTCACCTGACTGATTTCAGCATTTCCCGAACTAACATCAGTGCTTGTGTTTATAAGATAAGTACCATCCAGGCTTATATTATCGGAGGATTTCCTGTTTGAATTACGAGACATTCACACAATGCACTTTGGGGCTTATAGCTGTTTAATTCAGTCACGTGGTGTATTTTGAAAAAGCGCGCCACAGCACACCTGCAAGTTATTTCATTTCCTTCTGTGAGCAAGGCAGTTAGCCGAAACGTTAGAAGATGGGATGGAAGATGTAAAAGGCGCTGCTGTACCTGAAAATAAACGGCTTTTGCAGCAAAGGGCCTCACTACTTTTTGGTGACAGTGATGATTTGATGGGCTGCCCCGTGCCCATTCATTGTGAGGCCTCTCTGTAGGATCTTGGGCTCCAGTAACGTGGGAACTGTCGGTGCATATGAATTGAGGTGCCTGATCCACTCGCGCACCTAACCTACTGAGGTGATGCCAAAGGTGCAAAAAGGATGGCGCGAGGAAGAGATTCTTTCAGGATTATTTCCTGCTATGAACATGCTGCAAGTGGTGATTGTTTTCAAGTCCGTATTTTAACAGCATTGAAACACTGGTTCTACTCACCTGACTGATTTCAGCATTTCCCGAACTAAGATCAGTGCTTGTGTTTATAAGATAAGTACCATCCAGGCTTATATTATCGGAGGGTTTCCTGTTTGAATTACGAGACATTCACACAATGCACTTTGGGGCTTGTAGTTGTTTAATTCAGTCACGTGGTGTATTTTGAAAAAGCGCGCCACAGCACACCTGCAAGTTATTTCATTTCCTTCTGTGAGCAAGGCAGTTAGCCGAAACGTTAGAAGATGGGATGGAAGATGTAAAAGGCGCTGCTGTACCTGAAAATAAACGGCTTTTGCAGCAAAGGGCCTCACTACTTTTTGGTGACATATATATATATATATATATATATATATATATATATATATATATATATATATATATATATATATATATATACATATATATATATATATATATATATATTACCTACTGGCGGTCGCCAGTAGGTAGTTATAGTTAGGACCCCTTTTCCATAGGAAATCCGCAACATTCTATTTTGAATAACTTTGGCGCCGGTCGACGAATCCTCGCGAATTTTTCAAAATAGGTGGGGCGCTACGCTCCGCTCCTACCCTGAAAGTCTCGGGGGGATTCGTCAAGCGGGGGCTGAGATAAAAGGGGGGTCCCAAAACGCGTTTTTCCCATGCATTTTTCCATAGGACCTTTAGACAGGGCTACAGCCCGAACGGCTGAACAGAATTACTTGAAATTTGGCAGAGAGGTAGTCCCTAGGTCAAGGAAGTGCCTTTTGTAGGTTTGGTGTAAATCTGTTCAGTAGAATCTGAGAAAATAGCCTTTTAATCAATATATATATCTGTGGCAGCTTACCGTGCGCTTACGGTGCGCTTACCGTACGCGTACGGTGGCGTGCGCGAGCGCAATTCTGATTGGCCCTTAGATCTTAGTAAACATTCGAATCGGTCGAAACCAGGAAGCGGCGGCCGCCATTTCGTGTTTTTCACTCAGAAAAAAAAGAGTGATATCTTGAAAAGGGGGCAAGGTGGAGAGTTACAGACCCCCTAACATTTGTAAGGGGGTCAAAGAAGGACAGAAAACTTCAAAGAAAACATTTATTATTTTTTTTTTAAAAATCGCGGGGTACGCGTACGGTAAGCTTACGGTAAGCTTACCATACGCGTACGGTAGAAAAAAAAAATAAAAAGAGATATAAAATTCAGATTTAAGTGTTTAGATATTAGGGGGCTCTAAAAAGAGCCGTTGTGTTTATGAAGTGATTTTTTAGTGGTACCTACAAGTAAGTACCGATGCAGAGTCTAAGGTTCAAGAGGAAGACTCTGTTCCCTTCATCATTGAAGTGTACACCATCTCCTCTATAAATGTCTTGCATGTCGTAACGCAAGTTGTTGTGGTAAATGGAACCCATACCATAGTCACGGAGGAAAGCAGAAACAGATTTGTTGACGTGCTTTCTTGCTTTGTCAATCTGCGGACAGAAATGATTGGACCAGTTCCATTTTTGCCTTTGGCATATGTTAGAAAACACAAAGGCAGTTTTAGGGAAAAGTGAAAACAGTTGTGCAAAGGTGTCCTTCATAAGCATTTCCAGACCTACCCCAGTCAAAGTGCCTAGGTCATTGCCACCACAGTGCACTATTATGAGGTCAGGGTGTTGGATTTGCATGAAGGATTTCACCAATGGCATCAATTGGTGTTGCATGAAGGATTTCACCAATGGCATCAATTGGTGCCACTTTAACCCTCTCTGACCAATCCATTTAATGTCTACATTTGGCAAAGCAAGGTCTCTCACCATACCTGTTTTCTCTGCATACTTTTCACTCCAGAAGACATAGCTGTGCCCAACAATCCACACTGTGAACATCTTCCAAGGAGATCTGGATGCACTCAGGAGGTGTAATTCAGTAGAATGGGAAAATGAAATGAAAGACAGTTTGGAAATGGAGGCATACATATTTTTTTCATAAAAAAAAGAACTGATTGGCTGTTTCATACCATTCTAGAATTAAAAACTAGGCTGCATGTGTAAATTAATAGAAGCATGTTTTGTATTGGTACAGAAAAATGTGTTACCAAAGAACAGTACTTTGGATTTGCTGTTAGGTTTGAAAAGTCAAGCACTCTTGCTCTGTGGAATTGAAACATTGTTTGGCGCACTTCTGACCTAACTCCACACAGCAGTGTTCCATGAGCTGTTGCTATGGTAGCAGGCAGAAGTCAAGTTGGGGGAAGGGTACTAGGCAGAAGTCAAGTTGGGGGAAGGGTACTTTTGGAAAAGGGTTGGTTTTCAACCAATAGAAAGAGAATAGGAGAGAGGTGTAAAGAAAAGAGATCCTGGCTCTGAAAATCTGCTGTTTGAGTGCCACATTTCTTTCACAGCTAACTAATTTTAAAGGTGAGTTTAGAGTTTGAGAGGGGATGTATATGGTAAATTAAAAAATGAATAATAGAAATGGAATTCCTTTTGTTGAAGTTGTGTTTATCATTTTCTGTTTTGGGAGAAATTTAAATGTGAGGAACATGTAAAACAATATGGACTATGTTTTCACGATAAATTAAGGTGTACTGGTATAAAAAAAGAATAGTTTAAGGGTTTGAGGTTGGACTCAGTAATGCAAATACATTCAGCATCACTAAGGCTGGTTGCCCTTGCTGGAATGTAGGCAGTCACCCAGGTTACACATGGTGGTGGTCTGAAAAAGCAGTTTGGACATGTGCAATTAAAAAAATCTGAAAAGTGGATTCATAATGTGTCAGTCTGTAAAAGTGATTATCACTTGTTAAAAAAAAGAGCAGTAAGTGTGCTTTCAAATTGGCAAAGAAATTTCGTATTGTGACTAATGTGAAAATATGACTCTGTGTGCATATAGGAATTACAGGCAGAGATTTATTGTGTACTGCTCTGGTGATTTCATTGTTGCATTAGTAGTAAAAAGGGGGAGTCATTTTTTGGTGCAGAAGCAGACTCTTAGCACACACCCAGCTGCTTACCATGTGGAATCATGCACAGTATTTACAAGCAAGTGGGGTTTGAGGTTTCAGCCAGTAATGCAAATACATTCAGCATCACTAAGGCTGGTTGCCCTTGCTGGGATGTAGGCAGCCACCCAGGTTACACATGGTGGTGGTCTGAAAAAGCAGTTTGGACATGTGCTGTTTTCAGAATCTGAAAAGTGGATTCATAATGTATTTTTCTTTTCCAGAGGGGGAGAAAAAGGTGAATGCTCAATTGGTCACTTGCATACTTTGTGGTCTGGTCCACTTTATCTCTAAAAGATTTTAAAAAATTAGTTATTAATTTCTCAAGGATCTTGAGATGTGGTAATTGATTTTTAGTGTTTTAAAAAAAAAAAAAAAAAAAAAATACGCTTACCGTACGCGTACGGTAAAAAAAAATAAAAAAAAAGTTTCAAAGAAAAAATAAAAAAAAAGTTGAGAGGTAAGGTTGGCTCTTATAAGAGCCGTTGGGTTCATACAGGGATGGAGGAAAGAAAGAATGGGAGTATTATGAGCGTCTACAAACATGCTGGTCTATCTTATTGTTAATAAGGGGAAGACTGATCTCCCCAAAAACAATAAGACCACCACATCTTGTACACCTCATTTCAACCCTCCAAAATCGAGGGTTGATGTCCACAGGAAAAGAAGAAGGTGATGCTCCCACATCAGAGGAAAGGCTCAGCTGAGCTGCCGATGATGTACTCGGCTGAGCATCTGAGGCTGGGCTCTGGTGACTTACTGAAGGGTTTTCTTCAGCATGTCGAGCAAAGGTCCTTGGGTGTCTGTCCTGGAGGTGTCTTTTCATAGAGTGATTTCCAAAGGAGTATTTCCTCCTTGGATTTCCTCTTGATAAAACACGACCACAAAGTTTGCAAGTGACCAATGGAGCATTCACCTTTTTCTCCCCCTCTGGAAAAGTGAAATACTCCCATACAAAAGAAGTCTTTTGTTTCCTCCTTCTCTGGATCATGGTGGTGCTGCTGGCCTCACTCTCAGAAGAGGTCTGCTGTTCTGCCATTGTATCCCAATGTCAATCCAGCTCCTGCTCCTAGAGAATCACAAGCAGAAATGAGGGGAATGGGTGTGGTGTGGGAAGAATCTGGAACTGAAAGTAGTTTCAACCAATGAAAAGTGTTCTTTCAAGCAGTAATGAGGGGAATGGGTGTGGTGTGGGAAGTTTCTGGAAGTGAAAGTAATTTCAACCAATAAAAAGTGTTCTTTGTAAGTCACATGACCTGCCGTGCGCGCACGTGACGCTTACGGTGCGCTTACGCAGCGCGTATGTCACAATCGCGCATGCGCATTACACGCCCCTGCGTACCCGCGACGTTGCTTCCGGGTGTACGCGTACGTCACTCACGTACGCGCACCGTACTTATGACGTACGAAGCGCGTACCGTCAGCTTACCGTACGCGCACGGAAAAAAATGCATAAATAAAAAAAAAAAACCTTGCCATAATGCAGGATATAGTACATATATTATTTTATACAAAGGGTTACAAAAAATGACAAAAAAAAATTTGCATTTAAAAAACCGTACAAATTCACTGAAAAAAACATGGGTATCACACACGTTATAGTTAGAAATTAGCATTTTAAAAACCTTGCAAATTCACTGAAAAAACCATGGGTTTCACACATGTTATAGTTAGGGATTAGCATTTAAAAAACCTTGCAAATTCACTGAAAAAACCATAGGTTTCACACACGTTATAGTTAGGAATTAGCATTTAAAAAACCTTAGAAATTCAATGAAAAAACCAAAGGTTTCACACATGTTATAGTTAGCTGGACATTTCACTCGTAAAAAACCATTGAAATTTCCCCGTTATAGTTAGTTCAGCTAACTATAACTCACGCGCCCGCAATGCACTACTGATGACGTCACATATTACATCACTCATGACATGGTCACTGACATCACTCATGACATCACTGATGACATCTCAAATGACATCACTGATGACATCACTGATGACATCACTGATGACATCATCCTTGTGAAATAGTAGCAGACCTCTTCTTCCCCTAATATAACCTTTAATACACACATTTAAAAAAATGAAACTAAAATGTTCGAAATAATGAACATATCAATATCAGTTACAACAACCTATTCAGTAATTCTAAGAACCACATACACATCCACTCATTCACCAACAGTCCTATACAGTCACTCATACATGTAGTCACTCATCATATGTATTCATACACCTGTACATCCTGTTACACAACGCCACTCATCCATAGAGTTACTCACACACAAAGTCACTCATGCTAATAAAGAATCAAACATCCATTTACTTGCATATACAGTTATACACACACCACCACACCTACTTCTACAGAAACTTACACATACTTAGTCTTTTAAACAATCACTTATAGAAACACATACTTATTCATACAGGAACTCTTTCAATCTCTTACTCTCACATATACTCAGTTATATACACCAAAAGACACATATAACAGTTAAAAACATATGTAGTTACTCATGGAGACACTATTGAGACAGTCTTTCACTCACTAACACACCTTTACACATACTCATCCACCCATATAGTCATGCACACATGCTGTCTTCAACACATACAGTGAGTCACTCATTCATGCACCTATGCACTACGTAATACCCCCCACCGAACCATGCAGACACTCACACTGATACTCAAAAAACCAACTAATAACCTATATTGACTCCCATGTAGCTACTCACCAACCCATGCAGCCACTTATACACAAAGTGAGAGACTGATACAGATATTTACATATTTAAACATTACTCACTAAGCCATGTATTCACTATGATACATTTTAACAATCATTTACACAATACATTTTTTAAAAAAAATCATCCATTTAGACACTTATATACCCATTTAATCTTCCATCGAGCTTCAGATATACTTATATAAAACCTATTTAATTTTCAGAAAAACACACATTCACTGGATGATGTCATCAGTGATGTCATTTGAGATGTCATCAGTGATGTCATGAGTGATGTCAGTGACCATGTCATGAGTGATGTAATATGTGACGTCATCAGTAGTGCATTGCGGGCGCGTGAGTTATAGTTAGCTGAACTAACTATAACGGGGAAATTTCAATGGTTTTTTACGAGTGAAATGTCCAGCTAACTATAACATGTGTGAAACCTTTGGTTTTTTCATTGAATATATATATATATATATATATATATATATATATATATTTACTGAAAAAAACATAGGTTTCAGGGACGTTATAGTTAGAAATTAGCATTTAAAAAACCTTAGAAATTCACAGAAAAAACCATAGGTTTCAGAGACGTTATAGTTAGTTGGACATTTGACTCATATAAAACCAGAGAAATTCGCCTGTTATAGTTATTAGAGCTAACTATAACTTGCGCGCTCGCAATGCACTGCTGATGACGTCACATATTACATCACTCATGACATGGTCAGTGACATCACTCATGACATCACTGATGACATCTCAAATGACATCACTGATGACATCATCCAGTGAATGTGTTTTTCTGTAAACTGTAAATACTTTTCTTATATATCTATGCCAAGGTCTATTGAAGAATGAGTCGATGTATAAGTGCCTGAATGGATTATTTAGTAGATGCATGACTGACTCTATAAGTCACTGATTGAACATATGTTACTGAATGCATGGATTAGTGACTAAACTGTGTGAATGTCTCTATTAGTCTCTCAGTTGGTGTGTAAGCAGGTGCATGGGTTGGTGAGTAGCTACATCAGTGTCTATATGGGTTATTGATTGTTTGTATGAGTATCTGTATGGGTGTCTGAGTGTTTATCTGGGTGGGTGGGGGGTGTCTGACTGTGCATACATGTCTGAATAGCTGTTTCACTGGTTCTATACATTCAAAACTGCATCTCGGAAGGGCTGTATGGGTAGCTAACTGTCTGTACAGGTGTGTTGATTAGTGAACTGATGTCTCAGTTGTATATATGTGAGTAACTTCAACAGCAATGAGGTCAGTGACGCCAGATCGCTCAACAGCGGGTGCAGACTGCGGGCCGGACCCAAGGCCAAAGTTAATTTTCCCACAAAGTTCAGTCGCACACATCAATCCTTATTTCTCCAGTTTATTTCACGAACAGAGCCAGTCTGTCAACCGACGCGTTTCGGCTTTGCAGCCTTTCTCACGGTAGGGAGACACTACTATCGTCATCTGTTTATAACACTCTATGGTTAAAAACAACCCCATTGCCTTCTGGGAGTTGTAGTGTTTTTACATCTGATATCCCAATGACAGAAATAACATTGTATTTAATACATTCGAATTCATCATTGCATTTCTGGTATATTATTGGTATGTTTGCGCATTGCATAAAGGTATAGTACCCATCCCGATAGATATATGAGTCTCTACGTATATTTGTATATGAGTAGTTTGCACATATCTAAAGTATTTCAAGTGAGAACTTTAGCATTTAGTACTACAATGTTTCTCATTAACCTATCTGCTGCTGGTATTAGATTAGTATCTATTCGCTCATGTCCAAATAATATACAGATGCAATTACTGCTGCTTTCATTGGTATTTCGTGTGATTGGTCCATTAGTACAGTTGTTTCAATTATTGCTTCAGAGATGAGTGTACATTTCTTCATCGTTGTTTAAACCTTTTGGAGTCTTCGTTCGTAGTCGTATTATATACTTTGACTCCAGCTGCCGTAGTTTCCTTTTCCTGTCTCCTGCTCTTTCATTTAGTGGTATTGTGTCCAATCCAAAGTATTCCATCTTCTTCCAATCATTATCTTGGCATTTGGCGAGATGTTTTGCTGTCGCATAGTTCATATCTTTGTTTTTCACGGCTCTGATATGTTCAAGTATACGCTTTTTGAGCATGCATGTCGTGCTTCCAATGTATTTTTTGCCACATATACATTGTTATGCATATACAACAAAAGTTGTTGTGCATGTAATTCTGTGATTTATCTTTATTGTTTTGCCTTCTGGATCTGTTATTTCCTTCTTATTGATGGCAATTTTGCACGCTTTGCAGTTGGAACATTTTTTGAATCCCATTTGTTGTTGTGTCAGCCATGTTTGTTTTGTCGATGTGACAAAGTGACTTTGTACCACCTTGTCCTTTATCGAACTAGCCTTTCTGTATGTGACTTTTGGTCTTACTCCAATTATTTTGCCAATATCATTGTCTTGTGTTAATAAGTGCCAATATTTTTAGACGATTCTGGTAACTTTTGTGCTCTCCTTACTGTATGTCAGAATTAGTCTCGGTGCATCATCGTTTTTCAATATGTTATCATCTCTCTGATTTGTTTCTTGTTCTTTCTTCAGTGAGTAACTATATATGTTTTTAGACAGTATATGTGAGTGTTGGGGTGTATAATTGACTATACGTGAGAGAGAGTAATTGCAAGAGTGTCTACATACACGAATGTATTAGTGATTGTATAAGAGAGTAAGTATGTGATAGTATCTATATAAATAAGGGAAGTGGTGTGTGTATAAATACGTCAGGTGGTGTGTATATATCTGCATAGGTGAGTACATGGGTGTGTGATTGATTTTTGGCATGACTGAGTAGATGTGTGTGTAACTTTATGGATCAGTAGCACTGTGTGAATGTATGTATAGGTCAAGTCAAGTCATCAACACTTCTATAGCGCAAACATATCACTCCAAAGAGTCTCATGGCGCTTGCAGCGGCTGGAAGCGGAGAAAGAATTGGGAAAAGATTACTGGTCAAATAACCAGGTCTTGAGCTTATTTCGAAAGCACCCTAGAATGGGGATAGATCGCAAGTCAGCAGGCAGCTTGTTCCAGGAAGACGGGGCTAAATAGCAAAAAGATCTGCCACCCTGTCTGGTGGTGTATATTCTGAAGGGGGTAAGCAGGGACTTAGTGCTAGACCTCAGTGCCCTCTGAGGCTTATACCAGCAGAGTTTTCTTGACCAATATTGTGGTTTGTTCCCATAAAGATATTTATGGGTAAGACATAAAACCTTAAAAAGAATGCGCTTTCTCACTGGAAGCCAGTGAAGAGCTCTAAGACATAGGGCAGAAGAAGTTCGTTGAGGGAGATTCAAAGTCGTTTTGGCCGCAATGTTTTGTAACGTCTGGAGTTTTATTTAAAAAGGATTTGTTTATGGACTGTAGGAGTGCATTTCCGTAGTCCATCCGATTAGTGATCAAACCCTGAAGCAGCAGTTTCCTACCTTCCAGGGGGATCCATTTAAAAACTCTCCGCAGTGTACGCATTATTCCGAAACAGGAGCTGACAACATGATTAACCTGGGCCCTCATGGACAATTGATTGTCCATGTAAAAACCCAGGTTTCGGACCACCTCCTTGGGGACAGGACAGGCACCAAGGTCAACGGGCCACCATTCTGAGGAACAGTGTTCTAGCGCTTTCCCAAAAAGCATAATCTCCGACTTTGCACCATTCAGTTGAAGATGGTTGTTTTTCATCCACCTGTTGATATGGGACATACAGTTTTTGAAGCGCATCAAGGTTTCTTTTGGGCCGGGACCTAGTGTAACTATGATCTGAGTGTCATCGGCATACGATATGACCTCAAATCCGTATGCTCTAATCACTGGGGCCAGTGGAGTCATATAAAGATTGAAAAGAGTAGGACTCAGAATGGAACCCTGCGGAACACCCATTATGACAGGTCTAGTGGAAGAGGTACTGAGTCCCGACTGAACAGTGGTGCTACGGTCTGAGAGATAGCTTCTGAACCAATTCAGGGCCGTACAGCTGACACCAATCTCCCGCAGCCGATGTACTAAAGTGCTATGAGAGATGGTGTCAAATGCGGCCGATAGGTCAAGGAGTACGAGAATTACCGGCTGTTGTCTATCCAGAGCCCGCCTGATGTTATCAGTGACCTCGACCAGTGCCTTCTCCGTGCTGTGAGCCACTCTAAACCCCGATTGTGAGGGGTCTAATAAGTTGTAACTCTCCAAATAAGCGACAAGTTGCTGATTGGCAAGAGATTCCAATATTTTCCCTAAGTAGGGGAGTAGAGAGATCGTACGAAAATTCGGAGAAGAGACTGTGGTCGGCCGTGGGCTTTTTCAAAATAGGCTTCACGCAGGCAGTTTTCCATCTTAGGGGAAAAACAGCTTCTGATAATGATTTGTTGAAAAGATCAGTAATATTGTCAACCAATGCAGGGGAAATCATTACAAGTAGTTTAGAAGAAATCAAATCGGTGGGGGAACCGGATTTTATCTTCTGTAAGGTCTTAAGGACTGATGCTGAATCAACCTCAGTAAATTCCTCAAAAAGATGGGACGGAGCCGTAGGGGCGTCGGGCTCATTAACTAAGTCCGAACTGTTGATATTGGGCATCAAGGACTGGTGAATGGTTAAAATTTTATCTTCAAAAAATTTGGAAAGAGGGTCCACCCAATGTGGTGAAACGGGCGCAGACGGAGAGTTCCTGGGGATGGTACATTTTTTCAGGACCTTATAAAGCTCCTTGGTGGAATTACCTGCCTTATTTATCCTGTTAGTGAGGAACAATTTTTTTGCCGTTTTAATTTCCAACATATAGCTATGGTGGACTTCTTTATACCTGGCGCGGTCCTCAAAGCATTTATTCTTACGCCATTTACGTTCCGCTGTACGACATATAGTCTTTGTGACTCTAAGCTGGTCCGTAAACCAGGGGGCAGTTCTTATCTTGGTCTTTACCAACGCCGGCGGGACAATAATGTCCAGCACATTTAAAACTGCTTCCTCCAGTGAATATAGCGTCTGGTTTACGTTTTGGTCGGAACTTATTAGATCACAGGGGGAAGTGTTCTAAAAAGAGAGGCAAGGTTACTTTATGCCAAGGTCTTCGCCAGGAAAGATCAATTTCCAAGGACTTATTTTACCTTAACATATTGGGAATTAAACATTTTAAGAGGCAGTGATCAGTTCATAATAGTGGAACAGGAGATAATACGATTATTTCAGACCAATTGGTAAAAAGAAGATCCAAAATATGACCGGCCTTATGAGTGGGTTCGTGCACCAGTTGAGTAATGCCTAGAATACTCATATTGGAGATCAAATTTTCTGTGTCTGGGTTACAGGGTGCATCAATATGGTAATTGAAGTCCCCAATCAGAAGAAAATGATCTGCTGCCAGAGCGTGGGGGGCTAAGAGTTCCAATAATTTTCCTGAGAAGTTGCCTTTGGGTCCGGGGGGACGATACACCAGAGCCCCCCTCCAGGATCCATGTTGGCAACCCTTGAATTTAAAAATACAAATTTCAAGGTAGCTTTCAACATGAACTTCCAAGACAGTTAAGTCAAGGTCACCGGAGGTGGCTATTAATAAACCCCCTCCCTTTGTCTGAGTTCTGTCTGCTCTTATTATTTTATATTGAGGAGGGAAAGCGACATGTATATCTGGTAAAGCATGATCATGAAGCCAAGTCTCTGTAATTAGACAGATGTCAGGAGCCTCTTGATCTAAAAGGGCCCATAGTTCAATGGAGTGCTTAGGGATGGAACGAGTATTCAGGTAAATGCCACTGAGTTGCCGGTGTATTCGTCCATCTGTAATACGAGATGGAACCACCTTTTCAGGTCTAATTATATAGGGGATGTTAGAGACTATACCAGGATTCGCTATATGGTAATCAGAGCTGACCGGAGTGAGAGTGCTAATTTCTATAAGTTCCTTCCTCGAGTATCTTAAAATAGTCATTGTTAGTAATGGACAGCAGGTTAACTATGAAGGGGATTCAATTTTCAACAAAGGGAGCCAAATTACCTAAAAAGGAACAGAGGTCTTGGCAGCTGGCGGCGATCAGGCGCGGACGGGCGCAGACGGGCTTGCCTTTGGCGCGCCGCAGTCGCGCCGCTGCGCGCGTCTGCGCCCTTACCCGGATTAAATAGTAATGACCGGGGAGAGCTCAAACACTAAAACGCCGACCTTCACTTCCGGGACCGGAAGTGTGTGCTGCCAATCGACCCTCCGCACAATTGGCACTGGCCGTGGCGGAACGGGGTCTAGGCAGGAGTGACAGGTAAGTGTATTCGAAATATAGAGTATTGCACAAGAAAGATCAATGCGCACAGAAGAGTATAAGGCACACAGCAGTATTTATAATTAAAAAACGGCGGTTAATATCACAGATAAAAACAGGTCATACAAAGGGCTTTTACTTTTGCCAAGTGCAAATTGCATACAAAGCAGGGGTGCCGGTGATCCACAAGGCGCCGCTGCGCGCATCCACGCCCTCACCCGGATTAAATAGCAATGACCAGGGAGAGCTCAAACACTAAAACGCCGACCTTCACTTCCGGGACCGGAAGTGTGTGCTGCCAATCGACCCTCCGCACAATCGGCACAGGCCATGGCGGAACGGGGTCTAGGCAGGAGTGACTGGATGAATGGATATTATACTGATGTAATGATGAGTGACAGCATGTATGAGTGACTATATCAGTGTATGTCCGGCTCACAATATATAGGTAGGAATCAGTGGATGCGTATCTAGTATCTGGTATTGGTGTGTCTATGGTTTCGAAAATGGTAGTCTGTTTTTTAGAGTGGCTGTATTAAAGGTTATAGTAGAGTGTGAAGAGGTGTGTCAGACTATCACGTGGATTATGTCATCAGTGATGTCATTTGAGATGTCATCAGTGATGTCATGAGTGATGTCACTGACCATGTCATGAGTGATGTAATATGTGACGTCATCAGCAGTGCATTGCGAGCGCGCGAGTTATAGTTAGCTCAAATAACTATAACAGGCGAATTTCTCTGGTTTTATATGAGTCAAATGTCCAACTAACTATAACGTCTCTGAAACCTATGGTGTTTTTCAGGGAATTTCTAAGGTTTTTTAAATGCTAATTTCTAACTATAACGTCCCAGAAACCTATGTTTTTTTCAGTGAATTTCTAAGGTTTTTTAAATGCTAATTTATAACTATAACGTATGTAAAACCTATGGTTTTCTAAAGTGAATTTCAAAGGTTTTTTAAATATCGAACTACTATTGTGCTATTTGCCATTACTACTGTTTTTTCTAACTTTTCAACTACATATAATAAACTGCAAAACTACTATGTAATGTAATATATTTCACAAATTACAGTGAGTTTTTAAATAATACAAAATAATGTAACATTCAGAAAACAATTTTTCTCCCTTTTTTTGCTGTCATCAGCTACTACTTAACTTCACTATTCACAGTGATGTCAGAGTAGTTTCATCATAAACAGCAGGAAAAAAAACAATCAACTAGATTGTTAAAATAAACCAAATACCTAATACTCACAAATATAATACAAAATCAACACCAATAACACATCCAATACTATTTCCAATCTTCAAATCTTACCTTTACTTCGTAGTTTCTGTGAACATTTTCCCAATACACCAAATAATGTATCAAAAATTTCGCTTTGAAAGCATCCAGTATGAATTCCTTAAAGTATCTTTATACCATCCCACAAAGCCGAATGGTGTATCTAAAATCTTTGTTTCAGAAATATCAAGTATGAGTTGGGTAATTCATAAGGCAATCTCGGTTTCATTTCCAAGTGTGTATCGTTACAGTGACTCCAACCATTATTACACTTTAAATAAACTGTATAATGTCCACTTGTGGTAGTACTTCCAGCATGGAAAACAATAGCAACTGTTGCAAAAGTTCTTCCAGAAATAGATACCTGACTAGCAACAACATTTTTAATTTTGGTTTCCACTTTTCTTCCATTTGGTCTACAGCGTTGTAGCATTATAATCAAATATTTTCCATATCTTTGTAGGCATAATGTAGATAGCATTGTTGATTTACAACGAGAACAGATCATCTCGTGATCTGCTTCTTTTAGTATTTTGGAAAATGGTACAGATTTGCAGTCAGGTATTGTCAAATATAGAAATCGTTCTCTGTCAACTATAGCGCTTGAAGTTAACGAACACAGTTCACATTTATGTTCCCATTTGTAACTGAGTCCAATTAAACTCTCAATCTGAATTCCTTCATCTTCTAGTACTTCAAGCATAACTACCAAAAATTATTGTGCATCTTGTTGTATATTAGCACTGAACGTTAAAGATCCAGTACATGTATCCAACAGTTGGCGAATACCAGAAGCAGAATGGATCTTACTTCTATCAGTTCTCAATTCTTGAAATAAAGTATAAGGTGCTGAACATAATCTTTTTTCCTGACTTTCCATAATTTCACCATAAACATTTTCAAGATAAAATATAACGTTTAGAATAACATTACCATAGCAGTTGACACCAGAAGCATATTCTAATTGGAATCTGACAACATCATCACTTGTTTGTATTTTCTGCTTCTTTACATCTTTTCTTTTCTCTTGAGTTTGTTTCTGCTTTCCAACCATAGTTGATTCTTCACCATGTTTGCGTTTTGAACACACAACACGTTTCTCATAAATAGGATATTCACCTAAACTTGGAGCATAAAGCCTTCTCAAATGATTATATTCTCTTACACAATAAACATCAGCACTAACCTTGTTCTCGTCAAAATCAATTAAATACAAACCAGACAATGTTCTAAATCGAGATAATGCAACATATACCATTCCCTCTTTAAACACAGTTCTTCCTACATTTATCAAAGCATTATCTACACTTAAACCTTGAGATTTATGAATAGTTATTGCAGATGCTAAACAGAAGGGAAACTGTTTTCTACGAACATACAAGTCTTTTACAAGCAAAAAAAAGTACAGCACAACGCGCAATCTGTCTTACCTCTGTAATCTGATCAAATTTAACTTTCAAGAATTCAATTCCATTTCTATTTTGATATTTCACAAAATCAACAACTTTCCCCATTGCTCCATTCACTAAACCTTCTTCTACATTCAGATTATGCCTCAAAATTACCCGACAATTTAAACATACATCTACATTTTTTTCTAAGCCAGCAGTTTTTGATACAGACTTTTCCAAAGAATCCAATTTAGTCTATAGTTTTTCTGAAAGAAGAATTGATTTTATCAATAGCTTCAATGTGAACTATTTCTTCATTTTCCAATTTCATAAGCTCTCTATTAAATGTATAACACTCTTCCACTGTAGGCATTAAGCAAACTATAGACATTTTTCTTTCATTCTGGTGTGTTTTCATTTGTAAACAAGTTCTTTAGTAGACAAATTTGAAAAGCTTCTTTACCATGTTGCTGATTGCTACACGAGCGCTGGTCGCGCTATCATCTAGCTCGGACAACTGGTCTTTTTATCTCCCTTTTGTCTATCTTTGTTCATTTTGGTTTTTTAACCCCTGCTTTTACTGCCGCTATATTGGGCTTGCTGTCCTCTTACCTGCATTTAAATTGGGAAAACACACCGCCATTTGGTGGGTCCGGGTTCCGGGGTGGATTTCTTTTGCGGGTGCCATCTTTGGTTGGGCTGAGTGTGTGTGGGCGCGGGCGCCATCTTGGAGCGTCTCGACGCTCGAGTGGATGTGGGAGACGCCTATTTAAGGCGGACTCGTCCGCGCAGCGGAATCGCGCAGCGGGACGCCGTTCGCTTAGCCGGAGTCGTGCCTGAGTCCTGCCCGTCTGCGCCCGTCAGCGTCCCGGAGGCGTTTGAGGCGACGGGCAGGACGCGGCCATTCGGCTCGAGTTAGCTCGCTTTTTTGAGCGCCATGCTACACTACTCGGGTCCGGAACTTCGGTCTTGGCAGTACACTAATGGTCTCTGCCGGACGGTTTTTCCTGCTCGCCACAAGGGCAAGCATTGCTGCCCTGAGTGTGGCTGGCGCCCGCAGAAACATCTTGGCGATGCGCCACAGAAGGCGGCGGTTTGCGCTAAACATCTGGGCCTACTGCTCAATACTCGATCTCTGGGCCGGCACGCTCTGGATGTTTTTGATTTGCTAGAGTCAGAAAAACCCTTGTTCCTAATGCTCACCGAGACGTGGCTGGGCGAGGCGTCCAACCCAGATATTGCCACTGCTATCCCGCCCGAGTATAACATCCTCAGGCAGGATAGGCCGAAGGGGCGTGGAGGTGGGGTGGCATTAATAGTCAACAAAATGGTCACCTGCACCATCATTCCATCGGACGCGATCAAGGATTGCGAATCCCTTGCCTTCACCATTGTCCTTTCACCACACCAATCGATGAAGGGTCTTCTAGTCTATCGGCCGCCAGGGCCCATGGGCTCTTTTTTTGAAGAGTTCCAGTCGGTGACCTCTTCTTTGTTACTTACATCAGAACATTGCATTGTCGCCGGGGACTTCAACGTCCATATGGACGTGGAAACGGATCCCGATGCGATGAAAGTGTTGGAGGTCACAGCCCCTATGGGCCTGGTTCCCTATCATGTTGGGCCGACCCATGAGAAGGGACATACCCTGGATTTGACCTTCTCTACGACCCCTATAGAGATGTTGGCCCCCACCCAGGTGCTTTGGTCTGACCACAGGCTGGTGAGATTCTATCTCTCAGTTGTTGGGAAGCCTGCCGGTGTCCCCCGGCAGACTTCCGTGGGATTCAGGCCACTTTACCGGATTACTCCGGAACTGTTGGCACAGTCCTGCGCTGATCACCCCTGTGCCTTTACCGGGAACTTAGAGGAGGATGTGGAGCGTTGGCAGGTTTGGCTCTCAGAGAGGCTCAATGATCTTGCTCCTCTGAGACCCCTCCGCAAACCCGAAAAAGGTGCTTCTGCCCCTTGGTTTACGGAAGCATTGGCGGCCTCTCGTCGGCAATGCAAGGTAGCGGAAAGAGCATGGCGCGTGAAATACGACGCGACGGCGAAACTCACCTACAGGTCTCTGGCGAAAGCGTACCATCGGAACATCCTCGTGGAGAAGAAGGCTTATTTTGATAGAAAAATTGAAGCCGCTTCCAACTCCTGTAAGGAGCTTTTCGCC
Organism: Triturus cristatus; assembly: GCF_964204655.1. Taxonomy (NCBI): domain Eukaryota; kingdom Metazoa; phylum Chordata; class Amphibia; order Caudata; family Salamandridae; genus Triturus; species Triturus cristatus. The sequence continues at coordinate 1,580,686,895 of NC_140590.1, forward strand.
ATTGTGCGGGAGTTTACAGCCTCTCGCGCAGCGCCTGCCCAGACCCCCCCCTCCTGCGCCTTGGGTCAGGGCGATTGCGGACTTTTTCACCTCTAAGATCCAGCGGATCCAGGACTCCTTCCTTGTGTTGGATCCTGAGGTACCAGGTCGGGCGGAGAATGCCGCTGTTATCCGACCGAACGCCGGTATGGCCTTGGCAGCTTTCCCTCCTCTCTCGCTGACAGCTTCTTTTGACCTGGTGGTGGGACTAAAGTCAGGTTCCCCTCGGGATGCCTGCCCCGCAAAATTTCTGGCTAAAATGGCAGCTGTCATTAATCCACTCGTGAACCCCCTGTTGAACTGTTCTCTTGCACAGGGTGTGGTTCCCCAGTCCTGGAAGCAGGCAATGATTATTCCCCTGCTTAAAAAGCCTGGTCTGGATGTGGAGGTGTTAGCGAATTATAGACCTATTTCGCTCCTGCCGGCTTTGGCGAAGGTCATTGAAAAGCACGTGCATAAGGTGCTTGCCGATTACTTGGAGGCCCACGACCTACTGCACCCTACCCAGTCGGGTTTCCGCGCCAATCTTAGCACCGAAACAGCCCTCCTGGAAGTTTCGGAGGCGATAAAGGAGGTGCTGGATTCGGGTGGGAGAGCGATGCTGGTGATGCTAGACCTGTCGGCGGCCTTTGACACCGTCCCTCATGAGGGTCTGCTTGCTAGACTCTCAGAGATTGGTCTTCGAGGGACGGTGCTCCAGTGGTCTCGATCTTTCCTGGCAGGCCGTCGACAATCGGTCTGGGCTTCGGCTTGCTCCGCCGAGATGTCGCCATTGGGTGTCGGAGTTCCTCAGGGCTCTGTCCTGAGCCCAACTCTATTTAATATCTTCATGACCCCTCTGGCGGCCCTGGCGGAGTCTTTCGGGGCCCAGATCGTTTCTTACGCCGATGACACCCAGCTCCTCTTCACCTGTGAGAGGGGTGCGGACTTCGATGGAGGTAGGATCCAGGGTTGCCTTGAGGCTGTGTTTCAGTGGTTCCATCATAACAGCCTCAAGTGCAACTCGGATAAATCCGAGGTCCTCTTTTTTGGGTGCAGCTCGGACCCGGACTGGAAAGTGTGGTGGCCTGAGAACATGTTTCCACCAGCAAGTTCGTCCCAGGTAGCTAAAAACCTTGGGATTAAGATCGACAATGGCCTCACACTACGCTCGCAGGTAATCGGTCTCACAGGCACCTGCTTTGGTTTACTCCGGATGCTTCGCAAGTTCCTTCCCTTGCTATCGGAGGAACACAGGAAGATCACGGTGCAGGCGATGATAGGCTCGAGAATAGACTATTCCAACGCTCTCTATCTCGGCCTGCCAGAATACCTGCTTCAACGATTACAGGTTGTTCAGAATTCGGCAGCACGTGCTATTTTTGGACTATCTCGCCGTGCCAGAGCCTCGGGTCTTTTGGAGGCTCTGCACTGGCTTCCTGTCCGGAAGCGGATAGTTTTTAAAACTCTCACCCTGGCACACAAAGCCTTGCACACATCTGGAGCAAAATATCTTCAGAAAAGGCTGTCCTTTTATCGTCCTGCCAGATCGCTTAGGTCTGAAGCCTTGTTTCTTGCTGCAGTGCCCCGCGTGAAGAGAGCTCGCATCGGCGGCCGCTCCTTTAAATTATTAGCGCCTCAGCTGTGGAACAAATTGCCTGTGTCCCTGCGCAGCACCCCTAACTTGTTGGCCTTTAGGAAGGGGCTTAAAACTTGGCTTTTCACTTCTTAGTTTCAGGTCTTATCAGGTTTCCTCTTTTTCTGTTTCTGTTCATTTTCCCTGTTGTGTTTTGAGATTCGTGTGCAATTCAAAGCGTCGGGACACTCTTTTGAGTAGCCGCACGCTATACAAAAAACCTGCATAACATAACATAACATAACATAACCATGTTTGCTTAGAACACCAATTCTTACATCTTTTAGAATATTTCCATAATCTTCATCTCTTGCTTGTCGCATATTCTGAGTGAGTTCTTTATATTCAAAATTTAACCAGAGATTCACATTTCCAATACTTCCCAGAGATTTCTTTGTGTCTTCATGTAGAAGAGTTTTAAACACTGGTTCTCCTTTTACAGGTGTTAGTTGTAGTTGATCTCCAAATACAATTAAATGTTTTCCTCCAAAGAGAACGTCATAATCTGTTTTTAATACCTGTTGCAATCTTAAGTGTACAAAAGCAAGTGTTAAGTTTGAGACCATGCTCACCTCATCAATAATTAATAGTTTCATTTTCTTCAGCACTGTTGACACTTCATGAGAAGCTTCTCCAGACAACTTCTGATATTGTAATTTACTATTATTCTCAACTGGTAACATCAGTAATCTATGCAAAGTAACTCCTTTAACATTGTGTGCAGCTAATCCAGTTGGAGCTGTTATCACAGAACATAAATGTGAACCAGTAATTTTTTGAAGATAACTGGTCAAAACTTTAATTAAAAAACTTTTACCTGTCCCAGCTTGACCACTGATGTCCATCAGAAGAGGTTTAAAAGATGAACACACACATTCTTTTTTTCATGCAACAAACCATGTTCTATCTGTTCTCTCACTTGTATATATATTTCTTTCTGTTCAACATTTAGTTGTTCCTCTAACTTTTCCAATGTAATATTCTCCTTGTGTGCTTTTTGCATTGCAATTTCGACTTCATGCATAGCAATCGCTGCTTCATTTTCCAGTATTGGTTGTCCAAGAGGATCTTGACTACATTGGCCACTACTTTGCCTATCTTGAGAACTTTCATTAGCTATTTCAGCTGTAATAGTCTTTTCCTGTTCAACTTCATCATTCAACATTTTTAAATATGTAGGGAAAATTGTACATGCAATGCTATCTTTACATGCATTAAAAGAATCTTCATAGCAGTCAAAGTCTCCAAGTAATTCACTTTCGCTACGCCATGGTTTAAAGAGTTGGAGAAGTGCTAAATAGTAAAATTCTCGCTTATCTGGAGTTTCACAACTGAGTGTCTTGTGGTTTATAAGATTACCCTTTGCATGTTTTACTAAACAACCATGACATCCAACTACTGCATATTTTCCTTCTTTTAAATTTTGTTTAACATTTCTTTTGAAGCTGTAATGTTGAAGTACTTCATACAGACATAGTTGTTCCAGATGTCGACTCCTTTTCGGATAGTATGTGTCCAACATATTAGTTTTAAGAATGTCTGTACTGGCTAAGTATTCAATTTCTTCTAATGATTTCAACACTCTATTCCGTGAGCAGGCAAGACCTAAACTTACCCAAATGATTCCTCGAGACTTTGAATATAAACTTGAAGAGCACAAGCAGTCTGAACAAAGTAAAGCTGTACAATTTTTTGATAACACTTTTCTCTTGGGCAATTTCTTCCCACATTTGTTTCATCTCAGTTTTCTCTGATTTTGTTATGTACGATGTAACATAACGGGCAACAGTAATTGAGTTATCTGCAACATGCTGGATGTCCATGTTCGCATTCCACATTTTAAAAATGACTGGATTGTAGTCATTGATATACTTTGACACTTCTGTTCTTTTTAAGTTGTAGGTATTCTTTGGAGATTTCCGAGTTATTGTGTGCCTTACAGAAGAAAAAAAATAATTTACTCTTCCTTTACAAATGACTGGACGTGGAAAACCAAACCGATATTTGGTGTAAAATTTTCCTTTAGACTTGAATTTTCTTCTGCAGTGCTTTCCACAATTGTGACTTTGGAAACGTAAAACTTGCTGTCTCAAGCTTCTATCTCCTTCTTCACTCGGAATCTCACATGTCACATACTGTTCGATGAAAGACAATACTGTTTCATCTGAATCATTTCCAAATTTAGGTGCATCCTTGACCCATAGTAGCATATGTATATGAGGTGCACCTCTTGCTTGGTACTCCTTTCTCCAAAAGAAATTGGTAACTTCTCCAAGAGGTGCATTCTTTTTATTGCAGATAAAAGACATCATAGCTTGAAACTTATGATTAAAATATCTGCACACATTTACAGGATCCAATGAACACAGTTCACCAGGAGTCTTTATTTCAACATTTTTATTATTGGAATTCACTTCTCTTAGAAACTCAAGCAAATCTTCCCATGCATACTCTGCACAGCTAAGTGCGACAAACCATGTTGGTGTACCAAAGTTCCGTAACATACACTTGAGTTCTCCATGATGACGATACCAATACTCATTTGTTCCACGTTGACATGCCATCAAATTGATTAACTGTGCTTCTAAATTTTCATCAGTTTTTTCAACTTTCTCCACAAATTCTTTCACAGAAAGAAGTGATTGATGAACTACAGTTTTAAGTATGTGGTTCACTGCATACGACAGAGAAGATAAATCACTTTCAAACAAAATATGAAATATGTATGGAATGAACTGTCGAAATCTAGGATCTTCAGAATATAATCTTGTTGACCGCTATTCTGAAGCTGGAATACGTACAGGTCGGTCATCATATCGTCCACCTTCTCCAGTAGGAAACAGCTGTGAAAAACAACGAGCTTCCAAGCTCTTCTCCCATACACTCATTGGAGTTCCCTGTGCTTTTTTCATTTGAAATAACTCAATGCTGCTTCCTATTACTTCTTTTGAATGCAAAGGACATATTGTGTAATGTTCATAAATCTCTTCAGTCTTTGACTTGTCCACTTTCTCTATTTGACCACTTGAAATTTCACATTTATCCTCTAAACTTACTACCTGTTCATCCACGTTTACAGTTTTGTAATAAATATTGTTCTCTATAAGATATAAGGTAGCCGTTTCAACTTTATTAACATCCACAAATTATTGCCATATTTTCCGACGCTTTGTTGGTACACCATTTACTAGAATGACTACTGTCTCATTTTCCTCTTTCTCTCCAGAAATAGTTTCAATATTTTTCTTAAAATCCAAAGGTAAGTACACCACTCTTCCTTTCAGCCCTCTTTGCAAGTCTGTTGGAGGCAGTTTACCTGTTTTAGGCTCCATCCGAATTATAGTTTGAAAAGGATGAACAGATTGAATTAGAACCGACTCATATGTATTCAATTCTGCCAGTTCCTCCGGAATAGCTACTAATTCTAAGTTATTATGTTCTGCTCTAGCAGGCATTTTGTTCTCTTCTAATTTGTTGTAACAATATTTACATATACATTGATCACTACCTAACTCAAATCGACCTTCCACCAACAAGTAAGCTGCAATTCTTCCCACTTACTATTGTTCTCCTTTTCACTTTTCAAATACAAATCAACATTCCTAGTTTGACTTTTATAATGAGTACATCGACAACAAACATAAACATAGTTTGGTATTTCAGAGCACACTACATTAAACCTTCCATTTTGTTCTTCAAACTGACCAGTGCTAATCACTTTCCTATCTCCTTCAACATCTGTAATTGTCAAACTTTCACTTTCTATTGACTGCTCTTCTGAACCAAAATATCGTATTTCAATATCATCACACTTTTTTTGAACATCTGATAAAGAACCATATAAAACAGCTGTATTCAGTTCACTTAAACATAATGCAGGACTTTTTACATAGCACATTTTCCTTACAAACTTCCGCATTTCTGAATGGTGTACTGCTAACATCCTCAAGTGATGAAAAACACTTTTACACACTTTTCTTGAAAGACAAGCTAGAGAATGCCCATGTTTCTCAGTATATTTTCTTACATTACATGGATCTAGTCCTTGCAACAACTTAATCTTCTGTTTAATACTTTTCTGTGTACACTTTTATAGCAAATTTTGCATTATATCAATAGATTCCTGTCGAATACTACAAATGCTGCTACAACCCCACTTATACACAGGAGCTTGTGTATGTTTCCCTTGCACTTCTTCAACTATTAACTCTTCTGCACTTTTACCAACCAATTCCTCTTTTGGGAGGGGACAACCATCCTGAACTGCGTAGCAACGACCTCCAGTATCAACTGCAAATGGTAAACTATTTTCCTGGAAGTAACTTTCCTCATTAAAAAAAAGGCTCACTACTAGAAGTATGTTTCCAATGTCCACTAAAGATTTTTCAAAAGTTGGTTCTGTTCACAAGTCTTTTTCTTCTACTTTTCTCTTTCCCTACATCAACCTTTGTTTAAAACACTACCAGAGAAGGGTGGTGAACTCTGGTCCACAAAAAACAACTCAAAGCTTTCTTGTTCTTTATCAGAAACTTCATCTGCCTCTCAGTGATTATCACCAGCCTTTTCGGCCCCTTACGAGGCTGGGTGGATGAGTATAATACGCAGTATTTAGGATCGGCGGTGGAGAGTACACGAAAGTAAGGACGGATAGTTCAATAAAGGGCGACTGGATGGATGGCCAGATGGATGAATGGATAGCTAGATGGATGGATGGATGGATATATGGATGAATGAAAGGATAATTGGATGCATGGACCAGTACTTAGGATACACGGGTGGGCTGATAGATGCGTAGGATTAGTTCTGGGACAGATGTAAGTATGAATAAATGGGCGTATAACTGGATGGATGGCACCGTGCTTACCATAGGCGAGTGGGCTGATAGATACTTAGAATAACTGCAGGGACAGATGTATGTATGTAGGTAGGAATGTCTGAATGAATTGAAAGATGGTTGGATGGCTCAGTGCATTGGATGAATGGATGCAGGGCTTTAAGTGGGCTGGCTCTGAGCACCGGCAGTTATTTTCAAAAAAACTCAAAACGGGTCTCTATCGGGGTCTATTTTCAGCCCTAGCAAAGGTAGTCAAGTTTTCTTTTTTTTTTATTGGACTGCAGTCAGAGCATGCACATCGATGTGCACATGCTCATTTTGCTCACTACTGAGAAGTGGAGACATCATGCAACGTGAGCCACGTTGTACAAGGAAGGGCAATCCTTTAAAAAGTGTTTTTCCCAAATGTAGGGTAATTCGAGGGGATTTTCTTAAGCACACAATGCTTGTTATCTTCATGTAGACCACGCCCCTACTTGGATAGCCCACACCCCTTTAACAGGTTTGCCCCGCCCCTTTTAGAGCACCCCCAGTTTTTTCCCACTTAAAGCCCTCACTGCACCATAGTAACAAAGAAATGGTCCAAGCTTTTTCATTTAAATGTACAATGGCACCAAGTTTCATTATTTGCCATCAACGCTGGCAGCCTTCTACCACAGTGCAAGAGTGTCTATCAGCATGAATATTTGTTATCCATAGAAATGTTGTGTGATTTGCGTAGCTGTCTGCTGGAACACTCATCACCAAAAGGTATTAAAACATGCAAATTTACGAGAAAACGTATACCATACCATAAACCGCTTCATAAATGGGTCCAGTGCCACTACACCACCCTCCTCCCCATTCTTGCTTAACCTTACGAAATCAAAGAAAGACCCCAGCACTCCCGTTAGCGCCACTATAGCCTTAATTTCAACAGATGTCTGCCGGAACGCTCATCAGCAAAAGGTATTGAAACCTGCAATTTTCCAAGTAAAACATACACCATACCATAAGGCGGTTTTTAAATAGTCCCAGTACCACTACACCACCTCCACACCCGCCCTTGCTTAACTTTACACAATAAAACAAAGAGCCCCAGCAAACCTGGAAGCGCCACTATAGCCATACAGAGGCTTAATTTCAACAGATATCTCCCGAAACACTCATCAGCAAAACGTATTAAAACATGCAAATTTGCGGGTAAAATATATACCATGCCATAGGGCGCTTTATAAATGGTCCCAGTGGTACTATATCACCTTTAGTAGCTAGACATCTGCACGTTACTAAAGTCTGTGTTTTAATCACCAACATACCCACCTCCCCCACCCGCACCCCCACCATTGCTTAACCATACGAAATCAGAGAGAAACCGCCGCCATTCCTAGTAGCGCCACTATACCCATACTCGGGTTTAATTTTTAAAGGTGTCTTCCGTAACGCTTATCATCCAAAAGTAGTCAAACACGCAAATTGGCGGGTAAAACACAAACCATCCCATAGCATGGTTTATAAATGGGCCCAGTGGCACTACACCACCTTTACTAGCTATACATCTGTATGTTAATAAAGTTGTTTAAACACTCTGTAGAGTGTATAGCAGATGATGGGGAGAGTAAACAAAGTTGTAATTCCCAAACTTTTCATATACCGTCCCTTTACTGTATGTATATTAAGGACATTAAATTGAATGACAAAATTGACGAGTGTCTCAAAAGAGATAGTGAAACTGAGCACCGGTAAAACCCGGACCACTTAAACACCTATGTATATTCAGCACAGGAACACAGCCTGACAATTACTATCACTTGTAATGACATGTACTTTACTAATGTCAAGACAGTCATACAGAAAATATACCAAACATTTTCATTTCTTTTTTTTCTCTCACACATTTATAAAACATCTATTCTAAAGAAACACTCCCCAACCACTTCTATTTCATAAGAACAGACAATAATTAATACGTTTACTACCATATATTTTAGTATATCTACCTTTTTATTATTCACTAGTCACAAACTGCTAAAACTATTAACTATACCCAAATGCAAACCGGAAACCATGTTCATATTATATCTCAACCTATATTCAAATGATTCAAACTATGCGTACATATAAAAGGAACGTATCACTTTTACTATCTCCATCTCCTCTCTATGTAATCTCCAAACACTGTAGACGGCCTCACAGTACAACAACCTACCTAGACTTATATTCAAATCTGCCTCTCACTGTCAAAAATTAGACCACACCTGTCCACATAACATTTCTGGGTTTGGTTTTATCGCTTTTAACTTAATAACACATGCATCTCCTACCCCCCCCTTCCCCACTACTTCCACAAAAAGTATAATTTGCAAACGTGGGATATTTTGTTTATCTCACCTGAATACATTAACAAACCCAAATTAACGCTGTACCTCATTTTCAAAACCATACAGTCCTTTAGACGACAAACTACATTTCTTCTTTGTGAAAAAATCCTAAACATATATAAAGTACTTATATAACAACAGGTCAAACTTTATGCATATTTTATAACCAATATGAAACACCACACTTTACTAACAGGATATTATTTTGAAATAAAAAATACGTTCAAACTTAAAAATATCACCTCAAATACTACGGAACACATAACACACCTTGGTTATTTCTACCTCACCTTTGTAGTTGATATGCAGATTTCAAGTGTCACATACGCATGCAATTCTTTCTTTCTCACACAGTACATGTAATGCACCGCTTTCATCAATAATGAAACCAGTAATGGCACAATTTCTCTGTCACTCCACATATAAATACATGTAAACAACAAATCAGAATACTTGATTCCTTCATCGACATTCCAAAACTTATCTCCATAGGTTATTTTTGAATTTTGCATCTGAAAAGCTACTTAATATTCCACGCCGCACACAGGTCGGAAGTTCAACCTATTTCATCACCACACTTTCTGGAACATTCTACGACACTTGCAGGTTAAAAGTTAATGATTTTTTTAAACGTAACCTTTTCTTTTTCAGCATATTCTCGAACATTTAACACCACCTGCGGGTTAAAAGTTCACCATTGTTTTAAGTTACAAATGTACCTTCCAAATGCAAGTAGCACGTCTGGTTGAGCTTTGCACATTTCATCCTATTGTATGTACTTCACGTTTAGACTGCTCTTTATTAACCAATGACAAACACGTTTTTTCACGCAACTAATATGCACCCTAGTTTTTAGTACCCAATGCTTCTTATCTTCCAATCAATTATCGTTTTCTGTGTAGTTTGCACTTTACAAATACCGTATTGATTTACCTTGGCACTCCCTGTATAACACCACCTAAGCACCATATACAAATGACCGTGTTCCAAACAAAACTTCCTCCTACTACGTATAAAATATTACTGACACTACTTAGACAGGTGTGGACAGCAGCCAGGGCACATGACTTCACACCATAAGACACACAGTTTAGGCTCACACTTTCATCCCCGACTCCCGCACCAGCTCACCTTAGCAGCATCAGACTCTACGCAATACCTCACTTAATTTCCGTACCCAGCACTTTCAGACCGGTAGCTATGAGTAGTTTGCTTTGCACCCCCTCTATAGCACACCCTAAACACCCCCACAAAGGTTACAGTGCTCCTACCGTCCTCTTTCCTACTTTTTTTGCCCTTTTTTCCCCTTACTCACTTCGACGGAATCACAAAATGGCCGCCAACACTTCCTAGTTGAAACAGCTCGCAGCGCTCCCAACCAATAAGCAGCAAGCTTGTGCTCCTAACGCCTTAGCCAATCAGATGGCAGAAATCCCAAATATCGATATCTGGAAATTTTGATATTTCTCAAAAACTACTGAACGGATTTACACCAAATAAACAAAAGCATGCTTTCTAGACCAAGACTCTTCTCCCTGCCACATTTGGGGTAATTCCGTTCACCCGTTCGACCTGTAGCCTTGTCTAAAGTTTCCTATGGAAATTAACACGGAGAAAACACGTTTTGGGACCCCCCTTTTTTCTCGGGCCCCCCTTGACAAATCACCCCCAAACTTCCCTCATAGGAGCTGATATGAACAAAGAATTAGTTTGGAAAATTTCATGAAGATTCATCAAACGACGCCAAAGTTATAAGCAAAACAAAAAATGATCTTCCTATTGAACCTTGGTCCTAACTATAACTACCTATAGTGTGTATGTATATATATATATATATATATATATATATATATATATATATATATATATATATATATATATATATATATAAACACCAACTTTCTCCATTTTACCGGGGCCACCAACTCTGCAGGGCAGGCTCTGAAAACAGGAACGGAGAATCCTGTTAGAAACAATGCACAAAATGAAGAGCCCACAGAAGCGACATCCTCTCAAGCTGACACTTTATTAAGTCTGAATGTGGCAGTGCAACTCTTGACCTTACGCATTTTCGGAGCGCATGCGCCTTGTTCACAGGTGAGTTGAATGAAGTCCCAGTGGTCAGTGGCCCATCGATAAGACCACATTACCCAAAATGCACCAATATTCAAATTAAGGAAAATCCTCTGTATTTCACCACTGACCACTGTTGCTTCTGTGGGCTCTTCATTTTCTGTATATATATATATATATATATATATATATATATATATATATATATAGATATAGATATAGATATAGATATAGATATAAATATATATTACCTACTGGCGGTCGCCAGTAGGTAGTTATAGTTAGGACCCCTTTTCCATAGGAAAACCTCAACATTCTATTTTGAATAACTTTGGCGCCGGTCGATGAATCCTCACGAATTTCTCAAAATAGGTGGGGCGCTACGCTCCGCTCCTACCCTGAAAGTCTCGGGGGGATTCGTCAAGCGGGGGCTGAGATAAAAGGGGGGTCCCAAAACGCGTTTTTCCCATGCATTTTTCCATAGGACCTTTAGAACGAGCTACAGCCCGAACGGCTGAACAGAATTACTAGAAATTTGGCAGAGAGGTAGTCCCTAGGTCAAGGAAGTGCCTTTTGTAGGTTTGGTGTAAATCTGTTCAGTAGATTCTGAGAAAATAGCCTTTAAATCAATATATATATCTGAGCCCGCTTACGGTACGCTTACCGTACGCTTACCGTACGCTTACCGTAAGCGTACGGTGGCGTGCGCGAGCGCGATTCTGATTGGCTCTTAGATCTTAGTAAACATTCGAATCGGCCGAAACCAGGAAGCGGCGGCCGCCATTTTGTCTCTCGCACTGAGTGTTGTTTATCAAACAAGATGGCCAAAAACATGTTACGGGGCTGTTTTGACAACTCCCTCCCACATAGTCATGTTGAGGGAGTCCCCAAACATCCCCCAAGAGCAAAAACGGTTTTATTTTTTTTTCGGCAATTTCGCCGAGTACGCTTACCGTACGCTTACCGTAAGCGTACGGTAAAAAAAAAAAACACTATCCACACTTACCCCACCCCCTGTGCTTTTGGTGGCCGTAGGCCACCAAATGTACAGGGCTTATTAATAGGTAAAAAAAACTAAATTTTGGCAACATGAAATTATAAAATCGAAATAAAAAAAACACTATCCACATTGACCCCACCCCCTGTGCTTTTGGTGGCCGAAGGCCACCAAATGTACAGGGCTTATTAAAGTTGATAAAAACCGTGCACGGAACGAACTGCGTTAAGTGGGCGCGCACGCCTCGAATGGCGTAAAGTAACTTAGCATTTAAAAAACCGTACAAATTCACTGAAAAAACCATAGGTTTCACACACGTTATAGTTAGGAATTAGCATTTAAAAAACCTTGCAAATTCACTGAAAAAACCATAGGTTTCACACATGTTATAGTTAGCGGAAATTTTACTGATAAAAAACCAGTGAAATTGCCCCGTTATAGTTAGTGCTGGCAACTATAACTCACGCGACCGCAATCTTCTGCTGATGACATATGTGTCTTTATGAAAAAAAAATATTTGTAATATATGTATAGCTAAAAATGTATGGAAGAAGACATGGGCAAATAAGTGTCTAAATACAGTATTAGCATCAGCAGAGGATTGCGGTCGCGTGAGTTATAGTTGCCAGCACTAACTATAACGGGGCAATTTCACTGGTTTTTTATCAGTAAAATTTCCGCTAACTATAACATGTGTGAAACCTATGGTTTTTTCAGTGAATTTGCAAGGTTTTTTAAATGCTAATTCCTAACTATAACGTGTGTGAAACCTATGGTTTTTTCAGTGAATATATATATATATATTTATATATATATATCACAAGATTCGCAGATCCATTGAGGAGATACACCGGGGCCGTGCTGAGTGCCGGGAGGGCTCCACGGATCTCACGGGTGGGCAATACAAAATATTTAGGAAATTTCTTGACCAACATAACTACTTTTGCTACCTCTCTTTACAGAAATATTTGGTCAGGAAACCTCTACACTGACAACTTCATTGGTTTCACACACTATTTTTCAGCCTCAGGAACCGTTTCCTGACACATAAAATGGCGGCCACAACTTTCTCTCAGGTGTGGCCATCATATCGGAGCCTTGCTGTGGCGCGTTGAGCCGCGGATTCATTGTGGGTGGATCCTTGGAGGGTCTGCATCCCTAGATATCTATATTTCTTTTTTCTTTAATATCTCAAAAACACTGAACGAATTTACCCCAAATACCAAAAAGGTGGCTTTCTAAATCAAGACTTTTCTTTCTGCCAAACTTAGTGTAATTCCGTCCGGATGATCGGGCTGTAAATCCCTATGCAAAATTGCATGGGGAAAAAGCGTTTGGGACCCTCACTTTTTCTCAGCCCTCGACATAGCAGCTGAACCAACTGTGGTAACTCTAGTTAGCCTCCACAAAGTCAGTGGACAGAAGCGAGGACAGGGGGTAGGTACAAGTCGCACACACTCCAGATTCTGCAAGTCACTCCCTGGTGTGGCGTCCTTGTCATCCTTAAGGTCATTGTACCCTGACTTTGTGGAGGGTTACCTCATACCAAGCACACTGTTAGCTAGCGCTTTGGTCCTGACAAAATGCCAAAATATCGCTCCTCGACTATATAAGGCATGAAACATGTTGACCTTGATTGTAGACCAGAGCATAACAGCAGGTCTATAGGTGACCAACACTTCACTTTTGTTAAAATCTCAACATTGACCAGTGAGATCACATTAAATACAATGATACATTTGGCCCATAGTTGATTTTAGGTTTTCACTTTTGTCAATCTTCTCACTGCCTGGATATAGTGCTCACAGTCCAGCTGTGTTCATCAGGCATTTTGAAAAAGATCTCTGGTAAAGTGCCCCCTTGTGGGGCCTGTCGGGCATCACCGCCAGTCCAAGTTGGAGCACAGCCCGATGATGAAGCTTGTAACCTTTGGGTGAGTGAGAGCAATTGTTCCTATAAGCACATGCAACCCAAAAACAACAGCTAATAGCTAGAGATAATATATCTCTGATTTATCATATGTAACAGTATACTTAGGTTAATCTGACCTTTATTGTCAATAACTGCTTAAGGTCGAGGGTCATTTTTGGGATCCTTCTTGTGTATTTCTCCTGCTTCACTAGTAGCAGATCTCCTTGATTGAGACCTTAAGTGCGAACGCTCTTTATCATGTCTCAATATGACCTCTTTGGGTCTTTTCTCTTGGCATCAATCATTTGCAAGTTCTCGCTCTGTGTGCGGATCAGGTTCACAAGTCACCTGCTGGATCTTTGTTCTTAGTTTTCATCTGAAATCATTCCAGCAGGTGAAACACCAGTGATGCTGCGTGTGGTTCCTCCATAAACATGAAGGATCTGACAGAGGATTTCAGAGAGAGACTTTTTGGCTTTGTCTACCTGAAAGATCTATGTAAAAGTGGCCATAACCATTCCATGATACTATTAGACTGCCCATGCCCAAGAGAGGAGTGATCTTGCAATGCCTTAATCCATATGCAGCAGAATCACGATCTTCTTTACCATTGAATGAGGGCCCATTCCCTGTCTTAACCACCGTGGGACGCAAAAATTAGCAAAAAAATATTTAATCCAGGTGTTATAATTGCTGCTGCACTCAGAGAAGTGTGTGAAATTATCGATGTTGCATAATAAATGCTACCCAGTGGAAATGGGTCCACAGACGTTATTTGCAGTCTCTACCCAAATGCAGGTGCGGCCGGTGCAGGTAAGAGCGGTGGGGCGGGGTTCGGGAGGATTTGACACCACGAGGGAAAATAAAATAAATAATATATTTTCCCTCGTCGTCGTCTGTCTAAATCCCTCCCCCCACCCCACCCGGCCCCACCGCTCTTACCTGCGGACCGCTGCTGCCCAAATGCCTGATAGCAACATTTGAAGAAGCTTCTGCGTCTTGTCTGTCTGGTGCCTGACAGGCAACGATTCTGGCGCCACCTTCTCATCTAACTTGCTAAGTGAGGGAAACTAGCCCTCCTGACGCAGCAAGTATTTGGCAGGAATAGTGCTGCGCTGGTCCTAGGGAGCCAGGTTAAAGGCATGATTTTGCAGTGCTACAACTTTATGGTTGCAGCACGTGCTTGAGTTTGTCGCCCTGACATTTCAAGAGTTTGGGGGTAAAAAGAGGGGTTCCCCACAGTCTTTGAAATAGATTGGCTTCTACACACATTGTGGAAATGACCAGCCTTGTCACACCATGAAAGGTGCTCTGCACTACTGGGCAGGGGGAAGCAGCATCAATAGGAGACATGTCTGGGGTCTTTATTCATGACATGCAAGTCTTTGATGTTATTGATGGCTTCCTCATTTTTTGCTGAATCATTGTTTCAGCTCCTAGGCACAAGCCATAAGTATGATCTCTTCTTATTTATGAGATTTTTTTTGCACGAGTTTCTGGCAAAATGCGACAGATTCGCAGCCTGTAATGATCTGGGAAACAATGGGCCTCTTCATATGTTTTGTTTTCAAAATCAAAGTGGCAGAAACATTCCTTGAGATATTTCAGAAAAGAATCAAAGGTTTCTCCAGGTTTCCAGACTTCTGCGCAGTTGAGTGAAACTCATTTCTTTCATAGTCAGCGTTTTCTTTCCAAAGGCTCTGCGCCATCATAGTCTCTTCCAGCTTTTATTAGGGATCTCTGTCACCTTCTTCTAATTGATACATGATCACCCTGGTGTCCGGGCCAACACAGTGCATGAGGAGGAGAAAGAGCAGATATTTCTCACATTCGATATCCCGAGCACCAAAGTATATTTGTTTCAAACTCCTCCACCCACTGAAAACGCCTGAGCCCTGATTATCCGTGTCGCCACCAGTAAAGGGCGGGCGCAGTCAGTGACGGTGAATCAACAGGCCAGAGTGCACGCAGAGTAGGAAAGTAGTCACCAGCAGCACTCAGCGTGGGCTTCAGTGGCGGCTCCTCTTCTAAGGCGGAGGAGCATCGACCCACTGCCTTGAAGGAGTAAAAAAAAGGAAAAAATACAATTATAATAACGTAATGTTATTATTATTTTATTTTGTCCTCCTACTGCGGCAGCTTTGCGTGACGGGATGGGGCGTGGCTGCAGAGCAGGGGAGGCGGGGTAGAACCATCCTAAGTGCTCAATGACTATTTGGTCAGTCCTCTCGGGATGCTCAAAACAGTCATGCACACATTCCCTGTTCTCCATGCAGGCTGCATTACAGCCTGCATGGAGAACATGCCCAGGCCCCCAGACCCTGACTGAGAGCCGAACCACGGGGCTCAGACCAATCACAATGCTGCATTACAGCATTGTGATTCGTATGGGGAGACTGGCTGTGTTTCCTGGAGTCTGAGAGGAGAGCAGGAGACCGCGCAGCAAGGTAAGTGTATTTCTATATTTTTATTTTACATTGTGCCTCCTCACTGCACCCCGTCACCCGCGAACCGTGCCAGCCACAACTGGTGGGCTTATTGACAAACCCCTTGTGCCGCCAATACGTCACTTTTCCCCATATTACAAGTGACACACCAGCGGGGCAAGGGGCTTGTGAATAAGCCCCAACCTACCTAGTTCTGCATTCACTTCAGTGTTTTCTCCTGAGGCAGTGTAGTGTCTGCGACACAATGACGGCACTTATTTTTCCACATCAAAAACACACCGAGAGCAAGGGAAGGAAATACTTAAAGCAGAAAGATGGAGGAATAGAAAGACGGAACACCCGTCACAAAGGCCGTCACAAAGGCAGAAAGCAGGAACATGCAAGACTGAGATGAATGGGTACGGGGTGTCTGGTAGTGGATTAAAGAGGCTTGAGGTGGATTTTAAGTCTACCAGCCTTGGTATTGGGTGTGCCTACATTTGATTGCACAAGCAGCCGACTATTGAGCAGAGCTGCGGGCACTGGCACACTTTCTTTTACAAATTAAGCACTGTTAACACATGTTTTTATTCAATCATGCCACACCTTTAGCAGAGGCTGACAGGCGAGAGTCCAAAGTGGCATCAGAGGATCACATAGCTGGTATGCACGTGCGCCCCACACAGGACTGTGAGACTCCTTTTCCTCCAGGCTCCAGCGCTGTTTATCCACTGCCCGCGCGAACCTTTCTGAGTGTGGGTGACGATCTCTGATGTGCCCAGGAAGCAACGCCTAAACCAGGCAGAATGCAGGAGACCTTATGGTGCATAATTCGGCTGCAAATAAATATTTCTAGGTCAAAGGGAGAAAAGCATACTTAAAAAAGCACCAAGGGCCACATGCATCAAGCCTTTTCCCGTTCGCAAACTGGCCTTTTGCGAATGGAAAAAGTCCTTTTCCTATGCATGTAGGTTTTGGTAATCGCAATTGTTTGCGATTACCTAAATTGCAAATGCATTTCGGGAATCGTAATTTGCGATTCCCTAATGCCGATGCTTGTAGCCTTTCCTAAATACGAACTGTGCATTTAGAAAACACTAATTACCATCAATTTCAAGTTGATGTAATATGTGCATGCTTTGAAAAATTCACAAAAAATGATTTTTGCCATGTAGTGCACACATGCCTTTAGCAATCACAATTAGGGAATGTAATACTATTCATTCTTATGGGCCCATAGGAATAAATGGAGTCACATTACCTAATAGGTATTCACAATTTCCAAATCGCTATAAGGTAATGTTAATTAATCGCACATTTTCGTGTGATTCCTACATGCAGAGGGATTTGAGATAAAATTTGCTGTTCCGGAATCGCAAAATGCAGGCTTGATGCATGTGCCCCCAAAAGTTTCATTAAATTCACAAAAGCTAGTTGGTCACCTTTTCGTTGCTGATGGCTGTATTTGGGGTTTAACTCACTGATGGGAAAATAGAGAAATAATACTGTAACAGAATGTGCGCCTTTTGCCACATAATGTGCTTTTCTTGCTGCTTTATTAAGTCACATAATTCTGTCCTGCACTGTCACATAATTACATCGTTCCTGCAAATAGTGCACTAAAACTGAGGAAGGCTCAATAAATCCAAAAGCGTTTCTGCATACCAAATAGTGGTTGTGCACTGAAGTAATTCGAACTTTCATATAGAAAGGCGTATAGCACCACCTACTGGAACAAATAGCAACTATAACTCGCATCTTAACATTTGTTTATGATCTGTTCGGTCGGCCCATGTTGTACTTGGAAGGAGAGGTGCAATTGTCTTTTAGCCAGAGTAAAAATGATCTTTTGAGCAGTGCTGCTCATTTTACGTTAATGTTAATATTTGTGTATATGTGCTCGTGTTGCAGTACAATCCAATCCAGTGATTACCATATACTGATTCATTATTTTGAACTCCAGCTAGAGAATAGGATATAAATATTGTGCATTTGGATGGCAAAAAAGGACTGTGTCGCAGATATTTATTACTAATTTTAATACTTTTACTTAGTTTGTAAAAGAATAAATGCCCGGGACTAGTTTTATCTCAGAAGTCTGCTGGCACCAGTGCCAATTTGTCAGGATTGCCCAAACCCAAGGCTGTATTTCACCTCATGCCTATTTCTTCCCCCACCCTACTCTCCAGCCTCTCCCTGTCCCTTTACATCACTCTTGCAAGCTCTTTTTTGTGTATGTTGTGTCCTGGGTCCTATACCCGCATGCTGAATGTATGAATGACACAGACACCAGTGGAATAAAGGTAAAACTGGCCTTGAGGGCGTTCGGCCAGCCCCATTTATTAGCAGGGCCACTTGACTGATGACGCCTGTGATGGAGGGATGGGTGTGGGTGGGTGTAAATATAGCCATAGGGAGGTGAGGGGCTGCTTTGTTACATGTCCAGCGGGACATTACATTCATCCCAAAATCCAAAAGAAAAGACTAGTCCAACCTTTAGGAACAGAACAAAACTGGATATCATATGGTCTATCAACCTCTAGAGTCAATCAGCAAAATGGCAGTGGATGCATGGATGATGAAGCTGGCTGCATGCAGCAGGACATCTGCACTCACATTCATAATTTGTCAGGTGTGAAACAGGACACAAACACTGGTGCAAAGAAGTCCAAGACCTTCTGGAACCATGTACATAATATAGAGTTTGTTCACTCTGCTGATGCTCAGGAGGATTTGTGGTTGGTGTCAACACTTCAAAGGGGTGCACCAGGAGCATTGTTGGAGTCCATTGCGAAGCTTGTTTCAGTGGTATTGCTTGACTCACCGAAGACAGACTTATCATGACTGGAAAGATCGTCTGCAACCAGTTGAGGTCTCCACTCTGAACCCCCATTACCTCCTGGCATCTGTCGGTGAAACAGTGTCAAGCTCATCTATAGCTTGTGGAAGCTCCTTTGACAGATTGCCATGGGACTGCGTGTGGGGTGGGCTGCCCTGGGACTGTGTGGGTGCTGCATCTGGGCCACTGCAAGAACGCAGAGGACCCGCTACATAGTCATCCATACAACCACATGGGTAGATGTGTCTTGGTCAAGGCGTGCTACAGCCAACAGGATCTGGGTATGGACGGGGTGAGCAGATGGTCACTGGTTAACTGGTTAACTGGTTTTTCAGAGTGTCATTGGTGCATTTGGCCTTTGAAGAGGTTTGCAGGACATTCTCTTGTCTCCTTTTGTTTTGAACTGTGAAAGTTAGAACTTCTACCGTAATACCCCAAGCTACCAAAAGGGCAGCACACAACCCAGTCCTATAGTAGCTAGGTACTATTCAATGTGCTTGTGTTGGGTCACCAATAAATTCTGCCAATTATGTGGTCACACTAGTTAAAAGTGAAATGACTCTGAGGTGCCTTTGGGCCTGTCCAACACAGGTTTTGGCTGGAGGTGGGAGCACAGTACCAGCGCACTTCCCCTAGCTTTCTTTTGGTTCCAGAGCGCATGGCAGGTTTTTCTATAGTAGATGTAGGCTTGTCCGAGTTAGCAATGACGGAAACCGTGTGGCTCCTCATGGAGTCTGTAGAACTGTGATGTAAGCATTAGCACTGGTCCAACGCCATGGCTTTCTCCCATAGTGGTAGTACCAAAAAAGGACACTGAAGGAGCTGTGAGCGTCTGCATGGATATGCGTCAAGTGCACAAGGCAATTGAAAGAGAATGACATCCCGGTCTGCATACTGCTCACATGATAACCCAATTCAATGTTGCGAAGGTATTCTCTCACCTTGATTTGAATAAAGAATATCATCAATTGAAAGTTGAGGAGAATTGCAGATACATTACAACCTATTCTAGACATATTGGTCTGTTCCGCTACAAAAGACTAAGGGCCTCATTTGCAAACCCATTGCGCCACCGGTGCATCACTTATTTTGATGCACCGGCAGCTTAATGGGCTTGCCCATATTTGCAAGGCCATGTAAAGTCACCCTGCGTGACTTTTCATGGTCTTGTAAATATGGGCCCCTTTCATGCATTACTCTGCTTGAAAGGGACGTTCCATAGGTGTTGCTATGGGTGT
Organism: Triturus cristatus; assembly: GCF_964204655.1. Taxonomy (NCBI): domain Eukaryota; kingdom Metazoa; phylum Chordata; class Amphibia; order Caudata; family Salamandridae; genus Triturus; species Triturus cristatus. The sequence goes on from NC_140590.1 coordinate 1,580,707,227, forward strand.
TTCCACACAACATCCATGGAACCTGACACATTCCCAGATTTATGATGTTTTGTAATGTTAGGAATGCATCAGAATCCTACGCTACCGCAGGGGAGGCATAGGAGGCGTAGGAGTGGCGCAACAAGGAGAAATGCTTCTATTTCTCCTCGTATTTTGGTCTTTCCATGCGTGCTGCAGTGTGCATAGAAAGAGGATAATGGCATCAATGATTGTTTTTGTGCAGGAAGGTGTCCTTTCCTGCACAAAAACAACCATCCGTGCAATGCAGGCACCCTTGCAACATGACTCAAGGGTGGCTGTGTTGGCGCACGGCTGCTGGTTGTGTCATGGGGACTATAGGCACATTGTCGTTTTCACTAAGTTAGCATGAGCACGTTGCAGCTTGCCTGCTGCTTTGCACATATTACTACACGTCCTTATTTTTGCAATATTTTCTATGGCTGCTTTCACATCAGAACTCATCACTGAGTTCACTCTCTTCATGCTCCTGGGATTTTGACTGAACATTATGTGCAAGGTCGAACAACAATGCCCCTTGTTATTTTGTTCTGGCCAGGCCTTAGCCCTTAGACAAAACATACTGATGCACCTGTTGTTTGGACAACATACTTTGTTTTTTTTTAGTGGGATACATGAATAGGTAACACACACTTGGAGAGGGACCTTTCCAGGGCAAAGAGCGAGAGAGCACCTACGATGTAGATCTACCATCTATAGGCTAAGGTATGGGGTCTGCTGACAAAGCCCAGAGATCTTCTATTATATAACAATATTTCTTCTTAGCAAGGGGAGGGAGGCTAGGCACTATAATCTCTTCTCCATTGTCTTTTTATGATGACATCTCCCTTCATGATATATGGACTAGCTGCTATGCTGACTGTATTTTTACTATGCATTTTTCTGCTTGTTGCGACATGTATACTGCATGTTAGGGCACGTTAGTTAAAATAAATATTTTAAACTATTTCATGTCTCTGTCAGATCTTATTTTGGACAAGTACAAGAATGCGAGCAAAAGGGTGTGTCTTGCTACCGCGATTCCTGAGAGATCTGGGAGTGTTGTGTTCTGCGGTGTCTAATCATTTGTTTCTCTGTGAGTGAGTAAGAGAGCAAGTGAGACAATATAGCTAGTCGGTCCTGGGCTTGTGGGTACTAAGGTGGTAGGAAGACTCAGTCCCTATACACCAAGGTCCCATATTCCTGCACATAGTTATGTATTTGTGCAGAATCCCTGCAACAGTTGTGCACTGGCGCAGGGGAGAAGGACAGGAATGCGCTGCAGCTTGAAGATATGCTGCATTCCTACCCTTTTATTTTGAAGCACAGCAGCACAGCATGAAAGCTTGCTGCGATGTCGATGGTCAAAATATTGTAAATTAGGCCCTCAACATCGGTGTATCATCCGCAGCAGAGCTGTTTCAAGATGTCATTAATGCTTTCAATTATAGTGATAACATTTTGGTTTTCGGAGCTACATGGAAGGAGCACTATAAAGCTCTCACGCAAGTCTGTCGTTGCTCATTGATGCAAGTTTAACTTTGAATGCTAAGAAATGTAAGACCCATATGACAAAGTTAAAATTCTTTTGTCATATCTTTTCTGATAGGTGTCCTGATCCAGCTAAGGTGCAAGCGTTGACAACTGCCAGTCACCGACAACATGTTTCCGTGTTACGTTAATTTCTTGGCATGACCAGCTACTGTTCAAGATATGTACAAGACTTTGCCACTGTCAGTGTGCCCTTAAGAGAATTGGCACAAAAGAATGTTTCCTATCATTGGTCACATGAATGCAAGCAAAGCTTCCAGAATGCGCTATTGAGAAAGCTACTGAAATGGCCTAATTTGACCAAAGCTTCATACCAAGGTTGTTGTTGACGTTAGGCACACCGGTTTAGGTGCCATCCTTGATCAGCACAGTGGACACCCAAATGTTTGATGACATATTGTAGCATATGCAAGCAGAAGTTTGTCCCAAATTGAATGTGTTTATTCACAACCTGAAAAAGAAAGCTTAGTAGTGATGTGGGCTTCTGAACATTTCCACGTATTCTTGTATGGAAAGCCCTTCACACTTGTGACAGATCATCAAGCATTGTTAACCATCTTTGACAATTGAAAGGCAAAGACGCCTCCTCACATTGAACGTTGGGGTCTGCGATTGCAAGAATACAACTACACCATCATGCACCATCCAGGGATACATCAAAACCCTGCTGACTACTTCTCAAGAGTGCCTTTCAAGTGCCTTGGAACCCCTTCCAAGACGGCTGAAGCATACATAAATTTCATTGTGAAATCAAGCCCACTTGCTGCCAAATCATCACAAATCAAGATATTGACATGTTAAAACTAAAAGATACTATTACACATCAGTCTTGGCACCAGCACCCTCGACCTCTTACCAGTGACAGTGAATACCAGAAGTTTAAAAATGTCAGAGATGAACTGTCTATTCTCAGGAAGGTATTATCCTCAGAGCTTCAAGAATTGTTATTCCTCAAAGTCTGCAACAGCAGATAATGGAAGTGACCCATGAAAGACATGGTGGAATCGTGGCCACAAAACGAGCTCTCAGAGACCAAGTCTGGTTTCCACATATCGATGAAAGAGTTGAAAGAGAATTGAAGTCCTGTCATTTATGCAACCGCCTTTCATCGAAAACCACTCAACACACCTTAAACATGTCAGAGTTGCCAAAGCATGTTTTGGAAAGAATATCTGTTGGTTTTTCGGTTCTCTTGACATCACTTGATGGTGATTGTTGATGAATATTCCTGTTTTCCATTGATAGAATATCTCTCATCTGTCACTCAAGAAAGAGTCATCGAGAGATTAAACAGCATCTTCGAGACATGGGGTGTTCGTGTGATTTTAAAATCTGACAACAGCCCACCTTTCAACAGTCGAGAATTAAGGGACTTTCACAGTCATCTAAATGTGAAGCATCAGAAAAGCACACCTCTCCGGCCACAGGCCAATGGTCTTGTCAAAGGTTTTATGAACACTCTTAAGAAAATTGTTCAACATGCTGTACTGGAAAAGCTCGACCTTGAAACTGTCTTAAATTCCACTCTCCGAGCTTATCCTTCGAACCCTCATTTGACCACAGGTGAAAGCCCTGCAACTTTGATGTTCGGGAGAGCCATGACGACCAAATGACCTCAATGGACCAACAGAAGATTAAGGACTGAGTACCTTAAGAATCTTGCTGGTGAAGGTGTAAAATAAGTCATAAAGAAAATGCTGCGAGCTGCCAAAATGGCATACAGTCAAATCAAAACAGTCTTGAATCTCAAATTCAATCCAATGCCGAATGTAGATTATGAAAAGTACATTTTCAGTCAGGAACGACAGAAGGTTGGTGAAACCATTGTCGAATGTCTTGAGAATTGGATGCGCTCATCAAAAGTTCAATTCATTTAATGATGAGGAAGCTATACGCCTCAGAGTGATTGACAGATGCTTGTTAGATTCATTCAGATAATGAATGTTGAGAGAAACTCTAAATCTGGACTGAGTGCTCATGGCTGTCAGAGCTGAAGAGTGTGCTGATAGGCAAGCTGCTGACATGACCGGAGGTGCCTAGAGTGAGTCAGTTATGAACCTGAAAATTAAGCCAAAGTACAAGGCCGAGGGACACAGAGTGATTTCTCCACAGAAAAAGAAGTTGTACTTCAGATGTGGGTTTTTCGTTTGCACATGAAGGTAAATATCCTGCCATTGGACAGATTTGCAAAGGTTGTGGAAAGGAGAACCATTTTGTAACGGTCTGCAAGGCGAAGGAAAAAACAAGTGCATCATGACACAAAGACAAAATGGCCACCCGAACAGTCTAGAAGTGATGTTCGATGCATGCGCACATGGCCAAGCAACCACATCAGCTGAGGCAAGTCGACAGCAAACAAAGTTGATCATCATCTAAACCATTGTCACACAGTTCTTTAGTATCACTGTCAAGTGAAAGTTAAGAAGATGGTTATGCAATGTCAATGTTAACCTCAGAGTAACAGGCACATGTTGGACTGGCCGCATGTGAAGAAAAATACGGGTCAAAGAAAAGTCGACCTGACAAAGCACCGAAGTCATTCAAACATTGTCTGAAAATCACACTAAAAGTCAATGGTTGCTTAATATCTTTTATTATCAGCAGTGGTGCATGGATAAACATCATGCCTGAGGAGAAATACAACGAACTATCACTGTTGCCCCAACTTACGGCATTAAAAAATAAAGTGTATACATGTACTGCATCGACGCCATTAAAGAGTCTAGGTTCCTTTGAAGCAATGATGAGACCCAAGAAAACAAAAGTACAAGCAGAGGAAGTTGAGTGCTTGTTTGTCTGCATAGAAAATGAAAATCTCCTTTCAATGCTGAGCCATTTCATGTTGTGACCAGCAAAGGGACACATGGTGACTGCCCAACATCCTTGGATTTCCATTACACGAGATTCCTCACATTTGTGACATGTGACTCTTTGCTCGTCAGACACTGATGTCAATGTAAAGCCTGGGTCTTAAAGGACTAATGACGACCCCCTCGCTGCTGTTGCTCCTATATCACCAGAGCATGTGAATTTTTTATTTAACAGAGGGGGCGTGTAGTGTTGTGTAAGTTAGCAATGGTGGAACCATTGTGGCTCCTGATGGACTCTGTAGAACTGTGACATAAGCGTTACAGTGTGATAAAGTGAAGGCAGGTTTAGAATGTTGAATTCCCACTTACATGCTGAAGAATAAAGATGTGTTATACTAACTCAATGTGTGATGTAGTTATTGGTGAGTACCTAGGCTAAGGAGGATGCTACAATATGTACTCTATATCCCTGCGTGGCCCAAAACCTAAATGTGGCCCCATCAGTCACACACTTCTTTGGGCAATGATGGGCCTCAATTCACTACCTTATCGCCTCCCCTATGAACATGGGGAATGTCAGGGCCAGATAGGCAGCTCAAAAGCTGGAGTTGTGCCTCATCATGGTCCAGACCCACCTTGTTGCCAATGTTGTGTCGTGGGCCCTAGGCTCACATGCTAAATTAATGAATGACACAGACACCAGTGTAATGGGAATAGCACTGGCCACAAGCATGTACACCCGGCCCCTTTTATTAGCAGGATCACTTGACTGGTGATGCCTGTGATGGATGTGTGTGGGGTGAGTGTAAATACAGCCCTAGAAAGGGGCTGCTTTGTTACATGTCCATCAGGACAATACACATGCTTTTTCTCTTTGTCACTATTTTCCCATTTTTGCCTTCCTCTTTGTCCCCCTTTACTGCTTTTATATCTCTTGTTTTAGGCCAAAGTCCAATGAATAAAAATAAATGCTGATCCCTAACAAAAAGAGTACTGGTGGGCTACACCTGCAAATACCTGCTAAAAATGATTAAATAAGTGCATTTTTTATCAGAATGTTGCCTAAGAAAAAGGATCCAATGTTTCTTCATATTAATAACTAAATATTGGCCAATTTCGTTACGAACACCACAGATCCCAGCACAAAGCTACTGAATTTATCGACAGTGAAAGAATGAAATTCACTGTAGAAATTTCTGGCTAGAGCCCATCAGTATTTGCAGGTGGATTCATTAGTCACTTCACCATGGAGGTCATGACCGGAAGTGGTTATGTGGTATGTAGCTTAGGGGAAGGGTAAGACGCTATTAAAGTGGGCTGGCACCTGGTAGCCCCCTCAATGTCCCCTGATGTGCTGCGACACGGAGGTCACTGTCGGAATTTTGTCTTTCAGCGGAAGGTTGGCATAGCAATTAAATTAGTCTTACTGTGAGTTTTACCGGAGTCTTGTTTGAAAATGAAGCGTATATTAGCTAATTTAGCACATTACTTTGCCCAATACATTAGGGTGGTGGGAGGGCGGATTTGCCAGTGACCCACTGTAGCCTAATAACAGCAGGGATTCTTGATGGCACTATGTTGCCCGGTTGGCCACCAGGAGAAGCCTTTTCAGGGGTGAGGCTGATTGAAAGGGGTGGCTGACCTGCCAGTGGCCCTACACTTCTAGCCCTACCGTGGGTACCCCGGAGATTATGGGCCCGAGTCACAAAGAACATCTGCACGCATGCCGGAAGCTCCGCAGTCATGGCAGGATCTCCACATTGCAGTTTCCCATTGTAGAGATCCTACCACGAGTGTAGAGATCCCACCATGACTGTGGAGGCTCTTTGTGAATCGGGCTCTATGTGAGGCGAGACCAAGAGTCACAGGATGCCCCGGTAAGGACTATGCGGTCTCTGGAAGTGTCAGAAATGTTTGATGTGTCACTTTATCTTTTTTCACCTGGTCTTTCTGTATTATGCTTCCCCCAAAGGGTCAGTTAAATAGGATATGTGCAATTTTGTGTTCAGGTTTGCTCTGTATTTTGTGATGTTAATGGTTGCAGTTGTTTCCCCATATCCCCTTGTTTCATGTGAAGTAAATGTCCTACGCCCTAACCCAAGAAGTTGCCTGTTGCCTTTGTTGGGAAAGAGAGGACTGCACAGTTTGTTTAGACCCATCACCATTGCACAAGTGGGCGCACTAAAGGAATGTCAACTGGTGACTTACACAAAAGACCGGGAATACCAAAGAAGCTGGAAAACATGGGTATGAAAAGGGTGGAAAGAAACTGGGACAGAAACTCTCTCCAATCTGCAGGAAATTCAGCAATGACACTGGAGCACATCTGGCAGACTCTCCACCACCACGAAGCCGTCAGGGGTGTAATGCATGCCGATGCGCTCCCTGCAGTGCAGTGGGGCCCCCAACCCTTCACAAGGCCTCTATTGAGCCTTAGACCAATACGTATCTGTGAGATATGGGAGACTTGGGGGCCCGTGATCACATTTTGCAGGGGAGACCACCATTTTGTGCTATGCCACTAGAAGCCATAGCAGAGGCAAAAGTCTTCAAAACTAACACCAAGTAACATAATATCACACTCTGATCTATCTGTGCAGTGGGAGCTCAAGTCGCTCATCTAACCCAACTAGGCATCAAGGAGGTTTGGGGTCTAGAGAGATAAAAATACATGGAAGCTATACCTTTAAGTTAAAACAGGTGGCAGGTGGCTAGTTAAGAGAAGCCCCACTGGAGATTGGAGAAGTGGCAGCTATTGAAGGAGAAGAAACATTTGGGGCAGCAGGCTCCACTATAAACTCTCTATTGCTGTGTAGTTTGGCACTGTAGACACCTCACTGTTTCCAAATAAATGTCAGCTGTGTTGTGCTATGTTTATTTCTAGGTTCAGCAATATCATTGTAAAACTATCTTTTCTTGGTGCACTTTGCACAAATGTTTTTCTTATAAAGAATTCGATTACTTAAATTAGTTGGAAAGTCTACTTCTCCTAAGGAGGCTGTGAATACTACTAGTAATTGCTGATGAAATACAAATCTTCTAGTATGATAAAAATTAACCACATATATCAGAACATACAAATAGCCTGATCAATTAGCAATAAGCTTGATTATTCCGAGCCTCGGGCACCTTGCCGCAGCCCTAATCTAATAACGTGACAGGCAATTCACTTGTTCCAAGCCTATATTCATAATGAAAAGATATCCTTCTCTCTTCTTTCAAACGATTGTTTATTTCCATGTGTATTTGCTGCCAGTGGAAACGCAGTCTTCTTTACAGATATATTGATTGCAAACACATATTATTGAAGGTGCCATCCTACCACATTTAGGCCCAGATTAACTACGCCTTTGTGTTGTCCTTGAATTGACGCAAGAACAAGGCAAATGCTTCATTAAGATTTACAAAGCCACACCAGGGGCGGGTTGCATCGCTTTGCGTGGTTGTGTAAAGAAATGCAGCGGCTTACTCTACAGAACATTTTGAGCTGGTTGGCGTTCCATGGGCGGAACATGGGTGTTCCCGTGTATCCACCCATGGATGTGATGCAATTCCAGATTTACAAAGGTTCGTAAACCTGGGATTGCCTTAAATCAGTACTCCTCATTGAGGATGGCATAACGAGGCGAAAACTCTCCTTGTTTTTTCCTCTTTCTATGCATGATGCATTTTGCATACAATGAGGAAAATGGCTCTTTGAATTGTTTATATGCAGCAAGGTTTCCCTTACTGCACAAAAGCAATCCTGCCTGCAACGCAGGTACCTTTGCAGCATGGTACAAGAGTAACTGCGTAAGCGCTAGGCAGCATAAAGTGTGCCAGCACTAGAAGGGAGCAGAAGTGTGCCATATCTTAGTTTCACTCAGAGCAGCAACTTTGCTGGCTGCCCTGTGTTGCGTAAAACATTACTAAATATGCCCACAATCACGTTCTACTGCTTTAAGCAGCGACTTCTTCAGGGCTAAACTCTCTTAGGTCAGATCCTTAATTTTGGTTGTACTTCCATCCCAAAAGGCATCCAAAAATCATGGTTCTGAGACACAAAGACCACTCGTAGACTTCCTAGTGCCAGAACTGTGTCTCTCCTTGTTCAGGTGTAAGTGCACCCTTTAGGCTGTTGTCACAAAGGGGTTTCTCGATTGTAGGCTAACAACGTCTGTAGTAATTCCAAAAGTTGTCATTCCAGTTTGTACGCTGGGTATACCCAGTTTACACACCGGATTGAAAATTACATAGCTACAGGATTTTGGCAATCGGTAGCAGCGATATGGCTGCTGGTCTTCCTTATTACTTGAACTTCACTAAGAAGGGTTGCTGAACTGATTCAACCAGTCGCAACTTTTGTAATTACTACAGACATTGGCTAAGGCTTTGACTACGATTTCTCACGAGAGGAACAATAAACTGAGTTACATAATCAAGCAACGGATCAAGATTGCTTGTGCGTATAATTGCTGGAGTGTTTATCTCTATACATATGTTATTGGAAATTACATCATTGATGACATTACATATTACATCATAACAGACATCTTCTGTGACATTAAAATGGCAAACAACTGCTGTATCCAAATGTTTGTTGACAGTGGAAATGTAGCCTTGAGTCTATATGTAGCCTTTCTGTGACATCTAGCGGTCAAAAATGATATTGCAGCCTTCGAGAAATACAGTCTGTGTTGCCTCTTGAAGTACAGCAGTCTTTGTTATTTCTAGCAGATGGCACTGAAAATGACATCATTGATGACATCACTCGTGCCATTACATTTCATATCACCAGTGACATCATTGTTATCAATGACCTCACAATTCCTCTTTAGGCCATCTGCTTGCTGTGGAGATACAGCTTGCTTCTATTTGTATCCAAAGCAAGGACATCATGATTTTGAAAGTGGTCCAACAACTTTCAAACTGCAAGTAATATGTATGCCGATATGTGTTTTAAACATACATATACATATATATGTGGCATGCCCGACCATCGAAAAAGGAAAGTGGCAAAGCAGCCAGCAGAGAGAAGGCAGGGATCTTTGCAAGAGAGCCCAGGCACGGACAGGGTCGGACAGGGAAATAAAATAGGCATGGGCACCAAAATAAAACTGGCCCCCATTAGCGAACCACATAGCTAAAAAAAAAAAGTGGACTGCAAATCGGGCCATTTTGAACTTGTGAAGACTTGCTCATTGGGTATTTTGCAAGGTGTGGGAGACTGCATGCATTTGTGTTTGCTGAAGGCATTGTTTGTGGTAATATCAAGGAAATCAACAGTAAAAACCAGCCACCTTACCATAAAACAGGCCCTCAAACTGCTAAAAATATCCACCCACATGCTGATCTGTCAGACCATCCCATTGAGCACTGCCTGATGCCCCAATAGGCCAGTCCGACCCTGGGCAGAGATAACAGCAGGGGGAAGGAACGGAGTAGGGCATGGCTATGTTGCCCGGTTGGCCACCAGGAGAAGCCTTTTCAGGGGTGAGGCTGATTGAAAGGGGTGGCTGACCTGCCAGTGGCCCTACACTTCTAGCCCTACCGTGGGTACCCCGGAGATTATGGGCCCGAGTCACAAAGAACATCTGCACTCATGCCGGAAGCTCCGCAGTCATGGCAGGATCTCCACATTGCAGTTCCCCATTGTAGAGATCCTACCCCGAGTGTAGAGATCCCACCATGACTGTGGAGGCTCTTTGTGAATCGGGCTCTATGTGAGGCGAAACCAAGAGTCACAGGATGCCCCGGTAAGGACTATGCGGTCTCTGGAAGTGTCAGAAATGTTTGATGTGTCACTTTATCTTTTTTCAACTGGTCTTTCTGTATTATGCTGCCCCCAAAGGGTCAGTTAAATAGGATATGTGCAATTTCGTGTTCAGGTTTGCTCTGTATTTTGTGATGTTAATGGTTGCAGTTGTTTCCCCATATCCCCTTGTTTCATGTGAAGTAAATGTCCTACGCCCTAACCCAAGAAGTTGCCTGTTGCCTTTGTTGGGAAAGAGAGGACTGCACAGTTTGTTTAGACCCATCACCATTGCACAAGTGGGCGCACTAAAGGAATGTCAACTGGTGACTTACACAAAAGACCGGGAATACCAAAGAAGCTGGAAAACATGGGTATGAAAAGGGTGGAAAGAAACTGGGACAGAAACTCTCTCCAATCTGCAGGAAATTCAGCAATGACACTGGAGCACATCTGGCAGACTCTCCACCACCACGAAGCCGTCAGGGGTGTAATGCATGCCGATGCGCTCCCTGCAGTGCAGTGGGGCCCCCAACCCTTCACAAGGCCTCTATTGAGCCTTAGACCAATACGTATCTGTGAGATATGGGAGACTTGGGGGCCCGTGATCACATTTTGCAGGGGAGACCACCATATTGTGCTATGCCACTAGAAGCCATAGCAGAGGCAAAAGTGTTCAAAACTAACACAAAGTAACATAATATCACACTCTGATCTATCTGTGCAGTGGGAGCTCAAGTCGCTCATCTAACCCAACTAGGCATCAAGGAGGTTTGGGGTCTAGAGAGATTAAAATACATGGAAGCTATACCTTTGCTTGTCTCTTGAAGTACAGCAGTCTTTGTTATTTCTAGCAGATGGCACTGAAAATGACATCATTGATGACATCACTCGTGCCATTACATTTCATATCACCAGTGACATCATTGTTATCAATGACCCCACAATTCCTCTTTAGGCCATCTGCTTGCTGTGGAGATACAGCTTGCTTCTATTTGTATCCATAGCAAGGACATCATGATTTTGAAAGTGGTCCAACAACTTTCAAACTGCAAGTAATATGTATGCCGATATGTGTTTTAAACATACATATACATATATATGTGACATGCCCGACCATCGAAAAAGGAAAGTGGCAAAGCAGCCAGCAGAGAGAAGGCAGGGATCTTTGCAAGAGAGCCCAGGCAAGGACAGGGTCGGACAGGGACATAAAATAGGCATGGGCACCAAAATAAAACTGGCCCCCATTAGCGAACCACATAGCTAAAAAAAAAAGTGGACTGCAAATCGGGCCATTTTGAACTTGTGAAGACTTGCTCATTGGGTATTTTGCAAGGTGTGGGAGACTGCATGCATTTGTGTTTGCTGAAGGCATTGTTTGTGGTAATATCAAGGAAATCAACAGTAAAAAACAGCCACCTTACCATAAAACAGGCCCTCAATTTGCTAAAAATATCCACCCACATGCTGATCTGTCAGACCATCCCATTGAGCACTGCCTGATGCCCCAATAGGCCAGTCCGACCCTGGGCAGAGATAACAGCAGGGGGAAGGAACGGAGTAGGGCATGGCGACTTTGTGTCCGAATCGGTTCGTCTGACACAGTGCCGAAAGACCGCCCCTGGAGGTAAGCCCCTTTCTCCTTGTGCATGCTGATTAATACTAACAAATGAATGCAGGCAGAGAGGCTGCTTCATGGGAAATCATTTAATCTAACATTGGTGAATGTAATGTGCGGGCATGGTTGTTAAAACATTTTAAAAGGTTTCTATAGCTAAATTCATAGACATTAACACATCTACAGTTTGGGGGAGCATAGAATCAGAACTCCATGTAAACAGATTCCAGGCGCAAAATGTACTCTAAGGATCAGGGGTCTCATACTTTTTCTGTAATGAGAGCTACTTATGTTCAATGAAACTCTTTGAGAGCCACTAATATTATTAGCATTGTAATAGTGGCCACCATATGCAAGGTTTCTAGCAGTTTACTACCAGCGATCACCTCAGTGCATCAAGCATGGTTGCCAGTAGTAATGTAAATAGGGCTTTGTCAGTATAAAATGCCTGTATATGGGTAAGCCATAGCTGCAAAGCCTCTACTACCAAGGTTATAACATTTGCAATAAGTCTCCTCAATGCCACAGGATTTATCACTCAAATATCATATTTTAATATATTTTGGAAATTCAGCCATTTTCCTTAAAATATCAGTTCATGAATTCTGAAAATAAACACATTTTCATCTCAAATAAGCACTCTCCATTTTGGTATATGTAAACTATTTCAGCCAAGCAATAGCTTCTTAAGTTAGTAGGGTCGGCTACACACAGGAGAGCTGCTTCTAGGTAGCTGGAGAACTGCCTGTAGCCGACAAACTACTTGTTGCAGAAGTCTCCTCTGGATCAACATCAAGGAGCAGAATAAAGACATATCAAACTGGCAGTGATTAAGCTAGAGCAATGTTAACACAATTACATTGACTGAAAAATGCTTTCCAAACAAGATTTGAGCAAGAGGCGGGAGGCTACCTATAATTATGTGGACAGGGGCAGAGTTCCCAGGGTATTAAGAATTTTCATTTCACCATCATATGATAGACATGATCCCAGGATGCTGGAAGGGTGGGCTACTATCTCTGTGTCCTGTTCTGAAACAACACTTGCTTATATGCTTATAAAATATGCATGGAGTGCCAGAGATAAACATATTTAAAGAAATAATGGACTGGTGAAGCCAACAAACAGATCAGATATAAAAAATTATAAACAAAAAATGAATAAAAGGTTGGATCTATTGGAGGATGAGATAAAAATGAAGAAGCAAAGAAAGTTTGTGAATGATCTAGAAGATATTGAAACAGGAAAGACCTTCACATTCAATACAGTATTTAATGGACTGTATGAGTATGGTAACCGCAAAAGAAATCAAGTACTGCATGACAATGTCGCATTGGACAGAGGCTCTGACTTTGTTGATGACATACATCAGAAATTGGGCAGACCAGTAAATGAGGAGATCAAGACCTAACCCCGACCCCAGTATATTCTTTAAGGTACTGGAGTCCCTAAGGTGCACTCTCATTTGGAGAAATGGGCAACGCTGCATGGCTGTACTCAAACTGCAGCCCCCAATATGTCAAGGAGGACTTCGCTTCCTGTCCCTCGAGGTGTACATTTTTGCTACCCAATTACAATGGCTGTCCTGCTGGACGGTGGGGCGCTATTTTGATGAGATAAGCAGTGAGCGGGGAATCATGCTGGTATCCACAATCCATAGCTTTCTCCTCCCGAGGATTTTGCCCCCCTCTCCCTGGCCTTTCCAGGTTGTGTTGGCCCATGAATGCATGGCCCATGTTCACCACATTGCGCTGGGGACCCCGGCATACACCCCTTAATACCTCTAGTTGGTCTTTCCCACTTTTTGAACTTTTACTCTTGTTGAGACAAGGCGCCCTGGTCGGAACGCTCACTGCTTACACTGGGCGACATCTTTGCTGACTGACAGTTTCTCTCATTTGACCAATTGACCACAGACTACGGTCTCCCCCGGGGCAATTTATCCTACATAGACCATTCAGAGTCACATGCCACACCCTTGGGAACTCTACAGAGGCGGAACCTGCCACACACCCAGTAATACAAACCGCACTTACCATGGAAGATGCCGACACCTTATCACTTGGGTATATAGGGTCAGCGACCTGTTGGTGGCCCCCCTCGTGGCGCACTGCCGGAGGTGGAAGGAGGATTTTGGATGGATACTCCATTACAGGGAATGGGGACAGGCTCTACGATTCCCCCAACATGTTTACTGCATTTCCCACTTTAAAAATATACCGTTTTTTTATACTCCATAGAGAATACTTTACACCAGCTCAGCTAAACCGCTATTTCCCTGATATAAGAGTGGGCTGCCCATGATGCCAGGCCCCAGATGCAGACCTTACCTACATGTTATGGTCCTGACCCCGCACCGCATGACTATTGGCAGTCCATACATAATACCCTACGAGAGGTCACAGATTGCAGGATTTAAATACCTGAGAGGCGTGCTCCTTAGGCATCTTCAAACGCCGCGCTTGGCACAAGGTACATATTCACTTTTCATACCTACCACTCCTCTTAGCAAAAAGCGCACTTACCCTTTTATGGCGCTCCCCTGTGGCCCCACCTGTGGGGGCCTGGCACGAGGTAGAGAATAAGTGGGGTGTGGCTGAGGAAGACAACCTCCATTACGAAGAAGTTCGTAATTTGAGCAAGCGGTCTATCTCCCCCCAATGGCCACTCTCCTCTCCCAATTCTCACAAAGAGTAGGAAACAATGACCTCCTCTCATGATTTGCATGCAGCACTTCCAAGATCCTCCATCCCCTGGAGTGGGGCTTCTATATCTAGACGACCCACTAAATGTCCCTTTGCATGTCTCCCCGCCTGTGTGCAACCCCCTTCCCCGACTACAAACTATGCACAAACAAGTCCTGCCACACACAACTCTGGTCCTTCCACCCGTTTTCTGCATAGTGTTCAGACTCCCCAAGTTGCATTATTATGGCAGCACACTCCCACCGTTCCAATTGACTCAGTCCCCCTTTTGTATTATTGCTTCATGTGCACCTCATTTCGTGCTTTCATTGCCGATGCACTATTTTTGATGTACATTGTTCAATTCTGCAGCCCTAATGGGCTTCACCAACTGCAACTGTTGTTTATAAGTAAAACCCAATCAACACAAATTTCCAATAAAAGAGGTATTACTCTGTCAACTTTGGCCGGCAAGAAACTCCTGCAGGAGAGATAGTCTCAGATGAAATCTCAGAAGCCATCTCTGATTTGCAGTATAAGAAAGCGCCAGGAGATGATGGATTACTTGATGCGTTTTACAAAATCAGTAAGGCACTGGTCGTCCCACTACCGCATGCCGCATTTAAAGAGGCTGAGATCTCTGAGAGACTTAGAGCAGAATTCAACTTAGCTGTCATTTCGTGACAACATGAAAATGTTGGCCAAAGTGTTGGCTAACTACATATGAAAGGTGATACCGAGAGCTTATTTAAGACTCAAAGGTAGCCTTTGTGTTTGGTAGATCCACCACCGTTCTCTGGCCAACCTAATCTGGCAGGTAAGGGATGACCTGACATAGACAATGGCAGTTTCCCTTGACATAGACAAGGCTCTTAACATGTTTGAATGGGACTCCCTATTTTGAACAATGAAAGGACTAGTCTTGGACAAGATTATATCATCAGGTAAAAATTATCATATACTAAACCAATAGCACAACTCAACTGTAGAGGTTTTCTGTGGAGGACGTTTATCATTGTTAGAGAAACAAGGCATGGGTGTTCTCTCTCCCCATTATTGTTCCTAATAGTTTTGGACCGTGTAGCAGGAGCTATACCCCAAAATGTTACCATAAAATGTGTCTCCACGAGAGCCAAATGTTCTGAGATCATGTTATATGCTGATGACATACTCCTTACGCTCACAGATGTCAAACTTGATCATGCTCATTGCCATGTTCTTGTCCTTCTCCAGATATCAGATTCATTAAAGCAAAAGTGAGGTGTTACTTATATCATGGGGACTACATGAGCAGCAGTGGATGGTTTTGGATTTAAATGACCAGTATCAAACCTAGAATATCATGTCATTCTCGTTAGTAGAAAACTGTTTAATATGATCTCCAGCAACCTATGCCCACTTTTTGCGGAAACTGGTAACAACTTTGCCAGGGGGTTGTCCCTGCAACTGCACTTATGGAGTTGTATACGGAACGTAAAAATTATTATGGTGCCACCTTGTTTGGCATACTACCCCTTTGCCACTCTTCTTTGAATCAAGGAAAGGTGCATCAGGGAATTCTTATAGGAAAGATTGAAACATAGGTTTAAACCTGCCAGCCTTTATGCTCCCACTGCTTCATGAAGGATGCGCCTTATCAACATGGACATCTACCAACAAAAACAATTCCTCTCACAGTTGGTCTTCTTGACTCCTGACATTTTGGATCCCCAGAGGTGGACGTTCATAGAAAGCTTTTGTCTTAGGAAGCTTCCTGAGAAAAACATGAGAGTGTCCCTGAGAGAATTAATTCAAAGGGGAAGAAACCAGGAAAAACACAATAATAATCAACACAAACACTTTCCCCGCTTTATATTAGTATTCGGTTGTAAATCCAGAATAATATGCCCCACAAGGCATGTAATTTAAATCATTTATTATCAAAAGATATATATATATCATTATTTTTGTTAAGATTTTTCAATTTTTAGTCTTTCTATAAAAATTACATATTCAGACATACTGCATATAACAATCAACAACATTTTACATAAATAAAGTACAAGCCCCAGACATATTATACAAAATCATACAATAACTGTACATGTCTTCAAAATAACAAACACAAGAGAAACATGTAATGAACAAGACAATACAATAATGCACTGAGCTACAGTGAACATATAAACAACATAACATACAGTGTGGAAAGAACACAAAGGAAATGCACCTAGGAGGCTTCCTGGACTTAATGATCTGTATTGTAGAGGTCCCTCACAAAACACAAACTTGCCTCCAATTGACAGGGCAATATTACATGCTGTAAAGTCTGCTCACAAACATCTAAAAAATAAAAAGCACAAAGTGTACATGCAGTGGTTCTCATATTGAGAAATGTAGACCTAACCATTTGAAATGAGATTGTCCATTAGTCATTTGGTCCTCATGGGCTGTAATCTAATTGAATACCTGTTCTTAGATGATTCTATAAAATCCTTCAAAGTTCTGTATTCAGACTTCAGCCTGTTACTGTCCAGAGGTGGAATTACCACCAACACGCACACTGCATTATAAGCCAACATGGTGTGCTGGTACACAGAAGATACAAAGACACAGGTAAGTGTTGAATCCAGTTTTAAGGTAGTTCGCTCCATCAACTGAACACTTCCTCTCCCAGCTCTCTCAACTCCTTGTGACTTTTAAATAGCAATATTCCAATCCACACCACATAATACTAGAAGACCGAACCCACGGTCTTCTAGTATTTTCCAGTCATGAGACGCTAAGACATAACATACAGTCCCTGCTGTAAAATGTACTTCATTTTTTTGTCATAGAAACTACTAGAGGTCAATACTGTGAAAATAACTTTTGGGGGATATTCTCCATAGAAACAGCTAACCTTACATTTTAAATGGTTCTTGATAAATACTAGACACTGTACCTTGGGAGCTACAAGGCCGATTTAGTGTGACTTACTTAATGTTTAAAAGTAGGTTCTCTGCCAAAAAGGATCATTTTGAAAGGACTGCCTGCTTACAAAGTGCAGCTGTCAGTCTACCATGTAGGCCTGACGCTATGTTTTCATTAGCAGCCCAGTGGATGGCACAATAGGTGCTTCAGTCCACAGATGGCATTTACTCTGAGGTCAATGATACTTAATCTCATTGACAAAGATGGATTGCTAGATTGCTGTCAGTCACTAAGATGTGTATACTACAGCACTGGAGATCCAGAATCTTATTGATAGAGATGAATGACTCTCAGAACCTCCCTGATTGGCTTGACATAAGCGCATAGTCTACAATCTGCATATCCAGAGACTGCTACTTGGATGTATCTGGATCTCCTGTTTAGAACTTTGTGACAAATGACTGGGATTGTGATGAGATATGCATACTTTTACTACAGATTTTTAACTGAACCTTTTACTTGCCCTTGCCTACATCTTCTGTCAGTCGGGAGTTATATCTGTTGAGTGCATCCACATATACGAAGTAAGAGCAAGACTTGTTGTCGTCCCATACTTTTATTGGGCTGCAATCCCGGGATCGGCTGACCTTTGACCCCTACATATTTCTCTACAGTGCGCATTCAACCATCAATACGCCCTTTTACTGTCACATACTGATGATGCACCCACTCCTTAGTCTTTTTGGTAGATCTCTCAACCCCCTCCACCGACTCCCATGGGCTCTTCCCCTTCCTTCCTCCTCCTCTGCTCCCTCCATTTGCTTCCTTGCCCAATTTTTCCTTTCCTTAGAGACTATGCTCTGACAGGTTCTTACCCTTTCACATTGTAACTCATGCTAGTCTTGTCTCATCATTTTTTTAGGATAATGGCACCTATGTATAGACTAGTCTTGATTCTACACGGATCTATCATATTTTGAAGATGTTATGCAAAAATATTATAACCCTTGCTCATCATTGCATCTTTGCATTTATCTGTCTGTATTAAAATATGAATATAAAAAGGTTTAAGAAAAAGAAAATACTATCACAGTTTTAGACAGAGCTCAGACATATGGGCTCAGTGGCATATAAATTAATTCTGGGGATGGGGTCAATTTTTGCCTGTAACTTTGATATCTTATCTGGGGTGATATAGAAGTGTAGGTAGTATTGCTGGAGTCTGTAATTACAATAAAATATAACCATTTGAAGGCTTACGAGAGGCTCAGGGAATTTGTTCAAATCAATCTGAACCTGAAAGTATTTTGACAACTTTGTTGCCCTATCTGGTGTCCAGTCCTCCAAATTCTAAAGGTGAGAGTTATAAAACGGTGCTCATCTGCATAGTCTAAAAGCTAGGAAGAGCTGGGCTCAACTAAGCTGGACTAAGAAGTAGTCTGTTAGATGCAAACTATGTAGGAAGTCCTGGAAGCTGGTGGGAAACCAGGACTGTTTGGGGTTGTGGCACATTCCTTTCTCTTCCTATACTCTGTTGTTGATAGTTACTGAAAGTTGATATGCACTGAATAAGTTTGATGTCATTACCGTTCAATGTTACGGTCAGAATTACAGTGTATTACACAAGCAAATGGGATGTATCATTGCAATTTAACCATAGAACCCCTGTATGGAGCTGCTTTTGACCAGCAACTTTAGGCCCCTGAGAGACATGCGCTTATGATTCTGTCACACAGTATTATCTATTGCAAAGTCCAAATCCATTCCTAAATCAGATTATAATTATACTGTGATCTATTGTGTCCTGATATTGTAATGTTTTTTACACAAAAAACTTAATAAACAGCTCAAACAATAAAAGGAAGGAAGTCCTGAATGGGTGTACCAGATTCTGTCTTTATTTGATTAAAAGATGTAATAGTTCATATATGTGAAAGTTGGTGACTGATTTAAGACTAGTGAGAAGTAAGGCAGGATGGGATAGTAACTGATGGAATGACAGGAAAAGATTCATATATTATGGCAGAAGAGAACTATGGTGTTTTGGGATATTTTCATACCTGGAAATATCTAACTATACCCAGAAATGACTAGCCATACCCAACACAAATCTTCCAGTATATTGTACTTATCATACTTCAAAACAAAAAGTAGATTGCCATATCTCAGCAGATCGAAATGATGTTTAGCAGGTCAGGAGTGAAAATGAAAGTTTTTGCGCACGTCTCCTTGCAAGTGGAAGGTATAGACATGAAATGGTTCGCCTGGGTTTCCTCTCTACTCATGTGAAAAATGGAAATCTCATGCTGGTGCATCAGAGTTACTTCTAAATAATAGATCTTGATGGCAACCGTGAGGTTTCATAGTCGTGGCTCTGCGACCTCTGTGAAAATGTGCAACAATGACCTACTAAATGGCATGGTGGTCTTCTGAAAAGTGTGAAATATTAAAATCAAGGTGATAAACTGAGAGGAAATGCCCACCCAAGCCAAAATCCACTCTCCACCACAAACACGGTCACTCCATTGGTTCAAATGCCTTCTTAGCTAAAAGTGCTACAAGATTGTATGATTTTTGCGTTAGCTCTGCCCACTCAATAATGGCAGTGGCAAAGGTAGATACTAAACAATTAGTAAAAAATGAGGGCAAATTGAGATCCTCCTATATGACTTGGCTGTAAGGCACTTTTCCCTTTTTTAAAGAAATCAGTTGCTGCAGGTGGTCAACCAATATCTTAGCATAACCGTGTTTACAAATACATCCTCACATACTAGAACATTAAGGGTCCCAGGCCAGAATCCAAAATTGTATAAAGCTCACCTGAAATTCCCTCTGTCCTGACGATATCACATTAGGCATGAAGCTAATCAGCCACTTAAGCGTGGCTAATGTAATTGGAAAGAGTAGTTATAATACCAGCACCTAAACTATTGAGCATGTAGTAGGCTGTTCAGATAATATTGATAACTATGGACTCCATTACTATAGTTGGATTCTTTATAATTGAACATAAAACTGTTGGAAGACTTGGAGAATCTCTAATGAGCTATGATGGAAAATTGCCAGGAACTCTGATTTCTAAAAACATTTCTAAAAACTGACACACAATTTAGACAATATCTCAAGGTTATAATTTTAATAAGAAATCTTTTGGGCACCTATAAGAACATTGGTTTTGATTCCAGTTTTGTATGTAGTTTGAACTTTCAGTCTAAATATCCATCACCCACTTAGAGTTTAATTATCAGGGACACCTTTTTTTAGTCATCAAAAACATTTCTCTGACACTCAAAAATACAACCTGACTGTAAGGAAATGCCTTTTTTGCATGATCACCCCCAAAGTTTCAGACTAATGCTGCTGGTTTTTTGACTTTGAGAGCTAACCTGACCCCAATGTCAGTGTTTTGACCCTTAACAATGTATGTTTGATTGACTTACACCCAATCGGCATAAGTTAACTTACATATAGGTCCCTAGTATGTGGTACTAGGGGTACCCAGGGCCTGTAAGTCGAGGTGTCCCTCATAGTCTGCTGCACTGGTTGCGCCACGCTGAGTGTGACCAAGTAAAACGTGACTCCCAGCCTGCCGCTTCAGACTGGAAGAGCAGTATTAAACTGGTAACTCGATTTTGCCATTTAAACCCATGACAAAGTCCCAACCTCACTTTAATATATATGTCACCCCTAAGGTAGGCCTATCGAGTCCTAAAGCAGGGTACTGTACATTATTTAGTAGAAAATGTACTGTTACATGTTCTAACAGTGAAAACCACAAACTGTTGCCTTTACAGTGGAAAGGCTAGTAGCCCAATTGGTGATTACAGGATTACACGCTGAAACTCAGCTGTGCTAACTTCCGAATGAACATTGCAGAAAACTAATTATGGGCAAATTTGAATTACCCTGTAGTAATTGGCATGGTTTTGGTAATTTCGAGTAACAAAATTATGTGAAAATATCAAGATGTTGCCATTTACTCCACATTGTGTAATTTCTGGGAGATATTTTAAGGCAAGATGTACCATTCAGGTACTTTTTTAGCATGAACAGCATTTCAGGTAGATTTCGGGTAATTTTTGCATACAGAACTCCAAATCTGAATGAGAACGGCAGTGTTTTGAATGCGAGCATCAGTTCCTTTCAAATGGGCAGTCAACAAACATTTCACATAGATTTTGTACTCGAGTGGACCAGTTGGCTATTTTTGAAGTGCATACCTACACATCTGAGCATGAGCAGCAGTGTTTTGATTGGGAGCAACCAGAAAGCAACTTAAAATTACATTTTCGAGTTGAAATCTTACCCAAACACACCATTTTTAGTGCGAGATGCATCTTACAGAACTATGCATTATTTTTTGTAATTGTTCAGTAATTTCATGTAATTACACTTCCCGAAATTATGTGAGTTACACCCACCCCTGACTTGATGGTCAAGTCTAATTTAATGTAACTTTTAAGTGTATGCAACTTTTAGAAAGTTGCTACTCTGCTGCCCAAGTTTTCTAGTGGCCATTTGCAGATTCTAGACAATAGACAGAATAGACAGCCATCTGCCCTCCTGAATGTGAACAACTTTCAGGAGCAGACACAATAGAGGCCTGCCAGTAGGAAATAATAGAAAGCACACAGAGAGCGAGCCCAAAAGGTGAATTTCAAAGGAGAAGCCTCCTTTGAAGTGCAAATGGTGAACACAGTCAAGAAGGGTTGCTCTTTTGTTGATGTAGACGGGTTGGCCCCAGGGACAGATGGGAGACCAGTTGCCAAACCAGTTTTGCAGGAGGTGTGTAACTCCCAGGTAGCCACACCTCTAGGGTGAGCTACCAAGCTCCACACACCAAGAGAAGGTTCAGACATCTTGGGAGTGGGCAAAATAGTGCATTCTGGGATAGCTAGATGCCACACTTTGCAGGAAGTTCTCATCAGGCGGCAAGGGATCTGGTAGCAACCGTTGCATCCAAGAGGGAACCTTCTGGGCATAAATACGCCACCTTTGACACCCAGACCTCAGATTACATCTGGACTTGAGAGAGGACCAAAAAAGGACTGTCCTGCTGCTCCCTGTACCTGGCAAGAGAGACTGCACCAACCGCTAGACTGCACCTGCTGATACTTGGGTTAGAAAGTAGAGGACTAAGCCTGTTGTGCTTGGCTAATTGAAAAACTGATCCAGAGCCCCAGACAGAAGAGTTGAACTCCAAGGGTCAGTTGGCTGACTTGCTGTTATAGCACCAGGGCCATAAAAGCTGAAGATGCCCTTTCTGGTCAGTTGGTACCCACAATCTCTTGATTGCCACTGACTGCCAACGTGCAGCCCAGACATCTCAAAAGTTGCACCTGAGTCTGCCACATCCGGAAGACCGTCAGAGTGCAGTTTGGTCTCCTAGGATGGATACTGGCCTTCACCAGAGGAAACCGTTGGTTTTGCTGTGACAGGAGACCAGTAGTTCAGTGGCCACTGGACTTTTGCTGAACCAAATAGGACTTCGAGGGACACAGATCCCTCCCTCTGGCCAAAATCACCCCCTCTGGCCCAAGGACCAAGGAGTAGCCCCAGGAAGAGTCCTATTGACTCCACAGCACACTCAGCATCCTACAGCATATTCAGCACTCTGCATCCCTTCCATCAGGACCACTCTATAGCAGTTTGCCCATAAAGCCTAGAACTGGACTGGAGACTACTTTGTTGGCAAAATAACTGTCCTTCTCCTTATAGCCCCCCCCCCAACCTTCCATGTCGAATTTAGTTGCCCAGCACAGGCCGAAATAGTCAAACCCAACTCTTTTAAAGTTTTACCAAGTTCCAAATTTTGTGGTTGCCAATACATGTTCGTGTTTTGGAGTAAAAAGCTGAGATTTACGTTTTAATTTAAAAATCTACATCTCCAGAATCCTCAAGTGTATTTTGTTCATCTGGAGTTTAATTATTCATACAAATTAATTCTATTTCAATAAATTGGTGTTGGATTTCTTTAGTGTTGCATGACTTTCTTATTTAGTTGTTTTGGTACTTCTAAATGCTTTACACTTGTTCCTTTGTTGAAGCCTGACTGCTCGTAGCCAGAGTTACCCGGGGTTAAGCTAATGTTTAGCAAACAAGCCTGACTGGACAAAGCTGGTTTTGAGTGTGTATTCCACGGTAAGGTCGCACAACCACAGCACATAATACACCAAACCTCCTCACACTGACAATAAACAGATATCTCTCTATGGTTCAGTTACCTATCTTAGAGTTAACTGTCAAGTGTACATTATATTTAACCTTGCTTTTGCTGGTAATGAAGATTTTTTTTACATACACACTCAAACTTTGGGGCAGCTTTACTAACACTTTGCACAGGTTTGCATTAAAGTATCCAAAAGTAATGCAAAGTAGTGCTATGGATTACTGTGTGCTACTTTGCATCAAGAGAACATTCCATTGGTGGTTACCGTGCAACTATAAATACGTTTTCACTCAAATACCTATATACTAACATTGGTAGACAGGGATTTACACCGATAATGGAAGCCTGTTATGTTACATTTCGTTATGTCGATTTGTATAGTGCAGCTTATCACTGGTAAGGGTATCCAAGTGCTGGAGCAGGAATTTAGGCCAGGCGGTACTCCTAGTTGAACAGCCAGATCTTCAGTTCCTTGTGGAATTTGAGAAGTGGAGTAACAGTCCTGATGGGTTGAGGAGATTCTTTCCAGTGGTGGTGATGCAGGAGAAGGTACACCCTCCTGACTTGCTTCTGCAGATTCAGGGGACTTGTGCGAGGGAGACAAAGGTGGAGAGTAGCTGTCTGGAAGGTTGGTAGATTTGGAGTCAGTCGTTGAAGTATGCTGGCCATGTGTTGTGGAGGGCTTTGTAGGCATGGATGAGTAGCTTAAATTTGAAATGTTTCTGGATGGGTATTCATTGCAGTTCAGTGAAGTAGGGAGTGATGTGAGCACTTCTAAGGACGTCTAGCATGAGTCTGGCAGTGGTATTTTGAGTGGTCTGAAGTCTTTGTGTGAACTGGTTGGAGATGCCGATGTAGAGCGCAAGCTGGTTGGAGATGCCGACGTAGATTGCCTCCTTAAGGAAGGCATAAAGTCGAGGAACTATTCTTTTTTTGAAAATTTGCATTTCTGCTGCACTTGTACAGCATACATACGTACAGCATTTTGATTGGAAGTGTACCTTCCAGTATAAAACCTGTGCTTGACATCATGCATATACCCTTGAACAATAGTGCGAGGGTATTTGCGTGTGTGTTGGCACAAGGCAGGGTTCATCAGTGCAGGGGAGAGAAAAACAGCGCCATATCTTAGGACATATGGCACTGTTATGCTTTCTTTCTTTAACGCGAAGCAGCTCAACAACTTTGGTTACCGTGCTGCACTGGGTAAAATCTTGGTAAATCTGCCCCAGAGTGTATACAATCACGATGACAACAGATTATGTGTCCATAGCGGGCATACACACACAAACATATACAAAATGTCGATTTTGGAATGAGACAGATTTTTAGAGTCGGGTTGAGCAGACAGATTGGAATAAAAATATTTGCAGGCCATGGTGAAAATGAAGGCCTCCAGTTTTTAGCGACGGAACAGATTTTATATGCAGGGATGGCCTTCTCTTAAATGGTAAAACTACTAAGAAGGGACTAAAGATAGGAAGGGACCTGGCTTTTTAACCTGTAAGTGCTGTCTACCATTAATTACCCAGGGGATAGTAGCTAGTGCCAGGACACCTCCGGGTAACCTTTGCGCTTTATAAGTTCCTATAACATTAACATAGTGACCATATGTAATAAACAGCTGCCACTAACTGTTTTACAACATCCAGAATATGGAAAAATAGTCGAGACCACCTATGTGCAGAGTACATTATGGGCACAATCCCATCCCAGAAAAGCCTTGTGCTCAGCTTGTTTAGTACATATAAACTTAAACTAAGGGCCTGTCACTCCTTAAGGACACACCATAGACCAAGCATAAAAAATGCAATAGGTCTTGCATTTTATTGTGTTAGAGCTATTGGGGTTGTAAATGTGTTAAAGCAGCATGAAAGATCACGTGCATTTTGTTGCCTTGGGGGCTAATACTAAATGGTTTGGTTTATAGAAAATAGATACAATGTGAAAGGCATATACAGATGGAAATTATTCTTGGTGATTATATGAACATTAAAAAATAGAGAATCCAGTGCGATTCTTACCCACGGCTGCCTCATGCTTGGCGGGGGAGGGGGGAGCTGCCAGAGACTGGAAACCTTTGGGAAGACGGGGCCAAGGCTGACTGCACTGGGGAGAAATGGGAGAAAGAGTAAAAAGTTGTTATTGAAAAAATGTGAGCTTTTTTCCCTTTTTCTGAGAACCTGCTGACGGTGCGGTGATGGGATGGTGCCTGGAAGGGTCGGCTGGAATTTAGGGGCATATGTATCAAAGGATTTTGTATTCGCAAACGCTGCGAATCGCAAAAAAACAGCGTTTGCGAATACAAAATCGCAAAAGGAGATGTATGAGGCATTTCAGCCTCGCAATCTTAAGGAATCGCTTAAATTTGCGATTTCTTAAGCTTGCGTAAGCATTTAAGAAATCGCAAATTGCGATTTCTTAAATGCAATGTAACACACACCCAAGTTGTGCGATTTCTCCTTAAGAAATCGCAAATTACCACCAACTTCAAGTTGGTGGTAAGTTGCGATTGCTTTGAAATATGCACTTTTTTGCATATTTCAAAGTGCCATGTGGTGCACATACATGCCCTTAGGGCATGTATGTGCGCCATATGTGCACACATGCTGATTTCAGGGGTGCATCAGGGTGTCATCATGACACCCTTGCACCTTTGAAAATATTCTCAATTTGCGATTAGCAAATAGCAATTCGCAAATTGAGAAGGACTTCCCATTCATTGCTATGGGCCTCCTGGCCCATAGGAATGAATGGGAAGGTATTCCTTAATTGCGATTTCGCAATTTGCTAATCGCAAGTAAGGAATTTTAAGAAATCGCAAAATTTGTGCGATTTTTGAAATACATCCCGTTTTGCAATTCTCAAATAGCGATTCTCAAAACATGGCTATTTGAGAATCGCAAATGGAGATGATGATACATATGCCCCTTAATGAATTAATTAATGATTGTGTTGTTACTTGCACTGCACGAAAACTTTGGAATAGGAAAATGCCAGAAAAGACGGCTTTTCCAGCAAAAGTGTTTCTTTCTTTTTTGGATTCATTTCACAGGGAACAAATGAAGGAAAGGAGAGTAAAGAGAGGATAAGAGCTGTTTCTTGAAGTCAGGGTTTTTTATTCTGCAAGTGAGGAGCTAGACAGAGACAGAAAGAGGGAATAAGAGGAAGAAAGATAGAGAGAGATGGGGGTGAAGCTGCCAGCAGTAGAGCAGAAGTGGAAACTGTCCTTGTCTTCTCTGTAAGAGACAGAGTCCTTTTTCTTCTCTGCCCACCCCAAAAAAGTAGGAGAACGGATTCTATTAAATTAAAATAGTATGGGCACACTGTGCCCTGCCGATCCTGCCCACTTTGACCATTGGTGTTAGGTTGGTAGAGCACTGTGCTGCACCAGGTACAATGAGTACAGAACCCAGGGGCTACTTTTTACAGAGTGCAGGAAGGGCTGGGAAATGCATTATTCACAGGACTGGATCATTTCACGCTTTCTGTGCCTGGTCCCTCTGTTTCAGCTGCATGGTATTCCGGAGTCCAGACGAGGGCTGCCATGGCAGTGACAGCCTGAAAGTGACTAACACAAGCCGTGAGAGCAGTGCCCTAAACATAGTAAATGTACTATGCACACTAAATATTGAACTATGTTGAAGGCAGTAAAGATAGTAATGTAAGACTTATAAAATGACTTAAAATAAAAAGAAAATATTATGTAGAATTTTAGCTAATTAAAAAAATAAAGTGTATATATTTGGGGTAACCTTTGGACTCGTTTTCCCTTTGTTGCAAAAGTTATAATCCTAGATAACTTTACTTTAACGAAAATGTTTCTGTGAAACTGAACATATAGGACATGCGGTCTAGGAAACTGTAGGTGCTAAAAATTGCCATTTTATTTGTTGAGAGGCTTCCCTTAGTAGTGTGTTGCAATTTGAATTAGTCTCTCAATTGTTTCAGTAGCACGTAGCTCAGAGTAAACAGCTGCAGCCTGTGGGGGAATCATCTAGCCAACGTTCTTCTGTGAAAGAGGATTTTCCCCGGCCATTCCATTTGACCACAGACAGCGGGTTAAAAGTAGAGGCACCAAACATTAAGTATGGTTTTAATGCTGTGACATCTTTATTACAGTTAACTTATTCTTATGATAATATATAAACAAAGCAAGTATTATTTAATAACTCAAATTTCATAAAAACAAGCACCAATAAAATAGCGGGCGCATTTTGCATTGCATTACCAGGGACCTGTCCCTTGCAGCCTGACATCTCCAAAGTTCCTGCAACACTTACTGCAGGCTGTAAATCCTTTTCTATGTGGTCTTAGATATCTGGATCATTTGTCAGATGACCAGCTAATGCGAGGACTGGCGAGTTCGGTAGCATGGGCACAAAAAGTAGTGTTGTGAAAAGCGCAGCCTGAAATAACAAGTAGACAGTAGCGCTTGTGAAAAGCACAGCGCTCTCAAAGAAATAATGTATGCAGATGCACACAAAAGTGGGCGCCCCCATAGTGAAAGTGAAAGTGAAAGCGCGAGGCATGATGTGTGGTCTAGATACGTAACTTGACCCAAGAAAAACAAAAGTAGTCCCCGGAGGAATACTTAAACACTGACAGCGTAGGGAGATAGTACTTGTCCTGTGCTCCGTAGTTGGATAGCGGAAACAGAAAGGAGGGAAAAGAGGAACATTTGCCCAGTAGCAAGCATGGATTTCAAAAGCACAGTGGCACAGACAAATAAAAAGCAAAGGCAACCAGCGGGTGGAGTTTAATGCCACAAATCATCTACAACAGGTCGCTACGCAACAGTGCAAGCGCTGTTACGCTCGACCTAAAAATAAACTGGTTAACCACATAGATACTTCAAAGTGAGAAAGAGTTTGCTTGAGGTTCTGGGAGGGGTAAAGTATTTTGAACTGAAACAGCAGACCCTTCTGTGTTCAGGAGAAGAACAAAGCAAATATTTCCTGCAGAAGGCTTCAGAAGACGCAAATGATGTGCATGCTTCTGGTCAAATAGCACATGAGTCAAATGCCAGCTGCAAGAAATCACTCAAGTGAACGTTAGAACAATATAATGTTTTGGGGGAAATATATTCAAGTAAGAAGTATGCACAGTGGAGCTATGCATGTACACATGGTTGCCAGTCAGAAAATGTGTTTTTAGTCTTTCATCTCTCGTCTGAGTTTATTCTAGTCCGTATGTGTCCCACTCTAGAACACTTAAAAAATCATCAAATATTTGCGAGCATATGTTTTGAGGTTGCCCTAGCAGAATATTATTTATTCATTTAAATTCTGAATGTATGCAGTGTTCAATGTTTTTCCCTGTCAGTGACTTTAAAAAGAAATAAGACTACTTGGTCCAATGACAACTATTTTGACACTGTTAGAGTGTACTGCTTTTTAGGACAATGGTTTAGTTGGCACTTAGTTATTTAACTTCATTATTAAAGTAGGATGAACAGCCCGTTGTACCAGATCCCCCTGTTCTATAACAGGAAAGCATCAGCATTTATAACGCTGTTCTTGTAACTGTGAGATAACAAAAACATGCACACATTTGTCTTCATTTTAAACACCAGTTAGACTTATCCTCACTGATAACATGTTGTTTATGGTATTCTAATGTTGAGTAAGAAAACGAAAGAGTCAAGGACTAAAATACCATAATTCTACGATGCCTTACAGGTGTCTAGCTTACTGCTCAGTTTTAGAGAGAGAAGAGAGAGGTGATTGAGTGAGTGAGTGAGTGAGTGAGTGAGTGAGTGAGTGAGTGAGTGAGTGAGTGTGTGTGTGTGTGCGTGTGTGTGTGTGTGTGTGCCTCTCACAAGAGAGTTAATCCAAGGTAGGTAAACAATGCCATGAAGAGGTAATTCTTCTATTGTGTAGAGTCAGTAAAAATTTTCTGTTGACTACCAAAAGCTGACAGTGATAATCAAAACCTATGTAGCTGCTGGGCTATTTAGACAGAAAAGTCAAATGGAATGCAAAATTAGAATCAGAATCAACCTTGTGATGTTTCGCACCAATCACAATTATGCATCTGAATTGCAGATCAGTTTGAAATGGGAAATTCCTAGGAATTCTCTGACAAAGCTCATGCGAGACTACCTAGGATTCCAACACTTTTGTTGTTGAATTATGTGGCACTCAACAGGAGTTATCAAGTCCAGAGTTATCATTGTCATATATGCATCTTATAATGAGCTCACTGACGCCGTATGCTGTGGGAGGGATTTCTATTTGTTTGAAGCGTGTTACTTTTAGGGAAGGTGGGATGCACTGAAGAGAGTTACCCCATGTATGAACAGGTGCATACCATTTTTAAAAATTGGCCTGCACTAGTCAAAGTAAGCACCACCTTACACTGTGGAGTCAGAGGATCTTTCATGAACTGGAACATAATAATGCTAGGAGATCACCTCAGTGGAAACTGAACTGCGTTAACTATCTAAAGGAATGAGATTATCTACTTGAAAATGTATAATTTTTACTGATAAAGAGTGAAAGGGAAATAAATGCTTCAAATACTACATCTTACTTAAGTCTATGGTGTCTTACTGAAGGTAGATGAGTACGGCCTCATTCATCAACTGAAACATTTTCACATCCATCCTCATGAGCACACAGACTCACTAATCAATGCAGTAGTTCTTCCACTTTTAGGAAAAAGTACACATTTTCATTCAAATATAAAAATACACTGAAATAATAATTTCTTGTCAACACCGGCAGTCGATAAAATTGATTGCAATATAGCAAAATAACAGCAAGTCTGTTAGAAAAATGCATTTGCTGTTGCCCAACTAGGAGAGAGATACCCATAAAACAGAATTAAGACAAAATATAATTTCATATCATTTTGTACCCTTTGAAACATTTTAGATTGCCCGCCTATGTTGAAAATGGTGCATTTCCTAGAATAATTTGTCCAGCATCACAGTGAACTAAGGATACTTCAAGTCTAACCAGTTAAATGTGAATAATAGGAGAACTTTATTGGCAGTCTCAAATTTGATCCCTGACTCTTATCCATCTGGTGCTCAGTATCAGATTTCTAGACAACATCCGATAATTAAAACAAAAGAAAGCAAAAAGCATTCACTAAAAAGAAAGACATTGCCCCAATCATATTTTACCCTTGACCTAAATGCAAGGCTTTTGCTCAATCCTACGGATACTACAAGAAATTTACATTTACAAAAATAAAAGTGTTTCACGATCATAAAGGATAATACGTCCTAATGGATTTTAACATTTGAAGATTCAAAAGTTCTAAACTTAAAATTAGGTGAAATCATTCAACCAGTTGTATTGTACTTTTCTGTGGTTACTTTAAAAAAAACTGCGCATAAACATGAAATACAATGGCTCCCAGCCTCAGGCGAAAGTATGAAGGGAAGACACATACCACCTTGAAGCTCCTAATTACAGGCAAGAAACCTTGATCACATTTCATCAGTATCTGAAAATCCAACAAGAGGAGTCTGGCTAAACACTCTATTGAAATCATACCAGTTGAGTTGATCATATAGTAGAATAACAAATCAGGGGCATGTTTTTTTTTTTTTAAATTAGGAATACACTACAACTAATGAGGTAGGGCTGTATTTCACCATAAATGGGTGTGTGGTCCCAAGTGAGGGCAATGAAAGTATTTCTACATTGAAACTGACGGCCTCATTTACAGTATTTTGATGCATGGCAGTGCAGCAGGCCTTTCTGCAGTGCTGCTGTGCATCAAAAGAAAAGGGCAGGAATGCGCCATATCTACAAGATACGGCCCATTCCTGTCCTTTTCCCCTGCGGTGGCACACAATGGGCTGCCATGCGCCAATGCCGGTACCCTTGCGCCATGGTGCAAGAGTGTCTGTGTTGTATGGGTGATTACTTTTGTGCAGGAAGGGACACCTTCCTACACAAAAACAATCCTGAGAGTTGTTTCTCCTTGTTGAGCTTACCCCGGGGAAGCGTAGGAATCTGACGATTTTGCAGGTTTACAAAACATTGTAAATCTGGGAATGTGTCAGGATTTTGCATGGGAATGCCTACAGCAACACCCGTGGAATGACCCTTTCACACAGAGTAATGCGTAAAAGGGGTCCATATTTACAAGGCCATGAAAAGCCAAGCAGGGTGGCGTTGCATGGCCTTTAAAATATGGGTAGGCACACTGGTGCATCAAAAAAGTGACACTGTGGTGGAGCAATGGTCATGTAAATAAGCCCCTCAGTCTTTTACATAACATTCATCTAACTAGCAAGGGATGTGGGAGCACACATCTAGCAAGACCGCAGGAGTTCTCATAGTGCATTATGGCAGCTGTAGTTCGGGGTGTTTTTAAATTATTTACGAATAGAAAGGTTTTGCCATCAGTGTTGGAACAAGCAGAGCTTGCATTTCGGGACAAAATCCAACTAGCTGCTGACAGACCTTATTTAACAATGGAATACTGGAAAATCTAAACAGGGAAAGTTTCAAAAGTATGGGCACAGGACAAATAAATGACCAATTCTGAATTGCCTACTTTAGGATAAATCTAAAACCTTAAATGACAAATCATGGATGCCCTGTAACAATGTTTTGTATATGCGGAGCAAGGCTTTCATTCATAGCGGGCAAGCAAATGTCCTAACACGTTTTTGTGTGCTGTGTAAGCTCCAATAAAAGATAATGTATCTGGTAAAACTTCTGAAAGTATGTTGACCTGTATGCAGCACAAGTGAGATATTCTAAAATAAATAGGAAATACAATGTAAAAAAACCAAATTAGAAGTTTACGAAAACATTTCGTTCTATACAGCTAAACTAGAGCATATTCTATGCTTTAAAATATTTTTTATGGATTTCAGAACCCATAGTCGATCCTATCATTCAATTTCTAAGCAACAACAGCCCATAAATAACTAATATGATTGCAAGAGGGAAAGTCCTGATTTCTTCACTGTTCATGTACACCAATGCATTTAGTAGGGTTAATCTTGGACACCCTGGAAACAGTCCAAACAGTACAAAAAAAGGAAACTTGAATTCTAGACTTGATGAAATAAAATGACATCATCAGCATAAAGAAGTTACTTTTTTTTAGCAATAAAAGCTCGAAATCTGTATGTGTGTGGTTTCCTACATTGGCTGGGTGAATGGTTCCTAAAATTGTATCTTGTCCTTTTTTGAGAAAATCAGACCTCAGCAGAAATTTAGCAGACCTGGATATAGATCCAGACGGAAGCTTTGCTGACCCAAATAAATCATTACTGGTCTTTAGGCACCGGTGACAATGTGAGCCAAGCAAGATAATTTGCCAAAATCTAGGTACAACAGTTTGAATTTAGGATGGTAAAATTACCTTCTGCACATATTTACCCAAATAATGGGGGTAGGATCAAAGAACTTCCGATACAATTAAATCCATTTGTGTTTCAACCAATGTTCCTAACCAAATGGTAAGAAAACAACCATTTGCTCAAACGAATATTGATGGAGAGCTCTCAAACTCATTGTTAATTTGAATTTAAATTGAATTAATGTTTACCACTGACCAATCATTATCTGACAAATTCCTTGCAGGGCAGCCTCCAAATCCATGTGTTTGACATGGCTATTCCTGCAGGGACACCCCCTAACGATTTGCATTCCTCCGTTTTCTTTTTGCTTAACTTGTTTTGACTGGTATTAGGACTCTGCACACTTCACCATGGCTAACCAGAGGTAAAGTGCTTGTGCTCTCTCCCCTAACATAGTAATATTGGTTAATCCACAATTGGTATACAATTTGTTTATAAGTACCTAATAAAGTGGTAAAACGGGTACCAAGGGTCTGTAAATTAAATCCTACAAGTAGATCTGCAGCACTGATTGTGCCACCTACTTAAGTAGCCCTTTAACCCATGCCTCAGACCTACCATTGCAGAGCCTATGTGTGCAATTTGCACTGCCATGTCGACCCAGCAAAAGACACCTTTTACCAGGTCCATTACTTGCTTTATTATACAAAGAGGTCACCCCTAAGGTAGGCCCTGGACAGCCCAGGGGGTAATGTATTTAAAAAGTAGGACATGTACTGATAAGGTTTACATGTTCTGGTACTGAAAAACTCTTAAATTCGTTTTTCACTACTTGTTATTTCCAAAGAGGAAGATATAACTTGTTCAAGTTTGGTGTCTCCGGGATCCTAATTTAAAATCCTAACTTACGGTGAAGTTGGATTTTAAATTACGATTCTGAAAATGCCAGTTCTAGAAAGTTGAATACAAAAAGGAGAACTTGGCTCCATTTGACGTTATGCTCTTATTATTTTTGAGCAACAAACAGACCACTATCTTTTCTGTTTGAATGGAATTTTTATGAAATCATTCCTTTCTTTGCAATTGTTTATATTTACCAACAAGATTTTAGTTGCATGAGAAGTGAAGAGACACACATTTTTCAAAGTAACATACAAAACATGAAAAATACTTATGACTATTCACAATAGAAAGTGCATGAAATACATATATACAACTAGGCCTGGGTGAAAATTTTGTTCCGTTCGCGGAAATTGCGATAACTTGACATTTTCGCGTTCCGCGGAGAGCGCGAAAATGTCAAAATTTCCGGTTTCCGCAGCTTGGCGATAATTTGTTTCTTGCTCGCGCTGTGAAATAATACATTCTCGCGCGCGCGCGATCGCCTTACCTGAATCCCTGCGTTCGCCGACAAGTTTTCTTGATCCGGTCGCATTCTCCATGAGATGTTGTATTGTTTTTAGCCATTTGCGCTGTCTCGCGACAGTTCGCGCCCGCAGCGACGTCATGCGTCGCGCGATCACGTCTTTCTTCTCGCGATCATGCACCGCGAGACAACTCAAAACAAGATGGCCGCGCCCGCAAGCAACCACATGGGTAAGTTGGCGACCCGCAACCATGCAGAAAATCTCGCGAACATGCGGGAAAAAAACTTCCGCATTTTCGCGATATTTCCGCTTGTTTGTGATAATTTTAAACATTTTCGCGATAATTTAAAAAGTAGGACATGTACTGATAAGGTTTACATGTTCTGGTACTGAAAAACTCTTAAATTCGTTTTTCACTACTTGTTATTTCCAAAGAGGAAGATATAACTTGTTCAAGTTTGGTGTCTCCGGGATCCTAATTTAAAATCCTAACTTACGGTGAAGTTGGATTTTAAATTACGATTCTGAAAATGCCAGTTCTAGAAAGTTGAATACAAAAAGGAGAACTTGGCTCCATTTGACGTTATGCTCTTATTATTTTTGAGCAACAAACAGACCACTATCTTTTCTGTTTGAATGGAATTTTTATGAAATCATTCCTTTCTTTGCAATTGTTTATATTTACCAACAAGATTTTAGTTGCATGAGAAGTGAAGAGACACACATTTTTCAAAGTAACATACAAAACATGAAAAATACTTATGACTATTCACAATAGAAAGTGCATGAAATACATATATACAACTAGGCCTGGGTGAAAATTTTGTTCCGTTCGCGGAAATTGCGATAACTTGACATTTTCGCGTTCCGCGGAGAGCGCGAAAATGTCAAAATTTCCGGTTTCCGCAGCTTGGCGATAATTTGTTTCTTGCTCGCGCTGTGAAATAATACATTCTCGCGCGCGCGCGATCGCCTTACCTGAATCCCTGCGTTCGCCGACAAGTTTTCTTGATCCGGTCGCATTCTCCATGAGATGTTGTATTGTTTTTAGCCATTTGCGCTGTCTCGCGACAGTTCGCGCCCGCAGCGACGTCATGCGTCGCGCGATCACGTCTTTCTTCTCGCGATCATGCACCGCGAGACAACTCAAAACAAGATGGCCGCGCCCGCAAGCAACCACATGGGTAAGTTGGCGACCCGCAACCATGCAGAAAATCTCGCGAACATGCGGGAAAAAAACTTCCGCATTTTCGCGATATTTCCGCTTGTTTGTGATAATTTTAAACATTTTCGCGATAATTTGCAAAAGTTAATTTCGCAAATTCCGCCCACCCCTATATACAACCACATTTAGATTTTGCATCATAACATCAGAAACTAGAATACTCTAATCGCTATCTTGTTTTTGGGGCCAAGCATGTGCCAAACACGGCAAAATGTTTAGAGTGTGTGCGTGGGGCATAGAAACCAATACAAACTCTCATCGGGGCTTCATGTTAATGGTCAGCGATTTCTAAAAAACATAAATGAATGATGCAAACTCCACATCAGTGAAAATGAAAACTAAACACTACTCTCCTTAAATATGCTTAATTCAATTTTTCTGTACCTGATTGCCTGATTCTCGGACTTCACATCGCAAGCCCTGTCGACAGAATCCTCAACATTGATGTATCAGGACCTCATACAGCAGCCTCACCACATCTCAGAACTGACGCATCGCCTTGGCTGCGTGACTCATCTTCGGAGCGGATCTATGCAACAGAGGCTCCACAACCAGAATTTAAGGTACTTTGTACAGAGGGCCTATCTGAGTTCCTGTAGTCAGCCCATGCTCCATCACGGTTGGGCCAAACTTGTGAATTTGTCCATGTCTGGCATGACCATATAGCCCTAATGGCGCTTTGTGCTGTTTTGGCATTGTTTTTCACCATAAACTTTCAAAATCAAGATCTCCGGTTCTACTGATTGGATTTTTGTCATTTTTGTCTTGTTTTATTTATTGAAATCATGGCTATTCTTCTAACCTGGTGTGAAATCATTTTGTGTGGTGTTGTCACTGTTTTACTGTTTAAAGTGTTGTACAAATACTTTACAAACAGCCTCTAACCTAAACCTGACTGCTCTGTGCCAAGCTACCAGAGGGTGAGCGCAGGTTAATTTAGAGTTTGCCTGCCTCTTACCCAGACTAGGATTGTGGTTGGTGCTTGACTAGGATTAATTGCCCAGTCAACCAGTAACCCAATGTCTAACACCATGGAACATTTCTCTTAGTGTGAAAATATAGGTATTCCACATGTTCAGTGTTCCCATGAGCAGTTTTAAGGTTAGTCTGCTTGGTAATGTTATTTACAGCATAAAGAGCTATTAAACTGTTCAAAGTACATCTTATGACTTTCAGTAGTCAACTAGAAAACATTTTACATAGATCTTACCATCTTAAATTAACCTGTCTGTAAGCTTGTCATTTCAACTTTGTTTTTTAAGAAAATTAGCAATTTTAGCTTTGTCCTGGAATGAGGGGTCTTTCCTTATGAACTAGTCCTTTCGGTTGCTTCTCACAAATGATTTCAAGTTTCCCCCATGCTTTTATACAGCTCATCACTAGCCTCTTTACTATTATAGACTTCCATGAGTCTACTAGCTCTTGGAGCGAATCTGGCCTTTCTGGCTCCATAGCTGCTTGCAGGGAATGTTTAGGGAGCGTGATGCTTCAATATATTCTTTATCTTCATTAATTGAAGACATATATGTATCCTTATAGAGATTTATGCCATAATCTCAGAAGTTGCTAGTGGATAGAATGAGTGAGAGAAGGAGATTTTGGTCTCATTGCCCTTAATTTCGTATACAAACATGTTGCCCTTTGTTTTATTGTTTGCTCCATTGATCAGCATTTGGAGACCCCATAAAGTGCCAATCAAAGAGATATCCCTATCTATTTTACCCTTAACTCTATCACAATGCTTGGTCCTGTGCGCTCAGGGCAGATGTATTATTTTTTAGTGCAATTAAGCGTACAAATTCACTTTGTTCCAATGAAATACACAAGGGGGAGAAAGTAGTGCAGAGGAACACTTATTAAAAATGGCCTGCTGCTGCTCTCATCCCCTGCATTAGCACAATCAGGCTGCCTAGCACCACGCACAACCTTTGCACCAGGGTGCAACAGTGTGCATGTGTGATAGCCAGTATACATTTTGTACTGGAAGCTTACCCTTACAGTACAAAATCCTATGTCTAGACAATTTCTATAAGGTTCCACACAGTGTGTTGTGCATTGCACCACACATGCAATCTGTGAAATATTTGGCAAAATTAAAACATTTCTCAATCAAGGCATTATATTTTGATCATGCTTAGGTTTTGTCTCATTATCTTAGTAGATACAGCTTTCACTGATGTCTCTAGAGGGGGGCCAGATGGGGCCCGTGCCCTGGACCTTGCAACACACAATTTTTCCAACTAACTTTCACTACAAAGCAGTGTTTTTTTTTTAACTTTTTAAATCTGACTTTGTACATATGCATGTATTTATTTATTGAGATATAGATATGTACAAACAAATAGAAAGTCAGATTTAAACAGTTTAAGCAAGCATGTACACATACACATTAAAGTTAGGTCAGTGTTGTATCCAAAATTTCATCTCAAGGGCCACACTTACCGGTGGCCCGCAATGTAAGTCAAATAATGAGCAGTTGGCAACGTAGAAGGTTCAAGCGTTTATCGGCCAGACAGAAAACTCTACATAGAGGAGCCTCATCGATCCTCACCCAGGAGGTGCGCCGAGGAAGACTGCTGGCTCCTTGACAAACTCATACTTTTATACATTATCAGCGCAACATACAAAGCCTTACAAGTGGAAAAGTACCAGCCAGTCCAGGCGCTCCTAATGAGCTCATCCTATATCTAGTTTCAGCGATACAAAAAAGGTTACTATCTTTAAGAATAGAAGGTCGGCCGGGTGACTCCCTTCTCGTCCCAGGTTCAGAAGGAATTTTGCTTGGTACTCCCTTTTAGCAGATGTGACCTTGCTTCTCGGTCGTAAATACAATTCAGCCTGTCTTCTAAAACTGGTGTGTGCTAAATGAGGGAAATACGGGCTCAGAGAACCACGTGATCGTAGTTCCTACACGAAGAGAGAGTTAAGGGCCAAGATGGCCGCGGTCCTGTTTTCGTTACAACAAACAAATGATGGACGGAATGCTGACAATGCAGACATTCTCCCCCAGTCAAGAGATCTGGGTTAAATCCATCGTTCTTTTGCCCACTACGCCACCCCAGTTTAGACATGGCCATATGCAAATCGGTCCTGTTTTCGGCCCTTTTCGTCGTACTAACTTATAATGACGAAGAGGGGCCTTATTACGGGACTAAATCAAATAAGCTAATTTTAGTTACGCTATGCTAATCATATATTTTAATTTGAATCCTACAGAACGGCCCTTTTAGCATAGTGTAGCTAAAATAAAATAAAAAAATGACTACTCCTCAAAAATGCCCTCATCTATTTGCATAATATCATGAATTTCTTTCTGGGTCATCAGGGCATTAGCTTGAGCATGGGTAAGTGGGGACTTAGGTATTGCAGCGCGAAATTGGGTGGCACAATAAGAACAACAAGCAGGACCGCACTGGATACAAATACAGCAGGTAAAAAGGAAACCCACTATACCCAATAGGACCATGAATAGTTTCCCCACCCAAGTAGTCAGGAGGTCCCAGAACCAGGTTGACAGGGACCAGGTACCGATCTCCGTATGGATTTCTGATGCCAGTCGGTGGAGTTTCTGAATGGCTAAATGAACCGAAGGGGCGGAGTCAGGTATATATACACAACAGGAGCTCCCGATCACCCAGCATGCTCCTCCGCGATCGGCCAATATAACATCTAGAACAAGACGATTTTGAAGGGTCACAAGCCGGGTCGCCTGAAGCTCAACAGTGATATTAGTCAATATCCCGGCAGTGGTATTGACCACTCCTTCCACCACCCTGGACAGCCTCCTAATTTCCTTACTAGTTAGGATAGGGCCCCATATAGGTAGGACCCCTTTCATGATATCTACGAAGTGTTGGGCCGGGGTATCTGTTTGATCAGTGACATCCTTATCAGGGAACGTGGATAACAGACTTCTTTTGTTCAGGGAATGGGACTTGTGATAATCTGATGGGGCAATATAAACAGGAGGATAGAGGAAGGACAGATAACACCTGCCTGACCATCCCCTGGGGAGCATTTTCCCCACATACGAAATATATGTTCGGGGGAGTTAATATTGGCAGACTACTAAAAGTCCGTAATCGATAAGTGTAATTGCATCTGCTAAATCCCACGAACAAATGGCCGGCACCCTGGATACAAAAGGAGGATGACGTATTTAATACTGGGACGGGTATAATCTTGTCTTCTGAGACATTGCGTTCCTGAAAATATCTGAAGTATTCGGTAAAATTGAAGGATACAAAATCTAATATCTCATCCCTTAGCCAAGTATCATTCTCATGGTCCATGTACACATTCATGCAGGCTGTTGGGTCTAAAGTGCCGTCAGTACCCTCTGCATTTGGAGTGAACCCCTGATGCCTCTCTATGTAGGCCAAGATTAAGTCATAATCTTTCTCTGAGAATCGATGTGCGTCTACAGTATGATGCTCGTATATCATAGACAACAATCTAAACCAAGCTTCACAGCTCCCTAAATGTGACAACGGCATTGAAATAAACAAATCATGTTTATGCATTACTGAAGGGAGGAGGCCACATACCCAGCAATCGGTAACATTCGTGGAACTGTGGGTTTGATGCAACATTTCTATGAAGGCATTATGTACATAAGTCTGGCGATGCCTCTCTTTGTGAGGGGCCAAAGTCTGAAAATGGTGTTCCTTAGGAGTGGGGGTAGATAACACCAGGGTATGGACTGAGTGGCGGAATTCTAGATAAATGAACAATATGTAGTATCCTGGTTTGGTATGTGTAGTATCCTGGTTTGCTATGGTTGAGATGTGCCAGTGGAATGCTCACAGTGTGATGCTGCATGGAATGTTGGGAGTAGGAATGGACAGTTGGAGAGGGGGCTGAGCACATGAAGGCTGCTCCTGGTGGGGCTGTATTTATCATCTTGTAATCAACCTCAATAAAACTACATGAAACAACATCCTGGATCCTGGCTTGATTACTACAATTTTATGGCGACGAGGATGGCACATCTCAACCATAGCAAACCAGGATACTACACATACCAAACCAGGATACTACACAATCCTAAACACAAAAGAAATGACACAGCTATTATAGAAATAAACACAATTTTAGCACGCAAACTCCATGTTGAAAACATTGGTAAATATGGGTATCTAGGGCGAGGGATTATGGGACGTTCTTCTTCAAGGGCAAAACGAGCAATGGGATACATTCTCACTAAAAGTCCAGTTCTAAGCTCGGGAAACAAAAAAAAGTTTACAAGCAGTCCAATCTGCCGGAGGGTGCTTCTTTCCTGTGTCCGTGTTAGAGCCTCACAGGCAGACTCTTAGCATTTCAAACAGAAAAAACATAAAAAATAAAAATCAAGGGTGCAAAAACTTCTCGCGTGGGAGCTGCACTTGACGCAACTCTGGTCGAAGAGGAAGGTCACCTGGGCCCCTTTACTATCAGTGTCTCTACCTTCTTTCTGAACAGGGCTATCACTTAAAGTTCCACGCCCTCCACGAGTTCAGTCCAGTGTTCATATGATCCCTAGGTCCCTTAGCTTAGACTTCACCTTTTATTGTAGGCCGGACCGAGGGATCTCATTCCGTTTGCGGGGCCGCAGGTGGTATCGAGTGTGACCAGGGGTTTCAGGATTCATGAACAAGATGGGCACAGTGGGATCAGATAAGGAACGAGGTGTGTGGCCCTCCTGGTCACGCGTTTGGTCCCCAGGCAGGGCCTTATCTGCCACAGCTGACCCCGAACTTATGGCCCTCTCTCCCTGCCCTTCCGCTTCTCCGTGGGCTTCGGGGGAGGGTGACTCTTCGGTGTCGTGCTCACCTCTTTGTCGTACGTTTTCCTCCTGGTCCTGACAATCCTTGGGCAAGGGAAGCGGGACACGCTTCAAATGGGAAACATGAATCCAATGCTGTCTCCCTTCGACCTTTACCGCCGTCCTTGTGGCCAGAAGCACTTGATGTGGCCGGGTGCAGCGGGGCTCCAAGCTTGACTTCCGCTGATAGTTCCGAATTAGGACCCACTGACCTGGTTCGATGCTGTGTCCAATGACTTGGGCCGGGGCACCCCCCATACATTGGCAGGTCTCCCAAAAACCACCTCATAAGGGGAAATCCCACTCCGAGAATGAGGGGTCGTTCTTACAGACAACAGGGCCAATGGTAGAAGATCAGGCCATTTCAAGCCGGTCGTGTCCTGTAGTTTGGCTAGTTTTAACTTCAGGATCCCATTATATTTTTCAACTAGGCCTGCTGATTGAGGGTGCCGCGCGGCGTGAAACTTCTGTCGTATGGACAGACCCCTACATACATGTTGAACTAGATTAGCATTGAAGTGTGTCCCATTATCACTCCAGATCACTCGTGGTAACCCATATCGGGGAAAGAACTCTTTTATTAAGGCTCTCGCAGTTGCTATAGCTGTGTTTTCTCTAGTGGGGTACGCTTCTACCCACTTACTGAAAGTACAGACTACCACCAGAACGTATTTGAGGTTGTTAACCCGTTCCAGCTGTATATAGTCCATTTGGAGTACCTCGAAGGGCAAGGTGGGTGGGGCAAAACTACCTGACAGAACAGGAGTACCACCCCCCGGGTTATGTTGAAGGCAGACCATACAATGTTGGACCAAATTCCTGGCCGTTTTTTGGATATTGGTGTTGTACCATACAGGGTCCAATATCGCACAAATGCCTCGAACCCCGACATGGGCGGGACCATGTGCCATGGCTACCACCGCATTCACTAATGCATTCGGTAGTAGCCATCTGCATTTTTCTGACAGGTCCGTCCAACACCCATTCTCGTCTAACCGCCCCACCTGCTCCTGCCAATACTGCAGTTCCTCTGGGGTGACCTCCTGCTGCAATTCTTTCACACTATCTACAGTGTTTCGAAAAATGTCTGCTTCTACCATCCTTCTGCACTGGCTAACCACAAACATGGAGGGGTTGTCGGACTGGGCAGTTTCTTTAGCAATCTTATCTGCAAAAGCATTTCCCCTCCCGACATCATCAGTTACAGCCTTATGGGCGCTACATTTTACAATAGCAAGGGCTTCTGGCAAAGGTAGTGCAGCCAGCAGTCGCTCGACCAATTGTCCATTCTTTATCTTTTCACCATGGGATGTAAGAAACCCTCGTTCTGCCAACAACCTCCCAAAACTATGGGCTACACCGAAAGCGTATTGGCTATCGGTGTAGACATTCAGCCTCAATCCCTTACCCAATTCACACGCCCTCAGTAGTGCAATTAATTCAGCCGCTTGGGCTGAATGATATGGTACTTTGGCTGTCTCGACCACGGTCTGCAAGGTAGTAATTGCATAAGCCGCAACCGTAGTACCGTTGGGCAATCTAAAACATGAGCCATCAACATACAATTCCCCTTGGGGTTCAGATAAAGGGGTGTCTGTTAGATCTATCCGGCCCTTTGTTTCTTCTTCAGTCCGAAATATGCAATCATGTACATCCTGGCCACTTTCTCCTGAGGGGAGGGGTAGCAACGTGGCAGGATTCAGAGTGACGCATCTCTTGATCGTTATGTGAGGTGCAAACAGGGCCAATTCGTACCCCGTAAGACGCGCACTGGTTAAGTGCTGCGTCTGTGTCCTGTTTAACAATACGTCCACAGCGTGTGGTACCATTACTGTGAGATCCGTATTTAGGACTAGCCCTTCCGACTGCCTGATCGCCACCGCTACAGCGGCCGTGGCTCTCAGGCAGCTGGGAAGCGCTCTGGCGACATTGTCCAAAACCGCCGAAAAATATGCACAGGGTCTTTGCTTACCTCCAAAGTCCTGTGTTAACACTGAAAGCGAACAACCGTCCACCTCATGCACGTAGAGCACAAAAGGCTTCCGGTAGTCTGGGGTGCCAAGCACAGGAGCAGAACATAAAGCAGCCTTCAAAGAAATAAAAGCCATTTGACACTCATCAGTCCAGGGTAGGGGTTCATGCACATCTTTGGTGATTAAATACAAGAAAGGTTTAGTGATAAGGGAGTAGTTAGGGATCCATTGGCGACAGTAAGAGGTTATACCAAGCAAAGCACGGACATCACGTTGCGTGCGAGGAACAGACATGTTAGTAATGTATGCAATACGCTCCGAGGTCAATCGCCTTCCCTCCTTCGACAGGAGATGACCGAGATAGGTCACCTCCGGTCGACAATATTGGAATTTTGACAGTGACACCTTGTTACCATGTCGTGCCAGATGCTGTAGTAAATCCACTGTTGCCGTCCGGCAGCCCTCCTCAGTATCAGAGGCCACCAGGAGATCATCAACATACTGGAGTAATACATTACCTGGCGGCAAGCTCAACGTGTCTAGTATCTTTTTCAATGCCTGACTATAAATACTGGGGCTTTCTGTAAACCCCTGAGGGGCGTGACAGAATCTGAAGCTACGGCCCCCCAATGAGAAGCCGAAAAGATAGCGGCTATCTGGATGTATGGGGATACTAAAGAAGGTATTCTTTAAATCTATAACTGAGAAAAATTGTGCAGTTGGAGGAATCATCGTCAAGATGGAATTAATATCAGGTACCACAGGGTACTGGGGTACCACGATCTTATTGATCTCTCGTAGGTCAATCACAAATCGATAGGTATCAGCATAATCAGGAGTCGGTTGTACCGGGGCCCGCTTAAGAATCGGAAGAATAGGGCTATTACACGTGTTAGAGGCCGTTTCTTCCACCACTCCGGTTTTAATCAAATCATGAATGATAGCCATTAAAGCTCGTTCCCCAGCAGGGGCAATTTTATACTGGGGAATTTTCGGCAACTTGGCGTTCTGCTTTAGGGTAATCGATACTGGGGAAATTTGCAAATGGCCCACATCGGTATCTCCAGTCGCCCAGAGGGTTTTCGGGATGCACGCCAGTTCTGGTGGTAGAGATTCTGTTTTAGATAAGCATTGCGCGGAGAGGGGTGAAGGGTCTTTTATGGTCAGGTAAACCCCCTCCGGGGAACAATAGATGCGAGCATGCAATCTTTTCAATATGTCCATGCCTAGAAGGTTCTCTCCACACTGGGAGGTCAAAAGGAAAGGTGAGTTTATTGATACCGACCCCAGGGTAAGGGGAAGCGGTTGTGAGATGGGGCTTACCACCGGAGTTCCAGAAAACCCCACAGACACATTATTCTGGCCAGACAGAGCAGCCCCCGGGACTAGGGCACGTGAAACAGAACTGTTCATGGCCCCTGTGTCAACTAGGAACTTACCTTATGCGTTCAGTAATTGTGCATGGACATAAGGTCCAGCTTGATCAATTGGAATCGACACCTGCCCCTGACTCTGTCTTTGGCTGTCCTATGCTTGAGAATAACCTGATCCC
The DNA here is from genome assembly GCF_964204655.1 of Triturus cristatus. Lineage (NCBI taxonomy): Eukaryota > Metazoa > Chordata > Amphibia > Caudata > Salamandridae > Triturus > Triturus cristatus. The sequence continues at coordinate 1,580,751,876 of NC_140590.1, forward strand.
TCGCCTGTCATATAATCGTCATTGTAATACTGCTTCCCCTGACCATGATCAAAGCAATTCTGGCCAGTCTCACCTGTTGCCGAATGCTCTTGTCTCGTAGATCCCCCTCGCTGTCCACCAAAACGTCCCCTTCCCCGACCACTCGGAACACTGTTCTGCTCATATAATAACGGACACTGGGCTCGCCAATGCCCCTCCTGCTTACAGAAGGCACATTGATTTATGCCCAAGTCGGTCCGTCCTGTCGTCTGCGCCGGACCCGCCCCTCTTGGAGCAAAATTCTGCGACCCTCGCCCTCTTCCCCGTCCTCTCTCTACTTGCTGTAACAATACTCGAGTCTTCAAGTCCTTCGACTTCTTTTCTGTCCTGTCCTTGCTTTCATTCTCGCGATGTTCATAATATTGAGCCATACTCAATATTGTCGAAGGGGTAGTAGTTGTCCAGGTGCTTTCAGCAGCCTGTAATCGAGCCGATACTTCCAGCAGCAGATTGGTCACAAATCGATTCACGAACAAACGTCAGGTCCTGTCCACTGAAGTCAATGAAAACTCCCTCAAATCTCGTAAAGAAATCTGATACACTCTCATCCTTCTTCTGCTTGCAGGCCGTCAACTTATCCCAATCCACCTTCCGGGGAGGGATCAGCGAATGCATATAATTTATTATCCTATCAGGAAGGGCCAGTATTTCCGTCCGGGGTTTATTCCCTGGTTTACGATCTCTATCCCATTCCCGCAGCTGTTCCCAAGTTCCCCCAAATTCGGTTGCATGGTCTTGATCATGTATCTGGCGCCAAATGTCCACCGGTACTAATAAAGCGAAAAATAGTTCAATGTCCGCCAACGTCATTACTGCGGAGGAAGCTGCTTCAGTAAGCTCTTTGTAATACGAGGTAGGATTCTTCCTGGGATCTGGTAATTGACTTTTTAGTGACAACACCTCACTTCGTTTCCAGGGGGTATACACCCATTGTTCCTGGAAACGCGCCTCCACTCTGGGACGAGTAACTACCCCGAGGGCGTCTACCACTTCCGTAACTTCTGGATGGTAGATGGGGTGTACTTCCCGCATAGGGTACTGGGATAGCCCCGTAGGATTAGCCGACTGCAGACGGGTTCTATACGCCACCAGGGTCTGCACATTCCCATACACTTCTTCTGGGGTAAGGCGGGATTTATGGGCTTGCGTGACGATATCGTATAATATGGCCGGGGCCCTTCCCTCCGTGTGTGTCTGCTCCCATAATGATATAAGGCGGTTCGCCATATGTTCTAATGCATGCTGCTGCATTACCGGCTCGTAATCTCTCATGGTGCTCCAAATATCTGATAAGGAATAAATGGGTTGCCGCATCCATTGGGATGCCTGTACAGCAATAGTGTCTTTTTCTTCGGTTCCCAAAGCCGAACGAGTAAACAACCTTTTACCATCAGCTAAGGGGACCGGAGTGGTGGCAGCTGCTATTGGCGTAGTACTCGCGGAGGAGGAGGGCAAGACAGAAGGGGAAGTCTTTGACCCGGATGGCAGCTGTGTTGTCCCAGCTGCTGCGGCAGTTAACAGTGCTGGTAACATAGTAATCACCTCCGACACGGATGTGGACAATCGGGAGAGTTCTGTCAAAGGAGAGGAACTGGGGGGAGCCGGAGGGGCTGAGGCTCCTGAGGTTCCTAAGGACGCAGCCGTGGCCGGAGCCGAGACTCCGGTCACCTCCGGATACAGCCGTTGAGGCACATAAGGAGGCAGTGGCCGTATATCCAATAAGTCTTCTATCTCCTCTTCAGCATTAGGTCGAGTCACATAACTCTTATCTACCTTCAATCGGAAATCACGGTTCATACAGTCTATTCCCTTTTCTGCTCGAGACCTATCATAAGCTATGGCCTTCTGAGTCACATTCTGTCCTGCCTTAGCCCTGGATTGCTTCTCCTCCCTTATCCGCCGCTGCTTGGATTCTTTCAGCCACGAACCCAGGGCATCAAACATAGCCTGGCGGCTACGCCTGGAGAACAGTTGTTCCTGTAAGAAAGCAATCTTTTTCTCATCAAACGAGCCAGTCTTTGGCCATTGCAATTCTTTGTTACTTTTAGTATATTTATGCCACAGAGTACAAACAATAAAGGGGTAATTCCATGCTTCACATACATATAGTGGCTAGGACTGCCTTCCGGCGGAGCAGGCTGACTCTCAGCCAGCCGAGAGTCACCTGTCCGACAGCAACAGCTGAAACAATTCAATTTACTAAAACAAGGCATGGTGATTGGTTCAATACAGACACAAATGACATAGACCACAACCAAAAGTTACAACCCTTACCACCACCTCAGTGAGCCAGTCCCACTCTAATCCGTAATGTTTCCAACAATAGACATCCCTGACTACACCACAGATCCGCTCACTGCCTTCCTGGTTCACCACTGAGGCCTGTCCCGGGGAGGTCTGTGCCTCACCGCGGGTACGTCTCGTGGCTACCCAGCTCGGGTCGTGAGTCTCCCAGGTGCAATCGGGCTACATTCCGCGCGCGGTTTATCAAATCAGAAAAAAGGGCCCATCAAATCGTGCCAACTGTACATGTACTTTCAAATCAATGCCCAGCCATACCATTCGGGCTTCAAACCAACAGTGGCACCGCTCTCCAGCGCCTGCCTCAAAACCAATGTACCGCCCTAGAGCCTGTGCTTCAAATGCAACTACACGCTCCACCTCGCGTGCTTCAAAATCAAAACGGGCACTGTTTATAATCAGTGCTTCAAATCAAAATTCTACTCACCGGGTGCACCCTGGTACGAATGTCCGTTCTTCGCTGCCAACTGTACTCGACCAACACGGTCCGTTTCTTGGGTTGAGCCCGTAGGACCCCAGTGAAGGGTGACTAGCAGCAGAGGGCATCCCACTCGAGCGCGCGGAGCGAAACCCTCGAGCTCGTTCTCCGCCCGCCTGGCTAAGACGCCCTCGAACCTACCACCCAATTACGGGGGAGGTCAGACCCTATCACGGGGTCCCTTCGTGGTCGCGAACTGTTGTATCCAAAATTTCATCTCAAGGGCCACACTTACCGGTGGCCCGCAATGTAAGTCAAATAATGAGCAGTTGGCAACGTAGAAGGTTCAAGCGTTTATTGGCCAGACAGAAAACTCTACATAGAGGAGCCTCATCGATCCTCACCCAGGAGGTGCGCCGAGGAAGACTGCTGGCTCCTTGACAAACTCATACTTTTATACATTATCAGCGCAACATACAAAGCCTTACAAGTGGAAAAGTACCAGCCAGTCCAGGCGCTCCTAATGAGCTCATCCTATATCTAGTTTCAGCGATACAAAAAAGGTTACTATCTTTAAGAATAGAAGGTCGGCCGGGTGACTCCCTTCTCGTCCCAGGTTCAGAAGGAATTTTGCTTGGTACTCCCTTTTAGCAGATGTGACCTTGCTTCTCGTTCGTAAATACAATTCAGCCTGTCTTCTAAAACTGGTGTGTGCTAAATGAGGGAAATACGGGCTCAGAGAACCACGTGATCGTAGTTCCTACACGAAGAGAGAGTTAAGGGCCAAGATGGCCGCGGTACTGTTTTCGGCCCTTTTCGTCGTACTAACTTATAATGACGAAGAGGGGCCTTATTACGGGACTAAATCAAATAAGCTAATTTTAGTTACGCTATGCTAATCATATATTTTAATTTGAATCCTACATCAGAGTTTCCATTTTTTGTTTGTTTAATAATTTTAGAGCCATTTGACAAATCTGCACAGACTTTCCAAAACAAATGTTCATCCATTCTTTCATGAAAAGTTTAAGCCAATCCATCAAGCTGGGCCAAGGAAAAACGAGGATCCCAAAGGTGCAATTTGCCATGTTAATTCGCATAGGAAAGTTTGCTGTCAGATACAGAAAAAGTGGCTGAATCGAATTATACCAAATTTAGCAAAAAGTTAAAACTTTACTCAGAAAGCATGCTTTTTGTTATTTGGTTTAAATCCGTTCAGGACTTTTTGTGAGATTACCATTTAAAAAAGGTTCTCAGGATGGACATAAAGGGGTTAATGCTGGTAAAAGAAGTTAGAGCATATCTGGACACCAAAGCCATGCACTGTTAACTCACATGTTACATCACTCATTACATCTTACATGACATAATTGATAACATTATTGCAACATCTTAAATGACGTTGATGGCAATACTCTGCATGGTGGGTGAACGAGTTATAGTTACTGAAGGGCAGAAGTTATGGTTACTTGAGATAAGTAAAACTGGTAAATTTCAATGGTTTTTCTAATTTAAAACGGTTTGTTTTCGCTGACATTTTCACCTAACTATAGAGAGAGAGAGTGTGTGAGAGAGAGAGAGAGAGAGTGTGTTTGTATATGTGTATGTGTGTGTGCATATATGTAGGTGTGTGTATATGTGTGTGTATATGTATGTGTGTATATGTGTGTGTGTGTATATGTGTGTGTGTGTATGTATGTGTGGGTGTATGTATATGTGTATGTGTATATATGTGTGTGTGTATGTGTGCGTGTATGTGTGTTTGGGTGGGTGTATGCGTGTGTGTGTGTATATATATGTGTGTGTGTGCATGTGTGTGTATATGTGTATATGCGTGTGTGTGTGTGTGCATATGTCCGTATGTGTGTGTGTGTGTGTGTGTGTGTGTGTGTGTGTGTGAGAGAGAGAGAGACACAGACAGACAGACAGACAGACAGACAGAGAGAGAGAGAGAGAGAGAGAGAGAGAGAGAGAGAGAGAGAGAGAGAGAGAGAGAGATAGAGAGACCCAGCGGTGGTCGACACTGGGTATTTATAGTTAGGTCAGCGTTTCCATAGGAAGTGCATTTTTTGTGTTGCTAATAACTTTGGCCCCGTTTGATGAATCTCCACGAAAGTTTTTTAAAAGGTGCTACTTTTTGACTGGTTTGTGCATGGAAAGTTTTGAGGTGATCCGTCAAGTGGGGAACAAGAAACAAGGAGGGGTCCCAAAAATCAAAATCCCCATACATGTTCTATAAACTTTTTTAAGAAGAGCTGCTGCAAAAACTGCTGAACATAATTACACCAAATGAGGCAGGAAGTTGGATCTCAGTCCACATTCGGAATTACAGAAGTGAGGTGATGGTCTGGAGGTGCATGGAGAGGTTGTTCCAAGTCTTTGCTGCAATGTGGGAGAAGGAATGTCCGCCACTTCTGCTTCGATAAATGCGGGGGGTACGGGCAAGTGAAAGGGAGGCAGAGCGTAGTCTTCTCAACAGTTGGTGGAAGTTCAGGTGGTGATTAATGTATGCGGGTCTTTTAGTTGTGTAGAGCCTCTTGTGCATGGCATCGCTTCTGAACAGGGAGCCAGTGAAGTTGCCTGAAGTGGGCTGTGATGTAGGTTCATCGGAGAAGGCCAAGAATGAGTCTGGCTGGAGCGTTCTGTTTGGTCTGAATTCTCTGTAGGAGGTATGCAGTGAATCCTACATAGAGGGAGTTGCCATATTCGGCTGGTGATGAGGGCCTGCGTCACGATGCTTCTCGCGTGTAGGGGTAGCCACATGAAGATCTTACTTAGCATGCGCTGTCTGAGGGAAGCAGGCAGAGGAGATGGCATTGACTTGTGATTTCATGGTGAGCTCATTGTCAAGGATGATTCTGAGGTTTCTGGCATAGTCAGGGGAGTGGGTGAGGGTCCTAGGTCTGATGGCCACCAGGAGTCGTTCCATGTGTTTCTGCTGTTGCCAAAGATCAGTACTTCCGTCTTGTCTGTTTTCAGCTGCAGACAGTTGTTCTTCATCTAGTCTGCAAAGTTTATCATGCATCTGTGGAAGTTGGTTCTGGTGGTGGGGTCGTTGGTGAGTGAGAGGATGAGTCTGTGTAGGAAATTATGTTGAGACCATGGGATCTGACCATGTTGGCCAGCAGAATCATATATGCGTTGAAAAGCCAGGGGCTGAGGGATGAGCCCTGCAGGACCCTGCAGGTGATCTCCTTGGGTTCAGAGGTGAAAGGTGGGAGGTGGATCCTCTGGGTTCTTCCGGTGAGGAAGGAGATGATCCATCTGAGCACGTCCCCTTGGATGCCGATGTGGTGAAGTGTTTCAATCAGCATGTGGTGGGATATGGTGTCGAAAGCTGCCGAATTGTCGACTGAAAGAGGTACTGAAGGGTATCAAATCTATGTCACCAGTCCCACAGCCTAAAGTCACTGACAAAGTACCCAACACCAGAGGCCAAAAGAAGTGAAGCACTGTGCAGTCAGAGGAATGAGTAGCCTTTCTTTTGCTTGGCATTAGTTACTTTGTTGTTAATTTTCTAACAATGTTACCTCCCTAGGGATATGGTTACTGTCTGAATAACAAGTGGTGTCTCAGTTATGCACCAAGCATTACCATCATGTGTGATATCTCATTATTTGCTATTCTAATTTCTTTTACCCTAGAAATAGTTGTTGGTGATATCTGTGCATCATGCACGTTCCCAAACTTTTTAAAGATATTAGGTGTCATATTTACAAGATAATGATGCAGTGCGGCGCGGCAAGGCATCTTGCTGCGCCATTAGGAAAGTGGAAGGATGTGTCGTATTTACAACAATACAACACATCCCTGTGCTTTCCTCTGCGCTGGTGCACAATAAGCTGCCCATTCCCGAAACCTTACGAAACGTTGTTAATCAGGGAATGTGCCCGATTCCATGGGTGTTAAGTGGGCACATCCCTAACAACACCCATGCAATGTCCCTTTCACACAGACTAATACATGAAAGGGGCCATATTTACAAGGCCATGAAAAGCCACACAGGGTGGCTTTACGCGGCCTTGTAAATATGAGACAACACACTGCGCCTCCAGAGCATCACAGCGCAAGCGTGCCGCAGGGTCATTGTAAATATGCCCCTCAGTGAGGGCACTTGGAGTTGTCCACATCAAATCATCATCTTTTAGGGAGCTCTGATGTGAAATGTGTTGGAACAACAGGCTACAGTGGGATGTTGCTAGGTTTCTCAATTAGGTTTCCTATGGCGAGTTGTAAAAATCAATGTGACGGGGTACAAGGCCATCTGATGTCTCCACCAGCCACGTGATTGACCTGTAGCAGTACCTTATGATAAACTACAAACTGCTCAGAGATTTAATGGTTTGGCTTAAACAGTAAGTTTTTGGGTTCAGGGGTGCTTGGCACTGTAGTTTTGACTGTAAATGTTGAAGAACAGTGTAATGCATTTTTAGACCATTTTAATACAGTGATGAGTCTCCGATGGTGAAATACTAGACCTCCATTTTAACATTATCATGGATGCTTATCAGTGGCTCTCAATTCATTTGTATTATGTAGTCCGTAGTCCAAGAAAACCAAATTGATATTTGTACCTATACACCAAATCGCTCAAATTAAATGGTACTGGTTAGGAAATGTATCTGGTCGCTGCTTTCAAACTCTACCTGGCAGTCTGGGGTATATTGCTCTGCCGCATTACAAGTGGCACAGTGTTCTGGCACCTGGTAAGTTACCATGTGTGAGTACACTGAGCCAGGCTTTGCTGTGCAAATCCACACCTTGTGGGTGCTCCGGGCACTGGTGGTCAGCCCTTGCACAGCCTGACCTCTCTCCAGCTTCCACCGACACAATGTGGGGAACAGGTAATGCTCCTCCAGCCAGGCTGTGGCCTTGGCCCTGGATGGCCCCTCTGCCTGTCCATCCCCAAACCTGCAATGCTCCACCACATTTATGTCTCACTTGTTGTGAGCTGGGCCCTTATTAAACATAGGGCGCTCTTTTCCGGTTTGTGCCACTGCGGACTCTGAAATAGGTACGCTGTGCGCAAACAGGGACAGTGCACCATATTGTAGTGAATGCAGTGCCCGCAGGGCAGCCACAAACTTTTGCCGCCCTGGGGGCAGTGCATTCAAGTGAAATACAGAGCGGCTGCTTCAAAGCCTGCAAGGGGATCCCTTTTCCCCTCTCCAGAGGGCTGCCATTAGGGGGCGCACTGACAGTGCACCAACTTTTTGTGCCGCCTGACATCGTCTTTGCCGTTGCACCCACATCCATAACATAGCATGGGCGCAGAAGCAAAAAGATTCCATCATTTGCATGGGGCCACATCTCCGTGCAAATTAGAGAATGTTTGCCAGCACTACCAGTATTACAGAAGGAGGCGCACAAGCATCTGCAGCCCCTTCTGTAATACCAAAGTGCTCCAGGGGTGCACAATGCGGGCGCACATGTGCGTTGCGCCCAGAGCAGGACTGGCCGTACCAGGCATTGGCCGTTTCCATGGGAGGCTGGAAAGGTGGGGGCTGGTTTTTCAGCGGTGGGGGCAGGTTTTGTTACGGGGGCCAGTTTTGAAGCGGTGCTGCAATATCGGCCCCCAATAACAAAAGCACCAGGGCACACTTGCACACCCCCCCAGGCGCTGGTCTGGCAAAATTGCTAGGACTGCTTTGGGTTCTCAGTCTGGCCTGGTTGCGCCCCGGGCACTTTCTGTAATACAGCTCCTGATGGTTAATGTCAGCAGAATAGTTCCCATAATCAGGGAACACGCGGATTTTACCCGACCTGCATTGTTATTCCCATTTCATGGACCACCATTCGCAATGGCTGGATTTAGGTACGAGGGTACTGGCCGGAATCTGAGACTCCAGCCCCGCGGTACCCCTCCCTGCACCTAAATCAGGCCATCTTGCAATGAGAGACATGATGAGCAAAATAGTTTCATAAATAGGATGAAAATACACCTGATACAGCCCTGTTCTAAGGCAAATTATATTGTGGTTACGCTCTCACAGTTCCGGATAATTCTGTTTGACTTTATTTAATTCACAAAAAAATGTGTTTTCGATTCTTCAAATGCTACCCTTTGAAAGGTGCGTGCACTTGAATGCTTCCCACATGGCTCTGCTCATTGCTGGGAGGCAGATGCTTCTACTGTTACACCTGTGGTCCTATTGGTGTCAGTCGTGTTTCCATTGTAAAACTGCCTTTAAGATCATATGTCCCATTTTGTTGGCCTTGCTGTCCATGGAATGTCTGTGGTACTTACATCAGCATCTTTAAATATGCCTGTGACAGGCCCAGCTTTAATTTAACTCTCAAAACAACCAGAGAAGCTTTTCTCAGCTTTCCTAACAAGGTACTGCTCTTTCAGAACTTTTCATAGATTATCTTACTGTTTATGTTTCATATTATCTGCCACATTTTGGATTTGGGAACCACCGCTCTGTAAAGACACATTTATATACCATGAGAGGACGTGTTATGTCCTGTCTGTGCTACTGTTTGCTTTTGTCTGTAAGGTGACTCCTGCTGTAGCCCATGTTGGTATGATGAACTAAGCTGCTGTGTTTGTGGATGGGGCTGAGTGATGAGGTGGAATGGTTGTTCTAACAACCTGGGGCAGTTTATGCGATGGATAAAATTCTGCGCAAAGCAGTAGCATCTATGAAGAAATTCATTTATGTGGGTTGAGTTAATTTTACGCTTGGCACACATTTTCACAAAGATCATATCTCAGATCTCAGTATTATATGAGACTGAGCTACAGGCTCTCATTCTAAGGATCTCAAAAATCCAAATCTTGCAAGTAATGGGAGTCACCGGCAGAATCTGGATTCTGAGATGTGGGGTACATTTTATCGGATGAAACTATACCTGCCAAGTTTTCAGATTTCCTATATGTGACATTTGCATGGTTTCAGTGTACTTATGAGTGACATCGTGCAGCCAAATGTGTGACAGTTCGAGTGTCACATATTGGTTGTAAAGCAATTTTAAAATGCCGACTTTCATATTCGTAGTGCTTTTTCAGCCGCAGTCAGACCTCGTAGCACTGTTAAAATACAAGTAACTTTTCCACACTGTGCAAGCCAGGATTCAGTTCTGTTTCTCTTTGGTTACACACAGAAGTGCTAAATCCCTTCATTGGTAGTCCTGTCAACAGGATCAGCCCCTGTCCTGCAATGTTGCACACCCTGGAAGCTGCACCTCAGTGCGCTGGCACTCTCCTTGGCCAACTGGAAGATCTGGTTCTCAGGGTGGGGATTCAGGAGTGCTGGCACTCAGTAATGGTGAGTAGACGTCTATTTAACACACTCATCTCAGATTGAACACTTCACAAAACCACAAAGGCCTAACGGTACCTCTAGACATAATATCAGTGATGCCCAAATGTCTGCAACTTAAAGTCAAAGACCAGCGTTGAGTTTTGTTTTCAAGTGTTATGCTGTTATTGGTATCCTTTGAAAAAGGCGGCATCTTAGAAGAAAAGCGTTTTTTTAAATAGCCGTATGCGTCAGATAAAAAGGTTGCTTTACTCCTAAACCAGGTTCAGCCACGAGCGAATATGGTCATAAATGCAAATCAATTCAACAAGATAGCATTTTCTGTGAAAAGTACCTCTTGGAAATACTGCTGGGACCTGACCTGCAACCGGTGCCAGAAAAACAACAGGCGCCGGATCCACTTGACGCTGGTTGGGACGCTTGCTGTTTGTTTATGTATCTTGTTTAAGTCCACACAACTGTCTCCGGGAGTAACGGCCCCTGCTATTTTAGAAATACGTCTTTAAATGAATATACATTCATTTGAATTATACATTTGAGCAGATCGCAGACTCTAATTAACACTGCAGGAATGTGGTGAATTCTCTCTGGTGCCACTAGATGGCAGTGTATTATTGTCATTAAAATGGTACTTGATGATAGCGAGATATGACCCTATACAGAACTGAAATGATGCCGGTTGCACCGAAGCCTGTGCCAGGCCAACTTTTGTTAATAATTATTCCTGCAGCAGTGGAGACTCTCATGATCCCGACTGTGTCCAGAAGCTCCGTAAATGCGTGACTAATGCATTTTAGTGTAGGGATGCGAACACCAGCACTACTAGCGTTAGTCTCACCCGTGTAGCGTGGTACTTGGCAGGGCTGAACTGAAACCTGGTAGACTATGTCAGTGGAAAATGACTTGGTATGTAGGACCTACCTACGGAGATTGTGCTGAAACATTAATTCCAATGGTAATACAGCATTCTTTAGGGGAAATCCCATAATGTTGCAAGAATAGAGCACTGTGAAATACCACATCACGTGGGTTCAGAATTGTCAGGTGCAATATTATTGCATCATGAGTGCCTCTAATCCGTGAGAAGGGCCTTAGTTTGTAAGACATTCTAGGGCTTATTTACAAGCCCTTTGCGCTGCCGGTACATCACTTTTTCCCATATAAAATGTGAGGCAATGGTGAAGTGAAATGTCAGTTTTAGTCTATGGAGTACAGGTGACCAGGTCCGAGGCACCTCTCCAGGTTGACTGTGATGGATCGAGGGTCCATAAAAACGAAGTTAATAAGTACAGTCTGGCCCTCAATTTTACCTTTTAGTTTAGTTTGAATTCCAAAGGTAAACTCCTCCTGCAGGACAAGGTAGGATGCTGTGTCCCAAGGTAGGTGTCACAAGGTCATATATGTCAATTACAAGGTCCAGCAGAACCTATGAACTGTATCACCTGAAGTCACTTTATCATCAACTTTTAGAGTTTAGAATCCATCTGCGTGGCAAGTTTGTGAGCCATGGTTGGGTGGTATTCCACAGGGTCAGATACCATTGCTGCAAAAAGTTCAGAGAGGAATAAGCCATGAGCTCTTGCCCACTGAGAGATCACCTGAGTCGGATAGACAAGGCACCTTGTCCCAGACCTCCAGGAGTCAATAATATTAAATATTACAATTTTCAAAAAGTCACATCTACAGTTCGCAAATTTTCTTGAACATCTGTTTGATCACAGATAACAGTGGCATCAAGCACTCTCGTCACCAGAGGGTGCACCCAAAGTGACTTTGGTATTTCATTTCTTTGTGGACATTTAGTAGGTGAGCTGTCTCGGTCCTTAAAATGGCTTTCGAGCTCTAGACATTAAAGACTTTCCTGTGCTGCTCCCCCTTCTACGTTTCAAAGTTTCTCTCTACTAAGGACCAGAGACATACCATAAAGCAATATTCCAAAATGGCAGAGGGGAGGATCAGGTCTGTTCAGCATCTAGGCTTCATAAGGCCAGCCCATGGTTGTGAGTATTCTAATTAGTCAGTCCCCTCTCCAGAATCAGCTGTGGTAATGTGTAAAATAAATAAATAAGTAAAGTTGATCAAAGTTTTTCTTAGTAGCTATTCACTTTCGCTGCCAAATACCAAGGCTACCTAGTCTTGATTACACCTCTTTTCTCTTTCTTCCACCACCTAACTCTTCCTTTCTTCTCATCTCACTCGTACTGGTTCTTTTTCATCCCTCTTTCCCACTATTTTCTTCATTGGTCTTCCTCCTTCTTTCTCCATTTTCTGCCTCTCACTCTCTGCTCCTCTAGGCCAAAGTCTGGTAATGAAAATAGGTTCTGGTCTTGAAAAGTCTGTGCTGGTACTCACCTGCAAACACCAGCACAAATTAAGCACTACTCACCATATAATTTGGTATGAACCATAAACCAATGGAATAGGAGTGTGATTGACTAAAACAAGGTTTTGCCAGCGCCAAGCACAATAAAGTACAGAGGGTTTTGAATAAAAGAAAAGTGAATAAGAATTATTTGGTAATTCTGAAAACGAGAGGGAATACACAGCTGGAAAGTTGCATTTGCAGGCTGTAAAAAGTTGCATCATTGAAAGGAAAACACCTAAAGATGTGTAATGACATGTTAAAGCTGACACCACACTTACTGAGGGTGTGATCTCTGCCTTCTCACTCTATTTGAGAGATAATGCATCTTGAAGTAATGAAGGCAATAAAACAGAAAGTGGAAACCACGTTACAGTTGCTGCTGGCTATTGATTCTGCATTCGTGGGATGACAAAAAGCTCTTAGACTAAGGTGGTCCATTATTACTTGTCATTACGTCTGAAAAGCTGGTGTCAGAGACTGTGGGCTTTCCATCCATTAGCTGAAAACCAGGACTGTAATTACAGTGATGCGGGTCAGAGCTTGTTAAGGACTGCGTTGATAATTTTTCAATCTAGATTCCATTATCAAGTGAATATTACGGTACCTCTGTGGATTTCCAACACTGTCATCTGTTTACACTGCTGATTTCTTTCCTAGACAGGCCCTGGGGTTGTATGTTTCTGGTTGCATGACACAACCACGCTTTCCCACACATTCCTTAACACCGCGGGCGGAACAAATAATGCGTCTGAACCACAAATTTCATTTACAACGACTTGCCTTAGGGGTGGCGCTGGACTTTGGAATAGTATCAAATACTGTTGAAATTCCAGTCATCGCAACAGTAGGGAAAGTGTCAGACTTTAAAGTCCAACGCCGCTTTACCTGACGCATGTGGTTGTAACGACTTGCGTTGTAAATGGAATACGTGGTTCAGACGCATTAGTTGTTCAGCCTGCGTTGCAAAGGCAACAGGTTGTTCGGAGGTCGTGGTATTTGCTGTTTCCCTATATTTCTTATTAGGTGGTAGCAAGATATTCCGATGTATTCATCTAATTCTTTAAACTTTATCAAGAAGGTAGCCGCTTGAATACCAAATGTAAAATATTCTACCTTAACAGCGCATCTGCACTGATACGATCCAGTGCATAATTTGCGCTGTGGTCGAGGGTGGTGGCCCCTGCACTTATTTATACCGACCAGGACTTATTTTTCATCATCAGACTTGGATCCATAGGTAGAGAGATAGGCAGAAAACAGAGAAAGGGTGAAAATTAAGTACAAAACAAAAGAGTAGGGATGAAAAAGAATCTGCAAGAGTGAGATATAGAAACAGGAAGTATGGTCGAAGAAAGTATTCGACAACTCAGGCATTCAGAAACAGGCTCCTAAAAAGAAATTTTAGGCCCCTATACGTATTATTATATTTTTTTTTACTAAACACTGGTACCATCCTCATGTTTGCATTACTGGAAGAATGAGTGAATTCTGAGAAGACAGCTAGGATATTTGCAAAAAGAAAATGCAAATTAAGGTTCAATATTATGTTAAAGGAACTTCTAAAGCGCACATACACCAGATGGTTTCATGGCGCTGGAGTCAAGGGACAATACCGCTTAAGAGATTTAGCCATATGCCTGGCGGAACAGCTAGGCCTTTAGAAGTTTACTGAACTGAACGTAGGAGGTCATTGATCTGATGTCCAGAGGGAGAGAATTCCAGAATTGATTGGCCAAGACCGCAAATCTTAATCACCCCCAATTTCTTGCATTTAAAGGATGGGACGACTAGGAGATTCAGATGGGAAGACCTAAGATCCCAAGAAGGGACGCAACGCTGTACCCGAGAGGATACAAACACCAGACAGTTGCCATGAAGAGCTTTAACCCCTTGCGTGCGGGTTTATTTCTCCCGCTGTGCGGGAGAAATAAACGGCGTTCGGGAACACGACGTCTCCCGGCCGTCGTGCACACACGCCCACCGTAATGCATGACGGCCGGGAGACGTCGTACGCACTCAAGGGGTTAAAGGTGATGCATCCCAGCTGAAATGTGCTGCGTTCGGCTACCGGGAGCCAGAGTAATCCTTTCATTAACAGGGTGACATGGTGCCATTTAGGCTAGTGGTAGATTAGTCTGGCCGCCTGGTTTCAATGCAGATATACATTTTTTTAAAACCTCTCATCTTTTACCATTTATTTCACTTTGCTTCTCTAAGGGCAACAGAGCTACCAGTTTTTTTTATTAGGCCTCATCTTACAGACAGTTTGAGAGGTCAGTCGTCGAAGACCCATTGTCAACAGTACAGCAAATATATCAGTAGAGGTGGGCGAGCCAATAAATCAACATGCCGAGCCAAGCAAGAGCCGAGCCAAGGGTCTGGCTTGGATCTTAGAGCCGTACATAAGCCAAGACCATCAAATATATTCTATGTAAATCTTTGAAAAAATTCCCGTAATGATAAAGTCTCTTCAAAACTCAAAAAAGTGTATTTCTTTTACATGTGGGAGCTTTGACAATAATATATCACATTAAAGAACTGCAATGAGAAGTATTTATTAAAAGTGATAGTTTTTAACCATGACCTTAGAACCATTCCCTCCCCCGTCCCCATGCTGGTAACAGCAGTCAGTGTCCAGGGTATCCCTGCCACCCTCCCGGTCACCAAAGAGCAGCAGTATACCCATGAAAGGAGCACTTAGCCCTGTGTGCTGTCAGGAGCAATCCACTGTATTGCACTTCACATCGACAACTCTTTACGTTTTTATCTTTGTGGGATGTTTGCAGTTCTTAAATTGAGTCTGTGGTTTCCGATGCTCAGCACCTGCAGCTAATTGCCTGAACCTACACTTATGACAGCTACCACATGGTGGCGCTGTTTGTGTAATTTAAAGATGAGCAAAAAAGCAGTTGTTTGTGGAGTCAATATTTATTAACAACAACTAATACCTGCCACCCAAGCCATTTGTAAAGCGCTGGTGCCCTCGAACAGTCTGAATTTGTCACACTTCAGTGTGATGGTTAGTAGTTGTTTAAGTACAGTGGCAATGTGCACTGAAAACTGCAGTGGCCTCCTGACGAGGGCCCGGCACTTTTTTTTTTTTTTTTTTTTTACAAATTAAGCCCTGGCTTTGTGGGGTGTGAGACAAGAACCAGCAAGGCACTGGCCGTCTGCCGAAATAGTGAGCGAGGACTAGAAGTGCAGTCTACCTGAAATTCTGCTTTAAACAAATACCTGCATCATCACTGGAGTTACCACCATGTGACCAAAAACTGCACATAGTGGCTCTGTTGGTGTAAAGAAAGAAACAAACAGATTAAAATACAGCCAGATGGCAACTTTGCAACTGCAATTCCCACTTTTATGCATCTTTTATACTGGTGAGATGGACTGTGCTGTAAATTTCAAGAGGATAGTCTGAAAAGGGGGTTGCAAGAGCTTCCCTCTTGCATTTAGAAAGTTGGTAGAATGCACATTGTGTAAAGAAATGGGACAGAAGACTGCCTGTAATAGAGACTCATTAAAAAAGCTCAAGGGGTTAATGCACCTTTGGTAACATCTGGGATTGCAGCCAGAGGTTCTGCGGCCGGCTTTGTGTTGGCTACCAGCTCAGGTGTCCCTCACCAGCACAGCCTGTTGCTCAGGCACCCTCTCACTCCCTATGAAGCCCCGGCCACTGTGCACGCAATGTGTTGGTCTGGCACAGGAGGGGGACAAGAAAAGGATGATTTCACCCCCAAAGGGAGTTGATTTGGCTGAAAACAGCCCACCACCACCGCACCTGGGTTCCAAGGAGGCTGCCCCTCTCCAATCAGCACACAGCTGTGTGCTCATAATCACTGGTCCAAGATCGCCCCACATGACAGTGGGATAGCCCAGCAGGGGGTGGGGGAAATACACTGATATGTCCTGAGACAGGAATGAAGAGGATGAAGGAGGCCCACCTGCCATTTGCCACCAGAGATGGTCTAAAGGGAAGAGACAGACCCCGCTTTACCAATCCGATCTTGATTAAAAATGCTTTCACATGTGATTATGAAGTTAAGGAGTTTTGATGAAATACAATATGTGCCCAAGATCACACAATTTAAGCAGGTAAACTGCGATTTATCCAGGTCTTTGGTTTCACTTGTAAAAATCAGCCACAAAATAGGTATCTGTCCCTCCTTTTCATGTTAATGCTTGGGTTTTACCTCTGTGTATTTCTCAGCAGTTTTTATACAGCTCAAACTCGACCCAAAAGTATTGGAGCGCGTTTCATGAGCGTCCAATTACAATAAACATCACATTTTCTTTTTAGCAGAGGGGAGATTAAGTTATTTGCCTGAATCACAGGATTTTCAGCTGATACAGAGACTCAAACCTGGTTCCCCAGTTCCTAAGTCGGCAACTCTGACCCTAGCACCACTTCCTGGGTACAGCAGAGAGTGGCACCCAGAAGCCACATAAAACTTGGCTAGCTTTGGGCTCGAGGTTCCAACAGGACCTCGAGCTGAGCCAGAGCCAGATTTCAGGTTTGAGGTTTCAGTGGCTCGCCCACCTCTAATATATGGTAAGCCCCTTGTTCATGCTTGGATAGCTGTCATATCTATCTCAGTCATCTGCCCCCTATTCTTGTGTTAGTTCCACCCCACAGCACAGCTTCTTTCCCACCGTATTGATTGACTCGCTTGCATCTTTTCACTGCTGGTCTAAGGGTTAAAATTCAGTTTGCTATACTCTATGGGAGGGCGTCACTTTTCTCACTCTTCTTTGCCCTTTCACTTCTGCTTTGTTTTTTAATTTATTGTCTTATTTCTGGGTTGTTTTTGTGAGGTCCAGGTAGCCTTAGAAGTCTACTCATGTGGTTGTTTGAGCACCAAGAGAAAGTTTAGAAAAGTTTAAAAACATTTGCTCCAGAGCCCCATGGGTAGCCACAGTGAAAAGTATCCAACCAGAAGTTACACTATGTCAGATTGAATATCAGCTTTGTCCTTTGTTCTGCACTGCTGAGAAAGAGTATTTACCTGCGTTTGGACTTTGAAAAGTTTTCAACCAAAAACTGAAAAGCTCCAGAGCGTTAGTAAGACCAACTTGCTTCCCATATCTGACCTGGGGTTCCACAGCGCTGGGTACAGTTTCAGCTTCGACACATGTAGTGAGGATTTGTAACTGAAATAAATTACAAAGTCTCTTTTTGGATTAGGATTTAGAATCTACCTGTTGTATCTGACCAGGTCTGCATTTAATCATGCTTAGGTTCTGGTAACTATCATTGGCACTTTGCAGTTTTTGCTCCTATTTCTACTTAAAACTTTTTTAATTCATCTCTCTGGTTTCTCTTATTGCATTTTTGTTATTTTCTTTATTAAATGTTACTCTATTTTTTTAATTCTATTTGGGATTTTTATTTCTTGGTGTTTTGACTTTATTACTGTTTTGGTTCTGCATAAAATAATTTACATATTGCCCTAAGTTGAGCCTGTTTGCCCTGTGCCATAGCTACCAAGGGGTTGAGCACATGTTAATTTACGATTATTAATTGAGGCGGGCAGTCGTGTCGTACTTTAATATTCGGGACCGCGTAGGGGACAGGGCTCTACCCCTGCCTATCTTGGTATTAGCAAACCGCAAATGGTAAATGCGGCATGTACGAGTGCTTTATATACCGTTCTAGCTATGAATGCACTGTGTACACGTTATTCTGCTTCAACTACGCGGGTTCCATTTTGGAAGCAGTGGCCATCTTGTCATTGCCCTCACATAGGCTATAATGGAGTAAATACGGGCCTCACAGTACATGGCCTTTCCCTCTGACTTCTCTGTGACCTGGGCAGCTGGCTCTGCTGCCCCAGGTCAAACCGGTCTCACGAGCTCCCCTTCCTCCGTCCACCTGTGATTAGCATCAGGGCTTGACCCGTCATAAAACCCTTTCATTCTACACAATCCTCCGGCTAATCTCTTCCACACCTGCTTGTTCCTGCTTTATGACTTGTTTCCCAAAACAGGAGATGCTCATGTTTATTGGGGGGTCTGTTTACATCCGATGTGGGATCTGAACCTTACTGTATAAATCATTGTGGGCTGGCCGAACTGGAACGTGGGATGGTCATCATGACTCTGCCTTTTTCTTTGTAATGTACACTTGTATATTGCCGTATCATAAAACCTAGGAATGTATGCTTGAGGCAAGGAAAAGCGTATTTAAGATGAAGTCCGTTCCTATGATTTTCAGCAGTCTCCTGAGAACATACACGCTGTTGTACTTCTAGGATACCTGTCATTGGTCTGCAGCCAATAAACGAATCTTTGACTTCACCCAGAAGACTCTGTGTTTCTGTAGGTCTGGAACAGGGTGAACCCAGAAGTCATAGGGTGTGTGCCCCTGCACCGCTGGGTCTAAAATACCCAGTACTTCAGTTGCCCTTACCAAATAATAATCCAATTTCTTACAACTGTTTCTTCAGTTAATCACTACCTAGCCTTGAACCCTAAAAGTCCTTACAACCCCAACAGACAACCCATCCCTGAAACAAAAAACCCTTACTAACCCAATAAATAACTTTAAAACCTCTTATGGTTCTTAATGTCTACCACTTGCAACCACTTAAAAATTACCCACCCCCCTAAACTCGACAAACCCATTAAAAATAAAAAAATGTATGCACCTCAGAACTCGTAAAAATCACTAATATTCAATTCTATATGTTAAATTAAGGACAAACATTTATAATTTTTCATTCAACTTTTTAACAATTTGTCTCCTTGTACGTAGAGCGGTTTACTATATGGTGTGGTTGTGAGACCTCATCATTTAATAAACTCTGTAGTCCATCTTGGGTCTATCAGGCTCGTTTGTAAAACCTTAGCTCAACCCTGGATAGCTGTGGCTTCGAGCAGTCAGGCTTTAGCCACCACAGGCACAGTCCTTTCTTTGCTAGCCCAAGAATCAGCAGGTGCAGTCCAGTTTTTGATTCAACCTCTCTTCTGCCAGGTTCAGGGAAAAGCAGGGCAGTTTTTCTTCAGTCCGCTCTCAAATGCAGACATGATATGAGGTCTGGGTGCCACTTTCATGCCCACAACTTGCCCTCAGGGGATGTGGTGACTACTAGCCAATGCGCTACAAGATCCCCTCCTGCCTGGTGATGATTTTCTGCAAAGTGTGGCATTTAGCTATCCCAAAGTGCAATATTCTGCCCACTCCCAAGATGACAGAACCCTTCTCCTGGTTTGTGGAGGCTAGTAGCCCACCATAGAGGTGTGGCTACATATCCACGGAAAAACTGGTTTGGCAAATGTTTCTCCCTCTGTCCCCGATGCCAACCTATCTATCAGAACAACATTGCAGCCCCTCTTGTGTGTGTCCACTATTTGCCCTTCAAAAGCGGCTTCCCTTTGAAGCTGGCCTTTTTTACTCACATCTTGTCAGAGATAGGTAACACCTCTTCCAACTGCAGGCCTCTAGTCCTAGCAGTCATATATACGTCTCCCCAGGAGGACAGATAGTTATCTCAAGATCAGCAGCTGTAAATGGTCACTAGAAAACTTGGGCTACAGAGTGGCAACTTTCTAAGGTTGCCTTTCACTCAAATATTAAATTAAATTTGAATTCCTCAAGCAAGTCAATGTTGATGCAATAATTCTATTGATGACTTGAAGTACCAACTTTAGTAGTCCCGTTCAGAAGTTAGCACAGCTGAGTTCTCAGTGTATAAGTATGTACTTGCCAATGGGGCTACTAGCCTTTCTACAAAAACAATCATTTGGGGTTTTTCCTTTCAGAACATATAAAAACACGTGGCCTACTTTTTAACATACAGCACCAAGCTTTAGGGCTCGAAAGACCTACCTTAGGGGTGTCTTACATACATTGAAAATGAATGGTCAAAGCACTGGTACTGAGGTCTGGTTACAAGGCCTCAGTGCACTGTGAGTCCTAAAACCAGCAGCATCAATCCAAACATTTGAGGTGATCATGCAACAAGAGGAATTTCCTTACACCCCTTTTACTCCTTGCTTACAGCGACCTCGCCACATTAGTTTTGAGTCTGGGACTAACTTCGCATAATCAAGTGAAAATATTTTGCAGTATATATCTTTCTCTGATATGGTTTTTAATTTAGTATACATATAGTGCTCCAGTCCTGCACACTGCAGGAGCCAAAGCGTGTTGGTTGTACTATTTGACTGTACTAAAGATGAATTAAATAAGTACCCTAACAGAACCAATTCATTGTCTTTTCTTGATAGAATCCTTTCAGATTGTTACTCTCTGGAAGGATTCAGAATATTAAAGGCCAAAGAAGAAATTGTTATAAATATCTAGTAATGTGTGGGGTATGTGCTTTACCCACAGGTGCTGAGATGCTATTAAAAACAAACTCAGCCATTTATTTTTAATTGCATCAAAAACACTAACTTTGACATTAAAGATTGAGATTCTGCAGAGTTTCTCAAACGGGCGGAATTAGGCACCTTGCGCTACTCGCTGGCATCTTTAGCGCCAGGAGATTGTTCCAAGCTGTAAAATCAGCGTGAAAGATGACGCGTCAAAAAGCACTGCTTTTCTCTGACGCTCGAGTAGATTTTCTACTCAAGTGGCAGTTTTCTCAGTGTAAATGGTTGTGACCTGCCACGACCGCCTGCATTGAGAAATCCCACCAGGAGGCATTCTAGCACCTAAGAGGACGCCAATTCTCATTTGCGCACTTAACGTTTGCTAGTCATTCACAAGAAAAAACTCTGCAGTGGTTGGCAGAATTTTGCCAGAGCTCCGCAGTCCAAGCAGAACACGGAGTGGGCAAAACTCAGTGAATTCATGAACCGAGCGGAATTATTCACACATCCCATTTTGTATTCCGACACGAGAAGTGCCACGTACATCGAATGAATATGTTGTCCATTTTAATTTCAGCAGGCAATAAAAGTAGTGACCATGAACTGGGAAGTTAATTAAAGATTTCGGAGACTGAGGATGACCAAGATTGATGCTAGAAGCATAGGAACACTCATCACAAACCTATAGAATGCACTAACATGTTCGACACCACTGGTATTGACCAAGCAACAGATCAAAACAACGAGGGCTGATGGTTTTCTGTGAAGTGACTGTACCAGACGTTTCAAAGAATACCTCCCGATGCCACAATATGTCTAGGTCATGATCTGAGATGTTTCTTTAAAAACATAACTCAAGACTATTTGACTCAGAATCTGCTTTAAACATGCATTTACAATACAAGTGGTTCTCGCATTTACGAGAGTTTAAGCTATTGGCATTGTAAATGACAATGTCTTTTATTTATCTGTTTTGAAAATTAACACATAAATAAAAAGCATTGTCATTTTAAATGCCAATAGCTCAAACGTTCGTTAATGCAAAACCGATTGCATTGCAAAGAAGCAGTCGTCATTGTCCCGAGCTGCTTGGAAAGGGAAAGCATGCATGGTGCGCTGAATGTTGCTTTCGCACGTCGTGCCTGCAGTAGGACAAAACAAACTCATTAAAGAAAATAGTGCTTACAGACTAAATAAAGCATCCCTTGTAACAACAGAAGTAAAAGTGCCAGTCCTTAAGGGAGGTGACAAATGAAGACAAGGCAGTACTAAGGAGGGACTAACACGCCTATTAACAAATCAGATGGCAGCATTTACAGAGGACAATGACAGAAGTCAATGAAAAATATGGGCGGAGAGTGGGCCGAGTCCAAGTCCATACTTTAATACAGCATGCCTCGCAGAGCAGCGCATGCGCTTCCCAGGCTCGACCGATAAACGCAAAATGGAGGCTGTCCCAATAATACCCATATACCCTCAATGCCTTTGACATCCTTCTCAACTACGATTGGGAAGCAAATCATCTCGGTGGCAATCAACACAAAAAGCATCAACATTTTAAATTTGATCCCTTTGATAACAAAACATTCACTAAGGAGCACAGTAACACCATGAGCTTAGGCTTGAACAATGTGATAAATTCCTCCCCCATATTTCTTTAATTCATGAAAAGCCCCAAATGTGATAGATAAAAATATCGCTGGTCCAAACGTCTTAGCCAACTATTGCCCAATTTGCAACCTAATGCTTACAAATAAAATAATAGATGGCAAGGTAGCACAGCAACCCATTGTTCACAGAAAAAAAAACTGCTGAAAATTGGATCCTTCCAGCCATTGCTGAATCATCAATCAATCAATCAATCAAAGGCATTTATAAAGCGCACTACTCACCCGGAGGGTCTCAAGGCGCTGGGGGGGGGGGGGGGGGGTCCGCTACTGCTCGAACAGCCAGGTCTTGAGCTTCTTCCTGAAGGAGAGGTGGTCTTGGGTCAGGCGTAGTTCGGTGGGGAGGGCGTTCCAAGTCTTGGCGGCCAGGTGGGAGAAGGATCTACCTCCTGTAGTCGCTCTGTGGATGCGGGGGACGGCTGCGAGGGCGAGACTGGTCGAGCGGAGGTGGCGTTTGGGAGCGTAGAAGTTGAGGCGGCTGTTGAGGTAGGTCGGGCCTTGGTTGTGTAGGGCTTTGTGTGCGTGGGTGAGGAGCCGGAAGGTGATTCTTTTGTTGATCGGGAGCCAGTGCAGGTCTCTCAGGTGTCTGGAGATGTGAGTTCGTCTGGGGACGTCGAGGATGAGTCTCGCCGAGGCGTTCTGGATCCGCTGGAGTCTCTTCTGGAGCTTGGCGGTGGTACCGGCGTAGAGGGCGTTGCCGTAGTCCAGTCGACTGGTGACGAGGGCCTGGGTGACTGTTTTCCTGGTCTCGGTGGGGATCCACCGGAAGATCTTACGTAGCATGCGCAGGATGTTGAAACAGGACGAGGAGACGGCGTTGACTTGTCTGGTCATGGAGAGGGAGGAGTCCAGGATGAAGCCCAGGTTGCGTGCGTGGTCTGTCGGTTTGGGTGCGTTGCCCAGGGCAGGGGGCCACCAGGAGTCGTCCCAGGCGGAGGGTGAGGAGCCCAGGATGAGGACTTCCGTCTTGTCTGTGTTCAGTTTCAGGCGGCTGGTCGTCATCCACTCGGCCACGTTTTTCATCCCTTCGTGTAGGTTGGCTCTGGCGGTGGCGGGGTCGTTGGTCAGGGAGAGGATCAGCTGGGTGTCATCGGCGTAGGAGATGATGTTCAGGTTGTGTTGGCGTGCGATGGCCGCAAGGGGGCTCATGTAGACATTGAAGAGGGTGGGGCTGAGCGAGGAGCCCTGAGGGACGCCGCAGGTGACTTCCGTGGCTTCTGATCTGAACGGGGGCAGGCGGACTCTCTGTGTCCTTCCGGTGAGGAAGGAGATGATCCATTCCAGTGCCTTCTCCTTGATCCCGACGTTGCTGAGGCGCTGCACTAGGGTGCGGTGGCAGACAGTGTCGAATGCCGCGGAGAGGTCCAGGAGGATGAGGGCCGCTGTTTCTCCGTTGTCCAACAGGGTTCGGATGTCGTCTGTGGCAGCGATGAGGGCGGTCTCGGTGCTGTGGTTGGCCCGGAAGCCTGACTGGGAAGGGTCGAGGGAACCAGTCGTCTCGAGGAAGGCTGCCAGTTGCTTGTTGATGGTCTTCTCGATGACTTTGGCTGGAAACGGGAGGAGCGAGATGGGGCGGTAGTTCTTGAGTTCGGTGGGGTCCGCCGTTGGTTTCTTTAGTAGAGCGCTGAGTTCGGCGTGCTTCCAGCTCTCAGGGAAGGTGGCGGTGTTGAGGGAGGTGTTGATGATGTCCCGCAGGTGGGGTGCGATGACAGCGTCGGCCTTGTTGAAGATGTGGTGAGGGCAGGGGTCGGTTGGGGAACCGGAGTGGATGGAGTTCATCGTGCTGATGGTGTCTTCGAGGGTGATCGGTGTCCAGGCGTTGAGGGTGGTGGTGGGGGGCGTTGGTTTGGTCGTGGGGAGCGTTGGTTGTGTTCTGAAGCTGTTGTGTATGTCAGCGATCTTGTTGTGGAAGTAGGAGGCGAGGGAGTTGCAGAGGTCTTGCGATGGGGTGATGTCGTTGGTTCCGGCGTTGGGGTTGGAGAGCTCTCTGACGATGTTGAAGAGTTCCTTGCTGTTGTGTGCGTTGTTGTCCAACCGGTCCTTGAATGCTGTTTTCTTGGTGGCGTGGATCAGTTGATGGTGCCTTCGGGTGGCGAGCTTGAGGGTAGTCATGTTGTCCGGCGTTGGGTCTCTTCTCCATGCTTTCTCGAGGGCTCGGCAGTTCTTCTTGGAGCTCTTGAGTTCGTCGGTGAACCAAGGGGCCTTCTTGCTTCCGGGTCTGCTGGGTGGGGTCCTCAGAGGGGCGAGCTCGTCCGCGCAGGTGGAGATCCATTTCGTGAGGTTGTCGGCGGCTTGGCTGGGGTTCGGTGAGCTGGCGGGAGGGTGCTGGCTCAGGGATGTGGTGAGTTGTTCGGCTGTGATCTTGTTCCAGCTTCTTCGTGCGGCCTGTTGCTGGTGGTGGTGGACCGTGGTTCTTTTGAAGGTGAAGTGGATGCAGCTGTGGTCCGTCCAGTGGAGTCCAGTGGCGTGGCTGAAGGAGATGTCTTTGCTGGACGAGAAGATGGCGTCGAGTGTGTGTCCGGCGAGGTGGGTGGGGGTGGTCACCAGCTGCTTGAGTCCGAGGGTGGCGAGGTTGTCAAGCAGGGTGGTGGTGTTGCGGTCGTTGTTGTTCTCCAGGTGGAAGTTGATGTCCCCGAGGAGGATGTAGTCGGCCGAGGGGAGGGCGTGCGGGCTGATGAAGTCGGCGATGTCTTCGCTGAATTGAGTGCGTGGTCCCGGGGGTCGGTAGATCAGGGTGCCTCTGAGGGTGGTCTTGGGGTCGGTGTGGATCTGGAAGTGCAGGTGTTCGGCGGATGTCAGGGTGTTGTCGGCGTTGGTCGAGATACGGATGGTGTCTCTGTGGATGATGGCGATGCCTCCTCCAGTCTGGTTGTCGCGGTCTCTCCGGATGATCTTGTAGCCCTCTGGGACGGCGATGGCGATGTCGGGCGCTGAGGAGTCGTTCATCCAGGTTTCCGTGAGGAAGGCAACGTCAGGAGCTGTGGTGTCGAGGAGGTTCCAGAGTTGAACGGCGTGTCTGTGGACGGAGCGGGTGTTGAGCAGGATGCACTTGAGGTGGTTGCTGCTGGTGTTCGGCTTGGCGGGTGCTGGTGCGGGGCAGGTCCGGATGCAGGTGAACTTGCAGGTGAGGCAGCTGAAGGGTCCGTGGGTGCGTCTCGGAGTGGCTCGGTAGCACCCGGGGGTTCGGCCGGTGTTGAGTGCGTTGAGGGTGGCGGCATCGTAGGTCCTGCGGGGGGGCTGGCAGGCGCGGGGGCCAGGGGGTCTGGCGCTGGGCGCGGTCCAGGCGCGGACGGGCGCAGACGGGCTTACCTTTGGCGCACCTTCGGCGCTCATTCGGTGCTCCCGCTGCGCGCGTCCGCTGCGCGGTCGCTCTGGGGGCGTCATAAGAGGGGAGCCGGGAGGGAGGGTCTGCGGGGAGGCGGGGAGCGCGGGAACCAATCGGCGGGCGGGGGGGCGGGGTCTCGTGGGCAGCGGTGGGAAACCAGGGGGCTCGGTGGCGGCGCTTGGCGGCCCTGTGGCGGCTGGGGCGGCGCTCGGCGGCCCTGTGGTGGCTCAGGCGGCAGGCGGCAGCAGGAGGTCCAGCAGGTAAGGAGCAGGCGGGAGGTGTGTGAGCGACCAGGCCGAGGGCACAGTGGTCACACCTGGGACGGGGGAGAGGGTCCCCTTAAGAGGGGAGCCGGGAGGGAGGGTCTGCGGGGAGGCGGGGAGCGCGGGAACCAATCGGCGGGCGGGGGGGCGGGGTCTCGTGGGCAGCGGCGGGAAACCAGGGGGCTCGGTGGCGGCGCTTGGCGGCCCTGTGGCGGCTGGGGCGGCGCTCGGCGGCCCTGTGGTGGCTCAGGCGGCAGGCGGCAGCAGGAGGTCCAGCAGGTAAGGAGCAGGCGGGAGGTGTGTGAGCGACCAGGCCGAGGGCACAGTGGTCACACCTGGGACGGGGGAGAGGGTCCCCTTAAGAGGGGAGCCGGGAGGGAGGGTCTGCGGGGAGGCGGGGAGCGCGGGAACCAATCGGCGGGCGGGGGGGCGGGGTCTCGTGGGCAGCGGTGGGAAACCAGGGGGCTCGGTGGCGGCGCTTGGCGGCCCTGTGGCGGCTGGGGCGGCGCTCGGCGGCCCTGTGGTGGCTCAGGCGGCAGGCGGCAGCAGGAGGTCCAGCAGGTAAGGAGCAGGCGGGAGGTGTGTGAGCGACCAGGCCGAGGGCACAGTGGTCACACCTGGGACGGGGGAGAGGGTCCCCTTAAGAGGGGAGCCGGGAGGGAGGGTCTGCGGGGAGGCGGGGAGCGCGGGAACCAATCGGCGGGCGGGGGGGCGGGGTCTCGTGGGCAGCGGCGGGAAACCAGGGGGCTCGGTGGCGGCGCTTGGCGGCCCTGTGGCGGCTGGGGCGGCGCTCGGCGGCCCTGTGGTGGCTCAGGCGGCAGGCGGCAGCAGGAGGTCCAGCAGGTAAGGAGCAGGCGGGAGGTGTGTGAGCGACCAGGCCGAGGGCACAGTGGTCACACCTGGGACGGGGGAGAGGGTCCCCTTAAGAGGGGAGCCGGGAGGGAGGGTCTGCGGGGAGGCGGGGAGCGCGGGAACCAATCGGCGGGCGGGGGGGCGGGGTCTCGTGGGCAGCGGCGGGAAACCAGGGGGCTCGGTGGCGGCGCTTGGCGGCCCTGTGGCGGCTGGGGCGGCGCTCGGCGGCCCTGTGGTGGCTCAGGCGGCAGGCGGCAGCAGGAGGTCCAGCAGGTAAGGAGCAGGCGGGAGGTGTGTGAGCGACCAGGCCGAGGGCACAGTGGTCACACCTGGGACGGGGGAGAGGGTCCCCTTAAGAGGGGAGCCGGGAGGGAGGGTCTGCGGGGAGGCGGGGAGCGCGGGAACCAATCGGCGGGCGGGGGGGCGGGGTCTCGTGGGCAGCGGCGGGAAACCAGGGGGCTCGGTGGCGGCGCTTGGCGGCCCTGTGGCGGCTGGGGCGGCGCTCGGCGGCCCTGTGGTGGCTCAGGCGGCAGGCGGCAGCAGGAGGTCCAGCAGGTAAGGAGCAGGCGGGAGGTGTGTGAGCGACCAGGCCGAGGGCACAATCATGCAAAACATTGGTCAATGTAACTCTCCTCAGCTCTTGGCAAAAGGTCTTCCATCTGAGGAATACGGCTAAAGTAGTTCCTACCCTTCCCAATAGACAGGAACCAACCTATCAGAATAAGTCATTTTACCTCAAATACTAAAGCCATCTCCTGCTGTGTGCCCCCAGGATATTAGCTCTCATGACATCTCTTCAACATTTACCTAGCTCCTTTGACAAATAATCTGGCAGCACTAATTGCAGTTCTAAATTAACATGGATAACACATCAACATCTAGGTAAAAATAATGAGGTGGAGTGCAAAACAATCTAAACCTGCTTGAGCCACATACACCATTGTATAAAAGAAGATTTTCAATGACACAAAAGTTATAAAACGGAGTTCTTAATTATCGTAAAAGTCGCTGTCCATACAGCATTTTGTATATTGGTCTCCAAACTGGAACTACCAGAAGATCAATTATGATTGAAAAAAAATCACAGGTATACAGCTTTAATGGAGTTTTTTCCCTTTCACTACATATATAGACTATAGTTTTGCATTTGACTTTTTCCTGCCATTAATGGCTCCACTGAAGCAGGCCTTGTAAGAAGCTGTCAGAGATGGAGCTCTTCTGGAGTGTGGGTAATCATGTCCACCTACAAACCTTACACCAGAGGCAGAAAACATCACCTTGGGGACCTTTCTGTAGCCTGATCGTCTTCGCTGTGCCCTCACCCCATGGAGGTTTGTGGAGGGTGTGCAGCAGGCTGCGGGTACAGCTCTGCTGGGTGGCCCGCACGATTGGACCACACGCTGCTCTGCCTCTTGCTGCCTATGGATACTATTGATACCCTGGACATTCTTGACATCACGTCTTGATCCCCAAATACTTTAACACATGGAAGGATTACTCCAGAGATCAGCTTTTCTGAGGTCTCCTTTGAAGCACATGGAAATCCAGGAGTCTCAGGCTCCAATAAGAAAGACTACAATGAGAAATTCATTCAGATAAATCTCGACCCCTTTCTCACACTGGAATGTGCTAACCCCCCTCTCCTCCCACCTCTTCCATCGAGGATAGGAGGAATCCAGGTGTCCATACACTGCTATGAAAATGTAATTCCTGCCTGTATCATATTCATATATTCCTATATAGTATAGGGTTAAGCACCATGAAAATAACCAAGAATGTACCAATCTCAAATATGGATATCTTTTTAAAGTAGTTTGAAGTTTCCTGTATTATTGAATATGTTTGCATATACATGGCCCAAGTGTGCCCGTCAGCCAGAATGCTCAGGGTTGTACATTTGCAAGTTTCTTAGAGGTGCAGACTTGCTTTTGAACTTGGCAGGTGAAAGCAGGATTTATTAGAATAATGAGCCTAATATTGTATGTATGAATGATATCTTCTCGTCAAAGAAATCCAGTTTAGGAGATGATGGGAGAATAAATAGGAAACCTGGTTGTATAGGTAGGACTGGGAGGAGTCCAGAGAAAAAGAGCATCAGTGCAAACCCAAGGTAAAGAGAAAAGTGGGCGCTAGAAGAAGTGCTAGCAGGGACAACAGGCAGGATTGCCAGGACCTGGAGCACAGACCTGTAAAGAATGAACATGTGAGAGACAAAAGCCCTGTGATCAGTTTTCCTGACATTTTCATGAGACACCCCAGATGTGGAATGAAGGATCATTGAACGCAAGGAGCTCTTTGGGTGCACAAAATCTTCCCTAACCCCAACCACGAGATCAATTAGGAGAGTAATATAACCGCAGCGAACCCAATTCCATTTTTAGTTTCCTTCCCTCCATGGGACGAGTGGCAAAATGATCTGAAGGACCTTCAAAACGCAACATAAATGATATTTCCCATGTTGAATTTATTACATGTGCAGAAGCAGGCAACAAAGAGAAAAATAGGATGTGCTAGGTGTCTGGGTTTACAGACTAGAGTTGTCAAATTTAGGCATTGAGATTAATATGGTGCCTCTCAGAAAGGAGTGAGGAATCTCCAGAACAGTCCTGCATTCAACTGTAATGCTAACTCTGACATCAGAAGTAGATGTCCTACTACCAGCAGGTTTACCAACCTAAGGGGTCATAGTATGACCCGACCACTATGGGTCCAAGGCTGCAAATAAGCTGTGCTCAACATGAGGTTATCAGAAGGATAACAGACTATGGCACCCATAGTGAAGGTAACTGGGTCATTCTTTCCTTGCTTGGAAGATCCGCTCATGGGACCTAACAGATGCATGGGAGAAAGGTTATTATCCCCTACCAAGACCTCTACAACTCCGTGGCGGTAAACTTGATGCACTAGTCCGTCCTAAATATAGGACTCTTTATACAATTACATTACCCTTATATGAAGCAGGTTACCATTGGCTGGGCGACAGTGTATATCTGTTGATAGTTTCTTAAAAATCTTAAACTGGAATATAGCAAGCATTGCACAGAAATTAAGATTGGCGTTATTATGTGTCAATTTTTCTATCTGTAGTTAACAAGCGAACTTGGCAATTGACCCGGTTCGTAATTCAGGGTACACCGCATTTAGTATCCCTGCTGTTAAGGGCACCAGAG
The DNA here is from genome assembly GCF_964204655.1 of Triturus cristatus. NCBI lineage: Eukaryota > Metazoa > Chordata > Amphibia > Caudata > Salamandridae > Triturus > Triturus cristatus. The sequence continues at coordinate 1,580,781,857 of NC_140590.1, forward strand.
CTAGATCCTCAGTAGGGTTGACAGACTGGGTGCATGCCAGCTTGAACTGTACCACAAATGAAACAACTACACATCACAAGGATATTCAACAACTGCTAACTTCTAAAAACTGATAAGCAATTGAAGGCTTTTAAAATCTAAAACATAAGGTAGATGAAATGATCCAATATGTTTAAAGATGTTTATTATCATCAAATGCAGCACAGCAACAGGAACCTTCAGATGCTCAGGGAAGCCCAGTGCAACTGACCCCCTGTGCAATCTGAGATTCTAGCATTACATTCTAAATAGAACTGGAATGTAAGAGGACAAGCAGAAGCATAGTAAGAAGACATGTAAAATACAACATACCTCCCTTGTTTACAAAAACGAAAATACAATTAAGAAAGTATTGTTTAACAAAAACCTATAAAACAAAACTATCTAGCATAATCTAACAACTTCGTGGGTAATGACCTTGTTCGAGAAGAATCTTTAACTCTCAGAGCAACAGAATCATTGTGTAACATTGTGGTATCAGCAGTAGATAGAGGTGACTCACGAAACCTGGCGGAAGCAGGTAAATCTGAAGGTGATCGATTGTAATTTACCTGACTGGGATTATGAATGAGCCTGGTATTCAGAGGACACTTAGCAACACGTCTGACATTCCACATCTTACCATCCTGAGTTATAAGCGAATTCCTAAAAACTTTGGTGACCTTAATGGGCTTAGAAAACTTGTTCGAACATTTCCTTAGGAAACCAGGTTTCTTAATTCTAACAAACTCACCCACTCTAAAATTATGCTCCTTTGTATTCCATTTACTGTCATACCATTCTCTATATTTCCTTTGTTTTTCTTTAAAAATAATACTAGTGTCCATGATATTGCAATCATTCCTGATATTATTACCACACTTCTCCTTGAGCCACCAAGGACAAATATGAGAAACAGGCTCTCTTCCCTTCAACAGGCGTAAAGGGCTAACCTCAGTAACAGAATGTGGGGTGATTCTATACATCCACAACCTTTCCCTTAAAGCATTTTTCCAATCATGTGTCTGCTTAAGAATCTCAGATATGTAATTTTTTAGTACCCGTTTGAAGCGTTCAACCAGACCATTCTCGTGTGGTGCATACAATGATGTAGTAACATGTTTGATATTGTGACATTTAAAATACTCTTCCATATCTTTTGAAGTCAATTGAACCCTATTATCAGTGACAATGATTGATGGACAAGCTTCTCTTGTAAATATTTCTTTAAAGAACTCAACAACTTTATTAGTAGTAGCCATCGGAACAAATTTTACCTCTGGCCATTTTGAGTGGTAATCTATTAGCACTAACGCATAACTAATGGAAGATTAAGGAACGGACCAGATATATCAAATGCCAATTTCTTCCAGGGTTCTTCCGGCCATTCAGTACTTTTAAGATGCGGAACATTTACTTTAAACATTTTTTCATTAGAAATGCAAACATTACACTCCCTAACAACCCGATCTGCCATGCGATCCATTCCTGGCCACCAAAAATACGATCTAATTAATCGTTTCATAGCCGACATCCCTGGATGAGACTTATGAGCTAATGTAAGAATCATCTCACGCACTCCAAAAGGTGGAACACACTTTCCATTTTTATATACAAAATCACCTTCTAACTCCAATTGATCTGCAACATTAAACATGGGAACCAGATCTTCGCTAATATCCTTCCTTCTTGGCCAACCTTCCAAAATGTAATTTTTCACTAACTTCTATAGAGAATCATTCTCTTCACAAGATTTCCATGACTCCTCAGATATGTCTGAAAACGCACCTACTACCACATCCTGAATTGTAGTAATAATTTCTAATTTATCATCTTTTACGTCTGAATCTGAATAACAAGGATGACGTGATAAAAAAATCTGTTACATTTTTTTTTCCTGGGACAACCTCAGACTTAAAGCAATACTCTTGCAACCTGGATGTCAACCTAGCAATTCTAGCTGTGGAGTTCCAGCCTTCACCTGGGGAAAGTATGTTAATCAAGGGTTTGTGGTCCGTTCTCAACGTAAAATTTGCACCCCAAATGTAATTTCTAAAATATTCAATTGCCCATACACATGCGAGTAATTCTTTTTCTATTACGGCGTAACGCCTTTCCGTCTCATTTAGCGTTCTAGACGCAAAGCATACATTCCACTCTTCATTTCCAGACCTTTGTGATAGAACACCCCCAATTCCATACAAGCTTGCATCAACCATGATGATACAATGTTTGTTCATGCAAAACGGTCTTAATATTGGAGCATTTAAAATGTCCTTCTTAATAATATTGCAAGAATGTTCCTGTTCTTCTGACCACTCAAACACATTATTCCTTCTCAACAATCTCCTCAAAGGTTCCATTTTACTAGCAAAATTTTGCACAAATTTAGAATAGTACTCTCACATTCCTGCAAAAGATAGTAACTGCTCCTTGTTTTTTGGAGAAGGAGCATCTAAAATAGCATCAACATTGGATTTTTTTGGAATCACTCCATTCCCCGTTAGAGTATGATCCAAATAATCCACAGATTTTTTAAAACATTTTACATTTGTGAGCCTTAAGCGTCAAGCCATTTTTTTTAATCTATCACACACTAATGAGAGATGTTTTAAATGTTCTTCATCATTTGAAGAAAATATTAAAATGTCATCCTGAAAACATTTTACGAAGTCATCAATATCTTTGAAAATATTAAACACTATCCTCTGAAAGACCGATGCCGCAGAGGCCAAACCAAAAGGCATTCGGTTATACTGATATAAACCCTGTGGAGTGATGAAAGCTGTCAAAAGTTTGGAATCATCTGTTAGAGGAACTTGATGATATGCTGACCTCAAATCAAAAGTGGAAAACACCTTTGCACCTTCCAATAGTGATACCACCTCGTTAATATTCGGTAATGGGTGACAATCCACAACAATTTCAGAATTCAATGCTCTCAAATCCACACATAACCTTAATTTTTTATCCGGTTTGCGGACTAAAACAATGGGAGAAACCCATTCAGATGAATTGATAGGTTCAATAATGCCCTCAGATGCTAGTTCTTTCAACATCTCTTTTAGCTCATCTCTTACATTTAACGGTACCGGTCTAATCCTTTGCCTAACCGGTGTAGAGTTATTTTTGAGTTTTATTTGATGAGAATAGTGTTTAAGTTTCCCTAAAGAATCTGTGGGAACTTCCTTATAAGAATCCTTAATGAAGTTTTCCATATCCTCTGACCCTGTAAATGAGACGTACATATTATCAAGAGATACATCCAACACTACGGGTTCTTTAAGTCTTGGATTCAGCATAATTCCCAGCTTCCATTGATCCCTCCAACCCAAGACATTTATACCTTTAACCAAAATATACAGTTGTATCTCTGCCTTTCTGGTCTTGAACAGGATTGAGGTTTTGAAATAACCCATCAAGTCAACGCGTGACCCATCATAACTTACAGGATTTATATCTGGTGAATAAATCCTACTTAGATCAAAAACCCTGTTAAGTTTTTCTTCAAAATATTGTCTAGATATTATTGTCCAGGGTGATCCAGAATCTGCCATAAGATCTAGACTCACATTGCCTATCAGAACCACACACATGGGTGGTTTTTTAATTGACCCAACCTCCTCATCCTCAACTGTAGCAACATTATCCAGGAGAGACAAAATAAAACCTGAAGTTTGTGATACATCACCATTCACAGTATCATTTAGTTCTTGTGTAGAACCTTGAGACGTGCAAGAAATTCTGGAGCGATATTGAGTAGTAAATTTTCTCTGATCCCTACACATGTTTGCAAAATGTCCAATTCTTCCACAGATCTTACATTCTCTTTTCATGGCTGGACATCCAGCAAATGAAGCTATGTGATTTTTGTTTCCAGACCTGTAACATAATCAGTTTTTCCCCATTCTATCAAACTTTCTAGGATTATTAAAACTAGCATTTTGAACTGACGTAGAATTCCAATTCTGACTTTCATTTTTAAGCTCAAGTTGGCGTTCGACAACAGCAATTTCTTCCTGTTTATCCGATTTGTTACCATTATCCTTTACTACATGCATCCACTTTTCCGTCTGTTCAAACGCTTTTGCTGTGGAAATTGCTTCTGATAACTTTGGATCACCCATCACCCATAGTTTTTGAGTTTCCTTACACCTTACATGAACTATAATTTGATCTCTTCGTCTGTGATGTTACCAAAGTTACAATGTAGACTTAAAGTGCGCAACCCCGTTAAGAAGTCGTCAAATGACTCTCCTTCTTGTATCCTAGTATAAAATTTGAACCTATTCAAGGCTATGTAACTTTTTGGTTTAAATCTTTTTTCTATCCTAAGTAAAGCTTCATTGTATACATTAGTTGCTTCTCCATTTTCCGTAATACTTATTTGCGGTAATGCTCTAAACACCATTTGTCCTTCTGACCCTAAACAGTGTAACAAGATGCTTTTTTTTCTTTCCGCTCCCATCCTTTCACCATCAATCGCTTTCATATAATTAATAAATTCCTCCTTCCACCTAGCCCATGGAAGTGGTGGTTCCCCTTTAGTTTGCTAGAACTTTGCTGGCGGATCAAATTGCATGTTTTAAGTTAGTGGTACTTCCAGCTTTTTTAAACTATACTTTGTCCATTAATATTATCCTGTGTGTTCTTCGTCTGGTTAGTAAATTGAAAATAGTTAAGGCAAAAAGTAGTGGAAACCACCCCACTATCATATATCCAGTGAAGTCTTACTTATAAATTTATATTTTACCAGTTAATGACGGTATTTTCAAAGTCTTGTTGAATCTACCTCCAGTAGTTATGATTTTCAATTTTGATCCTCTTTTGCCCAATGTATATACTTGCTAACTCTTGAGTCTACTGACCTTTAATGATGGCAGCAATACTCCTTTCCAAAATAAACCAGCAAATGAGCCATTTTGTTGCTTCTTAAAACGCTGCTTGTGAACTATTTCTGCCAAACGTGTGGTTGCTAGGTTACTAAACCCCAACCGAATGACGAAAATGCTGCGTGTGAATCCTTTCGTGTGGTTGCTAAGTTACCAAACCACAACAAAATGGCCGCCACGTCGTTTTGTCACGACGCACGTTCCCAGCAGCACTCCCGGCTCCCAAGATGCAATGCGTTTCTGTGACGCTGGCGGAGTGACGAAGAATACTCTGCAGAACAATGAAGGTCCTCACTCCACTCCAGCTCGCGAACACATAAGGCAATTTCAAAAAATGCCTGCAGCGTCGTTGATGTATCCAAATACCATGGTAATCAAGAAACCTGAAATCTGTTTAAAGTCGAAGTTTACCTCCTACACTTGCATTTCTTTGTAGAGGTGAACAGATAGTACTTGTTTCTTGTCTATGAATGCGGTTGACCAGAATTAGGCAAAGCTCATCAAAAAGGTAGTCTTCCTTAGAGATCCTGTAGAGTTTCTTCTTTTCCTTTCGTTGTTCCTTACGCGAAAAGCAAAATTTTCGTAGATATCAATGTTTCTTCTTTCATCTGATTGTCGTTATAATTTTAATAACTTCTTTCTTGAAAAATCTATAAATCCTTTCAAAATGGGTTCTGGAACACTGATCTTCTGAGCTGCTGTATTAATAGTTGAGAAAAGTGTTCCTCCGCTCATCGCCAATGAAATGATCCAATATCCAATATGTTTAAAGATGTTTATTATCATCAACTGCAGCACAGCAACAGGAACCTTCAGATGCTCAGGGAAGCCCAGTGCAACTGACCCCCTGTGCAATCTGAGATTCTAGCATTACATTCTAAATAGAACTGGAATGTAAGAGGACAAGCAGAAGCATAGTAACAAGACATGTAAAATACAACAGTAGAGTCGGCAATTGCATCTGCTGGATTCCTGTTTTAATTCATCATTACATGTTTGCACCATCAATGGGACAATATAGCTGGTTTTAGCAGGCGATTTTAATACTTTCTTTGAACCACCAAGCCACTGCAGATGGTGCTGTGCCTCTGGGTGGCTCAGCCAACCCCAGTCCATGGGCATGAAATGGCAGAGCCAAATCAGATTCACCAACACACTATACTTTCCACACTGGTCTGTGTAAGAGCATTATAGATTATATAATGGTTGGTCTCTTTATCTGGCACCTGGTCCTTAATGTGTCAGTGATGGAAGGCCTACAAAGTGATCACAACCCTTTAGTTTTACAACTGGCCCCTAAGCTTACTACTCACGCCTTTAAAAAGTAACAATAAAATCACAATTATTGACAGCAGAGCAAGCTACAAGTGCCAACTGAATCACCAAAAAAGTCATGGAAACATTCTAAATGGCAAGATCATAAGACTACTGTTAATTTGAAGGACTTATGAACCATTTGGCATATCCAGAAGTTCATATCACCTAAGACCCTTGCTGAAAACATTTCTCAGGTCTATAATGTACCTTGACCATCCAGCACCGGCACAGAATGGTATGGACCCTCGAGTTTATATTTGGGAAGGGGTGGGGGTCTATAAAAATAAAGCCTTTCATGCTAAAATAAATATTTGCTGCTATTAATAAACAAAAGAGGGGCTACGTTCGGGGGATTGACAAAGTTCCAGCTGAATTCTATAAATTTATTGAGGCATTCTCAATGCCCAACGCTATATTAAGAGGGGCTCTGATAACACCTTCTTGGCTTGAAGCTGAAATAGGACCAATGTACAAGATAGGTGAAATATAAGATTCTGACAATTACAGCAGATCAGTCTTTTGATTAATTTAGAAAAAAAATGCATTTTGCAATATTGTCTAGGCATGAGCCAAGGGGCGAGTCTAACTCGATCTGGTCTATAAATCAGGTTTTATCTAGCAAATAAAAGACCTGCAGAATTTATCAGGTCTTTAGGTTTCATTGAATTTTGTAAAAGTTTGCAAAGCTGAAGAGAGTACTTTTACATGTTCCGTTTGTGGATCTTCTATCCGATTTGACTAATGTGCAGAGGGACTTACTGTGCAACTCTCTTCAGGAGATGGGCATTCTCCTGGACCTTTTAAAGATCTTAATTAGCCTCCATGATAGGAGCTTGGCTACCTTTAGCTGAGAAGTTGTATGGGAAAATCAGCCAATCTTTGTCAGTGAACAAGGGCATCCACCAGTGTTATTCTGGGGCTCCCCTCCTTTTATGTTTGTATATAAAACAGGTAGGCGAGGAGGTAAGCCATTGCACTAATGATGCCCCCCAGCCTTGGCGGAATGATGATTGCCACCTTAGTACTTGACAAGTCTTCTACAGGCTTACAGACTCGTCTAGACAAATTTGCAATATGCTGCACAAGTAAGGCAGATGAGACCAAATCAATGCTGTTCAGACCACATAAAGGTGCAAGAAATATTGTTATCCTGAACATCTCTAGCCTGAAGCAGGTAGAAGTGTTCCTTTATCTAGGGATTAGTCAGTCATATCATATTACTTGGAAGCCACATACTCCATAATAACACAGGCGCTGTTCTGGCACACAGCAAACAACAGAAGCGTACTTCAAGCCTCTACTCTGGGAAAGCATACAAAGCATGGTGTCAGAATGTTTTTCTTTACAGAGTGGAACGTTGGGGCCATTCGAATCTTGCTGACCAGGAAGCCTGTGAAGAGAGTTCTTAAAAAGATTGCTGATAATTCCCACTTGTTTGCCAACACTTCACTTATGTTTGAATTTGAAAGTCACAGATATTACTTGGTGCACCAAAGTTTGACCCCTTTATACTGGATAAGATTTTGGGGCACACCTGAACTGGGCCATCTGAAGGATACACTTGGTGAGATACTACGATACTATGGCCGGTTTAGGTATCATAGGTACATTTTGTACAAACTGTTTATCCATATCTTTGGGAATAGCCTGATACTATAACGATTGACAGTGCCTCGGACATAAAGTCAGCATATAAGTCTGGTCCTGAGGAAATACAGTTTCTTATTAATAATCATTACAGTTTGAACAAGGCATTTTAACTACATACATGTACACCTAAATGTTGAGCATTTTTAGATGACGTTACTTGTTTTTTGCTAAATCTTTATATATAAAATTCAGGACGGGGATTTTACCATTCAACTATTTTATTTCTAAATGGGGTAATTTTGCCCAAGCCACACTGGTTGTACCAAAGCCAAGAATCATTTTTTAAAATATTTTCCATTTCACACGTTGGCCCAAGGCATACATAGTTGCTAATCTTTACAGGTGTCAATATTTGAAAACTGCCTTGGAGACATTGAAGACTTTTATACAAAGTGAAATGGTGGTTGTTTAACTCATTGCTTTTTTAATACGTGGCTCATCAGGCAGCGGACTGTTGGCTTGTGATACGGACTACTATTTAAAAAAATGTATGTGTTTATAACAGCGACTGCTTTATCTGTATGTGTTTTATGGGTACTACACAAAATAAACCAAATAGAATTAATTACAATTATGGGTACTAGACTTTGGAACAAACTGAATCCCTCCATGAAAAGCCTTCTCAGCCACAAAGCCTTCAAGGAAGAGTTGAAGACTTGCTTAATGAAGTTAGCGTTCAGCTGCAGGCAAAATTCCATCATCCTTTTCACTGACAGACAGAAAATGATGACCAATCACCCACCTCCCATCTTCACATCAGGAGTGAGAGAGATTTGAGTTAACTGTCTGTAGTCAATGAAGCTAATAAATTAGGTACTTGTACCTATGTGAAAAAGGGAGGACAAATGGTTGGAGTGCCCGGCTATGAGGGGTGCCATGGGGCATTGCAGTATCGGCCCCACGAGGAGGGAAAAGCCTGATGATGAAGCATGACACCTTCATAGGTGTGTGAGGACAGCACTTCCAAATAAGGAAGATCCCCCTCAGAGCCGTCCTCTCCAACCATTGTTCCTCCCTTGTTCACATAGGAGAAAGTACCCTGATTAATTATATACATTACCCCAACTAAGGAGCATAGGTACTGGACATTTATCTTGCTCCTAATCCCCCTCTATGTGATTTATGAAGTCAATGAATCTTCATCTCATGAGGTTGCGTCAACAGACACCACCTTACAATTAGTTGAAGGAACGCAACGCTCTGGTAACCCATAAAATGCATTAAATAAATATGAATTTCAAAGATTATTTTCACTGGGTTGTGGGAGACTTTCTTCTTCTCCTATATTATGGCAGCAGTGAGTTCTTAAGATCTCCTGCAAGAGCAATACTGCACCTCCATCTGCACAGAATGCTTTCGCCATACTGAATAATAAAGTTGCAATTCAATCAATTTATTGTAAGGCCATTTTGGTTCACAGGTCTTATATTTAGGTACTCATTTTGCGAGTTGAAGGCCTACCAGAATGAGTGGCAAAAACAAAATTGAAATTGCTGTCAATTCATTTGAGAAGTCACATCTGTTAGAATTTCGAAAATGCTGGGGAGTCGCACGAGCCAAGATGGCTGCCTCCCGCTGAGCTGTAGCGGAGTTTGCCCTTCATCAATGATTATCTACTTTAATTAGGCTAGCCTTACAGCTTATGCCGGTTCACAGAGGCTTTTCTAGTTTCCATCACATTTTGGTTTTCTGCTCCCTGTGCTTTTCCTTGCCAGCTTGTTGGACCTATCTGCACTAGACTGCTCTCTGGTGTGTGTGCAGGTACTACTGACTCTTCCTGTCAGGAGGGTGGAGAGACTTTCAGGAAAGGGTGCGGCTGTGGCCTGGGCAACTCCCACAGTTCGTGTTAGCTGCTGCACAGCCTATTTGCATGTAGGATTGTATTCCTGCTTACCTGTGTCTCGTATAATATTGTGGCTGCCATGTTTTTTTCTTATTATTTATTATTTCATTTTGGATATGGATGGCAAAAATACTCACGCTATGTCTACTAAATGCAAGCAAAATATTTATTCTCCACCAGTTAAGTCTAAATTAGTGGATATTAATGAAGCTTCATTATCCTCTTTGAAATAAAAAATGTACGCAAGGATAAGGCTGGCCTTTCTATGAAAAATAATGACAATGCAATTAAAATTCAAGATAATAAAACTAAAATTGACCACCTTATGCCTATTGCAGCAAAACAGTACCAATGAATAAATGTTTGATGGACTAAGAAAGCCGCAATCAACAATATAACTTGCTGATTTTTTATTTACCAGAGGATGTGGAAGGTAATGACTGCAGGTGATATTTGCAAAACCTATTACCAGGTCTTTTATTTATAAAGTTTACTGGAAAATTTGAAATTGACAAGGCGCAAAGAATTCCTTCCCATCGTAGCCCAAGACAGGATAAGCCTCGCCAAATGATATTTATAGTCTTGTGTCATCACCATGTAGTTTTGATAAGAAAGGCAGCCAAGACATTCCTTCTTTAATGATTAATGGGAATAAAAAATGTATTCGTCAAGACTTTGCTAAAGAAACTGTTAATATTCGCAAAGAATCTGCTGATCTTCGACTAAGATTGAAAAGCTCTGGTTATAAATATGGTTAGTTTGATCCGTCCACTATGTGAATTTGGAAAGGTGGTTCTTCACAGTCTTTTCAGCATCCAGATGATCTTCATAGTTTTTGGATCAACAGTCACAATTCTCCATGGAAAAGAACAAGACGGATACTTGAACTCGGTGCTAGATGACTTCCTTTTTGCTAGCGTTTTGAATTGGAGTGTATTACAAGGGCATGTAGAATGAAGTCATTCTTGACATTTATGAGCAATTCAAGGATACTATTTATGTTTCTTTGTTTGGTCTTAATTTTTTGCGTCTTTCTTTTCTTCTATTTATCAATATTATAGCTACTTTTCTTATCTCAATCTATCTGTTTCGTCACTTCTTTTATCTATCTTTTTTCTTCTTTCATAATGTTGAATATAAACAGTATTAAAATTGGTTCATTTAACGTTAAAGGTTTATGACACCCTGTTAAATGTACTAAGGTTTTAGATTATTTAGCTAGACATAAGGCAACTATGTTTATTTCAGGAAACTCATGTAGATGATACGGTTTTATCTTCCTTCTCTGAATAGGAAAAATGTAGTTGCTATTCTTTTTGCGAAAAAATTACATGTTCAGATTTTGCATAAATGTTCTGATTCTGTTGGTCATTTCATTATAGCCAATATCAAAATTGACAATAATGTTTTATATCTAGTTAATGTATATGGGCCCACAAACAATGAGCCAGATTTTTTTACCCAATTTACTTCAGAAGTACTAAAATTAGGCAATGTTCCTCTTATTACTGGAGGTGACTTTAATCCTATTTGTGATCCATTGTTGGACCGAATTTCCCAAACCAAATACTGCCCTCCAAAAGCTTTTTTCACTCTTAAATCCTTCTTTAGAACTACCAAAATGGTAGATGTTTGGCGTTTACGTAATCCTACAGACAAGCAGTTTACTTTTTTTCTAACCCGCATATCCCGTAACCAAATACCTCCAATTTTTATCCCCGCTATTCAGAATATTGATGTTTCAGACCATGCACTTATATCCTGCATTTTATGTTTCAACTCCAATCAGCGTGTTCAAGGTCGATGGCGCATGAATACCAATATGGCTCTTAATGAGGAAAATAAGCTAAAGTTTTTTTCTGCAAATCAGGATTATTTTTCATTTAATCCTGAATGTTCTACTCCTATTATTAACCATTAGGAGGAATTTAATTCATATATCAGAGGATAAATAATATTATGGCAAATAATAAATCATTTAATTCTTCAATTAAAGACATATAAACAAATAGCTAAATATGAACATCTATATATCACATCTAATCACATCAAATAGAACATACAATTGCAAAAACTTCGTTATGAATTGAATTTTATATTCAGCAATAGAGAAGACATACAAATATCGAATTAAAAAGCTAAATTTAGTTTTAGTGTTATTAGATCTGGTAAACTCCTGGCCAACTATCTTCCTATTAAAAAAGGTACAAATCTAATTAATGCTATTCATACTCCAAATGGTTCAAGTTGCTTTATCCCATGAAGAGATAATTAATGAGTTCATTAATTTTTATTCAGACTTGTATAACAAACCACCTCTTAATGATCTATTGCATATTGATACATTTTTGGACAGATGTGGCTTAGCTAAAATTTCACTATCAGACAGAACTAAATTAGATCCTCCAATTACTATAGATGAAATACATTCAGCGATTAAATCTCCAGGCCCAGATGGTATTCCTGCGGAATTTTATAAGGAATTTGACCTCACCTTTCATCTCACTTGCTTTTTACTCACTTTATTAGTACAGGATCTACTTCGGGGTCGTTCTCTGAAGCTTTGATTATAGTCCTTCTGAAACCTGATAAAGACCCTTCTTTGGTTAATACATTGTCACCCTATTTCTTTAATAAATCAAGACTGTAAAATGTATGCAAAGATTATTGCAACTAGATTAACTCCTGTGCTTCCTCATATTGTACAGATTGACCAATCTGGCTTTATGAAAAACAGGCATTCAACAAATATTATTAGATTATTATTTCATGCAGTTGATTCTGGTTCATTACTGCTTTTTCCAGCAGGTGTCCTGGCCTTAGATGCAGAAAAGGCTTTTGGTAAAATACATTGTCAATACCATTTTCGCACCTTGTATGCTTTACATTTTTGTACTTTGTTCGTATGATTTCAGCTTTATACTCCAGTCCATCTGCCAAACTTTTAATTAATGGTCGATTTTCCTGTAATTTTTTTATTTTTAGAGGAACTAGGCAAGGTTGCCCACTATCACCTTTGCTTTTCCTTCTTGCAATTAAACACTTATTAATCGCTATTAGAAATTGTGTACAAATGATAGGCCTTCTGATTAACAAAGTCCCTATTAAAACGTCAGCATATGCTGATGATATTCTCTTTAATATTGCTTATCCAGAATCTTCCATCCCTCCATTATTAAGTTTAATTGATATTCTAAGATGTCAGGTTATAAGCTAAACACAAACAAAACTGATTTCTTCCTTAAATGTTCATTGTTCATCTGATATGCTCACCAATAAAGAAATTGTTTGGCAAAAAGATAAGCTTAAATATCTAAGCATATTATTTGCTAGCACCAAAAAACAATCACTGTTATTGAATTTTTAATCTACTTTTGCCTATATTAAGGATACATTTAAAAAATGGTCCATATTACGTTTATCTTGGTGGGGAAGTTTAGATGCAATTAAAATGATTATGGCTCCAAAACTATCATTTTTCTATGATACCTATTCAAATCCTCTTAAATGTTATAAGACTAATGATAAATATTTCTCTAAATTTATTTGAAATAACAAATCGCCTCGGTAAAGTTATAAAAAACTAAAATTGACTAAAAACAATGTTGGGTTTGGTTTACCAGATTTCCTCATAAAGCTTTTATTTTAAAACAAAGTACTTTATGGTTTCAGCAAATAGATCCTAATAATTCACCATTCTGTCCTTGAGTTGAACAAAGTTTAATATCACGGTTTCCTTTACTTGCTTTACTCACAATGTCCAATTCTTCTGCTTTGTTAAAGAAATCAGTAATGTTGAAATCTACAAAATTGATATTACAGGATTTGGATTCGGTTTTTCAGTGTTCTATTTCACATACGTGAAATTTATCATTGTGGCATAATCTATTATTAAAATTAGCTAGCCACACAACTTTTTGGCTTTCATGGATTAAAGCTGGCATTTTTTATTTAAAAGATATTTACCATAATAATGCCTCTTAGGTTTTGATTATTTACAACAAAGATTTAATTTGCAACCTTCAGATATTTATAAATATGAATTGTTATGCAATTATTGTTGATTCATTACAAAAAAAGATTTTCCTTTAACTGATTTGGAATCATATATCCAAACAATAGCTGGTTCAGCCCATGTAGTGTCATTGTTATACAAAAAATTGAATAATTCTAATGGGGGTAATATCAATTTTCTTTCGACGTTTTGGAATAAAGAATTAAACTTGTCATTATCTTTTGATATATGGAGGAAAATTTGGTTGAATTCTGTTTTGGGTTGGTTGCCAGTTTCTTTCTATCAAACTAATTCCTTTATACATTTTAATTGTCTATGGACGCCCGTAAAATTATATAATGCAAAACTTTGAAATTTGTCTAATTATTGGAACTGTTCTTTAAATACAGGCTCATTGAGATATATGCGATATGGTTGTCATATTGTAACGAAGTTCTGGAATGAGGTTTGGCAGGTTACTACTCAAATATTGAATGTCAGAGATACTTTATCATATACTATAATTTGGAAATCCTCCTCACTCTGCACTAAAATATCTCTAATGAACAACAAACTTTTTGATTTCTTAATATCTGCAGCTTTAAAATCAATTACGACTATTTTGAAAAACTGCCTCATTATCAGTTCATGCATGGTGGGCTTGGATAATTTTTACTAGAAGGGGTGCTAATATGACGTTATCTGGTGTCATTCATAATACTACAAATTATCAAACTTTTGGGAAACCAGTAGATGATTATCTAGAATTAAATTATCAAGTAAGTTTAATTATAGTCATTACCTTTCTATGAATAGGTTTAGCACTTAACTTTAGTAACTATCTGTTTATAGATATAGATTTTTGAATTTGTCCCCTTTTCATTTTATCAATTATTTTTGATGCGTATTTATAATATATAGTGTTTATTTGCTTACATACTGTTTTAGTTGATATCTATTTGTACCTCTTCGGAGTTTTTTTTTGTATGTTCTCTTTTGTTAAAAATTTAACAAAATATTTTGATCCCAGAATTTTGTAAATGCTGACTACGTAGCTATTTATATTTTGATGACTTATTTATTTAAAATGTATGATGTAATCAGAGTTTTGCTGAATTCTGCATAACTTAAATCAATGACTTAAAAAACTACACCGCCAATGTAACAAGTCGAAATTGAGTTACCAATTTAAATATGATTATCCTCTTTTGGGAAGTTGAAGTTTGAGCCACTCAAATGTCCTACGCTAATGCTACTGGAATGGTACAAGACCTCCATAACAATGTGCCCACGTTAAAAGAGTATATGATGGATTCCAGGCTCCTTCCACCATCTGCAAGGAACTTAATATTGCAATAGTAATATTTTAGTGGAATTAAGATCATAGGCCTAATTAATAAACTGGTGGTAAAGAAAGCACCTCCAATCAAAATGTGCAGATTCTTTATCTGCACTACCAATTGCTTAGCTTGCAAACACGGAGCTCTGTATATAGCAGATTTCCCATTGGTAGAGACACCTCTGTCTCTGCCTATCTAGTCTGCCAAGGTGCAGTGCTATTTCTGCAAGAGATGGTAGCAGTTCTCTCAGTAGCACATACAATCATCATGTTCTGTACGGTCAGCACCAAGAAAGACCCTCAAGAAAAAAGTGTTAATAAATATTGTATTCCTAAAATTCAGGGAATCGAACAAGCAAGTTAGAAACAAGACAATGTACCACAAATTTGAGTGCATATTACAAATGTCCACAGTAGGGGTGGTGGATGTTCCACCATCTGACACTGGCAGAATGTCCACCTGAATTTTTCCCAGTAAGGTGGTTTACCTCCCAGAGCAGAGGCAGCATTTTGGTGGAGAAACCTCAGTACAGACCTCTATGCAGCACAACTGCATGACCGAAATCTTCTACACTGCTAAATGGAAATTCAACCAGAAAAAATTCTAAATTACCTCCTAATGTAAGAGGCATTCAATAAAACATTCAATCACACTAACAGAAATGTGTTCTGTAGAAAGCAAAACTGGGTTTATGAAAGAAACAACAATGACACATATTAAGATACTATTTATTTACAAAACAAACTGTCCAGAAGTACATTGTGCCGACCTGATTTGTGAACATGGTTATAATGATCTTCTTGAAAAGGTACTGGTGAATATTGTGCTTGTGATAGGTGTTGGAGTAATGCCACTCATATTACAGGTTCACATAAGCGATACAATACAAGCGACCCAACTCCACGAATACCTCTCAACCTTTGTTTGGTAATGCCACCTTCAGAGCTAAAAATGCAAATGCCTTTCATTACTGATAAAATCATTCACATCTCTGATGAGAATATGGAATGAAGTCCCAGACACTGCCAGATGTAATGGTGTTTAAGAGGAAGTTAGGAAATGCATTAAAATCTACTAATTCCACAAATGCTGCAAGAGAACACGGATATGTTAATAGTGACCAGGTCCCTTTTGAGGAGCACTGGACTTGAACCAGCAAGTTAGATAACAAAAGCTCTGTCAAATATATGAACTTAATTTACCAAACTGCCTGGTTCTACCAAAGTTTTTTTGCAGTTTAGAATGATGTGGCAACATTGATATGATAAAGGAATGTTTACTTCTTTCCCTCGGGGAAAACATAACATTTTGATAGGGAGATGAATGAACAGGGCTAAGGCACAGTTCATATCAACATTCCTTTTGGTCTGGAACAATAGAAGGTTTAAAGGTTTGAAACTGAAATTGAAATGTAATTACATCACTAAATTTAATACTGATAAAAATGGATTATCTTTCAAAATTAAAAATGCAAATATATACAGAATGTGTTTCCCTTCTCAAACTTCCTATCACAATTTAATAGTTGTATTAAAGAAATTAATTTAAATACTGACGGGTTGTCAATGTTAAATAATGAAATAGCTCTTTGTAAACTGGGAATATCCGTATAATTTAAAGAAGGGTGTACGCATTCTGAAAATATAATCTTTAAAATCTGGCGTTCAGTTCCGTATAGAATAACTTGATGCAGAACGAGTCTGTGAAGCAAAATAAATAAACTATAATTCCAATTTTCTTTCAAGCATGGTTGAACCTTTAAATGATTAGACAACAACTAGAGTGTTGCCCGTTTTCTCTTCAATGCACGGTCTAAAATCCTTCATTTCTTGTCCTTCACCCCCAAATAAAATATCACTGTATTTCCAGAATACATTTTGATGTATTAGTTAAAATGGTTAGTCTAAAACTGGAATGCCTGGCAAATTGCAATGTCAGCCTGAGGGATTAAGGAATGTAGAGTAGCAAAGACACTAATTCTCACAACGCATAAAAGAAATCTGGAATAAATACTTGAGTTAAAAAATAAATCATGGAAACTTGTGCTATTTAGGATTCCAAAAGTGCAGTTTGAAATATTTTAAGTGGTGTTCATGATCAAATTTGGCTGCCAACTAGATAGATTCAAGACGTGTGCTCTTTCAGGATAAAGATGTTTCTTCCTGCATCAATGATGTTCACCCGTGATGGAAATCCAACAAAGTGTAGTCAACAGCACAGCCACTCAACTAACGTTATGTTGCTCTTCCTTGGCATAACCTTGTCACTGTCCATCAGGCCTTTGGCAGAAGAACAGTTCTGTCCTAGGTCCCAAACATGCAGTCTATGAAATAACAACAGACCAAGGTAAGCGCGGAAAATGCAACATTGGTAGGCTTTGAGAAGTCCTAGAAACTGGGTGCCAATTCATCAGCTTTCCTGAGAGAAAGTCAATAGCAAAAACAGCCCCATCCCTTTTCTCTGGTCCTCAGTTCAGTCTGAAACAACAACAGACGTACTGCCACACGGTGCCAGGGTTATCACAAGGTGGCTTCACTTGCACTGAATGTCCATTACACTCTACGAAGAGTTTTTCTTTTGTTATAGGTCTCCATCAAGTGGGGGCTGGCACAGCTTATAGATCCTAGGCAAAAAGGAATAACATATTACAACACCAAAAAGACACATAGTGTTTACATGTAAACTCTTATACAAGCAGTGCACAAACAAAACAATGATTGCATAATGGTCAGATACCAAAGAAAAATCTGTACTGTAAGGAATATACTTTAATAACTATCAAAGTGATGATAATGTAGCATTTGGAGATCATAAATATTCAGATTACCATTGTCAAGTGTCACATTCTGCATGCATTACACAATTCAGATACTAGAAACTTTTCTTTTCCCATGTTCGCCTAGGATATTGCTAAGAGCATCATCACTTTTCATAACTATATTGCAGCTTTGGATGATGTCACACAAGAATCAAAGAGAGCTATCACCGATGCTGAATATGGCTGAAATGTCAGGAAGAAAGAGAACATAAATTCTCTTTTTCAGAAAACCAAGTATTTCCACCCAGATATTTAATATTATAGCCTTGTGGATGTACTTATTTTAAAGGAGGTGGGAATTGTTCCCAGATCAAATGAGTTCTTGCATGGAGGCTGGACTGTGGTGTTTGTGTGGATGAAATCAGTTTGATCTAGCCAATAAACCAAACAGTGATGTTTCAAAACCCAGACAATGTTTGTACATTATATCTCAAAAATGGACACAATGTGGGTACATTATTATACAACAAATTTATCAAACCTGACTTCCGTATTTCGTTGTCCAGTATTAAAAAATAAATATCTTGGAAGTGTAGAAGTAGAAAGTTAAATGAGTGTAATTAATAAAATCACGTGCAACACTGTTCCATTACCTACTTCGACAGCTGAATAACTGCAAAGTGGCTTGTAAGCACAATTACTAATATTAATTTAAGCATTAAAAATTAACATTAGCTAGCATTATTACATTCCTAATAGGGGGATAGCAAGTCCCTTGTGTCAAATCAACATTTAAATCAATTATCCCTATTTGAAAATGAAATGTTCACCCTAATCCTAAATGGGGCTTATTAGGCATTACCGTACCGTGGTGCAGATTCCGGCATTTGATCCATAACTTTCAGGTTTTTAGCAGAGATTTCAACCCTTGGACCCTGAAAAAAAGAAAAAATGCGGGTTGAAAACTTAATGAGGTCAGTCTGTTCACCCATACCAAAGTAAGACTACTGGAATCTTTTCTTCACTTAAAATATATTGACATTTAATTAAGCTTAATACACTTCTATGTGGTGGGTATCCCATTATTCAGCATTCACCTCTCAGGAAACGAGCCCAGTCTGACAGCACAAATATCCCTGTCATACTAGTTTAGTCAAGCAGCACTGTGCAAAGAATTAACGTGTGCCAAATGAGTTTTACTCCTCTCTCAATCAGCTCAGAGAATAACATTTCTTTAAAACAAGATGCACAATTCATCACAATATTCTCTGCAGAGGTGTTGAGGATTAAAATATCTATGCTATCTGATATGGCTACATAAGTGTAACATTTGCATGGAGGATATTCTCCAGCAAAGAATGGTTGCATTCATTGCTAGAGCCTGAAGACTCACTAGGCATAGGCTTAACCCATACTCCATATTCTCTATGCCACCCCTAGGTTACATTAATTGCAGACTTTATCATCTACTTCTTCTGCCACTAACACTGGTTATGGCTTTACGCACAGCCGTAAGCTCTTGGGTCTTTTCTTTACCTGCATTATATAGTATGTCAGCATTGCAACCCCCTTCATACTTACATCATGACATACATACATACTTACTCGACTAGTGAAAGGTACAAGACATAGCTGAATGAACATTCTCTGTACACTGTTTTTCTCAATAACACTTATTGGAAAGACGTCAACTGTGCCACTACCTGTTAGATTATATATGTGATTTTAAATCACTTCCTACCATCTTCACCATCATGTGCACACAGTGTGAGTATACTGAATATTATGTAAGCAATATGTCTTTTAGGAGCAGTATCAGTTCTGTGCTCCATAACCTAGCATTAACTGTTGAAGTGTTACATTATGGTCACAGTCTTCCTGTATTTTGAGGATGTGAACTTCATGTGTGCCGTGAGCATATGCTTCAATCACACTCTTAATGCCATAATTAATTGTGTGTAGCATACTTCTTGGACATATACAGTCTGCTGTTTTTTGTCTCTCTTCTCATGCACACAATCAGCTTCAAGCACTATATTTGGTCATAGCTGTAATGTTTTCAATGTCATTGGCAGTGCTTAATTTGTAAAATGTTAAGTGCCAGGACTGTGACCATGAGGCCAATGCAGCTTGCATCACCCATCGCTCTTGTCATCACTGTCAAAACAACTACTGACCATTTCTCTTGCATGTAAATGCGACAGTTCAGATTATTCCAGGTCCCCAAAGCTAAAGGAATGGTTGGAGAGGCAGATATGAGCAATTTTAATGTATATTGTATTCCTAAACAACCGTTGTTCTGCTCATCTCTAAATTAGATGAGCAGCGCCACCATGTGGTGGACTGTTCTAAGTAAGGTGTTGACAATTCGGTGCCGAGCACCAGAAACCAATTAAGTGCCGGTGCTGAGCACCGGAAAGCACCGGCTCAAATTAAGCACTGGTCATTGGCGCTGTCACAAGTTTATTTCCACCGAATGTCTGGGGTTTTGTTAAGTATATGTTAATACATCTAGGACAAAGGTATCAAAGCTTACATTTAACAAATATTTTCGAGAGGTTTCAGTTTTTTTATGATATACTGTTATACAATTCCAAGAATACATAAGTCACTATTCATAGCCTTGCAACATGCACAGCTACGAATGACCAAAGGACCTGATCTATCGCCATGTCCTGTGCTCAACATTTTCATGGACACTGTACACTGTGAATGGCCTTCAGCCTTGCACCGTGGGCTGTGTTCATAAATTACATGGATTGAATACACGATGTTGGTGTTATTTGGTAGCTATATCCATTGTGCATGGCTAAACACTCTGCACGCTTGAACATGTCTACATGAGGGTTGGGCTTAAGATTTGGCTGACGGGAAAGCCCTTACGTCTATCCCTGCTATGCTAAGCCTTGAACTGTGTGCTTTCTTGATATACAAGTGGTCCTACAGCCCAGACTACCTTCTATTTATTATCTATAAACTATTGATCATGTTTTACAATAAGAGGCCACGTTTCAAAATTAATAGAAATAAGGAAGCTTATATAAAATTGGGATATTTAAAGAGGTAAGATAATAAGGAAACAGTTCTATTTTTTCCTCAGTATAGGAGGTTCAGAAAAGAACTGTTTTGAAGGGGAAGGCAGTTTCTTATTCATGGTTTTTCTTGTTTTGTGTTTTTAATTGGGTTTGCTTTTTTTCCTTCAAGACCTTTTAAGGAAGATGTCTGCTACCTTGGAGTACTGTAGGAAAGAGGTACAAGAGAAATATTATGAAAAGTAACTCAGTTTAAGTCCAAATACTTAAACTCATTTTTGCAACTCTTAATGTGTGCGTTTCACTTTAAAACAATTTTCTAATTGTGTTCACTGTACCATACATCGTCTCTCCCTCTCTCCCTCTCTCCCCCTCTCTCTCTCTCTCCCTCTCTCTCTCTCTCTCTCTCAATGGCTTCTTACAGTGCTGGATGGTGTGATTCTTCTTCCATTACGTATTAAAAAAAATTGATATGCTCCATTTCTAAATTTCAGATACATACGCAGAGTGCTTCGAAATTTAAATGTTTATGCACGCTTGAAGTTCCAAAATAATATTGCCCTGGATTACCTCGGATGAGTACTTAACCATATTATTTACGAGTGACTGTGGTGCATTGAGTCTCTTTATGCCTGTTGGGAAAGTAAAATCATGGCATGCAATAGACTCATTTGCATGTTTCGTTGGTGGGTTATTTGTCTGATCCACAGTGGAACAATCGCCTTCTGGTGTCTGATCCTCAGTTGGCTCTTAGATGCTATCCTTTGTTCTGCTGAAGGGATCTTCTCTTCTATAAACAAGGTCAGCCACCTTCTTCTGCAGTTCAAATGGATGATTCCACTCTGTCCTTTTCACAGGTCAGAAAGAAGTACATTTAAAAGTACCTGTGTATAAGTAGTTGTCTTTGCATAAGGGGTAGTACGTTTATATTTATAACCAATGAAATTCTTTATTGTTTTTAAATTTTGTTGGACAGTGGAGCTCTGCAAAGTTTGTACACATGCTTCTGGGTCGATAGTGCATGAAACCTTAGTTGTGAATAGTGATTGATGGATACATTCACCTGGCAATCGCTACAAAGTTCTTTTTATTTCATTTGTGGTCTTATGCGTGGTTTAGGGGCATTTCTTAGTGGAAATCAAGGGTTTTGCCAAAAGCCCACGAATGTTTATGAAAAGTAGTTCCATCCCCAAATATCAGAGGAAGCAGCGACTTCCTGAACAATCCGCAGATTTCTTTAATGCACGAGGGTGTAACTTCTTGATTTTGACCCACAGATTTCCAATAAGCAGGGGCAGTTATCCTGGAAATTAGTTTTAAACCTTGAGTCCAGCTTTAGCCGTGGAATATCAGGCAGCTACAGTTTAGGAACCACAAGCACTTGCAAGAACCTCCAAGCATGAGAAAGGAGTTGCCATCTACCTCCACTCCAGCTGCACCACTTAAAACATCTTGGGTGATGCTGTGCCACTAAATATACAGAAAAGAAAAGAAGATGCCATGGCGAGCTTTGCTAGTAAATAGCACAGTGCTGCGTGGTATTTTGCAAATATAAAACCAACCTCCGCCCCAGCTCCTGGATGTAAACATTTATCTCTGCAAACCTTTATTTTTGAACCCTTCGTCCTTCATTATACCCTTCTTTTTTCAAAAGCCTTACCTTTTATTTTTTTCCGTGAAAGAATATATATATATTTAACTAAATAAATATGCGTTCCTTTCAAATGATCCGATCTAATACAGAAAATGGCATCTGAAGCAATAAGCATGACCAATCAATATGTTGCCGTGGATAAACGAAGACGCAAATATAAGTATACACCACTAAGAAAATAAAGAACATCGTCAAGAAAAGATACCACAAACATTTAAGGGAAAAAAGAACAAGGTGATTTCTACCATGAGTTCCTTCTGGAACAAAACTTGCTATTAAGTAGTGCAAATTGCCATACAACTATCGTTGTTCATTAGACGCCATGTGAAAATGGCGACAGACATTTTAAAAGCAAGCACATTCTAAAAATAGCAGAACGTGATTTTAATCCAGCTATGGCCCCCAAAACACTGACAATATTGCACGTACCTGCTTTCTCATGATGTCCGTGGCCTGCATAATGCATTTTGGTAATAAACCATGACTTCGTGCTAGCACGGCTGCTTGCTCCAGGGATACACTTAATGTACTCCTAGAAAGAAGTTATTTACATACGATCATTACTAAAACCACAACAAGCCGGAAATCAGGCTGAGTCCCTTTAAAATGAACATAAGTTATACAATGGAATGCAAATGTTTGTGGCACTATAAACAATTACAGGGATCCAGTGAGACTTGGGAACAGTATTCGTATTGGCACGCCTCAAGCCTAAAGCAACGATTAGTGGCCTGTCTGTTGCTAGCGGTGGCAAACACAATGGTGTTCAGTAAACCATCCCAAGAGAGGGAAACAGGTAGGCATCTAGCCACCATCTTATGGATTTGACGCCGCAGTGGCATACGATCTTAAAAGCTTGTGAAATCAGTGAGCGCTAATAGGGTAACATCCATCTACAACACAACTCCGGGTCCAGCTGCTCTGGATTCACATTGGTTGACCTAGAGCGTAGGCACATAGTGTAAATTAATCAAGGTCACAGAATGTAAGATGGCATGATGAAGACTTCAAACAACAACTCCTGATGCTCATCCAGTGGACCACGTCTCATGGACACACCGCCTTCAACCCGAAATCTGAGCATGAGCCTAAAACTGTGTATTTTATTTGGGTATCTTTTGCTTTTTACCTCCTCCCCTCCAATGCCAAGTCTTAAAATTCATACAGCACAATCTATTATAGAATACAGGGAACAACATAGTTATCTATAAATAACCTAACTGGAAAAATTAAATAATCCAGACACAGTCTTAGCCCCTCCTTGATAATCTCCTCTTGGTGCGCCTGCACCGCAATAGTTGCAAAGTCTAAATCCTCAAAACAGCCAAAATATGACTGTGGATGAGGCAAAACACCAATCACTGACTGTGGCGATTCTAAAGGACTGAGTGAGTGACTGCAGGGTACACTACACCTCAACATCCGAATACTTGTGAGTGATTACGGGTGACTTTATACCCCGAGTACGTGACTCAGTGAATAGCCGGGGACAACTATAAATCTCCTATAGTCAACTACAAGTTAGGCGAGGCTCCCAGCAGCAGATTGTGGATAAACTTAAGCCCCAATATCGGTCTATGTCTAATAGCTGTGCGGAACGGCTCATTCTCAATTGCTGACTATTGGTGACTGTAGGTAAGGCTGTCCACAAACAGCTGACTGGGCGAGTGATTGTAGGCGACTATAAATTTCCAATAGCGGACTGTGTGTAACCCTGAATCCCCAATATCTGTCTGTGGTGAGGCATACCACCCTAACAGCTGACTATAGTTGACTGTGGGTAGAGGCAAACCCTAACAGCTGGCTGGCGGTGAGTGACTGTGAATTGATTGTGGAGGATTATAAATATCCAATAGCTGACAACGGTTGAAGATTATCCTCCAATAGCTGACTATAGGTGAAGATGAATCCCCAATAGCTGACTGTGGGAGACTGTGGGTATGGGTATAATATAACATTTGACTGTGATATGGGCATGGAATTAAGGGAAGGGGACTGGACATCTATATTGGGTAACTGCAGGAGAGTTACACATAATGCAAGACTAAAAACCTATACATTATAAATGTGTACATAGGGATTACATCACGCCACGGTGGCTGGACAGACTAGATTCCTCCAGATCAGAACAGTGCCCCAAATGCAGAATAACAGAGGGAACCTATATTCACATGTGGTGGACATGTGTGAATGTTTTTTGGGGTGAAGTAATCAGATTTTAGGAATAATACCCGAACTGCAATTACAGCCAACGATACAGATGTGCTTACTGGGACTAATCCCCCATAATAAACACACTAAATATGTGGAGAAGGTATTGGTATTAGGCCTCACTGTGGCAAAGAAATGTATAGCACTAAGATAGATGTCCAAAAGCCTGCCCACACAAAAGCAATGGTTATGGAACTGTGCAAGGTGGGTACGAGGTGAATGTGGGGTACGCCACAGGTTGGTTTACAACAGAATGGAACAGGAAGGAAAAATGGAATGGGCTTAGTAGAAGTCCAGATACAAAAGGAAATGGGAGACCCTGAACCGGGACAAGATGTGGAGGGGACAGTTGATTAATACTCTTTAGATATGTCTTTGATGCTGATCTGCTGTAATTTGATGCAATAGTACCAATTTAGCTGTTTAAGTGATCCAATGTTATGTATGAATTTATATTTATTTCCACATGGTGTGACTCGCATCTCTCTCTCCTTGACTGGGGGGGGGGGGCATGGGAGGGGTTAATGAGCTGTAATGTTATTTTGTTTTTAAAATCAATCAATTTAATTAAAAAACAATTGACTGTGACTGATTGGTGGTGACTAGAAATGACCAAAAGCTAATTGTTGGTGAGGCTCAACTACCAACCACAGCCTCAACAAAATTAGTAGAAATCATGCTGCAAAAGTCTTGTGTGTCCAGCACACTCTTGTTTTAGATCCATTTGTGGTATATATGAGTAAGGACTGATGTTCATGATATGGAAGTCCAATGTGAAAAGAACAAGGCAGTTAAGAGACTGTGAAACAAGCAACTGCATAGTGAGACTGAGAGGTAACACTCTTATATCATTTTTAAGACATTGTAGGAGTAGTGCGGGGTTGGCAGCAGATTGGGCAATTGAGATACTAAAGTTGGTCAGCATGAGTGTGCTTGGTTATGTGGTAATAAAAGTGTATTTGTATTTATTGTATTTATTAAGCGCAACAGTCATCCCAAGGGGTATCACGGCACTAGAAAAGCTGTATCCTGATGTGAAAGTGAGTAACAACCCAGATATCTGAGCAGGAGAGTCAAGGCAAAAGCTGCAAGTGTCGACCAGCCGCCTGAAACTGAACTCAGATAAGACGGAGGTCCTCATCCTGGGATCCTCGCCCTCCGCCTGGGACGACTCCTGGTGGCCCCCCGCCCTGGGCACCGCACCCAAACCGACGGACCACGCACGCAACCTGGGTTTCACCTTGGACTCCTCCCTCTCCATGACCAAGCAAGTCAACGCCGTCTCCTCGTCATGCTTCAACATCCTGCGCATGCTGCGGAAGATCTTCTGGTGGATCCCCACAGAGACCAGGAAGACCGTCACCCAGGCCCTCGTCACCAGCCGACTGGACTACGGCAACGCACTCTATGCCGGATCCACCGCCAAGATCCAGAAGAGGCTCCAGCGCATCCAGAACGCCTCAGCCAGACTCATCCTCGACATCCCACGACACAGCCACATCTCCGGACACCTAAGAGACCTGCACTGGCTCCCGGTCAACAAGAGAATCACCTTCCGCCTCCTTACCCACGCACACAGAGCTCTCCACGACCAAGGCCCGAGCTACCTCAACAACCGAATCAACTTCTACGCTCCCAAACGCCACCTCCGATCCGCCAGCCACGCCCTCGCCACCGTCCCACGCATCCGCAGAGCCACCACAGGAGGAAGGTCCTTCTCCTACCTGGCCGCCAAGACCTGGAACTCCCTCCCGGCAGACCTGCGCCTGACCCAAGACCACCTCTCCTTCAGGAAGAAGCTCAAGACCTGGCTGTTCGAGCAGTAGCGCCCCCCCCCCCCCCCATAGCGCCTCGAGACCCTACGGGTAGGTAGCGCGCTCTATAAATGTCTTTGATTGATTGAAGTGTCATTGGTTACAGCCTAGGGAACAGTGATGTTTTCAGCTTCTTTCTGAATACCATGTAATCGTCCATAAGAAGAAGGTCTAAGGGGAGTATATGCCAGTAAACGGAAGTTAAAATCCAGAAGGAGAGGCCTCCTGTTCTGACTTTCTTAATACGTTTGATTTTGGCAAAAGTGTGATTGCAAGACCTCAGTTTTCATTTGGGAGTGTAGAATTCAATTCTGTCCTGCAGAATTCGAGGGCAAAGCTTGTGTAGCACTCTGTGTGCACAGCATAGGAGTTTAAACTGGGCTCTTTGCCGCACAGGCAGCCAGCAGAGCGCCCTCAAACATTCTGTTGCCGAGCAAGTAAAATTGTCACTCATACTTGACTGCTGCAAAGCATACTCAGGGTTTTAATGACAATAAACCACTCTAAGATGTGTCCTATTTGAAAATATTAAAGTGCTATGGGAATCCCACCATTAATCAGAAAATACAAAGAAAACAGCAAAGGTGTGCCAACAAGAATCAAAAATGGCAGTATCTTACCTCTGCATTCCCGTGCCGCACATTACAATCGGACAGGATCCGAGACGATAACAAAGTTCTGAAGAAATGGGTAAGAGTCCAGCTCCCGAAATATTACTGCTGGAGACGCCCGTCACATGGTTTTTGATATTTATGTAGGACTTCAAGAGTCTGCAGAGCTCATCCATTGCATTTATGGGGCGAATAAGCTGTAAAGTAACAAATCAAAACAAAGATTACGCTTTCAATTTGATGATAAACATGGTAATGTGAAGATAGGGCTAAATACATTTAGATACATTAGCTATATATCAGGTTTCGCTAAACCCAAGAGTGTAAAGGACCCCTAACTTTAGCAAAGACTTCCCTGAAATCTTGGAGCATTCACTTGGCATGACAACATCTTGAAACACTACATAACATGCCTTTGTCCTGAAAGAGTAAGGCACATGGATAGCAGAATGGTTTAATAGCTGACTGAGATGAAGTACTGTGAAAATGTCTACAGGTTCTCAAATCAATGGCCAAGACTTTCGAAATGGAAAGCACTTGTTTTCAATTACTACTCACGGACATTTAAACACTGGACAAGAATTCATACAATCTGGTTCGTTCATAAATTTGGTGTGCAGCATAACATGCTAGGGATTGCGAGTCCGGCCCGGCTTCCGACCGGTGCCCCAGTTCCAGATAAAGTATGACCTGCTAGAGCCAATAAACTGTAGCCATCTGGCCCTCTGGAAAGAGTGGCATCCAATCAAAAACAGGACTCAAAAGTTTGCCTTTTTGTCCATGCAAGGAACATGCCTCTGAATTAAACCCCGCTATTGTAACCTACCTTGTAAAAAGATAAAGCAATATTGCCAGGGTTGAGGAGGCGCTGGTGCCTGACCAAGAGGAAAGATGGAAAGACCCAGTGGATGGAGTGTGTGAATTTCATCTCAGGAAGGACCTTGTGAACCCTGCTGCAAGCTGGTCCATGGGTAATGTAAAACAATAGCTTTTCAAGGGGTTCAAGGAACTGCTAGTGGCAATCTATGGCAGTGAAAGTGGTAAACCAGAACTGCCCTGTTCACCCCAATACTGCCAATCAGACTGAAGCTGCCCGAACCATCACAATTGCAGTCGGAGGGACAACGAGGTTTTTTCTGATCACCCTTGAAGGGTATAATTCGTGTGGCTAAGGTTTTGTCAGCCTAATCCATTAACCATTTGAAGCATCTCTTAGACCTTATGACTACAAAAATGAGATAAAGGCACAACAAGCCTTGGGTCATGCAGTTTAGTTTTCAAGAAGCTGCTATTTTTCGACCTTCACGAAACTTATTTCCTGGATTACCTTTGCCTATGTAAAATATGTCTTCACACTGAGATAATTTTCTTCACATTGCGACATAACTTACACCACATTACACTCTCACTCTAGAAGAACCCAGCTGTGCAGGAAAAGGTCCATAGAATTTGTCTTCGCATGTTTAACTTTTGCAGAGCTGTTCTAAACACAGTGGCTAATGTGTGATACAATGTTTCTCGGCTAGTTTATTTTTGGCAGCGCTTTGCTCTACAGAATAGAACTTATGGAGAACCATTTAGTTAGTGCTAAATAATGATATGTGGAAGAGGCAAAGTGAAATGCTTGCACTACCTCTGAGAAGTTACAGTTTCTCTCAGAACTTAGAAAAAGTTGCAAAACTGAAAAATATCAAATAAAAAAAAATGCTTCAACTTCACCCACCCACACATTCATTCATTAATATTTATTCGGTTTGAAAAAACCATGAAAGATACAAGAAAAAATATTTCATACATAGTAATCAAACACAGTTTCAGTGATCATTTCCTTGGTACACTCTTGACAGTTGTAATTGTTTAAATTAGCCATTACAATAAAACCACTTACTCACTATGTCAATAAAATACAGTAAGATGCTAAGCTTGCTATTCAGTACATTTAAAAGCTAGGAAATGTAAACTCCAGGCGAGAAATTGATACGGTGCAGATGCTAGAGAAATATGTATTAAAATGTGGGTCTTCTATATAGATTCTGGTCAGAGAAATAAAGTGCAAATGCTATGAAAGTGCATACACACCCACACATAGATTCTAAGACTAAGACATAGTTCTCCAAGTTTCTATGAAGAACCAGTGGGTGTCCATCTACTCAGAATTTTGACACAAGCCGCAGATGATAAACAACCCACCCACCCTCTTCAAAGCTTAGTAGCCTCCGAGGGCCAACTAAGAGAGTTGTCCATTCACAACTCCAGTACCCCCATAGTTATCACTTTGGAGACCAGCAGAAGCAGTAACTGGTTTCCCTTGAACTGTGACTGGTCGACCATCCCCTGTCCCTAAAGACCACTCAAGTCGTTGTTCAAGGGAAACTAAATCCTTGATATTGGATCAGCTCTTTAGCACCCTAAAATCCTTCCTTAGTACTAGAAAGAATGCCAGGGTAGATGAATTTTAGGGTGTTTAAAATATGTTTGTGCTTTGTGCAGTGGGTGGCGTACCCGATTCAGTTGCCCCTTCCACACCGTCCCCTGCACTCCTGTCCACATGATACTGGGACAATGGGTAGACATATTATTGCATGCCAGATATATTATCAGATATATAATGACTTGAGACTATGTGGAAATGTGGATTTTCCTGATCAGTTATGTCCCCTATCTTGGACCCCAACGGTTCTATATGCATGTTACAAGTACATGTATGTTCCCTCCAGTTCCAGTTTCTAAGACGCAAACATATGTGTGTCTACCGTCGATATGTTCTCTGTCAGATCCGCCATCAATGGGCTGGATATTCGATTCCTAAGCATGAAAGGCCACCGACTTTATATGGCTAAGTTACTCCATTTTTACAGTTCAGGCAAGTAGGCCCGATTCTGTCCTCAAAGCCTTTCCCTGCTCTCTGTCTCTGACAGCTTCAGCTTGAGCTCGCATCTGTATCCATGAACTTTGTCCTACTCCCTGTGCAGCTAACGGTGCCTGCCTCGGCCAGTTTTCGCATGCTTGCCAAGAAGCTGTATTTCACCTTCGAGTTATCTATTTTGCTCTTCAGCCGATTCATTCCTGTCTAGTGATTTAGGTAAACATTTCCTTAGCTCACAAACAAGGACTCAGCCTTTCCGTCCTCCTGCAAGTAATTCATAGCCCTGCTGTCATGGAAAGTTTTCTGCCTCTCGCATCTCATACAGACACTTAGACGCTTGTACACGCACACACAGTTAGTATAGAATAGATTCTGTCCGAGAGTCCTTCCTTGTGGATAACATAGTTCTCCAA
Source organism: Triturus cristatus (assembly GCF_964204655.1). Taxonomy (NCBI): domain Eukaryota; kingdom Metazoa; phylum Chordata; class Amphibia; order Caudata; family Salamandridae; genus Triturus; species Triturus cristatus. Next base: position 1,580,812,270 of record NC_140590.1, read on the forward strand.
ACATAGGATGGTAGATATGATTTGGGATTAGGTTGACTTGACCCCCCAGACTTCTCGTCTCCACATGTAGAGCTAAATGTCAAGTCCCCTTCACCCCCTAGTTGCACGTCAATTACACGTCATGCTGCCGCGCGCGCATCTATGCCAAGTATTATCTTATAGATCCACCTATGTCTGATAATCCTAACCAATCATGTTTCTTTTATTCCTTATTACGCCTAGTTTCGATTATGTCACTGTCACGTCATTTTTCTTATCAAATGTTACGCCTTTTACATTCGTTTCATTGTAATGCACTTATTATAAAAATACATGTCTGTCAATAGATTATTGTACTTCACTTCCTGAACCCTCGTGGTGACGGAACCTGAAGGCCGCGACTCGAGTCGGCCATTTTGAATGGAATAAAGCCCATTTAGAAAACCTCTTATACCACGGATTCTGCCTCTTGTTATTTTGAGCTATTTACTTTATTTTGAGATTCCGTATGAAATTCAGTCCGGTATTTTTATTTACCACAGAATGGCGCCCGAACAGGGACACTTTCTCATCTCACGCGCCGGCGGTGCGTTGCAGGCCCGGTCTCCTGCCACAGCTGGACGGACCATAAACGCGTACCAGCAGGATTTCCTGTAAGCTCCCTCCGGTCAAGCGGGGGCGACTGAGGCTGCGATCAACCCAGACGAGGCGGTGAGAAGTGCGAAGTATCCCGACCAGAGCCTAGCTGAGAGAGCAAGATCCGAGGTATACAGAGGCCCACCAGGTTTTCCGAAATCCCGATGTCCCGAGGGTCCGCTGTCCGCAGTCATCGAGTCCTGTCTATTCTCTGAGGCCTTCCGTTTCAAGGAGCTACTCGGTGAGTACCATCGCCGGGGAGGCGTGTTGACGCGCACATAGGTTGTGCCGGTCAAGACGGATTAGGGTACACAAATCCGGTCTGCACTGTTTAGCAGTGTATATGTACTGTTTAGCAGTATATCAAGTATTCCGAAGAATTCAGTTATTGTCAAGAATTCAGCGTGGTGATTAGTTAGGCAGACTGTCATCATTGTCGATCATTGTTAAAATGTTTAATGTTTAATGTTTAAAGTATTCAGAAATGTCTTGCATATTGTGGTACGAATGACTGTTCATTGTTCACTGTTCATTTATTGTGTTTTTCGTATTAAGAAAATTCAAGAGTAAGTATCAGATCAGTTGTAAATATGCCGCTCTTCTCGAAGTTAAGACAGATTACTACCAGAAAAGGGGTGCTTGAAGAAGCAGTTCCTATTCCTCCTAGGGACACTCCAGGGCATTTTATGTACCATAAACATGGCTTAGATGCCATATTATTTCTTGATCTATGGGTAGATTATACCAAGGGATTACCGGAAAGTCAAAGGTGGCCCATAGCGGGAACCTGGGATGCAGAGTGCATCATGAAAGTGGAGGAAGAGTTATGGAAAAGAAAGGTCAGACAGTCACAGAAAGACGCTGTTGAGTTATGGCGTAAAGAATCTCATAGACGAACAGAAAAAGCACGTAGACAAGAAGAGAGGAGTAAAGAAAGTTCAAATAAAGTTCAAGAAAATCTATTAATTGAGGAAGGTATCCGAGTGAGATCAGAACAAGTAAATAGACAAAGAAATGCTCTTATGAATGGTATGTATCCCCTTCTAGCCGAAGGACTACCTAAGGCTGCTCCAGAGATGCCAAAAGATTTGCCACCCCCATTATTTCCAATTAAGGTACATCCAAAAGGGCATCCCAGAACCGCAGAAGATGTTTTTCTTTCCTCATATCTAGACGACGCAGCTCCCGAGTATGCTAACGCCGCACCACATAGACCGTCTGGTGTAGGGGTCCAACGTCAGGATCAGGTATCTGTCCCCGTGCAACAGCAAGTTCCGACACAAGCGTCGGCAAGCACATCTGGTTCCGCATCTGTCTCCGCAGTCGACTCTACAGAGGTATCGACACCCATAGTTGCTGTGTCACGTTCAACGAACCCATTCACACCCGACGCCCCAGATAGGGCCACGGGAGGTGCTAGCAGTACTTTTACACCACCTAGAATAAATAAACTTGTCTTTCAAGAGTCAGCACATTCACGTACACCTAAATTCGTAAGTGAACGTACGCTTAAAGAACTCCTTGTAAATTGTAGATATGACCCGGTGGTTGGTAAAGAGGACGAAATGGTCCTGGCATCATTACGTATCAGGCGAGCCGCAGAGTATTTAGCAAGGTTACCAGGAATGACTACGCATCTAGACAACATATATCATTTTGTTCAAACAGGACGAGATCCAGGATGTATTAACAGAGCAATGGAATTCCAGAAGGTAGAGATACAGGGGGAACTGTTACGTTTCCTCATAAACTGTGTAATCAGAAATCAAGATCGTCCGGGGGTAGACCCGAATACAATGCTTATTCTTACAAGATGGAGTCAGAATATATCAGAAGGGAGACACGATAAGCAAAATTGTATAATAGCCATGTGCCGAAAAATACGTAAAGAAATAGAGCGTATTCATGAAGAAAGATTGGGAACAGACGAGTTTGAGCAAGATGAAGTGTCCGAATCAGGGAATTCCGCAAGACAGTCAGAGACCATAGCCTATGTAGGCAGAGGAAGATCCTGTGAAAATACTAGATGTTTTCCTGATCCAATACATTCTGTAGGCCCAAATAATAGCAGAACGTATCCGACGCCTATAATAAATCTGAAGTCTCCTGAACATTCGTTTCAAGCCGCAGATAAGATACTACGAGAACGAAGGGGTTACCACCTCCTCGATTCCATGGATGAGCAAGAATTAGCTAGATCAGCCGTTCACTGGATTGTTAGTCCTGAAAAATACGGTGATGAGACCGTAGCACACACGTTTCTCAACCTCAGTACAGATGAACAACGTTTAGCTGGAATCTATATGATTCAGCAACTCCTCATATTATATAAGAGCCAACATGCTGACCCTGGTCCTTTACCTGATATATTAACGGAACTACTCACGAACAGATGGAGAGGTTCTAGTAACAAGCTAATTAAAGAGATATTAGTGTCACGTAAGCAGTATGTCCTTTTTGTAAGTCCGGATTCTCTCTCCCTGCCCCACAGAGAAAGAGCACCGTACTATATGGATAGACAAAATCCTTTACGAGAAGTGCACCCAATAAAAGGCGAAGACAATGAGTTTCACCGTGTATTTGTTTACACACCCATATCAAAAATGGAATTATTAGAAATGAAGAAAGTAGTACCTAGTCATGACAAAGACCCAGCGGGTTTCCACCGAGAAATTAAAGACATGTTACTGATGGGAGAGTACACCTTTCCTGATATTATGACGATATTAAAGGTGCTTTTGCCTGCTGGCATTTATGAAAAACTGAAAGAAAAAGAGTGGGAAGTGGGTGACCAAAAGATAGACTGGACAGCATTAGCAGAGGAAGAAAGGGGCCGAACTGCAGGTTCGGGGCTCGGGGATAAAGTTAAACTATTACCAGGTTTACTAGTACAGGTACTGCCACGTTTATTAACTACAAAAAAGGAAGATTGGGGTGCAATCACAGCCTGCAAACAAAAGCAAGATGAAGACACAAGCGATTATTATGCTCGATTTGAAAAATGTTTTGGTATAAATAGTGGTATAAAAGCAAGTAGTGACTCATATCCACATCTATTTGTGACAAAATTAGTGGAAAATGCATTGCCTCCAGTGAAGAATAGAATATTGAAATTCGAGAGTACCTGGCAAAGTAACACTCCGTCGCAAATGCTACAAATGTTACAGTATCATCACAATAGAATTAGGGATGAACAAGAACACGAGCATAAACGCATGAAGGATACAAAAATGAAAATGCTAGTTTCTCAGACAGTACCAGCAGATGGTCACAAAAAGGGTGTGACACATTCTGGTGATTCTGCAGTTCCTGTAAAAGGAACCTGCAATTACTGTAAACAACTAGGCCATTATGTACACGATTGTCCAGTCCTGAAACGTAATATAGCTACAGGTATTGCAAAGGAGAGACCACGATTAGTTAGACAAGATCAGAATGAACAAGGAGCTATGCCAGTTCAGCAACAGTCCATGCCAGCCTCACAGCAACCCATACAGTTTGTGCCAGCTGCACCACCGTTGCCTGCTACTGCCACACAAACAACAACACGACAAATGTATCAGACTGCACAGTACGAATACCCTGAATATCAGCATTACGCATGAACCAGCCTAGAGAGGGAAGTTGACTTACCGCTTATCGAGATTCCTGTAGATCAAGAAGGACCTTATGTACATAGTGAATTATTAGGTCAAGATAGAAAATTCTTACTCGATACAGGGGCAAGTCGAACAACCATAAAACGTAGTGAAGTTCCAGGGGCACCCCTCTCAGGCTCTCAAAATGTTTCCCTTGGTTTTTCGGGAAAACCTATTGTTAATGAAGTATCACAGCCTCTACCACTTACGATAGGACCTTTGACACGAACTACAGATTTATTGCTTACTAAATCATGCCCAGAAAATTTGTTAGGAATTAAAACTCTGAAAGCACTAGGAGCCATAATATGTTGTTCTCCGGAAGGAGTAAGGTTGTTTTTACGTGATTTTAAAGGTCACTATGTGTCTAGAGACATGGATCCCCGACTACAGACTTTACCAGTACATCTATGGGCACAAGGCCCTACGGATGTTGGCTGCATGAACATTACACCCTATCGAGTCACATTGAAAGCTGGAGTGGTACTACCACGAATGCGACAATACAAGTTACCGCATGATGCTGTAGTGGCTTTGCTGAAAATCATTGATGAGCTGATTGCCCAGGGAGTAGTTATAGAAACAGACTCCAATGTATGTAATTCACCGATAATTCCGATTCTTAAACGAACTGATCCTACTGCTCCACCAGTATACCGATTGGTTATTGATTTGCGTGAACTAAACAAGTGTATTGTACCACAATTTCCTGTGGTCCCTGATATATCATCATTATTGACAGCAATTGATTCCGAAGCAACATTCTTTACTGTAATCGATCTCAAGAATGCCTTTTTCAGCGTCCCAATAGATCCGGAAAGCCAATACTTGTTCGGATTCAGTTTAAATGGGCGCAGCTTTAAATTCTCACGCGCTCCCCAAGGATTTACAGAAAGCCCCAGCATCTACAGCCAAGCACTGAAACGAGAACTTGACAGTATCCACATGCCAGTCAATACTGCACTGCTTCAATATGTCGATGATCTGCTGATCACCGCAAGAAGCGAGCCAGAATGTGAAAAAGCTTCTCTGACAGTTTTACATTTCCTAGCCGACAAGGGGCACAAGGTGTCTCCTTGTAAGCTGCAATTCTGTGTTCAGCGAGTTATTTATCTTGGTCACTCGCTGTCCAAGGAGGGAAGGCAGCTTACACCAGATCGCATCCAGTTAATTGCTAACATGTCAATACCCCAGACACAGAAGGAGGTGCGGGCTTTCATAGGCCTCACTTCATATTGTAGGCAATGGATCCCTCAGTACGCTTTTCTAGCAAAACCACTCATTCAGTTAACCACACAGGAGGCAGCCACATCGACTGTTCTCCCTTGGACTCAGGAACATACACAAGCTTTTGAAAGCCTAAAGGAAGCTTTATGTCAAGCACCTGTTTTAGCAACACCATGTTATAGCAAACATTTTACACTCTTTGTTACAGAACGCGAAGGTACTGCCTTGTCAGTACTCACTCAGGATCAAGCAGGATCACGCAAGCCATGTGCTTATTTTTCCAGTACATTAGATCCCGTAGCTCAGGCTTTGCCTGCGTGCCTGAAATCAGTGGCAGCGACAGCTTTAGCAATCAGGCAAAGCGATGCCATAGTATTAGGACACCCATTGACGGTACAAGTACCACATGCAGTAGAGGTTCTTGTGAACCGAACACAAACACAACACTTGACCATAGCAAGACTTACCGGTTATGAACTGACATTGTTTCAACCACACATAGAGATCCGACGGTGTAATACATTGAATCCTGCTACACTATTACCTGTAATTGGAACAGACCCACTAGCTCATGATTGTGTTGAAATCATTGAAATAAAGACGAAACCTAGACAAGACTTGACAGACGTTCCATTGTTAGATCCGGACCTGACGTTGTATGTAGACGGATCGTGCATGAGAACAAGTACAGGAGATTTAGTGGCCGCGTATGCAGTCACAACAGACACTGAAGTTATTGAAACAAATTGTATAGATATTTTGTCAGCCCAAGCAGCAGAACTTATTGCTCTAACACAAGCCTGTATTCAAGCCACAAATAAGAAAGTTAATGTATACACTGACTCACGTTATGCATTCGGAGTTGTACACGACTTCGGCGTGCTGTGGCGAGAGAGAGGTTATTTAACGTCCCATGGTGCCCACATTCAGCACGGACCCCTCATTCATGCTTTGTTAGACGCAATACATTTACCCACTGCTATATCGATTATGAAATGTAAAGCACACACGAAGGTTACTGATACCATTTCTCAAGGCAATGATTTAGCTGACAGAACAGCTAAACAGACTGCTCAGAATCGCACATTAGACATGACAAAGCCAATAGTTCAGACACCAACACAGTGTATGACAATTAAGGATCCCGCACTTGACGTAATTGACATACAGACACATGCCACAGCAGAAGAAATAAAGAAATGGACTGAACTAGGAGGGATCCAGACAGATCAAGGATGGATGACGAAGGAGAAATCTGTATGGTTTCTCCCTGACTCCATGGTTCAAGTCATTATAGCTACAGTTCACAGTCCAGCACATTTAGGAGAGAAGGCTATGCTAGACAGCATTCAGCACATTTGGTTCAATAAACATTTACGAGCAGCGGCTAAACAAAAAGTTCGTACCTGTATGATATGTTGTCAGTTTAATCCAGGAAAGAGTGTTCCCGTAGAGCAGGGTGGATTTCAGCCTCCTGACCATCCTTTTGAAGTCCTCCAGATGGATTATATTCAGATGGAACGTTGTCGAGGATTCAAATATGTTCTCGTAGTCGTCTGCGCTCTCTCCCGTTGGACAGAGGCGTATCCCGTATCAGATTACACTGCCCCGACTACTGCCAAGCAGCTAGTTCGAGAATTCTTCCCACGGTACGGTTTACCACGTGTTGTATATTCAGATAACGGTCAGCCTTTCTCATCCGAATTAATGAAACATGTCTCACTTTTGTTGGGATATCAGTGGAAATTCCACTGTGTCCGACACCCCGAGGCAGCAGGTCTCGTGGAACGACATAATCAACTTTTAAAAATCAGATTGTCTAAAATATGTCAGGAAAAAGGTGTGGACTGGATAGTAGCCTTACCAGTTGCGCTATTCTACATGAGAATGGTAGCACACTCTCGAACAGGGCTATCCCCTTATGAAGTGATCTTTGGTAGACCACCGAATATGTGGGGGACGCCTATACCCCGTAAAATAACTGATGTTGACTGTAATATGCTGACAGATTACCTGGCTTCCTTGATGTCTGCACTACAATCTTGTCGTTCACAGGTAGTCGCAGCTTTTCCCGACAACACCGAGGTGAAACCTCATGACGTAATTCCCGGTGATTATGTTCTCATCAGAAACTTTGATCGGAAAACCCAACTGGAGCCAAGGTGGAGGCTTCCTAAGTTGGTCCTGCTGACGACCAGAACAGCTGTGAAGATCGAAGGGAGGAAAGGATGGGTGCATTCCAGCCATCTCAAAAAATTTCATGGACTTCCTCCTGACACAAACAGTACTCCCCGTGTGCCTTCCCCCATTGACTCAAAGCTACCTTTGGCTGAGGCCAGTAGCACCGAACTCTATAAACAGAAACTCAGGTCCAGATCTAAACTGTCGGACGATTTGATTGTTTAAGTCCTCTCCAAGGTGAAGCGGTTGAATCTGTCCCGACATGTGTCCCTTAGGTCTGAATCATGTAGAGTCCAGAATCATAATGAAACGACATGCTTATTGTAAATCACTGCGTAGCCACTGTATTGTGACTTTATTAATTTTGTTTTCTTTGAGTTTTTTAATAGTTACTGCAAGTATATTGTTGCATATGTATTATCCTGTTTCTAAACGTGTTTTCAATATGACTGATGAACATTCTTTTAGTGACTTACCCCCACATGAATTGTCCTATAGACTTGCGCTGCGTAATAACACATTCATTAGTATGTTACATCATTCCCATCAGACTAGTAATGCCACCAATTGTTGGGTGTGTGGCCGACTCCCTCCCTATCAGAATACCAAAGGAGTTCTGCCTTTCTTTCCACATCCGTTCACACACAATGGCTCCTGTGGAGCATGGTTTAGTTTATTAAATTCCATAGACCCAGACACAGCAGTTTATCAACAACACTGGATATGGGGAAATCTGAATATAGTTTTATTCAAAGTCTGTCACCCTAATAAGGAGGGTCACCCCAGTAGAACAGGAACTGATTTAGAAAATGAAGTGTATAAATTAGGTAATTTTACGCCTAATCTTATGATTTTGAATGTCAAATCCGAAGTTGAACTAATTCTGCCCACTATGTCAGTATTTCCAGTTAAGGGTGAATTATGTGTGAGAAAAGTTGGTTCCATACATATGGGCCATAGCCAATGCGTTACTACAGTAGAATATCGTGATCAAGGTAAATCTTCATTTAGAGCTTCTCGCCATTCTTACTTCATATGTGGCCAGACGGCATATATGCGCCTGCCTCTAGATTGGGATGGTACCTGTTACATAGCATTCCTTCTGCCACCTGTTTTCCTAGCTCCCCCTGATTATTATCGAAATGTTCATTTAGTACACAATAGAGAGCGAAGAGATCTCCCAGTTGTCGATTATACTGAGACAGCATGGGACAAATATGTAGATTTCAATAAAGGTATCTTTCCCTATATAGGTACAATATCAAATAGTAAGCTGATACGCAGACTAACAAAGACTCTTGAAGCTGTAGTAAACGAGACCATAGCCGCCCTAGGCAATCTGACAGAGGAACAATCAGTGATGAGAATTGTTGTTCTCCAGAATCGTCTTGTCCTTGACGTCATCCTGGCCGATAGGGGCGGAGCTTGCAGGGTCATCGGATCCAGCTGCTGCATATTCATACCAGAAAATTCGCCATCTGTATATAAAGCTATAACACGCCTTCATAAGATTGTAAGCCAGATACACGAGAATCCAGGCACTTGGACGTGGTCCGGGTGGTTTTGGAGTGTGATATCAGCCTGGGGATGGAGAGTTCTATCCTTCCTAGGTATTGGCCTTCTCATACTATTCAGTTGCTGTCTATGTCTACAATGTGGACCAGCGATTTGTGGTCTGTGTGCCACATCGTGTATTCCACCACCAAGGTCTCGTTCAGAATGCCGGAAGAAGAAGGAAGAAGAAATGATGCTCCATGAGCAAATCGATGGAATAATGAAGATTGATATCTCTTGAAGGGCAAGAAGGGGACAAGGAGGGAATGTGGAAATGTGGATTTTCCTGATCAGTTATGTCCCCTATCTTGGACCCCAACGGTTCTATATGCATGTTACAAGTACATGTATGTTCCCTCCAGTTCCAGTTTCTAAGACGCAAACATATGTGTGTCTACCGTCGATATGTTCTCTGTCAGATCCGCCATCAATGGGCTGGATATTCGATTCCTAAGCATGAAAGGCCACCGACTTTATATGGCTAAGTTACTCCATTTTTACAGTTCAGGCAAGTAGGCCCGATTCTGTCCTCAAAGCCTTTCCCTGCTCTCTGTCTCTGACAGCTTCAGCTTGAGCTCGCATCTGTATCCATGAACTTTGTCCTACTCCCTGTGCAGCTAACGGTGCCTGCCTCGGCCAGTTTTCGCATGCTTGCCAAGAAGCTGTATTTCACCTTCGAGTTATCTATTTTGCTCTTCAGCCGATTCATTCCTGTCTAGTGATTTAGGTAAACATTTCCTTAGCTCACAAACAAGGACTCAGCCTTTCCGTCCTCCTGCAAGTAATTCATAGCCCTGCTGTCATGGAAAGTTTTCTGCCTCTCGCATCTCATACAGACACTTAGACGCTTGTACACGCACACACAGTTAGTATAGAATAGATTCTGTCCGAGAGTCCTTCCTTGTGGATAACATAGTTCTCCAAACATAGGATGGTAGATATGATTTGGGATTAGGTTGACTTGACCCCCCAGACTTCTCGTCTCCACATGTAGAGCTAAATGTCAAGTCCCCTTCACCCCCTAGTTGCACGTCAATTACACGTCATGCTGCCGCGCGCGCATCTATGCCAAGTATTATCTTATAGATCCACCTATGTCTGATAATCCTAACCAATCATGTTTCTTTTATTCCTTATTACGCCTAGTTTCGATTATGTCACTGTCACGTCATTTTTCTTATCAAATGTTATGCCTTTTACATTCGTTTCATTGTAATGCACTTATTATAAAAATACATGTCTGTCAATAGATTATTGTACTTCACTTCCTGAACCCTCGTGGTGACGGAACCTGAAGGCCGCGACTCGAGTCGGCCATTTTGAATGGAATAAAGCCCATTTAGAAAACCTCTTATACCACGGATTCTGCCTCTTGTTATTTTGAGCTATTTACTTTATTTTGAGATTCCGTATGAAATTCAGTCCGGTATTTTTATTTACCACAAGTACTAGAAAGAATGCCAGGGTAGATGAATTTTAGGGTGTTTAAAATATGTTTGTGCTTTGTGCAGTGGGTGGCGTACCCGATTCAGTTGCCCCTTCCACACCGTCCCCTGCACTCCTGTCCACATGATACTGGGACAATGGGTAGACATAATATTGCATGCCAGATATATTATCAGATATATAATGACTTGAGACTCCACCTAAAGTAATACTAAGAAGGTTTATCAAGATAGCTTATGACGTGCCCTTACAGATAACACTGTTTGTATGTCCCACGTTATTTGAAAGTTAGTGTCTAGGCATACAATTCATATTAAAGAAAAATGTTGGGGTTACACCTCAGCCCCAGAAATGCTAGAACCTTCCTGCTTGTTTTATTCATAGTTTTCACCGTCCCCTTTCTTATGTGAATAAAAGAATTCATTTTAAAAGAAACTATTGCGAATAGACAATGAGGTTTGTTGCTTGTGACTGAGCCATACAGTATTCTACTATGACTAACTTGACAGGATTCTCTAGGACCTTTGGAAAGTCAAGACAACAAAGGAGGCAACATGATTTCACAATCGTAATATGTGCAATAGTGCCGATGGTCATGGAGCACCAGCGGTAAACAACATTACCCACAATCAATGATGGCCAGTAACCACCAATTGACCCACAGCCCAAGAAAATGCGTCAAACGTAACAAAACTTGATAAAACAGGCCATAGTGTTACCTAACTTTTCCACTTCCAAGTGGAAATTAATTATTACACATATTAGAAAATTGGAATGTTGAGAGCTCCATTGTAGACAATGGAGTAGTAACTCCTGGGTTATAATGGCTGGTATAAGCCTTCTGCTCCAACATTCCAAAGTTTGTCTTTCGGGTTCTCCCTTTTTAATTAAGAACATTTCACCCTCAGGGGGTAGTATGTTCTAATAGCCCTTCTGACTCGGGCTAATACGATTGTTAAAGTTCCTCCTCCTCGTTATAGGCCATCGCCTGTGACTTGGGCCAATAACTCGGGTTCAGGTCCTTTAACAACCGGTACAGTATAGTCCTTGGCAGCAGGATATAGGGTCTATATTATGGTGTAGAGACTGAGAACATACCTGATCAATTTTTACAGCTGTTGTATTGGAATCCGTCGATTTCTCAAGGTAAAACGTCCTACAAACAAAAGAATTGTCATGTCAATGTGATGACAGCTTCCGGAAGATAATTTATTTACATTCAGTTAGAAAATATTACAAGACTTTACAGTACAAGTTTCAATGACTATTGCCCTGCCACATTTGTGCTACTTCTGCTTTGATCACGTATTGCCCAAATCCCATCAGTTATAGTTTAACATTCCCGATTTATGACAAATTCTGCTTCTTCTTATTTCAGACTTAATCATTGTGCCCCTATAGGGAACTCAGGAATCCACGTTCTGAAAATGCCCTTTTTTGGATAATGATTTGAAAAGGTGCAGTTGTTTCCTCGATAATTACTTTAGATATATGACTTAGGATTATGAAAAGTAAAACGTTGTAATTTAGCAAGTATAATACATCAAAACTATGGCACCTATGTAGGCATTTGTTTGATTTGTGCGAAGAGTCGAACTAACTGCTGATTCATTGGAATACGATATTAAAATTATCATATATGATTTCTCTTTAGATTTGACAATTGAGTAAGGGGTGGTGTCACTTTGGTGTACTCCGACAGCAGTATTCTTTTTAGGAATTATGCTAAATGTGATCCTCACTAACATTACAACTTTTGTGATATGTACGTAGTATATAATTGTGGCCCATGGATTAGTATATGGAGAGGCTGTTTGACTCAAATTAAAATTGACCCATTTTAAAAAAAAATTTTTAAAGTATTTATTTTATTTTAATGTGTTCATTACTAATTTAAAACAACCACATACACATGGCATCTGTTAAATAAACAATTCAACATTCATGATTAAAAATACACTAAAATATTGCAAAATAACAATATTTTTGTGTTAACTGCAACTTATAATAACGTACAAAGATCCTCTGCTACCCATTTCGGAATTAGTCCTTACAAATGAGATCACACATTTACTCGTGTGGGTTTGAAATCTTACTTTGAGAATCACACCTTTTCATTGTGTATTGTGCTGTTCTATCATATTAGCAAAAGACACACAATTGATGGACGGAATGCAGAACAAATAAAAACATTCACCCGCAGTCAAGAGATCTGGGTTAAATCCATCATTCTTTTGCTCACCATGCCACCCCAGTTTAGACCTGGCCATGTGCAAATCAGTCTTGACCCTGTGCCTCATGGGAACAGTCCAGCCCGAACTGCCAAGCCAGGTACTCCCTGGACTGGAAACAAGCATCCTAGGACCAGTTTCAGGGTTTCACCCCTCTTCAGCCAGGATAGCTTGATTCCAGTGGCACAGTGAGCCCAGGACCCACGTCTGGGCATACCTGGTGCACTTAGGGCACTTAGGCGAAAGGCCCAGATCTCTCTACTGGGGTGAATGTATGACATTGTTCTGCATTCTGTCCATCAATAGTTGTTTTTGCATTTGTTCGCCCGAGTGGGACGGTTATGCTCAGACGCGAGTCCCGTGCTCTCCATGCCACTGGAATCAAGCTATCCTGGCTGAAGAGGGGTGAAACCCCAAAACCGGTCCTAGGATGCTTGTTTCCAGTCCAGGGAGGACCTGGCCTGGCAGTTCGGGCTGGACTGTTCCCATTGGGCACAGGGTCAAGACTGATTTGCATATGGCTGGGTCCAAACTGGAATGGCATGGTGAGCAAAAAAACTATGGATTTAGGCACATATCTCTGTACTGGGGTGAATGTATGACATTGTTCTGCATTCTGTCCATCAATAGTTCTTTTTGCTCTCATCATATTAAGCATAATGTAATTCTTTCAATAAATAGAAAAAAAAATAATTTTGCCATTACAGAATTCTGTAGGGTGAAGTCAGAATTTGGTTGGTCAGTCAATGTTAACAAAAACTATGCCGCACATTTGAGAAGGACAAAATGCCTGTTGCAAATGTGTTGGCAGATGTTTATGGCTGCAGATCCAGATTCACAAAAGGGACCAGGGACCGGAGGACAGCTAGGCTTGACGTGCAGATGCTGTGCTTGCAGTTATTGACTTGGCACTCCAGGCATAGCAAAGTAGTGGGTGACCACTGCTCAGTTATTCACTGGCTCCCATTAGCAACATGGTGACAAAACGGCCCTACTGATGTCAGCAGGTTCTCACCGCTACACACTGCATCGTCAACCGGGGCACAATTACCAGGTATGGGTCTTTTAAGTCATGTCCCCTTCATGCCATAAAGATAAGAGATTAGCATTAGAACACTGGTCCTTAAACAGAACAGTTTAGTCAGTAGAATAAATATAGACTTGAATCAGTACTATATTGTGAGTGTCCACCCGGACAATCAATTTAATAAATCAAAAATGTCAAAGAACACAAATACAAACACACCAATACAGTGGGACACAATCCTGCATCCTACATAAACACATGACAAGTACATTTAAGACAGAAACATATCAGGCAAGACAGGGTAGCTTGTGGAATATTGAACACAATTTCTGACAAGCTTAGAGAAACAGTAATTGCACTTCTTTTATCATAATCGAAGGAGAATAGTCAGGCATATTTGTCTAAGAAGGAAGAATGTGATGCCAGATACCATTGGCATGCTCTCTCCATTTCAAAGAGCAAAATGAGTGTGGAGCTAAATCTGTGTACAAAGCAATTTGTGCACACCACCCTCATTTCACAAAAAAAGTGTCCGAGTGTAAAAAGCAATAAGGTCCTGATTACGAGTCTGGCGGTGTGGTGCTGGCTCCGGCCCCGCCGCTGCACAACTAAAGTCGTGGTCGGGCCACCCACCAGATTAGGAGTTGCCTCCTGTCTGGTGGGCTTTTTTTGGCGTTCTCACGGCAGTGCCCCTAAAAATGCCCGCCGCAATGACAACGCCAAAAACAGTTCCTGCACGGTCTAAACTGTTAAGTCCATGCCGTTCAGGAACTGGTGTGCATGCACACAGGGGGGCACCTGTTGAGCCCCCTTGTGTGCATCTACATGGCGTGAGGCACCAGGGGCCCTTGTAGGGAGGAGGAACCACCATGAAAACCGTGGCAGACAGGAAATGGCAGTCCGACCACCCTAATTGTAATAGGGCGGTCGGGAGACTACCCCGTTAGTCTGGCAGTCCGTGGCCCGCTAGACTTTTAATCAAGCCCTCAGTCTGTTCTAGCACAGAACAGGGGTCTCTGATCAGGCCCGGGTGTATTTGTGGCCTACTTATCTGAGGCACTAGAAGAAGCTCAAACATATGTAGGTCCAATTTTCCATGCACATTAGTAAAGATCTTTACCTGAGCTTGCGGTAGTAGTGTTGCACCTTCTCCAGTGAAACAGCATTAATCTGTTGCTGAAGTTCTTCAAGACACACACCACCATCTGTCTGAGACAGAGCTTCAAAGGATTCCAAGGCTATGGAGAAAAATGGCCAAAGTATTTTTCCATCAGCAACTTTTTCTGTTTGGGTTACAAACTGACTGATTTGGAAAGAGCTATTCGCAAGAATTCAACTCCTGCATACTCACTTAACATTAATTTCGAAATCTATAGTAAGACCAACATGAAATGTCATATTTCACACACGCAAGCCCATTTTTATTGTCTCTGACAGTAGAAACTGATGTAGCCATGTTGTTTTTAAAAAGTGCAACAAAACTCTAGGAACTTTGATATCCGTCAGAGTTCAACCAGGAATAATGTTGAAGTGATTATGCAACATAGTTTAAACGAGCACTGACAAAGCAAATAGGTTTGGCCTTGGAAAGATTTATTTTCTTATTTTGCAAAGCTATCCAATTTGTAAACAAAAAATGTAAATTAAAGAAAAAATTATTAAAGTAGTGGCACAGTAGCTCAGGCAGGCCAGCCTTGGCAGTGAAGTGCACAGATATTCAGGCAGCTGTGCACGTGTGCCGGGCAGTAAGCACTGACACACAAAAAAACGGCCTATGGATGAAGTTGGCTGTTCACTGTTCTTGCTGTATGCTGTGATGGGTAAAAGTAAAATATGAAAGACTTAAACATTTAATGGATGAAAAGAACTGGCCAAAAGCCTTTGTATGTTTGTAGGAATCTATGCATTTTATTATTAAAAAAAATATGGGATGTCGCTTGTCCATACCTAAAAACAAGACATGCACCCGCACACACAGCTCTACTAGCAGGGACTGTAATAAAGCCCTCTCTCCCCACCACCAATGTCAGAAAATTCCAGGCCCTTTTGCTTGATGGCAGTATGGTATCCAAGATGTGGATTTATGAGACATTCAGATTGCAGAATTGTGGTTCCTTTTAGACAGTCAGTCTCAATACTTCAACAGAATCAAGGAAAGATTTCGAAAAGAACAACCCCTGTACCTTTCGTAAACAACACTGAATGAAGTTTCAAGCTTCCTCCGTTTTGAAACCTGGACGCTAGTTTGGAGAAATGGAAGCTGTCCAGATAAAATATAACTTTTAAGGACTGCCGGCTTCCTTCTATGTGATAGAACACGCTGGTGTCTGTGAAAACAACAATAAGGACACTTAGTTTCACACAAAAAACCTTTCACAATATACATTTCCATCATTTTGTTTAATTTTGGGACTCGTTCCAATCGTCCAAACGGCATCAAGCAAAGCACAATACAACTGATATTTCACGCAGTACACGAGGGTGAAAAGATATATAACTACCAATACCCCCAGTGGTGGCTGGCACGGATCAGAGGTAGGGGAGTGGGTGCAAGAGGGGGGCGGGAGGACACTGTATTAAAAAAAAAAGTCATCTTTTCGCTGCTTCCTCACCGCGTCTCTCCTCTATAGTCCTCTTTCTCGGCCACAGGAACCACACCCAGGCTCCCCAGTTAGCCAATCACAACGCTGCCTTAGCAGCATTGTGATTGGACTGAGCACCGTGTTTCGGCACTCAGACGCTGACTGGGGGCCTGGGCATGTTCTTCACGTAGGCTGCGAAGCAGCTTGCATGGAGAGCATGCAAAATGCACAAGACTGTTTTGGGAGGCCCAAGAGGACCGGCCAAGCAGTCATTGCGCACTTAGGAGGGTGCTGCCTACCACTCCTCCCCTGCCCCCGACCCCTCATGCAAAGCTGCGTAAGTAGGAGGAAATAAAATGATAACACATGTTATTTTTTTTTAAACTTTGTTTCACTGCAAAAAAGCAGTGGGCGATGCTCCTCAGACTTCGCAGAGGAGCCGCCACTGAATACCCCCAACCCTCAATAATCAGAGGGTGGCTACATCAATTCCCGCAGGCGTAGGAATTAAAACACTGAGGCAGCAAAACAAACTCCAAATTGTCCTTACTTGGAACCAGGCTTTCATCCAGCTGCTTGAAATAAAAGGCCACCTTATCCAGCTCAGAGAGAGTAACGCTGATGTCTTCGAGCATAATGCGCTCTTCTTGCTATGGAAAACAAATATAACACTGGGTCAGTTTCAAAAACAGAAATCAAATGTTGTATCTTGTTATGTTACAAATCCATTATTAAACACGAATAAAGCACTGCTGTTGAACTGAACCGGCTCTAGCACTGCTGCCTAACTAAACTGGCCCCAGCACTGCTGCTTAACTAAACCGGCCCAATCACTGCTGCTTAACTAAACCGGCCCTAGCACTGCTGCTTAACTAAACCGGCCCCAGCACTGCTGCTTAACTAAACCGGCCCTAGCACTGCTGCTTAACTAAACCGGCCCCAGCACTGCTGCTTAACTAAACCGGCCCTAGCACTGCTGCTTAACTAAACCGACCCCAGCACTGCTGCTTAACTAAACTGGCCCTAGCACTGCTGCTTAAGTAAACCGACCCCAGCACTGCTGCTTAACTAAACCGACCCCAGAACTGCTGCTTAAGTAAACCGGCCCTAGCACTGCTACTTTTCTTACTGGGGGCCGATATTGCAGCACTGCTGCAAACCCTGCCCCCACCGCTCCAAAACCGTCCCCAACCCTTCCAGCATCCCAGGGAAACGCCCGATGCCCACTACGGCCAATTCGGCCCTGGGTAACATCAGGGGAAAAGAATTACCAGGGGTTACAGGTGGAACCCTGCGTTTTCCCTGAGAAATAAGAAATTATTGGAGAAAAACAATTTTGATTCCCTGTTTTTTTTTTTATCTCCCCTCCCCCAGAGTTTCCCTGAGAGATTTCAATGGCTTTCAGAAGCCAACATCTCCCCGTGAAGCTAAGCATATCTTTAGGGTTGCAGCGGGTCTCACTATTCCTAACAGAATGAATAAACCACTAAACAATGAGGGCCAAAAACCAAGATTCTCGTGCTGCCTGCTCCATTACACTTTTACAGAATCAGAGTTTTCAAGACAGAGTTCCTAGGAGTCCTTGGGTTGTTAATGGGCTTCAGAATGTTTGGCAGGCATGTGTAGTTTAATGCTGAGGGGCAGCCCAAGGAACACAATGACTCGAATATTGTACTTTTTGATTGGGGTCAATGCTATCTAAATTAGGGGCGATCCAAGTCCGTCCAGCAGGGCTGGATGCATGCCCAATTTCCAGGACAACCACTGACCAGGTTTATGAGCCATTTGACACTTATTACACACAAATCTATTTTATGTGGGAAATACTGAAACTCTGACATGGATCCGGCACTCCTGGACCTAGTGCGGCACACACCTCCTCTAAATGCAAACTTTCAAGAAAACAGGAAGCTTGTTTTCATTGACCGCATGGAAAAACTTATATTCTACAGTAGAACAACAAAATGTGTAATTCTGGATAATAAGCAACTGCTCTATTCTCACAAATGGAAGTGCATGAAACATTTGCAGGAAGTTCTTATATTTAAAAAAAAAAATGGTTGGTGTCCCCTCACCCCCCCCCAAAAAATAATCGCAATATTGATCTTATTTATACCAAGAATATATAACAACAAAGTCAAATTTGGTTTGGCGTCCTTCCAATATGCAGGTGACTGTTGTATGACATTACAGTGCATGCCTATACAAAGCATGCCTTTACCACACATCATTTACAACAGAACGCCTTTACCACACGTTTTTCCCACGCATGCCTTTACAATGCAAGGTAAGTATTTATAAGGTAAGTGAAACCCCTTTTTCATATATATGTGTGTATATATACATATTATGTAAAAAAAAAAAAAAAATTTATTGGGGCAACGCTCCATATTTTTAATTATAAAACATTTTATTATTTTCTTAATTCACAGGGGGAATCCCTACCCTCCCATTTTCGGAACCTTATTACCCTATTTCCTTACGCACCCCTAAACCCAGCCTTACCACCCTATAACCCTACCTACATCTAAACGCTAAAAACACCCTTACCACCCAAAACCTTTACTCACCCCTACACCCTAAAAATACCTGTTGGAAAAGGCCCTCACTGTAAGGTCAACCCCAAACGTTTTACCTTCCTGCTCCTACTCCTGAAGACATAGCTTTAACACACAGGTAAAACCAAAAAAAATAGCACAGGTCAAAGAATGAAAGGAAAAAAAGCATTAGGAAAGTAAAACATTGGCACTGAAATATTCTTCTTTTTTAGGTGCATGTGCACATGTAATCGAGCAAAATGCCATCACTGCCAAGAGAGCCAATAGCTTAAGTGGCTTGACCTCCTGTCCAATGATCAATCCTGTAGTGGGCAGAAGCAAACTTTGAATAACAACTGAAAATACAAGTGAGTGAAGAGATCTCACCCAAAGTGTATATATGTATGTTTTTCATATTTACTTTTTTGTTTGCATGGGGTAGTGAAACAACTAGAGTTATCTCAAGACCATACCATTCAATTAGGTCTGGGTGGAGTTCCGCGTAGACCTAAAAACTCAGCGGGGTTCAACAAGCGGCGGAGTGCGGCACGAACTGTCGTTCGCGCTGATCTTCCTGCTGCTCAGGTAGAAATTCTACCCAAGCTGCAGCTCACAGTCGCCAACTTACTGTGGGCGAGCGGGGAAAGTAACTCTGCTGCGCTACGTGGAGCGGAGTTTTCTGCACTCCGCGAGCTCCGTGTAGTGCAGAAAACTCCGCGAACGGAGCGGAGTTACCCGCCCAGGCCTACTTTCAATTGCCCATCTGCGAATTTAAGAATACTTCTGAGGCTCCATAGCTTGAAGTGAGATTTTAAAGACAACGTGATCTATGGAAAAGTTTGAATTCATGACTTCAACTTTCGTAAGTTTCTGGATCACTCCTGAACTTAAAACGTTGAAAAAAGGCTTCAAGGAAGCATATAGGCTATGTTTTATTCAACTAAATACATAAAATGTACTGAATATGAAGAGCACAGAAATACGTGTTTAAGTATCTGGCAAAAACATTGTGTTTGATATCAAAGCTAAAGTGAGTTCTATGGGTCTCGTTGATAGACGGTTGGTAATGGCAAATCTGTAATACAGGAATTTGCAAACTTTGCCTAACCTTGACAGATGCATGTGTAAAACTATTCCACTATGAGGGGAAAACATGCAAGACTCAGCGACCAAAACAGATTCCTCAAGTATTGCCCATTTTCAGAAAAATGCGGTAATTTTCAGAACAATGTGGTAATACCGCATCCGGAAAATTACTGCACCTGGTAAATTGGTGAACAGGGTAAATTTCCACACACCATGGTGTCTGGACTTCAGGTGTGATATTACTGCATCAGGATTTCCGCAAGTCCACCCATAAGAGCATATGAAAAGAACATAAGTAGCTCTTTTTCAGTAATTGCAACAAGTCCTTCATCTGTGTTGGGCAAAACTACACCAGAAAATAAGTTTCAGTAAAACACACTGAACTGAAACAGTTATCAAAAGCATAACATTTTCAGAGAAGTCCATATTTCGCCACCAGGGAGCACAAGCGTAACATTGTACCTATAAAAAAAAAATTCAAACTATTTCCAAAATCTTTCATCCACAGTATTTTCTGCATCCTGCACATGCACAAATCAGAGAACATTTCTCCTGCTAAATGTGCTTTATGACTGACCACTAGAATTAAAAAGACAGCAGATCAGTATGAAGTCTGCGCCAGGTAAAAACATCATGCAAATAACTGTAATTAAATAAAAAGTATGCTTTTTGAATAACTGCCTTAATTGCTTAGAGTGTTGCTAATTATATGTTTATGCTCCATTAGATAAAACCTCATCTTTATTTAGAAGAGGTAGTCATCTAAATACGATCGTAATTTTGAGAACACTTAGAGCTTCATTTAGAGTTTTGGGGGGATTATTTTGCAAATACCACAATAGAATATTAGCGTTATTACCCCCTGTAATTGTGTCATTGCCACAAATGTGGCTTGTATGAGGAATAACGAAGAGAAACAGTGCTTACATGTGCTTTTCCGCATTTACAAATGGCATGTTGACAGTAGCCGTTAGCTGGTGCCACAGGGCACATCTTTCGCATGCTGAAATAGTGCAATCAGTATACAGCTCATGCCATATTCAAAGTCTGGTAACACACTTACAGGACATTTAACTCTGCTGTTCCACATACCCAGCTAAGTCTAAACAGGGATCTGAGCCTAGATTTGAAAATGTTTAACATGTCATCATCCCACTAACTAGCCAGACACCTCCGCTCTGCAGGGCTCCTAACTCACATTCGTCCTAGGCATACACCGAACCAGATCAGGAGGACGGGCATTCTCTTACACCGCTTCTAAATTGTGGAACATCCTCCCACTCCACATCAGAGCCTCCTCCTCTGTTCTTGAATTCTGCAAGAAGCTGGAGACCTGGCTTTTCAATTAACCGAATTACCAGAGGCAGGGCTAGGCTAGGGTGGCAAGGTGTCCAGGATTTGCCGGGACAGTCAAAGTTTTTCACCAGCTGTCTTGGTAGATTTTGGGAAATGTAGCTTATGTCCCGGTTTTTAGAGAGGGCTGACTGAAAACAGTGCGAGGTGCCTTTTTATGTCTTCCAAAGCACTGTGGGAGGTGCCTTTTTATGTCTTCCAAAGCACTGTGGGAGGAGACTTTTTATGTTATCCAAAGCACTGCGGGAGGAGCCTTTTTATGTTATCCAAAGCACTGTGGGAGGAGCCTTTTTATGTTTTCCAAAGCTCAGTGGGAGGAGCCTTTTTATGTTTTCCAAAGCACTGTGGGATGGGCCTTTTTATGTTTTCCAAAGCACTGTGGGAGGAGCCTTTTCCAAAGCACTGTGGGAGGAGCCTTTTTATGTTTTCCAAAGCACTGTGGGAGGAGCCTTTTTATGTTTTCCAAAGCACTGTGGGAGGTGCCTTTTTATGTTTTCCAAAGCACTGTGGGAGGAGCCTTTTTATGTTTTTCAAAGCACTGTGGGAGGAGCCTTTTTTTGTTTTCCAAAGCTCAGTGGGAGGAGCCTTTTTATGTTTTTCAAAGCAGGGAGAGTCAGCAGCTGCTATAAGAAAGCAATTTAATTAACATGCATCCTAGTGGCTTTAAAAAGTGCATTTTATTTATGTTCTTCCTGCATCTTCTGTAATTCTCTGCTGAGGAGCGCTGTCATTCTGTGCGCTCGTTTGAAGCAAACGTATAGTCCTATTTTTGTGAAATGTCCCCTTTTTTGCTTGAAAATTCTGGTCATCCTAGGGTAGGCGCACACACGGTCAGTGCCAGGATGCCCTCGCAGGTGATAGTGCACTTTACAAATACATATAACATATGAGATAGACCAGGCACGTTTGCTGGACTGGTTATAGCTACGAATTAAGTTTTTTTTGGTTTTTTTGGAAGGGCTGTATTTTACGGTCCACAAAAAGACTGCGTGTGCGGATATTATAAATTACTGCCGTCAGTGGTGATAAATATGTGACTGACACTATTGTTCTTACCACACTGGGAGATAAGAGTGACTGGTAATTGAGCAAGACTCCTGTGGCGGATATCTGCTCCAGCCACTTCCGGCTGGCGTCCCGGCTGCTCTCCTCATATTCGCCGTTGTTGTTGTAGCGGTAATTTAGGGCTGCCATTAACTGCTTTGAGAACGTGCAAATGGCGGCCACCAGGGACTGGCAGAAGATGACATCGCGTCTCAGCTGGAGCTCCGTGTCTGTGACAAAGGAAGACATGGTTACAGTCAGATTGGTTTTATGCATTTTTGCAGCTTTATTGATAACTGTGGACTGACTAGGAGCGACAATGTGAACCTCAGAAACTTGGGAAAGGGCCTTTGCAGTTATCTGTGTTTGGCCGACTGGAATGCCTGCCTGGAAAAATTGAGCATTCCTAGGGTGACCAGATGACCCCATGCCATTTCTCCAGTTGCGGGTTTTGATTTAACATATCAGTGCATTCTATGCAGTATTGGTTCATTTTAATTGAGACAACTGGATAAAAAACACCCGAGAACAATTAAAGGTAAAAGCAAGGTCCAGAAGTGGAAAAGTGGTGTTCTGGAGACATGTAGCCATCTGAGCACCCCTGGCATTCCTGACCTGCACAACCAATACCACTAACCACCAAAACAAAATACAACCAAACATATGACTGAAAGTAGCATATTGACCATATGCATAACATTGGTGATACGACTCAAAACTACCACAAGTTAAGCTACGGTCAATGACAGAATCCCTGAAACTTGGGTGTAGAGTGCTCAAAGTTTGATAGTGCTGCGAGGCCTTACTAATGGCAGAACTCATGGCACACAAATCTCTGAAACATAACGTAACATTAAAGAACAAGTTACTAACCTTCGGTAACGATGTATCTGTAAGAAACATTAGTTAGTTAGATTCCTCACCTTAGAATATCCCCAGGCGTCAGACTGGATCCGGAAGATTTTTCGTCAGCAATACCCCTTGCGCGTCGCTAGGCGTCGTCTGCGGCTCCGCGTCCGTCGTCGGCGTCGTGCGCCGGGATGACGTCGTCGGAGTACTTAGACGCCGCCCTCGCGCGCTGACGTCAGTTCTTGTACATAGCCTTCCGCGCCAGGAACGCAGAGCCATGCAAAGACCGACACTGGTGCCAAAATAAAATCTAGGGGCCTGAAAGGACAACCTTAACCCTAGATGTCAGTTCGCAGAACGGGGAGGATGGGAGGGTCGGTGAGGAATCTAACTAACTAATGTTTCTTACAGATACATCGTTACCGAAGGTTAGTAACTTGTTCATCTGAAAGAAACACGTTAGTTAGATTCCTCACCTTAGAATAGATACCCAAGCAATACCATCCCCGGTGGTGGGTCTGCGAACCAAGATCACACCAGAAAGTCCTGGAGGACAGAACGGCCAAAGAAGCCATCCCTCCGGACTTGGCTGTCAAGGCAATAATGCCTGGCAAACGTGTGTAGCGAAGCCCACGTCGCCGCCTGACAGATGTCCTGCAAAGGGACTCCCCGTCCCAAGGCAGTAGTAGCCGCTGTGGCCCGAGTAGAATGGGCGCGCAGCCCAACAGGAGGGTCCTTTTTAGCCAAGGAATAGCAGATTTTGATACACAAAACGACCCACCGAGAGATGGTTCGTTTGTGCACAGCTTTCCCCTTCTTAGCGCCCACGTACCCAACAAAAAGCTGGTCGTCCACCCGGAACTGTTTTGTGCGGTCCAGATAGAAGGAGAGCGCACGTTTTGGGTCCAGACGGTGGAGCCTCTCTTCCTCTTTGGAAGGATGCGGAGGCGGAAAGAAGGTGGGCAAGGTGACAGACTGCCCAAGGTGAAATGGAGTCACCACTTTAGGAAGAAAGGAGGGACGAGGCCGAAGGACAACCTTGTCCGGATGAACAGATAGAAAAGGAGGCTTTGAAGATAAAGCCTGGAGCTCACTCACCCGTCTAGCCGAGGTGATGGCTACCAGAAAAGCAGTCTTTAGAGTGAGAAGACGAAGAGGGCAATTGTGAAGAGGCTCAAAGGGAGCGCACATCAGGAATGTCAAAACCAGATTCAAGTCCCACTGAGGCATTACAAAAGGGACAGGAGGGAACGTGTGTGTAATGCCTTTGAGAAAGCGTGTAACCACAGGGGACTTGAAAAGAGAAGGCTGATCAGGAAGCCGCAAGAAGGCGGAGATGGCAGCAAGATAACCTTTCAGGGTGCCCAGGGCAGAGCCCTGCCGGGCCAGAGAAAGAAGGAAGAGGAGAACCTCAGAAAGAGGGGCGGAAAGGGGATCCACAGCCTTTGCTGTGCACCATGCCACAAATTTGTTCCACCGGCAGGCGTATACCGACTTTGTGGAGGGACGCCTGGCTGCCAGAATGATATCACAGACTTCAGGAGGCAAGTCAAATGGCATCAACTGCCGCCGCTCAATCTCCACGCATGGAGGTGGAGGCTGGACAGGTTCGGGTGGAGGACCGTCCCCTGCTGCTGCGACAGAAGATCCTCCCGAAGGGGCAGACGTATCGGGGGATCGGTCAACAGACTGAGTAGCTCGGGATACCAGTATCTTCGTGCCCAATCCGGAGCCACCAAGATGACTTGGGCCCGGTCGTGCCTGATCTTCTTCAGCACTCTGGGCAGAAGTGGTATAGGCGGAAAGGCGTACAACAGACCGCAACTCCACTCGTGACGAAAAGCGTCGCCGAGCGAGTGCCGCCTTGGAAATTCCAACGCGCAGAACTGCTGACATTGCGCGTTCTCTTCGGTGGCGAATAGATCTAACCAAGGCTCTCCCCACTGCTGAAAGAGGCCTTGCACCACTTCGGAGTTCAGACGCCATTCGTGATCCATCATGCACCGGCGGCTGAGTTCGTCTGCTCTGGCGTTCAGAGAGCCCGCCAGATGTTGAACCACCAGGGTGACGCCCTGATGTTCCAGCCATGTCCAGAGGCGCAGAGCCTCCTGACAAAGGGTCCACGACCCCACCCCGCCCTGTTTGTTGCAGTACCACATGGCGGTGGTGTTGTCCGTGAACACCTGCACGACACTTCCCCTGACAGAGGGAAGGAAGGCTTTCAGTGCAAGCCGGATCGCTCTCAACTCCAACAGGTTGATGTGGAGGCGAGACTCCGCCGGAGACCAGAGGCCTCTGATCTCCGCCTCTCCCATATGGCCACCCCATCCCAAGAGGGACGCATCCGTCACTACGACATGCTCCGGTTGGGGAAGGGAGAGGCTCTTGCCCTTGACCCACTCGCGGTCCGTGAGCCACCACTGCAACTGCTGTGCAGTACCCTCCGAGATCAAGACATGGTCGGACAGGTTGCCGTGATGCTGGGCCCACTGAAACTTCAGGTCCCACTGCAGAGCCCGCATGCGCCGCCTGGCGTGATGCACTAGTAGGATGCAGGAGGCCATCAGCCCCAGAAGCCGCAACACTAACCTGACCGAAACCCGGGATAGAGGCCGAAAGATGGGAATCAGGGCCTGTATATCCCGGACCCGCTGTTCCGGTGGATGGACCCGGAACTGCGCCGAATCGAGAACCGCTCCGATGAAGAGGAGCTTCTGAGAGGGACTCAAGTGCGACTTCGGCACGTTGATGGAAAACCCCAGCAAATGCAGGAGATCCGCCGTAGTCTGGAGGTGGGAGACGACTGCCTGGGGCGAGCCCGCCTTCAACAACCAGTCGTCGAGATAGGGGAAGACTGGGACCCCTGATCTGCGCAGATGAGCTGCGACCACCGCCATCACTTTCGTGAACACCCGAGGGGCACTGGTGAGGCCGAAGGGGAGCACGGTAAACTGAAAGTGCTCTTGGCCCACCGTGAACCGCAGGTAACGCCGGTGGGCCGGCAGGACGGGGATATGGAAATATGCGTCCTGCAAGTCCAACGCTACCATCCAGTCTCCAGGGTCTAGGGCAGCTAAAACCTGAGCCAACGTTAGCATCTTGAACCTTTCCTTTCGGAGGAAGGCATTGACGTTCCGGAGGTCCAAGATAGGGCGCAGGCCCCCCTTGCCCTTCTTGGGAACCAGAAAGTAGTGGGAATAACAACCACGACCTACTTCTGGACTCGGAACGCGCTCGACGGCCCCCTTGGCCAAGAGAGCCGAAACTTCCTCGCGGAGAAGATCCAAATGATCCCCCGAGATACGGTGGTGCTGCGGTGGCATGGCTGGAGGGGTCGTCTCGAAGGGGAGGGAGTAGCCCCTTCGGACGATTTGCAGCACCCACCTGTCCGATGTTATGGACCGCCAGTGGAGCAGGTGATGGCGAACTCTGCCGCCCACTGGCGTGGTATGGGCCTGAAAGCTCGGACTAGGAAGGCTTTGAGGCGGATGCTGCCGGGGTGGATGTGGGCTGACCACGTCGGCCTCCATTTCCGCCACGGCGGAAGCCACGTCCACGACCGCGCGCAGGTTGGTTCTGCGGCTGGTGGCTTTGCGAACGTGAGGAGGCGCCCCTTCCTTGGCCACGAAAGGGGCGAAAAGCGGAGGTGTGCGCCCGCGGAGCCGAGAGGCCCAAGGACTTGGCCGTAGCCCGGGAGTCCTTAAAGCGGTTCAGCGCACTGTCCGCCTTCTCACCAAACAGGCGAGTGCCATCAAAGGGCATGTCCATGAGGGTGTTCTGGACATCCCCGGAAAATGACGTGGACCGCATCCAGGCATGGCGGCGGAGCGCCACCGTGGTGGAAATCGCCCGACCTAGCGAGTCCGTGGTGTCAAGCCCACATCTTATGGCGTGCCGTGCTGCATCCCTCCCATCGGCCAGAGCCTGGGTAAGACGCGTCCGGACCTCCTCCGGACACTGGGGCAGCACGTCCTCCACCGTATCCCACAGGGAATGGGAATAACGGTCCAAGAGACAGGCGGTATTTAAAGACCGCAGGCCCAAACTAAGGGACGAGAACAGTTTCTTGCCAAACTGCTCGAGTCTCTTGGAATCCCGGTCCGGCGGAGCGGTCGGGAAGGAGGATTGGGAAGTAGAGGCCTGGATAACCAGACTCTCGGGGGTGGGGTGTTGGGACAGGAAGCTGGGGTCGCCCGGAGCAGGGCGGTGGCGCCTGGCAACGTTCCTATCCACAGGAGGAACTGTGGAGGGCTTGGACCAGGTGCCCTGCAGAACGTCAGTGAGGGCCTCGTTAAACGGCAGCAGAGGCTCAGTGGAGCTTGCTGAGGTTTGAAGCACCTCAGTGAGGATGTTGGTCCTCACAGCCACGGCAGGCAACTCGAGCCCAAGGGCCTCAGCCGCCTTGCGCAGCACCACAGAAAATGCTGCACCCTCCTCCGAAGCCACGGTCGGAGGAGAAGTGAATCCAGCGTCTGGCGAGGTGTCCAGCCCGCTGGCCTCCCCCAGTTCATCTGCCCAGTCCTGAGAAAGCTGTGACTGAACAGCCAGAGGGTCCTCGAACCCCTCCCAGTCGCCCCCTTCTTCCGATTCCTGATAAACAGGAGGAATGATCGGAACCGGACTGTAGAGATGGTAGGTCTCTAGCGGCGTCGGATGCGGCGTCGGCGGACGCCGTGCCGGCGTCGGGTCCGGATGAGGGCTAAACTGGGGCGTCGGCGTCACAGGCGTCGGCGGCGCCGGTGACGGCGTCGGTGGTTCAGGCGTCGGCGCCGGTGGAGGAGTGACAAGGTCAACCGGCGTCGACTGGGGCCCAGGCATGGGCCCCGCGGGGACCTGCGGCGTCGAGACCGGAGTCGTCGACGGCGCCGGGGCCGGAGCCGCCGGCACGCGAGGTCGCCCAGTCGAGCCCGCGGGGCCCGAAGGCGCGCCAGCGGGCGTCGACGGCGGGGCCAGGCTCCTCATGGCCGAGAGGAAGGCACTGATCTCCGCCGGCGCCGCGTCAGCCCCAGGGACCGGAAGGTATGGGGGCGGACGCGGCACCTGCGGCTCCGCCGGAGCCGCGGGGGTGGAACCACTTGGACCCTCGGCCGAGTCGCGCGACCGGCGAGGGGAGTCCGAAGAGCGATGTCGCCTCTTGGACTTCTTTGAGTGTTTGGACTTACCCGACGACTTGGAGCCCGACGATCGATGGTGGCGTCGGCTAGGGCTCCGCGAGCGATCCTTGGACCTCCTCCTGGACCGGGATCGCGCACGACGCGGAGCCGAGTGGCGAAGCTCGAGAAGCTTGCGGGACCGCTCCCGCCTAGCCTTCGAAGTCAAGGCCTGACAGTCGTTGCACGACTCCGCGTCGTGGTCGAGGCCTAAGCAGTAGAGGCACCGGCGGTGGTGATCGGTCACCGACATCAGTCGATGACAATCCTCACAAGCCTTGAACCCAGGCATCCTACCGGCACCAGATGTCGACAGACAAGGATCAAAAATGATCAAAAAGATTTAGTCAAAAAAGACTAAAAGGGGTAGCTCTCCCGGATCTGCGCTTACTGGCGCGGAAAAAAGAAGAACTGACGTCAGCGCGCGAGGGCGGCGTCTAAGTACTCCGACGACGTCATCCCGGCGCACGACGCCGACGACGGACGCGGAGCCGCAGACGACGCCTAGCGACGCGCAAGGGGTATTGCTGACGAAAAATCTTCCGGATCCAGTCTGACGCCTGGGGATATTCTAAGGTGAGGAATCTAACTAACGTGTTTCTTTCAGATATATGTAATACTTATTTATATGAGCTTTGATTTTACCATCAATTGACTGCACCAATGAATCCATACTGCTGTCCAGTACATGCCAGTATCGTCATTATCAGGGCTACGGGAATGATGCAATTGTGCGGCCATGTTTTTTTTGTGCAAAATTATAGATTTGCCGCATTTGCCACATAATCCACCATTTGCAGCATAATTTGCAGATTTTAACAACAATTGTTTTTTGTTTCTAGCTCTATCGGTTCAAAAGTTACTAAAAGTACAGCAACATGTGTTGCTGCGCAGTGGGAGGCCCTTTCCAAAGCCTTACTGGTCGCCTTCCTGGTTGTTTATTGCTTTACTGGTGTGTCAAACTGGATCAAATAAGGTGCAACTAATGCCTTGACAGTGTAAAGTTTAAAAATGAAAATATAATGATGTAATACTATCATAAAATGTGCTGCATTACGCTGGATAAGTTGTCCCTTCTTGCCGCATAATTTACTCAATCCTGCCACATAATTTGACCTTCCACTGCCGCATAACTCCAATGGCCCTGGTCATTATCGTAAATATCTATTGTATGAGCTGAAACCGCCACAGACTCACTAAAAAAACCATGGGAGGGGTCTCAGAAAGAAGAGCTTCATTCTATATGCATCTCATTTCTGAACCTAAATATTTTTATGCCAGCAATTGTCATTTCCATTAGAATGATGTACAGTTTTTGGGTTGACACCGATCACGTTTAAACAAAATATTTTCTTTTCCACCTCTGTGCATGGTGTTTAAGAATACACAAATCACATGATACTACGGTACTGTGAACGTACAGACCAAAGAAAACCTCAGTATGACTACAGACGTGACCACAGGAATGCCAGGCTGCAAGCTTCTGAAGTGCATCTAGTGACGCACAGCTCCTGTGAGCGGCTGGACGTCATTTCACAACAGAACCCCCACAATTTAGGACTTCTGCCATAATGTTCCCAAAACAGAAAACACGTGACTGTGCACAACACGGTTCTATAGGGTGACCCACAAACTCGGGACAACCTCAGCCCCCCCCCCCCCCCGCCCACCCCCATAAAAACATATTGAACTATAGGCACAACCGTCACCTACACATGCTGCAACATGTCCTCGCTCCCACTGCTAGAAACCACCACTAGACAAACCGCACCAGGGCCCTGGTGATATGTAATGGAACAATCAAGGGACACCACACAAAAAACCATCAGGCTGCAACAAGTCCTGAATCAAGGGGCCTGAAGATAAAAACCTGCATTACAAGCACGCTGTTGGCTGCCAACGAAGGTCAGAATCAAACACACAGATAAGAACCATGCACAAGGCCCACTTATACAATATCTGCATTAGTGGCTTCCCTACTGAGCAGGAATAACCAAGCAGCAAACAGAAGGCGCAAACAGAAATTCAGGCAGCAAAATCACAGGGCAGTTTTCTCAAAGCACAGGGTATCAGGCAAGAAGGCACTCTATTAACCGAAAGGTACCTCCTGGCGGTGTCTTGGTACAAACAAAAAATTACTTTCCCTCGAGAATAGCTAAACCACCTACACTTCTATACCCTCTGAAATACAAACCTTTTCAGTATCCCTTAGGCTCAAAACTGATATTTCAGAATACAGTAAACTTGTATTAACTGCACTCTACCATATTATATTAGCCACAGAACCAACAACTAGAAAAGTCCAAACTAAATCACATCTTCACCATTCCCACCACCACCAACCACCAAAATCCAAATTAGTCAATGTCCCACCACAAAAATGTAAATGAACCTGCATCCCCATAACTACTAAAAGGCTAATCAACCCACTTACTTATGACCACCACCAACAAGCACCAAAATCCAAACTAGGCATTGTCCCCACCACAAAAATCTAAATTAACCTGCATCCCCACAACTACTAAAAGGCAAATCAACCCCTCTTACCATGATCACCACCAACAAGCACCAAAATCCAAACTTGCGTCTGTCTGCCAAACCCCACCATGATGCAAAGGAACCCACATTGCAACTACTTCATCCTGAGGTAGAAACCTCTTCCTTAACCATTACTACTACTACCTCCCCGAAGCATAGGCTAATGTCGAGCTTAATGTCAACCCACAACTTAACATCTCTCCTTCCTAAAAACTTCTATACCATTCTGACGCAGTGCAATGAACCACCTGAGAGTGCTAGCGAGGTAAGCGGTCTTTTTTTCAGAATGCATTGGTGTCTGGATTGACGTTTAGGGCAATTCTACACAGACTGCGAATATTGAATCAACAGCATAGGATCATCCTATGAAGGGCCTTGAAAGGAAATAGGATCCCTGTTCATCTCCCTCGATGAAGGGTCACATATTTATCAAAAGATGGAGAACCCACCGTTTTGCACAAGAGTACCAATGGTATTAGGCCAAAGGGGACATTCTAAGCGACATTCACAAAGATCTAGTGTCAAACAAATAAAACCCATCCTGCGTTTGCCAAACTATAACACAGTGAATGTAGCTGCAGGATGCTATTGACATACTGTGGTGCATGACGAGTATTCCGACCAATGTGTGATGTATTATTAGTGCCACAAGAATTGTGTTTCTGCAGCTGCAGTGCTTTCTGCCAAAATAAAATGTCCTGCACTTCCCACATAATCCCCCACCTGCCGCATCATCTTCAGGTTTAAAAAATGTCTCTAGATCAAATGGATGAAAAGTAACTAAAAACTGCACCACACATGGTGCTGCTAACTGACAACAGTAGCAGATCCTTCCCAACTAACTGATCACTGCTTTGTTGTTAATATTTAGGTGTTAAACTGGTACAAACTGTGCTTAATTTGAGCCGGTGGTTTCCGGTGCTCAGCACCAGCACTTCATTCTCAGCACCTGCCCTAATGACAGTTTGCCACATGATGGCGCTGTTGGCTAATTTTGAGATGAGCACAACAACAGCTGTTTAATCATTCAATAGACATACAAAATTAATATTACCTGCCTCCGACACCATTCTTATAACCTGCCCCTGACACCATTCTTATACCTTCAGGTGGCTATAATAGTCTGAATTGTCACAATTGTAGGAGTATGGTGGTTAGTAGTTGTATTGGTACTGTCATTGGCAACGCTGGCCGGGACAATAGGTGGTGCAAGATTAAGTGCCCTTCAGGCAAGGGCCCTGGCACTTACCTTTTTACAAATTAATCACTGGGTACAAATGAGGTGAAACTTTTGCCCAGTATAAATGTGGGTTAAAATGACAAACGGTGAAATAATACTGATCCAGACTGTGCTGCATTGCTAGAGTGTGGCAAGCCACTGAAAACTTGAGCCGGATACCTAGCTCTTCCTCAGCTTGATGTCCATTGGACCCTCAAAGCCAAACACAAACCAAGCCCACAGTTGACTTCTGCCTGCCACCCACACTCTAATGTCCTGCACCAAGAGTGGAGTAGGGAGAAAGAGATACGCAGGAAGAGGCTGATTTGCACAATGTTGAGTTTATTGTTCTGCCCCTCCTAGCATAAAAAGAGCTATGACGTGGCTTGCACTGGCTGCATCATAGCGCTTTTTTTCAGTGACTTTCAGCCAAGCTGAATAGGAGATGTGGTGCTAGACACGGCTAAAAGACATTCACATTTACGAGGTCAACAACTCGGGCATTGCCGAGATCTACTGGCTTTGCCAATGCTTGTCCGGTGTTGACGGGGCCTTGCTGAACAAATGTTGACGTGCTAGTGAGAAACAGTTGAGGAGCTTTGAAATGAAGTGAGGATGTTGTGTAACAGCCAGAGCTGCCGACAGACGACGAGGGCAACCAGGTTCGAATCTTCGAGTTGGCTGAACAATTTGTTATGCTGGGCGAATAACTTACGCTTCCCCCTGCCTACGGCAACTCATGTGTCACTGTGTATTGTAACTGGTAAGCACTGAGGCTCTCCAATACAATTGGCTGGAGCAAGCACTATGGCAAGATGCGCTCCAATACCTTTGGATCATGCAACAAAAAAGAACTGCAGTGATGAGGGAGGTAGTGGGGGGACGGGTCAAGAAGGGAAGCAGGAGGGGATGGGGACATGGGCAAGCAACAATGGGAAAAAAACACCTTAATTGAAGCAGGATCAGCGACAAAAATTAAAGTGTCCTTGTGTAATGTAACTGGTGAGCACTTGAAGTGCTCAAATACCATTGGCTTGTGTTCGCTCTATGACACGACGGATGACAGCGTGAGACCTTCAATACCATTGGATCGTGCAAAAAAAAAAAAAAAAAAAAGTGCTATTTGGGTTTGAACAACTTTTTAAGAAACACATTTGTACACGTGTCTGCTTTTTAGCGGTATGTGTGTGCATGTACAAGGGAGACAGCCTGTAAAACATCATAACTCTTATGGAGTGCTTGAAATTGAAAGAAAAGAAAAAAAAACTCTGCAAACTGGGAGCTGTGTAAGGAGACATGTACTTGGTCCATCCGCTATGGTAGGTCCAAACACAAGAAGAGGGCATGACACCCGCATGCCATGACGAAAGGCATCGAAGAAAATGAGAGCAACATTGGTTTACCAATGGTAGGAGGTGGGCGGCCTCTGAGCCCACAGATGGAACACAACGTGTTTCTTCGAGACAGCGTGTGAGCTGTAGAGCCAAGACCTAAAGCATGCGCAGCCAAAACCTAAAAATAGCTTGTTCTTCTGCTACGCAATGGTAAGCGATGTGAGTGCATCTATGCCGGGCATAAAGCTGGAACGAGCTCCCACCAGCTCTCAGACAAACGCAGTCTTTGATAGAATTTAGAAGGAGCCTCAAAACCTGGTTGTTCCCAGCAGCGTAAAGTCTCCGACTTGTCCTCTCGTGCGATAAAACATCTTGTCTGGTCAGAGCGCCTGGATACCCGTAGGGTTACAGTTTTTGTTTTCTCTCTGCGCTATATAAATCCTTATATTATTATTATTATAAAGACGTGATTAAAATGGCAATGTACGAACGTAGGTAGCAGCCCACTCAGCAAAGGATTAGCGTTTGGGGCCGTTAGAAGATCCCAGGTGCCCCATGAGTCATCACTTCAGGAATTCGCCCACTTCATCCACCCAAGCGGGACCTGGGCATCATTAATGTAGGTCATCCCCTGCCCAGGCCAGCTAGACGGGACCTGCGCTTCCACCAGTGCTGTGCTGTAATGGTGGTGGTGGCGGGATCAATGCACTTATCTGCAGAGGGAGAAGCACCCAGCCCCGAGGGGTTGGGCGAGTGGTCACAGCTGGCCATCGTAACATAAGAACAAAGGGACACTTGTCTGGTGCAACAACTTGGTGGCGGTCATATCCTTTCAATGCATTATTGCTGTTTGTCCGCAGTGCAAGTAACGGGCTGCCTAAATGCGAGAAATGTGGCCTTTATTGGAGGCAGAGTTGGATAACTGTGCTTGCTCCTCAAATGAAGATGAAATAGCTGCATGTCATATAGCCCTGATCAAAATGCGTGAGCCCACGAGGTAATTCAAATGCAGGGTAGCTGTTTACGGATTGTTTGAGGGCATGTTTGTCCACATGAAAAAAACCAAAAAGGGGAAGGTGTTGAATGTCAGTAATGACCGGCTTTCCTTTGCAGGGCAAGAAAAGGGAAGTTCAACTATACAGACCTCAAAGGGGCTACTTGGGTTACTCAGCTAGGGAGGGGAATGCGGCCACAAGACTTGTTTTTGAGATGTGTCAAGTGTATTTCACAAATGCTAATTGTTTGCAGGTACGCACTACATAGAATACCCTACCGAGGCCAATCTGGGGTCGGAGATGTCACATCGAAGCCGGTACTGAGGCACAGCCTGACTAGAGAAGGACCAGACACTGCAGAGAGTGTAGAACCCAGGGTAACAAAAAGGTATGGAGGATGAACAGTGGGGTTGGAGGACTCGTGTAAAGGCCTGAATCTTCAGAGGGGCTCAAGCCAGTTATAAAAGAGTAGTATTGTGCATTTCATCTCCCAGCATGTGTCTCATTGAGGACTGAAGTCTTTTAGAAGGATGGAACCCCATTGTTGAAGTTGAACGTTGCAGGGGTGCATGTCCTATGATGACTTCAGAGGATGACTTCAGAGGAGTGTAAGCAGGTGTTCAGATTCTAGGAGGTGCTTAACTTGAAGGAATGTCTTTGAAAAGGGCGCGATCCCATTAAGTACTGTGCCAGCTGCCATGCATGGCTCATTATCCGCTTCTTAAGTTAATGGATGCTGCACCCATAAGGGCGCAAGCCCATTATGGGAACCACATCACACATGTCCAGAGGGCATATCTCGATTATCTTTTGAAGGGCGCAAGCCCACGATAGGGTAGCATTTGTCAGTGAGGGCAAAGAGGCTCCACAAAAGAGTTGGACTCAGAAAAGGGGGGGGGGGGGGGCTAGAGCGCACAGAGCAAAGACCCCAAACACATTCGAACCGCCCCTTATGTCTTACGCCAGTGACTTTAGTAGTGGTGCAAGACTCTGATAATGTTGCATAAATGACACTACAGAGTTTGGACAGAATGGGTAAGCTGATGGACACAGTGGTGGGTTTTACCCCCAATTTTAAAGCTTCTACTACCCAGCAGGATCATGTGGGTGCATCTACAGCAGAGCAAGGGCGAACACTAGTAGAGTGAGTTTGGGAAAAACTGGGGGTGCGGGGGGCAAAGGACAAAAGTCCCCACCCCTGTTGCTAACACCAACAGGACATTGATCGTTGGTCTAGCAGCTGTCACTTGCGTCCAAGGAAGGGCTTTGGCGAAGCAAATTTATCAAGATTCTCACACTCGTAAGGCATGGGAAAGAGCGCTTGGACACTAGGCAGATGGGCGGTAAAGAGGACGACAAAGAGTGGAGGTGACGAGCAAGGCCTGACAAGACCACTGAGAATTGACTGGAGGTGTTTTCCATTCTTTCTGCAGTAGTGATAGATAAATACCCAGAGCAGGTCCAAGTGCGCATTCAATAATCATGGACTATCCATAATGAGGCCACTAAACTGGGGGGGATCGGTTGGTAAATATACGATAGGGAATTTAGGAAAAAGATGGGCACGGAGTTCTTATTTTCAGACCTCTGGGAAGCTCTGGAGAAGGCAGGTTGCAGGTAATGGGACTGCTGAAACCTAGGCATAATGGGAGCGGGGGTGTACAGAGCTGGTGGTGGCCATTTGCGGTGCTGTGGCAGAGTTACAGGGCGATCTGGATGTACTATGGTACAGTAATATACCAACTCGGGGAACCCAGCAGGGATGTTCAATGCCAACCCCACGAGAGTCTTTATGGCAAAATACTGAGATGTAAGTGAAAGCGCCCAAAAGTAATGAGATTTATGGCTGAACTGATGGTCTAAAGTCAGTGATGGAGGAAAACCCTTCGTCTGGAAGTTAAGCACCGAATGGGTTGCTCAAGGTGCCCGTCGGCTCATCAGGTGGCATGGCACCGTAGGTCAATCAGTGCTGCTGTCGCCCCAGGATCCCCCGTAAGTTAGCAAACTACATTGCCTACTTCATGTTGAAATAAACCAGCAGCAAATGTTTATCCACTTACAAATATGTCTCATGTATTTAGGTCTGCAGTTATTTTAGGCTTATGCATGTGTGTGGTGGGAGGACTACCGAATATCCACACTATGTGGCTGACCACGGCTCGTGCAGTGAGACAAAATAAGAGGGTGCCCCCAATAGTGTAGCATTGAGGGGCACACCTCCTCCCTCTCTTTCCTTGCTACTGTCTCTCACCTGGAGGGGAGTGGGTCGCGGGGTCCAGCAATCCATAGCGCAATCTCCACGTCATGTTGTGCTTGCAAGTGAGGCAGGGTTCAGATATATATGCCTGACCCTTCACGTGTTCTCCCTTATTTTTTCCAGCTGGCAACGCGTAAGCTAGCCTTGATCCATCATTGCCACAGGAGTTGCACTGGGTTCCCCGGGATATTGTAAACATGTTTTGTGTTGTAGGCGGAGTTACAGTGCAATCTGGAGGTGTTTTGGTAGGGTAATCTACCATGCCATGGAGCACAGCAGAGGTGCTCAATGCCAACCCTCCAGGAGTCTTTACAGCAGGACCCCGAGATGTAATCGACGGCGCCCCATTAAACCTAAGGGCAGTTGCAAGCCTGAGCAACTGGGGGCTTGCCAGGTTAGGCTCCGCATGAAAGACGTGAGATTTTCATCAGGACTGGCGGTCCTAAGTCAGTGGTGGAGGCAAACCCGCCAACTGGAA
This sequence comes from Triturus cristatus, assembly GCF_964204655.1. Lineage (NCBI taxonomy): Eukaryota > Metazoa > Chordata > Amphibia > Caudata > Salamandridae > Triturus > Triturus cristatus. The sequence continues at coordinate 1,580,849,611 of NC_140590.1, forward strand.
GTTAAGCCCCGAATGGGTTGCCCACGTTGCCTGTTGGCTCATCAGGCAGGGCCGGCAGCTAAGGTCAACCAGCACTGCCCGCCCCAGGAACGACAGAACGTTAGTTAACCCACTAAATTGCCTACTTAATGTTCAAATAAAGACATGCAGCAAATGTTTATTCTACTTACAAATGAGGGGTGTCATTTATTAGGGTCTATGTATTCTTCTAGGGTTATGTATGTTTGTGAGGGAAGAGCTACCGAATATCGTCACTAGAGGGCGGGCAGTGTCCGGTAGTGGATTAAAAAGGCCTGAGGCAGGGCTTTCAATGGGATAGAAAAACTTGGGTGGGGTCTCTCAAAGGGGCGTGGCGGATATAATTAAGAGAGCGGCTTAATGACACAAACTGAAAATCTGGACTTAGCATAGTGTGCCGCCCGACTGGTATTTTGCTGCGTCTGTCCTTGCATCAAGATATATAATAGAAGAAACATTACTCCCACAGCAAGGCAGGACTATTTGCTTTGTCAATGGTTGTTAGTTGCATAAAAAAATAAGCAACAACTACGGCTTCGTTGTATACAACATTGAAAATGCTTCAGTTCCGATAGATGAGACTGTGAAAGAACTATAACGAATCTCTCTGAAGTGACATCAAAGGCAGTGAAGGGTGGTATTGCTGCAGAGTTACGATTTATTTTTGATTCACCAAGGGTGAGGGCACAAATGGAGAGCCCGATAGGGACCCTTCTCAGCCCCTGATTTTTTTATAAACTCTGCAGGGCCCGCCCCGGCCCACTTAAAGCCCTGGCCTGAGGTGAATTCTGGACTACGCAGCTTTGATATTTAGCACGCCAATGTTGAACAGCTGCGCCGGAGCAGAGCTTTGGGTACTACCACTCGGTCTTTTACAAACTAAGCACTGCGCCCACCACTATGCAATATGCCACAGAATTTGCCTACTCTTGCTGCATAATTTAGTCGACCCTGCCACATAATTCGCCCCCTTGCCGCATACCAGTGGTTTATGCACGTTCGCAAGACCCATTCTTCATCGCCCTGTGCACGTGAAAGCAGATTTATTTTATGTTCATTCATGATAAACATATCGCTCTCTGGCAGATCAGCGGTGTTTGTAAATGTGCAGTTCAAATGCACAGTTGTACGGTTTTGCTCGCGCCAGGCACGAGTGAAACCCCTTCTGCCGTGGCGCGCGGTCTCCTACATTCCTTCAGGGGCTCAGCGGGGCTCACGGGGTCACTCGTCACTCCAGTATCTCTGCGCACACAGCAGCTTTCATTGACTGGGCTTCCTCCACTGTCATGAATCACGGCTCCCCGGGGACACGTGAAATGCAAAAATCGAAATAAAGGGACGGCTGTTCCAGCTCCCTCTGACAACACAGGCTCCCTCTCTTCCACGGAGAGGAAGGGGAGGCGGCTTTTATTTACAGTGCATAACTGTGCACTTCCCATGACCAGCGTGGACCTTAAATGCGGCGTACAGCAGGCCCCGGCTGCGCGTGCCCCCCTCCCCCCTTCAGTGGGACGCTCCATTATGATTATCAGTGTGGTGCGGGTGTCTGAGGGATCCCTCTTAACCGTCTACTATGGGGGTGGAGCGTAGAGGTGTAACCTGTGAGCTACGCCACTAATGGCACATTTGATCTAAAAAAACCTATGTAATTACACAGGGCCTTTTTACCTCAGAAACTCTCAGGGGGGGGAAACAAGGATGCTACACAGTGTGGATTGAACTGAGGAAAAAAGAAACTCCGAAATGGAAGGGAATCACGAACAGGGAGACACCAGTGCGGCAAGCTATCTTTAGCGTTTTAACTTGAGCCACAGCAGAAACACAGAGGAGGCATTCACGTTATAATATTTTTAAACTAGGATGAAACAAATGATGTTTGAAAATGCAACGTTCCTACAGTGACGACCTCACTCCGTGCCATTACAGGCACCGCTTTCTGTAGTACACTTTAGAGTAACAACTTCAGAATTCTGGGTGTTTTAGTACCAGCTTGCGGTGGGCAATTCTTTTTCTTAGGCGTGGAATGCAAATGTAAATCCGGTGCAAAATCTCAATTTTTCTATGACCCACTTTCTGCCTGCAGCGGACTAGAAAATGAAGGAATTGTATGCTGCATTTTTGCAGTGATATATGGACTTCCCCAAAATGGCTGTCCAGGCATGCCAACTTGCAGATAAATTTCATTTCACCATGTGGGTCTTATAGGGGATGGGCCTATCAAGATGCAAGACCATAAGCCAAATCCTTTTATGAGGCATGAGGGCACAGGATCATTTAGAAGGATGGGGGCTTTGGGCTGAGAACTGGCCCCCGAGATACCTTCACCGAAACAAAAGCTTCTGAAGCTACCACTAATGCCCTGGGGAGTTTGCAAAAAAATAAAAAAATCCTATGGAGCTCAGCAGCGCCCACCCTCCAGACATGAGCTGGAAATCCACACCGCACAAGGTTTTACAGCTCATGTTGTTTCCCACCGTATGATATCGCCATGTGAGCAGAGCCGATATCGGGTGAGACACGGTAAGATCATGTGTGTTGGCAGATCTGACTGTCCACACAAATCATGGGCAGCTTTCTTATTGGTTGTTCTGATTGCACGACAGCAGCTAATCAGAATAGGCCTAATTCACTGCTTACTGGATGAAAGGATCTTCATATTGCAACCATTCATACTGGCAGTCAGTGCTTAATTTTAGCTGGTGGTTTCCGGTGCTCGGCCCTGGCACTTAATTGTCAACACTGGCATTTGTGAGAGTACCACAAGGTGGTGCTGTCTGGCTAATTTAGAGATGTCTACAACTACACCTAATTAGTCAGTCAATATACATTTAAGATGACTGTTACATGCCACCCAAGCCATTCTTATAGCTTTGGGGCCTAGAATAGTCTGAATTGTCAGACTCGTAGGGATGTGATGGTTAGCAGTTGTGCTGTTGCTATCATTGACAGCGGTAGCAAGGGCAATGTGTGGTGCAAGCTTCAGTGGTATATATATATATATATATATATTACCTACTGGCGGTCGCCAGTAGGTAGTTATAGTTAGGACCACGTTTCCATAGGAAATCCGCAACATTCTATTTTGAATAACTTTGGCGCCGGTCGACGAATCCTCGCGAATTTTTCAAAATAGGTGGGGCGCTACGCTCCGCTCCTACCCTGAAAGTCTCGGGGGGATTCGTCAAGCGGGGGCTGAGATAAAAGGGGGGTCCTAAAACGCGTTTTTCCCATGCATTTTTCCATAGGACCTTTAGACAGGGCTACAGTCCGAACGGCTGAACAGAATTACTTGAAATTTGGCAGAGAGGTAGTCCTCAGGTCAAGGAAGTGCCTTTTGTAGGTTTGGTGTAAATCTGTTCAGTAGATTCAGCGAAAATAGCCTTTAAATCAATATATATATCTGAGCCAGCTTACGGTGCGCTTACGGTACGCTTACCGTACGCGTACGGTGGCGTGCGCGAGCGCGATTCTGATTGGCTCTTAGATCTTAGTAAACATTCGAATCGGCTGAAACCAGGAAGCGGCGGCCGCCATTTTCTCTCTCGCACTGAGAGTGATGATGAAAATACAAAGCACAAAAACATGTAAAGGGGCTGTTTAGACAGCTCCCACACACATAGCCATGTTGAGGGAGTCCCCAAAGATCCCCCAAGGCAAAAAACGCAATTTTTTTTTTTCGCTAATTTCGCCGATTACGCTTACCGTACGCGTACGGTAAAAAATTATATAAAAAAAAAAATATCCACACTCTTCCCACCCCATGTGCAATTGGTGACCGAAGGCCACTAATTGTGCATGGCTTATAACTTATGAGATAAACTATAATATTTAAAAAAAAAATAATAATTAAAAAAATTATCCACACTCTGTCCACCCCGTGTGCAAATGGTGCCCTGAGGGCACCATTTGTGCATGGCTTATAAAAATTACGAAAAATTAAAATATTACCTTTCAAAACGAAGTGCATCATATGTCCTCCATGTGCGCACGGTGCGCGAAGCGCATCGTGCGTACATGGCCATTCTAGCGTAACGTGGGCACGCGGTGCGCGTAGCGCACCGCGTGCCCACCGTGCGTGCACGGCACTAACTGCGTAAAGTGGGCACGCGGTGCGCGAAGCGCACCGCGTGCTTACTGTGCGCGCACGGTGCGCGCACGGAACGAACTGCGTTAAGTGGGCGCGCACGCCACGAATGGCGTAAAGTAACTTAGCATTTAAAAAAACGTACAAATTCACTGAAAAAACCATAGGTTTCACACACGTTATAGTTAGGAATTAGCATTTAAAAAACCTTGCAAATTCACTGAAAAAACCATAGGTTTCACACATGTTATAGTTAGCGGAAATTTTACTGATAAAAAACCAATGAAATTCCCCCGTTATAGTTAGTGCAGGCAACTATAACTCACGCGACCGCAATCTTCTGCTGATGACATATGTGTCTTTATGAAAAAAAAATATTTGTAATATATGTAATAGCTAAAAATGTATGGAAGAAGACATGGGCAAATAAGTGTCTAAATACAGTATTAGCATCAGCAGAGGATTGCGGTCGCGTGAGTTATAGTTGCCTGCACTAACTATAACGGGGGAATTTCATTGGTTTTTTATCAGTAAAATTTCCGCTAACTATAACATGTGTGAAACCTATGGTTTTTTCAGTGAATATATATATATATATATATATATATATATATATATATATAAATATATATATTCACTGAAAAAACCATAGGTTTCACACATGTTATAGTTAGCAGAACATTATACTCGTGAAAAACCAATGAAATTCCCCCGTTATAGTTAGTGCAGGCAACTATAACTCACGCGACCGCAATCCTCTGTTGATGATGTCAGATATTACATCACTGTATTTAGACACTTATTTACCCATGTCTTCTTCCATTAATCTTTAGCTATACATATATTACAAATATTTGTTTTTCATAAAGACACATATGTCATCAGTGATGTAATATCTGACATCATCTGCAGAGGATTGCGGTCGCGTGAGTTATAGTTGCCTGCACTAACTATAACGGGGGAATTTCATTGGTTTTTCACGAGTGAAATGTCCTGCTAACTATAACATGTGTGAAACCTATGGTTTTTTCAGTGAATTTGCAAGGTTTTTTAAATGCTAATTCCTAACTATAACGTGTGTGAAACCTATGGTTTTTTCAGTGAATTTGTACGGTTTTTTAAATGCAAATTTTTTTTTGAGATTTTTGGTAAAAAATAATATCCAACCTATGTATAAAATAATATATGTACTATATCCTGCATTATGGAAAGGTTAATTTTTTTAAAATTAATGTTTACATACAGTTGTACATCACAGTTATTATCTTCTACAACTCTTGAAACTTGTACTTTTTTTTTATGCATTTTTTGCCGTGCGCGTACGGTAAGCTGACGCTACATGCTCCGTACGTCATAAGTACGGTGCGCTTACGTGATACGTACGTGACGTACGCGTACACGCATGCGCGTTGCGCGGAACCAACGTCGCGGTTACGCGGGTGCGTGTAATGCGCATGCGCGAGTGCGTCCTACGTACGCGCTCCGTAAGCGCTCCGTAAGCGCATATTTACATCACGTTTGCGCATGCGTACTTGCTTACGAGCGCGTACCGTAAGCTTACGGAGCGCGCACGGTAGGTCATGTGATCCACAAAGAACACTTTTCATTGGTTGAAACTTTCAGTTCCAGAAACTTCCCACACCACACCCATTCCCCTCATTACTGCTTGAGATCCCCTAGGAGAAGGAGCTGAATTGACATTGAGATACAATGGCAGAGCAGCAGTCCTCTTCTGAGAGTGAGCCTAGCAGCACCATCATCAGACAGAGAACGAGGAAACAAAAGGATTCTTTTGTGTGGGAGTATTTTACTTTTCCAGAGGGGCAGAAAAAGGTCAATGCTCCATTGGTCACTTGCAGACTTTGTGAGCGTGTTTTATCTAGAGGAGATCCAAGGAAGAAGTATTCCTTTGGAAATCACTCTATGATGAGACACCTTAGGGATAAACATCCCAGGACCTTTGCTCGACATACTGAAGAAAACTCTTCAGTAAGTCACCGGAGCCCAACCTCAGAAGCTCAGCCGAGTACATCATCGGCAGCTCAGCTGAGCCCTTCCTCTGAGGTGGGAGCATCACCTTCTTCAGCTCCTCTGGACATTAACCCTTGATTTCGGAGGGTTTCAATGAGGTGTACAACGTGTTGTGGTCTTATTGTTTTTGGGGAGACCAGTGTTTCCCTTATTAACAATAAGATAGACCAGCACGTTTGTAGACGTTCATAATATTCCCATTCTTTCTTTCCTCTATCCCTGTATTAACCCAACGGCTCTTTTAAGAGCCAACCTTACCTCACAATTTTTTTAATTTTTTTTAAGCTTTCCTTTTTGAAAAATGTTTTTTGCCGTGCGCGTACTGTACGCGTAATCGTTGCGCGAAGTTCACGGAATTTTTCTCGCGGAATTTTTCCGTTTACGCCGTGCGCGTACGCTACGCACATTCCGTGATTTTTCGAAAAAAAATTAAAATTAATTTTTGCCCTTGGGGGTCCTTCTGGGACCCCCTGACAAAGGCTAGGGGGTCAGGAACTGTCCACCCTGCCCCCTTTTCACGTTCTCCACCTTTGTTTTTCACCCCCTCAGACTGCGAGAGACAAAATGGCGGCCGACACTTCCTGGTTTCGACCGATTCGAATGTTTACTAAGATCTAACAACCAATCAGAATCGCGCTCGTGCACGGCGGCGTGCGCGTACGGTAAGCTTACGGTACGCGCTCGGAGCGCGCCTATAGATGTATATATTGATTTAAATGCTATTTTCTCAGGAAATACTGAACAGATTTACACGAGACCTTCAAAAGGCACATCCCTGACCTGAGGGCTACCTCTCTGCCAAATGTCAAGTAATTCTGTTCAGCCGTTCGGGCTGTAGCTCGGACTAAAGGTCCTATGGAAAAATGCATGGGGAAAGCGCGTTTTGGGACCCCCCTTTTTCTCAGCCCCCGCTTGACGAATTCCCCCGAGACTTTCAGGGAAGGAGCGGAGCGGAGCGCCCCACCTATTTTGAGAATTTCGCGAGGATTCGTCAATCGGCGCCAAAGTTATTCCAAATAGAATGTTACGGATTTCCTATGGAAACACGGTCCTAACTATAACTATATACTGGCGACTGGCATACACATATTTAACGGACTACATCCCCCACAACCCTGATGTACCGTCTCATACAGAGCAGCTGAATTACAGCGTATAATGTGGGTTTAAAAGGAAGGTGTGGCCCGGCATGCTCCTTCGACCGCTGCAGCCTCTGACGAAGTGAAGCCACGAAACGTGTAAGGCTGCGGTCGCATGCGGTAAAAGACTGGGAAGCAAAGCTGTGTATGCCATTAAATGTTTTTTATTGGGGAAAAAAACGTGCCGAGTTCGAGTGCTACTTAAAACTTTGGTCCCCCACTGAGCCTGATATTTGAGCGGCCGTCCAAGTCGCTGAGTGAGCACCACCCCAGGTTGAGGGGGCCACTGGGTCCCAGCATTGTGGGGATCTGTTGTGGAGCCCGGCACAAGGATTTAGCACAGCTTTGTTCTCGGGGCTGATGGAGAGCTTGTACTCAGCATTTAATTCCAGGAGCATCCATCCAAGGACTATATTTAACGGACTACATCCCCCACAACCCTGATGTACCGTCTCATTCAGAGCCGCTGAATTACAGCGTATAATGTGGGTTTAAAAGGAAGGTGTGGCCCGGCATGCTCCTTCGACCGCTGCAGCCTCTGACGAAGTGAAGCCACGAAACGCGTAAGGCTGCGGTCGCATGCGGTAAAAGACTGGGAAGCAAAGCTGTGTATGCCATTAAATGTTTTTTATTGGGGAAAAAAAAAGTGCCGAGTTCGAGTGCTATTTAAAACTTTGGTCCCCCACTGAGCCTGATATATATATATATATATACGCTCCACTGTTGCTTTTACACACAGAAAGGACCAGCACTCCCGTTGGTATTCAATCCGGTAAGGATTTATTTCGGTGCAAACTTTAAACAAAACAGACGCGTTTCAGCCGTAGCCTTCGTCAGTGTCAGCTAACGTCTCTGAAGCGGAAGTAAATAAAGACAAGGTGCATCAAAACAAAGAAAGGACTAGATTTGAAAATTCATTGACGCCATATTGAAATGTGCAAACCAACATAATTCTAATTCATTATTGTTAGCAGTCACTCTAAACAATTAATTGCTGTCCTATTGCATGATTATACATTTTAAATATATTAATTCATGAATTTACTGCTCCAAAATTAATATTTATTTCCATTTATATATATATATATATATATATATATATATATATATATATATATATATATATATATATTTTTTTTTTTATTTTTTTATTTTTTTTATTTTTGTATTTTTATGTTTAACAAATTAAGCACTGCTGGCAGTTGTCTGTGATTTATAGGATATTATCTCTGGATCTTCTCTGATAAGTGCACAAGAGCAGGGCTGAGGGTGCATTTGGAGAGTGGTACCTAAAGTGAAAAAATGGATCTATGGACGGATTATGATGAAACAAAGGGAGAGTGTTAGGGTGTCAAGCTAAAAATGTATCTACTGATCTACTGCAGTACGTTGTAGTATCTGAAGTCTTTTTTTTACATTAATTTCGTTCTTGTGTTAAAGTGAAATAATGGCTTCAGCTCCAGAGTTCATTCAAGGTCACTAGACAGCTGCCATGTTCTAGTGAGAAAAAGGTTATTAGTTATGAGAACTGTCAAAATTCTAGAAAACAGTGCATCTTAGTCTACTGGCATTAATTAAACGTATCTGCCTCCAGATAAGCAACACAGTCAGCATAGTTTATTTTAATAAAAATAAAATGTCCAAAATAGAAGATAGGACAATAGGCTACTTTTCCTAAATCAATTTTAACTAACTTTCAATTTATTAATCTTTCTAGTCGGCTTGTAAATAGGAGGCCTCATAACAATGGTGCCTGAAAAGCACTATTTTGCTGTATCTCCCCTTACATTTACACTGATGTAAATTCTGTATGAGCAGCTGTCTGCATGATGTGCAGTCATGGCCACTGGAATTATGCGGCAGGAGAGGGCCAAATTATGTGGCAGGATTGAGTAAATCCTGCAGCAAGAAAAGGCAAATTATGTGACATAATGTGGCACATTTTGTAAAAGTATTACTTCATTATTTCGTCATTTTTAGGTCTCGCCTTGCTATCGCGTAAGCGATCGCTAAGCGAGACTATAGGGGCTTTTAAAAGTGCTCCCAAAAAGCGGATTGCATGGCTAGCACGCGCACAATCACGCGCATCGTGCCGCCATGCAATCCGCTTTTTGGGAGCACTTCAAAGGGTCCGCTCCCCCGCCTGGAATGCGCTCCCCCGCCCCCAAGCGCGCGCGCGCCACGCTCTGCCGGGCTTGTCTTGTTTTCCTCTTGAATTGAAATCATCTGGTTTCACTTCCCTGACAAATGTTCCACACTCTGGTTGCTGTTGCACCAATGTTGACTTAACACGCAAATGGGATTTTGCTTCTAAATGTAATATTATGTTTACTTTGCACCAAATGTGATTTTTGCACTTAAATTTGATTTGTGCAGCTAAAGTTTGAGTGTTTTTGCCCACCAGTGAATCCTGGCAATTATCACGAGTGTGAAAAGTACATCTCCCTCAGAGACACAGAGGCGCCTGGGCACATCAGGGTTCACAGGCGGACGTTTTCCGTACTCAGCTTCCGGGGTCAGCAGCACACTCGATCCCAGAGCTGATGGCACATTAAACTGTGTGTTAACGTTTCAGTAACACATAGCCGGCATCCGCGCGTGAACCTCACAATTATTCCAGAACAAATAGGGCAGCGTCACTGTATGGATCCTCGAACTGGCTGCTGGGTGTCCTCGGCGCACATGTTTCTTTTACTTAATCCTCCTAATGTTTGTACACTGTGTCCGTGTCTTTCAGGGCGATCTTTTGGCTGATTTTGTGGATTGTGACACTCTGGGAGACACCCATGCAGGCTTTTTGATCTGCAATAATTTACCCCATTCATAAATGGCGTCTCCCTGGTTCATTCACGTGGCCTCTCTCGTTATGTCTCATTGTCCTCTTGTATGTTGCTAGCCCTTGACTCCATTAAGAGTAGGTGGTTAGAAAACTCGTGTTAACTTACTTCTAAATAAATACACCCTTAAACCACAGGGGTTGACACTTCTAAGTGCTATAAATAACAGATGTTCTCATCACCGTTGGAACTGGCTTTAGTTTATTGTTCGTGTAAGACAGAAAGGCCGAATTGTCCTTGACGTGCACATCCCACCAAATGTCAATTATCAACACTAGCTGGGCATTAGGAGAGATAATGTGGCACTGGGCTGAGAATGTGAAAGTGGACCATGTAACTAGCTACTGGCAGGCAAAAGGCAAGATATGGTGTGTCAGGTCAAATTAAGAGTTTTCAACAAAAAATCATGAAAGCCACATCCAGGCCAGTTGTTATATGACCACTAATTAAATAATTATTATAGTAATTCTATGTTCATTTATCTTACTTAGATAACTTGAAAAACTGTCCTGGATTCAGGCCTTGTTTTCTCCTGTCCCCTTCGCTGCCCCCGTGATTCGGTGCCTTTTTCTCCTTCTGTTCCCTTCGCTGCCCCGTGACACACCACACACACAACCACAACCACACACAATCACACAAAAACAAGCACACACACAAGCACACAACCACTACCACAACCACACATACAAAACCACACACACAACCACACATACACAACCACACACACACAACCACACACACACAACCACACACACACAACCACACACACACAACCACACACACAACCACACCGTCAGTGCACACTTTCACCAGGCACAGACACCACCAGCCGTCAGTGCACGCTTCCACCAGGCACACACCACCAGACGTCAGTGCACGCTTTCACCAGGCACACACACCGCCAATGCACAATTTCTACAGGCACAAACACCACCAGCCATCAGTGCACAATTTCTACAGGCACAACCCCCACCAGCCATCAGTGCACGCTTCCACCAGGCACACACCACCGGACGTCAGTGCACGCTTTCACCAGGCACACACACACCACCAGCCATCAGTGCACGCTTTCACCAGGCACACACACACCAACAGCCGTCAGTCAGTGCACGCTTTCGCCAGGCACACACCACCAGCCGTCAGTGCACACTTCCACCAGGCACACACACCACCAGCCGGCAGTGCACACTTCCACCAGGCACACACACCACCAGCCGGCAGTGCACACTTCCACTAGGCACACACACCACCAGCCATCAGTGCACAATTTCTACCGGCACACACACCACCAGCCATCAGTGCACACATCAATTGTTAACGCATCCACAATTAACTATTGTAGCAATCGCAGTAAGGCGCACTTTACTTTTAAACATATTCATCTAAAGCGCAGCATGCCACCATTGCTACAAAAATAAATACACATTTTTTTGGCCTACAATTTATAGACCTTTGTTGCAATTGGTGTTGCAATATTTACCAATGCCAATAGCTGAAACTTAATTAATGCGAGACCTATTGCATTGCAAATGCTTGTTAAACTTGGAAACACTGTCTGGGCATAGGTTACTCTTCATTAGTACCTGTTTCACACTCAAAATATAGTAATAAGCAACAGAAAGGTGACCAGTCCAGCTGTGCAAAAGGCCTTCCACTGAGGGGCAACACATGGCACCTCATTTTTAGTAACTTAACTTTTGAACTGTTTGAACTAGAATTTTGTTATTGTTGTTATATTCTATAGATTATGCGGAAGATGATGAATTATGTGGAAAATGCAGTAAACCTATAATTATGCGAAAATAAGCGCACAATCGCATAATTCCAGTGGCCCTGCATATAGTTACAAATTCTTTAAAATATACATAGAATGGGCCTTGCTGCCACCCAGAAGAGTTTCATCCTCATGCTATTGGCTGCTTGGTAAAACATGTTTTGCCTCCCATCAGTTGCTTGCATTGCAATGCATTAGGGACTGTTTAGCATCTCAAGCATTACTCGGCATCATCACAAATTACATTTATTTCCTAGATACATTGTATACAGAAAGCAATACCTTTTTGTTTTGGTTTCATTTCTAACTGCAGCAGGGTGTATTTAGTGTTCCAATCAGGATTCAAACATAAGCCAGACCACTCGGCTTTGTCAGAGCTTGCTTTTCATGCCGCCAGACAGAGCCCAGAAGGTAAACATCCATCTAAGTGAAGTCACACCAGTGAAGAACAACTTCCACCACTAACGGTGATAGTCAGTCTCTGGGTGGGTGGCTGCACTTGAACGACCCTGGCATAAATCTAGGACCCTGACACTAGGAGGACTGCATATGGGCTTGATTAAATTTGGGCAATACTGTCAATGTGCAGAAATGCTCTCCACTTTCTTACTCTGCGGGAAGACTCAATGGCCAGTGTCACATGCAACAGACCGAAAGCCCGCAAACCCATCTACAGCTGAAAGACTTCCTATTCACTAGGTCATTTATGCCAGAGCAACACTGCTAAGTATGAGTTTGAAATATATTTGATTTTCAAGTTCTCTTAGTATACATCAGGTATTCCTTTCTCTTCATTCAGTTCTGTGGGGATTGCACTCAATTTTGATGCACCGCCTACAATGATAATGACTGAGAAATTGATGGCAGTCATCATGGACCACCTAATAAGCCAACAATTTTACGGAAACTAAATTAATGGATACTCAACTGGAAAACTACTGTGGGTCAAGTGGAATAAATCTGAGAGCCTGCTGGTGAACCCAAGATATCTGAGATTTTATGCAATCACAACTGAGGTTTTCACCCTTAAACAAAAAGGGAAGTAGTGTAAGGACAGTGAAATGAATTAACTACACACTGCAGGATCAAAACAACAAACTTTGGCAACAGACCTGGGATTACCTAGGTCATCCTTCAATGCAACATTTCAAAACAATATCAAAATTCAATACGCTGACAAATTTCTTAACTTTCGTGTTGTTAATTCGTCTTAATAAATAGCCTATTGAGAATCTATATTTATACTTTCAAGGAGTTTTAAACAGTGTCGACCTGTCACATCGCTGCCACTTCGGAACACATTGGCATATGCAATGGTGACTTTAGAAAACTCTTTAGAATGTTGCGTACCGGCCAAGGTGGGCACGCCTTGGCCGGTATGCAGCATTCTAAGGAGTTCACGTTACTGAATATAAAATATCAATGTTGCAGTTCAAAGTCATGTTCAAGGTCAGGAAGGTTGATTGCTCCCATAGTGTACAACCAGGTGGGTACCCTGGAGAAGCAAGACACATGCTCCTGAGTGGAGGGAAAATAGTGATGGTTTATCACATGCATATCACGGTCCATCAAATGAAGTAGGAGGCTAGCCATTCTAGAGAGTGCAACCCTTCTCCTACGTTACTCGCTCATGTATTCCTAGGTCACAGGTACTCAACTGAAAAGTTTGCTTTAACAGATTTGTGTTTAAATGCTGTCTGAAGAAGAGGTACTTGAGTCGCACTCTCAAGCTAAATTGGGCCCATAACTACCCCTGAATCTGTGGATCACATGGAATCTGTTCTTTTTTTGGTTTTCCGGCTTCGAGATTCATTGACACAGGTTTCTCCCTAAAGGCAGAGTGCAGGTTCCTTGTTGGTGTGCAATAGGGTTCAGCTTCTATAGGTTTCATTAGCTCATGTTCCCAAACAACGTATACACTCTAAAAAAACTTAAACTAAATTCTGACTTCCATCATGAGACAATTAATCATGTTACCTCTGTGTTTGAAGCAACCACATTTTTTTCAAATTTAATGGAAGTCTGCTAGCCCGATTTACACCTTCCAGTTGTCAATAAATGCAGTAGTACAATTAATCCATGGGCAAGTATCTGAAATCAAAATATTGGGATGTACACACCCATTTTGAGCTAACCATACAAAAAAATTAAATATGAAGGCTCACCTGTGCATTTTAGCAAAGCTAAAAGTAGCTGATTCTCACCATCTGAAAGACAAAGCAGAGAAATCAGTATTATTGGTTTCAGATTAAGATGAATCATTAGGCAATAATAAATCAAAATGGACACATGGATGGCTTTCCGATGTCCCTCAGGGGCAACTGAAGTGTCAGGGAAGGCATGTGTCAATCATTCCCTCCAGACAGGAATACAATTATGACCAAGCAAGATGAAATCAAGGCAGGTAAAGAAATACCATGAATAATTGATACTGAGGAGGAAGTTATGGTAGACTTGGCTTCAGCCACTTGGTCCAGATTGGGTTGCCCTTAACCCTGGCACCCTCTAGAAGAAGCACCCGGAGAGGGACAGCTGAATAATTTGTTCCAATGAACCATGCACAGTACATCCCTGTAACTGCAAGAAAGGGAGCAAATATTCAAGTGCCTGGGTGGGGAAATAAGGATGTTTTGGACCTCCCAAAGAAGCAACCAGAGAGGGTCTGCAACACATTGTACAGAGAGCAGCGAAAACCTGAATGCAGGCAGGAGGACTAGTGTCAAACCTGCAGATCTGTACAGCAGGAACACATGAATTGTGTCATGTAAATCCAAAATGAACATTTCACAAAGACGAAGGAGCTAATGTGATATACAAATGTGCAAGTGAAGTTTAATCAACTGTTTTAGACTTAGGAGTAAGGTAAATACAGTCACATATAAATTCCAGTGCGTTGTCTTATAGAAATAAAAACGTCTCTAAAAGATGTTGATTTTGGGCTGTGAATAAAGGAAGAACTTCATACTTGAGGGTTTGAGAGGAGGCTTAACTAGAAATCTTTTCAGTTTAATAACACTTTTACTAATGGTATTCTGCCTTGCCCAGAGAATTACCTTAAGATCTATATATAAATGGAATATTAGTATATTTTATTTATTTTCATCCACTTCATCCTATTTCAAACAGATTTTTAAATGTGTGACGATATCTATCTATCTATCTATACATACATACCGCTTGCACAACACTGAAGAAAGAAGAATATGGTTGGAGGGTACTAATGAGCCCTTTAATATAAATGGTGTCCATTGTTTAACACTATTTTATGTAGGATAGTATTACATAGTCTAATGCCATAAAGAGCCAGTCCATAGGATTAGTACTATGTTATGGCAAAACTGTTGTTAAAACCAAAATTTATTTTCGGTGAATGATTGCATTTATATGGATAGTGGTGAAGTTGCACTATTCTTACATTGTATATTTTCATATTTACGAACCTTCAACAAACTTTTGTATACTTTCAACAAGCGTCTTGATGGAGTTCGGAAGGTTCCATGGATCTTCTTGGATGCTGAGTTGAATCATGCTCCTGCACCTTATCGTCCATTCCTCTTTGAGTCTGAACTCTAAATATTAAGTAAATATGCAAGATATTAGCACAGGAAGGCCTCACATCCTGAACACAGGATAAAAGACATCTTGAAGCAACTCTGGAACAAGGGTGTAATGTCATAATTTATGTTTTTGGGAAGAGGGATAAGGATCATCTAAGGTACCAAGAATGACAAATCAATTTCCAAAAAATAATTGAAAATATTTAGTTGAACGTCGATAAAAGATCGATTTGTGAAATAATTCCAGACAGGTACATAACACAGATTTTTTTTTAAAAAGGACCAAAAGCAGCATAAGCACCGTTGGTAGGAGTACAAGAACCTCCAAAAATGAACTTGCTAGCAGACTGAGTCCAAACTAAATAACAATACTAATCAGTAAAAGACAATGAAGGGTCCAAGTGTGAAAAAGGTAAAAGGATATGCTTGGTCCTCTTCATCTTCCACAGATTTGAAAGTATCTGGTGTCACCACCATGAATACCTTGAGTTTTCTTCTGCGTGGCAATTAAAGTCAGGCACCTACTCTAAGATATGCTATTTTTAAAAACAATTTATTTTAAAGAATCAAAATCCCAGTGCCTAGACACGCCCCCTTGCTAATTAAGTATTGCTAAAATTAACTGTTAAGAATGAATCTCTTTACCTTGCAGACAGTGATCCATTGGAAAATGCTTCGTTTCTTCAAAGGCCCTGGTCATTACTGTTCCTTTAAGAAGTGCAATAATAGCATCTACCTAAAAAATGGAAGAATATTATAGTAATTATGGAGTTTGCCACTTGCTCTGTTTAATACAAAAAAAGATAAAGAAAAAATAAGACAAGCAGTCCTTTTACAGAAAAGATCTCAGGTGATTTTATAGGACATCATGTTCTGCAACTTGGCAAAATCCTTTGGGAATAAATTTGAGTTCTTCTCAATGGACTGATGTTGGACCTGTCAGCCCTAGGGTGGTCTCCCCTTCTATTTTTGTATCGTGCCTCATTTTTTTCCACCCTCATTTTTATGTTGGACTAGGTCTCCGGGCGCCTTTTCATTGCCAGGCAGTGTTAAGGTGCAGGTGCTCCCTTCTCCCAAGATGGCTGCCACAGACCCCTGCTACTGCAGGGTGGTCGTTTTTCATAGTAGCACCCTAGCTGCCAGGAGCTGGCTGGGACCCACAACAATGTTGCGATACCAGCCCGCCTTTTTGTCCCATAGTTAGAGTGGGGAAGCTCCTGGAAGAAGCTGGAACCTTCTAGAAGGGAGGTGGGGTTTTACTTTTGCCGCCTTGGCTAGAGGTCACCTGACCTAGGGCTACTTAAGAGTGGGAGGGAAGCTTTTGTGGTGAGTTGGCCATTGGGGTGAAGCAGAGCTGGAAGAATCCACCAGGAGTGTAGGCGGTAGGGCCTAGCCAGGGACTTATGCCTCTGAGAGTGACAGGATTTAGGTACTGCCTCTTAAGTGAGTGAGGTGCCCTGTGAATCCCACTGATCTTGCCCAGTAGTAGGAGGACCCAGAGACTCTCTGCCAGCCTGACTAGGAAGGACCTAGTCGCCCTCTCCATCCCTACCCCTGTAACAGAACCCCTTAAGGGCGCCAGATACATCTGCGCCAAAAGACTTCATCTGTCAACTGAGAACTGAAACCTAACTTTAAGAACTGAGACTGCATGACAAGAGCGAGCTGTAAGCCTTGAATGCCAGAGCTGAGACTGCGTGTCCAAGCTACCCTAGTGAACAAAATACTAAGCCGATTGCCAGGTCACCGGGGATCGACCAGGTACTAGCGCTGTGACCCCCGCGCTCCCTGCCCTGGTCTGGGACCCCCGGCAGCGTGCTCCGCTGAGCACTTTACCCCCATCCTTAATTTGAGCCCCCCTCTGCGACGACGAAGCCAGCGCGCTCACCGCCGCGGCCTGGAGGCCTGGGAGAGTGCTCTGCTGTGTCGCGAGGCCCAGGCGAAGTCCGGGGCCCCGTCGCTGCCGTCGCAGCCGTGTGAGGAGAAGCGCAAGGTCGGGGCCGAGTTCCCCCAACGTCGTGAGGACGGACGCCTGCTGACGCAGAGACGGAGGTAAGCCCGGAGGCCGAGATCCCCCCTGGTGCGCCCCCTGCTGGTCTGGAAACCACACCGCACTTGGCCCGGGTTGTCCCCTCCGTGGGAATCCCCTCCCCTGCCTGCGCGACGGAGAGACCCCGCCGAGGGATCCTGTCCGTGTCCCCCCTCCTGTGTTACTGAGCGCGGTGCTCTGTGAACTGCACCGGAGCATAGGGACTCGCTCCTCAAGTCCCGTAATCTTCCCCGCTGGAAGCCGTTCAAAGTACTGACTGACATTACTCTCGTGTGGCGCTTCACGCCACTGACTCTGCTTCCTCAGCCGGAGAGACCGGGACGGCGAGTAACCCCACGTGTTACATGCACTGCTCAAAAGAAATTACATGCCAAGGAATGCGAGTAGCGCACTGTGTTATATGCTCTGCTCGAAAGTAACTATATGCCAAGGAATGCGAGTAGCGCATGGTGTTATATGCTCTGCTCGAAAGTAATTACATGCCAAGGAATGCGAGTAGCGCACTGTGTTACATGTTCTGCTCGAAAGTAATTACATGCCAAGGAATGAGAGTAGCGCATGGTGTTATATGCTCTACTCGAAAGTAGTCACATGCCCAGGAATGCGAGTAGCGCACTGTGTTATATGCTCTGCTCAAAGGTAATGACATGCGACTGATTACGAGTCACGCGATGTATTAAATGTTCTACGCAAACGTATCCACATGCAACTGATTGCGCGTAGCGCTATGTTTATATGCCTTGCTTCACAGTCCTAGGGGCCCTTGATCACGAGGAGCGCTCAGTTCTACAGGCGCCATGTTAGTGAACCCAATGTGTCCCCTTTCAAGTATTACGCTTAGTTAGACGGCCGGTTCAGGGAAAGACTTTACGTAAGCGCGCATGGCGCTAGAACAAGGTTAGGCACTGCATAGATATCACCCAGAGTGTCGAATGTAATGTCACAATGGTATTATGATTCATGTATTACCTTGTTATTTCCTGAACTGCATCTGACCAGCTATACTTGGATAAACTTGAAGTATTTGCATAATTTAAACGGTGTGGCGTCCCTTATTGTGTGCGACTCCAGTCCATGAGAAGCGTGTGGTGTATGGTTGCTTAACACATAGCCCTCTGGTTGCCCGACCGGCTCGCGCCACGCTACCGCCTATAGGGCCTGGTGACCCCAGGTTCCTACATTGGTGGCCAGCGGTGGGATCCTTGGGACTTGTGACCATACAGCACCCTTCCGTGAGGCGAAGGGCGCCACAATTAAACGCCTATCCTACATTTTTTTTGTTCCACAGCTCAGAAACCATTGTTGCTGGATCATTAGTTCCACTGTCCAGGTAGAGAGTGCAAGAAGCCTGGTTAGCTATTGACTGTTGCCTACACCCTAGGAATTTTCTCCTTAGTGTCTAGGTCCCCATCTGCCGGAATGGAATCCCGGTTAGCTGACCTCGAGGGGTACACAGCGAAGCAACTAAGGGAGTTCGCGCAGGAGTTGGGGGTGCCTGGGATGCGGAGGGCCAAAGGGCCGGAACTCCGTACCGCCATTACGGCATGGGTAGAAGCCCACCCAGACGGGAGAGGGGATGAGGGACAGGAAGCGCCAGAGGCACCTCAGGGGGAGAGCGCCCAGGAAGTCCTAGACATCTTGAATGTAGACATGTCTGAGAATGTGCCCCCAGGAAGACGTTCTGGGGCCAGTAGTAGGACAGGGTCCAGGAGGAGCGCGTCTCCACAAGAGTACGAGGACAGGAGGGAAGAGAGGCAATTAAAATGGGAGCTGGCCAAATTAGAGCAGGAAAAAGAAAGGGAAAGGGCCAGATTGGAACAAGAAAGAGAGAATAAGAAATGGGCAATGGAGGAGAAGAAGATGGCGCACGAGCTTCAGTTAAAAGAGCTGGAGTTACGCGCCCTCCAATTGAACGCGTCTAACAAAGACAATGGTGGCAGCATACCCAGGGAACCTCAAGAACCAAAATTCTACCTACCCAAAGAAGTCATAGCCAATTATACATTAGGGGATGACATCATGAAGTGGTTGGAGGCATACGAGGTAGCCTTAACGGCCCATGGGGTACCCGAGAGTAACTGGGGAGGTGGTCTCTACCGGTATATACCTCCCACTGTTAGGGACACCCTGTTATATTTGGCCAAGGCGGATCAGGTTAAGTACGCCCCCATGAAAGAGGCCTTGTTAAAGAAGTTTGGCCTGAACCCCGAGAAGTATAGGCAGAAGTTTCGTGGCAGCCATAAGCTGTCCACCCAGACATGGGTAGATTTTTTTGATTATGCGAGGAAGGCACTAGATGGTTGGGTGCGTGGCAGCGATGTACAGGACTACCAAGGGTTGTACGATCTTTTTTTAAGGGAGCACTTCTTGGATAAGAGCTTTCCGGAGCTGCGCCAACATCTGGTGGACCGCAAGCTGAAGGATCCTCGAGAGCTTGCGGAGGAGGCAGATATTTGGGTGAGCACCCGGGTGTCTCACAAGGGCCCCGGGGGAGATGGCTCGAAAGGCGGACAGGGTTTCCCCCAGAAGAAAGAGGGGGGAGATAAAAAGGTGGAGTTCTCGAAAGTTCCCCAAAATAAGTTTGGGAAGGGAGTAGGAACCCCACCCCCGTCCAATTCCACAAGACCCACTTACCCTGACAGGAGTCAGCAGCCAAGGATTGTGCGGTGCTACGAGTGTGGGGAGATTGGACACTACAGAGGAGATCCCAAGTGTCGCAAGCGACCACCAGCCCCATCGGGCGTGAAGAGTCCCGGGGTGAGTAGTATAGCGCTTGGGGTGGAGCTGCCCTTAGATAGGGAAGGGGAGTGGACAGGCCTGACACTGGTTTCACTCGGGGATAGAGAGGTGGTCCCCGTAGTGTCCCTGCCCCCGAACACTGCTAAATATCAGCAGAGGGTGAGAATTAATGGGGAGGAGGTGGAAGCTCTGAGGGACACAGGGGCCAGCATGACCACTGTCGTGCGGCGGCTGGTGTCCCCAGACCAAGTAGTCCCCGAGGAGTTCCATCCGGCCGTATTGGCTGACGGCAGTTTGAGTCACTATCCAGTGGCTCGTGTTCCATTCGAGTGGGGAGGAGTCAAAGGCCTACTGCGAGTTGCTGTGAGCCCTGCCTTGCCTGTGGGCTGTTTGCTAGGGAACGACCTGGAGCACACCAAATGGAAGGACGTCGAGTTTCACGCTCACACTGAGATGCTGGGATTACCAGGGTGGACTTGCGCGAGCACGCGGTCCATGGCTGCCCGGCATGGAACTCACCCGGAGTTGGAGCCTGGAAGCATGGCCCAACCCAAACCCAAACGTGGGAAGAAGAAGGTGGTAGAGGACATGCCCCGTGAGTCGGATGGGGAGGCCGCAGAGGTGGCCCCGGAGTCCGCGGAGGTAGATGTCGTTCCTGTGGAGGACTTGCCGACCCTTGCTGACTGGCAAGTGGAAGGAGGGCCTACCCGGGAGGAATTTTGTCAAGCACAAAGGACGTGCCCCACTCTTGAGGGTATGCGGCGGCAGGCCGAAGCTCAAGTGGCTAGTCAGGAACTGGGAGGTTATCATGTGTATTGGGAGAATGGTCTCCTATACAGTGAGCCCAGGGTCCTGGTACATGGATCTTCGAGGGCCATAGTGGTCCCCCAGTGTTACCGGGCCTTCCTGCTGGAGTTAGCGCACGAGATCCCCTTAGCTGGACACCTGGGCCAGGACAAAACCTTTGCACGGGTAGTCCCCCATTTTTATTGGCCCAGGATGAGGATTGCCTCAGACGCCTTTTGTAAGACCTGCAAGTCTTGTCAGGCGAGTGGCAAGACTGGGACAAAGTTGAAAGTCCCGTTGGAACTGCTCCCCGTGGTTGGGACCCCTTTTGAGAGGGTCGGTATCGATATTGTTGGGCCATTGGACCCTCCGACCGCAGCGGGACACCAGTTCATCTTGGTTTTGGTGGACCACGCCACAAGGTACCCAGAGGCTATTCCTCTGAGGACCATCACTGCACCGGTGGTGGCGCGGGCACTGTTGGGAATTTTTACCCGAGTGGGATTCCCGAAGGTCGTGGTGTCGGACAGGGGCACCAATTTCATGTCGGCCTACATGCAGGCCATGTGGAAGGAGTGTGGGGTGACCTACCGGTTCTCCACCCCTTACCACCCCCAGACTAACGGACTTGTAGAGCGCTTCAATAAGACATTGAAGGGGATGATCCGAAGCCTCCCCGAAGGCTTGAGGCGTAAATGGGACGTCCTCCTCCCCTGCTTGTTATTCTCCTATCGGGAGGTACCGCAGAAGGGAGTCGGGTTCAGCCCGTTTGAATTGCTCTATGGCCATCCCGTTAGGGGTCCCCTCAGTTTAGTGAAAGAGGGGTGGGAGAAGACTTCACAGAAGCTTCCCCGTGACATTGTCAGCTACATGCTGGCGTTCCGCAGCCAGATGGCCAAGCTGTGGAAGGCAGCCACAGAGAACCTGGAGGCTAGCCAGACCGTGATGAAGGAGTGGTATGACCGCAACGCTCGGACGGTCGAGTTGGACGTTGGACAGAAGGTGTGGGTTATGGAACCTGAGGAGCTGTGTGCCCTCCAGGACCGGTGGACTGGCCCGTTCGACATTGTGGAGCGGCGAGGCCAGACCACATATGTTGTGTATGTAAAAACCCCCCGTCAGCCCCTCAGGGTGCTCCACGTCAACCGCCTGAAGCCGCACCATGAGCGATCGGAGCTTGCTCTCCTTATGGTGACGGATGGGAGCGAAGAGGAAGAGAGTGAAGCTCTTCCTGACCTTCTTGCGGCACAAGAGAAGGATGGTTCGGTGGAAGGTGTAGTCCTCTCCCCATCCTTGACCCCAGAGCAGCAGAGGGACTGTCGCCATGTCCTGGGACAGTTCGCCTCGTTCTCCCTCACGCCTGGAATCACTCATTGGTGTACCCATGATGTGGACACAGGGGATAGCCCCCCGGTGAAGAACAAGTCTTACCGGCTTTCTGACCGAGTGAAGGATAGCATCCAGCGTGAGGTGGCAAAGATGCTGGAGCTGGGGGTGATAGAACCTTCCAGCAGCCCGTGGGCTAGTCCAGTGGTGTTGGTGCCGAAAGCGGCCCCACCGGGTACGACGCCAGAACTTCGGTTCTGTGTGGACTACCGGGGGTTGAACTCTGTCACGAAGACAGATGCTCACCCCATCCCACGTGCAGATGAGCTGGTGGACCGGCTGGGAGCAGCCCGGTACCTCAGCACCATTGACCTGACATCCGGATATTGGCAGATTGCCATGGCCGACGGAGCACGGGAGAAGACAGCGTTCTCCACCCCAGAGGGCCACTACCAATTTCGAGTGATGCCCTTTGGGCTCAAAAATGCTCCGGCCACATTCCAGCGGTTAGTGAATCAGGTACTATCTGGCCTGGAGTCCTTCTCAGCAGCCTACTTGGATGACATAGCTGTCTTCAGTAGCAACTGGGAGGACCATCTGCGACACCTCCAGGAGGTATTGCAGGCGCTGCAACGCGCTGGCTTAACTATTAAAGCCAGCAAGTGCCAGATTGGACAGGGATCTGTCGTGTACCTGGGACACCTGGTGGGCGGAGGTAAGGTGCAACCCCTCCAGGCCAAAATTGAAACCATCTTGGCTTGGGAGCCCCCCAAGACCCAAACAGAGGTCCGAGCTTTCCTCGGCCTCACTGGGTATTACCGCCGGTTCGTCAAGGGATATGGTACCATCGTGACCCCCTTGACGGAGTTGACCTCAAAGAAACAACCTCGCAAGGTCATATGGACACCTGCATGCCAAGAAGCCTTTGATACGCTGAAAAATGCGATGTGTACAGCTCCAGTACTAGCAACACCCGATTTCAGCAAGGAATTTATTGTACAGACCGACGCCTCAGAGCACGGCATAGGTGCGGTGCTCTCGCAACTCAACACCGAGGGCCAAGACCAACCTGTGGCCTTCATATCTCGAAGACTCCTCCCTCGGGAACGGCGATGGAGCACCATTGAGAGAGAAGCCTTCGCGGTGGTATGGGCTCTGAAGAAGTTGAGGCCATACCTCTTTGGCACTCACTTCCTTATCCAGACCGACCACCGCCCCCTTCACTGGCTCATGCAGATGAGAGGCGAAAACCCCAAGTTGTTGAGGTGGTCCATTTCCCTACAGGGGATGGACTTTCGGGTGGAACATCGGCCCGGAGTTGACCACGCCAATGCTGACGGTCTCTCCAGGTTTTACCGCCTTAGTGAAGAGAACTCCCTAGAGGTTGGGTAGCTCTCCCCTCTTTCGGCTGGGGGGGACGCATGTTGGACCTGTCAGCCCTAGGGTGGTCTCCCCTTCTATTTTTGTATCGTGCCTCATTTTTTTCCACCCTCATTTTTATGTTGGACTAGGTCTCCGGGCGCCTTTTCATTGCCAGGCAGTGTTAAGGTGCAGGTGCTCCCTTCTCCCAAGATGGCTGCCACAGACCCCTGCTACTGCAGGGTGGTCGTTTTTCATAGTAGCACCCTAGCTGCCAGGAGCTGGCTGGGACCCACAACAATGTTGCGATACCAGCCCGCCTTTTTGTCCCATAGTTAGAGTGGGGAAGCTCCTGGAAGAAGCTGGAACCTTCTAGAAGGGAGGTGGGGTTTTACTTTTGCCGGCTTGGCTAGAGGTCACCTGACCTAGGGCTACTTAAGAGTGGGAGGGAAGCTTTTGTGGTGAGTTGGCCATTGGGGTGAAGCAGAGCTGGAAGAATCCACCAGGAGTGTAGGCGGTAGGGCCTAGCCAGGGACTTATGCCTCTGAGAGTGACAGGATTTAGGTACTGCCTCTTAAGTGAGTGAGGTGCCCTGTGAATCCCACTGATCTTGCCCAGTAGTAGGAGGACCCAGAGACACTCTGCCAGCCTGACTAGGAAGGACCTAGTCGCCCTCTCCATCCCTACCCCTGTAACAGAACCCCTTAAGGGCGCCAGATACATCTCCGCCAAAAGACTTCATCTGTCAACTGAGAACTGAAACCTAACTTTAAGAACTGAGACTGCATGACAAGAGCGAGCTGTAAGCCTTGAATGCCAGAGCTGAGACTGCGTGTCCAAGCTACCCTAGTGAACAAAATACTAAGCCGATTGCCAAGTCACCGGGGATCGACCAGGTACTAGCGCTGTGACCCCCGCGCTCCCTGCCCTGGGACCCCCGGCAGCGTGCTCCGCTGAGCACTTTACCCCCATCCTTAATTTGAGCCCCCCCCTGCGACGACGAAGCCAGCGCGCTCACCGCCGCGGCCTGGAGGCCTGGAGGCCTGGAGGCCTGGGAGAGTGCTCTGCTGTGTCGCGAGGCCCAGGCGAAGTCCGGGGCCCCGTCGCTGCCGTCGCAGCCGTGTGAGGAGAAGCGCAAGGTCGGGGCCGAGTTCCCCCAACGTCGTGAGGACGGACGCCTGCTGACGCCGAGATGGAGGTAAGCCCGGAGGCCGAGATCCCCCCTGGTGCGCCCCCTGCTGGTGTGGTAAATATTTTATTACCGGGACTGAATTTAATACGGAATCTAAATAAAACAGCTCAGTGAAATAAGAGGCAGAATCCGTGGTATAAGAGGTTTCTGAATGGGCTTTATTCAAAATGGCCGACTCGAGTCGCGGCCTTCATGTTCCGTCACCACGGGGGTTCAGGAAGTGAAGTACAACATTTTATTGACAGTCAATCGTTTTTATAGAATGTACATTACAATGAAACAAATGCAGAAGGCGTAACAATTGATAAGAAAAGTGACAATTTACATGCGTAACCAAAAATGGGCGTAATGAGGAGTAAAAAGAAACATAATTGGTTATGAGGTCATATGATGTCATATATAGGTGGATCTATAAGATAATACTTGGCATAGATGCGCGCGCAGCTGCATGACGTGTGATTGACGTACAGCTAGGGGGGTGACGGGGACTTGACATTTAGCTCTACATGTGGAGACAAGAAGTCTGGGGGGGTCACGTCAACCTAGTCCCAAATCATATCTAATATCCGATGTTTAAAGAACTATGTTATCCACAAAAGAAGGACTCTCGGACAGAATCTATTCTATACTGACTGTGCGTGCGTGTACAAGCGTCTAAGTGTCTACACTAAATGCGAGGGGGTAGGAATATTCCATGGTAACAGGGCTATGAATTACTTGCATTAAGACAGAGAAGCCGGGCCTTTTGCTCGGTAGCTGGAAGAATGTTTACTTAAACTACTAGACAGGAATGCATCGGCTAAGGAGTGAAGCAGATAATTCGAAGGTGAAATACAGTTCTTGGCAGAGAATAGGCTGATGTCAGGCTTCGTGAGCCGCGCAGAGAATGAGACAAAGTTCATGGTCACAGATGCAGGCTCAGACTGGAGTTTTCAGAGGCAGAAGGCAAGAAGAGTTTGATGACAGAATCAGGGCCTACTTGCCTGGACTGTAAAATGGCATAAGTGAACCATATAAAGCCGGTGGCCTTTCATACTTAGGAATGGAATATCCGGCCTATTCATGGCGGATCTGACAGAGGACATGTTGACGGTGGACGCACATGTGTTTGCGTCTTCATAACTGGAACTGGAGGGAACATACATGTACTTGTGATTCATACATGAAACCGTTGGGGTCCAAGATAGGGGACATAACTGATCAGAAAAATCCATATTTCCACATTCCCTCCTTGTCCCCTACTTGCCCGTTAAGAGACATCAATCTTCATTAATCCATCGATTAGTTCATGGAGCATCATTTCTTCTTCTTTCTTCTTCCGGGATCTTGAGTGAAAACCTTGATGTGGAATACACGATGTGGCACACAGGCCACAAATCGCTGGTCCACATTGCAGGCATAAGCAGCAACTGAATAGTATAAGAAGGCCAATACCTAGGAAGGATAGAACTCTCCATCCCCAGGCTGATATCACACTCCAAAACCACCCGGACCAAGTCCAAGTGCCTGGACTCTCGTGTATCTGGCTCACAATCTTATGAAGGCGCGTTATAGCTTTATATACAGATGGCGAATTTTCTGGTATGAATACGCAGCAGCTTGATCCGATGACCCTACAAGCTCCGCCCCTATCGGCCAGGATGACGTCAAGGACAAGACGATTTTGAAGAACAACAATCCTCATCGCAGATTGCTCCTCTGTCAAGTTGCCTAGGGCGGCAATAGTTTCATTCACTACAGCTTCAAGGGTTCTAGTTAATCTACGTATCAGCTTACTATTAGTAACAGTACCTATATAGGGAAAGATGCCTTTATTAAAATCTACATACTTGTCCCATGCCGTCTCAGTATAATCGACAATTGGGAGATCTCTCCGCTCTCTATTGTGTACTAAATGAATATTTCTGTAATAATCAGGAGGAGCTAGGAAAACAGGTGGCAAAAGGAATGCAATGTAGCAGGTACCATCCCAATCTAGAGGTAAACGCATATATGCAGTCTGACCACATACAAAGTAGGAATGGCGAGAAGCTCTAAATGAAGATTTGCCTTGATCACTGAATTCTACTATAGTAGTGCATTTACTATGGCCCATATGTATGGAACCACTTTTTCTTACACATAATTCACCCTTTACTGGGAATACTGACATGGTGGGCAAAATTAGTTCAACTTCGGATTCGACATTCAGAATCATGAGATTAGGTGTAAAATTACCTAATCCATATACTTCATTTTCTAGATCAGTTCCTGTTCTTTTGGGGCGGCCCTCCTTGTTAGGGTAGCAGACCTTGAGTAAAACTAGGTTCAGGTTTCCCCATACCCAATGATCTTGGTAAACTGCTGTGTCTGAGTCTATGGAATTGATTAAACTAAACCATGCTCCACAGGAGCTATTATGTGTAAATGGATGTGGAAAGAAAGGCAAAACTCCCTTAAAATTCTGATAGGGAGGGAGTCGGCCACACACCCAACAATTAGTGGCATTACTAGTCTGATGGGAATGATGCAACATACTAATGAAAGTATTATTGCGCAGCGCAAGTCTATAGGACAATTCATGCGGGGGTAGGTCACTAAAAGAATGTTCATCAGTTATATTAAAAACATGTTTAGAAATAGGATAATATATATGCAACAATATACTTGCAGTGATTATTATAAAACTCAAGAAAAACAAAATTAATAACGTCACTATACAGTGGCTACGCAGTGATTTACAATACGCATGTCGTTTCAACAGTTTTCGCGATTTTCCATGATTCAGGTCTAAGGGATACATGTCGGAGACAGATTCAACCGCTTCACCTTGGAGAGGACTTAAACAATCAAATCGTCCGACGGTTTGGGCCTAAGTTTTAATTTATAGAGTTCTTTACTGGTAGCCTCAGCCAAAGGTAGTTTTGAGTCAATAGGTGAGGACACACGAGGTGGGCTGTTTACATCTGAAGGAAGTCCATGAAATTTCTTGATATGACTTGAATGCACCCATCCTTTCCTGCCCTCGATCTTCACGGCTGTCCTTGTGGTCAGCAAGACCAACTTGGGTGTCTTCCACCTGGGCTCCAGCTGAGTCTTTCGGTCGAAATTTCTCACAAGCACAAGGTCCCCCGGAACTACGTCATGGGGTTTCACCTCAGTATTGTCGGGAAAGGCTGCAGCTACCTGTGAACGACAAGATTGTAGTGCAGACATCAAGGAAGCCAGGTAATCTGTCAACATATTACAGTCAACATCAGTTATTTTACGTGGTATAGGCGTCCCCCACATATTAGGTGGTCTTCCAAAGATCACCTCATAAGGGGATAGCCCTGTTCGAGAGTGTGCTACCATTCTCATGTAAAAGAGTGCAACTGGTAAGGCTATTACCCAATCAACCCCTTTTTCCCTACATATTTTGGACAATCTGATTTTCAGAGTTTGATTATGTCGTTCCACGAGACCTGCTGCCTCGGGGTGTCGGACACAATGAAACTTCCACTGATATCCTAGCAAGAGTGAAACATGTTTCATCAGTTCGGATGAGAAGGGCTGGCCGTTATCTGAATAGACAACACGTGGTAACCCGTACCGTGGGAAGAATTCTCGAACTAGCTGTTTGGCAGTAGTCGGGGCAGTGTAATCTGATACTGGGTAGGCTTCGGTCCAACGGGAAAGAGCACAGACAACTACGAGAACATATTTGAATCCTCGACATCGTTCCATCTGGATATAATCCATCTGGAGGACTTCAAAAGGGTGATCAGGAGGCTGAAATCCACCCTGCTCTACGGGGATGCTTTTTCCTGGGTTAAACTGACAACATATCATACAGGTACGGACTTTTTGCTTAGCTGCTGCTCGTAAATGTTTGTTGAACCAAATGTGTTGAATGCTGTCTAGCATAGCTTTCTCCCCTAAGTGTGCCGGACTATGAATTGTAGTTATGATAGCCTGGACCATAGAATCAGGAAGGAACCATACAGATTTCTCCTTCGTCATCCATCCCTGGTCCGTTTGGATCCCTCCTAATTCCGTCCATTTCTTTATTTCGTCTGCGGTAGCATGTGTCTGTATGTCAATTATGTCAAGTGCGGGATCCTTAATCGTCATACAATGTGTTGGTGTCGGGACTATTGGCTTTGTCATGTCGGATGTGCGAGTCTGAGCAGTCTGTTTAGCTGTTCTGTCAGCTAAATCATTGCCTTGAGAAATGATATCAGTGACTTTCGTATGTGCTTTGCATTTCATAATCGATATAGCAGTGGGCAGATGAATTGCGTCTAACAGAGCATGAATGAGGGACCCGTGCTGAATGTGGGTGCCATGAGAAGTTAAATAACCTCTCTCTCGCCAAAGCACCCCGAAGTCATGTACAACTCCGAATGCATAACGTGAATCAGTGTATATGTTAACTTTCTTACTTGTGGCTTGAATACAGGCTTGTGTCAGAGCAATAAGTTCTGCTGCTTGAGCTGACAAAGTATCTATACAGTTTGTTTCGATGACTTCAGTATCTGTCGTGACTGCATACGCGGCCACTAAATCTCCTGTACCTGTCCTCATACATGATCCATCTACATACAACGTCAGGTCTGGATCTAACAATGGAACGTCTGTCAAGTCTTGTCTGGGTTTCGTTGTTATTGTAATAACTTCAACACAATCATGAGCTAGTGGGTCTGTTCCTATTACAGGTAAAAGTGTGGCAGGATTCAATGTATTACCACGTCGGATTTCTATATGTGGCTGAAACAATGTCAGTTCATACCCTGTAAGTCTTGCTATGGTCAAGTGCTGTGTTTGCGTTCGGTTCACAAGAACCTCTACTGCGTGTGGTACTTGTACTGTCAACGGATGTCCTAACACTATGGCATCGCTTTGTCTTATTGCTAAAGCTGTTGCTGCCACTGATTTCAGGCATGCAGGCAAAGCCTGAGCTACGGGATCTAATGTACTGGAGAAATAAGCACATGGCTTGCGTGATCCTGCTTGTTCCTGAGTGAGCACTGACAAAGCAGTACCTTCACGTTCTGTAACAAAAAGTGTAAAATGTTTATAGTAACATGGTGTCGCTAAAACAGGTGCTTGACATAGAGCTTTCTTCAAGCTTTCAAAAGCTAGTGTATGTTCCTGAGTCCAAGGGAGGACAGCCGATGTGGCCGCCTCCTGTGTTGTCAACTGAATGAGTGGTTTTGCTAGAAATGCATACTGAGGGATCCACTGCCTGCAATATGAAGTGAGGCCTATGAAAGCCCGCACCTCCTTTTGTGTCTTGGGTATTGGCATGTTAGCTATTAACTGAATGCGATCGGGTGTGAGCTGCCTTCCCTCCTTGGACAGCGAGTGACCAAGATAAACAACTCGCTGTACACAGAATTGCAGCTTAGCAGGGGATACCTTGTGCCCCTTTTCGGCTAGAAATTGTAAAACCGTCAGTGATGCTTTTTCACATTCCGGTTCGCTTCGGGCGGTGATCAGCAGATCATCGACATATTGAAGCAGTGCAGTGCAAGCTGGCATGTGTATACTGTCAAGTTCTCGTTTCAGTGCTTGGCTATAGATGCTGGGGCTTTCTGTGAATCCTTGAGGAGCGCGGGTGAATTTAAAGCTTCGTCCATTTAAACTAAATCCGAACAGATATTGGCTCTCCGGATCTATTGGGACACTGAAAAAGGCATTCTTGAGATCAATTACTGTAAAGAATGTAGCTTGTGAATCAATGGCTGTCAGTAATGATGAGATATCGGGGACCACAGGAAACTGTGGCACAATGCATTTGTTTAGTTCGCGCAGATCAATAACCAGTCGATATACTGGCGGGGCCTTCGGATCAGTTCGTTTAAGAATCGGAATTATCGGGGAATTACATACATTGGAGTCGGTTTCCACAACCACTCCTTGGGCAATGAGCTCATCAATGATTTTCAGTAAAGCCACTACAGCATCTGGTGGTAACTTGTATTGTCGCATTCGTGGCAGTACCACTCCTGCCTTCAGTGTGACTCGATATGGTGTAATGTTCATGCAACCAACATCAGTAGGGCCTTGTGCCCATAAATGTGCGGGTAAAGTCTGTAATCGGTGATCCATGTCTCTGGATACATAGTGACCTTTGAAATCTCGTAAAAACAATCTTACTCCTTCCGGAGAACAACATATAATAGCCCCTAGGGCTTTCAATGTCTTTATACCTAACAAGTTTTCTGGGCATGATTTGGTAAGCAATAAATCTGTAGTTCGTGTCAAGGGACCAATCGTAAGTGGAAGTGGCTGTGATACTTCATTAACAATAGGTTTTCCTGAAAAACCAAGGGAAACATTTTGAGAGCCTGAGAGGGGTGCCCCTGGAACTTCACTACGTTTTATTGTTGTTCGACTTGCCCCTGTATCAAGTAAGAATTTTCTGTCTTGACCTAATAATTCACTGTGCACATAAGGTCCTTCTTGATCTACTGGGATTTCAATAAGGGGTAAGTCAACTTCCCTCTCTAGGCTTTTTCATGCGTAACGCTGATACTCAGGATATTCATACTGTGCGGTCTGATACATTTGTCGTGTTGTTGTTTGTGTGGCAGCAACAGGCAACGGTGGTGCAGCTGGCACAAACTGTATTGGCTGTTGTGCGGCTGGCATGGCCTGTGCATGCTGCGGAGCTCCTTGTTCATTCTGATCTTGTCTGAGTGGCCGTGGTCTTTCTTTTGCAATACCTACAGCGATATTACGCTTCAGGACTGGACAATCGTGTACATAATGACCTAGTTGTTTGCAGTAATTGCATGTTCCTTTTATAGGAACTGCTGAATCTCCGGAATGTGTCACACCCTTTTTGTGACCATCCGCTGGTACTGTCTGGGAAACTAGCATTTTCATTTTAGTGTCCTTCATACGTCTTTGTTCGTGTTCTTGTTCATCTCTAATTCTATTGTGATGATACTGTAACATTTGCAACATTTGTGACGGAGTGTTACCCTGCCATGTACTCTCGAATTTCAATACTCTATTCTTCACTTGAGGCAAGGAATTTTCCACTAATTTTGTCACGAATAAATGTGGATATGACTCACTATTTGCTTTTATCCCACTATTTATACCAAAACATTTTTCAAATCGGGCATAGAAATCACTAGTGTCTTCATCTTGTTTCTGTTTACAGGCTGAGATTGCACCCCAATCTTCCTTTTTCGTAGCTAATAAACGTGGCAGTACCTGTACTAGCAAACCTGGTAGTGCTTTAACTTTATCCCCAAGCCCTGAACCTGCAGTTCGACCTCTTTCTTCGGTTTCTAATGCTGTCCAGTCTATTTTTTGGTCCCCCACTTCCCACTCTTTTTCCTTAAGTTTTTCATAAATGCCAGCAGGCATTAGCACCTTTAATATCGTCATAATGTCAGGATAGGTATACTCTCCCATCAGTAAAATGTCTTTAATTTCTCGGTGGAAACCCGCTGGGTCCTTGTCGTGACTGGGTACCACCTTTTTCATTTCCAACAATTCCATTTTAGATATGGGTGTATATACAAATACACGGTGAAACTGATTATCCTCGCCTTTTATTGGGTGCACTTCTCGTAAAGGATTCTGTCTATCCATGTAATACGGCGTTCTTTCCTTGTGAGGCAGCGAGAAAGGATCTGGGCTTACAAAAAGAATGTACTGCTTTCTGGATACGAGTATTTCTTTGATTAACTTATTACCTGAACCTTTCCATCTATTCGTGAGTAATTCAGTTAATATGTCAGGTAAAGGACCAGGATCGGAATGTTGGTTCTTATATAATATAAGAAGTTGCTGAATCATGTAAATTCCAGCTAAACGCTGTTCATCTGGACTGAGGTTCAAAAACGTGTGTGCTACTGTGTCATCACCATATTTTCCGGGACTATCAATCCAATGAACGGCGGACCTAGCTAATTCTTGCTCATCCATAGAATCGAGGAGGTGGTAACCCCTTCGTTCTCGGAGTATTTTGTCAGCAGCTTGAAACGAATGTTCGGGAGACTTCAGATTTATGATAGGTGTCGGATAAGTTCTGTTATTATCTGGACATATCGAATGAATCGGATCAGTAAAACATCTAGTATTATTGCAGGACCTTCCTCTACCTACATAGGCTATGGTATCTGACTGTCTTACGGGATCCCCTGATTCGGGCACTTCGTTTTGTTCAAACTCGTCTGTCTCCAATCTCTCTTCATGTATACGTTCTATTTCTTTCCTTATTTTTCGACACATGGCTACTATACTTCCTTGTTTATCATGTCTTCCGTCTGATATATTCTGACTCCATCTCGTAAGAGTTTGCATTATTTCCGGGTCCACCCCCGGTCGGTCTTGATTTCTGATCACACAATTTACGAGAAAACGTAGCAATTCCCCCTGTATCTCCACTTTCTGATATTCCATAGCTCTGTTAATGCATTCAGGATCTCTCCCTGTTTGGACAAAATGATATATGTTATCCAGGTGCATAGCCATTCCTGGTAGCTTCCCTAAAAACCCTGCAGCTCTTCTGATACGTAATGATGCCATGACCATTTCATCCTCTTTGCCGGGCACCGGGTCATATCTACAATCTACTAAAAGGTCCTTAAGCATGCGAGTATTTATAAGTTTGGGCGTACGTGTATGTACTGGTTCTTGAAAAGTAAGTTTACTTATTCGGGGTGGCGTAGAATAAATGCTAGTAGCACCTCCGGTAGCCCCATCTGGGGTGAAAGGATTCGTTGAACGTGCTACAGCAACTACAGGTGTGGACACAACTGTAGAATCGGCTGCGGAGACAGATGCGGAAACAGATGTGCTTGCCGAAGCTTGTGTCGGAGTTTGTTGTTGCACAGAGACAGATACCTGATCTTGACGTTGAGCCCCCCCAGCAGACGGTCTATGTGGTGCGGGGTTAGCATACTCGGGAGCTGCGTCATCTAAATACGAGGAAAGAAAAACATCTTCTGCGGTTCTGGGATGTCCTTTAGGATGTACTTTTATTGGAAACAATGGTATCTCCGTAGTAGCCTTAGGTAATCCTTCGGCCAGAAGGGGATACATACCTTTCATAAGGGCATTTCTTTGCCTATCGGCTTGCTCTGCTTTTACTCGTGTACCCTCTTCAATCAATAAACTTTCTCGGATTTTATTTGCACTTTCTTTACTTCTCTCTTCCTGTCTTAGCGCTTTCTCGGTACGTCTATGCGATTCTTTACGCCATAACTCAACAGCGTCTTTCTGTGACTGTCTAGCTTTCCTCTTCCACAACTCTTCTTCTACTTTCATAATACATTCTGCATCCCAGGTCCCAGCTACGGGCCATCTCTGACTTTCTGGTAATTCTTTGGTGTAGTCCACCCATAAATCAAGAAATAATATGGCATCTAAGCCATGTTTGTGATACATGAAGTGCCCTGGAGTGTCCCTAGGAGGAATAGGAACTGCTTCTTCAAGTACCCCTTTTCTCGTAGTGATCTGTCTTAACTTCGAAAAGAGCGGCATATTGACAACTGATCTGATACTTGAACTTGAACACACTTAGTACAAAAAATACAACAATGAACAATCATTCATACCACAATATGCAAGACGTTTAACACTTTAAACATTAAACATTAAACTTTTTTTTTTAACCTTTAAAATAACCAACAATGATGATCGTCTGCATAACTAATCACCAAGCAGAATTCTTGACAATAACTAGATACTTCGGAATACTTGATATACTGCTAAACAGTACAGATACACTGCTAAAACAGTGCAGACCGGATTTGTGTACCCAAATCCGTCTTGACCGGCACAACCTAAGTGCACGTCAGAACGCCTCCCCAGCAATGGTACTCACCGGGTAGCTCGGAACGGAAGGCCTCGAAATGGGACTGGACTGGACTCGACACTGCGGACATCGAACTCTCTGGACGTCGGGACTTCGAAATCTGGTGGGCCTCTGTATACCTCGGATCTTGCTCTCTCTCTGCTAGGCTCTGGTCGGGATACTTCGCACTTCTCACCGCCTCGTCTGGGTTGATCGCAGCCTCAGTCGCCCCTGCTTGACCGGAGGGAGCTACAGGAAATCCTGCTGGTACGCGTTATGGTCCGTCCAGCTGTGGCAGGAGACCGGGCCTGCAACGCACCACCGGCGCGTGAGATGAGAAAGTGTCCCTATTCGGGCGCCAATCATGTGGTAAATATTTTATTACCGGGACTGAATTTAATACGGAATCTAAATAAAACAGCTCAGTGAAATAAGAGGCAGAATCCGTGGTATAAGAGGTTTCTGAATGGGCTTTATTCAAAATGGCCGACTCGAGTCGCGGCCTTCATGTTCCGTCACCACGGGGGTTCAGGAAGTGAAGTACAACATTTTATTGACAGTCAATCGTTTTTATAGAATGTACATTACAATGAAACAAATGCAGAAGGCGTAACAATTGATAAGAAAAGTGACAATTTACATGCGTAACCAAAAATGGGCGTAATGAGGAGTAAAAAGAAACATAATTGGTTATGAGGTCATATGATGTCATATATAGGTGGATCTATAAGATAATACTTGGCATAGATGCGCGCGCAGCTGCATGACGTGTGATTGACGTACAGCTAGGGGGGTGACGGGGACTTGACATTTAGCTCTACATGTGGAGACAAGAAGTCTGGGGGGGGTCACGTCAACCTAGTCCCAAATCATATCTAATATCCGATGTTTAAAGAACTATGTTATCCACAAAAGAAGGACTCTCGGACAGAATCTATTCTATACTGACTGTGCGTGCGTGTACAAGCGTCTAAGTGTCTACACTAAATGCGAGGGGGTAGGAATATTCCATGGTAACAGGGCTATGAATTACTTGCATTAAGACAGAGAAGCCGGGCCTTTTGCTCGGTAGCTGGAAGAATGTTTACTTAAACTACTAGACAGGAATGCATCGGCTAAGGAGTGAAGCAGATAATTCGAAGGTGAAATACAGTTCTTGGCAGAGAATAGGCTGATGTCAGGCTTCGTGAGCCGCGCAGAGAATGAGACAAAGTTCATGGTCACAGATGCAGGCTCAGACTGGAGTTTTCAGAGGCAGAAGGCAAGAAGAGTTTGATGACAGAATCAGGGCCTACTTGCCTGGACTGTAAAATGGCATAAGTGAACCATATAAAGCCGGTGGCCTTTCATACTTAGGAATGGAATATCCGGCCTATTCATGGCGGATCTGACAGAGGACATGTTGACGGTGGACGCACATGTGTTTGCGTCTCCATAACTGGAACTGGAGGGAACATACATGTACTTGTGATTCATACATGAAACCGTTGGGGTCCAAGATAGGGGACATAACTGATCAGAAAAATCCATATTTCCACACTGGTCTGGAAACCACACCGCACTTGGCCCGGGTTGTCCCCTCCGTGGGAATCCCCTCCCCTGCCTGCGCGACGGAGAGACCCCGCCGAGGGATCCTGTCCGTGTCCCCCCTCCTGTGTTACTGAGCGCGGTGCTCTGTGAACTGCACCGGAGCATAGGGACTCGCTCCTCAAGTCCCGTAATCTTCCCCGCTGGAAGCCGTTCAAAGTACTGACTGACATTACTCTCGTGTGGCGCTTCACGCCACCGACTCTGCTTCCTCAGCCGGAGAGACCGGGACGGCGAGTAACCCCACGTGTTATATGCACTGCTCGAAAGAAATTACATGCCAAGGAATGCGAGTAGCGCACTGTGTTATATGCTCTGCTCGAAAGTAACTATATGCCAAGGAATGCGAGTAGCGCATGGTGTTATATGCTCTGCTCGAAAGTAATTACATGCCAAGGAATGCGAGTAGCGCACTGTGTTACATGTTCTGCTCGAAAGTAATTACATGCCAAGGAATGAGAGTAGCGCATGGTGTTATATGCTCTACTCGAAAGTAGTCACATGCCCAGGAATGCGAGTAGCGCACTGTGTTATATGCTCTGCTCAAAGGTAATGACATGCGACTGATTACGAGTCACGCGATGTATTAAATGTTCTACGCAAACGTATCCACATGCAACTGATTGCGCGTAGCGCTATGTTTATATGCCTTGCTTCACAGTACTAGGGGCCCTTGATCACGAGGAGCGCTCAGTTCTACACGCGCCATGTTAGTGAACCCAATGTGTCCCCTTTCAAGTATTACGCTTAGTTAGACGGCCGGTTCAGGGAAAGACTTTACGTAAGCGCGCACGGCGCTAGAACAAGGTTAGGCACTGCATAGATATCACCCAGAGTGTCGAATGTAATGTCACAATGGTATTATGATTCATGTATTACCTTGTTATTTCCTGAACTGCATCTGACCAGCTATACTTGGATAAACTTGAAGTATTTGCATAATTTAAACGGTGTGGCGTCCCTTATTGTGTGTGACTCCAGTCCATGAGAAGCGTGTGGTGTATGGTTGCTTAACACATAGCCCTCTGGTTGCCCGACCGGCTCGCGCCACGCTACCGCCTATAGGGCCTGGTGACCCCAGGTTCCTACAACTGACATCAGAGAGGAGCAGCTTCTTTCTACGGATTTACAGTCAACAAAATGAAACAAAAAGCAATTTTCTGAAATCCAATACAAGACATTAGAAATAAGAACCACTAATAAAGTTGTGAGTTTTGAGAAAAAGAGTCTTGAGTAAAGTTTATATTTCTTTCATTTAATTATGCTTTGAAGATTAGCATTGGGTTGTACAAATTTAACACTGAAAAGTCCCACATGGAAAGTAGCAGGACTTTGTCGAAGAGAAATAAATAGAAATCAACATCACCCTCTTGGCATTTTTGACACTCCTTTTCCAAATAAAGGATAAGAAAATATGCTCCTATATCAGTCGCATAGGCCAGTTTAGCTTTAAGGGGAAATTATGTGTACTAGCATAAACAACAAACCACACACCCAGCATCTACAACCTGACAAACAGCACTTGTTTCCATCTTTTGCAAGTAACCAAATATGAAAAAAGTACCTGATTAAAAAGGTGCTCGAGACACCCATGCAGTTTGTCCTGTTTATCGGAAGGAATTCTCATGTCACAGGGAAGCTCATCCCCTAAAACCAAAAGACAAAGATTTATGATTCTAACTTGAATTTTCTGAGGTGCACAATGGCGATAGAGAGAACTTAGTGATCATATTAACCTCTTCAGCGCTGCGCGGATTCCCGCGCGGTGCTGAAAGATCTGAGCGCGGGCGGGGCCATGACGGAACGGTTCCGTCATAAGCACAGCCCAACCGACGTGCATGACGGAACCGTTCCGTCATCGGCGTCGAAGAGGTTAAGAGATCATTGTGACAAATTTAATAGTCCTGGTTTAGGTGTCTTTGGTGCCTATGGTAGCAGTGCAACACCAATGCACAGCCAATAAGAGGTTCCATCCATGTTGTATGAATGGCAAGATTTAAGACCGTGCAAGTTGGATATGGATGAAAAAACAACACAGACAGCAAAGTGAAAACACTATTTCTGTAAAAAAAACATTTAGATATTGCATATATTTAACACTTTATGACGTCATACTTTGTAGTTCAACATGTTTGGGCCTCTGGATTATAGTACTTTGTAACAACTTTTAGCTTTAGGAACCGTTTGCCTTTTAGACTAATCCCAGTCTCAAAGAAAAGAGGAAATGTCTCAAGATTGAATGTCACAACCCTGTCCAATATTTTGCTAGCAAGCACTCTATTTGCACCTCCTACTTCAAGAGGCAGCAGATAGCTTGTTTCACCCAACGTAACTTAGACATACTTAAGTCATAGACTCGTATCTAAAATTAGGTTGTGCTGGAACTGGTTTGTAATGCTTGAACTGCAGATGGTGAAGAACCTGCATCAGTGGGAACTTATTACAATGAAGAACATACAGGGGGAGCCCCAGATGCCGCTCAGCTTTAGGTAAGTTAGGCAAGGAACAATCCTAGTTTGAGTTAGGCCTGGGCGCGAAATTCTGCTTCGCTCGCAGAGTTTTTCCCACTCCGCGCTCTGCGTAGAGCGTGGCGTTCAGAAATACTCTGCATTGCGGAGCGGAGTTGTTCCTCTTCCGTGGCTCCCCAACGGTAAGTTGGCTCCCGTGAGCAAGAAAACTCTTACTCCAGACCACCTCCCGGAGAGATTTCACTAAGCGGGCGGTCGCAGCTGGCCGCTACCGTTCACGATGAGAAACCTCCCGCTTGAATTAAGGAATCCGCCGCTCGAGTAGAACATCTACTCGAGTAGCAGAAAGAAGCAGCGACCTCTTGTGCTGCGCGTGGTGTCATTCGTGCTGAATTTACAGTACAGGAGAAACAGCTGGCGCTAAAAATCAGCGCAACATATCTTACTTTGCTGCTTGTGGAACTCTGTTAAGCGCGGCGGAGTGTTTTGGTTACTTGAACTCCGCTCGGCCTAGTTTGAATCACAGTGTGCCAACAGGCAAGGGTTCCTACAGCACTGGAATTAGAGGAGAACAATCATGTGATAATTAGGATGTTTGCAACTGTGTATTCAAACACCCATCCCAAAATAGTTTGGCAAAAGTAGGGGTCTAGCTGGGAATTGTGGTTCATGCTGATTTTTCTCTCTTTACTATGTATGCTTCTAAGAAAGCTCAAGAAAATAACTGAAAAATGCTACTTCAAGTCTCATCCTCTTAGTTAAGATGTATGGATTTAGACAGTTGAACCTTGTGAAAGGCTAGCACTTTAACAACTTTAAAATCATGGTTAAGCCAACTGTTTGATTGTCTCTCACGCTCTAGGCTTACCAGTGGCGATGCAACTGCGGTACACTACAAGAGTATTAAGTTCAAAATATTGTATGCAAATTATATTTAATTAAAATATGAATTATTATTATAATACACAAATAGCAAACTTTTTGAGTTTGATATTCCAGGATAAAACGGCAACAGCACTTTTAAGTAAATGCATTGGAGACCTCATAACATCACCGAGAAAATTAAAAGGGATCTAACAGAAACCGACAATCAGAAGGTAACAAAGCTATGGGAAATCTCATTGGCATCTGGGAAAAAATCCTGACTAAGCACAGGTTGGACAGTCTTCCACAACCTAGGGATCACACCCAGTAACAGTTCCCTCTTATCTATAACTGGTTTCTAACATTTCAGTGAAGTCTGTGGCCCCCTTGTCACTTGATCAGAGATGCGTCTAATTGCATGCGAGTGATTAGATGTTAACTGGTTAGCAATCCCTATGCAGAATTTGCAGCATCTTTTCCAAGTTGCCCTCAAAATTGAAGATGCACTCCACAGCTGATGAGATATATATATATATATATGTCCAGGAAGCTGCTTCCAGGATCTCCGCCCGTAGTCCGGTGGCGCGTAGATGCCGGCTGAGCCAAAACCGGCGATTAATTTCCTACACAAGTCTAAATAATAACGCGCTCCCAGAGATATCGGAGAAAGTGTAGCGTTTAATACTCTACGCTACACTTTCTCAGATATCTCTGAGAGTGCGTTTTTATTTGCAATCGTGTAGGAGATATATATATATATATATATTTATATATATATATATATATATATATATATCTCAAACTTCATTATAGTGAAATAGATGTATAGATTTTCACTCGCCTTTAAGCAAATTAACCCAAACTAAAATACTGGCCTTCGCACTTACACTATATATAGCCCTCAACATAACCCTAACACACACCCACATCCTAAACCTTTTGGAAACCCTTTTGACTTTTTTAGACATAGGTGTGATAGAAATAATAAGAACATATTTTAAGTGCTATTTTTTATTATAATCGCAGCCTAGGATTACTCTTTATTAAGGTTTCTCCATTACCATCTAGTTATGTAGAAATTCTTTACAGAATATGCTACATTTGTGACAATGGGAGAAGATGGCCATTACAGCTACACATTTGTGGAGAGCAGGTCCTATTTTTCATCCATCATCAGACTCTGGCCCAGATTAAGAGACAAAGGCAGCAAAGTGAGAAACCAGGAGACGGAGAAAGGTAGAAAAACATGTAAGGGGAGAAAAGAAGATTAAAAAAGAACCTGCAAGAGTGAGGTAAAGAATCAAGGAGGGCAGTGTGGAGGAGGAGGAGGAAAGCGGCATGATGTCGAATCGAAGCTTCACAGCCTAGGTTTTCCACATTCCAAGAATTAGGCGGCACATGTGGCAGATCCTTTGAAAAACTTTGGCCTCTCCACTTATTTATTTTATAAATCAAGCACTACTCCCCACTGGTATGAAAGAAAGGGGCAACTAATGGGTGAGAAAACCAGGCAATAGGTGGGTCCATGCTGCATAAGTGGATGGCACTTCCTCCCACCTCTGCGGTTCTGCTTCTGGTCCTGTTGTTGGTTACACACAGTTCATACAAGTTTACAACAGACAAAGGGAAGCTGTAACAGTACTGACTGCTTCAGTTCACTGGTGCAGTCTCTTTTACTCTTCCACCGTTTGATGCTGCAGTATTTAGCAGGGGCGGCTACTCCTTGAGCAGAGGAGCGTCGCACCACAAGCCCCAGAGCTGAAAAATAAAATGGTAATAAAGCTTATTTATTACCATTTTATTTTTCAGCAACCCGTTCTGAACTAAGTGTCAGGACAAGGCGGAACCAGTGCTGCCGAGTGGCAGCAGCAGCAATCCTTTCCGAACTAAGTGTCAGGACGGGGCAGGGCCAGTGCTGCCGAGTGGCAGCAACCGTGAGCTGTGCGCTTTAAAATGAGCATGTCTCTCTGGCCGGCGCTCTTGGGATGGCCAGCCAGACATGCGCATTTTAAAGTTCTCTAACCTAGCTGGGTTAGAGAAAGCGCAGGCCTCCAGGGCTCTTAGGAGTGCTCTGAGAGCCTGCTCTATCCAATCTTAGTGCTGCTCTCATGCTGTGAGAGCAGCACCAGGATTGGCTAGTGCAGTTTCCTGCGTACAGAGTTTCCTGAAGACACTAGAGAGAGAAGGAGGTCGTGCTGTGAAGGTAAGACAATGTATTTTTTTTACCCCCCCCCCCCCAACCCCGCCTCAGCGCCCTCGGTACAAGCTGGCCGCCACTGGCATTTAATCACTTTGGGGTGGCAGCACAATTTTTTTTATGTGATGGCAGCAGGCTGCTACCTATTTTGTATCAGGACAAGATTAATAGCAATGATCAAACGTTGAACTAGAGAGATTTGTCAGGTGTGAAACTTTATAAAATAATCAGTTCGGTTAAATATTTACTGCCAGGGATCAAAATATTCTTGTTCAATTTAATGTATGCTAAAACATTTTTTTTTCTTTTCACAATTCATAATAGATTAGTTCACAAGAAATGGATTACTTGTGTGTGTAGTTTTATACAGTAAAGTTTACAGGCAACCTGCATTCTTTTTACAGTGGTAAATGTGTTGCTACAGCAAAACAGTAAGTACCATTATATAAAATGGCAGTTTCCTATCATATTTCAAGTAAGAACACTAATCAGACTAAAGTGAACTGATAAACCTCAATATCTAGTCACACTTGGGCTAGTAAAAGACTGATCGCCAAACGGAAGTTGCTCACCTGACCCCATTTCATCACTTCCGAGGTACGAGCTGTTACTGCGTACGCTTGTGTACGATAGCACGGAGTCACGGTTACTGTTGCCATCACTGCGGAAGTAAAGTATAGTATGCACATTAGAGCTCATATACCATCTGATATTTCTATATGCAAGAGTCAGCATTTAATTGTGTATTCTTGACCTTGGAAACTCTTATACTACACACATATGCACCTCCAACTGTATGGTTTCAGGATTTACATAGGAATACAGCTAGGTAAACAATATGATGAACATGCATAACACGAGTGGGGAAATAATTTAATGGATAACTAACACGTGCTCTTCTGTGACTGCACAGACAACTACTGAATTGGCCTTTTTGTTTGACACTAGAATGGACACTTTGGAGGGAGCGGCCATCTTGAATTTCAGAGACTATATTGGTAAAATGTACAGTTGCGCGTGCAATGGATGTGTGCATCAACTTTTTCATGCCTGAATCCCTTCTGTACTACACATTAGGGCATTCCCTTATTTGCCCATGGGTGCAGTCCCAAGAAAAGAAAGGAACGCCTTAGTCACAGAGCCATCACTGCAATACTTATAGGGTGCAGAGGCAACAAGCACTGGCAAAGCCAATTTGGCCTTGTCAATGTGAATGTTTTTTAGCCATGTTGTCTAGCAGCACATCTGCTGTTCAGCATAGCTAAATGTAACTGAGAGCCCAGAATCGCAGGATGTTGAGCCAAAGTAGGGGGTCTTGACCCTCCATGTTGAGTATTTTGTCCTGCCCCTCCCAACACAAAAAAAAGCTATGATGTGACCTTTCCGTTACTTTCAGGCATGCTGAACAGCATATGTGCTGCTAGACAATATCGCTAAAAGACATTCACATTGACAAGGCCAATAGTTTGGGTATTGCCAAGGTCTATTGGCTTTGCCAATGCCTATTGGCTTTGCCAATGCTTGTTCGGTCTTGACAGGGTCTTGCTGAACAAATTTGGAAGTGATAGTGAGAAACAGTTAAGGAGCTTTGAAGTGAAGCAAGGATGTGGCGTAATGGCCAGAGCTGCTGACAAGGGAACGGGGGAACCAGTTTCAAATCTCAGGGTGTCGGCTGAACAGTTTGTGATTCTGGGCAAATCACTTACACTTCCCCATGTACAACAATGAATATG
Source organism: Triturus cristatus (assembly GCF_964204655.1). NCBI lineage: Eukaryota > Metazoa > Chordata > Amphibia > Caudata > Salamandridae > Triturus > Triturus cristatus. The sequence continues at coordinate 1,580,893,133 of NC_140590.1, forward strand.
TCATTGTGTAACGTAACTGGTGAGCACTTACCATCGGCTGGTGTTTGCAGTATGAGAAGATGAAGGACGGAACATGCTTCCCTACTTAACCTGTCCTGGGGGACAGGTCAAGCAGGGAAGCATGAGAAGGATCAGAAATAAAAATAGATGTGTCATTGTGGTATGGAACTGGTGAGCAGTTAAAGAGCTCCAATACCATTGGCTCGTGCTTGTGCTATTGCAAGACGGAGGACGGAGCGAGTGCTCCAATACCATTGGATCATTAAAAAAAATAAACAAGTGCTGTTCATGTTTTAACAACTTTTAAAGAAATGCATTAGTTTATGCACATGCATTATAGTGGTATGTTTGTATGTGTAAAAGGAAGACTATGGCAAGACGGTGGGCGGAACAAGCACTCTAATCCCATCGGATCGTTAAAAAAAATAAAAAATCAACAGCGACCAGGGAGGTAGTGGAGGGACGGGTCAAGCAGGGAAGCAGGAGGGGATGGGGAGATGGGCAAGCAATAACGGAAGAGGGCGGGAGGAAGGAGTAAAACAAAATACCTTAATTAAAGCAGGATTAGCGACAAAATGAATGTGTCATTGTGGAATGTAACTGGTGAACACTTACAGTGCTCCTAAACCACTGGGTCATGTTCGCGCTATGGCAAGACGGAGCGAGCGCTCCAATACCATCGGATCATGCAACCAAAAATAAATTTAAAAAAAGAGCTGTTCATGTTTTACCAACTTTTTAAGAAATGCATTAGGTTATGTACACACGTTTTAGTGATATGTGTGTGTACATGTACAAGATGGGCCTGAAAACACAAATACTATGGAGTTCTTGAAACCAATCTGCAAACCGGGAGTAGTGTAAGGAGACATTTACTTAGTCCATGTGCTATTGGAGGGCCAAACCCAAGAAGAGGGCATGACACCCGCATGCCATGATGAATGGCATCAAAGAAAATGAGAGCGACGCTGAAGTTTACCAATGGTAGGCAATGGGCAGCCTGTAAGCCCACAAATAGAACACAACGCATCTCTTCAAGACAGCGCATGTGCAGTCTAACCGAGCAGCGCATGTGCTGTCTAGCCGAGACCTAAAAACAATAGAATTCACACAGGTGAAATCTACTGGCTTTGCCAATGCTTGTTGTGTTTAGAAAAGGGGAGATTAAGTGATTTATCCATGATCACAAAATGTAGAACTGTGGTCAAGGCTAGGGAGAGGATATGGTGTACTTTCAGGAGAGGATATGGCGTAAATGCCAGAGCTGCCAATTATGAAGCTGGGAAACCAGGTTCACGTTTCAGTGTCGGCTTAACATCCTTGATTCTGTGCAAATCACTTAATCTCCCCATGCCTACAAAAACGAATGTGTCCTTGTGTAAAGTAACTGATGCTAATGTGAAGTGCTCCAATACCTTCGGGTGGTGTTTGGCGCTATATTAAACTGTACAAAAAAATAATAATTAACTGGTGCTTATGTAAAGTGCTCCAATGCCTCCAAGTGTTGTTGGTGCTACATAAAACTGCACAAAAAAATGTGAAAAACAGTCAGTGGTGGAGGGGATCTGTGCCACAGAGTTCAATGGGGACAAGCAGCAATAGGCGGGAGGTGGACCAGCAACCAACAGCAAATGCGGGCAGCCACTAGGAGATTAAGCGATTTGTCTGTAATCACAAGATGTGGAACTGAGGCCGTGGCTAGGGAGACAATGTGGCGTTATCTTGGAAGAGGATGTGGCATAAGGGCTAGATCTGCAGACTATGGAGCTGGGACAACGGGTTTGAGTTTTAGCCTCAGCTTAACATCCTTGATTCTGGGCAAATCACTTAATCTCCCCATGCCTACAAAAATAAATGTGTCCTTGTGTAAAGTAACTGGTACTTATGTAAAGCGCTCCAATACCTTAGGGTGTTGTTGGCGCTACATAAAACTGAACAAAAAAACAGATATGAAAAGCAAAGTCGGGGGAGGAGGGGCTCTGGAGGACGAGGGGATCTGTGCAACGGAGTTCAGTGTGGGCAAGCAGCGATGGACGAGAGATGGACGGGCAACCAACAGCAAATGTGGGCTGCCCCGAGGAGATTAAGTGATTTGCCTAAGTTTACGATGTCCTGGTGAAAAGTAACTGGTGTTAATGCAAAGCGCTCCAACACCTTCGGGTGGTGTTGCCACTATACAAGACTGTACAAAAAATAAAAAGTAATGTGCTAATGTGACGCACTAGACTACCTTCGGGTGGTGTTGGCACTATATAAAACAGCACAAAAAAGTAACTGGTGCTAATGTGAAGCACTCCACTACCTTCGAGTGGTGTTGGTACTATATTAAACTGCACAAAAACCCCAGAAAGAATCAGAGTGTTAGGCTGGTTTACAGTAGTGATCATGAGGAAATACATCGCATCAGAAACCACATTAAAATGACTACTTTTGCCATGAACACTGAGGGGCAGTCAGACCTTGATGACATCAAGACTCAGCCTGGCTCCTTTGAAAAGAATTCAAGTTAGCAACAATGGCTCATGGAAACACTTCACCCCTGAATGCAGAAAAGTAAGAAAGTGTACCGACGGTAGAAATTTGAAGAGCTCGAGTGTCACCCTATGAACCGAGAAGCAACAAGGGGAGACACGAACAGTTCACTCATTTTGCACAGGAGAAACATGGCTATGCAATTGCAGCAGAAGACACAGGTAGTTTAGAAGCTCTGACATGCCCTATGACAACGCATACCTGATTCACTTGAGATCTGCGGTGTAGTCATGCTTTAATCCACCTCACTAGCTCAAATGGTGGACATTTTAAACCTAATTTCAGCAGAAGACTGGATTAGATGACTGTTTGTTTGACTGTGTTGCAAACAGAGTCTCAGTTTAGTGGTCCATGTAACCAGGAAATACAGACTTTAATGAAAACACAGGATTTAAAGCTCTTAGCTTGTAGACAAGTAATTTATTTCAGAATAAAAAAAGACACTTCTGACAACAAAAGATAAAAGCCTCCAAGATTAAACGATCTCAACAAAGTATTTAGTCTGACTGAGTCTTAGTTCATGTTTCTTAAAAACCTGCATGGCTTTTCTTTTTTCATTCGCTTTGTTTGTTTTCATTCTCTTTTTAATAATACTGAATGTAACTATGTTTATGTTCAGCTTTAAATTAGAGAAAATACTAATAACCCCAACTTAAAGAACAACTCGCAATAGGCTTTAAACATATATGAAAAACAAACATGACCCAGAGTTTAATGTCCTACCTCGGTTTTCCTTCCAGATAAGTAGTGTCTAAGAAAAGGACCTTACCCCACCTCAAGTCATCCTCTCCAAACACAAAGTTCTAGGTTTATGGTGAAAACAATCAGATTGCGTCACACAATTAACGAGTTGTAAGTAACAACTCGTTAATGAAATGCACATTGAAAAAGTGGTAGTTTGGCAAAAAACAGTCTTTTGTGACAAGCATCAGATGTTTTAAAAATGATCTGGATATTTTTTTTTTTTTAACACAATAAAACATTAGCTTCACCTGAATGTCATGAAATTTAGCTCAGAAGGTTTAGAGTCCAATGCAACGTTATCGTTGGGTACCTAACATACTTTTTATTCCGTCCTTGAGAGATGTGACTGGAACTGCTCTCAGTTATTCCCCTTTCGCCCTAGGTTACTTTACTCTCAGGCTTGTACTTTCAGCATCCAGTTTGAATCATTCACAGCCCCTGGTAATAAATTACATTAAATGTGTGCATCACCCCCACTGCAACCGCCATTCTGAAGTCTTATTAAATTACTTTCCTACTCAAGTTCAACGTTCATTTGTTTTAAAGAAAACAGACACTTGTTTGGTTGTTCCATAATTTGATTTTGACCAATGTACATAGTTATGTGGTATTTAAAGATAGTGAGGCTTTCTTAAGTTTCTATCGCGGGTTCCTCACTTCCTTTCGTCAGCTTCACGGTGAATTGGAACATATGGGAAAACCTGCGAGAGCCAGGAATAGCCATTAGGAACCTAATGGGGGCTTGACATGTAGATATGAATAATTAATACGTTGATTTATGACAATGAAACTGAAATGTGATTTCTGCTGATGGCGGCTTGTTCATGTGATCGTCTGTTGCTGCCCTGTCGAGCTTACAAATAGGTCTACTGGAAAGATGCGAATTCATGCTTTCAATGACCACTTTCTTTGGTCTGCAAACTACAATGTAAAACTGCCATGGGGATTCACTGAGTCTATGTACCAAGATAACAAGCATTAGCAAAGCCAACAGATCAGGTTTGCAAGCCAGCCTTTCGGCTGTGTCAAGGCTTGTTTTGTCATGGTTTTTGAAAAACAATATTATTCGGGGAGCTGACAGACTCATCAGTAAAAAGAAAACAACACAGTGACAAAAAGCTAAAATATTTTTGAGGTCTCTTAAAGCAAACATAACTATAGTCGTCCCTGCCCCTTAAATTTACTTTTGTATGTGTGTGGATGTGCTCCTTGTGAAAGGGGCGGTGGCGCCACTAAGAGTGACGTCAATCAATGCCTAAAGTGGGCTGGACCACTGTCCCATGCTGTACGCTGTAGTAAGTGGAAGAAAAAAAAGTGAGTGACACAATAGCAGACAATGGATGAAGAGCCCTGGCTGAAAGCTCCTACAAGTATATCATACATACAATTTTAGTAAAATAATAATGCCTTGATGTCTTGGTTAACGCCAGTCCTACAAACAATCATTGGCAAAGCCAAAAGGTTTTGCCTACACAATAGCTATTGGCTTTGCAATGTGTTTTAGCCATGTTGTACACCAGCATGGCTACCACTGTTCAGCATAGCTAAAAGTTATGGCATAAAGGAAAGTGTCATAGCATAAAGTAGAGGGTCATGGAGTAGAATGGCGCGGAGTAGAGTGGCGCGGAGTAGAGTGGCGCGGAGTAGAGTGGCGAAGTGTGGAAAAGTGATTACAGTGTTGTGGAGTGGCATGCAGTGTCAGAGTGGAGAGGCGTAAAGCAGAGTGGAATGGTGCAAAGTAATGTGGAGTAAGTAGAGTGGCATAGAGTGGCGTAGATGGGAGTGGAGTAGAGTGGAATGGCAAAGAGAGGAGTAAAGTGTCACAGAGTGGCATAGAGCAGAGTAGACTGTCTTAGAGTGGAGTGGCAGAGTGTCGTGGACAGGGGTGACTCTTTCATTAGGGCGGAGGAGCACCGCCCCACTGCTTTCTCACCGTACGAGCATCAGATAAAATTGTATTTTTAATACCATTTTATGTATCTGCTTCTCGCGCTGCGAGAAAGCAGAAGACAGGTGTATGCCTGGTTGGGGGCGGGCGGGAGGGTGGGTATGCCTGGGTGGGGGCCGGTGGGTGGGCAGGTCGGGGAGGAGTGGCTTGCACCACTCTGACTGTTTGGTAGGCCTTGGGGCTGACCAAAGCAGTCATGCACACTCTACATTTTCTCTATGTAGGCTGCATAGAGCCTACATAGAGAAAATGGCTTCCATACAGGTGCCCGGCTGGGTGCTGTCTGGGACTCTGCACCAATCACAATCCTGCCATTGCAGCGCTGTGATCGGCTTACAGGAGAGGAGGGAGCCTGCCTGTTCCAGTTTAGGAAAACACGGAACGTGTGACCCGGCCCAGGAGCAGAGGCGGCGCGGGACCCGGTCAGGTAGGATTTCTTCTTTTTAGTTTTCTTTTAACCCACGCCCCCACCCGTGAGTATTGCGAGCCGCGACTGGTTTTGGAGTGGTGTAGAGTGAAGTAGTAAAGTGGATTAGTGTGTCCTAGAATACAGTGGAGTAAAGTGGCATGGAGTGGTGTAGAGGGAGTTGCATAGAGTGTTACAGAGTGGAGTATAGTGACAGAGTGGCAGAGTGCAGTAGAGCGTAATGGAGTAGAGTGTCAGAGTGGAGTATTCTGGAGTGTATGCTGGTAGAGTAGAGTGTCGTAGAGTAGCCTTGAGTGAAGTGACGTAAAGAACAGTGGTGCAGAGTAGATTGGATTGGTTTTGAGTAACGTGGTATAGAGTGCACTGGCTTACAGTGCATTGATGTAGAGTGAAGTGTTTTAGAGTAGAGTGCAGTGGTGTAAAGTTGATTGGTGAAGAAGAGAGTGGCGCAATGTACACTGCAGTGGTGCAGAGTGCAGAGGTGCAGAGTGCAGTGGTGTAGAGTACAGTGGTAGAGGGTTGCAGTGTAGAGTTGCATAGAGCAGTTTGGAGTGGAGTGCAGTGGTGTAGAATGGAGTGGTGCAGAGTAGATTAGAGTGGCATAGAGTTCACTGGCCTAGAGTAGATTAGAGTGGCGAAGACTGTAGGGAATAAAGTGCATTGGTGTAGACTGCATAGTGGCGTAGGGTTGAGTGGTGCAGAGTAGAGTGCAGTGTTGCAAAAATGAGTGGCATAGAGTTTAGTGGCAGAGAGAGCAGCGTTGCAGAGTGCTGTACAGTGCAGTGGTGTAGAGTGGTGCAGAGTAGAATAGAGTGGCGTAGAATTCAGTGGCAGAGTGCAGTGTTGCACAGTAGAGGGTCGTAGAGTGCAGTGGCATAGAGCACAATGGTGCAGAGTAGAACAGAGTGGCAGTGTGTTGCAGAGCAGAGTATACTGGCGTAATGTGTAGTGTTGTAGAGTATAGTGGCAAAGTGTGCGAGGGGCGCAGAGTGCGAGGGGGGCAGAGTGCGAGGGGGGCAGAGTGCGAGGGGGGCAGAGTGCGAGGGGGGCAGAGTGCGAGGGGGGCAGAGTGCGAGGGGGGCAGAGTGCGAGGGGGGCAGAGTGCGAGGGGGGCAGAGTGCGAGGGGGGCAGAGTGCGAGGGGGGCAGAGTAGGGGGGCAGAGTAGGGGGGGCAGAGTAGGGGGGGCAGAGTAGGGGGGGCAGAGTAGGGGGGGCAGAGTAGGGGGGCAGAGTAGGGGGGGCAGAGTAGGGGGGGCAGAGTAGGGGGGGCAGAGTAGGGGGGGCAGAGTAGAGGGGGCAGAGTAGGGGGGGCAGAGTAGGGGGGGCAGAGTAGGGGGGGCAGAGTAGGGGGGGCAGAGTAGGGGGGGCAGAGTAGGGGGGGCAGAGTAGAGGAGTAGAGGTACAGAGTAGAGGAGCATAGAGTAGAGTGGCGTAGAGTGGCGTGGAGTGGCGCAGGACAGAATGGCGCAGCGCAGGATAGATTGGAGAGGCGTAGGGTAGATTGGAAAGGCGTAGAGAAGAGAGGAGTGGCACAGGGTAGAGTGGAGTGGTGCAGGGTAGAGGGGAGTGGCGCAGGGTAGAGGGGAGTGGTGCAGGGTAGAGGGGAGTGGCGCAGGGTAGAGGGGAGTGACAGAGGGGAGTGGCATAGAGGGGAGTGGGGCTGTGTAGAGACCAGTAATGTAGAGTTCAGTGGTGCAGAGTAGAATAGAGTGGCGCAGAGTAGATTGCATTGATTTTGAGTAAAGTGGTGTAGGGTCTTTTGGCGTAGAGTGCAGTGGCATAGTGAAGAGAGGTGAAAAGTAGAGTGGTGTGGAGTGGTGCAGCACAGACTGTAGTGGCGTACAGTACAGTGGAGAAGAGTGCAGGGCGTAGAATGTAGTGGCTTGGAGTGGATTGCTTCAGAGTAGAGTGAAATGGTGTAGAGTGAAGTGGTGCAGGGTGGTGTGCAGTGGCATTGAGTTCAGTGACAGAGTTCAGTGGTGTAGAGTGCAGTGTTACAGAGTAGATTAAAGAGGCAGAGATTCGATTAGGGTAGAGTGCACTGGTATAAAGTGGAGTGGTACAGAGTAGCGTGCAATGGTGTAGAGTGCAGTGGCATAGAGTGCAGTGGTGCAGAGTTGCATACAGTGGTGCAGAGTGGAGTATTGAAGAGTGCAGTGGTGTAGAGCGGCAGAGTGTATTGGCATACTGTAAAGTGGCATAGAGTGGAGTAGTGCATAGTGTAGTGGCGTGAAGTGGAGTATGCATGGTGTGATAGCGCACTGCCATTACAGGCAACATATCTTAAATTGGAATGGCTATTACATTTGCACAGACATACAGTTTTACCGATAAAAGTATACAGCACCCAAACGATGAGTGGAAAGGTCATCACCTAGTGTATTGATTTGTTTTGAGTATATTACACCAAACTTCAATTTGCTTCACTTGTGCTTTCCTAATTCTGATATATTCTTAAATACCTGCATAGTTCATTTACAGACATTTCAATGTTGGTGTGTGCTAGAAAACAATAACATCCTACAGCCTTCCTCCAGCACACTGCCAGTAGCCAGCACGATTGTCACATAAATCCTCTCACTTTGAAGTCAGAGAAAGAAAGGTAAACACAAAGCTCCCTTGGAAGCCAGGGCCTGACATTTTACCTTGGTCTTGGAATACACAGCAAATGTGAGAATACAAGAACAAGATTTAAAGCCCAGTTTACAGAAATCGAACACTGGTGGAACAATACAGTAAACAAGGGATGCTCTATAGAAGTGACGAGCTCAAGCTGAACAGCCTGAAATAAATAAAGCCAGGAAATAGAAACCAAGCAAATGTGAGTTACAAACCACAAAGCCAATGGTAGGCAATCAGCGGAATGCCTTCCAGGGAGGCTTTCCGAATGTCCCTAAGATGTCTTTAGCAAACCAGACAACTGCGCTGTCTGGTAGACTTAGACCTAACAAACACAGCACTTCCCATATTACTAGTCATATACAAAGCTATGCCTTCAGACAACTTGCCTACCGCAGCTATAAATCCAAGGCGCTGAACCACCAATTAAGTATATACAAAACTCTACTGATAGAAAGAGTTGCTCCTTAAACCCCCAAACATATCTACTGCCTATACCTTCATTAATGTCTTATAAATGGAGAACGATTTTGTACATTCGGGAGCAAATCGGAAAAAACACCAGATCTTACGGAACTCGGTTGACAAATGTACTAACCTACTAATTCCCTAATGAACATTAGATTGTTTATATGAGAGGCAGCAGAGGCTAGAGGGTCCAGAAAGTGACACATTTTGTATTCTTGACAGATGGCCAACTTCGTTTCTGAAAAAATGCGACCTCTGCATAGCCTTTGTCCGCCACACACTGGTTTAGACAGTAGACTGCTTACATTGGACTAGATATTTCCCACACTGAAAAAAGGCAATGTCATGCACTGCAAATGGGGTACATCTAGGCATCACTCGTCATACACACGTGAATCACCAACATCCTTTTCATCTGTAAGGTTGCTGAGCACCTAGCTCACAACTGACACTCACGTCCTTCGTCCTTCTTTATGGTTGGATTTCTTGCTCAAGAAGTCCACACAATTCTTCATGAATGACCTTCAACATGTGGTGTGCTGGACACGTATTAGAGTGAGTAGCCTGTTCATTGTCTCCCACCCTCTTGACCAGGTCTGAACTGTAGTGAGCCTTGGATCTCTGCAATTTACCACGTTGTTTTATATTGTCAGACTGACATACAATAAACAATCCTGCTTTTAGCAAAAGGCACTACGTTATTTTGAGAAATGTTTACATCCACACTATGCTGGAGTTAATGTCTCTCGATTATCAAAGCCTAGATGTAGTTGCTTGGCCTCAACTATGTAATACTGTCCTTTTTCCTCTCCTTTCCATCTGATCCTCGTCCTGTGACTACTCCAATCAGTGTCCAGTTCTGTGCTCTGTTCAGTGTCCATTTAGTGTTCAGTTTCCTCATTTATCATCTCTCTTCCCTGTAAAACATGTGCCTCCGACCTCTATAGCTCCCCAAATAGTAATACAACACCCTCAAAGCACCAAATTTACACATTCCAAATGGACTAACTGTAACTATTTTACCCACATATCCCACACTAAAGCCGACCTAAAGAGAAATGAAACCTGCATACTGCACAACTCCACATCAGCAAATGCTAACCACTCAAGCATAGACAATCTTACTGTGGCCTGCACGCTGGATCTCTTATATAGTACAGAATCTGGCCTAAGGCACACTCTCAAGCCATTATGGACACAAAGTTCTAACTTTTTCTCCCAAAAAATAAGTTTGCTATTGAGCACTCGTCCTAAAGCTGCATCGACACATTTGTTACTTCACGTATGGAGACTTTCACTCCAGTCTTGTCTGCATATTCAAACTCACTCAATCTTCTCAAAGCCATTTGAACTCCATGGCCATATTCTTGAACTAAAAAGTTCAACCATATTACCCCAATCCTTTCCAGCTTACATTGGCTACTAACTGAAGGAAGAGCCAGATTTGAAACTATTTGCCTTATCTACAAAGCCCTGCAACTAATTATGCCACTCTGCTTAACATCTTAGAGGGACGGTGCAGAAACTCCTTGTAGTTAGTACTACCTAAATTCAAAATGGCCCAAGCTGAACACCAGTCTTCATTTAGAGTGGCAACATCTGTCTGAAATGTTCCTACAGTAGACTTGGGTATCAGATCTTCTCTGATGTTATTCAATCAATGTTTAGAATATTTCTGTTTCGGCTATGAAATGCCCTTTATCATGCCTATCCTCTTACTACTCTACTGCCATAGATTTGCACCAACGCCAATTCCTAGAACTACTTGCTAACATGATGTGCCTAAATATCAACATAAAACTTGGTTTTCTAGCCTAATCCTCCACCTTCTCCTTCCATACCTATCTAAAATGTGAAATCTTGTAACTGTTGGTGAAATGTAATACACCGAATACTCCCTGTAGTGCATGAGACCTACATAAAACTGATGAAATAAATTAATAACCCTGAAAAGGGAACAGGATATTTTTATAGCATTTCCTTATGACTGCATTCTGTGGATCTTTTCCTACACGTGCAATATTCGTGTTCGGATTTCCCCCTTGACATAATGTTCTGTTAATAAACTAGTGTTGGGAAGATTAGGTCTTTCTTTCTAACACTATTATTTAATGAAACATTTCCTTCTAAAAGATTTCTACACTTGGACAGTTCTACAATGGTTACTTAGAGGGGAAATGATCTTACTGTACATTTCCACAGTCCTCTAATGTCAACTCATTATGGAAATGTAACTATTGTCTGTGAAGAATAGCTTTTGATACTTAATTTAGAAGAGAGATTTCTTCCTAGGAGGTTGTTCTGATGGAAAGTACACTCCAAGTGTATATTTCTAAAAGAAAACCTTTACTTTAACTGCAATAAATATTCTCACGTTTAGGCTAGCTTTAATATAGAGCCAAAATAGACAACTTCAAAAAGTGAAATACCAAACTTCTTATGGCAGAGTCCTGTTAATTACCAGAATTTTTTTTGTTAACACTACGATCTGGCATGTAGAGTAATAAATATTTGTAACAGAAGCTGTGCTTGCGATTTTTAGAATTTGACATGTGTTCCAAAGGGAACAGGACTGAGATTACAAACTCTTTTCGGATAGGCCGCCAATTACCAGATGACAATTACTTTTGTACATAATAAACTTGGCAAGATTACAGGTATGGACATTCAATGTGATCTGAGCCCTCAGCTAAATGCTCTCTTTCTTGCACCACAGGAGTTTCCTATTGACAAAATGCTATGTTTATATATTCAAACTTATATGAAATGTCCTTTAGGTAGGACTACTACAGCTTGTCTGGCACAAACTAAACAAAGGTATCAGTCAACAAAATGCCTATGTAAACATTGGCCACCAAAGAGATATAAGTTAGGAGAATTATGAAAAAAGAAAACAAATGAGACTTCATATTTGTTTATATGTATTTGCAACAGACAGGCACATATTTCATTTTCTGCGTACAAATTCCCATATGACAATGTTTCTGCATTACCGACACACTATGGTCTTTATGGAAGAGGTCTATGCCCAGACTTTAACATAGAATATACTGCTGATTGAATCTGCCAGAGAAGTAACAAGCTCACACACTTTTGGATATTCTCCATAGAAATAAGGGACATTCTGCTGCTGCCTCGTCATTTGCCAATACAGATGATGAAATGGGGCATCTGTATGAGTATATCTACTAAGTTTGATATTCATGTGGAGGCCACATACACTTGCGGTAAGATTCCTTCATGCCAGGGCTGCAGGGAAGCCATGGGTGCCCCGGCACACAGGCAGAGCAGTGGCCAGGGCCACCTTGTAACAGACGCTGTCAAAAGTGTTTTGTGGTTGGGGCTGAGAGTCCTAGTGTAAAGGAGGTGTTGCGCTTGACTGTATCACTCCTCCAACTGAAGGGAGACCCCCTAAATGCCAGATAAGCCTCCTGCCAAATATTCTAAAGTGTAAAGGAAGCTAAATATGGGAGCACAGTCAATCGTAAGCTACTCCGTACACAATAGGACTCAATGCACCCTACTCCAACAAGTTTTTAATATAAACAATGAGTTGGTTGAATCAAGAACTATCTCACCAGCTCTCTGCTGCCCTTTCCTGCCAAAGTCCTCGAAAAGGCCATCAACCGCTAACTCACAGAACACTAGGAGAGCTACAAACTTCTGGACACTTCCCAATCTGGATATCGCACCAACCACAGCACAGAAAATGACCTGAGGCTGAGAGAAACAGCAGGGTCCAATCCAGGTCCAGTTGCAACTGGTCAGGATGGTACCTACAGGAAAAGGCCTCTCGTAGCCTAGTGTATCCCTGTAGCTTGAACAGGTGGTCACCCTTATGATCCTTTGAGTCGACGTTATTGTCCTGGGTACAAAAGCAAATAGGTCCAGTCCTTCAGGGCTTTTCTAAGGTCACAGACATCAGGCCTGGTTGTCTGAGTAATCTTCCACATGTCCAAGAAGCCTTCTGAAGTGTGTGCCTGGAGGTGCCAGTTATGCCTGGCACTAGCTAGTTGGTGGGAATAACCTTTGGCCATGTATAAACCAATGGGGTGAAAGTTTTCAGGGCCAACCTTACACAATCTGGGAATTTTCAAGAAGGTGTATGTCTTTAGCCACACTAAACTTGGGTGGTGGGGAGGGGGTGATTGTATAATGGTGTCTTACCACATCTAACACTAAAGTTCAGTAATCTTTGAGCCAAACCATATTTGATCATGGAACCAGATCTCAGTAAACTGAGATTGGGTGCCCTGTGAACAAGGATGCAGGAGTGGCGTGTGGTCCCAAAAGATGATAAACTGTATATAAATGCTCTGGAAATCTTAGTGAGCCACGTCTCCATCTGCAAATCAAGGAACGGCGGAGTGAGCTTCTAGAGATCATGATAAATAATATCTCCACACTCAGGTATAGAACAGACTGGGAGGCTCAAAATCAATGTAAGTTTCTCAGCTGGTTTGTCACTTTGGAAGTTTTAGTAAGATTGATAGATCATGACTCAAGTGATTTATATTCCTGGCAGGTACAATTGAAAGGTAGGCAGGTGTTCTCTTAATTTAAGTGATAAAAAAAGACGGCGACTCCAATCCTTGATTTTATTTCTCCAGAATAAGAGTTGTTGAATTGAGTTCAATTGACTTTTGTGTATTTTTGCAGCTGCATGGGAAACTAAGCTTACAATATTTAGCAGCAAGAGTCTGGATCTAGAAATGAAACAGACAGGTGACTTGCTTCAGCACTGAACTCAAGATCTGCTGAATACCTTTCTGTCATTCGCATAGATTTTGAGAACGTTCAGCAGCGGTATGCCAAAGAACACCAGTAATGCTTCTAGCACAGGTTTGAACCAATCAGTTGTAGTTTCACGTGTTACTATTTTTCCTGGATGATGTCCATCATCCTAATTCCAGAAACAATTAACCGAATAAGAGAAGAGATGCACACACTGCAGATGCAGAGTTGCTACCAATGGCAGCATATTTGATATGAGGTTGCAGTCTTCATCCAAAAGCTATTGACTCTTAGAAACAGGAATGCCTTTACTTCAGAATGATCCAGCTATTCTGAATGGCACAACAGAAAAACTTATTTAGATGCCTTACAAGTAAACGTGAGACACATTAAAGTTTTGTTCTGTTTTGACTACACATAGCAGGTTCTTTAGTGTTTGAGCTGCACTATTAGTTTCACCCAACTACATTTGGCTGATGTTAACCCACTGAAAGGACTTCATTGAGCTCAGCCCCAAGCACCCGACTTTTACTAACTTGTGGAATGGTGAGGAGTTTCTTTCATGAAAGAAATACATTTTGATATGTCCATTAAATTTGTGTAATAGGGATTGGCCTTCTTGATGTCTGTGTGGGCATTCAGGAAGCTCTACTCTCCGACAGGTCAGGAAATGTCTTGAATGTGTCCTTCAGGTGAAGGTGCATATTTTGTTCATGTGGTAAAGCACTAAAACTTCTCTTTAAGCCACACGGCCTGTTATGCGTGACAGACACTTTGATGACTTATCTGGGCAGCAGAGTGGCCATTACATCTCATGAGTCAGATGCCTTTTAGGTAAGTTCCATTGATTGGTCTCTCCTGCTTCATTAAATCAATGGCTCCAGCTCATACCTCCAGACATGGAGTCGTTTCACAAAAAAGATTATGAGGAGGGTCCCAGGGAAATTTTTATAGACCTGCAATGGATTTCATCCCCAATTCTATACTTTAATATAACATACAAAATACTTGGGTCTGACGTGGAAAAGTGAATGGACAGAGACACTGACAAAATCACACAGAAATATCTATGGGATAATCCCTTTCAGGACGTAATCCCTCGCCCACCAAAGGTGGCATGCTTCATCATCTGGGATTCTCCTCTTGGTGGAAAGACCTAGTCCCACCATCAGCTACGACCCCCTCTCACTGAGAGGGAGGAGCTCAGGGATGTTTTAGTATCTACTCTACAAAGGATATTCTAAATCCACCAGTTGAGAGAAAGTAACTTTGGTGAGGGGCGCAGCGCAACGCAACAAAAAAGTAACATGTAGGAAGTGATGGTAAAACTAACTAGTGAGAACAAATGAGTGCTTTGTGTGTTCTCACTGTCAGGATTAAAAACAGTGCACCTACGGTATGGATTTAAACCGCACGTGTCAGACGAAATACAAGGTCAACATGTTTCAGCCATGATGACCCGCAAGGCGTCAAGGCTTTCGTCAGGACCTAAGGAGATGCTGCTGCACATGAACACGTGAATAATGAACAAAAAGTAAACATAAGTGATACTGAAATACGGAACGACTTGTGCATCCTGTTTCAGTTCAAAGAGTATTGAGCGTACCCGTCATGTATGGGTAGGATACCTCACCTCTACCTGGTGCAGCTCAGGGAAGGGGGGGCCCCCACCCTCTCCGTGAAGACATGGATTTGCCAGTTTCTGGAGCTCAATTCTTGGGTGACGTCCTCAGCAGCTTGGCTGCTGGTTGAAAGAGCACAGGATGGCATTTAAAAGACTGATTAGGTCTTAAAAATGCACATCATTTAAGTTTCTGTTGAGTGCCTTGAAATAGGGCAGGAGATTCACATGCCTTCCTGATTTAGGTTCTCCTCTAATGCACCCACATTGTTTTTTTTTTCTTTGTTTTCTCTAGAGTGATGCTGAAGGGAAGAGAATCAACAACGGCGATGAAGATATTGAAGAAAAAGAAGCTTCAGATTGACAGAGTACAGAAATGGATACTGTCAGATGGTGTTAGTCCAAAATTATCACGTTCAGTAAATCCCTGGAGCAAAAACGAAGATGCCGCTTGTAAAGGAAGTTGGTTGTGGGCTCTATGGATTGCGTTTTCCTGGAGGTTAATGGGAGGAGTTGTTCAATAATGAACACTTATTTTTCCAGGTTTTGCTGAGGTTGGATTACTGGCTGCATTTAAAGGGCACTTAATATTATGCTGGGTGTCAGCGTCATCATTTTTACAAATTTGCTTTAAGATTTATATATTTTGCCACATACGTTCTGCTTGAAGACGTGCATTTGGTGTAAATTTGCTAAAATAGTCTAGTTTGCTAATCTGCTCCAGTCTGTTTAAGCATAGAAAAAAGAACCTACCTGCCCTTACGTCCCGCTGGTTATGTGCACTATGTCAGCTCCACCAGGCATAACATTATGCAGTGTGATTCGACTTGAGAGAATTTCTGCTCTTTCAAAGAAACATTCTCTGCCAAAGACTTGCTAATGAAGCCCTGAATTATATTTTTCACTGATGTGCATGTAGATATCATGGAACAGGAAAACACTACTTCAGGGCAAAGTCCTGAGTGGATAGTATTGGGTATTAGTTATTGCAGCTTTTCCGAAAAAAATATGTTCCTTTTTTTTGGAAGAAATACACGTTTAGTATTTTTCTCTCTGCAAGCACTACTGTTGCAAGGGAATAAAGTAAAAGTAAATGAATTGCGCCTAATAAAACTAACCTTTCTTGATAAAGCTTTCCTTCTCCCATAATTTGGCCACTTTAAAGCGCCCATCGAATGTTTGTCAGTAAAGGTCACTGAAGCCAGGGGAAATTACTTAATGTGTCCATCAGCATCCAAAATGGCCGTCATTTAAAGGTCAGTAGGGCAACAAAGGTGTTAAATGTGCAGTACACGAATTACTGCATCATTAACACACACTTGCTTTTTAAAGAAATCTGGTAATTAGGAACTGTAAAAATAGGGCACAAGAAACCGAGTGTAATCAGCACCAATAAAAAGGGGATTTTAACGTTGCACTTTTAGGTTTAGAAAAAAAGGTTAAGCAACATCTTTATTGCATTTTTACATTAAATTAATGTCAGGGTGCAATAATGTAATTTTTGCAGATCTGTGATATTAGCAGAACATTCCTGATTTTCTTTAATAGAGGGCCTACGTGGTAAGTTGTTTGTCTTTTCTTCAAATTTCTGGTTTAATAGAAAAAATGTCTGTTTTTTTAGTTGAGCATTTTTATAGTTTTGACACAGCCTACACAGCCATCCAGCAGACCCAGTGGATAACGTAAAACCTAGGATATTGCCCTGCAGGGGATACAAGCTGGCCCTTCAGCAAGGAACAGATGCGCGTGTAACTGGAACCATCCCAAAGGGCAGAAGGCAATCACAGGCGCCCGAAAGCTGGTTGTTCGACCTGAGGAACAAATCGAGCATTGGCTCAGAGCCAGGCTTCAATTACACTCGCCAGCATTTCAGCACGAGCAATTACATAATCTCATTGGACATTAAGTGCTCTTGAAAGGTGCCAGACTGACAGCTCTGAAATCGTTAGTAATGCATTGGTGCAATGAAAGCAGGCTGCCCTAGTGCAAGCAATGTGGTGCACACATCCTCTATTCTCAATCTAGTTCTAAGAAGGAATATATGCTGTACACTTTTTGCTGGAGTACTCCAAAAAGTCATATTGTGGGGCTCAGTCACTATGGTAGTGAGACAATCATGTGAGGGTCCAAGCCAGATGAATGACCTGTCACAGCTTCAAACCTCTCTCCATCACGTAAGTGAACCCACACGTTTGAACCTATTTGCCTCGCCCGTCATTTATCTTAATTACACTCTAAACCACACACCCTACCTCACCTTCCAACAACCAATCCGACCACAGAAACACACTGCATTTATTGAAGCTTGTAACAGCGTAGATATTGATTATTCTGTACACGACATATACACTAGGTTTGACACTGAAATAATATCATACCTTACAAACGTTAACGAAAAACATCACAGAAACAGAGAAAATGTTGAATTATCAGCACCTCAAAAGCATGGTGAACTTGATTAGCCAGAAACAGTCGGAGTAATCAAATAATATTAATAATAAGCTGTTATGAAGACTAATGAGATGTTTAGCATTTCTATTGACTTCAAGTGCAGAGTGTTTTCACAAACTCGACAGGGGGAGAGGATGTAGCCTTACGGCTAGAGCGGTCGACATTGAAGCTGGGGAACCGGGTTCGAGTCTCGGCAACGACGTTCAACATTCTGCGATTCTGGGCAAATCACTTAATCTCCCTGTGCCTAACAAAAATGAATGTGTCCTCATGTAACGAAACTGGTGCTATGGGAAGTGCTCTGATACCTGGTATCTTCCGGTCTAGTTTGTGCTATATAACTCTTTAAAAAAAAAAAAAAAAATAGGTGCAAATCAATGTTGATAAGGGTTGCATTCATAAATATTTCACTATAAGTACCTAACCTCCCTAAGAACATATATTCATGAAAACTATTTTGTTTTAATGACTTTTAGAATTAGTGTACATATTGCTACTTTTAAAATTCATATGAGTAGGCTATATTAAGGATTGCTCATTTGTTTATATAATAATTACTGACAAAACTATTATTTCTTAATTTGAAATGTTCGATTTACTTTCTTATGGTTTGAATAGTTATTAACGAGTTGATTCACTAAAAGATGATTTCAGTGCATTGAAATTTTCTTGCCACAGCTGCATTATTTCATGGCCTAGCGAAATTAACTTTGGCAAATTTCTTTCAAATGTTGATTTAACTGTGAACTGATCCTCGGATTGTACCCATGAAGGGGCTACGAATACATTTTTATTTTAGTAACTAACCTGTGAGGATGGCAAAGACTGGTTTTCATGACTAGCTCGGGAAACAATGCTGGAGTAGCAAATGGTACCTGGGAAACGGAAGATGATCGCACAACAAACAGACCACTGTGATCCGATCGCTCATGTCACAACTGCATTATCTATACAATAAAGATGATCTGTGTTCAGAAGAAATTCACAAAAAGATATTTTGATGGGCCCAGTGCAAAAGGTGAAGTAGAGTAAAAGTTTACACTGCATCAAATCTTTGATAGCAGTGCTATGGTTTGGTCTAGTGAAGTGAGGGTTTTGGTTGCCAAAATAGATATCCCTGTCCAAGGCCAAAACAGTTCAAGAGTTCATTGTTCAGCAAACAAACTGACGGAATCTCGACGACTAATAGCAGCAAAGGAGTGTTAGTATTAATAGGGATGCGAGTTAACATTTGCTTTGGCTTAAAGATTGTGTATTTTTTTTTCAAAGAGCTGTGTGTTATTAAACTAAGTGAGAAATGGTTAAAGTCCATATGGTTAAAGTCCATGTATGACTGTGGTGCTTGATGCATAACCGTTGAAGTTGTAAACAGGTCTGCTGTGGCCTAATATCTCAAAGATATTACCTACATGGTATTCTCAGTGTGGAAGACACTGAGTAAGTTGTCTGCTGTTTGTGGTGTTTGTCATGCGACATCGTTTGCAACATCTTATTGTAAAGGGTTCTCTAATGTGTGTTAGTGGTAAATGGTTGGATTAGTTGATCTCAGGTGCGCAGGGATTAACTATCAATCAGGGTGAAATCCCGCTGGTCGAGATTTATTTTGAAGTGAATGATTATAGAAATTTTAGTTACCTGGTGAGAGTGAATTTCCTTTAGTGGAGCAAACAGGTTTAATTGTAGCTTGCATTGTATTCTTTATTTGCTTAGAAAAAATGCGGCGAAGAAAATTGTAAATAAGGGTGAGCTGCTGTGAGGAGTGAGATTGACGTCACAGTGTTTCGCTCTGTGATTGGTCGGTTGGTGTAAAGCTGTGCTGATATGGGTTGATACCGTCATAGAAGGTCGCACTAACATTGTTTGAGATTATCGAACTAGAGGATTGTGGGAAAATTTTGTTTCCTGGACTGTACAGAAGTTAATTTGTGAAATACAAAATTGAATTAAATATATTTTTTTCAAAGCCTTACAAACATGAATCATGGAAGATGAGACAATACCTGCCAAAATAGGAGTAGAGGCATCACCTGATGGTACGCCAGGATACATTGTATCCATGTCTTTGTCTTGAATATGTGCACAAACTAACAGGAAAAGATAAGGCACTACATTTTCCTCATTTTGGGACATTTAATTTGGGAACCACTTAGAACTTAAGGAGGAATTATATAAATTGAGACTACCTCCTAGAGCTACCCAATTTGAGTCATTGAATACTTGGGAACACATAGCAGATCAGAAAGATACATTAAAATACCAAGGGAGATACAGAAGAACACCAGATCAATATGCAGAAGTTAGATGGGATGCACAACAGAAAGCATGAAGAGCAGATGTTATACAGGGAACTAGAATGTATCCAATGTTATCCGTTGAAGGGGATGTTAAGGGAGATAGAAAAGAAAAGAGGAAACACAGAGACAGAAAAGAGTGATCCTGGAAAGGAAGGAGAAGAGAGTGACATAGATGACAAACTTTTGAATGATTTGTTAATGAATCGTCTGTCAACATATAATGAATCCCAGAATGGGGATGTGTCAAGTAGTACTACAGTTGAAATTCCAAATGCCCCGGTAATAGCTGAAATACCAACAGAGCCAGAACTTGTTACTCCTGCAAAAGGGAAAACAGAAATAACAGCTCCAGTGAATCTGATTGAATCGAATACTGCACATGCATTGACAGTTCCTGTCACTACTGGATCTGTTGTACCACTTTATTAATCTGGATTACAGGTAAATACTGTACATAATTTGACTGTGCCTGCTGGAATAAATATTGTATAAAGCAATCAGTTAGAAATGACAAGATCTGTGCTTCAGACACCTGTGGTCCTGGCTCGAAGTACTACTACATGTACAAAGAGTACAGGTTCTATCACAAATCAGACACAATCTGACCCGACAAATGGAATGATGCAGAGGTTTATACCTTTCTATGCCCATCCAATGAGTGGACCTCCTGAGATGAGTTACCATCTTCCTGAAATGATTGTATCAAGGTGAAGTACAGTTCCTGATACGTGTGCATTAAATGTGCAACCTGGAACTATTGGAAATGTGACCAATGGAGATATGATTTTAAATACTATAAGAGAACAATCAGGATTTACTCCTGAGGAATTTGATGTGTGGCTTAAAGGATATAGTACCACCTAAAGAATAATCGGAGTGCAGAGACGGTTTCAGTTTCAGCTCTAGTTTAAAATACGAATCCAGTTCCTGCTTTAATTTCAGTGCCAGGTTCAGCTCCAGTTACAATTCCAAGAGGGGAAAATGTATTACATGTAAGTAGGCTAAAGATAGAATTGGATGAAATGATTCAGGGAAATCTTAGTCCATCATGATTAGACACCTACTAGGAAGAGGAACTATTGTTTTGCTGCAAAGATATTATCCGACTAGCTATATTGGCATGAGAGATGTTTTGAATTGGCTCAGCAACACAAAATTGACATTCAGAAATCCAAGGTTTTACAAAGAAATTACAGATTAGATTTTAAGGACCAAGATTTTGCAAATATGAGGCCGGCTGGAAAGAAATTGCAGATTAAGGAATTAATGGCACGGATTAAGAAATGGAATGAGACAGAGAAATGGGAAGGAAGATGGTTGAAAAAGAAAGTAGTAAAGAAAGTCAGGGTGCAGACACCTCCAATGGTGATTGATGGAGTGAGTGAAGAAATACAGATGCTTCTTATAAGAGAACTACCAGGTGGAGATTATGTACATGCCCCTTGATCGAGACCTAATATTTTGTCATTTACAAACTAATTTCCGAAACGGAGAGAGATTCCAGTGGAATGGTATAGACAGATGGAAAGATTTGTGAAAATTTCAAATGTTTTGTGGATTGACTTGAATACCCTGTTTGACATTGTGGTTCCTGGAGATGTATGGGCCAAATGTAAAGTTTCTGCGGAGTGGACCAAAGCTGAATCAGAAGGAGATCCTAGAACAGGCGCACCATCTCCAGTTGGTATTTTAGAAATACCAACAGGTGATAAATCACTGGAAAACTTACTCCTAAATAGATGGACTGGCAGCACATAGACAGAACAACGCAAGAGCTTAAGGAATCAGTTCATGCCTATTGTGAAAGATTAGTGCAGGCTTTCAAACAATACAGTGGAATGGGAAACGTTTAAGGTCAAGATATGGGACATTTCGTATTAAGGTTTGTGAATGGTTTGAGACCTGAGATTGCATCTATGATTTGCCAGCAACTAATATTTTGTCAGAAGAAGCCGCTCAATGAGATCTTATGATATGCCAAATACTGCTTAAATGAGATTAACATGAAACATAAAAAGTTGAAGGAAAAGTTAATGGTTGCTCAAATGAAAGCGATGCAGAAAGGCCACAATTTGAAAATGCAGTTCCAGTACAGGGAGGACATATTCAAGCTGC
The DNA here is from genome assembly GCF_964204655.1 of Triturus cristatus. Classification (NCBI taxonomy): domain Eukaryota; kingdom Metazoa; phylum Chordata; class Amphibia; order Caudata; family Salamandridae; genus Triturus; species Triturus cristatus. Next base: position 1,580,915,086 of record NC_140590.1, read on the forward strand.
GATGATGCAGGGTGTTAATGGTATACAGCAGCAGAATTTCCAGTCTCAAAGTAAAGGTCGTGGTGTTCTAGTAGATCTTAGAACAGGTGTTGATGTGTCAGTTTGGAAGAAAACAAATCCATCTCATGTGTGCGGAACATTAGGGCATTGGAAACGCGAATGTAGATTTAATCCTGTAAATCAGATTCTGAATGGAGGAAATGCAGTTTCAGGGCGATTACATGGCTCAGACACAACAGACACAAAGACAGACACTCAAAATCCTAATGCTTCCCAATCAATGCAGATACCGCAAAACTCTGATGCCTCAGCAGAATGTTCAGGTACAAAGATGCAATACAAATCAAATCAGCAAATTAATAGAAATTCTTTCAAAAATCAGAATGCATCATGGCAGTACTAAATTTAGACACATGATTTTGATCCAGACACATTAGCATGATGGTGCCTAAGGGAGAAGGAGGACTGCATGCTTGGCGCAGCTTTAGAGGTAGACCAGAGTAGTCCCTATGTGGATGGAGAAATGAATGGGAATCAGGTCTCCTTTGTTGACACTGGTGCTACCCGCTCTACTGTGAGAACAACAGAGCATCCCAATCTACCCCCTGGGAATAAAGTACCAAAGTTAAAGGAGTTGCCAACAAAACATTGTCCACCCCAATTTCTGAAGCAGGTCCTGTCATAATAGGGTCCTTTGAGGATCAACATTGATTTGTGGTGTGTGATACAAGTCCAGTGAATCTTCTTGGACGTGATCTGCCATGTAAACTAAATTGTTCTATCTATTGTACACCAAGAGGAATTGAATTTCTTACAAATGATGAAGAATTTGTTTTCAAATTGGCATGACAAAAATCTGAAATGGGAATGTTCCCCTTGACAAAAGAAGATCGACCCATTGAACGGAGAGACACTGAGTTATCTAAAGTCAGGGACTTTATAGGTAAAGATATCAGACTAGTCAAATGTGTTGAATCAGTCCGAATCATCCTAAAGCAAAAAGCGGAATATCCGAGAATCCCACAATATAATTTGACTCCAGATACTGCCGGAATTACCCCTGTGATTGACTCAATGATTGAGCAAGGGATCTTGACAGATATTGGGAATCCATGTAACTCTCACATTATCGGCATGCAGAAGTCTAACGCAAAGTATCGTATTTTGTAGGATTTGAGGAAAATAAACACCATTGTAGACCCTCACTGTCCTGTGATACTGACTCTAGCTGTGATACTATGTCAAATTCCATGTGAAGCCAAATGGTTTTCAGTCATCGATCTGTGTCAAGCCTTCTTTTCTATTCCTCTTCATGAGGATAGTCAGTTTTTATTTTTTCCTTTCCGCATTGGCAATCGAGTCCCACAAGGGTATACGAAACCCCCTAGATTTTTAAAAAGGATCTTGAGTATTTGGTAATGCCATATCATTCAGTGCAGTATATTGACGACCTATTGGTGGTGTCAAATACTTAGGAGGCTTGTAAAATTTACACTATTGCTCTTTTAAACCATCTTGTAGAAAACAGACCAAGTATCCCCGACTACAATAAGGTTTTGCCAAACTAAAGTCATGTACTGAAGATAGCACATTGAGAAAGGAGCAAGGAAAGTGTCACAACAAAGAATTGCAGCAATTCTTAACATGAGTCTACCAACTACCCAAAAGGAAGTCAGCATGTTCTTAGGAATGGTGAGCTATTGTCGCCAGAGGATTCTGAATTTCTCACTTACAGTAAAACTTCTTCAGAGGTTGACACACAAAGAAGTGTCTGATCCGGTACCCTGGGAATGGCTGATTACATGGGCTTTGGGTCATTTTGCAGTGAGAGAGAAGGGTGTGCTCTTTCAGTGTTGACACAAAGGCATGGAAGTAGTCCATGGCCATGTCCTATTTTTTCAGTGAGCCTTAATCCTGTTGCCGCAGCATTAAAAGGATGTTTGAAATCGGTTACATCTGCATGTGTGAGTTGTTGTCAGTGTGAAAGTACAGTAATGGGACATCCATTAACTGAATTTGTACCCCATTCAGTGGAGATACGGTTAACTCGTACTCAAACACAGTATCTGACAAATAGTCGTCTTACAAAATATGAGCAAATTCTTTTGGGTGTAGAGAACGTGACTCTTAAAAGATGCACGGTTTTGAATTCATCCACTGTGATTGCTGAAGCTTAACATGATTATTTGGATGTGACTGAATTACATACCAAGCTCTGTTCCAATATCCAGGATGAACCATTGATGGAATCTGATTGTGTGTTTGTTGACAGTTCTTCTTTGAGAGACAATGAAGGAAATTTGATAGCTGCTTATGCTGTTCATACAGTTGCTGGTGTTGTTGAAGCAACATGGTTGCAAGGAGTGTATTCCGCTCAGGTTGCTGAGCTGATCGCGCCAACGCGAGCTTGCAGGGTTTCTGAACAGCTTAGAGTTACAATTTTCACAGATAGTCAGTACAGCTTTGGAGTCATGCATGGTTTGGGAAATTGTGGTCACAACTTTGATTCATGACTTCCTCTGGATCACCGATACGAAACATGGAAATTGTAAGGAACCTATTGAGGTCCATACAATTGCCTACCTGAATTGCAGTAGTCAAGTGCGTAGCGCACTGACTATGTGACTGTTGAAAATAAATATGCGGATGAGACTGCAAAGTATTGAGCATTCAATGCGCATACTTTCAATGAGGATCTACTGAGTGAAACAGACATCACAAATCATAATATGTTGTTAATAGCATTAGACACTTGGTATGAGGTCAAGAAGTTACAAGAGGAAGTCACAGAAGCAGAACAACAAAGTTGGGTGCGAGCAGGATGTACAAAAATGGAAGACAAATTTTTGTTTTTCACTGATGGCAGGCCTGTATTACCTGATAGTTTGTGGTTACCTACGGCTAGACATTATCATGGTCCTGCACAGGTAGGAAGAGATGCAATGATGTGCCTCGTTCAACAAGTGTGGTTTAATCCCAGATTCAGAGTGACTGCTGAAACCTTGTGCCACCGTTGCGTGGTATGCCAACAACAGAACGCAGGAAAAAAACACACGTTGTTATGAGCCATATAGGAAAATCTGCAGATCCTTTCCACTGGATGTAAATGAATTTCATTGAAATGCTTCATTGCAACGGTCTGAGATACGTACTGGTCATTGCATGCAGTCTTTTTTGAGGCATCCACACAACTGATCTGGAGGAGTGCTCTGAAGACCCAGAGTCCATGTAGTTAACGTCTTCTTCCAGCCTTTCCAGCACTATTATCTCAAGTGCTGGAAGGATAGCAGGCCTCCTCTTCTTCCTTTCACCAGCAGGGAAAATCTGCACAGCCTGATCTTGTGCACAAGAGTGAGGCTGGGAAGGAGTGCATCAGTGCGCTACTGACTAGGGGAGATCACCACTTTAGGGGTCTCTCAGGAAGGCCGACAGGTTACTTGGATATGGTGATGTGTGGCCTCTTAGATCACCTCTAAGGGGACAAACCTTTATAGGAGATGCACGATGACGCCAAATATTGTGTAGGTCCCCGAGGTGACCCACAGCCATTCAGCCCCCAAAGGGATATACAATAAATTCTCCCTTGGATTAACTTGCTGCTATGGGCTCTCCAGGTCATTTAGCTTTTAAAAGCAGTGCAACCCAGTGGCCAAGTAAAATTCAGATACCTCAAACCCTATGGGCCATTTTTGAGGCGGTTTGATTTTTCTTGCAACTGGTGAGGAGCTCCAGTCACCAAGAGGACTACTTTTAGTACCTCCTGATCTCTAAACTTTAGGAATGCTTTTCTGATGCTCTGTAGAATGATTGCAAGAGCACGTGGGTACTGCTACTTCCTTCTTCTTTCCATAAGTGGGCTTTAAGGCTCACTCCATGCCTTTAGTGGATTCCTGACCTGGGGTCATCTGCAGCAGCACCAAAGGTCCATCAGGCAGACACTCTCACTGGTTGCACTCCCCTCAAGCACCTAAGGACTTCAACTACTTGCAGGGCACCTGTGAGTACATCAGGAGTCTGGGGTACCCCAGGGCACTTACAGCCAAGACCAGTGCACCCAAGTCCAAGGGCTTCAGGGTTCCCTACAATTTTACCCTCTACTGTCCCCAAGAGGGCCATTTGCACTGGAACTGGATTACGACAATGGTGCTGAAATAACAAGCCCAGAGTTCCACTCCAGACAGAAGCCCATCTATGCTGTGGGTTGTCTTTCATGTGCTTTTTGCCTCTTCCACAAAGGTATTTTCTTGTGCAGGAGGGTTAAAAATGGAGGTGGAGAGTTACAGTAGGTGACAGTCCCTACCCAGTCCAGGGTTGCTACATCACCCCTCCAGTAGTAGTTGCACTATGAGGATTTTCAAATGTCAATTTGAAGCACAGTTAAGAAAGACCTCCACTCTGAGCCAGACTTTACCCAGCTAGAACTTGTTTCTTTCCCCCATAAGACGTTGTCTACCATTTGAGCATTCTGCCAGACTGGTCAGAGAAAGGCCCATCATCACATTATGAAGATTCCTTCCACATTCCTTTCCTCCCCCAGGAGAAGGATAATAATCCAAATTAGCCTATTGGTCAAGATGAAGTTTGGAACTGCCATTTGGCCAACAGAGTAATTAACTTGAAGGGTAACGAAAAACGTGAATCCCATTATGGGTGATAGACCAAAATAAACCCAATTGAAAAATACAAAAATGGATGCATGTAAGACAAAACCAACACTCAATGTGCACTGCAAATCAAAAGTAGCATTGTAGACACATTACACACAAAGTGTAAAAGCAAATAAACTACAGATTCTACACTTCAGGCAAGAAAAAAAGACCTTTATTATTGAATGGAAATGAAAATGTATCTGGTGTAAATTCAAAGGTTTTAAAGGTCAATAAATTAACCTTTGTTGGACAATGTCCCTTTATTATATAATAGTGTCCTTATGTTTGCATAGTGTGTTTAGAAATTATTTACTATGATAATGGACAGGACATAATTTTGAATGCAAATTGGAAAGGAATTGTGATACTGAAAAAGAAAACATTTCAGTGAGTGATATGAATTTTCAGGTGTCAAGCTTACGAAATTCTATCATCAGTATAAAAGGTAAGCCTGGGCAAAGCACTACGCTACGCTCGCGTAGTTTGCGAAGTTCGCGCTACTTCGCACCACGCGAATTGCACGTAGCACAGTGCGAACACGCGTAGCGTAGTGTTGCGCAGTGCTGCGGTCATTTTTTGCTTGCTCGCGGTCCTCAACGTCAAGTTGGCGACCGCGAGCAAGCAAAATGACATCCCGGCGAGACTTTTTCCTTGTTCGCGATCAGCAACATCAAGTTGGCGAGATTCCCAACGCGAGGAGGTCAGGTTTCTCATTGCGAGTGGTCGCGTATGCTCGCGACTGCTCGCGATGAGAAACTACCAGTTCGCGTTGAGAAAGCTTCCGCTCGAGTAAAAATCTACTCGAGCAGCAGAAAACTACAGCTCGCACTGTGCAAGATGCCATTTTCAATGATTGCACAGTGCCGGTTGCTTGTCCGCACTGTGCAATCATTGAAAACGACATCTGGCACAGTGCGAACAAGGTACTACGCAGTTTGCGAACTGCTACGCGTAGCTCGCGTAGTGCGAACTGCACTTTGCGTAGCTTCGCGAAGTGCTACTTTGCGAACTACGCCCAGGGTTAAAAAAGGTTAACAAATCTATACTTGAGTTCAGAAAATATTGTTGCATGAAAGTTGATGTTTAATGCTACAAATGAAGCCTCGATTACATTATTATTGTTTGAGATGCGCCAAAGAAGATGGATGTGAGAAGGCATAAGAGAAAATACTGTAAAATGCTCTCGAAGCAGCTGTTGAGCGTATTGATGAAGAACAGCCACGCCTGCAAGTTGGCAATCTTTTAAAGGTGATGCACGAAGGTGCCAAAGATTGTGCTGGTCCTGCAGTAGACCCACAGCCATATATACAACCCATCAGCATATAGTAAATACACACATAGAAAATGGCCTTGCATTATTTCCTTAAAAAGGGAATGGCATCACTCAAATAGTTTAAAGATACCTGAAAAAATATTTTATATACTCAAAAAGTAAAGTTTTGGCACCTATTTCTACTTATAAAAGCTCAAGCTTCTAGGAAAGTTTTCCCTGAAAAAAATTAAAGCAAATCCCCAGCAATAACTGCCTTTACTCTAAAGAACCACACTGAGAAATTTAGGAAGCCCTCTGCAGATCCACAGGAAGAGACACAGTTATATACAACTTAAGGCATGTTCTTGCAATACAAGCTTAGCTGATGGTGCTCAGTATTAAAAGACTTAACAGGGCAACTGTTAAGCTGTAAAATCTCCCCTTTATGACCACCATAGGGCCATGAATAGCGGCTTATTAGTATGTATATATGACAAGCATACAGAGTAAAGAATCAAGGAACTTTAACATAGAGAAAAGAACCTCTTTGTCATGTTATATTGACAAAAGTCAGTAAGTATTAAGAAAGACACTCAATGCAATCTGTGTACATAACCCAATCATGTGTGGTTTAGGAAAATGTAAATGACTTATTAAAATAAAAGGATTAAAAACGTGTCAGCAATTATACACTCTGCCTGTAACCAATTCATATGTGTTGCAACAGTTCAAATATTGAACTCTTGCTGTGGAATGAAGTACTGATGAGCAGATCATGAGTTTGAAATCCTGGCAAGGCTAACAGCCTTCTATGGACTCCGGGATCAATAAAATAAGTAATATTAAATTGGGTAATAATACCACCAGTTATTTACATTGCTTAGAAATGGTGGATTTAAAATCAAGTTACTATTATTATTATTTTTGTAAAAATTTATTTCGTAACACAACATGCCACAAAGAGAAAATGGAAAGAACCATGGCAATTAAAATATTCTAACAGAATTCACACTCAGAATACTGGCAGAAGATAAAGCACATGCTTACCTTAATCCTGTGAACATGTGCAGACTGCATGTAATAAATCAGATCATATGATTAAGTCAGTTCGGATTTTCCCAGGGGCACTTGTAGGCAAATACTATAGTAAAATATCTTAAAGTCCTATTCCTATGAAATCCATTACAAGACTTTACTTGCCCTCTTCTTACTAGCTGCCTAGTTCCTTTTCTATTTGCTATATAGTCACTGCACTTCATGCTGGTTTTATTAGTTTACTATCAGCTCTTACCTCTTAGAATGACTGGTGGACTATATGAGGGGCAAGTCCTTTAGGTGAAAACTAGTTGTGGTGTAGGGCAGGGTTCTCCAAAATCAGCCTGGAGGGCCGGATCCATGCCAGATTTTTAGCATATTTAGATATATGTAGTTATCTTAAAAATCTGCCACGGATCCGGCCTTCTAGGACCAAATTTGGAGAGCCATGGTGTAGGGTGAGGAAGACAGTAAAAAAATATTTAAAAAAGGGTTGGGAACCAGGGATCTCAGGATGCTCAGTTTCCAAACTAGTAATAGAAAGTACACCTTTGAAAAAGAAGAGAGGAGCATGCAAAGAAAAGTAATTGACCTAAGAAGTATGTGCAAATAAGTGAACAACGAGAATCAGGAGTAGGGCATTTGTGGGGAAACAGTAGGGCATTTGATCTTGTCTCCAAACATGCAATGCTTGCTAGTTCCATGCACATAGATGTTTTTTCACTACTAGCGTTGATTATGATACTCCGCATCTTTTATCTTTTAATTGACCAGCAAATTGGCGACTGGTGTGTGAAAAACCATACGTAATACTTTTATATGTCAGATGCACATATCATTTCCAGCTACTTTAAACTATTTCTTGCTGTGTACATTAAATGTACGCCATTTCAGTATCTAATATTCAGGAATGTTATGTTAGCTTGCTTATGAAATGCATCTAATGCCCCTCAAGGGAATTCTAGGCCCTAAAAGCCAGTAAGTGCACCCATAACAGAGCTCTACTATTTGGTAAGAAGACTCAGGTTTTTCAGAATGCCTAATGATCATCTATTGTTCTAATATGCCAATGTAGATCTTTCCTGGCCAATGTCCTCTGAGTGACACGTATGGTTTGTCAGTGCGTGGACCCGACCAGCAGATATTATTTAGCTGATTCAAAAGATTTGACATAGAAAAAAAAGCAAAACTGTGACAAAGGCATTAACATATGCAGGGACATCAACAAAGATCAGGGCATGCATATGGCTGCTAATGACCTCCATCCTCAGATCATGCAATACTGAGAAGATAATTGTCTATATACCATAATTCGTTGTAGAAGCTGTCAGGAGCTTATCAAATATATTATATGTAGCTCAAATTGTCATAGCTGCATTATCACTACTTGCTTTTATAGTTTGCATGATACTGCAGGTTAGAGACTGGGTGCAAATCAGGCAAATCGTCACATGCATCTGTGGGATCACCATTGATTCATTCCATCTTTCAGAACATTGCCTTGCATAGGGCACTGATTAGTAAACTTATGTGAGTACTGCACCACCCCTGGAATTTGGGCGATACCAGGTCATTCTGCAATCCAGATGCTGTGCTTGGTGTCACTAACTATCCCATCTCGGCAAACATGATTTTTCAAGTTCTTGGCAAGATACTTCACTTAGCTTTTGTGAAATCAGATATTCTTTTCATTCGAGTGCGCTGACAATGCTCGTCTGTAACTTGTTTTTCACAGGAGATGTCAATTTTCATAGTGAAATGTCAGGCAATTCCTAAAGAGTAGCATGGGTGTCTGGCCGTCCCCGAGTAGAGGGACAATAACCTTTTGTGAGAAGTATAAATCTCAATACTCTCCAATTATTCAGTGCAATGATTCTTGGCCAATCTGCCCAAATAGAGACATTTCCCAGTATTACTAAAGATTTCCAGTCAGCTTCTCTGTCCACCACCTGATATGTGAAAGTAGTCATCTATACATCAGCAAGAACTATTTGATCTGCATGGCAGAGTCTTGACAATTAGTGGAGTTTCTAAATTTGTTAACTTTGTTCCCTACAAGATTTCAAACAGTAGCTCCTCTTTGAAAATGATAGCAAGGCCCTCTGGTTTCTGTAACCACACTTTATCAAAATCTATTTGAACCTTTGTGGGATCAAGTCCTTGTATAAGCCAGTGCTCTTGTCTCTTAACCACAACATTAATAAATAGTATATTCAAATTATGGTCCAGAATCAGGCAGGTATTCCCATGCTTATTTTCAGCCACAGATATGTACTTAAATATTATATATTTCAAATGCCTATGGCTAATGGCAGCAGCTCTTCTTTTGGTATTGGTCCCTTACATCGAGTCTTGGGGGAAATGTCTCTTACTTTCTGCGTATTCTCACCCGCCAGCACACTACCTAGGTTTCATTGCCAAGATCTTTATATTCCAAACACGTCAGTAAGTTGTGTCATGAGGTCACCTGCAAATGGGTGCCTTTGAAGTACCTGTACCCTTGTCAACACCACTATAGGACCAATTACGATACGGGCCATAAAGGCTCCGACAGCAGGGTTGCATCATAATCGGCCGCTCGGTTTCCTTTCTTACGGCCTCATTATGTTGCAGGCGGTCGGAAAGGAAACCTGCCGGTCATTCCGGCTGGCTTCCGACAAACTCGGAGAGCCCGTCCACCAGTCGGAAGCCAGCAAGTAATCTTAAGGGCGGAAAGACCCACCCTTGAGATTACGATCACGGTTTCTGACATGGTTTCCATGCAGGTCTGTCTGAAATGGAAACCATGTTGGAGAGCGTGTTTGGGGGCCCCCAGTATGTCCTCCTTTTGTGCACAGCCTCCGGTTGGAGGCCGAGGGGCCACCTATGGTGCCCCACTGTTGATCCCGGCACCTTGTGGCAGGCACCTTGAGGTACCTGCCACAGGTGTAGGGATGACCCGAACCTCCCATTTCACTATGGGGAGCATGCATTACGGCCGGTTTATGGCCGTAATGCATGCTCCCAAAGGGAAATATAGGAATGCGACCGAACAGTGTTCGGTCGCATCTTAATGGGGTGTTCGGGACTGCCCATGAGTCGGTGTCGGGTAGAAGTGATTGTGCCCAACATCATAATAAGCCCCTATGTGTCTACTGTGCATTTTGTTTATAGCTAAACAGGCAGCATCTCATGCCACTGGCTTGCCCGCGTCATGTCTGAAAATGTATCTGACAAATAAAAAAGCAAAGCGAAGGTAAAATTTGTCAGTATGCTATAACTTTCTCGAGAAACCTACCACAATCTATTTGTGGTGTCTCTCAGGGCTCCGCATTTTCCAGCACTTTTTTTTTTATTTTTACTTATGTTCACTAGTCTTTTTGATTTGATCCACTAGACTATTTTTGTATTTATTATGCCAACTGCAGCCAGGCTATTCTAGTTCTAAACCTTTTGACCACACCGCTCCATACATTTATTCAGCATTAAAAGCCTGTGTGTAAATAAGAGGCTCTTCTTCAGCAGAACCCTACCTATCACAAAAATACCTATTATTCCCACCTTTTGTTTATGTATAGAGTTTTTAAAAAACTGGGTGTCGTCTACATTTTTACGTCTTGCTCGACAGAGCATCTGTCTGCAAGATGCCTTGTTACCGGTTCTTTAAACTATACATAGAGTGGGTTCTGCTCCACCCAAGAGTATTTCCTTCTCACCTCATGCTATTGGCTGCATGATGTATCATTCTACCTCGCATGGAAATGCTAGCATTGCAACCCATGAGACTATTTTTCATCTCAAAAGGAGAATGAATCATCACACATTGAATTTTTACTCACACATATTCAGTGTGTGAAGAAAACAATCCTTTACGTTTTGTTCTTTACCGTTAGGAAGCTCTTCTCATGTACGAGTCACACATACATGTACAAATATGTTTACACATAGATATCCAAAAGGGAGCATAACCCAGCTGCTTAAAACAAAACAAGCATTAGCAAAGCCAATAGGTCTGACTTCAATGTGCTAGCATATTGAGTGACAGGCATGTATTAATGTAGTTTACGTGACTGCGCATATTAAAGCCAAACTTAGCAGCTTTGCCAATACTTGCTTACATTGTCAATAACCAGCACAAAGCTGGAGACCCTGTATCTGCCACTGCATTTACTGCTGCTTTATCCACCACTAAAAGCACATATCAAGGATCTACCCTCCAGTAGACCAGTGGTGGCTGGTGAGATTTTAAAGTGGTGTGGCTTGATAGTTCACGGAACACTTTACATGAGCACCAGTTACATTACACAAGCATCATTCGCCCGGTGAGTTGTTGGGAGAATACGTGCCACAACACACAGACTACAACAGTAACACACAGGACATCACACAGAACACAACAGTGGAATGTAGATAAATGAAACGCAGCCTTTTGCAAGATTCAGAGTTGGCTTCGACTAGAAACATGGAGAGTCAACACTATTAATAACATGACTTCTACTCAAAGAACTGCGTAGTTCATTAGTATTTTCCAGATGAAATTGCAGGGGATTTGTGTTGTCCGCTCTGGTACCTCTTGATATTGGTGCCAAATTTGGGACGTATGAGCCAGGGTGGATTTAGGTGCAGGTGATTTTTTTTTTCCAAGTATAGTTTTTGTCATATTTAGACTTAATATGCAAAAAAAGTTATGGTTTTCTATGTGAAAACTGTACAAGAGATATACCCCTGTCCACTAAAGTCATGTGGTGAAGTTTTCTACCACAGCGCATGCAGTAGCAGCGCACATCATTTTTCACTGTTATCACAAGACACTGGGTAAAATTATGTAAAAAAGCGTACATAGAAGAAAAACAAAATTTATGCGAATAAGTAAAATCCAATAATAGGAATTTACATAGGATTTCAGCTTTTAAAATGCAAGGGCAAAGAATTTTTTGTAGAATCCGGTACACCGGTCTATGGAGCTCTGTCCCAGAGACCGTCTAAACATGCCGGCACTGTTTTCAATTTCACACATTATTGAAAACCTGACTGTTACATCCTGGCCAATAAATAATTTCCATAGGATTTTACTAGCAAACATGTATTTTAAAAACATTTCTGGTAACACCACTACTCTTCTGTATTGAACATTTTTGTATAGAAGAAGACTCAACATAACATACCAACAACTACTCGCGGGAAGAAAAAACAGAGAGAAACATGATTTGAATCACAAAGAACCAATAGTAGGCAACACACAAGGGGACATGGAAGACACTTTTAAACACACAAACAGAAAAACACACCAAAAGTGACAGCAAGACAAACGCTGGTATAAGAACCACATGCCACTCTTAACAGCCCAAGAAATCTACACATGAAGCGACCAGAAAACCACTACTGGTAGATGCAAACATAAGGATGTGCACAGAGAGAGAGAGAGCCAATACGAACATCACTGTTAAAGAAACGCAGGGCACTTCGAGCAGCAACACAATGAGGCAAAGAAATGGCAAGAGGCGCACATATTAGCGGCCACTAACATGGACACAGCACACAAACATACAAGCGGACACTAAAATGTATACAGCGCACATACACAAATATACACAATGGGTCACAGGCATATGTGCCGAGAAATTGAGACAGCAGCATTAATTAGATCAAATGCCAGGCAGGCATAGTGGGTCAAATCAACCAAACGGCCACTGAGAGCACAAACAGGCCGAGATTATAAGAAGAGACAAACTAGAGCTTTGAGAGCACCATACACCCACGCAGATGTACAACAGCTCTGGATACTCAGAGATTTGGGGGATACCGTCATTTCTTATCATACACAGCGTACTTCCCCAACAGGGGCACAGTTTCTTCCTGAGGATCTGAAGTTATAAGATATATGACTGGGCAGCAGGATCACGTCACACCGTCACCTTCAATGCATGGGGGGGGTAGTTTAAAATTAAAATATAATATTAAAGAAAACTTACCGGTCCGCGCCGCCTCTGCTCGACTGCTCCTGGGCCGAGGCCTGGGTCCCGCGCGCGCTCTTCAAAAATCAGGAACAGCCGCGACGTCACTGCCAACCCCTCTACTGACGCTGCTCCAGCAGCGCCAGGATTGGTTGAGGGCAGAGATACTCCCTGCCCATTCGGAGACCGGGGGCTGCGGCATGAAGCAACCCATGGTCTCCTAAGGGGAAAGCTAGTGCGCATGTTTGGGCTGATCGTAAAAATTATCAGCTCAAAAAAGTACATGCGCACTAACTATTGCTGTGACTGTAGTACGCTGTAACTCCCTGAGTGCTGCTGCAGCCCGGCCAGCCCCGCCCCCTCCCACCCCCTTCAGCGTCCCTCCCTCGTTCTACTTCTCCGACGCTAATTCCAATCAGGAGTCCTGATTGGAATTAAAATTAGCATCGGAGAAGTAGAACGATTAAGAATTTGAATGCTGTGCTGCGACGGTGGCATTAGTGAGACCATCCTGCTCTTTAAATATGGCCACACGACTATTGAAAAGGAGGTTCTATAGTAGAGAGTTTCCCTGTCAACAATAGCTGTTGGATAATGTTTCAATATGCTCACCCCTGACCGATCTTTCAGCCATGTTCTAGCACAGAAACTAAAGGATTCTGCTGTGTCCACACTGCAACAGACCAGTTATGTCGCAATTCAGTTTACAGCGAAAATACTGCATGTTTGTGATCTTTCAACAAACTGACACACTGCATCTGACGGATCCCAGACACCCCGGCGCTTCCTCCAATTTAGGAATATACTTTAAAGCTCAAAAAGCAGAGGGGTCTGCAGTGTTGCAGTGTTGCACAAGAGAGGAAAAATGAAGTAATCAATTAGGCCCGACTATGACTTTCTGACACCACATTCACTGGATCTGCACTGCTTTACCCACACAACTCAACTCAGGGTCTGTTGCAGGAATAAGTCAAAACATGCTTGAGTTACTTACTAGTCACAAATCAAGAAATTCTGAAAAAACTCAAGAATTTTGACAATGTTGCAAATTAGAATTCCACCCAAGCCTACCTCATACATACTGGGGAGGGAGATGATTTATGCAGTTAATATGGTATTTTATGGCATTTTATCAACTTCTCTTCCAGATTAGGCAGTTGCAATATAAGGAATGCACAACCCATCCTCCCTAAAAGTACATTTGTCTTCATGGCATTGTGCTCAGGGTTGCCTTTGACCAGCCCACATACCTCCAGATAGCAACTGGAAAATAAGGGTCAGGGTGGTCGCACAGAAATGTGTTATTTCACAATCCTCAGCTCTCGTTTACGAACTGTGCAGCTCTTTGAAGGGACCGGAAAAGGACTCAAAGCGCTATATAAAAATCCAAAATAAATGTGTTTGGAGAACGGTCTGAACCAAAATCATTAGTAGGTGATGAACAATCCGCATCAGCCATCTCTAAGTCACTGCAGCCTCACGTTATAATGGGTGGTGCTTCCGGTTTCACCTTCTGAATTGAGCTCTACGGATCTCTAAATAATTGAATTCTCAATACAATTGCTTGTCACAGTGTGTACTTTACTGGCACAGAAGCCATGGGGCCTGGAGCTAGCAGGGAATATTAACCCTTTGACTGCAGTTGGGGTAGTAAAATATAGCAATTATCAGGGTAACAATGGGCTCCTCGGGGCTCTTGGCCCCGGTGCCACTGCACCTGATGCACCAACCGTAGCTCCCCTGCACACAGAGCTTCTTACGCAGTCTGTGGATGTTGGGAGGCTAAAAAGCGATCAGGCTTCTGCTTTTATACACTGCTGGACTGCAAGGTTCTTAGTTTCAGAATACAACTTTCTCTAACTCAGTTTCACAATTATCGTTTCCTCAACGCCCACAGAGGAAAAATATTTATCTACTTTCGACCAATAATATATGAAATTATTATATCCTGTGGTATGTTCAGTGTTGTACATTTTTTCTGTCCTGTCAACTACTGGCAAGATACGCATATCCGCGGGGGAGGGGGCTGTCTGAAGAGGGCTGCACAGCGTCTTACTTGCATATTTCTTAAAACTCTTAGGTGTCACCGGTCCTCTGTCAGCAGGGAAAGATGATATTAAAAACACATATTTAATGTTTTACTTCTGTTGGGTTTAATTTTGTTGGCCGCAGATTTTAAGGGAGTTGGGGAAAGAGTAGGTCACAGAAACAAGACACACTTTCCTGAGGAGAGGTGTAGGCCACTTTAAAATGTCAAAAACTGATAGATTCAAAACGCTCATGCACTAACTCTGGTACCATAGAAAGCAGATAAATAAAGGGAGTTATAGTTGCCTAAAGTGTAAAATCGGATTACCCCCAGGTCCCTTATGTCCTCGTTCCATTCATTAACAAAGTGGAGATATTCATCTCCCGACAGAAAAAGAAAAGAGGAATGCTGGGACCCTAGCCCCTCCCACTGGGAGTACATAAGCAGTACTTACCTAGCATTCCGCCTGTTCTTTTTTTCTGTCTCTCGACAGAATTGGGATGCTGGTACTGCTCCTGCTGGGCTTGAGTGGCTTTATTCCATGTACTTCCCTGTCCGGCTGTGCGGTCGGGGTGTCTGGTGCTCTGCCTCCTGGCCTGCGGGCTTGCTGGGAGGCTTGGTTTTCCCGTCCGGCTCTTGCCTGCCGGCCAGCCAGCCCTTTGCAGCTGGTGCGCCGGCCTCCAGGGTCCTTCCGGGTTGCTGGGCTCGTCTTCCTGGGGCCTGGCTGGCTGGAGGACAAGCTGTGTTGCTTGCTTCCTCTGCCTTCCTGTTTCCCCCTTCCCTAGCGGGGTTGTGTGTGGGCATCTTGGGCTGACTGCAGATGGAAGGAGGGGGGCCTTGTTCCTGTTTCCGCTTCCCCCCGGGTGAGTCCCACATAGCGGTTTATATTTTTCTTTTTCTGACATCAGCAGTAATGTGGCTCAGTGGTGGAGCACATGCTTCGTGTGTAGGAGGCCCCAGGTTCAGTCCCCGGCCTCTCCGGGAGTCTCTGTTGCTTGGCTTTTCCAGACGGCTAGCCTGCCATCATGCCGAAGGAAGAGGTTCGTCATGCAGTTGGGGTGGGGACCCCATTTAACCATTCCTTGTGCCTCCTTCGGCTCGCAGAGATCACAGACTGCTGCTTCCCCCGTTTCCTGCGGAGGGGGCGGGCCCGCGGCTTGCCTTCCCACCCTGTCGGCTATGCGACCTGTTTGTGCCGGGTTCCCTCCGGGGTCGTGGCCACGCGTCATTTGGATTGTTGCGGGCTTGCTCCGGCTGCCTGCTGCTCTGCCTGTCCCCGCTGCAGTGGGGACGTGGCTTGGTGGTTGTGCGCATGCTTTGCGAAACTGAGGCCCCGGGTTCCTTCCCCGGCGTCTCCTGGCTCCTCAGTTCTTTCTGGATGGCTGGTTTGCCATGGTGTGTAAGGTTGGGATACCCCATGCGGTTGGGGCAAGTTCCCCACTTGTACAGTCAAGCGTTTGCTTCCTCTCTGGAGGCTGCCTGTTGCGTTGCAGTTGCAGTCTGTTGCTCCTGTGGTTTCTGGGGTCGCATTATGGGTGTGGTATACTGGCCGGTGCTGCCGGCTTCGGAGCTGGGGTTGCAGGTTTGATTTCGGCATCGGCTCGCCGTCCGGTGTTCCTGGCAGCTCTCTTGCTCTTCCAGTGCCTGCCGTGATTGTATGTGTCCTTCCCTGGTACTCCTGCTCTTGGCTGCATTTGCTTCTTCGTGCCTATGGTGTCCTCTGCTGCCCTCTACGGTCGCCGTCCGAGTGCAGTTGGGCCTGGCTTGTACCGGGCTTTGGCTTAGCTCATGGTCCCTCGAGCCTTGGCCGTGTCCCTCCTTGCTGTAGCTTCTGCCTGCTGCGCATGGTCTGGCCTTCTGGTCCTGGTCTTTTACGTTGTTCTGACCCCCCGGATGTTTTCCACGTGCAGGGGCTGTTTGCTCTATGTGCTGTTGCTGGCTGCCTGGTTGCGTTCTGGTTGCCTAGTGCTCCTCCTGTGGTTCCCGTTTCTAGGCTCGTTCTTCTTTCCCTTATGCGGGGCTCGTCCCTTCGTGGGGCAGGGTGGGGGCCCTTGTTCGGTCTCTGCTGGGCCCGTCTCCTCCATGTGTGGGCCGCGCTGCGGTTTTTGCCTCCCGGGTCTACTCCGTTCGGTGGCATTTGGGTTCTTCTGTCTTGCCTTTGGTGCTGGCGCTGCGGGTTCCTGGCTCCTACTCCTGGGTGTCCGGGTTCCTCACCTGGTCACCTACCTTGCCACTCCTATGCCGCGTTTCCTCTTGGGATGGTCCTTTGGTCCTCCCTGCCTTTGCTTCGGTCTTCCTCCTGGGGTGTCTACCCTCAGCGTGTTCTGTCCCGGTTGTTCCCTGGATGGGTGCCTGCCTGGTTTGCAGGGGCTGTGGTCTCTGCCCCCTCTATGGCTGGTTTTTGGGCTTCGACTTTGCTGCCTTGTCCGCCCCGGTTTTGCCCGTTTGCTGGGTGTGGTGCTGGTTTGGATCTGGTCCTTCCCAGTTTCCGCCACCTGGGGTTGCCTCAGGCTGTGGTGTTTGTTCCTCCTATGGGGAGGGCCTCTTGGGGCCTTTTTCTTTGTCTGGCCCTCCCTGCCTCCTGCTCGGTTTGCCTGCTGGTCCCTGGTCTGTTTTGGTCTCTGCCCTTTCTTTTTTTGATGGGTCGGGGCTGGTTTGTGGCCTGCTTGTGCGGGCCTGGGTGGTCGGGTGCTCTCGGCTTCTACTGCCAGCTGTTGGGTTTGGGCTTTCGGCCCAGCCCTGTGGTCTCTGGCTGTGTGGGCTCCGCCTGTGGGTGGCTCTTCCTCTTGGCAGTCGTTTCCTGGCTCTATATGGGGTGTGCTGGTTTTGCCCCTTGTGGCCTGGGCCTCCACTTTCCAGCTGCACTGGTCTTCTGCCTGGAGGGGCTGCTTCTGTCTTCCCTTCGTGCACCCCCTTTGTTTTTGGGGCCTGCTCTCTTTGGCGGTGTCTGTCTCTCTGTGTCCCCCCTCCCTGTGTTCGGGAGGGGCGGTCTCGGGTTGTTTATCTTGCCCCTTGGGTTGCCTGCCTGCTTGGCTGATGGTTTCCAGGGGCTGGTTGCTGTGGTTTGGGGTGGGGGTGGCGGTGTTTGGGGGCTTTGTGCCTCAGGCTTCTCTGGTCCTCCATGGCCTTTGCTTTCGCCTGTGCCCTGCTGGGGCCTTCCCCGTTTGGTGCCTTACCCGGTTGTGGGTTGCGCCGCTGGGTCCTTCTGGTTGTGTGGGTTGCTTGGCTTCGGCTCTGGCTTCCCATCTGCTTGGTGCTCTGTTGTCTGGGTTCTGCCCTGGTTGTTTTCTTCCCTTGCTCCTGTCCTCCCTTGGTGGTTGCTGGGCCGTGGTGTTTGACAGCCGGAGTGGCCTGCTTGGCTTCTGCCTTGGCTTCTGTTGCCTCTCTGGCTTGGCTGATTTTGGGGGTTCGTTTCCCTCCCCTCTGGGTGTTGGGTTTTGGGCCATTGGCTCTGTCCCGCCCCTTCCAGGCCTGTGCGGGTTCGGGGTTGTTGGTCTCCGGTCTCTTCTGGCCTGTCTGTTGTTTGGTTGGCTGTCTGCCTGGTCTCTTTGGGGGCGTCTCTAGCTGGCTTTTCTTCTGCCCTGGTCTTTGTGGACTTTGGGGTTGGCTTCGCCTGCCCCTGCTTCTCTGGCGTTTCCGGTCTGTTCCCTGATTCAGTTGGGGCCTTGTTCCTTGTGGGGCATTTGGCCTCCTGGAGTTTGTCTCTGGCTCTTCTCCTGTCCTTTCGGGTTGGTTGAGGTCTGGCTGCCTGGTCCTCCTGGTGTTTTGTTTTTTTGGAGTCTGGTTTCTGTTGGATTCTCCGGCCTGCTCCCTTCTGGCTCTGTGGGCCTTGTGGCGTGTTGTTCCTGGGGTTGTGTTCCTGTTTACCCGGCTTTGTGTGTTCCTTGGCCTTTGCTGGCTCTTGGCCTGTACCTGGGCTCTCGCCGTGGCTCCACCTCCCTGACAGGGTGCTTGTCGTTTGGCTGCCCTGGTGGTTATTGCTAGCCGTTCTTTCCTAGGGCCTGGTCCTACGCTGTGAGGTTTCGGGGACTTTTGTCCTCTGGGCTCTCTGGGGGGGGGGATCTGGTTGTTCTGGTGGGAGGGTAAGGCTGGTGCCTGGCCGGTGATTCCCTACTTCTTGGTTTGGTCTGTGTGGTCCTGCCCTGGGGTGGTCCTTTGGGTTTGTGTCATGTTGGCTGGCCCTGGCCTCTTCCCTTTTTTTTCCATTTTCTAGGGTGGCTGTACAGTGGTGTTGGGGTTTGTCCTCTGGTTGGCCCCTTTCGCCCTTCGTGTCTGGGGGCGGTGGGGCCTTCCTTACCTCCTCTTTTGGGGCTGCTTGCGTGTCTGTCTGTCAGGGCTTCCCTTCTTTCCTATTGGGGCTAGCTCTGTGTCTGTTCTGCTGCAGGGTCCTTTGTTCCTGCCTGGTGGTGCTGGGCTTGTCGGCCTTTTTTGTCCGATGGGCTCCCTTGGTCATGTCCTGTTGGGGCTTCCTCTTCTCTTGTCCACAGCGGTGCCGGGTGTTGGTTTTTTTGGCACCCGTTTCCCTTCTGGGGCTTTGCTTTGGAGTCTCTCTGGGGCCTCCTTTTTGGCTTCCTTTTGGCCTAGTCGCCCTTTTGACATGCTCTCCTCTGTTTGGTGGGTTGGGGTTTCCCTTTGGATGGCCTGGGTCCTCGGTTTCCTGTTTCTCTGGTTGGCTGCCTCATTGCAGTCGCCTTCGGTTTTCCTTGTTCCCGGTTTCCGGTCCTTGGTTGTTTCCCTGCTGGCCTGTTCTGGCTTGCTGGCCGGTTGGGCCGCTGGGGGTCTTCTTCTTTGTGTGGCCTCCTCGCTGTCTTTTTTTTGTGGACGGTCTCTGTTTGTGTTTTTGTTTGGTGTGTTCTCCCTCTTCCTTGCTCGGGGGTGGGGGGGGGGGGGGTCCTGGTATGTGCTGACTGCCCCCTGTGGGTGGTCCTATTCTTCGGCTTGGTAGTCTCCCATTTGTTTTGGTGGTTGCGCCCCTGCTTTGGTGGGAGGCTTTCCTGTCTGGGTGCTCTGCCTTGTGTTTCCTGCGGTTCTCCCTTTTTGCTTCCCTTGGTTTGCGGCCTTTGGTGTGGTTTTCTGGGGGTGCTTGCGGGTTTGAAAGGCCAGGTTTTCTGCTTTGGTAATCTCCACTTTGTTAATGAATGGGACGAGGACATAAGGGACCTGGGGGTAACGCTCTATTACTTCCCAGTAATCTTCATTACTCCGTGTCCTGTTATCCTCGTCCCATTCATACACCCAGCCCTCCCTCCTGGACGGCCGGCCTTCCTCTAGGGGCTTAGTTGTTCAGGCGGAATGCTGGGTAAGTACTGCTAATGTACTCCCAGTGGGAGGAGCTATGGTTAGGGTCCCAGCATTCCTCTTTTCTTTTTCTGTCAGGAGATGATTATCTCCACTTTGCTAATTAATGGGACGTGGACAACGGGACCCGGAGTAATGAAGATTACCGGGAAGTAATAGAGCATTATTCAGTTTTATCAGTTCTGACACGCTTTGAAATGTTCTATATAATGCACCTTTTTTGCTTGCAAAACAAGTAATCGGGAATGGTGCACAGATGTTCACCGCTCCAGGGAAAATAGGATGTTGCCAGTGAAGCACTCCCCATCCACACAAAAAAAAAGACAGATTTTCAGGCATTTCTTTATTATAGAATGCCACGCGGAGGACATGCATTAAAGCTTTGCGCCTGGTGGCAGCGCTAGCCTTGAATAAATAATAATAAAGTATTCCTCATATAGAATTTATAACTGACCTTACTGTTTCTACTCAGTAGAACGCTGTAAATAACATATGTTACTATTACTCATTGTAATGGTACTCAACTTCCCTCCATTCAAAGGGTGAAAGACAGATATATGGCCTTGGTGGGATTCAAAATTATGACCCACAGATCCCAGGACATGTCACCTTGTCAGCATGTACACTTACACAAACAGTTTTGCTACGGAACATGGCAATGTGTTTGTAACACTGCATTTTTTACTTCGTTTCCTAGATTTGAATGATTAAATTACGGTGTACATTTGCAAGCAACCAAAATCAACACAAGTAATATATTCAGTTAATTTGTCAACACAGAGACAGAGGGATAGCCACCAAGGACATATATTAATTTAAATTATTTGACATGTTTCTGTTGAAACAGCAGGCATTTGTTTCAAGAATAAGACTTGGTTTCTAATTTTAAAAAAATGCTCAAGTACATGAGAAGTATGGCAGGAACCTCCAAACAAGCCTAGAGGCTAGCACGTGAAAGAGGTATACAGATAAAGATGGGGTCTGCACAAGCCTACTGCTCAAAGTTACTCGATCTAGTGCCTGGCACTAGTGTGTAATGGTCACAGGGGGAATCCCACCAAAGCACTAGTGTGCTGAGCAGTGCTTAATTTGAGCCGGTGGTTTCCGGTGCTCAGCACTGGCATTTACTTATCAACACTGGCACTTATGACAGTCTGCCACATGGTGGTGCTGTTTGTGCAATTTTGGAGAGGAGAACAACAACAGTTGTTTATCAGTTCAATATACATTTAAAATGATTAATACATGCTGTCCAAGTTGCTCTCATTGCTTTGGAGGCCTGGAATAGTCTTAAATGATCACACCTGTAGGCATGTGATAGTTGATAGTTGTGTTGTTACTGCCACTGGTGGGGGCAATAGGTGGTGCATGCTTCAGTGGCCTCCTCATGAGGGCCCTGGCACCTATTTTTTCAGCAAATTAAGTACTGGGGCAGAGAAGGCACAGACCCTGCAGAACCTGAGAGACTGGCAGCATTTTCATTCACTTCCTTGTGCTGAAATGTTGGGGAGCCTTTAAGCCTTTTACTGCAGCCGCCATTGGGGGATTCCCATGGGATGCTCCCTGATGCAGAGCCACATTATTTTGTAATTTTATCTATAGTCCGTTTTCACACAGTCCAAGCTACAATTACCTAGAACACCCAGGTACACCCGTAGGGCATGTCTAATCAGCTGTCATTAAGAAGACCCTTACAGCTTGTGTATTTCTTTTACTTTTCAGCAGCACCTCCGTTTATGAATGTTGTCAGCATTGCTGCCAAGGGACCCTCGGGTGGTACCGGCTCAATAAATCAAAATAACATAAAACACACACAAAGTTCTGAAAAGGTGTGCCACCCAGCCCGTTGTGCTTTTCTGGCCTGCTCTAAGACTTCTCCCTTCTGGAAGTCTACTTCAGAAGCTCTGCATGGTGGATTTCTCACCCAGAGAAGCTTAAAGCTGCACTGAACTGTAGGTACACCAAGAGTGTACGTCCATCCATACGAAGAGGCAAATGCCCCCTCGCCAGGCTATGGTAAGAGTGAACGCAGCGGCTAACTTTTTTTTTTTTTAGATCAGTGTCTCTGGCCCTTGCGTCTATCACCAGTAGATCATCGAAGGGCCCTCTTTTGGAAAATCAATACAGTCCCCCTCAATCATGCCTCCCTGGGTGTATGTGTAAAGCTGGAAGTAAGTAGAGACACAGAGTGTGTGTTACGTGCACATATGTTCATGTGGTATGCAAGTGGTGCTTTGATGCTAATGGAAGGTTGATGCGCGCTCCATGTTGTCTCTGTGAATGTAACATGCGGTACATGCAGCTTCTCCCACCAAATAATGTAGAGCACGTGAGACGAATGAGGGAGTCCACATTCACAGCTGCCCGATTACCCATATGTTTCACTATTTGCAGTCCTGAAAGCACAAACTAGATTCCCTATTGTAGACCATAATTATCCTTGGGATGCTGCTGTTCTGCAACCTGGTGGACCGAATAGACCCACAATAATAGTGCCTTACCTTATCCTGAACTGTTGCCTCTGCCACACTCTTTGGTGGACTCAAAAGACCCCTACACTGTTTTTCCCTGATTTTCCATGGACTGCTCCATTCCTGCATCAGGGTGGCCCTAACATACACACTGCTGTGCGCACCTTGGTTGTCATTAGACTACTCTATTTCCACGTTGGCTGAAGAGACTATGTGGACTCTGCTTATCCATCGGATGCTGAATTATCAATTCTGAGTGGGCCCTTCTGTGGTTCCTTCATTACCTCAGGCTGTAGCACTTGTGCTACTGACTGGACCCAACAAACCCACTGCAGGGCTGTTCCTGATTATAAATAGACCACCGCATTCCTGCTTTGGGAGGATGTAACATACCTACTATGTGGCATCTACGATTTCCTTGGCCCACCAAATTTTCCCTCCTAGACAGACAAACAGACCTGCTTCTCTGGTGGCCTGGAGTCTGCCGGGCAGTGGGACTGACACCTCGCACCAGCTTTGAAAATACTAAGTTCTTTTTAGAAGAGTGATGAAGTACTGAGTTTCTGCTGCTCCAGGGACTAGACTGAGACATATGTAAACTCAGAACCTATAATTGAATGAAATAAATCTGCAACTACTCTGGTGCTTGTGACCCTAATAGCTAGCTTCCTCGGCGAGCGAGGTAGAACACCTACATATCCATAACATCTACACCACTAACACCCACAGAGCAAAGCGCCACACCCCAGCCAGGAATAATCGGGAACAGATTAACAACAAGGAGCTCCAGGCCTGTCAGCGGGGCTTCGGCCGCCTCGAAACAACCCGTATTTAACAAACTCATAACCTACACAAAATTACAAACTACACAATGTGGCAGGGCAGCAAAGGTTCCACCACTGCAGGATCAAAAACATCACTGTTTAGAACAATACCAAGCAGCGCAATAACGAGAACATCCAGCAAATACTTTACTCTACCAAAGAATCAACACCACCCGAAGATCCCAGCAAGCATCAACAAGCACTCGCTGCGCGAAGAGATTGGACAACGGCACACGTGTCGCTATCCAAGAAGAACCATCCCTCCTCTCCAACACTGCCCAGAAGAGGTGCCACGTATGTGATCTTCAACTTCTACATACCCTCCTATGCAATCCCAGCTCCTTCCTGCGCCGAATCCTCCAAAACGCCGTCTTAATTCCATAACCCAGCCCAGCCGCATAGACGTCAATTCACCAAAATGCCAGGGGTAGCAGAAGTGACTTCACATACCCCTTGTCCCTCACTTTCACTCACACATTCATATGCTTAAACATATACACACACATACCCCCAAAGACACCCACACACATCCTGCCTACACATGCACACACATTCACACACTCTTTTACAAAAACACACTCAAAACTTCAAGAACACACACATTATACATACATTTAAAAGCATTTTATTTTAACTTACCTCTGCTGCTAGGGAAAGCCATATTCCAGCTATTTGTACTCCATTTTTTATTAAATTAATAGCAAAAATGTAATATTATTCACTATTAGTATAAGTAAAAGAAATGGACAAAAAACAAGGAGAGTGAAGCACCGGCCGACGTCCATAAGGACGAGCTGCTTCTTTTCCTGGCACTGATTTTGCCACTGCTGCCGCTAGGGGTCGCAAAGGCAGTGCCAGGGGTCACAAGGGGCGTGCCAGGGGTCACAAGGGGCATGCCAGGGGTCGCAGCGGCACGATCAGCTAAAATCAGGCAGTAAGCAGCACGCAAATTCAACCTTGCCAAATCACTCCACCTCAACAATAACCTACAATGTGGCGCTTCAACCTGCTAAGGGTAAAAGAAAAACACAAGAAAAAAGACCCATAAAAAATAGCAGATTGGCGAGCAGATCCCTCGGAATGTATACAAAATCATTCTACGGGAATTCTCTAGTATCATTCTAGGAAGAGCACCCAGCAATATCTTTCCAGCAGCTGGAGAGTTTCGGAGCAAACGAAAACATTACAGTTAAATCATCAACAAAACCAAAGCACTGTGAACTTGTGCATCAAGACACGAGCAATTTAGCCAGGAGCACACTTGGCATCACACACTTGGTATGGGAGCATGGCTTTCAAATCCGAAGTGAACTCCAGTACAAACCTGTGCATACTTGCTATCCCATCACCTCCTCACAAAAGAGCGAATCCCACCTGTGGATGTGCACGTGACAGCCCAAACAAACCAGTAAATAAATGTTGCATGATAACAGATCCGGGACAGCCTGAGCAAGGAGAAGCGCACCAGGGGGCCAGCTTGGAATCCCAGGTGGGCGCGAACAAACAAAAATATAGGATACAAGAAACCCATACAGGTCGAGAAGACTAATGAAAACCTGGATGACGAGGGAGTGTGACACACAGTCTCGCCCCCCCCCCCCCCCCCCCATGCAGGTCACAAGAGACATCACTCCTTTGGAGGATGCCCAATTGGGAGCCAACAATTCTACACACAGAGGTCTCGCAGATATTTACAATATCCCCCAACTCCTGTGCACTCTTCATTGGGCCAACCCAATGTACTTTGAAGTTGCTTTTGCAATTGATATTGTGATCCTAACTAAGCGTGAACGTCAGAGGACATCTGTTCCAGCATTTCCAGATCTCCTTTTGAAGTGTGTATTGTTTTCTCAGTATGGTCTCTCAGATTGCTATGATCACACGGTTTGTTCGTCAACCGAGTGCAGTTTACCATTCTCCCTATTTCCCGGTATATGCATCCAGGCATTACGTTATTCATGCTTCAGATCCCTGAGCTGAACCGCTGACCTCGCTGAAGCTTTGGCCTAGTAGCAGACAGACCCTTCGTCTGATTCTGACACCTACCAAAAGTAAGCAACATAGCACTATATCACATGTAAATAATGCTTCTGTACAGTTTTACATCCTCAAAAAGCCTCCTCTTATTATAGTCCTAATACAAGACATGAAAAAGTGATCTTGACCTCAAACATTGGCATTGCTGCCTCTCCTGTATTTTCTTGTGAATGGTTCTCTCCTTACCTCCCATCCTCAGCATGCCTTCTGTCTCTAGAGTATATCCTATTCTAAACCACGTCGTTTACCATAACCGCCATCACTGTATTTCTCCAAATTGTCCATCCCTCATTCACTAGATGACAACCTTGTTCTTTCATTGAAGCCATACCCCTGCAATTTAATAATGCCTTGCCTCTTCTAGCCTATCCAATCATCCCAACAATCATTTACATCAACTCCCATACCTCCTCTAATGATCACGCCCAACTCCTGCTAAATTAATGTACAACACGGTAAGCGTCTACAATGGTTTTCGTTGACAGCACAGGACTAATCCCATAATCCCTATAACGATTGGATTAACCACTATCCTTGCATGCTGGAGTAGCGTGCTGCTCGCTGAAAAAGCCTTCAGCACCTTGTCAGGGTTAGTAAGCACAACATAAATGCACCTTCATACAATCACCAACAGACAGAATGATATACACATGGGTAAGTTGTAAGGTCACAAGCCTGAAATATCCTTGCACAACACCCTTCATTGGGCAAAGCCACACTACAAAGACCATATCCCACCCTGTGAACTCCCAACAGCCCAAGAGGTATAGGAATTGGAAAATATTGTGCAACACAAAAACACATAACACTATAAAATCAAGGTCAATGAGTGCAACATAGTATGTTCATCCACTTCCTCTTGGTGTCTGATAAATGCAAAATGTAACAAAGCAACAAACTGCAGACAGAATACTTTTGCATCTTTAAATTTTTAACAAGTCCCTCAAAGAGGTGTGGCAATCAGAGTCAGCAAATGTACTAAAATACACGCAACTCTCCTACACGCAAGGCTAGGTTGGTAAAGATCAACTCTCACTGGCCAGACGTATTTGCATAAGAAGAGTCAGGGGAATGCCAGCTCTTATGAATAATGTATGTACACTATTTAACGTCCAAAGCAAAAATGAACTGATAAACAGATTATGATTAATTCTTGTGGTCATAAAGAAACACAAAGTATAATGTTGACTGCAGGAAATTGATTTTTCAATTGAAGCATTTGATTTGCGCCTCAACAAGTAAGAGAAGGAAGCAGTTGCATCCATTCTGCAAAATAGAAAAATACCACAAACCTATAAAATACTGTTTATATTGGCATCCAGTTTTTCTGCATTGACCACAGATCAAGTGACAAGTTGGCAGATGCACATGATAATTCTTGAAACGGATAATCTGCATGTTGCTGTACGTGCGAAACCACAAACCCAACATGACAGCAGCGGCATCAGAGCTTTTAATGGGTCGTGGTTTCTCAGAAGTTGTGCAGATTGCTGGCTTGCAAGCGTGAATCTTAATGTTTCTATATCTGTAGGAAATCATTCTGCCGGGCTATGTGGGGCACACGTCAGACTCTTGATCTGAGTTGTGATTGCGCCACATATCGACCAGACAGAAGGGACTTCAGATGAAACTGATTTCAACGTTGGCACATCTCTGGACTCTTGATCCAAGTGAGAATTTAACTTTCAGAGAATGCCATTCGAAAAATAAAGCAAAAAGGAAGAAAAACTAAAGAAAAAGTACTAGAGATCATTGGAAACAGTTTTGAAGAAGTCTGGACACATTCGGTGAAATATAAAATAAAACGATAAAAATTCTCAATAAAAGGACATATTTAAAGACTGATAAAGATTACAGTCAATTCCAGGAAATTAAAACTGGTCCGCCCTCGCCCAAAGGCTACCCTCAATATTCCACAGTAACAATGTCAGCCCTCCAAAAACCAAATGTTTGGTTATCTAATTGTGCAACTAATAGACATACCAGACACAAAATCCTAGACAATAGATGGATACAAAAACCTTCCTGGTAAAAAGAATCATGAAAAAAAGACAAGTCACAGGTTCCCACAGAAGCAGTTACTCGATAATGGATCTGTGGAGTTGCACAATTCAGGTAAAACTACCCGTGCACTCCAAGAATCTACCTCACCCGTTACAAGTTTAATATAGCTTTAGCTGTATGGGAGAACTGGAAAGCCTGTAACTTGTACTCTAGTTACCGAGATTTACTTTTGGTATTAAAAATCATACTTTGCCACCCACAAGTAGTGATGCTTGTAGCTGTACAGGAGAGAAGGTACTTTCGGCCAATTTACAATAGGACACTTATTAATATTCAATTTTTTTCAGTACCCGCTGAATTATAACAATTCGGCGTCAGGCTATGTCTGGCCCAGCAGCAGCAGCTCCACTGGGCAAGAAAGGAATGCCATCATACACAAAGCCTACAATAAAGGATGCCAGTTTAGCAGGGCTCAGAACAAGTGGTCAAGAAAGAAAACAGAGCCTGGAGTATAAAAACTAGGGGATATAGACTTTCCCAAAATGCTCTTATAATATGTGACCTTTAATACTGGTTTATATAAACTGTACATTAAGCCATAGTGGAATTGCTCATAGATCAGCATCTGCACAGAAAAGACTCCTCAAGATGAAATAATTATTTTACATTACCCTGAAAAGGTAACAATATGACACATTTGGAGTTAATTCAGTAATCATAAGTATATCATGAAGAAAGATAACTCGTCATGTGGCCTTACTGTTTTTAGAATCCGGTTTCTACATCATAATTGCCTTCTAAGAAACTGATCACCTAACTAAGACCATCCCCCAGTACATACAAAGCAACAGCCTATTTTTGCACAACTGTGTTGTGGATTTTCTCTTAAAGGATTGATGCCCAGACAATGGTTGAATAAAGACAGCCCAAAACACTTTTTTGTTATCTGCATGCCCAAACACAGGAGGTAACTTAGGCACAGTACTGAATGTTAGCCCTCAGACATAACAAGTACACACTATATTTGAATACCAACTACTAGAATGACTCCTTTTGTCTATGTGCTACATTCTGTATTTTAGTATCCAAGATGAATGTGTGGAATTCCACAGTTGTGACACTTCCAAAATGATCAAGGCACATTCTGTGTACGAGGGGACAGCAGAAGAATAAAGGCAGGAAATCATTTACACACCCAGAACCATCAGGTACTAGTATCTTAAAATATGACGGTGAACTAATAGCTTCCAATTTCTACATACCCTTTAATTTGCAGTTTACATGTTATGTTAAAGGATTTGCCTGGTTACTCCAAGTAGTGTCCCTGCGATGGAGAAAAAAGCACCGGTCCACAGTCAAGTAAAGTCGAAGTTGTCTAAACAACCAGACGGTTCTACTTACTTTGCCTAAACAGCCAGGTCTTGAGATTTTTACGGAAACTTACTTCTAGAGGATTGAGTCTGAGATCCAAAGGCATTCAGTTCCAGAGTTTGGCTGCCAACAATCCAAAGTAACTGCCCTCCTGGCGCATTCTGCGCACTCTAGGAATTACGGTCAGGGCCGCTTCACTAGAACTAAGGTGTCTGGGGGGGGGGGGGGGGGGGGGGGGGTATAGGCTTGAAGAGGATATAAATAACTTGGACCACTCTGATTCAGTATCCTATGCGTAAAACATAGTGCCTTAGGGGAGAGGGACGTCACCTAATCCGCTGGCTGTACAGAGGCACTAGAACACACGTGGGGGCCTCTCTGGTGCCCTTACGGGAAAAATGGGTGAGGGACTTCGGTAGAGACATAACAGATAAGGAGTGGGCTTACGCCCTAGAGTTCCCCCAAAAGGTGTCCCGACATGCTAAATTTAAGTATATTCAATACATGACCACACACCGCTTCAACTGTATATACCCAGACGCACAAGTCTGCTGCCCTAGGTGTAAGACGTTGGATGCTGATATACTACACATGCTATGGGAATGCCCACGTCTCAAGGGGATTCCGGTTAATGATAGGTGGTGTAATTTAAGAAACGACAGGCACCTCCGTCTGGGACACACCAGATAGCTGCCTACTAGGGTTACACCCTCGCCTGAAAAATCAGAGAATACAGTATAAATTCGCAGATATGGCTATCCTCATAGCGAAACGTGCCATCACAATGAGGAGGAAATCAGATTTAGCCCCTCCATTGCACACTTGGCACATGGAGATGGTCCGATGGGGTGAGGCGGAGAACGCCATCATCAGAAGAGAGGAACTACGTGGGGAGCGCAAAACACCCATTTCCATGGAGTGGGACCAGATGTTGGAAACACTGAAGGCTAAGGATCTGACGGAGCCCTCTGGGCCCTAGTGAGTGTCGCCCCCTTCCCCACAAGTCACTGAGTCCATGTAGTATCGTCCCCCTGTATAACATTGTCCAATAAGAAACGGCTTAGTATGCGTACCAGTTAAAGTGAGATAACTCAAAGGGAAAAACGTGTAACTGGACCCTAAGACAACACGTAAGGGAGTGAGCCAGTCAGGGGGGTGGGTGGGCAGGGGGGGTATAATAGGGAGTTGGGGAAGGTTACTGTGTTCCAGGTTGGACTTCTTTATTACAGAGTCCTCAAGAATGTATATAGACACAACATCCATAAATATGGAAATAAATGTACATGCAAATGTTGGTAGATTACAGCAACTATAACGAAAATTTGTACAACAATGAACATATTATTGGAAGACAAAATATGTACTACTAGATGACTTTTGAAATGTAAGATGCCATAAGAGATTGTATTGCTTACACCAATAAAACTATGTTTAAAAAAAAACAACATAGTGCCTTAAAAGAGACTCTGTGCTTAACAGGAAGCCAGTAAAGTTCAGCAAGACCCGGGCTAATGGCCAGCTGTTTTGGAATTTTCAACAGCATCCGGGCTGCTGCATTCTGAACTCCCTGAAGCATTCCCAGCCTGCCGTTTGAGACTACCAGATAGAGTACATTACAATAATCAAGCCAGGACACTAGAAGCGCTTAAATTACCGTCTTTCTTGCTGAGTCTGTTAGGAGCCCTAAAATATTTCTTAGCATCTTTAGTATTCCAAAACAAGTGTCAGTCGTGCCCTTGATCTGGCTCTCAAAAGATAACTGTGCATCAAAAAAAAAAAAAAGCCCATATTTTTTACTTTTGATTTAGGGATCAGGGTGGGACCCAGTACACCCGGCCACCACGCAGAGGACCATATTGAGGGCTGTTTCTCGATCACCAGGACCTCTGTCTTTTCCGCATTTATTTCAGGCAACTAATATCCATCCATGTCGCAAGATCTACCAAACAGGACTTGAGGTTCGTTGAGGCACTGCTGCCATCTTCTGCCAGTGATGATCAGTTGAGTGTCATCAGCGCACGACACGATCATCACGCCATGGCTTTCAATCTGCCAGGGGATGGAGATACAGGTTAAACAAGGTAGGGCTCAGAGCGGATTCCTGTGGCACTCCCTGCTGGAGGGGAATATTATAGAAGGCATAGGGCTACTCGAACACCTGAGAAGAGCGCTTGTGTAAAAAGTCAGCAAGCCATTCATGAGCTCTTCCCCTTATGCCCTGTGACCACAGCCGTTCTAGCAGCAAACCATGCAATACAGTGTCAAACGCTGCACTTAAGTCTTACATGACAAGTGCAGCAGTTTTCCCTTCATCAGCCACTCTTCGTAGCGACTCAGAAGCTAGGAGTGCCGATTCTTACTGTACTGTGGCCTGAAACCAGATTGTTTCTCATAAAGGAGGCTATCAGTGAAATTCATAAGTTGGGAATTTACATGCTTTTAACAATTTTTCGCAACCAATGGAAACAGAGAGATAGCCCGAAAGTCTCTGGTTTTGAGGAGTTCAAAGAAGGCTTCTTCAGAAGGGGAACCACCATGGCATGCTTCCATTCCGCTGGAAGTTGACCTGCTTCAAAGAATGAACTAAGCAAAGTGCATAGTATAGGGGCAATGGTGGTGTGCCCACAGACTAGAATAGCTGGGGTGCGGGATCTAAAGGGGAGCCAGATTTTAATTTTAGAGAAAGAGCTTTCTGATGAAGGAAAAAGAATCATTCTTGCAGGAGAATGTCTAGGAGTCTTCGCACTTTCCGGGAAATAGGCATAAGGAGACAATAGTTTATCAGCAAAAGATGAGCGATCTGATTACAGCTACTGACAGGAGGAGCTCTAACCGAAGACACGCATCCATGGACGTGAGAGATTTAACTATTCTAAATATCTTGTGGGAGGAGTTATTGGCCTCATCTACTCTCTGCATAAAAAAGTCGAGTCCGAGCTAGTCTGATCTCCTTATGATATTCTTTTAGTGCTTATAAATAGATATCTTTGTCTAAGATATAATAGTTCTTGCGCCATTTACATTCCAGGTGCTTGCATGACTAACTGAAGGAGGTCCTCCGTAAACCAGGTGGCAGAAGGTCGGGCGTGAGAAATGTTCAAAGATTTCCATGGTTCTATAGAATCTAAAGCCTCGACAATCCAGGCCGAATCCAGTTGATTATCAACAAGGGGACAGGTGTCTAAGCATATAGGCTTGTAGCTCAAGGCAGACGTAAGGGCCTCTTGAGTAATCGATGTCCAATTCTGAATTTTAATAGATTGGGCAGAAGATGGCTTCGGCAAGGGAAACATATCAAGAATCTGAAAAGGAATAAGAGAGTGATTGGATCAAGCAATAGGAACCAGGGGAGCTACTTTGACTAGGGCATAATTGGCAAAAATGGGGTCAAGAGTGTGCCACTGAATGTGAGTGGGTTCCTGTAACAGCCGTTGCAAGTGAAACGTCTTTTAATCCTCTGTCAGGTTTGTGATTAAATGAGAGGACCAACCATCAAAATGGAGATTAAAATCACCTAAGATTAGAAAGTTTGAACGCTGCAGAGCATATGTAGGGTTGATATCCAGTAGAGCCGTGAAAAACGAGGAGGGAGGCCCAGGGGGCCCATAAATCAGAAAACCATTGAGGGAACAGCGGGCTGTTAGTGAGAATGAAAAGAAGGCTGCTTCAGATACACTAATCTGCACTTCAAAGAAACTGCAGCTCAGATGTTGTTTATATATCACGGCCTCCCCTCCCCTTTGGTCTGTCCAGTCTTCACATTGCATAGCCCATGGGAATAGTCTCTAGAATGTCAGGAGCGGACTCAGCATGTAGCCAGGTTTCCACCAGAAAAAGGGCGATCGGTTGCTGTGCCAATATGAGGTGGGAAATTTCATGTTTGGGAAGGGAATGGCAATTAAGCAAAAGACAATGAGCAATCTCCGGGGTCCTACAAAAGTTACTGCTCTCCCACCTTTCTGCAAGGTTTGGGGGCAACACAAAAGAGCACCCGAGACATGCAGCCTGACCTATGCCCACATTCACCGAGGTAATAATCTTAGAGTTCAAAGAACATAACTTATCTGGTGTATACTGCACAAAATCTTGACCAAAACCAGCAGGGTGACTAGCCCCTGGTGCCGTCCTGGTACAGATGGGCTTGCCTTTGGCGCACCAGCAGCGCGGCCATGCCAGTATGCTGCTTTAATAGCCAGCAAGACTAGAGCGTGAGCACGAGAGCATGAGGGACCTAAGATGGCAGCCCCACTCTTATGGGAGCAGTCAAGGTTCAGCAGCAGCGTGAGCTGGAAGAAATGCCGAGGTGCGGACGTGAATAAAACAAGTTTTAGATCCACCCCAGGTAGGGAGCCTCAAGTCAAAACAATTAAAAATCAAGTTAAAATAGCACATTAAAATTACACATGAAACACCAGAAGTAACTTGCCCTGGAACCGTAGTGCACACTGCAGTACTTTGCTGCCACTGTGCGTGGAAATCTTTTACTGGAGACTATATAAGAAGATCCACTCAATCCCCTTTAGCAGGTTCTACAGACAAAGGTAATTAAGTCCAAGTCTTACCACAATGAACAATGTGAAGTAACCGCCAAGTAACACTAATAAATGTTCATTCACATGCCATTTTCTCTCTGGAATGGAAACATCAATCCTGTAGAAGTACCTCTGAATAAATAACCTAAAAACCAATGTCCTAAAGAGGATCATACATAAAAATCATTAACAATGTCTTTGGTAA
This sequence comes from Triturus cristatus, assembly GCF_964204655.1. Lineage (NCBI taxonomy): Eukaryota > Metazoa > Chordata > Amphibia > Caudata > Salamandridae > Triturus > Triturus cristatus. Next base: position 1,580,948,726 of record NC_140590.1, read on the forward strand.
GACATTCTATACACCCAAATCCGCCTTCCTTCAACTGTAGATAGGGAGCCACATTGGTTTGGTGATTTTGCTACACATCATCTAACAGAGCCTAGAGTACAACACATTATATATTAGTAAATTGTGTAAACCTATCAATCCACATGACTGTTAACTACCGATTTACACTACCACCTCGTTGGTGCCCAATTTGGATGTGAAAGTCTGCATTTAAAAGCGTGGATGTAATGTCTGTTGAAATCTACAATTGTTTTTCCTTTCCACATTGCTTGCTAATTGGCGGTGTTCTGTGCACAAACATCCTATCGACTGTACTGTTGAAAGAAAATTGAACTGAGTTGTATAAAAGGAATACACTTACAAATCACAGCCTTTTAATTACCACTGCTTCATTTGTAATTTAGCAACATTTTTTATTTTTTGCCATGTTCACAGACTACTGCGAGTCTATCAAGATTGTGAACTTCCCAGAAAAGGTGAAGAGAGATTTGTGGAACCTACCTGTAAGAGTCTCTGTAGCTCATTGTGTCATGACCCGAATCCTCTTGATCTTCTTCGGAAACCTTGAAGCAAACCTTCTTAATGCCGCCCTGTTCAACCTTATCTATGTCTCCTTCTTCGGCAACCATAGATGAGGGTGGCGTCCCCTCCATAGATGGAGGCTCACACGTATCAGACTCGGAAGGTTCTGTAATGGTGGACAAAAGCCTGGAAAAAGATAAAAAATGAATGCCTGGGTGAATCAAAAGTCTATATTAGATAAACTTCAATGTATGAAATGTACACAGCAAAGATAAAACCATATGCTTTTATGCATAACAATATCCTTTGGAGACCACTGCAGATAAGAACAATTCCATAATCAATTAATTCAAAGTATGAAAATGAAAAGCAATACAATCTGAATACATACACTATACTGAAACCTTACATATAATCAAGAATAAAATATATGGTTTACATTGGGTCAATAATACAGTGACAGTGGCCCAATTATGAGCCCAAAGTCATAATCCGAGAAGACAGTTCCATCCTACAGACAACATACCATATATGATAACCGTCATATATATGTTCCATAGGTTTAAACCTTCATAGCTCATAGCAATTCTACCATGTTGGTGCATGTGGTATTGACATAAAAAGTAATATCTTATAAAAGCAGTGTATACTTCTAGCATACTCCCACATCAGAAAGCAGTACATAGCTACACACCAATTATACACCAGATTCTTACTTATTAATCTGGGTGACGTATTGCTTCATTTCCTTTACTGCAAAGTCCAATTTGTTGAAGAGTTGCAGGTATGAGTCTTGGATGTCTTTGTCTTCTTGCTTCAGCAGGAAGCTCAGACCACGCTCCTCTCTGCTCATCCCACCATTTAGTTGCCCAAACCCACTGTCCATTAAACTGCTATCTGACCCATCTTCTTCAGGAAGGCACTTCCAGGAGGGGGCAGCCATCGTTGTGATGCAATGTTGCGTGTAGGACATTGGATTTAAATTGCCAACTAAACACAAGAAACACAGTATTGGATACTTAAACTGTTACATATTTAAAATAATAATAACTAGTATATCAAAATAAGAATAAACCAAAGCAGCATTTCTTTTTAGTAAAGTGGCATTTTGTGCATTTGCAAATTCAGAAACCAAATGTAGGCAAGGAGCTGTGTGTAAAAACCCAGCACAAATTCTGCTCCTGAGGACAGGTAAAGGGAAGCATCAAGCGGACATTTCAGCGCATCTGTTTTTCACAAGGGAGTGTGCTGAAAAGGTACATCTAAAGCAAAACGAAAGGGAATGATGGACGGAGTGTTGAACATTGCAAGCACTCACCCCCAGTCAACTGATCTGGGTTTAATCCATCACCGTTCTTTAGCCCACTCTGCCACCCCAGTTCAGGCATGGCCATATGCAAATCAGTCTGACCCTGTGCCTCATGGGAACAGTCCAGCCCGAACTGCCAAACCATGTCTTCCCTGGACCGGAAACAAGCTTCCTAGGACCGGTTTCTGGCATTTCAGCCGTCTTCAGCAAGGTACATCTAAGCACACTTCTCCTTTTCCTGTGGTTAATTTGACCAGACACTCAATTGAAACAGTGGACAGAGCAAGGATGCAGAGGACTATAATGTCCATGTACATGTAGGCTCTCAGTATTCTGCCACTCAATCACATGAACACTATGCTATACAATTATAGTTCTACCTACCTGCAAGTAAGGGTTAAAAAGTACAAATGCATTGCATGCATGCATTTCCTTGTGTGCAGAAATCCTGTGGAGTTAATTGACAGTAATATTCGAAGCATGTTGTCAGTATGGTATCAGAATTTTAAGGAACAGTGCAAAAAGTATTGCACATTTGCAGTTTTCGCCTGACTGATTCCCTTAGGAAAATAATCAGTGGAGAATGTCTCAAAGAAAGACAACATATGGAATTCCATGGAGCAAATACAGATTGTACATGTTATGCCTCATTACTACGCGAAAACCGCTAAAGACCTGCCTCATACCAGGACACTGGTGTTCAGTGGGTGTGGTCAACAACACTCCTACTCCACACAACTCACAATCTGGCCTAAATGGTTTTCTAATGGGAAGGAAAGTTATCCCACAGGAATATACGGTAAGAGTGGGGTGGCTATCTCCAACCTATTGAGACTAGACTCCTGAAGACTCATTAAAACTTTACTTGATCAGTGCACAACAGTCAACAACAATCAAAACCTTAGTCGATCAGAGCACCCACCACCTGACACAGCGAGGAGCAGGAGTGACAGCTATAGCAGAGTTGTGATACACTGTTAGGGAAAATATTTATTCTAGTAAATTATAAAAGTGTGCCATGCAAGTAAAGCAAAATTATCTAAAGATGCTATCTTATAAATGAGATAAAAATATAAGCGGTTAATAAAACATACACATTTGTTGCGTCCAATTGTTGATTTTGTCAGTGACAAATTGAATGCTTTCGACCTTACTTGATTTGTTTCGACTCTCAAATTACTTATTAGGAAGAGTGACTGTTGTTAAGTCTCGCTCACTATATTTGGATAAGGATGTGTGCATAAACTGCACAATTAGTGATGCATAAAACACAGTGTTCTCTTTGCCTTGCCTCTAATAAGATTGTTTCTGTTTAAAAGGTTTCCTTTATTGCTATTCAATTTTCTGGGTTGTTGGGCATGCTTAAGTTTGGAGTACTTTGTGCCTTATTTAAGACTTTCTCATAATTATATAGACTTATTTTGTATATATAAAAAAAAAGATTGATAGGAGCTGCCCACCTATGATGCACTAATAGGCTTCATTATTGTTGTGCTCTGTATCAAATGTTAAAGTGTGTCAAATAATTGTGCATAGATTTTGTGAATGCATAATACGCCAATTTTAATACAACTGGGCGTTACAAGTAAGACTGCTACTGATATAAGTTGCTGTGTTTCAACATGATAAATGCACCAGTAAGAAGGCTATGAATGCATAAAAAGCTATAACAAAATAATGGATTTAAGTGCAAATATGAACACTTGCACACCTTCCACGTACAAATAAGAAAATAAATTCACAGCACACACCTTGATCTGGATCTAGGCCGCAAAAAGAAGGTTTTCGTCCAAAGCGAATACTGAATGACCGTCCAACTGAGGTAGTGCTTTTGGGGTAGGACACATCCATGAGGTTAATGTGACAGTTGGTGGGGCAAAAGTCCATGCTGCCCAGAGGGTGAAGCTCCAGTGAAGCACGCTTGAAGGGGGGACTCACCTTTGTCTTCAGTTCATCAGAAAACTAAAATAAGGACAAGAAACCTTATGTTATGCTTGTGATTTTTAAAGAAGTCCTTGTAGGCCCATCACATTGCTGACAATTTGAAGTAATTAAAAAAAAAAAATAAATAAGAATACAGTTTCCTTCATGAGCAGCTTTGACCTGGTTACCAATTATGGGAAGTCGCATACTATGGCGTGTGGGCCTGGTACACATCTCCAGCCTCACCATTAGGGGCCAGCCACTTAATAGTGTGAGCAACTTTAGCTATTTAGGAGTAACCTTTAATGCTTCAGAGATACAATTTAAGCCTTAAATTTAGTAGAGCAGGGGGTGCCATCTGCAATCTCCAAAGGGAAAGGGACTGTTTTCCCTCTCATTAATGTTTACAGTACCCAATGTGACCCAGTCACTACGTACGGGGCAGGGGTTTGGGGCTACCACAACACCGCTCCCCTCCAAGCAGAGGAAAACCGCATCTATCAGAGCTTTTTGCACCGCCCACCATCTAGGTCTTGTTTTATCATCCACTTGGAGCTAAATTTACACTACATCACAGAAAAGGTTCATTGGGCCCCCCTGTTATCATGGATCAGTGTATTGGTTAACCCGGTGGGCATCACTATGTAGAGACATCCTCCTGGATTGTCTTAGTCTGGACAAGGGGCGCACAATTCCATGGCTGAATTACATCCCCAAAAAAATATGCCTGCCCGGCGTTTGTCCTCCCTGTTCACTGCTCCTTTCAGCATTAATAGTGAGGGCAAACCAAGGGTGAAGCAATATGTAACAGAATACAGTGTGGAACTAAGGTTGAAAACCCTCAGTATAGACCTTTTACAGATCCTTTGATTCCGCTGAACCCGCCTTTTATCTTTCCCTAGATCTTAGGAATTGGGAGAGGTCTTCTCCTCTGTCGGTTCAGAGCAGGGATAAGGTGGCTCCTGTGCTTTGTAGGAGATTCCAGCTCTCTGAGGTGTTCTGCCTTGCCATGTCCTAGTGACGACACATCAGAGCAATCGTCATTGCATTTTATGTTTTTTTGCAATAATTTCCGCCTCCCGCTCAAACATCTTCTTAAGCCCCTTCTTATAAACCAGGGGCAATGCAGATGTAGAGAAGCTCTGTTTTGCTTGCAATTGTTAAATACCCCAGATACCTGCTCAAGGGTTAGCTCCTTTCTCAAAGTGGCTGTTAGACTTAGAAAATCAATGGTAGGGAAGCCAATAGGAGTGGTTTATTTGAATGTGGCACTTTTTATATGCATGAAATTTTATTAACATTACTGTTTTACCTAACGCTTTGATAATGTGCATTCTTGGTTTTAGGCGCATCTTTGGTAGACATGTCATTTAAATCTGCAGGCACATTTGTATGGTTCTGTATGCTTTTATTTATTTATTTGTAGTTATTTGTGTAATTTGTATGTGTCTTTTATGGCCACATATGGCCAAATAAAGATTTCTTGAATTGAAATATTGCAGTAGAAATTTGCTAAATTATTGGCCATATTTCTTGTGTCACAACAGAGTACACATTAAACAACCACATCAGGCTCCACCATGGTTGGCCACTACATCGGTATCCACTGAGGTGGCACAATGACCCACAATCATCTGGAACCGCCAGGTCAAAGGAAACACACCCCTCCTCAGTGTAAATGATGAAAGAGGTGTCCAAGAACATGAGTGACAGTCATATTTGAGTCAAATACATGCAGAGCTCAAGTTTCAAGGAACATGTGTGTGTAGTTCTTTCAGCCACAGTTTTTTCTTTCCATTCTGAGAGTGGTAGCCAGTTCTACAAATCCCAAAATCAGAGACCTGGACTGGAAGAGCCATCAAGTATGGACCCGTAAAATGGGAGCGTTCTTGCTCTAAACCTGCAAATATGTATTAATTCCTCCTTCAAACTAGCTCTGTCTCTCCCTTAGGCATCTTCCAAGTATGCAAAAGATTCCATATTATCTGCCATCAATGCCCAGAAACCCACAAATGTCAACCACTACTGTATATATTTGGCCAGAGGGGGTATCTTAGAAGCACCTACAACAAAAGATCTCATCAGGGTACTGACATCAAACGTTCTCCGGTGAAAACACTAAAGGAGGGGTTCTTGGAACGGAGACGCCAATCAGCAGCCATGCAGATGTTAAACATCTGCCAATAAGGATTGCCCTCTCCAGCCTAGACCCTTCACATTTCCCACATCACTCACACCAGCTTGCAAGCAGACATGAGATTAAATTGAAACCCTTGCTATCTGCCTAAGAGTAATCTTTATCTTCCTCTTTCAATTATTGTGTAGCTATCATATCCACAAACAATATAATATTAAACACTGTACACCCATGGTAGTGTTCTGTGCATAGGCTTTTTGTTGCAATCTATGTTTCACATTTGCAGTGTTTACTCACATATCATCAATATATGAAAAGTACCTTTTGGTAACTAATGATCCTTTTGCTGATATTCTCCAGTTTGGTGTCACATATATTCCTGAATTCATACTGCGGCATGGTAACCACAGCACTGCTGAGAGAGATCAAATTTCGACAATTCTGGACAAATTTGTCATCGTCAGCAGCAAAGGCTTCTAAAATCTACAGAATAAAACACAACACAACACAAAACTTAAAAAAATAGACATGATGTATCAATCTTCGTTCTAAATAATTCTTTATGATTATATTCATAAAAAGATCAAATAAACTTACCTAACAATATGTGTAAAGTCATTCTGATATACCCTTTTTGTTTTACAGGTGCACATCTTAAAGACTGGAAACTGCATTAACAATGCGGTCAGAAACACACGTGCTGTTACAACGCAAGCGTTACGTTTGCCTTTACCACGGATATGCGTTTACCATGCACATTCTTTCACCACGCATACCTTTACAACGATTTCCATTGTAAAGGCAGTAAAGACATATGCGTGGTAAAGTCAGTCAGCGATTTAGATGTGGAGGGAACGGGTTGGGGGTGGGAGGTGTTGGAGACTTGGAGGGAGTTCCTGCCCAGATGAAAAGGAAAGGAACGGGAAGGATCGGGACGCGGCTTGGTGAGTAGTTTTCTGTTTTTAGGCCTGGAGCTGGTTTTAGGGCTCAGGGAGGGGAGGCTGTGGTGTTTTTAGGGATGGAGTCGGAGTAGTTTTTATGGCTGGGGGCCGGGTTTTAGGGCTTAGGGCAGGGGGAGGATCAGGGAACTTTTTAGGCCTAGAGCTGGTTGTAGGGGTCGGGGGGGGGCTGGGGTGTTTTTAGGGATGGAGTCGGGGTATTTTTTGTGGTTGGGGGCTAGGTTGTAAGGTTCAGGATGGGGGATCGGAGTAGCTTTTAGGGATGAGGGTTGGGGTTGTTTTCAGGGCTGGGCTTTAGGGCTCATGGCGGGGCGAGGGTCAGGGATGTTTTTAGGCCTGGAGCTGGTTTTAGGGCTCAGGGTGGGGGATCGGAGTAGCTTTTAGGGCTGGGGCTGGTTTTAGGCCTCAGAGCAGGGGGCTGGGGGGCTTTTTAGGGCTGGGGTCAGGTCCCTTTCAGGGCAGTGAAACGAGTTTGAGGGGTTGGGATGTAACCTTTATCACGCAATATGCCTTTAACAATCATGCCTTTATAACAAAATTTGCTGTAAAGGCATGCATGGTAAAGACACAGTTGTGGTAAACACCGCGTTGTTAAGGCATGCGAAGTAATTGCATGCATGCTTCCATTATATATCCCTTAAAGACACTTGAAGTACACTGTAATTTTCTTATAAGCTTCTGGGGTTCAAATCTTGAACTCTTAGGAGTTATCAGATTTAAATTACTTGGTCATCAAATACGTATTCATCTCATGGAAATGTCAGTCTCTTTTGTTTATTCAAAACCGGAGATATGTTTCCTGTTTTTATTCTTTGATGGACTGATTCACATCATGTACGTTTGCATAATGTATGTTACATTTTGAAAATATAAAAAAAAACTTTCACAAAATCAATCCAATACCTGCTGAAGAGTAAAATAATTAAAAACGGATTGTGTTTTGTAATCAATACATCAATGAGATAAAGAATTAAATATGTGATGACAGAGTGTACTTTTGAGATGTAAAATAGTCCCTTATGCACTGCAATGGAGGCGAAAGGATGCATCCAATCAGCCAATAGAAACAAGATGAGAGTACAATGCTCCTATGTGCTGATCCAAGATGTAAGAGACAAAAGGCCCAATTTAGAGTTTGACAGACATGGCACTCCGTTACAAAGGTAATGGAGTACCCTGCTTGGTAAACCGTCAGCGGGCCCGCCTCATTTAGAGATGGGCGTACCCTAAGCATTTTGTGGACAGAGCGCTCTGTGGCTCCCTAGATGGACAGCTTCCTCCAGCAAAATGACGAAGTACGGCCATCTAAGTAAGTCTATTATACCGTCCACCTTGTTTAGGGTTGAGGGTGTAATGTCTTTCTGGAAAAAAACTGGTGGTGGGAGACAAGGAAAAATATAAAGAGCCCAGCCTCGCCATACCCTGGGAGAGAACTCCGAGCATGGAGGTCACTCGTATTTTCGTTTTTCGGAAAAAAATCCCACTTTGGGAGATTGTTTCTGAAAAAGAAGCAAATTTAAAAAGTACGGTGAACGGTAATCAAAACCAACAGCAGCAATACACCAACCCATTTGAACACTGAAAGGAGCTGCCGTGGCAGCAGTTCCTTTAAACATTGAGATGACCTCTGGGCTGGTGGTCCTCTCTAAATTTGGTGGAAGGACTGTTTTCTCTACCACCTGAAAACCATACATCAGGCTCAATGTCGCCAGCCAATGGCTGAAGGTTCTTGAGCTAAAGAAGCCAACACCTAAAGTAACTTGAACCAAAACCCATCAGAAGATAAGTATTATACAATACATTAGACATGAAACCTTAAAATAAATGCAATGCTACCTTTGATGCATCATTGCTACTGCATGGCATCACCTTTTGTTTTCAATGCCACTAAGTGTTTCTTGCCAAAGCCCAGCACTGTTCACTTGGCTAAGAAACAACACACCTTGGCAGTTATACTGAAGCAGCCTCGGGGTTCAACCGTCCTCTCCAAAACGTAACACTTGATCCCCGCGGTGCTCGCGTACTCATACACAACGCCATGTTCCAGCTGGACGTTGTCCACAGTCAGGCTGACGAGAGGCGCCCCTTCGCTGATTATCAAGTGAGAGCCGAAAATGTGTGCCAGATCTAGAAAAGTAAGACAAGTTACTGGAAACTAGGCCATTAGAAAAAAAAGCTTAAAGTAAAGAAACTGTCTGAGGAAACCAACATGACCAATTTCAAATCAGATATGTCAGTTACACTGATCCTTTTGTACAACGGAAACGGTTGTTGCTCACAGGAAGTGCAGCACTTCACGGTAGGAGATTTTCAAAAGTTACTGTGAATGTTATCATCTAATCAAGGCACATATTTCTTATCTGACACAATCTTTGGTAACAGCATTGCTGCTGCTGATCCAGTATTATACGTATCCTAGCCACAGGAAATGCAGCTATCAAGTTTAGGAGACATTATGATTCATAGTACATCTGTGTATATTGATCAGCTTAACTTAATACAAACTTAAAATAAATCTGGACTGAAAATAAATCTGGAGATTGTACCTACCCAAGTAAATAACATTATCTGCCCGCTCCAAGTGCATGATTGGCAGATGGCACTCAAGGCTGGACTGGCCATATTGGAACACTGTGGTTTACCGGTTTGATGTAGGCCACCGCTCTTCTTTTAGCGCAAGGTGAGCTGCTATGACCCATCTGGTCACCCATGGCTCCATTCTAGTCACAGTCACCTGCAGTGTGACAAACAGCGCACAAAACACAAGTGCCGCAAACAAGAGGCACTTAAGTTCTGCCTTTTTGCGTTGTTCCAGTACTCCAGCAACAGGATTTTTACCTGAGGATCTTCCATTTTACCCAAGTGGAGTAATGACAATGTAATGGGATTTTTTTTTTTAAAAAGCGTAATGCAAAATGCTGGACATTATGCGAATTGTACCGGCAAAATTGAAATTTCGCCCAGGCATAAATGTGATATGGACTACTGTTTGGCGCTTTACTGAAATGCTGAAAAACATACTGGGCTACTACTGGTAGCAGGGTCATTAGAAATCTAAGTTATGAACTTCACAAGTTTGTCTCTAAGTTAGTTTGAAGGATATTGCTCAAGCAATGTATGAGGCAGGATGTCACCTATTCAAGAGCATTTTAAAATATGCGCATGAATGATTTAAGCAGTAAAATTGGACATCTGATTTCACAGTTGTGATTAATGGCTCATTTCTAGCTTCTGCAAATGGTTGGCACCCAGTATTTGTTTTTGATACTTTGCATTTCATATTTAATAAACACTGGATATGTTTGGTTCATATGTGTAGCAACGGAGGCTAACGTGTGCCTTATTTATTTTTTATACATTCCGGGGCTCGATGTTTCTCTTGGCGTGATGTCTTAAATGCTACATAAATCATAATGCAAGATGGGATTTACATATACAGAAACCACAATTAAAAGTGAAAAAAATATGGGTTCACGAACTGCCGAAAACTAAAGAAACTGTTAGGCTATTATAAGTACGGCCAGAGGATACCCCTTTTCCAAATTAATAGTGGTCCAATGTTTCCAACCCCAAAATTACTCGTTCCGAAAACACTGGATCAGGTTTTAAAGGTTATGGATAGCACCCAGAAATATACACAGCTGGTAAGGGGCAAAGGAAGTCCCTGCCCCCTCCAGCCCCTTAAGGAGAAGAGAGAACACCCTCCCCAGCCAGGCAACAGACTCCCCTTGCCTTCAGACACCCTCCCCACACCAGCTGCAACAGCTCTACCAGCTCTTTGACCAACATTTGCCACCTGCTCAAAGTAGATGGTAAATGTCAGAGGTTTGTCACTGGAAAATAAGTGGAAGAGCACCCATTAATTTTAGGTACATGTGGTTATTCCCCATTCCAAGGATAACTCATAATGGTCTGATTCAGGTGTGGGGATGCTGACTGGGATTGGATATTCCAGGTCCCTTATAATCCAGCCAGCCAACTCATAATGATGGGCTTAAAGGTTTTGTTGTATTCTTAGAGACAGCTGTGATCTTAGCCCTTTGAAACAAGAAACATCATGTAACTTTAGAAAACAACAGCATTTTTAGCACACAGTATGAAGACTAGAAAGTGGATAAAATACAGCATACGCAAGCCGTACCACATTATTTGCATTCTAGTTCGAGAGCTCAGGCATTCGCTGACAAAAAAAGAGCCATGTAATGGGTACCATTGATATTTCTGAAAAAGATACTGGATAGAATGAAATTCACACTAAAGCTACATCTCAATGAGGTAGAATATGATCATTTTTTGAGCATACAGAAGATATTGACATAATGCGCTACTTAGAGACTACGTGATGAAACCAATTTTAAGTATTCATTGTTACACTGTAAAAGACAAGAAGCATTACAGGGCCTTGAAAAGGCAACATGATGTGTTGAAAACCATTTTCCCCCGTGACACATTTTCAAATAGGAATATTTAAATTTGAGGGATTTTATAACAACTGGGTAGTATTAAATGAAGGAGACTGATCTTTATTCTGGCCGGGGAAAGATGACCGCTCCCTGCTTTGAGTCCTGGAGTCCCGCTCCGTAACCCGATTCAAGAGACATTATATTTCCAAATAGAAGAGGGTTTGTTTTGCATTTACTGTGAAGAGGGGTATGGTGATGGAATAGTTGCACTGACTGTTGATGACAAAAACAGTTATAGATATGAGAAAAGAATCAGAAGACACACAGAATTATCATTGATTATAAAGACAGGGAATTATATACGGGGTACACATAAAAACTGAATTTGTGGAGAAGATGGAAACTTTGAGGTCAAGGTAGATTTTGTGAGGTGGACCTTTGGACCTTTTGAGAAGATTCATCTCAAACTTCACTGAGAAAGACAGTGCAGTGGTTAGTGGATAATATTTCAATAAGCCTGAACCTAGATGGACTGCAGAAAAGGTTAAGGATGAAAAAGCGGTGGAGGCTTGCACAGCACAGCACTCCTATTCGGATGCAGAGAGATGTTGTGAGCGAGTTGGGGAGGTGGGGGTCTTGTAATGAAATGGACACAAGGAACAGGAGTTTTAAGAATGCCTTGTATTTATCAAAGACTCAAATGATGTTGTGGTTGCAGGAAGAGGTGGTTGTATTAGCAGAGAGGTTGAAAACCATGCAGGAGCAACGCCGTTGAGATTTTTAATGAGGAGAAGGTGCTCTGCAGGACACTGATTGCAATGCTATTTTAACAAGCAGATTTGCAGAAAGACCAAGGTGTTAAGAGATGATTTGGCAGTGGAGGTGCTGACAAAGCTGTTGCATGTTTATTAATTAGAAGTCATTGACTTATAGCCGAGAGCAAGTAAATGGCTGAGTCAGGAGGGAATGAGATGGAGTTGCAGATGTAGAAGATGCAATTAAGTAGATTGTTCTCTCCCTGGAACAGTTAATTATAGTAAAGGGATAGGCATAAAGTGTATAATGGCTTTAAGATTAAAAATGGGAAGATCCCAGTATCATAGAGATGAAAATAATATCCATGACAATCGATGGTGCAGATCAAAAAAACAGAGGATACAGAATGAACCTTTGTGGAAATCCATTGACGTTGCTAGAAACGGGGAGTGCAAGGAACACCGCTTTCTAACGTGGAGAACCAAAATATAAATGATAAATGTATACCTTATCAATAGGGCTGATACATCGGTAAACTCTTGACGGTAGATATATTCTCTGAGGAAAAAATTATCCCAAAGCACAACCTTGAGAGGATGCAAGCCATGTCTGTGCCTTATGGAAGACACCTCATATGCAGCATGGCTATTAATGAGATCCATGCTTCCAAACCAGGAGAGCTGGGGATAAGAAAATGAATGTGTATGTGCAAAATCTACGTACCGGCTTCATGCATCTGGGATAATGACTAGAACTGTGTTACAGTAGACCCATCTTAACTTTAGTAAAGGCGTAAAGGGGCCTTGTGTTAGATGTCAACTTGTGAAAAACATTCTTTCCGCTTTCAGTGCAATCAAACATTGACGATACCTCACTCTTCACGCGCAAATGCTTATTTTTAGATCAAATAAAACCATGGAAAACACTTGTGTAGTAGAACATGCCTAGCATATCATGTAATATTTCCCCAAGTTCTATCTTTAAGCAGAAGGTCAATATATAAATGTATAATTATACCACATCAACATGGTATGTTTTTTTTTCCTCAAAATATAGTCAGTAATTACTTGCATGCCATTTAAGAGAAGACATGATATTGACATTATCATGGCACCGAAGGATTTAGCTACCGTAACACTTTATGCAACCTTCTTCAACGAAGAAGAAAGCCTGAATACCCATGCCGCAGTACGGAAACACAGGTGTTTCAGATACAGGCTCAAAGGCAGCCATTAATCAGAAACATATTTACCTGATTCTTGATGGCTGTCATTCAGCGGATCAAGGTCCTCCTCTTCCAGTGAGTTGTCAGGTTTACTGTGATAGCAAAGACTACCATTAAGGCATACATCTGGCATTGTTTGGTGAGCTCTCTGTTCTTCTGCCTCTTCGTGTGTGCGGTAAAGCCATTGGTATGCACCCTGTGAATGGAAGGGAAACACTTTAGATGGCAATATGGTACAGCAAGTTTAAAAACATCAACACAATCGTTCCTTGCATATGCAGGTTTGCCTGGAAATTGCACTTGTCCCTTCGGTTTTCTTGTGTGAACTGGTAGTCCAAATGAAGAAGAGGTGTGGCGCAGCGGCCAGGGCGGCTGACTCCGGAACACGGGGGCTAACGGTTCGATCCCTGGCGCCAGGTCAGCCCAGCACCATGTGACTCAGGACAATAGCTCGCTTAATCTTCCCGACGGCCCCCAGCGCCTTGATACCCTCGGGCAATTGTTCGCGTTTTACAAATACTGGATATACACTTTATTTAGTCCCACACATTGAGCTTTGTTTGAATCTATGAATGAATACCTCTGACACTCACTCTCCCAATGTTGTTCTAACTTCTACAGAACATCACTGTTTGGTGACGAGACGTGTCTTATGAATTTGTTCAGCTGATGTTCCAATGAGCAGGTATGCGGTCCCTCTCTGACATGCTATGATATGCATGAGACACCGCAGAGTGAGAGCCTCATTCGTGTTGCATTTAACAAAGTTTCCATGAATTTCCGCGAAAGTAATTTTTTTCTACAAATATTCCGTGAGACGTCTGTGTTGATAATCTAGAACTATATATGGTTCTTACTTGTGTGTCCCACTTAGTTTGCAGCTAGTGAGTCGTATTGAAAATGTTTGTAATCTAAAAAGCAGACTGATCCTTTCTTATATATTAGAAATGATCGTTATAAAAACGATATAAAAAATATGAATTCTGTACATTTAATTAGAAAATGAACATCTGAATGAAAAAAATTAATATGCACTTCAGAGCTGATTTATGTAATCGTGAGATGTTTAAATAGATGAAGAAAGGACCAGATTTTAGACAAAACTCAAATTTAATTTGCACAAAATATATCCGCAAATCAAAATTATCAGGCCTTACCAGTGACTCCTGCTGGCTGGACCGAAATGCTGAAAAATGCTCCAAAACCTCAAGAAAGCTGTCGTTTGCAACACTACTGCCATTAACTTTCTGGATGCACTGACCAGGATGAAGACCGGCCGCGGCAGCGACTGACCCTGAGAGCGGGAGAACAATCCAGCGTTAGACGAAGACTCAAGGAGACACGTGCAAGAAGTCTGTGTCGCTTACAAGGAAAGTCACTGCTAAAGGTACATAATACACTCTGCTGAGTGCACAGCAAGCTGTTTAAAGCAGAAATTATACAGTTAAACATGGTACATTCAAATTAGAAGAGCCCTATACCATAAAAAAACAACTAAGGTGACCATAGTATAGAGTCTTGATATGTTTTATAGTCTCATATCCTCTGCATAATGCTGCCTTCTAGAGTTTGTATTTGGAAATGTAACTTGGTTTTCTCAGAAGATTAACAACCACTGGCAAAGCCAGTAGGTCCATGTTTGAATGTACAATTGCATGCAGTGTTTGCACATTAGAGTGCGAGAAACAGGAGGGAGCCAGCTGGAAAAGACAGAGAGGGTGATGGTTGAAAAGTAGTTGCTCATGTAGTGCAATGTAAGTAGTAGAGTGGAAGGATAAATGCAAGCAGCATTAGGGGAATGATGGTTACTCTACTGGCTGACCAAGACCTGATTCACTAAATCTCATGCCAATGGCTAAAAGAGGCTGGTTAAAGAAAGTCAACACTTGAAAGGGGTGGACCCAAAGCCCATCCTATGTTTTATTGCTATTAATAGGCATGTTACACTTCTGCACTGTCAAAAAACAAACTTACAAACTGAGGCATCGACCACTGACGAGTTGATAATGTGACAATTACTTGCCTGTTAATGGAATGAGGTAAGATGACTTATCTCCCACTTCAGAATTCAATGGTACTGTAAGCTGTTAGTAACAACACGCTTATAATCTTCACACAAACTGATGTTAAGTCTCCTTGCATCTCTCAGCACTTAGCCACATTCAAGAATCAGTGGTAAGTGGCAAAAATTAATGAATCCAAGAACCAGGCTAGTACGTTCAATGAATTTGGGCTGACATGTTTCGTTGCATCAATTGCAGCCACAAATTCTAACTTAGCGTAACAAACCTCCCAAGCACCTGAGCATAACATATCTGTGTGACCAAGTTCCCACAACGAGTATCTTTGCAAGTGACGATACATGCCTGTCCCCAATTCCCGGATACATTAGTGCTGTTGAGGTAAAAGTGTAGGACAAATTCTTGTACCAGGTAATCAAGAATTCAGTGCTCTATATCCAGAGTAGTACATGTGGCATTTTATGATTTCTCTTGACCAAGCAGATCTATTTGTGGTATCCACTTGGAATATATCCTGTATGGTATACTTGTCACATTCCCATTACTGAATGCCAAGACTTTTTCTTCTTAAAATGGTATTTTAGATTATTGTTGGAGTATAGCATGCATACCTTGCCAGATTGTGTCGGAGTGAGCAGAGTTTGTGCAGTAAGTGCTGCAATGCACAAGCTGATTTTGTCTCCTGCCTTCTTTTTCCTTTTGTTCAATTAGGTCATCAGAAAAAAACCTTTGATGAAAGGGTTTGCTTTACATATGTGGTTGCGCTTCAGGTCAAAAACCCAACACATCAGACAGAAGCATCTCTTCAGGACCAACGTCATGCTCACTTGTCTCGGTACTGCCACTGTAGTAGCTAGATATGCTTCAAGAATGATCAATAATCTGCCTCTCCTTTGAGAAGGCTATCCTCTGGTCATAAAGTTATAGTGTATTGCTCTATGGGATGAGTGAGCTCTTCTGGAAAACGCTTGCCAACACAAAATATCCTTTAGAGTGGCCTCTGTCAAAGGATGGACACTAGATATCTGGACCGTAGGCGCTCTAGTTAATTGTTAACTAGTTCCTCTCCTTCAAGCGTTATTTGAGGGTAAGTGTGTCCTTTTTGTTTTTCTTTATACATCATTCAAAGGACACGGTCATGATGTGATGTAACGGTCCCAAATCTTTTTTAACAGTTTTTTTCCTTCAAGGTGTTGTAGATAGGAGTGGATAAACTTGCAGCACTGGATCTGGGTCTTTGAGAGGAGAAGAATGCCAGGCTGTTCGTGGATTTCTCTGGCCCCGATGTAACAGTGGGCGCTCAGATAGATAGTTTATCCGAGAGTGAAAGATCGAATTGAGCAGTGTGTCAAAGGGTGTAGAAAAGTATGGGAAAGATTTGAGAAGGACTAGAAAGGGAAGGAAGAAATTAACTGTCAGGTACTAGGGTGCTCTCTGCTTGAGTTCCACCTTCTGCCCTTCCTCCGTTGTTGAGTTAACAATTTGAATGATTTTTTAATGATATTGATCTAACGTACTGTGCCACCTGAACTATCATGTACATGCTGAGCTTATTATGTCTGTTTGTTATCTAGATATTGGATTGTTTTATTTATTCATGGCAAAAGGACAAAGATATCTTAAAGAAGGTGTTACAGATGGGCCATTGCTTCCTCAATGCTTTTAATGCTTCAAGGGCAAACTTTTCAGGCATGAACAATCTGGAAACCGGTCCCAAAATGCTTGTTTCCCGTCCAGGAGGGACCTGGCCTGGCAGTTCGGGCTGGACTGTTCCCCTGAGGAACAGGGTCAAGACTGATTTGCATATGGCTGAGTACAAACTAGGGTGGCATAGTGAGCAAAAGAACAATGGATTAAACCCAGATCAGATCTCTTCACTGGGGATGAGTGGTTGAAAAGTTTAAGCACTCCGTCCATCATCTTGTTGTGTTTGTTATGAACATTCGGTGACAAGCTAAATATACTGGCATGCTCAATTTGAAGTTATGTCCTTTTGGATGATTTCAGGGTCAAAGATGGCAAAGTCTTAAAATATTTATTCGCCAAAGACTTGAAATTTAAATTGTTGGTTTTAACATCACAAAGATGTAAGGCATAAGCTTTTAATGTCATCTGCCCGTGTTCTCTGTTTGCATATTCTGTGTTTCAAGGCATAATACCCTTTCAGGGGCCTTTCCAATGTTGGAAAATTTACTTTTTGCTACTGGCCCAGCAAGAACAGTCTTCATGAGACTTCACACTTCAGTCTCCAGCCCCATTGTAGTCTAATGAACTTTGGTTCCTCAAAATTTCCATAATCAGATGGTTCATTGGCTTCAACTGCTGCATCTTCAGTCTTCACCTCTCTAATGGCTTTAGTGATGAAACCCTGACTAAAGCGCAGAGCATGTATCATCAATTGTCACTCACAGCATAGTTTTAGAGCAGGGTTCTCCAAAGTCGGTCCTGGAGGGCCGGATCCATGCCAGATTTTTAGCACATCCACATTTAGATAAATGTAGTTATCTTAAAACTCTGGCATGGATCCGGCCCTCCAGGGCCGACTTTGGAGAACCCTGTCATAGAGCATTGGACTGAATTGTCCAAGTGCTAGATCCAGCATTCACATGTTCCAGGGACAAACATGTTTAGCACTCCCCATTTGAATTGTCTTGAAAACAATTATATCGCAGCCAAAGCTGAAATAGTTTCTTGTCCATAGTCCCACAAAAAGAAAGTAATATAACGTCAACTTTAACTACAGTTAGAAAGATTCTCATACAACCGATACCATAAGGTTTGAATGTCAAAGAATGTGTAGGATGCATTTGTTCTCAACTTTTCAGTGATCACCAGTACTAAGCACTCCTGCAACCAGTGTGTTGGAACACAATCTGAAGGAGGTGCAAATATCTACTGCATTGAGGATGAACAACAGAAATCATATGGGAACATTTGCCACTCACACCCAATTGCAGACACAGACAATTTTAAGTAATTGAAAGAACATGTGACATTTGCGGACCCAAACGTTGGATTGCAGGACTATGGCCAGCATCTGAATCTAAAATTGAAGCAGCAATGCTAAGACACTCTATAAAAGTAAGTATTTTCTATTAATCTGTCTGTTACCGCTGGTTAGAGTATGTGTGCATGTAAAGGAAATTACCTAATTGTCCAGCTTGTCTTTAAAGATACAGTTGTACAGTCATTGCTAGCTTTACCGGGTATATCCTATCTGAGGCCATCCGACAGCAAGTACCAACATATCAAAAGACAGCAATACTTTCCATCAATGGAAGTGTCATGGCACAAGATTAAATGATCAGCTGGCTAAAAGGCTGCTCGGACAAGTATGCTGTCTGTTAGGGATAGTCAAAAAGGAAAATTCTGCACTAAGTTTATAGCAAAAACCCAATTCCAATGTGGGATATACCACATAGCTAAAGGTGTTTGAAATCTTGCTAAAGTGGCTGATTTCCAATACCATAAGGATAAGAAATAGTGGCAAATCATAAACAGTGAACTCCTATCTATTTATAAAAAAGGTCGGGCTGTTAAAAAGATATTATTAATATTTCATTTTCAATGTAATTCATATTATTTGGTACAGAATATGGATTATTCAGTCTCCTAACAGCTATGATTACGTTTGACAATTTAAATGAGAATCTTAACATTTGTCAAACTATTAAGTTATTTTTAGCTCTGGTGTTAAGCAAGACCTTTTTAATTTTAGTAAAGATACATTTAATATGCTTACATATAAGGACTTTCAAACAGCCCTCTTCATTCATAGGTTAATGTGTCATTCACATTTCTCTTCCACCCACTACAGCATACAGTATGGGGCAATGGGTCAGCAGACTTCAGCAATTGTCTAACTTCACTGTGAGTGATGGCAATCTCCTGTTTCACAACCCCACAAGATAGTTCCACTCATTGTCTGAGACTGCTATGGCAAAGAGTGTTGTTTAAGGTCCAAAAATATTTTTGCTTGTAGCCAGTGTTTATTGTTTATACTTTCAAGGGCTCTGAATCTTCTCAAAGTAAGGTTTAACAAAAACCCTGAAAAAACAAGCTTTGAGAACGCTTGTTATTTATTGACTCGTTTATTTATGTGTTTTTGTTGTGCGTACACATGGCTGTTTCAAGTCACTATCCAACCTGTTCCTGGTAGAAGTGCAAGGAGTCCAGCATTAACTGTGAGATGGGGAATCGTGGGCTTGACAATAGCCGTACATACCATTATTATTCCATTGGTTAGACAGTCTGTAGAAGGTATGTCATTAAAAACCCTGGTCTCATTTAAGAGTAGGAGAGCTAAGCTTTGGCCGCTTTGTTTGAGTATATAGAGCTGGAAATTTCAAAGGCCGATATTCATGGTTTTAAGCATCTAGAATCATAGGCATTCTATTTGTTAAAGGACAAGCAAAAGCTACTCTCATTCAATACTTTTATTAAAAGGTACAAATTATTGTTGTGTGGTTTCTTTAAAGATTCTAAAAGTTATCAATGCATTTCTTCCTATACTGCTAATAAGAAAAATTTCCACTTGTGAAATACACATTTTCCAATGATAATTCCTCTAAGGACTAGGACATTCACCTTTCCAGAATGCTTACCATATTGACTAATATGCAATCCCTTAACACAATATTCTTATAAGACATTCAAGCTAAAATGTAAGCTGAATACTACTAGATATCAGTAGTCTATGCTAGATTTTGGAAAGCAATATTTTAATGTGTAAAACACCTCGGGCACCAGAATTTGTTTTTTTTATTCATTTATGGAATGTTAATGAGTGGCAGCTTATGACCATACTGGTACTCAAACAATGCAAAAAAAGCGTTACCAGGAATGGTTTTAGGGAAGTTTCCTAGAAAAATGTTCACAGGTGTCAGAAAACTCCCATGTCAAAGTCTTATATCCCTTATTAAACACGGATACAAATTAAATCAAACCCTCCTCGGCGACAGGGCCGGCTCTAGGGCGGTGCGATCGGTGCCACAGCACCGGGCTATGCCTTGGGGTGGGAGCGCCATGTAAATTGTTTTAAAAGCGCCTGAGGTCACCTTCCTTGTCCCAGCAATTTTAAAGCATCAATAAAAATGTCAAGGTGATTAATGTTCTTCCTGGAGAGAGCTTTGTCCTATAGTGGAAGTTTTGACTCATGGTAATACACCTACTGCAATGAACGTGGTGCATTCAGATCACTAAGTGCATATACTATAAATAGGTCATCGCTTTTGTCAGAGAGTTTCTTTTGCTGCTTCCAGTTTATAAACAAAAATCCTAATACAGAGCAGTAAGCTATTTATTGTCATCAAAGAGCTGCATGCAAACTGCAAGGAAAATATTAAAGGTACCGTTTTTTTTGACTAAGTCTTTCCTTATTCTGATATTGCAAAAAAATTTGGGTAGAAATCAATTTTTAATATTAAATAAAACACCTAACAATGGTGTTACATTTTAAATTCTGAATTTGCGCTTTTCTATACCAAGGACCTTGAAACTATACAACATACCTGTATGGATGACATGTGACTCCTACACCTTCCTGTCCTGTACACTGATTTACGCACGTATGCCTGTCTCCGTGCACTGTATATGTGATGTGGTGTTCTGACTCCTTAACCTGGTATGAGTGGGGTATAAAACTAAACGAATCTAAGAGAGAGTGGTTATGGAGACTTGGAGGGCATTGTCAAATGATGGTAGTGAGGGAATCTGTGGCGGAGGTGGTAATGGGGGGGTGGGGGCGTCAACAAACATTGTCGCACAGGGCGCCACCAGTGCTAAAGCCGGCCCTGCTTGGCCACATTCTGAAAATAACGTAAACAAATCAGCTCACATCTTCCTAAATGTCCCTACTGCATCATAATGACAGTTGAATGTTAAATAATCCCATTCCAGAATTGTATGCCATGTTGAAAAGAGCAAAGGAAGCGACTCAACCAATCAGAAGTGACAACTAAGTTTCACTAGCATGCAAAATACTGAAAATAATTAGCTGCACAATGTGGCATTCATATTTAAGAAATATTAGCCATGCTTACTTTGACTCAACCCTTGAAATGTATTTCATATGACTCGTATTATTGTTTGAATGTAGCCTAGTTCACTGTTTACACTGACAGCAAAGAATCTGCGTAATAAATTGTTTTCGGCTGCAACAGCATGATAAATCCATCATACTAAGTCACATTAATTCTATCAAAGACTTTCCTCTCCAAATCCCAAAACATGTTCACTTCCAAAAGGATTTCTTAAAGTGACGGTTGTGTGCAAGTGTGAAATTTAAAACAAAGCTAACCAATGGTGAGAAAAGACATCCATTTATGGTGAAGGATTAACTGGAGGGAATAATGGGTAAGGACTTTCTTTTCAAATGTCCTAATTTGCCCTTGGGACATTTTATGGATGACCGTAGCTGCACATGCATGGATAGCTAGGGGATTTTCTTTATTAACCAAGCAGCTTCAGTTCTCTTTGAACTTAAAGATGAAACAAATAAGAATTGTCGCTATGAAAGCATTAAATATGAGTTCTCCATGGGAACGCTTGTTAGAATGCGAGTTGTGTACTTCTTGACTTTATTAAACATGTGTACGTCTGATGAATGGAGCAGGGACATGCCAGAGTGCAAGGCAAGTGAACGCATATCCTAGAGACAATACAAATGTCTTCCAAACCATCCTTTAATGTCTGGGGGAGGATGAGGGGAGTCCTGACCAGTTCAATCTCCAAGCCCCCTCACCTCAATAACTAAAGCTTATATGTATCCACGTCTAAGGTGCCTTTAACATTGTTGTGAGAGACAAAAGGCTGTGCTGGTTCACCCTCAGGTAAGGGCCACTTTCTTCAAGTTGTCATTTGGCTGCATTGTTCGTGAGATAGTGAACAGAAGCGTAGAATTCTTATGTCACTTCGGCAAGAGTTTTTGGGTGTGCTAATCTTCACTGAGTAATAACAAGGGTGGCAATACCTGAGCTTAGGAGTTTACCATGTATAGTATGGGCCAGATGTACAATTCTATTTTGCATGCGCAAACGGGTTTGCGACCTGTTTGTGCATGCAAAATGTGAAAGGACTATGTACAAATCCTAAACTGCGAGTCACGATTTATTTGCGACTCGCTCTTTAGGAATTGCGAGTCACTATTAGGCTGGGGCGTTCCCTTCCCTTCCCCATGTTTGAATGTTTTGAGACAGCAATTGCGGTCTCAAAACACTCGCAAATTACCACCCTCTTCAAGAGGGTGGTAATGCACTTTAAGGAAAACAGGCTGCATTAAAAAAAAAATCTGCTTTATTTAAAAGCAGTCCCAGACATGGAGGTCTGCTGAGCACAGCAGGCCACCATCCCTGGGAGGGCCAGCTATTCCCAATGGGCTCCCAAATTGCGAGGGGCTCATTATTATTCATGAGCCTCGCATTTTGCGACTCCATTGGGAATTGCAAACAGTGTCGAGACATTGTTGTACATTTCAAATTGTGACTCGCAATTTGCGACTCGCAATTGAGTGCAAATTGCGAATCGCAATTTGAAATGGTCGTACATCTGGCCCTATATCTTTTTCCCCAACCGCATAGCCCCGACAGATGAATTAAGTTGCTCATTCACATGCGTCATAAATGCAGGTCCAGAATTGTCTCAAACTTTGACACTTCCCCAAGATGCTTTTGGTGGGGTGTGTCATTTTACTAGCCTAGCAAATTGAGAAAGGGCAGCAAGTTGGCAAACCCCCTTACAATTTCAAGGTTTGATTTTTTTTTATCAGCGTGGTGTTGGGTAAATGTTGGGGTACTTAACAACGGAGTCATCAACTATGACATAGTTATAGTTCCACTAGGAACTAGGGGGTTGACAGCTGGAAGGGGACTCCGTGCAATAATGACCTGCTACTTGCTTTTTCCATTGTATGTGGAATAAACATGATTTAACCTCTACGGCGTACTCGTTACTACAATCAGCACATAACAATGCTCAGAAGTGCTCAATGTTCAGAAATTCTAAGACATGTTGTCAAAAGAGCAGTGCTGTTAACCACAAGGGCAAAGCGCGCTTAGCTGCCTTACGTAAGTTGGCCATCACTGAGCTCAGATGGTGGTCACACTGTTTGTGGTGATGGATGACTGCAGCTGCAAAGTCTGGTGCCCATCAGAGCTTTCCCCGACAGTTGGATTTTGATGGTGCGATTTTGGCAACTGTGGTTACGCTTATGCAAATTGTGGCTGTGAGCTCCAGAATGCACACAAACCACTACAGATTATAGCTTGGCTGCAGTAGGAAGGACACACACCATCAAGAGATGTGGCTGGTGTGAGTAATGGTGCTGGCAATGGTGAAGGAGGGTTATGCGTGTGGTAGTAGTGGTGTGGTGGCTGTCTCATCCACATGGCAATGCTAATGCTTTTCTCTCGCTTTTGTCATTCATGCAATAAAGCTGTCGAACTGGATATCAGGTAAAGATAATGGAAAGGGCCAGGGATATTCCGTGATCCCCACCATGCCTCATGTCTGCAGGGAAAAGGAGAGGCTTGTCTGAAATGAGCCAGCCCCACGATGAAGTCAAGCAAGTTCTTCACAGAGTTAAAGGTGAGGTGGCGGTAGTATTTTTATATGTTGCAAATGAACTGGGCCAAAGTTGATGATCAAGGTTATAAACCCAGAGAACAACCTTTTGATAACAAAATCATATCAAATATTAAGGCTAAAGGGAAAAAGAGAATTAAATCAAGATGAACATGAGACATGGAATTGTTTTGAAGTGCCCTGGAGTATGGGAATTATGTTAGCCCGGTATTGACATTTTTGAGTATCAATGTGGATCTTGGATGGCATAGATGAAGCCGGTCAACCAAGTCATAAATTATCCAAGCCAAACACCGGTCGCAAATGCACGTCCAAGGATCAAGTTTTATATGGCTAGATCAAGGATTTTTGCAAGATCCTATGGATTTTCTGCAAAAGACAGAAATATCCCCCATGGGCTCATGCCGCCTGAATTTTCATATATTTGTAAAACCAACCTTGAATGTGTCCCAAAAAATAAATGGTAATGCAGGTTCTCATTAACTGTATCCTAGTTTATATTGAACAGGGACAATATAATTTTGTTTCATTGTGAGACTGAATGAAAGTTTCCTTTTTTTCTAACTTTCTCAAAAACAGTACAGGTGTGATTTTCCAATTTTACAAAAACTAGTTTATGATGACTTTATTTACAAAATCCCCACTACTTCGGAGAACATACTGTTATCCATATTGACATTAAACAAAGAAGAATGGAAAGGTTATCTATCTAACCTACACAATGACACTGCCAATCAGCAATTGAGTAAAAAATATGGTTGTGACCCTGCTTGCGGTCCCAGTTTGAATGCCTTTGTACCTATGAGGCCCCCTCCCATCTCGTAGGTCATCCACCTTCCATAATGGTTCATCTCTGTGGTCACGTCATGTCCTCAAACTTGTGGGCACATACCATCATGCATCTAGGAATGGCTTTTACAGGGGTAATTCTGTACTACCTCTGATTGAGTGGATGCCTGCATTTGGGCTGCAAAAAGCTTTCCATCATTTGCAGCAGGGAGATGCATCCACCCCCTCATCTTCTTGCACCCTCACTCATGATGTGGACTGTATATTTTGCCCAGGAGGTGCAGCAGAAGTCGTTTATGGCAAACATTCAATGCCATCTTTTCCTCAGTTCCCTTCTATCACCTGATGAACCCACCTCAGAGGAGTTTTCCTCATCAGGTCCATGAAGTTCAGGTTTCTCTGAGAGCAGTGTGGCTAGGTTGGATCTGCACCTATGTTACTCTGCCAGATGCTCTGAATCATTCATCCCCTATTTATCCTCAGAATATGAGCCTTAAAAGATGCACAGGCCTATAGGGAAGTGACAATGAGAGAAACAGGAGCCACAATTGCAATAAAAGTAGGTGGGAATATTTTGAGACATTTGTGGGAGACGAGAGGTTAGTCCAGTTGGAACAGGGCTATGCATTTAACAGATGCTCAGTTGCACCTGTCTTTTCCCATATTGCATGGAACCACCTATCCCATGATGGAAAGACCAGAGAAGAGTCATTCTAGATGCTTCATAAAGGCACAGTTCCCTTCACCACAGTTGAGCTTTTAAAATAAACCGGGAGTTGCTGGAAACATTGTTAGGTCAAGTTAAGTAATTGGATGTTCTGCCCTAAACCCTCCAAGCAATCATTTTCAAATCCATGGACAAAGCCTCAGTATCCACAGTGGATTAGTCAATTAAACTAGAAAGCTTTGTGTTTTTTGGTTCTATCTGCAGGATGATTGGCCCATATAGACCACAAAGGATTCACCCGAAGCAGCCGATGGGCCATGTAAAATGTTTGGGCGACTGTTACAGGACAAGACTTTTGCTCACACACCCCCAATTCTACAATGAGCTTTGTCAAGTACCAGTGGAGTCATTAATGACTGTTTTTATAGGCAGCTTGTCTCCCATTGTTCATGAAAGAACAGTGGGCATGTGCTAGCACAGGGCTACTCCAGTCCCTTTCCAGCTTCCTGGAGGTCTTATTTTTTTTTACATCAGCAGCTTCCTCCACCATGATAAACACACTGGTATACCTTTCCTTTAAAGGGAGTTTCAGATTTTGGTCCACAATGGGTTGATGAGACTGATTGTCGCTTCGGTCAGGTCTTGATTTTGTTAGCACCCTCTTCTCCATTAAGAACTGTTTCGTAATTTACATCAGAGACATCAAAATATATACATGCAACAATCACTTCAAATTCTATGGCATCTGTATTCTTAGGTATGTCCGCCTCAAGGACGAAGGGATGGTAAAATTGGAGTAGCTTGCTTTTGATACCTTGTTGCCCCTGCCAACATATCTGGTTTTCCTGGATTGAGACAATGTAGGATTTTGCCTTTCCTCCCTTTGGTCTATTATCAAGCCCCTGGCACTAAGAGTTTGAAGTTTATGATTGTGCGGCTCAGAAAAGAGGCCTGATAATCAAGATTATAGTTTAAGAGACGATCCACCGGCAGGAATAGAGTGGATTTATGTTTGCTTAAAGACCCTAAGAAATGCGTTGTCCAGGCTAAGGTAAATCCCGACTCCCTTGCAGCCTCCGATTTGGGGATTTTTAGCATTATAACCCAGTTATGAATCTTTAATCTTCCACCATACCATGAAGAGTATACCTAAGAAGGAGTTATGTGGCTCCTCTCATGTTAGACATTCCCTATCAGAAAACTGGCAAAGGTTATTCAGCTATTTTGAAGCTCCACTGAGTTTGTCTTTTCAGGAATACTTTATTTATTGTAGCATTAAGAATGGACCTCACTCATTTGAAGGCTTTATAGAACTAAAAAACATGAAAAAGTGATTGGTGCAATCCTTGAACTAATCTCAACCATACTCTAGGACCATGCCTGCCCATCCCTACTTTGCCACCAGTGAAAGGGGCCTTAATTATGTCTGGTATGGATATTCATATGTTTCTCAGCTCACAATCCTATGGCTGAAAGATTGTCTGAGGTGAGCTTGTTGCTGTTCAGAGGGGAAATGGTCTGGTAATTCTGACCAGGCTGTCGTTATTGGAACAGAACCATGGCTGATTTGCATGTGTTTCATCACTGTTTGTACTCACACAGTGGGCAGAACAAGGATGAACTGGAAAGGACCAATGTGAACTCTCTAGTGGCTGAGTTTACTTCATGCTTTTTGTCCATCACTTTGTTTCTCTCCTCCTGAATTGAAACTAGAAGCCAAGTGAGACATAAATAGCTGATGCCAATAACATGCATGTATAAATTGTGATTATGGAGTAGGAAGAGAATGCTTATAAAAGCATTGGAAATTTCAATTACATCCTTCACAGTGGCCAATGACCACATCAGTGTCTCAATTTTCTCAAGATGGATAGTATGTCAGTGGTAAGATACACTGGTTTAGAGACCCAGGCTGCAGCTTCCCATCTGACTGGTGTACACTGTTCCTATGCACTGAAAAGGCAACACAGAACCAGTTTGTTTTTCTGGCAACAGAAGAAGGGCATGGAAAAGGCAGGCGTAAGGAAATTATTTTTTTCTATAAAGACCAATAATTTACAGACGGAAACCTTGTATAACAGTTGGTTCAGCAACGGCCTATAAATGTCTGTCATCATAACTAAACACATTCCATGCAGATGTCTGAAGGAGTATTTGTTACCTTTTTTATTACTAATTAAAGAGAAGAGTAATAATGGTGTTGGAAATCTGTGTGGCAAAGGACTCCACAGAAATTATAATTGTTGTTTACAGGAAGATCGTGCAGGAAGACTTAAAAGATGATAAATCACATATTCTCTTTAAAGGAAGAAACATGGAGCTGTCAAGAAAAGCCAAACACACAAGATGGACGGAATTTTGCACATTGACAAAACATTCATCCCCAGTCACAGATCTGGGTTTAATCCATCGTTATTTTGCTCACCACGCCACCCCAGTTCAGACATGGCCATATGCAAATCAATCTTGACCATGTGCCTCATGGGAACAGTCCAGCCCGAACTGCCAAGCCATGTCTTCCCTGGACCGGAATCAAGCATCCTAGGACCGGTTTCGGGGTTTCACCCCTCTTCAGCCAGGATAGCTTGACTCCAGTGGCGTAGTGAGCACGGGACCCACGTCTGGGCATACCCTTCTTACATAGGGCGAACAGCAAAACACACAAGATGATGGATGGAATGTTGCACATTGGCAAAACATTCACCCCCAGTCAAGAAAAGCCACCAGAAGTAGATTTAGAAACACTCAAGAAAGATCCCACCCGGTAAATGTTCTATTAAAACACAGTCCAAACAAACAATCAATTGGATCCGTTCATTTCAAACCAGATTGCTGGGTTGGAGTTTGAAAATGACAGGAAGTAAGGATTATAATAAAAAAAACAAATCCAAATTAAATATTTTAATGTGGAATGAAAACCATGCTTTAAATCTATGATGTAGACTGTACTTAGTGGTAACATTACCCAACATATTTAACATACAAAAATAGATATGCAGTTCCATCACCCAAATTATGACATTTCAGAGGTAGAATTTAGGAAATGTAGTACATGCTCATACAGCGATTAGTTCAGATGTCCATGTAAAACTCAAGATGGCCTCCTGGCAACCATAGAACGGCACTGGACTTAAGCCTTTAGAGTTGTATCATTTCAGTATAATTTAGTTAGTTAACAGCCAACCATCTAAATCAATCTTCAATAAATGCTTGCAATCTTCACAAAACTGCAATTAAGAAATCAAGAATTTCCGCTGAAGCTTGCATGTCCACCATATGAAACTGTCAAGAAGTTATTTAAAATATGTTCAAAAGCAGATTTTTTGAAGACACCGGTTTAAAGACAATAATGATCTATTGGTTTAAATTTCAACAAAGAATCATACAAGGTTAACAGTTATTGGACAGGAAATAACTAGAGGAAAATGCACAACTTTTGACTCACTTTGCAATTGTGAGAAAGGCTTCAGTCAGTGAGGGGAGGAGGCATCATTCCTTCTTTACACAAGGATGAGGCGCCTCAATTGATAACCTTCTAAACCTCCTACAGTCTACGCTCTTTAGAACACACAAGAGTGGATGAGATTCTCAGGCCCCACTATGGAGCAAATCTATTTCTTCCCTCAAAATCACAGTCGGTTGACCAGGATATGGACCTTCTAATTATAAATCCCCAAGGACTCTTTTGTAAAAATGAAAGGAGGGCCACATGGCTCTCCTCCCTGAGTCTTGAAAGGCCCTGGAGACTTCATCCCCAGGGCCATTATTTGAATTAAACGGGAGGAGGGCAGCGTGGCCCTCTTCCCAAGTCTTTTCCAGCCCAGTAGACCCCATCCTCCAGGACCCACACTGGTGTCCACCCAGAGCACCCACCATATATATTAGGGGGGTCACCGAGGGAGCCCCAAGGCCACAGCCAGCTCCCCGCAGCCATAATTGCTCCTACCCGGTGGGAGCACTACTGTTGCTCCCTCTGGGCGGGAGCAATATTTTGATCTGTCTCTCTGCCCCAAACAGGTCAAAAGTCTGCGCCCAACCTGCGTGAGCTGTAAAACGCTTTTACAGTTACTGCCGGTTGGGAGCAGACTTTGTGTTTGCTCCCGCTTGACAGGAGCAAACACAGTTTTCCCTGCCGAAACTGCTATGTCCTGGGGGTGGGCTGCCTGAGACACATCATGTGAGTCGGCCACAGGGGATGGGGTCCCCAGGGCCATTAATGGCTCAGGGAGGGGGGCTGCGTGTAAAATAATTGTCCCTAGGGTAGGGCTCCCCCAGGGAGCCCAACGCCGGGATAATTACTTTACATGCCTTTAATGATGCGGAGGGGGGGGGTCATGTGCCCCCCTCCCCAGTTTATGTAATTTCGGCCCTGGCGTGGACTCCACAGGGCCTTTAAAGGCTCGGGTAGGAGGGCTGCGCTGGCCTCTGGGTCCTCCCCATGGGTCACAGGGGCTCAGGGTATCCCAACCGTGCCCCCGTATATTACTTATATTTTTTTACATCAGGACAGAGGACTAATTCCTGGCATTTTTCTGAAGTTTCTGGCAGCCAATCAGAGCACTTGCAAGTGAGATTGCACACGGGAAATAAAGCTCCCTGGGTCAATCAGAACGCTCTATTTTTCAATTGGTGCTCTCGCAAGAGTCTCTCAAGCCTCTTGGACCCAATGTCCTGATATACAATTATTTTTCAACCTTAATTTGTCAAAAACTATTGAACATTAAATTTGATGTAATTCCATTCAGCAGTTTTTGGGTATCCCGTCTTAAAAAAGAAGTCTATGGAAAATGCATGGGGATTTGCGTTTTGGGACCACCCCCAATCCCCGTTTGTTCTTGGCCCTCACTTGACACATCACCCCGAAACTTTCCATTCACAAAGTAATTAAAAAAATAGCATATTTTTGGAAACTTTCGTGGAAATTTGTCAATGGGTGCCAAAATAATTAGTAACACATACAAACACTTTTTTCTATCGAAAAGCAGTTGTAAAGGTAATCAGAAAACTACTATGATGTAACTACACATGATGTAACACCCCTTTATAGATTCCGGCTCTTTCGAACTACCCACTGAGTTCAAGGGATCATATTTATATTCTTGTACATATGTGCTATTTGTATGGCACCAACCTAGCCTGCAGGCAGTGATGCGCTGTACACAGTCCATGGCAGAGTATCAATGAGAGAGTACTCTACCAAGGGTTTGCTTTGTTCTGAGAGATTAGGTGGGCTGTTTACTGTGTTTTGGAATTTACATTCTTAAATCATAACATGGGGTTTTCCCAATAACCCTCACAAGTAAGTGGATTATCAAAATATGTACAAAATAAGGTACTATCTGAGGGAAGGATCCACAAAACCTTTAAGGTTTTTAAGGAGAAAAGTTAGTTGGTTGCAAATCCAGTCTACTACATCATTTATCATTCCTCTTATTTAGTAGATAATATTTCTATATGAAACAAATATGTTCACACCCATTTTTCATTGCAAGTGTTATTGTATAATTTACACCCTTTTATTTATATTTCTAACAATTGAACAAAGTTTTACAATTGTCACAACCATCTTTTTTATACACATCTACAAATATACAACATTACACATACAAATGTCCAAAGGTGTACATCGGTTTTTTGTATTAACTAGCGTTTCTATTTTTTTATTCCTGCTGGTTAAATGTCCCGAAGCCTTATACTATTAAAACAGGGCCTATTAAATTGGTCCTTATTCAGACACACTATGTATCTGTCTTTGTGTGTAGCTAGGCAACAGATGTGCTTCATATATTTCAACGTTCAGCCCTATGATACATGTCATGCTTTCAGGTGCCCTAATATGGATCGTGTGCAGGCATCATGATTTTTTTAAAGTACCATTGCTTTGAAACTGAGGTGGAGCGGTGAGCAAAACAATAATGGATTAAACCCATATCTGTGACTTGGGGTGAATATTTGATTTGTTCAGCATTCTGAACTGCCAGGCAATGGCGTAACGAAAATTGAGGGGGGCCTCCCTGCACTGTACGAAGAGGGGCCCCCTCCAGGCTCAATCAGGAGCTCTCTGGCCAGAGTGCAGTGCCAAGGGGGCCCCCTGGAGCTTGGGGTCCCCCCGCACCGAGGGGGCTGTGGGGGCCTGTGTTACGCCCCTGAGGCCAAGTCCTCCCTAGACTGAAAAGAAGCATCTTGGGACTGCTTTTGGGGTAATCGCCCCTCATTAGTCAGGCCAACTTGGATCGAGTGGCACAGTGAGCACGGGACCCACGTCTGGGCATACCCTACCCACTTAGGGCGACAAAAGCAAAAAGAACATATGATGGACGGAAAGCTGAACAAATCAAACATTCACCCCCAGTCACAGATCTGGGTTTAATCCATCGTTTTTTTGCTCACCACGCCACCCCAGTTTGGACCTATTCATATGCAAATCAGTCTAGATGAAGCATGCCACAAAATATGGGTGGGGCATTCCTCCTACAATAGTGGGATCCCAAAGAAGGTGATCATTTGTATTCTCATTAATCATGATGTGTTGCGAGTTTCAGACTGGAAGGTTGGATTAATGTTTTTTTTCTCTCTTCCCTCTAAAGTTATACATAATGAACATGAATGAGGTGTGCTCAATTAACTTTTGTTGCTACCAAGATAACTCAATCTAGTTGTGGGTCTTTCGCTATATACCACTTACCACGGTGTCAGAAGTAGAGTAGTCAATCACAAGATTTCCATTCTTAGTCAGGCAATGCAATGCTACCACCTCACAGATGATGATCATGTCAGGCAAATGCAAGACAGACTACAGAAGGTCTCTGTGTACAGGATACATCTAAAAGTGCCTGTGTCTCTTCTAAGAACAATCTACACAAGTGAGAACCCTCTGGGTCTGTCTACCACCCTCAGAGCCTTCATTTGCCATTCAGGAAGAGTCCAACCCACTGAAGATGCAAGAACCTGACATCAAGAGAAATCATCACAAGATGTGTTCAAATAAAAACAGAGACCTGGGGCAGGAACAATAAGGGTCAAATGTAACATACTGTTCTGATGTAGTAAGGTCAGACAGTACCTTAAAAAAAAATAGGTCTAACACATTAAAAGAAATTCTACAGACTGCAAAATAGGAAATGAATTTCTTTAGATAAATGATTATCAAGATCAGTGATTTTATTAGACTGTAAAACTGCTCATGAGAAGCACCTCTGACTAGTATGCTAAAAGGATTTTAACAAAAGGATGAAGTATCACAAATGTTTTTAATTTGCATGGATCACTCATAAAACCTCTCATGTATGTACCCCATTCCTTTTTATCATATACATGTATGTTCATATATTATTCACAAATGTTCATTTAATACGAGTACATGTTTTTCATAAATGCATTTTACAGTGAGTTCTATTAGGTTTCCATTGAATTCGTAATCTCATTTAGATCTATCTGGTATTTTAGCTATCCTGTTTTCGACAGTATGTCACCTTGTACATTATCAGAGATGTTTTTCAAAATAGTCAACAAGGTCATGTCAATGACAGGAGCAGTAGGTGAAAGAGCATTTCATTCAACAAAAGACTCTTAGGTTTGTAGTTGATTGTCAAAACAATCTTAAGAAAAGGTATATAAGGTCTTGCAAGTTAATTAACAGGGTGGCTGTTATTTCATGCTTACAGAGGGTCAAAGATCTGCAGTGGTGACTAATGGCCAAGGTGTATCAGCTAAGCCAGTTAGCCTGGCTCTTTATCTCTTGGCTGGCACCTTAACCTCCATGCAACTCAGAATAATATTCCAGTTTGTTCGGTTAAGTTATGCGGGCAAGAATATTTAACATATTGACAGACTTGTTATGTGTTATAGATAATTTAGTTAAAGACAAGGAGGGAAGGGTTTTAGCAGAAAGTCACAAACCTACAATGAAACCTTGAATAATTTTGTATTTTTCCATAATCTTCTGTTTAATAATTACAATTGCTGGCGCCTTATTGTTTTTCTTTTTATAGTTGCAACTATACATGTGCTTTATTCTAGAAAGTACAATTTGATCTTTAAAATAAAAGTCATTTACAAGATATCTAGTGTGCATCCAGGCATGTGTCTGTAGTGAAGAGGTTTGGAATCTGCTATTTACCCTGTTTCTTACATGATTGTTAGTTGCTCTCAAAGTACCACTGGAATGTAAGTGCAATAGTAAAACGGTGCTGCAGTCGAAGGATCTTCCTACTCAGAATTGATATCTTAACTAAGCCTCTATTTATAAAAGTGTTGAGAGTTCATAAAAGACATGCCGTAGTCTTGAAGCCAAGAAACACTTTTAGAAAACCTACCAGACAGTTTGGAACATTTTGTGCCAATGGAACCCTTTTTTAGGTTGAGTCTGAACAGCTCATGCACTGCTCTGCGAGGTATGCTGTACTGTGGTATGGCATAGAAGCACCGCCCATTTCCAGTCCATCTTTTCAATTGGCTCCTGTTACAGTCCTTTCGAAATCGTTGCTTTTCATTTGTGAATAGGCTTAGTAGTCCCTCCTTGTCTGCATTTTTAACCTCCCATAAGGACTGAACTTTTCACTGTGGTTATACACTGTCATGTCGGTGAATACTATTTTCTTTAATGATCTTCCCCTATTCCACCCACGACATCGCAGCAGGCCGCCTGCTTTTATATTATTTTTATTTAAATTACAGCACGGTCCGCATTATCTATAGCGGTGGCGCTTATTTTATTATTTATTCTAAAGCGCAGTCCACTTTCACTTTAGCAGCTGCTCTACAGAACCTTTCTAAATATTTTAATTTTTTTTTACTTTGGGTGAAAGCGCCTCATACGTGCTTTCACTTTAATGTTAGCCACTGCTCACTGTAACCTGAATACGGCAAGCACCGTCTAAAGAAAGGGGCACGGCCACAATTAAAGTGGTCTCGCATTTATGAGAGTTTGAGCTATTGTCATTGTAAATAACAATGCCTTTTATGTGTATGTTGCTCTTTTAAAAACACAAATAAAAAGGCATTGTTATTTGCAATGCCAATAGCTTAAACGCTCGTAAATGCGAGACCTATTGCATTAGAAATGCTTGCTTTATTTTGAGACAACAGCACAATGTAGGTCTCTCACCCATAGGGTGAAACAATTATTCTTGTGTATTCTTGGGCATCCAGCAACTTATGATATCACCTAGATAATATGAAGGAAGCAAAATGCTGCATGAAAGTTAGTTGGCGTGGATCATAGTAAAAGGAAAGGAAAACCTGGCTACTTGTACCAGTCTCCTCACCTCTTCTTAACCATTAGCTTCTTTTGCATTATCCTGCAGTTCTCTGGTGTGGAGCGCACAAAGCCTTACGAAATGGAGCAGTTTCTACAGCTGCCAGGACATTGCATTGACAATGTTTAACATTCAACTGTACCAACTCATGTTGATCTTACAGTAGTCACAAATTCTTCTTAAACTGACTTTATCTGAAAAGACACCACCTTTTATCTTTTATCGCTTAAGGTCTTATAGTTCATAAATATGTGTATGTTTTTAAAACATTCGATAACATTCAGGACTAAATGTCGGGTCCTGTCGTGACCCAGATGTGGCAACATCAAAATGGTTCAACGTCACAGTTTTCACTAAGTTAAAGAGATAAATGAAATTAGTCGATTACATGTCATCATACCTCTTCCAACTGCATGCACATATGGGGGAGCAGTTCCTCTGATTTGAAAACAAAGTGCCTCTGGCAGGTCTGGGACTTTTATAATCCTAGAAAACAAGAAAGGGGAAAATCAAACACATTTGATTCAACTAAAGTGAGAATGCCAGATCTTTTAGGCGCAACAAAATTGTACAAAACACCATAACCCCTTGGCAGTCAACCAAAGACATAGGTCAAGTGCTCTTTTTAAATGGATGCAAATCATGTGAATCCTGGTTTCTGCATTACCCTGAAAGCAGGAAAATCTAATTATTTTCCAATCTTTTATCATAGACCGAATCTGATTCTTGGATTATTTTTGTTGCCCTGGTTAAGGACCAGCTTCTACACAGGTGTGATTATAGAAAGGTATCTCAGAAACTGAGGAAACAATAGCAGATTTCACTGGCATGGCAGCAACAGCCGACATCTTGAATAATATGTATATTATTAGAGTTAGAACAGAGATGACTCAGTGATATCAATGTTCTGTTATCCATTTATATTCGTTTAATTTATTTGACAAGAGTGCTCTGACATTTTGAGTAGAAATGACGAACATAAGAGTAGACACAGTACAAAGCACATAGCGACGTACCGCTGATAAAGATTAGAAACTAGACCTAATGATTTTAGCATTTATTCATAGATGCTGATTTGTGGAAGATAATCAGCATAACAACAAGTGTACATAGTACACGCTACGGTGACCAGGCATATTAATTGATATTTTAGTTGTGATGCTAAACTTTACGTTTTTTCCTCTGGTCACTTGATTGCTTTTTACACTGGCTTCAAAGCTGTCAAATGTGGGACCGGCAACAACATCAAGACAAGGGCTGTTCCAGAGTGGAACAACTATCTAAACAATCTCGATAAATATTTTGGAATAAAGATTACAGGGCATAACTAAGTAAATTTTATATTTCACTTACAAATATCGGATTATTTTGAAATAAAAATCACTCAAGCACCAACTACTAGTCTGACTGAACCGCAACACGCACAAAGTAAGCAAATCGTATACCTCGAGATCACTTAAAGGATTAAAATGGTATTATGTACAAAAAGGTATGGGTTGCAGAATAGTAATTGTATTGACTTAATAGGTATATGAAAAGTTGTTTTGCTCATTCAAGCCCTGGCTAAGGCTTTTTCAGGATTATAGCGCACCCCCAACCACTGGAGTTCATTGCTTCGAGGAGGGTCAGTCATATTAAGTCACTTTAGACACAACTGGTTTAACTAGGGTATTGCAAACCAAGATGAATATGGTTGCCAAAAAGATGCAAAAATGGTGGGGCTTATTTACATTTGGGCAGATGCAGGGCATCCACTAGAAAATGGCAAATGTCCTATCTGCAGTATAATGAGTGCATTCACGTCAACCACTTTTTGGCAGATGCTCGAAACCGGTCCTAGGATGCTTGTTTCCAGTCCAGGGAGGACCTAGCTTGGCAGTTAGGGCTGGACTGTTCCCATGAGGCACAGGGTCAAGACTGATTTGCATATGGCTGGGTTCAAACTGGAACGACACGGTGAGCAAAAAAAACCAATGGATTTAGGCCCAGATCTCTGTACTGGGGTGAATGTATGACACTGTTCTGCATTCTGTCCATCAACAGCTGTTTTTGCAGACGCTCCAGTGTGCCAAAGTTCAAATAGTTCCCAAAGTGTTTAGATTTACAAGCATTTTGGAGTTGACCTGCTTAAAAAGTGGAAATGGGGAGTCAGTGTAAACAGCAGCCTACTTACTATTCATGCCAGTGGAAAAAATGGAAATACCCATCTGTTCCAGACTATGTACTACAAAAATGTGACATCCCACGATTGCTCATATGAAGGCGCAGTAGAAATTTCCAGGAACTTCCCAACATATTAGTCTGCTAGCAGAAAATAGGAACACTTATTTGGGCATTATATAAGCCTTAACATTGGGTTAATTTTCTTTTTCCTTTCAGAAATATCTATAAATCCATCTAATAGTTACTGATTGACTGAATCTGAAGTGTTGCCAGTGTGGCGTGTAGTAGTATAACCAATTTTATTCATAGGGATCATTCTTGTGCACATAATTTGTGAATCCATTCTCGAAAATATTCATAACTCACAAACAAGTGGACACATGGATGTGTTATCTGGTCACAATCTTAGTTCACAAATGATCATTTTGATGACAGGTACAGTAAAATACAAATCTAGAATTCTTTGGTATCTCTTCACAGATTTAAAACGCCATCATTATTACAACACAATATACACGATTCGCACATACAGAGCTAAATTATTTTAGTTATGAAGCTTAATTTTTGTACCAAACAATTGGATCCTGGGTGTCAGAGATAATATAGAACGCCTGAATATAATGCACAATATATTCCTCAATAAGGATTGCTTTTAATGTATGTTAAGTAACTCAATATCAAAAACGCATATGGGAAAATAAAAAAAAACACACCGTTCTAGCGGAGGAGTAGCAAAATTAAGAGAACTGTCCCATTGGAATTCTTCAACAATGCTGTAGTATCACAGATAAGAAAAGGATCAGAATGTTTTATTTTTTATTTTAAAACCACTTACTCCTTTGATTTTGTGGCCACCAAAATTCTGAGTGGCCTTCGCGAGCAAAAAGACTGGTTGAACATGGCCTCCACCTCCTGAAAAGGGCGTAGGAACACCAAATCCTCATTGATAGAGTAGATCTTCCGGCCCACCTGCAATCCAGCCATCTGAAGTAAAGATTGAAGGAACAGAACTGTTGGTTATTGAATAATGGGAAGCGGAGAGCAGATCAACAGGACTCAAAGCAGTATAGTCATAAGAGTAAGTGACCATAAGAGTGAAAAAGAGGTATGGCTTGGAGCAAACGAATGGGGAATAAGGGTGCCGTTTATTACATATGGATTCAGTTATTAAACATCCCTTTAAGAAATACTGTACATACAATCATTAAGTACTGTATTTTTTCTGTCAGTTCATTCACCCTTGTATACTTCAAAAATGAAAACAGTAATATTGGATGCCTAACAGAAGAAGCATAATTCACAAAAACACTCAAGA
Organism: Triturus cristatus; assembly: GCF_964204655.1. Taxonomy (NCBI): domain Eukaryota; kingdom Metazoa; phylum Chordata; class Amphibia; order Caudata; family Salamandridae; genus Triturus; species Triturus cristatus. The sequence goes on from NC_140590.1 coordinate 1,580,986,752, forward strand.
AATGTATCTCTCTATAGTTGGCGTGTCTGTAAGCTTTAAATTATAAAAAAAAAAAAAAAGATTACTGTGTAAAACTAATAAAATACATAACTGTGGAGGCATTACACGTCACGTGGCACAAATCAGTTACCCCAGAAAATCTTTTTTTTGTCTTCTTGCCCAAAGGCGTTAGTAGGGTTATCAATCACCCTTAACGGCAACACAAAGTTAACCCACTCTGTAGGTTACTGTATGACAATAACTCTTTTAACTAGATTACTGAAGATCCACTATCTGGAGATTGGTCCCTAAATTTCCTATTCAAAGTGTCAATGGAGCTGGCGGCCTTTGCAGGGTCCTCAAATTAGCAGGTTATTATATCAAAGAATTATGCCCGACTCCTAACTCAGACAGAGGAGCTGTTCAGTGCATCTCTATATTATGAGCTGTATATGCAATTGAAATGGCTTTTTCTGTATCGTACAAAAATATGTTTTACGAGTTCAAACAGTCCATTTACTGATGCTTTCCTTGAGTTGCCTGGGTATTAACTTCTGCTCTGATGTTCATTTATCCTAAATGGAGTTGTTACCAAGCAACTTCATTAAGAATAACAGGCCATAAAAACCTCTGGAACTTAAAAGATCGCATGAAGATATGATTAAAGCTTCCGGTGACATCATCAATCCCAAGTAGGTGATGGAGTGGATGTACCACTCGGATAATGAAAAACAGCTTCCTGCTTCCATTACTCATCGAACCATCTCCGGAACGGAAACGCACAACACAACTTAAAAAGATACACAAAGCCTCTCTAAGCCCAAATAAACACTTTAATGCTCAGTGGATGTTTTTAACATGGTGCCTTTGAGTCGTGAAAAGGATGATGTAGGGGCCAAGTCTTGATTCAGAAATGACATCCAACTGAAAAATCTCATGAAGAGATAACAGAAGATTTAGCTTCCTCGATTCAATTTTAGCTCTCTTTAAAGCCGCAGACCATTTCCACCATGGAGTTGGGCTGCAGCTCCGACATATTGTTCAAAATGTATTTCAAAGAAATGACTGAAAAGGGACATTAGCGTTGAAAACATTACGACGTCTGGGAAGTGGCAGCCATCTTGTATTATCGATGCAAATTTATTTTGTCCGAAGCACCCACAAGAATTTGGCACAAAAACAACGTACTCTAATCTGGGCATATCCCTCTCAACTTTCAATTCAGAGGCTTTTCATGAGCTGTTGCTATTCTGTCCAGCTTATGACAGGACAAGATGACAAAAGGGCCAACGCTGCCATGCACGGATTCCCCAGGGTCCTCTATTCCTGCACACTGACCCTCTGCTAAAGAAATGCTGTGCCAGATGGTACTAAGGCTAATGGACAAAGGTGAGGCACACATTTTGGGTTTCCATTTGTCCCACAGCTATAAGGGGGAGACAAATACAACATCTTTAGAGGATATATAATGGGTAAGCGTGTAATATACCCATTTATTATGATTGAGGGGCAATGATGACATCATATGATGTCGAGGTCAAAGGCAGAGTGGTTTGTGCCACCAGAGCCCGAAGACTCTTGCTTTCCCAGGAACTCAATGTATACATAACTATAAGACACATATCAAACAGCAGTCCCGCAGGTTTCACTGCCTGGAGACTGTTAGCGACAGTTGTTAAAGAGACTTTTTATGTCTAAGAAAACTGGTCTGAGCAACCGGGCTGAGCTAATGTGCAGACTACAGGGCAAACAAATGAGTGGAGAGGCGGAAGGTTCACAGGAGCAAAGTCACATCAACTACCTAGAGGTGTGCAAATGCCTCTGTCGGAAAAACTCCCTGTATGCCCTATTTATTTAACCCGATATTTAATAGTATGGAGGCAAATATTTAAGAAAGCGTTCAGACTGCCCTCATCTCTATAGGAGTTTCAATGCAGCTGTGTCTCATAAGGGAAATTTTTAAAGTTTCGAAATTTCACAAGAGTAGACCGGCAGTGGAGCACACGCCAGCCCGACCTCTATTCTCCCCATGGACGCCATCTTGGTTATCACACTAGTGTTTTGTGGATGTGTGGCTACATAACTTAGTACGATGCATGGCCACACCCTGCTGGACACCAAAGGCAAACCCGTCTGCGCTTGTGCATGCACCAGCCGAGCACAGCGCCAATGACTATGCCCATTTTGCAGCAGACCCTCGCTGTAGGGCATTGGACAATGGTGGTTTTCGATGCTTGGGGCAATGGCGGGACAATAAGGTTAAGAGCTTGCCAGCAGATTCACCTCATAGGACAGCTAGACTGTTGGTTCCTTCGCCCCTCAATGCAAACACCAAATGACCAGGCTTCTCAGATATGGTGGGGTCAGAACTCTCAATTTGGGCTAAAACTTCAAGGCATTTATCCTGCAGTTTATTGAATGTGTGCTCCATTTTAAAACATGCGACAGAAATACACCTGCTAATATCTACTATCAGATTGAATATGCTCTTTGTAATGGAGACTTGGGCCACAATTGACACGAATCCTGAAATTGGGTCAGTATATCCGGAGGGATATGGAATTCTACATCAACCAAGACTGAGGAGGATTAAAGAGGGATTGGCACTCGTATAAAAGATCAATTTCAAAGCCCTTTCAAGAGGGGGCCTCAATAAGCTGGATTGATTGGGGTCAACATTATTAGGTTACTCTGCTATCACCCACCTGGCTCGCACACAGGGTTTATTCAAACCCTTGCGGAAGCACTGCCCCCTCCTCATGATTTCTCTTACCTCACTCTTTAAGGTAGGAGACTTCAGTCTTTGGGTGGACGATGCCTCAAACACATTCTCTTAGGATTTGATCAATTCTCTTGAGGCAATAGGGCTACAATAATTGGTACAGGGCCCTACACACCTACATGGCCACACATTAGATTTGACATTTGAATGCAATGGACTCATTATGGTTACGAATATACAACCACAAGCCTGGACAGATAGTTTTCTCCTAACCTTTTTGATCGAGCCTCCTGTGCCCCTTCGGCCACGAGGCCCCAGAGAGCAGAAGTTGGTTTACTCATGGGCTAAACTTCCTCAATTGGCTAACCTAGGGCGTGCTACCGCTTTTCCCACGTATGGGGCTTTCTTCTGCCTCAGTGGTAGATGTGTATGATAATCATTCCTGGATCACAAAGTCACTGGATAAGGCTGTTGCATTAAAGACTACTTCTGGAGTCCTCCCTTCAGTACCGTGGTATAATGATGATCTGCGAGAGGCCATTTATATCTGCCTGGCGAACTCCTTATGCCATGGCAGTTGAATCAGAATTTAGAAATGTGTTGAACTATAAAAATGTGATCAAAAGTGCCAAATCAGATTTTTTTTGCAAACGAAATCGCCAGTACTCCCAATGTAGCAAAAATAAATCTTCAATGCCCAGCCACTAGCCAATCCAGCCTGTTCCTTACAAAGGAACATCCCATCTCAACAGCTTTGACATGATCTGTGTGACTATTTTGAGAACAAGATAAAGAACATTGTTACAGCTCTTACCTTATTCAATGAGCCCCTGTCTGGGGATGGTATGTTCAGGAAGGCTCAGGAAAAGAATACTCCCACCCCCTCTGTAGGTCCTCTCGTTAACAGCTTAGAAGCCTTTGAGACCGTGTCAACAATGGATTGTATTAAGATTGCTAACTCCATAAACTCAGGCTCTTCACTGCAACCCTTTTAAGTATTTGGTGGGAGCTAATGGTTCAACTTAGAACTGCTTCGGACCATATGTGATCTTTCCCTGCAGTCTTCTTCAGTCCCAGCAGCCTGGAAACCGGCGTGATCATCCACTGTTAAAGAAGACGCCTGCCGATCCTGCTTATCTCAGTAACTTCAGATCAATCGGTCTTTTGCCCTTCCCAGTTAAAACTCAGGAGAAATACGCCAATAAGATATAATCAGCACATCTGGAGGAAAATCAACTACTGGATGGGGCACAGTCTGGATTCCAGCCATTTAATGGGACAGACGGAGTACTGGTTACAGTAGTGGATGACCTTCGTATAGCAGTGGACAGAGGCCAGCAAGTGGCTCACGTACTACTAGACCTGTCTGTAGCCTCTGATACAGTTAACCACTATATTCTCTTCCACAGGCTAGAGGAGACTGGTGTCAAATGTCAGGCATGACTATGGTGCAAGACTCATCTTGAAGGCAGATCGTAGTCAATTAATCTTCCCCTAACCTGCTCAGTGTTTACATGAGTTAACCTTTGGGATTCCTCAGGGTTCACCCCTCAGTCCAACGCTATTCAATGTGTACATCAGACAATTAGCCCTGCAAATAAGATCACATGGGATAAGTTTTGTCCATTATGCAGATGATACTCAATTGACTAACACCTTAGGGTATTCCAACTTGACATTCCTTACCTTCTTAACAACTGAATTAGTAGTATAGCTGATTGGCTACTCTCCAATTCTCTAAAACAGTAACAAACCTGAGATCATGCTCTGCCACATAAGTAAACTGGAACTATGACATCTACAAGACTCTGGCCACCAGAGGAAGGGTCAATTCCAGTAAAGGCTTCCAAGATTCTAAATCTGGGAGTACAGATGGACTCCAACTTGTCTCTGTCTGCAAATTGTTAATAACCGCTCTAGCGCCTGCTTCTCATTAATGAGAAGGGCCGTGTTTTATGTAAACAATATTCAAGCACTATGTCCCTTCAGGACTTCTCCACTTTACTCATGGTCACGTTCTTCAGGTTGCCATATTTTTCAGTCCGAGATCTCAGCTCTGTGGACTACGCCCAATCACTTTGTTTTCAAGAAACTGCTGAAAACCAGAGTGCACACTGAATCCCAGCATCGATTACAATGATCTTAGCCAGCGACAGGATGCCTTTTAGGTTGCAGTGCGCATAATAATAATAATCACAATCATTATCATCATGATCACCATCATAATCCTCATCGTCGCCATCATAATTATCAGAATCACCATTATTATCTACAGCATGGAAACATACTTGAGCCTGTGTCATCTTCAAATCTCTTTTCTAGGGTCTTCTAAGTCCAAAATAATGTTCTCCCAAAGGAATAAATTAGCAACTTTCAAAAACACACTATCCCAATTAAAAAAAGTATGTGAAATGTAGATGCGGACTTCACATTTCCAGATCGTAGGATGAGTGCTTTGGTACATTTTTGGGTTTGTGCATCTATACAAATTAGTCATTTCACATTCAGTGCCCACAAAAATTTGGGGGCTTTCATTAATTTTAATCTTTCAGTTATTTCTTGCTTTAATGATGGTCAGAGAGACTTTTTTTTATAACATTTCCTTTAGGGAGGAAACCAATCTTATTGTCAAACTTTATTTCTTATTTAGCACAGTATAATCAACCACTCACTGACGCTTCCTAGTTGAGGAATTGGACTGATCACTAGGGCGGGTAAAAGGAAACAAGTCAAGGTCTCTCTCTAGACCTCTCCCTCTCATGCTAAATTATTTGCTTCAATGAATCCATCATGTTACTTTGCTATCACTTCAGACTTTTTGGCTACAAATAAATTGATGGAAACAATTGGGCGCAGTATATAAGATCACTTGGGAATAGTTCAACCGAGTACAGGAGGTTCTGTAGTAATGGATACAATACTGAAGCAGGTTACTCTGAATCAGTGACTAAAAAGTTTAAACGAAAAGGGTGATTGTCAGGATCTTCTGAAAGATCAGAATATAGATGGGCTCTCAGTTGGTCACTTTCTTTAGGATCTTAAACTTGAATTATTAGATGACCAAGGGCGCAACACAATCTGGGTTTCAATGAGTTGTGCAGAAGCTGGCCGGCAGTCTCAGGGAAACAGGACACTTGCTCTAGCTTCCCTCATTCAAGGGCTGGTAAACCTGGAGTTTTATTATATGCTCCATAGAAACCAGTGCAGTGATGGTGAAGAGAGTTTGATATAACGATAATTTGCTCTGTATGTGGTGTTTTCTAAAACATTTCTGCCGAATTAAAGCCCTATAAGAAGATGTTACTATATCCAATTTATGGTACTTAGTTAAGAGACCTCATTAGAGGGAATGCCACATTTTCTTTATTAGGATTGAAGCTCGGGACTGCCACATCACCACATTTGTCAGTGGCAAAGTTCAGCTCCTGGGGACATCCTCCCTGCTAGTGGAGTGGTACTCAGGATATGAGGATTCAGTACATGATATTTCAGTTGTTGCATGCCTTTAAATATTTTAGCTGATGAGTGAAGATACTTGTTTTACTGGCAGTGGTATGTTGAAGGCACGATCAAGAAGAGGTTTTAAAGTTCTGGCATATTCCCTTGAATGGGAAGAGGTGATCATGGCAGGATTTGACTTTCATTTTGCAATTCGATGTTACTGCCTACTACCCATATCCTTAACTGGAGTTAACTAAATCTGTTGAGGATGGTAACCACTGTTAATTGCCCACCAAAATTATGATCCAAACCAAACAGATGTCAATCCATGATAGCATATGGGCAATAAGCTGCTAATCCAAATATACCATGCCATCAATTGTTTGTTTCATGCCCCTGAACAAAGAATGCAGGCAAATATCAGTAGTTGTTGTGCCAGCATTATAGGCATAGAGTATCTATGAGTCAATTTCAACTGTTCATACTTCCAGCAAATATGAGTTATATAGTTATGAGTGTTAGGGTTTTAGGAGCTTTTATTTTAAGGAAACCTTGCATGGCATTGTAAAGCTGGGTGTGGACGGAGATGGCAGCACAAGTACTCACTGAGGTACAGAGGCTTTACAGTATGTGGAGGGTTGTGTTTCCAGGTTTTGTCAACTTGTTTGGTAAGAGATATTGTCCCTCTAAGGGTATGGTCCTTAGGTACTGACTTGAAAGAATGTGCTTAGTGGTCTTAGATGCTAACATGTTTTTCATAGCCAATGTTTTATGCATCTTTCTTTAGGTGGTTTTTCATTTTTCTTGCTAAATTATATGTTGTTCTTACCTAGTGCTTGACCTGCTTTCAGCTGTTCTCAGGGGGGTAGGGTGGATATTGGCTATTAATTTCATGAAGTCAGTATTTACTGTTGAGCAAATATTTCTGGTTGTGTTTTTTTGAGCAGCGTTATGGTTTGCAAATCGCGGGCTTTTGAGCTTGTGGTGGTTTATTCAGCTGATGATAGTGGAGACATTCAGGGTGATGATTAGTATGCAATCTAAGGTATAGTCCTTCACAGGTGTGCAGGGCTTCATTACCTGGTAGAAACACTGGGTGCTAGTGTGGTCAAAGGGCAGTCTTTTCCCCTAAGAAGGTGGAAGGAGACTTAAAAGAAACTAGGTGATGAGTGGCTTTGAGAGACATGTAAGTGTTGTATGACCTCCACATGCAAATAAAACAAGCATTTGCAATGCAATAGGTCTCACATTTACGAGACTGAGATATTGGCATTTTGTAGATGACAATGCCTTTTATTTATGTGTTCTTTTTAAAACAAATAAATAAAAGGCATTGTCATTTACAATGCTAATAGCTTAAACTCATGCAAATGCGAGACCTATTGCGTTGCAAATGCGTGCTATCCATTTTTTTTAATAAAGCCTTAGGAGAGAGCTTGTCCTGCCTGCAACAGCAGGCAGGACAAAGCTATTTGAGAAATAGTTCTCGGAGGCTGTAATTAAAGCCTACCAAGTAACAACACACGTAACAGGGGGTTTCGCCATGAGAGGTTACAAAATGAGACAAGGAGGGACTAAAGAGGGACTACTAAGCCTTTTGACCAATAAACAGCCACAGTTTACAGTGGATAATCACAAAAGCCAATAAAAAATATGGGCGGAGCTTCAATTCCCTTCCTGAATACAGCATGACTTGAATACAGTGCATGCGCAACAGACGCTCGGCCAAAACAAAATCGGCTTTGGGTTAAAAAAATATACCTTGCTCAGAGTGCTAGAAAACATTGAGGAACCATGACTATAGTACATAAGGTTTCTAAGGTGCCAAAGAATAATGGATCAGCAAAAATACTGGCATAAAATAACCACAGCCAACTATGCCTTATAAAACAGATGTCAGAGTTTAGAAAAATTAAAAAAAGTCACTGAAGTACAAACTCAATCTGTAGAAGATTGATGCTTTTCTGCTAACAGTACTGTTGAAACCTGTCCATGTCAAGTCTAGAAAAGCAATTGGCAAAGGTCATCATGAAGTTTGGATGGATGTTGTCCAACTATATTGGTCCTAAAAACTTTCAAAAGGTTATAATCTTTTGTGGTTCCACATACAAATCTACAACCATGCAAAGCGTTGGGGAGGAAGCTCGCCAAAGTTCAATTCTGGAATCATGTGTTAGGCAAGAAACACCCACGAGAAATAATGCTACTGAAACCTTAGGCCAATTTACACAGGTTTCAACAAGAAACTTTGAGATTCATTTGAATTGTATCACATTTGCAGCTGTGAAATCACGGGTAAAGAAGATGTAACAAGAGTCTGACTAAGTGTACGCGTATAATCTACTTGCCAACAAAACTGATGCAAAGCCAGCTTCTCTATTAGCCAATAAAGATACTTAGCTAGGTCCTCATGTCCGACTTCTCTCTCCACAGGACCTTTAAATAAATATGTTCCAGCATTTGTTTCCACTTGAACATTTGTTGCAAAACATATCTGCCATGACTAGCTTTTTACTTACAACAATAAAGCAATACGTTTTTTTAACTAAGAAAAATATCACTGGAGGTCTTCAATAGAGACCTTACCAATTATTTATATATGCGATAAAGTACTCCCTGCTGTACATTAGGACGATATTGCAAGTCACCAAGGAGTATTGCGACCATACAAAGGAATAAGGCCTTGGTGCTTTATTAAGTCACAGAATTACAAGGTAACTTGCAATATTCTTTTATGACGCTGCAGAGGGTATTTTATCACTTATAATACATGGTGAGAACTTAACCCTTTCCCAAAACTGGTAAATCCAAATGATTGTAGGCATGAAAACAAAAGAGATCTGAAGTGCCATAATAAACACTAAAAAGCTGTTACTAATTTGTGGTAAAAAAAGTTAATTTGTTTTAGTTGTTATTTTGCAATTGTGCCAAATTTAAAAAATGCAGTGGCTGAGAATGTGTAAATACATACAGAAAATGCGGTCTTTAATGTAATGACCCATAGAACAAAAAATAAACATGTTGCCATAAATATCCCCTTTTCGCTAATTTTAGACAAACAGATCAGAAGATTGATAAGACAGTTCTTGTTTTGTAACTATGCCTTTCAACCACGCCTTTCACCTTGGCTGCTGGATTTATGATGCCACAAATCAACTGTAACAATTTATTAGTTGATCAGCTATATCACGTCATTATAGCAGGTGACAATAGATGTTCTAACTCAATCACAATTAGTAAAATTAGAGACAGGCTGTTATATGCGGAGTGCAGGCTCCCCCATGTCCATGTGTATGACTTCACCATCCCATCGAACCAACGAGGCTTCCAATCCTGTCACACATCCACAATTCACCTTTCCATCCATAATTTCACCCTTTCATATATACACAGCCATCCTTTCACCCAACCACCCAATTATATACCCTTCTGTCAGCAATCAAAATATTCATGTAGCCATCCACCTCGTCAGCCATCCATCTTTTCACTGTTCAAAGTCTGTCCAATTCTAAGTCCTAAATTTACCCTGATCACTAACCACCCCTAAACCCTAAATGTAACCTTACCACTCTTTACCACTACCCAGCTCTAATGCCTAAAACTACCCTTACCACTCCCCGCCCCTAAACCCTAAAGTTAGTCTAACAGCTATGTATAACATAGATATCTATATATATTCACTGGAACAACCAAAGGTTACAGGGACATTATAGTTAGGCTCAGATTTCACTCGTACAAAACCAGTGAAATTTGGTAGTTATAGTTACCTGAGCTAAGTATAATTTATGCCCTCGCCAACACTTCCTGATTTCAAGTTTTGGCAGTCAATCAGAGCTCAGCACGAGATCTGCAGGGGTCGCGGATCTTCCGTGTCCGTAGATACACAACTGGAAATTTCTTTAAATAACTCCACAACTACTGAATAGATTAACACTAAATCACAAAAAGGTCACTTTCTTGACCAGCAGCTACCTTTCTGCCAAATTTGGTGTAATTCCGTTAAGTAGTTCGGGCTGTAGCTGTGTCTAAAGTTCCTACAGAAATTAATATGGTGAGAACGTGGGATGAAGTGAGTGGCAAACTAATTTTTAAACTTTTGTGAGGATTCATCAAAGGAAGCCAAAGTTATTGGTAAATGAAAAAACACTCTTCCCATGGAAACTACATCCCAACTGTAACTACCTAGTCACAAACACCAGTGGGGGATATGGATAAACATATATATATATATATTCACTGAAAAAACCATAGGTTTCACACACGTTATAGTTAGGAATTAGCATTTAAAAAACCTTGCAAATTCACTGAAAAAACCATAGGTTTCACACAAGTTATAGTTAGCTGTACATTTCACTCGTAAAAAAACAATGAAATTCCCCCGTTATAGTTAGTGCAGGCAACTATAACTCATGCGACCGCAATCCTCTGCTGATGCTAATACTGTATTTATACACTTATTTGCCCATGTCTTCTTCCATTAAATTTTAGCTATACATATATTACAAATATTTTTTTTTCATAAAGACACATATGTCATCAGCAGAGGATTGCGGTCGCGTGAGTTATAGTTGCCTGCACTAACTATAACGGGGGAATTTCATTGGTTTTTTACGAGTGAAATGTACAGCTAACTATAACTTGTGTGAAACCTATGGTTTTTTCAGTGAATTTGCAAGGTTTTTTAAATGCTAATTCCTAACTATAACGTGTGTGAAACCTATGGTTTTTTCAGTGAATTTGTACGGTTTTTTAAATGCTAAGTTACTTTACGCCATTCGTGGCGTGCGCGCCCACTTTACGCAGTCAGTGCCGTGCACGCACGGTGGTCACGCGGTGCGCTGCGTGCACCGCGTGCCCACGTTACGCGGGATGGACCATGTACGCACGATGCGCTTCGCGCACCGTGCGCACATGGGGGACATATTATGCGCTTCGATGTGAACGTTATTCATTTGTACTTTCCATTTCGTTATATAGGCCATGTACAAATGGTGCTCTACGGGCACCATTTGCACACGGGGTGGGGAAAGTGTGGATCATTTTTTTTTATATAAATTTTTTACCGTACGCGTACGGTAAGCGTAATCGGCGATTTTTCGAAAAAAAATAAATTTGTTTTTTTGGCCTTGGGGGTTGTTTGGGGACACATATATGGATGCTGGGTGTTTAAGAACTGAATATACTCCCCCTGTAGATGTTTTTTGTCTTGGTTTTTGCAGCCCCCCTCAGAGTGCGAGAGAGAAAATGGCGGCCGCCGCTTCCTGGTTTCGACCGATTCGAATGTTTACTTAGATCGAACAGCCAATCAGAATCGCGCTCGCGCACGTCGCCGTACGCGTACGGTAAGCGCACCGTAAGCGCACCGTAAGCTGGCTCAGATATATATATATATTGATTTAAAGGCTATTTTCTCAGAATCTACTGAACAGATTTACACCAAACCTACAAAAGGCACTTCCTTGACCTGAGGACTACCTCTCTGCCAAATTTCAAGGAACTCTGTTCAGCCGTTCGGGCTGTGGCTGTGTCTAAAGGTCCTATGGAAAAATGCATGGGAAAAACGCGTTTTGGGACCCCCCTTTTATCTCAGCCCCCGCTTGACGAATCCCCCCGAGACTTTCAGGGTAGGAGCGGAGCGGAGCGCCCCACCTATTTTGAAAAATTCGCAAGGATTCGTCGACCGGCGCAAAAGTTATTCAAAATAGAATGTTGCGGATTTCCTATGGAAACGTGGTCCTAACTATAACTACCTACTGGCGACCGCCAGTAGGTAATATATATGAACAAGGGCTCTTGAGCCCGAAACGCGTCATTTTTGTGCCGAGAGAAATGGTCGAAATGGTCGAATAAAACATCTTGCCTGAAGATTTCCGTGGTCCGTCTCTCCTTCTTCGCCGCTTGGAGGTTGTGGGAGTTCTAACGTACTCAATATATATATATATATATATCACACACACACAAACATATATACATACATAAACATATACATATACATATACATATCTCAAGATCTTTCCCTTCACGAATATTGAAAGGCTGGAATTCTGGATCGTGCGAATGCAAATAATTTTATTTGTGCGTTTCTGTGGAGTACACAATCAATACATTTTGGCTTTCACAAGCCTTTGTCATGATGACGGTGTACTCTGCGTCAACTCGGAAATAACATTCTTTACATCTGAAAGATTCTGAGTGCCGATCTTTCATTATTCGTAAAGAGAAAGAGGACGTTTAGGTGTGGAGGGAGTTCCACACCATCTGTCAACATTAAGGTGTACGCCGACAGACCGCAAATGGAGGATGGGGAGATTATACCTACATACATATATTATTTTTTTCACTGAAAAAATAAAGGTTTCAGGGATGTTATCGTAAAGAAATACTATTAAAAAAACATAGAACTTCACTGAAGGAACCGAAGGTTACAGGGGCAGTATAGTTAGGGGATAGAATTAAAAAAACATTAGAAATTCACCCAAAAAAAAAACAGAGTACAGGGCCGTTATAGTTCGATTCAGATTTTACACACACAAAACCATAGAAATCCAGCAATTATAGTTTTACTTATCTCAAGAAACTATAGCTTGTGCCCTGAGCTAACTATAATTCACGCCCCCGTCCAGAAGGGGTTTACGCAGCCCCCTACTCAGACCCCATCCTACAGGTTCCGGCATATTTTGGCTGTGGGCATGTGTCCCCCTCCCTGGGCCTATTTTGGCCCTGGGGACCCCATACCCGGGGCTAAGCACATTTTTGTTAGGGGAGGGGATACATCGCTCCCCTACCAGGGCCATTTGTGGCCCTGGGGACACCATCCCCAGTGGCCCACAATCTCTTTAAGTGGGAGGCCCTATCACCCAGGGCCTAGCCAATTACTAGAGGTGAAGGGGGATGTGCGGCCCCACTCCCCAGGCCTATTTCTGCCCCGGGGACCCCATCCCCCAGGGCCCAGCTAAGAGAGTGTGGGTGCCCTGCACCTTTGATGGGGGCGTAGGGGAGCCCCAAGGCCCCCAGAGCTCTGCCTGCACCAGTGAAACCGCTATGACCTGGCGGTGGGCACTCCAGGACATAACTGGAGCCGGCCCAGGGGGATGGGGTCCTCAGGGTCATGAATACCCTGGGATGGGGGCTGAACTGTCCCCCACCCAATTATCTGAATGGCCGGGCTCCAGCGGTTGGGGTTGGGAGGGGGCCTCAGTCTCCCCCTCACTTTTCACACCCAGGTCCCAGTGGGTGGCAGTCTCTGGGGGGACAATTGGCCCATGAAGGGGGTCGTGTGCCCCCTCCCACTAACACTAAGGCTGGGTCCCGGTGGGACCCCACCGGCAAGCCTAGGGAGGATATTCCTATCCTGCCCCTTGTCTTTTTTTTTTTTTTAGGGTTTTCTCGGGACTCAGCCGATTCCCAAGATGGCTGCCACCACTTCCTGGTTGAATTGGTGGCAGTCAGACAGATCTCATTTTGAGATCTGTCGGATCCGTGAAGTATTCGCGTCCCTAAATATACTTGAATCTTTTTTCTTTAATAACTTCAAAACTAATGAACATATTTACACCAAATTACAAAAGGGCTCTATATCCAAGACTTTCTATGTGTAGTAAAGGTAAAGGTATGCATAGTAAAGCCCAAATACTTGCCTGCATGGTAAAGGCATTGTGTGGTAAAGGCATTGTGTTGTAAAGGCTGTTTGCCTTCATCGTTTACCTCTTCCATACTTCATTTCACCCTTCCATCCAGATTCCCTTTCATCCTCCCACCCATTCTATCACCCTTTCATCTGTTTGCCCTTCCATTTTACCTTTCACCATATCAAATTTCATTTGACATTTCCTACCTTCCTTACCTCATTCTTTCTTTTTTCTATCTAGCCCTACTTTCAACCTTTACCTTTTTCCTTCACTGTGCATGTCAGCTCAAAACCCAGACTGCTCAGCTATAGTATTCATTAACAGTGTTATTAAGGCTATCTTGTCAGCATATCTGCAGGCCGTAAAGTCCCTTAAACAAGTAATTAATGTTTTAGTTCACCAGGCCATGGTGTCCAGCGGTAGCCCCGGCTTAAAGTGCAAAAGTGAGGTGTTCAGTACACCACTGTACATTTCTCCGTTCACTAAAATCTTTTTGCTAGATTGACTGCTGGACTGGGAACAGAAACCAGCCCTGGCAATTCTGCTCGACCGGCCCCGGGGGAGGTGAGGGTGCTACTGAGAGATGGGCTAGCCCATGGGGGTGGGGGCGAGGGGGCTAGTGTCAAGCACCACTGCCACTTTTGTTACAGGGAGGCCGATATTGCAGGACTATTGCAAAAACGGCCCCCCTGTAACAAAACCGGCCACCAAAGGTCAAATACAGGCCCCCACCCTTCCGGCCCACCGGGAAAACAGAGGGTATCCGCAACAGCCAGTCCGGCTCTGACTAAATTGGTTGGGGGATTTTACTGTATGATTCATTGACACTCCAGAAACATTTAACTCTAATTTCTCTGAGGAAAAGTGTGTGATGTGTTGTACTCTCGCTACTAGGCATAATCCTAGGTTTTCTCACAAACTTTATTTATCCAACACAGCCCTAGATCAGTGGTTCTTAACCTTTTACTTCTGTGGACTTCCGCTTAATCATTACTGGAAACTGGGGACCCCCCACTGAATCATAATTGGACTCTAGGTACCCTCATTGAGTCATTACTGGAAGCTGGGGACATTGGCCTAAGCATTTTTGATTATATGAACAGCAAACAGTACACAAAAATGAAGAAACAAGCATTCAGCAAACAAATACACAAACGATGAAACATTTTATTTAATGCACAAACAAATCTAAAAAAAGAAATTAATAGAAAGGTTGGAGCTTTTCTAAATTCAAATGAATTTACTCATCGGCCATACTATGTTCTGTTTGATGCACTTGCAGTCCTCCCAGGAATCAGTCTGAGGATACTAATTTTGTTTTATAGCCACCAATTTCAAATTCCGTCACATTTAGAAAATGCTTAAAATTTTTCAATTGTACATTTTGCTTCTTTATTTATATACACTTTATTAATCTGTTAATATTATTTAATTTTCTAAGCAGTCCCGGACCCCAGTGTAGGCTTTGCGGACCCCCAGGTGTCTCAGGACCACAGTGTATGAACCACAGCTCTAGATTACTACTTAGGGAGGAGTCTTTACCCAACAATGTTTTATGATTTTATGTTCTGAGCTGTGCATTACTTTCCATTATTTACTGTTCAGTATTTTGTTCTCTTGAATTGTGCCAGACTGTCTGAAAACATTTTTTCTCCAGGCATTTTTCAGCAATCCAAAAGGGTCTGCATTTTACTGGTCCGTCAAAACCAATTATAATCAACTCTGTAGCTGGTTCAACAGCTTACCTAGGCTTTCAGGTTAGTGAATAGAGTTAAGATCAGCCAATGCATGTCCAACATCCACAAACTCTTTTCATTGCATAAACCCCACTGTTTTTTCACTTTTCTGAGCAACTGGGTATGGACCTGTGAAATATATGGGTGAATTGTAAGGCCAAGCCATCATCAACTGACAAGTAACCATTCTATTTCAAAGTTTCAGGTCTACCACCAGTAGTTTTAAGACTAAGAGCCTGATTTAGATCTTGGTGGGCGGGTTACTCCGTCACAACGGTGATGGATATCTCGTCCGCAAAAAAACAAATCCCATTATATCTATATATAATCCTATGGGATTTATATTTATGCGGACGGGATATACGTCACCATTGTGACGGCGTAACCCATCCGGCCAGATCTAAATCAGGCTCTAAGGTTTCAAAGTTGGATAAGGCTTTCCTGAGTGTAATGAAGTCAATCTGATACTCATAGAATGGCAGTTTTGATTATAGTGAGATTATAATATTTTTAGGATATTCCAGCAACTAAGTCTGCAACATGTTTGCAATTGTTGGTTTGTCTATAAACTATAATAAAGTCCTCACTTTATTGAAGAGGGCATGGAACATTAAATTGAAAGTTACAAAAAATTTTTTGGTTTACTATTAATTCTAATTACTATCATATGGAAATGATCAAGAAAGGTAGTAGACAAATTATCCAACAGGATTTTCAAAAACTTCTGTAGAACTTATTGCAATCACTTGACTTAGTACCATGGCTTTTTATAAAGGTGGGTGGGAGGATAGTGTATCTAAGATCGGACAGAGCCACAACAGTTTGGATCCCCTTTATTTCAATATATATTAAACGGATACTGTTACGCGCCCACTGTCTATGATCAACCGAGATTTAGCCCCTCTTGGGTAGTTTGGCCAATTCACATCTACAGAGCTAACAAAAGAGCCAACAGGAGGAATATGCAGATGACGCAAAAAAAGCGCTTTTACCTCCGACCAGGTATTCTATAATGCGATAAAGATATAGGACAGATGTTGAATCTTTGGAGCCCCTATAAAATAGTTTAAGCACAGAATATAGGGAAATATTCCCATCTATGCAATGTCAACCAACTCAGTGATGGCAGAATGAACATGCACATATTTCTAAACAATCATTGATAAAATATTGATAGAACTTAATAAAAAGTGTTTGCAATCTGCACAGAGTCATCAGCAAAAAAACGAACAAATGTAAAAATTATTAGTATTAAAATATCTGTTAATCAGAATACTGTATTTAGTTATGAGTAAGCAACTAGAAAAAAGTCTTGTCAAGTGGTGGGCACCTGGTTTTCGCCAATCTGTTCATGATCTGAAATAAGAAACAAGAAGAACTATGGTGTCCTTCATTAAAAAGAATGATGTAAAAATAGAAATCAGAACAGTTTGGTCAAGTTGAATGCAACAATAGGGGCATGGCCAGTATAAACATGGAATTTGAAGCATGGGCCAGCCGCTCTACAGATGGGCAAAAAAGGCACTGCTTATGGTGACCCACCGTATTTAAAGGCTCCGGCCAACATGGCAGAGATTTTGCGGAGATCGTTCCCACAGGAGCAAAAGCAAACAATGCCAACTGGCTCGCCATGCCATTTGCATTTTTGGGCTTTGGAAACACAAAACACTAAAGGAGATGTCCGATTATGAAAAACAAAAAGACGTCATTGATGCTTTGGGTGTTGCAGCGACCGGGACTTGACTATAGTCATTCTCTTACCCGACTGCACAGAGTGGGCAATTGCGCAGGTAGAATGTTGGCAATGCTCCCGCTCCCCTTTGGGTGCGGAGCGAGCGGATGGTGGCACGATCCTTAGCACGCAAGACAACATTAATGCGCCCTATGTGCATTTTTATAGCTCCCTCTATGTGGCTGTGCCAGGTCCTCCCAAGTCTGCCCTGCGTACGTATCTTCAGGAATTGCCTCTCCCCATGCTCAATGCAACCCAAATACATGATCGTGATGCTCCTCTTAAACTAGACGAGCTATGTCTGGCCATATCACAAATTGCATGCAGCAAAATACCGGGTAACGATGGCCTAACTGTTAGAATATTATTCAGTTTATAGCGTTATTCTGACACCCAAGCTCTTGGAGGTTTACAATGCAGCATATGACACCAAGTACCTCCCTGCTACACTTGTGAGACTCTTGCCATTGTTCTTCCCAAGCCGGGCCATGATTCTCTTGATGTGCGATCCTACAGCCCGCTTTCCATGTTAAACCTGGACTGTAAGATCTTGGGGAAAGTCTTGGCGAATAGATTGCTGCCACTACTCCATACCCATGTACACGAGGATTAGTCCGGTTTTATACCAGGGCGAAGCACCTTTCTCAATGACTATCGATCACTTCGGCTTTTCCAGACCGATCTGGACACCACTGATGTTCCGGTGGCAATGTCCTTTCACATTGAGAAAGCCTTCAATACTTCAGGGTGGGATTACCCGTTTATGGACGCCCTGGCACTAGAGTCAAGACAGGCCAGTACACCTCAGACTCTTGATATCTAAAGGGACACTCATCAGGGTTGCCTATTGTCCCCTTTAGTGTTTTTTCACAAGCCATGGAGCCATTGGCTTGCCGGTTGCGTATGCGGGTGGAGGAGTGGGGAGTTCGGGCTCAGGGGGGGAAGCCATAGTAAATTGTTGTCAGGAGCCGACGGGGCCTGTCACTGCACTTCCGCTCCACACTATGTTAGTATATGGGGGCCCCTGTAGACTTATCACAGTGCTCTTCTCAGACCATGGATTAAGCCATTTCCCAAATCCTGAGACTGCTGGATTGCAGATGCCCATCTCCTTTTGGCGGATAAACAATGGTCCCAAGCCTTATGCATGGTAAAGGAATGTTTTGAATAACTATTGTTTCCGCTTCCCCCAATTTCATTTCTTACACCAGACGTATCTTACCCTCTTATTGCGCATGTTCCGTGCATCTAACCCAAGTTGCCAATGCTGCGTTGTTTTTCCATATGTTGTGGAATTGTCCAGGAATGCACCGTGTGTGGTAGGAGGTGACAGGGAGTACCTCTGCCCTGGCTGGTACTGTGCTCTTGCCCTCTCCAGAGCCCTGCCTCCTGGGTATCTGCCCTTGAGCCAAATATCCCCACAGATTTATAGACTTGGGGGCAGATTTACAACAAAGTAACGTAGCACGGTGCAGCAAGTCATTTTTCTGTGCCGTGCTGCGTTAGTTAGTTAGTTTGGAAAGCACAGAGATGCGACATATTTACAAGAATATGTCGCATCTCTGTGTTTTCCCTGCGCTGGTGCAAGGATGCCTGCGTAGTGGGGAAGATTGTTTTTGCGCAGGAAGGGACACCTTCCTGCACAAAAACAATCACAAGAGGCTTTTTCCTCTTTCAGTGTGTGCTGTAGAATGCAGCACACATTGAAAGAGGAAACAAGCATTGGCATAGCCAATAGGTCTCACCTTTGGGACCTTATAAGTGTTTAGCCATGCAACAGTTGCATAACTAAATACTTATAAGGTCCCAAAAGCGAGACCAATTGGTTATGCAAAGCGGCCGTGGGGCCGCGAAAGTGATCACGATCAAAGATCAAAGCGGCCGCGAAAGTGAAAGTAATCGCGCAAAGCGCGGCACGCGCGCCCGCCCACGCACATGCACTGTAGCTCTAGGCTGGCCTGGTAGCACTTTTTGGAGCCCTCTCAATAAGTCTCGCTAGATCAGCGCATGCGCTAGGTCAGGCGAGACCTAAAAATGAGGAGAAATGAAAAACATTTCTCCTCGTTGCGCCTCACTACGCCACCACTAGGGTGGCGTAGCATTCACACACCTCTCCAGATGTGCGATTTCTCGTAAATCCGGAGATGTGTCTCGTTCCGTGGGTGTTGCGTGGGAACACCCACAGCAACACTCATGGAACGCCCCTTCCACGCACAGTGCTGCGTGTGAAAGGGCCATATTTACAAGGAGAGGAAAAGTCACACAGGGTGGCTTTTCCTCTCCTTGTAAATATGGAGAAGGCCCCTGCGCCACCAGTACGTCACGAAAAGTGACGTAGTGGTGACGCAGGGGGCTTGTAAACCTGCCACTAAGTACATGTGCTGTGCAGACATCAGATTGCCATGGCGTGGTAATCGCCGGCTGCACCAGGTACCTCTATTTGGCTTCACACCTTGCTACTCTGGGTGAAGGCTGAGGCGGTGATGCTCTCTGATGCCCAACCAGGGAGCGTTAGGGGGGTTGGGGGGGGGGGGGGGGGGGGGGAGGGGAATCACGTCACCGGATATCTACCTGCAAAAGTTGGAGGTGAAGGTGGAGAACTCAAAAGATGATGCCAGGACACCATGGGCTGCATACGCAGTCGACGTTTGTTTAAAGATAATATGCCTGTTATATGTGGTTCATGCCCAATACTACAAGGAAGGGGGGGGGGGGGGGGTTACTTTATTAATTATTGTCATGTTTCTTTATTATTTCATTTGCAATGATATTGTTTATTTCTCTTATTGCTAATTTATCGATGATAGTGCCTGTGCATATATATGGTTAAGAACTGCCATTCGGCCTGCAGTGCTATCATAGTGGACGCATACTGAAAACGTGAAGTATGTTAGAGATCATTTTTGTGCAGCGGGTAGGGAGGGTCCACACTCATGGACCTGTTGGAACCATTATTACAAATGAAAAAAAGAAATGGAAAAAAATGTGATGCTTTGGGAGTTTAGTCTAGCTGTGTGGGGAGCCGTGTTCATGTAATTCATTGTTTGATACTGACAAGCATTGCATGGTGGTCAAGGATAGGTTAGACTTCAGATGACATTACTTTGGAAGGCCCGTCCTAAATAGCGCAGAGCTTCCAATGGCATGTCAGCCACCGGGTAACTTGAGGTGAGGGCGTTCCCATGAGCAGACTCAGAAGTGGTTCTGCCCTCAAGGAAATCTCATGCCCCTCATTCTAAAGTATTCAAGGAATGGGGTCACGTGCATCTGCCATTTTTTGGGGCCTAAATCCATCATAGCCCAACCCTAAATGACTGCCTAAATCCTAATTCAGCAAAAGAAATACACAATTGATGGACAGAATGCAGAACCAATCAAAACATTCATCCCCAGTCAAGAGATCTGGGTTAAATCCATCATTCTTTTCCTCACCATGCCACCCCCCTTTAGACCTGGCCATATGCAAATCAGTATTGGCCCTGTGCCTCATGGGAACAGTCCAGCCCGAACTGCCAAGCCAGGTCCTCCCTGGACCGGAAACAAGCATCCTGGGACCGGTTTCGGGGTTTCACCCCTCTTCAGCCAGGATAGCTTGAATCCAGTGGCACAGTGAGCCTGGGACCCACGCCTGGGCATACTGGAATGGCATGGTGAGCAAAAAAACAATGTATTTAGGCCCAGATCTCTGTTCTGGGGTGAATGTATGACACTATTCTGCATTCTGTCCATCAACTGTTGTTTTTGCATAAATCTTAATTCAAGCATGACAAATATGACAGCTGACAGTTCTCAAAATTACCCGCTGCGCATCGCCCATAATTCCACAGAAATAATAACTTCATGCTGCAAAATATATTTAATCATAAACTCAGCGCAACAGTTTTGCAAAATAATTAAGGAAATCTTTCAGAGGCAAGGTTTGTGGTGCAGAAATGGTTTGCAGATATTCCACTAGGAGATTTATTGTTATCCAGGCCAACCACCACTAGAGTGGAGTATCTTACTTAAGAAACTTTTTGAGATAGCTGTGCTGTCTGTCACCCAGATTAAGAAGTAGATACAATGAGGTCAGTGTAACAAATCTAAGTAATGCTCTGGAAAGAACCCAGCTCAGTTCTCTTTTAGGCATCAGAGAATATGTATCGGGAACAGACTTAATTGGATCATCCTTCTGAGCGGGAACTGTAGGCGATGAAAGATCAAATGACACCGCAAACACCAGGGCTTTGCTAGCAAGAGCATATCTTTTATGCTGTCCTCTCACATTCCTGGATACTTCTTTACTTGGAAGCCAACTCAATCCTTTATCGGTCTAAAACCTCTGACAGTAAAAGACAAGTAGGTTATATAAATAAGTGATTTGTATACAAATTCAAAATAATGTCAAAGACGAAGATCAAATTACAAACTACCAAATTAGCTAACACACTGCATGGAACATAAAATACAGAAACCATGTACAGAAAACATAGCACAACACCTTCCCCAGCTTTGAAAGGTAAACCAGACCTTATTACTTTCACGACCCATCTCCTCACCCTAGTCGTTATTCAGGAGTTCAATCCCACCTTCATACAGAGATCTGGAAGCCTGTTGGAAATGTAAACCCCACCACCCACACCAATGGGAGCCAACACCTAGGCTGGCACTCCAGACATGTTTCTCTTTTTTCCCTATCTCTGATCTAGGTGAGATACTTTAAAAATCAGGGGTCACTGCTTGACTCGTGCCCTCCTGATTTTCTCGCTAGCTAGGAGGTGACGAGGATGCGCTTCATTGGATGACCACAATAGGGAGTGTTGTTGGATCCCTTCCATAATGGTGTCTAACCTTGGTGCTGTGTGAATAGTGATTGCAAACTCACAGCATTTTGTCACCTGCACCATCACATGGCCAGCAGCCTATGCCACATTTCTCTGCTGACGAGACGATGTAGAGAGCATCACCTGCACTCGACGCATGCACACCTTGGATGCACATTGTCCGATGATGTGGGTTTGCATACCTGTATAGGATCTTGCTTTCGAGGGTGGACAACTGGGGTTCATTTAGTTGCAGTCTAGGAGCTAGAAAAGTGGTGCAGTGATGAGGTGGTGATTGACCTGCTGAATGGAGTGCTGTTGAGCTGGGCTCCACTGCGGGAAAAAACTGCGAGGAAGCCCAAACACGAGATTTTTTTTCTCCTTTTTTTCCTCCTTCATGGTCATCTCCTTATCATTTTTATCCCACCCTTGCAAACACTAGCCTTAAAACATGAAAGACCAGGGAGAAGAGTTCTTTGATAAAAAAACAGTAGATGGACTCGTAAGCAACCTTCAGCCTTGTGGATTAAAATTTTATAAGCGGTTATAGAGACTAGACGCTCCCTATTTAGACACATGCCGCTAATGTGGTAGGACACTAATCTGGATGCTGAGGAGATGGCATGTAGGGAGCACAAGGGCATATAGGTTAGTAAAGTTCTTCCTAGTTTGCTGAGCCAGACTAGGCACAATACAGATGTGTCTCTTACTTTGACCACAACTGTTTCATCGAAGGATGCTCAGTGGCAGTACAAGCACGCTCCTCACATGGGCTGGCCAGTCCATCAGCATTTTCTTATTATGTTCTGGGGGAACAGAAGGACCCTGATAGTATGACCTGAGATGTTTTATGGACAAAACGTGCCTATCATGCCTATCACCATGCTGCGTTGGTGCTTGTGATTCTTTCATATTAAGTTCGGGGTAGGACCTTCAAGGCAGAGGATCCTATTATGAAGGAATAGGAATCCTGCCAAGGAGAGGGGCCCATTTTGCTCAGGTCTTATGGAAATCTTGCAACATCAAATTGAGTGACCTTTGGACATAGCGCTTGATGCTGTGTACCAATCCATACAACAAAGTGGTACTTCTATAGTGCCAAGGCACAACCTTCACTTGCAAGATTAGTACACAACCTCCTCTAGAAATCTGTTGTTCTTGTAATAGAGGAGTCTATTTGGGGTCTGTATTACAATATTGATCACTAGTCAAACTTTCCTGAAGACCCTAGCCTCCCCTGCCGACACCCTCCCCACCCTACAATCTATGACAGCCACCGCACACCCGTTTACCACGTATTCCCTTCCCTCAATGGATGCTAGAGATGAATTTGGAATCCATCTAGGTCAGTTTTTGGCATATGGTAGATTGTTGAAGGCAGAATCAAAGACAAGGAATCACGAATTTACTGAGGCACAGGCACATGAATAACTAAAAATAATAATGCATGGCGCAGGCATAGGATATTAACGTTCCTGCATCAAACATTGCTTAAATCATGTGGTCAAGACACTCTAGCATTACACTTAAGCGGGGGAACATTGGGCTTGAAATGACAGATGATTAGGCCAACATGGCAGAATGCAATACAAGGGTATCACCTATTGCTAGCTTTAAGCTAATCTAATATAATTTTCTATCAAACATCTGTTTGAGACAAAGCTTGCAAGATGAACGGCGGACTTAAGAATGCATGCCACAGATGTAGACACAATGATACTGTTTTCATTCATATGGGGTGGAAATGTCCAAATTCTCCTACCATCGCGGACTGATGTAATGAGCATGGTTAATAAGCTGACAGACCAGGAACTAGAATGTACCCCTAGAATAAGCTTATTGGGCCTAATACCTAGCTCCCAAAAAGATGTAAATACGAATATAAATTTCCTGAATAGGATTACTTAAACTGTGTATAGCAGTGACATTGAGATCACTATGGGTGCCTGATAGAAGGGTCTTCTTATATAGAGTTCGACAAGCGCGGACTAGTTTTGGAAGATTGATTCTCCATACCCAAAAAATACACAACTGGATAATGACAGATCCGAGTTGGACTGTCACAATCCAGATGTTATTGAGGATGCCCCCTAGTTTGCTGTCCGGAGGAAGACCTGTTTAAGTTGTAGTTACTGGGATCAAATCATCAACATACTTATAAGTCAACTGCACAAGCGATCACACCATTGAATAACCTAACTTTAATAATGGTCAGTGTTGTCTTGATCCAAGTGCAGTACAGTCAACCAGGTATTTTTGTTTCACTGCTATGCACCTTCCACACATATATCACAATGCACTCAGCACTGTGCAGTCTTGTGTTTTTTTTTTGTTTTTTAAATGTTGAATGTTTTGTGCTGTATCAGTAGTTAAATACTGCAGGAATAGGACTATTTGACCAGATGTATTAATGATCTATTACAAACCTGAGAGAACAATTGTTGTGTTCTTATAAATTGTAATACCCTGGTTCCCAGGAATACTGGCTTGCCTCATATATTTCTTCACTGATAAAATGGTCTGGCTTACAGAGACGTGGAGGTGGACAGAGGCAGAACGCAAAGTGTTGCACTCGAAGATCACAAATGTTGGCAATTTAAGGCCCTATAATACTGGATTTAGAAAGTTAAGGAAAGCAGAGCTCCAACAACAACGTACACATATGGTAAGGAGACCAGACAGCTGGCCTTTCAGTAAAATCCTACCTTATCGAAACACAATCACCAAGTCGGGACCCACTAACAGTCTATAATAAATGGTAGAATTCAAAATTAAGAAACAGCGCCTGCCTGAAACAATGTTATGAGGGATACTGGAATGTGATCTAGATGAGGGTTTAAAAGTAATTCAACTTTAATATGTTGCATCAGACATATCTAACTTGAATGTGTTACATATACAGAGGAACAAATGAACAAAGAGCATGGGCATGTGAGGAAAAAAAGGCATACTAAACACTGGAAAAGATGTACATGTGTCTTAAAAGAGGAGCAAAATCAAAGAAAATTGAATGTAATTTGACAGTGCAATGTTTCATATGCTTAGAGTGGCCTACAAATGAACAAAGTGGTGTTGCACTGCATGCTAAAGAATCTGGATGGCATGGCTTAGCAACACAATGCATTGCTATGATGTCTCCAAGGGGCCTTATTACCATAGATCAATGTAAACATTAAACCATGTTAAAAAAAAGTTACATTTTACTTTTAATCTCACGTGCGTTCTCTTCACACTAGGAAAGAGGTCACTCGTGTTAAGGTCTCACCTCAGCGTAGGACCCTCTCCTGACCGATTTCACCACAATTGCTTTATTCTTGTCCTCAATATCGAACCCATAATCCTCTTCTTGTGGTAAAATCTAGAAATACAAACACAGTAAAATACCAGTCAATATACACACAAAGGTATGCAAGATATTGCATGCCACCACTGTAGTCAGCTGAAAAATATAGAAATAAAGTGTCATTTAAAGTCATGAGCTTTGAAGCATCTGAAATTCATGTGTCCTCCTCCAAAAGCAAAAACTTAACACCAAGCACTATACCACAGCTTTTAAGGGCTTACAGAGGGGTGTTGAACATAGAGCTACTGCAGGAGGACCAGGCAGAAGGCTAGGATAACCTGGTTTGTGTACTGTTTTATTCCCCCCATATGCTTACACTGCCCTCGAACCCTGCAATGTTTTTAAAAATAATTTGGGAGGACCAGGCAGCAAATTGCTGTCACCCTCTCCTTTAAAGATAGGGCTTTCATGCTACTTCAATTTAATGGTCTTTATTTACTGATCCAACTTGGATCAGTAAATAAAGAAATGGTGTCCATGTGATTTTGTACGATTGCACATGCGTAGTGACGCATGCATGGTCAAAAAATGATGCAGCAGTGTCATCCAGTCTTGTTTTTCCTTCGATTTTTGTATTTTTATTTTGCCATGCTGCACAGTTGTTTTTTTTTGCTGATGCTTACAGCATCACCAAAGGCATAGGCAAAGCCAGTAGTCCCCAAAGGTGAGATCGACCGGCTAAGTCAATGCATGTTATTACTACTGTTGTATGCTCTAAGCCAGTCCACTGAGACTCTATTCATTAAAAGTGTTTTTTTTTAAAACACTTTCAGTGCCCTGAATACCGTTCACTCCACACGCGCACAGATTGGGAAGTAGGGTCACAAAAACTCTAGTGCGCTGGTGGCAGTCGGGGGCGGATTTAAAATTTGGATGGGCGGCAGGATCTCAGCTTACTAAAGCCCTTATTATGGGTGGCGGGTTATAGTTTCTGGAATCCCTTCGCTCCCGGGGAATTATTGTTATTAATTCCAAGAGGGGAGGGATTAACAAGGGTTATTAGGCATAACTTGCAGAAATCGGGCTTACTTTGCCAACTCAATTTGTGAGGCACAGAGTGTTACACGAGGATTGTTTTTTTTGTCATCTGCCATGGTGTTCAGCACTACTGCAGAGTTAAAAATCTTTTCACCCCGAGGATGAGGACAAAAAATGGAGAGCTCCACAGTGACTTGTTTCAGCACCCGCTTTTTAGAACTTGCCGATGCTGAGCACCGGATGGACCCGGCCCACTTAAAGCCCTGTGTTTATCACCAAAAGAACACTTAGGTTTGGGTAGAGATCAGGAGATACAACTACACTCAAGCTGATCGTGAACGGCCTCTTAATTTTGATTTAGGATGAAACTGAAGTTTATGCCCAAATCAGAATTCGTCACGCAGTATTACCACACGTAGTGCCTTATTCAAGTCCATCAGGTCAACCTGGTGGAACAAGGACCCTGAAAAAATGGGATAGAATTTGGGAATGTCATTCAGACGTCTACATGTTTACACGGTTATTCACAAGATATTCCTGGCTCGAGATGTTCAAGCGGTAATGGACTTTAAAAGTGGCGTTAACATCGTCAGATACTCGTAATACCAGAAGCAGTATTTCCCAACCTTTTTCTATCAAGCCACATGTAATGTAGACCTGAGTGGTAAGTTTATAATGAGAAAGCACCAAATAGTATTAAATAGAAGTAGTGCATAGTTGAGGTACTGTTCACCAACCTGCAGTGCTTTAAATGGGAAAAAAATAAGTGCAGATACTCATTAGAATAGAGGCGTGGCGAAGAACAATATATGATAGTACCTAATGACTTCTGTAGCAGATGAAGCACATGTCAAAACACACGAGAAATCCGTTTATGGCACTAAAACAGATTAACCCACTATACATAATTACATGCTCCTCCGAAGCAGAGCGGAATCTGCCCTGGAGGAGAAACCTAACCTGCGCCTGCCGTGCTGTGGATCAGGGTACCGGTACTCTCCCTGGCTACAGAGAAGTGCCGGTACTGAGTAGAGAAAAAATCGGAAGTGGCGGTACTCAGTACCGGTGAGTACCGGCCCATTTAAAGCACTGCCAACCTGAGCACGAACAACCAATAAATAAAAACCTTGACAAGTTGTGTTCTCATGAAAACAGCGTGAACATCTTTTTTTATAGTCTAAGCCGGTGTAATTTGATTTAAGTAAAGCGCTCTAGTCATGCCCACTTGCCGCCAAGAATGTAAAACTGCTTCCTTCATTTGTTCAACACAGAGACAAACACGAGAAAGCCCCGCCTGGCATTCTTTGTGTGATAATTATCGTGTTTGACTGCTGTTCATATTTTTACATGTCGCTTCAAATTGAGCAACGGGCTTTCTTCCTGCACGGCACTGCTCAGTCGTAAGGCGGGGTACACTTTAAATACAAAAGCCTGGCAACGTGATTGATGACAAAAAAAGACTTTAAATGGCTCTACATTATAAACGAGTATTATTATGATAATTCCAGCTGCTACAGTTCACCGATTTAATGTTTTATTTGGTGAAGAAGCATTTTAGAGCAGTAGCATAGATTCATGGTATCTACCGCATGTCTCGCTGATTACTGGCCAGGTTGTATTTAATTCCCGAATGTGCAGACACAATCATGGAAATAGGATTTCTATTTCAAATGTGACAATGAGAAGTTGGAAACTCTCCGAAAAATTGGTTGAAAAATAATAATTACCTAATTAAAATCGATTTTTAAAAAAATGGTTCTGTGATGCACAGCAATTGCCTATTGTTTTTGTGGGCGGCGCCAGTCCCCATCTCTCTGCCCCTATGCCAGGATCTCTGTGATCAGGGCATGGGTGATGGATGACATGGCGGCCATTGTGTTTCAGCCTCAAGCGTATTTTGGGAAACTATGTACTTCTTCCTACACAGGAGTAATTAAAACTTTACCCACCCGTACCTTATTATGGCCACAGACATTCAATATGTGACTATTTAAGAACTGATTGAACCTGAAACTTTGGGAGCAGGATCCAACCTTTGTCTTTTTTTTTTTTTTTTTTTTTAGCTTTTTGCAGGTAGCAGAGATTTTTTTTTGTTTACAACATACATTGGGTGGGCTTTTGGTCTGTATTTATGAGTCATTGGCCACTGGTAGCTTGGCGCAGTTCATGGGAGTCCATCTCTCACCAGATACTATGAGCTGTCAGTGTATATCTTTCTGACCCCAAACCAGTGCTTGCACTAACCTGCAGGGGGGGATAACTTGACAACTGTAGCGCCTCTGTCACTTCTACCGGCTCCCTCCTGTGGTTCTTCTCTGTCGTCCTCGTATACTCCCACTTGTTCTTTGGCCTTGCTGCCATGTGCTCCCACTTCTCCACCCACCTACCATCCACCTCTTATATGTCCTTCTTCCGCCTGCCACTCTTTTATATCTCCTCCGTGTCCCTCCTTCCTTCCCCTCTGTATTCCTTATTCCTTCACCCACCATCCGTTCTCATCACTCCAGCCCACCCTTCTTTCTTGGTGACTTCTCAAACGTATCCGTGATTTTTTTTCACATTTCATAGAAACAAAAATTTCCTGAGCCTTCAAAGCAGCTCTCTTTTTCTTCCTATTTCATATGAAGGTCAGGTGGCAATGGAGACTTCATTATAGTCCTTTTTGTTCTTCTAAGCTATCAGAACTAAAGAAGCACTATAATGAAGGCTCCGTTGGCATCCAATGTTTGACATAGAAACAGGGCTGTATCGAAGGCGGAGCTATCAATGTGGTCTGCTTTTCTTTTCTTTGTCTGGCTGTAACCTGCTTATGCTGCCTGTTAGGTCATTACACTCAGACTATTGTCTTCGGCACTGCTTGTGACATTAAAGATAGCATTCACAAATGCCCTGCCTGTTCTAGTGTTTATTTTCCAGTTTTTGCTATTGACGTGGTCAATGGGGGCAGATGCAACCATGTTGCTATTTCAATCCTCCCAATTTTATGGAAAAAAACAGCTCTTATATGGGCAGTTCCTAGAACAATAGGGGGTCTAAGGAGCAATAAAGTAATGAACTATATTATTATGTAATTATGTTGGTCTAGAACGCCTGCTACCACAAATCGTGGCACCACTTCCGGCACTGTAACTGACAGGAGATACTATTCTAGACTGAGCTGCCCAGTTCCTTTGAATGAAGAGTTTGTGTCTCAGAGATTTGGCTCAGCCAAGAAACCTTCTGAAGGATCTAGTATTCCACACTGGAAACTGAGATCAGACCCTTTGTTTATGGGTCGGTCATGGCAAGTTGCAATACTAAGTTCAATTTTTCAGGTAACTTAGTTCAATCCAGATTGGCATTATCTATTCGTGCCACGTTATTTACACAATGCTACAATGAGGCAAGTCGATAACCCTATAGGGGTAAAGAAATGTAATGACTGACGAGCTACTTAGTGTAACTTTTCATGATGTTCATCTGTTGCCATTCCTTTAATTTATTTTTTAATTGTAATTCATTACGTGAACATAAAAGCAAAACAATCTAGTACACAAGCGTGTACAATTTAACAAAGTGACATCTTTATAGATGGAGGCAAAATGCAGGATTGGCTGTGGAACATAGCAGTTCAAGTCATCGACATGGCACTTCGACTCCAAATCAAGCAAAAAAGACCCAGGCCAGAAGGCGATCATCACCACCTCTTGAGAGAAGATATTTGAAGTCAAGCTTACAAGTGAAAACCGAGCTCGCGCACTACATGCCTTACTTTTGGGTGGAATTATCTAAGATTTTAGACTTATATTAGCTAACATAAGCTATAGGGATCGATCAAGCAATCACACATTTACAAAAAGGGACAATCTGTGTTTTATATTTTTTACTTATTATGGGCCCCATGAGGGCTGTTTGGAGATCCTGCTTTATTAGAAAGAGATCGGATGCTTGGAGATTTTTCTTTATTAATAAAAAAACTCCAGCTGCAAGGCTCATTGTAAATGACCGTGTTGGCCCTTGTTCATTAAGGTTGAGGACGACGAAACACTCCAATGCACCTAGCCACACATTGTCTGTCAGATCTGCAAGTTCATGCACAAAGGGCTGATTATGAGCATCATCTTTGGGGAAACGGCACGGAGACATACATAGACAGGTAAACAAAACCCTAATCTGAGCAGATCAGATGATTGTGGACCTAGAGAGAACAACAATCAACTTACGGTGGAAAAATTCAGGGGTGGAGTAGAACACAAAACTATCTGTTGGTTTGGTGGAGGCCTTGATAGATAACTGAATAAGAGGCGGTGAAGGTATTAAAGGCTGATACTTGTGGATGACAGACGAACGGACAGAAGTGTACAAGACCAACACGAGACATTACCTCTCCTGGTAGAGCCTCAACGGAGAAACCTTAGATTTACTGGCAGTGGAAAAGCTGTAATTCAGGCAAAGCATCCATTTTTTACATCGGTAGAGAGGGGGATTTTAGAAGTCGAATAGGTGGATGGAGAAGGGAACGGCCACAAGTTCTTTCCAGAAGGTCTTCTATTGTGTCATAACCACTTATTTATGTAAGATGCTGAACACTACCATGAAGTTCCAAATGCTCTGACCCTGCCATGTGACAGCGGCAGCACTATACCATAAACCAAGGGGTTGAACTAAAGCAAACTAAACTTGCATTCCATTTGCTGCTTTTTGCTTGACCACACTGGTTGGCCCTGGCCACAGGAATCATGCTGAGTATCATGAGTGTGGCAAAGTTCAGACTGAAGAACTGCCAACACTGCGACAACTGTCTGCTTAACAGCGAGCAGGAAACATTTTGCTGGCTATCAAGCCAGACAGCAGGACACCACAATGACCACTGATGTGGCTCGTCGCTGGCTTCCTCTCCCCTTAGTTATGCATTACAGACAGATACACTTGTTAAAGTAAACCACGTGAGTCAGACACACCACAAACAACAGTCCTCTTCTCCTCGATGGTCTCCGCCCTCATGACCAGTGAGTAGCAATCAAGAGCAAACATGCAATCTGCCAGTGGTGTGGACTGCAGGCATTCCACAGCCACAGACAGTGAACATTCCCAATCTAGAGCAGTCCAGTAAACCAGCTGGAGACACTAGAAAGCCAGTTAAAACCACTTCAGTGAGGTAGGACAGGTTGATGTGATTTAATGGTTAGAATGAAAGTAGATGATGCAATGGCTCTGAACTTCTCACTTGTAGTTTTTTATGTTCATATCATAAATATTTGATTAGATGTATTAAAAATATCCATCCTTGACTATTATTTAATTTTAAACACTTTCACATCAAAGAGCATATTATCTATGGACAGCACAACTCTTTGCATAGAGCAATGAGATAGAGCGCACTCGCAACCACGTCATGGTGCGTGGCTGCAGCGAAGTAAAATACGTAGCACGGGGAGATTCTTCACACGAAGACAAGATCATCTCACAAACCATGTGAGGAACATACATAGTACATGGAAAAGTAACTCAGTGGGGTAGGGTCACACAATACGACTTGTGTGAGTTACTGTACATAGCATCAGCCAGGAGTGCAGTTTATAAGTACAAAGACCAAGGAGGCAAAAGAGGGTACATTGAACCCCGAGATTTGGAGTTTGTCCGTGGTGACCAGTTTGATTGGGACAGGCGGGCAATCACAGGGGCATAATCCGATTAGATAGCCAACGTCCATAGAACTGGGGTTTGTTTTTCCTGGACTTCTCTGACATTAAAGTATGTAGTACAGTGGCTGAAGAAAGCCTACACGTGACTTGCTCAATTTCTGAGCACCAATACCGCACAAGGCTGGCTCCAAGGCAGGAACTCCGCCTTCCCGAGCAATGCTTAGATGTGAAATCTTGTCAAAAATACAATTTCTTGCAGTGGAGAGCACAGTGGGATCTAGTGTGGCTATAAAGGTGAGAAAGGTACTATTTGGGCACCCTTTGGATTGTTGCATGAGATCAGTGTTGTGCTAGTTGGCATGGATTAATTTCCCTATGCAAACGTTTTGGAACGTTATGAGGGGTGCACATATTTCTTGCTTTGGTTACTGATACCAGCACATATTGCCCGACTCATTACATAGAACACAAGTGTGTTTTTCACATAAACAACTATATGCACATGGAATCTCATAGTTGGGCATATAATTCGTTATGAATATGTCCAACCACAACTCTTTATATAAAATGAAACAATGAAAAGTCGATAGTCTACTCTTTTCTTTTTAGTGTTGCTTTCGCCTTTCTTGGTAGCCCCCTACTACTTAAATTAGCTTTCACCAATCTATAACAATCTTAGCAAAATACTCAGAGCTGTCTCTGGTCATCATTGCAAGCTCAGGATGTGAGAGTGGCAACAAGTCAAACTACACTTTGGCTATGATCAGGAGGCAGTGAATGAATGAATGAAACTACTTGCAAGTGTAGGTACACTTCAAAGCCTTTAGACATCAGCACTCTCCTGTAAGAAAAATTAAAACAGGAAAAAATTAACATAACGATGGTCTTTTGAGGACCTTGCGGAAGACAGTTTAGTGTCTGTTGCAAAGTCATCCTGTGCCCTGGGCACCCCCCAACTTTTTGCTGACTGGAACTGGTGGTAACTGACACTGACTGACCCTGGGCTCTGCCTAACCAGGCCCAGGGCCAGTGCCAAGCTGAAAGGAACACATTAGATTTATATAATATGGCAGGGGATTGAAACTACCTAGAGGTCCCCAGTATCGTGGGGCATGGCAGTTTAGAGGCCAGCAGCTTTTCTGCACTTGCATGTGTGCTCTGCTGAAGCCTGGGGTCAGTTTAAAACCAGCCCTGGTTGCCAGGACTGCTTTTAAAAAGTAAAGAGCTGTTCAAATTCGACTTTGATGCTAGAAAACCTGGTTAAGGAGGATCTGCAATATTTCTCCAGATTCAGAACCGCTAAAGTCTCCCTTAGTTGCACAGGTAGTGGGGGTCCTGTTGAGATTAGGGAAATACTTATAAAATATGTTTTTATAAGCCCTGGTGCTAGAAAACTGACCCAAGTCATTTTCCCCATTGCAAACCCCATGGCCCATAGGTTAACATGGTAGGAAGATTTTGATTAATAAATATTGAGAGGAGAGGACTAGCCGGACCATTCAAAGACTTCCCAGAATGATAGTAGTAAATCCAACAATATTATATTGTTGAATTTCTCCTGAAGTGTACATACAAGAAGTTATAAGACTTTCTTGTTTGTAAGTCCAAATTCAGCCTTCCAGTGGTCTGCCCTGATTGGTCAGAGTTAAGTGGATTAGCCAGGCTGCATTGAAGAGGTGATAAAGGGCCACTCTGCTGGGAGGGCAGTGTGCTGGTCTATAGGTATGCCAGGCCAGGAGGTGGAGTCGTAAACTATGCTCTTCAAAGGCAGAGGGGAGGCCTGGGTTTCAGTTTCACTCTGACACTCTTGACCAGGAGTCCGGGCTAGGCTTAAGGAAGGTATGTGCAGGTGGTAGGGGGAGAGTCCATGGAAATAAGCCATACCAGGGGGTGTGTTTAGCCAGCTCTTACCTCCTTGCTGGAAAATCAGCCATTATGGATTTGGAAGAATGATGCACTTTGGGACAACAAAATGCCACACTCTGCAGGATGTGGTCATCACTATGAGGAGTTACCCTGCTTTCATTGGTCAGAGGTGACCTGTGGCTTGACCCAGAGAATTTTGAATAAGTATCTGAGAGGGGCAGAGCTCTCCAGATCTGCTGCTTGAAACTTACTGAAGCAAGACGTACCCTGCTGTGAAGTTCTGCTGTGCAAAGACTTCTAAGGCCTGACCTCTGAAAACTGCACCATCTGAGAACTGCAGCCCTGTGGATTACCTTGCTACAAAAGGACTAAGAAGTAGACTCCCTGCAAGCTACAGGTTAACAGAGCTCACCTGGACATCCCCACAAAGAATCCCCAGCCTGGAGTACCAGTGGATTTGAAAGGGTTTTGTTCAAGTGGATTGCGGAATTGAAGTTTCACACTTTCAAGGACCCTCTTGGAGATTCCAGAACCTTGGACAGTGTGTTGGATGCTTTGGGACCCGCAAGCAGAACTTCAGGAAGGAGTTCTAACTGGACCCAGCCTGCTGGAGAAGGCTGCACAGTGGTGAGACATTCTCCAGAACCATTTCTAAAGGTGTGTCCCGGTCAGAGAAAAAGAAATGACTAAAAGGGGCACTGTTGGTTTCTAAGCACTAGAAAGTGACTAATCATTAAACATTCTTATCTCTGGTTCCCTACAGTGGATTATTTTCGTTTTGGTGTCATTTAAAAGATAAAAATATTACCTATTTTTATAAATTGGTGTTGGATTTTTATTTTGTGTTGTGTCTTAATTATTTACTGAAATTGTGTTTTTAAATGCTTTACGTACCCGTCTTTGAAGTTAAGCCTGTCTGCTCGCAGCCACGTTACCAAGGGTTGAGCATAGGAATAATTTTCTAAGACCTATGCTGGGTCCTATTATGTGTTAGTGGCCTTATTGCCAGTGGCAGACCTACATTTGCCCCTACCAATAACCCACCTTCCAACAGTGTCCAAAAGACTAATGAGCAACCGGTCAATGATTTCAAGGGTGTTGGCCAAGGACACTGAAAGGTCCTCCCTCCAAACCAGTCTCTTCTGTGGCAGGACAGTTAACATGTGTAAAGCTTTAGGAATCAATGCGAGGGCAGAGGCATTAGGGGGGTAATCTAAAACGGAGTCCCTTGGATCAAAGGCCATGAAACACCCGATGAGCGAAGGACAAGATCTTAGAAAGCAATGCACTGAGTCACAGGCTCCAGATACAGGCACTGGCAGACGGTCAAGACATGGTCAAATGTATGCAGACTGAAGAAAGGTCTTACTCTCACCTTTTAATCACCTGCAGAATTTAAATTGTCCCAGGCAAACGCGGTCGGCAGACATTACAGTTGTCTAGTCTGGATAAAATCAAACCTCTCAAGAGTTTGGGCACGTTTTGATGTGAAAGGGCGGATCTCCTTTAGCTCTCTCACCTAATTAGCGCAGGCCGAGACTACTGCTACTACTAGTTCACCAGCCCCCCAGATGCAGGTCCTGATCAGAAGTAAAAGCAACAGTTTTAATCTTAGCCATAAATTGAGGTTAAGACCCAATGCCCTCTAGACATATGGTAGAAGCAGTAGCAATTCCAAGCACCAGGAAATTCAATACAAAGAAGCGAGTAGCTGTACAGACCCCCATCATCGTATCAAGCTTCTACGGCAACAGAAATAAGCAGCAACTCTGTCAGCCTTGTTACTTCCAGTTTTAGGGTGATATCAAGTAAGTAACCAGTGGCCACTTATATGCCTGACAATCATCAAGAGACCATGAAGACCAGGGATGAGCTAAAAGTGCAGAGACCAGAAATGTCACAGGTGGATCCACGGCCATCGGTTGGATGCTGACCTGCAAAAACGACAGGATTCCTTGCAAGATTGCCCCTGCCGGGCCTCAAAGGCACTGCAGGTGCACTCTTTAAATGAAAGGTATGAAATGGGTTTCACAGGGTCACCATAGAAAGGGTTGAAATGCCATGCTTGTCCAAGGCAATGTCTAGGTCATCTCTGCATACTCTCTTATGGCCTGCACTGAAGCCAAAATAAATGGTTCTTAAGAGATGGTACAAAAGAATCCATTCCTACAGGTCATCTTTCAAGCTGGGAAAATACATTACATACTTCATCTTGGTATGTTGTGGTACAGACTTTTGCCTGTGCATGACAATGCTATGTGGTTGATCCTGTAGACATGGTACAAATTGATTTCACTGAAATATTTTTAACCACTCGACAGTCCTGTTTTTTTAATTTTGCTTATACCGTGTTTGTGTCCTTAGAGAATGGGACCACGCACACTGAAACAGGTATTGAGTACACACTCAAGGAACAGTTCAATTAGAACTGCGAGACTCATTTGAAGAGTCTCACAAACAATGGAGATGCATTTTTCATTTCTTGGGCTTTATCAGTGAGAGGCAGATGGAGTACCCAGGTAAAGGTATTCAGCCGAGAAGAGCCACCCTTGGCGTCACTCTCCCAAGCTCAATGCTCCAACCTGTGACAGGAAACATTTGTACCTTAGTCATACTCTGTGCCTATCTCTACTTAAAATAATAATGCAGTATTTTAATATCATTAAACTAAAACTAATAAAGGGAAATGTGGCAAGTGCATGCCTGGCTGGAAAATGGAATGTAGTCACTGTCAAATTAGAAAAGTGTCCATGTATGCCATGGTACAGAAATTATGCTCAATCCCATGACCTCACTATGCAAGAGCACAACCCAAAATATGAGACATCACAACAGAGGGCAATTCTAGAATTCCAGAATAGCATAGTCTAGGATGGTTTCAACTCTTCTGCAGGAGGCGAGAAAAGAGATGCAGAGAAAGACACAGAGCATGACACTGTAGTGTCCTGAGAAATGAGGCACTAGGACCCCGAGGAGGGCAGAGGGCAGGAGAGGTCACCGGACACCAGTTCCGGTCAAGGGGTGAGGGGCAACACACACAGGAAGCGGGGGACGAGGCAGGACGTGCAGCATGCTGGCTGCAGATACATATGCATGTAATAAAGAATAGAAACTGACCTGGCTGCGTGGTGGTGATTGCTGAGATGCGACGCGACAACTGGCGACGAGGCGGGATCGAAATCCACGCGTCGCGGCGACTGTCGGAGCCCACCCGGTCGCGGAACAAAATTCGGAGCCAGGAGCCCACCCTGGTCCGAAGCGCCAGCAGAAGAAAACATCGTTG
Source organism: Triturus cristatus (assembly GCF_964204655.1). Taxonomy (NCBI): domain Eukaryota; kingdom Metazoa; phylum Chordata; class Amphibia; order Caudata; family Salamandridae; genus Triturus; species Triturus cristatus. The sequence continues at coordinate 1,581,023,886 of NC_140590.1, forward strand.
CGGGAGCCCACCCCGGCGCTGCTAACAGAAGTAAGAGCAGCGCGATAGTGAAACTGAAGGAAAGATTAAGATCCCTCCCGTGCGTGAGCTTCAACGAACTCTCGCGAGAGGAGGCGGCCATCTTAAAGTCAGGCGAATTGAGCCAATCAGCGCCCAAGATAGACGGCGGCTATTTTAAAAGGTCAGGCAAAGTCCCGAACAGCGCGAAATCGCGCGAGAGTGCGGCGGCCATCTTGGAGTCAGGCAATTTGGGCCAATAGGAGCACAGGAAGGCCGGGAGGCCATTTTAGAGTCAGGCAAAAAAGGAAAATAGACGAAAAAGGTCCAAATAAGGAGAAAACGACAAGAAAAAGGTGCCAAAGAAAGGCAATAGCACCAGAGGAACAAGAAGGAAGAAGAAAGAAGGAAAGAAGTACATAAATAAAACAAAGAAAGGAAGAATATGGGTGACGAAGAAATAAGGAGCACACAAGCTGTGTTCCGCAGGCCGCTGCCATTCAACATGTCGGAACCGCAAGCAGGCATCAGATGGGAGAGATGGCTACGACAATTTGAACGATACATGCGTGCGACGGACGTCGCAGAGAGCAAACAATTAGATCTGCTGGTCAACCTTGCCGGAGACGAAATAGAAGACTTAATGATGACACTACCAAGTGAAAAGACGGCGGATTACAAAGGCGCGAAAGCGTGCCTCACAGAGAAGTTCGACCCCCAACGCAACATCGATTTTGAAAGGTACACGTTCCACACAGCATGCCAGCAACCAGAAGAAAGCATGGATGACTTCGCGACAAGGTTGCGGAAGTTGGTGACATACTGCGAATTCGATAAATTTGACAACGAAGAAGCAATACGAACGCGCCTCATCGTAGGGTGTTTATCAGTAGAGTTCAGAGCACGCATCCTAAAAGAACCAACAACACTTGAGAAAATACTGACGATGGCCCGCACAGAAGCACGGGCCACGCAGCATGCCAAACAAATACAAATTGGAAAAGAAAAAGGAGAAGCGATGGCACATCGGATGACGGAACATTTCAAAAAGAACGACAACAGGGAGCAACAACATCACAGGAAACAAGCGGTCCCATGCTACAGATGCGGTTTTGACTTCCCACACGTTGGCACCTGCCCAGCAATGGGCCAGAAATGCAGAAAATGCAATAGGGACAATCACTTCGCAAGCACCTGCATGAGCAGGCAATTTAGGAACGAGAGGGGACGAACAGCAAGACAAGGGACAACAGACACCAGACACGCCAGACATATGGAGACAGCAGAGAGAGGCTCGTCGGAAGAGTCGGATGAACAGACGACGGCTGGGAGAGAAGCACGGCTATACCTCATGTCCGACACCCCCAAAGAAGGAAGACAGCAGGAACACATCCAGCTGGTGGAGAAACAGCAAATAAAAAAGACGGCCACAGTAGACATCGACGTCGGGCGCCACAGAACAACATTTGTGCTAGACAATGGTGCCACATGCAACATAATGTGCATGTCCGAGTACATGAAAATGAGAACAAGGCCAACGCTATCGCCATCAACAGTAGATGTGTTCACGTGGGGATCAAAGACACCAGTAGAAAACATGGGCAAGTTCACTGAGACGCTAACATATCAGGACGTGACGCGTCAGGAAGAAATACATGTGCTGAAAGGGGACATCCCAGCGCCCTGCCTGCTGAGTAACGTCACGGCACAAGTCATGGGGCTGTTGGCGATGACGTACCACATGACAGAAAAAGAAAACATACTGCAAGAATATCAAGAAATACTGCAGGGACTGGGGAAGCTAAAAGACAAACAGGTCACCCTACACATAAATGAAGCGGTGAGACCAGTGGCACAGCATAACAGGAGAGTGCCGATCCACCTACAACCGCAAGTGGAGGAAGAAATAAATAACCTACTGCAGCAAGACATAATTGAGCCTGCAGACGGGCCAACACCGTGGGTATCACCGATTGTGGCAGTCCTGAAGAAAAATACGTCCAAAATAAGGATCTGTGTGGACATGAGACTACCGAACACTGCAATATCGAGGGAACGTCATCCAGGACCTCATCTGAACGACATGATCAGCAGGCTGACAGGGGCGTGCCGATTCTCAAAGCTAGATCTATACAAAGGGTATCACCAACTAGAGCTGGACCCACAGTCGAGGTACATAACATTTTCCACGCACCTAGGACTATTCAGATACAAACGGCTCAGTTTTGGTATCTCGTCAGCGGCCGAAATATTTCAGGAGACAATAAGACAGGTGATACGACCAGTACACAACAGTTTCAATTACAGTGACGACATCCTAGTGTTTGGGAAATCAGACGGAGAACATGACAGCGCCTTAAGGCAAGTGTGCAAACATCTAAAGCAGGCTGGACTAACACTAAATGGAGAGAAGTGCGAGCTAGGGAGAACAGAACTGATTTTCTTCGGACACATATTCTCGGAAAAAGGGATGAGGCCTGATCCCAGCAAAGTGGAAACGCTAAAGAAGACAAAGCCACCGTCAGATGTGGCAGAAATAAGGTCATTCCTAGGCCTGGCAAGCTACTGTGCCCGATACATACAAGACTTTGCCACAGTGAGCACGCCGCTGAGAGAGCTAACAAAACAGGGCCAGAAATTTGTCTGGTCTCAAGAGTGCAATGAGTCGTTCGAAGAGATCAGGAAGGCTGTGATGACGGCGGAGCACCTCGCATACTTCGACCCTCGGCTCTGCACCGAGCTGACGGTTGACGCCAGCCCAGTGGGGTTGGGTGCAATATTAGCACAACACCTGCCGGGAAAGGAGTCACCAAGGAAGATTGTCTCATATGCCAGCAAAAGCTTGACAGACATTGAGAAGGCGTACTCCCAGCCGGAGAAAGAAAGCTTGGCGGTGGTTTGGGCATGCGAGCATTACCACATGTTTGTGTACGGAAAGCCGTTCACCATCATCACGGACCACCAAGCACTAGTAACAATTTACGGCAACCCAGCAGCAAAGATGCCGCCCCGCATTGAGCGCTGGGGCATCAGACTAATGGACTACGACTTCAAAATTGTCCACAAACCTGGGAAAGAGCATAATCCAGCCGACTACATGTCACGGCATCCGCTGCCACATGCAGAAAAAAAGGCCTCAATGGCTGAAGAATACTTAAACTTCGTGCTAAAGCAAAGCACGCCGGCACCAGTAACTCTAACAGAGATAGAGAGAGAAACGGAAAAAGATGATACACTGCGAGCGGCCAGAGAAACGACAATACAGCAAAGATGGAGACATATAAACAACAACTGCACATGGAAGGGAGGAGTACAAAAGGAGGAGATGCTGGCTCTACAGAAAATAAGTGGGGAACTCTCGGAGACAAACAGCGGAATCGTAATGAGGGGCACCAGGATAGTCATTCCACGTTCACTACGACGCCAAGTGGTCAGCATTGCACACGAGTCACACAGGGGCATTGTGGCGACAAAAAAACTGCTGAGAGAAAAGGTTTGGTTCCCGGGGTTAGATCGTCTAGTCGAAGATACGATAGCGGCCTGTCACCTCTGTCAAACGACGGTTCCGCCTGCAAGACAAGAACCACTGCAAATGTCGGAACTACCAAGAGCAGTATGGACAACAATGGCCGCTGATTTCTTTGGACCTCTAGACGCGGGAACTTACCTACTGGTCATAATAGATGAATACTCCAGATTCCCGATTGTGCGATCAGTCTCCTCAACGTCAGCAGCCGCAACGCTACCTGTTCTGGACGACATATTCGCAGCATGGGGCTCCCCGGAGACGCTGAAAACGGATAATGGCCCTCCGTTCTCAGGAGAGGAGTTCCGAAGGTTCATGGCTTACCTCGGAATACAGCACAGAAAGGTAACACCACTATGGCCGCAAGCAAACGGCATGGTCGAAAGATTTATGGGAAACATCAAGAAGGCAGTTCAGAGGGCGAAACTGTCGCAGATTTCCCTAGGACAAGCACTATGCCAAATGCTGAGGGATTACAGAAACACGCCTCATGGATCTACAGGGAAATGCCCGGCGGAGCTAGTACTAGGGAGGACAAGCAGAACAAGGCTGCCGCAGATAGAAGGACTGGCCGCGCCGGGGCACGAAGGCGTGGCAGCAAAAGATGAGGCAGCCAAGAAGAGAATGAAGGAATATGCCGATGGAAGACGACATGCCACCAAATCACACCTCCATGAAGGAGACACTGTCATTGTACGACAGAGACAACAACGGAAGTCGGACAGTGCATTTGCCCACGACCAATTGACGATAACACAAGTGAAAGGAACAATGATAACAGCAGAATCAGACAGCAGGCGAATCACAAGGAACAGCTCACACTTCAAAGGCTTGAAAGAAGAAAAAGAGGAAGAACACGTGACAGGCACCGAAGGGATAACAACAACGAAGGAATGCAATGGAGCAGGTGTCGCAGAAGCAACAAGGCCAAAGGAGGGCCAAGGACAGGTGGAGAGGCCAAGAAGAGACATTGTGAGACCGAAGAGACTAATAGAGGAAATGTGAAATGCCGCTCTAGGCAGCATCTCGCGCGTCACATCAGTCGACAGTTCACATCCTGCAACTGACTACAAAAGAGACTGTCCCATTTTACTACCAACGAATGCTACTGTCGTAATGCCGTTGTGACAAAGGGGGGAGATGTAGTGTCCTGAGAAATGAGGCACTAGGACCCCGAGGAGGGCAGAGGGCAGGAGAGGTCACCGGACACCAGTTCCGGTCAAGGGGTGAGGGGCAACACACACAGGAAGCGGGGGACGAGGCAGGACGTGCAGCATGCTGGCTGCAGATACATATGCATGTAATAAAGAATAGAAACTGACCTGGCTGCGTGGTGGTGATTGCTGAGACGCGACGCGACAGACACAAAAGGGTATAAAGGCCACATCAAGATGCACTGGGGAAGTGGGACAGCAGGCCAGGGTCTGAAATCCACCCTGCATCCACTGGGCACACACTTTAGCATGGACTGTCCCAGGCCAAATCCTTTACACAGTATGGTAAATGGGCGCATTATCCCACTGAGGGACATGAATGAGCTGTACTTCCTGTGGGCGGGCTCCAGGTTTTGGTGATACTTGGTAAAAGATTAAAATTACGCGCCTGCGCATATTTACAGCCACTATATTTATTTTGATTCAAGTTTTACCCCCCCCCCCCCCAAATGGAGCACAGCGAAGAGGGTACTATTTAGCTGTTTCACGACCCCTAAAACGGAAGTATGAAAAATGAGATCATGTGCATAGAGCAGCGGAGCAACGGTTCTAGATAAAGGAACGTCCCACTCTGATGACCTCATCGCTCCGACTACACAATGCCATTGTTTAAAGAGACAGCGCCCACTTCCTACCAGCAGAGTCTTGGCCAAGACGTTTTCAATGAGCTTGAAGTCGTTGCGCAGCTGTTTATTCTTGGAACTGGTCCCTTCCATCTCCTCATCGGCGTAGAAGCGGAAGAACTGAGACTCGTCTTTGAACTCGCTCTTCTCCAGCACTGGGAACCGCAGAAGGAGAACGGACAAAAAGGTATTAATTGGAGTGGACAAGAGTCTTCCTGTTCACAAAAGGACATAAGAGCAAAGCTGGGTCTTTACAACAGTCTGCTTGGAGTATTTTTAGCCACAAAACCTGGAATAGAACACTTGTTAAGGGTTTGGAAACAGAAGCAACTTTTTTTTTTGTTAAAAAGGAAAATCTTACACCAACTGAAACAAACAAAAGGCTCACACTTAAAAATATTGGTCCTTATGTACTAAATTATTTCCTCACGTAAAGAGGTATACGTCAGGCCCATAGCTCCTAAGCTAAATATGAAAACATCACACCATTGAGTATCACAATACACTTGCGACTTCTGGCTTCACGTCAATACAGAAAGTGTGTGTTGAAATTCTTTTCGAGGATATATTTCAAAGCCCTGAGGCTACACACTTGGAAACATCCACCGCACTTTGAGCACCGAGTATCATACCTGCCAATTTACAAACTGATGCCACCGTTGAGGAGGGGGCGGGGCCTCGGAGGCCCAAGAGCTACTTAGGAGGCACTCTGCCCCTCACCAAGCCCACCCGTCCCAAAAAGCAACCGGCATTTACAATGAAATGTTGAGCTATTGGCATTGAAAATGGCAATACCTTTTATAATATTAAAAGGCATTGTAATTTACAATACCAATAGTTCAAACTTTTGCAAAAGCGATACCTATTGTATTGCAGAGCGCGGTGTCCCTGAGGTGGGCGCCGCACTCACTATTAAAGATTTCAAATTAAAAGTTTCAATTAAATATACAACAAAATAAGGAAATTGTGGCACAAAACAACCACAAATAAGACAAAACTATTACACAACTGTGTACAGGAGGAGGGGCAAGCCCACTGCTATAGGTCTTATCGTATGGAGCCTATGTTGACACAGGCTGCCCTTAATTGATGTGGCCCAAATATGCTGAACTGGTCTAGGGTTGCCTGTGTTCCCTTCTGGAGTAAATCTGGCTGGCAGTTCAGGCTGGAGTGTTACTACGAAGGTAAGAAAAACAATGATTTATACATCACTGGTCGCTTTCCAAAGTGGCACACATGGGCATCATTTAGGGGTCGCCGCTGCGACCCCATGCTTGCCACATGCGACCCCTGGCACTGCCTTTGTGACCCGTGGCCTCAGAGGTGGCAAAATCAGTGCCTGGAACACAGGGGCAACTCGTCCAAATGGACACCAGTTGGGGCACTACTTTCCTTGTTTTCTGTCCCTTTTTTTATTACCCTAAAAGTGAATAATGTTACCCTAATAGTGAATAATGTTATTCACTATTAGTGTAATTAAAAAAATGGACTACAATTAGGTGGAATATGACCCCATCTGATTTTAAATGTATGCTTTATGTGTGCTTGCAGGTGAGAGTGTGTTTATGTGAGAGAGACTGTGAATGTGTGTGTGTATGCGTAAGCATAGGTTTGTGAGTCAAAGTAATGGTAAATTGCCATGTGAAGTCACTTCCACTACCCCTGGCATTTTGGTGGATTGACGCCCATGGTGGCACAGTGGATGAAAACCATAGGACTGCAAAGTGGACCTCGTCGACACTGGCTCAGATTAATTCAAGTATTTTTTCTATAATTTTGTTGCAGCCGCCGCCCTTACTGTGATGAGTGCACCCAGATGTGGGTTTGTGGTCAGTGGACTTGAGCTGCACCTCCCTGGTGTGGCCCAGTAAGCCTAAACTGGTCTGAAGTTGCTTGCGTTCCTGATTGGATGGAATCTGCGTGCCACTTCAGGCTGAACTGTAACGATGGGGGCAGGCTCAAGGCTCATTTGCATATGAATCGTTGCGGTCTTGAGCGATCCGCAGTGGGTGAAAAATGATGGACTGGAATACAGGCCAGACCGAACGCCAGATGCTGAGATTAATTTAAGAATCCTTTCACTTTGTCTCATGCTAACTAACATTTGTGTTACGAACAACTGCATATTTTGTCAATTAGCACTTTATAGCGGCAACTGCATGTTTTGTTAATTAGCACTTTTTAGAACGCAACTGTATGTTTAGGTAAGCTGCATTTTAAAGCGCCCAACTGCATGTTTTGTTAGAATTTTATAGCGCTATGGGTGTTTTGTTATTTAGCATTTCATAGCGCAACTGCAGGTTTTATTAACTAGCATTTGTATAGCACCACAGTATGACCTCAAAGCACTTTGAATGTTCCAAGTGAAATTGTATGTTTGGTGAGAAGAGTGATGTTGTAGTATTACCTACTTGGGAAGGGTTGTGTTAAGTCACCAAGGTCTACACATGCCGTGATATAGTGCCAAACTTCAATGCTGCTGGAATGTATGCAAATGTTTATAGAGATATGGGTAGCACTTATCCTACGACCTACGTACATGTTCGAAGAATAGAAGCAGAGAGGGTGTGCTATCCCCTCCTTGTTATGGAGGTGGTGAGGCTCGATGAGGTAACTGGAGAAGTTAGTCATGGAAGTCCCAAGACAACTTAGAAAAGTTTTATTGGCTCCATCCAAAAGAGACGAGGGTGCAAGTCCAGAGATACCGAAGTAGATGTGGTTTGCAAGTTTATGCCCTGAAGCGGGGATTGGTAAACTCAAGAGAGAAGGCTAGGTTGGGGAATAACCCAGTGGAAGGTATGTAGCAGGAGCATGGAGTGAAGGGCCATGCAGGACAAGGATCAAGTAAAGGGTAGGTGGAGAACAGGACAAGGACTATGATCATAGGTCCTTTCCATTCCCTGTAAGTCCCAAACAAGGAAGAGGTGATAGGATGACCCCTTTCACCTCTTCTGCCTTCTCTTGGACACCTGGCTGGAAGCCCAGGGAAGAGGAGTTGGACAGGTGCATAATTTGAACATGCTAAACAAAATAGTTTCTATCTCAAAGGGATCAAAAGTTACTAAAAATACAGCAACACACATGTTGTAGCACAGTGGCTGGTCATTTCCAAAGATTAACTGTTCACCTTTCAGTTTCTGTTCTGATTGCTGCATTTAAACTGACATTATTGAGGTAAAACCTTTGCCCAGACAGTGTTAACATGCATAAAAATGACAGAATAGAGAGGTAATACAGCCACAAAGTGAACCACGGGGTACCACATATTTGTCTTGCTGAATAATTTTGTCAACCTTGCCACATAAATGGGTCCTTCCCCAACACAATCCCTGTGGCTCTGAACAAGCATCAAAGATGTGTACATGTTAGGTGGTGTACAAATGTAAAATAAACTCAGAAAGCAGTTTGTTATAAAAGGGAAAGACCAACCATTCCCATGTATTCTGCGACTGAGCAGCCCAGCGTTGTATAAACATTAAGTATGGAATAATTGCTACCCACCAAGTGGGTACACAACATATGGTCAAAATAACGCTTCAGCGAAAGCAGTGCTCAATTTGTAAAAAATTAAGTGCCAGGGCCCTTCTCGGAAGGCCACTGCAGCCTGCACTATGCATTGCCCCCGCCAGCGCTGCCAATGACAGAACCAACATAACACCTAATCATCACACTCCTATAAGTGTGACAATTCAGACTATTTCAGGCCACACAAAGCTATAATAATGGCGTGAGAGGCGGGGATTATTAATTTTCAATGACATTTGACTTAATAAACATGGTTGTTGTTCGCATCTCAGACAGCGCCACCATGTGGTGGACAGTCACTAGAGCTGGTGTTGACAATTAAGTGCCTGTGCCAAGCACCGGAAACCACCAGCTCAAATTAAGCACTGATCAAAAGCCTTACTCTACTTTGCTAATATTAAAAAAACACAAAGAGCTTACTTTTGCGATGAGTGGGCAACAAAACTGCATTTAATGCTCCATTAGCAAGGAAAGAACTTTAAGCTACCTCGTGATATCCGCCTTGCTATGTACGTATGTGCGCTTATTAGAGTTTCCAAAAATATCTTCAAACAAAAACTTCCCAGCAGCTATTCAATGCCTTGCTTGTCAAGTCTAATAACTGCCATTCATACCAGCAGGTTAACTCTGTTGGCACTGGAATACCTTGCGCAACCGCCAAGTTTTGTCAACTAGTATACGGGCAGCGGGGGCTGGGCCGGAGAGGTGGGATAGGAAGGTGGAGATGGGACGGGACCACCGGAAAGGGCTTTTGGGCTGGTGGCCATTAGTCAAGGTAATGGAAGCAGATTGGGATGAAGGATTGTTGATGTGGTGAATATACAGGTGTGGGATAATGGATAACATTTCATTTATGTGCCTCATAGTAACAGTGTTACTTTTTGAATGTTGTAATAAAACCTTATAAACAGATTTTTTTTTTTAAACAAGTTTTGTCGACTAGCAGGTGGACGCGCCAGAGATGCACAATGTACATTTATGGCATGGCTTATGCTTCAAGTTATCAATTATTTTCGGATAACACTAATGAAGATTCAAAGACAAAAAATGACACACAAAGATAACGTCACCTAGTTGTCGTAAAAATTCGTACAAGAGATAGGCATCAACAGGAATAATTAGATTATCAATTCTTATAAAATATATAGACATTTCAGTTGAATGGAAAATAAATGATTAATACACTGAGCTACTGAAAAGCGGAGTAGTAACCCACATTAGGCTTCCTAGCTGTGACACTCACTAGCCGATCAGTGCTTGTACAAGGGAAAGGTAACCAAATCTATACCACTGCAGAAGGGAAAAGGCCAGTCTTTGCCACAGTACTAGGGAAAAGCAGCCCCCCATTTCCTATGTGGAAGTAGTGTATGCCAGGAGTGGCAGCATGTGCCAAGTTACTGTGGCGCATTGATCAGGCCATTGCGTATAAGTGGAAAGTTAACACAACCCCATGTGCCAGGAGGGGCCGTTGGGAGAGGCACCCTGATGCCAGTGTGACCAAACATTTAGGTTAGTTGCAGCAACTACGTATGCTTATCAGGGCCCAACTCTGATTTGTTTTAGTAGACATAAATTTTACTTTACGGTCACTGAATCCCAGGGGGAGTGACATTGTGCATGCTATGCTCCCCCGATGACATGATAGGTTTGATCCCTTGTCCCACCATTAGATCTGCAACAACCTCTTTGCTCTTGGGGTGCAAAGAAGCAAGGAGCAACCTTCATGACTCTTGAACCCAAGAACAACAGAAACAAAGCTAAGGGAACAGAAGGGCAAGCTGCTATCCCAAATGAGCATCCATGACTAAGCAGCACACAAAAAATGCTGGTACGGTTGTATTCCTGATTCACAGAACGGGAAATGCGCGGCTTTTACTCTGCCAAATGGGATTACACAGTACAATAAATCCTGTCTGGATGGAGGAACTTCCACGTTCACACTTCCAGAGTTATGCTAGAGCATGTGGACTCCACTCTGGATCCACTTGGAAAAGTCAAAGAACACCCATAAACCTGTAAATTACAGTGGATTCACCAATGCTATGTAGGTGATTTCACTCTCAGGAAATAAACATTAAATTGACAGGGTCTATTGGGATGGAAGTCCTTTGCATGGTGAGAGATGTGTACCCCTGCCCTGAGTACCCGACTGTATTATTGTCTGGATCCCTTATGCTGATTTATTGTCATAAGCCGAACATGGATCATGCATGTGCACCATGACCTAGGTCTGTCTTATGGATTGAGGTCTTGTTGGACCTGGAGGGCACCCAAAGCGCTACCCTCATAGTGGTGGAAGGCTATCGCCTCCACCAGGAGTTAGACAGCACAAGCGCGGCGGTGGCAGCATACAGTGTAGTAATCAGTAGTAGTGAACAGGTCCTTTTTAGGTCTCGCCTGAGACAGCGCTTTAGCGCTGCTCTGGCGAGACTTATAGTAAGCACTTTTGGAAGTGCAAACGAGTGCTTTCAGGCCGCCAACTACTGTACATGTGTGCCGGGCGCGCGCACCATTTGGCAGCCTGGAAGCACTCGTCTTTCACTTTCGCCTGTCACACAGCCGATCACTTACATTTCGAGGGCGCTTTGATGTTTTCAGTGAGCCGCGCGGCCACTGAGGACATCAAAGCGCCCGTGAACACCATTTGCCACCCCCACCTCTTCAGCCAACTTACTCGCCATGTCTGCTCTGGATTCTTGTGCCTCTTTTTGTAACTCAGGAGCAGTAACATTGTCGTGGTGTCACTAGGGCTTCAAGTGGATGCTTTTTCAATATTATATACAAGCCACAGTTACTGCTAATTTATCTTATGCAACTAACAACGATTGACAAAGCCAATAGTCCTAACTTGTTGTAGGTATCATGTTACTTGTTGTGTGTAGCTGTAAACACGTAGCTACAGCCGCCCACCTAGTGCTTAATTTGTAACAAATAAGTGCTGGTGTTTTAATGAGGCAGAAGCTTTACACTTTATACTTTTTTTTTATTTTGCGTAACACAGAGGACATCAACTGAAATTTAATAGTGGCTTGGCTACAGCCACTTTCCCAGTGCTTAATTTGTAACAGAAGAGGTGCCGGGGCTCTGATTAGGTGGCAACTTTACACAGCATGTTGTTTTGTTTAGCCTGCCTAACACAGAGCACACAAACCGGAAAAATGGGGAGGGGATGTTCTTTAAAGGCCACTACTGCTAACTTACGAGTTTTGAAACCAGGTTTTAATGTCTGAATATGCTTAATAGCCTGTGATTGTGGACAAATTAGTTGATATTTCTATAGACACAAACATAAATATGACCTAAAGTGGAGCTACGTTATTATTTTATTTGTGTGTAGCTGCAAACACGTAGCTACAGCCACCCTCCTAGTGCTTAATTTGTAACAAAGGAAGTGCCGGTGTTTTGATGAGGCAGCAGCTTTACACTGTATATGTCTTTATTTAGTTTGCGTAACACAGAGCATATAAACTAAAATTCAATAGTGTCTTGGCTACAGCCACTTTCCTAGTGCTTAATTTGTAACCAAAGAGGTGCCGGGGCTTTTATCATGTTGAAGCTTTACAGAGCATGTTTGAATGGTTAGCCTGCCTAACACAGAGCACAGAAACCCTACAAATGGGGAGGACATGTTGTTTAAAGGCCAAAACTGCTACATGCCACACACTGATGCACGCCACACACTGCTGCACGCCACACACTGTTGCATGCCGCTGCACGCCACACACTGCTGCACGCCACACACTGCTGCACGCGTAACACTGCTGCACGCCACACACTGCTGCACGCCACACACTGCTACACGCCACACACTGCTGCACGCCACACACTGCTGCACGCCACACACTACTGCACGCCACACACTACTGCACGCCACACACTGCTGCACGCCACACACTGCTGCACGCCACACACTGCTGCACGCCACACACTGCTGCACGCCACACACTGCTGCACGCCACACACTGCTGCACGCCACACACTGCTGCACGCCACACACTGCTGCACGCCACACACTGCTGCACGCCACACACTGCTGCATGCCGCCACACACTGCTGCACGCCGCACACTGCTGCACACCGCACACTGCTGCAACCGTGACACTGCTACATGCCACACACTGCTGCACGCCACACACTGCTGCACGCCACACACTGCTGCACGCCACACACTGCTGCACGCCACACACTGCTGCACGCCACACACTGCTGCACGCCACACACTGCTGCACGCCACACACTGCTGCACGCCACACACTGCTGCACGCCACACACTGCTGCACGCCACACACTGCTGCATGCCTCCACACACTGCTGCACGCCACACACTGCTGCACACCGCACACTGCTGCAACCGTGACACTGCTACATGCCACACACTGATGCACGCCACACACTGCTGCACGCCATACTTTTTTTTTATTGTGCGTAACACAGAGGACATAAACTGTAATTTAATAGTGGCTTGGCTACAGCCACTTTCCCAGTGCTTAATTTGTAACAGAGGAGGTGCCGGGGCTCTGATTAGGTGGCAACTTTACACAGCATGTTGTTTTGTTTAGCCTGCCTTACACAGAGCACACAAACCGGAAAAATGGGGAGGGGATGTTCTTTAAAGTCCACTACTGCTAACCTACGAGTTTTGAAACCAGGTTTTAATGTCTGAATATGCTTAATAGCCTGTGATTGTGGACAAATTAGTTGATATTTCTATAGACACAAACATAAATATGACCTAAAGTGGAGCTACGTTATTATTTTTATTTGTGTGTAGCTGCAAACACGTAGCTACAGCCACCCTCCTAGTGCTTAATTTGTAACAAAGGAAGTGCCGGTGTTTTGATGAGGCAGCAGCTTTACACTGTATATGTCTTTATTTAGTTTGCGTAACACAGAGCATATAAACTAAAATTCAATAGTGTCTTGGCTACAGCCACTTTCCTAGTGCTTAATTTGTAACCAAAGAGGTGCCGGGGCTTTTATCATGTTGAAGCTTTACAGAGCATGTTTGAATGGTTAGCCTGCCTAACACAGAGCACAGAAACCCTACAAATGGGGAGGACATGTTGTTTAAAGGCCAAAACTGCTACATGCCACACACTGATGCACGCCACACACTGCTGCATGCCGCTGCACACCACACACTGCTGCACGCCACACACTGATGCACGCGTAACACTGCTACACGCCACACACTGCTGCACGCCACACACTGCTGCACGCCACACACTGCTGCACGCCACACACTGCTGCATGCCACACACTGCTGCATGCCACACACTGCTGCATGCCACACACTGCTGCATGCCGCCACACACTGCTGCATGCCGCCACACACTGCTGCATGCCGCCACACACTGCTGCATGCCGCCACACACTGCTGCATGCCGCCACACACTGCTGCATGCCACACACTGCTGCTGCACGCCACACACTGCTGCTGCACGCCACACACTGCTGCTGCACGCCACACACTGCTGCACGCCACACACTGCTGCACGCCACACACTGCTGCACGCCACACACTGCTGCACGCCACACACTGCTGCACGCCACACACTGCTGCACGCCGCACACTGCTGCACGCCGCACACTGCTGCAACCGTGACACTGCTACATGCCACACACTGATGCACGCCACACACTGCTGCATGCCACACACTGCTGCACGCCACACACTGCTGCATGCCGCTGCACGCCACACTGCTGCACGCCACACACTGCTGCACGCCACACACTGCTGCACGCCACACACTGCTGCACGCCACACACTGCTGCACGCCACACACTGCTGCACGCCACACACTGATGCACGCCACACACTGCTGCACGCCACACACTGCTGCACGCCACACACTGCTGCACGCCGCACACTGCTGCACGCCGCACACTGCTGCATGCCGCACACTGCTGCACGCCGCACACTGCTACACGAAACACTGCTGCAGGCCACACACTGCAGCACGCCACACTGCTGCACGCCACACACTGCTGCATGCCGCTGCACGTCTCACACTGCTGCACGTCTCACACTGCTGCACGCCGCACACTGCTGCACGCCGCACACTACTGCACGCCGCACACTGCTGCACGCCGCACACTGCAGCACGCCACACACTGCAGCACGCCACACACTGCAGCACGCCACACACTGCTGCATGACGCTGCACGCCACACACTGCTGCCCGCCACACACTGCTGCCCGCCGCACACTGCTGCCCGCCGCACACTGCTGCCCACCGCACACTGCTGCCCGCCGCACACTGCTGCCCGCCGCACACTGCTGCCCGCCGCACACTGCCCACATCTGCTGCACGCCGCACAATGCTGCACGCCGCACACTGCTGCACTCCCCACACTGCTTTTATGCGAGTTTATGCTACTGACATTGTAAATGACAATGCCTTTTGTTTGTTTTAAGACCAAAACATAAATAAAAGGAATTGTAATTTTACAATGCCAATAGCTCAAACTCTTATAATTGCGAGACCTATTGCATTGCAAATGCTTGTTACCCTATGTCACTGGAGCGAGGCCTACCGGCTTACTCACCTTTTTTAAAAGTTCCACTGCTTTGTGTTTAACTCACCCTTGGCCTGCATCAAGTTGATGTGCAAGTGCATGCATGATAACATGTGTTGAGGGCATGCATTCTCGGAAGGGGAAGTGTGGTAAAGTGTGCATATGGTAAATGTGTGTGCACTGGTAGTGTGTGTTTGAAGTGACATACCTTGGTACAGTACAGAGGGACTGTGGTCCTGAACAGTGTGCGCAGACAGAGTTTGTGTGTTGCATGTGAATATGCTGGTGGTAGCATAATGCATTAGGGTAGCAGTGCTGGAGAGTGACTGTACTATGAATGTACATTTTGGGAAGACCAGGCCTGCCTGGTGAAAATGAGTAGTAGAGGACTCCTGCACACAGATTTGTGTATTGCTGCATTCCTTTGAGGTGGGTGGGGCAAGCACTGGACAAGGGGGATCCAGACTTTCCTGTGCATTTCAAAGGGGCCTGGACATATCTCAGGAAGGGGGCGATAGGGCTGATAACAGAATCATAAAGGGTAGGGCTGAGGGCCCAGGATTAACCTTTGATGCATATATCACTGTGCCCGACACCCAGGTGTGAACTCTGGTCACTCCAATGAATTTGCTGTGGGTTAATCAGCTTCGGAGTCCTGCCTGCTTTGAAAGACATCCTTCAGGAGGAAGAAGAAAGGGGAGAGAGTCCATTTCAGAGAAGCAGAACACCAACATCAAACGTCCACACCCGAAATCACATCTTGGGTCTGGAAAAGAACTATAAGTAGGGGAGTATGAGACTCTGTACTTTGTCATCTGCGGAGCAACCAACCGGGCTGCAAGACTTTTACCTATGACCAGGACTGGGGACACAGCCTGCTAGTCTCCCTGCTGGGTGAGGGGACCAGCCCCTGGAGTCTGAAGCACCAGTACATGCCTGCTTGCTAAGACCGGTGTGCCAGTGAGGTAGAGGATCATGTTGGAGAAAGCGAGATCCAGAGGGGAGCCCAGACGTGTTGGGCTTCTGAGTGAGGTGTGAGGAGCAGTGCCATGTCAATCGGGCCATTGCCCGTGTGCTGCGTTGTGAAGTTTGGTGAACCTGTATGCCAGGAGCGGCCGCCATGCATCAGGAGCAGTGCCGGACCGATCTGGCCATCACCTGTGTACAGCCTTGTGGAAGTTGGTAAGTGTATGCCAGGAGGGGCAGCATATGCCAAGTTACTGTGGCACATTGATCAGGCCGTTGCCTATAAGTGGAAAGTTGCAACA
Source organism: Triturus cristatus (assembly GCF_964204655.1). Taxonomy (NCBI): domain Eukaryota; kingdom Metazoa; phylum Chordata; class Amphibia; order Caudata; family Salamandridae; genus Triturus; species Triturus cristatus. The sequence goes on from NC_140590.1 coordinate 1,581,040,558, forward strand.
ACCCCATAAGCCAGGAGGGGCCGTTGGGAGAGGCACCCTGATGCCAGTGTGACCAGACATTTAGGTCAGTTGGAGCGACTACGTATGCAATGAAGGGCTGCTCAGAGCACTGAGACCGGAGGTCTGGGTCATTAGCTGTGATCCGAAAGTACTGCTACGACCAAGACGCAGGGCGTTTTGTGTCAGAGAAGGCCTGAGGAAAGAGAAGACAGAGCTGCGTTGGAGTAAGCAGTTTGCTCCCAATTCTGAGTAAGGAAGAGAAAGGACTTACCACGTGTGGCTGGAGCCGGAGCAACTCCAATCGTCAGAACAGTGGTGGGCGCGGCTCAGGCGAGAGAGGTCGCACCCGTCAGGAGCTGCGCGTGTGAGCGAGTGCAGCCTGACTTTGCCAATCCGAGCCAGGACCACACTGCACCTCTGCCAGGTTTCGCACAACCGGAGAATGTAAGCGGAGAAGTGGGCCTACTGGGCCCAAGGGGATATGCCGCCTTTAGTTTGTGCAACCCTATTTGACTCCAAGTGACTACATCTTGGTTTTGTTGATCAATAGACTATAACCAATGCAGCAGGGCCCCCCTCCGATACGCAGAATATTTTAAACCAGTAATGACAGATAGCAAGGCAATGGCAGAGGAAATCCGGAAGAAGTTGGAAAACTACAAAACAGCCTCCTTCGATGCACAATTTCCTAATGAGAGCCAGACCAGAAATTGCTATCTGAACTACCTTGGTTTTCATCATTGTGAGTGCTCCCTGAAGGAGAAAGTTGTCGACCCGTACCCTTACCAGTGGTACTATTGTGTGTACCGAACCCTTTGCCCCATCTCCTGGGTTAATAAGTGGGATGAGGAGATTGCGGCTTTCATGAAAGATCTGAATGGAGAGTACTCACTTCCTGAAAACGAACTTGTAGCCCACACTGGGGCCATAAAATGGAGTGAATATATAATTTGTGCTGTTTGCTTCTTCGTCATTCCTGGGCCCTCATTCCAGATGGTGTTTACGGAAGTGTTTTGAGTGGGTCTTGACTGCTTGTGCCACACCACTAACAGAATCAGAAGGAGATGCTTGACCCAGCTGAGCGGGATCTATAGTAGGGTGTGCCCCGGGGGATCAGAAGAAACAGGCCTTATTCACCTCGGTTGGACCCAGTAACTCCTGCTTGCCCCGTGGCCTTCTGAAACGGGTTCTGACAAGTACATTTCCCCACTGGGAAAAATATGTTCCCCATGGATAAACAACATACAAATGAAATGTACAAATTAACATGTGTGTGGCTTTTGCACATCCCAAATTCTATACGCCGCTATAATTCTGCATAATGAAACACTCGCTAAAATGTGTTACTGAGAAACCTTTAAGACTATATTTTCAATTTATCAATTCTAAAAAAAAGTCAGAAAATATCTCGAAATATCAATATATATTTCATTGGGCTCTTTGTCAATCAGGTGCGTAGGTAACTACACTCGCTGGTTAGCAAGGAGAGATTTCGTACTTTGAGCAGATATACCAAGTTAACTGAGGATTTTGACTAACGGTGGGTGCAATTGGAGTAATTCTCTCTAGCGCAATTACTGCAGAATTACTCGCCATTATGCACAATTAAGTGAGAGGCGTAATCCAGCATTTAGCTCTATTTTCTTAGTACAAAGTGAACCCTTCCTTCCCAAATGGCCACAGGATGCCTTTTGCTCTAAGAAAATAGCACTTAATGCTGCAGGACATGAACAGCAGTTGCCGGCAGCTGCTCGCTCTCTTAGTTTGATGTGCCTGTGCCCCAGCGGTAGGATTTTAGCCCCAAATTACTCTTAATTTCTCAAACTGGCATAACTGCGTAACTTTGGTAATTCCGCCGCACAAGAGTAATGCGTAATCACTGAAATTACTCCGATTATGCCAGCATAATTAAAAATTCTCCCAGGCCTACTTTTGACTGTCACTTATCTATTACACCTCAGTTTCTCTCATTGATTATCAAGAGATGCTATTTTGAACTGCCTAAGTGTAATATAAAGTATCCTTTATAGACCAGCACCCAGCCAGAGATGCCGCAGCAGGGCAGGACAGAGCATGCACAAAGGGAATGAAAACAGCCAATTACTACACTTCCTCTGAGGACGTTGAGTCAAAACTAACTGCAGCACACCCCACTAGGCACGAGACGACAGGGATTTTGATTACGCTTGAGTCCTTTTCTAGATATCCATATGGTGAATCCTTCGATATAATTACAAAATATACATATGCTAATAGTAAGACAGAGAACTCCTGGCGGTGCCGAAACTTACAATCTAAAGGAACTGACAAAAAAGCTATAATAATTTAGATGTTTTTGTGCAACTTCGTTAGGGTGACCAGGCGTCCCCGTTTTGCCAGAACGGTACCTGTTTTTAACCAGCTGTCCCAGCAAATTTCAAGAAATTTAGCTCATGTCCCGGTTTTTAGAGAGGGTCGACTGAAAACGGTGGGAGGTGTTTTTTATTTTACAAAGCAGGGAAAGTTAGCAGTTTTTTCAAGAAAGCAATTTAATTAACAGGTAAGCTACTGGGTTTAAAAATTACATTTTATGTATGTTTTTACTGCCTGTTCTGTAATTCTCTGCTGAGGAGCGCTCTCATCGCTTTAAGTAAACTTGTAGTCCTTCTTCTATTTTTGTGAAATGTTCCGGTTTTTGGCTTTAAAATTCTGGTCACCCTAAACTTCATGCACAAATGCGGAGACAAAATCAGTGCTTAACGTGAGCAGGTGGAGCCCACTGGCTCTCATTTTTGGGGGGCGGCACCCAGTACTTAAATGTAAAAATAGAAGTGCAGGTATCTGCTTGTTTCAGAGAAGTGCTGGTACTCTCCAATTAAAAATATCATGTCACTCTTGAGAAGTGCAGGTACTCTCCCTCTCAAAATAAACAAGCATTTACAATGCAATGATCTCGGCAATATTCTAGGTAGAGCTATTGGTATTGCTCATTGTTTTTTTTTCATTTTTGTATCCCTAAATAAATGGCATTGTCATTTCTATTGGCATTATTTTTTTTTTTGCATATGTGATACCTATTGCATTAGCAGAGAGAGAGTGAGGTAGTGAGATAGAGAGAGAGAGTGAGGTATTGAAATAGAGTGAGGTAGTGAGAGAGAGTGAGGTAGATAGAGAGTGAGGTAGTGAAAGAGTGAGTTAGTGAGTGAGGTATTTTCTGACGTAGTGAGATAGAAACAGTGAGTGATGTTGTGAGATAGAGGTGGCTGTCTGGCTACTTTCGAGATGAGCGCAACAACAGTTAATTAATATTTCAATATACATTAAAAAAAAAGACTATCACCTGCCGCCCAAGCCATTCTGATAGCTTTGGGGGCCTGAAATATTCAGAACTGCCACACTTGTAGGAGTGTGAGGGTTAGTAGTGTGTTGGTGGGGTCACTGGCAGGGGCAACGTGTGGTGCAAGCTGCAAGGGCCTCCTGACGAGAGCCTCTGCACTTTTTTGGCTACAAATTAAGTACTGCTGCTGTGCACACGTCTTAAATGGAGGGAGACATGCATGCAAGTTCCTTCCGGGAAAGGATATGTCCGTTTGTCACTTTCGTGAATCGTCCCAATTTAGCGAAGTTGAAAAGTTCTACATAGAGCTTATGTAGAACTTTACACCTTCCGTAAATTGGGACTTTTACGCTTTTCCGAGGTTTGTGTTAAAAATAGGACTTTTGCAACAATGTATGTAAATAAAAGAAACTCGCAGATTACAAGTCCGCATATATTTTCCATCTTGGCTGCGTCTGAAAAGTATCTTGTCACGTGGAGAGAAAGTTGCATGGGTGAAGGTCGGGAACCTTAAAGTCAGCGCATTGGGCAACTCAAAGGCTACGCAAGCCTCGCGCAGGCTCACGTCGCTTCCAAAGCAGGACTACGAGGGAGCCACAGTGCAGCACCTCGGGCTCTTCTGCTTCCTGACAGCGCCACATGCTTGTCTCAGGCGTCCACCACTGTGGGAAAAGGCACGCAAAGGCGCTGGTGATTTGTGCTAGCATTTCCGCTCCCTAATAGCACCGGGAGATTCTCTTTTGGGGGGCGGCGGGGGAACTGGCAGCCACTGACGCTTCTCATTTTTTATTTTGTGATTAAGCCTTACAATTTGGAAAATTGATGTCAAAATAAAATAAACAAGTGAAATCTCTAAGCAGCACTAACAAGTAATGGATGTCAATATAACACCGTATGTGTCAGCGGCTCCCTCGCCTCTGTGATAAAAATAACAGCCTTTATCACTTACTTTAAAATAACATAAAAATATATCAAATTGTGGACACAGTTCCAGGTAGGTGTTGCTGTGCAGTGTGGGCTCCTCGGCAGTGCTCGGTAGCCCTTTCACAACACCGCCGCCATAACAAGCGCTCGGCTGTTCCCCACTTAAGCCGCTACCTCACACATATATATGGGCGACGACAACTCTGGTCCGGAGAGGGGCTCGCTGGTCCAGGAAGAGCGTTCTAGATTCTAGTGAATGCTCCCCAATATATCCCACTGGACGCTTGCAGGAGAAATGTTCAAAATCATGCACAACCTCCGCCAAAAGGTACCGTCACGTAGGTGTATCTCACTAGACATGACAGAGCATCTTCTAGGTGTGGGTGCAAGAGCCGTAGATAGGAAGTTGTAAAGAAAACACACACCGCCGCCTTTCTCCGAGGCGAAGCAGAAATGCCTCGGAGAAACGCAGCGGCGGTTTCAGATTCGGGGGCGTGTTTCTTTTTCTCTCCTCTTGCCATTGGCTGGAGGAGAGAAAAACACGCCTAAAAAAGGGCGTGGGTAAAAAGTGGAAAGAAGAGCACGGAACACGCCCCCGAAACTGAAAAAGACAGAGCCTATTTGGAGGGACGGCTCTCTCCTCCAATGGCTGGCCTCCGTTTAGGAAGCCAGCCAATGGAGGAGAGGCAAAAAGAGAGGCGGGCTAAATAGCCACTCTAAGAAACATTAAATCTCCGGACTTCCGGTTCTGCCTTCGGCAGACCGGATGGTCCCTCGACCTAAAAAGTGCCAGTACGCAGTACCGGGCCCATTTAAAGCACTGGTGGCACCTATTTTTTCTCATCAGATATTGACAAGAGCAAGAGAGGGAAAGTACGCAAACGGGAAAGAAGGAGGAAGAGAAAGAGGGAAAAACTGTCACAAAGGAAGAAAGTGGGAACCTGCAAGAGTGAGGTAAAAGGGCAGAGTGTGTCTGGTAGGATTAAAGAGGCCTGAGGTGAATTCCACACTGCACAGCCTTGGTATTCTGGGCGTAGACATTAAATAGCACCGGCTTCGGGTTTCTGAGCAGAGCTTTGGGCACCGGCGCGAACTGCCGTAAAATTAAGCACTGCGCAAACACGACCCAGACTTCAGCAGCGACTCCGCCACAGAGACACGGACCTCTACTTAGACACATGCAGCGCTGAGGAATGAGGGCAGGAGGGTTAGGACAGACATTCTGACCGAAAAACACTAGTTTTAAAGCAGAAATGCCTGTTATTGAAACCTGTCCGTGCGCTAAGGCAAAATGTAACTGGTAAATTACAGCGCACTGCGTCACTTAAAAGCACGTGGTAAGTCCGGGAACCACAGCAGAAAACCACCATCTAAAATAAGAAGGAAAAATGAGAGGGTGGAACAAACAGACCGAAAGAAAACAACCAATGCCAAGAGGGTGAAATGAAGGCTGGTAAATTCTACACTATTATGGAAGGGTGTGGCAAGAAGGAAGGCTTCCCTGAGATGTGAGTTTTAGGCGCTGCCTTCAGCAGCATGGCTCAGTGAGTTGAATGCTCAGAACTGACCCATATCCTGATATGAAGGTTATGACTGAGATCAGCCTTCGAGCCTTCCCAGGTCGGCAAACGGAGCACTGAAATTAGGTGATATATAGCATATATTATTTACAGCGCCTGCAAGTGGCAGAAGTGTGTTTTGAAGCACGATGTTAAAAAAGGTATTATTGCAGATTGAGTTGGTAAAACTTAATTCATGTATTCGCCTTCCACATTTCCTGAATGGCAGCGCTTAGCAGCAGAAATAAGGTCCATTTAAAATGTTCACGTTTGAATTGGAGTTTCAGCTGCAAAACGACAGAAGATTAAAAGGTGGGAAAGGTGGCTGCCTGACTAGAAAGAAGCACCGATGGGGGCGGAAATGTGAAAATGTAGGATAACTTAATCTGTGCTGCTATTTTAAAACCAAATCTTCATACGATTTCCATCTAAGTGACTATCCTGTAACGTGCATTACAATACTTGGCGTTTTACAATAATCACACAGCAGAATAAACAGTCCAAGTCTGCTGTTGGTAAGGACTCCATATCCATTATTAGGGCATTGTCCGTTATCAGGGCTTTAAGTGGGATGAAATAACTGGGGGGAGGGGTCTCTCGAAGGGACATGTCCAATGTAATTAAGGGCGTGGCTTAAAACACGTAAGCGAAAAATCTGTGCTTAGCATAGTGTGCCGCCCGACTGGTATTTTGCTGCTTCTGTCATTGCATCCGGATATATAATACAAGTAACATTACACCAAGAACAAGCCAGGGCTATTGGCTTTGTCAATGGTTGGTAGTTGCATAAGCAACAACTGTGACTTCGTTGAATAAAATATGACAATCCTTCAGTTCTGAAATTATGAGACTGTGAAGCACTTTAACGAGTTATCCCTAAGGGAGTGAGGGCTGGCACTGCTGCAGAGTTAAGTTTTTTTTTTCCACCCAGAGTGTGATGGCAAAAATGAAGAGCCCAATAGGGACCCGTCTCTCACCTGCTTTTTAGAACTGTCGGTGCTCAGCACTGGCGGGACCTGGTCCACTTAAAGCCCTGTCCTTTATCATCGTTCTTGGCAATGCCACTAAAAGGGAGCATATAGGGGTGTGAGGCTAATACGTAGAATAGGCTTTGCAGTTAATGAAGCCTGGGGCAGGGTGTTCCAATGAGTTAGCATTCACTTGACCATTCACACATTTCAGGTGGGAATTATTAGCCTTGAAAGGTTTCCATAGTGGAGTTTTAGGCTGCTGTCTATAAGAAAAACCATCTGTGTGTTCACCATGATTTCCTTCATTTGTGATATATATAGTGTCATGGAAGGGAGCTGGTATCCTGACCTACTGACTGGGGTGTCTAAGATTTGACAGGACCAACTGGGTAGGTTCTACCCTACTAAAGGCCCGAACATTACTGGGACACAAAATTAGAGTGCAAATTAAGTGCATTGCTCACTTGCTATAGGCCAGGGTGTGCAAATTAGAAAGTGCTCAATTTACACGGGATTAAAGTTTGCATATCCAGAAATGGGCAATCACGTGCCATCTCCCCATGATTCCACCCATTCCCGGGTGCATAAAATTATATTTTGCGCAATGTGTCCAAACAATTTGAAGGCTCTTTTTCCTGTTCCTAAATGAAGAGTAACCGACCATGATAAACTGGGGTCCTTGTCCTAAAAAGAAATGACCAGGCCCACCAGGATCTGGATTTAGAGTCTGGCGGAGGGATATTCCACCACAAACGTGTATCCAGTCCATCATACTACAAGTGCCTTAGGACAAAATGCTTTTCTAATAAGGTGGATGGGATATCCATCATGTTTGTGACCAAGTAACCCGTCTGCCAACCCCCAAACCAGGCCCTGAATTTGCATCTTAGGGATGTACGACAAACACATGCCTTCACCACACAAGCTTTACAATGCAATGCCTTTACCATGCATTAGCTTTACCACGCAAGTCTTTACCACGCATATGCCTTTACCATGCATGCCTTAAAGTCCGTTTCCCGATTCTTAGTATACATTTCTGGGCAATAACTGGGACATTATGTGCATGTTCCACTTATGTACTTTGTATGTAACAGAGTTATTGCACATAGCCCATTACAATAAAATATAAGGATGAATTACCATGGTGCATGAAACCGTTATTGCAGAGTCCAACGCCCAACGCGACAGCTTCCTCTCGGGTCTGGCAATCTCCCTGGTAACGAGAAGACACCGTCATAGCTTAACCTCAATATGAAAACAATAGCGGCAAATGCACGTTGAAAGACCACTCTTAGCACAGTCATTCAATGCTATATATAGGCCCTCGCTGCTCCCACAGGAAGTGGACAAAGGCACGTGCTTCTGAAAACGCCTGGATTACACTTCGAGTCATTGAGGTAACCAAATATAGAACTTTTCTTAATGGCTGCTGGGATGAATGGCTGAGGGCCTTGAGTAACAAAGCCGACAGGAAGCGTGCATTCTTTAAAGGACGATTATAATGAGCGAAAACCTATTAAATATCGCTGCCATGTAGTCTGCCAAAAAAAAAGTGTGTCAGGCCAGTGTGTTGTCTCTCATTTGTATTGTTTCTTTTTTGTCTGCTATTGTGTTTTGGATTTCTTTGGTCGGATTGTCCCTTTCTATTTCCTGTAGCACAGAGTAACTTTATTCTCAAGTGTATGTTTTTTAAAAAAGCAATGGCTGAGTTTTGTTTTATATATTTTTGCAAAATTCATTTTTTATCTGCTTATTTTTACAGAGGTCAGAAACCCAGCAAACTCACGAAATTTCCCACCGTTGCAAAAATGTGTCTGAAGACAAAATAAATAAAATAGTTTTGTGGAGATTTTTTTGCAGGGCATTTCACCTGCTGCGTACTTGTAACCCTTCAACAACTTCCTACAATTGGGAACTTCAAAAAAGAGAACAACTTCATAAAGTTTCGCAAAACCTACGGGGCAAAATTTAGCATTTCTATAGTTGTATCAAGAACGAATGGCCACCACCATACAATGGCCTCTTGCGACTGCCTTACGCGTCGATACGTAGACATTTCTCTGCTCCTTTCTCCTTACACCAGCTACAGTGTGGCCTCTGAGTTTCTCAGGTTTTACACTGACTCCAGAGAATGTACACAGAGGCCCTACCCCCTTTGATACTTACTACAAAGCCTAACTTACAGGCTCCTCTCCCTTTGCAATGATTGCAGATCCTGGATTCTATTGTCCTGTCGATTACAAGGAATCCAGGCCGCTCAATGTTACACTGACTGCACAGGCCGGCCTCCAAGCTCTGTTCTCATGCACCTACCTACACTGACGGCAGAGAGAGCCCAACGTCTTGGCTCATCTCCCATTACGCAGACTGTTTACGCTCCTTTACCCTCGTCTCCCATTAGACTGACAGCAGAGTCTGCCCTCTAGGCTCCTTCTCGTCCAATAACTGCATAGCCTGGCCCCTCTGCTCCTCTCCCTCTTGTCCCGTGTTACACTAGCTGCAGAATCTGGCCTCTATGTAGGGAGAGAAAGGAGTTCAAGAGGTAGGTTGTAGATGAAAATGTTTTGAAGGATCTGAAGGTCTGGTCTACTCTTTTGGGTTGATCTTGGTTTGTTGGTAGGATGCTGAGCAGGGAGAAAGTGATTGTGGGTTCAGTCCAGGGCTATAGGTGGTGTGCCTTCATTTGTTAGTGATGTTGGTGATAAGGTTGTGGATATGGCCTTTAGAGTGTGTTTGTTGGTGAAGTGCAGTACCAGAGAGTATGGTGATAAGGTTAAGGAGGGTGTCTCATACATTTTGAGGTTGTGTTGTCTCGGAGGTTGAAGTCACACAAGAGGGTAGTGAAGGTGTGCCAGATGGATGAGGTAGTGAGGACACCCAAGAATTCATCATTGACATCCTTGTTCTTCCCGAAAGGCCTCTATATGACATGGAAGGTGGTGGTCTGAACTGAAGGATGTGGGATCTTAGGAGCTCCATGGATTGTAGTGTCATTTGCTTGACTAGGAAGCAGCACCAGGAGTACTTATGGATGACATTGAGGCCACTTCCCTTCTTAAATTTATAGTGTCCTCATTACAGATGCTGTAGCCTGTAGGAAAGATGTCAAGGATGTACATAGATGTGAGGGTGTACCATATTCTTATGATGAATAAGTCATCAAGCTTGTGATAGATGAGGTCTGTGATGTCTGGTGCATGGAGTACTGCAGAACAAAGGTTAATGAGCATTAGTTGGAATTTGTGTAGTATAGTTTGAGGGGGTATGGTATTTAGTGGGATATGTAAGAGGTTGGGCCTATGTGTTGTGAACATTTATGTCGTCTAGGTCTATTTGTGATTGAAGGGACTGACAGTGTGGGGTGCAGGGTGAGGCACATGATTATATCTAACCTTGTAAATGTCAGTGAAACAGGGGTTCTGGCCTTAGGCCTTTCCTGGCCCTAAAAGGCAAAAACAGGCATTGCTCTCATCTATGTCCGCCCTTTGCCCTTGTCGATGCCCACTCAAAGGGTGGATATTGGCAAGGGCATTGCCTGACTAGAATGCATTGGTGGTGGGACACCATGAGGAGTTGACTGACTTTGGAGAAAGCAGGAAGTGGTGTCTCTTTGTATAGATGAATGCTGGGAAATGCAGTGATGTACGTTTTTTAGGATTTGGACGATAGGGAAGAAGTCAGGTTTCCTGGCTTTTTTAATATTTTTTTTATTGACGACTTTGGCAGGAAACCAGTGATAACACTTTCTGAGGAGATGGATGATGGGGTAAAAATCCCACTTAAGTCTGAACTTGTGTCTCTTTAAAGTACATTGTAAAGATAGTACATTTCTTTATTTATACTTTAGCTGGGTGTTGTTTACAGCTTAACAGATGCCTCAGATTCCTTAGGAATGAACAGAAAAAGGAGAAAAATAGCTGGACAGGCCACCTGTTGGGATTTAGGTGGCCATGGTCTGCAGCACTGCGCAGAAGACTGGCTGGCACGTCGTAGAAACCTCCTGTAGGAGTGACTAGTTATAGACTGGGACCCGCACACAAAACTATTCCAATCTGGTTATGGTCTTGCTTTGTGTATGTCGGATAGAAGGAGGTCGGTATTAGGTGTCAACAGGTAGGTGAAAGATCTGATATGCTATGGATACTGATCCCCTCAATGTAACAGAGTCAAAGGAGTATATTATTTCTCGCAAACTATGTGCTTACTCTGTTCTATTGGTTGCTGTCCACCTGGAACCGGTGGTTTTCTCTCTAGGAGATTCTCCCATACCTTATCTCTCCTTGATGAGGTTATTTTTATTCATGTCGCCTTGATCTTTGTAAAGCACTAGGATACCCGCAAGGGTCATGTTCGCGCTATATAAAACTTTATAAATGAAATGAATAAATCAGGACACTGTTCGAAACAGACAACCATGTCCCAGACACGGGGCATACTGGCCATGAAGACAGAAAAAAACTACAAGGAGCAGCTATGGTGAATTGTCACGTTTTGAGTTTATCCCTAACTGGATTTTAGCTTGGGATTTGTGGATGTCCTCTGGCAGGCACTCCGGACAACAGAGGCAAAGTTGCAGAAAGGACGACCACCTTGTCACAGTCTATTTATCCTAGGAATCACCATTAGGTGGTCATTGGCCGAATGTAGTTTTTGCAAATGCTGGTGGAGGGTGGCTATGCTCAAAAGAGGTGTGGGGAGATTTCAGTGACAAGCCCTTAAGAAGAGCCAGACTTGAAATTAAATGGCTTTTCGATGGGGAGCCGGTGAAAGCCCGATAGTTGCATGGAGATGGGTATTTTGAGCAAGAATTTGGCTTCAGGGTGTTGAATGACTTGGAGCTTCTGGACCAGCGATTTGGACAGGTCCAGAGTAGTAGCAGCAGACCTGAGCTCAGCTTTGTGTACAAGTGTAGAGCAAGACAGAGCTCGCCCCTACTTCATATCATTGAGGCAAACTTGGACCTCGCACAATTCAAATCCAGTCGATTACCAGGGCGAAGAGCTGAGGCGCAGCCAATCTGCGGTTCTTGGCAGAAGCCCTCCCTTTAAAACTGGAACGAATTAGCTCATTACATTAAGTAACACACGGTGATGCCTTTCTTTGCACTGCACTCAAATGGGCCTGGTAAACTTTTCTGTATATGAAATCATATAGCAGCTTTTTTTTAAAAAACACAGAGGCTTTAAACTTGCTCTAGTGCCTTTAGAAACAAAGGGCTATTGGCTTGCCGGTCCCTGACCCTGACATACAAACACTCATTCATTTGAGGTCATAGCCAAGGGTGTAGCTTGACCAGTAAGATTGGGGCGGGCGAGCTTCAGATTTTCCAACAATCACGCTGACATATCATGTTCAAATACAATATGTGCGAAGCTGTGCCTGAGGGGAGTTTAAGGGGCAGTGGAAAGGAAGAGGATTGTGGATTGTTTGGGGTACTTAAAAACAATATTTTGTTAAATACCCAACATTTTTGAGGTGTGTGTGTGTGTTTTTTGTGTGAATGTGTGTTTAAATATTTCAGGTTCAATCTGACTGACAATTCGCCATACCAGACTGAAAACACCTGTATACAACTGTTTACTAGAAAGTAAATTTATTGGGGGTTGTAGCACCCCACCCACCCACTCTGAAGCTACGCCCAGGTCTTAGTTGGAGAAAGTGGCAGTTCCTGCACAGCACAAATGTTTTTCAGAGCAGTGTTTTTTGAGCTTTTTCCACTCCCAGAGCCCCTTAAAAATGTAATAAATTACAAATATTTTTAATCATACATTATTAAATGGATTGCACTGGAATAAGTAGCATGCATTTTGTCAACAAGCATAGTGTCAGTTTTGTAGCTATTTTTGAAATAACATTAGATTTATTGGCAAATTGACACACATTATGTTTCGACTGGAATTTGCACCCTACCACTACTTCTCCAAGCTCTATTTTGTTATATGACTTAAAAAAAAATCTGGCCTGAAGGCCACTCAACTATGAGTTTTACCGGGTAAGATGAGTACATGTTAGATTCATGGGGTGAAAAATAAAAAGCACTTTAACAGCACCACCCAGAGCTGAACCTTGTGCAGCTCATGTAACACAGAGGAACTTCAGGTAAAAAACAGTCTTACACATTTTTCGTCAATCAGCCCTCAGTTAAAATCTTGAATTAGATGGTTTCATAGCATTGGGTGTCATCTGCAGCTTGCTGTTCAGCCAATTCCTGTATCTTATAGCATGTTATCAGAGAAAATAAGTGTTTAATTTGTTACAAAAAAAAATAAAAAAGTGTCAGGGCCCTCTTCAGGAGTTCACTGCAGCTTGCACCACCCATTGCCTCTGCCTGCGCTGCCAATGACAGAACCCACACAAATATTAACCATCGCACTCCCAAACGTGAGATAATTCAGACTCTTCCAGGCCACCCAGCGTTATAACAATGGCTGGAGCGGCAGATATTAGTAATTTTCATGTATACTGAATTAATAAACTGCTGTTGTTGAGCTTATCTCTAAATTAGACAAACAGTGACACAATGTGGCAGACTGTCATAGGTGTAGGTGCCGACAATTAGGTTTAGGTGCTGAGCACCGGAAACCACCGCCTCAATTTAAGTACTGGTAAAAACACTTTTTTGAATTCTACTAACAGAGTTTGATTCAACCTGTTGACTGATTGACTTGCCGAAAGCTAACCAAGAAGCTCAAGCAGAAGGCTTGGTGTACGAGGACTCATGTGATCTTTAGAAAAATTTCAATGATATCGGAACATAGCAAAATATGTCTGTATTATGGAATTATATTTTCCATACAGGGCATTTAGGCTGGCAATATAATTGAAATGGAATACAAACATAAGGCCAAGGTATAAAACCACCTCCCTTTTCGGATCAAGTGGAAGATCACCTTTCCACTCCACTGGAAATTCAGCTCAAAACAGGAGTGTTATTTTGAGACGTGTGGTTACAAACAAAAAACTGTCTTTTGGGAAGGAAGGTGAGAGAGTTAAGCAAATAGAGAGAAGAAATGGCAGAATGAAAGGGACTAAATACAATTCACTAGCGGCATTTACGAGTTCCCAAGATTGGATTAGACAGTCTGCATTCAGCTAAATTCAGACGGATGTCTCTCCGAATTTAGGCGCATGGGCGATAGCCTCACGCGGCCAGGCATTAACCTCTGTTAATTGCTCTTCCGCTGATAATCTATGCGCCATCCATCAACAAAGCTCATAAATGTGGGCCAGGCACTAGCAGTCCGCACTCTCTACATAGGGCATTAGCCACTATTGATGCCTTGAAAAGAGGTCAATAACACATTATTAGTTCATTATTTAGTTGTCTTTAGTGACTGATCCTTTTATGGTTATAGCCACTCCTTAGAGCCTGTATTCTACCATTGCCAAACCTAACAAGCAATATTCAACAACTTATGGATTTAAAGTATAGGTATATTGCTTGCTACAGGCTTGTGTGAGAGCTACTGACGTCATTCAATGCTTAGAAAAAGGTGGAAACCTAACACACCTGTGCGAACCTCGTGCCACTGAGAACAAAGTATTTTTTAAATTCTAAGCATAGCCTATGAATTCGTGTACAGAGAGAGAGAGGCTGACCCCGAATCTGCGCTTTCAACTCTAAGGAACTGTATTGAGTTTCATACCTGGGATATGAGCCAGTCCACAAGTTTACTTGCCGGGATCACAGATTTATATGTTTTCAAGTGGTGGTCTCGGTCTCTGGAAAGCAAATGAGAATGTTAGACAAGCCCTGTAATTCCCACTTTATTGGTGCACAGCAAATGAAAAGCATGGCTCACAGGTTACGTCAAATCTCATGGTGGGACCACCAGTAGCTCTCCCAAAAAAGCTCAACTTATGATGAGCAAGGATTCGCTCAATGTCTCACACACCCGCTTCCCTCACACCCAAATGCACTCAGTCTCACAATTTATGATGGGTCTTTAGACACAACAAATGAAAGCACAAGGCATATGTCACTGGTATGTTCATGAAGACAAACATCAGACTGTGGTATCAACCTCACCAACAATGGCACAGGGTGATCTACCGCCAGAAGCATGCCAAGGAGCCACTGCTTCACCTCGAGTGAGATGGGCATCAGGCGTCAAGGGAGAATTGTTGTCGTCATACAACAAGATATTTTTTGTCACTGAAGTGACCAAACCATGGCCGACATCCTGCTGAATTCAGCTTCCACAGTATCAACATTTTTTACAGCGCCACTCAAATATGTCAACGTTGTTAGTGCGTTGTCTGATATTATCAGACTGCTCCCTAATTTTAGTTGGCTGGGACATATAGTTTCTTGTATGACACTTTGTTAGCTGTTTGGTGCAAGATGTTAGCTGGCTGATTTATTTTAAAAGATTCCTAATGATTTTTGGCTGGTGGCCAGTGTTTTGGTTGGTTGCTGGTTTAGGTGGTGGGCATTATTTTGGATGATGTGTGATGTTATTTGGCTTCAGGCAGTAATGTCACAGAAGCTCTTGTGACAGAATGGGTGTCCTCAATGGGTCCCAGCCACTGTTTCCATGTTGTCCCTGCTGGATTTTATATGCTGCCAAGGCTTTTTATCATCAACAATAGGAACAAGGCTGTGTGTTCAGCCTCACTATCCAAGTGCAGGTGAGAGGGCCAGATGTTTATTCCTTCTCACAGTGATGGGAGAGTTACCTTTCCTCAGATACGACCCTCAGGGACTTGAATCACTATTATGGTTGGGTCTGGGAAGCCGCATGGTGATAACAAAGGGTTACAGGTTGCTTACCTCAATGGCCACAGAAAAGTTCAAGGTTGGCAACTCTTTCAAATTATTTTATAGGGAAGGTTGGATTAGAGCACATTCTATAGCCTCCCTCTTTCAGTAATTCCCTAAAATAGATCAGGGAAAGGTAGGGTATGCTGGGGTTTTTCACGTTGTCCCACATGCCTACACCAAAATACACAATGATGAAGCAAAGCGATTGATGTGCAAAAAGTCATCTATCTTTTGCACATCTTTCCTGGCAGAGGACTACAAAAATGGCCTCAGTGACTTATTTTTTTGTTTAAATATCTTTATTGGTCTTTTCAAAATTGTTCCATTTTCTCATGGTACAGAACATAACAAAACGTCAAATAAAAAAGGATCAGTGTTTCTAAGTACATATTGCATTTTTGTGTCAATACTGTTGCGGGTAAACTACTCAAGCTACAGCAGATCGTATTACGATGCGTTACAACACACAAACGTTTCATCAAAGGCTATCTCTCAACGTCTTCTCGATCATCTGACCTATATTCCTCCCCATATTGCTTAATCGCCCATGGAGAGAGAGGAGTGCAACCAAATGAAAAGCAAAGGAGAGAAAAAGGTGCCAATACCACATAATGACATTGCCTATAGCATTAAGGCCACCCTTATCTGATTGTCCTGAAACATGTTGAAAACAGTCTCACGTGGCCAGTACAACAGGCCGACGAGGGAGTTGTGCCAAAGGAAAAGAAAGAGGATAAAAGCAGATACCCCCAACAAATTAAACCTTTTCAATATAAAAACTATAAACATAATTAAAAGGCTGCCATCTAAAAAACCATTATGAAAGTCATTACATTACAGAGCATGGACTATTGAATGTGGGCGGTATGACAGGATAGCAACTGGGGCGGTGGTCAAACTCGTGTCAATGTTAGGAGCTCGCCCTAGGAGCGCAGAAGCGCAGGCACCGGGACAAGAGGGGTCGAGGACCATGCTACGCCAGGCGTACGCTACAAGGCAGCATCCAGTGAGATGTGAGTGTAGGTCTCCATGTTC
This sequence comes from Triturus cristatus, assembly GCF_964204655.1. NCBI lineage: Eukaryota > Metazoa > Chordata > Amphibia > Caudata > Salamandridae > Triturus > Triturus cristatus. Next base: position 1,581,057,130 of record NC_140590.1, read on the forward strand.
CTGTCCCCCGCCCCCCCGGACCTTCGATATGCAGCTTATGGAATGGCTGACTAGGTGGGATGGCCCTCGCCAGTATTCGCAGTGTTAAAAGCTGTCAGTATGGCGTCCCATTGTAACGCTATGGGATATTTACGGAGCCCCATCGTCTCTTTCCTGTGAAGTGCTGTGCTTTCTGCCTGCGCCCATATCTGAAGTGAGTGTGTCCAGCTGATCGCCGCTGGGGGGTTCGTCTGCTTCCACCTTTTCGTAAATAAGCGCTTGGCCGTTATTAGTCCTAAATCTCTGAATCGTGATGTAACCCTATTCTTCTTGGACCTGACATAGACTCCCAATATGCAGAGCTCCCACGTGGGCGGCAGGGAGGTGCCAGTGCAGAGCGCCAACGCTGCAACAACGCTCCGCCAATATAGTTGAAGGGAGGGGCAGGCCCATAACATATGGAGTAAATCCGCGTCGAGCTGATGACAGCGTGTGCACTCAGAGGTAGCAATGTTAAAATATCTGCTTGAATTTAGAACTCCGTGGCATATATGTAGCACCAGCTAGAATAGTGGTCCATTCCTTGTCCGTCCAGGTTCGATCCCTGTCAACCTCCCAGCGGGCACGAAGCGTCAGCATCGGCTTCAGTGTGTGTGTGAGTAAAGCCGTCACCAGCCAGTGCTCAATGTGAGAACCTGCCCCCATGACGTGTAGATATTGCAACAACAGGTGTGTCGGCGGTTCAGACGTTAAATCCCCCAATAGGGCAGAAAGGGCTCGTATGAGAGAAGTGTGGAGAAGAAACTGTCCAGCAGGTAAATCAGTATCCTCTGCTAGCTCCTCAAATGTTAAGAGTGTGCCGTCCCTGTAAAAGTCACCCAGAGTGTCTATTCCCGCTGTGCGCCAATGCCGGAGGGCGGTTTCAAAAGTACACATTTCTCCTCTAGGAGTCCCCAAGAGCGGTAGTATCGGCGCATACGGGAGCGTTGCACGGGTGAGGTACAAGCCCCTTTTATAGCATCGATGGGCAAGGCCCAGATGGAGTTGGAGCGGACGCGGGGTCCGGGTAGCCGGGTGGAATAAATTATATATTTGGGCGTGACTCCACGGCTGCTGCAAGGTCGCCGTGTCCTCAAGGTTAGTGTTATTAAGCCAGTTTGTTACCCACTGCAGTTAAGCTGCTATGTAATACAACTACAGGTTGGGAACGGCCAGCCCTCCCTGAGAAGTGGGAGCATACAACTTCCACAGCACGACTCTGGGTCTGCTTTTGTTCCATATGAGGTCTCGGGACAGACGCTCCAATTCATGGAAAGTCTTAGTAGGGACATAGACCGGTAGGTTCGAAAAATAATACAATAGTTTGGGAAGGACTATCATTTTCAGCAAGGTGACACGACTCATGACGTTCAACGGAAGCAACCTCCAGAAGTGCACCTGTGGTCGTACTGCCGAAATTGCCCTCGTAAGATTACCCTCCAATAAATCATCTGGGGTTCGGTATATATGGATCCCTAAGTTTCGAAAGGTGGTGGGATACCACGGGAGCCGCGAACCGTTGAAGACCACATCAGTTTCTGTCGTTGCCGCACTAAAGGGATACACTCCAGACTTGGCCCAATTTACCCGGAGTCCCGACAGTTCCTCAAACACCCTCAGCACATTTGCTATGGACGCGGGTATGTCAGTAACATCACGCACATATAGTAGGAGGTCGTCGGCATACAGAGACACAGCATGCATCCCATCCCCGAGGAGTATGCCCCACTCCTCCCCTCCTCTGCGGAGCAGCATCGCCACAGGCTCCATGGCGAGAGAGGAAAGTAGCGGGGACAACGGGCATCCCTGTCGCATTCCCCTCCTCACTCTAATACGAGCAGACACAATCCTACCAGTGCGGACACGGACAGTGGGGCGGTAATATAGTAGGCATACCATGGTGAGAAAGAGATTGCCTAGTTCATATTTGCGTAGCACCGCTGCCAGATAGGGCCATTCCAAGGAGTCGAATGCCTTCTCCAGATCTAATACCAGGCATCCGGAGCGGGGCCATCTCTATGTCGCATACTGCTGTATCCTAAAAAATCTACAGAGGTTTAGTGAGGTGTTTCTAGTAGGTACGAAACTGTTCTGGTCTGGGTGTACCAATGAGCGCACTAAGGGCGAAAGACGCTTAGCGAGGAGAGATGCAAAGATTTTATAGTCTGTGTTCAGCAGTGCCAGCAGACGATAGGGCCCTAGCAGTTCAGGGTTTTTGTCAGGCTTGAGGAGGGACACAAGCAGGGCCTCGTTCTGTGTGTCAGTGATGGCCTCAGTGACTTATGACCAGGATAAGATGAATCAGGCATTTCACATGGCTGCAGTGTAGCATTTACAATGATTTATCAAGTGTCTTTGCATCCGCTCTTACTACCTGAACCGAGTCTCATGGAACCTGTTTTCTATTGACTCTTTTGAAGTCTGTGGTGGATGTCCTTACATTCCTTCTCATAAAGAAGATAGTGTTTCATTGTTCGAGTTAAACAGCATTTTTATAGCACACAATCTGTTATCAGAAGGTCTTTCCGTAGTTGGCGCATGACTTTCCAAATGTCTCCATTGCTCCATCACACACCAGTCTGATTTGCATACTGTCTAAAATCTTTCAGCATAACATTTTAGGGGAAGAGTATTCTTTTAGCTTCTCTTGTTGCCATGTCGTAGGCCAGAGTCTTGCTTGCTTGGGGTAACCCAGCTCACTTACATATGTTCCTTGTCACTTTATAGCTCCCAAGACTTGCATTCCATTTTCTACCCTCATATTCTGTGGACACTTTGCCTTTCATTCACTTACCCTGGAGGGGACAGTAGCCTACAGTGGTGGGGTGGGAGGCATTTGTCTTTGTGCCTGCTTGCACAGATCCATCACACTGTCCATCATATCCAACTAGTTTCTTGGCTCCACCGTTTTCTTATGCTCCTTAACCAAGGTCAACAGTGTAATCGAAGGCCCTGTATTAGACCAGTCAGCATTAGGGTGGTCTTCCCTCACACTTTTTGCCTTCACCTCTGCTTTCTTTGCTGATCTAGTTGTTGTTGCCCTTAGGACTCTTGCACTTTACCAGTGCTAAAGAGCTTGTGCTCTCTTCTCTAAATATAGTAGAATTGGCTTGTACCCAATTGGCATATTAAATTGACTTGTAAGTCACTAGTAAAGTGGTACCCCCTTGTACCCACTGCCTGTAAATGAAATGCTATAAGTCGGCCTGCAGCAATGAATGTGCCACCCACTTGAGTAGCACTGTAAAACATGTATCAGGCCTTTTATTGCAGCCTATGTGTGTAGTTTTAAACTGCCATTTCGACCTGGCAAAATAAAGCTTTTGCCAGGCCCTAGCCTCCGTTATTAATACATGTAAGTCACTCCTAGGATAGGTCCTGAACAGCCCAGAGGGCAGGGTGCAGTGTTTTTAAAACCTAGGACATGCACTTTTACGTTTTTCATGTCCTGGTAATGAAAAGCTCTTCAATTACTTTTTTCACCCCTACAAGGTCTACCTCTTCTATTGACTAACATTACGTTTCCTTACTACATGTAATAAGTGATAGCTTTCAACTGGGAGCAGGTAGACAGTTAGAGTTTGGTGTCTAAAGAATTGTAATTTAAAGCCCTCTTTAATGGCAACGTTCAATTTTAAGATACAATTTTGAAAATGACACCTTTAGAAAGTAGGCATTTTCTTGATTCAACCATTTGGTGCCTGCAGTCTGTTTACTGGGTTACATGACTAGGTGTAGCTGGCAGTTGGTCTTTGTGTATTGATTTCAGACAGTGAAACAAAGAGCCATAGGTGTTGACTGGATGGGCCATCTCTGACTTGAGGGAGAGGAGCTGTCACCTACCGCACATCAACAAAGGCTCTGCCTGAACACACTCACAGAGGTCTTTTCTTTTGTGTCCCCAGACAAGCTGGGGCCAGGGCAGTGAGGAGGGGCACGCCTGACACCTCAGGGGGGTTGATACCTCCAGAATCTTCTCCTACTTCAAAGTGGCCACCAGGTACAAATATTGAACCCTCAGACCCAACTCTTCAGTACACATCTGGAACTGTGGAAGACTCGGAGGAGGATTACTGTGCTGATTTGCTGCAAGAAGGACTGTCACTCTGCTGCTCTGCTGTGCTGCCCTCCTGCCTGCGTGAGAAGGACTGGACCTACATCTTGAACCTAGAACCACAAGAGTGAATCCAAGGGTTAGTTGGCTGGCCTCCGGATCAGAGTCTCAGGGACAGGACAGGTTCTAAGAACCTTATACCCAGCACTAGGACTCTTCCAGCTGCGAGTCCTGCCCACCCATGTGGTGTCACCCCAGTCCTGGACCCTTGGAAGTGGGCCTGAAGGTGCTCTGCCAGCCAAGCTGTGGTCCCAAAACAACTGACGCAGCGCTATGTATGATCCCCCAAAACTCTGCATCAGAACCACAGAACGCATAGCCTCACAAAACTCCACATTGGAACTGTGCAACACATCCCTGATGCAGGCCTTCGCATCACAAGCCCCTTGTCAATGGCATCCTTGACAAGGGGTACAGGACTCCGCATCCCAAACCTCGCATCCAGCCTGTGCGCGACATCTTCAACGTAGGACTTTGCATCGTAAGCCCCTCATATACTTCATTTTCAACAACACAGATGTTGCATTGCAGACTCGCACCTCCTCTGAACCACCGCTGCACGACGCATCCTTTAATCAGGATCTTGCAATGCTCTGCAATCTGAAATTAAGGCACTTTGTTCAGCGGGCCTAAGTGGGTCCCTGCAGCCAGCCTGTACTACATTGAGGTCGACCTGAACTTGTGACTTTTTTTCCAGTTTAGTGTGACCATACAATCACAGTTGGCTCTTTGTGCTTTTCGGCGCCATTTTCACTTAAATATTTCTAATTACATATCTCATGTTCTACTGAGTGGATTTTTGTTGTTTTGGTCTTAAATTATTTGATTTTTTTTACTCTATTTGTCTACATTTGTGTGGGATTTTTCTTGTGTTGTGTTTCACTTTATTATTGTGTGAATTTCTGCATAAATACTTTACACCTTGCCCCCAAGTTAACCCTGATTGCTCTGTGCCAAGCCTCCATTGGGTTGACCACAAGTTCATTTAGGGTTTACTTGCGACTTCACCCCAAGGACTGTGGTTGCTGCTGTAGTAGGGTTTCACCCAGTAGCGGCTGGCAGAAAATGAGGGTGGAGAGGCAGTGGGTGGCGGGGGACAAACAAAATAAGTAACACTTACCTGTTCCGCCAGCCACGTCTCTCCTCTGCTTCTCGAGTCCCGAACCAGGAAGCACCCAGGCTATCCATAGCCAATTACAATGCTACAATGCAGCGCTGTGATTGGCTCCCCTAAGCCAATTGCAATGCAGCGGTGTGATTGGTCTGAGCGCTGTTGATCGGTGCTCAGATGGGGCCTAGGGGCCTGGTCTCCACCAGGCTGTGTAATGCAGCCTGGTGGGGTACATGCAAAGTGCACAAGACGGTTTGGCCAGCCCATGACGGCCGGCCAAGCAGTCATGGGCACTTGGAGTGTGCAAACCACTTCTCCCCCCGTGCCTCCAGCCCCGCCCTAACCCAGTCCGAACCTGCCAAAAATAAAATGATAATAGCCGCGCTATCATTTTATTTTTCCTGCTCAAAGAGCTGTGGGGCGACGCTCCTCCGCCTTAGCGGAGGAGACGCCTCTGGTTTCACCCCCTCAACCAGTAACCCAACTTCTTACACCCTGGGACTACAGCTGACTACTGCTCTCCTACTTGCCTCTCTGATGCTCAGTCTTTCTGAATCTAAGGACAATGGATGGGTGGGACTGAGGCTCAGCAAACAAAGTTGTGTACAGAATTGAATGGTCATCACAAGTGGAAGTCTCCTGGAGCAGCTACTAAGTCATGCTACTGCTATTCGGCAGCCTCAAACAGGTTGGTGATTCTGAAATAAGTGAAGACTGCATACCACAGGACTGCATGAGTGCTGTGATGATAATACTTGTGTTGCTGTTAGTAGTGGCAAAGGAGGTGCTGCTGCCTGTGACAGATGAAATAAGGAACAGGAAAACTACTGATAGAGCAGGTGAATTAAGATTAGTGATGGAGCAAAAAGTTAGTTTTTAATTGGTGGCTGCCCAGGTAGGCGGTGTTCATCAGCTTGGGGCTGATGCTGTAAAAAAAAAAAAAAGTGAAAAATGTGACACACGTGCACGGTTGAGGTGCTTCGTCACTACTGCATCTGAAAAATCTGGCATGATCACTGCATGGGTGGCGCTAAGTTACACATTCTCATCTACATTTAATTTGCCACCATATTTGGATTTTGTACTACATCTCATGAATTCTGTGCCATAAGTGCACTTCTATGCATGTAGTTGCACAGATCACAAGATGTGACCTCCTGAAAACCTCTGAGCTTTTGAAGTCATGACAAATTTATACAATGTTTTAAGAGGTGTCATTCCTATGGTAGATCAACATCCGCGACAAATAGACATCGCAGACCTACACGCTTCTCTGCAATAGAGCACTCGACTGAGAACCAATCTTCATTGTGCCTGACCTGTCCCTTTATATTATCCTTAAAGGATGCCATTTACCAGCACTTCCCACGGAGGTATATTTCTCTAACTGGATCCTGTTGTTCCTGCGAATATTAGATGAAACTAACAGATGGTACAATATGCGTAAGTCACAGTGTATCTTTGCTTCAGTTACTGTTAAAACGAAGTTGCCCTCGCCTAGTGCCCCAAATCACAACAAAAAAGTGGGAAGGATATTTACTCCTGTACAGATACTTCTGCTTTTGGAGTACATTTCTGATAGTTTGTAACTGTCAAATAAATCCAGAAGTACTACTGTAAATACCTGCATGCAGTAGATTTCCAAGAAATAGGAATAGGGTCACAAAATTGCAATTCCCAGAGGGTCGTAGATGGATTTGCCTGATGAATATTAATTAGGCCGGTCAAGATTTTCGATCCCCTGTGGTTGGCTATGAACAAAGGGGTGGTGAAAGAATTCCCAAATGGGACCCTTTTTTCTTTAAAAATAGTCCATGTTTCTTAAAGGAAATGGTGCTGTTTTAAAAAACACATTTCCATGTGGGAGGACAATGGTGGATACAGGCAGTGGTCCCTGTGCCACTGTCTGTTCCCTAGAAGGCCATCTGACGTGATTGACAAAGGGGAGTCTGTCCCACATGGAAAGCCACTCATTGGCTAATAAGTTACCACCTCCTTTGAGGAGTCGGTAACTTGTCAATTCTTTGCGACCACAATCACGGGCAAAAATCATCGATACATTAATTGTGAATCGCAATTAGGAGGGCACATCCCTTCCAAACCCCCTCTTAACTGTGGTTCAGTCTCTTAAAGTCCTCTTTAGCAATTCAGAAAGGGGTTTGTGAATTGCAAAATGGGTTTAGTGCGTAGCAAAATGCAATTTTGGTATTACAAACACTGTTTTTGCAAATCACAGGGTTTGCTACAGAAAAATGCTTTGGAATGCAATGCCCCAAGTACTCAAAAAAAGTCTGAGAACTGTTACCTCGTCCATTCATACAAATTAATGCTAATGGTGAGAACCAGCAACATTAGGAAGACGGCTCTCGGCCTTATCAAAGAAAAAGTGCTAAATACAGTTACACTGGAAGCGAACTGCTGACGCTGTAAAAACACAGGCTCGGTTAGTCATTGGCTGCACAACTGAAAAAACAAGATAGGATGCGAACAGTCTGAGAGTGATAACGTTAACAACATCACCCGTTTCTTCTGCGCATTCTTACTCGTAGCCAGGCATCCCCCAGCCGGGCCAAAACAGAACACAGTTACTTTCAAAGAAGTCGGTGAAATATGTCAAAGTCAACAAGAAAAAACACAGTAGCCCATGAAATTCAACGAATAACTAACGTAATGTTAATTAATAAAAGAATCTTTACAGCATCTAGGAAGGATCAGCAAAAATTTAAGGACTTTGGAATTGTGGGAGCTCCGTTGAAGATAATGGAGTGTCAGGATTGGGCAATAATGGCTGATAAAGACCTGCTGCTCCAACATTCTAAGTGTGTCCTTCTGTTTCCCCCGTTTACTATAAAACTTTCTGTCCACACTGTGTGGAAAACAAATATATAAGGCTATATCCCTTTTGTCTTGGGCTATACAAGTGCCAGCAGTTCAGGACTATAACTCAGGAGAGGGCCATTAACTACTGAGGCAGCCCTTGAAAATGAGCCACAATTCAGCATGTTTATTCAAATGTGTTTCAAGTTTTGCAGGTAAAATATGAGACTGGAATCAAATGGACCTTGGAACGCAAACTCCGACTCACCGGCTCATGAATGAGAAAAACATCCAGGACCCGAATGTTTTAACTTTTTATCCAGATATATTAATACCTACAGAATCTTGAATAAAGTATTTTGCCAAAACTGGAGAGGGTGAGTTCATTTTTAGAGGAACTAACATTGCATGTCTTTGATAGGGACTGTTCTTCTGATATGTGGCATGTGGGGTCCCCCAGGGGTCCTCACTTAGCCTTATGTTGTTCAATAAATATCTTCAACCTCTGGCAGATATCGTAGCTCCTTTTGGGATTTCTATAGTCTCCTACGCGGACGACACCCAGCTGGTGATGTCTCTTACCCAGACTCAGTCCCTCTAATAGCTAATCTAGGGCCCTGCCAGCAACATGTAGCCAGCTGGATGAACAAGTCAAGTCTGAAACTCAATGGAGCAAAAACGGAACTAATGATCCTGGGGAACAATCCTCTGTCCAACAAGGGCCAGACTGGCCGATGGCCTTGGCTTCCCTCCGATCCCAAAGGCTGTTATAAAAAACCTGGGGATGGGGCTGGAAGATGCTTTACCTATGGAAGTTCAGGCCACAAAAACCACGGCCAATTGTTTTGGAAGACTGCGAATGCAGAGCAAGATTCTACCCTTGCTTCCCCAGACCACTAAACGAGTGGTGGTTCAGGCGCTTGTCCTCTCTCGTCTGGACTATGGTAACTCTTTGTACTTGGGGTCTCCCAAAGGAGTGACCCGGAAAGAAGGTTGCAGAAAACGCGGCTGCACGTATATTGCTTGGAACTCCCAGATCACAATCAGTTAGAAAGGGACAGAAAGATCTCCACTGGCTTTCGATTGCTCAAAGAGTGGGCTTTAAAACATTGTGCATTGCCCACAGTGCACTACAGGGCCAAGGCCCACCCATCCTACGTCAGCTGGTCATTCCTGACAACCCCAATAGAGCACTTCAGTCGTCAAATCTCCACATGGCTGCCATCCAAACTGTCAAAAGAGCTAGAAGAGGTGGTTGGTCCTTCAGCTTTAATGTAGTAAACCTCTGGAACTCTCTTCCCTATGCCATTCGAGCTACAGATAATGAGCTACACTTCTGAAAAGTGATTAAAACCTGCCTTTCGAATAACTCAGTTAAAGTGCTCCTTGTGCCTCAGGGTTGTGCTACCTCTGGTTTCAGTGCTGAGATGCCTTTGAGTCGCCATGCATGCGCTCTACAACCCTCCCTACCCCCCCCCCCCCCACGGGAAGGGGGGGGGTAGGGAGGGTGAAAAAGAATAGCAGTAAAAAAGAGCAGAAGTATGGGCATGATAGTAAAAATGTTTAAGAAAGTGGGAGTGTTGAAATGTTTACATTTTGGTATGCTTGTTTAAAAATATTTTTGACTTCTATTTATCCACAATCAGGGTAAAATGAGTAGTACGTGTCGCATTATCTCTATTAATGCTAATGGGTTATTAAATAAATCTAAATACGGAGCTTTAATAAGGTGGCTAGTATCCTGTACGCCCCAGGTTTTGTTTTTCCAGGAAACCCATTTGAAAACTAATTTTCCTAAATTATATCTCCCCAGGTATTTTTTTCACATGTGTTTTTTGCCTCTGCTGGGTTAGCTAAAAGAGGGGTTGCGATTTATTTTTGCCGCAGTCTTCCTTGGGAATTTGGTCAAATTCGCAGAGACCCCTTAAGGCGTTGGCTCTGGGTCGAGGCCAAATTAAACGGGACGACTTTACATTTTTTGAACTATTACGGCCCGATAGTAGATGATACTAAAGCCCTACTTAAAATCAGTGAGCAACTCAGAGGCGTCGCGGGAAAAAGAATTCTGGGCGGGAATTTCAATTTTATTCAAGAGCTGAAAAAAAGACACCTCAAATAAAAATAAAAAAAGAACTTAAACCCCAAACAAAGGAAGTCTTGGAAGCCTTAAAACAGGAACATCTACTCGTGGATCAATGGCGTCAACATAATCCGACTATTGCGAAATTTACCTGTTATTTTAAACAATTTCATACGGCTTCTCGGATTGATTTTTTTCTTATATCACAATCTCTTAAGGTCTTAGATACCAATATAGGTGCTAACCCATTTTCAGATCATTCTCCAATTTCTCTAGGGTTTGAGATCGAAGGGGGAGCTAAGACTCAATCCAGGTGGCAGATGGATCGTCTACTCCTCCAAGATCCCAACTGGATAGTTGAAACCAAAGAGTGGATACTAGAGTTTTTTTTATTTAAATGAAGGCTCAGCAGAAATTTTTTCAGTCTGGGGCGGGTTTAAGGCAGCCATTAGAGGACAGATGATTGCACGTTCAGTTGCTAAGTCAAGAGAAAGAAGGGAAAAGATCAAACAACTCCAACAGGCTGTAGATCATGCTACTAATCTGAGAGATACTTTATCGGTGGGGAGGGGAGATGCTGTTTTACAGTTAGAAAGGGCGAAGGTAGCCTTAAAAGAGTTTTTTTTAATTGAGGAAATCAACAGTTCTAAAACTTTCCAACAAAAAGTATACGAGGAGAGTCAAATGGTGGGGAAAATGTTAGCGGGTCAAACAAAAACTAAACAGGAAAAAGCTTTAATAACAGAGATCGTTGACCCCAAGACTCAAAATATTATTAAAGATCAAGAAGGTATAGCTCAAGTATTCATGGATCACTACTCTCAGCTTTACTCCACTAAATACGAGGTAGGGGTTGATCTTATTCATAAATACCTTGATGAAGTTAATCTTCCTGTTTTACCTCCCTCGTTAGTTGATCAACTTGAGAGTGATATTCGGGATACAGAAATTTTAGATACAGTTAAATCTATAGCTGGGGCGAAAGCCTGTGGAGCAGACGGGCTCCCAATTGAATTTTACTAAATCTTTTCTAAAGAACTGACTCCTTTTCTGGTCAAATTATTTTATGTTGTTAAATCGGGAGGCATTGTCCCCCCGTGGTTTAAGGAGTCTATCATCATCAGTTTTGTTAAAAAAGGGAAAGATCATAATGATGTAAACTCGTACAGGCCAATCAGCCTTCTTAATGTGGATTTCAAGATTTTGATGAAAATATGGGCCCAACGTTTTACCCCGATTGCCCAGGCTTTAATCCACCCTGACCAGTCTGGCTTTGTGTCTGGGAGGTTGATGTCGTCAAATACCGGGTTTTAAATCCAGGCCCTTGATTATGTTTCTACCAACAAAATTCCAATTTTGGTTTCAATGGTCGATGCCGAAAAGGCATTCGACCTGGTAAACTGGGATGCTTTATTCCTCGGTATGCAAAAATTTGGTTTCCCGGCCCAGATCACTACTATGTTGAAAAATATTTATCAAGGTGCCCAAGCCAGGGTGCTAGTTAATGCTAATGTGATAGGGACAATTAATATTAATCGAGGAATCAGGCAAGGGTGTCCGATGTCCCCCATTTTGTTTACTTTTTTTATTGAGCCCCTAGCAATAAGAATTCGTGAAAATCCTGAAATCAAAGCACCAATAGAAGGAATGGCGAAAATAAAATTATTCGCCGATGATATAATTTTATATCTACGTCCTGATAAATCTAATTGTGATCAAGTTTTATTTGAATTTGGCCAATTTGAACAGATTGGTGGCTATAAAATTAATCAAAACAAAACGGATATTCTAGTATTGAACGCTGATTGTAACTTTTTGCCTTTAAATCTCAGATCTCAAACATTAAAAACAGAACCGATTAGATACTTGGGCATCTATGTTTCTAATCAGTTTGATCAACTATTTAGCTTGAACTATTTATTCATGCGCAATAAAATTAAAATTCTGCTTGATAAATGGACTCTTCTTCCTTTAACCTTAATTGGCCGTGTAGCATTAATTAAAATGTCAATGCTCCCCTTATTAATTTTTCTTTTTATAAATGTTCCGTTAAAGATCAACTCCAATTTCTTTCGAGAAATCGAGTCATTGATCAGGGATTTTGTTTGGAATAAGAAAGCATCCAGGGTTAAGTTGACAGTATTGCAGTTGGGAACCGCTCAAGGGGGTTTGGCATTGCCAAATATTCGTTTTTATTATATGGCAGCGATTATGGATCTCGCAGCACGTTTATTAGATCCTAATGGGCTGCTTGATATGTTTTTTTAATCATAGAATGACACAAGAAGCAGGTTCGCAAGTTCCGATTTTTTTAAAAACAGTCAAACTACCCAAAAAGACTAGGTATAAGACCATCCGGGAATTCTCCGATAGATTACAGTCTTGTTGTAATCTGGTAGGGTCCGGTGGTGTTCATTACTTAAAATTGGACGAGTGTAAGATCTTTGGGTTGCAAATTCATTCTAGTAAGCTAAAAAAATGGAGAGATTCTGGATTGGGTGAATTGGGCTCGTTTTTTCCAAACCGGAAACTTATTACCTGGCAAGAGGTCCAGGTCAGGTCTAGTCATCAATAAAAGATGGGGTTTTTGGAATACTTGCAGAATGTAAATTTAATAAATAAATACAGTCTTTTGGAATGCGGGTCACCATCATCTCTGGCTAATGCCCTTTATAAAGCGAAATTAAAAGGAGTGGGGAACTGGTATACCTTACTGAGTAAGGGCGAAGAGTCGTCTTTGGTTGAAGTTATCTTGGCCAAAATAACTTATGAAACTAACTGCTCCTTCTCGAGGCAGAAATGGGAGCAGATTGCCCTGTTAGGAGGCAAGGCTCTTAGAGCTGCTAATTTCAAAAGGATGTCGTTTTTATCCCGTTGGCTGGCTTATTTTACTCTAAAAGCTTTAGATTAACGCTTTCCGGGAGTCGAAAATAAATGCTTCCGATGCCAGCTTCAAGAGGGGGGCGACTGGCTTCAAATTTTTTTTACTTGCCCGAAACTCGAAATGTTTTGGCGTAGATTTTTTTTATCAATAAGTCAGGCCATTGACAAAACGCTTGATCCTGAAGCTGAGGTTGCTTTATTTGGTATCTCAACAAAAAGATCTGATTTTCCCAAAGCCAAAGAGTTTTATACAGCGATTTGTTCTTTAGTAGCCCGCTCCTTAATCCTTCAAAATTGGAGCTCAGAGGAGATTCCTTCTTATCTAAAATGGGTTAATAAAATGAAAAGGACAAAAAAGTTTGAAGAGGCCTACGCCAAAAGAGTTGGGGCAATGAACAAGTTTACTAGAAACTGGAAATTTTTTAATAGTGATTAATCAATGACCGGCACCTAGCACCTTGGCACAGGACACTTTATTTATGTAAATCGTCCAGGATTAATAAATATGCACTTCTTTTTTGGGTTGGTAAAGGGTAACGATAAGAATTATAATATAGGCTTATCTATATATCCCTTGTTTTTGTTTAAGTATTGTGCACCATCTGTATCCTTCTGGAACTGTGATTTTAGAAACGACTGCATGTTGCACTTTTTGTATCGGTTTCCTGCTCTGTATCAACTATAACTGCTAAATGTCATTAATTAATTAAGGATTTTATAAGATCTTGTTTGATGTTTTCATAAGTTTTACTATCCCTGATCATTGATTATTGTATAATGTTTTTTATGCCCATGTCAGCTGCTCAATAAAAAATTGTTAAAAAAAAAAAAAAGAAAAGATGGCTGCCCTAATGTTCACTTGCTTTAACTGCACAGGCTCAAAAATGTAGTCCCCTGGCTACATTTCTTGAATTGTGGCAACAAAAGGCGCTAATGGGCATACACTAATGGGAATGGGAGAAAATCCCACCAATGCTCTGCAAACCTTCCAGCATAAGCCCATGGGCATCCTGCTGTTTTACAAAGCTATCAGAAAATACTCCAGTTTAACTTAATATTCAAGCACTATATGATCTTGTTATGGCTACGGAGCACTGTAAAAAGATAAAGATTAAATAACTATTTGTTCAACACTCTAGAAAGTGCATTGGCCTTCACAAATGGGTGGAAAAGCACTATATAAATGCGTGAGAAAGTGTCCCATTATGCATGGTCCCCACTTATTTATTTGGACTAATGCTGCTATTGTTTCAGCTTGGTGCACTGGGACACTGCTCTCAAGGCCCCAGTGCATGTGCTCTGATCCCCAAAACAGTTTGGAATTGGCTTAGACCTAATTGGCGTACTTTATTTTCCTATAAAGTCGTAGTATATGGTGCAGAAATGCAGCCCAGGCACACAAAGTTAAATGCCACCTGTGGACTGCAGCACCCATTGTGCCAACCACTGCACTAGCAGTGAAAACATGGTGCCAGGCCTACCCAGTGTAGCCCGATAGCAACAGATTGAACCATGCTGAACAGACCTGTCAAAATCACTCTTTTGTCTGGTAGGAAAACCAGACATTAAACTTTAAATTAGTCACCCCTTAAGTACACCTTGCAGCCCACAAGATATGGTACACAATATTTAAGAGTGGAACATGAGACATTAGAAATGGCATGCTCCACCAGTGACTAGGCCCAAAACAACATTGTCCTGGGCAGACTATAGCTGGCACATAGGGAAAGTCAAAGTATATAATCTACACTTTAATCTATAACATTTTAGCTGTACCAGCTATAGACGTCATTCAAAGACTTATTTTTATACTTAATGAAAATCCAATCTAAAGGTGGTGTCAGATTTGTATTATATTTTTTTTGAAATTCCACTTGAACCTTAAGATGCTAGAGGCTAACTTTCATTAGAGCCCTAGTCAATGCGCAGAATGTACTTTGCCTAAATAAGGTGTAAAAGAGCTGAGAAAACTGCTTCCAGAGTAGAGACTCTGGCTTGTGTGTGGGGAAGTGTTTTCTTCCCGTTGCATGAAGACCAGTTAGGGTGGACCCAAGAACTTAGTTAACTTCAAGGGTTTTGTATCAGTAAATGTTAAGTGACACCGGGAATGGACCAGCCTTTGTTCCCCTAGTCAGGCAGACACCAAACCCACTTTAAGAAACTCTACAGCCAGAATCGGTTTTGAGTGACCACAGAGAAGGAGACTGCTCATTACCCGGGCCACACCTCCGGGTGGGCACACAAGCTCTGCACAAGGAAAAGGTTTCTCCATCTTGAATTTAGAGAGAGAGGGTGGGATTAGCTGCAGTAGAGCAAACAGGCACTGCTGAAAAAAGTGGCTAGGGTTGCCTCTGAGAAGATTTAATTCTGTTGGTTAGCTCAGGAATAACCCCAACAAGTAGTGGGCACTAGGCATAAATGTGCCACTCCCAGGCACCATCCTCAGTCACTCGGGACTTGCGGAATAACTGAAGGACCACACCTGCTGTTTGAGACCTGTGAAGGGACCTGAAGGGCTGGGCCTGCTCGCATGTGTGTCCAGGACCAAGAAGTAGACTCCACAGGCCAGTTGGCTGATCTCCGTGTGGCTAATGGGACACAACAGGCTACAAGAAGCCTTTTCCCTGTAGTGCCCAGCTGACCTGGACCTGACCCTGCTGTTGGACTCAGAGTCTGGTGTGGGAATTTTGGTGTTAAAAGATCTCTGCTCCCACTGGAATCTTGAGAACCCTTCACTTGACTCAAGTATGGGGTTCACCCTGTTCGAAGACCTTTATCTAAGACCTTATTTCTGATTTTAGTATGAATGGTTTCGCTAACACTGTGAGCGACAATCTGTGGTGATAAAGCACTTTTGAGTAATCCATGATTTCTTTTGAGAAGATGTCGGACATATTACAGGCTGAGGTCGCTAAAGAGATCTTTAAGAGGTAGGTACAGCTCTGGTGCTCAACACCATGGACTCCCACCTGAGTCTGCGAGGAGAGGTCAGGGCTGTGTCAGCACAGAGTACCCACACTGCATAGCATTGTGGAGACATTATACACTAATGGAACACGCTTTGCTGGGCCAATGAATGTTTACTATAGAGCTCTCATACTTTGCATTGTTTTCAGCCCACTAAAGACCACATGTTCATCCAGATGACAAACTCCTGTGACTATGTCTTAGGCCAGTTCCACAGGCTTCCTCTATCAGCAGGGATAAGAGTGTTCATAAATATTAGCACACGGTGTAGAGACTAGCCCTGCTCGAAGATATGTAGTTCAGAGAAAAACACTGAAAGAATAGAGTACCATATTTTAGGGGAAGCAATTCTCCAGATTAAGCATAAATACTTGAGAAGCACATGATATGGTATCAGAGAAAGTCCCCTGTTGCACAGTTTGGTAAAGCAGAAACACCTTTAAGATTAGTGGTGGTGGCCTCACAACAAGGTAGATTCCAAAGTGACCATTAATTCAGAGCCAGATCAAACGCTCAGGCTCAGGTATCCAGAGCCTCAAAACGTGATTAATTCTACAGCACTGAAGCCATTGTAAAGATTTAAAATCTGGTTGTGGATGAGTTCTGTTCAGGTTACCTTTAACACACTACCTGTCCTACAGCCCAACCCTGTCCTGCTGTCTTACAAGGTTACACAATCATACCTACCCCTAGGAGCATCGCAAACTCCCCCTTTAGCTACTACAGCAAGGGTGGGGCTGATTATGGGCCTCTTCAGTCTATAATTTGACAGAAAAAGCTCAGAATTAACGCTTAAGGATGAAATAAACAGGTTTATACAACAGGGAAAGAAGGCTGACCGGAAGGAAAGGTTAAAGAAAGATGGGAAGAGTGATAGGACAGAAGACTGAATGGGTGGATGGATGGGTGAATGGATAGGTGAACGGATGGCAGAGTAAATTGAACGCTGAGTGGACGGATGGCAAAAAAGATCACTTGATGAATGTATAAGGCAAAGGATGGATATATGAATTAATGACTCTAGTAGATGCCCAGGCTGGAAGTAGCCCCTGAGGGCTCCCAGCAATAATCCCAATCGAATACTAACATGTCTCAGCTAGAGCAAGATGGTTAAAGAAGCATCATTCGGGTGTCTTGTGAACAGGGAATAAAGACTGAGGTCCTATTGAGAGAAACTTTACAATGGTACAAAAGAGCCTAAGCCGACACTTGAAAAGTAACATGGATGGGCCTGCTCGGCACAGCCATTACCAAGGATGCTGATCAACAACAAGTAGAACTGCAGTATGCAACCTGTGCATGCGCTGCAGCCCGAGCCCAAATATCCCAACCTCCATTCTATGTCCAACACTACCCACAGGGCCTAATAAGTGATGGTGGTGGAATAAGTGGTAGTGGTGGTAGAAGTAGTGGTGGTAGTGAAAGAATAAGCGGTAGTGGTGGCATACGTAGTGGTGGTAGGTTAAGTAGTTGTGCTGGTAGAATAAGTATTGCTGATGGTGGAATAAGTAGCGGTGGCCTTGTACTCATAAGAGCGCATTGATTGTAACAGAGAGCACTGTTGTGGTCTTTGACCAGCACATGTTGTGTAAACTTGTGACACGACTTAAGAACCCCAAGGCAAAGTTAAGAGTTCTTTCAAACCCCCTCCCATGGCTCACCCAGCTGGACCACTTGAGAGAAGAGGGTGCTCTGCAGTCTAGTACAGACTTCAGAGAGTGACGCCTGTGTTATCAGTGGATCGTTGGGTAGCAGTGGTGGAAGAGAGCTATACAAAGAAATTCACCACAGACTCCAGCATTGTGCTAAAAGCCAAAGCAATGTCCATGTTCTGCTTCAATTTGAAGCTGGAATGCTATTTAGATTAATTCATTTTATTGTGACTTATTTTGTGCCAAATAACCACTGCAAGGAGAGACACAGAAGGCCCATATGTTAATGTTGCCATACAATCCTAACCATCTTGAAAGGTTACATTTAAAGGAAAAATACTCCTGAATCTGCAGTATTACATTAATCAAGATTCTCACTCCACAATAACATAAGGGGATATTTTTAATTTAAATGGTACTGTAGAGCAATGAAAATGGAAAAAATACTTCAATTTCATCCATCACTTCCCTCCTCACCACTGCCTTTAACAAGGCAGCTTTTACCGGCGAGTCTAATCTCAGGCAGAAGGTTCCAGGTCCACATTTTCACTGAAAACTCTCAGTTTTTAACGTTGATGTTTGCAGCTAAAATATCATTATCCTAAGCTGGTGACATTTTAAACATAGCATTTACATTCAAGGCAGATGGCTTGGTGAGATGCACTTCATACAGATAAGATCATGTAAACCACCTGCTAAAATGTAGAATCATACAGCCTCCGCGGCTACATGAATCAACAATTCCATCCTATCTTTAGAAGAAGGTCTGACCTCATCCTCTCTCGCCGCTTGGGCTTCCACCCTCGCTGGAGGGCCTTCAAGTCACACCTCGTCTTCTTCACAACTTCCCCACTTGCTGGACAACTAAAGAGCTCATCTTCTAAAGACTTGATGCCTAAAATTCACAGATTTGCCTGATCTAAGCACCTACAATCAGCTCAAAGTCATTTTAAAATTTTCTATCAAGAACGCAGTGTGACTAGGAGCAGCTACTGCTTCTCATCAATGATCCGGAACTATGGGGCCCACCGTCATTGGGCACATCCCCGGTCGCTGAATACTCCAATGCAAAGTTTATAGCTATTCCACGATTCAGAGTAGAGTGACATGAAAGAAATAATTTTCCTGCGTGTGCCATATATGAGTTTCCACCCACAGAAGCATGTATATTCTGGGCAGTGGTTAGTTTGTAAAAGAATGAGTGCCGGTGCCCTAAGCTGCGCTCAGAAGCCCTAGGGCGCTATTAAATGTTAGTGCACCGAATACCAAGGCTGCGTAACCTTGAATCCACCCAAGGCCTCCTTGATCCTCTACCAGACAGCCCATTCTACTTTATCTCATTCCTGCAGGTTCCTGCTTCCTCCCTTTGTGACATTTTTTCCTTCTTTCTCTTCCTCCTCCTTTTCCCCCTTTTTGTGCCCTTTGCTTTTCCTCCTCTTGCTCTCAGGAAAATGCCTGATCAGGAACAATAAATGTCAGTCACCAAAAATGAGTCTCTCTGGGCCCTACCTGAAACCACCGGCTCAAATAAAGCACTGATTATGGGATTGCCAGTTTCTTTACTATAGAAGTCCACACTGGAGCTTGCTTTGGTTAAGGGAAACATATTGGTTTCTTTTTGTTTTTTTGTTTTATTTAAATTGTAGACGAAAGATCTGGGCTTATCACCACATAATAGTTAGCATTTCACTGCCCCATATCGTGTACACAATAACGTCATCCGGTGTGCTTGAAGATTTTCCTTATGATGTTTCTGAGAGCTGAACCATATTTTGGTAAATCTATATTTCAAGTGCTCGCCCACCTTCATAGTGACAACTGCTAGGAAAATGTCACTTTTCACTTTGTTTCATGGGATGGATGAAGCGTATTCATGTCGCAGATAAAGTTATCATGACAATGATGTGTCCCAGGCATCAAGACATCTGCGAAGCAACTCCGGTTCAGAGGTCAAGGTGGGTGAAATCATATAGGCTGAGCTTTCCCCACCCTCCAATCTACCTAACATGCCTCGCTCCATCAGCGTTTCATGCTTGTCGAGTCTGGGGCACTGTCGGAATACAACAAAGGCAGGAAAGACGGGGGAGCAGAGTGTCGGGCGTCAGCCACGGCTTCGGAAACAAAGGATCGCGAGCGACCTCCCTACGCTTGAAGGTCATTACAAACCAGAACGTAAAAACGCAAGAGCTTCCGATCGAATACAGTTTTTACACTGAGCTTTGACCTCCTATTAGCATATGGGCTCCCGTGTGACGTCATCCAGGAATATGCAAATCAGTCACAGGTAAAATAAAGGGTCCTCCACTTTTATGTACATCGCTCCAGAAATGGGTTAAACTGAATTTCCACATTTTCTACACAAAAGAAAATCTCATAGAAACAGGAATCGTTAAATTACCCAGTGGCGACTGCTGTAGGTACTCTGGGAGTGGTATGTATTTAGCATGTAATCTGTCGACACTGATAATTGGACTGGCTGTACTGGAGAACATGTGGCTTAACGGCCTGAGCTGCCGACTATGGCTCTGGGGAACCAGTTTCGAGCCTTGGTGTGGGCTCAGCATCCTGTGATTCTGGGCATATCACTTAATCTCCCAGTGCGTACCAAAAAATTAATGTGTCCTTGTCCTTGTGTAATGTGACTGGTGCTCATGTGAAGCGCTCCAATACCATTGGGTCGAGTTTGCGCTCTATAAAACTGCAAAAACAAAAGCTGAGGCGGAAGGTCAGAAAGACATTGATGGTCACTTTTATGAAGTATCATGGGGTGGGTGGGGTTTGGCAGAAGGGTGGATATAAGGCGTAGGTTGCATGGTGTGGTATACGTCCATAGTGTCCTGTGGAATGTACTATGTCATGGATAAAAGAACATGCTGGGGTTTAATGCGTGTTAAGTAGTGGGTGAGTGAGGGGGCAGCTAATAAAATAAGTAGAGTGCGGTGGAGACAGCCCCCCCCACAAAGACACAGAGGGACATGGCTCAGCATTCTACATTCTTCAGGAGTGAATTCTGGATCCGGCACACTTTCCATTATAAAGGAAAGATCATTGTTTTATGCCATCACTACCTTTGCACCTGGTTCTGTGCTGAATATGGAAGCAGAAAGGATTTTCACATCCTACCGGACTTACAAGGAACTAGAAGGTGGTGCGTGTGTCCCTCATCCACCTGTTGCGGAGAGGCACTACTGATTTAAAAAAAATGTCATTTGATGTCTTCAGTATATCCTGAACTTAGCTCGAAGGAACAGGTGCTAACCGACAGAGAACCTTTTCCTGAAGCAGGACCATCTCAAACCCCAGAGGGCTGGAATGAATATCAAAGACCCCTAGGAGTGCAAATGGCCCCGTCAAGAGATGTTTATACACTGGGCGAATACTGCATCGAAAACACTGGCACTGTATCTCAACTGGATGGACAATGACACCAAGAGACAGGCCTCTGGGCTGAGAACAATAGAGGGGGGACAAAAGGGGCTTTTACTGCTCGAACAGGAGCAGAAGGTCCAGCATAAAAGAATGCCCACATAAACGTTAGATCAAAGAGAGATTATGCTGTTCCTTATAAGTCGGAATTTTAAAGAGTCGCAGGAGACGAGAATCCCATAATTCCAATAGTATGGAAAAATATTGGGAATCCAAAGTTTTGGATAATAATGCCCTCACACACCCTTGCAGGTGTCATGCTACATCATCTGGGCTGCTCCTCGTCGGGTCGGCGGTGCAATACCCGACGGGCTCCCTAAAATTAGGGGCTCTTTGGCGGAGGTCTTTTTATCCAATTGCCGTGTGATGATGTGCGGGTATGGGGCCAGAATTGTGTAGATGAAGTGAGATAAAATAGGGTTGGGAGTGCCGAGGTAAGCACATTTTTTTATTCTGGGGGTCTCCTACCCTAATTAAAAATAAAGAGCAAGGCACTAATCTGAGTATGATGTTTCATATAGTGTGTTTCCTTGTTCTATCAAGTGTGGGTCAACATGTTTCTCGCCAGTGGAAGAATATCCGGGCGATTCTTCAGGACCAGAGAATAGATAACTATCTACACATGATTTACGTGGTAATGTTTCTACTCACAGTGAAAATGCTTCTAGGCTAATGTGTCTGGATCTACCCTATTCAGTAAAATCCCCAGGCATCATCAGTACCCGGTGGTATATGTATAAAGCAAAGCTCCTATAGCAATGAGGAGAGATTTTTCGTTACATTTGCTGCGTCGTCAAGCAAGTGTAACGAAAAATCTCTCCTCATTGCTATAGGAGCTTTGCGTTATGCATATACCACCGGGTACTGATGATGCCTGGGGATTTTACTGAATAGGGTAGATCCAGAAACATTAGCCTAGAAGCATTTTCACTGTGAGTAGAAACATTACCACGTAAATCATGTGTAGATAGTTATCTATTCTCTGGTCCTGAAGAATCGCCCGGATATTCTTCCACTGGCGAGAAACATGTTGACCCACACTTGATAGAACAAGGAAACACACTATATGAGACATCATACTCCGATTAGTGCCGTGCTCTTTATTTTTAATTAGGGTAGGAGACCCCCAGAATAAAAAAACGTGCTTACCTCGGCACTCCCAACCCTATTTTATCTCACTTCATCTACACAATTCTGGCCCCATACCCGCACATCATCACACGGCAATTGGATAAAAAGACCTCCGCCAAAGAGCCCCTAATTTTAGGGAGCCCGTCGGGTATTGCACCGCCGACCCGACGAGGAGCAGCCCAGATGATGAAGCATGACACCTGCAAAGGTGTGTGAGGGCATTATTATCCAAAACTTTGGATTCCCAATATTTTTCCATACTATTGGAATTATGGGATCCTTGTCTCCTGCGACTCTTTAAAATTCCGACCTATAAGGAACAGCATAATCTCTCTTTGATCTAACAGGCCTCTGGGCTGTCAAATGCATAACTGCCAGTGGTGAGAACATTAGCCTCTACGAGAGTCTGGAACCTAATCCAATCTAATTGGATTCACGTCTGTAGGCAGAGTTTTTAGTGGAATCAACTGCTAGTGTGATCAGCAATGAAGAAGGAGCACATACCTATTCGTGTAGTTTGTAATCAGTACATAAGTTTTCAATAAAGGTGGCATCAGCTTATTGTTAGAGAGGTGTGGTGCAGCGGCCATGGCAGCTGACTTCGGAGCACAGGGATCCCGGTTCGATCCCCGGCTCCGGCGGCAGCTCAGCTCAGCACCGTGTGACTCTGCGCAATAGCTCCCTTCATTTCCACAACGGCCCCCAGCGCCCTGAGACCCATAAGGGTGAGTAGTTTGCGCTTTACAAATGCGGATTTATTAGAGATGTTTTATTTGATCTTGTTTAATGCAGCGGTCCGGGTGCTGGTCTTATTGACAAATGTTCGAAGAGAGACTGGTCACCAAGTCTGGAGCTGAAAGACTAACTGATGAAACTCAGGAAACGGATCAAAGGGGCCATCTTTGCAATATTCTATGTGAAGCCAGAAGCTAGCTTAGAATCTTTCAAGGCTGGCTCAACCTTTCATCTTTCTGAGACTAATAAAATGCATAACACCGAATTGGGTAATAACACTTATTGGTTGCAATGATAAACTGCGGTAGTTTGAATAATATAAAAAATACAAGGTATGAATAAATAATAAAAAAACTTACTTCACCACTGGAACAAAGAGACTGTGAAGTCTGCAGTAAAGTCTCACACCCTGTCAAATGATGAAAAACAGAAGTATTATTGATGTGGTGTTTTACAAGATGGGTTTTGATCATCAATCTACGGTCAATACATAAATGTAAAATATTATATTAAAAACAGACCTACATGGAATTAAATATACAGGCGTCATATATGAAGGCTGTCATAGATAATTACTGTAAAATCTCCAAAAGGATTGTGGTCTTGACACCATAAGTGGTTCAGAAAACTGTGCTTAAGGATATCACAAACTAAGATGGACGTTTTTGTCCCACACAAGGAAACCTTTCTTAGATTCTACCGTATCCAGCCATAGGTCCTACTTTCAAAACCTGGAAGTCCCCCTTACACCATAAAATTATCCACTGCCCTCTGCCCTCTCAACCCAGGCCCTGATGTTACACTAGATCCTTCTTTAACTCTAACGCTGCCCAACCATTAACCTTTACACTAATTTAACCCTTCTGTTCTCAAGACGGGGAAACTGTTTAATGTCAGACATGATCATCCCCTAATCCCAGCCCTACCAACCCACTTCTCCTTATAGGGCATTCTGGCATTGTGCCAACATGTGGAATGAGGTGGTGCACAAGGACGAGCCCCTCTACTCCCTTGTTAGCATGCTGTCATTTCAGTGCTGGCACTCACCCTGGTATTCACCGCTCTCACTCTGAAGCACTGCAATAACTTGAGAACATTCCTTTAACTAGCTGCAAACTCAGCAGTATGACATCAATAAAAAAAACAAATCAGAACAACACATTCATTGAAAACGTTTGATTGAAAACCACTCAGTCGTTCAAGTGCCAGAAGTTAAAAAAATGTTTGCATTTATCACTATGTGGGAAGGGTATGCCCAGACATGGGTCCAGTGCTTGCCATGCCACCAGATCCAAGCTAGCCTGGCTGATGAGGGGTGACACCCCGAAACCGGTCCCAGGATGCTTGTTTCCAGTCCAGGGAGGACCTGGCTTGGTAGTTTGGGCTGGACTGTTCCCATGGGGAGCAGGGTTAAGAATGATTTGCATATGGCTGGGTCCAAACTGGAATGGCGCGAGGAGCAAATAAAAACAATGTATTCATCACACATCTGTGAGTTAGGGTGAATGTTTGATTTGTTCAGCACTCTGTCCATCATCTGTTTTTTTTCTGCAAGTTAAAATTTGGGCAGGAGCTACATTTAATGATGAAAACAAAGACTGAAGAAAAATATCCTACATGTTCCTGTTCAATTCCAAATTTTAGTATAATTTGAACTCCGCCTAGAGTAGCTTTGAGCAGGGACTAAAATACATTTCTAATTAGTGACTATGCGTTTAGTTATTGCCGATCTAATTTTATAGATGCTTTCAAATGACTACTGAAAAGTTATGAACTCAAGGTCAACTAATTAAAATAGCAAATGTGCAGGTTTACAAAAGGAAATATGGTGGACAGTGTCTTTTTTATATAAAAAAATCCTTCAATTATTGTAGCAGGGGTCAGTTTTCTTAAAAGGAAGCATTTATGACCATAATCACCTAATATTAAGTAGCAACAAACACAAATATTCATCTGCAAAGCTGCTATTAAGAGACTGAAGTGAGATGCTCATAAAATATCACACTGGTGTGACCTTGTAGCATTAATAATAACATCTTTCGAGACAAATCTGCAGTCTATTAATAGAAGAATTACAGTCTATTGATATAAAAAATCTAATAAAATGATTTATGGAAAATATTTACCCAATTAGATTACAGTTTATTGATCTACAAAATCTAATGAGTTGATTTTTGGTACATATTTACCCAAGTATTCAAATCAGTCTAGTTTGGAATTCTGGACCTAAAGGCATCATTATCAGCAAGAGACAAAAAGCATTCAAACTTATTTTAATTGGGGATGAATATCAACTCATCTTTTTTTAAATTGGATATGCAAATTTTGAAGGTTTGTAGTATTCACAACTGATTTGTGCTGTGATTGGGGAACGTTCGGATTTCCAAGTTTCACCATGTGTCTCACTGAAACTGGAGTGCAAGTGGGAGCGTCTCCGTGTAGTCACACTGTCTTCAAGTGAAGGACGCCACTTAGCAGTGCCTATCGCTGCCCCGAATGTGTGTACATGGAAAGTGGCATGGCAGGTCATTATACTTGGATAAATACATTCTAAAAACGTAATTTATTCTTTAAGGGGAATGAAGTAAGTGGGATCGCTAGCCCTGAGAAAGGCCTTGCTAAACAATATCACTCACTTTTAGGTGCTATGTACCAGGTCTCTAAGTTACAAATGTATTCATTAATAATAAATTTATGTTAAATGAATCAAGATATTCATCTTACTAAATACACATTCACTGCGGACATATCCTGAATGGCATCATCATTTTAAAATTGCCGTCATATGTATGGCTACGATTAAGGTACCTGTGGGGTTTAAAAAATATAGTGCATTTTTGAAACAGACAATTTGTCATTGCCCCTAAAATAGTGGGTGAAAGCAATTAACTCTCACATTTCCAATATTGACCTGTGTCACAATAAAATAAAAATAAAAACTTCCTTTAAACTCAAAATGCCATCTGTCAAGTTTTGTGTGTGGGGGGAAGGAAGCATAAGTTACTATTAGGCTTTGGGGAGGATCACATATCTGCGGATCAGATCAAACCTCCAGAAAAGCAAGCCAGGACAAATTAAATACATGGATATCCAAATATCAATGTAAATATGAAATTGTAATTTTAACTTAGATATAAAAGAGACCTAGCAATGTTTTTATACTTGCATTTTATCAAAAATGCATAAGTGTATTACTTTGACTCCTGTCAGCTTAAGGGACATATCAATAGGATGCTTCATATTACAACTAGTACACAACTTATTTCAGAATAGCTTTTAGAGGACCTATTTGAACATGTAATAATTTGATAAAAAATATGGTTGCATGTCCAACCAGCTCAACAAAGTGACTTAGATAATCCCTATTTGTGTATAGCATATTAAGTATTTTAGGGCCTCCATTTGTTTAAGGTTTTCCTATTCTCTTGTACTGAGTATCCAGTTCACTTTTTAATACTGATTATAGACTGTATAGGAAGTTACCGTACTAAACCTCAATCCATGTGTTCACCAGGATCAGACCACAGATTCGTCCTTAGGGTACAGTCTTAGAAGCTAATTGGTAACTTTTCCTTTGTAAAACAAGGAAATCAGTAGCCTTTAGTTTTTGTATTAGCACTAACAAACACCATCGACTGTGGTCTTTTTCAGAATACCATACTCTTTAACCAGGAGGAGCTCTACAATTCTTATTTTAAATGGGGCAAAGAACATAAATAAGGCAATACTACAAAATTATGGCCAAATATCGAGGGATAGAACTGTTGTTAAAAGCCCACTGGTAGAGTAATAGGCCCGAGCTACAGGTCCTTACGACAAGAGAGAGTAGGTCTTTAATGACTGGCATAGCCAGAGGGAAAAGGGCTACAATGCTATTAGAACCTTCCACTCACTAAGAGCACAATGGGTTAGATTAAAAATGGATAATGACAAGACAGACAGTGGAATGTTGGTACAAAAGACCTATACCCGTCTTATTTGGACTGTGTCACTCATTGTTTTCAGTGGAGCATTCAAAATTCGAATGCTTTGTGTCTTCCAACATTTGATTTGCTCATTACTAAAACTGTTCAAAATGTAAAGGCGGTTTAAATGAATGGGGATACAATTATCTAACATTTTGTCACTATTTTACCTTAGACATGATATCTTCCAGCTCACTCCTTGGTTTATATGTTCCATCATCATATCGAAACCTGTACAAAACCTGCTCATTCTTAAACTGATGCTTGTCTGAAACTGGAAGAGAAAAAAATAAGGACTACTGTTAACATGGCAAAACAAAAAGGCAATGCGTTTTATTTCCTTGCACATAAGTAACAAATAACAACTAAACTTGCAGTCAATTTAATTTGCTGTATTTCAGATCCTTTAAATGATTTACATTGTGTCCTTTTTTGTTAGTTTAAATACCTGTAACAATAACACATGCAGCATTTTGTCTAAGCTTTGGATTGCACTAGCATATATATAGTTTACTTGTTAAGCATCATATTCTAAAAGTCTGATGTACAATTTGGTTAAATGAAAGGCTAGTTTATAAAATACAAAAATAAATTATGTTTAGGAAGGCCAAGATTTTTTTCAAAAGATTGATTTTTGACCTAAAGTGACATCAACAGTCTAGCCCATCAATACATTCCAATCCAAACTAGAGCAATGACATTAAAATACATTGGCAAGACTCCGCATGAATCAAAATAGACAATATTACCTTTCAAAACTTTAGAAAGGTACTCAAAATATTTAAACGGAACACAAATAAATATTACCAATATTATCTTTCAAAACATTGATTAAAATCTCTTAAAATGTTTTAATATCTTGTAAAAGACTTGTTCATTCAGAGGATACTTTAACAATTGAATCAATTCATGATGTGTATCAATTTTAAAATCAAAAAGTAACGGTGTAAAAAAAAAGCACTGTTGGACCCAAATGCAATAAGTGGAACAAGTTCTGAGTTCCCGCATGATAAAGACTACAAAGAGGGGAGCCTGGGGGATTACAGTTCAGTCTCAGAGATTTTAGAAGAAGGTTCCCTGTGCAAAGAATCAAGAATAGATGCCTAACAAACAGTATGTTAAATTCGAAAGGAAAGAAAATGTTGTTAAGCTTACCTGGAGGGGATCAGGGTTTTAAGAAATAGCCTAAAGTGCCCTGTTTTTCATAATCCAAGAATTAGATCTACAGTACAATTAAAGGATTTCAAAGACACTTAACTTTCTGTTATAAAATCTAATGATCAGAAAAAGCCCTGGCTACATATTCCCTAAGCAGGGCTCTTAAAGATGGAGCCAGCGAGTTTAAAAATTAAGTTAATATTTAGGCTTAAACCAAGACTGTTTTGTTGAATGGTGACACTGTATTCAGTGTTTCTCTAAACTAACATAATACAGTGTTACATATCCTTATGACAACAAATTATTTAAGAAAAGCAATCAAGCACAGATCCCACACAGTCAGAAACTGTTCTAAGCAATACCCAATGCCCTCATTTAGGTCCAACAGCCACTCATCTTCCAGGGACCACTATTACAACTTCTCATGGTCCTGAAACTTGATATTACCAGCATTAAGGGCTACATCCTATAATGATTATCTCTTCAATATTTAGACCTCTTTAACCTTCAAAACACTCCCTACTACACATGCCCTCACCTACAGTTTCCCTCCTTGAAACCCTCCACCTGTTGATAACACTGACACTTTCCTTTTGCACACATTCACAAACTGATTACAACATGAAGATGTCTTTCTTTTTTTTTGCCAAGCCCCCGCACCCCCAATGTCCCACATAGTCCTCTAATTATTATGAGGAAACCCAAGCGGACCAGAAAGCAAAAGGAACATCTCTGGTGTTGTCTACTGGTCTACCACAACCACTGCCGACATATCTCCTTTATTTAAACACAGAAATCCTCAACCGTGACATCTCCATCTTCTCTGACATACTGAACAAAGCTACTCTCCGCTACTTCCCCCTGTCACCACCCGACTTTTCTAGTTTCCTCAATTATCATTGCTGATGGTACTCGAAATTCTGTGAAAGTCCTAGACAATGTCCATCCACCTAGAAGGACAAATCCCTCATCCTCTTATGCACCAACACACCACCATGCTCTCCAAACCAGAGACCCATAGTAAAATTATTTCAAGCAACTTATTCTACCATTTTCTCAAGACTGCACTATTTCCTCTGAGCTTGCCACATTACTCTAATTGAAAATTACACCATGACAGCTCCTGATGCCTCGTCCTCTGTTATACAGCCCCCACCGCCTTTCCACCAGCACCATTTAGGTGGACACTAGTCTCATCTATGCTACGTAACGCTGCTGATAATGTCAGTGCTCCCTCATTACTTTTTCCCCTCAAAGATGCTCAAGCGCAGTAACACAAGGCCTTCACTCAGCAAAAAAGAAATAAATACATCTATGCCATTATTAAGGACTGGACCATAAACAACCCCTATGCATTTCTCCCAGGATTGTTCTAATATTGCAGGACAATCAGTAGTACCTTAAAATATCTTCTGAGAACAAAGATGAAATGACAAAATCTACATATCAACTAAATTAGATAAATGAAAGACTAGGCAAAAAGTGACTAATGATCTCAACAGAAGCACAAGAACATTCCATGTTTATAACCATTTAGATAAGATATGTTGCAATATTGGGGATATCATATAAGCTCTGAAACGAGCACAGTCTGGGCATGTAGACCAGACAGTGCACTGTTGGGATGTGACAGTGAGGACACAGCCGTGCAGACAGCATGCATGGATCACCTTGTAGAAGGCACACCACGGGAAATAGCTTGTGGAGGCATAGCTTTAGGAATCCTATACGGGAAGGGAACACTACTTTGGGGTAGGGGAATAAATGAGTTAAAAGCAGCTTTTAATATAATTATTTCCATGACACATTGAAATAGAAAGAGCAGTTATTAAGAACCTTCCTGCAATAAAGGTAAAATTTAACATGTTTTAAGAATGACAAGAACATTAAAGGAGCAGTAAAGTTGTGGACTTCATTTTCCTGAAAGTGAATAATATGGTCTAGATCCAGAATGACCTTAACCATAAAGTAACTGTAAATGTTGCAGCTTCAGATGGTGAGACGTTCACGAGAGTTGTAACTAAGCGATCAGTATCAGGATAAATATCATTAAACAGATGAGATAAGATCCAGAGGGATAAATCCAAAGGAACGTTATGCATTTTAAGATGACCCTCAATAGGAAATAGTGTGAAACATTATAGAAAAGACATAAGTCCTGCAAACGTAGCTAGAGATGTCAGTTGGAGAAAATACTTATTTGTGATATTCAAAGGTTTAGAGCCTTCTCGCAGGATAGTGTCCTGACTGTGATAATTTTGAATCTGGACAATTATGGGTTGTGGAGGTACTGCTGGAGAGTGGGAGGGGGTCCTCTGGGCAAAGGATTAGTGGGAATATTCAATTAAAAACCATTGCGGTAGTGTTCCTTCAGGTATCCAGCATGTGATCCATGTCTCTGGCAATTTTTCTGACTCAGTGGTTTTGGCCTCTTGTGGAAACACCGCAAAGTGAAGGTTATTACATCGTGATCGTTTTTCAGCTTCTTTTGCTCTGCCTTAAAGGGTTTAAGTAGAGGAAAGAAGCTTGGTCACCTTTGTTTTAAGTTCAGCCATCTCATCTTCCAGGATTGAGATCTTATCCTCTACTTTGGCGACTCTTCCCACCCCCTTCTGAAGGTCGTGAAGGAGGAGAGTTGCATCTGCACGCACCTTTCCAAACTTTGCCTCGACTGCCTGTACGATACTTTCAACCTCTGTGGAATCCAGAAGACTTTGACTTGAATAGGTCTTGGTGGGCAGTCTCGGTGTCCTTTGCGAGGGGTGATGTATTTATCCATTTTTTTTAATGGTCCTACATATGGGAACCCTTGTCTTTCCCGATATCTGCACACTGTAGGAGGTAAAGTACGTCTTCCAGCACTTGGGTTGTCAACTATGAATCAGCGGCCCACAACATTTCCTGTTATCCAAGCAGCCTCTTTGCCTCACCTAGGCCTCACCACAACCTACCCCTAGTTCTGTAGATTTGTGTGTACTGGCCAGTTATATTGCAGTGTGTGAGATGGTGCAGAGTGCATCATGCACTACAGGGTACCAGAGCACGTGTTGTGATGTTCCTCATTCTTCAGGGGCAGCATCACTGGGGCCGCTTGGTCAAGACTTCCACTGAAAATGTCTCAACTGACAGTTATACATCTCAGGGGAAGGTGGGTGAAGTTGCACTCCAGACTGCCTGCCCAGGGAATGCAGGGGGAGGGAGGAGTACCAACAGCTGGGTGCAATGTGTCCTCGCCGTCATTTAGAGACGCTAAGCAGCCTACCCCAAAGGGAGTGCCGCTAGGCTTGATGGAATCCGCTTGATCTCCGGCCCAAGTGAGAACCCCTTCTCTTGCGGGCTGATTCTTGGGCAACGCCCAGACAAAACGTCCAGGAGGACTGCTGCAAAATCCTTGGGGCCCTATCAAAAAAGGCCAGAACATACTCCACTTCGGGCTCCGGTGGTCCGCCGCAGGTCAATCCTGCTCCACCACTCCCCATTTACAGCAGACTCTCCCAGAGTGTGAAGCGGGCGGGCTATCTTGTCATGCACCCGCATTAGGCAATATTGCGGAGATAAGACCAACCAGGACCCGTTCTCTCTCCTCAGGACCCAACTCAGCTGCTGTATGAGGTTAGCGGCAGCTCCAGGACAGCTCATACGTGGGCTAGGCCTCTTCAGTGATCGTCCTCCATCTGTGGTGAAGCACCAGATCACCGTGCGGAACGTATCAGCCCTGTAGCCTCCATATATGGATCAACAATGGCAGGGCTCCCGCTAGGTCATTGCAGTGCATTGCATAGCCCCCTGCCCACATACAATTAATTAAATGGTAACATTGCACAGGTGCAATAATGTATGCCTGGCAATGTTTATGATAGAAGGGGCCGCACAAGTATCGGTAGCCTCCATTTTAGTACAAAGATCAGCCGGAGGATCTGCAGGAGGCCCAGAGGAACATTTGCGTTGGTACACTTTTTCAGTAATCGGGGATCAAATATGGCTTTCAGAACTCAAAACAGCAGGGCCAGGTTTTCAGAACTAGCCCCACTCATGTGATACGACCGACCAAAACCTCTTGCTCCAGCTGGAGGGGTTGTAGCCATTATGAAGAATTGAGAGCCCCGAGATGAAGTAATCCCTCTGAAACGTCATGGTTTGAATCTGAAAAGAGAGGGACAGTCCCCAGTTTCCTGTGTGACCCACCCCAATGTAGTGCAACTCTTTCACCTCCACTAACTCAGCCCCTACTGGGAACCCTTTGTGAAGCCAGAGAACAAGCAATAACATTTCAGGTCCTTGCCTTGACTGCCAATGCTTAATTTGAACTAGTTTGTCGATGCTGAGCACCATCACTTAATTCTCAACACCATCACTTTTGAAAGTCTGCCAAGTGGTGGCGCCGTCTGCTTTAGAGGTGAGCATATGTATGTCATTTCAAAACATATTAAAACGTCCATGCCATTCTCACAGCTTTGAGTCAAATGGAATAGTCCAAACTGTTACACTTGTAGGTGTGTGATAATTATAAGTTGTGTTGATACTGGCGTTTAGCAGTGCAGGCAGGAGCAATGGGTGGTGAAAGCTGCATTGGCCACTGATAAACAAGCTTGGACGCCGGGACTTACTTTTTTGGCCCCAAACAGTCTTGCTTCTCGTTTCACCCCTGAAATGACTTGTATGGAATAGGTCTCTTTACTCTTTTCACGCATTCCATTACAACACAGTTGTTACAACAACCGCGTTGTTTCAACGCAAACCACTACATCGCAAGTCGTTACAACGACTTGCTGTAGGGGGCGCGCTGTCTTAGGAATAGTATTATTTACTATTCCTACTCCAGTTTGTGCAACAGTAGGGAAGGTGTTGGATTGTAAATCCAACACCAGGGCCCCCCTACAGGAAGTCATTAAAACGACTTGCGATGTAATGGTACGCGTTGAAACAACCACTTTTTAATGGAATGCGTTGTAGCGCATTCGTAGTAAACAATGTCTCCCCTTCTATGAATCTCCCCTCAAGCAGAACTATGAATTAAAGCTACCAGCATTCACTGCGCATACTCAAGGCTGCTTTTGGCCTGGCCAGCAGCACTGGTCTCCAACAAGTGGCAAGCAGACTCGACTCTTCACAATAATTACATTTAAAGAGTCGACGCTTCAGTTTAAAAGTAATTGCAGTGGGCTGAAACCCAGCGGCCACTGGGGGCTGAACAGGAAAGATGCTAGTTAGTTCCAAGGACAACATCAGACACTTTCGTCATTTCTGAAATTGTTCACAGCAATCTGTCTTTCTAAAGTTGTTGGCTGGAATGAACACCAAGTGAGGTCAAATGCCTTTCCGGAGCTGACCGCAGCAAACACCAGTCCAGCATATTACTTTGTGGTTAAGCTAATTAAAACTCTGGAGAAACTAGAAACTAAATTGTTTTGTGGAATAATTCTCATTTCAGAATATATTTGGACTGGAGTTGCAAAACTATCACCAAGAAGCTGTGTTTTTCCGTCGATTTTAACTGCAATCGTTTCTGGTCTCTCCTTTAACTTCTCAAGAGACTGCCAGCTGTTGATCTGGCCTTCACTTTACATGAGGCTGGACTGGAGACCAAAATCCGCTCTGCCAAAAATATTACAACTAGCTTCGCATTGTCACAAGGGTGCTTCCGTGGTTGGGTCATGGTGATTGGTCAGGTCTCAAAGCAGCCAGCCCTCTAGCATTCATCCCATTGGCTAACAACGAGAGTGGTAGAATGGCCAGCCCAACCCAGTTTCTAAAGTCTAAAAGATTCGATCTGGTAGCTGAAAACCGAAACAAAAGGTGATTGATTAAGCAATTGACGTAATATCTCAAATTATCTTCATAAAATTGTGTTTGGAAAATATATGAAATTAGAAGCACATCATTAAACTGATGTAACGTGGAAATGAATGTGCCGTTACTTAGACTAATTTCAGCATTTAGAATCATGAATGATCATTTTCAGTGATAACATGGATAAATTGTATCTGGTGTTTCCTGCAGGTCAAAACACCCCAAAAGTCTAGCTTCAAACACAGCAAATGTGTGAATTCACCCTAAACCTGGGAAATCTCAAAATAAGACAACCAGGGATTTATGGCAGCAACGCATTATGGTTTTAGTGCCCCCCGACTCGTAGATTGGCCTGCAGTACCCACGAACTTGTGAGGTGCATCCCTCACTTTCAAAGAGCTCTGATCAAGGATCAGCTCACCCCAACATACAACTGCAGCGCAAATACACACGACCACCTTAAGCCTGTCAGCATCTGTGTCTCCAAAATGGCTTCCCAAAGTACGTCACGCACTGCGGAATCGCTTGGTGTTTCACTCAGGGTTGCCTGCACCAGCTGCCCCCATTTCCCTCTACACTTGGCCTTGAGCAGAGCCCAGCAAACATCAAGAAGATACTGGCAAGATCCGGCTTGCCCCACAGGGTTGCAGTCACACAGAGGCCTGGGTGCCATAAGACACCTCCCATTGGCATCCCAAGGTATGTGAAACGACTCCCACATCTCGACCATCGACTCGTCTTCCACTCGGGTGTCATCCAACCTGAATTTACTAAACTAGACTATGCCTCCCTGACAAAATCTGAGTGTGAGTCAACTATGGTAAGTATGTGCTCCCTGACGGAAACATGAACCGGACTTAACAAGGTTCAAGTATTCCGGTCTTCCCCAGAACAATCAAATGTGCTTTCTACACCCCTAACAATGCCCATGCCCATTCAGTACAATCCACACAAACACAACCATCAGAACTACCCACTCACATATTATTGACACTACCTCGCATAATGCACTAACTGAAATCCTTCCCATACAATATCTACGCATCAGGATTCCCATCAAACCACCCCACCATATCTGACCAACCCACCTCAACACATTAGATATCTGAAATACTACTCATCATCAGTAATCTTTATTCGGTTATAATCATAACCATAAAGGAGCACATCATCAAAAGACATGCAGAAAAAGCCGTAAAACCACCTACGCACTAGGTGACACATAAAAATCATCATAAAAGTCCAAGTAAAAATAACAGCACCAACACATCTTAAAATCAGCTGTTAGCAACTACACAAATTAACCAATTCTAGTATACTTTAATCTAATTGCAGCTCTTAAAAATCAGGAAACTAAAATAAAATGTTCATTAGGTAAAAGCGGGAGGAACATAAGAGCAGGGAGCACATGCGTGATATTCAAGGATTTTAACAAAGGTACAATAAACAAACTCCTGTGTAACCTAGAATAACTTCAAAACATCATGAAATGCAGGGTATTTTGCAGAGACTTATCGTTGCAGCCACAGGGGCCCAGCATGCTAGACGAGCTCCAGCCCCTTGGAGAAGCCAGAAGGTGCAGCAACATGTTAAACCTGAATCTGATCAATAAAAACCTATCCCTATCACTCTTTACAATCAATAAATAAGGTTTCATGGTCTGCACAGATTTTAATAACAAGTAAGTCTGTACCGTGGGCTTCATCCGCTCAGTATGTTCTCTGTACAACACCTTACGTTCTAAGAAAAGATCTCTCACCCACTTCAATTCTGTTGATCTCTTGTTCAACTCTGGGGCCTGAAATAACTCCTATGAGCCTAAACTAATACAATTATCTTTAACATAAGAAATACAGGGTATTTTTATGGCATGGTCAAGAGACAAGCAGTCCTTAAGAATCAACCTGCTTCCTCTGTTGGCCAAATCTTAATCCAAATTAAAAGCAGCCTAAGAGCAATCATGTCCCCTTATACACCCTGCTCCCAGCTTTTCGTGTACACAATTTGCCGGGGTGCTTTGGGGAACACACAGCACATGCCCTAAAAACCCGTTAAACAAAATCTGGATCGCCTCAGCATTCGTGTAACCCAGCACCATGCTACCATATAAAATCTCAGAGACACGCCTGGCCTGATGAATCTTACTCAGGATAGTGGGCGGTCTGGAACCCAGTCTCTGAGCACAACTAAAAACTGCAGAATTGGCTTTAACAAACTCCATTTTCAATCAGAGACCTCCAATTTCTGTTGGTATCAAATAACACCCCAAATAAGAGCGAACAGGGACTTTAGACAGGACGTGGTTATTCACCCTAAATGTTTTTGTTCTGGTAGTCCATAGACCTTCCACCATCCAGTTCCGGATTACTGAATAGGCACAGTAGGCACTGGCCTATGGGCCCCACTCAATTTAGGGGCCCGCAACAACGGATCAAAATAATATTGATTTGGTCATTAAAGAAAATTACAATCAAGCAACTCAAAGAAACGAAAACTTGACATTAAAGACACTATAGAGAAAATACTGCATTCATGTAATGTACCCATTAACAACTTAAAGTACATAAACCAGAGACATCAGATTCACATAACAGTTTGTCTCTTAAAGGCTCATCTTCTGGCAGCTGTCAGTTTAAAAAAAAAGCATTTGCTTTGGGTATTAGTAGATAGTTTGTGTGTGGGCGGGGCATATTTTCGACTGCCTAGGGGCCTCCACAGGGTTTAACACGGCACTGCCACTATAATGTAAGACTTGGTTAAATTAACTGCAAGGTCCAGACTATCCATAAAAGCTTTGAACTTGTCCAGTGACAACTGCAGACCTCCGGTGGTCCTAGCCATAAGGACCGCATCGTCGGCGTACAGGAGTACTGTCAATGACCTTGATCCCACCTATGGGCAGACTGCCCCCCCGAAAAGTGAGTGATCCAGCTCGTTAACAGAGTAAATAGGAAGTGGGCAAGAATGCACCCCTGGCAAACCCCCCTCGTTGTTCTAAAATGTTGGGAGCAAGCCATACATAGTGAATACCGCACAGATGCTGAAGTGTGAGCATGCAAGTCTCTTAAAAGGGATACACTGTCAGGGTCCACCCCCATAGCGAGAAGCAAACACCACAGCTTCTCTCAATTGACCCTATCAAAAGAGGACATTAAGTCCATAAAGGCCAAGTGAATTGATTCAGGACGGGCAACTATATACTTGTTTTTTGATTAAATATAAGTTCAGACATTGATCCGAAGTGGATCGTCATGACCTGAAGCCATATTGAACCACCTCAGAAATGATGTTGTTCTCGTACACCCATAACATCAGCCTGCCTAATAATATTCTGCCCAAAACGTTTGCTATTGCATCGATCAAAGATATCAGCCGCTAACATAGGGGATTATCTTTATCCCCCTCCTTAAACACTAAAACAATGATGGTGGAGGACTAAGATGAAGGGCGGCCCTCACTCACTGATGGATTTAGGACCATCGTCAAAACATGGTCTCACAGTTCAACGTCTTCCAAAAATAAATCAGGAGGTATCCCATCAGGCCCAGCGGCCTTTTGAGGTGATAATGTCAAGATTCCCTGGTTAACTTTCTCTAAAGTAAAGACAAGGTTTGAGCTTCCCCACAAAAGCGCACTCAAATCCTCATTACCTCCTCTTGCCTCGCCATTATAAATCCTTTCGAAATGCACTATCCACTGCTGGTCGGTGATGTGGTGACAGAAGCAAGCCATTCACTGGAGCAAAACTGGACTGGTCTAGAACACACCAGAACAAGGATCTATCCTTGGAGATGCAAGCTTGGGCTGAATTGTCCCAGGCTCTCTCCCTTAAAATGGCTTTGCGGTTAGTAAGTGCCAGCTTGTACGCCCTGTGAAAAGCCGTCATTTGCTCCCTATATTTCGAAGCACCTGCTTTAGCGTTTCCTTCAAATTCTGAAGGGTCCTCAAGCAATGAGGGTTATACCACTTAGATTCATGTGACCCAGTGTCCACCATCGGCACCTCGAGTAAAGGCCCCCACCTTCTGTGAGATTATCAGCATAAGCTAATAAAATAGACTTACTGGAAGAACCTAGGTCCAAGCCCATAAGAAACTCCTGCCTACACCCTAAAAACAGAGAATTTCTGAACTGCATGGGTTCCATCTGAGCCGCCTAACGTGATTTGTGGCGAGAGAAGACCAGGCAGCTCTTGGGTTATTCTATAACTTCCACTTATACCACCAATCACTTGAGCAAGAGAGTTGTAAACACTGGATGGGCAGTGCACTGTGTTGTGATCTATGAAGATAGACAACTGGAGCCAGGAGGTATTATTAAGTCTTCTTTATTCAGTCTCCAGTACAGGTCACATTAGTCTTGATTCCAGCCAGCCTAGTGTGGTACCAGCCCCACCAGGAGCAGCATGCCTAGCTGCTCAGCCCATCTGTAACTGCCAACACTCATCCACTCAGACACCCAGGCATTCCACGCATCACAGGCACACCAACATTCCATGACCATCTCACGCTCTGGCTGAGCAGTTAGAGGCAGCAGGGCTGGAGTACATGTTATACAATTAAGTAGGGTATAACATTATCCCTTTTTCTTCAAAGAAAACGAAACATGAAAGTGATATAACATCAAGCAAGAACTATAAACATGAAAAATGAATAATGGTACAAGTCTCTCGGATGCAGCAATAAAGACAAAACATCGCAGGAGAAAGAACCATTAAAGCAAGAAAGGATGGATAAGATACATACATTTGAACAGCAATATCCCCCATCCCCCCTAAAAAGAGATTATAAAACATTTTGAAGCGTAAGCAAAAGCGTAACATTACAAGAAATACATTTCGTAGCATTTTGTATCATACACTGTTCAGTAATGTTCTATAATGCAAAGGGTAAAAGATCCCACAACACAAATGCCAAAAAGCATAACGTAGAGTAGCGAAAAAGATAGAATATCCTACAACCTCAATCCCAAGAATAAGGGAAACAAAAACACAAATGGGTCGTCACCCATAGAAACGCCCGTGAAGGGATGTACTATTGTACTGCGCGCAACTGTAACAGGGATTAAAAACCCACATCCACCCCAGCGTAAGGGTTAACCTAGGTACATACTTATGGGAACTAACCCATGTCCCATCCTCCTTGTGGAGAGTAAATACCCCCATGAAGGAGTAACAAAACGTAAATGAGAAAAGAGCTCCCAACCCCCTTGTGGAGGTTACACACCCCATGTAGGAGTAACAAAACAAATGAGAAAACGGCTGTCACCCACACCTATACTGTGGGTACGGGACCAACTGTGATGACCACCACCAGAACTAATGGAAGACCCATCCTAAGAAAAGCGTAAACTTGTGGCATCACGACAACAAAAAACTGTAGAATAATAAGAACACATAAAATTCCAGTATCTGTTAGACACTACTGAACTGTGCCCCTGCCGGTGAACGATGTCTTACTCAAGTTGTGGTAGGAGAATACTTTCCCTGTACAAGGAAGAGGAAACACAACAACACAAACCCAATTGCTAGACTTGTCTTTTGAACTCCTGTGAGCTAAAACTCACACAAAATTTCTACAGACAATGAGCCAACAATGGGCATTAGAGAGAGAAACGCCAAAAACAACGAACGTTGAGCCAATCTGAGCACACAGGTAAATTTCAATAATCGCCCACATTACATTATACAAAACATACAATCTCGTAAGATGGAGAAGAGAGCCCCAGAGCAATGCCAAACAATGTGACCAGTTAGAATTAAATAACACAGGACACTGCATTATAAAATAAATACAATAATTAAAAACAGAACTTCACTAAGATGCTCACAAGCTTGTGCTGCAAAAACATTACTCAGGGTCCTTGCAGCACACGTCGTCTGTGTAAACAAATGTGCACATGGTTGACAGGCTCCACCAAAATGTATGTTGTAGAAAGCAGGAAAGATACCAAATGCATATTACCTCCGACATACTTGAAACGGAGGGTTACCAGGAAGATTCCAAAGACGAAAATACCTCATCATGCTGTGGTATCGCAAGCACAGCGTTGACCATGGACTCAAAGGCGATTAACTTTATTGAGACACACACACACACACACACACACACACACAGCAACGTGGTTGGCACAAGGAAAGAAGATCACACAAAAATAGAATGTGCCACAACCAACCCTAAGATGGCGGCACGTTTTTTACATTGCGCCGGGTGGCTCCCGGCGCGTAGATGCTCCAAAAGCGCCCTGTGTGAAGCTTAACCGTCATAGAGGATCCCTCGAAGATGAGCGCGTCATGCAGGATCCCACGAGGAAACATCAGGTAAGTTTGCGCGCGCTGTTTGAGACTCGCGCCCAGTTTTTGAATTTCAAGTCAGCAGTTAAACCAACCGTAAAGCGCTGCCAGAACCAGAACATAACATAAGAAAGGCTCACCTCAAAAGCGCTGAAAAGTGTGCAATTTGGCAATTCCCTCTGTATCTTGCCGCATAACAAGTAGAAAAGGGCCAATAAAAAAATATCTGTAGAAAGATATGGTACGCCAACTCCACTACCAGTGCAGCGTCGTGTAAACAGCAGGGTCGTGTGTGAACACCGTGGTTTGTCAAACTGTGCACCAACTGCAATACGCTGCTAAATCTTGTGCTTGCACCAAAGTAAACAGGAACCATCGAGTAGACACCCAAGAGTGCCCAAAGACATGGAGCAGCCACCTCGCCTCTAGAGTAGACATCCAGAGGTTAACGAAGTAGAGGCATGTCCCTAGTTTCTTCAAACATGCAGCTGCATATGTACTGACTTTGGTTGAAATACTGGTCACTCACCTAGATTGAAATTCCTGTCAGGCATCAAACATTGTCCATCTGTGCTACAACTGCACGGAGATCGTTGTGACATAGTACCTTTTCAAATAAAGTCACTGTGGTCTTGGAGGCACTTTAAATCGTTGTGGCTGGAGCATCCCATGGCTGAAATGTAACCACTTCTCCTAGTCACTGTAAACCTTTTGTGGCTGGAACACCAAATGCGGTTGTAGTTGAACTACTCCTCCAACTCACTGTAATCCTTTTGTGGCTGGAACTCCAAAAGCGGTTGCAGTTGAACTACTCCTCCAACTCACTGTAATCCTTTAGGTTAGCTGTAGTATTCCCAGGCTGTAGTGTCCTTTGGTGATGACACTGCTCTGTGGGGCTGTCCGTTGGGGAGGACACACTTGGGGCTGACTTGCCTGGAAATACTTTCTTTGTAGATGTAGTTGCTGGTGGGATCTCTTGGTTTGTCTTGAAGTTTCTTTGTAGTCCCTCTGTTTCTGTGCTGTACCAAGAGTCTCTAGGGTCCAAGTCCGCTCGTCGCCAAAATTATGTTGTGATCTATGAAGATAGACAACTGGAGCCAGGAGGTATTATTAATTCTTCTTTATTCAGTCTCCAGTACAGGTCACATTAGTCTTGATTCCGGCCAGCCTAGTGTGGTACCAGCCCCACCAGGAGCAGCCTGCCTAGCTGCTCAGCCCATCTCTAACTGCCAACACACATCCACTCAGACACCCCGGCATTCCACGCATCACAGGCACACCAACATTCCATGACCATCTCATGCTCTGGTTGAGCAGTTAGAGGCAGCAGGGCTGGAGTACATGTTATACAATTAAGTAGGGTATAACACACTACTAAAGTCAGTAACAGAAAGAATGACGCAGACAAAAAAATTAAATCAATAATCGAGTTACAGCCCCTACGCCTGAAGGTTGGTAAAATGCTGGGATTGGAGGAGTTAACTAGTTTGTCCAAGGAGAAAAGGAGGGAGTGGTTACTTAAGACAGAGTTTAACTCACAGCCCTCCCTGGTATGGGCCATATGTAGACCCTCTACAAGCGTGCACTTAGCTTGATATTAACTTGGTTGAGGGTAGACTCACAGGTGGCAGCTGAAATCGCAAGCTAAAATTACCTTATCTTATCCAGCCCTAACCTATTTCTAGTCATGGCTTCAATAGCTGCATTGAGATGTTATTCAATCAACACCACCTGCATGCTAGTCTGCATGAAGAAAATAAAACTGAAGACCTATGCCTACATGAGAATGGCATGTACTATTCCAAACACATAAGCAGGAAAGTAGATTTCTAGTGGTTTTCTAGGTCACAAAAAGACCTTCAACATATCAACCAGTAAACATTCAATTGGCAAGGTCAGTTCAGCTTGCTATTCTGAAACCATTGCTTAAAAGGGGTAAAGTAAGTAGTGCACTAATATAAGCTGCACCCACCTCTCCTCCATCCCTGTCAACCAAACAAAGTTGAGAAAGTAACTAGTATCGACACCTCCTTGACTAACAAAAACAAATCTATCTGCAACGATATAAGCCTTGCCAGTTCACACAATTAAAGCACAAACATCATGCGTTACTCCTCCTCAAAATCTCCCTTCAACAAGTCAGATACAGAATCCACTATGGCTCCATCCGGGATACAATGATATTTAATACAGATGTGGAACATCTAATAGTGTGACTTGACAAAGACAGCTCATTTCCTAGTGCAAAGATGACACAATTTAACCTCAGGATGCCTTAGTAGCGGATATCCATCCCTTCAACTAGTGCTTCCAGACCATTTAATATTCGATGTCTGCTGTCTACCAAAAAATTGAACCTTACAACATATGTATTTATACACATTAATGGGGCCAGACTGCAACCAATAATCCAAGTTTGGCTAAAATCAAGGTCTCCTCACCCTCCCTCCATCTCATTAGGTGGTATATCATTGGGCTTTTTCAGTAGCGTAGCACGGTGCCACTACAAGAAATGACAATGGGTCCCAGTACACTTGAGTAGATAAATACATCCACAACAAAGGTGCAGTGGGACCCTAACACCACCGGGCTTTGTTGCCACTGCAGTTACAGCACTATTGAGAGCTATGCCACTGCTTTTTAAACCACGTTTCTCCTTCACGGCATAGGCAAACAAACCCAAACCCAGGCCAAACAATCTATACACCATGATCCTTCAGCAGAAGGTAAAAGCACATTTTCCATCTTCCACATTTTGCACTACTTTCCAAACCTTCAGCCTGTCCCCCAAAACACAAGGCTCACCCCACTCAAATTTCAATTTCATGCAGCCACCTGGCTGATCGCTTTAGAACAAAAACACAGTGGCGGCTCCTCCGCTAAGGCGGAGGAGCATTGCCCACTGCTCTGAAGCATGAAATGGATGAAAAATAACATGATAATAACTCGAGCTTATTATCATTTTATTTTGTCCTGCTGCAGCAGGTTTGCAGGATGGGACGGGGCTGCTCTGAAGACAGGCAGGGGAGGAGTGGTGAGCAAACTTTGAAAGTGCGCATGAATGTTTACATGGCCCGCTTAGGCCAGCCAAACATTCATGCACACTTTGCATGTTATCCACCTCGGTGGAGAACATGCCCGGCTCCCATTCCCTGGCAGAGCGCCGAACCACGGCACTCAGACCAATCACAATGATGTATCGCAGTGTTGCGATTGGCTTAGGAGAGCCTGGATGTGCTTCCTGTTGTGGCTGTACAGAAGGACGAGGAGGAGAGACGGATGCGAGACACGGCAGTGAGGCAAGTTTTGTGAAGTCATCTTCGTCCCCTAACATCCCTCCACCTTCCCCCCAAACCGTGTTGGCCACCAGTGCAAAAACATGTTCACATCTCCCCCACTCTCTGAAAACTCCACTGGCATTCTGTCCCAAAAGGCATCACGTTCAAATCCCAAATCCTTGCACATCATTTAGAAAATCATGCACACACAACCCAAGACAAAAACTCCCTTTTCACAGCAGGATGAGCATACCTGGCTAAAGCGTTACGACTATAGGGGAGGACACAATGTCTGCCATTTTGTTGCAGCTACATGTTTTAGTACACCCAGGAACAATCCACAGCATCTAGCCCACTATCACATTCCAGATAGGAAGGGGCAAATCTCTTATTT
This sequence comes from Triturus cristatus, assembly GCF_964204655.1. Taxonomy (NCBI): domain Eukaryota; kingdom Metazoa; phylum Chordata; class Amphibia; order Caudata; family Salamandridae; genus Triturus; species Triturus cristatus. The sequence continues at coordinate 1,581,100,940 of NC_140590.1, forward strand.
CAAGTGCAAATGGATGTACTCCAGTTTCCTTCAATAATATCCACCTTGTAGAACAAACATTGACCACTATCTTTTGTCGAGTGGAAATATTGGCTAAAGCTTGATTAGGGCTAGAAAAAAATGCTCCACATGGACAGCAGCAGGCTTAGCTCCTCACAGCAGCAGGCTTAGCTCCTCACACAAACAGAATGACTTCAGCAGAGCTATCACGTGATGCAAGCTTCGCTCACACAAAAGGCGGGACAATTTCTCCAGCTTCTGCTGCAGGGAATAGGTCGCTGCTGTTAAAAAGTAGGGAAGTGACAATCTGCATAGAGTGCCCCAGCATGGAGGCAAAGATGACAACATAAAGAAGGCTTTGGAACCCAAGCGCAAATAGAGGAAGTAGACAAGAAAGGAAGTGCAGGGGACACACCAGCCTAGAGTTGCATGGAGTCCAGAGGCAAGTAAACACAGGGGCAAAAGGACAAGGAGGTGGTGGGGTAAATGAGTAAGCAGATGCAGGAGCATATGGGCAATCGGGGGCACGTGATGACAGGTGCAGGGTTTGTTGGGAAAGGATACACAGGGTGCAATGCATTGCAGTGATCATCGCACACACACAAAGAAAGCCCAGCGGTGCATGCAGTATATGCAGAGGCAATACGCAAGGAAGGCAAGGCCATAGTAAAGCACAGTGGCAGGGAAGAGAAGGATGTACAGGAGATAAGATGGGCAGAGGGCATAGAAGGCACTGGTTGCAGATGGCGTGCATGAGGCAAAGGGGTACATAGGAGGCACAAGGAAAGAAGTTGGGCTACAAGGGCATGTGCAGGGAAGGCACCATCTCAGAAAGGGCGGGATGAGTTTTGTTAGTGGTGGTAAGGGCACAGCAGAGAAATAACTTGCAGAGTAAGGACATAATTAACGCCGCTCTCAGTTCCCAATCCTCTTCTGCTGGATCCTCAGCTGCCGTTACTCTGCTCTCTGCCTGTCTAGTTTCCCCACATTAGGACCTACCTTGCACACACAGAAAGCCCACATGGTGCATCTAAAGCATGGCCCCAAGCAAGATCAGTGCAAGGTCCACTCACCATAGAAGACCCGCTCAGAGTGGCAGCACAGTGGTCAGCACCCAGAGCGGCATGTGTAGGGCTGCTGTAGCACTGCATGGTGACCATAGTGTGGGCAAGTGCAGGGGGTGGCTATTGGTGGTGGATTCTCGCAAGGAGACCTGGTTCCTATTGTTGCTCTCATTTTAGGCTTCTCAAAACGTGTCTATGGGTGCTCTTCAGGTTCCCTGGGTGCTCACGCAAACAGTTAGGTACTTACCACATCCTCTGCCTATGCTACGTCCCTTTGCTTCGGTTTTGTTATATTGCAGCTTGTGTGTGGTGGAGTGGGACCTGCATTACTCCTCAGCTGCTGCAGAGAACAGCAGACCATCACTTCGATAACTTCCATGTTCGATGTATGGGACTTGCAGAACACAAAAGAGCAATGTGAGGCGCTTCGGCACATGGCCTTCGTACTCAATCACAAAACAGAAAAGTGGAGAAAAACCAGTAACACCACCCCTACAGGCACCCCAGCCTATCCCAAAACCCACTAAACCTTCTACTTTGTGGTCACAAATGGCGGAGATGCAAGAGTAAGAGGTGTGGCCGATATGAATGCTTACATACAGGTGATATACAGCTGAATTTAGAGTGCAGTGATTGACCACTCACTTCGAGTAGTACCTCTGTGCATAAGGCAGCCTGTCCGCCATCTTCTCCCGCAGTCCAGATGCAGCACTAAACCGGTCTGGATAATTCCGAACACAGCAACATAAGGTTTTGCTGTTATGTACATACCGAATTTAGAAGATCCCTTTGCAGACTGCTACGGACCACAGCCTTCTGCGACCTAACACATGCATTTATCCGCAGACTTGGAAAGGCGCAGTAAACCAATGCCATTTCAGGTGCCAAATCCTGTCCCACTGCACATCCTTGGTGCAGGAATGCCCAGATAACCAGTTAATTTTGGGGGCATATATGCACAATGATATATTTATTAACTTTTGCAAAGCGACTGAAGTGATTCTGTACATACATGTTTCACAGACGTCTTCTACACAATAGACAAATGAACATGGAAAACTGGGATTTAAGAATTATTTTGTGGATCAGATCTGCTCTGGTGTCATTGGTCATGTCGGATAGCACACTTTCGGCTTACCATGATGAATGATCCCATTTTCCAGCAAGGCTTGTCCAAGATTGACACCCTCTTCGGGTTTACTGATTTCACCAATTTCCATGAGCCAAGATACAAACTCACTATGAAAGAAAATAGAAAAGGAAATGTAAACAACAACGTCCAGCCGGCCAAGTGCAGCTTTCCAAGTCAATGTCACTCACACTGCACACTAGCATTCTGAACAAGGGCCAAAAATGGACTTTTCGGGACAGTCAGGGTTTTACCATCGCTGGAGGAAATCCTTAACAGATTAGGCCTTTTCCTGTTCATATTCCCCAGTGCTTATCTAGCGCTCTATAATAATTGGAAAATAAACCGATCACAGGAAAAGAAAAAAAAAATACTCTAGTGGTGGGAAGAGCTTTCCAAGAGTTTGTTAGGAAGCGAGAAATAATCATGTCCTACAAAACTGTGTTTATTCATATACGTGATAAAGTATCCCCTGCCCTGCATTATAATGATATTGCTAAGTCACTTAGGAATTACATGACCATACAGAGGAACAAGGCGAAGGCCAACTTGCTTTATAAGGTCAAGAACTCCAAGGAGAATTGAAATATTCTTTTAATGTACCACAAAGAGTATTTTATTAGTTATAATACATGGTCCCACCATCACGGTTCTCAGACAACACTTAAATCTTTGGTGTTTTGCTCTTTTATATTAAAGAGATCAAATGTTTGCAGACATCAATAAAGTGAAAACTGTAGTGAAAAATAAACACATCAAAAAGCAGAGTACATCAAAAAACAGTGCATAATATGTTGCAAAAAAATATTCAAATAAGTTTAGCGTAAATCATATTAAAACATTTTGTACCTCAGAATGTGCAGGAATATGTAGAGATTCTTGCATGTACTAACCCACAGCATGCACAAAATAAATAGGTTGCTATAAATCTCTCCGTAAGGCTGATTTCGGTTCATTTAAGAACAAAAATCAGTTCAGAAGGATGAAAATACAACTCTTTGTTGTTTAAACTGCAGCTGAAAAGTAAGCCCGGTGACCTGCCTTTTTCCTTGGCTGCTGGCTCTGGCAGCAGGTGTTGTAATGTCATAACTCAACTGTAATAACGTATTACAGCAGCTATGTCCTTTCTTTATTACAGGTGACTAGATATGCCACAACCCAACTGTAATAAAGAACATAGAGACCAGCTTTTATACAGGCTCCAAGGGATTATATAAAAGGTAAAACTCCAGTTATACACAAATGTTTACTTTGTGTAAAAGCAAATACTCTTCGGACTTGCACAGAGAAATCCTCACAGTAGCAGAAAAATTCCAGCACAAGGTATAATGAAACGTAAGAGATATATATGGAGAGAAACAAGTGAGTTTATCTGTCAGTCTCTCCAAGAGTTGGGCCACATGTAGGTCGTGTCCCCCTCATTTCCAGCACTCGCCTATCACGAAGAGTCCCCGTCAGCCTGGCCTCTGCTCCTCCTGACAGACGCTCTTCAAGTTTACAACAAGCATTGGCATAGCCAATAGGTCTCGCCTTTGGGACCTTATAAGTGTTTAGCCATGCAACAGTTGCATAACTAAATACTTATAAGGTCCCAAAAGAGAGACCTATTGGCTATGCCAATGCTTGTTTCTCTTTATTACTGCTCTGTAGTAATGGCGGCACCCGTGCTTTAGCTTAAACATCTTAAGCTAAAGTCGGGTGCCAAGATTGCTTCAAAAGTAAAGAATTGTCTATTTCTTTACTTTTAAAGCAATCTCAGCACTCGACTTTAGCCTAAGATGTTTAAGGTAAAGCATGGGTGCCGCCATTACTACATAGAAGTAATAAACAGAAAAGCGCCCGCTTGGAGAAATGAGTGCCGTGGCGGGGAAAAATGCTACCGCCGGCCACAGCTTGCAGTGCATGTGCGCGAGTGGTGAGCGCGCAGCAGTAATCACGCCATATGGCGCCTCTGCTCAAGCACTTGCGCACATGCACTGCAAGCTGTGGCCGGCGGTAGCATTTTTTGAAGCCCTTACTTTAGGTCTCGCCAGACCAGCGCAAGCGCTGGGTCAGGCGAGACCTAAAAAGGAGGAGTGGGGGCTGGGACCCGCCCACCCTTCAGGACAGACCGCACCTGCTCAACTTGTTTGTTGGGTCATACACGGCTAGGATACAATTACGCAATGTAGATAGAAACCTAAACATGATCACATGGTGCATGGCCGCTTTTCATCTATGCTTGGACGTGAAGGTGGTGGTAGAGAAAGAAAAAAAAACAGCTGTAGTGGAGAAGAGTAAACAGCAGAAGTGAGATAAACAGCGAAGTATATTATAATGGGATGAAGTGGCATAAAGACTAGTAAGTCTTTGTACTTGGCAACTCAACATTTTGTAGTATCTGGATCATAAGAAAAACTAAGGCCCCTGCAACTATTTAACTTTTTTCTTTATTTATTCTTTATTTAAGCACTGTGTACACATAACAAAAGGTTCCATGAAGTGAATTTTCATAGTCGGTGGCTCTCTACAAAATCTTGCATGAATAATAATTTTGTGGACCTATGCTAGACAGGCCTTGTAGAAGGTAGCTCAGCTCTTTGTCTGTTCAGAGGATAGGACTTCTGACGTGGGACCTGTTGGGGTTCCTGTGGCCCCAAGGCCTTCTAGATGTGGAAACTGGAAAGAAGCACCGCTCAGTAGCTACATGTCATTTAAAGCGCATTTTGTGTACTGCCACCTTCTGACTAAGTGTATATCACAGAATGAAAACTCAGGGCTTAACCAATTTCAATATTATATAAACTAATGATCTATCATCTGCAATTAGTGATTCCGCCTATGCTTCACGCCACTTATGGCCAGGCGTTTCAGAAACCTGATTAGGCGCTCAAGAGCCCCGGCTCCCTCCATGGATCTAATGCCACTGCAAAGTCATCAGTGTCTTGGTAATGATTCATCTTGACAGCTTCTGTGCCAATTTCAAACAATTATACTCATCAACATGTTTTTCCTAAATTACCTTTAACAGCTGCAAATATGTTTTCAGAGCTGATCCTTCCTGACTTACCCGAGATGTCCACATTCACCCACGTGGCTAACCAGGCACTGCTTAGGCAGTGCGGTGGGCAAGGTGAGAACACAGCAGACAACACTGAAAACAGGCAAACACTTGAAACATGTTTGATACTGTGACAGGGAAAGCCTGCAGATTTGTCTTAGCACGGCTTTGTTTTACAAGTTGATTCAGAGGGATTGAAAGGTCCTGCTTTTCGAATCCAAGATTGAAATATTTTTGATCCCAGGACAGAAGGGTTTATGACCTCAGTAAAGAGTGAATTATGACATTACAACAATCAGCAAGGCTAGCAACTATTCACACTATTTCGCATGTCCTTGATTTGGGACCGTGTCAGGTCTTGACTTCAGCCAGTGGTTTCTGGTGTTCGGCACTTAATCGTCAACACTGGCGCATACAGCTAAAACTCGACCCAAAGGTATTGGAGCGCTTTTTATGAGCACCAGTTAAGGGCACATTTATTTTTGCAGACACGGGGAGATTAAGTGATTTGCCCAGAATCACAGGATTTTGAGCCTACAGAGACTTGAACCTCCAAAGTCGGCAGCTCTGGCCGTTATGTCACATCATCTCCCCACTTGTAGGGTTTCATGGTTAGTAGTTGGTTCTGTTATAGATGGTGGTAATAGGAGCAATGGGCTGGTGCAAGCTGACTCCCGACGAGAGCCCCGGCACTTATTTTTTCACAAATTAAGCACTGGACAGTGTGATCCGTTGAGCTTTCCCACTGCTCAAACTGGCATTCGAGAGTGTCATATTGAACCTAGTGAAGGTCCAGTAGGCTTGCTTTGGGTGCGAATCCGTGTGTCAGGCTCAAATCAGGAAACACCTTACATTAGGATTGGACAAGATCACATGGACGGGTCATACAGTCCACATCACCACTCTACTAGAAGTCAGTTTGATCATGATCATCCACTCTTATGTCAAGCTAAACTGCATCAAATATTCAGCCCGCCATCCCTTCAATTGTAGACGCTGAAATAGTGACAAATGTTGCATCACAGCTGCCTAATATTTTCTAGATTGTTTTGGTGACTGCACTTGGCGTTCATGGTCCTCCGAATGATGATGCAATATTTACACTGTGGTGTATGGACTGCGCCAAAACAGAATTTGGGCAGTGCAGGAATTGTTTTCCCGCTGAAGGAGTTTTGTTAAGAGCGCAACTTCATAAAGTCATGAAGACTGGGAAATATGCTCAGCTTTGCCGATCAGCTAAGTTCCCCCATCTAAAAAAGTTTTCATGGGAGGATATGTCTATTAGATATGCATGAGAAGTTTGCAAACACAAGAAGATGACGGAAGGAGCACTGAAACGTTTCAAAGACTCACCCCCAGTCACAGATCTGGTTTGAATCCATCATTGTTCTTTAGCTCACTTCACCACCCCTGTTCAGACCCAGCCATACGCAAATCAGTCTTGACCCTGTGCATCATGGGTACAGTCCAGGCCAAACTGCCAAGCCAGGTCCTCCCTGGACCAGAAACAAGCATCCTGGGACCGGTTTTGGGGTAACACCCCTCATCAGCCAGGCTAGCTTGAATCCAGTGGCAAAGTGAGCAAGGGACTCACATCTGGGCATACCCTGCCAACTTAGGGTGAACAAATCACAAGAAGATGGACGGAGCACTCAAAATTTGCCACCCAAAAACAAATTTTGAAACCAATTTTACCCACAATATTTTTATACTTCAAATTAAGTAAAGATTTATATAAAAAAGTAATCTGTGTCTAAGTCACGTTGTGCAACTTCGCAGACCATATGAGTCAAGTCAATAGATTTGTAAGCCTCCATATATGGTGGCTTATCCAGGTACTAAAAAAATATCAAAGGCACCCTCCACTAGGGAATCAAAGTTCCCAAATGTCTATAGCCAAAGGGTTTTGATGGAGAAGTGATCTGTTGTTTGGATGTCATCCACAAAGCTAGACAAACATGGTGTCCACACGTAAGGGAAGTAACAGCTGCCGCTCATCCGTATAGATGTGAAATAGGACACCTGGCTGAACTAATAGTGCAAGGGTTTTTTATGAATGGTAAAAAAAACGCAAAGGCGTTAACAACGAGCCCTGAAACTTTATTCCACATCATAAAAATACCACAGATTTTCTGTCCATCTCTCACAGCATGTAAGACCTAATCTGTCAAGAAGACTTCAGACCGCCTAAGGGAGATCCTAGATATCCATGTCACCAGATTTCATTGGTTCAGAAAGGTTGCGTTGTTTATAGTATGAAAGATGGCTGAGAGATCCAGAGGCTCTAATAGTGCTTCAGACGCCTTGCACATCCCCTAAAGTGGGCTCTCACCAACATTCAGCAAGTCTGCACCTGTGCTAATGGGGGGCTTGAACCTCGATTGTAGGTCCCGAGCAGGCTATACAACTCTAGGTGTGACATAAGTTGTTTTGTCGCCACCATCTCCAGGTTCTTAATAAGGATGGGAGTCCCAGCAATTAGGCTCCAGTTAGATGGATCTTCTGCTCATTGAAGGCTTCTTATGTAACCTGGGGACCCAAGACTGTCCCAGGCAATCTGGAACTTGGCCCACCATTGTGGAACAGTTTACAACCCTGTGCAGATGCAACTCTAGTACCAAGAAAAGCCTCAAGAAAAAAATGATAATTCCTGCGGACACAGACAGTGGTTGAAACACTAAAATGAGGTACTTGCATATATGCCTTCTACACTATATAGCCGCTGGTGAAATTTTGAAGGGCTTAGCTAGCTGCATACGAGCAGGAATGGGAAAATATTTGACCAAAAACAAAAATTGGTGAAACTGCACCCAGTATTATTTGTTTAGTACAACCACTGTGGACAAATTTAAATGTAATAACTGCCAACATCTAACTCCAAATCAAACTAGTAAAAAAGAGGATTTTGTGTCCCAACAAAGAAAAGCACTTGAGCTCAGACCGTGCATTCCTCCCTGGAGTATAAATTGTCCATAGTGTTTGTGTTGCCTGCCAGAGCAAATCAGATCAGCCCCAACACAGGGATCCATTCTGATTGGCTGAAAGGGCGGATGGTCTGAAAGTCAAAAGGACAACGACCTGCACAAGAGCATTAACCGAAACACTTTGCTGCTTTGAAAGCATTGCGCTTCTCTATGGTCTTGCTATGTACAGCAGCATCTTCTGCCATTTCTAGAGGAGCCATCCCATCTCGTGTGCCAATCCCGACATACGCATCTCGTTCCTGCTCCAGGACGTCCAGAAAATTTATAATTTTTTGGCAGTCGATTAGATAGACATGCTTCGTCCATCTGTCGTTTTTTCCTCAGTGTATTTTATTTAATTACTTTCAAACTTTTTACTATTCAGTGTTATGCAAGGCAAATTGATGCCCCTTTATGCCCCTTTATGCAGGCACAAACTTGCCCAAAATGCATAAAGCCTGGCAACTACTGTACGGCCACAGCAGGAGGCTTACGCTGTGCCTTCTACCTAAACAACATAACATTGTTCCTTTTACTTCCTAAGAACAGAAGGACACACATTTGCAGACGTGACGAGATTCTGTATCTAAATACTTTGCTGCCACTCACTCTGGCAGCCACTAACCCATGAGTGAATGAATATTTGTCTTTAGCATTTGGGGAGTGTGTAATGCCATCTGCTGTACGTGGTTTTTGCGCTTTTTCCCTCCTTGCAGACATTCATGATTAAATAGCTCCAGACACCAGAGAATCTGGGTTACAAATGTTACATGAAGGAGGATATTTGGAATGCTTTCCCTTTCAATTATGTTTTTCAGTCATTTGGTACAGATTTGATAGACAGAATGACTTACGTCTGTTCTTCTGTAATATCTTTCCATAATAAAGTCAGAACTGGAACATTTGCCTTACACTCTGACCCTCGGTCGAAGGCACACTCTCTCCCCAGCAGCTCCACTCCTACTGCTCCGCCGCTTGTGCCCCCAGCCCCCTCCTGAGAAGGGTTCAAGACCCCTGTGTGCAGGGCTCCTCCGTGTACCTCTGCCTGACTCCGCCCTTGGTGCTCGTTATCCCTGGTATCTTTATTTTATTGTATATTTTTATTCCCTGGTATTGTCTTGTTTATTCTTTGCGATAGACTTCATTGCTAGTATCTGTCTGTTTCTGCCGTTATCCCCGCTCCATTTCCCGCCGCTGCTGTCCCTGCGGCCCGCCCCCTATCCACGACCGCCTCCCGCCTCACATTTGCTCGTCCCTCCCCTACCTAATGGTGGCCGCGCCAAAGTCACGCCTAAGGCAAATCCCTCTGTACCCGTCCGCGACCAGCGCCAGGAACCCTGGATCTCCGACCATCCATCGCTACAACACCACCACCCTCCTCGCACTCAACCCTGGAAAACTCAGACTGTCAAGAAGCCTCGCCACACACGACCCACGGCCAGTTCTCCTGCCTCCACTTCCGCCAGACCTTCACTACCACCCCGGTCACCAGCACCACAGAAACTCTAAGATGCATCCTCCTCAACGTGCGCTCCGTACACAAACACGCCATGGAAATCTGGAACCTACTTGACCCCCTCTCACCCGACATCACCTTCTTCACGGAGACCTGGACCAATGCCTCCTCCGTGCCCGACATCAACACCGCCTTCCCGGACGGATTCAATATCCAGAGGAAGGACCGCCCCCAACCACCTGGGAGGGTGCCTCGCCATCGCCCACAAGAGCTCCCTCCACCTCACCACCTCCAGCGAAGCCTTCCCCTCCGCTGAACACCTGCACTTCCAGATCCGGACCAGCCCCAAAGCCACACTCCGAGGAACCCTCGTCTACAGACCCACTGGACACCATTCGCCACCACCGACTTCATTGCTTCCCACGCCATTGTATCAGTGAACTACATACTTATTGGAGACCTGAACTTCCACTTCGACAACCCCAGCGACCTCAACTCCACCACCCTCAGCGACAACCTCACCAACATCTGACTCAAACAACTCGTCACCACACCTACCCACAGAGCAGGACACACACTCGACCCCATCTTCGCAGCAGGAAACAGCATTCACTTCAGCCCCACAACGCAACCACTATGGAACGACCACCACCGCGTACACTTCACCGTCAACAAACCCAACGCACCCAAACCGGCCCCATGCCCACCTCGAAGGTTACAGACGAACAACTTAACTACACCCTCACCCAAGACAACCCCACCTGGGCATCTAATGCAAGCATCACAGCCAGAGAACTCCACACCTGGATCTCCAATTGCGCAGACGAGCTTGCCGCGCTACACAACCTCAACAAACCGTGCCCCAGGAAAGCCGCCTGGTTCACCACCGAACTCCAAGAAGCCAGGCGCACCTGCAGATGCCTGAGATTAACTGGAGAAACACCAAAACAACCGAAAACTACTCCACCTACAAGGACACCATGACGAGCTACCACAACCTAATTAGAACCACCAAGAGAAACTTCATCCACAACAAAATCCACGCCAACTCCACCAACTCCAAGGAACTCTTCAGTGTCATGCAGGAATTCACCAACCCATGCAGCAAAGCCAGAGACATCACCCCGTCCCAAGACCTCTGCGACAAGCTTGGAACCTACTTCCACCTCAAGATCAAAACCCTCTACGACAACTTTGTCGACCATCCAACAGACGACACAGCCACCCCCCCAACCCCCAAAAGTCACCAGCCTGCCCACCATCTCCAACTGGACACCGATCACGACCGAAGACACCGCCTCGACCATGAAAGGCATCCACTCGGGGGCCCCCACTGACCCCTGCCCCCTGAACATCTACCACAGAGCCGCGGCCGCCATCGCACCCAAACTGCTACGCACCTTCAACACCACCTTCAAAACAGGCCCCTTCCCAGAAGACTGAAAGCGTGCAGAAGTCAGGCCCGTGCTCAAGAAGCCCACAGCTGACCCCACCGACCTCAAGAACTACAGGCCCATCTCGCTCCTACCCTTCGCGGCCAAAGTCGCAGAAAAAACAGTCAACAGGGAACTGACATAATTCATCGAGGAAAACGCCGTCCCAATCCAGATTCCGAAGCAACCACAGCACCGAGACCGCCCTACTCGCCGCCACAGACGACATGTGCACCCTCCTGGACCAAGGCCACTCCACAGCCCTCATCCTACTCGACTTGTCAACAGCCTTCAACACCGTCTCTCATCGAACACTAATCGCCAGACTACATGACGCAGGCATACAAGGAAGAGCCCTGGACTGGATCCAATCGTTCCTCACCGGAAGAAGCCAAAGAATCAGACTACCACCCTTCCTCTCCAATCCCACGAAAACCACCTGCGGAGCCCCACAGGGATCTTCACTGAGCCGAACCCTCTTCAACATCTACATGGCCCCCCTTGCAGCCATCGTCCGACAATACGGCCTCAACATCTTATCCTACACCGACAACACCGGCTCATCCTCTCCCTCACCAGAGACCCCACCACCGCCAAACTCGACTTCCAGAAAGGAATGCAAGATGTCGCAGTCTGGATAACCTACAGCTGCCTGAAGCTCAACGGTGAGAAGACAGAATCCTCATCCTTGGAACCACCCCTTCAGCCTGGGACAACACTTGGTGGCCGACCGCCCTCGGAAGCCCACCTACCCCTGCAGACTACGCCAAAAACCTCTGGCATTGTACTCAACTCATCACTCACCATGAACCGACAGGTAAACGCCGTCACCTCCACCTGCTTCAACACCCTCCGCGTCCTTCGCAAGACCTTCAAATGGATCCCCCCTGAGTCAAGGAAGACAGTCACCCACGTACTCAACACCAGCAGACTGAACTATGGAAACGCACTCTATGCCGACATCAACAATTCCCTACTCCGCAAACTCCAAACAATACAGAACACCTCCGCCAGACTCGTCCTCGGCATCCCCCAGCACGAACACATCAGCCAACACCTACGAACACTCCACTGGCTCCCCGTGGAGAAAAGAATCACCTTCAAAATCCTCACTCACGCCTACAAATGACTACACAACAACAGACGCAAATACCTCAACGACAGAATGAACTTCCACATACCCAAAAGAAACCTCCGATCTTCCAACCTCGCACTGGCCAAAACCCCGTGCATCCACAGAGCCAGAGCAGGCGGAAGATCCTTCTCTCACATTGCAGCCTAAACCTGGAACGAGCTACCGACAAACATCAGACATGCCTTCTCCCTGAACACCTTCAGGAAGGCTCTCAAAACCTGGCTCTTCGGCTAACAGCCCCCCCCCTCCCAGCGCCTTGAGACCCTCACAGGTGAGTAGCGTGCTTACAATGCGCCTGATTGATTGATTGACACTCTTTTCTGAACTTTTAGGAAGGCCTGTAACAGGAGAGGGGTTCTTGTCAAGAGAGGGCCAGTACAACCCCCTCTCACAAAGAGAAATCACTAAATCAATATACAGCTACTTCAAAGGCACGTCTTCGAAATTACTACTAGTGCGAACAGCACATCACATAAGGTATGCACTGTGGCAAGTTGCAGTGATAGTGTAAGCGATAGTGTTCAGTGCTGAAGAATGGTTAGTGTCTGGTTAGTGGTAAGATTTAGGTCTGGGGCAGGGCAGGCTTAGTTTAGGCAAAGGCTTAATGTTAGGGTACAGTTTATGGTTAGGATTACGGTTATTTTATGGTTTACCGTTCAGTTTAAGGCAAGGACAAGACTAGGCTTAGCCACAGATATGGGGCAGATTTAGAGCCAATTCAATGGTAAGGTATAGGATTAGGTTGATTATTATGGTTAAGGAATATTGTTGGGCTTTGGGGTTAGTTTTAGGGTAGGTTTAGAGACAGGCTTGAAACTTGGTTAAGACTCAGTCTTGGGGTTTTCTGATTAAGGTAAAGGTGTTAGGTTTATGGTTAGCTGTAGGGATGGGGTTTGGACTAGGACAACGGTAAGATTTATGGTAGTGTAGCCTTTTTTTTTTTTTGAAACCGTTTATTACAGAATCCAAAAGATATACAAAGATGGGCCTACAACCTTCAGGCCGGCCGCTAGCAAACAGAAGGAGCATATAATACAAACAGTAGAACACACGCTGCGGCAGAAGAGAGATCACAGGAGTTGAAAGAAGCGTTGGCAGCCACACCATCCGGACCCCACACAACGGTTTCATTTTTATATAAATAACAACAAAAAACAAGTCCACAAGGCAACCCACAATCGGAAACAACAGCATGTGCTCCCCTAGGGGGGGACCCTACCGATCCATAGGAATATCGAGGGGGAGATAGGTCGGGACGGGGACAAAGTGGACTCAGTGCCCAGAACCAGGAAGACAAGCAGGCTAAGGAGACGGGGCCGGTGACGGATCAGGCATCAGCGGCGGGGTACAGATTCCCCCACGGTAGGCGTTCCAGGGGCCCCACACTTTCACCCATTTCCCAGGCTTACCTCTCGCAACATACACCACCTTTTCCCGAAACATACACCAATCCATGTTGTCCTTCCACGCCGAGACAGTCGGTGACCTCTGGGAACCCCACAGTTGCGCAATGTCACGTTTGGCCACCATATATCCCAGTCACCCACCACGTCTGCGGCACTGAGTAGTCGGTTGGCTCCCACACATTCAGAAGACATCTCCTCGCCTCGGGCAGCAGCGGCACATGCGTAACTGCCTGCAAAACCTCATGCACACCACGCCAGAATCGCGCCACCTCCGGGCATTCCCACAAAATATGGAGAAAGGTCCCCAAAGAACCACACCCACGCTTACACAACCCGTCCACATCATAGCCCATACGCATCAGACTCGGCCCCGTAACATAGACCCTATGGAGTATCTTGAGCTGGACGAAGCGAAGGCGAGCCGGTATGGCCACCTTTTTCGGGGAGGCCACCGCAGACACCCAGTCCTCGTCATCCAGCTCCAATCCATCAGCCCCCCACGCCTCACGAAGGCTAGTCAGCAGTCCCGAGCGATCATTGATGAGTTTTTTGTAAATTAATGAAATCGTGCCGTCCGGTACATGCCCATCTAGCACTCTATCCTCCAGAGGGGAGTACTCCGGGATGGAGGCAACGTCCGGAAATACGGAGCACAACGCATGACGGATCTGCATATATCGAAAGTACTCCCTGTCCTGCAACTGGAATTCCGTCTGCAGCACATCGAACGTTTTGAATCCCCCCCTCGTCCAGAGATCGCCCACCCTGCTGATGCCTATCATGTCCCACTTCTCAAAGCCCTTCGAGGTCCACAGGGAGCCCAGCCGCTCAGATGCGTATAGTGGCGTCGCCCGGGTCAAACGATCCTTCCACCCCATCGCCACGTTAGCCGCGTGCCACACTCGTACCATGACCCGCGTGGGGCCCGTCAGACGTGCGTCATGCAAGCTAGAATAAAGCGCCCGATTATAGTCACCACCCGGCAGTAACATTTTATCCATCTCAAAGGCCGGGTTTAGAGCGGGCCCGTAAAGGCCGTGATTTATCGCAGCCAGCTGGGAGGCCCAGTAATATCGCTTGATATCTGGGAGGGCAACCCCCCCGTCGTACCACGGGAGCGTCAGCTTCGCCAGGGCGATACGCGGTCTACCCTCCCAGAACAGGCGGCGCTGCAAACTCTCCACCTCGCGAAAGTAGCGCGCCGGGACAACGTCCATTGTATTCTGTAAAGCGTACAGGAAACGTGGCAGCGACATCATCTTAAACAATGCCGCCCGGCCGAGTGGCGAGAGCGGCATGCACCTCCAACACGCGACGTCCTCCTTCAGGCGCTGGAGGGGGGAAGCAAGTTCTGTTTATATCGGGCCTCCGCGTCCAGGGTAATGAAGACACCCAGGTACCTAAATCCCCGCGGGGCGATCTGGATAGGGCAACCCCGCGGAAGGATAGGAACCTCCCCAGAGAGGACATACACACACGATTTAGCCCAATTGATGATAAGGCCGGAGTTGAGGCCAAATGAGTGCAATACATCAACCAGTACTATCAGTGATTTACGTGGGGAAGCCAGGTACAGAAGAATATCATCAGCGTAAAGAGATACGCGGTCCTCATACTCGGGGGTCCATCGGAGACCACGGATAGAAGGATGCCACCGCAGCCACTCCGCCAGGGGCTCCAAGGCAAGCGCGAAGAGGAGCGGTGATAACGGGCAGCCCTGCCGCGTGCCCCTGCCCAGCTCAAACGGAGCCGATACTCTACCGTTCACAGCCAGCGGTCCAGAATACAACAATTTCACCCAACCGATGAATCCCGGGCCAAACCCAAACTTCGCCAGTGTCGCCCAAATATATGGCCACTCAAGTGTGTCAAACGCCATAGTGGCGTCCAGGGACGCCAAAATGGCCGGCTCCCGTATGAACGGGACACGCGCGAGCACCCCATGCAAGCGCCGCAGGTTAAGCGCAGTGTTGCGATGAGGGATAAAGCCGGACTGATCCTGGTGAATCAAATCGCACACCACGCCAACCAGCCGATTGGCCAACACCTTGGCGAGAATTGTGGGTTCCGCATTCAGCAGCGAAATAGGCCGGTAGGACGTGACCCGGTCCCACAGCCTCCCCTCCTTATGAATAACCACGATAGTAGCCAGACGCTGGTCTAGCGGTAGGGAACCCGCCGAGCGGGCCGCGAGGAACATAGCACGGAGATGCGGCGCCAGCGTATCCGGTCGCAGCTTGTACAATTCGATGGGAAGACCATTAGGACCCATGGCCTTGCCGGAAGCGACCGAACGTATGGCGAGGGCAATTTCCTCAGAGGTTGGGGCGGCGTCCAACGACACTCTGTCCTCCTCCGAAAGGGAAGGCAGCGCGATGTCCCTAAGCAGGGCATGGGAATCCTCTTCCGAGCGGGAGGACACCGGGGAATACACCCCACGGAAATATTCTGCGAAGCAATCAACAATTTCTTCCGGTTCAGTGACACACACACCATCCAGTTTCTCAATCGATGGGACAACTCGACTCGCTCTCTCCTTTTTATCCAGCCACGCAATCAATTTCCCAGCCTTATCACCCACATCATACAGTCTCCCCTGTTGCTCTCTACTGAGGCCCCTGGCCGCCTCCGTGACGAGGGCCTTATAGGCCGCCTGCTTGAGTCGGAGAACATGTAATTTGTCATCCGTCACCCCACATTCTAGGTCACTCTCCAACTCGGTTATCTCAGTTTCAACACGGGTCACCTCCTCCCGCTCGCGCCTCCGGGAATGGGAAATAAGGGACAGGGCCTCCCCCCGAAGTACCGTCTTGAACGCCTCCCACAGAGAGACCGCCGATGACACAGACCCCACATTATCGTCAAAATATCGCTTAAGGGACTTAACCAACTCTGCGCGAATGGTGGGGTCACGCAGGTACCAGGGATTAATCGGGACCACCCTACCCTCTCCCCTCGGGAGAATGTCGAAGTGCAACAAGAGCGGGGAGTGGTCTGAAATACCCCGCGCCAAATGGCGCACCTCCCCGATCCTCCCCGCATGCGCCGCCGGGACCAGGACATAATCTAGCCTTGAGAGACTGCCATGGGCCCCGGAATGAAAGGTGTACTGTATCTGCGTAGGATGTTTCAAACGCCAACAATCCACCAGCCCCAAGGTATCCAAGAGGCCAGACAACCACGCTTGGGCACGGGGGAGATCCCTAGGGGGGTGACGGTCCTCAGTTCCGGAAACCACAGCGTTAAAATCCCCCCCAATCACTAGAATCCCCTCCGGAAGGCTAAGGAGGAGGCGCCCCAGATCCGCAAAGGTGGTCGTCTGCAACCCTGGCGGGACATAGACAGAAACAAAAACAATCACTCTGCCCTCCATTCTACCCACCAGAACCGTGTAACGTCCCCTATCATCATGGAGCACCTCATCAACTTCCAACGGGAGCGAGGTCTTGGCCATGATGCCCACACCCCTTGAACCAGACGTGAAGCCCGAATGGGCCAGAAGGCGGTAGCCCCGTCGATTCATAGCACGAAAGGAGTTGCCAATGAGGTGTGTCTCCTGCAGAAAAACTATGTCAGGTGAAATTAGTTTCAGGAACTGCAGGACCACACCCCGTTTTATCCTGTCCCCCAGTCCATTAACATTCCAGGACAAAAGACTCAGTCCCCTACCCCACATCATAGCCGAAAGCGATCAATCGTCCCCCCGGGAGCACTTTAGGAATAGCACAACGATACTTTTGCCTTGTGGTACAAATGAACAATACCCCACCCCAACCCAACCGCCCCAACAAAACTCCCCCCTCCCTGCACCCCTGCATGAGCCCAGACAGCCCCCCCAACTTGCAGTGTGCCTGTCGCCCCTATATAATTGGAACTAGTTAGACCCCCTAGAGGAGGAAAGAGTACCCCCTCAAGACCCCGCACCGCCTCCAAAGGAGGGAAGACGAGTACAACAAACGAAAGACCCTAAGCTTGGCCGAAAGTGGCAGCATCGTCGTCCGGATTGAGTCCCAGCATCAGCACCTCAGACCCGGTCCAGTGGGCCGGCTCCTCCCGCAGCCCCCCACCCCGCCATCCCGATCATGACCCCCAGACAAAGTGTCCAGCCAGTCCCCGGCCGTTTCAGGACGGTCAAAAAAGTGAGTGCGACCATCCACCTCCACTCGCAGCCTGGCCGGGAAGAGCATGGCGTATTTTAAGTTCATGCCCCGAAGCCGCCGCTTGACGCCCAGGAAGCTCAGTCTCTGCTTCTGGACCGCTTGGGTGAAGTCAGGATAAAAGTTCACCTCCATGTTCTCCAGCTTAATCGGCCCTTGCAGTCTGGATGCTTGCAAAATCGCATCCCTGTCCCGAAAGTTAAAAATACGGGCAATAAGAGGCCGCGGAGGGGCTCCGACCTTCGGTCTTCCCCCGGGAACTCTATGGGCCCTCTCCACGGCAAAGAATTTACTCAGTCCCCGAGGCTGGAGATGGGTAGTGATCAGGTCCTCCACAAAGAGATCCGCCGCCGACTCCTCCCGTCCCTCGGGTACTCCGATGATGCGGATATTATTCCTCCGGGCCCGGCTCTCGGAGTCCTCCAGGCGCCGATCCATGAGCGCACTCGCCTGACGGAGCCGGTGCACCTCCGTTTGAAGGGCCGCCACCTCAGCCGTGAGGCCCGACGCGGTGTGGGCCAAAGAATCGACCCGGTCGTTGGTCTTAGAGAGATCAGCTCTCACAAGGTTGACATCAACGAGGACCGCGTCGATTTTGTGCGCTAAAGTGTCGAACTGCTGGCCCACCGAGGCCTTCATCTCAGCAATGGCGCTCATGACGTCTTGCAGAGTCAGATCCGTGGGCAAATCCGGGGCATCCGGGGGGCACTCAGAGGACTTGTGCGGTCCGCCGGGAGACCCCTTCGGGAGGGTGTGGCGGTCCATGATGTTGGCCTGATGTGCGGCGCCACGCCGGGTCGACTTGGCCTTCAACCGATCCCCATCCTGTTTCGTGGCCATCGTCGCGGGTCTCACACCCGCACCAGCCACGCCGTGGAGGGCAAGCAATCAAGGCCACGAGCTCCGGGGGGCCACCCCAGGACGGCAGAGCGGGCCACAGCAGGCAGGCAGGCAGGGTCTCCCAGCGAGGCCACCCCAACACAAAGAGCGCCGCGATCCCACTTGCGAAAACGGCAAGGGGGCGCGAAAGTGAAAGTGAAAGTGTGGGGTACGCAACTCGCCAGGCCCAGCCCGCCGTTGTTGTTCACTTTGCCACTGGGTCGCCCCCAAACGCGAATCCGGGGTCAGGAGAGAAGTAGGCCGCAAACTTCAATCGGTGCTCACTCCGGCACCCGAGGTCCGATTCGAAAACGGGAAACGGGTACCACCTCGGCTCAGGCTCACTGACAGTCCTCTCAACCGATGCAGGATGAAGACAGGATAAACGTAGGAGGTTGCGGAGGTCCTCGGGAGCCTCGCACCTATGCGGCCATCTTGGTTGCGCGCTAGGCTCCTCCTGGTAGTGTAGCCTTAGTGTTAAATCTGGGGGTACATTTAGTATTAGAACTTGGATTAGAGTAAAGTCTATGATTAGCTGACAGTGTATTGTTATGGTTGGGCATAGGGTTTGGGCTAGGGTTGATAATATATAGGGTGGGCTTGGCCTTGTACTAGGACGAGACTTGGTTTTATTCTCAGAGTAAGGTTTTTTGTTGGGTTTAGGGTTGTGGTTATGGCTTAATGTTGGGTTTGGTGATTAGGTTTAGATTAAGAGACACGTTTGGGATTAAGGTAAAGCTCTGAGTTAAGGTTTAGGATTATGGAAAGGGTGTTAAATTCATGGTTAGATTAAGGGATAGGTTTTGGACTAGGATATGGGTTAGGTTGATGGTAGAGTGAATTTACCCTTAGGGTTGGGGTTAAATGTATTAGGAATGATAGGGATACAGTAAAGATAAGAGTAGAGTTTGTGGATAGCGTTAGCATACATTGTATCGTTAGGCGTAGGGTTTAAGCTTGTGTACAAGTTAATAGGGTTGGGGAAGAGGCTTAATGCTACTCTTAGGATACGATTTAGAGGCAGGATTAGGTTACGTTTTATGGATAGGGTAAGTACTTACCTTTTGGGACGTAGTGGTACTCTCAGTAATGGTATTGTCAGCAAACATTATTTTAATGCGGTGGCGGCATTGTAGTGGCATCTCAAAGTAGTGACATACAACCAAAGTAACACCGCCAACAAAGTGGGGCAGACATCCCAGATGAACGCTACGCCACCCTCTAAATAAACCATTCATCACAGTTTATTCCCATTTTCTCACTGCTCTCCATCTGGAACAACTTACACAATTGTTTTGAGAATAGACTATACGGGCAAAGATGTTTTTTTACTGCAAGGAAAACCTAACCTAAAATGCAATGATGATTAATTTGAGCAGGTTGAGGAGGTAATGAGGGATAATTCCAGTAATTCATCTCCATCACAGCATATCTGATCTGGCAAAGCAAAAGAAGGAATGCAAACCACACAAGCCCTTTTGGTTAATTGGGACGAAAAGCTCTTTTCAATCAAACGGGACGTACTTGCCAAGAAAGCACTTGGGAACCGTGCTGAACTTTCTCCTCCTGTCTCGGATGAGGCAGGCCTTCTTGTTCATCATCATGTGATACAGCTTCTCCCCTTTCTCCGCTATCATTACGTAGGCATCCCGTTCCATGCCCAGCTTCAGACCTGCAATACAAATGAGGCTGCATTCAGACACATACAATGCTGGCACACAGAGGGCAAGGGATGGAAGTGGTTCAGAAATTCAAACTGAAAAGGACACTTTCTTCTTCCTCGGTATAGCCCCAGGCAACTGAGACCTGCAGCAGTCTCTTTTACCACGATATCGCGAATATCCGAAACAATAACACAGATATCAAGGTTATAGACCGAATCATGATTAATGCTTAATTTGTGCAGATGGTTGGAAGAGGTGGGCACTGACACTCATTTCTGGGGGATCAGGGCATGTTTTTCATCAAACATTTACTAGGAGCAAGAGTGAGAAAGCCAGAAGAGGGAGGAGGAGAAAGATAGGAAACTGAAGAAAGAAGGAATAAAAAAAGAACCTTCAAGGATAAAACAGAGAAACAGAAGTGTAGAGCAGCGGAAGAAAGTGCCCTTAGTTGGAATAAAGACTGTGCAGCATCGATATGCGTTAACCCTGTCAATCAGCATTGTTGGTACCAGGCTCCTGGAATAAACTTTCTGCGCCTGCCCTTATATTTTTTATTATTATAATTAATGATAAATAAATTAAACGGCGGGTGCAGGATTGTATATACACAGCTTACGTGTGCCCTGATATGTTCCACCAGTGCACAGACTTCCCATAAACGAATCCTCGGTCAGCCAGGGCCGTTACATCAAGGCATAAAGCAGTAAATAGTAATTATGCTTCATTAGTAATAAACTCTGTCACTGAGAAAGTCTTTGTCCCGTCCTTAACAATCGGCACTGCTGCAGAATCAGACGGAGACCGGTTCATGAATTGGTTAATAGCCTAAACCGCCAATCATCATCTATCGCCATTTTGGCACTGCTGCAGACACAAAGGACGAAGGGGGAGACAGTTTGTGTGCAGGAGTAACCTGTGACTGAAAGGGTCATGGAGAGTAAATGGGTGAGTGTTTAAGCGAGTGTGCAAGATGTTGAGCGAGCCAATGACTGCTACGCAGCCAGCAAACCCCAGGTGCCTCCAGGCGCTACAAAAAACTCAATAAACGAACTGTTAAACTCTTTCCGAGCAAAATGAACTCTTTGTCACCCAACAAGTGTGGACAGCAAGAGTCGACCTGTAGACCTCCTCACCCCCTTCCGCATCCCATTCTTTATGAGGAAGACTGTCTCCTTCCTCTGGACTGGTGCCTCTTGGAAAGGTCCCTAAATCTTTGGAACAGTAGTTTGTCTCCTGTACCTCCGGAGGCCACGCGTCACAGTGGCGGCTGCTGCAATGCTAAAGTGTGTGTGTGGGGGGGGGGGGGGGGGGGGTGGGGGTTGGATTAGGGAGGATAATAATTCTTTTTTTTTTTTAAACTTACCTTCTTTGGCTCTCCTACCATCATGCACCGGGGCACGGGCTCCCCACCCAATCCCGGCGCTGTCTCAAGCTACACTTAGCATGAGAGCAGTGCCAGGATTGGTCTGAGCAGTGTGGTTTGCCTCTCAGACAGTGACTAGGAATCTGTGACATTTCCTCAACCGGTTGGGCATCACGGCTGGGTTGGAGAAACCTAAGTGGGCATGTCTGTTTGTCCGGCCTAAGTCGGTCGGCCAAATAGCCATGCGCATTTACAGTGCGCCTACCACTCCTCCCTGTTATGCCCCGCCCACCCCTCCCTACACTGCTGGCATCGGCTCACTCAGTCGGTGGTCATTTTATTTTTTGCTTGACTGCTGAACGGCTGACCAGTGGGTCAACGCTCCTCCGCCATTACGGAGGAGCGGCCCGACACATCAGTTGCTGCCCTTGAAAAGGTCAGGCATCCTGCCCTACAACCATACCATGCAAAGCATCACACAGAATCACCAATCAATCACCTCTGGGAGGGAGAAAGAAACACAAGTACTGGGAAGAGGAAGGGAGAATTAGAGTAATGATAATACTGATTCTGCCATTACTGCTGTCAAAACAAGACCTGCCTCAGATCAGATTCAAGACTGCCCATTATGAAATCTACAATCTTAGTTCCTACGTGAGGTTCAAGAAACGACTCCGTCTTTCCAAGCGGCAGCTTTCACCTGATCACCTGTGCATTTCTGCGAGAGTAGAGGGCACTATAGCCAGGGCCCCTGGAATTATGCAATTCTGTGGCCGCACCTTTTTTCACATAACTATGCATTTGCCGCATTTCCCACATAATCATCACCTGCTGCCTAATCTGCACATTTCAACAACAAAATTAGCTTCTGTCTCAAATGGATCAAAAGTTACTAACAATGTGGCAACGTGTTTCCGAGCAGTAGATGGCCATTAGCGAAAGTGAATTGGTCATCTTTCATTTGCTTATTTCTGTATTTGGTAGTAACTGATAGTATTAGCAACAGTATTACCTTGAATAAAAATGACAAAGTAATGCATACTATAAAAAATGTGCTGCATTATGCCGCATAATTTGCCTTTTCTTGGCGCATAATTTAGTGAACCATGCTGCCTAATTTGGTGCTGCCCTGCTGCATAATTCCAGTGGGCCAGCAGATTACATGATTTAACATTTTACCTAGCCTTGGAATGGCCCATGCATACATAAATAACTGAAGCCATTACTGAACGTGAATTATTTGGCAAAGACATGATAAACATGCCAATCCATTTATGATTTAAATATTTCACAAACATATCTATTCTACTTATTCAGGAAAAAAATGCAGGCATCTGAATCTTTACTTTCCAAGCACATAGAAATGTAATTAAGTTTGAAAATGTAATATAGTTCCAGACCAATAGGGTAACCCATCTCAACAGCTCCAAATCACATGTGGGGGCTACTTAGCCCCAAGTTCAGCTAGTTCATCATCTTCCTGCTCTGTGCCTAGGCACTCTAGAGGGACTAAGGCATGAAGGTACAATACATCTGTGGTGCATCGAACTAGACTATGTGTCTTCTTGACAGATCTCACAGCCTTCTAGAGAAGGATTAAAAAAAGACAATGGCATGAAGAAAAGCCTCGAGTTGAAATAGTAAAGATGGTGTTTTGGGCACAGAGCTAACCCCAATTAGTGTGAAGAAGCACTTACAATTTCTGGGGATATGCGATGAAAAACCAAGTGGAAGGCAGGTAGCCCAGTCTTCCACTATAAGCCTCCCGTGACAGGCATGGTAAATAGTGTTTAATCCTTATGTATGTATTGGTATTTATTGAGTGCAATGAAGCAAGTGCGCCGTACACTATATCGGCAGTTGATGAACAATCTACAAGATCATGTACATCAAGTGGGAATTATAGTAATACATTACGCACAATAAAGTCAATATTTTTGAAGGTACAGGGAGATCAAGTGATTTGGCCAGAATAGCACAATGTTGAGCCAAGGCCGTGATCTGAACTTGGATATACAGTGCGTGTAAGAAACTGGGTTATTAGCTCCAAAGGATAAGAGTTCTTCATAACTAATAATGCCACAATTGTCTCATTACTGGGAACCAGTTGTAGCACTTGCCTCTCTCAGGATAGCGAAGCAGAGTAGTCCACGGCCTACTGAGGGGAGGGGGGGTGTGCTAGATATCCAAATTCACTGGCACAAAACAACACTCACATTAATGTACAATCAGTGTGTTTTTTTCTTTTAAAAAGGAAAAGTGCTTTATTACACAGATGCTACTAAATACTGCACATTACATAATAAATATACCCATCAGGTAGATGGAAATGCCTTTGTAGACACACTCATATCACATTTCACCCCAGTGGCCCTGAATCCCATAATCAGCCCCAGCCTATACCAGATGTGACATCACAATATAAGGGGTGTCATTAGAAATAAATAGGCCAGTCCTCCTGACGTTGTCAGGGTGTCACCATAGTAATAAAACAGCCTCATTATAATTTACCAGTGTATCACTATTAAAACCAATGGGTTTTTTGATTGATTGAAGCTTTATTTCGATATAAAAACATATCATAAAAGCAATACATTACATCAATAGAAAAAAAACAGTTTGACAAAGCACAGTATAAAAGCCTACAGAATCAACAGTGGCGTTAAAAAAAAAAAAGTAAAATGGTAGCCAATTTTAAGAGCCAGTACAGGCCGAAGCACATTACTGTATCAACTGTTTCTTTGCAGTTCTTATCCTCCAAGCCCAGCCCAGAAATTTAGCCATACAGCAGGCAAAAAAGGGACGGGCATCTGAACGCAATATGCGTAAGGCTTCCAAATGTGATCTTGTGCCCAGACTCCTACATAGGGGCTTCAACCATCTCAACCTAGGCACAGCATAAGCATGGCACTCAAACAACAGATGAGCTATGGACTCAACCCTTGAGTCACAGAAGGGGCAATAAGGTATAGTTTGAAATGGAGGTTTCCAGGTGGAAGTTAATAATCCTAAGGGAAGTACACCCACCCTAAATTTAAAGTACAATGCTCTTTCGCCCGAGTTATGGATTAAGACCAGATAAGGTTCTCTAAGGGGGAGCTCCTTAACTAGCAGGAACTGGGCAACAGATTTACAATGTTTAGGGTTGCACAATCTCTGGTTATCCACCCAAAACCAATAAGCCTTCTTTAGCATTTGTTTTGAAGGTGTTGTTCTGTTGACCCAAGCGTCTCCTAAACCCAACTCATAAAGAAGTCGCTTAACCTCCCTGAGCCAGGTTACCTTATGCCAGCCTGATAGGGATAAGAGTTCGCTTAGGGCATCAGCATAGCTACTCAGTTCAGGGACGTTCCATATCCTGGCCCATAATAAAAGGGGGCGTAGCCTAGCTTGCTCGCAAATTGGGCGTGTACCTGCATCTAGCAAGAGGGGGATTGTAGGGGTACTGTGGGGTAACTTCATAAGATCTTTATGGAAGTTGTTTTCGAGGTGGGTTAAGATGTCGACTCTCTGTATGCCCCACAATTCCGCGCCATACAATGCTGCACTCACCACCCTTGCCCTGTAAATGTCTAGTAGTGCCCCAATAGGTTTTAAGGATGAGGCACGATGTTCTTTGAGCAGGGCCCCTGCAACCCTCTTATGGGTCAGAAACACCTTTTGGTGGTGCCCCTTCCAACTCATATTGTCACAGAGTCGAATGCCTAGGTAGTCAAATTCTTTGACTTTTTCGAGTGGAACAGAGTCTAAAACAGGAGGGACAACAGATTTCCTGGGGGGGTTAAGAACAAGGAATTTGGTCTTGCTTATATTTATGGACAGGCCCTTGATGTCACAGAAGGCCTTGAAACTAGAAAGCAACTTTTGGATACCTGCTGGTGATTTTGAAATTAGGAGGGTATCATCCGCAAATAGGAGCGTAGGGACTTTCCTGCCAGCCAGGGATGGTGCATCTGACGGGTGTTGAAGCAGATGCTCCACCACTCCGTTAACATAGAGAGAAAACAGAGTGGGGGCAAGCACACACCCCTGGCGGACGCCCCTATCTACGGGAATACGAGATGTTTTTTCCCCCTGGGTACCCCATCTAATCTGAGCAAAGTTGCTTTCATGAAACTTTATGAGCAAAGCCAACAAGTAAGGGGGTATGCCCAACCTATCGAGGACATTCCACAATTGGGCTCGTGGGACCAGGTCGAAGGCAGTTCGCAAGTCTATAAAGACTAGATACAAGCTGCCCCCACCCAGCACAACCACTTTCCAATATATCATTAGAAGGCGAAATGTCTGCTCGATGGTGCCTATCCCTGTTCTAAAACCTGCCTGGAAATCTGACAGAACCTGGTTTTCTTCGGCCCACTGCAAGATCCTACCTAGTACCACTTTGCCCGCAACCTTTTGTGTTGAGTCAAGCAGACTAATAGGGCGATAGTTAGCTGGGTCGTCCCGGCAGCCTTTCTTAAAAATAGGGACGACCTCAGCGCCCCTCCATGAATCAGGGAGAGAACCTCCCAGCAAAGCCTCATTCAAGAGTGAGGCAATTGGTCTACTCCACAGTGATGGGTATTTCTTCAACAGGTCACCCGGAATTCCATCAGGACCTGCAGCCTTATTAGATACAATACACCTGATTGCCCTTTCAACTTCCTCAGTGCTGAAGGGGCAGTCGTTAAATGAAATCTCAGCTGGAAAACTGGCAAGAAGACCCATGCTAAGTTGGGGAGCCCCCCGTGGAACAGAATACAGTTTGGAAAAGTAGGCAAACCAGACATCACCAGGGATATTACAGGTAAACTGAAGATCAAGAGGTTTGTCCCTGGCTCTCAACAGATCCCAAAACCCCTTGGAATCTTTCCTGGTACTTGCCTCCACTAGATCCCGCCAAAAACTGTATTCATGAGCCTCCTTAGCCTCAGCTACAACTTTTTTGTAAAGTTTCCTCGCTAGTCTGATATTGCCTGGATCCTTGCTTTTCACTGCGGAAAGGAGTTCCCCCTTAGCAACCCGACATTTGGAGGAATACCACTTATCTCTTGCCCTAGAAGCACCTTTCACAGCAACCCTCGCGCTGGTTTGGGATATAATAAACAGATCGCTTAATGCCACAATGGTTTCTGTGAATATCGGTAAAACAAATTGGCTGGTGACATCTAAGGCATCGAGGCACGACCCCACCGCTAACATGATGGTCCCTGCCTGAGCCATCCTTTCCTCATCCGCCGCTGCTTTAGCCCACTTTAGGCGCCTGCCACAGTTTGAAGGTACAAGTTCATGGGAGGTTTTCCACTTGTGGGGAAACTTGGCTAGGTTCCCGACCTGCCAAGGCGGAATCAGAGTAAGAGAGAGAGGATTGTGGTCACTATCACAAAACGCTATAACCTCCATGTCATAGTGGAATGACCATAGATTGTAATTCAGCATGATATAGTCTATTCTGGAGGTATGTCCCATCCTGTTGTAGGTGTGCGCACCCATAGGATCCGATTTGGATCGTCCATTAGTTGGTCTTAGGTCGTGTTCCAAGCAGAGTGCATTGATGTCTATCGCACTCTGCGTCCATTTAGGAATCGGGTCTAGGGTCAGGGTGGGGATACCTCTCCTTGTGTCCTCATCCCAAGTGTCCAGAATGTCCTCCCTAGCCAATGGTTCAAAGCAGCAGTTGAAGTCGCCTGCAAGAAGAACGTAAGAATCAATGCTGCAGGCGGCTAGATCACTGTTTAAACCTGTAGAGGATAGAGATGATACCCCACCCCTGGCCCCCCTTAGATAGAGGTTAAAAACTTCTAACTTCCTTCCCCCTGGGCATAGTATAGTTATCCTCTGAAGGTCAGGAGAATGAGTGGACTTTTGGCTTACACTTAAACCTAGTGCGATATTGACCCATATAAGAAGGCCACCAGACGGGCGACCTTTGCATCCATGTTGTTGGGAAGCTGGGACAAAGTAGGTCGTGAAGCCTACTCTGTGCCTGGGTTCTAGGCACCAGGTTTCCTGCAAGAGACAGATGTTATAAGGGTCTAAAAAGGGATTCCATTCGGGAATTTCAAAGTTACGGGCGAGCCCTGCCACATTCCAACTTATGATCTTTAACAAGGGTTCGGCTGGGGTAATCCGCCTTGAAGGGTTAACAGGTATAGCCAGATTGAGCACAGGTCCTGCTACCCCCGCAGCTGTTCTATTTAACCTATGCAGTGGCTCAATCTGGTGATGGTAGGGAGCCATTGCTGCATCGGTCAACTTCCTCACTGCTGGGACATTCTGAGTAGGTGGCAAGGGAATCATACGAGGAGAGTCCAGTCGTTCCACTACGACTTGGGAGCCTAAAGTGCATGACGTGTTCAATCCCCCCTCTGTAGGTAAAGCAAATGGCATTCCCTCTGGGCCTAGGGAGCTAACAGCAGAAGGTTCAATCAACACAGGAAAAGATTCTGTGAGCCCTAGGACCTGTGGTGAAGGTGCTTGGAGAGCAGATTGCCTTGGGAGTCAATCTACCTCCTCAAGACCACCAAACCTATTCGAGGTTGGGAGGCCATTCCAGTTTAAGGGGAAATCTTGGTAGATATTAGGATGACTCCTCCAAGTGTGGTGGTGTACTAATGACCAGTCCTCTTCCCGTGTATGTCTAGGGCGTGGTGGATAAAAGAAGGACAGTGGCCTAGGTATAACAAGAGAACCTTCACCAATGGGCCAAGAACAGATGTGGTGTGCCATGTGAGGGTCCTCAAAGGTCACCACTATACAGTCCCCGGAACTGGTTTTCCTTGTGGGACCCACCCAGGGGATTCTACGTACCATCAGGACTCTGCTTCTCCGGCCATTGGGAATTGGTCTATTCACATTAAGCCAATGCATTATCTTGTTCTTCAGAGACCAGTGGTTCTCGTATTGTCCGTTTCCAATCTGGGGGACACCCGTCAACACAACCACATAATCATTGGCCTCTGGAGGGAGATCGATATAGCCCCCTCTAAAATTGTTCTTGACAGAAGGGCACTGGGTTGGTTGGTACGCCACTTCACTGGGAGGGTGTCTATGTGGGACGCCTGCATTAGGTTTGACTGATGGTTGAGGGGTGGGGCGCTTGGGAGCCTTAAGTTTGGGGGCGGTGGTAATATGATCCACACCCACGGTCCGCGGTTTGGGAACCGGCCGTACAAAAGCTGGTACTGGAGGGGGGGGTTGCGGGGCTTGTGAAATTAGAACTTGAGGTGGTGGGTCAACTACAGGAAAGCCCTGATTTTCTAGACTTCTCAGGCCGAGAGTGGCCAGGGCAATAATGCTCTTTTCCATCTCAAGCAAGTTATTCTCAATGCGTGAGAGTCTAAGATCAAGGGGGGAGAGAAGTTTCTTAAGAGTTTCCCAAACTAAACCTATAAATTCCCCTTCATTCCTTTCCAGACCCTCTACGTGTAAGCCCTCATCCTCTGCCATGATGGTGGAAGAAGCAGTGGCTGTCCCCTCTTTGGCTCCCTCACATTGTGGTTGTTCCCTGGAAACACACCCTCCTATAGCATTGGATACCGGTACACTAATCAATTTCAGCTGTTGTGCAACCGCAATTTTAGCCTTCTTACGACAGTAAGCAGACCAAGAATTGCATTTTCTTTTAGGCTGTTTGTCTTTACTAGTGATACACCTAGGTGAAAACATTACAGGGGTGGGGGAATTAAAACTAACATCCTGCTTGAGAGAAATGGTAGGTAGGTTCACTACACTTTCCTGAGTCGGTGGCACTAAAGTAGGGGAAAATGGGGGAAGAGTCGGGGTGTGGTGAACATCAACCTGAGTGACTACACAATGGGGAATGGCTGGACGCTCCGGGGTAACCGCGGTGGCTATGTGGCCCAGGGAGGATTTTTTTGAGAGTTCGATTACCTGGGACAGTCTTCTGGCGGCTGCCAATTCCAGGGAGACACGAGTCTGAAGTTTAGAAATTTCATGGTCTATGGCTATATTGGTACGGGTGATGAAATCATCCATGGGGCCATTGATTGGAGGGCCACCCTTGGCGGCCTTGCTCCGTGTTAACCTAGTGCACATAACTTAACAACAACAACAAGGGCAACCCCCTGGCTCAACAGTGGGGATGAAATGATAGAATGGTTTGTCAATTTAGGCTCAGACGAGGAAATGTTGGGAAAAGAACGAAAGAGGGTGGCCCAGTCCAGTCCTCGCAGGCCTCAAACGGCCCGCTCTTAGCCTGGTCTTCGCCCCGGTCGCTCCCGCTTGCTCCCGCGCAGCGGTGACTCCAGCTGGTCATCTAGGGGTGGGGCAGGGCTGGGGGCGTGGCCGGCAGGGAGAGCGGCCACAGGTGTGACACGCAGGGACTCCTGGGCAATGGAGTCCCTGCTGGGCTGCTCGCAGCCCTGCCGGTTCACGAGGGCTCAGTTCTTTTTCAGCTCGCCTCCCCACAGTGACTCCTAGCGCAGCGGGACCCGCGCAGCGGGTCCGGCAAGATGCAAGTTCCTCCCCTCAGCACGGGGCACAATCCAACGACGGCAGGCAAAGACTCCAGATCGTCCGGGCAGCAACAGCAAGCAGCAAGGTTTCCCGCAGTGTTTCTAACACAGGCTGCTTTTACGGTGTCGGGGGGCGTGGCCGGCAGGGAGAGCGGCCACAGGTGTGACACGCAGGGACTCCTGGGCAATGGAGTCCCTGCTGGGCTGCTCGCAGCCCTGCCGGTTCACGAGGGCTCAGTTCTTTTTCAGCTCGCCTCCCCACAGTGACTCCTAGCGCAGCGGGACCCACGCAGCGGGTCCGGCAAGATGCAAGTTCCTCCCCTCAGCACGGGGCACAATCCAACGACGGCAGGCAAAGACTCCAGATCGTCCGGGCAGCAACAGCAAGCAGCAAGGTTTCCCGCAGTGTTTCTAACACAGGCTGCTTTTACGGTGTCGGGGGGCGTGGCCGGCAGGGAGAGCGGCCACAGGTGTGACACGCAGGGACTCCTGGGCAATGGAGTCCCTGCTGGGCTGCTCGCAGCCCTGCCGGTTCACGAGGGCTCAGTTCTTTTTCAGCTCGCCTCCCCACAGTGACTCCTAGCGCAGCGGGACCCGCGCAGCGGGTCCGGCAAGATGCAAGTTCCTCCCCTCAGCACGGGGCACAATCCAACGACGGCAGGCAAAGACTCCAGATCGGCCGGGCAGCAACAGCAAGGTTTCCCCAATGGGGACAATCCCTATACTCAAATGTAACTTAAGTCACAGCATTGCAGTGTTCATCAGCAATACTGTCAATAAAACATTTGTATTCAAAACAACCATAGCCACGTGTCTGAGTAATTCTTTACACTCAACAGACCACACAATGCATCCACAGGATCAACCACTAGGGGCACTGCTGAACTCATGCGCAAAAGCTCAAGGAGTGCTTAAAAACCAAAGAAAGCCTCTACTGGGCTCATCCATTTAAGCCCCCAGGAGATTTAGGATCATTTTTTTTTAAAACATTCCTGGGGAGCAGCTGCAACTCTTGCAGCCCAGCACATAGGCTTAGAATGTTGTTGGTGGTGTCTCTACCATCATGAAGCCACCACAAGCAGAAGAAAATAGTCAAATCAGTCCGCCTGATAGGAATATTTTATGAGTGGATGACTGTTTATTTCTGAATGCGGCTTTCTTGGGCGCATTGAACGATTCAGGACACCCTGGGGACCACGAGGAGGATGGCAAGGCCCCCATGATCCCAGCCAGGTCCCTGCATGCAGTTGCTATGCTGTGCGGGAGATAGCATCCTCCTTTCTGTGCTCCCACTGGGCAGAGGCAGCGCTTTACTGTGAGCACTGTAGATTTTCTCTGCCGCAATGAGAACGGGCAGGGAGGCAAGAGGTCGGTGCGCCTGACTCCTCCCTCATTGAGGCCTCCTGTTTCCTGGAGGGGAATGGGCTCGTCCTGAACTCCATGGAAGGCACCATGCCGCAGTAGATGGGGTCCCCAGGGCTGAAGTTCTGTTACTGGAAGGGGCTCCACACAACCCCACTCCCCAGGAGACTGAATAGTTAATAATACGCAGCCCATCAAGCCCAGGTCCAACCTGGGGGTAAGTCTTAGCAAGTACTGTGGAGCGCTATGCGTCCATTTTTCAGTTTTAATAGTCAAATTTTTAAAACTGCATATCACAGGCCCCATAAGATCAATTTTCTTAATCTGTGGCTCATTTTACTCCTGGTGGCCACCAGAAGCAGTTTATTTAGGGCTCCTGTCTTCCCCCCGTATGTGGAGAGCTGAACTTTTACTACTTCCTGCCCCAGACCGGCCCTCTGCCTGTGTGTCTAAGGCTCTCTTCTGCTGTTTGAGTGGTGTCTACAGCCACTCCACAGCCAGAAGCAGTACACCCTCCGTGCCAGTGCCACCTTTTTCCCTGGCCTCCTGGGTGGCTGCAAGACAAGGGCACCTATAAGTCACCAGCAGTGTCAAGGGCCAGTCTTCAGAAGTTTTAGGGGAATCATCCAAAGTCCCCCAGCAGGTCCATTTCCCCCAATTGATACCCAGAGGGGCATAGGTGGCCACCCCACTGGTCGTATCCTAATCCATCATTGAAGGGCACCCAGGTGGGCATCCTTTCACCATTGTAGCTCTCAGGTCCAGGATCTACTCAACTGTCTCTCGATTGTGGAGGGGATTTTAAGTAGGGTTGTAAAGGTCTACACGCCAGGCACCCATGGCCAATCCTAGCATGCCAAATCATCCATCGACTGCTGCTCCAATCCTCCTGTACTGTATTCTGAGACAATCCATGATGATGGCTTCATGTTTTCTCTGTTAAAAGCCACTGAGGGCTTCAGCTCTGCCACCAGCTGCCTGATCCCTTCTCACCAAAACTGCAAAGGTGAGGCCCTCCAGGGTTGGCTCCCTCTTTTATTCCAGTGGGCCTGGGCTGTCCAAGGTGCAGTGTGACAATCTAATTATCAGATGTAGATTTCCTCCCCAACTCCTTACTTTCCCAGAAACTGAGTCAATCATTATGAACTGAGCTAGTAAAGAAATGGCAATTCAAGAAGTCCCATAAGGTGTAGAGTAGGTTAATGGGGACCGCAGATTCAAATTTGTGGTGCATGTTTCTCCATATATTGATTCTTCACTAGACCCCATAGGCCTAAGTGGAGCGAAACTGCCCTTTAAGCAGATATAGCCTATAATGTGCTTATAATTGATATAGTACAGATTTTCTGGAAAGCATTAAAGACTATGAATGTCCACGAATACTATAAAGCCTATCCTAGGTCAGTACAAATCCTTGCAGAGTCCCTTCTGCGATAGGCTACCTCTGTGCAGATACATTTAACCAGCCCAGTAACTCTTACCCTATATCTTTGCAGCAGAGGCCTAACTGATACCTGCAATCCTGATAGCTTGCACAACTATCACTATCTTTTTTTCTTGCTGAATTTAATTACGTTTAGACAGTGCATTACATGGCCAAGATTTATTGTAGCTTAAGAAATAGTGATAGTAAGATACAAAGGTGCTAAAACATAGTCTTGCCTAACACCTTTGTCAAAGCTACAGGAGTGTGCCCACTTCCCTGTTGACAAACCTCTCAGAGGCACTAACTTTATTATGCAAGCGGCTAAGATGGCAACTATCTCCTTTCCTAGTCCTAATGAGGCCAGAATCGCCAACAGTTTGAACCTGTCCAGGCAATGAAATGCAGAGGGTAGGTCCCTAATTGATAGATAAAGAGGGGCTCTCTTACATGGGACACATCTGGAGGACACCAATAATTGTTTCAGACACTGATCCAAAGTGCCAGTTCCTTCATGGTAGCTAAATTGAATATCAGACAGGAAGCCTGAGTCAGTGGCCCACCCCTGCACATTACACAGCAAAATTCTCCATAAGAGCTTTATGCGGGGATCCAAAGGAAGATGGGACGACAACATAAAATCTTGTCTAACACCTTTCAAAATATCAGGCAATAGAGGAAGACCATCACTTAGGAAAAGTGAATGACCCAAAAATGAGATACAAGACCCTATTAGGCAATGGAGGGGTTGCATTGATTTTCGTTTGCATAAAAAATGTCTAGGGATACCCAGCGTAAACCGGAGCTCTTATTGCTATTAGAGCTTGTACGGCTTTCTTATAATCATCAGGACTAAAACACAAATTGCAGCTTACCATGTCGATTATAAGAAGGCTGTCGCCGATTATCCACCCCTCCTTGAATAGATTACTAAATTATACAAGCCACTGAATCACAACCTCCAAGGCTTGATCTACAGAATAGTTCTCTGTAAGTCTTGAAACTAGCCTTGGAAAAGACCTCCCATTGTTATCACGCTTCTCGATGCTCAGTCCAAACATATCACCTACAGTCCTTTTTCCTACTTTCAGGATTCTTTGTACTGTTGTTATCTTTCTGGAACCAGAGCTGGATTATATGGAAAAGCTTTGGCTGCAGCACAGAGATCACATTTGACTTAGCTATGTGTCTGAACCACTTAAGCGGTCTAGGGGCAGGCTTAAATGGCAATTGGTACGGCAAAGAATCTTATATTCAACTCAACTCTGGCGCTCAACTCTGGCAAACCAAAAAGCTCTGTGGCATATTTGACTATTACAACTTGACCCCTTGTGGATCAAAGTTGCTAACTGTGCATTGGCCCAGTGACTACTCCAGCCATTATTACTAACATCCTTCTGTCTGGACACAAAGCTAGTTACATCGGTAGGAATTACACCAGAATCATGGATTTGTGATTTCCGTCAGGACGTGATCTAATTTTAAAGGAAAATTCAGGTTTCCACACATTACAAGACACCAAAGTGTGATTGGTGACTGATGGCATGCCCCTTCCTACATAGGTGAAACAAGTGGGCATATACAGCCATCGACGTCCAAAACAATTAATTAAATTGTGGGAGACGAAATCCACCGAGAATCTCTTTTACTGATCAACTCTGAAATGAACAGACCACTAATGTATTGTTACGGGACTAATGGGAGTGGCTACAAAAGACACCCAGTGGAAAGTAAAGTACTGAACATTTTCTTGACAGGGCATAGTATTTGATCAAAATCAAGGTGCAAGTTAAGAATTTGGTTTGTCGCCAATATTTGGAAATTATATGATTGAAATCTCTCCTGCAATCACATTATAAATAAATCACAGCTAATAAACTTTAATATATGTTGGTGCTGCTAAGATAAAACAGCTCACACCTCATCGCTTATTAATTGGCTTACAGAGACATGCCGGCATAATCATTTCAATATTTAAGATAGCACAAAGTTAAAAATAAGGATAATACGGCCAAGAAGCAGGAAATATATTTTTTTTACAGCGCAACTATATAATGTCTACTGTACAGTCCTAAAATAATAGTATTCCAAGTTGCAGCACATACCTGGTTCTCCGGTCTCAATTCTTGAGGAATTGGGATGCATTTGTTTCATTTACATATGAATACACAACGTCTGCATGCTGTTATATTAATGGGTTCATATAAGTTAACTTAGAAAGTTACTGGATTTGCTATGTTTGACATTTATTGATTCAGCCCACAAAAGACTTCTGCAAATTTGCTGGCAATTTCAACCTGCCCTGGAAAGCAAGCAAGCGTGCTGCAGCGTTTGTGGTTTCAAACAAAAGCAAACTGGGGTAGGTACTGAAGCAAGATGTACTTTCTTTGCCAGTATTTTTCAGAAGCAATTGCGAAAATAAAGATGTCATAATTCCTACAAAGAGGAAATGAGAACTTGGGAGGCGAAAGAAAAACACATGAAGGAGCAGGGGAAAACTTAAAACACACAAGGGAAACAGCCTGCCACCGAAAATAACATTTACACAATAG
Source organism: Triturus cristatus (assembly GCF_964204655.1). Lineage (NCBI taxonomy): Eukaryota > Metazoa > Chordata > Amphibia > Caudata > Salamandridae > Triturus > Triturus cristatus. The sequence goes on from NC_140590.1 coordinate 1,581,136,425, forward strand.
TGTGTTAAAGCAGATTTCATGTGAAGGATTTGAAATGTTGACATTTTTGTGGCCTTCTCGACGAGTCGTTAAATATAACCTGGGGAACTAAAGCACGGCTATTCTCTCCCACCAGAGCACATTTCCAGAATTCTAACATTGTGCAGTTTTATAAAATATTGTTGTAGTCTCCTTGGTCACCAAGGACCCGAACATTCTAGACCGTCACTAAGTCGAATGTTGCTCTGCAGTTTATTTTCTCTTCTTGAAGGTTGGTTTTTCAATTATTTCTCTTGGTTTCACTAAGAGCACACAAACTGTGTGTCAAAGAGAGGAGCCCAGAAGGGGAGAATAGAGGCAGGGTTTATACAAATAAAAAATACTGTAATTCAACTGCCACAGGGTAACCTAGGAGTGTAAAGAGTTTTTAATCTAAAAGGTAAAAAGGTAAGGTGAACTTCCCCTGAACTGATGTGAGAAAATCTTGGTCAGCGTTTTAGGTCTCAGCTAGAAACAGGTGTATAGGCAGATCGGTTGTTTTCAAAACATATTTGAGGGAGCTTTGATTCAGGCCCTTACTCATAAGTTGACATCATTTTTTACTTGCCCTTTCCTTCAGATTCCTAACCAAAGTCACTCAATTAGCACTATCACAGTCTTGGTCTATCCCAAAAGGAGTGAATCTATCTTTTATGTTTCTAAAATGTTTATACGTGCTCATTAATTAAGGTGCAGCTACCACTGTCAAACTCTTGGTCTAAACTCACCTAAAGGGTCACAAAAAAGGAGATCATTTCTTCAAGATACCACTCCCTGCAATCTGAACTCACAACAAGTACCAAAAGAAAGATTTTTTTTTTTTATAGACTAATGAGAATTTGGACAGTAATTGTCTTAAAGACGAGCACCCTCACTCACCCAGAGGTGACATGCTTCATCATTGGGTCCCCTCTTACACACTGCGACCGCAAGGTACACAGTGTGGGGTACAACTCTCCCGAAGGAGAGGAGCGAGAGCTGTTGTAATCATCCAATGGTGGTCAGAGTGAGGGGCAGAGTGCAAAAAAGAATGTATAAACGTGTGAATTAAAACTATCTTTTGTGAAGACTTAAAAAACAGTGTGAAAAATAGGGATATAGATATTCCCTATTATAAGGTCTATATCCCTATTTTTCACGCTGTTTTTAATACTTATCCTGTGAAGACACCGATAAAAGATTTTTGGTCTTCACAAGAGAGCGTCCTCCCCAGCCTGCCCCCAGACCGGTAGCATGTAACAAACCATGCCATGTACTTCGTCACAAACTTTATTAACCACACCCAACAGATTGTGAGAGGGGTACTTGTAAGGAGTCTGCCGAGAACCACTAAAGGCCTCTTAAGCATAAACCCAGAACACAACAATTACCATCTCAAATTGAGTGCTTTATGCTTGGTTGAACACAGTGCTAACCAGCAAAGTCGAGCTTTCATTAAAGATGTCTTAATTTCTTTCAACATTGAGAGTTGAAAGCATTCCATTTTTCACACAAGGCAAGGAAACACCTCCACTGACTATTTGAAATATTCAATTAGTGACAACTCAACAAGAGAAAGATTCACATGAATCACAGTAAATCCAAATATTTGTGATTTTTTGTTTAATACCTGTGGAGGCCGCTGCAAAACAAAAGTGGGGGGCAGGGGGGACAGGGAATTTAGTAGAGAAATAATAAAAAAATGTTAAAAGTATCTGTCGCTCCTGCCAACTCAAAAGCCACCTCAATGCTTCTCTACCTGCAGTCACTGGGAAAGCACAGGCTCCCCACCCAATCCAGATGCTGCTCTCATGCCATGAGAGCAGCGCCAGGATTGGTCTGGGCGACCTGGTCTGCTGCTCAGACAGTGTCAGGAGCCTGCGGCTTTTCTCAAACCCGGCTGTGCAACACAGCCGGGTTGGAGAAACAGAAATGCACATATCTATGTGGCCGGCCAAACTGACATGCGCACTTCTAAGTGCCCACTACTCCTGCCTATCATTGACCGGCCCTGCCCAGCCCTACAAACGCATGCTTCAGCCAGAGCCAGTCAAAGAAAAATACAATTATATTATTGTTTTAATATCCAATCAAACAGTCTTTATTTCGACTTCATGTCATAAAAGACAATTTTAAAAACAAAACTCATCATTATTTACAAAAGCACATTAAAAAACATTTCATCATCAAGTGTTTCCAATTTTTGGGCTATACATATAGAATTCATGGTACTAAAGTTAGGAGCAACATGATTTGTTTTACTGCATAAGTGGTATTCCCAAACGACCGAATAAAAAAATAAATATCTGACTTTCATAAAAACAAGCTAAAAAAGATACAAAAGATTCCACCATTATACTGGATTACTTTTAGGGCAGCTGAAGGGCTTTCAGTTTCCCAGCTCTAATTAACCACATCCGTTTCAGAAATTTAGCTATGGCAATCACTATTATTTCAGAACTATCGGATTGAAATATTCTTAGTGCAGAAATCCCCGTCTTAATACCCTTCTGAATGCAGACTGCTCTTATCCATCTTAGGCGGGGGGCCTTATATACTGGGCAAATAAACAGAATATGTGCTATAGTTTCGCGATATATTTTACAGAAAGGGCACATTTGATCATTTTTGCTAGAAGCCCAATTACAGGTAACCGTGTTCAGTGGAAGAGTACCTACCCTGAACTGATGATATAATTTCCTATCTAGAGGCAATGTGATCAAATCCCAGTACTTCTCATACCCAATAGAATGTTTCAGCTCCAAAAAAACCTTGGTATGTGAAGAATCTGTGTGTGACTGGAACTCCACCTGGGATATATATGTCCAGTAAGCCTCTTTCAACTCCTGTTTAGTGGGAATTATTGTCCCCTGTGGATTATCCCATAGATCCCCCATTCCTAAGGACTTTAGAAAGATTTTTACCTTTCTGAACCAAGGAATTTTTTCCCCAGTATCCATATTACGCGTCTCCAAAAGTGCCAACGCATAGTGGTTCAATTCAGGGGTAGCCCACAGTCTTCTCCAATAAGCAATTGGTCTAAATCTACAAATATTTTCTAGACTCTGACACCCCAGATCCATGCGAAGAGGTATTAGTGGTGTAGATTGTGGGAGGCTTGTGATACAGCGAAGAAACCTATTATGTGCTTTTTGTAAGCCTGCTCTATCAGACGACCCCCACAATTCAGCTCCATACAGCATGGAAGATCTTACTCTCGAGTCATAGATTTTTAATACTGGGGCTATGGGTTTAGTGGCTGATAGCTTGAATTCTCTTAGCAATGCGCCAGAAAGTTGCGCATGCTTGGATATTAAATGGGCCACATGAGGCTTCCACTGTAACCTGGAGCCCAGCGTGATACCCAAATAGTTAAAGCTGTCAGTTTGCTCTAATAATTCCCCATTCATAAAAACTCTGCCCCTGATGTTCCGGTGCCTGTGCATTGTCATAAATTTAGTTTTGGAGACATTAACAGAAAGGCCAAAATCATTACAAAACTTTTCAAAGCAGGCTATTGCCTTCTGTAACCCTTCCTGTGTTTTGGATAATAGGAGGGTATCATCAGCAAACATCAGAAGGGGGACGGGGATGCCATTCTGTTTCGGTGGATCGGTTGTAGAGTCCTGATAATATTCAATAACTTTATTTATATACAATGTGAATAGTGTGGGTGCCAGCACACAACCTTGCCGGACACCCCTATCCGTTGGGAAGCGGTCAGTCACTTGGCTCTGGTTACCCCACCTGACCTGCGCATAATTATTTTCATGTAATGTAATCAAAATTGCAAGTAATTCAGGTGGGATGCCCTGATCATGGAGCACTCTCCACAGCCTGTCTCTCGGTACTAAGTCAAATGCAGCCCTTAAATCAACAAAGGCTGCATACAGTGTACCTCCCCCCAGAATCACCCATTTCCAGTATATTGTGGAAAATCTAAAAACTTGGTCCACCGTGCTGGTCAGGGGTCGAAAACCAGCCTGTAAAGTGGACATAATTCCCGATTCCTCAATCCAGGTCTGGACCCTGAGAAGGACCATTCTGGCCACAACTTTTTGAATACAGGCTATTAGACTAATTGGCCTGTAGTTTCCCAGGTCAGCTCGGTCACCCTTCTTATAAATTGGTACGATTTCAGCTCCCCGCCATATATCTGGCACCATGGTGCCTTTGGCCAGGGTGTTCGCCAATAGTTCGATGTAAGGGACCCAGACTGACCTGCTATGCAAGAACAAGTCTGCAGGAATTTTGTCTAGGCCCGGGGCCCTGCCTTTAGGAATTAAATTGAGGGCACATTCAACATCCTTTTTGGTGAACACTAGTGTAGTAGCTGGCAGGAGGGGGCTGAGAGAAGCTAGGGCGGGTGGCGGGACATTATTCACATTTGCAAACTGGGATTTAAAATGCTTTACCCATTTTTCTGGTGGGACATGATTAACCGGGGCTGGTTTTTGGTTTCCCATGCCCCATCTCACAAGATGCCAGAAGTCCGTTAAATCTCTGGACTGACTGGCTGCCAATAGTTCATCCCAGTATTTAGTGTCCCAGGTTTTTTTCGCCACATTTTGTATCTTTTTGTAGTGAATCCTTGCCGCCCTTATAACTTCCCTATCGGTGGATCGCACAGCATCAGCTAAGGATTTATAAGCGAGCCTACAATTTTTATCATACCATGATGCTTGTTTTCTATTCCCCTTACCGGGGTGCTTTTTCCTGGGGATGTTAAAAAAAGTACTAAGTTTAAGAAAAAGGGTCGAATGGATATGAATTACCCTACTACAGCAGTCCTCAAAATCCAGCTGCCCCAGCATTTCGTTTGTTGCTTCATTTACCATGTCATTCATTTTGTTAATCGATTCAGGTTTACACAGACACTCTGCCCATCTAAGCCGCCGGGTATCATTTGTCAAGATGATATCATCTATCAAATCAACATGTAATGGGCCCTGCCCTTTGTATAACTGCAGCTCAAGGCTCAAAGGATTATGGTCACTTTCGATACGTTGTATAACTATCATATCAAGTATGGTGGACCAAAATTCGAGGTTGACCAGTATATAGTCAATTCTACTAGTACACAATCCATTATTAAAAGTTGGATTGCCCTGCTTATCACCTCGTGTCCTACCATTCACTGCTCTCAATCCATACTCAAGACTAAAAGTCTTGAGTTGTAGGGCAGCCTGGGTCCACCGTTTGATAGGGGTAAGGTTAAGGCTGGGAATTTGCCAGCAGATGTCCTCTGCCTCCGTAAGCTCCAAGTCTGTTTGATCCAGGGGCTCATAGGAGCAGTTAAAATCACCACAAATTAGCAAATTGGCCCGTCCCCTCCAGATATTAGCATAGTGTCCCAGTGTCGTTACAACTTCTGAAGGTTTCCCTCCTGGCTTTCCTCTGGCATACACATTAAAAATAATGAGCTCACCAAACGATGGAGATTTTAGCTTAACTGCCAGGATATCCCTTGAATTCATTTCAAGTTGTGAAATAGTGAAGCCATCGTCCTTCTTTACCCAGGTAGTCAGTCCCCCCTTGGGTCTCCCTCTATTTGTTTTCGTTGCAGGTATTGCAAAGTGGAGATACCCTGTTCTATGTTGGGGCTCTAAGGCCCATGTTTCTTGCATGTTAACTATCATAAAGTTGTCAATGAAGGTGGCCCAGTCAATGGAAGTCAGCTTGCTTTTTAAACCAGCCACATTCCATGAGACTAGAAACTGGCTCTCCGCATTACAGGTTATATCATTTGGGACAGTTGCAGAAGCTCCTGTACCATTAATATTCAACTTTTCGCTAGACTCATTTCCGCTACCTTCTCCCAAGTGATCAGTGTAGCTAGACTTCTCTGGGAGGTTACTTGGCATGGAAGAGCCTGTTGCCCCAGCATAAATCTCGTGGTTATTTGGACCATAGTTAGATATATCATTTGTCCGGTCTCCTTGAATAGTTAGTTTTATGCTGCGAGCAAAATTAATTGGGACATTGATAGTGACACCAGTCAGAATGGGATCTCTGTCGGGTATATTTAAAACAGTGGGAGAAATCCTATCCAAGGTCTCAGCCATACCCACTGGCTCCTCCCCGGGTAGCTGTAAGCTTCAATCACAAGCATCCAAACCACTAAAGATGTCGAACCGGTTAGATACTTCCAGTGGGGTGAAAAGTGCCGGGTAATCCCAGCTCCTATGTACAGGGAAGCCCGGCCTAGTAGGTACCGTATTCCACCCAAAGTCTTCTGACGTTTTGACTGGGTTCCTGAGATTCAACGTGTCGGGAAGTTTAATACTAGGTATTGTGTAACCCCTAGTCTGGTGGGAAAATACTACAGATCGTGGGTAGAAATAAGTCAGAGGACGTGGGATAATGCAACTACCTGAATTGGCCCCTGGCCATTTCAAGATATGGCGTACTGCATTTTGATCTCTAAAGTTTATCACAACCACGTCCCCCCCAGTATCTTTGGGTCTACCCCCCAACCACTGAAGCCGGCGTACATGGATTATTTCGCCATCAATATTACTGGCGATCGGCCTATGTAATGCCAGCCAGTGTGTTATTTTATTCTTTAGTTGGGAGAAACCTTCTCTCTTGTTCACTGGGAGCTCAGGAACCCCCGTTAGAATCACAACATAGGGAACAGCCTCAGGTGGAAGATCCGGTAAGGGTCCCCTAGACTGATACCCTCGGGTCTGCCTCAAGCCTCTCTCCTCATGTCTCTGTGGCCCATCCGAGCATTTACCCATATCATTAGTAATATTGTTTACAGGAATTATAGGATGGGAAATAGTATTAACTAACGCATTACACACAGGGACATTTAACTGGTTGGTGGTACAGTTACTCGCATTAGAATTCAAGACCGAAAATGGCCCACTTGTTAAGTTGCTACCAGAGGACAGGTCACCTAATGATAGATTGGTGGGAGCTGTGTTTACAGCTAACCCATTATCAATCAATAGTGGTCGGGTTTCAACAACAAGATTTCCCCCAGATGGGTGGGCTTGGGCCTGATCGGGTTCCGATTGAGCTTTTAATTGTATAGAACAAGACTTCCTATCAAGGTCTGCTTCGATTTTCCCTAGTCGATTCTCAATTTTTTCTAATCTTTCTACAATTTCAAGAGTGTAAGAACGCAATATCAGTTCAAAAGTGTCCAAAAGATTACTAGTAATTTTAATGTTAGACCCATTATCTTTGGGACAATGTTCAGTGCTATGTTCCACCTCTATATGTGCAGAGGTCAGCGCTGGTATAGGAACAGTGTCTGATCCGGTCACGTCCTTAGTAATTACAGTGGATAGAACTTTAGAACTGGAGGGGGTTGCCTTCTTCCCAAAAGCGGTGTGGCTCATCCTTTGTTTTGTATGTTCCATCCCTTTGCGTCTCCTCTTAGCAGGTGGTGGAACTTGTTTTGCGGATTGTACAACTTTCTTAGATTTTTTTAACTTGTGAACAGTAGGTGACACTATTTTCGAAATTCCTGGAGAGCTGGGTAGATCAAGTGACGAGTTGATAATAACTATTCCTGTGGAAGGAGTACTGGGTGCTACACATTCTCTCAACAGGAGGGGAACACCTTCTGTACTTAGAGTATCGTCAACAAGGGCTGGTACAGGAATATAATCATTTACAGGAGTAGCTGTGGGATTAAGCTCAAGCAATGCCCTAGTTTTAATATTTTCAATAGAGCGTCTGCGCTCAAGTCTTCGCTCTGCTAAGGAAGACTCGCTTGTTCCTGCAAATGGAGTCTTGATAAGATAATTATCCAAAGTACCATTCATTACAGTTCCCAGTCTGTCAGCCATTGCAGAAAATGGACTCGGCACAGTTGTGGTCGTAATAGTAGCTGTATCGAGTACTCAAAATAGCCACAATAAAAAGTAAATACAACTTACGATGAGATGTATTCCTAGGTCTATCTGTCTGAACAGGGTGCTGTGCCTGGGCTGGTCTCGTCGGTTCACGGAGGGCCACAGAGGGCCCGCCCTTTGCCCGGGCTTAGCCCGGCGCCTGCCCGCGCGCGTCCCGCGTCGCGGGGGCGGGATTCAAATTTAAGCGCCTCGGTGCGCGCTGGCTGCGTAGGCGGACTTCCGCCGCTAAGGCTCCTGGGGGCTGTGGTCCTGCACTCTGCGGCCGCGGTGCGATGCAGTTGCGGCGGCGGCAGGAGGGCTCAGCGGGACACCAAGAGAAGCGCCGGGAGTCAGGAGGGCTCAGCGGGACACAGAGAGCATTTTGCAAGGTTCACCCGCTCTGCCGAGGCGGGATTCAAATTTAAGCGCCTCGGTGCGCGCTGGCTGCGTAGGCGGACTTCCGCCGCTAAGGCTCCTGGGGGCTGTGGTCCTGCACTCTGCGGCCGCGGTGCGATGCAGTTGCGGCGGCGGCAGGAGGGCTCAGCGGGACACCAAGAGAAGCGCCGGGAGTCAGGAGGGCTCAGCGGGACACAGAGAGCATTTTGCAAGGTTCACCCGCTCTGCCGAGGCGGGATTCAAATTTAAGCGCCTCGGTGCGCGCTGGCTGCGTAGGCGGACTTCCGCCGCTAAGGCTCCTGGGGGCTGTGGTCCTGCACTCTGCGGCCGCGGTGCGATGCAGTTGCGGCGGCGGCAGGAGGGCTCAGCGGGACACCAAGAGAAGCGCCGGGAGTCAGGAGGGCTCAGCGGGACACAGAGAGCATTTTGCAAGGTTCACCCACTCTGCCGAGGCGGGATTCAAATTTAAGCGCCTCGGTGCGCGCTGGCTGCGTAAGCGGACTTCCGCCGCTAAGGCTCCTGGGGGCTGTGGTCCTGCACTCTGCGGCCGCGGTGCGATGCAGTTGCGGCGGCGGCAGGAGGGCTCAGCGGGACACCAAGAGAAGCGCCGGGAGTCAGGAGGGCTCAGCGGGACACAGAGAGCATTTTGCAAGGTTCACCCGCTCTGCCGAGGCGGGATTCAAATTTAAGCGCCTCGGTGCGCGCTGGCTGCGTAGGCGGACTTCCGCCGCTAAGGCTCCTGGGGGCTGTGGTCCTGCACTCTGCGGCCGCGGTGCGATGCAGTTGCGGCGGCGGCAGGAGGGCTCAGCGGGACACCAAGAGAAGCGCCGGGAGTCAGGAGGGCTCAGCGGGACACAGAGAGCATTTTGCAAGGTTCACCCGCTCTGCCGAGGCGGGATTCAAATTTAAGCGCCTCGGTGCGCGCTGGCTGCGTAAGCGGACTTCCGCCACTAAGGCTCCTGGGGGCTGTGGTCCTGCACTCTGCGGCCGCGGTGCGATGCAGTTGCGGCGGCGGCAGGAGGGCTCAGCGGGACACCAAGAGAAGCGCCGGGAGTCAGGAGGGCTCAGCGGGACACAGAGAGCATTTTGCAAGGTTCACCCGCTCTGCCGAGGCGGGATTCAAATTTAAGCGCCTCGGTGCGCGCTGGCTGCGTAGGCGGACTTCCGCCGCTAAGGCTCCTGGGGGCTGTGGTCCTGCACTCTGCGGCCGCGGTGCGATGCAGTTGCGGCGGCGGCAGGAGGGCTCAGCGGGACACCAAGAGAAGCGCCGGGAGTCAGGAGGGCTCAGCGGGACACAGAGAGCATTTTGCAAGGTTCACCCCTAAATATCATTGTATTTTTCTGTGACTGACTGACCAGTGGGGCAACGCTCCTCCACCATTAGGGAGGAGCCACTCCTGTAAACACCTACTGGATGACCTGGTACTGCGGAGGGTGATCTCGTTCATACGTCATATAGTGCTCGGGTAAATATACGGCTAGGTAGGCTGTAACTGGTATGTACCACCCAAAAAACATTTAATGGAAGATCGAATTCCGCATTGTAGTTGCTTAAAAAATATCTTGCAAATGGGATGTATTTCTAAGGCACAGAGAACCTCAAGAGACAGCCAGACACCTGGGTATTTGGCTTCCTGTTTCAAAGAAAACACTTCGGACAGAAATAGCTGCTGTGACTGCAGACACAATTCATTTCAGCTTGTGAAGTTTAAGGTAGCCATGGGAAGCAATGAGGCGTGAGGGAATGAAGACAGCTTCATGCTGGATAGGTTCATCGCAACATGTGTTTAAGAGCTTATTTTCTGCACTGAACGAATAAAAACACAATTATTCATTCCGTGAGTCTGATGTCTGAGTACTTTTGGTGGGGCCTGCCTTCCGTCACCAGATTCCTTTCAAGAAAAATTTAAATAGCTACTTCTACTCAGACAGCCAAAGTTTATTTAAGATGTAACAGTAGCGAGAATGATTCACTTGCTCCAGAGGTATGAATCTACAGGAGAAGTGGCCTACTTTATTTAAGGCTGGGATGAGGGAATTTCCAACATTCTTTGAAATTAAATAATTCAAACCATCAAATATCAATAAATTTTTCCTTAAACATAGTGTAATTTACATGTGGAGTATTTTAAAATAGGGGTGAATTATATTTAATGCTTTCTTATTGCACAAGAAAGGCAACAATAACTGTAGAAAAACCTAAAAATAAGATTCTTATTACAGTACTGACTTTATCAGCAGTAAGAAAATAAAATGGGTATTTAACATCACTGCACCTGCTGCGAGAAAAAAGGAATCTGCCTGCAGGTTATTAAAACAAATTTTCAAGTGTCATTTCTTAAAATTCTGACTGGGCCATTTTAATTTTAGTCTCTGTAAACGGAAGCCAATGTTGCTATGGTAATGGTGTTTGGTAATGGTGATTGTATTTGAATAGCACTTACTAACCCTGACGAGGCATCGAAGCACACTACTCCAGAACCCAAAAGGATTAGTGGTGGATTAGTACAGAGAAATATGAGTTAATTTGAGTGGTGGACATGTTAGTCTGTTAGTTGGATTGGAAAGGATAATTGAGGGATAGAAAAGGGACGAGTCTAGAAAATTTTGTTTGGGAGATCATATAGTAAGAGCAGGTTTGGGATGAGTAAAAGGTAGCGATAGAGGAGGAAAGAGTCTCTAGAATGAGATTAGGAAGGTCATGGTAGTAATAGACGTTTGGGAGGAGTCAAAGGAGGGGTACATTAGAAAAGAATTTAGAAAGGGTTTTAAAAAGAGGTCTGGGTTGACCCAGGAGGCATAGAGGAGGAAACAGTCTACAAAGGGTTATTTTGGAGATGATAGAAGTGGAATGAGGTTTGGTATGAGTCAGAGTGGAGATAGACGATATTTTGAAAGAGGTATAGGGTGAGACAGAGTAGTACATTGGAGAGAGTGAAAGTATTTTTTTTCTTTTTTTGCATACAGGTTCGCCTTGTGTATAAGCAAAGGGGCAGCAGGACACAAGCGCTGGTAAAACCAGCATTAATTGGAGATGGCCATAGATCACACACATAACCCCACCACAGGACTGCAACATGCAGAATAATAAAACACAACTGCAGTGACAGCGCGGCACACATCCATAAGCACAGACTGCAAGGAAGATGCTGCAGGCTGCAACAACTGCACCACAGTCACGGACAAACAATACAACATGCAATGACTGGCAAACATAACATGGAGTAAGAGACACCCAACAAAAATATACAGCGGCAGATGTAGCCTTATGCCTCCTTTGACTAACACAACAATATGCTATATTTACGATACGAATAACTTTATTCCATGTAGAAAAACATCATAAAAGTATAAAACAAGTAAAAAAGACTCTTCAATAATTACACAATTTGTACAGTATAATGAACTAGTGGCCACTTTCCCCAATGTAGCCATACTATACATTCGATGAAAAATATGACATACATGATAAAAGTAATACAATGGACAGATTACAATACATTAAAACCCAGCCACATCAGCTGAAATAAAATGAGGTTAGCTCACAACAGACTTATTTATCGATTATTTCATTTTGATAAGCTTTTGTCTTATCCTCCATGCGTTTCCAAGAAACTTTGCTGTACCACAGATTACGCTGGAGATTAATGTCTCGTATGTAAAATACGTAGAGCCACCCTATAGGATGAACAACCCAGATTGATACAGACTGGTTTTAACCACCTTGACCTCACTTGGCTATATGCCCTACAGGCGAACATAAAGTGTGCAATGGATTCCGTGGGGGAAGCACAGCCGGGGCAGCCCATGTCGTTTTCCTTCTGGTCACTCCAGCCTCTTTGAAAATCGCGGAGAGGAAGTGTGCCGTACCTAAATTTTAGGTAAAGCACCCTGTCTCCCGGGAACTCAATGAGGTCCAAGAAGGGTTCCAATCTGGGGACAGGTTTAACATCTAGGAATCTCTCAGACAAAATACCGTTCTGATTCTTACTAACAGTAGCAGAAACCCAGTCCCAGTACATCTTTTTTACTAGATGTTTAGGCGGAGGCATCTGGCTCTCCCATGCCGAGTCCAAACCGATTGCACCCACCAGTTTTTTCAAATTGGACACCCAACCAATTTTATGGCCTGCACCCAGATGTAACAATTCGGTTAGGCCAGAGGCATAGTGGCTTAAATCAGAAGACTTCCCAAACCGGGTCCAGTATAGCAGGGGGCGCAGCCTTGCCACTTCATTTATAGGGTGTCTCCCAAGGTCGTAGCGGAGCGGAACTAGGGGGGTCGACAGAGGGAGCGAGACTAAATCTCTATATAATTTATTCTCAGATCTTACTAGCTCAGAGAGGTTTTCGAAACCCCACAGTTCCGCCCCATAAAGACACACAGGCAAGGCCTTGCCCTCGTATACTTTAATAGCTGGAGCTACGGGCCGGCTATAGGAAAGTCTCTGATGCCTGGCTATGGCTCCTGAAATCCGTTTATGACTTAACAGCATTTTTGTCAGATGGGGAGACCACTTCATTTTGTTATTCACCCTTACCCCTAGATAGTCAAATGCCTCCACAAGCTCCAAAGGGCAGTCATTCAGCTTGATGTTGTTCCTGAAGCTTTTTGATGGTGCCAGAGCCATTAACTTGGTTTTGGATGTATTAATTACCAGGCCTCTGGCTTCACAGAACTTGGTGAATCGATCAAGGAGTTTCTGCAAGCCCATGGGGCTTTTTGAGATCAGGAGGGTATCATCCGCAAAAAGTAAAGTCGGTGTTTTTTCCCCACACAGGGTTGGGGCATCGGCCATGTCCTCTCTCAAGTGGTCCGCCACCCCATTTATATAGAGAGAGAAGAGGGTCGGTGCCAATACACAACCCTGGCGAACCCCTCTCTGGACTGCTATTTTCTCAGTCAGCTGCCCCTGGCCACCCCACCTCACTCTAGCAAAATTATCTTCATGAAGGCGTTTAACAAGATTCAAGATCAGGGGAGGAATTCCAAGGTCCAGCAAAATCTGCCATAACTTGGAGCGGGGGACCAGGTCAAAAGCTGTTTTTAAATCAATAAATGCCAAGTACAGGCTACCCTTCTCGATGGTTACAGTTTTCCAGTAAATCAGGCAAAGTCTAAATACCTGGTCCATTGTTCCAACGCCACATCTAAACCCTGCCTGGAAATGGGACAACACACCCTCCTCATCAATCCATTCTTTCATCCTCATTAGGAGGACCCTGCCAACCACTTTTTGGGCGACATCAATTAAGCTAATCGGTCTGTAGTTGGCAGGGTCCTCTCTATCCCCCTTCTTAAAAAGATGGTCACCACCTCCGCCCCTTTCCAGGAATCTGGTACAGGGTGGCCATTCGCTATAAGATTTAAAGATCTACAAATAAATTGGGCCCAGAGATCTTTTTCATGGAGCATAAGGTCTCCTGGGAGACCATCAGGTCCGGCTGCTTTGCCGGGCACAATCAGAGCGATGGCTGCTTGTACCTCATTGAGCCCAAACTGCTCTCCCTCAAGTGGGGGTACAATTGGCTCTGGATCACTCCCTTGCTCCAATGGTGCGGGCCCTTCGCCACCCATGTACAGTTTCTGGAAATGGTCATACCATTCTCGCCCTGCTATGTGATTCGGCATTGGGTGAGCCCCCCTCCTCGTGCTGACATTGATGAGGTCCCAAAATAGAGTTGCGTCTTTCAACTGGGCGGCGGATTTAAGTTCTTTCCAGTGGGTTTCTTCCCAATGGACCTATAGTACGATTTCCTTGCGGTGGCAATATTTATCTGGACCTTGGTTTTTAAAGCTCTCGATAGGTCCTGCCTCCTTTTCCTGCAATCATCAGAGTACCATAGGTTTTCGGCCTTTGGGGAAAATTGCTTACGGCCCCCTTTATCTTTAGCCTGAAAAAACTCACCCACCTTATCCACAGTTAAAAGATCTATTTCTTTAAGCTTTGAGGAATGAGCAGGTACAGGGGGAGTATTGGGAACACCGTTGAGAATTGCAATACTGGCATCCATAATCTTCCTGATGCGGTCCAGAGACAATTCTCGTTCGGCAACCTTGGGCCATTTAAGGTGCCGATTACAGTTAGAAGGCACGATTTCCCTCATACAGGACCTCCTGGTGTTAACATACTCAGTTTGTGTAAGGTCTGAATTGCATAAAAATTGCATGGACAAGGGGTTGTGATCGCTTTCACATCTTGACATAACTTCCATGTCGATGAGATCGACCCATGACCCGACGTCCAGCAAGATATAGTCGATGCGCGAAGGCACCCTGGTTCTAGTAAAAGTGGGGGCTCCCATGGGATCTGATTTTGTTCTACCATTGGTTGCCCTCAAATTATGCTCTAAAATCAGAGCATTGATTTGGATGACTCTTCGGGACCACTTCTTTATTGGAGGGAGGCTAAGGCGGGGAATTTCCCACTTAGTATCTAAATCCCCAGTGCCCTGGACATCCTCATTACAAAGGGGCTCAAAAGTGCAATTAAAGTCTCCTGCGACAATGATGCCCGTTGCAGAAGTGATGGCCGTGAGCTCAGAGTCCAGGAACGATATAATGGGGCTTACTTGGACTCCCGGGGTCCCTCTGGCATAGATGTTAAAAATTTCTAAGCCTCCTTTAAGATCTGACCCACCTATAGAGATACGGAGAATGTCCTGAGAGGGGGTTACATGGTTTTTAACTAACCAATTCAAGTGGATATTAACCCAGACAAGGAGCCCCCTGATGGCCTACCTCTGGGTGAGCTAATCGCTGGGATATAGAAGGTGGAATAGCCCGACCTATAAAGGGGAGCTAGGCTCCATGTCTCCTGGAATATTTATAAGTACAGTAAAGCTAGAATTCAGTGCACAATTATTGCTAATCTAAGGCTGTTGTAAATTAATCACATTTGCACTACGTCAATATTGGTCGAATAATTGATATAATTTAAAACGAAGTGCTCCTCACCTTGATTTATTTTTATTTACTAACAGAGAGGAACTTTCAAAGCTCATTTAACCAAAGACACCATTCAAATAGCATTAGTTTCAAATGCAGAGTGAGGGTTTGGGCATGATATTCAAAGCAGATTTAAACTTCAGTCAGTGCATTGCTGCCAGACTCGCACACTGGCAGCACTGCACATTGTTCTCCTGGTCTTCGATATTCCTTAGACTGCAACCTGCTACAGTCCTGTACATTTGCCCAAACGGTGGCATGCAGTAATCCACAGATTTGGTCAACACACAATGATGAATTCATGCTCACTACTGTTTAGTTTTCACGGTGCACCATAAGTCACACATTTTCTTGGTTCCTACAGCGTTGCAAAAATGCACATTTTTAACCACTTATTTTTAACCCTAGGTCTCTTCTAATACATAACTCCCACTACAAGTGGCCTACCCGGGAGGGAGGCCTGTCACTAGGACCGAAGCCTGCAACATGCACATTTCTGCAGCTTGGGCATTAAACACTATGATCTATCTATGATTGCAGCCTGTGATGGAGGTGTGAAACATACAGATCAACAGTATGTGCATTAACACACTGAGCTTTGTGAATTGGTTTTAGGACCGGTGACCTCCAGCCTACACATAAATGGCTGCAGTCAGTATATTAACCACTGAACTATTTCACCAGGGTTGGTGTCGGAGGGTGGTAGATTACACACACTGCTCTGCACACTACTCTACATTAGGTGCATCACCCCCTACTTGTATCTCACTCCTATTTTACCTGTAACACTCAAGGCTTCTGTATTTTATCTGCTTTCTTTTTATTTTCATTACTTTCACTTTTCTCTCCTTTTCTGCCCTTTGTTTCAATCCACTTCTTTTTTTCTATAGCCACTCCTTTCACATTTCCCCTTGGTAGCTATCTTTTGTTGAGTTCCCTCATTCTTCCCCTTGAACTGTGATATCTTCTTTTTCACTCATTTAGCATTGTCCACTATGTTCCACATTAGTTCTTCTTCACATCCCACTCGGTATGTTGTTTTGCTCTGTTATTTCTCTTCGTTATTCTCTCCTTTTCTCCCCCTCTTTTTTACTCAACTCATTTCCTTGTTTTTTTCTTTTTATGTTTGCACTTCTATTTGTCTTTTTAACTGCCTGCTCTTTCACTTTTTTCTTTCATCCTTGCTCCTGTTTGAGCCCCTCTTACATTTTTATTTTGGGCACAGGTTCAGTGGCAAGAGCAGCCGAATGACCTTCACAAATGGAGCAGCTGATTGTGAGGTGGTGGTGAAAGGGCTCCCTTTACAAATTCAATGAACACTTTTGTTAGCAAATGGCTGCTGATTAGACGTCCCAAAGCTCTGCCCTTTCTGTAGATGCGAAGGGTGAGTAGGGGTAGTGTTGCAGTTGAAGGGGACTCTTTAGGTGAGGCCAAGCATTTGTCTACCTTAATCACACTTCAGTGCAGAGCCCTCACACCTCTTTGTGCCTCCGCTGCGGGTGCTCCAGGCCGGAGACAGCCCTACTGTGACGGACATCACGACACAAAGGCCATGTCTGGAACGCAGCCTGGAAGACATTTGCAATGTAAACCTATTCAAATGTACCTTTCCTTATCAGGAAAGGTAGCTGCAGCAAGCCTTGTGTTTTTGCGGATATGGGTAATTTTAAAGGCAGGATTACAGTGTACAAAAACTGCCCTTGCAGAGATAAATGGTTCCAAAGTAAGTCAATCAGAGGATCTGTTATGTGATGAATCTGTTATTTTTGTGGGACCCGCTTCTGCTTACAGGAGGCTATAAAAAGGAACAACTTCAAGAGGTCATTCTGCAGTGGTGCACACATTACTGCAAATTGCCTATTCTGAAGGCAAATGTACAAGTTTAAGGAAAGACTATTCTAATGGCTTACCAGCACCCAATAGAAATGACTAACACATGTCCCTACTCTGATTGGGTGAAAGGTGGCGAATAACAATGTATAAAGACAAGCAATCGCATAGGCCACTTTCTCAATCAATGCAGATAGGTTCCTACTGATACGACAGTCATGGGAAACCCGCACCTGCCTGGTCCACATTTTGAGATCCATAGAAGAAAGGACTACCCAAACATATGCAGTTGTGTGTAGGCAAGGAAAAAATCCACCCGTGTTACTAGTTTATTTTTGGAGCAGATGTGACATATTTTCACATAACTCGAGAGAAGATGAAGCTTTGTGTGAGCACGTATTACAAGTAATAAAATACTCCCTGTAGTTTGTAAAAAGGATTTCCATGACCTTACATAGTAACTCTGCCTGTGGCCTCATTTTTTTTAAATATTGTTATGAAAGTCCTTGGTTCTTGAAAACCTCATTATTTTGCACAGTGCAGGATCATTTAGTCCCTTTATAGTTTCCTTAGTCTGGTTTTTTAGACATATGAAGATATATACATTTAGAGGTGCATTTTTGTGGTTTACTACATTTACTTTTTTCATGTAATAAAAGACACTTTTCTAAGACTAAATAGTTCTGCCTAGAAAATATATTTTTGAGGGAATCCAACTCGGATCAAAGGTCCCAAATGCTAGAACATGGACTTCTTCAAGGAAAGTAAAGGAAAACACAGTAGTACATGTACTTATGCCTTCCCTACCTTGGCCCTCACAATGTGGCACCACACCTCTCTTAGTAGACTTTTGATGCAAGATTCAGCCAGACCAGTGTCTTCTAGAGCCTGGATTGAGAGCTGAAAAAATCCCTAGAAAATACCTACTAGGGAAGACTATTTTATACTGGGGGAAGTCGTTTTTTTTATTTCTTCTGTGATGTATTGTCCATTGATCCACACTTTAAAACACAAGTCATACCAGAAAGAATAAGGGTACTGGGGAACTGCTCATTAGACAAGCCCCGCAGAGACAAACTCTGGAACACAAACCCGCAGTGCAGTACTTACTAGATCTGAAGGAATAACTGGATTAGCATCAATAAGAGAACAGTATACCCTCTGACACTACATAATGCAAATTGCTTGGGGAAAGTGATTAATTCTTGCATAAGTAATCCATTCTTTCCTCACTCCCCTTAAAGACACCCTTGCCTCTATGACTGACGCGTACACGAACGTGCTCCTACTGTTACATGCTCATTGCGGCTACCTACCTAACCTTGTAAGAACTTTGATAGTGTATCTGTTCTGTTTGTTTTGTAAAATGTTGTATACACACGCTGCTTTCCTTGTAAAGCACTCTGACACCCTACCCTGGGTCTTGTCCGCGCCATAGAAAACTCAAAAAATAAATTACAAAAATAAAAATAAACTAAATCAGTACTGCCAGCAAGGAGAGAATTTATGGCACAGAGAGGGAACAAAATAAGGAATATCAATCTTTCTTCCCAAAACACTGCTAATCACACCTGCATCCCGAGCCATCCTCTGTCAGGAGGAGAGCTCCTCTTCAACAATTGCCTCAGACGTTGTTGAAATGTAAAAACCAAGACTCCCAGCTGGGACACTACAAAACACTTATCCTTAACCATGGACGTCATCAGGGGTCACGGCTGCGGCAACTGCCTTGCTTGCCTCTTGCTACCCCTGGCATTGCTTTTGCGACCCCTGGCATCAGAGGTGGGAAAATCAGTGCCTGGAACACAGGGGCAGCTCGTCCTGATGGACGCTGGTTGGAGCTCCACCTGCCTGGTTTCTGTCAATTTTTTTTATTATACAAATTGCGAATAATCATCATCATAATCATTTAAGCTTTATTTCGACTGCTCAAGTCATGAAAGCTACAAAAAACATACGCAAAAAAACACAGTTAAAAATATAAAAGAAAAAGAATTCGAACAGGGCATCCCACAGTAGACATGCGGAAACTTCGTATCACAAGATTATTGTTTCGGCAGCAAATTGCCAGCATGGCTAAAACATGTTAGACCAGTATGTAAAAATGACATAAGGTGCTCGGTTCAACTAGCCGCAACAATTAGAATTGAAAACAGGCCCATGTATCAGCCGGCAAATGAATACCATGTCTGTTTGACAGCAACCAATTAAGAATTATACATCATAAAATCTTTCATACATTTAGAAATAGAATTAATTGTTTAAAAGCTAGTTAAAATGTAAAAAACTAATAAAAGATAATAAGAGCATCTAAAAGAGGATGTCACAGGTTTGACCTTAGGGTCCTCCCCTAGCAATCAGGTTGTGCAATCAATCTGCAATAAAGTGCTTGTGCAACAACTAGTGCAAATGAGGGTAACCTAAATTTAGTCACTGGGACCAGAGAAACAACTCAGACTAAGGGTCAACCTGGCCATTGCTGAGGTGCTCTTGTGAGTGCCTTCCTTCTAATGCCCCACACGTGGGGTAAAAACGTAGCCGTAGCGCAGGCAAAGAGGGGCCTGGTGTCCGACTTCAATATGTGCAGTGCATCCCAGTGGTTCCATGTGCCTAGTTGTCGGCAGACCGGTTTGAGCCACTTGACCCTGAGCAGTGCATAAGCAGGGTATGCAAACAGGACATGGGCTAAAGGACTCCACCGGGGCATTGCAACCAGGGCAATTGCTTGGACTTGGAGAGTTAGGGTGCCACTTAGCTGTAACCTCGCCCACAGGGGGGGGGGTACCAAATCTAAACTGAATATATAACATCCTGTCCTGGGGGATCTGGATTGTATCTGGGTAAGGTTCCAGCAATCTAACCTGTTTGTGGAGCAGGAATTCCTCAGTGAGTTTCCTCTGATTAGGCTTGATAGACTTGCGTTGCTCCACCCAATAATATTGCTTCAGGACCTCTTTTTGAAGTAGGGTGGGGTCTGGCTTGTCCCAAAGACCCTGGAGCCCGACATCTGACACCAATTTCCTGACGTTTCTAATCCACCCTACCTTATTGCATGTGTCAAGACGGATGACCTCTTCCAGGGCTTCCGCTAAGGGCAATAGCTCCGGTGTCCTAATAATAATTGCCCAATAAAGCAGCAGGCGGAGCTTCGCTCCTTAGCTAATAGTGCATATGCCCATATCGAGCATTAAGGGTGAATAATATTATTCTCCATTAGTGTAATAACAAAAATGGAGTAAATTAGCTGGAATATGACCCTATCTGGAAGCTAAATTAAGTAAAAAATGCTGCTAAATGTATGTTGTATGCATGCTTGCTGGTGAGAATGTGTTGACGTGTACAAGAGTGTGGGAATGTGTTAGTATGCGTAAGCATGTGTTTGAGAGTCAAAGTAAAGGTCAAATGGCATGCGATGTCACATACGCTACCCCTGGCATTTTGGTGAATTTGATGTCCATGTCCTAATCCCCTCTCCTATGAATTGAATATCCATATAAGGAACCACATGGACGTTTTTCATGCAGTTAAAAGCTGTTGGACTGCAGGATGTGGCAGACCTTTGTTATGGCCCTTCTGGATTCTTATAGGAAGCAGAGTAACCATCCAATTCCCTCGTACAGGTAAAGTGTGAACCTGGGCCTTTACTGAGAAAACACTGTGCATTCTCAACCCAGCAGTTTTATACTGATGATTTCAAATATAGCCCCCATGCATAAGTGGCTGGCAATGTGTTTCCCTATACTAGATGCACCCAACACAATATGCAGCTGTGACTGCACGGCAAATGTCAAAAACAAGTGTCCTCCCACTATCCCCTTTATATCGTGACTGATATCCAAATGAAAGGTGATCAACTAACCTCCTGTGAAACAACAAATGCACCAGTAAAGCAAAAGGCAATTTCTGTGGGACCACCGTCAGGCCATTGTGTGGCTGGGCAGCAATGGAACACTGGCCTCTATGCCATATGACCCAGCAGTGGGGAAATTCAAAGGGACTCTAAACACTGCCAGTTTCAAGGACATGCCACCCCTCCTCTCCGAACATACATTTTGAAATCATGAGGAGCCTTGCGGCCGATTTGAATCCACAGAACAAAATAATAAACTACGCAAGTACTGCAGATCCTGGAAGCATAAGCAGGATGCCTGAGAGAGGTGCAGGGGCGTGGAAGGCAGCACCGAGTGGGATATCTCTATGCTCTATTGTATGAATTCCCTCTAAGTGGTTCCTTGACATATTGGACCTGCTTCAATCCGTGAAGGCATGCTCCGGTTCACGAGAAAAGCTGAAACGTGTCAGTGAGAAGATGATCGCAGCAGTCTTGCCAACCAGCAGCTGGCAGAACACCTTACCCCAGTGATAAAGCCTCTGGCTTCCACATCGCCACCCCCACCTTGCGCCGGGCCAAGGCATATCATTTTTTTAAATGTTTAGTGGACTTGCGGAGAAGACAGTGGAGATTATGTCATCAAAAGATACATACAAAACTAACAGTGTAGTAGCGCATGCAACCACTTGAAATTGCGGCCCGTTTGAGCTAGCAATAGGATGTAACTGGTGTCGGCATCAGGAAAGGAGGCTATTGGGGTGCCTGTCTCAGAAGATGAGAACACTACAAGCTTTTGTAAGTATCAGGATGAGGAAGAATTTGAGATGGTGAAGTTCCAGTAGATGGATTTTAATGTAATCAGTAGAGCCTAACAGGCTTCTGTAAGTCATTCATATTCGACCGCACATATACAAGCCCCCAATAATTATCTCTCATCTCTGTGCCTTAGGTTAACTGGCTGGTGCAGTTATCAAAGTCTATGTGCGTGTACAACACAGGGTACTCATATTGCTTATTGTGCCCTATGTGCACCACATGACAAAACGCTTAGCCTCTTGGGATTTGTAGTTTTATAACTATTCTTTGCTGCTGAGATTGGTTTGAGAATAAATCTCATGTAAAGGTTGGTTATGAAATCTCAATTTGACAGCCTGCTCTAAAAACATCCGTGATGTTGCCTGCATTGAGATTTAAGTTTAATTGTTGGGCTTACACTCAATAGCCTTATTTTTTGGAGCTGTACTTAGCAAATAGAATTCTAACTGATGCAAGAACTTTTATGGCATGCTGTTAAATTCTAGTTTTCTGCATTTTTTTTATCATTCTCCCTAGAGATTGCAATAATAATGTACAAATTAAACATAGGTTACGCAACAGCTATCAGGGATAATAACTGAAAACGAATTATATAATGTATCCACATCTCTTTGTGGACAGTAAACTGGGAAAGGGATTTTTTGTCAGCTGTTCTCATTTTAAAACAGTCTATGCATGCATCTTTCTAAATTTTTCCAAAGGCACAATACTATCTATCAGAGAAATGGCCCACTATCTCAAATCTATAGAAACTTTCTCAAACCAAAAAAAAACAGGTACCTTGACGTGAACATTTTAACACATTCACCTCCATCAGAAATGCCTTCATGACATATCTTGAGCTCGCCTAGGAATCCAGGTAAACATGCCTGACCAGGATAAGACATTTCATCCCCCTAACGCCATCTGACAACCAATTTTCTTTTCACAGGTTGTAATGAAACTTGGCTTAACTACCTTGAGTGTATATTATCAAATGCCTCAAAGATATGAAAGAAAATGACACGCTGGGAGTTTCAATTATCGACCAGCCAGCGGCTTGATCAAAAACAGAATAGAGGATTTTTCATTAAAGTATCTGACAAGGGCTGAGTCACTGATCAGCAGATCTGGGACTCACAAAATCTTGCAATCTGACCGCTACAGATACCAAAGAACCGTAATCATAACATTGTGCAAGTCATTTCTGCGGATTAATATTGGCGCGATGTGTGGCACCATAAACAGCTGGGCCTGATACATCGGGTAGCATTACAATGGAGAAGTTCTAAAAGTTGCAGAGTATGACCACGCCCATAGGCACATCGGATATAAAGCACTGCGTGGACCTCGGCCTGCTCCCACGCCCACATGCTGAGACTTTGCCCTCAAAACCAAAGCACTGCTGAATGTCAGTCAAAGATGGTCACCCTCAGTATAGCTGCTGTAATTTAACTACATATGTTAATGCAATAGGATTTTGTTGTCAAGAACTTTTTGGTGTAGAAATCCCACATTTTGGTTGCATTCACTGAATAATACAAACATTTCAAATTAACAAGTAGACTATAAAGATGGATACTTATATAGACTATTAATTAAATTTATTACAACTTATATAAAAATTTCAGGATGCTGTAGATTACTTGTTAGAAGCATTAATGAAGTTGGGCCATAGAGAATTCACACCATTATCTTTTGGACTAAAGAAAAAGATTGAAAACAGACGATAAAAATGTTCACAAAGTTTTGAGATCACCTTTAGAGATAATAGATATGTGCTCACAACGCTCACAGGGACGGGAGGAGGGTTGGGATAGACATTCCTGTTTGACCACTCCTCCTTTCCCATGGCCATATCAAAGTCATTACAGAACTGGCATATCTATAGTTGAGAAAAGCCCAGACTGAAAACAAAATCGTTTCCCAATTTAAAAGTGAACATCCTTTCATGCTTTCAACAGGGATATCTCCCCATCTTTAGAAGTAAGAGATGCTGCAGATTCCAAGACATGTCTAGCATTTGAGATCATGAATAAAGATCAGAGGCCTTCTTCATCCCCAGTGTCTTATGCTTCTCTAAAGACAAACCAATAGCTGAGCAGTATTGACAGTAAACAACATCCCTCAGTGATCCAAAGTCAGTGCTTGATAACCAATCAAAAGCTGTGTCTTCTATGGTAAAGTTGCTCAGGGACCTTGTAAACATGTATCCAGTTGGGTCTTCTCTCAATGCAAATACAGGACAGGTGGTCAAAGAAGAAAAATAGAATATAACAATTGCATGAAACAAAGGCTTCTCAATCTATTAGGAGTGGCTGGTATCCAGCATCAATAATGTCAGAGCATCTTGAATCAGACAGAGGCATGCAGTTGGCATAGTTGATCCAGCCATGGGATTGAAGATTCTCTTTAAAGAGAGGGGAAATCAAACAAGGAAAGTGTGCCAATAAAACTGTCAAAGAAAAAACAGACATACAGTAAACAAAATATAGATGCAAAAAAGTTGGGCCTGGTGTAACACTACAAGCCACCCCGCAAAAGCAGCACAGGGATGTAATAGCAATTGCATGCAATTATCAAGATGTGATGTCGGCTATCAAAATTCTTAGCACAATATGAACGTTGACAAGGAAAATCAACAAATTCTGAAATTCACATTCCGCTTCTTCTTCTAGACTGTTTTGGTTAACCTATAGTAACTGAAATCTCTCTAGGCAAAATTAGGGTAAATTATTGTAATGTGGTTACCAAAGGACACGTTGTGCAAGACATGGAGAGAAACAAAATCTGATCTAATGTTTTTTAGACAACCATTTATATATTTGTCATTCAATTGCCAGAGCTAAAAACTAACTTACTCTCCCTTTGCTCTCGTTCCTTCAAAACAGCGTCCAACCATTTTTGTTTCTCCTCCGCTGTCTTGGCCATGCAGACAAACCATTTGTTTTTGGCAGTGTTGTGGATCTTCCAGCCATTGGTCACGGTGTAGCCGTTGCTGTGGTAATCCGCTACAAGACAGAAGCCGCAGAACATGCAATTAGCGGGGCTCCTCATTATGCAATGAATGCTGAACACAGCACGGCACATGGATCTCAGAGTTTTAAATTGAAAAGATCAGATTATAGCAGGAACCAGAGACCATCTAAACTTAATCAAAAAATGTCTGCGCTAAAGGCATTTTTCTCTCAGAGGAGAGAAGCACAAAGCATATGTAGTCAATATCCATTTCTAAATGCGCAGATGCAAAACATTAATTAATAGGCTGTTAATGATCACACTAGGGTTTTTTCATATCCAAGAAAAGACTGTCATTCTAGGATGTCTGAGGCTCCCAAAGTCATTTTCAGAGTCTCCAACATGTACTGTTGTGCATTTTGTTTTATTCATTACTGTTTATTCCTCTATGTTCTGTAAATAAAGAGTGCATCTCTCTTGCTTTGACTTTTCCTTAACATAAAACACACTGGCAGTATCAGGGGTATTTTGATGATCATGTAGACCTTTTTACAGTGCAACAAGGGAATATGATCAATAATGCGATGCATACTGATGTGCGGCTGAACATTTGTTAAATGTTTTACCTTCTTCGAATTCCATCTCATCAATAACACTGGATTTGGGAATATTTATCAGAGAAAAAACTGCATCTGCACTGGCTCCCTATCAAACAGAGAGCCAGGTTTAAAGGCCTTTGCATTGCCCACAAAGCCATTCACGGCTGGGCCCCAGTTTATATCAAGGAGCGCCTCAAAAATTATGTGCCAGGACATACCCTTCGCTGTCCGAAGCAGGCCTCACCTCACAAGCTCTACAGACAGAATCTAAAAGTTGGTTATTCATTAAGATTTACATTGCAAATCTATATTTTCGTTTTTTTATTAAAGAAATGAGGCTCATCTGAGAGATCTTTAAACACCGATTAAACAAAGCACAATAAGAGATGAACAATAATTAGGTAGGTGGACTAATTGAGGAGTAAAAGCAGTCACAAGCTATTGGCCTAGCTAGAATACACAACAAAGTATTAAAGCTAAGAATGTAAGGTTATTGTGTGGAAGAGTGACAACTAGTTCCATAATCTAATCTGAGTTTCAGGAAAGGTGATTCTAATCTTTCAGATACTTACAAACTCTTTGTTGCTCCATATTTCTTAATTCCTTCATTTACCTAGAAAGGGCCTAAACCAAATCAAAGTAGCAGTTTCCACAGGGAGAGCTGTTCTCTGTGGTCTTGATTAGGTTTCTTAAACCTAAATATTCTATGAAGCGGATGTTTTGTGTTAGGGAGCAGCCATATAAACACTTTCTCCAAAGCTAGCTGTTTAGGCTATCATTGCCATCCTTAGATTTTTGCGGCTTCTGTTTTGGCAAACCCAAAGCAAAGCATCTAGAAATTTGCATCGAAAAGGGCACATAAAAAGGCCAAACCTGTTTGCCAACCAGGTTTCTGTAGATCATAACCTACTATGGAACAAATGAATACAAATATTTTTTACATTTCTAATCAGTGACCTCAGTGCGATATCCCATCCTTGACTGATCACAAGACTTTCTGTAATTTGCTGTAGAATATGATTGATATCCCAAACTTTTGGCACATCCAGTAGTTCTGGCTTACTTTTTTAGTCCTGACTAAAACATTTTTTTAAAACCTATAGCAGTGAAAAACCAAAGCCAGCTGTTTTCTGTGTACATTACATCTCTGAGATAATAAATGTAACGTGGTGATGCAGTGTGATTTTTAGCATGTAAAACAGATCCACATGTATGGCAATGCAAAAGCACCGTAGGATGCACCCTGATGAATCAAACAGCCATGGCTGGGACCGAAGCACACAGTGTCTATAGTAAAGAATTGATAACAATATGTATTAAGGCAACTGCACTGTCAAGCCAGACCTAATAACGGCATGCATTGGACAGACGTAATAGAGTTGAGCCTTTGATAATAGAGCACTACACCAACACTTGGACCCACATAAACCATCCAGCAGATGTCAGATTTACTTGGTGGGTAGTTAAAGTGAAAGGCTGGATAAAGGCTCGTCGTCGCCCTACTGCTTTATTCATTTTACTAGGAATCACTTTTCACACTTAGAGCCTTAACTGTGGAGTCTGTATAGTCAGGAGGACATCTGTCAACGGGCTGAATTTGATGGTAAAGGAAGATCACGGATGATTACATACCTGCCAACTCACACTTAAAACTTGCACTTCTATTGTTTTTAACTTTGCTCAGCCATCCCACACACTCACCGCAACAGCCGATTAGGTGCTGACCGGGGGCGGGGAGGGGGGGGGGGGGGTGGGGGGGGGGGGGAGACTCGGCTGCATTGGAAGACTGTTGTTCTACGGGCCGCCATCTTGGGGGTAACTACAGCTTGCGGGCTAGTTGTTTTGTCCTGACAGAATAAATGACTGCGCTTGCGCGCAGGCGCAGCAGACGCACCGCTGGCGCGCCAAACGCAAGCCCATCTGCGCCAGTCCTCGCCCGAACGAGCCCAGAGGCAGGAAATGCTGCCCAAATCTGGACTACTGCTCTGACCACGAACCGCCTGACCTATTCTGGAAAAGCCCCGCTCGATATTATAACTTGAGGATTAATTAACCACTCTCCCAATATATGCTGTCCAACAAAGTTTCCAACGGTCTTAGAAGGACCGGTAGTTTGCAGAACTTGCCTCTTTCAGAGAAATCTGGTCACAACTTATTCACTTGACTCACAAAACGAACTTGACCATGACACAATTAGTCCCAAGTATATTTTATGCAATGTAAGATCATTAGCAAAACATCCCATTGAAATATTGGATATGATCACCTCTCACTCCCCAGAGCTCTGCTTTCTCACAGAAACTTGGCCAACACCCACAAACCATCCATCGATTAATTTGGCCATCCCGGATGGCTATAAATGTATCCATCTAGATAGAGAGGGCAAAACAGGGGGGGGTATTGCCATAGCCTTTAACAACCATCTTAATGTGCAATGGACTTCTACCCTATGCAACAATAGCTTGGAACTGGGCATTTTTAAAATAACCATGTCTCCCACGGGCAGCTGGAACGGAGCGCTAATTTATCGGCCTCCAGGACCCAGAGCTAATTTTCCTAATTATCTGATCGTACAAATTGCCATGCAGGTCTTAGCTTCCAGAAAATTTATTCTGTTGGGGGGGGACTATAACTTTCATGCCAAAGATTTTTCCAATCCAGAAGCGAACAAGCTTATAACCAGTCTTAATTTAATTGGACTCTCCCAAAGGGTTATTAGCTCCACTAACCAGGCTGGCCACGCCCTAGACTTAATTTGTACTAATATTGATCACCTCACCAGCTATTTCCCATATCCCTTAACTTGGACTGACCACTTTATGGTCATGTTTTCCGTCCACCCCGACCCGAACAGGAAATACGAGACAGAAGAAGAAGAAGGAGCTACGCAGGCCTTGGCATAAACTATCCCTGGAATCCTTCAAGGAGGTATTCCATCCCCACTCACTGGAATGTGGTCCTTACAACTCCGACGTTCCTGGAATGTTAGACGGCTTCAACTCTGATGTAGTGACAGCACTGGACTTTGCAATTCCTCAAATAAAACATAGCTCAGCCCAGCGGCGGCAATCCGCCCCCTGGTATACAGCAGAGTTAAAAATTGACAAATCCAAGTGCAAGACATACGATGGAGATGTAGTAAAGGTTCGCTGGACAGACGAGCATACAAACTAGCTCTATCCAGTTACCATCAGAACATAAAAATGGCCAGGCAAACTTATATCATGAATCAAATTGATCAGTCTAGTAACTCATCTAAAGCCCTATTTAATATAGTTAAAGACTTTGTATCACCTCAAGCTTGTAAACAATCCCCGGCTGAATCTCAAGAACTATGTGACTCTTAAGAAATCTATTTTCAGGAAAAAATTATGCAGATTTACGCAAATTTTCCAACTATTACGTCTCAGAAGCCGGCATTTTCTATAGGACTAGAAGAACTGGAGATACCGTCAGCTAATACTCTTGATCAGTTTGAAACAATCACGCTAGACGAGATCTCTAACTCTTTATCTTTTGCTAAATCTGGTTCGCCTGGCGATCTCTGCCCTCCCAAAATTGTGGCCCTTCTATCTCCCAGCTGTGCCCCGGAAATTCTTAAAATGTTCAACTGTTCTATCCAATCAGGCATTATTCCTTCCCCTTGGAAAGGAGCATATGTATGACCTATCCTGAAAAAACCCACAGCTGACCCTCAGGTACTGAGTAACTATTGACCAATATCCTTGCTACCCCTGCTGGGCAAACAATTGGAAACCATAATAAATAGGGAGTTAAGTTCATCTCAAGTCCAATAATCTTAGACCCCTCACAATCTGGATTCTGTCCAGGTTTCAGCACTGAGACCACTATCCTGGCAGTAAAGGACTCCTTGAGGCAGGTAATGGATGCCGGGGGATCAGTTCTGATCCTCCTAGATCTCTCTCCGGCATTTGATACCATCTCTCACTTACAGCTCGTGGAGAGACTACATTCTTGTGGCATTCGAGGCACAGCCCTAAAACGGCTGGAAATTTTTTTGTCCGATAGATGGCAAACGATAATGTTAGGACCTTATCTTTCTCAGAAATCCCGTTTGGACAAGGGCGTGCCTCAGGGCTCTTGTCTAAGTCCAACATTATTTAATGTTTACATGGCCCCTCTGGCAAAAATTGTTGAACCGTTAGGGTTCGAGATAATGTCCTATGCGGACGATACCAAGCCGATGTTCCCAATCGGTTCTAATCTAGAAGATGAGAAAATCCAATTTTCGGCAGGTATGCTCGCCATCTCTCACTGGATGACGGAGCACTGCCTCCAGCTGAATCCTAGCAAAACTGAGGTTATGCTTATGGGCAAAGCCTCAACCATCTGGACGGATGACTGGTGGCCTTGTCAGCTGGAAACTGCTCCCATTCCAACTCAATCCGTGAAAAATTTTGGATTAAAACTGGACCAGACACTAACTATGAAGGATCACATTGCGGCCACTATCAGCTCTTGTTATTACAGCCTACGTCTTCTAGGCAAGATACTTCTTTATTTGCCGATTAAACATCGTCGAACCTTGGTCCAGGCTATGGTGATTAGTCGCCTTCACTATGGGAATGCGCTGTTGGCTGAAGTGGGTGGGACGCAGCTTGCCAAACTGCAGGTGATTCAAAACACCGCGGCAAGGATGATTCTGAATCACCCTACAGGCTCCTACTTAGCCCCCTTGCTGAGAGAGCTCCACTGGTTACCAGTGAAGAAGCGATCCTTTTCTAAGATTTGTTGCCTTACTTATAACGCCTTAAACGGCAAAGGTCCCTATTATTTGCAAAAGAAATTTACAAAGCCAGTTTCGGGTTGTAACCTCAGATCTAACTCATTAGCTCTTCTAAAAGTCCCCCGAATACGTTTAAATCGTACTGGGGGCAAAGCCTTCTCGTACCTTGCCCCACGGTACTGGAATCAGCTCCCCATGGCCTTGCGCAAATGTACCTCGGTCACCGTTTTTAGGAAACAACTAAAAACCTTTCTGTTTTAATATATTCGTCAATTGCTGGCGGTAGCTCACAGCGCAAGATGGCTCCATCAGTTCTTGCAGCTTTTGTTAAGTGGGGACATTTTCTGAAAAAGCTTCAAAACACACTGTTTTAAAATAGAAAAAGAAAGGTAAACCGAAAAAAATGCCCCATAAAATGCAATTATTATGCCTCGTGGCTGTAATTGCAATGGAGATATTAAAAGAAGGAGTGCGGAGGCATTCACACAAAACAAGTACATATCAAACAGTTGCAGAGTGCACAACCACAACAAGGCCAGAGCCGCGCCCTCGGAGCTTCCAACAGCAAGAATGGAGGCAGACTTCCAATCCTCTGAGAGCAGTAAGAAACGAAATTAATGAAAAGCAGACATGTATTTATGATCAGAGGCCAAAACTTGCAGGAGAGAGATTTAGGGAAATAGCAGCATTTAAAAAAAGAATAATAATTTGTACCGTGGTGAGATGTTCACATAATTCGAGCAAACAAATAACTACTTATGAAAATGTATTTATGAAGCTAAACAGTATTTGGAATCTTAAATAGGAAATATCAGATGTGACGGGTATGGTTGGCATAGTTGGCAATCGTCAAACTACCAACATTTCTGCTTAAGACATGCCAAATATATATAGAGAAAGTTATTTAAAGTCATGTAAAGCAGCTGTTTTCTTCGGTCATAGTAAGGTTGGTAAAATAAGTTTAAAATCAAGTGAAGCAAAGCACACGAGTCAACAGTGAGATATCTCGAATCAAGTTACAAGGCAGCTCCATTAAACCAGTGTTAGAATTTGTAGCGGCCGGCATGGCTCGATGGTGGGGGGGGGACAGAGGAGGTGGCACGCAGGAGGTGAGGAGGGTGGGGAGGGACTTAGGGGCGGGGAGTTCAATAATAAGAAATAAAAAAAATTAAAACCTACCTTTCTGCCAGCCCAGGTCCCATGTTTTCACTGCTCCTGCTCACTCCCCTCCCCTAAGCCAATCACAACACTGGACCGTTGTGATAGGTCGGGACGCCGCCCAGCCAGGGGTTGTAGGGGATGGCATGTTCTCCATGTAGGCTGCAATGCAGCCTGCATGGAGAAGTGCAGAGTATGCATGACTGGTTTGGGCAGCCCAAGAGGGCTGACCAAACCAGTCATGCGTACTCAGGAGTGGGCAAACCACTCCTGCCCTGCCCGGGCAGCTCCACCCACCCACCCGCCCGCAATGTGTAAAAAAACATAAATGGTAATAACCAAAAGTTATTACCATTTTATGTTTTGGCTTTCTCGTCTGTGAGAAAGCAGTGGGGCAATGCTCCTCCGCCCTAATGGAAGAGCCACCCCCGACAAATACGAGTCATTATTTGGAGAGATAGACTGGAGACGTCACATCTTGTAAAGTCTGTTCAAGGCACAAGCTTTGATTGTTTAAAATGCCAAGTAGCAAACGTGCTGCCATCGATGTCTGGGTTTTGACAGTGCCGCTGTCAAACAAGCATACTGGCAAAATAGGTAGAGTGTTCTTTCGGTCCGTTCCTTTCAAACATTGGCTTTCTTCGACCAGCCTTTTTCATCATTGGATGGAGACTTTGTCAATCACATCTTAGCTCATTCAAGTCCTGATGTTTCACGTAATGCTATTGGTTGTTTGGATCAGTGCTTTAAATTGGAAAAAAGAAGTGCAGGTACTCACTAAATAGACTGGGCGGGCCTTGAGGGGCAGTTAGGGGCGTTGCTGGGAGCCAGGCGTTTAACAATAACATTTTCTTGGCGTCTATAAGAGGCTGGTGATCGTTGAGCCATACAAACAACGTATAGCACAACAAAAAGTTAAAGATGAAGCTTTACTGAGGGTGTAGTCTCGTGGCTAGTTGTAAACTGTTTCACCTTGAGATCCACATTGCAACCCCCCCCCCCCCCTCCCGCCACTGGAATTGAGCATGAGTGGGAGTAAGTGCCAGTTTGTCTCTCCCAACTCTGCCACTACGTGAGCGCCCGTGAAAGCAGAGATAGGCACATACATTCAAAACCACTAAAATCGGCACTTGAGCCAACCTTCAATAATTCTTAGGTTTTTAAAAAATATATATGGCTGCGGTCCCGTTTATGTACGCTGAGCCTCATCTCACCACTTCCTGACTCAGCCAGGCCACAGAACACTCCACTCAGGTACATTTGGATTTTATGTGTGTTGTGAGACATTGCAGCCATCAGCCTCCAAGTCATATGTGCAGGGTCTAATTTTTGGCAGTTTGATATAGTGCGAATTTGACCCAAGGGCATCAGAGCGCTTTACAAGACAATCAAGTTTTACATTATAGCATACATTTTTTTTTTAAACACTGGTGGTTAGTTTGATGTACAGAATCACAGGATGATGAGCCGACGATGGGATTCAAACCTTGAACCCCATTCGGCAGCTCTGGCCATATGCTCATTCCTGTTGGGATGCCAATTAGAACGTAACACTGCAGTAACAACCCATCGCTGGAATACACTGGTTAGCGGCATATACACACTTGACATCTGAAAGGCTCATTTTCAGCAGCTTCTGCGCTGCACGTGCTCATACTTCACAGCCTGAGCCCTGCTGCTACTTGGATTACCAGTACTCTCCCTGCCCAAGAATTAGTTCGGGTACTCAGTGGGAGAAAACTAAGTAGTACAGGTTTGAGTGTATCCTTCCACCTCCACAGAGTGCTGGCATTGAACTTGCTGAGGAACTACTTGAAAAAAACAGCCCTTTCTATGCACTGCTGCTGTCGCCCACATGTCTTGCTCCAATGCGCTAATGAGTGGGGTTCCTCCGCTATGGCGTAGGAGCGTCACCCCACTACTTTCAAGCAGTGGAAGAAGAGAAAATATAAAATGATAATAACTTTCCCTTATTATCATTTTAAATAATTTGTGCTGGTTTGTGGGCAGGCGGTTGGGCGGGGCTGCTCTGCGGGCAGGGGAGGAGTGGTGTGCGCAATGACTGTTTGGTCAGCCTTCTTGGACCACCCAAACCAGTCATGCGCACTTTCCCGGTTCTCTATGCAGGCTGTACTACAGCCTGCGTGGAGAACATGCCCAGACCCCCATTCCCTGTTTGAGCGTCAAACCAGGACACTTAAAACGAATCACATTGCAGCGTTGTAATTGATCAGGGGAGCCTGGGTGCCTACCAATCACAACGCTGCATTGCAGTGCTGTGAAGCATTGTGATTGGTCATTGGAGATGGACTGTGCTTCCTGATGCGTGGGGCAGACGTGGGACGCGGCGGGGATATAAGTAAATTTTAAAAAACATTTTTGTTTTGCTCGACCCCCCCACCACCTGCAACCCATTCCGGCTGCCATTGGTGCCAATGCATGCATTAGCAGATTAAGTGCAGACCGACTGGGTTGGTGATGCTAAATCTCCTAGCGTCTCATTTCATGTTCAGGTAAAAAAAAAAAAAAAAAAAAGGATACAGCGAACCAATGATTTATTTATTTTTTTAAATCTTTTTAAACTTGTGTTTATTGCTATTTATGGTAAAAACATGCAAACATATTCTCAAGTCAATCTAGGAAAATTGCAACAGAAATCTACAATGCTATATAATTCTGGCAAACAGTCATATAGGCCATATAAAGCTACGGCACCACCACAGGGGTACATATAAGCCGATAGTGTGTTAGTATCCCGACAGTTGAGTGTCTTGCTACAAAGTCCTACTACGGATGTGTAACCTGGGACCCCGCTATCCGGCCTGTGCTAAGACTCACTATCAGAGCCAAGTGGGGCCCCTGTATGTATAGCTGCATGTGTGATTCCCTGCGGTCAGGCAAACATTAGCTCAGGAGGGAGGGAAAGGGGAAACATGAAAACAAACTTAAAAACAAAAACCAAACTGTCTAAGGATGCGAACCACCTGCTAACAATAGAGAGCCTCGAGCGGGGTGTGCTCAGGTAGCCTCCAGCAGGCCAGGGGCATCCCGGGGTGCAAAAACAATTGTCCTGGATGTTGGTGGATCAACCAGTTCCGCACAGGCCCTGTTACCCCCTTACCATCTAGAAGCAGGCCAGGGTCAGCTCACAAATATCATGTATCCCCATTCAGGGATCCCAGGTCTCACATCGAGGATATCCCCCTGTGCAAGGATTGTTATGTCTGGTATGAGTGAACATCGGGCCCCTCAGAGGTAGGCGCCCCAAGCAGAGGTCTTGGGAGACCGCTAGTCCACAGGGTGGGGGGCTTCACAGCAAAACACAGCCCAGTGGACCAAAGTTCTAATGCTCCTTTCCCTCAGATCAGTTCATCAACAGTTTGTGGAGTCACCTCCAGAGGGCTAACTCTATGCACCACCGAGCCCTCTGAATTTGCCGACTGACGGTCTGAAGGGGTACCTTTCCCAGAGTCAGACATGCGCAGCACTGTGATCTCAGCTGTTGTCTAGAGTGCAGCTGCCTGGTCCTGATCAGTCTGAAATTTGAACGATTTCTTCTGTCTCCCTGTACGTGTTTTCCTCTGGGAGCGCTTACTGGGCCTACATCTATTTGCACCTGCCACGGATCTGGTCACTGGCAGAGCCAACCCTGATTGTAAGCGTTCAACTATTCTCAAACCGCTTCGATGGTCATCACAGAAGTGGGTGGAGCCATCTAGCTGTCCGGTAACCAAGGAATACTGTATTCCTTCCTCAATCAGAGCCTTCTTCACCTCTAGAAAAAAAGGTTTGTTTAGCTTGTACGGCGGTAGTGAAACCAGGGAACACTGACACTTTACTCTTGTCCACAGTGAAAGAGCCACCCGCCTGTGCTTTTTGTTGGATTAAATATGTCTGTGGGCTGCCCGGTGCCAACGGTCTGGGTGGTACCCTGTTGGCCCGTTCCAAAGCGAAGAAGGGTGTTCGGTGATTTCGGGCAACCTCAGTCCACAGCCAATGTTCAAGATAAGACACCATGTCTCCCCCCCACCCGTTTTCCCCCTGGGATTCTCACCACACAGATATTGCGTCCCTCCGCATCTGCTGCATGAAGTTCCAGAAGGCGCACCCTGTCGGTCAGGTTCGTAAACTGTCGGTTGTGCGCCTGACGTTCTGGTTGCAGTTCTATCCCTGAGTTCTCCACATCTTTCACCCTGTTCGCAAGTTTGTGGTATTCGGCCCGCAAGAGCCGCAGGCCCACTGTGACAGCTCTAACATCTTATTGGAGGGTGCGCTTAGTATCTGTTATAGCTTCAAGAATCTTGTCCAATTTTAGCTGTTTAGGGTTCAGTGTGGGTTCAGATCACTCCGCCTCCACAGTCGGAGGTTGGGAAGGCTCCCCCATCCCCGGGTGCCCAAGGGACTTGTCCTTGGCTTCCCAATGTTTAAAATGGGTCCAGCCTTCTACTGTGGCCCAGACCAACCACTATTGCTCTCCCTCAATCCACCCCCTGCAGGCCCGTGGAGGTCACCGACCATCAGCAAGGGGGCAGTGGGGACACTCACCCACTCCTGTGCCTCACAAGCATGCGCCGCCCAGGATAAGGGACCCCATTCCAGCAGGTCACCAAGGAAATGTGGAAAACAGTCGCCAGGCAACCTGATTGGCTCTCTCCTGGTCTCCCAGCTCTACTGTGATCCCTCAGGTCCACACCAAGTGCAGATACGCGCCCTGGGCTACTCAAGCTGCTCCGGTCCGCACCCTCAACTCCCTGAGACCGGTCCCCACACATCCGTCAGAAAAGGCACTCAAGGATATCTCTGCACCTCAAGCAGCATAGCACTGCGAGTTTGGGGAAGCAGGCACAAACCTCCAAGTCCCCCATCATGGAAATTACAGATGTCAGGCCCGCAAGGTCCTTGTTCAGTGCGCAGCCGCACCTCTCACCACCACACAGTAGAGGAGTTCAGCATGTCGACCCCAGGCTGCTTCTCAACTACGGCCGCAGGCGCCAGGCCTGAAGTGCTCCAATCCCCCTCTCAATGGCCTTCAGTTTGGGACCCTGCGACTCAGTCTCCATCCAGAGGCGGGCTTCCCAGCACTGCTCCACTTCCGCTGCTGGCCTGGTGGCGGCCACTACACCCAATGGCTCATCCCCCAGTCGTCTGGTGCCACTTGGAGCTCAAAAGGAAGAGACTGTGTAGGCTCCGGTCGCCATCTTAGGGGCCGGTTGGTTACCGCTTTGTTGTTCGCGGCCTCCACAGACTCCCAGCAATTGTCCATCTATGTTGTAGGTGTTGCCTGAGCCCTAATATTAAAGGGAAGCACAGGGGAGGAAGAACCGAAGGCCCAAGAAATGGTTAAGAGCAGCACACATTAACGAAGAACCATTATAAATCCAGGCCTAAGCCGGACTAGCCACACTATAGTAAGAGGGTCAGACCAGCAGCAGTTTACTGGGTCACAGCATCGCACTGGGAAGATAAAGCAAAGATTTAGAGCCTAGCTACTCCTGTCCTTTTGGAGCTGGGAGTAAGGGTTCAAGGCCCCGTACTGTAATAAGACAGGGGCAGCAGTGGTGCAGAGAGGGCGCCCCCTCTATTCGAGATCCACCTTTGAGCTTTGAGTGTTAGGGTTCCCATGCTCAGGATTGGTTCTTAGTCCACCTGAGCTTCCAGTAGTAGCAGCAAGTCCTTCACAAGAGTTCAAACTGGACTACTAGACGCCCAAAACTTATAGAAGTGTAGAGAAACGGGTGTTGGTCGCTAAAATGAAACAACACAACATATAAAAAAATATAGAGCTGGGGATAAGATTTACTTTTTTTGGCACCATTACTCAGTAGGGTAGCTAGCCATTGGGCCGCCTGTGGCGGTCCCTGCATTTGCCGCCCAGAGGCCGCATGTAAGAGAGGGGGGGTCGCTGCCCCCAAAACTCTTGCTACCCAGGGCGGACCCCCCTTGCTACGCCACTACCATTACTGACTTTGTATGGCCTGGGCGTTAAAATGTATGGATAGTCATTTGTTCATGTTTAGATGAAGGAGCTGTACCGGTATGTGCAGATAGCGACATATGTTTACGGGAGGCGATGCCTTCACCAATAAATCCCACATTGTAACAAGCAACCCTGGCACACACTTGCATAACCTTCCTTCCACACGACAGATCCAAAATCCTCTCCCATTAACAATGCCCATATTCTGGAAGCCCACCATCACATTAGCCTTGAATAAGGTCCAGGGTCAGAAACAAACAACCATGACAACAGCATCAGCACCAACATACCTGTTCCATCTTCCACGTTCTCCACCTCCATCACTTCAGTGTTTATCCTTCCTCGAAATATAAACAGGGTACCGTTGACCGACTTGGTGCGCTTCGGTGCTTTTTTACCGGCGCCCCTGGAAGCAGAAAAGAAACACAGGTCCTTTCATTAAAAGTTTACATGTCACCCTATAGCAACTTTCCCCATGCAATAATTACTCGTTTAGTTTAATACATGACTCCGGTTTCTGCTCCAAAGACTATCAATATCTGAAAACAAAGCTGCCACGTTCTAGATGCCAGATGGTTTCCAATTCAGAATGTTTAATTGTGGTAATATTAGCACATTAACTTTTATTGTGCCTGCAATTACCGTTTTCCTATTTTGCAGAACCTTAAATGGGAAGTGTGACCATGACCCAAAACAATGGTGCTCATTTTATCGCCCTCTGAAAGATAAACAGCTGGCTCAGTCATGCAGCAATCTGCAGTCTTTGAACATATTTCAGCAGCATTTAACTCACTGAGCTACCTTACCAGCTATCGTGTATTCACAGATATTCCTACTCTTGAAAACTTTCACTTATTTCCGAGGAGCGCCCTAGCAGACTAGTTTAACATCCGTCACTGTAATAAAATGTAGGTCACTGGTAAAACAGCAAAGCACACTGAGGCATTCTGGGACTGGCCGGCTTCGTTGGCTGGGCATCTGGTAACTCGATCAGAGCGCACTCTAGAACGCCCATGTTTGAAATAGATCAGGAAAGTTAGACATCTGACCTAGTGCAGGAGGGGAACACTGCATTAAGGCTACAGCGACAGCACGTCGGTGTGCCAAACTGATTAAATACACGATTTAAAGAGTAACAAATACACCGACCATACAGCCGAGGAGAACATAAGCTGATCTGAATGCAGTTTATGGAAAAAAAATCGGGTTGCGTCATTTAAGTAAGGTTGCAGAATGTAGGCACGTCTCCAGAGCAGTGACAGAAAAACACACTAGACCACGAGGCTAAGTACATTTTAAATATGCAAAGGAGAACAACGCACTGCAGAGGTGTGCAATAGGGCCCAGCTAAAACCAGCATACACTTAAGTGAAAAATCAAATTACTCTTTGCACCTGAAGGCATTGACCAATGATACAGACTGCATCTTTTCGAATGAAAAGTAAAAAAGTGCAACTGGTTTTGAATATTTAAGAGTGGAAGAAAAGGTCTGCCTACCTTTCATTGCTGTTAGCGTAGTATTCCACATTGTAGGCAGTGTTTCTTCTGCACATGTTACCACAATATGCACGCTTGTTTTTGTGCCACACAGTATGTTCACACAGAACCTGCATGTTTTTGTGTTCTGCTCTTTTCCTGGGATTTAGTCTGAACACCATAGACAAGGTCAAATAACAATACCCCTGGTTATCCCCTCTGGTCAGGCAGTAGCACCTAGACATAACATGAGAATGCAGCTGCTGTTTGTGAGCAGACATGTCTTGTCATGTAACTGAGGACACACTCTGAGCGAAGGTCCTGAAGCAAGATCACCGCGTCAGCTGAGATCTAGAACATCCATCTATGTATGCTAAGGTACGGGGTCCGCCACTAATCCCAGAGATCTTAGATATATAATCAATTAGATTTAGTAGGAAGGAGGGGGGTTTAGGCTAATCTGTTGTATAACATGACAGGGCTTTTTATGGTATGTGGTTTGTTAACCATGCTGACAGTATTTTTAATATGCGTTTGTTTTCCAGTTGTTGCACAAATACTGCATCTTAGAGCATGATTGTTTAAATAAATATTATAAACTTCCTTCGTGCCTCTTGTTTATCTTATTGTGGACAATTACGAGTGAGAGAGCGAAAGGGTGTGTCCCATCACAACCATCCCTGAGAGGGTCAGGAGAGTAGTGTTTTGGGGTGCCAATTCACTAGTTTCTCTGGAAAGGTTAGGATTGCAAGTGAGGCCCTATAGTTAGTCAAACTCGGGCTCATAGATACCGTGGAGGTATGGTTCTGTTCCTGAGCAGAATCCCTGTAACACTGTAAAAACTAGACAGCACCAATGTAAAAAACACAGGCATCAATAGACACTAACTCTACCAATAACAAAGTTACTTCTGAAATGATGACTGAAAAATACTCCACAAAACTAGACTGCCATGGTACACCAGCTAAGAAAGCTTTTTAGAAAAACAGAATGTACTAATTTGCACTACTATGCGCCATGTTTATACTAATGCACGCAGTTAGCATAAATTAAATTGCATGGTTTTAGGAGAAGCACAGAGATCTCCTGTGCAACGTGGGAGTAGCACATGGCCTCAAGATGACATCTGGAGGGAGCTAAGGTGATTAGAAGGGTAGGGCAAGAGTGCTCATTGGTCGAGGAACCAGTCATCGGAGGACACAGTCAATTTCTAGCCCTGGTACTGTAAAATATGTCCTAAAATATACTAAAACAAGTTCAAACAACATAGAAAATCGACTAAGCACTCCTGGGTGCAGTTATCTTAAGATCCAGATTGCGCTCCCTTACATCAATAGGCCCAACTCCCCTAGGGTGATAACGACAGGGACTGCCACGCAGCCAAAAATCTGAACTTATGTTAATATCTATTTCAGTTGCATCAAACGTGGCCATCATGCCAAGATAAGGCCATTCCTTCTTACCAAAGAGACTATAGCCTGAAGCAGTCAATGTAGTAAAATAAAGATTCAATCAGAAGAATATTTCCTTGAGACTACTTATAGAAAACCGCTCTTTCTGCAACAGGAGAGAAGAGGAAGATGCAGACAGCAACAAGATTAAAGAATGACCCACACAGAGCAAATAGAAATGTTCCCATACAAGTGGAAATCTGGATAATGTCACACAAAGCACTGTGCCCTACATTTTCCATCCTCTGCCCCAGCGTGCCCTTAAAATAAAGTCAACGTTCTATCTTTCTTACATCAGACTGTCCCCTACACTGTATCTCATGGCCCTCTAAAATATTATCCCAAGAACATTGTGCCGTGCAGGTAGAGTAAGATGGGCGATTTCGTATACACCTTCTTTAAAGAAGATATTCCTTCCAACCCCCCCCCCCTTTAAGACACACGCATTAATGACTACTCTTGGCCTTGTCTTGTCCTTGAAAAGGAAGCATCAATGCTAAAGGTACCTAAAGCCAGATAGACATAAACAGGCTTTCCCAGTCAACCATGATCAAGCAAACTGTAGGTTGATGATGTCAAGCACCACTTCCCTTGGCTTCCTACTCACAAACAGGAAAAGTAAATGCAAAACAACTGGAAAAAACCTCCCTGGAAGCCATTGGATTGGCTACGTTTTTAGACAGAACGCCGCGTGCAACCCCTGCAAGAAAGCAAGTGCAAGTCTCACTGCTAGAGCGAGCTAAAGAAGAGGGGTTGAGGGCTGAAAGACAAAAATCAAGTGTTAGGCACTATTTATATCTTAATCCTGGGGCCATTTCTGCCAGCTATTTGCAATAATACCAATAAGAGTTCGGAAAGGCTTTTACTGTTTAGCTTCTGGGCAGGTATAGTGAAATATTTTCTTTGTTTTTTAGGCAGGAAACCAACCCCAGCTCGACTTTAGAGAATGCCCATGTACTAACATGCACAAACAAACTGTGGTAGATTTCCTCTTTTTTTGTGAGTATTATAAAATGTAAACAAAAAAATTCCTCATACCGTTTATAAGGCTTAAGAATCTACGGCTTTGTATGCAAGCATATAATTTTTTACTGGTATTACCAGACGACGAAACGTGTGGACATGTGATTCAGTTTCTTAAAGCGGCGGTCCGCTCCACGAGGTCGATGCTTTTAAATTCATTTTAGTAGAGTGACGAAATAGCACTGTCTCCGTTTTAATTTCGGTTTTGTTTAACCCAGCCGGTTTTATTTAGATTGTTGGTCATTAATTTTCCAAACCTGATGATTTTATGTATTTTATTTTTATGTGTTTTTAATAATTTGTATGTATTTCATTGCTATTTTGCACATATCCTGCATGCTTTTATAGCTATTCGCGGCCCAATAAAGAGAATTCTGATTATGAACTGCAAAAACAGGATACAAGCTAATCATGTCAACCTGCTGCTGAAGAAAATGAATTTAATGCATTAAGAGCAAACTTCTACCCTCTTAAAAAATAGCCATTCTGCATCTAAGAAGGTGGACTCCATACCAGATTTATAAACTACTGCTTAGCCCGGAACACCCTTCAATTGGATTCACTCCACCGTAAAACATACTCCCACCTTAAAATGCGAGACCAAGGCACCCCTCCCAGTTCGCAATGACGATACAAGTTTAAAAGATCTCAGCTATCGTCATCAGCTACAGAAACATTATCAAATAAAAATATTGCCAACATTGCTAAAGTTTCAAACTTGCAGCAGAAATGCACCTTTCCTCAATCTCACACTTGTGAGCAACTACATAGTCACTAAAATTCTGGTTATCTTCCCAAAAGTCACTGAAAAGTGATCAATCTGGGACCTTATGCACTGGCTAGTATACCCAATCTCATAAAACACCACCCTTCCAACCGAGGAAGTCTTGCAGCTACCCAAATATACATTTACTACTCAACTGCTGAATAAAAACAAATGCAGACTCGGATACCATTTATAACTTCAGAACTTTTCTAGCCTTCACTACATGGCCATGGTGTGCCTCTGGCCTTCCACTCATGTAGAGCATCACAACTTGCCAAGTGACTCTTAGCCTGGTTTTTGCCCTCACTGATGCACAGAATCTGCATTTCCAAACACAAGAGAAGCCCTCCGTGCTAGGCATGACAATGAAAGGGCTCATCTTGACAATCCTTTGACACCAATGTCTTGCCGCGGTGTTATCCTCAATGCATTAAGTTCCATTGGTTGTAGCCCATCAAAGCCAACCATCAGTCTTGACCATGACTACTGGAGAAGCCATGTCTAACCCCATAGCCCACGCCCACTCTGCAGGGCATTGCGAGCACCTGCAGGTGATTTTCGGGCATTTTAGGAGTCATCTTTGTTACAGCGGCCAAGTCACTAGGACCAGAAAGCTTTGGATCCAGGGCCACTCAATGCTAGTGCCAGAGAGCAGAACAAGTTTACTGAATGTGATAGAATCAATGCGCATGTAGTTAAAACAAAGAGCGGGTTATCATTATCCACAGGAAATAGTCATTACTGAGAATCCAAGTCTTCCCTGTTGCAGATGTTATAACTTTATAATTCTTGCAAAGACTATGAAATCGAA
Source organism: Triturus cristatus (assembly GCF_964204655.1). Lineage (NCBI taxonomy): Eukaryota > Metazoa > Chordata > Amphibia > Caudata > Salamandridae > Triturus > Triturus cristatus. The sequence continues at coordinate 1,581,179,040 of NC_140590.1, forward strand.
GACGGTCGAGAGGGTGATGGACTGATTACTTAATAGAGATCTTCGTTACTTCATTACTTTGAATCCTATAATGACTTATGGCATCAAAGACAGAGGAGAAAGTGATGAACTGATTACTCAGAGATCTTCGTTACTTCATTACTTCGAATCCTAGAATAACATCAAAGACGGACAAGAGGGTGATGGACTGAATACTTATCAGGGCTCTTCGTTACTTCATTACTTTGAATCCTAGTATGACATCAAAGACAAACGAGAGAGTAATGGACTGATCACTCATCAGAGATCTTTGATACTTCATTACTTTGAATCCTAGTATGACATAAAAGACGGAGGAGAGGGTGATGGACTGATTACTTATCAGGGCTCTTCGTTACTTTATTACTTTGAATCCTATAATGACTTATGACATCAAAGACAGAGGAGAGAGTGATGGACTGATTACTTAGAGATCTTCGTTACTTCATTACTTTGAATCCTAGTACAACATCAAAGACGGACAAGAGGGTGATGGACTGAATACTTATCAGGGCTCTTCGTTACTTCATTACTTTGAATCCTAGTATGACATCAAAGACGCAAGAGAGGGTGATGGACTGATTACTTATCAGGGCTCTTCGTTACTTCATTACTTTGAATTCTAGTACGACATCAAAGACAGAAGAGAGAGTAATGGACTGATCACTCAGAGATCTTTGATACTTCATTACTTTGAATCCTAGTATGACATCAAAGACGGAGGAGAGAGTGATGGACGGATTACTTATCAGGGCTCTTCGTTACTTTATTACTTTGAATCCTATAATGACTTATGACATCAAAGACAGAGGAGAGAGTGATGGACTGATTACTTAGAGATCTTCGTTACTTCATTACTTTGAATCCTACTACGACATCAAAGATTGACAAGAGGGTAATGGGCTGATTACTTATCAGAGAGATTCGTTACTTCATTACTTTGAATGCTAGTTTCCTCAACATACTCCTCTTGTGGATAAATAACTGTAAATAAAGTAATAATAAATGTAATAAAAAGACTGATGAGGAAGATGGACAGAGGCATTGGGGTGTGCAGAGCTTAAGAACACCAGCTTAGGGTCTCTTGCATTTATTTAAGCAACACAATGTTTATCTAGCAAGAGCTGCTTCTAGTATGACCCTCAAACAAGCACTGTAGCCTTCAGCATGAACCAGATACTTTCAATAAAAATCACTGAACCAGATACTTTCTATTAAAAATCACTGGCAACCAGTGAACGCGGATATCATGTCCTAAATCCAGTTATGAAGGACTGTGCCGCCACTGTAATTACCATATGGCTGTATTACGTTACTCAAGTCTCAATCCATGCTGGCAAATTCTCAAGCAAAACATCTCCCACCCAACAGCAGGGCCACTGGAATTATGTGGCAGCGGGGACCAAATTAAATGGAAGGTTGATGAAATTATGCAACAAGAAAAAAACAAATTAGGTGACATAACGTGTCACAATACATCGCAGTATTATTTCGTTATGTTATAATTGTAACAACTAAAAATACTGTCTCGGCAAAAGTTCACATTATTAGTACCGGTTGAACAGCTTAATACAGGCATCAAGAACCCTAAGATGACCATTTAGCCTTTGCAAGTTATGCGCCATGGCACAGAAATACCTTTGGCACTTCTGTTTAGTAACTTCTGATACGTTTCAGCTTGATACAATTTTTTGGCGGCATCTGCTAACTACGCATCAGATCCTGGCAAGCGTGGCAAATCCATGATTATGTGGAAAACCTTGCATCCACATAATCCCAGTGGCCTTAGGCTCGATTTAAAGGGTAAAATAACAATTTGCAGACATCACTCAATCCAGTGCTTAAATTGAGCCAGTAGTTTCCGGTGCTCAGGACGAACACCAGCGCTTGTGACAGTCTGCCACAAGGGGGCGCTGTCTGGCTAATTTAGAGAGGACCACAATAACAGTTAATCATAAATTCAATATACATTAAAAGTTACTATTACCTGCTGCCCAAGCCATTCTTATAGCTTTGGGGCCTGAAATAGTCCGACTTGTTACACTTGGAGGAGTGTGATGGTTAGTGGTTGTGTTGGTACTGTCACTGGCAGCGCTGGCAGGGGCAATATGTGGTGCAAGCTGCAGTGACCTCTTCATGAGTGCTCTGGCTCTTATGTTTTTTTTTTTTTTTTACAACTGAAGCACTGATCAATCCAAACTGCAGAGTGAGACTCATCACCATAAAGGCAATCTAAAAAAAAGTCATCATTTTTAAAAACTTATTCAGTTGTGGCGTATTACGATCGGCTTCAAAATGTTGCTTCTTACCTTAGTTGGTCATGTAATATGTAAGGTCATCTGCTTTTCCACATGTAATACCATCAAGGATGTCATCTTGGATGCATGAGGTCCTTTGGAGGGCATGAGGCTCCTGGGATCCTCCTTGCAGAAAAAAACTTGAGATTCACAGATTTCGTAGGACCAGATGGGATGGCCGCTCCTAGCGGCTGTCAAGCTATGGAATTCCCTACCCACTTTTAAGTCCAATGCGGACTCCTATCCGGTTTTAAAAAAACATCTAAAAACATGTCTTTTCATCCTAGGTTGCTGTAGCTGCGCTTCTTGCCCGTCTCCACTCTGTCCGCTATAGCGATTTGACACCCTTGGGTATAAGCGCGCTTTATAAGACCTATCCTATCCTATCCTATACTAAGCTGATGTGAGTTTTATGTTTGCATAGCAATTGCTGCTGCGCACGCAAGAAGCATGACAGACTTGCACAATGATGAGTGGTCACTGATAGGAAGTATAGGATCTGCTCAGAGATCCAGTATTAAGAAAAGGTCCTGTAATTTCACTTCTGTCTATTCGCTCTTCCAGCACACTTTCCTCACTCATCTGGCGTAAGGAGGAGGGTATAACAATCTCCCATCCCTCCCCAAGCAATCCCAGGAATCAGAGTAGGACCAATATGTTTCAAATTAGTTACACTAAAAAGGAGGAGTGATGGTATAATTCTGTGAAGAGTAACTGGGGAGGAGCCAAGAAGGGCAGGGGAGTGTGAAAAGGGTTCCTAACTAACGATGCTGACACAGAGCGAGCCAGGGGAATACAGAGAGACTAAGAAACTACATTTAAAGAATTGCTTGGAGAAGGCGTGGGAGTCAAGCATTACCCTGCACCGCGCACAAAAAGTATTAATGATTAGGGTAAAATATATGTGTAGCAGGTCACTCTTCCCACGCAGGCTCTTATAAAGTTCTTTGTTGCTTCATGTGCAAGATCACACATTGAGCCAAAGACGACATGAGCTTTGACGTATATGAAAAGGTTGCAATATCAGTTCAACACTAGAAAAAGCAGGCCTGATGTGTAAAATGACATAGCATCGCAATGCACATATCACAAACCCTTGCAAAGTGTCAAGTGGGACGGGGTGGGGGGGGGTTGTCTCCATCTTTTCCCAATTGAAATGGAATGCACGATGTCTTGGAGCATCCAATGCAGTCGCAAAACATGGAGTGGTTATCCATTGCAGAGGATGGGGTGAACATTTACAAACGGCAAGCCGTCAATCACTAGCAGCTTCCATTATGCGCGTGCAGTCATTGGGAGGAGCAAACCCATGCTCGTTCTTCCCAATTTCCCCATCATAGTGTGCCACTTTATGTGTGATTGTGACCCGTGAGCACTTTTGGCGCATTGGGAATGCGAGTTATCCTATCCTATCCTACTTGCAGTCTCATTTCTGGTGGTCACATTAACGCACAAGCCGATTCCGCCCTGGTAATATAAATGAAGCGGGTGGTTACACACAAATTCTAAAGAACCATGAATCCTTGTCACATGAGTAGACACCTGCAGCACGAACCTTTAGAGAACAACGGGCAATGAAGCGCTTTCTTTGAAAACCATTGTTTAAAAAAACAATAGCGAAATGAAAGGGACCGCTGCAGAATGTGATGAAGGGCCCCCTGCGTTTCCTATTTTTCACAAATATATATATATATTTTTTGAGAGTTTTAGATAGCGCTAGCCAGACCCGAAGGTGTCGGAGCGCTTTACAGCCTTATCACTCGTATGATACATTAACACAGTAATATGAACAGTGGCTCAGGACACATCGCATAGCCTCGTCGCAGAGAACACAATGTCATTCGTAAGATATGTTATCACAGTAGTCTGTACAGTGTCTCATGTTGCTTCATGTAGTGTTGACGCAAAAGCACAATGACTCGTGACGAGACTGGATCAGGGAGAGGGGGGATAGAGGAGGTAGTCATGAGGAGAGTGATGTCGAGGTCTTAATGCCAAAGTGTCTGTGTTCTGCTGTGGGCAGGCTTCGGCGATTAGGCTGTAACTATCCATTCAGGAGAGATCGATTGAGGAGGAGGTCTTTGAGCTGCCTTTTGAAATTTAAGTAGGAGGGGTTAGTCCTGATATGGACTGGTATGGAGTGCCAGATTTTGGGTGCATTTCCTGCGAAGGAACGAGAAGCGGCTTTTTGTTTGCGAGTTTTTGGAGGGATAAGGAGTAGTGTTGGTACTCCTTAGGCTTCTTGTCTGACCTGCCTTCTGGAGTTTGGAGGCCAGGTATGCAGGTTTCCTTGTGTGCAGCACTTTGTGCATGAGGCAGGCAGTTCTGAAGTTGACACGCATTTCGACTAGGAGCCATTTGAGTTCTCTGAGTGCAGGCGAGATGTGTTCATATTTCTTTACTCCGGTGACCATTCTGGCTGATGCCTTCAGAGTTGTTCTGAGCGGAACTAGGTAGGATTTTGCTGTTCCTGTGAAGGTTGTATTCCCGTAGTCCAGTCTGGATAGCACCAGGGATTGAGTGGCTTGTTTGAGGTCGTTCGGAGGATGAAGGGTTTTATTTTGTTGAGTAGTTGAAGGTTGAGGAAGGCGCTCTTTGCGGTGTTCTTGATGTGTTTGCTCATGTCTAATTTAGGGTCCAGAGTGATTCCCTGCGATTTTACAGACTCAGCTAGGGTGGCGTTGTAGTTGTGAGCATCAATAGCTTTTAGGCACTCTGTGATTTGGGTGTTCTTCGGCTTGTTGGAGAGGAGGAGGAATTCTGTCTTGTGTTGGTTTAAGTTTCAGGTGGTTGCGTGATAACCAGTGTTGGACTTTTCTTAGAGTGTCGTTCAGTCCCTGAATGTCTTCCATGGAGGAGGTTTTTATTAATTGGCCTTGGGTGTACCCACCCCCCTCCGCAGACGAATGAGTCAAACCCTTGATTAAAAGTTACTTAAAGGTGGTCCGAGTACACTCCAGTTGAGAAGCCCCCACAGCCAACCCTCCAAAGACTATCAATGCTGGTCTTACGGATCATCTCAAGAAGTTAAGTCACCGGTTGGAGATCTGCTGGTGTGTCTAAGTCGAATGTATCAATAGAAGGAACAGATGGAAACTATGTACGTTTCAAATGTATGCATGTGAAACTCTAGCAATTAACTAGCCAACTGGAACGACTTGGCTAAGTGAATACCTTTGAATGGAGCCATTTGCTCCGATATTCTAATTGCTTTCAATTAAATAATGTTTTGCTAAAAACGAGGTCTCTTCTTTGCCTAAGAACGGCGTGGCTGCATTAAGCTTGCAGCTTCAGTTGGGATACAGGGAACCATGAATTAAAGGACCACACAAGTTGAGAAAGCAGATTGGGAGTTTTCCATCACCTACAATCCTTTGCGCTACGAAAGATTAAAGAATTCTCCATAGTGCATAGAGTGAGGCTCATCGGACAGCATTGCAAAGTCTTAAAACCTGCAGAGAGACAATGGCGGAATTAAAGGATACAGAAAGAGACGGAGGAGGAACCTGACATCTGCCAGCTCCTTCTCGTCTTCGTGAAGCTCAGTTTGGATTTTGGCATTGACCTCTTTCTGCTGCAACCACTCTTGGCCGGCCAACACTGGACCATTAACACATCTCCATCAACAGCACCAGTACAGTTGGCAAACATTGTGCATTATGGCAAGCCAAGTTTAAAAGGCGAGAACTGAACTCAACACACAAAAATTTCCACGCTCTCCTCCATCCTACGGGCATGACATACGCTCTCTGATAGCTGTCTTTTTCCAAAATTTAATCTGACGATATTCCTTCCCACTGTTTATTTCCCATACCTTTTTAATGTGCTTGTTTAATGCATTGAATTGGGAAAAATGATAAAACTTGTTTTATTCATGAAAAGGTCCGTAAGCTGGCTAAATGCCAATGAAAATGTAAAATCTAATGTAAAAAAAGGTAATGATAATTCTTCTCCTATTCAAACAATAAGAATTTTGAATATTTCAACAGTAGGCATAACAGCAATAAACCAGTTCAACTACAGAAACTGAACCTATCACCAAATTAAAATAATAAACATGCTACCCAATCTAATAATGCAAATGACTGCTCTATATATAAATACGCTTAGTCCCTAACAGCTTATTATGTAGTGGAAAAAAAACAGGTAATTGGGCATTACAAAAATAAAATGAGAGTTAAACTTGTGAATGGAAAATTTTTAAATACACAGTAATTCACACAAAAAACAAGTGAGCCACTCACCTTGACTTCCTCTTGCAGTAGACAAGGAGGCTATCAAACAGAAAAAAAGTTCTCTCCTGAATGTTGCCTGCTGAGATTTTTAACAAGGTCCCCTGGAGTAGGAGCTGCGTGCAGATGTCAGTCAAGTTTGAGCCCTAAGGGGAAATAATTTTGAATGTTCTAATTTTTCTATATTTTTACAACTTTAATCACCGGTGTGAGCAACGTAGCTGCAGAAAAGATACACCCCACAGAAAAAATCTAGACATCTGAAGCCCTTCTATCAAAGCATTTCATCCAAGAATCAAGCTGCAAACAGAAGCTCCATGCAAGTAAATTTAATTTAAAACATTAAGGTTAAATTAGACTAAATTCAATTGTGCTACATTTACCAAGGAACATTGAAAACGTTTTTTTTTTTTTTAAATTAGGAGGACCTTAATAGTGTTGGCTTTATATTTCCAGTACCAAATTTCACTGAACATTTAAAAAAGGAATTTTGAGTCCATTTAAGGGCGTATTAGATTTTTCCAAGCCTGCAGGCCCAACCTCGTCCCTAACACTTTTCAGGTTGTTTTGAACAGAAACAAAATATCACGTACATCATAGACAAAATTTTATTTAACGTGCTGAATTTTCATCCATTCTCGTTAGTGGTATAAGGAAACAAGTACTTGCAAAACCAATAGGTGTCGTTTTTTAGTTTTGCGGGTGGAGACTTATTGGCTTTGCCAATGCTTTTTGCTCATTCTGTTCAGCATTGGCAAAAATAAAAACACTGGTACTTGCTGATGCTGAACAGCAGTGGCAAAAAAATGTGCGATAATATATGTGCGTAGTTGCTATGGCAATCATAGCATAACACATGCTTCATGATACCGCTGCCATTTTGATTATGTTTTCATTTACCGTTCAAAGATAGTGGATGTCCATCTTGGATCAGTAAATTAAAAAATATATTAAAAGTGTGCCAAAGCACATTTTTTTCTTCTTTTTTTTTTAAGAACCGACTGAGCAGCAAATTGCAGCTGTCATGCCTACCAACAAAGAAAAAAAAAACGTTGATATAAAAAGCGTGACAGGGTGGGGGGGCAAACACCAGTGGAGGGAAGGCGGGAGAAGTAAACTCCAAGAACCAACAGGAGCAACGAAAGAGCAGGAAGTGTGTTTAATTAAAAAAAAAAAAAAAAGAAATCTGAGCAGGACAGGGAAAGGTAAGTGAAGCAATAGACCAGCTTTTCATTGCTCCCCGAAAGTAACACACAGGGACTGTGGGAAGCAGCCCTGAGGGCGGGATTGTTGGAGGAAAGGACTCTCCTGAAGTAACACGGAAGTAAGGAGATTAGATTAGCAGTTTATAAAGAGCCTAGTTACTCCAACGGAGTGTCCCCGCTCTAAGAAATCTTCCTTCTCATCAGTAAGCAAACCCCTATCTGCACCCTCAACACTAATCGACCTGGGATGACCTAAAAAAACAAGTTTTTAACTTCCTATGGAACAGCACTTCTGAAGGCTACATCTTAAGATCCAGCAGCAGCTGGTTCCAAATTTTTGCTGCTTAAAAGCCAAACGATCTACCTCCCAACCCGGCTCTTTGACTTTTGGGATAATCAGCCTAGCAGTGCCCGCAGACCTGTGATTCCGAATAGGTTTAGAAAGAGTAATTAAGGGAAACAGATAACTAGGGTCTTTTTCATTCAGATTCGATGACAGAAGCATAGGGCTTTAAAAGTCAGTCTGTCCTGCACCGGGAGCCAGTGTAGTTCTGCGAGAGCCGCCCCAACAGGGGCACACCTTGAGATGTTCAGTAACAAATGGGCTGTGGCATTCTGTGCTCTCTGCCGCATTCTCTTTCTGTCTATAGTAGACCCTAGATCTAGAACATTGCAGTAATCCAAGTGGAAGATAATCACCGGATGGATGATGTTTTTTTTTGCTACCAGAGGTAACAGATCCCAAGATTTTACACAGTATTTTCAATAAGCCAAAGCGCGTACTGGCCAAGCCTGATATATGTTCATCAAACGATAGTGTGGTATCAAACCACACCCCTACGTTTTTAATCTTGAGTTAAGGAACCAGGGTCGGACCCAATTTAGATGGCCACCAAACATGAGACCAAACGGAAGGTTGTTTGCCAACTACCACATTGTCGGTTTTACCTGCATTTAATTGCAGACAATTGAAATTCATCCAGTTGGCCAGATCTAGTAGACAAGCTCTAAGCTTAGGAGCGGCCTCCGCTTCATTCTGTTCCAGTGTGATGATCAGCTGAGTATCATCCGCATAAGATACTAGCTTCACCCCGTGTTTAGCTACTACATCGGCTAAAGGGCGCATGTAAACATTCAACAGAGTCGGGCTTAATGCGGAGCCCTGTGGTACCCCTTGCCGCAGAGATCGGGTCTCAGAATTTAACAGCTGCTGGAAGACTTAGAAGGACCGTTCTTGAAGAAAATTAGTAATCCAATCCAAGGAAGGAAGCACACGGAAAGAGGGAAGGAAGCACGTGGAGGGAGGGGGCAACACCAAAGGCAGGAGGCAAGGATGCAGCTGGGGGACCACACAGACAGCAGAGGTTGTGAAGATGGGGCTGGGGACAAGCAGAAGGGCAATGAAGGGTGGGAGGGCAGGGGACAAGCAGAAGGACAATGAAGGGTGGGAGGGCAGGGGACAAGCAGAAGGACAATGTTGGGTGGGAGGGCAGGGGACAAGCAGAAGGACAATGTAGGGTGGGAGGGCAGGGGCAAGCACAAGGACAATAGAGGGTGATAGGAAGGGACATAGTTAATGTAGTGTTGTGAGTGAGGTGAGAAGTCTGTGTATTGAGGTGTGCATTGAGGTGTGCATGCTATCTGAATTTTAAGTATACTACGTCACTACGCACCTCTGCTGTATGCCATTCCAGTGTACACCACTCCAGCATACATAACTGGTATTTATTCCACTCCAGTATACCAAAATATACTGTACCACAGTACACTTTACAACACTATCTTCCACTATATTCTACCACACTCCACACCACTAAACTGTCCCAATATTACACATTAGTTACTAACATTAGAAACATTATTGAAATTCACACACACAAAAAAAAAAGTTAAAGTTAAGTTACAGTTAGGAAAACTTTCTTAATGTTTGGTACATAAACACAACTTAAGCTATACAAGCATTAGATATTCTACTATTATAGTTATATCTTTAATTTATCATTCAAGCACAACTTATGAGGTTATACAAGTTATACTTGAAACTCACATTTGAACTTACGCACCACCTTTATTTATTTATTTACTTCAGTTTTATATAGCGCTGGCTAGACCCGGCGGTATCAGAGCGCTTTACATGAGGAGAGTTGCATAGGCTACAAGTTGCACGTTGGTACAGAAGGTACGTCAATTACAAGTTACATCATGGTGTGAAGAAGGGTAAGGGGGTAATGTAAACGGGTAACGGGAAGGGAGATTAAGCGGAGCATAGGCATAAGGATAAACAAAGCAGGCAGGGGGAGAGAAATACAGGGGAGAGAGGAAAGGAATAGGGGAGGTAGGCAAAGAATGAAGGAGGGAAAAGGTGGGGGAGGGGGGAGGAGACACAGCATGGAGACGAGGAAGTAACTGAGTCTGATGTCCACTAGGTGGGAGACGGTTCCCTGTGGTAAAGGGATCATTCCCAGTTCTCCATTATGTGTGAATCCCTTGTCATGGTGGACTCTCTCAGCGGGGTCGCTGAGACTCTAGGGCATAGACGCCACCTCTCCCCCATTGTATTATGTTGCCCCGGAGTATGGCCCCCCCGCCCCCTTCCCTAGCTGATTTCGGACCCAGGGACCCCATCATCGGAGCCAGTTGCAATTTTTATGGGAAAAGAGGCACGCTGCCCCCCCCACCCCTCCTCAGGCCAATTTCGGCCCTGGGGACCCCATCCCCTAGGGCCTGGAAGTATGTTTGATGGGGGCATGTGGGCTCCCTCCGCAGGTTGATTTCAGCCCCAGGGACCCCATCCCCTGGGATCCAGTACCATTATAGGGGTAGGGAGAACGTGGCCCCTTCGCCTAGCTGTTTTCAGCCTGGGGGACCACATCCCCCATGGCCAGGCAGAATTTTGAAGGGGGAGGGGCCACTACCTCTTGAAATGGTGGATGCCCTGGTGCCCACCCAGGGCACCCATCATAATGTAGCTGGGGGCTATGGGGGGAGCTCCGTGGCCCCAGCCAGCTCCCCGGATCCAGCAGGAGCTGGTATTGTTCCAGCCGACAGGGAGCAACTAAAAATGCTGCTCCCTGCAGGCGGGAGCAATATTTTGATTTATTACCCTGCCCGCATCACTGCAGGCAGAAAAACTGATCTAAAGTCTGCTCCCTGCGGGCGGGAACATTATAAAGCTCCCACCAGCTGGGATTGGACTTGGTGCTTGCTCCCGCTTGACACGAGATTTAAAAATGCTCCCACCAAGCGAGAAAAAACACAGGTTTCCCTGCCAGCACCCTGTGAGTAGGGAAACTGCTATGTCCCAGGTTGCCAGCTTCTGAGCCGGCTCAGTGGGTGCGCTGCCTGGGGCCACCATTAGTGGTGCAGGGAAGGGCCTGCGTGGCCCTGCCCCCTGAAAAAAATCTGCCTCGGGGGTGGGTTCCCCAGTGCATTTTCAGGCTTAGGAAAGGGGGTGGCCACACAGCCTGCCTCCCCAGTTAGTACATTTTCAGTCCCAGCAGTGGACTCCCAAGGGCCTCCCCCCATAAATATTAATATGGAAAATAAAAATTTATAAGATCGGCCCCGGTTGTGGGCTCCCCGGGGCCTCTAATGGCTCGGGGAGGGGGTCCGGCCAGCCTCCCCTCCTGTCTATAAACACCTCTGGAGCAGGCTCCCTGGGGCTTATACAAAATAAATGCGGCCTGTGAGTCTTGCGGGATCACTTCATTTTTTGCTGCTGTTTTCTCTTTTCCCTGCCCCCGGGGGAAGGGGTCTGGGTGGGTCCCTCTGGGTCGCCCCTCCCCCCAAAGGAGCATAGTAGGTCAGGGAATCCCTACACTGCCCCATATATCTTTTTGGTTTTAAGAACTTCAGGACAGGGGACTAAGTCCCCGAGCCCTGTAATGGCTGCCAGCAACAGTTTTCTCATGGTGCTAGCCAACCAATCAGAGCGCTCGCAGGAGTCTGACTTCTGCGGGAGCGAGATGGTCCAAGGGTAAAAAAAAAGCTCCCTGGGCCAATCAGAATGCTCTATTTTTAAATTGGTGCTCCCGCGAAAGTCTTGGAGACTTTTGCGAGCCCAAATGCCAAAGTATACAATTATTTTTTACTCTTAATATCTCAAAAACTATTGACCGAATTAACACCGAATCACAAAAAGCATAACCTGCGAACCAAGATCTAGAATCTTGACGCATTTGGTTATATTCCGTTCAGCAAATTTTGCTGTTGTCTTGTCTGAAGAAGTCTAAGGAAAATGCATGAGGAGTTTGCATTTTACGACCCCCCCCTTTTTTCTAGGCTCCCTCTTGACGGATCAACCCAAAACTCTGCAGTGCTGAGCTGGATGAATTTTTGCTTAAAGTTTTGTGACGATTCGTCAAACGGTGCCAAAGTTATTAGCAAACCAAAAAATTCTATGTCTATGGAAGAGCAGACCTAACTATAGCTATCTATTGGCGACCGCCACGAAGTAACAGATCTATATATAGATTATATATATATGTAAAATCTCTCTCTCTCTCTATATATATATATATTCACTGAAAAAACCATAGGTTTCACACATGTTATAGTTAGCTGTACATTTCACTCGTAAAAAACCAATGAAATTCCCGCGTCATAGTTAGTGCAGGCAACTATAACTCACGCGACCGCAATCTTCTGCTGATGACATATGTGTCTTTATGAAAAAAAAAATATTTGTAATATATGTATAGCTAAAAATGTATGGAAGAAGACATGGGCAAATAAGTGTCTATATACAGTATTAGCATCAGCAGAGGATTGCGGTCGCGTGAGTTATAGTTGCCTGCACTAACTATAACGGGGGAATTTCATTGGTTTTTTATCAGTAAAATTTCCGCTAACTATAACATGTGTGAAACCTATGGTTTTTTCAGTGAATATATATATAAGTTTCACATTCGCCAAAGCTTTTAGGACGCACTTTCCATCGTCAAAATAAGGCAACAACACCATCTGCAGCTCAACTTTGTTGTTTATCATGAACTACGAGGCTAATCACAGAACTGCTGTTCCCAGAATGCTATTCTACTTTGATTGCAAGGCTCCACCTGTGGCTAATAAAAGGTATTTGTTTTACTCAACAGCATTCTGTGCCTTACATGAGAGGTTGCTCTGCCTATGAATAAGGACGATTGATGTCTGAAACGCGTAAGGCAATTTATTTATCCAGGGAACAGCGGATGGTGTTGCCTTATTTTGACGATGGAAAGTGCGTCCTAAAAGCTTTGGCAAATGTGAAACTTTATATATATATATAAATTCACAGAAAAAACCATAGGTTTCACACATGTTATAGTTAGCTGTACATTTCACTCGTAAAAAACCAATAAAATTCCCGCGTTATAGTTAGTGCAGGCAACTATAACTCACGCGACCGCAATCCTCTGCTGATGCTAATACTGTATTTCGACACTTATTTGCCCATGTCTTCTTCCATTAAATTTTAGCTATACATATATTACAAATATTTTTTTTTCATAAAGACACATATGTCATCAGCAGAAGATTGCGGTCGCGTGAGTTATAGTTGCCTGCACTAACTATGACGCGGGAATTTCATTGGTTTTTTACGAGTGAAATGTACAGCTAACTATAACATGTGTGAAACCTATGGTTTTTTCAGTGAATTTGCAAGGTTTTTTTAATGCTAATTCCTAACTATAACGTGTGTGAAACCTTTTGGTTTTTTCAGTGAATTTGTACGGTTTTTTAAATGCTAAGTTACTTTACGCCATTCGTGGCGTGCGCGCCCAGTTAACGCAGTTCATTCCGTGCGCGCACGGTGCGCTTCGCGCACCGCGCACCCACTTTACGCAGTTAGTGCCGTGCACGCACGGTGGTCACGCGGTGCGCTGCGCGCACCGCGTGCCCACGTTAAGCGGGATGGGCCATGTACGCACGATGCGCTTCGCGCACCGTGCGCACATGGGGGACATATTATGCGCATCTTTGTGAAATGTATTCTTTGTTAAATTCATAGCTGTAATATGCCATGCACAAATGGTGCCCTTCGGGCACCATTTGAACACAGGGTGAGGAGAATGTGGATAATTTTTTTTTTTATAAATTTTTACCGTACGCGGTAAGCGTAATCGGCGATTTTCCGAAAAAAAAAAAATTTTTTTTTTTGGGCTTGGGGGTGGTTTGGGGACCCCTGTATCAATGCTGGGTGGTTAGGATCTCATGAAACTGCCTCTTTACACATTTTTGGGGTTCGTTTTTGCTGCCCAACTCAGGGAGCGAGAGAGAAAATGGCGGCCGCCGCTTCCTGGTTTCGACCGATTCGAATGTTTACTAAGAGCTAAGAGCCAATCAAAATCGCGCTCGCGCACGCCACCGTACACGTACGGTAAGCGCACCGTAAGCGCACCGTACGCTGGCTCAGATATATATATTGATTTAAAGGCTATTTTCTCAGAATCTACTGAACAGATTTACACCAAACCTACAAAAGGCACTTCCTTGACCTGAGGACTACCTCTCTGCCAAATTTCAAGTAATTCTGTTCAGCCGTTCGGGCTGTAGCTGTGTCTAAAGGTCCTATGGAAAAATGCATGGGAAAAACGCGTTTTGGGACCCCCCTTTTATCTCAGCCCCCGCTTCACGAATCCCCCCGAGACTTTTAGGGTAGGAGCGGAGCGTAGCGCCCCACCTATTTTAAAAAATTCGCGAGGATTCGTCGACCGGCGCCAAAGTTATTCAAAATAGAATGTTGCGGATTTCCTATGGAAACGTGGTCCTAACTATAACTACCTACTGGCGACCGCCAGTAGGTAATATATATATATATATATACATATATATATATACAAATTATATATATATATATATTCACTTAAAAAACCATAGGTTTCACACATGTTATAGTTAGCTGGACATTTCACTCGTAAAAAACCAATGAAATTCCCCCGTTATAGTTAGTGCAGGCAACTATAACTCACGCGACCGCAATCCTCTGCTGATGACGTCAGATATTACATCACTGTATTTAGACACTTATTTACCCATGTCTTCTTCCCTTAATCTTTAGCTATACATATATTACAAATATTTATTTTTCATAAAGACAAATATGTCATCAGTGATGTAATATCTGACGTCATCAGCAGAGGATTGCGGTCGCGTGAGTTATAGTTGCCTGCACTAACTATAACGGGGGAATTTCATTGGTTTTTTACGAGTGAAATGTCCAGCTAACTATAACATGTGTGAAACCTATGGTTTTTTTAAGTGAAATTGCAAGGTTTAATAAATGCTAATTCGTAACTATAACGTGTGTGAAACCTCTGTTTTTTTCAGTGAATTTGTACGTTTTTTTAAATGCTAAGTTATGTATTTATATATTTAGTTTTTCCAGGTTTTTCACCGTGCGCGCACAGTGAATTATTATTATTCTTTTTTTTTTTTTTAAATCGCTCAGTGCGCGCACCGTGCGCGCACCGTGCGCTTCGCGCACTGTGCGCGCGCTGTGGGCGCTCAGTGCGCTTCACACACCGAGCACCCAAGGTTCGCAGTGTGTGCCGTGCGTGCACGGTGCGCGCACCTCGCGATTAAAAAAACAAAATCATTGTTTTTTTTCTCCCTTGGGGGTCCTTCTGTGACCCCCTGACCAAGGCTAGGGGGTCAGGAACTGTCCACTCTGCCCCCTTTTCACGTTCTCCACCTTTTTTTTTTCACCCCCTCAGACTGCAAGAGACAAAATGGCGGCCGACACTTCCTGGTTTCGACCGATTCGAATGTTTACCGACATCTAACAACCAATCAGAATTGCGTTCGCGCACGGCAGGGTGCGCGCACAGTGCGCGCACGGTGCGCGCGTATAGATATTGATATGCTTTTAAATGCTATTTTCTCAGGAAATACTGACCAGATTTACACCAGACCTGCAAAAGGCACTTCCTTGACCTTATGGCTACCTCTCTGCCAAATTTCACGTGATTCTGTTCAGCCGTTCGGGCTGTAGCTGCGACTAAAGGTCCTATGGAAAAATGCATGGGGAAAACGCGTTTTGGGACCCCCCCTTTTTCTCGGCCCCCGCTTGACGAATCACCCCGAGACTTTCAGGGTAGGAGCTGAGCGGAGCGCCCCATTAGTTTTGAAAATTTCGCGAGGATTCGTCAACCGGCGCCAAAGTTATTCAAAATAGAATTTTGAGATTTCCTATGGAAACTAGGTTGTAACTATAACTATCTACTGGCGACCGCCAGTAGATAAAATATATATATCTATCTATATATATATATATATATATATATATATATATATATATATATAAAACCAAAACCAGAGATTGCCCTGCATCAAAACGCCAACACACTTTCGAGTTCACTTCTTTATTAGCGGGCAGCAGAGGAAAAAGTGTACACTCCAGTCAGCCGCTTGCCATACGCGTTTCGGGCTCCTCCGCCCTTGTTCACTGGCCACTGCATCAAAGTCTTAACAGCAATTGAGGGACATTTAAATATTTCATAGACCCGCCTCTGTAGGCTTGAGCGGCCCCATTACCTCATGGTACTTGTAGTCCCTTATTGCACCTAAATAGGTGCTGTCTTTCGTTTGGTGCAATAAATACTTTCTCCAAGTGGATCCGCTGAGGGGGAGACACCTGTGCCCCCGCTGATAAGAAATCCCCACAAATTCAGGCTCGAAAGTCCACGCACTGCGCCACTCGTATGGTGCTGCAGGTCCGCTTCTCGGCGGCGGGGCGTTCTGGCGGCGGGGCACGCCGCAATTCAATAACCAAAACCAGAGATTGCCCTGCATCAAAACGCCAACACACTTTCGAGTTCACTTCTTTATTAGCTGGCACCAAACGAAAGACAGCACCTATTTAGGTGCAAGAAGGGACTACAAGAACCATGAGGTAATGGGGCCGCTCAAGCCTACAGAGGCGGGTCTATGAAATATTTAAATGTCCCTCAATTGCTGTTAAGACTTTGATGCAGTGGCCAGTGAACAAGGGCGGAGGAGCCCGAAACGCATATGGCAAGCGGCTGACTGGAGTGTACACTTTTTCCCCTGCTGCCCGCTAATAAAGAAGTGAACTCGAAAGTGTGTTGGCGTTTTGATGCAGGGCAATCTCTGGTTTTGGTTATTGAATTGCGGCGTGCCCCGCCGCCAGAATGCCCCGCCGCCGAGAAGCGGACCTGCAGCACCATACGAGTGGCGCAGTGCGTGGACTTTCGAGCCTGAATTTGTGGGGATTTCTTATCAGCGGGGGCACAGGTGTCTCCCCCTCAGCGGATCCACTTATAGAAAGTATTTATTGCACCAAACGAAAGACAGCACCTATTTAGGTGCAAGAAGGGACTACAAGTACCATGAGGTAGTGGGGCCGCTCAAGCCTACAGAGGCGGGTCTATGAAATATTTAAATGTCCCTCAATTGCTGTTAAGACTTTGATGCAGTGGCCAGTGAACAAGGGCGGAGGAGCCCGAAACGCGTATGGCAAGCGGCTGACTGGATTGTACACTTTTTCCCCTGCTGCCTGCTAATAAAGAAGTGAACTCGAAAGTGTGTTGGCGTTTTGATGCAGGGCAATCTCTGGTTTTGGTTATATATATATATATATATATATATATATATATATATATTCACTGAAAAAACCATAGGTTTCACACATGTTTTAGTTAGCGGAAATTTTACTGATAAAAAAAACCAATGAAATTCCCCCGTTATAGTTAGTGCAGGCAACTATAACTCACGCGACCGCAATCCTCTGCTGATGCAAATACTGTATTTAGACACTTATTTACCCATGTCTTCTTCCATACATTTTTAGCTATACATATATTACAAATATTTTTTTTTCATAAATACACATATGTCATCAGCAGAAGATTGCGGTCGCGTGAGTTATAGTTGCCTACACTAACTATAACGGGGGAATTTCATTGGTTTTTTATCAGTAAAATTTCCGCTAATTATAACATGTGTGAAACCTATGGTTTTTTCAGTGAATTTGCAAGGTTTTTTAAATGCTAATTCCTAACTATAACGTGTGTGAAACCTATGGTTTTTTCAGTCAATTTGTACGTTTTTTTTAAATGCTAAGTTACTTTACGCCATTCGTGGCGTGCGCGCCCACTTAACGCAGTTCGTTCCGTGCGCGCGCGGTGCGCTTCGCGCACCGTGCGCGCACAGTGAGCACGCGGTGCGCTTCGCGCACCGCGCGCCCACTTTACGCAGTTAGTGCCGTGCACGCACGGTGGGCACGCGGTGCGCTACGCGCACCGCGTGCCCACGTTACGCTAGATGGGCCATGTACGCACGATGCGCTTCGCGCACCGTGCGCACATGGAGGACATATGATGCACTTCGTTTTCAAAGGTAATATTTTAATTTTTCGCAGAAGTTATAAGCCATGCACAAATGGTGCCCTTCGGGCACCATTTGCACACGGGGTGGAGAGAGTGTGGATAATTTTTTTTTTAAATATTTTTTTTTTTATTATTTTCGTTTTTCGCAGCTCTAATAAGCCATGCACAATTGGTGACCTTCGGTCAACAATTGCACACGGGGTGGGGTTATTGTGGATATTTTTTTTTTTTTTTATATTTTTTTACCGTACGCGTACGGTAAGCGTAATCGGCGAAATTAGCAAAAAAATAAAAATTCAGTTTTTGGCCTTGGGGGATCTTTGGGGACTCCCTCTACATGGCTATGTGTGTGGGAGCTGTCAAAACAGCCCCTTTACATGTTTTTGTGCTTTGTTTGTTAATCATCACTCTCAGTGCGAGAGAGAAAATGGCGGCCGCCACTTCCTGGTTTCGGCCGATTCGAATGTTTACTAAGATCTAAGAGCCAATCATAATCGCGCTCGCGCACGCCACCGTACGCGTACGGTAAGCGTACCGTAAGCGCACCGTAAGCTGGCTCAGATATATATATTGATTTAAAGGCTATTTTCTCAGAATCTACTGAACAGATTTACACCAAACCTACAAAAGGCACTTCCTTGACCTGAGGACTACCTCTCTGCCAAATTTCTAGTAATTCTGTTCAGCCGTTCGGGCTGTAGCCCTGTCTAAAGGTCCTATGGAAAAATGCATGGGAAAAACGCGTTTTGGGACCCCCCTTTTATCTCAGCCCCCGCTTGACGAATCCCCCCGAGACTTTCAGGGTAGGAGCGGAGCGTAGAGCCCCACCTATTTTGAAAAATTCGCGAGGATTCGTCGACCGGCGCCAAAGTTATTCAAAATAGAATGTTGCGGATTTCCTATGGAAACGTGGTCCTAACTATAACTACCTACTGGCGACCGCCAGTAGGTAATATATATATATATATTACCTACTGGCGGTCGCCAGTAGGTAGTTATAGTTAGGACCCCTTTTCCATAGGAAATCCGCAACATTCTATTTTGAATAACTTTGGCGCCGGTCGATGAATCCTCGCGAATTTCTCAAAATAGGTGGGGCGCTACGCTCCGCTCCTACCCTGAAAGTCTCGGGGGGATTCGTCAAGCGGGGGCTGAGATAAAAGGGGGGGTCCCAAAACGCGTTTTTCCCATGCATTTTTCCATAGGACCTTTAGACAGAGCTACAGCCCGAACGGCTGAACAGAATTACTAGAAATGTGGCAGAGAGGTAGTCCCTATGTCAAGGAAGTGCCTTTTGTAGGTTTGGTGTAAATCTGTTCAGTAGATTCTGAGAAAATGGCCTTTAAATCAATATATATATCTGAGCCCGCTTACGGTACGCTTACCGTACGCTTACCGTACGCGTACGGTGGCGTGCGCGAGCGCGATTCTGATTGGCTCTTAGATCTTAGTAAACATTCGAATCGGCCGAAACCAGGAAGCGGCGTCCGCCATTTTGTCTCTCGCACTGAGTGTTATTTATCAAACATGATGCCCAAAAACATGTTACGGGGCTGTTTTGACAACTCCCTCCCACATAGTCATGTTGAGGGAGTCCCCAAACATCCCCCAAGAGCAAAAACGGTTTTATTTTTTTTTCGGCAATTTCGCCGAGTACGCTTACCGTACGCTTACCGTAAGCGTACGGTAAAAAATAGAAATAAAAAAAACACTATCCACACTTACCCCACCCCCTGTGCTTTTGGTGGCCGTAGGCCACCAAATGTACAGGGCTTAGTAAATCAGTAAAAAAACTATATTTTGGCAACATGAAATTATAAAATCGAAATAAAAATAACACTATCCACATTGACCCCACCCCCTGTGCTTTTGGTGGCCGAAGGCCACCAAATGTACAGGGCTTATTAAAGTTGATAAAAACCGTGCACGGAACGCACTGCGTTAAGTGGGCGCGCACGCCTCGAATGGCGTAAAGTAACTTAGCATTTAAAAAACCGTACAAATTCACTGAAAAAACCATAGGTTTCACACACGTTATAGTTAGGAATTAGCATTTAAAAAACCTTGCAAATTCACTGAAAAAACCATAGGTTTCACACATGTTATAGTTAGTGGAAATTTTACTGATAAAAAAACCAATGAAATTGCCCCGTTATAGTTAGTGCTGGCAACTATAACTCACGCGACCGCAATCTTCTGCTGATGACATAGGTGTCTTTATAAAAAAAAATATTTGTAATATATGTATAGCTAAAAATGTATGGAAGAAGACATGGGCAAATAAGTGTCTAAATACAGTATTAGCATCAGCAGAGGATTGCGGTCGCGTGAGTTATAGTTGCCAGCACTAACTATAACGGGGCAATTTCATTGGTTTTTTATCAGTAAAATTTCCGCTAACTATAACATGTGTGAAACCTATGGTTTTTTCAGTGAATATATATATATATATATATATATATATATATATATATATATATATATATATATATATACATATATATTATTCACCAAAGCTCCCAAGCATATCCGGACGCACTCACTACTGTTGAAAACCGGAGTTTATTATCATGGCAGCCAGCGATTCCATACCGGTAATTTAAAGTTCATAGGTGCCGACGCGTTTCGATGTATTGAACATCTTCTTCATGGGCAGCTGCATTTAAAGTCCAAAAGCACTCCAGCATGCTTATTTGTAATGTCCCGCCCATAGTGGGTGTAGCTTAGTGCACAGGGGCATGCTGGAAAATGTAGTACCCTCAGTGGGTTGCATGGACCTCTTTAGCAGCATTAATATACCTTTGGTAAGGCTCCGGCATTGTCGCTGGTTAATTGAAGCCTCAACAGTAGTGCCGCCTCAGCGTGAGATTGTTCCCACCGCAGCCTCTTTCCTCCAAGATGGTGCGCCCAGCGCGGCAGGGCTGCCGCGTAAAATTTTATTCACCAAAGCTCCCAAGCATATCCGGACGCACTCACTACTGTTGAAAACCGGAGTTTATTATCATGGCAGCCAGCGATTCCATACCGGTAATTTACAGTTCATAGGTGCCGACGCGTTTCGATGTATTGAACATCTTCTTCATGGGCAGCTGCATTCAAAGTCCAAAAGCACTCCAGCATGCGACAATGCCGGAGCCTTACCAAAGGTATATTAATGCTGCTAAAGAGGTCCATGCAACCCACTGAGGGTACTACATTTTCCAGCATGCCCCTGTGCACTACGCTACACCCACTATGGGCGGGACATTACAAATAAGCATGCTGGAGTGCTTTTGGACTTTGAATGCAGCTGCCCATGAAGATGTTCAATACATCGAAACGCGTCGGCACCTATGAACTTTGAATTACTGGTATGGAATCGCTGGCTGCCATGATAATAAACTCCGGTTTTCAACAGTAGTGAGTGCGTCCGGATATGCTTGGGAGCTTTGGTGAATAAAATATATATATATATACACACACTATCACAGACCAGCAAAACTGACAATGGAAAATCACTGAGATGAGAAAATAGTTGCTAATAACTGCCTGTAATAATTACTTTACAGGGGGAAATAACTTTCTTTACACTGTGCATAGCTGTGCTTTTATGGATTTATTTTTTAAACCAAATAAGGCTTATTTAAAAACTTTCTTTATATTCACGATCGCGCTTCAGAGTAATTTAGCCGCTTGAATCCTGGGGGTTGGTTAAACCCTTTCTGTTAAAACAAATTCTGATGACAATTTGCCATGGCATAATCCATATATGCAGATGCGCGGGGTATAATCCACTAATTATTAGAATTTTTGAAGTAGGGGAGGGGCGTCATGACGTAATCAGTGCTTTGCCCCTCATGACTCTTGACCTTTCCCCACAATCCAACAATAAGAGAGAGAGAAAGAAAGAAAAGAGGGAGAGAGTGGGGTTAGACGGCTAGATACTAAGTTGGCGGGTCAAATGTGCTACGCCTATGTGCAACAATAGGTATGCGACTACTTCTTTTGAACTGTACATTTTTTGTGGGCTTTCTGCTTAACTTGCCATCCCAAAATATATCACAGCTGGAGGACTCCGGTTTTAAGCCAGATGTCAAGAACATTTATTCAGTACAAAAATAAACACGAATTCCACCAGGAACATGTTTGAAAAAGAGAAAGGGAGTGAGCGGAAGGGATGTACCCAACAGCGAACAAGCACATGGTCACGATCTCTTTAAAGAGTTCTTCCTTCTATGAAGTTGCAGTTGGCAGCCCTTCCTGTGATCTTTAGTCTGTCACATGCACCCAAATCCCTCATCTGTTTCCTCATAAAACGTGTCCACCGACTGCCAAAATACATACTTTGGCCACAAAAAATGGAATATGGGGGCCTTATCAAAGTAAACATTCTGGAGATCCGTCCTCCAATTACCTTATTGGAGAGGAGAGTGGATTCCAGAGTTGAGAAGTTCACATGTGGTACAACAAAAACACTTAGAGCAGTATTAAAACAAAACAAGTCAGTCCGTAGTTGTAAGAAGAGGATGAAAAGAGAACGTCAACAATACTTACCAGGAAATGCAATGCTCCAGATTTTTTAAAAGCACTTGATTTAAAGTCCTACTTTTATGAACACAGAATAGCAAATTAACCTGCACACTTTTGAATACTGCATAACCACAGGAGCAAAAGCGGTAAAAACGAAAAATAAATGGCTGTGATATATGTACTACATGACCTATCAAGACCTGCTGAAACCCTTACTTTAGCTTCAGTATGAACCTTTCTTATTCTAGCATCTCCAATTTAACAAGACACTGTAAAACTTTAACACAAAAGCACCTGAAAAACCTCTCATGACCCCTCATCGATTAGGGTCTATGTAACTTTATGCTGTAGCCAGACATATCTTGGTATTATTAGAGAAAGCCAAAGAATCCAAAAATAACATAGTAGAGCACCGTCAATATTTAGAGTTTCCACATCATTCATAAAATTGTGACTTTCCAACAACTGCCTCACTTAAAATGACCATTTAACACATGGTAACAAGATTAATAATGAATGAATGAATGAGGCATCTTCTAAAGCGCACAAATGCCCGGAGGCAAAATTCAAACCGGAGTCCAATCACCCAGGCTAGGAAACAACCATGTAAGCTTCAACAATCAGTGCTGAAAACCGTGGAAAGTTGAGGCCTGGGACCAAACCAATACACAAATATGCTTAAGGGGTCAAAGAGCTCTGACCAGGGTTTGATGACATCATGACCGGTAATTGTGCGATCATGGAACATTTTCTGAAATCAGTAGCTAGCTTCTCAAAAGAAATTGATAAAAAGGTAGAATCCATGGCACAAAGTTCCTCCAAGCAATGTTGTCTGTGAACACTCAATACCAGAATGTTGCACCATGGTTTCATTATCGCATTACCTAGCAGCTTCAACGTGGTATGTTACAAATTTTGGTAATGTCTATTTATATTCATTGCCAGTGAAGAATGGTCCTTTGCCCTATAATTTGAAGAGGTTAGGGATGTACTTGTTGGTGCTAACTGGGGTTTTAAGACTCTTATTGGTAATAATGGTCTCATTAAAAATGACATTTTGCTCACAGTCCTTTTGGAACCTTTTTAATGAGAACACATTAAACTATCAATACACAGTACTGCACAACTTAACCTGAAAGTTTCAGCTACCGATGACATTAAATAACACAGTCCTGCATTACTTTCACTTGCAACTGGATGGACCTCAACTAGAACAAGTTACAATGATTTTTTTTTGCTATCAGCATAGACACACAAAGATCTAAAAGAGGCATCTTACATAATTTTTAGAAGGTTCTCACCGACTCACACTGGCGAAACCTCACCACCTTGGATATCGTGAGCAATAGTAGAAGGCAGGACATGAGCGAGTCAAAAAAACAAGCAGCTCAACATGGAGGAATTCAGAAATCAAGCGTTGAAAGCTCTATGATCTGAATACCTGAAACACAAGCAACTTCTCATAACAGCTTCACACTATCAATCCTACAACCCGGAAAGTAAAACCCACAGATTCAAGAAGTAACTTGTCAACTCCCAATGACCATTCTAGTTACTCCCTCTTAATTGTGTACACAATATTGAATGAGGCCATGGGCAGGTCCCCTAACCTGCAGGGGGTTTGTTTGTGTCCAAGTTAGGTTAACACTTTACAAATACACACATACTTATGCAAGTGTGTATATAATATGAACTGTCCCTCAAGAAGTATTCCTTGAGAAGGGAAGTTTTTTAAGCAATAAGCCACTAAGAATTACTAGTGTTATTTAGGTTTTTGAACTCTCAGTCACCATCTTACAAACCATCGACAAGCTGTCCTTTCGATTCCCATTTTGGGATATAAATAATTTAGTGCATATTTCCATTCTTGTGCCACTATGCTTTTCATACCTCCTTCACTTTAAGATGTTGGGATCAGAATGATCACTACCATAATCAGTGATTCTTACCTTTGGTTTATAAAAGAAAAGCAGGGTCTAAAACATTAACAGAGAATAAGGCCATAGAGTTGCTTGGGTTTAAACAATTAAATAGTTTTAACATGCCATGGCTTCGTAGACAAGTTTAATCTACACTTTAGGTACAAGAAAACGTTTTGAGTTAAAAAAAAAAAAAAGAATATTCAATTGTACTCAAGCTCTTATCTGTGACTCGAGGCAATATTCACAAGTTACATATTAAGATTATATGAAGGACCACTGTGGTCACACAAACCTCCACATACTAAAAGTGTTTCCTTTCATAGTTATAAGTGCTAAAAATCTTACTTTATGCATGCCTCAGTGGGGGTTTAAACTTTGTGCCATACAAGAGCCAGTGATAGGAACTGAGAAAAAAATAATCCATCATGAATTTGTCTAACAGACAAGAAATATCAAATAAATTAATTGTGTTGTAATGCATGTGATCATCAAACGTAGAAGACAAGAACAGCCTATTCTTTTAGTGAATAAATGAATAACTATCAGTGATGAGTCGATCTGTTACAAAAGAAAGATTGAGTGACGGGTAAAACTATGACCTGAACAATAGAATCTAAACAATCAGCAGGATAATGACTGCCACGTAACAGTAATGTATCATTGCCCGTTCAAGTATACAACAAAGGAGTATTAATCATAAGAACACAACCCCTGCTATATTGAATGGCATCCCAAACCCTTTAATAAGAAAATAATTGGACTTCTGAAGGTTACTTTTATTGGCTCCATTGTGGCCTCGTTAAACCAAACTACAATGTTGGGTGCAAGCCTGTTTCTTTTCCATGTATGAATGAGAAGGAAATGTGCATATAGCTTTAGAGTGATTACATCAGCCTATCAAGTTGGTCAACCTTTGGTGTGATAAATTAGTGATGCAGTAAAAGGTCAGCCCCCACAGCATTATCGAACAAGTGGAATGCACACCTACCTCCCATCCTTCAATGTGGGACTGCAGCTGCTCCAAAGCTTCCAGCTTTTCCATCTGCCTTTTTGTCTCATTGATGTTGGTGCACACAGTCTTCATTGCTAGCAACGCGTTCTGAACTGCTTGGCTATCCGGGTGCCTAGAAGGGGTTCTCTTTGCCAGTTCCTAAAAAATAATGAAACAAATGACATTTAATTACTGCATAGAAACAAGAAAAGCAATTACCTTCTAATCAACATGATGCCATTGATTTGATTATGCACTTAAGTTTTAAGTGATTTCACTCCCTTGGGGGCTGCAGACACTGAGTATCCTTGATCCCACGATTCATCACTGGAGACAGATAGCCACAGAAAAAAATAACATTGGGTGGTAAATAGCCAAACACTGTAGTCAGTCAGAATTATGCCACTTTAATAGCAACACAAGCAGGAGAAGCTAATGCAATATAACTATTTATCCTTTAATTGCGTGTTGTACGTCAACGGTTATAGGGAAATTTATCACGCAATAAATTGGTGTGACTAAGAAGAACCTCCTCTGAACTCAATATAATTCAAATAAAAAGACATGCTTGTGGCTCCTGGTTATCTTCTCCCCCTCTCATGTTCTTTTGCTTCAACAGCTTTCAGCCACACTTATATGCAATCTCTCATACTGTAAAGACAGAGTTTTTGTTGAGACATGTGTTCTTTTCATTCTTTCTTTGAATATAATTAGGGGCAGGGAAGCTGTGGCGGGGTCAAAGTGGTTTGGAGTACCATGGTTACCCGTGGGGATGTTGCATCTTTGGGAAGGAGGAAGGGGTTTTCAAGTGCCAATACTCTTGTCTAGCATTAACTTCAGATAAAACACACTGTGAAAATTAATTCATTGATTTCTGAAAAACATTTAAATCGAAACGGTTATGTGTCATTAATAAAATCTGTATGACCAGATGTTTGTCAGTTTCTGGATCATTGGTATGTGCACATCAGGAATATATACGCTTCCTGCTTCTCTCACCTTACTCATTCCTTTTGTATAGGAAATTGACAAGAAAACTATAACCCTCTAGTTATTCCATTCAAATATTTTCTCATTTTCCATTATAGTTTTGCTTGAACTTTCTCTTGGTTATTTGTGGAATCAATTACTTGCCACATCGGGCAGATTCAAAAGTGTTCTAATATTAGCTTCTGACTTGTTATATTCAACAAATAAACACTTATGGTATTGTTAATGCTTGTTGCGAAAAACTCAATGGAAAAAAAAGACAATCTGTTAAGTGTATTTTTGTTGGTTTTACCAACCACATCTCACTGTACAGACAAAAGCTAACAGGAGGTCTATATGGATTCAGTAAAGGTGACTTTTAGGCTTGATGACCTTTCGATCTTGTCCAATTCATAAGATATGTAAAACGGGTGGGGGACTAAATACACTTACTAGACTTTTCACCTACAATGTAAGATTTGTGTCTGAGAGAAAAAGGGATTAATGTACACTTTGAAACATTATCCTTTTCAATCCAACTAACAAACTCACATGTCCACCACTCAAATTAACTAAAATCTCACTATACTAATCCACCACTAATCCTTATTGGGTTCCGGAGTAGCGTGTTACACGGCGGAAAGCACTTCAACACCTCGTCCAGGGTAGGAATGCGCCATATAAATACAATTACAATACAATATTTAACAAACAATATGTCCTTTCTGAGCATCATCATCTCCCCAGTGACTTCCAGGTTAGTGTGGAACTATCTAGATCTTTGAAAATCAAATGCTCAATAACACCAAATCACTAATCTGGACACATGACTTCGATACAAAGACATTTTTGCCTTTACGTCAGTCTGGCATTTTGTATAACACTATTGCTGCTCCATGAAGGAAGCTCGTTGTGTCTGATCAACGTAGAATGTGTGTGAATGATTAAGAAATAGAAAACATGAGCCAGAACAAGTTCATTTAGTACTGGGCTCAACAAGCTTCAATAGCCATCAGGGATGTTTGGAATGCAATTAATTTGTTGTTGGCTTGGAAAGGATATGAAATTGAGTTTTACGGTGGAAAGGAGGTTTAGAAAAATAATTGAACAATCTGATTAGTAGATGTACGTCCATAAGGATTTGTTGGAAAATTCCCAGGAAGCAAATCACTTCACACTTAGACATGTTTCTATGACAATCTGCATTTTACTAGCAACACAAATTGTATTTCGCAGAATGCAAAAATATTAGTCCATTTTAAAACGTATAGGTTTGGCTGAAAAGTAAGGGATTATGATAGTGAAAGCTTCTGAATCTCATGATGAGCTGTGATAGTCCTTAATGTAGCTTGTCTTCATAAAGATGGAAAGCATTGCATACTCTAGGATCAGTGCCACTGGAATTATCTGTCAATGGAATGCCAAATTACGTATCTATTATGTATATATAAGTGTTGACCAAATGCTAGGGTAAGCCAAACTATGGAGCACATTATGCAATTAAAGGCAAGTTATGCGGCTAATCCTGTGGAATTATGATCTAGTTATTTTGTACTTTTAACAAACAAGTACGCATCTGGTTGCTCGTAAAACAGGTTACCTAAGAAAAGAAATGCATTCTGCAGATCCTATTCAAATAATGACTTTGTATTGGATGGAAGCAGAAGAACACAATTTTATCAACCCTGCCTTTTCTGCCTCAAAACAAAGTAGATTGGATAAAGTAGATTAAGGTGCACTTCAGAAAATAAGTCTACTTGCACAAGTTTCTCGTGCATCCCAGGTGTGTTCTAAAACTGATCACCAGTTTTAGGTTTATCATATCTACACATTGTAGTCCCCATGGAAGTAGCTTTTTCTATTAAGAACAATCCACAGACCAATAGAATACTTTTCATATTTATTATATATGTCTCACTATATAGTACTAGGATTCAAGACACTGACCTCCAAAAGAGATGCAGGATGCTTAGAAGTCTTCTACAGTATAAGCACTCTTAAATAGCTGTCACTTTGTGAACAGAGTCAGTGATTTAAACGTGACTTTGTGTGAAGAGTAAAATAAAACAATTTCATGATGAAGATACAATTCTTTCCAACCTGTTTGAATTACCACCAATTACTTGAGGTCTTCGTTTCCTGCTCCACATGAACGTTCTCCAATCAATCAATGGGTTATGAGTAAGCCATCAGTTAAAAAGAGTTATGAAAGGTGATCCAGTTTCAAAGTGATGCTTCAATTGCCTATCCATGTACTTGTGATTATTCCAGACACCAGGATTGTCTATCTTAACCACAGTTTGAGAATTCTGAAATATTTGAGCACCTTTGATTTATGGTCAATAAGGTTCAAATCAGGCATATAGAGCTGAACTTGGCTTGGCCCAGGTCAGTGTGTGGCGACTTTGTAATTAAAGGCTGCTGTTCCCCCTGAAGTAACCTCCTGGGGATATTTGTAAACCCTCTCCTGAAGATCAGTACCACTGATTTCACCAAAAAGTAAGCAGGCCCAGCAAACTATGTATTATTCCAACATGGAGACTTGAGACCATGTGGGCCTGGTTCAGGGTTGCTATACTTACCCAACATCTGGCAGACCTGATTCTGGGACGGGTTTTTTGCCAGAAGAGGGAAGAGAGACCACGTAGTCCGATTTATACTTGAGCTGTGCAGTCGCATGCTGATAAAAGAAAAACTTGCATGATGCAGATACGGGTAGGGCTGGACAACTGTTCACTTGCCTGCAAAGGCACATTGTGTGCAAGGCAATGCTAGCCTCTGTAGCACAGGTTGGTGTCAAAAACTCAGATAGTGGGATGAGGCCACCTACGAGACACACATCTGGTTCGAGATGGAAACTGAAAGAAATACTGTACCTGTATTTCTAATTGCCATTTGTAAAATAAAAGCAACTTGACGGGCCAACTCAGGGTATACCAGCTTCATCATGGCACTGACCTTCACTTCTTTAGTAAGTTATTTAAACAATGTCTGTTGGACTTGGCCCTTTCTGGAGGGTCACCCCCAAACTTTATGCCGTCACCCTCCTGTTATCTGAACCCATTTTGTTTTTGCTTTTAGGTTCTGCACGTTTTACAACTGCTAAACAGTGCTCCCATGCCTGTGCTCTCTCCTTTAAACATGATAGAATTGGCTTTCACCCAACTGGCACATTTAATTTACTTGGATGTCCCTAGTAAAGTGATACTACATTTGCTCAGGGCCTGTAAGTTAAATGCTACTAGTAGGCCTGCAGCATGTATTGTGCCACCCACTTAAGTAGACCTCTAAACATGCCCTGGCCTGGCATTGTAGCCTGTATGTGCAGTTTTAAACTTCCACGTCAGCTTGGCAAAGTAAACCTTTTGCCAGGGCCCACTCTTCCATTTTAATGCATGTACGTCACCCCAAGGTAGGGCTTGGACAGCCCAGAGGGCAGGGTGCAGTGTATTTAAAACTTTAAGTTTTACATGTCTTGGTAGTGAAAAACTCCTAAATTCGTTTTTCACTATTGCAAGGCCTACCTTGCCATAAGATAACATTGGTGGGTCCTTATTACATTTAATAAGCTGTAATTTCCAAATGGGAACAGGTAACCAGTTCATGTTTGGTGTCTTTGGAAGTATTAAAAAACCCTCTCTTATGGTGAAGTCAGATTTTAAATCATAATTCTGAAGAACAAAGACTTTTAGAAAGTTGGCATTCTCCTGCCTTAGCCATTTAGTGCCTGTAGCTTGTCTCTGGGTCACATGGCTGGGTGTAGCTGAAAGTTGGGCTTTGTGTATTTCGCCTAGACAGCCACATACAATAGAGAGTGTGGGTGTTCTTGGATGGGCCATCACTAGCAGGATGGAGAAGGGCTGAGCTGGTCAGAGCCCTAATTACACTTGAATAGGCCGTGTCCTGCTTCAACACAAACAGTTGCATACCTCCGCAGTTAGTCTGGAGCCAGGGAAGCAGGAAGATTGTGGACTTCAAAGCCTCAAGAAGCTTCTCCTACTTCAGGGGAAGGAAAAGGTATAAATATTGGACCTCAGACCCCAACTCTTCAGTACACTTCTGGACCTGTGGATACTCTACCAGGAAGGAGGACTGCTGTGCTGCTGAAAAGACTGCCACTCTGCTGGACTACTGCCCTGCTGTACTGACCTGTTGCCCTCTTGCCTGGGTGAAGACTGGACTTGCATCTCTTGAACCCCAGACCCCAGAGTAACTCCAAGGGGTAGTTGGCAGGCCTCCTGTCCAGAGCGTCAGAAACAGAAGCTACAAAAACCTTGACCCCTAGCATCTGGACTATGCCACATGTGAGTTCTACTCTGCCAAGTGGAAGCACCCCATGTCCGGGACCCTTGGAAGAGGGCCTGAATGTGCTCTGCAAGTCCATCTATGGACCCAGCCGAACCTATGAATCTCCTCTGCACAGCGCAATTCGGAGCAAAGCCGGCGCATTGCCTCTGCCGAGAAGGTTCTCTCAGTGCAGGAACTCACCTTGGCTGCATGATGCATCCCCTATGCAGAATCTCGCAACGCTCCGTAACCAGGTACTCTTGTTCAGCGGGACTGAGTCCCTGCAGCCGGCCCACACTCCATCACTGTTGGCCTGAATTTGGGACTTTGTCCCAAAATGGCACAACCAGATATCCAGAATTGACACTTGCACTTTTTAGCACTATTTTCACTGAAATCGTTAAATCTGCATATTTCCAGTTCTACTGATTGCATTGTTGTTGTTTTAGTCTTGTCTTATTTATTAGAATCTACTCAATTTGTCTAAATCTGGTGTGGGATTGTTTTGTGGTGTGTTTCCACTGTGGTAGTGTTTGAAGTGTTGAGCAAATACTTTACACACTGCCTCAAACTTAAGCCTGACTGCTCTGTGCCAATCTACCAGAAGGTTGAGCACAGGTTAATTTTAGGTTTGCTTGTGACTTCACCCTAACAAAGATTGTGGTTTATGTTTGAGTAGGGATTTACCCTCCTCAACCAGAAACCCCATTTCTTACACCATCTCATTTGGAACTTCTGATCAGAGGGAAGACCATACATTAAAATCAAATTTCACTAACTCCACTCCTCAGACAAAGCTCTACGCAGTTGAACTCACGCCAGTGGATTTATGATGAGGTGGAGTAAACGGTTAGCAACTTTTATATGAACCATCTGACCTCTGTCCAAAAAGCAAAGATGCAGGAGTTCGAACGTCTAATAAAAAAAAGTATTTTTAAGCCTCTTTTACACTAAATAAGTGAAGCAAAGCAATGCTAAGCATCAAAGCAACATTCTATAATAATCGTCTACCATATGCGCCACAAAAGAAAATGCCATTTATTGAAGAGTGCTTCATACTAATGAGATTTTTCAAAAGCCCTTTCATGTCTGTATCCTTGTATGATGTGAAATCACCAGACTTTACACATCACAAAATAAAAACTAAGGATTATGACAGAAATAAAAGGAGGAAGTGTAAAACAGCAAACATTGTCAACACAAAAAAGGGGAATAAATCCTGTTTACATGTCCTAAATCCAGTATGGTTTTTAATCATACCTCTATCACTGGAAGATATTTGAATTCATCCCTTAAAACATATATATATTGTGTTGATTTAATGTGATGTAAACAATTGATATGTTCTTTTGATACAAAGAATTGGGTTAATTAAGATGTGCAGTGCATTGCCCACTTGGGTGTTATGATTATGTAATATACCGCCATAATTGACAATCGATTGTTGTTAATTACGATATTTGCAATAATTTAAATTTTTGTGAGTTAAGTACATTAATTTGTGACTTGCATTACAAAGAACCACTCTAAAATGGCGCTTGTTTGTAAGGATGAATTTCATGCTTTCAATAGTCCTATTTCTGTTTCTCAAATTCAAATGAAACATGTCAATAAAATGAGGTCGGAATAAAGTTTTCGCCATCACCATGACCAAGCTTTAAGCGAAACGCGTTGGTGAGGCGTTATAGTGCCTTAAATAAACTTAAAAGCATCACCTTTGGGAGTCCTGGATTTCTTTCACTGGACGCGTTTTGATGATAGATGGGACAGCCGGAGCCCGTCCAGGACCGCCGTGTTGAATGAATATATATATATATATATATATATATATATATATATATATATATATATATATATATCATGTGACCAAGGCCCCTAGAGGGCTGAAACGCGTAATGGCGGCGGTGCAGGGCACGAAATAAAATTTGAAAGCACTAAATTTGGGTTTGCTTCGTCCTTTCCAAGCACACAGACTGCGGGACGAGTACTGGATATATATATATTATCTACTGGCGGTCGCCAGTAGATAGTTATAGTTACAACCTAGTTTCCATAGGAAATCTCAAAATTCTATTTTGAATAACTTTGGCGCCGGTTGACGAATCCTCGCGAAATTTTCAAAACTAATGGGGCGCTCCGTTCAGCTCCTACCCTGAAAGTCTCGGGGTGATTCGTCAAGCATGGGCCAAGAAAAAAGGGGGGTCCCAAAACGCGTTTTCCCCATGCATTTTTCCATAGGACCTTTAGACACAGCTACAGCCCGAACGGCTGAACAGAATTACTTGAAATTTGGCAGAGAGGTAGCCATAAGGTCAAGGAAGTGCCTTTTGCAGGTCTGGTGTAAATCTGTTCAGTATTTCCTGAGACAATAGCATTTAAAAGCATATATATATGTGGGTGGAGCCTAACCACACATCTCATCCTGAGATCTGATTGGCTGTCAGCACTTCATCCAAGAAGTGTTGGCAGCCATCTTGGGACCAATATACATGATAGCACCTCATTAAAAAGCATTGCAGTTAATAGAAGGTTTTAAGACTTTAGTTACATTATAAATCATTTGTTGATGGTACCATACTCATTTTAGGAATTGTGGTATGTTCTAAGGTGATTTCACCATGTGAAAAAGCCTTCTGCTGGGATATCATGATTGAGAGAAAAATATTTTCTCATGCTTTTACCACAGAGGTTTGGAAGGTGATCTATAAGCTAAACTGAGAGCTTATTTTCTGTAAATTCACATTATCTTTCTCAGTCATGTGAGAATGAAGTCTGACATTTTCAGTAAAACATGTACATCCAACAAGGGCAGAGACTGTCAGTTGATTCTTTTGTGTTCTACTGCAGCTTCCCAGAGTGTTCCAAAGAACTACTAGAGCGCTAACAGTCCTACTTATGATAAACGTATGGCACACCTGAAGCCATCTTGCTTGGATTAAAGTGGTAACTCTTAAAACATTTAATTTAAAAAGGAACAAAATGAGGGGGTTCATTTTTCCATAAAAAGTATGATTAGTGCTGCAGAAAGAAAAATTAGGGCACATTTTGAGTGACTTCTCAAATCCTCTTCTATTTCATTAAAACATTCTGACATGCAGACTGAAACATGCACTTTCAATACCAGCAGCAGTTTTCCCTGGTGAGCAGTAGCTTTACTACAGTGATCTAATGAGCAAAAAGAGTGCTAACATTCTGAATTTATGGCAAATGTGTGACATACCTTCATGATGGAATCAAAGTAAAAAACTGAAAGCATTTCCTACTGAGGAGACTGCAGTACATGAGGAAATTAGGAAACTTCATAACAAATAAATCTCCCAAGATGGCCACCGGAGACAAAAGAGCCCAAATGTAGCCCAAAATCACCCAGATGTAGCCCAAATATAGCCCAATGACAGAAGTGTGCAAAACACTTATTATTTTGTGTTTTTGCAGTGTTATATAGTGCAGACTTGTCAGGTATTGGAGTGCTTTACATGAGCATTGGTTACATCACACAAGAACAAATTCATTTTGGTTGTAGACATGGGGAGACTAAGTGATTTGACCAGAATCACAGAATGTCGAGCTGAAGCAGAAACTCCAACCTGGTTCCCCAGTTGCAAAGTCTGCAGTTCTGGAAGTAACACCACATCCTCTCCCCTAAGTGCAACATTTAATCAAGTGGTCAACTGGATAAAAAAACAAAGATAACAAATAATTTAAAAGTGCTTTGTCGCTATTTGAAAACTCAGAAAATATGTCCTTATTTTAGTCTTTTAGAGCACTAACCATAATTTTGATGCCAATAAGACCCTCTCATATATGTAATTTCTAAAGGAAATGCTCTAGGTATTACAGTTTTGATTACATCAAGATGATGTCAGGCGTTCCACACTTTTGTAATAAATATAGAATGTTAGCAATCTAGTTGTTCATTAGGATACTGTTGAGAGGCAGAGGCCAGGGGCACGGACTCTGAAAATTGAAGGCAGGTAGGAGGGTGCAAAGGCAACAATTTAACCACACTGAGCAGGCAGTAAGGGCCGTGGAAGCACAACAGACTATGGAGGGCAGTGGAAAGGGGGGCAGGGGCAACAAACCAACAATACAGGACTTGCAAGAGAGGCTGTGGCAATGTAATAGACCATTGTGGGCAGAAGGAAGAGGCAATGGTGGTACAACCATACATGCCAACAGACCCGATTCAGCCAGGAAACGTCCAATGTTTTTAAGCTCAAATGGGCTTTGTTTGATCTGTCTCCTGTCTAAAATCTCCTCTTTTTCAATGCAACTCAAAGGGGAAAATCAATACCCCAGTTTTTTTTCAAAATCTCCCTCTTACCAAGTTCAAAATGTTCGCAAGTATGGTACATTGGATCATGGAAGGAAATGGGATAGGGACATGGACTTGGATAACAGAGGACAGGAGGGACATGGAGAGGTGCACCAAACTGACCCTGCAGGGCAGGCATCAGGGTTTGCAGCAGCACAATACACCACACAGGGCATGCAGGACGGGAGTGCAGCACAACAATCCATAGAAAGCAAGAGGGAGGGGACAGGACCATGCACATGGACAACAGAGAACAGAGGGGCAAGAGGCAATGGTAGCTAGCTGACCATAATGGACAGACAGGAGAGAAAGCTGCAGCATAACAGACCATAAAGGGCAGGAGGGACGGATCAGGGGCATTACAATGGAACAGACAAGCCAGGAGGGAGGGAGTAGGGGTCTGCACATGTAAACAGAGGGCTGGGGGCGGGGGCAAGGGGGCAGGGCAGGAGCAGCAAGATAGCCATGGAGGTCAGGCAGGATGGGCACTAGAAGCAAGACACACCATGAAGAGCAACAGTGAGACTGTGATGGCATACACACAGACCATGGAGGGAAGGTGGGAGGGGGTCAGGGGCAGCTAACTGACCACACAGGGAAGGTGGGAGGGTCCATGGCAGCACAGAAGACCATGCATGGCAAGTGGGAGGGTTAGTGGCAGCACAATGGCTACGATGGGCAAGAAGGAGGGTGCAGGGGCATGCACAAAGGACGATGGAGGATAGAAGGGAGGGTCAGGGCCTGTGCACAGACAAGAAAGTTCAGGGGAACAGACCACACGGGGCAGGCAGGAGGAGCAGATCAGGGAGGGCAGAAGGGTGTGGCAGTACAATGGACCATGTATGACAGGAGGAAGAGGATAGGGGCATGGCATGTGGACAGGCAGGGTGGAGGTGGCAGGGACAGGTTACAGTCATCTGACAATGCTAGGCAGGTGGGAGGGGAGTGGCAGCTCAACAGAACACTCAGAGTAGATAGGAGTGGCAGGTCCATGGAACATGGTGGGCAAAAAGGATGGAGCAGGGGCATGCACAAAGACATCGGAGGGCAGGGGGAAGGAGAATAGGGGCAGCAAGCTAAGCACAGAGTTTAAGCAGGAGGTCAATGATGGGGCATAGAATTGGGCAATGGAGGGCAGGAGGAGTGGACTGGTACATCATACTAAATTGAGGGCAGTGGCAGCACATCAGACCGCATGGCAGGAGGGAGGAGGCTAGTCCATGGATTCACACAACAGAGGATAGGGAGGAGGGGGATGGGGCAGCAAGCTAACTGTTCAGAGAAGGCGGGTATTAGCAACTTTATTGTTTTTAAAACATTGTGTCTGTGCGAACTACTTAAAATGTGAACAAGTATGCAGCATAATCTCACTTTTATTCAGGAAGAAGAGGACGTTTGTGACTGTGACTCCGGGCTCACTTGGCAGAAACACCCCCTGACCCTCCACCCCCTATCGCAAAATGTAATGCCCGTGAAAAGGGTAGGTGAACACAGTGTTATATAGAACATAGTCCTGAGAGCACGATTGAAAATGAAAACTAGATATAGTGTATGGTATAAACTATGCACCAAAAAGTGTGATATAAGATGAACCGGGCGTGAAATATAATACGCAATACATTGTGCGCAATGACAGCTTCATTGGAGAGCGCGAGATAGCACAGGCACTAGCGCGTGCTATGCGATATGCGCCTTGGAGTGTAATATGCACAGGGCAGTGTTGTGTAACCTAACTAGTCTCTAAAGTTGTAATATAAAATATGTGCTGGGGAGTGTAACGTTGCATATGCACTGTGACAAAGATATGGATCCCAGATTGTAATATGTATGGCATAGCACTGTGCGTTATAACATAGGCATCGAGGAAGGCACGTTAAATGGGGCAATATAACCCGTGCGAAGACAAGTGTGGCATGACATATTCACGGGGTGGTGTTACAGTGCAAATGCTAGAGAGTGTCATAGCATATGCACTAGCTAGTGGAATACAACACAGAGGTGTGTGGCACTCAGCAGGCAATGGTCGGTGTAACACAGCATTGGGCTCTGCCAGGAGCGCGCTGTGACTCTCAAGTGATGTTCGTCCCCTTTCCAGAGAGTAAAATAAAAAGTATTACACATCCGGCAGTGGATGTGTGTTTTATTAACCGTGAGGGGGGTTTCTCGCATGGTTTTGGTCGAATTTTTGTCGAATCCCCTTTGAATGGCTTGGTGTGCATGTGTATTAAATGTGCCCGTCAATAGCTACCCAGGTTTGTATAAATAAACGACAAGGGTGTCTACCGGGATTAGGCACGGTAGGGCATCAGACATGTCAGAGCTTCACTAGTGGTGTAAATACATTCCACGTGGATTCATTGCATGCATAGTCGCCTTTTAATGAATATCACGCAAATCGTCATGGTGATAGGTACATACGGTTTGTCCAGCATGTCCTAGGTGTGTCTATAAATATATATTTTAAAAAAATATTAAACAGTGGCCGGCCCTGGGGATTGGGGTCAAAAAAATATAATTAGGAGACAGGCCCTGGGGGATGGGGTCATCAGGGCCAATAAATTAGAATAAGAAGGGGAACCACACAGCCCCCCTTCTTAAAAAATTAAAATAAATAAAAGACTGGCATTGTGCCGGAGGCCATGCCCCCTCCGTGCAGCACTCTGCAAACGCGCCCCCAACTGGCATCTCCAGTATGCGCCAGGGAGCTGGGCTGCAGACAGGTGTTCTGAGGCCAAGCCCCTTTTTACACCTCTCTGCAACGCAGCTCTGTGGCGCTTACTGGAGGTACCTAGTGGTCTAGTTTGACCCTAGGGACCCTTAGGATTCAAGGGGACTTAATCTCTCAACTTAGAACAGCCACAGGGCGCGTTTACACAGTGGTGAAGGGAGGGGATGGGGCTTGAGGTGACGTGTGCAAACACGCACTATGGCACGTTTTAAATTGGGGATATAATTTCCCTTCAATACTGAGGGCCCCTGGGGGCTAACTAGCCCACCAAGTGCTTCCAGTAAGCGCCACTGAGCTGCATTGCAGAGAGGTGGTCCAGGCCGTGCCACTTTTTACACCTCTCTGCAACGCAGCTCTGTGGCACTTACTGGAGGTACCTAGTGGGCTAGTGGGACCCTAGGGACCCTCAGGTTTCAAATAAACTTAATCTCCCAACTAAAAACGGACACAGGGCGTGTTTACACAGTGGTGAAGGGAGGGGACGGGGCCTGAGATAACATGTGCAAAAACGCCCTGTGGCCTGTTTTAAGAGGTAGTTTTAATCCCCATGCCCTATTATATACTAGGGGCTTACAGAGGAGGTCATGCTAATCACAGGGGGACCCCAACGCATAATGTTCCCTAGTGTATGTAGGTGTTTTCACTGTATTCTAAGTGTCTTTTAAAATAGCACTGGCTCTAGGACTGGTTAGTCAGACTCAGTTACCACCAGTATCCGTCTGAAAAAGTTGAGGGTACAGGATGATTTTGCAACAAGGCTTCTTTCTGTTCTTCTTTTTGTTCTTTCTGCACGTTATCCTTCTTCCTGCACTTATCTTCGTATTTGAGGACTTCTGTTGCTTCTTTCTGCACTTCTTTTGTTTCTTTCTGTGCATTTTTTCTTCTTTCTTCACATGTCCTATCTCTGTAGGCATAGTTAGAAATTAGCATTTAAAAAACCTTTGAAATTCACAGAAAAAACCATAGGTTTCAGGCACGTTATAGTTAGGAATTAGCATTTAAAAAACCTCAGAAATTCACTGAAAAAAACATAGGTTTCAGGGGTGTTATAGTTAGCTGGACTTTTCACTTGTACAAAACCATTGAAATTCCCCCGTTATAGTTAGTTCAGCTAACTATAACTCGCGCGCCCGCAATGCACTCCTGATGACGTCACATATTACATCACTCATGACATGGTCAATGACATCACTGATGACATCTCAAATGACATCACTGACTGATGACATCACTGATGACATCATCCTTGTGATAGAGTGGCAGACCTCCTCTCACCCTAATATAACCTTTGATACACACATTCAAAAATAGAAACTAACATTTTCAAAACAATGGACATACCGATACCAGTTACAACAACCTCTTCAGTAATTCTAAGATCCACATACACATCCACTCATTCACCAGCAGTCCTATACAGTCACTCATACATGTACTCACTCATCATATGTACTCATACACCTATACATCCTGTTACACAATGCCACTCATCCATAGTTACTCACACACATAGTCACTCATGCTAATAAAGAATCAAACATACATTTACTTGCATATACAGTTATACACACACCACCTCACTTACTTCTACGGAAACTTACACATA
Organism: Triturus cristatus; assembly: GCF_964204655.1. Classification (NCBI taxonomy): domain Eukaryota; kingdom Metazoa; phylum Chordata; class Amphibia; order Caudata; family Salamandridae; genus Triturus; species Triturus cristatus. Next base: position 1,581,218,447 of record NC_140590.1, read on the forward strand.
CTTAGTCTTTTAAACAATCACTTATAGAAACACGTACTTATTCATACAGGAACTCTTTCAATCTCTCACTCTCACATATATACACCATATACTAGTTTAAAACATATGTAGTTACTCATAAAGACACTATTGAGACAGTCATTCACTCACTAACACACCCATACACACACTCATCCACCCATACAGTCCTGCACACATGCTGTCTTCAACACATACAAACAGTGAGTCACTCATTCATGCACCTATGCACTACGTAATACCCCCCACCAAACCATGCAGACACTCAGACTGATACTCAAAAAACCAACTAATAACCTATATAGACACCCATGTAGCTACTCACCAACCCATGCAGCCACTTATACACAAAGTGAGAGACTGATACAGATATTTACATATTTAAACATTACTCACTAAGCCATGTATTCACTATGTAATCAGTCAGTTATACAATCAATTTTTCAAAAACAAATCATCCATTTAGACACTTATATACCCATTTATTCTTCCATCGACCTTGAGATATACATATATAAAACATATTTAATTTTCAGAAAAACACACATTCACTGGATGATGTCATCAGTGATGTCATCAGTGATGTCATTTGAGATGTCATCAGTGATGTCATGAGTGATGTCACTGACCATGTCATGAGTGATGTAATATGTGACGTCATCAGTAGTGCATTGCGGGCGCGCGAGTTATAGTTAGCTGAACTAACTATAACAGGGGAATTTCAATGGTTTTGACAAGTGAAAAGTCCAGCTAACTATAACACCCCTGAAACCTATGGTTTTTTCAGTGAATATATATATATCTATATATATCTATATATATCTATCTATATCTATATATCTATCTATATCTATATCTATATCTATATATCTATCTATCTATCTATCTATCTATATATATATTCACTGAAAAAACCATAGGTTTCACACATGTTATAGTTAGCTGGACATTTTACTGATAAAAAACCATTGAAATTCCCCCGTTATAGTTAGTGCAGGCAACTATAACTCACGCGACCGCAATCCTCTGCTGATGACATATGTGTCTTTATGAAAAAAAAATATTTGCAATATATGTATAGCTAAAGTTTAATGGAAGAAGACATGGGCAAATAAGTGTCTAAATACAGTATTAGCATCAGCAGAGGATTGCGGTCGCATGAGTTATAGTTGCCTGCACTAACTATAACGGGGGAATTTCAATGGTTTTTTATCAGTAAAATGTCCAGCTAACTATAACATGTGTAAAACCTATGGTTTTTTCAGTGAATTTGCAAGGTTTTTTAAATGCTAATTCCTAACTATAACGTGTGTGAAACCTATGGTTTTTTCAGTGAATTTGTACGGTTTTTTAAATGCTAAGTTACTTTACGCCGTTCGTGGCGTGCGCGCCCACTTAACGCAGTTCGTTCCGTGCGCGCGCGGTGCGCTTCGCGCACCGCGCGCCCACGTGCCCACGTTACGCTGGATGGGCCATGTACGCGCACCGTCCGCACACGGAGGACATATTATGCGCTTCATTGTGAAAGGTAATCTATTAATTGTTCGATTGCTGATATATGCCATGCACAAAATGTGCCCTGCAGGCACCTTTTGTACAAGGGGGTGGGAATTTGTGGCTAATTTTTTTTTTATATTAAATTTTTACCGTACGCGTACGGTAAGCGTAATCAGCGTTTTTTCGAAAAAATTTAAAATTCATTTTTTTCCCTTGGGGGTTCTATAATGACACCTTAAAAAAGGCTAGGTGGTTAGGAGCTGTCTAACATGCCCCTTTATATGTTTTCAACCTTTGTTTTTCCTCCCCCCCTCAGAGTGCGAGAAAAAAAATGGCGGCCGCCGCTTCCTGGTTTCGACCGATTCGAATGTTTACTAAGCTATAACAGCCAATCAGAATCGCGCTCGCGCACGGCACCGTACGCGTACGGTAAGCTTACCGTAAGCGCACGGTAAGCGCACCGTAAGCTGCCACAGATATATATATTGATTTAAATGCTGTTTTCTCAGGAACTACTGAACAGATTTACACCAGACCTACAAAAGGCACTTCCTTGACCTGTAGACTACCTCTCTGCCAAATTTCAAGTAACTCTGTTCAGCCGTTTGGGCTGTAGCTGTGTCTAAAGGTCCTATGGAAAAATGCATGGGAAAAACGCGTTTTGGGACCCCCCTTTTTTCTCAGCCCCTGCTTGACGAATCCCCCCGAGACTTTCAGGGTAGGAGCGGAGCATAGCGCCCCATTAGTTTTGAAAATTTCGCGAGGATTTGTTGACTGGCGCCAAAGGTATTCCAAATAGAATGTTGCGGTTTTCCTATGGAAGCAGGGTCCTAACTATAACTACCTACTGGCGACCGCCAGTAGGTAATATACACACACACACACACATACATACATGCAGCACTCTGTAAACGTGCCCCCTGGCCAGTTGTAAGTTGGGGAATTAATTCCCCTTCAATACGGAGGGTCCTTGAGGGCCAACTAGCCCAACAGGTATCTCCAGTATGCGCCAGGGAGCTGCGTTGCAGACAGGTGTTCTGAGGCCACGCCCCTTTTTACACCTCTATGCAACGCAGCTCTGTGGCACTTACTGGAGGTACCTAGTGGGCTAGTTTGACCCTAGGGACCCTTAGGATTCAAGGGGACTTAATCTCTCAACTTAGAACGGCCACAGGGTGCGTTTACACAGTGGTGAAGGGAGGGGATGGGGCCTGAGGTGACGTGTGCAAACACGCCCTGTGGCGCGTTTTAAGTTGGGGAAATAATTCCCTTTCAATCCTGAGGGACCCTGGGGGCCAACTAGCCCACCAGGTGCTTCCAGTAAGCGCCACTGCTCTGCGTTGCAGAGAGGTGGTGCAGGCCGTGCCCCTTTTTACACCTCTCTGCAATGGCGCTTACTGGACGTACCTAGTGGGCTATTTTGCCCCTAGGGATCCTCAGGTTTCATGGGGACTTAATCTCCCAACTTAAAAAACGGCCACAGGGTGTGTTTACACAGTGGGGAAGGGAGGGGACGGGACCTGAGGTGACGTGTGCAAACACGCCCTGTGGCGCGTTTTAAGAGGTAGTTTTAATCCCCTGCCCTATTATATACTAGGGGCTTACAGAGGAGGTCATGCTGATCACAGGGGGACCCCAACACATAGTGTTCCCTAGTGTATGTAGGTGTTTTCACTGTATTCTGAGTGTCTTTTAACATAGCACTGGCTCTAGGACGGTTTAGTCAGACTCCGTTACCACCAGTATCCGTCTGAAAAAGTTAAGGGTACAGGATGATTTTGCAACAAGGCTTCTTTCTGCTCTTCTGTTTGTTCTTTCTGCACGTTATCCTTCTTCCTGCACTTTTCTTCATCTTTGAGGACTTCTGTTGCTTCTTTCTGCATTTCTTTTTTTTATTTCTGTGCGTTTTGTCTTCTTTCTTCACATGTCCTATCTCTGTAGGCATAGTTAGAAATTAGCATTTAAAAAACCTTTGAAATTCACTGAAAAAACCATAGGTTTCAGGCACGTTATAGTTGGGAATTAGCATTTAAAAAACCTTAGAAATTCACTGAAAAAACAATAGGTTTCAGGGGCGTTATAGTTAGCTGGACTTTTCACTCGTACAAAACCATTGAAATTCCCCCGTTATAGTTAGTTCAGCTAACTATGACTCGCGCACATGCAATGCACTGCTGATGACGTCACATATTTCATCACTTATGACATGGTCAGTGACATCACTCATGACATCACTGATGACATCATCAAGTGAATGTGTGTTTTTCTGAAAATTACATATGTTTTATATATGTATATATCTCAAGGTCGATAGAAGAATGAATGGGTATATAAGTGTCTAAATGGATGATTTTTATTTGAAAAATGGATTGTATAACTGACTGATTAAGTGTATCTTAGTGAATACATGGCTTAGTGAGTAATGTTTAAATATGTAAATATCTGTATCAGTCTCTCACTTTGTGTATAAGTGGCTGCATGGGTTGGTGAGTAGCTACATGAGTGTCTATATAGGTTATTAGTTGGTTTTTTGAGTATCAGTATGAGTGTCTGCATGGTTCGGTGGGGGTATTATGTAGTGCATAGGTGCATGAATGAGTGACTCACTGTTTGTATGTGTTGAAGACAGCATGTGTGCAGGACTGTATGGGTGGATGAGTGTGTGCATGGGTGTGTTAGTGAGTGAATGACTGTCTCAATAGTGTCTTTATGATTAACTACATATGTTTTAAACTAGTATATGTGACTATTGGTGTATATAAGTGAGTATATGTGAGAGTGAGAGATTGGAAGAGTTCCTGTATGAATAAGTATGTGTTTCTATAAGTGATTGTTTAAAAGGCTAAGTATGTGTAAGTTTCTGTAGAAGTAAGTGTGGTGGTGTATGTATAACTGTATATGCAAGTAAATGGAGGTTTGATTCTTTATTAGCATGAGTGACTATGTGTGTGAGTAACTCTATGGATAAGTGGCGTTGTGTAACAGGATGTACAGGTGTATGAGTACATATGATGAGTGAGTACATGTATGAGTGACTGTATGGGACTGTTGGTGAATGAGTGGATGTGTATGTGGATCTTAGAATTACTGAATAGGTTGTTGTATCTGTTTTTGGTATGTCCATTGTTTTGAAAATTTTAGTTTCTATTTTTGAATGTGTGTATCAAAGGTTATATTAGGGGGAGAGGAGGTCTGCCACTCTATCACAAGGATGATGTCATCAGTGATGTCATTTAAGATGTCATCAGTAATGTCATGAGTGATGTCACTGACCATGTCATGAGTGATGTAATATGTGACGTCATCAGCAGTGCATTGCGTGCGAGTTATAGTTAGCTGAACTAACTATAACGGGGGAATTTCAATGGTTTTGTACGAGTGAAAAGTCCAGCTAACTATAACGCCCCTGAAACCTATGGTTTTTTCAGTGAATTTCTAAGGTTTTTAAATGCTAATTCCTAACTATAACGTGCCTGAAACCTATGGTTTTTTCAGTATATATATATATATATATATATATATATATATATATATATATATTATCTACTGGCGGTTGCCAGTAGATAGTTATAGTTAGGACCGTGTTTCCATAGGAAATCCGCAACATTCTATTCTAAATAACTTTTGCGCCGATTGACGAATCCTCGCGAAATTTTCAAAATGGGTGGGGCGCTCCGCTCCGCTCCTACCCTGAAAGTCTTGGGGGGGATTCGTCAAGCAGGGGCTGAGAAAAAGGGGGGGTCCCAAAACGTGTTTTCCCTATGCATTTTTCCATAGGACCTTTAGTCCAAGCTACAGCCCGAACAGCTGAACAGAATTACTTGAAATTTGGCAGAGAGGTAGACCTCAGGTCAGGGATGTGCCTTTTGCAGGTCTGGTGTAAATCTGTTCAGTATTTCCTGAGAAAATAGCATTTAAATCAATATATATATGTGTAAGCGCGCTCCGATCGCGTACGGTAAGCTTACCGTACGCGCACGCTGCCGTGCGCGAGCTTAATTCTGATTGGTGGTTAAATGACTGTAAACATTCGAATCGGTCGAAATCAGGAAGTGTCGGCCGCCATTTTGTGTGTCTCACACTGATAAACAAAGGTGGAGAACGTGAAAAGGGGGCAACGAAGAGAGTTGCAGACCCCCTAGCATTTGTCAGGGGGTCCAAGAAGGTCCCAAAAGTATGAAAAATACATTGAAAAATTTTTGGGGAAAATCGCGGGGTGCGTGTACGGTAAGCTTACCGTACGCGCACGGCAGAAAAAAAACAAAAAAAATAGAAGTAAAAATCAAATTTAAGTGTTTAGATATTAGGGGGCTCTAAAAAGAGCCGTTGTGTTTATGAAGTGTTTTTTTTGTGGTACCTACAAGTAAGTACCGATGCAGAGTCTAAAGTTCAAGAGGAAGACTCTGTAGCCTTCATCAGTGAAATGTACACCGTCTCCTCTATAAATGCCTCGCATGTTGTAACACAAGTTGTTGTGGTATATAGAACCCATACCATAGTCTGAGGAAAGCAGAAATAGATTTGTTGACGTGCTTTCTTGCTTTGTCAATCTGTGGACAAAATTGGTTGGACCAGTTCCACTTTTGCCTTTGGCATATATTAGAATATACAAAGGCAGATTGAGGAAAAAGCGACATCAATTGCACAAAGGTGTCCTTAACAAGCATTTCCAGACCTACCCCAGTTAAAGTGCCTAGGTCATTTCCACCACAGTGCACAATAATAAGGTTAGGCTGTGGAAGATGTAGGAAGGTTTTCACCAAAGGCATTAATTGGTGCCACTTTAACCCTCTCTGACCAATCCATTTAATGTCTACATTTGGCAAAGCAAGGTCTCTCACCATACCTCTTTTTTTCTGCATACTTTTCACTCCAGAAGACATAGCTGTGACCTACAATCCACACTGTGAACATCTTTCAAGGAGATCTGGATGCACTCAGGAGGTGTCTTTCAGTAGAATGGCAATATGAAATGAAAGACAGTTGTAAAATGGAGGCATACATATTTTTTTAAATAAAAAGAACTCATTGGCTGATTCAAATCATTTTACAGTTAAAACTAGGCTGTATGTGTACATTTTTAGAAGCATGTTTTGTATTGGTTCAGAAAATTGTGTTCCCACACAAGATTAATTTGGATTTGCTGTTAGGTTTGACAGGTGAAGCACTCTTGCTCTTTGGAATAGAAACATTGTGTGCTGAACTTCTGACCACTCTGCTCACACCAGTGTTCCATGAGCTGTTGCTATGGTAGCAGGCAGAAGTCAAGTTGGGGAAGGGTTCATTTGGAAAAGGGTTGAAGTTTTCAACCAATAGAAATATGTGATTTCATTTGAAAAAATGTGGGAAGCACTGAGATTTGTAATTAACATGTATATGTTTGAAAAAAGAGAGGGAAACATTGCCATTTACTGGTCCCGGTGAGAGGAGAGAGGTGTAGAGCTCTGAGATTCTGACTCTGATAATCTGCTGTTTGAGTGCCACATTTCTTTCTCAACTAACTAATTTTAAAGGTGAGATATGAGTTTGAGAGGGGATGTATGTGGGGATTTTTGATATAAATATTAGAATTGTGATTCTTCTTTAAAAGTTATGTTTTACATTTTGTGGTTTGGGAGATATTTAACTGTCTTGAACTTGTAAAATATTATGGAGTATGTTTTCACCATAAGTTAAGGTGTACTGGTATCACTGAGGAATACTGTTTTGTGCCTAGAATCAAACCATGAGTCTGTGTGCACAGAGGAATTGTTGTCAGAGATTTTAATAGTGTTGGTCCGGTTCTGTAAGAATGTCATTTGTAGGAAAGGGTCAGCTTTTTTTTGTGCAAATATGATGGTTTCCATTCAGCATAAATCAGTAACACACAAATGGGAGGCAAATGCCAACACATTTGAAATTGATAAAGTAGATTTTGCTTCTAATCATGCAATTGCTGAGCTTGGTCCTACATATACAAAACTCCAATTAACCCTTGCCACACATGTACTTTTACATACATTACTACAATGTTTATGCTGTTATGGATGCATGCATGCATAAGTCTCTTGTAACTGAAAATACACAGTCTGCAGAAGCACACTCTTAGCACACACCCAGCTGTTTATCCTGTAGAATCATGCTTAGCAGGTAGCAGTGAGTAACGCTAATACATTCAACATCACTAAGGCTGATTTCTTTTGCTGGAGTGTAGTCAGTCACCAAGGTTACACATGTTCATGGTCTCAAAAAGCTGTTTGCACATGTGCTGTTAAGTGATGAATGCAATTGCTTTCACGATTTACAGTAGAACCCAGGCGGCAGTGAAGGAAGCTGCGTGTTCTTGAGCTGTGCGCTATATTCTTATTCTTAACATTCTTTTTAAAAACTTTTACACGTTTGCTATTTTGCACCTTTACCTGCACTTTACATCTGTGGGGATTGTTGATGCGTGGAGCTCTGGAGACTGAGTTGTGTGTTCTACTCCGGGGGCGGCTGACATCTTAGGAGGAGGGGGTTAGCGGTGCAGTTGCCGCAGAGAGCTTGCGCGTCCTGGCTCAAAAGGGGCGGATGTGGCGAACGCGCAGTGGACGCGCGCAGCGGGCGCGCCGCCGGCGCGCCGCCGGCGCGCCAAAGGCAAGCCCGTCTGCGCCCGTCCGTGCCCGAACGAGACCAGAGGCCACGACCGCTGCTCCCGCGGCTGTAGCGCCGCGCCCATATACATTTGATCAGCTAAGAAAACTCTGTGGCATGCATAAATGTCACCACTGCTTGGGCCCCCCCTTTGACCAGATCCACTGCGCTCAATGCAATTTCGCCCTGAAGTCAGAGGACCAGGCGTGTAAGATATGTCATTTGAACTCTGACTTTAAAATGGAGCTGGTAAACTGCCGTTCATTACCAAAACACTCGCTAGAAATGAGATTGCTTTTAGAAGATACCAGCCCGGATGTAATGTTTCTTACTGAGACATGGCTTACGGACTGGTCTAATTCAGCGGTTGTTCAGGCACTGCCCCAAGGTTATGCCATCCAGAGGCAAGATCGTTGCCTTATTAGAGGAGGAGGGCTTGCCATCATTCATAGGGATTCCTTTAGTTGTAGGATATCGGACGGGCTTATCCGGGATTGCGAAAGCTGCTTCTTTTCAATCAAATTTACACCTACATGCACCTTCTCAGGCATGTTAATATACCGACCCCCAGGTGCGATAGGATCCTTTATTGGTGACTTGATGGATAACACATCTTTATTGGTCAGTTCCCTGCCTAATTTCACTGTTCTGGGAGATCTTAATCTACACCTTGAATCCCGTGCCGCCACTTATGTGGAGGAAGTATCGGATGCCTTAGAGGTGTTACTCCTCTCCCAGAAAGTGACGGGTCCAACTCATGTCAAAGGACATCTGCTGGACCCGATCTTTACCAATACCCACATCCAGGTAGAGGACCCCCAGCCGCTCCCCTGGACGGACCATTATCTAATCCCATTTTCCTGGTCAGCCTCCACGAGCAAGAAGGCGGAAAACCACTCCAAAATTTTGAACCGAAACTGGGCAAATATTTCTATGGAGGAATGGGTTGCCATCCTTAAAGAAACACGTCCCCGCCTCGACCCTGACCCTGAAAGGGCAAATCTGCAATTCAATCACTGGATCAATAATTCACTGGACGTACTAGCCCCTATAAAACTCAGGGACATTAAAAAGGGCCCAAAAAAAGTTGCATGGTTTACCGTGCAGCTGAGAGATCTCAAACGGAACTGTAAGCAACTTGAGAGACATTGGAGGAAGGACTTCTCACTCGAGAAAAAGAAAGTCTATCGTGAGGCACTAAAATTGTATAAAATAGAGATTACGAAAACACAATCCAAGTTTTATGAAGCAAAGATTTTATCAGCACCTAACACCCCCAGAGAAATTTTTAAAATTTTTAAATCCCTGACTACTCCTCCATTTACCACAGTGACCCCCACTGACTTACAAGGGCGCTGTAATAATTTAGCAGAGTTTTTCCAGGATAAGGTACAGGCGATTTACTCAGCCTTTTCGGCAGTCGCCACTTTTGACCATGATTCTCAGACGGAAGAAATTGGAGACCGTCGAGATCAGAACCTGGAATCTTTCCCGCCCCTGGACTCAGACACAGCAATGTCCTTACTTAATAAACTTAAATCTGGTTCCCCAAAAGACCAGGCGCCCCCTACTGTGCTGCAGAAGGTTGCCCTAGAAGTAGCCCCCGTCATCGCAACACTTATTAACTCCTCACTGGCAACAGGCAAGGTCCCTTCCCTATGGAAGGAAGCGATGGTGAAGGCCCTGCTAAAAAAAACCAGGATCAGACCCGGAGGTAATGGCTAACTATCGCCCTATTTCCCTGCTCCCGGGAATAGCCAAAATAGCAGAGAAACATGTCAATACTACTCTTTCCTCCTATCTGGAGGAACATGACTGCTTGCACTCGACACAGACTGGTTTTAGATCTCGTCAGGGCACTGAAACCGCCCTGATCGCCGTAGTGGAGGAGGCAAGGAAAATTATGGATTTAGGAGGATCGGCTGCAATAATCCTCCTAGATCTCAGTGCGGCTTTTGATACCATCAACCATCAAATCCTCATTGCAAGATGCCACGAGATAGGGATGACTGGTACCGCACTGAGATGGATAGCCTCCTTTCTGGAAGGCCGCACATTCCAGGTCTTTGAGGAGAATGTGACTTCTAGGAATGTGCCTTTGAAGAGTGGAGTGCCTCAGGGCTCATCACTCAGCCCCACTCTTTTTAATATTTATATGAGTCCTTTAGCCAAAATTGTGGAGGCATTTGGCATACAAATTGTCACGTATGCCGATGACACCCAGCTGATTGTCTCCCTTAAAGACTCGGGACAGCCAGGAAGTAATCTCTCCAGATGCCTTGAGGAAATATCTGTCTGGATGAAAAAGTCCTGCCTCCAGCTAAATGGAGCAAAAACAGACCTTATGCTGCTGGGAAAACCTTTGCCTCCAGACTTGCCGTTGGCATGGCCTAGTTGTATGGGAAACCCGCCCACTCCTAAAAACCACATCAAAAGTTTTGGAGTGTGGCTGGATGCAAGACTAGACATGAAGACCCAGGCTAACAAGGTAGCTGGGTGCTGTTTCGAGATACTGAAGACAGCACGAAAGATCTTGCCTCTTCTCCCGTTTCATGCAAGAAAACTACTCCTCCGGCCACTGATCTTGTCACGTCTGGATTATGCGAATGCCCTATATTTAGGAGTCCCCCAGTACACAATAGGCATTCTACAGAAGGTCCAGAACTGTGCGGCAAGAATTCTCTTGCAAATTTCGCGGAGAGAATCAGCGAAAGGAGCAATTAGACAATTGCACTGGCTTCCTATTTCTGTAAGGATTACATTCAAGGCCCTCTGTGTCACGCACAAGATCATGGCCGCAAATGGCCCTCTAATCCTTCAAAGAATAGTTTCTCCATACCATCCCAGAAGGCACCTTCGCTCTGAAAATAAACGCCTAGCTATGGTCCCGAGAATTTTCAGGTCCAGATGTGGAGGTCGCTGTTTCTCATATGTCGCTTCCAAAATATGGAACACCCTCCCAGACTTCATCCGTATGGAGGAGGAATACCTGCCCTTTCGGCGGCTTCTGAAGACGTATCTTTTTCCTACTGTCTAATTAATTTGCTTACTGGCCGTCTGGTTCTTAGCGCTGGGAGGCCTTAGGGTAGCCATGCGCTCTATAAATGCCTCTTTCATTTCATTTCATTTCATATATTCTGAAAACAGCAAAAAAAGGGCAAAAAATTTTTTTGAAATATGAAAATGTGTACTGTATTCTAAAATGTATTATTAAATATTAATACTTCTTTCTTTTTTTTCAGATTGAGAAAGAAAATTTAGGAAAAAATAAACCTTTTTTCTAGCAATTTAAATAAACCATTTATTAATAAATACGTTATTTTGTTGGTCAGGTAAGTGTGAAATTTCTGCATTTATCACACATTTAGTTTCATGCTCCCTTTTTTTCCACTTCTCCTCTCTCTGCTTTTCTCATTTCCGTTGTACTCCCCCAAGGACCTTGTAGGGTAAAAAAAAATGTTTTTGTTTTTTAAAAAAAATTAAAAAAGCGCGTACCGTACGCGCACGGTAAAAAAAAAAATAATAATAAATTTTTTTTTTTTTAAAGTTGTGAGGTAAGGTTGGCTCTTAAAAGAGCCGTTGTGTTAATACAGGGACAGAGGAAAGAAAGAATGGGATTATTAACAAGGACCACACATGTGCTGGTCTATCTTATTGTTTATTAGGGAAATACTGGTCTCCCCATGAACAATTAGACCATTACATCTGGTGCACCTCATTTGTACCCTCTGAAATCGAGGGTTCGTTTCCAGAGGAGCAGAAGAGGGTGATGCTCCCACCGCAGAGGAAGTGCTCGGCTGAGCTGCCGAAGATGTACTCGGCTGAGCTTCTGCGGGTGTGCTCGGGTGACTTACTGAAGGGTTTGCTTCAGTATGTCGAGCAAAAGTCCTGGGATGTACATCCTTAATGTGTCTCACCATAGTGTGATTACCAAAGGAATACTTCTTCCTTGGGTTACCTCTAGATAAGACACGCTCACAAAGTGAGCAGGTGACTAATGGAGCATTTACCTTTTTCTCCCCCTCTGGAAAAGTGAAATACTCCCAAACAAAAGAATTCTTTTGTTTCCTCCTTCTCTGTCTGATGATGCTGCTGCCCTACTCACTCTCAGAAGAGGTCTGCTGCTCTGCCATTGTATCCCAAAGACAATTCAGCTCCTTCTCCTAGGGAATCACAAGCAGTAATGAGGGGAATGGGTGTGGTGTAGGAAGATTCTGGAACTGAAAGTAGTTTAAATCAAAAGTGTTGTTTCTTGATCACATGACCAACCGTATGCGCACGTTAAGCTTAACCGAGCGCGTACGGTAAAAGTATGCATGCGCGTACGAAAGACACGCGCATGCGCATTACAGGCACGCTCGTACACTTCCGCGTAACGTGCGCGCGCGCGTATGAAGCATGCGCTTACGCGTCGCGTAGGAAGTACGGACGCGTACGCAAATTGCATAAGCATGCGCATACGGAGTATAAATTTTACGTACGCTCACCGTACATAAAGCGAAGCGTGCGCTTACGGTAAGCTTACCGTACGCGCACAGTAAAAAAAATTTAAAAATAAAAAATACAAAAAAGATAAAGGTTTGTTGGAGATATTAACTATGTTATACAACTATATCTAACCATTTATTTAAAAAAGGTGAATCTTTCTATATTGAATAATGCATTAAAACCATGAATATATACATAGGTAGAATAGTGTTTAAAGGGAAAAATAAATAGAAAACAAAATGATGTAAAAAAATTCAATGAAAAAACCATAGGTTTCACACACATTATAGTTAGGAATTAGAATTCAAAAAACCATGCAAAAACACAGAAAAAAACATAGGTTTCACACACGTTATAGTTAGGAATTAGCATTTAAAAAACCTTGCATATTCACTGAAAAAACCATAGGTTTCACACACGTTATAGTTAGCTGGACATTTCTCTCATAAAAAACCATTGAAATTCCCCCGTTATAGTTAAATCAGCTAACTATAACTCGCGCACCCGCAATCCACTGCTGATGACGTCACATATTACATCACTCATGACATGGTCAGTGACATCACTCATGACATCTCAAATGACATCACTGTCACTAATGACGTCATCAATGTGATAAATTACCACATCTTCTCACACCCTTATAAAACCTTTGATATACCAACTCAAAATTACAGAGTTCCATTCTCATATCCATAAATAATGCAATACCAATAACTGCCCACCCACATATTAACCTTTAGGTCTTCATACATCTCCACACACTCACCTGTAAAGTCACTCATAGTTACAGTCACTCCATAAAAAGTATCATATGAATTTATACACACACCTATATAGACAATCACACACTACCAATCATCCATAGAGGTACTCTCACACCTGGTCATTCATACAAATAATCACACTGCCATTTACTCACCTATGCAGTTATACACACTCAAGTTCCCTTGCTCACAAAAATAGTATCACATTTTTATGCTCTATTAGAATCATTGACAAAAGTACACACTCATCCATACAGTCACTGTCACAATCACACATTCTCACATCTAGCCACTTATATACTCTTACACACATATATACTGCCTTTCACATATGTAGTTAGTCACAAATGTACCACTGAGATATACATTCAATCCCTAACACACCCATACATACACTCGCTCAACCATACAGTCCATCACAGATGCACTCTTGAAACCATGCACCCACAGAATCACCCACTCACATATCTATGCACAGAGTCACACACAGCCTACCCACACTAACACTCAGACACCCATACAGATACTCAGACAACCAATCGATAACCCATATAGACACTCATATAGCTATTCACAAAACCGTGCAGCCACTTATACACCAACACACAGACACATACAGACATTCACACAGTTTAGTCACTAGTCTGCAGTAAGATACATTTAATGACTCACTTATAGAGTCATTTACGCACCAAAGAAAATCATACATTTACACATTTGTACACCCACTCATTCTTCAACAGGCCTTTCCCTATATATATTAAACATATTAAAATTGTTCAGAAACACATACTCAATGGATGATGTCATTAGTGATGTCATCAGTGAAGTCATTTGAGATGTCATCAGTGATGTCACTGACCATGTCATGAGTGATGTAATATGTGATGTCATCAGCAGCGCATTGCGGGGGCGCGAGTTATAGTTAGCTGAACTAACTAGAACAGGGGAATTTCTAGGGTTTTGTACGAGGGAAATGTCCGGCTAACTATAACGCCCCTGAAACCTATGGTTTTTTCAGTGAACATACATATATATATATATATATATATATATATATATATATTCACTGAAAAAACCATAGGTTTCACACATGTTATAGTTAGCTGGACATTTTACTGATAAAAAACCAATGAAATTCCCCCGTTATAGTTACTGTAGGCAACTATAACTCACGCGACCGCAATCCTCTGCAGATGCTAATACTGTATTTAGACACTTATTTGCCCATGTCTTCTTCCATTAAATTTTAGCTATACATATATTACAAATATTTTTTTTTTCATAAAGACGCATATGTCATCAGCAGAGGATTATGGTCGCGTGAGTTATAGTTGCCTACAGTAACTATAACGGGGGAATTTCATTGGTTTTTTATCAGTAAAATGTCCAGCTAACTATAACATGTGTGAAACCTATGGTTTTTTCAGTGAATTTGCAAGGTTTTTTAAACGCTAATTCCTAACTATAACGTGTGTGAAACCTATGGTTTTTTCAGTGAATTTGTACGGTTTTTTAAATGCTAAGTTACTTTACGCCATTTGTGGCGTGCGCGCCCACTTAACGCAGTTCGTTCCGTGCGCGCACGGTGCGCATCGCGCACCGCGTGCCCACGTTACGCTAGATGGGCCATGAACGCACGATGCGCTTCGCGCACCGTGCGCACATGGAGGACATATGATGAGCATCGTTGTGATAGGTAAAATATATGTTTTGTTTATCTCTAATAAGCCATGCACAAAAGGTGCCCTTCGGGCAACTTTTGCACACGGGGTGGGGAGAATGTGGATATTTTTTTTTATTTTATTATTTCTTACCGTACACGTACGGTAAGCGTAATCGGCGAAATTTAAAAAAAAATTAAAATTGCCTTTTTTCACTTGGGGGATCGTTGGGGACTCCCTCGACATGGCTAGGTGCTTGGGAGCTGTGTAAACAGCCCCTTTACATGTTTTTGCACTTGGTTTTTCAACCCCCTGTCAGAGTGCGAGAGAGAAAATGGCGGCCGCCGCTTCCTGGTTTCGACCGATTCGAATGTTTACTAAGATCTAAGGGCCAATCAGAATCGCGCTCGCGCACGCCACCGTACGCGTACGGTAAGCGCACCGTAAGCGCACCGTAAGCGCACCGTAAGCTGGCTCAGATATATATATTGATTTAAAGGCTATTTTCTCAGAATCTACTGTACAGATTTACACCAAACCTACAAAAGGCACTTCCTTGACCTGAGGACTACCTCTCTGCCAAATTTCAAGTAATTCTGTTCAGCCGTTCGGGCTGTAGCTGTGTCTAAAGGTCCTATGGAAAAATGCATGGGAAAAACGCGTTTTGGGACCCCCCTTTTATCTCAGCCCCCGCTTGACGAATCCCCCCGAGACTTTCAGGGTAGGGGCGGAGCGCCCCACCTATTTTGAAAAATTCGCGAGGATTCATCAACCGGCGCCAAAGTTATTCAAAATAGAATGTTGCGGATTTCCTATGGAAACGTGGTCCTAACTATAACTACCTATATATATATATATATATATATATATATATATATATATATATATATATATATATATATATATATATATATATATATATCTCAAAACAAGAAGGGTGCCCCAGTGAGGAGGTCACACCCGAAGAGGTTTCAGCACACCACCGCCGGCAGCAGCACTGACTCGAAACGCGTTTGGCTCCAAATAAAGAAGCATGGCAGGAGCGCTGTGTTGCAACCGCCTGTGGGCAGCAGAATGGTTATACCCCCTCGTGTGTGACTGCTTCAGTGGGGCAACTCCTTGTGTTTATGTAAAGCGGCCTGTCCAGCCGCGAAGCAGTCCCGCCGCCGTGGATGGCGGATTCTCAAGTACTGCACTTGTGGACTTGTCATGAAACGAGGGGGACCGGAGCCACAGGTAGATATTGGCTGCACTGCAACAAACCTGTCTATCGCTTTTCAACTATTTTAGTTTTAACATTGCAACAATGGTGCTTGGGACATTACGGACACTGCAGTGACCCACTGGGGTTTTTTTAATGGGACACAAGCCTGGCTTAACATTGAGGGACTACCATAACCAGCAAGCCATACAAACGGTGAACGCCCATATGGCCGGGGCTTGTATTTACAATAAATGACGTCCTGAAAACGATCTGCTTAGTCCGTGCACTATTGGAATGAATTGCCTGCCAGTGA
Organism: Triturus cristatus; assembly: GCF_964204655.1. Classification (NCBI taxonomy): domain Eukaryota; kingdom Metazoa; phylum Chordata; class Amphibia; order Caudata; family Salamandridae; genus Triturus; species Triturus cristatus. Next base: position 1,581,235,010 of record NC_140590.1, read on the forward strand.
TCAAGGGATTGTTTAACTCGAAACGCGTTTGGCTCCAAATAAAGAAGCATGGCAGGAGCGCTGTGTTGCAACCGCCTGTGGGCAGCAGAATGGTTATACCCCCTCGTGTGTGACTGCTTCAGTGGGGCAACTCCTTATGTATGTATGTGTATATATATATATATATATATATATATATATTCCTGTAAAATACTTGCATGGTAAAGGCATATGATTGCTAAAAAATTTACAGAAAGGTACAAACACTTGTTTAGCATACATGCATATATATATATATATATATTTTTTTAAGTACATGTATATATATTTTCATATATATTTATATACTTATACAAGCATAAATGTGCATTGCGGTTGCGCAAGTTATAATTAACTCAGCGTTTTTGGACTTTATTTTTTTTTACATTCGCGACAACGTCACGATCCCCGCGGACATGTCGCAAAAATGGAAATCAAAAGAAGACATTCAATGACCACCGACACATCCAAAAATAATACGTAAAAAAATTCATTCTATACATTGCACTACACATATTACTATACACATACTTCTTTCAAAGCATGTTTAAACTCATATTTTGGTACTAAGTTTATTCAAAAAACATATTTCAGACCTATTTTCTGTTTTCGCGGTTATTTGGATCATCGCAATGAGGTCGTTAACCGCGATGATCAGGCCTTTTCCATACAGTCTAAAATACATATATACACACATACTAGATTATTTTACACACTAGGGGTTTCTTACAGTATTCTCTAAACTCATGTTTTTCTAGAGAGATTCTATTAAAACCATCTCTAAAACCTATTTTATATTTTTGAGTTGACTCCGGAGCTCGCAATGACATTGGTAACTGCGATCCCCCCGGACACATTGCGGAAACAGAAAACAAAAGCAGGAATTCAATAGCCACCACTACATTAAAAAATGATAACTATACAATTAATTCTAACCATCACAGTAGATATCTCATTATGTAAATAACTCTAAAAACATTTATCAGAATCTCAATATCTCTTTAACAATGCGTATTAATGATTCACTGATTTTTTAAAAATATTTCCACCAATATTCACTACAACGTTGATAGTCGTGATGTCACTGCAATGGTACATGGGGGACTGTGCTGGTGGTACGGGTGGCATCGCAAATATCACGCACGATTTAAAAAATCATATTTGGACACATAACTTGTGTCACTAACACCCCCAGTCCTCAACCATGGGGTCAGAGTATCTCCATCCTGATCCCTTATGTGGGTTTTCACGCACATTTTCAGCCCCAGGAACCGTTCCTGATAGATAAAATGGTGGTCACAACTTTCTGTTCAGGTTGCGTGCAGCCAATCGGAGCATTCCCATTGACGCGTGCATTCGCGATTCATCACTGAAATATCCGCGGCCAGAGATATCACTATAATTTTAAACTTTAATATCTCAGCAACTACTGAACAGATATACACCAAATAAGCAAAAGGTGCTTCCTTGAACCAGTATCTACCTACCTGGCAAATTTGGTGTAAGTCTGTTCAGCGGTTCGGGCTGTAGGTGTGACTAAAGGTTCCTATGGGAATTAACATTACAAATGCAACCTTATTTTGCACCCCAAATTCTCGGTCTCCACTGCACAGATCCCCTCCAAACTTTCCATGACCATAGAACCCACCTTTTGGGGGAAAATTTCTTTAAGATTGGTCAAACGACGCCAAAGTTATAGCCAAGTCAATAAATGCTTTTCCTATAGAAACATGGTCCTAACTATAACTACCTACTAGTAACCGCCAGTAGGAGATATATACCTCCGTGGCGGCTCCCTCCTCCACTGAGGCGGAGGAGCGTCGCCCCACTGTGTTGCAGCAGTGAATGAAAGGAGAAATGATAATAACTTGACCTTATTATCATTTTATTTGTTCCTACTGCAGCAGCATGGGGCGGGGAATGGCTGCTCTGCTCACAGAGCAGGTGAGGAGTGAAGTGCACACCAAAGTGTGCATGATGCTTTGGCCGGCCTTCTCGGGCTGGCCAAACAAGCATGCGCACTTAGTATGTTCTCCACCCAGGCTGCATTACAGCCTGGGTGGAGAACATGCCCGGGCCCCCAGTCCCCTGCACTGCAGCTTTTTGATTGGCTCAGGAGATCCTGGCTGCTTCCTGTTCGGCCGACGGAGGAGAGACGATGTGGGACAGAGCAGCACGGAGGTAAGTGTATTTTTCTTTTTTTACACCCCCTCGCCTCACCACTCCAGATTCATGCCGGCCACCACTGAAATATATATATATATATATATATATATATATATTTCACAGAGGTTGATTCAAAAGCAGAAAAGAATCCACGCGAGCCCACTCGATCATCAAAAGCAGCTTTATTCTTCACAGGGCAGAAGAGGACGACGCGTTTCGACCACGTACACATATACACATATACATACACACATATACACACATATACACACACACACACTTACATTTACATTTAAAATGCTTCAAATCGATGGGATAGCTCCTGAAATATACTTCTATTTACAATGAACAGCTTTTTGTTAGGCATTTTTATTTGTGTAGTGGAGCAGAACAACATACAGTAACAAAACGGAGCAAAAATCCAAAAGGAACTAGAAAAATATAAAGAATAATAAAAAAAATGAAAATTAAATCAGATTCCTGCCTTTGTTTTACAAATTAAGTAGTAGATGCTGCACAAGGCGTAAAAACGTATGTTCTCCTGCAAAAAGCTAGTGAGCCTTGCTTCCCCAACAAGTACAGGCTCAACAATAAAAAAAGTTCTGGAATCAAATGGGGTCCCCTGCCCTGCAGGGACCTATGTTACCGCAGCAGCATGTTACACAAACACCCTCTGCGTGCACGTCTTCATAATCCAGAGAATTGTTAACAAGACTTCAAAGGAAAATGTGTGACCACGTTGTCGAAGGGAGTGTCAGGGCAAAAATGCAGGGTCGAGTTAGGTTGGGCTAGACCTCAATCGCACGCTTCCTGAATAAACAAATGTAGGAAAAATTAAACATAACAAATAAATGTTTTTGCTAAGAAGAAAAAAAAAAGGCCAAAAACTAAGCGTACCATACACAAAGCAAACTGTGGAGTACTTCAGCAGGCGCCATGTTTGGTCAATTAGTGCGCGCGACCGGCTCATCTTCAGTTAGTTCAATGAGAGAAGCTACAGCCCAGACATGTTTACCGAGGAAATTAAAACAAGGCCCACAAGTCGCCATGTGTTTTCTTCAACTTATTTGAATACTGTTGGAGTTTCAAAGCTTACTAGTGCGTTCTATTTTCCACCAAACACAGCTGTAGTCAGTAAAGAAATCCAGATCTGCATGAAAACAGGAAACCTAAACACGAGGAATGTCTTTGGTAGAGTGCCGAACCAACCACTTGTTGAACCTCTGTTTGCTGTTTTTTTAATTATGTGACTCGTATGCATATGACGCAAATGCGAGCACTGGCCTGGCTCGCAGCAGCTCTACTGTTCTGGTGTTGCTGCAGCAGAGGCGGCTCCTCCGCTAGGGCGGAGGAGCATTGCCCCACTGATCTCAGAGCAGGAAAAAAGAAAATGATAATAACATTGTTTGTATCATTTTATTTTTCGGAGCTACAGGGCTGGGTTTGGGTGGAGCGGGGCTGGTGCCACAGGGGCAGGAGTGGTTCATGCACTAGGGCCGGCAAAACAATCATGCACATTTGACAAGTTCTCCACCAGGCTGCTATACACAACCTGGGTGTTGAATATGCCCAGACTCCCAGTCCCCATCTGAGCGCTGAACCACAGCGTTCAGACTAATTACAAGCCCTGCATTGCAGCGTTGTGATTGACATAAGTGAGCCTGTGTGCTTCCGGGACTCCTCAGCGAAGCAACAACAGAGGAGAGATGGAGGGGGGTGTAAGGAGGTGTTTAGAAAATAATATATATTTTGTCGTCGCCCCGCCACCCACATTCCCTGCCAGCTGCCACTGGGTGCTGGTGAGTTGTAGGAAGTAGAAATAAGTTTGGATATATAGAGCTTAATTAGTTCAGGTTGTTGAAAGTGATGGGCACTAACACCCCCTTTTTAGGTCTATCCCGGAGACCGCTTTAGCGGTAGCACCAGCCTCATATGAATAATAAAAATAATAACAAAATGCATACTTAAATCCATACATAATTCTGTCAGCCATCTTCATGCATTGGTCTGTTTCAAATGTCATTCACATGTTGCTTCTACCCACCACAGCATACAGCATGGAGCAATGGATCATCTCACTTCAGCTATAGGCTACGTCACACATTGCGCAATGTCATTGTGCCTGATCACATGCACACATCCGTTTAAAAAGAAGTGCACTTCAGTGCAAGAGTTGGTAGGCCAGTAATTTACGATGCCAGTACTCTTGTTTTTCAATTCTTCATCCTCACTCTACGTTTTTTTACTCATATTTGTATGTTTCAACAGTGACTTTAGGTAATAGTAATTCAAAGCCAATTGTACCTTTTCTTTGCATCCATAGGAATAATGTTTTCATGTGATGTGCTTTTAAACCAAAATTGTCTCTCCGGATTTTATAAGTACACCTGCCTGCAACAAAGCATTCAAGATGTTGTATTAAAAATTTAAGCAAGGGGGTGAGGCACGTCTCCGCTTATATAGGGCGCTTGTCCAGGTTGCACCAATACCACCACCATAATCATGGCAGTTCTTGCTAGTGCCAAACCAACTTGAAGTTCATAGAGCATGGTCCTGGCTAACAGCACTGTTATTGCAGGAAAGGGAGAAGGGAAGGGGGAGGTAAGTAACAACAACCGGGGAAGATAAGAAAGCAGAGCAAATGTAGGCTCGCTCCTCCCTGTGATGGTCCAAGATGGGACCGCAGACAAGCTCTTAAAAGAAGAGGAGGAGATGAGGTGAGCAGAGGCTGGCCAAGCATGTGTATGCAGTCTTCTTGCTGTCCTGATATTCTCTCCCAGATTGCACCATGAGAATCTGAAGACAAGCCAAGGGAAAAGCCATGGAGACATCCTTTGGCAAACCATGGCACTGCTCTACTCGGAGGTTACTCTGGCCCCATGATGCCATCCAGCAACAGGAGAAAAGATTATAACAGAAGAAGGCCAGAGATGGGTGGTGTTTTACCCTCGGCAGATGACAGTGCTCCTTAAAGACTGACGTGCCTCTTGCACTGAAACATAAACAAGGATAATTTAATTTATTTGATTTGAAAAGTTTTATAGAGCGCAAACAAGACCCAAAGGGGTATAAGAGCGCTGTACAAAGTTGGCACTAGCAAGTATACAAAACAAACAAAGTAAGTAAAGTTACAACCTGTGGGAAAACATTCAAACACAAAGAAGTATTGTGTCTCAGAGGTGCTATAGAGCGCTCCAAGTAAAACATCATACAACAGAATGAACCAAGATGTGCGATGTGCCTCAAAGAATTTTAACAGAAAGAGGAAACTAGCAAAATCAACAGTAAATGCAGTTAAAGGTGCTATCTAGGACTAGAACAAAAATAAGGTAAAAAGATATAATGGAATATCAGTGAAAATACTTAACGGTTTTTGGTGATTGACAAAACACACGAGCATGATCAACGTGCTAACGTTCGTTCATTAGAAGCCTTTTGACCAGTTTTTAAAGCAGGTAGTGGATGGATTGGATCTGATCTCTGCTGGCAAGGAGTTCCAGATTCTCAGAGCAATACCGGAGAACGCACGGTTGTATGATTTTTTCTTATTGAATCTTGGAGGTTTCAAGTGAAGGGTGGATGTACTTCTGAGGTTCCAGCTGGAGCCCAATAGCTCAAGCTTCTTTTCTAGGTAGTATGGGGTATTGTGGTGTAAGGCTTTATGAGTCAGACAAGCTATCTTGAGTTGGATTCTCGCTTCAATAGATAACCAATTTAGCTGCAACAGGTCAGGTGAAATGTGATCAAATTTTCTCGAACCCATTTAAAGTCTGGCCGATGGGTTCAAGGTAGCCCTGAGTGGGGCCAAGCTAGCTTTGGGAAGTCCTGCTAGGGTCGCCAGCTCGTATTCCAATCTAGGGATAATCAGTGATTAGACCACCGGTCTGAGATCTTCGGGTGTAGGAATGGTTTGATTTTGTTCAGTATGTTGAGTTGGAAATTGGCACCTCTAGTAGTGGAACTGATGTGTGCTTGCATGTTTAGGTGTTTATCCAAGGAGATACCTAAAGATTTGGTAGAGTCTACAACGTGAGGTGTGCAGTTCAGAGCAGTTAGGTGTTTGATCCAGTCAAGGGTAGGAACTGGGTGATCAAAAGAAATTCCGTTTTGAGCGTATTTAGTAGGAGATGGTTCTGAGCTAACCATTGTTGAGTTTGGGCAAGTGCAGCATTTAAAGTTTTTATGTCCTCTTGCGTGGAGATCTTAAGGTACAATTGCGTGTCATCTGCATACTTGTGGTATTGAATGTTCGCTCTGTTCAGAATGACTACAAGAGGCTCCATAAATAGGTTGAAGAGAGTGGGTGATAGCGAAGAACCTTGAGGGACTCCAATCAGGACAGGGGTACTGGAAGCGAGGGCATGATTAAATTTGATCCTTTGCGTGCGGTTGTGAAGGAAGGAGGCAAACCAGTTTAGGACTGGGCCCAAAAATCCCATCCTCTGTTGTAGGAGATCAATCAGGTTTTCATGTTTAATGGTAATAATAGTATTAGGTGAGCAGAATTTAATGGCAGAACAGCCAGTAGTGACACTCACTTCTATGGGCTATTAAATCTGTACTTGGCTGTAAGAGACTAATACCTGGTTACCTGCGTGGCCTTCTCAAGAGGTGCCCTTTATTGAGAGGTAGCCCCTCACCTTTCCCCATAATCTTTGTTGTGCACACCTCTCTCCTTGTAGGGAGGTCAGCAGAGAATCAACAAGGCCAATGTGTGCTAAATGTAAGCCCTTTTCTAATTGTCAATGCTACCAAAAAACAAATTTCAAAAAGATCTTGGAGGCACTTCATTGAACTCATCGCCACCCTAGTGGCTTCGCACATAGTTTTGATGCTCTCAGGTGATGTGCCTTAAATCAGAAACCTAATCTGACCATGGTCATCACAAAGGTACACTTCTGGATAGCCTAACCAGCTTTAAAAATGAGCTTTGAGAAACTTAGCAGAGGATGTGGCAAAGGTCCCACAAGACCCAAGTGTTAGTCTGGTACCAAATCAGAAAACTTGAGAAGGGATGTAGATTTCTTTGGGGCGTAAATGATAGAAATGAAAAATAACATGGAGCTATACAGCTCTACCAAACAGACCATAACAATAGAATTGGGAAAGCTCAAAACTTCTACGTAAGCAGTCCTTCAGAGAAGCATGGATCTTTAAAATCGTTCCCGCCAGGAGGACATCATGAACTTTGATCTTTTGTGGTGGGGGTGTTCTCTTCCATTTTTAGGAGATGATCACCCTGAACTGAAGCTAGATAAGGTTCACAGAGTGGGCCTGAAATCACCTATGCCCCGAAGACCAAAAAATACCTAAGAAACATTTAAGCAAAATTTCACTCCTACTCAGCGTAGTTTTTTTCCAGTTTAGAAATATGTTTAAAAAGACGTTTCTCCATAATAGTATACACACAAGGATACATATTAAAATCATTTAACACAAGAAACACAATAATTAGAATAAATTTACAATGCTAAAATCCTTCTTTTTTATTATTTTAATAATTTTTATTTATTTTTTAGAGCAACAAAAAACAGATGGGGAACAAAATAGATTACAAGTCAAACAGAAAATTAGAGCAAGGCATAAACAAAAAATATGTCCTAAAGAGAAGAACCGATTTGCTACCCAAATAAAGATTTGTTGTGCATAATGCAAAATAACAGTAGAGGGGAGCAATGTGGTGAGAAGAAGAGAACTAGACGCCAGGGTCCGGGGATCCGCCATCCAGAGATGGACTGGATCCCAAATCCGGCTCAACCTCCTCCTCCGTGGATCATGCTCTACTAACGTCATTTCCAACATACTTATGTTCAGAAATTACTGCCACCAGATTAAAGGATCTGGAGCCTTGCTAGAGAGCTAGGAATGTGCCAGAGTCTGGCCCGGGTGATGGAGAAGAAATTTAGACCCGCTAATTAAGGAGGGTTAACCCGTGAATGTCCCAACATAATCAGCTTTGAGTCAATTGAAACCAAAAGATTAGATATTCCATACATCTTAGCACAAACAAATTCCTCAAACTAACGCAAAGTAGAATAAGATGCAAAAACATGGACTGCGTTGGCCCCTCAAGCGCACAATGAAAACAACGATCCTTCAACCGTAGCTTCATACCAAAGAGGCAATGAGGAGTATAGTACAGATCATTGATACATTTGAATCGATGCACCTTGATACGCAACACATTCAGAGCCGACTGAGCCAAGATATTACTACGCCGCAAGTCGCCTGCGGTTACAGAACTTTAACTTCATACTGATGTATTCTCAAGGGCTGGATCCCTTCAGATAGTTTAAGGTATTGAATGAAAGGCTCTATGTATAAAGCAAATAACCGAGGAGAGAGAAGGCACCCCTGCCTGGTACCACAAGAGATGGAAAAGGAATCTGAAGCGAGCTCGAGCAACAAATCCTTGCTTTAAGGCCGGAGTAGAGGCAACAGATTCTGGTGACAAAGACAGAGCCTAAACCTGCAGTCTCCGTGAGCCCCCAAAGGAAGGCCCAGGAGACTCGGTCAAAGGCCTTCTCTGTGTCTAGAAGAATCATGCCCACAAGCCCCCTCTACCAAGAGATACCATATTCAGGGCCATAATTGCCATGTTGAGTTGAGATGTGGTGTCACAGCCAGGAATAAAGCCATGATGGTTTGGATTGAGCAGGTCTGAAATAATTATTGGACAGTCAATTAGCAAGAACATGTGTATAGATCTTGGTGTCAATATTGGTTAAGGAGATTGGGTGATATGATCCACAAAATGTGGGGTCTTTCCCTTTTTTTGGGTAAGATGACAATATTGGTATTAAGCAGACAGAGTGGGTTTCAAACACAGGAAGTAATGGCGCTCAAATGGTAAACGTATAGGATTAGATTGCATGAAATATTTGCGAAAGGTGCAAACTGTAGGGGAGAAAACCCTAAGCCCCTAAATTGGTGCAGGAAACCTGACACTCAGTGAAAAATATTGCAAAACAGTGCACACCAAGAGTGCTGTACCCCAGCAACTGCTACGCTTTATTTACTCATCATCGTGCGTTTATTCAGACTACGCTCGCAACTGAGCTTGATCCTAGATATTTTTCGGTGGACATCTACCACAGCCCTGAAGATTCAGAGATCATCTCTCTGATGAAACACGTGTCGGCTGGCTGTTGCTTGAACTTTTCAATAAAGAAGAATTGACATCTCCGTGGGATCCATCCTGTTTTTTTTAAACTTTATTTACCATATATAATAAGATGACAATATTGGTCTTCCCACAAGACTCGGGAACCTGATCAGACGAATCAAAGGAGTTAAACCGATCCCAAGCGCCGGGGTAAGAATCTGTAAGAAGATGGTGTAAAAGTCCAAAGGAATCTGATCAGGACCGGAAGTCTCTCTTTTGCAAGGAAGCCGATGGCATTTTCCACCTCCAAGAGAATTATAGGTGCTTCTAGTTTTGAACGTTGAATATGGTTCACCTTATAATAATATGCTGGCCAATGAATCTGAGAATATCTTCGGAGGAGGAGCAGCCGTCTAGATAGAGGTCTTTATTAGAAACATCGAAAGACATCTCTAACAGCAGCTGGATCGGCCAGGAGTTCCACATTCGCACTCCTAATCTGCTGAATGCTATTAAAGCTAGAGGTATCCCTTACTGTAAAGAAGCAAATTCACCCCATTTTCCACTATTTCCAAAGCTGGACATTTGCCGGACTCATCCGTTTTTGACCACACGATCCCAGATTTGTTTTCTAAGGGAGGGCACTAGAATGCTCCAGAAGCTGATTAACCTATGGCCCATGCGTTAGGATGATATTATATCCAAGTTAGATTCTAAATTCTTTCGCCATTGCCATTCTCCATTAGCAGAAAGCAAATTGAAGAGTTTGTCCATGACACGAAACCTTAAGGGCACCTCAGACCACCAAAATTGATTCTGAGTCAATGTTAAACACCAGAAACTCGCATCGGTGGGAGTTCATGGAGCTGACATACCCATCCACAAAGGTGTAATGTCCAGCCGCAAGGCCCTGATGTCTGGATGGGCTTGCTGGGTTGGATAAACAAAGAGAGTGGTGGTCAGATAAGACCCTCCGGTTGAGTGACAGCTTTGAAGATGAGACCAACATATTGTTGACCAGAAACATGTCTAACCTCGTCATTGCTTCATGGGCGGCAGAGTAAAACGTAAATCCCGGATGGTTGGGTCACTCAGAATTCAAGAGGTCAGCAACACCATGTGAAGAAATTAATTGGTGCAGAGGCTCCCTGAGTCGAAGCTTACGGTCAGGAGTTGAGCCATCATGGATCTGATCAGAAGCCGGAGAGTGAAATGCAGAGTCTGTTAGGGCATGACATCACATTAAAATCACTGCAGATGAAATAGGGTGGTGGCCAGAGATGAAGCTCAGTCAACAAAAAATCCAACATCCTCGGTCATCCCTATTTGGCCCATAAATGACAGAGGGTAAAGTGTATACTATCCTTCTGGATAGTCGCCAGCTTGCCCCCGAGTCCATCCTCTGACACAAGACCTCCCCATTTGCTGTCCTGCTCCAAAAGTGCGACCCCTGTCTGAGAAGAGTTAAAACACAAAACAGACATGGCTCTATATCCAAGCTCCTTTAGCAGTGAACTTTCTGCCCGAGATAAACGTGTCTCCTGAAGACATACAATGTGTGGCTTCAGTGTATTTGGTTCCTCTGGTACCAATATGCGCTTGTGAGGCGCCTTGACTCCATTAATATTCCAGGATAAAATATGCAGCTGCTGACCAAGACACCCGCCATTACTGACTATTGGCATTGTATCTCTAAATCCACGAGCTACCCCTCAACCATACAACCTGCTGCAGACACACTCCATTTAGTGCATTGTCAGACATAGATAGGCATCATTGTTCCACCCATAGCCAAATTTCTCAAAGTCACATTTCCTACAATTTCCATCCCTATGCTCTGTGCAAGAAACAACCAATCCTTAACCCCTAAACACCTCGCCCCCCCACGCCAATCCGCTGGTTCTCATAAGGGCAAACCGACCCGCCCACCTAAGCTATGGCCTGGAAAAAAAGGGCCAATACCCCCACCATTAGGGTTTGCCATTTGTTGAGGCTCAATGCTAAAGTCTGCGAATGGCCCAACCCTCCCTAGAATGCACATAAGGTGATAAACACAACCAAAAATAGTTAGTAAACCCCCGATTGAAAAGAAAATATGAAAATAAAAAATGGAGACCAGAAAGAAATAGAACAGGGGGGGGGAGAGAAACAAACTTCTAGTCCACCATACAGACCCAACAACCCTCAAAAAAAGAAAAAGACCCTAGCCGTCATATGATAATACTTTCCCCACCAACCAGAAATCTGATCCAGTGGTCACCAGCCCATTTTAAGACCCTTATACCTAGAAGAGTGGGAATGATCCTTAAACCAGAAAAAGGCAGACAGCAAACAGAACATTCTCAGCCACTTGGCTGCAATTTAGTAAACTCCTCCTGAACTTATGGACCTTCATAACAATAAAAAGTCTGACCCTCCATTCGGAACTGCAAAGGTTGCGGGCTACATAAGAGACAGATGCCCCAAGCTTCTGGAGTGCCGGGATATGCTCCTGGAGCTGCCAACGTCTCTCCACCATTTGGAGGCAGAAATCAGAACCGACAAAAAAATTCCACGCCGCAAGCTTTAACAGCCAACTTTGGAATGGCAGCTCAGTAGATCTCTTGTTGCAGGAGAAAGTCCCCCATATAAATAAGGATAGCCTGGGGATAGCGTGAAGGCTTACTGGAAGGTCTCAATGGAAAGCAATGTGCCCTCTGGATCATACAATCCATATCTCAGATGCTCAGGGTAGGAAAAGCTTCTCGGACAGAGACAGCAAACCCCCTAGGGTCATTGCCTTCCATGCCTTCAGGGACACCTAGAACCTGCATATTATTTCGGCATGACCTATTCTCTAGATCTTCCACCTTGAAGCTGCGAATCATACTGAGCAATCTCTGAACTGTTTTCTACCACTGCTTTTCAAAGGACCTACGGGACGATTACACTGACCCCAGTCGGGATTATATGATATCTATGTATTTTGACAGCTTGCGAAGAACTTGAGTTTTCAGAGGAGCGACCCTCAATGGAAGTGAGTCTTTCCGATAATCCTCCCTATGCTGCAAAGGAGATGTAGATTGAACCCAACGTGGGGACATCCTGTGCCAATACTGCCGGTTGTGGTCCTGACAAGGTGGGGAGGTTCGCTCCCATAGCTTGGTCACTGACTGAGATTCAATCAGCAGTAGACGGGATAACTGGGGGCACCCACACCAGAGGGGAGCAATTAGTAGACATCAGCTCTGTCCCTTCTGGATTCTATTGAAGCTCCTCTGCCTCATCCAGAGAAGGGGCAGGATCGATTACATATTGTTCGAAAGCCACCAACATAAAGTAATCAACTTGGCCCATTGGCAATCTTCCGTGACCACTTCTTTCCTTTGAGGGATCTGATGGCAGAGAGATTGGAGCTCATAGATGACTTCCTTGAGAGCTCTGAGCGGTTGGTGTGGGTCTTGGTGGCCAAGACTGATTGAGCAACTTGATCCACATCCTCATTCCAGTCACAGTTGGACAAGTCAGAAAAGGAAAAGAATGCCGCCTGACCATCGGCCACATAGCGACAAGTTCCAAGCGATATGGCTGAACAGACTGGGAGGGCTGAAGCGGTTGTGGCGATTGTGCCATATGAGCCTGCTAAATCCCCGCTTCTGCCTGGGAGGCATACCAATCCACCTTATACACCTGGGTCAGGCCCTGCTGAACTGGAAGGATGTTAGTCAGAGCGATATAGTCCTTACTGCCTGTTGGGGGCTATGCTGGAGAGGAGGAAGGAGAAACCTGGGCAGTCAGCTGTGCTTCACTCATCTCATTCCCAGAGCCTGGGCCGTTGCTCGAGGCAGCAAAGGCAGAGGATGGAAGCAGAGCCATGAAGAAATCCAATGTTCGCTGTGTGCGGGGTAGCACGTTACCCCCATCCCCCTGGGACCAAATACCAATGAGGTAGCACCCCCAGACAGCTTCTTTGCGGACTCTAGATCTGGTCTGGCTGCATCAGGAGTATTCCCCGCCTTTTCCTGGATATATGCGGCGGCAGATGGAAGTTGTGTGGTGATTTTGCCACCCTTAAGCTCACTGTGTCTGCCATAAGTACTGTTACCCTGTTTACCAAGTAATAGTCACTTTTTCTCCAACTTTGGGGAAATATGAGAGCTGGCTATGTCCGGTCACCCACCTCTCCTTGGTCATTCCCCTGACCGGCATCTTGATTTGAGCACAGTCCACAGCTCGAAAAATCCCCAGAAATAGTAAATATAGCAGAGCCTCCTTAATAGCTTGTAAAACCTCTGCCCTTATGCACTGCTGTCTAGGAGGTAAACCAGTGAATAGTGGAACAGCGTGCAACAGAGTACCCACCGGAGTGAATGCCAGGAGGCTAATCAGGCGGCAGACTAGTTTATAGGAAAAGCCTGCAACAAAGTAGCTGTAACCAAGAACTGTTGTTTCCCTCCCAGCCTTACCTCAGAGAAGGCCGGTTTTATTGCTCTCTCAATTACTGCTGGCTCCAGAAGCTGCTGACCAGAGAGCAGCGTCGGCAATTCTATGCCAGGAAACATGGAGCATGAAATGGACCGCCGGCCGTAGCCGTGGCCACCCACGCCTGTTCTTAGGCTCCTCCGACTACCTCCTCCCTCTGGTCAAATAACTTCTAATACAGCTGTACTGATTCAGGTCGACTATCCATCACTGTTGATGAGGGCCATGCAGAACAGCCTCATTCTTCTCACCACATGCAGAAAGAGTTGGAGAGGCAGAAAAGCATAGGTAAATATCCCTGACCAGTTCATCCATAGGGCCGTCTCCAGTTACCATGCCCATGGAGTGTGAGCGTGGGTGACTGGAGGAGAAGCTCAGGCATTTTTAATTTTCTGGGTGGTAAAAAAAGTTGATTGTGGGCTACCACATCTCTGGAAGTACCATGTTAGGGCTTGCGCATAGAGTTTCCTTTCATGGGCTTGTTGATACATCCTGCTTAGCAGGTCCATAATGTCATTGGTGGTCTCTGAAAGGTGTTTCACCAGGAGGTGGATGTTGTGGCAGATTGCCCAGAGCCAGATCCGTTGTGCAAGGGTAGACAGTTTGGGGGAATGTGCGATCCCCATGCTTTTGTATGCAATACATCTATATCATGTTCTCTTTACTTGGACTACCTTCCCACGGACAAGTGAAAAAAAGGCTTTGAGGAAATGTGAAGATGTGCGTCCCAACCTATGAGTGATGAGTCTTTGGTAATAGTTACCTGTGGAAGACAGTCCAAAACAGGCCTAACTAGCAACAGACTGGCGCTGTTTCACCCTTGCAGAGAGCTCTGAGTGCTGGCCTTTAGCAATACCATATCTTCCCATTGACCCTCCAGTTGTGACTTTGATTCATGAGCTACTGTTGAAATGGGAATATGTGTCATCTGCAAAACGGTACTATTGCTATGCAAGATGCCATCATAGCCAGCAACATTACAGTTCTTACAGTTAATGGGGAAGTAAACTAAGAAAGAGGCAGCAGCCGTTAGCCTCTGTTTGGGGTATGCTTTCCACTTGACAGTATTTAACATTGATCCTAGAAATGGTTGGATCTGTTGAAGCTGTAGGTGGGATTTGTAGAAGGGGTAGAGCGGTCTGAGAATGTGCTAGACACTGCTGCCCGCTGCTGCCCTTGATCAGCCATTCGTCAAGATAAGGCAAGACATGGATACGTGCTCTCCATACTTGGTCAAGACCCTTGTTGCCGTTGTGACCCCGAATGGTAGTGTTGGTAGCACTTTTAGTGCTGTCCACGTACGTCGAACCGGAGGTAATGGTTGAGGGTATGCAGGGTTGATGGGTATGCAGAAGTAGGCATCCTTGAGGTCTAACTCCATCATAATGTCTCCATGTGGAAGCAGAGGGATAATATTCTGCAGCGCATTCATATGCAATTTCTCCAACAGGATACATTTGATTGAGTGGCCTGAAGTCTAAAACAGCACTGTGAGAAATTGGGTTGTTGGCTGAGTGGGGGTATTAACCCTACTCAAGCAACAACCTCAATCCCTGTCAGGTTGAACCACAAAAGTAACTAAATTAACCTGAGCTCAACCCTGGGTAGCGTGGCACAAATGCAGTCAGGCTTAACTTAGAGGCAGAATGTAAATTATTTTTACAGCACACAAACAGTAATAAAGTAAAAACACAACACAAGAATAATCCCACATCAACTTAGAAAAATAGAGTACATTTTTATAAATTGACACCAAAATGTCAAGAATCCAGTCAGTAGAATCTGAGTTATGAATGTTTAAAGTTTAATGTAGAAACTAGCGCCTAAACTTTCAAAGAACCAACCACGAACATCTAATCATGCAAGACTGGGTAAAGGTTGAAAAATATTGCCGACCATGATGGAGCATGAGTCGGATACAAAGAGTGGATTGAGCCAAGTCAGGGCTTACATTCGGATTTGAAAGAAATTTCCCAAAATTGTTTCCGCGAAGGCAGAAGTTCAGCCGGGGAAGGCTACAGGCGGGGTCCGTGGAGTAGGCATCGTTGTCAGGTAGCTGCTGGATGACGTCACAATGAAGATTTACACATTCAGACAGTCTCTTTTTTAGAAGTCGAAAATGTCCAGTGGGACAAGGCTGGAGGTTGCAGCCGATGAGGACTCTGAGAGGCCGGATACCCCTTCTGTAAAGGACCGCAGAATAGGATTTGCTGCAGCAGAGATGAACGTAGCTTAACCCGATCTCCACTCGGTTCTCAGAGCAATTTTTTGCCCAAAAATGTTCTAAGTCCCAATTTTGGATATCTGAGAACCTTTAACACCATCACCAAGTGTCCAGCACTGGAGGGAACAACTTGGGGGTGTTAGGACTCAATCAGGTGTGGGTTCAAGATGGTTTTAAGCTTTGTCCCTGAGGCTATGATCAGGACCAGCCAACTAGCCCTTGGAGTCACACTGGTAGTACTGGGTTCAAGAAGTGGAACACGGCTCAAGCAGCAGGGAAGGCCTTGGAGGGTACAAGGTAGGCTTCAGCCAACAGAGCTGTCTTTCTAGGTGGAGCAAAGCAGTGAACTGAAGTACACAGCAGGCCACATCAGCAGGTAGTCCTCAGAGTCCTTCTGTAGGCCCAGAAAATGTACTGAAAAGGGGGTCTGAGTGCCATATTTTTATATCCGCCAGCCAACTAACCCTTGGAGTCACTCTGGTAGTCCTGGGTGAAGGAAGTGGAACAGAGTTCAAGCAGCAGGGCAAGCCTCTAATGGTTCAAGGCAGGCTTCATGCAGCAGAGCAGTCTTTCCAGGTGGAGCAAAGCAGTCTTCTGAAGTACGCAGCAGGCCATTGCAGTAAGCAGTCTTCAGAGCCCTTCCACAGGTCCAGAAAGTGAACTAAAGAGTGGGTCTGAGGGTCCTATTTTTATACCTGCTGATATTTTTGAAGTGAGAGAATTTACTTTGAAGTGCTTGAAGTTTCTTGCCTCCCATGCTCTGGCTCCAACCTAGCAGTATGAACATTGCAGTGGTGCCACTCCTTTGCGTGAAGGCAGGACACAGCCTACTGATTAGCAAGTGGGGCTGTGCCCAGCTCCATGCCATCCTGTCATGATTTTCCATCCAGGAACACCTAATCCCTTCACTATGTGGCTGTCTGGGAGGCATAAACAAAGTCCAAATGTCAACTACGCCTGGTCATGTGACAAAGGGATCGGCTGCTGGCACCAAATAGTTAGGGCAGAAAAATGCCAACATTCTAAAAGTGGTATTTATAAAATTGTAACTTAAAATGCAGCCATTAAAGAGATCTTTAAATTATATTTCTCAGACACCAAATATGAAATCTTTACCTGCTCCCTATCAAAAGTTAGCACTAATTAAATATAATAATGCAAACTAATGTTATCCTATGGGAAAGGCCTCAAAATATTGAAAAATGAATGTAAATATTTTTCACTACCAGGACATATAAAGCTTAAAAGTACATGTACAGTCTTTTAATTATAATGCACCCTGCCCTATAGGCTACTTAAGCCTACCTTAGGGATGACCTATAGGGAGGGAGACCACCCTAAGGTTGACAGGCCCAACAAATATGCTAAGTAGATGTCCTGTCTCCATTGGTGTGGGTGTACTGGCAGAATGGCACTTTTTAGAAGGAGCCCATGGACTTCCGGTTATCTTGTAAAATAGTGAGGTGATAATGACTGAGGGCCCATTGCATCGGTGGTGTTGAGTAAGGTGGTGAATTTAAAGGCAGTGCCCCTGTTCGATTACCGCTAGTACACACTGATCTGAACTGATTTCCACCAAATGAAAGAGGAAATCCATTAGACTTCCTCTTTAAGGTGTTGTGAGATCAGTGCAGAGTATTGGAAAGTCAGCACTTCTTCCTCAGAGGCACTTGAGGATAACTCAGAACTGGGCATGTGTTGAGCTGCTGATGTGCTAGAGGGTCCCGCCTCCTCCTCTCCAACATCAAGCGGGTCATGTTCTCAGAAAATGTCTGTGGTGTGCAACAATGCCCCACACTGCATTTTTAGGTGTGCCCAGCACCTATGGCTCCAGTACCTCAAAGTCTTTTTACACTGGAATGCATACTCAGGGGAGAGACAGAGGTTACAAACCTCATGGTGGTTGGTCCAGGGATACTTGGCATTAATTGGAAGGGTGTGCGCTCCATGTGCTGACATTCTGCGAGGCGAAGAAGTCCTTAGCAATACAAATCAAGGGAGACCCCGTCGTGGCATGAATTTAGGCATTTAATCCACCATCTGGATTTGAAGTTCTAATTGAGGCAAAAATTATAGCAACATAAGCAATCTTTTTGGGGTTTTTTTAATAAAAAAAAAAAGATTGTTTATAATGTATTTTATTTTGATTGACTTTTTAGTGGGTTTTAACAAATAAATGCATACAAGGATATGTCATTCTAATTATACATTGACATTTGATAAAGTTCCTCATTAAGACAATGCCTAAAAAGAAGATAGAGTGGAAAGTAAAATTCACCTCCCCTCGCAACAAATATATAAGTATGAGGTCAGTGTGTGGGCCGGTTTTTTGTCTGTCTCTGGGCCTGTGATTTGGTCCAGTTCGCTGGTTTTTACTATTGATTACCCTGATATTACCACAAACATTGCCTGCAGAAAGCACAAATACATGCCGTCTCCTCCATGCCCTGCAACCCCCCTATACAGCCTGTCCTTACAAGTTGAAAACTGCCTCGGTTTGCAAATGTGGGTGCTTTTTTAGCCATCTGATTCGATGATAGGAACGGCTTATTTTGGTGCCCAGGACTATTTTCTGTTCCATTCCGACTCTGAGCTAGGAGTAGGCAGGGGTTTTAGCTGATGAAGTTGTGTTTTTCAATTTAGTTTGTCAACTCAGAAATATTTACAATGCTTCCAAAGAGGCTTTTTGTCACCATGCTGTGTAAATGCAGACCACTGAATTAGACACTCAAGGACTCTTCACTTCCAGTGGCCCAGCGACCCTGGTTAATTATCTAAAATGTTAATGAGGCGAAACGCAGGTGATTTTAAATGTTAATTATCTGAAAAGGTAATTATGCAAATCGATAATTATGCAAAATGTTAATTATGCTCAAACCGACTAACGGGCGGGTTACCTACTATCCTGAGCCTTAGAAAGTATTATTTGACAGACTACAAGGTAAAAAGACAGCTTTTTCCAAAAATCGGGTATCCTACTAATCAGATTTTATTAAAAGTCACCTCAAACACTATTCAATTTAATTCAGCTATTACTGGATCTATGGTGTGCCACGCAGAGACGTTTAAGGCATGGTCTAAGTGGGCTGTGGCCCAGGGCCCCAGCCTACCAGCCCCCGCACCCCACAGAGCCAACTCTCTTCTGCAGTCTTGCCCTGATGACCTTCAATAATTCTTAAACAGATTTTTATTAATACGGTTTTCCTATCATTTATTTTTAATGCGGGTGATGTGTGAGAGTCTATTACAGACATTTTGGAGAGAAAAGTTGTTTACGTTTCATGCGACATCCTTAAAAAAGTTACTTTTAGATCAAAACAGGACCTCAAATATGAGAAAAAATGGGAGGGCGTCACAGAGATTATTCGCATTAATATTCGAGAGCTGCTGTTGTGTTGCAAAATTGAAAACAGACGTCATCACTATCCATGAATATTAGATGTAGACGCGTGTTCCTGTGCACGGTCAGTGACCTGGTCAAAGAGGGCATGAAAGAGCTGAAACTGGATCACATATTCAAAGGCTTAAAATGCCCCTGGTGCCACTTGTTACAAAACGGAAACAATTTATTGCCTCTACTTACTGGGTGGTTTGTTACTGTCCTTCCTATAGTTTCATGTGTATTTAGGATTCTAAGACCTTTCCGCATATGAAACATGAACCCTCAAAGATATTTCCAGGATTGGACTCTAGGCCCTATTGCATCTGTGGACAAGGGTATTTTAATCTTGCACTCCCTAGTGGTGGCATTACAGACCCATAGATGCACCAGAATCTCAGACTAGCAAGGAATGTAACATGATCTTGTTGGGCACTCAATGTAGATAACTAAGCCAGATTTTAGATTTAGGGCACTCAGTTGCATGGGTAGACAGGCAATTTCTGGGGGCAGGCTCGGCTTACCTTGGTGCAATAATTCCTATAATCCTGAACAGAATTGCTGAAAAGAGGCGGGAGAGTACTGAAGGAAATTATTCACACTTGCCTGTACTATGAGAAAAACCCGGATCTAGTGTCACTGTGAACTATGTTGTAGAATGTAGGAATTTAGATGGGATATGGAAAATGGACAGAACAGACTTCAGTGATGCGCGGTGTCTGTAGATGCATGGGCTGAGTGGGTTGTAGAATGTTGTGGGAGGATGCGGTGAGTATGTGATGGTGCAGGGAGTGTTGAGTCTACGGCTAGGTGAGGGCTGGGCAGTAATTGCAGGTGGACGGAGGATGGGACCTTGACAGGGGCTTTGGCGTTAACTAAAGCTCCATAAATTAAAAAAACGTAGCTCCTACTTGAGTGACTCCTGTTTCACCGGCACTGAGGACTCTGCCCTCTAACTACCGTTTAGCGGTGGAAGTCAGTCAAATAGGTTTAGTTCAGATAGGGTGACCAGACATCCTGGTTTTCCCCGAACGGTCCCGGTTTTCGGTGACCTGACATGTTTCTCCATTTTAAATACATGTCCCTGTTTTTGGGACAAAGGCCAGGCGATTCAGCAAAGCAGAACTGAAATGTATGCTCTCCTTTCTCAGGTGCCTCTGAAGACTGAAAGAAAAGTAATGTATCTGTTGGCATGGCAACACAGGAGGTGGCCGGCTGCATACTCCCAGTAGAAGGGAGACAGGGTGGAGGTGCTGTCAAAGCTAATATTAAATGTTGCCTTGTAAATGTGCGCGTACACACACACACACACACACACACACGAAGTAAAGGCTTTAGTCCTACTTTTATTTCTGTCCTGTTCCAGTTTTTGCTTCTCAAAATCTGGTCACCTCAAGTTCACATAAAATACCCATTCGAGCACAAACATAGCAACCAACTTTATTATATAAAATCGCATGATCTAAAAGACCGTTATATGCAGGTAATCAAACGTTCATTGTTATCAACTTTAAGATCTAAATGTAAGTGAGCCGCAACAAAACCCTGAAGCAGCAAATAAAAGTACCAAATGGCTAAGGTGATCAGAGTATTAGTGTCAGATTTGCACATTACCATCATATTCTCAGGAATGCCCTGCACATAATTATACAGTATTTTTGAGAACCACTTGTGCCTCGGGATATCCTACAAGGGACAGGAGAACAGAAAATACAGTCCTGACAATTAAAGAGGAACCAGTCTTGTGTAGAGACTTCCCCATAAGCGAGTAAATAAAGCTACTTAGACTGTACCCAAACGAAATTTGAATGTAAAGTGTTTTTAGGATTAGATGCTAATTCTTGTCTAAATAACGTTCAACCATGGGATCACTCTTTAACTTCAAGAGGTACTTTAAGCTCCTGCCGATGGCTTTGCTGCTCCGGCAGGCTGAATTAAGCCTGTTCCAATAGGTGGATTTCACAGTTCATGTTGTCTCCTGCCTAATCACTTCTGATGCCACCAACACATTCTTAAGATCCATTATCCCTAAAAGATCAGATATGCTGTTGTACCACCCTTTACTGTGTCCATCCATCTGATACAGCTTCACCCAGAGCTTCTCTATAACATTTCAATTCAGGTGAAGTCCATGTTCTAGCCCAGTACGTAAGAGGTCTTAGCTAAGCTTAGGCTGCGAGGTCAGCCCCAGATCCAAAACCAGAGGGACATTCATGGTTCTCATAGACAAACTCAGCAGATTGTTTTGGGTGTAGATCACTAGGATTCCTCAAGCTGCCGCACATTTATAAAAGTTGACTTTTAGAAGATAGGATTAACAATGGAATGCTGTGTGCTAATGGAGAACCTGTGTACATAGCGAGTGAAAGATTCCAAAGATTCAGAAACCTTTCGAGAAATCTCATAGCTACAGGGCAAGTGATGCACACATTTTAAGGTAGGAGAACCATTCAGTAATCGACGGGTAGCACATTTCCAGTGTTTGGTATTCCAATATGGTCTTAGATCAATCTGCATAGAGGAGTTTGCCTGTATCCTTGTTCTTGTTACATTCACTATTATAAAATGTTCTGTTTTCAGTTTACAGGTTGCGTATTGTTTGGTCAGTGACAACATTCTCCCCCCGTCCCCCACCGTATTCTTTTTCATTGTAAGTGCGAGTTCAAATGTGCTTTGTAAGTGGAAACAGATCTAAAAACAAACATCTGCAAGTTCCCTTGATGGACCAGTTATTCAGTTTGTCTGTTTATGATGGTGGCATGCGTTTTTGCTGGTCGTGTTACAAATCATTAGAATTTTTCTGAAGCAAGGAAGGAGTTATGAGAAGCAGAATGTTATTGTATTAATTACCTTCAGAAGAAGTGGGTATTTGCATATTCTCTGTATCGGAGTCAGCAGATATCCCTCTAAGGGAATGTCAGTCGTCTTTCTGCCTCCAAGGAGCATGCAACTCTAGAAAAAATAGGAAACTGGCTCAATGCTCATATTAAATGCAAGAATAATACTATTTAAGGTCATAGAGAGCATGTTGAGGATATACTTATGACTTACTTTTCACACTAGTGATTTTTTTTTTTTTTTACTTGACACATCTTAATATGTATATATTTTGATATGTTGTTCATAAAAAATATCTTATTTTTCATTAAACACGCACACATCATAACATTTGTGTTACTATTTTTACAGAAGTAATAAAACAGCTATTTAGAAACATAGAAAAGAAGGCCGAACAGTTTGTAATACATTTAGCAAAGTCCTTCGCTGTAAAACTGGACATCAAGGGCCAATCCAACGGTGATTTCTGGTCCTACATAACAAATGAAAAGAATAGTCTTATTTTTGACTGATATTCAAAGCTAGAAGTGTCTGGGGTGAAAACTAACATATTTGAATGGCAGCTCAGGAGCCAACAGAATAGTTTAACCCAAGAGGTCATTTGTCAAAATGCAGCTAACCATAACTGCCAACACACCCTGCTTTCTTCCCAAACCTACTGGCTAGCCTTCAACCGGTTCGAGTTGTTTTCTGTCAAGAGGCCTAGCAGAATTGTCTGACCACAATCAGGAAAATTAGGGAAGCCGGCAGAATCCGAAAAAGTCTTGTTGTCTCCACGGAGCAGGATTCGCATTTAATATTGCTTTTCCAAAAGATACCCCTTTACTGCATCAGGTAAAGATATCGACTCTACAAGCTACAAAACAAATAATTAATGGATTTCCAAATTTTCTAGTTTTGGCTGACATTTACATTGAGGACAACTTTTAGCTGGCGGGCTCTCCCATTTCCAATCTGAGGGGTACCATGACACCCATCAACAGGACCAGAAACAGATTAGCAAACGTTGTATTACAAAGGTTTGCACCACTATCACACGTGCATGAGTACGCAGATAATTGGCTGAGGGTAGGCAAACAGTGATAAGAGAAAAGGGACTAAGCACTTGGAATAACTAAAAACTGAATTTTAACATAATCCTAATTCTTAGCTGTTGTACCTGGCCCGTTTTTCAGGGTTAACCCCAAAAGTGTTGCCTTCCTTCACCTATTTTTCCTGTTGATTTTAGGACTCTGGGCACTTTACCACTGCTATTCAGTGCTAAAGTTCATGTGCTCTCTCTCCTTTAAACATGGTAGGATTAGTTAAAATCTGTTTGGCATATCTGATTTACTTATACGTCCCTTGTAAAGTGGTTTACCCATGGCATGTAAATTAAAAGCTACTAGTGGGCCTGCAACACTATTTGTACTAACCACAGAAGTAGCCTTTTAAACCTTCCTCAGGCCTGCAACTGCAGGGCCTGTGTTCGCAGTTCACTGCCACGTTGACTTGGCATTTAAAACTATTTGCCAAGCCTTAAGCTCCCTTTTTATTACACATAGGTCACCCCTAAGGTAGGCCCTAGGTAGTCCTATGGGCAGGGTGCTGTGTAAGTAAAAGGTAGGACATGTGCCTTTATTGTATGGCATACCCTGGTAGTGAAAAACAGCCTACTTCATTTTTCTCTGTTGTGAAGCCTTCTCCTCTCATAGGCTAGCATTGAGAATTCCATCATATACTTTAAAATGATAATTCCTGATCAAAAAAAGAGTGGTATTGCCATGTTTGGCATGTTTAGAATAGTGGTGATAAATACTACTTACTGGTGTAGTTGAATTTTACATAACTATTTTAGAAATGCCGCTTTTAGAAAACAGGCATTTCTCAGTGCTTATGACTATTTTTGTGCTTTGCAACCCGACTCCAATACACGTCTGGGCTGGGTGACAGCTATACTTTGTGCATACTTTCTAGACAGCCACAACTCAGGAAGGCCAGGGCGTGATGAGGACACATTTGCATTCATCTGTATACGGATAGTCTTCCTGGGCTGGTACAGGGAGAGGTGGTTTACACTTAACATTTGTATAGGTTGTTTCATGCCCTTACACAAAGGGATAATTTACCCACTACTGATCGTCTGGAGTCAGGGCTGGGCTGAAAGGAATCGTTGCGCACTTCTAAGGGTTCCTTTGAAGTTACCCCTTAATCAAAGACGTTTTTCAGTATAAGCACCGGGGCTCTGACCCCATGTCTTTTGTGTGCACATGAAGTTTAGCGCCATGGCACGAAGGACCAAGTAATTGACAAAGTACTTTTGTGACACTTCACAGAAATTACCATATAATGTTTAGAAGATGCAGGGATTCTCCTGTGCCCTATGTTTTGTTTGACATTGCACTTATTTCAGTCTGGCTATGGTGATAAAAGTAACCATGGTAATAGGAGTGCAGGGGTTCAGGTGTCCATGTTTACTTACGGTCAATGCTGTGCTTTTCTTCTGCATTACATGCCCTAAGAATTTACTGATGTATGCCGTTTTTAATTCTTGCCTTGTTCCAGTTAACGAGTAGTATCTGAGTATTTTAATAGTATGCACAGTATTTATGCTTCATGTCATTTTGGTTTAGTTTTATGTACAATATATTACATATTTTTATATAATCCTGTGAGAAGTCTCTTTTGTGACATATTCATTGTGTTGCTGTGTGAGTGTGTTGCACAAAAGCTTTACACATTGCCTCAGATGATAAGCCTGCCTGCTCTGCGCGAAGCTACCATAGGGTGAGCACAGGTTATCTTTGGCGTGTAACTAACTTGCCCTGACTAGAGTGTTGGGGTCTACCTAGCTTAGGGGCATACCCTAGCCAACCAGAAACCCCATTTCTAACAATGGCTCACACTTATTTCTAAATTGAGGACAGAGTCCACAGAAACCTAACAGACTAGCGGGAAAAGGATAAACGGCAGCATCAGCCAATGACTTAAGGATGGTTAGCCAAATTGTGCATCACCTCATGAGAAATCTTCAACATTGTAGAGCTTGCTGAATGCTCACAAAGAGGCCCCTGTAGACCCACTGCTGCTCGTTCTCCAATAGGTATCCTGCCTAAAGAATTCAGTGGTAATTTTCTTGCCTCTAGTGGAGTGCGCACTGACATTCAGTAAAAAAAAAAAAGACACCTCTTTGTAAGGAGTAGTAATGAGAAACCGAGGTTGTCAATCTAACTTTGGTGGTTTGGAGAGCAGCTTATCTTTCATCCATGACATCATCAGTGACTAAATGTTGGTCAGAAGAAGGTAATACTTGGTTCTGTCCCAGTAAACTCAAAGAGCACACCAGAATTCAATGTTATACAATACTTTCCCAATCAATGAAGCATGAAGGTACGCAAAGATGATCACAAAATCAATCTCATTCAACAGAACTCACTCAGTACATTTGGAACAAAGCAGGAGTGAGTTTAAACAATCACCATGAAGATTCTGCATTATTCTAAAAAACATAGCACAAACAAACTGATTAATGAAATGCTTGACGTAACCTCAGCACACTGATCACTCTTAGATGAATTCCTGGTCATCATTTTAGCTCATCTGCGCCATAACAGACGGGGACCAACCATATGCAAAATTAGTTTTGACTGTACCCATCAGGGACAGGACAGAGCAAACTTCCAGGCAAGGTCCATTGTGAATGGAAACAAATACTCCCAGAAAGGGTTCAACCCTGGGGACGTCATCAGTGTGGTGCAGCTGAGAGGTTTGCACATTGAAATCAGGACCTACATCTCGCTATCCCCTCCTACTTAGGGAGGATCAACATGATGGACGGGCCGTTTGAATTAATCACAAACCTTATTCAAAAGAGACCTGTCCTGATAGTTCAGTGTAGACTGTTCCTTTTGGAGCAAGACCACGGCTTATTTGGATAAAGTGGGTCCCTGCCAATATTGTACAGGCAGCAAAACACGCAGTGGATGCAACACACAACAACTAAAACAGGTACTCAGAGAGAAGACCTAAATAACCATTCCTAAACACTACAAAAAAACAAAAAAATAAATGAAGTTATAATTTATACACCATGCTGACTCAAACTGGGCCATGCATGGCATTTCAGAACGATTTGCTTTCTTCAGAAGTGGACCGCCAAAAAGTGTTACCCATCCAAAGTAGCAAAAACATGCTGTGCTCCAGAGCAGGTCTAGAGATGAAGGTCCATGAACACCTTCCTGTGTGGTACCATCAGGGCCAAATGTTGGCTGTATATATTAAGGGATTGAGTTAAAGATAGGAAACAGAACCAGGACATGATGATCTCTCTCTCTCTCTCTCTCTCTCTCTCTGTGTGTGTCGTCTTCCTTTAACACCTGTGATTTTTACATATGCCCAATCAGATGCTGCCATCATACCTTGGGGCAATTTTTCTTCCAACTGTATTCTGTCTGTTAGGAGCATCTTTGTTACTGAAGAGCTCTACAATAGAAGCTAGACTGTCCTCCTGCTCTTCAATTCCTTTGCATCCCACAACACTCATGTTGTATCATTAAAGATAATATTCATCCCGGTACGGATTCTCAATAGGCCCCAACATGGCCTTTACTTCATCAGCATTTACCACCTAATATAAGCTTGTGCGCCATCAGCTGCACAATGTATTGTTGATTTCTCAGACACCAAGCCAAATATTCACAAAATCAAACCTTTTTGACTCCGCCTCAAAATATCCAACTCCATTAGTAGAAGTGCAAAGACCACTTCCCTGAATATCACCATTTTATTCCAGTTTCACAAAGGCATCTAAGAGTACCTAAAAGAGTACCTCAGGGTTAATACTTTACTTACTCCAAAATGCCATTGTGAATAGACTCTTATGAACAGTGGCAACCAAAAGCAGCATGGCCCATTTATAACAGTTGTGATTGCCTTCTCATCAACATACCCTTTAAAGCATTTTGCTAAAAGAACTTTGAAAATGTTACACCTTTTTCTTTAAAGCACTTAGATAAAAAAGCTCTACAAAGCTATTATAACAAATACTACCAAGAGGACCTAATAAAGCTGTTACAAACTGAAATCAGTAACTCCTAATTCAGTGGAGTAGCCTATAACAGGAACAGGAAGCTCAAAAGAAGAAGTGTTGGACATATAATGAGCTGAGCTACTGCAAGGCAGATTCGGATTTTTTAAAATAAAAAATGTTTCTGCTAACATTTGCACACAGTCCTCTTTCTCCATTTCTACTGTGCTATAAATCGAATTCTATATTTAACGAGTCACCCACGAACACTGACTTTGTAAACACTTGTAATTTCATCTGATTAAGTAGAAACATGGAAACAGTAAAACCTGCCTCCCCTCAGAACTGTTCTGCACAGCTTACCTTCAAATCTTAAGCACTACAACCGCCAGCTCCGCATTTTCGGAGTCCTCCAAAGGGTCTTTAAAAAATATTTTTTTGACTGATATGACGTAAATATCAAGTACAGAAACAAAGGCAGGTTGTTTCTCTGTGGGGAAATATTTCTGATCAGTCACAGGAAGGTAGGAGTAAATAAGCAGGCAGTACTTCACCATAATTAAGGAAACGACTTAAACACTCCCCGAGTCCAGGGAGGTGGCAACCACTTGTGCTGCAGGTGCAGTGGCACCAAGGCTCACAGTGATGGATGCCTGATGACTGATGTTCTGTACTACCCCAATATAATTCAAAGGGGCCATGACATCCATGCTGTGCTACTGCCTGAGTGACTTCTCAGCTAAAAAGTGTAAGAAAAGTGAGTACGCGACCAGGAGCACCTTTTGGAGTAAGGATTTGGGAAAATAACACAGTATCAGAGTATGCGCGTGCTGTGAAAAGTTACATTCACACTTATTTCCTATGGGGCAATGTTTGTTCAATCGGGAGTTGGTCAGTGCTTCTGTGCAAGCAGAGTGTCTTCTGGGCGCTGTTATTGTAAGGTTTGTCCAATAAGAGCCTGGGCATTATCGGTCAGTGTTCATCTTTTGTGCATAGTTAAATTTTCCATTTTTTTTTCATATGTTTCCTTTGGCTTCCAAAGCATCCTTGGGGGGGGGTCACTTACCCCCTCTGGACACAGACTGCTGAAATGTCTACACAGTGGGATACACGGGAGGACCGCCCCGCACCGCTCCAAAGCGACAACTCAATAGACTTCCACAAACATCTGAAGCCAGCCCATTGCAGAAGCCCCTTAAGGGATCAGTCATTTTAAATAATTGTTGGCAAAACCAATAGTTCGGGCAGTCTTTTGACTGTGACAAGACTTTTTTTTTCTTTTTTGTGCTCTGTCACTTGGCCACGATCTGCTGTATTTTTAACTTTTTTTTAAAAACTCTTTTAGTTTGCCTATTACTAACTATTCGTTGGCATCATTATCACTCTTCTTTGCTGCCTGCTCATCCGGCAGTGCATACGAAGCATCACTTCCTGCATCAGTTCCTTGTCTTTGTGTGGAGCATGGACCAAGTGCAGATTGATTTAACTTAATTAGTGTCCGTTCGCTCCTCCTACTGTGACTGATCAACTATTTCTTTGTTTTTACATTTTTAAATAGTGCAAACTGGACCCAACTGGAGGGTATTAGGGCGTTTTACATGAGTACCAGTTAAATCACACAGGTTGACAATCATTTATTTTTTTAATGCAGGGGAGATTTAGTGATTTGCCCAGATGATAAGGTGATGCCGAGACTCGAAACTCGTTAAACTTCCCATTCACCTTCGAGCCTCGTTACTATTTCTAGCATTTTGTCGTGATCACAGTGAACGGGATGAAACTCAAAGCCAGAGTGCGATTGACAAACGTCTTTGAGAGATCGTTGTATTTATAAGTGATGCTGGTTTTATGTTGTCGGCAGTGTAAAGAGATCTTCAGTCTGGCTGTGCTGATTAGTGAACATGACAATTTATTGTGTCCCGTTAAGATATTATGGAATTATAATTTAAGACTAAGACCCAGGGGCCTATTACGATGGCGGTACCGGTAAACGGGACCGACCGCCAGGGGTGCAGCGGTCCAGCAATAGCAATTTGGATGCGACCGCCAACCTGGCGGTCGCATCCCGGATATTCAACATTGTGGCAGGCGGTGCTGTAAGCAGCACCCGCCACAATGTTGAACATGCACGTTGTGCATTGGCATGTACAAAGTGACATGAACCGCGTGGTGCCTGCCACCTTGAGTATGCGAATGCGTACCCCCCATGTGCACCCCCCAACACACAAGGGGCCCGCAACGGGCCCCCACAGCCAAAGCCTGCATGCCTTTTCATGGCGGCATCACCGCCATGGAAAGGCCAAAATCCGCACATATCCTAATATGGCGAGCGGTGCCGCCATATTAAGGCCCAGTACCACGATTGCCTGCCTGCGGTAAAGCGGCGGACGGTCTTTCCGTCCGCCGCTGTACCCCCGCTATTGTAATCTGGCAGGGGGTAATTGAAGTGCGGGCGGGCAAAGATCGCGGATCGCCAATCAAATAGGCACAAGGGATTAGGTCAGATTGTATAAACAAGCATCTGAGTTTGGGTGAAGATAAGAATATCTCCTCATACCAATCCTTTATATATAAAAAGTTGATGAGTGCCTAGCAGTGCCAGTTCTTTTGATATTTGAATGTATGATGATTGGCGGGTGATCTGGCACGTAATTCCCTCTTTAGCTCCTTGTTGAGAATATAGACTACGACACACATCTGGATTAAGAAAAACAGGATAAATCTTCCAACTCCAAAGGCCCAGCAACATGATTCATAGACTGCATCTGTGGAGATTCACCATTGCTCCTAGCCTGACGCGTGCCCGAAGCTGCATTTCAAAACAAGGAGACTATTGGGCAGTGGCAAATGTAGCCCAGGTGCCCCCTCAATCAAACTCAAAATGATACACCCACTCAAGAGTATTGGTAGAGCACACTACCCCACGGCTTAACTGTAGGTAACTGGAATAAGGTGAAAAAACACTTTCAAGAACACTGTCCAAGCAGTGAACATAGTAAACCAATGACCCCGAGAAAGCTCAAGACACAGTCATGTTAACATCACTTACCAACAGGAAAGCTCGCACCTCCGTGATTTTGTTCAGTTCCATTAGAAGTCTGAGCGCCTTCTCGTGGTTGCTGCAATACTCTTCGTACACGCAGAACTTGTCTTTCTATGAGGAACAAGACAAAAGCAACGGATTTTTACTACTAACAATCACCATTTTGTATGAAAACCCAGAACGAGGGCAAATTAAACGTATACATTTTCTCTGCTAAATTTCAAATATTTACTAATACTCGACTTACTATGCCCATACCTGAACACTTCATGCAAGGCGCTCAAGTGGGCTTCAACTTCCATAAACAGGGCAGCTAGTGGGTTCAGCAGTGACAGTACACAATTTTTAAAAATTCAAAAGCAAAACCATCATGACCTCTTGTTCTTTCTTCCTCTTACAGGAACCTTTTTTGTTGGCATTAACAAAAGAGTATTTCACATTTATTTACATTTTTGACACATAATCAAAGTCTGAGGAAAATATAACATTGCCCAGTGCTACAATGCCCTCCGCTTCAATCCTGTTCGGGCTGGACTGTTCCCATGAGGCACAGGGTCAGACTGATTTGCATATGGCCATGTCTGAACTGCGGTGGCGGAGTGAGCTAAAGAATGATGATGGATTAAACCCAGATCAGTTGACTGGGGTGGAGTGCTTGCAATGTTCAACACTCCGTCCATCATCCCCTTTGGTTTTGCTCAATCCTGTCCTATGCATCTTCCGTGTCCCTCTAATGCAGGAAAGCAGTCAAGTTCACATTCAGTACTGCACACTTCGCTCCTTCTGCACATCCACCCCAAGTCTGCTGTAGTACATCCCACCCACCCCATTTCTTGAGGCGCTTCTACATCAAACCTCTGGATGAATGGGGGCCTTTAGGGCCACGCAGTGGTCCATGCCCAATGACCAACCAGCCAGGTCTGGTGCCTCTTTGTTTCATCAGTTCATGGCTATTTTGCAACAATCAGGCCAATGTATAACCTTCCCTTTCACTCACATACACCTTTATAAAGCTGCCAGGGAAGGTCATATTCCAGCAAATAGTACTCCATTTTTATTACCTTAATAGCGAACAATGTTATATTCTATTCACTATCTGTGTAATTAAAATTGACAGAAAACAAGAAGGAACTCCACTGTCGTCCATAAGGACGAGCTGCTGCTGTATCCAGGTACTGATTTTGCCACATCTGAGGTCAGGGGACACAAAAGAAGTGGCAGGGGTTGCAAGTGGCAAGCTGCGACCCCTGGTGACCCCTGAATGAAATCAATGTATCTAGGTCGGATAGTGATGGGTCAAATCTCGCAAAAGAGTCATGTGGTGTGGAGGAAATGACTGGTCACCGCATCGCAGGCGCTCAAGGGAGTCAATCTGCCCCAAACATCAACAATTTTAATTTTGTGTGCTATTAGCTTCCTGAAGTTCTGTCTTGCTTATTGTAATACTGAGAAGCATGTGATTAGCGGCATTGGAACCCGGAAAAAAAGTCTGTCAATTTATCAGATTGAGGTAATGTGTTCTTTTCTTAACTGGCAGAATAGTCTTCAATGGTTGAGCAAGTTGCCCTGTTGAACTTCGTCATCCCCGATTCTAATCAGGACAATGGTGTTTTCTTAACCTACATTGTAGAACCAGAATTTGAATACTCTACAAATCATAGTAATAGGGTGTTGCACAGTAGACCACAGGAGAAGCAAAAATTACTCCTTTATGCAAGGAACAGGAAGACCTGCCTCATAATAACGTCAATGTCTTTTAGGAACAACAGCGCAAAATATTGCTCTAAAACACCCTCCGATAGACTTGGCAGGATCAACTCATAATTACAGCCAGACAGACGGATAGACCAACAGAAAGATTCTGAAGAGCCTAAAGGTTTTCGTAGAAACCCATCACACCCGACTGCTGAGGTTGACGAATACCAAGGATACAAAGTCTTAATTTGATGCCTCTTTCTTCATCTACCCTGCACTTCTTGCCTATTTATCTCACTCTTGTATGATCTCTTCCATCTCTTTTTTTGCTTTTGACAATTCTCTTTGGTTCTGGATCAAAATCTGGTGCTGAAAGATAAGTCCTAATCCCCAAAAGTGTGTGCTGGTGCCTTCTGACTGCCACCCGCTGCCTGGATACCCTCTCAGGTGATTAGTGCGCTATACAAATTAATATAACAACCACTGGCACAAATTAAACTGTGGCAAGATTACTCCATAAATCATCCATTATGAACAACAGGACTTTATCCCAAGTAGAGATGTTGTGTGGAATAGTCATGAGGTTTTAATATAGCCTTATAGCCCGCCGTAGCGGGCTATACCGGCTGTTAAAGGCCCGCTGCAGCGTTAAAGGCCCGAGCCGAAGGCGAGGGACTTTAACAACAGCAGCGGGACTTTAAAAGCCGGTATAGCCCTCCTACGAAGGGCTATAAGGCTATTAGAACATTCTGCCACTAGAGGGCAGAATGTTCTAACAAAACGAAGCCTTCAGGGAGCGCGAGGGGATTCAATTCCCCTCCGGCTCCCTGAAGTCTTTGTTCACAGCCAGAGCTGTGAACAAAGACACATTGGAATGTTGGTGCTCCGGGCTTATACCAGCCATTATAAGCCCGGAGCACTCCATTGTTTTCAATGGAGCTCCCAACATTCCAATGTTCTAATTGTCTAAATTAAACCACATATATCTGCTTCTGCTTACTGAGTGAGCCACAAAAAATATTTGATCAGGGAAACTGTAATTATCTATGGTCTATTATGGTTAAATTCTGCTTCAGTCACCTATTTATGAAATCTGACAATATTTTACACTGCAAGTGAGGCACATTCATGTGCAAAAACTCGCTAGTCTGTGTGCTTTTTTACGACACGTTGTTCGTTCCAGTTAGAATTCCCTCCCTGATTACCGCAGGTATGTTGAACCTCTCCTTATGTTTCATAAGGCTCAGAAAATTAAATTTGGGATAATCGTGTGGCTCTACATATCTGGGCTTTATACAGTGTATGTTCTGAGAAGATATAAACTCTTCCAATGAAGTGTCAGCTAGTCCCCGGCTGAGTCTATCAACTCCATGCTTCTACTGGGGGCATTTGCCATTTCAAACATTCGTGAATTAAGAAGCAAGAGTGCAACTTAAGTTCCTGCAAAATCCTTGACGTCATGTGCATAGTTACTACAAGAGGCTTTGAGGGGAACTGATAGTAGGTGGAGAGATTCCTGTTCAGGGCCCTATGTGGGTCTCGAGTCACCCGACTGCCCAGGAGGATGCTGCCAGGTTGGATTTTAAAGTAAACTGGTTGTCAAGGGAAAGCTGAAGCAGGCCTCCTGTCCAGAAAAAACTGCAGTCCATGAAGAAGGAAAGGATCTCATCCAGGGCTGCGGACCTGCAATTCAGAGGACCTTCTAGTATCTACTGTAATTACCCAAGTTTCCTTGGGGGCATATTGGGTGCCCTTGTTGTAGTTAAACTGGGAGGACATGTGACCTAAGGGCCAGAGTTGCCAACATTGCAACTGGGGAACTATGTTTCAGTGTTTGGGTCAGCTCAACATCCTGTGATACTTGGCAAAAGACAATCTCCCCTTGCCTAAAATAAAACACAAATGAGAACGATAATGAGGCAGGCCGTGTGTATTGTAATCTGGTGCTCACGTAAAGCGTTCTGATACCCACGGTTTGCACTATACAGCACTGCAAAAATGAATTAAATTAACTATGTGCGAGGGTTAAGCTAAAGAGAAGAGACACTAGTAGTGATTGAGTTCTACTGTGAAAGGGCATTATGTTTTTGAGTGTTTGATATTAGGAGCACAGTCGTGGTGCTCACTATAATAACCTCTGTGTAATCAAAGAACTGACTCCGCATTTAAAAATTCACTGCATGCTTCGCTCTAGGGGTTATGTCAAAACTCTAAAGGTTCACAGGTCCATTTGTGAGAAGCTCACCCAGTCCATGTTTTTCGGTCTTCCCTAGGCAGCGCACGCGCTGTCTCTTTGACACCTGGTGTATCCACAATATGGGATTTAAGCTCCGCCCATCTTCCACCGGAGCTTTTAACTGGGTCCTGTGACTGTCTTTTGGAAATGCTTATTTTTCTTTGGTTAATTTGTTTAATAATCCCTCCTTAGTCCCATCTTTTCTACTGTTGTAACCTTCCATGGGGACTGCCCCTGTTGCATGTGACCTTACTCTGTACTTTTATTTAAAGTTTCTGAGCACTCTTTTGTTAATGACTTTTTCGTCGTAGCTGGCATTGCAGGCACGAGAGCTACGCACTTCCCTGACCGCACTTCCAACACATTGTTCATGTAATTTGAGGTGTGTTTTTAATTTGTTTCAGTTGCTTAGTGTGCCCTGCTCAGTAAGAGTGCGTGCAAGCTAACATTCTATGTATTAGTTTTGCAGTGTGGCACACCGCACTTCTGGGCCAATAACGATGTTGGGCGGAAAGCTTCCTTCAGACAGTCGGAATTTCCTCGACTGCGTCAGAACCCTTCCCACCGGCATGCTTG
The DNA here is from genome assembly GCF_964204655.1 of Triturus cristatus. Classification (NCBI taxonomy): domain Eukaryota; kingdom Metazoa; phylum Chordata; class Amphibia; order Caudata; family Salamandridae; genus Triturus; species Triturus cristatus. Next base: position 1,581,269,756 of record NC_140590.1, read on the forward strand.
GTTTACATACCGAGCAACCGATTACGGTGTTTGCGGTCGGAACATAAACCGCGCAGTTATTCCGATTTTGTTCCTGCTGTCTATCGGAGTATCCGTGTCGGTTGGAACCGCATTGTACACCCCTATGGACAGTGTTTCCTTCCTCTGGATTACGATGTCAGTTTCCAACAGCCTTTCTGTGCTGGCCTTCAGATAAAAAAGCTGTTGTAAAGTGTCTTTATGGGCCCCTAGCAGGGCCCTCTTCATCCTGCAGCCTCCGGTTGGGGGCCGAAGGGGTACCTAAGGGACCCCCTGTAAAACCCTGCACTGTGCGGCTGGAACAATGGGCTGTCCACGACAAGGTGCAGGGTTTTACACACACACACCCCATTTCCCCATAGGAGCCAGTGTTACGGCCGGTTATCGGGCTGAACACAAGCTCTCATAGGAAACAATGGTAATCCGACTGAACAGGGTTCGGTCGCATCGTAATCGGGCGGGCAGAACCGCCGCCCACGAGTTGGTCGATCCCGATTTTAAGTCAGTGTTGGGCAGAGGCTTTCCGCCTGATATCATAATTGGCCCCTTTATCTTTAACATGGTGGCCGTGCGCTTTTCTTTTATTCTGCGCAGCTCGCCCAACTCTACATTTAAAACATCCTCTCTTTCTGTTTTTTTGCAGCGCGCCATGCTGCGCTTTATCTTTCACAATGGCAGCTGCGCATCTTTCTTTTGTTCTGCGTGGCTCGCCCAACTCAACTTTTAAAAACAGTCTATTTTTTTTTTTGCAGTAATTCATTCATTTCTGTATTCATCTACTCCTTCTCCCGCTGACCAATTCACTAGATCGTCAGTCTCTGGCTTTCCAATCATCAACAGCTCACCATCCCTTTAACTTATGTGGTGTCCTCCTGGCCTGCTCCTTCGATTGACCAGTGCCTAACACCTTTAAATTCTAATTTCAGCGATTTGGCATTGTGACGCGACATTCTCTTTCACCACAACATCATGCTGCCAGAGTGATTGCATATGAGGTATTGTGGTGTGGCAGGAGGGTCGAGAATGTGCTACGCGTTCTGCTAACCCTGCCACCACCACCACAGGGCTGGGTCTTCTTACCGGGAACCTGACAGTGTTTAGTTTGCTGTGCAGTATAAACCTTTTCAGTAATTCATTAATTTCATTTCTACGTCCATCGACCCCTTCTCCCGCCCATACATTCACTAGATTTTCCAGTCTCTAGCTGGGTTTCTATTTCTTACACTATTCATGCATGTCTGTCTTCACCCAAGTCCTTCCCTCTTTCCTTCATTCCCTTCTACTCTCACCGTCCCTCGCTCGCTCTGTTCCTCCCTTCCACCTTGCTCTCACTCTTCCTGTCACTCCTTTTTATCCGTTGTTACTTCCTCCCCTCTTTTCCCTTATTGCTCCTTTATCTCATCCCTTCTTTCTTCCCTCTCTTCCTCTGTGATGCCTCCCTCCCGCCACCTCCCCTTTTCATCTCCCCTGTTCCCCTTTCCTTCTTTCACTCACTAGATTCATACATTTCTCATTCAGTCCTTTCCTTTCTCATCCTGTGAACCTCTCCCCTCTTTCCCCTGGCTCATACCCCTGTATTCTGCAGCGAGCAGTGTGCTGACCAACAGTCCCCCACCTTGCTCTGTTCCAAGCTCCATAGCACAATATATTTTATGTCAATATGTGTAAAACCACAACTGGCAAACACAGACTGTTTATGTTAAACAGTCCAGCAAACTGGCACTCCCCTGAGAAATGAGAAGTGCACAGGGTTATCTTAGGTCAGGTTTCTATACTTTGAAGTAATCAGATCCCATGTAACATGTTTCAGGAGCCCAGTACTATAGGTACATCTGAAGTGCGCCATGTCTCCTCTTCCCTCGGTTTCACTGACTAAGATGACTGACCATCCTTACTCCTTTTCCTCTGGGTCATTGAGGGCACGCTCTGCTCTCCTTCCTCCATGTCCTTGACTGTGCCTTCCTTTCCCAATTCCCTCACTGTCCCTTCATTGTCCCTCAATGCACCCTCTTCTTTCCCTTGCTTCAGTGTCCTGAAAGCACCTTTGGAGGCCCTGAGTGCATCAACCTCTCGACCTTTCCTAAGGGTTCCTGAGGAAACACTTCTTGATCCGTTCTCTCAATGTCTATGAGTCCATACACTACTGTTACAGCTGCTGTGAAAGCTTATAATATGGTATAGCATGCACTCTGTTTCTCTAAATGATCACTCCACTGCAAACAAAAAAACATAAGTAAAAAACATCGTCATACAATAGCTCTAATTTGCACAAATGCGAGACTGAATGCATTGCAAATGCTTGTTTACTTTGCATTTCGGTACATGCCATCCAGATTTTACAATGGAATACTGGACTACAACTCCAAGCATGCAAAGCAAAATCCGACACTGGATGAGCTGCTCACGTACGGATCAGGCAAACTTGAGGGCTTTGTAGCATCATGTTTTCCTATGCTTACTTTTCAATCATGGACCTAATTTCTACAAGGCCATCAGATATTAATCTTGGCTTCTTGCCGCAAAGAGCTTCAATGCCTTGTTTGGGGTTGAAAGAACTACATAAATACCATTTATAGTTATAATATGAGCATGTGACAGTACTATGTTCGGATTAGAAACAGCTTCATGGGGCGTATCCATACCGGCTTCCGACAGAGTGGGCCAACCTGGGCGGTGGGCGTATTTTATGTTTATTTGATCTGAACTTTAGGGGCAGGTACAAGATGTCAGCAACATAATTTTTGGAGGACCGAATGGCATTAAAAAGGATAAGAAAATATGTTGCAATTCTTGCTGGCCAGCCCATGGGAAGCAATGCTTTTTGCTCTGCACTGCAAACCCTGTCTTGAGCGGAGGCCGCAGACAAAAGGCGCTAGAATATGATGGTCTTGGTAACAAGGACTATGTGCATGTCAGCCCACAACCATATATTAAAAGACCTTTGCAGATTTTGGAAATTGAAGAAAGATTATGTGTTTGTGTCAAAGAGGAGAGAGGTGTAGAATGGAGTGGCACAGAGGAGAGTGGCATAGAGGAGAGTGGCATAGAGGAGAGTGGCACAGAGCAGAGTGGCACAGAGCAGAGTGGCACAGAGCAGAGTGGCACAGAGCAGAGTGGAGTGGAATAAAGTGTCAGAGTGGAGTGTCGTAGAGAGGCATGGAGTGGCATAGGGCAAAGTGGCATAGAGTGGAGTGGTATATAGTGGGGTGGACTGTAGTAAAGAGGAGTAGAGTGTCAGAGTGGGGTACAGTGAAGCAGAGTGGAGTGGCGTAGAGTGGAGCAAAGTACAGTGTCAGAGTGGAAAGCCAGTTGAGGAGCACAGAGTAGAGTAAAGTATCGTAGAGTGGAGTGGTGTAGAGTCAAGTAACTTAATATAGAGTGGAGTGGAGTAAAGTGGCATGGAGTGACAGAGTGGCCTAAAGTGAAGTAGTGTATAGTGGCATGGTGTGGAGTGGAGTGTTGTGGAGTACAATGTCATCTAGTAGAGTGTTGTGGAGTGGTTTATGGTGGAGTGGTGTATAGTACAATGGCCATTACATTGGCACATACAATTTTATCAATATAATTATACAGCGCACAAACGACAGTGTGTGGAATTGGCGTCCCCTAGTGTACGGATTTGTTTCGGTCATATTAAAATATCTGTTTCCATTACACTTCCGAATTACAAATAAATGTTTTTCATTCGAGCTTTACCAATTCTGATATATTGAGAAATATTTGCACAGTTCATTTACAGACATTTAGATTTTGCTGTGTGCTAGAAAAAAAATGTTTTCTTTCCTAGTACCCAGCAAGATTGTCACATAAATCTTCTCACTTTCAAATCAGAGAAAGAAAAGTAAACACCAAGCCCCCCTTTCAAGAAAGAGCCTGACATTTGACCTCTATCTGTGAACGCACAGAAAATGTGACAAGATAATAACAAAATGTAAAGGCCTGTTTACAGAAAGCAAAGACAAGTGGGAGAATACAAGGATCAATGATGAGCAAGCTTTGCTGCACAGGACAGATGGAGACATGCTGTACCGGCTAAATCAAATAAAGCCAGCAAACAGAAAGACAAACTGGATTATGCACCTATGGACACGTGATCGGAGGACACGTGTACCTATCTGAGATGGTTGCAGGTACAAGGAGACTTCGCAACTAATTGGTAAACATGGGTTTCTATGTATTCTGTTCAAAGCAAGCTTTTCATTACAGTATGTCTCTATAGAAGACAGTTGGCTTTTACATATGGCTTTCTTTGTGTTCTTTGTCATACCATCATAGGTTTTAGGTGAATCTCACCTGAAGTTGATATTTGGAACCCCAACAGCCCTGAAGAAGTTGCATGATGGTTTAGCAACGAAACAGGTTGGCTTTAAAGAAATGATTATGGTTTGAATGAAACCATTTTTAATTAGGGAAGCTTACAGCACCTAATAAAGCTAAGTTGAGCCAGTAAACTTCACCGGTTTTTAATGGTGAGGATTATATTTCTATATTCTCACAGGGGTCCAATGGGCACTCATGAAAACTCTAGGCACTGATAATTTACTTACATTTGAGCTTCACTATCTTTTCTTACTTCACTTGGTTTGAGTTTCCTTTAAAAAGAATATACACACACTTCTGTTTTCTATATGGAGAGAGAGTAGCCTATGATAAGTGGGTATGCTGGCGAGCACTAGCCAGAAACCCCCCTTGGCGTTACTACCGTGAGGTGCTTTCTCTCCTTTCTCACACTTTTTCTGGTCATCTCTGGGTGGGATTTGTTATGATGGTTTAATGACATTCTTAAATTTGATACACCAGGACACTTAGAGTAGTGATAGCGAACACACTCTAGGGGATTAGAAAGGATTGGAAACCCCGCTAGTGTCTTAGTTCTAGTCCTGGGTGTATTGTGGATCAGGCCAATTGTTGTTTATAATGTACTGAGTGGGGGGCGGCCTGGCGCTTCTTTCCCCCTATAGCTCCTATTGCGTAATTATGCACCGCAAAGCTAATGGTAAGCAATGGGCGGAATGCATTCCCACAGAAGATTTCAGAAAGCCCATAAGATATCTTTTCGCAACTGGACAGCTGTGTTGTCTGGTAGGCTTCGACCAAAAATGTTTGAATTGTGTCAGAAGCGGTTAATCTGTACAAGAAGAAAAAGCTCTGTTCACAATAAAAGGCAAAGCAGAGATCTAAACACCTGTTTGTTGTTAATGAGTTCCACTGCAGCAAAAGATTTTTTTAAACATATGGATTGTTATGTCTTTTAGGCTTTAATACAGAAAGAAAGACAAAACATCAACAAATTATAACCAGATCTATTCCACATGATTCACCCACCATTAACAACTCTCCTTCCTCATCTGGTTATAGCTATAAATACAAACCCAGGAAGAAAAAGAAAAAAATCAAACATAAGAAATAAAAAATATTAAATGCTACCCACTCACTGTGTGTTTGTCGTGGCACATATTGATGTACTAAAAAGAACTTGTGATCTTAGCAGAGGACAACATTTCTGGCTATCACATGCTTTTAGCGTTGAAAAAAGCAGACCCCGGCAGTGAGGATTTCTGCGTGATGCCCAATGTGACTGCCGGGACAAAGATCCCCACAACCTTTGCAGCCAGGGCCTTAAGTAAGATTAAAGATGTGCCTGTGTGTGAGGGGAGAGATTTCCAAAAAGGGGTGTGGCCTATGTAATTGGATTCATGGCTTAAACAGGTTGACTACATTTCTGAGATATTCAGAGTGTGCATCAGACTGCCATACACCTAAAACCAGCCAATGGTTGTTAGCTGTGTAAGATAAATGAGCAACAACAATGATTTTCTTGTAAATAATGAGTGTTGAAAAAGTTTCAATTCTGAATTTAAGAGACTGAATTCAACATGACTTACGCATGTGCACTCTGCAGAGAGACCAAGGATTGGATGCCCACATGTATTCTGAGCCCCGTGATGACCCACTGATGGGTACTGCGAGTCAATGCATTTAGCGTCAACTCCAGGGATCTCAATCGTGACCCCTTATAAACACCTGCAGGTGACCCAGGTCAAAGTATGCGCTTTACAAGCGTAATATGCCACATGGAAAAATAATACAGAAACGCAACATCCTGGAAACACTTTACACTCTAAGCAGTGGCAGCAGTCGCAAAACTCAAGAAGGGGGGGACGGGACGGGGGATTAGGATAATTATAATTTTTTTTAAAACATGTCTGGTCTGACGTTGCCGGCCACCTCGGTGCTCCTCTTCTCTCCCGATACTGTCCCAGCAGTCCCAGGGACAACAGCACAGGCTCTCCACCCAATCCTGGCACTGCTCTCAATAGCATGAGAGCAGCGCCAGGATTGGTCTGAGAGGCTCGGTTTGCTACTCAGGCAGTGCCTGGGAGTCTGTGCTGTTTCTCCAGCCCGGCTGTGCAGCACAGGTCGAGTTGGAGAAACCTAAGTGAGCCTGGCGGTTTGGCCGGCCTAAAATAGCTGGCCAAACCGTCATGAGCACTACTCCTCCCCAGCTGGCTGTGACAACAGCCAAGCCCCGACCCGCCCAGACTTGGCTGGCTCTAGAGGGAAACAGGGAAAAATAAAATGATAATAAAACCAATTTATCATTTTATTTTTTCAGTTTCTCTGAGGTGGCTCTCAGCGGGTGGGGAGGGGGCGACGCTCCTCTGCCATAGCGGAGGAGCCACCGCAGACTCTAAGGGGATATAATATTAAGTAAAATGTGAAATAGGAAGAAAATCACTGACATGGATTACCTTAACAATTTTTATATTTCTGTTCCGAAATCGATCAGTGCTCATGCCATTATAGTTAAGGGCATGAAATTAGAACTCAATAGAAACCCGTTTCAATGTCCATTTTTAATTACTACCGGGTCTGAGACCCAGAGGGACCCAGTCCACTTAAAGCCCTATGTGCAGCTGTGCCAACTCGACCACGTATCCTTTGTGAACCCGGGCTTTTAACTTTGACAATATTTTGTGTGGCCCTGATCTCAATGGATCATTCATACTGAAAATCTGTGCTCTAAAGGGTCACTCCTTTGATTTACCTTGAGAGCGGAGGCCACACCTGGCCTCCTCGCTATGTAATATCAAGGGAGCTCCCTTCCTGGCCTTTGGAAGCTTGTTTGTAGTTTTGGGGCTCATAGCTGCACCCACCAGAACTGCTTCCTGGTCTCCTATTGTAAATCAAATCTAGAGGCTTCAGGTTGATGGGGATCTACCTGTTATTATATTTAGGTTTGTGAACACTAAGAGCATAACTTTTTTGAAATAACTGATAAGGATGTTCAAAACATGTGCACATGGTAAATCCTTCAAGGAGACTCTCAGTACACCTGTTGTTGGAGTTACCCAGAACCATTGGAAAACATTTTTATTTTGTCAGGATGACGCTTGCAAGATGGAGGAACATTTTGCCTCCATAAGTCACCCCTATCCCCACATCTTCCTCAGCTGTCCTTTGATTTACAGGGTTGTCTGAAAGGATTGCACAATGTTTCCAGAGCAGCCTTCTGGTAGGCTTGTGGGTCATCTGCACATAGGCACCGAACACCTCATTGCATTCTGGACAGAGGCCCTTCCCAGGTTCCATTCAGAGGGGGGGGACTACAGTCAAGCTGACTGGGTGGGCCCTTTGATCTTGAGGATAAACTGACTTTAAATGGTTTCTCCCGCAGCCTCAATTTGGACATATCAACTGGAGCTTTCCTCCACCTTGTGAACAGCTATTTCTAAAGTTCGATCCTATTTTCAACTAGGTGCTACTTTTGAGGAGTCCAGAATGTGGAAGTGTATGTTGTCCATTTACTCCTTTCTAGGAAAGAAACCCTGAAGGTCCTTCATGCTGTGCTGGCCTGATTTGTTGCCTACCTTGCCTGTGTGCCAATCTGAGAAGGAGTCAGCAAAAGAGGCAGACATAGCCCAATGAATATTTGATACCCTCTGCTACACTTCCAGAGGGCACCCCAAGAAATATACAAGTGTAAGTGTGTGGTGAATTTGCCTGATGAGAATCCCCTGCACATTCCATTATTAGTGTCTGCTCTTTGACCCTGCTGTTATTTCTTTGATCCAGCACGCAGTTGCCTTGGCAACCAGCGGAGTCAAGGAAGGCCTGTTTTGTGTGAGGCAAGCCCTTTATGCTTCAGGGATCCCATTCATTTCTGGGGGTTAGGCAGTGGTTTGCTATCATCGCCAAGGATGGTCCCTCCTTAAAAAGGAGAGAGAAGTGGGTGGAGTCAGGGGCGGATTCTTTATTGGGCCCTGGGGCTGCGCCCCCCTGAATTTATTTCCTTCACATTCCTGTTCAAATATTAAATAGATCGATGTATTTAGAAATACGTTTGTATCTCTAAACAAATCAATGTATTTATTTCTGGGCTGTATGTCCCAGGCTGCCTGCCCCGCCTCGCAGAAGGCAGACGCCAGGCAGTAAATCAACTTTCTGAACTGTGGCGCACAACACAGGTCTTACTATTCTAAAGCCCTTCATAATGAATCAATACATGAAAGTCATACCCAACGTTTACGCACCCTACCACTTTCAAATGTCACCAGCCGCCACTGGTCAAAGGCCCCTCTCAGTATGGCTTCTTAAAACTCTTTATTGCAGATTACAAAAACTCTGGTGACAGGTTAAGCTAGAACTAATAATGCACCATATAAAAGCAGATATTGTAACATAGTAGATACCTATATTTTGCAGGGATGACAAATAATTTGTTTAGTCTGCAGGTATGACACATTTATAAATCCAAAGAATACCAAAGACACATGTAGGTGGATAGATGCTATTATAGTCTTAGAGGTTTGGGCTGCAATTGAGTCATCTTTCGGTGGTCACCTTGAAAGATTCAAATGTTCAAAGACTGCACTCAGGGGTGTGCTCTTGGCACATTCGTCACATACATCCTCTCACAAATGGAGCCGCATTAAAAACCTAACAAGAATCCAGAGAACTGCCCTTACTCCATGCCATTTGGCCGGGAATATTTTGAATATATGAATTTATACAGGTATTTCCCTCAATTACATTTACATATGCAATATGCCTGTATGTATGATAGAATGACAACGTTCTGTGTTGTAATATGTGAGTTCATATGCAGTGCATGGGGAGGCGAGTTACAGTTAGCTCAGCTAACTATAACTGCTGAATTTATCTGGTTTTGTACAAGTGAAATGTCAGCCTAACTATAACATCCCTGTCACCTTTGGTTTTTTCACTGAATTTCTAAGGTTTTTTTTAAAGGCTAAATCCTAACTATAACATCCCTGTAACCTTTTTTTCAGTGAATTGCTAAAGATTTTCAACTTCTATTTGCCAACTATAACGTCCATGCAACCTATGAATTTTTAATTGAATTTTTATGGTTTTTAAACTGTATTTTCTATCTAAAATGGCTCTATAAGGTGTATTTTTATTAGCTTGTATTTAATTCATTGGATTAATAAGCGTTGTTTTTTTTTCTCTACATTTTCTTGTATTCGCAACGAAGTCACAATACCCGAGGGGACATCACAAAAACGGAAACAAAAGCAGACATTCAACGACCATCAACACATCCAAAAATAATATATAAAAAAATCCATTCTGAACATTGCACTATACATATTACTATAGACATACTTCTTTCAAAGCATGTTTAAACTCATATTTCTTTAAAAACCATCTTTCAGACATATTTTCCATTTTCGCAGTTATTCGGGATGTCGCAACGACGTCGTTAACTGTGACGACCGCGCCTTTTCCATAAAGTTTAAAATACATATATCCACTCATACTACAGTTTTTTTTTTACACACTAGGGGTTCCTTACAGTATTCTCTAAACTCATTTTTCTAGAGAGTTTCTATAAAAAAAAATCCCTAAAACCTATTTTAGCTTTTCGTTGCGACTCCAGAGATCGTCATGACGTTGGTAAGCATGATTCCCCCGGGCACGTCGCGAACACGGAAACAAGAGGAGCCATTCAATGACCACCAACATATCCAAAAATAATATGTAAACGAATCCATTCTGAACATTGCCCTACACATATTACTATATACATACATACATCTTTCAAAGAATGTTTAAACTCAGTTTTGTACTAAGTTTCTTTCAAAACCATCTTTCAGACCCATTTTCTTTTTTCACGGTTATTTATGATATCGCGATGGCGTTAACCGCAACGATCGCGCCTTATCCATAAAGTTTAAAAAACATATGTCCATAGATACTACAGTATTTTACACAGTAGAGGTTTCTTACAGTATTCTCTAAAGTCATGTTTTTCTAGAGAGTTTCTATAAAACCAGGTCTAAAACCTGTGACGCCGGAGGTCGCGAAGACGTCGGGATTTGGGATGCCCACGGACATGTCACGAAAGTGGAAAACAAAAGCAGACATTCAATGGCCACCAACACATCCAACAATAATATGTCAAAATTCCATTCTAAACATTGCACTACACATATTACTTTATACATACTTCTTTCAAAGCATGTTTAAACTCCTATTTTTACACCAAGTTTCTTTAAAAACCATCTTTCAGACCTATATTCTGTTTTTGTGGTTATTCGGGAAGTGGCGACGTTGCGGCTAACTACGACGATCACGCTTTCAATAAAGTGAAAACACATATATACACACATATTACAGTATTTTACACATTAGGGGTTTATTACTTTACACTTCAAACTCATGTTTTTCTAGTGTATTTCTAGAACAACCATCTCTAAAACCTATTTTCTGTTTTCATTGTGACTCTGGAAACTGCGATGATGTCAGTAATTGTGATACCCGCAGTGAGGCCGCAAAAATGGAAACAAAAGCAGACATTCAATGGCCACCAACACATCCAAAGATTTTACTATATAATTAATTCTAACCATCACAGTAGATTACTCACTATATAAATAACTCTATAAAAACATTTATCAAAATCTCAGTATCTCTAAAACAATGCGTATTAATGATTCACTGACATTTTAATATATTTTCACCAATATTCACAACAACGTTGATAGTCGCGATGTGCCGACGATGGTGCCCGGGCGGGTATGCTGGTAGTCTCTGCATTGTCGCGAATATTGCACACAATTAAAATAATCAATTTTGGACACATAACTTGTGTCACTGACACCCCCATTGTGTCACTGACACCCCCATTTCTCAAACATGGGGTCAGAGTACCTCTACTCGGATCCCTTATGTTTGCTTTTTCAGAAATTCTCAGCCCCGGGAACCATTCCCAATAGATAAAATGATGGCCGCAACTTTCTGTTCAGGTTGCGTCCAGCCAATCAGAGCATTCCCGTTGGTGCATGCATTTGCGATTCATCGCGAAACTACCACGAAATATCAGTGGCCTGAGATATCACCAAAATTTGTAACTTAAATTTCTCAACAACTACTGAACGGATTTACACCACATAAACAAAATGCACTCCCTTGAACCGACAACTACCTTCCTGCCAAATTTGGTGCAAGTCCGTCCATCGGTTCGGGCTGTAGGTGTGGCTAAAGGTTCCTATGGGAATTAACATTACAAACTCAACCTTATTTCGTGCCCCAAATTCCCGGTCCCCACTGCACGGATCACCTCCAAACTTTCTGTAACAAAAGAACCCACCTTTACACTTTTTGGGGAAAACTTCATGAAGATTGGTCAAATGACACCAGAGTTGTAGCCAAGTCAAAAAATGATTTTCCTATGGAAAGTAGGTCCTAACTAGAATTATGGCTGGATAAAATATATATATTATATATATATCCACAAAACAGCCGTTCCACGTCCCAGTTTTCGTTATCCAGGAAACAAATGTACAGGAGCTGCCACTCAATTTAGCAAAGCGTATGCATTTATTTCACATACAGGCTCCAAAATAAAACAACGCGTTTCGGAGTTCAAGTCACTCCTTGCTCACATATACACAAAGGTTGAAGGGACATTATAGTTAGGTGAAAGTGTCAATTAAAACATACCTTTGTAAAACGTACATTGACATAGCCAATAGGTCTCGCCTTTAGGACCATATAAGTGTTTAGCCATTCAACAGTTGATGTTGCACCACGGATATTTTGCTGGATAACTAAACACTTATAAGGTCCCAAAGGCGAGACCTATTGACCATCCCAATGCTTGTTGGAATTTTGAAGTGGCTCCCTTATTATTATTACATGATGTTTGTTGCACCATTCTACACGACAAACATTTCCTTAACTCGGATCGTGCACGGTCTCTTTCAAACAAAGACAGCTCCTTGGCTCGGCTCCATTTTAACCTTGGCTCGACCACCTCTATGGGTTAATAATGGCAGACCGTGTGCTATGCACTTGCCAGGGACAAAACAGCATACACATTTCCAGGTGGTCATAATAAGCTTTCTTCCAACGTTGATACAATGAAAATTATTGCGCTGGGAAATAGTAGTTATAGCGCTACAAAGCCACCAGCACTATATAAGATATTAATAAAATAAATATGCTTCTACCTTTTATAATATATCAAGTGCAGGTAATGAAAACAGTACGAGTGGGCTACAAATCGTAAGTCGATGTCGGACAGTGGTGTTTGTGTGCATTTCAATTTATTCATTTATTTTTGCAGAATTGTATAGCACGAACTCGACCCGAAGGGAGCGCTTTACATGAGTACCAGATACATTACACCAGGAGACATTCATTTTTGGTAGGCAAGGGGAGATTACGTAATTTGCCCAGAATCACAATATGCTGAGCAGATGCCGAGGCTCGAACCTAGTTCCTCAGCTCCAAAGTCGGCAGCTCTGGCCTTAAGGTGTGCTTGCACTATCTAGCTCATCTGACTGGTGTACAGTGAGTGTGGTTTGAGTAAGGAAATTGCTCAAAGTATGACTGGAGGAAAAAACAAACAAGAAAAACATGTTCAAACGTGCCCTTCGCCCAAAGGAAGTTCTGTCTTTGCCTCCCGGGACAAAGGAAATCCCAGCTTCACTTCTTAACAATATTGTGTGATGCTGGCCAATGAGTATAAAAGCTTCACCTCCCTTTCCAGATCCCTTGGCTGCTTTGATATTTGGAAGATGGCATGTCGTACTTTTGATTTCACATGAATATGCCTGTGAATGCCGTGAAGTGGACAGAAAGCGCGCCCACGAATACCAGGCTGTTAGTCGCCAAGTACAGCAAGAATGGACGCACAAATTCCCTACAAAGTTAAACCGAGTGTGCAGGTCCAAAATTTACTATACTCAGGATGATCGAAAGAAGGGGCGTGAGGGGCAGGACAATGATAAAATCCTGAGAACCTATGAGGGTGCGCGTTGCCCTTACCTTAGGAGCGCTGCTTCCTTGGTTGTTCAGCCATGACGTTGCCGCTTGGGTCAGTTTAGTTGGGAGGATGATAGCTAGAGAAATATGTGTCTGTGCTATCTGTTCTTCATTGAAGTAAAGGGCCAGCGCTGCGCTGACAGGCTCTAAAAGTCTCACATGCCACACGACCAAACGGCGTTTCACAAGAACAAATCCACATGTGACGCACTATTGATCCGGTGTCTAATCATCCTGCCTTTCGACAGCACTGTAAATTTCCCCAGGCCAAATTACACATACATTTGATTCTAACTGGGCGGCTCTCAATGCCCAACCAGACCTCAGAAGCACAGGTTTGTCGAAAGTCTCCCCTGCCACTCCTAAGAGACACTCCGCCACCGTGCCATTGACAAAAACATAAGAAACAGAAACCAAGCTGCAGCTTGCAGGCCGCGCACGTAGGCTCGCGCTGCTGAGATTACGTAACTGCTTAGAGCCCTTCAGCCGTGCCCTGCGCTGCAAGGAGGGCGCGCGCACGGGCCGAGGCAGCAGAGTGCAAGCTTCACTGTTTATAAATTGCGACCTGAAAGGAATTTAAGTGGAGCGCGACCGGAAGAAGTCCATGGACAGCCTTTACCTTGCAGGAGCGAGCTGCAAGATGCGATAATTGCAAACAGATGGCGCCGCTGCTCGGTCCCGAGAGGTAAACGCTGTACATGCACGAGGGCTCATTGGAAACAGTGCAGAACATGCACGAGTTTCCAATAAAGCCCGGAGTGATTCCAAGAGGTCACTCCAAATTAGCGCTTGCGCGCTTTGTAGGCGAGACCTAAAAACAAAACCAATGAAGTACACCAGTTACAGTTATCTCAAGTAACTATAACTCATGCCTTAAAGTAACAATAACCTGCACCCCTCCATGCAGTTTTGTCATCAATGATGTCATTTCAAATGTTGCAGTGATGTTATAAATGAGGTCATTGAACATCATGAGTGATGTAATATGAGGTAATGAGCAATGGATGGCGAGGGTGCACAGTATAGTTATTTTAAAGCACGAGTTACAGTTACTTGGGATCACTATAACTGGTGAATATCAGTAGTTTTGTTTGTTTAATACTGTATGTTTTACCTAACATTTTCACCCAGCCATTTTGTCCCGCACAGGCGGGGAATTAGCCGCGCGTGGGCGGAGCGGCAACGGTCGGACGGCTCCCGGCCGTCATGAGCACACGACTACTGTGACTCATGACAGCCGGAAGCCGTCCTGAGCATGGATGTGGTTAAGGACTTTGCTGCAAAAATAGCAAAGGCCCTTGTCACTTTTCTTGCGTGGCATGGATTGCATGCACGTTAATTCACCAAAATAGCAAGAGTAGTGGGAATTAAATCTCACGCCGTTTGAGTTTCATTTTCATTCACACTTACACACTTACACACACACAAACACACTTTCACCTGCAAGCATGCACAACATGCATTTTACATTCATTATTTACTTACCTCAGCTGCTAGGGAGGGTCATATTTCAGCTAATTGAATTTCATTTTTATAGGGTAGAGCTGCCACTGTGCTCCAGGCACTGATTTTGCCACCTCTGAGACCAGGGGTCACAAAGGCAATGCCAGGGGTTGCAAGGGGCAAGCTAGGGGTCACAGCTGCAACCCCTAAATGATGCCCAGGGTACTGTGCTAATTCTATGCTTAGAATCTTTGCTAGAAAAACAGACATTTGAGATGAGCAGTGTTAGAGGGTCAGTGGTGTTGTAGAGTGTTTCATATAAAGAAGCAGCTCAAAAACATGTGGACTACCCAGAGATCCCTACTTCATTTTTTGCATAATTTATGTACCATTCTAACTCTGTGAGGATATTGCCATTACATATATCAGTTTTGAAATAAAACTATCTTTGACATTATGCTCAGGTTATGAGTTAAATTCAAGTTCCCTAACCACAAGCCCGTGTGCTATCCCCTTATATGCCCAATGCTTTTAGGGGAAATGGGAGTGCTGCCAATTAAACCAAAGACAAACTGTAAAACCCTAGTAACCTAACGTTAAAACCTCTGAGCATAAAGCCAATCTTTAAATCTTCCAGTGTTACTTATCAAATGCCATAACAGAGTACCTACTGTACAAGCAGTGTGTAAAATCTGAAACTGTAGAAGTAAATCAAGAAAACGTATATCAATAGTCTTCCCTCTTACCTACTCAGACAGGGATGGTAAAAAATATAACATAAAAAACAAAAGGTCTCAGCTGCGAAAACTGTGCTCAGTGCACAAACAAAAAATATAACATAAAAAACAAAACAAAAGGTCTCAGCTGCGAAAACTGTGCTCAGTGCACAAACAAAAAATATAACATAAAACATAAAACAAAAGGTATCAGCTGCGAAAACTGTGCGCAGTGCACAAACAAAAAATATAACATAAAAAACAAAAAAAAAGGTCTCAGCTGCGAAAACTGTGCTCAGTGCACAAACAAAAAATATAACATAAAAAAACAAAAAAAAAGGTCTCAGCTGCGAAAACCGTGCTCAGTGCACAAACAAAAAATATAACATAAAAAACAAAAAAAAAGGTCTCAGCTGCGAAAACTGCTCAGTGCACAAACAAAAAATATAACATAAAAAACAAAACAAAAGGTCTCAGCTGCGAAAACCGTGCTCGGTGCACAAACAAAAAATATAACAAAAAACAAAACAAAAGGTCTCAGCTGCGAAAACTGTGCGCAGTGCACAAACAAAAAATATAACATAAAAAACAAAAAAAAAGGTCTCAGCTGCGAAAACTGTGCGCAGTGCACAAACACTAGCAGAACGTACAGAGCGCTTGTAACCTGGGACCATTCACACTGCAGCCCACGCCGACAAAGACTTCACGTCTAGAGCCATACTGCCCGCCTATCCTTCCGGAGAAAGCAGCTCCGACGTGAAGTGCACAGCTGTGGGAAGAAGCGGAAGGAAAGCAGGAAAGAGGAGGTGCAATCAAAAAAGAATACTCGGTACTAATTGCACAACTGACAATTCTCGGCTCTCCCTCTTCACAAGCCCCAACCCTTTCAACCGGGACAGTGTTGACGTTCAAAGACAACACACGAACCTGGCACCGGCTTTGATGTGCTAAAGTCTTCGCTGAGACTTGGCTTTACCTAATTAGCCCGAAAATAGTCAATCGAAACTCGAGAGCATTGATTGCAGTGCATATTATTCGCAAGCACAGAGTTTTTATTTTTCTTATTTTTTATTTGATGCCAGAATCGCCACTTCACAGCTTTACATATGAACAAATTCAGAAAGCATCATCAGTACTTGAAGGCAGCACAGCTGTGTTTTTCAAGTTCGCGCGCTTCCAGGTAGAGGTACTCTCAACCTAGGGCTTCGAGTGCATATGTAACTTCACGAGGGCATGTTAAATCTACCCCTGGATAACCGGGAGTCCAATCATGAAACCAGTCCTGTGTCGGAGGAATTTATATGTGTTGGCGGTATTGGTCAGAACACAAACAGTTTTGTGTCAACATACATCATTCTGGTCAGAAACAATTTCGCAGCCATTCACGAGTCATTCAAGTGACCAAAATTCTGATGAAGCAAACAGGTATGTGTATAGGGGTACTGGAGGAACTCAAACCATGAGTGAGAAAATAAACAAAAATAAATAAGTAAATACACTATAGAACTATTAAGTTACTAACAGAAAGAATTACTATCTGAAAGCCAGGAATCTGAAATGATGGCTACGTTTTTCGGTCGAGCCAGGGCATCGCATGTGCTGCTCTGCAAGGCATGCTGTATTAGAGTAAGGGCTTCAAGCCCCGCCCACTCTCCGCCCATATTTGTCATTGGCTTGTGTCATTGTCCTTCGTTAATGCTGGCTTCTGTTTCGTTAATAGGCTTTTTAGTTCCTCCTTAGTACCTCCTTGTCTTCATTTGTAACCTCGCATGAGGACTGGCCCTTTTACTTCTATTGTTACACAGTATGTCTTATTTACTCTGTGAGCACTATTTTCTAATGAGTTTCTCCTACTGCAGGCAGGACATGCTTTCCTGCAACATTCAGCGCGCCATGCGTGCTTTCCCTTTCCATGCAGCCCAGGACAATGGCAGCTGCTTCTTTGAAATGAAATAGGTCTCGCATTTACAAGAGTTTGTGCTATTAGCATTGTAAATGGCAATGCCTTTTATGTGTCAATTATCAAAACAGATAAATAAAAGGCATTGTCATTTACAATGCCAATAGCTTAAACTCTCGCAAACGCGAGACCTATTGCAAATGGTTGTCTACTTTGTCTCCACAGATTTCTTGGGACTGTCCATGGTCCTATTTTTGGAAACATTCACTGCGCACAAACACACAAGGGTTTTATGAAGATGATGACGCCACGACTGACAAAGTACATTAGAATCGGTGGTAGAATGTTTTGGGCTGTGGCGAGGGTGACCAGATGGCTTCATGTCACCAGGACACCAGTTTGCTAATCCTGGGCTTTTCTTTTACAGATCACTAAATTCTGGGAGTTGTTGTTTTGGTTTGTTTTAATAGAGCCAGTTGGACCAAAACACCTAATAACAATGATATGTAGAAAGAGCCATCTGGTTAGTCTAATTCTAACTCCAAAATACTCAGCCCACTATTCCCAGTACTCAAAAGGATACCAAGTAACGCAATAAGAATAAGTGAATGCATGAAGTGTGGTGTGCTTTTATTATGAGGCTTTTGAACAGTTCTGCTTAAATAGTCTCTTATCCAGCTCTGGGTCCTTGTCCTGTTAACCCCTTTATCTCTAGATAAGGACCTGTCTCCAAACCATGTTTTCGGCCTCTGCCTCTGACATAATTTCATTATTAAAGGTTGCTACTGAACTTTTCAGGTTCATGTTCTTTTTTTGTTTGTTTGGGATGCTCGGATTCCTTGATGTTGGTTTCAATGTTTTTGCAACTGTTGGTGGTACCAGCAGGATTTGCATCTCTGCTTTCACCAGAAGAGAAGACACAGTCTGAATTGTCCAGGGAGGCTGTACCAGGCACTGCTTCAAAAACAACTTCATGGACTGTCTGCGGCACGTCCCCAGAGGCAGGAGGCATCTGCTAGTCTTTCTTGGTCTCTATATTGTCTGGGCTGCGCCTCAGTATCCTCAATGACACGTGGCTACAGATAGCTAATATTTTCTCCTTATCTGTACGAGGGTATTTTTATTTCCATTTTTGGGGGGTTCATTTGAGCCTTTGTCATTTACACGTACCTCTCACATGTACATAGGCTTGAAGCTGCTGCTGCTGCCATTTTACTTTCTCATTTGCCTTCTCTCATCCCTTCTTCCACGCCTCCTTCACTTGCGCTGGGCATTTCAAATCTGAGTTGAACCTTGGATACTGGTCTTACAGCAGAGTAAGGTAACTCCCCTTTAGCAGCCACCAGTAAGATGTAGCTCCTTTATTTCCCTTACAAAGTAGAGAATGTGTTAAACTCAATTTAGGGTTTAGGCCTCTGAGCCATTCAACTGGTGCAGGCTATGTTGTGCTTACAGGCCTCTAGTGGGCCTGGAGCTGTACGCCTCTACACTGATGTCCAAACCCCCATTCCTCACATAGTGGGCTTCATGCATCTTCCACCACTTAGCGACCACATTAGGCATGCATGGGACTTTACACAATGTCCTACAAGTATCAAATCAAATCTATTGGCTTGAAACTTGTCAATACTCTGGTTGAGGCATGATTTTGAATAGTGAGAACTAATTGTAGCGGTCTGGGTGCCCCCGACTGGAACTGCAATAAGGAACTATTAAAAACCTACGGGAACATGGTCTGTAAATGTGGGAGTGACGTGTAAGGTCTCTCCCGGGTTTTATATCCCCACTTGCGATCAACAAAAACCGTAACTCTACCAGTTCCCCCACCCAAAGTGGCATTCTACAAAAAAAGATATGTTTCGATCCTTACTTTCTTGAGTAATGACACAAGCAATATTGTTAAAGCCTAGGAATGAATTAAGACTCTATTTGGAGGTACAGTATATTTTTCTGCCAATTTATTGGCACACGAATTAAAGGTTATGAAGCTGACTTTGTTTAAAATGTTTATGAAATTCTTTGCATGTCAACACATGATTAAGTATCTTATGTACATGAACGATGAAAATTCTCCTCTTGACCATTAAATTATATAGTTGGACGTCAAAGGTTTTCAGTCTCCCTTGTTCTTCATTTTGGTCATGCCTTTCTTCTAGAATACAATGACTTTTGTATGGTGTCCTTGGTCTGAAATTGGTTAACATCTCTTGGTGTATTTAAAGTCAGTGTCACTTTAAAATAAAAAATATATCTTACCTTCAAATTCCTGCTTCTTAATATGCTCCAATATATTGCCCTCATCTGCTTCATTCTTATGTGCCATATAGTTTGTGGATCTTTTGCTTCACCAAGGTCACTCTTCCCAACTGTAGATTCCCAACTATGGAGCGGTGCAAGATCCCTTCATTAAATGTAACCCAGGACCTCATCATTCCCATGAATGAATATGTGATTTCTAACATTATCTTTCTAAATCTTTTATTTTCCAATGCACAGACACATTGTAAATCTGCTTTTTATATTTCATATTGTTAGTCTTTCTGCAACATACAAGACAGTTATTTTTCCTTATCTATAATGTGCTCACACCTCCCACCTCAACAGTGAAAGCACAATTGAAAAAACTAAAAATTTAACTAAATAGAGCACTAGTCCCTCGCCAAGACAGACACTCCCAGAATCCAGCATCAAAATAATTCAGCGGTGGACATCAGTTCAATTGTATTCGAGGGCAGCTGCTCACAGTATTACTGCATTGCCAGCCGGGTCTACTTTCTGTAAGGTCCCTCAGAAAAACAGTGCTGCGGATCATGAATCATGGGAATCATAGATTTGCAAACTTTCCTCATCTTTTCAAGACATCTGCATTCAGTGCACAGACCATGCTATCCCCTACATGTTAAGACCTTCTGAGTTCTCCAAGATTGCCTTGGCTCAATGTCCATCTTTCTGTATGTGTTTCCTCTCACAGCACTACCCAACTTGTATCTGTGGTATTTTCCCTTGAGATGTGGATTACTTTTTGTTGTCTTCATTCACCAAAAAGCTCAGATGTGAATCATCGCAAAATTTTCAAAACTAGTGGGGCGCTCCGGTCAGCTCCTGTCTTGAAAGTTTCGGGGAGATTCGGCAAGCAGGGGCCGAGAAAAAGGGGGGGTCCCAAAACATGTTTTCTCCATGTTAATTCCCATAGGAAACTTTAGACACGGCTACAGCCCTAACTGCTGAACGGAATCACACCAAATTTGGCAAAAAGGTAGTGCTTGGTTCAGAAAGCGCCCTTTTTAGGTCTCGCCTGAGCCAACACATGCGCTGAAAGACATTTAGTATACGGGTTTTCAAAATGCTACCAGACTTCGCTGGCCTAACGCTTGCGTTGATGCGAGCGTGCACGGGCACAGCCGCCATCTGCCTCCCATCGCGATCACTGCTGTGCGTGCAGAGCGCGTCCTTGCGATCACTTTCGCTTTGATAGCGATCACTATTGTTTTCACCGCCGCGCGGCCGTTACTTTTACGGCCGTGCGGCCAATGCTTGTTGAATCTTTTTCCCTTCTCTACCCGAGAGTCTAAATGAGGTGATTTATGGTAGTTATCCGTCTTTAGGGTCATCCATCAACTTTTAGTTGCTAGGCAATGAAAGCAGCAGCTGCTCGCTCTGAATCTAGCTGAAATGTTGTCAGTCATCGCATGCAGGTATGACCTTTTGTGGTAAAAAACCATTATCTCGCACGCAGAGTTAAAGGAGCAGCCTCCTCTTTTTTTTTTTGGGATGGCCAGGGTACATGGTGTATCCTGTGAGGAGGCGAACAAAATTGTAAAGTAAACATTTCCTTTGCATTTTTGACCTGCTTAGTAAAATGCCCTAGGGAGGGCACTCAGAGGCCTGTAAGACGATCTGTGCGGTGCCACATTTCAGAGAAATAAATCTCGGTTAAGGTTAATAGTCTGTGTGGATAACAAACACGGCCTGGTGAAGTTCTCGGATGGTGGGCGCTTGCTTTCTGCACACGCTCATTTCAACAGGAGACTTGAGTCGGTGCCTGCAAACATTTCTATTAAGCACTCTCCTCAGTGGATAAAGACAGACACAAACACACTTTCTTCAGAAACTGTTCTGTGTTAGTAAGACAATTACCAAACAGTGCATTTTCTTTCAAGAATAAAAAACATGGAAAAACACAACGTGCGCGAGAAGTCAAAGTAACTCGCCTTCTTCATCCTAGTGGCTTTGCAGGCAGGTTTGTCTAAAGGCTTCCTTGTCATACCACCTTTAACTGTTCGGGAGATTTAAAAAAATAAATGCCTTTTAGCAAATTTACATGAAGTAAGCCTTCAAGTACATATATTTAGTTGTCAAACATGATCTGGAAACTGAGAAAAGTGGACTACTGGTCAAGTCCTGCCCTCAAACTCCATAACATTGAGTTCTAATCCCTTTTTTCTATTTAGAAAAAAAACATGATTCTCGACAAACTACCTTATTTTCCTTTCCATCAGATTGTAAATGTGTATATTTGTACGTAGCCTAGTACTGTTTTACTCCACTTGTAACTTCTTCCTAGTTTCTATAGTCCTATGTCAACTCTCCGAAACATCATATTGTTCTGTGTCTAAGTACCTAATGTTTAGGGCGTTCCTCCTCCAGTGAAGATGTTCTCTGACTGGATTGCTGCTAAATTATGTCAAATAACACAATAGTGGGTTTCTAAAGACACAAGCGAAGAATACCTTGATATTGATCTTTGCAAGTTAAATAAAACAATCATTACATTGAAGTGACCAATAGCATTTAGATTACACATAAATGGCACTAGATGTTATTTAGACTGTCTAGTGAGCTCTCGCTTGGTCTCATTCACAAATCACAATCCTTGTGTAGCTAAGACGTGAATGTGGTAAAAGCAGAACTCTGGATGCATAACTTGTGTTACCCCCACTTGCAATATCTGAATTATGATCAAGGTTTAGGAGCATCATGTGTTTTAAAGTGTGGCAATTTTGCCCTTCTCGAAGATATGGAAGGTAAGAGGTCTTCGCACAGAAAATGCATTTCCATGCAAAAAAAGTTAAAAAAAAGAAAAAAGTGTGTGAAATTTCCTGTTTCCATTTATGCAGTGAGAAGATTCTTTACACGTAGGACTATAAAATGCAAGCATACTCCAATGATGTGTGTGAGTACCATACATGTCCATGCAGTAGTTCTGAAATTTGCGACCGGTGCACACATTTGTTCAGGGCTCGCTGATTTGGGTCCACACCTATTATACTCCAAGGTAGGAAGTTTACTACACAACCACAGGCTTACCAGCTTTTTGTGAATCTGGCCTGGTCTAGCTCACACAACAAGCATTTAGATGTTAGCATTTGAAAAGGAAAGGACTAACGTATTGAATATAGGTGGCAATAAAGTAACAAAAAGTGCCAGGTGTGATTAATTCTCACTTATCTTACACTCCACCATGTGCACCGAGATACTTTTTAACTTTTTGCTTCACTTAATTTTCTGCCGCAGTCCTAATACTACTTGGTGGCCACCCAGCAATCAATACAAGACAGTTTTCAAAAAGACACCGCCATGACACCTAAGAGCCACTTTATTGACCATCAACTCGTTTCCAAGCATCATTTAATTCTGTTTGATGTACAGCGTGCAAATGGGTAAAACAGTGTAATGGACTCATACTAGAAAAATGTACCCGGCTAATTCTGCACACGCACACTCTGCAGTGTATTTTAACATGCTGTGCGGTAGAGCTCGAATACTAGGATTTTCACAGTTCTGTTTTTCAAACAAATGTTATTGAGAAGTGATCTATTGATTGATTGATTAAATGTATTAAGCACTGACTACCAATGGCTTTCTTGGTGCAGATCTAAGTAACTAATAAATAGAGTTGCATTCTAAAGTGTTTCTTAAATTCCTCAAAAAGTGCTGGGAAGAGAGTTCTAGACGGTAGGACCTAGATGGAAGAGTTATCTTCCACCATTTGACTTAAGTATTGTTTAAACATCTCTCCATTTTGGTTTTTTTTCACAGTGATTTCTAAACCCAATAATACTGGGGTTTTTCACAAAAAATCCTAAACGTCTTGCCAAACAGCATATTTAAGTGGAGGAGTCCTACTTTTATGTTACAGGACTTTAGGAAGGATTGATGGTGTGTGTCAGTGCTCCCCTAAGTGGCAACATCTTTGCTCAGGTGCTTGTGTTTCTTTTTGGGGTGGGCAGACTTCCAAGAATTCATAGTCCTAATTAGTTTCTACTCCCCAACTTTGATACACCCACAGTGCTAAATTTGTAAAAATATATGAATACAATCAAAAAAAGTGCAGACCACAAACATATTCTTAAGAGCCCAGCCCTGCTGCTGGTATTGCTGTATACCAGAGCTGTCTAATCTTCATTTCACCTCTTCCTGTTTCTTCAGCTTCCCTCCAGCATCTGTCACTTTGTTCTTTCTTCACTGTTCCCTCCGTTCCTTATCTGTCACTATTTTCCCGTCTTTTACTTACTCTTTCTTTCTCCCGTTCTGCCTTTCTCTCTTTTGTTCTAAGTCTACATCTGATGACCAAAAATAAGTCCTGCTTCCCAAAAATGAGGGGGGGTGTCTACTAACTCCAAATGCAACCACCATCACAAATTAGCCATTGCCCACACCGATAAACAAAGGGCATAGGACTAACATGGCCATGTGTCTGGTGGAGCAACAAATGACAAGGCCATTACAAGCCCATGAAAATGTTCTATGTCGCTATTAGTGTGGAATCCCCAATATTAAAAGTTAAAATTTCCAATTGAGTTTTTCCGTCAGACCGAGATTTCAAGTTTCTCGTAAAATTACGCCACTGTTACGATGGCAGGTAAGCACTGGAACATTTGTCTTCTTTGACCTAAATGAATGGCCTTAGTAGTTGCTGAGCCGATGTCACTACCACTCTCACATCTTCAGAAAAGTGAGAGGACCAGAAAACAACTTATCAAAGTCAGGAGTTAAATGAATGCTTTCTCCTCCACAAAGCCTTTTTTTTTTTACTGTCTCCAAGAAGCGTACTTATCTCAGCTGCTCATTGCCCTCAATTATTCCATTTTTGCCCCTACAATTCTCCGTAGCGGTGATCACCGGACTCTTGCACACACATCACCACAGTGCGAAGCACTCGCTGAGGAATGCTTGCTTTCGTAAATAGGTAGCTGCAGCTGATGTTGTATTAACAGAGAATCCCCGTGGAATACCAAGTAAAAGAGTAAAAATCACCTAAATGAATAAAAACCAACAAACTCGGCAGTAAAAAGAGAATGATCATCATTCCTGGTACGTGTAAATGGATAAACCTGTAAAAACAAATCGACTTGTGCTAGTTCTCCATCAACTGTTGCAAAACCTCTGTTCCACAAATATAGGACAAATGGTAAAATAATACATTATTGATGGTAATAATAGTAATAATGGTAGCAGGCTTGTCGTTCCGAGGGTGCTACCTTTTGTGGCGTGCAAGTTGGTAGCATGTCATATATAATGTGACTGGAGTTTAGAACACGAGTGTAATATTGAGGTTTTCTGTCAACATAGACTACCATATGCATGAATATTTAAGCTGAGGTCAGTTTATTTTGCATGTGTATTGTCCTGTTCTTATTTTGCTTTTATTTTCTCCTCTATGGTCATAGTTTTTGCAACACAGAATGGTGTGTTTTTGTTATTTTCTTTCCCTATTTATTTCCTCTCAAAGCTGCCTTTGGTTTTCATTCTCCGGCTTGGTACTCAGTCAAGATAGCGACTCCGGCAAATTTAACTGTACCCCATAGTGCAGACCAGTGCCTCAGAAAATGTCAGTGTTGGACAAAGAAATCAACACATGCTATCAGTAACGTGAAAATCAGTACTCTTGCTTCATACCGTTCCATGGTTGAGTCCAATGAAAACTACTGGGTTGGAAAGCCATGGGGAAAAAAAACATCCATTTGCGGTAGAAAATCGTGGGAAAATGAGATCCAGTACCCTACACTAGTCCAGAGACATACATGGAAATTTCATAAACAAGTATGTTGCTAAATAGAAGAAGGTCCTTGCTTTATAGGATTGGTCTAATTTAGCATGGGGCTTGGGTGAGTGTTTGGCCTACTTTTCAGTTTTGTAAAACATTCATTGCTTCAGCTCATAGAGCAACCCAATCTACTTAATGAAGGAATGCCCTGGAACACCATCACATCTACTTCTTCATGTAATTAGTGCTGCGAAGTTTAAATGGCCCTTTGAAATAGGCATTGTTACTAACAAAGCCATTGTGCAAATTGGAAATGGGCCTGTCGGTAAAGAAAAGCGTGCCTTCCTTTGCTACGAAATATATAATTAGGTTATTTCCTGCAGTATTTCTGTCGCCCTCTCCCTTTTCCCGTGTCCCAAACCAAAAGCAAAAAGTACTTCCCAGATCGTATCATAATTCACCCAATATTCGATCAACTGTTTTTTTTTTATCTCAGTACAACTTTTGTACATTGTTAATTTTTTAGGTCGAGCCTAGAGCAGCGCAAGCGCTGCTTGCTCGACTTTTAGTAAGGGGGTTTTCAAAGTGCTACCAGAGGCTTTTGCTGGCCTCAAGCTTGCGTGCATGTGCGCGTGAACACGTGCAGCCGCCATCTGTCTTTTCTCCGTCATGGCAATTAAGTGCATCGCGATGCGCTTTCACTTTCGGGGCCCGCGCGGCCAATGCTTTTTCGCGTGCGCTTGTTACTTCTTCCACTTTGTTCTCAATATCTATCAGTGCAGTTATTTTTGGACTGAGCCAAGGTGCTCTATAAAAATTACTTTCTCTCTTCAACAACCCACTCATCTCCTGGACTTCTGTCACCACTTCTCCTGCCAACTCTTGCCTGTGCTGCCTTCAGAAACCCTTTTGTCTTCCTCTCCACATCAGTCTTTCATATTTTTCTCATCTCATAACTCCTCTTAAAACGCACATGCGACCTCATGATCTGCCCGCCCACTCCTTGTAAACAGCCACTCGTCTGCGCATCTTTCATGCATGTAATTAGGTGTGAAAGATTCCATTAATGGATGGAGAGCACTTTGGGTAAAACGTTATTTACATGTGCAATGATAAACGGCACCCACCACACAATTTGCACTCTGATTTACTGTCTGAGCCCACTCACTTTATCCAGTTGGCCGAGTTTTCTCTTCTTTGTTGAAGACGTTGTTTTGTCATGGAGGCCGACGGCGACATGGACAGAAGGTGGGTACACAGTTGTTTGTGTTTCTGGGCACATTGCCACCTAGAAGCATTGAGCCGATTTTTTGACCTCCAGCAGTACACTTTGGGTTACTGAGTACATTTTCTTAAGATCTCTGCACCACTGATTTGGTGCATTGGTGCTTTATCAGTATTTATTCAATTGTAACCTGGTGCCAGAAAATGCCAATTCACAGCACTACTTAGGTCATCGGACTGAGTGCAGGTGGAAACAGTGTCTTCACCAATGTTTGGTCGGAGCACGTCTCAGTGTTGGCAGATGCAGGGGCACTGTGGAGGGTGGTCTATCTGCTTGGTCCGCATTAGATAGAAGCCTTCTATTGATGTGCATGCTGCCAATATGGTGGGTTTTAGGATGACACTTGTTATTTGAGGGGTTTGGTCCCAAGATCTGCGTGGCATGTTCTGCCACCCTTGTTGAAAAGGAGGGTTTCAGGGCTAAAGTTGCTGGCAGCTTACTCTATTAGTGGGGCATTGATAGAGTTAATGTTTCTGCCAGCATGTTTCTGCTGTCTAGTTGGGCTCAAACACGTGTTCTTGAATTCAAAGATTGTCCAGAAGTGGGCAATAACACGTTTCCATCGAACATTTTAAAGATACACTGGCTGGAAGCTCTGTATTTTGCCATCGAGTAGCCTGGTTTTGATTGTACCAGCTCAACAGCTATGACATCATCGCAGCTTGCAACCTATCACACTAACAAGCTCCAAATGGGTCACAAAGCAAACATGGCTGAACCCTGAACATCTCTGAGAGAAGTTTGTCTTGTCAGATAAAACCCTGTTTGCTCTGTGCAGTTGTGGGCATGGTTAAGATAGAACAGCAAACTAAATCCATTGACAATCTGAAAAGGGAAGCCCGTGTTAGAATTTTGGACACACTCCAGTGCTCAAAGAGGATTCTCTTACTACAGTGGTAAATTGTTTTGCAATCTGTTGGAGCTCCAGAGTGAAGGAATCAGCCAGGGGTGTGTAAAGATTACAAGCTGCCGTCAATCCAAAGGGAAGTGACCCCCAAAATTTGGGGTACCATGATGCTCTCCCTATGTTATTCACTACTAATATAATAAGAAATTGACAAAAAAAACGAGGTGAGTGAAGCCCCCACTCACATCCATAAGAACAAGCTGCTTCTGTCCTGCCACTGATTTTGCCACTGCTGACGGGAGGGGTCGCATAGACAGTGCAAGGGGTCACAAGGGGAATGGAAAAGGGCGCAGTAGCGACCCCTAGTGGCCCCTAAATGAAGTCCATGTCCAGCACTGGGTGCTGCAGGTGGCTCGATTGGTTGTTGCCGTGGCTCATCTTCCAACAGTCATCACAGACTTGACCGGAGTTCGTGTCGGAGGCTTTGCATTGAACAACCACTCTTATTGGATCTTACTTATAAGGTGCCACCACATTATAAACAAGCATTGGCATAGCCAATAGGTCTCGCCTTTGGGACCTTATAAGTGTTTAGCCATGCAACAGTTAATGTTGTTGCAGTAAGGATATTGTGCTGCATAACTAAATACTTATAAGGTCCCAAAGGCAAGACCTGTTGGCTCTCTACCTCTCTCTCTACCTCTCTCTCTACCTCTCTACACCCCTCTCTCTACCCACCTCTCTCTACACACCTCTCTCTTTCTCTCTATATATAGACACCTCTCTTTCTCTCTCTATACACCTCTCTCTCTCTACCTGTCAGTGGCAGCCGGAGCCTGATAGCACTGCTTGTCCTTAAAAAAAAAAAAAAAAAGCATTGGCATAGCCAATAGGTCTTGCCTTTGGGACATTATACGTGTTTAACCATGCAACAGTTAATGTTGTTGCACCAAGGATATTGTGCTGCATAACTAAATACTTATAAGGTCCCAAAAGCGAGACCTATTGGCTATGCCAATGCTTGTTTTAAATGGTGTAAATCCATTCAGTAGTTGCAGAGAAAATTAAAAAAATAGAGGTACAAAAATCAATTTCACATAGGAAACTTTAGACACGGTTACAGCCAAAACTACTTAACGGAATTACACCAAATTTGGCAAAATGGTAGTGCTTGGTTCAGAAAGCGCCCTTTTTTAAAATGGTGTAAATCCATTCAGTAGTTGCTGAGAAACTCAAACAAATAAAAGTTTTTTGATATATAGAGGGGCGGTCAACCACGAAGTGTTGGCGGCCATCTTGTGCATCGGTAGAACCGAGGCACAAGAAACCAGGGAAACAAACGTGTAAAACAAGAAAAGGGGGCACGGTAGAAACAACCTGACCCCCTAGGCTTGCTTAGGGAGTCCCACAAGGACCCCCAGGGCCAAAAAAAGCATTACAAAAATAAATAAATCGCAGAGATGCGCAGAGGATCCGCGAATCCGGCCACGAACCTAAAAAAAAAAAAATGTTAAAAAAATGTGTGGGGTTGGCCAAATCCCCCCACACTGCCCCGGGGACCACCACCCCCAGGGCTTTGCACAAATATTTGTGGGGGCCACACGGCCCCCGCGCAGCCCCGGGGACCGCCACGCCTCGGGGCTCTAATTATTCAAATTTGGGGGTCCGTGACGGAGCCACAAGCCCGGGGACCACCACCTCCATTGGCTTTGCCAATGGTGGGAGGGGGGCCGCGCGGCCCCCCTCCTGGAGCCAGTGATGGCCCTGGGGACTGCCACCCCCCAGGGCCGGCTCCTGCAGTGTCCCAGGGTGCCCACCCCCGGGACACTGCTGTTTGCAATGACAGGGCGGGAGCCTCGCAGCTCCCGCCCTGTCATTGCAAACTGCTTTGCTTCATTGACGTAAGAGCAGGAAAACCTGCTCTCGCTTCAATGAAGCAAAGCAGAATTGCTTTTCCACACAGGGAACTGCATGTCAGCAGCTTCCTGTGTGGAAAAGCAATGCCGGCTCCCGCAGGACACGGAGAGCCGGCAGGACTGTGGGGGCATTGGGGCTCCCCACACGGTCCCCAACGGAGAGGGCCAGCCCTGGGGGATGGGGTCCCCGGGGCTAGAAGTGGCCCGAGAGGGGGGCCACACGGCCCCCTCCCCCCCCCCAAAAAACGAGGCAGAGCCCCGGGGATGGGGTCCCCGGGGCTAAAAGAAGCCTCTGGAGGGGTGCCACACAGCCCCCCTCTTTTGTAAATAATTTAAAAAAATATATATAAAGTGGCCATGCCCCAGGGGATGGGGTCCCTGGGGCCTAAAATGGCCTCAGGAGGGGGGCCCACGCAGCCCCCTTCCTGATTTAAAAATAAAAATTAGGGGTCAGGCCCTGGGGGTTGGGGTGCCCAGGCCCCCCTTCTATAGAATAAAAATTTAAAAAAGTCAGCATTGCACCGGAGGCCCCACCCCCTCCCACCAACACTATGCAAACGCGCCCTGTGGCGCGTTTTAAGCTGAGGAATTAATTCCCCTCCAATCCGGAGGGTCTCTGGGGACTAACTAGCCCACCAGGTACCTCCAGTTAGCACCACAGGGCAGCGTTGCAGAGAGGTGGTCTGAGGCCACGCCCCTTTTAACACCTCTGCAACGCAGCTCTGTGGTGCTTACTGGAGGTACCTGGTGGGCTAGTTGGACCCCAGGGACCCTCAGGATTCAAGGGGACTTAATCCCCCCCAACTTAAAACATGCCACGGGGTGCATCTGCACAGTGGTGAAGGGAGGGGGGCGGGGCCTGAGTTGACATGTGTGCAAACGTGCCTTGTGGCGCGTTTTAAGTTGGGGAATTAATTCCTGTTCAATCCCGAGGGTCCCTGTGGGCCAACTAGCCCACCAGGTACCTCCAGTAAGTGCCACAGAGCTGCACTGGGGAGAGGTGTAAAAAGGGGCATGGCCTCTGAACACCTCTCTGCAACGCAGCTCCCTGGCACATACTGGAGGTAGTTGGCCCCCAGGGACCCTTAGTATTCAAGGGGAATTAACACCCCAACTTGAAACGCGTCACGGGGCGCGTTTGCACAGTGGTGGAGAGGGGGCGGGGTCTGAGGAGACATGTGTGCAAACACGCCCTGTGGCGTGTTTTAAGTTGGGGAATTAATTCCTCTTCAATCCTGAGGGTCCCTGGGGGCCAACTAGCCCACCAGGTACCTCCAGTAAGCGCCACAGAGCTGCATTGCAGAGAGGTGGCCCAGGCCACGCCCCTTTTTACACCTCTCTGCAATGGCACTCTGTGGTGCTTACTGGAGGTACCTGGTGGGCTAGTTGGACCCCAGGGACCCTGAAGATTCAAGGGGACTTAATCCCCCCCAAATTAAAATGCGCCACGGGGCGCGTTTGCACAGTGGTGAAGGAAGGGGGCGGGGCCTGAGGTGACGTGTGCAAACACGCCCTGTGGTGCATTTTAAGGTGGGGAATTAATTCCCCTTCAATCCTGAGGGCCCCTGGGGGCCAACTAGCCCACCAGGTACCTCCAGTAAGTGCCAGAGGCCTGCGTTGCAGAGAGGTGGTCCAGACCACGCCCCTTTTTACACCTCTCTGCAATGCAGCTCTGTGGCGCTTACTGGAGGTACCTCGTTGGCTAATTGGACCCCAGGGACCACTAGGATTCAAAGGGACTTAATCTCCCAACTTAAAACGGCCACAGGGCGTGTTTGCACACGTCAACTCAGCCCCCCTCCCTTCACCACTGTGCAAATGCGCCCCGAAGCGCGTTTTAAGAGGTAGTTTTAATCCCCCTGCCCTATTATGTACTAGGGACTTACAGAGGAGGTCATGCTAATCACAGGGGTACCCAAACACATAGTGTTCCCTAGTGTATGTAGGTGTTTTCACTGTATTCTAAGTGTCCTTTAGCATACCACTGGCTGTAGGCCTGGTTAGTCAGACTCCATTACCACCAGTACCCGTCTTAAAAAGTTGTGGGCACAGGATGATTTTGTAACAAGGCCTCTTTCTGCTCCTCTGTTGGTTCTTTCTGCACATGTCTTGCTTCTTACTGCACTTATCTTCGTCTTTGTGGACTTCTGTTGCTTCTTTCTGCATTTCTTTTGCTTCTTTCTGTGCGTTTTTTCTTCTTATGTCCTACTTCTGTAGGCATAGTTAGAAACTAGCATTTGAAAAACCTTTGAAATTCACTGAAAAAACCACAGGTTTTAGGGAAAGTTATAGTTAGTTGGACATTTCACTCGTACAAAACCATAGAAATTCCCCCGTTATAGTTAGTTCAGCTAACTATAACTCGCGCCCCCGCAATGCACTGCGGATGACGTCACATATTACATCACTCATGACATGGTCAGTGACATCACTGATGACATCATCCATGTGATAAATTGATGCATCTTCTCACACCCTAATATAACCTTTGATACACCCACTCTAAATTACAGACGGCCATTCTCAAAACCATTGACACGCCAACACCAATAACTACATACCCACTCACTGATTCTTAGGTCTACACACACATCCACTCACTCATCCGTACAGTCACTCATACTTATGGTCACTCAGTACAGGACTATCATATGCACTCATACACCTATATAGACACTCACACACCACCACTCATCCATAGAGGTACTCACACATCTAGTCAGTCATGCAAATAAATAATCACACACCCATTTACTATACACACACCAGCTCACTTACTCATACAAATACTAGCACATTCTTACACTCTTATACAATCACTGATACAAGCACACACTCATCCATGCAGCCACTCACAACCGCACTCTCACTTATAGCCATTTAAATACTCTAACACACATATATACTGCCTTTTACATATGTAGTTACTCGCACATGTACCACTGAGATATACATTCACTCACTAACACACCCATACACACACTCACCCACCCATGCAGTCCATCACAGATGAACTCTTGAAACCATGCACCCAGTGAATCACCCACTCACACATCTATGCACAGAGTCACACACACCCCCACCCACACAAACACTCAGGCACCCATACAGATACTCAGACAACCAATCAATAACTCATATAGACACTCATGTAGCTATTCACAAACCCATGCAGCCGCTTACACCAACAGACAGACAGATACAGACATTCACACAGTTTAGTCACTAACCCATGCATTCAGTAAGATACGTTTAATCACTCATTTATATATTGAGTCACGCACCTACTAAATCATCTATTCAGACACTTATACACCCACTCATTCTTCAATACGCCTTTCCCAATATATATTAAACATATTTAAACTTTACAGAAACACACAGTCACTGGATGAGGTCATCAGTGATGTCATTTGAGACGTCATCAGTGATGTCACTGACCATGTCATGAGTGATGTAATATGTGACGTCATCAGCAGTGCATTGCGGGAGCGCAAGTTATAGTTAGCTGAACTAACTATAACGGGGGAATTTCTATGGTTTTGTACGAGTGAAATGTCCAACTAACTATAACTTTCCCTAAAACCTATGGTTTTTTCAGTGAATTTCTAAGGTTTTTTTAAATGCTAGGTTCTAACTATAACGTGCCTGAAACCTATGGTTTTTTTAGTGAATATATACATATATATACATACACATACATACACACATATACATACACATATATATATATTGATTACCCAATTCAACGTCATCAACACGATCCACAACAGGATTAGTAAATCCAATTCCATTTGAAATCTGACTCACAGGTTAGGGATATCTATACAACAAGTGCATTATCCCACTGAAAGTCTCTACCAGCATGTGCTAGTGAGCTTTGTAGGGGCCTGTTACACTGCGATTCCTCTTAAAATCACCACTAAAAATGCACAAACATGTTTCGCTTGCGGGGCAGCTCCAAATCCTAAAAGTCATGTAAGTTTGAAAAAATTCAACCATAAAACCAACAATAGTTTATATGATTTTATCATTCGAAATCTTAACTTTTTTTACAATTGCGTAAAATGTGCACTTTTACTTAGTTTCATGATGCATGTATATTTTGAATATCTTTCTCACTTTAAAAAAGCCACTATTTATAAAAGCGAAAAGTTTAGAGCTGAATTAATAGGAACAAGGTACAGCTGTCCCTCGTCTCCGGTGGCTTGTTCATGTAACTATATAACCGTCTTCTCGTTTCAGGGGTCCATGAAAGCTGTATCAATTTCAAAATGAATGACACAAAATTATGCAGTTTATGTTTGTAGAAAACACCCAAATGAAAATATTTTTTCCTTTTGTGGCTTAGGAACATACATATGCCTCATTATATAAAGTCTACAAACTGCCAAAAAAGGACTTTAATAAAACATAAGGCCCTGCCCAAAAAAAAAAAAAAAGACCTGAAGACAGCTGTGCAATAAAATGTCTGGGCTCTCAGAGAGCACTGACTACATATTCATGAAGATTCATGAAATGGTGGGCTGCAGTGCTTTCAATGAATATTTCCTGTCTTACACAGAGTAGGTGGTGTGAAAAGTAGATTATTAATATGCTGGCGGGGTAGGCATCAGAACGTGTAGACCTTAACTGAATTGTGAGTGGTCATTCGGGTGAGGATTTTGCCTATTTTTTTTTTATATATATCTTTATTGCGTTTTTTCAAATTTACAAGGGTCATATGGAACCACAAATATACATATATGAACATGTATTACAATATAAAACACATGTTGTGGGGTCACGATTTGGCTATAGTGGCAAAACATATTAAAACTGTTGGTCATACATCTTAATCAGGTGAACAATTGTGCGCAATATCCAATATATTCCATGTCGCTTCTTGATTCCTAAGTAATGGTGCTATTGTAACTCTCAGTCACTCAGAACACGTGTTCCCAGATGCAAAATGCAATGTTGATTTTTGCGTCCTATGGAGGTGGCCCACTAGAGAACATTTCCATATATAACCGTAGGGTCAGTTGGGAATGCAAATAAGATATATATGTTTCTGATTTAATAATATACTAACAAAAAAAAAGAAGAAAAAAACCGCCATCGATAACTTGTTACAGCTGGGTTTGGGTGTTTGTAGCGTATGTATGCTTAATCCGGTAGCTCGCTGGGGTGGCCTGCCGACTCGTTAACGCTATCAGAGGCCTGGTTCAACAGGTAAGGGGTTGCATTTAGCCCGTAAGCTCAAGTCATGTGCTAGCAAGGATTAGGTCTTGTCTGAAACTGAAGTGTGGTGCTCCTATGTGTTTGTGGCCTCAACGCTCTCATTATCATCTCGTGAGGAGATGCTGCTATCCTCCCCATTCCCATGTAAGAGTGCTGTGAGGATAGTGTCCCAGTAATGCGCTATCGGGTATTTGCGCAGCCCGGCTATTTCCTCCTTATGTAATGTTGTACTCTTCACTTGTGCCCACACGAGAGAGACTTTTTCCAGTTGTCTACTGTTGGGGGAGCTGTGTGTTTCCATCTTTTAGTTATTAGTCGCTTCGCAACTATCAGTCCAAGGTCTCAATCTAGAAGTGACTCTGTTTTTCTTGGATCTGGGATAAAGGACTAGAATACAGACTTCCCACGTGTATGTCAGTGGCTCATCGGTGCAGTTTGTAAATGTTGTGTTGACTGCGTGCCAGTAGGCATTTAGGGTAGTGCAGAGCCACAGCATGTGTAGGAGATCTGGATTTGCCTGTTGACATCGTGGGCATGCTGAGGTGGTAACGTTAAAGTATCTGTTTATTTTATCAGGGGAGAGGTATGCCCTGTGTGTTATATATGTCTGTATTAGTTTGAACTTCGAGCTTCTCGGTATGTACGTGGAGCTGGCCAGAATTGGGTGCCATTCTTTCTCTGTCTATGGTTGTCCTCTGTCCGTTTCCTACCGTTCACGGAGGGTCGACATGGGTTTTAACATGTGAAAGAGTAGTGTTTCCGCTTACCAATGTACTATGTGTGATCCTTTTACCATAACAGGTAGATATTGCAGCAGAAGGTGAGTTTCCGGTTCAACTGTTAGGTCTCCCCATGCCGCCATCAGGGACCTCGTGATGGAATTATGTAGGAAAAATTGTCCCGCCGGTAAATCATATTCTGTCATCAGTGTCTCGAAAGGCAGCAGGGCGCTGTCGGCGTAGAGGTCGCCTAGTGTATCCAAGCCAGCCTCGTGACAGCGCGTGAGCGCCCTGTCTGAGGTGCTGGTCTTTCCTCTCGGTGTCAGGATTTTGCCTACATGATCTTGCCTGAGCAACCATTTGACCAGCCATCAGATCTAAGCTGGAAGTGAAGTTTATGGAAGATAAATATAGTGCAGGACCGGAAGTGGGAGAAATAGGCAGCAGAAAGGTTTTAGATCTGGCTAGAAATAATTTTAGCTTTTTGATACGTCATGTTATCATTTCTTTTAAAAATTACTATTACACTAATACATTTTGGGCAGGCCTTTGTGCCCCTGCGACATTCTATTGATCCGTTTACCCTTTGAAGTTAATAGTTAGGAGACAGAGGCCAGCCTTAGCAGGCGCAGAGCTGGGGAGTTAATGAAAGGCAGCACCTGGGGAGAAGCGAGCGGTGCCCTCCTCGGCATTTGCTGCCCAAAAAAAAAAAAAACAGCAGCAAAGAGCAGAGACAGATCGTCCGGAACCGGGTGCGGCTCATTGGAAAGAGATGGAGCTGCAATCGTTCCTCTGCCCGGCCCCTGCTGGAACGTGGTCCCTGAGAGCTGCATGTAGAGGAAACGGCCGAACTCCGAAGGAGGACCTGAAGGAGCGACGATAGAGAAGAGGTAAGTGGAAGTCCCCTCCCAGGAGACACAATAACAGGGAATCCCGCACCAGCGAGGGGGATGCTGGGGGGGTGGGGGGGGGAAAGAATCGGGGGTCACAAGTGACAACAGATGGAAGGGGGAAGGATCCCTTCCCGCCCGACCCCAAAATGGTAGAAAATCATGGCAGAGTTGCACGAAGGTGGGCCAGGCAAGGGCTGTGCCTGTCCCTAAAATGGCACCTGGAGCGAGATTTGGTTGGTCATATCAGGGTCTCCACAACACAAAAGACTAGCAATGGGACTGTTTTTAACACTTAGTCCTACGACAGCCTCACTCACACCGAGAGAATTGCTTGGGTAACAGCTGAGTGCCCTACAACCCCGGGCCTACACATTCTATATGCCTGACCTTAAGATGGCTGTCCTGGCCTGTCCCTTGGAAGCATTGCTATCGAGTGCATATCAACCCTACAGTAAGTCTTAGCTTCCCAGTAACTCTGGGATGGGTGCTGCCAATTGATCTACGACGATGCCCCCTGGACTGAAACCTTGAACATCGTACACATCACAGAGCCGGATCAACATGGCCCATGCCCGATGAAACTTTGATGGAATTTTCGATGGACCTTCGACGATGACCCCGGGACGGATGCCAAAACTGTTTGTACTTACCTTGGTGCACTAGCAACCCTGGCCGATGCCAGGTGGAGCGGTCATATGCAGCTATAGAGGAATCTGGTCCTGGTATCACCCCCTCGGCCGTCACCTACCCAGCCGGTCATCTGACATTGTTTTCCTCGTTTCCCCGTTGTGTTTCCTTCCCTCTCCTCCCTCCATGATTGTTTGATTTAATTCATGTAACTATGCAACCTGTAACTCGCTGATCCTCATGTAAAGCGGTCTGATACCTCCGGGTCTAGCCAGCGCTATGCAAAACTTAACAAATGAATAAATAAAATAAAGAAGAGATGCAGAAAGATAGTGGCTTTTGCGTCAGTGCTCTTCGGTCAGTGGCTTTCGTGTGTTTTACTAGGTTTACCTTTGCTTGGATAGACTGTCAATCAAGCCTATGGTATTTAGAGGGCGTCTATATGGTCATTTATGTTCCCATTATTTTCCTGACGTGGATTAAGCAGTCCTTTTGTTAGACTGCGATGTTACATGAAGTGTACTTTTTGACTAACAGCCCGTGTGTAGATTTACTTTGCTGGGATGATGAATGCTCATTGTTGAGTTAGTGTTTTTTTATGTGAAGGAAGTGCTTGCTAGTTGAACGCGTCAGCCTGGAAAAATCACATTGTGATTCACTGATTACACTTGCACATTTATCTGTTGCACTTTGCTGTCAAGATAAGGTGCTTTTGCCTTAAAGTAGACATTCATGCACATAGACTTCCTTAAAGATGCAACCAAAATGCTGGCCTTTTGTAAAAAGTATCTACTAAAGAATATTTTGGTGTCTATGCCTTTTAAGTGCAGCAATAAGTGATGCAATAAGAGGAATGTATGACCGTGAGATTGTCACGTGAAGTTGGGTCAGGATCAGATCTGATGACAAAGGGCCTGATTTAGATCTTGGCGGATGGGTTACTCAGTCACAACGGTGACAGATATCCCATCTGGCAAAATATAAATCCGTAAGATATAATGGGATTTATATTTCAGTGGATGGGATAGCCATCACCACTGTGACTGAGTAACCCATCCGCCAAGATCTAAATCAGGCCCTAAGTGACCAGAGAGTTGACCTGGGTTTCGTGAGGGTCACTGCCTCACGGTCCTGTGTGCCGAGATAGTGCCTGGCGTCTGAGGCACCATAGAATCGTCATCTGTGGCCATATGACCATCACAATAAAAAAGAAGCGCCAAGTACTGACCAGAGTTTTGGAGTGAGCTGCACCGTGAACCAAGTACCCACTGGAGTGCCAGACTGAGATCTGCAGCCTGATGCCTGGAAAAGGGCCTCCGACAGAAACCTCCAGCCCTGACTCGATCATTCGAGCGACACGCTGCATGGCAGGCTGCTGCGCAGCTTCAGAGAAGACAGTCATATGCCACCTGCTACCGGTGAGATCCCACAGCAGCAGGAGGGCCCACTGCAGCCCAGTGCTGCTCCAGCAAACTCGTCGAGAGACAAACAGCCTCTGCTTGAGAGTGCTAAGTCAAAACCAGAGTGGGAGCACGAACCGCACTGGCAGACCAGTCTCGTACTCTGATACTGGGAGGGGAAACTCAGTGGGAAGGAATGACCGAGTAGAGACAGGTGGAGGCCTATTCGGCAGAGGACACCAAGGGCACAAAACCCGCACCCATAAAGCGGGCATTTGTGCATTATTGAATGCATATCAAAATTCTATAATTTTTGTAGTGATAAAGTACTTGGTTTTTCTACTTGGAGAAGCACTGGGCTGGACACTGATCTTTTTGCACTGCTTGAGGGAGGGCATTGATTCTTGAGCTGGGGTAACCCGGACGCTAACCTTCATGAGAAGCCTTTAATTGCTCACCCTTGCTACTACTGAGAGTCAAGTGTGTAAAGGGTTGTCCTTGGCCCAGTTTGCAGAGCTATAGTAGGGCAGACGCCGTGTCAGCAGTGATTAAATGCCTCAACCCCAAAGGTTGTGGCCCAGTATTTGTATTTGTGGAGCGCATTAGACCAAAAAGGCATAAAGGCACTATGCAGGTAAGAGAACTGTGAGGGAGGTTGCAGCTCAGAACAACAAGATCAGCACCAACCTACCGACAAAAGGCGGGTTAATCTGCAAAAAGCGAAGTTTTAACTTGCTTGCAGAACATGAGGCGTGAACTAAGGCTCCTGATGTGCTTCGGAAGGAAATTCCAAAGCCTGGCAGCAGCTACAGTGAAGGCATGTTCCACCCACCTAGCTATCTTAAGCTTAAGCCGAGGTACTGTCACCTTGTTTTGTCCAGCAAAATGCAGCAGGCTCTTAGGGACATATCAATTCAGGGTTGTCCTGAGATAGCTTGACTTTCACGAGTGGAGGGCTTTCTGCGTCAAGCAGAGTGGTGCAAAGGACACTCGCTTCCTTACTGGCAGCTAATGAAGGGATCTCAGTTCTTCCCTGACCAAGGAGAGTTTGGGTATCCCCAGAAAAAGGCATATGGAAGCATTATGGATGATTTGGAGCTTGTTTAAGGAGTATTGGTTGACATACAGATGTAACAGTAAGTAGTCTATGCCGAGGTGATAAGAGCAATGACCACTGACAACCTGAGCTCCTTGGGAAGAAATGGCAGTATTTTCTTCAAGATACCAATCATCCAGAAGCAAGAACTCACCTTTCTATTAATCTGGGTCACGAAAGACAAGGTGTTTTTGAAAATCACACCCAGGTTTTTGGCCGCAGAAGCTGGGGCAGGTAGAATTCCACCTGTTTCTGGCCACCAACAGGTTATCCAGAATGAGCTATCTGCACCAAACACCAAGATCTCGGTTTCTTCCCCATTCATTTTGAGCCAGTCCTAGCTCATCCATCTGCTGATCTCCCGCGTACAAACCCTGAACCCGTCTGCGATCTCATCTCAGTCATCGGAGATGGCCACGATGATCTGGGTATCGCCTGCATAGGAAGATACCTGGAAACCAAAAAAGTGAACCAATTTTGCTAGAGGGGTGACATACAAGCTAAATAGAGTGGGGTTTAAGGATGACCCTTGGGGAACCCCACAGGGGAGCTGAAAGGGTGCTGCTCTGAAGTCTCCACAGCTGACTGTGATCGTTCTTCCCCATAAGAAAGATTCCAACACTGAGGGGTACATCCTTCAGAACGGCCTGTCGCAGCCTCCGCACCAGTAGTGATGCAGAGATGGTGTCAAAGGATGCCGACGGGTCTAGCCTGCCCAGTTGCCACTTCAATGGATTCTGACACCCACGATCAACTTCAGTCAAGATTTTGATATTTACCGGATCCATTATAAGCCCTTTTCCCCAGCAGAGGCCTTAATCCACAAAGTGTGAAGACATAATGACATACAGAAGAGTTTAAAATGTATACAATTGTTTTTCCTATTTAACTGTCAAGTTCTCTTATATACATAATGCCTTTATATCTAATAACCTTGTTAGAAGGGGGTATATTAAACCATTAAGTCCGCTCCACTTTATAGAAAAGGTTTGCACACTATTGAAGAGCTCTGTAGCCAGTTTACCCAAGGACTCCATGGCACAACCTTTCGCGTCCTGGGCTTTCCTTTCAGAGTACTTTTTCCCAATGTGTTAATACAATTGGGTCAAGTGAAACACATCTACAAAGCCCTCCACGACCAAGGACCAGCATGCATGAACCACCACCTGAACTTCCACCAACCATCCAGAAACCTTCACTCTGCCTCCCTCGCACTGACCCCACACATCCGCCGTAGCCACAGCAGAGCCTGCTCCTTCTCCCACCTCGCCGTCAGGTCCTGAAACGTCCTCCCCCTCAGAACATCACCCTCAGTGACAGGCATCTGAAAGAGACTCAAGAACTGGCTTTTCAGATAAGCCACCCCGCGCCTGTATATCCTCATGGGTGATAAGCTGCACTTTAAGTACTGACTGATTGATTGAAATTAACCAAGACCTCAACTCCCAGAATGCACCAACTGCTGGAGAAACGTCAAGGAGTGTAAACTGGGTGACAATGATTCACCTGCTCTCCCTCCCATAACCAGGTACCTTTAGTGCTTATTGTAGTGAATAATAACCTTCCAGGAGGGGACCACACCCTTCAATGATGCCACAAAAGCACTCTGGGGAGCTTTGTGTACAAGCTCCAGATGTGTAATAGCTTCAGAGCTGCTATTGTACATTGCATGCCTGCTGCAGAATCTGGTTAACAGAAGAGGAAGCACTGAGTCATAAATCTCCATTCAGCTGCTGTCAGGTTTCAGCAGATAAAGGACTGAAATAGCTCACAACTCTCCAAAGGATTATTCTGTCTGACTCTGAAGTACTCTGCAGAAGAAAAGTCTATTCTCCTGAGATGCACCGTGGCAAAGGTTAACACAACGGTCTGCTCTCGAACTTTGACAAGACGTGAACACGAAGTTAAAATGGAGGGAGAATCAATTGTGATGGGAAAAGGAGCAATCTCCTTATAAGAAAAGAATCCACAGCAGCAGCAAAATAAAAAAAAGCACTGGCTTGTGGAAGGCGCCAGCCATCTCGGTTATGAAATGATGCATTCAAATGCCTCATCTTAAAGTCACTGAGCAGAAGTTAGCTTGTGAGCTATTGGTGTGGCTCAGTGAGCAGAACACCCACCTCTGAAACGTAGGGATTGGCAGGTCGTGAATACTGGCAAGGCTGACTCATCTGTAAGTTACTGCGCTTAGACACAATTAGTGGTGGTAGACGCACAATATAAAACAGTTATTATAAACTTCTTAATTTGGGAAAATCAGATTTTGCAATTAACAGTTCTCAATACAATATGAACTGAGGCACGGGTAATAATAAATGTTTAATCTGTAAGCTTTCTTTACAGTGAT
Source organism: Triturus cristatus (assembly GCF_964204655.1). Classification (NCBI taxonomy): domain Eukaryota; kingdom Metazoa; phylum Chordata; class Amphibia; order Caudata; family Salamandridae; genus Triturus; species Triturus cristatus. The sequence goes on from NC_140590.1 coordinate 1,581,311,469, forward strand.
GAAATTGAAGGTAACCTGATTTGGGTGGAATTCACTCTTTTCAGAAAATGCTGCTTAGCCCTGCAAGCGAATAAACACCATTTCCCAAAAAACAGCTTTCCAGATGTTAATAGTACTGCTTCCATTTGATCCTTTGTGATCTAGACAAAATGTCTTCATGGGGATAGGTGGACATTTCAAAGGCAAGGGCACCCATTATATGGCCAAAGCAACTAAGTTAAATATATAAACAACAGAATATTCAGTTTAAACGTTTAAGTGATTAAATAAAATAGATATCCTATTTCTTATTATCTACATTGGCACTAATGCTTGGAAGAGTATCTTTAGAAGGGCTATATGGCCTAAAAAACTGCTCTTCATGAGAAAATATATATCTTAAAATGTAGAAAAGTTATTTTTAGGTTTGGAGGGGCAGAGTGGTGAGTACCATTGGAAAAGAAAAATAACAGTAATTGATCAAGTCAGTTTTCTTTGGGGATGACCCTTTTACCAGGGGTGGCTCCTCCTAAATGGCGGAGGAGCGTCGCCCCGCCTCCTGTGAGTGCAGCAGGCAAACAAATAAATAAAATGACATGTCAATGCCATTTTATTTTTCCACCGGCTTTCTCTGTGCAGTAAGAGGGTGAGGACGAGGTTCCAAACTGTGAATTCAAGAGGACTACAGCCCCCGCTCACTATGAACCCAGCTATCCAAGGGCTGTAATACAGCCCGGAGATTGCTGGCACACGCACTGGCCTCAAAATGAGCACTGGGTTAGCCAGCTTCAATCAATTATGGAGCAGCACTAATGCTGAAACAGCATGACAGCAGCTCCAGGATTTGTTGGATATGTGTTCCACAAGCAGGAACGAAGTCCTTCCCTTTCTTGCTCATGGACACAAGGATCACCGGCAAAGAAGTGCTGCACTGGGCAGGAGCTGCCGCCGAGTTTATGGTGCGCTGTGCATCATTGCGCCTCACCATACCTTGTTACTGGTAGCCGCCACTGCCAGTAGCTGCTTTTGATAAAGTAAGATCTGAAATCTATATGTCTGCTAAAATCAGGTTACTTAGCAACACAATCTATGTATTAAGACTTTCCCTAGGAAGGTAATCTGTTCATAGCACGAGTCATGCTTAGTATACTCAGTATATATATGCCTGTTAAAATTCAAAAGCACATCAGTAATAAGAGTAGGCTAAGTGAAAGTTTACTCCATCTCATTTGAGTAAAGTGGGAAACCGTAGCTGTTTCCTAGCAATGCTGGATGTTAAGTTTTACTTTATTCAACAGCTGCCCTTCAGCTGGATTTTCCATCCAATAAGGATGGCACTTCAGGTGGCCATGGCTGCCACACCACGAATGACACTAGGGAAACCCAATAGCCACCTCTCAGCAGCTGGTTATCTCCCTTCACCCACTGTCCCACCATTGGACTTCAAGCTCAAGGGAGTTATATGGAGTTGCGTACATGAAATGATACAGAGTTCCTCTAGAATCATAAAGAAGAAAAGAAAAGATACTGTCAAGTGTGTTGGGGTAGAGATGCCCCACTAGTAGTGCTGCGGAAAGGGGGGATCCCCTTGTCGGAACTAGGGCTCTCACACACCCAGCAAGCTAGGTGTCATGCTTCATCATATGAGCCTGCCCCTCATCAGGTCGGCGCTGCAATATTTGACGGGCACCCAAACCGGGGCTCTTTGGCGGGGATCTTCTGTTCCTGCCAGTAGGTGCAGTGGGGGTGAGGGGCCTAGTGTGTGTAGAGGTGAGTATAGGTAAAGTGAATCTAAAATAGGTCAGTTAGTCCTAACAATGCTTTTAATTATGAAGGTAAATTGCCTAATTAAAAGGGGGGGCGAGAGGGGTTACTAAGACTAGGAGTAATGTATCTAACTGTGTAAACCCTGCTCTCAAGTGATCAACATGTTTCGTGCCATGTATGTCATAGAGGTCTGGGCACTTCCTCAGGATCAGTGAATGTACTATCTACACTACGTGGATATGTGAAATAAATCTACATACCACTATGGCTAGTAAGTTAACCTAAACTGTTGACAAAATAGGCTTGCAACAGTTGCCGGCGGTAATTAGGACTCCAATTGGGTCCAGCGTTGATGAACACGTAGAGGCACAGACCTACCCTGCTGCCGGAACCGGGAAGGTAATGTGGAGTTGCCAGCAGGCTGATGGTAAGAAGCTGCCGAATGCTGAAACTGTGGTTAAGAGCAGCATTAGAAATGTCCTGCTGCAGGACCTGGCCTCTTGCTTTTTTTGCAACCCCATCCCCTTTTCTAGGTCTGGCTTAACACTGAAGGTACCTGCAAGAACAATTGTTTATTCTTTAAAACACAACTCAAGCGGTTTTTCCTCCACTCAGGAGTGCTTCCCTCTCACCTCATGCGATCCGATGCATCATTGTGCCTCCTATCTAATTCTTGCATTGCAATACATGAGGGACTTTTTAAGATCTCGAAAGCACACTGACTCACCACACATTCAATTCTTTATCTCACAGATGCACTACATACAGGAAGTAATGTTTTTTTGCTTCTGTTTTTTCACAGCAGCATGCTTTTTTATATATGTGATCAAGACTCAAAATGCAAGCAAAACCTATTGGAATTGTTAATGAGTGTTAACATTTGCCAGCTTCATAGTAAACAAAGTAAAAAAAAAAATGTCAAGTTGTGGGGTCCCCTAAACAGAATTCAACCAATTTCTCCCTCGATCTATTTTAGGTCTTGTCTCGGATTTACAGCATATATTGGCAAATAACCTACGTATCTAGTCTAATGTACAACACGAGGTCATGAAAAATAGAATTAGAAGACCCCATGACAGCTGTCCATGATTTAGGTCAGCAGAAAGACATTTCTAGTGTTTCTAAACAGCCCCACCCTCCTCGTACTGTAAAAGGGTGACCAGAGAGCTATCGGCAGACTTCCTGCTCAGTTTCCACCCAACAAAAATCAGGGTTGGAAATAGCAGAGAAGTTGCCCTTATGTGCTCTAAACAAATGCCTGTCTGTTCACACAGGATGTCTGCATCTGCCATGGTGACACGGAAAGGATGTATGCGAGTTAAAAATATGTACATCTCTTGCATGTCAAGAGACAACCCCTTTGTTCGGCCATCGGTTCACCGAGCAGATGTGGTAAAAAGAAAATCAACTCGTTGTAAATCTTCATAGAGGCCACAATATTTCATCAACTTGTCAAGAGAAAGTCCCAGTCCGTGTGAAGGATTGAGACAGCAAGTGGACCTGTACCCATAAATGATCTCACTGGCTGTCACAGTGGCAAAGCAACCAAATACCAGTTACTGCCACAAGATTTATGAAAGAGATTTGGAGACAGAATGAGGCACATAGGGTGATCGAAAGTGAATGGGGGTGTGTGGTGGGTTTGTTTCACCTCTAGCAGTGGAGGAGGTAGCAATCCAGGGAGAGTCCACCAGTCCCTTAATTTCTGGGGCGGAGTCGTAATCTAGCGGCAAAAGCCTCGTTAAAAATAACCATTGGCAAAGCCACTTGATCTAGCGTAGCCTGCCAGAAGAATATAACTCATGCATTCAGAAGGATGATATGCTCAAGGAGAAGGACAAACAGAAGAGTAACGTGAAGCGTAAAATAAGAATCAAGCTTGAGACTTATAAGAAAGACAACCAATGATAAGTAATGGGTTAACCTAAAGCCTACTGTAAGTATTCTGTTTTGTATACAATATGTCTGCTGACAACAAACATCTAAAACTTTGGAGACAATACTGAAAAAGTTTGGATAAATTCCTATATAGAATGTATATGGACCATCGTGCTGGATTTCAATCATTCATCGTGCAAGAAGCTAGTCAATTTGTGGCAAACACACTTTGCATATTCTTACAGAGAAGACGTTTGAACAGAAGAAAATAAAACGCATCTTACTTGTAAAGGACGTCCACCAAATCCTATAGCCCTAATTAGTTCCATCACGCACACATCATGACAGCACTATGAAAACCGCTTTATTGAAGGCCTCTCAAAACAGTCCTCCTTCCCCTTTACATGGAAGACATCACCTATTTAAAGAACTCACAGTAATTTAATGTGACCTTAAAGTTGCAGATGATCCAACATTGCCTATGGCTACGTTCTCGCACCACCCACCTTCTTCTGGAGGATATCCGGGAATCTTTGGCAATTGTTACCCAGTTTACCTCCTTTGAATCGAAAGTATGCACTGTTGTGTAGGGAAAGTATGAGGGTGCACAGTGGTAAGTCAACATGCTAGCAGATGAAAAGCTGTGCTCTTATCCAAACACTAGACCTTGGTTGTCTGCTAAAAGCATTAGGTTGCTGGGATTTGAGTTCCCATACTCAATGTAAACATTAAAATACAAGTCTCAACAGGCTTGGTGCTGTACACTGAAACGGGAGGACCTGAATGTCACCCTCATGACATGGGCTATTCTGATCAATACCTGCTGGGGCAGGTCCTCCGCAATCCTTGCACCCCAAAAAATTTACCTCAACAGAACACCCAAAGAATAATGGATCTCTAAGACAGCGTTAAAAATCAATTTCATGAGGTAATATGTCCCCAAGGTGAGGCACCTCCCAACAAATCAAAATATCAGAAATTCTGTTAAGTAAGAAAAGGGCCTTTTCAATAATTGAGTTCTGGATCAGCAGAATAGATGTAAAGTATGTATTACAAAATTCAAAAGATGTTGGTCAGACTAAACAACATGAAAGCCCTTGGCAAACAGAGTACTACAGAGTAGTCTAAAATAAAAAATAATCAAAGCCCTAGACGAGCAACAGAGAAATGGACGGCATCACAGGTAGAATCGGAAAGCCTTTTGGCTCACAACCAAAATCAGGAGTTTATATAGGAAATCTTCTCATTGAACAGAACAGAAACTGCCGATCCATCATGGTGTGAGCAAATACATCATCTTATTAAAGTAGAATGCAGTTTTGTTTTTTTTAACGTCATATTACCTTAGCCCCCAAGCACTATCCCATTACATGAATATTGATTCTGCCCACTCTATGATAATGTCATCAGGAGATGGTGGAAAAAGTAGATACTTGAACAACATCAAATTATTATGAATTAATAGGGTACAGTGAGCTAATGGAAGGAACTTAACATAAGATACAGTTTGTGACCAGGCTAGAGAGATCGCTTTGATAACAGCATGAACAATGCCAGTGAAAATAAACCTGACTCTGCGTGGCTGTGTTCTGCATAAATGACAAGAAGTGAAATGTGCAGGGGGAAAGCATCCATTCTAATTTAAGTTAAAAAAAGGAATTAACTAGGTTGTCCTGCACCACTTAACTTTAGAAACACCTTCATTTTCAAAGCCATCTTCCACCAAAAGTGCCCTCCCTCCCCCGGATAGCCACCCTGGTAGCATCGATGAAGCCCTCAGTCACAACACAGACCAAACTTTGTGGCCCTTGAGAAAAGGTTTGTGAGAACCTATGGCCTAGAGTCTCCAATTGTGCCACACTAGCAACAAATTGCAAAAAGAACAAGAGCTCTTAAGGCCAAATCAAAAATGTATCTCAATAGGGGCCATAATCCATTTACCGATATTTATTAACTCATAGTACTATTCATGCATTTGGGGGGGAGGGGCCTGGCGCGTTAAGATGGTTGTCGCACTCTAAGAGTGCTCTGAACCCCTCCGTCATCTGCGCCACGATCCATCACCTTCAGCTCACCAAATACCCTCTCATCTGCTGCTGTTGCCTCCGCCTCGACCCGCGCTGTGTCTGATGTCATTCCGCCTTCCCGCAAAGTCAACTTTCCTGTCTTTGTCGCGGACGCACCTTCACCATAAAATGGCGGTGGCTGTCCCCTGAGGCTCCTCTGTGTCCCGGTGCCTAGTGTTGCGGCCTACCCGGTAGGACTCGTGGGCCTTGTTGATCTGCTCGGGTCCACCCTGCGTATTCCCCGCTGCTGATGTGACGGACTACCAGCTCCTCCACTGTAGACCTTAGGAGCAGATTCTCCCTGCCCGACCGGGCCTGCTGATGTCGCCGGCCCACCTCATGGCGCGGTATGGTCTTCTCTCTCCGGCCCGTCTCCGAGTCGTCTTCCAAGGCAAAACATTCTTCTTTGATACCCCGCAGGCGGCCTGGACCTGGCTCACAGAGTAGCGTCCACTACGGACCCAGCCCCCCGCCTTATCGACATCTCCACGGTCACACTTGTCTCCTCCCAAACCACAGCAGAGGCACAATCGGTCCTGCAGGAGGGGAGACCGGAGGGGGGGGCCTCAAGTTTGCTGGGTGCGGGGTCCCAACTGCTGGTCTCCTCTGAGGTTCCTCCTGCTGTTAAATGGTAGCGGCAGTTTCAGTCGATAACCTTTCAAGTATTTGCCCGGCGGTAATCGCCTCTCATACCACTCGATAATTTACCAATAAAAGAGGCAGGCGCCGGAGACTGGAAGGCAGGAAACAAAGTTTTATTCCGTCGGAGCAGAACACATCAGATCAGACAGCAAGGTATCGTCACAAGGTGCTCTAACTGCATCTCTGAGACCTGGTCTCTTATACACTGGTTTATTGCTTTATTATACATAGTACATTCTTGAGATTCCCTTGATGTGCGGGGAAATATCCCCTGAAGCCCCGGCTCAGATCCGATCCCACACATGGTTACAGTAGAGGTTCCCACCCTACCCGCAGTGGGAGATGGCTATCGCGCAGCAGGGAATTCCGCTAATTCCCGGGGGTGTGGGCAACCGGCCGGGTCTCAGGGGGTAGGGGCTTTGATTCTACTGTAATCCCTTTGATGTGGGGTGTTTCCCTTACAGTAGGGGCAATAAACTGCATCCGCAGGGCTAGGTGATGGCCTGGGACCAGTTCAGACAATGGGGCGCAGAGGAAGGGGGTTATCAAAGGAGAGGCATGACCATGTATGGGTTGTCGGTCGGAAGTGGTTCCGTAGCAGGGTCGCGCAGAAGGAGAGGGTTTATGGCCTGTATGAGAGAGCGGGGGTGGCCGGCGCGCGGGGGATGCTCGCAGCGCCGGGGGAAAGCGCTGGCGATCGAGAGTGAGCGGGGAGAGAGAGTGGGGTGCCTAAAACGGCGGCCGTGCATTTGCTATGCGTGGCGCTGGGGAGAGGCAAGATGGCGCAGATAATGTTCAGTTTGCACGCTAAATTTCCACAGTCCTCCCTTTTAACATGTCTCGCCAGCTTGCCTAGTTTGGATCTATCCCCATAATACCCCGTACCTCCACCTCATTCAGAGCTTTCATCCGCTCAGTTTCAAAGTCCAAAGTCTTAGGGCAGATGCAGTTCATAAAAAGCGAACATAAAGGTGGCAGACACTGAATCCCCAAGCAACATCCACATAGTATCATGATTGGTATGAGGATAAATGAAAACAGCCTCCATCCCCAACCTTTAATAGCGTCCCAAAACCAACTCCCCAGTGACCATTCCTCTTGTTCTTGATGGACCTCTGTGGACAGTCTGTGGAGGTGTTCAATTGCTTTGTAGACTGAGGGTGAGTTATCCGGTACGTAGGTACAACAGCTGGACCCAATGATGCGGCATGCTCCTCCGCGGTCAGCCATAACAACATCTAGAACAAGGCGGTTCTGGAGAGCCACCAGGCGGACGGCCTGAAGCTCAGCGGTGTTGTTGGCGAGGGCGCCAGCTGTAATGTTCATTGCTGTTTCGACTGCCTGGGTTAAGTGGCGGATGGCACGGCTGTTTGCCATCGGACCCCAGAGCGGAACAAGACCCTTTACTGCGTCCATGAACTGTGCTCTGGTGGAGTCGGTTTGTACAATGTCTTTGGCACGTTTCTGTCGGTGATGGTTTGCTGGAGCCACATACGTCGGAGGAAGGACAAAGGCGATGTAGCAGGTGCCTCCCCAACCTTTCGGGAGCCAGGTGTAGGCCTTAGTACCACACACGAAGTACATATTCGGGGAGGCAACAAAGGAAGGTGGGTCAACTGAGTCCAATGTTCGGGTGATGAGGCAGGAGCTGTGGCCCACCAGCTGTGCCCCCAGGCCTTCGAGGCATACAGATCCAGTGATGTTGATGACGGACAGGGCCACTGTTAGGGTGGCGGCTGTCCGTTTTCAGAGGTAAGAGAAGGTGGGTCTGGCTGGATTGTTGAACACTTGCATTTCAATTCGTTCTTTGGCGGGGATGTCCATGTGAAAGGAAGTGTTCGATCTCAGAGGGCAGAAGAGGGCGGAGGTTCTACCAGTTTTGTTCAGCCAGAACCCATGGTAGAAGTGTGACATGGTTCTGCCGGAAGTGGCATTGTCCTTGTAGCTCTCCTGCAGGAGGATCAGCCAGGCGAGGCAGGAACCATGGACGGAAAAAGGTGAAGGGATGAAGGGGATTGAGTGCCCAGTGGCATGGGGCAGCAATCCACAGATCCAGCAGTTAGTGGCGTTGGTGGCAAGATTGTGTTGGTGGAGTAACTGCACAAAAGAGTTATTCCAGAACTCCTTACGCCTTTCTCGGAGTTGGGGTGAAAGTGAGATCAGATGGTGTTCTTTCGTGGTGGTAGGTTGAACGGTAGTCAGCAATGTCTTATGAGCGGGTGTGCTCTCCTCCATGATCCAGAAGGTAACCACGAGGAGAAGGCAAAAGAGAAGGGAAATGAAAAGTGCTATTGTCTTAAAGCTGTGCATTCGGTCAGTCTTTGGGTTTTTGAAGTGGATCTTCGGACGTCCGGTTGCTTCCATCATCTTCATGTCGGGCGCTTCCATCACCTTCAAGAGACTCGGTAGCGGGCAGAACCACAGACTTTGTTTTAGTTTCTCTCCTGGTGGCCTTTGAGGTGACTAGGCTACCGTTCTGAGATTTCCACTTAGCCTGTGGTCTGCTTAGCCGAAGTTCTCTCCTTTCGTCGCAAGTTATACCCTTCTTTGGATGGCACAGTGGGATCGGGATATTCAATCAACTCAAGTGTCTCTGTATCCGGGCAGCGGCTCAGGGATGGTCGGTCTTTGTCCAGAAGTTCCTCTTGGGCGGTGATGTTGTCCGTGGTTGTCAGGGTCGGTGATACCTTCTTGCAGTGGTGTGCATGCAGCCAATTGCGTTTCTCCTCCACTCGAAGAGCTGTTCGGGTGGTGATCAGGACTTGCAGGGGGCCCGTCCACCGGGGCTCCAGACTCTTGGTGCGCTGGAAGTTACGCACTAAGACGAAGTCACCGGGTTGGATGTCGTGTCCCGGGCCCCTGGAAACATCGGGAATGGCGTGCAGCACCTGCTGATGGATAACAGACAACGTCTTAGTTAGGTTATACAAATAGTCAGACATGAGGACGTCCGGGACGTCGTGGATGGATGATGGTTTTGGTGCAGTCCAAAGGTTCATGGGCCGCCCAAAGACGACCTCGTAGGGGGTTAAGTGGTGTTTGGTGGGGGTGGAACGCATTGATAGCAATGCTAGTGGGAGAGCGTCTGGCCATCTTAGTCCTGTGGTGGCGACTATTTTTGCTATCTTAAGCTTCAATGTGGCATTGTGTCGCTCAACCAGGCCTGCAGATTGGGGATGGAAGACCGCATGGAACTTCTGTTTTACACCCAACCCTTTTAAGATGAGTTGGATAACTTCGGCTACGAAGTGGGGGCCATTGTCGCTCCACAAAATTCGACAAAGGCCGTATCGGGGGAAGAATTCCTTCAGTAGTACTTTTGCAGTAGTCATAGCGGTGTTGTCATGGGTCGGGTAGGCTTCCACCCACTTGCTGAAGGCACACACAACGACAAGCACATACTTTAAACCTTGGCACCTTTCTAGCTGGACATAGTCCATTTGTAGGACTTCAAAGGGGTGATTGGGGACCCCAAACCCTCCCCGGGGTACAGCAGTTCCTTTCCCAGGGTTGTGTTGGAGGCATACTAGGCATTGTTGGACCAGACGTTTGGCTGAGTCTGGTATTCTGTCGTTGTGCCAGACTTTGGAGATGAGTTCGATCATGGGGGCAGACCCTATGTGTGCGGGGGAGTGTGCCATGGTCAGCATGGGGATCAAGTATGAGTCGGGTAGCAACCATTTGTTCGAGTCTTTAGTTCGCCAACAACCGTCATCGTCCTTCAATCCTACCCGGGCCCATTCAGTTAATTCGTGTGGTGTGCTGGCTAGTTGGATATCCCTAATCGTTTCCCTAGCATCCTTCCATTTCTCAGTTTGTGACCTGGTCACGTACATGCGGGTCGTGGACCTATTCTCGGCTGTGGTTCGGGCAGTAATGTCAGCTAGTGCATTTCCCTGACCTATAATGTCTGTCACCTTCTTGTGTGCCTGGCATTTGATCACAGCTATCCGTGTGGGGAGGAGGACTGCTTCGGTCAGGGCAGAGACTAGATCTCCATGCAGGATGGGTGTGCCATGAGAAGTCAAGAATCCCCTCTCTTTCCATAAGAGCCCGAAGTGGTGAACTACCCCAAAGGCATACTGACTGTCTGTGTAAATGTTTGCGGTTGTCCCTGCTGCCAGGATGCAGGCTCGTGTGAGGGCAATTAGTTCAGCCGCCTGTGCGGATCGCTGTGTGATGCGGGCTGTCTCAACAACTGTTCGAGCTGTGGTGACTGCATAGGCAGCTGAGGTGGTGCCATCAGGGAGCTTGATGCATGAGCCATCCACCCACAGTTCTCCGTCAGGGTCCGGGAAGGCAGTATCCCGGAGGTCAACCCTACTCTTGGTTTGTTCGTCGGTGAGGGTCACGCAGTCATGTATAGGGGATGCATTGGGGTCAGCGCCAGGGAGAGGTAGTAGAGTAGCTGGATTCAGAGTGGTGCATCGTTTCAATGTGATATGGGGTGCAAGCAGAGTCAGTTCATACCCAGTCAGTCGTGCGCTAGTCAGGTGTTGAGTCTTGGTTTGGTTCAGGAGGGTATCAACAGCATGGGGTACCAATACTGTGAGGGGGTTCGAGAGCACGATCCCCTCACTTTGTCGGATAGAGACAGCAGCGGCGGCTACTGCTCGAAGGCAGGCGGGCAAGGCTCTGGCTACGGGGTCGAGAGTGGCAGAGAAGTAGGCACAAGGGCGTTGCTTAGGGCCTATGGACTGGGTTAGGACAGACAACGCACATCCCTCCCTTTCGTGGGTGTAGAGGGAGAAAGGTTTAGTGTAGTCTGGGGTTCCTAGGACTGGGGCCGAGCAGAGGGCGTCTCGTAATTCTTTGAAGGAGGATTGGCATTCGGGCGTCCAGGGGAGGGGGAAGGGGACATCCTTAGCCAGCAGGGAAAGCAGAGGCTTTATGGTGAGACTGAAGTTTGGCAACCACTGTCGACAAAAGGAGGTGAGGCCCACTAGGGATCGTACTTGCTTCTGAGTTTTGGGGACAGGGGTTTCTAGGATGGTTTGAATTCGGTCAGGGGTAAGTTTCCTCCCGTCTTTGGATAGTAGGTGGCCTAGATAAGTTACCTGGGGCTGGCAGAATTGCAATTTCTTTCTGGAGACCTTGTGACCGTTCTCCGCAAGGAAGCGGAGGAGGTGAATGGTGGCTGTGACGGCAAGAGGAGTGGTGTCGGCCGCCAAAAGAATGTCATCGACGTACTGTATCAACACCACTCCATCGGGTAGTTGGACTGCATCTAGTTGCCTCTTGAGGGCTTGGCTGTAAATACTGGGACTCTCAGTGTAGCCTTGGGGTGCCCTGCAGAATCTGTACGAACGGGCTTTTAAAGTGAAGCCGAACAGGTAGCGGCTGTCTGGGTGGATGGGGATGGAAAAGAATGCGTTCTTGAGGTCAATAACAGTAAAGATGGTGGCAGTGGATGGAATCAGGGTGAGGATGGTGGTGATGTCTGAGACTACGGGGTACTGGGGTATGACTACTTTGTTAACCTCTCGCAAGTCAATAATGAAACGGTAGGCTTTCTCATCCCCCTCGCCTTGCTTCTTTACAATGGGTAGGATAGGGCTGTTGCAAACATTACTGACTACTTCTTCTACCACTCCTGCCTCGACCAGGGACTCGATGATTTCCACCAATGCCTTCTCGCCTTCGGGTGATATCCGATACTGTGGAAGCTTTGGGAGCACTGCGTCCGGTCGGACGGTTATGTGTACCGGGTCGATAACCATGCGCCCTACATCTGAGTCGGTTTTAGCCCATAGATGTGAAGGTAATGTGTCGAGTAGGGACATATCAGCATCGGTTATAGAGAGCATACGCCGTGTGTGACAGGGTCTGGACAGATCTGGGTTATCGTTTAGGATGACTCGAACTCCGTCTGGGGAGCATCTGATGGTGGCTCGAAAATGCTTTAGCAAATCAAGTCCCATAATAGCATCGGGGGTGTTGGAGGAGAGCAGAAAGGTCGTGTCAGTGGTGTTATCTTCTAAGTCAAAGGAGATTGGTGCTGATAAGGGGTTAGTGGAGGGCGTTCCGTCAAAGCCTATTGAGGTTACGTGTGAGCCAGACAAGGGTGCCCTAGGAATCAGTCGTTTAGATAACGCACTACGTGTCGCCCCAGTATCTACCAGGAATGGAGATTTTGTGCCCAAGACCTTAGCGGTGACGTAAGGACCTTGCTGGTCAACACGGAGTTTGACTGGATCCCTCCCTTGCCCCTGGCGGTCCTATGCAAAGTCATGAGTGCTCTCATAGTCGGACTGCTGACACTGGTTTTGGCGGGGGCGATCAAAGGTGTTTGGTCTGCCTGGCCTGTCGTTGATGGTGTTGTTCGTGTGCCCTCGTCCCTGTCCTCTGTTTCTGGGGTCATATGTTGTGTCTCTGGGGTCCCTATTCTTGTTCATTTCCAGAAGGACCGGGCACTGGGATTTCCAGTGTCCGAACCCTCTACAGAACGCGCATTGATTCCCATCCAAGTCTCTCCGTCCGTTGTAGGGTGCAGGTGTATGGTCTCTAGGGGGTAGCTTTCTAGGGGCGGTTGGTTGGTAATTCTCTTTCGGGGGTTCCCTTCCTATGGTCACCCCTTGCAACTGTGCTATCATTACTCTCTCCTTCAGTTCCTTTTTCTTCTTCTCTGATGCTCTATCGTTCTCGTTTTTCTGATTTTCGTAGTATTGGGCCATCTGGAGAATCGCTGCGGGTTTGGAGGCTGCCCAACTACTCTCGCTGGTCTGTAGCTTCTGGGAAACTTCCTGTGACAGACCCTTTACATAATTCTGGACAAAGAGGTGGTGTCCGGTTGCGGTGGTCATGTCTTGGCCACTGTAATCGGAAAACACAGTCTCGAATCGGGAGAAGTATTCAGACACATCTTCCTGGGGTTTCTGGTGGCAAGCCGTCACTATCGACCAGTCTACCTTTCTTTCTGGGATTAGAGTCTTCAGCTTCTGTACAATCTTGTCTGGGAGCTCTAAGATGGCTTTCGGGGGTTTCTGTCCTGGCTCTCGCTGTTTATCTATGGTATCGAGTTGTACCCAGGTATATCCGAACGGCTCAGCGTGGTCAACTTTCCGGATTTGTTTCCACACATCAGCCGGCAGACATAGCCCAAAGAACAAGTCGATATCTGCTAACGTCATTATCGTTGAGCCTAAGGCTGTACCCAATTCCGTGTAGAAGGCAGTCGGGTTCTTTCTTAAGTCGGGTAGAGTCTTTCTGAAAGTCAAAATATCTTGCCGGTCCCACGGCTGGTAGACCCAGTTATATACAACCCTTCCCTTCGCATCTTGGTGGTTGATGTCGTCGTGTGTTCCCTGACCCCGTGGGGGGACCCAGTAGGGGGCAGCCTCTTTAATGGGCATCATGGCATCGGCCCTTCCTCCCTGGGGCTTAGTTGCTATGGGGGTTTCTGTTTTGGTGGTCTGTCCATGTTCTTTAAGGTGTCGGTAGACCTCGAGTGAAGAGGTTCGTTACATCGCCCTCTCCTTCTTCCCCAAGGTCTACCTTCCTATATAGGGCCGCTAAGCCTTCGGGACCTTTATCGTGGTATCTGTCCTCATATGCATTCAGGGCGTGATAACAGAGCCGTACGACGAAGTGTCGTCTGCGGCTGTCGGCATACGAGCTATACACGTCTGTTATATACTCCTCACTTTCTTTTCGCTCCACCAGCGTCCCTACTATCCTATCGATTCCTGCTCGTTCATCCTTAGTTAATCGATTCATTCTGGTGGACTCTTTCGTTCCCATCTCATGGTCATCTAGCGTTGTAGTCGACATTGGGTTCAGTACAAGAGGCTCAGCCGGCGCGGAGGCCGTGAGGGCCGAGGCCCCTGTACTGCTTTCGCTCGTGTTCGGGGGTTGTGGGTGTTGCACTACTGATTGGGAGGGTGCATACGGAGGGGGCATGTAAATGATCGGGGGACCTAACAGTAATTCGTCATTCGTTCGCTGCTTGGAGGACAACTCAGGGTAGAGCAAAGAAGGGGTCCTAACAGCGTACTGGCCTGAGGTTTCGGGCTCCTGTCTTAGTTTAGTTTCCCTTCTCTCCTTTATGTCTTCTTCTAACTTTCTAGCGGCAAGGTGAGCTGCCTTTCGTAATTCCTTTTCTGCTTTTACTTCTTCCCTCTTTTTCCGTTGCGTCGCTTCTTTGCGCCACATGCCAATACTGTCAAGCATAGTAGGCGTCGTCTTATTGCTACGCAGAGCTACTTCTAGCGCTTCTATCTTGTGGTCGTCGAAGGATCCCATCAGTGGCCACTGACTTTCGGGGTCCTTCTTGGTATATTTATGCCACAGCTTGCTATAAGCTACGGCGACTAGTCCATATTTAGTGAACATGTCCTTATTAGGGGTGCCTTCCAGTGGAGCCGGGTGGTTCACCTCTAATAAGCGGTCCGGGCAGAACCAACTACCAATCAGTGGGGAGAAGATAGGCATGACGGGTTTCAACGGGGACAAAAGTCAGCACTACCTATCTTTTCACTGCTTGCAAAGACTAGACAGAATATCTCTATTCTTCGTTATTTGTAAGCAGAGAATACCTCCAAAGAACCAATATCGAACAACTAGTGTTCGGACAATCAATCAATCAATCAATGGGGAGATAAAGATAGGCACGACGGGTTTCAACGGGGACAAAAGTCTGCGTTACCTACCCTTCACTATTTGCAAAGACTAGACAGAATATTCCTATTCTACGTTATTTGCAAACAGAGAATATCTCAAAAAGCACTATTCTTCAAAACAATCAATGTTCGGACAATCAATCAATGGGGAGATAAAGATAGGCACGACGGGTTTCAACGGGGACAAAAGTCTGCGTTACCTACCCTTCACTATCTGCAAAGGGAGAGAGAGAGTATTTCTACTCCTCCCCGTTTGTAGACAGCGAATATCTCAAAGAGAACAATCAATGAGCAATACTAGTATTCAAACAATCAATCAATTATTTCGCACTTTTGTCGTATTTCACGACCTTACCCGGACCGCGTGGACAGTTTCTCGTCTTCCGCCTCCAGCGCCCGATCGTCCTCTACTCTCCGTATTTGCCGCGGCACTCCTGATGGTTCCCAGTCAGGACCGTAGATCACTCGAGAGAGGTCTGCTCGGAACCAGTGAAGTTCGGATGATCGGCTGCCAGACGAGGGTCTATTGGGCAGGAGCTCTCCCGATCGTTGCAGTCGTTCAGTCTGTCGTCGGGACCTCTCCCACTGGATCCACGTGTCGCTGATGGGCCCCACGTTTGGGACGCCAATTGTTAAATGGTAGCGGCAGTTTCAGTCGATAACCTTTCAAGTATTTGCCCGGCGGTAATCGCCTCTCATACCACTCGATAATTTACCAATAAAAGAGGCAGGCGCCGGAGACTGGAAGGCAGGAAACAAAGTTTTATTCCGTCGGAGCAGAACACATCAGATCAGACAGCAAGGTATCGTCACGAGGTGCTCTAACTGCATCTCTGAGACCTGGTCTCTTATACACTGGTTTATTGCTTTATTATACATAGTACATTCTTGAGATTCCCTTGATGTGCGGGGAAATATCCCCTGAAGCCCCGGCTCAGATCCGATCCCACACATGGTTACAGTAGAGGTTCCCACCCTACCCGCAGTGGGAGATGGCTATCGCACAGCAGGGAATTCCGCTAATTCCCGGGGGTGTGGGCAACCGGCCGGGTCTCAGGGGGTAGGGGCTTTGATTCTACTGTAATCCCTTTGATGTGGGGTGTTTCCCTTACAGTAGGGGCAATAAACTGCATCCGCAGGGCTAGGTGATGGCCTGGGACCAGTTCAGACAATGGGGCGCAGAGGAAGGGGGTTATCAAAGGAGAGGCATGACCATGTATGGGTTGTCGGTCGAAAGTGGTTCCGTAGCAGGGTCGCGCAGAAGGAGAGGGTTTATGGCCTGTATGAGAGAGCGGGGGTGGCCGGCGCGCGGGGGATGCTCGCAGCGCCGGGGGAAAGCGCTGGCGATCGAGAGTGAGCGGGGAGAGAGAGTGGGGTGCCTAAAACGGCGGCCGTGCATTTGCTATGCGTGGCGCTGGGGAGAGGCAAGATGGCGCAGATAATGTTCAGTTTGCACGCTAAATTTCCACACTGCTCTTGATGACCACAGCCGAGCCAATTCTCTGACTTAAGCCGTGGCCAGACTCGTCTGGGACACTCCGCCCCGCCTTATTGGACTCCGACCTATCTAGAAGTCCTGCGCTCCGTGGATCCGGTGACGACAAGGGAATCTGACAAGTGGAGGCCAACGGGACTGGATTTGAGGCAGAACTCTTTGGTTACTTTTGCTATTAAGTAGCTGATGGCACTATGACATCCATCTACATGGAGGGGTCCATCATTGCCATGAACTGCCCTGCTAAACGTTTTAGCTTAGCTCTCCGTTATTGTAAATTTTTTCCTTTTTAGGGCGACAGTTGCTTCAATTTCGGAAGTATAGGGGGGGGGGGTATTGGGTGGGGTTGGGGGGCCGCTGTCCTCCAGACTTTTTGTTTCGGCTTTGTTTGAATCGTTGTTTTTCGTTCTTAATGACAGCTCACCACATGCACACACCATCACCATTGACAGGGGGCATATCACTATGTACAAGCCACATCTTCCTATCCTAGTTGCAATGTGCTGCCTCGCCTGACCCAGGTCCCCCCAATCCTTCTTATTCCCACGCCAACTGCTTCTCAGATGTTCACTCGCGGTAGATCCCTCCTCGCGGTAGATCCCTCCACCTGTTGTCGTGGAACGTAAATGACTTGCTAGACCATATCAAAAGCGCAGCAGTCCTCAAGAGCGCCCAACACCAAGCGCCCGATGTGCTCCTTCTTCAAGAGACACACTTTTTGGGAACCCACTGTTCCTTTCTCACCCGATACGGGTTCGACAGGGTCTGGCACTCGGGTTTCATACGAGGCTCTCGTGGGGTGGCTAAACTGACCCGGAAAGATCTTCCCTTCACCCCAGTACACGTGACGACTGACACACAAGGCCGCTATGTGGCCCTGTCCGGTAGGCTTGAAGGACAGGTCCTCAACCTGCTATCAACATACATCCCCCCCAGCCACGCTTCCCTCTACTTTTCACCATTTTACTGAAGTAATCTCCGCTCTGTCCCAGGGTCGGACGATAATTGGGGGCGACTTCAACGCGGTTATGCAGCCGTCCCTTGACACAACAGGTGACCCCTCCTCATCGCGCCTAGCCTGTTCTAAAAGGCTGTCGGACTGGTCAACTGCCCTTGGTCTGTGTGACGCCTGGAGGATCTGGAATCCCCGCGGTAAACAGTACACTCTCACTGCCGCGGCCCACCACACCCATTCCTGCATCGATTTGATCCTCCTCGCGGCCACCGACTGCCAACAGGTCTCTCCCCGTGGAATCTCGGACCACTCTGCCATTTCCTTCCACTTGAGAGGTTTTACTGATGGGGTGCGTACGGTTTGGTTGGTTGAACGCATGGTTCTTGCAAGACGCGGAGATCAAAGACTGAAGCACTACTTTCTTGCCAACAAGGGCTCGGTCCCTTCTCCAGGCACACTGTGGGAGGCCGGTAAGGCTACCTTATGTGGTGTGGCCAGAGATCTGGTTCACATGAAATGGGTGGTGCAGACTGCTCGCCCGACCCAGCTTCAGCCACAGGCCACGCAGCTAGAGTTCACCCTTGGGGACATGGATGATGCCCATCCCACTAGACAGCTCACGATGATCCGGGACGAGATCCGTCGCATCTCCCTAGACTCTGCTAAGATGCTGTGGCGCTCCTCCGTGGCCTGTGTCTACGGGTGGGGCGACAAAAATGGAAAGCTGCTTCAGAATTTGGTCTCCTACCCCAAGGCCAACAGAATTATCCCTGAAATCTGTGACGCTGCTGGTAACCACTACTGTACTTTACGGGCTATTGCCCAAGCCTTCGCGGGTTACTATGCACAGCTTTACTCAGCTCGGCCCCCTGGGGCCTCTTTGGTTGAATTGCTGGAACGAGCGGAGGCCCAGCTCCCCTGCCTTGCTCAGGCCGAATCGACAGACCTCGACCTTCCCTTTACCCCTGAGGAGATACATTGAGCGATCTGTCTATTGCACTCTGGAAAAACACCAGGGCCAGACGGCTTCCCGCAGGAATACTACGTGACATACCGAGACTTACTGGTCCCCCACTTGGCCGACCTCTCCCAACATGTGGTCGAAACGGGCTCCTTTCCCTCGGAGACTGATGTGGCCACTATCGTGGTCATTCCAAAGACCCAGCCACCTTCTCTCTCCTGTGCGGACTACCGCCCGATTTCTATCATTAACACCGAAATTAAGATCTACATCAATGTCCTGGCTCAACGTCTTCATCCCTTGTTACATGAATTGATCCACCCGGATCAATGTGGCTTCATGCCTGCCCACGGCACTCGGCACTGCATACGGCGCCTCCACCTTGCTTGGCCCATCTCTGTCTACTCACCCCGTACCTGGTCCTGCTGCTCATCAATTTTAAGAAGGCCTTCGATACGGTTGCATGGAGTTACTTGGAGGACGTTCTCATCACGATGGGATTCGGCCCCCATTTTAGACGCTACATCCGTGTCCTGTACTCCAACCCCAAAGCAAGAGTCCTGACCAACGGTGCCTTCTCGGAGGCGTTTTACATCCGAAGAGGCACCCGTCAGGGGTGCCCTCTCTCGCCGCTCATATTTGCACTGGCGATGGAGCCCCTGGCCTGCCACATACGTAATGATCCACAAATCCAAGGGTGGTCCTGGGACCCACACCAGGTCGATAAAATTGCCCTATATATGGACAACGTCCTCCTTTTTTTGGCCCACCCGGAGAATTCCGGCTCACGCTGTCTGGAGGTGCTCCAAGCCTTTGAGAATGTCTTGGGCCTGCGGCACAATCCGGCAAAATCCACTCTGATCCCCCTTCATCCCTCGAGAGCCTGCTTCGACTAGCAATCTAACATCCCCCTACGGAGGCAATCGTTTAAATAATTTGGGATCTGGGTGACCCTTCTTCCGGAGCTGGAATGGGTTCTCAACCTTACACCCCTGGTCACGAAAGCCAAAGTCGACCTTAAGTGTTGGCAACCCCTCCCACTCAACCCCAGTGGAAGAGGGGGACTTTTTAAAATGATGATCCTCCCCTGTTTTTTATACATTCTTCAAAATGTCACCTTTCACCTCCCGGGTAGTTGGTTCGGTGAGTTTGATGGGGTAATTACCAGGTTCTTATGGGGTGGCGGAAGACCGCGCATGGCCTTGGCTCACTGCTGGATACCTCCCTTTGACGGTGGCATGGATGTGACCAACCTTCACCTTTACTACTTGGCCGCTAGACTCATTGTCGTCCACGACTGGTTCACTGGAGGCTGGTGCGACCCGGCTTATCGAACCGAGCTTAGAACTATGGAATTCCCACAAATCCAATCGTACTTGTATGGTGCCCCCATTCCACAAACTATTCCACTTATCACTAGGGTGGTCCTAATGGCTTGGCGCTCTGCTCTGCGCTATACGAGACGGAACCAGAGGCTTACCCAACATACACCTCTGTGGTACGGCACATGGCTGCATGAAGCATCGGCCCTTCAGGGTTTTCAGCAATGGGATCAGGTCAGGATTTCACTCCTTGGGGACATTTGGCTGGGTGACCACGTCAGGGCCTTCTCCGACCTGCAGCAGTGCCACTCCCTTCACACCACCCAATTTTACAAGTACCTTCAACTACGTCGCGCCCTCACCACGCATATTATTTCACCAGGCACCTCACTCCCTGAGTTTAGTCCGCTAGAAGCCCAGGCGATGATGGGAAACCTGGGTAGAGGGGGGGGTTGTCGAGGATCTACCGCTCCCTCGTGAACAATGGCCCTACTACCTTAGACTCACTGCGAACCCGCTGGGAGGGATGGCTGCGTTCCCTAGAGGAAGCAGACTGGCAAGACGCCCTTATGGCTCCCAAAACTCTGATGACCTCTAAGCTACGTCTCATCCAACTTTATTACCTTTACACAGCATACCTCACCCCCATGAGCTTACACAGGGAAGGGCTACGCCCCTCCCCAGAATGTACACGATGTGGCCACGTCCCGGACGATTTTCACCACATGGTCTGGCTGTGCCCTGGTCTCGCTCCATTCTGGTCGGGTGTGGAATTAGAGCTCACACAGACTCTGGGGTGGCAGGTGCCTCATTATTATGAAATCTGTTTATTGGCATTTCTTTAGTTTAAAGCAAATACATTGTACACTTTAAGATCCGGCTGGCTAACATTCGATATAAAAGCAATGATACATCTCTGGTCACGTGTACATTAATTAGAGGGAGCGGGTTCTACACCAGATCTCTAAAAAGGAGGAGTATCTCGGGCCTCTCAACTTAAACCACTAACTCAGCATCCCCCTCGTTATTGTATCATTGAGTGACCTCCCCAGGGCAAGCCTCTAGTATTTCGCCCGCTCACCCCCTCCGTGCTCCCATAAACAGTTATTTAACCATAAGGAAATAGGGCAGAACAACAAATGCCCAGTTAAAACAACAGCAGCAGATTCCGGCCTTTGCTTCAGCATCCCCCTATTCTGTCCCTTGCTCCAACCCCCCCACCGTCCCCCCGCCTTGGGGTGGCAAGTCCCTCATGATCCTTTACGCCTTCTCCTGGGAGTATTTGATGGCCTGGACGGCTCTAGAGCCGATAAACGCTTCTTGGGCACTGAGGTGGCGGTGGCCGCGTGAGATATCGCAGCAGCTTGGACGCAGGCCAAAACCCCTACCATACGTAAGTGGCGGCGGGGAGTGGACTGGTGTGCGGCCCAGGAGGAACCCCTCTTCGAGGCCCGGGAATGTCCTGAAAAATTTGAAAAGGTTTGGAACAAGTGGCTCAATCTACTGTTTTGAGTTCTGTGCTTATTTTTCTCCCATATCGTTACATTGTTTTTACACGAGGTGGTTTGTTCGAGGGCCTTACATTTAGGCCGGGTCTCCTGTTGTCTGACGTTGATGGACTTGATATATTGTGCACTTCCATGCTGTCTTTGTATGTTTTGTTATCACAAATGAGAACTAATTTGATTATCAAAAAAAAAAAAAAAAAAGTCATGCATTCATAAAATACATGCACCAAAGACTCCACCTGTCTATGGTCAACATATTTTAGCATTTTTTTTAAATTTATTAATATTCAGAGCCAAACAATGTTTCCTACGAGAGGCTTAGGCAATGTTCATGGGGCAATAATCCATGGATAAACAAAGATTCTGTTGTTTCAAACAGGACGGCCCTTTCGTAAACAGGCCTCTATCTTCTGTCTGTAGGAGTGCAGACAGATGCTTATAAATAACATGAGGGAATATCATGACTGAGGAGTGTGGGCCGACATGCGCAGTGACAGACGAAGACAAAGAAAAATGATGGAAACAAGGATAAAACAAAGGGAGAGGGACAAGCAGAAAAAATGAAGATGAGAGAGAAAGGTAAGAAGGAAAAAGCAAGGAAAAGGGAAAAATGATGGACACATAGAAAGGGTAAACAAAGAATGGCAGGAGGAAAAAAGGTGACCGCAATTAAGGAAACTTGGCAGACAGAAGAAAAAAAGGTAAACGTTAGGTCAGAAAGGTGAATAAGGAATGGATGGATGGATGGAAGCGTGAAAGTATGGATAAATGGAAGGGAAAACATTGGATGGAACAGTGAAATGATCCCCAAGTGAAAGGGTGCATAGAAGTATTGAACAATGGACCGATGGAGAGGAGTGAATCAATGAATGAGTGGAGGATGCAAACATACATTAATATATTGATTGGTGAATGAGTGAAAAGATGGATGCATGCATGAGAGGATGAACAGATGGAAAAAATGATGATTCAATGGGGCAGGTGGATGGAAAAAGTAAGGGAGGGACAGGTGGGTGGATGAATAGATGAAAGTGTGAATGTGTGGATGGACAGATGGATAGAAGTATGCAAGAACGTGTCTAAGGAGGGTTGGGTTTGTTCATTTTACATGCTTGTTGTGGCCAGCGGTAGTTCACGTGGGGGGCATTTTCTTTTCTGGCTATTCCCTTGGTTCTCAGTGTTTGTCACAGTATATCTTGGGCAAATAGTCAGTGGTCCAGATATACCAAGTAAAAGTAACCCAAAGAGGAATACTGGAGAGAATATAATTCTGAGAGGTCATCTGACCTGTACCTGCAAAAGGGAAACAGTGGGAATTGTAACATGCTATGTACTGATCTACATTTTCATGTTCTTGTTGGGTTGAAATGATGAATTCCTTGCATTTGTTTTAATGTTCATTGCATTTTGAAGTACCAAGAATAGAGCTCAGACCTGGGTGACTTGGCCCTTTCTTGTCCCGTCTCCTCCCAATTCATAGTACTTGAATGTTTTGACGGCCAGTAGCCTCTTAGACCTGGATTGTGGTTCACACATAACAATCTTTTTTACACTCTAGCTTTCTTATGGAAAATGGGCTTTGTTTGACCACTATATAGGCAATGCATGATGCAAATTCTTTACCTTACTGCACTAGGTACTCTGTGGGGCTGGTGCTTGCCACACATTTTGCAGTGCACACTGCTAGTTTCCTAAAAGAGAAGAATGAATTCAAACAAATGCAAGGGAACTTATTTTATGTAAAATGAAACGCCCAGCTTTTCCGCATATCTTCTGGTGTGACTCTTTCTGAACTCTTGGGCTCACGCAGTGACGCAGATTTCATTGTTTCTACTACATTTACAAAGCCTTTCCCACCAAACCTGGAAGCACTATACAGCTCCCTTTAAACACAACACTTTGCTGTGACAAAAGCAACTGGCACTTCTAGATAAGTCTGGGCCCTGCTCAGGCAGCATTCTGCAGGCTTGATTGAGAGCTAGCTGCCAGGAAGCTGGCCTAAGAGATAGCATTCAAGCATTGTACTCACAAATTGTAAGAAAACATTTCCAAGTTCGTGCTGAGAGTGTGGTTCAGGCTGTAAGTGGAACTCCAAAGCTTCCAGGAACTTGGTGTGAACTTCAAGTATGTCTTCAATGTTGGAGAACAAAATCTTAAATAAATTTAAAAAAAAGAGGACATTAAACATGCTAGTTTAACATAGAAACAGTGCTCCAGGTTTATGGTATTTATTTTATTGACATTTCCTTTTGTACACTTATATTTTGCTAAATGTATCTGATTTATGGATATTTATTTTGAATTCGTGAACAAAATGATCCTGAAGCTTGTATAGTTCCACCGTTATTTAACCAATACACAGTCAATTCTATTCAATTAAACTTTATTCGGTTTCGTGTATTAAAACCATAAAAGCACAGGATACAAAAATATGATACATACAATCCACACGAGGACATACCCGGTTACAAAGTAATATATGCAGATTAAGACATTTATGGTTAACATGGTTCTACAAACACACGGATGGTACCTGATGGGCAAATAATTCTAGGTGATACAATAGGACCATGCGCAAGATCAAGTTGTTAGTTATACAGGCGAGTGGAGCACGATAAAGTGCATAATGTCAGGAGTAATATGGGGGAGCAGGCTAGTTAATCACAGCTCGTCCTAAGCCTGATGGCGGATTTTAGAAAGTTAAGCACATAAAAGACAGTATTACCAGTCAACATTTGTAAAAAGATAAAAGCAGGCCATATCTGCCTAAAATTGGCCTTTTTCCGAATGGGAATTTAAAAAATAGTTGAATTCCTGACAGGTTTCAATATGAACATCCACAGATAACAATTCAGTACACTTATATTAAAGATGCACATTTTAGTATCAACCTAGTGCATATCTACTGCTTTTAAGCCTCATTACTAAAATGTTTAACACCCCTTTCATGGTCAATCACACAGCTATTAACCTGGCAGTCATGTCGGACAGCATATAGAATTACACAATAACAACCTATTTTTCGTTTTCTTCTAAAAATAAAGACAGACAGGAAACTAAATAGTTTTCTGTCTGTAGTCATGTGTAAGAATCAGTAAAAACAGAAAACAGGGAGCCTTACATACAGCAATCCGCAAATTTGATCAATTTTGAGAAATGTAACTTCAGACACGCCACACAACAAAATGTCCAATGTTTGGATGTAGTGGATGGCAACAGCATGAGACCGATTCATTTGTAAACAGAGTTAAAGCAGGAGTAAGCTAACATCTATGAAATCCAAAGAACCGTTCAACAAATTCGGAAATCAATGAATGTAGTAGGCATTACTTGCAGTTTTAGTACATGCTTTCTAAGAGTTCCAGAGTGGGGTTAAAGGGGAGTGCGGGAACAGGACGCAAACAAGTAAAAGGAGTGTGCATGTGTGTGTTTTAAGGGATAAGGGTAGAACCATAGTTATTAATTAGACACAGGCAAAGTTTTCAATACGGCGGCGTAATCACACGTAATTATTGGCATTTGTGTTACGCTTGTTTTGCGAAAAGCCCACAATTATGCCTTTATGCCAGGTTCATGCTTAGGCAACCAGAAATACTTAATGTGCGAGCATGAGAGCAAATGTAACAAGCAGAATGTGTGTAGCTGCCGTTATGTGCGATTGTGCACTTTTTGTATAACAAAATGTGTTTTTATTTCCAAAAAGGAAGCTGTTCATGCTAAAAAAGCAAGATTCCGCCTCTCACGTAATTTCCCCGATATTTCACATAATTACACTAGAGGAAACAACACAAATTTTGCAGCCCTTTAGATGCTAAAAAGGCCTACTGCTCACAAACTGTAGGATATAAAGGGTTGTTAACTGTTCTCATCATTATACAACTTCATCTTGAGCTACACAGCATAATTGGGATTTAGGCTTTTAACAGCTGTTATCACTCTGTGCAAAGGTCAATACAGCTTAATAAACACATGTAACGTCAAATCGATAGTGGTTTGACCAAATTTCTCAGAAAACAATCTATAGTTAGAGGTAGGACCAGCGGCGGCTATTCCGCAATGGCGGAGGAACGTCGCCCCACTAGCTGGAAAAAAATAAATAATAATTTACTATTGTTTAATTTTTCAGCTGCTGGCTCTGAGCCAGTGCATGTAGGGAAGGGTGAGCCGAGCCATGGGAGGGAGGAGGAGGAGTGTTGTACACTTCTAAGTGTGCACGTCTGTTTAGACGGCTGTCCTACACTGCCAAACAGACATGCGCAGTTAGGTTTCTTGAAGACGGCTGTATTCTACAGCCAGGTTAGAGAAAGGCATAGACTCCCTCGGCTCGCTCAGGCCAATCCCCACGCTGCTCTCATAGTATGAGAGCAGCATCTTGATTGGATGGGGAGTACGTTGTCCCAGGGACTGCCGGGAGCAGCAGAACGGAGGAGCACCAAAGCATGAGGTGGTCGCATGAACAGGATATTTATTTATTTATTTTTTAAAATTCAACCCCACCCCTCACTCCCCGTCTGCCGCGCCTGCTACCCTGCCACCCACCACTCCATAGTGGCATCAGCTGTGGCTGGGTATGACTCCAAAAACACTACACTCAGTGTAAGCACTGACCAGGTCCAACACTTCCATAGGAGGAAGCAAAGCCATGGTGTGCTCTGTAGTGGTGGTGCCAAATTATTGTCAATATTTTGTTGGTGGAGCGTTGAAATTTCTCGCACCCTTCTTTGGATCGAGAAGGAGCAGCCGCAACGAAAGAAAGAAAGAAGGGCTGGGGTGGCAGTGCTTTTTATTTTCCATGAGTCATTAAGTAGTAATGACAGACCAGTTCCACAATCATTAATGCAACATCATTACCATTGTTTTAAATCCAGAAAAATTAAATCCGAGAAGAAAATATAACTAGTCAGATAGAAAGATCAGCATCAGTTCCTCCAAGAGTCGAGATCCTGTTGCAAAAACTGAATGTGAAGTTGGAGGCTGATAATGGAGTGTGACTGTAACACAAGATTACTATAAGAGTGCCACGTAATGCTGTTTTGTAAGAAGCAGATGCAGTGCAGGTGACAGCTGACAGGAGCAGCATGGCACACACTATGCCTGTGGAGTGACATCACTGGAAGGCAGGAGTTGCCTACCAGTCTGCTGCACATGAGATCTCCGGCATGGCCAGGCTGTGTTAAATGGGCCTGTTAGTCAGAGTTTTGCTTGGCACAGTCTGGTAACGTTACAGAGCCCTCCTGTTCTGATGTTATTCCTGGCCTTACAATTTCCTGTTCTCCTCAACCAATTGAAATCACAAGTATTATTGGCCTTTTGGGAACTATTTAAGATTTCAGTTCAGGGGGTTAGAATTCTTCTGGACGTAATTTGATTATGAACATTTCTTTTGGCGACTTTAACTTGAACCTAACAGGGATCCCTCCAATCATACGGATCTCTGAACATGAACAAGTGATTCAAAATGTTTCACAATCTCTCTCTGGGGGACTTTTAAATTCATGGAAAAATTGGCATCTGAATAGGATCGAGAACCTGGCCCGCTGTTCCACCGCAGTACAGTTTATAAGTGTCCTCATTACTTTCACAATGTGGTCTTCTGGAGAGGTAGATTTGCAATAGTAAGAATGCACGGCTCTAAGACATATTGTTCTGATTGAGAAATGGTTTAATATAGGTCAAATACCAGACATTCGGCATAATAGATGCTGCAATTTCATGACTCTCCATTTGTTCAGAACTCTTAGCAAGATGCAATGCACTCAGCAGCCCTGAGAGTGGCACTGATGCTAAGATTGGAGTAGAGCACTGGAACGTTGGGAGTTCCACTGAAGACAACGGAGTGGCTCAGGCCCCTACTGGCTGGTTTCAACACCTGCATTCCAATGCTCGCCTTTCTGTTTCACCCTTTTTAATTTAGAACATTCTGCCTCCAGTTGTGGAATGTTCTAATAGTTTTATGGCGCGTCTGCCTCAGCTTAAAATGGCTGTTGATAGCCATCATCCTTGTTATATGGCTTCGTCTGTGACTCGAGTCTATAACTTGGTCCGAGCCTTTAACAACCGCCATTTCTCTTGGCAGGAGGCCGTAATGCTTAATTAGAACACTAAAATGCGGAGAGCTCCACTGAAGAAAATTAAGTGCCTCAGGACCCATATTTTATGGTGTAGGTACAACCTAACATTCAGGTGTTTGTCGTTCTGTATAGTTTAGAACATTCTACCATCCTTGGGTGTAAGGTTCTAATAGCACAATAGCCTATCTTGGGCATTTAACTTATTTTTGGGGACTTAGAAACCATTTTTGCCCAAAGCGGAAGGGCTATAAAGCTTAAGTGTGTGCTTGTTACCAAGGGTTAGAGTGCCCTCACACTAAACTTACAAGATTAATGACCTAAGATATCCAATAAAAAAAAAAGAACAAAATAGAGTTTGTTAATTTTCCAGAAGCAACAGATGGTTATAAATAAACCACAGGTATCGATGAAGGGAGTTCCCGGTTTTCGCAGTCAAGGACGATGAATGATTGCCCACCATTATGCAGTGTCTTGATGTTGGAAATGTAGTGTTCTGCTGGGGTCACCTCTCTTTCTTTAAGTGTACAAAGACAGCATGGAGGGACAGAGGCACCCTGGACTAAAAATCCAAATAGTTCTCACGCCAGGTTTTGTCTGCGGAAGATCTCCCATCATGTGAGCTGCTCCTTGTTAACACGTCCAACCCTTCTGTGTGTTGGCATGGATGTGGTCAAGAAGTGTACATGCTTATGAACCCCCTGCATCCCTTTACTGACTGTCATGTGGAAAGTGCATCTGTGACGAGGACGCTCTTCTCATGGAGGCCAAACCGCCAGCAACGGGAAAAGAACACTTTCCCCCTTACCTCTCTCCATGTCCCCTTCTGTATTCACAGAGTGTATTGCCGGACCACTGTACCTTTAAATCCGTGACAGTTCCCGGTCACGTGTGGGAGTCAGATGACCCGCTAGGAGTTAAAGCGGAAGACGCTGAAGGAGAGTTGCTCTCGTCGGGAATCACGGAGGATCGCGACTTCGGAGAGGAGAGGTGTTCTGTGCAGACCTTCATCGTAAGCCCTGTTGGAGAGTCGAGGACCTGGAACGGAGGGGAGCAGTTGCCGCTGGGGGAAAAAGTCCGGAGCCCGAGCCGTGCAGGTGGAGCCACAGACAGGACGCCAGACCCTAGCTGGCAACGCGTGGAAGCCATCCACGGTCCTGGAGGGTCGTGGCTTCACAAGGTACGGGGACGTCTTGGTTTGGTGTGGGGCCGTACCTCAGACAGTTCTAAGGGGGGGGGGGAGCGCTGGGCATAAGGGGACTGACTGACATTGTATCACCCCTAGTTTTCCCTTTTTAGACGCGCACCTACTCACTGGTGATGGAATCGGGGGATATGTCCTAGCACTCCCCCGCTCCTCGCGACCATTCTTAAGAGAAAGGACATTGTCCTTACAGGGTCTTTCTTTCTCTTTATTTTTTTTTTATGTGTCTGCCATACCCTTGGGAGAGCATCCTTCAAGAGCCAAAAGGGTGGAAGGCGGAAGATTCCACATTGTTTCAAGCACAAGAGAATGAAGACGTGGGAACTCAACTACAAGTCCCTAAATTCCCAGCTTTGAGCTGTTCAGAATAAACCCTCTAGTGTTAAACTTAACTTTGTGTCCTGGTCTGCTTCTCCACCGCGCCCCAGCATCTTAACAATGATGTTGTCTAAAAGGAGCAGCTGAAAGTGTGGCAGTCCAAGAAAATCTTGTGTGATGTGGGCACCTTGGCCTTCACCTTCCCGGTTTGTTAGAGGGTTCTCACAAACTATTTAGTGTGATTTGTGAAACTAATATTTGAATTTATCTTCTGAGACTCTTTGAAGACGACAGCAAGTCTCTCTCAAACAAGGCCTCACTCTGTAAAATGAGTAACCTGCTGCAGTTCAAGTACCATGAACAACAGAGTGGGCACTCTGAGCAGCTCCCAGACACAGAAAGATCTTCTGTCACAATGACTAAAAAGTGATGGATGGAAGGGTCTGATTATTTTCAGCTACTGGGAATTACAGCACAGTCCAGTTCATTATTCTGGTTGATTTGGCAAACTATGTGGCCACAGACAAGTAGCAACCAAAGGTACATGAAACGTGAGCCTGCACCAATTGGAAAAGTCAAGAAAAATGTAAGCTGTCATTTTTAGAGAGATCACAAATTGGAAAAAGTGTATAGGGTTGCAAGTGCAACTGATAGACAATGAGAAACTATGGCATCAGCTGGCTCCCGTGAAAAGGGAGAACACTAATTGTGTCTCATCAGCAAAGAAGCTGTAGTTGAAATACAATGAGGAGTATGGAGGCCATGATATTTCATATGAGGTCAAGTACAGAGCTTTAGGAGTAGGCAGAACCTTCCTGAGAGTGGTGGGGGGGGGGTGCTGGAGCAAAACCAAAATAGTATAAATTTGTCACAGTCGGATCTCATTTCGACATCCTCCAATTTTATAAGCTGACACATACCTACTGCTAAGTCCTGTTCAGTTTATAGTTTAACACTAGTTAATCCTTTTCTCCGAAAGAAAACCAAATCACCACCAAGAGCAGAGTTGGTGCAAGCACTGTTTCTGATTAGAGACTGGAAGCAC